>NC_070610.1:51057500-56057500 GCF_027172205.1 Podarcis raffonei
CAGCAATAGCTGTTGCAGATCAGATAAAGTTAGGAAAGAATGTCAAGTACTATAGTTGCACCTGGCAGATTCTTATCCTGATCACAACTCTTTGGTGCATCAAAATCCTTACAATTCTATCTTTAAAATAAGAGTTTTTCTCTTCAGAATACTATGGGTTCATTGCTCCTCGGCGCACTCAGCACAGATACGAGTTATCCTTAAAGAGATGCTGTACTATTTTAATGGATGTTTCACAGTAGTGGTCCCTCATCTATGGAATGCCTTCCTCAGAGATGCCTGACTGGCATAAAATTTGATTATTTTTTTGGCACCCACTCAAATTCTTTTTGTTCGCCTTTAAATTGTTGCTTTAAAACTTTGCTATTTTAAATTACCTGCCACTGCTGCTTTTAAAAGTGCTTTTATTCTTTGCTATTGTAACAGGTTATTTTGCTGCTTATTATATCTTGGTTTTCAACACCCTTATATATATATTTTTTTTCTGCCTGTGCATACTGTGATTATTTTCTGGTTTTGTCTTAGCTTATTATCTTCATTATTTATCTTCAGAAAATAATAACTAAATTATATGGAGAGCGGGGATGAGGAGGGAGAGCTTCATTGAATACTGTTCAGTTTGGGGTTAGAAGTAAATAATTAAATGTTGATATTAGTAGATAAATATTCCCCCCCCAAAAAAAAAACCCCTTACCTTAGACTTTAATCCAACACACAGTCCTGGTTTGCACATCATGGTAAGCTAAAGTGTGCCTTACCAGGACCAGGCAAACATTCTGGCATTTTAAAAGGAGCTCACACCCACTTTGCTCCTTGTGAGGCCTGGTAGTTCAGTATGGAAGAATAAAGCTAGACAGAGTACCTAAGCACAAGGTACTGATGTTTGCAGAGAAACTGAGCAGCATTTAAGCCTCACCCATCTGGTGTATTGGCCACTGGCTTCTCCCACTGACAGTGGGTGAAATGCTGTCAGTGCTTTCTTAACTTTGAATCTCATTGCAGCTGATTCTGAGGCAGAAAAGGCATTTCCGATCTGTCTCCGCTTGAAGGTGTTAATGTGATGTAATTCCTCTTGACCTGTCTGAAGCAGAGGTTTCAGCAGACAGACTATTCTTTCCATGGATTGCTTCCAGATTGAAATGACATGAAACTTGGATTCCATTTGGATGGCAGAGCTTCCCATGAATCTCCTTGATTAACAGAAAATTGAAGCTGGCTGCAGAGTGAAGCTTGCCTGCATTACTTCTGTATTGGAAACCAACAAAGAGCACCGTCTACCAGCAAATGCATTGCACCATCATCCTCTTACATAGATCCCATTTCTGGAAGCAGAGGTGGGTGGAGGGAATTCCTCCACTCATGTGGGCCAGTTTGACAGGTGGGTGGGGCTTCTCACCTATCAGTCATGAAGTGTAGGTGGGTTCCCATGAGGCAAGACACAGTAATAACAGCAAGAACCTTGATTGAACTAACAGAACTGGGCAACAGGGGCAAAGCAACTGCTTATGTACATTTCTGAAGGCCTGGGCCACTCCAACTCCCAAAGTGATTGGCTGTCTAAACTTCCAAGCTGCGAATCATGACTCAGAGTTTAAGGGCCAATGGCTGAGGCCCAAATCCTGACATGTTCTGTGATTGGATATCATGTATCAAATCACAGGGGCTCAGAACCCTTAGTCCAGACTTAAGCTCAGGAAAACACAGACCACTGAATACATAACAAGTCACCCAATGCCACTGCCATGACAGGTGACCCAAATGAATGTTGCCATGTGACTAGATACTAGGAGAGGATGTGTTTATTAGATATTATCCCTCCTTCCTCATGTTTGTGAGTTCAGCAGAATGCCAGATTTAGGCAGCTGTGGGGAGCAGGGATCTTCAGCCTCCACAACTGCCTCACGGGGGCAAGACCTACTGTGCTCAGTAAGCCTGGCTCCTCTGAGCAGGACTAATTTCTTCTAACAAAGAGTTACGTTCATGTACTCCATGTAATTTATTGCTGGCTGGCTCCCTGACACCTGCCAATCCCAGTGGGTGCCAGCCACCACTGCAATGAACCATAAGGAACATTGTAAATTCCCTATTGCTCCTGATATCCAGTGTGAGGCAAGTGGATGTCGTTTGGGGGAGATTTAGACCCATTCAGGGCCTAGTTTGGCCAACAAACTAGAGGTTTGTGCTCACAGCTTTGAAAGCATATCTGCAACACTGGCAATCTGTGAACAGATACTGGTAACCAGTTTACAGGCAGGTGGCTCTGGCAGCTAGCTGTCCGGGGTTCTGGTGCTGACGCTGGGCCAGCACAGGATGATAATGGGCAATACGCAGCATTTATACATAGTGACATTGTTGACGTTTGTAATTACTATTAACTCCTGGTTTGGTATGCAATTTGTCCAGCTTTTAATAATTTACTATATTAGGAGTCAAGCACCATTTCCCAAAGAGCTCTTTCTCTGGTTTGATATGTGAAATGGGATTCTATGCATGCACAATCAGCGTTTGGCAGATCACACATCCAAAGCTGCTTTTTAGTTGCCTTTAAGCTTGCTCTTGTTAAAGCACTTGTAGATTGCTGCAAAATTACATGAAAGGCAAAGCCAGCTCTTTTCAGGCACATGTGCACAAATTATTTAATGTTAGTCCTGTACTCTGATTGACACTCCCACGGATTGCTGTGAACTATTTAGCTAAGGCTGCTTCCAGAATATCACAGTTTTCAGGTGAGATTCAGTCATATCCCAGCAAATTCAGGTTGCATAATTAAAGCTGATTCAGAGTTCTTGTGAAACAAACAAATCAGATTTTTTGTATTAGACCAGGCCAACAGCGAATTAACAGTGGGGGCAGGGCCAGTGGGTGTGACCTTTCCTCTCCCTCACATGAATATGTAAAGGACAATGCCTACACAGTTCTCATATGCAATCCTGAGTATTTTTCAGAGCTTCCAATTCCACACTTCACTCTCACCCGTAGAAATTGCTTTTGAATGAAAACTGGCCTGTTAGAATGTCTCTCTTTTATAATTTGAAACAGGAAACATCCTCAGAAACCAGCTGGCTCACAGCACAGTCTGGGGAAACACCACACCCATCTTTGTGGTTGGCAGTAGTGCAGGCCAGCATCCAATGAAATGCAGGAAGGCAAAATCTGGGCCATCGTGGGCAGAAAAGTCTCATATGCCAGGCCAGTCAGCCTGTAGGAAGGCAGGAGGGAGCGTGTTGGTGGTGGTGGTTTTTTGTTTTTGTTTTACCAGAAAGTCGCCAGTTTTCTGTGCTTGGTTTAAACTACTGTAAAAATAATGGAATATTCAGAAAACCACGCTTTTGAAAAATCATTCTGTTATAAGTAAGCATGGTTATCTTAAAATTTTAATGTAGCGTATACCAGTCAGATAAATGCTGCCCAGTTCATCACGGAGGGAGGGTTGTGTTTCAAAGGCTAGGTGATTTTTGCAAATTAGTTTATTTAGGCAAATTGTCATTACTGCTAATGAGATAGTCATAACATTATAATTTAAATGTCTTGAGACAGTTAATCTACCCAACTGTGTAAATCAGGGAAAGTAAGTTATTTACACTATAAATGTGGAATAGCTTGTTGAAGACAGCTGGTGTGTACACAAGGCCTGTAGCTCAGTGGGAGAACATCTGCTTTGAATGCAGAAGGTCCAGGTTCAATGCCTGGGAGCTACAGTATGGTGAGGAATGTCATTGTCTGAAACCTGGAGAACCACTGTAGACAATACTCAGTACAGTGGTACATCAGGTTACATACGCTTCAGGTTACAGACTCTGCTAACCCAGAAATAGTGCTTCAGGTTAAGAACTTTGCTTCAGGATGAGAACAGAAATCGTGCTCTGGCGGCGCGGCGGCAGCAGGAGGCCCCATTAGCTAAAGTGGTGCTTCAGGTTAAGAACAGTTTCAGGTTAAGAACGGACCTCCGGAACGAATTAAGTACTTAACCTGAGGTACCACTGTACTACTTTTCTTGAAAAAGAGGTGCTGGACCTCGCTATGAATTTCTTCCTTGTTCTCTTAGAATAGCAATGGTGCCCACCTGAGAGGTGCTGGAACTGAGCTCTGGTGAGCTCCAGATGGGGAAGAAAGCCCTGTCAGTACTGATCTAGATGAAGCAATGGTCAGACTCAGTATAAAGTACCTTCCTAGGGTCCTATGACTGAAGGTGCAATATGATGAGTTCTGAACCGGTGTCTCTGGCAACAGTACCCTGCCTGCATTGTGTGGTGAGTGCATATGATGTAACTCAGATCAATCATTGTCTTCCTACACTGGTATCTAGGGTGGGTTTACACACAGCCTGAACAGCCACCCCACATTTGCAAAGCCTTTATTTATAGCATGTGCACAACACAACTGCTGCAGAAGGCGACATGTACTGGAAACACGATAATGAGAGAAGAAAGAACAAAATGAACTGTCAGTGTGAGGAGGACAAAGAAAATATTTCATTACTGCAATTTAATTCCTCCAGACAGAGATAAGCGCAGTAGTCTCCTATAATACTATTTAACACAAAAGCTATAATTATTAGGGTGTTCAGTTGTTAGCAAGAAATCGTTTCTGCTTAAAGAAATATGTGCATTCTATTTACTGTTGTACTAACGTTTACCCACAAACGTTTTGGCCATGAAAACTGTATTTTTAAGGGAGTCAAAACAGTTCCTGGAAAACTCCTTGGATTTTCATTTCTTTAGCTGTTCACAGGTGTCCTTGTGTCCTTCAGGTTGCTGCTGCTTCAAGTACAATTTCAGTGCTTCTCCATCTTCCTAAATTTAACCCAGCCAATCAAGGGACACCTAGTCATTGTGATGATGTCACAACTGCTAATCAGTTCAGAGCAAATTCAGTCCAGAGGGAAGGCAATGCTTTCGGCAACTATTTTGCTCTTTCTCTGAAAGGGTGTTGGGGAGGGACTATAGAAGTATAACTGCTGTCTGAATGGGGGATGTTGGAAATGTAATAAGGATAACGCTTCTTTGAAACACATGTTTTTTACAATGTCCTACACTTACTAAGTTTGGGGAGAAAGTATTGGATTGTATAACTATGACTGTGCAGAACAAGTTAAAAATTTTAGAGTTAAACGGTCTTCTGAATTATGTACCCAATCTTCTTCTTTGGTGATCACTCATAGCCGAGTAAGGCTGTTTTCCATGAACATGGTCTTAACAGTGAGTCCGTAAGTGACTGTGGAGGCCAATTCTGGATCCACTCGTCCTTCCACAGTGGGGACATAGGTTTCTGGGTGGGAGTTGATCATGCCTTCCTCTTAGCACATTTCTCCCTTTCGTCCTGAGTTTGAGCGTCTTCAAAGTCCATGACGCCTTTGGTAAAGGCTATTCTCCAGTTGGAGCACTCACAGGCCAACTGGGAAACACCCAGTTGGCGGTGTTTATACTACTTTTTTATAAAATATGTGGAATTTGACTAGTGGACAATGTATGTGGATTCCTTGTGCCCTCACTATGGCTAAAAAACTGATAGTGATGCAATGGAAAGATAAATCTATGCTCCCTTTTTAGTCAATGGGTTGAAGATATGACAACACTTGCAACTTATGGATTGCTTACAGACGTACACCATGCGTGGACAAGTACAATTATATCTGGAATGTTTGTAAAAAGATGGTAGTGTTTATTAAAACATATAGTAGGTTATAAATAATGATATATGCAGTGCTTTTAAAAAAAAAAAAGTTTAGGGGTATTCTCATTTTCCTACTCATATTGAAATACTGCCCCTCAATAAGACCAAACTTAGATTCACAAAATGTTTAGGGGTATGTGTACCCCTCCATCCCCCCAGAAAAAAAGCACTGGATATATGTATTTTGTTAATAATAACACTTATATGCCTATATACCACACAAGCATACATGGAACTGTAATTGTTTGCATACAAAGTGATATAATTTACCTTTTTTCTCTTAATACACTTTTTATTTTTACTTTATTTTGTTCGATTAAAATACTCTCAATAAAAAAGATACAATAAAAAATATGGGTGTGAAAGTGCAAACATAAATCAGTCCTTAATTCAGCTTAGCAGTAGCTCTATTTTATATTATTACTTAGCTACATTTTTGTACAGTATATAAATGTTTTGATGGTAGCCGAACAACTTCCCCCCTTGTCTGTATGCTGATATTTCCATATCCAATTTACTGTTCACTGCCTTTAGAATAGAGCCCAACAACCTCTTAAATCTATGAGGCAGCTGCTGTTGCCTGTATGATAAACTTGCTACAGCGGCTCATGCTTTCATTAATAATAGGCTGGGACTTGGGTGGCAGGGATGGGTTACAGAGGTGAGGCTGTCTTTCAGAAGCATATTGGCCGTCCTCCTGAACATGAAAAGATCCTATTAAATGAGTAAACTGTATGCGACAGGGACTCGTTTCCTTTTCCAAACCTTTCAGCATTTCTGCTGACCTCATTGTACTTCTGCCATCAAAACCAAACACCTTCAGAAGCTTTGAGGTGGAACATCTCAAACATCATACTGAGATGGTGATATGCATTCGAGGATCTACTCACTCGACTTGCTGATGAAAAAAGCCTGCAATCCGTATTCTGTTGGGTATGAACAACCTTGCATGCGTTCAGTAGGCAGGGGGCTTGTGGTTGCCCACTAAACTCCCAAGTGGCTCCTTGCCACCACCTCTCTTTTGCATGAAGCAGCCATAGGAATCTAGCTCCCAACCATGTAAGCTTAGAGTCCAAAGTCATCATTGTAAATAGAAGGAACCTTTTCCTGTAGCAATGGAAACTGTGTTATTTACTCTTTTGAAGCAATGCTGCTGATGTGTAAATGAGCTTACTGCTATAAATTAACCAATTTTTTAAAAAGCCATCATATTTAGCTGTTTTTCTAGTGCCTCAGGCAGCTCAGGACCACAATACCTCAAAAAGCGCCTATCTCCATATGAACCTATCTGGACCCTGAGATTATCTTCTAAGGCCCTTCTTCGTGTGCCTCTTCCATGAGAAGTCCAGAGCAGGGGTTGGCAACCTGAGGCCCATGGACCATAAGCAGCCCACGGGGGTCGTTTAAACAGCCCAGGAGCTGCCCCCGAACTGAGCTGCCTGCTCAGCGAGTCCCCGTGCGCTGTGCTAAACCGGCGCAGCGCGGAGTGGGGTCTCGCTTCCACGGCACCGGAAATCGCATCTGCGAAGAAGTGATCCAGCCCATGTAGTGATATTCCTGGGAGTGAACTGGCCCAGGCAAGGAAAACCTTGCCGACCCCTGGTCCAGAGGGTGGCAACACAAAAATGGGCCTTTTCTACAGTGGCTCCACTTTGTGGAATGCTCTCACCAGAGAGGCTTGCCTGGTACCTTCATTACATATTCATCACTTTTCACCAGACAAAAACATTTATCTTTAATCAGCCCTTTGGCTAATTTGACATCTGGTGCCCGTTTAAAATGTGTTTGGGGGAGGAGCAGTTATTGGGTTGTTGTTTTTTATTTTGATTGTGCAATTTGTGTTTTTATATTACGATTTTATTGTGTGAACTGCCCTGAGACGTGCAGGTATAGGAAGGTACACTAATAATAATAATAATAATAATAATAATAATAATAATAATAATAATAATGTGTCATCCTCTACCAAAGGCTGGTGCTGAAAAGATTAGCTTTATAGTTTTCTTTGATGACTACATGACGATGACACTACTCAGTATTGAAAAAATGTCGTGAATGTCCATCATTGTACTTCAATTCCTTTAAGATAATTTGTAAGCCACCTTTTAGGGCCATGCCCTCCCAAGGTGACGTCCAATACACCCAACCCCCCCCCATGCATTATGAAAGCTAAAGTCAAAACCACACATTATGGCTAATAAAAAATCACTGCAACTCAGCATATGAGACTGACAGTAATAGAATTCTCTATGAATATTGTAGAATAGTCTTAAACTAGTTAAAAACCTATTTTAAGCCAATGTAAAACTAACAGTACTGTAAAACTAATTTAATATAGCAGCACCGAAGATATTTTGAGAAGTATGACTGTATATTTTATAGTTCTATGGGTGAACACAAAGCTATAAAGTAACGTTCTTCAACCTGCTGCCTCCTGAATAAGGCTTAGCCATCATGGCTAATGGTCAAGGATGATGGCCCAGTAGTCCAAAACATCTGGCAGGCATCAGATTGGAGAAGACTTAGGAGAGAATAATCAGAAAACCGGAGAGGAATCTGAAGTCCCCTTGAGAATGAGACAGGATATCTGAGGAGTCTGACATCAAGGGATGAACAATCACTAGGCAGAATTATTCTTTCAATCATGCAAGGCTTCACGGCTTTCCACTTTTCAACTGGATGATTGTTGTGTGATGCATATGGATGGTATCTATTAAATCTATTTTATATCTAGGTATTTATAATTCCCCACAAGCTGTAATAAGCACATTCGGTGCATCTAAAAATAGAAATAATGATAACAGTCTCCCTTCCCTCCAGGTTGGTACTAAAATAGTTTTGATTATAGCAGTCGCTGTGTGAGAATGAAAAATGACTTGTGTGAAAATAGCTTTAGATTTAGATTTAGAAGTGACTAGAGCAAGGGGTCAATAGTAATTTTGTTGAAGGTTTTAAGCTATGGAGAGAATAGAAGATCCTGTTCCTTTGGATATATATATATATATATATATATATACATATATATATATATATATATATATATATATATATAATCTGTATTTGATATTTATTTTAAAAATGAGTGTAGCATAATTTTTTTAGAAGGAAGCAGTTCCTTAAAAGAAAAAATCCCATTGCTACTGGCTACCTAAACACTGATGATCTCAAGTCCTACTGCAATGATCACTGAGGGTGTCTGAAACATTGCAACGTTCCAATCACAGATCTTAAAATGAAATGATCCTTCATATATGTACAAACCCTGAAATGCTACCATTGTAATGTTGACATCACACTGAGTCGCTACCTATGGGTGCGGTGCCACTCTTTAGGATTCCCCTGTTGTCCACAAGTCCCTGAGCCCCCACTTCCTCCTATATTGCAGTGATGAGAGTATTTACCTTTTCTACCTCTTGAGAAGTGCATAGGGTAGAGGAAGGGAATCAGAAGAGCGGCATTTGCCCTCTTTCTTTCAGCTCTCTTTGCTTTTCAAGGCTCAAATCAGCATCATTTATATACCAGGAAAGTAGAAAAGAAAGTGGAGGGAAGGTTAAGTGGGAAAGGAAAGTGATCTGGGAGCCTAGCAGGAGGAAGGCAGCAGCCAGGGGACAGAAACAGGGGTTCAATAGGAGGCAGAGAGAGGAAGTATAGGGAGAAACAGAAGGGAGAAAGAGACAAAATGGGGAGAGAGAGAGAAGGAGGGAGGGAGGGAGGGAGAGGGGGGGCAGGCAGCGAGTACAACTACAAGTCCATAGCTGTCAACCTTCCCTTTTTTTGTGGGAAATTCCCTTATTCTAGTGCCGTTTCCCACTGCTATCCCAGATTGTTAGATGTCCCGTAGACAGTCCCCGGGACAGGTGAGGCTGCTAATCCCTTATTTTTGAGGCTGCTGATCCCTTATTTTCAAATCTGAAAGTTGACAGCTATGTACAAGTCAGATCCAGTAAAGTGAATCATGCTGAAATTGCATAATTTTAATGCCCTCCATAATCAAATCAAAGGTTACATCTAGGACTATAAAAATTGTGGATATAGTGCTTTCCAGGGCTGCCACTGTGCAAAATCATAGCTCTGATGTCTCAGTAATTTTACAAGGGGTCACCTTTAAACCACTGTCAAATCATAGGCCACCAATATCCATCAGTGCCTTCTGTGATTTGTTGGTGGTTTTTCAGTGTCCAAATCAAGAAAAGACCAGATGTGTGCAGTCTGCTACTGTGAGATTTAATTTAATGGTGAGTTTGGGAGACCCTGTGTAAAACCATGCAAATCTAGGACAATCTGTTATAATTTTAGTGGATCTGATTTTTAGTCAGACTGCCTGGAAAAGCAAAGTGTGGCCTTTGCCGATGATCTGGTAATAACAATTGAAGAACCAATAGAAAGTGTAAAAGAAGTATTGGAAGAGATTGAACAATTTGGAATGGTGGCCGGATTTAGATTGAATAAGAAAAAGACTAAAATAATTTCTAAAAATATGGAGCAAAGTAGGACTGAAATAATGCAGCAACAGACGGAGATAGAGGTGGTGAAAAAGGTAAAATATCTGGGAATTTGGTTAACTCCTAAAAATATTGATCTTTTTCAAAATAATTATATACCGGTTTGGAAGGGAATAAGGAATGATTTGGAGGTGTGGGGTAGAATGAAATTGTCCTTTTGGGGCAGAATATCTACGATAAAGATGAGCGTGCTTCCAAAGATGTTATTTTTATTTCATACTATCCCCATTGTAAAGGGGGTAGAGATTTTTAAAGAGTGGCAAAGAGTGATTTGAAGGTATATTTGGCAGGGTAAGAAGCCAAGAATAAAATATAAATTATTAACAGATGCGAAAGAAAGAGGAGGGTTCGCCCTGCCAGATATGAAATTATACTATGAAGCAGCATGCCTATGTTGGTTAAAGGAATGGATAAAACTAGAAAATAAGGAATTATTAGATCTTGAAGGTTTTGATAACAGATTTGGATGGCACGCATATTTATGGTGTGACAAGAAGAAAATTCATAAAGGTTTTGGGAACCACATCTTCAGGAATTTGTTGATAGAAATATGGGACAGGTATAAAAATCTATTGGAACCAAGAGTTCCACACTGGCTATCTCCGTTGGAAGTTATGAGTGTAAAGAAAATAAATATGAGAGGTAATTGGATTATGTATGGTGAAATGGTAATCAAAGAAGGGGGGAAATGGAAGTTAAAACTATATGAACAAGTTAAAGAATACGTATATGATTGGTTGCACTATTTCCAGGTTAATGAAATGTTTAAAAAAGATTTAAAAGAAAGTGGTTATGGAGAAAAAGATTCAAAGTTTCAAACAGATATAATAAATAATGAATGTAAAATTTTGTCAAAAATGTATAAAATATTGTTGGAATGGAATACGAAAGATGAAGAGGTTAAATCGGTAATGATACAATGGGCCAAAGATTTTGGTATAACATTCAATTTGATGACTGGGAAAAATTGTGGAAAGAAAATCTAAAATTTACTGCATGTACGGCGTTGAAGGAAAATGTTATGAAAATGTTTTATAGATGGTACATTACACCGGTAAAACTAGCAAAGATGTATAAGATGTGTAATAAGTGTTGGAAATGTAAAGAAAAAGAAGGAATGTTTTATCATATGTGGTGGGAATGTAAGAAAGTGAAAAGTTTCTGGGAAATGATTTATAATGAATTGAAAAAGATGTTAAAATATACTTTTGTAAAGAAACCAGAAGCCTTCCTTTCAGGGATTACAGGAAAGGAAATAAGAAGAAAGGACTGTAAACTTTTCCAATAAGCAGTTAAGGCAGCAAGAATTCTACTGGCCCAGAAATGGAAACAAGAGGAAATACCGACGATAGAAGAATGAAGAATGAAACTGACAGACTGTGCGGAATTGGATAAATTAACTGGGAAAATCAGATATGTGCGAGCCCAAAAGTTCATCGAAGACTGGGGAAAGTTTGTAGATTATCTCAAAAATGTATGTGATGTACAAACAACGCTAGTGGGGTTTCAAGAGGCACTGTAAAAGTTGAGATGTATTGTTAAAAAGAAATAGAAGGGGGAGGGAAGACAAATGGCAATACAAATGAAGGGAATGTGTATTGAAGAGATAAATACGGATGATTGTCAGAGAAGCTGAAGGAAGTCCAAAAAGAGATAATTTGTTAAAATTTGGATAAAAATGTACAATTGTATTGGAAAATTAATAAAAATTTATTTAAAAACAAGGAAAAGCAAAGTGTGGGTGTGTGCCTGCACACCCACACACCCCACACACTTATACACTTACTTCATCTGTCTTCGTAATGGGGTGTAGTGGGACGGAGGAGTACTCAGATTTCCAAATGGGCTCCAAAAATTGGGAGAAAATGGAATTTTGCAGCAGCAAAGTCCATAATCAGGGAAGTGATTCCCCTGATCATGGAAGCTGCTGCCTTGCTATTCCCAGCACATGCAGCACACAGGTGCATTACACAGTAAACCACTAGTTTCCCCCAAAAAGGGAGGTCTCAGTTTTAACCTGTAATTTGTCTCATCACCATAATTTTTAGCTATTCCACAAGTAAACAGCCCAATGGAGAACAGATCTCAGTGTATTGTGGACACACGTTTTAAATCATAGAATATGATGTGCGTAATCTATCAAGTATTGCACAGTTTGCACTAATCTTAATTGGAATTATAACTTTTGCACAATTTAATCTAAGGGAATTGTTAGGTACTAGCAAAGATCGCGAGCCATTTTTGTTCATTGTTTCCTCATCCTGTGATGCAGCAGGACAGGCCTACTTATTACATTTGGGTACCAAGCAATTGAAAGTTAGCATGCCTTTAAGACAAGGGTTGTAATGCCGCTGACAGCTTAAAGATGCCAATGTCTAACCACATCCCTTTCTCTGCCAGATCTATTTGAATTCTCTTATAAGACTTCTGCACATAGAATTTCCTCTCATCAGTGACCTTATTTTCCTACTCAGCACTGCCATGGCACAGGTTCCTGTAAACTTCAGTGGTATTCTCAAAATCATCATCCATCTGCAATGTTTCCAAGGTTTCATGTAAGAAAGAATATTTAAACTTTTCCATAGACATGAAGTCATCAATGGCACAGATCCATGGTGATGGAAATAACCTCTCATTGCTTTCACTAGTTAGTATTTGCTATTCAGCTTAAAGTTTTTGATGCTTTTAAATCTTACTATTGAATACAATATGGACGTGGGTGGCGCTGTGGGTTAAACCACAGAGCCTAGGACTTGTCGATCAGAAGGTTGGCAGTTCGAATCCCCGCGACGGGGTGAGCTCCCGTTGCTCGGTCCCTGCTCCTGCCAACCTAGCAGTTCAAAAGCACATCAAAGTGCAAGTAGATAAATAGGTACCACTCTAGCAGGAAGGTAAACGGCGTTTCCGTGCACTGCTCTGGTTCGCCAGAAGCGGCTTAGTCATGCTGGCCACATGACCCGGAAGCTGTACGCCGGCTCCCTCGGCCAATAAAGCGAGATGAGTGCCGCAACCCCAGAGTCAGCCATGACTGGACTTAATGGTCAGGGGTCCCTTTACCTTTACCTATTGGATACAATACAATTTTCAGAGAGTTCTGAACAGGTAAGAGATGCATGTTTGGGTTTGAACAAGGTTTGAACTTTCATGTAATGTTCTTAGAACTGCAGCTTGCAAACTGTTCTTTGGAAGTTTATCAAATGAGTCTTGGTGAGAAGATCAATGATGGTGGATTTTTTTTCTCCAAATGACAGCTTGCACTGCCCCATCTACTAATGAACTTCCCCAATAGTATGTCGTCTGAATCGAGCATGTGGCAATTAAATGGAAATAGACTTCTGTCTTTGGTATTAGAGGTAGGAATGTAAGAAGTCAGGTTTCTGTTCCAAACTGTCTTACTAACAGTAAGGTCGCACCTTCACTTTTGTACCACCACCTCCCTGCTGAAATAAGGCAGATACCAAAACTGATGGCATGTTGGAATCTGCCCCAAACTTCTTTATTCTCTTAGGTCTTCGCTGCTGATCAGTACTACTTGACCACAGTGGCGTAGCGTGGGTTGTCAGCACCCGGGGCAAGGCAAGTAATTTGCGCCCCTTAACCCGTGGATTTTAGCACTCGAGTGCGAGCGCGCCCCCCCCAGATGTTGCGGCCGGTGCGGCCGGCCCCCCCTGCACCCCCCACGCTACGCCACTGGGGCTGGGGGCGAGCGAAGGAGCCAAAGACCCCCCCAAAGGCTCAGCAGGAATTTATTAAATTTATTATTTGCGGAGCCCCCACGGGCCGAGGCAGCCGAAGCCCCCTCCCCTCGGGCGCCTCCCTGCCCCCTCCTCTCCTTGGGCTGTAGGTGGAGCCCGCGCTCCGAGGCGCTCCAGATCCGGGCTTGGCGAGCGCCTCTCCTCCTCCCGGCCGGGTCCGGGGGCTTCCAGCCGAGCTCCGTCCTCGCCCCCCCCCCCCCGCGACTGAGACTTGCGCTGAGAGCCGGAGCCAGCGGCGCCCCCTTCCACCGGGAGACCCTCGCCCGCCCGCCGGCTTCCTCTCGGAGGGTTTTGGGGAGGGCAGGGCGCGTCGAGGCCCCTCGGAGCTCTCCTCCCTCCCAGTCGGCAGAAGCAGCCGCCGCCTGTGGCTGGGCCGAGGGGATGGCGCTGGCGTCGGCATCGGGGTGCGGAGGCTGCCGGTGCCCGGCCAGGCGTCGGTGGCGGCGTCGGCGCTGCTGCAGCGGCTGCTCCTCCTGCGAGCAGTGAGTGGAGCGCAGCCGCAGCGGCGGCGGCGGGGGTGGGCGCGCGCTAGGGCGCAAGGCTGGCGGTGGCGGCGGGGAGCCCGGCGGAGGAAGGAACTTGTCCCTTCCCTCTGGACTCGCGCCCCCCCCAGATGTTGCGCCCGGTGCGGCCGGCACCCCTGGCACCCCCCACGCTACGCCACTGCTTGACCATAATAACTTAGGGACCTCCAGATTGGGTTTTTGTTTTTTGTGTATTCTGCAACATGTTATTGATGTAACAATCATACAGTACATTAATGATGTATTTTGACTGGACCATCCACACACCATTCTGCTTTAATAGTTGTTTGGCAATGCACCCCCAATGTCATCACATTATTGGTGTCTGGATGGGCTACAACACAACCAAAGTGGGACAAACAATGAACTAGAATATTTGCAGTACAAAAAGTTGCAGGATTCCAGCCGGACATTATGGGACATGCCCCAATAGGAAAGGAAACAGTACGTCTAACCCCAAAACTTCAGTGGGTACAAACAGTATTAAAATTGAGATTGTGTGTAACCGCCCAATACTACCATGAGCCCAAATAATCAGGAATGTACAATGTTGTTCGCTCTTTTATTTGTTCTGTAAGGTTTAATGACATTTTAATGTATTTTTGTAAACCGCCTTGTGATGTTTACATGAAAGATGGCATAGAAATAATTAAAATAAATAAAGTAGATAATAATAATGCATGCTGTAGGGCAAGGGTCACTAACATTTTGGGGGCCATGGGCACATCTGCACACAGTAGAAATCGTTGTGAGCATCAGCCCCCACCCCACTTTCAGGTCCCTTCCAGCTCTAAAAGTCTATGTTTAGCCTCTGAAGAATCTCTAAGGGTCCCTTTATTTTATAGCTTTCAAAGTTAACAATAGAGGTCAGTTACCTATTAGAAGTAGCAATGTAGAGAGTACAACCTTCTCTTCTCTTCTTCATGGAACAGCTAGAAGGAAATGAGGATCCTTTATTGATTTGTACGAGGTTCGGAGTACAGAAAGATCCTCAGCTAAAAGCTACTGACCTGTGTCGTTTGGGTTTCCTCTACACACTCAGTAGTCTTTAAGTATTGCCTTTTGGTCCCATTGTTTCCTCAGTCCAGCGGAGCCAAAGGAACAGGCACAGATATTAATACCTAGAAATAAATGGTAAAGCTAAGCAACTGTGAAATCAGAAAGAAAGAGGTTTTTAACATTTTTATTTAACTTGGGAAGCTCAGCCAATATGGAATGTGCAGAGAGTTACTTATCATTCCACGCACAATTTCCCATTTCATCCCCAAAGGGTACCAAAATGAAAAAGGAAGAGAGCTTTGTTCTGATACGCATTGGATGACTGGCATATGAACCCAAATGGGAACTTTGCAAGGACTGGAATCCATAAGTTGTGAGTTATCTTTGTTCTTGCTTCTCCTTGTAAATCTTCTTGTGCTTCCAGTGCATTGCCCCCTCCTGCAGAGTGCTTCCATACATCTTTTTTATCGAGCCGTCATCATGATGTGTGCTCATGGTGTTAGCATGGCAGTTAAATAGGATCCCACTTTCAAGATCACTTGTGCTTAGTAACAGTTTTGAAGTAGTCATACTGCTTTGTTTACAGTAAGTGCAGACCCCGTAGGACATGGAGGGAGGGGTTGATTTCCATCATGAATACAAATCACCCCATGTATGAGATAAGCCAAGGTCAGCCAAGCCAGTTGCTATGACAATGGCCCAGTGTCGTCTATATAAGTGATTAAGGCATGTCAGCTCATTTGGTCTGGGGTCTGCTCCTCTCTGTGTCGGGGTCAGTTTTGAGAAGTGAGTCAGAGTCTCCATTACAACTTGAACTGCTGGAGCAACAGAAATACTTAGTACTTGCATGTACATATCTGCCAAAGTCAAAAGCCTTCAAGCTGCATGCATATATCAACCCCCAGAACTGTATTACTGAAGCCTTATCTTCTACAGCAGTAAACTATTTTGGACCTTA
Source organism: Podarcis raffonei (assembly GCF_027172205.1). Classification (NCBI taxonomy): domain Eukaryota; kingdom Metazoa; phylum Chordata; class Lepidosauria; order Squamata; family Lacertidae; genus Podarcis; species Podarcis raffonei. Next base: position 51,073,912 of record NC_070610.1, read on the forward strand.
AGCTGCCTGGACTGGAACTGGGGGCAAACTTTGCTATCTTACTTCAGATTCCCAACAAATCCTCTAACTTTTCATACCATGAATGTTCTGAGTTTAGTTTGTTGGATGAGTATATTGCCTCCAGTATCCAGTATCCCTCTGAATATCAGTTTGTGGGGATCATGAGAACTACTGTGTTCATGTCCTGTTTATGGGCTTCCCATGAGATGCTGGACTAGATAGGGCTCTTATTATACTCTTATATATAGACAGGGGTGGGTCCAGGGTCACAGTGCTGTTCCCATCCCTATGTGCACTGTCCTTTGGTCTTGGCCCCCATCGTTAAGCATGAACATCTGCAGGGGAAAGTTTATGCACCCAGAACGCTATATGTGTGTGTGCTTTCCACATGGGTTGTAGCTCACATACAGATCTCTACATGTAGGCTTTTCCCTGCAGGTGGACATTGAGGGTGATGCTAGAGAAAGCCACCTTATCCCAGCATGGGCCCACAGCGCTTGACATATGAATGTGTTTATAGATTCAGAGCTGTTCCATATTCTTTTTCTCTTTGGCTACTCCCTCCCTACATAGATAAAAAAACCCAGGGGGGATGGTTGGTTTCTGCAACTTTAGATCAACCAGAAGCATTTCTGCTATTTAAATCTCTTTGGAAGCATGGCTGAAAGGCAATGAATTATTATAAGTTATTTAAACAAATGCACACTGTTGGGGCATGCATCTGCTTTCCATGGAAAATGTGTGCCCAATTAGCAGACAAAAATATGCCCATCCCTTCTCAGGCTGTTGTTTCCCTATTGTTGGTTTTGTTGCCATGTGTACAAATATACACCCCTCATGCATTAAAATGAGATTTTTATGCTCAGTTTTTGTGGGCTTCCCATAGACCTCTGGCTGGCCACTGTGAGAAGAGACTGCTTGGCTAGCTGGGACTTTGGACTGATCCTGCAGGGCTTTTTGTCTTCTTAATGTTTTGCATGTTCCCTCAGGATCATTTGATTTCATTCATGAGCCAATCTGCTAAATAACTTCCGTATTGTTCATTGAGCAACTTATGAATGAGCATCTGTCAGATTATCTTGGTACTTTTACAGCACAAGCCTATATGCATTTACTCGGAAATAAGCCCCATTGAATTCAGTGGCCATGCTCCCAAGCAAGCAGGACCGCCTGCAGCTTTGATATGATAATTTAATTCACTTTGGTTCCTGTGTTTTTAATTTTTTTTCATAAATGAAACTATGAATTGCCTGAACTCCAGTGCTGGCACACTTGTTCAAAACAAGGCTAAAGGACAGGACAAAAGTACTGAAACCTCAAGAGAAGCTTTCCCTGGTGCAAATACTGCATTTCCTTTGTTCCTTATGTGTTCTATAAATACTTCATATGCTAGTTAAAGCCCTGTTATTGCTGGCCGGTTGCCTACTACTCTCTTGTTTAATTCTACCCCCCCCCCCTTGTGGGTTGCAGATAACTTGGAATATACAGAGATTTTACATTCTATATTTAGGCTCTCTTAATAGGCACCACATGAAGATTAGGAATGTGAGCTAGTTGTGGGAGGAACAGAATGGGAAAAGTTTGAAGAGGGTTTCAAAATTGCCCAAGCTAAGAGATTCAGCTGGGAGAGCCTACATTAATTGGAACGTCTTTGTGATAAGTCACAGGGACAGCTTGAAATGAATGGCAGAAACATCGATTATACCTGCTGTTTACTCTGAAAGGAAGGGAGCCTCGGAGGTCCAAGAAAATCACCACAGGGCTGATCAGAGGCTGTCGCTGGGAAACATTTGTCGCCGTCATTTCAGCAATTTTGAGGATCAATAACCAACTGGAAGAGGCGAGTCTTTTTCATCTTCATTTGAGCAAGGCAAGCAATTACACATCTATAGGCTGCTATCCATCTCCACAGCAGAAATGCACACGGTCCTGTCAGGCATGGTTCCCATGCAGCTTTCTTTGCTTCAACAGGGGCTGCTTAGGAGAGGCAGTCGGGTGATGGTGGCACTCACTGTCAGTCACCCACCAACTCCTTCTACAAACAAAAATGTGACTTCATAAAGCGACATTTAGAAAAGCACTGTAAAAAAAAACATATCTGGAAGGTAGGAAAGATGAATAGCAGCTGATAGCCAACTTGCAGGAAGAGACTGGGGCAGCAAACAAATCAGGGAATCTAAGCAGCCAATAGTTATTTACTTATTTTTATTGTCATTCTTACATTTCATCTTTTCTTTTCCACTTGGAAAATGAAACCCACAAATGTTTCCTTATGACTCTTTCCTTTGTTTTCCCAATGACTCCAGTGGTGGTGGTGGGGGCAGAGTTTTCATTCAGTGTGGCAAATCAAAATAAGGATCAAACTAGATGTTTACTAGGTTCCACCTCAGCCGCTCTCAAGATGGCGGAGCCTCCTTCGTCCAGCTTCAAGTACAAGCCCGCACCCCTGTTCCCGCTGCCACCACAGCTTGCACCCGGCCACTTATGATGTGTCACTGGAGAAGCGCACTACCAAGGCCAAGCTCATGGCCATCTGCTCCCGCCTCAAGCGCCACTACCTGCTGGAGCTCAGCAATCCCCAGCAAACCAGCATCGATGACCCTGCTGTCACTCATTGGGTTTATGCCAGAATGTACAATGCCTATCCTAATTTCCGTGTCACCCCCAAAACTTCACTACTGGGAGCTGCTTTTAGACTAGAGCCCATTTTTTTCTGGTGGTGTATCTTCAAAACAGACAGGGATAGAAAAGAAAAGCTCATACAGGAAGGCAAGTATGAGCGATCGTTCCCTATGTTCTATTAAGTGTCCTGTACCTGCTGCTGAAGGGTACTCCATCTCTAACCTATTTCAAAATAAAGCTCAGTTGGGAGAACGGGACGGACTAGGTTTTTACTAGTTACATAGCATATATTAGTTTTTTAAAAAATAAAAAATACCGTATTTTTCGCTCTATAAGACGCACCAGACCACAAGGGGAGGTTATTTAGTTTTGGGAGGAGGAAAACAAGGAAAAAATATTCTGAATCTCAGAAGCCAGAACAGCAAGAGGGATCGCTGTGCAGTGAAAGCAGCAATCCCTCTTGCTGTTCTGGCTTCTGGGTTAGCTGCGCAGCCTGCATTCACTCCATAAGACGCACACACATTTCCCCTTACTTTTTAGGAGGGAAAAAGTGAGTCTTATAGAGCAAAAAATACAGTAGTTACAGGCATGGGGTTGGTGATCCTTATCAGTGCTGCAGAAGCAAGGCTTGTCTCTTGATTCTCCCAGTGTGACTGGAAAGGGGATTTACACACACACACACACACACACACACACTTTCAGCTAGGACCTGGGGGGAAGCCCCCATTGTCACTGGCATATAAATTGTAGCTATTAAAACAAAGCCTCTTTGCAGCAGCTGCCACCCATCCAGAAACAGATTACTCCAGACTCTTGCAAGAGAAGCATATATAGGATCCTGGGCTAAATTATACATCCACAGTTTAGTCTTTTAAGAATCAAACCTCTTCTTTCTGAGGTTCATGAGAGATCAAGAAACAAAAGGAATATTTTCCCAAGGCCCCAGAGATGACTGAATGCAGACAACCAAAACAGTAATTTCCCCAGCAACATGCCCCAGAAAGGGAGGAGACACTGGGCTTCAAACCTGAGCATGATTTATTTCCAGTAAGTTACATTAAAACCTATGGGCCATTCTTCAAGTAAATGTATTCAGTATTTCAGAATGCATTGAGCAGTCCACTAGCCAAACCAAGGCTATGAGGGAATGCACAAGTTTGCAGGTAGTCACAGTAAAAATTGCAACAACCAGCCAGCTGCTGGTCACTTGGGAGCCCTGCGCAGGTGGGACAACCAACCTGCCAATCCTGTTGAGTCATGATGATGTAATGCACTTGAAAGGTGAGTTTTCCCACCTACCTGTCAAAGTTGGCCTACAAGGCGAAGCCAAAAAAGTTCCCCAATCCCGTGCTAACACATCCTAAAAAGATGTTGCAATTGGACAGTCCTACCAAGTAGTTTTTGTAAAAAGAAACTAGAATCCTGAGATCCACAGGCAGAACCAGGTACAAAACCATGGAATACATATACAGAAATACACAAAGAAGTAATGAGCAGTGTACCTCTGAGCAGATGGTCAGCACAGGAATTTGTTATCAGTACCAGAACCAGGCTGACAAGTCCTTTTGCACTCAAGCCTTCTTTTTCAGCAACCTAATTTTTTTTAGGGGAAAACAGAATCTTCCAATATTGTCAAACAAATGGAAGCCAGATATCAATACTTGCTACAAAGTTATGTGCATGTGTTTGTGTACTTCCTTCTTCTATAGGAGGCCTGATACCAGAATCCCTGGTGGATATTTCCTAAACGGTTTCTCTAATCCAGTTCTAGGCATATTCTGTAGACTGAGAGAATGGGATTTTCCAAGATCAGCAGAATTTTTTTTAAAAAGTGAGGGGGACTTAACTGAAAGATTCAATCCTCTTTAAAACATGAAACCCTACACCAGATAGACACTAATTCCAATTTGTAACAAAACCAGGAGAAAAGAAGGGAAACTCCAGTGGTTATGTATAAGACTCAGTGTGAGCCAGACAACTTAATAACACCACTTATTAGAACAGCCTTAAAGGTAATCCCATTAAAGCTATCCAGCAGAACACGAATACGTCTCTGAAATCTGTCTTAGAAGCAGACGGGATTACTAAAATGGAATGTGAGTGGCTTCATAATAAACCTCATCCCCAGATTTACTCCTGAAATTTGTATCTTGTGAGAACGCTTGATAGATGAAACAGAATTATCATCTGGGCACAAAGTGGGGTGTGGGAGTCATTAAACAATTGTTTTCATTTTGAGTAAAGCTCAACAAGAAGCCCATTCACGTTGGCACAAGCTCCTTTCCCAGACTGTGCAACAATCATTGAGTCAAGCAACTTTTCTGGATTTCCTGGTCAACCTGTTCAATTCTCTCAGGAGTTAGCACTGGGGTCGATTGCTCTTTTAGGAGTGGGAATATAGGCTTACATTAATGTAAATAAATTCTGCAACGTACAGAAAAAGAGCCCCGCTGGGTCAGGTCCATCTAGTTTGGCATCCTGTTTGTTTTTGTTTTTCTGTTAATATCTATATTTATTTATACTTGCCCAAAGATATACAAACGTTCATAGCCAATACAAAGTATCTTTTAAAAATACACCAAAGTAAAAGAAATAGTTCTAAATTCGAATCTAAAAAGGAATGGGGGAGGAGAGAGAGAAAAGGGAAAAGCAGAAAGAAAGGAAGGAAGGGGGGGAGAAAGGAGGGGGGGAGAAAATGAAAAAGATTTAAAGACTTCTGGTTCTCTGTCCTGCATCTAAATGTAGTATTCATTCATTAACATTCAGCTATTCTATTTTCTATTAGCCAATATTTTTTCAGTCTTCAAATTTTGACCATTACATGTTCATTTTCTCCTTGCCCATAGGAAGTCCACAAGTTGACTTGGGCTCCACAACATGCCCTATGTCATTCGTTCATGATTATTTGTGCTCATAATGGCATTGGGGCAGTTATATGCAGCACTGCTTAAATTCCTGCTTGCGCCTGCAAGAGTTTGGCTTCATTTCCAGTTGGTGCATGTCCTGTGGTTCCCTGCTGAAATCCTATAAATTTTCCTGCCACACATTTTCCAGCGGAAGACGGCTTGCCCTGCTTTTAGTGCATTATAGCACAAAAGTGACGCTCCATGTGGCGGAATAGGATAGCACTGGGGAAGCAGCACAGAGCTAATAAAGCAGAATGGCATGTGGGCAGACCAGTATATAATCTCCACCAATGCATTATTATAATGATATGTTGCAGAAAACACCTGCAAGAAAACCACCAGTCTGAAAAGGCTCAAAGAGACATGTTGACTCCGAACCTGAAAGTATGATATGCTAATGTTTTAATGAATCCATTCCACAGCCCATTCTATCCCATGTCCTTCTGAATCTGCATTTTAAAAAGAATGTGTCTGAAAATTTGCACTTAAATATTGTTTTATCATGAAATATGTATAAAAACAACACAACAATAATTTTATTAATTATATGCTGCCAATCTGACTGGTATCTTAGTTGATTAATTTCTAACTATATTTTATCTTAAAATACCGAGACGATCTTAATATACACATTTTATGACCCATTTTGGAATTCTTTTTGAGCCAAGTACTGGGTGGCAAAATGCAGGAAAGTGCAATATCCGGCAGATAATTACATTCTGATCAGTGTAGTAGTAGCCTGGGAGGTGCAAATTAGTTGAGTTTTCTTTAAAATGCAGACTGAATGAAATTCTCCTCCATCTCTCATATATATATATAAAGCCTTCATGACTAGTAGTCTTTGATAGCCTAATTCTCCATGAATTTCTCTAATCCCCTATAACCTCCAACAGCTTGAGACTGGCATCTGGATTCACTCAGGGATGAATCATATGACCTTTGTAGTACAGCAGTGTCCTAAAGCTACTTCCACATTATAAATATAACCTGGTTTGAAACTGTTTTCATTGCCATGCCCTGCGGTAAGGAACCCTGCTGCTAACCACGATTTTTGCTGGGTCAGGAAAATTCTCTCTTGGGGCTCTTTCCACAAGCAGCACCAAACCAAATCCAAGGTCACAGGGGAATAGTCTATGCCATGACTCCTTTCCATACTTTGGTTTTCCTGGAACGGAAGAGAGGACAGCTTCTGTCGTCAGCCGAGGGACCAAGGTCCACTGGGAAGCTGCAGGCAGGAGAAACCAACTGCAAGGGGGAGACCACCTTGGCCCTGTCAATCAGCCAAAGAAGAAACAGCTGGCTGTGGGCATGGGGAGGCTTTCTTCCCCCTGTCCAGTTACAAATAAGACTCAGCTTTGTTGTTGTTGTTTAGTCATTTAGTCGTGTCTGACTCTTCGTGACCCCATGGACCAGAGCACGCCAGGCACTCCTGTCTTCAGCTACAAATGACAATTGCCCTGGGGCTAATGAGGACCACCTTTGGCCCCTCTTATTGGCCAGAGGTCTAATGGGGGTGGGGAGAGGAGAAATGTTGGTTTGATGTGAATGATTTTTGGACTGGGGGAGGTTGAAGTTTTGTTTATTTGTTAATTAATGGGTCTGATTATTGCTTTGTTTACCATTTGAGTATTTTTAATGGATATTATGTTATATGAAGTATTATAAGATCCCCCCACTATTTTCTCTCAGGTATTATGTGGTATATATCTTTTTTGCTCTTGGAGACCTTTGAGTGACAAGTGACTAATAAGTCTAATAAATGAAAAGAAAATGAAGAACGTATTGGCAAAGGAGGAGAACTGTAGTTCCATGGGAAGAAAATGCCCGTTCCCAAGATTCTTTCGGAGAAACCATGTATTTGAACTTGAAGGGTGGGAAGGCTGAGGCTGCTTCCAGACAACCAATTTATTGAGCATTCATATAGATTGGTTCGCACAAAGTTTGCAGGGATTGTTTAGAGGATGTATTATTTATTATATTTCGTAATGATTTGTCTGCAGGGAGGTTGTATGACGTTGCATCAAACTATTGTTATCCCACATTTTCCAGTGCAAATTCATCGCCCCCCAAAAATCACAATCTGTAGAGCATGCAGGTCTATCCGCATCTTCTCAGGACGCATCTCACACACCAACTGTTTACCCTCATCCAAGATCCCATCGCTGGGCACAGGCTTTAGATACAGTACAGTGGTACCTCGGGTTAAGAACTTAATTAATTCTGGAGGTCCGTTCCTAACCTGAAACTGTTCTTAACCTGAGGTACCAGTTTAGCTAATGGGGCCTCCCGCTGCCGCCATGCGATTTCTGTTCTCATCCTGAAGCAAAGTTCTTAACCCAAGGTACTATTTCTGGGTTACTGGAGTCTGTAACCTGAAGCATCTGTAACCCGAGGTACCACTCTAATTGATGAGGTTGTGGGAAAAAGCCATCTCAGTCTCAAGTTAGGTGAATCTCAAATGAGCAGCCACCTTCTATGAAAGGCTCTTTGATCCAATGGAATGTTCCATCAGCTGAACAGGGAGGCGGGGGGGGGGGTGCCGATTCCCCCTCCCCTCTTTAATCCTCTGAGCCACCTCCCATACTATTCTGGAGGGTCTTTGACTCTCTGCAACAGGTTTTGGAGATTGAGGTTTGGGGGCGGGCATAGCTGCTAACAAAAACTGCTTCCTTCCCCCATCTCACTGATAAAAGCCTTTGCTGCATCAAAGAACTTCCTGTCAGTGGCTAGGACACCGTTGGATACAGCCCTGTGAACAGATTCTCCCTCTCTGGGTACTTGTGTGTGATTTTAAGATGAACTGCAGAAGGACTTTTGAGGACTTGGAAGCGCTGTGTGTGTGTGTGTGTGTGTGTGTACATCACAGGCAGAGCAGCATTGAGTGTAGATTTAGATTTAATAATAAAGCTGGGTATGGCAACAGCTTCAGACTTACCTAAGGATATAACTCCAATCACACTCAAAAGATTGCTATACCATAAACATGTCAGAAACAAAATACAGTACTGCAGTGCGCCGTATAATTTCACACGGAGACAGTAAATTCGGTAGTTCAATAGCCCCTGGCTGAACCAGGCAAGGCTTTGTAAGCTACGGATCATAAAAGGACAGAACAGAGAATCTGGCCCAAGCCTGTAGCCACTGCACACACTATTGCGAGGTCAATAAGAGTTCATGGTACAGCACATCTGTCATCATAGATCCTAAATTACCTTTCAGTGCTAACCAATGACTGCATGGCTTAACAGGCAGAATGTTTACTTTTGTTTCAGGAGAGGACTTCATTAACAGTAATAGGATTTTTGCCTATTTTAATCCTAATAGGTAAACATACAGCAGTTAAATCAAACTAAGCCATTAAATTATATTGTAGCTGACTTGGAGAAGACAGATTTTAACAATGAGAAGTAAAGTGAGAGAAAATGCCTCCTAAAATGGAAAATATGAAAAGAAGTTTGGCAGTTTAAATGTGATTATATTAAATGTGATGTTTGCCTGAGGCAATGGGGGGGAGGCAGTAAAAAATAATGATTGCATGTGTTTATTTTATTATTTATTTCATTATTTCAATTTCTAGCCAATCCTTCATTGGATATGGAACATTGTGATTATGGAGAGGTGGGGACCATGAATAGCATAATCTGAAATTCAGGCAGGGATAATCAACCCCAGACTCTGGTTTTATATGGTTGGTACTCTTTTATGTCTTATATGGGAGTAAAACTTTCCCTTAACAACCACCTGCTCAAGCCTGGAATATTAGGAACTACACCTGTCATATGCTTCACTTCCTTCTTGTGCTGAATCAAATTTCTCCCCCATCCCTAACAGTGAGGAAGCCCAAACACTGTTTCCTGGAGTCTACACCAGTGATAGGAAGCCCATGATGCTCAAAGAATTTCTGTCTGGCCCTCAAAACTCTTCAAATTTCCTTCAAATTTCCTGGTAACAACCAAGGCTGGAGAGGGCAAGTATGATCCTCATTCAACCATTGGTTCCTATGGTTGCTGACCCAAATTTTTTCTCCACATGGTGTGAGATATTTCTTAAGTAGGTTCATTGGGAGTGTGTGCTGCTGTTGCCCCTGTTTTCTGAGTTCCACACCCACCAACATATATGAAACTAAATATTTCAAAATGTGCCAACCCCTTGCCAACCAACCTTGACTAAATTGAGCCTGAAAATTCGAGAAGTATGTTTCATTTTCATAATGCGTTCCAGCTGCAGAGGCTTCTGGTTTCAGGGATTCCTGTTTCTACTCTGACTGCTATTTGTGAAATAGTTATCATGTCCCCTTTATTATAAGCATTGTTGTTGTTTAATCGTTTAGTCGAGTCCAACTCTTCATGACCCCATGGACCAGAGCATGCCAGGCACTCCTGTCTTGCACTGCCTCCCGCAGTCTGGTCAGACTCATGTTCGTAGCTTCGAGAACACTATCCAACCATCTCGTTCTCTGTCATCCCCTTCTTCTTGTGCCCTCCAACTTTCCCAACATCAGGGTCTTTTCCAGGGAGTCTTCTCTTCTCATTAGGTGGCCAAAGTACTGGAGCCTCAGCTTCATGATCTGTCCTTCCAGTGAGCACTCCGGGCTGATTTCCTTAAGAATGGATAGGTTTGATCTTCTTGCAGTCAATGGGACTCTCAAGAGTCTCCTCCAGCACCATAATTCAAAAGCATCAATTCTTCGGCGATCAGCCTTCTTTATGCTCCAGCTCTCACTTCCATACATCACTACTGGGAAAACCATAGCTTTAACTATACGGGCCTTATTATAAGCATTAGATTACTCATTTATTTATTTTCAGATAATATCAGTGATCCCTTTTGTCCCCAAATTCTAGTCACAGAAGAAGGAACCCAGCATTTTCATCAGTGTAACATTTGTTTGGCTACTCTTTGATTTGCTCTTCACAGCTCAGGCATTTACAATGAGGATGGATACACTTGAAAAATCACTAAGTATACATTCTGTGTTTTCCAGTTGTGCCCCATTAAAATTCCCCCTGTCCTCTGTCCCTGTGGTCATTGAATCGTTTCTCCAATGATTCATGCATGGATTTCTAAAAAGGCTTCGACATGACTGAAATTCCCATCTCTCCCATTCATTTGTCACTACAGGCAATTCAGATGCAAGACTAAATCAAGATGCGGTCCTGACCACTCTTGATGGAGAATAAACCCCATTGAACACAGCTGGGATTTACTACTGACTAAGCAGATTTAGGATTCTGCTGCCCATCAGGACTATCAACACAAGGTGAGTCATTTGACAACACAAAATCTAAACAATTTGTGAATTGACTTAGCTCAAAGAAACAAAGAAAATGTCCATTTTCATCAGCCCCCAATCATGCTCTGAAATCCATATTTGAATTGGGAATACTATCAAATCCATATTTAAATTGGGGCTACAGTAGCACTTCAGCTTACGTTACCCTCAGGTAACGTAAACTTCGGGTTGCGAAAGTGGCAAACCTGGAAGTGTTTCACTGTGTGCGCATGCGCAGAAGTGCTCTTCCGTGCCACACGCATGCGCAGAAGCGGTCCCTACAGTTGCGGAAACCTCGGGATCTGACCGGAGCTCCTGAATGGATCATGTCCGCAACTGGAGGTACCATTGTACTATTGGGAAATAAACAACTATCCAACTTTTAGAAGACATCTGAAGGAAGCCCTATTTAGGGAAGTTTTTAATGTCTGAAGTTTTGTTCTGTTGAAAGCTGCCCAGAGTGGCTGGGGAAACCCAGCCAGTGGGTGGGGTTGTTGTTTAGTCATTTAGTTGTGTCCAACTCCTCGTGACCCCATGGACCAGAGCATGCCAGGCACTCCTGTCTTCCACTGCCTCCCGCAGCTTGGTCAAACTCATGTTCGTAGCTTCGAGAACACTGTCCAACCATCTTGTCCTCTGTCGTCCCCTTCTCCTTGTGCCCTCAATCTTTCCCAACATCAGGGTCTTTTCCAGGGAGTCTTCTCTTCTCATGAGGTGGCCAAAGTATTGGAGCATCAGCTTCAGGATCTGTCCTTCCAGTGGATGGGCGTGGTATGTATGAATGAATGAATGAATGAATTGTTGTTATCTCTTTCAAGACTTTCTTTCTTTCTAAATACACAGTATAAGGAAATTTATTTATTTATTACATTTGTATCCAGTGGTGGAGCGTGGGGGGGGGGGGCAAGGGACGAAGAACAAATGGAGCCCACCATACCTGCCGAGCCCCCCCCCTGCTGTGGGAGCTACACCAGTCCCAAGTGGCATGGCTGTTGCACCCTCCTCATGCACATATAAACATGTCACATAAAACAGCTGCCATATGAAAGGTGATGCCAGCACACAGCAGAGCCAACTTAAATAAAATATGGAGGGGCAGGTAAGCCTTGCCCTGCATAATCAATCACAATAAATGGCAATGTCCCAACAACTTTAGGGGAACCTGGCCCCCACAATTATTTGAAGGGGGAGTGAAGTGCCCTCGGCCTTGTCATGGGCCAGGAGCCAGCTTCGCCTGCTGAACAGCAGCCTGAAAGAAGAGAAGGCAGAGTGTCTCCAGCTGCAGCTGATCAGCCTTCAAGGACTCAGAGGAGAAGGTGCTGATGAGAACCAGCTGGCTTCAGCCTTCTTAAGCAGAGCTTCCAGCAGCAGGCAGATGCTTGCTGCTTCCTGCTTCTCTTGGCCCCCTGATCATTGGATTCCCTGCCCCCTGGACCGTCTGCCCACATGGATTGCTGTTTGCCTGACCCTAGGACTGGACCTGATTTTGGATGCTGACTCTGCTTCCAGGCAAGTACACCTCAGAGACTCTTCTGTCTGGCTGGCCTCCTACTCCACTGAGCCCTGCATGTTGTTCAGCAATGAGACTACGATAGGCCCCTAGGAGTTGGCTCATATACCAGTATATATAGGGGGCAGTCTTAAAAAATACATGCTATTTGGTTTGACTTGGTTGATCATATAGCAAAATTGGAAAATCTCAACAGAAAATCAGCACCATATGCACTTATAAGAAATCAATAAGTCAGTAGGTTTTTTGTCTTCAGAGTACAGCTATATTCTTCAGAATCTAGCTTTTCTGGATATTCTTTATAAAATGTTTTTATGATGCAATAGACACATAATTTCTATTATTATTATGAAACCAGTATTCATTGTTGGGGTTAATGTGCATGTTGTGAAAAGTGGTCCCGGGGGGAGGATCTGTCCTAGTTGTCTGTACTCATATATAACTTGCTTTATTCAATAATGCTTTATTTGGAAGCGGGGAAAGGGTAATACCATGTTTATTTAGCTGTGCCAGATTTACATAGGTGACAGGTGCACATCTCCACAGGGAAGTGGTAATAGAGGTGTTAGCCAAGCCAGCAGTGTTGGCAGAGGGCCTGGCCACTGGTACAGACAGAGTGGCGGGAGATACTGAAACAATGCCTAGAGTAGACAGCAAAGGCATAATTAGAAAATTCATGAGGAGGTAGGGAAGACACAAGACCAACTCCCTTGAAACCTCCCACCCAAGCTCAACCTTAATTAAAAATCCCTGTGTAGAGGCTAGCACTGGTGTGTGTGTGTGTGTTGTGGGGTGTTTTTGTGTGTGAAACAGATCAGCTTCTGACATCAAAGTTCAGTCTTGGCCAACAAGGAGTGGAAATCTCTTGTTGGTTAAATTGCAGATGCTTTTTTACGAGTCGGTTTTACAAGCCAAAAGCAATTTGCTAAAAAGCGCCTGAGCTTCAGACTTGTAACTTTCACGCCTTTTGACAAAGCAGAAGAAGTAACAACAACTGGAAATGTCAAATCCCTGGCAGGGTGGAAAGAATCTACACTGCAAATGCACTCCTAGCACTGATGCATGAAGAAACAGAATCTTCTCACAGCTTCACACTCAATGAAATTGGGTTTGAAACATCGCCATTCCTTTTACACCACATATTTTTAAAGCTACCTTTCCCCATATTAGGCATCCAAGTTTTAGAATAATCATTTCCACTGGAGTAAGAGAATGTTGTGTTACTTGGCCTAAAGCTGATCCGGGGCATGATCTCAGTATGTGTCTAATACTCGCTTCACATGAGTAGGTGCTAATTGTTGCCATCTACACGGTTTCAATAGTAACACACATTTAGACAGCTAGCTACAACTCTTCGCACCACCACCAGAAAGTTTTGGGACTGGATGCATACATGCCGTTGATTTTGCTATTGAATATTGGAAGGAATGTGCACTCTGATGCAGAGGACTGTTTTCTTAAAAAGCTTCACAAAACTGATGGCACAAATATGGAGAGCCGAATTTAGGGTTGGAAAAATGAGAAATGGAGACAAACCATAACTGTCAGATTTACTTGTTCCTACCTGCCAATCACCTTTAGATCTCCAAAGAGTAGGCAGAGAGGTCTTTAAAGCTACCCCCCCCCCCAGTGCTAGAATGAAGAGGGCTGGGAATACTGGGAGAGAGAGAGAGAGAGAGAGAGAGAGAGAGAGAGAGAGAGAGAGCTGTGTACATGGTGTTTGATATACAATGGTAGCTCGGTTTTTTAACATACAGTGGAACCTCGGGTTACATACGCTTCAGGTTACATACGCTTCAGGTTACAGACTCCGCTAACCCAGAAATAGTACCTCAGGTTAAGAACTTTGCTTGAGGATGAGAACAGAAATCACACAGTGGCAGCGCAGTGGCAGTGGGAGGCCCCATTAGCTAAAGTGGTGCTTCAGGTTAAGAACAGTTTCAGGTTAAGAACTTTGCTTCAGGATGAGAACAGAAATCGTGCTTTGGTGGTGTGGCGGCAGCAGGAGGCCCCATTAGCTAAAGTGGTGCTTCAGGTTAAGAACAATTTCAGGTTAAGAACGGATCTCCGGAACGAATTAAGTACTTAACCTGAGGTACGACTATAATCCATTCCAGAAGACCAAAACATTCAAAAACCAAAGCCTTTGAGAAAATTGGGGGGGACGGGACTCAGCAGAAACCGTTTGACTTCCGAGGCGCATTCGAAAACAGGAGCAATTACTTCCAGGTTTTTGACGTTTGAAAACTGAAACATTCAGCTTCCAAGATGCTCGAATACTGAGGTGCCACTGTATTTGTGTTTGTGACAATGGGCAGGGGAGAGAGAAGTACATGCTCCCCCCCCCTTTGTTGCTTCTTTTTTTGGATGGTGGTTTGGTGGTTCTTTGGTTTTTTTGCCTACCCTCTTTTTGCCCACTCACCAATGAAGGCTAAGGAAGTTGCAATCTGGCCCTTGGAATGAATAGGCCCTCCACCCTGCCCTAATTGGATATACCAGTAGCCACTCCTGGGACCTTTTACACGGAAAGTGTTAGTTATGTTGTGCATCAAAACCACAATTTAACAGATTTGCTGCTAGTTAGAAATTTCATATACCTGAAATGAGATGATCTACAGTGGTATCTCGGGTTAAGAACTTAATTCGTTCTGTAGGTCTCTTCTTAACCTGAGGTACCACTTTAGCTAAAGCGTGTTCTCCTTCATGGAGAGCACATGTTGTGGTGGGGTCTGCTGAGCCACCCCTCTGTTACCAGTCAGGGTCTCTAAAGATGTCCTGGGGCAGTGATTGGTTCACTGGGTTGCTGGGGTAAAAGTTATGTTGCAATTTTGGTGGGAGGGGTAAAATGTTTAAATACTCTGCACACAGCCTGGAGCTTTCTCTTTGCTGCGTGCAACGGATCACCCGCCCTTGAGTAAGGGGTTGTTGCATTGACCTTGCTATGCCTGTCATGGGGTCGTCTGCCGTTGGGGCAGGGGCTTGGTAGGAATTTTGTCCATCTGGCTGATTGGCTGGGCCATATGGTTTTTGCCTACTGCGTAGCAAATCGTCACAACTTGTAAGGTTGCGGTTAGGCATTGGTTATAAATTGGTGGAGGAGGGGTTAGGATAGGCTGGGCCTGCCCCTCCATGGTTGCTGTGGAAAGGGAATTCCGTTAAAGGAATCCTGGGGCTTGCCATCTTTTCGTCCAATCCCTGGAATGGGACTAGGGCCGGCAAGCCTTCGGGGAGCATGCGGATGAGAATTGATGGTCTGTGACTCAGCTCCATTTCTCCCTGACTTGCTTCCCCCCGCACTGTCTTTCGGTGGTGCCCGGAAGTCAGTTCTGTCCCCAGGCGGGGGGACAGATAGTCTTAACCAATGCCTAAACAACCACTCACGGTTTTGTATTTAAATAAAGTTGTGGCCAAAATTATGCCAAAAACCTTAAACAAAAATTAAGTGTGCGTTGTGAGTTATTTGGGGGGTGGCTTGGGGACCTCGACACGCAATGGGGCTTCCCACTGCCACCACACAATTTCTATTCTCATCCTGAAGGAAAGTTCTTAATCCGAGGTACTATTTCTGGGTTAGCGGAGTCTGTAACCTGAAGCGCCTGTAACCCAAGGTACCACTGTACTTGCAATACGAAGGATTTATTTCTTTGAGAAGGAATTCTTCACAGGAAGTATCTTTGGAAGTATCTTTCATGCCCAAAGGTTTTATCTCTAGTTCCTATATTCTAGCTAAAAGCAGAGACAGCAACTCTCTACAAATAAAATGGACATTGGCTGATGATAAAATAAGCCATTTTTTGTGTGCAAGTTTGTACAGTATACATGTTTTTGTAAGCAATTTTCTTCACCATAGTGTATTATAATAATAATAATAATAATAATAATAATAATAATAATAATAATAATAATAACAACCTGCCCTTCCCCAGAAGGTCCCCTGGTAGGTCACAACAGTTTAAAATGCAACATTAAAAACACATTATATCCATTTTTGCACACATTATTTTGGTTGGAGACCTGCATAGCACAATTTAGAAAAGTTGAATTTCAAAAGATAGCTGGGGTTCAGTTCCTGTATTTCAGGAAGTGTGAATTAGGTAGATCTGCATTAAAATGCAAATTGAATTTCTCCCATTCCCTGTTGGCACATGGGGGGTTGGCAAATTTCCCTCCTTGAAATGATATAAACTGAACATATTTAATGGGCAGAACTTGGTTTCATTTATTACAGTGGTACCTTGGGTTACAGACACTTCAGGTTACAGACTCCGCTAACCCAGAAATAGTATCTCGGGTTAAGAACTTTGCTTCAGAAAGAGAATAGAAATTGCGCAGCGGTGGCAGGAGGCCCCATTAGCTATAGTGGTACCTCAGGTTAAGAATAGTTTCAGGTTAAGAACGGACCTCTGGAACAAATTAAGTTCTTAACCCGAGGTACCACTGTATTCAACTTTTGAAGCACACGGTCACTCAGTGTCGATCAGTATATGCAAATATCTGGCTCATCTAAGACTTTATAGAACGTTTATTTTCAATAGTGATGGAACTCACAGGTGAAGAATACTTTCATTTTTACATATCTTTGTTATTTGTAGTGGAAATGCTTGTATGAGTCAATATTTTACTATTCTTTTGAAGCTGTGCTGTACTTTTGTCCTTCAGGCTGTGGCATTTTAAAGTTTCCATTTTTTATTCTTCGTTATTTTATTTTATTTTGCTATGTTTGCACTTCAATTCCTTTTACTGATTTCTTATGAATTTTAAGAAACCAACAGTTACAGTCTTGCAGGTCAAATGGAGAGACTTGGCCTACAGGCTGGAGGATTTCTCACCACCACCGTGAATTTAGGCCACCATTATATGCTTGGACCTGGGAGAGATTACCTTCTGATTCTTAATATACTTACATAGAATTGCGTTATATTGGGGCCAATTCTCAAAGCTGGGAATGGCAAGTCCAAGAAAGGATTTAGACCTGCTAGACCCAGTCCTGTTTCTAGAACCTTTTCTAGTCACTCCCACAGAGTTCCTCCATCTTCTCCACTGTTCTTTATATAATTTCATAAAACATACTCATTCTTTTCCATTTTGTCTGTTTCAAGTGTTACGCACAGTTGGATAAAAGCTCACTTGTTTTGAAACTGAAAGCCTGACCAGATGTGTGGTTCTTTGGTAGCTTGTCTCGCTGACTTCAATGAGACTTACTCCCCAGCAACTGTGCCTGTTGTTGTTGTTGTTGTTGTTTTGTTGTTTAGTCATGTCTGACTCTTCGTGACCCCATGGACCAGAGCACACCAGGCACTCCTGTCTTGCACTGCCTCCCACAGTTTGGTCAAACTCATGCTGGTAGCTTCGACAACACTGTCCAACCATCTTGTCCTCTGTCGTCCCCTTCTCCTTGTGCCCTCCATCTTTCCCAACATCAGGGTCTTTTCCAGGGAGTCTTCTCTTCTCATGAGGTGGCCAAAGTATAGAAGTGCATTATTAGTCTTAATACCTGCTATTTCCTCAACCACCAGAACCGAACCAACCCAACCACCATTGAAGCACAATCGCAATAACAT
This sequence comes from Podarcis raffonei, assembly GCF_027172205.1. Taxonomy (NCBI): domain Eukaryota; kingdom Metazoa; phylum Chordata; class Lepidosauria; order Squamata; family Lacertidae; genus Podarcis; species Podarcis raffonei. The sequence goes on from NC_070610.1 coordinate 51,091,783, forward strand.
TGATAAGGATGAAAACTCCAGTGACTACTGGCATGATGATGGGCATATTGGCAACCTGGCAATGGCAGGTGTTGTTTACTGTGAAAGGGGTGCAGTAATGTGTGCTCTGTGTCTGACTATTCTGATATAATACAGCTGAAAGAATACATACATTACTGATGAACAGGGTGTACTTTCCAAAGTCTCTAGGCACAGATCTTACTATGGTCTTACTATGATACTTAAGGAAGATTAATGGGGACTAGTCACCACCTCATTTGTTTGTAAAAGGAGAGCTGGTTTCATCAAAGGAATTGGCACCATGCTGCATGCTACAGATAATCTGCAACAGCTGCACTTTCAGATAGCTGATATCTTATCCTTCATTTTCAAGATTGTATCTATTTGTCTTCTCATTTTTGTGGTTTCTTTAGATCTCAAGGATCCTAGGTAATTTCTGCCTATAAACCATTTTGTTAATTTCCTTTTTCTGAACATCAGAGATTGTTTATTTCCCTCCCAACGATTACATTCCGTTTTCCTTATGTATGCGCTCTCCACCTTCTCCCCACCCCCTTACGGCAATTTTCTGAGAGATCTTTAAGAGAAAAGAAGAAAAGTCTGCAGCTTTCTAACCTGATGATTTTGCAGGTTAACTCCAAATGTGCGATGTACACGGCATTCCTTTCATGTTGAGGCATGCCTTCAGGGACTTCCATCAAGGTTTTTGCTCAAATGGTCATACAATGTAAACTAACCAGATTACACCTGTTGTTTCATGATAGATTAAGTTTCTTTTATTGTTTAAACATATTTTATTTTTCATGTTCTATAGTTAGCTATATTGCTTGCATTGTTTCCCCTCAAGCATAAGAGTGTGACCAACAAACTTGCCAAAAATAATCTCTTGTGGGGAGGGACTTTGAATGCCTTTGTTAATACCTTCAGCATGTGTATATATAACCAAACAAACAGAATTGTGTACATACTTTTTTTAAAAAAAGTATTTTCCAAGGTCACTCAAGTTCTTCATCAGAAAAAGATAAATTATATAACTTGTATAAATTTAAGCACACCTAAAATCTCTCTGTGTGTGTAAATGTTCCATTGTACATACAGTGGTACCTCGGGTTACAGACGCTTCAGGTTACAGACTATGCTAATCCAAAAATAGTACCTCGGGTTAAGAACTTTGCTTCAGGATGAGAAAAGAAATCATGCGGTAGCGGTGGGAGGCCCCATTAGCTAAAGTGGTACCTCAGGTTAAGAACAGTTTCAGGTTAGGAACGGACCTCCAGAACGAATTAAGTTCTTAACCCGAGGTACCGCTGTATATGTTCATGCTACTATATGTATATGCATACAAGTGATCATAAGAATGTGCATGTACAACCTGTGTTCTTTCATATATTGCTCCAACTCCCATCAGACACCAACATGGCCAATGGTCAGGCCTGATGTAGCCCAGTTGCATACCCTCCAACATTTCTCAGATGAAAATAGGGACATCCCATTCCATATGATAGTTTTACTGTTTATAACCCACACATCTTACTGGGTTGCCCCAGCCACTCTGGGCAGCTTCCAGTATATATAAAAACATAATAAAACAGTAAACATTAAAACTTCCCTGTACAGGATTGCCTTCAGATGGCTTGAGGGTCAGATAACTCCATACCCTCCAACGAAAATGGGGACATCCTAAGAAAAAGTGGGACATTCCAGGATCAAATATGAAACCAGGACAGCTTCTATAAATCAAGGATGTCCCTGGGAAATAGGGACACTTGGAGGGTCTGCAGTCAAGTCCAGTGGCATCCCGAAAGCCAGATTCCTCATTCCAAAGTGGAGATTCCTGAGGTGCTCAAATTCTAGTTATTTCATGCTGATTTCCACATTTCTTTTTCTAGTGTTGCAAAAGTGCAGTATCAACTCAACTCTGGTCATCCCTGCAATAGTTGTAGGTAGGTATAGCTTCTTCAGGGCTGCACTTTCATTAAGGTTGCACACATAGAACAAAAGGCCTACCCTCACTCTCTTGTGCCATTTATGTTATTTATTTTGATTTCTTTCGCATCCTGACACAAAGACTCTGGGTAGATTACAGACATTGTACATCCAAAAGAGAATGATTCACCTCCCTTAAAGGGGTCATTGACAGAGCACAATAGATCAATGAACCCAGGGACAAAAGGCAAATGAAGGATACACATGCCTTTTGAAAAGCTTAATCTAAAAATATATATCCCAGGTGAAGGAAGGAGAATAAATCCCATAAGTTTCTGCAGCAAGGATCAGGAGGCTGTTTCTCTCTCTCTGGCTCTGTCTTTTTTGCCAGCCTGCCATTGTGCACCATAAATGTCAATCTACCTACCTAACTGTCCTGCTTTTCCAGCAGGGCAGCTGGCATAACATGGCCTCCATGGTTGGCTAGGGCTGGGATGAGGGCCTTTCTTCAGCTCTAGGGTCACACAGCCTCTTGAGCAACCTTCCAGAGTTGGCCTGCCAATGGGGGGCAGGGCCAGAGGAAAGCAACAGACAGGGGTCCGCTCTTTGGACAGTAGGCTACATTCCAGCCATGCAAAAGTCAGAGCTTTCTGCACACACATTTCTCCATCCAGACAAGCAAAAGGCATTGTCATAGTCCAGCATCCTGGTGCCATGTGTTGCTTTGTTTTATTTAAGATTGTGGGACTTCCAATTCCAAACAGAGTTTTATTATTCATTGTAAAAAGGCAGAACACTGCTAGGCATAATACAGTCATACCTCGGGTTACAGACGCTTCAGGTTGCGTGTTTTCGGATTGTGCACCATGCCGAACCCGGAAGTATCAGAACGAGTTACTTCCAGGTTTCAGCGTATGCGCAAAGCGCTAAATCATGCTTTGCGCATCTGCAGAAGCGCCAAATTGTGACCCGTGTGTGCGCAGACACGGCACTGCGGGTTGCAAATGTGCCTCCCGTGTGGATCACATTCGCAACCCGGGCATCCATTGTACTACAAACTTGAGGGCTTTCCTTCTACTCAGTCACAATGATCTGCTCAGAAGTGTTGCCTGGCCAGAAGAGGGTCAGGTGGACATCCATAGAGGGCCACATTCAGCCCCCATCCTGAGGACCCCCAACCCTAGCTGCTAGGGGTCCAGCTGATTTAGTAGGAGGCTCACTGATAATATCTTTCCTTTTTCTCTGGTTTATTTGACAGATTTATTTGACATGATTTCTAGATTGTCTTACAAAACTTAAAAACACAACAAAGATACCAGTTAAAAATAAACCTAAAATGTTGGTCAGATTATTTCCTACCCAACCTTCAGACACTACAATTGGTATTATGTTAGAAGTCATGATATGCAAAATAGTAGCTCACTGTACACATAGCCAAATGGCACTGATACAAGATAATTGCTGTTACTAACTACTGTATTGTTATGGGCTCAGTTTGGCCCATGGACTGCAGGTTCTACACTTACGGACAGCAGCTTTCTGGGGTTTCAGGCCAGAGTAATTTCCAGCCATTGCTCAAGATGCCAGGAATTGAATCTGGACTTTTTGTATATAAAGCTTTCCATGGATATCTGTTTGGCCACTCTGAGAACTAGATGCTGGGCATTCTGGGCCACTGGTCTGATGTAGTAGGGCTATTCTTATGAGTTGTGTCCCTTCATTAATCATGCAACTGTGTGTTAGTAGAAGTATAATTATTTCCAATTGACTGCTGTAGCACAATCTGTTCAACCAATGAAAGGAGTGAAGTGCCAGTAGGGGAATCCCTTTGCTATCGAAGATGCTTGGTTGAATATTTGGGGCAATAAGCTAATTACTTCCCTGTCACCTCAGTTGTTCAAAGTACCTATTTGACCCAGTGACAACTTCTAATATTACATCCTAACTGGGTCTTAACTGGGGACCTGGAATCCCTTTTGACTATTCAGTTGTCTTATCTCTAGTTTCATCATCTTGCTTCTTGTTTGTCAACTGGATTTATTTTATAAATATAACTGATACTTCCACGTGAATTATCCCTAGAAGTTAGTAAGCTGAAATGTTTTCCAGAAGGCACACAGTACCCAACTGACCCACTTGGCCACAGTCTGTTCATTATCATCCTCTAAATTTCACTCAAAAGATATCTTTTTGGCTGATGTACTCAAAGCACCTGGAAAATGTCAGTCTGAGGTTTGCCAGAAAGACATGTCCAGCATAACAACACAGCTTCAGCATGTGTCCAGATAAAGCAGAACAAACAAAAAACAATTGGAGCTTATTGTAAAAAGTTAGAGTAACTTAAAGGCACATCTATACAACACCCTTTCTCAATTGTACAGTGACCCCCCTGAGAATCTCATGATCCTCAGCGCAGGAAGTGTGGTGAAAGCCTGCTGACAGCTTTCTGACAATCCCATGAACTTTAATCCTATTTCTCAAGAGTTTAAATGCACATGATCATTACTGCAAAATGTAGAGGAGACATGTGACTTTCATTCAATTCTTCTCCTAGTGTGTTTCAGGATAATCAAGGGAAGGCTCTTTAATATACAGTAAGAACTGTTGCATGCTTTTGTGATACCTCCAAAAAATTCAGTGACCAGATGTATGGCAGGCATAGCCAATGTTAGCTGGGGCTGATGGGAGTTGTAGGCCAAAGCCATTTCCGAACTGGAGAGGAGGTGGGGTTGCGGGCCACCCCCTCCCACACACACGGGGGCTGGACCTTAGCCCCCACGAGAAAGAGGGAATCCCCGGGTGTGATTACAACCCGGCCCGCCAATTGGCGGACCGGGGAGGCGGGGCCTAGCCTGTTTAAGGCTAGGGCGCCCGGGGACCGCCCTCTTTGCTTCGTCCCAGCTGCCCGGTTTTCCCGTCCCACCCATCCTTTAGGCTTAGCCAGCTTTGACCTTGCTATGGACTCCGGTTGGTCGCCGCAAGGGGCCTGGTAGGAATTTTTCCACTTGGTGCACTTCCTGCCTTTGGTTTTTTCGCCTACCTCGTAGCAAACGTCACAACTTCCCCAGTATTGGCGGTTAGGCAGGGGTAATTGTTATGCAAATGTAGGGGGGAAGGAAGCGCCATCACCTTCCCCCAATGAAAAGGGTAGTCCGGTAGAGGACTCCGGGGGGCGTTGCCCTGTCCGAAACCTAGGGAGGTGAGGGCCTCCGGCACGCCCCCGAGCGGTGACACCCGGGGGATCCTAGTTGGTGTACTTCAACAGGACTCCCATGGCTTGTGGGTAACCCTTCCCAGTCTCCATGCCGGGTAGTCGATAGGAGCCAATGCCTAAGACCAATACCTTTCAATTCCTGTAATCAATAAAGTTGTGGCCCTTTTATGCCCATTAACCTTAAATAATGTGTCTAATGTCTTCATTTCACATGGGGGGAGGGGACTTGCCACGCAACATCGGGAGGGCACCAGGTTGCCTAACCCTGATGTATGGTTAACAATGGCAATGATGTTGTGTGAAATCTCATTGGTAATCATTACCACCTTTGGAATCCAACAGCTGTTCGAGTCCATGGTGAGCCATTTGCTTCTGTAAGCCAGTTAGAGCCAAACACTTCATGAACCTGGACTCTACCATTTCAAAGGTGTATTTCATGCGGAAATACTTCAATGCAATAACAAAGCCCTACACATATAAAATTACCAAAGCAGGGAGAAGTCAAGGCTGAAACTTTACATCCTGAAATGTAACTTCCTATGCATACAGGGGCTGTCTTTGACATGGGTTGAGATTCATACAATCCCCAACCTATAATATCAGGTGGTAGCACTTTTGTTGCGATAATTGAAAACAACAGTACAATCTCTGAAATAGAAGAAAACGGGGGAAAGTCAACTGCATCTAAAGATTCAGTCAGAAATAATCTGGTGCTATGGAAGAAGCAGAAATAAAACTCATGCCCATAAATCATTCCCATGCAACCTGCTTTGGATATTTGTATTTATTTTCACATTGTGTCTGGTGTTTGCTATTTACTTAATGGGTTCCTGCCATCTTCTATTCCCTGGTGGCATGTTTTGTTATTTCTGTTTATAATGGGTTTTGTTCCCCCTTTTAAATTAGAGAATGTGGAGATTTGCTTGGTCCTGTATGAAATGTTGATGCTTCTTACGAGAACTGAAATTCCCCAGAGATTTCTCTCTGCGTCTCTCTCTTTTTCTTACACACACACATACACACAGGAAGTTGAGCTTTTGCAAAGATACGGGAGGATATGGGAATACCAAGCTAATCAAAGAATGAAACTATTCATGATTGTTAGACACTTACCAGTTCCTTGCTCCTTAGCTGTTATCTGCAAAGTGAAAAGATTTTGGCTAGCTGCTTGTTTGGTAACTGCTTTTCAGAGCACCAGGACCAGATAAGAGGAAATGAGAGAGAAAACAGTGCAATTAAAAGCAGTAACAGGCAGAAAGAAACAAATTAAAGATAATTATTGCAACAGAAGAATGCCATAACATGTGTGAAGCAGTTGCATTATTGCAGTTAGGGAAACTGAACATATATCCCTGTTCTGTTCTTTTTATACATAATGTACATGATAGAAATACATTTAGATCTAGATGTAAAAAACGTAGAGGTTAAATGCCTAACTTGGAGGCCCTTCAAGAAGTCTTGTTGTGCATTCATGAGGATTTGTACACATGATGGCAATGCTGTTTGCATGTTCAGACCCAGAAACCTCCCCCCTAATTAAATTCACACTTGATTCAAATTTTAGTTTGGTTTTTGGCAGAATTTAGGCCACAACTTTGATTACAGAAAGTGAGTGGTTGCATAGGCCCTGGTTCAACCCCCTCCCTACCATGCAGGTAGGGCTGACCCAGGGTTCCAGCACAGGTCAGCCGAGGGTGAACACCTGGATAGGCGGAAAGTTGGGAACAGACTATGTCCACCACCCAGACATCCCCCTGGACTCAGACATAGGCACAACCCCCTCTCAAGGTTTGACTAAACCATCTGAGTCCCTGGATTCCTTTAACGGAATACCCTTCACATAGGGATGGCGAGAGCGTTCTCCCATCCCTATCACCTGAACCAGAGCCTATCCACAACCTTCCAAGTTGTGACAAATTGCTACGCGGCAGGTGAAACCCAAATGGCAACAGCCAAGTGGGGGAAATTCCTGCCATGCCCCTGTCCCAATGACAGATGACACACAATGGCATAGCAAGGTCGAGCGCAACAAGCCCTAAAAGTAGGGAGAGGTGGGCAGGTGTTCCGAATAAACGTGCCGAAAGAGGGAGCTCTGGGTCACGTTCATGGGCATAAATAGGTCCCTCAAACCGTATGGACTGCGTCCCATTGGCCAGATTGTACCCAGCTTCGAGGGACCTACCAAACAGATGTTGTGGCTGACCAATCGTACCCACCCACAACACAGGGTGTTGGTTTCCTGGGACTCCCCGCAATACGTGCCCTCTTTAAGGGAGGACCCGATATATCCCTGTTCTGTTCTTTTTATGCGTAATGTACACAATAAATACATTTAGATCTAAATGTAAAAAATGTAGAGGTTAAATGCCTAACTTGGAGGCCCTTCCAAAAGTCTTGTTTGTTGTGCATTCATGAGGATTTGTGCTCATGATGGCAATTCTGTTTGTGCCAGCAAAGGTTTCAAGGCAGCCATACTACTTGGCTTCCAATCAATGCTTCCTCCCCAAACCCTATTTGTTCTAGTTTATTTATTTTTTTGTCCCACGTTTGATGAGCCCCATTTGCCCCTCACTTTCTGTCACTTTTACAGCACATGCTGAAACGGCCTTCTTGACCATTGGGCCCATTATTGGTCTTGTCCACTTAACTGCATGAGCCTTTCTTCATTTGCTGCATCCCTTTAGCAGAAGGCCCCTTAGCTCTGGTAAATTTTGATAGAGAAAACCCCAAGCAAAAGTGTTTTGGTTTTCAGGTTAGCAGCAGCTACAAGACCAATCCCCTACTTTTGATTGCTTTTCAGTACATGGCATGACACAAATGCCTAACTGTGGCTGGCAAGCTAAGTGGTATTTTGTACCAAGCTAAATGTTTGCCTGGCGACCAAGTAAACTTTGCCTCACACTGAGGCCCAACCAGTTATCATACTAGCAGCATGGTGTGGTCAGCGATGCCATGTGGGCCAGGTGACTGATGTTGTTGCTTCCATGCCAACATCACTGTGTTGGCATGGTCTTTGCTTTTTCAAACTTCCCACTGTTTTCCATTCATCTAGCGGGCCCATGCCTCAACTTAACATACACTCATAAAATTACAGCTAAGTTGTATTCACATGTTCCCAAAGAACACAAGTTTAGCAGCTACCAATATGAGGGAAGGTATTTGTTCAGAATTGAATTTCTACTCTACAGATGTGACAGTGCTTTTTTCTGGAGGTACTCAAGGGTAGGGAGTACTGGTACCTTTTTTTCAAATATTAAAAGTGTGGCACTTACTGTAACAAATTCATAGTGAATACTGACACTTTCTCTCTCTCTCTAAAAAAAGGCACTGGATGTACCTACTTTCAATAGCACAGAAGGCTCCTCTATTGAGGAATCAAGCAAAAGAAGCACAGTGGTGCCTCGCAAGACGAAATTAATCCGTTCCGCGAGTCTCTTCGTCTTGCGGTTTTTTCGTCTTGCGAAGCACGGCTATTAGCGGCTTAGCGGCTATTAGTGGTTTAGCAGCTTAGCGGCTATTAACGGCTTAGCGGCTTAGCGGCTTTAAGAAAAAGGAAACGAACTCGCAAGACGTTTCGTCTTGCGAAGCAAGCCCATAGGGAAATTCATCTTGCGGAACGACTCAAAAAACGGAAAACTATTTCGTCTTGCGCGTTTTTCATCTTGCGAGGCATTCGTCTTGCGAAGTACCACTGCACTTTGTTTTTTCCCTGGCTGCTGATTTGAGGCTATTGATTTTGCTTAATGCTCTCTGTAATATGTTCATGCTCAGCTAGATATCTGGTACAGGAAATCACAGAAAGTTGTCTTCCAATGCCCCATCTCATTCATATGGGTGTCATACATTACTAGTGATGCATGGCCATCCCTATGCTCACTACAAAGAGGCTGGATCCCTTGTGCATGCACACTCACAAAGGTGTTACTTTGCACATGATCTGAGTGCAAAATAAGTATGTTCCAAACACTCGGTTGATTGAAACAGGTGCTGCCACTTCCTTGCCTCCAAAGAACTCCCTCCTTTATGGGTCAGAGGAAGGAGTAGCAGGTACTTCAGGTCCTCAACCCAGCATTCTTCTCCCCACATCTTGCTAGAATTGCCATCCTTTTTGCTTGCCTGCTTCCATGCCTTTAACAGCAGCCTGATATGCTCAAATTAAATAGATGAAAGCTTGCCTATTAGGGAGACAGAAGAATAAGTAGGAAAGGAATGGAAAACAGAATTCCCAATATAATACTGCCCTTATGGAAATGTATGGTGAGGCTACACCTGGACCATTTGCAGCTCTGGCAACTTCGCCTCAAAAAAGTTATTGTAGAGCTGGAAAAAGGGTTCAGGAAAGGACAACCAAAATGATCGCGGGGATGGAGCAAGTCCCCTATGAAGAAAGGTTGCAACATTTGGGCTTTTTAGTTCTGAGGGAAAGGCAAGCAAGAAGAGACATGATAGAGGTAGATAAAACTATGCATGGTGTGGGAAACATGGACAGAGGAGTTTTTCTCCCTCATAATTCTAGAATCAGAAACATCCAATGAAGCTGAATCTTGGAATATTCAGGACAGACAAAAGGAAACATTTTATAGAAAATAAATACTATGTGTTATAATATTATATTTTCTATGCATTCATTGCATAGTTAAACTGTGGAATATGCCACCACAATATGTAGTGATGGGCATCGATTTGGAGAGCCTTAAAAGGAAATTAGACAATTTCACAGAGAATAAGACAATGGTTTTTAGCCATTTTACATTGTAGGTGGTATGCCTCTGAATTTCAAGTCTCCATTCTTTTGTGTTTCACACAGTGCTTCTTCTGATGTGTATAAAATGCAAAACAAATAACAGCACAAAACAAAGTACCACAAATCCTAAGCTTGGGACATTTTCTTGCTCAGGTAGATTCACAAGAACCAGGGCAGCCTCCTCTGATAGGCCATAAAGCCAATTCTTTCCTTAAATTTGCTTTCTACTCTCACATGAGCCCATATTTCAGCTGAGATACCCACCCTCCAATTATAAGGCTGTTGTTGGAAACTTAGAACCCTATGCAACTGTGGTATTTATTGAGGGTGGTTTGCACTTCCTCTTAGTTATGGTCTCGCTGGGATTATTCTAGTTCATATGGAAAATAACTCTACATTCTTAAACATAGATAATGGCCACACTTTATGGGTGGCAGAGATATGCGTGGTCCAATATTTTGTAGTGATGTTTTTACTAAGATTGTAAAAGGTCCAAGTTGGTGATGCTGAAAGCATTTTTGTTTTGGGGCACCTCCAGATGAGTGTTTATTATGGCATCAGTGGTCTGCATATCATCTCGGAATATATTTTGCAGCATTCACATGGTATTGTTGGCATCAAAATTCTGGGGAAATCTGATAGGTGAAAATATGAACCCCTTTTGCCAATGTCTCATTTGCAATATCCAAATGACCCTTTTCCAAATTAAGCCCCTCACTCCCCAATCTGGGAGTACCTTTTGTGTGTGTGAAGGGGACTTTATTAGAAACTAACCTCAGTAACAATTTGAAGTGAGTCCGCATATTGCATTATTTGCATGAGAACCGCAATTATCTCTTGACAGCCTGAATGTGTGAAACTGCTAAACTGCTCTCCCCACCGCTGGCAAGATCAGTCATCATTAATCAGCATTGCCACTTATCATATCAGGTAATTAACCGACTTATGGGGCCAAACGGGAAGCTAATGAGATTATCATGTTGGTCGACACCTGTCATGTTACATTCATCACTTTAAAATCTCACCTGAAGACCATGCTTGCAAAATAATGTGTCACAGTTAAATGAATAGGATAAACCTTCAGGCGAGCAGCTGGCAATCACAGAACTAAGGTTTCCCATTCCTCACAAGGAAGCATGAGAATCAGAAATGGGTGGAGCAATGAGTACAAATGTTTACCTTTGTGCAGTAAGCTAATTTCCACACACAAGTGCTGTATGTCTTTGAAGTAAAACTCCCCTCTTCCCCGATCATTGGCTGTTGTGGCTGGGGTTGATGGGAAGAGGAGTCAAGCAAGGTCTGGACAGCCACAGGTTCCCCATCCATGGTGGTGGAGGAGAGGAGTACGTACTCCAGCTCCCTGCCTGCTTAACCCCTGACATTCCCACACAGAGGTCTGGGAAAGGCTTAGAAGCGCATTCAGAAGAACAGGTTTAGAAGACACGCTGTGATCAGGAACCCAGCATTATTGGGTTTGCTGATCATGTGGAGGCTTCTAAGCATGCTCAGCTTATATTTGGATTGAACATAATGCACAATCACAAAATGACAGCTGACAGCAAGGTAATAATAATAATAATAATAATTGTCAGTTGATATGGCAGAAGCAGAATGGTAGTACAGTTGGACCTTGGTTGCTGAACATAATCCATTCCAGAAGACGGTTTAACTTCTGAAACATCTGAAAACTGAGGCTCAATGGACGGTCGGCAAAATCCATTGGAAAAATGGACAAATGCCCCACAGAAGCCGTTCAACTTCCGAGGCGTGTTCGAAAACGGAAGCATTCACTTCTGGGTTGTCGGCGTTCGAAAGCTGAAATGTTTGACTTCCTAAGCATTCAGCAACCGAGGTTCCACTGTAATAGGTTCTGGGGCACCACCCTTCACCCAGTTAAACACACACACACACACACACAGAGAGAGAGAGAGAGAGAGAGAGAGAGAGAGAGAGAGTGGCATCTTTCTGTTGGCTATCTACTTTGCTCACAGTGGGCTGCTCCCTTAAAATCAGATCAGGCTAAAAATCCCAATTTATACACAGTAGACTGCTTCTCCAGACTTTTGGGGGTGGGGTGGAGCACATTCACTTTTTAAAAAAAATGGACATAAGATTACATGGTTCATTGTGCTCCAGTTTGGAGATGTCAGCCACTTTCCAGTTTTGACGTGGAATACTCCTCTGTCCCCTTGCTTTGATGTGATTGTTGAAAGAGATGACTATGCTTTGATGCTGCAATCACACAGTGTGGACAAGCAAAATGCTCTTGTCAAGCTCCTAGTGGTACAGCAATGAAACTGCTGGCACATCTGCAAAGCTAATCAGGGTCCAGTATGGTTTCAAATTGGTTGAGAGACTATGTGTTGAGGTCCCTGCATTGTAGGAGGTTCGACTAGATCACCCTCAGGATCCCTTCCAACTCTATAATTCTGGGATGCCTCAACTGATGAACATAGGCTAAGGAATTTTGGCATCCTAAATGGGGTATTTGTGAATGATGTACATCTTCCAGAACAGACATAAGTAACTCTGAAATTTGATATTTGAATATGATATCCTTTTGGTTTAAAAACAAAAACAAACTTTTGGTCACTTCATGGATTTACATATTAACATTCCTATTTATTTTTTAAAGCTGCTCTGCCTACTTTTGACATTATTAACTATTTCAATTTGAAACAAACTTGGAGGCAGTGTGGCCTAGTGGTTAGAGTGTTGGACTAGAGAGATCAGGGTTCAGTTCCTTAATTAGCCATAGGTGGACTTGGGCAAGTCACTGTCTTTTAACCAAAACTATTTTTCAGGAGAGAACCATACCTCATGTATGTCATACAGTCATACCTCACGTTACGTCTGCTTCATTTTACGTTCTTTCAGGTTATGTCCCGCGGTGACCCGGAAGTACCAGAAAGGGTTACTTCCGGGTTTTGCTGCTCGCGCATGCGCAGAAGCGCAAAATGATGTCACGTGCATGCGCAGAAGCGGCGAATCGCAACCCATGCATGCACAGAGGTGACACTGCGGGTTGCGATCTTTTCATGTTGCGAACGGGCCTCCGGAACAGATCCCGTTCACAACCAGAGGTACCACTGTACACCAGATTCAGCGCCTTAGAGGAAATATGAGATATAATTAATCTAAATAAATAAATAAAGCTTATTAATGACTTTTCAACTATTAAAAAAGTTTTTACACTTTATCTACTTTCTAGTGTGTTTCAACTTTCCTGGATTTTATTTCCTGTGAAAGCCTGATCTTAAAAATCAAATAAAACAGAATCTATTTCTGTGCATCCGAATTGACATTCATAAATATGTATGCATTTTCTATTATGTATTTATTGTAATGTATTTTCTGATGTAGCGCACCACTTGTTTTCTCAAGTAAATTTCACTACATTCTGGAGGGATTGCTTCCAGGTAATTATGCATAGTCTTGCAGCCTTAGGAAATACATTGATTGTACAAGTTCAAGAGCATCACATCCCTGCAGATTATAGCCTTAGATAGCAAGCAGATAGCCATGAAGAATTAAAAGAAAATTATAGCCTGTCACAATAATGGTTCGTATTTGTTGCTTCTAATATTTTAGCATTTCTGATTAAAATAAAATAAAAACAAATTTGTTTTGATTGAAAGGAGGTGAACTGAGCAAAGGAACTGTATGTTATTTGAATCCCCAAATCTTCTTAGCAAATCAGTAGCAAAGAAATGTGTGAATGGCTGCATTTCCCCACTGCTGTTTTTGATTGCATTATTTTTGTCACTTTTAATCTTTGCAACGTGCACCCTGCATCTCTTGTACACTGAAGACAGCTGGTCTTGTTTTCCTTTTCTGATTTCTATGCATTCTCTGGCAAGGCTAAGCTACTTAACAATGTTAGAACACAGAAGTCCAGACAAATAAGCAGTCACCAAATGGTATTTTTTATTTCCACTTTACTTTAGCCATGACCCATGATAGATTCAGATGTCAGCACTGGAAGAAAACATCTCTTCGTATTAACACAAACTGTGCTACTTTTTCATATAACATTTCTCTGCTTTCCCTACACACATTTTTTTTTCATTCTTAAAAAAACATAGCCAGTATTTATTCAGACAGTGTATATCCAGTGGGCATTGATTTCCATAATCATTGCAGCCATTTTACTTGTACAGAGAAACAATCCTTTTCCAGAGGCAAAACTAGATGCTTGGTGACACAGACCTGTGTTTGGGAATCTGTTTTGCCACTTAAACACCTGCCAAGCTGGGCAAGAGCTATTTATAGTGGGAGATTAGAGGGCAATTTGTAGTGTGGGATAGAGAAGGAAAGGATACTTTAAAAATTATTATTACATTTATATACCACCTTTTTCTCCCAAGGAGCTCAAAGTGGCATATATGGTTCTCCTCTGCCCTCTTTCATCCTCACAACAACCTGTTGCACATCATTTAAATGTATAACATACACATATGCACTCCAGGTTTTCTAAAGTACCCAACACATAAAAAGCTACATACCACAATGCCAATAAAAGTATAAAAATACTATCTTCCTGCAGCATAATTTTGTAATTATTAATAGTATCATGGGAGGCTTTTACATGTAATATATACATGCATTTTGCCTATATTTAATCTGTTTTATTAAAAAAAAAAACACAGTGCATGAGTGGCTCAGACTTAAGTGTGCACCCCACTCAAGATGCTTTGGTTTGATGTGGCCCAAACCCAGTCAGGTTAGAACCACCCATTTCTGTGCATAAAAAGGTAAAGGTAAAGGGACCCCTGACCATTAGGTCCAGTCGCGGACGACTCTGGAGTTGCGGTGCTCATCTTGCTTTACTGGCCGAGGGAGCTGGCGTACAGCTTCCGGGTCATGTGGCCAGCATGACTAAGCTGCTTCTGGTGAACCAGAGCAGCGCATGGAAACACTGTTTACCTTCCTGCCAGAGCGGTACCTATTTATCTACTTGCACTTTGACATGCTTTCGAAATGCTAGGTTGGCAGGAGCTGGGACTGAGCAATGGGAGCTCACCCCGTCGCGGGGATTCGAACTGCCGAACTTCTGATCGGCAAGTGCTAGGCTCTGAGGTTTAACCCACAGCGTCACCCGCATCCCTTTTCTGTGCATAGGTTCATTTAAAAGAGGGCATTTCCTCCATCCCTCCATCCAACGGCCAATCTTTTAGACTTCCAAGTACATTAAACAAACAATGAATATTTAGACCCTAAATTCTGTTCAATTAATTTACAAAGCTCGAGCAATTTCTCCATTAGCTGTGCCAAAGTTAACTTTAATTTCTGACTACAGGCGCTTTGCTGCTTTGAAGCTCAGCGGAATAGTCACCCAAATGGTATCACATCTGGCTTTTATTTTATCATACATGGAGATGGCAATTATCTAATCTAACCATCAGTGTCCATGGGGGGGGGGGTGATACCTTTAGCTGGAGATGTTCCAGAAATGCAAACACTCCTTATTAGCAATAGAGAAAGATAGCCACTTCTTGTGTGTTTTTTTTAAGGGAGGGGACAATTTCCATTTGGCCTGAATACTGAAGACAGAGAAGAGTCATTGTTCTGCCTCCATTGACTCACATTCTTTCCTCCCACTCTTTGTAAGATTAGTGTGTGTAGAACTTAGAGCCCCCCCAATTAATCAATTTGCCCCTTTGTCTTGCAGAGTTTCACTCCTATTCAGTTTCTGAACGGCACCCTGCTTGGCAGTCTTGTAATTCCTTTTCTCTCAGGCTTGCGCCCTAAAAGGAGGGAGTGTAGGATACAGGGAGAAGAAGCCAGCCATCAACCTGTAGTAGCGACAGATAGCTTAAGGTCCCCCTGCCCCCCACTTTCTTTTCAGTGAGGTGCTGAATGGAGGAAGGTTAGCCGACAAATAAAGGGATGGGTTTTTCAGTTCCTGCCTGGGATTTCAAGGGGACCCCATGACAATGACCCACAGATTAGAGTTTATTTTAGCCATTAGTTGCCACTGGCAGCTTAGACATAATGACCCGGACAAAAGAAAGCCCTTCTGAGACCCACAGACTTATTATCTCCCCCTAAATCTTCTCTCCTTGTCACATGTTTACCAACACTCCACACTGCCATTGTGGCTGCTGAATTCAATGCTTTCTCTTGGGTGCAAAATGTTAAATAGGGGAGAAATTACCATTTTAGAGCTGCCTCCTGTCACACATCCTGTATGAAGCAGGAATGGTTAGTTTATAGCCCTTCTATAACACCTTTGGAAGGAAGGAAGTTTAACCCTGTCAACATTGCTAGTCCTGCCTTGAAAAAGTACAAAGAAATAGCAGTTCCCAGGCTGTTAGTCTGTTGCAGCAAAATTGACAAGCTTCCCGTGGCACCTTAAATGGAGACTAACAAGTTTTATGGTGGCCTATGGTTCTGTAGACTAGAGTCCTCTTAATCGGATGCAACAAATGAGTAGTGTTCTCTTCTGTCAAACTACTGCCTTGCTTTGCCTTCAGGGTTTAGTGAGAAAACTCTTCAGTTTTCTGTGAAAGACTAAAGAGGAAGCCTGAGATTTGCCACTGAAAGACTTCTGGTAGATTTCCCTGTGAGAAATATAAGACCGTTCGTTCTGAAGTGATCATATGTGAACCTCCATTCTGAGGCTCTGTTGCTCCTCTCAGAGACACCATGGCACCGTTTTGTCCTGATGTTACAATCTTCTAGGGTTTGCAAAATTCTGGGGCCTAGTGGTCATATTTGGAATGTTTAAAAAGTGTCGTGGAGGTGTGGCATAACACTAAATGGCGGTCACACTTAAAAGAGCAGAAAAAAAAATAAGACTATAAAAGGGGATGGGCATTCTCCCATTTCAATGGGTGGAAAGGTGCCTACATGAGCCATTGTCACACTCCTCAGACAGATAAGCTTTTTTCCACCACTCTTCTGTTCAAAACAAAAAGGAGGGAAGGCCTCAAGTCTTAATATCCAAGGAAATGTGTGCATGTTCAAAGGGGTGTATTCAATGTAGGAAGGGCCAAGCCAGTGCCTGCATGAATTGAGATCAGGAAGAGCAAATAGTCCCTCATGAACTGTGGGTTTTTTAGAGGATATTTACCGTTGGAAACACTGGCAGACACCTGGCCCCATCAAACCATGGAATATTTTAAAAGGCTGTTCCAGGACTCACTGGGAGATGAGGTTCTCATGATGTTCTCTGTGACATAGTCAGGTGTAAACTTCGCTTCATAAATATAGCTTTACATTTAAGTAGTTCATGTCCTTTTAAAATGACGCTCTTTAAAGTGCTTTTTGAATGCTGTATGAATGTACCCAAAATATCTTTGAGGAGAGTCCTTCAGCTGTGGCAAGAGTATAGGCCATCTGTTGCAAGATTAAACTAGTCAATCTCCCACCAACATTTCACAGACGGATGGATTTGCTTTCACTGGGTTTTACAGAAAGTCATTAGCAGACTCAAGGACAGAATTAGTAACTCTTCAGTTGCTCTGGTCCCTGATGTATTTCTTGGAAGCGGCTGTATTTGCAGATAACTTTTCAAAAAACAAACTCTAAAGCTATTCTCACAGCAACATTAACTTTTTTAATGCATTGCATTTATAACCGTTTTAATTCTTGACATTCCACTGAGGTTTGGCAACTGTTCCCACGAATGTTTACCCCAAATGTACATTTCATGCTTGGAATGATTTTTTAATACAAAAAACCTTTGGCTATCCCATACACTCTTGAAAGATGTCTTGGAGGAATCAGTTGAAAATGACTGTCTATCCATCTTAGTTGTTTTTGGGTTAAACTGTTCTTAAACCAATAATCCATAGTTTCTCACTTTGTCCAACATGGGAAACTATGGTTATTGACTTTGGAACAAGCAAGGATCTTGAAGTAGGCTAAAGATCCTGGTTTGTTCCAAAGCTGGTAACCATAGTTTTCTAGTCCAGATGAAATGGGAAACTGTGTGTTACTAATAATAATTACAGGCTTAATTGCATGCATGTTGGGAAAGATTGAGGGCAAAAGAAGGGGACGAAAGAGGACGAAATGGTTGGACAGGGTTCTCGAAGCTACCAGCATGAGTTTGACCAAACTGCGGGAGGCAGTGGAAGACAGGAGTGCCTGGCATGCTCTGGTCCATGGGGTCACGAAGAGTCAGACACGACTAAATGACTAAACAACAACAAGAGGAAGAGTAAAAGGGCAAAAGGCTTTCTCATATCTTGGCCTGTTAAGCCTGAATGCGCTAACTGTCTCTACTAATTCTGTTTCCTGCTGGAAGATGACCCTTACTGTAGCTCTGTATCTTCCAGAGATAAACTAACCACATCTTAATCTAAAATAATTACTCTTTAGAAGAAGAAAAAATGAAAAATGTTGCAAACCTTATTGAAATTATTTTTACTTCCCTTGAAATTCCTGTGAATGCTGTGCCGGAACTGAAACATGCAAATTCACTTCACTAAGCAACAACCTATTTCATTTGCCCATGAAAAGTTTTGATGTCATGTGTTCCAATAAGGCTTTTTAGAATCTATTTTCTTAGAGGACTGGACTCATGACCCTTGAGGTCCCTTTCAGCTCTACGATTTTATGTGTAATAATGGACTGGAAGATTAAACGAAAGCCTGCAATTTAACCATTCGTATCATGAATATGAAAAGATACTGAAATAGTGTTAAGTGACAAACAATTTTTAATAAGTGGGTTTTTTTAAAAAAAATTACCCTAAATCTGATGTGCACATCTGCTTAGAGGTCAATCCCAGCTCTGTTGAGTGGTTTCTCCTTTAGCTTTTGTGTGCAGGACAACACCAATACTCAACTTACAAATATGATACCTATAATACCTGGGCAACTGTAGTGCTATTTTGGACAGTAAACTGAATATGCAAAGGGAGCCAGTGCTAGTGTTAGTGGACAGAGAAGTGGCACTGCAAAATATTCCATGTCTTATTATTTATTGTAATCTGTGTGGGGCTGTCCCAAGACTGACCTGTAACCTGCAGCTAATGCAAATAGAGAAGCTTGACTGTAATAGGGCAGCCTTCCATGATCATGCTACACCACTGTTGAAATTATTGCACTGGCTAGCAACTGGCCACCAGCCTAAGCCTTAGCTGCAGAGAATATTGCATCTTCTGGAAGATTGCTACATGTTCATAGAATAAAGAAAGGTAAAGGACCCCTGACAGTTAAGTCCAGTCACGAAGGACTCTGGGGTTGCAGCGCTCATTTCGCTTTACTGGCCAAAGAAGCTGACATTTGCCCGCAGACAGTTTTTCCAGGTCATGTAGCCAGCATGACTAAGCTGCTTCTGGTGAAACCAGAGCAGTGCACAGAAATGCTGTTTACCTTCCCGCTGGAGCGGTACCTATTTCTCTACTTGCACTTTGACGTGCTTTCGAACTGCTAGGTTGACAGGAGTTGAGACCGAGCAACGGGAGCTCACCCCATCGCGGGGATTCGAACCACCGACCTTCCGATTGGCAAGCTCTAGGCTCAGTGGTTTCGACCACAGCGCCACCCGCGTCCCATAAAATAGCTGCATTTTAAATCTGATGCTCTTTTAAAAACAAAAGCTGCGCCACCCTTGCTATAAAAATAGAATGAAATCATTTTTATGTACAGTATTATTCTATTCACACCTTCCCAATGATCTTTAACTGCAACACCATCACCAGACACTATTTTAGAACCCAAATAATTATTGAAGCTACAATCTAATGTAGTCTGTGTTATTTCAAATGACAGAACATAGAATAGCTTCAGGTAAAATCATTAAGGGGGAAAATGCAATGTAAAAAGGACACTGGCAGGTTAACGTAAAACAACATTGACAGGGCAACCTAAATAAAAATAGGAAACAGAAAATTTATCCAAAATTAGGAGGGTTTTCTACAGCCGTTCTTTTGCAGAATCCCCATTAAAACAGTTCCAGACAGCCCATCTAAAGCTGCATTTTTGAGTGAGGCCTCTGCAGTTCTTGGCATCCATAATACAAAGCCATGTCTGAAATCTGTGCAGTGGGATGTTTCTGATAACACACCCAAAGTTTCCAAATGTATGCATTTCTGAAAGAGGAACCATGGAAGTGACCCAAAAGGAGATGTCAGACATGGTATAAAGCCACATCTAACTTCAGCCCAGGTCCAGATAACAGGATGCTGTTACATGCTATAGAAATGAGTGGAAAGGAGCCAATCAAAAATCACTTGGGAGACAGTTTCACATGCTCCTTAAAGATGACTACACCCTTCTGTTGTGCCACCATCTTCTGATGTTAGCAACAAAGCAACGGCAGAACCTGCTGTTTTAGCTGCCCCTAAGGCAACATTCAATCCAACTGAATCAAATGGTTATGGTGCTTCACTAATGTGCTTTTGCCATTTAATGATCTGGAGTCATCTTCCTATCAAGTTAAGGTGGATTAAATAGAATCCAAAAGACTTATCACTTCTTCCACTAATTAGTTGCTCAAAGATGAAATGATGAAAGGCATCCTGCTGTGTTGGTTCTGGGCATTTCACACTTGAAACATAAATTGGACTGATTATCCTTAAAGACACTGATTACTATTGCTGCATGTCTTTCCTTTCCTTTTTTTTTTTAAGTGCCAGGAAATGCTAAGGGAGTTTGAAGCTGTGTTTGGCTTTTGGCAGTCACAAAGGAAGGGGCAGATAAATCCTCCTTTGCATTTCAACTCCTTTTTTTCTGCCACTGCAAAATTGCAATTCAGATTTTTCAAATGCACCTTGAATTTATTTACTTTTTTTAAAAAATATGCTATGAGAAAAAGTCTGTGAAGAGCATGCTTAAGCTTTCTTTTTATTTTTACGGTGGATGAGGCAATCAGTCTCTCTCCATTAAAAACATTGAGCAAAATATGAAATGTAAGTACAAACAATGTCAGGAAGACATTTGCTTGTAAGCTTGAAGATGTTAGAAACTGTCTAGGTCTTGTTTTTATCAAAAATAGAATGAATCCCTTAAAAAAATGAGAGGCTGATACATTGTAGCCTTAATAACGTCAGGCAACCGACAGCTGCTTCAAGCTCCGTTCGGTGCAATCAGATTCCAAGAAAAGTGGAGTCCAATAGCCATTATATTTATATCACGATTGTTGCTTTTAAAACAAAATATGGAAATTTGGTCAGCTTAAGGAGAACAGGCAAAAAATTAAAGCCGAAACTTGGCCATGTGGGGAGGCTCATGATAAATTAGGAAAAAAATGAGAAACTACCATAGATATAGCATTAATTGTGTAAATGAAATTAGCATGCTTATTTTTGCTATGTAAATAACAGTTGTGGGAAACCTGAGCAGCTATGGGGTCTGGGAGAGGAAGTTCAACTCTTTCCCACCCTGCCCCTCTTCCCACATAAATCTGAGGTGGTGTTTGCATTTCAAGAGACATTCCTGTTGGTTTTAATTACTTATCTTCTCTGAGTTTCATTTTCCTTATGAATAGCCCTGCAGGGCTTTCCCCACCACCACCACATGCTCTCCTCTCCTCTATTAGTACCTCTCCATGCTCCCAGAGGTGTGAGTAATAAATAATAATAATAATAATAATAATAATAATAATAATAATAGGTGAGTAGGTGAGTGATTCTGACAAAGAGCAGCTTCTACCTCTGCTCAAACATTTGCTGTGTCTGACTGGCACAGGAGGCTTCTCAATGCCGTGAATGGGTCACTGCCCTCATTCTGCTGTCACCTATCACCTGTCTCAGGGACACGGGTGGCACTGTGGGTTAAACCACAGAGCTTAGGACTTGCCGATCAGAAGGTCGGTGGTTCGAATCCCCGTGACGGGGTGAGCTCCCGTTGCTCGGTCCCTGCTCCTGCCAACCTAGCAGTTCGAAAGCACGCCAAAGTGCAAGTAGATAAATAGGTACCGTTCCGGTGGGAAGGTAAACAGCGTTTCCATGTGCTGCTCTGGTTTGCCAGAAGCGGCTTAGTCATGCTGGCCACATGACCCGGAAGCTGTACGCCGGCTCCCTCGGCCAATAAAGCGAGATGAGCGCCGCAACCCCCGAGTCAGCCACAACTGGACCTAATGGTCAGGGGTCCCTTTACCTTTACCTTTATCACCTGTCTCCTTGCTTGCTTATGATCAAAAGGTGGCACTTGGCTCCTTGCTTCTTCCTCCAACTTAGTCTTGTACTTGTAGAAGTCAGCAGGAAGGAAGATAGGGATGGTCTATAATGAATTTTCCCTGTCTGTTATTGGCTCTGACTCCACCCACTCTTGGCCTCTTGCCTTACACCCTACAATCTCAAATTGACACCAGCCACCATTTCTGGGTGGACCAACTCTTTGGCACAAAGAGTTTCTGGGGCCTCAGCAGCTGCCCAACCCCTGGTCAGCCCTGAGTCCTGGTCAGCCCTGTTCTTTTCTTCCAACTATGATGGAATGGGTAAAGATAGGGAGGTCTTTCCCCAATTCCAACAAACCTCTATTGCTTCTCTAGCTGTGAGCCAAGTAGGCATCATACTCGGGGTTTGGATGGGATGCAGGTAGGCAGGGAGCAGATGACAGTGGGGTAGGAGCAGTCTCTGTTTATTTCCCTGCAGGTGTGGTACAGTCCAGTAGCGCTTCAAATTAATGTGCATATTTTTCAGATTTTTGATAAATACTTTGGTTTTCCAAGCCCCAGGCTGAACCTGACCAAAAGTGTCTACCTTATCAATAACCCCTCCATAATTACTGCAAAATCCTTCTTTCATCAAGGCCTCAAATAAAATCTCAAGGAAAACCTGTCCTTGAGGAACAAAACAGAAATGAATGTTTCCATGAGACAAGTTGTAGACACTTGTCTGACAACACGAGCAATATAATTAACATCTTGGAGAAGTTGCAAGTGAACATTAACACTAAAGCAGTCTTAATCTTTGTAGATGCGGAGAAAGCCTTTGATAATATTTCTTGGAGTTTCATGTAGAAAAATCTTCAGGGGATGGGGGTTGGTCAAGGGTTTGAAAATGGTATAGGTGCAATTTACTCAGAACAAAAGGCTAAATTAATAGTTAATAATGTGGTGACAGAGGAATTTAAGATAGAGAAAGGGACACGACAAGGCTGCCCAATTTCCCCATTGCTTTTTATTTCGGTCCTGGAGGTTTTGCTAAATATGATCAGAAGGGACCGTTTGATTAAAGGTATACAGGTCGGAGCCAAACAGTACAAATTGAAAGCTTTTGCAGATGACTTAGCCAGAATCTAGTACTAAAAGAGTATTAGAACTGATTCAAGAATTTGGTCATGTGGCAGGATTTAAGTTGAACAAGTTAAAAACTAAAGTTCTTGAGAAAAACTTAACACCGATTGAGAAAGAGAGGTTTCAGAAGGAGACAGGTTTAACATTGGTTAAGAAAGTAAAATACCTGGGGGTTAATATGACCGCTAAGAATTTAAACTTATTTAAAGACAATTATGAGAAATGTTGGTCAGAAGTGAAAAAGGATCTAGAAATATGGTCAAATTTGAAGCTTTCCTTGTTAGGTCAAATTGCTGTTATAAAGATGAATGTATTTCCAAGAATGTTATTTTTGTTTCAATCATTGCAAATTTTGGACAAAATGGACTGTTTCAAGAAGTGGCAGAGAGACATTTCTAGATTTGTTTGGCAGGGCAAGAAGCCCAGAATAAAATTTAAAATACTAACTGATGTAAAGGAAAGAGGTGGATTTGCCCTGCCAGACCTTAAACTCTATTATGAATCAGCAGCATTCTGCTGGTGGAAAGAATGGCTGCTTCTTGAGAACACAGACATTTTGGATTTAGAAGGTTTTAATAACGTTTTTGGGTGGCATGCATATTTGTCGTATGACAAGGTTAAAGCACACAAAGCATTTAAAAACCATATTGTCAGGAAAGCATTGTTTAATGTCTGGATAAGATATAAGGACCTACTTGAAAATAAAACCCCAAGGTGGTTGTCACCAATGGAAGCGAAGGCTCAGAAAAAGCTCAATATGGAGGCCAAATGGCCGAAATATTGGGAGATTCTGGAACAAGAAGGAGACAAATTGAAATTGCAGAGTTTTGAGAAATTAAAAGATAAAGTGCGAGACTGGCTTCACTATTATCAAATAAGGGAGGCTTACAATTTGGACAAAAAAATTGGCTTCCAGGTGGAAAAATCAAAATTGGAAACAGAACTGTTAGATCCCAAAACTAAGATACTTTCAAGAATGTATAACTTGCTGTTGAAATGGAATACTCAGGATGAAACGGTTAAATCTGCTATGATTAAATGGGCACAAGATGTTGGACATAACATTATGTTTGCTGACTGGGAACAGTTGTGGACCACAGGTATGAAATTTACGGCATGTAATGCCTTAAGAGAGAATATTATGAAAACGATAGACAGGTAGTACATGACACCAGTCAAGCTTGCAAAAATCTATCATTTGCCCGATAATAAATGTTGGAAATGTAAAGAAAATGAAGGTACATTCTTTCACCTTTGGTGGACATGCCCAAGGATTAAGGCTTTCTGGGAGATGATATATAATGAAATGTAAAAGGTATTTAAATATACCTTCTTGAAGAAACCAGAGGCCTTTCTCCTGGGCATGGTCGGCCAATTGGTGCCAAAGAAGGATAGAACTTTCTTTATGTACACTACAACAGCAGCAAGAATACTCATCACAAAGTATTGGAAGACACAAGATTTACCCACCCTGGAAGAATGGCAGATGAAAGTGATAGACTATATGGAACTGGCGGAAATGACTGGCAGAATCCGAGACCAGAGAGAAGAGTCGGTGGAAGAAGATTGGAAGAAATTCAAAGACTATTTGCAGAAACATTGTAAAATTAATGAATGTTAAAATGATGTTGGATTGAAATCAAGTGGCCTTAGCAACAAGGTTAATAAGAATATGCAAAAATGGATTGATAACGGATGAAAATATAAAGTTATAGTATGTTGAGATATAGAATTAAGATAAAAGAAAGAGGGTAAGGATTTGCTGAATTAACCATGTGAACGGGAATACAAAAAAGGGAGGTGTGAGGAGGTCGGGGAAATAAGTAAACGAAATCTAAGATATGAAAAGATTGATTTGTTTTTAACTATTTTCTATTTATTTTTTCTGTATTTTGTATCTTTTTTTCTATGTATTTTTGTACTTTTTGTATTTTTTCTTTTTGTTTTCTTTTTTATTCTGTAACTTTCTTCTTTTTGTAAAACTTTAATAAATATCTTTTTTTTTTAAAAAAAGAGACAAGTTGTAATCAGTGAACTTTTGTGCTGGCATGCCCACTTAAAGCAATCCTGGAATAAGAACAATGTTAGCATAGGCATTTGAGCTCATTTTAGAGTCAAACTACCTTGGAAGCTCAGGAATTACTTCACAAAATAGATGGTGTTAATGAAGGAGATGCACCAAGTGCAAGACTTAACAAATCGGAAATTATTCATGCTTAAAGTTGTGATTTATGGTTTTTCATGCACATGAGAAATAAGCTTGTAACATTGACAATCAAGGAATAATTCAAGGAATTCATCAGTGGTAGAGAGTACTGCTTCCTTGGTGGGAGAGTTGAATACCTTCTTTGCCCGATTTGAGGTGACTCCAACAGGGATGCCAGAGCTATTGGCGTCACTACCTACAGGAAATACTGCCAGGGTGGAAGAGGGAGAAGTGAGGCGAATATTAAAGGAGGTAAACACGAGGAAGGCTATGGGCCCGGATGGGGTGGCTGGCAGGGTGCTAAGAGATTGTTCGGATCAACTGGCAGGAATCTTTACGAAGATTTTTAACCAGTCTCTGGCCCAAGCCACTGTTCCACCCTGTCTGAAATCTGCTACCATTATACCCCTGCCAAAAACATCAAAGATAGACAGTCTGACTGATTTTCTCCCTGTGGCGCTGACACCCATTATAATGAAATGTTTCGAAAAACTGGTGAGGAAGCGCATCTTGTCTGCCAGTGGGACTTGACCCTTACCAGTTTGCGTACAAGGCAAAGAGATCCACAGAGGATGCTGTGGCAATGGCTTTACATGCTGTCCTGACTCATTTGGAGAAGCAAGGGAACTACGCGATTTATAGACTTTAGTTCTGCATTTAATACTATTCTTCCACATAGATTGGTGCCCAAATAATTAGACCTGGGACTTCCACCATGTTTGTGCAGGTGGATATTAGACTTTCTATCAAACCGTTCCCAAAGGGTCAGGTTGGGTTCCCACGTCTCTGCGGATCTCATCACGAATACGGGGACGCCACAGTGGTGCATGTTGAGCCCGCTTTTATACACGCTCTATACAGCTGACTGTGCCCCCAAATACCCCAGTAATAAGATCATTAAGTTCACAGATGATACAACGGTGGTTGGTTTAATTACGGCTGGAGAGGGGGAGATGGCCTATAGGAAGGAAGTTGAGCAGTTGGGGGAGTGGTGCAGGAAAAACAACTTACTGCTTAACTTAAAGAAAACAAAAGAGATCATTGTGAACTTTAGGAAATGTAAATTGAATATTCAGCCACTTATTATTGAGGGGAAGTGCGTGGAACAGGTCTCAGTGTTTCGATTTCTGGGAATGGAGATGAGAGACGACCTAACCTGGGGAGAGAACAGCAAAGACCTGGTGAAGAGAGCACAGCAGAGGTTATATTTTCTGAGAATCCTCCGGAAAAACAATCTCTCAAAGGACCTGTTGATGGCATTCTACCATTGCACTGTGGAGAGCGTACTAACTTATGGTCTGTGCATGTGGTTTGGGAGCTGCACGGCCAGGGAAAAAACAATGCTATCCAGGGTTGTAAAAACTGCAGAGAGAATTATTGGGTGCACTCTTCCCACCTTAGATCAAATCTATGCTGCCAGGTGCCATAAGAAAGCGGCAGAGATAGCACATGATAGTACGCACCCCGGAAATGATCTCTTTCAGCTTCTGCCTTCTGGAAGAAGGTATAGGGTTATAAAGGCCAGGACTACCCGCCTGAAAAACAGTTTCTACGCTAATGCAATTCTGGTTCTAAACGCAGCATAAGGGGTCTCTGTAGTATAGTGTTTTTTAAAATGGGGTTTTAGAGTTTTTTAGGGGGGGTTGAATGTTTTATGTAGTTTTGTAGCAGTTTTATGTAGCTTTTATGTAGTTTTCTGTAGTTTTCTGGTAGTTTTCTGTAGTTTTAATGTAGTTTTATGTAGTTTTAAATTTCATTGTTCCGCAAGGGACAATGACAATAAAGATATCGTATCGTATCGTATCGTATCGTATCAGGCATCTTATCCGTCAAGTACGGTAGTTATATTGCCATGGAGCAGCCTTCCCAACATGGTGCCCCCCAGAGCACCATGAGGCTACAATTCTCATCAGCTCAGCCATGCTGGCAGGGCATGATGGGAAATTGTAGTCGGAAACATTTGGAGGGCACCAAGATGGGGGAGGCTGCCATAGAAGACAAAAGCTAAAATATGAAACCCTTCTAGCACCATATGTCTGCTACACTCAAATAAAGGGGATAATTCCAAAGTATCAGTATTAAAGTGTTGGCATATGAATCATATTTATTCTTGAGTTGGGTGTGTGTGTGGAATCCTAACAGGAATACATCAAAACTACCAAATCTGATAGTTATCAATAACTATTGATCTTCCATAGTACAAAGCAGGCATGTTTTCTAGTGTCCAGTCTTCACGCAACCAAAACCCAGGGATACTGAACTCTGGGGGATGATCCTGGTGGTAGGCCCCATTCCCAATGTCCATGAGTCCATCACCTCTAATGCACAGAGCCATAATTCATACATGCAGGACAGGGATTGTGAACTTGTGTGGCTTTCCAGATCTGTGGAATTACAGCTCCAAGAAGTTCAGCATATTTGACACCAATTGGTAGCAGCTTTCCATGAATTTCAGGCAGGAGTCCTTCCTACTTGTTGCTGAAGATGTGAGGTATTGAAAAGCATGTGCTCTACCACCAATCTTTTGAATAAAATAACTTTATAGCATGATTAAGGTTGAAAGACTAAGCTCAGTTGGGATGACAAGGGGACATGGGACTCTTAATCTCAGGGTTGTGCGTTCGAGCCCCACGTTGGGCAAAAAAATTCATTTATAGCGGGGAGTGCCAAGAGAGTGAGAAATCTCTTGCTTTGCACAATCCTTTTTATGGAAGATAATGCATATCAAGGTTATCTACCAATCTGTTTGCCAGCTTGTATTTGGACCTCTAGAGAGCAAGATACCCAGTCGCACACACTTCCCCTCCTCACAATTTTCATTTGTCCTACAGTTAGTAGAAAAAAAATATATAGTAGCAGCCAGCTTAATGTTTGTGGACCCTGTTTCAACTTTAAAAGGTCAAATTAGAAGAGACTATGCAAAGGGATGTGGGTGGTGCTGTGGTCTAAACCACAGAGCCTAGGGCTTGCCAATTGGAAGGTTGGTAGTTCGAATCCCCGCAACGGGGTGAGCTCCCATTGTTCGGTCCCTGCTCCTGCTAACCTAGCAGTTCGAAAGCACGTCAAGTGCAAGTAGATAAATAGGTACCGCTCTGGCAGGAAGGTAAACAGCGTTTCCGTGCACTGCTCTGGTTCACCAGAAGCGGCTTAGTCATGCTGGCCACATGACCCGGAAGCTAACTGCAGACAAACGCCGGCTCCCTCGGCCTATAGAGCGAGATGAGCACACAACCCCAGATCAACTGGATCTAACAGTCAGGGGTACCTTTACCTTTCTGCAAAAGAAGCCTGTACCTGTATTTATGAGTCACGTGATCACTTCCCACTGCTGTAGTTTTCCCCTCTGTTGTGAGACCAGCAGCAACACCCCAAATCCCCTCTTCTTTCCTCCTTTGCATCTAGTCACCATTAGAACGGAAAACTCCCCTATGTGCCCTATGATATAGCCATTTCTGCAGCATAATCTAATAGAAAGAAAGGCTTACACATAAGAGATTAGATATGAGGGCACATCAGGGAACACACAATTCAAAGCAAACCCCAAGTGTAACTCGTATCTATTTGGAGGGTGGAGAAACACAATCTAAGAGGTACGCAATTCTGCTTCTCACAAAGGAAGCAAAGCCACAGCGTTCCACATTGATGATCAAGTGTTGTAAATGAAGACAGCCTAAAGAAGCGTTGAACTCGCTCATCCTTTATTAGTTTCTGTCCTATAAAACCACAAAATCCAGCCACTTGTTGACAGAATGCGAAGTAAACTGTCTAAGTGAGGATGTGTGTATGTGTGTGATATAGTATATATTCTGTTTGCGGTGTCTGCCTCAAGCCTTTTGAAATGCCATACAGGAGTGTTGGTTTAGTTAATTTCATTTACTGTCCAAGACAGCTTCTGCAAACAGCCATTGTTCAGAGAAGCAATTCACTTGGTGCCGCCTTTGCTGTCATCCTTTACCACCCTCAGCGCACATCTATATCACCCACAGCTGGATTTTCATAGCAGATGTTTCTGTTCCCTCTGGTATTTCCTCGCACACCCTCTTTCAAATCCCCCATTAGCCTCTAATTCTCCATTCTCTCTGGCATTCCCAGGATTTCAGAAGTGAGAATATGTGAAAGAATTACTACACAGATTTCCCCAGGGTCAGAGCAGCTGCCCTTTATCCCAAAACTTTGGAGGATCTGGCCAGATTCTATGATTCCAGCTGCTTTGATTTTGTGTTGCTCCACTAAGTTCCCAGTGCTCTTTACACAGAGTTTCCAGGGGATTTTTTTACTAGTTCTTCATAATTTACATATCTTGGCAAGCACTACCAGTGGTTTGTGAAATCCTTTATATGTCAAACATTCATGTAAACACAAAAGTATATTTTATGTATAGAAACTAGCATTCTTCAATGGAGTGTACAGGCAAGAAAATCAGAGTTGGATTAACATAATTTGTTATGTATGCCACAAATTAGGAGAATTGCATCCACACACTACAGGTACTCCTGTAGAGGTTATTCGAGACCATCTTTTTACAAAAAGTGCACAAGGTAGCATGCCTTGTGAGTTCAGTGTGTGCCACAGGATGTGCTAAGAGTTAGATCATTGGTACCCCTCCTGCGATTTCTGTTCATTCTGTGTGTTTTTTAGGGCTGATGGTGAGTTGAAGTATCACACTGTTATTGCTCTACTAGGGGATGGGGGTAGGGGGGTGTTAAATTTGAAATAAAAATGTGTCTTTACATTTTCTGCCCCACCATCATTTTAATCTTTGGCTAGTATGAGTAGTTATCTGGATAGGAAATTCCTATTCACAATTCTCATTCCTGACTGCTCCATTTTCAAAGCCACTGATACCTAGTGGGAAAAGCAAAAGGTTCTTTTTTTTTTAAGCAGTCAACTTGAGTTCTCTTTTTAATCTAACTTGTCCCAAATAAAAGTATTGTTTCACTTCACCTGAGTTTCTGGGCTTGTTGGAGGATTTTAAAGGAATTGCAAAACAAAAATGAGATGTGTAAGATGCATACACACAGTTCTAGTTAGAGGTAGGTAGCCGTGTTAGTCTGCCGTAGTAGAAACAAAATAAAAAAATTTCTTCCAGTAGCATCTTAGGGACAAACTAAGTTTGTTATTGGTATGAGTTTTCATATGCATGCACACTGAAAGAATCTGAAGAAGTGTGCATGCACACGAAAGCTCATACCAATAACAAACTTAGTTGGTCTCTAAGGTGCTACTGGAAGGAATTTTTTTTTTAATTTTGTTTTGCATACACACACAGTAAGCAATATGTTCAAAACAATGTAGAATAATTTGTTCAAAACAGGAATAAGATGGATTTCTTTCTCTGCACTTGTCTGCAGAACACAGACAAACCCTGTAAAGCTGCCTAAGGGAAAGGAGAGCCCCAAACTATATAAGCACAGCCAACCTGCCCCCCTCCAGATATTGTGGGACTCCAACTTCCATCAGCACCAGTCAGCATCACCAGTGGTCAGAGCTGATGGGAGTTGGAGTCCCAAACATCTGGAGGGTTGGCTGTCCTACAGCTTGGACATATCTTTGTTTTCAAAGCATGACAAGTTGTTTGAAAAGAGGGAGAGAGGCGGGGGGGGGGGGTCATTTTAGGTTTCCTGAGAGCAGCAGCCTACAATATTGTAGCAGAGTGAGAATATCCCTGTAAGGAAGGCATGGCATGTTATGGAAAACATAAACATTCCTTATCTTTCTTTCTCCAGTCGCTAAGATTTCCTGGAAGCTGCCATTTCCTCTCTTTGACTGAGGAAACAATGCAAAGCATGTGCCTGACTCCATTTGAATGGGTTGCTGCTGGATGTGAAATTGTTCCGTGATCAATTAGAGCTATATACTATCTCTGGGAGACAAAGACCTTGACTGCTACTGTGGCGATGAAGGAGAAAGACTTTGCAGTCCACGCAAGACTGCAAGCATATAGATAAGCAGCTAGAAGGGGGGGGGAGGGTGATGTTGTCTTTTCAATTATTGACCATTTGATGTGTTCTGAGGGCACCCAGCAATTGTAGGCCATTTAAGATGCTCTTGATGCTCTCACACTCAGCAGGCAGCGCATCCGCACTTCCGAGACGCAAATACCCTTTATCCCTCTTTGTCTGGTTGCTTCCTACAGGGCAAAAGGAATATAAAGTCTCACGCTATTAACCCGCCTGAGGAAATATGACTGAATGCATCCCTATCGTTATTAAGGCCACTCAGCAGCTGCTTCTGTAAATCACTTTTATATTTGTGCTCTCGGGGAACTAGAGGACAACCTTGTGAATAGGGTCCCCGGGTTATTCTACAAGCTCAGGCAAATGCATCTCATAAAACTCTGGCTTTCAAGGTTCTGACCTTGGGTTTCAAAGCACTGTAGATCTGGAGTGTCAGGGAGCACATATTCTGCTCCCCAGTGCGGGGGCAAAGAAAGGCCAATGTGTATATTGTTAAGCTTTTGTAACAGCCAAAACCCTGCATGACATAATTTGCATGTGTGTATTTGTATTTGACAGACAACTCAAAGCTCGACAAAGTGATGGCATAGTGGTATTTGAAAGAAAGTCAGGAGGCCTGAAAATTATCTAGCAATAAGGTTTCCAGGTCTCAGCCAAGCTCTAAAACAGAGGGGTCCGAGAGTGTGGTGTGGGTGGAAGATGGAGGGGGTGGTCTGTTGCAAGCAAACAAAGAACCTTAAGACCTGAAGCAGTTAATAATAATAAAATAATAATAATAATAAAATTTTATTTCTATCCTGCCCTCCCCAGCCAAAGCCGGGCTCAGAGCAGCAGGTCCTTATAAAGGCTTCCTATCCCAGTCAGATTTTCCATCCTGCTTCATTGAGTAGCCACACCTACTCCTGTGTGTTAGAGTTGTTCACATTTTGTCATGCCAGTTGTCCTTTCTGGAGTCTTACCACCAGCCTGCCTTTGATCATGACCCCATCCACACCTTACATACCAGTCACAGCTTCCCCCAAAGAATCGTGGAAACTGTCATTTGTTAAAGTGCCAAGAGTTCTTAGGAAGCTCCTAGCGGAGCTACAATCCCCAGCATTCTTAACAAAAAGTACTTCTTCATGCAGTGCATAGTTAAACCAGGGAACACACTCCCACAGGAGGCAGTGAGGACCACTAGCCTAGATGGCTTTAAAAGATGATTGGACAAATTCATGGAAAGAGATACCGATGGCTCGATAGTCATCTAGAGCTTCTAATACCAGTTGCTGGAAACCACAGAAGGGAGAGTGCTCTTGTGTTTGTGGGTTTCCCACATGAATCTGGTTGGACCCTTTGAGAACAGGATGCTTGACTAGATGGTTCACTGGCCTGATCCAGCAGGACTTTTCTTACGTTCTTACATGTTCTAGATCATTGTGGCCCTCCTGTGGACGTTAGGGTAAAGGATGGGTAAGAAATCTAACAACAAAAAATCACAACAAAATCACATCAATAATTTTTTGTGATGCTTTATCAATATGTTGTTTTGGGAAAATATTGCACAAAAGAATCTTGATGCAGTTTTAGGCATGATTGTATCATCATCATCATCATCATCATTAGTTTTCACCAACGTGCATGTGGTTTATTTTAGGTTAACATCTGGGTGAAAGATTAGGAAACTTGCTTGAGCCTTCATGAAGCAGCTGGAGAAAGAGGAGAGAACAGAGGGCGAAGAAAAAGTTGTGAGTGGAGGGGGATGCTCTTTCAGTCCTTTGGACCCTCTGGGAAATTCAGCAAAGCTGCTGTACCTAGAACTGGGTGTGGAGAGTGCTGATGAATGTGACACAGCAGCCTAAGGAAGTGCCATACACCTTGGCCTGCCCATAAAGAGCAAGTCTAGATTAAGAAACTAAAATTATATCTATTGTTTCCAGGAAGTCTTCTTGCTTTGAGACCTTTGGGGGGGTGAACTGAGAGTTTGTTGGACCCTGGGTGAGATCCCAGAGGCTGAGAGGGAGGGAGTGTCAGAAGGAAAATATATTGATGCTGATTTATATCTATTGGTAACCATGTATTAATGTAACATTTTTGTATGTATCTACTTATTTTTTATATTTTGTTTGTCTCTTGTTGCTTCAGTATATATTAAGCGGTATACAAATTAATCAATATCTTACGAGGAATAGATTTTATAATTGTTTCCCTTTTCCCTTAAACCCTTTTCTTTTTTGAAAATATGCATCCAAACTACTTCTGTTAGAACATGGAATTATAAATTAGGGAACTAGATCTCTAAAGCATTAGACTCAGAGAATTCTGTATGAAAGGTTAATTCAGAACTAAATCCTTGTGGA
Organism: Podarcis raffonei; assembly: GCF_027172205.1. Lineage (NCBI taxonomy): Eukaryota > Metazoa > Chordata > Lepidosauria > Squamata > Lacertidae > Podarcis > Podarcis raffonei. Next base: position 51,125,363 of record NC_070610.1, read on the forward strand.
ATCTAAAGCTGAGGCAGAATCTGTCAGAAACAAACTGAAGTAAACCTGTTATCAGCTGCTACTTATAACAAGGTCAGGTTGGGACATAAATAGAAAGCAATCTGGCAGATGTTTGGGGAACTCTGAGCTTAAAAACAGAGCAAAAATATTTGCCAGCCAGCTCTGTGTCAGAATTAGAAAATCAAATGTTATATTGAGAAACTGAGTATAGCAAGTACAAATTGCAGTAACTTGTGGCGGTATTAAGAATTCTGTCAGGGGGAAAAATCCAGAGGTCTTACTCCAAAATATACATGCATAAAACTGGGGAGAATGGAGGTAGCTCAGATTCTGGCCTGCTTCACCCACTGGGCCAGGCCTAGTCAGGCATTTCAGCCCCATTCCCAATGTGACTCCATTCATGTAAAAGAGGGAACAGCTGAGAGAGTTGGCCTCAGTTGTCCTTCAGATGTTGCAGGGTTGAACTTCTGCAGTGGAGAGCCTTTTCCATTTGTGTAGACTCCCCACCACCACCCATGTGATCTAGAACCATGGAAGATCAGGAGTCTAAATCACAAGGGGGACGGGCACTAGACAAGGCTTACTTGCTGTCAAAGTTCAGACCCCAGTGCACGGAGGGTGACAAAGCCAGTAACAGTGACACAACAAAAGACATAGGGCTAAGAAGCATATTCCTGTTCTCACACACCTGCCCGCCATGACTAGAATCACAGGTGGGGAATGCCTGAATAGGACTTCCACCTTCACTGAATCTCTGCCTTCTGCCTGGTTCCAGCAAGATCTAGAAGATTCCTTCCTGAGTCTGACTGTGGCCACAGGTGCTACCATGCTTTGCCTGTGACCAGCCAGCTCAAACCCACACCCATATTTAAACCACATGGCTTACCCTAACAGATTCTTGGGACTGAAGAAAGATCAAGGTCAGAGCCAAGTGGTGAGCTAAAAGATAAGGAAGGGAAGTCAATTAGTAGCAGACCATCTATTTTCTTCCAGGCAGTAGCTGAGTCAATCCCTGGTATCTTCAGGTACAACTGGGAATGTCCCCTGCCTTAAACTCTGTCTGAGACCTATCCATAGCTGTCAACTTTCCCCTTTTCTTGCGAGGAATCCTATTCGGAATAAGGGAATTTCCCTTTAAAAAAGAGAAAAGTTGACAGCTGTGGACCTATCAATGATCCTACTTAAAAACAAACCCTTTGTTAGCAAGAAACCAGAACTTTGGGGCAAACAAACTTTCTGGAAAATAACTTCCCCATGGACTGGAAGGTACCACTGCTGATCGAGTTAACATGAAGCCGCATCAATGTAAATGCACGATCAGGGATGCATATTGTTTTGAAAGTGAGAACTAAAAAAAGTGCTACCTACCCCAGGAGTTTGAACTTCCAAAAGAAAAGTGTGTGAAAATGATCCACCACAAACTTCCTTTTCTCAGCATCACAAGACAAGAGTTTAACAAGTGAGACAAATATAGCATGGACTGTGCATACCATTCACTTATATTTGTCTCCTCATTCTCAGGGGTCTTTCATGAGAACCTTGCCCAGGCCCCGTGGGAATGAGTGGAGGTTGCCAAGAAGCCGAGCTTGGTGGGCTGGGCTCATTTAGAACTGAGTTTTATGCTGCAGAGAACTGTAGTATAAAGCAGCCTTTCTTTGTCCTTCCTTTTCATGAGATTTTTTCAAAGGTCACCACTGCACAAGTGTCAGTGATAATTTAAGCACCCAAGTTAACTTACGCTGAATGCTGCCTTTTGTTTTCAGGAAAGCTTGTCAGAATGGTTACAGGCATGTGTGTGCTCCAGGTTATTTCTGAAGCTCCAGCCACACATAACCCAGGAATGCTTCCAATTTTATGTAAAGAAAAACTGAATGTCATTTTTTTAAAAAAGGGAATGTGTTGTAAAATGATGCACAATTATATGGGCCACAGTTAAGGGCAGACCTTAAAGATCAGACAGGCAGCTGCAGTGAGCGTGAAGTGCTATTTCTAGCCCAGATGTAATACAGTGCAGAATTGTTTTCCAGTCTGGAAAAAAGTATTGCATAGTTAACCAGCTTTAATAAAGATAGCACTGTGACACTTCCCCACCCCCACTTCTCATGTCAGAAAAGTATTCCAATGGCTAGTGTGACGTTACCATATATGAGAGAGTGTTGGAGGGGAAATAGTTAAATAGGTTGCACTGACAGGACCCAGGGGGGTGGAGTCAGTGGGTCTATAAAGGAGTTCTGGGAGTTAGTTCGTTGGGAGTTGTGGGTGGGTAGTTGGTTGGTTTGAGTGGGTTGGCTGGTTGGGAAAGGCAGTTGGTAATAGAGAGACAGGGCAGTTGGTCCTTGAGTGTGGGGTGGTAGCAGAGATAGAGAGAGGAACATAAGACTAAGAAAGTAAAGAGGAACACCGTTTGGAATGCTGTAAAAGTTTTGTTTTATGTCTGAAATAAAATACACTCTTTATGAATTGAAAAGCTGACTGAGACTGAAGTGATTTTACCAGGGAGGACCTGGTTGGTGGCAGCGGATTAGTGGTGTACGGGTCAATAGTCCGTGAGACGACCGGGGGGGGGGGGGCTCCGTACGAACGCCACAGCTAGGATGGAAAAGGCAGTATGCAGTTGCTGCCACACATCAACTCAGTCAGGGTCTCTTGGTACTTGCCCTAGATAAGCAACTCCTCCAAATGAGGTCAAAATGGGTTCAGTCAGGCTTGCAACTAGTTTCTCGCCTGCCAACCTGGGTGGGGAAAGTAAGAATAGCTTCAGGATGCTCATACAAAGATGCTTTTGTAAAAGATAGCCGTCGTTTTCCTTTCAGCCTATTGATACATCACAAATACCCAGTGTCCCTGGCAGTGGCGTAGCGTGGGTTGTCAGCACCCGGGGCAAGGCAAGTAATTTGCGCCCCCTAACCCATGGATTTAGGTAGGGGCAGAGAGCTGCGAGTGCGAGCGCCCCCCCCAGATGTTGCGCCCGGTGCGGCCGGCCCCCCCTGCACCCCCCACGCTACGCCACTGGTCCCTGGCTGTCAAGGGCATATTTCATCTTTGGTTTGGGTTTTGAAGGAACTATTTGTTAACATTTTGTTAGTGTGGATTGCTGAACTGGTGCCTCTCACAGCCACAGCGCCCTTCCTGAGTTCTTGAGAAGTGAATTCTGTGAGGAAGGGTGGTAGCGTGAGGTGGATTTTGCGTGTCTGGAGTGTGGCCCATTGCACAAAGGTAAGAGTCACAGCTGGTGTTCCTTCTGCTTTTACCTGTGGCCCAACCCACTTTTGCCTCTGAGCACCCCTACCACTGGTACATGGCCCATGAGGAAATATCGCCCCTGGACTGGAAAACGTTCCCCACCCAATGGAGAGCAATAGTAGTCCTCTTCAGATGTTATGACTCTTCTCCATGCACAGACAGTAGGTGGCATCAGCCTCTGTCCCTACTACCTTCAAGTCAGCAAGAGAACTTCTGAAGAAAGCTTATGTACTTATTGCATTTCATTGCCATCTCCAGGTGTGAGGGGGCCCTAAGTGGTGTGTCCTCTGCTCAGGCCCCTCCTCTGTCAGTGGGACCATGGCAGGTTCGCCTAGCTGTGGCAGAAGTGTTCTGAGGAGAGCTTGGGTAGCTGTATCTAAGGTAAAAGTAAAGGGACCCCTGACCATTAGGTCCAGTCATGACCGACGCTGGGGTTGCAGCGCTCATCTCACTTTATTGGCCGAGGGAGCCGGCATACAGCTTCCAGGTCATGTGGCCAGCATGACTAAGGCGCTTCTGGCGAACCAGAGCAGCGCACGGAAACGCCGTTTACCTTCCCGCTGGATACCTATTTATCTACTTGCACTTTGACATGCTTTTGAACTGCTAGGTTGGCAGGAGCAGGGACCGAGCAACAGGAGCTCACCCCATCGCGGGGATTCGAACCGCCAACCTTCTGATTGGCAAGTCCTAGGCTCTGTGGTTTAACCCACAGCGCCACCCGCGTCCCATAGCTGTATCTAGCTACCCCTTAAATTCCTCAAAGCAAGGTTAGGTTGGGGCATTGTAGGCAATGAAAATGGCAGCTGTCGCCAGCCTCCTGGTGCTACTCAGAGTACCAGGAGAGAGAGATAAAATATAAAAAGGGGTCCAAGATAGGCATGAGCCAGGGGTCTTGCCAGGACATCTGGATCCTGGCAGCTGTCTAAGGATTCCAGGAGTTGACTCTCTTGTATACCTTCAACCAACAAAGCAGACTTCTTCCTAGCTTTTAAGAAAGGACAGGACAGGCTATTTCAAGGTTTATGAATATTGCAGAGAGCAGAAGACACAGAGAAGAGCCTGTAGCAATATGTAATGGGGGACAGGCCCTCCTCAAGCAGTGACCCTTGGTAGGAGGTGTACAGATGCATCTCTCTCTTTATCCCATGAGATACTGGATGGTATGCAAACAAGGAACATACTTATGTCTGGACACACTGGCATGTTAAATTGTTTGTGGCCTAATGACTTTTGGAGCCTGATTTGCTAGGCTGGCTTACATAAAAATAGCATTATGCTTCCCAAGGAACGTTACTGAAGTATTTTTATTTCTGTCGGTTACCTGGCAACTTAAGCACAGTATATACAGCCAGACTGCCAGCCAGTTTAACACGATCATGATCCTGAGGGGATTTCAACCCAAATAAAGCAACGTAGCAATGACTTTGCTGAAAGGCATATCCCGTCTTTCCCCCACATCTCCTGTGTCTGCGCTCTGAAGGTGTGTCTGAAACAAGACAGCATCTTGTGAGCACAGCAGCCTGCTCCTGGTCTCAAGGCAATCCTTAAACCCTAAGGAAATAGGTCTGTGAATGTAAGAGCTGCAAATTGTTTAATGCGTATATACAGCCAATTATCCAATTTTTGTTGTTGTGGGCTGTAGAGTTTTATGCTTAATGAGCTTATTAGCTCCAGACGTCAGTGCATTTGTAGGACACGAACCCAGGATGTACAATTTGGCACCGCCAGCCGGTCCTGAAGCCACTTACTTTCAGGAGGGGATGCTGTGCTTCATAAATGAATGCCACAGTGAGCCAGTAAAGAGATGAAATTAAGTCTGCCGTTCCACTCGTCTTGTAAATTGAATTAGTCCATATGTTTTCACAAGCCACGTGGAGATGCATTGTGTGTGTTTTCTGCTGTTCTCAGTGGCTGTTTAATAGCTCAGAAAAGATAAGTTAATTATGATACTTGGGCGCACATGACATTCCTATGCATTTTGTCAGCTTTTTGCAAGAAATGGCAAAATGTCCAGGAAGGCACAGTCAACAAGTTAAACCTGCCTTATCTATTGTCATTTTGTCAGAACAAACAAATGGCCAATACCACAATCTTATGCATGCTTACTCACAAGTAGGGATGGGGCAGAAATTCAATTCAGATCCCATTTAAAGCTGAATTTATCAAGGTTGTATTTTCCTCAAACATAGCAAAGATGCATTACACTGGGAGAAATTGCTTGCATAAATGTGTACATTTATCTAAACTGCAGACAAAAATGCAAAAATTGAGGGGGGGAATCACATTAAAATGCTGAAGAATTTTCAGTTGGTTTTTTTAATTGTTAATCACTACAGAAACATATAGAGCTGAACTTTTAAGATTGGAAAATGGGAAAATAAGCTCCAGTGTGTCCAACAGTACTTACTCCCAGGAAAGTGTTCTTAAGAACTTTAGGCTAGGAGTAAGCCCTACTGATCATAGTTGGACTTACTACTGAGTAAATAGGCATAGGATGGTACTGTAAAAGCCTCTCATTCATTCTTGTAACCTTAAAAGCATACTTTGATAACTGTGCTCAAGAAAGATCAGGTTTATTTTAGGATAAAAAGGAATTCTTCTTTGTCTGCCTGGGATGATTTGCCTCTTCACTGAGGGGGAGAAAGCTAGCTAAGAAAATGACAGCTCCATTGATGTAATGTGCATCTAAAAATATAAATGCCAAGTTGAAAATATTTTGTATTTCTTTCAAAGCATAGTAGGAAGCCTTGTACTTCAATAGACGTAATACTATGTTAGCAGAGCTGACCTGAACACATTTGAGTTGGTATTTTATTTATTTTTTTAACAATCTTGAAAAAGGGCTCTGCTATAGTGTTCACTCACTGAAACTAAGGATAATGGTTCCTAAAAGCTACTTCATTGTCCCTCACTGACACATCAGCACATAGCTAAGTCTGATTGGATATAAATGCTTCTGATGCTATGATTGGCCAAGATTGCCCAGCTAACTAGTCCCAGGAAGAAAACTCAGTAATCACTGGGGAGAAACTACACAAAGCAGCAGCGGTAGGGAAATAATTCCAGTAAAGTGATTTGAAAAATGTGGACATTCTTATCAGTATTGTTTGGGGAAAATAATAATAATAGTAAATTATTATTATTATTATTATTATTATTATTATTATTATTATTATTATTTCATACTAAAAATCAAAATGGGCAAATGTTCAGCACAGACATTCTGTTCCCATGAGTCCTCTTCAGTTATATACTCAACCAGAATGCTTGTTCTTCTGTTTTGCAAATATTTTCTAGTTCACCATGACTTTAGTTAAATCTGTCTATCTATTCTATTGCTGCACTTCCACCTAGATATCTGATATTTCTTAAGGTACAAATAAATTGCATCCACTCCTATTCAGAAGCTAGCCTTTCTATTCCCCAGAGAGAAAATGAGCTCACCATAAGGCAATCACCATGGAATATACATATTGTTGAATAGTAAATAGTACAGATTTTTTTTCTAGTTTAAAATCAGCTCAGAACAACATTTACTTTTCCTAGGTGAACAGATCGTCTACTTCCTGCATGGCAGAGTGCAGCACTCACTGACTGGCCTTTAAATTTAGCAGCTGAAGGGTGAGTGTTTGTGAACATTCCATGAAAATGCATCTTCAAGTACAGTGGTACCTTGGTTCTCAAACTTAATCCGTTCCGGAAGTCCATTCCAAAACCAAGTGCGATTTCCCATAGAAAGTAATGCAAAATGGATTAACCCACTCCAGACATTTATCTAACAAGACCACTGATCAATAAAATGAAAGCAATCAATGTACTGAACTATAAAATAAATAAGACAGTATTGTAGATAATAATAATAATAATAATAATAATAATAATAATAATAATAATAATAATATTTATTTATATCCCGCCCTCCCCAGCCGAAGCCGGGCTCAGGGCGGCTAACAACACTAAAATAGTGCAACAATATAAAAACATTATAAAAATTAATTAAGATCAGAATTGATGGCAACCATAAACTAAAGTTTTGTAAAGATTGCCAAAGGAGGGAGTCAGGCTGCGCCCTGACCAAAGGCCTGGTGGAACAGCTCTGTCTTGCAGGCCCTGCGGAAAGATGTCAAGTCCTGCAGGGCCCTTGTCTCTTGTGACAGAGCATTCCATCAGGTTGGAGCCGCAGCCGAAAAAGCCCTGGCTCTAGTTGAGGCCAGCCTAACCTCTCTGTGGCCTGGGACCTTCAAGATGTTTTTATTTGAAGACCGTAAGTTCCTCTGTGGGGCATACCAGGAGAGACAGTCCCGTAGGTACGAGGGTCCTAGGCCGTATAGGGCTTTGAAGGTTAAAACCAGCACCTTAAACCTGATCCTGTACTCCACCGGGAGCCAGTGCAGCTGGTATAGCACCGGATGAATGTGATCTCGCAGCGAAGACCCCGTAAGGAGTCTCGCTGCGGCATTCTGCACCCGCTGGAGTTTCTGGGTCAGTCTCAAGGGCAGCCCCACGAAGAGCGAGTTACAATAATCCAGTCTGGAGGTGACCGTCGCGTGGATCACAGTGGCTAGGTCAGGGCGAGAGAGGTAAGGAGCCAACTGCTTAGCTTGGCGGAGATGAAAAAATGCCGCCTTTGTTATAGCTGCAATCTGCGCCTCCATGGAGAGGGAGGTATCGAAGATTACACCCAAACTCTTAACAGATGGTGCTGGCACTAATTGCACCCCCGCAAGAGATGGGAGTTGCCCCCTCAATCCCATATCATCCCGTCCCAGCCAGAGGACCTCTGTCTTCGAAGGATTTAACTTCAACCGGCTCCCACGTAACCATCCAGCCACAGCTTCCAAGCATCTGATCAGTGTGTCTGGGGCCGAGTCAGGATGGCCATCCATCAACAGATAGAGTTGGGTGTCATCAGCGTACTGATGGCAGCCCAGCCCAAAACTCCGGATAAGCTGGGCGAGGGGGCGCATAAAGATGTTGAAAAGCATCGGGGAGAGTATCGCACCCTGGGGCACTCCACACACCAAGGAGTGGCGGGATGACAATTCCCCCCCCCCAACGCCACCCTCTGTCCCCGACCAGAGAGAAACGAGCACAGCCATTGATGGACTGTGCCCTGGATCCCCACGTCGGCAAGGCGGTGGTCCAGGAGTTCATGATCGACCATGTCGAAGGCTGCTGACAGGTCTAGAAGAATCAGCAGCCCCGACCCGCCTCGATCCAGCTGCCTGCGGAGATCATCTGTTAGGGCGACCAGAGCCGTCTCGGTCCCATGACCAGCGCGGAAGCCGGACTGGAATGGATCCAGAGCCGATGTTTCATCCAGAAACCTACCAAGCTGTTCAGCAACCGCTCTCTCAATCACCTTACCCAGGAATGGAAGATTCGAAACCGGGCGGTAATTGGATAGATCTAAGGGATCTAATGATGTTTTCTTTAAAAGCGGACGCACCACTGCCTCCTTCAGTTCCCCTGGGAATGTCCCGGTGCCAAGGGACAAATTGATGATATCCCCCAGGGGGGCCCGCACCTCGTCTGGACACGCTCTAATCAGCCAAGACGGGCACGGGTCGAGAGGACAAGTGGTGGGCTTTCTTTTTTCTTACCCGCACTGAGATAGTCATTGTTTGGATGGGGGCCTTTTATCCATTTCCACAGTCACACAATCAATCAGTCAATCAATCAATCAATCAATCAATCAGTAGCTGAACTGTGAACCACACAATCACAAAAACAAATTAACCGAAAAAGCTTCAAAAACAAAAATGCAATATAAATAGTAAAAACAAAAGGGGCAAACGTAATCCATTCCGGAAGTCCATTTGACTTCCGAAATGTTCAAAAACCAAGGCACAGCTTCTGATTAGTGCAGGCACCCTGGTAACAATAGCCAACAGTGGCACCGGATGTTCCGCTTCTGGAAAAACATTAGAAAACCGGAACGCTTACTTCCAGGTTTTCAGTGTTTGGGAACCAAGGCGTTTGAGTACCAAGGTACCACTGTAATAGTATGGGTGGAGACTCAGATGCAGTGGGTCCCATGGAGAGAAAAGATTTAAACCCAATCTTCATGTTAGATGCCGCAACATCAGGATGAATTTTCCACAGTATTTTTCTCAGTGAAACATTTGATAGGGGTGGGGAGATGGATCCCAAAGCAGCCATTTAGAAGACTTGACAAAATGAATGCAGGGCCTGTCTCCACGATGAACAGATAACCAACATCCTTCTGATAGTGATGCTCTGGATTCAGTTTTCCTGCATGGAACAGGAGAATGAACTAAATGGCCTTCAGGAGTCCTTCAGGTGCTATGATTCTAATACCTGTAAATAAAAATGCTCTGCACATTAAAGGAAGGAGGCTGTACAAAGACATAAAGGACAACTGCAACCTGCAATTGTTCTCTTTTTTTAAAAAAACAACCAAGCAGTTTTTTTAGAGGATAAACTTGTTAAATAAATAAAAGGTCACCTGAAAGAATCTTGACTAAACCTCCAGCCAGTGCTTTGACGGGGGAGTGAACAACAAATGACATCTATGACTGGAGAGACACTTCTGGAATTTTGCCAGTCCCAAAAATATTGAGATGATTGGTTGACTGCCAAAATATTGTTATGCATGAAATGCCTGCTGTATGCAGGATTGCAGAGCTAATACAGCTCTTAATGAATGGCAATGAAGACCTTTCCATGGCAGAAAACAGAAGTCTTGCCCCTCTGGTGCTGTCCTTTCTGTTACTGCTGAATTATACAAATTTAATCAAGGGAACAAAAGGGGTGGATTCCCCCCCCCCGACTGCCAGGTTAACAGTGTGCACTCAAACCAAAATGCACTGTTGCCGGCATGTACAAAATCACCAACAGGGATTCTGCTTTCAAGTCCACGGAATGAGTGGGCAGAAAGATGTCCTGGGCTGCTGCCTTGTTGGTATTCAGACTGATGGATTGTTTTGTGGGTGTATTCCGCAATATGTCTTTTGATGCAATAACAGTGCATCAGCGATTGATTTAGACTGGACTATCCACACGTTAGGGGACGCGGGTGGCACTGTGGGTTAAACCACAGAGCCTAGGACTTGCTGATCAGAAGGTCAGTGGTTTGAATCCCCGTGACAGGGTGAGCTCCCATTCTTCTGTCCCAGCTCTTGCCAACCTAGCAGTTCGAAAGCACCTCAAAGTGCAAGGAGATCAATAGATACCGCTCCGGCAGGAAGGTAAACGGCCTTTCTGTGCGCTGCTCTGGTTCGCCAGAAGTGGCTTAGTCATGCTGGCCACATGACCTGGAAGCTGTACGCCAGCTCCCTCGGCCAATAAAGCAAGATGAGCGCCACAACCCCAGAGTCGGCCACGACTGGACCTAATGATCAGGGGCTCCTTTACCTTTACCTATCCACACGTTATTCTGCTTCATTAGGTGTTTTGTGATGCTCCCCCAATGTGGTTGCATTATTGGTGTCCAGAGGGGCACACTAGAGCAGCAGATGCAGGACAAAAAAATAAAATGGAACATTAAAAGTTATAAAAAGTTATAGGATTACAGCAGGAAGCTACAAGATATGCACCAAGTGGAAATGAAGCAGTATATCTACCCTGAAACTTGGGCAGGCAGGCACAAAAAATATTGAAAACAATTTCACATGTGCCATCCTGATGCCATCAATGAGCAGGAATCATCATGAACATACAGTAAAAAGGGCATCAGGAGGCACTCTTACTTAACTGTTGTAGTGCCTGCCCATTCTCTTCCAGTACAGAAGCCAAGGCTTTGCAATCTAAAAGCTTACTTAGCTGGTATTTGTCAATGCTTTTCTCAATTTCACATACCAAATGGTTGTGATTTTTCTACCATTTCCTGACCTAGTTTTGTTTACAGTGAAGAATCCTAGCAGGTCAGACATCCCAGCAGACTACAGCTGCTAGCATAGCATATCCATAGTACCCTTTTCTTCTTTCTTCTCCTCTGCACGCCCCCCCCCTGGAATCCTGCAGGTTCAAACTGCCCCCTGGTGGCTGCGTTTGGACTATGACTAAATATTTCTACAGATACGAGTTTTCTTGTCATCCCTCCAGCTATCAAGGTAGTTTCCTATGCTTCCTATTCTTTCCCATACCATCCTTCTACTGCCACAGGGCAAGCAGATTGGGGGGAACAAAAGAATTGCCATGTTTATATGTGCTGGAATGTTCTATGTGCAGTTGTTAAACTGGGCAGGTTGCATCCATATGCTTGCAGCTGCTGAGCTGCATCTTGGCTTCTTCTTGCCATTTGATTATCTGCCCAAATACAGAATTTAATTTACCATTATCTCTTATGTAGAGGTGAAAGGGAAGTTCTGAACAGTTACAGAATCATAGAGGTTGAAGCTGCTGATTCAGGAAATCTACTACTAACCGTAGGAACCTGACGACTGACCGTAGGAACCCAGGAAGCTGTCCTGTACTGAGTCAGATACTACTAGTGGTGGCTGGACTGGTGATTGGGAGTGGCCGCCGAGACCACATAACACCAGTCCTGAAAGGCCTTCATTGGCTCCCAGTATGTTTCTGAACACAATTCAAAGGGTTGGTGCTGACCTTTAAAGCCCTAAACAGCCTCGGCCCAGTATACCTGAAGGAGCGTCTCCACCCCCATCGTTCTGCCCAGACACTGAGGTCCAGCTCCAAGGGCCTTCTGGCAGTTCCCTCGCTGCGAGAAGCCAAGTTACAGGGAACCAGGCAGAGGGCCTTCTTGGTAGTGGCACCCGCCCTGTGGAAAACCATCCCACCAGATGTCAAAGAGAACAACTACCAGACTTTTAGAAGACATCTGAAGGCACCCTTTTTAGGGAAGTTTTTAATGTTTGATGTTTTATTGTGTTTTTAATATTCTGTTGGAAGATGCCCAGAGTGGCTGGGGAGGCCCAGCCAGCTGGGTGGGGTATAAGTAATAAATTTTATTAGTAGTAGTAGTAGTAGTAGTAGTAGTAGTATTACTCAGTGTTGTTTACACTGACTGGCAGTAGCTTTTCATGATTTCAAACAGCTGTCTCTCCCAGTCTTACTTGGAGATGCCAGGGATTGAACTCTGAAACTTCTGCACCTAAGGCAGATGCTTTCATACTGAGTTACTGCCCTTCATCCAGGGTCTACTTAGTTACCCCTAATGAAACAGAGTATGACCAGTTACCAAAGCAATCTGCTCCACTGTCAAAAAACCTCATGACATTAGAGGGTTCTTCCTAATGTTTAATCTAAATGCTTCTTCTTTCAATTTTAACCTGTTTGGTTGGTTGTTCCTCCCTGGATCCACAGAAATCAAGTTTTCTCTCCATCTATTCTTGGACAGCTTTCCAAATGTTTGAAGATGGTTTGCATATCACTGCCTCATTCATCTTTTGCCCAGGCTATGTTGTTTAGTTGTGTCTGACTCTTAGTGACCCCATGGACCAGAGCACGCCAGGCACTGCTGTCTTGATTGTCCATGGAGTTTTCTTGGCAGGGATACGAGTGGCTTGCCGGTTCCTGCTCCAGGTAGATCATGTTTGGTCAAAACGCTCCACTATGACCTGTCCATCTTGGGTGGTCCTGCATGGCATAGCTCATAGCTTCTATGAGTTATTCAAGCCCCTTCGCCACAGCAAGGCAGTGATCCATGAAGGGGCTAAACATACCCAATTCCTTCAACCTTTCCTCACAGGATTTCTCCTCCAGACCCCTCACCTTATGCTTCTTAAACCATGGGGCTCAGAGCTGGACACAGCATGCCAAGTGAAAGGCTCTCATGAATCTGGGGTACTTCTGGACTTGGAGCAGGACTGAAATTGCTATTTAGTCAGCAATAATAGACCCTATAGGTCACCTCAGGCACGCAACCAGCTCCAGCTCCCCATGTGTAACCCAATAATAAGTATCAACCTCAGAACTGGAAACAAAATAAGAATCTCAACATGATTTGCACAGAAATAAAATTTCCAACTTGATTAAACAAAGGCAACAGATGGATAAGATCTAGCAAGTCCATCTAGCCTAACCTTCCCCAATCTGCTACCCTTCAAATATTTTAGATGCCCATTCATGACTGACTGTTCACCATACTGACTGGGGCTAATGAGAACTGGAGCAGACTAGCTCGTGGAAAGCTGATCTAATCAGTTTTTAATACATAAAGATCATAAATATGTAAAATAATGTAAATAACTGCCCCTGGTTTATTGCTAGATCAATTCCTTTTGCCTTTATATAAAATGAATTCCATTATATACCATAAAAACCTCTGTATAGTTTTAGAGGAAACTGAATATGTGAATTTTTCATACAATTGAGAACTAAAGAGCTAGAAATAAAAAATGTAGTTATATTGCTTCTCCTAAAGTATAGCCCTTTTGAAAAGTTTGTTTTTGTGTTTGTGTTTTTGCTGCTGAAAGGAAATTGGTCTTGATCTAGAGTTATTTCTGTTCCCACAAAACTGTCTATTTATAGTTCCTTGGAATGGAGTCGATTTAGAATCCTTTAAATCTGGGAATTTTAATTATGGTGTGTCTGTGAGAAGTATACAACCATAAAATGAATAGTATAAAATTTCAAGAGTGTAGAATCATTGGCACAGGGGCCACTATAAGAGGGCTGGAGAACCAAATTTTAACTCCAAGCCAAACTGAATAGTTAGAACTTCTGTCTGGCAGCCAGAATGTATTATGAAGTCAGTTGGATTTAATTGCGCGCTGTCGTTATCTGTAACCATGACAACTATCCACAACAACAATTAATGGTTCCATTTAGGACTTTTGAGCCAATTAAACCTTTTATGCTGAAGAAAATGTACTGTAAATGGTTCCATGGGAAACAAGAATGCAGGCCTCAGAAGCTGGAGAGGGAACTGCTGCCTCACATTATTGAGTGCAAACTTCTCTGAAGCTCAGATTTCTCATCTGGAGATATCCTATTTGTAGCCTAGTCTCTCTCTCACCCCCCCCCCCCAATATGAACCAGATGCATATAGATGAGTTACCATTTATACCTAAAGAGGCCTTAATACAGTATCTGAGTTTTTAGTCAGCTTCAATTAAAGGTTCAAACATGGTAGATGCTAAAAGTAGTTTGCATAAGGGTGGCCCAGATGGCCTGTAGCACAACAGTAAACCACATGGGTCAGTGCTGTCCCACGTAAAGTTACCAGACGTCCCTGTTTCCCAGGGACAGTCCCTGGATTTACAAATCAGTCCCCTGACAAAATCCATCTATTTAGTAGTTGAAAAGTGTCCCCAGATTCATTGAAAAAAATCTGGTAACCTTCGTCCCACTGCACAGAAGATGGTCATCATTCATGGACTCCCTTCTTTGGACATTTGGCCTCAAACTGGTGGCATGAGGACCTTAGCCCATTCATCATCACTCACATGTTTCATTTACATGCAAAAAAATAAATAAATGCCTGAGGAGGACTCAAATGCATGTGACTATTGCGCTACTTAGGCAAAGACTTTGCCAGCCTATTGGTTTCACTGTCCTCTCAGTCAGACAACTACAGTGGTACCTCAGGTTAAGAACTTGATTCATTCTGGAGGTCCGTTCTTAACCTGAAACTGTTCTTAACCTGAGGTACCACGTTTGCTAATGGGGCCTCCCACTGCCACCGCACCACCGCCGTACGATTTCTGTTCTCATCCTGAGGCAAAGTTCGTAACCCGATGTACTATTTCTGAGTTAGCGGAGTCTGTAACCTGAAGTGTCTGTAACCCGAGGTACCACTGCATTGAGTGAGAAATACCCAAATGACTGCCGCCGCCTGTGTGCTCAGATACACATATGCACCCTGCAGCCGTATGGGACTGCAACACAGGCACACAGCTCAGGAGCCATTGTGAGTTCATGGGATGCAAGCTAATTATGCCAGCTGGATATTGTTCTGCTGAACATTAGATTTCTGATTTGCTACGAAAAAGATCTCAAATATGCACATGCAGGTGTCAGTTGTCTAACAGAGAGCAAGGAGGAATTTAGGGAGCAATCTTGGCTATAATGATGCATACATAGCTCCCGCTGGTGTCAGGGCGGGGAGGGGGTATGTGCAATTATGTGGGATTGCACAAAGCAGGAATTCTGTTGTTAATCCTTTTTTATAATATAAGAACCGGTCCTAACCATTTGTCAGCAACTGGAAAGCTATCAACAACTGTTCATAAATGTTACGGAATATAAAAGCGGCTCATAAATTGATTCATAATACAGGAAGGGATGGATCCAAAGGACCAAAGCATAAAATATAGATGGGCTCATAAAATATAGAAAGGTCCTCCACAGGGTTAGAAACTTTTGAAATGAGACCAAAAGAGAATGTTTATTAGGGCTGACAGCAATAATCAGTATGCTTATTTAGCACCATCCATGTGCATTGCACTTTGCAGAGCACGAGGGGATAGGCCCCCTGCCCTGAAATGCTTCTGAATCAAAATTTAACATGGGAAACTAAGAGAGGACAGGGAGGGATGTGGAGACAGGGGTAAATAGGAAAGTTGCATGAGTCTGCATCTATTATGTGTGCTTAATTACAGGCTTAGTTGCAGTTAGTGGTGACTGGTGCACCCTTGTTCTATAGTGCAACAAAAGCGGGACAAAAATATCCCCCAAACCCCAGAACAGTTGTGGTATGAAAAGTCACAGGATTTTAGCACGAAATGACTAAAATTATTGCAACCAAAGCAATATGCTACCCCAAGCACCCCATAGCTTTTGCAGGTGAAAATGGTATTGAAACCATCCCAATGACATCACAAGCTCAAATAACGCTGAAGGCTCAATAAGAAGGGCCCATAGTGTGATACATCCCTATGAGAAAGACTTTCCAACTTCTGCTCGCAATGAATCTGGAAATGGAGAGAATGGGGGAATTCCTCATGCAAAGGTGGAAGACATGGTTAAGCAGGCTGTTTTACTCTTCTCTGCTATAGGAGTCTGGTGGTGCTACATTTCTGACTCTGAAATAAACCACAGCATTGCAAAAAAGAAAAAGAAAAACGAAAAGCACAGACAAGCCATTATTATTTTATGATTTTTCTAACATCTGCCCTTCCAGTTATACAGCTTTTGACCCAAATAACCAACTGAGATCCTTGCTTGTTTCTCATGTCAGCAAAAGGCCCTCACTGTCCATACCATGTTACGAAAAAGGAGCAATGCAAAAGCAAGCACCAGGTGGCTGGAATGGTAAACAGGAAACTAATGTTATTGGATTGTACCGTGGGAACCAGGGACTGTTTGTAAAGTGCTCTGAGAGCCGGATGTTACCTCAGAGCAGCACATGACCCTGTACTGGAAGTACATGGGTGGAGTTTATTTTTTCTCTCTCTGCAGCTGGGAAGCAGAGTGTGCAGACATGTTTTCTCTGTACTGCTGAAAGACAGAAATAAAGACATGTAGATATATTTCTGTCTGTCTCTTTCCCCCTCCCTGGGGGAGGAGTGGTGTGTTCTTTTCACGTTTGAAAAGGATCGCCGAAGAGACCTCCCTTGATCTTGCCGGCAGACACTGGCAGGGGAGGTCATAAGGATTCAAGCCGGGCACCTGGAGGGTGGCCAAATTCCTCTGGACTAAGAGCTAAGCTGGAGGCTCTGACTTTTGGCTTGAATCCCGACAACTGGTAGCAGTCCGTTGGTTATCTGATCTATGAGAATCTGCATGAGAGGTGAGAGGTCGATGAATCGTTGCCATCCTCTGCACCTAAGTAGATAAAGAAAAGTGTCTGCCTGCAGCCAGAAGCTGAGCTGAACAGACAGCTGGACACCGAGAGGAGTGTGTTTCAAGGCAACGGAGCCCCAAGAAAAGGTATGCAGCATTTCGGGCAAGAGAGAATGAACGCAGAAAGATTTATTTTCTGGTTCACAAGCTGCGTTTGAAAAAACAGCTCTGAAAGAGCAAGCTTGCATACCAGGAATTCCTGTGGTGAGATAAGGAGTTCCGTCCTGAGCAGGTTGCTAGGCAACGTCTGCCAGTTACTGAGTGGGCTAAAAAGAGCCTGGGAAATCGAAAGTGTATCTGCGCAGCTGTGCAAGGGTTTTGAAAAAACAGCCCAAAGGCAAGCCTGCCAGTGAAGCAGTAAACAGAGACTTTTGGAGTTTTACTGGCTTGAAAAGTGAAAGCTGGCTTGAGATTGAGTGTAAAGCTGACCCTTGGATTCAGCATGGATGCCAAGAAGGGGGGAGTGCCCCTGAATGCCGTGGTTCTAGATGAACACAGCCGGCATGCTGCACTGGAAGAAAAGGACAGGGGGAGGGAGGAACGGAGTTCTAATTCCCCCGCAGATGAAGCTACTGGAGAAAAAGCTGTAGCTTTGAATGTTGTCCAGTGTTACGGTTGTGGACAGGCTGGGCATCTTCAGCGGAACTGTAAGAAGCCACGTCAGCCAAAAGGAGCGAAGGGCCGCTCAGCAAAGCCTGAAGCGTCAGGCAAAGATCATACCAAGCCCATGGTGGAACCTGCAGAGGCTTTGATGGCGAAAGGAACCACGCCAGATGTTGGGAACTCGTTTGTTATTGACACTGGATGCACGTTTCATATGTCCCCACACAGAGAACTCTTTTCAACGTTTAAGAAGCAAAGCTTCACTGTGACACAGGCCAATGGTCAGGAGCTAGAAGCGGCCGGCGTGGGGACTGTCTATCTTAAGAGTCTGGACTTGACAATAAACAATGTTTACTTGGTTCCTGAATTGAAGTTCAATCTGCTGAGTGTTTCGCAGATTGCAAAGAAAGGACTGAAACTGTCCTATGATGCTGAGAGCTGCAAGATCTACAAAGATGGAGAGTTATTTCTTTCAGCCAGGGAGAAGGATGGACTTTATTTGTTGACTTTTGCACAAAGTGATTACATGGAATGTAATTCATCTGTGTCTAACCTAGATTCTCTTGCAGGTGTGAGCAAGAAGAAGACCGGAGTCAACAGAGCATTTCAGCGGGTGTATGCTGATGTGATTGGTCCTCTAGAACCATCTAGAGGCAATGCAAGATATTATCTTGTGTGTGTGGATCATTTCTCTAACTATGTCTGGGTTTATGTGATGAGAAAGCCACAGGAAGCCTTGGAGAGGTTTCAGGAGTTTTGTGACAAAGTTAAGAGTATGCATGATGCTAACATTGATTGTCTATTCACAGATGAGAAGCAGATTTTTCTTTTACAGGATTTCCAAAGGTTCCTGCAGAAGAAGGGGATCAGACACAAGATTGCTGTTTCAGCGGAAGCGTGGAACAGGGGTGTCTGTGTACGGGTGAACAGAGAATTGCAAAAGGGGATGGAAGCGCAATTGCTAAGTTCACATCTGCCACATGAGTACTGGGCCGAGTCTCTAATGCCGTTCTGTTATACGAAAATGAGAAAGGTTTCAAAAGAGGTGGGAAGTTCTCCTTTTGAGAAACTGTTCCACAGAAAACCTTCTGTTGCCCATTTCAAGGTTTTTGGGTCTCATGTGAGAACAGAAGCTCCAGGTGGAGTAAAGAATGCCAGAGGCATTTTTGTGGGGTATGAAAAGGGTCTCTACAGAGTAATTTTGTCTGAATCTGGTCAGGTGATTCTCACAAAATTTCTAGAGAGTGCTCCTGAACAGGAGAGAGTGATAGTACACACATTTCCCACTGAGGACGATTCAGATGATGATGATTTCACTGATTTCAGCTGTAATGAAAGTGATGACACTGATAGCTCGGAGAGCTCAGTTGTCACAGTCATTGAGAGGAAGTCTCACACAATGGATAGGCCTTCACAACTGAAGGATGAACCACTGTTTACCATTGGAACTAGTTCTCCAAAGAGTCCTGAGACTGGACCAGTGAGCAGAGAGGATCAGCACCTCATACGTAGGTCTGAGAGAGTTACAAAGGGTCAACCACCCAAGAGGTACTCAAAAGAGTTTGCTAACTTAGCTGTTGCATGTGTTGCTGTTGTAAACAACCGAGGACAGGTTGGAGCTGTGTCTAAGTCAGAGACAAAGACACAACAGAGAGTTGCTAGCCAAGGTAATGCAGATGCACTCATTCCTTGGAAACCAGACAACCAGAGAGGTACACTGGGGAAACCAGTGGCGGGGAGTTCCAAGGGTGGAACTGAAACAACAGGGGAGTGTTATGTGTATAACAACTGTTTGTTTTCTTCTCTGGATCATGCTTTGCTTGCTGCAACACGCATTGATTCTTTTGGGGGAGGATGTTACGAAAAAGGAGCAATGCAAAAGCAAGCACCAGGTGGCTGGAATGGTAAACAGGAAACTAATGTTATTGGATTGTACCGTGGGAACCAGGGACTGTTTGTAAAGTGCTCTGAGAGCCGGATGTTACCTCAGAGCAGCACATGACCCTGTACTGGAAGTACATGGGTGGAGTTTATTTTTTCTCTCTCTGCAGCTGGGAAGCAGAGTGTGCAGACATGTTTTCTCTGTACTGCTGAAAGACAGAAATAAAGACATGTAGATATATTTCTGTCTGTCTCTTTCCCCCTCCCTGGGGGAGGAGTGGTGTGTTCTTTTCACGTTTGAAAAGGATCGCCGAAGAGACCTCCCTTGATCTTGCCGGCAGACACTGGCAGGGGAGGTCATAAGGATTCAAGCCGGGCACCTGGAGGGTGGCCAAATTCCTCTGGACTAAGAGCTAAGCTGGAGGCTCTGACTTTTGGCTTGAATCCCGACATACCAAAGTCCTGTGAAAACATGAGAATTCAATTATAATATAAAAATTTTAATTTTTAATAGACAGTTTGTTTCAGGCCCAATCCTTTGAGCCAGAAGCAGAAATGACCAAGTGAGGGAGGCGGCTGTAGTTGGGCTTTCCGTTTATATTGGTTAACTCAGGGATGATTTGGATTTGGCAATTGTGACTGCCAAATCCAAAGTGGTTGCAATTGCCTCAGTGTTTCTGGTAACTGCCACAAATTGCTCACTTTCTGGACTGCACTCATGACATGGAGGTTTTCCATACCACTGGCAGTGTGGACAATAAGCAAGTTGAATACTTTTATAACCTACTTTGGCCAGATTCCTCCCCAGAACAGAACCAGGCAAGTTTAGACACTGTGGTTTACCTGACCTCCTCAAGGTGTATTTCTAGAATGTCTCAATAAACAAAAATAAACATTACTCCAAATAAAAATCCTTTATCCGTTTCCCTACAGAATTTGTAAAATATAAATGAAACTTCCTGGAATAGTGAAGTTGAGATCCCATAAAATTATGCGGGAGAGGTGAGAATTAAATCCTAGGTATTATGAACTGAGCAAGCATGTTGGAAATGGTGAATTAGCTACATCATCATTCAAATTTAAAATATTCCCTGGAAGTAGCTATTTCGTCTGAAGCTCATTATCATCATCATTAAAAAATAAAAATCGGCAGGTGTTTAACTGGGATCCCACTTTCAATAAATATTTGTGATTGCAACAGTTTTGAGGCAGTTTCTGGTCAGTGCATCATCCTGTAGCTTCCTGCTGAAATCCTTTAACTCCTCCAGATGGAAAAAATGCAGTATCATTTGGGAAGGATCGCAGAACTAACAAAGCGAAATGATGTGCAGTGTGAATCCACCACTAAGGCACCATTACTACATCAATGACACTTTGCAGAATACACCACCCAACAACAAACACACACAATCTGGAGGAGCTCCAAGAAACATCAAAAAGAAACTATTGGCCAAGAACCTAATCTATGGTTGCAGTCCAATGCACATGTACCTGGGGATAAGCCCCATTGAACTTAATAACCCTTCTCAATAGACCTGCATAGAATTGCAATGTCAGCCTTGTGTTTTAGATAAATCCATCACACAAGTCTGCCATTGTACAATTCCAGAAGTGTTATTTTGAAGTGATAACATGGAGACTTCATGATCATTTGTGGCATTATATAGCAATGACCTTGGCCATAGGTGCAAAGGTGTTTTGTGAGGAGTCAAGCAGGTCATCCTCCTATGTTTACCATATGACCCTTTAGATTTGACGCCTAAAGTACCCCTCCACTCCCACAAAAATATCTCCTCAAACCAGGGGCAAGCAAGACTCAGCAATTGGCTGAGCAAGTAGTGCCCTCTGTTTATTTTAAACACTAGTGTATTTTTATTTTAAAGTGGCTTTTCCTTCCTTTTTGCCTACCATTCCCTGTGCTTTGCAGGTTGGAGGTGACAGCTAGAGACATTTGCATTGCTTCCACCTGAGCAGCTCCCAAATTATCTCTTCCAAGTATCGCTAATTATGTTTCAGAGCTAACAGCTGTAGTTAAGCTATAAAGATTTTAAACTTGAGTCTCATTTCAACCAAAATAGAAACTGGCTTTTTAATAGACTGTGCTCAAAGGTGTAAGAGGTGAGGAAATCTAGCAGTCGGGGAATGCAAATAGTTTGGGTTGCCAGCTTGTAACAACAGACATTCACAGCTGGTTTGCAAAAATACTGGATGTGCTAATGGGCAATAGTGAGGGGAGACTGAAGGGGGGGCTGATGGTAGAAGCACCCTCTACATGTTGTTATTTGCTCTTGTGCTCAATTCTTGCTTGAGGGTCCCCACAGGCATTGGGGAGCATTGGGGGAACAGGATGTTGGACTAAATGACCCATTGGCCTGATCCAGCAGGCTTTTCTTGTGTGATTGCAGTTTATAGGAGAACTCTTAGGAGCCTATCAGAGGAGACTGACAAGAAAGAATCAAGGGAATCTCTGAATGATGGGAAATGTATGGCTGTGACTATGGGGGACGCAGGACTGCTAGGCTTCAGCTTTGAATTTTGGGGTGGGGGGGAAATACCGGTAGGGTGTTTTTGCCCTCACTTTGCCCTCAAAAAACAATATCCCATGGAGCAAACACCACCCTCAACTTGTTGTTATCTAAAGTTGACAGGTGAGCTCTGGGGACGCTAAGATTGTCTTAAAAGGGTAAAGGGACCCCTGACCATTAGGTCCAGTCATGGCCGACTCGGGGTTGCGGCGTTCATCTTGCTTTATTGGCTGAGGGAGCTGGCATACGGCTTCCGGGTCATGTGGCTAGCATGACTAAGCCTCTTCTGGCGAACCAGAGCAGCGCATGGAAACACCGTTTACCTTCCTGCTGGAGTGGTACCTATTTATCTACTTGCACTTTGATGTGCTTTCGAACTGCTAGGTTGGCAAGAGCTGGGACCGAGGAACGGGAGCTCAACCCATCGTGGGGATTCAAACCACTGACCTTCTGATCAGCAAGCCCTAGGCTCTGTGGTTTAACCCACAGCGCCACCCGTGTCCCTTAAGAGTGTCTTAGCTGTGTGCTAATTCACAAATTGCAGCTGCAAAATGGTTGCGTGTTTAGACCTTTTAACCTCCCCCTTAAATAAATTCAGACAAGACTCAAATTTTGGTTTGGTTTTGGGCAGAATTTATTGATTACATCAAGTGAGTGGTTGCATAGTCTCTGGTTCAACTAGCTCCCTGCACCATGGCAGGTAGCGCTGACCCAGGGCACCAGCATAGGTCAGCCTAGGGTGAACACCTGGACAGGCGGAAAGCCATGGTCAAGGCTAGTCCACCACCCAGATGTCCCCCTGGACTCAGGCACGGGCATAACCCCTCTCAGGGTTGACCAAACCATTGAGTCCCTGGATTCCTTTAACTTAATACCCTTCACATAGGGATGACGAGAGCGTTCCCCCATCCCTGTCACCTGAACCAGAGCCTATCCGCAACCACAAGTTGTGACGATTTGCTACGCGGCAGGCAAAACCCAAATGGCAACAGCCAATCAGCCAAGTGGGGAAAATTCCTGCCGTGGCCCTGTCCCAACGATAGATGACACACGATGGCATAGCAAGGTCAAGTGCCAGCCCTAAATATAGGGAGAGGTGGGTGGGTGTTCCAATGTACTGGCCCAAAGAGGAAGCTCAGGGTCATGTGCATGGGCATATATAGGTCCCTCAATCTGTTTGGCTAGCATCCCATTGGCCTGATTTAACCCAGCATCGAGGGACCTACCAATAGGGTGTTGTGGCTATCCAATCATACCCACACACAACATAGGGTGTTGGTTGTCAGGTCGCACTGCTACACATGCCCTCTTTGAGGGAGGACACAATATGGCCTGGCTTTAGTATCCCCCAAAGTATAATACATGCTGCCATTGGAAACTATTCAGAAAACTCCCATTGGTTCAAAATGCAGGCAAAGATGCTCAGTTTCTCCCAGGTCATTTCAAGGAACAATTCAAAATGGTTGTTTTAATACAGTATTTGAAAGTCTCAGTAGCCTGTCTCCAGTATTTCTCTGGAAGCATCTTCCCCCATATAGACCACCTATCTTCTCTATCTACTGTTTGGATGGTGAAGAGAAGAGGGGAACCTGATCGGTGGTGGCACCCTTTCAGAGGAATTCCCTTCTCAGGCTAACTCCCTCCCGACTTTTTCAGAAAATTGTGAAATTCTTTTTATTTCAGCAGGCCCTCAGAAGGCTAGGAATTATTTTGAATTAGAGTGGCCTCTTTTATTGCCTTAGGTGCTCTTTTGAAATGGCTGGCATTTTACAACACTCTGATCTTAGCTTTTAGAGTTTTTAATGAATATTAGATTCTTGTTGCCCTTATTTGTGTTATGTTGTATACTGCCTCAAGTTAACTGGGTGGAATAGAAGTTCTTAATAATAAAAAAATCAAGTGAATTCTATTTCACATTTCTTTAAATACAGAAAGTATGCAAGGTGCCTTCTTTTCAGGTAGATGCTATTTCTAGCCTTATCAAACCCTACATAATTTTTAAAAGATTCTTCATTCATCTTAATTTAAGACCAATCAACATAATCGTATTACAGCTTTTCCTATCAAGTGCTAGGAAATGAGCCAATTTGATCAAATGAGGTTTAAATTGGAGCCAGGAGAGTATATTTAACACTTAATCAGGATGAAATAAATCCAGAGCTCATATAATTTGAGTGCCATTTCTTTGAAAGTGCAAGCTTTATACTGCTGTACAACTGTTACCATGTGACAGCCTGATCCATAGCCCAGTTAAGCTGAAGTACTTGGCTTTTATTTGAATGATTCTCACTGAAGCCCCATACATTAAATAGGCTTGGTTTAGCTTGATGGGAGATTAGACTTACCATAGAGACACCAAAGAATATTCTCAGGTTAAATAAAAGTTCACCCATTTATAGGCACTCCCTTATTTAAAAAGACATGCATATGATACTCTCTTCCACATAGGATTTTCATTGTCTATTGGATTTAGGATCATAGCAAACTGCATTATACTGAGTAAGACCATTGGTCTGCCTAGTATTGTCTATATATTGACTGGCAACAACTCTTCAGGAATTCAGAAACTGATCTCTCCTAGCCCTACCTAGGGATGTTGAGGATTGAAACTAGAACCTTTGGCATGCAAACCAGATGCTCCAACACTGAGCTATGCCCCCCAATTTATGTGGGCTGTAGGGTAACATCATCAACGGCCCTGCTGTGAACGGCCCTGCTTGGGGTTTCAGGATAAAAGTTTCAACGTTAGTAACTCAAAAGTATCCATTCCAGACCTGCCAAAATACAGTGGACTATACTTCAAATCAATGTCAACATGGAGAAGTTCCACATAAAGGTCTAAGAGGAATGTGATCTCATCACATTCCAGTGGTGGTCCGTATTTCAAGGAATTCAGGGTACTTAAGTTAACTTGGAAAAGGTCATTGAGGAGCTGTAAAGCCAAGTTTTCCTCTTTGGGGGCTTCACTGCTTCCCATGCCAGCATGTGCTTGCATAATTCAAGGGGGATTCTGGGAAGAGAAAACATGTGGTGGCAACCAGGCAAATAAGGAAGAACCACCACTGTAACAGTAGGTAACATTGTTTTTACACAGTTTAAAAAGGGTATTTCAAATTCTTTCCCCTAAACTATTTGTTACATTTCTTGCTGCCATGCTGAAAACCACTGAGATGGTGGTCCCATTTTGCCATCTGGGAACACCCATGGATTGGTTGAATTGGGGAGGCAATTTTCGACTCATCCTCGATTGAAGCTTGCTGTTTAGCAACCACTGCTGCTCCTGTAGAGGAGTTTAGAGTCTTCTGTAAAATAGAAACTGGGCAGATCTTAGAAATAGTACTTCCAGGCATGGTTCATGGTCCTACCCCACTGAAGTTTCATCCCAAGGTGCCATCTTGGAAGCAGTCTCTAATGGAGAGGGTGTTCTGATGCTATCCCCAGCCAAGGCGCACGTCATATCCTGTTTACAGACCTATATAGGGGCCCCCATTTCACATATATTCTCAAGATAGTAAAAGTGAAGTAATGTGCATATGAATAGGTTTTTTTTAATCATTGCTTTTCTGGCAGGTAACTGGTGAATGTTGTGGTGTTTGATTCCTTTGGGTTGGAGTAGGGAGAGCAGGGAGCACCCAGAAGCATTCTATTACAGAAAACAAGGAAGAGGCAACATTAAAAACTCATTGCAGATGCTCAAACAAAAGCCCCGAGGGGTTGAAGCTGCTCTTTCACATACAAATCATGGCAAATAATTGAACGGAGCGCAGTTTGTATTTCATAAGCACTGAGGTCTTGGAAAATCTTCATATACAAAATGATAACAGCTGCTGTGCATTATGCATAGCGTACTGCTGCTCTGTAGTTATGCTACAAAAATTGGTTTCTTGCTGCTGCAAAGCAAGAGTATTAGTTTACAAAAAAAGGACAAAATAAAGAAATTCATAAAGGGGCTGTTGATTATGTTAATAGACCTTAGCTAGAACAGAGAACATCCAGTATCGGGGGGGGGGGATGAATATTCAGTGGGTCAACATGCATTCTGTTCTTCTAAACTGGTGTGCAACAACTCTTTCCATGCACAATGTAGGCTGGTTCATGTAGCACTCTAGAAGGAATGGGAAATCTGTGACCCACAGAGGTTACTGGACTCCAGCTCCCATCAGCCCCAGCCATAATGGGCAATGGTCAAGGATGATGGCAGCCCAAAGTCTAACAACATCTGTATTCTTATTGTAATCTGTGGAAACAGTTATCACTTTTGTGTACCTTTCCAGATTGCATAGGGTCAGTCTACCAAGAAAGCTGTATGGAGCTTATGTATAGGGTCAACTAGCATAGATCTTTGATGTTAAAGGCTTTACATGTGGCTGCAGAAAATGTATGAGGCTAAGCTTGACTGTGTGCTCTGCCCCACATTTCTCCTCAATGCTCAACCCTGCGTTTTTCAGAATCAAGTACCGGTATGTAGTTTGTTCAAGAATGGGTAAGGTGGTCAGGAAGAGTTAGAGTGGATGTGTACATTTGAGGAAGGCTGAGGATGGATTCACATTTGCAATGCTTCCATTTCACGATACTGGTAAAAACACTCTTATGCTTTCCTCTTGCACAATGCTACTTCCACCAATTAATCTTATGCCAGCTTTTCACCATGCATCTTAAATGATGTTGGTGCTTACTGGGGCTGATGTTCAGCAACATCTGGAGGGTGAAAGGTTCCCCACATCTGCACTAGACTATCTTGATTTGAATCAGTGTGAGTACTTTAAAATAAACAAATTAGAGATATCAGTTTGGTTTCTCAACTGTTACAACTCAGCCAAACATCTTCATCCCTGGCTGAATTATGGCTTTAATCCCAAGGAAATTAGTCTATGCAAAGTTTCAAGACAAAAATTAATTGGCAGTTCTTAACCTTCTGCATGTACAATAAACAAACACATGGGGTGTGCAGCTGTTCCAGATGTTTGTTTATACTCTCTGGAAGAAATGGCCTTGGAGCATTACATAAACATTGGCAAGGATTTTAATGTTCATATAAAAGAAGGGACTGTGTACTGTAAGATCATTTTTAAATAATGCATCTACTGCTTTTAAAAATTTAGCTAGTGAATAGTTATGATACAGCCCATAGCTCTCCCTTCCTTTCATAATTAGAACTGCAGGAGTTACTTGGAGCCACATGTGAGACCAAGTGAAACTCACTTTAGCTGGAATTTCATTAGAGTCCTGAAATTTAATTCTGGATTGAAAACCAACTTTGAATGATCCTGAGCCAAGTTATGGCTTAGGGTGAAATCCACAAGAAACTTAATTATTCTGGCTCATTGTTGTCCAGCAAAGCGGGGGAGGGATACTCGTGCCAGTACATTTTCCTTTATGGCTAATTCTGCCTTTGGCTCTGTGGTCACAGAGACAGGATGGGCTCTTCAGAATGGCAGAGGAGAGGAGTATTCAAGTCCGGTGACTAAGAACCATTGGTGTTCAATATCCCACTTCCCCTTGGCACAAGCTTCATAGGCCCGCATTGTAAGCTAGAAAGGAGGAGAATAGTTGGAACAAATGCTGAGTGACCAGGAAGGTAAAAAAGGGACCCCTGACCATTAGGTCCAGTTGTGACCGACTCTGGGGTTGCGGCGCTCATCTCGCTTTATTGGCCAAGGGAGCCAGCGTACAGCTTCTGGGTCATGTGGCCAGCATGACTAAGCGGCTTCTGGCGAACCAGAGCAGCGCACAGAAACGCCGTTTACCTTCCAGCTGGAGCGGTACCTATTTATCTACTTGCACTTTGACGTGCTTTCGAACTGCTAGGTTGGCAGGAGCAGGGACCGAGCAATGGGAGCTCACTCGTCACGGGGATTCGAACCACCAACCTTCTGATCGGCAAGTCCTAGGCTCTGTGGTTTAACCCACAGCGCCACCCACGTCCCTGACCAGGAAGGTAGATTGTCTCTTTTTGGAGATATGAACAAACACACACACACACTTACTTCAAGTGAACCTCCTTTTATTTAGAATAGCACCATCCCAATGACCAGCATAAGCAGTAAAACGAATACCACCTCTCATCATCCTAGTATTATGGCACAGCTATGCAACTGTAAAGGCAGGTGATGGTATTTGTCTACTTTTTTCATGGCGTATCCCACAACTGTCTGGAAAAACTGGGACATCTCAATTTTCCCTGCAAGAGAATGGTGGCCATTTGGGTTGCTCTGATTTTACAGTGAAAAATGCACTTGGGGGGAGGGTCGTATTCTTTCATGGTGCCCCCAAATGCCCATTTTTGAGTGCCATGCCCCCAGTGTGAAAATGGTCTCTCTGTGCTCATGATATAAAACTGAAATATGGCATGTGGGAAGATGGCGTCCCAGATTTTGGCTTCAAAGTGTTCAGCTAAAGACATTGTTTCTAAACATGGTCCATTCTATATTCGTAATGTATTTTTGTCGGTGTTTGTCCTTTGATGCTATGGCCTGGCGGCTACGCAAATAAAGTCTATTCATTCATTCATGAACAACTAGTGGGTCAAATGATATTTGCGTGCAGCACCCTAAAATTCATGTGGTGCCACCACTACCTGATTCTGTCATGATTCTTGACTGCATCTTGCACATCATTCAAGCAAAAACTGCCAGTGATTACATCTTAAATGTGATGTTCAACAGCTGAAGCCTTGGTGGTGCTGACACCAAGGGCTGCCCCATGACAGGGCCTTTTCCGTGGTGGTTCCCTGGTTGTGGAATGCCATCCCTAGGTGAGGTGTACCTGTCTGCATCATTATTAACTTTCAGGAGAGGTTTGGAAACATTCCTGTTTGCCCAGCCATTTGATGACTGGAGAATACTCATCTTGCCAACCGAAAGATCACTGAATGAAATGATGTTTTTAACTGAAGTTGGTTTTTTATATTTCTAAGTGTTTTTTTTTAATGCTTTTGCTTTGTTTTACTTTTTAAAATGTTTGCTTGTTTGCTGCTCAGGAAGAAGGGCAGAGGATATAAATGCAATTTAAAAAAAAGTACAGTGGTACCTCAGGTTAAGAACTGAATTCGTTCTGGAGGTCCGTTCTTAACCTGAAACTGTTCTTAACCTGAGGTACCACTTTAGCTAATGGGGCCTCCCACTGCCGCTGCACGATTTCTGTTCTCATCCTGAAGCAAAGTTCTTAACCCAAGGTACTATTTCTGGGTTAGCGGGGTCTGTAACCTGAAGCGTCTGTAACCCGAGGTACTATTGTATATGAAGCACACCTCTCTCCTACACTTGCCAGTGCAAGAAAAAAGGATTAATTCAATGGTGTTTCTTCTTCGATATTTTTTAAACTATTATTACTTTTTACTGGGTGGTTTTGTGTTAAAAAGCAAACAGATAAACAGGGAATGGTACATCTATTGTCTCTATTTTCTATTTATAGTCTTTTTCACAGTTTGTTTACATCTGATGAGAGACATTTTTGGCATAGACATATTGCAGTTGGGGGAGAGAGATGCGGATTTTTTATTTTATTCTATTGCCTATTCTTAGTGTAGGGCGTGTTGTGTCAGCATCACATGAGTAGGTGCTTTGTTTGTGTATTTATTTATTTTTATTGATGTTGCAAGAGGTTAGGGGTTCCCGAGCTTGGTTGGTTGCGGTGTGGCTTATTTGTGTGAGGTTTCTTCTTCCATATTGTCAGGCAAGTGATCTAGGATGTTGACAGTACTGTACTCCTGTATTACAATCACATTTGTCACACCCTTTCCAGCTACTGTTCATTGGAGTGTTCATTGGGGAAACACATTAGTAAAAGCCTGAATGACAGGATGAACAAAAAGTGCCAGCATGCAGTGCTGACTCTCCAAAAGGTAAACACAAGTGCCACCTAGTGGAAGACACATCCTTCTTTTTGAGAGAACTGAAAAGCTACGGCAATGGACAATTGTGTAGAAATGCCAAACACTGGAAAGCAAACCTCCAGAAACTGGCTCTACTTAATTTTGATTATTATTCTTTAGCTTCATTTTTGGCATAGTGTCAAGGACTGGTTGAATGCAGAGGCATGGTGGGAAGAACCGGCTAGGGAAACCCCAAGAGAAGAAAGCGCAGAGCCTGGGAAGTGGTGGTGGGACAGCAATGAGTGGTCAGAGGGAAGATGGAGAGAAGACTGAGAAGAGAAGGTGTCAGAAGCTTAAGAGGTAACAGGGTTTAGGTAGCAGGGACAGTCTATGGCAGAGAGCTGTCCAGGATCAGAATCAGGAGATGAGGAAGGCCAAGAAGCAAAGAGGAATCTGGATGGTGAAGGAACCAGGGTGTCTCCCCATCTTGCTACGACAAGAACGAGGAGAGGCATGAAGAGAGAGCAGAAGTTAGCTTCCTGCAGGCACAGTCTCAGATTGCTGGGGAAGCAGCTACATGAATATTTCTTGTTCAGCAGGTTATCATGTTCTTTGTACAGAGGGTGTGCCACAGTAGTGCAGAAAGTCAGCAAACCAACACAATGTGATATTTTCTGAAGCTCAAGCCCATCTGGAAGTCATGCTCTTTGATGTGGTAGCACTTTCTCCTGGCCTCAAATGTATGAGGACTGTAGGGTGATTGGTTAGGGAAAGGAGCTCTAGGCATGTTCCAAGGAACCGTTCTCAGCATGCTTATGTCACTGGTCATAGGACTGCCTCTGCCAGCCTTCTTGTCTCAGGATCTTTGGCTGGATTGAGAAGGACTCAGATCAAGAAGATTCCCATGTGATCATAAAAATCTCTAAGTAGCTCCCATCATCCTCAGACGCTGAGGGTGACTCCTCTGCAGCCTCTTCTGCAGGAACATGTGACTGAAAAATAGTTTGTTGTTGTTTAGTCATTTAGTCGTGTCCGACTCTTCGTGACCCCATGGACCAGAGCACGCCAGGCACACCTGTCTTCCACTGCCTCCCGCAGTTTAGTCAAACTCATCCTGGTAGCTTCGAGAACACTATCCAACCATCTCGTCCTCTGTCGTCCCCTTCTCCTTGTGCCCTCCATCTTTCCCAACATCAGTGTCTTTTCCAGGGAGTCTTCTCTTCTCATGAGGTGGCCAAATTATTGGAGCCTCAGCTTCACGATCTGTCCTTCCAGTGAGCACTCAGGGCTGATTTCCTTCAGAATGGATAGGTTTGATCTTCTTGCAGTCCATGGGACTCTCCAGAGTCTCCTCCAGCACCATAATTCAAAAGCATCAATTCTTCGGCGATCAGCCTTCTTTATGGTTCAGCTCTCACTTCCATACATCACTACTGGGAAAACCATAGCTTTAACTATACGGACCTTTGTTGGCAAGGTGATGTCTCTGATTTTTAAGATGGTGCTTTAAAGATGGGTGCTTTAAAGATGGCTTACAGTTCTTGTAAGGGCTGGGGCCAGTGCAGCCCTGCCAGCCTTCTGAAACCCTTAACTGATTCTTGTCCTTGGCTGACATGCCTTCCTTAACTCAGTCAGCAGGGCAAACTGGGAGCTGCCTTGCCTTACCATGCCCTAATCATTTCAATTTCACTTGTAGGGCTCCAGCAAAGCATGACAGTGTTGAAACTTTCTAGGGTGAAACTCTGCTGAACTTTGGTTCAAATCAAGCCAAGTCGGTTCATTTCAGTGAGTTCTTTCAACATGATGCTACACTGAACAATGATTATAATACTCTGAAACATCATTATTCCCCCCCCTCCTGTTATGAGCTGCCCAATTGACACGGGTGGCGCTGTGATCTAAACCACTGAGCCTCTTGGGCTTGCTGATCAGAAGGTCGGCGGTTCGAATCCCCGCGACAGGGTGAGCTCCCGTTGCTCAGTCCCTGCTCCTGCCAACCTAGCAGTTTGAAAGCACGTCAAAGTGCAAGTAGATAAATAGGTACTGCTCCGTTGGGAAGGTAAACAGCGTTTCTGTGCACTGCTCTAGTTCGCCAGAAGCGGCTTAGTCATGCTGGCCACATGACCCAGAAGCTGTACGCCGGCTCCCTCGGCCAATAAAGCGAGATGAGCGCCGCAACCCCAGAGTTGGCCACAACTGGACCTAGTGGTCAGGGGTACCTTTACCTTTACTAATATTGGAAATAATCTATAGAAATCCCCACTGAAATCTGGTTAAGTAATATTTGGAATGTAGTTCTATGGGAATACCTAACTCACCACAGAAGGGTAATTAAAGGCACTTGAAGGATAGATATTTTGGTGTGACTTGGGTTCCTTCCTTTTCCTTTATAAACGAGACAAAAGATACTTTTATTCCACCCTCAACACAAGAATCTCTGTGGATACTTGAACTGATAATACATAAATAAACATATTGCTTATGTACTGTGTACTGCATATGAAACTTAATAAGAATGTACTACTCGACAAGTAACTGTAGTTATGCTGTTCTTGAATTAACATGAAAAACAATAATAAAATTGGGGGAGCAGATCAAGGTCTTTGTTTCTTTTTCCTGCAGAAATGATAGTAATAAATTAATTCAAAGTTAACACCACAGTTCTGGTGATGTGGTATTTTGACTACTTTAATATTGCAACTTCCTGGAAAAACCCACAACCCTTTCCTATGAATCTGATGAAGATTGTTGGATTTTTGCACTTCAGTTTTTCTGAAGACAAATCCAATTGCATTGAGACAACTACTGTACTTTTCCGTGTATAACACGCCCCCATGTATAAGACACCCCCTATTTTTCAGGACTAAAATGTAAGGAAATGGGGGGAGATGGCTCAGAATTGTTGAGCTTTTTGGGGGATTGCCCAGAGCTTTTTAAGGGGGGATTGCAGCTTTTTTAGGGGGGATTGAGCTTTTATAGGGAGGATTGCAGAAAACCGCTCAAACACACACGACGAAAAATCCACCTGTCTCCTGTCCCTTTGCTGGCAGAAGCTGCCAATCACCCACCCAATTGCCGCAGCGTCAACCAATCAAAACCAGCCCTTTACGTAGCAACCAATAACATGCCCAATAGCTGCTGCCAGCTGCAGCAGCAACCAAACAT
Source organism: Podarcis raffonei (assembly GCF_027172205.1). NCBI lineage: Eukaryota > Metazoa > Chordata > Lepidosauria > Squamata > Lacertidae > Podarcis > Podarcis raffonei. Next base: position 51,158,306 of record NC_070610.1, read on the forward strand.
CCACCCTATGCATTACCCATGTATAAGACTCCTACTTTTTAGCATGATTATTAAATTTAAAAAACCAGTCTTATACACAGAAAAGTACAGTATACCCAAATTGTTATAGTATCTGAAGTTTATTATATAGATTTTTCTTTGTTACGGGGAAATAGCACTGATTACTTAAGAACAAAACACACTGTATGGTATTTATTTCACTGTAGTTATACTCATGAATGCTCAGTATGTGATTCATTAGTTCGTTGTTCCACTAGATGGCACAAAAGTCCTATCTTTTTTAGCTTTTCCCAGAGGATATTCTAGAAGTTAGCAGCTATTTTAACAAATTAACCTGGAGGACAGACACTGATCCTTTTTAGAGGCAGTAAAAAGCTAAAGTAGCTTATTTTTCTGCCATTCATGGCAAGATGTGCATATCCACCGAAACAAATATAGAAACAAACATCGGAACATTTGAAGTACCTAACAGGATCGATATAAGTATCCATGAATTTAACCAAAGACAGTTGTTCCACAGGTCTCTTTTTTTTCTAAAGTAGTCAAAGCATTTATAATGTGCAGCTTTCAAAGAGAAGATGTTTCAGTCACATGGGATGTAGAGAGATTAGTGATGAGGGAGGGATTTTATTTGGTTTGCACTGAAAGGTGAATCTACCCAATTCACACGTTCCAAAGCAATCTGAGAACCAAAATGCAGCCATTCTTTGAAATTTGCACTTCTCTGAATTTTGCCATGCTGTTTTCCAGCCAAGTGACATGTGCTGGGATAAAGTGCATATTAATGTATGTATTAGTGAAACAAACATACAAAGATCTGTTCTATTAGAGAAAACTGCTTTGCAAAAATAAGCGCTAGTTGACAAAATTGCCTACAAACATGTGCATTTCACAATAAATGGTGGTGGGTTTCCAAAAGGGCTTCTTTCAAAAAATTGCTAACCAATGTAGAAATGTGGAGACCTGAAATTATGACTGGAAAAAATGAGAAATGGAGAAAACCCAAAATTGACAGATCCGCCCATCCGTAGAAGAGATAGAGAGGCGCATGAAATAATTTTATGTTTTATTTCAGTGACTTAGCTTGATTGCTGCTTTTGGAAGTGAGGAACCCAAATTTCAAATATCTGTAGTAATGGCATTTACCAGGTAGCTTTCAGTCATAATTCCTCAAGTCCATATCACAAATTCAAACTTTAAGTCAGACACACCAAGACCAAGAGCCACGAGGCCTCTCTGATCAGATTTTTTAAGGTGGCTTACAGATAAGAACAAGAATCACTAAAAACATAGAAAAATCAAATATATGTAAAACAAAAAAGCAACAAAAGCCAGTAATGAACACAAGACATTCAAGTTCATTAGGTTCCCATTTTAATTTGAACCTATTGAATCCACACTTCTCCAACTTTTGCAGTGTAGTTCTCCATCATAAAAGCATGTCTGTTAGTGACAATGACACTCAAAAATGCATTTTATTGTAGCAAATTGCCTGCAAAAAATGCATACATTATGATATTTTCGTGTGTGTGTGTGTGTGTGTGTGTGTGTGTATGAAAAGATAAATAGAGAGAGAGAAATGGAGTAGACTGAAGATTGAAAAATAAGAAACTGAACAAAACTGAAACTGAACGATTCGTTCATCTCTAGTCAATGATGTGTGTGTGTGTGTGTTTTTTTAATATTAAACAAATTAATCAGAGGGGCTGCAGAAGTGTTCTTTACAACCCTCTGCTCATTTCACCCTCCACTCCTAACATACAAGCACAAAACATTCCCACACTGCAGCCTGGACATCTACTCACCTTCCTGCCAAGTTGGGGCTCTGCCTGCCTCGGGGCATAGCTTGGAGAGTAGGACGTGTGTGAAACAGACGCCCAAAATATTATCTTTGAGGAGACAACTAGATGTTCTAACACTACTAGTTTTTGGCAGAAAATAATATATTTAATTCATCCTTCTGTTTATTTTTTTAAGTTGTTTTTTTTAAAACCTGTGTTGTTTTGGCAGTTAAGAATCTGACAGCCTTAAAACCAGAGATTAAAAGAAAGGGTTGGGTATGCTTTTGTTGAGGGCGAACTGTCAACTGTGGAACGTCTTCCTGACATTATAAAGTTTCAATATAGCCTTGAGATATTTAATGGGAAGCAATCCATAAATGGAAATAAGCACACAGGATTGCAGGCAGAAGATGGCCTGTTGGAGTTCAACCTCTTCCATGTTAGAAAGATAATGTTTTGGATCCATAGAAACACGAGCAAGAGGAAAATAGTTGGTGGTGATATGCTCCAAAAACATGTTCAAGAAAGATTTGATGCAGGGCTGCAAAAGGGTTAGGATTTCCAAAAGTTTTCCCATGAGCAGAAGGTACGTTTGATCTAACCCATTAACTTCATTAAAATTCCAGTGGAGATCTTCAGAAATCCTGAATGGGCATTTCAGGAAATTGTCTTAGGAGTTACAGAATTGCATTGGTGAAGTAAAATTTTCTTTCTTGTAGATCAAGTTTTGGAACTAAACAAACTATCTGCTAGTTGTATCTTAATCAAAGCTGCTTTGATGATAAAATAGTTTATTTGATCTTCAAGCATCCTTCTAGTGAACTTCTTGAGCACACAATGCAGATTTCTCAAAAACGTTTCAGCCTTTTAAATTTTATTAGTCATACCCCTGCTTTATGATTTAGCTCCGACAACCCAATTTCCTTCATTTCCCACTCATTGTACTATTGCCTTAGTGATGCCACATGATCCTAACTTCTTCTTAAATTGTTGTTGATTTTCTTCTTGTATACAATCATTAACTGTAGCATTTGTACTCCTCCCCCCTGTAACAATCAGATTACCAATAAACTGAAATCTTAAAGACAGCAGAGAGTAAATTCTGTAATTTTTAAAAATTGATAATGCCCTGGCATCTTTCCATTCTGCAACAGGTGACTATTGGGGGTCTCTTCTACCAAAGCAAGCTTAGACTGGTTATTATTCCGCATTTTCTCTAGCTGCTGGTGTACAACTGAATTACAGCAAAGAAATAGTGAAGTCTAAGCTGATTAACAGCCCAGTAATAAGAATCTAGCTTTTTTCAGTTGCCTTGAGTAGAAGTAAACCCTTCATCTCAACTGGGTTATGAATTTGACTGTTAGGTATTAGAAATAAAATAAACCAGTTGCTGCAATGTTTATATCTGTCAGTCACACTATTAATAATTTGAATGAATACCTTACATTTGCAAATAACAATGGTGTCATTCCTGCTAAGGGTCAGTGGGAGTTTTGCTGCTAACGTGACACAAGAGTAAGGAGTAAATTCAGTTTTTACCTCTCAGGCACTGACATGAAACATGCTCCTTATAAGGATGGTATTCTTCTGGCCACTTATATGTCACAGGATGTTATTTTCATAGAGCTGGTAGGAGCAAGTGTTAACGTAAATCCCATAATTGACAGGTTAGTGGTTTGTGGAGGCAGTGACTTCCCCGGAGGGGATTTCTTGATTAATTGTGATGGCAGATTTAAGGCAGACTGGTTGCCAGTGGGAGGCAGCTGATTACACAGTGTCTAATTACAGACTTTCCACTTTCCAGGGCAATGTAGTGTCATGCGTAAACCTGCCAAAATTCTTTCAAGACAGGAAATGCAGGGGAAGCCAGGCTGACCAAAAAGAAAGACACTGCTAGCAAGGCAAATCTTTGATGGATCATGTATAAATAAGAAGCAGGGACAGTGGGAGACAGTGAGCTCATTGACGACATTGGGAGGCAGTCCGTGCAGTTGGGGTAGAACCAAAAACACCAAAGGTCAAAATCTAAGATATACTTCAGCTATGGGTAAGTCCCTTTCTCTCCCTAATTCAGATTGATTTCTGCACCTGAAAAACAGGAATATGGGGCAATTCTCAAATGTTGTTAACATAAAAAAATACATGCCAATGCTCATACTGTATAGTACAAAAAATTGGGACTTGCAACAAATTGTCAGTGTGGTGTGTTCCTGTCTATTGCTGCAGTTGGTCAGCCTGACCCTACATAAGACTTGATTCCATTTCCTTATCTGCCGTATTTTCCATTTTCCCTCCCCACAGCCAATCAGCTCCTTGGTCAGTCCTCATTGAGTTCTTTTGGAGTTCTTCCTACTCTGGTTTTATTTCATTTCAAAACTGCAATGCTACAATCCTTGTTGTTGCCCCAAACCTCCTGATAACCCCCTCTTGTGCATGTGTAAGCCATGGCATCTCACCTGAGCATCAGAAATTAGACAAAATGACTCCATTGCATGCCAAAGTGCAAACAGCCTTCTAGGTTATAAATGATATATCCTGTGTAATTTGTAGACTTAATGGGTCTCCTTCATTGAGAAGGACAGCTGAAGGATATATTGTTCCATCATAACTGATCTTCCTCTATCTACAGTTCACAAACAGCCACAGGGATATGTGAGAGGGAATACTCTCAGTTCAAAATAGGTGATGGTAAGGTCCAATGCTCTGCCTTGTGAACTGAGGGTTTACCTAGAAACATGCCCCCCAAGATTCTCTGTAATGTACAGGGTCTCTGTTGTAGAAGTTTCTTGGCAGTTGCTGATATGGAAGATGTTGCATGGTGGTAAAAAATTAAAAAAAACACCCACTATGCTATGCAATTCCATGTCAGCTGTCAGCACTGCCAGATGTTTATTACCATTGCAGGTCAATGATCAAACATTGCAAATTACATATCAGATATCAAAACCAAACATCATTTGGCTGAAACACAGACAGCAATAAAACTCTACGAATATTAGGAAACTATTCCAACATTTGCTGTTGTTATCACTGAATAATTTACATCATGAAACTTTAATTAAAGTACATGATGTTCCCAGGTGATTTCCCTCCAGAGAGAAATACTTTGAGAATATTCAGCATCAAAATCATCCACAGAAGAGAATTTTGGGGACAATTTTTGTTTTATTTCAGCTGCAAATGTTTCACAGGTAACTTGGATTCTTGTAATCAGCTTAAGCCCAGCTCATTGTATGCCAAGGCAATGTGCCACCCCCACCCCATTTTCCACAGCAATAAACCAGGCAGAACACAGTGCTTTTGGATCAAATAAGGCCACAACTTTACTGATTGCAGATGTTAGAGGTTTGGCATAGGCATTGGATACAGCCATTGACTTGAAGCCCGCCTTCCGGAAGTATACCCAAGGTCAATCCAACAGCGGGGGAGTCCTATGACTTATATCAAGTAGGAGTACCCCACGGGATAGCTGTCTTGATGAGTGCTGCGGCTCTAGCCCCCATCTAGGACAAAAGGAACTCCTCACATATCTCTTTAGTGGGATATCCTTTTCTCAGAGGGACAGGCAGAGCCACAACCTCTCCTCCAGCCAAGACTAAGGCTTACCCAATGCCTAAACCACCAAAGTTGTGATGACTGCTGTGAGGTAGACAAAAACAACTGAACTGGAGCAAATTTGCTGGATCAATTTCTGCCCCGAATATGGTGACCAATGAAGTTTACAGCAAGGCCAAGCAAGCATAATTAAAGCTGAAAACATAGGCAGGGCCCAGGGCTGTCCGACTTGCAAGCCCAAGGAGTGGACCCAAGGGAAGCCTGAATGCTCCATTGGGCCTGCTTCCGAGGAGAGCCTGTCTCCAGGCCCACCCATGACTGGGCAATTTGCAGGCAGGCCTGAATCCAATGCCCTGGCCATTGACGCAAATTGTTTGGTCCAACGTTAAGTGCCAGGCTGGAACACCACCTGCCCCTTTAGTGGTACAGTGGTACCTCGCAAGACGAATGCCTCGCAAGACGAAAAACGCGCAAGACGAAAGAGTTTTCCGTTTTTTGAGTCGTTCCGCAAGACGAATTTCCCTATGGGCTTGCTTCACAAGACGAAATGTCTTGCGAGTTTGTTTCCTTTTTCTTAAAGCCACTAAGCCGCTAAGCCGTTAATAGCCACTAAGCCGCTAAGCCGCTAAGCCGTTAATAGCCGCTGAGCCGCTGAGCCGCTAATAGCTGCTAAGCCGCTAAGCCGCTAATAGCCGTGCTTCGCAAGACGAAAAAACCGCAAGACGAAGAGACTCGCGGAACGGATTAATTTCGTCTTGCGAGGCACCACTGTAAGTGGACTTGCTACAAATGTACTCTTTTGATGCTTTGACTACTTGGCCAATGCCGGACAGTAATTGACCAAATATTTCTTTGCTGGTTGAGTTTACGAATAACTGGCCCATCCTAATGCAGTCGGAGATTGTTACACTCCTAGATCAAGAGAGAATGGAGTTGATTAAAGATTGAAGTATAAAGTATGTTTTGATGGCATGAATCACATTTAAGTAATTTGCAAAATATGCTTTGCTCATAAGGAGCAACCAAAGTTTTTCTCTGACCTTCCGTCCGCACACCTGTGGGGTTCTCCAGGATCACTATCTGTTGGGATGTACAACACAGCCTCTCTCCCTGTTCCTCTCTCTTCCCGTTAGCAGGTGATTTACGTGACCCCCATTGGCTTCTGTCAGTTACCTTTGATTTGTGAACAAGCTGGAATGAGCCCAGGGCTGGTGGGATCGCATGGTGACAGAGGGATGTTTGAAAGAAAGGTTCCATGCAGCCTTCCACTCCTGTGAAAGCCAAACATGCCATTTTTCATAGCTGTAGCTCTGTGATTTCACCTTGCTCACTCGTTTGGCAGGAAGCACAGCTACCGCCTGATGACAGTTCTGAAACAGAAGCAATTGAAAGGGCTTCTTTATTATCTGGAGGTCAAAATAATCAGAAAGTGGAAGAGAAGCAGACAGTGTGACATACAGAATGAACCAGGGTTTCCTCAGTGTGTATCTCTTTAAAAAAGAAACCTTATTTTTAACCATCAAATAAAGCATGGAATGCAGTAGGGTAAATGATTGAGCGCAGTCCCATTGAGTTCAAGGAGACTTGCTCTCAGGTATAGGATTGGAGCCTTAAAATAGTTTTTATAGGTCAGTCTTATGCATGTTTGCTCAAAGGTAAGAAATTCTGACTTCAATTGCACTTACTCCCAAGTAAGCAAGTATAGGACAACAGCCTAGGGCTGTAAATCTAGATGCACTTAGATGCACCCATGGTGAGACTTCCTAATATATACATATATATGCATAGAACTGTAACCTTGCAAGTCTTGATTTCATATTCTTAAGGATATGTACTTATTTATTTAGCCTTTCACCCACCTTGTCCCCCAAGGTCAATGTGGATTGAACATCAGAAAAACCAGATACACAAGGATGTGGTGATTGCTAAAAGTCACCTGCTGTAAGATGCCTGCCCAACTTCTTCTGAAATATTTCAAGGGAAAAAGTTATTTGCTTTTTAATTAGGTCAAGTGTATCTGTGCAGTTGGATTAATTGCCTTAAAGGTAAAGGGACCCCTGACCATTAGGTCCAGTTGCAGACGACTCTGGGGTTGCGGCGCTCATCTCGCTTTACTGGCCGAGGGAGCAGGCATACAGCTTCCGGGTCATGTGGCCAGCATGACTAAGCCACTTCTGGTGAAACCAGAGCAGCACATGGAAACGCTGTTTACCTTCCCTCTGGAGCGGTACCTATTTATCTACTTGCACTTTGATGTGCTTTCAAACTGCTAGGTTGGCAGGAGCAGGGACCGAGCAATGGGAGCTCACCCCATCACGGGGATTCGAACTGCCGACCTTCTGATCGGCAAGTCCTAGTCTCTGTGCTTTAGACCACAGTGCCACCCGCATCCCAATGTACTTCATAACCCACTTCTATCCAATAATCCTATCCATAATTGTGCTCCTACCAAGAAAAGCGCTCCCTGACCCCAAAGAAACATCAGCATACTCAGGCAGCAATAGGTCCAGATAGTTTTCTCTCTTGAGATTGAAAGTAGACCAGGCTTACAAAAATTTTCTACTCCCATCCTCTTAAAATATATGCTACAAATTGATAGCTATTTATCAATGGACAATACAATTTGGAACTCATGATGATAGTACAAAGTAAAGGCTTTCCTATCCCAAATTTAGGCTCTGCATTCAAACTAGTTCTTCCCAATGCAAAATCTTTTTACAAATTCATTTCAACAAACTGATTCTATCTATGAGACATTTTCAAATGTAACTTCTGTAAGTAAGTCTTCAACAAAGTTGAGTTTCACTTTTACACATGGTATCCTGTTTTTCAACAAACCATGGTTAGTTATACAAGCTTGCTTTCTCACCTATGGCTTGAACTTTAGCAACTCATAATAGTTTAGGATTCTATGCAAAGATGGCTAATGCTAAATTTGACAAGTTCATGCAACTCAGCATATGTGCTATCTGTTAGCAGTGCCTGAATGTCCAACCTGGTGGTCTGACATTAATGGAGCTCTGACGTGCCAGTACCATCCTAATCTCTTCAATCATATTGATCCGCTGAAGAGCTGAATCGAGTTTGAGTGCTTCTTATTCATGTTGTTTTTGTAGCTGCAGTTTGTAGTTTGGGTGATGGGCCAAAAGATGACAAGTCCTTTACTCCACTTGAAATGGCTAGTGAAAACATTTTTAAAAAAATAAAAAAAATCAATTATTGCTTCTGCAAGGTTTACACGCCACTGAAAAAGTTTTGTAACTCAGCCAAAATGATCAGTTTTTCAACAGGACCAGCCCTTACAAGTATCAGATATGTCTGAACAAAGCTCTGCTCTATTCTGCCTTGCAGTCACAAATGGCTGACGATATCCCTGTTGAATGATGCTGTTGAGTGATGGAAAACATACAAGTAGTACTCAGGACAAATGTCAGAATGGTACTTTGTACCTTAAAGATCTATTGCAGACTTGTGCAATCAGGAAACACTGGAAAAAGGCAGCCACTCGATAGCTCCAACGCTGGAGAAAATAGACTCTGAAGACACTTCCCAGTCACCTAGCTTGATGCCTCATCACCCAGGCTCCTCTTTCCCAACGTCCATTGAGGCAACAGTGTTCAGGGAACATGGGCTTTCTCTGCACTAAAAAAGAAGAGAGCTATTGGGCTTAGAGTGTTTTCCCACTTGAATAGGGCACCATTATGATCTCAATGGAGTCAGATGGAAGTGGAGAGATAGACATGTGTGAGCACCCAGAGGCATTTGAATGATGAAAGGAGGATTACACAAGTCAGCCGCTCAGTGGGGAAGGACTATTGCTAGTAGCAAAGCACATGCCTTCAAAGAATCATAGAATTGTAGAGTTGGAAGGCACCCCAACAATCATCTAGTCCAAACCCCTGCAATGCAGGAATCTCAACTGAAACATACATGACAGATGACCATCCAATTTCCAAAAATGGAGAGTCCACCACCTTCTGAGGGAGTCTGTTCCACTGTCAAACAGCTCTTACTGTCAAAAAAAAAGTTATTCCTGATGTTTAGTTAGAATCACCTTTCTTATAACTTGAAGCCTCAGTCCAGTATACCTGAAGGAGCGTCTCCACCCCCATCGTTCTGCCCGGACACTGAGGTCCAGCTCCAAGGGCCTTCTGGTGGTTCCCTCACTGCGAGAAGTGAAGCTACAGGGAACCAGGCAGAGGGCCTTCTTGGTAGTGGCTCCCGCCCTGTGGAACACCCTCCTACCAGATGTCAAAGAAAAAAACAAGTACCAGACTTTTAGAAGACATCTGAAGGCAGCCCTGTTTAGGGAAGCTTTTAATGTTTAATAGACTATTGTATTTTATTTTATTTTGAAATAATTTTTATTAGTTTACAACAAAAACACATACTAATTTCACATCCAATTTTTCACAAATTGTTTCTTTTCTGGACTTCCTTCAGCTTTTCCGTAAATCATCCATAGTCATTATTCAAATTACACATTCCTTAGGTTTGTATTGTCATTGTTTATACCCTTCTTTTCTATTCCCTTTAAACAATACTTCTCAATTTAGACTATTGTATTTTAATATTCTGTTGGAAGCTGCCCAGAGCTGCTGGGGAATAAATTATTATTATTATTATTATTATTATTATTATTATTATTATTAGTTCATGTCCTGCCCTCCAGAGCAGTAGAAAACAAGCTTTTTCTTTCTTCCATGTGACACCTGTTGAGATCTTTGAAGATTGCAAAGAGTAGACACCTGCTACACCAGGGATCTGATGGTTTGTCCAAGGAGGGTTGCCTATTCAAGGTGGGCATCAGGAGATGCCGTTTCCTAACTCTCTTTGTGGTAGCAAATGCACCAGAGCTGAGTTAGGGGAGAGATTGCCTTTGGCTAGTTGACTGCAAATCAAACACATACGTCAACAAGGCTGTGGCCCACAACTGAACCCATTTGCAGTGCCTTGTGTTTTCATTCCAGGGGTGTGGGGGAGGGAAGGCGGAAGCAATCATGTTTTAGGTTGGAACAAATTAATACAAGCAACGCTAGGCACATGTGACACGGTGATCATGGAAACGCTGGCACAGCTCTAAGTATAAAAGAACCATCTGACCATGCTTTAAAAACCACAGTACACTGTAACTCATTATCAAAGAGCTGATATACAAACAATGGATCAAAGTCTCCCAGCATTCCCATGCTACGGGTAGGAAAGCCCGGCTTTCTTCCGTTTCAGATGAACTCAAGATGAAAATGCTGCAGTGAATGAGACCTTTTCCACTGATGAGAGAGAGGGAGAGCAATAGCTTAAGAAGCCTTTACTGATGTTAAGCTCTCAGGTGTTGCCTTCAGGCAATTTTTGTGTGTTGTTGATTATTAATCTTTGTAGCTTAATCACTATAAACACGGATGATAATTATCTTAAAAGGGAAAATGCTTTCTTTGTTGTCTTCAGCACAACATTAGGTGTGTGTTTTTTTTACTCTTCCCTTAGACTGTAAACCACACTATCTAAACTCTCTCCTCAGTAAGAAATATAATCCTCTAAAGCGGAGCAAAAGTATTTTAGCCAGGAGGTGGTTGTCAAAGCTGTGGCAGTTGGTAAAGCGCTCTGCTCCTGCAGGAAAGCCGTTCGCTTGAACCATTTGGAAATCTTTTCTTTTTGTGCTTCTGTATTTTAAATGTGCACACATAAACGGCCTCAGCTCTGCTCTCGTCATGGGCAACAAGTCATGTCCCAGAATGGCATCTGCACCAAAAGGCACATTCAGCCGGTTCAATGAAAACCATGTGGTCACTGCAATGCAGGTGGGAACAAGTGGAACCTGCAGCAAAACGTTGTAGTGTGGAGTGCTGCCCTTCACGGTTCCAGCCAGGCAGCTATGCCCCTTTCCAGGATACTCCATTCCGTTCCCATTTCCACCCACTGTTTTACATTTCCCATTTCCCATTTCCTCCTACTCAGCAGTAAGTCAGCATTCCATGTCCACCAAGCTCAGTCTCACTAGCCTGCTCTGTGATCCACACCTTATTTTTTTGCATGTGACGGGGACATCTGCCCTTATATTTCTGGTGGGATCTGATTAGACAATCCTCACTTTCAATTCTATGAATATATTAAGAAAATAATATTTTTAGAAGTGCTAGACTTCCAGTTTTGGTAAACATCCCAAAGATGAAAAAGCTATAGGTGAAGAAGTTAATACAGATCCTTTGGTGCCTTTGAAAGTCAGGCCAAAATTAATTTGCCTAAAGCTGTGCTGATTGCCCCAGGAATTATTCAAGCTCTCTTGACTGTAATTTAAGGCTGATTTATGTGGTACATTTTTGTGGTCAAACCTCACATGCACTGGATTGTGTGTGCAGTGGCGTAGCGTGGGGGGTGCAGGGGGGGCCGGCCGCACCGGGCGCAATATGGGGGGGCGCGCTCGCACTCACAGCTCTCTGCCCCTACCTGGCAGGGGCGCAAATTACTTGCCTTGCCCCGGGTGCTGACAACTCACGCTACGCCACTGTGTGTGTGTGTTTGTCTTTCCTAATCAGCAGCTCCTCTGCTGACTTGAGAGTCTCCACATTCAAAAGTCTTTCAAGCTTTAAAAGCTGTCTTGCGATTCATGCAACAGTTTTGCTGTGGAATCAAAATTGATCCAAAAAGCTCCAACATGCCATATGTAGCCCTCTTTCCAGTATGTCTGAGCAACAGACAAGAAATCAGGTTTTGTAGGTGATTTGTCTGGCTCTTAAAATGTCATGCGCATTGTCGTGCAAGATAACAGATCTTTGGTGATCGGTTCTCTGATACTTTGCCTTCTAAAATTATTCAAAGGCATGCCCAGATGTGCCTAATTTCAGTGATGATATCCTGCTTAGGGAAGCACATTTACTGAATTTGGGATTTACATTCAATAGCATGCACTGACTCCCCAGCGCCTGACCACCATTCCCCATTCCATTTGTTGCTGGGCAATCTGCCAAGTGGAGCTCCATTTTAAGGCTTGAGTAGCTAAGCAGCTTTCCTTCACATGGAGCTGAATTGACAGGTTTGCTCCTGGATTAATCACACACATAGTTCTTTTGAGACAAAATTGCATGTGACAATATTAAACCCTGGTCACCTTTGATGTAAAGATCAGACAATGAACCCATGAATGGCAAGGTTACACCACCATGCTATTCACCAGTAATTCTTTTTTTACTACAGACGGAGATCAGAAATGTCAGTTTCTGAACCAATTATGAGTTGCTGGCTTAGGAGAACTTCCTATCAAATCCAAATGTGGGCTATACTCCATAGTCTATATTCACAACTGTAACCAATATCTTCCAGAATTGGATAAAGGTTTATAAAAGTGGAATCTGAACATTTTGTGGACAAACTCTAAGAGCACATGGATCTATTAGAACAGAGGAAGGCAGAGGTGCCAGCTTCTCAAGATGATAGGGGAGCCCAACGCAATGTCCTGACTTTGCACATGCAACATCATGAGGAGCCAGGGGGCGGAGCCAAATGCCCTCTGAACATTAACATTGGGGGCCCCCAAAGTGCCTTGGCCCCCAGGAGCTGGCTCCTATGGAGGAAGGCTTGAGAATACTGTTCAAAATATTGGGAGGAACAACATTGCACCAAGATGATCATTCCATGAGGGCAAACGCTTCAGCTTGCCTGATTGAATGATCCCCCATGTTGTTGTTGTTTAACTTTGCTGGTTGCTTTATGTTGTTCAGGGCAACTGAAAGTGACTTACAACCAACCAAACAGATAATAAACCCCACATAGATACACTAAAACCAAGAGAAGGGCCTACTGCATGAGGGAAATGTTTTTCAGTTGGATGACCACACTCCCTCATGGGTGGTGGCAGGTGTTCTAGGCACCACAGATGAGTGGCAGGAAGGGGCAGGGGCAGAACTGGGTGGAGCAATGGTTGTGACAGCAGACTACATTCCAGCCATGTGGAAATCAAATGCGCTCTCTCTCTCTCTCACACTCACACACACACACACACACACACACACACACACTCCATCCAGGTGATCAAAAGGCATTGTCACATCACAAGGGCATTCCAACCAGGGTAAACATTTGAGCAGGGCTGGTGAAGGGTTTGGTCTGCGAAGGGTTTCAAGGGCTAAACATTGAGGGCTGGAGGATTGTGTTCTGTCCTTCTCCCACCCCAGGGTAAGAATCCTCATCCCTGAACTATAATATAGGCTTTTATCCTAAATAAACAGCTCCTGTTGGGGCACCCTCACCGATAATGTGCTACGGGTTGCAATCCCAGTGAGCACAATGAATAGTGATCAGGTTATACTTGGGTCTTCCTTCCCTACATTGCTCCTCCTTCCCTACATTGCAATTGATTTGCTTTTTTGCTAATTGCCCACTGCTTTCTTAATCCTGGGTTGTTGTTGGGTTTCTTTACTGAATTCCCAAGTCCTAAACACTTAAGTGCTGGAGACGAACTGAATTCAACAGTGTGCTCCTTAATAATGCAGCCTTGATAGGCCATGTAACAGCAGATGGCACTAACGCACTAATAATAAACACTCCACAAAACAGCACCATATTTACACCACATCTACCAACTCATACTTTTCATCAAGCATTTTAAAACACTCTTTTCTATAGATCAAAGAAGGCTGCAATATACCAGGTCAAGCTATTTGCACAGTCTGCTTAGCCCGCTATATTGTCTGCTTCTCTCATAGGGCAGCAGCTCTTCAAGGTCTTAAGGCAGACATCTTTCAAATCACCTGCCACCAGATCCTTTTAACTGGAGATGCCACAGGTTAAATCTGGGGATTTTTTGAAGTGGTTCTCTACCACTAAACTATGGCCCTCCCCCCCTTTCATTTTTATTTAGCACTCACTCTGAACGTTACCTATTTATTCCTCCTTTTACTAGCAAAGGTAATGGATTTATGTTCTGAATGGTTCAACATTTCCTAAGTAGCTACTGAATTTTCAAATCTGTGTTGAACTTTGCGGGTGTGGTGAGTTTTGTTTTTTCTTGTATCTAAGTAGGTTTTGATTTTCTGGTTTTATGCATTTATTTTATATTGGAAACTGTCCAGAGAACTTTACATGATGGGATGGTATACAAATGCCACAATACATACATACATACATACATACATACATACATACAAAAAACCTCACAGTGTCAACATTTCACATGACTTGCACCAGAATTGTACTTTTAAAATTTAATCAGGAGTCTTTTTAGATAAAGGTTGTTCTCCTTTTAAATAAAGGCTGAGTAATGATCTGCACAGGCTACTCTGGCTATATTTTTATAACTATTGCTCATATAGGATTTGATCCCACAGAATTTTGTGTACTCAACTCATTTCCTAGAAATATGTGCTTGCTGCAAGATCTCGCTCACGCCCGTGATTAACACTCTGATTGGCAACTGGTTCAAAAAAGGATTAAAATACTGACATTGGGATGGGCTGCAGTGAAATGTTACAATGAATTCTTCGCATGTACCCTGCCAAGTTTGAGCTGTGTGACATTTCTAGTGAAAGGCATTTGAAATAGCAGGGCAGGAACTTTGAAAGGAACTGGCCTACTTTTGGGTCACTCCTTACAGTGGAAGGATGTAACCCAAAAAAGAGCATGACCAAAAACTATCTTAAAAGCAGAAGTGCTGTTGTTGTTTCTTACCCATGCTCTGATATTTTCTTGTGATCCTGCATTTCTTAAGTGTCTAATGCTTTCATAATCTTTCTCTGTTCCTCAGCAGCCAATTGAATCAGTTTTTAAAGGAACATCTATTTGAGATTCATATGAGATATACAAATCTGATTGGATCACAGTTGTTTATATTATCACTGCTGTTGACAAGAGGTTTAATGGCCTAATTAACCTATAGATTAACCACAGGAAGGGGTTTAAAATGACAAACTGATCCCCCCAAAAAAAATATATTATGGGAGTATAGTCATGGGGAAAAGAAAGTGCACCCTCTTTGAATTTTGCGGTTCTGCATGTCAGGACATAATAGCAATCATTTGTTCCTTAGCAGGTCTTAAAATTAGGTAAATACAACCTCAGATGAACAACAACACATGACATATTACACCATGTCATGATTTCTTTAACAGAAATAAAGTGAAGATGCAGAAATCATGTGTGAAAAACTAAGTACACCCTTATTGTTTCCATAGGAACCAAGAGGCTAAGTAGTAGACAAGGGCTGCTAATTAAATGCCCTTGCTTACTTGATCATCTGCAAGTGCGCCCACCTCTATAAAAGCCAAAGTTTTGGGTTTTTTCTGGTCTCGAGCATTCAGATGTGCTTTAACACAATGCCAAAGAGGAAAGATGACACAATGCTCTTAGAGAAGCAAGTTCTGCTGTTCATGAAACTGGGAAGGGTTTTAAGGCCATTTCCAACCAATTTTATGTCCATCATTCTACAGTGAGAAAGATTATTCAAAAGTGGAAAACATTCAAGACAGTTGCCAGTCTTCTCGGGAGTGGACGTCCCAGCAAATTCACGCCAAGGTCAGACCATTCAATTCTCAGAGAAACTGCAAACAAAAACAAAAACACCAAGACTTACGTCTCAGGCTCTACAAGCCTCTGTTAGCATGTTTAATGTTAAAGTTGATGACAGTGCAATTAGAAAAAGACTGAACAAGTATGGTTTGTTTGTCATGTTTGTCAAGAGAAAGCCTTGTCTCTCTAAAGAGAACATGGCAGCACAGATTTGGTTTGCAGTTGCATCTGAACAAACCCCAAGACTTCTGGAACAATGTCCTTTGGACAGATGAGACAAAGTGGAGGTGTCTGGCAATAATGCACAGTACCACGTTTAGCAAAAATCAAACACAGCATATCAGCACAAGCACCTAACACCAACTGTCAAGCACAGTGGTGGAAGGGTGATGATTTGGGTTTGTTTTGCAGCCACAGGATCTGGGAACCTGGCAGTCACTGAATCGATCATGAACTCCTCTGTAATAAAGTCTTCTGCAGTCAAATGTGTGGCCATCTGCCTGACAGCTGTAGCTTGGCTGAAATTGGGTCATGCAACAGGACAAGGATCCCAAGCACACCAGTGAACCTACAACAGAATGGCTGAAAAAGAACAGAACCAGTTGATATCCAGACCCCAACCCAATTGAAATGCTGTGTGGGACCTTAAGAAAGCTGTGCATAAACAAATGCCAGCAAACCTCAATGAACTGAAGCAACGTTGTAAAGAAGAGTGGGCCAAAATTCCTCCACAACAATGTGAGAGATGGATAAAGTCCTACAGAAAACAATTACTTCATGCTATTGCTTCTAAAGGTGGTTCTACAAGCTTTTGAATCATAAGGTGTACTTAGTTTTTCACAAATGGGTTTTCCATTTTGCCTTTATTTCTGTTAAATGAATCATGACACAGAGTAATATGTCATGTGTTGTTGTTCATCTAAGGTTTTATTTACCTGCTAGGGAACAGATGATTGTTATTATGTCTTCATATGTAAAACTACAGAATTCAAAGAGGGTGCAGTTTCTTTTTCCCATGATTGTAAGTCAGAAGAAACTGATTTTACTTACGCTCCCCAGTTATGTTAAAATTTTCTTTTGATATCAGTGGAAATGGGACAGATCCAACTCTGCCTGGATTATGTGCCATGTCACCTATTGCCTTAGATTTTGGAAATACGGTCCAAGCATTATAAAATCTATTAACATGCATAGCACCCAAGATAAATTTAAAGCTTACCTTGCACCATTGTCAAACATGGAACTGGTGCTTGATTTGCTTGATGTGTTTCTGGAGTAGACTAGCTGACCATATTGGAAAATCTTGGACCATTCTTATTTATTAATTTCAGAATATTTATAGCCCATCCTTCCTCTAGATCAGAGCACTGGATGACTCTTTCACCCTAACCTAATACACAGGCCTGTTGTGAGGATAAAGCTGGGGGCATTCGATATGTCACTCCGTAAGAAGGGTGGGATAAAATGTGGAAATTAGGGTTTCCCAGTGGCATATTTAGATCACAGTAAAAATGAAATAAAATTGCTTAATTTTACCAATAGATGTAAATGGAATCAAGAATAGAGTGGAGTGTGTGTGTGTGTGTGTGTGTGTAAGTAAGTAATAATGCAAAGCTTCATTGAAAAGAAATGAAAGGAGAATCCCCCAAATTAATGTTGCTTTATTGGAAAGAGCAGCAATACCCTGTAGGGCAGAAGAGAGGTAGGAGGTAGGAGCCATTTTTCCTGACAATTGGAGCCCTGGAGACACATTGATGATATACATGAATTTAACTTCACAATGGATTCTCCACTCTAAGAGAGATTTACCATCAAATAACATGATAAGAATAAACAGCAGCATCAGAAAGTGCTGTAGATGAATTTTAGCTTCTCTATCTGCCTCAATACCTTCAGGAATGACTGGATATTCTTGTTTGATAGATGTTTATTTTGTATGTACAGACTGTGCCGAAGATTAATCTGATACATGCCGGATGTGTTGTTGAGCAGGGCAGAGTTCATGTTTTGCATACCAATTTGAAACAAGAAAGTGACTTTTGTCTGGGATATCTGAGGGAACCCGTTGCCAAGAAGCATATAATGTAAGTCTGTCATATATAATGTTACTGTTTCTTCAGAATGAACGTCGTTTTTGAAGAGCTTTTGGCTTTATTTTTCTCCAAAGTAGTGGAATGAATAATATCAACAAATAAACTGAACTGGAACATTGCAATAAATTTGTACTGGTTTACATGTCTCTAGGTAGCTGTTGATGGAAAAATATGCCTTTTGCCCTAGAGTTGCACACGTTGATTTTCCTGATGAACATGGATCAGAATTAGTCCATGGAAGTGATTTGTACAACTTTGCCAGCCTCAAAACTTTGCAAACTGATGCTCTCTCTTGGAAATCTTGTTGAATCCTCTTCCCATAAAAAAGCCAGCATCTGGAATGGAAAGACACACCTACCGTATTTTTCGCCCCATAGGGCACACCGTCCCATAGGACACACCTAGTTTTTTGGGGGGGAAATAAAGGGGGGAAATTATTT
Organism: Podarcis raffonei; assembly: GCF_027172205.1. Taxonomy (NCBI): domain Eukaryota; kingdom Metazoa; phylum Chordata; class Lepidosauria; order Squamata; family Lacertidae; genus Podarcis; species Podarcis raffonei. Next base: position 51,176,672 of record NC_070610.1, read on the forward strand.
TTTCCCCAGGCACGGGGCTGGGGCGGGGGATGCCCGAGCTTCCCCCGACCCCAGCCCCCAGAACAGGCTGCTATCCGCAAGCCTAGGGAGCCCGGCGGGAAGTTGCGCCGGTCTCCCCAGGCTTGTGGATATCTGTCCCACGAGCTTGTGGGGATGGCGGTGGGGAGAAGTGCGCTTCTCCCCAGCGCCAGACTCCAAACCAGGTCGGGGAACAGCGGGAAGGCGCGCTCCGCCTCCCTGCTGTCCCCCGAGCTTGTGGGACTGGCGCTGGGGAGAAGCACGCTTCTCCCAGCGCTAGCCTACAAACCAGGTCGGGGAACAGTGGGAAGGCGCGCTCCGCCTCCCTGCTGTCCCCCGAGCTTGTGGGACTGGCCGATATCTGCACAAAGCTATCCGCAAGCCTTGGGAGCCCGATGGGAACTCCCGCGGAGCTCCCAAAGCTTGTGGATAGCTTCCTGAAGCCTGCATTCACCCCATAGGACGCACACACATTTCCCATTCATTTTTGGAGGGGAAAAAGTGCGTCCTATAGGGCGAAAAATACGGTATATAGTGTTATCTCAAGATGACGTCATATCATTCGGTAATCCTTCATTTTAGCTAATGTATCCGTTTCTCCAGGCCTTAAGAAATGAACCTGCTGATTATTGATGCTGGATGAAGTTGGGGCTTAGTGTTTCTGTTTTCCCAGTGGATATGTTACTCTCTCTTTTTCTGTAAATATGTGTTTAAATTGTATATTGTGTTATAAGCTGATCTGTGCTTCAGTGTGAAGGAAGAATGGGTTATAAATTAATAATTATATTTATTATTGTTTTATTTATTAGAGGGAGGGAGGGAGGGAGGGAGGCAATGCCCCATCTGTGCAGATTTCCTTTTCTTGGTGGTGCCAGAAGTGGAGGGCGCATGAACCTGCAGGAGAGGGGAAGCCAGTGAAGATTGTTGTCCCCTATGACAGCCTGCAACTAGGATGGGACCAGGTTGTGTAGGTCATGAGAAATGGGGGTGGGGGTTATTGACACAAATTTGGCAGCATCCATTTATTCATTTCTTTGCATGCTTGACAAACATATTGATGGTTAAACACGGAATGTTATTTAGTTATTGGTCTGTGCTGCATCCTATGCAATTAAATTTATAGCATAATTTCATGCTGGGTGAAAAAGTATTTCCTACAGGGAAACCACAAAACCCATAGTCAAGTTGCATACTTTCTGTTTCTTATTTGGATTTTAAAAATGCAGTTGAATGGCAGCTATTACAAGCGTTCCTACGAACAAAAAACCTTAGCAGTTCATTAGTCTCTGTGCTACAATTAGGGGTTTAGAGCAGGTCCAGTTCTTTCTTCTCCTACATCATAGCCAGATGGAAGAAAAGCCTTGCTTGTGGAAAGGGGTGTGGGGAGAGAGCAACATGACTAAGGGGGGAAACCAAAGATTCATATCATTCGCCGTGTGTAATGTGCCTTCACAAAGTATTTTGCTTTGTTTCTTTTACCAGTTCAGGCACTGGTAATTTCAAGGCTGGACCACTGTTTGGACCTTCCCCTGCTGATCAGAGGGTCTGAGGTGGTAAACCACAAAGTTCTGGCCTGTCACAAAGAAAACACAAAGTTAAGATAAAGTTTTTCAGAAGATAGTCATTCAGAAATTGCAGTTCTTGCAAGCTGCAACAGCAACCCCTCTTGATGATGTAATGTGCCTTCGCTGGTGTTGAATGGCTTTACAGAGATGGTTCAAGAGACTCAGTATTGTTGATGTTGTAAGGTGCTAAATGTCTTCAGCCAAATCCTAACCCTGATCTGCAATCCCTGATCAGGGAGTTAGGATTAAGCAGAGATGTACCTCTGATGACTTCTGCTGCTGTAAATGCCCCTGCTGTACCTGCCCAAAGTCCAAGTGGTTAGGAAGCTACCACTTCTTTCCAAAATTGGATAAAGGTTTATAAGATAGCCTGCATAAGGCTCCAAATCAGAGCATTTCAGTGGCAAGGCAGGGGTAGAACCGAACCAGCCATAGATTCACCAGAATCAAAGCCGCTATATCCCCCTGAGCAGGGTCTGATCTGACAATCAAAATATCCTCTTGGTGATAGCCTTTCTATACCATCAGACTAAAAATTGTGCGGAGACAGAAAGCCATTCAAAATAGGCACTCCATATTCCCTTAGAGGCTCATTAAAACCAAATATTGCAGGTTCTGTAGGCTTTTCTTCTCTTTTTTCATTATCAAATGCACAAAATCAAATGTATCTTCATATAACAGGAAATTCACCTCATCAAATGCCACAGGTCCTATGGCCATAAAAAATAAATAAATTTCATTAGAAAATGAACAAATCCAAAGGTAAATTTATTATCATATAAGAGAAAATTCTCCTCAGGAAGTCCATAATCATGAGCCCTATAAAGGAAGCAGAGCTAGCTTCTGTTACCTTGAGGCAACAATATGCTCAGTCACAAAATTACCTCAAATTACAGTATTTCACAAACACGAAAAAGACTAAAACAAAGAGTCAAGTATTACCTCAGATTTAACAGGCTATGTTGCCATCATAAAATTAACAGCCTCTTAAAAGTTTCTATTCCCTTTGCAATATTTACCCTAATATCTTCACCAAGTTTCTCAGCCAAGGGTTTCTTTGATTTCTTTGGGGAAGAAGAAAGAGAAGAAAATGAAATATACGCTCCTGATGATGGTAAGAAAACTAAAGATTTCAGAAGGATAGCTTTCTAAAACTTTATATCAGTATATTCAATTACATTAACAGTATAGTCCTATGCATGTCTGCTCACAAGGAGCCCCTAATGAGTTCAATGGGACTCACTCCCAAGTCAGTTTTCCATAGGATTGTTACCTAAAGGTGTCATTGCTGAAGCCGGGCATTCTCAAAACTTTAAAGACTACACCTTTTAATTGTTGCCATATGATTAGACATTGAGAAGAACTTGATTTGGTTTGCACTTAAAGGTAAACCTCCCTAAATTCCACTTTCCAAAGCAAAGTGAGAACTGAAAAACATCCATCTGTCAGGATTGTTTGGCTATACTGTACTACTACTGTACTTTTTACCTTTTGAGCCACCCTTTACCCCTTTCCCATTTTATTTGCAGCATCTCCAAATAGGACTAGGAAAAGCACCCGCAGGAAACCTTGGAATCTCACTTCCTGTCACAGTAGACAATATTGGGCTAGATGGACCAATGGCCTCACTTGTTTTAAGGAAGCTTCCTATGCTTTGAAAACCCATCAGTCTACTGTGACAGGAAGTGAGATTCCAAGGTTTCCTGCAGGTGCTTTTCCTAGTCCTATTTGGAGATGCTGGGGACTGAACCTGGGACTTTGTACCTGCAGGGCAGGTTCGCTGCCTGAGCTGTGGTATTTCCCCCTTTTGTTTCTTGCTGTTTTAAAAAACAGCGGCATTTGATTTAATTATCTTCCTTCCTTTCCTACCTTTGTGGGCAGCAAAATCTCCTGTGTCCTTCAGCTGTCTTAGATGCTTGTTTCTTGTACTGCACACGTTTGACAAAAAGATCACTTACCCAGAAACTCCTCTCCTCAAAGCCAATAAAATTAGAGAGGGGCTGTTTGCTATGCCTGAGGTAGCTCAGCTTGTCTTCCACCATTTTCATCAAGGCAGCCTCAACACCTGACAAATTGGACACGTCAACACAGTATTGGTACGAGCTTCAGTGTCGCCATTCATGAAAGAGAAGAGAAAGGATAAAATAGCTTTGTAAAATGCCGGCGTTTGCACATTTCTATTTTTCTCTTGACTTACTAAAGAGCACCATTATGAGATCTCCCCAGCTAAAACAGCGTTAGCTTTCATATTTTGTTTCCTATAACTTATCTCCAGCATCGCGAGGGGGGGACTCTCCTGGGACTATACCCCTTCTGAATCCAGTTCTGTGTCAGGGATCACATGTTGGAGTGTTTCCCTTCATCAATAAAATATTCTTGAATACAGAATGTAAGCATGACAGGGAAAAAGCTAGGCAGAATCTGATCCCCTGTTATTGTCATTTATTTATTTTCAGTATTTATAAGTTGTCTTTCTGCACCAAGTCCACCCAAGGTGGCAAACAGCAGTACAACAAGGAAACACAACTGTTAAGTTGTGGGTGAACATATCAGACGACACAGCGATTCTTCAGCAGCTCTTGTTTATCACATGATGAATATCCGTGTCCCCAGTTCCATGAAGTGTTGTTATTTGTTCTATCAGCTAATTTTCTTCAGCATGCATTGTTTTCTAAGGCACACAAATTCTAAGCTATTGAACATAAGCGCTCCTCCTCCTCTGTGGTCTATGTGGCTGTTCTTGTTGGAACAGCTCTATGGCATTTATTCAAGGAGGGAAGGAATTGCTTTTTCAGTGATCATGATTTGGCAAGGGGAAAGCCAGGAAAGGATGCCCAGATTCAGTCTGTCAGGCCTATTTTTTTTCTCATCAGTTTCAGCAGCAAATTTATTTTGCCAGTTTCAGGAAGATGTGGAACACACTCATACACTTGCTTGATACTGAGCTGGAATCTGAAATTCATTTAAATTTGTGAAAGGAAGAAACCATAACAGTCTGAGAGTGTAGCTCTTCTCTTACTCACTCTTGCTGAAAAAGGTACTTAAACAGTGATCTGAATGGGTAACTTGTATGTAGCATTGACTTTGGAAGTTGCAAGAAAACAAAAATGTACCATATTGACTAAAATGCCCTCCTTCTGCTGTACAAACATGTCCGTGATTTACTTCTGAAAATACAATTATTCTGTGTATGTGCTATTAAAGATCCAGTGTAGTGGTGAGGCTGTTGGATTAGGAACTAGGAAGCCAGGGTTCAAATTCCTACTCCAGCATGATGCTCTCTGAATGACCTTGGGCCATTCATAGTCTCTCAGCCTAATATTGAGAAGATAAAGAAATGCTATTGAATGAGAAGAGAGAAGGTGGAACTACTGGACACCTACTTTGCCTCTGTCTTCACCCAAAAGGAAGGCAGTGCACAACCTGATGATAACAGAATAACTGATGCAAGGAGCCCAAGATAGGAAAAGAGGTGGTAAGGGAACACCTAGCCTATTTTAAACGAATTCAACTCTCATAGCCACTGTCTATAATCTTCCAGGATACCCCTGTTATTTCCTTGTGTCATTAACCTTTTTGTGGAGGAGTGGTATCTTTATTGAGGTGTTGTTGTTTTTTTGAAAGCTTATAATATCCTGCCCCCAAGCTTTGTGTTCTCTTGTAATAGCAGATAGACTTCAGACTCCAAGGATGGAAGAGGAGCAACTTTAAGTCCCCTACCATTCTAAAACTGAGGGCCTAGGCCAAGAATAATGCTTAAAAACCCAGGTGGCTGAGGAGGCTAGATTCTTAGGTCCCTGAGGACACGCAAGATGAGTTTCTTGTCCTTTTTCCAGGACTGCCAATTGACTCTTCCTGGTCCTGCAGTCAGCCCAATTCCCTTCCCTGTTCTTATCTGAAGATGCCTCCACTAAATTAAAAAAGTAAAGGTTCCATATGGATTCCAGATGCTTAATGCATAACTGGGGGGGGGGGGGAGATAGAGCATAAATAACCATCAAGATCACATTCCAAAATGCAAAGCATTAACAAGCTGGAAAGAAAAGGCTGTGGAATAAAATCCCTTGAAATTAAGTAATGCAAGGAAGGGTAAGAAAACAGATTCTCCCTATACCTGTCCATTTCTCCATTAGCGATTTTCCAGATGACCAGAGTCTTGGTTACAAACTACCTCAGACAGGATTTTTAGGAAAGTGTTTCTTTGGTTGAATGAATAATCATTAAATGTTGGGCTCTGAGCTATAACATATCCCATTTGATTTTTGAAAGTACTTAGCATGATGCCCCCATAGGATAAAATGAACAGTTTTAAGAGCCAAATTGCATGAGAGTACATTATAATTTCAGTTCATTCTTTCTTTTTCTCGCAGTAGAGGGGGAAAGTGGATGTAAGCCTTTCCTCATAATAAGAAAGGATGCCAGTAGCTTTCATAATTTCAAAAGGTGCCAGAAGATAATGGCAGGGAACTATGAATATAGCAATTGGCTACTGAGAGTAAAATCTGGGTTCTACATTTATGTGACATTTGATTTTCTCTAAAGGTAATCATTTAAGGGGCTACAAAAATACTCACAAGCCCACTTTCACCTTTCACTCTTTTGCACATCTTTCCACACCCATTGTTTCTGGTGCTTGAAATAATATAGGTCAAGGATGGGAAACTTGTGGTCCTTCAGATGCTACTGGACTCCCATCCAAGGTTGCCATAATTCAAAAAGTGAAAAGTGTTGAGGCTTTTTGTGAAATCTCAAAAGAAAATCGAGATTTCTACACTACTGACATGGGCTGCCATACGTCCAGATTTTCGCAGATATTTCCACCCAGATGCAGTTTTTGAGAACCAGATACAGCCTATGTCTGGGAAATTCCAGACGTATGGCAATCCTACTCTCATCTGGGGGAAGCTAAACTAAATTGGGGGGGGGGGGCGCTGGGCAGATCTTTGCACCCCGGCAGTACATATGCTAAAGACGGCTCTGGGGCCAACATTCTCTATGGATGCACATCCAAATATGTGATATGATGATAGTTCAATGCAGGGGAAGAGCAATAGCTCAGTGGTACAGCATTTGTTTTGCATGCAGACGGTCGCAATTTAAATCTCCAGCAGTTGCCGGTAGGACTGGAAACATCTCCTATGTGAAACACTAGAGAGTTACTGCCAATCAGTGTAGACAACACTGAGCACGGTAAACCAATGGATTCATCTGGTATAAGGCAGCTTCTTGCCTTCCTGTGTCTACAATGGCACCTGCACTTGGATGTGTATCCAGATGTCAATCCAAATACATGCCTAAATCAGGTTGCCATTCCTTTGCAGTGTGCATCCCAACATAAAGGTGCATCTTGTAAAGGGAGCATGTTCCCCTTCCCCCCTGACTGGATGCAAAACTTGTGGGATATGGGGAGCTGTTTGCAGCTGCTGGAGGTAAAAATGTTTCAGCTCAGCGCTAAGACCATCCAAGCTAAAAAGACCCAGCTAGCACTGGGGAAGTTTGAGGGCACAAGGAGAAGGGGACGACAGACGGCAAGATGGTTGGACAGTGCTCTCGAAGCTATGAACATGAGCTTGACCAAGCTACGGGAGGCAGTGGAAGACAGGAGTGCCTGGCATGCTCTGGTCCATGGGGTCATGAAGAGTCGGACACGACTAAACAACTAAACAACTAAACAACAACAACAGCACTGCTCAAATAGAACCAGTTCGTTAAAGGAGAATCAATGGAATTTTTTAAGTTCCCAATGGGGCCCAGTAAATGAAACCTGATAATATGCAAGTATATTGTCTTTTATTGCTTAGAAGTGTGCTTGGTGTGAAAATTCCTTAATTGATTGATTGAGTGATTAGATTTAAAAGCTTAAAAGTTTCCGTCTGTATTAGTGTCACTCTCACAAAAAGAATAAACGGATATTCTAACCTAAGCATAGGGAATTTGTCTCCCCTGCCCTGCCACACACCACAGATATTGTTAGACACCGAGCATGCTGTCTGAGGCCGATAGCATTTGGAGGTTCACAATCTTCCCATCCCTGTTCTAAACTAAACAAACCCACAAAGTGGAAATTCTTAATGGCAAGGTGAAAGAGTGACATGCCCAATGCTGCTTTGTGATTTCCTGGCTGGGCAAGCATTCAATTCATCTCCAGGTCCAACATTCTGTCTTTTGGATTGCATTTGTCCTCAGTCCATGTCTCTGTTATCTTTGTGAGTCACTCAGAGAATGATGTTATTGGGCTGCCAACATAAATGCTGCAACTAAATAAGTAAGTAAGTAAATAAACTGAAAAATTGCCCAAGCATTTTAGCTTTTTTAAAAAACAACAACACAGAATGCTCAGAAAAGGAATGACTATGTGCAGTATTTGTGTGTCACCAACAAATTAATGGCAGTTCCCACATACAAGTCTTCTAGCATGTGCAAATAGCAGAAAGTGAGAGAAACAGGAATGAGGTTTTTTTGGAGATCTGCAAATGAGAAAGAGTGGTGTTGTCTTCATGTTCTGCTTCTTGGGGCCTCCCATGGACACCCAGCGGGACTGTTTTTAATCCTTTAGTCAAATATGGTGAAATGACTTTAGAAAACAACAATGATATTGGATTGTGGAGTAGGCAGGGCATGCACTTATTTTGCATGAAAAATCAGGGTTCCAAAATGTGCAAGTACCTCCACAACTACATGAGGCTTCTCCACGGCAGACCATCATCTTTTAAGTTGTGTAAGCGTCTGAGCTAGCGCATTCACACATCTTCTCTGTCCTTGTGGGTTCATTTAAGCACTGTTATTAATGCCTGAATAGGGCTACAGAAGTCAGGGCAAGGGCAGAAAACTCCCCTGCCATGTGTTGAAACTACACACATGCCAAACATGTGCAAAAGGACTTATGGCTTAGGTCAACTTTTATACAGTGGATTGCCATGATGTGATCATAGAAAGCTAGCATATTACAGTCAAGGGTTGTAGTCTAGTCATTTCCTTCACATGCTAGATTTCTACTTAAGTAAAGTAAATAAGTACATACTTATTTTCTCTCACCAAAATCAATGAAATTTGTACATCCTTGACCATGCCATTGTGCTCATTAGTTAAGAAACTTGCTGAATTATCCCTTGGCCTTTTCCCAAGTTTTTTTTTTTTCTTTTCCCTAGAAAATAAACATGAAACAGAATATCATAAGACAACGATGATGTCTAAATCATTTAGTGCATGCTTCAAACAATCATTTTAGTCACCATGTTGCCATTCATTCCATGGAAGGAAATTTATAGACGGTTGCTATAGATCTGGCCCTTCACATTTTCATTTACTTCATTTGCAGAATCCTATACTTTTCAAGTAGTCGCATTGTTCTTCCCATGCACAATTGCTTTTAATGCAAGAAGTGATTCTCACATATAAAGTCCTAGTACTGGAAAGATTGGGATTCCAACCAAACTTATGCATGCCACCTGGAATGCAGCCTTTTCACTAGACATTGATTGATTGTGACAGTTTATATCCGCCAAGAGATCCTACCCATAACAGGAGAACTGCCTGCATTTTATATACCTTGAATTCAGCTAGACTGGATTTATATGTCTGAATGCAAAGCAGGCAGGAAACCTTTTGGACACTGGACAGGAAGTCTTGTGAAAGGCAAATTCTTGAGCTTTTCATTCAGTCACACTTGTTTAAATTCCTTTGGGAAAGGTATATTTTTTCACAGCCTTTGGCATCCTGCAAATTCAAGCTGTGGCTATTCATGCCCACGCACAATACTGACTACTGTGGCATGGAAGCCTGTATAGATTGTCCCCATGCAATAAGGGGGAAAAGGGGGGGAGAACTTTATTTAGTTGCAGTAAGTCTCACTGCTTTCATCTTTGAATGCCTGGGCAAAGATTTTCATAGAAATGCAAACATTTCATTTAGAAGTATTGATGTGTGTTAGATAAATTACATGAACAAAGCCAATGTTGATGACGACAACAGCATCAACAAAAACAGTAGTATTTTTAAATCCTGCAGTTCTCACTAAGCACTGTTTCACTAAGTATAATAGCTTTAAATTACATCCCTTCCCACATCCTACATCCTAAGTAAGTTCTTGTATAGCTGTAAACTCTGGAAACTGAAGAGGAAAGCAAGCAAATGTCTGTGGATGTTTTGTTCTTCGTTCCCTTTTTTGCATCTCTTCCCCCCCCCCCACACACACACACAAAGTTCTCTTTTCCAGTCACATGACTCCATTGGGGATCAAATTGTTTATTTGCAAAAGCACAATTTCATAAATTTATTTAGCATCATTCCATTCCAAAGGCTTGTGTGCACATTTGTCAGTATCTAGAAGACCTTCCTTAAACCAAGTCAGATTAACGATCTATCTACCTACACTGAATGGTAGCAGTTCTCCAGGGTTTCAGAGAGAGAGATTTCCAACTCTCAGCTGGAAATGTCAAAGTCTGGACACGGGGCCTTTTGTGTGTGAAGCACACACTCTACCACCAAGCTGCAGACCTTTCTAATTGCTTCAGCAGATTTAATCATTATGCTTCCCTGTACTTTGCTTTTCGGTTGTGTTCAAGTGGCGAAACAGTAGTTTCATGCATTCTGAGGGCATTCTTTTGTTAAAATACTTACAAACAACTAACACTGAATGGTACTAGCTTTTAAGATGTGTGGTTCATGTTAGGTTTTTAAGGCGTGCACTTCTATGAAGAGTTTTAATTTCCAAACATCTAGTTAACAATGGAGGTGCCATATTAACCCGTTCATCTCGTTTAGCATCCTGTGTCTGGCAGTGTCTGGGTAATATGCAGAGGTGTTGAGTGAAAAGCCACTGTGGTACACCTGGGTAATTGTGTAACATTATATCGTACGCTATAGCAAACACTGCTTTTGACTGCTCCCTTCTGTGATTAATTTATCCATGTGGCTGAATAATTGATTTCCCATGCATGAGTTGTATTTAGTAAGGGTTGAAAAGATTGATATTTCTGAATCTCCAACAACAAATAGTTTAATTTCAATAACATTGTGATGAGGTAGTTTTATGCTTTTGGGCCTTTGTTATTGCGTTGCTTTAAAAAGGAATTATATCACTTACATGCGCACACAGATATGTTAAAAGGGCTTATAGGGTGGAGAATCTGAGGCCAAATGTGCCCCACATGTCTCTCTAGCTGCTCCTTCCAGGTCACACTCATCAGTGGACTTCTTGTATAACCTGAAGTGTTCTTGCCCAGCTGGAATATGTCCTTGAACTGTGATAATGCTTCTTCCTTGCTTGGACAGAGGATGGTGGTAGAGGAAGATATGCAGAGAAACCCCTGAGTTTTGAAATGTATGCCACTATACAAACACAAGAGTCACATCCTTCATGCTGCCTACTTTTACCTCTGGCCACACCACGACTGAAATACACTATGGCCCTTGGAAGGTTGTCATAAGGGGATTTGGCCCTCATGCTGAAAAATATTCTCCACCCCAGCTTTTGGCTTGGGCCAGTTTTGGCCAATGTTTCTAGACGACCATAATCTTTAGAATATTATCGATCACATAAGGTGAACATAAAGAGGCATGAAATGAGACTGTGGGGAGAGAGAGGAGTTTAGCTTGACTAAACAGTGCATTTCATGGACTTGAGGGTGCCCCCCTAAAGATCTATGCTGTTGTTTTGAGAACCACAAACACGACCTGTTGGTTTGCTGCCTATTTTTTTATTATTATTATTATTATTATTATTATTATTATTATTATTATTAGGGATCTACTTACTTCCAGTAGGCTCTGACTGTATATTTGTAAATGAAAGAAAAATTGCAAAGACAGGATAGGCTTCCAGCTCTCTCTTATCCAGGGGAAACTAAACCTGGTGGCAGTAATCTTGGGTTCCTGGAAAGCATGTGGAGAAGTGAGGCGCATGTCATAGTATTATACCACAAAATGCATGTTTTGTGACTTCACAGTTTCTCCAAATCCCCCCCCCCCAGTGAAACAAGGCTGTACCTTTGGCCTCCATCAGTTCTCCATTGTAAACAATGGAGTTCACTGTAAACAATGGAGTCATGGCAAAGCTAGGTACATACTCCACACCTTATTCCTGCAAGCAGTAAGAGGAGTGTAAATATTTATTTATTTACTCCTCTTATGTGCACCCCGCCAACATTTGCCCATAGGCAGCTACATTGGAAAAGAAACACTGCGGGCGACATCATAATTTGCTCACTGTATCAACCTGAAGAAACATGTTTCTTTGGAAAACATTAAAGACTTCTTCATATCTGGAAAGTAAGACCTTTGGGAAGAATACAGAGGCTGTGTACACACAACCATTTACCCTGGCTTCAGTACACTCCCACCTTTGGTTTGGGAAGTAGTTTACACAGCACATTAGTCACAATCCATATCTATCATGGATCTATTAAAGTTGTGCATCGGATTTGGCCAAGGCCTGAATCCCGGGGCAAATTGGGCCTTTTCCAAGGCTGCCAGGAGCTGGTGCATCAAGTAGTAAGGAGAGGCAAGGATGAGTGATAAGAAGACAGGGAAACCACAAAAAAATTCACATTTAGCCAAAAAGCTTGGGCCTCACAATCACTTTCTCTCTGCCTAACTTAGCTCACAGGATTGTTCTGAGTAGGGGCTGGGGAGAAATTTGATTCAGGTCACATTTAAAGGCAAACCATCTCATTTTCACTTTCTGATGCCAAATGAGAACAAAAACAAAACCATCTATTGAAATTCGTATTTCTCCAAATTTTGCAGTGCTGTTCTCCAACCAAGTAATGTGTACCAAAATACACATACTGAGGTAAAATTTGTCTTAACATGTGTGTTAGTGAAAATAACATTAAAAATGCATCCCATTTGAATAAATTGCTTTTCAAAACTCTGTGTATTCAGCAGATTTACATGCAAAAAAAAAAAAAAGAGCTCACCCTGTTGCATAGATTCAAACCGATCGGCAAGCCCAAGGGGCTGTGCATGTATATAAGGAAGAATTTGCACTAGTTTTCACAAGGAGTTTTTTTTAAGAATATCGCAAACCGAAGTGGAAATGTGCAGAACTGAATTTAAGATTAGAAGGGCAGTATTTGAAAGACCTACATTTTTGCACAATATTCAGATGGAGCAAATAAATTGCCGTAAATCACTGCAAATTTGCCTTGTCCCTTGGTTAAAGCCACTTTTGGTAAGTATTAGGTACAATAGTGTGAGTTGAAATAAGATACTTTTGGTTAACTTGTCAGAGATTCTGGGTTCAGAAAAGTGAGGGGGGGGAATGAAAGCCATCCATTCTCTTGTCTGATTCGGGGTCGTCCTACAGTTTGCATGAATATGCTGCCTACCTGTTTCTCCAATTTAGTCAGGAAAGGCTTTTGTTCAAAGGTTCTTCTTTTTTCTTTTTTAAGGCATATAATGTATGTTTCAGAGTTGACACATTGGTGGTGGTGCTTTCATTAACGGCTGAATTTATCTTCTGATGGTGAGGTTGCCATGGTAATTGCCAACTACTAGGAGGTAATTACTTTAGCAAATTCTCATGTAGCTAATCAGTATATGAGACAGACAACCCAAGGGTAGCTTTCAGTATGCACATTCCACTTTCAGAAATTTATTTGTTTTGACAGAGCTAAGGTGGGGCGGGGGGGGGAGGGAGATTTGCATTGATCACAGTTTTTTGCCATTAGACTCAACATTTGATTCTCTTCTAAATGACACTGGCTGCAATCTTAACCCTGCATCCTGCCTGGCTATGCTTAATATAATAGCAGGTCCACCATCAAATCTGCAGGCCTGCCATGCGCATACATCTCAGTAGATATGCCCTCAAAAACCCACAATGCACAATGTTCCTGCTTAGCTCCTGTTTTCACTTGCTTGGTCTTGCCTGTATTGAACACAGCCCCCACTCCAGTAGCCCTGTTTCATTGGATGTCAGGATTCGATAGCCTTCCTTCCACTCTGAACAGAGTAAAGGTGCAAAGACTTTCTGCCTTTGAGCAAGCATTGTTGTCCAGAGCAGGGTCAGGAGAGGCATGCCCACACCATTTCTCTGCTCTATTAGATGTGGCAGCCATTTTGGGTTACGCCACACCGCAACAGCAGCCACTGACGCGCACGCTCCACAGCAGCCATTGTGTGATTGGCACCATGGACACTTTCTTCAAATTCCAAATATGCCCATTGCCTCCCCCGCCCCAACAAATTGGCAAGCCATGGTTTAAGATATCAATAAAGCCATGTTTGGAAAGGGCTCCTCCTCCTCACCATGATCCCATTATCACCATTTAGGGCTTCTGTATCAGTGAAGTTGCACCAGAGTTGAGGCAGTGCCAGCATAATTATATGCTGGCATCCTTCTTCCTGACATGCTTGCATAATAAGCCCAATGTCAGATCACCTCCAAGATCTGCTGGCACAGCAGACTTAGTCAAGTTCCTACTGTCATCCAGCCAGTGTAATTCCTGCTCTGTAAATGCTGTGTAGAGGCACAGAGGAATGAGTTTACTTAGTGAATTGTGCACTATTTCTGCTTGTGCATGCCAGTCCCTACACAGCAAAGACACACTTGCACACAGAGAGACCACTCTAACAGTGTGTTCCAAAGTTCTAGAACTGCAGAAATTTCCAACTCTGGAAGGTACTTTCTCGGCATGTGCCTTTCTGTTGCCCCTAAATTAATCTATTTTTTTAATTGCATAACTGTTTATGTAACGCAGTTCTTGCCAATGCCAGAGGTGATGGGTGTTCCCAAAGTACAATAGTTTGCATTCCATAATATTTATACTATTTTTGAACATGCTGCCCATGCACACACACAGTGTATGACTAAGTGTGACCACATATTGTTGTGTGTATGATTAGAGCAAATAAAACTCTTAATCTGCATGGACAAGCTTAGGAAGATGAGAGGATTTCAACCTATATTCATGCTCTAAGAACACACCTGCCCCAGAGCAATGTGAATATAAATCCAGATCCAAACTTGTAGTTTACATGACAGGCCAAAGGATTGCTACGTCTGATCCTCTAATTCCTACAGAACATATTGAAATCAAGTATACATTCACAGGTCCAAAATCAACTAATTCAGGCACTACTTAAGATGAGCAATCGAAGATAGTAACAAACTCAGGTGTTGACTGTTGACAGGATTAGAGTCAAGGTGGAGACTGGGGTTTGCAGAAGTACAAAAAAGCTTTGTTTAAAAAAATCTATGGGGACATCTCCCTGCTCCAAAAATATATCCAGCCCTATGAAGACTGAGCATGTTGAGCCACCATAAAATATGGATTGTCAGCTAGGACCAAAATGGGGTGGGAAGAAAAATACCCTGCTTGGAAGGAAGGAAAATCTGGAATATCTGGAATCCTGCAAAGAACACCTAATTGCGGGTGAGGATGACCTGCAACATTTTGTTGCAGGTTTCACTTCTTGTTGTACAAGAGACTATGTGAACTTTAATGCCTGATCTGCATTCATTCTGTGAATGTGAATCAGTAACAGAATTTCCTTGGCCCTAACATAAGTGAAATTAAGCTATAATTAACAATACCTATTTCTCTAAGCAAAGGAAGAGGGACGTCTTTTAAAATAATGCTTCAGATCCGTCATATACTTTAGGCTGGAAATGACATGCCAATAAGTTAAGTGAAGGGCATGTCACAAATGATTTCCTCCTCATTTTATGCTGTCATTCTTCCCTACAGCTCTGAACTTGGTGCCTGTCAGGTCCAATCAGTCTTGTTGTGTATACTGTGCTTGCTTGTGAACCGCAGCTCAGTCATTAGTTAGTAGTCACCCGCCTGAAGAAAACTTAGTCAATTAATCATACGAATCAATTGATAAAATTAACATAGAAATAAAACAATAGGAGAAAGCATTTTTTTAGCTTGTGACAAAAAGAAGAGTAGACCAGATTGATGAGGTGATCATGTTGGAACAATTGATTGGAATCCTGCTTCTATATGCTTGTTTCTGCTCAAATTCTAACACCTTGGAAGCACAACTCTTTTTACAGAAGCTTAGGCAGGGACAGAATCCATCAATCCCTTCCACACACTGAGGTCACCGAAGGAGGCACTTTTGCAGGCCCACCTCTCATCTGAGGGATGACTGGATCATCCTATTCCCATTCCACATCATCTGTGTATGTCTCAATAATAGATCCCATCAATCCCATTCTTGGCACATCTTTGTTTTAAAAATGCATAAAAATTCACATTTAAATTGTATACATATTCTGTGCACTCTCCCCCTGAAGTGTACATCTTTGAATGATTTCCAATGCACTAACTCCTAAAATATACATGGAAAAATAAGATTGTGGGGGAAGACCCAAACTGCATTGCAAAATTCAGAGAAGTTTGTGATCCAATTAATAGGTGCATTCTGATCTAATTCAGGACCAGATAATTACTTCAGTTTACTTTAAGGTGAAAAAATGAACTTATTTATCCTCCATCCTTGGGTGTGGCTGGCAGAAATGCAAGAGAGGACTTCCTCCATCGCAGCCTCCTTTGGAACTCCCTGTCCTAGGGATCCATATTACAACTTTCTGAAAACTTATTTTCCTAATACTTTGTTCTTACTGTTGACTGATTTTATCTGTACTCTTTTTGTTGTCATTCGGGTGGCTGTAATTTTTCTGTTAATTTTCTTGACTGTTGTGTTTGTTTTAAACCTGTTTTAAAACCAGTGGTGAATGGATGAGAAGTTAGTATTAGTGGTTAAATTACCTAATAAGCTCAAACACCTCTTTTGACCATGTACTGATTCTTTGCTATTAGCTTCGAGGTTGAAAATCACCTTCCTAGGGGCCATTTCTAACTTACAATTCACACAATGAGTATCTACTCTGAGACTAAAACACTTACTTTGTGCAATTTCATTCTATTGATCAATCACTTATTTGGTGAATCTTACTGAATCTTAAGACTGGACTTAATCTTTTTTATTTAAAAAAAACTGAATGAAAATTTTATTCATATAGTACTTATAAATGCAGCATTTTATGCCCTGTGACATTAGTGTTAGGAAGTCCCTTGCCAATCCGTTCGGTCCCCCATTTTGTTCAACATTTATCTGGTTATTTCATTGCATTCCCAAATGCCACCTTTGATCCCTCAGTGTGCTGTATCTGTGCAGACCAAGCTATAATTTGTGCACACAGTGAAGGAGATTTAATAATGAGTGCTGCAAAAGACCTCTGCCCAAGAACCAAAAGGGCCATGCCCACCACAATTCTGAGTAGAACAATGGTAGGCAGACCGTATGCTTGTCAAATCTAATTCATTTTTACTAGAACCCCCAGATCTACAGTATCAATCAGTACCAACTGCAAAAGACATATTGTTAGAATAAAAGAACAATTTTGAGCCTAGCAATTGCCTACCCCCCCCCCAGTACCAGAACTGAAGCAAGCCCAGTCCTTTCACACAAAAGCTACTCCTGGCTCATCATCATCATTTCAGCACCCTAATTTAAGGGGGGGAAATTATTTTGTTGCTGCCATTGTTAATCTTTTGCAGATCACTCAGAGATCTACCTCCTTCCCACCCTTGAGTAGACTATGATAGAGCAACCAATAATAACCTCATGTATATATAACAAAGCTATCAGATAAATCACTTCCAGCAACTAAACTTGGCAAACCACCTTACCAACCAAGCCATTCTACACATTATGTGAGGCGTGCCACTGTAGATTGGGGTGTGAGTGTGCCACATTTCTGAAAGCCCTGCTTAAATTGTTCCATTTGTATTGTATACTAAGCTGTATCCCAGCGTATTGGCTTTGTCACATTCAAGAAGGGAAAATTCAAGAATAGGACACACACAACCCACTTGCAGTCTGAAGTACTGCTAGCCAGAAAACTTCCCTTAGCCTTCAGTCTACACCATGTGTAGAACAGCTCACAGGCCGAGTCAAACAACATTTTGCCCTGCTGAAAGAGTCATGTGAATTAGCCCAGTGATTCTCACAAGCTGAGCTCTTTCCCCCCTCATGCCGTTTTGGCAGCAATATAATCAGATCACTTCCTAGTTTAACTTGTGTATAAACAGTGACCCTATTTATACTTCCCAGCAATCTTTCCTCTTAGTAGCAGGATTACTAATTGCTGGTTTACAACTCTTTCCTCCCTGAAGCTGTAGGACCAGTGGAATTTGGCTCCCCTCCAGATTTTGTCTTGCAGGAGACAGACATTTCCAGTTCTGCTCCGCCCTTGCTAAAGTGAAGCTGAGGCAACAGAGAGAGGAGACGTTTTGCTGCACAGGCACACACAGACCTTTGTTTATACAGCTTGATTGTTGACAGCACACTCACACAAGAATGGAAGTTCAGAGGGTGACCTGGCTCTCTAATCTCTGTTAATGTTTATCTAAAAACAGAATGATGGATTTATTGATGCAGCCCTAGCCTTGTAAAGTTATGTGTGGTTTTCACTAGGAAATTGTTTATTAAATGTTCAACTAAGGCTGGCCTGACTTTATCTGGAGGCAAATAACATACTGTTGTGTGTTTGGCGGAACTTGACTTGCCAGATGTCAGCTAGACCTACATTCTGGAGGTTGTATCGGGAGGATGGATTGCCTTTCTGGGCGAAATACAGCTCTGTGCATTGGAAATTATGCAAGATATTCCACACACAAAATTCAGAAGATTGTGGAGACTTTTCCTGAGTGAATCCAAGGCCTAGAGAAATCTATCAGTCTCTTAAATCTGCCTGTATTTAAACGAAATCTTTGCCTTAAATGAATAGATGCAGGGACGAAAAATGGTGGGTAACGTTGCTCCCCTGCATCGCATAGTGGAAGGAGCCAGCAATTCTTTCCCACCTTAGATTTCAATCCAAGCTGCAGAAGGATTCAGGGGCATGTAAAACTCATTTCTCCTTTGTGGTTGGCTTTTGCAAGGCCCCACAGTTCTTTTCTGAGCCCTGCTTGGGAGGACACCAACATTTCTTCCATCAATACATTTTTCTGATCAGATCAGACTAAGGAAAGTAAATCTATAGGAAAGCACCTCACAGCTGCAGCCAAAACTGCATTTCACAGAAACAACTTTCACAGCCTCTTTGATATCCTGAGTTCCACAGATCCCTCATCCCTGCAGTTAGCTGTATGTGCATAGGTTCTGTATGCATGATCTGGAACCCTTCAAAGAAGCAGGGTCCCTGATCATGCATGTACAAGATGTACGCACAGAGGCTGTATGCACACAGAACTCATACTCAGAGATGAGAAATGCATAGAAGTCAGGAGCAGAGCAGTGGAATCGATGTGTTCTGACTGTAGAAAAAGCTTTTGTCTTACAAACATCTGAGAGCTGGAGGTAATCGTACCTCCTCAAAGTGCATACCTGCTTCTCAGGTTTCAGGATACATTGTGAATATGCACAAAGCTCTTGTGAATATGTAGCAGTGAGGAACCTTTGCTAGATTTCTCTTTTTCCTTCAAAGCATCAGATTGCCCGAAGTTAATTCAGGTGAAACCTTTTCCTCAACAATATCTTGAATCCAAGCACTCTGCAGTAACATTAATACATGTCCATCTCAACATATTTGACGTACCCTTGAAAATAGCTTAAGATGATATTGAGTGAATGGTTATTTTGAAAGAAAGGCCTTTCCTGTTTAAAGCAACTCTCTCATTGTCTTATTTTCTTTTTCTTTTTTAAATAATATTTATTACTTTTGAAGATTACAGAAAAAGAAGAAAAAAGAAAAATAAAGACAAGAAAGAAAGAGAGAAAAAAAGTGAAAAAACACCACAATACAATACAGTATACAAATATTATAAAACCCACCCCAAACCCATTAGATTAAACACATGACTTAAAACAAAAAGAGTTTAAAATACATCTCTCCTTTTCCATATTCTATCCTTCATTTCCTTGTTTCCTCGACTTCCTCACACCTCCCTTTTTGTATTCCAGTTCTTCTAATTGTTTCAGCAAATCCTTTCCATCTTTCTCTGTTTTTTATCATCTTGTAAATAACATATTTTAACCTTATTTCCCTTTAAGACTAAATTACTTATCTATACTTAACTTCTTCTAACATTTCACTAAATCCCTATAATATCATTCCACAGTTTTTCTAACAGTCATTAATTTTACAAAATTTCTAAATATGAACTTTAACTTCCCAGTCTTCTTCCACCCTCTCTTTTCCCTGGTTTCGGATTCTGCCAGTCCTTTCCGTCAGATCCATGTAGTCCATCAACCTGGAGATCTTATATCCGAGGCTCTTAATTCTTTTCCAGGTCCCTTCTGCGGATCTTCTTCGTATTCTTTAATACTCAGGAGCAAATCTCGGGTAAACTCCAACCAAACAAAACTTTTCTTCCTTCTGAACAGCTCAGCCAAGTTTCCATAACTGAAACTAAAGTCCATAAGGTATTTCAGGACGTATTTCAGGATTCCTCCAAATCCATAGGCCCCCAAAGCTTCAAGTTCCTCCAGGCCCAAACCCATGTCCCAAAAGTCAGTTGGTCCCTGAATATAGGGATCTTTCCAACTTTCGTTCTTCTGTCCAAGCCAGGGTCCAATCCTCAAAATCTGGCTTTTGCTAGAATCAATCATGCAAGGCCTCAATTTATAAACCTCAATTTGCTTCTGTAGAACTGAGGATCCTGCTTGAACTACCTTAGATTTCGCAACGGCATCCTTCTCCTTTTCCTCCACCATTTGTCCTACCAAGGTATATTCCTGTTCCAAGTCCTGAATTATTTCTGTATTGTTGCTTGCTTTTTGATTCAAATTGGTCACTTTCTGTTCCCGGCTGTCAATTTTGGAAATCATGTCATCTGCCTTTTTGTGCAGCTGTTCAAGTGAATGATTTATCTTATATAATACAGTCACAATACCTTCTCCTATCAGCATTTTGAATAGTCCAAGGTCAATCTCTGATTCTCAGAAACTTTATCTTGCAGCTAGAGCTTACCCTGTTACACTCCTGTAACAGTTTCACATGCTCCCTCTAGAGGGAAACAGTCTCAACTTGTATCAATTCTTTCAAGCACAGAAACAGTTTCGATTTTCAGTTATTTTTTTCCTCCCTTTCATAAACTCAGAAGAGATCAATGGAAACAGTATCTTTCCAATTTTAAGTAACTGTCAAATCCGTTCTGTCAATGAATCTTCCCCAAACATCATCAAGCAGACCGTTCCCAGGTTCAGAGCAGTGGTAATTTGCTTTTCACTCTCTCCTGCAGGTTCTCCCTAGGTTCACGACTTCCCCCCTCTTCTCCTGCTTCCAAGGGGGTTTTGTATTTTTAGCCGATGGAATTTTAGTCCTTTATCAAAAACTTTCAGAGACTTTAGTTTGTAACGTCTTTGATTCAGTCTGTTTACAAAAGCGGAAGGCGGACTTCCTGTTTAGAGCCTTCCCACTTCGTTGCCAAATTAAAATATTTGAAAATCCAAATTTTCCAGTCTACTCACGGGTAGTTGTTTAAGGTCCAAATGTCCACAGGAAAAAGTCAGCGCTCTCCAGCAGCAGCAATGCGGCTTCACTCCGTGAAAGAAGCGGTCGATTCAAAGCACCGCGCCACTCACCCCACGTCGCTCCGGATCCCTAAAACAGGGTTTCCCCACGAGTAGGGGAGGCGCAAAAGGTGCCAGCCGAATCCCAAGTTCACAGGCTTCTCCCGCCTGTGATTTCAATGGGTCTCCGCCTTCGCCGTGGCGGTTAGACCCTGCTTTTCACGGAGCAAGTCCCTCCCGATCGGAGGAGTTCCGCCATTGCCGGAGGCGCCAACCCGGAAGTCCCTTCATTGTCTTATTTTCAAAGGCAAAGGCCATGTGCTGTTCCTGGGATGTATTTTACACATGAATCCAAAAGCCTCTTGAGCATAATCAGAGGGAAGTCAGGTTGCTTAGAGCAAAGCTTTCATAAGGCCTCACAACTGGGTTATTTTAATCTTCTAAAGCGTTTCTTAATTTGGACTAGAATGACAGCCACAGTAATTGGAAGATGAGTCACTGGATAACTTTAGGTGAGACATCACCAGTAACAGAAGGCCAAGAAACAGGGCTTTTTTTAAAAAAAGATAGAAAGATAGAGACTTGCTTTTATTTTGCCTCTGGGCTTGTAGCTGTCAGTTTGGAAGTATTTATACTGGTGCCATTCGTGTCAGGGTTGCTGGCATTTCCATTAGAGTTTCTGTTTGTACCATGATTTTCAAGTCATTATCAATAATTTTTATATGAGCTGGTCTTCAACTAAAAGTTGAAAAACAAACCAAGCAAATACCAAAAGTTGTAAAACAATCCTAAACCAGTCTACTCAGAAGTAATACTGTGGCCAGTGGGGCTTACACCACCAGTGTGTTGCCTTAAACTGCAATCCTATATCCACTTACCTGAGAATACATCCCTTTGAGTTCCATTAATTTACTTCTGAGTAAATATGTGCTTTCTTTTACTTAGCAGCTGCTTATTACTACTACTATTATTAATAATCTAGGTTGTTATACAATACATGTTCTCTTTAACACATCAATAAGTTAAGCACTGATTTTGTAATCTTCCTCACCCTGTAATTTTATTAAAGTGTATAATGTGTGGCAATATAGGATTCAATCAGAATAACAATGTTACACAACACATTGCTGCTG
This sequence comes from Podarcis raffonei, assembly GCF_027172205.1. Lineage (NCBI taxonomy): Eukaryota > Metazoa > Chordata > Lepidosauria > Squamata > Lacertidae > Podarcis > Podarcis raffonei. The sequence continues at coordinate 51,198,861 of NC_070610.1, forward strand.
CTTTATAAATTTTTAGTAATAGTAGTTGTGGGTAGTCATGGTTGAGGTTACAATGCCTTTTGATGCTCTGCTCAATATCTATATGATAGCATGTGATATGGTATTTGGCTTAATCCAGAACCATGCAAACAGGAGTCTACAATTTTTGGCTGGTCTTGCTAGCCAAACGCTGTGGCCACCAGAGTCGTCTTTGGCCCTATATAGCAGTACCACGCCAACCCAACCTGCAGGGAAAAAGGCACTAGAGCACTCTCCAGTTTGACCACTCTGTGTTAGGTGCATCAAACACCTCAGAAAAAGTGACCAAATAATAGAGCCCTCCTTTCAACTTAGAAGTTGAGAAATAGGCAGAGATCACAGGATGTCTGGGATGATGATCACCCATCTCGCTGGTGCTTAGGTTGGTCAGAAGGCTTATCTCCCACCACACCTGCCATGGTAACCACAAATGCAGAAGCTGGCATGCAACCCCATGTGCAATACTGCTTGTGTGAAATGGGTCTTAAGCCCAAACAGGGCACAGTCAGTATGTGAGGGCTAGTGGGCATTGTGCTTTGTGGCCCTACTGTTTACCACCCTACATTGATCCAGTTCTCCTGCACAGATTGTTTGTACATGTAAGTTAGACATGTGTCTAGTTTCTTGCTAGACAATTAGGAGCCCTGAATCTAAGAGCATTCCAGATCACATTAGCAGAACCTTCAAACAAAACTTCTTGTACATACATAGTCTCTGTGTAGAGGAGCTGCATCAATGCCTGGAAGTCAAGGTTTAGGTTAATGTAATTTCCACCTTCCACATTTTTGACTGCTCTGGTTTGGTTGACTAAAGGCTGTAGCCTACCATCCTGTTCTCACAGTGGCCTACAAAGACACAAAGGCCTGTGGGAAACCTGCAAACAGGACCCAAACACATACTCGCTCTCCCCTCCTGGAAATGACAGCGGTCTCTCTGTTGGCCAATGTGAAGATAAGCAAGATAAAAATAAGAATGACTTTGGACATGCTATGCATGAGAAATATTATTCTTAAATGATTTAACTGTTCATTAGTTTTCCCTCTCTTTCTTCCAGAAGAAAATGGCTCTAAGATTATATATACAGTGTCCCTACTCCAACTGAAGAATCAGGTTTCTCCTGATGAGGAACTGGATATTGCACACATTTATGGTCACCAGATGGAAGGTGAGTTAAATCGTTCCTTGTGGCACTGCTGTGGAGCTATCCACAAGGAAGCTTTTCACCCCACAAATCATCAAGTATTCCTCAGATTCCACTACAATTAGTAAAATGAAATAAAGTGCCTGCTGGTGTGTCCAGCAAAGTTCAATGCACCAGCTTAGAGAGGTGCCTTTGAAGAGTGTAGCCTAAATGGGAAGTGTCTAAAGAAAGATAACATTTCTTTCATTGTGTGAGCCAAGTGAATTTGGCACTGAACTAATAAATGTGAATGAGAGGGGAGGGCAGGGAGAGATGAACGTGCACCAACTAGCACCAAACACAGCCAACAGCTCTCGGAAGTAGTTTCATCAATTTTTATTCCCCTTGAGGCACCAGGGAAGGGAGAAACGGGGAAGTGCAGGTTGAGCAATAAGCTCAAGGCATACATAACTGAATATTTTAGATTTAGACCTTTACATATTTTGTGCCTTCTGGAGAACATCACTTTTAAGTGCCGGTTCCTTTCTATCTTCCTTGGCTGTGTCTCTGAACTTGCCCTTGGCACCAGCTTGAACTTGGAGAGCTCTTTCTTGAAACAAAACAAAATTAATTAGAGCATCGCACAGGCTGAGGCATGCGGAACAAGGAGCGGGGGTCCTACTGTAGCTGGCACTGTAGATCGCTTGATTTCAGAGAGAGGTAATATATCAGTGTCTCTCTGAAAAGTGTTGCTCTTAAGCTGTTGGCCCCTTGCGTCCGTTTTGCCACAATCATGGTCCACAAAATGCCATTTGTTGTGTTCTTTAACCGACATGATATTCGCAGATAATAGTAAGCCTACAATTAGAAGGAAGTCACATAGGTGATTGGATTTAATTTAATGGATACTGATCTCTATCACCGATGTCTCTGCCCTAGATGCCAATCAACCTATATCAAGCATCTAATGTAGAAAAAAATTGCTACAAATGTGAAATCAGCATCTACATGATAGAGAATAGAGTGGGTGGGGTATAAATAATAAATCATCATCACCACCACCATCATCTTTTTTTTTTATTAAATATTTATTGGTATTTTATAACAATAAAAAACAGAAAAATAAACAAAATAAAAACCACACAAAAATACATAAAATTCAAAACTTAACAGAAAAAAGAGGGGAAAAAACACATAAAGTTTCAAATACTTATTTTCCTTAACCTTATTTCTCAGACCTCCTCACACCTCCCCTTCTTGTATTCTAATTTAAATTGTCAATTCAGCAAGTCCTTAACTTATTTCTTCACCTTAGCTTGAACATTTGTTCTAACATACTATTATTTTACTTTACTTCTTTTTTCCATTTCCTCAATTTATTTTTAACAGCCTTATTTTCAATTAATTTAAAAAAAAAAAAACCAATTTTGCCTTATCAAAATTACACATCAATACTTATACCTCATTAATTATTCTTAAACCTTTTTCCTAAAGTCGACCAAAATTTCCCTTCCACGATTTGCCCAATTTCCATACCACTAACAAAATATAAAAAAAAGACAAAGCAAATTATACTTATGTACCCTTTGGATTCCCAACCTCCACCCACCCTTTTCCCGGTTCCAGTCCCCAACCAATATCCATCAGTCTTTATGTTATTTATTTAGCCTGGAGATCTCACGTCCGAGGCCCTTATATCTCTCTCAGTTCCTTTCTGCCGGTCTCTTTGATAGTCCTTGATGTTAAGCCCCAAGTCTCGGAGAGGCTCCGGCCCAACAGGATCCATGTTGCTTCCAGCCAGTCCTCCATACTTAAAAGCAAAGCCTATGGGGTACTCCAACTCTTGTTTCAAATTTCTTTCAAATCCAGATGTCCCCAAAGCTCCAACTTTCACCTTCAACAAATTTGTAATCCTCAGGTCTTCAGATCTCCTCCAAAGGGGATCTCTCCATTTTCCAGACTCCCATTCAGACCAGGCTTTCCGCATCCAATTTTTATTGTCCTTTTTTATCATCATGTCAGGCCTCATATTGCAACTCTCCTTTGACTCCTGCAAACCTCCAGCTCCTCCTTCATTTTCTTCCAAAACAACATATTGCTCCATCGTATCTACACTTTCAGTTTCATTTATTTGTTCAGTTGAATGGGCTTCCTGTTTCAAGTCCTTATCAGGCTCAAAACTGTTGTTTACTGTCCAGTGTAGTAGTGAAACCTCTGTAGACAAAGCATTGTATTCATCTTGTAAGTTTCCCAAGAGAACGAGTGCTCTGTCCAATTCTGCTTGAATTTTACATACTCCAGCCATTTTTATGATGTAGTGTCCCTATTACCCCTCTAGGGGGATTTTAGTTCCTTAATATTCCTTTCAGCTCAAAACCAAAAGTCCAGTTATTTTGTATCAGCCCTCCTTATTTTCAACAAGTTATACCGAGTAAACCAGCAAAAATAGCAGAAACAATGTTCTCTTTTTCCAGCTGACAATTAGCTGACTGACAGCTCACTTGACAGCTGTCAAACTCTTCAATGCAACAGGCTTTCTCATAGGACGTTCCCGGGTCTAGGGGGGGGTGTGAAATTTCAGCTCCCAAAATTCTTTTTATCCTCCAGTAAATCTTCTTATAATGTCAAAACCGTGAAGTCAAGATCTTTTATTTTAAAAAAAAGAAACAGATTCTCTCGACCTTAGCTGCCCGGTCCTTTGCTTTAAATTGTTTACAAAGAGGGGGGGGTGGACTTCCTTTTTAGCCCCTTCCCGCTCGTTCCAGATCCAAAATAAAATTTTTTTTAAGGTTCCAATCTCCGTATTACTCACGGGTTGATGTTTTAGAGTCCAATCGATCTTAGAAGAAGTTGGCGCTCTCTGTCAATGGCTTGCGGCTTCACTCCGTAGACGAGGGAGTACTCTCAGCACCACGCCTCACCCTGCCTCCGTTCCGAAGCCTTTAAAAAGGCTCCGTCGCGGATTGGGGGGGCGCGAATGGTGCCCGCTGAGTCTCTGTGTTCCCAGGCATCCGCGCCTGTGATTTTAAGGGTCTCCGCTTCGCCGCAGCGGCCAGACCCAGACGCTACGGAGCCGATTCCCTCCGGAGCTCGGAGGGAATCCGCCATTAAACAATGGCGCCAACCCGGAAGTCATCACCACCACCACCATCATCATCGAACAAGGCACTTTTCTGAAAAACAGGCATCTCTCAAAAAAACGATAATGGTCGTGGGGACAAAGAATAAGGTCGTCCTTCAAGCCTTAGCATGAAAATGCACATTTTTGATGGCCGTTCAGCTTGTCTGATCATGTAGACCATGGGTCAGCAAACTAAGGCCCGTGGGCCAGATCAGGCCCCATTGCATTCTGGATCTGGCCTGCGGACAGTCCGGGAATCGCTGCCTGGATCGCCAGTGCACGTACTCTTTCCCTCACATGGCGGTGGGGGCAGCGCCTCCTCCCTCCCTCCTCCTGGCTTCTCCCCGCCCTGCCTAGAGGAAGAAGGGGGCTGGGTTTTGTTGGTGCCAGCAGCACTCAAGCGGCCACCATTTTAAGCAGCCCCTCCCTGGAGCCCTTTTGTGTGCTGCTCATCATCCCTCCGCCGCCACCACCAGCCCCTGCTGCTCGCAAGACACGGTTAAGCAGCCACTGGGGCTCGTGGTGCTCTTGCATCATTTATTTATTTTTTCAAAGTATAGTCCAGCCCCCCATAAGGTCTGAGGGACAGTGGACCAGCCCCCTGCTGAAAAAGTTTGCTGACCCCTGACATAGACGGACTTCTGCTGTTGAGGCTCAAGCAGTGACTTTTGCCTCGGTAGCAATAGCATAATGCTATTAATAGCAAGTGTGGCAGATCAAGCTGACTTTGCCTATTTTATTGGGTGGAGGGAATCCACCCCTTTCTCTTACTGTCAACTATATGAACCTGCATAGTATCTACGGTTCACAAGGTTCTGCACAGGAAGCAACGCTAGACATCTTGCTTCACTGTATTTTGGAGCTGCTGTCATAGAGACAGATACATAGATACAGGGCTCATTCCTAGTCACATAAACCTATATTATCCAACAGTGTACAGTACTGATAATAATCCTGGGTCAGCCAACATGGTGTCCCCCCGGTGGTGTTCGACTGCAACTCCCATTGTCCCAGACTATTGGCCATGCTGCCTGAGGCTCCTGGCAATTACAGTCCAACAGCTTCATGTTGGCTGCCCCTGCTGTAATATACATGAAGAGTCTCCTCCTTGTGTTGCTGACAAGATATTACTTCTGAGCATAAAACAGCCGCCATGTCCTAACCTGAGAGAATCTTTCAAAGGCTTTGACATGGGATACAAACACTTTCTTTACATTGGCTCAGCCAGGGTTGGTCCCAGTAGCGTTTTGTGAAACAGCCTGTAGATAAAAATGGAGTATAAAACAAAAAGCAGGAAGGCGCTCACCAGCAATTGTTCCACAGATGGAAAGAACTGGGATTATATCATGCAAAACAACATCTTCTAGCTCAAACTGGACTGCAAAGCCCCCAAATTTGTAGTCTCCTAATTTGGTGTTTTTACAGGATTACCAATTTGGGCCAGTGTGTTTGTACTACAAAAAGAAGCCAGCCTAGCCACTTTAGAAATGCGACAACTCAAATTATAGAGTGCATGAAAACAAAGCCTATATATGAAAGAGAAAATAATGTCATTTGTCTATAGGTGGAAAAATCACGCTCCTCCCTTCTAAATTGAATATGCATGGATGTTTTGCTTATTTAGCTTCCATGTTGTCTTAAAAGACACGCAGATCACTAACCTGAGCACCAGGACAGACCAGTTTGTAATAATTGGTCAGTTAAAATCACATGGACTATGGCCCTACTGTTACACAAGCTGATTGAGTTTAGTTGACATTTCTTCACTACTAGCATTGGCTAACCTAAGAGTGTCCTCACACTTCATATTGAGGCCCACCTCACATTCCAAGAACATTGTGACCTCAGTTTGTCCAGGATGCTGTCCTATAATATGCTTAGCCTGGATGTTAATCCAACACTGGTGTTAAAGTCTCACTCCTTGTCATTAAACAAACCCTGAATTTGCTACTCTGGCTCCTCATTATACTGAGAAGATTTTTTAAAAAATCATGCACACATGGTTCTGCTTTCCCACACACATTCTACATGGCAGTGCACCCTATTATAGGAGATGGTCGGCTACTTGGTCTTCGTTGTTTTATTATGGTTCTAAGAGGAGTTCTGTGAAAACATTTTGCATTTAATAAATATGACTCAGAAGTCATAGAGCCATCACTCCTTCCAGCAAATATTCCAAACTCAAAACAGATCGTATGGCAGAAAGACAGTCAAATGCAATTGGTTGTTATTACATAGCCATGGTAACATCTCAGCATGCTTTGCTATAATTCCAGATGGGAGAAAGGGAAACAGCATATGGATGTATTCATATTACAGCCAAGGCTTCAATGCTTAATAAGAGGGGTGAATCAAGACTTACTGGAGCAATCTTTCAGCTAGTTTTAGTTCCCTACAGATGAAAAAACAGATGAGGAAAGCTCATTTAGAGAATAAATTTAGACATAGAGTACACATACTCTCAATAAATCCTGTTTTTCCTTTGTTTAAAAATAGTGATTCACAAATAATGAGCAATTTTAAAGTCACTCTGATTCACAGTCCTTTAACATAAAGGACAACTGCTAAAAGTTGAGGTAGCTTAGCATTAGATTTGTTTAAAAGTGTTGTAATTAATAAACAGAAAGCCTGATCTTTTCACAGTTTTTCAGCTGGTTGACAATATTGAACTTCTTGAATATATTTGTGAGGCATTGGATGGGTTTGGATGATCATCCTATAGTTTAATAAACTGAGCTATGGACAAGACCTGCCCACATGCTCAGCATCTTCTGTCCCCTCTCCACAGCATGTCTGAATGAAAAGTGGGCAGTCTTTAATATACCTGTTTCCTGTTTCATCTGAAATGGACAACTATGGTTATTGTAACAATCCAAGAGCATAAACCCACTTCAAACTGTGTTCTGCATTAGGCAACCATAGTTTGCTGATTTGGGTGAAACAGGAAACCATGGTTAATAAGACACTTGCTCATTTCCTTCAGGCACAGCAATGGGAGGAGAGAAGAGGCTAAAGTCTTGCACGTAGCTTGGCTTATTAAACTGAGATACAATTGTTCAAATGCAACCATGTCAAATGTTGGGCCTTAGACGCCCTTGAGCAGAAGCAGAACACAAAGCCAAAGACACAGGTGAGGGGGTGTAGAATTGTGATGAGGGGGGAGCCAGTACTATATGTTCATAGAATTGTACAATTATAGAGGGTCATGCAATGCAGGAATCTCAATTAAAACCTCCAATGAAGGAGAGCCAAATGTTGCCAAAGCAAAATCACAAACTAATCTGGAAAACTTTCAATTCCTACCAGATCAGGAGAATCTGATGTGTTGCATGGGTGTGTTGAGTCACAACATAGCCAATACTGAACCTTCTGAACTGCAGCCTAGGTAGCTTACCACATTTGCCTCCTTTGGAAGAGAAATCAATCGGAGATTGATGCACTTGCCAGCTTCTCAGGAACAGAAGGAAAGTCATCGTCTTTCTAGTCTACTTGGCTCCTTGTCACTCCACTCCACTCCACTCCTTCCTTCCTTTGGATTATTTCCCAGAGCCAGAATCTCCTTAATGTAAAGCCCCAACACAGACATGCTTTGGCTAAGGATTGATTTATATTTCTTTATATAGGAATTCCTGTCCCACCATTCTAGCCTCTATGTACCACACAGGTTGGTTTACAACTAGTTATTATAATTGTTGGTCTTGTTTATTAGTTTCTTTTTCTAGAAAAAAAGAACTTATAAAAAATGACTTTTAATAACAAGTTCAAAAACAAGGATAGATAACCTAAAACACTCGGGCTGCCATATTCCATAAAGGAAGACCCCAAAATTGTTGTGCTTTTGGGGGGGGGAAACCTAACATAAAAATAAGTTTCTTGAGCTGTTTCTACTGCTTTTTCCATCGTGCATGGCAAGCCTACACACACACACACACACACACATATACAGATCCAGTTTAACATCAAAATACAATAAGATGCAAACAAAACAACTAAAAGTTACATAAAGCGGTAATTACCACAGATGAAAATGGCATTCTCAGATAATACTTAGTAGACAAAAGCCTGCCTAAAATTATGTCTTTATCAGCTGGTAAAAGCAGGCAGAGAGCGCCGTCTTTGCTTCATGGGCCAAGTATTCCACAATATTAGTGCAGCCACTGCCAAGTCCCAATCTCTTATCACCAACCATGCCTCTACCCTAGGTGCAGACTCTTCCTGTGGACTTTGCCCATATAGCAACTGTTAAGAGGCATCACCAAGAGGTTTTTACTCATTACCACATTAGCCCTCTTTTCTTCCTGGACCACAGGCAAAGAATCATTCAAAAAGAAATACTGTGTGGATTAATTTTAGAATGCAACTTATTTCACAGATCTACAGATACTTGGCTCTTATCTCATCATTTATTTTACACCAAGGCTAGGTCTACACTGATCTATAAAAATGCTTAGAAAATAATAATATGGCTCCCAATGCAATTTTCCATTGACAACGGATCGCTGCTCTACAGATTTGCCCCATGTCTTCATCTTATATAACTCACAATTCATTTTGACAGCTTCTCACTACATTGAATAATACTATATGCTCCCTTTATTGTTGTTGTCATTATTCACATTCCCAGTGATTTTTATATCTACCCCAGTCCATGCATACTTAAAACAAAAACAATCCCAAATGGGAGTTTAATATACTGAATGAGAACTATCAACTACTTCTGGATTGTCACTGGAGAACATCTCTGGAAAGACGGCTGTGTTCCCACTTTGACAGGGTTAAGAGAAGTTCCAGTGTTATCTTCCTAATATCCCAATTTGTTTTATCCCAATAGGTCTGGGTTCCAGTTGGAATCCAGCACTTAGCCATTGCATTAGTCATAGATGAAAACATTCTGTTCCTATTAGCTATCCAAATGCTAAATCCCCATCCTTGGGGATAAGCAATAAATATGACACTCTAGGTCTTGGAGAAGGTTCAGCTTTGCTGCGGAATATAAGAAATGTATTATGTGCTTTTAATATGTGCACAATGAGTATGTACTGTATCTGAGGTTCACCTTTCTTTTAAAGCATGACCTTCACGAATGTCAATATACTGGACATGTTAGAGTTTGCAGAGAATAATCTTGGCAGGTCAGATCCAGTGTATGTTTTAATTCCTCAATCAGCTGCACACAGTCATTTTTATTATTCAAGGTTATTAGGAAAAGCCCTGCTCCAAAATCCTATCATAAAACAACCCCCTTTATTTTAATTACTATGTCTTACAACAACAACAAAAGCTGCCTCGGGCATATGGAGCCAAATGTTCATTCTCTGTTTTTGACCTAGCACAAACACCAAGCACTCTCACTTTCAAGGTTCTCTATAATGTTTGACAGGTATCTTTACAGTTTGTTTGGAAAGGAAGGCTAAGCTCTGCTGCAACATATGAAAGGAAATCACATCAAATGCCATCTGTATAAACCTGACATGTCAACAATGCCTTCATCGGAAATGTTACAACACTTCTGTTACCGTATCTCCCTTAGCAACGCCCTATGATTTGTTTAAGCTAGATAAATCTTTAAGAGCTTGACATTGAAATGTTTCAGGGGATAATATATCTCGATGCCTGTTAAACTACAAGTAAAACCTAATCCTACTAGATTTCAGAGATGGCACCTGCTCAGTCCTGCTGGATTTGTCTGCTGGCATGCAGTGTGTGAGAGAGGTGAAGCTGGTTAAAACCACAGGGACAAAACTCCCAACTACTCTGCTTCCTACACGCACACCCCACCTCCCGCCCCTTAGAAGGCTACAAGGGTAAGGGTAGATTGGTTTGCTTGTTTATATTTATAAGTTACTCCATTCCTAAAGGCTGAAGATTAATAACAAGAAAAAGGGATTTGCAGAATAAAATCTTATACTAACAGGCCTTGCTTAGAAGATGAATAGAAGGGATGTCCTATATATATATATAATTTATTGATTTATTACTTTTATATCCTGTCAATGAATGTGATAGAGGTCACCTTTGCTAACTCCTTCCTGCAGCTTTCAGTGCAATCTTGCACACTGTTCTGGGAGATGTGGTGGCCCAAATGTTGCCTCCATCTTCTGCCAGTGGGATCCCTCCCCTAGCCCAAAAGCCCTCCCCTTTTATACTCATTGAAACTATAAAATGCATGCACTGAACTAAAATATATGTTGTGCAGATGTGCAGATTGAAACAATTCCCTGACCAACTCCTCCTCCCTTGTGTCATGTCTTTTTATATTTGTTTGTTTGCTTAAAGTCTATAAATTCTTCAAATTCATGTATAGAGAGACAGCTTACAGCCTGTTCTTTATGTCCATTTGTAATGTCTTCATCCTGACTACCTCTCAGTTCCAGGGTACCTCTAACTGGGGCTGCTATTATTTCCTTCAGCTTGATGTGGAAGGTTAGCCCAGGCATCCTGAGCTGGGCTGCCTGTCTTTACAGGCCTGGCCTTCAGAATACTGGAGTCCTTTGGTCCATTGCAGACCATTTCCTGGCTGTCCTGGGGCAAATGTCTGGCTCACTTCCTCCTATTCCGTTGTCCTAGGCATATATGATCATGGAAGATATATTTTTTTAAAAAATGATATTTATTCAAAGTTTCAAAAATACATAAGTATGAAAAAAAGAACAGAAAAATACAACAGAAAAGTATATCAAAAAGAAAATACAAAAAGAAAAAACAAGAAAAAAGAATACTAATCCCATATTGCATCTTTTCATTTGCTTGTTTCTTGGACCTCCTCACACCTCCCTTTTTGTATTCTAGCTTAATTCGTTGTTTCAGCAAATTCTTCCCATATTTCTCAATTTTTGTTTCAATAATTTATCTTAACAGTCTATCTTGTTTATTAACTCAACATATCCTTTCCATCTTTTGCTATATTCTATTATTCAATTTACATTAATTTCTTTAACCTTATCTTGCCTTAAAAGTCTTAAAATTCAAATTTTAAGCCATATTTCTACATAACTCCTTAAATCCTTTTTACTAAAGCCAATTGGCTCCATTCCAGCATAATCCCTGATATTTCATTAGTGTTACACTAATTCCAAAAATAAAAAAAATTCTTTTTATAGACTTTTTCTTTTTCTCTAGTTTTTATCCAACGTCCCTTCTTCCTGGTCTCGGGTTTTGTCAGTCCTTTCTAACCATTGCATCCAGTCGATCAATCTGGTGATCTTATGTCCGAGGCCCTTAAGTCTCTTCTATGCCCCTTCTGCAGATTTTCTTGTTCTTGTTTGTGCTTACGCTCTTCTTTGTCTTTTGTTGGTTTCTTTCGTAGTTTCTTTCTTTTCTCCTTGGGGAATGGGTCTCCGGGGAATTCCAACCGGTAATAATCTCCATTTTCCTTCATCAAACTAGCCCATTCCCCACAGTCCCACTCCCCGTCCTCGTCATTGTAATCCAAAAAGTGGTTATCCAAAAGGTAATTATCAACCTGTTTCATAGTCCCACCAGAATTAAGAGCTTCCTTGACTCCAGACGCTTCCAGCCACACTCCAAGTTCAATCTTCCAAAGCAGCGGCTTTTGCTCCTGCAGGACTTTAGGTCTCACCATTTGTGTTGCTTGGGGTACAGTCGCAACCTCTTCCGTCTTCATCTGCCCTTGGACTTGCCCTGTCGAACCAGTTTCCTGAATTGGTCTCTGTATAGTTTCTTTATTCTTGTTTCCTGTTAAATCATATTCACTGGCTACAGCAGTCATCAAGTCCAACTTTTCATTCATCAAGTTCATTTTCTCATGCAACTGCTCCAGCAATGCATTTGTCCTGCCAAGGGCAGACACCAAAACTTCCTCCCAACACATTTCTGTTCAAGGTCAAACGACTGGTCCCACGATCTCAATCTTGCAGCTGTGAAGTCACCGAATAAACTGCAACAGCAAAGTGACAGGCTCCCTCTAGGGGACACAATTTCTATTTGTATCCATCTTTAAAAACGTATCCAACAAAGGAAAATTACTTTTGATTTTCAAATACTTTGTTTCTTTAAAATGCAGAAATGCAGCGTTGAAGTTAGTTTGTTTCTTTTCTTTTCTTTTCTTTCCTTTTTTTTTTTTTGACTATCTGTCAAAGTGCTCCACTTTTTATCAATGGACGTCTCCAACGATTTCTGTCCTGACACCCCGTTCCCAGGTTTGGGACGATGGAAACTTATATTCCTTTACTCTCTCTCCTGCAGGCTTAAACAGTCAAATTCCCCCCCCCTTTTCTCCTGCTTCCAAGGGGGTTTTATTGGTAGTAGATGCAGGAAATTTCAATCTTTAAGACAACTTTCCAGGCTATTAGATTGCAAGGTTTTTGCTTCAGTCTGATTACAAAAAGCAGAAGGCGGACTTCCTGTTTAAACCTTCCCGCTTCAGAGCCTAATTCACAAATTTCTTAATCCAATTTTCCATTTTTACTCACGGGTACTTTGTTTAGAGTCCAATTGTCATCAGGAAAAAGTCAGCGCTCTCCGGCGATGGCTGTGCGGCTTCCCTCCGTGAAAGTAGCAATCGGTTCGCTGCACCGCGCTGCTCACCCCACTTCGCTCCGGAGCCCCAAAGAGGGGGTTTCCCTGCGAGTAGGGGAGGCGCTCTTGGTGCTCTGCTGAACCCCACGTTCCCAGGCTCCTCCGCCGCGGCGGGAAGACCCAATTTCCACGGAGCCCATTCCTCCGGTCAGAGGAACTCCGCCATTCGTCGATGGCGCTGACCCGGAAGTGCTCATGATCGTGGAAGATAATAACCATCTTCAGGCATTCATTTAAGTATGGATGAGTCTGTGGAATGGGTAGACTGGTGTCATGTGTGATTGCAGATGTTTCCACTTTCCAGGGTTCCGGATACCTCATACAGGAGCTTACACATGTTTGGGGGTCCATCTGTAGGCTGATTCCATGGTGGTTGGGATAGGGATGGTAAATCGACCCTGATGCATTTACTGGTGCCAAAATGAACATCATTCCTGCTTACCAGTAAGCTGCCAAGGCAAAGTAATTGTTTAATCCTTGATAACTCTGTTGAAGAAAATTACTAATTACAAATACCATGGAGATGCAGTATTGCCACAGGAATAATCATCACCGTAATACTTTTGGAGCTTTTGTTTTGTTTAGTTTCCTTGTTGCAATAATGTAGAGCAGCTGTGAGGTGAGAGGTGACAGCTGGGCCTTTCCGGAATGTACTATTATTTCCAGATCAGCAGTTTTCTTTTGACCTAAAGTAAATTCTGGCCTATTTTGGGGGAGCGGGTGCCTGCAGGGAAGATACCTCCAGTACTGCTTTTAGTTCCTTTGAGATAGCTCCCCTAGTTCTCTTTTCTTTTTCTTTCTCAACAAAAACTTCAGTATAGAAATGAGGCCATGAGATTTGTGCGACAGGGTTGATTAAATCCCAGCTGTGCCATAGAATTTCAGATCTTAAAAAATCAACACATTCTAAAAAATAGGTAGCCTTTGGTGGTAGCTGGGGGCATTTTAAATGGTTTGGTATTCCATTGAAGCTATTCCGTCCAGTCAACTGCTAGCTTTCTACAGTGTTTCTTAATGTTGTATATATTCCCCATAACTGCCAAGTGCATTGTAAACATTTGTTTGATTGAACAGTGCAAAGACAATCCTACTACTGTATGCTGAAGTTGAGATTTATTGGGTGGTGGGTGGAAGAGAGAACATACAGGTAATTGTATAATAACTGAAAATTTCATTCACATATGGGGCAAACAGCAGCTTGGCAGTGACAACTTTAATGGGGAAAATGGTGTAGGGTAATGGGTAAAGTCCCTTTGCCAGGATTCCAGTCTGGCTCTGATACCTTAGAATCCAGAAATATAGCATACAGAACATGTAGTCCTTTTATACAGAATACTCATAGTTCTAATTTCCTATACAGAACTCTTTTTCTCAATGGATGTGCTTGTTTTAATATGCCTTCATTATCTCACTTTCATCTGTCTCACTCTCAACCTGTCATTCATTCTAACCCTGCCCAACGTTTCATTCCACTCTCCTACTGTCAATCATTCTTGCTTTCGCTCTTCTGCTAAAGGTAGCATCTTTTAATTCGTGTTATATGTCTTCTCCACTTCTTTTAATTCTTCCGTGAAAGTTGCAAAGCCAAAGATAAATTCTATCACTTTATAATTTTAAAACCTGTGAACTATTTTTTTTCTTCTTCTGCAAAATCCCATGCCACGCCATGATATGCTTCATGGCAATATATCACACACAGCAGTGTATGCACTTGCAAGTGTTGTGGCCTTCAAACAATGAAATAATTAAATCAGCAAATAATATACAAATAAAATAGAGTCAATCAAGAGATGTGAATTTTATAAATGATGGTATCCACAATTGTGCAGTTTTTGCCCAGCTGCAAATGCACAGACATGATTGATTGATGATTGATTGATTGATTGATTGATTGCATTTCATAGAATCGTAGAATTGTAGATTTGGAAGGGACCCTGAGGATCAACTCCCTGCAATGCAGGAATATGCAGCTGTCCATTGTGGGAATTGAACTTGGAACCATGGTGTTATCAGCACCACATTCTAACCAACTGAACTACCTTTTTCTCCAATGAGCTCAAAGTGGAGTGCATGGTTTACTTCTTCCCTCATATTATCCCCATTACAGCTGTGTGAGGTTGGTTAGGCTGAGGGGCAGTGAATGGCTCATGGTCACCCAGCAAGTGTCATAGTCAAGTGGGAATTTGAACCCTGGTCTCCCAAGTCCTCATTTGACACTCTAACCCAGCCTTTCTCAACCTTGGCTCCCCAGATGTTGTTGGACTACAACTCCCATCATTCCTAGCTAGCAAGATCAGTGATCAGGGATGATGAGAGTTGTAGTCCAACAACATATGGAAACCCAAGGTTGAGTGCTCTAACCGCTATACCACACTAGGTTTCCTTCTAAACTAAAAATGATAGAGTAGTACTTGAATTTCCTTGATCTATGACTGTCGCAGGTGGCACTGTGGGTTAAACCACAGAGCCTAGGGCTTGCCGATCAGAAGGTCAGTGGTTCGAATCCCCACGACAGGGTGAGTTCCCGTTGCTTGGTCCCTGCTGCTGCCAACCTAGCAGTTCAAAAGCACGTCAAAGTGCAAGTAGATAAATAGGTACCGCTCTGGTGGGAAGGTAAACGGCATTTCCGTGTGCTGCTCTGGTTCACCAGAAGCGGCTTTGTCATGCTGGCCACATGACCCAGAAGCTGTACGCCAGCTCCCTCAGCCAATAAAGCGAGATGAGCGCCGCAACCCCAGAGTCAGCCACGACTGGACCTAATGATCAGGGGTCCCTTTACCTTTATCTATGACTGTCTAGTGACGAAAGTAAAAGACACCTGCTTCTTGGGAGAAAAGCAATGACAAACCTAGACAGCATCTTAAAAAGTAGAGACATCACCTTGCCAACAAAGGTCCGTATAGTAAAAGCTATGGTTTTCCCAGTAGTGATGTATGGAAGTGAAAGCTGGACCATAAAGAAGGCTGATCGCTGAAGAATTGATGCTTTTGAATTATGGTGCTGGAGGAGACTCTTGAGAGTCCCATGGACTGCAAGAAGCTCAAACCTCTCCATTCTTAAGGAAATCAGCCCTGAGTGCTCACTGGAAGGACAGATCCTGAAGTTGAGGCTCCAATACTTTGGCCACCTCATGAGAAGAGAAGACTCCCTGGAAAAGACCCTGATGTTGGGAAAGATGGAGGGCACAAGGAGAAGGGGACGACAGAGGACAAGATGGTTGGATAGTGTTCGCGAAGCTACCAGCATGAGTTTGACCAAACTGCGGGAGGCAGTGGAAGACAGAAGTGCCTGGTGTGCTCTGGTCCATGGGGTCATGAAGACTCGGACACAACTAAACAACAACAACAACAATGACTGTCTAGTACTGTTCTGAATGTAAATTTTGTTTAAAAATATCTTTTCACATACTAAATTGCAGTAATTACAGCAAAAACAAGAGTCTTGTGGCATTTTAAAGACCAGCAAATGTATTATGGCATAAGTTTTTGTATTCCATAATTATATTGTAATAATTATATTCAAAAGTGCCCCACTGAAATGTGTGTGTGTGTGTCTAGGCCCTCAAAAAAAAATCAATAATTAGCAATAATTAGCACTTGGAGGAAATCCTTTTTGTTGCTAAAGAATGGATTGTCAAAAGGTATGTTCCTCTTTTTGGTTCATATGGGGTTAATTTAAGTCTGCAGAAGCTGACCCAGCTGAGACTAATCATGACAGAACAAGGGTTATATAAATCTCTCTGGCCTAGACAGAGGAGTATAGGGCAGGGATGGCTTCAGCTTTCCACCTGGCTTTGTTAAAGGAAGTAAGACAATTCATTGAGGACTGCTATCTTCATGGTAAGGTTGCAATCTCTCTCTCTTATTTTAGCCCATTTTCTTCAAAAAGTGTAATGTAGGGCATAATGGATATTCCTTATTTTAATCACCAGCCTTGGAATAGCTTCCAAATGAATTTTCAGTATGGCAGCTCTTCCTGCCAAACGATTATAGAAACATTGAATTGTAGAGTTTTGAAGGGATCCCGAGGGCCATCTAGTCCAACCCCCCGCAATACAAGAATTTCAACTAAAGCATCCATGACTGATGGCTGTACAACAGCTGGAGGGCCACAGAGTCCCCATCTCTGACCTAAACAGAAACCAGCTGCACAAATATAAGATGAGGGACACCTGGCTTGCCAGCAGTACATGTGAAAAGGGTTCTTAGTAGGCCACAAGCTCAACAGCGTGATGTATCTGCAAAAATACTAATGCTATTCTAGGCTGCATCACAGAAGTATAGTGTCCAGATCAAGGGAAGTAATAGGCACCATTCTATTCTGTGTTGGTCAGACCACACCTAGAATACTGTGTCCAGTTTTGAGCACAACAATTTAAGAAGGCTATTGACAAGTTTGTGTTAGGTTTTAACTCCCTTCAGTCCCTGCCAGGGTGATCAATAGTCAGAGTTTATTAGAGTTGAGGACCAATAATATCTGGAGGGTTCCTAGTTTAGGTATTTTGTTTTTGCTTTCTGATATTTTTTATTCTTCTTTCATTGAACTGTTGCACTATGTTTACCAATTTAAATAGACTGTGAAGGAAGGAACTGCTCACCTGCCCCATATATATACAACCCCCAAAGCCTGATTCACTATGGTCCAATAAACTGGACAGGGCAACCTGCTGTTCTTCTGTGTCAATCAGAAATATATGTATGATTACTTTAAAAATACCCAGCAAGTGTTACTGTGATGGTCAACTGCTAAATGCAACCAGACGTAATAGACTGGGGTGGGGGGAAGCAAACATCTTCAATAACTAAGTGTGGTGTCTGACTCAAGACTGAAATTGTCACTACATTGAAAAAATAGGACCCACTTTCTTATATTCTGTATATGAGATGCATATCACTCACCTTCCTTCAGTGCTAGGTAATATCTACAGTATTATGAAATACAGAACCACACTAACAGGATGCTAAGAAATACTAAGGGCTCATAAGAGCAAGACTTCAGTTCTTGATTAAGAAAGCACCAGGGAAAATAAAAAGGTTGAGAGTAGGGATATGGATGTCATCACAACCTCTACAGTGAGCCATTTCAGCTACATAAAACAGTTATTAATAGAAGAACCTTTATTTTGTTTGAATAGCTCCCAAGGATTTAAATGTCAACCAACATGGGCTTGCTGATGCTTTGCAGACCTTCAGAGGATGTTAGAAAACCATGATCAATCGTGTTGAGACAGAAACATATTCTTGAATGAAATTAACAAGGTATGTGCTTCATACTTATAATGTTTAATATGTAATCTGTAGACCCCACTTCTAATAACCTTTAGGTCAAAATGAACACAGGAAAAGGAAATGTGTTGTAATAAATACCACTGGATTTCATGAAAGCAAAATTACATCATTTTAACCGTATAAATTCCAGATATCTCAGTGAGAATTATCAAATTTGTCAATACCATGAGTGGGTTGACTAGTGTATTTTGTCTCTTAAAATAGCAGCTGAACTGTTTCACAGGAAGTATTTAGCTTTTAGTACCTTCATTCTTTCCCCACAGTTCAGAAATACTGTTTCTGTCTGCAAACATCGAGAGAGGGAGCTGTTTGGGACAGCCAGCTGCAAACTGCATTATTTTGCTTCCAGAAGACATTGGGACAATACTGTGTCTTGATTTAAGACAGTGCCATCCAGTGTCTTTAAAGGGGAAAAAATAAGGGCGTCCAGCTGCTGATCACACCAATGAATTCTTCCCGATTTATTTTCAAGCTGTGTGTGAGAGAGAGAAAGGGTAAATGCCCTCCCCCAAAATATTCATGGCAGTAGTTTCCTCCTCCAATATTTGGTAGCTTCCAAAATGGCCACCTCTCCTGTTCCTCCACCACCCAAAATGGGGAGCAGAACAAGGAAGGCAATTTTAGCTCAGCTCTTGAATATCCATCTCATTCTCATAGGTTTTGTTCTCTATATTCAGGGGTGAGGAAGCTGTGGAACTCCAGATGTTAATGAATTCCCATTCCCATTAGTCCCAACGAACATTGCTAATAGTCAGGGATGATGGGAGTAGTAGTCAAAGACACTGACTGTGGGGTACAGTGGGGTACACATGTACTGGGCCCCAAGCCAGCAGAGGGCCTGGACTCTTAGCTTTATTTTTAAGTAAGTACATTTGTAAAGAAAGTTAGAAAGCAAAGCATGGAGGCAACCTTCTAAGGCAGATAAAGAAAATTTGCTGTAGTTAAGGATTTTTAATCCTTGTTGCTAAGCAATCAAATGAAGGGAGCGGGACCTCCAGAGCAGCAGAAAAATAGGCAAAGCTTGCTGCTGGTGGTGGTAGACTGAAACTGGATGAAGGAGAGTCTGCCTCTGTTCCTAGAATATGTTTGTTTAGGCACTTTCCTCCATGTTCAAATTATCTCATACATTCCTCAAGAGAATTGCTTTGTTGTACCCAAAATTGATAGTTTAATAAAATTTCAAAAATTGGAGCTCAGTAAATGGAAGAAGAAAATATACCTTTGGGATGAGAAATGTGATCCTTGACGAGAAGTTGTGGAGGGAGCTGCCTTCTTCCTTGTTTTCTGTTTTTGCTCTTTATATCTGAAACATCAATCCATTATTTTTTTTAAGGAAAAAGGAAATTTGCAACAACCCACGCAATTATTTCTCAGGACGCAGATCTTGGCAACTGAAACACTTCAGTGATCTGGCCTACATAAAATGTAACAAAAATAAGAGCCATTCCGTATGAGAATTGCATACTATGCATACTAGAATCCTAACAGAGCTAGGAAGGAGATTCTGTGGCAAAATTTGCTCAGTCGGCAAAGTGGTGGGGGCAGGAGAGGTATCCTTGCAACATTACGGCTAAACTTAGATTAAAAAGGCATACAGTTGAGATGGCTCTTGCAAAGCTACAAGGGACTGCTAGATACTCATATCGGAGCGGGAACATAAAATGCAAAGAAAGGAAATAGCTCCTATTATTCCCATTTCCTTTTCACTGATTATTTCAAGTTTTCATGTGGATTCTTGCTTTTAATCAGCACAAGATGTTAAGGCATAACTAGGACATACTAAAGGCTTGCATAAACAATACTGCTACCGTCTCTTAAAATGTAATTTACTGCATTCTCAAATGCATTAAGACTAGGTCACTTCACTGGTATACCATACCTCCATCCACATGCCTCCTCCCTATAGAGATGCCATGCTAGTGCAGTAAACTATGCCTCAGTTGGTTTCTATGTTGCTTGAATTTGTTTGGATTTGGTGGAGTGAAAAATAAAGACAAAGGCAAAACCTGCTACCTACATTTCAGAAATATTGCCTCCCATCACCTCCACAGTTCCAGCCCCCATTGCATTCTAGGTGTGGAATCCATGGCCATAACTATGAGAAGTAACTGAAAGATGTGTTTCCTTCTTAGTATGTGATGAAGAGTTAATTTGTGTTACTCTGAGTACAGTTCCTAGCTTCCAGATCCGTTTTTGCATTCTCTTTTTGCCTATTCTTTCATCTCCCAAATATGCGTTATGTACAATGAAGAAGGTGGTGGTTCTTTCCACTGGCTGTTGCCAGAAAGATCAGACATTCATAGTCATCCTTTTTATTGTGTATTCATGATTGTTTGTGTTCATGATGCTATTGGGCAGATAAGAGATCTCACAGCTTCATTTCCATGGAGGGCATATCCTGTAATCTCCTGCTGAAATCCCCAAAACCTTTATAACACAAATGTTCTAGTTTATTTTTGTCCCACTTTTCTCATGGTAGAGCCCTTCTGGACATCAACATTTAGTGTCACATAACTAAAGCAAAATAATCCACAACTAATGAACTTTTTATTGTGTCAAGAATACACAAACAATAAAACACCAGACTGGAGGGGCCCCATGTAGAATGAACCCAACCAACAAAGAAAACATTTATACTAGAGTAAGATTTTATGGACAGAGAATGTGCAAGAAAAGCCACTGTCTTGGTCCCTTCTTATTGGTTCAAGTTGTTCATCTAAGTGATACATTTTTTAAAAAATAATAAATTTCAAACATGACCTGCAGATGACACTTCTAAAGTTCACCAGCAATTCCTTTGAATGACAAGTCATGGCATCAATGATCTTTCCCATTTACTAATTTTAGTGGCTTGACCTGGTGGAGAGGTATAAGCACATTCAAATCCTATGCTTTCACCATGTCAGTATAATGGAATTACTTACCACTTATCATTATAGTCAGAAGCTTTAAAGGATTAGGTGCTTGCCTTGTGAAGTGAAGGAATCTGGTACAGGAAAGTTGTCATTATCAGTGCATGGAAGCAGGCTATGCACAGTGGATCTTTCTAGCTAAGTAGTTGGTACCCTGTGAACTTTCTAGTTTATCTTCTCTTGAGCCAAGCCCCAGTAGAGAAGGCCGTCACTTATTATAAGCAGCTACCCAAGGCCTTTTTCTTCTGGCCAGCCTGACTCCCAGGGAAGTTGTTCATCGGGATAAGAGGTTCCTGCATGCTGGAATCTATCGTGACTGCAAACATCTGAATTGGACAGTCATCTAAGAGTGCGTTGGGGTCATACAGTGAGGATTTTCATCCTACGTTGCCTAGGGTTGCCATATTTCAGTAAGTGAAAGTCCAGACACAAAAGTTGTTGAGCTTTTTGAAGCCTCTTCAGCCCCCCCTAGGAGTTGGCTCCTATGGATAGTAGAGAAGCACTCCATATAAATGCCAAGTGCCATGTGTCCCACTTCTGACTTCTTTGTAGAATACTAATGCAGAAATAGCAGTGCTGTTGCCAGCTGCTGTCAAGGATTGGTCACCATCAGTCAACATCCTTGCCCTCACACCTTAGCAGATCCCAAATGATTTGTACCTGTTGTATTTGCCGATTGTGAATAAAGATGATTTCCAAGGAATGCTTCAGAACACTTCTTCTAGTCTGCCAGAGATGGATTGTTGCTCTAGGCATAGATTTTCTCAGAATTTATGTGCATCAAATGGGATCTTGTACAGACAGAAATCACCAAGTTGATTTTTTCCAAGAGCAACCTGCCATTTTAAGTAGTTGTTGGCTTAATAAGTTAAATAGCTCCAGGAGACACACATGCCATGATGATTGCATTTGGTAAGAGAAGACTGTGCCTATGGGCCTCAGTGCATCAGTGCCAAGATGTGTCATCCTTGTGGTCTGTGTGTTGCAACCTGGAGTTAGTCTCATTGGTGATGATAAGGGGCAGCCGATCTTCAAACTCTGCTTTTTTTAAAGAGCAGCTAACAAAAACAAAACTCAGTTGAGCTACACAAACATCATTTGATTGACAAGATAGGTATTTCTTTGCAATATATTGCAAGCAGTGCATAACATCTCGTGCCCTTAAGCTATTTTCAAACTTTAGAAAGCCAAGAATAATGATCTGGCATTGTTCCTGAATGAACTGAGCCTTCAGCTCTAAAATCTGCTGTAACTTTCCCAATTGCCTCTGGAAATTATAGAAATACTGTTCTTATGGATTGGAGTTGTATCACAGGGTTTTCTTTTTCTTTTTATAAAAGGGGGGGGGCATTCTAGTATAAACAACTGCAAAAACTGAAAGAGGCTGAAAGCCCTTAGGGGGTTTAAGCATTTGTCTGCTGATTTAATTTCTTTTGATTCATTGGGCTGGGGAATGGGGCCCAATTCTTTCTTTTCTTTTCCTTTTTTACTATTGCGTTCATGGGGGCGGGGGGGGGAGAAGTGCCCAAAGCGATTAGACTTCATGCAGTTCCCAGAATTTTCTGTATCATCCTTTGCAAAGCAGAGCAGAGCCTGGATTAGATTGTGACACGATAGAAGGAGCACAATTTAATTGTTTCATTAATACAGTCAATTGCTCAGGTCCTTTTAAGGAATTGTGGCTTGACTAGCAGTTCGCACAGACCTCGAGGGCCATATGAGGCAGTGCCTATAATGGAAAGAGGAAGGAAAAACTGTGCAGAGAGCCATGAAGCGTGCTTGTATCACACTGGGAGCTGCGTGCGCGCACACACCTACACCAGGGGAAAATGAGGCATAAGCTACCCTTCTGTGTCTTTCTCTTTCATTTATTCCTGGGATGTTCTGCCATAGCTATTTGGAGGTGAGCTGCTCACACTTCAAATAGGCAGACAATTAATAACTGGTTGGTAATCTGGTTAGTAATCGCTCTAGACTGCCATGTGAAACAGACAAACAGCTGCAGCAAGGAGAAGAGATAAACAAACCTAAGGAAATAAGGAGAGCTTTTTTGGATTTCTATGGAGAGCTCTTTAGAAATACTGGAAAGAATAGGACCAGAATAATAGAGAGATATTTAACGATTAAGAACATCAATAAGATCCCCCCAGCAGATAAAGAGAAATTAAATGCCCCAATTGAGATAGAGGAAATCAAAGCAATAATAACAGATTTAAAAAACGGGAAAGCCCCAGGCCCAGATGGGTTTAGTAGTAGATATTATAAAGAAATGGCACCGGTTCTACTGACTCCACTACAAGAAGTAATGAACAACATTCTTAATGAAAGAGAAATACCGGAGACGTGGAAGGAGGCGCTGATTACATTAATCCCAAAACAAGATTCAGATTTAGAACAAATTAAAAATTACAGACCTATTCCCCTATTAAATATAGATTATAAGATCTTCGCGGGAGTCCTTGCAAGAAGATACAAGGCCATCTTAGTAAAAAATATCCACAGAGACCAAGCCGGCTTTCTGCCGGGTAGGCAAATGAAAGATAATATAAGAAACATTATTAATATAATAGAATATTTAACAGAAAGATGCGACAAACAAGGCATATTGTTATTCGTGGACGCTGAGAAGGCGTTTGACAACGTAAACTGGGAATTTTTGCTGAGACAACTGGAACACATGGAAGTAGGTACTGAATTTTACAACGGGATAAAAGCAATCTACACGGAACAAAGGGCAAAACTGTTGATAAACAATGTGGAGACAGAAGAAATAACAGTAACTAAAGGAACAAGACAGGGATGCCCACTGTCCCCACTGTTATTTATAACGATATTAGAAGTACTACTAAACTCCATCAGAGATAATAAAGGAATAAAAGGAATCAGGGTCGGCCATCACGAACACAAAACTAAAGTCTTCGCAGACGATCTGGTTGTAACAATGGAAGACCCACTGGATTCAATAAAAGAGGTACTTAGAGAATTTGACCAATTTGGGGAAGTAGCGGGCTTCAAATTAAACAAAAGGAAAACAAAAATAATAGCTAAGAATATGCAATTAGACAAATTGGAGGAATTACAAAGAGAAGCAGAAATAGAAGTGACAAAAAAGCTGAAATATTTAGGGGTATGGATAACACCAAAAAATATAGACTTATTTAAAAACAACTATGAAACTGTATGGAAAGGGGTCAAGAAGGATATAGAAACGTGGGGTCGGCTCAAATTGCTATTCTGGGGAAGAATAGCTACAATTAAAATGTCGGTACTGCCAAGAATCCTATTTCTTTTTCAAAATATCCCGATCATTAAAGATATAAAGATATTTAAAACCTGGCACAAAGAAATTTCTAGATACATCTGGCAGGGGAGGAAGCCGAGAGTAAAATTTAAATTATTAACGGATATAAAAGAGAGGGGAGGCTTCGCTCTCCCAGACCTAAAATTATATTACGAGGCATCCTGCTTATGCTGGGTCAAAACATGGATAAAACTGGAAGATACGGAAGTGTTAGACCTAGAGGGCCACGACAATAGATCAGGGTGGCATGCCTATCTGTGGCATGGGAGGAAGAAAGGACATAAGGGATTCGGGAATCATATATTTAGAGGTCCCCTGATAGAGGTTTGGGAAAGATATAAGGATGTGTTAGAACCCAAAACACCCCAATGGCTGTCTCCATTAGAGGTTATGTCGGTTAAAAAGACCAACATGAGAGCCAATTGGGCAACTTACGAACAACTCCTAATGAAGGCGGAAGGAAAGTGGAAAATGAGGCCGTTTGAGCAGGTCAAATCCCAAGTATATGACTGGCTACATTATCATCAGATAAACGATATGTTTAAGAAAGACGTTAAAGGCAAAGGATATGCTGACAAAAAGTCCAGATTCCAATCTGAGATTTTGGAGAATAACATAAAAACTCTATCCAAAATGTATAAACAACTATTAGATTGGAATTTAGGTGACGAGGAGGTTAAGGCGGTAATGACACACTGGGCTAAAGATTTTGGCCGTAACATTTATTTTGAAGAGTGGGAAAAACTTTGGAAACATCACCTCAATTTCACGGCCTGTGTGTCACTAAAAGAGAACTTAATGAAAATGTTCTACCGCTGGTATCTGACCCCGGTAAAATTAGCCAGAATGTACGGATCTTGCAACAAATGTTGGAAGTGCAAAGAAAGGGAAGGGACTTTCTACCACATGTGGTGGGAATGCCAAAAGGTCAAAGAGTTCTGGGAAAGCATACACAATGAAATAAAGAAAATGTTAAGATATACTTTTGCTAAAAGACCAGAGGCGTTCTTACTAGGTTTGGTAGGAAAGGAGATAAAAAAGAAGGACTGCAAACTGTTCCAATATGCTATAACGGCAGCAAGGGTGTTGATAGCCAAAAACTGGAAACAAGAGAGTTTGCCGACTATAGAGGAATGGAGAGCCAAACTACTAGATTATGTGGAGATGGACAGGATGTCAGGAAAAGTTAGATATAAAAAAGATCAGAGGTTTGTCAAAGATTGGGAAAGTTTTACGGAATATCTGAAAAGCTTAACTGATGAACAGATAACACTAGTGGGTTTCAAAGGTGCTCTGTAGAAGCAAAGGGTAATGCCTATGGAAAAAGGAAGAATGAGAGTGACTTATGGCACTACATACAAAGGAATGCGGATTTATTTATTTTTTTGTTATTATGGACGATTCGTGGAATGGCAGAAGGAAGTCCTTTTTATTTTCTCTGTAAAAAACAAGAGTATTGATATAATTTGATTTGTATTTTGATTTTTACAAATTAATAAAAATTATGCACGGAAGAAAAAGAAACAGACAAACAGCTGCAGCAGATATGCTGTCTGGGAAAGTCCTTCCCTCCAGCAGACCTGCTCTTGCCTAGGGGTGGACAAATCTGCAAGTTTTACCTTCTCGTGATTCACTTTGCCCCGTTTCCCCATCAGTTTGCATAATTTTATCTTAAAGGTGTGCATGACAATTTGCATGCCTTTGAGGTCTCATTCTCCTAACGTAGGGGTCCCCAACCTGCAGCCCATGGGCCAGAAGCGGCCCACGGAGGCTGTTTAACCAGCCCACGAGCCACCCCCAAACTGAGCCGCCTGCTCGGTGAGTCCCCGCGTGCTGCGCTAAACCGGCGCAGTGTGGTGCAGGGACTCTCTTCTGTGGCTCCAGAAATCACTTATGCGCATGCCCAGATACTGAAAATCGCACCTGCACAGAAGCCATTTCCAGCGCAGCAGACATGCGCAGACACGATTTCCGGTGTCACACTGTGCTGGTCCGGCCCACAGAGGATCTCCGTGGGAGTGATCTGGCCCATGCCTGGTAAGCCTTGCTGACCCCTGTCCTAACGCATGCAGTTTCATATGCAGCCCTTGCCCAAGATGCTTTTCTTTTCTTTTTTGCAGGAATATTTCCCTAATGTAATGTAGTCAAGAAATAAATGAAGAAGTTGCCCTTTTAAGGTGGCCTTTGGGAAATAATTCACCTCTGGCTTTTCTGTGCTGATCCATTTACTGTTGCTTTTGTTGATCATGCTTTATTATGGATTTAACACTAGGATTTTAATGTTCTGCCCCTTGGCTTAGATCTCATTTGAATGAAGTTCCATGTTGATGCAAGCTAGGATTTCTTCTTTTGTTTGACTGTAAGTAGGGCTAGCCCTACCAATAAGCAGAGGGAGGCAACTGCCTTGGGAGCAAATGACGGGGGCAGCACATGATGGAGCCCCTCCAGCTATTCCTCCAGCCATTTCTTTCTGTTGGAAGCCAGTGGTGTGTGTGCCACAGCCCGTCTTATGCTCCCTAAACTAGCCCGCTGCCCTCAGGTCCACTTAAGGATGCTATCCTATTGCCAGTGTTGAAGTAAGACTCACCTGCCAAACCACTCATGGAATGGCAGGAGAAGGCACGATCTTCTCCTTTGCCTCAGGAACAAAAATGTATTGGGCTGGCCCTGACTATAAGCATCTGCTCTCTACACAACTGTATGCTCTGGCTTTCCACATTGGTGTGGCTTGGATACAGAGGCACACAACAGCAAGTCACCTGAATCCTCTGCTCAGCTCCATGTTGAAGACATGTCAAAGAGTGAGCCGGCAGTAAATCACACATTCAAAGTTGGTGTTAACTCTTTAGTGGCAAAAACATGATCTTTACTTGGCTGAGTGTCAGGTCTAATAAGCACAACAGCTCATCTCCGGTTGCTGAGACCGAAAGTCCCTGCCTCGCCATAACAGTCTAGGTCTCCTCTCCAGGCCTTTTCCCAAGCAATTGGAGACTGAGCCTACATGCAGCCAACCTCTACTCTACTCTTTTCATACCTCATCTGGTTCTGGGAGACAAGGCAAGGAGGGGAGTTTGTTGCAGCAAGAGGTGGAGACACCTGCGACTCGTCACCAGCCTGACTCCTCGCTGCCTCTTGGCTCCCTCCTCCCACTCTCCTGCTTCAGCTTCAGCTTCTGATTCTGGACTTCTCTCTGCCACAGGCTCTCCCAGCTCAGGAAGCCCTGTTGCCTCTTCAGCTTCCAACACCTCTTCCACCCAGTCTTCATTCTCTTCTCCCTCTGACCATTCATCATCATCCCACCACCAATCCCCTGGCTCTGAGCCTTCTTTCCTTGGTGGTTCCCTCCACCATTCCTCTGCATCCAACCAGTCCATGACAAGCCATGACAAAGTGCAGGTCCCCAGAAAGTTGGAGGGTAGCTTCTAACTACACTCTAGTTAGAATTTGTTAGAGTTAGAACTCTAGGTAAAGGGACCCCTGACCATTAGGTCCGGTCGTGGACAACTCTGGGGTTGCGGCGCTCATCTTGCTTTATTGGCCGAGGGAGCCGGTGTACAGCTTCCGGGTCATGTGGCCAGCATGACTAAGCCGCTTCTGGCGAACCAGAGCAGTGCACGGAAATGCCGTTTACCTTCCCGCCGGAGCGGCACCTATTTATCTACTTGCACTTTGATGTACTTTCGAACTGCTAGGTTGGCAGGAGCTGGGACCGAGCAACGGAAGCTCACCCCGTTGCAGGGATTCGAACCGCCGACCTTCTGATCAGCAAGTCCTAGGCTCAGGGGCTTAACCCACAGCGCCACCCGCGTCCCGTTAGAACTCTAGTTACACTCTAAATACACTCTAGAGAATTGTGACAGTGTACTCAGCAATGCCATCATGAAATGCCAGGTGCCATGTGTGCAATTGCAAGTACATTGGCAAACTGCAGATGCTTGGGTCTTGCCCCATTTCCTGTACTGAACGCCTATCTTTTCAACACCAAACCATTTCCCTGAATGCATGTAATAAACAGATTCATGTTATATTTATTTTTAAAGAGACAAACTCTTTAAAATAAAGAGAGATCAAATATTTGCCCAGAGTCTTAAGTGTAAGTCTAGGGCAAAAACAGTGACTGAAGCTTGATTTCCTAAATGCAAGAATGCCGCCTTAACCACAAGCAAATCCTTCCTCTTAATACTACTTGACAATTATTTAAGAGACTACAGACACCTAAGGGAAGCACTAGATCATTTAACCTTTTTATGTCTTTTCTTAAGCATGCTAGGACATAATTACATGATTAACCAAAATATTCTGGCACTTGATGGGTGAAGGGTAGAAATGGAACCCCTCATCCTCCTGGTATATTTCTCTTGTTTTATTTGTACTATTTTTAAAAAACCGTTTTTGAAGTAAAAAGGAGACTTCCTTTACACCAATCTATTAGCATAATACCTTCATGCCTGAAGGTACTGTATGTCATTGCAGTGTGATCAGACTCTGACACTTCCAGTGCTCCAAGGATCCGTGACAGAGCTGAATGAAAACCTAAAAAAAAATACTTGGCAGGAATAGTAAGAACACATAAAACCTGCCAGCTGTCAACGATGTAAATGGTGATTTTTGTTTCACTTTTTTTAAAAAACGAATTAAAGCAGGATTGAAACCTTTCCAAAGACAGCATGTTTGGCCTTGCAAAGGAAGAAAAATGAAAGAGTAAGATTTCCCACCCCCTCTTCTCTGTTGGCAGTTGCACTGGAGAGGGTGTTTTCTGGTAGCACTAAGGTTGGTCAGAAGGACACTCATCTGACAAAAGTAAAGTAAAAGCAATTGGAGAATGAAGAGTGTTGCCATTTAATAAATAACTGGGATCAACATACCTTGAAGCCTTTCAGTCTGTTAGTGCCCATCATCAAAGACATATCCACATTCGTGTGTATGCTGTGCTGGCCATAGCCAAGTAGAGGATGCCTAAGTCAAAATATAGTATCTTTGCTTGCTAACTGTCATGCTTCTGCTATGATACATGATGGCAGAAGTGCTAGATCTTGATGCAAATGGAATGTGGGGAACTACCCTAGAGGTTTATTCCTTTTCTTCATTTTAGGACAATTCACAAAGTTTTCTGTTCTTTACATGTGGCTGCATCATACATGCTAAAAGTATAACATAGAAGACTTAAGAACATGAGAGATAATCAGGGATTTTTCCAGAACTCAGTTCCGGTACCTCTCAGGTAGGCACCATTGGCATTATAAGAGAACAATACAGGCGTTCGTGGTGAGTTCCGGCACCTCTTTTTCTAGAAAAATAACACTGGATATAATAAAATGCAGGTCTGATATGGATGTACATTGGAGGACTTTTCCACATTCCCATGGATCTCAGTAGTATCTGTTTATCAAAGAATGCTCTTGGTTTATACATGTATCTAATGAAGTGCAAGTGACCCTGATTCAGATTTCATACCTCTGCCCCCAAATGGCAATGGAATCCCTTGCATAATGACAATTTTGCAATTGTTTACTTGGGCGGGGGGTGGGGGTGGTAAACTGCCATGATAAAATAAGCATTATTTTGATCTTCACAAATGGTGGGCTTTATGAGCGTATTTTGGATGGTGATAGAAACATGTAAGAAAGCTTTTTCTGTGGTGGCTTCCCATATATGACACTCCCTGCCCTAAGAGGTTAGATTATCTTCCCCTTTATTTGTGTTCTGATGGTAATTATAAACAAGCTTCAATTGCTGATTAATGTATTGATTATGGTACTGCTTTTTTTGTTTGTTTATTATTCATTTGTATTTTAAAAGTGGGAGCCACTTTAAGCAACTTCTTTATGGAAGTGAAAAGTGTGGTACAACTCTGAGCCTGGCTTTGGCTGGGAGGGCAGGATATAAATAAAATTTTATTATTTTATTTATTATTATTAAAAAATTAACCATCACCACCACCACAACATTTGTTTTCTTAGTGACCTACCTTGTAAATATTTTAAATGAAATGCAGCATCACAATTATTTATAAATACATAAAATAGCAAAGCCTGAGACAGAGAATTGTTACATGTGAAACAGTTTTTCTACCTGGACATTTAGGTATAATAATATAATTTTATTATTTATACCTCACCCATCTGTGCGAGTTTCCCCAGCCACTCTGGGTGGCTCCCAACAGAGGACTAAAAACAGAATAAAACTTCAAACATTAAAAACTTCCCTAAACAGGGCTGCCTTCAGATGTCTTCTAAATGTCAGATAGTTGTTTATTTCTTTGACATCTGCTGGGAGGGCGTTCCACAGGGTGGGTGCCACTACCAAGAAGGCCCTCTGCTTGGTTCCCTGTAACCTCACTTTGGTGTCCAGGCACTGGCAGAGGAAGAGGGGTGCGAGGGGAGCATACTGCCCCTGGCAGAGTGATCCCGGTGGAGTGCCATTGCGGCTGCCCCCCACCCACGCCCCCAGAACATGCACCAGCCTGTTCTCCACCCCTGGTGCTGGAGCATGAAGTTCCGTCACTGTGTCCTGGCTGAACGATGGAAGCCAAGGCCATTTAGGGCTTTAAAGGTCAGCACCAACACTTTGAATTGTGCTCAGAAACATACTGGAAGCCAATGTAGATCTTTCAGGACCAGTGTAATATGGTCTCAGCGGCCACTCGCAGTCCCACTTCCAGTAAAATTAAAGCAATGCTTTGTAACACTTTAGAATGGCCTGTTGCCCTGTGGGGTGGCAAGATTCCTTCATGATCAGCTACCTTGAAATCAAAACCATCCATTGAGCATTATAAGGGTTAGGGTTGACTGCTTTTGGTTGATCCTCCCTAACCCTCTCCATCACCAGTTTACTACCCATGATTTGGTGTCAGGGACATCTAAAAAACCTGTTTCAAGCCCAAACAAGCCCAAACCTCTACCCACTCTTTCACAACTGAAAGACTAAATCATTAGCTGAAGATACAGAGTGGGCAGAATATTTTTTTTATAACTTGTTGAGATATATTCTCCTTTTGAGAGACATTGTTTTGCAAAAAGAACAAGTTTCAACTTTATTTTCTGCTTCCATGAAACCAGAGGTTATGTTTATTTAGAAAGCTAACATTTATACGGCTTATACATTCACAGCAGTTCAGTGCCAAAAACCACAGGCCTAAAATGACTCTTTTCATTGCTCTGAAGGTTTTTAACCTATAGCTGTTTTTACAGGAACTGGATATTTTTGAGCAATTGCTGCTGGTAGACTTAAGAGCAATCATAGCACCCTGTGCCATCATTTGCAAAGAGTTGCTTGAGGAAAGGGATGTGCAAATTAGCCCTCAAGCTGTGGCGTGTTTTCCAGACTTTCTAAAGAAAAATTTAATAGGCTGTTTTGAAAAACAAGAGGAAATAACAGAATCATAGATATGGAAAAGACCCAAAAGTTGCTAGTCCAAATCCTCTGCCCAAAGGCAGAATCCAAACATTAAACCCATGGTTGAAAAAGGTGTCTGTTATTCCTTTGATACTATAGAAGCGGGTGTGTGGGGAAGCAAAAACAGGAAGGTTGGGGAGAGGAAACTTTCCCAAAAATGGCAAAAAGGAAGTTGATGAGTGAAGAGGGTCAAATCACTCCAAAATGCTTCAGAGTTGTTTAGAAACACAATTTTAGAATAGAAGTTCAGCTGGAGATCAGGAAATGTATCCTAAGGGCCAAGATGATGCTGGTTTGGTTAACAAGCAGAGTCAAAGAAGAGATTAGAGGCATGAAGAGTTCCATAAAAATTTCGAAGGCCTTGTCTAATGAGGAGAACAAAAAGGAACACCAACTTAGCCAAAATAAATAAAAGCAGACAATGTGGGATGGTGAAAAAGAATTTGAGGAGCACATTGCAAAAAACTTAAAGACCAGCGCACACACACAAATATATCTGTAAATACGGTAAATTAGTGGTAGGATACTGGCAACAGGGGCAGTTGGAATCTTGGATGACAAGTAAGTCAAAGGGATGCATTGGAGGATAAGGAGATTGCAGGGAATGAATTATTTCCATCTGTCTTCACAGTGGAAGATTTAGGGCAGATCTCTATACCTGAACTAACTACTGCAAAAAGAACGTATGACAAACTGAGGTAAATAGTTGTGGTGAGAGACAATGGGGTAAGTCCTGTCTCATATATACAGTGGTACCTCGGGTTACATATGCTTTGGGTTACATATGCTTCAGGTTACAAACTCTGCTAATCCAGAAATATTACCTCGGGTTAAGAACTTTGCTTCTGGATGAGAACAGAAATCGTGCAGCGGGGGCACAGCGGCAGCAGGAGGCCCCATTAGCTAAAGTGGTGCTTCAGGTTAAGAACAGTTTCAGGTTAAGAACAGACCTCCGGAACGAATAAAGTACTTAACCCGAGGTACCACTGTAATATAATATAAATTCTTGCGGGTACTATCACACTCACTATTTTCAGGTAGGATTCAGCTGACTACTGCCAAATTCAGGTTGCACGACAAACCTGCTCTCCCCCCTCCAAAATCAGACTTTTGCAGTAAGAAAAGTAATGGGGAAATGCACTGGAAAATGTGGGATAACAATTGCTTGATGCAGCATTGTAAAACCTCTCCACCAATAAACAATAGATGCTCAATAAACAGCCAACTTCATATAACCTCCCTGCAAAGTTTGTGTGCAAACCAATCGGGAGGAATGCTCAATAAACTGGTCACTTGGAAGTAATCTTCTTCTCCTTGCCTGGAGGGTCCATGGTTAGTACATGCAATCCCATATTCCACTTCAGAATGCAGGTTGGAAATGAATATAAAAGTTTAAGATGAAATAGTGGGAAACATGTACACACACAAACACACTCATATTATCATGTAAAAAAAGGAGCCCACACACCCAGAAGTAAAATGCCGCAGACAAGGTCCTGGCCTAACTGTGTCTGACCATTCCTGGCCATTTCTTTTCCTCTACTTCACTGATGGCTCCCTCTCTCCTCAGCCATGTGGCAATCAGAGTGCTATACAGTGGTACCTCGGTTTACGAACTTAATCAGTTCCGGAAGTCTGCTCTTAAACTGAAACTGTTCTTAACCTGAGGTGTGCTTTCCCTAATGAGGCCTCCTGCCGCCGGTGCCCTTCCACCATTCAGATCCTGTTCTTAGACCAAGGTAAAGTTTCCAAACCGGGACACTACTTCCGGTTTTGCGGAGTTCATAAACTGAATAGTTCGTAAACAAGGCTGTTCTTAACCGAGGTACCACTGTAAGCACTTTGGTACTCCCAGAAAGTGGGAGAAGGCCCATCAGGTGGTTCTGTGTGCCACACAGAGAGGCCTGTTCTTTACCACATGTCCCTACTTTTTTTTAATGCTCATTTTTTAAAATAAAAGCTGTTCTTTTTAATGTTTCCTTTCATACTGTTATTTTTTACTGAAAGGTAAGAGGGAGATTTTGACACTGTTAATATAACACGGGGTGTTAATCTTATAATCACCCTGTCAGCACTTTGTGTCAGGGTGTTAATGACCACCTTTCAGCCACTCAGAGCTCCCTGCCAATACAAATAGAGCACTATATAGCCAACCAGCAACAAGTCAGACACTTTGGGTTCTTTTCCCCCCTTTTTCAAAACTCTCTCCTCCTTCAGTCCTCTTTTCTACAAGGAGTAGACAACTCACAATGTGGCAAAGAAAACTCCTTCTTTGTCAATTCCTTGCATTCTCCTCTTCCTTAGTTCACCTGCACATTTACCATAAAAAAATTGGGGTTGGTGCATGTACCATGGGATATAGATACACAAATATTTTCTTTGGATTTAAATACAGCAAATCCAGTATTAGGGGTGGAGAGAGATGTGTATTTTTCATTGGAAACAGAAGCAGTAATTCATCTAATTTCAAATGGTTAATTTTTATGCAGTAAGCCAGCTTGCTTTATTTAAATATATTTCCAACCCTCTTTTCCAATATAGGAATCAATCATAGAGGCTAATAAATTAAGATAAACAAAGGATGGTACTTGCCTCAGCAGGATTCTGCACCAGATTTTGAAGTTATGTATTGCACTTATGCTTGTACAATGGAATTTACCCTCTTCCCATTGTATATGCACAAAATCTGTTCTGGGGTAGGCATGGGGCAAGAGGGAGGAGGAAAATTCCTTTGGGTAATCTTTGCACTGATAGAATGATTTAGTTGACTACTGTCTGTAGATATAGATATTGATATTCTTTTAGGTCAACTAGGGCTGGCCACCACTGCTCGTGTTGTTCACACACACACACACACACACACACACACACACACACCACCCCCTTCCCCACCCCTTTATACTTGGTCAACCTCCCTCCCTTTACACTGGCACAATGTTGTGTTCTACTGCAAATGGTGTTCACAGCACATGGTGGCCAAAGACTAAGCAGACAAGAGTTCAGGGGTAGGCAGATATTAAGGTCATGGCAGAACCCTGGACAGCTCCCAGTGATGCTCGGGCTGGCAGCTGAAAGCCAAACTGGAGGGGACGATTGTAGGGCAGGTCACTTCCATTGTTGCATTGTTAAACTGCTCTCATAATCGAGAAAGGTCTCTTAACATTCCACTAAAATCTACCCTCCTGTAACTTAAACCCATTCAATCTAGTCCTGCCCTCTGAGGCAGCAGTGAATAAATATTTGCCTTCTTCTATATGACTGCCCTTCAGGTATTTGCAGAGTACAATTGTGTGTGTGTGTGTGTGTGTGTGTGTGTGTGTGTGTGTGTCCACCTCAGTCTTCTCCAGGCTAAGCATACCCACTTCCTTCAACATTTCCTCAAAGGAAATGTTCTCCATACCACTGCCTTTGTTACCGTCCTCTGAACCCTTTCCAATTTGCTAATATCCTCCTTAAAACGATGTGCCCAGAATTGGACGCAATACTCGCTACATTGGCTTGTGCTCTGAAAACAGATATTCTTATCTTTTTTCTGGGAAGTCGGAGAAACGCTTACGTTTCTCAAAAAAAGAAATGCATCCTGTCTTCAGGGAATGACTATGTCTATTCTTGAGTCCAACTGTTTATTATTTTAAGAGATATCATTTTGACTTCAAAGACCAATGAGTTGGGGGTGGGGGCAGGAAGTACTCAGCTCTGTTTATCTGTTAAATGTCAAGCCCATCATATAAGCTTCAAGGGGGCTGGAATTTTCCAGAAGCAGTTCCCTGTAGCTCAACTGAAGACATCCAAAACTCCTCTCTAAGCAGCTGTGATTCTTATTTGAATTTCAGCCTAGGTATAACCACAGGCCCCAAGCTCCCCAAGGAAGTCTTGCATAAGCATTGTTCTCAATTAGTAGTGCAGAGATTTGAGAGAAAGCAAGAGGTCTTTGCTTTAGTTGGCATTGGGACATTAAAAATAAGTGGTCAAGTCTCTTTTAGATGTCTGTGTGTAAATTTAAATCCCTCTTAATGGTAATGGGAACTGCATATGCGTGCTGAGGGGAGAGTGAATACCCCCTAAGCAAGCAGGCTGGGCAAGGCCAAGAAAAGCCAAACTTTGCTACATTTTAGAACCAGCCAAAATAATAGTTTTTCAAGAACGATTTTATGGGTTAAGCAAATCTGTCCGTCTGCGATGGGATTTGACTTCCCAGTAGGATGTACGTTTTATTTACTAAGTTTTCAACTTTTACATCGTGCTGGGGAGGGAGAGGGACAAGAAGCAAGTTTCCAAAAATACCAGAGTAGAAAGGAAACAGCTGTTTGAAGAGATGAGCCATGATGGTGAGTACAGGGGCCAATGGCAGAGTCTGGGTGTTGCTGACAGATTTCTGGGCTTGGCAGGCTTCATGGGCACCCGTGAATTATGTCACTGAGGAAGAATCCGCGAGCAGGGATTTCAGAGTCCTGCTGATCACGAATCTTCCTTGCAAAACTCCAGTTGGAATATTTTCATTCCGACCTAACATTTTTCACTTGCGTTCCTCTGTGGAGGACAACATGACATTGGAATCAACAGCCCTTTCAGCATCCAAATAGGAGATTAACAAGCCGTGCCAGAGTGATCCCTTCTTCCACTCCTCCCACACACAAGCGGCCCTAGACTGACCTCAGCTCCAGTTGCTGGGCTGAGCAAGTGGCAGAAACAGAATCCTGATTTCCTGCATGGCTGGTAGAAAGAGACCCAGAACCAATCTAGACTAATTTGAATCAGACTCGCTTTATTCTACTCACTGGACATTGTAAATTTAGCACATACATTTCATACTCAGGCAAGACATGCAGAAAGAGACTAGGCCAGGAGTTAGCAAACTTTTTCAGGAGGGGGCTGGTCCACTGTCCCTCAGACCTTGTGGGGGGCCGGACTATATTTTGGGGGGGATGAACGAATTCCTATGCCCCACAAATAACCCAGAGATGCATTTTAATTGAAAGGACACATTCTACTCATGTAAAAACACGCTGATTCCCGGACTGTCTGCGGGCTGGATTTAGAAGGCGGTTGGGCCTTAGTTTGCTTACCCATGGACTAGGCTATGGTGGAACTAGATACATCCCCAAAAGGTGTATAATAAGGAAAATGATGGGGTTGTTCCTCACCCAGCAGCTGCCATTGCTGCTTTATTTTTGTGGTTGCAAATTCTTGGAAACTATTTTCGATGTTGTGTTTTAAATTGTAACTCACTCTGGGACCTTCGGGTGAAGGGTGGGCAATAAATTAAATTAAACTAAAACATTGTCCCAGCGTTTTCTCACAGGGCTTATCTAGATCATCTTTTGCTGACCTCATGCCCTGCTGGTATTTTGGACTACAACTTCCATCAGCCTCAGCTCATGGGAATCCAAAACTGCAGATTGAGGCAAGAAGAATATAAATAAATTACAAATCCTCAGAAAATGGCACGGCCATGAGAGGAGAATTAGGTTACTACTCTTCTATCCATCATTGTCACTGGAGGCACAAGTGTCCTTGTTGGCGCAGGTCTTGGTAAACTTTAGACTGGGCTGCTGCAATGTGCTGTATGTGGGGCTGCTCTTGAGGCTGGTTTAGAAATTGCAGCTGGCGAAAAAAGGCTGTGGCCCAGCTTTTGGCTGGGACAATTCTCTATCAGTATATTATGCTGGTGCAGATAGCTCTGCTAGCTTCAAGGTACTGCTGTTAATGTATAAAGCTCTAAATAGCCTAGAATCACATTACCTGAAGGACCACCATGCCCCTTACACAACAGCCGGATCACTTCAATAATCTGGAGGTAACTCTCTTCAATGAACTACAGTGATTTCAGATTCTTTTAGTTTCTGTGCTAAGACCTTTAGTGGCACCAATACTTCTTGAACACTGTTCACATTGAAATCAAGCAGGCATGCACAATTCTGATATTTCATCACCTACTGAAAACATTTCACCAAGCATTTTTACAGAACTCATTTGATTCACTGTTGGTCATTTCTTCTGAATTTTATAAGATGCTTTAGGGTTTATATTGTAGATTGCCATTATATTTTTTTTAATGAGTTGGTGATTTAGAAATACTCTTAAAAATAAAATAATTACTGTTGATGCCATAGGCATTATCCATCACATGATCATGACAACCATATTATTATGACAACCATATTATTATGATTACTACAACTATTACTACTAATTATGTATATCCCACCCCCCTCATTCTACATAAACTGTACTCAAGGCAGCTCAGACTTTAAAAATTGGCTTTAAGACTACAGAAGTCGAATAAAACAAACAGTACATTATTTAAAATAGCAGAACATTATATTACACACTGTATTCACTTTTATAATTGACTCACTTACTGAAAGGAAATTGCATTTCCACAGCAGCAAGATATCAGCGTTTGAGTGCTTAGAAGATGCAATCTTTGTGCTGTAGAATTTTTTCCTTCAGAAAACGCTGCTGGATTCCACTGTAATTAATTAATTACAACTGTCTGTTGTGTTGTAAAGCAGAGCCTTGCAACACCATCAAAGGGATTTAAACACCCATTTTTGTAAGATAAATCCAGATTGTGTTTAGCCAATTTTGTGGTATTAAACCACACTGTGGGCCATACTAGAGAGTGTCTAAGCACCATTATCTCTGTCTTTAAGGGGTTTTAAAATGCAGATTACCATCACTGGCAGAGGAAGAGGAGTGCGGGGGGAGCGCAATCCTGGTTGGGTGCCATCGCGGCTGCCCCCCCCATGCGCTGGGCGCCACACCCCCAGGATGCATGCCACGCCCCTGCAGGTGGCATGCCACACCCCCCAGAACACGCATCACACCCCCGGGATGAATGCCAGCCACGCCCATGCCTGCTTTCCACCCCACCCCCACCGGAGCTTGAAGCTCTGCCACCGTCTTGACCCTGGCATGGTGAAAGGGAGAGTTAATACTTTGTCACCAGTATAGATCTGGGCACATTCAGAGGTAGAGACAGGAAGGATTGTCAGATGGGCTCTGCTCCATTGTCTCATCAATGGATGCTCTTTGACTCCTGAGATGCTGCTTTTAGCTTTCCCCCCTGTCTTCTGGATTTCACCTTGACCTATAATGTACACGAAGAGATTGTTCCAACTTTTTTTCTTTGCCTTGCCTCACTAACAATTATACTTCCGTGTGTGTGTGTGTTTGTTTGTACCATTTTACGTTTGTCACTATGTTTAAAATTTAAAAGAACATTGCAATTAAGGACACAGATATACCCTCTAGCTTGCACCTGAGCATTAGACCAAACAAATTCTTGATTGTCAAGTTTATTGAAGATCAGACCTTCCATCACCACCATCATCAAAGGGCTGAACTTGAGGCAGCAACACCTCAACAGCTGTTTCGCTTCCAGGGAAATTAGCAATGTGGAGTGGAGGGTGGGTTTTGTTGCCCACAGTTTCCTCTCTTCTCAGCCCCCAATAATTTCCAAAGAGAGTTTCCCCCCTTATAAACACATAACTGGAACTTCCTATGCCAGAGAAGCTTCAGACCCGGGGTGTGATTTGATGTGGAGAACAGTCAGGAAAATGGGTTAAGAATTGTTCTGCATCTCCACTTCACATCACCACCTCCCCACATTTGTCACACATGTTTGCATGTAACATCCTGTTTGGTCCTAAATGTCTCGTGCAACAGCTCAAGGAATGTTACCTCATGTCAATCCTTCCCCCTCCCTGGGTTTGCTTGTTTTCTTATATTTTCATTTCTGGGTTTGTGATTATAAAGCTCAGAGGTTTCCTAAACAGAATCGTAAATCAAAGAGAAAGCCGGATGTTCATCCAGACCACATGTTGAGAAGCATGCTTCCAATTCCACATGAAAGCTGCACTAACCAGATGTGAATGCAATTTTCCTGCTTAGATGGGAAGTTGTAGGGAGAATGTACAAAATGCCCATAGCTTTTAAAATAGAAAGGAGATCTTTCTAGAAAAGGTCTACCAAGGCTTATGTTCATATTTCATTTCTGGGGAACTTTCTTGTGGTCAGAGTTGGATGCTACAGGGCATATCCATTATACCTAGCAAGCTACATAAGAAGAACGCTACTGGGTCAAACCAAAGGCACATCTAGTTCCAGTATCCTGTTTTCAGAGTAGGCAGCCAGAAGCTTATGGGAAGCCCACAAAGAGAATATGAGTGCCGCAAGACTCTTGCCCATTTGTATTTCCCGCCAGTGGTCATCCATGAGCCCATTCCATTCCATTTCCAATCATCTGCATTAAAAAACCAAACAAACATTGCATTTAACATGTTGGCACCTATCTGTCTTGGGAGACAATGGAGCGATGCACCTTTTGGGGTGAAGTCAAACTGTTGGAAGGTTAAAGCACCTGCCAGAGACCGAAATGAGACAGACATGTTTTGTTGCAGCTGGGGCAGATGAAGGTGTCCTGTTGTGCTGCTGCAGATGCACCATGGTGTTTCTGCTCTCTGTGCTCCTCCCAGCAGTCATTCCTCCTCTGGTCGCTACTATAGATGCAACTTAGAACTGCCAGAAGTGAAGCCTCAACGTTTTCCACGTTCACTGCATCAGGAGGATTTGGACATCACAAGAGACTGAAACAAAGATGTGCTCTCCCAAGCCCACATTCCCAGCAAATTCACACTTCTGTCTCAGCGACACCCATGCTGGCTTGGGCGTGTCCACAGAATGGAAGATAGGAGGATCACCAAGGGCATAGCCTACAGGGAGCTGGCTTCAGGCACCAGGCCCATTGGCAGACCAACTCTGCATTACAAAGACGTCTGCAAACACGACATGTAGGCTGATAACATCAATCCCACCATGCAGAAATCCCTTGCATTGCATTTAAGCATGTGTCTATTTAAACACACTTTTCTGAACCTCTTTTCTGTCACAATATGCATTTCTAAATTATTTTCTCTCAAGATGTGCATTTATAACTATTCCAGTACAGTTTTGATGCAGGAACTGCATTGGAAGAATTGGGGAAAGTGAGAAATTCTGTGGGTATTTAATTTGTCCAGGAGATGGTGATCAGATCAGTTTGTACTGGAATTTGAATGATTAACTTCTTGCCTCTATCTGTACGGCAGAAGAGGATAGGACTAGATAGGCTGGATGGGGAGGTGTTAAGTTTATGTGTTGGCTGCATTTGTGTGTACCTTTCCCTGTATACTGGAGAAGCTTCAGTAGAAGCTACTTGAGGGTGATTTGGCTTGTAACCCTCGGATCCTTTAAACTGCTGGT
This sequence comes from Podarcis raffonei, assembly GCF_027172205.1. NCBI lineage: Eukaryota > Metazoa > Chordata > Lepidosauria > Squamata > Lacertidae > Podarcis > Podarcis raffonei. The sequence continues at coordinate 51,239,800 of NC_070610.1, forward strand.
TGTGGTGATTCACTGTGCAAGGAAATCAACTTTGACATTCATTACCAGAGCTAAACTTTGGGAACAAGTTCAGCGGCTGTGCCCTGGCCTAAAATAAGCTTTGTGTTTGAAATGGCAGGTTTTACCCTCTTCCCCTTGAATGCTTGGAGGTATGCTCAGAGCAAGCAGGAATATGTGCTACTTGTGTTGCCACAAGAAAGGAAACACGAACAATTTCCCATGTGCATGCCATAAGGCAGAGTGATGGCAAAATGGTCAGAATGTGCTGTGCATGTTTTGCTTCTCTCCTTGTGGGTGGAAATACCCCCTAGAATCCAAACCAACCAAGAGGAGAAAACAGCAGAGCGAGCAGCTGCAAGGTTACTAAGACGCAACAATGCTCAAGTACATCCAGCTCAGAAAAGACGGCAAGTGACTCTTGGCAGCCTCAGCTTCCTTGCGTTTATAAAGCTATCTATTTTAAATTTGAAGTGGAAACTTTGTTTGGGGCCAGCTTTTAAAATATCAGATCAGCTCCAGGAAGGAAAACAGTAAAGGATGTCAGGAAGATTGCTGGTACAGAGTGTACTCCAGACTCTTCAAGGCAAGAAGCAAAGAGAAATCTCAGAAATGTCCCTAAAGCTTTCCTATCTCTGTCTGCTTGACAGCAGCAAACAGTCTTCAAAAAATAGGTAATGGGGGTTACCACATTAAGCTCTATAAAGCAGGAAAGGCTTGTTTCTCAGAGTTACACTCCAGACATTACTGGGTGACCATTAAAAAGGTAAAGGGACCCCTGACCATTAGGTCCAGTCGTGACCAACTCTGGGGTTGCGGCGCTCATCTCACTTTATTAGCTGAGGGAGCCGGCGTACAGCTTCCGGGTCATGTGGCCAGCATGACTAAGCCACTTCTGGCGAACAAGAGCAGCGCACGGAAACGCCGTTTACCTTCCCACCGGAGCGGTACCTATTTATCTACTTGCACTTTGATGTGCTTTCGAACTGCTAGGTTGGCAGGAGCAGGGACCGAGCAACGGGAGCTCACCCCGGCACGGGGATTCAAACCGCCGACCTTCTGATCGGCAAGTCCTAGGCTCTGTGGTTTAACCCACAGCACCACCCACGTCCCTGGGTGACCATTAATGATTTGCTAATGAGTTGGTGAGGAGAAGCCCAGTTTTTAGGAAAGAGAGGTGTGAAATGAGCAATGTAAGGGTAGTAGAACCTCTTCAGATGTTCTGCAAAACATGATGCAGGGGGAGCCCAATCACATGCTCCCAACTGCCATGCATTCATGATAATGTCTGAAAGAGGACAGTTGTACACACAAAGAGCTCTTGCTCTGAGAAAGCAGGCCCCTGATTTCATGGAGAGAGCCTTTCACATGTACACTTATAGATCCATGGCTACTAACCATCATGTCTGTGTACCATTCCCAGTACCAGAAGCTGCATGGCTCCAAATACCAGTTGCAGGGGAACTCAAGTGGAGAAAGTGATTTTGATTTTGTGACCTGCTTGCAGGCTTCCCATAGGCTTCTGGATGACTTTGTGAGAACAGGAAAGTGGACTAGATCGGTCTTTGGTTTGATTCAAGAGGACTATGGATGGGGGCTCACTTCAGATATGAATGAGAGGAACTTGGGAGCGTGTGATTATGCTCCACATATTGGATAATGTCAAAGACGCCTCAGTATAACTATCAATGGGCAGTCTGGACTGTCCTCCAGACCAAAGTGCCACATGGACCACACAACTAAGATGGCACTGGTGTGTTGCTTATCACAAACGTAGCCAGAAAACTATTTATTGAGTACTAAAGCTGTGACCTGCCAGGACATGAAAGCCGCTTTATCCCAATGATTTTGCAAATGTCGAAGATTTTCTCCATTTCTGCAAAACATTGTCTCTACTTTCCATCCAGGTACTGCCCTGTCTTCAGTCTCTTTATTTTGTGGAAAGGTTTTTGAATAACAGTGGACGTGAACATTCAAGAGCATGTTGACCTCTTTGGAACATTTGCCAATCTGGTTTTCATCCCTGCTTTCAGACTCTGATTTTTTAACTTTGCTTGGCCCAACTACGTTTAGAAATCTATATCCATCAGGAGAAGGAATATCAAGTATACATTCCAGCCAGGCAAAAACTGTTGGGGTGCAAAGCAGTTAACCAAAAAGTTAACATTCTTTAACTATCTAGGCACGCAAATTCTATTTTTAAAATTGGAATCCTGTGTGTGTGTGTGTGTGTGTGTGTGTGTGTGTATCGGCTTTGAACATTTTGGTTTGAGTTATATAACATTATTTTGGGTAGTCTGAAAGAACCTGAAGTATGAGGCCTGCCAATCTGTCTGCTTCATATAAGCAAGTAGCTCAGTCAGTTGTGGTGTTTCCCTGACTTTAATTTTTGCCAATCTCAGTGAGGCATGTTTATTACTAACTTTTATAAATTATATGCTAACATAAACCACAGCTAAACCCATGTCTGGGATTCTTCTTCCATCCTGCTCAAGTTCACTTTTCTGCAAAAATATGCCTAGTGTATGATTTTACTAGTCTTTTTTCTCAGACCAGAAGTGATTTATATTAGTAGGTTTTCCAGATACATGACGCAGCCCTACCACTTGAAGTGGGGTCATTGCTCACATGGAAGAGTAGTTTCAAATCCACACAGGATCCTGTCGTGCCTGATCGTTGCAAAGCTGATCTATTGGTCTGTCTTCTATGCATTTAGCTTTGCTCAGAATTCTGCAGCACATGGGAAATGAGGTCATTTGATGCATATCGGGAGAATGGTTCTTTTATTTAGCCTTCAGATGTACAACCACTTCAAATCACAACAGCTGAAAAAGCACATGCAAGGAATATAAGTTGTACCCATGGACAATTATAAATTCTCCTTGCAAATGTGTTATTTGGGCAGTCAGAGCTGTCATAGAAAAGATAAATGTATGAATTACCATCTCTAACTGTACTTAACCCCATCTCCTTTACACACTGGAAATCAATTATCTCTTACCTGTCCACTGTACCTTGTAAGCCCATAGGATAGAGGTTTTGGTATTTAGTATAACATCAAGCATGCTATTAGTGCTATACATTTTAAATTATTGTAGTGAGAGCACAATCATCAACACAGAGTTGTCCATGGTCATGTATTAGGTACTTATGTAGTGGACATTTTAGGCACTTGTTGCAACAGCAGGATTCTTCAAGTTTTAATCACAAGTTGAATTAGTTAACCAAACTATTCCCCACCCCCAACTTTGAATTAAAGCTCTGCACACTTAACTGTTGACTGCAACTTTCTTAAACACTTCTTATTGTCAGAAGGCTGGGATCTGACCTAAATAATAAAACCACCAGGTTGAAAAAGTCAACACATCCCTAGTGGTTTATTACATCTCATTCTGCATGTTCTTATTGTTCTGGCATTTGAGAGATCCATGAAAGGGCATGAGAAAATATTTCATAGTTATTGAGATTAAAGAGGTTGTAGAATTGTGCTTTTAAAAGGGACAAAGTTGCAGCATTCTATCGGCTACACTTTGAGATGACTATGTATTACTGGATTTAATTATTCACATCTTGGGAAATAACTGAAAATTAAAATTACATTTTAATTGGCAGAACTCATAGATTTTGTTTCTCTGTTCCATGGATGTCTGCTATGCAAAGAGCCCTTTTAGGTGCAGGCAAGGTTCTGTCTATACCCATCCAACCAACAGGGAATCAGAAAATACCGTATTTTTCACTCTATAAGACGCACCAGACCACAAGACGCACCTAGTTTTTGGAGGAGGAAAACAAGAAAAAAAATATTCTGAATCTCAGAAGCCAGAACAGCAAGAGGGATCGCTGTGCAGTGAAAGCAGCAATCCCTCTTGCTGTTCTGGCTTCTGGGATAGCTGCGCAGCCTGCATTTGCTCCATAAGACGCACAAACATTTCCCCTTACTTTTTAGGAGGGAAAAAGTGAGTCTTATAGAGCAAAAAATACGGTAAGTTCCACCAAATTCCACAAGTGTCAAGCAGGTAAAGGTAAAGGGACCCCTGACCATTAGGTCCAGTCGTGGCCGACTCTGGGGTTGCAGCGCTCATCTCACTTTATTGGCCGAGGGAGCAGGCGTACAGCTTCCGGGTCATGTGGCCAGCATGACTAAGCTGCTTCTGGAGAACCAGAGCAGCGCACGGAAACGCCGTTTATTTTCCCGCCAGAGCGGTATCTATTTATCTACTTGCACTTTGACGTGCTTTCGAACTGCTAGGTTGGCAGGAGCAGGGACCAAGCAACGGGAGCTCACCCCATCATGGGGATTCAAACCACCAACCTTCTGATCGGCAAGTCCTAGGCTCTGTGGTTTAACCCACAGCGCCACCCGTGTCAAGCAGGGACAGAACTGCTATTAAAAATCTCTGAATTTCCCACCCAGTCCTCCAGATATGGACATTGTCCAATAGATTATTCTTTACAACAGCAGATCATTCTTTACAACAGCACATCAAATTTTCTGCCTAAAGCCTGTTTTGCACAGTGTTTGTCCAAAATCAGATGCTCTGGTGTGCATCTTTCCAGCATCCTGTTTCAGTTTGTTTGCTTTGCAATCTGTTTGCATCTCCTAAATTAGCCAGCTGCCCACCCTCATGCGTGGTGGGGGATGCTGTCCCATTCCCAATATTGAAACAGTGTTGATTCAACCATAATCCCAGTCATAATTCTTACATAGAATGGGGGGTGGGGGTAACGGTGCCTTCTTGCCTCCGGCAGAAAAATGTTGTGGTGGCTCTGCTCCCAGCTGCCTACACTCCAGGACTGGCAGCTATGAATTAATTCTTCATCATTTGCCCCAGCAATCCATATGTCACCTCCTAAGATGGCCCTATATTATTTGGCCTGCACCAAGAAGCAACACAGCAGCTTGACCAGTTAGCATGCTCCTGGATTTTGTGAGTGCTTTTTACTGAAAGAAAATATCCTTACATTATTGCAGAGATCAGCTACTATTTATACTTCTTCAGCTTCTGATTGCCCTCGTCTCCTGCCCCTGCCCATTAAAATATGAGGAGTTCCCTTTTCATGCAAAGAAGAGCATGTGATTCAGTTACGGCCACATTGCATCATGTCATATGTCTAGGGGACTAGCTACTTGTCAAGGAAAGCAGGACCCTGCTGAAAGACAGAGATAGCATGTTATAATGAAATGCTGTTCCACAGCTGCTTGCTGAATTAATTTCCCTGTAGAATTTTCTAATTAGTCGGCTTTCTCCAGCCTATTCCCCACAGATGAAACAGAAAGGAAGCAAAAGGCTAGCACCTGCTCCTAAACTTTGGCTGGGGTGAGGGGAGATGGGGATTTAATGGCTGACATACGCGGAAAATAGTTAGACACGCGAAAGTCTCCCATCCAGCCAGCTGTGGGGATGAAGTAACTGGCTTTGGAAGCTTCGTGGAGATTCTTTTATGGGAGGAAAATTTCCACTGGCTAAAATTTGAGACAGTTAACCACATTACTTGGGGGGGAGGGGGATAGATTTGTTCAAGTGTCAAAATATTGTCCTACTGCCCCCCCTTAAAGGATACTTCAGGAAAAGAAAGAAGAATGGATTACTCAAAGCCATTAAGATGGTTTAATGTGGAGCTTGAACAATTACTCCTAGTTCATCGTTTTAATGGTTGTATTTTCTCCCATTATTTTTTTTTAAAAAAAACACCAAAACACTATTTTACTGGAATGCAGCACATATTTGAAAGTACCAATTAGGATGGCATGCAGGATGAAGGCAATAACAGGAACTAGTGGCTTATGATTCATTGCTTTGAAGGAGAGTTATTGATTGCACAGAAGTTGTTCATGTTAGATGTTATAGGAAATCAAAGCATGGAGAAAGCAGAACCGGATAGTAGCCATCAAGATCTTCCCAGGAAAATAAATACATGCATAATATTGAACTTGCAAGCACACTTAATTCCCTTTCCCTAAATATCTCAGAATTACGACCTGTGACAAAGAAACTGGATTGCTCTAAGGCCCACCACTTTATTAATAAATTTAATTGATCTCCAACGTCATTGTTAGATTAAGAGCCAACTTTCCCGCTTCCTCCATGTGAGTTTCCTGGTACCAAAGCCAGAGCTTGGATTGCTATGTGCCTTGATTGGATAACCCCAGCCTGGCTCAAAGCATCAGACTTGTGACGCTTTTAATCTTCACAAGCATCTTAGTGGTCTGCAGAGGAGCCCCTATGTCATCAGCTTCCTGACTGAAGAGTCCTGGGGATTTGTGAGACTCTTGGGACCCAGGAGTGGTCCCTCTCCTAGGCTCCTCTAGCTGCTAAGCTGTGGTGGTCTGATTGAGTAACCCTCTCTTCACCACACAGTACCTTAGCATGTGTCATGATTCCCTCTGAATACTTGGATTCAGACCAAAAGTGTGAGGGACCTGAGGAAGAGGACTCTAAATGGGGAGGAAGAGGAATGAGACAATGGAGCAGAACCCATTTGACAATGCCTCCTGCCTCTGCCACTGAATGCACTCAGACCTACTGATGAGGCAGGAGTTCCAGAGAAAAGGAGGCTGTTAAAGACTGTGGAAGGATGAGGAGGGCTCAGCGGCATGGGGAGGTATGGAAGGCTATGTCTTCCATGGAGAGGTTGTGCCTCTATAGAAAAGAAGAGACTAATTTCTCTAAGGAGGAGTGCCTGCCTTCAGACCAGGAATTCCCACAGAGATGGGGATTTTCACAAGTATATGGGCATTCTCTATCTCTGCTTAAAAGCTTGGCAGGTAGGCAAGGAAACTTTTTGGAACAGCTCCATAACTCCTGTGCAGTTTCGGTTTCCTTGTTAGGATCTTGGACACAGTGGCCTAGATCTTAGATCGAGCTTATTGTGTTAAACTGCTCTGTGTGGGCAACAGGGGTCTCCTAACAATTCTCTGTGCCCTTAGCAAGCTAAACTTTCCTGGATTCTTTGGGAGGAGCCATGACAGTTTAAAGTGGCATGGTAATGCTTTAAATGTGCAGATGGGGCCCCAAAGCGAGGGCCAAGCTGAGCTTTAGCTTTTGAATTCTTCAGGCTGATAGCACCTGGGGATTCAAAGCTTTATCTTTCCCCACCAGTTTCTCCAAAGAGCAGCAAAGAAAAATAAAACAAATTAGATGGTCAAACTTAGATTAGAAAATGTGTAGTAGAAAACATTTCTTTCTAGACCCAGAAGGGAAAGCAAAATCTGGCTTCTGTGGGATAAGAGACAGAGGTTTTGAAAAGAAATAATGGAGCATGTGCACATACTTTTCTTTGCTCCAGGATGAACTTAAAAACATTAAACACAGAGACACAAATGGGAGGTAAAGGGTAAGGATGTTATTACCCTAAATAGAGAAGATTTGGCAAGATACCCTAACATTGCAAAAGCTTGCCTGTGGGAAGCTGGAAAATTAGTACAGGGCAGAGACTAGCACTGCAGCTGACCTCCCCTGTTGCAGGAGATGATCTTAATGAACCAGTTTCCAAAATGCCATTGCAAGGGTTTTAATTGGAGCTGTCGCTAATTAACCTGTGGAATGAGGAGTATTTTGACAGGGATATCCAGTCATTCAATGTACAACTCGCAGAAAAACCCAAAGCAAGGTATTTAACATCTTAAATTTGAAAGAAGGCCAGCAAGCATTATGGAGTCTTGCAAAATCCCAAAATGTCCCAATGCACACTGAGCCAGGAGGCTGTTCTTCAGACAGCGTGATTTATTTATTTATTTAAAGAGGAGTTAAAATGAAAGACCTTCTCCCTAGGCTTGTAAATTCAAACCTGAGTGTGCTCTGCTGCTTGAGAACTTTATACAGACTGCAAACAGCAAGCAACACTCTGGCAAAATTTACAAGCCCGGGACGTTTTCCTTTACATCCCCAAGACCAATGATCATTTCTGTACCCATTATGAAATGAGCAAGGGATGGGAATTTAGGTTTGTGTATTTACTGATTAGGGACGCGGGTGGCGCTGTGGTCTAAACCACTGAGTCTCTTGGGCTTGCCTATCGGAAGGTCAGCGACAGGGTGAGCTCCCGTTGCTCGGTCCCTGCTCCTGCCAACCTAGCAGTTCAAAAGCACGTCAAAGTGCAAGCAGATAAATAGGTACCGCTCCGGCAGGGAGGTAAATGGCTTTCCATGTGCTCTGGCTTCTGTCACAGGGTTCCGTTTCACCAGAAGCAGCTTAGTCATGCTGGCCACATGACCTGGAAAACCTGTCTGCAGACAAACACTGGCACCCTCAGCCTGTAAAGCGAGATGAGCGCCGCAACCCCAGAGTCGTCTGTGACTGGACTGGACTGGGATCCTTTACCTTTACCTTTACAGTGAGGGGGGAAAGTATTTGATCCACTGCTCAATTTGCCCGTTTGCCCTCTGACGAAGAAATGACCAATCCATAATTTTAATGGTAGGTTTATTGTAGCTGTGAGAGACAAAATAATAACAGGAAAACCCCCAGAGGGGGTTTCGTCAGAGGGCGAACAGGCAAATTTAGCAGGGGATTACATACTTTTTTCCCTCACTGTACCTTTACCTTTACCTTTATTTACTGATAGCAGAATTAGCCCTTAAGTTCCACATCTTGACAGTTTCTGATTTGCAAATGTGCCTCAAAATGCTGGTGACCCTGTCGTAAGCTGTCCCTATGCACAGAAACCATGCACTCTTGAGTTCCAGTTTACGAACACATCCCTCATGTATGCAACAGGGCTCTCCCTTTCACGCCTTCCCGCAGTGAGTTATCTTTGTGCCCTGAGTTTACTTGTAAAAATAACCTGAATAACTAGTTGTGTGTCAAATCTTAGCTTTGTGAGAGTACCATAACCATTTATACTTAACTAAAGTGAAATATAACTTGAAATTCATGGTGTGTCTTCCGGGTTGGCGCCATTGTTTAATGGCGGATTCCCTCCGAGCTCCGGAGGGAATCGGCTCCGTAGCGTCTGGGTCTGGCCGCTGCGGCGAAGCGGAGACCCTTAAAATCACAGGCGCGGATGCCTGTGAACACAGAGACTCGGCGGGCACCATTTGCGCCCCCCCAATCCGCGACGGAGCCTTTTTAAAGGCTTCGGAACGGAGGCAGGGTGAGGCGTGGTGCTGAGAGTACTCCCTCGCCTACGGAGTGAAGCCGCAAGCCATTGACAGAGAGCGCCAACTTCTTCCAAGACCGATTGGACTCTAAAATATAAACCCGTGAGTAATACGGAGATTGGAACTTTAAAAATTTGTAATTTTGGATTTGGAACGAGCGGGAAGGGGCTAAAAAGGAAGTTCACCCCCCCCCTCTTTGTAAACAATCTAAAGCAAAGGGCTGGGCAGCTAAGGTCGAGAGAATCTGTTTTTTGTTTTTTAATGAAAGATCCTGACTTCACGGTTTTGATACTATAAGAAGATTTACTGGAGGATAAAAAGAATTTTGGGAGCTGAAATTTCACCCCCCCCCCCCCGAGACCCGGGAACGTCCTATGAGAAAGCCTGTTGCATTGAAGATTTTGACAGCTGTCAAGTGAGCTGCTAGTCAGCTAGCTGTCAGCTGGAAAAAGAGAACATTGTTTCTGCTGTTTTTGCTGGTTTACTTGGTATAACTTGTTGAAAATAAGGAGGGCTGATACAAAATAACTGGACTTTTGGTTTTGAGCTGAAAGGAACAACAAGGAACTAAAATCCCCCTAGAGGGGTAATAGGGACATTACATCACAAAAATGGCTGGAGTATGTAAAATCCAAGCAGAATTGGACAGAGCACTCGTTCTCTTGGGAAACTTGCAAGATGAGTACAATGCTTTGTCTACAAAGGTATCACTACTACACTGGACAGTAAACAACAGTTTTGAGCCTGATAAGGACTTGAAACAGGAAGCCCATTCAACTGAACAAATAAATGAAACTGAAAGTGTAGATACGATGGAGCAATATGTTGTTTTTGAAGAAAATGAAGGAGGAGCAGGAGATTTGCAGGAGTCAAAGGAGAGTTACAATATGAGGCCTGACATGATGATAAAAAAGGATAATAAAAAGTGGATGTGGAAAGCCTGGTCTGAATGGGAGTCTGGAAAATGGAGAGATCCCTTTTGGAGGAGATCTGAAGACCTGAGGATTACAAATTTGTTGGTGAAAGCTGGAGCTTTGGGGACATCTGGATTTGAAAGAAATTTGAAACAAGAGTTGGAGCACCCCATAGGCTTTGCCTTTAAGTATGGAGGACTGGCTGGAAGCGACATGGATTCTGTTGGGCCGGAGCCCCTCCGAGACTTGGGGTTTAACATCAAGGACTATCAAAGAGACCGGCAGAAAGGAACTGAGAGAGATATAAGGGCCTCGGATGTGAGATCTCCAGGCTAAAAAAAATAATAATATAAAGACTGATGGATATTGGTTGGGGACTGGAACCGGGAAAAGGGTGGGTGGAGGTTGGGAATCCAAAGGGTACATAAGGATAATTTGCTTTTTATATTTTTTGTTAGTGGTAAGGAAATTGGGTAAATCGTGGAAGGGAAATTTTGGTCGACTTTAGGAAAAAGGTTTAAGAATAATCAATGAGGTATAAGTATTGAAGTGTAATTTTAATAAGGTAAAATTGGTTTCTTTTCTTTTTAAATTAATTGAAAATAAGGCTGTTAAAAATAAATTGAAGAAATGGAAAAAAGAAGTAAAGTAAAGCAATAGTATGTTGGAACAAATGTTTAAGCTAAGGTAAAGAAATAAGTTAAGGACTTGCTGAACTGACAATTTAAATTGGAATACAAGAAGGGGAGGTGTGAGGAAGTCTGAGAAATAAGGTTAAGAATAATAAGTATTAGAAACTTTATGTGTTTTTTCTATATATTTTTTTGTTTAGTTTTGAATGTTATGTATTTTTGTGTTTTTTGTTTCGTTTATTTTTTGTTTTTGTTTGTAGTGTGTTATTGGAAAATGCTAATAAATATTTAATAAAAAAAATGAAATTCATGGTGTGTGTGTTTTTTTGGGGGGGGAATAGTCATTTGCAGATTATTCTTGGACTCAAGGTGCGCCAAATTTCAGGACTCTAATTCAACAGGAAGGACCCTGAGAATTTTGATTCTCCAGTCAATTAGTGATGTCAAAGTGTCTTTAACTATATAATATGGGAGAATGTAACTGTTAGAGGCTAGACAATGCAGGCAGCTAGATTAAAGAGAATGTTATTTATTTTATTGGTTTAATATATTAGCCACCCTTCAAAAAAAATCCCTAGGGTTGCATACAACAGTTAAAATGATAAATATAATAAAAACATGTTAACATTAATAAAATGTTAAAACCAAATCTTAGAGCTGCTAATTACATCACAGAATCTCACTCTGAAACATCAAGCACTCCGAAACACTTGGTTAAAGTGAAGTGATTTCATGCTCAATCTAAAAAAACAAAAACAAAAAAAACAATGAGGAGGCCAGCCAAATCCCCTGGGTAAAAGTATTCCACAGATGAGGTGCCATCACCAAGAAGTTCCTGCACAAGCAAACTTGACGTGCCAATCGGGCTACAAGCTGCCTTCCTCTTCCTACGCAGCAGATCTTACGGCTCAAAATGGCGGATAGCAGGAGAGGTGTTCCATCACACACTAGATCCAAGTCACTGAGGACTTTCCAAATTAATATAAAAACCTTTAATTGGGCCCAGGATAACACCAGGCTAGCCAGTCAAATATGGCTGCATGATAATACCAATTAGCCAATTCCGAGTGATGTCTACATCTTTCCCACACTTTGAGCACTTTTACAAGTGTTGACAACCTACCCTCCCTCCAAAATAACTTGATGAAAGAGGGCATGCATTTCCCAGGTAGTGAAAGCTTTTACAGAAAAAAACTCCTCCCTTTTTAGCTGAGCTCTAAGTTATCCCGAGTATACACCACCCCCCCATTTGATTTTTTTCCTGCTACAGCATGCACTTTTTCACATACAAAAATCCCCCACCACAATTCTTTCTATAAAAAGTCATATTTGACACACATACCCAGGCGATTAGATTCTGTATTCATGAATGGGCCACTGCGTGTTTTCTTATGTTGTGTAATCTTCAACAGGCTTCCATCCAAAGCAAGCAATGAAAAATATAACGTGATTCTCTTTCCTGGATGTTTTTCACAGCTCCACTTTCTAAACTTCTCCACTACCACAAAAACACACCACACATTTGCACAATAATGTCAAAAGGAATAGTGAGATCACAGCCATGACTGCGGTCATCCTGAAATGGGTTTCTGGCAGCTGATCAACACAAACACAATTAGAGGGTTTACCCTTGCATGAAGTATTTGCTTTCTTGATCATCACTACCCTTAACCTTCAGGAATGTTTAGGAGTCAGTTTAAGTTCCACGAAAGGAAAAAAGTCGTCTTCCTGGTGCGTTTCCACACTCATTTGTGGAACTGTTTAACACAATTTTCACAGTTGGTTTTCCTTTCACTAACAAGCTCATTTTTATAAGGAATCTATCAACAGTCTTGGCCTTGGAATATTCTAGCTCCTGATCAGAAAGATACAATCTTGAATTCTTTCTCTCCTCAACTTCCCTTCCACCGCTTCGTCCAAACTATCCAAAGGAGGAGGAGGAGGAGGAGGAGGAGGAGGAGGAGGAGGAGGAGGAGGAGGAGGAGAAGAAGAAGAAGAAGAAGAAGAAGAAGAAGAAGAAGAAGAAGAAGAAGAAGAAGAAGAAGAAGAAGAAGAAGAATTTATTTTATTTATACCCTGCCCATCTGACTGGGTATAGTTAAGGTTCTGACCTCAGATACAATTTCCAGCACCTTTAACAAGCTGCACTTCCCAACATTCTCCACAACTGATGTTTTAGATGTGTGGTGTTTTAAAGGGTGTTTTAAATGTGTGATTTGAATATGACATTGCCATGCAGACATACACATGTGCAGTATTCTCACAATGAATGGGAAGAAGGATCACGGTTAGATCTTTGTATCAAAGCACTCTTAGCTCCCTTTGTAGAGCTACCCTTGGGGTCAGTTCAGAGGCAGAATGCAGCAGCTAATTCACTTGTGGGGATAAACTACCACCAGCATATATTACTGAATTTGCACTGGTTGCCTGTCTGTTTCAGGGCTAAGGTGTCGGTAGTAACATAGGAGTCCCTTACAGCTCAGGACCAGGTTACCACCTTATCCTTTATATACCCAATGGATTGTGGCCGAGTTTTTCCTGCAAGTTCCAAAGATCACAATGACCCCCAAAGCAGAACTGCTTTGTTCCCAGTGAAGCTCTGAAGGATGGCTATGTTATATTCCAGCAGCCACGTTGGTGCCAAATGTATTGTTCTACTTTCCTTTGGAACAAGATGGATGTCTGGGTGTCTGGGGCAGCCCAGGACCTCCATACACACTGCCCAGGCTTATGCTCTGGAGAGGTCACTTTGCTGCTGCTAATGGGGCAAAAACAATGCAAGAGACAGAAGTTATGAGTTTCTGGTTTCTGTAGCGACAGCACGCACTGATACTACAGTGGTTCGTCTTCACCTCAGAGGTGCACTCCATGGTCTTTCAAGACAGGTGGATGCCAACAATAACAACAACAACAACAATTTATTTCTATGCTGCCATTTGGCCAAAAAAGGCCTCCAAAGGGCTTCAGAAAAGGCAAAGAGTAAATACAATATTCGAGCTTGCTTACTGTTTTCTGGCACTAAAGTTGCAACTAATACACAGGCGAAAAGAGTACCTAAAAGAGGACGGGAGGGCTGGTTAGAGAAGCCAAAAGGCCTGTTGAAGATGACTAAAGAGACAAAAATAATTGGAAGCCCTGGCCAGTGACATCTGGAAGATAAGAACCCGAGTACATGGATTTACACTAGGGAAGAATTTGTCCCAATATATGTCTGATGCTTTTAAAATTAGCTACAAACTGCTACATGGTTCCTGGCCTTGATTTATTGTATTTCCACTTTTCTTTTCTTTTTACAAAAAAACATAAATCCACAGCCCTGTATCCGGCTATAAATGAAATATATCAAGCTGATGCTGTTTAATGCATTCCAAAAGAAGAAGGAGAGCTTTCTCAATCCACCAGGGCTCACAAAGCAGGATGTTCCTTTCCCCTTCTTATCCTAAAGTAGGTTGCAATTGAAAGGATCAGCATCTAAATCAATGGAGGCTGCCGTCCCCTTTGCACCTCTTGCCTCTTATTTCTTCCGTGCCTCGGTGGACATAAATAACTTATCTGTGTATTAGAATGTTTGGCTGCCTGAGGAAGCTTATCAATTCCAGTTTTATGGGCTGCTTGGTGATGGAAACAAGGGAGCCCTGCTCTCCCCCTGATAGGGAAGTCTTCAAGAAGCCCTGGAATGTGTTCTCCGGTATTTCTGGTATCTGCAAGTGTCAAGAGAGCAGATTTTTTTCTCATCAGTTGTCACAGTGTGACTCACAATTAGAGCCATCTGCTTTGCATTCAACTCCCCGGGGGCATCACTCATTTTTCACCCACTTCCTGTTGCTGACAGCACAGTTCCTCCTTGTATCATTCCATACCAGCCCCTCTGCTCCTCCAAGAGATTGCAACAGGCTTGTACATTTTTCCCTAGGGAAATCCTTTCCATTAAAAAGGAAAAAACATACTTTATTTGCTCGTGAGGTCAGAAATCATCGGAGAAACAAAAATTCCTTAATAAAATAGAACAGTATTATTTACCCAAAGTCCTTTCCTAGCAGTATAATTCCTCTGCTACTTTTAAAACGCATGGACTTTGAAGTCCTTTTAAAAATTAGTTGGGGAGGGGAATAGAGTTCCAGCGAACCTGTGAGAACAGATGAGGATGAGTTTGTTTTTAGCTTCCACTTTGTTCAAGCTATTTATTTTGCAGCAAACCTGTAAAAGATGAAGGAAACAAGCAAACTCTTGCTTTAACAATAAGCCGAACCATATGAACAAAGCAGGCGAGGGGGAAAGAGTTTAAAAGCATCATTGAATAAACTCTTCTAAAGTATTTGAAATTATCATTGACGAACCTGTCAATATAACATGATGGTGCATGTACATAAGAAAACATCATATGTTTTGAACTCCAAAGGGTATACCTAAGCAGGGAATTGTGCAATGGTTTAAAAGCAGAGCTGCACCCATTAATTATTGTAACACTCAAAATAAACAAGCAAAAGTTTGGTGGTATTTGTACTTTAATTATACAAAGGTATCAGCTGTTGCTATGGAGAAACTAAATTTATACATGCATAGATACAGGTTCAGTCAGTCTACGTATTAATGATCCTTCCTATACGTAGGCAAATACTATATAAATAATTCTTTTTAAGGGAATAACTATACTGTATGTCAATGGTAGAGCATATGCCTAGCGTGCAGAAGGCCTCAGGTTCAATACCTGGTGTCTCTTGGTGTAGCACTGGGGAAATTTATTGCCAAAAAGCCTGGAGAGTTACTGTCAGTCAGTATAGGCAATACTGAACTAGAGGACCAATGATCTGACTTTGTAAAAGGCATCTGTCTCTATCCTTAACCTGGTCTCCCAACAGCGGAAAGGTTGGGCGGTTGTATGGCAAAATATAACTGCAAAACATGGACTGGATTTAGTTCCATGTGTTTTTGTAGATCTGGGTCTAATTCACTAAAACAGTTACTCAAGGAAATTAAGGGTAGGAAAACATATTAATGCAGTGCTAGCGGAGACTATAAAAGTGCCAAAGTAAGGAAATTAAAAATTACAGAACCCATTAAGTAAGGTCAGTGCAATAATAGAAAGAGCTATACAAGTCTAAGAGGACTAGATTAGCTTCCTGCATGAACCATAACTTTTAATTTCCTGATTTTTATGCATTTGGAATCTCAGCCATACCACTGTGTGGCCATCAGTGAACAATAAAAAGAAACACGTTGTGTGTGTTTTTTCTAGGAGTCTGAATGGCAAGTTTCTAGCCAAGAATAAATATTTACTAATAAACCATGAACACCCTTTGGAAAGGAAACAGGCTCTGGAAGCACAAATGTTCTTTCAAAGCAGAAAGTGGTTGGTGGTATACTTCCGATGAGGAAATCATCATCTGCAAATTGTTTTTTTAAAAAAAAAAAATATATGCCTCTTGTACTAGGCATGTGCAAAAGTGGGAAAGAAAAATCCAGATTTGGCAGCCGAAAGAAGAACCAAATAATATTTTGCAGACATCTTGCTGGCGGATGTGGGCTACCCAACTCAGTCCTACAGAGCTGATTCAGTTGCAGTCATGTAGTAGTCCATACCACCAAAGTTCAAACAAATATACATGGGGAGACCCATCTAAGACACCCATTGCTTGTACATTTACTGATGTGGCTGGCTACTATTACTTAACATTTCCTCCTTTGCCAATTGGATATGTGACAAAAAGGCTTCCATCCATATTGTTTAATCTTTCATACTGCCCAGCCTCATGGCAGGTGTGCTGCTTATGTGTTAGATATAAAGAAAGGATGGGAAACCGTCCAGCCTGAGGGCCAGATTCCCTCCTAGGCAGCTTTCTGAGGGCCGCATGCCAGTGGTCAACAGAGTCAGAGGCAAAAAATGGGGCAGAGCAACAAATACAGATGCAGATTTTGCCATTGTACAGTGGGCTATTTTTTATGCATGCCCAGAAACCTGTATCTATCCTTCATCCTGCAAGAGACACTTATTCTAAGGAAAGGCCTTAATTCTAAGGAGACCAAACCCAGTGCATATGTTGGCACCCCTGAAATCACTCACCACTTGGAGATTGGTTGGTTGGTTGAGTTTGCTTATATGCCACTTTTCCACAACAAGCTGTGCCCAAACAGGAAACATCCAAAACATCAAAATGCAAATATACAAAATACAGACATATCACTAAATTTAAAAAGGATACTAAAACAACAAGAAGACAGTGACTTCCACCAATCCCACAGCACCTCCTTTATCTCTCATTGTGTCTTCCTGTTTTCCTTATCATCTCTATCCTAACATCTAGATATAAATCCCTCTTTCTTATCCTTTCACTTCACAAAGTTATTCCAGACTCAGCCCGATTTCTGTCCTCGAACCTTGACTTTTAAAGTATTCAATTAAGCACTCCCGTTCTTTTTTTACTTGTAAGATATGGATTTTTTTGTTGTTGTTTTTTGTTTAGTTGTTGCTTGCTTTAGTTTTTGAATGTTGGCTTTTGTGTGTTGTATATTGTTATTTTTTGATATTTTTCGTGGTGTTGTTGTGTGGAAAATACTAATAAAATTTATATTAAAAAAAATTAAAAAGGATAGGGGTGCATGTATCAATATATTACAGTGTGGTTGGCAAGAAGGCGGCAGGCACGGATCTTCAGCTTTAAAAATTCCCAACTTCTGTTGATTCATTGGATTCATGAAGTGCTCATCTTGGATCTGTGTATGAAGACTTTGTGCTATTTTGTGTTCTTTATATTGGCATTTTTATGCAAAGATACTGGGAAAGAAAACTCCACAGGGCTTCCTCCCCCCCCCCCACTTTCCAGCAAGCCAGAAAACAGGGTTACAGTATTTTGAAGAACAAAAAAGAGGACACATTTGATGACTTCTACTTTTAACTATGGTTCGCTAGAACGACTCTACCCATGAAAAAGAGGACATGTCCTGGAAAAAGAGGACATATGGCAACCCAAGCATATACACATTACCCTTGGAACATAACCCCAGCATGTGATACAACTGCCCTGTAGGTATGCATGGGATTCTACTGTCAGGTACTAACGTCTGTCACAAGGCAACTGATGGAAATTCAGTTTTACAGCAGTCATCTTCCTTTGCTTGTTAAAATCTGCTTTGTATTGGTCAGTTCTTATCTTTCAAAAGAAACCGTTCTTTGATTCAGTAGCTTTACAACCTCAGCAGTGCGTCTATATGGCATGCCTTAGGGAATGTCCATACTTTAAGGCCAACCTTAAATGGAATTAATTAAACAGATTAGACAGACATTCTTTATTGTGAAATCATAACAGGACGGTGTCTGCGAGTTTGTTGTTTGGAGCTTACTCATTTATTGAGAGATTTTAGAAAAACAATTCTCAGACGCTGACACACACCATCTGCCTGGTTGTACCTATCCTCTATTTTTGGATTATAAATACATGGGAAATATAGGTAGTTTGCTGGTATATTCAGACATTTCACATGAGGAAATATTCTGTGTAGTCACTGAGGTCCAAACAGCAGGGTTTGCCAATGTGGTGCCCACAGATACCTACATGTCCACAGAGGTCATCCTTGACAGCTGCAGGGTCTCCTCTCCTTTCAATTGGGCTTGAAAGAGGCATCCTGATGTAGCTAATAGACTAGGTTGCAATGTGTGCTTAGTTTCAGTGTGTGTATGCTGCCCGCCACAGTTTCTCCAATGTGTTTACATTCCTACAGCTTCTAGAAGGTTGGTGGGCCCTGCCTTACAATTTGTAATAGCCACAAAGCGATTTTTTTTGCCATCATATATTATGTACATGGATAAAACTGAGGTCTCCAAACATAAAAGCAGGGTCAGATATCAGAACAAATGTACACTCTCCTGATACAAAACTGAGTTTTGTACAGACATATTATTTATTTTGCCTATTTATTTCACAACAAGTTTATGGGATTCCCAAGTATCTTAGGTTCAGCGGTGCTAATATTAGTTATGACCTCTGTTGGGCATTGCATGCGAGCTTTTCCCCCTGTGAAAGGAGTTCCCATCGGTTTGTAATATAATTATTAACAAATTAGATATGATAATGGGATCTATGTTTCTGGTTGGTTTTCTGTTTATGTCTTTTAATACAGAGGGTGCCCCTTTTTGCTTTTCCGGTTCCTGTTGCTTATGAGCACTCATTTGCCCCTCACTGTCTGTCTGTATTGCTTCTTTACTGACAGAGCACTGCATGGAATTGAACCACAATCTGTTGGATAAACACTGCTCATAATCTTGTTTGGCTCTACAAGAATCGCATTGAAGGATATGGACTATTGAATAAGCTTCTCCCTCTTTCTACATTTGTTTGTCTTTCTTATTTAAGTGTAGATGGCGAGCTTCTTACACAAGTCAGAATTTACAAGCCCTGGGGTATGGCACCCATACTAAAGCCCTGTTCATGTGTTCAGAAGAGCATTGTGTGGGAGCCTGAGGTGGGTAGGGAAAGTGGGTGCGAGCATGCTGCCCTCTCCCTAACACCTGTGCTCACTCTAGAGTCGATGTTCAACCTTCCCATTTTGTGCAGGGAGTACTGATGTTTGGCTAGGTTTACTTAGACACCTCCCGATGAATGGGAATCCTGCATTATCACAGTTCCCGGCCACAAAAAAGATGGCTTGGTTCAATCAGCTGAATGAGGTTAGATGGCCCCTTCAGACCTTTCCACTCAGTGTGGGAAGCTCCAGTGGAGGTGAAGTGTGGAGTGCGCCCAATTGGGATGGGAAATATGTCAATTTCATTTTCTCTCGCTTTCTCATTTTTTTTCTGTCTTAAGTTCAGTACTATATATTTTCCCATCAGTTTGCAATTTCTTTTTTAAAAAAAATCATGAAAATTCACCAACATTTTAGTCCCAATTTCTCCTAATATACACATGTTTGCAAGCAGTTCCCCTAACATAGCATGCAGGAATGCATTATCTTCACTAATAGATACCTGCTTATGCACACTCTGTAGATATTGTTCTGTTAAAGAACTGAATTGCAAAATTTGGAGGTGTGACTTTTGAAGGATAGCTGTACAGGCTATTTGTGTGTGCTAGATTGGCACATGACCGCCAATGTGTGTACCATTTTTGACCCGAAAGGGAAGCAGGGGTGGAATGGGGCAGGCTCAGATGTGCTCTGCCGATTCTCACAATGACCTAGAACTCAACCTTCGTGCAAATAAAGAGTTGCCTCTATTTCACTTCATGTATTGGTTTGAGAAGTGCACATTAGATAGTTTTTCATTGACATGCATACAAAATTGAATTTCTCCTCCATCTCTAGTGCTAGGCTGCATTCACACAGCAGTGTGTGTTGTTTTCCTGATGTTTCCCTAACTGTTATTTACATACTTTTCTCCTGGAAACAAATGACATGGAAATGAGCGTTAAACTTGCACTATATTCCTTGAAGTGACTTTTATGCTGTGTGAAAGCTTAAAAATAATGCAGAAATTAACAGCTAGAGAAATGGCTGGAAAATAGAATGAACCAGGGTTTTTTTTTCAGCAGCCTCTTAGGTAGACCATTGCCATTCTAAGAGAATGAGAGAGGCATTCATGGTGAGTTCCGGCACCTCTTTTTCTAGAAAAACAGCACTGGAATGAACTGTCGTGTGAATACAGTCCTGGTCATGTTGTGGGTAAGAGCGTAACACTTGCTCCCCCTTCACATTTGATGCTCGCATGCATTCTTTTGAAGGCAGAAAAGGGCACTTATGTCTTGTGCCTATCATTGCCTTACAACATTTTCTCTGACGACCCAGAAAGTTCTGCTTGCAAGTCAGACCTACAGGAGGAATGAGGCCTGCACAGAATTTGCATTCCCCTAGAACTACTTGGAAATGTCCTTTTTTCAACTTAGCTCTGCCACAGTCTCACCATATGAGAGAACAAAGGGATCTCTTTCTACATCACATCTTCCTTGGAAGCTTGTTATTCTTGGCAGCCTCGAAACAAATGCTTCTTTAGCTCAATTCCTTGTACTGCAGTGAGGTGCAAGTAGCAACCTGCAAACATGTTGAGAGGGCCTACAAAACAACATATTAGCAGTGGGATGATTTCATCTCATGTTCTTCGGTGACTTTTGTAACTTCAGTTTCCTTTTCTTCAAGTGTGAACATGCACATTCATCTGTTGTTTTCACACTAGTTATCTGTAGGGAGGGGGGGGAGCTGCCTGGCTGTTGTTGTGAGACTTGTCTTTCAACATGTTTCGATAGGCTTGGATTGAGTGCTTAGCAGTAGGGCATGTGCCTACTTGACATGGCTTTGTTTTGTAACTTCCTTTCATTTGAGATCTTTAGGAAGTTATCATCCTTACCGTAAGCAAGGGACTCTGAGTTTGGGCAACAACAAAGACTGCACACTGTCCTGGTCATCCAAGACGAACATGGGCAATGGACAATTTGGATTAAACCAAGTCCGTTATACTTAAAAGAAAGATAAATACCACAGACTTAAAACTGCGGCAAATGTACCACAGTTGTACCACAAAAAGTACCACAATGTGGCAAAAAGTACTTCAAATAATATCAGTAATAACTTAAAAGCATTTGAATAAGCCTGATTTGTTTTCAGTTCCCATTTCTACCAGCATATTGCCAAAACTGGGGAGGGGGTTCCAAAATCCTGTTCTTGTTTTGCTTTTTAAAATCACTCTGCTTGTGGAGTAGTAATGCAAAGACACCATGCTAAGCAAGCTTTTTAGGTCTGTAAATCATTTTCAGGCCTTTAAAAAGATGTTGCTTAAAAGCTTTTTTTCTTCTGTGGAAAGGGCAGGTGGGAATCCACCGTACTAATTCTTTTGCTTTTTCGGGGAGCGGAAATTGTAAGGTAATGTATTTAATGCTTGAGCTTTATTCAAAATCAATTCACAGGGCTACAAAAATAAGGAAAAGCTGCATTAGAGGAGCTAAAATTAAAAGCTATTAATAAGTAGCACGTATGTTTGAACCAGCTATACTAATCTTTTTTATAACTGGGTTCAGGGGCTACAAACATAAATTGCAACAGTAATTTGGCTTTAGCAGTTTTATACAGAAGTTGCTCACCAGGTAGGGTGAAACTGCTATGCTACCTTTCCTCCAAATAGGTTGCTGCCAGCCTCTTCTTCTCCCTCCCCTCCACTGCCCGATTGTCCCATCTTTTGACAGCTCTAAATCACTCTACGTGGGTCAACATGACCTATCCAGCATTTCTGCAACTCAATGTGGTCAAAATCCAAGGCTGACTGAATTGGTTCCCGTGCACAGCCTTTGAAAAAGCTGCTTTGCAGCACCAAAGGTTAATACAGCAAAGAGGCCTGGATTGGGCCCACTGATGTCATGTGATGGTAACAGGATCTGCACAGGATCAAGTGGATCCTGTGCCAGCCCTGTCCTGCCTCCTTCCTGCCTCACAAATGCCTCATTTCAGGGGGTTCCCCATGAGCTATCACTGGTGGGGATGCCTCTGGCATAGGTAGGTAGGTAGGTAGGTAGGTAGGTAAACAGAGTGAGGAGGAAGGGGCAGGAAGATTCAGGGGCCAGAAGAAAGACCAGAGCTTTGGACCCTTTGAGCCCTTAACAAGGCCCCTACACTGAGGTATAGATAGGAAGCCCACCTTATTCAAGTCATTCTATGAACCTTAGTTAGGTAATACATAAGTGGACCCTTGCAACATAATTGTTGCTGTGTGGAGTACGTCTTTTCAGAGTTTCAACCACTCCATTCGATTCCCCTTGTCCCTTGTTTAGTCAGTCCCAATAGGCAGAATCCTGAACACATTCAGTTTGCATTATCATTTGGTTGAGGGCATTTTTCTCCATTAGCAGGTTTTAAGGAGAAGACATGCTTATACCCAACCTGAATTATCTTAAAATTTTTTGTTTTCTTTCCATTGATTTTTATGGACACCTCTCACATCTGTCCCTGGGCACATTTAAGAGTAGCTTCCCGGCATTAAACAGGAAGTTATCTATTCAGACCATGGAATAGACATATAAAATATGGAAAGACCTATATTCTCTCCCTCCCTTTCTAGCCTTTCCATTTCTCCTTCCAACAGGTTGTCTTGAGGCATCTGATCATAGCCTGCATTTTTAATCAAGGCTTATATTTTGATCAGATTCCTGTATTCCAAAAATGAGCTTAAATTCACAAATGTTTCTTTCGAGACAGGACACCAGCAGGCAAGGTCTTTGTCAGAGGCCCCTTTGGTTTATTGCGGTCATAAAACAGGCTGGGAACAAAAGGTCACACTGACCATACAAATGATAGAAGACAATCAAGGTTGCAAAAACACAATTAAATAGTAATAATTATTGTGCCTCCCATTAAACTTGAGCCACATCTTCCTAAGGTTAAAAGGGCAAGAGCTAATACAAACAGCAGCTGGCCAAGGGAAGAGGCCTCTCTCTCTCTCTCTGTGAAACTGCTTTGAAGCTTCAGAGAATTTAGAAAACTTATAGAACTTAGCTTTTACTAAGTTCCTTTTTACTTAAACAAGATCTTTGCTTCTAAAAATCTATATATGTTATATGTATGAAATATTGGCTTAAATGTAATTATGCAAAGGATTTAGAAAGTAAGATTCTTATTTCATAGAATCATAGAATCATAGAAGAAGTTGGAATAGACCATGAGGGCCATTGAGTCCGGACCCCTGCCAGACAGAGAGACGCCATCGGAGCACTCCTGACATATGGTTGTCAAGCCTCTGCTTAATGACCTCCAAAGATAAAATTAGCCACCATCTGTTTTGGAGTGAATAGGGCAATAGGGCAAAAGATGAAATGTTAGTTAAGGCGCCTAGTCTAGGGCAAAAGGTTATTTGGTAATTAAGGTGCCTTGTAGAGGTTAATGGCTATTTATTTGCCAATTATAAATAGAAGGAAATATAGCTCTTTGTCTCCCATAAAAGGTAATAGGAAATGGGTGTATCTTTTATGATTGGTTCTAGCAAACAGCCAATAGGAATTTTAACCAGGCTGATTGGACAGAGGCAGCCAAAGGAGGAGCAAGGGGGCTGAGCTGAGGGAATATAAGTGCTGGCCATAAGGGCAGGAAGGCAGGCCAGAGCTTGGTAACCATATACCACTGTGCCTCTCATTTATTTGTCTGACAAATAAATTATTATTTTAATTTCTCTATTGCTGCGTTGAATATTTCATTCCAGCTAAGCGTTAACCACAAGCAGGGTGCTACATTTTATGGTGCCTCTGTGACTCGGATAAGTGGTCTGCTGGAACGCAGCCCCTTCGCCTTACTGGGCAGGGTACAAGAGGGAGGACCACTAACTGCTTACCCAGCGCGCACTGGAACATTTTTTCCAGGGGAACGCAGAAGTCTCGTCTGTCTGATACCCTGCTCACCGACGGCGACGGACCGGGGGGAACCAGAGAAATAAAGAGGGATCCGCTAAGGGTAAGTGCACAAAGGGGTTTTGGCCCTCCAATTAATTGGGAGGAAGAGAAGTCTTGATCAAACTTCTGCGTCTCAGTAAGGGGGAAACTGAGTACGCTACATGACTGGGTACATCAGATGGTGATCTGGTGTAGGGAAAAGGGAAAGGTTGGGAGGTAGAGTGTGGTGAAGTATCCAGCGCATTGTATGTGTGAGAAAGTACAACCTGAGTGTGGAGTGGGTAGTACTTCGGTTCCCAGTAAGGCGACTTCACTGGGCAAGGAACCCCACGAAGCGAGTGTGTAAGTGACTGAGTGGATACTTCACAGGGCCATACAATGGGAGTTGGGGGTTCAAAGGGGGAAAATACACCTCTTGAATGTATGTTAAATAATTTTAAGAAAGCCTTCTCAGGGGCATATGGAGTCAAAATGACGCCAGAGCGCTTGAGAACGTTATGTGAATTAGAGTGGCCGAAACAAAATACTGAATGGCCATCTCAGGGAACCTTTGATATAAATTTAGTAAGCAAACTTTGGACTAATATCGCCAAAGAAACGGGAGGGTGCCCAGAACAATTTTCATATATAGATTCTTGGCTGAGCACATTAAATAAAAATCCTCCATGGATAAGGGAATGCAAAGTCCAACGATGCAAATTATTGGCTGTAAAAGCCGAAGCTAGGAAAGGAATCTTGCCAAATAAACTCAAACCCATTTTTGAGGGACCAGAGGAAGAGGTGCTTCCACCTCCACCCTATGCTCCACATCGAAGGGAGCCTAATCCAAATACTCCACCAGTTGTAACCCCAAGGCAAGAAAGTGGAACGAATAATGGGGGTGGAGTCACAGAACTTGATTCCTTGATAGATTATGATAAATATCTTCAGGAGGCCTTGGAGTCCTATAATAAAGCCCAAGCAGAAGTGGTTATTCCACCTGTGAGTCCCAGTAGAACTCCATCTACAGTCTCCTTTAGTGGACCAACTAATTGCCCACCCCAAACCCCTGTACATCCAAATCCTAGAGAACTATTACAGAAGTTACAGGAAGACCTTGATCGGTCAGCAAGCAATACAGCAAGGCGTATAAAGCTGCTAAAAGAACGCCTTGGGACAGATACCATCCCCTATGATTTGAGGCCCCTAGAGCAAAGCGAAGAGAAAGGTCACGTAGTAGCCCCTCTTAGAAGAGTATTTGATGCACTTGAGGAGCCTGTGCTGGTTAACGGGCAACCCGGACCACGGCCACCTCGAACTTCGACCCTCCAGTACATTCCATTCACAACTACGGATCTGATGAATTGGAAAACACACACCCCATCTTTCGCAGAAAAACCTCAGGCTATGATGGACTTGGTGACTTCAATAGTAAATACTCATAGTCCTACTTGGACAGATTGCCGCCAACTCCTGAATACTCTGTTCACCACTGAGGAAAGAAGAGACATAATTGAAAAGGCACAGATATATTTGCGTGAGCAGGCTAGAGTGGGAAATATTTTTAATATTGACCGTCATCTCCAGGATAACTTTCCTTTGGAAGATCCTAATTGGGATCCAAACAATGCAATTCACCTGGCCAGGCTTACCACCTACCGCCAGACGCTTGTGCAAGGTATCCGCAGGGCATGCCAGAAGCCCACTAATATGTCTAAAGTCTCAGAAGTAGAACAGAAACCAAATGAGAGTCCGGGAGACTTTTTAGAGAGGCTGCAGGAAGCCTATCGTATATGGACTCCTTTTGACCCTGAAGCCCCTGAAAACAGCAGAATGATTACTGCTACATTTGTGGCCCAGTGTGCTTCTGATATTCGTAAGAAAATTCAGAAATCAGAAGGATGGGAAGGGATGCTGATGAGCCAAATTATGGCCATTGCACGCCGAGTTTATCGGAATAGGGATGAGGCTGAGAAACAAGAGAAGAAGAAGTGGCAGAAGGAAAAGATGGTGATGCTAGCCACAGCAGTGAAGCAAGACTACCGCCCTTTAAATGGAGGGAGAGGGCGGGGAAGGAATCCACCACTGGGAAGGAATCAATGTGCGAATTGCAAGAAGGAGGGTCATTGGAAGCGGGAGTGTCCTGAACCCCTGAGGTTGGAAGAAGTACGCCCAGGCCCAGGCCCAGGCTCCGGCCCAAGAAACCAGGGACGGGGACGGGGAATGATCCGAAATGGAAGATATCAGAGACCTGGACAAGGACAGAGTAGAGACAATTTCATTGGACTGGCAGAGGAGGATTTTACCCAAGACTAGGAACGACCGGACTCCATAAAGTTAGGCTTCCAGGAGCCCACGGTCACGATTCAATTAGGGAGCCATTTAATAGACTTTATGATTGATACTGGGGCTGAATACTCAGTACTCCCAGAACTATTGCAGAAAAAGGCATCCAAAAGTGTAGTCATTAAAAGTGCCACTGGTCAGTCAGCTAAGAGGTCTTTCCTTCAACCTTTGGAATGCCAGATTGGGGGACATCGTTTAACCCATCAGTTTTTGTATATACCTGAGTGTCCAATACCTCTCTTAGGTAGAGATATGCTGTCCAAATTGCAGGCCCAAATCACCTTCACTCCTCAAGGTCCAGAAATGAAACTGCCATCAAAGGCAGCAGGAATAATTACCCTCTCAGTACCTAAGGAACAATCATGGCGCCTAATGTCAGCCCTGCAAGTCCAACCCACATTGGATACAGAATTAAACAAGCTCCTCCAAACCCTACAGGTGCCACCAGGAGTATGGGCCGAAAATAGCCCACCAGGAATGGCTAAGAATATAGCTCCAATTGTAGTAACCCTAAAACCTATGGCTACCCCTGTATCTGTAAAGCAATATCCTTTACCCCGGCGAGCAGCAGAGGGCATCCAGAAACATTTGGACCGCCTATTAAAATATGGTCTGCTTAAGCCCTGCCAATCAGAATGGAACACACCCCTTTTGCCTGTTCGGAAACCTGGGACAGATGAATACAGGCCAGTACAGGACTTGAGGCTCGTAAACCAGGCTATCGAGACCTTGCACCCAAATGTACCAAACCCATATACCCTGCTGAGTTTGATCCCACCAGAAGCAACATTTTTTACTGTATTGGATTTGAAAGATGCATTCTTCTGTTGCCGGCTGGCACCACAGAGCCAACCTATATTTGCCTTCCAGTGGGAAGACCCTTTGACAGGAACAAAAGGCCAGCTAACCTGGACAAGATTGCCCCAGGGATTCAAAAATTCCCCAACTTTATTTGGTACTGCCTTGGCGAAAGATTTAACAAGTTACCCCTCAATACCTGGAGAAAAGGTGGTTCTGCAATATGTAGATGACCTTATACTAGCGGCAAAGGATTTTGATACCTGTAAAGAAGGGACAGAGGAACTGCTCCACTTGCTCTGGGAAGCTGGCTACCGAGTTTCCCAGAAAAAGGCACAGTTATGTTTAGAAAAGGTCAAATATTTGGGCTTTGACATCTCACACCAACAACGAGCATTGAGACCAGAGAGGAAAGAAGCTATTTGCCTTATTAAGGAACCTACCACAAGGAAACAACTCAGAGGATTCCTGGGAACAGCAGGGTTTTGTAGACTATGGATACCTGATTTCAGCAGTCTGGCCAAGCCCTTACATGAAAGCACTCGAGGTGCAGAAAAGGACCCATTCGTATGGGGACCTGAGCAGCAACAAGCCTTTTTAGCTATCAAACAACGACTTATGGAGGCCCCAGCCCTTGGACTGCCTAATTCGGAAAAACCCTTTCAGCTGTATGTACATGAACAGAATGGGATTGCAGCGGCAGTCCTGACCCAGAGATTAGGAAGTTGGAACCGTCCAGTAGCTTATTTGTCAAAACAATTGGACTCAGTAGCAAAAGGATGGCCTCCATGCCTAAGGGCAGTAGCGGCCACTGCAAGCCTTGTCAAAGAAGCTGATAAATTTACCTTTGGCCAGACGATGTATGTGAATGTACCTCATGCTGTTCTGACACTTATGGAATATAAGGGTAGTTATTGGCTAACAAACCCAAGGATGGCTAGATACCAAGGCCTATTGTGTGAAAATCCCAGGATTCATCTACGAGTAGTGAATATGCTCAATCCAGCAACTTTGCTGCCCCTACCAGAGGTAGATGATGAAGAATCACATGATTGTCTCCAAATAATGGATGAAGTTTATTCCAGTAGACCCGATCTGAAAGATGAACCATTGAAAAATCCAGATGTTGTATATTATACTGATGGTAGCAGTTACCTGCATGAGGGTGCCAGACGAGCAGGATATGCTGTGGTCACCAATGAGGAAGTTGTGGAAGCTGAAGCTTTGCCTGCTGGCACCTCAGCACAAAAGGCTGAACTTATAGGTTTAACTAGAGCTCTGCAATTGGCAGCCGGATGTAAGGCAAACATCTATACTGATTCTAAATATGCCTTCTTAACCCTGCATGCACATGGAGCTCTATGGAAAGAAAGAGGTCTAATAGGAGCCCACGGGAAGGCCTTGAAATATGGACCTGAAGTAGAAATCCTGTTGGAAGCAGTATGGGCTCCAGAACAGATTGCTGTAATGCACTGCAAAGGTCATGGACGTGGAAGGGATCCAATAACCAGAGGAAATCATGCTGCTGACAAAGCAGCCCGAGAGGCAGCCCAAAAGCCTGTGGGAGGATTTATAGCAGCCCTCATACCAGAGGTAGTTCCAGAAGAAGTTAAACCTCACTATACCCCAGAAGAGAGGAAGTGGGCTGAACAGGAAGGGGCGATTGTGAAGGACGGTTGGATGATCCTGCCAGACAATAGGATTTATGTACCTCATCACCTAGCAGGTACAATTGTAAGAAATTATCATGAATCTACTCACCTTGGCGGTACTGCAACCAGAGAGAGTCTCAGTCGGAAGTTGTATATTATTAACCTATCACAATTAGCAACTTGCATTTCCCAGAAATGTGTTCTTTGTGCTAAAAACAATCCCAGGCAGGGACCGGTACAACCTCCTGGAATCCAACATGTGGGATACGTCCCCATGGAAAGCCTAATTGTGGACTTCACAGAGCTGGTCCCTTCTAAGGGATTCAAGTATCTCCTTGTGTTTGTAGATACTCTTACCGGATGGGTTGAAGCTTTTCCCACCAGAACTGAAAAGGCGCGAGAGGTAACTAAGAGACTCCTCACTGAATTGATCCCAAGGTTTGGATTACCTAGATGCATTGGAAGTGATAATGGGCCAGCGTTCATTGATCAAGTAGTACAAGAAGTATGTCGAGTCCTACAAGTGAAGTGGAGACTGCATGCAGCATATAGGCCTCAGAGTTCAGGGAAAACTGAAAGAATGAATCGGACTCTGAAAACCCAATTGGCAAAATTAACCCAGGAAACAGGATTGGGATGGGTAGATGTGTTACCCATAACACTGTTTCGTGTTCGGTGCGCACCCACAAAAAGACTTAAGTTGTCACCTTTTGAGCTCCTGTATGGGAGGCCGCCCTCCTTTGTTCAGGATATTCCAGCTGACCTCAAACAAATAGGAGACTATGTGACACAGGGACAAGTGCAATCTCTCTCCCGTGTTTTTGTTTCTCTTAACAGGTGGGCCCTCGAGCGCACGCCGTGCAGCATTGCCGAGCCGATTCATCAGTTCCAGGCTGGCGATAGCGTATGGGTGAAAGAGTGGAAACGCGATCCACTTGCACCTAAGTGGCGTGGACCTTACACCATCTTGCTCTCTACTCCAACAGCGGTGAAGGTAGCTGAGGTGACCCCCTGGATTCATCACTCCCGTTTGAAGAAGTCCGAAGGCAGTTGGACGTGCAAAGGTGACCCCTCTAATCCTTTAAAACTGACTCTCTCCAAAAACCCCTGTATCTAGCCCTACGGGGAACGGGCTAGGTCACGGGCAACATTAGACGACCGGCCTGCTGCAGCCACAACCTGGAAGCTGGCTGACCTGCGCACGCCTGAAGCTTGAGGAGCGTCTGAACCAGCGATTGTGAACGGGAAGATTCTCTTATACAATTGATTGACTGCCCCCCCCCCCCCGTGGAACAATTATCAGAGATATTACTCATTGGGGATCCTTGGGACATATGTTTTGGTCTTGGTGGTTCCCCATTTCTGTCACTGGGGGAATTATATTGGGACTAATATTTTTTTGTTATCACAATAAGGTAATCTTTTGTGGAAGGAATGCATATACTAGACATCAACATGATTTTATTATTAATCCTGATCCCTTGGGAAGGGGAAGGGTCCTTGAATTTGAGCAAATTTGCTAAATATGGATTCCGCCATGACCACAATATGTGGGTAGGCTTAGCTGAGATGGTAGCCAATGTTACAAATAGGACCAATTGCCTTGTTTGCTCTCTTGGGCCAGATGATTCAGAGGGAGGTATGCCCTTATTACCAATACCATTAAATGCCATTGGTATGGTAAGCGAAATGCCACACCAAACAGAAGTACAGAATTTCCCCGGATGGAACTCAACTAAACCAATACGAGTTATACCTGTACAAGGGGAATTCTGTGTACATAAATCATCAGAGGCAGCTGATTCTACCATGATAGGCTCTTCTCATTGCCACTATACTTGGGATTATATTAAGAATAGTCAAACCTGGGCAAACGGTACTACCTATCGAACTCGGAATACCTTGCCCTGTGCACCTCCTTTTATTCATGCATGGAAAATGGTGTGGAACATAACTATGACAGAAAAAGGCAATCTAACATACTGCACTGTGAGCTCTATGCCCCTTTTGATATTTCGCCTTATGCACTCCACGTACCAAAAACCTCAGACCCGATGGTTGTGGTGGATATGTGGAGAATGGGCATACAAGAAACTCCCTTCCAAATGGAGTGGGACTTGTTTCCTGGGATGGGTATTACCACCAATGTGGATTATGCCCACTAGTTCAGCCAAGCGTACACGAAGAAACGCTGATATTTCTCATATAGCAGGAGGAAGTACCCAAAGTTGGAGCGATACTGATGATTGGCCACCAGAGCGCATTATAGCCTATTATGAACCTGCCTCCTGGAATCCTGATGAGCTCATACAAGGGGCTCGAGATCCTATTTATAATCTAAACAGAATAATTCGATTGCAAGCAGTAGTGGAACTTGTAACCAATGCAACGGCCCAGAGTTTGAGACTTATTGCACAACAGTTGGATGAAAGTAGAGCCGCCATTTTGCAGCTGAAAATGGGAATGGATTATGTACTTGCCAGGCAGGGAGGCCTATGTGGAGTCTTGAACTTGACAGGGAATGCCTGTTGCTTTAACATTTCTGATAATGGTGAGGCAATCCGTGTGTTGGCCACAAAGATGGAGAATATAGCACATGTCCCAGTACAAACATGGGAAGGATGGGATATGGGATGGCTCACCAACTGGTTACCAAATGTCGCAGGACTCAAAGGGATACTATTGTCTTGCTTGTTTTTCTTGACGGTAGTAGTAATGGTTTTGTGTATGGTGCCATGTATCATTTCATGTTTTAGAAGTACAATTAGCAAGATGATTTCAAATGAAACTTTACCTCATATCATGGCCCTATACAGAGCTTTACCTCAGGAATATGATGAAGGTCAAGCTATCAAGGACACTTGGGAAGGTCCTTGAGCTTGAAAGGGGGGAATGAGGCATCTGATCATAGCCTGCATTTTTAATCAAGGCTTATATTTTGATCAGATTCCTGTATTCCAAAAATGAGCTTAAATTCACAAATGTTTCTTTCGAGACAGGACACCAGCAGGCAAGGTCTTTGTCAGAGGCCCCTTTGGTTTATTGCGGTCATAAAACAGGCTGGGAACAAAAGGTCACACTGACCATACAAATGATAGAAGACAATCAAGGTTGCAAAAACACAATTAAATAGTAATAATTATTGTGCCTCCCATTAAACTTGAGCCACATCTTCCTAAGGTTAAAAGGGCAAGAGCTAATACAAACAGCAGCTGGCCAAGGGAAGAGGCCTCTCTCTCTCTCTCTGTGAAACTGCTTTGAAGCTTCAGAGAATTTAGAAAACTTATAGAACTTAGCTTTTACTAAGTTCCTTTTTACTTAAACAAGATCTTTGCTTCTAAAAATCTATATATGTTATATGTATGAAATATTGGCTTAAATGTAATTATGCAAAGGATTTAGAAAGTAAGATTCTTATTTCATAGAATCATAGAATCATAGAAGAAGTTGGAATAGACCATGAGGGCCATTGAGTCCGGACCCCTGCCAGACAGAGAGACGCCATCGGAGCACTCCTGACATATGGTTGTCAAGCCTCTGCTTAATGACCTCCAAAGATAAAATTAGCCACCATCTGTTTTGGAGTGAATAGGGCAATAGGGCAAAAGATGAAATGTTAGTTAAGGCGCCTAGTCTAGGGCAAAAGGTTATTTGGTAATTAAGGTGCCTTGTAGAGGTTAATGGCTATTTATTTGCCAATTATAAATAGAAGGAAATATAGCTCTTTGTCTCCCATAAAAGGTAATAGGAAATGGGTGTATCTTTTATGATTGGTTCTAGCAAACAGCCAATAGGAATTTTAACCAGGCTGATTGGACAGAGGCAGCCAAAGGAGGAGCAAGGGGGCTGAGCTGAGGGAATATAAGTGCTGGCCATAAGGGCAGGAAGGCAGGCCAGAGCTTGGTAACCATA
The DNA here is from genome assembly GCF_027172205.1 of Podarcis raffonei. Taxonomy (NCBI): domain Eukaryota; kingdom Metazoa; phylum Chordata; class Lepidosauria; order Squamata; family Lacertidae; genus Podarcis; species Podarcis raffonei. The sequence continues at coordinate 51,272,482 of NC_070610.1, forward strand.
TACCACTGTGCCTCTCATTTATTTGTCTGACAAATAAATTATTATTTTAATTTCTCTATTGCTGCGTTGAATATTTCATTCCAGCTAAGCGTTAACCACAAGCAGGGTGCTACAGTCTACCCTTTTCCCCTTTTCAGTCTCACAACTTTCTGTGCCATTGACCTCTGAAAGGGGTTTCAGAGACAGATTTTTTGGGTATCTTTAAGCCTCAGGGTTACCTTGAGTTTGCTGGTGCCTCTCGTGTAAATGATCTAGCAAAGCCCCTTGTGGATGGCCAAGCTGCAACCTGGTCATCTACAAGGTCTGGCAAGTTCAAGTCTTCCACATTCATTCTGTGGAGAGAGCAACAATGGGCTCATATGCCTCACAAGAAAGTGTTAAAAAGTGTGAAGTCTGTGTTCATATTTCCATGGTCTAATGCTTCTTAAAGAACTCCTCAACACCATGACAGCCATCACCGAAAGAAATATTTTGTTAACAATTCAGATATTTGCATTTTATCACTGAAGCCATCTTTTTGTTGGGTCAGGGGGAAACCAAACAGACCTCTTTGCTGGGATTGGCTGTACGAATCAGAGGTTTTTTAGCTTTATGTGCATTTAATGAAAAATATCTACTTCCATGGGATGTAAATACATACCACAGTAAGTGATTACACTCACAAATATTCTCACTATATTTTAAAAATAAGTTTCTGCAGAACACCAAGCTGTGCAGTTTATTAGTGTTATCTTAGTTGTATTGCTTCCTTTGCCACATCGTAAGTTAGCCGTCACTAATTGCTACATTGGACATTAACCAGACACACCCCCACCCACCTCCTGGGAATAGGTTTAACAAGAACCACAACTTTCCGGTTACTGGGTTTTCAGCGGCTTAAAAATATCCCAAGTTCATTCCAAGTAAAGAATCTAAGTAGATCTATTGAAGTCTTATTAAGAAAGCCAACACACATCAAACCAGAGCATTCTAATATGCAACTGCTAACATATGCTTTATTTCCGATGTGTGGTACTTTAATTAAAGTCTTACCTTACCTTGGTTCAAAAAAGGGACACATTTAAAAATCAGATTACCATGGTAATAAACAGCTCATTTCTGAGACTTGTGCTTTCACCTAAGTGCTTAGGAAAGAACACACCTAACAGTGATGTGGATCCTATGCAGAATGTAGCATTAGAAATGCCCTATATGTTGGTAGAAATATCTAAGATCAGGGTTGTTGGCATACGTCTTTCTCAGGAGACAATGGAGGAGTGAGCCTTTGGGGTGAAGTCAAATTGTTGGAAGGTTGCAGTGCCTGATGTAGAGGCTGTAGAGACTGATACGGGAGAGACATGTTTTGTTGCAGCTGGGGCAGATGAAGGTGTCTGGTTGAGTTGCTGCAGGTGGACTATGACAGGCATGGCCAAACTGGGCCCTCCAGCTGCTTTGGGACTACAACTCCCATCATCCCTAGCTAACAGGATGGTCAGGGATGATGGGAATTGTAGTCCCAAAACAGCTGGAGGGCCAAGTTTGGCCATGCCTGTACTATGATGTTTCTTCTCTCTGCGCTCCTCCCAGCTGTGCTTGTCAAGGCCTCCATATGGTATATATTGGGGATTATCTCAGGGACTGCAATCATAGCTGATGTGTTGCTTTCTTTTCCTCTTTTTCTTTGATTTTTTTAATGCCAAGATCTCTTTGTGACTCTTAGTTGGGTAAATATCACTTATGCAAGATCTCAATATTGAAATGAAAAAGAAATGGAAGTGGATGTTCCTCCCTTTCTGCAAAAGGCACAAGTTTCCTTTTTGCCCATTATGAAACATAATCATTCCCAATCCCTGGCCTATGGTCTTCTGAGGAACAAAGGAGAGGCTGAAGGGGTTGGGGAAAACACGAGTGGATGCTGGGCCATTATGGCAAATGGGGTCCTGCCCCATCAACCTCAGTCTGCCCCCAGCCAGCTACCACCTGCCTCCCTTCTTACTTATAATCATTCCAGGTGGCGGCACTGCTTATTAACTTCCTTCCCCTTAGTTAGACACAGTTTTGCCCATATAGGACTTGGCAGGGAGGCGGATGGGGATGATATTAATTGATTCTATCTGTCATTGGCTTTAGCGCCACCTGTTGTTGGCATCCCTGTCTGCCACCAGTTCAAACAGGCACCAGCTGCCACTGGGGGACACCACGGCAAATCACTGTTTGATCAATGTTACTTCTGGATTCTGACTTAGCAAGGACATATGTGAAGAATTAAAATGGGAAAACTCAGCTGAATATGTCTATATATCTTTGTGCATCAAGTTAACAGCATCACAGGAACCTCTAGTTTATACTTCATTGTATAGTTCCTTTGTATAATATGTATAATATTCAGCTGGTCAAAAGGGTAAGATAATGCCTTTCTCTCAGTAAAAACAAAACAAAATTCCCCTCAGATTTGCAACTCCATATACATTCAAATTGCACAGAATTAAGGGAAGATAGCCCATGTTGAATTCACATTTCAAGGAGACTTCCTATAGTGACAAAGTCCAGGTGGGCTTGGAAGGGCATGTGTCAGGATTAGAGACAGTGCTCTTCTGCATGACAGATGATCAGTTGATAAATGAGAAAGCATCAGAGGCTGGGCTATTAAAGTGAGTGATGTGGGAACTAGGAAGTTAAATAAAAAAAGTATTCAGTGTGCTGTGGAACAAGAAACGTGGGTACTGTGGTCAAAGGTTGTTGGAGATTTTACAGGTTTCATGGAAACTGTGGCAATGGAAAATATAGTTTTCTGGAAATGTGATTGTGTGTTCTGCAAGAATCAGTGAATAGATGCACCAAACAACTTTTCTTTATGTTTCCATATTTGGTTCAACTTTTTACAAGGAGAAAAAATTCAAACCACTCTGAATTAAATTTAGCCTATAGAAATCTGAGCACATAGTGCAGAATTCTACCTCTCCAAAGGAAACTTAGCCTGCGCCCCTAGAACGTGTTCGTATTTCCTTTTGATTAGTTCACTGAAAGGAATTTATTGCAAAATATGGCCACTTTTATGAAATGACTTTCTTTATTATTAACAGACCTTTCACAAAGAGGTTTTGGGGTAATATGTCTTTTTGCCAAACGAGAGCGCTCTTTCCGAAGCAGAATTTCCACAGTGGACATCACCATGAATGTACAAAAACACAAATGTATTAAGTTTACAAAATAGGGAAATGTTCTTCGGAGGATGGGGTGGGGTGGGCAAGCCTTACATCTTCAAATCATAGCTACAAACCTTTGTTCTGCGAAACCTTGAGGAATGGCTATTGAAGAGAATTATAGCAGTGTCTACAAGGGCAGCTGAAGCAAATCCTCTCCCATTAACACAGATAATTGCAGAAAGACATGGGAGACTGACTCAGGATTCAGTGAGTCCCAGGCTGGCTCAGCCCTGCCCTTGGAATACCCTGGACTCAACTAGATTGGTAAAGAAAAGGTGTTTTATATTTGTTGTATATGCGATATAATACTGTGACACCAGATGGCGCTGTGGAGTCCCGTCTTTCCCTACCAGATTTCCCTGTATGAGTTTACAACGTGTTTAACTGAATCACTGCTTTGATGTGTCTAGATCCAGTCCCTCTTTGGGGGCTTTCTGCTGGTTGGGGTCTCACCAGCAGGCCCCCACATTCAGCAGGTCAGTGGGGCATGAGGCTGGCTTAGCTGGGAAGCTGGGCAGAGCAACACTTCCACCTAATCCAACTCACCCCTCCTGCCCAGCGCAAGGAAGCTTTGGGTTGCTCCAGCTGTGTCTAAAGGTACAACAAGTATTTTGTTGTTTCCGTTGCAACAGTCTAACTAAGCTCCCGCTCCAGCGTATATTAACCCCGTTGAAATGAATGGAAGTGAGTTTTTAAAAGCACAGTTATTGCTAACTTTTCTTTACAACTCTCTTGGATGAGGATTTCAGAAAAAAACCAGAAACATAATGCTAGAATATTTAAACTTTTAGCTTGGGACCATTGCTCAAGATGTTTTCTGTTCCCATTGCTTATATTTCCTCAAGTAGAAGCAGTGTGATAATCTCATCTTGAGCACTGATCTTTTCTTTTTGCAGTGACATGAGAAGCTGCTGACCGGGTCTCTGATTTGCATATACTGGCTCCATTATTTTACCCCATTTAGCATTTCCTGAAATATTGAGATGGTTTGGAGTAGGTAGAAAGGACTAATCAATATTTGTAACTGGCTACAAATTATTCCCCTGTGTGCTTTTCATCACACAGAAACTTTAATCTCCTGTACCTTTAAAAGATTATCATCTGTCAAAAACAATAACTAGCCCATGGTGAATGTCTCCTTTTGGACCAATAGAAGCTTTGCTGCAAGGAAAAGAGACCCTAACTATTTAATGACCGTAATAAAGTACAATTATATTGCAGCGGTGTCTGCAACCTCAACTGCAAACAAGCTTCCCACTTACCATAGTAGACCTTTCTCTGCATAGAGCGACTCAGTTTTTGCCAGTTACAATTGCCGCAGTGGAATTATTTTACTGTCCTGTTGATAAATGAGCTTTATGAGCCATTTGCTGAGCTGAGTCCTGTGTCTCGTCAGGAGCACAGTCTGTATATACGTAACTTGTCAGCATCAGCTCTCACTTTTCTTTCACTTCCACATTTTTATTCATTGACAGCTTCCATCATGACATTTAATGACCGCCATTAGATAGAGAAAAAATTGACGAGTGAAATCTTTTTCCTAGTTGCAGTAATTCTAGCCCCTTTCCAAGCAGGATATTTTTTTTAAAAAAGAAAAAGACTCAACTTCTGGAGGAGTAGGTGCACATTTTCAAGGTATAAAGTGGGTGTTTTTTTGTGAGCTCATATTAAGGTTGATAGGAGCCTTGCCCAGACCAATGATGCTATTATTGATTATGCCTTCAGTTTGTTGTTTCGTCGTTTAGTCGTGTCCAACTCTTCGTGACCCCATGGACCAGAGCACGCCAGACACTCCTGTCTTCCATTGCCTCCCGCAGTTTGGTCAAACTCATGCTGGTAGCTTCAAGAACACTGTCCAACCATCTCGTCCTCTGCCGTCCCCTTCTCCTTGTGCCCTCCATCTTTCCCAACATCAGGGTCTTTTCCAGGGAGTCTTCTCTTCTCATGAGGTGGCCAAAGTATTGGAGCCTCAGCTTCACAATCTGTCCTTCCAGTGAGCACTCAGGGCTGATTTCCTTCAGAATGGATAGGTTTGCTCTTCTTGCAGTCCATGGGACTCTCCAGAGTCTCCTCCAGCACCATAATTCAAAAGCATCAATTCTTCGGCAATTAGCCTTCTTTATGGTCCAGCTCTCACTTCCATACATCACTACTGGGAAAACCATAGCCTTCAGTAGCCTACTGTAAAATGGCTCACATTTATTCAGATTTAGCTGCTGCAGTTTGGAGAGCTCCAGTGAGGGTGGCTAGAGCAGAGTTTCCCAAACATGGGTGTCAAGCTGTTTTTGCACTACAGCTCCCATCATCCCTGAACACTGGTCCTGCTAGCTAGGATGATGGGAACTGTAGTCCAAAAATAGCTGGAGACCAAAGTTTGGGAAACACTGGGCTAGAGCACCATTACTTGTTTGTTCAGTTTCTGTTACTATGACCCAGTGGTATACTAAGCCCAACATATAGCCAACCAAGCTTTCCTCAGAATAGAGCCATTGAAATTAATGGACCTGTTAGCCATGTTCATGCATGTGAGTGTGTCTTCTTTAAGCAGGACTTGACTACAACTCATGGACAAGTTGCTTGAAGGATTCTAGCCCACCAAGTACTTCCTCTACCCTTGGCTAATAAAAGCAAGCCAAAGGGGATTGGCCAAGTGGAACAGGGATGCTTTTGATGCCTTGTTGTAGGAGGGAATGTTATATCAGCCTTGAAGGAGGCAATGGTTTGTCTCCTCCTTAAGACTGAAGTATCAGAAGTATTTGACAACTTTCACCTGGTTGCTAATATCTCTTTGGGCAACTGATCAGTAGAGGAGGGCAAAATGGTGAACAGGTTGGAGTCCAAGTCGTACAAGGAAAGGTTAAAGGAGTTGGATATGCTTAGCCTAGAAAAGATGAAGAGGCAACATCTGTTGTTCCATAGAATGGGGCCCAAACTAACATGTTGAAAAGGAAAGAAAACGGGTGGGACTAAACATTGGAGAGAACTTGCTCTGGTTCAAGATGTTTGATAGCTGAACAGGCTGCCTCAGAAGGTGGTGGACCTTCATTATTATTATTTTTAAAGCCGATCAGGGATGCTGTATTAATATATATCCTGACCTGAGCAAAGGAATTGGGCTAGATGATATTTGAGGACTCCTCCAACTCTGTAATTCACTCTGCAAGTCCCAAATATATGAAGAAGTACACTGGACTTTGCAAGGTATGCCAGATAGCAGCATTCCACGTCTTTGTCATAAAATTTCAGTATTATTATTATTATTATTAATTGCTTCCCATGAGACATCTCAAAATAATTTACAATAAAAGAGTTACATATAAAAAACAGTTAAAAACAACTGCATATAAAATCATTTGCTTGTAAAGAACCATAAATATAAAAACAGTTTAAAACAACAACACATGCATAAAATCATTTCAGATCTAGGACAGATACCAACTGGGATAAATATTTTAGCAGGCTTGGGGAAAAAAAGATTTGTAATCAACATCAGGACAAAGCAGGTTCGTAAGTGGGTCATATTGCAACAGCTGACTATGTCATTCGCATGTCTTTGTGGCCTGTTAAAAGGGGGTGTAGCTTATAGCTATTATGTTTTCTGCTTATATAAAGAGAGAGGTGTAATTTCCACAACAAGCATAGAATCCAGTTCCTGGAGGAACAGAAACTCCCTCCTTATACAATTTCTCTGAAAATACAAGTGCCTGTGTATGCAAGTCCAGGAGTGAAGGTGCCTGTGAATTTCAGTGTGAGCAAAGGGGAAAGTTATTCAAAATGTGTAACTTTCTCTGCATAAAGTGGCATTCTAACACACATACTGTTCAGTATATTTGGTTTAATTCACAATGAAATGGAAAATGCCTGTTTGTATTGATGTGATACACTTAGGCACAAAACACTTAAAGTGATCATTGTCCTTAAACACTGCCTTTGGGTTGTTTGGTTTTTTTAAAAGATTGTGAGAAAGGATTAGTCTCTGCGTAAAAAAATTTGACCTCGAATAAAGGGGAAGAAAAATAAAAACTTGCAAGGAAGTATCTGACTCAGAATAAAGCATCCTGGTGATGGAAGTGCTGAATAAATAAATAAGGGAAGACAAAACTATAAAAGGAATAACACTAGGGGAGAAAGCATACAAATTCAAGGCATTTGACGATGATCATATTATTATGACAGAGAACCCAAAAGAAAGTTGATTAAAGTTATTAGAAATTATCAAGACATTTGGGCAGGTAGCCGCGTTCAAACTAAACAACTCTAAAACAAAGCTCTTGGTCAAGAATTTAACATCACAGGACCGAGATGATCTAGAAAAAGCCTCAGATTTGAAGATCTGGGAAAGGCAAAATATTTGGGAATATGGATCTTGGTGAAAAATATAAACCTATTTCTATATAACTACATTAAGACCTGGATGGAGATTAAAAGAAATTTAGAAATATGGAGCAGATTAAATTTATCTTTCTGGGGGAGAATATCCACCATTAAGATGAATGTCTTGATCAAAAATGCTTTTCCTATTTCAGACAATTCCCATGATCACGGGAACAGGTTGCCTCAGTGATTGGCAACGAGACATATCTAGATACATCTGGCAGGGGGGAAAGCCCAGGATTAAACACAAATTATTAATTGATATCAAAGAAAGAGGGAGATTTTCCCTGCCAGATCTGAAACTCTACTATGAAGTGACCTGCTTCTCCTGGATCAGGGAATGGTGTATATTACAAAACACAGACCTGATAGATCTGGAAGGGCATGGCAACTGTTATGGCTGGCATGCCTACTTAGGCTATGATAAGGTCAAGACTCCATGGTGGATATCTCCCCTTGAAGCAATAGCAGTGAAGAAGAAAAATATGCAAGTGAATTGGCCAACATACAAAGTACCGTTAAAAGAGAAAGAAAATCAGTTGAAACTAAAAATTTTTTGAAGAAATCAGGGTATCACCAACTTCTGAGGATACTAGCCCCAGATATACCTAAAAAAGCAATGGAAATATTATTGTAAGCTACAGTAGCTGCAAGAATATTAATCTCTACGAATTGGAAAGGAGAAAAAGTTCCAACTAAACTGGAGTGGCAAAGTAAACTGCTAGAATATGCCAAGTTGCTCAAAAATGACAGGGAAACTGAGAGGTCATACTGATCAAACATTTATTAAAGAATGGGACATGTACAAAAAAATACCTTAAGAAACATTCTAATAACATGACATCAATGACAGGCCTTGAATGACAACTGTGGTATGATGGATAATTATAGGAGAAGAAATCATTAATGAAAATTAATAAAAGAGAATAAATAGTGCACTAGATAGATTAAGTGGTAGATACATGGGAAGTCAAAATAGATGTAAGAAGAAATTATTGTGATCTAAGGTAACAAATACTACTGTTTTCTTTTCTGGATAAATTTTTTGTTTGTTTTTTTCTTTTTAACTTTTTTTTTCATTGTTTCTTCTTAACTTTAATAAAGCATTAAAAAAGGAAAATAATAATAAAGCAGCCCACTGTGCACTTGTCTGGGGCAAATTGCAACATGCCCAGTTAATTGGCCCTAGAAGCGACATTCCCTCTGTTGATTTTGCTCAAAATATTCAGTCACAAGTGTAGCTGGATGTGCCCCATGTTCACAATAGGTCCATAATATTCCCCCCTATCTTTTCATTATTAATAATTTCAAAGATTTCAAGCTGCCCTGAGCCCTTAGGGCGTACAAGTGCAAACAAAATATATATATCAAGTTGAAACATAAAGGTAAAAAAAAAAAAACCTGTTCAGGAAGTAATCAAATCTATATGACTTTGGGATTCTGTGGAACCAATATGATAAAACATTCCCTAAAAGAGTTAAAACAGTTTTCAAGACAATAAAATGGAGGCTTGAATGCCAGAAACCGAATTCTGCCCAGAATCTTTTCAAAGCACTTAAGAAGCCTGGAGGTTGGGCTGGGTACACAGTGATCTCCACCTGCTTCCAAATGTTTGTTCTTAATAAAAACCATATGTTTTTATTGAAAGAATGGAACCTTTCTATCTCCAGCACACATCCATACACAGAGATATGCTTTATGATTTTTTAAATCTTTCTATGATTGTGTGCTGATCTTATTTAACAGATTCCAACTGCTTATTTTATTTTTTTCACCCCCAGAAATGTTGTTTAGGACATGTATTTTTACCCAGTGGCAGCTGATGCCCTGCAGGGCAGGTGGATTGGCACCACTTAGTACGCATTTCAAACAACACCCTTCTCTTGTCACGCAATACTCCCATAACTCCAGCACTGTTTCCTGCAGTTCTGAATTCACATGGTAATAGTGGGGTTGGCACTCGTCAAAGATCACTGCCACTTAAATCTGCTGTTACAAGACGACTGCGGGTGGGAGAAGGTGGGTCGTTCTTTTAACAACAAAGTGCAAAGAGAAAGCATGGAACTGTAGGAGACAAAGGGAATGATGTCAGACTTTCTCGCCATTCCTAGCAGTTAGTGAAAGTCAATGAACAGGGCAAATTATATCTCTCCGCAAGCAGACTGCAAGTCGTGTCAAGGTGCATCAGTGACAGATGCACCTCAAATACATGGCATGCATTTATTATACAGTGGTACCTCGGGTTACATATGCTTCAGGTTACATACGCTTCAGGTTACAGACTCTGCTAACCCAGAAATAGTGCTTCAGGTTAAAAACTTTGCTTCAGGATGAGAACAGAAATCATGCTCCGGCGGTGCGGCGGCAGCAGGAGGCCCCATTAGCTAAAGTGGTGCTTCAGGTTAAGAACAGTTTCAGGTTAAGAACGGACCTCTGGAATGAATTAAGTACTTAACCTGAGGTACCACTGTATATTAGGCAATGGGCTCAAGGGAATCAACTTCATATTTAAGTACAAAGGCAATAAGAAGTACCCTTTTCAATCAGACCAGGGGAATATCTGGTTCAGCATCCCATTTCCTGCAGGGGTCAGTGGATGTTGTAGCAACATTTTGACACTGCTGTTGTTGTTGTTGTTGTTTTCTAAAACAAATCCTTATTTCAGTCATTCCAGTGCTAAGGGTGGAATACAGTAACAAATAACACAAAACGAAACTAACTCACCAGTCAACAAAGACAGAAAAACAGCACAAGTAAAAGAATTACCTTCTTACCTCCTTACCATTGGCCACCCTCTATTATCAGAATGTGTGCACCAGCTAGTCCCATCTTCTATTATGCTTGCTGCACATAAACACACAACCCGTCCACAAAGCTATATAGTGTACGTTTCGGCTTGCCACTGAGCCCATTTTAAAATATGCGTGCTTATTTTTTTTATTAAAAAAACTGTCAAGCAATGACCCATTTTAAATTTGGATGCTTTGCTAACAATTAACATATGCAAGTGTGTAATTATTGGCTCTTTTATCTCAGAAAACTGGCAACTCTTACACAGTGAGATTGTTTTAATTGCTTTAACTACCTCCTGAATTAGAGTTGGTTCATTTTCAGTCAAAACGTTTTCTCTGTTCATTTGAAAGTTGGGAGTTTGCAGAGGGGATAAGCTGAATTTGTTTAGGATTTCATTGTGACCATTTTATTCTGCACTTGGATTTGTTTACTCCAAAGGTTTTTAAATCCTCATAGTTTTTTGTACAATTCACAGAATTTACTAGTTGGTTTCTTTAAAGCTGTTTATCCACTGGAATGATGTGAGAAAGCTTATAATATATTTGGTGTCTGACACACTTTTTAATGATGCACAAGCAGGAAAAAAGGGGTTCAGGCCAGCATACAAAGTAGGTACAACAAATGGATTCACCACAATGTACCTGCAATGTATATTTGTTATACTTTGCTTGCCATATATTGTGTCTTTGTATGCTGGCCTGAACCCCTGTTTTTTCTATTTGTGTATGTTTCTATACAGTGGGTTCTTTATTTTTGTCCACACTTTTTAAAGAAATATGCCATCACATCTCAAATGATAACCATTGTAATCTCCGTTATTTTATCAGGCTTGGCTATGGTGACATATAAAGCTTGGCGTGGCCACTACTTAAATTCTTAATATACTGGGAGCTGAATTTGTTAGGATTCTATTCCCAGGACCCTTGGGATGTTTTTACTAAAGACTAAATGGAAGTGTACATGTTATACTATCTTCATTATGCAGTAGTTCTTTCATTGTTTTAAAAGCAGCAGCATCTGCCAACTAAAAGCAACATAAAATATAATATTATTATGGGTCACCTATGTGTCACCCCATCAGAATCACTTTGGTCTATCACATGCTGAGAAGCCCATTCATGTGAACTGATCTGAGAAGTGAAGAAGTGCAGTGTTTCTATACCATCCCAGACCTAATGCAGAAACTATTTTTGGGTTATGCCTATCACATAGATACCACGAGAAACCCTTCCCTAAAAGTGGTTGCTCCATGCAGTGGTTATAATATGCACAAGCCTTTTTACCTTGTGGGGATTGCCACAATCACATGAACAATCTCCAATGCCAGCAACACACGCTCCAGTATTTGCTGGCGCTGAAGTGGACACTCTCTGGAGAATCCACACGGCAAGAGGTTCTCATGTCTTACAGCTATAGAATATAGTAATTCTTGTGCATAATGATTCACCTGGAAATTTCACTGTGTTCAACCCCCAAGCAAATCTGGAGAGGGTAAACTGTTCATTGAAACCAATTAATTAAAAAAAAACACACTAAGACTTTATATAACTATTATTTTCAATAATATAACTCACCAGGTGGAGAATACTTTTATATATATATATAAATATATATATGTTATTTGTAAAGGGAATCCTTGTATGAGTCAATATTTATTATTCGTTGGAGCTGCACTGTACTTCCAGATCATGATGTTTTATGGTTTACCTTTTCAATTCTTTGTTTTCTTTCATTTTTTTTACTCAGAAGCAAGTTTTCAGTGGCCTTTACTTCCAACTGGGGGAGAAATTTGCATCAGTTTGCATTTAAAGGAAAACTGACCTAATTTGCACTTTCTAAAACAATACGTGGCCCACAGCCATCCTTCATAATTCATACTTCTCTGAATTTTGCAATACAGTTCTCCTGCCAACTGATTCATGCAAAAAAAATCATGTACAAGAATGAGGTGTGCCTTAAAATGAAAATATTCATGAAAATGATACACAAATATGCATTATATTAGGGGAAATGCTTTGCAAAAAAGTGTATATTGGGAGCAATTTGCACTAAAATGCTGAAGAGGACTTTTTTAAAAATCACAAACTCTTATGTAAGTGTGGAGAATGGAACTTCAGACTGGAAAGATGAGAAAGTAAAAGAAACTGAAATTGAAAGCCTTGGTTAATGGTGTCTTTTCAAAGTATTGTCTTCCAAAGTGGATGGAAAGGGAGAAACAAGCAAACCGTAGAACCGCTTGCATCCATGTTAAGGGAGCAGAATGCTGAGAGAACGTAAGATGGAATCTACCCACAACACTATTTCCCAAAGATGTGCTGCTTGAGGCATTTGCAGTGACAGTCCGGGGTTTCTATTCAGCGTGCAATCTAGGCAAATGATTGGTATCCGTGAAGCAGTTCTCTTTCACAAAACCCAGGGAGCAGTGCAGTGACATTTTTGAAATGGTTCCTGAACATAACATATTTAGCTTGTGAAGCAATGGAGAGGAAGTGACTATGATAAGGGCTCATTCAGTAACAGTCCCAAATTGATTGCTTCCTTCCTTGTGTAAACTTAGCAGGCAGCCCTTTGGGCTCGTTTCCGAAGGCCAGCTCAGCACAAGAGTCTTATCGGAAGGAAACGGAATGCAAAAGCCTAGACGGCTTTCGATAAGGCACGTCTTACAGCCACAAGTTTCTTCCCCCTCCCCCATTCTGTCTTTGTTCAGAAACGAGGAATGTTTATGCTGCATACTGATGCAGAACAGGACATGCACATTCAAACTCTTTCTGAGTAAATAATTTTGGGGGGGGGGTTTGGGAGGGGGGAGAGACTCACAGACACGAGTGCCGCAATTTCATGTGATGCATTATCTGTGCTGTTATCCGGAAAACGGGGATCTATAAGCAATGAATTCACATGTAAACACCTTGAAGCTAGCAAAGACTCCAGGTGCTTCCTGAAAATGCAGAGGTACTTTCTTTCTAAGAACTTACATGTAGAAGGATATTGACAAGCTGGAACATGTGTGGAGGAGGATGACCAAGGTGATAAAGGGTCTGGAAACCAAGTCTTCTTAGGACCACTGAGGTGATTTTAATTAGTATTAGTATTTTATTATTTATGTGCTGCCCATCTGACTGGGTTGGCCCCAGCCACTCTGGGCAGCTCCCAACAAAATTAAAAACACAAGAAAACATCAACGATTATAAACTGAAGGGCTGCATTCAGGTGTCTTCTGAAAGTTGTGCCTGCTTCCCTGTAACTTCATTGTTACGGGGAATAAAACTGGATCACTGGTTTTCCACAGGACACTCAATATTCTAGGGCTACCAAGCGTGTTTATTGGACTGTATGAGTGGGAAGGATTGCCACTTAGGCTGATTGTTGTTGTTGTTGTTGTTGTTGTTGTTGTACTTCTGCAAAACCTGGAGTCCATCTAGGCATACTGATACTTTAGGGACGTGGGTGGTGCTGTGGTCTAAACTACTGAGCCTCTTGGGCTTGCTGATCTGAAGGTCGGCAGTTTGAATCCATGTGACAGGGTGAGCGACTGGTGCTCTGTCCCAGCTCCTGCCAACCTAGCAGTTCGAAAGCACACCAGTACAAGTAGATAAATAGGTAGCACTGTGGTGGGAATGTAAAGGGTGTTTCCATGCGCTCTGGTTTCCGTCATGGTGTTCTGTTGTGCTATAAGGGGTTTAGTCATGCTGGCCACATGATCCGGAAAGCTGTCTGTGGACAAACGCCGGCTCCCTCAGTCTGAAAGCCTTTGACTGGACTTAACTGTCCAGGGGTCCTTTACCTTTACCTACCTTACTGATACTTTCCTCTTATTTCTTAGTGGCCTCATTATGGGTTCATTTCTGTCAGCAATGCTCACCACCCAAGTTTGCTATTAGAAGGAGTGATTTAGACAAGGGTAGGCAACCGTATCCCTCTGCATATGCCAAAGTGGGGCAGTGACATCCTTAAGGCCAGCATTATAGGTAAAACAATAAACTTGCTGAAACAATGAAGTAATGAGTAACTGATTGTTTTGAGCAAGAAATTGCTTGGTGCTCTGTCTGCCCAGTTTATAAATCATTGACAAGCCCTGTTATGCAAGCGACCATTGGTGCTTAATGTAGCCTGAATGTCAGCTTGTTAGACACAATCTGTTGATCTTTCCTCTGGGCCATGTGTGTGGAGGGGGGTTGGGGAGGAATCAATGGGATGTTGTAGAGCTAATAAGCATTTAATCACTTTAGACAATCCAAGTCAGCTAAAGAGATAGACCTGAAAGGTGCCGAAATGTAAGCACCTTCTTCTTAGTTGGTCTGAATACATCCAGAATAATTAGATAGGAAGGCTTTTTCAAGGCTGCATATACACTTACTTGGGTGGAAAACCCATTCCATTCAGTGGGAAACTTACTTTTGACTAAATATATATAGAGGCAATATGAATGGGAGCAAGTGAATTTAGAAAATAGCAGATATTGGGGGTTTTACTGACTCATCAACCAATTCATATAAAAGAGCAGGTTTTTCCATCATTACATTTAATACCAGTCTAACAAAAGGCAAGCTATTGCTATGTAACTGCCAAAGTTAGTCTCTCTGAACAACAGGGACACCTTCTGTGTCCTAGAAAAGTCACCACCAGATCACATATATCAAAATGATTTTATTTACCCCCCCCCCAACTTCTCATACATGTGTTTTCATCCCCAACAGTTTTCTTAGGAATGCACTAACTCACTTTTTAAAAATCAAGAGGCTCAAGGAAGACAATTGCAATGATTATCTCGTTCTGATTTGGCCGATGGCCTGATAAGAGTTCAGCTTTATAAGCAACATCTGTCTTTAGAAAGCAGCTTTCAAAAAAGAAAAACAGCAAAGGTTAGGAAAGGGGTTGGAGGCAATATCAAATCTATGTTTTGTAGTACAAACACGGAGAGTTACATTCCTATAGATACTTAACATGGAAATGGTCCTGAGCACACTAGCTCTTACTTCCAAGTAAACATACTGCACAAGTGATGGTGGTAAATGGCTTCTAAGTCAATAGTGACCATGCAGGGAATTATTATTATCATCATGCATACTAATAGCAAACTCATTGCCTGAGTGCCTATCATTACATAGCCAAAATGGCACTTTCAACACACAATAAGAAGGTGGCTTCAACTGGTATGAGGAAGCTTGAAGGTTTTCAGAAGTATAAGAAAGGGAAAGAGGGACATGTTCATTTCAGTGAATCATCTTCCCAGGTATGGTAGACCACCTGGGCTGTGAGTTCTGGAAGACCTGTTTCCTGCCTTGCAGACCTTTTTATATCCTATGTCCTTTTAAAATGTGGTGGGTTTTTTTGGAGGGGGGTATTAGGTTGATGTTTTTATTTTGATTATATATTTTGTGGTTTTATATATTGATTTTGTTCTGTGAACCACCCTGAGACCTCCGGATATAGGGCAGTATATAAAGTCTAATACTAATACTGTACTAACAATAATAAAACCTGGTCTGGAAGTGGCCCCAGCTACAAAAACTGTGGCTGTTGAAGAGGCCAGTGACTATCTTGGCTGACTCTTAATGCAGACCCAGGTCACAGAGCCCGAGCTATGAGCTACAATTGGCAGGACTGGCAGCAAAAGCAGCAGATATGTTCTGCGCATATTATACTATTTCATTCTCTTGTTAATGTTGCTGTTTAAAATGTGCATTTTTATATTTGACTTCCTTTAGTAATGTTTTATTTTGTAATCTTTAAGATAATATTTTAATTCCCTGTTTATTGTGTTGCCTTGACAATATACTTTATATCTGACTTTCTCCAGTAATGTTCTATTTAATGTGCTGCAAACCACTTTGAGACTTTTTCTTAAAAATATAAAGTGGTATAGATATGAAGTGATTAATAATAATTGATAATAGTTGCTATATTCGTTAGAGGGGTGAAGTGTAAAGCAATTTATCTTAGATCCAGGTTTGTTGGCAACCAAAAGAACACCAAAACTTGTTTTTAATTGTTTTCGTGAGTTGCATTAAATGTTTTATGCACACTGCCTTGTGAGCTAAAGTCGCAAAACAGTATATATGTTTCGTAAGTGGGACTTGACAGGCTTAGAAACAAGAACTTTGTTTAAAACAAGTTGTTTACTGGGTTGAAGTTCACTCCCACTGCTTTCTTCCCAAATATCATTTTATGTGTTGACACAAAAGTATGATTTGAATGCTTCTCAGATGAAAAGGTGCAAGACAGGCATTCTATATAGTTAGCAAGCAGCTAATTTTCTCTCTGTGCTCTGATTTTCCCTTACATTATTACCCAAAGGTTACAGTTTTTTTCAGACACGAAATAAAACACTCAGCTTCTGGGCATTAACAGAGAGAACATGAAAAGGTCACCATGGTGAGCTCATAAGTTCTGCATTCATAACTTGCCTTTCAAAGCAAATAGCCACAACTGCAAGGGCTATTGAAGTGGATCAGTCAGAGCGGCAGGAAATTGTTCACAGCATGATGCACATTTTCTCCTTTTTATTATCACTGTTTTCATTCATAAAGGATCACTTTAATAACCGACAAAGGAAGAAGCTGCCAGGACAACTGAAGTATGCTGCCTCATGCTGTGGCTAAAAGCATTGGTACTTTGTTACTATGAGTAACCACTGCTAAAAATGCTACTGGGGGACACCATTATTCCCTGGTATTAGGACAACATTACCTCCATTTAGCAAAACATGCATAGCTATTTGTGGGAAATGAGGGATCCTCTGTGCTACTCCTCATTGGCAATCCTTTAGCTACATGATGGATCGCTTTCCTTCGCATCTGGATCAATTTTTCACATGCAGCTACGAATTGCAAACAGTGGAGGGGTGCATTTGTAATTGAGCGAACCATCCCCCTCCAAAATTATTAGAAAACTAGTTAGCAAGTCATAAATCAATTCTGGCAAGTGGGATATGAAAATTTGGACATGGTGTTTAGCCAAGACCACAATTTAACCGGTATAACTTTGTTTAATAACAAAAGAATGTTATTCAGGGTGCAAAATTTATGTAAATATTGCCTACATGCAAATACATGTACATGCAGTGCACACAGAAGAATGTACTTAAACTGTATTTTTGTTATTAACATTAAAAAAAGAATACACACATAAAGTAAATTCTAGTTTTTCACACAGACACACACAGACACACACAAACCAATATACAGCTAGCCCTAGGTTTGGGGACTTTATAGTGTTGTGCAGAAATTCAGTATATAACAGCCATTCCCCCCTCTTATCCATTTCACATTATTTATGTGAGCCAAGAGGCTAACTAGGACAAAGGAACTTTATTATAAGTAATAATAGACCTAATAACAATGAATAATAATAATTGAAATAGTAAGAATTAATGACTAATAATGAAAACAAATAAAAAAAGGACAATTGATCCTACCACATTTTGCAAAGAGTATCATTCAGAAGCACACATTTGCAAACATTGAAATCAGGGCTTTTTCAGCCGGAACTCGCCGGAACTCAGTTCTGGCACCTCTCAGGTGGGTGCCATTGCCATTCCAAGAGAACAAGGGAGGTGTTCATGGTGAGTTCAGGCACCTCCCCCAACCCTCCATTAAACCCCAACAACAGTGGAAGAAAAGTCCTGTTTGACCAGTATTTGACAAGAACCTGTGATCTATCAAGTATCCCTAAAAAGTAAATCTCTCCTTTTGAAAGGATTCAATAAGTTCTTTCTGAACTCTCCTGGCATGGTAAAACTAGCCAGGTTGAACAAGTCTCATAGAACTGGAAACTACAAGAATTTTGTCCACAACCTCAGACCACATTAACTGAAACTCATGTAGGCAATTGCAACTTTACTGAAACCCCAATAAAAGGCAATTCTTCAGTGGAAACAGAAAAGTTACAGCTTTGCATACTGTCATTTCCTAAGGAAATGAGGACTTTAAAATAAATAAATAAAACACCCTGACGATTCCTGAGACATTAGTTTATAATGCTGCCAACTACATTTACAAATAGCTCAATCTTTCAAATCCCTCTTTGACAATGATAAATTAACAGTGCTTATAGCTCCAGACAATGTATAATTACCAATTATTTGCAGAATAAAGAGTGAGCAATAGAAGCACATAGTCGTGCTGTAACACGTACTACATGCTCAGGAAGAATGTGCCACTGTTTTAGGCAGCCGCCTCTTTTGTAGTTTGAAAATTATGCAAAACTCTTTCTTCAGCAGATTTTAATTGCCATTACAATGAAACTGCATTTCATATGTTATCTTTGCAGCTTAATATAATGGTTAGCCAATGTGGCCTTGTGCTGTTTTTCCATATATTAGAAATTTTATTTTTAATATTTTTTAATATTGCTTTTATTATTGTCAAAGTACAAATCAGTCAAAATAGACAACAGACACATAAATATAAATAATATTTATATTCAAAGACCTAGAAGTACAAAAGTTAAGAATAAAGTAGGTCTCCCTTTCATGTAAAGACAAGACACATTAGGGAGGGAAGAACAATGAAGTGAAAGGAAAGTAGTTGAAAGTTTCTGAAGAACAACAGCAGAGATTATTCTATGTGGAATTAAAGGGGTAATTCTGTTAGTGCTGACATCAACTAGCCAAGTGGGGGAAGGGGGAGATGTTCTTCAGCAACCCAGCTGAGTAGCATGTTTATTGAGGTTGCAGGTGCTCTAATTGTCTGTGTAGTTCTGAGGGAGTTTTGCTCTGTATATTTAATTGAATATCTACCTGTGCGGGTGGTGCTGTGGGTTAAACCAAAGAGCCTAGGACTTGCCGATCAGAAGGTCGGTGGTTCGAATCCCCACAACGGGGTGAGCTCCCGTTGCTCGGTCCCTGCTCCTGCCAACCTAACAGTTCGAAAGCACGTCAAAGTGCAAGTAGATAAATAGGTATCGCTCCGGCAGGAAGGTAAATGGCGTTTCCGTGTGCTGCTTTGGTTCGCCAGAAGCGGCTTAGTCATGCTGGCCACATGACCTGGAAGCTGTTCGCCGGCTCCTTCGGCCAATAAAGCGAGATGAGCGGCGCAACCCCAGAGTCGGCCACGACTGGACCTAATGGTCAGGGGTCCCTTTACCTAAGTACAGGGCAGGAGGTAAAAAAGAGAGGAAACCTCTCTGTTCCTTTCTCTGTTTTTATTCAGTTTCCTCAGTAAAGTGTAATCAGTATTTCTTTTCTCTCTGGACTCCATCTGTGTTATTTAAGTGACTTTGCTAACAGAGAAAAGCCAGCAAAAATAGCCGTGTCTTGAAATACTTGACAGTGCAGTAACCGAGAAAGAGAGTCGGGTGTCAGGTGGAAGGGCATTCCAATTGAATGAAGCTTAAGGGAAAAGGGAGCTAGGCATGGAATACAGTAGTTTAACCAAAAAGAAACTTGATAGCTATAGAACAGGGATGTCCCTTTAGCTGTTGATGGACTACAACTCCCATCATCCCTGACCATTGGTCATGCTGGGTGGGGCTGGTGGAAGCTGGAATCCAACATCCAGAGGGCCGCAGCTTCCACATCCCTCCCATAGAGAAACAGATCCATGGAAGACTATATGGAGAAAGAAGAGAAGTTTATCTATAAAGGAGGGAGACCTTGGAGGCATTTGAAAGTGAATCCATGAAGTGGACAATGAAGGTAAGAAGAGAAGAGAAATCAGTTAGGCGGATAGGATGCGAGTGTTGGCTGAAAAGAACCAGTGCAGAAACCAAGGGTCAGGAACTCCAGTATGAAAACAAAAGAGCAAACTGAGGATCAATTAAGAGAACTATAATTCCTCTTGATATACTGCTGCACCTCATTCTCAAGGGAGTTAATATTAGACATGCATATTGTGGGATTCCCTTTCAGCGATATGACACGTTCCCATTCAGCGCAGTAGTTATAATGATTGCTGATATCCACGACAGTTCTTGGTCATGTCAACACTCCTCAAAGGAGTTAACTCGACTGGTGGCATACAGCTGGAGTTCTAACTACTGTCAGAAAATAGTAATGTATAAGAGGTCTAATTAGTCTGAAGAGTGCTGGTGTTTTTCTTTTTGACACGGATTATACTAATCTTCACAGTGTGTGCTATATATGCAGTCGTTGGGTTGACTCCAAAGGGCCTCTTGTGAGAGTGGGAAATATACTCTAGGCATACAAAGGGGTGCCCCTGATTTATCTCAATTCCTTTTTCAAGATGCAGCCACATACCACACTAAGAATGGCTCAAAACTGCATGGGAGAGATTCAGGCACATAGATGTGAAGCATTTTTTTCACCCCTCAAAAAAAGAAGAATTTGGGGAACTGTGGTTTAGCCCAGGCTTCCTCAAACTCGGCCCTCCAGATGTTTTGAGACTACAATTGCCATCATCCCTGACTACTGGTCCTGCTAGCCAGGGATCATGGGAGTTGTAGGCCAAAAACATCTGGAGGGCCAAGTTTGAGGAAACCTGGTTTAGCCCCTCACAGAGCTCCAGTTCCCAGCACCCTTAACAAACTACAGTGCCCTCTTTGTGTGAGGGAAATGTACTTTAAATGCACTTTAAAAGTCTGGTGTATACACAGCCTAGAATTGTGCAATTAAAGTGAATTAATGGGTTCTGTTGCTCTAATCCGCTTGAAGAAGAAAAAAGAAAGAATTGGACTCCTTGAGGTTTGGAAACTTAATGGAAAATGCACTAAAAAGTGTGGGATAAGTGAATGACTAGAGGAAAGATGTATAAAATGTCCTGCAAGCAAATCACAATTAATTTAGGATAAATGTTCATTGTGATATAGCCATCCCATAAAGAAATCAGAATGAATGCTCAATGAAGACTGGATATAATCTAACCTCCAAATCAAGGTGAATGTGGAATAAATAGGTCACCTGGAAAAGTCCCAACTTTTCGGGGGCTGCAGTAGGATGATGGGAAAGTTGTCTTCCACAGGAAAAATGTCTGCTCATAACTCTTAGGATCCAACCCAATATTTGTGGCTTTCTTCATCAAATGAAAATGCAAGAAAGAATTGGTTGTATCCAACAGTTACATGAGTGGAAAGCAGCTTATGAAACAGTTTTTTCCTCTCACCCTCCTGTGCCCCACTGGATATGCCCAAAGGCCTGTTCAGAGGGTTAGGGTGGGTTACTATAGGATTGCAACAGGAGAAGCATCACCCAAAATATGTGCTTACATAAGGGGAGGGAACCAATGTACATCTATGTAGTTGGAGCCTTAGAGTTCACTTCCAGCAACATATATTTAGGATGAGGTCCCAGATTCTACCAGCATAGTCCACAACGGAATTAAACCAAAGTACTTGGATTTAAATGGATTGTCTTGCTGAAGTCAGCAGAGCTAATTCAGCTAAAACCAAACTCACGGTTGTTGCCAACTGAGGTGTTAAATGCTTACATTGTATTTGGAAATGCAACAGTGGCTATCAAGTAATTTTGTACTGGTTACAGTTTTACCTTCCTTCTAGATATAAACTAGCTTTAATTAATATCAGAAGGATATAACTGTTTTGGAAGCATTCCTATTAACTTCTTGGTTTTAAACCAGGACTTTATAATGTACTTCCAAAGAACCAAACCCAGGCCAGCTGTTTTCAGAAACAGACATTTCTTATCTTTCAATATCATTCATTAGAGCATATTAGGGGATGGAAGGAATGCCACAAAACAACAAGGTTTCTAAGTTCCCAGAAGATTTGTTACAAATTCTAAACCAAAGTAGTTCTAGGCCTTAATTTATGTAGACATTTTCCCCTGATATTGGCAGGAGAAGGGGCTTTTTCCTCAGCTAGTGGTAAATATTATATAAATAGAAATTGCTAAAATCTCAGATTCCCAACAACTGGAAATCTTTTTCTGCTGCTCTTGATCTCAAAAGCTGAAACTTCTTCAAGATGACATTAATGTCTCATCTACACTTTGCTAAAATAATAAGGAACGTCCATGTAAATCTACGAGACCGTTTATATTCTACACATCAGTAAGGCCTCTTCCCATAATATAAAACTTTTCTGTCAGCAAATCTTATTGTTAATATGTCTTAATCT
This sequence comes from Podarcis raffonei, assembly GCF_027172205.1. Classification (NCBI taxonomy): domain Eukaryota; kingdom Metazoa; phylum Chordata; class Lepidosauria; order Squamata; family Lacertidae; genus Podarcis; species Podarcis raffonei. Next base: position 51,294,867 of record NC_070610.1, read on the forward strand.
TAAAGGGGGGGTGGATCAATGGTCTCGTTAGACAGTAAAATTCATGTTAAATTGCTCTTTTAGGGGTTGTTTTTACAAGTCTGGAACAGATTGATCCATTTTGCATTACTTTCTATGGGAAAGCGTGCCTTGGTTTTGGAACGCTTTGGTTTTGGAACAGACTTCTGGAATGGATTAAGTTTGAGAACCAAGGTACCACTGTATATAATTATTTTCCTCGGCCAGCTAAATGTCATCAAGAAATATGTCATTAATTTATAAAAAAATGTGTATATACTGCTGTATCGTAAATAGATATCATATATCATAGCGGTTTGCAATATAAAAACATAAAACCAAACAATAACATCATAAAAAGTTAAAAACAAGTTAAAGGCAAAAAGAAATTGAAAGCAGACATCAACAGACCATTGTGATTGATGTACTCTTAATTGCCTGCATAGGCCTGGCAGAATAGAAAAGTTTTCAGCAGACATTTAAAAGTTGGCACATAAGGCACCCACTGAATCTCTGTTGGCAAGAGTATTCCACCAGACGGGGCCAATGACACGAAAGGATCAGTTTCTCATTGTAGAACCCAATCCCAAATTGGTTTAATGAGAAGTTAAGCACTATTCAGCCCTACTCACTTTCATGTGAATTGTTTGCTAAAGTATTAGGAAATATTCAAAGCTGTGATCAACTTAGGTCAGCAGCCTTAGATGAAAAGAGCCATTCAGATGTTGGTTGAACAGAACTTATGGACTAATGGCAATGGGTCCTTAACATGTTTTACTTGCTGTAGTAGGTCTACAATGACCGCCTGCAAGGGATTTCAGCCTAGCTAGTCTCCATCCGATTCATACATCTGATGAAGACAACTGCAAGCAAAATCAGTGCATGGCCAAGTTCTCACATTTCGTGCTGAGAGGAAAGGCTCCAGATTTTTCCAGGACCACTTACTCAGTACATCTGATTATGTGCTACAGTGTCAAAATGTGACTGCAGTCAGCTGCCTTGTAGGCATGCTCTTATCCTTTGAGACCCATAGAGCAACAATTGCTTCTTCCAACCTTCTGCATCAGACTGCATCAATAGCAGTTTGATGCATATTGCAGCTGGATGTCTGAAAAGTGCTGCCAGAACTCGAATGCTTCCTCTGTGGCTGGCTGTCCTCCTTGACAGTGATGGGCTGGAAAATCTCAGGAGAGGATCAGTGCTCAGGGTATTCTGGCAATTCCTGGGTTGGCCAGGGTCCAAGGTGGAGCTGCAGAATTCATTGAAACAGAATATGGAAGTTGACTCTCAAGCAGTCATAAAATCCAAATCACAATGTAAAATACAATAAATACAAAAATAAATTGCAATTAGGTTTAATAACCTTCTGTATTTACGCAATCTAATGCGCCATTGAATCTAATGCACACCTCAATTTTCAAAACTAATGCGCACCCTAACTTTCATGACATAATTTGGCTAAAAAAGGTGTGCATTACATTTGAGTAAATACAGTAGTTTATATGTTCTAGTTAGGCTAAACAAGACATTGGATAATAAATGTAATATGAATTTCTAATTGAAAGAGTATCCCTTACAAACTGTTAGTCAATCAGTATTATTATTATTATTATTATTATTATTATTATTCACTTTCTCAGTCCCTTTTCAGTCAAATCAAAGTCTTCCATACAGTATAAAAGCACTAAAAATAAAGCATTAACAACCACAAAGCATTAAAAATAGTATTCCATAATTGTAATATTGTGGGCCCAAGGTACAGAGGAACCACGGGCCACAAGCCCCAGATGAGATTGCAATCAACACAGGACAAGCATTTGCGATTTTCCTGGCCATGCCTTCCTTTTATGCCCAGGGAGTGGACCAGAGTAAAACCTGTGTGTGTGTGTAGGCTTCACCTAGGTCCACTCGCTAAGCCACACCCCCAAGCTCACCACAGTTCTTAATAAATAAAATAATATAATATACTGAGGACTTTGTTTGTTACTATGTTGTGTATTTTTGTGTGTTTATATTGTAAACTGCCCTGTGATCCTCGGACGAAGGCTGGCATAGAAAACTAATAAAATAATGAAGTAAATGGTGTGAATTTGCTTGGATACTATTCATGTTGAATCAAGGGTGCTATTTACTATTTAGTCAAATACTAACAATTTTAATAAGGCTTTGGCATGATATGAATGTGTAACTTGCATGTATCTTGAGCACAAAGCTTACGTATTGCTCTTGTATTCATATGGCAGTGAATCACACTTTCATTTTGTGTGATTAAATGGTTATATCTCGCACAGCATACTGAAAAATCCAGCCTAAAAGTGAGCATAGAGTGGGAACTGTGACTGGGGGAAATTCTGAAGTGGCCAGAAGAGCTGGTGGATGGTATTGAAATATCAAATTTAAAAGGGGGGAGAAGTGCCTGCATTTTAGTGAGTGGCACAAATCGCAGTACTTAAGCCAAGGGAAATGAGATGAGAGTGTTTTTGTACTTACGATTATGTGGCTATGTGGCCAAGCACAGTAATGGAAAATGCTGTGGAATTCAGAGACTCGAATCAACTCACCATCTGCAATAGCAATATAATTCCAGGAAAGATAGCTGTTCAGTCTTGTTTTGCTTTTGTTTCATAGTGGGATGGTGTAAGATTGTTGCAGGAAGTAGTGAATTGCTGAGAGTGTGGACTTGGGCAGACCCAAGAAAAGAACACTAAAATGTGAGTGATTTATTTCAAGCTAGAGTAAGCAGAAACCTTCTCAGGCTTGAAAACTGTGTCTTCAGATCTGTGACATTCATTTTTCTAAGTATGTTTAGATATATCTATACTATTTAAAATTCTGTGTTGAACAGATGAGGTCAGGTTGAAATGGTTCTAGCAAGATAACTTCTGAGTCCTGGATAAATTGTAATTTACTGAGGACAGTTTCTGTTGGTAGGTCTTGTTTCTTCATCAATCTTTTTAAGCCTGCGAGCACATTTTGAATTTTGGGAATGTGCGATGTGTGCCAGTCACAAAATGGTAGCCAGGGTATGTGCGATGTCTGCCATAGGAATGTGAAATACAAAATGGCAGTCTTAGGGTGTGGCATAACAAAACATGGCTGTCATATCTAGAAGAGCAGAAAAAAGAGACAGAACAGTGTAGGCATGCCATCTTGTGGATTTATAAGGGGCTGTTTACTGAGACCCTTTGCAGGCAACCATAGGAGGTAACGGCAGACACTGGTTGGGCAATCCATTGTTTAAAGCAATAGTTCTACATGATTGCAAAGGCATCAAGACATATTAAAACTAGAAGGGGAAAAGCAACATTTCCAGGTCCTTTCTAAAAGTGATAAGAAAAGAGAGGCAGTCTAGTGGAAGGATGGGAAAGGACAGTCAATAAAAAGGCCCCTTTTCCTGTCTCCTGCAATCTCACTTCAGTCAGTAGAAGCGCTCTGGGAAGACTATTGATGGAGATCTTACCAAGTAGGCTTTTGTGGGATAAAGTGGTCCTTTGTGTACTCTAGTTTCCATTTAGGACTTTAACAGATAAAACATGTACCTGTCCAGTGCTATTTTTCTAGAAAAAGAGGTGCCAGAACCAACCATGAACACTTCCCTCATTCTCTTAGAATGGCAATGGCGCCCAGTAAGCTGCAGTGATTCAGCTGCCCCACCATGCAAACAGGGTACAGTCTCCTTTAAACTAGTCTGACTAAACCCTGCCCTGACCAACACTGCTTCCACCATTTGCAGACAGAGAATGCCTTTCAATTTGGATATAAATAGGCATGTGTGGTCATAAGCCATATAGGGATTGGCACACCAGTTAGAGGTGGGCAAATCCATTTTGGGCTAAAAATGCAAGCTGGGCATCCAGGAACAACGCTGGTTTTTTGCTGCCCATTACTAGGTAATACAACTAGTAAGGTTGTATAACATAGCAATAACCACATTATTGCTAGCTGTAGGGAACACATCATTGGGTTTCTCTGTTGGATATAATATGGGCATGATATATTGGATTGTGGAAGGATAATTTCAATAGGCAAATGAATAAGTTCATATTTCCACTCTCACACACACCTGCCACACACACAAAAAGGATTTGGACATGAGATATTGTCCACCTTGGCCATATATATCTTGTAAGTGGTTTGTTGAGTACAAAATCTTTGCCTTCTACAGACACTGTCCGGTTCATGTTAGACTATAAATGTAATGCAAGTAAAAAGGTTACATGAAATCCAATGCAAATACAATTTCATCTCGAACAGCATTCTTAAGTATGAATCTAATTGAACTGTGAGCTCTCCAGCAGTCATTTATTATTATGATATATCCGTTCCTTTAAAATAAGCTTTCATGGAAATGGGTAATTGACTTTATTGTACTTTTAACCAAAGGCAATTCACTGGAAAATAGCACTATCATTTAGCCTGATCTTTCATTTGGATTGCTAAAAAGTACATATGTAAGAGAAAGGGCAACCATTAATTGATAGCTTAAGAGGGCTATTGTTTATGTCATTGACAAACTATTACTGCTGCTGCTGCTACTACTACTACTACTACTACTACTACTACTACTACTACTACTATTATAACTGTTAACCAAAATGTGGAGTAGTCAGCTTTGTGAAAGTGCTCCTCAGAATTTAGTCACCTTCCTTTAAGGATGATAGGAATAGACATGAGGCATCTTATTATGTACATGGAGGCACCCCTTTTCACATACTCAACTCAACGTAAAGACATCAGGTGGGAGGGCCAGCAGGGCAATGTTATGGTGGGGCTAGTGGTGTGCAGTCCTACTCCCTCCAGTTATTTACTTTCTTGATGGATCTTACATGGTTAGGAACAGTGATCTCTGAGAGCAGTACCAATTTGTGCTGTGCTATAATAGTGGGTGCTTCCAGTTTTGAGCTTAATATTGCAAATGGGTTGCTGAGATTTGGCATAGGGGTCATTGGCAATAGTGAGTGGTTGTTGTTTTTCTCTCTCTTAATTTATGAGACAATACCCAGGGGCAATTAATCCAAATTAAAGAGGGGAGAATATAGGCTAGCATGTTAATGATCATGCCGTGTGGATGCTGGCGGAAATGCACACATGAGGAGCAACACCCCAACAATCAGAAAGCATCCTAGGCTACCAGAAGTTGATCTGGGGAAAGAAATTGGATCTGGGCTTACTGCAAGGCCTAATTCCTGGCTTTATGTATCTGCTAGTCTATTATTACCTGTTAGTACCAGGTCTTAGATTACAGGGCTGTATATACCGTATTTTTCGCTCTATAAGACGCACCAGACCACAAGACGCACCTAGTTTTTGGAGGAGGAAAACAAGGAAAAAAACATTCTGAATCTCAGAAGCCAGAACAGCAAGAGGGATCGCTGCGCAGTGAAAGCAGCAATCCCTCTTGCTGTTCTGGCTTCTGGGATAGCTGCGCAGCCTGCATTCACTCCATAAGACGCACACACATTTCCCCTTACTTTTTAGGAGGGAAAAAGTGAGTCTTATAGAGCAAAAAATATGGTAACTAAGACTTTTAATGAGAAGTAGCGCTATCCACAATGGGCTATATTTCAGTGATGATACATTGGAGCAATTTGTTCTGGGAACTGTGAGTGATGATGTACAGCAGAATTATTTTTGCAGAGCTGAAGTCTTCATACATCTATTTTTCTGGCAAAATTCAGCTTTTAGGTGAGATTACTTCCTCCCATGGAAGTAATCCTGTTCATGGAATCCTCCCATGGAAGTAATCCTGTTCATAAATACAACATGTTATTTGAACTCTAATCATATAATTAATGCTCTCCGTCAAATTCCAAATAAGTAAGGCCTTCTTTGGTGTGAGTGAACATAAACTGAAGTTCACCAGATTCTGTTTTATCTGGTTTGAGGAATCACAGCTGGCTGACCGGAAGAAAAAGATTATGAAATGTAGATGCAGAGGTTACTGTTATCTAGACTAGAACATTCCAAGGCTAGCCCTTCTTTTAAGATTTTGAGGAGTGTGAGGGAGAAGCAGAAATATTTCTTTGTTGAAACATCTCCAAGAATTGAAGTTTTATTCCAGCCTTTATTTCCCCTTTCTCACCATCTCCAGGTTCCTAATTCTCACGGAAAGCCATAAATTTTGAACAAAACATGATTTGCCACCTACTCAACAGATTTTACTAACAATATAATGACTTTGAGGCTGCTCTCTGAATTGTGACTTTTTTCTAATGACTGCTCTTCTTGACAGAAGGTATGGGGGTGGGAGAGAGTTTGTATTTCAAGAATGGCATTGTTAACTCAGCACTAAACGTATTTATTTGGAAGGAAAAAACCTAGGTGTTTAGGATCATAGTCTGAACCCCTCACTCCCTACACCTGACCACCAACAGCTCAAGCAGTATCACACTATCCCACAGAGCCACATCAAAGGCTTTTCTAGATGCAGTTATGCACGGCGAAGGCACAGTGGTTCTCAGGCTGCTGCTCTTCCTCATCCAGACAACATTCTCCCCCCCTAACACAACAGCTTATAGGAACCTCCTCCCCCCCCCCCCGATCTTAAACCACAGTGTTATTTTCACTAGCATGTGCATTTTTATTTTTATGCACACTTTCCCCTAGCATATGCTCATTTTCACCCGCTTCTTTGGCAGGAGAACTGTGTTTCAGTTCGTGTTATGTTTCACAAAGTGCAAAGCGGTAGGTTCGCCTTTAAATACAAACTGAATCCAATTATTCCACTTCCCTGCCCAGAGCCATTGACAGGCAGAACCAGCTCCTTATTGGCTATCAGCAGATGGGGAGCTGGTTGAGGGCAGACTAAGGCCATGGGCCAGTGCTCCATTCGCCCTACTGGGCCAGCCCCCGTTATTCTGCAAGTGTCACAGAGGATTGTGAGCTATAGCAGGTGAGGCAACTCCAGAAATTCTCTCTCTGTAAGATTCCCCCTGAAAGCGATATGTATGACCCACTCCTCTGTCCCACTCAGCTTTGCCAAACACATAGGGTTTCTTCTTGGGAAAATCAAGTAATTTAAAGCCAAGATTTTGCTCACTCTGGCTCCCAAAACCAAGACTGAAAATAAAAGCAATCTGACCCAATAGCTGCTATCTGAATTGTGTGGGACATTTCAGAGAAACACTCTATTGTGCACTTCAGCCTGAGAAGATATATTATGCAAGGAGAAGGGGACATAGTAACTCCAGAGACACCCCTCTCCCTTCCTGCTAAATTGAGCATAGTACTGCCTGTGTTTCAGTTTCTCAGAGTGCTTTCTGCCATCTGTTTTTAATTTTTCTTTAATTTCCATTCACGGCCTTTGGACTACTCCCATGTTCAGAAGAAAACAGCAATTAAGGCTAACATTATCTGGGTGCCTCTTCCAGGCTATAAACTTAAAATTGTTGGCATAAGCAAATATTCCGTATCAATCTTTTACCAGCAGACCAATGTTGTTTTCTATTATTTTGCTTTGCAAACACATGAGTAGAGGCATGTTATGCCCCCACTACTTTCATACTAGTGCTGGTATGTGAAAATACTGGAATATTCATTCCAATTCTAGCCTAAAGCCTGCTGCAGTCCAGCCGGCCATGGAAAAGAATGTCCTTCATAACAGCTCTGTGAAGGCACAACATAGATTCTTGCCAATTTATCAGATGAACAGAAAGGAAGCATCATTCCAGAGGTGACCCTAAGTGCCACCATATAAGCCTATCACACTTGTCACATGTTAACCCACCATACATGTTTTAAGGCAGGAGTGGGGAATCTGAGGCCCAGAGGGCTCCATGGGAGACCCCTGACTAGCCTTGCTTCACACCCTCTTTTGAGTGTTTTTGCCTGCCTGGAATGTGTCATTGACCCCTGATAATGACTCATAGGAACTAGAAAGGGGTATCTGTATAACTTGAGCTACACTTATTGCTCCATCTATTTTACCTCTGCCCCACCCATGAGAAGGGAATGCTGCCTTCTTCAGGTGTCTCAGCCCTGTTTTAAAGTCTGTAATACATCACTATGTTTCAGATACGCAATGATTGTGGTTTCACCGACTAATATTGTGAGCATAATCCAATCAAAATCAAGTCCTAATGGAAGAGTGGTGACCATTTGCTTAAGTCAGCAATGGAAATAAATGGAACTGGCAAGCGTTGTTTAGAGGAGAGGTGAGCAAGAATCTTCCCAGTCCGACCAGGTTTACCTATTTCAGGTATGTCCTACAACCTGTTATTCCATGTGCAAGCAACCAGAATGATTGACACATTGCTGTTGATTCCACATCCTCTTCTGGAGGACAAAAAAGTTTGCAAAAACATTCATGAAATGAATGCCAGCTTGGCTCCTAGCCTAGATATGGTCCGTTTGCAAGCTATTACCTCCATTGACCCCAATGGAATTTTTTTTTTTTTTTGCAAGTGATAATAACATCTGGCTGCATGTGGAAATGATCCTTGATGCCATCCAGATGTGCTATTTGAAACAACAAATGAAACCTTTGGGCCACAAGTGCCCAGTTGCTAGTGGACCTACAGTACTACAGTTTTTCTCACAGATATTTACAAACTTGTTTCCTCTAACATATTGATCTGTGGCATTAGAAGCATGGTGAGAACTGAATAGCTACTGTAGACAGTTAACCTCTTGTTAACTACTCTTATCTGTATTGCTTTTAACACTCGATTGGGAGCCGCCCAGAGTGGCTGGGGAAACTCAGCCAGATGGATGGGGTATAAATAATAAATTATTATTATTATCATTATCTCTTTCATCTTTCACTTCCCTCCTCTCCTTTGCAGTTTTCCGTTCTCAAAATGAGGACTATAAAATTTTTAGGTGAATTATGATCAGCTTACCAGGAAAATATATGGAAAGTGTTCTCCTGCTACCACTGTGTCCATCCACCTTTTCCTCTTGCTAGGGTTCCTGACAGCTACATATCTGGCAAGAAATCAACAAGTACTGCTTTCACAGCATAGTGAACAATGGAGATGGGTCTATCCATTGACTTCCTGCCTTCCAAGAAGCTAGTAGATGTACACAAATCCTGTCAGCGAGGGAGTGGAGTGGGGCAGAGATAGCAATTCTGATTTATGTACTTGCTCATTTTAGAGTATGTCAGTATTGCTGTTGTGAGTCATACTGATTACATGCAGCGCTGGTTGCGAAGTCAAGGCTGCATTTATTCTAGGCAAATAATATTAAAAAGTTCTTATAAAAGAGAAAGGACATATAACTGATCAAGATCTTGTACCACTCAGCTTTCTCATGTTGAAGAAAACAAGAGCACATATCAGGATCGTTTTATTAAGCGGCTTTGGAGAAACAATTAAGTTTAACATTTACTTCTCATTAGGATTCAAGATACAGCAAAACAACCCCTTCTAACTGAAATGTTGGTCCATCTTTCAGAAAATATTAAGTATGCATTAGCTTTGGAAATCGGGTTTTGGTTTTGAAACACTTTCTTGATGGACTAGCATTACAAAAGTGCTTTTGAATAAATATGCAATTATAATGAATTTCCAGAAAGCATTTCCGCCCTGCCCCCAATTAACAATACAAAGAAAATTATTTACAGGGGATTCTTTGGCCCAAAATAAACTTTTCTTAATCTCAAATAAGGCTTGCTTTCCACAAACTATGGCTCTTTCTCGCTCTCTCACTCTTTGTCTCTGTTTCCCAGTATTCCCACATCCTCTGAATAATCAATCTTTCCTCTCCTTGCTTTAGGAATGTAGTAGAATGATGCTGCAGCAATCCATTTTGATTAATTTTGAGATTAGATTCTGTTTTATCACAGATTAATTGCATACTGGTCTGGGTTGCACTTCCCCTATTGCAACCAGAGTTGTGCAGAATTATAAAGATATTTGAGATTTTATGCAAAAAGTATGCAGTTGAGAGGCACAAAAAAATCTTCTGCAAAATCCCTCTGTTTTTGAGGGTTTTCATCAATTTTGTTACAATGCATCTGAGGGCGAATAAGGGATTACCACTGCCTTCATTCTGAATAGGGAAAAAAGAATTAATTGTCATTGCCCAAGCAATACTGCACTACCGACTTAATTTCCTGCCACTACTCTACAATGATATTTTCACCCTGATCCAGTTATGGTTGTATATAGTTACACATGAGCAGTTGGGGCAAAGTAGGGTATGTATTCAGCTGTACATGGCATATCTCCATCCACATTCTAAACCAGATCGTCAACTTCAAATTGGAACCATTGACCTGTTTGTCACCTTAGCAATGGGGAAACTTTTGCTCTTCTCTGAACACCTACACCCTTGTGAATATTGTTCTGCCTTTGCACCCATACAAAAGGGTGCAAAAAATACAAAAGGGTGCTTCTCAGGGAGAAAAACACCTATGAAATGACACACAAACACACACTGTTTCCGCACTCCTTAAAAACGACTGCTTGTCTCTATGGTATTCATTGTGCCCAAATTAATAAATCACTGAAATTCCCAGTGGGACTCAAACTTTGAGAGGTCAAGCTAGAGTGGAAGTAGTACAGATCAGTTTCTCACAGACACGCTATTAGAACATCTGTTTGTGTCCACGATGCCTATTAAGATGTTTACACTGCTAATTGTAGGTATAGCATAGCTACCTTTTTGTATTTTTGTTTTTCTACCAACATCATATATCTAACTTAGGCCAACTGTCAGCATGCCAATTAGTCAATGCCATATATATTTGTATCAGGTACATTCATTTGATAGATGGTCAAACTCACTGGAACTAATAACCTATGAAAATGCTTTGCTAAGACTATGCCCATATCAATTTTCAACGGCAATGTCTTAGTTTAAGAAACTGATTTCTTGACATTTCCATGTCCAGGAATTTTATGTGCAACACAGACACACATGTTGGGAGATTTTACACTAGTCTTATTATGCTTTAGTAACAACGGTGTGCTGTAGTTTGGACCTCATTATTTACTAGATTTTCAAATAAGGCTATTGCTGCTAAGCATCAAGATTCTATAAGAACTCAATTTGCCTATATCTTTTTGGCTCATTCAGCTTGTGTCTATATCAGTGTAAATTGTTTCAAAAATGATAGCCAATTAGAATTACAATGCAAAACTAAACTAAACTATAAACAGTTGTAAAACAAAATAATATTGCATCTTTTTAATTTTGTTACCAAGACAACTGACAACCCTTTTCCAGTCCCTTATTACTGACACCAAGAACTGCAAATGATAATGCAGACTCTCATTCAACCTATACATTAACTCCTATCTTCATTATATCTATTTGTGGCCTTGCCCACTAAGTTTGATCTACCTGCTCAGTTCTGGTTTGCACTGAGCTCAGCTTGTACACTGAACATGCCCCATAAGCCAGGGCCACATTTCATTGGATACTACAATTGGACACTGACCCATTCTGCACAAAGGAGATGTGCAAACTGCTTCTCATTGTAAATGAAAAAAGGTGCCTTTTTATTCCCATAGATGTTTGGGGGCTGATGTGAGATTTGCCTACACATTTTTGTGGTCCTGCCTCTTTTTCTGCTCTTCTAGATGTGACAGCCTTTTTTTGTGTTATGCCCCCACAACAGTCATTTTGTGTAATATCAATCTCCCACTCACACACAGAGAGCACTCATTTTGTGACTGGCACCCGCAACACTTTCTGAGGATTACAAATGTACCCAGTGGTCCAGAAACATTGGCAACTCCTGCCTTAGAGCTCCAGCACCTCTCTTTTTGAAAATAAAACACTTATAATGACTCTGGGAATCATTCCATAACAAGAAACACAAGAGGAGGGTTGTAGCGGTGTGTTCACTGCCTAGCACCCCTGTCTAAAACCTTGAAGAGCGTATTTTTATCAGTTAAAATAAGGCTGATGAACCAATGATTAGACTCCGTATAAGGCTGTTGCTATAATCCATAATAACCCTGAATTGACACTGTTGCCCCATTGTGACTATTTCTACACAATCTCATTTCTCTCTATGGGACTAAACCATTGAGTGCTTTCTTAGCAGCCATGAAAATGTTTAATTAATTTGCTTTTTATAACTTGAGTAAAAGCAGGCTGTTAATTTCAAGATTCTGATCCTTGTTATATTCAGCGCCTCAGGCTTTGCCTGCCATGCAGGTACATTCAGTAAAATAAACACAAACACAGTTTCCTCATCCTACTCACTTCATTTCAGCCCAAGTAACCTTTGCATCAGCCTTAATAAGAGCTAGAGGATGCTTCTAGCAAAATAAGTTACTGACCATATCCTTGGCTAATAAACACCTAGGCCTGTGGCCTGTAGTTTATTTAGCCTAGGGGTTATTGCTCATTAGGAGAAAATACCCTCAAGTTATTATTTAACAATCTTTAGCTGGGGAAAAATTAGGGGGGGGGAGTAACATATGGTCCAGCTGTCCACGATTTCACCTGAAAATGTTTTATCAACACCTTTAGCAAAAGCTGCCTCAGGCAACTCATAAAAACATGGAGAAGTCAATACACCCAGAAGAGCTGAATAAATAAAAATAGTAGTGGTACATTTAATGTATACCTTTCATTCCAAGACACCTCCACAGCCTAGAGAAATTTCACACTAGACATAAATGGTAGTTGTTTAAAAAAAACAACAACTTTGAAATGCTACTATCAGCTACCAGGCATCTTCATTTTACTCCTTCAGAACACCTGACTTGATTTCAGTTGAGCAACTGTGGCAATGAAGTCTCCAAGTTGTGACTTTTTAGTTGTATGCAGTTTGGCACTACCAAGTGGTATAAGGCGGCGCAGGTCAGGAACGAAGAATCCTGACAGTGAGGGTTTCAGGGGCAATGGTATTTCAGTGTGCAGTTGTTGTCAAGTTGTTAACTATGTGCTCCTGTGAGGTGAGCCACAATCTCACTGTATGGTATGTCAACACACTCTCATAGTTGCCCTTCTGTAACTTTAGATATTGTAGCTCTTCATGTGAAACTACTCACGGTTTCCTCAGTTTCTCATCCTGCTGACGACCCAACCACAGATCAAATCAGTGGTCGGAGGGGTTTGTAACTGTAGTAATTTCACAGAACCTGCCACTTTTGAAGGGCTGCTACCCAAAGGCAAAGAGAACACCTGCAAAGGAGAACAGGACTCACCTAACTGGCAGTGGGGAAACAGAGAGGGCTGTTTGGCTCTTGTTTCGTTAGGTAGATCGTGTTTAAATAGCCACATTCAGTTTCCATTCACATTCCATGTATATTCTGTCCCTACAGCAGAGAAGAGAAAATACAGTTAAAAGGTGTTTACAAGCCAAGTCAACCCTGTGATTTGCTACTTGTGTTCATTTTTTGCTTGAGAGGCACACACCTATAGCAGACTTTAAGTCGGCATTCCACAGCCATGAAGAAATTTCTTGTTTGTAAACCAAAGAGGAAGAATTATAAGCCAGACACTTACATCACCTGACAGATGTGTTTCTCAATCACGTAAGTTTATTTAAGGCTTCCCCCGACCTTTCTCTCTCTCTCTCTTTTTCTTTAACATGAATTGGAATGGGCTAGAAAAGTGGGGAGAAAGTGGAAAATAAAAGGAGGAAACACATGCTGCATTTTTTTTAAAAAAAGTAATTAATTGACTCTGCTTTCCTAGCTGCACTGTCAGAACTACCAAGTCCTCCTCTGTGTCTGGAAGTAAATATATTTTCCCTACACTTGTCCGAAACTCTATAGCTACTGGTAGAACGGTAACACATAATAACATGGTAGCGACACATAAAGCTGTCAGTCTTAAAGGGAAATGGATGCCAAAGCTGAGGGGGTAAACAGACTAAATCAATTTGAACATGCATGTTAAGGTCTGTGAAAGGGCAGAGTTTAGTGCTGCTAGGCTGAAAAGCATTTGTCTCTGTCTCGTTGTATTTCCCTACCATGCAGTGGAATACACCCACAGGCCTCTTGCTTGGCTCCAGTCAGGCTCCGTGGCTGATTAATGACAGCTGGAGGTGTCCAGTAATTTCCTCACCTAATAATAAACTACAGTCCAAAAAAGAGTGGTTCCCTCAGGCCCGCCTTTAACAGAACTGTACTCGCCACCAGTAGAAAGCCAATTACCATGTCTGAGATAAGGCACATTTAAGCAGCTTTCCGGGGCCATTTAGTTGGCTTTGGGCACCTCGCCTTTGTCTACCTTTGGACAAGCTAGGTTCAGATAATGTCTGGGTCAGTTATATAATGACCTAGTGTTCCAAAAATATCTTTGTCATCCCTGCAGGACAGAACCTAAATTGGAGGACTGTCTCGTCTAAGCACAGATCAAACGGCCTACGAGCAGCCACACCAACGTAAAAAAAACACACCAATGGCCTCTGCTCCCTTATTCTTTTTCCCAGGGTCACCAACTTACACAACGATGACTACTGTTTCTGGGGCTTAAGCAATCAGTCTGCCTCACAACATCCTACCCGAAGGGGCCCACTAAAAGATTTTATAGGAGAATTTATTCTCCACAAGAACTTTTCCAGATTCTGTCAGCAATGAAAGATGTGTGTGTATAAAATATGAAGTTAATAAAGGTTGCATTATTTAAAGGGGAGATCTCTTTCCTCATAAAATACTAATTTCTGCATTAACAAGCATGCAAAAGTTGAGTAAATTAATCATGTCCTTAAACATAAGCCAACAGTCCCACCCTCTGCTTTGCCCTGTGCTGCACTACCTTACGTTCAAGAGACATCAACTTGATTTATTCAAAGAAGCTTGCATGGACTTCTAGAGGTGGGGAAAATGGGCCTGAAAAGCATAATGTGGCTTTAAAAAAAAGTTAAAGAATATAGAAGGTTTGGCTGCAACAACATTTCTACATACTTGGAAGCTGTGTACTTTAAAAATCAAGGTATTAGTACATTAGCTTGTATGAAGAGGAACCCAAGATATTGTAGGAACCCAAGATATTGTAGAAGGTGATTGACTACATGGGACTGGCTGAGATGACCGGCAGAATCCGTGACCAAGGGAAAGAGACGGTGGAAGAAGATTGGAAGAAATTTAAAGTTTATCTTAAGAACTGTTGTAAAATTAATGAGTGTTAAAATGTTTTGAGTAATGCAAAATAGAATTGCAGCGATAAACAATTGGACATGAGAAAAAGGATTTAAAGGAAGTGCCATAAGTAATTAAAATTAGGGGTTGCTGGAAAGATTTAAAACAGGGATGCAGAAAAAGGAGGTATGGGGAAGTCGTTGAAAGAAGGCTTAAGGAAAAGAAGGTTAAGAAATTATACGTGTTTATATGTTTGTTTGTTTTTGTATTGTTTTGTATTGTCTTTTAATATGTGTTGGAAAATTAATAAAAATTTATTAAAAAAAAAAGATATTGTAGGACAAAGAATAAGGTGAGCTTTTTGGATGCTCTGGAGTGAAATCTTGTTTTGGAAGGAAGCGTACAAGAACCTGAGGAGGAGGAAAATACAAGATTAAGCTTCTAAAGCTATGTACACATTAGCAACTTCAAAACACAGTGAGGTTGCTTCCCCTCAATAAATTTCAAGTTGCATTTGCATGTTGAGGTGCATACAGGAGACAGAGTGTGGATGTCATCACCTGATGTGTATTATATGTTTGGTTTCCTCATGGCTGCATACCCCGCTCCTATGCATAAAGCTGCCATCTGTGCACATGCTGCCATCTGGATGTGTGCAACAGCTGTCTCAAATGTACACACCTCACCCCAACTGCAAA
The DNA here is from genome assembly GCF_027172205.1 of Podarcis raffonei. Classification (NCBI taxonomy): domain Eukaryota; kingdom Metazoa; phylum Chordata; class Lepidosauria; order Squamata; family Lacertidae; genus Podarcis; species Podarcis raffonei. Next base: position 51,310,552 of record NC_070610.1, read on the forward strand.
TTGAACTTATGTTTTCAAATCAGATGGAAATTGGTCTGAGGGGAAATGCATCAAACAGGAGTATTTCTAACCACAAACTTGCCAACCTCACTTTCATGTCTCTCAGTCCAGTACTTCTCAAGAAACTACAGGGTGGATATGGATTGTAGGTGATGTCACGTGTACACGGCTTCAGACAGCAGTAACGGAAACACGCTGGAGCAAAAGTACGGTATATGGTAATGCGTACACAGCCAAAGCGTTGGTGTTCTTTGGAAAAGGCAAGAAGCCCTATGGAACAGCCACACAAAGAGTCTGGGAAGGAAACTGTCTTTTAGAAACAACAGAGCAGATTATTTCACATACACTAAGGTCTCCTGCTCTTTTAGAATCATAGAATCATAGAGGTGGAAGGGACCCTGAGGATCATTTAGTCCAGCCCCCTGCAATGCAGGAATCTCAACTAAAGCATCCATGACAGATGGCCATCCAACCTCTGCTTAAAAATCTCCAGTGAAGGAGAGTCCACCACCTTCCGAGGGACTCCATTCCACTGTCAAACAGCTCTTGCTGTCAGGAAGTTCTTTCTGATGTTGAGTTGGAATCTCCTTTCTTGTAACTTGAATCCACTGGTTGAGGTCCTACCCTCTGAAGCAGGAGAAAACATGCTTGCGCCATCTTCCATGTGACAGCCCTTTCAATATTTGAAGATGACTATCATATCTTCTCTCACTGCTGCTAGTGTGCTCCATTAAAGATCTAAAATACAGGTTGCCTTATTAACTTACTGGCTGAATTTCCTTTCCTTTGGAATCCTCTAGAGCACTCTGCACAGCATGAAAATGATCCTACATTAAACTATTAAGAGGTAAGCACAGCTGACTACCAAGTGAAGAACAACGAATAACTGTTTTCCATCCATATGTTTATCTGAAATGTTCCAAAAACTAGTATCTCCTGCTAAAAAATAATGCAACTCGGACATCTTCACCCAAAAAAGAAAGAAAAAAAGTTCTTTTAAAAGGATTATTCTGTCAAAAAAGATTTGTAATATTTAACTTACATTTTCCCTGACACTGAAAGAGCGGAAGACTGAGTATCCCATTTCCTCTGTGTCTGAGCTGTTTTGTGTTTCAGAAGTCATGAATGCCAGTATCGTGTGTTTTTTTCCAGAGCTACTTTCTAACTGTAGAAACAGGATGTATTTAATCCCAGGAGCAGGTAGGCCAGGAATGTGTCCTGGTACAGATTCTAATCTCACATAGAATCACATATCAGTATTTGGAAGGAATAAAAAATTGTTCTGTACATTAATGTATACTTGCAATTCACTATATATGTGTTTCTTCACATGGACACTGAGAATGCTTAAACCCTCTGGCTGGCAATGGTGGATTACACTGGCTGTAGTGGGTATGAGAGTTTCAAAGGTCAATATAATATAAATTTATTTACCGTTATGAATTCTGTTTTCTTCATCATTTCTCTGCTCTTCCATCTCCTCTATTTTTTCTCTCTGCTTGAGTAGTTCTTAGTATTCTCTCAGTTGCTCCTTTAATAAAAGAAATGTGAGAAAACATTATTGCCATAGCTATTGCTGAACGCCTGATAGGGAATATAAGAAGAAATTGTCCAAACATTACTTGCTGTCACAGCAAAGCAACTGGCAGTACTGCTCCATCTAACCTCCCTAAAAACCTCAATGCAACTGCATTCCACGGCAGACCTTTACAGTAGTCTGGCCTTGAGGGTCCAAACCAAAGGAACCCTATCTGGGTGTTCTTTGTTCCTGTGTTGAGTAACACCTAAGCAAGGAGCAGGGCTGTACCAAGCAGCCCAACCCCTTATGTTGCACACTTGCTAATGTCTGTAATGGGGAGCGGGAGGTATGTGCCTTCACACATATGAAGGCACACACCTGTGTATGTGAAGATTGCCCCAGAATCTTCAACACTGTGTGGTCAGCCAGAACGCTCCCATGTGATGTACTTGCAAATGTCAAGGGAAGTGTGTGCAATGCCAGGTGTAGGACAGCCAGTGAGGCCCCCACTCCTTGTTTCTGTGTTGTTCAACACAGGAATGAAGGACGCTGAAATTAGACCGAAGTGTCATCATAATGCTGGCACCCCTAAATGGATTTCAGCAATATCCACCACTCACAACTAGGTGTTTCACTTATATTCCCATGACAGAAATTGTCTCATTTCCTAACAAAGAATTTAATAGTCAAGCAATTAAGTATTATCATACTGACTCAAGCCAAATTAAACAAAAAGGAATGCAACCATTATCTGCTATGTATGGGTTTAAATTTTATGAGCTATCTGATGTCATGTACAATAAAATTTTATGACTGCACTTTATTAGAATTTATTGTGTTATAATACAATTCATCCTTTATATTAACTGTAATAGTCATACACCTTTCCCCCCACTCTCATGTGATAGGTTTATTTTACTATAACATAAAGGAGGAATCTGGTCTGATAATCCACATGGAGAAAAACTGATTATCTGGTTCTTTATCAGTCTAGCTTACGATCCAATGTTGGGACCAAAACTGTCTTGGGCAACCTTATGAATGACCTGTCCTGGGATATGGGTAGAGTGAATGCAAATCCTGGAACCCTCAAGCCATCAAACTAGGGATGTTCTAGAATTGCACTGCTCACTGCAAAAGCAGTTGAGACTTTGCGAGTGTTCAAGCTGAATGCTCTGTGTGAAGCTGCCTTTTGAAAAGTATTTTGAGGTGCTGCATATGAAGGCAGAAGGGAAAGCTAGCAAGTAAGATGACAGCATTTGCAGCCCATTTAAAGAATTGACCCAGCAGAGGTCTAGGTTGTCCCAAAATGACTGCATAATTATTTTTAATTTTTAAACAGTGCATCACATATTGATTACCTTCCCCAATCTGAGTTTTCACCCCATCCCGAATTCCATGTGCTTTTTTGGAATGGTCTGGATTCAGCTCTAGGCTGATGAACACATATGTGTTCATCGCTTACTGACTGCAGCACCAAATGGTAACTTTCATATATGTGAATGAGCTGTCAGATACCAGGCCCCAGAAACTGAATTTTTTATCACTTCACACATAATGCTTCTTTTACCTTGTTTTTATGTTGCAATGGCTAACCAACAATCTATGATTTAAACAATCTCTCTATATATAAAAACTGCAATGCAACTATGAAATAAAGTTGTCTCTGCTGCAGTTTATTTTAAGAACCTTTATGATGACACTGAACACAGCAATGTGCTTCGAGACTGACACCACATCCATAGAAGTCAATGGGGGTCCCACGATTGAGTTCAAGAAGTATTTGCTTTGTCCCTTAAAACAGTCTCAGTGGATTAAGAGCAAAACACAAAATTTAAGGGCGGGGGAGAGTGTTTTAAGCAGGATTGAGGATGTTAAAATTGTACTCTGCCTGTAATCTGCTAATCAGCTTTAAAGACTGATATATAGATAAGCATCTGCGTTCTTTTGAACTCCCCCCCCCCTTTTCATTCTTCGAAAGGTGGACCACACTTTGTAAGAAGCTGGTTCTCATTCAGTGACCTCCCCAGTTTCTTTAAACTCCACTCTTATCCCTCAACACTGCCCCTTCTGTGTTGAGATTATGTGTTCCCATACTACAAAACACAAGAACAAAGTTAGAGAAGAAAAAGGAAAGCTGGTCTACTGTCAGAACCGAGGCTTATCGCAGCAGCCTCCTATTTTTAACTCGATTGCAAACGATATCTGTGATCAAAGGGCCAGAACCCCTGAAGGAGCTTATGCAAACAGCATGGTGGCCGGAATTCTTCCTGATGATTTGTAAGCAGGAAAGGACTTTTGACATGAAAGACAGCTTAAACAGCACAAGAATAGCAATAAACCATCTGTAAAATGCTTAACGTTGCCCTTGAACTAATGCAAATTTGTTCCAAACAATTTTTTCCCCTTTTCCCTTTTTCTCCTCCTTGCAAACTCTGGATGCCCTGCTGGGGCATTTGAACAGTCACATGTTCACTATACAAAAGCCTGTATAAGCAGGGAAATACAGTGTACTAATGTGTTTAGGACCAGGGAATCAAGCAACTTCCACAATTTAAATCCGCTGCCTTCCTTTTCCTCTTTGTTTGAGAAATCTTCATTAATGATAGCCTGGTTAGGCATGCTGACTAAATGTCCAGAGAGCGGCACCAAAGGTAATTTTGCTGGTTTCAAAGAGTTACAAAGAAAAAACACTACCAACTAGTTAGCACAGCTCACTAGGAATGTGATTCTACTTATACTTATTCCCTTTTTATGTCCTTTATCAAAATATGTCAATAAAACAGGTAATGCAAGAAATTTGGATCAGTTGGTTATACCTTAATTGCTATCCAGAAGAACTATAGTGCAAGAGTTTTAAATGATGTTAATAGATTTATTTATTTTAGTGATGTGTCCTCTTATCTGTGGCTATTCATAAATATTAAAATGTTCCAAAACATAGTAATTGGAAGGGAAATATCCATTTACACATTATTTCCGGTCCCTTCAAAATACAGATTAATCTTTTCAAATCAGCTTTATCAGATGTACAAAATGGATGACATCTACTTAATATTTACTTAGGTCTATGTGTGTGTTTTAATAGAACTTTATATAGCACCTGTTGAGATCTCAATTTCTTTAATATCACAAAACATTTTGAACTTTCTTTGTTACCATCTCCTGGTTGCTGGGAGAGCAAGGTAGCCATAGCTGATAATCAATGTGGAGGTAAAGGGCTGTCCACGTCTCACTGCCTACTGAAAGCAAAATGCTAATTTAGGCAATATTTGGTCTGGAAAGGCAGGTTTATCAAACAGACCACTATTTGGTCTGGAAAGGCAGGTTTATCAAACAGGTAGCAAACAGGAGTCTAATGCACTAAAAAGGGGTTGCTAAGCTTTCTTGGACCAAGGCCACTCTGCTGGTGAGCAAGGCCCAAACAAAAGTTGGCATTGCCACACCACACCCATTCTCTCTCACATATCAGACATGCACCCACTCCAGTAGAGTCGGTGGAGAGCTGTGAGAAGAACAGGTGGGTCTTCAAAAAGCTCACCTCGCAAACCAGCACTCCCTCTACACTAAGTAGCTATAGTCCTACGGGGGGGTAACACTGGCCTGCAACTAGAGCCTTTTAATTCATGTATTTTTCATCCAATCTGCTCCCTGACTCTGATCTCAATGAAATTTCAGGGAGCAGGTTGGAGGTGGTGTTGGGAATTAAAAGGCTCTCCTCCAGGGGTTTTGCCCCGCACGCATTCACCCCAGCCCAGCTATGTCCATATGTGAGTCCCTCCAGCAGCAGCGCTTATGCGTGTTTCAAAGGAAGCTAAAATCCTACCCATCTGCTGCTCAAAAGAAGAACTGGCAGAATGGATTCAGTGCCCTTTACTTTATTTATCCTTAGAGTTTATACGCTGCCTTTCAGGGCTAATCCTCTCAAGGCAACACAAAATCCATTATAAACATAGCTGCAGTCCATAAAATTACGTGCTGTGGAATTCAACATTGCTCAAAGGAGATTGTTCCGTTGGGCAAGCATGAATGCTTGCACTAATGGAACAATCTCTCCCCTCCTCCTCCTCCTCCCGTGCACTGTTCTGGGGTTTCTTCCAACCTTCCAGAGTAGATTTGGGGGAGGCTCTGTTGCTCTAGAGTTCCTATGGCTTGTTTCAGCTAACAGACCAGGTTAGTTAGGCCTAGGAAAGACATGTCTGTTTAAAGCCCTAGAGAACCACTGTCAGTCAATGTAAACAAGGCTGAACTACATGGATCAGTAAGGTAAAGGACCCCTGGACGGTTAAGTCCAGTCAAGGCGACTTTGAGGTTGCAGCGCTCATCTTGCTTTCAGGCCAAGGGAGCTGGCGTTTGTCCGCAGACAGGTTTCCAGGTCATGTGGCAAGCATGACTAAACCACTTCTGGCACATGGTACACTGTGATGAGTGTCAGAGCGCACAGAAGCACTGTTTATCTTCCCGGTAATTTATCTACCTATTTATCTACTTGCACTGGCCTGCTTTTAAACTGCTAGGTTGGCAGGAGCTGGGATAGAGCTCACCCCCATCGTGGGGATTTGAAACGCTGAGCTTCTGATTGGCAAGCCCAAGAGGCTCAGTGGTTTAGACCACAGTGCCACCCACACATGGGCCACTAGACTGACTCATTATAGGATAGCTTCCTATATTTCTAAAAATATTATAATCATAGGAAATTTTTGCTTTTTCCTAAATTGCAGTTTAGATATCATCTATCAATTAGTGCTGAATGACAATATCTTCAATTACGGCATCTGATGATGTCTGTTAAAAGACTGTCCATATTTTGAGTGATTTGGCATCTTTTACATTTCTGGAAGTAATAATTTGCATCTTCACAGAAAGCTTCACAGAAAATAATTATTTTTTACAAATGTTTATTGGAATCTTGTAAAGTACAAGTTCAGGAGGTCAGAGAGCAATGGGATAGGGAATTAGAATGCACTATACTACCTAAACAATGGAAATTTGCTTTGGAATTTATACATAACAATTTGTTGGATTTAAACTTGAAATTGATTCAGCAGAATTTGATGTTTCAGGTATACTGGACTCCACAACATCCGTATAGGAAGGCTTTGCCTAATTTAGATACTGGAGGTGTAATGTTGAAAATGCCTCACTGATGCATATGATGCATGTCCAGCAATTCTTTCTGGTCTGACATTGCTGTTCATATCAATTTTTTATTGTCAAAATCCTTGCTATTTGCAGGTGGGCATGTCCTACTGAATTATATCTCTGTAGTATAAAATGCAGTAGGACATTACTTTGAACTGATTGTAGAGGAAAGGCCCAAGCGTTAAGCATGGCCCAAATGGTTAGGGTTTGGATTTAGATCCAGTTTAATAACTGGGCTTATACGCACACCATACATTTAAAGCATATGGCATCCCCTGTACAAAACAGTTTTATAACGATCAGAATCTACAAAGTCAGATAACTTTGAATGCCAAGTGTATCAAGAAAACCTTCACTGGTTTCCTCTACGTGGAAGTATTCCTGAAGATTTCATTCCCAGTTTTGTAAAAACAAAACTGAGTCATACCAGATCACATTTGTTGCAGAGAAGGTAAAATATTTGATCCTATCTGGACTAGCATCCAATAGCTAGACTACAGCAGACATGGTGTGATTTTAATTTAATTGGGTGCATTGTTTTATTATGCATGTTTTGTTTTGTTTTTAAGTGTCGCTATCCACCCCTTGCAAAAGGGCCAGTAAAAAATTGCACTAACTTTTTTTTTAATCCGGAGACTGTTAAATCTAATACTAAGTCCTGCCATGTTCTACGCAAACACAGCTAAAAAGGAAATGTAACTGCCTTGCCGACCTTTCCACCTGTTTTTCCTAACTTTTCAACAGTGTTAGAGGTTAATAACATTGTTATTTCATCCATTGCTTGAATCTAATAAAAGCAATGAGGCATAGCATTCTGTAAAATGTCTGCAGTAGAGGAAAGAACACTGGTGTTGACCTCTAACTTAAATGAAATACTAATTATCCCCATCTACTTCTAAAATTAATGACTTTAGAATCTCCCAAGTGGCCCAGCAAAAGTCTCTCATAAGACTCCAGGCAACTTTCTGTTTCCACTGAAGGGGGTGGAGAGGGAGAGAGAGAATTTTCAAATTCAAAAGAAACAAGTACCTTTGAGTCGCTCATAGACTGTCACAGGCTCTCACTCATAGACCAGTCCACATAAAAATTAAGCAATATCACAATATATAAATTGGTTTTTAAAAAATCAGGTAAGCATTCATTTTTTAAAATGAAGGAACTCAGTTAAAAGCATAATTAAATGAAACATGCAGGTTAAAAACAGTGCAGTCCCCACAGGGAGTTCTGCTCACTTCCTGCTCCTTCTTCCTAGAAACCCCTGCTCCCTAAACCTCTGTTGTACAAAAACACCCTCTCTTCCTGTAGTGACATCACAACCTCCCCTTACCCTGGCAACCTCCGTCTGTGCCTGGCAGAGCCTTCTCAATGAATCCCATTGAGTAGCCAATGGCTGGACATCAGCACCATTGTTTGTTCAGCAACCCACCATAATGAGTTCCTGGCTGGGTTCACGAAGAAGTTAGCTGGTTGTTCTTCCCAGCCCTTTATTTGCAGCCCTTGCTAAATACTGGAATTTATCAGTTTGCTCAAATTCTGAGCCTTCACTGAATGTAGAAATTATAGGGAATCTGTCCAACCCCCAAATTCATAACAATACCAATGAGGAAAAAAATTATTCAGTTCCTTAGCTTATTAGCATTTCAGTAACCTTTCCATGATATTCCTGTGGCTGCATCACAATGGAAATGGTTTAATCAGAAGGATCAACTGCATGCCAGCAATCAAAATCAAAACCCATCAAGACAATTGCCCCAGCTCCACGCTTACTATGATTTCTTCTACATTTCTGGAGTTACATACACTTGATATAGCTACAAATTGAAAACACCTGATGGCTAAGAGCTTCAAGTCAGGTTACAACATTTACCCTGTGGATGAACTCCAGTATTATGCTAATTGCTAAAGATGATCAAGAACGCTGTGGGACATTTTTAATTGGGAACATGTACTGGATTTTAATACCACGCATGGGGATTTGACTCATATTCGTAAGTTATCAATGAGGAGGATAACCCCTCAGGAAATGTTTACAATGAGGAAGAGTTGGCGCTAGTGCAAGATGACACTGATTGTAATAATGTTATTGTTTTACATAACTTGAGAGCAAGGGAACATATTTTAGTGGGTTACTAAAATAGAATATACAATAAAACATTAATCGAATGCATATTTTTCATAGCCTCTTAATTGAAGGAACTAGGGATGCACCAAACTATGGAATGGGAGGGGGCAGGGCAGGTGGATTTAGAAACAAACTCCTATTCAGAAACACTGCCTCAGCTCCAGGCCAAGCCAAACTTTTGCTCCATAGCTTCTGTTAAATGCCATACTGTATGACCTAGATAATATTAACTCATTATTTAAATCAGTATAACTCCACACTTTCTTTTGTTTTTGTGGAAGCCATTTTTTAAAAAATAAAAAAACCCACCAGGAGATAAATTACAGTGGTACCTCGGATTAAGAACTTAATTTGTTCTGGAGGTCTGTTCTTAACCTGAAACTGTTCTTAACCTGAAGCACCACTTTAGCTAATGGGGCCTCCTGCTGCCGCTGCGTCGCCGCTGCACGATTTCTGTTCTCATCCTGAAGCAAAGTTCTTAACCCGAGGTAATATTTCTGGGTTAGCGGAGTCTGTAAGCTGAAGTGTATGTAACCCGAGGTACCACTGTACATTGTTTTGAAATACAAGGAGCAGTATATAATACATAACAAGTCTATATCCCAAAGAACAATATGTACCAGCCTAGAGGAAAGTATATATATATTTAGATATATCGGAAGCAAGTAATAAATAAGAGGTATTATACAGGTATAATATGCAGAAATACACAGTGGTATCTCTAGTTACGAACTTAATTCATTACAGAGGTCAGTTCTTAACCTGAAACTAGAGGCGTGCTTTCGCTAATGGGGCCTCTTGCTGCCACTGCACTGCCAGCACACAATTTCCATTCTCATCCTGGGGCAAAGTTCTCAACTCGAGGTAACTCTTCCAGGTTAGCAGAGTTTGTAACCTGAAGCGTTTGTAACCTGAGGCATTTGTAACTCAAGGTACCACTGTATTTGCATATAGTTGCGGTTAGAACAACTAAGTGTGCAATCTTATGGTCCCTGGAAGGACTTCCAAGGGGGCAGAGGATGAATTGGATCTGTCTATAGTACAGTTTGAATCTACAGAGCTCCAACGGCAGAGGGAGAGATCTGATGTGGGAGCCTTCTTCAACAAAGCCAGGTCCTCTGGAGCTGAAGTCAGAGTTCTGGTGTCAGGAGGGATAAAAGGGGTGTTCTGAGCAACAGCTTAAATCCAATCTAAAGCCTTCCTGGCCCCACAACATTTAGAAATACTTTTGAGTGAAGCTAAATCTCTCCTTCCCCTTTCTCTCTCTGTTTCCAGTTGGAGAGGAAACTATTTTTAAAAAAATTGGCAGAACACAATATCATTCCTCTGCCCTTCCTTCCACCCAGACAGTTCAAGTCCAGCTAACAGAACTGCCTTTGAACCCCCTTCTTCAGATTCCACTGTAAATGCATGAAAAGAGGGAAGACCCAGAAGTTCATTGTGTGATTTAAAACACACACAAAAATGTGCATGGTTTTATAGGCAATCCACTGTCACATGGATCATGAGGCATGAGTTCATCTATTCAGACTAAGACTTCCAGAATTTCTTAATGAATTTAGACTGCTATCAACCTGATACCTCCCAGAAAAATAAATCTGCTGTGGCGTTTTCCCTAATAGAGAGAGGCAGCAGAACTATTTTCCTTTGGCATTTATGGTTGCTTTAAAGCAAAGGCAATCAGTACTTTGTCAACACCCTGCTTTTGAACCCGACCCTCCATTCCTAGTAATTTTAAAGGACTTCCTACAAATCATTTGGAAAACAGCTGCATTCATTCACATATTTAAGGATATGTACAAGGTGACATTGTTAGTTAAAAAACTAGCCCTGAACTGGTTTCCATGGGGTTCTCCATCATAAACCTAGGAAAGATTGGATTGTGAATGTTAGGTCTCACCAGGGCTAAAACTGAGGAAGAGGTGACCACAGTTCAGTTGAAGTACGACTGCTATACAGGGTGACCTGGTTTTTCCTTTTTGAAATACAGTGGTACCTCAGGTTAAGAACTTAATTCGTTCTGGAGGTCCGTTCTTAACCTGAAACTGTTCTTAACCTGAGGTACCACTTTAGCTAATGGGGCCTCCCGCTGCCGCCATGCGATTTCTGTTCTCATCCTGAAGCAAAGTTCTTAACCTGAGGTACTATTTCTGGGTTAGCGGAGTCTGTAACCTGAAGCGTCTGTAACCCGAGGTACCACTGTATGGCAACCCAAGTTGAAGGACCTATTGCAAATGCCAGGCTCTGCCACAGAACTTGTAATAATGTTTCAAAAAGTGTCCAGAATGTATCTTCCTCCCACTACTAGTGAAAAACTATTACAATCAAGATCTGAGGGATGTTAAGAATTTCTCTCTGACAACCAAACAAGAATTTGTAACAAAGCTAATGCTCTTCTTAGTATTCAGAATACTGGCAAGGTCTCAGGATGACATCCCTACTATATTCTACTTTGGTTAATTCACGTCTACAACTTTGATTTGGGGATGCGAGTAGCGCTGCAGTCTAAACCACTAAGCCTCTTGGGCTTGTCAATTGGAAGGTTGGCAGTGTGAATCCCCGCAACGGGGTGGGCTCCCATTGCTCTGTCCCAGCTTCTGCCAACCTAGCAGTTTGAAAACATACCAGTACGAGTAGATAAATAGGTACCAGTGGCAAAGCTGCATGCTCCGCTACCGGGGGCAGAGAGCAGGTGGGGGTGTGGCTGGTGCCCCGGGGGCGTGGCACACATCCCAGGGACTTGGCGCGCCGCCCACAGGGGCGTGGTGCCCCGTCTGTGGGGGTGTGGCATCCGGCGCGCGGGGGTTGCACGGCGCGTGTCTGGGGGGGCGCCGCAATGGCACCCTACCAGAATAGTGGTGGTAGGGCAGTCCGCTCCCTCCGCACCCCTGTTCCTCCGCCAGTGATAGGTACCACTGTGGCAGGAAGGTAACCAGCATTTCCATGCTCTCTGGCACCCATTACAGTGTCCCATTGTGCCAGAAGCGGTTTAGTTATGCTGGCCACATGACCCAGAAAGCTGTCTGTGGACAAACGCTGGCTTCCCTTGGCCTGAAAAGCAAAATGAGCACCACACCCCATAGTCACCTTTGACTGGACTTAACTGTCTAGGGGTCCTTTACCTTTTTTTACCTTTTACAACTTTGATACAGATGTCCAATCACTACAGCATTACAAAAACAGCTCTTGGCTATTCTGTGTAGATGAAGCCTTTGACTTTTGATCTTTTGCTTATTAAAACAACCCTGCATCCAAATATGTGCTCAGTGTTGATTTATTAAGAAAAGTTAACTCTGGTTGTGTCTGTGCGTACAGGACTTTTAAGATGAACAAAACCTGGCACTCCATCTCTCAAGTTAATACACTGTTGACCTGAGAGTCAATAAAAGCTTTTGTGTGCACTACAAACAGCACGACTCACAGGTGAAATATCACAGAATAACATCTAAGATGTGGGATGACACATCTGAAGAGAGATTGTATCACTGACTAATACCCCATTCACTGTATGTACCCAAATTTGTTTACTCTAAATATATTTGAAATACTTGCATGTCATAATGATGACGAAAGAAAAAGAAATCACAGAAAGACATGTTATCCCAGTAGGTACTAAACAATAATCTAATGCCTTGAACACCAGCACTATAGAGGTGTTGAAATGTGACCAGAAGGAACTTGAGAAGCGTAGTAGATATATTACAGGGAGAGATATTATTATTTTATTTTGTTTTGTTTATTTTATTTTGCAGGAGCTCACACTTTGAATGCTAAGTCCATAATCAAGTCAGATACCATGGGGGAAAGCTTTCAGATGAAAGATTTTGGGGTAAATTAACTTCTCACAACCATGTTTCCATGGTGTCTCAGTACAAAATTGCATTGCTGCTCTTTTGTTCAGCTGCTTGAAATAACATTTGATGAGCCTGTCAATTCCATTGGCCCTAAAATTAAATAAATAATTTTAATTGATAGTAGTGAAATGTGCAAGACCAGAGAAGTCTCCTATTACCATTTGTTTATTGTCCCTCTATATCATCTATTTCTGGGCTACATGGTGCATTTTGGTGTCTTCCAATATCCCCTTAATAAATAATTGTCTAGAAGTGCCGACAGCTTCCAAGTGATTAATGATCTTTGACCAATGTACCTCTATATTTTATATCTCTATATCCCCCCACCACTCCCCTACCCAACTGGATCCCTTCTGGTATCTTCAGTCACTTTACACCTAGAAACAGCTCTCCAAAATGATAGCATTTTTATATTATTCCATCTCCAAGTGTGCTACAGTAGGATGCTTTCAGAAAACATGTGACTTTATTCAACACCCAGGACACACTGTCATTGATTCTTGATTCCATTTGCTTCATGGTTAATGGATGTAATGGATGTTTTAACTTTGTAAATAATCCTGTGCATTAGGCTATGCCTTAGTGATCTAGGCTAATAAGCCAGAGCATTAACATGTTGAAAGCGTAATTGTTCAGTGAAAGAAAGGCAGGCATTACCTTGTACAGTGATGAGTCACATATATCATTAATTGACATTAAAATGTAAACTGTCAGGTTCTCTGCCGGCCATATTAAAAGTAGAGGATGTTTGCTCTTTCTATACACGCAAGATGGAAATGCACAGATAATGTATCGAGTAATTGTTAACACACAATCGCAGAGAGGGTGGGAGAGGAAATGACTGTACTGTGACAATTGAATCAATTTGGCATTTCCAGCTTCCTAATTTGCCCTGGGTTGTTCTGCATGGACAGGTGTTTCAGGGCTAGGTTTTGTATTTATCTGAACTCTGCTGAGGCAGGTTGCAATAAAGAAAAGTCAGGAGGTTTTAGACATCTGTTTCTGTTCCTGCATGTTTCCAGGGTGACCAAAACATTCACAGTCTCTGCTTCCGCTCCTCATAACAAAGTGTTTTTGCATAATACATTGGATGGCTTTTATAAAAGACAGAAAATAAACAAGGTTTCTGCATACAATTTCCACTGTTTTCAGACACTGACCTTTCCACTCCTATAAACTGGTTCAAAGTCTGTGCTTTAATTTGGTGGTTCCAAGTATGTGAAAAAAATATACAGTAGGTTTATGTAGCAAGGAAAAAAGGGAGTTTTGGTCCTCCTTGTCAACTCCACCTTTTTTAAGTCAAACAATTCTCTATAAACATCTAGCTTACGGCCATTTGCTTCACATAGATTAATAATACAATGGAATCTTAAACACTGAAAGTTGTAAAATAACACTACTTTGGCCTTCTGGGCCTTTAACTGAGAAAATGTCATCCTCAAAAATGTAAGATTAAATATACAAGATATTTTTAAGGTTACAGGAGCTGGCATTTTGTCACTGAAAAGAAACACCAAATCTCCTATAGCTCTGTTTTACAGTGTACGCTCCTTGCTTAATAAATATTTTCTCTATGCCAGAGACCCTCATTTACTGAACATTAGCATGTCTCCTGCTTTATAACAAATCATGCAGACTTTTCTCTTGTTATTTATCTCCCATTTTGGATAGGCTTCCTGCTATTCCTATGAAACTGAGTGGAAGACCTCTCTCCCCAATTCATAACCATTATCCTTCTCCAACCCTTGTGTGGTGCCCCAGTATTTTCAATTTAGCCAGGGATTTTTTTCAGCTGGAACTCGACAGAACTCACCAGAAATTTTGGCACCTCTCAGGTGGGCACCATTGCTATGATACGAAAACAAGGGAGGTGTTCATGGTGAGTTTCAACACCTCTTTTTCTAGAAAAATAGCACTGAGCCACTCTGAGACCACTTCTTTCAAGACAGATAATTATCAGCCATACTGTTTGAAAACATTGGGGCATTGCTAAATTGGGCTGGAACATTTGTTTGAAATGTTGTGTCTCAAAGAGGGGGGGAAAGGAAGGGAATATTTTTTTAAGTTTCAGCTGGTGGTGGAAGACACACCAGACTTGCTTCTGTATGGTGGAAGGTCCCCACAATTGACATAATTTGTGAGAGACACTTGCAACAAGTAATGTGTTGAGGATTTATGAAGAAATGGAACATAAGAGCCCTGCTGAACCAGATCAAAGGCCTAACCAGTCCTGCATCCTGTTTCCCTCAGTGACCAACCAAAAATACTTAAGCTGGTGGCTATCTCCACAAATTCCATAGTGTTCTGTTTTGACGATCCTGAATACATCAATAAGATGGGAACAAACTGAAGAATATGTGTGTTCCCACGAAGAGAGACACAGTAATAACAGCAAGAACCCTTACTGAACTAACAGAACTCAACAACAGAGGCAAAGCAACTGCTTATATATGTTTCTGAAGGCCTGGGCCACTCCCACTCTCAATGTGATTGGCTGTCTAAACTCACAAGCTGCGAATCATAACACAAAGTTTAAGGGCCAATGGCAGTAGCCTGAATCCTGAAATGTTTTGTGATTGGATATCATTTATTGTATTCAAACACAGGGGATCAGAATCCTTAGTCCAGACTCAAGGCAAACACAAACCACTGAATACATAACATGGTATGAAGCTCTCAAATGGCCACCACATGGAAACATTTCAGCACTTCCACATGGCAGATGTAATTTAGGAATTAAGGTAAAATTGTCCCCACAGGCAAGGTAAAATTGAACTGATTTGGAATCCCTCGATGCATCAACATGCTTTTCATTCGTAACTTATACAACCGTAATCAGCTGGATCAACCCATTAGAGGCCTATTTCGCATAACAAAGCAGAGGTCTCTATTCCATATGACTATTCGGTCTTTTACATATGATCAACAGACCAAACCTCAAATTTTCATCACAAATTTGTTCTTCCTCATTTATTTGCCCTCCCTTTGTTTCTATCTAGTGCCACAGTAAAAATGAAGGTTTCACAATAAAAAAATATTATATAAATATAAATGAAAGTTTCACAGAGGCCACTGCTTCACATGTTCTCAGAGCATCCTTAATGAATTTGGATTTTAAGAGACCACCATACAGTCACTTGAGTAGACAAACTGGCTCTGGGTCTCCACCAGCCTTCAAACATAATGCATTTGGCCTAGTGTTTCTGAGAACTAAAAACAAGCCCCATTTGTTATCGGGTTAATCACAGACAGAGGAAATCGTTAAGTGACTTAAAGTTGGAAATACCTAGACTTATTGGAACCACACGCTTGAATCCCAGAAGGGCTGACTCAGGTTGTCATTACTAGGTGAAGAATCAGATTTCTTTTATGATATGTGTTGCATCCCATTCAAATGGCAATGGCTCGGAGTGGGGAGGGGGTGAAGTGTATGTCCTGTCCTCCCCACGCTGACTATTTTGTGGAGATGTTACACCATCTAAGCAAGACGGCAATTGTTAATTAGTTGAATGACAATTTCCCTGTTATAAATACAACAAAAAGAGTCTTGTGGCACTTCAACTGATCATTGGAAGTGTTTTGCTGAGCTGTGTTTGTGTACACACACACACACACGCACACACACGTGTATATACTGTATAAACACACCTAGACATCTGAGAGAGGAAGGAGAATGTAAATTGTCATGCGATATTTTGAATTTATGGGGCTTTAAAGTCATTTATATACGTTACAGTGAATGTCCAAAATATGAAAGTCATCAAGAATTATAAAGGAATGTTGACAATTCCACATACATCTAGTGATTGTTTGAAAATACAGGGGAAGACTGTCCAGAGTGGCTGGGGAGGCCCGGCCAGATGGTAATAAGTTGTTGTTGTTGTTGTTGTTGTTGTTGTTGTTGTTGTTGTTAATCACCTAAGCCCTTTTAAGGCATTTGTTGCCAAACATGCAATGGGGCCTGTCGGAATGCACAGGTCTAGCTCCTCCCCCTTGAGGATGTGTCACATGCCAACAAACATCCCAAGTCAACGTATGATTCGCTGAGCCTGAAGCGGGTCACTTTCATTGCACAAAGGGTTTCTAATGCAAGGACAGGAACCTTGACTGACCAGAGTGTCTGTCCCCATTTTGGAAGCCTTCACGTGATGATGTTGGTGGACCCCTTATGTGTCAGCTCAGGAGTGTTGATAGGATTCATGGCATGGCATTCAGAGGGTAGAGCTGGACCCCTGCATCTGGATGGACCTCTGCCAGTATTCACTTGTCCTCATTCTCACTGAGGTGGCAAACATGTTTCTAGGCTCTGCCACCTCTCACTGCAGGTAGAGGCTCACATTAGTCTTCCATAGGAAGCCTTCATACAAAGTATTGCATCCACATAGCAAACAATACATGTCAGATCCTAACCCTGAGTTTTCTGTGCAGAGAGAATGTACATAATTTCTTGTATTACTCATATGAGACACATCTTCAGAGTGAAGTGGTCCAGCCAAGACACAGCTTTTGCCATCACAATGAGAACTTCGCCCTGGCGTCACTTTTTGGTTTTGAATACTTGCCAGGTGTGCATGAGATCCCCAACATTTCCCTGATATTTTGGGGGTTGGCCATGAGGGGTTTACAATCTAATATTCAGAGCAGAGGATGCAGCAGAGAAAGTGGAGGGAAATGGAAGATGGGGTAAACAGGGAAGGTAATATATGGTTGTTTCAGTTCCATTTTGTTAGATTTGCTAGAGGCTGTTAAAATACAGTGGTACCTTGGGTTACAGATGCTTCAGGTTACAGATGCTTCAGGTTAGACTCCGCTAACCCAGAAATAGTACCTCAGGTTAAGAACTTTGCTTCAGGATGAGAACAGAAATCACGCAGCGGCTGTGGGAGGCCCCATTAGCTAATGTGGTACCTCAGGTTAAGAACAGTTTCAGGTTAAGAACGGACCTCCAGAACGAATTACCATAAGTTCTTAACCCGAGGTACCACTGTACACCTGAACTAGGTTGCTCAGCCAAAGGCTTCCAGGAAAAGGTGGGTTTTGAGAAAGGCTTTGAATGAAGAGAAATGGCACCATGCAGGTAGGTGTTCCCAGTGGACATTCCAGGCATGTTATGCATCAGCAAGAGAGAAACAGAGCAGGAAAGAATGGCAGACAGTGGTGGTGTTCAATAGCTGTCCTCCAGTTCTGTGGCTGGAATGACTGGATCTATAGGCTCCTCCAGGCTGATGGAGATGTAGAGGTCTGCTCCCTCTGCTCCTCCTCTGTAAAACTTTTCTGGAAAGATGCAGTTCAGGCCTGGACACCAAACGATGATCAGAATATGCACCAGAGTTTTTACCATATATTTATTTTTATAAATGTATATGATCCAGTCCATTCAAGCCTAAGAAATTCTCATAGCAGTACTGAAAACAACCTATTTCCAGAAAGAAAGAAAAACTTGTGCAATATCCTTGGCCATTTATGTCATCTTGCAGCTGTAAAAGCTACTCTGATGACATGAGCAGTCTCTCCAATCTGTGTTTGGCTGCCTGTCCAGCATTTCCCAGAAAACGAATGAAAAACTCTAAAACAGTATTCCTACCAGTTTTCCTCTTGCCCTATCACCAGCCGTACAGGCAAGAAACAATGCACACTAACACATTGAGTCTATGGTATTTCTGCACCAGACAGATGCAGATTAAAGAGTGCATGTCAATCTCATTAGAAGACTGTGAAATATGCAGAAAATTTGTTAGACGCTCATGCAGTTGTACACATTGTGGCCATCCTGTTTATTTCGCCTGTTCCCCGATCTTTGGCTGTGGTGTATCAGCATATTACTGACAGCTGGGAATTATTCCGGTGGAACATGCCTTTCCTATGACAATGATCCAGAGCACAACAGGAGCATGTGGCTGTCCATACATTATTTTATCTGTACGGGGGTGGGGAGTGGGGAAACGCACAGTCCCGCCAAATGAATTGGTTACTGCTGGAACACTGCTAAAAGGGCCCCCTGTGACCTCTGGAGGCCATCTGAGATAATAAATCCTTGGACCCCCAGTTCCGGATTGCTTTGGGCAAGGTCAGAATGGCAAATTTCCCACTTCCACAATATCAGATGTTACGGTAATTCCTTCTAGCTAATGTGTAAGAGCAAAGGAATGTCTTCAAACCTCATCTAGGCCCTGCGGAATCTGTTGAAAATGCATGACAGCTGTGGGCTTTGGCTGGCTTCAGCTTATGAATGCATGAGATTTGGAAGCTATTGTGACTGGAGAAGGAGGGGATGGCTGTTTATTCAATAAATATCACTGGTCTCCCTCTACCTTCACCACCACCCCCATCTTACAGCATAGCTTTATCACAGTTCTGTTGTCATAGCTAACATGCATTCTTTATAAATGATTATTACGGGTAACATCCAGTACAGAAAAAATACATATGTGAAATCCACAACACAGAGAGAGAGTGAGAGAGAGCAGTAGGGGAAAGAATGATTTTAGCAAGGCATGAGAACAGGAAATTGAGTAATTCTGCCATTTTTATAGAAAACAGTAGGGGACTAAAACAAAGACAACAACTAAAATCTACATTTATCCCAGCTCTGCACGTGTGCCAAAGCAGAGTGGGGCTCACAGGAAGCCAGGCAGAGATGTGGCCCAGAGAATCCTACACCCAAACAAATCCAAATGAATTATCGTCCAGGAAGGAAGGAAGGAAGGAAGGAAGGAAGGAAGGAAGGAAGGAAGGAAGGAAGGCAAGGGCTTACCTGCCTTCTGCATCAGCCAGGTAGTGAAAAGAAGTTCAAGCAGCAGCTAGTACACTGTCAACACCAGACTGGACAGCAATACCATAGCACTGGGGAATAGGGGAGTGGGTGGCACTGTGGTCGAAACCACTGAGCCTCTTGGGCTTGCTGATTGGAAAGTCGGTTGTTCAAATCCCCACAATGGGGTGAGTTCCCGTTGCTCTGTCCCAACTCCTGCCAACCTAGCAGTTTGAAAGCCTACCAGTGCAAGTAGATAAATAGGCACCGCTGAGGTGGGAAGGTAAACGATGTTTCCATGCGCTCTGGTTTCCGTCACGGTGTCCCATTGCACCAGAAGCGGTTTAGTCATGCTGGCCACATAATCCAGAAAGCTGTCTGTGGACAAATGCCGTCTCCCTCGGCCTGAAGCAAGATGAGCGCCGCACCCCATAGTCGCCTTTGACGGGACTTAACCATCGAAGGGTCATTTACCTTGGCCTTCCCCTTGCACTGGGGAAATGGCAATGCCATTTCACACACACACTTATACATAACTAAAAATTGTCTGCATTCTACGAAGTAGAGAAAAGTTCTTTCAGATGGAACAAAGCAAGATGGTAAGGGGTGAAGGGAGCTTCCTAATCTGCCTAAAATCTGATGGAAGCCACAGTTTGTTTGTCCTTTTAAAGCATTGGACATGTACCATACGTATAAGGAACCTTCCTGACCTGATATCAGAAACTGCTGCAAAAAGCATTCAAGCTCTGCCTTCTTTTCCCAGATCCAAAATCCATCCACAGTATTCAAAATGTAGGAACTATTTTGATTCTAATACCCTTTGACTTAACAGAGGATGCTTTCGTACTGTACACTTACAGCACATGGCTTCCCCCAAAGAATCTTGGGAACTGTACTTTACCCCTCACAGAGCTACAATTCCCAACATCCTTAACAAACTACATTTCCCAGCATTCTTGAACATGCTTTAAATGTATGTTATGTTCAGAGCCAGATTGTTTTTTCTTTTCATACACAAAAAAACACCCTGGTGTTTCCTAGCAACCTTGCTACCTCATGCCCTGCTTACTGCATATTCAGACAATTTTCATTGTAATAAGGAGTGGCCATTTTAGAGTTAAATATTGTCTCTTGTCATTAAGGTTTGGAGCTAAGAGTTCTTATGGTTACATCATTTTCCTATGTAGTTGTGGGTTTTAGGCTGTTCACCAATAAACAGCCCCTTGTACTATGCCTACCAAGTGAATAATCTTGCCTTATATAAAATAGGAACTTAACAAAAGGGTGTTTAGTTGGTTTGGGTACAAGCTTGCTACTGTAGGATCTGCCATCCAAGAATGAAGGGCAAGTGGAATCTGACCTATGAGCATATATGGCAGATTTTGCAATGACCATGAACACTCTTGCACGATGCAATAATAGAAGCAAACAAAACTGTCACCACGCATGTTCATTCTTACACTCCTCAGCTAGGAAAAACTATAAAGGATTATGAGTAATGTAGAAATGGGAGCGAACAAATGACTGACTGTCACGCAACGCAATTACTTCAGCAGCACAGGCTGTCTCACTATTGATCTTCCCCTTCACAATCCATGTACTTGCTCCAGCAAGCCTTACTGCAGAAAGCAGCCTTCTGCTAACCCAGACACATTCAGGATGGCTGGTGTAATCTGTTTTTAGAAAACATCTTTTGTTCAATTTTTTTTTAAAAAAAATGTTCCAGAAGTATAGAAAGGTTTTCAAATCTCTGATTGTGTAAATATTCAACTTTTCCAAAGTACACTAATAAAGAAAAAACACATCTTTCTTATAGGCAATTAACTAGGGGTGTGTATCAACTCGGGGGGGGGAGGCCAAAAAACAAGATGAATTGGGGTGGGTCAAATAAAAGTACAATGTCAATAACCCTGCCCCCAACCAGGTGAAAGTGCAGTCCATAATACACACACACCTCAAGTTGCATCAGGGCCTCATGGACTTGTGTTGCTCTGTCGCTCTGCTTTTCCTGTACTTTTGTGCTCAAATCCTGCAGGTTTTGTGTTCAAATCCTGTGGATTTCCCACTTACTGGGCAATAACATCTCCTCTTTTAGAAGCCAGTGTATCTGCTCTTTGTGTTAAAGATCTGCTAGGAAAATGTAACCATCCCCATGTGCATTATCAACAGCTCAAAAGCTGCTGGGTGTAAAATGGCAAGCAGGATGCGTTAGTACAGGGATGGGGAACTAGTGGCCATCCAGATGTTGTTGGACTCCAACTCCCATCAGTTATGACCAGGGTTCAGGAATGATGGGATCTGTAGTCTAGCACTATCAGTTCTAGAGACTATGGAAAGGGAGCTGAAACCTGGACAATAGCAACTCTAGCAACTCAGACAAGGCATTGGAACAAAAAAGAGATTGTTATTTATCAGAAGCAGGTGCCAGAGCATGAGAGTAGTCCCAGTAAAGAGCTAAAATATAATTCAAGAATATATCAGAATAGAAAATACCCCAATGTAGCTGCCATTTTGCTTTGCTGTAGCTGTCAACAGTGGCTGCAGATTGGGGAGATACACCTGTGGTGATGTAGCAATGGTTAGGCTTCAGTACCACTTTGGAGCCAAAGTTCAAATCATCCATCCTCTGTAAAGCAAACTAGGTAGTTCTCTATAAGATATTTTCAGGTTACTTAGAATAAGGATACGATGCAGATGTAACATTGAATGGGTGGATGGATGGATAGATGGATCCATCAAGGTATGAATAAATAAAGCCTGTAAACCAAGCCCCATAACTTGCAATCCACAAAGTTCTTGAATGCAACCCACCAAGAGTTTGATCAACCTGCTTTTGCTGCCTTCCTGGGTGTAAAAAAAAAAAAAGGCAAAGCGAGATTTATTGGCTGGTGGGCTGTTTCCAGATTGGTAAAGTCCTACGTTGTGCAGGCCAGATATAATGTTTATGCTTGGTCTTATCCCAAGAGGCTGAAAGCTCATTTGACTTACCTTGTAAAACGAATGATGGTTTAGAAACAACTGGAGATCTGTAATTGTACCTGCTTCAGTGTGCAATCTGTAAAATAAATTTAATTGCCACAACCGCAAATAAAGTTACTTCATCCTTAAGACGTTGAGTGGCTTCCATGCAATATATTGAGGGCAGTTGCATGTGTGATTTGGGCCTTTTCTGGTTTCCTGGCAATTTACTCCAAACAACCAGCAAGTCATGGCAAGTGACTGCACTTCTTAACCCACCATCATTGTCTCATTTTCTTTCATACGTTGGGACCACAGAGACAACAGTTTCTCTTTTGTGCAGAGGGGAAAAAATCCACATAACCAAAAGAATTATATTTGGGGACTTCCGGGTTGGCGCCATTGTTTAATGGCGGATTCCCTCCGAGCTCCGGAGGGAATCGGCTCCGTAGCGTCTGGGTCTGGCCGCTGCGGCGAAGCGGAGACCCTTAAAATCACAGGCGCGGATGCCTGTGAACATAGAGACTCGGCGGGCACCATTTGCGCCCCCCCAATCCGCGACGGAGCCTTTTTAAAGGCTTCGGAACGGAGGCAGGGTGAGGCGTGGTGCTGAGAGTACTCCCTCGCCTACGGAGTGAAGCCGCAAGCCATTGACAGAGAGCGCCAACTTCTTCCAAGACCGACTGGACTCTAAAATATAAACCCGTGAGTAATACGGAGATTGGAACCTTTAAAATTTAATTTTGGATTTGGAACGAGCGGGAAGGGGCTAAAAAGGAAGTCACCCCCCCCCCTTTGTAAACAATTTAAAGCAAAGGACTGGGCAGCTAAGGTCGAGAGAATCTGCTTCTTGTTTTTTAATGAAAAGATCCTGACTTCACGGTTTTGACACTATAAGAAGATTTACTGGAGGACAAAAAGAATTTGGGGAGCTGAAATTTCACACCCCCCCCCCGAGACCCGGGAACGTCCTATGAGAAAGCCTGTTGCATGGAAGATTTTGACAGCTGTCAAGTGAGCTGTTAGTCAGCTAGTTGTCAGCTGGAAAAAGAGAACATTGTTTCTGCTGTTTCTGCTGGTTTATTTGGTACAACTTTGTTGAAAATAAGGAGGGCTGATACAAAATAACTGGACTTTTGGTTTTGAGCTGAAAGGAACATTAAGGAACTAAAACCCCCCTAGAGGGGTAATAGGGACACTACATTACAAAAATGACTGGAGTATGTAAATTCCAAGCAGAATTGGACAGAGCACTCGTTCTCTTGGGAAACTTGAAAGATGAATACAATGCTTTGTCTACAAAGGTATCATTACTATACTGGACAGTAAACAACAGTTTTGAGCCTGATAAGGACTTGAAACAGGAAGCCTATTCAACTGAACAAATAAATGAAACTGAAAGTGTAGATACGATGGAGCAATGTGTTGTTTTTGAAGAAAATGAAGGAGGAGCAGGAGATTTGCAGGAGTCAAAGGAGAGTTACAATATGAGGCCTGACATGATGATAAAAAAGGACAATAAAAATTGGATGTGGAAAGCCTGGTCTGAATGGGAGTCTGGAAAATGGAGAGATCTCCTCTGGAGGAGATCTGAAGACCTGAGGATTACAAATTTGTTGAAGGTGAAAGCTGGAGCTTTGGGGACATTTAGATCTGTAAGAAATTTGAAACAAGAGTTGGAGCACCCCATAGGCTTTGCTTTTAAGTATGGAGGACTGGCTGGAAGCAACATGGATTCTGTTGGGCCGGAGCCCCTCCGAGACTTGGGGCTTAACATCAAGGACCATCAAAGAGACCGGCAGAAAGGAACTGAGAGAGATATAAGGGCCTCAGACGTGAGATCTCCAGGCTAAATAAATAACATAAAGACTGATGGATATTGGTTGGGGACTGGAACCGGGAAAAGGGTGGGTGGAGGTTGGGAATCCAAAGGGTACATAAGGATAATTTGCTTTTTATATTTTGTTAGTGGTAAGGAAATTGGGTAAATCGTGGAAGGGAAATTTCGGTCGACTTTAGGAAAAAGGTTTAAGAATAATTAATGAGGTATAAGTATTGATGTGTGATTTTAATAAGGTAAAATTGGTTTTTTCTTTTTAAATTAATTGAAAATAAGACTGTTAAAAATAAATTGAGGAAATGGAAAAAAGAAGTAAAGTAAAACAATAGTATGTTAGAACAAATGTTTAAGTTAAGGTAAAGAAATAAGTTAAGGACTTGCTGAACTGACAATTTAAATTGGAATACAAGAAGGGGAGGTGTGAGGAGGTCTGAGAAATAAGGTTAAGAATAATAAGTATCAGAAACTTTATGTGTTTTTTCTATTTTTTTGTTGTTTAGTTTTGAATATTATGTACTTTTGTGTGTTTTTTTTGTTCTGTTTATTTCTTGTTTTTGTTTGTTGTGTGTTTCTTGAAAATGCCAATAAATATTTAATAAAAAAGAAAAAGAAAAAAAAAGAATTATATTTGGTACCCATTATTTGAAAATGACACCTGAAAATAAATTGTGTTGTGCATTTCAGATGACAGCCTCCTTCAAAATGACTGCTCACTTTCTATCCAGCTCATGGTCTCATTCCTGGAAGCAGGAATAGGGACAGAAAAGGAGCTTGTAGTTGCAGCACACAATAATACTTCTTTGCAGGTATCCACCGGATTTCTGTAGGTTAGAAGTATGTCATGGACTGGTCTTTCCACTTCAAAATGTTATCCAGGGGGATGAAAAATGTGGTGTTGCAGATAAGTGATTTTACCAGAACCATTTGTGATGGGAAGGCTTTGAAAGAAGGACACAGAAAGGGTAAGCACCTTTGATTACCTTACATACAGAGTTCCCTATGTATCCCTGAGGATACATACAAAGAGGGTCATCATCTTAATTAAAGTACCACTTTATTTTATTTTTTAAAAAGGCTACTCCTGGAGATCAAAATCGTTTTTTTAAAAGGTTAACTCTGTGCCACCAGCTGAGCTTGGCAGAAAGCCAACAAGCTGCACCATTTCTGACTGCCTTCTAAACCACCTTGTAGGAAGGAACATTCAGTCCTTGGGTTCTGTGAGGACAGCTGCAGCCAGCTGCAGTGAAGAGAAACATGGTCTGCAACAGGCTATGAATTACAAGCCAGATGATCCTTTTCCATCAGAAATGGTTAGAAGCAGCTGCCATGTAGCCCTGCTGAGGGAAAGTTTCCACTGAGAGACAGACAGAAGGTATCCCAAAATGTGTTCGTAGAATTAGGATCTTTCAGCTGGACCTTCACTGACCTTTAATAAAAAAACCCAAAACCAAAGCATTCCTTTTTTATTATATCCTAAAATATCTCACTGTTTGCTCACAAGGCAAAAATAAAAAAGCATTCTTCTATCCTGCTATGTGTATATTTTGAAAATGCAGCGGAGGCACGCAAGTCAGACCCAATTCCCATGGCTGTTACAGCATCTGAATCATTTGCTGAAATGGATCCTATAATTCAGTGCACAACACAAAGAATTTAATATGAACAAGTAGGTTCCTAGCCCTCCAGGCTGTAAGCCTAGATTTGAAACGTTATAAAATAGCAAAAAGCAGCAAATATCCAGTCTTAAGGGGACATGAAAAACACATTTATTTAACTTAAAAAATATATATAGGGGAGGACATTGACCAGCCAGGAGGGAAATCTGGACAGCGGCAAGAAGAGGAGTAGGAGTGATTGACTTCTGTCCTGGTGCCAAGAACTTGGCATCTCCTTCACCGCTGGCAACAAACCCGTGTCCCTCAGAGAAGTGCAGGCCTCCAAGACTGGTCTCAGAGGGAGAAAGAATCTCATGAGTGAGTGCATCATTTTCTTTCCCCCCCCCCCATTAAATAAATTATTGAAGTTTTTTCATAATGCAAAATGATAAAAAAACAAACTAATCTAAATGAAAACAGAAACAAACCACAAGAGAAACAGAAAATGAAATGAAAAGTCTTCTCTCAAAAGTGTTTGTTAGCCCTTATCCCACACAGAAAGGGGTGGACCCTCGCAGCTCTCACCTGGGAGCTTCACTTTCTTATCCCAGCCTCCAACCCTGGGAGCTCTTCCCTCCCCTCTCACACAAGGTCCTTCAGCAACCATTCATCACCGTTATGTGATCCAGAGTAGAGGACACCAAAAAATGCAAAGGAGAAAGAAAGGAAGGAAGATAAAAACAAGAAAAGAATGAAATAAGAAAAGAAAAAGGGAGAGAAATAAGATGGATACTCGGTGTCTGTCAGTTACATATAAAAAGATTATTCAAAGTCCAGGATGGCATCCAACTCTTCCTCCTTTGCCTAAGCTCTATTTGCCTAAGTTCAAATTCATTCATTTCCCCCCTTCACACAGAAAATTCAAAAGTAGTTCTCCAATTACTATTGATAAATGTCAAAATAATCTTCTTCAAGTCCGACATAACAACTTTGCCTCCAGTAACTTCAACAACCATTCCTCCATGTTGGAAAATAATAAATCCTTTCATCTTTATTCACAATGTGATCATATATTAAAACAATAATCCATAGTTATTTGATTACTATATATCCCATAATTCACACCCAGTTCCATATCTTCCGATCCCATTTCATGTTGGCCAAGCATTGGACAGAGAAGGGCTGAACGTGAAAGAAAGGGCCTTCTTTAGGTACATGGACTTCTCTCATGACATAGAACCCTCTGCAACCACAGGAAGAGCCTACACAGGTAGGGAGAGCTCCCCTCCTCAGATCTTCACACAGAGAGGCAGCAGGGAGTGGGGTCCACATAAATAGTATGGCAAAAGTGGGCCAGTTGACCTCTTGCTCCAGGCAATTAACAGCCAGTGTTGGACGAGGACCTGGGAAACCAGGGTTCTAATCCCCACTCAACCATGAAGCTCACTGGATGCCCTTGGGCCAATCATTGTCCCTCAGCCTAATCTATGAAGATAATTCCTGACCGGGATTTAAGAGTCACCCACAATTATTGGCTGGCCAGCTGATGATCCTTGCTGCTACACTATGAAGGTTTTGTTTTGTTTTTTGTCAGCAACAGTCTGATAAAATGTGTTATTTGAATTGTACGTGAATGTGGACATTTATCATCAAGAGGAACATGTTAAAAATTATATAGGGAAGGGGTGCAGAGAAGGGTTTGCTTTGAATAAAAAAAAGGAATGCTTCATTACATTGAGCATCCAGTGACACAGTAAAACATTAATATGCCAAAATGGAAAGTCATGTGAATGGGTGGTGGTAGTGGCTTATGGTAATTATCATTTATTTTGAGAGATAAGCTCCTTATACATGGTATGTTTGGTTTGGATTATCAGGGGCAGACATCGAGCAACTGTCCACAGTTTGACCTTGACATGAGGAACTGACCTTTGCTTTGGAAGGGAGGCATTAACAGATATTGCCTAAAGAAAACCATCGGCCAAAGCACCAGCTGCTCCAGAAGTTGCTCGGGGCAACAGACTGGTACTTGGAAAAACACTGCTGGGAATTGGCTTAAGGAGATTGGCAGCTGGAGGGAGGGGGCAGATTTCCCAATGGTAGTTAGAATACTTCGTGTGGGCAGGAGATGAGGGCTTAGGTATTTTGCAGATATGATTTGGTTTGGAAAGATGTTGATTACATTGGGCAAAATTTGAGGAGAAAGACAAGCAGTTCAGAGCACTGTTTTGATCTTGAGTCTCTTTCTTTATTCTTGGCTTCCAAACCTGATCATTATATAATTGATCAACTTACTTGGCCGGTTTTCAATCATCTGCCCAGGATATTATCCATCATGCATTCATTAGAAAAGGTCACAAATGCTTTCTTTTCTTTTCTTTTCCTTTTCAGGCCCTTGTCATTGTTGATGCCTGGTTCATAATTGTACGCAATGGATGTGGCTAACAAATTTTAATCCTGATTGAAAACAGCCAATGCAAGATATTCAATTATGGCTGTGTATGTTAGGGAGATTGTATAATCCTTAGTATATTTTTCTACAAATCTAATAGAAAATGCATTTGATGGCAAATGAAGTGGCGTATATTAAGTACAGATGGCACTGTGCTCTGGAAAGGGCTGAGTTAAAGTGAGCAGATCTCGGACTGACAACCCCTTTTCTTCTGGCACATTTGGTGTCAAACTTTGTTTTGTCAAACCTGATTACGTATTTTTGGCTACAGAGTCCAAGCATATGCTCCAGCCTGATTTCAGAAGAATATTGCTCCTTATTTCTGCAACAGATTCAGAAATAATGTTGTTGTTTTCATGCTTACTTTGAGCAACTGTTGAGACCATACGGATTCAACGAGGCAGCAGAGCTGAGCAGTAGCCTGACTCATCCTGGCTTGTCATTTCACTGCACTCTGTCAAGCTGCTTTAAACCATGTGTTTTGTTTTCAAAGAGGTTAGCTTGAGGTTCAGATGCTGCAAGACCATAAAGTATCTAAGCTGGAGTAGGAGCTTATGACTGCAAATTAAAAGTGCAGCTTCACTGTAAAACACTTGTCCAGATGGTGGTCATTGAGAGGGTGGGGAGGGCTGTTTCAGAATTCTTGTTCCCCAGAGATGCAAGATGTTTTCAGCTTACTTCCATATTGTTGTTTACATGACAGTTAGGTAATGTCCTGGGATCAGTTCAAAATGGACAGTCTACAATGATGCTGCAGCGAAACAGGGCCTCTGCTTTTTCTCAATATATTCACCAATCTCATTGTATAGGATTGAATCAAATGTGCAGAATCTGAATTGGGTGGGATCCTTTCTCTTCAGCACCATTTCTGAGTCCAGGCAGGATAATCACATGATTGTTCCCTTATGCATGTGTGTGTTTGTATGTGTAAATATACACTCCTTGCAAGTAGTATGTGTAAATATACACTCATTGCAAGTAGAAAGTTAAATATACACTCCTTGCAAGTAGAAGGCAGGCTAGGCTAAGCATTCTTTCCTCCTGACAAGATAGTTTTGTGTATGACTGAGGGGTGGGTTTTTTCATTGGGGTGGGGGGAATTCAGACAAAACATTTTCTTGTTTGAGGTGGACAAGATGGCACCCCCTCCCTGTTCTACATACAGAAGCAGACACCAGTGATGCTTCACCACATCTGAGGCAGATTAGGATACCCAGGACAGGCAACAGAGCAGGATGCTGTGCCAGAGCAAAGATGGGCATTTGTTTGCCCCGTCCTGTGGCAGTAGTGAATTGGCTGTGAGTGTGGTGTAGTGGTTAAGAGAGGTAGACTCGTAATCTGGGGAACCGGGTTCACGTCTCTGCTCCTCCACATGCAGCTGCTGGGTGACCTTGGGCCAGTCACACTTCTTTGAAGTCTCTCAGCCTCACTCACCTCACAGAGTGTTTGTTGTGGGGGAGGAAGGGAAAGGAGAATGTTAGCCGCTTTGAGACTCCTTCGGGTAGTGATAAAGCGGGATATCAAATCCAAACTCTTCTTCACACCAGAGCATGGACGAGAAGAAAGTGATTCCTACCTTGGCCCCAGGCATCACTGCTCTTCTTCCTCTTTCCATAGCAGTACCAGCAGAGAAGGCAGTGGGAGAAGGTACGAGGGGAGAAGGAAGGGTGAGCAGGCAGGGGTGTGCAAGGAAGGGAACAAGCGGGCGAGTGTCAGGGGCGGCGGGAGGGTGGGATGGTGCCCTGATTTGCCCTCTTGAAATGTTGAGCAAATGAACGCTGTAATGCAAAAAGTTGTATGGGCAAAGACTCCTTTGCTACACATAAACACACATGATATCCATAAGCATTTTGACAATCACAGGTATTTCAGTGACTTGATAATATCTCTCCCTTTATAATAATGGCCTCCAGCCATTGTTTTGAAGGGAGTGGACATGTTGTAACCGACAACCTATTTTTAATATGACAGCTCTCTGCCACTCTGCCTGTCGTGGAAAGAGGGCCTCCTTGAAATATAATCAGGCTGAAATAACTTCTCTTATTATTTCTCTAAAGTGTAATTCATTTTGTCACTGAATGCTTAGGAAGGAGAGGCTTGGAAGAACAAGGGCGGCTTTGTTGTTACAAAAACAAGAAAGTGCCAGTTTTGGTGTGGTAATATAGAGCGCATCTTCTGTAACACCTTCTAGACCATGTAAGCTGTATATTTCCCCCATTAGGTCCAGAGGCTTCTTCTAAATCTACTGCGTCAGCTGCTGAAAGGCATAAAAGGTTTAGCTCAAACTTAACTTTGCAGCCCACTACACTGCGTGCAGAAAAGCAGAAATGTATGAACTTAATGGACGGTGTTTGGTGTAATTCACATGTTTAATGAAATGCATCTAGCAGTGCTCTCCCACTGAGCGAGTTAATCTTTTGTTTCAATATAAATTACATTTGGCTGTTAGTCCTGAAATAACTGCTGAAATCTGGGGCAGAGTTTGACTAAATGGAGTAGGCAGACAGCTCACCTAAGTGAAATTGTTCATAAGCATAGAACCTAGAAGGTCAGATTTCAGGCTTCCTGCCCAGGCCTCAGCTTTTCTTCCTAGGCTTTAGAAGTAGAAAGTTTCAGCAGAAGCAACTGGAAAGCTTTTAGGAATAAGAAATGGGTCTCTTAACAGCTGCTTTCTATGCTTCGATACAACTAGGGGTGGGCAAATTTGTAAAATTTGGTTCCTTTTATTTTTACATTTTCCCAGTGTTAAGTTTAGTCCTCCACACCAGTTTGCATTTTCAAAAACAGAAAAGAAAGAAAACGCTTCATGAAAATTCATCAGCAATTTAGTGCAAATTTCTCCTAGTACACACATTTTTGTATCAGCAATTTTCTGTAACAGAATGTATTTCTGAGTGCTGTTTTCACTAATATTTGCATTTCAGTCTACACTTTACACTCATACATGCATTTTTGTACACATTACTCGGCTGGAGAACAGCACTGCAAAATTCAGAGAATGTGAATTTTTGAAGGATAACTTTGTTTTGGAAAGCACAATTTGATAAGTTTGAATTTAAATGCAAACTGCATAATATCCCACCCCGCCCCCCAATCCCTAACTACAATGGTTCACATTTTATGCAAACTGGCATGCATAAAAAGGTGCTGAAGCAAATAGGGTTGTACATGACAGCTGGTTATCCTAATCCTGCAAAATTGGATGAGTAGCATTTGCAAACATAAAAGCAGCAAATGGGAGCTGTCTTGTCTGCAAATCACTTCCGGACCCAGTCTAAGAAGGAACCACAAAAACACAACTGGCCCTACTGCGGATGAAATCATCTTCATCATCTGTTTATTTGCATGCCACTTTTCCACAAGATTGTGCTCAATATGGCTCACAACATATCAAGTGAACAATTAAGTATAACAACTCAAAATATTTATATTAGAAATAATTAGAAATCATAATTATATTAATAAAAAGAAAATCAATCCAGTTGATTTTTATTTTATTTTATTCTGTTTTTCATTGAATAAATGGAATTTATTTACAGTTCATTCCATTTTCATGATTTTTCTCTGTTAAAATCTGCATTATATTTGAGCTTTCACATGGAGAAAAAGCCATGTGGAATACAGTACAAGTTTAGGGCTCGTTTCTGTGTTCTTTGTTTCCAGAAAACATCCATTTGCAAATAACATGGAAGTGCTAAACACACACTCTATTCCACTGTAGTTCTGAAAGGTGCTTTTAAATGGGATTTTCTCTAGGCATGTAAATATTGTTTTTCTGGTTTGCTTCATGCTTGTTATTTTATTTCTTGCATTTCATGCAGAACTACTAATCCAGAGTATTTCTTTATGCACTGCTGAGTAATCTGAGAAGATAGCATTATTTCTGACAGTAAGAGCTGCTCAACGGTGGAACAGACTCCCACGAGAGGTGGCGAAGTCTCCTTCCTTGGAGGTTTTTAAACAGAAGTTGGATGGCCATATGTTATGTATGATCTAGTTGAGATTCCTACATTGCAGGGGTTTGGACCAGATGACCCTCAGGGTCTCTTCCAACTCTATAATTCCATGATTCTATGCTAAGGAAATGGATATGAATGCATTTCCATCGTTGGTGGGAAGGAATATATATGGACTCACCAGCCTTGCTAGCAACCAAATTAATGTTTTGGCAGGGGAGGACAGTAGTACATTGAAGCCAGATTTCACTTCCCATTCTTCAAATTCCCTACACCCCTCAGCGAGAAGTATAACCTTTAATCAATCAAGCAATCAATCAATTTCCTGATTTCTAAATCGTGTGCTCTTCCATAAAACAGCAGCTTGATGCTTAATGCTAATGCATACATTTCTTCTGTTGTTTCATTTCTGCACAAGCACTGGCTGACAAATCCTGGCAGCTTTGGGTAGAACAAAAATATGCTTCCCATGATATGATGAGTAATGACACAAATTACTGTAAGCTTGGCTGTGCAAGTAGCTTATGGTCCATAGCAAGGGACATTAGACAGAATAAAAGGTTGTTCTAATTACAGCTGACCTTCACAATTACTTTTGCATTCCTCCTGCAGTCATCTCTCCACGTTTGTGCCATTCAAACGCAGTCTTTGGACAAATGCATAAAGTTAACACATTCTCCTCTTTCCTGTTTCTTTTCAAGACATGCTCCCACCGTGACACCTGTGAAATATCACTTGACTAATAGGGATTAGAATGAGTGGCATGTGCAGAGAGATGGCATTTATTTAGTGTTTCAGGGGAGAGAGAAAACATATTTATGACATTTCAGGGCTGTCAAGTTGTTCAGAGAGCAAGCTGATAGTGTTATCTTGTCCTTCATTTCAGTTTCTCCTTTATGGTTTGTTGCCTTCCATTGTTTCAAGTTAGAATTCACTCTGGTGGAGTCAGATATTGTTGTCCCCCCACCCCAATACTACATTACACACTGCACTTGCTATTATAGCTTCCTCCTTTACAATAATTGGAATACAAATATTAGCAATAATTGACATGGTTGCCATATTCGTCCACTGTTCTTTTACACACTGCTAGGTTACCTTCTTACCAGAGTAGGCCACAACAGCAGCACTATTACTTTAAAAGAGAAGGATTTAAAAGAGGAAGAAGTGGGTCCCCAAATACATTTTCAGATTCTACTGTGTTAAGTGATTTTCTCTGCTCCTCAAGCTAGGTTGGTCCACTACAATTCAGAGTAATCATCTGTTTTCTTCATTAGAATGCCCTGTGGCAGTCATTTCCTAGAAGTAATTTCAGATGCATTAGAATAGGATGAGTCAGGTTCCCAAATGCAAGGGGGAGCAGCATGATCAATAATGAGCATTTGTCTCATCCACGAGGTGCTAAAGATGAAAATTCAACAAGGGAGACAATTTTAAGAAGAAGGAAAGAAGGCTGCAGTTTCAAGACAAAAACAGATGTCCATTGGAATCATGGTAGAGAAAAATGCTTGTAGCAATCCTAGCACATGGTAAAGGTAAAGGTAAAGGTAAATAAAGGTAAAGGTAAAGGTACCCCTGACCGTCAGGTCCAGTTGCAGATGACTCTGGGGTTGCGGCGCTCATCTCGCTCTATAGGCCGAGGGAGCCGGCGTTTGTCCGCAGACAGCTTCTGGGTAATGTGGCCAGCATGACTAAGCTGCTTCTGGTGAACCAGAGCAGCGCACGGAAACACCATTTACCTTCCCGCCAATGCGGTACCTGTTTATCTACTTGCACTTTGACGTGCTTTCAATCTGCTAGGTTGGCAGGGACTGAGCAACGGGAGCTCACCCCGTCGCGGGGATTCCCAGAGTGGTTTAACCATCAGTACCTCTTCCCTGGGAACTAGGGAAACTGCAACTCTGGGATGGGAATAGGGGTGTCCAAACAAAAGTTCCCAGGATTCTTTGGGAGAAGCCATGACTATTAAAGTGGCATCACAGCGTTTCAAATGTTTCGTGTGGCTGTAGCGTATGTGCTGCACTCAGGTGAAGTGAGCACACTGTCTCATCTCCACCAGGGAACTAAAACACAACTGCCAGTTAACTTCTCACATGGAAAAGAAGACACCATCACCCTTTGCCCTTGGGCAGCAAAATGTCCTCGGCCACCCCTGTCTTTCTCCATCAGCTCTGGCTCTGGCCTTTCACACTGCCACAGCTCCCGGTGACTGATGCCTAGCTCCCCTCCAACTGCTGCAAATGGCTCAGCTCTGACTAAGCTAGCAGTTGTAAGGTGGCCACAATCGGGGGGGGGGGTGCAGCTCAGTTAGAGAGAACTCACCTAAAAGAGCACCCGTTCTTTTATAGCTGCTTTTTCCAAAGAATACGACGGACCTCAATGCTCTTTTCACATCCCATGTCAGATTTTAACATGGCCTGCTTGACTACTGCTACAATTCAATAGATTCTCGAGTGCATACCATGCACAAGGCACAGACCACTTCCTTTGTACTGAATTTGACCACGCGGTATCCCTTTCCCCCCACCATGACCGCAGCACACGTTTTAGTCTTCTCCACATATCAAAACCCACCCTTAATACAGAAGGATATAATAAAGCCCAACTATGTATTGTTTTGAATGAGCCTTTTGGTTGCTGTTTTTTTTCCCCCAGGTAGGATATTATTTAGCTCCTGATCAGTGCAGCATGAATTCCTTTCTCACCACACCCAAGGTCATTTTAATGAAAATTCCAAAGCCCATGCCAAGAGGATAGAATTGCTCTTAATCCTTTAGCAGCGTGTCATTTGATCCCCAGGCCCACTGGAGTTGTAATTGTGTGTCTGCAGAGCACAGCAAGTCAAAGCAGAAGGAGATAAATGGCTACGGAGACAAGAGAGCATTTACCTTTCTTTCCAAATATTCCTAGGCCTAGGCAGTGAGTGGGCGTGAGAGTGAGTGAGTGTATGCGTTTGTGTTTGTTTGCAGCAAAAACTGGAGACCCTCCTGCAGAAATGGAACTGGCTTCCACTCACATATGGGGTATCTGGGCCAGGCTTTTCCTTTATTCAGAATAACTAATTCGGACTGTCAGCATGGAGAAACCATTTTTTTAAGAGTCTCATCTGCTGAGAAATCTAAGCAATTGTTAACTGTGCCATGCAAGTCGGAAATATGATAGTAGCAGAAATATAATAAATAAACAAGGTCTTCCACAGAACATGGCATCTGCTAGAGCAAGCAAAGTCATAGAATCGTAATGTCCACATTACCAAACATCTTTTATCCTAACGTGAATTTTAATGCCTCATGGTATGTTTGTTTTGACTTGCAAACTATATTTGGAGAGGCAAAAAATCTGAAGGATAGTTGTGTTCTAATCAACACATTAGACCAAGAGGTACAGATCATAGAAATTGAATTCTTCAATGTATCTCTGACTATTACATACGTTCCAACATTTCTCCAATGAAAATAGGGACGTCCCATTCCATAATGATAATCTTACTATTTATATCCCTTACATCTTACTGGGTTGCCCTAGCCACTCCGGGCTGCTTCCAACATATATAAAAAACATAATAAAACAGGATTGCCTTCAGACGGTTCAGGGGTCAGATAACTCCATACTCTCAAACATTTTTCCAGTGAAAACGGGGACACCCTAAGGAAAAGTGGGACATCCCAGGATCAAATCAGAAACCGGGACAGCTTCTCTAAATCAGGGAAATAGGGACACTTGGAGGGTCTGCTATTGCATTCAACTAAGACTGTCCTCTGGCCTATTTTTCCCATGCTACACTACTACACATACTAAGAATTAAGGGACCTGTAATGTATGTCCCCTTTCATTCTTAGAGTGGCCTCACTAGCACACTCAGTAAAAACATTGCTCACTGCTGACAAATGCAGAGAAATCCATAGATGCACATCTGCACAGGAGGTCCCAAGTTCCCCAGCTGACATGTCAGTAAAAGAAGCCTCTTAGGAAAATGAGTACAATGTGAAGTGAGAGAGAGAGGCCAGGTGTCCTGGAAATGCTTCATGCTGTTGCCATTCCCGGTTAATAGACCTTAAGGACAGGCAATTGCACAGGAAAGTGGCTGTCATATGCAGTAATTTAAAACATTCATAATTCTTCAGGTTTATTTTTAGGATCCAATTAATTTGACAGAGACTTGGCAAGACAACTTGTCTGAATTACTTGTAATTAGAACTGACTGAAAATGGACTTTTAAAAAAAACTAAAGATGTGTGTCATGGGTTATCCTAACGGCAGCACAATAGAACTGGCTGATAGATTGCTGTTTTGTTTGCCAAGTGGCAGCACCGTCAACATTGATGTAATTCCTATGGTAGGGCAGTCTAAAGCAGGCTTCCTCAACCTCGGCCCTCCAGATGTTTTGAGACTACAATTCCCATTATCATCCCTGACCACTGGTCCTGCTAGCTAGAGATCATGGGAGTTGTAAGCCAAAAACATCTGGAGGGCCAAGGTTGTGGAAGTCTGGTCTAAAGCATACAAACGACTGGTTCAGCATGTCCGGATCCCACAGTGATCTGAGCTGGACATGTGCAGAGGTCCTACTGAATGGAAGATTGTTTGAGTGCAATGGAGTCCCACAAGGTCAGAGTCTTCAAGTGTCATGCCATCTTGAATTCAACAGAATGACACACAGCTGGTTTTTGCAATGTGCGTGGCCCTCTTCCATTCCCGCCAGTCAGTTTAATTAATGACAGGCGGGACTGCTTGACTTTTTGGGGAGGGGGTACAATGGTAGAAGAGAATGATTTGAGGCTCTCTTCAGAATTTTCCTTTCCAGAACCTTGCAGAAGCGTTCTTCTTCTTCTTCTTCTTTATATTTATTTATATGCTGCCTTTTTCCCTAACAGGAACCCAAACCTCTTTATTCAGGCTGCATTTAAGATTTAGAGTGAAGCTGGTTAGGCTGGGGTATTGACTGGCTTCTGCTTTTTGCCCCTTCACTAGATGTTAATGCAGTCTTATCAGGTAGGTGCATTAACCTATTAACCCAATACACACAAAACTGAATCCAAATTTATCCCTCCATTAGCATAAAAATATTAGCTATTATAGCAGTGCCTGAATTCTTGTGGAAGGGTTGGAGAACAGCACTGGTGGTTATTCTCCTTCCGGCCCATTGACTTCTTTCAGGAGGATTTAAGCCTGAATAACTTTCCCTGAAACAGGACTTTGAATGCCGCAAATGAAAGCACACATGGTCGAATAAGAAACTAAGCAGAGCCCTGCTGGATCCGATCAGGAGGTCCATGTAGTCTAGTATCCTGTCCTCACAGTGACCACACAGTTGCCTATGGAAAGCCCCAAAGTGGAACATGTGTGCAGTAGTCCTTGCCGGCTCAGCACCCCCAGGAACTGGTGTTCAGAGACAAACTGCCTCTGAAGAGTTCCCGTTTGCTTGTGAGAGCATTTGCTATGGTTGTTAATTTTTCTCAGCAGAAGGTACTATTTGGGGTGTGTGAAGTTTCCTCTGAAAGAGAAAGTCCCCTGATTCCAGCCCCTACCCCCAATTTCAAACACAGCAGTCCACTTTTCTTTCCCTGCTCCCCTTCCAGAATGATCCTTACTAATGCAACCCTAGCCACGTCGACTCAAAAGTCAATCCCTCTGAGTTCAGTGGGAATTACTTCCAGGTAACAAGGTCTAGGTTTGCCGCCGAAATTTGCCTTAAACCACGCCTCCTTGTTTCCGAACACCAGGATTGGGTTTCAGCCTTTGATCGCGAACTGTTAAGAAGACTGTGTGCTCCTCAGGATGGAAATGACTAGGTTCTTCCCCATCCACAGCAGTCTCCCAACTGCAGCAGGCAGCCAACCCCACACAGGGGGGAAGCGGGGAGGGGGTTTAGACAAGAAAGAAAATGAGAAAAGAGGGGGAAATGAACATTTAAAGGAAAAGGGGAGTAGCCTTGAGGGGAAGGAAGAACAAAACCCAGCTGGATTATGCAGGCCAGCCATCTGCACGGCTGAAGGGTTTACAAAAGCAGCCCGGGCGGAGACGGAGGCTGGAATGGGAGCGCTTCCACTGTTCTTGAATCAATTACTTTCCATTCATAGGCTTGCTGTATAGAGAGGATTCAAAATGGCTCTTTGGGAATCTTTGCCAATTGTGCAGTCTGCTTTCTCGGCTGCCTTACCCTTCCTCCTTGCACCTAACTCCCCCCTCCCCATTTTCTGAGCACAAGGATGTAAGTATTTATCAGTCCTGTATCCCTGCCAGCATGCCCTGAAATGATTCAAAGGGTCCTGGCACTGAATCACAAGGGTTTGTGTTGCTAATAAATACAGCTGGCCCCCTCCATTGTTGATTAATTTTGACGGAAATCTAAACACCAAACAACAAACGCTCCTCTGAACGGCTTCGGTGCCCATTAGTTTGATGTGTTTATTAGACAGGCCTGTGCTCTTTCAAGTTTATTAACAACAGATTAAGGAAATGGCAAACAAATCTACAGTTTTGCTTCTTCTTCTTTCTTGAAAAATGCAATAGCGGAGGTACCATTCACTAATGCTTTTAGGGTTTGATGGTAAGTCAAAACAAACTTTTAACAAATGCCGCATTCAAATTGCAGTTTGTGATGCAAAGAAGCAGCAATTAATGTCAGGGCTTAATTTGAGCTGGGAAACGTCTCTACGACTCAGACACAAAGTCTTCAGTGTTCAAACTGTGAATTCTTCCCACTTTCTCCTCCCCAGCCACACAGGGAATTATTGCAATTATCTAGATATGGGAATAAATATGAAACCTCATATTGTAAATTGGTTTAGCAGATATCAGCTGTTGTAAGAATGTAAGAAGCACCCTGCAGGATCAGACCAAAATAACGTGGCTTGGCTTGAACACTAGCATGCCATGCCCTCCAACATGTCACAATGGAAAACCAGGGTGCGCATCTTCAGGGACGTGCTCCTGAGCAAGTCACATGACCCATGTGATGCGAGATTGCGTGCCCGAAAATGGGATGTCCTTATTTAATTGGGGCAGCTGAAGGGTATGACTTGGGGCAGGACAGGAGAGGGGGGTTCCAGCTCTGCCTCAGACAAGCAAAATGTCTTAGGCCAGCCCTTTTGAAGGACTCATCTAAATGCCACCTTGAGTTCCACAACAGAATGAAGGGATATAAACCACCACTCATTGTTTGCAAATCTTTTGCACATCTAGCCACTACCTATCTTTTATTTGGGGATCAGTGCGTCTTGTGCATGCATGTGTCCACACAATGTCGTCGGCATCAAAATCAGTGTAAGGTGATTAAAGAGCTTAACAAATTATCATAAATGCCAGCCTATTATTTTCCCCTGTTTAATCTGGATCTATCCTTTCCACCGAGAAGCAAAATAAGCAAACAAAACCAAGTGGCCAGTTCTCCAGTGGTGATATCTGAAGGACTCGGTTGCAATATTCAGCCCCCATCTGGAATGGGAATGGGGGATAGATCTGGTTTCCAAGTTCCTGAAATGATAAAGCCAACAGCTACCCTGCAAAAGTTGCATGACTCTGAATTTCGTGATTTTCCA
The DNA here is from genome assembly GCF_027172205.1 of Podarcis raffonei. Taxonomy (NCBI): domain Eukaryota; kingdom Metazoa; phylum Chordata; class Lepidosauria; order Squamata; family Lacertidae; genus Podarcis; species Podarcis raffonei. The sequence continues at coordinate 51,350,282 of NC_070610.1, forward strand.
AACCACAAATAATAATATAAAAAATGAGTGTATAAGGCGAAATGGTGCATTAAAACACATATATTAAATTGCTTGCAAAAATGTGTAGAATATATATATATTGCAATGCACTCTGTGTATTGGGCCTGGTTCAGAGACTCCAGCTGATTCAAAATGCTGCAACTAGACCATTGATGGAGACCCAGCACATAATGCAATTGTTCAAAAGCTTCTACGGGCTGCCCCTGTGCTACTGAGCTAGGCCCAATGTTCTTTGTATTAATTTACAAGGCCCTTAACAACTTGGGTCCAAGATACCACAGGGATCACCTGATCCCTTATATCCCTGCTCTATTGCTGAGGTCTTTGTGGAAGTCGCTATTTGTAGTCACCCATGGCAAAGGATTCACAGTTAATAGACACTAGAATCCCTGTGTTCAGTTTTGTGGGGTCAATTTTGTGGAACTCTCAGTTGAGGTCAGACAGCTCCCTCTCTCTTGAACAACAAGCATCTACTGAAGACTTTTTATTATTTCAGGAGGCATTTTAATTGAATTCTGATTTTATCGTTTTAACTCATTTTAGTCTTATTGTAAATATTTCCAAAAAATGTCCCCACATTTCTTTACACATATAGTGGTACCTTGGTTTACGAACTTAATCTGTTCCGGAAGTCCATTCCTAAATCAAAGCATGCTTTCCCTAATAAGGCCTCCCGCTGCCAGTGCCTTTCCACCGTTTGGCTTCCGTTTGTAGACTGAGGTAAAGTTCTCTAACTGGAACACTACTTCCAGTTTTGCGGAGTTCATAGACCGAATAGTTCGTCAACAGGGCTGTTCTTAAACCAAGGTACCACTGTATTTTGGGGTTTTTTACCAAGATGTATTTTAGGATTTTACCATTTTATGATGCTATAGTTTTATGATGTTTTCATTATTTTATTGTACACTACCTTGATGTTTTTATGGGTTGGGGATTTATAAATATTCTTATAAATACATAAAATTTCCATACTGCTCAATAATAATAATAATAAAACTCTAAGTGGTTGACATTTATACCCATTTATGTTACACCTCAAGCTAGTTCTGATAATCAGTGCATGAATAAATCCTACCTATTATGTCTTCCCAGGAGGAAAATTACTGAGGCACAGGTTCATAACACCTGGCATCATTTATACTGCAAAGGAAGAAAGATTTCTAGTGAGAGAGAAAAAATCATTTCTGGCCCTTAATAGGCCATAGTTTGGGGAGGGGGGAGTCATAACACGTCCTTCTGCATAAGGCAATGGAAGCCTGCCTATTTTTAACAACAGAATCAGAATTCAAGATACTGTATTGGATGGGCTTCTGTCAGATTTTCCTGCCGATGGAAAGACTATGCTCACTGCTATGCAAGCTACTCTCTGAGAGTTGCTGGTTGAAGCCAGATGAGAGTCTAGATCCTTGGCTGGCTGGCTGGCTGGCATGCTTAGCAGTTCATTCAGGGAGGGGAAGGTGCTGGCTGGCATCAACTTTGCAGATGTTTGCTTCCTGCTCCAAAAAACGAAGCAAACCTGTATGTGTGTAGGCACTGCCAGCTATTATGCTCTGTACCGAAGATGCAACTGTGGAACTTAGTAGGCGTTCATGAAACTTTGAGAGGCTCTATTCCTTCTTAGGAAGGAGGCCCTGAAGGGCAGGAATGGGCAATTGCTTCTGTGTGAAGCCTCAAGACTGCCTGTTCAATGTGTCTAAGAGGATGCTGGTTGAGATCTTGGAGGGTAGGATGGTTGTATAGCCCCACTAAGATCTCAACCAGCATCCGCCTAAACAGTTTAACAGGTGCTGTTGTAAAGTGGAAATTCTGTATGTATAGGGTCTGCAGGAACATGCACCCACCACTGTCCCTTTATCCCCATCACTCTCTCTCACGGGCAACTGTTTGGAGTGGGTCACCTGAGTCTGCTCATGTAAGTTCCGCAGACAATGTAGAATCTTGGTTTCCAGGGTTCTACATTGTGAGGAAGATTACACAAATACAGAAGGCTTATTTGCTTCGGACAGTTTCCCTTGAGCTCATGGAAGGTGATGGGGGAAAGGAGAGCTATTATTAATAATAATAAAATATATTTACCACTTTTCATCCAAGGATAACAGGGCGGTTTACAGTATAAACACACAAAAATACATAACAAAATAGCTTATCCTGCAAGGGACTTCAAGTATGTAGCCTAGTTTTGCAATGCAAATATAGGGTATCTTGATTTCTTTGCTTTTGGTCCCAAGTAAAAGGACGTCATACACAAAGATCCCTTTGGTCGTAGCCCAGAGTTGGAAGGAAGATAAAATCCCTACAAGAGAAGAATGGATAATAAAGCTGATGGACTATGCTGAGATAGCTAAATGACCGGAAAAGTCAGAAACCAGAATGATAAAAACTTCAAGGATTGGGGAAAATTTGTAACTTGTCTGAGAGAACACTGTAAACAGTTAAAAACACTAGCAGGGTTACAATAACACTTGCAATGTGAAAAGTACTATGGATAAAAATAGAGTTTTATAGTAATATAGAGGACAATATAGGATGCAGTGAAAAGCGATTGAATGCGGACTCCACGGAGGGGAGGAAGGAAGTCGAAGAATTCTATATTCATGATCGTATGTTGTATGTGAATGTAAGGTTAAATTGTAAAACCAAATAAAAAAAATTATATATCACATATATATTTTGGTGAGGTAGTGTATTCAGACTTTACAGATCCATTTTGCAGGTTCATCAGTTATATGTCCAAAGTGTTCCAATGAGGCCTTGGTTTTGTCGAGGTTTGAACACAGGTCTCTCACTGCACCACAGCAACTTACTGTAATACGTATACGAATCTGCCAACAGAAAAACCAAATTCCACTTCCCAACCAATAGCATTTATATAACCAGTCAAGTGTCAGACCATGCAGTTAAAACCCCAACAGAGGGAAAGATGTGTGAGTGCATGTGCACAAATGCAGAAGCATGCGGGCATGTGGAAGAGATATCTATAAAATGGCAACTTTGGGAAGCGCTTCTTTTCCATCTTAGAAGCTGCCATCTTTCCTTCAAAGATTTTCTTGGCACCCTTAAAGTTGTAAAGCAAATACACAGCTCCATCCAAGATCAAATACAATTTAGTAAGATGCACTCTAGCTAACTGTTCCAGTTTGGGCAACCAACACATTGCAGAAGTATTGAATTTTTGCCTTGCACCTCAGCAATACAATATAAATCACAAAAATATGCTAATCCCATGTAAATTTGACTTTCAAAAAGCAGTCTTGTCCTTGTTTGCCATTTGGCAAGAAACTGAATACACACAGATTGTAAAACTTTCTGAAACTAATACCACTTCTAAGAAAGAAGATACAATGCCCATATGTAACTGCATTTACAATGGCATAATTGGATGGTTGGGAGTATTTTGGTTTTGATAAAAGTTTCAGGAGCCAGCATGGAACAAACTGAGATCAAGTGTAGTCTGCTCCATCATATGTGTATTTAAACAAAGGGTGGCTAAGCTGTGACCCTCTAGATGTTGTCAGACTCTAACTCCCATCAGTCCCAGCAAGGATGGTCAATGGTCAGGGATAATAGGATTTGTAGTCCAACAATGTTGAGCATGTCAGAGGTTAGCCATTTCTGATTTAAGCTAACAGCCCCTGGCCTCTGTTTAGTGAGCTACTTGAGACATGCTCTTTCATATAACTAGTGAAACTTTTTACTTTGTGCCATGCAGCAAACTGATTATGAAACTCCCACAAATTTCAAAAATGCAACATGGAATCTGAGAAATACATATTCATGGGCAAGTGGAACTAACTACGCAGTGGCTCATATACTGGTGCCTTGAAAAGTTCTTCAGATCCACTAAAGGTCCATGTAAACCAGTGTGGTATAGTGGTTAGAATGTTGGTCTAGAGCAGATCCAGATTCTAATCTCCACTTAGCCACAAAGCTTTCTGTGTAATTTTGGGCCAATCACAGACTCTCAGCCTCGCTACTTAACTAGGTTGTACTGAGGATAAAATGAGAAAGAAAAATATGTTCTTTGCCTTGATTCTTATAGGAACGGCAGGTGGCAATAACAACAACTGGCAAATCATTTTTAAATGCTTCATAGTTCACAATTTCAACTACAACCAAAGTCTGCATGAGAGCTATGATATGAAATAAGGGGCATTTTTAATCTTCTCCTTCAAAACTTCCAAGACTTCAGCTGGGAAGATTCACATGTAACTGCCTAGCATGTTAGCGAAATGATCCAAACACTAAGAGCCTCATATTGTCTTTAACGGGCTCTGAAACAAGTCATAATCAGGTACAAATTTGCACACCTGACTGTCGAGGGCTTTGCTCAAGATTTAGATTGGAATCACAAAGAGCAAAATTGCTATTTTCTATTCCAGACCTGCAATTATAAGCCATTAGGAGCTTGTGTCTTGACAAGCTATGGGTGCACTGCCTGGCCTCTCCATTGCCATAACTTAGATGCAGCCACTAAAAACTTGGGGGGAGGGGAGTGGAGACTCAGCAGAAAATAAGAGACAAAAATTAAAGTAAGTTTTTAAATGGAAAGGAAGAAAGAGAATAACAAAAAGAAAGGGGACAATCAAATTAGGAAAGCAAATTAGCAGAATAGAAATAAATACAGTAAGTAAATGAAGAAACATAGTAAATTGCCTTAGTCAGGTCATTGGTCCATTTATTTCAACATTGTTGGCACTGTCTGGCACCAGGACTCTAGGATTTCAGAGAGGAGATTCTTCCCAGCGCTAACTGGAGAAGCCAGGGAATGAATGTGTTCTACCACTGAGCTGATCAGTCTCCACACCTTTCATAATTTCCTCATCCATTCCCACATCCCCATGAATCAACAAGATTTCACCCTCCCATGGATCTAATGCAATTTAGAGATGGCCAGCAGGTGTCACCTGTGAGATCAAAAAGTACGCAGCTTGCAACGGTCTCTTTCTTGGCAAGAGATGCTGTTTATAGTGCAACAGAATAAAATGTGAAGGTTAATGAAGGCTGAAATTGTGGTTCAGCCCAAAAGCATGAATGAATCAGAATTCATCTATGAAGGCCACACTCATAATAGGAAAAACCTCTTGCATATAAAAGCAACCCAGCAATGAAAGGAGCCTGACTAGGGAGAAATCTGTTTGCTGTGGAGGTTGGCAGGTATCTGTGAAGCAAGGAGGCTTAAGTTCCACAATATCCAGTCAGGGCAAGGTGTGAATGTAGGGAGCCAGGTGGACTCTCTGCTGTCAGCATCAAACATAGCACCAACGTTTTGGAGCAGGGGTGAAGGTAGGCTTTATTTTACCTGGGTCAAAGACCCAGTTTGGCACTCCACCAGTTTTGCACACACATAGACTGGGAGCCTCAATGGCACCCCTCAAAAGGATTCACCCAGGGCAAAAAAAAACCCAGCTAGCCCTCCCGTAGCTATGGCTCTGCCTTGAAGCCAAGTACCTTCCCCTGGGGGCCCAGCTGCACCCCTATCTAAATAAGAATAACCTAATTTCAGTTCCTGACACTTTGATAATATCTAGGTTGGGCTACTGCAATGCATTATATGTTGGGCTGCCTATGAAGACGATTCAGAAACTCCTGCTGGTGCAAAAATCAGCAGCCAGATTGCTGACCAGAACAGGGCAGTCAGACTGTAGAACACCATGACTGCAATGGTTACCAATTAGTTGCTGGGCTCAATGCAAAGTGCTGGTTTTGGCCTATAAAGCCGTATGTGGCTCAGGACCGCAGGACAACATAGGAGGGCCTATCCACACATGAACCAACCTGGACCCTGTGATCATCATCTGAAACCCTTCTTTGTGTGTCACCACCAATGGGAGGTTTGGAGGGTGGTAACCTGAGAAGAGGCCTTTTCAGTGGTGACCCCCAATTGTGGAATGTTCTCCTCAGGGAGGCACGCCTGGCACCACCTTCATCTATTTTGAGATGTCAGGCAAATACTTTTTTGTCCTGGGCTTTTGGTTCTTAATTTGAGGAGTGGCACTGTGGTCTCTTTTAGTGGTGTAGATTCTGTCAGGCTGTGTTTTTAAGTTTCTATTGATTGGCTTTAACATAAGACGCTTGAGAAAGGAGATTCCGACTAAACATCAGGAAGAATTTTCTCACATTAAGAGCTGTTCGACAGTGGAACAGTCTCCCTTGGAAGGTTGTGGACTCTCCTTCCTCGGAGGTTTTTAAGCAGACATTGGATGGCCATCTGTCATGGATGCTGTAGCTGAGATTCCTGCATTGCAGAGGGTTGGACTAGATGACTCTTGGGGTCCCAACTCTACAATTATATGATTCTATGAGGTTACTCAGTGAGAAAAGTGACTAAATCATCATCATCATAATAAGAGGAGGAGGAGGAGGAGAAGCTGTTGTTGGTTACTTGCAATATACCGTATTTTTCACTCTATAACACGCACCAGACCATAACACGCACGTAGTTTTTAGAGGAGGAAAACAAGAAAAAAAATATTCGAAACGAAATAGTGGATATATGATTTTTGTGGTTCATGCTGTGGCCACAGACATGTGATCTGACAGTGAGTTTGGAGTAGCCCAATGCAAAAATCCTGAGGATCCATGTGGATCCATGCTTTGTAACCACGGAGGAGGGAAGGAAGGGGAACCATGGATCCTCTCACGACTGCAGCAGATCCCCCCGCCACCCGCAGGCATTCGCTCCATAACACGCACAGACATTTCCCCTTACTTTCTAGGAGGAAAAAAGTGAGTGTTATGGTGCAAAAAATACGGTATATCACGAGTGGGTGGCATTTTGAGTCTGTTGTCTACCTTGGGTACCCACCTCAAGAATGCTGTGATAGTTTGGTGCACCATCCTTCTCACATGCTATGTGAGAAGTTCATGTGGGACACAGATCAGGAGGAAGTTGCTTGGGTGGTCTGAAGAGCAGCCAGAGTGGTCAGTCTTGCAGAGACAATCTAACTGAGTTGGATGGACCTGTTTGGACTGACTCCATATCAGGCAGCTTCCTGGGGCACAACATTACACCTTGAGCCCCACAACAGTGTCTAACAATGTGGGAAGTGTCACATTCAAACCAGACCCAAGTCGTCTGCCCAGCCTTAGATCAGCAGCTTTTACAGTGTGTCTGGCAAGCAAGAATTAACAAGCCCTTCTCTTCCCCCCCCCTCCCATGACCATATGCTCCTGCAGGCTCTTCCTGCATTGCAGGGGGCCTCAACAGCAGCCACTTGATAATGTCACTGCCAGCAATCAGGCAGCGAGGCCTAATTGGCCAGCTGGGTGAGGGAAAAAGGTGAAGCCGGTGTGCTTAATAGGCAGAGTGTCTCTGGTTCCCTGGAAAGCTGGGGAAATATAAAGAGACGCAGAGAGGAAGCAGGCTTTCCCTTGTGGGCTCTGGCAGTGTCTATAATCTTTCCCTATCATCTGCCTCCTTCCTTGGAACCTGAGACATACAGAGGAAGAAAAAACATTTCAGTCCTGCAGCCCAACTTCCATGGCTACCGAAAGCTTCTTCTGACATTTTCTTCGAGACATTCGTTTATTTCCTTGTATTTTTAAATGTGTTTATATACTGCTTAATACTTCAGAATACTTCAGAAATCATTTGTCTAAAAGACAAACAATATATCGCTAAAACAAGAACACTATCTGAAACCCATAAAAAAAAGCAATATAGCAGCATATGAAAGCAAGTAAAACAGAAAATCAGAAGCTTCGGACATTTAAATTGGGTCGAATCCTATAGGGAAAGGCTGAGCAAAAATATAAGCCTTCGTAAGATTTCTGAAGCAACTGAGAGTTGCTGTTTCACATATGGCAGCGGGAAGGGCATTCCACAGTACAAAGGCCCCATCTATGATATTCTGTAGGGTGCAGTGTCATATTAGAAGGATCCACCACAGCTTTCCTAATACACATAAAAAGAAACTGCTTCAACCCCCCCCCTCAGTTTAATTCAAATAAATGTCTTTGAGCATTCTTTCCTACATCTATTTTAGGCAGGACCTTCTGTTGCTTCTGCCTGAATGATTCCTTTAGATACAGAGGAACATTAACCCACTCGCTGGATAAACAGGGAATGTGTCCCAAGTGCTGGCCCAGAAACGGATGCAAAAGTCGACTAAATTAATTCCTCATGGCTAGCCAATAGCAAAAGAGGATCCTCATTTGGCAGGTCAGGTCTGAAGCTAGCAGCGTGTCCGAAAGCAGGAAAAGAAACAGGCATGACCAGCTAGAAACAGAGAAATGAGATGGCATGTGGAACAGCTGGGCTTGGATTGCCAAGGGTCAGCTGGGGTGCCCGGGTGCCTAGGGCTAACCCTGGCATAAGAGGCCGTGGTTTAATTTTGCTTCATCCACTGAAAGAAGACTCTAGACAATACAGGCACAGTTTGCGGCTTTGAGACAATGAATCATACTATTATTTCTCTTTTCAGTATTCTGCATTTTCCTGTAACCTTGCTCTTCCCGGAGGCTGCCGAGACTGCAAAGAGACAACTCATGTTTGAACGGTGGAATATTGAAAAGGTCAGAGCTGCACAGCACAATACTGCCATTCACTGAGCATGTTAGCTACTGAAATTCCATTGCTTCGTCCTTATGACAAAGGCCACAGAACACAACAGGAAGCAAACCAACATAATTGCATGCTTTCAAGAGCAGCCAGAGAGGCTGTGATTTGCATCATAAATCATGAAACAGAGAGTGCTACCCAGCAGTTGAAGCACTTCAAGTGTACCTCCTTGAGCCATCACCGCTCTTGCACAATACAGACTTGGCTTTCGCTGCGGAGGGTTCCCTATTCATGTGTGCTCTCGCTCTCTCCACCATCTCGTAGTCCCATTTGCATGAAGCGTGTTTTCTTACACGCTGCCCTTGTATGTCAACCACAATGTCGTCATGAGAATATGATCTTGGTGTAAAAACTTGGGGGAAATTCTTTCTGCCCCAGAAGTTGGAATTTGAGTGGAGCAGGACCATACAACTGTTTGCCGTAAAATACTTGCATCCAGTGTTATTGCTACTCAGAGTACCGTAGTTCCACTGAAATTCATAGACTGACTTACACCCCTGAATTTGAATTCTACAAGTAGAATGGAGACAATCTTTAACAAAGCACAGAATTTTTTTGTCTTTCCCAAACTAACTCTGTATCATATGTGCAGGCAGACCCCTGCAGGGTGTGGGTAAGCCAGGTACCCTTGTCCCAGGCCTCAGAGGGCTAAGCTGGTTGGGGAGCCACACCAGGGACTAGCTGTCTTTTAGTTTGAATGTATAGCTTTATACTAAGAAGACTCCCACCTGGGCCTCAGACAAGTTCATATTGGCATATGTGAAGGTGGTAGAATCATAGGCACGGTTGTGAACCACCCTGACATCTGTGGGATAGGGCAATGTACAAATTTTATTACTTATTATTATTATACTGTGCTTACAATGTTACAATGCAATACAGGATCGGATGCCTGTCAGACCAAGATGTGACGCACCCTCAGCTCAGAGCTACCAATGTAAGCAAATGTGATCTGGTAAAAGAAATAACTTTTTTGTTATCTGATACAGATTTTGCCATATTAAAGTATGTATTATGCTTCATTGACTATGCAAAAGCCTTTGGCTGTGTCGACCACAGCAAACTATGGCAAGTTCTTGAAGAAATGGGAATGCCTGATCTCCTCATCTGTCTCCTGAGAAATCTCTATGTGGGACAAGAAGCTACAGTTAGACCTGGATATGTTCTGGATTGGTTCAAAATTGGAAAGGAGTACAACAAGGCTGTATCTTGTCTCCCTGCTTATTTAACTTATATACAGAATTCATCATGTGAAAGGCTGGGCTGGATGAATCCCAAGCCGGAATTAAGATTGCCGGAAGAAATATCAACAACCCATAGAAATACCAGCATGAGTCTGACCAAACTGCGTGAGGCAGTGGAAGGCAGGAGTGCCTGGCGTGCTCTGGTCCATGGGGTCACGAAGAGTCGGACACAACTAAACAACTAAACAACAACAAATTATGTTCCTAAATGTTGATAACAATATATATTTTATGAGTGTGTCATTAAAAAAAAAATCTATTATGGCAAGGGGGCTCATATTGTGGAAGTGGCCCAAGCATCTCTCGACTCCTGAGAGGGCCTGGCCAGAGAGATCCAAAGCTCTCTATGACATCACAGGCTGTGGCATCCAAACAGCTGAGCTGACCACAGCCAAGAAGGGTAAAATGCAAAATCCACTGTGACATTGAGGCCTCAAGTGAACTGAAATGGCTGATCAAGTTTTACTGGCTTCAGGGACTTGTCAAGGGTAAAAATAAGCTAGGCAGGGAAAGCAATTGAGAGGCAATGACGGCTGGATGATACTCATGGTCTGTACAGTGCCAAGACCCCAGCTCGTTTATACATGAACTATTGATGACATATTAAATTACAGGCCTTATACTGGTTCTCAGAAACTTGTATATTAAACAGCTTTAGCAGTAAAGTTCATGCTGCTTCTCAAACAGTTAACTTCTGCTTTGGCAATTATAATTTTCTCAAGTGCTCCTTTTGTGAAGGCTGGTCAACAAGAATAGCTATGATCCATACCTTATACAGTGGTACCTCTAGATATGAACAGGATCCGTTCCAGAGCCCTGTCCGCATCTAGAGGTAAATGTAACTAGCGATGGCACGTCTGCACGCGCACGTGTGCGTCACTTTTCCGCGCATGTATGTGACATCATTTTGAGCATCTGTGCATGCGCAAGCGGCAAAACCTGGAAGTAACGCACTCCGTTACTTCCAGGTTGCCGCAGAGCACAACTCGAATGCGCTCAACCCAAAGCGTATTCAACCCGAGGTATGACTGTATTGATTATTTTAGGTAACATTTGCCACTTGCCAGTGAAAACAGAAGAGTCAGTAAGAGCTTTTGGTCCTCATTAAACAAAATAGAAGAAGCAGGGCATATGAAATAAGGTTTCTGGAAGAAGAGAAGGAGAAGAGAGTGGTCTCGTGCTCAAATTCTACTTACAGGTTTCCCAGAGGCATCTGGTTGGTCTTTGTGAAAACAGGATGCCGAACTGTAGATGGGGCAGTTTTCTGATCCAGGAGCTTTTCTGATGTTCTTAAGATTATGAGTTCTTCTGAATGTTAGTAACAGGATTAAGTCTTGTTCTTGTTCTTGTTGCACATCTGCATCAAGGGAAAAGGCTAGCTCCTTCTGGAGAGGAGCTCTGCAGACCATTTCAGCTATGTGATGCAGTGCACATATAACAGCAAATTGCTTGCTGCAACAAGGTTCCAGCTTTATCTGTGCTTCTCTCAGGAAAACAATATCGTGTACAGATTTGGGGACTGGGTGCCAGCCAGGCATAGAAACCCAAGTGAAAAGAGACAGATTGCCACTGAAATTCTAGAAGAGTGATTTTAAAAGAGATAACTTTTAAAAGGAAGGAAGAGTTTAGATGGGTCATTGTGCACTAGAACACAATCCAGCAGTAAATGCAATGTCCAACTGACCAAAACAGGGGCAAGATTTTAGCTCTTTAAGATCTATAAGATTTTAGCTCTTTGCTTTAAGTTTGTTTAAGATCCTAGGAGAATCACAGCAGCAATGTCTAACTGTGATTAGACAACAACAACACAGAGCAATTATTACTATTTTGTTCATTATTGAGCTGTATATCAATAATGGACCTCATCTGTTCCATTTCCCTGATCCTTTAGAATCCACTTGCTCTCTATGACTAACCAACATAGTTGCAAAATTTATCACCATTACAGCTCATGCCAACAATGATCCCCTTTATCATCTCACTAATTCTCTATTTATTTACAGATCTCCATTCTACCGTTTTTCCTTTGCTGTCAAGCTTCTCATTTCTGCTGCCATCTGTTACTGGCCATACAAGTTCGTAATATATACTTGTACAATATCCTTTTCTTTAAAATGTCATCATCCCCCCCTCCCCCTGTAATTCATACCATGCAAGATTTTTAGATTGTTTAACTCTTGCAAAGCTCTTGAAAGTATAGTTCAGATGGAAGATGCTAAACAAAATAAAGGCATATTGTTTTTACCATTTGGGTGCTTTTCAGAGTTAGTGGATATGCTTAATATTCTTTGCAGCTGCTCTGTTTGGAAGCTGGGGAGGAGTACAGTTAGCGGAAAAGGATTTCTGTGCTTCTTCCAAAAAGCCAGGTTTCATTTCTGACTGCTCTGAATGTGCTGTCATATCACCACAGCAGGAAAATGTGAGGAAAGTAAAGTTCTGAGCTACCAATATCAGGAACTTCGAAGTGTACTTATACAGAATTAAGTTCCAATAAAGAGAACTTCCTTTTTTTTCAATAGAAAAATAGCAATTTATGATAAATTATGACCACAACATGGGGGAAAGAGGTTTTTTTCCAATTGCAAAAACAAAAATTAATGACAGTCATAAGTATGTTTATCTAGGGGTGGGTGCATTCAGACATGGGAAATACTGTGTTCGATTTTCCTGATTGCAAACAGATTTTTTTCTGGAAGTAATTAACCCAGAAATGAGCACTGACCTTCCACTATATTCCGCCAGCTTTCTGGAAGCTGCTTACATATCATGCAGAAACTGAAATATAATGTGGAAATTGACAGTTTGAGAAACGTCAATGAAATGGAATAAACTGCTGTGTGAATGCAGCCTAGAAATGACTAGGGCCACTTCCAAGATGACCTGTTTACTGAGCGCTCATCCTGATTTCTTTGTTCAAATTTTGTGGGAAGGCTATAAAATGCCCACTGCATATAGAGCATTCATTCTGATTAAAAAACTAGGCTGCATCAACAGAAGTATAGTGTCCTGATCAAGGGAAGTCATAGTCTCACTCTATTCTACCTTGGTCAGGCCACACCTGGAGTACTGTGTCCAGTTCTGGGAGCCACAAGTTAAGAAGGATATTGATGAGCTGGAACTTGTGCAGAGGAGGGCAACCAAGATGTTCAAGGGTCTGGAAACCAAGCCTTATGAGGAACAGTTGCAGGAGTTGGGTAGGTTTAACCTGGTAAACATTAGACTGAGAGGAGATGTGATAGCCATCTTCAAATATCTAAAGGCCTGTCACATGGAAGATGGAGCTAGCTTTCTCCTACTCTGGTAGGAACTGGTGGAGGAAGAGGAGTATGGGAGGAGCACACCGCCCCCGGCAATGCGATCCCGGTGGGGCGCCATCGCGGCTCTCCCTCCACCTACGCTGAGCACCACACCCCTGCAGTTGGCGTGCCACGCCCCTGCAGACAGGCACCAGCCCCGCTCCCGCCTGCTCTCCGCCCCCCGGTGCCAGAGCATGAAGCTCTGCCACTGAGGGGAGGACCCAAACCAATGGATTTAAGTTACAAGAAATCAGATTCCAACTAAATACCAGGAAGAACTTTCTGGCAGTAGGAACTGTTTAACAGTGGAATGGTCTCCCTTGGGAGGTTGTGGGATCTCCTTCCTTGGAGGTTTCTAAGCAGAGGTTGGATGGTCACCTGTCATGGATGTTTTAGTTGAGATTCCTGAATTGCCGGGGTTTGGACTAGCTGATCCTCAGGGTCCCTTCCAACAGTTCTTTGATTCTATTATTCAACCTATCACAACTCTGCACATCTTCACTATAACCAAGATGTGTCCCCCTAGATGTACTGCCCGTCCCCTAACAGCTCATACACCTCAAAGTAGTATAGTGCCAAGGGTATTTGATGATGTTGCCTAACCACTGGTGGCAAAAACACTCACCAGAGTTCATAACAGCACTCAGTTATAATGTAAAAATGTTAGTGTTGGGTCATCGTGTGTTTGCATCTCCCAAAGGAGCAGAAGCATTTCACCAGTGCCTGTAAACCCAGAAACCCTTCTAGTGAATATAAAGTGTGTAGTATAGTGGAAGGGCAATCTGAAGCCTGAGCATCCCTTTTCCTAATAACAAGTCTCCATCAGTAATTAGGCAGACAAGTCCTTCCTCTCCAGGCAGCTGGGCTTCTTTGGGCTCCACATTTCTTTGCACAGGATTCATCAAAGTCTAGTGCTGGCACCATTTCTAAGAGTTCTTCCTGTTCCTTGTTCCTCACCTTAATCCTCTGTTTACAACCAAACAAGTGATTGCTCAGGAAAGGACTATCAGAAGATTATATGGCTTCAGGTGAAATAAAAGATTTAGTAGATGCAGATAAGAAGTGAAGATCCTTCTTTCAGCCAGATTTTGTTTCGTTAATGTGAAAGGAAGAAGAAAACACAAACAGAATATATTCACCAATTTCTCACCAGCATTCTCTTGCATTCAGATCTCTTGAACTAGTTTGAGCTTTTTATAATGATCACTGCCATTGGGACTGATCACAGTTTTAACTGACTCTTCCCATACCCTTCTATCTCTGTTTTCTAAGAAAAACATAAACAGGTCCTACTGTTTTGATCCAAGAGGAATTGGGCATGTAGAGAAGGACACCTGTTTGTTGTGCATAGAAAACAAAGCAGTGCACACACATATTCAAATTTCATAATGGCATCATTTAGAACCAATATTTTAGACAGTTGTTGTGATACTCAGACAAGTGGGTGAGATCCACATGTTCATGATTTGGCACATTTTGTAACTAATCACAAATGAACTAGCTGGTTCTGCATTTATTTGAGTTCAGTGTCTCCCTTGCCGCCCACTATAAAAACACTGATATTTCTGGAAGCAATTTCAGTGGGAATTAGCTGGATTCTGATCAATGGGAATCAGCCAAGTGCACTCATTAGGGAAACAGGAATGGGTGTGGAAGTGCCTGAGGCTCACACTGGACTGAGAGCTGTCCTCAGGTGCATCTTATCAAGTTCAGCAGCTACAGTGTGAACCAGGTCTATTGCCACTGCACTGAGCATAGGTGGCTTGCGTGGAGAACCTAGAAGCCCACCAAGAGAAGGGTTCAAATCTTTGTCTCTGGAAATAACATCTCCATGCATACAAATTCCACAACACTGCACACATTTCTCAGTCTGTGATGGGAACCAGCATTTTGCAAGCTGAAAGAGTGGACACCACACTCCCTGATGGGAGTGTGGCGGATGGAGAAATACTTGACAATAAAAATGGCACTGATGAATTTTTGTATACTGTCCAGAAAGAAGGGGACTTTTCCTTGAGACTCTATGATGAGCATATCAGGGGCAGCCCATTCAAACTCAAGGTAATCAGGTCGGCTGATGTCTCCCCCACCACCGAAGGAGTTGAGAGGCGTGTGAAGTCTCCTGGCAGTGACCACGTGACGCAGAAAGCTGTGAAAGGACCAGCTAGTACGTACAGCACTGGCAAAAGGAAAGAGAACCCCATTGAAGATGACCTGATCTTCAGAGTAGGTATGGAGTGCTTTGCCTTCTAAATTATTTGGACTGCAAATAAAAGGAAAATAAAAGGTGTAATAGGAAGCTCACAGCAGACAACAGTGTGAGCTGCTTGCTTGCTTGTGGGGAAATGGGGGAAATGACAATACTGCGGGAGGTGTTGTGGTTGGCTGCAAAGTTACTCAGAATCCTATGCTCTGTAGCATCTGTGGAGGCAGAAAGGAAACAAGTGGGAGCAGACCTCAATGGCTGTCCATTGATTTCCATGGAAATGTTTTAACTTCACCACCTCTTCTAAAGACATAAAGCCCATCATAATGGGAAGTTATGATTGCTTTCAGAAACCATTGGAGGATTCTTCCTAACAGCGGTGCTGGCTTGCCTCCATAACCACGGGTGTCTGGTGCCATATACCATCACTGGGGTGGGTGTGCATGCGCCGACATCATGCCTCCCACTGTCTTTGTGATATATTCCACCTGCATAAGGTGGTTTAGAACAGGGTGACCCAACTTTTCATACCAAGTGGGCCGCAAGAGTACTTTGACGCAGGACCTGCAGACCGCACACTGCCTTATCATGTGGGAGGTTGGGGAACAAGGTCAAAATTTGACCCCAAACCCAGCCCTTGTGCTGCCTTCCCAAAGCTGGGTAAGTGAGGCATTGAGCTTTGGGAAGGCAGGGGCTCTGGCAGGGTCCTAGAACCCTCCCACCTTCTCCCCAAAGCTTGGAAAGCACAAACTAGGCTTAGAGAAGGAGAAGGACCCTGTCAGAAACCCTCAGGCCTCTTTCCCATTGCTGCAGACACCTCTTAACAGGGCAGCTCACAATCTTCATTCTACCTTTAACCTATTAGTGGTTGTAAGTTATGCAAAAGTCCTATACACGCAGAACCATAGCTAATCCATCTTTCAGCTCTTTCATACTAGCTTAAGCCATGTTTATTTCCTTATTTTATGTGAATAAGAAAATGCTGAGGGGGTGGGTGGATAAAGAAACAAAAAATAGCTGCACAATGTTAAGAGACAATGCTTTAGCACAGAATGGCTGAAGACCAGAGCAGGCACAGATCCAGTCGGCATTCAGCAATTATGTTCACATTTTATTTCCAAGGATTATAGTGTGACATAGCTTCAAGCCATTTAGAAAGGCTCCCATTCCCCAAAGCTACAGCTATATTAATATTTGGCATTCCGTATTATTTTTCCTGGTGTTATGGCAACCAAGAATACAGTGTTGACACAGATATCATGTTCCAACAAGCCAAACTGTAGAGTTTGCATCATCGTGTCACATAAAAATGCAGCACAATGCCTGTGTGTGTGTGTGTTTGATATATATCTACACACATACACACACATACACTCCAAAAACAGGTTTCAAGCATATGGCATCAGACATACAAGGACAAGTGGATTCACAAGACCATATTTCTATAGGGGGGTCAAAACAATCTTATGTTATCATGGCCATTTGAAGCCTCAGCTACTTATGCAGGTGGATATAGACAGAACATTCAAACATGTTCTATTTATTATTATTATTATTATTATTATTATATTATTATTATTATTATTATTATTATTATTATTATTATTATACTGCCCTATACGCAGAGGTCTCAGGGTGGTTCACAGAATAAAATCAAAATATAAAACCACAAAATACACAAGGACTCAGTTTTCATTAAAAAGTACACAAGTGCTATGTTTACCTCAAAAAAAAAGTCATTTCTGCAGATCCTGAAACCACCCTGCAATAATGGGTTCTACCTCACAGAATGCAGTTGGCGCTGTGGTCTAAACCACTGAGCCTCTTGGGCTTGCTGATCAGAAGGTCAGAGGTTCGAATCCCTGCAACGGGGTGAGAATCAGAATCAGAATCAGAAGTACTGAGGTGACAGACCTCAGAGAAATAACCTCTCCTGGCACCAACAAAAAATATAGAACCAGTGATATGACTGAAATCCATTCCTCCCCCTGCATTGCTGTTATTCTTCCCTCTTGCATGTTGGGACATAGTGAGGATTATTCAAAGCCACAATTATAGGTGCTTGGCTAAAGTGTATATCACAGATCAGGAAATGTACCATCAAAGCCAGGAGATTTGGTCTTTGGCCTGATCCATCAGGCTCTTCTTATGTTATTATGCTAACAATGGAACCCACTACTAACAGATGTAGTGATGGTCACCAATATGGCCAGTTTTAAAGTGGATTATTTATTTATTTATTTTAAAAAGGAAGATAAGGCTATTGACGCCTCTCTAAAAAATACTAGTTGATGGGGTACACTAATGGGAGGACACTGTTGCACTCATGTCCTGCATGCAGTATTCCCATAATCCTCTGTTTGGTAACTATGAAAACAGGATTCTGGGCTAGACAGGCTGCCAGTCTGAACCAGCCATGCCCTTTTGTTATGTTCACAGCAACATCAATTCCCTTGTCACATTTAAAGCAGTTCTAGCTGTAAAGTTATTTGCCATGTAAGTCATTGATGCAGGAATGAGGAGATCTATGCTACAGAGGTAAAAACTGCAAGGAAGGCCATTCCTGGAGCCTTTCTGTTTCTTCCCATGAGGGAACCATTTATTCCATAACAAAACAATAAATTAGATCGTGTGTGGATGGATGCTTTATACCATTAGAAGGGTTTGTCTCTTTCTCCGGGAGAAGAGTGCAAATGTTCAGCGGCTGTAGGATTCTGCAGAGCCTCAAGAATCTCCCCTAGTTTGAAGCCAGAAGTCAGCTGGTGGAAGGAATCTGTGTTTTCAAGCCTCTTTCAGACATATTGTTCATGTCTTAGAAAACAATAAAGGGAGAGGAAGCAAGGGGGGAGGGGGAGAGGTGAACAAACCATTGGAGGCTGGGCAAGAAGTTTCCATCTGGATCTGAGTACAACCAGATATGCTCTGCGTGCCAATTGCAAGCTGAACTCGACAATAAATCTAGCACAACTGTGTAAAAACGGCATACAGGAACTGAAGCTTCTTCCATTAGCAAGGGAACTGTAAGCACACATAACTCTTCCTGAAAATACTAAGCAAATAAAACACTTTTAGCACCGCTTGTGAGGAACGAGGCACCCATCTCCACTCCTTAAAAAATGTGAGTTTTAAGGTCAAACTGCTCTGGATTATTGATGCAATTCATTTTTGCCAGGAATTATTTCTTCATATCACTCCCCACCACTGTCACAACATAATAACACTTCCGCATCATCCTGGCTTTTGCAAAAGACCAGTTGCTCTCTTGCAGTTATAGCTGAACCTTCTTCATGCAAATGAGACCCTATATCACGCTAGGCCCATTGATGTCCCTATTTGTATTATATGAGAAAACTTTTTTAAAAAATGCTTTTAAGAGGGCTAAGAGGGCTTCAGACTATGAATGCTGGTGTCACAATTAATCTGGTAGCTTTTAAAGTGCCACGTAACTCTTTGTGGGCCCTGCATTATGAAGGTATGACCGGTGTGAATGGATCCATAGGTCATCAGAACCCATTTCAGGCCAATGTTTCAACACTGTAGGGGCAATCTTTCTGGAAGATATTTGTACTTTGAGGAGATAAGTGATCTGACATGGTCATCTCTTCCTGCTTCTGTTTACTTCCCTTCTCTATCTCTTGTTAAAGTTCTTTGATGGCTAAGAGCAGCCTTTAATGTATAATATGGTGGAAGGAAGTAATAGTGCTGGGTATCTTCCTTCTTTGATGCAGAAGCATTGGGAAGAGGGTGACTAATGAATAACCTGTACATAGGCAGTTAGGCAAGCCATAAGGTAAAGGTAAAGGGACCCCTGACCATTGGGTCCAGTCGTGACTGACTCTGGGGTTGCCGCGCTCAACTCGCTTTATTGGCCGAGGGAGCCGGCGTACAGCTTCCGGGTCATGTGGCCAGCATGACTAAGCCACTTCTGGCGAACCAGAGCAGCGCACAGAAATGCCATTTACCTTCCCGCTGGAGCAGTACCTATATATCTACTTGCACTTTGACGTGCTTTCGAACTGCTAGGTTGGCAGGAGCAGGGACCGAGCAACGGGAGCTCACCCCGTTGCAGGGATTTGAACCGCCGACCTTCCGATCAGCAAGTCCTAGGCTCTGTGGTTTAACCCACAGCGCCATGCTAGCTATTAATAATCTATAAATCAGGTGGTTTAGGGGCATAGCTCAGAAGCTCATGCAACCTGATACTACCTAGGGGTCACTTCGCCACTTCTTGAGGGCTTCCTACTGACAGATCGAAGTGCTTGTTTGGTAATGTATATAATGCTTGCCATTTAGAATAAAATCTTTAATCTTTTCACTCACTTGTGTTTGTATTGCTTCTGCATCTCATTAAAAAAACCACCTTGCATTTGGCAAGACAAACACCGCCATGAACTTGGAACAGGGTGAATTAGATGAGATGATTGCTTACAAACAGTGGTTCATCTCTAGGACTTGAAACCAAACCTCAAACCACTTGAAACAAAACCCAAGTCTCTATCACCCATCATGTCTGGGATAGAGATGAAGGGAGTGACTGGTGGCAGCAGTCTGGGTTGGCAGAATCAGGCTGCCCAGACATAGGCCCTTCTGAGCCCCAGAGCCCTCAGGAAGTACCTGAGCACCCTGATCCCTGGTACCAGACAGCCTCCATCATCAACAATGTGGAGCAGAAAACCTGTGTTGTTATATTTTTCCACAGAACCTTTCCATTTTCAAATAAAAGAAAGTTTCATAATAGTAATTGGTAACACAATATCAGTAAAGCTCAACAGTTTCAAAGTTGCAGTTTCACTTTTTTCAGATAACTATAGTTAGAAACTTTCTATCCATATATTTTAGCTTTTAGTCTTAAGGTATTTTGTGATTTTGATCCTTCTGTACTGCTTTTATGATGTTGTTTTCATGGTTTTAATTTTTGGACTAAACTAAACTGATTTATTTAGTTTTCTAAGTGGTTAGGCCACTCAGAAAACTTTTGTAATTCGGTGGCATGTAGATGTCAAAAATAAATAAATTCTGTGGAGGTTAAAATAAATAAATGAGAACATAATAGACATGTAATTTAGGGGGAAATGAAAAAATCTTTCTGACTTTAGGCACTGGACAGAAATAATGGTATTTTAATTATTTTCTGTGTTAGCTGAAAGAGGATCATATACAGTGGCTAAAGAAATGTTCATGTTCTAGCTTAAACCTACAATTAAAAGGCAATCATTGATCACCTCCCATAAGTTTTTCTTAAAATATAACAAACACATAGGAGTAAATTTATTTTCATGAGTTGCCCCCTAATGCTACTATCCAATTCCATCCGCACTGCAAAATTGGAATTTTTCAGCTAATCTGTACTGCAAAGCTAATCATATTCAATTTCCTTGCCGTGAAAACTGAAAAATAATATTTCAGGATGGAAAAAACATTTGGGGTTGGCAGTAAGGAGTCAAGCAGCTTTGGAATTACTTTCTCTCTAAAACCCGATCTTAAGTACTACACCATATACTGTAGTTGCATAGCTCCAGCAGGTGGAGGGATGATGGTTCCCAGAGAGACAGAGCTCAGGAATGTGGAAAACAAGCCCAGAGCAACAAAATAAAGAAGGGGGGGAGACCTTGAATAGATGAGTAATTGATGAACATATAAGTCATGCTCAATTAACAAAGTGCGTTGGATACAGACCGTGTAGCCTCATCTTACTGCTTGTGATTACAAAGCTCAACATCTGGCTGTCGATGTAAATGTCGATTTTGCAGCAGATGTTTAGAAGACAACCAAATATGTACACTCCCGAGTGTACAGCACTGTCTGGAGAGAAATTGTTAGCCACTCTTCCAGACTTTGGGTCCACCCCTTAAGCACTGCCATCGAACCACTGAAGCTCTTGCACGAACCACACGAAAAAGAAAAGAATGTGCACAGCAACCATGGCTGGCGGGCTGTGAGCTTTGCCAATGATCCATTTATATATATTAAACTCATATGGTTTTACCATGGCCTGAAGAAATCAGTGGATTTTAATACATTCACCCATGATGAAGCTTGGGGAAAAGCTAGCCTCTAGACTTTTTTAAAAGGGGGGGGAGGAAAAAGGAAAGGTGGGACAAGCTAGGTTTAAATGTGACACTGGTCACAGCAAAGTGTCTATTCTTTTGAGAAGTTCACATGACCACTCTCTTGCTTAAGGTGTGCTTACTGCTAATGTTAGCAAGCAGAGCTATCCGTCACCCATGTGCTCTCATTCCTGGTTAACACTGTGTATATTAGCCAAGCAATGCATTGCATATACTGCATCTAAATGAGATGGTGGCTGCATGGACTGCTTTACACGTCTTTACTTTTTGCCCAGTGCTTTTTTTTCTGGGGGTACTCTAGAAGAAAAGCACTGGTTTTGCCTATTTTGAACGTCACTTCTAAACTGAGCCTGTAAGCCTGGATTTCAAGTGAGATGGCAATCTGCTTTGGTATCAGAACAAGGGTCATGGTTTGGCCGAACACTTTGGTTTGCCTGCTTGAAAACAAAAGCTCGGTTTTATTCCCTATCCATATCTTGCTGTCAGTTGCTTGTGACAGCTTTTTTTTTAATGAAGTATAGACCTGTACACTAAGAATTGGACTGAGACCACAAAGGTTGTTAAATCCAGATGATCATGGCTTCCAGCCATTACAAATATGAGATGCATTTCAATCTGTGGCCTGCAGGCAAAGGGGATCTGTATCACATTATCAACCCCCTCAAGCCATCCAGTCCCCTTGCTTGGCTCCATCTTGTTGAAACTCCCTACCCTGTGGCATTCTTGCAGCTGCTGCTGCATTCTTGTTTTCAAGCCGAAATGAATTTTTGCCTCTTTTCTAATTACTCGTAAAGCTTTGTTGTCAGCTGATATTCCTTTACATTTTATTGGTGAGACATGATGATACAATATTAATGCCAAGTGACAGAATGATAGATTCTCGCAAAGGCCTAGTGGAAACTGACAGATGAACTGGGCATTTCCCGCCCGCCCCTTCTGTTTAGTTTAGAAATATGTTGAGCTAAAAAACAAGGATTATAAATGAACTTGGGGACATTTACATCTGCTTCTAAACTGTGTGTGCAGAGTTAAAAAAAAAGTTCAGACCAAAACCTCAGATTTATTTTTTTATAAAGTCATAGTCTTATAGGGATCTTTGGATCCATATCTAAATGTTGTGGCTTGGGCAACCTGGCTTGGTTTCAATGGGAAACTAAAGAAACCTGAGAAATCTGTGCAAATCGTTTATTAAATTCCTGGTGGTGCTGTTGAAAGGACAAGGCTATAAATACTAACTCAGGGCAGCATTAAAGACCATCTATCATTTGGGGGTTAAACTATTAAACCACCTTCAAATATGCTGTAGGAGAAAATTAGCAGGCAGAGGCTTGCCTTTCTTGTGTTCCCTAAAACTTTTGTTCTTTCCACCCTCCCTAATCTTTTCCTGCCAGAAGACAGCTTGATTTTGAAGCAAGCCACTTACTATATCTCAGCCCTAAGTGCACACTGTTATATAGACTTTTGCCTAGCACTGTCTTATTATTAAACCAGGTGCACACAGGCCTGCCAAATGAAAGACAATTGCAAACATCCTAATGGGGGAATATAAGTAGAACCATTTGTGTAACCTTGACATGGATCCCTATGCCATAGCTTTGAAAGCTTGTGCATTGCAGGTATGCAATATGTAGGTATGCAGGCAACCACAACACATTTGTACAATTTTCTGCTGCTTTCCACTGTTCTCTGGACTTTGGAATGTTTCTCTGCCTTTTATTCCAGGCTAAGTTGGTTTTATCCCAGTTATATGTCAGCATTCCCCATATTATTTTAAGCATAGCTGGACACACAGAAAGAGACACAAATATATGGCCATGCACAAATATACATACAGTGGTACCTCGTTTTACGAACTTAATCCGTTCCAGAAGTCCGTTTTTAAACCTAAACCGAGGCATGCTTTCCCTAATGAGGCCTCCCGCCACTGGTGCCCTTCCACCGTTCGGCTTCCGTTCATAAACAGAGGTAAAGTTTGCAAACCAGAACACTACTTCCTGTTTTGTGGAGTTCGTAAACCGAATAGTTCATAAACAGGACTGTTCATACACCGAGGTACCACTGTATACATTTCTATGTTCTATCTAGATGTTATTATTTAATTTTGTCTCTTTCGGTCCACCTAGTTATCTTTAACATAGGGAAAACTGAACTCAATGGGAGGAAGGGTGGGATAAAAAGTTTATGTGGGTTTTTTAAAAAGAGTAATTTTCACTAAACATGAAATAAACTGTTGATATGGCATCCAACAGGTAAAATGTAATGGGTTCAGAAATGGTATTTAGGGACCTTTTTTGCTACCCCTCTGGGTGTGTGCTATATATTCCCTTCCACATATTTTTGGATCTACCATGTATATCCATATGTCTTCCCTTGCATCTTTCCATGCAAGTTGATGGGAATTGTACTCCAAAACTTCTGGTGGGCACCACACTGATGTAGACTGCTGAAAGGTGTATAATTTTGACTGTGCTGTAGGTTTATGATTGTGATGATGCTCCCAAGTCTTTCACCACCAACAGCCCAAGAAATCCCACCACACCTTTTACTGGCTGCAAGTCTCAGCCCTCGCTCACAGTGTTAAAATGCCCAGTTGATACAACCTTATTATGCTCATGTCCATGGGTATATAGAACTTTACTATGTATCAGCAAATTACACATATATCTTGATGGATGGAAATCCGTTTAAGATATATGTGTACAGATGGAAATTAGAATACCCAGTTTCCCTTGTGCCACAGGATCTCAAGGTGGCATAAACTTGTTTCTTCTACCCATTTCTTCCTCACAACAACCATGAAAGGTAGGCTATACCGAGAGATAGCAATTGACTGAAGTGAAAACTTCATCGCTGAAGGATGACCTCCCAGGTCCTGGTCTAACCATTACACCACAACACTGGCTCTCATTTTATGTTTTACTTGTTAGATGTTGCATCAAATATCTAAAACACTAGTTGAAGCACACACAAAAGAAAACGACCCAGCATTTTGGTTTACGCTACCCAGGCTTTAAAAATAGTACTTGCATTTCTTCACCTATCACTTAATGAGTAACTAAAATGTTAAGTTTTCCTTGACTTCACCTCATTCATCTAAATCTTCCAGCCGGTCATTTACAGTCTGCCAAAGGGCTGGCACCTCATATGTTGTCACTTAATGATGGCATACTACACTGGACTTTCTAGAAAGTACTAATTCAGCACCAAAACACCTATAAACGAAACCAAGCAGACAGCTTGCTGGAGCTGACATCAAAATGCTCATGACAGGAGAAACGGGGGGGGGGGGGAATGACAACTGAAACATCTTGCAGAACCCAGAAAGAAAATCGAATGAAGCACAGAGGAAAGAAAGTGGGCCAGGATGTTTGGAACATCAGATAAACAGTAACTGACAGGTCATTTTAAATCAAGAGAAAGGGGGAGGAGGACTGGAGCACTAAAGTGGAAATAGGCAATTATCTTTCTGAGTGAACTAGACGGTTCAAAGTGAGTCACTGCAAGTTGAAGGGAATGCAAACAACAGCATGGCAAGAAGGTGAAGAAACCTGAAGAGCTAGGAGTGAATCCATATTACTGAAGCAAAATTAAAATGTGTTTAAAATATATGGACGGGTAGGGAAACAACAGCATTGGGGGTGTACAGAACAGCCAAGTGCATCCTGGAAGTTTTGTTTCACATTAGGTTTCACAGTGTATTTCGCATTCTAAACATAGACTACTTTCGCACCACACACATTCAAAGCACTATGATACCACTTTAAATAGTCATGGCTTCCCCCAAAGAATCCTGGGAGCAGTTTCTTAAGCATGTGAAGACCCTTATTCCCCTCACAGAATCCTCACACCCTTGTAACAACTCTTCTACTTTTCTGAAAGACTCCTATGAAATTCCTGAATGAGGCCCCTCTAAAATTACTAAGAGGAAAGCCATACACAAAATTAAAATATTTATTTGTGGCACTCTTCTCTTTTCCCAAATAATTCAAGGTGGTGTACATGGTTCTCTCTCTCATGTAAACACCATTTTATCCTTGCAATAATACTGCGAGATAGGTTAGCCTAATAAATAGTAACTGGCCTGTGGGCACTCAATAAGTTCTATAGCTAAGTTGATGTTTTGTGAACCTAGTCCTTGTCTAATACTTTTAAGCACTAACCCAAACAAATACATGTTAATATGCAAATACATGCAAACTCTGGTTTTTGTCTAACACCCTAACATGCATCATTATCCCTAGTTTAGCCAAAATGTTATTGTTATTATTTTGCAGTGGTTGATTCTTGTACTTCACTCAAGCCTAGCACCGATCTGTTTCATATGTTCTCAGTCAATGCCACGAACAGATACTGGTGACAAAGATTTAGCTTTGTTTGGACAGCTTTTGTGCAAGTGCAAACATTCAGAGCATGAAATCTAATGAGATTGGCAGGCCTTGCAAAATTAAAGGCAGATGGCAGGGCTTCAAACAATCACAGTGCAAATCCTTCGCCATGTACCATGATACATAAGACATGTCTCCACCTTCCGCTGCTGTCACTTCAATTGCAGGAAGTGGGAGGAGGGGACATGAGGTCATTTGTGCCTTGTAACACAGGGATTCTGCAAAACAGGAATTAAGCAGGAAGACCCCGTGCCAATTTTGTTGTGGGGGGCGGAGGTTCAAGTAGCTCTTGACTGTAGCTCAAGATTTTCCGTTGATGTGATCCTGCTACAGGGGCTAAAGTATGTTGAAACTGGGTCCTTCCGGACAGATGGCAACAATATGATTGCACCAGCCAGCTATCACATTTGGTTGCCATCTGGTTCCACCAGCTCGTGTATTCCCTCAAGCAGAAATAGATCAACCCAAAGCCATAGCCAATCCATCATGAGAAACACCTGTACATAAGTATGCTTAAATAAACTTAAAATCTGAAAGCATTTTAGGCTTAATTCAGGATTAGGCCCCAACAGACTTCCTAATGGGCCGGGCAGGGACTGCTGTGTTATCATATTAGCTGCATATTATGAACCTAAGTTGCTTATTATTATTATTATTATTATTATTACACGTATGGGAAGGAGAAATTCCCTTCCTACTTTCAAAGGCAGGGATTTTTTCCCCAGTGGAGCTCATTGGAACTCAGTTCCAACACCTCTCAGGTGTGCACAACTTCTATTTTAAGAAAACAAGGGAGTCGTTCATGGTGAGTTCTGGCACCTCTTTTTCTAGCAAAATAGCACTTGGTAGGAGGGCAAACTTTTCATGGGTGCTGACATAAATTTTCACAAGCACTGTTGCACCATTTCACAGATACCACATAGTGAGCAGGTCTAGGTGACTGAGGGTCACAATTTGCATTTAAAGATGGCCCTGGATTTCTGTGTGATCATACTTCCATTGTATTTTCTTCCCTATGTCCTCTTGAAAAAGGCCAGGTAATTACTACCAGCAGGTTGTCATAGATCTCAGAAAGATCAGATATAATGGTATCCAAGGCTACCTAATATTTACACACAGCCATGTCTGTTGAGAAACATGATTTAGCAAGAGTGCATCTGCTTCAGCACCCATGATCTAGATAACATACATTCAGCGAAGGTCTCTTGTATAATAGGACTGATTATGTACACCCAGTGGACTTGCATTAAATGTGCTTTACAGCTCAGGAAATGCCATACCTTAGTCCATTATGAGCCTCTCAAAAATTAAATAAGGATTTTCCACCTTTCAAGGCATTTGAGACAATCTGATTATAAATCAAGCAACCTACTGTCATAAATAGGCCTTTGATAGAAATATTTCAGTATGTACAGTGCATACTTTGTTATAACAAGCAATTTACACACTCAGAAAGGCTATTATAAAAGGGATTAGGATGATAATTAAGTACCTGAGACTATTAAACCTTGTCCTTAACACAGTCTAAAGAGCAGGGCACTTTATGTGAAATGTATACCTAGAATATAATGGGGCTCATTGTTGGCAAGTGCCAAGAGATAGCAGTTTTAATTCACCGATATAATCTTACAGCAGCAAACTCTGTTATGAGAGAAGATGTGTACATGAAATTAGAGGGATTTGAAGATCAAAAAGTATTAGTTTAATGAAAGACACTAATTAAAACAAACCATCCTACCAAGCTGAAGGCACTTTTATACCCTCAGCCTTAAAAGCAGAGAGTGTACTTTGCTTTAGGTAGAAAGAACTGAGGGTGCAAGTCAGCACTCATTAGTGCATACCTTCCAACATTTCTCTGATGAAAATAGGGACGTCCCATTCCATAATGATAATTTTACATAATATCCCACCCATCTTACTGGGTTGCCCCAGCCACTCTGGGCATCTTCCAGCATACAATGGTACCTCGTGTTAAGAACTTAATTCATTCCGGAGGTCTGTTCTTAAGCTGAAACTGTTCTTAACCTGAAGCACCACTTTAGCTAATGAGGCCTCCCGCTGCTGCCGCTGCGCCGCCACCGTGCAATTTCTGTTCCCATCCTAAACCAAAGTTCTTAACCCAAGGTAATATTTCTGGGTTAGCGGAGTCTGTATTTCTGGGTTAGCGGAGTCTGTAACCTGAAGCATATGTAATCTGAGGTACCACTGTATATAAAAAGGTAATTAAACATTTAAGAAAACCTTCCCTATACAGGATTGCCTTCAGATGGCTCGGAAGTCGGATCACTCCATATCCTCCAACATTTCTCTAATGAAAACAGGGACGTCCTAAGGAAAAGTGGGACATTCTGGGATCAAATCAGAAACCAGGATGGCTTCTCTAAATCAGGGACATCCCTGGGAAATAGGGACACTTGGAGAGTCTGTTAGTGACTTTCTGAACAATATGTAGGCCTATTAAATTCAGAACTAAAGCTACAGAAGCTTTCCACCAGGTTGGTGAAGAGATAATTGTAGCAGAGGCAACATTGCAAAGGTTTAACATATTTGGTTTAACAGAAAAACAAAGACATATACTGTCTAGAAGCAATGGCTCCTGGCAAGTCTGCAAGTTAGTGACACAAATGGTGGTACCATCAGGCCAGGACTTTGGGATAGATGTCCAATACAATGAGCAGGAAGGCCCCCAACGCAGCAAAGCAGACTTAACACATCGAGGTACAATCTAAAGACGGGGGTATCCCATAGGACCATTAAGTCCCAAGTCAAAGGGTGTTTTTGAATTACATAGCTGCAACCACTGACCTCAAGTGAGAGTCTAGACTACAGGCAGGAGTCAAATGGAGAAATAGCTTCAACCTCATCAGCCATGTGGATGGTTCTAGACATGGTTAACATTGTCATCCAAACATTCATCCAGTCAATTCAGTAGATGAGTATTGCAATGAAGATAGAGATCTGTACATCTGTGTAGACAAAGTACACAGAAAGCTACTTTCATTCATCAATCTCTCTTGTGGGATCAGGGCAACAGAGTTGGAGGAAGGAAGGAAGCCTTGATGTTTGACTAATCTTTTTTAATAGGGTTCACTTCCTTACCATATTTAAATTTAAAGATAGGGGGCAGTTCATGTCTCTCTTTGTCACCACGTCAAAGCAAAACTGCATTCTTTTATGATCTGGTGTATGTCTCTACTCTGTTCCCTTTTATCCTGAATATCATGTGACATTAGGGTTGCCACCACTTAGTCATCATTCTTCTGGGCTGTTCATTTTCAGGAGCTGTGTGAATAAATCCTTTTAAACTTGCTTTGTATATTTGTTTGCTTCATTTACCAAAATTCAAAATTCTTGTACTATTTGATAGCAGTAAAACTTATAAGCAGTTTACAATAAATATGAAAATTGTCAATAAGAAACAGTTAACAATTTATAACTTAAAAAAACAATTAAAATTAACAGTAAAACATACTAAAACCCATCAAGATATACATGTAGTTCATGTAGATGTTGATGTTCTTTGATGAGGTCATGGTATTTGGCTAGTACATCAAAAGTTTATGATGATGTTTTTCATTCTTTTTATTAAGGCAGAATTTTGCACAAACAGACCTCAGTCTACCTTCATTTTTAGAAATATGTGCTTAACAAGGGAGAGGAAGGATTTGAGAGGAAGAATAAAGCCCCAGTAAGTATGTTTTCAAACATGGGAACATTAATAGTGGATTGTTTTGAACAAATATAATGTGCAGTGTTGATACTTTATCATGTCTGAACTGAAAACAGATATTGTGGTTTGGGATAGTAAGGGTCTGGAGCAGCTATGTAATCTGCTTTCCAATTCCACAATAATTAACTGAAATAATTGAAATAATGATACTATATATGCATAATGACATCATGGCCACAATAAGCCTCTTGGCATCCTCAATGTTTTTATCCGTTCATATGGTGAGCAGCTGGACTGTCCATAAGTTGTCCAATGACAAAGTAGCAAGCAATCCTGGGTCACCTGAGAGCACCAGTTCCCCTTGGTTTCGCTCGCATACCTTCAACTTCAACTTGTCTCTCAGGTATACATCTTGTCTGTAACAACTAACTGTCAGGAGTTGGCAAGCCAGAACAAGGTCTGTTTGCAGGACCAGTCACCACCCCCATTGATAGTGAAAGGTAAGTATCCTGGCCTTCAGCTAAGGTGCTGTTGGATGTGGGGGGAAATTAAGTCCTCTGTATCCCAATGTATCAGGACAACCCCTTTCACTTAGTGGCAGCCTTCAGTTTTTTCAAGACCTTCCAATTAACACTGAAAATCCAGAGTCAGGTGTCTTTCTATTTATAAAATCACAAATAATTGCCTTCCCCTTTTGTTCACCTAGAAATCCCCCTTTAAGCAGCACCCAGGATTTTATTTTCCTCTCTCTAGAGGTGTGCAATTCCACTTCCTTCAAATTGTTAAGAGGGTTCCGGCTGGTCTCTACTCTGCCCAGAATACTCTCTTCCTCCTCTCATGTGGAGAATGAGAAAAGAGAACCCTGGACTGAGGAAAATAGCATTTTTTTCACTGCAAGCAAGTTAGTGTGTACACATTCTGATTCTCTCCCTTGTCAGCTCCCCCATCCCACTCCCCAAAATACTGGAGCTGATTGTGGTATCATAGCTCCCTTCCCTTTCCTCTGAGGTAAATTCAGCAACTCATTCTGCAATTTGCCTTTTTCTTTTTGCTTTATCAATAAAAACCCAATTTTCTGGGTAAGCTCTGGCCTTAGAATCAGATGGTCATGGAGTCAGAAGGGACTTCAAGGATTATCTAGTCCAACCCCCCACAATGCAAGAATTTTTTTGCCCAATGTGAGACTCAAACTCACAACCCTGAGAGTCTCATGTTGTACCAACTGAGCTATGTGTCGTGATGGACTAAGCATTTTAAAGGTAACGTTTGGTGCTTTCTTCTTCTGTTTTGAATCCTTCCTTTTTTTCAGGGCTGATTCTAATTTCTCTTTCAGGGCTTGGGCTCCCTTCCAACTCTGTGATTGGGTGAAAGGGTGTCAATCTATCAGCTCCACCCAGAACATAAGCCAGGAAGTACATGGTGGAGTTTGCACCCAAGCTAGGAAAATCCACTTCTAACTAGTGGGTCCACAGAAGTGAGATTATCACAAGTGTGTGGAGATGTGTGGTTAGTGACGATGGAAAAGCAGGAGGTACACCCTTGTGCAAATTAATTGAAACAAAGCATGTTTTCTATCTTACTTGTAATCCTGTACTCAAAACAAACACAAAAATTCAGTTGATCATTATGGTGTCGGAAGCCTGCAGCCAATAGAAGGAATGATGTGCTCGCCACAATATATTGAGGTTCTACGAAAGAGAATTATTCCAGAGCTGGAAAAGAGGTATTCTGACGGTACTGGGATATTACAGCAGGACCTAGTCGCCTGTCACACATCAAAAGTGGTGAAGAAATTCATGGCAAAGCAGCAAAGACAGGTACTTGATTGGCCAGGGAATTCCCCGGATGTAAATCCCATTGAGAATTTGTGGGCTACAGTGGTACCTCAGGTTACATACGCTTCAGGTTACATACACTTCAGGTTACAGACTCTGCTAACCCAGAAATAGTGCTTCAGGTTAAGAACTTTGCTTCAGGATGAGAACAGAAATCGTGCTTTCGTGGCGCGGCGGCAGCAGGAGGCTCCATTAGCTAAAGTGGTGCTTCAGGTTAAGAACAGTTTCAGGTTAAGTGTGGACCTCCAGAACAAATTAAGTACTTAACCTGAGGTACCACTGTATATGCAAAAGTCGCCTCTGTGCTATAGACTGTACGACTATGGAGAAGCTCATTCAGGCGCTGATTCATGTGTGGTACAGGGATCCAAAATCAACAGGGACTGTTAGAAGCTAGTAGACTCTACGCCAAACTGTGTTCAAATGCTGCTTAAAAATAGCAGAGGTCGTATCTGTTACTAATGTACGTGTATGTGAGTTTTGTACATGTATATGTGAGTTTTGTACAATAAAGTACATTGTTTGTTTCAATTAATTTGCACAAGGGTGCACAATGGCAGAGACTTCCACTACAATACCATGAATGGCAAAGACAGCTCCTGCTCGCATTTGATTCCTGCAGCTTGCTGGTGAGGAGGAAGGCAGAATCCCTGGGTGTATTGCGTTAGGATTTTAACATAATACAAAAATGTGCTCTGGACCATTCATTTGCCTGAGGAAATAAGCATAGGGAAACAGAAAACTACCACAAGACTTGTAGAGTTTTCACAGAGCTCAAATCATATCACATACCAGTTTCTGCTAAATGTTCACATCAAGGCCTCAGCCACATGTACAATCTATGGCTTTTTGTTCCACCCTCAAAAATACCAGATACCCACACCTGACATATGAACATAATTCTAGTTTTTGAGATCCAAGATATACTGGGGGATGGAAGGGGAAGAAGTCTATGCCAAAGAAGTGTGGGTTTGATGCGACTCCAAAGGGTTTGCACCAAATATTGAGAAGGAAAGCAAGCTAATTTTACAGAGATTTTCAGCTCTGTGGAAGCAAGAGGAAGCCTGTTGTTGAACAAAGCCCAGAATACAGCTGCAGGAGGATCACTTTTATGGGATGATAAACAGAGGAAAGTTTTTTGCCTCTTGTCCTTGGGGACTTCTGCTTTCAGTATGCATTTCAAGAGCAATACTGTTACTGTTCCAAACTGAATTGCAAGACAGCATTTCTAGTCTTGTGGAAGATTTGAAGATGTTTTGAAAGCATTGGCCTCTTTTTTTAAAAAAAACCAACTGCTTTTATGAGGAAGACCACAATTTTGCATTTTGTGCACATGTGTGCATGTGAGTGCATGTGCTGTAATTTAAAGGAAGTCTCACTTTCAGAGAAAAACCACGAGTGGTGTGAATAATATGGTTATGGCTTCCTCCCGTTTGGCAGGGCAACAGGAGTTCAGCAGAAGCCAGCCGCTGTGGTTTGACTCTCTCCCTGATAATGACAGACCTTCCCTCCACCTCAGGAAAACGCAACACTCTAAAAACAAGGAGGAAGAAAAGGAGAGCCATTTCCTTGCCAACACCGGTAGCCGGGAGGCCTGGAATGATGCCATAAGATACCCTGCTATTTATTGCCCATTTCCACACCATAGGAAGCAAGGGAAATGCTTGCCAAAAATAAGAAAAGAAACCCTCCCTGATTCCTGTTTGACTTAACATTTGACAGGACAAAGTCAAGGATAATTCTAGCTCTCTCTGTTTGGAAGTTTCATGCTTTCCTTTCCTTTGCTCCTTAGAAGCAAATGGGATTTTAGGGTATCAGTGCTTTCAAATGAGAAGGTGATCAGTTCGTATTTGGATTTTACTTGCATTCCTTTTGTATTTTGCTCACATCTTTCTCTTCCAAAAATATGTAAAGCACTACATCAATATTAACAATTAAATATGATCTCAATTACTTCTGCATACAACTCCATGCAGTTGCACAGCTTCTGTGACTATATAGATTCTCCCAGGTTCCTACAAGAAACCACTTGCACTGTTCATTGTACATGGCTGACGGCCAACTACAAGAAAATTGGATGGAATCTCTGCCACAATAAAAGGTCTATTTAATGAACACAAATTTACCCCCTCTCTCTGCAGTTCCACCCTGGATAAGTTAGAGCAGGGGTCCCCAAACTTTTTGAATCTGAAAGCGCATTGGGAAATCTAAGAAACAGTAATGAGCACCACAAAACACCCATTTCACAAAAGAAAAAACTGGTGATGCTCACAAGCCACCACCAAACAACAGGCAGAATAACGACACTAAAAAAACAACAAATAAAGCACACACAAAATATCAGGCAACCAAGCACTATCATGTGGTTGATTGTAGTCTCACTAACAGCCATATTCTGATTGCATCCTGACACATTACATTCTGACACTATCACTTAGTAGTAGCTTCTAGGTAAGGCAAGGCGTTTAGGTAAGGTCAAAGGTAAAGGATCCCTGGATGGTTAAGTCCAGTCAAAGGCAACTATGGGGTTGTGGCATACATCTTGCTTTCAGGCAGACGGAGCCGACATTTGTCCACAGACAGCTTTCTGGGTCATGTGGCCAGCATGACTAAACCGCTTCTGGCACAATGGAGCACCGTGACGGAAACCAGAGCACATGGAAATGCCATTTACCTTCCCATTGCAGCAGTACCTATTTATCTACTTGCACTGGCATGCTTTTCAACTGCTAGGTTGGCAGGAGCTGGGACCGAACAATGGGAGCTCACCCCGTCACGGGGATTTGAATTGCTGACTTTCTGATCGGCAAGCCCAAGAGGCTCAGTGGCATAGTGTGGGTTGCCAGTGCCTGGGGCCATGCAAAAGGAGAAGGGAGGAAAATGGACAGAGTATGCATGAGTACTCAATGCCTAACAGCACCCGTGTCACTTAGGAGATCACAGCTGCAGAGATAAGAAAAGAAAAGTTGATCCATTGTCTGAAGAGGTCGCTTCCAGAGCTCAGTGACAGAAATGCACAGTTGTATTGAGGCAGCACTGGGTGCTGAAATTTTGCATCCCTAATAATTTTGTGCCCAGGGCAACCGCCCCTGGGGCCCCCTCCCATGCTACAGCACTGCCAAATGTTGAGAATGGAGACTGAGTGGCTATATTAAGCATACACAGAAGAGGTTATTCCTTCATAAATCCACCTATTCACCACCACTGTCTCATGCACACTGCAGTATTCAACTCATTTGTGGCACTCCCAGTCAATCCGCTTTGTGTAAGCTGGTGATGATGTGGAACTCATGGGAAAGGAATTGTGACCTGGCTAGATGCTTAGGCACATAACCGCTGTACCATACACCATCAGAAGTATCTTTGTGTGAACAGGCCCTTAGTTGCAATGGAGCTACATTCTTTTTATTTAGAAGCTTGAGTGGAAACAATGCAAAAGAGCTATCCAGCTCCGTTACTTGCCTTCTGCAAAGTCTAATTTCCTCTATAAACTAGCTAGATTATTCCCAGTCGTGTGTGTGTGTGTGTTACGATAAGCAATGACACTAATCAATCAAGCTCATGATTATTCCTTGCCTGACTATGCAGAAGCAAATGCCATTTATTCACCATAATTCAGGAAGATAAAAGACTGATATGCTTATTTGAAAGCCATGTATGGGCTCCTTGGGAGAGAAGGTGGGATATAAATCAAATAAATAAGCATACCTTGAAAGCAGCTCCTCGTCCTTTTTTCTGTCTTTCTCTGGTGCATGGCTGGCACTGTGCAAGAAGATGTACAACTGCCTAGAAAAGACCAAAAGAGATGGAAATTGCAGTGGGGCTGGGGAAAGCCATGGTTATAGGATCATTTATTTATTTTTGTCCTTGGGCTGTAAGAAGTGCTTTATATTCCCATGGAGTGCTGTTAGAAAATTCCCTGGACCCGGGAAAACAGAAAACCATTGTGAACACATGTACCTTCTCTTTGAAATTGCTAAGGTTGCAAGCTGCTCTGGTTCTCCAGATGGATATAGCACTGTGCATTTTTACAGTGTTTGAACTTGCCCCGCTTAGAATTCAATTTCCTCTTCTGATAGGCACGCAGGTAAATATTGCCAATGGCTCTAGTGTATATTTGTCCATCTTGAACACCATACAGAAATATTGTTGCTGTGTGCAACTGACACAAAGAACTGTGTATATAATATATAATAATCACCTGGCATCCTCTATCAAACTTTTTAGGAGCCATCAAATTTAATTTCCCCTTCGCACAATAAAACAGCAAGAGGAAACTTTAATAGAATGCATTATGTAACAGGTTCTATAAAAACAGCAGACCCAGTCCGGCACTGGAGCACTTCCTTCCGGAGACCCAATAACTTGTGCTGAAAGGATACTTGCTGGCTACCATGGCAACTGCAAGAGATGACACTAAGGGGAAAACAGCAACAAAAGGATCTCTTTTTTGTCCTCAGGAAAACAAGGTCTGGCTTCAGACTTGTGATACAGTGTGAATGCAGAGAAAGAGAGAGAAAATCTGTTAGCAATTCCACTCAGGTTCCAGTGACATTGCAAAGCTTCAATGTTTGCTGTGCAGTTTTGCTCTTTAGCTTTGTGCAGAAGATTGGGGGTGCATTTAGCAAATGTGTTTTTGAAATTGATGTGAATTTCAGTGCCTGTCTGCATGCAAAATCTCCTTCCAATCCCGCTTTCCCACAAAACATTTTTACTTCCTTTGTCACATTTAACTGTAAAAGGCTCCTTTGTCTTTCTGAGTCTGTCATGCTCTGCATTTCATTGCCCAGGAGACAGCTGTTTTCAAGGCCTTTCTAAAGTGGGGGAGGGGGGTTGTAAACAACTCCAAAGCCTAGACAGGGGCACACAAACATTACCAGGCTCATCATCCTCATCCGCCACAGAGGGAAACAGCCAGAGCCTTCTCAATACAGTTTAGGGCAACCAAAGATTTAAAAGAATCACAGAACTTGAAGCAGGGAAGAGCCAAAGGACAACAGAATAAACTCTCATTGATTTTTGAAGCAGAGTTGGCCATATATTGACATTCTCTCTCTTTTTTTGTAGAGTCATTAATACACTTTGGCTCGTTATTGTCCAATAATGGCTGCTTCTTATGATCAAGGATAACAAAATTAGATACACGGCTTTCAAAACAACAACAACAACAACCAGCTATCTAAAATTGCAATCTGTCAGGATCAGACAGCTCCCCAGATGATTTTCTTCGTTTTCTGGGCACAAGAGAAATAGACAAGATGTTTTTGAATCATGGAATATTAGAGTTGGAAAGGACCACGAGGGTCATCTAGTCCAACGCCTTGCAATGAAGGAATCTTTTGCCCAACGTGGGGCTCGAACAACCCTGAGATTAAGAGGCACATTCTCATTGTCATGAATGGCTCCGTGCCAAAATATTTCACCTGGAAAACAATCTGCTTCCTTTACCATGTCCATTGCATTACTACAGGTTTTCAGGGCTGACATGGAAATTTTCATATTGGAGAAAATTAAGTACTGGCATTTCTTATGGCTCCATGCTTTACATCAATGGCCTTTGCAAACAAAATATATTGTTTTTATGAAATTTGCTGATGATACAAAGCTGAGATGCCATATCATCAATATAGACGAAGATCTGGAAGTTTTTAACACATTAACTGGATGACATTATGGACTAATGGAACTGGGGTGAAATGTAGTACTGTTGTCAATTTAAGAACTAGCAATGAGAACTGTTGATATGGAAAGGCTCAACAACTGAAACACAGAAGATGAAAGAGTCCTGGAAGTCTCTGGAATACTTTAGATATTCAAAAGATGGAACAAGAGGAGAATCACATGTGACTTCCACTTCCCAGATAGCCAGTCTTATCTTAGGAAAAAGTGCATTTTACCCATTGAGATACATATGTTCTCTTCTTGCATTGGAATAATGCATAAGGCTCTAATGCAACTATGGATGGTGGTGATGATGACTATGTTCTGCCTTCACAGTTGGAGGCAATGATGCTTCTGAATACCAGTTCCGAGAAGCTTCAGGGGGAGAGAATGGTCTTGTGCTCAGGCTCTGCCTGCAAGTTTCCCACAAGGATCTGTTTAGCTACTGTGAGAACAGGATGCTGGGTTATAGAAGGGCTGCCGGCCTGATCCAGCAGGCTCTTCTTAGCATTCTAGTAAGAAGGAATGTCCAATCACTAGGGAAGTCATCAGCTTCAACATCCTCCCCCAAAACATTTGGGAGGACAGACAACTTTATTCAGAGAACCTCCACATATCTGTTTTATGAAGGGGCCAAAACAGACATGATGGCAAATGTTCAATTCATAATTGCTTGGGTTTGTTTGGTTTTTAAAAATAAAATAAAAAAGTTGGTTTGGGACCAAGACAGGAAGAACTTAATGTTTCCCCACCACCACAGTCCTAATCCACATCAAAGGGCCCCCACAGCTGCTATTTGCATCCTGAGAAAAGCTCCCATTGGCACCATTGCTTCTTTTCCATTGACATGATCATTTTTAAGTTTTTTTATGAAGAGGATTCTTGGAAGGATATCTTTTAATGGTTTTATGTGTTTCCCCTGTTGATGTATGTTGAGTGAATCTCTGGCTGCATTCAGATAGCACTTGATTCCGTTTCCCCAACATTTCCTTACTTTCATGCTTTCTGTGTTTTATGTGCTCTTTTATCAGGCATAAAAGTCACTTCTGGCCATGGCCTGTGCTCCAGGCCTTTTGGAGGAACGTTCAAATTTCTGAACATCTCAGAAATTGGCACCATCGTCAGAGCTGTGATTCAACCCAGTTCTGCCCCATGCCTTTTAGCTGGTTAAAAGGGAATAATCCATCTATTTTTCTGAAACCTCTTTTAATGCTCTTGCTGCCTGATTGGTGGCTGATCAAGGAATATCACCCCTGGCAGTAGGTTTTAGAAAGCTCTTCACAGAGCCCTTCTGAAAAACTCACTCCGTATCTCAAAGTTCTTTGGGGAGATGAAGAGCTGGAAGATGTTCACGCTGTTTGGTGGACTTTTATCATTTATTTGAATAAACAGCTTGAAAGGAACTTTAACTTTCCTAGGTATGATTTTTTCTGGAAATATTTGTGACCCTGAACCCCTTCTTTCTTTTTCAAAGTCTTGGTATAATGAACCACCCTTCAATCTTTATTTAAGGGACCCTTTATCCTGTTGTTACTGACTTATGTTGTAACTTTTCCCTGTACCAGTGAATTAATTCATGGTTGGTTGGTTTTGTTGTTGTTATACTATAAACATTAATAAAATATAATTTTAAGAGCACAGCTGCTCAGCTGGGGAAATAGTATTTTCCAAGGTATTGTTAATTTCATTTCATTCTTCTAAAACATTTCTCTTTCTAAGTCAGGAAATTGCAAAACCAAACATTCCCTCCATTCTGGAAGATGCCTCCTGATGCGTCCTTCCCCCTCACCCGCCATCAGAAGAGCTGCAACTCTGGAACAGTATTGTAAAATTGCACTTTAATTAAAAGGAAAGGTAAAATCTCTTAAAAGTTCATAGTTTATTTTGGGATTAGATGCTCACTATCAAGTTGTGGCACATACTAAACTCTGCTAACACAGACCTGGGGAAAGTATATAAAACAAAGGATTTGAGAACTCTCTCTTCCTTTGAAAGAAAAAACCATCCAAGCTTCAAAACTCTTCCTGAGGCCTCTGCATTTGACATGTAGCAATAGATTGCTGCTCTGAATACTGTATGTCTGAGCCAATGTCATAAATACAGTATATGCTTCCTCCCTGCAAGTGAAAGAATGAAATCTAATCCATTGCAAATGACTTCACAGGGATATGAGAAGTGTCATTTCAAACAAAAAGTCA
The DNA here is from genome assembly GCF_027172205.1 of Podarcis raffonei. Taxonomy (NCBI): domain Eukaryota; kingdom Metazoa; phylum Chordata; class Lepidosauria; order Squamata; family Lacertidae; genus Podarcis; species Podarcis raffonei. The sequence continues at coordinate 51,389,426 of NC_070610.1, forward strand.
GGCCTGTTACATATTACATTGGTTCTGAGCACACTGCAGTTTGTCTTTTACCTGCTCATAGCTTTTTCATGGACAGCATTGGTGCAGGGCCAAATGCTTTAGCCAGTTGTCTGGTATCTATCCAGAATAGCTTCACTGAAAGCTAATCAATTCACAGTGGTTTAAGAGGCAGCACAATCTTGCCCATAGACTGCTGATCATTTCAACTCCCAGAACAAATTTGTAAAGGATAGGAAACACATTAGCAGTGCAAAGTAAATAACTAGGGTACAATTCCAGCACAAATAATTACATTGCCTTCTTACAGCATGTGCACAGCTTGAAGTGGATGCAGTATTTTCTTTATATGTCCATTAAGAGCAAAATGTTGCTGCGGCAGCATTTCAGTTGGCGATGAACTCATTCCTGTGCAAGGTCTACCTGTTGTGAGGGCAGTTTGGGAAGCCAAGAGTTCCTATGTTGAGAGGAGGAAATCCTTTGGCCATTCAAAGAAGAGGCTTACCAACATCTCTTGAGTAACATCTACTTTTGCTGCAATTTAGGGTCCTCGCTTTCGCATGAGGGAAACAATTTGCAAGTACAGTATATTACACTCTCTTTCATTCTTATAGTGGCATTATGAAATTAGCCATTACTCATATCAAAGTTGGGACGCGGGTGGCACTGTGGGTTAAACCACAGAGCCTAGGGCTTGCCAATCAGAAGGTCGCGGTTCGAATCCCCACGATGGGGTGAGCTCCCGTTGCTCGGTCCCAGCTCCTGCCAACCTAGCAGTTCGAAAGCACCTCAAAGTGCAAGTAGATAAATAGGTACCGCTCCGGCGGGAAGGTAAACGGTGTTTCTGTGCACTGCTCTGGTTTGCCAGAAGCGGCTTAGTCATGCTGGCCACATGACCCGGAAGCTGTACGTCGGCTCCCTCGGCTTTGTTACATGCTGAGTTACAGTATGGCATGAGAACTAGGGTTTGTGCCAAAGGATGAATGAAAAAGTAGGTTATCCGGGGATTTTTCTGGTTTGAATCCACTGGAACACACCAGCTGCCTATGATTTATTACTATATGGAAACTCACTTAACAACTTGCTAAAATACAAAAACAGAATAAAACTATTAAGGATAGCTGGGCAGGGTTGACCTAACATCCTCCTCCATCACAGCCCACTGCAATATATTCTACATATATCCAGCATGACTTTTGGTCAGGCCCAGTAGCTCTCCTTTTAAAAACTGACCACTACTCCTTCATAGTCTCTTGGTATTTTTATCAACCCCATAGACAGAACACAATTTCTGCTAACCACACAACATCTTAGGGCCCCATGGGAACATACTGTTCCAAAGTATACTTAACTGAAATCAATGGACGTAAACCAGCATAGAAGTCACTTGATATTGAAATCAGCCTCCGCTCATTCAGTATTTTAAAATAAAAAAATGTGAGATGAGCTGCATTTTGATGAGTCAGCCATATAATTAAGAGATTTTGAGGCGGACTTAATAGATCCTGCTACTAATTGCAATAACTCAGCTCAATACCATTGGGTAGTTGAGTTTTACAAAATACTGCTAGTCCAGCAAACTGTTTTGCTGACTGAGCTGCAGGCTTCATTAACTGAACTGCAAAGCCTTTGATAAGAAACATGTACTCTGCTAATCACGCAGTACAGCCTTGTTCCCTGACCTCTAAAAGGAAATTGTTGCTTTTGTGAATATGTGGCACGCGCACACACACACAATTCACTCTGTCAAGATACTGTACAAAATAAGCCTTCATAAATTTAAAAGTCAATGCATAAAACCTACGGTGCAATCATTTAGTTCCCTTCATTACTTGCCATGCAAACTTCTATTTTCTAGATGCAAAAACTGAAGGGAACTAAAATCAGTGCAAAAGAAGAAGAATGCACAGCAATTTTAAGCAAGTTTACTCAGACATAAATTCCACCGAGCTCAGATGGTTACAGCTATAATCCTATACCCACCCACTTATCCTTACTTCAGAGAAGTTATGTATAAGATTGCACTGTAATTTTTTTCAGACTTTGGTTGCAAGGTACTGTGTATACTACCATACAGGCAACCTCATTTGGCCCCCAGTCCTGAAGTTCGCCTACTCCTGACACAGGACATGGGGCTGGGAAGAAAGAAATGGAAGCCTAAACCCATAGATCCTCAGTCAGTGGTTCTTTAGTAAAAGTAAGGGTACCCCTGACCATTAGGTCCAGTCGCGAATGACTCTGGGGTTGTGCGCTCATCTCACTCTATAGGCTGAGGGAGCCAGTGTTTGTCCGCAGGCAGCTTCCGGGTCATGTGGCCAGCATGACTAAGTCGCTTCTGGCGAACCAGAGCAGCACACGGAAACGCCGTTTACCTTCCTACCGGAGTGGTACCTATTTATCTGCTTGCACTTTGACGTGCTTTCGAACTGCTAGGTGGGCAGGAGCTGGGACCGAACAACGGGAGCTCACCCTGTCGTGGGGATTCGAACCGCCGACCTTCTGATCGGCAAGCCCTAGGCTATGTGGTTTAGAAAACAGCACTACCCGCATCCCAGTTCTTTAGTAGCACCCAGTTATTTTTATCTATTTGTTTATTTCATTTGTATCCCAACCTTTATCACTAAAAAATGATCCCAGAGTGGTTACATACATAAAACATAACAAAGTGATAGCAAACAAACTTATTTATTTATATCCTGCCTTTCTTCCACAGAACTTGAGGTGGCATACATGGTTTTCCCTCTCATTTCCTCCCTGTTTTATTCTCTCAGCAACCCTATGAGGTAAATTAGGCAAAGAGACAGTGACTGGCCCATAGTCACTCAATGAGCTTCATAGCTGAGTGGGAATTTGTACCCTGGTCTCCTAGGTCCTAGTCTAGCACTCTAACCACTACACCATATGGTCTCTCAAACAAGTAGAATATTAAGCAGTCTAAAATTTATAAATATCACAGCCTCACTATCTGCATACAAATATGAGTGGTCTATCTGATTTTATCACAATTGTAAGTCTCTCAGGAAATAATATGCATATGCATCTGACAGCTCCTCCAAACTACCAGCAATACAAACGTTGCCAATTTACTCTAATTAAAGCTATGCTGTGTCATATGTGCTTAAATGGTCTATCTGTCTTGAGGTAATTATACCTCTGTGTAGCCTTCTGTCAGAATTAAACTCAGATGGAAGACTCAGGGAACAGTCCACATTTGTTAACAATTAGACACAATCACATCTCCCCCCCCCCCCCATATTCAGATAGAGCAAAAGATGGTTGGGTAGAGATGCTGATGAATTTGTAGAAGAGGAAACCAGATGGCACAACCACAACCACTCATCAATATGTCTTTTTTTCTATTTAGTGGTGCAGCGGCGTAATTTTAGACCCTAGGCTTAATGGGCCTAGGACGGCCCCCATTTAGACAGCCATGTGTATTGCTTCAGTTGCGAAGCCCACAACATTTCTCTTCTCCATCCCCCACTGACAATCCATGTTTTACAACTGCTTCTACATTCCTGAGACGCCAAGCTTACAGGTCAAGCTGCTTTTTCTTTTTTGCTTTTTACTACAACTCCAAGACTTACCGACTGGAAACAGGTACAAAAGCCATACACTTAAATAAAAGAATCCTGTGTTTTCCAAAAACTAGTTTTCTGAACCCAGGAGTTTGTCCTGACTATTTTCAGGACTGAGAGGTTTATTGGGTTTTCTGCTTCAGGAACTCAAGCGGTAACAAACTTGATGGACTTTTATTTCATATCAGTTCTTGAGAATCACTAATTCCATTCAAAAGACCCACCTGATTAAATGAATTACGTGAGTAGTCAGAACTGTCAAGGCTCCCTGAAGCCTTAGCCAGCATGGCCAATGGTCAAGGCTGACGGGAGTTGTTCCCAACTTAATAAGCTCCAGATCCATGTTCCTTAACAGGTGACCTTTTCGGTTTCTATGGCCAGCCCATTTTGCCCATTCTAATGTCATAGCCTTGTGTGAGCCTTACTAAATCTGGCAGGTGGCTGTTGGTGCTTTAGTCACAGCAGCCGTAAATAATTATTCCTTCCAGCACTGAATGCACACACATAGTATAGAAAGGCAAGATTACAGCTGACACTGGCTTATGTTAAAATTGATGGCTTTTGTCGTAGAGGAGCTGCCCAACCATTTCATTCTTTTTGTACTAATTTAGGAGCTCATTGCTGAGAAGATATTACCTGCATCTTTGTTATTGGAAGGCATAGAAGGCAATGCATATCATCTGGTTTAAAGTCTCTTGCACGATGACCCTTGAGGCTCTGCAAGTCTGTTTATTTAGAGCCAGGTCTCATCCTTGCCCTGATCCATTTTGGAGTTATCATATAAACTGAATAACATTTCATTTTCCCACACCACTGATACTCCACAATTCTAGTGCATTATATGGCTGTTGGATTGGCCTTTTTGAACATTTTAGTCCAGCAAAGTACTTAAATTCAGAGTTTGGTACACAGAGCTTGCTAGAGCTGTTGTTGGCATCCGTATGTCTCAACAGATAATGGAGTCACCTGTGGGGTTGAAGTCAAACCGCTATGTTAGCAGCACCAAAGTGACCTTCCCAAGGTGCAAGCCGGGGGAGTGTGTATGGAGGCCCTGGGGTGCCTGGATGACAAATCCCTCTCAGCACCTTGCTGATGTGGTCCAAAGGAAAGCAGAGCAATACATCTGGCACCAGCTTGGCTGCAGGAGTTGCCAAAAGTTGTACAAGGCACCACCCAACTATCTTAGGGTAAATCCAGCATGTAGGAGATGGTCGTGGTGGTTTTATTTTCTTTTGGACGGCTCTTTAAGGCAAATCTGCATTCATGGCAACCAACTGATGTATTGCTTTAGTTTGATTCATTCATTTCATTAAATTATCCTGAGTTACCTGCAATAACTACGAGCAGGAGAGAGAAGTATATTTCAGCAGAAAAATCTACAAGTCTGGTAAATGTTATCAGGCCTTTTGTTTTGTCTCTCAAAGCATTCTCAACTTTGCTTTTCACGCCACATGAATGTTTTCAGTCTGCTCAACAACTATATTACTGGTCGTTCCAGTCAGTTGTTTTCCTACAAAACTCTGCTTCAGTCTTGGTTAATGTTTGCCCAGAAATATGTAATTGCGGACTTCCTCCTCATAAACCGTTCCAGAGTGCAGGCTGCCATCCTCCCATGCTATTATTATCTTTGTGCCTCCCGGCTAATGTAGGGTGTGCTTTCGCACCTAGATGAAAGATAACCCTTTCATTCCCACATCCCCAAGCCTGTAGGATTACTTCCTACCTACTGCAGCTGCATCTAAACCTGCTGAATTGCAAAGATTAGAAGTGCATTTCTCATACCCTAGAATGAACATGATTCAGTGCTAGCATTACCCACATAAACAGGTGGCTAAAGAGCTCAGTTGTGTGGTTCTGTTCTCCCTCTTTGAACCATTTATGACTGGACTTAAGTCCTTCTGCAAGAAGTTGTTGCAACATTTGGCATCGTTCTGGAGGCCAGACTTACCACCACCATTTCCACCTTCCAGTACTGGTGCTAATATTGCCATTGGTGCTTCTTTGCCTCTTCTATTGACCCAGTGTTTACATTAGCAGCCATGCCACACAAGGCATTTGCATTACGCTGTAGCAGTCTTCACTAACTTCTTTTGGACTTGAATTCTCATCAGTTCAAGCCAGCATGCCAAAGGGCACCAGGTTAGCAAAAGAAGCTATAGAGCAGTGTTTTTCAACCTTGGGTTCCTAGAGGTTGTTGGGCTATAACTCTGATCACCCTTAACCATGGAGAGGATTCAAAATTGAAGAACGCCTTTATGGAAGACCAAGGTCCTCTCCCACCTTTTATCTCACAGAGATTATGGGTGTTATGGATCCATATTACAGCAAAAACTTGAAATTGTTTCTGACAGGAAGGTTTTCTTGTGGAACAGGGCAAAGTCAATGCTGCTGTAATACAAGCCGATAAATAGGTTCAATTGGCGTTGGGAAGGAACCCAAATATTTTATCTGTTATAACGGATCTGCTAATTTTTTAAGTGCATCAAGAACAAGAATTACATAAAAGGTCCAGCAAAAGAGTTTAGTAATTATAATATGAAAAGATTGCAGTGACGCCTTCCACCTTTAAACCTACCTATGTTTTGACCAGCAAGCTGTTTCATTCCTTTAAAAAAATGTCAGTTTAAAGACGTTGAAATGGGTGTAGAAAAATCATATTAAAGGATTAAGCATCAAATGCTGGTGTGTTGATGTGCATAAGAAATTCTTCACAGAGGAAATCATTGACTTTGCATTCCTAAGAGGATCTTTTCACCTATAATAAAGTGTTCAGTTGTCAACAGCAGTTCTAAGTTTCATACGACTCTTGACCAAAGTCACAATTCAAAGAGAATGTCTCCTAAGCTAGGATTTGTGCAACGAAGTGGGAAGACTTTGCAGGAAACACTTTCTCATTGGCCATGCTCTCCACAGATCATGAGGTAAAACTAAGCTCACTTAATAATACACTAGACGAACATAGATACCCGTTCTTGTAACACATGGGCTGTGTCCATATAATTATACAGGAAATTGTTTTTGAATAGCAAATGAGATCATGTCATCAATGGTGATGCAGGTAGTTATCAGTCTACTGCCTTTCTTTAATGTGCATAGTTATTAGAATTTGAAAAACATTGACTTTGAAGTTTTTTCCACACCTTAGAACAAGATGGCTTATCTGCTCAGTAGCAAAAAGTTTCACATCCGGCGCTGTCACTAAGTCACTAAGGTCTAACTGAGGTGATACAATACACGTGTGTTGGGGCATACAATTTATAATACAGTAGAACCTCAGTTCCCGAACGTCTCTGTTGTCGTATGTTTTGGCTTCCAAACACCAAAAACCAGAAAGTAACTTCGATTTTCAGAAACCGAACATGCTACGGGCTTCCGTTTTGAGTTTCCCTATTAAGGCTTCCGCTTTCAGTTTTTGGACATTTCGGAAGTCGAACGGTCTTCCGGAATGGATTACGTTCGAAAACCAAGGTTCCACTGTATAAGCGTTTCATAATATTTTTAAAACATATGAGCTAACTATGCTGAACAGTCAAACTTGAGCAGTGAAGGCTCCCAAAGTTCAGAAAACGGAAACATGACCCTTATTGGCAGGTTTAAATGCCAAGTTCCCATCTTATAATCAATGCTTGGGTAGCAGTTGGTTGAAAAGGAGGCAGTTGGCGAGATGGGCCAAGAAGTTGCAACAACAGCAAAACAACGGTTCTGTGGGAAACCTTGTAAATAACGGTAAATAAATTTCCATTGTTAATGTTTTAGTAGCCTCCCTTTGCTGTGTGGATAGGTGGAGGAATTCAGGAGCAATCTTCTTGTTGTGCGAGACAATTCCTATTTAAGCTGGAGGCAGCACTCTCAAGCCATATGAGGTAATTTTCCTTTCCTAACTAGTCCAGTCTTGCTCAGGTTCTACCAACCTGTGTTTATGGGCTTTTCTGAAGCAAAACCATCAAAGACTCCGTCATGTGGATCCTCAGGCTGGACTGGCACCATGAGAGAGGTGAGATAAGTGCTAACAATCTATCCCTTAATTCAAACAACAGCTTTCTTCTCTTATTAATTACACTTCGTGTCCTCTCCAACCTTCCCTCATTGGACTTCCCTCATTACTTGCTAGAGAGACCATATCTTATTGGCTGAGCATATGCTCTGTGTGCAGAAGGTCCCCGATTCATTCCCTGACATCTCCAGTTAAAGGGATCTAGTTGCAGGCGGTGTGAAAGATTTCTGACTGGAAAAGCACTGCCAGTCAGAGTCAATACTGGGTTAAGTGAACAAAGACAACTTCCTTTGTCCCAGTATGATCCACTAGTAAATCCACAGCAGAGCATTACACATTACAGTTTTGGCCTCAGTGTTCCACCTACAAAATGGGAACAACAGTGGCATTGCGAGGGGAAATGAGATACAGGTTCTAAAACCCTTGAAAGTTTTTGGGGCTTTTTAAAGCACTTTAGGAGAGGTGGAGAACCCGTAACCCTATATATGGGACATGGTTAGCTCTGGATTTTTCTGCTCCCCTGCTACCAGCACACATCAGCTGTTCGGCAGTGAGAAGCTAAGCTGTTTGGCAGTGAGAAGCTAAGAGGGGGAAAGGTTTTGATATTGTGAAAAGGGTGCAGCTGGAGCTCCTTTCTCTGCGAGAATATCAAAGCAGAGGAGAAAACACTTAAGCAAAGATGTATTAGATTTGTATTTCTTCAAAAAGTGTTGATGTTTTTCCATTGCACGCATGCAGCACTTTGGCGATGCAATTGCATTTTGAAGTTTGAAGCTCTGAAGAACTGCAAGGTGGGGCTTGAGCACAGCTCTGCATTCATGGTATTTGTGTTCGTCTACAGGGATTACCAAATTCTTTTGCACAGTCAGGACTTCACAGTCTATGAAGAAAATGTGTTAAACTTGAGTGGGGTCACGAACGATTGAATATATGCCTTTGTTTCCATGAGAAACAGCTTTCTTTGCATGTATATATGATTGTGTTTGTGTGTCTGGTGTGTCCCACCCACTTTTGGATCTGATCTCACCCACTACAGGAATGTGTCCTCAATACTTCTGGACTTGAGTAATGCATCTCTTGGCCTGAAAAGTTCCTCATCTCTGCACTATAGGAATGATTACTACTGTCGCCACTTATTGAGGGAGCTGGGCATGTTTAGCCTGGAGAAGAGGAGGTTAAGGGGTGATATGATAGCCATGTTCAAATATATAAAAGGATGTCACATAGAGGAGGGAGAAAGGTTGTTTTCTGCAGCTTCAGAGAAGCGGACACGGAGCAATGGATCCAAACTGCAGGAAAGAAGATTCCACCTAAACATTAGGAAGAACTTCCTGACAGTAAGAGCTGTTCGACAGTGGAATTTGCTGCCAAGGAGTGTGGTGGAGTCTCCTTCTTTGGAGGTCTTTAAGCAGAGGCTTGACAACCATATGTCAGGAGTGCTCTGATGGTGTTTCCTGCTTGGCAGGGGGTTGGACTCGATGGCCCTTGTGGTCTCTTCCAACTCTATGATTCTATGATTCTATGATTATTATCAACAAACTTATTATCAATCAATGCCAACATATGCCTAAAAGTACTCTACACAATTGCAAGTGCTTTCATCACTCTGTAGCATTTCTGTTTAATTATCATGAAAATCCAGGCAAAATTAAGAAACTCCAATTAAGTTTTAAAAGCTAAATTCTCACACTGATTTCCTTTGACTAGAAGATTATGCCATTTTCCCCCTTTTGTTTGTCCTGTTAGATCTCATGGAACAAAACAAGCTCAGCCTTCTTGATTGGAGTGCAGCTGGTTCATTACAGCTCAGCTGGCATAATAATAATAATAATAATAATAATAATAATAATAATAATAATAATACCCCGTCCATCTGGCTGGGTTTTCCCAGCCACTCTGGGCGGCTCCCAGCAGAGGACTAAAAACAGAATAAAACTTCAAACATTAAAAACTTCTCTAAACAGGCTGCCTTCAGATGTCTTCTAAAAGTCAGATAGTGGTTTTGATACCACAGGAGGTTGTGGTTTAGACAACTTGTACAGTCAGCCTCTGCAGGATGATTCACTCACTAGATGAAATATTCAACAGGTTGTGGGCTTCTTTTTCAAATTCTTCAGACCCTATTGACCAGTTCCTAAATTGGTGGTCTCACAACAGATGCAGTGTTTTAATGTCCAGTCTGAACAATAAACCTCTTCTTTCAACACCCACATGAACAATATTGGCAAATGCATTTTGAAAATAGAGTCTATGCTTCTTGATTAAGTTATGTAGCTGAATGTGAGGTAGCATGGCTGTGTCTTTGACACTTTTTGTTCCCAACTTGGTTTCCATCAATGTGATTTTGGTGCACATGAAATTGGCATGGTACATACATAACAATGATGGCGCAGTGAACTATTAATATGCCAAAGGTGGGGAAAACAGATGGTGGTGGCTGGTAGCAGTAGGGGTAGTTGAGAGGTGAAGACAATACCACAAGGAAGAAAGGGGGTGCAGACAGTGCCAGCATGATATCCAGAGGAAATTGGGGCACAGGAGATGCAGGGTGCATTTACATGGTAGTTTATTCTGTTTCCCCAATATTTCCCTAACTATTAATTTCTATATTATATTTGAGCTTTCTAACAACTTAACAACCACATCTGGAAAGTCAGCAGAACATAGTGGAAGTTTAGCAGTAATTTGTGTGCTAATTGGTTCCCGAAATAATACGTTTGCAATGTCATTAACCCAGGAAATCGCAAGAGTAAAATGATGAAATTCGGGGCAGTATACCAGCAAACTGTTCCTTCCTGCAGTTCTTATGGCTGAATCATGGGTGAACAGAACCACACATGCGCAGAAAGGGTGAGGGAGTAGTGACATTGTCCAACGACATTCATTGTTGGGCCATACCACACTCACTGGTATGAATGAAATTTAGGGTGACATGCCAGTATATTGCTCAAAAAGCAACAGTTCCATGACATAATGAAGTCTGCAGTGTGAAAGGAACATTAGAAAATGGGACAGAACTGCTAGCATTATAATCTGGAAAGCTAATGCAATACCCCACACCTGAATGCAACAACAGACGTACCCAAACACAGCCCCTTAAAATCTCCCACTTGTATTTCGGTATCTATCATGATGCTCATCCTAGTTCACAGCCAAGCCCTACAATAATTTGCATAAAGAACCCAAACCTCATTAATGAGGTAATAGTACCATAAGAAAAAGCATGTTGATTATTGTTATGAGTTTGGCAGGGAGGACATAGGCTGTATGTGAGATCCTTCTAACCCCTGGATCTGGAAAGTGTTAAAATATAAGCCAGAGTAGTTTCCTATGTAGAGGTGATAGCCTGGGTGATGGGCCATTACGGGAAACAAAGGTAAGGGGCTCTGTGTGAGAAGAAAAGCCGCAAGCTGGAGATAGAGTCAGAGAAACAGTTGAGAACAATGTTTGATTGCTGTTCAAATCCAAGGCTGCAGCTACAGGAGAAGTAAGACCCAGGGCAGAAGTCTTGTTGGAATAAAAGTATAAACTCATACCAAAAAGCAGCCACCTCCACCTAAGGATCACGTTGTATATTGTGTAAATAAATCATATATCATAAAGACACCACAGTCTCGGCTGTGCCCTATTTCCAAAAGGAACCCTGAGTAAGAGCCTAGAACCCCTGGAACCTCTCACTACTCGGCGATTGGGGTGACATGCAACATTATAAATACAGGATTGCTAGTGAAGTATTGCAGCATCTATAGAACGTTATACACCTAATGTCCCAACCAGTAAATCAATAAAATTGTTTGCTGGTTGCATAAGAACAGTCACACATTGTTTGCACAGGGAAATAATCAACATGAATTGCATCCAAGTATGAGACTTACAAAGGCACAAGACAGGATGTGAAGGGAGAGCCTGGGGCAGGGCAGAAGGGGGAAAAAGAAAACATCAGTGGCTCTGAGGTAACACCAGTTTTCCAACTCGCAAAGTCCCTCAGCAGCCTTCATTCACATCTTGAGAAATGACAGAAATCAGGAAACATGACTTTGGGTCGAATGCTTTTGTCCTGGTCTATCAAAAACAAAAACAAAAACGAAACCAGAATAATACCAGCAAATTACTGAAAACTGCACATTGAACTTTGCCACTGGCAAGGATCCCAGTCAAACAGAAATGTTAAAGTTCTTTTCCTACATGGGGCCTCCTGTATTGGGGTGTCCCTACAGACCTATAGGTGGTTGCAACAGGTTGGAGTAGGGGCCTTTTGCCAGAAAAACAAGCCCTGACCAGTATTATTTCCTATTGCCTATCTTGTTTATTAAAGACCTATTTTAATTTATTTTTTGTCATGGCATGCCTGGCTTTGTTGAAATATGCTGAAGTCCCGTGGAAGGTGGGGGTGGGGCCCTCCATAATTACCATGTTTACCCTTGTTTACTTCCAAGAATTTTGTTAAGTATTTAACCACTTGGAAAGAGGAGTACGTCTCCCTGGCATACAGATGCCTAAATAAATAAATAAACATTAACTCTCCATCTGCAGAACAGAATAAAGCATGTAAACAAGAATTAGAAGTGGCCAGCTCCATTGCTAAGCAAAAGGTCTGGTTTCAAAGAATAGCTTGTGAATTCTGACACTGTTTCTACCATAGACAAGAGAAAAAGTTTATCACCCAAACTTTAAAACGTGTTTTCTTAAAGAATAGCAATCAGAAACAAAGCATGCAGGAGAAGTAACGTAATATTACAGTATTAGCCTGTTCTAGAGTGCTCAATGACTGAGTGCAGAATGGCAGTGGAGATTTTGCACTTCCAGATGAGACATGATCAAAAGGCTGGCCCCTTTACAAGTCTGTTATGTTTCTGTCTAAGAAAACACAATTTGCACACAAGCAAACAAACGTTTCATTATAAAACTAAAGGATCGATGGGAACTCCAAGTTAGACTGCTGAGGAAACAAACTTGCAGCTAAGTCTCAACACAAGTTAACCCCCTATACCGAATCAGTAAATCAATCTGGATCCGCATCTTCCATGGTGGGAGTGGGAGAGGAAAGATTTACTTGATACAATTTTAAGGGCAAGTAGCTCATGCCACCTTTCACTGTTAGGACAATTAGGCAAACACAGTACTCAAAACTATCATCTGAAAACAAACAAAGCAATACACTACTACCAATTTTTATTACTCTTTTAAAATGCAAACAATTCAGGGGAAATATAAACTGCATAATCTTCCGATATACTTTTTGGCAACGTTAGTTCTGCAGCAATGCTACCCTATGTCTATTTAAAAGCAGATCCCATTGATTCAGTGGGGTTTCCTTCCAGTAAAGTGGAAAGGATTGCAATCTAAGAGAGAGTTGTATTTTCCAAGTAGGAAAGCGGGGGACCTAAAAGAACATAGGACTATATGTGTGAATGTTTTCACACTATTTATCTACCTTCAAAGCATGGCTGTAACCTTATCCATTTTGCTCCTGCTACATTCCAGCATCTACCATGATCAATACCACATTTTATTGGAATATAAGTTTTCCCCCACTCACAATTTCCACATTTGTAAGCAATATCATTTGTCAAGCTTATGACTGCTTCAAAGACAGTTTCAGCAAAAGTTCTAAGGATGGATCACATTTGTAGTATACTAGCATTGCAAGAGGCAGGTAAAAGCAACATAATTAATAACAGCAATTATTTTTAAGCTTTTTCTACAAAAACTGTGCTTGAACAATCTTTGTGTTTCTGTAGGAAAGCAATAAAGACAATTTTGGCAAACATCAGGAATAGTTTTGGGTTGCCAGTATACTTTTAAATGCATTCTGAGGATCTATCCTTCCTTCCATTTGCGATGGACTATTTTCAGTTTGTTAGATGGAGAGATGGTTCAAAGGCAATAGTTTTGCTGCCTGACCCTGTGCCTGTTTTTGAAATATCTTTCTGCTTTTGAAATATTGGGGACCACTTATCTAACAACAAGTGAGATTGAAAGCAATATCTTCCATTCTAAATTGAGATAGTCTGTCACAAGACTATTCTCTCTCTTTCTCCCCTCCCACCCCCCTTCACAACCCAATAGCAGGAAATCAATGCTGTTACCCTATGGGGGGAAATTCAGCTGAGACCTAACAGAAGCAACATTCAGGTTGGTTTTTATCCACTTTGCATGCTACTGGCAAGCCAAAGATTAGATAATGAAAGTGCCAAAAGATTAGCCTGTTCTAGAGTGCTCAGTGAGTGCAGAATGGCAGTGGAGATTTTGGAAAGGAGATTAAGGAAAGGAGAAGTATTTGCAGTTCTTCTTCCTAACATGCATGGCTATGAAGTGAAAGGCATGCCACAGATGCCAATGCACTCTACAACTTCAAATGTGGTGCCTGGCCCAATTGCCCAGGCAGGGGGGCAGCTGGGTACACATGCCCTGGGCCTCAGAGGCCTAAGCTGGCCTGGAGGTTTTGGCAGGAAGTGGCTGCTTTTTGGTATGAGGTTCATACCTTTATTCTAACAAGACTTCTGCCCGGGGCCTCAGACAAGCTCTGCACGAGCTTGATTGCTGTTCCTCTCTCTGAGCAGTTGGATTACGGCTAGCACCTTTTACAAATTCGTGTAGTAAAACTTAAAGGGGAATGGCAAATGATTTCGCTTCCAAAGGTTGGAGAGTAGAAATGCAAACCACTATTAGTAGCAGTATTCTTGTTATTATTTTTATGTGTGTAATGGGTGTTTGCTAAACATAAGTAAATCAAACTGGACTGGACTAGACTGGTATCATTGGTAAGCAGTTTTCATGGGCAGGGACCCACCTTCAAGCAGGCAGCTTTACAGAAGGGCCATAGCTCAGTGGTAGAATATTTACTTTGCATGCAGAAGGTTCCAGGTACAATCTCCAGAATCTCCAGGTAGGACTGGGAAAGATTCCTTCCTGAAACCCTGGGCAGCTGCTGCCTGACAGTGTAGACAGTGTTGAGCTAGATGGCCATTGGTCTGACTTTATATAAGGCAGCTTCCTATACTCCTAGTCACAGTAAGCAGTATCCTCATTGTTCTTCCACCATATTTTATGTGCAATTGCTTCTAATGCATTTATTCATTGAGAACTGCAAAACTGAAACGAAATACAGTGGTACCTCGGGTTAAGTACTTCATTCGTTCCGGAGGTCCGTACTTAACCTGAAACTGTTCTTAACCTGAAGCACCACTTTAGCTAATGGGGCCTCCTGCTGCTGCCGTGCCGCTGGAACACGATTTCTGTTCTCATCCTGAAGCAAAGTTCTTAACCTGAGGTAATATTTCTGGGTTAGCGGAGTCTGCAACCTGAAGCGTATGTAACCTGAAGCGTATGTAACCCAAGGTACCACTGTATACTATCTCCTCCATTATGTGCATATAAGAGGATTTTTGGAAAGACTTTTCCCTTTATGGCATTGGTTATTCTGCCAATATAATTTAGAAGATTTAGCAGATTGAGATTCTGTAGCCCATCTTAACTTTCCATTCCTGATTATCAAAGTGACCCCAAACACATGCAAAATGAGCATTTGGTCAGCATACCTTTTAATTTTTGCCAAAAAGCAATGGAAAATATAAGCATCTCTCTCACTTATCTTCCTAATTTCCTGAGTATGATATATATTTCCCCACATTGAGTCACATGGCTGGGCAACCAGGGAATCTCAGTTTCAGGGGCCTGCTCTAGCCTGTCAAAAGAATCAAATTACAAGGAATGTTGATGTACTTCTACACTAAGAAGAAATGGAGGGAAGAATGAATAGGTTTTGTAAGACTTTCGTAGAGAGCACTTGCCCCAAATGTTGAAAAGAAGCCTTGCTGGCTCTTGTATCACCAGAAACAAACCTAAAATGTTTGATCCATTTTATATGCATGGATCCAAATATATTTTACTTAGGAAGTGCATATCTCATATTTTATTTAGATTGAAAAAACCTACAGCACATGTAGCTAATTTTGTGCATTAACAGCCTGATGTCCTGAAAGACTAATCCAGTATTAAAAGCAATGTCAGAACAGGAAAGGGTAGAAATAAAAAAAGAATTAATCATAAAGACATAATACATGTTAAGAAATGTCTCTTGCTGGGAAATACAAAAAAATTCAAGGAATGAAAGGGTGCAAGCCAAATGAGGCATGTTGGAGACTGTGGTCCATGGGCTTCATTTAGATGATCCGCAACATGTGTATAAAGAGCACTTAGATATTGAATTCTATGGAATTCAAACTGTAATGCAATAAAACACAGTAATAAATAAATAAATAAATAGAGCAATAAAATACAATTAAAGGTCATACAGCATCTACCACAGTGCACTGCAATGGCTGCAACAAGCTGAAAAATCGTAAAAAGGTCCATCAAGACAATCAGCAATTTTCAAGTCGTCCATAGGAGCAGGAAGTTTTGGAAACACTGGCACGGGTCTTTCTGGTGCCATCTTAACAGAAGAGAAGGCAAACAGCAACACTCTACCCTGCAGCCAGGCAACAGATGATTGGGTTTGATTTTGCTTTGCTTTTCAGATTTTCCCAGCACTGGGAAAACAGGAAGCCACTCTCAAAAATGGGAGGGGTGGATTCTGGTTGAGAGAAACATCATGTGAATGATATCCAGAAATTCTTGACTTGAAAACTCATAGTAAAGCATAGTGTGAACAAGCCCCTATTTTATATTCTGCTGATCCATGACCTAGTAAGTGGAAGGCTGGAGGGAGATTTGAATTAGGAATGTGCCAGGTTGCACCACACACTCTTAGCAACTATGCCAAACCATGCAGATAGCAATAGTAAGTATAGCTTTAAAATCAAATACAGCATAAAAAAGTCCCATATCAGTATCATAGATGGAGGGAGAGGGGGGAGAGTAGCCTTGCTACTTAATAAATAGGGTCTTTTGGCTTTAGGATGGAAATGTTAGAGACCTATTTCTAAAGCACAGTTCTATGCACACTGTTAGCAATTGACGTGTTCCCAACTAGCAATTTTCAATCAATTGTTGCTTAATGGTGATGGAACAAAAGGGGGGGGGGAGAATTTGAAAAGTGTGTATATATTTTCTTGCTCTCCTATACCCAAATACCTTGAGTTTTTCCATGCCAATGGCATTTGGCAATTATAATCACACAGTAAAATACCTAAGGTTAATGAGTAACCTCAAAAGGAAGTTACTTCACATAATGACAGCAATTTCTCTGAACTAAATGTTAATAATAAGGCCTGTAATACGGTAAGAAGGAAATGGTGGCAACTGGTAAATGGAACCCCGTTGCCTAGAAACAAGTCCTTAAGGTATGAGCTTTTCCCCTTCTTTCTTTATCTTTCTCTCTTTCTTTAAAAGCAGCAAGCAAAGCATTTCCAGCCTGAGCTGATTGTGGAAGGTACACATGTTATAACTCCAGCAAAGTTCTCCTAAGCAGGAAAACAGTAGGAATGGCCTTCGTTTTATTAACAACCAGCCCCAGACACACACAAAAAATTAGTTAACTGTACAGTTTAAAGGCCCGTCTTAGTGTGTGATAATCAGTTTTAAAAAGACAAAGAAAAATAATAATTAGATCGCAAAAGTCATTTGAAGCCACTCTTCATGCAGCACTTTTGTGTTAAAAGCATTAAATAACCAGGCAAAGATGCAAAGGGCTGGATCGCACCCTTTTCAGAGAGACAACCAAAGGGTTGTGCAACCACCTGCACGTCAGTAAAATTTCAGGAGGCTGTCTCACTTGAGTCAGACAAACAATGCCCTCCAGCCACGAGAAGTGTGCGCTAAACAAGAAGCCACACTTTCCCCAAACTGAGTGCTTTTTAACCCTGCCAGCTGCTTAGTAGTGGCAAAGTGTTTGGGGTTTCAGGTGATACTGGGTGCTTCCAGATGTGTGGGATATGTGCTCCTGAATCATTTCATTATTTTGCAGTGTCTCCAAGATGTCATTGGCATCAAGACACCAGCCCATTCCACCACTTCCCTCTCCCCTGTAAAAACAAAAATTCCCTGCATGTAGTAAACCAGCACAACAGGGAAGAGGACTGTGTGAAGTAAGCCTTAGTGAGAGGGGGCGGTAAGCCCCACTGAAGACAGTAGGTAGGACTTACTTCTG
This sequence comes from Podarcis raffonei, assembly GCF_027172205.1. Lineage (NCBI taxonomy): Eukaryota > Metazoa > Chordata > Lepidosauria > Squamata > Lacertidae > Podarcis > Podarcis raffonei. The sequence continues at coordinate 51,407,088 of NC_070610.1, forward strand.
AGTAGATGTACATACGATTGCAGTGTTAGCATATGTGGAGTCTGTGCAGAATCTACTGTCAGACATTTAATTGGATGGCCCTGGTTTCTATTTCTTAGAGTGAGCAATTATTCCCATTCACTGTCTCTACACTGTTGTTGTTTTGTTTAGTTTTATTTATGATTTGCTTCCCATGAGGCATTCCGACTTACAAAATAAGAAGAAAACTGCTAGATATGTTTTTAAAAAGTTAAAATAACTGCTTATATAAAACATTTTTTAAAATTATATACACACAAACATACATATACGCACACAGTTTAAAACAAGAATAGCACATATACATTCAAATCCAATACAGTGGTACCTCAGGTTAAGTACTTAATTCATTCCGGAGGTCTGTTCTTAACCTGAAACTGTTCTTAACCTGAAGCACCACTTTAGCTAATGGGGCCTCCTGCTGCTGCCGCGCCGCCAGAGCACGATTTCTGTTCTCATCCTGAAGCAAAGTTCTTATCCCGAGGTACTATTTCTGGGTTAGCGGAGTCTGTAACCTGAAGCGTATGTAACCCGAGGTACCACTGTACAGATAGATATCTCCAATTAGAAGGCTTCTTGAAAGATGAACCTCTTTAGCAGGCATCCCCTCCCCAAATAAAAACAATAGAGAAGGTGCCTGTCTGATTTATTACTGCAGAGGGTTTCAAAGGTAGAGGTTGTCACACTAAAGGCTCAATTCTGACATCTTGTGGAACGGACCTCTTGATGGGATGGTACCTGCTCCGGCCGAACACAGCGATTGGTTGGCATTGTATGTACAGTGATGTTACTTTTTTAAGTGTCTGTTTATATCTTTCGAACATCATTCCCTTTAATTAACCTGTTTCTAAATTCCATTGACTCCACATCTTCGGCATTCTTTTTCTTCTTACTAAAACAAGATGTTCAAATCCCTTTATCATTTTAGTTTTCCAGCTCTTTGATAATCTCTGAAAAACAAGCTAGTATGCACTACAATATGAAATTTTCTAAAAGTTGGTGGTGTCTTTTTATCTAATGGCATTATGATACTTGCCCCCCTCCCTTTTAACCTTCAGTCCCTTCCTAATTATTTCTGACAGTGAATTTGCTTCTTGTTTCCCCCCACTGCTGAAGCACCCCAAGCTGAGATTTTCAGTGAGCTGCCACTATCATAAGCTGTGCAGTGTTATGTCTACAGGAAGAATGTGTAGTTCTCACATGTCTGTGTTTACAGGAAGTGGTTCAGTGTCTAAGGGTTAAAAATATCACAAGAATACAACATTCTCATTGCTCGGGAATGAAAAGCAATAGATAACTTCCTGGATAAAAGTACATGAGAGTCAAGAAAAGCAGTGCAGATTTCACTCGATCAGCTTCCAATTTGGGGATTATTTTCTACCTTGAGGGAACCCAATGGTTTGGGCAGGGGTTCCTAAAATGTGGTCCATGGACCACCAGCAATCCACAAGCTACATACTGGTGTTCCAAGTAATGCGTCTGTAGATTTGTGGTTGAAGACAAGAGATGGCACATCCATTGCATTAAGTAACCATATTGATATTTAATAGTCTTGCTAGAAGAAGAAGAGGTGGAGGAGGAGGAGTTTGGATTTGATATCCCGCCTTTCACTCCCTTTAAGGAGTCTCAAAGCGGCTAACATTCTCCTTTCCCTTCCTCCCCTACAACAAACACTCTGTGAGGTGAGTGGGGCTGAGAGACTTCAAAGAAGTGTGACTAGCCCAAAGTCACCCAGCAGCTGCATGTGGAGGAGCGGAGACGCAAACCCGGTTCCCCAGATTATGAGACTACCGCTCTTAAGCACTACACCACACTGGCTATTGTTTCTTTTATTTCTTATATTGCCTCATGTTGTATTACAGTCTAAATAATATGGAATTCATCTTGTAATACAAGAAAATACAATGTATGAAAAAATAAAAGGAGAAATAAAAAGACAATGTAGCACAGGACAGCGCATTTGCTACGACGGGCTGAAAAATCTTTAAGTGGTCTGCCAACACCCTCAGCAATTTTCAGGTGGTCTGTGTTCTGGAGAAAGTTTGGGAACAACTGGTCTGGGGAATCAGAGTTTTGGGATAATCCACTCTCAGCATTAAGGCTCATTGGGTGACCATGGACCAGTGACTCCCTCCCAGCCTAAGCCATCTTATATGGCTCTTGAGAGGATAATGCGGTAGGAAGAGAAAAATCCCAACCCAGCCCTGAGTAACTGGAGGTGGTTGAGGAATAAATGAAACAAAGTGTTCTTAACTTTCTGCTCAGCCTGTGATGTGCAAGAGGCTGCATCATGTCATAATAGCGCACCAAGGTAGCTTCATTGAGGGCCTCAGTTCCCATTCCTGTGAGTGACATCATGTTAGCTGCAGAACTTGGGAGCCGCAGAATCTAGAGAAGGTATGAACGTAAATACAGCTTACATGAAAAACTTCCAATTTAAACGTCTTAAGTAAGTACAGGTGTTTTGTGGTTGCTACTTGCTGATCTGGCAGCAGTTGTTAGTCATTTGATCAGAAGGCCCATCTGCAAAGATCTAAAAGATAAAAGCTTTGATTGTCTGGCCTTTATATTTGTCTGGCTCCTCTTCACTCATTCTTGCGAACTGACAAAGCTTCCAAGAAGCAAGAGAAACCTACCCAAGCCGTGCTGCTTAACAGATGTGCAAAAACTGAGCTGCCGCAATATGTAGCTGATAGTTTGATTAACTGTTCCTGATGGAAATCACAGACTTCATACTCCTTACAGTTACAGGGTATAATTTCAAGAGGGGCTGTGTTTTTTTAAAGTTTGTCACAAGCTTTTCTCTGTGTGATACTTGAGTTAGCTTACAAACAAACTAACACACTCCCCCTAGACATCTTCCTGGCTGGGTGGAATATTCTTCTCCATATCTGGGGTGTGTTAAGGGTCTGGATGTGTGCAATGCCAGCTGTTGTCAGAGAAGGTATGGGTGGTCCTAGGACATCCAGGATCTGCACTGATCTCATCCCAACAGAAGGAGGAAAGCGTCTGAGGGGATTTAAACAGGTTTGCACTGCACATACTGTAGGATTCATTTTCTGAAAAAGTTAGGGACTCAAGAATCATGAGTCTAGATTAGAAGAAGCACACAGCCAATGGTGGAGAAAGGAACACATGGTAGTTCTAAGAATCCATATGTCGGCACAGGTTCAAAAACCATGACCATCCTTGGAGTCCAGAAGGAAACCAAGTTAATAAGCTGCATACAATATGGTGCTGTCTAGAACAGGTATGTCTAACATTGCACCACAAACAATGAATGACAGGTCTGCTTTTGCAAACAGAGGAAGATGTGGCATTCACTCCTATTTCTCAGACAACTGAGTGGATCAAGAAGTTAGTTCTCCCAATGGAAGGTGTATAAATTGATATCCCCCAGGGTGTTCGGACCTGCAGTTTCATGAACATGTTAAAAAGTCAAATATGTGGGTGATACAAATGCGGTTAAAAGAAAAAGGAGCTGCAATAGAACTCCAAAAGGATCTTTCTGAACTGAGTGAATGGGGGATAAAATGGGAAACTGGAAGTCAAAGTATGCAAGTGTAAAGTGATGTGCATTGTAGCAATAAATAAATAAATAAAAATGTATATACGCTTGTGAGATTTGAACAGACAGTGACTGACCAGGCAGACACCTCAGGGTCCCAGTAGAGAGACCAATGAAGATGTCAACCCAGTGTCTAGCAGCTATGAACATGGCAAATGCCATAGGAGCGATCGCTAGGAAAGGGGATTGAAAATAAACTTCCCAATATCATAATGCTGTTATGCAAATCTGTTATGCGACTTCACTTCAGAGACTGTGTACAGTTCTGGGTGCCTCAGCTCAGAAAGGATTTTGTAGAGTTGGAAAAGGTTCAGAAAAGGGCAACCGGAATGATCAAGGGGTTAGACAACATCCCTATGAGGAAAGGTTACAACCACTTAGACTCTTGGAGATTTGGAAAATATTATGCAGCTTAGTAATGTAAATAAACAAACCAACAAATATTTGGGGTTTTACAGATGGGGGGGGGAGAGATGAAAAAGGGGAGGCATACATGATAGAGGATGTGTAAAATTATGCATGTTGTGGAGAAAGAAGGTAAAGGAAAGTCCCTCTCTCATAATACCAGAACCCAGAACCATCAAGGGAAGTTGAATGTTGGGAGTTTTAGGGCAGACAAAGGAAAGTCTTTTATCACTCAGCACGTAGTCAAGTTATGGAATTAACTCCTACTAGATGGAGTCAAAGCCTTATAATCTACGAATTTGACTAATTATTTTTTAAGGCCATCCAAATAGATGGTTGTCAATGGCCACTAGACACAACAGCTTTGCTCTTGGAGGGAACATGCCTCTGAATACCAGTCGCTGGGAACTGCCAAGTGAGGACATCACTAGAGAGCTTGCCATAGGCATCTGGTTGGCGACCGTGAGGAAAGGATGCTGCACTTAGGTTCAGTCCATGGGCAGTGAAGTTGCCTGCCTTCATGTGGATTGCAGAAAGAAGATACTGACCATCCTTGGTGGCACCGTCCAATAATAAAGTACTTTTATATAAAAACAGATATTCGGACCACCTCTAATGATCTCAAAATGTACAATTTGATCCTATGACAACTCTACTGGGATACTTACAGCGGTGGCTGGTGCCCATTGGGAGTGGTGGAGTGGCAGGCATGGAGGCCAACAGTAGGTGACGCAGGAGGCAGAACTGACTAATTCTACTTTTGCCCCCATCCTCATCTCTGTCAAGTTCCACAGTGGCAGTGAGAAATGCCACCCCTCCCTTGGACTGAAAGTAGGAAGGTAGGCCAGTGGTGGAGTGAGTTTGGTGGGGCAGTGCCCCATTTGCCCCAGTGGACCATTCTTCACAGGATACTTCTAGGAATCAAATAAACCCTAATAGCAAAGAGCTAATGGGGAACTTGTAGACAGCAACATGGATGCTGATAGCACAAAAAGGTGGGATTGTGCTCCCTCAACGTTGAAAGAGTGGTTGGTAAAGTTTTGGATTTTTTAAAGAAATGGCCAAACTCATGAAATTTGTGTGGCTAAGGGATGGAGAATTTCAGGAATAACTGGCTCTCATTTACTAAATTCATAAAAACTAGATACAATCTGGATACTGATAAATGCATAGGGTATTTCTCTGTGGTAAAAAAAAAAACCACCAGGATAACAGCAGGCTTTTTAGTTAACTTTATTTAAGTGGTTTCCTTGTTATAAAAAATGAGTATCTATGCATATATAAATTCCATATACTACATATATATTGTATTTATTCATTATTCAAAGTTTTATCACTCTGCTACTGTCCAATATTTATGGAATTTGTTTTCAAATACTTTTTTTATTAAAAAAATACACTATTCTTCAGATTATTTTGCCTTTTAAATAGTATACTCTTTTAATCACCACCTCTCTTTTGAGTATTGGTGGAAAGTTAATGTTTGACTAGACTAGGCTTGGGCTCTATTTTCTCTCTGCATTGCTAACAATTCTTTTGAGTGACATCGAGTCTAAGCATAGTCATGGTTAAATGCATTCAACAACAGCTGGGAAAATGGGTCACTTGTTGACAGCTGACTAACCCCATTTCAGAGTGAAAGCACAGGATGTGTTCCAATGGCTCGACATCCGAAGGGATTTTTTTTCTTTCTTTCTTAAATAACTTACAATGCTTTCTCTAGGGAATGACAAATTTCTCATTTCCAGGACTTGTTAAAGCAGCCGAAATAGCCACTTCTAGGAAATTCTCATCAGGCTTCAAGAACCAGCAGCCCTGTCTATTTTCACACACACACACACACACACACACACACACAAATGCACAAATACTCTTTTTTTAAAAAGAGCCCACAATGACTTTGATAAAGTATACTTGAATAAGAGTCCCTTGTAAGCTGAATCAACACCATTTCTGAATCAGCCCTCATAAAGAGTCAGCAGAAAGCATTGGGAAGATATCCCTTCCCCTCCACCTTATGTTAAGCATGCAACATCCTTAGTCGGTGACAGAAACAAAAGTGTTTATTGCACACCAATAAAACATACCCAATCTCAAAACACGCATAGAAAGTGGGTGGAGAGGACCATTTCCTTCTTAGTCTTTGCCCAATAATTGGGGGGGTCTAAGTGCCCATTTCCTTCCTGGGGGGCTCCTGTGGTCACAGGCAGAAATTTAGCAGGTAGCACTATTCTGAAAACTGCAACTTAATGCCAAGGCAAAGCTCCACCAACTTGTTGTGTATGCAGGTTTCCCAGGTTAAAAAGCACACTGCAGATTTATGCCCGGTGGGTAGGGGGTGAGGAGCGGGGACAGAATGTGGTCCAGTCCAGAAATAAAACTTCTCGCTTATCAAGTTGGCCAATGAATTGTCTTCCCATCTCTCAGACAAAGACGTGGGTAAGGAAAGAATTCAAGGAGAAGGCTACCTTAAATGGTTGAAAGAAGACAAAATACCCCCCCTCTTCCTCATTTAAGACAAAAACAAAGGGGTTTTTTGCACCATCTGTCCATGTCTGTGCTCCCTCATGCTCCACACTGAGAGGATTTGTGAGGGATTGAAGTGCACCTTATAGACTAAAAAAATCATTGGCGGCTGCTTAAGCCCTGTTGCCCAGACAATGGCAAGGCCCGAGAATCCCCTTCCTCCTTCGTCCCTGCCTTCCTTCCTGTTGAGTGTTCTGCCTGACTAAACAAACTAAATGTGCCTAACTCCCCTCTTGCAGCAAGTGGACTTGACCGGAGCTAAAACCAACAAAGACGGATTCTGATGGGAGCTGCCCAAGCGCTGGGCACAGAGTCAACAAGCAGGTCTCATTGAAATGCTAATGAGGCCATGTACTCCACAGCACCTCCAGTGTCCTTAACTTTTCAACCCCCCCACCCCAGCCAACAGCAAGCGATTTACAAGCTGCTCTAATGACTCACTAGGCTAAGCCCAGTGGCCTAGACTCAACAGCTGAAAGGGTTTGCAGGGTTATCGCATTCAGGCGGATTTCACGGCAAATCCTCCTCATCTGCCGTTATTTTGTTGTTGTTGTTTATTGATATACTGCTATATAATAAAAAATATACGAAAGCGGGTTACAGAAGGCTCTATTTGCAATCGCTTACTGCTATTGCAAAGTGCCTAGATTTACTGAAAGGGTAAAAAAGTTAAAGGTAAAGGACCCCTGACAGTTAAGTCCAGTCACGGACGACTCTGGGGTTGCGGTGCTCATCTCGCTTTACGGGCCGAGGGAGCCGATGTTTGTCCACAGACAGTTTTTCCGGGTCATGTGGCCAGCGTGGCTAAACCGCTTCTGGCGAAACCAGAGCAGCACAAGAAAACGCCATTTACCTTCCTGCCAGAGTGGTACCTATTTATCTACTTGCACTTTGACATGTTTTCGAACTGCTAGGTATCTTTTTGCAAACTGCTTCATGGGTGGGTCTTTTAAAAAAAGCAATCAAGGGGTGTATACATTTTATGAAATAAATAAATATGTTTAAAATTGTGCATTGGAAAAAGGAGACATTCAGACACACAAAATAATCAGTTGTTTCTGGTGCCCTTCCATTTGCCATCAAATTTCTCTGCGGCTCTTGCAATATGGTGAAATCTACCTCCCAAAGACACCGTAAAAAAGTCTCGTTGCCATTCACATTCTAGAGGGATTCAGCATATGCATGCAGCCAGATGCCCAGAAGTACAGATGTGTTGATTTCTTCATTAAGGCAGTGGTGATACACTGGGCTAAGGACTTTGGATATAATTTCCAACTTTCATCCTGGGAAAAGTTATGGAAAGAGGAAATAAAATTTACTGCATGCTGTTCATTGAAAGAATATTACAGTGGTACCTCAGGTTAAGTACTTAATTCGTTCTAGAGGTCCGTTCTTAACCTGAAACTGTTCTTAACCTGAAGCACCAGTTTAGCTAATGGGGCCTCCTGCTGCCAGAGCACAATTTCTGTTCTTATCCTGAAGCAAAGTTCTTAACCTGAAGCACTATTTCTGGGTTAGCGGAGTGTGTAACCTGAAGCATATGTAACCTGAAGCGTATGTAACCCGAGGTACCGCTGTATATGAAAATGATGCATTGCTGGTATCTAACACTGAGTAAAATTGCTAAAATGTACTAAACAAGTTCTAAACCATGTTGGAAATGTAAAGAGAAAGAGAGTACTTTTTACCATATGTGGTGGACATGTAAATTGGTAAAGGCTTTCTGGGAAATGTTATATAATGAGTTAAAGAAAATGTTTAAGAATACATTTGTTAAAAAACCAGAAGCCTTTTAACTAGGCATTATAGGTGAAGAGTTCCCAAGAGAAGATCAAAGACTTTTTATGTATGCAACAATGGCAGTGAGAGTGCTACTAGCCCAGAGATGGAAGGAAGGAGAAATACCAACAGAAGAAGAATGGCAGATGAAACTGATGGAATATGCGGAAATGGTGAAACTGACAAGGAAGTTCCGAAACCAGGAAGTTCAAGTATTTTCTAAAGACTGGAATACATACGTAATTTACTTAAAAGACCACTATAAACACTTAAAATCTTTGGCAGGGATGTAAAGACACTTATAATGTGGAAATGATTTAATCATAATTATGATTATATAATAGCTAGATAAGGGTAAAAGATGCAGTAAATTTAATCTTAAAGATGGAACCCATGGAGGGATGGAAGGAGGTGTAAGAGTTTGAAAGAACTCTGTATTCTAATGTTTGAAATCACTATGTTTTATATGTATAAAAACTTTCCAAAAACTTAATAAAAAAAATATAAAAAAGAAGAAGTGTGGATGTGGTTCAGTTGTGGATGCCCAATCATTGTATCTTAAGAAAGTCTTGAGCCAAGAAGGTGCTGAATTCAAGACCGTTCAGTCCAGAAGGTACACACTTTGATTTAAAACAGTTATTCAAAAGTTGGTTTCTCATCCTGTCATGATGGGTTTGGGGGTTTTTTGTGCTTAGACATGTGACTGCACTCTATAGCATCAAAGACCTCATGCATCATTCTGTTTTTACCTCTTCCCCTCCTAAAGCTTGATCTTACTAGCTTTTTGCATACTTAGGCTTTTGCTACCGCTCTCAGGGAGGCTGCAAAAGACTTGGTTTGTTTTCTGGCAATAAATGGCAGCAGAATTTTTGCCCCACTCCTGCTATAGGACAACTATGTTTGTTTTTAGCTATTGTAAATAAAGGTTTTTAAAAAAATATTGTTTGTATGTGTGTACTTTTAATAAAAGGAGAGAGGGAGGGAAAGACTTGTTATCTGTCTGGGCAAAAAGCATGGGGCTCAGAGTCAGAATAGAGGTGATAAAAAAAAAGTACAAAACTGGATCCTATCCAACAGGACATAAACCCAGAAGAATTGCTTGGTCTTGTGATATAAATAGATGTTATATAATAATTGTTATCGTCTCCAAAGGTTTACAGTCATACACAGCAGCACTGCTCCAAAGTCTGAGTGTAATGAGTTGTTGCTCTGACTTTCAGTGCAGGCTCAGATGGGTGGCAATTCAGTGCTCAAAGAGCCCCACACTTCATGGAGTACCAGTCTTTGTACAGTCGTACCTTGGAAGTTGAACAGAATCCATTCCGGAAGTCTGTTCGACTTCCAAAACATTCGGAAACCAAAGCACAGCTTCTGATTGGCTGCAAGAAGCTCCTACAGCCAATCAGAAACCACAGAAGCCCCATCAGACATTTGGGTTCCAAAGAACGTTCACAAACAGGAAGAATCACTTCCGGGTTTGCGGTGTTCGGGAGCCAAAACGTCCAAGTACCAAGGCATTCGGCATCCAAGGTACGACTGTATTCCTCAAGGAAAGATGTCAAATGGCTTCACCATTTGAACTTGGAGGTTGTTGCAGTTTCCCAGCTATACAAGATTTAAGATGGCTATCGTATGACTTTGCAGCACAATGGTATACTTTTATTTATCATGCATTTGATGACTCGTAAGTATAACATGTTGGATACAACCTTTTGTTGTCATTTTCTTCTAAGAGACTCTCAGGACTACTCCTCTCAAAACAGTTACCCTTCCAAAAAGAGAGAGAGAAATTCCAGCGTACTCACAATAAGGAACAGATCACAGGTATCAGAATAAAGACTGGAAGCTTCATGAAACATTTTAAACAAAGGGGAGATGAGAAAGAGAGAGAAAGTCACACTTTCCCATGTAAATTACTTCACAACACTTTTAAACTACTGCCCTCCCCACATCCAAAACTGAACCCCCAGGCATTTGAAGGAAATGCCAGGGTCTCATTTGAAGGAAGGAGATGCAACAAATCCCCTGTGGGGGGAAACATGTGTTCTTTCATCACTGGGAGATAAAATCACATCTCCCAGAGATGTCCATCTTTCACTTCCTGTGAAACCCAGAAGCAAGGGTCACTTGCATTTCAACTCTTCCCTCTTTGTTTGAGCATCCAAAGAGGCCCTAAGCTTCTTCCAGAAGTGGAATTTACCCATAAATGTTACTGTACAATAGCTTTTACCTGACCCAAAACCCTTTAGATAGGTCAGGCTGTAAATCTCTTTAGCATAAGCAAAAGCAGGAAACGACGCTTCTAGCTGGAGCAATGCAGAGGGAAAGCAGCTCTGCCTCCGGATGTTTTATGGTGTGTCCTCTTATACCTTAACACACCACTATTAGCATATTGCTGCAATCACCAATGGCACTTTCCCCTTTAACTTCCCCTTGAATTGCCATCGAAGCTCATCAAATGCTTCCAATAAAAGGAAGCTAGCCTTTGCTTTTGCTACACTGCTCGGCAATGCAGATAAATTCTAGGGCTCAGACACATTCTCTCTGCTGGCCCCACTATCAAGAAGGGAAGAAAAGTCAGCTGAGGAACCCAGTGTGATTTTTATAGAAAGTGTACTCTATTGGTGGAAATACAATAAGGTTATCTGTTTGGGGGATTTGTTTGAAATGAATATAATATGAAATCCAGTAATATGTTGGGGGGAATTAGGGAAAAAGATCATATTTGCCAAGCAAACCAACTTATCTTATATCAAATATCTTGCACTGAAGGGAATTCTACCAAGTCCATCCTAACAAGAATCCCAGCATGGGAAGATCAGCCATGCTTCAACTGGAGATATATACAGTGGTACCTCGGGTTAAGTACTTAATTCGTTCCGGAGATCTGTTCTTAACCTGAAACTGTTCTTAACCTGAAGCACCACTTTAGCTAATGGGGCCTCCTGCTGCTGCTGCGCCGCCGGAGCATGATTTCTGTTCTCATCCTGAAGCAAAGTTCTTAACCCGAGGTACTATTTCTGGGTTAGCGGAGTCTGTAACCTGAAGCGTCTGTAACCCAAGGTACCACTGTATATAGATGATATAGATAAAGATATGTGCCAATTAGCAACTGTGCCTTTTGTTCTGGCATGATGAAACTGATCTCCCTGATATTCTTGCCTTGTGTGTCTTGTCTTTTAGACTGCAGGGACATCTTATATTTATTTATGAACAGGGCCTAATTAATGCAGGCATCCTAGAAATAATTAACAACTATCACCATGGTCTTTTGCTTTTGTTTCTGTCAATCATATACAGTACAAGCAGAAGTGTTGGAAAGGGCCCACCGCTGCCACCTGAAACTCAGTGTATCTTTGGGCTAGATGAAGAAGGGGGTCAGAGCTACTGGTATAGTCCTTCCCCATGTTTAGGGGGGATGTGCATTCTGTTTTACAAAGGATACTGCTCTGTTTGAAGGGCTGGCAGAGGGCCATCCTCTTTCTGAAGGCAACCTCTTTTTCAGGTGTGGGAAACCTTCTCCAGATGTTATTGAACTACAACTCCCATCATCACTGACCATTAGCCATGTAGCCAATGTTTCCCTGTTCCTGTTTTATTTGAAGGGTGGCTTAGTATAACTCCAGATTAAATATTTTTAAAAAGAAGGGGGCCTTGAAGTTGCCCATACCTGGACCTGGACAGCAGGCTGAGAAAGTACCCATGGTCACTTTCCCACTGTGATGAGATGTATTTAAAAATAAATTATGCAGCCCACACTTCCTCCCAAAGAGTCCATGGTGGGAAAATATGTCAATGCTAAAACAATGTAATTAAAACTTCTAAAACCAGTTAAAAACAACCTCGTAAAAGGAATCACTTATTCTCAAAACTAATGATTTCATGGTTGCCACGGACAGATCTTTCGGCCATCAAATGCCTGGGTAAACAGGAAAGTTGTTTTTTTTTCAATTTCCCTAAATATTAAGAATGAAGCAGAACGATGGAAGGGCATTCCACAAATGGGGAACCACCACTGAAAAGACCCTGTTATGGGTCAGTCACTACCAATTGGGCAACTCCCAATGGCAGCACCAGGAGGCTGGAGAGAGGCATGTGGCTGGGAGAGGAAGAGTGGGGAGAGGTACTGGCTGGCACCCAGCCCCCTGCCCCCTTGAAGAAGCTACCATCTCTAAGCTCATGTTTCTGGGAAGGATTTACCTCAGGATTAGGTTCTGCTGAGGTTGTAGGCCAGGCATAGGCATAGGCAAACTCAGCCCTCTGGATGTTTTGGGGCTACAACTCCCATCATCCCTAGCTAACAGGATCAGTGGTCAGGGATTATGGGAGTTGTAGTCCCAAAACATCTGGAGGGCCGAGTTTGCCTATGCCTGTTGCAGGCCATCTGCCTGAGTGGCTGCAGCTGTTCAGGATACTCCCCGAACCAGTGCACCTTCCACTGGCGCTAGGGAAAGGAGAGTATAAGGACAGCCTGATGGGGATAGTGGGGGTGAGGTATGTGGGGTAGGATTAAGATTATTAAAATGCCTTTTACTGGAAATGGTTTCGTGTGCGGCATGGTGTCCTTTGGCGGGGGGCTGTTGTGTTTTCCTTTAGGCCGTTTCCAGAGTGAGAGACTGAATGTGGTCCAAGTGAAAAGTGGTTTCATGTGCCTTGAGTGAGAGTCCACCCCACCATGGAAAAGTGGGAGTGTTTAGCCTGTGTCCCAGGTGAGAGCATTTCTTCTGTCTAGTGTAACTCTTCAGCTTTTCACTGAAAGGATGCTTACACTTTGCCAGTGTGCTACATGCAATCCAATAGAGAGAGATTTCCCACAGGGCCAAGCTGACACCCTGCTATGGAAGCAGGGCAGGGGGAGGTGTTTTCTTAAAGGCTGTGTAATCCTCTCAAGCAGCTCCCATACATTCCAGTCAGATTGCACCCGCAGTTAATTATAAACATGCAAGATGAGGGAAGCCCTGCTCTTTAACTCAGCTTTCTTATAAACACACCACTGTTTCTTAAAGGCTTTTTAATAAAATGAAATTTTAAAAATCAAATGCGCTCAATGATTATTATTATTCTTGGGCACTCGGACATTGGTGTTTTTCTTGTCTCTCCTGCGGAGGAAGATGAGGCACTGCAGTGGCAGCAGGTGCAGTTTGATTCACAACCGAGCTGACCTTCTGTGGGAGCATGGCAGGAATTTCAAATAGGATTAGCCACCCCAGACAAGAAAAAGGTCACAGGACATTTCCACTGGAAATTCTCATGCAAATAGGCCTTTTGATACGCATGACGTTTTTCTTCCACACACATCTAATAGCTATGCATACAGAAAAAAGGAAATACTGAAACATGATGGCTAATGTATGTTAATCTTGTGAAGGTGTTGACTTCCCAGAAAAAAAAAAAGTCAGGCTGCCAAAGGATAAGGGCATCACAGACCCTGCCTAGAAGAGAGTCCTAGCAATATTAGGACCTTGCAGAGCTGTGCAAAGGAGCAGGGCTTGTGCATTTTGATTTTGATTTGTGTTAAGGTTTAAATTATGGGGAGGGGGGAATCCTTTTGCCTTAGTTTGAGCACCGTTGGAGGTCATGTACTTGCTTTAACATCTCAAACATTGCAGCAGTTACATGGTGGTAAGGGAAAGCACTCAAAACATACTCAGAGGCACTATCCTCTTTACTGTTGTGTTGAAACTAGGTAAAGGTAAAGGGACCCCTGACCGTTAGGTCCAGTCGTGAGCAGGGACCAAGGAACGGGAGCTCACCCCGTTGCGGGGATTCGAACCGTCGACTTTCTGATCGGCAAGCCCTAGGCTCTGTGGTTTAAGCCACAGTGCCACCCGCGTCCCTTGTTGAAAGTAGAGTCCTGGGCAATTCTTGCTATCTTCATCTCCACTAAGAACATGAGCCTTACTGGATAAGGCCAATCAAGTCCAGCATCCTGTTCTCACAGTGGCCAGCCAGATGCGTATGGAAAGCCCACAAGCAGGATCTGAGTATAATAGCACCCTCTCTGCCTGTGATTCCCAGCGACTGTTATTCAGAGACATATGGCTTCCAAAGGTGGAGACAGAGCAGAGCCATCATGGCTACTGGCTGTGTTTCCTAATGGGCAATGTTTCTGAGGACAGCAACTGTGGCATTCTGAAGGCGAGGCAGTTGAGCTCCTTCTCTATCCAGTGACTGATTGGTGTCAAACCAAGCTAGAAGCAGGCCACTCCCAACAAAATGTCACTGGAATCTATTCTTTTAGATTAATCATGAGGTTGTATTGAAGTCGTGTTGGAGCGAGAGCACAATTACAGACACTTAATGTAAGTATGGAAGTGAGAGCTGGACCATAAAGAAGGCTGATCGCCGAAGAATTGATGCTTTTGAATTATGGTGCTGGAGGAGACTCTGGAGAGTCCCATGGACTGCAAGAAGATCAAACCTATCCATTCTGAAGGAAATCAGCCCTGAGTGCTCACTGGAAGGACAGATCGTGAAGCTGCGGCTCCAATACTTTGGCCACCTCATGAGAAGAAAAGACTCCCTGGAAAAGACCCTGATGTTGGGAAAGATGGAGGGCACAAGGAGAAGGGGACGACAGAGGACGAGATGGTTGGACACTGTTCTCGAAGCCACAAACATGAGTCTGACCAAACTGCGGGAGGCAGTAGAAGACAGGAGTGCCTGGCGTGCTCTGGTCCATGGGGTCACGAAGAGTAGGAAATGACTAAATGACTAAACAACAATGTAAGTTTGAGGTAACTTGCCACAGCATGTAGATGAGGGCTTGGTAAACTGAAGGCCTCAACTCCTCTTTGGGGGAATGGGGTGAAACTGGTAGTAGTCCATCCTTTATAAACGTTCATCCTTTACACCCCATTTGCTGTCTAGAACCCAAGCTATGCTGCCATCATATCAACTGTCTCTCCTTGGGATGAAGTATATTGGGTTTACCATGTTCTTGGGTTTAGGAGAGGACACCTACCAGAGGACACATTTCCTTCGAGAAATGCTGTGGGTTGGATCCCAGCTCCTCCCACTATCTATCCAAGGAAGATCAGTAGCAAGTATGGAATTGGGCATGAGAAAAATGGTAGATACACCAAACATGTTTAGATAAACTACGTTTCCGAATCCCATCCACCCAGAAAAGTTCATGGCTGAACCTGGAGCTCCCTGAAGAGAGTGCCATATTCTTAGAAGGGTGAACCAATGGGTTTCAGTCTTTCAGATAAAGGCCTCACTCTCCCTCATCACAGATGGATGTGTGCCTGAATGAATTAGTGTGAAAGGAAGGCCTTTTTGCCACTTTGCCCTGGTACATATTAAGCCGCGACAGGGATGATGTTCTATTAAACAAAGACTTTTAAAAAGAAGTTCGGACTACTGTTAAAATTATGTCAGTTTGGAGTATGTTAGAAATTATTTTAAAAGCTATCATTGAATATTACTGTTTTTCAATTCAAATGCCAGTTAAAAGTAGGTCACATGATATAGGTTGGGAGAAGATCTCTGGTATTGAAAGATGACAGCATTGACTTAAACGGTATTGGCTTCTTTGCTCTGGCTACATCAAGGGAGATCTTGGGGAGGGGGGAGACGCCTGTTGTCCAGTGTTAATTTGAGGACTTTATTTTTTAGGATGGAAGGAGGCCCTTCTCAACATGAATGAAAACATTAGCACAGGAAAATTTTAGCAGGGCAACTCCCTCTGAGAAAAGTCAGCCTTGGAAAGAAATGTGTACCATTTGAATTCACAAAACACTTGAAAGGTAATGATTCTTAAATTAAAATGGCAAATTATGTACCGGGACAAAAAGCTTTTTCCACCCTGATGGGTCTTAACAAGAGCAATAAACCATGTCTAACTGCACCAATATATAGCTACCATCAGCATATTGCTAAGCTACTGCACTTCTGGCTAAATCGGTTTCCTCTTAATTTGCCCTCATTGCTGAAACAGGGGGGAAATGCAACATACTAGTTTTTACAAAGCCTACAAATATGAAAGGGTGAAAAGAGCTGAGAGATGCAAAAGGGCAGGAGCTTATCCCTTATGTACACATTTACTTATTTCACTGGGACATTCCCTATATTTCAAAATAAGGAAAAGAGCAAGCATTGCAGTAAAAGTTTGCTGCTTAGAGTACTATGTATCTAGCCACGCTGCTTTCTTTGTTTCCATACAAGGGTGTTTTTGGCAAAATATAAACTTGCAAGAGATTTTCAAGTTGGGCAATATACTGTATTAGGATTAACCAGAATGCAACAATATCATGGCAAGCTTTTGTGTTTTCCAGAATTTTTCATCAGGCAAGATATGGCACAGGGCAGTGCAGTGGGGTTCATTTTCTTAATTTGACAAGGAACAATACATTTGTTTACGGAGTTTTGTCTTATGTGACAGCTGAATTTCCCAACTTGGTGCTATTTAATGACACCTCCTGAGTTCACCAAATTACCAAGGATAATGGTTCAGTCTGGACCAGTCATTATTTTTTTATTTAAGTAAGCAGATTGCCTCTTTAAAGCCAGCTAATGCTATTTAAGCAGATGGTAATCTGCTTCCAGTTTGTAGAACATTTATTGAAGGGCAGTGGCACCCCTTTTGGGGGCTTGTTTGTTTGGCATAAACTAGACACGATCATTTGATTTAAAATCTGTTTTATAATGAGGCATCTGCTTTCACTTTATAAACATTAAGTCTTTGCTACAGGGACTGCAATAGACCAGGATGAGCCTTCCCCATCCTAGTACCCTTCCAGATGTTTTGCACTACAACTCCCATAAGTCTTAGCCAGCATGGCCAGTGACGGAAGCTGAAGTCCAAAACATTTAGAGGGCACTAGGTTGGGGAAGGCTGAACTATACTTATCACTTAAGGCTTGAGAGGACAGTAAAAAGCCTGTAGGCCAGACCTGTGACCCTCCAGATAACGTTGGACTACAACTTCCATCAGTACTAGCTACCATGGCCAGTAGTTAGAGGTGATGGGATTTGTAGTCCAGCAATGGAGAGACACAGATTCTCCACCCATGCTGTAGATGTCACAGTTTGTATTGATCTGGATGCAGGTATTACTGGTGAGGGGGTTAATGGAAGATAATCCAAAATTGGATGAAGATGAGAAATTAATCAATTGTTATGGAAGGACTGGGGAAATAGAAGAAGGAGAGAAGCAGATTTCAAAATGAAATAGTCACATTGATATTTATGTGCTTGAAGTACTTGTATTCCTGTTCCTGCCTTCTGCCTGGCCCTACCAGTCCTATGTCAGACCAGCCACCATCTTTACCACTAGTCCATGAAGACACCTCTGCACTCTTTTTTTACTTTACGAATTTGTCTTTTTCAAGCAAAACCAAAAGGGAGAGGAGAAGAGAAAAAGGGTTCAACTAAGCCAGATCTTTCCAAAGCACACTGACTTGGAATTTAGATCCACTGAAATAAATGAGACTTGCTTACGAGTAAATATGCAAACTGATTCTAAGCATGTTCTCTTCATTTTCCTTGCAGATTTTTTTTTATCACAACTCCTAACTCTTCAGAAAGGTGGAAAAGGCAATCTACCAGGAGGTCGTCCTATATCTCCAAGCATGTGATTTTACTTTGCGATGTACCATTCTTTAACTCACACGCATGATTTATCGTGGCCCACAAAAGCTGCTCTGCAATATTCCAGCATCTCTCTCCACCCCTTGCCATCCCACATGGAGCCTTAGCTGAACTAAAATTTTGCAAACCTTTACATTGTTCTTCCTGACACCGGATCAGCAAAGACAAAAAGCAACTGCCAGCTCAAAAGCAACCCGGTGATAGAGCCTGGTGCTATCTAATCAAGGGCAAAAGGTCACTTCCGAACAACTGGGCAATAAAAGATTATTTCCAGCCACAAAACAGAAAGACTCCATGGTGGATGCTTGAAAGAGGAGGGGTGGAAGGAGGGCAAAAGGGCTCCCGTCTGTGGGAGGAAGTGCATTGAATAAAGCCAGCAGACAGGAACCATCTGGCTCTGAGCGTGGTCTGTTCTTAAGAAGACAGAGAAAGCCCCCTCAGAGGGGCCAGTGACTCCATGCAATGATTCAAACTTTTGTTGTAATTTAAAAGCTGCTTTCCCAGGCACCAAGAAATTGAAAAAGACAACTTTCCCAACACAGGGTCTGAGGGACACGTCTTATCACATGCTGACTGCAAGACACATCCCTCATTTTTTATACAGCTCTTATTAAAAAGGTTGGATCCTAAGAAGTCAGTAAATTGGAATTCCTGACTGTTAAGAATCGGATAAGCATGAATGCACATTATATTTTAAATTCAGGAATGGTCTCTTTGGCTTTCTTGCTAAAATAACCTTCCTGGTTAGGTGGCCTCACCAGATGAAAGCAAGGAAACGAAAGGAAAGATTAGCTAACTAGTTGCCTACAAAACAGCAGAATGGCAAGCATTTCCACACAAATAGCACTGAAAGTTCAGTAGAGACATACATAGTCACTTTACCTTGCTAAACAGTCTGGAAGTTCTAAGCAGTTCAGACAGACAAATATTCATTCTTGAGGGCCCAAATATTCACAAGACAAAAAGTCAAAACCTTCACACCGTGATGGATGACTGTTCCCCCTACCTACTCCTACATGCACAGTTTGGGAAAGGAGATGGAAAGTCACTTAACCATTCTTTACATTGACAGTCACCATTGGATAGCAACAGAGGAAAGTTCAACTCAGAAGCTCAGCTTGATACACATTCATTTCAACATAGGAACAGCTTCAATGCAAGTCATGGCAAGCCTGGAGATTGGTTGGGGCCTAAACAAGAGTTACCTGCTGTTAGCAGGTAGATAAATTCTGTATCTTTCTGTTGTGAAGTGGTACATCACATGGCAAGATGAGAGGGCTCCAACCTTAAGCACACGCTAAATGAGGCCTGAGGGGAACTGGTGACCCTCCTGATTTGTTAGACTTGAGACACCATCATCCCAGACCATTGGTCATTCTGGCTGGTGTGGATTTATTCAACAATATCTGGAGGGACACAGGTTCCCCAACCAGGGCTGCCTCTCTCCATGTGAACCTACCTCTCATCATCTTCTGAGGCCCTTCTTCAGGTGCCTCCTCCACAAGACGTCCAGAGAGTGGCAACATGCAAATGTACCTTTTTTGCAGTGGCTCCACATTTGTGGAATGCTCTCCCCAGGGTGGGTCGTCTGGCACCTTCATTATACACTTTTGGGTGCCAGGCAAAATGGTCCTCTTCAGCTGATTGACATCTGATGCCCTATTAAATGTGTGGTAGTGGAAGGGTTGGTTTTGTTCTTATTTTTATTATGCACTTTGTGTTTTTATATAGTCGTTTTGTGTTGTGAACTGCTCTGAGATCTATGGATGAAGGGCGCTATACAAGTAGTAGTAATAATAATAATAATAATAATAATAATAATAATAATAGACCAAGTCCTACTTCTGAGCAAACACGTTTACAAAAAAAGCTACAGTAAAAAATAAAATAGAACCCAGTTCCCTATGCACCAAAGTACATAAGCCAGTCACAGGATAACAAAGGGACATGGAAGACTTTCCAAATGCGAAAAGGGGATGTTTTATTCTCTACCAACTTTTGGTAGAGAAAGGAGTTTTGGTCTCAGTTAGTACCTGTGGACAATGCCAGAAAGGGTATTCTGTCTTCAACTATACTATAATTGTGTTGCAACACTTCACAAAAAGTCCCCTTACACGTGGCTACTTATCTGTTGATTCCACTGAAAATCATTCTTTTTGAGGTGTTGTGAGGTCCTATGAAAGTTCTGCCTGTGGCAATGGCACATTCACACATCTGATGCTGCAGTCATCAGGCCATGGACAAGGATGCCACAATGCCATATAAATTGTGAACAACCACACTGCCAGAATAAAGTGTGAAGCAGGCTAGACTCATCTCACCAGAAGACGTAACCTTTATTCTTGAGAGCGCAGTTTCCATGGAAGAAGAACTTCTGGGGCCTAAAACTCTGACAACATCCTTTCCAATTTTCTTTTCCCCCAGTCAAGCCAAAAACAATTTTGTTGTCATCTTATTTTTGACCGGGTTTTTACTGGGTGCTGTTTAAAAATTATAGATTGCCTAGCTTCTAACTCATTGCTACTTCTTTTCGCCTTTCGGTCCTTGTAAATGGCAACTATTTTCTTATAAAGGGATGTGAGCCCTTGTAAGCTGTGGGACTCAGGCAATTGGCTCAGTGCAGCAGAGCTAAGTTATGAAACAGGAAACTGTGATGTCATGTCTAGTAAAGCATCAAAAAGCACCTTGTTTAAAATAGAAATATCAGATGAGATCATTACTTTTTTTCTTAACATATTCTATTTTTTGGCATAACACCCACCTATCTGAGAGTCATTGTAAAAAGAACACTGTAAAGACTACCCAGAATCCAACCATGGTGTCAAATATTCCTATGAGCATCACTTGTCTTGGCAAATGAGGTTTCATTGGAAAACATGAAAGGAACATCAGTTTTACGTATAAGGAGCATATGCAACTCTCAGGAAGAACAAATGGTCTGAATTAGGATGGGCATTTGATAGAAACCGAAAATCCTACCATACATTTAGAATTTTATTCAACTTGTATGCTGCCAATTTTATCATTGCCATATTTGAGGGTGGCATGGGAAGAGAGACTAGCAGGCTTGACACTGATGGACCATGATTCTGATCTAGTCAAAGTGAAGCAGCATTGATTTCAACAGGAAGGAGTCTAGCAAGTGTTTGACTTTCCCAACACAATCAGCAGACCTTAAATATTGATTTCATTGGAAAAGTAAAACATTCCGGTTTACACCGTTCATTGGATAACTGAAAGTTCTGTCCCTGGCAACCCTGAAATTGTTAGCTTGAGAGTAGATTATTGCTTTTAGGAGTTTTAAACTGCTAAAAGGTTGTTTTAGCCAGTTATCTTTGGAAATGTATTTTGGAACGTGTAGGTTAAAAATTGAATACATAAATAAAATATGGAAAGCTATGGGGTGGATCATAATCATGGTCCATCTGTATTGGTCATGTGATAAGCCCTCTCCAACTCTAACAAACTGTGTCAGCTGGTTGATGAACTGATGTCAGGAAGAACTCAACAGAGCACTGGATACCCAAATTATCCTGATTGGGGCCACAACTCTGCTTCACAAATTCTTCCAACATAGTCCTCAGTGAAAATGTATTCCCTAGTCAAGTGGTCTAAGGGAAACATTACAAGGCAGGCTTTTTAAAGAGAGACTTGAAGTTTAGCTCCAACACCAACAGTCTTTGGAAGTTTGGTCTACACAGTTTGAATCTTGGAATCAAGTAGCTATGTGTGGGCACGTCACTTGCTAAAATATTGGTTTACTCTTTAATGCTATGGCTGAATTCAGCACACAGTTCTCCATTATCCTAAGGCTCAGGCTATGATAATCATCAATACTTTGTTTACTAAAGAATAATTAAGGTAATTTGGAGAAGAAACCTATTTCATAAATTTGTGAATATTATTTTCTCTCTCTAATAGATTTCATGTAACATTTTAAAAATGTAAAATATTATCTCCTGCTTTTATGCTAAAGCAACATTCGAAGTTTTATTGGTTACAGTATTTTGGGAACTTTAGTTTGGATGCCCAAGTAAAAGAAGAAGTAAGGACTTCTTTAGATTTGTTTGGATAGTATCACTTTAGGTTGCTTGCCTACTGATAAGTTTTATGAAGTAAAAAGATCACCATAGACCAGATAAAATGTAGGCAACTAGCTTTTCACTTACCAGCACTGCACCATAGATTGCCTAATGGGAAATCAGGTGCACATGCCAAACAACACCACCTGGAAACACTCTCTCTCTCTCTCTCTCTCTCTCTCTCCCTCATAGAGGGCTCAGGGGAGAAGTTTGCTTTCCCTGCTGAAACTGGAAGATTTATTGCTGTTATGCAGGTGCAGAAGGTCACAGTTGTGTCCTAAGAAGGAATAGGCTTCTGGGTGAAAGGACATTTACAGCTGCATATTTGGCACCAGCCCGGTCCCATTTTCCCCACACCAGAAAACAGCTCTTGTTTCCAAGAAATGCAGATGGTTGTTGAAGAACCAGTGCAGTCCAGTTCACAAAGTTATGGCTGATTCATACATGCATGTACATTATTGTTTTTTTGGGGGGGTCACTTTTACTCCTGCAGAAATGACAGCTGGGGGCTGGCACGTGCTGATGCAATCAGAAAGTAGTGTGATTGAGGTGATGTGCAAGTGCTGAGCGGGCCCATACACAGGTCAGAACTTGATGCTGCAGTCATTCAATGATAAAGATACATGCTAGTGGATCCCAAGACCTGGATCTGGTTGACCACGGTGCCACTTCTGCTGTGGACTCAGTATGTAGCTTTGAACAACTCCACCTGTTGTTATAACCCCTTTTGACATGGGGTGCCAATAGTAATTTAAGATGTTTCTTTGAGGAACACAGTGAAGATTCGAAAACACTTTCTAAATAGCTGTCTACAAGAAATGAGTGAAAAACTATTTCCATAGTACATAATTTCAACATCAATTCACAGTGCTGTAAAAGTTCATCTACTAACATAAAAAATATTCTCATAAGTGATAGGATTGTAAAGCATGTAACATGGTTCGTCTTCAGTAGACACAATAGCCAAAGCAACATAATGCTCAGTATCAGTCAACAGATTCTAAAAAACCACATAAATCCTATCCACATTTTGTTTGAAATAAACAATACCCCACATCTCTTCCATCCCACTGTCATTAATACGAATGCTAGACATCATCATCGTGTCTAGAAGTCAACTTCCTCCATTTCAGAAAACAAACATTTCCCAACCATTACAACAAACCAAAACTTCATTAAAAAAAAACTAATTGAACAAAACTCTATCCTTACACGCATGATTTTCTCCCTGAGATGGTGAAGCAAGAGAAGAAATAAATCACATCTGACAGAAGTTAGTTATTCCACTTAACAGATGATAGGAGGGCATTCATAACCTGGTGATGTGAGCATGGAAAAGATAAGAGAATAGATGGACAGCAAAATCTACAGACCAGGCCAGTGTTATAATCCAGAGCTTTTTGCCTTGATTTGGGTTCCCTTCCTTCAAGTTAATTTAAGAGAAAAGTTACTAAGGCTGCAAGCCTAAGTTCACTTACCCTGGGAGTGAGCCTCTTATTGAATTCAACTTTGAGTAGACGCGGTTCGGATTGTGCAATTAGGAGTGTTCTCTTCATTCTTTGATACCTCTTTAAACTGAATAGCATGCTCAAGTTTAAAACTAAGATTTACATCGACCTTTGTTGTGAAGCTGACACCACAGCTCTCGTCTCGTGAAGGTGCAATAAAATTGCACGGAAAAGACAGGAGGATATTGAAAGAAAACATGATGGTGAAGAAAACATAGCAAAAGGAAAAAGGTGTCCAGCTTCAGGTTGGTGAGGTTGTTGACGCTGCAATGCAGGCCAAATTTTGTTTGTACTGCACATGTCACAAACGGACAAACTTCTTCACACAACACGTAGTTAAACCATGAAACTCACTCCCACAGGAGGAAGTGATGGCCAAGAGGATTGGACAAATTCTTGGGGGACAGGGCTACTAGCCATGATGGCTATACTTTGCCTCCACAACTGCTCTTGTGCTCGAATCCTGCTTCCTGTTTTACCACCAGCATCTGTCTTGGCCACTGTGGGAACCGGCTGGTGGAATAGATGAGGCATTAGCCTGCTCCAGCAGATTCTTCACATGTTCTTATGACACTATAAAGGTAAAGGGACCCCTGACGATTAGGTCCAGTCGCGGACGACACTGGGGTTGCAGCGCTCATCCCGCTTTACTGGCCGAGGGAGCCGGCGTTTGTCCGCAGACAGCTTCAGGGTCATGTGGCCAGCATGACTAAGCCGCTTCTGGCGAACCAGAGCAGTGCATGGAAACGCCGTTTACCTTCCCGGCGGAGTGTTACCTATTTATCTACTTGCACTTTGACGTGCTTTCAAACTGCTAGGTTGGCAGCTAGGAGCTGTGACCGAGCAATGGGAACTCACACCGTAGCAGGGATTCGAACCGTGACCTTCTGATCGGCAAGCCCTAGGCTCTGTGGTTTAGACCACAGCGCCACCAGTGTCCCTTGTCTATTAATTTTGGGTTTTATTCATCTAAGTGACTCATTGAGTAACCTTGGGTCAGCCACCATGCCTAGCTCACCTCACAGGGCAGTTGTGTGGATAGAATTGTGACAGGGAGAGGAGAACCATGCAATTTTATATCTTTCAGCTCCATGGAAGAACAACAGGATGCAGAAAATAAACCACTTAAATACCCAGGACCAGTGGCTTTACCATTCAGTTCAACTTCAACAGAGGCAGCTGTGCAGGAACTCATACACTCCAGTAGCATAGATGGAAGCCTGGTGTGCTGCAAATCTGTAGAGCCACAGAGGGCTAGAGACTGCTATCAACTCTTTAAAGCAGGGTCAGTGCTTGAGGGAGCAGGATTCTGGCCACCCTACCTTTTGACAACCTCTTTGCTCCTTTTTTTCAGAGGTTTATGAAGCACCACAAGTTGACCACAACTGGTGGATTTCAGAGTGAGGCTTACCCTAACCATTTGACCACTGATCAGAAATACATTTTTTCATTAAGTTTTCAGTATAATACCCAGTTATCTATGCGATGCTTAACAGTATCCAGCAACTATAAATAAAGTATACATAAAAACCCCTATTAATGAATATACATAATAGTAAATACTTTCTTCCCATACCTGATCAGCAAACAATTAAAAATGGGCAGTGGAATAGCAGAGCACCCGCAAAAAAGGTACCAGATCGATAAACAAAGTTGCACTGCATATCACTTTCTCTAATAGTGAATGCAGGTGATGAAAGCTGACTGAAATGCAGACCAAACAGGGCTAAGCAGAAACAAAAGACAGATATTCACATGCTTGGAGAACCTCCCCTCCTCCAGTGGAGATTCAGCATACCAATGAGAAACAGAAAATTAGAATTTAGTATTTTGGAGGAGTGTATGACTGGCAGACATTCTGAATAGGAACACTTCTGTTGAGTAAACACATACTGCAACACCTTGTTGCAGGCCCCAATTGTTTAAGTATAAATTAGCATGTTTCAAGAGGATGAACTTTTAAAAAGCAAACAAACAAGGCAGATCGATCTCTTGCAGTTGTGTTGCGTTTTTCCAACAAACTGCTTCACTCTCGCTTTTGCATTTGGGGTGTGTAAAATTCTATCCAGCCTATGCTCCAGCTAGATCCCAAGAGCCACATTTACTAATGCAAAGACAGTGACAGCAGGAACTTACTGCAGCTTTTGAACTGGCATATAGAAGAGTCTTTCAAGCTTTTATCAGCTCTAAAAAAAAAGGAGGGGGAGAAGGGAAGCAAACATTATCTATTGTTAATTACCTGTAAAGTAGGGCTTTAGCCACTTCCCCTGTTCCTAAGAGCTCTGAAGTGAAACCTGAAAGAAGCCACCCATTGTTTTCTATTGTGCAAGCGCCAGAAGCAAATAGGGCTCAGATTGCAGCTCTGAAAAGCAACAGGAAATTGGCGCACAGCTAATCTGCCCTGAACTATTCATAGTAACAAAAGGCTACATTCCTGCTAAAACATTCCCCATTAGAAATCCAAGGCAGATCTTGGAAGAACGACCGCAGAATAAATTTGTGGAAATAAAAGGTTTTTAATTAAAAGACTGGGATCCGGGCATAAGTTGCTGACCATGAAAGTAACATGTATTATGTATTTTTTCCCCCTCCAGCAGGGCTAGTCTGTTGCAGCAAAAACAACAAAGGAGTCCCATGGCAACTTAAAGACTAACACATTTATTTATATGGCATAAGCTTTTGTGGACTAAAGTCCAGGTTGACAGACACTGGTCGTTAACAATTGTTGAAGTCTTCTAAGATGCCACAGAAAGCTTTGATGCCTTATGTATGCCTCATCCTCCTTACAACCCCCTCCCCAAAAGCCAAATGTTCAGGAGCCTTATCTTGCAGGAGATTCTGAAGGCCAGACCAGCTGTGGCTCTCATAACTCCACCTTTGGAAGCCATCTAATAGGGCCAAGTACAAGCAATACCAATGACAAACCTAGACAGCATCTTAAAAAGTAGAGACATCACCTTGCCAACAAAGGTCCGTATAGTAAAAGCTATGGTTTTCCCAGTAGTGATGTATGGAAGTGAAAGCTGGACCATAAAGAAGGCTGATCGCCGAAGAATTGATGCTTTTGAATTATGGTGCTGGAGGAGACTCTTGAGAGTCCCATGAACAGCAAGAAGATCCAACCAATCCATTCCTAAGGAAATCAGCCCTGAGTGCTCACTGGAAGGACAGATCGTGAAGCTGAGGCGCCAATACTTTGGCCACCTCATGAGAAGAGAAGACTCCCTGGAAAAGACCTTGATGTTGGGAAAGATGGAGGGCACAAGGAGAAGGGGACGACAGAGGACGAGATGGTTGGACAGTGTACTCGAAGCTACAAACATGAGTCTGACCAAACTGAGGGAGGCAGTGGAAGACAGGAGTGCCTGGCGTGCTCTGGTCCATGGGGTCACAAAGAGTCGGACACGACTAAACAACACCACCACAAGTAATACAGACAACAATTAGTGTGTTGTTCAATTATTCAATAATGAAACATATAGGTACAGTCTAGGTAGGGTCTGCCTTTCAGATGCACCTAAGAGGAGCCTGCCACATTAGGCCTACGCTTCATCTAGTCTAGCATCCTGTTCTCACAGTGGCCAACTCCATTTCCCACATGACGATCTGGCTGTTTTACTCTCTCCCTGCAAAAGGGATGGGGAGCCTGTGGGCCTCTGGATGTTGTTGAACTATGACTCCCATCATCTCTGACCACTGGCCATGCAGCCTGATGGGGGCTGGGATTCCAGCAACACCAGAAGGAAGGGTCTAAGGCTCCCCATCTCTTCTCTACAAGTGGAGGACATAAGGTAAAGCCCAGTCTTCTATTTGCGCAAAGGGAAACATTGGTCATAAAACACTCCGCTCTGTGGGGATGATCAGGAACTTACCTCTCAAGAACTTGCAATAAGATGTATTTGCAATTGCAGGGCCAGTACATTGCTTAATTATCTAACTTGGAGTGCAATCATAAGCGCATTTACTTGGGACATTTCCCATTGAACGCAATGGAACTTTTGAGTTAGGCATGAATAGGATCAAGCTGCTAGCACTTCTAGCAATGCTTAATTGCAGCTGGCTAAACTGTGTAGCCTGGGTAACTTTGTGTCAATGCAGAATGTTTTATTACTTTCTGCAGCACTCCAGCACCTTAACTTTCATCAGGTTCTACTTCTACATGTGAATGAGCAAAGCTTCATGTGTCTCCATTTAATGTTCCTCTGATTTAGTGTGTCTTTGTTTTAGAAGGATATATATATATATAATCAGTGTTTTGCTAACTATACTTCTTGTTGGCTTCATAACTTCATTACTGGACTCTTAAGGTTAAAGTAAAATGCATATATTTTACTATTTTAATGTCAATAAAGCTCTAGAAATGTGGCTCTAGAATTCAAATGAACTGGCCTTTATAAATCCTTTAGTTCATGTGAGCAAGCAATGTTCTGTTCATGGATAGCCATTTTTATCATTAACTTAGAACGCAGCATCTCATCCCAAGATGTGTCCTCTCAGAGAGTGGATTTATAAGAGAAAAGCATTCATTTGTGGAAATACATAATGTGGATCATTCTGTCACTATGATGAGATGTGGAAAATTAACTGGCAAAAATGAAGTGTCTGATGGGAGAGCCTCTGTAAGCTTCAACTCTTCTCTTGGGGAGATAACTGGTGTCCCCATCTTCAGAACTGTAGCATTTTCGCTCATTAATAATTGTTCAAATGTTCACCACAGATACTTTAGCTGGGCAATCTTGAATAAGAACTCATCACATCTTGTCAGAGATCTCTAAAGGGATTTTCAAGCCATTTCTGTCAGGCCTCTATATACATTTCAATTCCATATTAATACCATTGTTATATATATATATAAACCCCCACAGCAATTAGCCACACAATTTAAACCAATGCATTGTTGCATGAAATATATTAAGAAATCAAAAGAAAATACTTTTTATAAAAGGAAAAGGAAAGAACCTAACAGCTTGGTTGCCTTTCATTCAGTGCTCTCCACAGCTGGAAGGCAGCACCTATAAATCACAGCCAATAAGTTGATACCTTGCATTATCTTCACTCACTGAGCCTCAGGATGAATTCACACATCAGTTCTGAGAAAGTGATTTAGATGGATCTATGCAGAGTCAAGTACCTCCTGCAGCCTTCTTGTTATTGCTTCACCAGATACCCAGAGCGCAGCTCACCTCAAACCAATTATGCCACAGTGTTGCAAACTCTGTTAATACACTCAGACCACATTCTCAACATGCTAACTTGGGTGTGTGAAAAAGCCTACAGTAAAAAGGAAATATATCTGTTCCATGTGGCTATTTCAAATGCCAGTTAATTAAAAAGTTGGCTAGGGCAGTTGTTCATTTCAGGAAAACTATTTTGCAAATCAGAACATTAATCTGTCAACCATATAAAGAGATTTCATTCCCATATCCGGCACCTGTCCTAGCAAGCTCCTCTTCCAGCTGTCTTTTCTTCAGACAGACAAAAATGCTAGCATTTAAAGCAGCAATGCGGAGAACCTGTAGTCAGGGACGATGGGTCCAGCAACTTTTGGAGAGCCTCAAGTTCCCAACCTCTGATTTAAAGACTAGTACAGCTAGTAAAACCATAAATTGACAATAAATAAATAAAATCCTAAATTATTTGCCTTTTGATAGACCTGAAAACCAGTTTGCAACCACCTTTTTAAAAAAACCAACATTATAGTAATACCAGTTTTGGTTCAAACTAAAAAGATCCAATCCACTGATTTACATAGATGAAAGAATTCCCAATATTGTCAAAATATGAAAACTCACTAGCTTGGTTATTATTCACCTTACCAGCATTTCATTTAGCTTAGACCCATTGCAAAGTGTTGAAACAAGCTTCTTGGCAAAAATATATTTTACATGGGCTTTCTAAATAACATGCAAGTGATCAACAGTTACCAAGTTTTGATACTTACTGTTAACATGTGTTCAAGCCAAAGTGGGTTTCAGCAGCCCAGCACCTCTGTATGGTTGCTGGAAAACCCAAGGAAGCAAGCAGGTGCTCATGCTAGCCTTGTTATCACTTGCTTGGAGGCTACAGACACCCTTCCCTACATGTGCCATGCATCAGCCTCTCAAAATTGGCTTCTCTCACCCACCTGAATCTATTTACTGATTTTACTTGCAAAGAATGTCTGTAACCACCAACACCAAGGGGAAAAAATACTGTTGCAGTGAACTGCATAAATCAACAATTACATTCATAAAACAAGTGCAAAATTTAATCTAACCACTGTGTTATAGGGCTAGGTTTAAGTCCAATTCACATGACAGAAGAATCTTTTTCATATCCATCTTTTAATTTAGCTGAAAAATGAATAGAAGGCTGTATACATAACATTCCATTCATGGGAACCTACACAATCTAACCAGATATTGTGCTGTTGGCGCTAGGAAAGGACTTTGAATACCACAATCACGTAACACCTTGTTTGTACTCTTCTTTCTTCTTACAAAATGTACTCATGGAGTCTGGTTCAAATTTAAATTTACACACAGGAATCTGACTTATACAAAATCAGACCATTTATCCATCCAATTCAGTATTTTTTGCAC
Source organism: Podarcis raffonei (assembly GCF_027172205.1). Taxonomy (NCBI): domain Eukaryota; kingdom Metazoa; phylum Chordata; class Lepidosauria; order Squamata; family Lacertidae; genus Podarcis; species Podarcis raffonei. The sequence goes on from NC_070610.1 coordinate 51,437,149, forward strand.
TACAAGTACCATTCTTGTAGCACCATAATCTCTGTCATTCAAAAACAAAACTCGATCCAAGACGTAGTTACACAGTGTCTCATTACCTACACTGTCAGAACACTTCAGTCTCAATTTTGTACCTGGTGGCAACATCCTTTGAATTCTTTCCTTAATGAGACTTTGAGGTGAAGCCATACGATTAGTTCAACCGCCTGACATTTTAATATTGACCAGCAGTGCTGTAAATAAACCCAATGGGCCACAGGAACGAGCTTGAGATCCTTCCTCAAATGTTCATATCCTTATCTTGGGAAGTACTGAAAAAGGTTCCAACTGAGTCTAAGGCTGGGGCAGCCAGGGTGACTGCCAGATGCTGTTGAATCACACACTGGCTACATTTGATCTCAAGCATTGGCTTTCTCGGTAGACACCTTAACTATACCACACAGAGCTAAAACACCTGCAGAACTCCCCAATAAATTCCCCAAGTAAGCAACAGGGTATTTCATTACCCTCATGAAAATATGTGGGAGCATGCAAGATCTAAACGAATACAGAACTCATCATTAGACAGAAGAGCAGTGTAACTGATCCCCCAGCAGTGTGGTTTAGACTAAACATACTGCAATGTTCAAAGTATTATATTGTGCATACGAAGAGCTGGTTGAAAATTATATATAGCAACTACAGTGTTTGCACATATGTATGACACACAACAGTATCCAATTTGGGAGAAGTGCTAGTTCCCTGCCTGTGGCAAACAGTCATGTGCAACTTCAGCCATGTGCTGATTCCACCATTCAGCATGCATTAACATGTGCCAGCTTCTGGTGCTCCTCAAAAGCAGAGGCTGAAAGAACTGCCTGATTGTAGGCAAAGATCCATGCTACTTAGGCTTCTCTAGTTGCTTTTCCTGCTGCTTCCCATGTTCAGTTGTTGTGAATAGCTCTAGGAATAGATCTAGTAAAACAGCTACAAACAAACATGCCACTTTTTTTAAAAAACAAAACCAAACCAGGATCGATCACTGAATGCTAGGAATAAATTACCCAATTTTTCTTGGGTTGGTGGTTTGCTTGTTTTGAATAGTCTCTACAGTATTAGTTGTGCAGGAAATAAAAGGCAAACAGTCCATTGACCAAGTTACATAATCTGAAAATAATTGTGGCTCCAGTGTTCACATTTGAATGTTCTGTTTTAGACTAGCCTGTGTCTTTAAAAAGAAAAAGAAGAAAGCCTGAAAACAAGCAGGGCCAATCCAAATTATAAGCAAATGAATAAAAAAGCAATGTTCTTAAAAACTGGTATATCACATAATTGGCATCGCTCAAAGTTCAATTCGCAAACGCAGTCATACCTCATGTTACAGACACTTCAGCTTGCGTGTTTTCGGGTTGTGCACCGCGCCGAACCTAGAAGTACCGGAACGTGTTACTTCCGGGTTTTGGCGCTCGTGCATGCTCAGAACCGCTAAATGGCGCGTGCGCAGAAGCACCAAATTGTGACCCATGCGTGGGTTGCGAATGCTGCGGGTTGCGAACGTGCCTCCCACACAGATCATGTTCACAACCCGAGCGTCCACTGTACTATCTTAAATGCAACTTTTCACAGCTATCATAGCACTCTCTAATGACATTTTACAATATTCATCATATGCCCAAAGTACGGCATCTTGTGCGTTTTGAAGAGATACAGAAGACAGAAGCAATAGCAACACAAAAGCAATCTGTATGAAATACTGTACTCCATTTCACAGACAAAACATACTGTATTATGAAAATATATTCCCAAATGAGAAGCACTATCACAAGGGGGCACTGAGTGCAACAGATGTGCAAAGAATGGATCATATCAAAAGATACTAAGAAAAAATATCACATCCTCCTTTTCCTTGTGAAAGAGAGATGATTTTATGAAAAGCAATTGGAGAATTGGGAAATGAGATCCTGTTTATTAGCCAAGTACCTTGATAAATTATGAGCATTATGGAGATTGTATTATGTTGCTGTTTTCAGAGATCTGTTTTCAGAGATCCTCTTTCTATCCCCACCAAATAGATGATCAGTGCTAAAAGGAAGAGTAGATTTGGTCTCCTATACAAAAACCAAATGTGCTGTGGTGGCTGACTTTGCTTATGTGGTTTTCAATGTTGGGGGTTTTCTCATCACCACAATCTCTTGTACATGCAGGGTCATATCTGTTTCCGAAACAGAAAACCACAAACAAAATCCTGTATCTGCACTTACACCTGCTAAATTAGGATGCTTGTACAAAATGACAAGATGACATCAACCCAAAACTTTTAAGAAAATATCCATACTTTTACTAGATAAACTGCTCTTTTTCCCTTGCAAAAGGTGCAACTTTTAAGGTCAAGTAACTAACATTACAGTGAGCCTTTTTACACAAGCATTTTTAATAAACCAACAAAGAAAGAACACACTGAATGTGTCACTGTTGCTTCAGTCGCAAGAGCTGGACTCACTTGAATCTTCTACAAGACCGAAGATGGCAATGATCAAGATTTTGGAAACCACTGCTTAGCAACATATGCTTTCTTGAGAAACTTAAAATAAGGAAGGTTGCTTGTATGGGCACTGCAGTTCCCACTAAACCTCAAAAGATACAATACTACGTCCCAACTTCACCTGCGGACAACAGATTAGAACAGTGCCAAGAGACAGACCGGCGGAGCAAATTCTGTATTAAAATTTCTGTGGAACCACCTGGCAGCTAATAGCGGTGAACAAACAAGCCCCATTGGGCCACAAGAATTAGGGAAGCCCAGAAGCTCCTTCAGCTACTGGACTTTATTAACACAAAGTACTTTTGTTATTCTGATTCTTAATTTTTTATTCAGATGCAAACTTGAAAATAGATGCATTTTCTTCAGCTGATACGCAATTCCACCAACTAACACGTTGCTGCTAAAATGGCACGATTGGCATTTCAGAAAAAGAAAGCACTTAAACTGCTGATGGTAAATGGAAGTTTCCATAATGCCTTCTGAGGAATTGAAACAGAAGACTCCAGTTGCCATACCAAAAAATAGTAGAAAAGAGATTCAGCACCATAAGTCATTTTGAAAACAGGGGTGGAGGACCTGTGGTTCTCCATAAGTTGTTGGACTGCCCTCCTCCTATATGTCCCAGCCAATGGTCAAGGATGATGGGAGTTGTAGTCCAACATCATCGGGGGGGGCACTGTTTGCCCACCTGTCTTGTAAATAGCAATGAGTGGGATGGATACAAGTCATTTGCAGATGCCAAATTGTGATTGGTTCGGAAGCTGTTCTTATTTTGTAGTACACTTATGGCCTGTAGGTTAAGTCAAACTTTTTTGGTGGGTGGGGGGCTGAATCATGATGGTCCTTCACAGACATAGGGCAATTTTTGCGATCCCATTTTCACACTTGGAGCCATGAGGACTACAAACTTTTAAAGACAATGCAAGAATTTGTAAGGAGTCCACAGAAACATCATTTGGGGTCCACATGTTCTCCACCCCAAACAAAAGATATGAATGCTGTGAAATATCTCAAGAGTTAAAAACTTTTCTGATTTTTTTTTAAGTGATTAAATAAAACTAGAATACTAGCAGTGGTTTCACAGTCATGAAAAAATGGAAAATAAAAGCAGCAGTACTCTTACTTACTAATACTGCTATTAACAACTTATTGTTATATTAAAAAATAAAGAACCCAAGAGACGTTTTCATTAATTATTATATTTTCTGCATTATAGTTTAACATATGTACTTTCTTCGTGTCATCCTTATTTTCGTTAAGTATTGGTATTTTGTTATATTCAGACAGGAGTACATTTTTGGAACAGTCCTTTGTAATAAATATCATAAAATAATAGAAATTCACATAATAAATATTCTTTACAATAAAAAAGTTTTAACAGACCTTTGTCTTAAAAATAGTCAGAATTCAACTTTGTGTTTTTACATAAAATATACAAAAAGCACCACAATTTGTGGCTAAGGCAATAAAAACAGAGGATTAAAGTTATCGAGCACAGACTAGAGTTAAATGTCATTAAACCACAGAAATAATAGAAGTGTTAAGAGATCCAAGAATGTTTACACAACTTAAAACTGTATGATACCTGAAGAGTATTACTCAGATGTGCAGAAATCAACAACTTTAGCATCAAAAGAGGAGAAAAAAGGGGGTGGGAGTGAAAACTTAGGACCTTGTACAATTCTGAAAGCTATAGAAACCAATGAAGAAAGCTGTAGTCATAACTATAGAAACCAATGAAGAAAGCTGTAGTCATAAGAGTCATAGAATTGTAGAGTTGGAAGGGACCCCAAGGGTTATCTAGTCCAACCCCTGCAATTCAAGGAATCTAAGCTAGAGCATCACAATATTCTCATAGCATTTCTAGTGAAGATGGTGTGTGTGTTTGTGTGTGTTGGAAATCCAAGCTAGATAAGGCTTTGCAATACGGATCATGAAATTCTAAAAGATCTGTTGAGATGGGAGCAAAAGCCAGGATGCTTGCAATCCATACAGACAGCAGGACTAGGTTTGCTAAATTTTAACCCAACTATTTTTTTTAAAAATGCTTTCTTTTCTTTAAAGCTTCATAATTCAGTTCTTTCACACACACAAATACTTTGAAATAATCACTTGGAAGCCACTAAAAATCAGTTTAAAATTGTTGAGGACAAACAAAAACAGCATCTTTGGAAAGTTGCTTGCAGAGCAGGCGGCTTCAGAAAAACCCAATTCCCTCATTACTTCTTTCAGGAATGGATTACTCACAAAACGACTTGCCATATTGGGAGATTAGATGCAAGTACATGGGCTACACTTACCCAAAGACCAAGGGGGGGGGGAATACCAGATTTGCCTTTTGCTGAGAGAAGCTATGGTGTGAGAGGAGGATCATTTGTGCATGTAAGTAAGGAAAAAAAGATAAGGGGGAAGGGAGGGGGCAAAGACAGAAAAGCCAGCCACAACCTGAACGACAGTCTGAGGAACTCAACCTTTCCCCGCGCCCCCATAAATCAGGAGGGCTTGCCTTGACCCCTCGAGGGGCAACTTTCCAGCTTACAATAAACTGTGTTGGAGTTCTTGCACCTGCAACCTGGGCGATTGATCCGGTCGTAACACCCCCGGCACAGTTTCAGGCATCCTTTTGCCGGAGGATAGCAGAGCAGGCAAGGCAAAACCAAGGCCATGGCTCCCATGCACAAGTACCTAGTCCAGCAATGCGACTGGGAACAAGAGCAAGGATTATCTGCGTAGGAGTCCCCTTCATCGTCGTTGGAACAGTGGTAGAAGATCCCTTTGACCAGGCACATGCAGGTGCTGTATTCCACCATGCTCTCCGCAGAGCACAAGCACTGCCGGTTGCAGGCCAGGCAAGAGGGCAAGGCCCTGGGTGCTGTGCACTCCCCACACTTGCACTTCCCGCACTGTTCACAGATAAACTTGTGCTGGGCCAGGTCCTCTTTCAAAGGACTCTTCAGGTCCTCCACGACCAGAGACGATGGCTTGGGCTGCGTCCAGATGGGCCTCTCCAATCTGTGGCCCGGCCCTGGCCTGCACGGGGGCGATCTCAGGAGCAGGCCCTGCTCCGAGGAAGCACTGCTGTTACTTCCAGAACTGGCTGCGCTGCCAGTGCTGGTCGACCTGCTGAGCACTGGAGCCCTGGCGTTGTGTTGATGCAGCGCGTGCCCCGGGTGGCTGGGCCGGTGCTCGTAATTATTATTCACATTAATCGGTATGTTTTCATGAGTCCTTTCGTGCTTCTCTTGCCTGGGAGCTGTCCGTGGGGCAGACTTCTTCACCACAGATGGGCCCTCCGTGTATTCGTTGCTGCCCCTGATAGTCTTGATCTGGTCTAGAGACAAGATTGTGGGGGGCTGAAGCTCTCTCTCATAGTCCACCCTTTGCCGGCTGTCCAAAGAAGGCTGCTGAAGGACCACTAATGAACTGCCACTTCCATGCTGACCTTGGGACTCCATCTGTCGTGATCTCTACTTCTGGCATTCACCAGGAACCTGGCATGCATCGGAAATCCTAAAAGAGAGGCAGAGAGAAAAACAGGAGTTGAAAAGGGAGAAGTAAGCTGCTTCTCCTAAAACGAAAACACACACACAGCAGCAGCAGCAAAAAATAAAATACACCACCCAAACAAATAAAAACATTTTACAGCAAGCCACAAATTGGCCTAACTACCTATTAACAATATCCCAGGGATGGAATTACACTGGCCTCGAGTAAAAGGGCACATAGCAGTTTAAAACAAATACGTATGTGTTATATGAGAGTAGATATTGTAAATAAAGCACACCGAAGATTAACTTACAGTTTAAGGAACGAAACAAAAATCTTTCATGTTTGCATAGCTTTTCTTTCCAAGCGTGAAGTTATGAGCGTTATGCATGCACATTTTATTCTTATAGTTATTTCATGCTACATCAAACATAGCTGAAGCTACTTCAGGTACATTCCCCCTTATGTCTAACCACCGACTGCAACATAAAATGTGCTTCAAAGCCACATTACAGAATCACATTCATGCCCCCAAACTGCAGGACCTGTAAGAAGTTCTTGCCCGTTTTCGCTGTCAAAGCCACATTCCAATACCAAGCCTGATTCTAAACTCAAATTCAGCATAGCTGCCTTTTTAACTGCTATTCCATGACGCCTGAAGCATATTAGCAATGGGGAAAGCATGTGAAGAATTTTTTTCTTTTCTGGGAGTAAATATCTCTTTCCCAAAAAAAATTTAAAAAATCTAAACAGTCTAGCACGCTCATTAAAGCAAAACACCAGATGTAAACATCCTGTTACACAATAGGCTTCCAAGTATTCTTGGACCATAAGGCAGGGTGTGAAAAGAGGAGGTGGAGGCAGGAAAGGGTTGCAGCAGAAAAGATAAGACAAATAAAATATGGCATTTAATCAGTTGTTTGGGAAGATTATGTGCACCTTCACTTGTAAGTGAAAAGTATGTTATCTGCTGCACAAAATAAGTGGGAGGGGAGGAATAGTTAGACAGGATTCAAAATGGCGTATATTAGACCAGATAAGACATAAATGTGTTTTTTTCGTTTGAACCATCTTGGATCTCTTGGGACCACTATTGCATCCACAGTTGCAAGACGCTACTGAAGTGGTCGTCTGTTAATTTCTGGGGAAGCTTTTTTTTTTAAGTGACAATTTGCTGTTCAAAATATTGTTTCAAAAAGAGTGAAACACTTGATTTGAAAAATTTCCCGCACATTCCTCCCCTGAACAAAACAAAGGGTTAATGTAATGTTACATTTAGTTCTATGTAACACACTGGGTATTTTAGCAGCAGTTTTGCATAGAACATACCAGCAAGCGAGGGTCAGAAGGATGAGTCCATTTTAGGCATAATGCAGCAAAGACTGAGTCTCCTGAAGGAGTTCATAACTGCGGAAAATTTGAGCCAGATAGCAGCTCACATGCTTAAGCGCTGCACACACCAGATGCCTTAGTTTTAAGATACTGCTTCCATTCCTTTATGGAGGTTGATTAAGGTGGGCCTCCAATATAGAACCTTAAATGCCATCTATTCAGACCCGCTGATCAAAATAATAGTGGTGTTTATAAATAAATGTGGATCTGTCATTCAGTAATTAGACAAAAGGAAGTAAGGAAGCAACCAACCAACATTTGGTTTCCAACAGCAAATGTCATGAAAACTGTACTGCCTCACAGCTGAAGGACCACAACATCTCCCCACCTGTGTTCTTTTCTAAGACATTTTAAAAACACCCCAAAAGAAATCATGCAGTAATTTAAAAGAGGGAAGAAAAAGTTTCTTTAATCAGAACATGTGGGGAGGGGGAAGCAAGGGACCGCTCAGGTTCACCCTACCCCACCTATCACCTGTTCAAGGTGTAGAGAGTGCAAGACAAAGAGCTCTGCTCAACTCAATCACACCTTATCTGCCTCACACAAGTTCTCCTTTTCATAGGCTTTTATAAAGAGCACAAGAGAATTCTTTCTATTGTTGTCCTTTTTGAAGAGTCAGTAGCCATTCTTTGAACCAGACTGGGGTTCTTGGGAAGTTAAAATGTAGGGTGGGAACTGCTACGGAGCTTCTTAGGAGGAGAGTGGGATAGAATTGTTTGCAAAAGTCACACACAAAAAACCAGCCAGGTATCCTATCAGTATTTCTTCCTAAGCAAATCCCAAAGTGTTCATGGAGCCTTACTCCAGAACAAGCGAGTTTAGGATTGCAGCCTTAATTATTCCAACAAAATATAAAGGCAGGACGCAGACAACACAAGCAGCAGTTCAGTATGGCTGCAAATAAGTAAATGTTACTGTGTTCCACAGGGCTTACATGCAGGTAAAGTATACACAGGACTGCAGTCTGTGACAGCTATCTATCTAATATTCTTAACTCCCCACCCAAAAAAAGGCTTCCTTGTAAGCCCTGCGTTTCTATCAGCAGCCTTCTAACAGCAGACTTCCCATTTGAAGGGGGGGCGGGGAGGAGAGAGAAATGCTGTAAAAACTCAGCACTGAATGGACTCTCAAAGAGAAAATGAGAAAGCACCAAGGGCAGCACTGCCCACTCTGCAACCCGATCTCAACGGAGGCGATGAATGCAGAGCTGACAGAGAGGAAGAGGAAAAAGTTATGAATGAAAACAAGGGATTATTTCCCCCAGCCTCCCCACCCACCCATTTGCAGGAGGAGGGGAAATGGCTGAGGTTACCATTACCTCAGGGGGACGGACTTTCCAGTACTTAAAGCTGCACTGCACACACTCCTTTCTCTACCTTTCAAGACCAATACGAAAGTTTTGCGTGCTAGTTTGAGCATGCAGGGATTTTTCCCCCTCTCCCCCCTGGTGCTTTCTGAGGAGGCGGAGTGGAAGGACCGGGGAAGCCTTTTTATCTTTGTCTTACCCACCATTTCCTCCTTGCAGCCTCCACGCCTTTCTACTGACCTGCTAAAATCTCACTCAGACTCAAAAGGGGAAATCCCTGCCCTGCCGACTACGTTCAATGAAGCGCACACTCACACCACGAAGCAAGAGCAATAGGGAAAGGAATCATCTCACTACGCTCCAACCACCAGTTGCAGCTACCACAGACAAACAATTTTTTTGAAAGCTTGCTGAAAAAACTACAAATAATAAGGATGGCCGGAATTTCCACCTGCCTCTAGCAAAGATGCACCAGAGCTCCCTCCAGATACAGGATGTTAAGAGGCACCTAATCCACATTAAACAACTTGAGAATGGGCAAGCAACCCCAGGTGGAATCTACCCCCTCTGCGCACTAAGCGAAGGTGCAAATGCGTGTTGATCACGTAGGATTCAAAACCAAGCATAAATTCCAACCCATGCCTACACAATACTCGAGTTAGACAATGCAGCCATAATTCAAGTCACCCAAGCCACACATTGATCACTTCTTTCGGTGTAAACAAGCCCGCAGATAATGTCAAATAGGTTTCATGTCATTGCAACGAACACCCATGGAAAGCAATGGATGTGTCAGCTGCCTCAGTGGGAGAATGCATGTAAAAAAACAACAACACGCACACACGGGGTCTCGCACCTTAAGCCAGAGGTTTTGAGGAAGTGCATTAGCTAGTTCTCCCGCCAGAAGCACCTGGCAGCAGAGGTCGGTCCTCCCCCCCTCCCCTGCTTTGATCCACCCGTGTCGTCGTCCCCTCCGGGCTTTCCGCAGAGTCCGAGCTTATTCCTTGCCCGCAGCAACAAGTTCAGAAATCTCGCCTGCGCGCGTTGCCGTTCAGCAGAAAGCCACCCGAGCGCCGCCCCCCCCCCCCCAGCGCGCCTGGGGAAAGAGGACGTGCGTCGTGTGGGAAACCGCCTTGGCCGCCGCCGCCAGCCCCCCACCCCACCGCGAGGGGAAGAGGAGCCAGCAGGGCACCTGCTAACCCCTCGGGCTCCCCCGGCGCGAAACCAGGCGGCGGCGGCAAGATCCATATTGCGAAGTGGAGGGAGAAGGGGACGGGCGCAAACTTACGTCTTCCAAGGGCCGATCCGCGCGAAAGCACTGCCCTGCTAGGTTAGATCCATAGGGCAGCGGGGCTCCGGCAAGTCTCCACGCGCCCAGGCGCCGCAATCCTCGCTGGTGGCCCCCGAGACCCGCTTCTTCGGCGCCCGCCTTTCCTGCTGCCGAGGCTACGGAGCGGCCGCGACGCCCTCGCGCGCAAGGAAATCCGCCTCGCCGGCCCGCCAAACACCTCTCCAGCCGAAGCACGCACATTCAAGGGGGTGCCCTACACGCGCCCCTCCTCGAGATGGTCGTCCATGAGCCGAGCAGGCTTTTCTCCCAGGAGCAGCGACAGGCGATCCGGTGCGGGAGGGGGGTGGAGGCTGGAGGGGGGAGAAGAGGCGTCTCCGGCTGCCAGGTAAAAAAAGGAGACCGAGCTGCTTTTGCAACGGCTGTCGCTCGCTCTGCAGCAGTGCAAAGGCGCGCAGCTTGGAGAGGGTCGCCTGGAAGCAGCGGAGGAGGTGGGAGCGAAGAGTGTTTGCAAAGCGAGCTTGCTGCTGCTGCGGCGTCTGCCCTCCTGCTTTCCTCCAAGTTGGAGCTTTCTTCCCCCTTTTCTCTCTCTCTCTCTCTCTTTCTTTCTCCCCCTCCCTCTCTCCTTTGGAGGCGCACGGTTTCCCCTCCCAAGTAAAGCGCGCGTGCAGGCGAGCGAGTCCAACTGCTTCCTCGACTCCGAGCTCTTTTTCACCACATGGTCCTTCGCCCGCAGCTCCCCTCTCCTCTTAGGCTAGCCGGGGAGAGGGAGAGAGAAGAGAACGTGCAACGGGAACGCCTGGGAGAATAACAATAAAAAATAATATTTTTTAAAAAAAGAAACACACGATCTGAGCAAGGAGTTAAGACAAGAAAGCACTGCAGTCACGAGAAGAGTGAATTCCATATGTAAGGGAAAGGGGGAGGGAGGCAATGGATTCTGCAAAAGCTGCCATGTGCTTGCTGGTACAGACTGGTTGACAGTCTTGCTACACCACCAGCATGGCGGGGCGGGACGGGGGACAGACCCCGCGGACATAATGCAAATCGGGGGTACGCACGCACACACACGATCTTTGCACGAGGAGCAAACGATCCCCTTGCATGGGGCGGGGTGGGGGACTGCGGATTGCCGCGTCTTCTTCGCTCGAGGCTACTCGGAAGGCTCGCAGTGCACAACGCATTTAAGTGAAATGATACGAGGACGTATTTTTGAAAGCGCTTTTTAAGCGAGCGGTGGGCTGCGCACGAGTCGTCCGCCTAGCTCAGCCGATATGCACGGGCACCCAGCAGCACCTGAGCTACTTCCGAAATGCCTCGCGCAAAAAAAAGGGGGGGGGAGCCCTCCAGATCACGCTTACCGAACGAACAGGTTCAGAGTCCTTTTGCAAAGCCCAATCGCGGCAGCTGGAGGTAAATCCAAGGACGCAGCCCGTCGCCTGCCGTTGTTGCCGCCGCCTGCTGCTGCTATCCCTTCGCCAACTGCTCTGCGCTTTCTCGTTGCTGTTTCAGAATGAGCCGAACTGCACGGCAGCCTTGCAGCGCCGAGCCCCCACCTCAGCCTCGCGTCACGCCTCCAATGATGTCAATCTGTCACTCAGGAAGCGGACGGGAAAACCTGGGCTGGATTTCTCTCCTCCGCCCCCCCCCCCGCTTCTACGTTTATACGTCTTGCTTATTCTTTCCCATTCATTCATGCGTTTACCAGTGTTTGTTTACCAGCCTTCTGCGTTTCTTTTGCGTACCGCGAAAAAAGCGACGCAGACGGTCTTCCCCTATGGCGTTAGTCATTCACAGACTGTGGAAGGTTTATGGGTACAAAACGCAAACCCAAGTCCTAAAGTACCTATTAAGATGACTTCACCCCAAACAGTTCTTTTTTGCTCATTCCAATGACCTCTGTGTACTCACGAGTGGGGGGGGGGCTGTTCACCCTTTCCGTCAACAGAGCATACACGCCTATATTAAGAAATGTACCCCATTGAGTTGAGGCACATTTAAATCCAGGTAACTGGGTATAGGATTGCAGCCTTAATTATTGTGATTATAGAACCAGAACCTGGTCATTCTTTCAAATTAATTTACCTAGAAAGAGCATGCAATTTATTTATTTATTTATTTATTTTATTTAAACACTTTATCTACTCCTTAACTATAACGGTCTCCAAGTGGTTTACAGAGATTGTGCTCTTATAGAACAATCATGTGCATGTTTACTCAGAAGTAAGCTGCACTATATTCCCTAGTAAATGTGCATGCAGACTTACTGACATTTAATCCTAACCTTAAGGTAAAGGATCAAAATTGATCCTTTTATTTAAACAATAAATGTAAGTCCAGTTAAATTATGCAAATATAATTTTGACTCATGAATGCTTTGCATGACAGTGCCTATTTTATTTATTAACTTTATTTCATGCCCTGGAATTGTACAGTTGTGTAAAATAGAATTAGATTTAGTCAAATAAAATTTGCTGCTCACAAATGCAGGAAAAAAAAGCTGAGGTAAAAGTAAATTACCTGTCCAGCTTCTAGGTATATAATGGGAATAAGCACCATCTTGATCTTCTACCCAGATAGCAAAATGTCTTGGGCCTGTCATAAACAACTAGCAATCCCTCTCAGCTTCAATAAGAATCAAGCCCAGCCCTATTAGCTTCCTGTCAAATTTGATTGATATCAACGCAGTTTCAAAATATTTAATTTTGAATCAAGATGGTGGATTCAGTCTTAAGAGGGGTCTAAATGCTTGCAGTTTGGAACAGTTCAGTGAACCATCTTCATTCAAAATGGCATCTGCCGGTATCCAAACACAGACCCAAAGTCGCTGCTCAGTCTTCAGAACTGACATGCCAAATTGGGTGACAATATCTTCAAAGGTGTCCAAATCAGTTCAGTTTGGAATGGTTCAGTCTGCCAACTTGATTCAAAATGGTGCCCAACAGTATACAGTCATAGACCAAAACCTGCTCCTCCGTATTAGCATAGTTTGGAATGTTTCGGTCCACTATCTTGATTCAATATGGGGTTCAATGGTATCCAAACATAGACAAAATCTGGCTCCTCCATCTTGGGAAATGTCATTCCCAATTGGGTGGTGATATTACAAGAGATATTAGAGTGCATAGAGGACAGACGGACAAGCAACTTTCCAAAATACAGTAATTGTGCTGCTGCTACTACTACTACCAAAGTCAGGGGTCACACTTTCTAGGGCTATAGAAATTTGTGACACGTTTAAGGACTGTAGATTTGACTGTACTTGTATTCGCTGGGAGAATGATGAAAGGTGGCTGCTCTAATTATAGTTGATAAAGGCACCAGAGGAAATCTATCATGACTGATAAATAGCACATCACTTCAAAAACAACCGAGGTAGAAATCTTGCCCATTTTTCCTCAAGCAGAAGCCACTCCCTGGGTGTGGAGTAAATTATCAAAGGAAGTGGGAGATCTTTGCACTAATTTAAATAGATTGCTTTGTGTATGTTTATATTGTCCATTCGCTAGTGAAGACCTGGGATCTTTCTAATGAGGCTGTCTGGAACAAATCAGTTTACGGACTCTTATAACATGCCTTCATCTCTTAGAACTGGAATGTCCATTATCCTTTAGGTGGTGTAATATGTCACTGTCAGTTGAGCAAAGTCTCAAGGGTACCTCAGTGCTGTGCGTCTGTCTGTAGAGAGAATCGGGTTTGCTATTTTGGCACACCCCAAATTTGCCAATCCTTCTGCTACTCTTTACTAATCCAAACAGCCAACAGAAGGTTAGCCAGTTCATTGTAGGTGCCACAATCCACAGAATTCTCCTTCGTGTGCTTCTGCACTTGGAACAAGTCCTCGTCTGATGGTGATATAATAAATTTATTAATAGGGATAGAAAACCAAGGCTGTTTTCTGTGGGCAAGTCCAGACGGGTGCTTTTTCTTGCAAATTGGTCACTCAGATCACATTTTTCTGTGTGCATGATTGACACACACTTTTTCATAGGTATCATTCTGCTGTTTCCCATCCACAACAGTGGGCGGTCCATGACGAAATATTTCCATGCTCTTTTCTAACCCCTCTCCTCAGTTACTCCTCCTCCAGCTTCTGCTATATTTTACCATTCGGAGCATGTGTGCAGGTGTTTTTGCACCTGTGCACACACACACCTTTAAAGTAACTTTCCTCCACAGGAAGAGCACTATAGCACACATTAAGAGCCCCTCATTACGTTTATTTCCATTAGAGTTTTAAAAAATTTAAGTATTACTATAGAGGTATTGTGCAAGACTGATATTTTGCTATGCCATAATTCTGATAGCTATCGGTTCCAATAAGGAGATCTTTGGGCAGTTATTATCACCATTCTGATTTATGCACTGTGATTAGTCTCCAAGGCAGGCTTCCTCAAATGCGGCCCTCCAGATGTTTTGAGACTACAATTCCCATAATCCCTGACCACTGGTCCTGGTAGCTAGGGATCATGGGAGTTGTAGGCCAAAAACATCTGGAGGGCCAAGTTTGCGGAAGCCTGCTCCAAGGTAATTCCCCACATGTGTTGAAATCTTCACAGAACAGTACTGCCGAACTACGTTGATGAAATCCCAACATGTGCTCAATGTGCATCATGTGGAAATGGGCATGCTGCTAGGTTATGCTCAGGTAAAAAGCAAGTGGAAGTTGGGGTGCAGCAATAGGAACCACCCAATGAAACATCACCACACATGTGACAGCCCCCTCCCCTCCAAAAACCCAAAATTGTGCTTTTGAGTTTTCACAACAGCAGTGGATGTGTGGATAGATAATGGATCCTTTTTGCTTAGCGGTTTTCCCCAGTAAAAGGAAATCTGGAATAAAAAGCATTTTGATGACGACAACATTCTATGACAGTACAAAACACCTGCACGCATGAAGTCCACAATAAACCTGCATCTGGAAGCACCTGTTGCCACAGCTTCAAGCTTGAAGAATGGTTTGTTTATTTAAATTATTTCTAAACTGCACTTTGTCCAATGGATTCCAGGATGGTGTAAGATAAACATAATCCATGATTCATACAAATACAATAAAAACAGTACCCATGGGTGAGCAAATGCTACTTCCCTTTCTTTCCTGCTTGTCCCAATCTGCTTAGTTCCTTCTTTCCAGATGACAGTCTCTAGCCCTAATTATGCTTCTACTTCCTGTCCCCTCACCATTCTTGACAGCAAAGCAGTGACATCAGAACTGTCCTAACAGCAGCGCTGACAAACCCCTCAGCCTCAGCATATGTGTATGATGCTTCAATTGTGCATGAACATGTAGTATAGATTAAAGATTCTGCCCTTTTGATGCCACAGAAAGTGGGACATGATGATTGTCTATTGTTTGAACACTTGTGGCAATTGCATTTCCTGCTTTTAGGCATAGCCCTCAGGGAACAAGGCCTCAGCATTTTTCATGGGATCTGAAAGAGACACAGTTGCCATGTACCATATTAACCATATGGCAGGCACAAAGGATTGGTTTAAAGCTCATTAATGCAACATAATATATATATATTATATATATATTATGAAGGAGAAAGCTTTACTGGATTGCCTAATTTATGTTAGTCAATGCAAATACTTACCAATATTATTCATGGACTGGGATTCACAAATAGCAAATACAGGAATCCAGAACAGTTGACTTGTTCTATGAATGACATTCTTATCACTAATGAAATTGTAGTTGACTCCTGGAAGGCAGAAAATCTTACAAGGATTTGGAAACAAGGGGGAGAACGTTCAAGCTGAGGGCAGAGTCTCATGACTGGTTTTTTCCATTCCTTCCATGTGTATGATGTGCAGGGTAAATGAGTTGCTAATTGCTGTAAATAGGGATTCAGTGCCATAAGCACATCTGTCAGTTGATCAACACAAGGGCAATGTGGGAACATGCACATCTGGCGGAAACCACCACTGGTAGTATTTTAGTACCTTATTAGCACTCCTTCATTGAAGCAGTTCCTAGAATGAATATACAGATCTTGACTCATGAAAAGGAGAACTCTTAAATATGAGAAGCAGGTTCGCCCAAAAATACATTATATGATCACGTAGTTATGCATCTAGAAAAAGTTTACAATGCATTTGCATGCGCGCACAAAGAAACACAGTCTATACACACAGGCAAGGAACATGCAGAGACGCACAGTTCCTCTCACACTCATACAGAAAGCTCTCCCTCCATCTGACCCTGCTGGGGCTGCCACAGCTACGGATATTGCTGGGCTTCTAATTTTGCATTACACATGGACACACAGAGGGGAAGCAATGGAAAACTAGGTGGGTGTAAAAAATCTGACTTTTGTCTCCCTCACACAGCAAAAGCGCCCAAACCAGCCAGAGAAGTCTGTATGCTTTTATCTAACCAAAGAAGAATTCTGATTATGTACTTCATTCACCAGTTTATATTCCTATAACTTCCATCAAAACCTGACTGTTCATGCCATTTATTTACAAAAAGTTCAGCTGTAACCTGAAGCTTCAAGTGAGACTACCTAGGGGTAAACCTTCCTTCGTTTTTTAATAGTTGGGAAATAATTTACTGCACCAAGGATTTAGCCTCACAATGGTAATATTGTGGTCAAAGAAGTCAAAAGATCCCAAAGCATTTTGTAGATTTGAATGCTGAAGGTGGGCTATATAGGATTTTTCTCCTGATGACAATATATCCATAAACACCCTCCATCCCTTTCTTAATCTATCCCTCTCTTCCTTGCTAATTTCTTTCCACTCATGATAATAAGGGGGGGGAATCCTGTTTTAGAGATTTATGCTCATCATAATCAATGTCTTGCAAAATTGGTGCAAAAATAAAAATCACGCCAGCACTTGTGTTGTCATCCAATTCTTTCTGGGAAATGAGAAGGCAGGGCGGGGCTTAACAAAGCTTTCTGTGGTCAATTGTGTTATCGAGGCACTTGGCACTAACAGCTGATTCTGACCTACTATTAATCTCTCAGGAAAATAAAACACTCCTTTGTAATTAAAAGTCTAACCAGTTACTACTGTGCATTTTCTCTCAGTAAAAGCAGCTTTCACACACAAAATGCACATAGTGAAAGCCTTGAATAGAATCAGACGGTGATAACTAGTTGTTTCAGTGTTGCTCAAAGCAAATCAATCAGTTTAAGCAATATTTCTCCTAAGTGACATAAATGCAACACATATTATCAGGTTTGTGCCTCTAAGCTCAGTGATGTCCAGAAAAAGGACATGCTACATGCTTGTGCCAGTATCTCCAATACTGAGAATATGTAAAAGTGCATCACTGTTTTTGACAGTGGAGTCAAAAAAACAATAAGCAAACATCAAAACAAAATGCCATTTTGAAATATTACTTTGGGATTGTGGTTCTTTTATACCAAAGGAACACACAGAAAGATAGTGTAAGAACACAATTAACCAGTCTGGCAAATTCAATTGGGCAAATGCATCAAGATTATTTCAGTCTTTTTAGGGGGTGAAACTAAATTTTTGCAAATTTCTCCAGCGAGTGATCTTAAAAATATGTGTTTGGGGGTGAGGAATTCAAAACTGCTATTATTTTTGTGATTGGACAACATTTAGGTTGATAATCTACCTTTGATTATAAAGCATATAAACTACTTTCGGAAAACCAAGTAATTTTATCTTCTGAAAATGCCAGGTAATGCTAAATACATACATACATACATACATACATACATACATACATACATACATACAACTGTGAGTACTTGGCAATCATTTTTAATTATTTCCATTTTACACACATTTTTCTTACGAAGCAAAACTAAATTATATTAATTTAACCAAAATATATTTTGAATTCCCAAGTCATGTTATAAAATTTTAGCACCCCTCATCTCTGGAATTAGAAAGTTGAAAAATCCAACCTACCTCCAGGCATCAAAAAGAAAAGAAAAATAGTTTAGCAGTTTCTAAATTAGTATTTATTAATTACACAAAAGCAAGATTAGGGTACATCGAAACAGTGCCTTTGGGTTTTTCCTTTTACCTCTCTTCAAATAAATCCAGTGTTAAGATGCTCCATCATTATATTTGGAACAGTAGCTCAATGTCTTTTAATGGGGGGAAATGCAATTTAGGATGAGGGTGAAGACAGATGAAATGTTTTCAGCATGGTGGAAGTGGTTTGAACACATAATTTCTCCATTTGTTTTCAGGGCAGTGAAATGGGCATTCAAACCACATCCATTTCTTTCTTCACCCTTACGAAGCTCCTAAGAACACTTACATCAGTGCTGGTCTGTCATCTTTGGTCTGATAGGGTCATCTTTGTTTTGCTTAAAGGAAGTATTTTGAGTGCTGCCCAAGGTTATATGGTCAAATGTATCCATGCAATCCCTCCCCCCCCCCATAGCCACTATTCCAATCTTGGAGAGAATATTGAACTTTCCAAGGTATGTGGTGGAAGTGGTGCTGAAACATTTCAGATGATTAAATTACCTGTTGTGTGGTGGGGGTGGAATTAGATGGACAATTTTGCAACTAAATGCTGAATATACATTGGGAAGATGTCCCTGGGAATGACTTATGAATCCTATGCATGTTTAGTTGGAAGTATATTTCACTGTTTCCAACAGGCTTAACTTCCAGGGTGTGGGTAAGATTACAGCCTCAGCATATGATGAAAGTGCTGGAAAGGAGAAAAAAGGCTGTCTCCAATGCTGCATGAGCAGCGTTTTGCAGGAGCAATGGGATGACTGCCCCCTCCTCTCTTCCCCCCTGCATAAACCCCAAATCCTCCAACCATCCGGAACTGGTTTTAAGGATGTGCAGAGCACTATTCAGTCTTCCTTTGATGGAAGTTGCTGATATGGCCCACATAACTCTTAAATAGTTTTGGAGAAAATGGAATTTCAGGGAGCTCTTTTTTGCTTTTATTGCACTTTGATGGGAGGGAAATGATATACAAGTTTTAAGATGGAATGAATGAAGGTAAACTGCAAGATAAAATGTAAAGAACAGCATGCGCGCACACACAACTCCGATATGAATTCCCATAGATGGAAATGTTATAAAATTATGATTAAAATTTTGGCAGCAGTAACTCAGGTATGATTGTTTTTTTACTTAAGGGCAGGCATGATGCCTCCTGCACTTTCCACCACTGCTCCAACTCAAGCCAGGTACATTTCAGGTTATCAAGTTTCACAACAGAAATTTGGAAGAAAAAGGCCTAGCAATCTTTGCCAAATGCAATGTCTCTATTGAGTGACTCACTCTGTTGCCCAGATTTTTCCTAATTTGGGTACAACAGTTGGTACCTGAAATAGACCTGATTAGAATGTAGATACTTAAGGCCCAGGATGAGTAATAAATCCAAAATAGCCATCGGAGCAGGACCAGCATGTGGGAGAGAATGAAAAAAGAAGAGGAGGGAAGTGTGCCAGCAAACCTGACAAATTAGCGAGTTCTTCTTCGTGTAAAGCCTGCTGGGCCATCTTAAGGAGTGGCAGCAACAAACTAGGAAGTCTCTCTAAGCACGCACGTGCTCTGGCAAGTATGAGTGCATAAACATCTTTCCTGAGCTTCGTGTTCAGGAAGCGCGTTGGGCTTCGTGACAAGTTACACCCAGAAACAGTGTTGGCTTATTTGAACACCTCTCATGGAACTAGGGTCCTGAAAAAAATCTGACTTCCTCTTCCCTTTTGTTAAGGGTGGGCTGTGGGAAGTGGTCTTGAGAGAGTCAGGAGTAGGAACTGGGAGCCAGGAGAAAAGGGCAGTCAGGTTCTATGGTTAAACCAGAAGGCAGAACGAGAGGTCACATCAAGCACCAGGATAATTCCACGTCCCTGGCTTGTGCAGCACTATTGCCAAAAGAACACTTGTTGTGGTTGGGCCAGGTGGACAGAAGACGAGGAGTCAGTGTGGCGTGTCCTGTATTGGGAAGTTTTAAATATTTGATGTTTTAGTATGTGCAGATATGTCCTATGAGCTGCCCAGAGTGGCTGGGGAAACCCAGCCAGAAGGGTGGGGGTATAAATAATAAAATAATAATTATTATAACACCAGGCTGCTCTGCAGTGGGACTAAACTAAAGTTTATGCTGCTTCTGCAGCAGGAAGGTGTGGGAATTAAAGGGGGTTTAAAGAGATCTGATGAGCACCATCAGGCTTTGGAGGCCAGCTATGAAGAGTTTAGGGTCCTTAGCCTGGCTATGGAGCATCCTTTTGGATAACCCGCCCAAACTCTGAGCAAGGTTGGGTCAGGTAGGTCTCTTTATTTACTTATCTGTGGGGAGCGGACAGGGAAATTTCTGGGACACAAAAGAAAGGCATGGAGTGCCACATATGGCACCTGAATTCGAGTTCCCCCAAACTCTGCTTTAAATTATTTGTGTTAGTTCTAAAGCAGAGAAGGGGAACCTGTGGCCTCCATACATTATTGGATTACAGCTATTCAGCTTATAAAAGAACCCATGGAGTCACATTATACAATGTACAATCGTTAAATAAAGCAGTTTCTCAAAGTGAATGTAGCCCACTCTGTTGATGATAGCCGTCATAGAACTTCTGCAGAGAATCTGGAATTCGAGGAGTCACAATAGCCAAGGCTTGTTGGAAATGCCGTCCCATAATGCATTTTGCTTGTATATCTTCCTGAAGGGCAAGAAGCGCAGCTTCCCTACAAACCGCAGTTATCTGAAAAAGAAATATATGTATTTAAATAACAAGATTTATTGCTGGAACATTTTATCTGCTGAGGACTGGTGGCAGAGGACAGACGCAGAATGAAACAGAAGGCCACATTCATAATTTTCTTGAGCATCCATGGAAGCCTCTGCAAAAAATTGTTCCAAGCCTGGCAAAATCCACCAACAACACATTTACGTTCTGATGTTTGTTATTGCAGCATACACTGCCCTCTTATATAAATAAAATATGCATATGGCAGATGCTCAATTAAAAATACACCAACTGATGGCAAACAATTCAGTAAGCATTCCAGAAACGAGAGAAAGACTATCAAATCATTTGTGACTGCTTTCTTGTCTCAAACTGTAACTTTAAAAAAAAGGTGGAGGGAAGGGGGAAGGAAAAGCATACAATTCAAAAAGAGAAGCAGGAAGGAAGAAAAAGTGTGGAAAAGAAGACTACTAATATCTTAAAGCCTGAGATGGGTTTTTAAGCTCCCTGGACTTCAGACAGCGGAAACAGCCTCATGTTAATGTCATTCTAAAGACACATTACTGTGGTGAAAAGCGCTTGAGGAATGAACAGGGGGACCACGATTTTCAGTGTAAGAGGGAAAACAGTGATTGATATTGACTGCACCCTTGTGTGTCTAAATGAAAGAGCCAGCTGAAATGCATTTGTCAGCCATTCAGTATATTTTCCTTGTTTGTTCACTTGCTGAAAAGACTTCCACCGCCCATGCAGGACTAATGGCTGCCAAAGTCTTTTAGTAGCTTTTTAGGGGATTTAGCATGTGTTTAGCATGCCTTCAGAGAAGAAGAAGAAAAAGCATGGATTTGGACATCTTTGTCAGGTTACTACAATATTGCTGTTAGTTCTGATCAGTGCTCTGCTGTTCTGCATTTTAATGCTTTAGAGCACAGTGAAGACGTTAAAGCAAAAAAGAATCACACACATTGCCATCCCACAGGTTAAAGTCTATGTATGCAAGTTAACGGAGGGAGCGCAGCCACAGGAACCCATGCTTATTAGTTCCTAAACTCAGAAAACACCCCACAAAGCCTGATAATTTATCAAGTAACACATAGAGTACCTTGATATGTTTTCCTTGTTTGCTCACTTGTTTTTTTGACACCAAAAGGCACACCTTTCACAGAAAGTCTTATTCATGCCATTGCATTTACAACTCAAAATGAACATGAACATCAAAAATCAGAATTGTGTGTGAGCAATATATTCTTCCAGTGGTCACATGAACTCAAAGGTCACATGAAGAACACTCATGACCAGCTTTTCTGCTACGTACTTCATGTTTCCAGTGATTATGTCAGGGGTTGTCAACCTGGCCCCTACTGCCCACTAGTGGGCGTTTCAGCATTCTAGGTGGGAGGTAGGGGGTTCTATGGCACAAGCGAAATCCTCCTTCCATCGAGCACTGGTGGGTGGTAAGGAAATTTTACCATCAAGAAAGATGCATTAGTGGGCGGTAGGTATAAAAAGGTTGACTACCCCTGGATTACGTAAACAGTGTTATAAGAAAAACTGATAATCAAAACTTGGGAACTCCCGGAAACTGAGAACAGGAGGTACACAGTGTTGCAACACTGCATCCAGTCTCAGAGCATCCGTAACAGGATGATGGAGGTCTGCCCAGCAATCTAAGCAGGGGCATTTGAGTAACAATGACACATACATATCGAGCATCAAAGTATTTGGATTATTTCTGAGAGACTGATCCAGTGTGGCCTGTGATGCACGGCTTTCACTGGAGAAGATGCTAATGAGGATAGGTAGTAGATGAATCTCACATGTAGAGCAAGATGTTCAAGAGGGATGAAGCCTCAAAGTACAGAATGGGAACAAACTATGCCCTTGGAATAGAATAGAATGGAATGGAATGGAATGGAATGGAAATGCAGACAGCAGTGAAGAGTGGAGACATCTGTACTCCTATGCACTCTATCATGCACACTAACCCAAAGTACTGTGGATGACATGCAGCAGCTCATGGCTTAGCACATGCAGCTGCCAGTGGGTGGTGGAGGCTCAACACTGCAGGATGCAGGCAGAACATGCAGGCTCAAGCAAGACTCTTAACCTCTAAAATTCCCAGCCGGGTCATTCATGCAGTTCAGCAAGCCTACTTCCCACAGCTTGTAGCCCTGAGAAAGAGGCAGTTGCGGTCAGCTAGCAGCAGCAGCCATCCCATGTCAGGGTCAGCAGTGAGTGGTGTGTATACATGGGGTGAGACACCATGTCTGCCTGTCTGTCTCAAGACAGTCACATCCCACATGTCAGCATGCAGACAGAGAGCAAAGGCGCTGCTTCCTGCATGTTTAATTTCTGAAGTGCTTACTATTTGCTCATCTACAGACTGTAGTGATCACTAGTGATCCCTCAACATGCATTTTCAGCTCTCGATGTCATGTATTACCTGACTATCTTTAACACAAGCTAAGCCTCATCTGTAAAATGGGTAAATTTTTTCCTGGAATGTCTTCAAAATGCTTACGTCTCCAGTAATATTAAGTGTATGTATACAATGGTTGTTGACAGGAACTTTACACACAATCATTAAATGTGCTTCTTAGATGAGCATCTTCTGTGCATTTTGCCCATTAAAAATGGGATGCCAACCCTAAACAGCATATTGAGCTGTTGGGCTCTATTCAGGTGCCAGAATGGTTTATTTCAAGAATCAGCAATCCTGTCTATTAGGATTCAGCCAGTCAACTATTTTGGAGAAGGGAAAACGCAACAGTGGTGATACTTGCTTTAAATGGCAAGATCTGATAATAAGAATATGTTATTAGTGCCTATCTTATTCCTGGGCATGTTTTGCAATGCCAATCTTTGCGCACGCACGCACGCACACACGCGCGCACACACACACACACAGAGAACTAGAATAATTGACACTTGACATTTCAACAGGACTAACATGTCCCAGCAAAAATGCCACAGGAACAGGGTGCATCACACATCCATGCAATAGCAGTATAGCCCTAGTTTACATATGTATCAGTGGGAAATTTGTCATTTATTTTAGTGAGGCTTAGAAGACAACCTAGTTGTTTTGATCTCAAATTATTTTCTAAAGTTACTAATGAGTAAAAAAGAACACACAGAATAGAGACCAATAGTAATATTTAGAGAGGGGGTTCTAATTGTGTCGATCATTTTCAGCTTCCTAGGTGAAAAATACTCTCAGGTATCAATTATTATACTCCTGAAGCCATGGACTGATAACCTAACAATTCATCTGCCAGGATGAATCAGATGAGATGAATAGCTGATTCAGCTTGCTTGAGTCAGGTCCATTGTGGTTTTAAGCACTAACTTTTTTTCCAAAGGGCTGAAAGTCCTTTTCAGCTTCTTTGTATTTGAAGTGCTCCCAAAAAAACTTTAAAGAATATCGAGAGACGGGGCGGGCAGGGTGGTAGTGGGGAGAAATGAGCTTCTGTGTTTAAAGTCTTAGGTATTTTTTAAGAGTGGCTTGGTTAATGCATCCTCTGCCGGGAACACCTGTGAACTATTGAATTTAATTGGGCCGCAGCTGGTGCAGATTGTATGTGCAGCGACTGGCAGCCCGATAAGCCCGTCTCTTACATTGTGTTGCATTTTCCTTTCCCTTTCATTCAAGCTTGTCATCCCCCCCCACCCCCACCCCCCAGATGGTTACAACAGACCGTGTGAGAAAGGGATTAGGGACCTGGAGCAGATTGGCATCCTGTGGTGGTTTGTGAATAGTGCAAATTGTGGAGCTTTCCCGGATGACGACTACCTGCAAGAGTGCGGGCTAGCTTGCCGCACACACACTCCTAAGCACGTCTAAAAGTAGGATTAGAGAGTGGGAACATCAGCTTTCCCACTCAGCATGAAGGACCGTGAAAAGGCTTCAGAATTAGACCTTTCAAACAATGATGAAACCCCAAGGGTCCAATATGAAAAGGTACCCCCCAACTCAAGTCTTTTCTGTGACTGACTCTTACTAAATCAGTCGTATGCACCTGCTTACATCACAAATAAGCCCTCATCACAAATAAACCCCAAATCCGACCCTGAATAAAAAAAGTCAACATAAAGGAGAGGAAGTTTAAGGCTGCCATGGTTTCTCTGGACAAGGAATTAGGAGGTCAAAAATCATAATTTGTTACTTAAGATATCTCTCCTACATCCTGCTAAGAAACTCCATATAACTATAGTTTTAAAAAGCCAGCTCTAGCTTCAGTCTTCTTTCATTTCCCTCCCATTCCTGAGTTTTGGAGTACATTGTCAGCAATATGCCGATGACACACAACTCTGCTTCTCTTTTACATCTGCAGGTGTGGCAAGAGATGCACTGGACCATTGTCTTGCCTCAGCAACTGACCAGATGAAAGTCAATAATACTGAAACTCAAGCCAGATAAGACTGAAGCACTGCTAATCGGTGGTTCCCCAGACTGGATGGATGGCAGGTGGCCTGCTCTCAATGGGGTTACACTCTGAAGGAACGGGTATGAGACATGGGAGTTCCTCTGGATTCATTGCTATTGCTTGAGGCTCAGGTGCCCTCACTGGCATGGAGTGCCTTCCATCCACTTCAGCTGGTGGCCCAGCTGTGGCCCTATATGGACAGCAATACTCTAACTTCTGTTGTCTATGCTCTGGTAACCTCTGGGTTAGATTACTGCAACACGTTTTACATGGGGCTGCCTCTGAAGATGGTTTGGAAACTTCAGCTGGTGCAGAATTCAGTGGCTAGGTTGCTCACCGGGGCAAGATGCTTTGAGCATGTAACGCCAATTCTTCCTTGACTATACTGGCTGCCAATGAATTTGCAGGCTCAATTCAAAGTGTCTTAAACAGCTGAGCACAGCAGCACCCCAAGGACCTTCTTGCTCCATATGAACCAACCCAGACCCTGCAATCATAATCCGAGGCTCTTCTTTATGTGTCTCCTCCGTGAGAGGTCAGGAGCAAAGGGGAGGCCAATGAATAGCCGTATGTCAAAACTGAGCCCTTCTATTTGATCTTACTGAATGTATTAAATTATTAAGCCTAGAGGAAAACACCCATATAGGATCTCAGAATTCCATACCAGCTTTGAAGAAATACTGAAATTCTCAACAAAATAGTAGTAATTTATGCCCTAGAGCCACAACTGAAGGCTAAGTGACTTTGGGAAAATATTGTCATATGAACTGAAGTTTACAGCTTTTGCAAATATCACATGTACTTTATAAAAATAAGATCCGTTTTGTGTCTATATGTATGCTTATCAAATATCCACATGATACTTGTTTATCTCTACTGATGCTTATCTAGTTGTCATGTGTTTGCACAGACCCAGTAAATGAGAGACAGATGAACTGTGTTCCCAGAATTAACACATGGACCATGCAATAAACAGAGAAGATTATTTGTGTTAGGCTTTTTATGGGGTTATGCCAAATCCTTGTACACTGCATAAAGGGTCTTTTAGAAAGATCATGCTCATTCTCAACCATTCTGATAAGAATTAACACCCACAGGGTATGTTCTGAATGTAGCTACAAGCCTAGTTTCCTTTTCTCCTGTTTGTGATTTTTCAACTATACATGAAACCTTTCCAAGCAATATATTAAATGTAAATTCCAATTTAACATTTGTAACTACAAGCTCTAAATGCAGCTGCCTTCCAAAACATACTGATTTGATACAGATCCCATCATTCTGGCAAAGGCATGGCAGGACTGCACCTTTAACAAAAGAATTCTGTAACAAAAACAAGTTTGCACATGCTGGGATGGAATATTTTTAAACAACATGCCCTGCCAAGTGCTAGTTTCAGCTGTATTTGTGGAACATAACTGCATACATGCACTTCAGAATGAAACTAAGTTTCATTTCTGGAACCTATCTTCGGAATAATTATTTTTTTGAGAAGACCTCTACAAATTAATCCACATATACACTTTAATACCCTTGTGCTATCTCTAGTACAGGCACATTTATATACCTGGACATATAAGCTATTGTGTGCACTGTATGTAGGGGGGTATCACTTTCAAGACTTGGCAAATCATAGGGTCATATATCTCAGCACTCAAAGGACCTCATTGGGAAATACTTGTCAGCTGTGGTCAGCACAGTTCAAGAAGATGATGACTGATAGAGTCAAAGGCAAGCTGAAAAGATGACAGACTAGAAGGCAAACCATATTTTGAAACACTGCAGGAACCAAGTATGGTTAAGCCTATGGACAAGAAGATTAAGTGGTGGCACTTTAAATAAAAAAGAAAGCAGAAGTTAAAGAATTGAAGTGTCCAGACAATGGGAGAATAGATTTATGTTCTCATAAATTCTTATTCTTAAAATAAGGTCATCAATGCAATAAGTTGCTTAAGGAAGCAATAAACTTTCTCAGCCCAAACTTAGAAGTCCTATCACAGATCTCCCACACCTTCTAATTTGGCCATAACTCTTATTTCCATTGATACAATGTGTCAGAAATTAGAGCTAATTTTTAGAGATAACATTTCCCTAAATACCAGGTTGTACACATACTATATTGATGGTATTCAGATTTTGGTGAAAGTTTGTGGCCAGAATAGGGACAGAGAAGTGTCTCCAATTTCCAACTTGCTGGAAATTTTGGGTGGTTATCGTGCATGTGTCTTTTCCCAAGAAATTCATAAAAGAGTTGCCAGCTGCAGGAAAACATCCAAAACACTTTCTGGAAAGCTGAAGAGCAGGAAGATTGCAAAGCTCTAAAATCATCACTGCCACAATAGATAATGTTCCCTTTAAGAGATGAAAGTGGCTGATTTTCTGCATTGGGTTATAAGCAGAAAAATGTGTTTTGGCCACAAGTTTGTATGCCATGCTAAGAAGCACAACACTCCCTCCCCCCCAAAAAAATGTGGAATAACAAATACAAGTCCAATTCCAACCCCCTACACCATCACTCTAAAGGCAGGAAAGAGATTGCTAAAAGATGGATGGCAACGTCAGTTTTTCTTCAGGGTGTAAATCAGTGGAAATAAATGTTTTCTGCTATTATGAGACGTAACAATTGTGTGTGTGTTTTCTCTGCACTGATCTTAGCAATTAAAGAATTCTTATAATATAGCTATTAAAAGAATGAAGACGTATGGAGGGAGCGGGCTGAACTACTAGATTGGCATGTGGATTCTAAAAAACTGATGCATCCATGCATGGCTTTGTCAAGAACAAACTCTGTTTATCTTTGTTTTTCAGTCCCCTACCTTGTCCAACATACACAAGTCAGACAGGCATAATACCAGCACATTTCCAAGACTGTATGACGTTTGTGTTATTTTTGTGCTAAAGAGATTTGACAACATCTTTGAAAGGATCAAGGGGATCAAGATTCAGAGTTTCTGTTGGCTTCCTTCACACAACAGTTCTATATTTACTCAGATAGGAATGTTAAAGATAGGTACATAAAACCTATGGCTTATCTGTATTGTGGATTTTATGAGCAAGGCAGTGCTATGATTCTCCAAATATGAAGTGTAGCCCAGACCATTAGGACTTCCATGATTTTGAGTTCACATGACCTTCCTTATGAAGCATGAGTCTCATAAGCTCCATCCTTCTCATTAAGCTAGATTCTGTACTTGGAAGATGTGTAGTCATCAGACAATTCTTTGCACAGCTTCATTTCTTGTACTGTGGCTGCCTTGCAGCATCCATCTCCCAAGCTAGAACCTGGAAGAAGTAAAGGAGGAATAGGAGGATTGGAGAGAAAGTGAGGGTTCCAGTTATTTGTGCGTATCCTAATAGCTTAGGTAGAATTAACAGGGAAGGGTTCTGGGTGTTTGCTCTTTTCCCACAACCATTTCCACAACCCTACCTAAAACCATACAGGGAAGTGTACAGCTACCTGGGGAGGTAACATAGAGGCAACTCCTTGGAGGTGTAAGGAGATTAATTACTGGATTCCTTCCGCCTTAGCTTTACTCACCACAGAAGAAATGTAGAGGAGTTGTCGATGATTATAATAATGCTATTATTGCATGGTTATGAATGTGGAGTTTATTGTATTGTCTTATTTAACTCGATTTTTTTTATTGTGATTCATAAACCACTTAGGTTTCTGTTGAAATATGAAGCGGTTAAGTAAGTTAACTAACTTAAGAATAAAGAGAAGAAGTGACAGCAACAGCTATCCGGTTTCATGAAGATGCACTTAAAAATGTCTGGCTTGAAACTAGTATAGGGCTCTTGTGAAAATATCGAAGAAGATAAGCAAATGACACCGAGAAAGGCAGAGCAGATAGGGGAGAGAACATGACCAACTGAAGGGAAGTTCAACAGCATTAGCATTTAGAAGCTTTTAAGTGTAAACATAAAGATAACTCAGATTTGCAGTCACCAGATTCACACACAGGAATAATTAGAACTTCAAAATGCTAAAATACTCTGCTAACAAACACGATGCATTGGTATCGATTGCTGGTTTCCTCCAAAGATTTAATGTACTGTATAACATTCTGGATTATTCAAAAAAAACTCCTGAAACTAGCATTTTCCAGTTCAGACCATTATAGAGGAAGAAAGCAGGGGGATCTTTCACCCCAAAGCACATACAATATTAAAATTTCATTGCCAAACATATATGTGATGTGCTTTCCACAGTTAATTTTTAATTTCCTGACTATACCGCATGTGAAATTTTCAAATACTTTTGGCACTCATTTCATGACATATGTGCACCTTATTGCAAGAAAGCAAAGTCAGCCCAATATGGAAGCCTCCAGACTAACTGAACAATCCCTGTGACTGTAAATGTTTCAAACTGAGTTTCAGGAGACGACAAAACGTTACAATCCAAAAAGGATTACAAATGCAGTATAATGGTTGCCACACTCTTCCCAAAATCGGCTCCACAATAAGAGAAGGCAGGTGTTTTAGCCAGCTTACATACAAAACTGATGATTTTCTGTTCGTGTTTATAAAAGCCACAATTCATAACTGACAGAAGGCTGTAAAACTTGGCACCTTCCCTCCTACAAAAGATTTTCCCCATGTATTCAATTTATTTTGCTTTACTTTAAGTCACCCTAATTATGCCAGCATCTTCAGCTGATGATTGTATTAGTCCTGAAACAGTCCCTAAACAAATGAGAGCTTTGACTTCCATTGTTAAAAGTCCTGCTTCCAATTTTTGGAGTAGGAAATTAAATAACTTACAAATGAAATACTGGGCTTAGGACCAAACATTTGAACATTGCCCTGTCCTTTTCAGAGCAAGGAGGAAGCGGCTGCTGAAGAAGGGACAAGCCAAGAGAAATAATGTTTAACCTCAGCCCCATGTGAAAGTGATTTGAGATAATCGAAGGAGTCTGCAAATATGCTAAAAATGGGACCACATACTAACAGAAGAGCTTTACCAGGAAGTGAGAAATGCACTGGACCCTTATTTTCACGAGAGCTATGCGAGGAAAGTGCTGCTATGGCAGGAGTAGCAGTGAAGAAATCTCTTTTTAATTTAAAACTACAAGATCGTGATAACCTGTCAAGTCCTTTTCCTGTGTCAAGGCTTGGTATACAAAGCAACATGGATTTCAATTACAGGAATGAAGGCTGCATTCCTAAGTACACATAAAAGCATAAGAAGAACCTGCTGGATCAGGCCAGTGTACCATATAGTACAGCATCCTGTTCTCACAGGAGCCAACCAGATGCCTGTGAGAAATTCTCAAGATAAACCCAAGCACAAAAGTACTCTCCCCTCCCGTGGTTTCCAGCAACTGATATTCAGAAGCATTATCCTACTGACTGTGAAGGCAGATCACAGCCATTGTGGCTAGTAGCCACTGAGAACCTTACCCTGCATGAATCTGTCTAATCCTCTTTAAAGCCATCCAAGTTGGTGGCCATTGCTGCCTCCTGCGAGAGTCAGTTCCATAGTGTAACTAAGCACATAGCTGTGAACTTACAGATTTGAAAATAAAGGACCAGCAGCCTCGAAAATAAGGGATCAAGCAGCCAAATTAAGGGATTTTCAGAGCACAGGTATGTTCAACTTCTGAGCCCCTCCGAGCCAAAGGCAGAAAGCCCAGCCAGCAGCCAAACGAAGCCTCAAGCGGTGGTTCCCACAGCACAGCAACCCGGCAAAGGGGATGCAGCAAGGAAAACTACCATTACCTCTCCACTGGGAAGCGCTGAGCAAAGGCAAGTCCCCAGGCAACGCGGCCGATTTGATCGGCACAAGGCATGCAAGCTCCACCCCCCAGTCGTTCTTAGACTCCTTATTGGGTGAGCAACGCAGCCAAGCAACACAATTGGAGCCTCCCTCCTCCCTGGCCGGCAGGGAGGGAGGGAGAGGAGCTGCTTCCTTTGAAACCCGGGAAATTTACGGGGTATCATCAATCTGAGACAGCAGCGGGACACGGCGCTGGGATAAGAGAGTTTCCCGCCAAATAAGGGACGGTTGACAGCTATGACCATGCATTGTATGAAGAAGTGCTTTCTTTTATCTGTCTGGTATCTTTCAGCATTCAGCTTCATTGGATTTCCATAAGTCCTACCGCTCTCTATCAATTTTATCCATTCAATTGCAAACTTCTATCATGTCACCTCTTACTCACCTTTTCTCTAAACTAAAACGTTCCACATACTGGGAAATGCAACCCAGGATTTGTTTCTGAGGAAACACACACAAGGTTGCACGGTAAGCTTATTTTTTTTAACGTTAGACTAATTTCCATTGTTGAAGAAGTTTGCAAGTTTGCAAGTTACACAGGATGTTTTTAATACTCACGTTTTACAGGTGAAAGCCACAGAGCCTGATATTCAAATAACACAAGTTTAGTCACCTCATATATATATAGTACTATTTTACTTATTTATTTGATTGAACAGGATTTCATAGAAACATAGAATCACAGACCTGCAGAGTTGGAAGGGACCACAGGGGCCACCCACCCCCCTGCAATGCATGAACCTAAACACGCGGTCCAATCTGAAACCATTCTGGACCCTGCTTAGCTTTGCAAATGTGCTAGCTGTTTTATTGCTGCACCACCGCTTAGTCATCAAAAGCTCAGTTTGGATATTAAAACTACTGATAAAATCAGATGCTAGAAACAAGTTAGTCTAAGATTTTTTTTGAAATGTAAATAAATTCAGCAGTTTTAAAAATATGAATTATAAAGCACATGGCAAATTGTCATGACTAGGTAAGACTTGCTTAAACAAAAAGGTTCTTAGCAGGTGCCAAAAGCAGTACAGCAAAGGTGGCTGCATAGTATCAATGGACAGAAAGTTCCACAGAGTAGGATCAGTTCCTTGAAAGTGTAGAACAAACGTAATATTGTCACTTATAAATACTTGCTATTGTAACCTAATTGGGAATCAGATTCCCTTGCTGATCTATTCCACCAGAGATCTATATACTACCAGTAGTAAAGGACAAAGTGGTGGGGCAGAGGCTTCCCACAATGACCAAACAGATGGTTCTAGGAACCCCATAAGTAGCTTTCTGTTTTGCTTTAGCTCTCAGCGCTTGATACACAGCAGTCCATTGGATCCAAACTTGTAGGTGCCAAATAGCACAACAGATGTGGGGGTCCTATTCTAGCTCTTATTTTTTTTGCCACCTCCCATCAAAGGAAGAGACTATCCTTTTGTAATTTAACATTCGAATAATTTAACAGTTAATATTTTTCCATACGGTACAGAGGACAACTTAAAAACCAAACATATATAGTAGCCAAGAAAGAAACCATCTGGGCAGATAACAGACCTGAATTTTAATGTATTTTGGTCTATGATGGTATCAAGCCTCCAGGTCTTACAGGGTGATAAACTATCCCCTCCCCCCTGAATGTTTCCACCATAAATTCATTTACACTAATGCCTGTAGATAAGCTGGCCCAATGTTATTTTAGTATTCAGTTAAGCAGCAAATAATTCAATTTTGCTTGTGTAAGAAATTAATTAAAGTGTTCCTGTTGCAAAACGTTCTGGAGGATGAACAAAAGCCCAGTGAAATGCAAGTAAACAAAGGAGGGTAAAATATGCTTACCAAATGTTCAATTTTTTGGCTGGGCTATATACTAATTTTTGCATTAAAGGCTTCCATAATTAAAAACAACACAGCAGCAGCAGGAAGAGGAGGCAGTGCAACCAGCAGGCTATCCTCAATTCAAGACCTGGGTCAGGATCCTAATTGCTACTAGCCTGGGTCCTATCCTCTCAACAGCCAGGGCATCCTGGCTGGGGGTTTTGACTTTTTGATTTAAGCATCTAACCATAAGGATGTATCATAAACTAGTTTTTAATAATTCCCTCTATTTGGTATGGGCTGCTGCTGTTCCAAGTGGGCAGGATAATCTAGTTTATGGAACAACTTGCACAGTTCTTTGGATATGTACCCCAGGAAACTTAGCTCCACCAAACAGGCTTCCCATGTGGAACCTAGACTGTGTAGTAATGGAGACATCAAGCTGTTCACGCTTTTAATTAAATTGAACACATTGTTATATTTTCTCAGAATATTTATTTTCTCAGAAAAATAATGTACACACACACACACGGTTCATCTGGAAGCTGTATCATTTTTCTGGTTTCATAAACATAGGATGACAAGTTTGTACTCATTAGTCGAAGTACTGGAGGACTACTGCTTTTGCATCTGGGCATTATGAAATTCTTTGTTTACATGCTGTTGCTTTGTTTATAAGGTGTAGAAAGAGTACTGACTTATATCAGGGCATTGTAACATTCCCTCCATTACATTCTGTTAAACATTCTGTTTAACCATCTGGCGTGGCAATTTAAAAGAACAAGGATTCCAGCATCCATTTCTTTACTACAGAATGTATGATCCACTGGCACAGTGGGATTCATTTCCAGATAAAGGATTACAGGCAGATTGCTTTCTTACAAACTTATCTAAACACTGTTTACTCCACAACATCAACACAATATTTGATGAGTAAAAGCTGTTGGCAACACTAGTGCAACATCACAAACCATTGTGATATGGTAGGGCTGCAGGCAGTGCCAATTTTGAAATCCATAGTAAAGTTGGGATTAGTACAGATTTCCAAACCAAAGGTGACATTCATATGCCATTTCATTTGCTACACTCCCTGCATGATGAAATTCTTACATAACTTCAATCTACTTTAAAGCTCTTTGGGATCAGACAAAAGAGCCATCTAGTCTAGCATCCTGTTCCCCACAGTGGTCCACCAGAAGCTTCTAGGGACATGAAGGCAATCTCACTTTCCCATGACTTGTAGTCACTGATAGGCTTATCCTCCATGAATTTGTCTAATACTGTTTTAAAGCCATTTAAGCTAGTGGCCATTACTACATTTTATGGCATCAGTGTCTGTAAATTTTACACTTTAGTTTTGTATTAAATTTGCATTAATTTTGTATTATACATACATGAACTAGACAAAGCTAAGCACTCAATGGGTAAATTAGAATATGTTGATAAATCTCTCCCACTGCAATCAATGGTATGTATGCCCAATTTGGGTTGCCTCTTCTCCACAGTCTCTACTGTGCATAGGCATGAGTTGAAAATAGCAACATAAAGCAAGCTTTGTTGAAAAGCTCCCACAACCACACCTAGGGAGGAACTACATATCTTGACAAAGTATGTTCCCAAACTTGTTTCCTGAGATAATGCAAATGGAGGAACATTGCATGGAATAAGTGGTAGATGGGGAGCTTAACTTTATCCAAACACGCCAATTTCCCCCTACAAATGCCATCCAGAAGCCATTATCTCTGGTCTTGAAAACCAGGTGGGGAAATGGGCTTTTTTGAGGGAGTGGGAAGCTGAATGCTAAATTGGTGGGTACAGGATAG
This sequence comes from Podarcis raffonei, assembly GCF_027172205.1. NCBI lineage: Eukaryota > Metazoa > Chordata > Lepidosauria > Squamata > Lacertidae > Podarcis > Podarcis raffonei. Next base: position 51,471,608 of record NC_070610.1, read on the forward strand.
TTAAGAGCACACACATGCTGTCAATTTTCCCATTACAAGACAAACAAACCCAGAGTTAGCAACCCCTATCCTTGTCTTGAAATGTGCTGTTCTACCTCTGCTTTATTTACCTACTTTGTGTATGGTAGTCATACCATATGCCATAACATAGCTTTATGCAAACAGTGTATGCAAACTCCACTTTAAGTTGTTTGAACTTCATTGTTTATTTCCTTTTGCCCACTCTAACCCACCAAAAACAGACCACTAAAAAATTGTACATGATTAATAATCTTTCATAACCTTCATATTTTTATCCAACTAATGAAGAAATATATGACTGTGTGAGCCTATGTTGAAGTGGTACTGGTACCCTCTGATGTGTTAAAGCTTTTAGATGGATCTTAATACTTAACAGTGATGTGTATTAAGGGTTCACTTGGGATGGGAGGATGTTCTTTCCACTCACTTTATTACATCATGCAACTCTTTGGAGATCTATGGGAATCTCCCTTCCACTTTCCTGTCTAGGATATATGCTCCTTTACTTCTTCCGTAAGAGAAATAATGTTTGGAGCAGCCCATTTTGCAACCAACCACTTTTGTTCCAAAACACAACCACCTGCAGTTCCTTGTCACTGGGTGTTTCATGAGCCATGATTAAATTGGGATGATCTGCACAGGAATCTTGGGTGTATTCAGGGAGTGTGTTCCATTTTCACTTCTCAAACATTTACATGACCCACCATGTCTGTATTGCACATTCCCTGATTTGCCCAATCAATACTACGTGCAAAACAGGATTCAACAAATATACCATTGTGAATACTAGGAATGCTTGCAGTAAGCACAAATCAACACCCGCCATTCTGGTTCAGAAATAAATGTATTTTTAAATGGCATTAGTAGTGCAAAGCATATTTTTGAAAGATTCCTATCAATTGCAATTTTGCAAGTCAATTCAGCAGATCAAGCATACAACTAGTTTCTCTAAAACATTCCCTTTGCTATTTTGGAATGGCCCTTCTTGAAATCAATGGCACATGTAAGCACTATACCAAGCAGAAGTAGGGTGGAGAAATATAAATTGCAAGAACCAAATGTAAGTTGCATGAACCAAAAATATTTCTTATTCTTTCTTATGCTGTTGCAGCAACATAAACAAAATAGTTCCAGTACATTAGCCTGTCAGAAAACAACATGCTTCTTAAACCATATGGCTATTATGATGATGTTTGTAACATGTAGCCAAATCACACTATTTAACTTGAGCAATTGTCTACATTATACAGACTTCTGGCAACTAAAAATATTGCTCAGGTGTTTTTGAGTCAGTTTACACTATACTTTAAATAATTGATTACATAGGTATGGTTTATTTTAAAGCATTATTCCTCATCATTTCAGAATTGCATCATCAGGTAAGCACACAAAAAGCTGCCATATAATATACTCTTGGCAAAATAATGCTGCCATTCATACATTTCTGGCTCTTCTACAATCTCACATCTGAAGGTGTACATGGCCAGAATAAATATAAATGCTTCAGTTTTACTCATTCTACTGAAGTATTAAGAATTGAATTTAATGCACCTTAACCAGGTTATAGCTATGACCATGCAGTTAAACAGATTGAATGAAATATTGAAGAGTTAACAGCCACTTATTCAATACCCAAAATGGGGTTTATTTTTACTGACTTTCATTGATTTTACTGTTGTAGTTGAACTAGATATGTGTAAGCCTCTCCTTAAAAAGGTTGCATAAAAGTATTTTAAATAAATAATAAGCACATGTTTTTCTCTGTGTCCACACTCCTTTGGGTTCAAATTATGAACATGGGTACTTTTCTCTCACATTTAATGTCGTTATTCATACAGACAATGGGTGAGAAAAGCTCTAACATGATGAGAACAGCTGCCTGCTTTTGCAACAGGAGAGCCTCTTTCTCTCCTCCTCCTGGCACCCCCAAAATCTATCCTGGAAGCTGAGGGTCCCTTCTGTGCAAATTTTTGGGGCATGCAGGGGGCTGGAAGCAGGAGAAGAGAAACCGGAAATCTCATTGTGCATGCAGATTTCCGTTGTGCAAGCAGTCACAATTGGATGTCGCCCAATGTTATTAAATTCTTTTCTGGTTTGTTTTCTTAACAAACAGTGAAGTTATATGGGCAGTCACCTGCTTTAGGAAGTGTGCTTTGTGAGCCCAATGTATGAACTCATTCTGTACTGTACCGCAGAACAGGAGGAGCAGCAGCAGCAGCAGCAAAACAAAGATGAATGACTGCTACCAAACATCAAACTCAGAATGCAAGCCTGTCTGTTATCACAGCTCTAATATTAGTGTGTATATTTGCTTCTGCTGCCAAATGTTATCAGTGTTGTCCTGACATGCAGAGAACAACCTGTTCTACACGGATAATAACTGGGTAGGAAATGGCTCCAGTTTATCTTTGTGACACTCGTAAGGTAATTTTATCCACTGTGGATATCATAACGTAAATGATGATCATTTGAAAGCACTTGGGATACTTGGGTTTCTGACAAAACTAAAGCCCTATCTTCAATCAGAAATGAGCAGGAGGATGTGGTGGTAGATCTCAAAATGCCTTGGGTTATCAAAATATTTGAGGTATGAGACATGCACACCTGTTCTGTTTTGTATATACGTCTCTCAGAGCTGAGGGCTCAGGCATAATATTGAAAAAGACAAAGTGGAGAAGATCTATGGCTTTCAAATTAACTCAGAATTGTCAGTCAATAGTCTGAACTTGATTTTTAAAAAACCAATGCCTAAAACCACGTAAGTACTGTAATTGGGTTAAAACTGGGAAATCAATAAAAATAATTGGCAAAAAAGAAAGGAAGAAAAGGGGGCAGGGCATAATGGGCTGTAAAAGGTGGAGCGGGCATATACATGCTCCGCCGATGCGTGTGGAGGTCAGGAATGTAACCTGGTACAAAATGGCCGTTGTCTGTACCACATAATACTACTTTTAATTACTGATATTTATTTTGTGGGATAAAACGAGTAAAGAAATTAAGGCAATTTTTTCAAGTGCATTACAATTAAGCATATCCTTTCAGACAAGAGGGAAAGCAGTACTGGCTCTAGAAAGGCTTCGGTGTGGAAGCCCTGTTGAAATGAATGAAATCTGGCAGAGCTGCTCTTGGTGGATGTTGGCCAATATGCACAACCAGAATGCCTTCACAGTGGATGAATCAGCGATAAAAGCTGTGGTTCCACACACCTTCACCATTTCCTAACGCTAAATATCTTCATATCATGACTTTTAAAAGCTCTGCAGACATGTTACATTTGGCTACAGCCTCTGTACATGCAGGAACAGCCAAGTCCAGTCAGGAAGTTTCTTAACTTGAAACGCTCAATTAATTACTGCAATATATACAGCAGAGATTTATGGCTTATCAGGGAAGGAGTTCAAAACATAACATCTTTTGTGACAACCAGGTCTTCATTTTTTTCAGAAAATAATTATATTCTAGAAAGAGTTTATCTGAATGAGGCAGATGACTGATTAAAAGGCAGACCTTAGAGGATGAACAGATTATAAAAGGCAGTATTAAAAATGAAAGCCCACCTCTCTCAACGAACCATCTAAACTACCTGGCGTAGTTTGTCACATATCAGAGGACCTCAGGGTAGTTTCCCACATACTCATTTAATCCCTACAGCAACCCTGTGAGGTAGGTTAGGCTGAGAGGCAGTGACTAGCCCAAGGCCACCCAGTGAGCTTAATGGCTAAGTGAGGATTTGAGACTTGGTCTCTCAAGTCCTAGTTCAGCACTCTATTACACTGCACTGGCTCTTATAATCTCATCCTTTAGAAGAGAGGTTAGTGCACTGGTGTTTTAATGTGTGTGTTTGACTGCACTTTACAGCTTGCCTGTCAACAAATAGTGCCAAAGCAAATTACAAAAAACGTCACAATTAAAACAGGTACAATTAACATTATAATAATAAAATAAAACCACAAAACAGCCCATAACTGTATGGCTTGATCACATGGCTTATTGTTTGATCTTGTTGAACTTTATTGCTTGAATAACATGAAATGATCTGTTTATTTTAATGAAGAGCCATAAATAAATACCTATGTGGCTTTCAGCTGACAGTGTCAACACATCTGTGAAAGGTAGAAGTATGAGAGCCCAGAATATGTAGAAGTTACTATCTTATACAAATATACATGTTTCTTTATATGCGGCACTTGGCCCTTGTGACTGGGAATTTCATTCAAACTAATAATCCATGTTTTTTTAAGCAAGCCAATACATATTTTTAGCTTTGACTATACAATGAGGCTGAGACGCCCAAAGTCCCACTGATTTTATTATCCTTGTTTATTATTTGTACATTAGTAAAGGTAAAGGTACCCCTGCCCGTACGGGCCAGTCGTGTCAGACTCTAGGGTTGTGCACTCATCTCACTTAAGAGGCTGGGAGCCAGCGCTGTCCGGAGACACTTCCGGGTCATGTGGCCAGCATGATGAAGCTGCTCTGGCAAGCCAGCACCAGCGCAGCACACGGAAACGCCGTTTACCTTCCCCCTATAAAGCGGTACCTATTTATCTACTTGCACTTAGGGGTGCTTTCAAACTGCTAGGTGGGCAGGAGCTGGGACCGAAAGACGGGAGCTCACCCCGCCGCGGGGATTCGAACTGCCGACCATATGATCAGCAAGTCCTAGGCACTGAGGTTTTACCCACAGCGCCACCCACGTCCCAATTTGAACATTAAAAGGTAAAGGTACCCCTGCCCGTACGGGCCAGTCTTGACAGACTCTGGGGTTGTGCGCCCATCTCACTCAAGAGGCCGGGGGCCAGCGCTGTCCAGAGACACTTCCGGGTCACGTGGCCAGCGTGACAAAGCTGCATCTGGTGAGCCAGCGCAGCACACGGAAACGCCGTTTACCTTCCCGCCAGTAAGCAGTCCCTATTTATCTACTTGCACCCGGGGGTGCTTTCGAACTGCTAGGTTGGCAGGCGCTGGGACCGAGCAGCGGGAGCGCACCCCGCCACGGGGATTCGAACCGCCGACCTTTCGATCGGCAAGCCCTAGGCGCTGAGGCTTTTACCCACAGCGCCACCCGCGTCCCTGTAATTTGAACATTAGACTACCTCTAATGAGGAAGCCCAAGAGAACCGTTTGGTAATTTGGATGCAGAACAAAGCAACCTGATTTCTGATAAAGGGGGTGTGTGTTTGTGGGGAGGGGGGAGAGTAATGTAAACTGCTTAGAGCACATTACTAGAGCTTCCTTATAAGCATTTTTTAAAAATTAAGAATATGTCTTTTAGCCTATCACTGAAAAGCTTGGGATACCTTCTTTACAACTCCCAACAGCAAGTGCTTGACCAAGTGAATAACATACAAATAATGGTGCCTGTAGTCTATAACATGGAATAGTCGAAGACCAAGCAGTTTCCCAGAAACAATACTAAGTCTTCGTTTTTGTGTGGGCTTTTGGTTATTGGCTTTAAAGTCAATATAGCACATATGTATGCTCTTGCTTGCTATCAAGCATATACTCTGCAAAGCGTGTACTTCCAGCACTATAAAGAGCGGCAAGTTTTTCTGATTATTTGGGTTACCTAATCTAGCATAACCATGTTTTATAATCAGGTGTTGTTGTTTAGTCGTTTAGTCGTGTCCGACTCTTCGTGACCCCATGGACCAGAGCACGCCAGGCACCTCTGTCCTCCACTACCTCCCGCAGTTTGGTCAAACTCATGCTGGTAACCTCGAAAACACTATCCAACCATCTCGTCCTCTGTCGCCCCCTTCTCCTTGTGCCCTCCATCTTTCCCAGCATCAGTGTCTTCTCCAGGGAGTCTTCTCTTCTCATGAGGTGGCCAAAGTACTGGAGCCTCAGCTTCACGATCTGTCCTTCCAGTGAGCACTCAGGGCTGATTTCCTTAAGAATGGATGCGTTTGATCTTCTTGCAGTCCATGGGACTCTCAAGAGTCTTCTCCAGCACCATAATTCAAAATTATAATCAGGTTCTTGTACCTAAAAAATCCCTGACAGAGACTAACTACTTAAGAATTTATAGCAGACCCTCTTCAAACTACAATACACACCCAGCGCTTTGGGGGAGGGGATGGACAGACTAATTAACTAGGCCAAACTGGTACACAGGAACTATCTATTGTAGGACCAAATTAGAAGGCAAAACGACAGACTACTGTTGTCACTTACAATTTCTAGCTGAAGCCACTCAAACATATCATCAATGATCTATCTATAGCACATCCTGAAAAATGATACTTCCCTTTCACAGGCCTTGAGTGGTAGCACCGTACTTGCTTACTGACAGCCCTCAATTTAAAACTGCTGCTCATCATCACCACCAACAGGTCACATAACAGAGATATGGACTCAGGACTATAGGAAAGAGATGTCATATTTGTCTACCTACTCTGGCATCAGGACCTTATTATATCCTCCACAGCATCAGACATTCATTCACCTATCATCTTCAGTGTAATATATGGATATTATTATTATTATTATTATTATTATTATTATTATTATTAACCTTTTCCCCATACAGGATTCAAAGTGGCTTACATATAAAAATAAGAACAGCTAAGAGCATAGAAATAACAATAATTAAAAAACAATTAAACAAATATGACACCAGAAATGACAGTAATCTAAAACTGATGGGGGGTACATTTCAATCTCTCCTGGCAATGTGTTAAGTGGCTTTAGAGTGGCAATCTTGGAACAAAGGAACTTCAAAGGGCAACTGCAATGTGAAATCAATTGAATTCATCAAGAGGGTCAGTGGGCTCATTTGTGGGCTCAACTGAGACAAAGGATTATTAGCACATTGTGTGTGTTAATTGCATTATCAATACCAGGATGTATTGTGTTATCAAATGTTAAGCAGAGACAGTGATAATTACTAAATTTTCTCCATTTTATTTCCCTCAATTTTCTCCATTTTATTTCCCCATTTCCAGTTTTCTCTTATAAACACAAGACATATAGATAGATATTGGTATTGAAATACTGTAATTCAGGATAATACTTCATGCATCTGATGAAATTGGACTTATGTTGTAATAAACGTTACCAAAAATCTCTTTGTAGTTTTCCCGAAAGATATGTTTCCTAGAAAACGTTCAAGGAATGAGGCTCTACAAACCTTTGTATGATGCTTGTGCCACTGCAGATGTCTTTACAGTTTTTCCTATTCATTAAATTTCAGCAAGGTAGACTTTGTTAAATTCATTGCTTTTCAGTAGATACAATGTACACTTTTCTCTCTTTTTGCTTTTGTCTTTTTAAAGTTTGAAAGTTTAGTACAGATATGTTTGTACTAAACATATGCAGTTAATTTAACTTTTATTTCAGTGATATTCCTTCTAGATCCTTTATCATACTTGTAGCTTTCTTCTGAATTCTTTTCAGTTTAAGAGCATGTTTTTAACAGAACCGGAGTGCCCACAACTAAATAGTACTCCTGATGGGATCACAGAATTGCCTAGCTGGATTTCCATTCTGTTTCTGAACTCTCTATAAAATATTCTATCACCTTCCACATAAAAATAAATTTGGTTACAGCAAAACCATCTCAATTAGCACACTGCCTTCAAGAGAAAAAATGGATTTCTATTGAAAATGTTTGTGTTCTGATTTGAATTCTTTTTACACATCAAATATAGCATGATTAGACACCGAAGCAGATCATTTTAAATCAAGTATCTATAATGATCTGTAAAGACAGATTGTGGGAAAGATCCCTGGTGCTATCAAGCTGGGCTTGATGGAAGCAGCTAGATGGCTGACTAGGGTGTTAGTTCAGCATAAACATCCTATCTAAATTAGCCTTCAGATAGTTACATAACCTTCAGGTAGTTATATAACCTAATGCCAACAAGAGTAAGAATGCAAAGCTCAGGAGTAACAGGATGTCAAGGAAGTGGTAGAGTCCACATAAAATTGCTCCTTTAAAAAAGGGGAGGATCTTTTTCTAAAAACATTGAATTTAATAATGAATAATGCATGATTAAAAACTTAATTTAAAATAACTGATGGGAAAGACTTTTCAAAATGAAGTCCCAAGAACGAAGGTTCCCACCACACCCATTTTTACACCTTGGCCATGCCCTGCAGAGTTGAGCATGGGTTAATGTGGCTCTCAGTATGAAAAAGGTTAGCCACCCCACCTACCCCCACAACATAAAAGTGCTGCACGCAGAAAGCACCAGGCATTTCACTATTTGCTACAAGAACTAAGATTACGTTAGTAACTGTATCTTGAAGAGAGTAAAACTGCTCCCAAGGAGCATGAAAAATTCTCAAGGCTGACCAGTGTAATTTGATTTGTATTTTTTAAAATGAACTTGATAAAAACAATTAAAAAACCAGCCTGAAAAAACAAACAATAGCAACTTCTGAAAGAGACCATTTCCTTCTAGAATTAAATTCCCAACTGCTTATAAACAGCAACATGTTTTTCCTTTACTGGGAACCACTGCTAAGTCAGAGGACAATAAAGAAGCATGGCCCCAGGGAAGACTGGGACGGGAGGGAGGGGGAAAGGGAAGCACAGCTGGATGATAGATTGCTACTTTCCGACTTTCTTTTGTAGCCTCTACTAAGTGACAGCAGCCCCCATGGTGCTGGCGACACACTTCCTTCTCCTACATTCTACACAGAAGAGTTTTTGACAACTTTATGTGAACAAATGGAGGACGGTGGGTAAGATGGAGGAGATATAAAATTAGTAAACAGCAAGTGAAGACCTGTGAAAACCCACTAATGTGTATTTCCTCCTTTGCAGTATAGTATTCATACCGATTCCATATTCTTAAGCACATGCATATATAGATGCCTACCTGGTGGCTAAGCATATTCCCCAATAGGTTTCTTGACCAGGGGGGTAGGGTGTCCAGTTTTTTTAATAGTACGGAGTTCAATCAAACAATATTATAGGGAAATCCCTCACCTTCTGGCCTGATTCTGCTAACTCGGAATCTAGACCAGGAAACAAGGATGTGGTCTCATTTTGCCAGTTTTGGGCCATTCCCCCTCCAGGGCAAAGAACTCAATTCAGTGTTTCTCTTGTCTTCAGGACTGGGGGGAAAGGGCAAGTGTATCCCCTCTCTCCTCCTTCCTGAATAGCTGACTGCTTCCTCCTTCACTAATGTGCATATATCTGGAAGAGGCTCACATAATTCCATTATTACTTGACACTAGTGGTGAGGCGGTCGGGGGGCAGGAAAGAAAAGTGGCGAGGCAGTCTCAGTTCTCTGCTGGCATCACACACAGATACACATCAAGCAAGTTTATCTTTTTTTTAAAAAAAAAATGATATTTATTCAAATTTTCATCCATACATAAACACAAAGAAAAAAGAGAAAAGAAAAACAAGAAAAAATATAGCGAAAAAATAAAGAAAAAAGAAAAAACCAAAAAAGAAAAAAGAAAAATACAAATCTCAGATTACAACTTTTCATCTGCTTATTTCTTGAACCTCCTCACACCTCCCTTTTTGTATTCTAGTTTAAATTGTTATTCCAGCAAATTCTTCCCATGTTTCTCAATTTTAATTTAAATAATTAATCTTAACAATATATCTTATTTGTTGATTCAACATAAACTTTCCATCTTTTAATATTATCTGTTATTCAATTTACCTTAATCTCTTTACCCTTATCTTATCTTAAAAATCTTAAAATTTCAAAATTTACATCATATTCATACATATTCCTTAAATCATTTCTACTAAAGCCAATTTAGTTCCTTTCCAGCATATTCCCTAATATTTATAATACACTGATTCCAAAATTAACAAAACAAAACCAAAAAAAATTTCCTTTGTATCTCTAATTTTTATCCAACGGTCCCTTCTTCCTGGTTTCGGATTGTGTCAGTCCTTTCTGTCCAATACATCCAGTCCATCAATCTAGTGTTCTAATGTCCGAGGCCCTTAAGTCTCTTCTAGGCCCCTTCTGCAGATTTTCTTGTTCTTGTTTGTGCTTACGCACTTCTTTGTCTATTATTAGATTCTTGGGGAGTGGGTCTCCGGAGGGTTCCACCCGGTAATAATTTCCATTTTCCTTCATCAGACTGGCCCCTTCCCCCCAGTCCCACTCCCCGTCGACATCTTTGTAGTCCAAAGGAACCTTATCCAAAAAATAGTTCTTCACCTGTTTCATGGTCCCACTAGAGTTAAAAGCTTCCTTGATTTCAAACAATTCCCAGCACTCTCCAAGTTCCATCTTCCAACGCAGTGGCTTTTGTTCCTGCAGGACTTTAGATCTCTCCATTTGTGTTGTTTGAGGAGTAATCACTACCTCTTCCTTCTTCATCTGCCCTTGGACTTGCCTTGTTAAGCCAGTTTCCTGAATTGATCACTGTATAGCTTCTTTATTCTTATTCTCTGTTAAATCATATTCACTGGCCACTGCACTCATCAAATCCAATTTCTCATGCATCAAGTTCATTTTATCACACAGCTGCTCCAGCAAAACATTTGTCATGCCAAGGGCAGACACCAAATCTTCCTTCCAACACATTTCTGAAGGTCAAATGGCTGGTCCCACGATCCAAATCTCGCAGCTGTCTACAAATAAACTGTGACAACAAACTGACAAGCTCCCTCTAGGGGACACAATTTCTATTTGTATCCAATTTTAAAATGTATCCACCAAAGAAGATTACTTTCGATTTCAAGTCCTTTCAATTTTCAGATACTTTGTTTCTTTAAAAAACAAAAATGCAGAAAGTAGCGTTGAAGTTAGTTTGTTTCTCTTTAGCTATCTGTCAAAAATACTCCACTTTCAATCAATGGACGTCTCAAACAATTTCTGTCCCGACACCCCGTTCCCAGGTTAGGGACGGTGGAAACTTAAATTCCTTTACTCTCCTCCTGCAGGATTGAACAGTCAAATTCCCCCCCCCTTTTCTCCTGCTTCCAAGAGGGTTTTATTAGTTATAAATGCAGGAAATTTCCAATTTTAAAGCAGTTTTCCAGGCTATTAGGTTGCAAGGTCTTTGCTTCAGTCTATATACAAAAAACGGGAGGCGGACTTCCTGATTAAACCTTCCCGCTTCGTGCCTAATTCATAAATTTTGCAATTTTCTTGATCCAATTCTCCGTTTTTACTCACGGATACTTGATTTAGAGTCCAAATGTCATCAGGAAAAAGTCAGCGCTCTCCGGCGATGGCTGCGTGGCTTCCCTCCATGGAAATAGCGATTGGTTCGCAGCACCGCGCTGCTCACCCCACTTCACTCCAGAGCCCCCAAAAGGGGGTTCCTCGTGAGTAGGGGAGGCGCTCTTGGTGCTCTGCCGAACCCCACGTTCCCAGGCTTCTCCGCCTGGGATTTCTAGCGGGCCCCCGCCTTCGCCGCGGCGGGAAGACCCAATTTCTACAGAGCCCGTTCCTCCGGTCAGAGGAACTCCGCCATTCGTCGTTGGCGCTAACCCGGAAGTTCATCAAGCAAGTTTATCAAGCTTCCTATCCATTTCTTTATAGTACAGCCACATGACAGAAATTTGAGCTATTGAATGAAAGATACATTCAAAAGTGCAACAAGGCCCACAAATTTCTTAATGCTTCATGTGTGAGAGAAGCTGACATAATGGATTATAATAAGTATTGTTATACTACATTTTTCATGTGCTAACTGTGTATGAACAGCCAAGGCTGTGTTGCAAATGTAACCGAGAGTGAGACAGTCTGAGGCCAAGTATGTTTACTTAGAAAGTCAGTGGGGCTTTTCCCTAAAAAGTTTGTAAGCTACTCCTGAACCAGAATGGAAATATGATACAGGAATACTTCTTTGGATGTTTGGGGGTGGGGGTTGTAGTTCCCAAAATAAAACGATCCCCAGTGCTCAGCAACAGGCAAGTTTGCCTATGAATTTTGCAAACAGGTTGTATTTTTTTCCTTGATTTTTATGAAACAAACAACAAAATATAGTAGAACTCTGTGCATAGTCATTTCCAGTGATAAAACTGTCTACATTTTCTTTACTGAATGTAAGAGGTGGTTTAAATCAGCAGCGTCCTTCCTCATGACTTACATTTAATCAGATGTGCTTTAAGATTGAGATGAGAGTTGAGCTATGCTATACAGTACAATATGACTTTATGGCAACGCAATGATGCTTTCCTGACATCAAATAAGCACATGGTACAGCATGAGTGAAAGTTGACCAGCATTTTGTTGTGCATGCTGTGTGCCACCCTTGTGAGTTATTGCTCGGCAAGGAAGATAAAATTTACACCAAGTCCTCTAGGTACAAGTGATAGATTTATAGTTTCTACTCACATTTAATGTCTCTTTGGTAAGCATGGTTATATGATATGCCATATAACATGATGCCAGTCTTGGCTCTCACACTATAAACTGTCTGCCATAAAGCTAAGACTGTCTCACATCTTAATTTTCCATAAACGTATGTACCTCAAAGAGATGCTCTATACTAGAAAGCAGGATGTTTCAGTTTTTATTGTTCTCAGCAGAATGTTTCACACACATGCTTGACCTGCCCATGAGAGTTGTCTTTATAACTACTTCTGAATTTAAAAAGGAATTTGCTTCAGAACTGGAAGGAGGAGATGATAACTAGGCTCTGGTTTCCAGAAATGTTTAAATGCTAATTTCTTTCATAGAACTCTTATAATTTATTCTATATATTTCCTCCACAGTTCGAAGAGAAAAGATTTAGGACAAAGCAGATCAGTCGTCCTTTTAATTTGAAAAGAAAAATGTAATAAACTTCTTTTAAAAGTCAGATTTAGCATAAGGATCAGCATACGTGCTTATTAAAAGAAGGAATCAAGTCTCTATTCTGCCAAGACATGTTTCATCTAAACTCACCCTTTTATTGTAGATAATGTATGATAATTATAATTATATTATCCTTTCCGGATAAGAGAGTTTCCGAATGACAGAATTAGCAACCTGACATCTGTCAGGATTCACATGATTTCATTTTTACTTGCAACAAACAGTTCTTTAGGGCTTCGTGTGCAATTTTAATTACAACACCAGAAAGCAAATTAAGAAAGCCTATACTGAGCTTTATAGAATAAGCAGCACCAGTTTTATTGAGACAAATTCTGTGCAATTTAAAGCTGGAAATTACTAAGATGAAGCGATCCCTAAGAAACTTACATCACTTTCCCTAAAATGTCCATTTTTTAAATACACTGAAAAATCACGAAACACCTTAGAATGGCATGGGATGCAGTTGTGTATTAAAAAAAGAGGAAATCCAAGAATGCACAAAAAAATTTGGTTACTCACGACTTCTGGACCCTGAACCTTGTGATTACGCAAAGAACTACCCAACATAATACTGTATCATTAACACTACTTCTAACCTCATTTGCAAGAATCTTTAGAAATTCTGAAGGCTGAAAGTAAGCTTAAAACTTCTGTTCATTAGCATAAGAACTATTACTTCATTTCAATTGCTGTTTCTGTGGACTGATGTACGGGCGAGGAATGTAAAAATTAAACACTGTAAGGTGATTTATGCTTTCTACCTTTTCATTAGCTCATCATCTTCTCTAACGCTTGTTCCTTCAGTGGAAAGAAAAGGGGAACATTTGTGCTCAATATCCTGCTGCAGACTTGTTGCATCAAATGTTCAACTCAAAGTTGATCAGAATAGGAGAAAAAGGTTTCTCTCCCAAATGAAACTAGAGATTACAGGTAGCAAGGAAACTAATAACAAACACACTATGAGATACAGCTACTCCTCTATTCGGAGGACTAAGGGTAGAATTCCCTGCCTCTGACTTCCATGGCAAGTTATTTCTTGTAAATAGGCTTTCTTGTCTAAGCTATGCAGCTATTACTTTAAAAACCACTTTCAAAGCTAGTCAATGAGAAATCTAAACATGAGGCATAACTAGGGTTTTCTTTTTCTGGGATAGATGGCAGTCTGCTTTGGATACTATGTTTCCTCACAATCTTTTCAGAAGAAAGCAACCTAAGTACAATATTGGACGAAGACGGTTTATTTGGGATATCAGTTATATTGGTATTCTTAAAAAAAAACTGTTAAGCAAACAAATTAATTTTCAGCAATTTCATGCTACTTGAATAAATCATTCTAAAAAAAAACCCACAATCACCTCTTTACTAATTCCATAATATTTGATTATTCTGGAAAACTGTTTTCACTGAGCAAAATTTGGTAAGTAATTATCACTGTATACTCTCTTACTTACATGGATGTATCTATGGAAGAATGGGAAGGGTTGCTGTTTATGACATATATGAAAAATGAAAAACAGTAAGGTACATTAAAAATAATAGTTCAGCACTACATGAATAGTAAAGTATTTGCACTGCTTAGAACCCCAGTGGGTTGCAATAATTCTCCTTTTTGCTATAAGTGGTTGCCATAAATCAAGCATCATGAAGTTATCAACTAAAGTGATTCCTTTTTCCTGTAAAATGTAAAATGGAAAGGCAGGGAACTAGAGGTATAATGAGATAAAGCTTGTTAATGAAACTAGGCAATCGTCTGAAAAGCTCCTCTAAAAGGCTCTAAGAAATGGCTATTGTGGTTTTCATATACGGTGGTACCTCGGGTTAAGAACTTTATTCGTTCCGGAGGTCCGTTCTTAACCTGAAACTGTTCTTAACCTGAAGCACCACTTTAGTCGCGTGATTTCTGTTCTCATCCTGTAGCAAAGTTCTTAACCCGAGGTACTATTTCTGGGTTAGCGGAGTCTGTAACCTGAAGCGTCTATAACCAGAGGTACAACTGCAAACATACACACACATATATAGTGTTATATATAAATCTAGTGAGACAATTCCTGGGTGTTAGTCGCAGTTCTATTGGCCTCCATCACCAACTCTGAACAACATATGGTAAGGTCAATCAGTACATATATACCATATGCACACACATTAAATATAGATCTACCCACTCACTGTGATCACCAGATAAAGCCCTCTTGGTTGTGCCTTGTCCTGCAAATATTCATATTATGACCACCTGATGACAGACTTTCTTTGTGGTGGCCCCCTTATGGAATGGTCTCTCCTGGATATCTGGCAAGTACCAATAGTACAGATATTATATTCACTAGTAAAAAAACTTATCTGTTCACTCTGTCCTTCCTGGATCTTTTATATGTTATAGTCATTTTTATTGTTCCTTAGATAAGCCAGATGTAAATCTTTATACTCTAATGATGTTTAATGTGTTTTAGTGGATTATATTATTTTTTATATTATCTTGGTGACACCTGGTTTAAAGATGGATTTTACATGATTTAAATAAAGAAATATGAAATAACTATAACGAGTAGGGATTTAATAATGGTAACTCGTCTGTTACTGCTGCATTGGTCAACTTTTCATTTTGTACATCACTGTAATCCAACAGACAGCTGTTCTCTCAGAGCACATCTACATATGACTGTCTCATGTTCTCAATTCAGTGGACAACCAGAATTATGCAAAGCAGCTCTCGATAACGCACAAGTAGGATGCCATAGGGTTCTGTCCTGGGCCTGTTGTTGTTCAACGTCTTTATAAACGACTTGGATGAAGGAATTGAGGGGATGCTCATCAAATTTGCAGATGACACCAAACTGGGAAGGGTAGCTAAGTGTTTTCTTGACTGGGTCAAAATTATTATCCACTTGCACAGCAGAAATTAACACGAAACTCATGTGGAAATCATCATTTGCTATGGTCCTTGATCTTTCAGCGCAAATCACAACATGCACACATTATTTATGTAATCTGCACACAGGTTTCACATTAAGCGCTACACAGAAATGCTTTCACTATAGTTTTTGGTTCTTGTTTTTTAAATGTGTGAAGAATTACTAAACACATACCTAGGGTCCCTTGTACAATTGGCAAGGAGCTGTATAGGCGCCGTCACTCCAGAAAAAAATCACTTTACCGCAATAGCCACCTTAGGAATTACTATTTTATGTGACCCAACTACTCAACGCAGACAAGGTGAAGAGGAAGGGCAAAATAATTTGCATGTCTTTGTGCCACAGTGCATGGAGGTTGGGAAGCTTCTCGCGCATTTGATCTCGCCCTGACAGCGGAGGACACAATACCACACACATACTGTATACATCATACATGCCATAGTCTGATAGGTGATTTTTGCATGCCATCCCCGCCCCCGCCCCCCACGGCCAGTTCCACCAACTGCTAGGTATGCTTCTGATATGGATTAGAAAGACGGATCTGACCAACTGACTGCACGGCCTTGACAGCAATTTGTTCCTCAGTATATAAAATGCCATTTCACTTATGATGTTATGAGGAGGAACACAAACAAGATGGTAAAACACAATTACCGGAAATCAAACATATAGTACTAATTATTAGGATTTCACATTTTCATATGGCACTGCGTTCCTACCTCTGCTCCTGAATACTTCTGTGTTTGTTGGACAAGCTCATCCATGTGGACCTCCTCAGACACAGGCATGGCAGAAAACTGGATTTTAAATATTTCTTTACGAGTAGCTGCATCAGGAAGAGGCACGTATATGATTCTGTCAATTCGACCAGGTCGCATCAAAGCCTAAAGTGATTTAAAAAAATAAAATTATTGGATCAGAAGGAAGCTGACAAAGAAAATAACTTACAGAATTATTTTCCTCTGATTGTTACAGCAGCTTTTTGACATAGGAATTAACATCTCCATCACAAAAGTGACATAAGATATAATGCGCAAGTGGCCACTGAGTTTCCGAAATGCATAACAGGAAGCTGATTTGCACAGCGGCTTTCTAGTACACATACTGAGAGCAAAACAGACACCTATAATTTGCATTCATCTTTATGTGCCTTTTCTAATATTTGCATCAGGTATCACAGGAGGAAGTAATAATTGTAACACCTTCCACAGGGTTCCTGCTAAAAAATGCATCCCATGCCACTCTCTCCATAACATATAGGCCCAATTATTTGTTTGATTGTTAAAAATTATCTGAGCCAGTTTTCAGAGGTAAAGAAAAATGTAAACAAACACAAATTTAATTGCATACAGTATAAAACAATAAAGAATCAAATAGTACCATAAGTAAAAACAAAAGAGGCAGTCAAAATACCAAAGAGACGACCTACTGATCAACTTTAAAACTTGCCTCGGTAAATAAATGAGTTTTGACATGGTGTCACTACAAGGTGCATGTCACCGATCCTACTTAACATTACTGACGGCTGCTAGCTGGAAGTGCACAAAGCATGATGGATGTTTCCCCACTCCCGTGCAGTGACTTCTTATGAACACCACTCCTCATTGAACCAAGGCCCAGTACTAATGAACTCCCAGTGACACAAGAGTTGCTGCGACACGGTTCCTTCCTTGGAAACCCCAGACAGGTGATGCTCACAAAAGGAGGAATTGCAGCACCATCACATCCAGCATGCTTGTGTTCACAGGATACAACCATGTTGCAGTAGCTCTCTTGCTGCTGTAATAAAATGAATAGGGGGCCTTAGGGCACATACACACCATATATTTAAAATACTCTTATGCCACTCTTAAAACAGTCATGGCTTCCCATGCTGAAAGCTGATAGGAGATCCCTCCCAAAACTACTATTCCATGCACCATTAACCAACTACAGCTCCCAGGTTTTTTGGGGGGTGAAGCCAAGACTCTTGTAAGAGTAGTACAAGTGTGGTTTAAAGGTATGGTTTGAATATGACCTTAGTTGTCAAAACGATTGCAGCTTATGGGCCATCATGTATTGGACAATGCACATCTGACAATACATACAATACACATGATATCCTTTTAACTATGTTTAACCTTGTAGAACTGACCCCATGGTGATGACACAATTGTGGGTGGGTAGAATTCCAGTTGTCTGAATTCTTCCTTATTAAACTTTATAAATAATATGAAAAAATACATTTTAATTTGCTGATAAATATTGCCATCTTGTTAAAAAACAAACAAACAACCCCACATCCACAACAGCTTGCATGCAAATCCAGAATTTTAAACACATTTTCAGCTGGATGTGTTTAAGGCACAGCACGTAACCCAAGTTGTTTTTTATGTTATAGTTTTCCCTTGGGCAGTGTAGTTTGAGTTCCAGTTGACTAGAGATATTGCACGGTTGTCCTGGGCTCTCAGCCAATAAGACTTTTCCCAGCCTGATCATGTCAGTGAAAGTCACGCTGAAAAATAGTAGGAAGAAGCTTTCCTTCCTGCACAGCATTGATCAAGTTAACACCCTTCCTAGTTTCTTTAAAAAGACTTTTGTGAGTACTCTGGGGTGGAAAAAATGTATTGTGCATGCTAAGAGATGTCCTGTTATTTTTAAAACAAAAGCGCACATATTCTCAGCTAAGGAAACTATACAGCAAGTTCAGTGCAGCCGCCCAAAGGATCATCAGAGTGTTTCCTTAAAGTCTCAACAAGCTAGGAGATATAACTGCCAGCTCATTGTTCAGTCAAGTCACATTTATATCAGGATGCTGCTTTGGAATTTTTAACATTTTGGCACACATCCAGTATCCCTTTAGGTGCACGCAGTAGGCATGCACGCTTTTTAAAAAACAGCAGCAGCAATTCAACATGGCTTATGGCAAAGGCTATTACACTCTCCTGCTTCATTCTCTTAAGATTTCTGAATATAATTGTGGGGCGGGGGCAGGTTTGTGTGCATGCATTTTGTTTTGCATAGCATCTAAACTTGAAGGTGTGAACATATCAGACAACACAGCGATTCTTCAAACAGCTCTTGTTTACTCACAGGCCAGAACAGAACTGAACTGAAGGGTTCAGCCAGCCTGCTTATATAGAGCTCCACTAGAACGTAACAGTAACCACTTTCTGTAACTATCCAATCACTGAACGTCACTTTCAATCCCTTATTTGCATATGTGAACCTGAGTGAAAACTATCTACAGTATCCCCCTGCTGGCCCAGGGTGAGAACTTCAGTACATAACAGAAGGATTGGGGGGAGGGTCACTGAATAGCTTTTATTTTCCTTTTCAGGGGGGAAATTGTTATCTTTCACCCTCCTCCTTTCCCAGATACTTATAAAAGGATGTGGACGGAAGCGGCAGTGCCCACTGAGTAGAAATCAGGGTGAGCCACAGTAGGTGGAGCCTGATCTAATGAGAGGCAGAGCCAACTAATTCTAGTCTTCTCCCCGAGACTTGTTGAGGTTGGTGGGGCAGTGCCCCCCCGCAATGGACCAGCCTCTATTGAAAGAGACGGAGCATTCCAATTCCAAATCCAGTACAGTACAGATACTAACTGGAATAAAAAGAAAATCCACTTTGAAGGCTTGTTGAAAGAGTAAAGTCAATAGGTGCTGAAAAGACAAGAGAGATAAATGGCACCCGACTTAAATCTAATGGGAGGGAGTTCCAAAGACACTGCCACACCCCGATGCTGACATAGTGCAGAACAGACCTCTTGACACGATGGTATCTCCAGGATTCCCTCTCCTTTAGAAGGCAGTGATCAATTGGGTATATAAGGGATGAGATGATCTTTCAAGTATCTTTTATATTGAGCAGTACAAAATATTTATAAGAAAACATATTTTGGGCCTCCCAACTATGTTCCATATTTAGAAGCTGGTTTATTTTCTTCCAGAGAACCCAATGGGAATAGCTGAGAACTGAGTCGGCTCCTATTTTCTTGATCCCATTTTTTCGTCTGTTTAATTGCTCTGTCTCCTTGCATAGTAAGAGCCAAACAACACACCATGTTGGGGTTCCACAGTTAATATATGAAACACAATTTTGATCTGCTAATTAACAAGTGCTAATTTTAAGGAGAGCCATGACGTGATTGGCGGGGTGTGTGTGTCAGAGACTCCCATCATGATTACTTTACTTCAGTCCCCCACTCAGCTGCTATTAGTAAGAGAGGGGAAGATGCAAGAGCTGTAGCCCAGTTGTAGTGCATCTGCCCTGCATGCAGAAGGTTTCAGGTTCAATTCCCAGCATGTCTAGGTAGAGTTGAGAGCATCCCTTTTCTGAGACTCTGGAGATGTTGTTGCCAGTCAGTGTGGATAAGTATGAGCTCGATCTACCAGTGCTCTGACTCTGTATAAGGCAGCTTCCTGTGTTTCTAACAAAGGTACCGTATTTTTCACTCTATGAGACGCACCAGACCATAAGACGCACCTAGTTTTTGGAGGAGGAAAACAAGAAAAAATAATGTTCTGAATCTCAGAAGCCAGAACAGCAAGAGGGATTGCTGCGCAGCGAAAGCAGCGATCCCTCTTGCTGTTCTGGCTTCTGGGATAGCTGCGCAGCCGCATTCGCTCCATAAGACGCACACGCAGTTCCCCTTACTTTTTAGGAGGGAAAAAGTGCGTCTTATAGAGCAAAAAATACGGTATGTCTTTCGCTTCACAGTTGATGGCAGCTCCAGAATGTGTATGTGTGTGTGTGATTCACAACTCTCTCTCTCTCTCTCTCTCTCTCTCTCTCTCTCTCTCTGTGTCTGTGTGTGTGTGTGTGTGTGTGTGTGTGTGAGAGAGAGAGAGAGAGAGAGAGAGAGAGAGAGAGATTCAGATCAGGGCTATGGCATGGGAAGAACTGCCCTTTCCTCATCATATACCCCTGGGGTGGCTTTTACGTTGCAACTCCCAAACAAGTAGTTTGTATGATGAGAATGTTAGGAGATTATGACCAATACAGAGTGTTGGGAACTGACTATTTTAGACAAGAGACAGGAATAGAATTATTTTAAAGAATCAGGCTGTACAACATTTCTGTCATGTCAGCCTTGCTCAAGACCTGAAGCATTGTGCAAACTGACAAGAAAAGACTTGATGTGTTTGACAGCAGGTGTTCAGGAAGAATCTGCAGTATCAAGTGGCAGCGCTTTTGTAAGGCACAGTCAACAAAGCAGAAACATTTTACATGGCTATTACCCAAAAGTATTAATAAAAGATTGGCCGGGGGTGGGGGGAGAGAGAGAAACAGGTGGCTTGATGTTCCTAGCAAGATTTGACAACTCAGAAGGAGTGGATATTTATCTGAAATGAGTCCAAGGAAGGGCAGATTGATGAGATCAATGTAAACAAATAAACACTATGGTGGATTTATGTGCATCCAATAGTTAAATATGATTTGTTAATATTATTGCAAAGCAGGTTATCACAGTGGACCAGAAGAGTAAGGGTCACAAATCATGCACTTAGGAAAGGTCTCCAAGAGTTGGGTTTAAAGAAATAAACAAAGCTGGGGAAGAGACAAGAGTGCTACTTAAAACCCTAATGAAATTTGGCTGCAATCCTATGCACAGCTACCTAGGAGTAAGCCCCGCTGAAAACAGAAGACTTATAGATATGTCTAGGATTGTGACGTTATGTTAATGGTGTGCTACTGCTGCTTCTGCTCTCCTGTAGCGTTATTTTGAAGGAGGAATGGTGAAGCACCTCTAACATCAAATAATGGATGAGTGAGGACTTATTATTTACTGATCTGGTATTAAGCAACAGCACACACAGGCTGGTGAAGCACAGCAGATGAGCAACAACAAGCAGCCATGGGAAGGGTGAGAGCAAGAAAGAAGGTACAAATATCAAGGCACATATTAGACAGATGAGTTCTTCTTTTGCCCTTTCAGTGCCTGTTGAAGACATTCCTCTTTCAAAGAGCTATTCTAAGTGGAGATTTTTGAAATACTATTCAGTATCTGTACTGGATTTGAACTGATTATATATGTGTATGTTGTTGTTGTTTTAAATTGTGTGTTTGTGTGCGTAATTTTTTCAATTGTTTTTACAGAAGCAAATGTTTTAACAATTTTTTTAAAAATGCAATCATTCTATGTATTGTAAATGTGTATTATAAACTGCTTTGGGACAGCTCATGGGAAGAAATTCATAAATCAAATAAATAATAACATTCAAACAGAGGTGGTGGTGATGTCACTGAATCAACATGGCAAACTGGGAGCTTTCCTCCCAGCTTGCAAAAACCTTTTGAAATGGCCTGAAAATGATGACGAAACCTGCTACAAGATTTAATACTGATTTGTTATAACCCAGAGCGCTCAAGGTGCAAAGAAAATAGATATTATCAACTACTCAATCATTAATTTAGTGCACAAGGCCTGGCAGCCCAAAGTGACTCTAACAACCTGATAATGGCACCAAAAACTCCCTAGGTTGTGGAAAGAAGATCTGGTGCTTTTCAAATGTATTTTTGAACAATTTAAGAAGGAAATGTCTGCTGACGCTCAATCCATTAAAAGAAAAGGTAGAAAGCATGAAGGATTTCATTATAAAGATAGCAAAAACCACAAACAACATTCAAACAGCATGCTAATGTTTCCTTTTTGAGTCAGCTTAGGGTAGCCACCCCAACCTTAAGCCCCAGATGTTGTTTGACTACAACTGAAATCACCCTTTGAGGAGTCGATTTAACTAGAGTAGGGCAGTTTTAATCATTTTAATACAATACCAAGTGTGGAACAGTTTTAATAATTAAAAAAAAATTTTAATAGTGAATTTTATGTGTATTATTTATTCATAAAATATGCTGCTTAATACAACAAAATCCAAGTTTACATAAAAACATTCAATCAACTTGAACTGAATGTTGAAAACAACATTAAATAAAACTGACTAAAAACAAGATAAAAACACAACACAACTATATATCAGAAAAAACCCCTGAACAGTGCACATATTCCTTCTTTTAATTTCTTGATCTGTTTGTGTATTATTTAGTAATTTATACATTTCTGTGAGTATTTTTAAATTATTTTGTAGAACTTCTTTATCTAGTTTTGATATTGTTTTCAAATCCTCTTTTCTTTATATCTTTCTCAAAAGTCGCTTTTAACTTGTGCACATTCAGCTTTATATGCTTGGCATAAATAATTAAATAAATGGGTGTAGAAAGGGGATGGGTATCTGGGGGAAAACCACATTGGCACCCACCCACCATTGAACCCAATGTGTTTTGACTATTCGTGATTTTGGCTTTAGACGCAATCCCCAGAATGTAACCCCTGAATAAGCTGAGAGTCGCCTGTATAGTAATGATGCGATCCTTTACCCATTTATCTGTGAGCGGGTGGCGCTGTGGGTTAAACCACAGAGCCTAGGACTTGCCGATCAGAAGGTCGGCGGTTCGAATCCCCGCAACGGGGTGAGCTCCCATTGCTTGGTCCATGCTCCTGCCAATCTAGCAGTTCGAAAGCACGTCATAGTGCAAGTAGATAAATAGGTACCGCTACGGTGGGAAGGTAAACGGCGTTTCCATGTGCTCCTCTGGTTTGCCAGAAGCGGCTTAGTCATGCTGGCCACATGACCTGGAAGCTGTATGTCGGCTCCCTTGGACAATATAACGAGATGAGCGCCGCAACCCCAGAGTCGGCCACGACTGGACCTAATGGTCAGGGGTCCCTTTATCTTTAACTCCATTAAACTCCATTAGATTTACTTCTGAGAACATCTAAACAGGATTTCACTGTAAATTTCACTTCCCAGCCCTTGACTGCAGTTGTTGGCCAGATAACGAATCTATCCCTGACTTCTAGTAGAATTATTTTCAGTAAAGTTAAAATTAGCTGAAAGGGGGCCAGGGGAGGCACCGATTAACAGGTAATACCCTTAAAAAAGTTGTACATTTACATATGAGAGTCTTCTGGTCTCCCAGCAAAGAACCGCTAAGCCTCAGGAATGCTTTTTTTTTAAAGCAACTTTTGAGGTGGGGGTTTAAAAGAACCCCTTTAAGAAAAGATAACAATTATATGTAATGAAACCTGGAACCAGACTCTTCTGGCAATTAATCACCCAGGAGCCGTTGCAATCCTGCAGGCTGTTTCTGACAGATTCTGAGTTCTTTACAGGAATCACCAGGGATAAGATGTGCCTGGGCTGGCTTCTGACAGCGACTGCTCATATATAAAGTGCTCAAATTTTAATAATAGGGGGAAAGATACACAGACACGCAATATGCATAAGTGTGTGTGCATGATCATGCACTAAAATTGTTATCCAAACTCCAGAACAACTGTTTAACTCATATTGGGCAAGATTTTTTTTTTAAAAGAAATCTTTTCTTAGCAAAATACAGCTCTCCATCACTTAACAAAGATACTTCCTGTTTTCAAGCAGTTTGGAAGGCATGACTTCCAACCCAAATACTTAGTTTGGCAAGCTCTTACTGTGTTGATAGATGCTTTTATAACCACTTCATTCCACCTGAAGTTTCAGTACAAAAGCACAGTCCTTCCACACACCCACTTTCTCCGTCTTGGGGTGGGGCAAGGGGGGAGAAGGAAATTGAAGGAATGTTATCACAGCAGTGCAATAATAGAGGTTACCTTAACACCAGCAATATGTGGACATGTACCTTCACAAAATGACACATTTGAAGGAGAAAAATGAAATTATTTGCAGGTAAAGAATGAACAGCAGATCCTAGAGCAAATACAAGTATTCAAAGGAGGACTTGTGCGCAGCCAATGACTTTAGGCTTGTAAATTAAGATGAGTTCACTGCATACAAACCAGTCTCCTGCTCAAGCACTGCTAGAACACAGGACTGTCTCCTCACAGAAGCAGAAAACGTCTTTAATTAACACTTCTTTTTTCACAAATCCTGTTCTAATAAACACAGACACAATCAAAAACAATCACCCTTCTTTCACTGATCATCTGCATCTCTCTGATTTGCCCAATCTGAAATCAATGGGTTTGTGCCAGTAAATGAAGATGAGAATCAAAATGTGGTTTTAAAATCCCAGCTATAAACATATGACTAACTCATGTAAGTTTAAAAAACAAAACAGACAGCAGCCATTCTTGGCAATCCACTTGACTTGCTTTGTTTGGCTTCCTATGTTCTCATTCTCTCTCCCCACAACAAAGGAAGGAGAAAATATGTGATTCCTGCTTTTCTGAAGAAAACAGAGTAAACTTAGCTGACGAACACAAGGAAGAGGAGGAAATACCAAGCAGATTACAGGGAAAGGCAGGTGATTTACAAGACGGAATAGCACTACAGGACAGAACCAAAATATGCAGAGAACTGTAAAGGACCCCTGACAGTTAAGTCCAGTCGTGAATGACTCTGGGGTTGTGGCACTCATCTCGCTTTACTGGCCAAGGGAGCCGACGTTTGTCCGCAGTTTTTCCAGGTCACATGGCCAGCATGACTAAGCCACTTCTGGTGAAACCAGAGCAGCGCATGGAAATGCTATTTACCTTCCTGCCAGAGAGGTACCTATTTATCTACTTGCACTTTTTGGTGTGCTTTCGAACTGCTAGGTTGGCAGGAGCTGGGGCCAAACAACGGGAGCTCACCCTGTTGCAGGGATTTGAACTGCCGACCTTCCAATCAGCAAGCCCAAGGCTCAGTGGTTTACACCACAGCGCCACCTACCGCCCATGCAGAGAACTGTAGAAGGGGACAAACATTTGGAGTCTCACTACAGTGTGTCGCCCAGGAGAATTAGCCATCACTTGGTTACTGTTTACTCTTTGTACAGATTGGTAAAGGGGCAACCCCAAGTTCCTCTACTCCTGGTCTTCAAAAACAGTACTTTAGTTATGTCCTAACTAGATACTCCTGGTCTTCAAAAACAGTACTTAATTATGTCCTAACTAGATGCATCCATCAAAAGGGTAAACATTCAGGGTTTTGGCCCTAAAGTGGCTGTGGGAGAAAGAGAGCCGAATGATTTGGCATAGACTAGGCACAGCCAATGCATACTTGGACTACACATTGCTGTGTTGTTGGACTACAGCTTCCCTTATCCTTGATCATGCTACCTGACGATGATAGAAATTGTAATCCAAAAACATCTGGAGTCAACCATATGTTGCCTATCTCTGCATACACTCTTAAATCAAATTCCTTTTATGTTCAGCAACCAGACTAAATTCCAGAGAGACTTAATTTCCGCAATCCAACACATACATAACACACCACAGGGATTATTATTAAATGTGCTTGTACCTAGGCAGGGTAATCAGGGAACTCCTGTCACATCTCCAAATGACTTGAAGTGGCACGTTTTTACAAGTCAACAGGGCCACTACTTGGGGGTAGCTAAGTCTTAAAAAAGACCCAGTTCTAACACTCATTTTCATTCTGTAACGTTATTCTTCTGGGAATGGTACTAACACAGGAGCTGCATGTCAACTGTTCCCTTCATCGCTGAATGATTCCAACAATGCTTTGCATGAGAATTGTCAATAAAACTACCTTGTGAATTGATCATAAGGTACACAGGGATAACATCATTTATAACTGGAAAGCCAAACATTGGGATGGGAACTGGCAGCCTTAAGACAAAGCTGTCCTCCAAAGGGGTTGGTCACTTGGACTCACAGTTGTTCAGCACAAAAGTGAAAGTAGAATGTGAAAGTAGAGCAACTTTGGTGGAATCTTGTCTACCACTTTTTACCTGCTTGTAAAAGTGGCTCTCTGACAAAACTGGACACTTACAGAAGTCCCAACAAGTGTGTAAAACAGACACAGTTACCAGATTCCTGAAATACTTTTGGACAGGTGAGAATAGAAATGCTTTTAAATAGCGACTTCATCTCTTTCAGAGTATTGTTTGTGAAGGATAAAAACTTTTCAAATGGAAGCCTTTAACATTACTGAGGTCCAATCCAGACAGTACATTTTTTGTTCATGAGAACATTCTCACTGTCCCTGGGTATGTACTCCCATGGACAAATGTGATGAATAGACACAAGAATCAGAGACAAAGTCAGCAAGTTTTTCTAGTTGCCAGGATCAGAGTGGTTACTGCTAATCACTCTGTTCACATACCTGTGCTTGTCTACATTAGTTGGTGTTTTGGGACAATGAGAACTGTTTGCACGGCAAACAGCTGTGAAAGCCCTGAGATTTCTTCCAAGTCCCAAAATTATTTTCAAAGGCTATTTTGCACATGTGGGGAAATATTCCTACTTCAGGAAAAATGTGACTTTAAAATGTAGTTTGTATACATTGACTCCACTGACATTATAAGTTTTACAAATTAAAAGTATTAATAACAAAGGTCATCAAGACCTAAAATAAATGGAAGAGGAAGGAAATCCATGAATTCCCACAGAAACAATTACTACTAGATCAGTGCTACCAAAAATCTTCCCACAATAGCAATACATCTGCAGAACAGAAACCTCCTCTGATTCTGATATCTGCTCTGGGCACAGCTGTGTGCAATTCTGCATAACAGCTCAAGAATTTCACAATTCAGCTGGTTTCATAATTTTTGCAAGATTTACTATCCCACTTGACAGCCATGGGATTCTCTGCGAGTAGAGATATTCCCAAGACGAAAACATTGGAACAAACACCCAAACGCTGCTTTTTGTCCTGCTCGCCTTCCTCCCTGCGCATACCAACTCCCTGTGCACAATTCCAGCCTGTCATTGGCCACACAGTACGTCATATTCCACAGTACGTGGAAGTCTTGGTGACATCAATTCAATCATATACTCAGGCCAAGCGGAACTGCTGACACTACAGCTGTGCATAATTATGGGGTTCTGCCTTGCAAATAAATCTGGACTTTGCTTATTGTCCTTACTCTGTTTGGCAAAAGAGAAAAATTAGATCTAAACATGCATAGCGCTCTCCAGCATGCCTACACCTTTAGGGTTCCCCTATTTTCAAAATGATCTGAACTGCTTCAAAAGAGATGACAAATTTTTAATTGCATGGTCCAGAAGAAAAGAAAAACAACTTGCTCCATGTGAAAGAGTTGGTTAGCATATGGTAATTATTCACAGCATTCCCCTTACACACACTCGCTCACTAACACCACAACCTTGTTTCATCTGCAGCTGTGGAATTTCTTTTTCTTTTTCTTTTTCTCTTTGCCTAAAGAGAACTCTTCCCTCCACTTCATAAGCCATAAATCTGTTGAAACAGACCACTTGGGGAAAATCTGCATTCCAGACAAAAGGGAAAGAGGTATGATTGGAAAAGGGATTGGTGAGCGTATTTACAGCTCACTCTGTAGGGCTATTAACCAAATCTTTAATGGCAATCACAAAACATACTATAAAACAAAGTTAACACCACTATTCCAAGTGTATACCTACTATGCAACCGTATATTTTAACCTGCACAAGGAGAGAAGCATGAGAAATCATACACTACACAAAATATAAAGTATGCAATTTACAACCATTAAAATCAATGAGTGTTTTGGAGTAGACTCCAAGCAGGATGTGGCTTGCATCCAAATTGTAATAAAGTCATTGTTATGATACTAGGCACTTTGTAACTTCCATCCACAAAGACCAGAGCACTTCCAAAAGCATCAATTAAACCTCCTCTAAATAGCTGCACTTTTTTATGCAGACGGAGATGTAAGATGGCTTAAAATGTGATCCTAAGCAGCATATAACGGAAGTTCGACTGAAATCAATAGGGCATTCAGTGAGATAATGACTATGATCCAGAAAGCATGTTGCATGCTACACAAAGGCTTCTGCTAATGGCCACTGCTGACAAAGTAATCCAGATTACTGTGTGCTTCTCTGGCCCACAGCCAATGCCTTTAGGATCAGGGCAGTAGTAATGATTTACTTGAGAATTTACACTGTGTGATGGCTTCAGGCTGAATACATTCAAGATGAAAATTTGTTTTGATACACGGTGGCCCATTGTTTGTTGTTGTTAATAGCATTATCATTGTTATTATCAATAGCTTATACAAGAAATGACTTTTTATAAGGGTCTAAAAATATGTCTCTTATTAACATTCAAATCAATATATACCAACACTCACAGCACTTAGGAGATAATTATCCACTTCCATTTCTTTCAGTTATACAACCTGATCTGACGAAGTGGCAACAAAATGTTAGGCGGAATTAAAGAACATTTTAATGAGGGTGAAAGAGGAGAGCGCAAAATATGGTCTGAAGCTCAACATCAAAAAAACTAAGATCTTGGCCACTGGTCCCATCACCTCCTGGCAAATAGAAGGGGAAGAAATGGAGGCAGTGAGAGATTTTACTTTCTTGGGCTCCATGATCACTGCAGATGGTGACAGCAGTCCCGAAATTAAAAGACACCTGCTTCTTGGGAGAAAAGCAATGACAAACCTAGACAACATCTTAAAAAGCAGAGACATCACCTTGCTGACAAAGGTCCGTATAGTTAAAGCTATGGTTTTCCCAGGATTGATGTATGGAAGTGAGGGCTGGACCATAAAGAAGGCTGGTCGCCGAAGAATTGATGCTTTTGAATTATGGTGCTGGAGGAGACTCTTGAGAGTCCCATGGACTGCAAGAAGATCAAACCTATCCATTCTGAAGGAAATCAGCCCTGAGTGCTCACTGGAAGGACAGATCGTGAAGCTGAGGCTCCAATACTTTGGCCACCTCATGAGAAGAGAAGACTCCCTGGAAAAGACCCTGATGTTGGGAAAGATGGAGGGCACAAGGAGAAGGGGACAGCAGAGGATGAGATGGTTGGACAGTGTTGTCGAAGCTACGAACATGAGTTTGACCAAGCTGCAGGAGGCAGTAGAAGACAGGCGTGTCTGGCGTGCTCTGGTCCATGGGGTCATGAAGAGTCGGACATGACTAAACAACAACAACAACATTTTAATAACATTTGTCCCATTTTTGTTTTTGCTCTAAATCTGACTGGCAATAAAAATATGCAAAACTTAGTTTTCTGCCACTTCCTAACTTCTAAAATTAACAAAAAGTACAATATTTAGCTGTTGTTTTTTTTAAAAAGAGAGAGTTCGCATAATTCATTTCTGGAATTGTTTCCCAAATTTATAGTTTATTTCATTAAATTTCAATAAAATAGGTTTAAGAGGTAATAAATACAGCAAAAGCATTTAATCTCTAAGCATGAATTTAAACAGTAACTGTGGCCCCACATACTGTTAATGTGAAGTAACTTAAAAGCAAATCCACAGGAATTATTGTCAAACAATGGCATGATTATCAAAGCAAGTAATTTTACATTAATTGCAAGTTGTAGAAGGCAAAACATGTGCAATTTATTCTGCCGCTCTTCCAAAATAGTTTTCATTCAGGAATGCCAAATAAATGGACTTAAAACACAGCACGTGACTATACAATTACATAGGCTCTTTATAGGTGCCAAGTATGTTGCATCACACCTATACTGAAATCCCCA
The DNA here is from genome assembly GCF_027172205.1 of Podarcis raffonei. Lineage (NCBI taxonomy): Eukaryota > Metazoa > Chordata > Lepidosauria > Squamata > Lacertidae > Podarcis > Podarcis raffonei. The sequence goes on from NC_070610.1 coordinate 51,501,710, forward strand.
AAGGCTCCTGTCTTGAAGGAATTAACTGGCCTGTTAATCTAAAGAAAATCTTTTACATGAATCCAGGAGCTGCATTAAAAAACAAAACGAAACAAAAAACTCTAGGAGTACAAATCATGGAATTTAAAATCAATATTATTTTTAATACTACCTTTTCATTTCAATTCCAAAAGCATATCCAGACATTCAAAATAAAGGTGAGGAATAAATTTTAAATCTTTGACCAAACAAGATGTGATAGCAGAACTGCCAAAATCATGTCAAAAGGGAGAACACAAGTACATAGGAAGTTGTCTCACATGAAGTTAGACCATTGGTCCATTAGCACAGAATTTTTCACAGCAAACCTCCTGACCTAGTGCACTCCAGATTTTTTGAGCAACTTCCACCAACTGCAGCCTGCATGACTGGATTGTGGGAGCTGTCAAGGATTATGAGAGATGTAGCCCAAAACATCAGGAGGACACCAGTTTAGGAGTCCACACTGCCTGAAAGTAACTTTCTAGGGCTTCATATAAGGAGTCTTTCTTATTTCTATGCTAGGAACTGAAACTGACTACACATCTTGTACAAACTGCTAAGCAGACCCACCCTACAAAAGCAACTATCGCAAAGAGGCAGATGTTGACCTACTACTAACACTTTTCTGAGGGGGACTGATTGCCTCCTCCCTCCTCCCATTTAAATGTGATTCTTGGCTAATAGAGCTTTTATTCTGCAGTGGAACTAATGCCTACACAATCTTCCAAATAAAGTTTAACCTGCCTTCCTGCAACTAGAGCTAAAGAGTGATTAATAAATGCATTCACAGTCAGAAAGTTAAACCCTATCCTAAACAAACAGAAATGGGAAGTTCATGTGGAAGATGAATTGACAGAACAATGCATATCCTTTTCTATTTCTTTTATAAGCACCTTATTTAGTCCCTCAAGGCAAGCTGCCCAGCCTTTCTTATTGTCTGAACATGTTACCGTGAACACTTCAGTATCTTCCATATATAACACAATGAGAGGTTGTCCTTGGCTAGTCTAACACAATTTTAGAAGCAGAGACTGGGCTACAAGCCAAACACTTAAGGCAGTATCCTGAACACATTAAAGCTATTCCCACTGCTGCTTGAAAACAGCAGTTTTAGATATGAAAAACTTTCAGAAAAATATCTACACACTGTTTCTCCTTCAGACCAGTAAGGCTGAATACCTTCCTGCGCTGGAAATTAAGTGTAGCACAGACCATTCCAAAGGAATGGCAAGCGTCCAAAGTGAAGGTATAAACATTCTCCCCTAGAGTTTATTGGAGAACAGTGATGGAGAGTAGGCTAATTTGGTCAGTGTAAAATTATTGGGTCACTGGCAAAGGATGGAAATGGGAAGCTGTTTAGGAAGCAGTGCTCAATACAGAAGAACAAAAGTAGTATGGTTTGATGTGGTGTGATCTAAAAGCAAAAACCTTGGCGAAGAAGTTGGGGGGTGGCCCCTCATTTTGTCACCCTAGTAGAATTTGTTCCTTAAGATAACAGAAAAATGATACACACCCCTTAAAACTCCAGTCAACTTAAGCTTCTGAACATTTCCACATCACCTACATCATGTTTGATCAAATTCATCTCATTGCCTTCTGCACCAACATTTGTTATTTTTTTTGTACTTTTACAACAATAAACACTACAAATCCCATGGTGCAATGTGTCATGAAATACAGAATATCCATGTTCAATAAGCATAATATGCAATATCTTTATTTATTCTTCTATTAATATTCATAATAATTACAGTGATACCACGGTTTTCAAACGTCTCCGTTGATGAACATTTCGGAATTCGAACGCCGCAAACCTGGAAGTAAATGCTTTGGTTTTCGAACATGCCTCAGGAATAGAACAAGAAACACAGCTTCCATATTGAGATTTCCATTTTGAGGATTCCGTTTTGAGTTTTCGGTTTTCGAACGTTTGGAATGGTCTTCCGGAACGGATTACGTTCGAAAACCGAGGTACCACTATATTACATTTATAGCCCACTTTGATCTTCAAGGAGCTCAAGGTGGCATATATGGTTCTCCCTCTACCTATTCAAGGGACGCGGGTGGCACTGTGGGTTAAACCAGGGCCTAGGACTAGCCAATCAGAAGGTCGGCGGTTCGAATCCCCACAACAGGGTGAGCTCCCGTTGTTCGGTCCCTGCTCCTGCCAACCCAGCAGTTCAAAAGCACGTCAAAGTGCAAGTAGATAAAATAGGTACCGCTCCAGCAGGAAGGTAAACGGCGTTTCTGTGCGCTGCTCTGGTTCACCAGAAGTGGCTTAGTCATGCTGGCCACATGACCCGGAAGCTGTACGCCGGCTCCCTTGGCCAATAAAGCGAGATGAGCCCTGCAACCCCAGAGTTGGTCACGACTGGACCTAATGGTCAGGGGTCCCTTTACCTTTTTTACCTCCCTATTCAGTCCTAACACCTTGTGAGGTTAGGTGAAGAGGCAGTGACCGGCCACCCAGTGAGCTTCATGGGGGGATTTGAACCCTGATCTCCCAGAGTTCTGATACAGATTTTAACATTCCAGAGAAAACAAACTTCATGTTTCCAGTTCTGACAGTGGGTGCTTGGTCCAGGGAAATTTAACCTGTAAAATTTATTTACACTATTTAAGAGACGCCTTTCAGGAACCCTTGGGTGGCTTTAAAATAGGATTAGACAAGTTCATAGAAAATAAGGCTACCTCCACTATTGGATATTGTATGCTTCTGAACACCAGTTGCTCTGGAGCAGGCTTCCTCAACCTCGGCCCTCCATATGTTTTTGGCCTACAACTCCCAAGATCCCTAGCTAGTAGGACCAGTGGTCAGGGATGATGGGAATTGTAGTCTCAAAACATCTGGAGGGCTGAGGTTGAGGAAGCCTGCTCTGGAGCATAAGTGCAGAGAGCGCTGCTGCACTCAGGTTCTGCTTAGGAGCTTCCCAGAGGCATATCGCTGGCCACTGAGAGAACAAGACAATGGGCTAGATAGGCCTTTGGCTTGATCCAGGAGCGATCTCCTTATGTTATTATAGGAAAAGCAGTAGCAATCAGCAAAGCACAGCCATGACTCCACCAACTGAGTCACAGCTGCATACTGGGACAGAGAAGGGGAGGGGATGAGGCATTTTCACCATGACAGCAGGAGCACTGGATTGGCACTGCCAGCACATTTGCCCCCCTCCATCCCATGCGTTATGTAGCAGCGGCTCAGCCAGGAGGAGGTCAGGTGAGTGGTGCAGCCTCATTGCACCGCCTAATATGGAGGAAAAGCAATAGCTCTGCAACTGAATGGTTCCATATAATCTAAGCCAACAAAACAAATAGAAAACACAGAGATACACTACAGATGTACAAGGAAATGATCATTAGCAGGAAAAATTGCACTCTGGAAGGAAATATTTAAACTTCTATTTCTTAAAATTTCGGAGAGCCAGTGTGGTGTAGTGGTTAGGAGTGGTGGACTCGTAATCTGGGGAACCGGGTTCGCGTCTCCGCTCCTCCACATGCAGCTGCTGGGTGACCTTGGGCCAGTCACACTTCTTTGAAGTCTCTCAGCCTCACTCACCTCACAGAGTGTTTGTTGTGGGGGAGGAAGGGAAAGGAGAATGTTAGCCGCTTTGAGACTCCTTCAGGTAGTGATAAAGCGGGATATCAAATGCAAACTCTTCTTCTTCTAACAGATTTTCCTGACATATATGGACCCAGAAATAGAGTAGATTTCCCATGCCAAATTTTGGACGGTTGGGATGAATCGTTCTGATTCTTAAAAGAACACAATGTTCAAGCTTTATAATGGTAGGAGGCTGCTTTGACCCTCCACCTTAACTATAGAGGTGCTCCCATTCCTGTATAATTTTAATTTGAATAGCTTAAATCCTTAAGGCACTTATACGATAGCAGAGTTTATAAAGAAATCTAATCCAATGAAATGCATGCAGTTTGACACACAAAACTTTGAGACTTTAGTATTCATTTCCAGGGGGAAACTTAACCCTCATTTGTATTTAACTCTTTAACGTGATGTACAGGGGTTAACACAGTTCATTACTTTTCCTGGTAACTTTGGAAGAATGTCAACATCCAGCTACCTTTGCATAAGCATCAAAGCCCAAAAAAGTTAGCTGAGGGGAAGAGATAGTGGGTGTGGATTAACAATGGTGAGTCATATGAACACCCCAAGCAAAAAAGTGTTGAGCCTTTGATGAGGTATGTGAAGAATGAGCCACAAAGTAGAACATTTCTCTGTGGCCAGCATCCTAAGAGGTGGAAAGGACATGCACTCATTTTTGCATTATGCTAATGAAAAATAGCACGCAAAAGTAAACATCAAGTTCCCTTATAAGCTACAACCCAATGCATGCTTTCTTGACAGAAAGTTCTAGCTAACTTTCAGGACTAAACATGCATTGTACTGAAAATGATCTACAAGCTCATAAGCCTGGGCATTAAACATAAAGTTCCCTTATAAGCTACATGCTTTCTTGGCAGAAAGTTCTAGGAACTTCCAGGACAAAGCTTGGGCATTAAAAAAAAAAAAACTCCATGAGCAAACGTTGTCAAAATTTAGAATATTCTTTAAACCCAACCTTGGTGTTTCCTCCTCAAACACTGTAAACTTCCAGGAAAAATGCGACGGAAAGATTTTCTACCATAATAAAAATTCAGAATAAGCTTATTTGCCTAAAAGGTGATGGCAAAAACATCACATACAATGACAAAAAGGCACAGAATAAAAATAGTGTCTAATCTTTAAAGAACAAAACCACATTCTACTGAACATGCAAGCATTTGTTGGAATTAAAGTGGAAATTGCTGCTGCATTTTAGCTCCATTAATGCCACCGGAAGAGACAGCAATGAAAGAATAAACCTCTTTGCATGGAGCTTTGGATATGCAGCAGAGATTCTGGATCAGGACTATATTCTACCCTGCTTTAATAAAAACTATTTCAAACATGGAACCATGCTTGTCTTGCTCAAAAACATCTAAAGCTTTCAAAATGATGCATGATTGGAGCATTGAACAAACTGCAAGAGATTCTAAAAGTTTTAGGTGAAAATTTGTACACCAATTGACCCAGGGGTCCACAACCTAAGGCCCACGAGCCTCCCCCAAACTGAGCCGCCCGCTCGGTGAGTCCCCACCCGCTGCACTAAACCGGTGCAGGGACTCTCTTCCACAGCTCTGGAAATTGCTTCTGCGCATGCCCAGACGCCGAAAATTTCACCTGCGCAGAAGCGATTTTTGGTGTCTGGGCATGCACAGAAGCGATTTCTGGAGCCGCAGACATGCACGGACGCGATTTCCGGCATCACACTGCACCGGTCCGGCCCACGGAGGATCTCCACGGGAGTGATCCGGCCCATGCCCGATAAGCCTTGCCGACCCCTGAGTTGACCTCTTGTAAGGAATTACAACTGAGGCTGGGTAAGCTCAAGGCTAACACCAATGCTATCTCCATCATTATTATGTGTACAAAACATATATGATTTTATGTACATGAATTATTACAAGTTTAAAAAGCCCCAAAGTAATTAAGACCACAGCATGACTAAAACACACCAAAAAAAGCCATCAAAAGGAATTGCAATACTGTTTGATGCTTCTCTTTTGGCAATGTGCCTCCCCCAATTTCTTAGAGGAAAAACAAATGGTTCTAACTACACATGCATATTTAAACACTGAGGCTCAGCAAGGTCAAACCCAGTTCCATGAATAAATGTCAACAAGCTTAAGTTATGCACTGAACATTTCTTCCAAAATAATTTACATTTTTATCTCTGATAATTTACCCATAAGGTGAAGTCAGATTACATGTATCATCTTCCAAGTAATGAGTGGTAATTAGATACACCACATAACAGAAAATTCGTACACAAGAGTAAATCCACTGAAACCTTCAGTTACTTATGTCAATTGATTTCAGTGGGCGGGCTCTTGAGTCTGACTAACAGCAGATATCACCCTAGGTCAGGAGTGGGAATCTGCTGGGAGTGGTACCCAAACATCATCTGAAGGGACACAAGTTTCCCATCCCTGTCCTAGGTGTTTTGCTTTGCTCGTGAAAAGGGTTTCTGGTCTTCAGCTCAATAGAAATGCAAAGCACTTCCGGTGCATTTCTGTATTCATGAAGAACTGTAACAATTCTAAAAAAAATTATAGGCAATACTGCATTATGAGATTGAAGAAAGCAATTCATCAGGCTCTACTATGAATTTTCATTATGTAACTTGGACTTGTGAGCATATTTCTCTATGTCTCCTTAGCCAGAACTCTGTAGATTTCTTTCTTTAATTTGCTCTAAATTTTCTTAAGGTATCCAAAGAACTGATTTGAGGAAGGGTGGTTCTTTACATAGATTTTCTAGTTCTCTCATTGCTGCATCTCAAAAAACATTAGCCAGCGAAGGTGGTCCACACATGAATCCATACAAAGTTGGGGGGGGGAACTTAGCTAGATTTTAATTCAAAACATAGCATCATAGACAAATTGATGGATTGTTGGACTAACAACGGCTATTAGCTATTATTACACATAGAGCAGAAGACATTGGAGTCCAACAACCTCTGGATGTATCGTAAGAGCAATTTAGCATGAACCAGCAGGGTTCTTATGCTCACTTGTGGATCAGAGTGGCTGGGGAAACGCAGCCAGATAGGTGGGGTATAAATTTATTATTATTATTATTATTATTATTATTATTATTATTATTATTATTATTACCTACAGATGCCCATTCTCATCAGCCAGTATGGCCAATAATCAGGGATGATGGGAGTTGTAGTATGGGAACATCTGGAGGGCCACAGGTTCCCCAACCATGATTTAGAAGAAATGCAACTCTGAAAACCAAATGCTACAATGTAAACTTCCTGTGAACTCTGTTTGGTTGCTGTTGCTGCACTGCAGCAATTTTGGAATGACCCACCGTGGCAATTCCCATTTACGCCTAGGAACGTGTTTTAGATATGAATTAAGAGGCTTCTAAAAATTGCTATTAATGGGTAAACATGTATTTTGTGAACCTATAACATTTATGTGTACATATATACAGGGACACATGTTCACAGCTTCTGTTTTCCAAGCCTCAACAGGAACTGAACTCCCTCTCCGTCCCCCCACCCTTTGTTTTTTACATAGCAGAAAACCTCACTAACCTCTCCCATCTCTGCATACAAGGGAACATGAATTCTCAGGTGCCTGGAAGCCACAGAAGTTTGGCAAACTATTTGGCTCCATTTTAAATATTATGCTGATTATACAAAGCATAGAGAACAAGTTCTACTTTGTAAATACAATTAACAACTGTTAAATACATGCCATTGACACTCAAATGTCTTATTTTAACAATTTAATCTCTGAGCTGTTTTGGGATTCTCTCTCTCTCTCTCTTTTAACCAAATAAGGAAATAAATGATGAATCTGCTGCCTTATCTTCTGCCTGCTCTCAAAACACACATAACAAAGTTCCCAAAAGGAGGTCAAGGGGTTGAGAAGTGGAAGCTCACACATGGGCTCAAAACATGTGTTAAAACATCTGAACAGGTAACTATTTTCTGAAAAGAGAGAGAGTCAGGTTTTCTTAGTGGATCCCAACTTGGATATTTCGGTCAAAGAGTTCATCACCATGATCCTTCCTGTGGCTCCAAGTTACGGTACTCCATAGTAACCAGGTTTATAGAGAGCAGTCTTCTTTTGACTTTGACAGAGCAAATCTAAAGGCTGAAGTCCATGCTACAGGTAAGATCCAGGAATGCAATTTGTGAGTGGCTGGGCATAAGGCAAAGGAAGAAGATGAAAATGGAGCTGGTGTGAGGATTGACAATGTGTTTGGAGAGATCTAAGAGCTAAGAGATACATTGCTATCAATAAGCAAAAGGGGTGGATACTGGTAGCAGAGAAAAGAGAATAATAATATCAGCAGTCAACAGATAAAGTCAAGGCAAGATATGAGGCAGCAACTCATAGCGATACTCTGTTACACAGAAAGAATCACATTCATATGTCAGGAACAAAAAAAGGAGTGTACTTGTTGCAGCCCTATCCAAAACAGTATCTCCTGAGGCTAAAGAGTGAGGAGACCAAAAAGGCCTTAGGCAGGCAGTCTATTGCACTTGTAGCTCATTCTGAAAGCAAGGTTGAGGGCTAAGCCACAGCACACCAGAATTCAAGATGGGAGGCAATCACATCTCCATGGGGCAGTGCTTGTGGGTCTATCTCCTGGCAAGTGGGAGATAGCTGCTTTAACCAAAAATTATGCTGCTGCTGCCAAGGGAAGTCATATTTTGGTTTCAGTGTCTTTTCCTAAAGAATGCTCAGATTAACATCCAAACGACCATTCTCAAATGTGTGACCTTAAGAGCACAGTTATGCCCTTGAATGGGGGTCCCCACAAAAACTGCCACTGAGAGCCCCCTGATCAGGCCTGGTATCTTAGCATGGGTGGGGTATTAGGATCCTTTAACCTTTTGTTGTTATAGTCCTAATCTGCATGCTACAAAGCACAGCTGTATTATTTCCTGCTGACAAAATATAAACATGGCATCTGGCGTTTATAAAAATTAAACCCCAATTAGCTGCAGGCACTTTACATGAGCCCTAAGCTATCTTCTGGCAATACAGTCAGGTGAAACAGATACTACACCCCCTAGATAAATAGAGCTGAGTGAGGGAGTGAAGTGAAATTGCTGACACTTCCGGGTTTGAAAGGAGACAGCCACTGTGTTCAGCTCCTTTCCAGGTCAGACTGGCTGTCGCCACTAATACTGACAGGAAAAGTGAGCAAGATGTAACTTGGGGAATGCTTACAGAGGACGATAGGGCCAGAAAAAAGGGGAAAGACCAATGTATTGGACCTGCAGCACCCACTTTTTGTTCCTGTGTTCAATGAAAAACAAAAGTTCTTATATAAAGCTTAGAGTTCAACATTAGCATACCGGTAGGTTTCAGATAAGGTTGCCAGGTCTTCTGGAGTAACTCAGGAGGTAAAGCTTTAGTGTTTAGTGGTGGTGCTTTTTAGAACTGGGGGTAAAAACTGATAGTGCCTAAAATAATTTTTTTAAAAGAATTCTGAGGTCTCCTCTATTTTATATGCAGTGCACGATTACTCTTTTACATATGTTTACAAAATACCTTATGGCTTACAATAGCTTCTGAACCATTTAGCGCAGGGGTCAGAAAACTTTTCCAGCAGGGGGCCAGTCCACTGTTCCTCAGACCTTGTTGGGGGCCAGACTATTTTTGGGGGGGGGAATGAACGAGTTCCTATGCCCCACAAATAACCCAGAAATGCATTTTAAATAAAAGCACACATTCTACTCATGTAAAAACACCAGGCAAGCCCCACAAATAACCCAGAGATGCATTTTAAATAAAAGAACACATTCTACTCATGTAAAAACATGCTGATTCTTGGACCGTCCGCAGGCCAGATTGAGAAGGCGATTGGGCCAGATCCGGCCCCCAGGCCTTAGTTTGCCTACCCATGGTTTAGCGGGTTTATTGCAATCAAGCAGTATATACATTTCATTAAATCAACATCCAGCATAATTTTTATTTTTATTTTCCCGCCCATGCTATTTTGTATAACATCTAGCATGATAAAGAGTTCTGGAGAACCAGAAATACTGCCACTGTTTTGTGACATTTTGATGGCTGAAGTGAGGATTTCAAAATACATTAATGACACTTCTCTTGGTGTGCACACCTAGGTTACTTTCTCCCCCCAGAGAGACACAGCTGAGCACAGAAAAACATTCTGGACAAAGAAGTTAAACTTTGGAATGAGAAAGAAGGCTGGGGATGGGCTCTCTGGGGGATGAAAGCTTGCCTGAGTTTTGGCTTCCTGCCCTGACATTTCAACCTTTCCCCTTGAGATCCTGAGAATTAAACTCCTCAACTTTTGAGTCAGATCCTATCTGCTGAGGCCATTAAGCTTTTCTATATGCCGCTTGTAGGGAGGACCAGACCTCAGTGATAGAGAATATGATTTGCACAGAGACGGTTCCAACTTCATCTCCTGATAGGATTGAGAATGACCCCCATCAGAAACCCTGGTGATCTGCTGCCTCTCGCTGTAGCTAATACTGAGGTAGATGGACAGCTTCCTATGTTATCTTCAACATTTGCTATGTGTGTCAGATCATCTATGCCAGGCATGTCCAACAAAGCTCAATAACCATGGGCAATTGTACAGAGAGCTCCTTCCTTCTTGCCGACAGAGAGCTCGCCAGTATGTGTGTGAGTGCGTTGCACAGGATGGCTGGATGGCTCCCCTCCCTAATGCTGACAAAGAGCTTGCCAGTATGTGTGTGAGTTTGCATGCGTGCGTGGGATGGCTCCCCTGCCCTCGAGGATGTAACAGGGATGCTGCCCTGTGCCTATCAGAGACCGGATCCTAGCCTGCACCCTGCTTGGTCAAATGGGGATGCAGGCTGAGACTTGGGCAGTGCCAGGGGGCGAATCTGAGGGCTGAGCACGGGCTTCCCTGGATCCACCCCTTGACTATTTAAGCAGCCCACACCTGGGACAATCCCTCTTCCTTCCCTTGCCAGTTTCCAGTGTGGATCTCTGTAGGTTTCATGCATTGCGACTAGGAAGATCTTAGATCTTGCCTGGGATCTCATCCTTCCTCGCCTGCCTGCTTCTTGTATCCACGCTGCATCGTGCCGGCAAGAGAGGAACAGGCGTCTGTCCCTGTTTCTGCATTTGCCGGGCTTCGTCGTTGCAAGGGAGCTTGGGAAACTGAGTTCCCTTGCATGGTGAGTAGTTCCTTTGCAAGGGCTGAGGATCCTGGGAAACTGAGTTTTTCAGCCATTGGGGCTTTCTGTGTTTGTGTGGGGAAAAGCTTTTCTGATGGCTAAAAAGCTGTTTTTTGAGGCTGGTTTTGTTTGCTGCTTACGTAACGTGGTCTTCAGTAATCAAAGAATTCAGGAATTGGATACCAGCACTATTGGGGCCTTCGTTGATTGTTGGTGCATTTTAAAACTGAAGCCACATGGGGCCAGCAGGCGGGCACTGGTTGGGTTGTTATTTTCCTGTGCCTTCCGGGTGGGCATGCTCTTGCTAAAGTTTCCAGTGCTACCGCTTTAAATAATAAATGAAAATTAATTAAAAGGAATAAATGAATAATTTTTTTAAATAATCATTGTGCATTTTAAGTTAACTAAGAGGGTAATTGAGCCATTGGTGCTTCAGCTTCCTTATGTGGGGCAGGTCCCATCCTCCATTGGGGGTGGCATTGTTTTGCAGCAAGGTTTGATTTTGAGGTGGTTTGTGTGCAGCTTTGGCTTGTGTGCAGCTTTGGTTACTGAAATGGTGACGCAGGTGTCACACTAACATGGATGAAGGCATGTATTTTTTAAGAAATCTTGATAGGTAGGTTAAAGGAATGGGTAAAGGAGCTTGTGTGGCGTACAGTTTTGTGAGTGCTTTTATGCAACTCTCTCCCAAGAAATCTCTAAAACTTTCAGTTGTCCTCCGTAAGAAAAGTATTTGGGCAGCGCTCCCCGAAAAAAGGTCATCCATCTTTCCTCCTCCCCAAAAAAGGTCAACAACTTTGAGCTGAACCCCCCAAAATGGGGGTAGATCACTGCCAGATTTTAATTCTAAAAGTAGATCACAGTCTCTTGGGAATTGGACACCCCCAATCTATGCCATTCAAGGCAGCGGTGAGGATTGGCTGCAAAGAGATAGGATCCCTGAATCAATCAATAGAAAAGCAATTTGGTTCAGAAGGCTCTAGAGCAGCTTTACCCAAACTGGTACCTTCTAGATGTTGTTGGAAAACAACTCCCATCAAAACAATTACAGATGATAGGATAGGATCACACCACCACATGTGGTGGACCTGCAAAAAAGTGGCCATGTTCCGGGAGTTAGTATTTGGGGAAGTTCATGCCATAACAGGACAAAACAGTGTTAAATCCCTGGAGCTGGTTGTACTCAACTTTTACATAGGTGATAACATGAACCTTCATTTCAAACATATTATTGGTCAGTTATTGATGGCAGCTAAGCTAGTAGCAGCAGGCTATTGAGAATTTGTGGAAGGAGCACTAATTGTCATATAGTACAAGAAAGCATAGCAGTTAGTTTTGGTAGAAAAATTGACTAACAAATTAAAATTTGTGAGGAGTTTGAAATGAAATAGTCCATAGCTACAAACATTTGAATTGGAAACATCAGTTAATAAACTTGTCATCAATAATGGATTGTGAAGCCTGTATAATTTATAGTCTCTCTCATAAGAACCTTGAGACAGCAGAAGCAGGTCAGTTATTGCTATGTATCTTCCTGGATTTTACAAATATTTTTATAGTTTTCTCATGCTACAGATAATCAAAGAACAGTAAAACAAACAAACCGTTCCCTGCCCTCGGCAGGAAATGAGATTATAGATTACCATGAGGCCAGCAACCCTTAGAATGACATAATTCCAGTCATTTATCCAAATGAATAAGCAAATTATAATTTAAAATTACACTAGTCAGAAATTTTGCACTGTGAGGGAGGTTCCTTCACATTGTCTTTTGCTGTATGCATAATAAAGATATACCAGTTTATTGTAAATGTGTCATTCTCTGCAGATATGGGTCCAAATTTGCAAGTTACTGATTTCATCCCTATCCTACCTTTCCTCCAAGGAGCTCCCCCTCCCATTTTATCCTTCCAACAACCATGTGAAGAAATCTAGGCTGAGAGATAGCACTATGCCAGGGGTCTGCAACCTTTAAGACAAAAAGAGCCACTTGGACCCGTTTCCGAAGAAAAAAAACTGGGAGCCACAAAACTCGTCATTATAAAAATAACTTTTTTGTCACTTTTTTATTATTTCTTTGTTTGACCCCTCAGAATTACTCCTCCTCATAGAAATAAACGTTAAATTAACAAGTTACCTTTTTGTGTGTGTGTGTGTTCTTCACTCCCCTTCAAAACAGTGACCAGCGTACATGCCCCTTACAATGTAGCGGGCGGGAAGGTGACGTCGGGATGGTGCATGACTAACGCATGCACCGCCCCCATGCGACATCACAGCCAGTACAGCGCCCGCCACAGTGGGGAGTGTCGGGGCACACAATGCGCCTCCTCCCCTCGCTAGTATCCGCCCCAGGTGTAAAAGAGCCACATGCGGCTCCGGAGCCATGGGTTGCAGACCCCTGCGCTAGGCCCAAGGTCACCCAGCTAGCTTCATAGCTGAGTAGAGATCTAACCCTGATTCTCCCTAATCCTAGTATGAGACTGTGACTACAACCTTTTCTCTCTTTTTTGCGCTAAGGTCTCATTAGCTGGATTTGAGCAACCAATTTTAATGAATTTATTTTCTCCTTGACTTCCAATGAGATCAGGGACATTGATTTTGTCCCTCCTCCTCATTTTATTCTCACAACAGCTCTACAAATTAGGATGAAGAACAGTGACTGGTCCAAAGCCATTCAGTTAACTTCATGACAGAGTGCTAATTTGTTACCAGTCTACCTTTCTATCCACTATATCATACCTTCCAACATTTCTCCAATGAAAATAGGGACGTCCTATTCCATAATGATAATTTTACTATTTATACCCCACACATCTTACTGGGTTGCCCCAGCCACTCTGGGCAGCTTCCAACATATATAAAAACATAATAAAAGATTAAACATTAATATACTTCGCTATACAGGATTGCCTTCAGACAGCTCTAGGGTTGGATAGCTTCATAACCTCTAACATTTCTCCAGTGGGGAAAAATGGACATCCTAGGGGGAAATGGTACATTCCAGGATCAAATCAGAAAATGGGATGGCTTCTCTAAATCAGGGATGTCCCTGGAAAATAGGAATACTTGGAGAGTCTGCTATATCACACTGACAACATCCCATTTGTAAATTGCATAGGGAATACTGTGACACAACTCACATGACATTGGACACTTGTAATGCTATAGAAATACACATATTTAAAGCAAAAAATTGATGCTGAAATTTGAGAAATAGTTAAACCACTTTCATCAACCTCAGATAAGTGCAATTTCCAGTACAACAGGTTCTTTCAAATATGAAGCCAGTTCACAACAATTTTGCACTGTGTAAGAGGAAACTACACTTCGTGGGGTGTAGAATCTGGCTCTTAATCGTATTTATTTAGCATCTTGAGAATTAGGGTCACAAGAAAATGGTGAGCCTTTGCCAGCTTCTGAAATAGACGCTTTAAAAATAATCTCACAAAGTATACAGAACACGGACAACTACTTGATGCTGGCTTTAGTCTGCCATTCTTATATTTCAATAGCCTAGGATCAAAATGCTGTTAGCTTAAGACGCGTTAAAGCTTTAACAAATTCACTTGTTCTCAAAAATCATGTAAATGCTAAATTAAGGTTTGTGCCTTACCTGACATACCATATAATGTTTCTTTGTTTGTTTATATCCCACCTGTTTGCCAGAACTGAGAATCAAAGTGGCTCGCAAAATTAAAACCAACATGTATAAAACATGATTATTTTTTGCTAAAAACAATAGTTAAAATGTAATAAAACTTTAATAGAATTAAAACAATGTAAAAACAAATAATGCAGATAGTAAAAACAGCACAATACTATTAAAAGCCCTTTCCTTAAAAACAGTTCCCAAAAGACTGTTGGGATAAAACATTGTCCAGTGTAAGGACAATGAGGGAGCCAGTTTAGCCTCTCTAGAAAGGGAGATTCAAAGTCTGGGAGAAGGCAGAGCAAGAAAGAGAACGAAATAGCGTGGTCCTGCATTCATGGACATATATACTCTTCCTCCTCAAAATTACTCTTCAGACTACTTGCTGAGCAAGTCATAGCTCCCTGGAGCTTAGATCATGACATTTACTGTGGATAAGTGCAGGGTTGAAGTGGATGCACCTAGTTAGTGCCTGTACTGAACACACCCACAAATCTGTGTAGGCCCACTGAAAGGCACATGAATATTAAGAGTGGCAAAGATTCCCACTAAAACCGTATGAAACGCAAAGATGTGTAGACCAAAAGCCAGAATTTAACTGTTGTGTGTCCTGACTCTAAGATGACTGGATCTTTCTTCCCCTAATGTTTGTCTACTGTGCCTGCCTCAAAGGCCTATCTAGATTGGCCTCTTTCCCACCAGGCCTGCGAGGCAGTTGGTTGCAATTACAGGCATCCCCACACTTAATAGTAACACTATTAAGCCTAGTTGCTAATTGTGAAACCTATGCGTAGTCTACTTTAACAGTTTAAGGAAAGCATTTTACATCACATCTCTTAATGGCAAGTGATAGCATTCTGTATTTATTAGTTTATTTTAAAATGAATTAAATGTGACGGTTTACGATAAAAAGCTACCACTATAATTTATTGATTTCAAAAGTAGTTGTAGAGATTTTTAAAAACCCTAAATATTAACTTTACTGTGCACACGAGCTTTTTCTCCATCTGACCCAATGAACCTCTACTTGTAACACTATACCAGAATATGCCTCCACTCTGTGTTTCAGTCATATTAAATGCTTTACAGATTTTAATCATCTATTCATTGGCTGCAAAGTAAATATTATATCCCTTTCCTGTAGGCAATCAGATACCACAGTGATTTAATGGAAAAACATGTTGGTGCTTCATGCAAAAGGTATCTTTGCTGAAAATGGGTTCTTGCTTGAATGAGACTTAGCACACCACTCAATAATACTGCATGGCTTTTGGAAACATCTTTCTGAACCAAATTAAGTAAACTTATGTGAAAAGTAAATGTCCAATAGGAAATCAGGATCAATGATAAGTCAGGAACTTCCTGCCTGTAGCTACAAAGGATTCTACGTTCATTTTTAAAATACTGTGCCAACTGCACAAACATAATACTGTTCCTCCTGCTTTGCTTACTCATTTGCAGCAAGAATTTGAATACTTTTTCCTGAACAGATAATTTAACCGAAGCTCATTGTACTGTGTGTGCACACAAGGATTATAACTTTTTGACTTTTTTCGAAAACAAAAAAAGATTTCCTGTATCATAAAGGGTTGAACTTTTGCTTACTGAAAAGGGGATTAATTCTTCTCAGCTGTGAAAAAAGGTCACTCCAAATTGAAAAGTTGGAATCACTATATGGTCCGCTACTACTCATAAGTATTAACATCTTTAAAATTTTTATGGAACTGTTTAGAACTTTTACAAATGTCTGGAACTTCCTAAAACTGTTCAGAACGTTCTAGGAGAATGCCGATATTGGTCTATATAGAAAAAACACGCAATCAAAGTGATGTGGGAAATTTATGGTGGTTGGAACAGAAACAAAGACAAACGGCAACCTCGATTTATTCTAAGTCATAAGAAGTGATGTACAATGCACAAAAGATTGTGCAAGTATTAGCAAGCTGTATTTTTCCTGTATTATAACACATGCTATGCATATTACATAATACATTATACGGCTACATATACAAAAATAGATTTATTGATTTTGGGGTGACCTTTTTCAAAAGATTTGGAAATCACAGGAACATAAGGTTGAAAAAAAGTTATAACCCTAGGGCACACGCATATGCATGCACTCTCTCTCTAAGAAAGAAAACAGTTTTGCCCCTTAAATTTCTGCAGAAAGCCATGAGTGATTTGATGCGTAATCAGCAACTGTGCTACTTACTGTTATGCTCAACTTATATATTTGTGAATGAAACGGATATTACTAAAATCTCAATTTCTGCCTCATTCAAAAGAAACTAAAAGTTTCAAAAGGAAACAAAAACTAAAGTACCTGAACTTCGCATCTGGAGAAGGTGACAAAACACTCGGCTTGAGTAAATTCATACAAGGTAGAATTTAGATCTACCCATTTAAGTTAATTAACTTAACTTAGTCATGCTCATTAATATCAATGGGTCTACTCTGAATATAACATGATTGGATGCCACTCAATATGATTTAAATAGCCATTTCAGTAGATTTTTAATACAGTATGGGAATGAGGAATGAGGAAAGAGATAGCTGCACCCTGTTGTTGTCTGATTGTTTGTTCACCTAGAATTTAGGTCCTAGATAACCAATATTCTACCATTTGAGTTCATGGTAACTAACGCAAAATGGCAGGTTTCTGCTATCCATATATATCAGCTTACTCCCCACCCCCACTTTTAAACTAAAAAATAGCAGCTGTAACATTTAGTCCAGGTATTTCAACCTTTCAGTAACAGTTCTACTGGCAAAGTATCGAGACAAGAAGTAACCTTCCTAATATTTTATTTTAGGATCACCAGCTTTCTCTCACCCCTTCTTCAGTGATCACTGAAGAATTTTTCTGCATTTCTCCTTTTGGTTACAGACTAGCGGCTCTATTACACTATAGTGAATAGACTACTTTGTTGTATCGTTTTTCTATCCAGATCTGAATCTTTCCTGCGTATGTTTAACAGGCAAAGTAAAGGGTTTGAAGGCTACCTCTAGTCTTCCCTTTCCTCCCCCACTGGCCAGACTTCCTTCCTCTGATTAATAGAGGTGGGCTAATAATACCTTCATTCACATTGATAAAAAGAGATATTGTGACAGCAGACATTATTCAGATATCCTTACAAATGTAAAAACACACCCAAGTGCCATGCCTTTTGCAGCTAGATTGTCTCCATTTTTCACACAATTCCTATAAAATTCTATGCATTATAGTGATAATTATGCAGAATGAATATAAAATAAGGAAATGGAGGAATTTCTCATTCCCAAATTCTTTCAAGTAACCTCCTCCCTCCCAGGATTAGAATTTACTTTTCTCCTTTAGATAGTCTACTCCTTCTTAGTTAAATATAGATAATCCACAGCTTACACAATGTTTCATCTTCCTGGGAAGCATGCTTCTGTGTCATGAAGCTAGAAATTATTCCAGAAGTGACTTCCTAGATTCAGAGGAGTAAACTTCTCTCAGTACACTTCTAGACAGTACACTGCAGAACCTGGGCTTGCTGAACACTACTCCCATGCCCTCAGGTAAGTAATATAATTTATTTTAAAATGAAACAAGTCTTAAAGACCTTATCTCAGTTTCAGAGTTAAAGGCAATGGCCTTTCCACCATGCATGAGTGGAAAGGGCTTCTGTGTAGGTGGTTTTCACCTCTGACTGCAACCACATGGCACACAGTGAACCCCACTACACACACACACACCTATACCAGCCTTTTTGCTGAGCTACTTTTCAGCAGCACAAAAGAGTGCCGTTGGAAAAGGGAGAACTAGAAAAGCACCAGTACTCACATAGTATCCCTTTGGACCCCAGTCATCACCTCCACCATAGAAGAAAACAATGGTATGGAAAAGCCCTCAATATAACAACAAAAAACACAGACATCCATTAGACTGCCACAGAGAAGAGAACAGAAGGGATGCAGGGCCACTGTAAGAAAACGACAACTTTTGGTTTCTCTTCTTCTTGAACTTTTTCACATTGGCTGGTCATTAGAAGAACCTGTATTAAAATTTGCTTATTTCCTTGCCACCATCCCACACCTGTGTTCCTTTTTTCCAATGTCTTCATAGATCATAAGCAGGGACTGTTTTGTTTGTCATGCTAAGGAACATGCTTTGGGAGCCTTCTTTAGCTGAAGATCAAGATAAAAATGGACATAAATAAAAATAATAGTAGCAGTATGCACACTAGTATCTACATTGGTAACTCATAAAATCAATAAAAGTTACTATTTTCTACAATATTCTACTATTTTCTACAATAACATTCTACAAATGTTATTATTTTCCACAACTGAATGTAGCAGATATTCTTAAAATAAGACAGCAGTTCTCACCCTACAGTCGCTTAAGAGCAGGTCAACTGCATTTAATTTAGAATTACAGCCTCAGACAGGATCTATTGTTACTTCCAGTTCTGATAAGCACAAATCAGTGATAAGCAAACTAGCAATCTCCTAGCTAAAATTAAGGCTCATTGAGTATTGGAATGTGTGAGGTCCTCCTTTTAACATCCCAATTTACTTGGGGACATTTGAGGATGACATTCTTGTGTCATTTGATCCATATGGGAGGAAACAAGGGTAGGTCATTAGTAGCTACTTGTATTTACAACCCTCTGTAAAAGACAATGAAGACAGGAAGCTTCCCACTGAGATAAAGGCTCACAATTTCCAGCTAAAAATAAACAAGCAGCCACAGTCTCATCTGCTGGGAACTATAAAGGGAGACTGCAAGTGCCAAACTGACAGTAAAAGAATGCTCTGGTACACCCAGAAGGAACTGGGCCATAAAGCAGTAATCCTAGGATCAGGGTTGTCTTGTCATTAATGTTGGGAACTAGAGCAGAATGCACAAGAGAAAAGAGCTAGAGTTGTATCCAATGCTAGATATATTCAGAGTAGGCCTACTGAAATTAATGAACATGACTAATCTCGAAGGGATTATTCTAAGTAAAATTTAGCTAGACACAACCCCTAGTTCACAAAGCAGATTTAAAATGAGATGAAGTGAATATATGCTTTTTCTCACATTCTTACTATACTTGTTGCTAAATCCCTTCTTTCTATTTCGTTCTTTCTTTCTTTCTTTTTTTAAAAAACCCAATAAATTATTATTTTTGGCCTGGGGCAAGATTTTCAAACATTTATTTTTCCATATGGCCAATTAACCCAACTTGGGCAAATGCAACCAAAATGTCAGGTCAAGCCTGACATTCAAATGTATGTGCATTCATGAGTGCTTTGTGAAGTCTACATGTTGACTCTGCCTGCTTATATATATTGTTCTTGGATGCTCTTCCAATATGCCTGGAACTGTCCTTCAATGTGCAGTGCTTCATTATGTGCCCTTATCACTCTCCCACTGGCCAGCTAAAAGTAAGAGGGGCATAAGAACATGCTGTCCTCTTCAGCAACACTCCTCAGTTGATTTGTTCTTGTTCGTCTCCTGACATTGTGGTGTAATATACAATTAGCAGAATCATAATCAAAGGAAAGCACATGTATATATAAATAGAAAATGCATTTCAAAACTGCATATCAAATAGTGTATACAGAATAGCAGCTATATCACCAAATAGGGAATAATTATTATGTTGAGGGGAAACTCCATACAAAATCCCGACCCCCACCATAAAGCAAGATGTCAGCTTTGTTAACTGATTCTTGTTTCTTATTCAAACTGTCCCTAGATTATAAATGACAAACTAACGAAGCAGCTGTTGTAACTAATGCCAGTGCCATAGTGCTTGCCATTATCTCTATTTGTGGACCAAAACTCAAACATCATCTAGTGTCATAAGCAATACAGCCTGTCGCTAGAGACTTCTGGCCATTTATACACACTAAATTCAGGGATACAGTGCTGAGGCAGGCATCCTAAGACAGCATCCAAATGATCACACAATTATTTTCATACGCAAGGGAAAATTTGGGCTTCTTCTTGAACCGCAGCTCCCCACACCACAGAGCACATTACTTCTGAAACTAAAATCTTATCCCATTCAAGCCTAGTTTTTCAGTTAAATGTTTACAAAAATGCATTTGGCACCTAGTCTGTTTCAAAATACCTGCTATAATTTTTATCAAATCCATAGTTGAGGCATAATGCTTTCTATTGCAAAATGATTCCCGTGCTTAGATCTTTCCAAAAGCTGTTTGCCTGTCTTTGTTCCTGAAACTTCCCATAAATTTAAACCATTTAACTATTTTAAGATAGAGGAAACACATACTTTTCCAAATGTTTCTAAAGCAGTCTAAAAGTAGGACACAGGGATCGTGCCCTAAGATCAGGAAGACATCAGACTTTTGCTTTATAGTGAAAACGCACACTTGACAACATTATACTGATGTCTGGGGCTGACAGAAGTGGTAGCCCAAAACATCTGGAGGGCACGCAGTTGGTGAAGGCTGGCATAGAGTCACTGATAACATTTGCATGTCACAGTAAACCATAGTTAAGGGCTTACTGTGCATGGGTCAACTGAATCCACCTTACTCCTCACTGCTGCTAACATAGGAGAGAAACAAACCACAATCCCCAGCTTCCATCCCTTTTACACTAATTCATTCATCTTCTCTGCAATCTCATCCTCCTTTAGCACACCAAGAAAAATAGGTTGGATGCACAGAAAGCTCCTCTACATCCAACCCAAGATTTCTAATGCCAAAACACATTTTGGTTTCAGGTTTGGAGTTTTGTTTGGTTTCTTACACAAGTTGACCTTTTTGACATACAGCATGTATTTCTATCCCCTTTAAGAGAAAAGACTATCTCAAAATTGTCCATATACACAGCAGTTAAATGCCCCAAATCCCAAAACTGGCAGCATTGTCTTGCTATGCATTACCAAGATCGCTCTTTAGAATGGTGCCTGTATTGCACATGACTGTCATGAGATGTCCTGAAGCGATCAACCCTCTTTCTAAAGAGGGGTTACAGTAGATTCATTTCAATTTAATGAAACAATGCCCAAAGGAAACCATTCAGACAAAAAATCATTTAGAAAAGGTTGTAAAAGAAAGTTATAGGGGGATGGGTTAGTGTCAAGCTTATAATTAACTGCCAGACTGAGCTAGGAAAAAATGGTGAAATATACAGCTTATAAGTTTTCATTAGGGACACAGAGACTTAACTGCAGTCTGAGATAATAACAGATGCCTGTATCATAAATCACAGGCACTTCAGATGATCCTATGCAAAAGTCCACTAGAAGAATTAGATGACTGACATCCAGTATAAAATTATGAGCAAGTACTATTTATTACTATGAATTTAGTTTGTATTCCAACTACTCCACTGGAGATTTGGCACAGCACACTGGCAAAAAGTCATTAACAATGCTGTATTGCATTTTAATAAATGTCAACAAGCCAAAATTAAGATACAATTTCCAGTATTCCATTGCTTTTAGGAGATTCCAAGTTGGTAGAGCACGAGACTCCTAATCTCAGGGTTTTAGGTTTGAGCCCCAGTTTGGGTGAAAGATTCCTGCATTGCAGAGGGTTGGACTAGATGATCCTTGTAGTCACTTCCAGCTCTAGAATAACACCCAATCTAAAATCTTGATATAATTACAATAATGATAAAACACACAAACTGAATTGCTGGATAGGCCAAGATTTATCAAGTGTTAAAACGCTTTGCAGCCATTTG
This sequence comes from Podarcis raffonei, assembly GCF_027172205.1. Taxonomy (NCBI): domain Eukaryota; kingdom Metazoa; phylum Chordata; class Lepidosauria; order Squamata; family Lacertidae; genus Podarcis; species Podarcis raffonei. The sequence continues at coordinate 51,523,805 of NC_070610.1, forward strand.
TTCCTCAATCTTCATAGTGATGTAGCCATTCTCTAGTTTCTCCTCATTATGTAGTAATCAGAAATATATTCCCTCTGAATACAGGCATTCCATTTTTAGCCATTTAATAACTTCCTATAAGTCTTGGGTAAAAGCCATATGGATCTAGAGTCTTGTTACTTTTTTAATTTCCCAATTATTTCTAAAGTGTCCTTTCCTGCCTCTGTATGACAATATACCTGATGTGCTGCCAGTGGGGGGGGGGGCTGTTTCAAAACAAGTATTCCTCCAACATCTACTGGTTTTAGTGTGTAGCAGTGAGTTATAAACTTCCTTGACTTCCTTAAATCTATTTGATCACAATTTGATCTGCTTAAAAAATTGTTTCCAGTACCACAACATGTAAAATTCTAAGGAGAGATGTTAGAAAACCTGTTGCAACTAGCTTTGATCCAGTGGTACTGGAATGAATGGAAAAAGCATTTCTGCACAGACAAGACGAAAGATCTGCACTTCCCTCCATTTCCACCTCCTCTATCTGATACACCCACCCCCATATCCCACGAGAACCCTAGGGTTTCCCAATTCTTAAGATTCACTTTTCGGGAGCCACAAGGGTCTGCAGCACTGACATGGGGAGGAGGAGGAGGAGGAGGAGGAGGAGGAGGAGAAGAAGAGGAGGAGGAGGAGGAGGAGGAGGAGTTTGGATTTGATATCCCACTTTATCACTACTCTATGGAGTCTCAAAGCGGCTAACATTCTCCTTTCCCTTCCTCTCCCACAACAAACACTCTGTGAGGTGAGTGGGGTTGAGAGACTTCAAAGAAGTGTAACTAGCCCAAGGTCACCCAGCAGCTGCATGTGGAGGAGCGGAGATGCGAACCCGGTTCACCAGCTTACGAGTCTACCATATTTACAACTATAAATCCATTACCCCATAGTTCTAATCCTCAGGATCCAAGCCACTGTAAGAAAGAGCAAGGTAGCAATGAAGGAAGAAATACAAGACAATTCAAAACCAACTCCTAGGGGATGGGGAGAAAACAATCCTGCACCTGTTTAAGTCTCTTAAAAATTAAAATCATGAAATCTGGACAAAATGAATAAAAGCACCCAGCTTTAACTATTTTATAGAGCTAAGTGAAATTCAACAGACTCTAATCTGAACTAATCAATAATAATAATAAAGGTACTCTAGGTGGAAATAGCAAATTAAGATACTGTTCCCCTTAGGTATGGTTAATTGGTTTACTATTCTGATATATCATCCAAGTAGTAGGGGGGGGGGGAAATAGACTCCATTTTTTTAAAGAACATTTTTAGTAAACATTATTATTTTTTTAGCTAGCAGAACTTATTAAAATAGAATTTTGCTGGGGCTTGTTGGAGTTCTAGGTTGTTTTTAAATTGCAAAGATCTTGTCAGTTTAAAGACGAGTCAAGTTCCCACATGAAATATTAATGTTCTCATTTTACATTGGTGGGCAAGTTTTATTCCAACAAGCCGCAACATGCTGCCCAGAGCGCTTTGCTCTGCTGGAGAAATGCTTGATTTTTTTTAGATCAAGATTTGAAAGCAAAAGAAAAATGCTCACTCGTGTAGGCTACTGGACAGTAGGAACTAGATTCTCGATATATTTCAAACGATCTGGTAGAGTCATTGTTCAGTGCACTGCGAAAACTTCATTCAGAACACATGGTCCTAGGGAACAACCTATTAAATGGAATAGCACAGTAGCTGTATTGTCAGCTGCTTATTGGACACAGAAGGCAGGACAAGAGGGGGGGGGAAATAGTATTATTTCAGTTTTCATCAAACAATATCTCAAATGATTAGGGAGGGAGTTACAATTTAAGAACAGTAAGACTGTTTATCCCCCAAAATCACATACTCTGAGAAAACTAATATTAAAATGTATGAGCTAGTGAGCATACAAAAACTGCCTGGCTAACTATAACCAGCAAAAAATTCCAGTAATACAAGCCACACAGTTCCTACACATCAGTGTCTCTTGTATTGAACGGCAACTGGAAAACTACCACACTAAACATCTACAGACTGCTGCAATACTTTGCAATGTGCAAAAGCAGAAAGTCTCAGATGCACCAAGTCATACACACCAGACACACAAGATATAGAAAACTGTTGAAAACGCAGAACTAACTGAATAAACCCAAATATCTAGGACTGTGCAAGAAACACATACCTGAGCCAGGGCCACTGAGAGCAGATTCAGGTCCTGGTGGGGGGAAATCCTAATATCCTAATGACTAATATCCATAAGCACCCACATGATCATTGCTAAACTTGTATGTACCGTATTTTTCACTCTATAAGATGCACCAGATCATAAGACGCACCTAGTTTTTGGAGGAGGAAAACAGGAAAAAAAATATTCTGAATCCCAGAAGCCAGAACAGCAAGAGGGATCGCTGTGCAGGGATCCCTCTTGCTGTTCTGGCTTCTGTGATAGCTGCGCGAAGCCTCTTCAGGGCAGCGGGATGAAGGCTCCCCCTGCCCTGAAGAGGCTTCGTGCGGCTAAGCCAGAAACCAGAACAGCGAGAGGGAGCGCTGCGCAGCGATCCCTCTTGCTGTTCTGGCTTCTGGGATAGCTGCGCAGCCTGCACTCGCTCCATAAGACGTACACACATTTCCCCTTACTTTTTAGGAGGGAAAAAGTGCATCTTATAGAGCGAAAAATACAGTATAATACAACACAATGTGTATCACACAATAACTTTGTTGTATTCACATAGTGTTCACTTATGAGAACATACAAATGTAACTGTGCATAGTAAGATGAGACTGTGCTGTCATACTGTCAAAGCGCATAAGTGAATGTTCATATAGAGACTGAAATACTAAAAAAAATGCTGTACTCCATTCACGGCACAAGTTCACAAGCAGTTATTCAGAATTATGAGCGCATTGAACATAAAATATATATTTTGTTAAGAATTATATTAAACTATAATTATATTCTGTTCCTAATATATAAGTAGTTCTTTCACTGATTAGAGTTTATATTGGCTGAATACTAACAAAATTCAGTCTACTATTATTATTTTCCTTGAAATTCACCAATTTTACAATGGATATAAAAAAAATAATAATGATATTACTGAGACATACAAAACATATGCAATATGTGGTCCCTTTCTGGACCAACGGGCCACAATAATTTGTATCTGCTCCCTGCTCACCAGCCCAGATCTGGGCTTCTTTGTACAACACATCCAGATAAACAGGATATTTCTGAATTAAAATTCAAGATGTAGAGTCATTTATGTCCCAGTGTCAGTTTGTTAATCTGAAGAGGTAATGATCTCAACTAAAATATGAATAGGGTGCAATTATGCATTTTAAATCAAATCTAAAATGAATAGTTAGTCCTACATACATAGGAGTAGAATATCACCATGTGACATTATACCTTTTTATATGGTTGGTTTCACCTGCTCTGATTGTTTATTGGTATCTGATGTGAGGTTTTCAAATGCCTTTTTTGGTCTTAAAAGACAAGATACCAATATGCATGATACTTTTGCTCATGGAAGCAGGGCCAAATGGCTCCAATTTGAGATCTTTGCTATATACTGTTTATGGACTAATTAGCCTATTGCCTAAACCAAATGTTCCATGAAGTACACATGGAAAATTGCCATTAAATGGCTAATCCTAAAATCCAGCATTGCAGCCAGAAAGAACAGAGCCTGTCCAGGAGCTGTCCTAGCACAGAAGTGTCATGAAAACTTGTGCTTTGAATCCAATACAACCTGCCAATCAATACAGCATGCAAATGGCACATATCAGAATCAAGTATGCAACTTCTTCTTCTTCATCATCGTCATCATCATCATCATCATAAAAATTTTATTTATACCCCACCCTCCCCGGCCAAGATCGGGCTCAAGGTGGCTAACATCAGGTATAAAAACAATTGATTAAAATCAACTTAAAAACAGGATTAAATACAACTTAAAATGTACAACTTCCATTTCAGTGGAAGTCCAGATCAAAAACGTCAAATCTTCACCATGGCCAACTATCCAGACTGGTCATACGTGGGCCAGAAAAAAAGCCAGGGAAGTCCCCAAATAGGGGTTCCATCACAGAAGGAAAAGGAAAGAGGGGGAGGGGATCAGGCTGATTCCAAGCCAAAGGCCAGGCGGAACAACTCTGTCTTACAGGCCCTGCAGAAAGAAATCAGATCCCGCAGGGCTCTGGTCTCATGAGACAGAGCGTTCCACCAGGCCGGAGCCAGTGTTGAAAAGGTCTTGGCCCTGGTTGAGGCTAATCTGACTTCCTTAGGGCCCAGGACCTCTAGAGTGATGCTATTTATGGACCTTAAGGTCCTCCGCGGGGCATACCAGGAGTGGCGGTCCCATTGGTATGACGGTCCTAGGCCACAAAGGGCTTTAAAGGTTAAAACCTTTAAACCTGACCCTGTACTCCACCGGGAGCCAGTGCAGCTGGAAAAGCACTGGGTGAATGCGGTCCCACAGCAAGGACCCCGTAAGGAGCCTCGCCGTGGCATTCTACACCCATTGGAGTTTCTGGGACAACATCAAAGGCAGCCCCACATAGAGCAAGTTACAGTAGTCAAGCCTGGAGGTGACCATCACATGGATCACTGTGGCCAGATCAGGGTGGGAAAGTTCAGGGACCAGCTGTTTGATACGGCGGAGATGGAAAAATGCCGCCTTTGCAGTAGCTGCAACCTGCGCCTCCATAGAGGGAGGCGTCGAAGGTTACACCCAAACTCTTGAAAGAAGACACTGGCACAAGTTGAGCCCCCGCAAGAGATGGGAGTTGGCCCCTCAACCCCATGCTGTCCCAACCCAACCAGAGGACCTCTGTCTTCGAAGGGTTTAACTTCAACCGGCTCCTACGCAGCCATCCAGCCACAGCTTCCAGACATCTGGTCAGTGTGTCCGGGGCCGACAAAGGCTTGAATGAAAAGATGTGGAGCGGTGGTTTTATCAGAACCCTCTCAAAGCACCTGGTTGCAAAGGTGAGAACAGGGAGTCCACAAATTCTCACCATACAAAGTACTATAGTAAATGGCACCGATCGGCCCAGTTTAGATAAGCATCCAAACCAGTTTAGATTATTGGAAACGTGCCATTCCTAGAACTCAATTCCTTCCCCTCCCGTCTTATCCTCCTTCATGAGAAAGAGGGGACAGTGAAAGCGTCTGCTTTCACTTTAGAACAAACCAGTGTCACTTTGCATCTGAGCTCAGGAAACCATGGGTTTGTTCTCACTAAAGGTAGTGAAAAGTATTAGTTAATTTCAGTTTCACATCTCTCCCATTATACACTTTAGTATACAATTTCCCCTGATATCATGCACTTTCATGTTATTTCACTAATAATATATCATTTTTGGCACACACTTTACCTCCTGCATTACTTACGACGAACCTCTACACATTTTAAGGCTCATTATACTTTTTAGTATTATAAAGTCCTATTATATAAGGGCCCTTTTATACATTTCCAGTGTTTAATTTTAAAATCAAACGTTGAGAGAAATAATTGCAGCCATTACTGTTTACAGCTTTGTTTAGTCTTGCTTATGTCAGGAGATAAACACAACATGTTATACTTCCTGGGAAATATAAGCAACACATGCAAAACAGTACAAATAATCTAAATATAAATCAAAATTAGAATCCTCCATTAAAATTATTCCATTACTTAATTAAAATGTCACAAAACACCAGAAAGTGCTGCCAACCAAGAAGTTACAAAATGCTACAAGCATTATTTACGGAAGCAATCGCATGGCACTAGCCTCAAGAGCTTCAGGAAATGAAGTTAAACCAAAAACATTCCACAGTGCACTCTTGTTTGTCCCAGCTCACTGAATCTACAAAGTGTCAGCCAGCGCAGGATTAGTGCAGGCTCTGTAGTCCACAGAGCAGATACAACTGACACACACTCAAAAGCCATGGTTTACAAACCAGATGCCACCTCCCTGCCCTTCTTTTATCCTTTTTCTGGTTTATTTCTGCTTCTCACAGCACTTCTCCCCAATCACATCAGCACAGCTTCATCAGTGTTATGTTTGTTTTTGTTTGTGTACATACTAAGGGACACTGATGGAGGCATCACATAAAAAGGTGTTCACACCTTGACCAGAGACCAAATTAGGAATAATTTAAGGACTCCAATCAGTGTGAAATTGGTTTGAGAAACAATGCATGAAACAGTAAGGCTAAAAGAAAAAGTAGAGGATACACATGCATTTTGGATAACCTAATGTGAATTAAAAACCCAGCATTGGAAATGAAGTGAGTGCACAGTAAATGGGAGTATGAATGCAGCCCATCTCTCTCTGGAGAATATTCTCCACTCTTTGGCAGCTCCTAAACTTACTTGTTTTGAAATAAGCCTTGTAATTTTGCTGGAACTGATTTTCATGTGATAGCAGCCTTATTTTAATTTCCAGTTTACAATTTAGTCATAATTTGTATGTGAAAAGTGGTTTTCATTCAAGTAATCACAGGAGTTCTCCAACGAGCAGGGGCACTTGCCTCACCCTCTGGCTCGCCACCTATGGCTTCTATTGGGTTAGACAGGCTCTTGGAGAAAGCTTAACACTCTCTCTGTCAGAATTCTAGAACCAAATGTCACCCAATGAAGCTGAATGGCGGAAGATTCAGGACAGACAAAACAAAGCGCTTATTCACACAGTACATAGCTAAACTATAGAATTTGCCGCTGCATATAATGATTTTAAAAATTGGACAGCTTTAAGAGGAAATAAGAAAAAAATCAGAGGACAAGGCTATCAATTGCTTCTAGTAATGATGGTTATATATTGCCTTCAGGTTCAGAGTCAACATGCCTCTGAATACTAGTTGCTGAGTAAGAACAGTAGGAGGAGGGCTGTTGCAGTTTTTGGGCTTCCCATAGGCATCAGAAAAATAAGATGCTAAATTAAATACAATCTGATCCCAAAGGCTTCTTTTAGCTTCTTTTTAATAATGTTGATTTTGTTCAGGAAGCCCAAGACTCAAATCACTGCTCATCTATGAAGCTTTCTGGGTTGACAGTGGGCCACTCAGTCACCATTCCTCAGCCTAACAAACCTAAAGAAATAATTCCATCAAAGCTGCCCTTTGAAAGCAACTGGGGGTACAGGTGTATTAAATAATAAAATTATCTCCATTTTAGTTATTCTGCCAATCACATCCATTGCAACAGTATGCAGCAATGTATTTCATTCAGTTCTACCATGTGCAATGTTTTAAAGGTCATTATATGTGAAACCCTCAGGCCACATTTAATCAGCTAAATTGAAAAGACCATAAGACTGTAGATTAATTATTGCATCTTGCCTTAGTTTCCTCCTTTTCAAACTACATGATGGAGTGTAAAGCAATGCACATCTTGCTCTACTGAAAGAGAAGTGAACTCTGGTTCTCCCAACAGCTGACAAGTTATGTATCCTCTCTCATCACTACCACATTAAGGCTGAAGTTGTCACATCCATCAGGGTCTTTCTGCAACATCTGTCAAAAAGCAAGGCATTTATTAACACTGAACAGGATCGGCTTAGCTGGGCCTTAAGCTAATGGAAGTACTGAATTGTAAACAGGTAGTGCTCTAGGACACAATGTGTCAAAGCAGCAGAATTTAAACAATGATATGTAAAAGAAAATGAAAACCTAATCACCTGGAATTAGACTCTAAACCATTTCAGAGCATCAACCCACCCCTGCCCCCAACAGAAGGAGCAATGCTGAAAATTTATAGCCTGACACAATTGACTGAAGAAGCAATGTTATCCATACCCCCATATGCTGAATTATTTTAGGGAAATGAAGGGTTTATCACAAACATGTGTTTGTAGACATGAGTATGGAAAGAATTTCCCTGTAAGTGTGCTAACCAAGGCTCTAATGCGGCAGGGTAAAAACTTGGGCGGCAGGGGCAGTGTCAAACCAAATGGTAGAGATCTGTACTAGTTATGCTGCCGGATGCAGGTGAAGCAAAGCGAATTTGTATACACCTGATGTATGGAGATGTAGAGATAGGCTTCTGACAGGTCCACTGAAGCCAGAAAGATGTCATCCTTGCTGACAGATGCTAGGATTGACTTTAGAATTTACAATCAGAAGTGTCACTCCTGCACACCCTGGGTTAGCCATTTGAGGTCTAGTATAGCCCACACATCCCTGTTTTTCATGGGTACTGTAAAAGAATACGGAGTAAACCTTGGGCTGATGCAGTTTATTGGGGTCGAGTTTTATGAAACCTATTTGGACCAGATGCTAGACTGGTTAACAAATTGTAGTGTGCTTGGCTGAGTTCTTTGACTAAAGTGAGCTAGTGAATCTGATAGCTGGTACAGTCTTCCACAACATAACCCTTGGATACTGTTTCTAGTAAGCAGTGATCCGAACTGGACCTTTGCCACCCTGTGGTGAACTGGAGAAGGCATCCTTCAGTCATGGTGGGATGGCAGGCTAATGCGCCATCACATACACTGGGATCTCTTTCCTTCTCTGGGGAAGTTGTTGAGCGTTAAGGGTTACGGATTGTGAGACTGTTGAGGTTCTGCCAGCCAGCCTGGCCTGTTACTACATAGTTCTGATCTGTCCCCTGGAGGACTTCTAATAACCAAAGGAATACAAGGGTACCTCTGGTTGTGAATGGGATCTGGTTATGAATGGGAACACATATTCTTTCTTATATTCATTTTAAATTCCATTGTTAAGTGACTTCCACAGCTCTAGAAACATTTTTGTTCTGATTAATGGAACTCTGGCAAGGTGAGCCTGTGGACCAGACTCTTAGCCCCCTTCTCCAATAGCACAGCCAGGTGTTCTTGCATGCTATTATGTGAGGCACCATCATTCTAGCAGACTACTGCACAACATTCAATGATGAGTCTGCTAGGAGTGCTGCTGAGATGATGATCTTGTACAACTAATCCTTGGTTACCATACACATGTCAGCTTCAGCAGATGCCATGTCTTTTCCAGAGAAAAAGATGTTGGTTGTAGCTGCTCAAATAGCAGCTGAAGAAGCAGGCTATCTGTATGAGAAAGCAGGACAGCAGAGTATATTCATGGCTTCCTGACACTTCAGCTAGGATTTTGAGGCAAATATACAGGAAGCTCTGCTGAAGCCAGTGTTGCCTATTCCACTTTAATCACTTTATCAAAGACTGCCACAAAGGGGCATAATGGATGGTTTATTGCTCCCTTGTGGGAAAGCTACGGTTGCACCCTTTGACAGAGGAACTGAATGGCTATCTCCTTCCTTCTGAGTATCATGCAGCTCCAGAAAAAAAAGTGGAGATGAGAAAGGTTTATAATACCCCAGTATAAAAAAAATAATCTCACCAATTTCTCTTCTAATTGGGGTGGGGGGGAATACTTCAAGTGCATGCTTTGATGTTATTAATGTATGAAAATGATTTATCAGAGAGAAAGCCAAAAAGTAAAATCAAGTCACCAAGAATACTTGAGGGCAGAATGCCATAGTAAAAAAGAGCCACAGGCAAAAAAGGAAGCTATAATAAGAACTTTTCAGATGAATTCTAATTAATAGTTTTATTTTCTTTTGTGAACTTCAGTGTGGCACCAGAACTACACTTGAATTACAACTTGCTCCCATCTGAAAGTTTTTTGGGGGCTTTCATCCTTGGAAGCTCTATTGCAGACACAAAGCCCATGCAGGATTTCATTTCACTATGAATTAGTGTCTAACATTGAGAACGCCTTTCATCATCGGCTTGTATTGCCTTCAGGTGCCTATAAATTCCTTTCTGCCTTTGTGTAGCACTTGTCTATCAGGATGTGTCATCAGTTTTACTGCAGGCAAGAGACAGACACACCTCTTCCTGAGACACCGACAACACAACAATTACCACAGCCACTTCGCCTTTGCCTTTATCATATCAGTTCATCATCAGCTGCTAGTCACCCAAACCTTGCTATGGAAGTTACAAACTTTCCAGGATCTCTGCTTAAGTGATGCTGCAAACTCAACATCAAGCTACTGAAGAACCTGCAACAGTATCATCTGTCAAAACATAGAATGAATGAAAAATGTAATACGGCTCCAGTGTCAAGTTCCTATAGTAAGCAATTAATATAATTGAAAGCTCACTGCAAGCAGAGGCTTCCCATTGACTCCTAGAAAGGGCAAATGCACAGATATTCCCCACTGCACATCAGGACATAAGAAAACACTGTAGAAGTAACTACATTTGTTTGAGTGCTGTATTTAGTCAGATTAAGAAAACCAGTTAGTTTCTACCAACTCTTTAAAAATGTGGTAGTCATAGAACTGTAGAGTTGGAAGGGATCCCAAGGATCATCTAGTCCAACCCCCAGCAATGCAGGAATCTCAGCTAGAACATAGACGGCAGATAAGCATCCAAACTCTGTTTAAAAACCTTCAAGGAAGGAAAGTCCACCACCTCTTGTGGAAACTGTCATCATTGGGAATTTCATTTGCACAGCTGCCATGAGTTCCAATGGAGTTCATGCAGGAAAGACTCCCAGCAAATTGCTCCCTGTTCAATAGTTTTCAAGCAGTGTTGTGCTTTTAGGAGACCAGTTCAACCACAAAAATCCCTGGCCAGTTTAAGGTTTCCATGAAGCTGTTTCACAGCGTTATTTGAAGCTTCAGTTTAGATTACTGCATCTTGGTACAATTTCACATCAAGCAGAGGCAGGAAGCACAACAAAGGACATCAAATGTATATGTAAGAAAAGCTTAAGGGATGCTCAGTAGAAAAATGCAGTTCCACAGTACTGAGAAAACTAGCTGCTCTAGGCCTTCTAGTAAGCTGCCAGAGCATTCCAGGTTTTTTTTTTTACCATGCATCTTGACCCAATTACAGCAAGGCAGAGAAAACAGTAAAGTACTCAGGCAATAGAGCCAGCTAGTGAAGAAAATTGGTGCAAGGGGGCAGGTAGGCAATGACTGAAATGTTCGCCTTAGCACTTTAAGCTCCTCAAACCAACGACTCAGCTGACACCTAGTATGCCCTTTTCACAGCAGCAGTGGAATTTTCCTATAGTGCAACAGGAATAATGCAGCAAGTCCGCCTGAGCCACACAAACACCCACACTGAATGCAGTTGGCACTCTAGCAACTGGGTTTTTCCTGCCTTCTCTACTGCATAAATAAACTAACCTACAGCATCAAATGATTTTCTTTTCTAAACCCATTCAGCCTCCAAGCCGTTAAATCCCACCCAAATGTGTATTTTGCCTTTGCTTTGTTTTGTTTTTTTTTCCACCAGAGCTTTGATTCTGTTTCATAGGAAGGAAGTGATGATAAACAAATCAGAGCACAAAGCTTGCTAGCGCTGGCAGGCACTTTCAAAGCTATTGACGGAAAAAAGCTTATTAAGCACAAGTCGTCTTCCTTTTACAGTCTGCCTCCCTAATCAGGATGCAAGGAAGAACTAACTCAGTAGTTCCTCACAGGGGGGAAAAATACTATAGGCATGTTTGATTACCAGACACAATATAGTCTGTCACACAGGCTGCTTGCCTGCCACTACCTCTCATTTCTTTTTAAAGAACTGAATGAGTCACACTGAAACAGTGCAACGGTAATAGCTAAAGGAAGGAGTGCTGCTTCCTTTACATTTCTTTAAAGCGGCATTCAGGCACATTTCTAAACTCAGGATTGTGCTAAATACGGTGAACATATAAAATAAGGAATATACAAAGAGCCTTGCCTTCTATATTCTAAGGAAGAAGGATACACACATGGCCATAAACACAACTTTGTTAAGCAGCCAAAAAAGTAGGAAGATAGGAATTTGCTTTATGCATAATCAGATCATTGGTCCAACTGTCTCAGTACAGTCTACACTGAATGTCAGAAGCTCTCCAGGGTTTCAGAACTCCACACAATTCTACTGTAGTTACAGCAGGGGTAGCTAGCTGCAGCCCTCAAAATCTGGTTGGACTCTAATTCCCATTACTCATGATCACTGGCTACACTGACTGGCTCAGTCCTACTTATAAAAGACATCACATTGTGAAAAAGCCTTTCCTATTCAGTGAATAATAACTAATTTCCAGTAACTCTAATATGCCTTCATAGCTCTTTCCAGGTGTAAATTAAATATCAGTAATCATGAAAATTCTGGCATATCACTGGAGGAGAGTAACTCAGATTATCAAGTCACTGGTAGTTGTAATGCACTGATTGGGCACAAGAAGGATATGATTGGTGACACTCCTGTGCAGGTGCACTAAAAGCTCCACCAGCTCTTCTGATGTACAGGACTGGAGGAACTGAATCTCATCATGTAATCTAGATCCTCCATAGGCTACTAATGCAATATGGAGCCCAAGCTTAGGCTAGTTTTTTTCAGTGGCTAGTGCAATACCATAGCTATATTGCTGAGGCTGCATTTATAAAAGTTCAAGTGAAATCATAATACACTCAGAGGAAATGAAACATGAATGAATGCGTATCATGACAATGAACTTGTGTGGTGGTTAAAAGATTACATTTTCAGATAAGGAGGCCATATGAAGAAGTAACTGATGCAAATTTCCCCCTACCAACTGTGTACCCTGAATAGAAATTTCACAGAGAAATTATGAGTAGTATTATAAAACTTCACAACTTGGATTGTGTGAAGTTTTGTGGTTCAGTAGAGAGAATGTAGACTTGGAACCTTGGTGTAAATCTCTGCTCAGTCACAAAATCATTAGCAGCCTTGGGCAAGCTTTACACCAGTAAAAATAGGAATAAAAGTGAACTACTTTTTCAAGATTATTTTAGGGATTAATATTAAACAGATTATAAAGCCCTTGAAGACTGAAATTCAGAGCATAGTTACTAGCATTAAGATATCAGGCCTCAGTATATTTTGCTGATCACTTAAATGTAGACTAGAAATTGTAAAAGGAGTAATGATATAAATTGTAGAAAGTAATAATGATAACTACCAGCAGCACTAAAATGATATGACAGTGCCAAAACCTAAAACACTCACAAAAATAAATAAATCTGGCAGTGCCAGGACTGGCAAATGCAGGGAATTCCGGCAGAAACAGTCATTTTTCAGATTTTTTTCCTGCAAAGTTTCAGACCTCATGTAGCTCAAAACATGTTTGTGTGGTTATACAGTACATCTTATTAAGGAGATAATACAAAACAAGCAGAAATTGATCAGTTTATTACACATTATATTTTTTAATGGTTTTATTTTCTTTTCAAATTACTATTACACATTATGTTGAGCCACTGAAGACCTTCTTAATTTACTTAAAGTTGTCTGTTTCTCTATTTTGAAGCCAGTAACTAAATATAAAGCTCTGAGGACTGTATATTGTCTGACTTGCATACACAACATTCTACACACGATTTTCATTGAGCACTTAAATTATCTTGTCATCTTGTCCTTACCCATTTACACAGTTGCAAATTTTGGTGAGTTTTGTAAACAGATGCTCTAACATACATTGGCAGAAAGAGGGGAATCAACAGTTAATATAAAGAACAACACAAAGGAAGCAGCAGCTTACAATTTTAACTGTCTGTATTAGAGATGCTCAGAAAAGGCATCTTAGAAGGGATGATGAAGCCTAATTTGAAATTTAACACATTTTAATTATTTTAATAAGGAGGGTGTTCAAATTACAGGGGGGCAGAGGGTGCCTAGATTTTATGAGGGCCCCATTAGCTGCCATCTATAAACAGATTATAGGAGGTCTATGATCAGGAGGATTCAGCTGGTGAAGTGTGGAAATTTCATTGTGGCACATCCAACTTTCTCCTCAACAATTCAAGCTGAATAGGGAACTTAAAAGCAAAAACCAAGTGCATAACTAGATGACCTCTTTGCCATTAAAGCTATGAATCTGAGGCATGCTTACCAGAGAGTAAATCTCTCTATTAAATTTATATTATGCCTTTCTTCCTAACTGCTCAAGGCAACATATATAATTCTCCTTCTAACTGTATCCTTGCCTCATCTGTGTGACGTATATTTGGCTGAGAGGCAGGAACTACACAAAGTCACCTGGTGAGTTTCACAGATCTGTAATTTGAACATTTGTGCCCGCCATCAGGCAATGGCTTTTTCCGCCTGCCTTGCCCTACCCTCCAGCCTTAGGAGTCTTTCTTAGATGTAGCTGGGAAGAGAAGTCCAGAGATTTATTTATTTATTTATAATAATTTCATAAATTGCAGGTCTTTATCAATTTGATCCCTTTACATGGTTTTGTATGTATAGTGGTACTTTAAAAATAATAGCAAGTCACAATACATATTGATTATAGTTTAGTAATTATTTATTATAATTGTTAAGTGTGAATTTCTTTTTAATTGTTATTCACTGATATTTAATTTCATTGTGTGATATTATATTATATTGTATTGTATTGTATTGTATTGTATTGTATTGTAATGGATTATTGACTATTACTTGATGTGTTGTTTATTTTAAAGTTATGTTTTTATTATGACTTTTTCTGTCTTGGATCAGATTGTTATAAAGTGTGTGATCTTTGTTGTTTCTTCAGCTTGTAAACTGCCTTGCATATAGTAATACAGAAAGGCAGTATACAAAATAAAAGTGAGATTAAAAAATGAAATGAACACGGGTCTCATTAGCCTAAGTTCAACCCTCAACTCACTTCACTATGTTGACCCTCACTGAAAAAAGTGGACTTATTTCTCTGTGCGCATGTGTACGCATGCAGCTGTCTGTCTGAAAACAACCTCCTTCCCCAAATCTGAATTCTAATGAGGCTTCTGCAGGCACTGATCATTCATTCATTCATTCATTTTATCTGTATACTACCCTATACCTGCACATGAACGATGTGGGTATGTGCTGGTGTGCGTGCATTGATGTAATTATGTTGGCTGTGCTTGCTTGCCTTCAGCCAATACAAGGGGTTGCTGGGTCACCCTGGGTAGTTGAAACCTGGAATGAGCTCCTGGGATGCAGCACAAATCTTCACAAGCACCTCTTGCTTAGTGATTACCTGGAGCAGAGATGGTGAATCCGTGGGAATCCAGATATTGCCAGACTCCCATCAGCAACAGTCCACAGAACCAATGGTTAGGGATGATGGGAGATGTAGTCTAAAAACATCTGCAGGACTGCAAGTTCCCCATCTCTGTTCTAGAACCACCAAGATACAGGATGCCTTTAGGCAGCAAAGGAAGTTTCAACCAACCTTCAACACTGAAAAGGATTTTTATTTTCTGAAAACAAAAGGGTTGGATTGGGATTTGGTGGGCTTCTACTTCTGCATTTCTAATTTAAAAGAAGAGGATTGCTGAAAAATACTAATTGGTAGGTATCAGATAACAGCTCACAAAAAAATACAAAATGGCATCATCAGCCCTATATAACAGCTACTTTACTTAGAAATTAGCTTGCTGTTGGGAATATATCATGATTTTGGAGTGCCTTTAATACCTTTACCTTTTTGCTACAAAACCTAGAAAAGAACAGACTGTTTATATGTGGGGTGGGGGGGTGGGGATAACCAATCTGCTCTTAATCACATCTATCATTTAAAAACAGACATGAGAAAGAAGGCTACCCCTTTATAATTATGGACCTTGATAATTACCTGGTGGTTAGCAGCAGATCCATTCTCAATGCATCTTCCTGTGTCTTTCCCTTTATAATGTAATCTAATCTCCTGGCTATGCTTTCATCTGGCACCCAGTACTGCACACTGTTTATAAAACAACAATCTCATCCTGGGTAATGACAGAACAAAGGCAAAGAAAAGCAGCTTTTGTAATAATGCAGCACTTACCACTTCAAAAGTGGCTAAGTTGGTATAATTTAGGTTGCCTTCCCCTCCCCGCCACTTTTTGTTTTAAACAATTATTCTCAATGGGAGACCTGTTCTAAAGTCAGCCCTGTGCTGGACAGGATTTTCAACATAGTGGTACAAGATATTAATTACGCTAATTAAGAAGTTCAGGAAAATTAAAAAAAAAACTAGCATACATAGGAAATACATATTATGTTGGTTTGCTAGCAGTTGTCTAACACTGTATTCAACTGTAATTTTTAAAACCCGTATTCTATATCACTTACTCACTTTCCAAGGTTGCAGGAGCATAACTAGTGGTTAGAATTCACATAAGCCAAGATATTAATTATGTACAAACTATGATTTTAATTTATAGTCTTTAATTTATAGTCTCTTCCTATTACTCTTCCCAACTTCTACTTCATTCCTCTTGGGCTGAATTTCTTCACATCCCATTGCTACTTTCACTCATTAGAGTGTTTTCTAATTTGATAACACACTGCCTGATTAAATATTATAAGATAGGAGCACGAGAAGGTGAGAAAGAAAGGCCCTTAGCTAAGACTCCAATTGACGGTTTGCTCCTTGCCTACCTGATCTTTCTCCATTACAGCTTTTCATTATTGAGACAGTAATATACTGGTGCCTGAGTTTGGCTTTTTTGTTCATCCTGCACATCCCTCTTTCCTTTTGTGCTGTGTCTGTTAGATAGTAAATCTGTAAGAAGGCGCTTTTTTTAATTCTTTATATAGAGTCTACAATATTCAAGTAAATGACCAACATCTAGAAACCTCAGTCCTACTGAAAATAATGCAAGTACTTTATTGTTCTTGCTTTAGAAGTTCATTTACTTTCCATGGGATTAGGAAAAGATACATTCCCAAGGGGATGATGCTTACAGCTAAGGAGCTATAATAAATATATTGCCTTGATTTTTCTGCTTTACACGAGTCTTTATTAATATAAGAAGTTAAAATTTAGTTTTTCAAGGGTATTTAAAGTTAACTCGGCCTATGTGAACAAGCTGCAATAATTTCTGACCCCCGTCTTTATTAAAATACATGTGAATGAGTTGTCCGCCTCAAAGCACATGGAAATCTTGTGTGATAATGAAAAAACCTTATTTTTGATTTATTAATTTAAAAAAAAATCTATTTTTTAATTTGCAGAAAAGATCCATGAACAACAAAACAGTCAGAAAACCTATTCGCTGAACTTCTTAAAAGTGTGCTCATATTTCAGACCAAAATTGGGTTTTTTGTTTTGTTTTGTTTTTATTCCACAAGAATAATTTACAAGCTCCCCTGTTGAGGTAAATCTATACATGAAATTAGCCCCAGGTTTCAGACCTTGACAAAGACAACTGAGAAGCTTAACAGCAAGTAAAAACACTTTTGTACTATGGTAAGTTATCAAGCCATGGCGTTAGCATCTGTTTTAAAATCACTGCAGCTCGTAATTCCCTTAGGCACTCTTGCAGAAAAAGTAAGGCAGTTCATTTCTCCTCCCTTTTCTTTCCCCCTCAGCCGAGTTCCGTGAGGAAGTTGTCATGACACAGAACAGATGTGAAACGTTGACTCAATTAAAACGCACGACTTCCCATGAAATGCTCATCACAGAGAAGACCGTTTATATTGTCTTCTGTCATGAAGATTGGCAGGAGGTTAAAGGAACCGTGCCACATTCTATCAATCGAGCGCTTAGCACCAAATATTCTCTCTGTTCCTCTAATGCAAAGAGAACACATACACACATTGTTCTGCCACAAGTTCCCCCCTTTAATCCATTTCCGACATCAGAGATGACATCAGAGATGAAAATACTGATTAGTGAAATGCCTTTTGCAGAACAAAAGCAGGTACCAAAGAGAGATAACTGCCTCACAAATATGTAGCTGACAAATTGTATTTCTAAAATACAAAATACAGGTTTCTAAAAGCAATATGTATAATAGGAAAAAAATGTGAATACACCAAATCCTACAAATGTCAAGTTACACAATTTCAGTATGTATTATAACATAATACACAGCAAGGAAAATCCACTTAAAAGGGTAAGTTTTCAATTGCAACCTAAAAGCAATATGGATATGCACTTGTCTAATTTCTATTGGAACATGATTCCAGAGAAGTGCAGCTACAACACTGAAAGCTTAGGGTTTCCTCTTCTCCATCCCCCACTCAGTTCTACTCCAGAGGTTTTCTGAAATCTCTAGAGCAGATTTTGGGGGCACATGGCGACTGCCAGGAAAAAGAGGGGAAAGCTCCATTTTGCAAACAGAAGTTTCTCAATGTAGCGGGACAGGAGCACCATATACTGCTCTATATTTTTAGTTGATATCAAGAGTACCTTTAGAGAGCAAACAGTACTATTAGCAATGCTTCCATGAGGAATGGAGTTGCCAAGCAGGGATATTGGGGCAAGGATATTTCCTGCTAATTGAGACATAAGTCCTAAACCTTTTAAGAAGCAGAATCTCTCACATTACAAAACCATCAAAGTCCAAATTAAACTTGTCCTGGCAAAAATTCTCCTTGTGCAAGTGGGACAACACTTAGTGAAATCCACAAATGAAATTACAATTTTCTCAGGAAAAGGTTCATGGTTATCCACACTTGTGTTCCACAATAATTTGGTAGGATTTTTCAAAACACACTGTTTTGGAGTTTGATATTAAATTTTATTTAGTGAGCCTTACCAACCTTTTGCAATTGCCAGGCTTGAGGGGAAGTTAAGTCCTGAAAACATCACCTACTTGAGGCTGATGTTGTTTAAAGGCTCTCCTTGGCAGACAATTAATGTGTGTGAGCTTTGAAGAGTGAAGCCCAGTTGCACTACTTGGTCAGATGCTTGGAGCCTTGCTTTTCTGTTGTTTATAATCCGCACAACACTGCTTTGAGAGCTGGTACTTTTATCCATAATATCATATATTTATGCAGTGTTTCATTTTTGGGGAGGAAGGCACTTAATTTTTTTATTATATCGATACAAAATTCAACACACGTTTTTAAAAATATACTCTCATTTAAAAAATACAGTATCTTATTTAGCGTGCGCTCTGCCTCACAGAAGCAGACAGCTACCCTGATGTATCTTTCCTTTCTAGCAATGAACAGATGCTTTCCCACAGCAGTGTCCCTGCTTCCTGCAGCAAAGTTATTCTCATTCATTACTTGGGAACTGTATATGCATCACTGTGCTCAGTACTTAATTTTGCCAGGCTTCAGCCCAGGCATCTGTTTTCAATGGAACATGTGTGGTAAAAATAGACAAGTGCCTCTACACAGGTGTAGAGTTCACCTGTCTCACCATTGGGTAACTATGAGAGAGTTTCCACACATCAGGGATAATGGCAAAGGACTTTCAGATATAAAGGGGGTGTTTCCAGACATGACTGAACCAAGCATCTCTTTTCTTGAAATTAATCAATGTCTGTTTTGGATGAGGACCAGTATGACTACAATGCAAAGAATAAACCAGGGACATCATTTCAGATGGGAGAAAGCCCAAGATATGTCCCACAATTAATGGATGGAAGATTTAACAAAGACCAAAGGCTGACCTTTGATTACAACACAGTTAAAATATGAAAAAGCAAAGCATTTTTAAAGCATTTGTCAATTATCAGTTTCATTCTTCATATGATATAGCAATATTGGCAATGCAGGAAAAGCAACCTTTCAAAAACAAAGGGATTAATGTCTCCCAAGCACCCCCCAATCTACAGGCACAATAAATATTTTATTAAAAGTATTTGTCAGCTTCCCATTGCAAAGTAGTATCAGAGAGAGGCACATAGAATTAAAAATACAATAAAGAACACACACATCTCATATTAAAACCAGGTATAAATCTAAATGTGTTCATTTATCCTCTCTAGTATGCTAAATTTAACGACCTTGAACTTTATATCACTCTGGAATGATTTGAAGATTTCAGGCTCATTTCCTATAAAAATATTTTCCCATATTGCCTTTTACTTGTAAAACAAGTCTTTTCACCTCAACATTTGTCTAGACTAGAGCAAGAAAGGCTAAGACACTTGAGTCCTGGTCTAGATTGGGAAGTGCCTGTTTATAATGAATACATTCCGGTGCTTAACTGATATCTAACGGACCACTAACTGCTAGTTTTGTTCAACGGAAACAAGAAACTATTATTGGAACAGTCAGGAAAGAAAGAAAATGAATAAGGAAACGGAAGCATGCCAAATTTAAAGACATTTCAAATAGTGCAGCTGTAGTGCTCATTGATAATCTGCTCTGCCAGCTGAAAGATGTCCAACCCATATTTTGTTCTCCTCCCCCAGTTCCGCTGCCCTATTGTGCTCAAATGAAGCAGATGATATCTAACATGAAAAAAGTTTTCATCAGCTTTTACAGAGATAGAACAATTAAATCTATAAAATATTTG
The DNA here is from genome assembly GCF_027172205.1 of Podarcis raffonei. Classification (NCBI taxonomy): domain Eukaryota; kingdom Metazoa; phylum Chordata; class Lepidosauria; order Squamata; family Lacertidae; genus Podarcis; species Podarcis raffonei. Next base: position 51,543,981 of record NC_070610.1, read on the forward strand.
TAATAAAAGTTCAATATTTCCATAATATAATCGTTCATTACACATTGCTACTAAGATGCAAATTTCTCTCTGCTAGTACTTTTTCACAGTGGCATAGGATAGCACAAGAAATTGCAAGTGCTGGACTTCTGTGATCCCAGATACAAGGCAGGAAGTAAAATAGCTAAGCCAGGTATTGAAAAAGGGGGTACAGAGTTGGGCTAGGGGCTGCAAGTGTGTTGCAGCCAAGGGAGTAGGAATAGTGCATCAAACGATATTCAGCAAAGTCTCTAAGCCTTGGCAGAAAAGGTGATCAGGCAAGTTTAGAGGGGGCACAAATCTTCACCATTAATCATGGGCAGTATGCCATCAATAATCAGAATAAAATTTTCAGAGGAAGATGATGCCAATGAACAGCTGGAGCTAGAGTAGCTGGAGGCCAAAGTTAGCAAGACATCTAAAAGGTAAAGGTAAAGGACCCCTGACAGTTAAGTCCAGTCGTGAATGACTCTGGGGTTGTGGTGCTCATCTCGCTTTACTGGCCAAGGGAGTCGGCGTTTGTCCACAGTTTTTCTGGGTCATGTGGCCAGCATGACCAAGCCGCTTCTGGCGAAACCAGAGCAGCGCACAGAAACGCCATTTACCTTCCCGCCGGAGCAGAACCTATTTATCTACTTGCACTTTGACGTGCTTTTAAACTGCTAAGTTGGCAGGAGTAGGGACCGAGCAACGGGAGCTCACCCCATCGTGGGGATTCGAACCGCCGACCTTCCAATTGGTAAGCTCAAGGCTCAGTGGTTTAGACCACAGCGCCACCCGCGTCCCAGCAAGACATATAGGAACAGTCTAAAGACAAGCCAAAATCCAAGGTGGGTAACAGCTGAGTTAAGGAATCTATATCATAGCTCACGGCTGGTTCACCAGTTTTGCAATCAAAGGGTCGCAGGTTTAACCACCTGCCTGAAACTTTGGAGAGCTACTTCCAGTGTATCTGCTAGGGCTCCTGAAACCTCTCACTTCTTCAAAATTGGGGTGAGCATAACAATATGTTTACCATAAAATACCATGGGTATAAAAGTAAATTTGCAGGCGCACTTTTATACGAAAACAAAGATTGATTTAAGTAACTAATTAAGTCAATGAATTCCAAGCACATTTCTCATTTATCTTGCAGCCATTTATCGTTAGCCTTCTCCAGCTAACCTCATTCTAGGAAACAGTTACATTTAGACAGCTACCATAAATGAAATGTTTATTATCTTTAGAGGAAGTAATTTATACTTTTCTTCCAAAATGACAAAAGAGGCTATGGATAATTTCAATGATTCAATTTACATTTTCCTCAGAATACAATAAAACTAATGCCCATCGAAAGCAAGTAAGTCTCTAAAGCTAAGAATGTTCTTTTAAAACTAAGAATGTTTTTTAAAAGGCATTAACATCTGGATGAGCTGGAATAGCTCAGTCAGTAGAGCATCTCAGGATCAAGAGTTGGGCAAAAGATTCCTGCATTCCAGGGGGTGGGACTAGATGACCCTTGTGATCCCTTCCAACTCTACTCTTCTATGTTCTTTGTCTTACCTATATCAAAATAAAATTCTCAACTCACCCGACGCCCGACAGCTATTCTGAAAGGTTTTATCAACACAATTTAGACGTGACTTTTTAGTTTAAAACACAGACCTCAAAAATAGGTTTATAGCCTGCACGTATGCAGAGGCTCTGTCTGATCATATTATATTGGTTACATATGTCAGTTCACAGTGAGGAAGCTGCCAAGCTGGGGATTGTATCTGGTGAATAGCTGAGATTCCCCACTGAGGTTTTATTTGTTCCTTGCTTTTTAAACAGAGAGGATACAAAATTAACATTCAACTAACACTGGCTGTTCAGTGTTGGATACCTGAGGACAGGTTAGATGTTGTGGGCTACAGTTTCCACCACTCGTGACCATGGGCCATTGCTGGCTGGGGCTGATGGGAGTTGGAGTCAACCACAGCTGCAGGGCACCACAGTGGCCACCCCTATCTTAGGAAGAGGCTCCCTATGGCCATCTAGGTGCTGTGGTTGAATTTCACTGAATAATAGAAATAACCTGTCATGTATCGGTGGTACAGCCAAAGCCAGAGCTATCAGCTAAAAGGGAGAGAAAAATGCAATGTGTTGTAGCTGCTGGGGGCCTAACGAAAAGCCTCTACATTGGATTATTGACATTACCAACGTACTTAGTACATGAGACTAGGCCAGTACACAGCACTAGTTATGTTGGTCATACGGAAGAAAAATCTGTTGAAAATAGAACAATTTTTGATAAAGCACAAAGGCCGGTGCAGCAGACTGTACCATCATAGGCATGAAAAGACTTTCAATTGCTACACGGACTTGCCTAAATGTTAAACTTCTCTTTCAAGGCCCTTCTTTGAGTTCCTTCACCCAAAGAAAGTGCCTCCATTTGCAACACGCTCTCCCCAGGAAGGCTTGCCTAGCACTAAATCTCATGTCTTTCAAGCTCCAGGAAAATACCATTTTTATCTCACCAGGCTTTTGAACTACACTAGCTTGGTGAAACCAGGGGTGGAAACCTGTAGCCTTCCACTTGGACTCCCAACTCCCAGCCCCAGTCAGAATAGCCAGTGATCAAGGATGATGAGGTTGTAGTCCATCCCCAATACTTAGCTATGCCATAATGATTTGCTCTGATATTTTGCTGGGTCAGTATTCTTATTTGTTTTGTATTGTTTTGTTTAACTTTGTTGTCAAGCAATGATCATAACTCACCTCAGGAGGTGCCATGTTGAAGAGTGGAGAACTGAACAAATAAAATTGACTGATGAATGCATGTGCTGTGCTAAAAAATAAGATTGTTGATGCTCTGTGCATACTTGACTCACTAGCTTGTTTAATCACTCTAATCTTAGAAACAGTGGCCAAAATGATACATCATCTTTTTCAATGGAAGGGGATAATAATAATACTGCATTAAAATAGATGCCAAACATTTTTTAAACCCCTTAAGACAATTCATAAGTGTTTAGAACACTTTTTACATTTTTATGCACATACTCAATTTAAAATACACAGGTATGTTACAAAAATACAGTCAATTCTTTTCAAAATGTGGACAAAAATGACTGATGAACAGTAAACATTTTCTTCCCTCCACCCCACTCCATCCACCACTTTCAAACCAGCGTAATAAAAGAAGAGAAAACAAATATACAAATGTCATTTCCAAATCATATTCTTATAAAGTTTCAAGGGTATCATTTATGAAGCACAAAGATTTCCTTCTTTAGCAGCGTTCCAAACATCACTCTATTCGTGTTTAGCTCAAGACGTGAATATACTTGCCTAGAATGTAAGTGAAGTATTTACACAAAGGCAGCTCTTTAGAAACCTTTTATTGTGAACACAAAACAGGAAGTACAGTAATACCGCCAGTAGATGTTAAATAACTCTTAGTGTAAACTGTGCTGTTAGTTTAATATGCATAACGTTAACCCCTTAAGGTATAATGAGATGAAACATGCGCAGTAAATACCTTGACTCGTGAGGAAAATCTACAGTATTTCCCACAGTTTTTTTCATTTTAAGTAGCGTACATGACCCAGCTAGCAGAATGGAAGTCTGCTGAGCATAAGGACTAGCAAACAGTTTGAGCAAGCTTGAGATGGTGTTGCTTCTGACAGGAGTAATTTCCAGAAGAGAAAAAAAAAACACTTGGTAACTTAGAAAGCAGCATTTGATATCAAGACCTCAGACAGAAAACCACAATATCAGGACCCCAGTGGACTATACCACTATTTGTGTTGCATTTTACAGAAGAGCAAAATAAATATGACCAGGTGAATTTGCATCTATGAATTTTTGTGGTACTTCAACTCTTCAGAAATATTACGTAGGTTTCCCACTTTTTTCAAGCATATTCCTGGGGAGAATGCTTACATAAACCATAAGCTGCTGTCAGTGCCGAGTTTATGTCTTGCAAGCACACAAATCATACAAGTCAAGGCCGATGGGAGTTGGAATCTAAAACATCTGAACATAGGAATGTAGAAAGCTGTCTTGTTCCAAGTCAGACCACTGGTCCATCTGGCTCAATACTGTTTGCACTGACTTGCAGTGAGTGTCCATGGTACCAGGCAAGAATATCTCCTAGCCCTTTCTAGACATGCCAGGGATTGAACCTGGGACCTTCTGCATGCAAAGCAGATGCTCTGCCACTGAGCTATGGCCCTTCCCCATCTGGAGGGCACCATATTGTTTATATCCTTTGTTTACTGGATCGGGATTATCCCCAAACAGAAATGTCTACCAGGATGTAGCACTGAAGGTCTCCTCTGACCCCATGTACAGCTTTTAAAGCTCCATGTCTCCCACAAACATACCTAAGGCCATTTTATTCTCAAGCAGAAAGAATTGGCAATGGAGCTCCATACTTCTACAGCTCAACCAAGAACTGCCTTAAAATTGCATTACTCTAAAGAGCAAAGCATTCTGTATTCGTAGCTAGATAGGAGCCAAATTTCCTCTCCTCCAATGTAAAAGTATATGCATGTATCAGCTTACAAAGCCCAATGTGTTTCGACCCAACCAAGATCCCCATCTGCCTTACCTGACGTAGTATCTCTCAGAATTCCTATATGCACTGTATCTCCTAAACTTCTAAACTCTAGCTGCTTAAACTGAAGCTTGGCTTGACTGCCACCTGCTGATACTTTGAGAACTGCTTCGATGCCCAAAACACCAGAATGGTATGTCTTTTCTGTAATTACCATCAGTGGTAACTGAAGCAAAAAAGCCCACATTTTATCACTTAACATTTCACATAGAGTAGAACAAAGCTGTTGAATAGGGAAGACCATGTTTAAGTGCCACAGAATTGTATTCTGCTACTTGCTTTCCCCTCAATGAAACATTTTGTAAATATTAACAATAATAATTTCTGTTTCATGTCTTTCCCAGACTCATTTTTAAAAAAACAGGAAAGGGGGCGGTGTGGGGGGGGGACAGGCGAAACATCACAGTCTGCCTAAATTCCAGTTTCAGCCATTAGCACAAACATGTCTTAACTAGTATTTCTTTGTAGCTATTTTCTGTTAAAAATAAACTGGTTTAAGCTATATAGGCCCACAGATACTGGCAAAAGACTACTGTACAAATAAATGAAAGCCTGCGGCTTACCTCCTTCGCTGCAGTTATGGGGCCCTCTCACTTAGAAACATGTGCTACAGCATCAATGTTTGCTTTTCATGGTGTTACAACTGTCCTTCAAGATCACTTGGGGTACTAAGACCTTTTTTCACCCCAAGGGTATGATTTGAGACGGAAAAGCATTCGGAAACGAAAAAGTTGCCTGCCAACAAAATGTTTCTGCGTAAGTGAAACAGAAAAATTCTTTGAGATAAAATGCAACTAAGCTACATAACGTTGTTTGAAGAAGTTAGCATTCTGAGAACTAGGCACACTTTGTATCTACACGCTTTTAATAAAAGTTAAATGGCCATTTTTATAAGTGCAGTAACATGTTCCAGGGTGTGTGCTTGCCAATTACGCACACCTCGCATGTTGACTGATGAACACACACCCTGGCGTGTGTTCTTGCTTACATAGCCCACGTGCTGGCTTGTTAAGTAATGGAATAAGGCTTGCCTCACCAACTGGCTGAAGCTACCTCTTCTTACTCTGTAGACTTCCACAGAACATGTACTGGTGCTGCTGAGCACTTCATCTGAAAAAGGCTCAAGGGACAAATTGCTTCCTTAAACCTTCCTGTGCGTGCCCCGCATCTGGCAAGGAAACAGTCAAAAGCCACTGATAGCTCCTAATGTTTTTGAGCATTGGATGAACATGGTAAACTATTACTACTTTGCAATGTGAAGAAAATGCCTTTTTTGTCACACTTGGCAACAGGGTTTTATAACAAGATAAAACTATTAATCTCTACACTATCGTACAGAGGAAGATAACATAATCCACTTAAGACAGAAGTACAGCTGGTTGAGAAACTAACCTGAGACTGGGGAGTCGACCTATCTTGGCAAGGTTTGCCTTAGAGCAACACTTGCCTACCATGAGCACTCATAGGACCTTGGTTTGGAACCATCCTTAGCTGCTATACGCATGTCAGCTGACCTCAGCCATGTAAACATTTTTCAGGGGCTTTAGTTGACCTTGGGAGAGAGCAGGTGGTTATCAGCTCTCCAGCCTAGACCATTCAACTGCTGAACTACTTAACTGTTCTCATGTGAGCTACAGATTACAGATTAATTTACACTTATACAGAGAGCTCTGTTTTGGGTGCCAGACCGTATTATCTTCCAACCCTTTCCTCTAATATCTATTCCAAGCATTTCCCCCATTTGATCACATGAGATGATTTTATTATTCCAACATCTGCTATATCTGTAAAAACAACAAAAAACAGCCCTGTATTCACTAAGTCAGCCTCTTGAAACAAGCATTCAAAGGTTATGTGTCCAAGTAACTTACAATTTTAATATATCATTTTCTTCACAACACTTTTGTTTTCGCAAGTATTCTAACCATGTTAGAGGGGTTCCTGGTGACAATTTCTATAGTCTCTCCAGTGGTTATGGTATAGGTTTAGATGGCAATATTAGAACAGGCCTTTTCTGTGGTGGATTCCTGACTGTGGAATGCTGTCCCCAGAGAGGCTCACCTGGTACCATCATTACATGCCTTTAGGCGCCAGGCAAAAACATTCCTCTTTACCCAGGCCTTTTGCTATTAATTAATCTATGGCCCGTTAAAGCTTGGGGAGGGGCTATTATTATGATTATTTTATTATTATGCTGTCTGTTATTGTGCTTTTTATTATGTTTTTATTATGATGCTCTGTAAAATGTGTTCTCAGTGTAATACTCCGCCCTGGGATCTTTTGATAAAGGGCGGTATAGAAATAAATTAACAACAACAACAGGCATTTAAAATTCCTCTTAATTCAAGGTAAAGATCGATTAAAGAAAGTTTGCACTGAAAAACTGAACCTGTTTCAGGATTTGCTCAGCTAGTGTCTCAGGGAGACCTCCTCTGAGGAAAAGACCTCCAGTCCAACTGAGGACATGGAAGAACCCACAGCAGTCCTAAGGCAGCCTGAGACCTTGATAAACGCATGTTCTCCATTTTCTCCCCTTAAGTAAAAGTATGCAAAGAAGGTCAATGCACAGCTAAACTGCAAGTTTTGCCTTATAGCTGTTTAAAGCATCCAAAGTGCAATAGGGTCCCAAAAAACACCTGCAAATTTCATGAATTATTTCTCGCATATTTGCAAGGAACACAACTCTTCTGACATATTTCCTCCTCTGCTTTATTCTTCTTGCAGCATATCATAACTTGCTGCTTATCTGCATTATGCTCTATTATTTTTATTTTCAGTCCTTCTTACGAATTATTACTGGATTGTTTAATTTATTGTATATTTATCAATATGAGATGTTTCCATTACACTACTGTTTATTCCTGGGTAAATTTTATTATGCTAAATTTCATAAACTTGAAACATGAACATAGCAAGGGTGGTAGAAGACCTGGTGGAGAACCCAGAGTCTACACAGAAGCACTCATTTGGTTGCTAGTCTCCTCAAAAGGAAGAGTCTCTCAGGAGGAGGAAAAAAGACAGAGCCAATTCAGCCATGAGCATTGACTCAGCAGATGGATAGGAATGGGAGAATTTATGTTGCTGCTGGAACTATACTGGAATAATAGCTCCCTACCTCCGTTACAACTGTTTAAAGGCTCAAACGGTTTTTTAAAATGCTGGCAAATATAAAAGTGAAATTCACCTGTTAGCAAAGGCAACCTTTCTTTGTCATAGAATTCCCTGTACGTACCCACACCCTCATTGAGACTTGAATTCCTATGCACAATTTCACTGCTGAGTAGTGAGCAGCAGGAGATAAAGCAAAATCCATACAAGTACATTCTGACATCACTATTTTGCCTTTGCACTGCTCCAGATGGAAGAACTTGTTCTCCTAGGAACAGCCTGGTATCTCAAACAGAAATTCACAGTGGAGCAGAGATTGGAAAGCTGTAGCCCACAGATGTTGGGGGGCTACAATTCTCATCATCTAACTCCCATCATCCTATGCTGGCTGGGGCTGATGGGAGTTGTTGTCTGTCATCTGGAGTCTTGTGGGTTGCCCACCCTTTTAGCAAAGTCACGAGAATCAGAGAAGAGTAGGACTAAAAGAGGCAGATTTCATCTCCCACATAACAAGCTACACCTAATAAAATTCATTCTTTTGTACAACTATTAATAGTGTAAATGTCTCGTGACACTTTGCATCCAGTCACCTTAGAAGGCTTAGAAGCAACATAAATCAATAGGCGTTTTCAGAAAGCTTTATGTGGACTGAAACAAAATATTTTATAAGTAAGCATTTATCTGAAAAGCACATTAATGTGTTGCTGTGAGAGGTGCTTTCTGCTATGTTTTACTATACTTGAATTTAATTTCATATAATCTCTCTCACAAATAAATTAATTTATCTGTATATGCTTTTATGGAGAAAAGCAGCCACATTTATCCAAGTCTTTATGGTATGGCTGTGAAAGCTTACAAATGCAGCCCAACAAGTTCTTCTACCATCTTGTTTTGTCTGGCAGATAATAAATCTAAAGTGAAAAAGTCACTGTGCTCTTCAACTGTCACCACAAAGAAGGGGGGAGGGGGGAGACAACTCAGCAGCCTCAAGGCTGATTTACCACACTCTCTATACCTTCACAATTGAAGGGTTGGAAGGGGGGGATTACTTCTGCACACCTGGAAATATTTATTTACTATGCTTAAAGAAAGCACCCTGAAAATTCCACTGGAAACAATTCAGACACCTTTATGAATGTCAGCATACAATCAATAAATAAGGAACACCCTACAGGCAAAATTGTTGCTGATGTCAATAACACAGTGCTGACAGAGTTCAGTGGGGCCATATCACAACCAATAATATTTCTTGTCTCCTAGCACACTCCTCATTTAAATTAAGGAATTGTCTAAAACCTGCCTTAACTCTGCCCTATTATTTAATTAGACTATTCTTAGTCTATGAAGATGCTGGACCTCATTGTTCCTGGAAAGCTTCCAATCCCAATTCAAAAACAGGTGCTGATTTTGCTATTTAAGATCTTAACTGTCAAAGACCTGATTACCTCACACACCAGTTTCTAGTATGAACCTGACTCCTCACAGAGGTAATTTACAAAGGCCCTGTTCAACGTTCCCCCCTCCATCAGCCCTACTGATGGATGGTGGCATGAGACACGTCCCCCACAGTGGTAGCATCAAGCTTGTGATATTTGCTCAGTTTTTAGTGCCATGTGAAAATATTTTAATTCAGAGGTCATGTCAGAATCAATGAATTTCTGTTGTTTCCACACACACACACCGAGTCTAAGTTTAACAGGGTTTCTAAAACATTATAAACTAGTTTTCTGACGTTCAAATAAAGCCAGGCTGATTTTATTTAAAAAGCAAGCCCATAAACATAAAGGAAACTAATACTAAATAAGAAAAATATGAGAAAAATATTTAGTGTTTAAAAATAACAACAGCCCAGTAAGAACCTTGATAGGCAAGATTCTTAAGACTATGTGAAGTGTAGGATTTGGTGTGTTCACATTTTTTCCCTATTACAGTGGTACCTCGGGTCAAGTACTTAATTCATTCCGGAGGTCCGCTCTTAACCTGAAACTGTTCTTAACCTGAAGCACCACTTTAGCTAATGGGGCCTCCTGCTGCCGCCGCGTCGCCAGAGCACGATTTCTGTTCTTATCCTGAAGCAAAGTTCTTAACCTGAAGCACTATTTCTGGGTTAGTGGAGTCTGTAACCTGAAGCGTATGTAACCCGAGGTACCACTGTACTTTTAAACACAACAATGACCTTTGATTCTTCAATGACCTCTGATTCTTCAGAAACAACAACACTGCAGTCAGAAATAATGATGTACTGCTCTTTGTGCTGAAAATTGTGATGCACACAGACACATTATAACAAACTCCCAGCTCTAAAGTCCTTAGATCAGTATTCCCAAATACTCAAAAGGGTGCGATGTATTCAAGTATTACCAAAAAAAAGGAAGCCATCACTTCAGGGAAAAGACAAAGGTCCTCAGGCCCTAACTTCACAAGCTTATCACATAGCCTGTGGCATCACACTAACATCATGAGCCAGGTACAGTGCAGCACTGCAACAATGAGGTGAAGATACTGTGGCAGAAACAATCACCGCTGTCACATGCAGTTAGTGGCGCCATTTTACAATGCTGTTGCACGGCACAGAAGTTTGAAGGCAGAAAGCAGGTGGCAGCCAACAGACAGCTCACACAGATGGGTATCACAATGAATTACCAATCATAATGGTAATCCAAACTGCACACTCTTAGAACAGTAGTGTGTCACTCCTATTCTCTGTCAAACACTTAGTTTAAGTGTTACACATGTTACTTCAAATTCTCCCAACATTGCTTTGCTGTCACAAGGATACCTTCTAAAAGTCACTCTCATGACTAAAGGAGTGAAAAGGGAGTGAAACAATTTCTTCATGGGTCTGCCTGAGAGGTTCATATTAATATGTTTTTGATTCAGGAGTGGCATGGGCATATTCAGTCTATATCTCTGCTGTGAAGCTAATTTCATTGCTATATTCAACTTACAGGACCACTACCATGACAGAAAATTATAAGAAATAAATTATTCCTCACATCTTATTTAAATCTGATGATAAAATTTTCCTGAAACCAACAGCACTTAACACTGCATTTACCAATCAGATGCAAGACTGAAAAGCCCAATAGAAATACATAAATGAGCATCATACAATAACAACAATTTGTTCCAGACGAAACAAATGCTGAACATGTTTACAGCTTCAGATTACCTGATTTATGACAACTTCAACATGTTGCCAGATAACTTATGTATTGAAATTCTTTCCCTTTCCCTTTACTAGTTCACCCATAAAACTTGAATATTTGAATTTCTTTCATAAGCCTCCAGACGGGCAGAACTTTGATGTTTCTCAAAAGGAAAGACTGCTTTTTCGCTGGAGGCAAAAACTTAAAAACTTGTTACTGATTCTGCCAAATCACTCACTTTTTATTTTTCATCAAAACTAAACTACTTTTAATTAACACTCAACTCCACTAACACAGCCCCACTGTCTTTTGGACATTGGATCAGCACCAGATAAGAGTCTTCCAAGTAAAATCTAACAGGTCTTTTTCAGAGAGAGGTTTTTAATTTCACTTCCCACCTGTGAATGGCCTCTGCAGAGAGAGTGTGAGGTGTAGCTTTGATCTTATAGCAGAAGTAGTAAGAGAATTTACAAGAACTTTTTCAAAAAAATTGTGTTAGTAAAAAAAAAAAGATTTAGAAACATTTGTTATGGGTACAGAGTATAAAGAAATTTAAAATACACTCCAAGACAAGAACCATTCATTTATGTGATAATGGAAGTTGCTTCTCTTGCTTCCATCTAGTGGTACAGTTTGTATTGTATGCACACCTTTAATACCCAATATTTTTAAACATTCCAATAATGAAGATTGTTGTTGCTATACTTGTTCCAGGAGAAAGAGGAATAAATAGACATGAAAACATAATGGTCCAAGTTTGTGACTTCAATAACTCAGAACACTTCATCATTCAGAAGTGTTACAAATACCAATATTTTTAGCCTGTTTGAATTCAGCCATTTACCGCAAAAAAATTAGTAACTCAAATATTCATGAGAAATTAACTAGCAGCAGTTGATAGGCTGATGTAATTAACCCTTGAGGTTTAAATGTATTGTAAAGTTTCATTTATCTTTTCACAGAATATCTCTTAGGATTTAAAAGCAAGCCAAATACAACACATACTGGAATATGTATGCAGGTGGTGCTGTGGTCCAAACCACAAAGCCTAGGGCTTGCCGATCGGAAGGTCAGCAGTTCAAATCCCCGCGACGGGATGAGCTCCTGTTGCTCGGTCCCTGCTCCTGCCAACCTAGCAGTTCAAAAGCATGTCAAAGTGCAAGTAGATAAACAGGTACTGCTCCGGCGGGAAGGTAAACAGCGTTTCCGTGTGTTGCTCTGGTTTGCCAGAAGCGGCTTAGTCATGCTGGCCACATGACCTGGAAACTGTACGCCGGCTCCCTCGGCCAATAAAGCGAGATGAGCGCCGCAACCCCAGAGTCATCCACAACTGTACCTAATGGTCAGGGGTCCCTTTGCCTTTACTGGAATATTAAATTTCATAACATAATAAGAGGAAACAACTTTCCTTTGAACCAACGAGAAGAAGCAACCTTTCTATATTTGATCCAATTGACAGGGCAGCAGAATGAGAATTTTCAACTCCTGGTTCAACAAATTAATACCAAAGCAGACACTAAGGAAGAATTTCCCCAAAATGTAGGTACAGTACACTGTGAGAGAATTTTTTGATAATGCTACTAGCATGTGCACAGCATCACCCTGATTCTAGAGGAGCCTATTCTGCTATGCAAATGACAGAAAAACCAACATGATGCCCCTAATCTATGAAGCTTGGATGCATGAACACAGTCTGATGTGGATATCCACTGTTTTACATTCAAGCACATATATTTTGCATTTTAGTTCAGGATGAACATGGTTTGGTTTTAAATGAAACCAGATCTAAACTCTGGTCATATTTTCCATTCACTATATTTCCCCCAGTTTCTGTTCCATGCTACACTGAAGTTTCTCACTGGTAATGAAACAAAGAGCACCATGAATCTAAAGACAATATAGCACACTGACACTACACTCTCTCATTAATCTTCATTTGTCCAATCACATCCTGTCATTCTCATGCAAATAGGGCACTTGAGGATGCAACTGCTGCACACTGCTGGGATGAGCTGTCAGAAACACCAGGGTGCCATCACAAACCACAAACTATCACTTCATTCTCAGCCCTTATGCTCTAGGCATCCCAGCTAATGTGTTTGACACTCAGATCTCACCCAGCAGGAGCTAAAGCAATCCAATTCTTCAGCTACACACACATTACTTCCTGTTGTGAAACAATCACAGAGTTCCCTGGGGTTGTAACAGCTTCTTCTGTTCTAGCCTGCCATTACAAATAGATGCCAGAGGTATTATGGATGATGGAAGCCAAGAAAAGGACATTCTTGCTGGCAAATTTCTGTTTTTGTCTTACGAAGAAGGGCACTCAATTCAGGGAGGGCTAACAAGCTATCATCCTCGATGTCTATGAAGGTGCAAAGTTAGGAGATTGGATGCAATTCTAAACAAAAACACATTTGAGAGAACAAAGACACATTGCACAATTTGCTTAAACATTCTCTGAATGACTACCTACAATCTATCGGAGGAAAGCAACAGTGTATCACAGGCTAGGTAACTGACGGGTGTGGGGAAAATTCCCTCTTGCCTATGGAAAGAAAATTTTCCTTTCACCCCACATGGACTGGAGATATGTATTTTGTTCTGAGGTTTCAAGGTACAGTACTTCCAAGGCTGGCCAACTCTACAAAATGGTCCATTAATCCTGAAACAAAGGACCCCAAGATCCCAAGCAGACCAAATCGCTCAAAGCTGGTCCGGCTGCAGCAAACATTTCTATCCTACTGCCTTGTAAATGCATAGGGGTCTTAGTGGTCAGTTTGCATATTGCTTTCAAAAAATGCTGAAGAAACAGCACTGGTGGAGCAAACCATTGTTTCTTCTGAAAACCAGGAGAACAACTGTTTTTGTTGAGCCTTATACAAAAACCCTTTTTAAAAAATCCAGTACTTTACAAAGACGTTTGACTACAATTGACTGCAATCTTAAAACATTTCACTTCCAATAAAGTAGTTTTAACAAAAGTAGGGGCAAGTGCCCAAACCTCTTACCTTGTCTATCATATCTGGTCGGTTTGTCGCAGCCAAAACAGTCACATCCTTTAGCTGTTCAATCCCGTCCATTTCTGTCAGCAGCTGTGCCAAGATGCGGTCTGCCACATTCCCAGAACTTGAAGAGCTAATGGAAATACAAAACGAAAGCCATAGTAGTGGGTGCTCATTTCTTAAACACTACTTCAGCTTGAGGACCACATTCCCTCATAGGCAACCTTCCAGGGGCTGCATGCCACTGGTGAGAGGGACTAGAGGAAAAACTGGGCAGAGCAATGGTGTGGGTCTTAACCTTTGTCCAGGAGAATAAATTCCAGGCATGCAAAAGTCAAATGTTTCTACAAATGCCACATCCATCCTCCTTTCAAGCACGTAAGAGGCGTTGCCACTGTTCAAGGACATGTTTGGCTAGGCAAAAGCACTCAAGCAAGTGGCCTGGACAACATCCAAAGGGCCAAATAGAGATGCTTAGAAGTTCTATTTGGTCCCTGGGCCGAAGGTTCTCCATCCCTGTGCTACATTAATCTGATGTATCAGCTTTTCCTTATTTGCTATGTGATCAAGTCAAGGATAGCCTAGTTCCTTTCCACATTCTGAAAGAGGAAGTTATTGACAGGTCATGAATTTGTTGGTGGTTTATTTTTCAGCAAAATATCAGTGTAACTGACTCCCCCCTCCCTTTGCCCATTATCACTAATGGCTTGGATGTACTTAAACAGGGCTTACCAACAAGAACACAAACATGAAACCAATTTCTTAAAAACTGAAGCTATTGTTTTGGGACCAGTATCCTTTTCCTGCAACTCCTGCCAACTTGGCTACCAAACACCAACAAAACAAAGTATGTCAGAACTTGGCAAGTAATTTATTGTGGCATTCGCACGGGTTGATTTCGTAAAGATGTATTGGCAACATTAAAACGCTGCTCAGACAGTGCTTTAGTTTTGCCACCAATGCAGGTCATCCAACACTGTAAGTGAAATGAAGGCCTTTTACAGATTCATTTCTTCCACCTTCCCCAAGTAAGACCAAACTGAGCAGTGGCCAGCTAACCCATAAAACCACCTTCTTATTAATTTTGCACGGCTGTTGCTCCAGATGTTAAATACATATGTTGTTTTGAAATCACCAAATGGTTAAGTCTCAAAAAGAAAAGACATTTTTCTCCTGGAAGAGATTTCAGAAGTTAGCCTATTTGTGTTTTGTGTGGGGTTTTTTTTTTATTAACTACATGTGAAAAAGTGAGTTCAAAAATGCAGTTGTGTATTTAATTATAACTTCCACATTTATTACTTTAAATATGTAATAGGTACAAAATGGCAGATGCAAAGCTTGTTTTACAAGATTGATCCTGCTGACATATGAGCTTTTTATATTTGCTTTCACAAGAGTCTGTTCCATTTTATGAGCCCTGCCCTCAGTAGCATTTACAATTGGGTCTTGTGCAATAATTGTCCTAATTTTGATTTATGGCATAGCTAATGTGGGGTGCACATGGGGCAAAACCAGGGAAGTGAATAGCGCAGCTAAGATACACTCTTGTCTTCTCATATTAGCTGTCTCTTATCTACAAGTACAAACTCTGGCAATGACACCTGACAAAATAAAACCTTCTTGAAACATAATCCCAAGCATGCTCACTCAAAAATAAGTCTCATTGAGTTCAATGGGACTTGCTCCCTAATGTGTGTGCAGTCTTAATTCCCACTGGTTTCAGAGGAGACACATGTTTTACTCGCCTACAGAACAGAGAATTAAGTCATCAACTTTAGCTGGATTGCTCTCTTACTTTATTCAGTTGGTGTTATCTACACAGATAACCAACCCCAAGAAATGCCCTGGAAGAGTGCAGTTTGTTCCAAAAGCTCCCTTGAACAACTGCTGCTAAGTGGAGCTGAAAATTTGGAACAGGTGGGAAGTGGGAATGAAGGAAAGATGACAAATACTTAGTCACAGAATTTAGTATCCAGATACTTGCACATGTCAAAACTCCCAATTGGAAATGAATCAACTAAGGACCAGAAAGGAAAGGAAACAGAAAAAGTAGAATTACTTTCCTTTTGCATATGCTTCCGGAACCTAAAATGCAACGTTTCATGTTTATTTTGGTTGCTTTCCAAATAAGCATTTACCCTGTACTCCTTTGCTGTACAAGACCCCTGCCCACACTGATATTAATATAGATTTAAGTCCTCCATGTAGCCCAAAGCTGCCGTGCTTTCCTTTATGCATGGAACTCAGCTGTCAGATTACACACCATATTTAGCATGACTCCTACAAGTAAACAAGCCCTTTTGGCTTAACAGGCTATCCTATAAAAATGCAGACAGACAGACAGACAGACAGACATTTATAGCAGGAGATTTCTCCACCAGCTGCTCCAGAACTGCGTCAGCAGCATGTGTGCTCAGATGTTTGAGCTCTGCATAAACTGTTAATCTGAGGGGTGACATACAAGCATGTATTTTTTCCATTTTCCCATGATTTCCCAACAAGAATTTCAAATTAAAGCAGGCAATGCTCATTAAGGCTTTCTCGGTTTTTGACGCAAGGACAACTCAGATACACAAATTATGTTTAACCTTTCAGACCCATTTATAAAACCAGCATCCAGCCAATAAGCGTTTCTTCCCCACCAGCGCCAGCTGACCTGTGAACCATGATGTCACCATCCCAGCACTACAGAAATAGTAATCAGGCAAAAACTGATGCAAAACAGTTTCCTGTCAACAAACCCGACTGTATGCCAAACAGAATGCCAATGTTTGTGAGGTGTGCACGTGTGCCTGTTCACCTGTCCAATGACAGCTGTCTGAAGCTTAGGGAATCAATAGCAATGACAGAAACAAGCTTTTTAAAAAGGTTACTACTGAAGAATGGTCAGGAGCGCAAGACTTAAGAGTGAAATGATGAGCTTCCTACAGTGCCTTTAAGATAAAATACCAACTCCAATTGCTGTCTATCTTGTACAGTGGTACCTCGGGTTAAGTACTTAATTTGTTCCGGATGTCCGTACTTAACCTGAAACTGTGTTTGAAGCACCTGAAGCACCACTTTAGCTAATGGGGCCTCCTACTGCTGCCGCACCGCCAGAGCACGATTTCTGTTCTCATCCTGAAGCAAAGTTCTTAACCTGAGGTACTATTTCTGGGTTAGAGGAGTCTGTAACCTGAAGTGTATGTAACCTGAAGCGTATTTAACCCGAGGTACCACTGTACATTCAACTTTGTGATTTCACAGTGTTTTAAAAGGCAAAGTTGTAAAACTTTCATGGTACCTATTTCCACCCACAGTTTTGAATAGAGTGATTTTCCATACTCCCACTTTCTATAGAATTCACAATAAAAGCAGGTGTAATAAACTGAGCCAAAATCATTAGATAATTACACTGACACCCATACTTAATGAAATCAGCGGTTGCTATCTGGAAAATGCAACAAGCTGACCACCTCTTGGAATTGTTTACAAACAGCAACATTTCTGCAACAGCATGCTCTTGCATTCTAGATTAACCTGGAATTCTAGATTAACCTGCTTCTGTCACCAGTCACTTAGAAAATTCAAACCATCCATAAGAGTGCACTGCAAGACTGGGCCAATGTGGCACTCCTGGTCTCTATGTCTGGCCCTCATAATTCTCCCTAAAACACATCCACCCACTAGTTCTGCTTTGCACCTTGAATATTTTTGCTTGGGTGGAATGTACCACTGAATGTTGATAATGCTTCGTTTGTCTAGATGAAGGAGAACAATGCTGTTGGAATGTGGAAACTAACCTAATGTACAGAGGTAACATTTATGTCCACTGCTCCACCCACTTTTGCCACTGTCGTCATCCACCACTGGCAAGTGGCCTTTGGAAGGTTTCCCAAAGGGCAATGTGGCTTGAAAAGGTTCCCTGCCCCTGATTTAAAAGCTCTCCAACAGTTATTACTGTGAGCAAAACGGAGTTGTCAGGTATGCCAACTTAACAAGTTATACTTAACAGGTGGGTTGTTACCCCTGGGAGACTGAAGGTTGGATTTAAGGAGGGAGTAATTTAGAAGTGAAACAGGGCCAACAAAAAAAATAAGAGTGACCTTTACACAATTCATGCATTAAAAGAAAGACACAAAGAACCCCAAGGTGGCCTAACAAGGACCTGTGAGCTTCCACGCCTACAGAACCTACATAGTAGTTGAGCCTAGCAAGAGAAGGGAAGGACTAACCTAAGGAACCAGAAGTCAGACATACAGTGGTACCTCTGGATGTGAACGGGATCCGTTCTGAAGCCCTGTTCGCATCCTGAGTAAAACGTAAGACGTGACAGCGCGTGCGCAGGACACGTTTTGCCACTTCCGCGCATGCACGTGACATCATTTTGAGCATCTGCGCATGCACGAGCGGCAAAACCTGGAAGTAATGCACTCCGTTACTTCCGGGATGCTGCGGAGTGTAACTTGAAAACGCTCAACCTGAAGCACATTTAACCCAAGGTATGACTACGTGAAGGTTATCAATTTTATGGCTGCTAAAGCAGTATGAGACACAAAATGTTAACGTCTCAACTACTCAGAAGATAAATTTTTAACTACCCATCCCCACAGAATCTGTTTCACAAGTTATATGTAGAATTTCTTTGAAGATCATCTACAACAGCTGAGAGCATAAACTGAAACCTTAGTAGAGTCAAGGCCCTTCAAACAGAGTATTTAGCAAGGCCTACTAAGGGAGTTTATATAGTTCTGATTAAACTGAATTCTTGTAATACCATGGGAGCTACTTTAATCTCTGGAAGTTTAATAGATTAAACTGAACCTGAACATCTTCCACTCTATTTCTAATTGCTCCCTAAGCTACACCCAAGCAAGTTTCTGAAACACAGGCGGAAGAGGAGTACAGCGGTACCTCGGGTTAAGAACTTAATTCATTCCGGAGGTCCGTTCTTAACCTGAAACTGTTCTTAACCTGAGGTACCACTTTAGCTAATGGGGCCTCCCGCCGCCACCGTGCGATTTCTGTTCTCATCCTGAAGCAAAGTTCTTAACCCAAGGTACTATTTCTGGGTTAGTAGAGTCTGTAACCTGAAGCGTCTGTAACCCGAGGTACCACTGTATCCAATTTGAACTGCATGAATGTTCCCTAAGCCCAAGGATATCTGCTTGTGCAGTACACTTTTCCATCCTTCTGTGGGACTCCTAGATCTGTTTTCGGGTTCCCTCTGGGGCAGATTTGGAGGTGGCACAGGGCATGTGCAGGGCGAGAGGGAAGACCCACAGCACAAGCAGAAATGCTTGCGCTTATCAGGGCACATTAGTTGAATGCCACCCATTATGTTACCATCATCAAGTATGTTTCACAAAATACCCCACAGGTGCCCGTAATGCACAGTGTCACAGTTGCAAATAAGATGCTATCTGGGGTAAATGCTGAGAAAATGTAGTAACAAAATACTATAATCTGTAGCACTGAGAATATATGACATCCTAGCAGCACAAATGAAACCATGTGGGAAGCTGTGTGGGTTGTGTGCAGAAAAAAATAAAGCACACCTTAATTTTATTACACATAAACACAGGTCGCACCTGCACTATACATTTAAAGCAGTATCATTCCACTTTAAACTGCCATGGCTTCTCACAAAGAATCCTGAAAGTTGTCAGGAAAGACCTCTAGTTTCCGCACAGAGCTACAGTTTCCAGAGTGGTTAAGTGTAGCTCTGGAAATTGTAGTTCTGTATGGGGAAATAAGAGTCTCCTAATCACTCTCAGCTCCCTTTAAAAAACAACAACTACAGTTCCCATAGCTCTCTGGGGAAGCCACAACTGTTTGAAGTAGTATGATACTGCTTTAAATGTATTGTGTGGAAGGGGACACACAAGTAAAAAAAATGACTGCAACATTGTTTTATTTCCTTCATTTTACAAATCCTAGTGAAAATGGATCTTGGGAAAAACAGCTTTCCGGAGTATTATGGTTGTTCTTGTTGTTGTTTAAAAAAAACCTACCTTTACCCTTTTAAAACAAACTTATCCTCTACAGTTTATACCTTCAAAAGTCTAGAGAAATAAGAACAATAGAGAGAAATTTGGCTTGCTCCACTTCTTATACACGTTGTACACTGTCCTTGAAAATCATGTGTATTTTATGGTTACCTGAAAATGATTTTTAAAAACCTCAAGCAACTTACTTCCAGAAAAATTATAACTCCAACACACATCTTTTGACTAGTATTCCTAACTTTTCTAGAAGTTTCTGAGGTAAAACATTCCTAAAATACCAAACCCCCTGCCTGCCAACACACTCCCACACTAAAATCACCACAATCACACAGTATGAAGAATGTATTGAGTCTGACATTTCTGTCAGGCTTTCACAGGAGGAAAGCTGTCAGCAAAGCACACCTGCCAGGTCAGACTTTTCAGTCCAGCTACCATGGTTGTAATTAACTGTCACACTGTTTTATTTCCTTCCTCTCACAAGTTCTGGTGAAATATGTTTTTGGCAGGACAAGGCTTTCCAGAGTGCTTATTTTCAATAAAAGCAACAATCAAGATTACCAATTGCTATTATGGGCATCTGCCAAGACAGTTTCTAAAAACCTATTTTGGCCTTTATTGTAACATAAACTCACACTTTTATGAATGACTATTTCCTCAGGTAAAGACCACAAGACTAATCAACTCTACTCAACAATAAATTCCTGATCTGTGTTTAAAGATATAACAACTCACACTTTACAAGTAATAGTATACATGTTTTGTTCCACATATGCACCAAACACATGGTACATATGAGTAATATTCCATACAGCTAGGTAAGACATACCTATAAATTGCTCCAGAAACTTGGACAAAATGTTTTCATACACAAATTATATGTTGGTGTCATTACTGATTTGGGGGCATGGGGATTTTTTTTTACTGTTTTAATTGTGGTTTTATATGCTGTTAGTTATGCATTTCAGCAGTATTTTTTTTTACTGTAAGATTTACATACTCCTAAAACCTACATCCTGTGTACATGTAAGTAACATGCATTTAACTTCATTTACTCTAAGTATCAATTAACAAAACAAATGAATTAATGAAACAAGTGCATTAATGGTAAAATGTGAGGTTGCTTAAACAGTAGCTTCATTAGGGGTGTTGACATGTTACATCCAATGAAAGTACAACCTGTCTACGTTACAGTTGAGTTGTACAGTTATTCATATGTGACATTCAAAAGAATGTAGTCTGTGCACCAGTGGTTACAGTAACTGAGCTGTACAAATAAAATATTTACTGTTTCACAAAAAATAATTCTACATGCATAGGCAGTTTGCACCTGTGTTCAGTGTAACATGTAAACAAGCCTTATAGCACGATTCTGCAAAGGGATATAAGCTTTGTACTTATAGTGCAGTACTTATTCACAGTGAAAAAGATAACCAGTTTTAATATTCCAATATTATATTCAGTTTGCAGCAGCTGTCTTTTAGAAAGAAACTTGACAGTACTTTCCCATTTCCTTTCTTTATTTCCCCCCTTCAGCAGTTCTCCTTCTGTGCATTCCTGGAAGTTAATCAAGCTGAAAACTGTAATCAATCATGCCGACTGTAGAATCAACTGAAGTTTAATCTGGACGTACTACAGGCTACAATGTGGACACAAGCTGGATTCCTCTTACAGCAGAATATTATATCAATATTTAAATACAATACCAGGGATTGCTGGTTGGAATTTTAAACAAAATCTAAAATATTTATCCAGTCCTGTACCCAGCAAGAACTGGGGTTTTTTCTCTCTCTCTCTGGGTCTAGGGAGTCATCAATGCTTCACTGGAAGAGGGGAAATACCACCTGTCTTGAAGAGGCTGTGGAGTGCCCCTCCTTAAGAAGGCCTCCATGGACCCAGAAATGTTAAATAACTATCACCCAGTGGCTAATATCCGCTTTGGAGGCAAGCTTCGTTCATAGTTGGAGGAAACTGTAGTGATGGCACTGAAACTAAATTGGCCACCCTGGATATGACATTTGTCAGGAGAGAGAGATGGAGAGTGTGCAACCCTGGTCATTCTTCTTGACCTTTCAGCAGCTTTCTTAACCGTGGTATCCTTTTGGAGCGGCTCAAGGTGGTGGGGGCTGGGAGTGCTGTATTGCAGTCGTTCTGCTCAAACTTCCAGAAAGTAGTTAAGGGAGGCCACTGTTTGACACCACAAGCATTTTCCTGTGGTGTCCCACAGAGTTCTGTCTTGTCACCCATGCTATTTAAAACCTCTATGAAGACACTGGGACCCAAAATATTGGAGTAGAGTGCCACCAATATGCAGATGACAGCCATCTCTTATTTCCATCTCAATCAGGAGAGGTAGCTAAGGCGCTAGACTGTTTGGAGGCAGTGATGGGCTGGATGTGGGCCAACAAACAAGCTGAATTCAGAAAAGACAGGTGTTTATGCATTCCACATTGCAGTGGTACCTCAGGTTACATACGCTTCAGGTTACAGACTTCGCTAACCCAGAAATAGTACCTCGGGTTAAGAACTTTGCTTCAGCATGAGAAAAAAAATTGTGTTCCAGCGGCGCGGCAGCAGCAGGAGGCCCCATTAGCTAAAGTGGTGCTTCAGGTTAAGAACAGTTTCAGGTTAAGAACAGACCTCCGGAACGAATTAAGTACTTAACCCGAGGTACCACTGTATTGAGTCAGGGCTGTTTTTTGTTGTCATGCAAGGATGTGCATCTAAACTGAAGTAGAAGCTACTTCTTAATTTGTCCTTTCCACCTGAGTTAAAAGTGCTTCAAGTGAAGAAAAATATATAATTACTTTACTGGATATAGAGTAAGTGTTTCACTGTAGCTGCAACGTTTGAATTTAAGTCACAAAATTGACACTTACTACATATTGTTTTCTGGTGTCAATTACTTACAGCTAAACCTGTCGTTTTTACTATAGATTTTGGCCTTTGATTCTTTTTCTTTCACCGTTCAGTCACTTCATTTTGCATGACCAGAGTACCAGATAAATGTCCATGTGCATTTAAAGTATAATCAAAAGTTGTTCCCTAAATGGCTACATTTTTGAGAGCACAGTGGTTACCTTCTGTTCACACGCTTCCCCTTCTTGGCCTCAGAAAGCAAACTGGTGCCTTATATAGTTTTCTTCCTTCAATAATGTACAGCAAAGCACTGACTTTTTAAAAAGGAATTTAACAGTAGTGTTCTCTCCAACCCACAATTTTTCATGCCTGAAACTGCTTATAAAAAAACAAAAAGGAACAAACATGTCTATTGCCTAAAACTCCCCACAATCCTACATGTATAAACAGCATCCTATTTCCAAAGCACGTAGATACCCCAAGTTCAGCAAACAGACTGTCTGGACTGCATTTACACAGAACCATGTTCATTCATCACCTTCAAGTTTAATTACCAAGCCATTTCCTCTTGGCAAAGTTTACCGGTCAGTGGAATTAGGTTTTACATGGTCAGGATACCAAGGAATTACAAGTACCCATAATTCTCTGCAGCTGCACAATTTGTTAAGAATCTGAAGCTTTGAAAGGGAAAGGATTATTTAGGAACAAACATTCCTTCTTGCATACAGTTGTATCTGGAACATTCATGTGGACATGACCTCAATGCAGACGTCTTTTATGAAATAATGCCAAGAAAAGGCAGCTAACTAAAAGAAACCCAATATTAGTCAGAACCACAGAGAAATAGGAAAGGCATCCATTTCTTCAGTAGTACAGATTGTTCCTTATTGTATATTTGGACTGTGAATTGGCCAGTTTCATTTAATATATGCCAAATTCACCACTACTTTCAGAAGATTTATTAAATACTGTAACAAAGACTGCCAAAGTGGTTCTACGATAGTCAGCAGGAACAACCACAATGTCTCAAAACAAAACCTCTCATTTTATTTGCTCAATTCCACTTCGGAAATCAGTGACACAGCCTTCGCCATTCTTTATTATTAAACTTGGCAAATAACATACAAATCTTCTCATACATTCTTTAGTCCTCCCACCGCCGTAGCAATTTCCTTCACTTTCCACCCCCACCCCCCTCCCTTAGCTGTGGTTTCACCAAATAAGAGGTAGATACTATGATGGAGATACAATCAATTCTTATAGAAATCGCAAGTTAGTCCTACCACTACCCACAGCCTCCAACAACTGTTTTAATGTTTTGTATTTTGTGGATATTCAAGGCATTATCCAACTAAACAGTTCCACTACCACAAGCACTTTTGGCTGTACAGTGGAACTTTCCCTTCCTGTTCTCTCCCTATGTGGCCCCACCACCCTAAATCTGCTCCAGGTGCTTGGGATATCTCCCAGAATATATTTGGGGGGCATGCAGATGAGAGGAAGTGCTGTTGTGCAATCAAAGGTGTTTGTGCTAGTAGAAATTGTTCTGCCCGGACGCTGAGGTCCAGAGCCGAGGGCCTTATGGCGGTTCCCTCATTGCGAGAAGCAAAGCTACAGGGAACCAGGCAGAGGGCCTTCTCGGTAGTGGCACCCGCCCTGTGGAACGCCCTCCCATCAGATGTCAAAGAGATAAACAACTACCTGATATTCAGAAGACATCTTAAGGCAGCCCTGTTCAGGGATGTTTTTAATGTATGACATATTAGTGTATTTTTGGTCTTTGTGGAAGCTGCCCAGAGTAGCTGGGGAAACCCAGCCAGATGGGTGGGGTACAAATAATAAATTATTATTATTATTATTGAAATGTTTAGCAGGATACTGCTCTGTTATGCATTATGTTATACACTATGTTGTTTATGTTAGTATACTGAAACCATCCCATGGCCTTAGGGCAAAGGGTGGTATACATTAAATTAACAAACAAAACGAGCACTTCAGGGGTGCATGGGGTTACTTTAGGGTCAGGTAACAATCTTCTACAGAACTGCAAATAAGGGCCAAGCCAGTAGCAGCATTATGCTGTATGCCTATTTTTTTATTCTGTTTCAATTATACATGACGTGTATGTAGCTGCTTCTGGATTTACATTTTTCTGCCCTGTATATGTGCAAAGGCAGCTGATATACAAATGCTATTCTGCACACAAAAGCCACCTGCAGTATCTTTCATTCCAATATTTTTACACAAACACTGCCAATTAATAGGGTAAATTACAACCAGAAGTAGTTATCTGTAGGGAAAGGGCACAGGGCGTTTAACGACAGCAATATGTTCTGTAGAAAAAGCACAGGGGGACTAGGGAGACAATATCAACAGGTGTTTCCTTGAAAACCTCAGCCTGGTTATAGAAGAGGAAATGGATCTCTGGAGCCTGCAAATCATTAGCATCTCTAATGCATTTGCAAATTCCTACTGTGGAAAATCAGCCTGTAAAAACAGGTCATTTCCAATAAGTGCCTTGTCTGGTTTCCTACACCATTTAATTCCAGATGAATTTTATGAGAACTATGTTACATATTTTACCTCCCATATGGTTCACATTTGACAATAAAATATTTGTGTCCTGCTCTGCTCTTTTCTATGCTCCAAAAAGCAGATGTCTTCAATGGAACACTGAAGGTCACACCTCCTATCTCCAATGGACAGGCCAAGGCTGTGTTTTCTCCTTCTCCATCTATCTCCAGATAAGATGATGGTTTGGGAACTGCACCTAGCTAGAATGGGAACATTCTAAATTAAGGCTCCAATGAACATATTGGACAAAACTGGCCATTTTCATTTTATTCTTATAACAGCCTTTTCATCACATTGCACAGCTTCAAAATCTTTATTAAAAATATGTATTTGGCATGTTTATTCCTGTTTGTAATTTCTTTAATAATTAGTTTAGACATGTTTAATAGTGCCCTGGAGAATGGCTAAAAGTTTATATAAGTGTCATAATAAAAAAGGGCAGGAAACGAATATAGCAACATATAACGAGACACCACAGTCAGATTGCATCAAAGGGCAGAAATTACAGCAACTGGCTAGTGTTCTGTTTCAGTTCTATGTTCACGTCAGATCTGACAATTTAGCTCTAAAATTTTGCTACTGCTAACGCAAGAGACTACTGTTCTGGTAACTCTACATCCCTGTCACACAAGCAAATTACAGCTGGAGATGTACAAAACAGAAGCTCTTATTATTGTTGGGTGAAATCCAACATTAGTCATATTCAGAGCACATTGACTTAGTAACTTAAGTCCACTGATTTCATTGGGTATACTTTGTGTGACCTAGTTGGATATCACATTATCATCACCATCATCATCATTATCAAATGGTTCTGGAAATGCCATTCCTTTACTTTAAACAGGGGTATTGAGCATAGTATTCTTCAGATGCTGTGGACTCCTACTTCCATTAGCCACACCAAGCCAGCATGTCCAATGGATGGAAGTGACTGGCATGTTAAAACATTACATCACTACATCACGAGGCACTGTGACAGACAGGCCGTGGGTCTGCCTCCTGGTGACCCAACAACCAGTGAAAAGTGGTGAGACCAACAACCAATCAGGAGAGAATGTGTGGAATTTAAGTTAGACCCTAGCAGTTTAACAGTCAGATACAGACTTTTGATCTGGGTGGGCAAATGGGGTTTCTGCCTATTTGAGTGGGCTCAGATAGCGATTATCCATAGGCTCTCACTTAGATACAAGGATTGTCTATGAGCAGACTATGCTGGACTATCTGAGAGGGGTTAGCTAGGGAACTTGGCTTTGATTCCCTATGGGGAAGTTAAATCCTAGAAGGGGCTGGGTGGGTGTTGCTGCTTGGGACACTGATATCCCTGCTAGGTGTGAAAAGTCTACCTGAGACTTGGTTTGACAAAGAGCATTGTTTAAAAGTTTCTCTGTAAACAGTGTCTTTAACAAACTTTTGTGCCTCATGCGTGAAACCATCAAGCGTTAAATGCTCGTAGAGTGTAATTAAATAAACATACAGTTTGGGATTCTGTTTTATGGCCATTTCCTATTCTAATGAAAGTGCAAGGCAACATCCTCATGACGTGCTCTGACTCCAAGCCGAAGATCTTGAAAATCACATTTCCATCCCCAGCACATGCACACTTGCATGCCTGCATGTAATGCATGATCAAGGATATATGCTTGGTTACAATGGAGCAAAAGTATGGGTAGCCTTCACCTGTGACATTTGCCTAATCCAATTTCCCCCACAGATGCTATTACCCCAATGGAAGGCAGTCAGGGAAACAGTCTTCTCCTGTGGAGTTAACAGTCATTTCATGGAGGAATTTCAATCAGGAAAAGAACACCAGGGTGGTAGGGAGGCAGGGGTGGGGGGGGTCTCCCCCAGCACCACTGTTACAATAAAAATCAATAAAATTAGGATCCTTCTCTTGGCAGTCTCCAAAAGCAGGGGAGTTTTAAAATGTTTACTGAAAAGAAAAAAAGTCACTTATTTGAATTACTGCTAGGTCTTGCAGAACACTTATATCCCTAATAAAATGAACCAACCAATTTCCATCTAAATATGCAAGGGAAACAGATACAAAAGTCAACTTCTTGTTCATGTGAAAGTACAAAGCAGTAACAGATCCAGAACCTTGTAGATAATTTTTCTTACCTCCCCCTTTCTACTGCCAGGGCATCTATTTCATCGAAGAACAATATTGAGGGTGAAACAGCTCTGGCTTTCCTAAAGATCTGACAAAACAAAAACAAAATAATTGTCAGATTGTCCAAAGAAGTTGCATAATCACAAATAAAGTTGTTACCCTTGGTTTGCCTCCAATATCCAGGATAGGTTGCAATATCAAGATGAAACCATAATGACACAACTTTGCATCATCTAGAATGTCCAACCGATGGACTGCGCTTTTGTAGACTGTGGAGTTAACCATTTCAAATAGTATTGCTTGCATCCCTCCAATTTTTCTCTAAACAGCAGCAAAAACAATTGTGCAAATATACTTTAACTGAACATATACTAAATATATCTGGGGATTACTATTTTAAATGTCTTTTAACTTTTTAATACTATCAGTTGGCAAAACCTGTTAAGAATTAGCCAAAGGATATTCCAGCCTCACCTGGTAAAAACAAAATAGTTACCAGCTGCTACAGCATTAACAGGATAATTCCTATCATTTTAAAATTGTCAAACAAAAGCTAAGCTATTGAAATATTTCTCCATTCCATGAATGCAACTCGTTGAACACAAAATATTGAATTCCATTCTACCAAAACAGCACATCAGCAGCATTAGAATAAATGAATTATTGGGGCAGGATTCACCTAATGATCCCCATCAGCGGAAGCCGTTCCACTTGTGCAATGGAGCTTTTTCCCCTTTCCTCACCTCCGTATTGGCTCAGGAAAGTCATGAGAACCCTCAAGATAGCACATGAGGGGGGAATGAGGATTTTTCCATCTGGCAAGCTGATCTGCTTGTGCAGACATAACATTCGTAAAAGTGCAATGTTGAATTCTACCCTTAGTATTGATTATTGCTTACAAAATCCTTTTGTTGCCAAATAATAATTTTGACTATACAGTCTGCAGATATCAGCTTTAATTAAACAAGCAGAGTATACAAACAATATGTATGTACACTCTAAGTAATATATTGTAGATATGATATATAATGTACTAAAAATATTTAATGGGAGCAGCATAATCAGGTCAATGATTACAACAGCATTCCCCCCCCCAATCCAGCTTGAAGAATCACTGTGGTCACAGCTGGCAGCTGCTGGCACTATCCGCCTCCTTTCTCCAGGCATGTGGCCCCAGTGGTAGCTTGGCCTCTCATATATAGAGGGGAATGTAGGGCATTCTGCAATGGTTCTGCATGATTGATGTAGGCCATTCTGCAAATTACATCTTTCAACTCTACAATACCCTCCTGTGAAATGACATTGTTGCTGTTAAGAAAAAGAAGACTGTAAAAAACACCTTTCAAATTACAAGTCTTGATCACAGTAAACACACGAGTTAATTTAACCGAAACCAGTGTTTCCCTACTCCCACTGTGTAAGGCACCATGTTGCCTCACATCATTTCCTCAAACTTACCTGGCGGCAGCCAGGTCTCACTCTGGAGTCTCCAATAGACCCTTCAGCGCTTTAGTAGCATCCTGGGCACAATACTCCATTGGAGGCAATATCCTAGTAAATTAATCTAGAAGCGAATATTCCCCATAGATCATTGTGCCAAGGATAGTGCTATGAAAGTGCCAAAGGTCATCATTGAACCCACAGCAAAACCATCCTGCTGCAGACCCCTAGTAAGTTTGGATAGGGGGGGGGAGGGCCAGAGATATCAGATTGAGCTTCCAAGAACACCCTCCACTCTTAGCAAATACATACACAAGCTGACTTCATCGTATCAACATATGGCAGTAAGCAGTGAAGACTGCTATAATTCAGAACCCGTGAAAACTAGTTACTGCAAAGCAATGACTGCATGATACAACAAAAAAACTGACTATAATGTAGCAAAACAGACAATAAATTGTATTATAAATCCCTGTACATGTGCACTTAATATTCCAGTTAAATTAATAACACTTTACCTCTCTGACTGCACGTTCAGATTCTCCAACATATTTGTTCATCAGTTCAGGGCCCTGCATGAAAAGAGTCACATACATTTACCTTATGCCATACACAGCTTTAAAGAAAACTGTCATATCACATAGAATTCTACCTTGAAGAACTTTTGAATACTTAATCAGAGATAAACCCTATAATACAGGATCTTCCAAGGATACCCTGCTAAATGTTCCATGATTAGCAAGGGCGCTGGCTTCTGGGTTGCATGGCGCCACACACAAGCCCCCTCAATCCTGATGACTAGTGATTGCCACTTGCGTGAAGAAGCGGGTCTTCTCAGTGTTAGCACCTACCACCTGGAATGCCCCTACCTTCAGTAAATTAATGAGGCAGAGACAGTAATGACCTTCCTTTTTTAAAAAAATCATTTTTATTTGATTTTACAAATATAAATTTATAAGCATACCAAATACACAGCCATATAAAGAGATTACTCTGAATCTCAAGACTCTGAGATTCAGACAGTAATGACCTTCCAATGCCTCTGAAAAATATACGTGTTTACCCAAGCTTTCCTGGACTCTGACTCTTAATTTTTAATTTTCCTGTTTTGTGCATGGCTGCTTTATTGTGAAATGCAGTTGCATTTTGTTTTTATCAAGTTATCAGGAGACTTTATTAAAATGTTGTTGTATTTTTATGTAAACCGCTAAGAGATTATATTAAGTAGTGCAACATTTGAAACAGATCCTTGTGATTGTGGAAGTAAAGAATGAAACACCAACCCAGGTCTGCATTTTTGGTGCAGCTCACTGGATAGCTAAAGCTACATGCCCTGTTCCTGCACTCTGCTTAATAAATGAGTTGGCAGCATGGAGCTCAATATGTGCTAAATTTTTAAGTCTATTACTCAATCAGCACAGATCACAGAGTGACATTTCATACTTCTGCTTACTAAACAATAGCTAAAGGAGGATCCGCCAAAAAACCTCATTGGAACATTAACCAGTGTTCTTCTGGGGATTCAGTGATGGTTGCTCATGAAGCAGAGCAGCAAGATTTCCAAGCCTCATTAATCTATTTTAACTGCTGCGGCCAGGAGGAAGGAGAAAAACGGCGGAGGAAATTTTAACTGGAAAATATTTTGACGTACTTGACCCAGATGACAAACCAAACTTAAGCACATGTCAAGGGCAGAGAGCCACGGAACGGAATCCGAAGAGGGATACAGGACATTAGAAAATGCCAAGATGAAGTCAGAACTCTGACAACATTGTATATTTTTGTAATCATTGCTAATCAGGAAAAAAAGAGAAGCTAACACTGAAAGGATCTTATTTAAAACAGAAAATAAGGCACCAAGAACATTTTCTACCAAAAAACCTTCCACCGCAATTGGACACATTTACTAAATACAAATAATATGCTGGAGTCGCTGACTCTCTTCTGCCTGCATAAATGTTGTTCTTGCTCTTTTGAGGCACTACAAGTTTTGCCAGCTAGTTTCTAAAGTATTCTTAAAATCCAGAGAGTGCTAGATCATTTGGCACTCCAGAAAGGCCTAATTATTTAACACTTCTCTTTTATGGATTGATAGCCCGAGGTCAAGCAACACATTACACACAGTTTTCATATCTTGTAACTTGTTTTTAAACAAAAGCAGTTTGGCAGTAGGTGTTCTTGTATGGAGAAATAGCAAAGGAGTGTTTTCACCTTCTTCCTGTGTACTGTTTTTCCACTCCAACTCCCTGCCTCCCAACCAACTGCCAAGGTTTCCGATTATGTTTACACCCCATATGCACCTGGAATCCTATCACAGGAGGAAAAACAGGGGGAATTCCAGCAGGAAAATAGTAGAGACAGGAAAGGGTTAAGGGCCCTCCCCACTTCTCTGCACAAAAACACTTGCTTTTGTTTATAAAAACTGGCAATTAAGGGGTTGTTACTCAGATTTGCATGTAGCCTAGTATAACCTATGAGTGGAAATTATTAATCCCATTTAAGAACACAAGAGCTCTGCTGGTTCAGACAGAAGCCATAGCTAGTCTAGCATCTTGTCCTCACAGTGGACAACCAGAAGTCTACATGAAGTCATGAGCACAACAGAACTCTGAACCAATCCTGTTCCCCAGCAACTGGAGGGTAGCCATTGATAGCCTCAACCTCCATGAATCTGTATAACCCCCCTTTAAAGCCACCCACCCATGTGGGCTGCCATCTCTACATCTTGTTTGTAGCCAATTCTACAGTCTATGTACTGTGTAAAATAGTTAAAGGCAAAGGGACCCCTGACCGTTAGGTCCAGTCGTGGCCGACTCTGGGGTTGCGGTGCTCATCTCGCTTTATTGGCCGAGGGAGCCAGCGTACAGCTTCCAGGTCATGTGGCCAGCATGACTAAGCCGCTTCTGGCAAACCAGAGCAGCACACGGAAACGCCATTTACCTTCCCGCCAGAGCGGTACCTATTTATCTACTCGCACTTCATGCTTTTGAACTACTAGGTTGGCAGGAGCAGGGACGGAGCAACGGGAGCTCACCCTGTCGTGGGGATTCGAACCACCAACCTTTCAATCGGCAAGCCCTAGGCTCTGTGGTTTAACCCACAGCACCACCCGCGTCCCTTTTGTGTAAAATAGTTAAAGAGGGACAAAGTCAAGTTTCTGCAATTAGAGGCAACATTTTAGCTTACTGCTAATTTTAATTATTAGTTGAATGTTTTAAATAGCTGTTTTAAACAGCTTTTACTGATAGCTTCACTGCTTCTGTGAGGTGCCTTGAGGTTTTTTCCTTCACAATCAAATGGTATATAAATTTTGTGAAATAAAATAAATTAATAAACAATTGAAGGCTGTTCAACTATGTTCTCATCAGAGTAGACCCACAAAACCTAACGGACCTAAATTAGTCATGCCCATTCATTTCAATGGCTCTACTCTGAATAGAAGGAACACTGGATACAAGTATTGCTTCAAAGTGCATCAGTTAAACAGGAAGGTTCAAGTGACTTGCTTTTTTTTTGTCCAAAGTAGGACAAAGGAGGGGTGCCATGTGTTTCCAATGCAGAAACAGCTCCCCCATTTCACTTCAGACACAGGCCAACACAAAGTTACCAAGAAGCGCAGGTGTATCAGCATTTCATGTTCCACACGTATCCCTATAATGTCCTGCCTTAAAACTAGAAATGCCATTTACCTTCACTGCCAAGAAATTCAGCCCACTTTCATGGGCCAATGCCTTTGCAATCATGGTTTTTGAGCATCCCGGAGGTCCATAGAGTAGTACTCCCTTTGGTGGCTGAATCCCCATTCGAATGAAAGACTCGGGATGCTTCAGTGGCCATTCCACTGCTTGTTTCAATTTCAGTTTGACATCTTCTAGCCCTCCAATGTCTGACCAGGATACCTGTAAAACAAACAACCCAGTCATGAATCACCAGGAGATTTTTTTGTAGAGTAGAAGAATAGAAGTATTCCACTCTCACACACAAAAATTGTAGCTGTTATAAATACACACAATGATTTAAAATCACATTCTATCAGTGCTGCACTAAAAGGCTTCCACTGCATTTACAGAAATGATGGGGAAATAGGGTTTGATGCCTTAAAGCTGCTCAAAGCTCAAAACTATTTTTGCACTGAGCGGAAAGCAGACATAACTGAGAGAAAGAAGGGAGGTGGTAACTGATTATTAACAGAGTTCAGGATGGACATGGTTGATCTGAATAACACGAGGTGAACTTTCAAAATAACTAGATTCAGGTAGGTAGCCATGTTGGTCTGATGCAGTCGAAATAAATTAAAAAATTGTGCAGTAGCACCTTAGGGACCAACTAAGTTTGTTCTGGGTATAAGCTTTTGTGTGCATGCACAATTCTTCAGAAGTGTGCATGCACACGAAAGCTTATACCCAGAACAAACTTAGTTGGTCTCTAAGGTGCTACTGGACAATTTTTTAATTTATTTTAAAATAACTGTACTCATTAGTCATCTCAGTAACTAACAGCCCACCCCTTGGCTTTCCCCACCCTCTCCTCCATACCTTCTTCTAAGTCAAACCAGAAGAGGAAAGCAAAAGAATCAGGTGTTTACTATACAGTGGACGCTCAGGTGGTGAATGTGAACCGTGTGGGAGGCATGTTTGCAACCTGCAGCGTTTGTAACCTGCAGCGCCGCGCATGCGCATGCATGGGTTGCGATTTGGCGCTTCTGTGCATGTGTGACCGCTGAAACCCGGAAGTAACCTGTCCCAGTACCCAAACCCCAAAAAATGCAACCTGAAGCATCTGTAACCCAAGGTATGACTGTACACTACTGAGGCTCGTGAATTAGCAAGGTCTAGTTCGAAAGCATGTCAAAGTGCAAGTAGATAAATAGGTACCGCTCCGGCAGGAAGATAAACGGCGTTTCCGAGCGCTCCTCTCGTTTGCCAGAAGCGGCGTAGTCATGCAGGCCACATGACCTGCAAGATGTGCGCCGGCTCCCTCGGCCAATAAAGCGAGATGAGCACCGCAACCCCAGAGTCGGCCACGACTGGACCTAATGATCAGGGGTCCCTTTACCTTTAGTGTCAGCACACTCAGGCAGCTGCTGCAGGCCCAGCAGGGTCTACCGCTAGTGCCTGCCTTTAGAAACAAAACAAACAAACAAATGTCCCGAGGGTTCCAATCAGACCAAAAATGTGAATCTGGGAGTCACTGCCATTTTTTGTTTCCCACAATATTCCACTTACCAGAGCACTGCTGCCATCGCTATGTCAGCCTGTCATGGAAAACGAATATCAGCGTCTGTGAGAAGCCCCATTGAACCTGGAGCCAACCCCAAAATTAACAACCACCCAGGGCAGAAGATTCCTGAGTTAAAATGGCTTTGCAGAAGCAGCAATAAATCTCTGCCCTTCGTCAGTAGATCAGGGCGGTTCACAACGCAAAATTGCAATATTAAAAACCACAAAACACATAATAAACTCAAGAACAACAACAAACCAATAACACCCCCCTCCCACAACACATATAAAGGGCATTGGCTGTCTCCCTTGAGCTACAATTGTCATCAGGCGTGACTGCTATCAAGTATGTGGCTTTCCTATGTTTGAATAATTATTTCAGAATATTGTACTGGGCAAAACTTACTTTTGGCACATCAACTGCCACTTCCCTCATGGCACTGGGCCTGACGTCGTTCATTGCCTGCAGGAAGTCGCTGCGAGTAATTATCACTGATCCAGACACGTCTTCATCCAAGAGGTTTGCTTTCTCCCCAAGTACTCTCCGTAAAGCATACAAGCCTGCACAAGGCACAGAATACGAAAACACAGCATCAGATTATCGCTCCCCACAAATATATGGCGTGCCACGTATGACATAAAATAGATACACCCAGGGATAAGGAGAATTCATTTGAATCCTCATTTGAAGTAATCAAGCAGGGAAAGAATATGACAAGTTTACTATATCTCAATAATGTAAGATTACATTCATATAAAATAATTGTTCCTCTGTGGGACGAAAATATTAAGGAGGGAACAGATGAATACTGGCAGAATTTCTTAAATATCATGTAAGCTAGGCCCTGTAACACACACACGCACACGCAGCCTCACATCAGCCTTTGCTCACAAGCTTACATAGTAAAGGGAGAGCGAGAATATATGAGGGCCAACCTGAGCTCTAATATAATGTTGTCTGTCCCGTATGAAAAAAAGATCAAACTCATTTGCTTTTCCTCAGTGGCAGCTGGTAATATTTTGACTTGGTAGGGCGGCAAATTTAAAACCTGCTGTTTTCATCGTAATAGGATTTGCATGGCATTTATTTAGAAAATTGTGCCTTTACCTAGCTGCATAGTGCCACTGTCACCTCTTTTTAAAAAACAACAACACAAACTTCAATTATTCATTGTACATCTATGGGTGATGGAAGAATTTCCATGTAAGATGGCCCAAGTATGATCCTCAGAAAAGATTAGCTCCATACCTCTTAGGGAGCCACACCACATAACATTAAGTGTTTGAATTCATGTGTTGATTACACCTACACAGGCATTGGGTGGGGGGGGGGACTAAACAAACACAAACCTATAAAATGTGGGGAACACTTGCTTCAAGTTGAATGTGATTTTCCTGCCCTCGAAAATCAATGGAACTTTTTTATTATCCAAAACATTTACTGCTCTAAATTAAAAGAACAAAGTTCACCAAACAACAGACAAAAAAATGATTGCTTCATTTGAAGTAGGGCATATCAGAACATATTTGCAATGCATGCTTTGGTCCTGAAAATGTGAAATAATAATCTCTGCTCACATGCAGAGTCTATAAAACTAGCAAGTAATCATAATCAAGTCTCTTATGTCTGGAAGGGGCTGGAGGGAAGAATAGAAGCCAAACAGACATCATTAAATGTCGCTTTCAATATGGAACGTTCAACAATATGCCGTATGAATTGCTAACGGCAAAATACACCAATGCCCTTTAGCATCTAGTGTTGTCATGCATTTTCTTCATATAAAGCAATATATTATTTTCAAATTAAGCATACTGTAATGTGGTATAGAAAGAATGATTGCTGTTCCTAGGTTCAAGCACACCAACGCTTCCAATTAAAAGAATAAACCAGTTATTTCACTGAGAAAGTTAGCCCGTGCATATCTAAGATTTTTGCTAGAGATAATGTCCCACATTGTAAGAGAATTCAAAAGTTAATCTCTTTGTTTAAAGAAGCAAAATATTTACTTGTGGTTTGATTCACTGATCAAAAATAATGACCTCTTTCGGTCTTCATCAAGTATACCCTCCTTATTTCCAACCCAAAACCTTTCAATAAAATATCGTATGCAGAAAAGCAGCATTTAACAACTTGTCCCATTTCCCTTTACATGACGTATCTTTAAAAAGGAGTTCTTGTTCTTTATCTGTAGCTACTCCATTAAAAATATCCAGGAAAAACACAGTTCCTATTAAGCACCGTCACTGCAAGGGTCAAGCAAGAACACCGCCTTCCCCTGTTGCCATAGTTTTACAAATTAGCAATAAAGAATTGCAATCTTAAAACAGAAAAAAAGATAAGCAACGTCAGAACTGTCCAAAATAAAGCTTGAATCCATTAAGCCTTCTAATGATTAAGATATGGGTGTGTGCACGCCGTGCTACAGGTCAGCCTTTAAT
Organism: Podarcis raffonei; assembly: GCF_027172205.1. Lineage (NCBI taxonomy): Eukaryota > Metazoa > Chordata > Lepidosauria > Squamata > Lacertidae > Podarcis > Podarcis raffonei. The sequence continues at coordinate 51,580,468 of NC_070610.1, forward strand.
TGAAAGAATATTTTACAATAAAGGAATAATGAAAGACAGATTGAAAGCAAGACCTCAGTTCTTCCTGTTTCCTCTTGTTAGCATCATTTGTTCCTGCCCTCCCCACTGATCCTTGACCTTTAAAAATTGGTTGCATTATGGCCAGGAAAGGATAAAGTCAGTACCTTGCCAGGAAGATAAATATATAACCCTTTCTTTAAAGGCACGTTAAAAAAGAAAAAAGACATCCAGATTAGGCTTCTAATTTGTAAGATTGCACAAGCCCTGAGTAATGAACTCAAAACGCACATTTTGTTTAAACTGCAGCCCAGAAAATAGTGAACATCTGGCCAACACAAACGAGGTTTTTCAGATAGGGTTTGTTGAAGCACGTTTTGGATCAGATGCATCCTTTACCTTCTATTGTAAGTTGGCTTTGAGCACATGCTTATGTATCAGATGGCACCTATTTCCAGTGGCTTAGTGAACAATCATGTTCTCTTACCACCAACTAATTATTTGACCTCCCTTGCAACTCTTATTCAAAACAAGTAATCATTCTGAAACAAGAGACTACCTAAACAAAACAACAAAAATCTACAGTATTTGCTTTAAGGTTTTTTATGTGGTTCATGTAACCTTTGTAAAAGCAAATCACTGCCAGTTGCTGCATTTACCCACATCCTATTCTTCTACTTGTGTGACCTGCAACAAAATGTTGCAGTGTGAAATATTCTTCTTGTCCTCCATGACACTCCATTCCACAGTCAACATTCCATAGCTACCAAACACTCTCAGCTCTCACTGGTTGTTTGGGGGTTTCTCTGCCCCCTTTCATACACACACACACACACACACATATATATATATATATATATATATATCCTATTTCTGCAAACTAACAAGTTATTGATACTTCCTTCTTGTGCATGGGTGGAGCCATTTTGCTTGCATAAGAAACACTCCCAGCCTAAATATCAGAAATAGACAAATGACCTAAAATTATTTCCACCTAGCAACAGTGGAAGGCTTTAAGGATGTAGCATAAGAGAACCTTGTGCCATCATTGCTCCTAAGACAGCGCCCAAATTACAACAGGGCCAGAGGCACCCCATGTTGGAAATGTTTTGCCTGCTAAAATATGAGAGACCCCCATCAGAATTGTCACCCAGCTAACTCTTGGGAATACACTTATCTGGACAAACATTCCCCTGATCTCCTGTTTTAATTAACTGTTATGTTGTTTTGATAAGATTATTTATTGTAGATTATTTAGTTGTGGGTGGATGCTTATTTTTTATGTTTTGATGAAATTGTTTATTGCATGCTTTAATTATGTGTGACTATATTCTTTATGATCTGTTTTTTACTTATAAATCACTTACAGGACACTTTGACAAGTAAGGAGCCTATTAATTAATTACCGTATTGGCCCAAATGTAAGCCGCACCTGAATATAAGTCACTCCCTTAAAACTCCGCAGGCACTCACACCCGTTCCGATTTACTGTATGTCTGTTTCAGCAGCGAGATTGTAAAAGCTGAGTTTTGTAAGGTTGCGAGTTTAAGCCGCACTTTAACTTTCCACGGTTGACCTTTGGGGGGGGGAAGTGAGGCTTGCAATCAACGACAACAACAACCATCATTTCTAACCATCCCCCCCTAAAATTGTGGCGCTTCAGAATTTCTTATCAGAATCCCTTATAAGTCAAACATTCTAAACTCATGAAGAATCTTGCTGGATTAGATCAAAGGCCCATCCAGTCCAGCATCCTATTCTTATCGCGGCTGACTAGGAACTACAGGAAGCCCACAACCAAGACCTGAACACAACCGCAAGAACCACATCACGGCATTCACCACCTACAGAATAAGAAAAAGGAAAGTCTACTTTGTCAGACAGATATTCCTTCCTGGATTGGAACATGCATGGGCCACCAAGTGAGAAGCACAAGATTCAGGAATTTGGAAATGAGGAATGTCTCCTGAATATTAACATAAATAAAAGAAAACAATTTTCAGGCACCTAACCTTTTATCAACATCAGATGAACCTTCGAAATTACAAATCTGTAATTCAGATTTAACAGAAGACAGAAAACTCTGCAGGATTTTCTAGCCTGGCCATATATTCTGCTCTAACATTCTATTAATTCAAATATCTGGATTCAAAATGGCATGCAACATGTCAGATTGGCTGTTGAGGTTGCTCGAGAGTAACCAGGCAGGACTCCAAACCTGTGTTTTACAGGTTTTTATTTTGGTGCAAACTATTTACAGTGAAGAGCCCCAAAGCGCATGTCTGGCTCAATAGCTAGCAGAATCTGGGAGTGGTCTTTTTTTGGACCTCCCCCAACATAAGAGTTTCGTTACCCCCAACCTTCTCCTTCCCTCTTTGTTCCTTAGGCTACACGCAGGATGGGCGATGGGAAGGGTGTGTTTCCCTCCTGTCCGCCTTGCCCAGGAGCGGTGTTAAGGCTCTCACAAGCATTCTCTGGTCCTTGCACCTCTTCCCCGCTAGAGGTGGGGCTTTCCTCCTCCCCGTAAGAGGAACTGCTTTGCAAGATTTTCGGAGGCTCCCTGTAACCCAACTCCCCTTCTATTCCTTGCTTCCGAGCCAATGGCAATTCCCTGACACAACAACAGCATTTTAAACCACACAAACAAGGGAAGGGTTGTCAAATTTATTTCCCCTAAACAATATGAAATTATTATTATGAAGAAATTAAATTTGCATATCTGAAGATCTCAGGGAAGTTCACAGCAAAAAAGAGAGAATGCAAAATGCATAATACGAGAGCCAGTGTGGTGTAGTGGTTAAGAGCGGTAATCTTGTAATCTGGGGAACCGGGTTCGAGTCTCCGCTCCTCCACCTGCAGCTGCTGGGTGACCTTGGGCCAGTCACACTTCTTTGAAGTCTCTCAGCCCCACTCACCTCACAGAGTGTTTGTTGTGGGGGAGGGAGGGAAAGGAGAATGTTAGCCGCTTTGAGACTCCTGAAGGGGAGTGAAAGGCGGGATATCAAATCCAAACTCTTCTTCTTCTTATACGTAAAACCAAAACAAAAGCAAAACAATAACCCCCCTCCCAAAAACACATTTAGAATGTCAATTAGCCCAACACCTGGTCGAAGAGAAACATTTTCACCTGGCACCTAAAGATATGTATCAAAGCAGCCAGGCAAGGCTCCCTGGGGAATGCATTCCACAAATGGGGAGCCACTGCAGAAAAGGCCATGGTGCCATCCTCCAGACCTCTCGTGGCGGCGGCACAAAAAATTAGAGTTGTTCCTAGAGAAGTGTGTATATAAAAATGAATTTGGAAATGTTGGCTATATTGACTTGTTCTAGGAATGTCAGAATTACAAACCCACTGGATGAGAAAATGCCATGCGCCCCCCCCCCCCGGGTTCCAGGTTCATTTCCTACTTTCTCAATGAAGGCACTTCAGGTAACGGGGATTAGAGCTATAAGCAAATATGACCCTATAATGGAGCAGAGCATAGGAAGATGAATGTTAGGCAGCGTGGTTCATTTTATGTATGATCTCTTTAAAGACATGAAACCTAAGTATTCCTTGTCTATATGCCAAGTTTATTAAGTAAAAGCCTGTTGAGAATGTGCGCATTACTCAGACATTTTAAACACGGGGAAGGGATGTGTGTAATGTTACGAATTAGCTGTGAAAGCAATACAAGATTTATCCTGTTCATACAAGTATAACCCTCAGGTCCTTTGCAACCTATACACTGCAAGTTCACTTGGCTAAACTGCTACATGGAGGCACATGTAATTTACAGTCCTTCATGAACAACCTAGAATTTGCTGAAACATGCCTGTTGGCCTAAACAGATGTTATGGCAAGGCATAGAAGGGGAAAGCAGATTGATTTCAATTCCAAGAGTTTTATTACACAGGAATTCTTTTCCACAACGATGACTGTACACACTTGCTTTATTTGCCAAGGCAGAGTGTCAGGAGAATTATTATTCTCAAGTCTAAAACTATTCACAGCTGGAAATAATTGCACTGAGAAGAACCAATTCATTAACAGAACACTAGTTCTAAAAGTTAACCTAAATAAAAAATAGATTTAGACTTAGAGAATATATAAAAGTGCAATTTTCTCATACAGTGGGTTTGTAATTATGATGGAAAGTATTCTTATAAAAGGCCAGCCATTCAACTTTCCCCCACAGGCTGATTTTGACAAACCTGTCAATCACCTGACATCATAACAACATCAGGTGACTGATAACTGTCAAAAGTCCCCTTCTGCAGCACTTCTGAAATGCCAGACAACCAGCTGGCCATCAGGAGTTTCAGAAGAACTGTACAAAACGCTTCTCACAGAAAGCTAACTGACAGGGACAGATATGAAGCGGAAAAAGAATTATCAGCCAAAATTCAAGCAAACATAACTAAAAATATATAATTAGATGTGTGTGAGTCTAATTAAACACAACATTTGAAAACATATGTGGAACAAATGAATGAAAAGGAAAGACGAGAGTTCCACTGTGGAGCTTATATTGACGAGCAACTATATTTAGCATCGCAGCCCAAGTCTGACTTCTCTTAATTCCATCACAGTGTCCATTTAAGAAAGGGCTGGGGGGATTGTTTCTGGATGCAAGCAGAAGATCAGCATGTTCCATCTTGTTTTACACATGTTCCCTCAAGCATCAACATCCAGATGTAACTACTTCTACATAAAAGCAATTACTCCAAACCGATGTTCTTAAAAATAACCCACAAGCATATGTTACAGCTTTGGTCAACAAAAGCCATTATGCCTTGCATGTGGACACACAGGCAGTGGTGTATCAGGAAGTTACCTCCGAGGAGAGAGAGAAAAGTCGATTGTTCACTTCATTTTCAAGATTTAACAGGTCTTTGCCAGATTGTGAACAGGCTACCAATAATTTGTAGAAGTCATTTCTATGCTTGTGGTTTTATCTGCAAGTTATGCAAGCACTCATGTTCCTTGCAGCCAGGATGAAAATTTATAAAACATCATGAGGGACAAAAAAAATTATCTTTTAAGCCCATCCCAAGTACCGTATTTTTCGCACCATAGGACGCACTTTTTCCCTCCTAAAAAGCAAGGGAAAATGTGTGCGTCCAATGGAGCGAATGCAGGGGGGAGGCAGGTGGGAAAAGCCCCCAAGAGCCGCACACAAGCTCCGTGCGTTCTTGCGGGCTTTTCCACAGGAGGGAGAAGGGACTGACTGGCCGCATCAGTCCCTTCTCCCACCTCCCAGAAAAGCCAGGAGAAGCCATGCAGCCCTTTTAAAGTGCGCACGGCTTCTGCTGGTTTTGCGGGAGGTGGGGGAATTCCCTCACTTCCCAGAAAAGCCAGGAGAAGCTGCGATCTCTTTAAAGGGGTTGCGCGGCTTCTGCGGGCTTTTGGGAGAGGTGAGGGAATCCCCCCACCTCCCAGTAAAGCCAGGAAAGCTCTGTGCAGCGTCTCCTGGCAAGGAGAGGCTGCACGGGGCTAAAGGGGAAGCCAAAACAGTGAGCGGGATCCATCCTGCCCCCTGCCTTGGCTTGCTCCATAGCTGCGCGCAACTCCTCCGGCAGGGAGAGGTTGTGTGCAGCCTGTACGCTGCTCTTTGGGGCTGGGGGGGGAAAGATTTTTTTTCTTGATTCCCCCCCTATAAAGTGGGTGCGCCCTATGGTCCAGTGCGCCCTATGGTGCGAAAAATACGGTAATTGCCTAGGAAAAACTCGGCAGTTTCCAGCAATACTTACTTTCAGGGATCTAAAACTTGTTTTGTGCTTGTTACTTAGAAGTTAAGACCTACAAAGCTCAGTGGGACTGGCTACCCAGTGAGGCTGCCTAGGATTTTAAATTTGGGTGGATCTACACTCATGGTTTTTAACAGTAAGGGAGGGTCAAGGAATGGTTTTGATATGGATACATGACATCCTAGTTTTAACATTCATGATACATCATTAAAATGTGACACCAGAGGGCGCTGCAGAGCAACCAGGGAGACAGCATTTTGACGTGGATAAAACAGGATAAAAACTGCTTTAATTTACAAGCATGCCCTGTGACGTTTCAGAACGACATATGTACTATCGTTCAATTAATGCTAAACAGGTCAGTGTAGATCCAGCCCTTGATTTCCGTTTTCTTTAGTTAGTGGTAGTAATAATAGTACAGTGGTACCTCAGGTTACATACGCTTCAGGTTACATATGCTTCAGGTTACACACTCCGCTAACCCAGAGTTAGTGCTTCAGGTTAAGAACTTTGCTTCAGGATAAGAACAGAAATCTGGCTCCGGCGGCGCGGCAGCAGCAGGAGGCCCCATTAGCTAAAGTGGTGCTTCAGGTTAAGAACAGTTACAGGTTAAGAACGGACCTCCGGAACGAATTAAGTACTTAACCTGAGGTACCACTGTATTAAGGTAACATATATTGTTTAGCAGCAGATAGCACAACTTGTCCCACTGCCACTTGATTTTGTCCCACTCTCAAGCCCAAACTTGAACTCTAGGGAGGTTAAAGGACAGTTCAGCAGTTCTGTACGGGGAACAAACACCCACAAAGGTGCACACATGGAACATGTGGAGACATGGACTAGCATACAAAGGGAAGTCCCTGAGAGGGCAGTCAACGGGAAAAACCAACCCAAACTTTGCAGATGTACCACAGAACAAAAGCAATTCTCAGCACGTCATTGTGATGGAGCATCTTCCATACCCAGCTGCAACCTCAGTGTTTAAATCACGCGCAATTCCTTTCAGTATTTGAGTCTGTAACTTTTTAAGAAGTCTGCACAGTGTAGCCAACAATATCTTTTAAGATAAGCGCTAGCATTTTTCGAGCCAGCATTCCCTTTCACTGTAAACAAGATGACCCTTCTCAGTTCCTGAAAAATAAATTTACATTCATAATCAATCCTGCCTGAAACTTACAGGCAGCCTTAGAAGGATAAATTTATAAGGAATTTCTATATTTGGAAGCCTATGTTGCTAGGCACTTTAAAACATTCAACACTGTTTATTCCACTTACATCCTCATTGCCCAGCTAACATGCCATTTGTTATGCTGTTTTTGAAATACAGCGGAGGTCTCCCTTTGCAGCATTATAAACATTTAGAGAAATAAAACTCTCGTCAGCTTCTACCAGAATGGCCAGTGGTCAGGGATGAAGGGAGCTGTAGCCCAAGAACATCTAGAGGGCACCGTGTTGGGTACCGCTTCCTAAGAAGAGCAGAGACGTATTACCACAGAGTGGTAGCAACTGTTTAGACAGTAGAAATCAGAGCATTCTGAAAATATTCCAACCCAGTAACTTTTCAGAACAAGTCAAAACAGGAAACAGTGGAAAGCTAGGAAACAATTAATTCCAAGAATATTTTCCCGCAATGCATAGTACTGTAAGTTAATACTGTCTCCCCCCACCCCCATTAAAAAGTGTTGTGGAATACACATCATTTAAGAAGAAGAAGAAGACCCAAGCTTAAGAAAGGAAGCAGCCTTCTTTTTAGGTAAGGGTATCATCTCAATGGGACGCGGGTGGCGCTGTGGGTAAAAGCCTCAGCGCCTAGGGCTTGCCAATCGAAAGGTCGGCGGTTCGAATCCCCGCGGCGGGGTGCGCTCCCGTTGCTCAGTCCCAGCGCCTGCCAACCTAGCAGTTCGAAAGCACCCCCAGGTGCAAGTAAATAAATAGGGACCGCTTACTGGCGGGAAGGTAAACGGCGTTCCGTGTGCTGCGCTGGCTCGCCAGAGCAGCGATGTCACGCTGGCCACGTGACCCGGAAGTGTCTCCGGACAGCGCTGGCCCCCGGCCTCTTGAGTTGAGATGGGCGCATAACCCCAGAGTCTGACAAGACTGGCCCGTACGGGCAGGGGTACCTTTACCTTTACCTTTTATCATCTCAATCTTTTGGAATACTTGCCTTTCAACAAAAGATTGTACTCGAGGCGTTCAGAGCTCAGAGAAATGCTTTGGAGAAGACAATACTCTATTTATGGTGAGACATGCATCCCGTAAAGGACCCAGAAAATTGAGTTTCCCAGAGGGCAATGGCATAATGTAGAAGAGCTAGAGGAAAGTGAAATGTCTTCTTTGACAGTATGTTTCCTTGCAATGCACAAGTTATCATTCAGTAAAAGATTTTATTTGGGTATGGTTTACTGTAGTCTTGCCTTTTACAGGAATTCAAGAAAAAAAAATCTGCACGAAATCAGAAAAAATGCAATTAAGTGAGCTATTCCTCTCTCGAAAGGCCAAGTAAGGGAGCATCAACAAAAATTATACCTGGATACAAAATCACTGCAGTGGTATATATAACAGCTCTTATCAATCTTATGGATACAAATGGTGAGAAGGATTTTGTATAGAGGGAAGCTCATTTTATTTAAAGGGAAAAAAGTTTGTTTTTAAACATTATAGTGAGATATATCATCGCCTAGTTATGCAGACAATGATGCTTTGCTCCATAAATTATGTTTTATAAAGCAAATCTGAACAAATCCATCCAATGACTAAACTGGTTTTTGAAGGAAGAACACCTTCTTGAAGAAAACATTCTACAACAAGCTCTATTAAGAAACTTTACCATCTGTAATTTTTTTTTAAATGGCAGGAGACTTCGTATTTCATAACAGAATACACTAATAGCCTAGGTTTACAAAACAGTGAAGCAAGCTATACATACAATTATTTCAGGTTCTTTATTATTTTAGACTCTTAAATCTAAATATTCTGTTCATAGAGTTGTAAGCAATTTCTTTCAGCTAGTGGATGTGTTTAGATTGGTTGAAACCATTATTCCACCACTAGATGTCACCCTAGTATAACAATTGATGAAGAAAGCGCACAACAGAAGGGCTCACTTTTTAATACCAAAGCTTTGCAAATATGCCACTGAAATTATTGAAGTTATTGCCATTTGTAATAAAATACTGTTCACTTTACACAAAATAAGCAGTGGAATCTTATGCGCATTCAATCTGAAGTCAGTTCCACTGAGCTCAATGCGACTTACTCCTAATTTTCTGATTCAGTAATCTATAAGCTTACATACTCTTCAAATCAGCATAGTACTGCATTGTCCAAAATAAATATAGCCACACCTATTTTTTAATTTGTACCACAGTCTGCTTAATTAGAGGGTTTACCCTAGCAGTCTGTTGGACACAAAACACCATGTTCAGAAAAGTCACGTGAGTTAAATGTCCCCTAAACATAATTCAAATGTTAAGAAGGTTGTCAATTGTTGCTGTTTTTTTGACAGATGATTTGCTGTTTAAACAATCAGTTAAATTTAAATACATTTGCATGTCACAAAAACCAGACAACAAATGTCTTTTTTGCAATATTAAGGAAGTATGAGCAAACGCACAATTGAACAAAGTTTACATTCCTTAAAAGGAAAAGTCCTATTTAATGTATTGTATTCTTTCTGTGGGTTAAACCACAGAGCCTAGGACTTGCCGATCAGAAGGTCGGCAGTTTGAATCCCCATGACGGGGTGAGCTCCCGTTGCTCGGTCCCTGCTCCTGCCAACCTAGCAGATCGAAAGCATGTCAAAAGTGCAAGTAGATAAATAGGTACCGCTCTGGCGGGAAGGTAAACGGCGTTTCCATGCACTGCTCTGGTTCGTCAGAAGCGGCTTAGTCATGCTGGCCACATGACCCGGAAGCTGTACGCTGGCTTCCTCGGCCATTGAAGCGAGATGAGCACCACAACCCCAGAGTCGGCCACGACTGAACCTAATGGTCAGGGGTACCTTTACCTTTACCTATTATTTCTCACTGACTATTACAGTACAGTAAACACAATCAAAATGACCTCCACAAACTGGATAATGAACAACTGTTCCTTCTTTTCAGCCTTGCTTATTAAAATTTGTCTTCACTGACAAGAACTACACACTCATTCAGCTAATTATTTGATACAAAAGTGTTTATAGCTCACCTGCTTCTTTGCACACGGCAGCTAGGTCTGCTCCTACATATCCATGGGTGCTGTCAGCCAACTGAACCAGCTCTGTTGCCGTCAGGGAATGAGGAACCTTGTTCAGAAGCTTATTGAAAATGTCCAGTCGGTCCTGAGCGTTGGGAACCCCAATTTCTATCTCCTTATCAAAGCGACCAGGTCTGCGCAGGGCTGAATCCAGCGCATGGGGGCGATTAGTGGCCCCAAGTACTAAGAGTTGCCCTTCATTGCCTTCCTGAATGACCAACACAAAACAGGTTCACTGTAATTCAGGAACAATGTGGTATCATCAAAAGCACTGTGCTTTGGGATAGGAGATTGAGGTTTATATGTCCACTCAACCATGAGACTTAGCTTTCAGGCTAAGGCGAAATTCTATGCATGCTATCCTGGAACTATGCAGTGCTTTTCACACTATTTACAGAATACCATTACCTTATAATAATTACAGATGAGGACACATAAGATTTATGAGCCCAGTCCCAGTGAAAAGAGGCTTTATTTTTGTAATATGTAAATTTACCAATGCATCGCCAAAGAATTCCACAGGAAGGTAAGCTGTATGAACACAATCATTTTTTCATGCCCACCCCAGAGCCAGTAACTCCATCGTAGTTTACTTACTGATCCAATGCCATCCATCAGTGTCAATAAGGAGGCTACAATTCTTTTCTCAACTTCATTCTGTGCCCCTTCTCTCTTTGGGCAGAGTGCATCGATTTCATCAATAAATATAATGGATGGGCGGCTGAAAAGGAAATAATGGAAAGCAACATGTCTCTTGAAACAGGCACATTAGGAAGACACAGCCAGATAGATCTCATCCACTCTCTCCCTTTAAAGCATTGAAATGGTTATTGAAATTCTGCATCGGCTAGTTAGAACACCAAATCATGGCACACCTCTAGCCATAGGAAATGTTTTGTAACATTTCATAACCCCCCACAAATGGGGCAAAGAACTGAAGCGAAGTTTATCTCATGGCACAGCCCAAAATATCCTGAAGTATGAAGCGAAAACATGTATACCATTTCCCCCAAAAGGTGGCTTCTCCCAAAAGAAATATGGGAACTGCAGTTCATTTTGAGTCCTGAGTGTTGTTAGGAGAACCCCAATTTGCTTCCCAGAGCCACAACTTCCAGAGTGGTTTAACCATCAGTCCCTCTTCCCAGGGAATTCTGAGAATTGTAGCTCTTTGAGGAGAACTCTCAGCACTCTTAACCACCAACTCTCAGCTCCCAGCTCCAAACAATCCAAGCTAAAATGCAACAGGTAAATAATTTGAGACAAGATTATTCAAATGTCAAAGGCTCAGACTTTTCTTATAACCTAATGATAAGACCAAATAATCAAAATACAGGGCAGAAATCTTACCTGATAATAGGCCAGAATTCTAGCAGAGAGTCAAACCACACATGGGACAAAATGATTTGAAGCAAAAGAACAAACAGCTAATAGAATTTAATTTAATTTAATAATATAAAGTATTTTTTACACTTTTGATTAAGCAGTCTATAATTTTTTCCAAACTAATAAATGCTTGTAAAATGCCAAGTTCTATTTATCAGCATATGTGTAATAAAAACAAGCCAATAAGTTCCAAATGAATTGGATGAAAAGTCTTTTATTCAGCTTTGAAATTCTTAGCCTTTTTATCAGAAGGATCTATCAACAACTATTAGTCATGATGGCTGTACAGAGACAGTATACCTCTAAATTCCATTTTTATAGTACATTTGAGTGATCAATGCACTTCACATATTCTTATAACAGCCCTGGAAGGTGAGTATTATCATCCTTAGACTGCAGGTGGTAGGACTGAAGCCAAGAAAGATTGGCTTGACTAAAGCTACCAATTAAGTTCCTAGCAAAATTCAAATGGGTAACTTCTTGGACTGTAGCTCAGTCTTCTAGCCACTATGGTATACCAGCTCTCATAACCCACAATATTAAGCACAGTTATGCAGAGACAATGCCCATTTTTTCCCATGGGATGACTTCCAGGTAGACACGTATAGGAGCGTTGTGTAAACTTCATAAATAGAGATACCTGCAAATTCAATTCTGGTCTAAAAATAGTCTGAGGCGTAGCTTAACACCTGAACAAAGAGGCTTCCAGTATTTATTTATTTTTAAATCATTTTTATTGAGTTTCCAATAAAAACAGCGGCTTCAGGTATTTTTAACTCATCTAGTACACAGGCTTATGCAACAATAGTGCGGAACGTCAGGCCCAGGGTGTGTGGCAAATGTGGCCCTCTGTGACACTCTATCTGGCCCCTGGGATATGGTCCTTCTTCTGGCTACACTTCCTCTCCTCTCTCCTTAGGCCATGCCCCTAATCAGCCTGACTTTGAACCCTCCCTGAGTGTTTCTGCCTGGCTAGAATGTGTTCTTGATCTCTAATAATGCCTCTTCGTTGCCTAGGGAGTGGGGTGTGTGAGAGTGTGTAGAAATTCGCCTAGCACACAAAGGTAACATTCACATGTTTTGTTCTGCTTTCACCTCTGGCCCTGGTCACTAGACAAAATTTCACAAGCCTCTAAGAATTCACAGGCTATAACAGAGACTCTAGGGCTCAAACCAGGAATCTCATGTCCTGGGCTTGGAAGCTAACAAACTGAACCATTTAGAATAAAAAAAAAATTCCCCAAGAGAGCACAAGCATACCGTGAGGAGGCTTCGGCAAATATCTGTCGCAACTTGGCTTCACTTTCACCGTAAAACCTGCAACAGAATCAAAAACCATTTAGCTGCTTATTTTGGTCTGTTTACAAAAACTTGGGCATTTTATTCACACAGTTCTCCCCATGGGCACATATACTTAAACGCTGTATAAACGGTTCCATATAAACAGATAATCAATCATTCCTTCATTTCTCTTGACGGATGTAGAAGTGACCTATTTTCCAAAAAAATACTGCCACTCTTAAGTGGGTCTTTGTTTTGTTTTAAGCAGGTACAAAACAGCAACTGTAGCTGGAGGGCAGGAAAAAGCAAAGCAAGGATAAATAAATTAGGAAGACTTACTTGCTTATTATTTCTGGGCCGTTAATGGTGGAGACGTGAGCCCCAACCTCATTTGCAATTGCTCTGGCTATCAGGGTTTTCCCTGTTCCTGGAGGACCATAGAGAAGCACCCCTCGTGGAGGGGGGATTCCTTTAATGAGTCAGATAGAAGAGGAAGAGATCACATTTCATGGACTGGCAGAGATTTTAAAATTAATAATGATAATGATGCAACTACTCCTGTAGTGACAAATACAAATGATTCTGAAAAATACCATTAACTGTATATGAAGACACTAGCATCTTGCAACTTTTGCAATGAGATCTCCCACACCTGCAATATTTCCAACTACCATATTTTTCGCTCTATAGGACGCACCCAACCATAGGACACACCTTGTTTTAGAGGGGGAGAACAAGAAGAAAAAAATCTCCCCCTCTCTGCTCAGCGCCCCTTCAGCGAAGCGGAAGGAGAAACGGAGCCCCTTCCATTTCTCCTCCCGCTTCACTGAAGGGGCGCCACGCAGCTCTCCCTCTCTGGTGAAGCCAGGAGAGTCTTGCTCTCCCGGCTTCACGAAAAGGAACCCGAAGCCTTCGGAGCTCAGCGGGAACTCGCGCTGCGCTCCAAAGGCTTCAGGCAGCTATCCCTGAAGCCTGGAGAGCGAGAGGGGTCGGTGCGCAATGACCCCTCTCGCTCTCCAGGCTTCGGCGAAAGCAACGCGTAGCCTCCGGAGTGTGGAGGGAGCGCTCCCTCTTCGCTTTGGAGGCTTCGCGTTGCTATCGCTGAAGCCAAGGAGCCTGCATTCGCTCCATAGGACGCACACACATTTCCCCTTAATTTTTGGAGGGGGAAAAGTGCGTCCTATAGAGCGAAAAATACGGTACATATCTCAACTGCACATTTCTATGAACAATTTTAAACAACAGCTGTACATTTGAGCCTTTTGAAAACTATGTCATTAAAAAGCAGGTCTGCCTCAACTTTTAAAAACCCTTTAAAGATATCAAATCTGCTATCTCACTCTTTCTGGTACAGTGGACCCTCTAGTTACGTACCACTCTGGATACATAACTTTCGGGTTACGAACGCAGCAAACCTGAAAGTGTATACTTCTGGGTTTCGCTGTGCGCACATGCACAGAAGCGCTCAATCGCACCATGCACATGCGCAGGAGCGGTGCCTCTGCCTGCGGACTTTTCGGGTTGCAAACGGACGCCCAGAATGAATTTAATTCGTATCCGGAGGGTCCACTGTATTGGCAACACAGTACTTCTAAAAGCAAGGTTAGGGTGCTAGGACTGAAGTCGAAAAGACAGGTCATAGAATCGTAGAATTTGTAGAGTTGGAAGGGACCATGAGGGTCATCTAGTCCAACCCCCTGCAAGGCAGGAATATTTTGCCCAATGTGGGGCTCGAACCCATAACCCTGAGATTAAGAGTCTCCTGCTCTACCAACTGAGCTATCCCAGCTGCTAGGGAGTAAGCGCTACTTCACACAGTGAGACTTAAACAGGAATAAAATTGCTACAACACAGCTACAATCCTATGCACACTTACTTGACAGTGATACCTGTTGAACTCAATGAGACAGGCTTCCAAGAGAACAGGGACACAGGATTGCATTGCAATTGTTCTGAAGCCTTACAAGCTTCCAACAGAATCCAGCCAAAGTTCATACTGGAGCCCCATGGATTTTCAACGGGCCAGGCACATATTTAATTCTTCTACTGATATTGACTGTGCGGTCCTAACTCTGCCTACTCAGAAGTAACTTTTATTTACTTCCGGTGCTGGGCACAACTGTAGTACTTACAGCCTACATATCAATGTTAGCTTACAATGCTGTACAATACAGATTTTTTTTTAAGTTACTAAGTATAGTTTAAAGATAGCGTTGATTACTGAAGCCCACTGAAACACAATAAAAACGTAATAGAAAACGAACTGCAATCCTGATCTTACAAAATAATAAAGATGCTAAAACACATTAATTATTACAACAAAAAGCATTGCCATCCACACAGACACCACATTCTTAAGCCACTCTGCAAAACCCTGAACAGATTATTCCATTACCTTACGTGCCTGAAAAGGTATAACAGAACAGCGAGTAAAATCAGTTATAGGCAGCAGCAAAAGATCTATCATCAGGGCAGAAAGAACACTGCTCTTTGCAGGGGAAAGATATGCAAATATTTAATAGCAAGTTGTTAATAAGACATCTAATTCACATCTATCCTACCATAACTTCTAAACAGGCCAGGCCGCTTCAGGGGAAGTTCAATCATTTCTCTTATGGTTTTTAGCTGGTTATCGAGTCCACCTATAGAACTGTAAGTAACCTTCGGTTCCAGATTACATTCTTCCGTTTCTTTAGTTCGAGGTTCAATGAAACTTATCCTAGTCCTTGAAGATATGAAGTAAAATGGCTCAGAGCTCAATGATGCTCCTGTTTGACTAGTCTGCAGTAACCCTTCAGCAGGAATGCAGACCTCGCCACCTTTTAACTTGGTAGTTTCAGGTACGGGAGGAGAGGCTGCAACATGGTCACCAAATAACTGTGTTGAACCAGAAATCTCTTCCTTACACACCATGGGATCTATGGAAGCATTAACTGATAAACTGTGATCCACCTGCTTGCATGGAGTGCTGGTAGATGTTCCTTCTTGACTGTCTTCAATGAGTAGTTTGTCAAGTTGCACAGATAAGTCAAAATCACTGGTATCAAGTGATGATTTCTGTTCTAGCTTTGAAACAGGACTGTCCTCCATTTCCTGCAAAACCCCGTCTGTTCCTTTCACCTTTGTAACCATCAGGTTGCAACATCGGCCATAGAAAGTGATTTGCAGGAGGTTTCCTGGTAAAACCACCTTTCCATCTATAAGAAACAAAACAGGAGATCTTAAAACATAACATCCCCCCCCAGCAGTTCGTGTTTAAAAGATACAGTGTAAATAAATGCTTCAATCCAGCTGTGCGACAGAAATTCAGGAGAGACTCCCGCTGGAGGAAAACATTATTTTCCCTAATTCCACCTTCCCACCAGCACTGCCTTCCACTCTGTTCTATAAGATTCCCAGCCTTCCAGAACAGCTTTTCAGGTGCCACATGAGGAAATTGGTAAAAGCTGCCCCCCTGCACCAAGGTTGTATAGTGGACAGAGTTCCTCCCATAGGTAGTCTAGATCAAACACAATGTCTTACCTTTGGTGCAATATGTGCAATTTATTTCTGTATTTCTATATTAGTTTTGCCTTCTCACAGTATTATGCATGTGGCAATCAGATGGAATGGTGATAATGTTGTTTTTTAATTGTATATTCCCTTGCTATTTTTCTTATTCTCAATAAATAAAAGCTTTTTTAAAAAAATGGGAAATGGAAAAATAAAGGAAGGTGGAGGAATATAAAAATAAAGGAATTTGAAATATAGGCAATGGTGTGGCTGAAGTGTGAAGTTTCAAATCCTCTGAATTCTCCCATTCTTTCTATTACCATTAAACCAGAGTCATGTATTGACTATTTGAAGACTCAATCCTTACCTACAGAACTTTTCACATGCTGGGTGACAATATGGGAGAAGAAAGGAAATGCAGTATTTTCTGTTAGTTTTTACAATTATAAACATTAGAACAGAATGTATCATTTAGCATTTCAGAGAGAGAGAGAGAGAGAGAGAGAGAGA
The DNA here is from genome assembly GCF_027172205.1 of Podarcis raffonei. Lineage (NCBI taxonomy): Eukaryota > Metazoa > Chordata > Lepidosauria > Squamata > Lacertidae > Podarcis > Podarcis raffonei. Next base: position 51,597,097 of record NC_070610.1, read on the forward strand.
GAGAGAGAGAGAAAGAAAGAAAGAGTGATTAGAAGGGCATAATACACCAAGAACAAATAGATTAAAACCCATACCTAGATTTCTTAGGAGACTGGCAGTCAACTCTTCCACATTAAGGCAAGCATCTTCGCTCCTGGAAAATTACAACATGGCACTATATTACCCACATCAATAATAACAGATGAATAGAAAGTTATTGCTAAAGCAAGTGTAATTCAAGAACAACCACGTGTAGCCTAGCATAAGAAACTAACCGGACAATCATACACGTGTCTACTCAAATGAAAGTCTCACTGACTTTACTGTGACTTGCTCCCAGGTCAGTGAGCAGAGGACTGCAGCCTAAGTAAATTTTCTGTTTCCGTTATATTAAAAAAAGGTAGTTATATTGATCTCTCTTTTGCAGAACATGGGACATGCTGGTTCCAAACATATAATATAGGATGGGTTCAGCTTCCTGCGTTCTGACTGTGTGATAGGATTTGGTGCTGTCAGAAATGCAGTACAGTCATACCTCGGGTTAAATATGCTTCAGGTTGAGCGTTTTCAGGTTACACTCCGTTGCGACCCGGAAGTAACGGAACACGTTACTTCTGGGTTTTGCTCTCACGCATGCGCAGACGCTCAAAATGATGTCACGCGCATGCGCAGAAGTGGCGAACCATGACCCACGCATGCGCAGACACGCAGTCGTGTGTTACGTTCTACTCAGGATGCGAACAGGGCTCCAGAACGGATCCTGTTCGCATCCAGAGGTACCACTGTACCACCATGAGAGAGACAAAAGGTTGCAGCGGTGACACCAAAATACTGCATTCCAACTCCAGTAACTCCCTTGTGTCGCCCATTAACAAAGTCAGCTTATGTCCTATGCGTGTCAGGTATATGAAATCAATACGCCCACCTCTACAAATCTACCTTCGGGAAATACTTCTTGGACCAGTTCACACCCTACATTCAACCATAGTTTAAAATAGACAATGGGCTGGATCCAACTCACATGTCCCACTAGCAGACACTCATAAGAGGACTTCCACTAGTGCCATGGGGTTCCCCCACTCCTTCCCCCTGCATGCGCCCCCCAGGCGGCTCTCGAAAGCCAGAGAAGCCATAGGGAGGGGTGCGGTGGGTGTGTTCTGTCTTGGCCATTGGAAGACTGGAGAAAATGCATATATTTTCAACATACCTCAGCTTCAAATGTACGTCCTCTGCCTGCATAACAGCACCAGTCACAGGCTCGACGATGACTGTTTCACCAAGTCCCACTTTCAGATTTTTTTGTGTAATTCCACTTAAGCCAATTTTTCCACCAGGAAAGCCGGCAACAGGCCATGCAGTACAAACCTATCCAAAATATAACACACAGAACCAGCAGTTAACAAATCTTAAACTGCTCCTCTCAATCCTCAGCTTTTGGCGGGGGGCAGGGGGGGCAGTGAGCACAGGGGAGGGACGAACAGGGGCAAGGAACATAGCTCACAAAATGTACCAGGTTCAATCCCCAGTATCTCCAGATAGGACTGGGAATGTCCCACCTGAAACCCTGGAGAGCAGCTGCTAATCAAAGTAGACCATCCTTAGCTACATGGACCAGTGATCTCACCGGTTAAAAGGCAATATGGGAAAAGACGAGAAGCATTTGGTATATATTCCAGGTCTCTCTCTCTCTTTGGTTACATTTGGGCTCTCTTGGACCAGAAACTGCGAAGATGCAAAAACAGCACTGCGCTGCTTCCCTTACTTGTGGGTAGGAGGTGCAAGGGTCATGTGATTCCATTCTGGATGCAATGGGAAATTGCAGTTCACCAGAAAGGCCACAACACTTCCAAGAAATTGCTTCAGAGACTTGAGTTCCATCAACTCTTCCCTTCCTTCCTTCCTTCCTTCCTTCCTTCCTTCTCCTCCCTGTACCATCACTTTCCACAAGCTCCAGTGTATCTGAAGAAGTGTGCATGCACACGAAAGCTCATACCAAGAACTAACTTAGTTGGTCTTTAAGGTGCTACTGGAAGGAAAAAAAATTTTTTGTTTTGACTATGGCAGACCAACATGGCTACCTTTCTGTAACACAAGCTCCAGGAAATCATAGTGCTGGAGATAATAGCGTAGCCTTTATTGCCTCTAGTACAGGAGAGGGCAGGATCTATTGACAAATCTCTGGTAATTTGCAATAGGCTCCTATTTGTTTAACAACAAATTCCATGTCAATTGGTAGAACTGGCACTACTACATGTGCCACATAATGCCTGATCCATGTTTGTGAGAATTCGGTCGTTTTGTGTGGCAGTACCTCAACTATGGAACTCCCTGCCTATTGAGATCAACCAGGTGCCTTCAATTTACCCTTTTCAGAGCCTTCTAAAAAACATTCTTCTTTAGACTAGCCTACCCAGAAAGTTGAGGTCATTTTAATCTGTTTTAGTATTTTGGCTTCTGTAGGTTTGAAAGTAGGGCTGCAAACATTTTTATTTTATTGTATCGCCTTATCTTTTTGTAAACTGCTTTGAGGTTGTTGTTTTTAATAATCTAGCAATGTATAGATTATATGAAATAAATGAGTAACAGCAGCAACTGGACTACTGTAATCTGCTCTTTGTGGGGTTTCCCTTGGAATTGTTCTGGAAGCTGCAGTGGTGCAGAATGCTGCAGCAAGGCTTGTTTGTTTGTTTAAATTTATACAGTGGTACCTCGGGTTACATACGCTTCAGGTTACATACACTTTAGGTTACAGACTCCGCTAACCCAGAAATAGTGCTTCAGGTTAAGAACTTTGCTTCAGGATGAGAACAAAAATCATGCTCTGGTGGCGCGGCGGCGGCAGGAGGCCCCATTAGCTAAAGTGGTGCTTCAGGTTAAGAACAGTTTCAGGTTAAGAACGGACCTCCGGAATGAATTAAGTACTTAACCTGAGGTACCACTGTACACTGATTATAAACAACAACAACCCTCAAAGTGTTTTACTAAAGTTAAAACAGTAAAATCAAGCTCACTTAGCTCAGCCCATGGAAATGAAGTTCAACAACATCTGGAGGGTGAAAAGTTGCCCACACCTAGAGAACTTCGTAAGTTCTGAGGGACTGATCACTTGCTTAAAAGCATCACACCCCAATATCAGAAATTTCTTTCTCAACGTAAAGCTCTGAAATCAGCCAAGCCTTCTCCCAGGAAATCCCATGGAAGGGCTCAACGCATGTTTTAATTGCTTCCCACCGATTTAGCATAATCATTCTTCCACCATCACCACCGCACCCCAACAATTCAACATGAAAAGAATCATCACCTCTTGTTTTCCATTTTTACTGGTGAGCAACACTGGTCGGCCTATGCATATATTTGCCAGTTTCATGTTGTTGAGGGCCAGCTGCACAAGAGATCTTCTGTAACTTTTGGGGACTTTGTCATCTGCTAAAATTAAAGAAGACACAACGTGTGCTGTGATTTATCATTTGCTCAAGCAACATTTTCTAGCCATGCAAAATCTATCCCCGCCCCCCAAAGAAAAACATTACTATGAGTAACAGACTGCGCTGTCACAGAAATCATTGTGTCTAATTTTGTATCAAAAGTAGTTTACACTATTGGCCTTCACAATCACCCATAACAGAATATGAAAGGGCAAAAATGTTTATGCAAAGAATCAATATCTAAAGCAAGCAACCAGAAAAACTCTAGGATATTTATGTGCTGGATACATGGTAAGATTTTGCTACAAATGTTTGTTTTAAATGGACCTTGGCTGTGTTTGTATGAACACATGCAGTATAGCCTTGAGATTCTTAGAGGAAAGGAAATCAATCTGGGAAAATAAATAAGCAACCTGCCTCTCCCTCACTTGTCTCCTCTGAACCACTTTACAGAACTGAGGCTTTACAGGTCATAACGAGTAGGAACGTGGATTTTTCCTGCACACACATCTGACACACACCAAAGGTGGGAAGGGAGTGTTTTCAAGATACCAATGAAGAAAGACTCCTGCGTGTTAAACCGACACATTTGCAATCACCGTATAAACTTGTGTGTCGGAGGCAACACAAAACTCGAGTTGCTCTTTGGAGTTCCTCTTTGGGAACTATAGAGCGGCATAGGAATTTACAACTCGCTCAACTTAAATGATGGAAGTTCTGCTTCCCCATTAAAGAAAAGGAGGATCGAGGACACAGCTGCAAGACAGAGGGAAAATGTGGCATAGCTGAGAAAGCGCTGAACTTAGACGGGGTGGGTGGGCGCCCAGGATTCATTTGCATGGAGCTCAGGGCGTGATCGTGGGCCCGTCCCACTTTCCCAGGGTGGCTGTGAACAGGAGCAGGGAGGGGCATCTAGGATGCAAGCAAACCATGCTCGCTTCGCTAATCGTAGTTGTTTTAAACAAGCTCCACATGCGAGACTCCGACGCCTCTGAGGAAAAGCGGTTCCAGCTGAGTCGCTTAGCTCAGGGCTGCCAGCCTTACCTTTGCTCAGGAACTCTGCAGCAGCCAAGCTCAGCGTGCCGGGAGCCTCGGGAGCCGCCTGCCGCAGGGCAAGCGGGGAAGCGGCGTCCGGGTGGGGAGGCCGCCCCTTGCTTTTCCTCCTGGAGGAGGAGGACATGGCACCGGGCAGGAGGGCAGCACGCGGGAGGCGGCGCAACGGAGCCGGAGATGCTTCTCTCCCGAGGAAGCCCGGCGCCGCCCAAAGAGGAGCTGTGCTTGCAAGGCGGCCGAGCGGCGCCCCGCGCAACCTCCCACTTCCGGACCCGATCGCAAGCCTTGGTCGCCTCCATATGCGGGACAGGAATGGTGGAAGCACATAGGCGCCAATGGTAAAAGCGATACAATAAGGGTCCCTTTCCCCGAGACGCTTTGAAACAGCAACATTTTATATATATATAAAATGTGTGGCTGTTGTTGTTGTTTTTTAAAGAAGTTAATGCCACGGATCAGCACATCTTTAAGATGCGCGAATGGGACTCTTTTAGAGAACTATTGAGTTGAATCCTCTCAGCGCCGCCCCTCGACTCCGCCTCAGAGGAAAGCTACCTTGCATCTCATAGTTAAAGAAATCCTACACAGCCCAACAACAGCAAGAACCCACCCACAGCACAGGACTCAATATGGCTAACCTGACCCAACAATATCCCCCCCCATCCCACGCAAACAAATCTCACTGCCACCGGCGTAGCAACCCTCGCCGACGCCTGGGGCGCCCAAAGTGCTTTGAGCTTTTTTCTACGAGCGAAGAGGTTGTCCCTCTATCGCTGCAACTCTGACCGCTTGGTCAACCGAGTTCGATGGCATGCCGGAATTGTCATTCGGAACTGCTTTGGGACTAAAGAGACCCGGCTTTTGAGCCAAGTCCCCTAAGAGGAAGGTAAGGCTCCCACGCCGCAGCTGTGGCCAACACTTGCGGCCTCCAACTGAATTTGGGTTTTCACTTTAATTTAAAGCGCCGCTGTTGTTTTCAGCCAGCGATCAACGAACTAGAAAGCAAGTCCCGTTAAACTTCACTTTAAAGTCAAACACGCGTAGCGTTAAACTGATAGCTGTCGTGAAGCGCAATTCTGTGCCTAACTCGGAAGTTCTCGCTCTCGCTCTCTTTTTAACTGCAGAGAAGCCGCGAGGCAAAGCGAACCGCTCCTCCTTCGCTTTAACGGAGGACGTGAGCAAAGCTTTACCCATGACTACCGGAAGTCTGCACCATTAGCCTTTCCCCCGTTTCCTATCTCTGAGGCGTGCGCTTGTTGCTGTCGCCGGAGCTGCCGCCATGTTAGGGGCCGGGTGGACGGCGCGGGGCCGACGGCTCTTGCCCTTGGCTTGCCGGCTCTTGCAGCCTCGTCCTCCGCGCCGCGTTTGCTCGAGTGGCCGCCTTCGAGGTGACGCCGCCGCCATCGCCTCTGGCTTGTCCGAGGTCGGGCTGCAGCCGCTGCGGGATAAGTTTGGCGGGCTGAGCGTGCGCCTCTCCCAGCTGCGCTCGCCGGAGAGCCTGGAGCCAGAAACCTTCCGGAGGTGCCTGCAGGGCAAGTGCAGTTTGCTGAGCCTCTGGGGAGACTGGCGCTTCTTTGCAGGGTTGGCGCTCGAGCAGCTGCCTGGCAGACCAAAGCTCGCTCATTTAGTCTGCGTTTTCCCAGCACTTCTTTCCCGGTGGGCGATCAGCTTGTTGGTTGCGCAACACTGTGCAGTCAAATATAACGATGATGCAACCTGGATTTGCCGATATAGGATTTAGAATCGCCCCATGCCTTGTTTCATCCGAATCATAGCTTCATATCCTGGCTTCTTGCCCAGTCGGAATGGAATTAATTGAATCCATATTTAGTTTTCTTGCACAACAAAGGAAGGAGAAAAGCAACTTTATCTTGCAGCCAAATTGCCTGTTTTTTGTATCTCTGTACAAATACAGCCAGTGTGATTAATGCCAGCCTTTAGCTTTCAGATACAGGGGATCATTCAAAAGGATAATTCATTTTAGCTTGTGCACATATTTCTTTTATCCCTGAAGCAACCATAGCTACCCCTTATACAGTATATGGACATGGTATAGAGGGCTTGATGAGGCATGTGACCATCACTTGTTCCAAGCCTCCAAGAGCTAGCGAGCCCCACCTGGCCAGCATAGACATCAGTATATTCTGCTGTGCTTCTCTCCTCCCAGATTCTATCAGGCAATGGAGAACAGAAGGCTACGTAGCAGTCTGGCTGCATGTTCCTATTCTACAAAGCAGATTTATAGCTGTAGCTGCAGAGCAAGGCTTTGCCTTCCACCATGCAGAATCGGACTGTGCCACACTCACCCTTTGGCTAGCAGAAGGACACAGCAGGTTACCCCACTATGCTACTCATCAAGTAGGAGTTGCAGGTGAGCTTCAGAGAGAGAGAAACATTGTGTATTATTGTCTGTGTTGGTGCTAACAGTGGCTAATAATAACCAGAGTTGTGGATCCCGCCTCAAATCACAAAAATTTTCCAGACCACAAAAAGTTGGTTTAGGATTGTAGCATAGCTAAATCGGTAGAGGGCAGCAAAGACAAAAAATACTTTTTGATTTGTTTTTAAGGGCATGTTTGAGCATGTTTTCAAGCTTATGGGAAAAACAATACAGTTGTACCTTGGAAGTCGAACGGAATCTGTTCGGCTTTCAAAACATTCAAAAACCAATTGGCAGATTCTGATTGGCTGCAGGAACCTCCTGCAGCCAATCAGAAGCCCATTGGACATTCGGCTTCCAATAATAGTTTAAAAACCAGAACAGTCACTGTTCGGGACTGTTCGGGTTGGCGACATTCGGGAGCCAAAACTTTCGAGAACTAAACTGTTCGAAAAACCAAGGTATGACTGTACAGTAATTAAAACATGGCTCACCCACCCAGGTCTCAGTGATACAGACCAGATCAGCCTCCTCATCCACAATCAGATCATGACTGAGGGAGGTCTTATTCAAAGCCCACCTGGCATTCAACAGCAGCAGCCGCCACAGACCTGAGAGGTAGCTGAAAGGACAAGCACTATTTCCCAGGTTGGACAAGGGCCTGGCACATGGCATAGTCACTGCCTGCCTGTTATCTGGCCTCTCCACACCCTACCTCTCCTTACCTAGAACCACCACAAATGAACATTTTTTGTATCAGTACCTCACTCCTGCAGGCTATTTCCATCTCCAGACAATTGTAAGAGCCTGCCTTTGTCAAGTAAAAATATAATGCTGAAAGCACTGTCAGGGTATGCATGCCAATCTCAGTTTCTTAAGGAAACCCTGTTGTCCTCAGCGATTTTTGAAATATAATGGTAGTTAGCTTTGCCCTAAAGCACTTACATTTCAAACAAACACTACTTCCTGCCTATTTCTGCAGTAACTCAATGCACAGGAAGGTTTTAATAATAACATATTGTATGGTTATTATTTTTCACACACTCTTTTTTATAACACAAAAGTAAAAAGGACATTATGATTGAAACCAAAGTAAAATGTCCGCTGAGTAATATACTTCACTATGTTGTTAAAATAGTATTATGCTTTCAATATGCTCTGGTAACCTCTAGGTTACTGCAACGTGTTATATGTAGGGCTGCCGCTGAAGACAGTTCAGAAACTTCTGCCGGTGCAAAATTTGCTGGCCAGATTGCTCATTCACACTTAAGTGTCATAGAAATCTGAGACTCCTTTTGTAACACAAAAGCCAAGCACATTCTTAGCAGGTAACTTCCAAATCAATCTGAGCTTTTGCTTTTGCATCCTAAATAAGATTCCACACCAACTAGAACACTGCCAACCATGTACCAGAAGGACAAAGTCATATCATTGTATGGCATAGGCTGGAAGTCTTATGACTAATTTCCTAAGGAATGTCCTTTCAGAATGTTACATCAGGGTTGCTGTTTCATTTATAAACCATTCCTCCCACACATAAAAGTGTGATTAGTTTATTAAGCGTGCATATGGAAATACTTTTGCTTTGGAGTATATATGCCTTCATAAATGTAATCTCATTGTCCTTCAAAAATGCAGGATTAAAATGGAACAGGCAGGCAGCCCACAGAAGTCAGTGGCTAAGCATGCATTCAGAAGCCACTGCCTGTCCATTAAGAGGCTTTAAATTTTGGGTAGGGTGGGCAGAGAGACAGAGGGCAAAACTGATGCAGAGTGGAAAGATCAGGCACACGAAGGCACATTTTGACAGGGTTGTGGATCATCAGCCTCATAACTAAGAAACATCTGAGCCACTTGTTTCAGATTTGGGAAAGTGATCGCTATATTGGTCTCGTCATGAGAGATGGCATTTCCAATGGTATTTTTTCTCTAAAGAATCATCCTTAATTCCCCCCTCTCCCCTTAAAGGACATCCATTGCTTTGAATATAACATTTGATCATTGGTTCTTCATTAAAAATCAAAGGATACAGAAAATATTCTTTCTCCAACAGGTGCTGTATTAGATGTCCACACTGGGAAAATATTGGTCGTACAGGACAGGAATAAAGTAAGTCTTTCACATTATCTAGAATAAATAATTTGGTGCTGGAGACATACTTCCGCTTGCTGGAAGGTTTTGACACAAGATCTGTGCATTGCACGGTCTTGTGCATAAGACCTTGCACACCATCTCAAGATATGTCCTTGCTCAATGTCTGTGCTAAGTCTTCCACAGCATTTCACAGAACAGTGCCGCCACCAGAATTTCTTCCTCTGGCCTATATCAAGATCCAGCCCTTTGACTTGAATGTAGTGAATTGTATTAACAAGCCTGTTTGTCTTTTATATCATGTAATGGTTAAAAGTTAACTGTATTCACTTCCATCTGTAGTGACAAAATGACAAAGGCCAATACTTTTGAGTGTAGATCATCTCTGTGATCATTGTTTTTGTCAATGATTAGTTGGGATAGCAATGGTCTGAAGTAATACTTTTTCATGAGCTAACTATATTTAGAAAGGCTATGGTAATTCAGTTCTGGAAGTTCCTAAACAATCTGTACAAAAGCTCACTGTGAGTTTTACTGGATTTTGATGCTGGCATTTTGCTTTTGCTTTTCCTTTTAAGTCATTGATGTTATCTTCATAGTCTTTTGTTTGCACTTAAGGCTTGAGTGGGTTTTGTTTTTTCAGTTTGTGGAGCCTTCACACACTCTTTATTTGGTGGGTTGAAATTCAGCCATTTGTTAAATTAAGAGATAATCAGCAAGTGTACATTAAAAGTGAAGTGTTGTGTATTCTCACTCCCCAGTGTCCCATTGACCACCACAGTGGAACACTTCTGAGTAATAATGCATTGGATCAAGTTGAACATATCTTGTTTGTGCCTTTAAATTTTTCATAGCCTTTACGGGATGTTACAGACAGAATTACAGGGAGAAGATGGGTTTGGTAGAATCTAGGATGGAAACTGAAGAAAAATTTAAACCATTAAGCTGCAAGGAGCAGCCTAATTTCTCTTGGTATTTGGGGAAAAAAAGCAAGCTACATTTGAGGTTTTAAAAATAAGCTACTGGGCGTCTGCTGTAATTTGCTTGAAGAGAATTTATTAAAAGTTTTAGCAGAGACAGCAAGGCAGCCAAAACTGGCAGAGTAACTCTAGTCTGTACAATTCACTCCGTAAGCAGTAAGCCATGTTGAATTGCACATGACTTAAAGCTACAATGCATGAGTCAATTGCATTGGCATACATGTGTTGAATCTAATTTAGACCTACGGACTTGAATGAGATTTAACTAATAATAATAATAATAATAATAATAATAATAATAATAATTTATTATTTATACCCCACCCATCTGGCTGGGTTTCCCCAGCCACTCTGGGCAGCTTACAACACGTAAAAAAATTATAAAACATCAGTCATTAAAAACTTTCCTAAACAGGGCTGCCTTCAGATGTCTTCTAAACATAAGATAGTTGTTTATTTCTTTGACATCTGATGGGAGGGCGTTCCACAAGTCGGGCACCACGACCGAGAAGGCCCTCTGCCTGGTTCCCTGTAACCTCACTTCTTGCAGTGAGGGAATCGCCAGAAGGCCCTCAGCGCTGGACCTCAGTGTCCAGACTGAACGATGGAGGTGGAGACGCTCCTTCAGGTATACTGACATCTTATCAATCTTATAGCCCCTACAATATTACTGTGTTGGGTTATCCTGGGGCTGAAGCCAATGTAACGTAGTCATTGTAACCCACGCTCAAACATCAAGAGATACCCACCCATCATGAGGTCGTTTGATGACGTACTCACATTAGTCATGCAGAGAAGGCACCAGACGGTGGATAGCAGTGGCTGAACCACCCCTTTGCTAGGAAAATGGGGCCTGAGAGGAAAAGGATTGGACTGACATTGCAATCACAACTGCCAGCACCATAGCCAAGAGGATTTTCTGCTATGCAACCGGGATAGTTGTAGTTGAAACCAGGTAAAGCCAATAGCCATGATCAGGTGGGGCAAATACTAGGGCCCCAGAAGGGCCCATCACATGCTTGTATGGCCTGGCACTATAAATAAAGGTTCTGGGCCAGACAGCTACATTTACCACTGCTTCTCTTACCCCAAAAGTTTCTGATTGTCGCCCCAACACACACATCGGAGGTGGAGCAAAGGAGTGTTGGGCATTGGGTAGATAATAGTGGCTGTGGATGCCTCACCCCATACTTCTCTTTATAGCGTGGGACCAAAGTGCAAAAGCATGATGCTTTCAGCACTGCCACCTTCCCACCTCCCAGTAAGCTTTGAGGGGGCCCTACCCAAGCGAGGGTATCTTGTCTAAGGCTCCATCAAACCCGGTACCAGCACCAGCCATGATTCAGCAGTGTTAGGCACCCTGGCCCTTTGGGATTGTCAATCATGGGGTTTAAACCCACTTATCCCCATGTTATACTGTGACCACTGTGGGTTCTTTTTCAAACAGAGGCGTGTTTTGTCTGCGACATCATGATGCATTTATAGCCCCAGCACAGCAATAAATTACGCATCTGAGCTGATAACCAGAAAAGACCACTATTCATGGGACTCGCCAGATTATTTAAACTGCACATATACACTTCGCTGCTTGGCCTCATAGCTGAACCTGCCAAAGCACAAGTGTTAGTTGTGGTCGTGGTGGTTTCTGTAATGTGGAACTGGAAGGCAGCCACTGAATATCCATCACACGATAATTGCCTCCACTCACTACAAATCTAAGGTAGATATGAATCAATAACTTGGTGAATTAAACCTCCATAACAGTTTGAGGATCCAGCTATGTATCTTGAATTCAGTGGCAAGTATAGCTGATGAAAGATACGTTAAGAATGGCATAGAAATAATAAATTGAAATATAAAACGCTTAATAATTTTATACCATATCTTAAAACCATTTATTACCTATACTAAAAAAATGCCGGGGTAGTTAAAAATTCTCAGTCAGCAACCAAATTATATATACCAGGAAGCATTTATTTCTCTTGTTTTCTATAAGGTCTTGCTTATTTTCAGTTACCTTCTGATATTTTGGTCGAATAATTGCTTTTTCTTCTTCTTAGCTGTACGATTAGTTTTCAACTCACGCTAGCTATACAGCACATTTAATTAAGGGAAAGGCAGGCATTATATGTTTCATTTGTAATTCAAAAGTTCAAGGACAAATCCTCCAATGTAGCAAGTAATGTAAAACTGCCTGCGTTTTGACAAATTGCCAGGTTAATGCTTAAGTTTGGCACACAAATTGTAAACTGTTAACTGGCTACAGTTATAAAGTTTGCAGCACAGGAAAATTCACACATCCCAATTTGGAAAAAATAACACTCTTTTCTGGGTATCTGATGGGTGATGGAGAATATAATATTAATAGATTCAAGAAATAACAATTCCTCCAAAAATACATTTTAAAACACACTTTTAAGCAAGGGAGAGCGAGTTTATGAAGAACCATATTGTACTTGTTAAGGATTTGGCTTTCTGCCTTTAAAAAAAAATTGCTTGAAATTTGCCAGCAGCTACTTTTAGATGCAGAAACAGTGTGCTTAGAAACTTCACAGCACTTTAGATTCCAGTGGTGTGGCCAAATGTATTGAAAGTTCAAAGTCTATGTATTTGTGTAACGGTGACCTGCACTGTGTTAAGAGCTGCACATGTGACGTCATGGCTGAAGAGCATTAAAATGCAAAACAGTTCCCAGCCATGAAAAGCAAAGTCTAAAGGCCCATGAAACAAAATAGGTTACCCGCCAATTGGTTTTATATGTAAATTAGTGAAGAAACCATTAATATGCTGTGAAGCAGGGGTGGGAGAGTCTCTCTGCACTCTGCTTTCATACCCTCATCTCAGCCAGTGTGGTGTAGTGGTTAAGAGCGGTGGACTCGTAATCTGGTGAACCAGGTTCGATTCCCTGCTCCTCCACATGCAGCTGCTGGGTGACCTTGGGCCAGTCACACTTCTCTGAAGTCTCTCAGCCTCACTCACCTCACAGAGTGTTTGTTGTGGGGGAGAGCCAGATAGAGAGGTCTGAAAGCCTGTGCTTGGCCTGCAAACTGGAGGTTCCTCCTGCTTGCCTAGAGAATCCCTGTCAGTCGCGGTACTGCTGCAATAGAGGAAAATGAGCAGGGGCAGGGTGGTGCAGAAATCTCTCCCCATGCACAGTGTCAGTGAAATAACTGAGCATGCTCTTCTCCCCCCAACCCTTGCTCATACTTCATGGCAGGAGCCATCACTATGACAGGGAGAGAGCATACAAAACATTGGAAATTAGCTGCACTTACCATAGATCCCATTGAAATCAATTGGACGTGTCATTCACAACTAAGCAGTGGTTGGTTTCAGTGTGGGCTGTATGCAACAAACACTGGATCCAAGTAATTGACTACAGAAATTCTAGATTCAGGTAGGTAGCCGTGTTGGTCTGGCGCAGTCGAAATAAAAATAGTAAAAATTGTCCAGTAGCACCTTATAAACTAGTGATGGCCAAACTTGGCCCTCCAGCTGTTTTGGGAATACAATTCCCATCATCTCTGACCACTAGTCCCGTTAGCTAGGGATGATGAGAGCTGTAGTCCCAAAACAGCTGGAGGGACAAGTTTGGCCATCACTGTTACAGACTAAGTTTGTTCTGGTAATTACATTTTCATTTTTGCATCCAAGTTCGAAACACCTTTTAGGTATTATACAAAAATGGAAAAAAATGAAAATGTACATACCAGAACAAACGTAGTTGGTCTATAAGGTGCTAGTGGACTATTTTTATTTTTTATTTTTTTGACTACAGAAAGTTTTCCTTTTCTTACTATGCACCAACCAAGTGAGTTAGAAGGATACTACTGCTTTAGGAAACATTCAGTCCCGTCCCGTCCCCCGTCCCCCACCATAACCACACATTAATCTAAAGCTGATCTAACAAAAATGGGAAAGATAATAAGAAATATGTAATGTATTACTCCTGGGGTGCAAATCAAAGCAATGCATTCAACATACCTGTACTTCTTTGAAACGAATGTCATTAGCAGCAGGTATCACACACCATGCTGGTAAAAAACCTTTATCCATTTTGGTCTTTAAAAATTACACAAGCACATGATTCATCAGCTGGCACACAAGAACTTCAGCTTTATTTTTCAGCTTCATAACCAAAAATGATGTGATACACATTGGTTATTACAGACACAAAAGTAAAATTCATAGCCAGTGCAGTATAGAACAGTACTACAATCAATCACTGTTTAGAAAATGTACTGATGTTTGCAAACATTGAAGTAGAGTATACATGATTAAATATTAGATTACATAGGCTCCAGTCCAACAGAGAGTTAGGTACACTTAAGGCCATAGGCTTAAACTTGCCTAACTCGGCATTGGATTGTGGCTATAGAATATAATTACCTATAGCAGCTTTTAAAAACTGTTAATGAGCAGCAATGTTGCAAGTATAAACCATCTAACAGTCATCAGACAAATCAGTGTATGTTTTCTTGCAATATAATAGACATCTACTATATGTCTATTATATTGCAAAACACGTAGACACCTAATTGTATTTTGGTGATCACATTTGCAAAAACAAAAGAAAGGACCAGTCAAGAGAGGCAGCAATTTATTTCTGGTGTCTTGTCGAAGGAAACAGATTAACCATATGGTTGTTTTTATTCCCCTGTTAAGACAAGAAATGCATGGAAATTTCCAGGAGGATTGTCTGAACCCGGTGAAGATATTGGTAAGTACTTGGCTATTTCGGTAATTACATAAGGTTCCTCACCTCCCAAGTCGTCAGGCCTGCAATTTCTTTGAAACCTGTTGATGGCAAATGGGAACTTCTGGCTGTAAGTAGGTAAAATGACAAATCCTATAGTACATCAAAATTGTTTGCATCCTTATTCCTAATAAGTAATTTTTCTTAATTTATATACACAAGGCACGGCATGATTTTATATCTAAAAGAATAACTCAGTGAAAACTCTCTTAATTTACTAATCTAGTCATGACATACTTAGTATTTAGTTACACTGGAAGCATATGTTGATTTCAGTGAAACTGCTTTTTTGGTTAAGAGAGCATACCAACCTAGGCTACACCCTTACCTGGGAATAAGTCCCACTGAACTCAACAGGACCTATTTCTGAATAGATATGTTAATCTCACAAAATATACTTTGTCTGCAAGGTGGAAAACAATGGTATGAATCAACATACTAAAGACAGAATAGCAATTTGGTAGCACAGCAAAGCAGTCAGCCAACATTTTGCTAACGCATCAACAATCAGCATGTACTGTGCAACTCACATTTTGCTATATGGCATGGATTATGTGCAGGAGTAACTCCTATTTAAAATTTACTATGTTGTTTCTCAAGGTTTGTGGTGCCTTTGTATCGGATGATGTTCAAGGCAGACTGTTGCAAATTTTGTTAAATGATATGAATGTTATAATGTTATTATTTTAAAATAAATGTGGCTGCCTTGTAAGCCAAACCATGGTTTGCAAACCTGCTTCTAACCCAGCCAAGCTTCTAAAATGGTTTCATGCTAAATACAGCTAGGAAAAACGTTTGTGCAGAATTAATGCTAACCTTAGATATCTCCAGACTTGAAAGAGAGGGGAAACAGCATACGTAGGAAGGGAAGAGTGTCATGATCACCAATCTTTTAGAGGGAATTAAGCAGCCCCTGTGAGGCAGCCTAGGGGAATTAATTTAGAATCTTACATTTTAATATCTGCCGACTTCCTTGGCCTCAAATGAAGGAAACTCAGAACAGGGAACAAACTCTGAACAAATGGGGAGCCCACCTGAACATTTGAATGGGAGACATAACTCTAGGGCCATAAATTATCTTACACAGTCGTACCTTGGTTGTCAAATGGAATCTGTTCAGGAAGTCCTTTTGACTTCTGAAAACATTAGAAAACCAAGGCGTGGCTTCCGATTGGCTGCAGGAACTTCCTGCAGCCAATCGGAATCCGCTGAAGCCGTGTTGGACGTTCAGGTTCCAAAGAACGTTTGCAAACCGGAACAACCACATCTGGGGTTTGCGGTGTTCGGGAGCCAAAATGTTTGAGTCACAAGGTGTCCAGGATCCAAGGTATGATTGTAATGTCAGTAACGCCATTGCTAGATCACTCTTAAATCCACAATGAACTCTTGCAATAACAGGCTACATACTACTTGGAAGGAGTGGCTCTGTCTTCCACATGTGCTAATAATTTTAAGTGTATAACCCATTTATTTTAGTTTACTTATGGACATTGATACTATATATCACCCATGATTAAAACCACAGACTGATTAATAATTACACATAAGACATAGACCTAATTTCATAATGCCTAATTATGCATTTGCTGGACTGGGCTTTTTAAAATTATTTTTAGAGCCACAAACACATTTCCAAAATGTAAGTTTTACATATCAGAAATTAAGAAATTTATTAATGCTGCCTATATTTAAGGCCAAGGTTGTGTTTTGAAGCTCTGGGATAGCTCAGTCAGTAGAGCATGGGACTCTTAAATCTCAGGGTCATGGGTTTGAGTCTCACGTTGGGCAAACTACTCCTGCATTTTGGGGGGCTGGACTAGGATGTTCCTAGTGGTCCCTTCCAAATCTACAGTTTTAGGATTCAGGTTGTACCTATGATAAATGCAGTAGCTCAGTTTTTAAAAAGCACAGAAAACTTTGACAGCAATTGCTTTGTTTGGTATAAGGTGGTTTCATATACATTGCATTTCAAATTAAAACACCTGCAATAGTGCTTTTATAATATCTACAACCAAAGTATTTTGTGGAGAGGGGTTTTTTTTTGGGGGGGGGAGATATATATTTTTCACTCAGTCTAACAGAGGGAGGGGTGGTGCTGTTGAATGCATGTTTACCACAACTGAAAATCTAATGGCAAAGCGAGAGAGGAGAGAATTACAGTTAATGCTTTTAAAAAAGGAACTCTTTCTTTTCCTCCTCCTTAGGGAACACAGCAGTTCGAGAGGTTTTCGAGGAGACTGGCATTAAGTCAGAATTCAAGTCCCTCCTAAGCATACGGCAGCAACACAGACACCCAGGAGCCTTTGGCAAGTCAGATATGTACATCATCTGCCGAATGGAGCCTTCCTCTTTCAAAATCAGTTTATGCCAACAGGAGTGCCTGAGGTGTGAGTGGATCGACCTAGCTGAGCTTGCCAAGACATCAGACACTACTCCAATCACCAGCAGTATTGCTAGATTGCTTCTTTATGGGTATAGGGAAGGGTTTGATAAAATTGATTTAACCGTGAGAGAATTTCCATCTGTGTATACAGGCCTTTTCTATAAGCTGTACCATAGAGAGCTGCCAGAGAATTATAGAAACATGACAGGTTAGCAATACATTTAGTGTTGTTGTTTTTTGGCTTAGGAAAAAAATCCCTTGTACTAAAATATACGTATATTCTGTTCCAAATCAAATTCCCTTTTCTACCTTCTAAAAGGATAATATATATTATTTCATTTGAAATGCTAATGTTTCTCTAGCTATGCACTTTTTTAAGTCCCTTTCATCTTGAATGGCCTAAATAATATATTTTTTTAACTCTACCCCCAAACCATCAAGTTGGAAACAAACGTAATATTCAGTTGGTGCATTGGTGTTCTAGCCTGACACATTCACATACACGCATATATGGTTCCAGGAATTAAAAGTTAGAAGGCTTAAAACATACACAGTTCTACAATCAATCTGCAAGTCCTGGCAAATATTTGGTCACATTTTTCTGTCTTGTGGCAAAGCGGAAGTTTACCACTGCTGTAGTATATTTTATAGACTCTGCCACTAAAATCAACTCTTGGCAGACATCGGAAGGAAAAGGATAGCTTTCTGTCCTCGTCCAGTTTTTGGTCCGAGTTTGTACTGCCCAGTTCGTTTCAGTGCGACATACCAATCACTATGTTTACGAGATCGATATGTATTGTAGTTATTAGATTCCAAGCGTTCAAAAAAGAAGCATTCATCTGTTATGTATTTCTGAAAATGAAGGAAGAAAACGTTATTCATAGTCTGCTACTGTCACGAAATAGTCTAATCAGAAGTATTTAAGACTTGATCCGTGTTCACACCCATTTAGCAAAAGGATAATACGCATATACAATCAGAACACTATTTTATTTTATCTTTGAAGCTCCCATTGGTAACACGCTCCCACATCCACATAAATGAAAACTTCCAAATACTACTTCCAAATTAGAGAGCTAGTTTACAAAAAGATTTAACACAACAACTTTTTGTAAACTAGCTGTCTAATTTCCTGATCAAAGGTCAACACTGCGTTATGTAATAAGGAATGGAAAATATTTAGTTGTGGATCGAGGGCCCGACCCCCGCTATGTGAAATAAACACACAAGGACACGTGATATAAGGTTAATGGGCAAGAAAAGGCCACAACTTTATTGATTACAGCAGTGAAAAGGTATTGGCTTAGGCATTGGATGACTATAGGAGGTGGGTTTATTCAACAGTAGGTGGAGCCTGTTGATGCTAATCCAACTATAGGCTCACCCCTGATGTCACCGAGGGTCGTGCCATGGCCTCCCGCCAAGCAGGCATCGGACGGAATACACGACCGCCAGATTCCTTTAACGGAATAACCCACGGTAGATAGCATAGGCGATGGCCACACCTAGCCCTTGACACACATGAATCCAATGCCTAACCTACCCACCAATACCACAAAAGTTGTGACGATTGCTACGAGGTAGGCGAAAAAACCAAAAAGCCTAATGCCAAATGGAAAAATTCCTACCAGGCCCCCCAGACAACCAGGGCGACCAACCTAAGGTCCATAGCAAGGCCAAAAAACCTAGACCCTGAGCTAAATGGGAGTGGAGGGTGGGTGACTCGCTGCGGGACGACGACGACTGAGGAGGAGGCGGAGCTGGAGCCGCAGCATTAAGCTGCTAAACACGCCCCCCGGAGACACCTGGTTGGCTGCCTCCGGTGGGCGGGGGCCAGGTGGGGAGGGGCGGGGGCTAAGGCCCCCGGCCAGGGGCGGAGCTCGGGCTCCCGCCCACCACTCCCCTCTCTTCCAGGGAGGAGAGTCTTTTTTATGCACATTAAGCGTCCACCCTTAATAGAGATAAGGTAAGTGAGTCTGCAAACTTAAATAAACTTCCTTAAGTGTAAATTCCACTGAAATCAGTGGCTGCATTTACATAGAATGCCAAGCCAAAAATCCTAGTTCAATAAGACAGGATATTTATTTATTTAATTTAATTTTGTTTACTGCCCTTCATCTGTAGATCTTAGGATGGTTCACAGATACGCACTGTGTGCCCCTAAGAAGCGCTCCTCTAGTCTCTTCACACAAGCAACTAAACAAGCCAGGATTTAGCACTCCATAATATGCAAACCTGAAGCTTCAAAACAGACCAGGATACGAAGCCATGGTTTAAACTGGCTTAATATCCTGGCTGGTTTTGAAGCCGTTAACATTCCTTTCTGGTTTGCATGTAACAGGAAACTATGGTAAGTGTTGAATCCTGGTTTGTTTTATGAATAGGGCTGTCCGCAAATGCACACCCCTTCTGCATATCCTGGATTAGTATTACATGCAAAGGTAATGGGAAATACTTCTGAGTGGACATGTATACTGTTGTGCTGTCAGTCCCATTGAAATTAATTGGGCACAAACTACAATTTGCCCATTTCAATCAGGGATGTGGGGTGGAAAAAATTTCCAGGGCTTTATTTTTTCCACAAAAAGTGTCAATAAATTCATTAATAATAATGAAGGGATGCAAATACATTATTAGGCAAGCTTTGCAGTTTCAAATTTTTAACTTTGTTTCCTCAAAACAAGGGAAATAAGCATGCTAAATCAGATTATCCTCGAGGGCACCAGAATTTTTTTGATGCAAACTGAAAAATTCCTAATACGAAAGGGACTGAAAAATGCACATTACTGATTTCGATTAGATTTAAGCACAATTATCTCTGGATTCCGCCAGTGTATTTACTACCATATTTTTACTTACTGACTTCCATTACTAACCCAATGGTAATGTAAATGCTAAAATATACTTAAAGAAAATATTGCTTAACCCCGGCCATCGAAGATAGCCCCAAAATGGAAGCACAGTCAAACTTTGGAACTCAAACGCCTCCGTTCTCAAACGTTTCGGCTCCTGAACGCTGAAAACCCGGAAGTAAGTTCTCTGGTTTTTGAACATGAATGGCTTCCGAGGCATGTTTTTCATTTTTTCCCCATTTACTTTGCAGCCCATTGATCCTCAGTTTTCAAACGTTTCAGAAGCCGAATGGTCTTCCGGAACAGATTACGTTCAAAAGTTGAGGTTCCACTGTACCACAGTGGAAGTCCAAGAAAGGTATTAATTAATGCCTACAGGTGGAGCTGTGTTCTCCTATAACTGCACCAAATTCTGAGGATCTTTAAAAAGCATTAAAGGCATTCCATGACATCTAGCTCCACCCTAATACGAGAGGGAGAAAGAAACAATAGCATTTGCTTACCAGTGCTAACAACCGGCCATCTTCATTCATAGAAAGGAAACGGTTTGCACACACACCTTTGATTGACACGACTCCTCTCTCTTCTGCCTGAAGCAGCAATTTGACTGGATAGGAAGAAAGACAATGTCAATGTTCAAAGTGTGAGCTGTCATCCATGGGTCACTCTCAAGGGCAACTGCAACGGCTTTGAATAACCCCAACCATGGGACCCTACCTATTGCACTATAGAATTCAGAGGTAATAATAATAATAATAATAATAATAATAATAATAATTAATAATAATAGTAATAATTTATTATTTATACCCCGCCCATCTGGCTGGGCTTCCCTAGCCACTCTGGGCGGCTTCCAACACAATATTAAAATACCGTAATGCATCAAATATTAAAAGCTTCCTTCATATTTGGAACTTCAAAACTGCAAACTTAGTAACTGTAACACGATTCATACTAATTTGTACCAAGTGTTGACCTAACACAAATATGCAGGGCATTTACATTTTACCTCCAAGACAGTTCAAAATGGCACCAGGATGTAATCTGTCTACAATAAGTACAGGAGAATCACTACTTATGTGGGGGTTCTGTTCCCGGCTGCTGCACACATCACCAGGATGCACGCAAGTGGGGATCCCCCTGTTCCTCCCCACCCCATTCTTGCCCTGTCCCCGCTCCATCCCCTTTTGGCGCTAAAAACGGCATGCTTGTGCGCGGCCATGTGAGCTTCGAACACGCAGGAGTGGGGAACTGCCTGTAGGTGATTTCAGTCAGAGTTTGATATTTTAGTGTGGCATCACCTACACTCCTTGCCTATTGATACTAGACAGGCAGCTTTCACTGTACATTTTTCAACGCCTGCTAAAAACATTTTTGTTTAGACAAGCCTATTCAAATGTTTAAGAAAGTTGATGTGAGTTTTGATCTGCTTTCAGTCTACTGCTGTTATTTCAACTTTTCAAATGTCTTAAATTATTATTGTTAATCCTTCTAAGTGATAATTTTATTGCTTTATTTTTTCGTAAACTACTATGAGGTTATATGCAATCAAGCTGCTTGAGAATTTTATGAAATAAATAAACATAATCATACAGCAAACAAAAAGCATTAGATAAATGATTCCTGTCTCTCTGCATTTTCCTCCCAAATTAGTTTAATGTATTTTTTTCTGTATGCTTTTCAAAACCTGCCAATACTTGATGGAGAAGTTCCTAATCATTTATCCTGGAAAACAAAACTCAAAACTAATCTACTTCATTGCACCAATGTTTGAATTGCTAAGGACACTTAACCGAAGCAAGGAAAGAAACCCTCTTATGACTGTATATCACTTAAAACAGAAACACTACTCTGAAATATCTTTATAGCCCATTTTCCAATTTTTTCCATGTACTACCAAAGCTTGTTTAGTCATAAACAGGCTCTTAAAAGTGATTCATATAAACTGCTTCCAGACCATTATAATAAATTTGATCTTAAGAACTGTACCAAAATTTACTGGACATAAGATATTTGTTTATGCTACTTAAACTGAATGCGCTCCAGAAATTTGAAATGCAATCTTTGCTACTGACAAAATTGAAGATGCAGTGCACTTTACCAAGGAGTAAACTATAGTTAGGTAAGTGTACCTGCATCTTTTCCCACTGCAGTGGGAATATGATTTTGATTTGGGCAATAGTCAATGGACAAGCACTATTTTCTGTTTAGCACTGCAGCTTCCCCAGGCTGTCCCCCCCCCCCCCTTAGCAAACAAAACCATCTGTTCTTTGTTATACCCATCTGTGTTTAATGTATTGTTTGCCCCATGGATACTGGTTTGGGAATTAATTGCACTTTATACCTTATATAAAGTAAGGATGCAATGAAGGCATAGATGCATCTTTAATACCAAACTGAAAACCTTTGCCCTATCAATAAAATTGTGATGGAGGAGGGAATGGGAAAATTTTCTTCTGGATAAGTCCTGACACTTCCTTATATCTATTTAAAGGGAAGGGGTGTACGTGTATCAGTCCTAGCCTGGACATAGGGGGGTTTCAGGAGGACGTAGAACATATTGCCCTCCCCTGATCTTACCCCAACACATTCTGCTGCTGTACATGCTTGGGCTCTGAGGGTAGGGAGGAAATGGTGCTCATCCACCCCTCCAGAGATTCATGATGCTCTGAAAAAACCACTTACCAACAAAGATGTGAAGACACAGTATCAGTGCCTTCTTGGACAATTAAGATGATACTAACTTAAATGGGCTAGTCATATATGATAAACTGTGTGTGGATTAAATAACACTGTTACTTGGCTAATGGGATATGACTTTGGTAAGGTGTGTTGCATCCTCTTCAACTAAACAGCACTATTGAGAGACAACCAAATCTCAATATTATGAAACATAAGACTTGCCAATTAAAATTCCACTGCATCCTCAGATGAAGTTACTTGCAGAGATGGTATTAAGTCGTAGAACCAAAAAGCAGGTCTTGAGTTTGGAAACCGAAACCCATTCAATACATAAGATAATATTTTGAAACTCAAGTTTGTATTAACTGTTTAACTCAAAAAACCATTACTTTTGACAATGTGAAAGAATTATAGCTATTTGTTTACTGCCAGCATAAACAGTACCATGTAGTTGCCAAATTTTTCAGAGGAAAAACAAATACATGACCAATTGAAAAAGCAAGCTATTTAAACAGTGGAGAGAAAAAGGTGAAACTCTAACTTCTACCTTTGCTAAGAAGTTAAAACGATGCCCTGTATTCTGCAAACAACATTCTACAGAAGTGTGATGACCAACTTTATTCCGAAGAGTCAGAAGCAATATTTTTACACTTAACTGGGGGAAATATTATATTTGGCCTATATTTTCTTCCTTTCTGCCTTCTTTAAAATTCTCAGAGTCTTATGGCATGAATCCCTTCTGCTCATATGCTGACTAGATGTATTATCCAAATGGATATATTGAACGCCTCAAAGTATGAGATAACTTTCAACATGGTTTAAAGTGGTTTGCTTTTAAGTTTGTCCTGGCCAATCTAAAAATGTCCACTGGAGAATAAAACCATACTTTCATACCCACTTCCCAGAGTCTCACTTTTGTAGAGCATTCTTAACATACATACAGTCTGAATTCCAAATGGAAGTATAGGCCAGCATTATAATGTATTATAATGAGAATAAATAGACTGTCAACGAAAGCTACTAATTATCAGGTGAGAGTATAACAAGAGGACTGTTCACACATAAAACTAAGGCATGCTTTGTTCAACTTAACTTCTTATTATTTATTAAATTTATATACCACCCTTCATGCAAAGATCACAAACTATTATTAGTTTGAATGTGCAAACCCAGCCTAGCTTACTAACCATAGTTGGTTTCCTCCCACCAAACAATGAAGCCATGAATTTCTTGTTGGTTTACAAACCATGGCTGATACTAAGTGTAACTAGAACTTGGTGTTCTGTTTGAACCCAGCAACCTTGCTTAATCATTCTTTGTTTGACCACCCCATTCCATGGGACAAGAGCAGAAGGCAAAAGCAGCTGAAAAACTTTCTCCCAAGCTTTGGAGAAACAAGCCACAGCTTGCTTGCTAGTCTGTAAGATGGCACGTGGTTTCTCTAACTAATGAAGGTTAAACTAAGTCACCATTGGCACTAAGTGTTTTGTTGAGCTAGGGCTCTAGCATATATTAGACCAGGCTTCCTCAGCCTCGGCCCTCCAGATGTTTTTAGCCTACAACTCCCATGATTCCTAGCTAGTAGGACCAGTGGTCAGGGATGATAGGAATTGTAGTCTCGAAACATCTGGAGGGCCGAGGTTGAGGAAGCCTGTATTAGAACAAAGCAGAACATGTTATATTAATGAGCCAAAGATTAGAACGACTTTGAAGCAGATGTGGCAGGGACATAAGAAGTGAAAGGGGAGAAAGGGGGACATCATAAATATTCTGTGGAAATAGAGAATTGGATGGTTGAGGTGGATGGGCTGTAGTGGTAGAGCACTTGCTTTGGGTCAATCCCAGTTGGTGTAGACAAGACTAGATGGACCAATGTGCACATCAGCAGCTTCATCTGGGTGAATTGCAGAAAAGGCCTCCCACAGTAAGTGCCCCAATGCCCTTAAATATGGGCATATTGGGCTACTGCTCACTTGGTGACTGAACAGCTATAGGTACTTGGATGCATGTTTTACATTCAAACTATGAAGGAATCACTCAGAAGGAGTGTGACTATACTATGTACTGTATTTACTTCAGTACGTCTTTACTTGAAAGATGAATGCTGTCTCTCTTAAATTAAAGGAAACCTGAAGTTACTTGATTTTGCATCAGCTTTCCAAGTTATAAAACCCTTCTATTGTCCATGTTTTTCTATATACAAAAAAGATGTACAAGGATACAGGTGCAACAGACTTTGTACTTGCATTATGCAACAGAATTTCTGTGAAAGGCCTCATTTCAGGGGAATGCTAGCAGATAATTTGGGATTAGCTGGCATATCCTGCAAAGGACCAGTGCTGCTTAATATAGAACAAGCTTCTGAATGAAGAATGGGAGCTGTTCAGTTGTGGTTATTTTCTGCTCAATGCCAGCTTTAATTTTTATGCATTACATAATAGTGGGAAACACTTCTTCTGGCTAGTACAAATGACATAATGCATGTAACAAATGCATTTATGCTTTAGTGTAACTATTTCTTCTAAAAGTATTTACAACTTAGCTGCAACAAGTTGTCCCCCATGTTATAGAGGCCGTGTTACAGAGGCAACAAGTTAGTTGTCTCCCGTGTTTCAGAGGCCTGACTGGCCTCAACCAGAAGTTGGGTGCTTTGTTTCATGCTGTGGAACATATTTTCAACAGAGATTCAGAAGTGATCTTTGCTTTTCACATTTTAGGTGACTCTTAAAGATATAGATATACATATATTGCCAACAGGCCTATGTAGTTGTTAAGAAATTTTGTGAAGAAGCCAGTCATTTTAATAGTGGTTTTGTAGTGCCTTTAATAACCTTTCTATGTATAAAAACACACTGAATTGCATACTGGTTATTTCTGTAATGGTTCTAACACCACAATCCAATGAATGTTCAGTTATAAATGAATTCCATTTTATAGAAAGAGGCTTACTCTTTAGTAAGTGTGTGGAGGACTTTGGCCTTATAGCACAATTCTACACCTATCTACTCAGAAGTAAGTCCCACTGAGTTTAATGGAGCTTATTCCCAGGTAAATGGGTATAACATATGGGATTGGGTGCATACTTTTTCCTGGAAGTAAGCCTTATCAAACACAATGGCACATGAAAACAAACATGCATGGGATTGCTTTGTAAATCTGGTAAAAGCAATCAGTACATATTGTTTCCAAAGCACCTGGTTTATGAATAATGTTTAAGGTGGTGGCACTGAAAACTGTCTCTGGGCTGAGAACCAAAATGCCTGTGACATTTATACTGAGAATAAGTTTCCATACAACTCCTACTTCCAGAGGCGAGGAATTAAACACGAACAACTTATACATTGTTTTTAATGGCACTCATATATGCCTCCCTAGGAATCCTTCTCTTTTCATTCAGTTTTGCTAGTTCTGTCCTTCAAAACCCAGTGCATATTGTGGCACATAAGGAGGACAGGCACCTAAGGCTGCAATGAATTAAATGAGACTTACTTCTGAGTAGACATGCACAAGATTACACAGCGAGATTCAAATCACTACCAGCATCCTTAGCCACAGCTATGTTTCCGTGATGGATTTCTCATTTTGATAAGCACAGTTATTTATTTATTCCAATGTATATCTTGCCCTTCCCCACCAAAGAAGGCATATAAAATAGTTTTAAAATATAATTAAAATAAAAGAAAGCATATTTTAAACTTCTGTAAAATAATTTCTTGGTTGCCAGTAACCATATATTTCAGCCACCAAATGGTAAACAGGAATGTTTTTAGGTTCTTTCTGAATGCTAATAGTAAGGGATACACCTGCACCTCACAAATGGGAAACTGCCCCCGAGGCCGTATCAGAACATCAGAATCACAGCAATATAAACTGGAGTCCAATATAAACACAATCCCTGTACAGCTAGTTGTTCATTCTCCCACCCAAACCCCACACAGTTAAAATATTTTTATATAAGCCGTTACAAAAGCTTAGTCCTTTTTAAGACAGTTTTAATCCCATGATTAGCACTTAATATTGTCAAGCCTAGCTGTCTCCCTGCTTCCCCATCCCTCGTCTTTTTTTTTTAGTAACTTCTGTGATAATCTTCCCTCCCAAATATTTGATTATCAAATAAGAGATTATTATACACAACAAATCAAAATCCAGATAATGTGAGAAAGCAAATAAAAAGGGTTTGAATCTTACAAGGAGAGGAAAGAAGGTGAAGAAAAATCATACACACCATCTGAACTTTTACCATCTCTCTAGCGTGCAACTAATTTACATCAACTGACAAAATAATCAGCAAAACACTTCAGTTTACAAGAAGGGAGTTTGTGTACTCACTGAAAAAACCCAGGCTGCACGTCCCTGGATCAATGACTACCATTACTACCATCTCTGCTACGGAAAAGGCAGTTCCAAGCCAAGAGTTCGAGGCCCATCTCCAACATATTTGCAGAGGCCCTCTAAGGAAAATCCTTTCATGAGGCCCCTGCGTGACATACACTGTGGTTAAGTAACTGGGCCAGATGCATATAAGTTAAATCTTGCTCCTGCACATTCAACTAAAGAGCCCAGGAACAATTAATTGGGAGTCTTCTTTGCCTGGTACTAGAAAGCAGCTAAACGTACCTCCAAGAACTAATATACTCAGGGAAGGATGCTAAAAGACGTAAAAGTTGGAACCGAACTCAATGGGACTCACCTCCAAATAGACATGCATAGGATTATACTGGAAAAGACACTTCACACAATATAAACATACACAAATAGGCAAAAGTGCTCGCCAACCATAGTCTATGTAGTGCTTCCAGACGGAGCTTTTAACGCAACCCAGTCGTTGCTCTCCCACTATAAGTGACAGCAGATGACTTTCTACACTTCAGCAGCGACAGCATTTTTTTACATATGCATCCTGCTATGTTCTGTTAATAAGGGACACGGGTGGCGCTGTGGGTTAAACCACAGAGCCTAGGACTTGCCGATCAGAAGGTCGGCAGTTCGAATCCCCGCGACGGGGTGAGCTCCCATTCCTCTGTCCCTGCTCCTGCCAACCTAGCAGTTCGAAAGCATGTCAAAGTGCAAGAAGATAAATAGGCGTCGCTCCAGCGGGAAGGTAAACGGCGTTTCCGTGTGCTGCTCTGGTTCGCCAGAAGCGACTTAGTCATGCTGTACGCCGGCTCCCTCGGCCAATAAAGCGAGATGAGCATCGCAACCCCAGAGTCAGCCACGACTGGACCTAATGATCAGGGGTCCCTTTACCTTTTATGTTCTGTTCATACTGGTGGCTGTAATACAGCCACATTGATAAGCAGGGCCGTCTTTAGCATATGCCCCACCAGGGTGCAAAGATCCGCCCAGCGCCCCCAAATTTAGTGCTGCCCATGTCTACACCCAAGATATACTTCTCCGCCGTTGCAGGCGAGGCCATGGCAGTGGCGTCCTGCTCTTCTGAGTCTTGCTGCTGTCGCCCCTCAAGAACCAGGGATCCGAGCTCCGCAAAGGGGCACAGCTTCACATCCAGGTGCTTTTAAAAGCTCCCCAGGAGGAGGAAGGACACAGCAGCCACACTGACAGGGGGCAAGAGAGCAACACCTCTCCATGCAGAGCGGGACTCTGGGGAGGAGAAAGCGGCCAGGGTGGAGGCGGCAGCAGCGGCCGGCTTTGAATGTCAGCTTGATCAAAATTATTTATTATTTCATAACAGGTAGATAGTTAAGAGCTTATGCAGCTTCAGCGGCGGGCACCTGGCGTGTCCCCAGAATTTAGCGCCCAGGTGCCCCACACCCCTTGCACCCCCAGGTAAAGACGGTCCTGTGGATAAGTAAGAGACTAGCAGTCAAATCACATCATTTCAACATGTTGGGTTTTTTAAAAAAATATCAATTGCTTCATTTGTGCTAATGCTTTTTTGGTTGTTTGTTTAAGAACTACCATTGTATGACTACTTTAATCATGTTTAAAGAGAAAAAAAGCGCATTTTAGCAGAATTTAAAAAAAATATATATTTAAAATATAAACATCCTGCTAACATGATGCTTACCAGAAGGGTAATGGTGAATCTAAGGTGTGGCAATTGGGTTCCCTACTTGAAATGTTCCCAGAACAAGTCAAAATCAGACCTTTAAAAATGATGGGGAAAAGTAGCACAAAGGCCATCTATACCTGCAGAAGTTGCTTTGCTGTTCCATTCCTTTGATAGAGAATTTTACAAGCTCTCGGAACAATCAGAAGAACAGAGAAATTATAGGAGAAGATTTAATGATGACATATAGATATGCGATTCAGCCTTACATGTTAGGCACACACACATAAAAAAGATGGTCGCCATGAGAAGAGGATGCTTGACTAGATGTGCCACTGGCCTCCAGCAGGCTCCTCTCATGTTCTTAAAAATATAGTTTACAAATTTACAGTTGCAAAGTTGTAACCTGTCACGAGGCCTAAAAAATGGACACACAGGAACCAGAAATAAGTAAGTGATATAAATTTCGGACGAACAGAATATAGCTTTCTGATCTCAGAAAACTTAGGAAGAACCCTAACTTATAAGCAGCATAAGTCGTTTAGCCTGTCAGCATCTATTTCCCTGTTCAAACGTAACACAAATAGGGCACTATCAACAGCTTGCCATTGGCTAAAAGTTAAGAGACTGCAGGGAGAGGGGCAGGGAGAGTCTCCAAAGCCATTTACAGGTTCCTAAATCAATACAGGGATGCGGGTGGTGCTGTGGTCTAAACCACTGAGCCGTTTGGGTTTGCTGATCGGAAGGTCAGCAGTTCGAATCCCCACAACAGGGTGAGCTCCTGTTGTTCGGTCCCAGCTCCTGCCAACCTAGCAGTTCGAAAGCACGTCAAAGTGCAAGTAGATAAATAGGTACCGCTCCAGCGGGAAGGTAAATGGCGTTTCCGTGCGCTGCTCTGGTTTCGCCAGAAGCGGCTTAGTCATGCTGACCACATGACCCGGAAAAACTGTCTGCGGACAAACGTCGGTTCCCTCGACCAGTAAATCGGGATGAGTGCCGCAACCCCAGAGTCATTTGTGACTGGACTTAACAGTCAGGGGTCCTTTACCTTTTAAAAAAATAAATACAACAAAGCAGCAAGAAGTCACCAGAAAAGTTGGAGCATCAGCATGCTTCCAGCAACCAACTCCAGCAACCAGCTATCACATTCTCAACCAGCCACAGCCTCCTAACATGTTTCAAGGGAAAGGATAAGACTATGATTCTGTTATATAACCTGAGAGACTAAAAAGCCAATCTACGTGTTACCCATGAGATAAATCACAAATCTCTTAACGTTCTTAAAAAGAAAACCCCTGTACTGCAGATGCAAGAGACTGCAAACTTGCTCATAGAAGCAATGGAGAGGGGCTTATAACCCTTTCTCACTGCACAATTTTTATGATCAAGGATCACACTCCCACACCAGGCTGCTTAATTTCCAATGAAGGAGGGACACAGATAACCCCAGCAGTCCAATGAGAGAAAACAGAGAGGGGTGATTTGCGGGTGGGGGCAGGGGGAAGACTTAGTACCCCTTTCCCCCAGACGCCTAATGTGCTCTAAATCATTCCCACTGCCTCATTCATCTTCATAAGGATTCAGTAGTGCCCCAATTCTAATTTGTGGGCTTTGCTTAAATTTGTGGGTTGTATCCAGCATAGTGCTTAATTAAAGTCACTCAGCAGCATACTTGCTCCACTAGCTTTGCACCAGTGGAATGTTATTGCAAAAGAGAGCGCAGAAGCAGGTTGCTGCTAACTTTGTTGTGCAACAGACTGTGCAAGGTGTTGCACGAGTTTCTGCTAATGCAACTACTGTGTTAGATTCCTCTGTTGTACAACACTAAAACTCATTCATCTGCTAGCAGAAGAGACCTTGCATTAGCAGACAGCAAATGCTGGATACAGCCCAATATTGTTTAGTTAGGCCTAAGGCTCTGGAAAAACAGTAAAGCAAGTTAGGTGTGACTAGAACATTTACACAAAACTGATACAGAAAAGAGAATGCAAGTTAAATAAAACTGATGATGGTATCTTCGATTGACGA
The DNA here is from genome assembly GCF_027172205.1 of Podarcis raffonei. Taxonomy (NCBI): domain Eukaryota; kingdom Metazoa; phylum Chordata; class Lepidosauria; order Squamata; family Lacertidae; genus Podarcis; species Podarcis raffonei. Next base: position 51,627,716 of record NC_070610.1, read on the forward strand.
AAGCTTAGGTTGCCTAAAAGCAAAAAAGGAGGACACTTTAAAAATGATTTACAGTCATACATCATGTTATGTTTGCTTCATGTTACGTTTTTTCAGGTTGTGTCCCACGGCAACCTGGAAGTACCTGAAAGGGTTACTTCCGGGTTTCGCCGCTAACGCATGCGCACAAGCGCCAAATTGCACCATGCGCCTGCACAGATACGGCGCTTCAGGTTGCGGGCTTTTTATGTTGTGAACGGGCCTCCAGAATGGATCCTGTTCGCAACCAGAGGTACCACTGTACTAAGACACTGAATCTGGTGTAACGGAACTTAGTCATGAGATTGCAAGTGATTCAATGGCCCCTAGGAGGATGTCCCAGAAGCCACATAATTTGGAGGTTATACTTCTCTACAATCAGAGACAGAGGTGACTTGACCACTGCACTTCATTGTAAGGATGCAAGCCACTTTCTCTTTCGAAGCAAGAAATGTGGGGCATACATTATCTAAATATATATGTAATAAATAGCAAGTTGAGAAACTCGGAACTGATGCCCTACTTTACATAGGTTACAGCAGTATTATTATTAATGAACACAGCGCAGCACCTTAATGAAAACATACCTGAAGATGACACCCACAGATCCATAAGTGAGATTAAACAAGGTGATCTATTATTTTTTTCATCAAGAAGTCATGAGATTGCATTGAGCCAAACAGAACTGCTATTCCTTTTAAAAAAGTGTTGTTTTTCATTCTGTGATTGCATGCTTACTAACCAAAAGTGAGTTCTGATTTCGTTTGGTTATTCACATCAAAGTCCACTAAAACAAGGTAGGCTTTATAGAAGGCATAACAATGCTTAAGATTCCCTTAGCAGATGAAGAGCAGGATGCCTTGATTTGTTCATTTTTTTTTGTCCTTGCAGCAGCTGCAGCAGCACTAAACTTCAACCAGGAACCAAATTTAGGATCCCATGAATAACTGCACTTTTGTTTGGTACACAATCACCTTTTTGCTTCCAAGGGACAGCAGGAGAGCAGGGAGCCTTAGTGGAAAAAAATGATCAGAGGAGAACAGGTTAAGCAGTCTTTCTGCCTCACTATTCATTCTTCCAGTCAAACTGGCAGCCTACCACAATTGCTTTCCTTTAAAAAGAGAGAGAAAGAGGCATCTGCTGTGTAACATCAAGCAAGCAACTAAGGATGACATTTTCCTGGGAATCTTACAAGGACTGGGGAAAAAATGACAAGAATTGTAAAAAGGGTTAATTGAGGTGAAAAAAAATTGAGGTAGAAAGGAGATGGTAGCTGGAGAGAAAGAGTAACTTCTAGCGTCTTCTTATTTTTACAAAAATGGGGTGGGAATAAATGAAAGAAGGCAAGGTGGACCATGAAAAAGGCAATTTAAAATGAGACAGGACAGAAGACGGAGCGAAAATTAGCAAAAGGAAAGGAAATTATTCCAACAGAACATGATTCAGCACTAAGAATGGTGAGAAAACAGGACGGTTTTTAGTGAGAGAAAGAATAGGAATTTGAAGGTGCAGGATGAGAGAGAAAAGGAGGTTTTTTTTATTCATCACTTGGTAAGGTTTCTGGCTGCAAATGTTAAGCGTTAGAAAGCCAAAGGTGGAAGAGACAATATGGAAGCCTAAAAGTGGCCAGCGTGGTTCCCTTGAGATATTGTTAGACTATAGCTCCCATCATCCCCAGATGACACAGGCAGTGCCTAGGGATGATGGGAGCTGTAGTCCAACAACATCTGGAGGGCACCACATTGGCTAGCCCTGACCTAGATAGCCATGCACCATTCACTTGAGAAAGCAGAGTACAGAATACTGAGGAAGAGTACTATTACAGCATAGAAAATGTGAATGATCGTTAACCTTTAGCCATGGGCCCTCAGCAGAAAGAAAAAAAAAGATTGTAAGGAAGGGATAGAATAGGAAGGAAGTGGGACCAAAAGAAATCATGACCCCAGTTTAGGTGCAACCAAATAGCTTGATAATGAAGTCAACGAACCAACCTGGTTAGAGTAGCAGGCTTTTCTCCAGAAAAAAGGCCTCTGAGAAGAATGTATGAAGCAGAATTACCTAACTTTTGGTTACCTAACTTTTCCTTAAGAAAAAAGACATCCTTTCCTGAGCAGGTAATCAGCACTGTCAAACCGGACAGCACCAACCATATGTTCAACACTGCATGGGACCCTAATCCATAAACAAGCATCATGTAAATGGATCCAGTTGCTGAACCCAGGAATCAAGCCATGTTTGTGAGCGTGAAGCCTCTATGATGTTAATGTATTTTCTTCTATTAATTTTTTGCATTGTAATTTTTATTTCTGAACTATGTTGCAATTTTAAATGAAAAGTGGTAAATAAATGGCATAAATAAATGGGGCGCACTAGTCCAAGTCCAGAAAAAAGGTCCATGCAGGAAAGTTGAATTCCAAATATGATCTATTGTTGCTGAGTGCAAGTAATCTGTCATATATGAAAAACCACAATGTTTACTGTCAGCCTCAAATCAAGGTTCATTGACCGTTCCGCATTATTAGTTTTGTTTGTGTTATTTAAAAAAGCACTCTCAAATATATTTTAATTGGATATTAATACAAACCATTTCATTTAAGGGACATACACGCTGCTGGTATCTGTCTGTCTTGAGAGACAGTGGAGTGCACCTCCGGGGGTGAAGTCAAACCGCTGTGTCAGCAGCACCGAAGCAACTTCCCTGGGGCACGAGCCTGGGCTGTGGATATGGAGGTACCGGGTTGCCCAGATGACAAGACCTCATTCTCGGCCTTGCTGATGTGGTCCAAAGGAAAGCAGAGCAATATGTTTGACACCAGCTTGGCTGCAAGGACTGCCAGAAAGAGACGCACAAGGCACCATCCAACTGTCTTAGGGACTCCACTCTGGATGTGTGTATGGTTTGCTCCTTAGCCTTTTCTTCTCACAAAGATATCCCGCAAGGCAGCGGAGGTTTAGGATCAGAGTTTTCCTTCTCCTAGATGGGCTACCTTCCCAGGTTGATGAGCCCCATTCCCACCCACCCACTCATGATGCACATGCAGAAACCACCTTCTTGACCGCTGGACCCACTATTGGTCTCATCCACTCAATCAGCTGTCTTCACATGCAGGGGAAGTCCCGAACTCACTGAGGGTTTGGGACCCATCAGCTACCCTCACCTGCTTTAGAACACTTCTAAGTGGTACCTCGGGTTACATACGCTTCAGGTTATATACGCTTCAGGTTACAGACCCCGCTAACCCAGAAATAGTATCTCGGGTTAAGAACTTTGCTTCAGGATGAGAACAGAAATCGTGCTCCGGCGGCGCAGCAGCAGCAGCAGGAGGCCCCATTAGCTTCATTAGCACCCAGTGGTGCTTCAGGTTAAGAACAGTTTCAGGTTAAGAAGGGACCTCCGGAATGAATTAAGTATGGGCTAGAATATTTTTGTGTGTGTTTCTTGTATCGTATGCGCAAGTACCACAGAACCCTGTGTTTCTACTTTTTGGTCAAAAACAACAGCTTTGAGGACAAAGTAATATATCAACGTGCTGAGAAAAACTCTTGCTCACAAAGGAATGAATGATTAGGTCAATCTGTGCTTTTAATCTTCAGCACATACTAATTTGGAATGATGCAAGTTACTGTAAACACATCTCTTCTAAGAACTAATCCACTAATGAGTACTTATCTCCCAGAGATCACTTGTTTCCGATATACAGCTTAAATGCATCTAAGATTACAAATAAATATTTACAGGCCTTGCAACGGGGTGAAAAGATTATGAATAAATGATATATTCCACACGCTCAAAAATACAAATATTATCCTTTATCATAAACATGAGCAGTGTAAGTAGAGTATTATGCTTTGTTCTGTAATCCATTTTATGTAACCAGTGTAGGGGGATATGTAGTGAGGAAATGAAGTTAACACATATGAGGGCATGTAATCAGCATGAATATTTTAGCACTGCTCTGTATTTTAATACTTTTAATGTTTCTTTGTATGGTTGAATATAGATTCAGCTTAAATCAGCTGAATCTTTGCCCAGACTTGTTTCTGATAGCAGAAAAAAACTTTCCAGAACCACAATTTCTGTTCATAGGAATTAAACTGCAACAAGTGTAATGTCTGAAGGACTTAACACCCAGATCTCCTTGGAATCCCAGCCTGAAGCTAGCAAATTCATATAGGACTCACAAAGATACATAGATCTTTCCAACCTTAACCTTTTGTCAGAGAAGCACCCTACAACTATACTTATATAGTGATATTAGTAGTAGAAGAGCAACACCCAGGAGTATTTGCACATGGAATACAAGAAATACAGTATTCACCCACCTGACTACCAACACCTCCAAATCCACATTAGCCGTTTGTGGCCACAGTGATGGTAATAACTGTTCACCCACCTTCCATTCCCTAGGAGCTGACGACACCAAGTACTTATCACCAAGTATCAATGCACAAGCTAAGGAAAGACTGCTGCCTAATATTCTGACAGTATCCCCAGCTCTTCCCCATTAACCCTCTGATCGCTTCCTCCTCTAGCCCCCCCCCCCGGAGTTATGCCCCCAGTCCTGGCCACAAGCAACTCCTGTGACTGGCTGCTCAGAGGCCCCTGTCAATCAGAGCCTAGCTGAGTCAAGAGCCCTTGCCAACATTCCTTTGTTCCTAATCCTGGAACCACCTCCAGAGGCTATGAATTTCAGAGTACACGGTGCTGTACTAATCTACTTAATATAAAATTAGATAGATCAATACTCTGCCTTAGATTTAGACCTTCCTTTTGATTGTGTCTACTCACTGTTTCTTCCATGGTCCTAAATAAACATCAGTCAAATTTTTGGGCTATATTGGTTTCTGGACACACTCAAAGGCTGTTTATTTCCCCCACCACCAACATTACTCTGCTTCTGATTTAAAGTGCTTGGGAGGTCAGGACAGGTGACAGGCTGAAGTTAGAATAGAATCATAAAGGTGGGACCATGAGGGTCATCTAGTCTAACTCTGTGCAGTGCAGGAATCTTATTTGCACAACAGCAAAAATAGCTTGAACTCACAACCCTGAGAATAATTGCCTCATGCTCTACCGACTGAGAGACTTGGAATAACAGCTGACTGTCTCCCTACACTCAAATAGACCCCCTTAAGGCAACTAAGAATCCTGAACCCCTTATTCAAGATGACAAATAATCAGGTGGCAGCGAGAAGGGAGAGGTGCAGGATGGGACAGCCATTGTTTGTGAGCTGCACCAGAGTGTATGCGGTGTTAGGAAAGGAGTAGTACCTCTAGTGGGGGACACGTCATGCTCCTTCTGTAATTGTTTGTCCACCTCTGGTCCCCACACTCTTCTCAGATCATCTGTGGCTCCTAGAAGCTGTCAACATGCAATGGCAACCACACTCTGAGAAATGGCTTTGACTAGCTGGCTAAACCAGATGAGGGGAGCCAGTGGGACTCAAACCCTTGCTGAGTTAGGGACTTCCCCTACATACAAAGACAGGCTCTGGTGGAACAAGCAGACAAGCCCAACAGCAGGTCCAATGGTCAAGAAGGTGGCTTCTGTACAAGCTGTGATTCTGTACAGAAGTGATTCTGATCTAAACCTCCACTGCCTTGCGGGATGTCTTTGGGAGAAGAAGAGGCTACGGAGTAAACCCTACACAAATCAGGAGTGGTGTCCCTAAGATGGTTGGATGGCACCCTGTACACCTCCTTCTGGCAGCTCCTGCAGCCAAGCTGGTGCCAAACGTATTGCTCGGTTTTCTTTTGGACCACATCAGTGAGACCAACATTTGGGGGGGGGGCTTGTCACCCCCAGAGGTGCATGCCATTGTCTCTTGAGACAGATGGATGCAAAGAACACAGGAGCAAGTTTACCAACATTTCCTGACACATTCAGAAAGTCAAAAGAATCCATTAAAAGGAGTTACACTAATTCCTAATAAAATGTAAGCAGACTAGCAAGAGAATTGATGCCGCATTTTACATGCCACAAGTCTTCTTGTGTTACCTAGATTGATCCCCAAATAACTCTGTGTTAAATGTACCATTAAGTCATTTGCAAATATGAGAACACTGAGGCAGACGGAATCCCCATAACATTAAAAATCACTGTATTCCAATACAACTGGGAGTTCTAAAATTACAGGATTCTGTGTTAAAAGCAGATTTTGCTGTCAGTGCATTACAGGACATATGATGTTGCTCAACTAATCTTATTGTCACTATGAATGCCAATTCATAATTGGCATTCATAACCCTGAAATTCAAGTGCACCTAATAAATAAAACATTATATCTGCATGGAACAATGTTATAACAAAAAATATTTTACAATTCACCCAACGAATCAAAGGAGGAAGCATTTTAATATTCCAAAAACATTAGAATCCAAAAACTAGCTTTCTTCTTTTCTGTTCTTTTTAGGTACAACCTTCTTTCCCCCAGTTTCATGAGTTTGTCACCTCTTTTTACCAGTTTCTTTTATTTCTGAATAAGCTTAAAACAAAACCCTCTCATTCTCAAAGCAACAATTGTGCCCATGACCAACAAGTCTCTTTGCAATAATGCTTATGGAATGGAATAAAGTATCAGGAGCCAGGGCGGGAGCGGCAAGTTATACAAGCCTTGGGATGAAAGAGATTCTGTGCTTTGAGGAGCATGTCTGGGATTGTTGGGAATCCTAGGACTGGTGCCCATTATGGGTTGCAGACACTCAGAAGACAGGTAAGGGGCCGAGCTGCAGTCAGTGTGACTTAGTGCATGGCATGAAAGGCAAAGGGAAAAGATACATAGATGCTACAGGAGTGTGCATAACACAATGCCAAAATAAAAATATAGAAGCAGGGGCAAGTGAAAAGATGAGGTGAAATGACACAACATGGAGAACAAAATTGGTTCAAAACTAGGACTGGTTATGTAGGAAAGATCTCAGGTGGTGTCGACAGCTGAAGGTGAAGACAACAGGGAAGTCCATCTCTGCTGGACGCAAGTTTCTGAAAGCAGTGGACATAGCAATTATTTCCAGCAATTAGAGGGAAATCAGGGGAAAGTGGGCGATGGATGATGTTAAGCAATGTTAGTGCTAGGTAAGAGCAGGGAAGCTCCTATGGATGGGGATCATGTATTTGGCTGTGGGAACCATAGCATGTTGGTTGTGTGTGTGTAGAAAGCTGCAAGCAGTGATAGATCTTATTCTGACAATTGGCTTAAATTTTTGGAAAAAAAACACTACCCACCAGCTACAGTTCCCACAGCCCGTTCTCCCTGCATTCCTAAACACAGCTGGGAGCCAGATGCATTGAATTTAATGGGACTTCACCTAGAGATTTGTTATATCTGCTCATCTGCCTTTTGCCCAGAGATGGCTTTCGTTTTAAACCAGAGGTGAGGAACCTGTGACCCTCCAGGTGCTGTTGAGACTTGACTTCCAACACCACTGACCACTGGCCATGCTGGCTGGGGCTGAGGGAAACTAGGAGTCCAAAATCTAGCCTGCCACAGGTCTCCCATCCCTGCTTTACTGCATTTTAAAAATATTTGTCAGTTATTGTGGTGTTTTTGTTTGTTTTTCGAAACTTCATAAAACCCAAAGATAACCTTAGGAGATATCACCTGCGTGAAACCACAGCCAATGTTCTTTAAATTAACTGACCCTCGGGGAGTTTTAAAACATGGAGGCGCCTCACTCTGGTTTGGGTCTGAGGATGAGGCCAGCGGGGCCCCGTCCCGTCGGTTTGAGGGCAGAGACGGCGGGCCGGTTGGTACTTACTGTACGGGTCGCTTTTCTCCCGGACTCCATCCACTCTGCCGTCGGGGTTGATCCTCAGGAAGAAGCCGCCGTTTTTGCAGTAGAGGCGCTTGGGATCCTTAAAGTGTCCGGGCGCGAAGGTGCCGCCACTGCCTCCGCCGCCGTCGTCGGGCATCGCGGGGAGCGTGGTGATGCCCGCCGCAGCCATCCCCGCCGGGCCCGCCGCTGCCGAAGACGGCTCCCCCCGGGGTGCCCTCCCGCGAGCGCCTCGCCGACGGCCGCCTCGGCCGCGTCCCCCCAGCCTCGCGCCCCGGCAGCCGCTTCTCCCTCGCCCGCTCAGCCTGGCCGCCCGACGGCCACCTCCGCGGGGAGGGCCGGGGCTGACGGAGAGGCGAAGACGCCCGCTCGCCCGCCTTCCCTCGGGGCTCCCTGCCCAAGTTCTCGCAAGTTCGTCGCCGGAGCTGCGCAACGCCGAGCCTGGCGCCTCCGAGAGACCTTTCACAGGAGCCAGCCAAGCCTCTCCGGCCCAGCACGCCGGGGAGTCCTCTGGCTGAAAACTTGCTGCTGCCGCCCAGTGCGCGGAGAGAGAGGGACGCGAGGAGACAGGCGAGGCGCTGTTGCAGCTTCTGGGCTCGCCAATGTGCGGCCCCTCGACCAGGACTTATTATTTACTTGTTTGTTCCCTCCCCTCTGCCCCTCCTCCGGCCTCCCACCCCTCCGTGTCTCTTTGCTGGGCCGGTTCTCTGCCTGCCGTCCGGTGCGACGGGGGAAGGAGGTGGTCGATTCTGCTGCTGCTGGAAACTGGCCGGGATGGGGAAGGGGGGAGCGCCTTCCCTCCTCCGCATCCCTCCGTGTAACTCTAGCCTGCCCAAAGAGCGCTTGCACAATGCAGCAGCCGCCGCTTCACCCCGGGCCAAGTGCTGCTCGGCTCTCACACAACAGCGCTCTCCTTTTCCCGCCGCGCCGGCCTGCACAGTTGCAAAGCGGCACAAGTTGCTGCGCACTTCCCAAGCTTTGCAGCCGCTGCTCTAAAAAGGCGCGCAGCAAGGCAGCGGAGCGGTTGTAGAGGTGAATGCGCCAAAGGGACACTCCACCACCACAAAAAAAACCCCACCTGCCCTGGAAAGCCAGCAACCAACCTCCCTCCCCTCCTGTCCACACACGAAAAGCGAAGCAGCAGCAGCCGTTCCCTAGATCCACCGTACCAGCAGGAAGCAGGTGCGTGCAAAAAAAGCGCAAATCGCTCAGTGGACTCAAACAAGTGAGCTAATCGCACTCTGCGCTAAAGGCAGCGCACATAGATTAAGGTTACCAGATTTCTTTTTCAATGAATCTGGGGACACTTTTCAACTTCAATGGATTTTGTATGGGGACTGATTTGTAAATCCGGGGACTGTCCCCGGGAAACGGGGACATCTGTTAACCTTAACATAGATTGCTAGCTCATTTTGTGCTCTGAGCGGAGTATGAACCACGGGTCTCAAGATGGTAACGCATGGGAAGAAGAGTCTTTCTGAATCTCCCAAGTGATACAGCCCGAAGTGAATGAGGCCTGCGGATAATTCAAGAAAGGGAAAAGGGTGGGCGTGTGTTGGATATGGCGAAAGGCTGGCTAGCACCCTCGTAGCTATGGCTCTGCGAAAAGCCCATATTTGTACAGTCTGAATGTCATGTTTACAGCATCATAAAGGAGTCAGAATTAAAGTTCAGAAGTGTGTTGAACTCTTTTTAACTCTTGCATGAGCATGGAATTCCCTTACCAAGGAAGTTCATCTGTCCAACTCCCACTGCAATACTTCAAAGAGTATTTGCATTGCATTGTTTAAATCGATTGGAGAGCTGGTGGCTGTCTCTCTAGCTGGAGAACTGAGGACTGGACTGGCATTGCTTATGCTTGAATTTTCTTATTTGGATCACCGTATATTTATAGTCAATTATTGTTGTTTTTTATTGTGCCTATTAACTTTATTGCTCACTGCCTGGAGTGCAGTGGATTGTAAAGCAATTTATAAATGTGACCGATGGTTAGATAGATGTCCTGGCTCCTTCCTTCCCTCCCCCCTTCCTTCCTTGCTTCAATTCCTGAGATGAAGAAGTGGGGAAATCCATAAAGGGGATCCAGCCAAGTCAATCTTTGTCTATTCCAAGTTGATAAACATTCAAGTAACACTGAAACATGCCCGGGCAAGATCTAGCTATCCCACATTCCCTTAGTGGGGAAAGGAATCTCACTCAGATAGCTGGAATCATTGGGTTAGAAAGGATCCACTACCTTTACACTACCTATCCAAATTTCACCAGATAATGGTCCAACCGTGACAAGGGAGTGCATACCAGAACTTCAAATTCTGTTTGGAAATGAACCAGCATATAATGTAGCTATTCATTCCTTGGTGGTCATTTAGCTGGCCTCACCCTGACCTACAGCTAACAACCTAGCAGCAGGATTTTGGACAAACTGACATTTTTGAGAGGTAGCCTCATATGCAATATGCTGCAATGGTCTAATTTGAATATTGCAAGACCACAGAAAAGTGGACCAGCTGTCTGTTTTCCCCCAAGGCATCAGGTGGTATACTAGCCAGAATTAGTGACCAGTGATTCATGCCACATGGGCACTCAAAGGTATGGGTTCAGCCAAAACAGCCCCAAGACGTGAACCTCACACTTCAGAGGCAATGGAACCCATCTAGATCAGGTTGAACATACCACCTCTCTAATTCCATCAAACCACCTCCCAACAATATTTCATTCTTGTCTAGTTTATATACGAAAGCCAGTTCCCAACATTCTCTTTTACTTTCCTTACATTCTAACACACACTTCCAACATTCTAGCCAATGTTTCCAAAATCCACTTCTGCCCCTCCAAAAAAAAAAAAAACCACCCCAAAGGCATTGAACAGGTCTAATGCCACCCCATGAATATATCGAAGTTTACTCCTTTATTTTACCCTACTTTGGAGAGTCATTACAGTGGTACCTCATGTTACATACGCTTCAGGTTACAGACTCCGCTAACCCAGAAATAATGCTTCAAGTTAAGAACTTTGCTTCAGGATGAGAACAGAAATCGTGCTCTGGCGGCGTGGCAGCAGCGGGAGGCCCCATTAGCTAAAGTGGTGCTTCAGGTTAAGAACAGTTTCAGGTTAAGAACGGACCTCCGGAACGAATTAAGTACTTAACCCGAGGTGCCACTGTATCATGCATTCCTATATGGAAAAGCAAAACATTACCTTGTCAGAGAATGTTGCAGTGAGAGTAAAGCCTGCTCATCATTCCTGATGCTGATCGACACCAACAAAATGGTGGGAAAGGAGACCATCCTTGTTCATCTGCAGGCCACTCCAGATCTGCAGGGAAATACGTTTCTCCTTTAATTCATAGAATCATGGAATCACAGAATTGGAAATTTGGAAGGAACCCTGAGGGTCATGTAGGCCAACCCCCTGCAGTACAGGAATCTAGTTCAACCCCCTGCAATGCCATCCAACCTTTGCTTAAAAGCCTCCAATGAAGGAGAGTCCACCACCTCTTGAGGGAGTCTGTTCCACTGTCTAACAGCTCTTACCATCAGAACGTTCTTCCTGATGTTTAGTTGGAATCTCCTTTCTTGTAATTTGAATGCATTGGTTCAGGTCCTACCCTCCGGGGCAGAATTGAACGGGGTGGGGGGAAAGCTAAAGAACAGAAATGGTTAGGGATGTTGGGTGGCCACAAGTTCCTCATCCCCACTTTTCAGTCTCTGTAGAATTTTTACCTGGCAGCATTTGATCTGATTTTTCTTGGTTGGTTAGTTTCCCTGTTTAAAAAGGTAAAGGGACCCCTGACCATTAGGTCCAGTCATGGTCGACTCTGGGGTTGCAGCGCTCATTTCGCTTTATTGGCTGAGGGAGCTGGCGTACAGCTTCCGGGTCATGTGGCCAGCATGACTAAGCCGCTTCTGGCGAACCAGAGCAGCGCACGGAAACGCCGTTTACCTTCCCGCCAGAGCAATACCTATTTATCTACTTGCACTTTAACGTGCTTTCGAAGTGCTAGGTTGGCAGGAGCTGGGACCGAGGAAAGGGAGCTCACCCCATCGCGGGGATTCGAACCACCGACCTTCTGAACGGCAAGTCCTAGGCTCTGTGGTTTAACCCACAGCGCCACCCGCATCCCAGTTTCCCTGTTTACTAAACACTAAAATAGTGTTACTATTGCTGAAATGTTTTCATGATGGACTGTTTTTAATTTCTATTTTTTCTTACCTTTTATTACTAAAAAGTTCATTATGGGAATGTTAATGTCTTGCTTAGAATGTGGCTTAGCATTTCAGAATTTAGGCAGTGAAAATGAATAAATGAATGAATGAATGAATGTATCAACATGAATTTCCTGATATGTAAACAGACAGTACTGATTAATTACTTTATAGATCACTACGCTCTTTAAGGATGAATGCTCATTCATAAATATCCGAGGGTGTCACCTCTGAACCCCACCAGCTCACTGTAGCTTTGAACCAGCATTGTGCAGGGGTCAGAGTGTTGGACTAGGACTAGCTACTCCCAGGTTCAAATTTCCACTCATCCATGAAGCTCATTGGGCGACCTTGGGCCAGTCACAAACTATTCTCAGCTTTATATATTTGTTATGATGAAAAGGGGAAGGGAGGAACATGCGCACTGCCTGAGAGCCTGGCAAGAAATATGGGGTGTGTGTACCAAATAAATAAATGCTCAGTCACAAAAAGAAACACTGGTAGCAGTAGGGCATGGCTCCTTTTCAATTCATGGTATGCTGGTATGCTAGTTATCCTTCATCCTCCTGTAACCAGTTTTATATAGTACATTAAAATACACACCATTTCTCACTCATAATTCTCAAAGCTCACCTCTCAAAGACGGTGAGCTTGCTGGGCAATTACAAGGCCAGGTTTTGTACTGGACAGAAAATGTCCAATTGACTTCCAAAATGCTGTGCCAGTCGAGAATTTGGCGTGTATTCCTATGAAATGGACAAAGGCCAAATATGCAGTCATAGTTGCTTGCAAGAAATTAAGGCTCTTCTGGAACATGGGAAGAGCTTGTATCGCCAGAGAATGTTATGATCCAGAAACAATGGATTCTCCTGTAGATTGGTTCAAACCCAAGACTATATTAAAACTGCATGTTTCTAAAACCAGCAACAGAGGTTCATACAGAAATGTAACCTGGCTTGAATTTGAAGATCCTAATAATAAAATATATTGCCAAACAGCAACAGTATACATGGAAGCCACAATATTCTCTCGTTTTAAAGACCTCTTATTAACCATCAGTGTTGTGAATTTCATTAGAGTGCCTACTGCTTAAGATGGACATGTAAGGACATAGTTCTAGCCCTGGCCTGGTATCCATTAAAGAGAAGACAATGTTTTCTTCCTGGAAGTGGCATCTTGTTGTGCAATGTTCAGACCAATGTGGAATGCTCTATATAGTATAGAAAAGTGGTTCCATTGTTTCATATCATGCATATGCTATGGTATGTGGAGATATACTGTAGCCTAAGTATCCATGAGATAATATTCTTATTTACTTACTTACTTACTTACTTACTTACTGGCAGACAGTACCTAGTGTTGCTTGGGAATTCTAAGAAACCAAAATATACTAAGATTAATAAATTGATAATGTAATTTGTTAGCGTGAGAGCTGGACCATAAAGAAGGCTGATCACCGAAGAATTGATGCTTTTGAATTATGGTGCTGGAGGAGACTCTTGAGAGCCCCATGGACTGCAAGAAGATCAAACTTATCCATTCTGAAGGAAATCAGCCCTGAGTGCTCACTGGAAGGACAGATCCTGAAGCTGAGGCTCCAATACTTTGGGCACCTCATGAGAAGAGAAGACTCCCTGGAAAAGACCCTGATGTTGGGAAAGATTGAGGGCACAAGGAGAAGGGGACAACAGAGGACAAGATGGTTGGACAGTGTTCTCGAAGCTACCAGCATGAGTTTGACCAAACTGCGGGAGGCAGTGGAAGACAGGAGTGCCTGGCGTGCTCTGGTCCATGGGGTCACGAAGAGTCGGACACAACTAAACAACAACAAAGTATTGTAGAAGCCCATGTAACCCAAGTCAAACTGGAACACACCCAGTCGCTGTTGTGGTTGGCACCTGAAAGAAACAAAACACGAGAGGCAAACTACTTTTTATGTAGAGAAGAAGGAAAAATAAGACAGAATATAGATAGAAGGAATATATTATGTTTCGGGGGGGACCCAACTTCAAGTCCTTTTTTTAAAAAGCAGAAGAACCTTAGACACTTGGGCTTTCCAAAGGAAACAAGGATGGTACAAGAATTCAACATTTCTGCCAAGTAATAATATTCTAAGTTTTCATCAACCCGTAGGAAAAGACATCTCTATCCTAGCATGACACATGGTATTCTGATGATGTGCTTTTTTTCTTTCTTCAGTGCTGCTAAAATAAGCGGAAAACAAGATGTTGTCATGGTTAAAAAGTAGAAGCCAGAACAGCATTGCAACCTGGAAAGCTGCTGCCGGTTGGTCTACAGGCAAATGGCGGTGTGGTGAGCAGCTCTGAGATCAGGGACAGCAGCAGCAGCTGCCCTGAGGACTCCCAAGGAGAGGGGAGAAGAGAGGAGGAGGCTGAGGGAACACTCCACAAGGGAAGGTGTTAGAAAAAGGGTGAGAAGCTGCACTCAAGGAGAGACTTAACTGGGCTCCTGAACCCCACAGGGGTGCAGCAGAAAGAATGTTGTTGGTTAAGGAAGCCATGGACTCAAAAAGGTTGAAAACCTCTGCCCTATGAAGCAGAATTAAATGTATTCTTCAAAGAGAGGATCCCCCTCCACTCAAAATATTGTGCTATCTAGTCTTAGACTAACCCTTGGCACAATGGGACTCAAACTCATAATGATGGCTGAGCACATCAGAGTCTGTGGTTGTACTTGGTGATATTTCCGGTATTAACATATGTATATATTATGAGAGCTTTTCATCATGGTGGGGGAGCATGAGCAAGCCAGGCAGTTATGTGTGTTCTGGTATTTGGCACAACTAATAAAGGAAATTAATTGTGATAGATATAAGGAGGTGGTTGGTTGCTTTGAACCAACTTTTTAATATTCAATGCTAGGTATTGTGCTGAGGGAGAGAGAAATGGAAGCTGCTTGATGCTGAGAGCAGCTGCTCGGTTCAGTGTTGCTGTCACTGGAGAAGCCTGTGCAATGGAGAGGGACTGCTGGAAGCTGTAGCACTGCATAATTTGACTGCTGTACATCTAGAAGCGGGATGCGGGTGTCGCTGTGGGTTAAACCACTGAGCCTAGGACTTGCCAATCAGAAGGTCAGCGGTTCGAATCCCCATGACGGGGTGAGCTCCCGTTGTTCAGTCCCTGCTCCTGCCAACCTAGCAGTTCGAAAGCACCTCAAAGTGCAAGTAGATAAATAGGTGCCGCTCCGGTGGGAAGGTAAATGGCATTTCCGTGCGCTGCTCTGGTTCGCTGGCCTCATGACCCGGAAGCTGTACGTCAGCTCCCTCGGCCAATAAAGCGAGATGAGCGCCGCAACCCCAGAGTCGGTCACAACTGGACCTAATGATCAGGGGTCCCTTTACCTTTACCTTTTTACATCTAGAAGCACAAACTATGCTGTGGAGTTATTAACTACGGGTGGCACAAACTATGTTTTTGTTTATTAAGTCTGAACCCAGGCAATGAAGGTTTCCCTTTGGAGTTACATTATTGCCTTTGGGTTGCATAAGAAAAAGAATACTGTATGCATAAACCTAAACTGAAAAGAAATGCAAGCTCAAAAGTTTAATGATATGCATATAAAGCACTATGCAGCAAAGGAGGTTCATGACCAGCAGGCAGGCTTTTTACTGGCCTATACCTACAAAACAAATATGCAGAGATATAGCTGGCAGATTGCCAGCCTATCAGGAATTGGTTAGAGTGGCTTGTCTGCTGATCAATCAGCTTCATAAACTGACCCACATCTCCATAGTGCAGCAAGCTTTTGAGGTGGAGCACTGTCCCTAGCTGTGGTTTGTCAATGATCTGTGAACTCAGACATAACAACAAACCACAGTTAGCATAAACTGTGGTTTGCAAATCAGCTTCAAGCTGTGGTTTCCAGTCCTGGTTTGTTAGCTCAAAACAAACCAGTGTTTGTTGACACCATTTAGAATTCAAATATTAAAACAAATCATGTCTGAATCCAGCTATTATGTCTCATAAAGGTGACCAAATACCTGGGAAATTAAATTTGTGAATATGGTTATGAATTTGGAAATAAGGCTTCTCGATTTCTTGCCCCTGCTCTTTTTAAAAAGGCAACCCAAAAGTCTTATTAAATGTGTTCACAATGATAAAAGTGCTTTGTGTCAAGAGCTAAGGCCATTAGGAGGGCATTTGCTCATTTCTGCACATCTTTGTATTCATCTGATAAATTGCCGGAGTCATCTATTGATAATTTTCCATCTAAAATAGATCTCGAGAAATTGTCGGACAAACACAGGGATCTTTTAAATTGCCTGGTGATAGAAGGAGGTAAAAGACTAAATAAGGGAAAGGCTCTGGTTTCTGATAGATTTTGCTGGGACTTCAATAAAGCATTTAGGGACTAACTACATTTCTCAACAACATCCTCAATGGAGACCCTATACAGTGGTACCTCGGGTTACGTACGCTTCAGACTCCGCTAACCCAGAAATAGTGCCTCGGGTTAGGAACTTTGCTTCAGGATGAGAACAGTAATCACACCACAGCAGCGCGGCGGCAGCAGGAGGCCCCATTAGCTAAAGTGGTGCTTCAGGTTAAGAACAGTTTCAGGTTAAGAACGGACCTCTGGAACGAATTAAGTACTTAACCCGAGGTACCACTGTATTCCTTGTACCCATCAGAGCTTCCACTCTCACAGGGAACCAGTAGGTGAGGGCTTTCTATAGCTTGTTCCTTAGGATACATGAGCATCCTGTATTCCAAGGGGAAATACAAAGCTAAACAGAAATTGTGGATAATGAATGTTTGGATGGGAAATGCATGAAGATCAAGGCAGCAAAGAACAAACTGAAATTAAATGAGATTTGACAAGAGTGCTGGGTGACACACCCTTCAGGTTCTGTATCCAGCAGGACTCTTTAAAAATAAGAACTATCTGAGCAAACGAAATACTCTTTCTCTAAAAGCAGTCAGGACAGCCCTGAAATTTTTATAGAAAACTGAATGACTCTTTTGTGTGGTTGCCAAATACGCTAAGTCTAAAACTTTACTCTAAAAGAAATTGGGTTGGTGAGGAGAGAAAGCCCCCAGTTAAATATTAGGTTTATAGTATATTTTGCTATAGGATGGTGTATAAGGCTAGACAGGTTTTGCTGCTAAAGCTAGATGATTTGCTTCTTTTCTTAACCAACGCTCATGCAAACAGCTCAGTTCTTAAACTGCTCTTTGAGTGTGTATATGTTTTGGGTTTTTTATACTGGGGCTGCATGAGTACTGCCTTTTTATTATATACTCTAGTATTATGCTTGGATTACGGACATACAGAATAATTGAAAGCACACTTCCATGGCCTCATGAACATATGGCTCTTTGCAGCAGGGTTAACACAGAGAAGGCAAATAATAATGTAGAAAGCCCAAGGAGAGGAAAAGCCTGGAACCAAAATGTTTGCAATTAGCATCATTGACTGCACATGCTGGCTACAGTTCAGTCCTTGTGTAAGGGGGTACAACAAAAGGGTCGCAGCTGTTTAATTCAGTCCCAAAGCTAATCGTTTGTGATTTTGCAATACTGGCATCGTCAACACCTCTGTTTGCCCGGCTGCTGTCCCCCGGGGAAACCAGCACTTTACCACGGAATCAAACCAAATGGCAATTGGGTTTTCCATGGATTGCAGTTTGTTCCAATTCAGCAGTAAAGAGCATGTTTTCCAGGGGAAAGCTGTGGGACAAGAGAAAAACCACTCGGACCCTTGCCTAAAAAGCATGAGACAAATAGAAAACCACTTGGACCCATGATTTCTAGGCACAGGGCAAGTGGAAGTGTGCAGGAACCCTCAATCTTCATTAAGGCTCAATATTAATTAATTAACCCTCAATACTAATTAATTAGCTCCCCTGGCAGGAAACAACACTCACCTTGAGCTGTCGGTTCTGCAGACAGCAGAGCTGAAGGCCAACACACCCTGGCCTCAGACATTGGCCAAGAGAACATAGGAATCTGCCTCATATGGAATCACTGGTCCATCTAGCTCTGTATTGTCTAAACCAGGCATGTCCAAAGTCTGGCCCAGGGGCCACTTGTGGCCCCCGGGCTGGTTTCAAACAGTCCCCCAGGCAATTTTGAAAAAGCAATCTCTTGTGGCCCCGAGCACCTTCCCACCAAAGCCATTTCCTTTTTGCAGGCTCTCCCCTCTGTGCAGGGGGAGTGGCTAGCCCCCACACCATTAGGGAGTCCCCGGCTGCGTCACTCCTTGGGTTGACCAATCTGGGGGGCGTGGGCGTGGCTAAATAAATAAATAAATACTATAGCATATGTTCGGGATGTTGATGCTGCAGCGATGGCGGTGGCAGAGGGGTGGCCGCCGCCTTGACCCAGTGCCGGATTTATGTATAGGCTAAGTAGGCTAAAGCCTAAGGCCTCTAAATCTAGGGGGCCTCACCAGCCTGCCCTCAACCCAGTGCTGCAGTCTCCCCTCTCCGAAAATTGCAAACCCAAGACTTCATGCGAGGCAGGGCAACTCAGGCCCCTAAATCTAGGGCACCTCGTTAGCCTGCCCACTGCCTGGTGCCGCAGTCTCCCCTCTCCCAAAATTTAAACCCAAGACTTCATGCAAGGGCAGGGCAACTCAGGCCCAGCAACTATGAGACTCAGGGCAAGCCAGTGGGGCCCAATTTGAAGCAGTGGGGCGCAACTTGAAATTTTTTTTGTAGGGCCCCAGTTCACAGCCAAATCTGGCCCTCTTTGAAAAAAGTTGGGACACCACTGCTGTAGAGCTTATAGCCAGGCCTGCTGCAACAAATAGCTGAGCAAGCCTTTGGGAGGCAGAGATATGAGAGGGCAGCAGAGGAGTGATGGAAAGAAAGAGAGACAGAGGCCAGTGTTGCCCACAGCACCCCTGATCACCATTCAAGGCACCCCAGGGTGCCCACAGCACACTGGTTGAAAACCACAGTCATTGGGGTTCTTTCCACCTGAAGATGGAAGGAGAAGAGGGTGGATTTATCCCTAACTACATGCACATTTAAGAACTTGCACAGTTTCCCTCTTCTTTTTGTCAAAATCAACTCATTAGCCATTAACTACTTCTTAGCATAAGTGGGTGTGGAAGCTGGCTCCAAATTTCAACAATTGCAAATGCTGAGGTAGTGGATCCAATGGACAATAGTTTGGGGAAATTCCAGCACCACCACCCATTAATGTCTTATCTGGGACAGAAAAAAACTATTCTGTTGCTTCAGTAAAACATGACCACAGCAAGACATAAGGTCATACATAGAGTCACCCTGATGGATTAATAATCAAGGGATTGGGTTCACCTCTTGTAATGGAAATAGAACTAGGAAACACAGATTAGTGTTGAGTGGTGACTGTTCAATGTGGATGGGCCCACCCAAGTGGTGTGAATGACTTAACTCTGCTCCCTGGGTTCTTGCACAACCCACATGTAGATAAGAAGCTAACAGGGCTGTGGAACCTTTTCACTGCATGGAACAAAATAATAGGGGGAAAACATGAGGCAATAAAATATGTATTAGTTTGAGAACCATCATGGTAAGGTATCGAACCAAGGTGAGATAAACAAGGCTCTGGTCTCTGTTTATGTGCAAATTACTGACTATTAAATGGGAATAATATTGATCTCTAGCAGGCAATGCTTTGGGGAAAAGATCTTGGTGCTGAGACAATAAATGTATCAATATAGGCTCTGTATTTGTTTTGTTTTTATTTATTTATTGCATTTCTATCCCACCTTTTCTCCAAATAGCTCAAGGTGGCATACACGATTCTCTTCCTACCCATTTTATCCTCAAAACAACCCTATGAGGTAGGTTAGGTTGAGAGACTGTGACTGGCCCAAGGCCACCCAGTAAGTTTCATGGCTGAGCAGAGGTTTGAACCCTGGCCTCCCAGGTCCTAGGCCAACGCTCTAACCACTACACCACACTGCTGCGTTATGCACACTCCCACTTACACTACATCCATTGCACTCCCACTACTAGTTTGGGAAGCGGTATTCACACAGTGTTATACACAGTGCATATCCATCCAATACAATATTTCTTTAAGCTTGAGTGCGTATTTGGCAGGGCAATTGGGGGTTGCGGTTTGGTCGCCCCCCCCCCCAAATTGCTCTACCTTGGAGGTCGTCTTCCCAACAAAAGCTCAACAACTTCAAGGTTGTTTCCTCCCCCCCATGTGATTTCTTAATTTTGGCTTTTAAAAAGCAGCGGTCATCTTATACATGGGGGCGTCTTGTACATGGAAAAATACAGTATTTCTTACACCCTTGCAACATCACCATTATTATTATTTCAGGTCAGTTTTGTGTTGAGGCTTGGCTGGACAGTTCAGATAAGTAATATTTGGCAGGATGCAGACTGTACTTGGCCCATGGCCCGCCAATGACATAGGAAAACTGACGCAACATTCCCCTCCAAGAAATAAACAAGCCTTGTCCACAGCCAAGTGTCTTGAACGGCACAATGCATATCTGAGGGAGCAAAAACTAAACCTTCCCACAAACTGTGAAGTAGATCAATATAATTATCCCCATTTAACAGACCAAAAGTTAAAACTGAGGGACTGTCTGTGAAACCTGGCATGATCACTTTGTGTTAATTTTAAAGGATGAATGAAGATGAGTCTGGAGGAGCTATGGCAACACAGATATCTAACCAACATACAGACCTCTCGACCTGGTTCCCTATAAATGTTTAGGACTACAACTTCCATCGGTTTCAGCCAGGGTTGTTGGGCGTTGTAGTCCAAAACATCTAGACAGAACCAGATTGGGAAAGGTGGCTTTAAGGCTATAATACAATAGCTTGTAGTAGTATTTTATGAAATAAACTATTCATTTTACTTTGCTCTCTGTTTAATTATTGTATCACTTCTAATTCCTGGCAATCAAAGGTCTTGTAACAGGCAACTATCTTTGCAGTTTGGTTCAAAACAAGATAACATTAAAAACTGAAATACTTAAAGCGCTGGGAAGTGTTGATAAATATTCTGGTATGCTATCCTCTCAGCAGTAATTTGATAATCTCCTTATTTAATTAGATTGGTTACCACACCACACCAAAGGCTTGTTACACTTTGAAAATCAAAGTGTCTCTAAAAGTTCAGGAAACAGAAGATAAGACATCTTGTCCTACGAAGTTTTAGCTGTTTCTTTCTTGAAAGAGGATGGTTTTTAAAAATGAAACAAAAACAAAAACACAACTGTATGTCTGGAAAGATTTCAGGCAGATAATTAATTACACACCAGACTGTAATTTTGTCCAGGTTTCTTGAGGTCTCTCTGTACCAGTGGCACTTGCTTTGAAACATCTTGGAACATGGCCTAACACTGTGTGCTGGGGATGCCTTTATTGGGCCCCAGATTGTGTGGATTCATGGAAACAATTCTGAAATAAAGTGAAAACAAACTGGAATGTTGTGACGTTTTCACTTATGTACTCTCTACTGTGAGGGCAAAACTAGTTACCAAGGAGGAAGATACTTTTTCTCTTCTTCCACATCCTTTAAGTGCCATTTGAACACACTGACCATTATTTTATCTTAGCAATCATTGTCAGCTTAGCCAACTAAAAAAGAAGGAAATTTTGCTGTGCTATGTCAAAGGTTAAACCTCAGGCTATCTGTTTTGCTTCTTTTCCTGTGTGTGAAATCCAATTAGAAAAGCTCTGCAATGTGGGCTTAGATGTAGGAAAGACTGTCAGACCCTCATCCCTGCTCAGGGATACAGTGGTACCTCAGGTTACATACGCTTCAGGTTACAGACTCCACTAACCCAGAAATAGTGCTTCAGGTTAAGAACTTTGCTTCAGGATGAGAACAGAAATCTTGCTCCGGTGGTACGGCGGCAGCAGGAAGCCCCATTAGCTAAAGTGGTGCTTCAGGTTAAGAACAGTTTCAGGTTAAGAACGGACCTCTGGAACGAATTAAGTACTTAACCTGAGGTACCACTGTAGTCTACTTCCTCTTTCCCTACTGTTTTGATAACAGTAGGAAAAATTAATAAAAATATATTTTGGGGGAGGAAATTATGTGGAGGGGAGACTATGCCCGCAGGCCACCACCACCCATGTTGGGCCCTGAACCTCATCCCCATATTAGAAAGCAACTTGCTGTATACTAGGAGTCTACCCTGGGAGGTGGAATCTTGATTGTGCAGCCCCACTCATCCCAAACATGCGGAACTTAGCCATGTGGGTGAACGATCCAATAGCATTTTGGTGCTCTCCCTATGTGAATGCTGACAGATTTAAAAAATAGAAAAATGGCCCAAACCAAATACCTATTCCATTACATTCACCAGTGGGTTTTGACAATTTTGCTTATGGAACTGTAAGCATTCATCAGGTTTTCTCTGAAATTTTAGGCACTCTCAAATTTTGTTTTGGATTGTCAGCATTCACATGTGAAATGTTGGCATTCACCAAATTTCAAAAAGTCACTGTAACACGTGCTAATAATTATGACTCAACCAGGGACAAGTTATAGACCATGAACAGATGACACTCATGGAATTTGTGAATGGAACACACTTTTCCTGAACATATGTTTTCACAATCTTTCAGACCCCATTTCCCTGGAGTGGAAGTGACTCTGTTCATCATATAACCAAAGCACAAACATTTTTAAAACAGATGCGGTCAGGTGAAAAGAGATGAGATTTGAAAGCACAAATTTTTTGGCAGAAGATGGGACACGCAGTCAGAATCCTTCTCTGAGCCCTTGAGCATATCAGCTGTACTTTTCGGCTCTACATCAAGATGAAGTACATCAAGAAGTACAGCCATCTCTTTTGATCACATGGACCCAACCCAAATTATTTTTAATCTATTCCCATTTATATCAGACGAGGCCTGCTGGATTGAGCCAAAGGCCCATCCAGTCCAACAATCTGTTCTCATAGTGGCCAGACGCCTATGGAAAGCCCACAAGCTTCAGGATAGCAGTGAAACAGAATTTGTGTTATGTTAGTCCAGGAACTATAGTGTTCTGTGGTCCTCTTGTCAACTGCACAGTGATATGAAATCTCCATCCACACACTATCCCACACAACCCACATGAAAGCAAGCTGGCTATGCTTAAGAACATTCAGAGGACTTCTTTCCCACATACTGAACTCGGCCCAGATCCACTCAAGCACACATTCATTGTGCCAACTGGATAAGTCATACCCTGGAGCCAGCATGGTACCCTCTAAACATTGTTGGACTACAATTTCCTACCATCCATCAGTGCCAACGCTCAGGGATGATGGGAATTATAGTTCAACAACTTATGGAGGACATTGTGTCATCTAACCTTACTCTGTGTGAAGAAAATTAATGCTTCCCTAGCCACAGCACATTTTCCTGGCCAATCTAGTTGAAAAGCTAGCAAGTTTTTGCATCATACTAAGGCTGATACTCAGAGGATCTAGTAACGAATAACTGGAAGCAGAAATATTTTGGGCATTATTTTCTGGAGAACACAAAGGACATTTATTTGTGGGGCAGTATTTGAAATCTTCGAAGTTCACTGACATTTAGATGACTTCAGTGGGATTAAAAGTTTGATGTCCTTAGAGAGAGAGAGAGAGAAATCACACACGACACTAGAAACTGCCAGAGTTGGTATGTGCTTAAAAATAGTTACAAGTCATTGGAATTCAGTGAGAAGATGTTGGAGAGAATTATCAGAAAAGACTGTCCCAAAAACATGTTAGTGGTGCTGTTCAGGGAAAGATGTAAAGAAAATATTGAATATTACACAGTCGTGTAGAGACAACCAAGCATGGAATTTACTGTTCTTTTACTGATCAGCAGAGGAGTATGAAGGACATTTATGATGATGATGATGATTATGATTATGATTAATAATAATAATAATAATAATAATAATAATATATTTAGGCCTTAATTTACTGCCCATCACCATAGTAGCTACAGGGTGTTGTCCAATAAAATGCAACAAAACATAATAAAAGCATTAAAACTAATGCATATCAAATACACACATCACTAGTATAGTGTCAGTATCAAGGCAGAACTGACCACCAATTTATGGAATTTAATATGAGATTGTTTTTTCATCTTGGAAATCTCAGTAACTGACCAGTTAAATGTTGCATGTATTAGTTCCGACACTGCTTTTATGGTAAAAAATGAGGTGCCAGTACATATATCGTAATAAAAGTCCTGTGGGTGCCAGCACAAACTGGATGCCATGGGCAGGAAAAGAGAGAAAGAGAGAGATGATGGTACAGTCACCAAAAAAGCACTGAGCTGTAGCAGACTAAGCAAAAGCAAGAAAACAGTTTATTTCTCTTTACTCATGCCCTTATTTACTTATTCAATTGGTCCACCATTGGTCTTTTCACTTCTTTGTTGGCACATCCAGTGCTAGTATTTATTTTCCTTTTAGCATCTTTGGGCTTGAGATGTTTGGTAACTGCATGCCTTAAAAAAAACCAAAAAAACCCACTTGTCTATTTCCTGTATTATTGATTTTGCAGATATAACAGCATTATGATCAAAGTCCATTTGGGAGACTGTAGACAAGAGAACTCATGCTCATGCATCCTAAGGAACAAGCTATAGAAAGCCCTCACCTACTGGTTCCCTGTGAGAGTGGAAGCTCTGATGGGTACAAGGAATACAGTGGTACCTCGGGTTAAGTACTTAATTTGTTCCGGAGGTCTGTTCTTAACCTGAAACTGTTCTTAACCTGAAGCACCACTTTAGCTAATGGGGCCTCCTGCTGCTGCCACGCCGCCAGAGCACGATTTCTGTTCTCATCCTGAAGCAAAGTTCTTAACCCGAGGTACTATTTCTGGGTTAGTGGAGTCTGTAACCTGAAGCATATGTAACCTGAAGTGTATGTAACCCGAGGTACCACTGTACTGCGATGGAAAGGGTAAACCCATGCATGTAAATCCGAAGGACAAAGCTGCCTCCTTCATCAAAGTGAGCGAGTAAGCCCTGACAAGCACGAGGGACAGGGCTTTCTCAACCCGTGTCTGCTATGGAACCCCATCCCAAGGGATGTACATAAGCTGTCCCAGACTTTGAAAACCCACAGGTTTGAACAGATTTTCATATAAGTGCTTTCTTTGGTTAAGCTGCTGTTTTGTTTACTTTTTACTTCTGTAGCTTTGGGAATGTAAATATCCCTATTGACGCCAACGCGTGTTGTAGGTGGAGAAATCTCCACTCTGATCACAGTGCAGGCAGAGGTGGATTTAGGACTACGGTTTGGGCGCACTGGGTGCAGAGCCTTGTGTGCACTGCAGGGGACACCACAACTGTGATTTAGAGTGGAGTGCAAGAGTTGAGAGAGGGAGGCAATTTGGGGTGTGCACAGGGCGCCGCTGGAATTTGAGACACCAAGGTCTGCCACTGTTGGGGGAGTGAAAGGATAACTCTCACCTCCCCATGCTCTGTCTCCCCAGTAAGAATTATTTTTGGAAAAAACAAGAAATGTAGATGCATATCAAGTTACCATTAGGCATTTGTCCCATTTGCACCAGAGAGACAATCTGGGCTCACAACATTCCCCCTTTCCTTGTAATGTTTTCTTTTTATAGAAAGATGAAGTCATTTTGATAGAAACATGTAAGATAGGAAATCCCCCTGCACAGAAATATGACTTGGAAGAATGAACTTGTTACGTTTTTATGTTGTTTATTATGATTCAGTGAATGCATTTTGATGTTACTTGTAAGCCACCATGGAAAGACTTGTATACTGAAAAGCGGGATATAAATTATTATAACTGCATTTAATTAGAAACCAGTGGAGCAGTCATTCAAGAACATATAACACTAAGCAAAGGCATGCATTGGCAGGAATGTTTCCATCTACCTTCCAAAATTTAAGTTCTGGCAGGTCCTTTTAGTGGGAGAGTTGCACAGTTCAGTTACTGTCAAAACTTGAGAGAGTTCAGGGCAGGAAATTGGGGATCCTGGGCCTAGCCTGTTCATCTATTTTAATGTATGTTAGACCATTAACTCTGCACGGTTAAACTCTCTTTAATACTTTTCATTAAAAAAACAAATCCCAGAGAAATCATTTTTGTTAAAAATACGTCCATTTCCTGGATTAGCCTTTGCTACCCTCACTTCTTAATTTAGACTTGGTTTTCGTTCCAAGGTCAAGAATATTTTAGTCATTTTTAACCTGGAATTTTCCTTCCCCCCCCCCCCAGGTCTCCAAGAGGCTGGATTTCCCATCATCATTACCATCACCTCCAAGAAATGCCTATCTTGTCATTTTTTCTTTAGAAATCTTTATCCAATGCCGGAATATTTTGTCTTCTAATCCCATAAATACTGGGAGGGAAAACAGTGTCCAGAATGGTATTTTCCAGCTATTTTGTTCAGAACAAGAAACAGAGATCTGTCCTGTGAGCTACGGGAATCTAACCAAGGAATCTTGCACCTAAAATGAGAGGTTTTGAGACTCAAGCCCCGTTGGAAGTCATTCCTTACGGTAGGGGTAGCCAACACAATTCTCTCCAGATGCTGCTGGCCTCCAAAATCAACCCCAGCCAGTGTGGCCAGTCGTCAAGGATGATGGGAACTGTGGTTCAACAACATCTGGAGGGTACCAAGCTGGCTCCTCCTGCTCTATCACATGGAATTTTTCCGCCAACCCCATATTTGTCTGTGTATGTGGGGGCAGGGGGTTGGCTATGATTTCAAAACAGCAAAGGAAAGGTGCAGACACTGTAAAAAAAATAATCTAAATAATTCTATGGTTTGTCATTAGGCCACATGCACCAATGAGCCTTGGCATAGAAAACAGGTTCCTGGGCAATGCTGTGCGGAGGCCTAGCTCCAATTCTGGGCTGCTTAAAACATCATCCATAGGAGAAAAGGGGTTGAGAAGATGCCTTGTCTGTTGCTTGCCTACCAGCAGCATTCCATAAACTAGGCACATTTGTGCATTATAGTTTCATTTGCTCCATGGTGCATCTTTAGTGATCCTAGAACACATACTGCTGACAAAGGTCTGTATAGTTAAAGCTATGGCGTTCCCAGTAGTGATGTATGGAAGTGAGAGCTGGACCATAAAGAAGGCTGATCGCCAAAGAATTGATGTTTTTGAATTATGGTGCTGGAGGAGACTCTTGAGAGTCCCATGGACTGCAAGAAGATCAAACCTATCCATTCTGAAGGAAATCAGCCCTGAGTGCTCACTGGAAGGACAGATCCTGAAGCTGAGGCTCCAATACTTTGGCCACATCATGAGAAGAGAAGACTCCCTGGAAAAGACCCTGATGTTGGGAAAGATGGAGGGCACAAGGAGAAGGAGACGACAGAGGACAAGATGGTTGGACAGTGTTCTCGAAGCTACCAGCATGAGTTTGACCAAACTGTGGGAGGCAGTGGAAGACAGGAGTGCCTGGCGTGCTCTGGTCCATGGGGTCACGAAGAGTCAGACACAACTAAACAACAAAGAACACATACTTTGTTTTATGGAGCAGCCCCCACCTGATCTCATAGGAACTCGCCATCTATGTAGACTTACTACTATCACTAAGTGCCAGAACTCCTGAACTGCAGGACTCCATACCTCACTTTCGGGGCCCTTTTTCTTGTTTCATCACTCGTTCAGTCTTGCTCAAATTTCCATCAAGTTGCTTTATCCACAACCACCCTCTGAAGTTTGTTCTGAGCAACTACATTGCTCAGAACTTTTAACAGTCTTAGGCTGCAAGTCTGTACTCACCTAGGGGTAAGTTCCATTGAATTCAGTGGGACTTCTGAGTAGCCATATTTAGGTAGGATTTGACTATAAAGTAATTTTTAAGGGCTTCTGATACAAAATAGCATAAGCAAGGATGGATGTAATAAATACTATATACTAGCTAGATGCTCCACTAGAGTGATTGACTCCAATAGTCTCTAACTCACGCAAATATATATTCTGCCCAGTTACCTATTCAATTCACTTCAAGCGAAAAAGAAGATATGTGTCTACATTACTTTGGATACTTGGTGTTGCTGAGGTGACTTGGAAAGCTCATTTAGAGCAAGAAACTGCACAGATAGAAGTTTTATAAAAGTCACAGCCATCTGATCCAAATTTAAAGCAAGAATTGGCTCAATACAACATCAGTCCAGATACATTTTCCTGTCCAATGTGATAAATAATTGAGTGGCAAGCAAACTGATAGTCATGTGGTTGTTGAATTTGCTCAGCACAAAAAAAAACCCAGCCCTGTTGACATGTCTTTGGTTATACTAGCACAATTGTAAAATCAGAAAATGGAAAACTCTAATATTTATACTAAATTATGTATCAAAACATGAAAATTTCCACTCATGAAAAATGGCCCAGCATATTTATAATGGGTCTTCTTTAGATGTAAAAGACAAAACTTCTGTATAGTCTTAGCAGACTGGTTGTCTGACAGACAAACTGTTCAGTATAGAAATGTGGCAAAAGTTAGATTTGTGGCTTGTTTTTTTTGCACCATCATATAAAAACAAAGCATTTTCTGCATTGTCAACCATAACATAAAATAGTTTTAGGAGGTAGTTCTAGAAGGAACATAGCTTGAGAGAGGAAAATAACAGGACCTAGGTATTTGGCAATAATTGCAGATGCCCACATTACAGTTTGAATAGCAGTATTATTTTGGGGCTTTCACCTTTCTAAAAGTTTTGAATGTCATCCAGTGAAGAGGATGTTTTCACCATCTTTAGAATTTTGAAATATTTTTTTTCCAACCTCAATGACATGGTGAAATATCACAGAGCAAATTATGATGTAATCTTCCAGTTGTAAGCATTTTGCTTTTAAAACGAGAAAAGCAAGAGTCCAGATAGTAATATAACTTTAAAGTGAAAACTCTCTGTGCTCTGTGAGCTATTTCTTTCAGAACACTAAACCATGGTCTGGTGAGACAGGAGCCATCTGCTTTACCCTTGCCTGTTGCCCAAACTAGTATTTTTCGCTCCATAAGGCGCACCTGACCATAAGACGCACCTAGTTTTTAGAGGAAGAAAGGGGGAAAGCCCCATTTTGGGGGGGATCAGCTCACAGTTGTGCAGCTTCTTTTGCAAAGGGGGAAAGCCCCTTTTTTGAAGATCAGCTCAAAGTTGTTGAACTTACTTTGCAAAGGGAAAAAATCCTGTTTTTATGGGGTTCAACTCACAGTTCCACAGCTTCTTTAGGAAAGGGAGCTGTTTCTACAGTTTCCAGACAGATAACCTAATCAGTTCAAACTATCTGAATTGTGACTGCTCTGATAACTGATAATAAACACTAGAAGGAACACAGATACGAAATATTTTTTTCATGCAATTTTAAGCTTTGTTCCAGTATTAATTAAGCCAGCTGAGAGTCTAGTAACACTACAGTGGTACCTCGGGTTACATACGCTTCAGGTTACATACGCTTCAGGTTACACACTCCACTAAGCCAGAAATAGTGCTTCAGGTTAAGAACTTTGCTTCAGGATAAGAACAGAAATCAGGCTCCGGCGGCGCAGCGACAGCAGGAGGCCCCATTAGCTAAAGTGGTGCTTCAGGTTAAGAACAGTTTCAGGTTAAGTACGGATCTCCGGAACGAATTAAGTACTTAACCCGAGGTACCACTGTATTTGTATGCGGAGACGTTATTCTTCTCAAGGACCAAATGTAATACATCCTGGGCTGCGTTTCTTATTAGTAAACATACTAGGAATTAACTGGGTTATTTATGCTGTTCTGTACAGGAAGTGAGCTATTTATTAAGATGTACAAGATGTTTCGAACCACCGACCTTCTGATCGGCAAGTCCTAGCTCTGTGGTTTAACCGCAACCATTGCTCGGTCCCAGCTCCTGCCAACCTAGCAGTTCAAAAGCACATCAAAGTGCAAGTAAATAAATAGGTACCGCTCCGGCGGGAAGGTAAATGGCGTTTCCGTGCACTGCTCTGGTTTGCCAGCTTACTTCATAGGTCGACATGCTCAAAACAAGACTTTACAGCCTGATTCCTATGCTTTTCATTTTGCTGCCAAGGATGAGATTTTGAAACTGTTCAACCTACACATGTGGAAGCCTGGAGGGGTAAATTGCAACAAATCTATCTTCTACTCATTAAAACCCATCCCATACTGTGTGGCTCTCAGGATTCTTGCCGAGCTATAATTTCTTCTCAGTCACAGCCTCTCTCTCCAAGGCAATACTACTTACCAGTCCTTCTAGAATTTTACTGCCTGGGTGGGAAGTTTCCTTGAACTCTAATAATGGCTCTTGCTTGTCTGGATGGACAGCAGATAGGGGTATGTGAGTGTGTATAAAACTAGCCCACTGTAGGAAGGTAAAAATTACATGTGTTGTTCTGCCCACTTCTACCTCTGGCTTAGCTACCACTGAAAAGTGGCCAAGAAAGAATGTCATCCTCAGTTTGAAGAAGGTTGCCCACTCCTGCTAAGGCATTGACCAATGCTAAGGCATTAACTCAACCATGGGCAAAACAAGCTATGTAATACATAAAGGAAACCTTTTGATTAAGAACACTAAAGAAGAACTGAAGAATTTTCTTTCTCTGCTTCTAGAATAAAACTTCCTACACTGAAATTATATTTTTAATTCTTCTCCTAATCGAAGCTTCTTTAGAAAGACCGTTCTCTCCAGAAGATGAGGGATGTGCCCTCTTTGGAGTACACTAACGTACTTCAGATGAATGTTCATTTCAGTTAATTAAAATAACTGCTCTTGGAAAAATCAAAGTACTTATTTCAAATTAACTGATGTACTCTGGCTGACCTTTCAGCCTTTGAAAGCTTGCCCAGTTGTTTGCTTAATGATCAACACTGGAGACACACACACAAAATCCTCTGGAAAATGGAAACACAAGAAATTCAATAGCGATCATCTGCTAAATTATGCTCTCTGTGTGTGAGAGGACCAGGACCTAACTTTTCCCCTAGTGAAGATTTATTAAAAATCATGCATACGGTATATTTTTTTTCCTGAACTGGATAACAAATATAAAGAATCATTAATCAATGCATATTTATAAAGCTGAAGGTTTTTGGGATTTTTTTGTTTTTCTTTTTACTATTGGAGCATAAAAAGTAGATGTGAAGTGAGAACTTTACACTCAGAGTGTAATTGTATCCTAGGAACTATTTAAAGACAGCTGCATTTTTAGTAAGCCTTCAGGGTTTAATTGGTAGCTTAAACAGCTGAAGATTTAACTGATTAATCTGCATGGACCAATTTTAATCAGCTAGTCATAATGTTTAGAGAGGACATCCTTATTTGTATGCTGTTTTTGTTGTGGTACTTTACTGATATAAGAAAAAAAACCTGCTCTTTTTCCCTTATGGGGTACCCAAGAGCCCATATAGAGCTCTCTTTTTAGGTTCTCTATCGCTAGGAGAAAATAACAGAAGCCAACCAAAGAATATTGAGAAGCAAGGCAACTAGTAAGCCTGATCTTTATTAAAGCTGTTGCAACAGGGTGCTCCCCCACACACAGGAGAGAGGAGGAGGACCCAAAGCCATATGTGCAAGCCCTTATATAGACATTTTAAATTGCCTGCCCTGGAGCCCAAGACCACCCCCAGAAAGATCATACATACATCACAGAAAAGGCTGTCTACAACGGAAATCTGAGTGCGTTGTTTATCTCCTGCCTGGGAAGTTACCTGATTGCATTATCTGGGTTTTGGCCACTCTTTTGTTATTATAACTACTTAATTCCTGAATCTAGGTCACAGGTCACAGGCTCACACCCTGTGCATCTCTTGAATGTGCCCTTAAGACAGGATTTGTGAGGAAAGAGACAATAGGGAGGTTTCCCACTTCACCTTGCAGAGAAATATTTGAGGTCAACTTGTTCAGGACCTAATCTGTGGGGTTTCAGACATGTGGTTTATATATACAGTTATGAACATTTAATTTTTTAAATATATGACCTTAAAATTCTTATAACATTACAGTATCGCGGATAGGAAAAAATATTAAAGATAGTCATTCCTTCTAACAAAGAGTGCTGCTTTAAATTGGTAAATTAAGATTATCCTTACAAAGGGTTCCTTTGTTGAGGTTTCAATAATATGCTGACTTAATTTTAAATTTATGAATTACAGAACAATTCTGGTCTCTAGATCTGCTGACTTAAGGGGCTTAGGATGGACATAAAATGCCACTGAATAAACACACAATGTCCTCCTGACTTTGCTTCCAGTTACTAGATAGGCATACCACAAGCGACATAGGCAGCTGGAATGCTGCACCATGACCAGTTATGCTGTGCTTCTCTTTAGTTTTCACTATTCAAGCCAAAATTCAGCTTTGGGGATTGAGGGAAACTGCTAGTCTTTGCTCTGAGGCCCACGGACCCTCTTGACAGCACCATATGTAGAAAATATTTAATATTCTTTCCCAAGTACAGAAATGGAAACACCCCTCTGCCAGTCTTTGTAGTTTTCAGGCACAAAATCCTCCCCTGTCTTCTTATAGTCTGTTCCAGCAAGTCTCCATTGCAGCAATCTAGTTTAGATTATTGTCTCTAGACACCCACTTGTCCTGTAATGTCCCTATTTAATGTTTCCTGAACATAAGTACTTCCTCCTCATTTGATGAGTGGGCTGTTGTTAGCCTGACATTTGGGTTAAAAAAAAGTGAACAAAGACTTGTGTGCCCGTTCAGATATTGGTCGGACATAAGGGGAAAAAGGATGGAGGGAAATAATTTTGAGATATATGTGTGAGTGTGGCTCAGCTCTGGCACCACAGCAAACCATGGCCAAGAAAGCTTCACTTTAATCAGTCTGGATTGGCAAACTAAAGTCAGAAACCATGGATTGAAGTGGATTTTACATTTAAGTGTTGTTGTTTTTTGTTGTTGCTACTGTTGTTTGGCATGGTAAACCATTTATATGATAGTTGTTGCCTTACAGAAGCCGCTGGATCAGTGAGCAGAGAAAGAATGAAACACAAAGAGTTCTAAACCAGGATTTGGTTTTATGTTTGGAAGCTTAAGCTACAGTTGGCACAATTCTGGAATTCAATCCGTTATGCATGTCAGCTAATATGGTGCCCTGTAGAAGTTACTGGACTCTCACCATCCCAAGTTGGAGCTGGAGAGAGTCCAGCAACATCAGAGGGGGGACCAGATTGGGGGCACACCTGATGTATGCAGTAGATGGAGTTTTGCAAGGTATAAGAGAAAGAAAGAAAGAAAGAAAGAAAGAAAGAAAGAAAGAAAGAGGAAGTGGCAGGGGGTTGGACTCGATGGCCCTTGTGGTCTCTTCCAACTCTATGATTCTATGATTCTATGATTCTGTTTATTGGAGGGAAATGGAGTGGAGCTGTAGATATGCCCAAAAATAAACTTCTAAAGCTTTTCTAACCAAGGAAGAACACTCTGATAATTATGATGGAAGATAGGGGAAACAAAACTGAAATGGCAACAAAAACTGAGATGCTAATGAAGTGTTTATTGGCGGGCACTACAGTGGAGACATTATGCCAAACATTAATTCCTAAAGCTTTTCTTAAAAACACACCCACACCCTGATAATGACCGTGGAAGATAAACAAAACAAAAATTGAAATGAAAGGTACTATGAAACATCCAAACTACCAGAAAGAGCATTATAGTAAAGTTTGTATCTGATATTCACTTTATATTTTTTTATTCATTTTGTATTTTTATCTCACCACTTGGACTTTTGGTAGGCTTCCCAAAGCAGCTTGCAGTAAATACCCAAGAATATTAAATATAACTGCATAGAACCACAATAAAACAGCAAAAGAAAAATTACAAGCATCAATAAAACCACGTTTAGACATCAAGTGAATTACGAAGAGCTAAACAGCAGCTGCAAATTAAAATCAACCTACAGCTTCAAAAGTATTCCAATACAAAAAAGGAGCTTTAAAAACCCACCAAAAATGGATTCTATTAAAAGTCTGAATTGCATCTAGTAGGCTCCCCTAAGGAAATTCCACAGTGAATAAAAAGTTTCTAACAATACAAAACACAATCCCCAATGATCAGCATAAAGTGGTACATATACGATGAAATATAATGAAGCAAACAAACAACCTCTAATGTAAACATCTTTATATTATACAGGCACAAGAGTGCCAATACCGTTAAGTTACAGAGGTCAAACTGCGTCCCACCGTTATGAAGCCTGAATGTTCTACATGTTAATAAAACAAAGGTGGTCTAAACTGTTTGAACTTAAGCATGTAGGACCTATGCATTTAGTGCAATAGTTGACCAAATTTAAAACAGATATTTTGAGAAATGGCTGAGATATAGCAATTTCAACATTTTCTCTTCTTGCACAAATTAATTCTTCCCCTTTATATGTCTATTTTTTTCCAAGGCATAACATCCCAAACTTTTCCCCCTTCTCCCCTTTGGCTTTGTAAAACAATCTGAGGGAATAGCCAAACTTTAGTGCTTCCTGTTTTGATTAAAAATACATTGTGCATTTATCATCGAGTTATAACATTTGCATTTTCAAACAGTGCACCTCAGTGCATTTTCCAGTACTGCCACCTAGTGCAACAATCATTCAGTGCTTCTGTTACATCTCCCATGGGAAGCCTCTTCTCTAAACAAAGATGGCTGCCAGGAGACTGGCAGAACCAAACTTGTAGTCCCTTGGTTTAATTTAAATGTTAAACAGCAAGATCAAAATCACCCCCGATGGCAGTTCACAGGATTCCCATAAGAGTGTAGCATCATCACCAAGCACCTGTCTGCACAATAAGAGTGGAACCATTAAAAATAGTATCCCCATCTCTGGCAGTTCAGAAGGATACCAGTGACAACTGCAGCCTCTCTTCCTTCCACACAATTGTTAATAATAGTGTGAGCTATTCACCCAGATAAGGCTTAGGGGTTTAGACAAATTCATGGAGGTTAAGGTTATCAATGGCTGACAGTGCCTATATACTACACACAAGATCAAAAGTGGCATGCTTGTGAATTACCAGTTGTTGGGGAAGAAGTGTAAGAGGGTTATTGTCCTTAGGCCCCACTGGGGGCCTTCTCCTAGGTACCTGGTTGGTCAGTGTGGATAAAAGGTGCTGGAGCTCATAGGTCTTTGCTTTGATCCAGCAGGGCTCTTTTTTAAAATGTATTTTTATTAAAGATTTTCTTGATTTACAAAAGTATGTGCAATGTCTCTCTCTCGATTTTTTTCCTTCCATGTAACATTTTTACAAATCAGTTTCATTTGTTGAGACATTAGGAAGAAAAGGGGGAAAGAGGGGGGATGGGGTGGGGGCGGGTGACAATGTTTCTATTCTACTTAATATATGTAGGGTTTGGTGTCAGCGTTGCTTGTGCAGGTTCTTTGCTGTTCGCTTGTGTTCCTTTGGTGGTGAGAGAGGTTGGGGTTGGCCTAGGGTGTGGTTGTTCATTTGTGGTTGGTTGTGGTGGTCTTTGTTTTCATGTGTGAGTGGGGTGGGTGGGTGTTTCGGATCAGGTTAGCGATATTGATTTGTATGCTGTTGGTGGGTTTTTGTCATTGTTGGGCTGTGTGTGTGATAAAGGAGCAGGACTCTTCTTACATTCTTAATGGCACTTCAAAGCACTACAAAATATACAGGATGGGTATATTCTATATAGGGTATATCTATATAGAAACAGGTATGTGCACCACTGCCCAACAGGTAAAGAAACAGTGGAATTTGCAGTTGTGAACAGTTTTGACTACCAGCTATGCAAGGTAATCTTTCAAACAATCAATGACTCAACATATATTGAGTTAGATGACTTATGGGTTATTTGGTACACAACTTAGTCAAGTGTAATAGTACTGTTACATGGTAATTGAATTATACTTCTCTTAATGAAGTACTGTGTGTGTGTGTGTGTGTGTGTGTGTGTGTGTGCGTGCGCACACTCACACGCAGGAAAGGGAGGAAGACAGAAAATGAATGAATGAATGGACGAACAAACAAACCACTGAAAATACAACTGGGGGGGGGGATGCCACAGTGTTTAGCACTTCCAACAGCAACACAGTCAGTCACTGACAGACAAGGAGGAGGGTGGCTCCCTCTGCCTCAACACTGCAGATGACTCAAGGCTGACAGGCTAAGTAGGCAGATGACAAATTTAAAAACCAGGGAGCCAAAGGGAAGGTAACTTGGGTGAGGAATGAAGCAATAACATGGCCTGTGTTAATTAAGTACCTAGGCCAACCTAGAAGGAAAAGAGCTTAGGAGAAGCCCATTGGCAGGTCCTGGGATGAACTGGGTTCCCGACTTCTGAGAACACAGGACTCAACAGGTCTACTCTGAAGTAGCCTGGCATTCTGTGGAACCTCAAGGTCAGAGGGGAGATCACCCCACTATGAAGTGCCACAGAGTCATAAAATGGCACCCAACACACGAACTACAGTAAATGTGCATTGAGTTTCAAATGGTCCCACAGCAGCTATGTCACACCCACTGGTGAGGATGGAATATAACAAGGTGTACACACACAAAAAGCAGAATACCCTTAACAATGCTGAAAGTATAGAGCAATTCTGCTTATAGCTTACAACAGAGGAGTTGTAACACTAGGAGCCACCCAACCAGAAGCAGCATGATCAACAGGGAATAATTTAAAATAAGTGTGTTGCCCACCCCAGGTAGGGGAAGTTTTCTGTAGTAGGTGGGTTTTTTTTGCTTTTTCAGGATTGATGCTTCATGCCCATAATGATCTACACATTCATAAATAAAACACATTTCTGCAAAGGCAACACCACACATCTCCAGTACTTTGTCCTTCATAGGAAATACTTTTCTACGCTCTCTGGATGATGGGGGAAGAGCTGGCGGGAGGAGGGGAAACAATATGACCAACCTGGAATGCACATCAGACTAATGAGCTGTAATTTGGCTCAGCAATGAGACTCATCTGACATCATCTTATGTGTCCCACCCCAAAATAGGGGATTTCCTGCTGCTGTTTTACACATAACAAAAAGCATTAAGCGTTTTCCAGTGAGTAATGATACTGTTTATTATGTCTAATGTGCAGTTTTATTGAGGGCTGATTTATCCCACAACTTGCATTTATCTTTTTGCCTTGAAGTGACCTTTCTCTGACATTCTTATGGTGAATGGGTTCGAGATGCACTACACTGCCCATCAAGCCCCAGTGTACCTAACGCCTGAGGTTTCTGAGTGTTGCTCAAAATGTGACTTCCAAAAATAATACCTTGGGGACCATGGTTGTGTTTTGCTGTGTTTGCACAGTTAAGAGTGATGCACTGTGCTTCAGAAATAGTGTGAGATAAAATCAATGCTCTGCATTAGCCAGTTAATATATGCATTAGAAACTCCGCTGAAGTACCATTTAATGGTATGGTTGGACTTTTTTGTTGTTTACCTCAGACAGCGTGCCACACAGAAGCCCCGTGTAGCTCCTTTTCTGAGGTTAGCACAGGAAAACTGGCTTCCTTTTAATGAGAAAAAACAAGGTTTCAGAAGGCTACAGAACTGTCTGTTTACCTTTTATCCACTGCAAAAACATTCAGTGAAGAATCTTTTTTACGTCACATGTTCAAACATACTCATAAATAGTGACCAATGGAAACTCAAAAACCAAAAAGAAGTTGGCAGGGGTAGGAAAGTACTTTTCTAAATATCTTCAAGTAAAGGATAAAAATCAGAAGGACTAATGAAAGTTTTCAGCTGCAGAAAAAAACCTGGCAGTATATGGTATAGTTCTGGGAAGAAATAAGATTTTCAATGCTCATGAGATAACATAGATTTTTTTAAGGTGCTAATCAAAGAACTGGTGAAATATCTCTACATTTGCTCTGTGCTGAATTTTTAATCTACCAGTTGCTTGTCAGGTATCACTATCTTCTATGTGATAACCAGACAGATACAACTAACTTTTGCCAACTGTGTTTAGCCTCATGGAAAACCAAGTTGTTCTAAATTGGAATTGCCTGTGAAATTATTTCCCACCTATTCTTACTGTATGATGGACAAAGCCTTTCCTTAATATTAGGCCTGAACCTTTTGTATTATCAGCAATGAATTTCTTGACTTTGACAACTGTCCAAAATGAATATCAAGAAAACATGAAGCATGAACCCAGCAATTACAAAGCCTCTTTGCTCAGTGATCTAATGCTGCTCTTTCTAGTGTGATTATTTGGGGTTACTAAAAATAACATACGTTTTTTAAAATGATTATTTGTCAAAGCAGATCAGCTGTCAAATCATGCAGCCTCCCTATAGAGCAGGAATGTCCAAAGTCCAGCCCGGTGGCCAAATCCGGCCCACCAGTCAGTTTAATCTGGCCCCACCGGTGGTTATTTTTTGTGGCTTGCTAACTCGCCCACCAGTCAGCTCTCGCAGCCGTTTGCCGTGTGGCTCTTGGAGCAGCCCATTCATTGCCTCGTGCATGTGCCTTGCTCTTTACCCCGGTCGTTGGCCGGCTTGCGCATGCACCGAGTGCAGCTTGAGGACCCGTCTAGCCATCATCTCATGCATGTGCCATCCTCTCTGCTGGTTTTGCTCCAATACTGCTGGTTGCCTGTTTGCGCTGGCGCCCTGCGTTCGGTTCTAGGTATCGTCCTCCTGTCGGCTCTCGCATGTGCCTGCGTCTGTATCCCGGCTGTTTGCCGGCCTGCGGCAGCGGCCGTTCGGCCTTCTCTTCCGTCCGTCATTTGGCTCTGGCTGCCTCGCTCTGGTCATCCCATGCACCGTTCCCTCTGTGCTGCCTGCGATCCAAGCCAAAAGGTACAGTTGACGCTCAGGTTGCGAACATAATCCATGTGGGATGCACGCTTGCAACCCTCAGCGTTCGCAACCCACATCTGCACACATGCGGGTTGCGATTTGGCGCTTCTGCGCATGCGCAAAGCGTGATTTAGCACTTCTGCACATGCGTGACTGTTCCGGTACTTCCAGGTTTCAATGGTCCGCAACCCAAAAAAACGCAACCTGAAGCGTCTGTAACCTGAGGTATGACTGTATATGAATAGTATTCTGTGACTAATCCTTAAAAAGGGTCCAGAAATCTGGGGGGGGGGATCCTAAAAAAAGGTCCACAACAACAACTTTGGGGTAAAATCCTAAAAAAACTCAACAACTTTGGTCGGCCCTTACGCATGTTCACTTCATCAAATCTGGCCCTCTTTGAAAAAAGTTTGGACACCCGTGCTATAGAGCATATCTTCAGCGGATTTAATTAAACTGACTTCTTTGCAACGTGTTTAGAGTTCGGGTATAAAACAGAACTGTAGATTGCCATCTGCTGGCTAAGAGGAATAGTAATGATGATGATGATGATGATGATGATAAAAAGAAGACAGCTCTCATTTCAATATCCTATTTCAAGCTCTAGCTCACCTAATTTTCAGTCATGGGTGTTGATGGTCCCAAGTCCGGGTCCAATCAGAGAGCAAACTTTATAACAAATGCAAGCAAAGAAATGCTGCACTCATCTCTGACCTTTTTAAAAGTATCAGCCCCAGTCCTCAGTTTCATTGGGATTTGCTTGTTCCTGAAATGAATGTTAGTGGAATTAGTTATGGTGTTGATGGCTCACAAAATAGTTTGTTTTAAGTATAGAAGGCTTTTCATACTTTCCAGGGTCTGAAGTAGCTTCCAATTCCCAACCACACTTGAAAACTGTGAGCTACCAATGTCATGCTTTAAAAATGTATGCATCTGAGTACAAGACAGGAACCACAGTTTATGCCACGTATAAATCTGATCTTAACACAACTGGTGCCAGGCATTGGTGTCATGCCGGAAAGGTTTCAGCCTCAGGAAATCATGCAGCTACCACCATTTACGTTCATTTTCCACAAGAGCTTCCTACGATGTGTGAACTACTCATTTTAAAGGTAAGTCGTTTTAAAGGGTTTGTTGGCTGCTGTGTTATGGAGGAGATGAATGAAATGCATCTCCACACACTAGAAACTTTTTACAGACAGCTGTTCCAAGGAGGAAGAGGGATCTGTACTGCAAACATGGTTCGAGGGGGAGGGTTAACCCTTTCCCCTTGCACAATTTTCCTCATGAAAATCCCCCACAACTGCTATTTGTCACAGCATGAAAAAACTTACATGCCTATTTGTCAACATGCCTTTAGAAGAAATCTACTTGATACCAGGTAGCTAATAATTATTAGAGGCAAGTTGTAATTACTCTATCAGATGCAGTTAGCTATAATCTGGGTTCAAATCCATGCCATGAGATTCAGTGAGTAACCTTGGACCAGTTGTTCTCTCTCAGCCTAACCAACCACACAGGGTTCTTGTGAAGATGAAATGAGACAGAGATACTATATACGTTACCATGAGCTCATTGGAGGAGAGATAGGATACAAATGTAATAAATAAATAAAATAACAGAAACAAACACTACTGTATAATATAGTGCATATAGAACATGCTACAGTTCTGAATTTATGCATATTAATCATAGAATCATAGAGTTGGAAGAGACCACAAGGGCCATCGAGTCCAACTCTTAGTGAGACCAAGAGTGGGGTCTTGTCATCTAGGCAGCCCAGGACATGCATACATACTGCCCAGGCTTGCGCACCCGATATATCACTTCAGGGCTACTAATGCATTTGTTTGACTCCATCGCCTCTCAAGATAGACGGATGCCAACAACAGCGACACTACTGCTGGGATCCAAGGCTAGAGTAATACACTGGTGTTCCTGTGTCAGCAACTCCTTCCAACAGATGTGATGCACAAGAGTTGTTTTGGCAGAGATAAGCTGCAGAGAGGCTTTATTTGAACTCCCCTTGAAGTATCTTATGGGTCCTTTGAGGAACTGCAAATGTGGGTAACATCAACAACTGAGATAAGGCCTCATATGTACTATACATTTAAAGCAGTATTATACTGCTTGAAAGTCATGGGCTTCCCCCAAAGAAACCTGGGAACTGTAGTTTGTTAAGGATGCTTAGAGTTGCTAGGAGATCACCCTTCCTCTCACAAGACTACAATACCCAGCGTGGCTTAGCAATTACCAGTAATCCCTGTCACTAGGAGAGGCAATAACAGATTTCCCCCTCAAGGACAGCCACTGGAACGTCCAAAAAGAAATCTCAATGGCACTTTATTGCTTCCACCCATGTAACCTAATGACTTACTGGTGTCCCCCCCCCAAAAAAACAACAACTATAACCTTAAATTTATCTGCATGCCTTAAAACAAAGTTAAAAGGCACCATCTAAATTTATAAAGAAGAATTATATCAGTTTAAAAAGAAACAAACTAGTTGTACTGTAGAATGGAGCCCTTAAATAGTTCAGCTTGAAGGGAGCCAAGATTATCACACAATTTTACGTCCTGCTGAAATGAATGGAACTTACTGATAACACATTTATGGTCAATGGCAATATCTAGGAAAAAATAAAAGAAATTATGATTAAATGGAGATTATGAGGAACGTGCCCTTCCATGACTTGAGTCCTTTCTTGGGAATGGATTTTGATTTCTAAAATGAAGAAGGCAATCATTCTGAATTTTATTATCGTCATATATTTTTTGCTTCTGAACTTGGCCAGGAATACT
The DNA here is from genome assembly GCF_027172205.1 of Podarcis raffonei. Classification (NCBI taxonomy): domain Eukaryota; kingdom Metazoa; phylum Chordata; class Lepidosauria; order Squamata; family Lacertidae; genus Podarcis; species Podarcis raffonei. The sequence continues at coordinate 51,669,199 of NC_070610.1, forward strand.
TGTTAACATAACCATATGCAGGCCTGCACATTACTTACAAAAACATGAACTCACTTGAGGCCTGCGACTTTAGCAACTGATCCCTCTTAGGCCCTGTGATAATTTCAGCATCTGTTTGAAGCACTAACAGCACCAAATCTAGAGCTCTACGCCACGCTTCCACCTTAGCAGTAACATTGTCATATACTTTCAGAGGCTTTTCAAATGTCCCACCATGTTCAGGGCTTGCTGTTCCCATCTTCCCCTTTTTAAACTCATCCAGCAGGTAGGTGGACGGCAAACCACTCAAGGCTGCTTTCCTGAGATGCTGTTGTATAAAGGTGCTGGCTTCAAGCTCCGATGCAGAGTCTGCACTGTTACACATAACGGTACAAATGTACTGGTGCCAACCACGTGACAAAGCATTAAGCACCAGAGCTTTATATTGCTCTGAAGTTTTTGCAAGCCAAGAGTAGCCATCATGAAACCCTTCTTCCCTGGAATTCTTGGCTGCTTTCTCCAGATTCTCAAGATAAGCAAGACACAGGAGCTCCATGGTGCCACCTCCTGGAAAGACTGCTTGATCGAGAAGGGCATGATGCACACGGTGAGCGCAGGTCCAAAACTGATCTTCGATGGCTTGCATCTTGGATATAACCGGGCAACTAAGCACAGCTGTTATCAGGTGAGTGCCTTTTGCTGTTAAAGCAACTGGCACTTGGCCATTCAATCCAACCCAACTTAACTTTAATGCTCCACAGAGGTTCAGATAGACATCCTCACCTATGCAATGCTCATTCACTTGGGTAAGGTAAGTCACTCTGTCTGCTCTTGTAACATCACTAAAAGCCTTCAATACATTGTCAGCTACCCCGTTAATTGTCACTATATTATTCAGCAGGCATCTTTCTTCTAAACTTGCTGATGTGTTGCCTCGTACCAAAATTAGATTTACCCTGGACTGAATCAGAATATCCAACATGGAGTTGACCCACAATCTTGAGCTGTTGTCTTCCGCAGCTGGACTTTCTAAGAACATTCTTACATTCTGTGACCTGTTAAACCCCAGATGGTGGTATGTTTCGCTCAGGTCACCATCGGCAAGAATAATACGAAGAGGCCTATCCTGGAGCTGCTTAGCAACAGCAACTTTCTCTGGGTGTAATAAAGTGATGTACCCAGGACAGACACAAGAATGACTTTCAGACATGCCTGGTAAACAACATGTCACAACTTCTGAAATATTAAATTGGAAAGGATGGACACCAGCCATTCTGTTGGCAGTCTGCAGCTGGCATCTGAGAATATCCTGTACCAGTTTCATTGCGTGCCAATTTCCATGGCTCAAAGACATTGCCAGTTGTCCCAAATCACTTAACTCATTAAAATGTTTTGTGCATTTGGCCAGCTGATTGGTTTGCTGCAGTGAAGGACTTTCCTTTATACTGCTGAAGTGCCTACTGAAGTGGGTTACTTTTGATATTTTCTTACGGCCTGAGGCACCCAAAGGACAGCTTTGAAAGCTGCAGCTTTTCTGACTCACAGTTTTGCAAACTGTAAAACCACAACTGGTTTCGACTGATTTACCTAGTGAACTAACTCTGCTGCCTGCAGTCAATACTCCTGGACATGCACACTTTTCCTGACAATTGCATGCATTTGCTTCCTGGATTGTAGCAATTATTGATTCTTCTTCTGATACTTGTGCATAATCATAAGGATGTTCAAGCAAATAACTATTGTAGGATTTGGTATCTGGAGTTTTCATTTCAATTACCTGTCTTCCAGCAATGCCAGAACAGATGTCATTGGAGGCTTTGTCATCACATTTAATAGGAATATCATATAGTCTTTGCTGCATGTTGTGTAGTGATAATGTAAGGCGCTGCAGATGTTCAATGCAAGAGTTCAGGCCTTCAAACATCTCAGCTACCACTATGGAAAGGGGAACACCCTGCTGAAGGCATTCAAGTACAGCCTTGCTCCAAATGCTGACAAGAAACAACAGGGTAGTTGTCCCAGTTCTATATTCTTTGTTCTGTGCCTGGATGGCTTCATTAAGAAGTTGTCCCACTGCACTAGTTAAATCCAAGCTTTCAAGAAGTCTTACTGCAGAACAAACCAACACACCACCAGGAGTACATTCATCATCAATAAATTTGGGTGATTTCACTGGTCCTAAAAATGTCCTTCCGGTGGATGCCAAAGCTGAAAGTTGCTGCAGTCCAATATGCCTCTTTCTGTTCATGTTCCGGAAAGCCATGACATCTACAAATGAAACACAAGACTTATTGCTTCTGCCTTTTAATGCCTTCCAGCTCTTACTTCATCCATTCCACAGTGTTGAATCTTACTTTTAATGTTTCCAAGGTGATATATCAACTTATCCATTTTCCTGACGGAAATAAAAATCCATGCTTCGCACATATTGGGGGATACCAAGTGGGTGCAGAACAGGAAACTAAGATGCCAGCATTAGAATTAAGGAAGGTAAAGAAGCCACATCCACTACCAGAGAAACTGTGAGGACTTTATTAGGAAGTGAACATCACAGGAGCAAGGACAGGAAATGGGGAAGGCTATATGTCTTTTTCCATTAAAATAATGGACTTGCATCATTTTTTGTTGCAAAACCTACCAAATCCTTAATTGTCTAAGTAACATAAGAAGCAGAAACGGGATGATACTAGATGCAGCATCTGGATCTGTTCCCTGGGTGGAATCTAGGTTGGCCACACGAAAGGATTCCAAAGTGTTCTATTTGGCAAGGCAGTTCTCAGAATCACCATTATGTCCTGAGGAAACACCTCTTCCAGGACAGAAAAATTTCCTGGTTTTGAATGCTTTAGAAACACTTTTTACCTGAATGAATGCACACATACACACACAGATTATACTAGAGTATGGTTTCCATGGCATGCCAGGTCAGAGGCCAAGAGAATCAAAATCCTACTTTAGCTGTTGCAAATGTGCATTTGTGTGCTCAAGAGTGTGTGCACAGGTGCATTTTTGGCACACACATGGCAATAAATTGGCAAAATAGCCCTCAGGCAATAAATAAATACATCTCCCACTTCTGAAGTAGCATGAACATGCAGGTCAAGTGGTTTTAAAACTCACATGCATTATTAACTTCTTGGTTCATGATGGATAACGGGCTGAACAAATAAAGGGAATGTGACCCTATCTGTGTACCTTCCTTCTTTGTGGTGTCCAGGTAATGCCTGGAAAAAATATTCAAGGCTTGCATGAAGAGCTTGCATAGATAGGCAGCTGCCAAGGCCTCAATTTCCCAGGAAGGCTGTGTGTATAACAGCTGCTACTAAGCTGTAGCGGTTCCTGGAAGGCTTGAGTCCTGTTGAGTGGGTGCCATCGCTTACTACGGGATGTTCTGCTCTGTGCTGTGCTAAGCAACGCAGCAAGTGACCAAGGCAACTGTCAGCACCTTTGCTTGCTCCCTCTCTCCGCCTGAGCTGTGTGCTGTAGGAACTGGACCCAGCAGGCTCAAGCCATACTGCTGCATCCCCCAAAGGGAAGGCACAGAGCAACTTTGCCAGGTGGCTCACCTGCACTTAGCACCCGGAGAGAGGGCTGCGTAGGTCTTGCCCTCTCCCTGGGCAGCAAGACCACCATAGCCCAATACTTCCCAGCACACCGCCCGGAGCGGCCAACCCTAAAAAAATACATTACCTGCTTAACTTTAGGTTCCCCTTTGAAAGATGGCATCACGCTGTGCCTTGAGCCTGAGCATCAGTTGTTCATCTCCCTTCCATAGAGCTCCCAACTGCTTTCGCTTCTCTCTCTTTCTCTTTCTCTCCCTCCAGCCCCCACTAGCCTGCAAGTACAAACTCTCTTGCCCGTCCCGGACGGAATTCAAGGCACTCTACTGAGCATGCTCTTGAACTCCGAGCACGCTCAGTAACATCTACTGAAGCCCTTGCCCTTACCCAGCCCTTGCTGGGATGATAGCCCAGCCTTTGCTGTTAGTGGGGATACAAAGGTAAAGGGGCGGGACAAGAGAAGTGGAAGAGCAGTGGCCGTTGGCCGGAGACCAGTCAGAGAATACAAAAGGGCAGAGGTGTGCCCCGTGCATTTTTTGGGTGGTCTCTGAAGAGGGAAGGGGCCACACACACAATTTTTTTAAGGCACAAGAATTACTGCTACTGGATTTTCTCGATTCCCTCCCCCGCGCTTCTCTGTGCTCAGTCATAGCCGCTATTTCTTTCTTCCGAGCCGTTGTAGATTCGCAGAAAAGAGATGTATTGACTGTAATTAGTTTGAATATGCTGCCTTGAAAGTATCGTTTAAGTGTAATATTTCAGAGAAGTGCACTGTGCATGCGTGCGTGTATTCACCCGCCTCTCGACTTGCAAAACCAACACCGAAAGGATTAGAAAGTGCGACTGCTTGCCTGCCAATTCTTGGAACTCGCTTCTCAAAGTGGAAGTGTTTGCGGCTCAAACTCTCCTCACCCAGGAACCACATTAACTGCAGCCTTATTACTGGGTGCACTTCCCGGAGAGCCAACTCCCGTTTAAGTCAGCGGGCGCAAAAGAGGACTGCGTGGTTAATGTGTAAAGCGTGCAGGGAGAACCCACTGCAGGGACAGACTGCAGACTGAAGCCTTTTCACCTCATGTTCTGACTCCTGTACTCTCTTGTTCCTTCCTCGCTCCCTGATACCTGCGCAACCCACGTCCAGTATTAACATTCACGCCAAAGAAGCGTCCTGGAGAGCTCCAAAGCTTGCTCACAACTTTGGCATCACCGCACTATGGCGTTCAGGGTTCTCCCCACCCGGGTCAATGTGCCTATCACCTAAGGGATTTGTACTAGTAGAGACACTCTGCACATGCTAAAAGGCAGTTTATGTTCCTCCTCCTTTTTGCTCCCTCACTTATTCCAGAACTCCGCAGTGCAATTGGGGAAGGGGCCAGCTTCCTGACATAAATCAAGCCCCTGGCCGCTGTCTCTCCTCCCTGTTAACAGCACGCCGGCGCCCTCCGATGGGAAGGGGGGTGCGGTTGCCAGGACACCACCTCCGCTTTGTTTGTGTATCCAGCCAGAAACGGCAACGGCGTTCTGCGTGATGTCACAAGGCCCGCAACTCCCCTCCTGCCGCCTGGTTGGCCCTAGGAAGCGAAAGGAGCCGGGGCTTGCCGGGAATCCCTTCTGTCATTGGACAGTGTTCAGCTTTTAGGGGCGGAGCGGCATGAGTCAGAGAACGCAGGTGGTTGAAGAGTCGGCATCCGCCTCTTCGTTGAGCGAACCAAGCGCGGGGCGAGACAGATTTTACAGAATGGTGAGTTGTGCTTCCTGCCCGCAGTTCTTCATGCATTATAAAACAGTGCCTGCTCCCGCCTCCTACTTATGAGGACCAGAGCTAGTAAAGCTGTCTGTTTGCCCGCCCATTCCAATCTCTTCAAAGCTCACCCACCCCTGAAACATCTTTCACCCCCCCCCATCATGTTATTCGTGGTTTTCTCGCGGTTTCCTATGATAAGCTGAGGCGAGTAAAAACAACGCCAATACGAATCTGACCGCACACAGTGCTCCTTTGAATGTTTACAGGGAAGTAAGACCCACTGAGTTACTTGCAGGTAAGTGTGCCATTTAGCTTTATAACTGATGCCTCCATCTCAAATTTAGAAGACTGTGGGGCAGCAGTGCCCAAGCCCTAGATCTCTTGTGCCAGCCTCCATCTTTCCTGCCCCTCTCCACTTTTTAGACTTAGTTGGGAGAAGGGTTACTTTGCTTTCAGGGTGACTGGGTCTGCTCGGTTTGCCCCAGACACTCCAGACGTCTGTGCAAACTTGTGTCGTGCCTCCAAGTAGCAAGCAGCACTCCTTCTCTGAGGCAGTTTGAACAGCCACTATTCAACACGCTTTCTTCACACAATGTGCATGTGTGTGTGTGATGGTAAGACCGCCATCACACAGCCTCCACTAGAAGATTTGCAGTGTCACATCACAATCCTGGATTTGCATGAAGTCGTTGTTGGGTAGGGGAGTCAAAGAGAAGACAGGTTGCACAACAGCTGTGGCTGTGGCATGAGAACTAGAAGGGAAGGACACTGAGAGGGGAAAGAAGTGGGAAAAGTCTGAATAGATTTGCAAAAAAGGTTTTAGGAAAAAGAAATAGCAGAGGTGCATACAAAACAGAAGCTAACACCGAAAAGGTAACACAACAGAGCCTCTCTCCACTCCTTTCTGAAGCTTTGTTTTAAACCACCACTTTCCCCTTCAGTTATCTCCTTCTGCTTGCTCTACTCTGTTATTTAAAACCTCAATTTTCCACTCACTGTCGCCCTCTGCCACTGTTTAAAACTGCCATTTTCTTTTCAGCGCCTCTCATTTTTTTCTTGTACAGTGGTACCTCAGGTTAAGTACTTAATTCATTCTAGAGGTTCGTTCTTAACCTGCAACTGTTCTTAACCTGAAGCACCACTTTAGCTAATGGGGCCTCCTGCTGCCGCTGCGCCGCCAGAGCACGATTGCTGTTCTCATTCTGAAGCAAAGTTCTTAACCCGAGGTACTATTTCTGGGTTAGCGGAGTTTGTAACCTGAAGCGTATGTAACCTGAAGCGTATGTACCACTGTACTCAAATTTTCTCCTTCTTCCTTTCCTCAGCTGCCCTGTGTGAAAGAGTTCAAAGGATGCAGAGCCCTCAAATATTCCACAGTACTTTAGCACAATGTATTTCATCCCTGGTACCATGTGTTGTTTTCAACATGAAGTTCCAGATTCAATGTAATCATTTAGAATAGGTATTTTATTAGCAAGCATAAACACCCATGTATGTATAGGTACAACATCTATCAACTTAACTGAACAAAGTAACTGGCAGGTGTGCTTCTCTAAGATTCTATTTGCCTTAAAGATACAGCAACTTATATAATCACAGCAAAAGTGGCTACAGCATGGGAACGGATGTGGTCTCTGTGTAAGGGGGAGTTGAAAAAAGGAGTTAGGGTGAAGATAATAACTGAGTGTGTGGGCTGCGAAATAGACGAGGAAATATGAAAGTGGGTGTGGTCTGTGCGGAAGGAGGATGAAGAAGAAAATGCAGGGTAAAGGTGAAAATGGATATGAAGGGAGTTGCAAAAAAGGGAGCAGAAGGTATAGGATAATGAAAACAAGGACAGGAAAGTGTTTGAAGAACAGGTGGGCTTAATAAGTGGGCAGTAGGTGAAAGGGGTGCTTAGTAGTTCAATATGTGGATGGGGAGGAAGATCCAGCTTAGCGTGGGAGGGGCTGTGTGCAAGGGTGGATTGCACAAAATAAGAGGGGAGGCATAGACACGGGGGTGAAGGTGAAAATGGGTGCAAAGCAGGGCTGCCAAACAGAAGAGGGAAGTGACTTCAGAAGTGGTGTTGAGAAAGTGAAAAGCGAGCTTAGTAGCTGCATTAAAAGGTACTGGTCTGTGCCTATCTACTTAGAGCTCCTCTTTGCATAGGGTGAGGTGGCACGGCTGCATGCTTACTTGGGGCAAAGGCTTATACAACACAGCTGGACTGCCTGTGTATGTTCAAGCATGTATTTGTTGAATGAGCTGCCTTGGACAATGCATCTCCCCAGTTTGTGGAGGTGAGCATGTGTGTGCAGCTTGTCTCCTCCACCCACCATGTCTGCCATGCCCTTCATGGTATATGCGAGGCGGGAAAAACCCAGTGACACTTGCACAATTCTATGTGCGTAGATGATAATTGTGTGCGTGCTTAATTTCCTGCTTTTAATAGGAAAATCAAACCTGATGTTTTTCTTTTTGCCTATGTGCATTGATAACTGTACACATGTGGGCGGCCGTTGTACATTCCATCCCCACAGGTAGAGATGGGGAGGGGCAGGTGACGCTGGTGTGCTAGGAAGGAGGGAAAGAGTTGTGCGTGCTTTCTCCCCAATACGTGATGGGCCAGATCTGGGGGAAGGGGATTGTATTGCCTGATCTGGTTCCATATCTAATATAGACCTGTGAGAACACCTTTGCGTGAGTAGTCATAATAGGTACTTCAATACAGAACAGTGAGGGGCGGGGAGGTAAACAATTGCAGCCCAAAAGTCCTCTGCTCTTTAATTTTAGCAACTTTGGCAAATCAAATACATGTAGACATAAATATTTTTTTTTAGAATGTGATAACTATGTATTTTTGTATTTTTAGCTTTCTGCAAATAATCTTTTTAAATTCTCTCTTTCTCTCGCTTAATGAAAGGCATCCGGTTTTAGAAGACCAACCTTGGGTGCTAACCTACGAAGGAAAAGTGGGCTGAAACATGAATTGTCCGAGGAGCAAAAGCAGGAGGTCCGGGAAGCTTTCGATTTGTTTGACACCGATGGATCTGGCACCATTGATGTTAAAGAATTAAAGGTATGTGTGTGTATTCTTGTAGTGATTTATAGTGCAATCCTAGGGATGCAGGTGGCGCTGTGGTGTAAACCACTGAACCTTGGGCTTGCCAATCAGAAGGTCGGTGGTTCGAATCCCCACGACGGGGTGAGCTCCCGTTGTTCAGTCCCTGCTCCTGCCAACCTAGCAGTTGATGAAAGCACATCAAAGTGCAAGTAGATAAATAGGTACCGCTACGCCGGGAAGGTAAACGGCGTTTCCATGCACTGCTCTGGTTCGCCAGAAGCCGCTTAGTCATGCTGGCCACATGACCTGGAAAAACTGTCTGCGGAAGTGGACAAATGCTGGCTCCCTCAGCCTGTAAAGAGAGACGAGCACCACAACTCCAGAGTCGTTTGTGACTGGACTTAACTGTCAGGGGTCCCTTTACCTAGTGCAATCCTAACCATGTATACTTGTAAATAAGCCCTATTGATTTTAGTGAGGCATACTCTCAGGATTGTGGTTTTTGTAAGTGAAGGCTGACTGTTTCTTGCTTCAGAACTATTTCTACATACATAAAAATTTAGCTTATTAATACACAAACTGAAACAACCATAGCTCAGTTACAGAGCATCTGCCTTGCTTGCAAAAGGTCCCAGATTCAACCTCTAGATAGGACTGGAAAAAATATATACAAGTCTGAAACTCTGGGAAGCTGTTGCCAGTCAGTGTTGACAATACTGAGCTAGATGGACCATTTTCCTGACTTTGTTTAAGGCAGCTTCCTGTCTTGCTAATCACCTGGTGCCCATTAATCACGCAAGCTTCCAGGTGGCTCTCCCTTATGTTTCCAACACCATTTCTGTTACAGGTTGCAATGCGTGCTCTTGGCTTTGAGCCAAAGAAAGAAGAAATTAGAAAGATGGTAGCAGATATCGGGAAAGAAGGAAGCTGTGTCATAGAGTTTGAAGACTTTTTGACTATGATGACCCAAAAAATGGTAAGACATAATTTTGCTTTTGTGCAGTTGGAGTAAGAGTCAGCACTTCTTTTTTTACTTCTCTCCCCCTTCCTTTTCTTCAAAGAGTGAAAAAGATACCAAAGAAGAAATCCTAAAGGCTTTCCGATTATTTGATGATGATGGGACAGGCAAGATTTCATTTAGAAACCTAAAGAGAGTTTCCAAGGAACTTGGAGAAAACTTAACAGATGAAGAGTTACAGGTAAATGTTTTGCTTTGCTAAGCCTTTATTCATAGATGCTGCACGACTAAACGACTAAACAACAGCAATAGTTGGAGCTGGCGGTACTGAGGGTCATTGGGCTGTTTAATTGTATTTGTGCATATTTCAGAGGGCTCTGAAGTACACCTGTTCAGCCATCACCTCTTCCAGGATATGCTGTTCCATTTCCCCCTTCCTGGTATTCTCCGCACTCCTGCAACATGCAGTGATCATTTTGTAGAACCTAAACATGCTCAGTCCTGATTGTTGGAAGTTTGCCCCCCCCCTTTCCCCCAAGAGAAAGAAAGAAAAAAGACTTTTTTTTGTAGTTCTGAAAACATGAGTGTCTTCAAATCCCGCTGATACCTTGTGTTTAAACAGTTCTGTTTTGACTACATAAGCAGAGGCATTTGGCAAAAGAGTTTGCTGTTTGTATTTAGGATATTTATTCATCAAGCATTACAATTTTGGGCATTATAATGGAGCTGAGAAAACACTTAACAAAATGAGTGCTGGGTGCTTCCAGGTCAGTGCTTAATCTTCAGTGTTTTTTTTACAGGAAATGATAGATGAAGCTGACCGTGATGGCGATGGTGAAATAGATGAACAGGAGTTCTTGAGAATCATGAAAAAGACCAGTCTGTATTAATGGCTATGTTACCTAAAAGGTGACCCGCGAAGATTTAAAAATATTTCTGCTATTCTATGATGTGCTCAATAGGATGCCAGGTTTGGATTGAGGGAGGGAGATGAGTGGTGCTTTTTTGAGAGAGAGAGAGAGAGAGAGAGAGAGAGAGAGAGAGAGAGAGAGAATGAATATCTGCCAAATAGGTTTGGGGTTGTTTTTTTAAGGTGCTGGATTTAAACAGTTCCTGACTCAAAAACTGTGCTTCGTATCTGATCTGACCAAGTTAAGATTGCTTCACATTATAAAACTTGCAAAATGTAAGAGCACAGGCAACCTCCTTCCTAGGACTTTGAGAGATATCACGATGATTTATTACCCCATTAAAAACAACAAAAATTACACCAGAATTGTTGACTTGTAATTCTTCATTAAAGAATTTGCACCAACATGTGTTTGGTTTGGATGGTAAAGTGATAAGATCTTTATTTGTCAATAACATGTTCCTCGCTCAGCTACACAGGTGAATACGTACGAGCCTTAATTGTAGCAACATTTAATTTTTTCCTCACTGAAAGAAGAAAGGATGGTACTCTTAACTGAAGGGGAGAGATTGTAAGGTAGATGGTTTTGGATGCCAGTAGTTCCTTGCGGAGTGCCAAGCAGAGTTCTGACCCTTAATGCATCTGAAATGTGAGGGTGGTCATGAGAGGCTTCCAGTTTGATCAGGGAAATGTCAGGGGACAAATTGGAGCTGCTTAACCCTCTCCCCTCCAGTAGTTTTTCTGCTCAAAATTGTCCTTTTCAGCCAGTGAGGAGCAGATGGGGATGGAATTTTGAGCAGGAAAACAGCTGGAGGAGGAAGAGGTAAGCACTGCCTCCTCCTGTTGTTCCTCTGCTCAAATGGACAGTCACTAATGATCACCCTTCTCCTCTCTTGCATCTTGTTTGACCCCCCCCCCCCGCACTATTTGAATTTTAACCCATATCACTGGGATTCAGCTAGCAACAGTGCTCTGCGTCAGGAATGGGAAGCCTGTGTACCTCAGGCTGTTGTTGGATTTCATCTCCTATCAGCCGCAGCCAGCCTCGCCAGTGGAGAGTTACATCCCTAAACATCTGGAGGGCCACAGGTTCCCTGTCCCTGCTGTACATGGAGGTGCTTACAGTGTATGCCGGACTGCTGCAATCTTGTTAGTCAGATCTTATAGAATTATATAAATGTTTGCTATACAAAGCCCTTGAGGTTTGCAAAGACCTACGTGTAAACTTTTTCTTTCTTTCTGGGAGTAGCGCCAGTGAAGTTAACACAAGCCATCTAAGGGTGACTTTGGTTTGGCGTGTTTTTAATGTCTGGTTTGCCTAGGTCTTGCACTCAGTGCCACACAGTGAGGGCCATATGCCAAATCATTGCTTTTCACATGGCAGCTTCTTCTGAGTGGCATGATCCTCCACATGGGTGCCTGAATCTGTGGTGTGGAGCATCTTAAATAAACAAACATGTGGGTGATCTCCCAATGAAAGTGCATATAAATTCCTAACCTTCCCTGAAAGCATCAGTGCAATAAATGCTTTACGAAGTTCATTTTTTCTAGAAACAGTTACTTGGTGTTGATTAACAACTTTTTTGTGGCTAGTATCTGTCTCACAGTCTAAGCAGGACCACTTGTCAATCCCATTCTAGGTGTTTTACATGTAGGAAATGCATGTATGTAATCTACTGCTTGATGTCTCATATGATGCTGTTTTTAACTTTATGAGATCTTCAATAAACCAGCATTAGACTGTACCCGAGACCCCCCCCCCTTTTTTAAAAATGCAGGCAGCTACTTTCACAAGGTAGGGATGATTTTACAGTTTTGCTGGGTCAGGCATCAATGATCTACTGACAGTAGGTTATGGGCCTAGCAGAGGGTTCCAATGTTTGACTTCCAGATGTTCTAAACCAGCTCTTGCAATATGTAGGTTGTGCATACTTTGGAGTTCAACATTCTCATGAAGCAAACCTTGCCTGAGTCCCCCGCCCCCAATGAGGAAAAGTTTTGAGCTTTTTAATTTAGGAAAAAGTGAGTAAGGGGCAGACATAATAGAAGAGGAAGTTGATAGAAACAAGTTTTCCTTCTCTTCTCCTAATGCTAGAACACAGGATGGAGAAAGTTTAATTATACAATCCTCTCTCTCTCTAGATGTAGTGATGGCAACCAACTTGGATGGCTTTAAAGAAGGATTAGACCAATTCATGAAGGATAAGGTTAAGTCCATTGTCAGATGGTATGCCTTTGAATCTGACTTGCCCATTATACTAAGTGGGTAGAGAGTGCTGTTATATGCAGTCCTGTTTGTGGGCATTTCATGGGCCTCATGTTGGCCACTGTGAGAATATAGGATGGTGGACCGGATAGACTTTGGGCTGATTGAGCAGGGCTCTTATGCCCATATATATGTTTGGAAGAAGTGCAAGTCTGACAAGTGAGCCTTAGACACCAGGAAGCGCACTTTGGAACACGTTGAGAGAGGAGCCTGAAGAGGAACTTTTACTTTTTACATTAGTCACCAGCCACTGTGTACAAGGATCAAGATTTAGATTGCCAGAGATACAGACAATTTGGGGCAGGCAGGAAATCTGATAAACAGAAATGGAAATGTGAAAAAAAAGTCAGAATTTCATTTGGCGTCACAACGCCTGGGCATGGCGGTGAAGAAAACGTGAAGTGCGGCATGCTGTCTGCCAATGAATGGGGGGGATTTCTCTTCGTTTGGGGCTTTTGGGGACTGTTGATATGTAACAGATTAACAGGATGCCTTGGAAACATGATCTCCACCTACTTTTTTTTCTTTGCATTTACGGTAATAATGGGGAACAGTAGTGATTCCCCCCCCCCCTTTGGTTTAAGTTCCATTTTATTATTCATAGTGAAACTTGGTAAGATGGGCCAAGCTTGAAAGTTACTTCATCTATACACCTGTGGGTTATTTCTCTGATCTTTTCTTCTTCTTTAATTGCAGTCTGAAGTTATTTACTTGTTCATGTTCCAAGGCATAACACTTTGGAGCTACTCTGCCCTCATTTCCAATTTCCTGTTTGTTTTTAATGTTCTGCTTACATGTATATCTGAGTTATATTATTATTTGGTTCTGGTTTAATAAAGATAATTGAATCCTTATTGTACTTCTAAATCATTTAGTGCTTTTATTCCTTTCACTTTATATTTTAGCAGCTGCCATAGGAAACTGAGGGAGGCCTAGATGTAGGTATGATTCACTTAATTCTTCAGTGGGTTTACAGTTTCACCACTTATTCCTGTTGGGCTGTAAAGAGGCATCTCATTAGATTTTGACTCACTAATTGTGGTTTACAGTATGATACATGGGAGGCTTAAGTAACACTGCAATGTACCATTAATATTGGCAAGGTTCTTGTAATAATATACAAAGCCCCAGACAAACTGAGGGCAAGGTACCTTACTGTCAGGGACTGGACTGAGGAGGAATGGTGGAGACTGCCTCCTCCTCCGCCTCAATCTTCCAGAGAAGAGGAAGACAGTATAGATTTACAACAGTGGTTTCCAAAAGGTCATGGCTCAGAGATAGATGAGGGGCAAAGCTGGGAAATAACGGGAGAAGGGGGGAAGCAAGCAGAACCGGAGCAGCTGGCTGACACGTTATCACTAGAAAGCATTCCAGACCCCCTTTCTCCCAGAACCCGGCGAGCAGTGAAAGTAGGAGAGCAAAGAGCTAAGAGGCAAATGGCCTTAAACAGCCACCGTAAAAGGGGGGGGGTGCTGTTGACAATTGAGAAGGAAAGAGGGGTGGAGTTTATTTGGAGCAACACCATTACTCCAAGAGGTTGCCTTTCTAAGCCTCTCTCTGTGAATATTGAATAAAAGACTTTGGTAAGAGCTTTTCTTGTCTGTCTGTCCCTGGCAGCCTGCCGTGGGAGGATCGGATTCTCTGATGTCTGACACTTACGGTATGCCTGAGCCCTTATATCCCAGCTGAGCTGTTAATTATCCCAGGGTTTCAGAAACCCAACTTGCTCCAACTAGGCCATTTTGTGTCACTGGTCCCACGTTGTGGACTATTCCTTCCAGCAGAGATTCAGCATGCTTCCTAGCTACTAATTTCCAGGCATCTCTTGAAGACCATTTAATGCCAGCAGGCCTGTCCAGTTGTTTAATTTTCAAAAGTTGAGTTAGTCATTTTAGTGACAATTTTGTATTGTTTTATACTATTGTATTTGTATATGTTGTGCACTATCTTGATATTTTTTTCTGACTGGGAAGTGTGTTTATTAAATCAACAGCACACATTTTTCAGAAACTTCCAAGTAATCAGAGAAAAATTCTATGAAACTACACCAAAAGGTCTAGTGGTGGCCCACCATTTAAATAATGAGTGTGACTTCTAACCCAATCTGCTAAGAATTAAGTCCCACTGAAAGCAATAATGGTTATGGCTAAAGTAGCCAATGATAATCACGATAGCCTTATATTTAACTCTAGCTACGTGTAAGATGGGGAGTCATACATGAACAGAGATGGATATTATCTCAGAGACCTGCATCAGATTAATTTAGCAATTAACTGGGGAAGGGATTTCCTGGAGGGAGAGGAGAGGAAAACTAGGGAAATTCGTAGGACTCAGATTACATGACCCATCCTTTCTGTTTCCAGAAGCATGCCCCACCAGCACATACCCTTGAAACACACCTCGCCATTTACTTTTGATATATACAACGATGCCAACAGTCCCAGAGGTGCATAGTGCAAAGGGAGAAGGGTCTCCTACTTCCTTCTCAGACACTCCAGAATGCTGATTAACAGCACTTGGGAAATAGATTCCTCTGAAAGACTGAGCCCCTGGGAGAACTACATCTCCCACAAACCTTTAAGCTGTTGTCCCAGTATGCCAGAGAAAGAACGGAGAGGAATTTCCCTCCTTGCAGCACTAGGTGTCTGCCTGTGTTGACACATGTATTAAAACAAGTGTGGAGCTGGAGCTGGAATGGCAGCAAGTACAATGAAGAATAGAGGATGAGCAGGAGGCAGTTTTTCTCTGTCTCAGCTTTTGGTAGCTTTAGAAACCTGCCCCTTCTTTGAGGCGTGCTGATAATTCTGTGTCTGAATGATTGAGGCATAACACTGATGCATATTCAAATACACATCTAATTGAAAGCAGATTTCAATTTAAGGGAGAAATTCAGATGCACACCTCATTTACTTCAAATTATGGTTCCTAATTCACATGTGATATGCACACAGATCAGAGTGATGAAGCAGGAATTCTAACACATCATTTAAAATATTTAGTGGCACTTATTTTATTTAGTGCATGAAATCTATATATCGCTTGATTGTAAAAAAAATAAAAATCAGGTTACATGGATCTAGTTTACTCCATATTGCTTTAACAGAAATGCGTTCACAACCAACTGAATTATGTGCTAGAAGTTCTGTTGAAGAACATTACAAAGCTTAATTTTTTAAAAAAAATTATAAATACTTATGAATACACATAACTAATTCCAAAGGTAACTGTTAAGCTTTGGGGAAATTTTCCTCATGTTTTATTCAAATTCACATTGACGTTTTCACCCATTGTTCCCATTTAAACTGATTTGCCACAGATAGCTGATGGAAAAATGCTGAAAGGAAATAACAGAAATGCAAAAATAACAGCACTGAATACAACTACTTAAAAAAAAACCCAACAAACTGCAGGATGTGTTCTTATTCTTTAAAAGCTTAGCAATGCAACATGTTCTATGGAAAAAGTTTACTGAGCAAAACAGCTTAGCCCTTCAATGATGTCATGAGAACTGCATTAGCAAGCAAAAAAAATCTAAAAAGTCCCCAGAAGCATCAGCGAATTTGTCAGACCTTTTTCAAGTAAAATGCAACCACAATGCCAGAAACAAAGGCAACCTCAGAAATGCTGTATAGATTATGATACAGAGAACGTGATGATTATTAACTTCGTTTATACTTTCTATAGTGAATCATATTAATTGTTTTGTTTTTAGTGGAGCACGGAGAAAGGGTGAATCACCTATTTCTGAACCATTTCTCAGTGCAGTTCCCTCTATAATCTGTGATAGATAGCCAGGACAAGAGTGGAACCAGAGTTAATTCCCAAGTTACTCCCTTCTTATGCTTCCCAATTTCTCTGTCTCTCTACTCCCATCATTTCCTTATTCTGCAATGAAAGAAACTTCACAGGGGTCACTTTCAACAAAATTCTTTGAAAGCAGTTAATTTCATCATTAGCCTTTAAAGGGGTTGAACTGTATGTAACCCAATAGTGACTAAGCTATAGGAAAAGCATCTCTTCACTTTAAGAATAGGTGGGTGGGGAAACCTGGCTGTGAACGAGGGCTTAAGTCACTGTAGCTGGGTGGTAAGTGAGGGGAAACAGAGAATTGTTGCCCAGGGTTTCTAGAATTCCACTGAATGGAATTCAGATTTAAAGCCCACGAGCTGTTGACTCAGCATGTTCCTAAACTGAGCTTTTAGAAAAGGCGTAACCCCTGCTCTTATCAGATGTGGACTATATCAGTTCTTCAAAGAGCATGAACTGCACAGGATACTGTAGAGAGATCACACACTTTTAAATCCGTGGTTGGCGCCCTGCCTGGAGAATTTATATATTTATATATTTATTTATTTATCTACCAATCAGGCTGTGTAGACATCCTGATTGCAGAATGGTTTACAGCACACATTAGATAAAACAGGATTATAATTTAAAAAAGAAGCAGACATGAAATACCATTAAAATGAACAGCAGATAAAATAATCGCAAGGATTAAATGCCACAGCAATGCTGAATAATAATAATTTATTATTTATACCCAGCCACTCTGAGCAGCTTCCAACAAAAGAGTAAAAGTACATTAAAACATCACTCATTAAAAACACAGACTGAAATGTGGAGAAGTGAACTTACAATTGGAAAAATGAGAAATGAGGGAGAACCAAAACTGACCAACTTGTCCATCTCTAGTTCCATCCGATACTTTTTTTAACTGACCATGTTGTGTTGTGTTTTCTGCTGTTGTGCCTTACTGTTAAAAGGTAAAGGGACCCGCGACCATTAGGTCCAGTGGTGACCGACTCTGGGGCTGCGGTGCTCATCTCGCTTTATTGGCCGAGGGAGCCGGCGTACAGCTTCCGAGTCATGTGGTCAGCAGGACTAAGCCGCTTTTGGCGAACCAGAGCAGCGCACGGAAACGCCGCTTACCTTCCTGCTGTAGCGGTACCTATTTATCTACTTGCACTTGACGTGCTTTCGAACTGCTAGGTTGGCAGGAGCTGGGACCGAGCCACAGGAGCTCACCCCGTTGCAGGGATTTGAACCGCCGACCTTCCGATCAGCAAGTCCTAGGCTCTGTGGTTTAACTCACAGCGCCACCTGCGTTCCTCACCTTACTGTTAAGAGTTGTTTTATTGTTTTTATTGATTTTTTTAAAAAAATGTTCAAGAGATTGCCATTCTGAGAGAGGTTTGCAGTGTGGCAGCAAAGGGGTATAAATCACAGAAATGAATATCTGTGGAAGTGATTAATGCTTCAGATCACTAAGGTAAGCTTTTATCATATAAATTAGCAGGTGACTAGCAGGTGGCGCTGTGGTCTAAACCACAGAACCGAGGGCTTGCTGATCAGAAGGTCGGCAGTTTGAATCCCCGCGATGGGGTGAGCTCCTGTTGTTCAGTCCCAGCTCCTACCCACCTAGCAGTTCAAAAGCACATCAAAGTGCAAGTAGATAAATAGGTACTGCTCCAGTGGGAAGGTAAATGGCGTTTCCGTGCGCTGCTCTGGTTTTGCCAGAAGCGGCTTAGTCATGCTGGCCACATGACCCAGAAGCTGTCTGCGGACAAACGCCGGCTCCCTTGGCCTATAGAGCGAGATGAGCGTGCAACCCCAGAGTCGTCCACAACTGGACCTCACAGTCAGGGGTACCTTTACCTTTACCTAACACTCAAAAGGTTGGATCATAAGAACTGTGAGCAAATTTATGCCTATGGATTGGGGTTTTCCAGCTTTCTCCTTCCCACTGCAACCCCCCGTGCCAACTCCACAGATCTGCAAAAAAGCAGTCCTTTGGTTGTGGTGAGAAAAGGAATTCATCAAGTGTCATCCTCTACCCCCTTATGTGAACAGGAGTGCTTTCCATTTGCTTTCCAACCCAATATTAATAATAGAATTACACAAGGAGAACCTGTAGAAAACAATGGGTGGGATTCACCTAATGAGTTCCATCAGTGGAAGCCCTGTGCAAGGTCTTATACTTGCACTATAGGGCTTTCTCCGCTCTCTGCCCCCACCCCAAAAACTGGCTTGGGGCAAGGGGGAGCTGGGAGAAGAATCAGAACAGCATAGGTGGGTAGGAGAGGGGGAACCATTCCCTGGGGAGCTGAAGATCATAAACAGACAGAATGTTCAACTGACATAGCACAACTTTAAAGTCCTCCGAATGTTGTATCTTCACCTCCTAGAAGAAGAAAAGAAGAGTTTGGATTTGATATCCCGCTTTATCACTACCTGAAGGAGTCTCAAAGCGGCCAACAATCTCCTTTCCCTTCCTCCCCCACAACAAACACTCTGTGAGGTGAGTGAGCCTGAGAGACTTCAAAGAAGTGTGACTAGCCCATGGTCACCCAGCAGCTGCATGCGGAGGAGCGGAGACACGAACCTGGTTCACCAGATTACGAGTCTACTGCTTTTAACCACTACACCACACTGGCTCTCCTAAACGAAGCTGAGAGTTCCTGCCACAAAGTGAACCACAAAATGGAACAAGTGAGCAGGGATGGTCTGCTCATGAGGTGGGCTGAAAAAGTCCAAGAGACAGTACCTCCAGGGGCTCCCCACCTGCCCCACTGCCAGTGGAGAAGCAGCATTGGCAGTGCCAGTGGTTTCTGGCGAGATCTCATGAAATCTCGTGCGCTCCATGCAATCTCCATGAAATCTTGCCAGAACCTGTGATCGCCACTTCATGGGCACCACCACACAAGAGAGGCTTCAACGTTGGTGACACCTTCTAGTTTATGCCCCTACAACAGAGCAACAAAATCATCTGCTGCCCTATGCTCAGTTGTGACCTCTGTAGTTAACACAGAGTGACATCACCATCTGTACTAGCTAGTCAACACAACTAGGGTACATGCAAAGGTGCCCCAATGAGTCTCCATCCCCCAAAAGTCTCAAGCTGGAGCACCTTTTGAAAGCCTTGGCATAATTTTGTTTTATCTATTGTTTCAAATCCTAAATATTTGGGATAAAGCATCCTACATTTTAAAAAGCCCTACTGGTCCACTGAAGCTGAGCTATAAAAAAATATAGCCATATTTTAAAGTCCTTCATATCTGAGAATGGAGAGAGAGAAAATGATCTGCGTTATTTATTACACATCGATTTCAATGATATTTTCCATCATCGAAAACTGTATTTCTTGAAAGAAGACAATCATGAAGGGCAAGAAGCAGGTAGACGACACAACACCAAGAGATCACCACAGCGACCCCTTTCTGTGGTGTGGGGTCCTAAGGAAATGGGGAAAGCCACATACACCAGCACCTTGTTTGTGCCAGTGTTTGAAACTGTGATATGAAGCTAGGAGCTAAATGGCACCTTAAACTTAGGTTATGGGCGCCGCAATGTACTTGTGTTAACCAAGCAGCAATAAGCACATGTGTGGCAATGCTGTAATATTCAATAAAAGGGACTCCCCGAGACTTGCTTGGGAGATGCCTCCCATATGACACTTGCTACTTGTCTGTCGTTATTTCAACCCAACAGGGTAGGTGCGCTTTTTTAATAACAAGAATACAAAGCTGAAAATGAATGAACTTACTTCATTTTTCACTTGGCCTAGTCCTCATCTTAAGACTGCAAAAAACAGCCATACTTCCCTTGCCCCCCCCAATATTCTTATGAGGGTCCCTTCTCCAGTCTTCAGAGAGTGGTTGGAAGTGGAGAGACAGAAAAGGTCCTCCTTTTCTTTCAGCAGTGGCAGTTTTAATCTGAAATCTTAGGCTCAGTACTGCGTCCAGAGCTCAGAAACTGCTCACATTAATGAAATTCCCTGTCACAAAATGCACCTAGAACAATAGGAGTGTTGAATGCTGGTATGTGGTCTTGGTATTTCAAGGTTCCAGAGCTCATTCAGATGGCAATCCTAAATACATTTACTAGAGAATAAACTCCATGGAAAACAGTGGGAATTACCTCTGGGGTAATTAATAGGTTTTGCTATTAATGTGGCTCTGAACCCTTCCAGAATTTCCATCACGTGCCTCTTAGGCTACCACAGTTGAACAGTCAGCAGTGAATGGGAGAATAATGATACAGATAGACAAGCGGTCACCCAAATTCCAAGGGGCAGTTCAAGCATTAATTCTATGTGGTACCATCCTATGATGCTAGTGATGGTAACCCTGGTGCAGCCAATGCAGCGTCTTCCAGATTTTGTCAGACGGCTACTCTCATCATCCCTGACCATTAGCCATGCTGGCAGTGGCTGATAGGAGTTGCACTCCAACAACATCTGGAGGGTGCCATGTCAGTTCCCCCTGGTGTAGTGGTCAGAGTGCTGGTTTGAGACGGGCGAGACACAAGTTCAAATCCCTTCACTGACTGGGTGACCATGGGCCAGTCACCATCTCTCAATCTAAGGTACATCACAGTATTGCTGGAAGGATCAAATGAGAGGACTATATTGGCCATTCTGATGTCCTTGGGGGAATGGTGAGAGGAAAAACTTATGACACATCTCTCTAACGTGTATGCTTTTCATGATAAGTGGAATCATGACACAGAATACTTCTAGACCAGCAATTTGCCATGTGAAGTCTGAAACAGCCCAGGAAAGGACTTATTCAGATCTTGGAGCGTTTGAACAAACTCTTAATAATTTGGATGACCAATTGGCATACATGAGCTGAGCAATTTCTGAAAAAAGCACAACTCCGTCCATAATGCTTATCCCCCTTCTGTTTTAAGGGTTCAAAACTAGCAACTAAAATTTTACCCCAACTTCTGTTGGGGAAAAAGTTGGGTTAAGATTTGATTTGCTGGTGTGAAATTGGGTCTGCCAAATTATGACAGGTAAGAGTCCGTCATGCACATACATCATCTTCATTTATTACGTATACATCATATTGAAGCACATGACTCATACTGAAAATGGGAATTCACCCTTTCACTCTTTTTCCCTGCCCAATATGCGAATGGGACATATTTTAACTCATGAATCCATGCTCCTACGCACAAACTCTCTCACCTATATGCATCAAGCCAGTGGAAAAGAAAAAGGGGTTACTCATTAATCCATGAAATAAAGCTTTCCAAAGTGAAATGTGTGGTTTTTCTTATCTCGCCAGAAAGTCTTAATAAATAGGTAGGTATAACGTACCTGAGAACAGCTAAATTAACCTAACTCTTCAGAGAGCACTTATTCTCCTTATGATTTAAAATTAAATTCCTGCAGATATGTCAAGGGTGCTCATTTACTGTCTGCTCTGTGCCTTTTCTACCAGTCTAATTCAGGCTGCTACAGTCAAGAGACCCACTACGGCCTTTAATGAACTCATTGAGAACTTAAAATACTTGCAGCGTAGGATACAAAATGTAAGTATGGTTTCAATAGCAATGCAAATGAAATGTAAATTTTCTATTTATTGGGGTGGGGGGGAATTAATAAAGTTTTAAATGAAAGTATGAAATATAAAATGTACTTGTTTTTATATTTATCTAGGATACTGTTGAACTACATTCACCAAGAAATATCCTGGTAAGACTGACTCAACATTTGCTTTCTGTTGTTAAACATTCTAGATTTGTTTTCAAATTGTAGCTGTTGATGCCATATGTATTGCATAGTGCTGAATACCTATATCATGGGTACTGGTCATCCATTGTTGGGTTGGTCTTGTGCAAGTGAAATAGCCCTGGTAGAAGCTGCCATCAAAGAAGCAGTGATTTAGGATTAACCAGATCTCAGGAGAAAAAAGCACTCATTGCTTTGCAGGATTAGTTTCTTATTTTGTTCTAATTAAGTAATAAATATACATTGGTCAAAGGCTAGAACATACAGCTCTTTCAATCCAAACGGATTACTGATTTGTTAACAGGGTGTGTGGTAGAAAGGACTGATGCCATTTTAGTCCCAAACAAAGGCAGCTGATTATACCTTTTATTGCACCAGCTCTGCAGGCAGAGCAGCAAGTGTTTTGTAATGGCAGGTCAAAAATTTGTTGTTTATTACACTTGTACAGCACTCTTCTTTCAGAAGCTCAAAGCCTATTAGGCGAGGCTTCCATGGTGTCC
Organism: Podarcis raffonei; assembly: GCF_027172205.1. Taxonomy (NCBI): domain Eukaryota; kingdom Metazoa; phylum Chordata; class Lepidosauria; order Squamata; family Lacertidae; genus Podarcis; species Podarcis raffonei. The sequence goes on from NC_070610.1 coordinate 51,691,679, forward strand.
TTGCTTAAAACTGGGTCATAATATCCACTTAGCTATAATATCAGGTTCTCCAAGGCCACCATCAGCTGGCTATTCTACAAACCTAGTTGGTCAACATAAAGATATCACCAGAGACATTTTGAATATTGTTTTGGTGAAGGAGGACTAACACAAGAAAGGTGACTGTAATTCTAAGCATGATCTAGGATAAGAGAAAGAGAGATTTCATTTTTAAATTGGCATTTTGCATTTAAAATAATTGAGAAAGAAGAAGATTGTTTTTACTCAGCAAGGGATCTTGGAGTTAAATGTGCGTAAATACAATTGTTTCCTGAAAATAGTTAGAAGGGCAAATAACATTGCTCCATGAACTAGTTGCATTACACTTGACATCAGTATGCATTATAAAAAAGGTATATATTTCTGAAAGCTGAAGTATGAAAATTGAGCACTCTTGTTTGCCTTGACTTAAAAAATAAATAAATCAGACCAAATAGAAATTGCTTCAATTACAGAACAACAATATAACTGAAAACTTACATTTTAAAAGTAACAGAAAAAACTCACCCAACTTCCTTCTGCTTACTACATTCTGTTACGCTTCAGAATGCTATTCTGTTTTTGCTCATAACTTGAGCAAGGAAGGTCTTCCACTTCTTTGCTACATTTGTTAACTGTAAGATATGATTATAGTTCCCATCAAATTAGCATTCTTTAAATAGCTCAGTATGTGTTAAAACAAACAGAACTAGTTTCCTCTGAGAAAACCCTGCCAGGATCCCAGAAGCAATGTATCTACAGTTAGTGACTAACTGCTTAATCATAACTTTTCAAGCAATACAGTCTGCTAGGCTCAGGAAGTTAGCGGTTTCACACACACAACAGTCTTTTAATGCCCTTACCTACCATTCTGTACTAGTAGTTTTCTGGGCATAGCGGTCTTAGTTTACTGTGTAGTACTACAATTGAAAACTGCAGAGGGAGAAAAGGTCCCATTGTTGTAAATTTGGGAAGCTCAAGGCAGATTACAAGCTTGAGTAAGCAGCGTTTGGGGAGCAAGAGTGGGAGATGGCTATTGCTTTCACACCTGACTCGCAGGTTTCCTGAAGGGAAGGGTTGAAAGGGTTGGCTGCTGTTGGAAACTGGACTGGTTTTGCACTGTATGTGTGAAGGGCACATGCAAAACTGAACTGGGAAAAATGCCAGTTGTACTTGCAAAGCTGTCAGAATGGCAACATGAAGTGGTAAAATGAGTACGGACCTAAAACACTTCATGTGGGAAGACAAATTTGACTGTTCAAATATGACCAGAAGTCTAAGAATATCTTGCATCAATATAACGATATATATGTTTTTCCTTCCAGGGCACTTGCCTCCTCCCTGCCTTAGACTGCTTCAAAAATGAAACCATATTATTAAGGCCACTACAGGATCGCAAAACAGGTGTGATCCTCACTCGCATCAAATATTTCCGTCCTCCTCCTATTCCCGGTGCATCTGACTCGGTATGGCTAATGATAACATGTTTTTTTATAGTAAATGGACTGACCCAATAATTTGTCTGATGTTTTGGTATTTTCCATTAGGTTCTGCAACAATAAAGGGTGCTAGCAGGTTTACCAGACATAAAGATTTGTGCCTGTATCATTCAAGATTAACTTTATAAATAATTACGTTTCACATGTCTGTCTCAACAGATGGGTAGTGGACTAATGGGCTTAGAAAGCTCAATGGAAGCTGATACAATAAGAGTCAACACATAAACTATATAGCATCACAGCTTGAATCATCACATGGCACTGTGAATAAGCCATTAGACAACTTCTAATGATTAAATAGGACACTTTATTTCCAACTTCTATTCTCCCTGCTGTGTCCTCAGGGACAATAGTATTAAGAGCAGAATTGCTTTTAGAAGCTAGGTATGTAGCACCCCCCAGCTGAAAAGTAAAACAGTGAGTGAATTAAACTATGGTGTAACATGATCAGGAGTAAGAATATAAGCTTCAAGTTCCTGTTTCAAGTAGCAGTTCAGTTATTATTATGACAAACATTGGCCAGACCCACACACTCTTGTTGGCTTTTGGAGAAATCACTCTCCTTTTCTAGCGGTATTCCCTTGTGCAGTGTTGAATTCTGGTCTTCTATAATGACTTCTGTGGTGGCATGAGGGGCTACAGCTCCCTATGATCCTGGTCAGTGTGGCCTTAGACATGTCACTATCTCCAAATCTTAAGCAAATGGATGATACTAACCTACTTAGGAGAATTCTTGTAAGGATTCCTTTTGGTTCTTAAATGGCAAAACGATATTCTGATGTGGTAAGACTGCAAGTTACAATTTCCTGAAATTCATGGAAAATGTATGCTGGGGTTGAAGTCACACTTTGTCACTTTGGCAACCTTCTGCCAAAAACTCATTGCTTATGTAGGATTGTCCGAATAAACTGGAATAATCAGTGTGAAGACTGGGCTGGCTTTTCTGCCACCCAGTTTTGCATTCAAACCTATAGGATTATATACCGTAGAGTTTCAATGACAGAAACTTAGAATTTTGAGATGCTGTGTTGGACCTGTGAGACCTCAAGTCATACACCTGTTCTTAAGGAGAAGGCTGAACCCAGAGCTTCCTGCTTCATTTTACCATTTGAAAATGACTCCAGGTGATGAGGCTAAAATACCACATCTCAGAGAAAGTGTTTGTGTTCAGCCCTGGGATATATGAAATAAAAGATGATCACCAACAAGTTTTCTAGAGACTAAGCATTGCGACCAAGGGTATCAGGTGGCACAAACATTACAAAAGTGAATAGGTAACACTTAAGATAGGGGACAGCACAATTTTACTTTCTCACCTTTGTTTCTTTTTTAAAAAAATGGAGACAGCTAATTAATTTTGTTGTGTAATCTCTTTAAAACACATGAAAAATAATTAAGACTTTTTCTTCATCTGACAGACGTGCCCTTCATGTACCAGTTATAAGAAACAGAGCCTAAGAACATTTCTGGATGACTTTATAGCAGTGCTACAGCAGGTAATGAAAGTGTAATCACAATCATCATTATCTTGTTTTTGGCATTTGCTTTTTCAACTTGTCTACTGGTGTTTAACATTTTTGTAATGTCTATTTTTACAGATGTATCAGCTTCACATGGAAAACCAAAATCAATAGGACACCTGCTGTTTCAACACCCGCTATGTCAGTAATATAAATGTAAATATTGTCTGCCAGCCACATTCTTCTTTTGGGTGGGTGGGTGGGGTATATTGAACTATTCAGTGTGGGCATGTGGGTTCACTTGGACATTTCCAAAATTGCCAGCAAAAAGAGAACAAAAAGTATACTCTAAAAAACCCCAAGTAATTAATTCATACAGTGGAAGCTTGGGTTGTGAACGTGATCCATGCGGGATGCACGTTCGCAACCCACAGCATTCGCAACCCACAGCGTTTGCAATCCACAGCGTTCGCAACCCACAGTGGTGTGTCTGCACATGCGTGGGTTGCAATTCAGCACTTCTGCGCATGAGCAAAGCACAATTTAGCGCTTCTGCGCATGCACAACTGCTGAAACCCGGAAGTAACCCGTTCCGGTACTTCCGGGTTTCGGCGGGTCCATAACCCAAAAAAATGCAACCTGAAGTACCTGTAACCCGAGGTATGACTGTAATTCTATGAAGTAAGATGTAATACACCATTTTAAAAGGGGACTGTTTCAGTACTGTGACCAATAAGCTACCTCCAGGCTGCATAATGTTCTGGGGAAAGGTCTTGAACTGAAACTAAACTATTAAAAAATATGCAGAGTTGCTACAAGGTCTTGTTCATATTTGTATTCCCAAAGTAAGGAGGTGTGAGGGATATTTTAATAGATAAAGCCCTTTTACTGTTTGTACCACTCGCTGTGGGTAAAACCTCAGTGCCTAGGACTTGCCGATCGTATGGTCGGCGGTTCGAATCCCCGCGGTGGGGTGAGCTCCCGTCTTTCGGTCCCAGCTCCTGCCCACCTAGCAGTTTGAAAGCACCCCTAAGTGCAAGTAGATAAATAGGTACTGCTTTATAGCAGGAAGGTAAACGGCATTTCCGTGTGCTGCGCTGGTGCTGGCTCGCCAGAGCAGCTTCGTCACGCTGGCCACGTGACCCAGAAGTGTCTTCAGACGGCGCTGGCTCCCGGCCTCTTAAGTGAGATGAACGCACAACCCTAGAGTCGGACACAACCGGCCCGTACGGGCAGGGGTACCTTTACCTTTTTATGGGAATCATTGATTCAGAAAACCCACCAACCACTGCAGTGCACAGTAATTTAAAACAGCCTGCTAGTTCCTAAAATGCATCTTCATTTGAACCCTACAAGCAATATGAACCTGTTATGTTGTCCAGACATATAGGGCATATACAAATGTGAATATGCCCCAAAGAGAAAATCTGGACAAAGTTTTTTGGGGAACATTTTTAAAGCCTCCCCCCAATCACCCTACTTGCACAGCATAAATCCACCCAGACGCCATTTTGTAGCCCAGTTCCAGGACATATGGCAGCCCTTCATTAAGCTATTTTGATTACATGAAAATACCTTTTAGTGTTATTGCAGAGACTTTCATTCTTAATGAATGTTACTCTTCCTCCATCTTATTGGCCACAAGTTGACAACAAAGCCAGGGTATGTTCTCACGTGAAATAAGTGCCATTGTACCCATGTTTTGCATCTGGTTAGCCACTGTGAGACCAGGATGTCAGTCTAAATGAATCTTTAGTTGGTTCCAGCAGAGCTCTTCCAGCGTTCCTATTTATTGCTATGTTCTAAAAATTAAATTAATGCAAACCCAAACATAAGAAACTGTTCGCTTTTAAGAAAGCCAGTATGGGCTTGATCAAGCCCAATTCTCTTTAGTGTATGTATAGTTCTCACTTACTACAGAACAGATTGTTGCAGGTGGGAGTGGCCGGAAATTTGCAGCGTTATCATTTTCCTTAAATTTTCTGAGTGAAGATTTACACTGTCCTGAATGGTGGAGAATTAATTTTCTCCTACGGAGAATTAAGAATCTGTTTATGGTACCAGTCATAATTGTTGTCAGCAGACATTTCAATATGTATTCTAACACGGCTTGGAGACTTTCCTGCATTCTTGTGTCCACAAAATTATACATTGTGTCCTTATTTAATAATTATTTATTACACGAACTGTGTGAAATACTGCAACTATGTTGTTTATTTATATGCCAATTGATAAAATTTATTTAAAAATTTCAGAATATTAAAATGTTGTTCAAATGATATGCTTTGTTTCTCATCACTTACAAGGATTCTCATTACTTGCAAGGAAACAATCAACATTTCAGATTTGCCATGTTATTTAACCTTACAACTTTATCTGGTGTTATTTATGAAAATATATATTCTTCCCCCCCCCCTTGCCATGAAGGTCCCAGAGCAGGTATAATAATAAAAAATAAACAATAGTAAAATTGGTTAGAACAATTAGGTTATATTATGTCCCCAAACAGTCAGTTATTTGTGCTTCATTCAAAAGCAAAGTAAAATATAAATGCAGTATATAAACTACCCTTTGCCACTGATAAAACAAAATAATACCTTCCTAGTGATTATGCAAATGCCAAAAGTGAAAAAAACCAATGCTTAATGGTTATTCTAATAGCAGCTCAATTTATATTACTTATTTGCCCATCTGCTTAGACTACACTGGATTTAATCTCGTGCATTAGCCATTATTCAATAGCGTTACCTGGGAATAATTCCCATTCAACTCAAGGATGCTTACTTCTGACAACATAGGTTCAATTTGTAACATACACTGAGCTTCAATAGAAGAGACCAGCAGGCAGCTGAAATGCAACATTTTACTTTTACTGTAATCAGAAATACAAACCAAGTTGGGCTGAGCTACCAGGTGCAGGTCCAGGGCCATAGCCACCACTCTGGTAAAAGGCTGTGGACAGACTGACGAGACCAACCAGGCAGATGGAGAGTGGCAGATGACAATGAGGATGGAATTGAACAGACTCTTTTCTAGAATCCCCACACATCCCCTTCAAGTCTGGCAGCACATTCATTATCCCCTCATTCACTTCCCAGAGCAAGGAAGGTCAGTCAATACGCTGCCAGACACTCTGGGAGGCATCAGTCCTACTGTGAAAAATGTCCCGGAGATGTGTCCTGTCCCCCCATAAATCCACTCCATTACTGCTGATGTGGCTCCTCATAGATGGATTTGCCCTAAGGGATGTTTGGCGTTATTAACCTAGCTTCTTGCTCTGATCAAAGGAGGACTACTATCTCATGCTGCTTTTGAAAACTCTATGCAGGAGATAAAAACTCCGCTTCCATGGTTGTTTGGTTTATGACCACTATTAACAGGCTGGTCAAAGAGACATTCCCATCACTTGGGATGCAGCAGGACATCTCTAGAGCTCCTGTATAGCCTAGCCTGGGAGAGACTGAAAGAAGGCACTATGTAAATGTTATGTACTGAAGTTCTCACCCTGGGCCAGCAGGGGGATACTGTAGATAGTTTTCACTCATAATATGCAAATAAGGAATTGAGAGTGACATTCAGTGATTGGATAGTTACAGAAAGTTGTTACTGTTGTTTTGTAAATGAGCTCTATATTAGCAGGCTGGCTGAACCCTTCAGTTCAGTTCTGTTCTGGCCTGTGAATAAACAAGAGCTGTCTGAAGAATCGCTGTGTCGTCTGATATGTCCACCCAAAACTTAACAGTAAGAATTTAAACTCATCACCAAAGGATGAGGGAGATAGCGGCCCATTTCTGCCCAAACGGACACATCTCCCCTTGTGTATGAGGCCTGCATCTACTATTGCTTACTGTGTTATAAATCATCAGCATCATTTTGGAAGGAAGTTTCTGTCTGGTGCAAGTTCACTCTTTTCATCACTCAGGGATGATACAATTTGTGTTGGCAACGTGTTAAAAATTAAAGCATCAAATATCTAATGAAAGTTACCCACAAAAAATATACTCAAATGAATATTCAGAATGAGATATCTTGTTAGCTACAGTACTCTCCTTTTCATAAGATCTATTTTAAACTTTGGTAGTAGACTTTCCCCATGGGATGTAAATACTTTTGAAAAGCTTAAGCTAAATTGACTGGATAAAAACAGAGTCAATGTGAACAATTCAGAATAGGATGCTATACCATGTGCTTCTTCAGCCACTATGGGGGGTGGGGCGGCATGTAGCTGACCCTGAGACTTATGTTAAACAGTTTGGTTATGTTCATTCAGCCTTGCATGCATGGGGGGGACCCAAATGCATAATCCAAACCAACCTCCCCAATCCTATAACAAAAACATATATAGTAAGAAAAATTGCATCTCAGTGGCTCATTTGAGAGATAATATCCCTGTCTAGATACAGTCATAGACAAAGATTACTATAAACATAAGCACTCTACTAATGAGTACACATTAATGAGCACTAATGAGAAGCTGTGCTGAATCTGCTGTGCAGTTTGGTCCAAAGCAAGCGTTAGTTTTATTCCTCAGGAGCACTCTGTAACAACAACCTAATTAAAAACCAGAGACCTGCTAGTTCTGTTTTCAGACTGAATTTAGGCTGTGTACTGGTAAGGTGGCATGAAAATGAAGGGCCACAGGGAAGCAGGTTATTTCTGATAGTACAAAAGCAGGGACAATGGCATATGGAAAAAAAGAACCTGAAAGACACTGGGATGAAGGGATTGATCAGCCCATATTTGGTTTGTTTCAACTTTACATCTCTCTATTTATAAATCACTCCATTAACACGAGCTTCAATTTTTTTTGAGGGCAGGAAGGAGGGAAGGGTCTGGTGTCTTAATTCTAGGTGTAATGCATCTAGTATATTTTTGTTAATATGTACTGTTGTGAGTTGGTAAGGGGGGTAGACTGTATGATTTCAGTTTCTTTTTCTTAAAAAAAACATTTTTATTAACCAGTTTCAACATAACAATTTGTCAATCCTCATAATCAATTACATTATCCCCCCCTTTATTCCCCCCTCAACCCTCCCTCCCCCCCACCAAGGACTCCCCTCCCTGATTTTTTTACACATCTTGTTTTCTGCATGTTATAAAATCGTACATATCTTTGCTTTATCTATCATATGTTCAACTAATAAATTTGTGAATGTTGAGGATTTCAGTTTCTTAGTAATGGTCCCTAAGTAAAGGTAAAGGACCCGTGGATGGTTAAGTCCAGGCAAAGGCGACTGGAGTTGCAGCGCTCATCTTGCTTTTCAGGCTGAGGGAGCCGGCGTTTGTCCACAGACAGCTTTCCAGGTCATGTGGCCAGCATGACTAAGCCGCTTCTGGCGCAACGGAACAGTGACAGAAACCAGAGCACAGGGAAATGCTGTTTACCTTCCTGCTGTAGCGGTACCTATTTATCTACTTGCACTGGCATGCTTTCGAACTGCTAGGTTGGCAGAGAGCCAGTGTGGTGTAGTGGTTAAGAGCGGTAGTCTCGTAATCTGGGGAACTGGGTTCGCGTCTCTGCTCCTCCACATGCAGCTGCTGGGTGACCTTGGGCTAGTCACACTTCTCTGAAGTCTCTCAGCCCCACTCACCTCACAGAGTGTTTGTTGTGGGGGAGGAAGGGAAAGGAGAATGTTAGCCGCTTTGAGACTCCTGAAGGGGAGTGAAAGGCGGGATATCAAATCCAAACTCTTCTTCTTCTTCAGGAGTTGGGACAGAGCAACGGGAGCTTACTCCGTCACGGGGATTCGAACCACCGACCTTCCGATCAGCAAGCCCAAGAGGCTCAGCAGTTTAGATCATAGCGCCACCCGCTCCCTAAGTATGGGTCATTAGGATAACAAGAAGTGGGCACATGGGTGGACTTCCCTTCCTCAACTGGCTGTTATTTAGAAAGACAAAAGTGAGAGTTGTGTGTGACAGCCAGAAACAAGAGGCAGACAGAAGCCTAGGAGGAAGAGATACACCTGATTTTTGTTTGAATCCAAGGCTATGGCTACGAGAGAAGCAAGACCTTCAGGGGTGTTAAAGCTGCGAGTCATTCCATCTTCAAGTCAGGTTGTATATATGTAAATAAACCATATATCATAAAGGCACCACAATCTCCACTGTCCCACATTATGAGAAAATTGAACCCTGAATAAACTTCTGGAACCCCTGGAATCTCACATCACTCAGAGACTGGGGTGGCGTGCAACAATGCAATTAATTTTCATCTGTGGATTACATTTGTCTTTATTGTAGGGTATACCGTACAGGTATGTTCTGTTGTCTTGGCTGTTCTTTTTACTAAATGGCACTATGTTTCTTATTTTTTGTTTTCCTTTTTCCATGTTACTGGTGTGTGAGTTGTGTTATGTATTAAGATTAGCTGCAGTTCTCACTCACGGCCACCAGTATGCAAATGAAGGACTGAGAACTGTCGCTCACTGATTGGGTAGCTAGTTGGGAGTTGTTACTGTTACAAGTTACTTAGTATTATATAAAGCAGCCAGCTAGGCTGCAGTCAGTCTGACTCCAGGAGCAGTTCTAACTGCTGTAATAAAGAGCTGTGAATCAAACAGAGCTGTGTCCTTCGTCCATCTTTCCCACTATTTAACAAGTTGCATTGTGTGTGATGTATCAATGTTGGTTGGTTTGACCTATTAAGTGTACAGTGGTACCTCGGGTTACATACGTTTCAGGTTACAGACTCTGCTAACCCAGAAATAGTGCTTCAGGTTAAGAACTTTGCTTCAGGATGAGAACAGAAATCCTGCTCTGGTGGCACGGCAGCAGCAGGAGGCCCCATTAGCTAAAGTGGTGCTTCAGGTTAAGAACACTTTCAGGTTAAGTACGGACCTCCGGAACGAATTAAGTACTTAACCCAAGGTACCACTGTATTTTAAAATATATATATATTTATTTATTCTGGGGACACAACGCAGAATCAGTACTTCAGGAATGGGGTGTGAAACTATTTAATGCACCACGATTCTGACAAGAAGCACCCGCAAAACTGCTATATTTTATCAAGAAGAATAAATCAGAGACAAGCAAAAGGCTTTGCAAAACCCATATAGTAGAGTAAACAACACATTCAGTTTCCTTGCTTCTTAACAGCTTTTCTGACAAGTGCCTGCAGTTTCAGCACATCCATCCGTTCATCAGATTAGGTATGATAACTGTACATAAAGATGGAACTATGTGTTGCATGGTCCTGTTCACAAGCGCTAGTCGGCTGGTAAAGTCAGAATGTTTATCAGACAAAAGGGAACACAACCCTTCTACAAAATTGTGTTATAGTGCCCTCCAGTGGCTGTTCCACATCCCTGCTAGGAGACATCTGTTGAAAGGGCTGTAGAACCCAGTTGCTGTTTTTACCTTAGAACCCAGGTGCCTAAATGGCTGAAAAGATAAAGAGCCTCAAGATATTGACAAGCCAACTGTTTAGTTAATCTAACAGAAACCCATACAAACAAGTTAGAAAGTTCAAACCTGTTTTAAATATATGGAACATTTCAATTTAAGTTAAATTTATGGAACATTTCAATTTTAAGTTGCATTCAGTACTGAGGCATGACGACCATGCAGGAAAATTTGAGTTCTCACATTTCTTAGCTGTTCTTGGTTTGAAAACTACCTCATAGTCTTTCAGCATTGCTGGTTTTCTCTGTAACTTGCTGAGGATCTTTATGCCTCAGGTCAGTTTTAAAGAGGGGGAAAGGGGGATTTAAACTATTTCACTATCTAAAAAGCCAAACGCCACACTCAGCAATGAAACTCCCTGGGTGAATCTTGGGCCAGGTTAATCTACCTTACAGGGTTGTTGTGAAGATAAAATAGGGAGGGGGAGAATCATGTATTGCACCTTGAGCTGCTTGGAGAAAAGGTGTGATATAAATATAATAATAAATAAATGGAAGAACAGACCCATGCAAGTGAGATGGACCACCTCTGGTCCAAGTAGCTAGAGAAGGACAGGCAGCCACAAAACAATCTTGGCATGGATGAGCTACAGCAACTGTCCTGATTCACCATAGAAAGCCTGTGAATGCACATATAAATCAACATTCTATTATTAAAGATTGATTCTGGTCATGGGGCAGGGTGGAGAGGGGCAGGGAGGCAGAGAAGATGGAAAACTGTTATGTACTGAGTTGAATAGGATCCAAACTGCAGCAGTCTGATTGGTCCAGAACAATAGGATCCAAAAGGCAGCAGTCTGATTGGTCCTAGAACAATAGGATTCAGAATGCAGCAGTCTGATTGGTCCTAGAACAATAGGATTCAGAATGCAGCAGTCTGATTGGTCCTAGAACAAGGCAGCAGTATGATTGGTTGGCAGGAACCACCCAATCATGCTCCAGATAGAAGTGAATCCACAACCTGATTGGCTTACAGTAGAATTCCGGAATTAACCAATCATGTGCAGCCCATTGTGTAAATAATGTATATAAAGCAGATACTTTGAGGGAACTTTCATTCATTCCTCCTCACCACTATGAGCTGAATAAAGAGCATGAAATCACTTTGCGACTCTGAGTATATTTCACTGGCGACAAAGGTGGGATCCCGCTGAGCTGACTGCCACACACAGCACCACAGCACCGCCACCTGCCGCACCGCTGCCTCGCACCGTGTATCCAGGCTTCAGCTCCGGGACACAAGGAACTCAGAATGGCAACCGACAGCAGCTTCTCGCCGTTCAACCCAGCATCTGGAGACTGGGAAGCGTACGCCTCCCGTTTCACCTTCCTCCTAGAAGCCAAAGGGGTCACCGATGAAGAAGACGCCAAGAAGAGGGCAATATTCTTCAGCGTCTGCGGAGAGGAGACGTTTGAAATCGCCCGGGCTCTCCTTGCGCCTGAAGACGTTGCTACTGTTCCATACAAAACAATAATGGAACAGCTGAAGGGGCACTTTTCGCCACAGCCCTCAGTGGTGGCTCGTCGAAATGCCTTCTACGCAAAGCGGCAAGCCCCTGGGGAAACCATAACTGGGTTTGTGACCTCTCTCCGCCAAGCTGCCCGGTTCTGCAACTTCTCAGAGCTGGAGAACATGCTTCGTGACCGCCTCGTCGGTGGCCTGAAGGATGAGAAGCTGCAACGACGCCTCTACACTAAGAAGGACCTAACGTTCCAGGTTGCTCTGGAGGAGGCCCTGGCAACGGAAGCTGCCGAGAGGTCGACGCAAGAGGCACGGCCGAGCCAGCCGTCCCAACCGAGGGTCCACCACGAAGACCTCACCGACGACTCAGGATCCAACAGGGAGGAGGTGCACCGAGTACAGCAGCACACTCAAGCAGCCCACATACCACAGCTGCCTCGACGAGAAAGAGGGAACTGCGCAAGCTGTGGAGAAAGTCACGAGAGGAGGACCTGCCGTTTCCGCAACGCAGAGTGCAGGCAGTGCAGAAAATTGGGACACATCGCCCGGGTGTGTCGGGCTCGGCCCACCCGATGCCAGGCATCAGATGACCAATCCAAGAGCCCCAGGTCCCGGGGCCCAACGCACCAAGGCAACTCGACGGAGCTCACGGACTTCCAGGTATACCAGTTGCCCCACCCCAACGTAGAGAAAATTTATGTAGAGGTACAGATAGAGGGGGCCCCATGCCGCATGGAGCTTGACACGGGTTCAACTCTATCCATAATCTCAGCAAGGACCTTAAGGAAACTGTGTCCTACTGGGGGTCCCAAACTCAGGCTGGCCCCATTCACCCTCCAGGACTTCCAGAAACGTAAGGTCCCCACAATGGGGGTGGGGACCTTCAGGGTGCAATACCAAGGGTGGACGCGGCAACTGGACATGCTTGTGGTCAAGGGCCCCTACATTGGCTTACTGGGATTGGCATGGTTTGGACCACTGGGGCTAGCCGTCACCGGGGTGAACCACACGAGCTTACAAGTGGTCGTGGACGCCATATGCAAGGAATTTCCGGGGGTTTTCGATGGGAAATTGGGACAGTATACGGGCCCCCCATTGCTCTACAGCTTAACCCTGCAGTACGACCGGTCAGGCTCAAGGCCCGCTGGGTCCCGTTCGCCCTGAAACCCCGTATAGACGAGTAATTGGACCGACTTGTGGAGCAAGGAGTGCTGGAGCTGGTGCCTAATGCCCCCTGGGAAACCCCAATCGTCACACCCGTCAAGCCTAATGGTTCGGTCCGCATCTGCGCAGACTACAAATGTACCACAAACAAGGCCCTCACGGCCCATGCATACCCAGTGCCAGTGGTCAGCCATGTCCTTGCCACCCTGGCTGGGTCGAAAATTTTTGGCAAGCTGGACTTTGCCCAAGCATATCTACAGCTGCCAGTAGATGAGGCCACAGCAGAGGCACAGACGATTGTGACGCACAGAGGAGCGTTCAGGGTAAAGCGGCTGCAATTCGCTGTCAGCGTGGCACCAGGCATATTCCAGAATCTAATGGACTCTCTCCTTAAAGGGATTCCTGGTGTCACCCCCTTCTTCGATTATGTGCTGATTGCCGGGCCCACACCAGAGGAGTTTGAGGACCGCCTCCGCACCGTTCTGCACCGTTTCCAGACGGCGGGTCTCAAGGTGAAGCGGGAAAAATGTCTACTAGGAGTGCCTCAGGTGGACTTTCTGGGATTTATGGTGGACGCAGAAGGGGTCCACCCGACTGGGGACAAGGTACGGGCCATTTGTGATGCCCCAGCGCCCAAGAACAAGACTGAACTTCAGGCCTTCTTAGGACTATTGAACTTTTACCATTCCTTCCTTCCCCACAAGGCGGTGGTAGCGGAGCCCCTACACAGACTCCTGGACAAGCGGGCCCCTTGAGTGTGGGGATGTTAGGATATTTCCGTTCCACCTTAAAAGGGAGCAGGATGTTTGTATAACAGCCTGCGTAAGTTCCTGTCTCACAGGATGTTTATGTTGTAAGTTCGTTTCGATTTTGCCTGTCTTGCCTGAGCAGTCGGAGCAGACGGTCATGATTTCTTTGTTCTGACCAACGCCTAATAAACTGTAAATATGCATGTTCTGCTCTCATGCTGTGCAACTTCTGTTGTGTGAATTCTGCTGATAGAGTGTGCACAAGTCCAAGAATGTGGCTATCTTTTCTTGAGGCTTCGTGTCGCTATAACTGCTAGATACTGCGTGACTAAGGGAGGTCGATGGATCGTCCGGCACCGAGCTGGGGGCTCAGATGGATGTTATCTCCCTGGCAGTATCCCAATAACAGGTTTCGGGCCCAGATTCACGGCACTTGCAGGAGAGTAAGACTGCGACAGACTGCTGAGGTATGTGTGGGGAAAGCGAAAGCAAAGGCTTTTCGTTGCCGCGGCAAGAGCTTTTGATGTCCGGCTGGCCTAATTGGCCTGGGAACCGAGCCAAGCAGGCTTCGTGATTTATGGGTGCCAAGATAAGGAGTCTCTGAAGTGAAGAAGGCTCACGGCTAAAGTAAAAAGCTGGAATGGAGTTTTTCCAAGCCTCTGAAGCTGCTGAGTGTCCTAAATTAAATCGGGACAATTATGAGACCTGGGCAAGATGGTGTGAGAGTTTGCTGCGTCAGTTTGGAGTCTGGCATACTGTATTTGAGGCCACTCCAGTTCCTTGGACAGAGAAATGGCAGGGCCAGGATTCGAAGGCCATGGATATTATTGTCTTATCCGTCTCTCTGGAGGAAATAAAGACGCTTGCTGGAAATCTCACGGCACGTGACATGTGGGATGCTTTGAAAAAGGCCCACCAGCCAATAATCCCAGCCCAGTGTTTGACTGCGTCGGAGGTCCTGGCTGTTTCCCAGAATGCGAGTGAATGCAGAGATGCCGAGGGCACCGGTTGCAAGCTGCAGGGGGAGCTGACTGTGATGTCATCCCAGGCAGCATTCCAGCCTCCAGGGGGAGCCAAGGAGTCGGCAGCTGAGAGCTCTGTTTCTCGTGAGAACCAAGGTCAGAGCCTTTGCAGAGGCCGGAAGACCAGATGTAAACAGAGCAAGATGCTTGCAGGTGGCCAGGAGCGGGGGGGCAAGTTGCAAAAGCCCACGCCAGTGGAAAACAAGGCTATGTTAGCTGGCACAGCTCCACCAAAGGCTAAAGGCACGTCTGATGGCCAGGAGCAGGGGGGCAAGTTGCAAAAGCCCTCGCCAGTGGAAAACAAGGCTATGTTTGCTGGCACAGCTTCACCAAAGGCTAAAGGCAAGCTGCAAAAGCCCACGCCGGTGGGAAACAAGGCCAAGGCCAGGTTTGTTATTGACTCAGGTTGCACGCGCCATATCACCAAAGACCGCCATCTGTTCATCTCCTTCACACCTCAAGATGGAGAGATCCACCTGGCTGATGGAAGGACTTTGCAAGCTGCAGGAGTTGGGACTGTGAAGCTTGAAAGTCTGCATACTACCGTTAGTAATGTACTTTTTGTTCCAGGAGCTGCGGACAATTTGCTTAGTGTCCCACAGCTAAATCGGCGTGGTTTTGAAATTACCTTCAAGAGGACTGTTTGTGTCATCAGAAAAGGCAAAGAGGACTTTTTGCATGCAAAGTTGTTGGATGGTTTGTTCTGTCTAACTTATGATGATGTTGCTGTGTCTAATGCTGATACTTGTTGTGTTGCACAAACTAACAAGGTTCTTCATGCAGGATGCATTCACGATGCACATCGCAGATTTTGTCACCTCTCTTGGCAAGCGCTAGCCAAGATGCCTGAGTTGGTTGAAGGTTTGGACATCAAACCTTGCAAATTTCACATGAAATGTGTATCTTGTGCAGAGAACAAAGTGAAGGTTGCTCCAAAAGGCAAGGAGTCTAGCAGGCAGGCTTCCAAACCCTACCAGCTAGTTCACGCAGACCTGGTAGGCCCTCTAGCGCCCTCTTTGGGAGGAGCAAGGTACTTCATGGTTCTAATTGATTCTTTTTCCAGGTACATTCATGTGTTTATGCTCGAGCAGAAATCGCAAGCATTTCCTAAGTTCAAGGCATTCTGTGCTTGGTTGGAGAATGCTCACGGTAAACGTATTGGCTGTCTGTTTACTGATCGAGGCGGGGAATTCACTTCTCAGCAGTTTGAAGCTTTCCTGACTGAGAAGGCAATCCAGCATGACTTGTCAACGCCTAGATCGCCATGGATGAATGGGCTTGCGGAGAGAGCAAATCAAACGTTGCTGCAAGGGATAAAAACCTTGTTGCATGATGCCAACCTCCCTGAGAAGTTTTGGGGGGAGGCTCTCTCGAATTTTGTTTATACTTTTAACAGGAGACTGTCATCACCTATTGGCTGCACTCCCTATGAGAAGATGTATGGGAGGAAACCTAACACCAAGCACATGAGAATCTTTGGTTCTGACATGTGGGTACACACCCCACAAAGCAACAAGCTTGGGAAGCGTGGGGCACATGGTCTGTTCATGGGGTACGAAAAAGGTGCATACAGGGTATGGATGACTAACTCTAAATCCATAAAGTTCACAAGGAGTGTTGAGTACAATCCTAAGTGGGGGGAAAATGTGGGAATTTTCCAGAGTTACCCAGAGGAGGATGAAGGTGATGTGAAGAAAGCAGATCATGCTGAGAAAGCTGAGGAAACTGAGGATGATGATGAGGATGATGATGATGATGATCAGAGTTCGGATTCCAGTTCAGTGGGCGGCACTGCTGCTGCTGTCAGTGACAGTGATGACACAGCAGACTACAAGAGCGCAAAGGCCTCAGTCAGACCATCTGATGAGTCTGACAATGAACTGGAAGAACCACTGTTCACCATTGGTCACTATTCTCCTAAGAAGGAGGAGATGAGTCCAGAAGACTTGCGTCTGGTTCGCAGGTCTGAAAGGGCGACCAAAGGCAAACCTCCAAAGAGATTTGCTGATGAGTTTGCTAAGATGGCAACTGCTGTTCTTAGTAGCTCAGAGAAGGTGTGGGAACCTTCAAGCTTCAAAGAGGTCCAGGAGTTAACCTCTAAAGATGCTGAGCCTTGGCTTAATGCCATGAAGGCTGAAGTTGATTCCTTAAACAGGAACCAGACTTGGGAACTGGTACCGGTAGTCCCAGGAATGAGACTGGTTGGCAGCAAATGGGTCTTCAAGGCCAAGACAGACCAGAATGGCAAGGTTGTCAGACACAAAGCCAGATTGGTTGCCAGAGGTTTTTCACAGGTACCAGGGCAGGATTACCACGAGACCTACTCACCCACGGTCAAATATGAGAGCATTCGGCTGATGCTCAAGATCGCTGCGGAGGAGAAACTGCGTGTTTCCCATCATGACATAAATACAGCTTTTTTGTACGGGATTTTGGGGGAGGAGCTGTACATGCTTCCACCTGACGGGATGCAGATACAGAAGGGAATGGTCTGTAAACTGCGGAAATCCTTGTATGGTCTCAAGCAGAGTGCCAGGTGTTGGAACACAAAACTCACTGAAACGTTGCTTTCTCTAGGTTTTCACCAGGGCAAAGCAGATCCATGTGTGTTTGTCAAGGAGGAGGGGCAAAACAAACTGTATTGTTTATGTTTTGTTGATGATCTTCTGATGTTTTGGAAGAATCAGGCTTTTTACCAAAGCACCCTAGCTCAGCTGAAGGAGCACTTTGACATGAAGGATCTTGGTGAGGTATCCAACTATCTTTCTCTGCAGGTGGAGAGGGACCAAGCAGGTAATTTTCTGGTACACCAAACACAGAAAATTACTGATGTATTAACCAGGTTGAATTTGGTTGATGCAAACCCAGCAGACACACCGATGGTGACAGGTTACCAGGTAGACAGTACTGCTGAAGCGTTTTCTGACACAACGCTATACAGATGCATTCTAGGCAAGTTGAATTTCATTGCTAGATGTTCGAGACCTGACATTGCTGTAAGCACTAACCTGCTTAGCAGACATGCTAACAATCCTACTGTTCAGGATTGGAAAGCTCTGAAGCGCATAGCCCGGTATTTGAAAGGGACTATGCACTACAGGCTGAGGTTCACCAGTCAGAAGACTGGAGGTCTTGAAATCTTTGCAGATGCAAGTTTTGGAAGTGACACCACGGATGGTACAAGCACTTCTGGAGTATGCTACATGTACAACCACTGCCTGTTTGACTGGTTGTGCAAAAAGCAGACAACAGTTAGCCTAAGTTCCTGTGAAGCAGAACTCAATGCTCTGTCATTTTCACTCATGGATTGTGAATGGTTGATGCAACTGTTTAAGGACATTGGGGTTTCTGTGAAATGTCCTATACAAGTGTATCAAGACAATAGATCTTGTTTGGCTTTGCTGAACTCTGAGAGTTGCAAGCAAAGGACCAAGTACTTGCAGATTAAGCTACATCGTGCAAGAGAGTGTATTCAGAAAGGACTTATTCAGGTGTCCTACATGCCAGGAAATGAAATTCCTGCTGATCTGTTGTCTAAGGTTGTTAACAGAGAACAACTGAAGGTTTACGCACAAAGGTTGCAATTGGGTTGAACCACAGGTACTACAGGTTACACGGAAAGGGGGAGGATGTTAGGATATTTCCGTTCCACCTTAAAAGGGAGCAGGATGTTTGTATAACAGCCTGCGTAAGTTCCTGTCTCACAGGATGTTTATGTTGTAAGTTCGTTTCGATTTTGCCTGTCTTGCCTGAGCAGTCGGAGCAGACGGTCATGATTTCTTTGTTCTGACCAACGCCTAATAAACTGTAAATATGCATGTTCTGCTCTCATGCTGTGCAACTTCTGTTGTGTGAATTCTGCTGATAGAGTGTGCACAAGTCCAAGAATGTGGCTATCTTTTCTTGAGGCTTCGTGTCGCTATAACTGCTAGATACTGCGTGACTAAGGGAGGTCGATGGATCGTCCGGCACCGAGCTGGGGGCTCAGATGGATGTTATCTCCCTGGCAGTATCCCAATAGGGGCCAGCGCCAGGAGGCCGCATTCCAGGCAGTCAAGGACTTGCTTGTCTCAAACTCGGTCTTGGCACACTTCGACGAGAGGCTGCCGGTGGTGCTAGCATGCAACGCCTCGCCCTATGGCATTGGCGCTGTCCTGGGACACCAACTCCCGGATGGAAGAGAGGTACCGGTGGCATACTTTTCCCAGACACTCAACGCAACTGAGCAGAACTACTCGCAAATCGACAAGGAGGGTCTGGCAATCGTGAAGGGAGTAAAAAAATTCCATGATTTCTTGTACGGGCGCCCCTTCACCGTGGTGACTGACCACAAGCCATTGCTTGGCTTGTTTGCCCCCGAAAAGCAGACCCCCCAAGTGCTGTCTCCTCGTGTCCTCAGGTGGTCAATTTTCCTTGCCAGCTACCAGTATGCACTGATTCACCGCCCTGGGAAGGCGATGGGCCATGCGGACGCCCTCAGCAGGCTACCACTATCGGAAACAGGCCCCGACCCAGCACCTGCACAAGAGGTTATGAGCCTGGAGCTGCTTCCCGACCACCCCATTCAGGCACAA
The DNA here is from genome assembly GCF_027172205.1 of Podarcis raffonei. Lineage (NCBI taxonomy): Eukaryota > Metazoa > Chordata > Lepidosauria > Squamata > Lacertidae > Podarcis > Podarcis raffonei. Next base: position 51,711,033 of record NC_070610.1, read on the forward strand.
GAAGTTGCACACCATTCCAAGAAAGATAGGGTCATCTCCCGGGTCCTGGACTGGGTGTGGAGGGGATGGCCCAGCAGCAGCCCCGGGCCAGAATTCGCCGGCTACACAACCCGCAAACATGAACTGTTGGCCCACAAGGGGTGCCTGTTATGGGGAAGCAGGGTCGTTGTTCCCCAGTCCCTCCTCAAAAGGGTCCTCACAGCCCTACACGAGACACACCCAGGGGTAGTAAGAATGAAGGCCCTTTCCAGGAGTTATGAGTGGTGGCCAGGGATCGATGGAGAGATAGAGGCCTAGGTCAAACACTGCCAGGCCTGCCAAGAATCCCACCCAGATCCCCCAAGGGCCCCAGTCCAGTCCTGGGAGTCCGCCTGAGCACCATGGTCACGCCTGCATGTGGACTTCACTGGCCCCTTTCAGGGGAAAACATTCTTCATAGTGGCGGACTCCTACACCAAATGGCTGGAAGTCGCACTGGTACCGTCCACTTCTACGTCCGCAGCCATCCGGGTACTACGCAGGCTGTTTGCAACCCACGGGCTCCCTGACACTCTCGTCTCAGACAACGGGACTACATTTATGTCAGGAGAATTCCTAACCTTCACAGCGCAGAACGCAATCCACCACATCCGTTCAGCGCCATTCCACCCTGCCACCAATGGCCAAGCAGAACGCATGGTGCGGACCACCAAGGACACCCTTCACCGCATGACGCAAGGGGATTGGGAGTACCGCCTTGCCACATTCCTTCTAGCACAGCACAGCACCCCCAGCTCAACGACTGGCCGGAGCCCCGCTGAACTACTAATGGGTCGGCGCCTTGCAATCAGATTGGACCGCCTTCACCCCGATAGAGCTCAGGATGAGGTAGTGGTGGGGGAAGGCAGGAACCCCCAGACCTTCGAGGCCCAGGACCCAGTGTACGCAAAGAATTTTGGGGCAGGCCCTGCATGGGTACCCGCCACAGTCACCAGGGTCACTGGCCCCGGGTCGTACGAGGTGCTAACAGATGGGGGGCAATGCTGGCGTCGCCACTGTGACCAGATACGGCAACGATTCCCGGGAGAAAACCAGGAGGAGGAGGACAGGTCAGAGGAGTCCCAAGGGAACAGTGGGGCAGTGAGGCCCATAGAGCAGCAGGGGCAAGCAGGAGAGGCAGAATCAGTAAATACAGAGAGGACCCGTGAGGCCAAAAGGACACCGGAACCAGAACCACGACTGAGCGAGCCGGTTGCGCCAGACCAAACAGCCCCATCACAGCCAGCATCCTTGGAACACGAGCCAGAACCTGAACCCTGGACCAGGGAACACCCCAGACCGCAACGCACACGTAGGTCGCCGGCGTACCTTGGCGTACAGCTTCCGGGTCATGGGGGCAGCATGACTAAGCCGCTTCTGGCAAACCAGAGCAGCGCACGGAAATGCTGTTTACCTTCCCGCTGGAGCTATACCTATTAATCTACTTTAACTTTGATGTGCTTTCGAACTGCTAGGTTGGCAGGAGCAGGGACCGAGCAATGGGAGCTCACCCTGTCGTGGGGATTCAAACCACCAACCTTTTGATCGGTAAGCCCTAGGCTCTCCTGCCAACCTAGCAGTTTGAAAACACAAGTAGTTAAATAGGTACCAGTGTGGTGGGAAGGTAAATGGTGTCTCCATGCGCTCTGGTTTCCATCATGGTGCTGTGTTGCGCCAGAAGCGGTTTCGTCATGCTGACCACATGACCCGGAAAGCTGTCTGTGAACAAATGCCGGCTCCCACAGCCTCGGCCTAAAGCGAGGTGAAAACCACAACCCTATAGTCGCCATTGACTGGACTTAACCATCCAGGGGTCCTTTACCTTTTTACCTTTAGTCTGAAAGTCAACTAGCGTGCCTGAATAGATGCCTGAAAGGCAGGGAACAAGGCATACCATAAATATAACAGAGCTATGTAAATCTAATCCCAAAGAAGGGCAGTGCCAAAGAATGCTCCAACTACCGCACAATTGCACTCATTTCACACGCTAGCAAGGTTATGCTTAAAATTCTACAAGGCAGGCTTAAGCAGTATGTGGACCGAGAACTCCCAGAAGTGCAAGCTGGATTTCGAAGGGGCAGAGGAACCAGAGACCAAATTGCAAACATGTGCTGGATTATGGAGAAAGCTAGAGAGTTCCAGAAAGACATCTACTTCTGCTTCATTGACTATGCAAAAGCCTTTGACTGTGTCAACCACAGCAAACTATGGCAAGTTCTTAAAGAAATGGGAGTGCCTGATCACCCCATCTGTCTCCTGAGAAATCTCTATGTGGGACAAGAAGCTACAGTTAGAACTGGATATGGAACAACTGATTGGTTCAAGATTGGGAAAGGAGTACAGCAAGGCTGTATATTGTCTCCCTGCTTATTTAACTTATATGCAGAATTCATCATGCGAAAGGCTGGGCTGGATGAATCCCAAGGCGGAATTAAGATTGCCGGAAAAAATATCAACAACCTCAGATATGCAGATGACACAACCTTGATGGCAGAAAGTGAGGAGGAATTAAAGAACCTTTTAATGAGGGTGAAAGAGGAGAGCGCAAAATACAGTCTGAAGCTCAACATCAAAAAACGAAGATCATGGCCACTGGGCCCATCACCTCCTGGCAAATAGAAGGGGAAGAAATGGAGGCAGTGAGAGGTTTTACTTTCTTGGGCTCCATGATCACTGCAGATGGTGACAGCAGCCACGAAATTAAAAGACGCCTGCTCCTTGGGAGAAAGGCGATGGCAAATCTAGACAGCATCTTAAAAAGCAGAGACATCAACTTGACAACAAAGGTCCGTACAGTTAAAGCCATGGTTTTCCCAGTAGTGATGTATGGAAGTGAGAGCTGGACCATAAAGAAGGCTGATCGCCGAAGAATTGATGCTTTTGAATTATGGTGCTGGAGGAGACTCTTGAGAGTCCCATGGACTGCACGAAGATCAAACACATCCATTCTGGAGGAAATCAGCCCTGAGTGCTCACTTGAAGGACAGATCGTGAAGCTGAGGCTCCAATACTTTGGTCACCTCATGAGAAGAGAAGACTCCCTGGAAAAGACCCTGATGTTGGGAAAGATTGAGGGCACAAGGAGAAGGGAATGACAGAGGACAAGATGGTTGGACAGTGTTCTCGAAGCTACAAACATGAGTCTGACCAGACTGCGGGAGGCAGTGCAAGACAGGAGTGCCTGGCATGCTCTGGTCCATGGGGTCACGAAGAGTCGGACACGACTAAACGACTAAACAACATGTAAATCTAAAAAGATCTCCTTGGCAATCTTATTGCCTGATGCAAAGAAAATGTGACTGCCTGGAGGAAATCTCATATCTCTTATCATGTCATGTGGCATTTGTCATGGGTATCTTATAGACAAAAGGTAGACAACTTTAAAAAATTGTATCTTTGATGATGTAGTGCTGTACATCACAGACCCACTACTGGTATTGCAACAGCTGGATAAATGTAGCAGAGGTCGTATCCACCAGCTTGCCTTCTGAGCAGTGATTTTGGCAGAGTTTAGTCCATGATAACAGCAGTAGTACATTCAGATCAAGCAGGTTTTTGCTAAGCATAGACAGGGAACAAACTATTTAAGATTAAGGCAACCAAATAGCCATAGAATGGACCCATCTGCACTTATTTCCGTACAGCCTGAAAAAATGGTTTTAAGCATATATTCACAATATGCTTGTTACCTTGGAAAAAAAATGAATTTCCTCAAGAATTTATAAAGTGGATTGGGATATTATTATTCTCTTCTAAACTGCAATTAAGAATGGAATCCTTTCAGATCTGTTTGTTTTGGAGAGAGGGGCAAGACAAGGCTTTCATCCTCCATTGATTTTTTCTTGGAAATGTTGAAATGAGTAACTTGACAGAATAGGGAGATTTCTGGTTTTGTTCATGGTCAAGTAGAATTTAAATTAGTTTTGTACATGGATGATTTACAATTATTTATTAGCAGACGAGAAATATCTATCTCAGAATCCATAAAGACAAGTAGTGTCTCAGCGTATACTGGTTAAAGTCTGAATTAATGCCAGTGGGCAATTGTAAATCACATACTTTGTGTACTAGCTGATTATTTCACTGGTGCCCGGAAGTCATAACATAACTAGGCATTTTGGTTCTGAGAAATGTATATCAAATGATTAAAAATGAATTTAAATACGTTGATGGAAATTTCTAGCAATTTGGAAAGATGAGAAATTTAGCATTTGGGGAAGAGCCACACTCACACCACACATTTAAAGCACTATGATACCACTTTAGATAACCATGGCTTCCTCTTAACAACTGTCTTTTGTTAAGAATGTTGAGAGTTGTTTTGTTAAGAATGTTGAGAGACCCCTATTCTCCACTGAAAGTTCCAGAGTGGTACTGCAAGATGTGTCTTTTAGCACATACAAATGTTTGGCAAGTTTCTTCTTCGATGAATACACCAGCATGGGTAATTTTTAGAGACCTATCTAGTGTTCCTCCTAGAAAGGGTAGCTTTAAAAATGCTAGAAATGTATTGACTGAATCATCATGTCAAGCTAAAAGGCTGGCCTTGGTAAAAATGTATACAGAGGATTGTTCCCTGAAGGCGGTGATATGCATGGAGAGTAAATAGGCCACAAAGTATTGCTCACAAGTCATACCTTACATTCAACTTGCTAATCCTGTATAATGGAGAAAAATGTTTGACTAGGAATCTCTCCAGTTTATACTTTTCTGGTCCAACTTTTCTTTCAACCAGGAAGGTAAGCATCAGCATTCGTAAAATGGAAGCAGTATGAGGCGTGTAGGTTTCAAATTATTTGAACAAGGCATGATATTCTGGATAAATTTCACTTTGATGAAATTCCATGGTACCAATGCCTGTATCTGCTTAAGGATCCAAAAATCGAGTCGAATTAACAGGTGCACCACATGGCTTGAGAGTGAAATAGCATGCCCTCCAACATTTCTCCAATGAAAATAGGGACGTCCCATTCCATAATGATAATTTATACCCAACACATCTTACTGGGTTGCCCCAGCCACTCTGGGCAACTTCCAACATATTAAAAAAACATAATAAAGCATTAGACTTTTTTTAAAAAAAACCTCCCCTATATGTACAGGCTTGTCTTCAGACCGTTAAGAGATTGTATAACTCCACACCCTCCAACTTTTCTCCAACGGAAATAGGGACGTCCTAAGGGAAAGTGGGACATTCCGGGATCAAATCAGAAAACCGGACAGCTTCTCTAAATCAGGGACATCCTTGGAAAATAGGGACACTTGGAGTGTCTGAAATAGTGGGCACTCTGATTTCTGTACAAGTCATTGGACTCAAACATCTGGGAAAAACAGATGTCTAAAAATGTGGGGGGAAGACTCGTGGTAAGCATAAGATATAGAAACAGTGTTGTTGCATTCATTAGATTTCAAGGTGGAGCATCTGCTAGATCTGTATGCACTCACCCAAAACACTTCTACTAAAAGGCCTATAATACATGGGTAGGCAACTTAAGGCCCGTGGGCCAGATCCAGCCAAATCGCCTTCTCAATCCGGCCCACGGACGGTCTGGGAATCCGCGTCTTTTTAAATGAGTAGAATGTGTCCTTTTATTTAGAATGCATCTCTGGGTTATTTGTGGGGCCTGCCTGGTGTTTTTACATGAATAGAAAGTGTGCTTTTATTAAAAATTCATCTCTCAGTTATTTGTGGGGCATAGGAATTCGTTCCTATTTTCTTTTTTCAAAATATAGTCCGGCCCCCCACAAGGTCTGAGGGACAGTGGACCGGCCCCCTGCTGAAAAAGTTTGCGGACCCCTACTCTAATAGTTTAAGGTAGATCTACTTTTTTTTTTTTACCTAATTAAGGTAACAGAGGATACCACATCTTAAAAGAGAAGAAGCTGACAGCATAATCAACGAGCTGGAGAGAGGAGACAGGAAAAACACCTAAGTGGCCACAATCAGGGAAATACTGTTTTGTGGGGAATCCCCTGTGTTCCAACCTACCCATGTATCATACCTGGCGCAAAAGATACTATCCTGCTCAACCACAAGCAATTGTATCAGTTTATTTATAGAAGTATTATTAAGAGTAGGAAAGGCAGTAATACGTTTCAGTTTTCATTTGAACTGTTATTATTACATCTCTGAAATAACTTTTACTAGCTCGTCTAGGTGAATAGGTGAATAGGGGGCAGGAAGTGTTTCAGGTGACCAGATCTCAAGCCATTAAGGGCTGTCAATAACAAGACCCTGAACTTGGCTCAGTACCTAATTGGCAGCCAGCACAGCTCTCTCAGCAGAGACTCAACACCTGGAAGGTCTTGGAGCACCTGTTCCCCCCCCCCCAAGACTGCCATTTCAGATATTAGGATGCGGGTGCACAAAATCCAACAAGCCAGCTATCCAACAGGCCAACTAGAGATTCAACTGCAAAAAGCACTAAGATAATAGTTAAGGGTGTGTGTGTGTCTGTGTATCAGTCGGGGTGGCCCATCCCACCTAAGTTGAAAGAAGAAGGTGCGTTCCCTCTGCTGCTTCTGTACTACCAGTAAAGTCTTGCTTACTGGGGTCATATGGTGCCAGCGGCTTCTGGCATGATCTTGTGAGAGCCCCACAAGATCTTGCTGGAAACGGGGAAGCCACGACTGCAGCTGCTTCTCCTTGCTTCTTTGCTGCTGGGGGCAGGGGATGCCCATGGTGCCAACTGGAGCAGTAATAAGTGGTGGCAGCAGCAGCAGCAGCTTCCATCAAGATTTTTCAAGAGCCCCACAAGATCTTCTGGTGGTTCCTTCACTGAGAGAAGCAAAGCTACAGGGAACCAGGCAGAGGACCTTTTTGGTAGTAGCCCCTATCCTGTGGAAGGCCCTCCCATCAGATGTCAAAGAGATAAACAACTACCTGACATTTAGAAGACACCTGAAGGGAAGTTTTTAATGTGTGACATTTTAATGTATTTTTAATCTTTGTTGGAAGCCGCCCAGAGTGGCTGGGGAAACTCAGCCAGATGGGCGGGGTACAAATAATAAATTATTATTATTATTATTATTATTATTATTATTATTATTATTATTATTATCTTGCAGAGCTCTCAAGAGATCTCATTAGAATCACTGTCACTTCTTTGGCAGGGACAGGTTATGGGGATGCCATAATCATCATGTTCATGAGCTGCCCTCCATAATCCTTGCAAAATATGGGTCCTTGCTCCCCTGCCATCTTAAAGATTGGCATTTACTCACTTGATAACCTCTCTCTCTCTCTCTCTCTCTCTCTCTCTCTCTCTCTCTCTCTCTGTGTGTGTGTGTGTGTGTGTGTCTGTCCAAAGATACAGGAATTCAAGAATTAACCCCATTAAGTTTAACATGGAAGGGACAAGCAACCCCCCTCCCTTCTCCCTAAGACACACCAGTTATCATGCTTCAAGGTCAGCAAGAAAGCACTAAACAAGGAGTTCACATATCGTCACACAAGCAGTCTTGGAATAAGAGGAGGGTAGCCAAGATGATCAGGGGTCTGGAAACTAAGCCTTACGAGATATGTTTGAAGGAGCTGGGTATGTTTAGTCTGGAAAAGAGGAGACTGAGAGGAGATATGATAGCCATCTTCCAATATCTGAAGGGCTGTCACATGGAACAGGGAACATGCTTGTTTTCTCCTGCTCTGGAGGGTAGGACTCGAACCAATGGCTTCAAGGTGCAACAAAGGAGATTCCGACTAAACATTCAGAAATTTTTTTTGACAGTAAGACCTGTTCAGCAGTGGAATAGACTCCTACGAGAGGTGATGAACTCTCCTTCCTTGGAGGTTTTCAAGCAGACGTTGGGTGGCCACCTGTCATGGATGCTTTAGCTGAGATTCCTGCATCGCAGGGGGTTGGACTAGATGACCCCTGGGTCCCTTCCAACTCTATGATTCTAAGATAAGAATATTCACAACAAGCATGCTAATTCCATAATGAAAATACAACAATACTTTCTATTTGCTATTGAAATACTATGATACTTTAATAACTTTTAAGAATCATCTTTTTGAAACCACAGGTTGTTCCTCAGAATGGGCTCATTGAAATCAATGAGCTTAATTTAGTAAGTCCATCAATTTCAATTAGTCTACTCGGAGTAGGACTCTGGCTGTATTCCGACACAGGGCTTATGGTTTTAGTTTTCCTGGTTATACTGCTAGTACTTCTATCCTGGATTCTAACATTCTTTTTTACACTGTGTATTACCTGTTGCATTATGGAACTGTGGCTTTTTGATCAATATTTGTCATGCTAAATTTCATTCAAACCAGTGCGTACTATGTGACATAACAGAAGATGTCATTGAACACATCATTACCAACCCACCATTTTTGTACATGTGTATTTCTATTCCCCCATGATTCACCCATTAAAATGGTGGGAAATAACTGTGTGCCAGGATACCACCCCGGATTTCATTACGTTGCTCCCACCATTTTCTGATTTTTTTCCCTGGAAGCAATTAACCTATAAATGAACACTAAACTTCCACTAGATTCTGTGAGATTTCCGCAAGTGGCTTTTGCATCATATTTAAGATCATATAAAACACAAAACTTGTCAGGTAAGGAAATGTTGTGGAAGTTGGATAAAGTGCTGCCTAAATGCAGTCTCTGACAGATACAGCCCATCTTTTTTCTGAATATGAACTGTTCAATACTGATGTTACCCATTAATCCACTATATTTCTCTCCTTATTCTAAATCAGTGACACACGCAGTGCTAAAGTCACTCTTTTAAAAATGCCCACCAACAGTTTCTTTATTTCACATCACTGCTAAAGAAGTGAAATAATGAAAAAAAATGCATCGTGTATCTATATTCCCTCTTCAAATCACTTTGTGAGTTTAGCATGAGTAACTGAGAAAGGACACCAGGCATCAACCGTGATTAATCTGACTATACTTCTTTTCCATAGTAAAAGTGGTATTAGTTTCCTGAAACAAAACCAAATGGGGTTATTCTGTTACACATTAACATAGGATGAAATAGGCTTATATGACTCAAATGATTTCCCCTCCCTGCTATTAATCATCTCTGGAGAAAACCTTGAGGGCACAGGTTAGAACCCATAGAGGGTTCTAACCAAGGGTCAAACTACAGAGAAAATATTCCATGATTGGACCCCCCTACCAACACATTTATTTTAATTTAAAATTAGCTGCACATAGGGATATAAAAAAGCAGTGATTTCAAAAACAACCCAGCAACTAATATAATTATTTACATTTGGGGACTATCAAACAAGAATAGCGAATACCACTCGTATTCTCTTGTGTGACTTCTGTTCTGTGGCCATTTCTGATCCCATTTATGACAGAATTCTTTAATGTTCCTAACTACAGATCTAAACTGTAATAGTGCTGGGGTACTGGTGGAGAGTGTGGGACGCAGGTGGCGCTGTGGGTTAAACCACAGAGCCTAGGACTTGCCGATCAGAAGGTTGGCAGTTCGAATCCCTGCAACGGGGTGAGCTCCCATTGCTCGGTCCCAGCTCCTGCCCACCTAGCAGTTCGAAAGCATGTCAAAAGTGCAAGTAGATAAATAGGTACCGCTCTGGCGGGAAGGTAAACGGAGTTTCCGTGCGCTGCTCTGGTTCGCCAGAAGCGGCTTAGTCATGCTGGCCACATGACCCGGAAGCTGTACGCTGGCTTCCTCGGCCAATAAAGCGAGATGAGCGCCGCAACCCCAGAGTCGGTCATGACTGAACCAAATGGTCAGGGGTCCCTTTACCTTTACTTTACTGGTGGAGAAGGTGCTGAATCGCTCTTCCTGCCATTTTTATGTTCTAAACTTAAACCCCAGGGGCGGGGGATATAGGAACAAATGTCATTGAACATTTTCTCCCACAGCACTCGTACTCTAATTCATTCAGGACACACATTCCAAAGGCTGCTCTTAATTGGAAATAAGAATTTGAAGTATTAAAGAAGAACACCTCTTTGAGTTTTAACAAAGAAAAGCTGGTTTATATGCAGGGCTTGGTCTTAGTGGCCAGCACTACATCAAGTTGAAACTGAGACACACCAATTTTAAAAGCTCCCCCATTCCCCAAAATAATCTGAGAGTGGAAAACAGGCATAGTAGGGAGAAAGGTCTTAGCCCAACCTAGTCCCTACTGTTAATTTTCTACATGCAGGGAGGGATTTGTTAAACAAAAAGTTCTAATCAACAGGTCACTACCACTACTGTTAGTTGTTGCAGGAATTTATGTATAGGTTGGCGGGGGTTGCCCCTCCAGTAGATATCATGCACATGCAGCCCAGTACCAAAATCAGCACAATCATTTTTGTGACTTTTGTGATTTGTCCCCACAAAACACTTCATCACAGTTTCTTCCTATCTATTCAAAGGGCCTTTGCTGCATGATACCAAATGTAACAATTCACTGATAAATGTTATCTATGTACTGGCTCACTGGGAAAACTTCGAAAATTCATATGGACATGTGAGCTCAGCTACTCAGCAGCCCCTCTGCCTGAGTGATACTCCCTGGCATCCTGATACCTGAGTGCCAGATAGGTAGCCATTCCAGAAATAACAAACGCAGATGAAGACAAAAGGGTGTGATTAATTTGGCTGGGAAATAGGGAAATGTAAATATCTCTTTTGTTACACTTGATGGGTGTTTGGTGGAGGGCAAGGAGAAGCATGGGGCAGGGTCCAGGATGCTCAGATTACTGTCACCAGACCTCCCCTTTAATGATGTATTAGTGATGTAGTTTGGGGGGGTGTAACATGGGGATTAGCAGCTAATAAAAGTTTGGGGGCTCTTTTGTTTGGGGCTTCTATCTTGCTTCGTCTTGCAGTGGGTTGGAGTCCTGTCGTGACAGTTTCAAGTCTACTGGCTGCCGTTTTGCTCCAATTTTCCTGGTTGGTGTCCTTGCTTTTTTGTCCAAGGGAGCCCTCAGATTTCTCCGTTAACATAGTCAACAAATAAACAAGGAAAACTGGGAAAATGAAATGGTCTGTTTTTGAATTGTTTTTATTTTTAATTGAATTGTTACAACTTTTGGGGCAGTAACCAATGCACTTGTTCCCCCTCTGCACCCCCAAACCCTACCCAATTCTGCTCTGGAGGGTTGGTAGAAGCACCCAAACAGATTAAAGGGGTTCACAGGAGGAGGAGAGAGGGCAAATCCCATTGCACAATTTAGGGGTGTTGTTGTTTGTTATTATGGTATGCCTTTTTGTGTTTTTATATTGTAAACTGCCTTATGATCCTCAAATGAAGGGCAGTATAGAAATTTTATAAATAATACTAATTGTTGTTGTTGTTATTTGTTGCTGCTATATGTTCCATTGCTCAGAAGTGGAAAATATTGTAAGGTCTTAACATTTCTTGTGGTACACCAATGTTTGTACTTTAGCAGTATCTGATAAGATAAATCACTGACTTAGCAACCAGAAAAAAACCAAAGACCCAGAAACTTCCTATGCTAATTGGTAGGCACTGATTACATATTCCAATTCTAATAATCTGCAGTGTTCCTTAACTGCATCAATGCATGAAATCTGGAGCTCACAACTATATCATATGTGGGCTGTTTGATGTCTCATCTATTCTATATATTTCCCCTTTTGTCAATGTGTTTATACTTAGTTTTCCTTTGTTATCTCAGTAAAAGATATTCTTTTTAAAACCTGCACAAACAAGGAAGTCTTAATCTGTTACTGAAAAGACTGTAATTTTCATACCAGTTGAGCTACTTTGGGGAGGGTGTTCTAAAGTCAGGGAGCCACCACAGAGAAGACCTTTATTTTGTGCAAGCATAATATACCAAGATAGATGTATTATGCTTGAAGATAGGTGTATTATGTTGAAGATCTTAATGTGTGGGCAGGCTGGTATGAGAGGAGGCACTCGGGCAGGTATTTGAGTTCCAGGCTATTTAGGGCTTTAATGGTAAGCACCAGCACCTTCCTGAAAGCGAACAGACAGACAGTGTCCTTAAATACAGTGGTACCTCAGGTTACATACGCTTCAGGTTACATACGCTTCAGGTTACATACGCTTCAGGTTACATGCGCTTCAGGTTACAGACTCCGCTAACCCAGAAATAGTGCTTCAGGTTAAGAACTTTGCTTCAGGATGAGAACAGAAATTGTGCTCTGGAGGCGCAGCAGCAGCAGCAGGAGGCCCCATTAGCTAAAGTGGTGCTTCAGGTTAAGAACAGTTTCAGGTTAAGAACGGACCTCCGGAATGAATTAAGTACTTAACCCGAGGTACCACTGTATAGGTGGAACCAATGGAAGCTTCAAGAGCTCCACATGCGGTGCATTGTAGGCCCCATGTATAATGCATGAGAGTAGCACAACTGGGAAGTTACCATAACATGGATTACTGAAGCTAAGTTATCCCTACTCAAGAATGCCTGGCAAACAAGCCTAAACTGGCAAAAGGTACTTGCAGGTCCAGGGAATCCGTGTTCAGTGGGGCCCAAAGCATGAGAAGATATAATTTACACACAGGACAAACATCCTGGGTTCAAATAGGCCACAACTTTATTGATTACAGATGTAAGTAGCCTTTGGCATAGGCACTGGGTATGTATACCGAATCATTCAACCTGACTGCTGGTTGATTACTTTGCAGGGTTGATCCTGGGTTAAGGATCTCCCTACAACGTACCTCAAATAGGGGTGATTCCTCCAGGACTGCCATTTGGGGTGTGGGTGTGCGCTGTGTCCCATTGGCCCCCAACTGGCCATCTGGACAGAATCATCTTGCCCTGGACCCCTTTAACGGGGTGCCCCCAATTTATTGTAGTGGGATGGGTGGGCTCCCAAAGTGGGAGCCACTTACAGCGAGCCAAGGAGGGAGGGAGGCTGGGAGGGACCCCCGGCTCGCTGTAAGCTGCTCCTTCTGGTCGCAGAGGGAGCCCACCGCTGTCCGTACAGCACTCCAGCGGCGCCGGTGGCAAACCGCTATGCACAGCGCATGTGCAATGTCACTATGCACAGCGCAGGCATGTGACATCATGCATGCGTTATACGTAGTGGTTTGCCGCTGGCGCTGCGCGAGAGCCGTATGGGTGGTGGCGGGATCCTCTGCTTGTGGCTGTAGCAGCGATGGAGGCATTCCACTCGGGCAGCACCGGCAGCAAACCGCTATGTACAGTGCATGTGCAGCATCGCTACGTACAGCGCATGCTTGCGACACCGCGCATGCGTTGTACATAGCAGTTTGCTGCCGGTATCGCTCGAACGCTGTATGGATGGTGGCAGGAGCCTCTGCTTGCGGCTGCAGCCACAAATGGAGGATCCTCCACATGTGGCTGCAGCAGCTCGCACCGCCGTGCCCAGGCAAGGGCAGCAGGGCAAGCACCCCGCGGGGCGCCTTCTTGTCACCCTCCCAGACATGGAACCCAGGGTGCATCGCCCCCCTGCCCCCACCTTGCGACGCCAGTGGTTTAGGGGTATGCGACCCCCTGAGTCCCCCCCCAGACCTGCATGTCAGAGAACAAAGAAAGCACAAAGACATGCAAAACTCTTATCTCTGCATCATTCTTTTCAAACTAGTTCTATGTGGATATGACAGGTAAAAACATGTATAGGAGGATAGGTTTTATGTATGTTATTATGTAAAGGTAAAGGGACCCCCGACCATTAGGTCCAGTCATGGCCGACTCTGGGGTTGGGGCGCTCAGCTCACTTAATTGGCCAAGGGAGCCGGCGTACAGCTTCCGGGTCATGTGGCCAGCATGACTAAGCCGCTTCTGGCGAACCAGAGCAGCGCACAGAAACACCGTTTACGTTCCCAACGGAGCGGTACCTATTTATCTACTTGTACTTTGACATGCTTTTGAACTGCTAGGTTGGCAGAAACTGGGACCGAGCAATGGGAGCTCACCCCATCGTGGGGATTCGAACCGCCGAAGTTCTGATCGGCAAGTCCTAGGCTCTGTGGTTTAACCCACAGCACCACCCGCGTCCCACAGAGCTCTTTAAAAGCAAAAGAAAAATCCCAATTGTTTCTTGATCTTTAAACTTAAACCTGTTAAGCAATCGCATTAAACCTTTCACTGCAGTATTCGGCTAGCATTGCTTGCTCTGATTGGCACTAGCTCTTCAAGCCTCAGACAGTGGTCTATCACTGTCTGTCACATAAGATTTCCTTCCTGCATGTCCCTCCCCCCCCCCCCCGATGCCCAGGTTGGAGCTTGGCATCTTCTGCAATCAAAGTACAGTATGCAATGTGCTCTGCCACTCTGTTGTGGCCACTCCCCCACCCACACATACCCACAGCATCAGCGTTGGAGTGCTTGGCCCAGTCTTTCCAAATGGAGAAGGTGGAGGGGAAAGTTTCAGGGGAAAAAGCACACTCAAGTGATGCCCAAAGTTGGTTTAGGTTTCTGTTACTAACATGCACTTTATCCACATCCCTTCATAAAAGAAATTCCAAAATGTCATCAGTGGAAGGGGGAAAATGGTGACACTTGCTACTCAGAAGATGAGAAGGGCGTAATAACTTTTCACATTTTTTTTTCCTTTCCAAAATCAGTATATATACCCACACCAACTAGTTGAAGAACTAATTAGTCAGACTCAAACTATTGCCATCATGTACACAGAATTAAGCCTCTGTTTTATCACACTAAGCTTAGCTACAATGGTTGGGAATTGTGCACCTGTGACCGATGCCCCTGGGATTCGCCTGTCATATCTAGATGCAGTAATGGTGGGCATCAGCAAACTTCAGCAGATTTTACCAGTAAGTGGTTAATTTATTCTTTGTTGCACTGATTTTGCTATCTGTTAAGCCAGACTCCACACCTATTTTATTTCTTTTTTCAGAATAATGGAGCTACATTATATATGCCAAGCAGCACCGGGGTAAGTAGAATTCCTGTGCTATGATTGATTCAAACTATTAGGGCCATTTTAAAAAGCTTTCCCAGAGAAACAAATGAGACAAAGGAACACTTAACCTTTGACTGTATTGCGCTCCATATACATGTGGGATTTCCACATACAGTGGTACCTCGGGTTAAGTACTTAATTCGTTCTGGAGGTCCGTTCTTAAACTGAAACTGTTCTTAACCTGAGGTACCACTTTAACTAATGGGGCCTCCTGCTGCTGCTGCGCCGCTGGAGCACGATTTCTGTTCTCATCCTGAAGCAAAGTTCTTAACCCAAGGTACTATTTCTGGGTTAGCGGAGTCTGTAACCTGAAGCGTATGTAACCTGAAGCATCTGTAACCCGAGGTACCACTGTATGTGACTTTAAAACACAAAAATACGTGCTGCCTTTACTCATTTGTGGCGAGGGATCTACAGTGGTACCTCAGGTTACATAGGCTTCAGGTTACACCCTGTGTAACCTGAAGCCTGTGGTTTGCAGAATTATGCATGTCTTAAGCAAAAAAGCAATGACAGATAATATCAATGCCTATTGTTTGAGTTTAGTGTACAAACCTTTGCTTGAAAATCTGACTTT
Organism: Podarcis raffonei; assembly: GCF_027172205.1. NCBI lineage: Eukaryota > Metazoa > Chordata > Lepidosauria > Squamata > Lacertidae > Podarcis > Podarcis raffonei. The sequence continues at coordinate 51,726,498 of NC_070610.1, forward strand.
TGCCGTTCATGAAGGCTGCCTGTTATCTTTTCACAGCATGCTGCTGTTGAGTAGCCCCAGGAATTTGCATGACAGCACGATAAATACTTAAAGAGCTCATCTTTGGAAGGTGCCCCCCCATCCATTTGCAGGCATGGTTTAAATCCAAACTGAGCCTGCAAACAGACTTTGAAGGTGTGCTGTCAGGGCAAGGGCTTTGCAAGCACAGCCAACTGTGTGATCATTAGCATTTGCAATGGCAGGAGGCTTTGCAAGCAGCACTAAGGAGCAGCGTCTGCAATCCTTGCTTTGCTGTTTCTTTACCTGGCTCACACCTGATGTTGAATAGGACATCAGGTGTAGGGTAGGTGGGTGTGGTTTATTTAAAAAATAAATAAAAAATATGGTCTCCAAGACCAGACAGGGAGCCTGCCAGACCTAATTAGGCCCACAGGCTGGAGAGTGGCCACTGCTAATTTAAAAAATCTATTCTGTCATTATGTTTTGGTGGCAATGAGTTCATTAGCCCTTTACTGCAGCCAAATAGTTAGTTAAATAAATAAATATTGACAACTATTAACAACTCTCCCACAGCTTCTAGATGTGCCAGTAGGACCAAATAAAAAACATCAAAATGCACTGACTGGTTCTGAATAAGAGGTTGTTATTGTTTACAAAGATAGTTCCCATGCTAGGAAAGGAGGTTTCCCCCACCCCTTACAACTAGGAATTAAGCTGGCAAGCAGAAGAGCTGGATATAGTTCTCCCCCAGCTTGTACTTTCCATTACTACGAATAACAATGGTGGCTAGTACCAACTGGGAGTGGTAGGGCAGAAGGCAGAGAGGCCAACAGTTCAGTGCCCGCTCCAGGTATGCCTGGGAGAGTCTGCTGTCTGAAACCCCAGGGAGCCGCAACCAATCAATGTTGTCTCTATTGGCCCAACTGGAACAAGGACCCGGCTTGGTATAAAGCAGCTACTTATGAGGGAATATCCCTTCTATCACTGCATGAACACCAGTACAACTAAATGTTTTCCAAGCTAGTCATCCAGTGGTTAAAACACTGCATAAAAACAGCTGTATATAATAGTTATGGCTGTATATTTGGAATGTCCCATTATGCTCAAAAGGGTTTAATCCCAAATAAGTGTTTGTAGGATTGCAGCCAAAATCCTTTATTGTACTGAAAATTGTATTTACACTGGTACTCAAAGAGAGGGAGTGTGGTGGGAAGTATTTTATAATGAATTATTTCTGATTACAGTTACAACGACGAGACTTTAAAACAGGCACCCTCAAACTTGGCCCTCCAGCTATTTTTGGGACTACAACTCCCATCACCCCTAGCTAACAGGACCAGTGGTCAGGGATGATGGGAATTGTGGTCCCAAAACATCTGGAGGGCGGAGTTTGGGGATGCCTGCTTTAAAATAAAGTAATAATACTGGCTATTCAAATAACAATTGATTTTAGTAAAAGACAGTCCTGCATAATATTGCTTTTTTTTCTTCTTATTTAAGAGGCCATGTGCACGTTCAACCATAGAGCATTTCAAGAAGGAACTTGATGTTCTAGTAGAAGAAAATGTTGGCAAAGATCACATTGTGACTACTATACGAAATATCCAGGAAAATATTGATGCTGCTTGGGTAAGTTTACCTAAGATTTAATTTTGGTTTGATTTTTGGTTTTGCATTTAAGATCAACACACACATCGCATGCTGACAAGTGGTCCTGCATAGGAACCATATTTTAATTTTGCCTTCGTATCCTGCCAGATTCACCTCACAGACTATATAAAAACAATGCATTTTAACACAGTCTACAAAACTTAAGTGCTTTCATATCTGCCCTCCAAAGGTGGAACTTTACTAGGATGTCACATGATACAGTATACCAAGTGAAATTTGACATTCCATCTAAACGGCTTTCAAGAAATCTTTAGTCTAAAGCCACTCCTGAAATATTAGCAGAGATGACACAATAATTTTATTGTTTTACAACTGAGTGGTCCTTGTTTGCAAATGGCAAATAAGAAGACTGACACAGTGCTGGTGCAAAATGGAAACAACTTTACAGAAAATCGATTAGAATGGTATCAGTAAAATTAGTAATGAGGCGGGGAATATATTATCACTGTCATGTTCCTTGAGGGTGGAATGGTGTGGCTTCCCATGCTGTGATTGCCCCCCAGGTGTTCTTGGTCACCTGTGACTATGGGAAGCCCAGAGCATGGTCATGTGGTTCAGCTGAAGGGCAGCCCTACCTCCCAGTAGCCTAAAATCTGGGCAGGTGGTGCCAATGCCTTGATCTGGGCCACCTCCCTATCTTGGAAGGCCCTCAAAATCCTGGGTCTTGTGAGTTTTGAGCTTCTGAGATCTCCTAAGATCTTGGTTGGTGGCCAGGGACCAGGAACAATAGCAACACCAAGGGGAGACATCTCTCTTCACCTTGCAAATCTCTCCCCTTCTGCAGGTAATGTATGGATTGGGGTCAGTGGCTTCTCTGCTCACCAATTGAAAAAAAAGAGCAAGAAGTCCTAGAAAGGTACAGATAAGCTACTTTGAGCCCAGAAAAGGGGAAAAGACTGAATGCACAGCCTGTTATACATTTGCAAACTGATGTTTCTGTGCCAGTTTAAAAGTTTTTGCTTCCTTACGATTCCTTATTTGGGATATAATGCCTACCTCTTTCATTTTGTCTTTAGAATTGGTTAATGACAAATTTCATAAATATTTTCATTGCAGAAAGGAATTGAAGAAGAAGGAAATGAAGTAAGCCAAGTAAGCCAAGATCTCTTACTGGAAGATGCTTTTAAGAAAATAAATACGTTTCTCCAGCAATGTTACTCAAACTAACAGCACATCATGTGACAATTAATTTATTTTATTTAAAGTCTAATTTATTGTGTTTGCTTTTCTTAGTTACCTTTTATGTGACCTGATTAACTGATTAAAATATTGTTCTATAATTTAATAATTAAAAAAATTATTTCATATTAGATCTAGTCCTTCATTTGTGAACTCCAGACTTATTTTTTTAAAACCAATAGCTATATTTTAATAGTTATATTTGTACAAACATATACATAAGAGAGGGAAAGAGATAAAGTTGTATCTATTAATTCAACTCACAATTACCTTAGCTTACGCCCAGTTCAATTCCTTGCCCTGCTAAACGTTTTCGTAAGGTGGCACGCAATAAAATAAAATCACAACAAGGTTAGTAAACAGCCCCAACTGCCAGTGACTCAGTGAGGAAATGGAAATGAAAGGCACTCTGTACAGGCTCTGAGACACCGTTTCCCTTTGATTATGATGTCAGATGCACTGGCTGAAAACCACTGGTTTAATGTATCTGATGCTGTCAGCTGTGAAAGTTCATGGTTCAATAAAATCAACTAGTGGCAGTCCTATGTACACTTACTGTGAGGTACGCCAGATCACACTTCCAATTAAAGATTCATGGGGCCAAGCTACTCCAAGGTTTTCCATAAAATATATATCAACCAAACATTTTAGCAATAAAAACTTAGCAATAATTGAATTATGGCCCATCCACACTGGCTTCCTTATTGTCAACAATACAGCTTGGTTCTTTACGTATCTAAGCTGGAGCAGCCCCTAAGAAGAGGGACACTGATAGGCATTCACACTACTCCCAGTTAAGCCCAAGACAAGCAATGTTAAGGCCACACACATAAGAGTAACAGATCCATCACCTGCAGGACATGCCCAGGTCCAGGCCCTTCCTTTGCCCACCCAGTGCATCCCTGGGACTTGCCTGCAGGTGCTCACTGATCCCTTCTTGCTCTCGCTCCATCTTCCTCCTGGCCAACCAACCTCCCACTTTAAATCAGGAGAGGAGTGGCTGGGAACAGCAAAGCCCCTTCACCTACTATTTGTCATTGACTGCATCATGAAGTGGCATGTCCAAAGGCTTGGCTGTGATCAGAGGGATGTTTTCCCTCCTGAAACACTCTCACAAGCTTAAAAAGCAGTTTGCCATGTAGTACAAGAGACTACTGTTGAAGACAGAGAAGACCAGAAACTTGTTTTGCCATGCAGAATGAGACTCCAATCCGACACACAACTATTTAAGTTCCAGCGAGTCAGGTGAGGTTTACCTCCAAGTAGATACTTATGGGATTGCACGGTTAGTTGGACAGACCTTTGAGAATCCTGCCTAGTGGCCCAAGCAAAGTCAACTTTTACTTTTTTACCAGACCTTTAAAACTATGTTCTTATAGCTGTAAAGTCAAAATGTAAGGATAAGCAGAAGGTAACAAAACGAGATCAGAAAAGGCAAAACATACGGCAAAGTTATATTTCCCCAATATGCTTTCCTGTGAGGATTCCAATCAGCAACTTTGCATAGTGGCTCTCAAATTATTATAGTGCCACAACCATTGGAAGAGACTGGGCTGAACAGGCTGTCTGCTGCCCCAAAACAGCTCCCCAAGGCACAATGTAAGGCAGAGATTCTAAAATATACATCCCAAAATGATAGCGTTTTAAGCATCCCACTATCCATGACAAAGTTATTTTTAGGTCATTAAAAAACAACAACCAGGCAGAGGTGAGGGGCAACATTAGTTCAAGACTATTTCCCCCCCCCCCCTTTTGATTAAGATGCCCTGTGTTCATCATAAAGTGACGCGACAGCGAATGAAGGGAAGCACATGTAATGCTGATGGGCCCTAGAGAGAATTTAGTGACATACCTGTACCTTCACAGAAAAAAACCCCCATATTTTCCTTGCTCCTTTCTGCCTCGCTATTCGCGTTCTGAATTATTTCACTCTTTACATTCCATTTAATACTTTGCTCCCTTAATAAGCATTTTTCCATTATATGTAAGTATCAACAGACATTCTTCTCACTACAAAAGCAAACAATAGCAAAGAAGAAGTCTTTTGCAAGTTCAATCCAGTCTCTCAAGAACCCCAGTTCAAAGGCAAAACTCGCTTATTTTCTCACAGCCAGCCCCAATATCTCTCCCACAATCTCTCAGCTCTTGTCACGTCACTTCCAGCTAACTCCTGCTTCTCTTTGGTGAGAAGTGCTGCTTTGCAATGATGGTGGGAAAGAGCATTCATGTAACTCAAATGGTTTGCACTCTACATACAGCTCTCATGATCCAACATTTAAGTCAGCCTTGATAAGGGAGATGAACAACATTTTGGAAGAGCCTAGTAAACATTCGTTTATGCCCGAGTTCATCATTACGGTTAAGTGTAGCTCACAGACAAATCTGAACTTCTCCGTCTGCTTCTCTGTCACAACATTTTGATTAGTTCCTGAAATTGTGTGGCAGAGCCCAAATTAGTCAAATAACACAAGCATAAAGCAGACTGGAAGACCGTGAAACAAAACATATTTAACATGAGAAAGACCATTTCAGCATTCTCTACAACAGACATAAGATTAAAGAAAGCTCCACTGGTATAGTATCTGTCTATCGCTTTTTCTTTGATGTGTTCTACTCTGTAGGTGGAGAATGAAGATATTTGTACACCTCAAGCAGGCAATAAACAGGCAGCTAAAGAATGAAGAAAAAAACCCCCAGCTATTATCTGGAAAAAACAACAGTAGACTATCAATCAACTGCCTTGAAAGAGATTAGTTTTCTCAAGCTTTCTTGTGAAAGGCTTCTGACATACCATTGATCTCCAACAATCAGAAGCAAAAGAGGTCCCAGCACAGTACTACAAGGAATGCTTTAGAACCCTAATATTCTAGATTCAACCATCTGCACTGCTATTTAAATGATCCGGGCTTTTTTCAATTGCTGCCATGTATGATTCATGACTGCTGACATGGAGCTGAGCAAATTTGAAGCCTGAGTGCAGGACCCAGTTAGTATTAATGGGCAAACTGGTTAAAGAACATAAAACAGAAGGTTGTACTAAATGTGCAGTGTGACCACTTTATGTAGGGGAAGGTTTTGACTGCCTGAAAGAAACTTATCTTTCTCATGTAATGAGTTTCCTCTGGACAGTCACAGTTGCTCTTCTTGTCCCCTGCAGAGTCAATATTCAGGGAACCTAAAGCATTACAGACAAAGCAGTCAAGTTGAAATATACTCAGAGTCGCAAAGTGATTTCATGCTCTTTATTCAGCTCATAGTGGTGAGGAGGAATGAATGAAAGTCCCCTCAAAGTATCTGCTTTATATACATTATTTACACAATGGGCTGCACATGATTGGCTAATTCCGGAATTCTACTGTAAGCCAATCAGGTTGTGGATTCACTTCTATCTGGAGCATGATTGGATGGTTCCTGCCAACCAATCATACTGCTGCCTTGTTCTAGGACCAATCAGACTGCTGCATTCTGAATCCTATTGTTCTAGGACCAATCAGACTGCTGCCTTTCGGATCCTATTGTTCTAGGACCAATCAGACTGCTGCAGTTTGGATCCTATTCAACTCAGTACATAACACAAGTCATAAATTGTTGTGCTTGTTGCAGATACAGTACTATTGCATCTTATGCACATTTAACTTACACAATTTCAATCATACATGGCTGAAGACAGGCTGGTTGAAATTGTGCATGTTCAATCCAAGCAAGGTGGAGAGCTCAAAACCTCTTTTTGTGCTGAGTCTACTTGGGGTTACTTGGCTCAAAAAGAGCTTCTAAGCTCTCTGCCTTATTCGTGGGGTGGGGGCAAGGCCTGCTCAGTATGTAGACTCTGGGGTGATGCTCTCATGAGATCTTGTGGGGGCCACCCTAAGTTTGCACAATATCCTAGGTAAGCATCTCTAGCCTTCCAGAGCTGGCATACTGAGCAGGCCTAGTCCACATCATAGCTGTCAACCTTCCCTTTTTTTGTGGGAAATTCGCTTATTCCAGCGCTGTTTCCCGCTGCTTCCCGCTACTATCCCGGATTCTTAGATATCCCGTAGACTGTCCCCAGGACAGGTGAGGCTGTTGATCCCTTATTTTCAAATCTGAAAGTTGACAGCTATGGTCCACATCCACCAAGACAGAGAGCCTTAAAGCTCTTATCACAACAGGTGATAAGCTCTCTGCACATGAGCTCTGAGAGCACTGGGAAGTCTCTCTCTCTCTTAATGCTAGACATGGGATGGCCACAAAGGGTTGGGTATATACCGGGGTCAGCAACCTTTTTCAGCAGTGGGCCAGTCCACCGTCCCTCAGACCATGTGGTGGGCCAGACTAATTTTCTTTTTGGAGGGGAGAAATGAACGAATTCCTATGCCCCACAAATAACCCAGAGATGCATTTTAAATAAAAGCACACATTCTACTCATGTAAAAACACCAGGCAGGCCCCACAAATAACCCAGAGATGTATTTTAACTATAAGGACACATTCTACTCATGTAAAAACACACTGATTCCTAGACCGCCCGGGGGCCGGATTGAGAAGCGATTGGACCACATCTGGCCCATGGGCCTTAGGTTGCTACCCCTGGTATATACAGTGCATTTTTCCTAGACTAAAAGGAGCTAGAACGCACCTTCCTCAGATCTATTGTCACTTGTGCCCTGTGATGAACCCAGCACACTGTTTGATATTTAAAAAGTGTTAACACAGCAGCATGAGAGCATGACGCTTGGCATTAAGGTGAGTTGTGGGAACATATGCTTATGGAGAAAATGGCATACTGAAAATGTTTAGTTATGAATAACTAAAGAGAGCAGGGGTGGGGGAAATCAAACTTTCCAGTGAAAATGAACACATTATTATATTTCAGCCACACAAGTCAAACAACAATTCACAGCATTTAACAAAAGCATCCAATGCTTCATTGGGCTATTTGTTCCAACACACACTGATTTAGGAGAAGTCAATGGGGAAATTTCCCCCAGGGATGGGGGAAATTGTAACCCAGGAGGAGAGCATCATGCAGGCTACTCCAGTTAATTAGTAAGGAAAAATTAGGAAGATGACATTTCTATTTAACATTCCTAAATGTGAATAAGACCACAGCAAGTCAAACAAATTAGCATTTATTTATTTTTTTACATGTTACAGTGTAAGTCAGGCTCAGGCCTGTTTCATTCACAAAAATATCAAAATGAAGGTGATGCAAAAAGGTAAAAAGGTAATGGACCATTGGATGGTTAAGTCCAGTCAAAGGCAACTGGGGTTGCAGCACTCATCTCGCTTTTCAGGCCAAGGGAGCCGGCGTTTGTCCACAGACAGCTTTCCGGGTCATGTGGCCAGCATGACTAAACCACTTCTGGCGCAACGGAACACCGTGACGGAAACCAGAGGACACGGAAATGCCATTTACCTTCCCGCCACAGCGGTACCTATTTATCTACTTGCCCTGGCGTGCTTTCAAACTGCTAGGTTGGCAGGAGCTGGGACAATGCAACAGGAGCTCACCCCATCACGGGGATTTGAACCGCGCATCTTCTGATTGGCAAGCCCAAAAGGCTCAGTGGTTTAGACCACAGTGGCTTCACATGGTATAAAAGCTGTTTGCCCCATTGTTTCTACAACTGTACAGCTCCACTTCAATTCTGGAGCCAGCAGACACCATAAAGACTCTCCATGCAGTAAGTCATATACACATTACACAGCTGCATGTGGAGCCATCCATATCCAAGCATGTTCTTGATGGTTACCATATGACCATCACTATTCATGAAACTTCCTTCACTTTGATTCTAAAACTTAGCTTATGAAGACTCTTGAACACAGCTTAAAGGTAAAGGTACCCCTGCCCGTACGGGCCAGTCGTGTCCGACTCTGGGGTTGCGCGCCCATCTCGCTTAAGAGGCCGGGGGCCAGCGCTGTCAGAAGACACTTCCGGGTCACGTGGCCAGCGTGGCGAAGCTGCTCTGGCGAGCCTGCACCAGTGCAGCACACGGAAACGCCGTTTACCTTCCCCCTATAAAGCGGTAGCTGTTTATCTACTTGCACTTAGGGGTGCTTTCGAACTGCTAGGTGGGCAGGAGCTGGGACCGAATGACGGGAGCTCACCCCGCCGCGGGGATTCGAACCGCCGACCATACGATCGGCAAGTCCTAGGCGCTGAGGTTTTACCCACAGCGCCACACGCGTCCCTCGAAAACAGCTTAAACACAATAAAAGCCTTTTCCAATATATCTTTCACATATATAAATCAACTCCTTAAGGGGGACACAAACTTCAAAGAAATGGCATTAAATACACTTTTAGCCACTGGTTTGCATATTTTAACCATTTGGACAACAAAAGCAGTAGAACATTTGTGAGCTTGCTAGTTCTTGGACGTGAATGTATCACACACAACATTTTACGAAGTTGGCTGAATTAATTTAAATGGCAAACTATTGTCCATGATTAAGACCATGCAGTCTTCAAGCCCCTCCTTCTAAATCCTTAAGTAATCAACATCATTTCTGAAATACCATTAAATATTTAAGACACCTGATACAATTTCCAGCTTGCTTCCATATGCAAACACAATTATGTACAAAATACCAGACCCGTTTTCCATAATGTAGCATCAGTAGATCACATATTTGGTTGGCACTTTATTTGTGGGGTTTTCTGCTGCTGTAGTTTCCTACAGGCTTAAAAAGTTGAGTGCCCACAACTGAAAAAAAAAAGCCCACAAAGTTTCACAATGATTAATAAGGAAAATTGTGGCTTTAAAGCCAGAATAGAAGCAACCAACCTTTAAAGCAAGGTGATAGCATGCTAATTCGCATTGCCCTTACAAACAGGTACCAAACCCAGCAAAATAATAATTGCCAGTAACACAATTCTTCACTTTTAAACCGTTCAGCCTCACTTATTTTAAAGTGTCATAGCCAAAGTATGAGAAATCACGTAAATACTGATTAATTTATGTAATAATTTTGTATGGAGCATATATTAACCAAATCCAAATTATAGTTAGGAAAAAGGCTTTCAAACAGTGCAGAGTCACTTCATATTCAAATTCAACAGACCGAAACAATAATTTTTAAAGGAAACAGTTGTTTTTGAACCAGTGCAGGCAGAGCCAGCAAGGCGGACTCTCAGTGTAAGGAAAAATAAGAACAAGATTAGATTGTCACTCACTGTAAGAGAATGAGGAGAATGTAGATCTAAATAAACTGCATAAGCCAATACTTAGGCACTTGTACAAAATGACTGACAAGTTTCAAGGCCAAAGGATTTTGATTAATATTTTGTCAATCTAACAATGTCTTTATACATTTATCATCCATACCGCCACAATTTTAGTGAAGTCTTCCCTGCCCCCCCCCCATTCCTGAGATCTTGCAACATATCAACCAGAGAATTAACATGGACACAAATCTGAGTCACATCACAATCTGATTCTAACAAATAATCTGATACCACTATTAGTTCAAGAAGGACGTCACTAAAAAGGTTCAGACAAAACACAAAGCCAAAATCTGTTTGGCTTAGAATGCCACAAGCCTCTGCACTTCTTTCCAAATTTGCTTATCATTACTGATTATATTCAGAAGCAATTAAAATTACAGGAAGTGCTGACTGCACAGCTAAAACAGACGCAATCTGACACACCCAGCAAGAATCCGACAGTCATTTTAATAATTCTATTCTCTGATTGTCTTTGCCTTATCCAATGAAATGAATAAGAACAAGATACATATATGTATAGCCATTAGAGAAGACTACAGAAGTTTCCAGCATCTATATTCTTACACACCAACAATAAGTTCAGCCTGTGTTTGAAACAATGAACATAAATGCCTTACCAGCTGCTGATCCTCTAGTTCAGTGATGGCCAAACTTGGCCCTCCAGCTGTTTTGGGACTACACTTCCCATCATCCCTGACCACTGGTCCTGTTAGCTAGGGATGATGGGAGTTATAGTCCCCAAACAGCTGGAGGGCCAAGTTTGGCCATCACTGCTCTAATTGATGGATGCTGCTAAGTTGGTCTTCCCTTTTCTGTGATGTTGTTCTTCGTATGCAAAGTATACAAACTCCCAGTGGCTCTTGATTCCCTGGCTATAACATTTCAGCTTGCCTGAAGGAGTTCAGAAGGTTTGGGCAAGTTGTTTTCATTGGGCAGAATACTTTTGGACCCATGTTGACATTCACATTGGGTTTGAAGGCACTTTTTAGTGATATGTGTGAAAATGTCCTTAAAATGTTAATATGCTTTATTTTCTACAGTCCCTGGCAAATCAAGCTGAAATCCTTCTCAACCTGTCCTCCCTCGTCCCCAAATACTGTATATCATTTTATAACTAAATTTAAAAAATGAGGTGATGAAAATATCAGAAGCGCTTTGGAAACCAGCAAGGCTCTTGGATGGTTTGAAACAGATAAATTGTTTTAAGAAATCCCTAATATTAGGATGTTTTATTCCTTCAGGATGTTCTGGACTCCCGGGCCTACCTGGCAGTGAGTCGTTATGCCAAATCCAAAGGTCAGGAAACACAGTCCAGGGTCCAGGATAGTGTCCAGAGTCAAACCCAAAGCAGAGTCCCGTAAAAGTCCAGGAGTCTCCCAGTCAAAGTCCAGCAACACGGGCAGTTCAGCAGACCCAGCACCTCAGCTCTGCTTGCCTTTTGTTCTCTGCCTGCTAACTGCAGCACCTGGGCTTGATGAGGCAGGTAACCCTCAGCTGTTTCAGCTGAGGAATCACACACCTCCTCTCAGAGCTAATGAGTCCCAGCTGGCCAGCTAGGGAGCTGAGCTGTGGATCTTTTTTCTCTCACTATATTTTTTATTAAATTTTCTGTTTTACATTTTAGAATATTCATTTAAACAACCTTAAAATATCAGTGACTTCCCTACTTCTCTTTTCATCGTTCATTTTGCAAAACATAAATCCCTGCCTATTTTACACAAACTAAACCATTCAGTATTCCATTATTACATCCATCAAAACTTATTTACACTGTTGATTTTAACTTAATGCTGCCAATGTTTTCAAGTGTACACAATTTCCCTCCGTATATTCAACAAACATCTTCTTTAAGCGTGTGTTCTTCTTGTTTTCTTATTCTATATGTTAGGTCCACAAGCTGCGCATATTCTATCAGTTTAAATTGCCATTCTTCTTTAGTTGGGACCTTGCTCGTTTTCCATTTTGGGGCTAACAAAACAAGGGCCACAGTAGTGGCATACATAAATAACCTTTTCTGACACCTGGGAATTTCCGTCTGAATTATCCCCATCAAAAAGTACTTTTTTTAAAAAAAAAGTACTTTAAAACATTTTTTTCAATTCATTCTGAATTATTTCCCAATACACTTTTATTCTTTTACAGGTCCACCACATATGGGAGCTGGGCTGTGGTTCTTGCCTGTCTCAGCCTCCTGGCGTGTCCTTCCTGCTGCTCCCTAAGCCTCAGAGCCTGCTGTGTTTTGTGCAGACAGGGGGCCCTTTGGCAATGGGTCCAGCAGCTGTGGTTCCTATGCACTGACCCCAATCTCCTCTTCATCCTCCATCACACTGAGAGCACTTGCTTCCCCAGTCCCAGCTACACCCCTTGTAAAGACCCCCTTCCTCCTCCCCGTTGACCTGCCAGTTCATGACACAGGAGGGTATTCTGATTTGTTATCTATCCCCTTGGATTCATTGTCTGGGCCAATCTTCTGTATCTCCAAGGGGAGGCAGGTCCTCACCCTTCCAGACTGGTTCAACCCCAGGCTTCCTCAACCTCAGCCCTCCAGGTGTTTTGAGACTACAGTTCCCATCATCCCTAACCACTGGTCCTGCTAGCTAGGGATCATGGGAATTGTAGGCCAAGGGGGGTGGGATTAAATGGCAAATTCTCCCTCCTCCTCATTCCTCTGGACTTCAAGGGAGATGTACTTTCAGTTCCTTCAGTAAGTCCAGACTTAGTACTAGAGCTGCAGGAGGCCATGGGTGTAGCATCTGAGTTCTCATTTCAACTCTCCATCTGAGACTTGCAGCTTCTTTTGACTTGTTTGCTTCATTGTAAATGATTATTTAGGAAGGTGTCACAGCACAGCCAACTTTTCAAAGCTACTATCTGTAGGCAAATCCCATGAATGCTTTGGCCAAAATGCTGATCACACTGAATTTAGTGTTAACAGTTTTGTCATTATTTGCCTGCCTTCCTCACTCTCAGCACTCCTAGGATAACATTTTTTAAAAATAATAATAATAAAAAGACCAGCGTGTTGACATTAATTTTTATTCCAAGTATAACAAACTTAAAATGATTTAGCACTATAGCAACCACGGTTCCATAAATTAAATACATATAGAATTTATACAATCTACATTGACAAGAAAAAGCCATTCAGGGAATCACATTATCCAAAAGGGTTTTTTCAGTGTTATGGCAAATAAAAGTTATGAAAATTCACAGTTAATCTGTAGCTTAGAGATGCAAAATATTGCACATAATACAATTGTGAATGCTAAACAGCAGCTTTACAGTTTTTCTTCACAAACATTGGTCATGTAGTACTAGACTGAATACAAAATGGCATGATGTACACCACGGTAAACAGTTATTCACAACGTCAATCAAGTTTTAAATAAAGTAGCAAAAAACTGCTGGGTTCTTTCAGTTGCCCTGTTAATTCAGTGATCTTCTTTATCTTTTCCTTTTCTTTCTTTCTCATCCTGTAGTGCAGTGCCAAGCTTCTTGATAAGAACTGACAGAACTTTGTCCAGTGGGTCCATGACCCCACGCTGAAGCCATTTAGGAATAGTAGTTCTTGCATGATGGAAGCCTAGCTTCTGAAGAATGTAGTCAACACCTACTGGGTCAATTTTCCTTCCAGTCCAGGAGATTAATCTAAAAGTTAACATATGTTAGCATTGTCAATAACTGAACATGCAAATGAAATAAACATGACCACTGAGAAGGGGAGAGGAAAAAAATTAGGGAATGGGGAACAGAATGAAGTGGCTGCAATACGAAACAGAAGCACTCCATACTGCAATGTAAAGTTCCCTTGCTTCTCTCTCACTATGTAGAACCAATCTAGAAGGGTGGGAATATTCCAATTTTCCCAATTTTACTGCAAACAGAATGACTCATTTACCTGAGTGTGGGCTCCAGATGCCATGTATTGCAGATAAATTCTCTCCAGTCCACAGTAGTGTAAGTAATACTTTCTTCTGCTCCCTTCTCAGCAGAGCTCTCATCAAGTACACTGATGGGGCTTTTCTGTCCCGGCCGACTGGAAAAAATACGTGGTGGAAAGATGGCTAGAAAAGGGTAAAAACAATAAGGCATAGATATTAGATTTCTTTAAAATGCAGATTGAATTGTTAATGTAATGACCAAAGATGTTCCTAATTATAATTACTATTCATTAAATTTCTATATTGCCCTTCACTCGAAGATCACAGGGCGGTTTACAATATAAAAATAAAAGCAATATAATTACAAGGCATGTTTACATATAGTATTTTAACTGTAATAAACTGTAGTTAAAAAAATGATCATTTTAATGTGCTAGGCTTCAATTAACTATTTGTGAAGTGTATCATTTCCAAATCATCCCGAAATTGATCTACATACCTTTCTCCTTTTCTTTAAGATAAGCTGATACCAGGTCATGCAGAAACATTATCAACTCAGCATCCATAGTTACACATATGTGATCAGTGAATTCTGTAACAACACTGCACTCCACTTTTGGCTTAGCACTGGGATCTGTAACAAAATGTTATAATTTTGGCAGAGGTGATTTGCATGCAAACTTTTTAATGGCAAATGTTAAAATGCGCTAGTATTTTAAAAGTGCTAATCATTTGCAGCGTGATCTTAAAATAAAAATCCTACTGATACATTTGGCATCTCTCCTTGGCGAGGCAGGCACACACTGGCTTCAAGATGATATTACAACTACTGCTATGCACCACATCTCCAAACAGAAGTTCTAAACCAGGAGTGGAAACTGGATCTGGCCGGTGGACCAGATTATCTTTCCTGCCCTTCGGAGGTTGAATCTGACAAGTGGGGTGGAGACACCCATCTGCCAGTCACCTGATACCACAATTATATCACGTGACTATTTTGCCCACAGGGGCCTTCAGAATCCATTTTCAAAGTGGTATTTTAAGCAGTGCTTTGAAAGGGACTTTTGAAAATTAAGCTAAAGTTCTGATATTTGGGTTTTCAGAAGCCTCTTTCAAAGCGCTATCTTGGCCCAGGGTTTTGTATAGGGCTTTGCAGGCCCCACTGATCAAGCTTATTGGTGATGCCAGCAAACCTCCTTTACCTAACCCCACTCCAGATGCAATGTTTTATGTCAGGTGTACTGCAGGTAGCTGTAGTTGGGGGTGAAATGGCCTTACAGGTCAAATGAGAAGCTCTAGTGAGCCGAATTAGGCCCACAGACCAGAAGTTCTAAATAGGACACTAGTGCAGTGCAACTGGTGTCAAGGAAGCCCATTAAATGGTATATATGCCATTGCTTGTGGGATCAGAGTGACAGCAGACTTACTACAGTGGACCCTCAGGTTATGTTACCTTCGGGTAATGTAACTTTTGGGTTGCGAACATGGCAACCCCAGAAGTGTACACTTCCAGGTTTCGCTGTGCGTGCATGCACAAAAGTGCTCTATCGCACCACGTGCATGCACAGAAGCAGTGCCTCTAAATGCAGACTTTTTGGGGTACGTACGGACCACCGGAACGAATTAGGTTCATATCCAGAGGGTCCACTGTACTTTCTTTCCTTCTTTCCTTTGGATTAAACAGTTAGAACTGATTTAATTTTTCAGCTATTGAACCAGATTGCTAAATGGTCTTCATCACAAAAACAGTTTATATGTTTAATGCTTTTATGCCAGATTATCTCAGATTTTGAATAATACTCAATTAACTGTTCATAAGGTATGAATTAGGTTTGTAGTTCAGAAGGTATAACACATCGCACTTTACCTTGTAATAAAGGTTCCTGTGGCTGTTGAACATGAATAGATTTAAAGTCCAGCTGCATCCTTGGTAATGCAAAGATAGTTTCGGTCTCATGATTGTAACTGGAGCCTCCTCTGAATCCGCTTAACAAGCTAGAGCTTTTCACTGTTGTGCTGTTCTCTGGGTTGTTTGCATCAACATTTCGGAGAAGGTTCAACTCTGCAAATACAAAGGAAGTAGAGCTATGTTTTGATTTCACTGGGCTTCGGATTGTTATCACTGCTATTCACAGATCATTTCAGATACTATAACTGAAATTAATTCAGCATAGTTCTGCTGAACTCTGTAGTCCTATGTGGTTAGTATGCTGCTGCCCCACCTTCTTTCACTTTGTAAATTCATGCAATTCCACCAGCAATAACCAGATCAACAAGCAGAAATGTGATAGAAGGCCTCACCTTCATTCCTTGTGGCTGTAACATAATTGAACCATTCTTTCACACTCGCCACTCCATGTGGTGGGTTTTCATGGCGCCTCCTTGTGATCTTGGTGATGGTTGCCATTGGGCTTTCCAGGGCTCCACATGGCTTTGTGACCATAGTATTGTGACCCAAATGGAAGTCTAGTGTTTGCACAACATAGGTAGAATGTTCACTAGAACCTGGAGGGGTGGGGTGGTTTAAAAACATGGTTATTTGCTTACTGAAGAGCCTAATCATGTTGAATGTAATTTTTAACAAAAAAAAGTGTAGTTTGCATAATTACAGAGCATGTATGCAATAATTGGAAGTAGAAAAAAACTCCCACCATGTATTGTATCAGATACTGGATTTAATTTGGTATTTTCCTTTGTCTGGAGACTCTTGTCGGTATATAGACATGCAATCACTAGCTTCATAGAATACTAGACTGTCACACCACAACCACAATTCATCTAGCTTCAAGAAGTCATGGAAAAAACTTCTCCTGTTCCTGAGTAGTCATTGGGTTATAAACTCATTGGTCTGATGATTCCACATGCAGCCAAGCTTTGGCCCAAGAGGTCAGCCCAGAGTATGAAGTTGTCCAGCCCAGATCTATGCACTTAATGCGCTTGTAGAATTTACAACTTAAAAGGATAAAAAATATCTATAAACAGAAAGGAGAAATAAGTTTTGATACCTTCTTGCCAAATTTTTTGTGCTTCTGTCCAAAAGGCAATGTTAGGTTCTTCAAGATGAAACAGAGCCCATGATTTTGAACGAAAATTAGGTCCATGGAAACATGCCAATGTCATGTGATTTCCATGCAGGCTCATAGAGCCTCCAAACTGCATTCCATCTTCCGGTAAAGGAATCTGAAATAAGGATATGTGGCACCCTGACACCACCTTTAAAACTCCTGGCCAATGACGATGATGTGCTGCATCCAGTACTGTGGGGGAAAGCATACAGAATAAACAGTGGCATTAATACCTACTTAACAGAATCTCTGCCTTTCTGTGTGTGTCTCTAGGGAATCTAAAACTTCTGAGCCTATCCAGAAATATACACATTAATTATATATACATAGGTCAGGCTCTTCCAAAGCTGAAGGTACATTTATTGCAAAGAGATCAGCAGCAATGGTATCAACAGATTCTTGAAACTATCTAAGTAGATTTATAAAACTTAGATTACTCCCATATATAAACAAAGACAGAGCTATACTACTAAATAAAAATATGAATCTCAATAGCATTTTTAAATGAGGGTGTTTAAAAAATGCATGATGAGAAAAACCACAAGAACATGGACTAAAGTCTTTTGAGGTGAAGTTCCATTTTCTTTTACCCAAAAGGAAGTAGCTTGAAGTACAAAGTACTTCTAAACATCTAATCTACACTTGCATCAAAAACGAAGGCATAAAGAATGAGCACGCACTTTACAACTCTGCATACCACTTCACTTTCTCATAAACTGGTACTCTGCATACCAAGTCACTCTCTTAAGACATGGGTAGTCTGCCCAAAATAAGGTATTATTTTGATTGAGTAGTATGGCTCTTTTGATGCAAAGTGCTTGCTCATCTTTTGTGCCTTGCAATGCTTGATGTAAGTAGATTAGATGTTTAGAAGTACTTTGTGCTTCAAAACTCCTTCCGTTTGTAGAAAAGAAAAATGAGTTTTCACCTCAAAGGACTTATGCCAAAGTTCTTGCGGGTTCTCACAGCAGGATACATATATTTTTTTAACACACACATTTAAAAATAGAGATGTTTTTGAGATACACATTTCCGGGCTTGGAGATACAAGGTCTGTAGGCTCATGATACTCACATCTAATACAAGGTGAGCATTACAACCTGTAAATTCTCCTCTGCTTTGTATTTTAATGAAAGTCAAATAATTCAACTTCCCTCCACTGTCCCAACAAGCCCTGAATTAATAGCCTTTGGTTAAACTATATTATCCCAGGACTACTTGCACCCGGCAAGCTGCTATGCAAGAAGCCTCTGGGCCGTATAGTTTTTATCAAGGGCTTCTAAAATCAGGGGGGAAGAGATTGCCCAGCCACTTGCTACCACATTATCAATAGCAGCCAGGTTAAGTGGGGTGGGAGATGCTTGAGAAATGTGTCAGCCTATGAACTGGGGACTTAGTGGGTGGGCTGCCCCACCAAGCAGAGCTATTTCCTGATTCTTAGGAAACAGCTCGTATTATTCCAAGCCAATCTGGCAGAAGACGTTCTCGGTAGCGGCGCCCACCCTGTGGAACGCCCTCTCATCAGATGTCAAGGAAATAAACAACTACATGACTTTTAGAAGACATCTGAAGGCAGCCCTGTTTAGGGAAGTTTTTAATGTTTGATTCTATTTTTAATATTCTGTTGGGAGCTGCCCAGAGTGGCTGGAAAAACCCAGGCAGATGGGCGGGGTATAAATAATAAATTATTTTTATTTTTATTAGCTTTTTATTTTATAATCACATTTTTGAGACTTTGGAACCTGCAGTACTAACACTGCTAGTTAAATTATTAAATATTGTTCAAGCGTTTCATGAAATCGGAATATAAAACTTTTAATTACGAAATGGGCTAAAGCAGTTTCAATACGTACATTGCTGGTGTGAGCTTTTCTCTGCAACATGGACCACACTCTTTGGGGGAAGATAAGGAACAGGTCCCCATGTAGACAAAGCTCTCTTGCTGGTATCAAACTGCTGAGTAAAGAATTCTTGGAGCTTCATTCCTATTTTGATGAGGTCAGGTGTGGTTGATCGGGAAATCATTACTTGAAAAATATCCCACTTCAAATCTCCATGGACAAATATCTCACTGAAACATTGAAATGAGATAATATCCCTTGTGAATTCATATTGTTTTACTTGGTTATAATGGGAGGATAGTCTATGTGTTTAAATGTAGCAACTACAGTAGAAATGGGATAACAGCTTAAGAAGGCAATTTTTAAAAATAGCTTTGATTAGAAACCACATGAGCAGAAATGTACACCATTAGATATGGCAAGCAACCTTACCTTTTATCAGTAATACTGGATTCAAAAGTATTGTAGAGATTAACTTTCCATTCATCCTGCAGTTTAAGGTCTGCGTTACTGAAAATGCCCATTAGGATGCTGGACCCCATGTAATCAACCCGAGCTTCAGTAGAACCCATGGTAATCTGAATTTTGTGATTTGGCTGCTGATTGGGATGTTCTGAAATATGAGCTAAAAAAACAACATTTGCATTATATGGGAACAAGATAGTATCTGGCTTGCCTCTCTCCTATAGTTTGCCAATACACAGCCCAATCCATGTCATAAGATTTGAGGTCTCTCCCAGCTCCGGATGACAGTAGGAGAGCGGATCACTTGCAATATGAGAATTGGACTGGCTGAGACAGCTGCTTTTCTGTAGCACACCTGCTCTCTACTTTCAGCAAACTTTCCAGTGAGCATGGGCAACTGACAGTTTCCTGCTATTAAGAACTGAAATGTACTACAGAATTCAGCTCAAGATTTGAACAGCACAGTGGAAGGTAGGAACTGCCGGGCAAAAACGGGACACAATCTAGCCAAAGTTGTGCATTTCTTAGGCCCAGTAACTTGAACGAGAGAGGTTTTAACAACAGGCTAACGTTCACATTAAAATCCATACTTCTATGGTTTCACTGAGGCTGGATTATAGCCTTTCTCTGCCAAGGAAAAGTATATGTAACAATAAAAATGATTGATGTATTGTGTGCATGCACACATACAGACACACACACACACACTGACATTCCAACTTACCCACCATCTCCAAGGCATTAACATCTATGGTACCTCCAACCACTCCCCCTCTAGAATCCAAATGTGACCTGCCAAGACCGACTGACATGCTGATTTCCCGATCTCTATTACTGCCCACAGATAAACGGCCCTGGCTTTTCAAACCACTAGTAGTCCACCTAAAACAGGGACAAAAATGAGAAAAATACATTGTATGCCATCTCTGCCTCTCATATGTCAAAAATAAAAGTTGGGGAAAGCATTTAAAACTTTACAAGTAATTTAAGTATTATGGAAAACGTTCATTTTTTAAATCATACATGGGCATAACAAAAAACAAGGAAAGCCGAGTGCCAAAATTTAAATTTTAGAAAGGAACTATATTTATGGATCTAGATGAGAGAAATGTTTCCCTTTTTTCTTTTTTTTACTGACAAGGTTAACATGTTTAATTAGAGAAAAATCTTTTTTCCCCTTCAAAATGCAACAACATTTAATACAGACACAAAATAAAAATTAAAATAAAATAAAATAAAAAAGAAAGAATATAAGGAGAGAAAAAAATAATACTATACATTTCTTATATGTAAATGCCATATATTTACAAACTCACAAAAAAGAACAAAAACATTACTGTAAATTAGCTAAAAAAGACTTCCAAATATTTTCATTTACTATATCTATTCTTTCCTTTCTAATGCACAGTCTCAAATTAATTATTTTTGTACGTCCAAACATAATATCATTTCCACCTTTTATTTACAAGAATCACTCTAGTTCTGCCAGGAGATTCTTATTCTTACAATAATTTTGTTAGATATTCCTTAAATATTCTCCATTCTTTATATACATTCTGTTTTGATTGATCTCTTACTCTCCCTGTCAAGCATCTCACTTAGACTACTAGAAGAAAAGGTCGCACAGACATACACACATATTTGAAAGATTTATTTTGATTACAGGACGCAGAAATTTACTTACGTAGTATTTCCCATTACATTGCTCATGTTCATTTGGACATTTAATTGCTTCAAATTCATAACAAACACAACCAGCGTTTCCCATGGTGTCACTTGCTGACTTCCAACTTTGTTTGATTTATTAAATGGAGTTGATGTTTTTGAGACAGTATCTAGAATAAAACATCACCAGACTTTGTAAATTTCATATTAAAAAGTAATAATGACATGCCAGTTTTAGATACAATTTGTTTCCACTACTGTGTGAATTTTGTTAGAAAATGTTTCAGTAGCGGTGATGATTTCACAGGGGAAAAACTTCTTACCATTATATATTTGTATGATCTTGTTTAGCATCTCTACACCAACGCCAGCAGTGGCTAAAATCAAAGAGTTGTCATGCAGAAATAGTCCACACGACTTGAATCAATTTCCAAATTTGGCTTCAAAGGAACGGCTAACATGACATCATCTCCCAGTGGCTGATAATAGTGACATGATGGTTGTCAGAGCTGATTAAATTCTTGCATGCTAAGATTACAATCGCTATAAATCTAAATGATATAGGGCATGACCCAAAGATATTATTACACAGTAGCATGCGAAATAAAGCAGTAAAAGGAAAGAATGATATTCGTACCTCTCTGGGGAACTGAAGAGTCTGACACACTCCTGGATCTTGAAACAGCTGGAGATTTTAAGTTATGTGCTGCTGTTCCAGGTGACATATTGCTGTTTGTGCTGTGCTCATTGAAAACATTAGGAGACTGAGCCATGTGTGTAAATGAGGCAGACTGGCTTGGCTGCTCCCAGGTTCTACAGTATGCTTTTCGCGATGATTCAGGAGACATGTGCTGGTTTACTCCTTCAATAGAATCTGGCGTCCCGGGGCCAGATGCTACTGAGAAATAAAATACAGTGGTACCTCGGGTTACATACGCTTCAGGTTACATACGCTTCAGGTTGCAGACTCCGCTAACCCAGAAATAGTACCTCGGGTTAAGAACTTTGCTTCAGGATGAGAACAGAAATCGTGCTCTGGCGGCGTGGCAGCAGCAGGAGGGCCCATTAGCTAAAGTGGTGCTTCAGGTTAAGAACAGTTTCAGGTTAAGAACGGACCTCCGGAACGAATTAAGTACTTAACTCGAGGTACCACTATAAAGCTTACATTACCATTCTTTGCACTGAATGGCAGGTTATTATTAGCCAAAAGCAAATGTTATCAGATTGTCAAAGCGTGCGTTTCTCCAGTGTGACCTTGTTTTTTATCAGCCCATCCTATATCAAATTTGTCACGGTTGCAAGATACAGAAATTAATGAATTACTAAGGGTGGGATCCAATAGTGCACCAGAGTGTGTGCACAGAAGTCACTCCCCACTACGCAAACCTGCTCTAGAGGGTCCCCCAAGCTCCCAGGGCAGATCTTGGGTATGTGTGATGGGGCAGAAAAGGGAAGAGAGAAAGCCCCATTAGTACAAATGAAAGTATGTTGTGCAAGCGGGACAGCATACTTGGATATAAGCCTGAACCCTGTTTTTTAAAAAGTTCAGATTCAAGGCCAAGACAAATCATACATAAATTAAACACACCTTCGCTGTTTACTTGCATCACAGACTCCAGCACAAAAAATGTTCACAATATTAACTAATCCTATTGTTGAAATACAGCAAATGAATGAATGAATGAATAATAAAATGAGCAAAGTACGACAGCTAAAAATTCTCTACATTGTAATCTGGATTTATTTAATCACTTACCTGGGAGATTTATTGTTTGGTCCCCGAGAAAGAGGCGTCTTGCAATACTCCTCCTGTACCAGGCTCTTGGAAATGCTAAAATCTCACTTAGTCTCCTCATGTCATATTTAAAGGAAGCAGATCCTATATCACACACAGCTAACAAAAGAATTAAAAAAGTAAGTATAAAACTGGATGTGCAACAATATGCTCCGAAGTGCTTTCCTCCTTTTTAAGTAAGTTTAGCTAATTATATTTACATAGTATATTTACATATTGCTTCACACAACCAGAGGCATCCCAAAATGATTTACAATAATAAAACACGTAAGAAATGCTAATTACTGTTACACCCATAAATGCAATGGAGCATATACAACCATGCTGCATGGTGGCCTAAGTCCAACATTAAACAAGATTGATAAATACCAGATATGTTTATTAATGTAGTATCCATTTTGCTTGCAGATTTGCTTGCAGACATGCTCTCAAAAAAGGTAGCACCTCCTGAACGCCTTATTCTTGAAAGGCTAACTTTTACAAACTCCAGATTGATGCTCAATGAATCTTTACGACCAGTAACTGACGAGGGTTCTTCATCTACATTTCCTGAAACCATAAGGAACAACATAGCAGTTTTCACTTGTTTTGAAGCACCCTAAGTTGTTCTTACTAGTGCCTGCATATTTCAGCTTAGCACAAAAAGACATAGGCACTTTGGGCTGTGTAACACAAACTGTTGATAATAGCAGCTATATATCTCATTTGTTCTTTAAAAAAATTGTAAAATTCAGCTAGGAAAGATTTTGCATATACTAGTGGAAAGGACACTAACACACCCATGAACTCTATGAAATGCATACACAGAAAACTGCATCTTTAATGTACGTCCACATGTATTGAAATGATTGGCTTTTCATAGCAATAGAAAAATACTTTTTGCAGAAACTCTTTTGTATTTCTCTAAGAACAGCCGCCCCACCAAAGCTTAAGAACAACCAATACACGTTTGTGAAATTTTATATTCTGCAATTACCTAGGGATCCTGATCCAGAAGACAATCCTGCCACACTGGACTTCTGCTTCCCTGCTCCATACGGATGAAATACATAGAGAGAGAAATCGGACATGCAGGCAGTGAAGCTCAGACCTGAAGAACTGCTGCTAGCGCCTGTCAAATCTGACTGGCTACTACTATGCCGTGTTCTGCCAAAAGGACTGCCCAGTCCAGGCGATGAACCTATAGTGCAAAATGAAAGAACAATTTAAAAAACAGCACAGATTAAATAAATTACATGTACCTTAGTTCAATCCTAAAGATCAGCCATGAGCTCTCTCTTGATTATTCCATTTGAACCATCAAATATGATGATACAGACATGTAAAGATATGAGCCCAATTCAGGAGTTATACTCCCATGAGTAGGGATATGAGTATGTTAGCTCAGCCCCCCATAACCCTCCAGGTATTCAGCAGGGAGCATCTATACTTACAGAGGCTCCTCATGCAATGTAGAAACCTGCCTTTTCAAGATTCTGTTTCACGCTGGAAGTCTTCATGGGCAGAGCAAGCTCTGCACTGTAGACAGCTTCCCTCCATTATTGCGCTTATTTTCACTTACATATTCCACTTACTTGTGAGTATAATGCCCAAATAGGACTATATTCTAGGTAAAAGGTAAAGGGTAAAGGGACCCCTGACCATTAGGTCCAGTCGTGGCCGACTCTGGGGTTGTGGCGCTCATCTCGCTTTACTGGCCAAGGGAGACAGCGTACAGCTTCCAGGTCATGTGGCCAGCATGACTAAGCCACTTCTGGTGAACCAGAGCAGTGCACGGAAATGCCATTTACCTTCCCACCAGAGTGGTACCTATTTATCTACTTGCACTTTGATGTGCTTTTGAACTGCTAGGTTGGCAGGAGCAGGGACCGAGCAATGGGAGCTCACCCCGTCACAGGGATTCGAACCGCCGACCTTCTGATCGGCAAGCCCTAGGCTCAGTGGTTTAGACCACAGCGCCACCCACGTCCCTTCTCATGCAATGTAGAAACCTGCTTTTTCCTTCAAATTAAAAAAGTAGCTTTACATGAGACAAAACAATCTACAACTCAAATTCCCATTCTGATACATGCAACAAATTATTATTTATGTGCACATGGTGCTTTACAGACAACAGAAACAAAATTTTGATGAATGTTGCTCTTAGGATATTAAATCTAAATTTTGACAGTGAGGAGATAACTGGAGAAACAGAACGAAGATCGAAGAGATGTTTCCCCTTTCTTAAAAAAGTAAATCACTTAAACATTTAAATGTTTCCAAAGAGGAAATAACAATGCACTGAATACTTTGGTTCAGTGTTACATGCACAAGCCTCAAGGCTCATGCACATCCCTCGCCTCCTCTTGCACAGGAGATTAAAAGCTTCCATTTTCAATTAGCTGAACCCAGACAAACCTTAGTGTTACCTACGGTTTAAGGCAGGCATGTCCAAAGTCCATTTCAGGGCCTAATGTGGCCCGCTGGTCGGTTTAATCCAGCCCCTGTGGCTGCCCATCTCCTGGGGGTAAAACACCCCCAAAAAGCTCAACAACTTCAATCCTTAAAAAAGGTGAACAATTTTGGTCAGCTCTCACGCATGTTCACTTCATCAAATCTGGCCCTCTTTGAAAAAAGTTTGGGCACCCCTGGTTTAAGGAAACAAGCCAACTTAAACTGTGGCTGGTTCTTCTTTCCCTGAACCATAGCTAACATTAACTACAGTTCTCTATTTGCACAAAATTAGAATCATAGAATAATAGAATTGTGGAGTTGGACAGGACCAGGAGGGTCATCTAGTCTAACCCCCCTACAATGCTGGAATCTTTTGGGCAACATGGGGTTTGAACCCATAACTCTGAGATTAAGAGTCTCATGCTCTACTAGTTTCTGCAGTTTGTTGAAAATGTAAAATGCAGCTGTGCCAAATAAAGAAATATCAGGCGGGGGCGGGGGGGAGCTCATCCAGGTTAATTCCTGAAATGAATCTAAATGGAGCCATTCCATAACTGAATTGTTTTGCACACCTCTGAATAACTAGAAATGTAACAGGATTTTTTAATTTCATTTTTTTACCTGGAGAGACTGTTTTAGAAGGCATCTTAGATCCACTTTGCATAGCATTTTCCGTAGGACAGCTTGTACCTAAAGTTTCTAGTTCCCCTCGATTCGAAGAAAATACAAGATCAAGGGAGGGAAGTTTCAACATGCATTCCACCCGTGACACAGGTAAGCAGCTGAACTTGATCTGTGAAGGCTGAACAAGAGAGAAACACATTTTTAGGACACATATCAAACCATATAATCAGAACAGAACAACTACCAGCAACTTCTGTTAACTTTTCTTTTATGCCTTTATGCGAGTGAACTATAATGATAGCCACTTGGCGGTGACATAGCACCCACTGGAGAAGACATCATTCAGCTCCAAGGAGCTTACCATATAAAGTCTGACAGCAGGGAGAAAACAGTAAGGAATAAGGAGGTTAGTATCCTCTACTAACTAAGTGATATTGTTTGTGGGAGAAATGCTTGGAGGACAACTTCCATATGAGCAAATCAAGAAATTTAGGTTGCTTTATCACACTTCTCACATAACAAGAATGACACATGAATCAGCCTGTCTTAGGCTCTTATCTGTGCTAGCATAGATGCATGGATTATTATAATTTGGACAACTATGCTAAGTGCACAGATTGACTGTCCCCTCTCTAGCTGTTTCCACAGTCTTAGGATTTAGCTATATTGTAAATTCATTGGAATAAGGGTGGGATACAATGTAACAAATCAAGATATTAAGGTGTCAGTTCTCCCTCTTTAAACATTTCCAAAAACTGTGTAACACATACAAATAACTATCAGTTATGCCATTGACTCTAATGGGACATGAACTGCCCTCAATATGTAACTCAGGTCCTCACCTGGACTCTTACATAAACTACAACATCAACAGGGAAGGATGAATATGCCGATGTTGATGAAGATACTAAGGAGGCTGTAGATTCTTCCAAAGGGTCTTGCATGTCAAACTGCCCCATATCCTCATCCTGTGAAGTGACAGCTAAAAAAGAAAAGAAAAAAAGAACCAAGGATATCATTAAAACAGAAAGGAACATTTAAATGGAAGTGGATCATAAAATAAAAGATGTGGTAGAAACAATCTGTGATACCTGCATAATTCCTTTCTATTGGAGTTATAGGGATTGTTTCAAGGGCCTTCTCTAGGAAGTCTAACAGGCAGGGGCTAATCACCATTTCCTCTGGCAAAGACTGGAGTGCAACCCAAGCGTATAGTTTTGCTGTTTTTACACCACCACTTCCTTTTCCTTTGGCTGAAAAGTTTGAGGAAAAAACGGTTTAGTGGAATACTAATTCAACCATTTCAATTAGAGTACAAATTAAAATACAAGGTGTGTTTATTTAAGTCAATATCACTCAAACCATTCTGGATGATTAAGACAACAATTTACTCCTGTCCAATGGACTAAATCCCGTGAGGTTTTTCCATGTACAATGTTGCTTCATGTTGATTCAACTAAAACATATTTCAGTGCTTTGTCTTCGGCTCTGCTAACTCCTGCTTTCAGCACTCTCCCCTCCAACAAGCTGCCACTGCTGTTTCCCCTCCAATGCTTGCAGCTTGGTCCCCCATGGCACTGTTCCATTCTGCTCCCAACCCGTGGTTGCTGCCACACAGGAAGAAGTCAAGTTCCTTTTGGCCTGCCTTATAAGTTTCTGATAGTGCCACCCCCACCAATCCCTGCAGGGAAGAAGGTAGCCTCACTGCAGACACTGATGAGAGACATTGTGAGGCAGGTGCTGACTGTGCACATGTTTTGGACATGAGCACAGCGATCTAGACGTTAGTATTTTGCTCACTGCTGCTGCAGCTAGCGACCTGAAGCAGATGGGACTGACAAGGGAGCTGAGGAGACACAATGAACAATGGAAAAAAGAACAAATGGGGAAGAGTAGAAAAAAATCCTGTAAGACTTTCACAGGCCGCAACAACTAAGTAGAGACGAAGAGTGAGGCGAAAGTCTCTGGTAAGGAGGTGGGGAAAGGCTGAGATTAAACCACACTGAGGAGAAAACGAAGTAAACCACTCAAGTCTCAAAAGATCAGGAACTAACCAGAGACATGGGTTGTTACCTCACAACACACTCACACAAAAACACAAATAATAACGCACAGGCCTGAGAAGCAGAAGACAAGAGAAAGAACACACTCTAAACATCTGCTTCAAGTAATGGCAGGAATGAACTGAGACTGCAGAGGGAAAGAAATCCAGAAACTTTCTTTGCAGCAACAGCAGTCTCGCTTTCAAACGCTAGGGGGAACTCAAGTCCCAGCTGAGGACATATTAGACTCAGAGAAGAATGGATAAAAAGTAAGAGCACATATTTTCTGTTTTTTCGAGATAAGAAACAACATGCAAGAACAAAGTGTGATTTGTTCTTCGTTTGTTCTTAGCTTGTGGCTGGTGGGGAGAGAGTTTAACCCTGAGTTCTGGTTCTGAAGACACAATAAATTAAACCTTAGGTTAGCATAAGAACAGGGCAGGAGCAAAGCAGCTGCAAGCTCCTCTCCAGAAATCTGTACATTCGCACGATCCTGATAAGCCGCAGTTTGGGTTACACTGTGTCAGGCAAACCAGGCAAATATGTATGTAGACTGGGTCATATTATAATGCTTGACTTCAGTCACACAGCTTTCAGTGCCGAGGCCTCTGAAGTAAAGGCAAAGTAAGTAGGGAAAATTAGTTTTATTTGGTGAAATAAAGTTTCTATAGAGAGAAAATCTAATAGAAAAAGAACAAGAAATCGATGAGAGTCTTTAAGGTACAGGGAAGTTTCTATCCTGTAAATTTTAGCAAAAATTAGAATTATTGAATAGTACTGGATGTCTATCAGTATGTTTTAGGAGTTAATAACCATGATCATATCAATCAAGTAGGATGCTTTATTAAACTATGAAGCAGATTTAGATCTAAGCATGGAACTCCACAGTATGGAGAGAATTAAAGCAAAGGTACAGCATGTAAAAGAAATCTCTACCTGATGGGAGAGGTGGGGGTTGGGGAGGAAGTAAAGATTTAGCTTTGCTGTAGGTAGGAGGCATGGCAGTATCTTTCATACCATACAACTTGGATTCTTTGGAAAGGGTTCTTGGCAGAGATGACCCTCGGGATGCATTTGGCGATTCAGTCTTTAACATCTTTGAGTTATAATGTAGCTGAAATGAAAGAAAAGTGTAGATCCATCACCAGTGTGTGCCACAAATGAAAAAACCCTGCCTATTTATGCATTCACAGCCACAGTTCCCACATCTAGGCAGAGCAACAGTTTCTTCAAAACTTCTTTTTGAAAAGAAGGAAACCTATTATTTGAAGCAAAGCTTTATATTGAAACATAAACATCTTCAATTCAAAACTGCTCTAATGCACTAGAAGAAAAGTCTTGCCAAACTGGCAATATTCTAGCTGTCATTTTCTCACAGCTAATTATTGTCTTTGCGTTGGGTTTCTGGGCTGCTGTCCTTATATCATTTATACAAGTTTGATAATTTTATTATTGTGATTTATCATCTATTATATTTTTAACTGTTACTGGGTGTTGCCTGGAGTATTTTCTTTAAAAGAGAGAGACAGAAAAGACGGTGTATTTTAGAAGAAAATAAACAGGCTTTGTTCAGGCTCTAGTTTGCATTCCATAGTGTTAGAAACTCTGCGTATTTGTTTTGCCTAGAAATATCGCAGGTGGTATCTTCTGCATTTTATGGCCTTTAAGGCTCATGGTACAAATGCCCAAACAGTACATTGCCAATGCCATGTCTACAGAAGAGCAAGAACAGCAAAAGCACCATCCTTGTAAGCACTTTATGTAACCTAACTTTCACTACATGAAGTTTCCATCCACTCAAAACACTGTCAATACCCAGGCATTTACCCACCATAATATGCTTTAGAATGGAATGCTCATCTCAGCAGATATATCTCAGGGTTTGTACTGATACCTTATTTAATGGTAAAATCCAGGTTTTGCCACGTAGTGATTTTATACTAGAGGCTGGGTTAAAAATGTAAGTTCCATCTAGCCCAACATATTGTTCCTAAAAGCTGTTTGTCTGGTTAGGTAAGCATTTCCAGGATTTACCTTATCTTGAAGGTTTCCATACTTCAACTTGGTAACAAGGTTGCTCTGTAAACTATGGAGACTATAATAACAGACAATCCACATTTGCATCATACCTTGTAAACCCAAAATAACTGTCACTTATCTAAAACAGGATTTGTACTTCAACGCATATGTGTAATTTTCAGCATCACTGAAGCTGCACCACTGAGATTAGGAGTTAAGGGATAAAAAAAAACTTGGGTTGTACTTGATCACCTTTGTTTCAAGGAAAAGACCAACATCTCCCAGCTTTCCTCCATGCTTTTTTACCTTCACATCTACACCAGGAATGTAAAATACTGTTGTTTCCAGGTCACCAGACTTCGTCTGCAGAGATGATGGAACTTTCTTTCCAGCCAGTAAGTGAGTAGTTGATGCATAGTTAGTTTGAAATTTCTTCTTTCTTGAAGGAGACTCTTGATCTAAACTTCTGGAACTGCGATCATAGCTTCTAAACAGTAAACAGCAAGGAACAGCATGACTTAACAGAAATGTAAGTGTAACATTATGTTATTTACAAAGCTGAAAGTGAGCACTGCTAGGAATAATTGAAGATAAACCATGGGTTGGATTCAGAATTCCGCAAGCAGAATTCTGTACATGGAATGAGGTGCTTTGTGTCCTAGCTTCTCCTTCTCTTGAAGGCTCCTGTTGCCTCAAAAAATATTCTCCAGAGAGTTGAGGGCTCCAGAGAGTGTAGGAGATGGTGTGGAAGGCTGTATGTGGAATTAGTGCAAATTGCTTCCTCCTTCTGTTCATGGAAGCCTCTACTGGATCCAAGCCTCTTCTGTGAATGCAAAGACTCCTTCCATTTGTAGAGGAGTACCTCTGGGTCTCGGGTGGCGCTGTGGGTAAAACCCCAGTGCCTAGGACTTGCTGATCGCAAGGGCGGCGGTTCGAATCCCCGCGGTGGGGTGAGCTCCCATCGTTCGGTCCCAGTTCCTGCCCACCTAGCAGTTCGAAAGCACCCCGAAGTGCAAGTAAATAAATAGGTACCGCTTTATAGCGGGAAGGTAAACGGCGTTTCCGTGTGCGGCGCTGGTGCTGGCTCGCCAGATGCCGCTTAGTCACGCTGGCCACGTGACCCGGAAGTGTCTCCGGACAGTGCTGGCTCCCGGCCTCTTGAGCGAGATGAGCGTGCAACCCTAGAGTCAGACACGACTGGCCTGTATGGGCAGGGGTACCTTTACCTTTACCTCTGGGTCTAACTGTATATAGTTTAATATTTATGTCTGTTTCATTTATTATATTGCCTCCTTGAGCATTTTATTCAGGACTCCATTTACACAGACACAAACCGGAAGTAATAAAATATGATGACTGCTGCTGCACCCTGCAGACATTTTGGTTGCTTAAATTCAGCTGAAGTAGATACAAGTCCCATCTATGCAAAACTGCGTCCTAAGAATCTTTCCTATCACAATGGAAAAGAGCCACCTGAATGTAGTTATGTTCCATCTATATATTCATGTTTTAGAGAAGACAGACAGATCTGATCCATCAAGTTCTGTATCAGAGTTCTCAATACTAACCAAGGTTTCACATCTATAAAAAGAATGGATATTATTTAATGTTGCTGAATGTATTGTCTTTTGTATTTCTGATATATATTTTTTATGATCTGTGATATTGTGTGTGTTGCCGCTGGTCTGTGAGCGTATTAATAAATTCATTCATTCAATGTTGCTGAATGGAAAAAACAATGGCTACCTATTTAGATCGTTGCCTTAAAATAAAATTGTCCATTCCTTAAATTTTTTGTATACGGGACATAAAAATTACCATGAACCTTGTAGCATATGGCATATAATGTAAATTGCCGGTTAATCTTATGGAGACTTGGAGAAGATTTGTGTCAGAAGCATGCTGCTCTTCTCAGTATGGCTTAGTGAACCTGCTCCGCTTCCAGCAGGGCTCTTACCTCCTTAAGCTTATGTCATCATGTTCTTGCTGAAGCGTTGTTGGATGAAGCACACACTTTCCACAATCAATTTCAACTCTCACATCAAGTTCAAAGTCAATATTCCTCTCTGTAGTTGTGCCAGTCACACTTCTGCTGGCCGGAGATGTTGGCCACCGTTCAGTAAACAACTGGTGGACAGCAGCAAAACCTGTTGCTTTCTTGCGAGAAAGAGTCCTGTAGAAAGCAAACAACTGTTTTGGAGCTCTTGACGAAAAGAAGCTTATTCAACTTATTTCATGCGAGGACTTGAAATGTTTCTTTAGTGTTTTACTATGCTACATGCAAGGGCCAAACTATATGCGAAGTGGATGCGTTTTACTTTCATTGGAAGCAGCTGTTCTAGAGTAAGATTACCAGATTTTTTTCCCAATGCATCCGGGGACACTTTTCAACTTCAGTAGGAATGATATGATTTTGTATGGGGACTGATTTGTAGAAACGGGGACTGTCCCCGGGAAACAGGGACATCTGGTAACCTTATTCTAGAGGCCGCCCCCCAACTTGGTTGGATTGCGCTGTGATGCTGGGGGAAGGAGGCTTACCTCTTTCCTCCAGGTCTAACTTAAATCACTTAAATTTGACTCCCCCAAAGCCACAAGGGGGCATCCAAATCACCCTCCCTCTTGTTGCTTCCATAAAAGACACTGGGAGATCCGTAATCAGGTATACTCTTCCGGTAAAGGGGAGGAAGGGGAGGAAAAAAATCCGAATACATGCAGCACACTTATCTTAAGTTGATATTGCAGTGCACATGTGATTCAGATCATTCAAGCATTTACAAGGGATTTAGGAAAACAGCAAATGCTTTATATGGAAGCAGACTATTAGCCAACCTGTAGCCCTCCAGATGTTAAGAGTGATGGGTTTCTTTATCTAAATTACTGTTAACTAAAAGCTTAACTTTCACAATTAAGGTATTGTTTTTAATAATATGCTCACTGTGTTTTCCTGTAAAAATAAGGCCTCTCTCTTTCATGATCATCTTCTTTTTCAGAATCCTCACTAGTTGAAGACAAGCTGTCATCTCGTCTTCCTTCTTCAGGCTGGAAGGGAATGCTTGGTGAGAAGACAGCTGGAGTTTTGGGTGAATTGAATACTGAGCATGATCCTTCACTAGTGGATGAGTAATGGGATGGACCATCAATGGTTACTGACAAAAGATCCAATTCTGTCTCCTCTGGAAACTAATTGCAAAGAAAAAAAAAAGACATCCAAGTTATAGCTACTATCTCTATCAGAGGGAGTGGGGAGAAATCAGGTGTCTGAAAGGCAAAGCACATCAAAAAATTATCCGAAGTAATATTTATTACTTTGGACTGTCCAAGGAAATTAAGCCATGAAACATGTTTACAAACAGATGAGTGAATGATCTAAGACAAGCACCTTAGAAAGAGAAATTAAAAAACAAAGCAATAAGCTTAGGTTGGGAATACATACTAATATGAATGGTGATTTTATAAAAAAAATTAAAAGCAAAGCTACAGAACAGCAAGAAACCCCAAGACCACCTGCAAATAAGAGGAATGAACAGAAATTGTTAGTGAATGGAAGTGCATGCAAAATTCTGGTGGTACAAAAGGTATAATACTATCTTTACAGATATGCTTTTAAAGATCCAAGTAAAATAATGAATACGACCCTGGGCATTTTTAAGGCTAAAAGGTTTCAAGAGGCCTTCATGTATACTGGTTTGGTTTTAGACGAGCATTTAAGTTTCAAGGAACGCTGCAATATGTATAGGGATCAGGATTTCCAACTTTATGCTTCTATCCTGGCTTGCTTTCCTGGTTTGTTAACCGACAATAAACCAAAGTTCATTGGTTTGGACATAATAGGGAATATGCATATACAATTCGAATATCATTAGAAAATGACATGTTTAAAGTGTTTTGATTCCCATACTTTGAGTAATGATTTATGCCTCAAGATCTTGGGTTTAAACAACCTGATATAATGTTTTGGGCACTCATTTAGATTGTCATTCACCGCCCATTATTTTAAGGAATGGAATCTTGTCTTGGCCTTTCTAGAACTATCAGTGTCAACATTCTTGGTTTGTTTAGCGAGACAAAGATACATTTCTGATGAGGAATAACTGATCTTTCATCAGCAATCTGTCACTGACCACATCAGCTGAAACAGTCAGCCTATGACAATAATCTAAAATTTAGCTTCATATTTCTGACTTACAAGGTCCTCTACCGCCTGCCTTTGTTTTAGAGATATCTATTTGTAGTTTTAAAGTTTTAGCAATCCAAATATGTTAAAGACATCTTACGACCTACCAGACTTCCATGGAGAACAAGCTCCAGAAAAAGAGAAATGATTAACACCACCCAAGAAAAAGAAGTACTGCACTTTGCCATATTGCCAGGTTTGCGAGTGTGTTGCCTGTATGCGTTATGATTAGCTAAGAGAGATGATCAATGAAGCGCTTTTCCATGCGATTAATTAGTATACTTATTGATTTTGCAAATACCTGAAAATACCCTTCCCCTGGAAGGCTGGATTGTTGTGCAATCCCCAAAACTGTTTTATTCAACTTAATTAAAAGTGAAAAAAGAAACAAAAATTAAAATAAGCATATCAAAGACACTGGCGTGTTTAATGTGGTAACGTTGTATAAAAACCAAATTTCATTAGTGAACATAGCAATGGCTATATATGACAAATTACTAAAAAACTTAACACACCAAGCATGACAGAATGCATTATATGGATAACATGCACATGTATGTAACATTATATACAAATACACTAATGAATACACATATTAAAATATGTATATCTTTCACACACTAGTTACTGAACTGAAGGTAGTCTAAAGAATGCAGAATTAAATCTGAATACATTTTAATTTTTCTTTACTTGCGATATTTGAAATATGCAGCTAGGGTACTGAACTGCCAGACAAACTTTCCCATCTCTATGTAACAATCACCTATTCTTAGTATATATTTCATCATGGGACTTAATGAATGCAGCACAACAGCTGATGGCTGTCTTACCGTGTCCTGTATGTTGAAAGTGACTCTGGGTCCAGGAGATGCTCCATCTACACGTATTTCTGGGAGGTCCTCACTTTCTCCAAGACGTGTACTATTACATATATAAAAAGTCATTTAATATTATTAATGCAGAACTTCTCAGTTATTTTATTCATATAGTAAATCTAGACAATAAAGGGTAAACACAGAGGCATTTCTGACAGTTGCTCCATTATTGTGGGACTCCTTCTCAATTTAGAGCCACAACCTGAACATCTTCTAGATATTCTAGTCCTGAGTCTTTGGATTAGGCAGATTAAATGGCAATTCACTGACTTGCAAGAAACCAACTATTTCACATGGTTAGGAGCGACACAGCTGCACTGGATACAGAAGGTGTATATAATACTTGATTTAAAGTGGTAAAACTAAAGTGGTAAAAAATTTAAGTGGTGGGGCTCTTCAGGTGGGGTTGGCTCAATTTTCAGTCATTTCCATCCAGTTCTATGGGACAAAGAAAACGGAAGGCAAAACCTGAATCTCCACCCCAAATCTGAATTCACCCATGGTGGTGTATATTAAGTTGCTGTTCAACCCATGGGGAAACCTAAATTACTAGACAATAATGAGCAGATGCAGAAAACATACAGATTAACACCTTTGACCTCTGAACAAGTACATGCATTTGTGTGTGTGTTTTTTAATCACCTTACCTTGCTCTGTCCATTCTTTTCAATGGTGGCCTTCCAGATGCTGTAATACTTTTGGATCGATTATAGCTAGGTTTGTAGCCTAAGCCCCATTTGTCTTTCAGAGATGCTGCCTAAAAACAATCAAACAAAAACAACATTATTTCAATATTCCATCAACAGGACACTTACATAGCTTGACACTAAGGCAAATCAACTATTTAGGAATGCTACTTACCTACACATTCACACAGGCTACAAATATTGTACATCAAAGGTATGATACTGAAAAAGTTAATTATGCTGAAGTTCCATTGAGGTCTGAATCTATTTGGCCAGCTGGGTCACATTCTACATTAGGTCTGCTT
Organism: Podarcis raffonei; assembly: GCF_027172205.1. Taxonomy (NCBI): domain Eukaryota; kingdom Metazoa; phylum Chordata; class Lepidosauria; order Squamata; family Lacertidae; genus Podarcis; species Podarcis raffonei. Next base: position 51,762,433 of record NC_070610.1, read on the forward strand.
AACGTAAGGTCTGTGAATAGATTTAGACTCGCTCCTTAGAGCTATAGGTTCCAAAGGAATTTCAAATGATTGTTGGGCTTGATCAAAAGGTTGAGCAGGGTTTCAAGAACTTCTCAAAAGTGTAGTTTAAAGCATCTCATGCACTTCACCTGCAAGCAGATGGTTGGCGCTGTTTGCTTACCAGAGACATGCATAAGATGCTTCAAACAGCGCTTCTGAAAAGCAATGGAAGGCAGTCTCCACACTCATGTTTCAGCTGAAATGGGAGTGTTGGGGTTTTCTAATGTGTTTCTCCTTCATTTAACATAGAAGGGGACAGCTGCTTCAAACAAGACTTTAGCAAAAGGCCCCTGTGCTCCTGTTTCAAGCTGAAATGGAAGGGCAGCACAGGGCTGTCTTAAAGCCTGGGCAAGTCTCCTCACGCTCCTTTTAAACTTCCCAGATCAGATATAAAAATGGGGGGGGGCTGGAGGGGGCTCACAGTGCTGTACATTAGATTTGGCCCGGGAAGCCAATCTTGAGAAGGATCTGGCCTTTGGAGCTGAAAAGGTTCCCCCACTCCTTTGGTGTAAAGAAGGAAAAAAATAGTAATTGTGAACACAACTCCAGAGAGAACAGTAAGCCAGCACAGATCTGTGGTGGAGAGTATGGGATGAGAGAACACATTTAAAGGGATAAGACAGCAGGTACTGTGAAATGGAGAGAGGAAAAGGAAGATGGGTTCATATAATCTATGTTATATGGAAATAGGTGCAAAAAAAACCCAGAGCTGACAGAAATTGCTAAAAATGAAACTGCTGACTTGCACCAAAAAGGCTTTTCCATAGTTAACACAGAAATGCATCCCTCTTCTGTTAAAAAAAAGTGGCTCTCAGAGTGATTTATGTACCTGTGTCTTGATGATATTTATTTAAAATTTATACCGTGCTTGGTTGTAAAACAAAAACTCCCCTCAAAGTGGTTTACAAAAGGTAAAACAGTAAAATTATCAATAAGAAGAATTAACAATAAGAATAATGCAACATTTTGAAAAAGAACATTTCAAAACAAACTATAGCCAATCATTTCAAAGTAGCAGTCACCAAATGCCTGGGTGAACAGGAATGTTTTCAAATTCCACCTAAACACTAATAACAAAGGGGACAGCTACACAGAGGGCATTCTGTAATTGGGGGGAATCACTACAGAGAAGGTCCTGTCATATCAGATACAGTGCTCTACTATCTTTTTAAAATGTGAAAACAATGTTCATGTAGCAATGTTACTGTGCTACAAAGGAATCTTAAGAATTGCTCACCCGCATACTTGACCTGCGCAGTTTTTTACGAACATCTCGGCGAATATCATTGACAGCAACCGACTCCAATTGCTGGTAACGTTGAATTTCTTGGTTTATGGTTCCTTCACTTGCACCCAGTTTCCTGAGGACAGAATGGTGAAAACTCTGAATAGAAAACTAAAGACAATTTGGTGTGACGATTAGAGCGGTGGACCTGGAAAGGGGAGGCACGGGTTCAGGGCGTTGGACTAGATGACACTTGGAGTCCTTTCCAACTCTACAATTCTATGAAATCCTGACACCAGCCACTTTCTTCTTGCCAGACAGAGTTGTTGTGAGGATAAAAGAGGACAACTATATGCCAAGGAGATGTTTGGAAGCATAGTGGCATAAAAATGTAAGATACAGTTTTAATCAAAAAGGCAGGTCTCTCAAGTTGATTTAATTATTCTGATTAAAAGGTGTTTTGTTTTTTTTTAGAAAGGAAACACGCACACTTACTTTAGATCATCAATTACTTTGGCTTGTTCATTCAGCTCCCTTATGTCCACCAAACGTTTCACATACTTTCTTCCTCTCTGCTCTCCAGTCTGGTTATTAGATATCCCCTGCCTCCTATAGTCAGCATTCTCCTATTTAAGAATTAGAAAAGCATTTCATGTCATTGTCCGTTAAAAGTGGTAGCATTTAAGCAGAAGACCAGGTTTTCTACCACCAATCAAAATAGCATGCAAAATCATTTCGAAAAGAAGCCAGCTGATTCTTGATTTGCCAGTGACCCACTGATTCCACCATTCATTTAAAGAGATGCTATATATGCTACATACATGTCCCCATGAGCAAGACCTGCCCGCTTTTAAGTGTGAATTGTTAGGATAAGCAGTATCACTTGATGCTGATCCCGACAGATATTCTACAGGAACAGAGTGACGATGGCTTTTGGGGCTCAAGCCCAGCAGGTGATTTACAATCCGCTGCCCAAAAGTGAGCTTGTGTACATCTCCACATAGTGGACCACCTTCTGATTTCTAAATGATAACAAATAGCAAGATTAATAACTCAAGAAATGTTGATGCCACCTTTCTCCTTATCGTCTGGCCCTTCTCTTAGGGTTCCTTGCAGGTTCTCTTTCTATTCTTTCCCACATGGTATACAAATGCAAGCTACTATGTTAACTCTAGAGAGATGTAGCAAATTCATCTACTCTCCACTGATCCCGGTCCTGTTATTCCTGTACATAACCAAGCTGTCCCTCACTTGACATCAACTAACTGGAATTTCTACTTGTCAGGGTCTGCAGATTGACACTGGTTTGCAGATAATCTTTGAACTAGGTTTAGGTTTGTTGTTTAAAGCAGTGTTAGCCAATGTGGCACCCTCCAGAGCTTGTTCAACTACAACTCCCATCATTCCTGGCACAAGCCATACTAGCTGGGGCTGATGGGAATTGCTAGACTACAACATCCAGGGTCACTATGTTGGCTACCCCTGACTTAAGAGTCTTCAACAAATCATTTCTTTTAAAAAACCCTACTACTACACTGTAAATAAATTTCAGTACTGGGATAACTAGCTCTTTAATTTTAACTGAGGAGACCAATACTATGCATGCTTCTTTGGAAGTGAGCTCAATTGGACTTGCCTAGTAAACATATGCAGAACTGCAGCCTTAATCCAATACCAACATTCAAAGAACTGTAAACCTAGTTCTGGGGGTCCAAAGAAACTTCTTTTCCTCTAAACAACAGTTCAGCAATTGAAACTAAGGGGAATTCTAAAAGCAGTTTGTGTTATGTTCATTAGCTGTTCAAACAACACAAACACATTCCATTGAGCTTAATGAAAGCTCCTTGCAAGAGTCTGAGCCCACAAATATAACTTGAATCATGCTGCACTCTGTTAATACATATTACGAAATTCTTATGTCTAAGCAAATATGCAGTATGCCAAGCTGCTATTTTGCTTCATGTATTAGAATTATATTTAAGATTTATTAATCAGTTTACTAACCACACTAACAGCAGGAGACATGTTATCAACTTCATCCTCATCTGATAGGTCAACCATGTTAACAGAGTTAAGGTCAGCAATGTCATCTAAATCTTCTTCTCCTGTCAATGTTGTAAGGGTGTTTCCTAGAGCATTTAATCTTTTCCCAATGTTAGGATCCATGTGCACATCAATGCCACACATCTTCCATAGCACATTAAGAGTCCATGTCCCAGCACTATTACTTTCTGTTTTGATAGAAAAAAGGGGTGGGAGAGAGAGCATCACATTTTATTTAGGTATCAAAAACTAATATCTAGTATTTCACCAGCAGCTTAAAACATTTTTTCTCAGTTGTACTGTACATGGTTAGAAACATCATAGCAGTTGACCACATTCTGCAACGCACATGCTGCATACTCTTTTTGTCTTTTTGGCAGATGGGAAAAAAGGATAAAATAATGAAGGATTGTCACAGGAACAAGAAAAAATGTGCAGTGCTTTCTTCAAGTGGGCAATTAAGCTTTATTTACTATTGCTATTACTTTAACATTTACCTCAACATCTCTTATATTTTCACATTCTTATTCAAAGGCTGAACAGAATAATCACACACTGAACTAGAACCATAGAATTGGAAGAGACCACAAGGGTCATCTAGTCCAACCCCCTGCAATGGAATAGTTTGCTCAAACCCATGACACCAAGATTAAAAGCTATACAGTGGTACCTCGGGTTTCATGCGCTTCAGGTTACAGAGTCTGCTAACTCAGAAAGAGTACCTGAGGTTAAGAACTTTGCTTCAGGATGAGAACAGAAATCGTGCTCCGGCGGTGCACCGGCAGTGGCAAAGAGAGGCCCCATTAGCTAAAGTGGTGCTTCAGGCTAAGAACAGTTTCAGGTTAAGAACGGACCTCCGGAACGAATTAAGTACGTAACCAGAGGTACCACTGTACCAGCTTTTGTAACATTCTATAATGTTTTAATCCAACTGTTAAGACCCACCCCCACCAAGGCTACAATTTGTTCCTGAATATAAATCTCCTGTATTAAAGACTGAGATGGGATGACAGATGCACAATAAAAAGGAAGACTCACACAGAGACTAAAGCTGCTTTGAAATAAGTGCTGATTTGAAATAGCTCTTACCTGCAGCTGCTTGCCCTGTTGTTCTTGAGCACACTTCATAGGTGCCATCTGGCACTACGCCTAAAGATGTAAGAAAACTACAGTGAACCTACCATCACATCACAAGGCTTTTTAGGTGAAACTTGCACTAATATATAATCAATCATTTCCTAATCATATTTCATTGTCCTGTGGTAGTTAAACAGGAGTGGATCAAGACGCTCCTTTCAGCAAATAGAAGGATTCCTTCTGTCCACAGAATGGACTTTTTGTAAATCAAAGATCAACTTTCCCTTCCTCCTGCAGTGCCCTGTGCCACCTCCCCACAGGGTTCTGGTTGGTTCCTCACCTCTGGAGAGCTTTGGGGGGAGGGGCATACAGGGTTGCAGAAAGAAGCAGGAATCACTGAAAATCACTTTCCTCTATTAAATTGGCAGGAGTGGCCCATGCATGGAACTCTGTTCATGGGAAGACTGTATCCACCCCATTAATTTTCTTGAACTGGCATTTGGACATTTCTTATAGTAATACTAAATTCTTATTTCTGTATTCTTCTATATAGGGTAGGCATTCCGCCCCCCAAGCACTTTTGGATGCCATTTGTTCTGAAAGTGTCTGTCCAGTGATGGAAGGGTCCTATCAATTGAAAGATACAGGAGCCAGTTTCAGCACACAGACACCAACCCATGTCCCCTATAAATCTGCTCTGGGAAGAACTTCTGAAGGACAGCAAAAGTGAGAGGAAATCGACAAAAATGACTTCTCTTCCTGTTCCACTAGATAAGCCTTCCGTCAGTGCTGACACACCAATGGATGATCCAGGAAATAAGAAGAGTTTGGAAGGGTTTGGATTTGATATCCCGCTTTATCACTACCTGAAGGAGTCTCAAAGCAGCTAACATTCTCCTTTCCCTTCCTACCCGACAACAAACACTCTGTGAGGTGAGTGGGGCTAAGAGACTTCAAAGAAGTGTGACTAGCCCAAGGTCACCCAGCAGCTGCATGTGGAGGAGCGGAGACGCGAACCCGGTTCCCCAGATTACGAATCTACTGCTCTTAACCACTACACCACACTTGTCTTACTTATTTTTCTAAACATGAAGGTGAAACACAAGTTAGGGTGGTATTCCATGAATGCATACCATCAGTACAAGTATTCCCACTTGAGCAATGAGACACCACCCCTTTTTTCCTCCCCTTGTGCATGCCCACACCCTCCCGAAATATATTCCAGAGGGTTGGGGAAACCCTGAGAACAGATTTAGTAGGGGAAGGAGAGGAAGAGAGAGTTCTATTGTGCAAGCAGAAATCCTTGTGCTGAGAGAACGTTCATGGAACACTACGTAGGAAACACCTTATGCTTTTTTGTGGAGCTTCTCAAAATGTTCAGAATTAGCAATAGCCGAGACAATAAGATAAATGCTTACAGGCATTCATGACTAGATCTCCCCGCACTTCTGGCTTCCAGTCATCCCAGCTTGTTTCAAAGCCATCAGCAAAGCGAATGCAGAAGTTTTTAAAATGACCTTTGCTGACAAGAGATTCTGAAGAGCAGGCAGTAATTAAAGTACTTTCAATGGTCAGGACTAATGCAGAACCAGTGTCCAGATCAGCTGTATGATTAGACTGAAAAAAGCAAGGAGCTATTGTATAAAAGTCTATTTCAGAAATAAGAAAGAATTCAGGCTGAATTCCTCACTCATAGTCATTTCTAGTCTCCCTTTATGAAGTAGGTACACACACACACATCAAAATTAACTTATATAAATTAGTATTTAATCAATAACTGGATCCCTGGCAGCTCTCTTAAGATCAACCCCCTACAGCAAATTCCTGCTTTTCATTACAAGTATGCACAAACTTGTAATTAAGCCCATCTTTATGAGTTTTAACTTTAAGGGTTATTTCCTAATGTTAGTTATTTACTTTACAGTACCTAGCATTATCTAGTTTTACAAAACATCCTTTTCATGGATAAATCCATGATAAGCAGCATTTTTAACAAGCTAGCATATATCTAGAGGCTGCAGCACAACATATAACTGCAAAAGGCAGTTTTTCAGTTTCAAATCTAACATGAACTTCACAGGAATATATAAAGCGCTCTCAGTTACATTCTACATTCTATTACACATGGGGAAATACAGCTCATCAGATGTTATTGATAACACTTATTACTTACACAGTAACTCTGTTTTTCTTTCTGTCCCCCAAAATTAATCTTGTGGCCCTGCCTCTGAATCTGTACCAATATTAAAAGCATTACATTGATATGTTTTGGTCATTGAGATCTTTTAAAAGCAAAAGTATAACAAGATATGTACTGTATTCAACACTAAGTCACCCAAACCTTTTAGCTTTAGTTGTACTACAAAATTCAATTTTATGGTACATATCATACAATCCCAACTGTATCCATCATTATAGATAATTATTAGACTATGATATAACAGTAAATATACATTCTTTCATTTATTTTAATCCATATCAATTGCAATTTATTAAATTATATGTTGTGTTTTGCTTATAAGGCTTTAAGAGTAGTGTATATTATATTAATTCTTTCAGGGACAAGGTCACATCATCTAGTTCCAACATCAGTGTAGTTTTTTTTTACACTGTGCTCTAATGTGCAAATCAAAAGCAGGTGGACATAAAACATATGCTTCTCATTTATTTCAGCTGTACCATCACAATAATAAGAAAACTTCACTGTAGAATTTGGAGACTTTTTTTTAAAAAAATGTTTTCTAACAAAGTGAGTAAGAAACATAGCTTGTGATATGTGCTCTCTCTACAGCATAAATACAACGCAGTACTAATTCAAGTTTCAGGGACTCAAAGAATTGGACTCAACTATTCTACTAAGAGCAGACATTGAAATTAATGAACCAAACTTAGTTGTGTTTACTAACATCAGCGGAACTATTCCAAGTAAGAGTAGCACTGAATACAACCTAAACTGGTTAATTTATGAAATATTCACAGTTTTAGTTTTTTAAAAGATGTACATTGTTAATGGTTACTATGTAGGTATACTTTAAGATCTTATCACATACTTAAAAGAATATTAAGAAAATAAATTGAATCTATAAATATTAGTAAAACGACCATATTAATTATAATCTGAAAAATGTATTTCTGAAATTAAGATAAACCACTTGCAAGTCTTCAAACATTTCAACACATTCAGTTTTGAGATATCTAACCATCAATGAAAAGGATTACTGAAATTTTTGAGTTTTGTAGCTTCTCTCAAACAATAATTATTACCCAGAAGAATACTGATACTGCAATAGTAAACTTCAGTATCATTTAATTTTAAAAAATTATGTTATTTTCTTTAATACCTGTGGTGTATTGGTGATGGGAAGGCAAATTCCCAAGTCATTAACTGTTAGCTGGAGGAAGAGTGTCCCAAAAGCTTGAGCAGATGTCTGCTGGATTCCAGGTAACATATCAACTATTTCCTTTGTAGCCATATGAATATCTTTATTCAAGGCCATTCTCTGTTCATTCCAGTTGTCATAAGCAGCCTTGTAGTTCAGCCAGAAAAGCACAGCTTAGCAAGGGGAAAAAATGTTTTCACTATTTTAGAACAAAATAATATAGAAAATCATTCTAAGTTCAGCTATAATAAATTGCTGTGCCCTGTCAGTTATTGAACACATGTTTCTCTGTCTTGTTCTGCTTCTGGACTACAATATATGTTAATATGGCATGGAACCAAGTCAACATGATTCTGGCTTTTGGCCTTTTAATTAAAGTAATATTTCCTTGCCTAACCATAGTTTTCAGTGCACACGTCTATTTTGGTAAAACAAAAACCAACACAGGGTCCACTAGTACCTCTGTCAAAGGCCACAGGCTGAGCAAAAACAATTGGTCGGTTCAAAGTAATGAGCACAGCTTCCCGATCTGACGAACCGCTGATTTCTTCTCTCAGAGCATTTCTTAATCCAATCCGGGTTTTAAAATAAGCAACTTGATGGAAGTCTGATCCAGCTTCTTCATAAACCTTAAGACATTCCAAACATATCAACAGGGAGAATACAGCAGAGTAAAAAACCAAGCTTGGCAGGATACAAACATAATAATTTTAAAATGGAGGTATAAACGTACACTTATTGGCTAGGGACCAGAGTTGGAGCAGATTTGGGGGAGAACGGGAGACCAAAAAAGAAGCTGAAAGCACCTCATTTTGTGAGTGGAATTCAGCTTATTAGAACAGGGTGCTTCCAGCTCCCTTTTCAGCTTTCTGTGCCCCCTCTATTTCCACTCACTGAAGCTTTTCAGGATCCTGTTAACAGAAGGGCACATGGGGATCTAATCCAAAGTTTTATAAAGCCATGTTTAACATTTCTTTCTTCATTCCATTTTGAGAACCAGAAAATGTCACCAGCAGGCTGTAAAATCATAATTACTCACCTGATGTTTGACGATTTGTCCCAATGCCAGATTTAAGTCCACTTGGCATTTACCGAAGAGCTTTAGGTAGCTGGCACTACCAGGCATTGCTTTGGTTTGCAATCTATTTGAGAGCTCCAGTTCTATTAGTCCTGTTTCAAATCTTACAGCCCTCATAGATGGTGTGGTGGCTGTTACCTGGATACCCTAATAATGTAAAGGAAGGACTTTAAATACACACCTCAGTCTCTCAAACACATTTTTATAAACATATCATTTAAGAAACCTTCTGCCTTTCACAATAGTTTCCATGAAAGGTAATAATTCTTTTGTTTGTTCCTTTAATTTGGAAAATATTATTAGAGGAGGAAAACAAACCACTGAAAGACATCCTAATACCCAAGAGATACGAGATTCCCTGCATACTCATTCACTATTGATTTCACATTTCATTACAATAAAACCACTGGCCACACTTGGAAGAACCCATGAATATCAAACATACTTTAAATTGCAGACTCAAAGAGTAGAGGAGAATCTTTGGCTTTTCTCCATCAGTTGTTCCGTCATGTTCATTCCAAAGAGGAATAGGTTGCTCCCCTCCTGCATTTATAATTAAAACAACACAGTTCCAGAATTCAATTAAGCATTTGTCATTTCCACAAGATTAAGGCTGAGGGAGGGTTAAAAAAACACACCTATCCAACTTTCTAAATGCAACTGCCCAATATGATTTAGCTGTCACTTCTCCAGTCTCAAAGGTAAAACAATATTTGAGAACTCAAGAGCAGTTGTAAGAACAACAAATATTAAATGATTATATAGTATTAGAAATGGACAGACATTGTTTTCATAGTACCCCAACCCATTCAAAACATGCTGGCATGTATAAACGGCATACATTGACTTAGAGATAATTGCTACAACACACTGATTACTATTATATCTGACTAAAACAACAACAGCACAGTTTTAATGACAACAAAGTAACTGTGCCATCTCTCCAACAATGAACGGCATTTGACGAGTGGTAACACTGTTCCAGAAAATTACATAATAAAAGAAATAGTAAGTCAGTGAAATTTTGCAAAAACGCATTCCTACCAAAGGGTGGTATTTTAGTATTAATCATTTCCAGAGCAGATTCACTAAAATCAATTTCAATTGGTCTATTCCAAATATATGACTTAGTTGGATATCACCCACAGTGTGTAACTATTGCCTGCTTGTGTCTAATACAGAATGGAAACATCACAGTCCACATTTTTTGAATAAAATGTGACTTCAGATACCATAAATAGTAGGAAGCAACATTAGTGTGGAGCTTTGAGTGCTGACTGTTCAGTTTAGTAATGTTTTCAAGCAGTTAGGCTTACCTGAGACTTTCTGTATAACTTCATTGACCTCTTTCATAAATACTTTCTGGACAAAAACCAAATGGTTCAAAAGGTCTGTTGTAAGGTTATGCTCAAAGGACCCAACCTGGGAGGAAAGGGAGAAGCCTTTTAACAGATGTTGATTCATGATGAAGGGCTTGAAGCAAACAATAGGAAAAAATGTAACATTTATTTTTGAGATAGAAGAATTTCTAAAACTAAAATGCACACAACTCAAGATACAATATAGTTAGGAAGATTTATGTGGCAGAACCTGGATGTAAGGAGCCACATGGTAGAAGCAGAACTGTTTCAGACATCTTATGGTTACATAAGCACAATCATAAAAATATATTGTTATGTAAACTTTAAATATACAGGTGTAATGTATAAATGCTAATGCTTTTTATTGGAAAAAAAATCAGGCTAATTTGCTTTTAACACCTGATTCTATCAGTAATTTTAATGCGTATTTTATCTAAACCCCTGTGAGGCTTTGAAGATTAAGTTGCATATAAATCCTGTTAAAATAAAAATGATAAATAATATATATATGTAGACTACATACCTCAGCTACACAGCGCAAATAATTTCCCTGGAGATAGTAACCTTGCTTAGTGGGCAGCTCATCTATACTCCATATTTGATCTGAATAGGTATCATGTTCTTCCATTATGTATTTGCCTGACATAGTTACAGGAGGAAGATTAAGACTGGCTGAAGGAGGTATAGTAGACATATCAGTGGCAGAGACTTTGGAAGTGAACCGCAACCTGTGATTTGGCAGCTCAAATGTAAACATTGTTTGTGCACCTGTGAAAAGAAAACAGTCAATTGACTAGTCTACATTAATTCACTGCAGCTACAGAAACAGTTACCCACTTCCTACTTTCCATGCCAATGCTATCCCTTCCCCTTGATGAGGCTGGATTTCAACAGTTTTTATCTCATATAATTCCTCAGAGGGTATGGAAATTATGCAAGTGCAAGGGAGGTATGCCTACTAGCTGTCCCAAAACACAACCATTACCATATTGGCCCGAATATAAGCCGCACCTTTAAAATTCAAGGGGAGAAAAGACAAAAAGACAATACCTGAATATAAGACACTTCCTTAAAATTCTATAGGCACTCACACCCGTTCTGTTTTACCGGACATCTGTTTCAGCAGTGATATCGCAAAAGACAATTTATGTAAGGTTGCAAATTTAAGCCGAACTTTAAACTTTTCACAGTCAGAATTTGGAAAAAAAGTGAGGCTTATATTCAGGCCAAACAGTACTTTTTAGGACCTATTCTATTCCATTAACGGCTATTCCACTCCATTAATAAGCTAAAAGTAAACAACAGAAATCAATGAACAAAGTACACTGCATATGCAATATTAAGATAATATATCATCTCTGCAAGACAGGAGGAGGTTCATATTTAAATATTTGAGAGTTAAATCCCCAAACTTTTTTGTTTCATGGCACTCAAACATCACTGAAGACCTAACGGTATATTGCACACAAAATATTACATATTGCTGTCTATTTAAAATCCTTCCTGAGTGTGGCAACAGCGATTCAAGCAGCCATTGAAATGTGAACTAATGATGCTTTGTTGTGATGCAGAACTATTCTCTTTGCAAAAGCAAAACAGACAACTGTTGTTTAATGATTTAGCTACTTCCCACACACAAAAATCAATGCATTTTTTTACACCTAGAGCATTCCCACATGTGCCAACCAACCTGGGAACACCTCCCAATATGAAGCAATGTTACCTGTCATTCCATGACTTCTCATTCTTCCCATCTTGTATTCCGCTTTCAAAGATGGCAGCAGTGCTGCTCCAATCGCAATTCCATCAATCATGGCACTGAATTTAAGAACTATGGGCTTCTTTTCCAAACCTTCTGGCAACTGTGGAAACTCATTGGTTTCTACAGGCGTCTGATTTACACTTGTGGGTGTTTTTTCTGCAGGCATTGGTGTTGCAATATCTTCTTTTGTAGGCTGGGCACTATTTGTTTTTTTTAAAAAAAGAATACCAATTACTAGATATTAAAAACATTGTAACATATGAGCTTGAGCATGCAAATTTAGTTCACCCTAGCATGCGGATCAAGCCTCGAAATAGACACATATATCAACTGTGATACTCACACTACAGTTGGCTGTCTGATGAGGTCAGAGATTTGTTTCGAGAGCTGATGAGAGCTGCGTACCATCATGCTGTGCAGTGTAGCTGGATGCTGAGGAATGTTGATGCTAATAGCCCCTACTTTGAAGACTGCAGCATTGTTTGTTTTCAGCCCCCTTTGGGCACTATAAAGAGCCTGCGATTTGGCAATGCTACATTTCACCACAGTTCTAAGAAGAAGAAGAGACTTGTTTACATGTTTTAAAATACAAAGCAGCTCCAATGAATCATCTTGCATCCTCAGTAAAATTTATCAGCAATTCACGCTGTAACCCTATCCTCACTTACCTAAGAATAAACTCCACTGAACTAAATGGGGCTTACTTCAGCGTAGAGGTGTTTATGATTGCATAGTTGCAGAGACTAATAGTCAAATTTCATATTACATGGGAGATTCCCATTCCAGGAACCTAAACTGAAGCTGACAATTGTGGCTAGAAACCAGCAAAGAACGACCGCAAATTAAGCATGACTACTGTCAACTGATGCAGTCATTTGCTTTAATTACATGCAGGAAAATAATTCCAATCATTAAAAAACAACAACACCACACTCTGGGCAAAAAGACAACACAGACAGACTACCATGCAAATCTCCCAGTAAAGGATTTTACTTTTACTGTTTAAGAAGATAACCTTTCCAATAGCTAATTTCAAACAGACAAATAGATTACCTAATGAGAACACTGAAATATATCTTTCCCCACTAAAATGCAAGCTTCAATGAAAACTTTGTAGCTACTTTATGTTTCTGAAGTAAGCAGAAAAAGAGCAAATGCAATATATTTTAAATAGAAAAATAAAGAAAACTTGAAACACAGTTATTTCATCACAGTTGACTGACATGTATGAATGACAAATACTACTCGTACCATATCTGTACTTTAAATAGCCTTTCCAATTTTCTTGGGGATCAAGAAGCCAACATTTCATACTTTCAACCAAGACGTAAGTATGCAAAATGTTATCTATCAAAATAAGACTCTAAGTATTGGCTCCGGCAAGGAGAAATTTCCCCTATACTTGCCTTTCAAACACCTGCAGCCAAAACCTAATACTCTCACAAGTCTTGTGAACTGCACTCATTATATAGAAAAAAAATGTGAAACATTTCATTGAAATTTACTTTTGTATATGTGGTTTAGAAATGCAGCCTTAATTGAAATACTTGATCTTAAATGGTCTTGTTGAGACCAATTGCTTAGATCAAAGGTGGTGAATCTCTTGCCTCTGGGTCTATTTAGATCCACCAGATCGCCTCATTTGACCCTGTGAGGCTGTTTTGGCCAAGCTGTGCCACCTGCTGTACACCTGACATTTTATATGATGCCATGTGAGGGGCAGGTAAAGGAAGAAATTGGACAAAAGAGGTTTTGCAGGCACCTACAAAGCTCTTCCCCTAGTGCTTGCCCAGTGACCAATTAGTCCTGTGCTTTAGCACTTCCCAAGTGTCAGGCACAGAGCTTGCAAAGGCCATTACATCACTTTCCAAGCAACCAACCATTAGCTGTCGAGTGCACAAAGGGGTTTGCAAGCTTTCTCTGGAAAGAAAAAAACACATTCTGTTTTGAAAATGAATTTCTTTTCTTTCCAAAGGAAGCAGTATGTATTCAAAGTGCTGGAGAAATTTGAACATTTTTTCTTTTCATTCCAGAGAAGCAGTTATTGTGGAAACTGCTTTGAATACAAACTGCTTTCTCTGCAGATGGAAAATGCTCCAGTTTGGGGAGCATTTTGTCTTCTGCAGAGATTTCAAAGGGCCTTTTGGAAGCCACCCCCTCTGTGCCAATTAGCTGACTGGTGGGCCTGAAAGCACATCTTCAAAGGAAGTTGCTTTATCTATCAGCTGATCACCGATGACTGGTGACCTCCTTTGGACTTTGACAAGTGCCAATCAACTATCATCAATACTGATTTCAGTTGATCAACAGGTAAGTGGTCCCACTGACCTGTCAAACTTGGCCTATGAAGGGTGGGTAAGATAAGGCTCTAAGCTTGCTAGCTGGATCCAGTTTCCCCGCCCCTGGTTCAGATGAAAAATAATTCTTTCCATCATATGCCTGCGCTGCCCAGGGCGGGGCGAGCTCCTAAGGGGTGCGGGGTGTGCCTTCCCAGGTGCGGGATAGCGGCTTGGGTGCATGGGGCGAGCCACCGATGGCGGACATTTGGCGCGCCACCCGTGACTGCCAAATGTTACCCCCCTCAGTGAAGGCACCCAGATCGGTCCGCCCACACCACACACCCCTTCCTCTGCCCCTGCTTTCCATACACTGCTTTCATAAGTCAAATATCCAAAATTCATAAGCCAAAATATCTCTCACACAAAGCTGCTCTGAATCATTCCTTGTGTCAGTTATATTGTCCGAAAGAAGAGTTCAAGTTCACCTTGGTGATATCCATCAGTTCCTGAGGTAACCTGAACCTAATGCTTTTTCTTTATTTCTGTGCAACATCCAGAGTTTTCATGACAGGTTTTTAGAATAAAGTTTAGCTGCATGATCACAAGTTACTTGGTTTGTCAACTTCCTTGTCTCATGTAGCAGAGACCTAAGCAGAAGAGGTAAATATCTAAGTCAGGCTTCCTCAACCTCAGCCCTCCAGATGTTTTTGGCCTACAACTCCCATGATCCCTAGCTAGTAGGACTAGTGGTCAGGGATGATGGAATTCTGGTCTCAAAACATCTGGAGGGCCGAGGTTGAGGAAGCCTGATCTAAGTCCACAAAACCACAGTTTCAGCTTCTGCCACTTGAGGTGTGTTTGTGTATGTGTGCATTGCAAAATCTAGTACCTCCAAAGTACAGCACAACTGTGGGGATGAAACCCAGCCCACCTATCCAGCTTCAATATTAAGAAAAGGGCTGCATCTTGTTATTCTTACTAGAGGGAGGCATTCACGTAAAAAGCAAAATTGTAGACTCTGGAAGCATGGAGTCTCTAACTCACATACCGAGTTGCCTTTTCACTTTTATTTTTAAAAGTTGAGGTGAGCCCACCCACCCATTGTTGAATACATAAAGTCATTACTGACATGTTAGCAGCTTGCATAACTTAGTGGAAAATCGTATGGTAAGATATAAAATCAATATAATTTACCTGGGTTATCCTCATAGAATTGTCTGACATTTTACAGTCTATATTAGTGACTCTAGATAAATAGTTTGTGATTAGGGAAGAAAACCCTGTTTCAAAACTATTTTATGTTATTGAGCAAAAATAAAACACTTAATATTTTCTAATATAGGCTGATCAATATACTATATCAATTCTATTTCATGTTAATTACAATTAAGGTGCAGCTGGTTACATTAAACACAAGAAAACCACATCTCAGCTACACTACACACACTGTTAACTGCAAGCCATTTAAACATAATGTGACATACAGAAATTCTTGTTTGGCTGTGCTTGTTGGTGATGTAGGGAAATCCTCCAGTCTACGAGTGAAGATTGGAAGAAAGCAAAACAAAAACAAAGCAAAATAAAGAACAGTCATGCAGAAGAATTAGTCATATTTGTAACCCACAATAAGACCAATTGTCTGAAAACACTATTTTTTTAAGCAATGGTGTTTTGCAAGCATGGGGGATCCAAGGAATCCTCAGCAAACCCATTCATTTCAGTGCAGATAACATTTCTGCCTGAACCAATAGGGTATGTGCAGAGCTGTTCCTGCCCCAGTTGGGAATAAGGAAGTCAACTCATGCAAGAGCCTCTTGGTTCCATTGGAGCACATACTATACTGTCAACAGAAGCAACAACTACACTTTGAACCAACTTTTAATTGCTTCTTGTGAAAAACTTCAACTATCCTTCACGACAAGACAAACTTTGCTTGCCTATATTAAATTCATATTTATCTACAAATTATTGGGACTAATACAGATTCTAAAAGTGTATTGGTGATGAAAATGCTGCCAAAAAATAAAGAGTACTATTTCATATAGTACATAAATCAGAGGGAAATGGTTTGTAGTGTCTTGCTATTCTAGTTTAAGTGCTCAAGTGTATGACAATATCATGCAATTACAAGTGTGTGACTATTAGAAATGTGACTGTATTAGGAGGAAAATCATTCAAGATGCTCATGCAGAAAAGGTGGGTAGATTTGTTTTAAACACCCAAGCGCAAATATAAAAGTGAAACAATAGGCCCACACTTAAAGGAAGTTCAGATTGTCTTATAAGATGCAACCATAAAGAATTAAAAACTATAAAGCATTAAAAAAACCAAATTGCTGTTCTAAGAATTACTGTACACAGTGGATCTGTCAAGATAGAATGATATGAAAGGATATTGAAACTAAGTACAAAAATTTATATGTCATTTTTTCATATAAATATACATATATAATAGAATCATAGAATTGTAGGGTTGGAAGGGACCCAAGGGTCATCTAGTCCAACCCCCTGCAATGCTGGAATGTCATTTTCATCCAGTCACAAAAAACTGTACAGAATTCAAATAGTTATAATAATGATAATAATAAAATGAACAGTGGTATAAAAGAAATGGGGTTGGGGATAGTTTGAAACTGATAAAAGCTTTTTGGTCAAATATATGCCAGAAAACAGGTCAAAGGGTAAGATACTCAGGGAGATCCTTTTAGGTTTATAAAAGGTGGCTGGTTTGACACACTTCAATGATGATGCAAAATCTGCTGAAACAAAACAGTCTTGACTACGGAAAATATTCTGTCCATTTCCTACTACGAACTAGCCGTTCAGAAATACTGTGCAATGTTATATTTAATTTTAGTCATCTCAGATTATTATACTTTTATGCAGTTATATCTAAATGCTTGAAACCTGACAGAAGACTACAGAAAGGCATTTCTTTCTCATCACTTTGTCAGTTTTAGCTTACTTACATATCACAGCTCCTTGTAATCCAGTCACATAAAAGCTTTAAAAGAGCAGGACGGGCTATAACAGAGACATAACTGCTGTTTAGAGAATATGTATCACTTTTAAAATTGTACACTCACTGGATATTTGGTGTGATCCCTTCCAGAAGGACAATATTAACACCACCTATATGAGCAGTAGCACATGTCTCGGTCATCTTTTGATGCAGTACATCTTCAAACAGAAAAAAAACAACACAAATGTGTTTGATTTAGTACAAAAATATGTATTTCCTGCATGCATATTTGTGTTGGAGAGGCAACAGGTGAAGCATAACGAAGATGCTGTTAAATTTTAATTCTAGAACAGGGGTTGTCAACAGGGGTGTGCATGTGCTCGCAGAGGGCTTTTCCTGTAGCCCACAGGGGTCCCTGACCCCACTGAAATTTGGCTTGAAAGATGCATTCTGCTGTAACCAATAGGCCAGGCTACTGTGTTTGGTTGCAGGGTGTGTGTGGTGCCCATAAGAGTTTCTTCAGTCTGCAAATGTGCCCATGGGCCTCAAAAAGTTGGCAACTCCTGTGCTAGAAGATATTTATTGTTATCACTGTGGTAAAAGCTAAACCACCTGGAAATAATTTTACTACCACAGTGGCATGCTATGAACATTTTAATTTAAATAAATATTTTACACTAAATTAATTCAATTTTTCTACTTAGTTAAGTTTGGCTGGGAATTTTCTCTCTCTCTCTGTTACTGTGTATTTCAGTAGCAAAAGCAGGATTATCAAAAACGATCTGATTATATCACACACACTTGGCAAATATTATATATAAATTCGACAAAACAAGTATGTTTCTACAGATAATTCTTCTACCTTTCATTTTTTCTTTGAGTGTGAAACTGCCATGGATTCTCTTCAGTTCTGACTCCATCGTTAGCCCACCAATATCCGCTTCAAGATGTGTGCGATTTACCATGCCTATTCCAAAGACTATCAGGGTCACATGCTGAGGTTCAGATGTGACCAAACTGCGTTTCCTCTGTGTTCTACTTAAGCTGCTGTTATCCTGCTCATTTTCAAATGCAACCCTACACGCAGGTTCAGTAGGGCTCCGAACACCTACGAGAAAATGCATCAGATCAGGAAGTATTTAGGCAAAATTGACAAGACCAGAACCTACAATTACTTTATTCATCAAAAGATTCACATGCTACACTTATGTATAAATGCTATCAGGGCAGTTACTGCAGTAATACTCTGCTAAATTCAATACAGATATTATACACTGTAGTAAGGACTCGCCTATTAAGCCTGTATAAGTGTGAACTAAGAATTATGCATGTTCCGTATCTTCAAAAACTCTTACCTGCTGGATAAAACGTTTCAGAAGATTTTTCTAAAATCCCTGTTGGATCAGATATAAGAGAATAAAAGTTCAACAGTTTATACATATTTTGCCAGCACTCTGCAGAAGGTTCACTCTGCTCTGACACTGTAATTGAATCAGAGTCATCCATATGAATGGTCACATGATCAACAACATCCTTTGAACCTTTCCTGGATACTTTAGAAGTTCTTCTTTCTGATCTCCCCAGTGAATTTTTGTTTCGAGATTCTCTTTTATTGTTCTCATTGTTCGATCGCTTGTTTTTTGCATTGTTCACTCTGTTGACACCATTGAGACTCCCGCGAGAGCTGCGACTGAAGTCAGAGGAACGGAAATCTCTGTGTTTGCGGGTTTTGAAGGTGGGCGTTGGAGAAGCTGAACCAGCCGTGTATCTGCTGAGTTTGATGTCTGTCTGTGTAGCTTTGATGTCATCTATCATGGTACTGAACTGATGAATAAGACGAACCAGTGCCATATCTACATGCTGGCTTATAGACTGACATGAGATTGTAAAATTGCAATGGAAGGTGCTATAATGACGTTTGTTAAAGTCATGAAAAGCAAGGGCATTGGTGGAGTTTTGAGGTGTGCTCACTGACTTCTCCATTATAACAGCACTGATGCTAAAAGTTTCCAACATTAACGCTGGTTTGAATTCAAGGGGAGGAAGATTGACTGCTCCTTGCCTAAGAAAGAAATACAAAACATTGTTAAGATTCTGCAACAGCTAAATGTTAAAATCATTCTCTTTTTGAAGACTATCCCTTCATATATTTTGTTTAAGATATTAGGGAAGAGCCATAGTTCAGTGGAAGAGCAAATGTTTTGAATACAGAAGGTCCCAGCTTCAATATCTGGCATCTTAAGGAAAGCCTGAACTCTGGAGAGCAATTATACATCAGTTTAGACAATACTGAGCTAAATAGACCAATAGTCTAATTCAGTACAGTTGTACCTTGGGCTGACGAATGCCTTGCGACTTGAACGTTTTGGCTCCTGAACACCGCAAACCTGGAAGTGAGTGTTCCTGTTTGCGAACGTTCTTTGAAACCTGAATGTCTGAAGCGGCTTCTGCAGCTTCTGAACATTTTGGAAGTCAAACGGACTTCCGGAATGGATTCCGTTCGACTTCTGAGGTATGACTGTATACAAGTATCTATGTGATTGCTGACACCCTCAAGGAACTCAGTGTCACATACTGCCTCGAAGTGCTAAGTTTTAAATTTTGCACTGTTTTGCTTATAAGCTTCTGTTGATGGGGATTTTAGCCACCAAAGCAGCCTAATGTTTTAAACACATCTATTCTAAGGTTAAAATTTAAAAGCTGCAATTGTAACTTCAACTCTTAACTAGTTTTCAGTTCATAATTTCCTGAAAGTCTAGGATTAAATTATTTTTGACTTGTTAAGAAAAAAGAAAGCAGACAGAATAGAATGAAGTAATTAAGCAATACGTTCATGCTCTTTAATGCTGAATAGATTCATGTAACTTGACTACTATACCTTCGGGCTCTTTTGCTTCTCCTCTCTTTTGCTGTATCTGAATCCACAATATCTGCCCTAAGGCAATCCAGAGTCCCTGAGAATGAAAGATGCTCTCCAAAATACATCCTGTAGCACAGTGGCGCTGCATCCTGAGACTGAATTCCTGTGTGGCTTAGAAGTGGTTTGAAAACAACCTATTAAAAATAGAAACAAGTTATTTCTTTAGAGCTATAAAAATTGCTCAACACCTGCAGAAAACATAGCTGCAATCTTAAAAGCACCTCTCATACTTTAAGCATTTCAAAATGACGGTATTATCGGAATAATATAGTGTTTTCAAATCAGTGTGTAGTCCAAATCAGAAAGAAAAACATACATTTGTACAAACCAGGCTCAAGACACAAGTGCTCTCTGTTCCTCTCTTTCTTGGATGTGAATTCCCTCTCCATTCCATTTGAGTATAATATGGCAAAAAAACCTTCGTTTGAGCAGGAGACTGTGACAAACCCCTCCCTCCCTGAACCAGGGAATTCCACCAGGTGTTGGTCCAGGACAGGCAAGTTCAAGAACATGGCAGTAACCTTGATGAGAAAAGCGACCCCAATAAAATGGGTGGTTGCCCTGCCCATGAGGGTCCATGTTTTGAGTCAGGCTGGTGTAAGTGTCCATGAACCACATCCCCTGTATGATGTCTCTGTGCCACACAGCCACTCGCTCCAGGTTAGTCTGCCACGAGGGTATGAATAATGCCACCTTTCAAGGAAGGATTAAGGAGGGGTTAAAGAAGAAAGGGGGCTGGCTACCTCGCTGCCATCAGAAAGAGCCTAGCACAAACAGTACCTGCCCTGCGCATCTGCCACTACTGCAGGAGACCCAGCATCCAGGCATGAGAACTGGCTATTGCTGTGGCAGCAGTGGGATTTGTGCCAGCAGTCACCCTCTCCCTCCTCCACCCTATTTTTGGATGAGGCCCCTGATGTTCGGTTTCTGTCCAGCTCCTCCTGAGGAAAATACCTGATAGTTAGGGGCCATAATCTCTCTCTCTCTTTCCCCGTGCCGTTGTAATCTGCAAACCCTGTGAGATAACTCCGCTACACCCCAGAGGTCTATAGCTCACACAGTGGGAAGCACTGGTCTAGATCAATGCTGTCTATGTATGTGCACAGGTGCCTTCCATTCTCTGCTTAGGAGAGCTGCCAGACTCGCCTCAGTTCAGTGGCCTACTGCTCTCATGGCCCAATATCAGCAGTGTGTGATATGCCTTCAGTTATTCTGGGATGGCAAGATATAATTATTACTCATTTCAAAGGTTGTCATTTCATAATGAGATGCTGGTGAGACATCACAAATTGATTCGGAGAAACAACCTTTTATAGGTTAGGGGGAAAATGAAATACTGGAGCAGCTAAAATGTTACCATAATTGGACACTGGGGTAACTATTTTAGCTCCTTCTTTGGTTTCTTTGATAAGTTATTTATCCTCCAGTTTTAAAGGCAAAACACTCACCTGGGCATCTGCAAGTTGAACTGCAGGAAATCCCTGGTTACCTTCCTCGATTCCAGCAATGTCATCCTGACTCGTACTGTGCTGTGAATGTGTACCATCCAATGTGTTCTGATCACTGGACAATACTGTATTGAAGTCAGATGCTGATGGTATAGTCGGAAGATTTGGAGCTACCCCTACAAAATAGTTCCTGCATTAATTATACACCAGCATACGTAGTGCTAAAATATGTAAAGCTGTTTAGTTTACTGAGCAAGAGAATTAAATTCAAGTCAGGGAAGAGGGACATTTTTATGATACAGCACCAGTTTCAGCTGGCATATCATCTACTCACAGAGGAAGAGGAACTGAAGTATGAAAATTACCACCCGCAAGCTGTATTCCAGCTGGTGAAAATCAGATTTAAAAACTATATCCTTTAGTGCCTGGAGTCTGTACCACCTTTGTTTAGAAGGACAGCATGATAAATGGCCTTGTCTCCAATCATTTGGCAAAGCAACACATATTGACACAAATATCAAGTGACCCTAAGGGTCCCTTTCCAACTCTACAATTCTAAGATTCTAATACCTCTGCTTAAAAACCTCAAATGAGAGTCCACAACCTTCCTGATGTTTAGTTGGAATCTCATTTATTGTAACTTGAAGCCATTGGCTTGAGTCCCACCCTATAGAGCAGGAAAAAAGAAGCTCGCTCCAACTTATGTTTCTACTTTGTCTGAATGTAGCAGCCCATGCCTGAAATTTATCAGATTCAGTTAGCAACCAAAGAAGATTATTTCTAAATGAACAGTCAGCTCCTTAAGTATTTCATAAGAACTGCATACAATAGTCAATATTCAAGCAAACACTGAATTTCCGATCAGTACCTGTTGGCAGACTATTGTGTGCAGATTTGGTGATGGGAGACTCTTGAACCACACTTCCTCTGTTGCCCACAGCATTTGACATCCAGTTATAGAAACTCACAGATGATGGTTCCGATAATAAAGGATGTTCAGATAACATTTCAGAGGGCATGGTGTTCACTAGGATATAAAATAACAACTGACCACTTCATGTACCATAAAACGTGGGTTCTGTAGTTATACTTGTGATATATTTTTCAACTTCTGACAGACAGAAAAATATTTCAAAGCACACAGAGAATGTCAACTTGAAAGCTCTTGTTAAATAAAAATATCACAATTTGGGAATGAAGAGGAGGGAAGAAGACATTTGCCCATACCTCTCACTGAGCTAACAGTCCTTTCCTTCCTGTGCTTAAATGAACACGTATGTCACTGATCTGAAGGTATTAATATTTTATCCTCCTGCCTCTGAAAATTCTTCACTATTATTCTCTTCTGCTCTTTTACAGAGAAACGCATTGGTGCTAACTAGTGTGCTTAAAACTAGCTGTACATTTTAACTATGTAAAAATCTGTGCACACATTTCTATTGTTGAACATCAGTAACCGTCAACAGAGCATTAAAAATAAGGTTGCAAAAATAAGACTTCTACTTGTTCATTAAACAATGCTCCAGTCATTAGAGTGAATTCTTCACTGAAGACCTTTCTTGGAAGGAAGATTTGTCTGAGGAACAGACTAGGAGGCAGCTAGCATTTCCTTATTAGTCTCAGTTACTACTGATAAAGTTAAAATGCTTTAGGTCTTTCCTTTTCTTAATATATCTTTGCAGTAGTGTTTGAGCTAGGTAATATAATGCTATTTCAATAGGAACTATGAAAGAAGAGGGAGGTGATTTTTTGTCTAGCCCTTGCTGAGTCTTTCTCCAAAGGACAAAGGGAACGTTGGCCTTTACAGGAGTGTAAAGATGTCCTCAAGTGGAATATGAGCTGAAGAAAGCAATGGGAAGACTTCAGAGGATCAGGACACATCACCACCAACAGGTGATGTGCTACAAGTATGTCACAAAGCGAAGTCCCTGAGAAGAGCAAACAACTATCAAACTACTGAAGGGGGAAAGACAAAAAAAACCCCAAGCTATAAAATTGTGTCCATTGAGGACAAATAATAAAGTAAAAGGTAAAGGACCCCTGGAAGGTTAAGTTCAGTCAAAGGCGACCATGGGGTGCAGCGTTCATCTTGCTTTTCAGGCCAAGGAAGCTGGCATTTGTCCGCAGATAGCTTTCCTGCTCATGTGGCCAGCATGACTAAACTGCTTCTGGCGCAAAGGGACACTGTGACGAGTGCCAGAGAGCACAGAAAGGCCGCTTAGCTTCCCACCACAGGAGTACCTATTTATCTACTTGCATTGGCATACTTTTGTACTGCTAGGCTGGCAGAACCTGGGACAGAGCAATGGAGCTCACCCCGTCGTGTGGATTCGAACCACCGACCTTCCGATTGGCAAGCCCAAGAGGCTCAGTGGTTTCGACCACAGCACCACCCGCTCCCTATAACTAATAATAATTAACAATAATAATACACAATACTATCTCAACTATGCACAAACAGAAGACACAAAAATTTAGACATTTGAGGAGCAGAGAAGGAAGAGAAAGAGTGGAATTCACTGTCCACTTTCAAGAAAAGACAAGAATGAGGCTTCAGAGAAAATGAGCATGTCCTTTGAAACAACAGTGTTCCTGCCTTCAAGCACTCGGGGTAGCATACATCCCACCTGAGGACATCTTACACTTAAGGAGGAAAGAACATCAACCTTAGTGTCTGGGCTATTGGAAGGCAACAAGTAGAGCAACATCAATTTCGTGAAATTAAGCTATCAATCAACGCTTTCACGGCTAGAACTGAACCATAATACAAGCATTCTGTACCTGCTCTTGTTAAAGAACTACTTTTAGGGGCTGCAGCACTTCTTTGAGGGGTCCCTTCCAAGAGATTGTGTAGGCTAGGAAAGCTTCCTGTCAAGTAGCTGAGTAGGCTCTCTTTTCTTGGACTTTCTTTGGTAAGCAGCCCAGAACGACCAGCATGTACCGGAGAGTCTGTAGCTGTATCCCCACTAGTGTAGCTCAGGGAGTGATATGGATGGATACCCTAAAATGTAAACATAGGCATCGCAGTAAGTCCACCAACAGCCAGCTCCTGCACATGTTTATTTATGTACAAGTCACACCAATTAGAACCAGAGGAAGCATCAATTCCTGTAAATTACAGCCCAAAGCATAGCTTGGATTGCAGCCCAAGACATAGCTAGACATCAGTAGGTCTGAATTCTGAGTAAACACAGTTAAGATCAGATGGTAATATATATATATATATAATTCTTTTGAGGTTTCTATTTATTTGTAACTTTTAGGCGCTACTGCCCCTAGTCACTCTGCTTGCCACAACACCTTTGCCAACCCCTCCTCTCTTTACACATGACGAACCCCCACCCCTTTACACCTCACCCACCTGCTTGCATATTTCCTCACACTCACCCCACAGCCCTCACCCGCTTTAAAGAATGGAGAAGAGCTTCAGAGTATGGTTTTCTGAATCAACTCCTCTCTGTGAAACCTTCATGAAGCTACATTTGATGCCGGGGGAAGGCACTTCACAAAGTGGCTTGTTTTATATCCGATCTCCTCCTCGTTTTAAGAATAAAGCAGTTTTACCTTTATTTTAAGACCAGAATCACTATGTGTATGAGTCTTGGATAATTTCCTCATAATCTCAGCCCCTGTCACAGGCCCAGAAGAAACACCAGCGGGCGGGGGGCGGGCACCAGTTCCTTCCAGAAGCATTGTATGTTCACTGACAGTGGCTGAAACATCCAACAGTTGCACGGATTAATTATAGGAGAAATGTAGCCAAGGCTATTGGTTATTGAGGATGCTTATTACTAGGCTGCCCTGTAAGTGCTCATTTACATCTGGTACACAGAATTGCAGACATGTGATTTAAACCCAATTTGAGACCCTAAAACGTCGTCCTGTTGACATTTCAAAGAGTATAATGCATTTCTGAAGACTGAGCTGTTCACATCCATTTTTTTCCTTGTCTATTTGCCACAACTATAGTTTTCCATTTGTATGCTCTTTTCACAATTGCCTTTGCATCAAGATCTTCTTTGTCAATTTATGGCAATCTAAGTGAAAAGCTTTATGTAGCAGCATTATTAGAGTGTTTTTCATATTGTACTTAAGATACAGCAAAATTACTAAGAACCACAAATATCGATTTGTTGAGTCTTTTCTAATACAAACGTTTTTCAATAGTTGTGTGGGAAGCAAAATTGTAATTCAATATAGTTACATAATGGTAACAAGACTAGTGTTCAGAACTGACTGCAATATTTTCTTTCTTGTTGGGCTAAAAAGCTTCAGAAGGTGCTGCCAATTCTAAATAAGTATGTACTTGCTTCCAAAATGTAATATTTGCTGCCAACTTCCACACTCTAGCATAGTTGTCCATTTCTAAACGTTTTGATTAATTCCCCCCCCCAGTTTTCCCTAACAGAAGAGCCCTCTTCCAAGTGTTCCTTTCTCCATGCCATTAACAAGGTGAACAGGAGACAGCAGAGACAAGCAAATTCACCCAACCGTCCACCTCCCTGTATAAACTGTAGAGCAACTATCTGCAGCAGGAACTGGCTCTTCTCATGTAGGTCCATCACGTTCTAGAACCCTGGATAACCAAGATTTTAAAATACTCAAGGATCCTACACAATTAAAATACGCTTCTGGCTGCAGTCACCCTCCAACTCATGTAGGGCAAAAGAAGCAGGGATGAAAGGGATGGGAAGAACATGCTTATTTCTGTATGTTAATCGTGTGGAGAAAGGAATATCTGAAGAATAGAAAAAGACTGCATAACCACTACTAATTAATTCCACGTGGCACAGACAACACTTCTTTTAGCTTGAAATCAAAATACGTTAAAACTGATAAATTTGCAAGAAGAAATGCAATAGTAGATATGTAACTGAACATACTGTCCATGCTAACTATGTTTTAAATTATTACACACTAAGATCTCCTTGATTCTTAATTGCCTGGGTGCCTGATTCAGCCCCCCAAGCAATTTTTTCTGGCCCTCCAAGATGACAAATTTTGGTAGCAAAAATGAAAAGTATTAAGTAGACATGGTTTTGGGGCTTACATCTTTTCACCCAGTCAGCATCCTGACGGGGATGCAAATTTTCAGTCTTCAAATCAATCATTTAATGAATGGGCAGGAAATCATAAGTTCTCCATCTCAATTGAACAGAGGAAGAGTCTGTGTGTCTGTGTATCTGCCTGAGTGTCTTCTGTCCTGTTTGCACATCCTGTGTGTCCATGTTGAGTGCAGCATAGTCACACCTACTGCAGCCATGCAGCCCACAGAAGGCTGGCCAAAGGTGAATGTAGCCCAAAAGGTTAACTATTCCTGTATTAGAGGCTATAAGTTCAGCTTGTGAAGCAACTAAGTTGAGTACCTTATCTAAGGATAAGCAAGGAACATATATACTAGCCTTAAGCATTCCATTCCATTCCATAATGAAATATGCAATAGCACACAGAAGGAAAAGACAGAAGCAATTATTATTATTTATTCCCAAAGCAAAGTAGATTAGCTTAAAGAAAACAAAACCCAATGTGTGCTTGTGCAACTGATAGTCATTAAATAAGAGGATGTGTATGGAGTGGGAAAGAAGAAAGAAGAAAAAGAAAAGTTTAACACAGTACATTTACAGAAGCAAGTTAAGCTGAGAAAGTGTAGTTGAAATACAAAGATACCTGCATCAAACTCAAATTCTGCTCCATCAGCACTCGTGTCACTTTGAAGACCACCTCCATTGTCTAGGCCAAAGCCATCCTCTTGCTCATGGTGTACAGTTGACTGGAGTTTCATTGGCTGAGCCGGCCTATGTAAACTCACCCCTTTGAAGGCTGGCGTTACCACAATGAATTTCATCCACTGTCTAGCAAGCGCAATGAGACCTTTCTTTAATGTCACCAGAGCAGGAAGGCCATCGCTCTAGAAGACAAACACATAGCACATTCGAAAAACAAATTCAAAAAGGGGAACTCTTTTAGGCTGTAAAAGGGGGACCCAACCAGGGTATGCAAGGAGCCAACCCATACATCTTTCAGACAACAGATCCTACCAGCTAGCCCACAACAGCCCAGCTGGGATGGACCTTCAAGCTCTTGATTATTATTTTTTAAAAAAAGGTTTATTTTTTTCTTTTATCTTACCACATTTACATCTCTGTGCTATTTCAATAGAACACTTTATGGCCAAAGCAATTCAGACACTTGAAAACATACAGGTTTGGCTAGGAAATTTAAGAAAATAATTTCCACTTAAATACATTTGTAAACACATGACAAATTAGCTTACCATAGTTGCATCTTCAATGATGGAATAGTTTGCTTGATGAAGATAGTGGTGCAGTATATTACACAGCAAACAAGAAGGATTTTCTTGTAGGTAACGGGCTAATTTAGTGAGTCTGTTGTACTTGCTTCTTAAAGGAAAGTGTATGCTTTTGTTCTGAACATATAAAAGTGGTTACATTTATTAAATTCACTGATTCAATACATCAGAATACATCAATACACAACACATTACAAATCTAGAACCAGGCCTGCACATATTGTGCATATACCAAAACCTAGATACAGAATTATATTAGGATTTTACTATTTAAAGGCATTACCATTTTAGCAACATTGTAATATTTCATTATTTTTGATTGATGTTAAAACAAAAGGTAGACAAAACCTAACTTCTTATGCATTTCACATTATATGAAAACTACAGAAAACAAATAAACCTAACAACATGTTTTATGAACCCACAATTTCTTTGTTGAGAACAAATCCCTAGTCTTTCAGTCTCTTCCTATAGGACCCATGCTGATGTTTCCATGCGGTTTTACTCCTTTTCTGCTGAATTCAGTTGCATGTCTAGTATTCATCTTCTACCACAGCCACATCAGTACATGACAAAATACTAACTACTCAAGTACTGCAATTAGTAGTGAAAATTATTATGCAATCAGAATAAATTAAAATACAAGTCACCTGAGCACCAAAAAACATTCATTCTGTTTCTGCAAGGATCACCCTAAAAACAATTTGAGATGCATGGAAAATGTAACGATATATCGAGTAATGTTTTGGCCTGGTTTCATATGATAGCCTACTAATGAAATATTAGGGCTAGAAATAACTACTGTAAGGCAAATAACTAGTTCAAAGCCACATGCAGAAGGACAGTAGAAGTGTTAATATCAGGCCAGAAAAAAGCATTCAGCACTGTTCCAGTACTTTCCAAGGTTCAGGTATTTGAATGTATAAGTAGAATTATTTTTAAAAGGCAAAGATGCCAATATCAATATCCATTTCCAGAGTGGCATTACAATATGCACATTTGCATTCTGTTTGTCCTCCAAGATAGTATACATGAGGTTATTCCATGTATTCTAAAGGAACAGGCTAGGAAAACTATACTGGGCTAAGAAGTGTTTGCAACTATGAATCCAGTAGGGCCTGCCAACACACTTCTGAAAATTATACCACTTTTAAAGGAGGTAGTGATACACTTAATTGTTTATCTATTCATCAACAACACACCCACCTCTAAGGCTTCAGTCATTATACAGCCCATGACAGCACAAACTCGTAGTGTTCCTTCTGTTTCTAATTTGTTTAAGGAGGACTTCACTTGATCAATAGGAAGAAGCCAAGCACCAACAGCAGGAGTTGCTGTGCTCAGAAGGTTCAGCTGCCTGTTGGGGGGGAAAATCAGATATAAAAGGGTAATTTCACCTTCCTTAGTAGCAACTCTGGTGATTGAATATGGAATTTCCATTTAAATATTCTTTAACTGTACACTTGAAAGGTTTAATTATTTTTCCATAAACACTAACAACCCTGCGTTGAAACCCAGCTTTCATCTGTACCTATTAGGAACCCAATCCAAAGCCAGCTCATATAAAGCATGTTAAGTTCCAAAAGTTTATTATAGACTTAGCAATGCAGATCAAGGAGACAATGCTAGCGAGCAATGCCAAATTTGGATAATTATGAACTGAGGTAATTGTTAAGTAGACCTTTGTTATGACAACAACTACCTACTGCAACAGTTGAAGTGAAAGCTCCTCAGCTCAGGAAACTCAGGCGAGGAGCTTGATCTGGATCAAGACCCTAGCATGGATAGCTGGGGGCTTTAACTCTTTGTCTCCTGCTAGGATCCTGATCTAGAATGCCAGCAATTTGCATAGGAAGAAAGGTTTAACTGGGAGTTGGGGAGTTCCCCCACCCAATACAAATTATAGACACTGAGGGGAGACTCTTCTGGACTGAGAGCACATCAGGGTCCCCATTTGTGTATTTGGAGGGGGGGACCCTGCACTTCAAGGCAAAGATACATAGCTAACATACCATGTGGTTTGGCCTAAAAGACTATAGTACGCAGCCTGAATACTCTAAAGTGGAAACCACCATACCTTGAAAATATATGGGCAGGTGAACGCACATTTGTAGGAGCAGCAAAACTGAACCAAATTTCTTTGATTGTCAATTTCATGCTACAAGAATCAGGCGGAGGTGGCCTTAGAGGGTGGTCTTTTTTCAGATCATCTGATTCAACCCCTTCATCCTATATAAAAAAGATAAAGGGAAGAGAGAAGAAAGAAAGGTGCAAGATAAATTTGTTTTTCAGAATGGAAGAAATGCTTCCAGTTCTTTAAAATATTCTGAAAGTGCTCGTGGATTGCATGCTTTCCCAGTGGGATGCATCCAAAGTGAGCAATGACAGGAAAATCAGATCCATTTAGCAAATAAGAAAATGTGTTGCTAACAAACAAGAACATTAGAAAACATGCCTTGTACTGTTAAAACGGAAAGGGGTCAAACTATCGCAAGAGGTTATTTATTTATGATTACTTTGTCAAAATCAGTATATATATGTATATGTATGTATATAAAGAAAAAAGAAAACATGTCTCACCTGCTCATCTGAAATGGAATTTGGATGAGTGTCTGATGCAGCACTTAACTGATCACAGGGGAGATTTTCATCAGAGACATCAGTATTGTAACCACTACCGGTTGGAGAATCAGAAGAATTGTTGGATGCAAGCAATCCACCCCTTTCTGCAGCTGAAGATTTACCCATGTTCCCAAATGTACTATATAAAACAGCACCAGACTGTCTGCCACCTAGAAGTATAAGAAAAAAGGAAATGTTGGTTTGCTCAATTTATTATGTGAGGGCACAAAAGAAATGGTCCAATATGTTGCTTTACCTTTTATTGTCAAATTTTCGATTCCACACTCAAACATTATCCAGCCCCATTTCTCTTGGCTGGGACCTATCCGTGTTACATCTGGAACTGCCTGATGATCCGTTTCATCTACAAATGAAAAGTCGTCCAACTCTTCCAATGTGAAAAGGACTTTTGATTTTTCAAAAGGAATCGCTGTTATGGCACAGGTCCCAATATCTGCAGGGAGGACAATATTGTTGATATCAGTATAGCTGTCCAGTAAAATGTTATTTATTTCATTTGTGGGAATGTAGATACAGTTCAAGACAGAAGACTAGAGCAGTGCACATTTTAGGTCATTGTGCTATGGCTATATGTTATTCCAACAGTGAAAATTTGCTGCAATGAGTAAATTTTAACAAGAAATGGGTAATGCAGTTCTGATAAGTGTTTTGTAGTGGAAACTCTTTGAAACTAGGACTACAAGCAAGTTTACCTGCTGTATCAAGGCCCCTGAGTTGCCCATGAATACGGTGAATATTAAGCTTTGCTGCAATTTCTTTTCCTTTCTCTGCTCCAGCATTTGATCGCAGAGAACCAGAAGACTGAGGCTGCATTTTATTGGTATGGACATACTTGTCAAAAGTTACAGAGCTTCTCCTCGTTTCAGTACTGTTTGGATTTTCTTCAACAACACCCCTTTTAAATAAAAAGGAAATATTTGAGTCGTTTCTTAATTTGTACCATCAGCAAACATATTTACAATTCAAGTGTTTTTGCTGCCTAAATAAATGCTAATAGCAAACAACAATAACTGATCAGGGCAATCAGGTGAAAGTCATAGTTCTCACAGTCATTACTGAAAGATCTACATCACAAGTCTGCCCTATATCATCTAATATGAAATGCTTATCATACATAGGACAAGATGGTTAAACCGTTTTTAACATATCATAACGTTTCGCCCAGAAATCTACACTGCACTCGTTTTGAGAAAATCTGGAATAATTTGAACCCATTCCTTTCTTTTTCCATCTCAGTTTGAGACTTACTTTCTAATTTAGGAAGAAGTTGCTATCAAGAAATTGCTTGACGGGAACTTTATTAAGCTCTGCTATGTGACTACAAACAGACACTATGAATTATCAAAGGGTACTCCCTTACCTGTTCATACGAACCTGTGTAGCAATCCTATCAAAACACAAAGCCACTAAAGAAACATGGGTAACATTTTTGCTTGCAGCTGTGCCTGACGATTCTTCCACTGACGCTTGCAGTAAACACAAGTTTACCTACAAAAAGCGATCCGAAAGAATAATGAAAACCTTTGCCGTGTTCTTTAAGGATATAAAACAAGGCTTACTTTTCATCCCACTGAATCCAGAAAAACCAAAAACCTGAATATCACTTCACCCAAATGCTGCTAAAATAACAATGTTAACTGAACAGCCAAACTATCTTGTCTGAAGTGAAATCAAGAAAAATGGAGTGTCTTGTCCCCACGCAGCTCTCCATTTTATGCCTTGGTGCCCCACTCCATGCTGCTGGCACAATAAGATATAACATTAAGCTAATGCATAAAATTACCAGTCTTGCAAGTTTACTTGGTCATATTGCTTGTTACCTTGGGCAGTGAAACATTGGCTTGAAGACCTTTAATGGTCACATTATCTTGCTTGAGAGAAAGATTTGTCTGTGTTTTTACTTGTGTTGTTCCTGCAGCAGGGGTTTCTATTTTTGTTCCTCTGATATCCTGCTTGGAGGACAGCTGGGGAGAAAGTGATGCCACTTAGTGCTCCGTTTAGCCCGTTTAAGCTAGCAGAAGTAAAACTGGCACATAATTCAGAGAGTTCAGAAAGATCTTTTAGGGCAGGAACTAAAGCAAAATAACTTAATCAAAAGCTGTGATGTCTCTCCCTGTTCTTAAGCAGACTACTACTACTTACAAAAGAGAGACAGAAGCAAACATCACCATGGCTATTTCCTTTCCAACCCCACCTTCTGTGAACAAACCTTATGCATTTAGTAAAGATACTATAACATAATAAACATACATTTTCTGAGAAGGTTGTTTTTCTGTTCTGTACAGCTTCTCTGAGGACCTTACAATGCAAATCATCCACAATGGCTGCAGGGTGACACGTGCAAGCGCAGTGAACCATTGCCTCTATATACCTGTAGGAAAATTAGTTCAAAACAATCTCATTCACAAGAAATAAAATCAAGACACGAACCATACATAGGTTACAAACATTTATTAGCTTATCTTCTAAAGAAAAATATGGGTGTGGGGTGGGGACGAAGGGAAGGGGAGATACTGAAGCAAGTTGAGTGTAAACCTTTTCTCTAAAACCATTTGCCAGTTCTGAACCTAGACATTTGGTTCTAGCAACTGATCAAATTTCCACAAATATTAGGTTCTCCTACAAACACCAAGCAGGAGTCTTGTGCTTCCTCAATACATGGGAGCCTTCCAATCAATCTCTGCAAAGAGACAGTAGTGATCTGCTTTCGTGGGTCCCTTTGCTTCACTAAGTTTCACCTTTGGCAGCCGTATGCTTCTCCTAACCTTTTATGGTCTGACAGAACATGGGATAATGGAGTAGGGTCTCTGTCAGGACCAGAACAAGTCACTGGAGTGTGGCACAACATGAACACTTGAGCCTTGGCATGTGCTACAAATTATCTTCCTATATTCTTAAAAACATAATGTGTTGTCACACGCTGCAGTTCACTTCGCTTGCCAACAGCCAGTCATATCAACATGAGGAAGGGCAGGTAGGCCCAAGCAAGCTGTTTAACAGAGAGAGGGCCCTTCACCCAGCGGTTTAGCAAACTATTGTGCAAAGTGCTTCCCTATTCCTTAAAAAGGGTGTGGGGCAATAGGGGAGGGGCTTGGGTCAAGTTGGAGAGGGATAGGCAAGGGGGTGGATAAGGTATAAAGGGAGGAGGTTGGTAAGGTGTGGGGGAAAGGGCAATGGGGTAGGAAGGGTTGGTGAGCAGAGCAAGCAGAGGTGGCAGCCTCTCATTAATACTGGTGTTTTGCAACCACAGTATTTTGACCATGCAAGAGGAAGAGATATCTCTAGTTACAGTGAGACAGATAAGAAAGGACATTGAAGTGATCCTTATTTGGCTGCAACTCATTTCTTAAAATATGTCAGGCTAGCTTCCTGTGATGAGGTGATAGCCTGGGTGATGGGCCATTAAGGGAAACAAAGGAGAGAGGCTTTGTGTGAGATGGCAAATGGGTGACTGCTCCCCCAGCTCCTAGTGAGAATTTGAACCCAGAGTTGCGAGCTGAGAGTGCAGAGAGGTGGCCTAGAGTAAAGCAGCAAACTGTTTGAATCCAGGGCTGTGGCTAATGGAGAAACAAGACCCTTTTGGGGTGTTGATGCCGGGAACTGCTCCATTATAGGCTCAGGTTGTATATATGTATAAAGAAATCATATATCCTAAAGACACCACAGTTGCCGCTGTGCCTCATTTCCAAAAGGAAACACGAACCCTGGGTAAGCACCTGGAACCTCACACCACTCAGAAATTGGGCTGACATGCAGCATTACTTTACCATGTCAACATGGAGGTTGGTTATCCTTGACCATTTGAAGCACCAAAACAACACCATGACTTGTGCTGCTGCAACAAGCCCATGTATGTGATCCCATCAGCTGTTTGTTATAAGTTCAGACTGTTAGGCTCATTCTTCTCCCCAAAATGTGAAATACCTGTCTAAAGCTTCTGCTACAAGAGGAGTGAGAACTACATCCACAGTTCCTTTTATTTCCACAATAGCGGTTGTTCGTGTCTGGGAAACTGGGTGATCGAGCGTCCATTCCTCCGTTATTGTTTCATCATCTGTATTATCAAGGATTTTCTTATCCAAGGGAGTATATGGGTTACTAAACAAACAAAAGTACAAATTATTAGTTTTTAAAGAAAATATGCCGCTGCTTTCTATTGTTACTTGACACAGAAGATTTTATTAGAAGCATTTATTTGGCTAACCCTCTTTTCAAGATACAACGATCTTGCAGTGCTAAGAGCACAAGGTGAGAGAGTTTAATAAGCTGTCTAATATGAAGAATGGCAGGTGTTCACAGAAGGCCAATTCAATCACAAAGATAAGAATCCCAGTTAGACTGCAGCATTGGCACATTTATTTGTTGGATGTTTTCTCAAATGACTAGCTTAACCTAACCTCAAAAACATATTTTTGGTTCATAATTCAGTGATTCGTAAATAAGGATGTAGTTTATGCTGTCAATTCAGGACATTAAAGGCATAATTGCTTTAGCCAATTAGCAAGTGCCTTCAGTCACAATGTAAATCAGAGATTACTAGTACCCACAGGGCACATATACTTTTTTTGTCTCCTTCAGTATTTCCTAGAAGACTCAGCCCTATATGTCTAATGAAATGTACTACAAAGCATTACACGGGCATTCAAAGAGGAAAAGATGCTAGGGAAGAAATGTGGGTTATCTAAAGAGAGCTTGCAAGCTTTATGCTTCAAAGAAATCCGAGTACAATCTCAACAGTGTCAGCATTTAACAGCTTCTACATGCTGAGCTGTACATGACTGCATGTATTATGGAAAGCAAACTGCAAGTGACTAGTATGCATGAGATTATTAACAGCTCCAATGACTGAAATTTGTTTTGAAAGCAGCATGCCTTGATTCATCATCATAAACAAGCTACCCTGAATGAGAAATTTTTAATCGGGAACAAACGTAAGGAAAATGACACATAAGACTCTCACATTTACACAGTCTGGCACCACTTATCAAGCCTGTGCATGCTTTTTATCCGTCAGATGGTAGAATGTTTCACAATCATTTCCATAATCCCCTGAAAAGCCATTTGTGCTTAGAGCAGATAGCCAATGGGGAGGTACACTTTGCTCTTTAGTTTAACAGCATCAAACTGCAAGGATATTTCAAAGCAAGCAGAATTTTAACACAGGGATCATTGGAAAGGAACAGGAAAGACATCTATCTCTGATTCAGCAGCATACTTTGCGAGATTCTGGTAAGCAGAGGCATGTTTAATGATGCCCTAGTCTTTTGGATAGGAGACGAATTTCTTATCGATTCTCTTTCCAAACACTTCAAGAAGACCAAACTGGTATAGATCAGTATAGTCCTTACTGCAAAATGGGGAAATTGTTCAAACTGGGGAAGACTCAAAGAAAAAGAAAAAGAAAAAGAAAAAATTCCCATATCAGCCTATTTTTACGATTCCCTTCTTATATGCTTCAAGCAGCATGGAAGCTGCTTGGGTGGTGTACAAATCCATGGTGTACATGGGAATGTGACACAATTAGTATCTCACTCAGAAGAAGGGTGGCAACTGGGTGGGAAAGATTCAGCCCTGTTGACATGGTCATGGTTTATACATATACCTTTTTGCAGTGTAGGGCTGCATCCAACAGAAGCAGCTGCCAGAGTCTTTCAAGTGCACAGGAAGGGGACTTGACTTTTACAATATAACAAACGTATTGTAATTTGTTACTCACTTAGATGTTGATCCTGTAAACTGCATACCTCGGTCCAGGAGAGCATTCGCTGTGAGACCCTGCTTAACAATCTAGAAGAGAAAATTTCTTATTACTTCTGTTCTAGGGGTTTTAACCTTACAACCCATATAGGAGTTGAACATGCAACATCCCATTTGTATTTCCCCTATCACTATGAACACTGCTACATGTCTACATTTGACTTTACAGTTGAATTTACAGCTGAAATCTGCACTGATGATAAAAGGTAAAGGGTCCCCTGACCATTAGGTCCAGTCATGGCCAACTCTGGGGTTGCGGCGCTCATCTCGCTTTATTGGCCGAGGGAGCCGGCGTACAGCTTCCAGGTCATGTGGCCAGCATGACTAAGCCGCTTCTGGCGAACCAAAGCAGCGCACAGAAACGCCGTTTACCTTCCCGCCGGAGCGGTACCTATTTATCTACTTGCACTTTTGACATGCTTTCGAACTGCTAGGTTGTCAGTAGCAGGGACCGAACAATGGGAGATCACCCCATTGCAGGGACTGAACTGCCGACCTTCGGATCGGCAAGTCCTAGGCTCTGTGATTTAACCCACAGCACCACCCGCGTCCTGCACTGATGACACAGATTTGTTAAAAACAAAAACAAAAAAACACACCAAGAGCACCACATAATTCCACGTTATACTTCTAAAAACATTGCTTGAAAGCAACACAAGGGGTCAGTGTGTCTGGCTGCTAACCAGGAGGTTGCCTGGTTCGAGCCCACCAAGGTACAGTTGTGGGCAGGATTCCTGCACTGCAGGGGTCTGAACTAGATGATGCTTGGGGTAACTTCCAACTATACAATTCTATGATTCTAACAAGACACATAAGTCCCAAGTGTTCAATGGATCGATACTTTGTAAAGATGTTACACAAAACCACATATTAATAGATACAAAACGCCCTGACTGAACCTTGAAATAGAAACCCAATCAGAGCACTTCTTCATGAAAATCAGTCTCAAGAACACTTTGAAAAGATTTACAACAGAATATTGCAGCTCTTGTTTACTGATTCACAATTCAAACAAAATGTAGGTATAGCTGTGAAGAACTGAATTGTTTTTGGTACAGCAGGTATGCTAACCATTTAACAGACTGCTATGTAATTATGTATCTAACCCTAACTCATTCCCATTTCCCAAGTTACAACTTTAATTCCAACACACTTATCCATGATCATTATTTTATATAACTTTAGCACGTCATTTCAAAGTTCACCATAACAAAAATTCACTAAAACTATGCACTCCCCATGCATTTTTTACAACCCAATCAAGTGCTTTCTTTTCCTTTAAATTGATTTCAAATTCACTGTGCTATTTTTTACCTTAAAGGTTGGGACAGAAAGCTGTTCAAAAGATGAGGAACTTTCCTCACTGGTCGGAGTGTCAAGATCTAAAGGGCGATGTAAGGATGATTTAGAGGTTCTTTTGTTTGTCGGATGTTTGACTGACCAGTTAACCACTTGGTACTGGGTAAGGTAACTTTGGTAGCAGTTCATTACAGGCTGCTGGGAAGTAATTTGCTCATTCTCCGGAGCCTTCTCAGCTTCTATGACATATAAATGCTCTACAAGTTCATCTTCTACTCCCAAAGCAGAAACAAATGACGCTTGGGAGGGATGAGTTTTTATTGGTATGACCTTTGGATCGTGACTAGTTTCTCCATGCAATGTAGTAGTTAAGGGTCCTTCTACACTGTGATAGATTGAGCCTCTCCCATAATCAATTTGCTTGGCTTGCTTTCTCTTCTTTTTTCTCCCAGGATACGTTCCTGGACCCTCATCGCTGCTTATGGGTTCAAAGTCCTCAGCTGCTGAAAAGTAGGCTTCGCTATCAGCCATTGACATGCTGGAGTCCATGGAGCGATACTGATGAAATGAATTTGAGTCTGCAGAAGGGGTATATGGGAATGAACCAAAGCTTCTCCTTTGCTTTGGAGAGTCTAAGACATTTTCATCACTGCGGGAGACATCACTGCTGAACTGCACACCAGCTGGAACAGGTTGCTTATCTCCATAGAAGGCTGCAGTAAGACTTTTGGTACTTCCAAGTCGAGTAGAACATACTGATGCTTGCCGTTTCAAAGGAGATCTAAGAGGAGATTGTCCAACAGGTCTCTCTTGGAGGTTAGGAG
Organism: Podarcis raffonei; assembly: GCF_027172205.1. Lineage (NCBI taxonomy): Eukaryota > Metazoa > Chordata > Lepidosauria > Squamata > Lacertidae > Podarcis > Podarcis raffonei. The sequence continues at coordinate 51,800,860 of NC_070610.1, forward strand.
ATACAGGACTACTTTCCGAACCTTCTGCTGCAGAACTAGATGGGGGAGAAAACATTCTTCTCAATAATGATACACATGTTCTCTATAAGAAACTTTCCAGTTGAACATGAATGATTTGAATAAATAAATTTGCAAATAATCCATAATCACGGGATTCATGAAAGATTGCAATAAATGATTAAACAAAGGCCACAAACTGTGGCACCTGCTAAAGTCCCAATTTCTTTTCAATGTATCTTCAGTATACAGTATATAATGGACTGAACAATAGCCACTATATATAATCCATACACTGTATAAGCTAATGGTTCCTCTCTCCTGCCCCTCACTCCTCCAGTGCTCTACATAGCAAGGAAGCAACAAGTCTAGACTTGATGGGTAGCATCAAAATCAGCCATTTTGTCAGCACTAGGATTCCAACCTGCGCCAAATAACTTTACCCCCTCCTCTCCTTGTGCCCTCCCCAAATCTGCTCTGGAGTGTTGGGGGGAAATCCAGAATAGATATAGGGGGCACTCATAGGGGGGATGAATGCTGCCCACAAGGAAATTTTGCACTGCTGGAACAAGTTAGTTGGGTACTATCTGTTGCTAGCATTGCCACAGATGTTTTTATGTTCTATAGCCAAAGCTTTTGTTGTGTAGTAAATGAACATTGAGAAGCAGCATATTCACCTTCCATGGGCATCTTCTCTTTTTGCACCTGCCAAGAACTCCTTTTGCCCCAAGTGGTCTTCAACAGCGGAAGAAGGGCTTTCTCTATCACCTGCAAGCAAGGGGAGTGCAGCACTAGAACTACTATTCTCTTCTGAAGAGGAGGAAGAACTATGAGATCGTAGCGGTACTTGTAAATTCAGGTGCTGAGATTTTCTTTCTTCTATTCCCACAGTTCGGCATTCCCAATCTTTCCTTTTAATGCCATTTGCCTTGCCTAAGAATAAAGCAAGAAAATATTATATACAAAACAGTCAATAATAAAGGTATCAGCACTTTCCCTTTGTTCTTGGTAAAAAGGATTTGAGGAGTAAGTACATATATGTTTTATTTGTAATTTTTGTAGAAATTGTAACAAGCTATCCATGAATCAACCCAGTTACCAATTTGGAATATTTTTTTACAGTACAACACATTATCATCTCCAATATTAGAAACTAGGCATACCAATTTAATTATATATGTAGCAATAATCATAACGACAACAATATTTCAGTGACATCTCTTTATGTCACTTTCCCCTAAATAATGGCTATTTTATTTACGCCACTAGCTAGCTAGTATTAAATGGGAAATTATTTAAGGCAAAGGTAAAGGTACCCCTGCCCGTACGGGCCAGTCTTGACAGACTCTAGGGTTGTGCGCTCATCTCACTCTAGAGGCCGGGAGCCAGCGCTGTCCGCAGACACTTCCGGGTCACGTGGCCAGCGTAACGAAGCTGCTCTGGTGAACCGGCACCAGAGCAGCACACGGAAACGCTGTTTACCTTCCCGCTATAAAGCGGTACCTATTTATCTACTTGCACTTAGGGGTGCTTTCGAACTGCTAGGTGGGCAGGAGCTGGGACCGAACGATGGGAGCTCACCCCGCCGCGGGGATTCGAACCGCCGACCATGCGATCGGCAAGTCCTAGGCACTGAGGTTTTACCCACAGCGCCACCCGCGTCCCTGGGAAATTATTTACTATGATGCTAAATAATCTCCAAAATATATTAATATTTTGTCAAGTATATGCATTTGTACAGACACACACACACTAATTACCATCCATAATTTTGGGAAGCTCTTTGGTAATAATCCATTCTCCAGGCTGTAGCAAAGATTGTCCATAAAACATATCTGATTCGGCACTTGTACTTGAAAAAGCAGAGCTACTTGAGGGTGTCAGCTCTTCAAGCTTGAAGAAGTCTAATCCTGAAACTGTGCCACCAAAAAACCTACAACCTCCAAGACAGCCACACTTGTTCTTACTTCTCTTATTCTTTGTATTATCATCTGGCCATAAAAACCATAACCTACAAAAGAAAATGTAACATTTTAAAAAGAGGCATATTTTAATTCAATGGAATAATATGATTCCAAGTGTTACTAGCCCCCAAACTTCCACAGAAATTGAGGCCAATTATTTCAACCCATTTAGCCAAACAAGCAAATTAATCTGCACAGATTAAGAAGGCTGGGTTGGATGTTTTTTAAAAGCAGACAGGTGCTTAAGGAAGCCAACTGTCACTAAAAATAATGGGAGCATGCCTCTAAAGCAACGGTTCTCAACCTGTGGGTCCCCATATGTTGTTGGACTACAACTCCCATCATCCCTGAGCTCTGGTCTTGCTAGCTAAGGGTGATGGGAGTTGTAGTCCAACAACATCTGGGGACCCACAGGTTGAGAACTGCTGCTCTAAAGACTTAGGCTATGGCATGGGGGTTGCAGCATAAAATTAAATTACCCCACTCCCCAAAAATCCTTGTCACTCTCATGGTTTAGTACATCAGCTCCTAAACATGGAGCCCATTAAATCACAATGACAAAATTCTGCCTTAGTATATTTATTCTAGTTATTGGCAAAGTACTTATTAAGATTCATTCATGCAAAATCCTAAATATAAGCATTTCACTTGTGCATCATTCAACAGCCCATTAAGCATGGCCACATTTTCACTTTTGGACCCATATGACTACTTAAAGACATTTTTTCACCTGTAGCTTCTCTTACCTCTTAGTTCTGTTATCATGAGTTTCCAAAAAATGTCTCTGTGCTTCATGCTTAGAATGGTGATCTGCTGCTAAAGCAATATCAGCAGTGATAAGGCCCAAATTGACTGACCCTGCTTCTAGCCAATATGCTCTCCGCAGCACTGCAGGCTGAAGGCCAACTCGGCAACTGTTCACTTGCTCAATGTACTGTCGTAGCTGGACGTCTTGAATGGCAGCACTTACACCTTCACCAACAGACTGATTGTGGAGGTTACAATTGGCAAGGCGTACAGCACCCATCTAAAAGTTAAAGAGAGAAAAAATATCAGTAGGTAGCAGTAAAAAGTCTGCCTCTCCCCCTTCCCATGATAAATGAAATTTGGATGGCATTAGCCAAGTCCCTCCCTCCTCAAGCACCTCCTTCCCAAGCACATTATGTAACAGCAACAGCTTATTCTTTTAAAGGAAAGTGTAAAATAATGTTTTAGAATTACAGTGGTACCTCGGGTTACAGACCCCGCTAACCTAGAAATAGTACCACGGGTTAAGAACTTTGCTTCAGGATGAGAACAGAAATTGCGCTCCGGCGGCGCAGCAGCAGCAGGAGGCCCCATTAGCTAAAGTGGTGCTTCAGGTTAAGAACAGACCACTGGAACGAATTAAGTACTTAACCCGAGGTACCACTGTACTACAGAAATGAAGGGTCATGAGATACGAAAAGAACACCCACCTTTATATTAGTGGCACAACCATGTTCTACAACGTATATATCTGCCCCATCTACCGCAAGTCGTGTCATAGTGTACTTTAATGCATCTGATGTTGGACAAGGGCCTGAGATGCAACTTATCTAAATAATATTTGGAACAGAAAACACAATTATGCAAAGAAAATAAAAGAAAAGGACATAATTACATATTCTCCTTGGTATCATTTAAAAGGCATGAGAACAGTGATTATTCTTCTGCAAACTGTGGAACATGCGAACAGGATTTCCACCTTCTAAACAGTAAAATTGGTGTCCTGGGGAGGGGGTGTCTTACTTTTCTGCATAATATCTTAACTTTTTAAGAAATCCCTCTCTTCCATATTGCCATTTTGAATGCTGCAACTGCATTTCTGTTTTCCACAAAAAGGGGAGGCATGGATTTAAAGAATCTATTTATTTCAGAAGCTTGCATCAATCTAGTTTATGAATTCCAATGTGTACAAAGTATTTCACCCATTTCATGAGCAAGTGGCAGCAATGGTTGTGGGGGAGGGGCTTCGCCGCAACTACTAATAAAGCTGGAAGGGCATTAACCTCCAAATGTTCACCTATTTCTTACATGACCAATTTATCTTACCAAAATATAGCTAGAAAATATCAGATCGTAGCTAGGCTTTACCTTAGCTTCACAGAAGCGGCGATCAATTCCATGCTGACATATGATTACAGATTTTGGCCTTTCCAGTTCAAATTCACGGCACGCCACATGAAACACAAATGTCTGTCCCCATTCGAGCAGGCATGCAAGCTGCAAAGAGGTAAGAACACATTCACTACAGTGAAACAGTCATTAAAATTTAAGGTTTTCACAACTATTTGAAAAATGGCTGAAGACACTGAACTTTCATGGCTTCCGATCCTTGCAACTGATTCTACAAAATGAGCTCAAAACCTTGCCCTTATAATTATCGTTGTAATGACATACATCCTAGGTCTGCAAAAAGGGAAAGGGCAACATGCAAGGTAGCTTTTGAATGCAAGCTGCCAGGTGTAGTCAACATTACCAAGTATTTGCCATAGAGTTTTAACTCACTTGTACAACAGACTTGTGCTTGTGTAAAGGTGGCTTCACCTACCGCTCCCCCCCCCAGCCCCCCTGCATTCCCCAAATATCTGATCCAGAGATTTGGGGGACTATCCACAACAGGTAGGATGGGGACAGGGGCTGCAGCGAGGAGGAGGAGGTGTGAAAGTCCCATTGCACCCCCTTTTTATAAATAGCATTTGTTTGTCACCAGGTTTGTTTCTTTGTTTAAATCCTTCAACCAATAACTTCTACTCTTCATATTCACACTAAAGCAGCACACAGGAAAAACTGGAAAGGATCAACAAATGGAACATTAATATTGAAAAACACGCTGCTTGTTCAAAGGTGCTTAAGTTGCATGACAAGCAACGTATTGATTCACATGTTAGTCCAAGTATTTGCCAAAATACACATACAAAATAACTGGACTTTTAATTTTAAAAAAGTAATTTCAGCTGGAAAAGAGGCCTATGGACTTTCCATTCTAATTTTATATACAGTGGTACCTTGGGTTACATATGGTTCAGGTTACATATACTTCAGGTTACAGACTCCGCTAACCCAGAAATATTACCTTGGGTTAAGAACTTTGCTTCAGGATGAGAACAGAAATCGTGTGCTGGCGGCACAGTGGCAGCAGGAGGCCCCATTAGCTAAAGTGGTGCTTCAGGTTAAGAACAGTTTCAGGTTAAGAACAGACCTCCGGAATGAATTAAGTACTTAACCCGAGGTACCACTGTACATAATATATTCTGTTATAACAAGCTTCTTATCCCTAGAGAGTATGAAGCAGCACTTTGTTGAGAAATCTTTTTAGTAAGCGTATTATTGTGAACAATTGTGCTGTTCTCACTGAAAATATATTCCACAGAAACTGAAGTGCTAAACATAATGGTTTCTCATGCAACATTTAACTACTTCATAAAAAGAGGGAGGGGGTGATGATGTTCATATAGAAAAAGTAAGAATGCATTCAACATGCAATTTCTCCACAAGCCTCTTTCTTCAAGTCTTTTTACTAGGTGTTTTCTCCTATGCAATCAGAACCTAAACTGCCATGAACAAATGAGAACCTCAACGTTATCTACAGTAGATTCCTGAAAAAAGGAACACAAAAGCTGACAGTGCTTTATCCTCCTTCGTTAAGTTTTACTAATGCAGTCAGATTTAAACAGATTAGCTTAAAAAAAAAAAATTGTGTGGATCCAAGCCAAGTAAATCAAAGCAAACTAAACAAAGGTGCACGTGGAAGCTATTTGAAATTCCTGGTGCTTATCTTCTTAAATTGTGGATAAGAGCTAAGTTTGAGGTTTAAAAATCTGGACCAACATTTACAGTCCATGTACTTCTCTTTCTTTCTTTTCCTTCTTTCTCTCTATCTAAAATTCCTCCTTTGATTATCATTTTGGAATTTCAATTCATTTTAGATAGAAACAATCATGTGAATATTCCCTTCAATATCTGGTGTTTCAGAAAAACAGCAAGGAAGCCTAAAATTAGTGACCTAACTTGTAGAATCATAACCTAGTTTAATAAAGCCAGGGTATACAAAAGTTTCAGGGACTCACATGCCACCCTTTCATGAGAGCAGGAAAACAAGCCATAAAGCTGCACTCAACGAACACTTCCCGTTACATGCAAACCATGAGTTTTGATGGTTTCCAAGCAAACCAGGATTCATAAGCCAACTTTAAAGAATGGCTTCATAGTCTGGCTTGTTTAACCAGACTGCATGGAATGGGAAGTTATGATTAACTGAGACTTCCTGACTTGCATCTCTGCCTACGTGAAGAAAGGAGGTATAGGGGCTGCATATGGCTTAGCGTGTTTGGATCAGACGCTTGGTTCATGCTAAGAAAACAGTGCACACATTCAAATCCAATGCTAAGTGGCATACCTGCGGAACTGTAACTTTGGATGTCAGGCTCCCAGCTTGCACATCAATCAACCATGCATATTCTAAAGAGTCAGCTCCCAGGGGCAAACCTTCTGCTGAAAACATAGCATGGGCCCTTAGCTGCAGACCTGAAAGGCTCATATGACCCTCACGAAGAACTTCATCCACACTGGGCCTCTGTGAAGAATAAAAGACTGGTCATGTGGGGGAGAAAGCCCACTAAAATAAGCCTGCACTATCTGGCTATGGGTTAATATTTTGCAGCTATGCAATAGGTGTTGCTCTTCTTTTGAAATAGAAAAGCAAATGTTTATAGGTTCATCAGATGCAGGTAAGCTATAATTTTGCCAAAATGCACAAATTAGATCAAGATGCTTATGACTCTTACTTATTTTGTTTATCTATGGTGAACGAAATAAACAGTTTAAAATAATTAGTATGAGTTAAGGTTGCTGAAGCAACACATCTTTATGGGGGAAAAACATGGTTGTAATGAGCGACATCCAATAGTGTCATCCCTCATGCACAATGGACTTCCATTTGCAGAACTGGACTTCCTTTTCTTTCCACCTCCCTACAGCACCCAGTGTGCCCCTGAAATTTGCTCAGAAGGTGAAGAACTGGCCAGATAGATGGGGAACAGAGTTAGTTAGCTGAAAAGAGGAGGAGGAGGAGGAGGAGGAGAAGGGGAAGTTCCATCTCATCTGCTGCCACAATGTTGATTATCACAGAATACTTGTAAGTTCAGTGCCATCACTAATGTATCTTAAGGCATAAAATGTAAACACAGTGGTGAGTGCTGGCAGTGCTACAGCACATGTTTAAGAAAGGCTAGCAGAACTGACTGACCCTTAAGGAAAAAATGCTTAGAGGTTTTATTTACAGTTAAGCAGTATATAAATTTTGTTAAACAAATTGTCAAATTAACAAACAGCTGTTCAAGCAGCTTTGAAAGTATGTAGTCATAGAGAACCTTACACGAAGGCTTGAACTAACTAACAAGAAAATGATTTACCCATGTTACCTGATAGTTGTCATTCAAGAATAAATTCAATGGTGATAACACAAGCTGTAACATAGTTTCCTTGTATCCTTTTTTCATCTCAAAGCATAACCTTTCCAAGAAAGCTGTGGGACATTCAGGACCCTCACTGTTGCAGTGCTACAGTACAAAACACCAAAAATGCCATCAAATGTTGTTCAATGGAATATCAAAGCTGTTCAAATAGTCAGATTATGAAAAAGCCTCACAACACTCTTGAAATGGAGCAGGCCACATAGGGAAGTAATTCAATCCCATAAATCAGCATCATATCTTAACTATTTGTGCAGATCCTTGAGTGCTGTATGGCAGAAAGTTTGTGACCCTCCCTTTCCCAATACAAGCAGCAATGTCCCTATGATGGCCCATCTCTCTAGGGCCAAGATCTGAAAGAGTGGGCTTCTGGTTGTGGCACATGCCTACATCTATGTATGGGTGCACATGAGACAGGGATGTCACTTTAACACTGTCCAAGACACATATGGGTCTTGAAATGCAATTCAGAGACTAACTGACATTGAGTGCTCCCAAGGAAAATAAAGCTCATGTAACTCTTAATAGCTAGCTTCTTGCCACCATTCATCTATTAGAGAAGTCTCTCCCAACAGATACAAGTTTCCTTGTAAGCCTGGAAGGAGAGCACATATTTTTTAAGTTTAAGGCTTACTAAAATACTCCACAAGCAGCTGCCGGAAAGAAAGAGATCATGTGGGATATTTTATAGAAAGATAGAACCGAACTCTTGATAATGAACTAATTAATAAATGTGATTATTGGCACAATACAGAAAACTGCTGTGTGGCATCCTATGGAGGGGGAAGAAGCACCAACAGCTTCTGTGAGAGAGTCACTACTAAAATGGCTGCAGCTATTTGCAGCTTCTCCATAACCTTATGGCTGCAGCAACATCACTACCAAAGGAGGCAGGGAGGGGGTGAGGAAGGGGTAAAAACTGCCCTACCTCAATAAGACATCTTTGACCAAGGAACTATACATTGCTTTGCCATGTGCCTTTACAATATTTTCTATTGATGTGTGTGTACTACTTAAAGGGACACACCCAAGTCAAACATGACCAATACACCAAAGTCAGGAATTCTCTTTTTCTATGTGCGTACTTATTTTTTTAAAACAACCGGGTGCACATCTGATGCTTGGGGGTAGACAAAGCACCCAAAGCACTTACCACTGGCAGTCGCCCATGTACTTTGTACACATTAACAAGCACGGTAATATCCCAAGGTCGCAAAGTGAGGGGGTGAGCATGTCTGGCTGATGTGTCGCTCTCCTTTTTGTCAGCATCAACTCCTACTGCAGTCCACCCAGAGCTTGAAGAAGTTGACATGGACAGTACGGGGCTTGAAATCACTTCCTCAAAATCAGTGTACATGTCATCTTCACCGAAATAATTTTCCTGGCAGGACCAATTAGCAAAACACATCATAAAAGAGCATAACGTAAACCTTTGACACCACAATAAAGCTCCAATCCCACAATCCATTTAAACTAATAAACAAGTTTCGTTTTTAAACAATATATGAATAGTTAGTATGATCGGGGTTAAGTATCTTATCGCATGCTTCAGAGATGAAAAGCTTCCAATTACCAAGCTTTTTAAGCAACGAGGAAGGCTGATTTGACAATAACAAAAATATATTCATTATTTATAAAGCACCCAATACTAGAGCAAAACAGAACAAACTGCAAACACTTAAAACTTGGTGGTAGACTGCACAGCTCACATTTCTGCTATCGCCCACATGAAAAGGCAGCACACGCTGACCCATATCTACACAGAAACATCACACTCAGTTCCCTAAGCCAGAACCATCTAGACTTTCCTTCACACGGTAAAATGACTCATAGATCAAAACATTGCTTGTTCCATGTGGTTTAATAAAGGTAAGACCAGCGAGTTCATCATACCTTTATAGAAAGGAAGGCTTTCAAAAGAGGCCCATATAAAGTTATGTGGGAGTCTGGAGAGAGTTCCAGTTCTACACGGAGTCTGTCCGGTGGAAGCTCTGAGGGGTCAACAGGGAGACGGGAAGAACCAGAAGGGGATATACCCCTGTCTGTCATTTTCTGTGATGGTCTCGATGCAGATAAGATTGATTCTTCCATTTCTGACACTTGGGAGTAAATGAAAATAATTTTGCACAACAAGCTAAAACATTTACGGATTTATAGTTATAAAAACTCAAGGAAGCTTTAACGTTTGATATCAGGTAGGCAACTTCACTGTATTCCTTACAGCACCTGCTGAAGACATTCTTATTTAGACAAGTCTACCCAGATGTTTAGAAAGTCAGCAGGAGTTTTAATTTGTTTTAGTCTGTTTTATTGCATTTTTTACCTGTGTGTTTTAAATTACAGCTGTAATTTTTTTTAGTGATAATTTTAATGTTTTACCTTTTGGGATAAACAAAGCAGTTGAGTTTGAGTTTTTTCCTACGATAATCAAGTGGTATGTAAATTGTATTTTTTTAAAAATTAACACATAATATTTTATGCTTTTAGACCCTATATATTCACTGAACAAAGCATGGGTTGTTGCTGTAATTACTGCTATGCAGAGTAAGCCCCATGAAATTAATGATCATGACTAATTGGCATCTATTAATTTCAGTGGGTTTACTCATAGGTAACATGGGTTAGGAAACCATGGCAGGAAAAAGGAGTCAAAAAAACTTAGAACTGTTATTAAGCATGTATACTACGTACTTCTGAACAAAAAGTTTCTGCACTTTCTTTTTACTATGAGCAAAAAAATGAGTAACAAAGTGTACTTTTTGTCCTTCAGTCAACCACTGTCCAAGTAAGCAGAAAAGAAAAAAATATGTAAGCCACAAGAGTCATTAAAATAAAATGCAGGGCTCATGTTGCTCTATCAGTGACTTCTAGATGATCAGCTCACTCCCTATCATATTAAGAACAATTAATATCGGACTAAGACCATCAGAGGAACAACGAATAGCATTCACCAGTATAAAAGAAAGATGCCTCAGTCGTGCACTGAAAATTATTTATGGTCCAACATGTTTCAAGTTTTCTAGACCGTACAGAAACCCTTCAAGTTACCTTTTGAAAGTTTTAAACTTGTTGCCCCTGAAGAAGCACAAGATGCAAATAATTTGGTATACGGCTTTAGTCAGAGACTAAAGTGACATAAAAAAAACCTGATAAATTCATTAATATATGGGATTGCTTTATTCAATACTTAAGTAATCCAAGGTCTCAACCAGCCACACAAGGACAGTTATGGATTGACCTTCTGAGATTACTTGTGAAATGGAAAAAGAAATAAAATGCAACATAGAAAATGTAAAAACAAATACAAACAAGTAAACTAGTTAACTTTGGTTACCTGACACTTTCTAGGGGTAATGGGTTCTTGTTACTGCTCTTTTTGTAAAAAAAAAATGTAACGTATGAATACCTTGAAATCCAGGGCATGTAGCATATGTTTGTATAGTGGAAAATCATAAATTAAAGTTTTTCAATGCATCTTTGAGGTCACCTTCCTTCTACTTTTGATACGAACTCTACTGCTTGCATCCAAAGTATCCTGATTAAGTTCTATTTTCTCTTTCAAAATGATAACAGCTGCCATTTTCAACAGTTTGAAACATAATAGGGACAAAGTTGGCACTTACATGACTGCTTTAACTGTTCATCAGCCTTCTGGGGATAAATTGGATGCCACACATAGTCAATTGTGAGCATAATGCTTGGTACAGTCCAGCATTCAACCCAGCCAGCCCTTAAAATAAAATAAAAGATTTTTGTAATAGCTGACTGCTTTATTAACCATTTTATAACACTGAGAGAAAACACAGGAACCTAGACGAATAGTAACACATTAGCCCCTGGTTACATTTTTGTATTTAGTAAGAGAAACAGAACTCACTCTTCTTGAGTCAAGTTCCTCCACCTTTGTTTGCTTGGTTTTTGACCACTTTGACTATCAGCCGAAACGCAAGACTCAGGATTTGCTTTGTTAGGGTGACAATCTTTCACCAGCATAAAAAGAGAATATTTACTGGGGTGGCAGTCAGGTAGAAGTAAGTGAAGATCAAGACCTTCTCCCTGAAAATATAACATGAATATAAGACTTACACAATATCCATACAACAGCTGCGAAACCTTTATGGAAAATATTTTTGGCCTGAGGACTGGTATTTTGCCCTATGCCATTTTTGTACATTACTTTTTTGAACACATGTGCAACAAAATCATTACTTTCATGCGCAATTCATATCTACTGTTCTCACCAATCTAAGCTGAGTGTAGAGAATAACAATTTCAAGGAATGTAATGGGGAATTTACTATTTTGTTCATAGTAAATAACATAACTTGCTCTTTTAAAGAACATTTTATAGAAGGAATAATAATACATCATAACATTTTTACAAAGAGTTATTACTGTTTTGCACAATTACATAATGTATGATAAAATCAGTTACATTAAAGAAAATGCATATCACTGAAACCATCTCAATAAATTCACCGCAAAGCAAATAACCACATTTTCCTACTACTGTTAGTAAACTCATATATTCAAAGCTATACAAAAGGCACTGTGCTTATCGTTCCAAATTGTTAATCTTCGTATTTCTATTATTATTATTTAACTGCAAGACTACAATTGCCACTGTGTGCATGCCTTTAGAATGAAGATTAAAATGCCTAGCCAAGGATATGCATGTTATGAAGAGTTATTGTCCAAGTAGAAATACAGTTATTTAAGGTTTTGGCCTTCAAGTACTAATGCAGTTACTTAGCATTAGTCACACCAGCACTGCCACAGTCTTTTGAGATAACTGAGTAAAAGATAAAAAGCATTGGGAATATGCACTAAAGAATGAAAAATAAGAATTTTTTTAGAACAGTTGTGATGAATTATGTCTCCTCTTCTTTAAAGCTCAGGGTTTCTTTGCAAAGAACGAGGAGGCATATGGAATTTATTGTTTTAATAGTAAAGCCACTTACCCTTAAAGAGAATCTAGTGCTGCATGTGCTTGGAACAAAGTCAGTAAAAGGCAAGGAGAAAACTATGTTTAATGTTTCCCCACAGGCTGCAACATAAACTGCAAGAAAATAAAATAGGGGGGGGGAATCAAATATTAATTATTTGTTAAAATTCACTTTAAAAAGACCACACTAGTGCTTCAGCAGATATAAGAGAGGACAAAGAAAAGAGCTTTTTATCATTCCTCTTCCTAAACTAATTACACACATATATCACTCAGCTACAGAAGGTTAACAGAACAAGAAGAAAAACGAAAAGAATTTAATTCAATAGATGTCATTTATATGGATAATGAAACAGCCTTTTCCATTTTTATTCATATTCAAAAGAAAGATTATTCAAGCAGCCACTCGATGCAACCATGTTCTTCTCCTTACTGCAATACCAAGCACATTGATGGAGACCCCAAGTCTTTTGCACAGAGCCTCATCTCTTCTGCCCCAGTCCTTCCATCCCTTCTTTCTAACTTATTCTTTAAAAAAAAAACTTTACTTACAGAGTGACTTTTCCCACTGGCCTAAATTTGCATCTATATACATAAATAAGCATATGCAAATTGCAAGTAATTTGTGTCTTTTAAAGACCCAGAAACACATCTGTGCGGATCATTAAAAGAACAATGTGTCATCTGCATATTTCTGATCCGCACATGGCACAGCCATGCTGCTGTAACAAAAAAGCAGGACTGTATCAAATGCAAAAGGGGACTAGATACCTGCAAGAGGAGGAAAAGAAAGGTGTGGTGCCATAAACCCAGGTGGCACCAAAGAGCAATGGAGCTGAAACCTATCACACATGTTTTAAATATATGAGTGTTCCCACTCTTTATTTATCATTTAACATATGATAGAATTCATCCAGAAAATATTTTTGTAAAACTCACAAGCAGCAAGGAGAGTGGGGAGCAGAGGAGAGTCACTCACCATCATTCATAATGAAGACCAATATGTTAAGACTATAAATGACTGGATAGAGGGTGATGAGGTGTGACCTTTTCCCAATAACAACAGTATGAGTAGTACAACTACGGGAAAAGGACAGTTTCTCAGCATGAGAAAGTATCCAGGAAGCCCAAGATGCTCCCACAAATGACTGAGTCATGTACAGTCATGCTGTATCCTTGTAACTGATAGATTCAAGACATTTGGGCAGGCTATAACCTGAGCCATCCCTACGATGGTCACTGCCCTTGATGAAAAGTCATCTGGCATCGAAAACAGTGTGCTCACTACAAGCACAGCCCTGAAAATGGCAGCACAGGTCAAATATATCATCAGGCCACACTGGTGCCCAGAATCCTCTGCATGGACATAGGTTGGGCCCGCCATCCCTTCTTGCATTCCTGACTTTGGTTTTTGTCAAAACAGGTGGATTTCCATCTGCTTATTTAGACGGCACATAAGCCACTCTTGTCACCTCTGAATTCATTCAGTTTTGGAATACTCCTACTTGGAACAAGAGAACAGGCATCTTAGGATTTTGTTTGTACCTGCTTCCATTCCCCTTTTGATGAGTAAATACCTCTTCAATATCAATTGCTTTCTAAATGACAATAAAGGACAGGCGATACCCTCAGTGAGAAAGGACGCCCAATGGACGTATGAGAAACAGCTACCCTAACATGCAGGCAAATCCATACTTCCTGGCTAATCGCTACTGATTTATTTCCCCTTTCTGTGGAGCACTCTTTAAAATATACAATTAGCTACACTGAAAAACAGTGGAAATTTAGTGACTGTAAGAACTGGACTCTATTAGTAGAACTAGCAACTGGCGCTGCTACATCAAGGATTTAAAGGCTTTTCACAATTAAAGGGGAAACGGAGCTGAATATTATCTTCAGATAAGAAGGAATTTGTTTTGGTTAAGCATGTATTACTGCTGCATATGGAAAGGAGTGTAGCATGCCTGCTTTAAAATATTCTCACCATTTTCCTGTTGTTTTGTGGAACAATCAATCCAGTTGTGCTGATTTGCTGCCCAAATCATTTCAAATTGATGAAACATGATTTTAAAATTCCATGAATAGGGAACAAATGAGAAGATATCAGGAGCACTGTCACTAGACCAGTCCTGAATCAAATCTAAAAATAAAGGAGACGCGTTAATGCAAGTCACTTGTGGGAAAAGACAATTGTAAAACTGATTATATTTTGTTGCATTAAAAAGTCAGTTTCTTTACCTTTTCTGTTGCATAATGCACTAAAAAAAACCCCCTGCCCTGTTGCAGTTTTAATCTATGCAATTTTTTCCTCAGAAATAAATCCCAATTTATTCAATGGGACGTACTGCTAGTTAAGTATGCAAAGGACCACACTGCAAAAAATGAAGCATCTATGCCTACAATAACAGCAATAGTAATATCCAGCAGTGGCCAGCTAAAACAATGGGACTTGCCCATCCTTTCCTCCCTCCCTGCAGCACGGCCTCCCTGCCCTCCCATTCATCTTTCAGATCTGCCCTTTGGATCAGATTTGGAGAGAGGAAGATGTCCTGTTGTGCAAACAAAACTCCATCTCTACTACTTTAAATATGCAGTTAAAGGCATTTGTGGGAAAGAGAAATACACATTTGCCTCATTCCCAGAACTGTAATCCAAACGGTCATTTTCAAAAATCTTAACTTTTGTAGTAGTCTCATAGACTGCAAAAGTCAGTTTTAGTGTTGTGTTTCCATTTTAGAATTTTGACTTCAGTTTTAAATAAGTATATTTCGGAAGACAAGAAATAATACACTTGAATGAGCTATCAAAATTTAAAATATTACAAGTGCTGAACGTTATGCAATCAAAGTAGTCCAACATTCTTTCCTTTTTTTGCAAAAAGAAGCAAAAATGACTTCAGAAATCACCTCTGCTTCTCATTTATTTCATTTTAACTTCATGTTTGGCTTAGGGTGTTTATGAAATGAGCTGCATTTACAGAAACCTTTAATTGTAAAAAGAATTAAATGTAATGTCTTATAATTTGAAAACACAGCTGCAATTTTACACAGCTCAACTTCTATGGAATATTGTGGGAGATTTGTTAATATTTCTAATTTAACACAAACAGATGCATCACGACAGTATAATTTCTGTGAAACATGAATCATTTAGATGGCCAGTGCACCAAAACCTCCTTACTGAAATTGCTGCGCAGGCATGTTTTTTCATGCTCTTGTGATATAAAAAAAAGTTCCACAGATGGGTTTGATGACTAAAGCAATAGGGAGTGAACAAGAAAATAGTATACATTTGTAACAATTCTGAATAAGCATACATCTATGCAAAAACACACCCCATATCAATGTTGATACCATTTGAAAAAGCAAAGTACACAAAAACAGAACAGTTACCTGAAAAGAAACTTTTCTGAGCAAAAATAAAGTGGTAGGTTGCTTTGTAAACTTCAACTTCACACTGCCATGACTGTGGCATGTTCCATATCCGGGGGTAGCAGGCATTAATATGAAACTAAACAAAATAAACAAGCAGCAGGATTCACTCTTAATATGGTGATTAGCAGCCAAAATTAAATGACAATTGTGTAATCAATGGGTAATTTAAAAATTATTTCTTCCTAAAATGAGCAGAGAGTTAACCCAGTTTAAGTCTGTCAAGTTAAAAGGAAGACCAGATTCTGAGACAGCAGCAATGAAGTATTTAGCAGAACTGGTGTGGTATCTTGAAATGTGCAGCAAGTTCCAGAGACTGAAATTGGCAAGATGGGATGTTCACAAAGACAGTCTGTGACAAATCCTCACACTGGCTGAAGGATCAGAAGAGGCTTTGTGGGCAAGGCAGACTGAATGAAAAGTTCCAGAAGGCAGGATTAAGCTAAGCCTGATACAGAAGCTCCACAATCAGAATCTCTGTGCTGTTTGGTTTGGTTTGCTACTTTGCAGTCCAATGCAGGTGCTCTGAAGACCAGGAAAGGGTAATAATGAAGGCAAAGAATCCTTAACATACACCCAGGCTAGACCTAGCCAGCGTAGTCTCTGTGGGGCTGCTCTCAAAAACTGAAATCTGCAGCTGATGCAGAATGTAGCAGCCTAGAACCTACATACCAAAGAAGTGAACATCTGGAATCACTGGTTCCAGTTTAATTTATTTTAAATCCCTTAACTCCCTGTTTTTTCCCAATAATTCCTTACATTCAGGTAAGTTTCAAAGCAAATTACAGTAGAAATCACTCAGATGCTTATGCAAAAGAATACTTACTGCCAACATTTCTGCTTCTAAGAGAGTCCGGAACTGCATACTGCTGGTGGCATCTATATGCAAAAGCTGTCCTTTAATAGTAGGAGAATAACCTAGTAAACAGAACCAAAAAATTCAAGAACTGCTGCTATGTCTTTCTTCATTTTTTAAAAAAATATAGTGGTCCCCCCAGTCTATCAGTGCTAACCACATAGCATGGACTGATAGAATTAAAAATTAAGATTTTTTTAGATGAGTCTTCTACTCGGTTAAAAAAAAGAATCTGATGCTGCAAGGGAGCGGAGCATCTTATGAGTACACAGAACAATTTTCCTTATCTACAGTGTTTGGGGAAAAGAATCTATCATGTCCCTGCAATAGGAAAATCTGCAAAGAAGTATACAAAGAATACAACCAAAGGTGTCATATCTTGAGTTCATCGCTTATTAATTCAGAACTATCAGTATGATAAGTTCTTTAATGTTCCAGATCATTCATATACTTAAAAAGTAAAACTGTATCTCGCTCCCAAGTAGATAGCACTGGAACTAAAATTCACAAATCTTAAGAAAGTATAGAAGCCAACAACAAAAAAGTTTTAAACAATGAATGCAAGCTGCGGACAGACATAGATCCACAGACTGTAGATTCGAAAGGGACCATGAGGGTCATCTAGTCCGACCCATTCCAACGCAGGAATTATTTTGAGAAAATTCTTTGGTATTACTGAAACTCAACCCTAACACATGTAATCTTATTGAACCAGGTTCTGCAAGTAACTGTTCTTTTGGAATTATTTCAACATAAAACGCTTTCAGTCTCAACCTACCATCTTCTGCTACAGTCATGGGAATGTTAACCTCCAAATAAGAGCCTGCTCCAACGTTTACATGAACAGCATTAGTTTCCTGCCAATAAAAATCAGACATTATTTTGATTATTTGAACTCAGACTACATCACGACTCAAGTTATCAATTTAGAAACTTCCAGGATTTATGGAAGGGAACTTGTAGGCCACAGCTGATTAAAAGCTTGATATACATTTAAAAACTGAAAGAAAAACTCAACGAAGCTGAAGAAAAGCATGAGGAGTATTCATCTGAAGCTATAAGAACGGCAACAGATAACAGCTAGACAAATTAATGTTTGCTCATGAACAGCATACTATATTTAGTGGTTATGATTCAACAGTCCTCGCCAAGGTGAGAATTTCACTTTGTGAAATTTTATTCACAACCAGATGGGTGGAAATATTGTTAGTAATTTAAGTAATATATTTTGGTAGGTTACGATTTATGTGATCAGCCAAAATATATTGGATATGAATATTTATATATATTCAAAAACAGAATGACAAAGAAAATTCCATTTTATTTCAGAAGACATCTTTCAAAACTGAAATAATGATATTTGAAAGACTAATCTAAAAAATATACATGTATATTCCCAAATCTCACATGTAGATATGTCTTTCCTATTTACCCTATTTTTTGTGAAGAGCAGATCAATAGTGGCATCTGCAATGATATTCATACGGAGCTCAAAAGCAAGGATTTGTCTTGGCTTCCCAGGCTGTGGAATTTCTGAGACTTTCATGACTTGGTAATCTGGTGGGAAAAAGAATTTCCACAAACAGTCCCTACAAAACAACAGCAGAATATTAATTCAGTTATTCATCTAGAAATGAATATGAGCTATTTATATATTTTCTCTAAGACACTCTACACAGCACACAAGAGGCAAGAACATGAACTGGAGAGTGAAAAAATACGTGTTTTGCTATATTTCTCAAAAGGCTTGATTAGTGAAGCTATATTCCAGATTTATCTTAAGGCACTATAAAATTCAATTACCCTAGAAACTGAAAATAGAAGTAAGAAAACAAAAATTTACACAGCTGACCTTGTGAAGTTAACTAATGAGATTTTAAATAAATCAATGTTATTTGAAAGTTACAGTAAGCATCCAACAAATGCTAACGTCAAAATATAAGAACCTCCTATAGAAGAACCACTGCGTCCTCTCAACAGTGCATATGAACATATATAAAATGCAATTCTGTACAGAAACCGATCCTGCTCCCTAGAGCAGTAAAGGACAGCAGGCTGTAGAAGTGAAGCATGCTACCTATCCCTGCCTTGTTCAGCACAACTTACTCAAGATGAAGTTGCTGAACTTCAACAAAATTGTCCAGAGAAGGGGTGGAAAGCTACAGACCTTGGCCTAGTTTTATTGCAGGGGGAGCCAGGATGGAGAGGGGGGGAAAACAGAATGGGGGAAAGCCAAAATGGATGAAGCAATGGAAGGTGGAGAAAACTCTCTGGAAGCAAGCAATGTTGACCTATGGCAAGAGGGGTTTAACTCTCCCCTGACAACCCACTGCATGGAGAGAAACAGAAAGAAAGTGGTGCATCTATTTTTGGCTTTACAGTCATACCTTGGGTTGAAGTAGCTTCGGGTTGAGCGTTTTCGGGTTGCGCTCCGCGGCGACCCAGAAGTAATGGAACGCATTACTTCCAGGTTTCGCCGCTCGCGCATGCGCAGACTCTCAAAATGATGTCACACGCATGCGCGGAAGTGGCGAATCATGACCCATGCATGTGCAGACGCAGGTTGCATTCGCTTCAGGATGCGAACGGGGCACTACTGTTCATTCACCACTGAACACTTGATCAAAGTTGTCTTATAAAAGAGCTATATGAGACCTCTGTAGCCCAAAACTTTTAGAAGACATCTGGTGCAGAAGCCTTCTGTTTAAAATTATCAAACTGTAATATGTCTAATCTCTGAACAAACAGCTAGACTCTAAACATGCAGGTGCATGAACATGGGTGTGAACTATAGAGAAAGCAAAATTCATAACAGAGTATAATACAAGCAAGCATTATTTTTTTTTTTAAAGGTTGATGTCCTCAAACTCTAGGCACATGAAAGTAGCTAGGACAACTTTGCTGGAAAATCTGTTTTGATTATATTCTTCATTTTTTACAGTAGATATAAAAACAAAATAATTAAACAACAGTACCTTTGCCTGTCAGCCCATGGACCATAGTTGAAATCTGTTCCTTTGCCACAAACTATATCTAATCCCCAACAGGGCGGGAGGTCTTGCAATTTACTATCCTCATTACTTGTTTCTCCTTCGTTAGTTTCCTCCGATTCTTCTGGTACAAGCCCTGTATTTTAGAAAACAGCAGAAGCATTTTAAATATAACAAATATTCAAGCAACATATCATCTGTAAACTACTACCAATTAACATAGAACCATTTACTTATTAAAGGTAAAGGTAAAGGTACCCCTGCCCGTTCGGGCCAGTCTTGCCAGACTCTAGGGTTGTGCGCTCATCTCACTCTATAGGCCGGGAGCCAGCGCTGTCCGCAGACACTTCCGGGTCACGTGGCCAGCGTGACAAGCTGCATCTGGCAAGCCAGTGCAGCACACGGAACGCCGTTTACCTTCCCGCCAGTAAGCGGTCCCTATTTATCTACTTGCACCCGAGGGTGCTTTCGAACTGCTAGGTTGGCAGGCGCTGGGACCGAACGACGGGAGCGCACCCCGCCGCGGGGATTCGAACCGCCGACCTTTCGATCGGCAAGTCCTAGGCGCTGAGGCTTTAACCCACAGCGCCACCCGCGTCCCACACCCAATTAATATATGGAGTGCTTTTTTTCTAGAGAAAAGGGTACAGGAATGTTTCCCTGTCCCTCCTGCATGCATGCCAGCCAAAGACACAGGTCTGCTCCGTGGATGGGCAGAGCTAATGCGCAGCAGGGAAGCTTTCCTGCCCATTAGTTCTGCAAGGTGCCCTGTCCCTGCTGCTTGCATGAAAACTAGTTAAAACTAGTTAAAAGTAACTACCAGAGGCTAGAGGGGCTGGGATGCTTTGGGGTGACTTGAACACTCCCCCCTCCCCCATACTATTTTCCCAATCTAAAAATGCCTACTTAGCAGCTGTTTACTAAGCAACTATGAGAACTACGTGCCTGTAACGAATTTTAGCCTCTGAGCAGAAGCTGAACTTACCTGGTTCATCCATATAATAGTAGATATCAACATCATTTGATTGCATCACAACAAAACCTTCACCCATTAATCTTGGTGGTCTGTTAAAGAAGAAAGGGGGGGGATATAAACACTGTACACTCTAAGCTTGTGGTTTATCTGGGTGAGCTAACCAGGAGCCCAGGTTCAGATCCACATTGCACCAAACCGTGGCTCAACTCAATTCAGCAGCGAAACAACCAAGGAGGAGCAAAGTGGCTGTAATCTCTCCCAGAGCCCGCACACTTAGCATGATATGGTTTGGCTTAGTATGATATGCAAACCACAGAACAGAATTGTAACAGATTGTACTTTTTGATTTTATGGCCACTTGGTCCCATTTTACTCTTAGCGATAACACTTCATATATCCGATGTAGTAGTCCTCAATCAATAAGTTAAGTCTTTAAAAGACTAATTCCTCTGGCAGTTGTCAACTTTCCATAGAAAGAAAACCTGTAACACTATTTTGAAAACACACCAGGCTAGTTTAAAACTCCAGTTGCTATAATGAATTTATTAAGATATCCAGTTAGATCAAAATTGATATCTAAATCAAGATAATCCAATGTTAATCAACCATAATGGCAAAACTCTTATGTTTTCACCTTCTACGCTGAAGACTTGATTTGCCTTTCTTTTGCTTTACCCTTGCTCTATATTCACTCTTTTAATTTGCTAATAGTTTTCCAGCTAAAATAGAATCTGAGCCCACAGGGAAAGACCATCTTCAGTAATTAGACCAATAGGTGTAACAAATCCATACAAAAAAGAGCAAAACAATGTTACCCTGAGAATGACATCCACATTTTATAACTATTAAGAAAAAATTCAGTTATTTTGTGACTTTCATATGAAATAATTTCCCCAAAATGTAATTACTTTAGCCAATTAATTGAGCCATGTATAGTAGCTTCACTTCTTGAACATGACCTTGCTAAAGCAATACATGATAATTTCAGAATACACCTTCTCACTGTGTTGTCTCATATTACACTTAATTTGTAGTCAATAGAAAACCAGTGTTGCCTCACTTGGTCATTTGCTTTACTGCAAGTTTTAAATGATACAATTATTAATTTAGTTTGGCAATTTTGATTGCTTAGTATGTTTATACATGTTCACTTTCACAATGGTGGGTGACTGATGCAAATAAATTATCCATCAATTAATCTGTGGGATAGAAAGCCTAATTTTTATAAGATGTGCATGTAATAATATTAAAGTTTGCAACAGTTCACCATGACTTGGATCCAGACATACACTTTCATCTCATTGAAATCAATGGGCCAAGTTAGTCACCACTAACTTAAATTCCATGGATTTCAGTGGGGCTAAAATGTGACTAACTTAGTATGGATTCAACCCTACTGATTTGTAATTTATTTAATCATTTTCAATTTTTTCAAAATATATTTCTTTTCAGTTTCTAACTGCTTGCAGTTACACTAGTTTTGAAGCATTGAAACCTTAGAACTAAATGTTTAGCCTCATTTGAGCTTCAGAAAGAATAACACCTCTCATGATTATGACAAACACACATTGAGTCACTTAGAAGGTAACTTTATAGTTGTGTAGTGATTTTATCTTGTTATACAATATTCAGTGAAATGAGAAGCCGAGGTGAGGCTTCTATGTTGATCTTTACTAATACGTACGATACCAATTACTATACCAATTCCTTCTAAAATATCAAGTCAAAATTATCTTATATCAGCAACCAAGGATTAACATAACTAATTCTAATGTCATTTTAAAAATACAGTCAACAAAAACATGCTGGGGGTCCACAAGTTAACCACCCCTCACTAATGCTCCCCTTTAGTGTTGGGTGTTTATCCCCAATTAAAATTTTGCATTAATATTTGCAGGGTACTTGAGGATGCACAGTGGTCCTTTGTATGAAGAGTTTTGGACCCAATTTTGTATACACTACATACTACATTTTTCAAAATATTTTTCAAAATATTCCTACATAAACTGTAAACACTTACTCATCATTTTGAAGGCCAACGTATCTTGGACTCGGAACAAGCATAACCCTCACATTTTCCAGTTTTCCTTTCACAATGTGCATAAATTGATCAAGGTGACTTGAAGGTGGTTTTGTGGTATATGTTAAGAAAGCATCATCAAAGTTAATGCAGATGGTTTGAGGCTGATAATGATTCCCAAAGGCTAAACGACCCTTAAATGAGTAAGACAATTAAATGTTAGCTTTTAATTCATCGTCATAAAAGTCATCCTTCTCAATTATTTCTTTATTATTGGTATTCTCTCCAGTTAGGACTATAATCAGTCCTGAGCAGCCCATTCGTGTTACAAACTTATAACAAGAATAATTGGGCTTTATTTCTTAATGAAAGGTTATTACACTTGAAAACAGCAAGGTCTTTGTACTGAAAACACAACATTTAGAACAAGAAGATTAGACTCAGGGAAACAACCAGCATGATTTTCAATCCAGGTCAATTCAATGAATGGCATTTACAATTTGCATATTTGTTTGAGAATAAAATACATCTCAGTTATGGGGCTGCCACTGCAAACAGGGCTATTCTCTTTGCAACATATTGATCCTAATTTCCACAAGGCAATCATAATTTCTCCAAGCCATCTAATAGCAATCCCTCACCAAACTCTTATAATGTCCTTCCAGAAACTATGGTATAAAAAAATCAATTTCTGAAAGACTTATTCAGAACCCTAAGGAAGTCACGTGACAAACTTCTTACGTTGCCTAAATTAATTTTTTTATTATATAAAAGTAAAATATCATAAATTGCTACTAAAGTGGGAGGTCTTCGAACTGCAGGAAAAAAAACCAGGTAATCTGTAAACACAACGGAATATTTCACTTACTGTGCTGACATTGACTTTGATCACAGGAATAAGAGATCTCCATGATGATGAAGGGTCATGTGATTCACTTTTTACTTTAACACTGAGGATGGAAACATACTTAGATTTATATAATTAACACATTCAAAAAAATATTTCACTGATGCGCCAAACATACATGGAAGTCAGACAAAAAAAGAAATGGAATCAAATTCCTGATACTCTAAAGCATATTGAAACTGACTACAGAAAACACAAGAGTTTTACCAAGTACCTTAAAAAGCCAAGTCCACACAACATACCAACCTATCAACTTATTTATTTATTAATAATGGGGAGTCTCACAGCTTCACAAGATGTGATACAAGGAAGGGGTTTTTGCTGCTTCCATCTAGGCATTACACAGTAACATTTCCTTTCTCCAATTTTTACTTAAGCAAAAATGACTTTATAGCAGTCATCTATTGCACGAAAGTGACTGATTTGGGTAATTCTCTTAGGCCATTAAACCCCTGGATATGCTCTCTGCTGAAGTTAATTACAATTACTCTAAAGAGAAACACAAAACAGAACAGATGTAGGTAATTCCATCGACCTTTAAAAGTAACTGCAACTGCAATATGCAAGGCCATTACCAGCATTCTAAAATTCACTTTCTATTTAATGTCCCCATTTATTTACTTATAAAACTGTTGTCATCCTACACCTTCCATACCAATAGGACCCTCAGGGCAGCTAGCAATTGATAATAACAATAAAAGCACGAACAATTTAAAACACAAAAAGCTAGCAAAACAATACTGACAAAAAAGTAGAAAAGACCTGAGACAAAGAACAACACAAAAAATTGAAACATAGTTGTTTAAACAAGAGTACCTTAATATGATAACTAAATGTACCCAAGATCTATCTATCCAGCTTTCATGAAATAAATGATTACACAGACTGGGCACCGCTGTCACTTATTCCCACATTAAATGGGGCAGTGGACACACACGCATAAACACAGTGTCCCTTCCACAGGTAGAGATTTAGATCATGTCAGAACAAAACAAAAACATTTTTTTAATTAAAAAAGGGAGTAATAAAGTTAACAAATACTGCTACTCTTACTTCAATAATGGCACCGTTCAGTTCTGACAGAGGTGTATATAGTAAAAGTGCATGTCCCAACTATGTTGAACAAGCAACGCTCTGTGCTATATTCCACATTTCAGAGGGTTAGATTTTCCAATATCAAACTATCACCTAAAAGCCTGAAGAGTTTATGTGGCTGAGTGGCCTTAAAAAATAGAGCAGTTTATGTTCAAACATACTCTTTAAGTAAGAAGAAGGTGCTACTTTATGGTCTTCAAGGAAGAGGCTAGTAAATCAACTGAACAAAAACGCAAAATGAAATAACTCAATTTGACACAACGTTCAAATAGATACTCAAGTGAATAAATAGCTGTACCTTTCCAGATTTGTGTGTGTTCGTTCTCTCCCATTTTCTCGTGCTTTCTCTTCCTCTTTCTTGGGAGGAATTATGGTTGGATCCAAACCAAATAATTCCTGAAGTTGCCCATAAAGGTCAGAACGATTATACACATGAAATTCAAAATCATTGACCATGATATACAATCTTGTTTCTGCCTTTGGGTCTGTAAAGTACAACAAAACAGGGGGGCTTTTCATGAGACAGCCTCAGAAAATGAACACACTTGTTTTGTAACAACTGTAGTACACACAAAAAAATATGTATACTAACAAATTTATAGACTAATGAAGTAACAGAGGTATACAAATGCCCAAAGCTTTAAAAGTGGACTTTTGGGAGAATTAGCCAGTATGAATGACTGGCAAACTGAAGTTGAGGCCTGTAGATAACTACTCACCGTTTCACCTGTGGCTTCCCCCTATTACATCCTAGCACTGAAGTAAGGAAGAATTACATAGATTGTTTTAGGACTACATGGGCAGGTAGGCTACTTTTAAAATAAATGGTTCAATTATATAAAAACCCACACTGTGACAGTGACTGGAAATCTCCTTAGCAATAGACAGAAAAAGCTGAAGCATATTACAAATAGGTAAGGAAGCAACTTAGAACCTGGTGAGATCTTAAAGATTTACTGCATAATAACTTTTTGTTTTCGTATCCTCATTCAGCCTGTTTCTACCGTGATGTTTACTCATTATATGTATAGCTTATACTGCCACCCAATAGCACTGGGTTACCATATTCGACAAAAAGCAAGCTTTGTGTTTAAGTCCCAGCCTACTAGCCACAGCAAGTGAGTGCATGAAATTCAATTCAGGCAACTGAGCTGACAAAGCAGGCTACCAGAGGACGCAAGTCTAATGCTTCACACTCAACAAAGAAATGCGTAAGAGTTTTGTCCCTCCTCTGCCAGTCTATAACAAGGTAGAAACTTTCCCTCCACTGATGGGTCATGACTGCACCGTTTTGTGGTTCTGCTTCTTTTCCTCTTCTTTTTAGATGTAGCTGCCATTATTCCACACCCTCACTGCCATGGTCTCACAGTAGCCATTTGTTTTATGCCACACACACACCCCAGAGCACCCATTTCACAACTAGCATCCACAGCACTTTCTCAAAATTCCAAATGTGCCGACTGGCCCCAAAAGATTGGCAACCCCTGGCTTATTATAAGGCTGACATAGAAACTGTTTAAAACTGCCAAATAACTCAATTCATGTCATAAATTCAAAAGACAACATTAAAAGCTATAAATGATCATATGAATCTGAACACCATTTGCTGGGGGTTCACAAGCAGAAGATCGCTACTGTTCTGGTGTCAAGACAGACATCTGGGTGGGCAGAATAAAAACAGCATGTTGGACTACGTAGCTTTTGGTCTGATGCAAGAGGGTTCTTCATATGTTCTTCTATATAATAATGAAGCACATTAATGATATATCACATCTACATTTTCAAAAGCTATGACCTAGTTAAAACAATGTGGTTATAATTAACTAGTTTTTCTTTCTTTCTTTAAGACAGCCCTATTACTTATTTACTCAAGAGACATGAACTCCTTTGATAATCCAGTAAACTGGGTCTCTTAAAGTAGATTATTATCTTGTCAACCACTTCTTTCTGCACTTACCTACAGAGACAAAAGTGAAAACCTACTTCTAGCCCACAATGGCCCGTATAGATAGCAAAATACAAATTACTAATTTTGAATGCTTTCTTTACATTTCAATGCAATGCAGCAAAGTTATTGCCACAAGCAATAAAGGACAGTGTTATCATTTTAATTTTTTAGTATGTTTTCAACTTCAAAGCTGTGGTATAGGAAATAAACAAATCCAATTAGTCATTAAAAGTTTGTGAAAGAAATTAAAGAAGGTCTGTATCTTTTCTGATTTCAGATTAGAGACTCACATGCAGATGTCATTTAAAATATAAAATGCTTTAAGTATTTTTAAAAAGACATTAAGGGGCTATAGAGTGTACAGGTTGTTTTTACTATCAGTAAGTTTTCTTTAATTTATTGTAATTATGCTACAGTTCTGGAGGAGCTGGGATCTGGCACAGTTTGTGATTAGGCTACTAGCTTTGACAGCTTTAGGAGTGAGTAAGATAAATTCGTTAAGGATAGGTCTATCAATGCCTATATAGCTATTTGAAGACCTGTGAAACCCCTGCTTCCAAATACACTATACCTCTGAATACCCGATGCTAGAAACAAATGGGGGGAGGAGCAGCTGCTTTCATGACCTATTTGAAAGGTTCCCAGAGGTATTCAACTAGCTCCTTTTAGAAAGGTAAATCAGATGGAACTTTGGCCCAACCAGCAAATCTCCTCTTACGTTATTCTACTTTCTTTTTAATTTGAGACATGACTGGTGCATTTGCCTGCTTAAAACCTCTTAGATAACCATGTTGCAATCCTTGCAAGTTAGGATAGCTCAAATGAACTGAAACTCATGTAACCATAGAGATGCAGGTAGAATTTTATTAACATATGAGCCACATGGGAATAATTAAAATGCAAGACCAGAGAAGCAGTAAAAGAAAATATTAATTCAGCCCAGCTCTAACATGGAAATACTGCCTCTGCTAAGAGTAAGCTACTAAATTAAGAAGATATACACCATTTAACCTTTAAAAGCTATTTAGTTGTTTGTTTGGTTTTTTTTTTCTTTACTGAATATTTCTAAGAATAATTTGTTTTTTTAACATACAAACACTATTCAACCCATGCAGAATTGCTCCTTCAACAGAAAATCCAGTAACATGTCTATTTTTTGGGTGATAACTTACCATGTTGCTTCTGCTTTGGATTGTACATCTTCCACCAACGAAATATAATAAAGCCATCTTGGATTCTGAAAATATTTTTACACAATTAGAAATAATAAGTACTCTTGTTATATATAACGAATTTGAAATGAAATGAAATTTATTACGGTCCCAGACCAGCTTTGGTGAATTTAAAAACTATTTCAAACAATGCAAAAACTAACAAATTGCCATTTTGGTTTTTATAAATGTATTTATGGTTCCTCTTTCAGAACCTTAAAAAGCACCATAAACCACTTGACTCACTGTCACTCATCACTATTTGCCATTAATCCTCTATGCCCTGGACCAAAGATGAAAGTGAATGTTACCAGAATGGGGAGCTCACTATCTTGAACAAGAGAAAGAGAGAGACCATTTAAGAAGTCCTCTTATTTTTACAGAAATGGCTAACTTTACCCTGTGTTCATGCTTTTTCTACCACTACTGACGTCAAAATGGAATGCATCATCCAAAGCATATTAGAGCCTAGCATTATATAAGGATGAAGAATCATTTTAAAACAACCACTATTTTGAAACAAATGGTAAGCATGGTTAAGTACCTAATAGACATATCTTCTGTAATGTAATATATTTCACGAACCATGACTTTTCCAGACAGGACAGAGAATGAGAAGGAACCTATATTAAAAGTAAGATTTCTGGTAAGTCAATCATCAACATTATTAGCACAAATTTTTGTTACTTTAGCTAGATGAAAAGTGCAATATTATACTCCATTGGCAAGGGGCTACATTTGCCAAATTCAAGATATACCGTAGAACTTCTCAGATATGTCAGTGGAAGGGCAAAAATTAAAGCATGGGTAGGCAAACTAAGGCCTGGGGGCCAGATCCGGCCCAATCACCTTCTAAATCCGGCCCACAGACAGTCTGGAATCAGCGTGTTTTTACATGAGTAGAATGTGTCCTTTTATTTAAAATGCATCTCTGGGTTATTTGTGGGGCATAGGAATTCGTTCATTTCCCCCCAAAAAATATAGTCTGGCCCCCCACAAGGTCTGAGGGACAGTGGACCGGCCCCCTGCTGAAAAAGTTTGCTGATCCCTGAATTAAAGCATCGCAGCAGGAATGGCTGGTGAGGAGCACGTATCAAATAACCCTTCAATTCACAGCCATGTCCCCATCAAAAGTGCAATTTTATGCCAGCCGCAGACCTAGCTAAAGAAAATTCCCTGCCATTTACTTTAATGGGTGGGAAATAAAAATATAGAGAAGAGGTACGCTGTGTCAACTGCCCTAACCATGTCACCACAATCAAAAACACAGGATGATGTAACCTCTAACCCTATCACAGCACACCATCGTCACTATACTAAACTAGGAAAATTGTCCGTGCTCTCTGCAGATATACTGCTGTGGGAATTATGTAGGTGCTGTACTGTGTGGCCTCTATCCTTCCCTTTGCATACTATGCTTGTGAGGAGCATAAATGACTTGAATCCTTGCCTGTAGGGATGCCTGGCCTCCCATGGTAACAGGGTCATTGCTGACTACATCAATGAAGCAGAAAAATTGGGTGTTATGGCATCATGGTGTATTGTGATGCAGGAAGTGTGTTGGTGCACATCCTTGCAGTCACTGCTTCCTCCATGTCTTCTGCGTTTTGGCCACATGTAAGCATAATTGCATAATTGCCAATACAGTTTCTAACTGGTTGCCACTCACAGCCTTTCATATGTAATTTTTGTATTTCCTAGTTGTGTGCTTTCTCTTCTCCTCCTATCTGGACACACATAGGATACTGTGGTCATGCTGCCATTGTAGTAGCCACAGATCTGCCACCTAAAGTAATTTGGGTATAGGATTGCTCTGCCTATCTCACGGATGTCAGTGGGACAGCTAAGCATGTACTTACATCTCTCTCTTATTGAAAACTACAAAACTTAAAGACATCTAACATTGGCTAGATGGTGCATTCTAGTATTAACACAATATTTCAGTATGTATTCAATAGTATATTATATATTTCCAAGAACACTTACCAATATGGATGTAGCCATTTTTATGTAATCTATTAAGAACCAATGTCAAAATAAGGCCAATGTTCCGGGAATTGTAATAGGTTAGATAAATTATCCAGCCACAGGACAAAATTGTAGCTGCAAAAGAAATGATCATACGTTCTAGAAAAGTGCAAGTGCATTATTATGAAAGATATAAGAACAATTGTATTGAAAAACACACACACAAACCCAGCTGTAGCATTTGAAACTCTTCTTTATGGGCCAGAGAGGGCTAAACTGCTGTACGGGAGCCCTAGACACCTCTGCTTTGGGTCCATTTATCACACAATATTAAACCATTTTTTAGCACTGCAAGTATGAACCTTGGCTTCTTATTGTTCTCACTTCTCTTCTCCTTAGCAAAGTTGGAGGGAGAGTGGAAACATTTACAATGGAACCTTGAGTTGCGGACATAATCCATCCCAGAAGCACATCTGCAACTCGAAGCATTCGCATCCAGAAGCGCCGCGTCCACGCATGTGCGCAGCACAATATAGCACTTCTGCGAATGTGTGAGTGGCGAAACCCTGAAGTAACCATTCCGGTACTTCCAGGTTGCTGCGGGATGCAACTTGAAAAGACGTAACCTGAAATGGATGCAATTTACCAGAATTTGTTATGTCCAAGCCAGAAACTGTGGTTAGTGCGAAATATGGCTTACTCAAACAAACCACAATAATTAATAATAGTCCGAAGATGGCTTGTTTTAATATACCATATTTAACACTAATATAATTTGTCCAGATTCAGACACAATGACAAACACAGTTCAAACTGGAAGCAAATGCCTTCTATCTCCTCATATTACACAGGAAGTGAGGGGAGGCGTGCTTCTGCACATAACACTAAACTATGGTGCACTGTTACATGTGAACAGTCATTACTTGGCCTTAGTCACACCACTATTGTTCAACCCCTCTTTCCTATATATAAAATGGAACAGCAGTGGGGTTGAATACAATAAAACAGTAAAGCACTTTGCAAATAAGAAGTGATGTATAATTATTGTAATAATGATAATAATAGTAGCAGTTACAACGATACCAGCTTTGTCTCAGATATTGTTGCAGCATTGTATTCCAAATCACAAACTGCTCCTCTGAGGCACTGACAATGCTGCAAATTATGCATGTTGGCTCTCAGCCAATGAGTTGTGTATGCAAAGGGACAGAACTTCTTAGGCAAATAAGCTCTACTAATTTAGCCTCAGCAGCCCCCACAAAAACTGGGGCCACTGTTCAGTAGTTTAAAAAGCAATGTTTTGCTCCAGCTTCTCCAATTAACCAGTATAGCATGTTTGTTTTGGATGTATGTATTTAAGATGGGATATTTCACAGCATTGAAAATACATGAAATATTCAACAAAACAACTGTTACATACCAACAAGAAGCCAAACAACATTGGAGTCATGTTCAGTAAGGAAATTTTCCAACTGGGTTATACTGGGAACAATGTTACTTTCGTTTCTTGTATCCATTGCTAGAATGTTGCAATAGGGTCGAGATGACTGAAGAGAGGAAAAAATAATTACTTTTCAAAGTTATGGAGTAGCTTCATTCCTTATTACAAAGCATCTGCACATGTTTTACTTTGGAGATATATAATGCGTTTCAAACAGTTTTAAACTTTATAAGCTATCCGATCCTATGATTGCCTACTCTATAGCAAGTCCCACTGTGTTCAGTTATTCCCATATAAGTGTGCACAGAATTGTGGCAGTAAGCACATGTTAAAATCATGATAGAATTAGCAAGTTCTAGGACATTGTCAAGAAAGAAGAGGAAGGTAATGTTTTCAAGATCTGAAGTGCTTGCACTGTTATCACTTGCAAGAGTTCTTTGGTCAAGTTCTCTGCGTGACACAGTTCATTGGCTTGGAATTTTGTTGCCTTTCCCATGCTAAAAAGACTTCCTTTCTCAGTGATGTTTACATATTTTTTTCTCCTGAAGATAATATTTTATGTCCTAACAACCAATGTTTCTCAAAAGCACCTTTATACACATTCTACACTGAGATGGCATTCTAAACCTTTTATACAATCTTTTGACCTCATTACAATAATTAGGTGTGATTAGCAGGAAGTAGTACAGTTAAACCCATTTTGTACATAGAGCTGGAATCCCAGCCAATGTTAGTTCTAGCATATTTTTGCTTTAGCTCAACTTCACAGTAATGTAAACAAAAACATTAGCTAAGCTTTTTTTTCTACTGTTCTATTTGGACTCCTGCTTGTATCACAAAGTGCAGTATTTCTTGCAATTAAAGGGCGAGCATACCTTTCATTTTTCTACTTGTTCTGACATATTGCTGAGAGCACAAAGTCACAAATAGCCTACCAAATACTTTTCTTTAATAGCAAAAAATTCATGCAGGCAAGTCTCAAGGAAAAAGTGTTCTTCTGACCAAGGAACAGCTTCAAAATAAGTTACCAACATTCCAGAGGAGTAGCCTTATTTGTCTGCTGAAAGAACCTGATGCACCTTAAAGACTAACAGATATGTTGTGGTACAATTTTTTTATGGGTTAGAACCCACTTCATAAAATTCACTGGATTTTAGTTGGCCCTTCGTATTTGTCTCTCACGTCTGCTTGAAGCTGGATCAGGAGTGTGGTCTGTGGGAGTGGTGTTGGGACCTTTAAATCTTTGTTCCCAGAACTGTTTCATTCAGCATCAGAACCCAACTCCCTTGCATTTGCTTTTCATAAAAGGAAGAAAGCTCAAAAAAGCTTGTGTGCCAGATTACTGACTTTGGGAAATGTAAAGCAAAGTTTAGGGTTCTGTGGGGCACTTTCTGAAAGGGAACCTTTTTGAACAATGGTAAGCTTCCAAGCATACACAACCACTATAGTCATTGCTATGGTTTTCAGTCTTTTGCAGTTGGGCTTATTGGGTGGGATTCAATCACAGAAGAGCAAATTCAGGTTGCACGATTATAAATGATTGGGAGATATTGTGCAACAAACCGGCTCCTTCAAAAGACTGGACTTTTTGTGATAAGGAAAGCGATGGAAAAATGCACTGGAAAGTGTGGGGTAACACTTCCTTTGACCCACCATCATCTAACCTCTGCACAAACAAATAATAATGTATTAATTAGATAACCAATATCTAAGCTCAATAAACAGGTCATAAGACTATTAGGGGAAATGCTCTCTAACTGTGAAAAGGTTGAGAAAATAGACTCAGTAGTGATGTAGACTGCAGACAGCCACTGAAGGAAATGTTTTTAAAATTCTAGCATGTATGTAATTTATGTGTTTAGATGATAAGACAGACCCAGTTCTTTAAAATGCTATGAAGCTCTAAGTGTACTCAAATATATTTTCAGTCTTTTTATGCTAAATACCAACTATAGTTAAGTTTTCTGTGTTTGCAGTCTGTTCTTTGAGCACTTCCCCAAGTTTATTAATGTTATTCTCTCACAAAACTCAATAGTATTCTAACAACACTTCATACTACTTGGCATTTACTTGTTTTTGTTTGCTTCCTTTTTCCATCATGAAAAATATAAACAGAGAGAAGAACTCTGTTTGTTTAGCTGTGGAAGGGTCAGTAGAGGAAGCAGCGTTAGTTATCTTGGCAAAGGTATTGCCTCAAAAGCCAAGTTGTAGGACATTTTAGAACAGAAAAATATTTACTGCCACATTAGATAGCAATGTAATTTAAAATACTTTTCTTACCAGCTGCAGTCGTAATATTAGAACTGAAAAAAACAGAACTTGTTGTAATTTCAAATGATATCTGGAAGTTGGTAAATGGATTCTCTTAGGTGTTGTACCCACAGCTATGTAATGTAATGTTAAACGGGACTATACTGTACTGGAAGATGAGTAAGGCAAAAATCACATTCATCATCACCACAGCACCTGCAAGTCCACAAAAAAGCTCATACCATCAGTTCCAGAACAGACACCCACTGACCAGCTTTTTCATTATCCTATCTTTTCTATCTTTCCCCCCGCTACACACACAAAAAATTGCAAAAGGCCTTGAGAGCCTTGGTAAAAATTAATACAATAAATTAAGTGAAGACTCCCCTCCATAATCCACGAACTTACCATTTTAATATTTTGCTCAAGGGAACGTGTTTTTTAAAGGGGGCACTCATCACAGTAACCATCATAAAGACAAGAACACAATATTAGAGTTCCCCAACCACACCAAAGACAAACAGACAGATGCTTCTTCTCTCAAACAGGAGATAAAAAGATCAAAAGCAAGAACACTGACATCAAGATTCCAGAAAAGCCAAAAGACAGTTGTTTGACTGATCCCCAGAACTGATAGTCAACACTAAGAATTAAGCATGCATGCAATTGCAAGAAAGCAGATTTATGATGTGCATTCAAGAAGCACCATTCTATGCATATTTGCTCATAAAGTTTCCACTTAGTTCAATAATACTTTGTTTTGTATAAACAATAAGATTGCAGCCTTGACGTGGGTTTGTTTCCTCTTAACCTTATTGAACCAGGAGAACATGCGTATGTTGTGCCAAAGATTACAAGTGGATGGATAGCTGGTGTCTTTATTAAACCAAAAGATACACTAGATAAGACAGGGGAGGCATTCATATCTCATCTGTTATATACTTTACACATATACTTTGTTGAAAACATTGAAAGAATTAAGAACTGTTGGCCTCACAAAAAAAACTTATTGGTGCTGTGCTAAATAGCAAAAGGAAAAGGAAACCGCTGTTCATATTAGCAGGAGCATATGGCGAAAGCAGCCACTCTCACTAAGACTAGAGGACATTTGTTTGGTTCAATGATGCACTAACGGCTGTACTTCTATCCTGGAAAAGTTATGAAACTAACTGACAATTCCTCACCCAAAGATCCATCACAAACAAAAGACATTCTGTTTCTTAAACTTCTTCATCTGCCCCAAATACGCTGCTTACATACATACACACAGTTAAAAGCTAACAAATGTACAGTGCAATCCCATGCATGTCTCTTTGAAAGTAAACTCCATCAAAATCAAAAGGGAATTACTTCCAGATATGTCTTTATAGTATTGCAGCCTTACTGAAACATATAAGTCTTCTTGGACCATTGTTTATAACCAATCTTTAAGGATTGATGTGCTAACTCAAAGCTCATCATTACAGTGGTACCTCAGTTTAAGAACAGCCCTGTTTATGAACTATTCGGTATACGAACTCCGCAAAACCGGAAGTAGTGTTCCAGTTAGCGAACTTTGTCTACAAATGGAAGCCAAATGGTGGAAGGGCACCAGTGGTAGGAGGCCTCATTAGGGAAAGCACGCCTCAGTTTAAGAATGGCTTTGGTTTAAGAATGGAATTCCGGATCAGATTAAGTTCGTAAACCGAGGTACGACTGTAGTAACTTCCATGGGAACAAAACATTTGCTGAACAGTTTCAATTCTTAAAAGCCTATGCCATTATACTGTTAAACAACTTAGAAAACTTGTTTACTACCTGAACTGGCTACCAGACTTTAAAATATGCTCAAGATATATTTAACACAGCATTCTTCTCATGTTACTCTGCCCTTTTAAACAATATTGCTAGAAAGACTATTATTAGTCTTCTTTCTCTGCCCGTGCACAAATTGTTACAACATTAGCACCACTATAAACATCTTCCAAACATAGTTCATTGCTCAGTGCCAACGAGTTCGTTGAGTGACTGCCATCTGAAGCTCTGAATGATGGAGCTAAACTTAAAATCAACATGTTTTCTATTAAAACTATGTAAGTGAATCCTTAAGTAATCAGAGGGTTTTCCCAACATGAGACACTGCATGAGTACATCCTAATCCTCAACAATAGCTTAGAATTGTGAACAACTAAAAGCTAGTTTTCTTTCTTTTAGTTAAAAATAAACCAGCCCCGATCATCTCCATCAGATTTCACTGACTGTCAGCTTTATTATGACATTGTGCTTCACTTTTCAAACTGTATGTTAGCGTGTCACAAGAGGGGCTGAAGTGTGCCTACCAGTGCAATCTTATTGCATAGGTACACAGAATTAAATCCCTTTACATGCAATGGGGTTTACTCCAAAGTAAATGTACACAGGATTTCAGCTGTGATCATCAATACTGCAACCACAGACACATATTAGAGAATAAACCTCACTTAACATCAAAAAACTAAGAAAACATGATGCATGGCTTCCTTCTTGCTGCATTGAGCACTACGTTCTTTTCAGAGTGGGAAAACCTTATGCAACACTGATTCTCCTTTTCTATTAACATAAGGTAAAGGGCCCCTGGACAGTTAAGTCCAGTCAAAGGCAACTA
The DNA here is from genome assembly GCF_027172205.1 of Podarcis raffonei. Lineage (NCBI taxonomy): Eukaryota > Metazoa > Chordata > Lepidosauria > Squamata > Lacertidae > Podarcis > Podarcis raffonei. The sequence continues at coordinate 51,836,976 of NC_070610.1, forward strand.
TGGGGTGTGGTGCTCATCTCACTTCAGGCCGAGGGAGCTGGCATTTGTCCACAGACAGCTTTCTGGGTCATGTGGCCAGGATGACTAAACCACTACTGGCACAAAGAGGATCGTGACGAGTGCCAGAGCTCAAGGAAACGCCGTTTACCTTCTGCTGCAGAGGTACCTATTATATCAACTTGCACTGGTCTGCTTTTGCATTGCTAGGCTGGCAGAAGCTGGAACAGAGAAATGGGAGCTCACCCTGTCGTGTGGATTTGAACTGCCAACCTTCCGATTGGCAAGCCGAAGAGGCTCAGTGGTTTAGACCACAGCACCATGCATGTCCTTTTCTGTTAATATATGATAGTCACAAGATCCCAAAAAGAGCCTGCTGGATCATGCCAAAAATCCATCTAGTTTAATGTCCTATTCTCACACTGGTCAGCCTGGACTCACAACTGTCCATGGAGGCACAGGACAATTTTGTGTCCAGGGTAGCTGTCCACCAGCTCCATCTGTTATGCTGACTGAGACCCTACCTGCCCACCAACTGTCTCACCAGAGTGGTACATGCTGTGCTTATCTCCCGCTTGGACTACTGCAATGTGCTCTACATGGAGCTACCTTGGAAGGTGACTCAGAAACCACAACTAATCCATAATGCAGCTACCAGATTGGTGACTGGGAGAGGCCACTGGGACAATATTACCACTGGTCCTGAAACATCTACATTGGCTCCCAATATGTTTCTGAGTAAGGAAACCAGCCCTGAGTGCTCACTGGAAGGACATATCCTGTAGCTTAGGCTCCAATACTTTGGCCACCTCATGAGAAGAGAAGACTCCCTGGAAAAGACCCTGATGTTGGGAAAGATGGAGGGCACAAGGAGAAGGAGCGACAGAGGACGAGATGGTTGGACAGTGTTCTCGAAGCTACCAACATGAGTTTGACCAAGCTGTGGGAGGCAGTGGAGGACAGGAGTGCCTGGCGTGCTCTGGTCCATGGGGTCACGAAGAGTTGGACACGACTAAACGACTAAACAACAACAAATGTTTCTGAGCACAATTCAAAGTGTTGATGCTGACCTTTAAAGCCCTAAATGGCTTTGACCCTGTATACCTGAAGGAGCATCTCCGCCCCCATCATTAAGCCCAGACATGGAGATCCAGCTCAGAGGACCTTCTGGTGGTTCCCTCATTGAGAGAAGTGAAGTTACAGGGAACCAGGCAGAGGGCCTTCTCAGCAATTGTGCCCATCCCCTCATCAGATGTTAAGGAAATAAACAACTATCTGACTTTTTGAAGACATCTGAAGACAGTCCAGTATAGGGATGTTTTTAATGCTTGATGTTTTGCTGTGTTTGATGTTTTTATTTTATGGAAGCCACCCGGAGTGGCTGGGACAACCCAGTCAGATGGGCGGCATACGTATAAAATTTATTATTATTACTATTATTATTATTATTATTATTATTATTATGTCTATGGGAAGGTGACAAGCAGGACCTGAGCATGACAGCACTCCTACCTCCCAGGGTTTACAGCAACTGGTATTCAGAAGCATACTGCCTCCAACTGTGGAAGTAGGATTCTCTACTATAGTCGTAGCTGACAAGGAATTCCCTGAGGGTTTGAGACCCATCGGCCACACTCACAACTTAAGCCAGCCAGCTGAAACAGTGTAACATTAGTAATTATAATAATAATTTTATTATTTATATCCCGCCCATTTGGCTGTGTTTCCCCAGCCTCTGGGCAGCTTACAGCATATATAAAAACATAGTAAAACACCAAACATTAAAAACTTTCCGACACAAGACTGCCTTCAGATGTCTTCTAAAAGCTGTGTAGTTCTTTATCTCCTTGACATCTGAAGGGAGGGTGTTCCAGAAGGAGGTCACCACTACTGAGAAGGCCCTCTGCCTGGTTCCCTGTAACTTCACTTCTCGCAGTGAGGGAACCAGCACAAGACCCTTGGAGGACCTCAGTGTCTGGGCTGAGTGATGGGGATGGAGACACTCCTTCAGGTATACTGGGCCAAGGCCATTTAGGGCTTTAAAGGTCAGTAGCAATTGTGCTCAGAAACATACTGGGTTTCCCAGGGTGTGGCTGCTGTCACACGTTTAATATGAAACATGTACCCAATTTTAATAAAGAATTTCTTTCATGAAATCACTTTTACCTTCAATACAACTTTTTATTTGATTGAGGGCCATGCAGCTACATTAAAACATCAATGCATTTTGTGACACTTGAGAATAAACATACAGTACTTTAAGTAAAGTGTAGGTAGGTAACTAAAACACAGGCAGACAAGTAGGGGCACTAACTGAAGGCGGGAACGTTTAAACTATATAAACTAAGTTCATAGTAGGTTAAGCTGCATCTTGTATACACACCTGTACACAGAGTCAACAATTCTCAGATTATAAGCAATGTACTTTTACTTTTGTTTTACTGTAAGCACAACTTTGACCCCGAGAGTAATGACCCACAACTATTCCATACTTAAGGAGAGATATCAAACCTCATTTCAGAGCGAGTGTGCCTACGTACTAGATACCTCCTTAATGTGTGGTTTAAATTGCTTTGCTCTACAGTATTGACAATCCGGGTGCTTATCAGAGGGCTGGAAGAAAGGGGTTTATTTTAGACCTTAATCATCCAGGTTGGAACTGCTACCTTTTTTTTTTTTTTTGACGGCTTCAGGTTATGTGCGTATTATATGTGCTGTTATAAAGCTACAACCCTATTGAACAGGCCGTGATTTACTTCAGTCAATAGACACAGAGCTCCACTGCTGGGTGGCGCCGTTCTAAACCCGCGCAACGGGGGATTCTCAAACCCCCACGTGCAAGCAAACCTGCGAGAAGCGTCGCGTCTGAATGAAGAGCTTGCGTGTAGCGTTCACGCGCGCCGTTATTCGGGGCCAAGTCCCTGCGAACCCGAAAGTGACGGGCCGGGTGCTTCGAGGCGGGAGAACAGGCAACGGGGGGGGCTGCATAGCCCAGCGAAAAGGCGAAGAGCCTAACGGAGCCCCTTCGTCCGGTTGCTGACAGAAACGCAGGGCGACCCCGAGGCGCCGCCGGAGCCGAAGCCTCCCTGTTGCTCCAGGCAGAGCAGGGAAGGCCTGGCTGGAGCCCCTCCGTCAGCGCCCCTCTTCCTCCCCGGCGCCCCCCCGTCCGGCCCACAGCTACCTGCTGTGCGGAGGAAGCCGGCCCGCGGCTTGAGGGCGCGGCAGCCCTTTCCCTGCACTTACCCCATGGTCCGGGTACCACCTACATCCAAAGCCCCCTGCTCGGCTCCTGCCTGAAGAACCCGGAAACCGGCGCCGCCTCCACCTCCGCCGCAAAACACCGGTGGGCTCCACCCAAGCCCTTCCCTCAGGGACGATCCTGCCAATCATGGGGCGCAGGCGGTGCCTGCCGTCCAATAGAAGCGAGCCGCAGCCGGAAGAAGGGGGTTGGCAAAAACGAGGCTGCTAGCCAATGAGGAACGCGGAAGCCTCGACGCGCGGGTGGGGTGGGGGGCGGAGGCCCCGGTTGCGGAGCGAGGGAGCGAAGCGCGTATATAGATGTATATAAAAAAGGGAGACGTGCGCGCGCCGCTCGGCTTCGGGGTACGCTTGGGAAATTTTCACGCTGCGCTTTTACGCTGCCGTCAGAAAGCGCCGTCCGCGCGGACGTCACTAGGGCACAAGGCAACTTGATTGGGGGTTGGGAGGAGGTTATTTGGGGCTGCCAAAGAAGCCTAATTAATAAGAAAAGCGAGGGGGGAGCAGTTTTTCAAGTTATCCAGAACTCTTAATCACTGCTTAGCATCCAGCCTGACAAAGACAGCGGGATAACTCGAAAGCTCACTCGCTATTTTGTGACATTTTGGTCGGTCCAAATACTTTAAAGGTATTGCCTGGCTGTGGATGCAACAATTTAATCAACACGCTATGTAACAACCAATAAGACTCTCACTAAACTCTTGTTTTAAGAAAGGAAAGGAAATGCAGACTGGGGAGGTTCAAAACTGATTTTGTAGAGGTAGGGCGGGAGGGTGTGGCCATTTTCATCATCAAAACTGCTGCACCCCACGTGCTGCTTTCTCACCTAGGAGAGTCCAGACCATCCAAGTGTCCCTATTTTCCCGGGACATCCCTGATTTTGAGAAGCCGTCCCAGTTTCTGATACGATCCTGGAATGTCCCGCTTTTGTCCCTGTTTTCATTGGAGAAATGTTGGAGGGTTATCCGACCCTCGAGCTGTCTGAAGGCAATCCTATATAGGGAAGGTTTTTTAAAAAAATGTTTTATTATGTTTTTATATAAGTTGGAAGCTGCCCAGAGTGGCAGGGGCAACCCAATAAAATATGGGGTATAAATAGTAAAAATATTCTTAAGGAATTGGACACCCCTATTTCCATCGAATAAATGTTGGAGGGTATGGGAGTCTCCCTGTTTTCCTCTCACATGTGAAAGCAGGTTATCTTAATAAGGATTTAATAATGGTCCACAACACAGGGAAAGTGCTAATCACCCTCCTCCCCAAAAGCCACCGCCGGGGTCAACCACCGCAGGCTCCCAAGACACTGGGTTATGCTGCAGGTTCATTCAGTATTCTATTTGCCTCAAGAAAACCTGTAATTTAGGCTGTGTACACACATAGCCTTTGAAACACACAGGGGTCATTTCTTCCACAATGCCCTTTCGTACATAGCAGTTTGCAATTGTACACACCTTATTGTGGCAGCTACTATCAGATGGGTGTGTTTTCAGATTAGTGAACACTGGTGTTATCCACTCCTCTACCCTCAAGTACAGTTTCCACAGTGTGTGTGTGTGTGTGTTGCATTTTTTTGAGAGACAGGTGCTGGAAACTGCTGTGTTGATTTACAGATATACAGAGGATATATATATTGGTATACAGAGGCTGCTGTAGTGCTGTACTGCTTCCTATTTCATTCATAGACAAGTTAAACATAGCCCTGCAATGTCAATAGGCCTGCCACAAAAGGAGTTGACCTGAGAAAGCACTCTCTGCATATACATGTGGCCAGCAAGAACTTGAGAAGTGCATTCTGGGCACCAAAAGGATTGTAACTGTTCCGGTAGAATGCACTTTAGATGGACAAATAATATGGGAGAGGGACAGGGACAACATGGGGATGACCTCATGTGTACAGCACACCAGAAAGGTGCCTGCATCTCACACTGCAGTTTACATTATCTCGCAGAATGTACATACGCTTAGTAGCAGTGGACTATAGTGCAGGGCTGCCAAAAGACAGAGACAACCTAACCCATAATATGGAAATAATAACAATAGGCTGCATTTGCATTTTCAGCCGAACATGTATTTACATGTTCTAAAACTAAGGAGAATGCCTGTTTTTTAAAACAAAAAGGACCTCCAGTTAGCAAGAATCCTGTCTTTGTTTCAGCCTCTCATTTGTGGGGTTTCACCTACCGCCCATGCCAATCGCACGAAAATCCTAGATTCCCATGTTATTTCCTATAGGTAGTTCTCGCTTATGCGGAGAGCGGAGGGGTGGTCACCAAAAGGAACCATGAACTCCAAAGATAGGAATTGTATGGCTGTTTTAAAAGTACGCGCCAAAGAGCATAAATCTGTACAATAAGGGAAACCGGGCGTTGCGTGGAGGCACATTAGGCCATGCTTGAGCATAATATTTGGATAAAGGCAAAAGAAAACAATGCACAAAGAGCATGCCTCATCTGCCTATCTTGAATGGGTTAGTGCTGGGACAGTGATTCAGTTCATGTTTGACTTGCACCAAGTAGGAGTATGTGTAAATAAACCAGGCGAAATGGGACAAAAGAACTGTAGAGGCAGGCAGCAGCAGAAACTGTAGCTTTAGGGAATCAGTAATGGCTATGAGAACACACAGGCAGAACAATGCAAAAGGCTGCAAGGGACCTGTAAAACATTAAAGTGGAGCTTGCTTCCAAATACACCTTTAGGATCATTTATAACCGGTTCCTAGAATGTTGTTTGGAAGTGTGTCTCAGTGGCAATGCTTGAATTACCGGTACTTACTTTTTGGAGAGTATTCTTTCACCCTCATCCTTCAAAATTTGTGCTTCTGTGAATTTTGCAATTCAGTTTTTCAGCCAAGTAATGTGTACAAAAGTGCATACGGTATATTAGGGTTGAACATGTATAAACAATGCATGTATTTTTGACAATGACATGCAGGAAAATATGTTATATTTGGGAAAGTGTTTGCAAAAATGCATCTCATAGGCTAAGCGGGGTTTATATTTAATCCCCTTATCTCTCATTCTGTTTCCCAACTTTTTCTCTAATGGTTGCTGTTTCTGGTTTTATTATTTTCACAGTAACAAAAGCTACTGGATTTCCTATCAAGACTTCCTCTCATATCTGGAGATTGGCCAAAAACATCTTTCAGGCCTATATAATATATTTATAGAAATGACCTTTGATCTTGGCTAAGTAAACAAATAAATCTTCTGAATGTGGGTCTATTAATTTATACAAGGGCCAAGCAAGAGATGGGGAATCAGCTAAATATTAGAATATCAAGTGTCAAATGTTTTCCTCTTGCTAAAGAAATACCTGGCGTCATACACTCAGTCCTTGAAATAAAATACAGGACATGCAATGTAATAAACAAGACTTCTGAAACTGACTGTAATGGGATGTGAATCAGCCATGGGTGACTGGACATCAGTCTAAATTTTAAAGGACTTTAAGTAACAAACTGGGATATCCAATATATTACCCAGCTGGAAGCTGTTGAGTGTCAAAAGGATCGTCCAAATCCCACTGAAAAGTAAATCAAAGCTATAGAACACACAGTACAATTCTTTTACTCAGTAGTAAGTCCCAATGGATTCAGTGGAGTTTACCGTCAGATAAATGAATAAAAGAACCACAGCAATAGCCTGTACATAATAGCAGTGTAACCAGATGAATTCTATAGCAGTAGCTGTGACTCCAGGCACATATTTCATTTCTAACTTCTCAGCAAGCCTAGGTTTTTCTCATGGCTCATAACTAATCCCTGGTAGTATCACAACTCTGCTTTTTCATATGGAACATTAAAAAAAAAAATGTTATAGAGGCTGCTTCACAATCTGCCCCTAGTATTCAATCCAACAGACTAATCACCATACTAATTTATTATGCTTGGTTTTATTATTATTATTATTGCTCACTAAAGCACCATGTGCAACTATGTCAATTTCTACTGAACAACTTTTAAAAAAAATGTCATTAGGTTTCCAATTTTACTTCAGGGTTGGAAGCTGGAACCTAGGAGGAAGAGTGTTCTGTGCATGCTAGATATCAATCAGTTGAAAATAAAGGATGAAATCCAACAGTATTCATACTCAGAGCAGACCCATTTAAGTAAATTTGATTTTAGTGGGTTTACTCTGAGTATGACAAAGTTACGATATCATCCAAAATTGCCAGTATCTTGGTACTTTTCTGTAGTCATTCATTTACATTGGGGGGGGGAGGGGGACGGACTTTAGTGTGCTATTGTTAACTCTAGCCTGTTCTTTCTATTAAAGGATAGGTGGCCAGGCCCCAGTTTAGAGGTCTGATCTTCCCATCCCCAGGCAATTTGTCTGATCCTTTCAACGCCTCACTGATTTGGGGGAATAAACTAAATTAAAGTAGGTAGCACTCTGGGATATTGAAACCCAGCTTCCTGGTGGGGATGCTCACTGCCCCCTCCTCAGTCATCAGATGTCTCATTAGATGAACAGAGGGGTAGTGATAACCCACTTTCACAGCTGATCTGCATGGGATTCAGCACTGCAATGGCTGCCCAAGCTATGAGGCCAGGTTCAAAGTTCTCATATAATGCCTGAGGAACTTGAGTGCAGAATACCTTAAGGAGTGTCCAGGCCATTATACCCAAGGGTAATCACTGATATAATCTGGAAGAGTGCTATTAGTTGCCCACCATATTTCAGAAGCCCAAATGATTGAAACTAGAAGTTGGACATTTAGTGATCTCATACTATGGAATAAAATCTTACACCAGAGATTCGTTAGGCATCCACATTGCTAATTGCATTTATGCTAACAGGCCTATTAATATAACAACTATTTAGTTGTTTAAGCTGTTTCGGGATTTTTTGATGCTTATTTTGTAATGTCTTTATGATATAGTATGTTTTATTGTACCTACATATTTAGTTGTTCATCACCTTGGTGTTTTATATGTGAGGGGATGGTCAATAAATAAATAAATAAATGGAAATAAATTACCCAATTTGCCACCCATTGAAATTTTGGGAATGCAATGCCTCTGCAGGTCAATAGACAGGACTGAAATCACTGAGGAAATTTAACACGCGTATAAAAGATTCATCTTCAGACTATGAACTTTAAAAACTTCGGCATCTACACAGTGTTGCCAATAATCTAATAGCAAAGTTCTGATGTGACACCTTGAACACTGACTAATTTATTATAGCATATGCTTTCATGGTCTGAAGGTCATTTCAGTTGCATGTTGTAAAGCAGCTCTTGCCCCGAATGCATAAAACATCATCAGTTTGTTATTTTTTGAGACTCTGTTGTTTTCACTGCATCAGAGAGACTAACATGGCTATATCCTTCTTGAACTTTTATTCTTGTGGGATGTTCCAGTAATACATTTTATGATTCCCCAAGGGCTGTATTTAAACAAATACTTGATTTAGAAAACCAGTAGAAGACAAATTAAAGAGAAAGTAGATATATCTTATCTCTTTTCAGTAATGACCAATAAATATGTATCTATCTCAGAACTGAATGCATTTCAAACAAGGCTAAATTTATAGGATTACACAAAGAATACTCTTCCTCGATACATTAATCGGAAAACAAGTGTTTCATAGCACTTTTGGCTGTATCTGAAATATTGTAACAACTTTGGCTCCCATAGACCCTGGCCATTAGTCATGCTGCTTGAGCTACTGGGAACTGTAGTTCAGTAACATCTGGATGCCACCAATTTGGCTACCTGTGATGTGGGGAGCTACCTGGCCAACAATAATTGCAGCACATACATTTGGTATAATAATAATAATAATAATAATAATAATAATAATAATAATAATAATAATAGGAGTCAGTCTTACCATACTTGAACTCTTGTGCAAGACCTCACTGTTACAAAAAGCACAAATGCAAAAGGATACCTCGTGTACCCATCCCCCAAAAGCACAAGCCTCCATTTTGCCCATTTCGGTACTTGATAACTAGCTGAAGAAAGCTCGTAACATTTGTCCTTGTGCCCATGTCCAGAATGAAAAAAGGTTAGTGGAGGGCAACCCAGATGCATTCCATTAAGCTCTGTCCACTGGTGTGGGCAACAACCAGCAGAAAAGCAATGAATTTCCACAGCTGAAAAAATAGGAATGCATGGAAACTGACTTGCCAAATGCACACACAGAAAAGCTGGGTCTGAATGACCCCTTTGCAATATACAGTCCATGTTTTGAAGCTTTCTGTATAGAGTTTCCTGGCAGAGAACTCATAATTTGAGCATGTCTATATGCAATACAGAGCTTAAATTGCCTTTGGATCTTTCTCACCTGATTGATTTAAAAGCAGAAGAGAATGTAGAGAAAGAAATTTGTTAAGCAAATAAGCATTGTGGCCTGTATAGATTTTACATTTGCACTGCATATCTATTGAAGAAATGACAGGCTTTGGGTTGTAGCCAATGATTTTTATAGGTCATGCTTGAAGTCCTCTCCACTGTGCTCTTTAGCAACAATGTTTTCCTCTTCTCCCACACCCACCCATTTGTTCTACAGTATTCAGTATCCAGCTCAAGGAACTGTTCTGTGAAACCTGAAAAAGTTGGTGGAAGGAGTGCAGCAATAAATGCAAAGAAATATATATATATAAACACTCCCAACACAGACACATAATTTCTGTCCAATACATTTTACTACAAAAACAGAGGGAAATGTCCAATTTTTCTACTGCACCATAAATAACAAACCATGTGGCATGCGGCAAGGCTACAAAACTATGCACAATTGCCTATAAGTCAGCTCCATTGAACTCAGGGGTTCTGACTGCATGGTCCAACTTATGAAATATACAGAGCTTTAAGAAAAAATCTTCAGCCAGCTGAAATACAACCTTTAGCTTTTAGTTAGAACTGCAGACAAATCTTGCAAAGAAGAGTTACTATTTTAACTGCAAGTGTGAAGGAGGACCCCATCAAAGAAATGGAAAGAAGTCTCCAGTCTCTGCTTAATTCTTTTCCCCTTCTCTGACTTCCTCTATGCTGATTTCTACACACATCAAAACTTGAAATCCTCCTTATCAGTTTTGAGAACAAGGTGGGTCCTTCAATTACCCTGATGTTCCAGCAGATGCCATCACCAGCCCTGCTCTCAGAAAAGTCCAGAGCTGCACTGGTCCATAATTGCACTCCACTACTCTGTAGGTCTTAATTATTACAATTCCATGGAATACATTCTGTATATGAAAAAAATCAGACTATAACAATTCCTTATACGTATTTGTTCAAGAGTTCAATACATAAGGGACATAACAGGTTTGAGGTGGATTAATATTCATTTATTACTCTACCTGTCCTGAAATACTAAGAAAACACAGGTGCTCTCATGACGTTTGTCATAGTCTAGCAATCCAGACAATGTTCCTTTTGAAAATAGCTCTCCTGATAAATTTTGGGTGGTGTATCTGAAATCACAAGAGACTAATTCACCAGTGATAGGTCTCATAGGCATTGCTGTCTTCAGATCAGATTGAAGTAGAGGCGATAAGGGTGCTGTAATGAAAGAACTAAAAAAGGGGGGAAACCTGTTTCTATCTATATCTTTCCTCTCTCCCTCTCGAGTATAGGAATGAGCCAGAGGTGGAAAAATCGATAGAAAATAATAGCTTTTAGGATGTTGTTCTTCTGTGTATGTAGCATCCTAGAGACTGAATGGGCTTTTGTGGATATCCAGGCAATTTCCCTGACCCCAATGGAGCTGTCATCACCCTAATGTAATTTAAAGCAAACTTTTAATCAAGAAGGGCAGAGTAGGCTATGGGTGCTTCTACACAGCTAAAATAACACATAACAGGGTGATGACAACCCATGGTTTACCATTTTTTAGGCCACAGGACATACACTGGGCAAATTTTACCTAAGGTATGTATGACCCAAGCTATATTAGCAGAATCTCTTCCCTTTTAGCTGTTCATCTCCCCTTCTATAGATGCCTGGTCCTTGCAAAGTGTTCAAGGAGAGACTCTTTCTACATCTCATTATGTCTTCTGGTATACTAATAAGATGTTAAAGCCTATGCTGTTTTCTATCAACCTGGCAAAAGACCCCCAACAGCAAAGCAAAACACTATCTATGGTGGATCTAATTTAATTGTTTTGGGTGGCTTGTGCCTTTATTACATATTCAACCCGATAGTGCTTTTCTTGGGCTTGCCTGCCACAAAGACTAAACTGAGTAGCTGCTTGATCTCTTGACTGAGCCAATGTGATCAAAGTGCAAAAGCCGCATAAATTCTCCTGAATGACAGCAATAGCACTGCTAAACAGTAACCTGCTGTGAAGTATTATGGTAGGGAAGGATGGAACTTGGATATTGATGTGTATCCTTTCAAGTAATTCAGCCAAGATTGTCAGCATCTTGTAAATGACCTGTCCTACAGCTAATTTTACAAATAGGTCAGATTCCTGGGGATAAAGCATTTTTTCCTGAGATTTTTCTGGTGAGCCATGTGTTTTGATTTAGTTTTGTATTCTCATGACATGATTTGTTTGGGTTGAATAATTCAGATGTAAGCTACTCAAGAAACAGTATTTTTAAATAAGCATCTTGATTCATCCAAGAAGTATGCACAGATCTTCCATTCACTGTAATACCCAGTGGCTCACATCTTCACCTGCATACATGGCCTGGAAGAGGCGGGGGAGAGATAAACAGGGCTCTGTTGAGGCTTATGGTGATCCGTCTCCATATGGCTACTATTGTCTGTGAGGGTAAGAAATGGACCTAACATGTTTAGTAATTTAAAACCATTCTTAGATATGGAGGGGGGGAATAAACCAATAAAGCACACCAAAGCAAAACAAAAATTATAACATTCTAACTCAAGTTTTAAATCTCCCAGTTAAATCAGTGGGATTTAAATTGCTGGATTATGCTAATTGTTTTGAACTAAAAACTCTCTCTCTCTGTAGATATACAATGGCAATAACACAGTGATGGAGAACATTTTTCAGCTTGGGGGCACATTCCCTGGCAGGTAACCTTCCTAGGGCCATATGCAGTGGTGGGAAGGGCCAACGCAAAGTGCATAGAACTACTACACACACCTATTCACACATACCCATTCATATATATCTACACATAACATTGACACATGTCCATTCTCAAACATACCACCCACCCACTGAAAACTGGGTTGGTCGTCATCAATCTCACCTAACACACAAATAATTTGTTCATCCTTCTCTTCATCAGCTTGTGTGTCTTTTCAGCTGCAAATATGATCATTTCCTTGTCAGTTGGGTATTGAAGTTCCTCATTCAAGTTAACTACCATTGCCTAGGTTTTACATGCGGCCAAAGTGGAGCCAAGAACTAAACACTAGCATACACTAAATTGGAGAAAATGGACTAAAACCTGAAAGGAAGTGATGTACTTTATCAATACACAGGTAGTTCCTCAATGAGAAGGAATCATTGAGAAGGAAGAACAGGTTGCCTTTCTGTCACTCCCCACTGATTCAAGTAACTTATTGGAAGCATTGTCCCTTTACCCCAAAAACTTTATAGATGCTCTAAAAATGCCTAAAGCTCAGCATCTGACTGTTTTTCCTTGCTATGAAAATGGCCACTGTAAAGCAGGCAGCCGTACATTGAGTAAAACACCCCATTTTCCCTGTCCATGGCTCAGCACTGAGGGCTATGCTTGGTTTTGTCCTTTTTGTGTGTGTGCCTTTTTACTGCCCAGTATGGTCAAGGTGCTATTACGTTAATAGTTGTTGTCACAAGTACATTGCTTTTATGTTCTCCGCATTAATATAATGAAGTCTTGTCACACCTCTTTTGTCATTTGCAATCAGCAAAGTCTTTGAAGGTTAACATCTCCTTTATCCTGTTTCTCAGAACAAAGGCTTCCTCTACATTCCTCTGCTTAAATATAATCAGAAGGAATACAGAGGACATTAATGTTACATCCGCTTCTGAACCACAGAAATGCTAGAGAAACCTCATTTTGAATTGCAGTATAGGACGGCGTGTTGACAGAAATGTAGCCTTGGTACCCGGCCAGAAATTGTTGTCACCATCCACGCTATTCATCCCATAAAAAATGGGAAGGAAGAGATCTTATCTGTGAAGCTGTATTATGCTTCAGAAATGCCCAGGAGCAAGAAGAAGAAGAAGAAGAAGAAGAAGAAGAAGAAGAAGAAGAAGAAGAAGAAGGAGGAGGAGAAGAAGGAGAAGGAGAAGGAGAAGAAGCAGCAGCAGCTCAGAGCGAGTTCAGAAATGAGTCCCTGCTGATCTCTCATTTTGTTGTCCCCTCAAATTGTGTACTAAACACATAATCAACATTGGTGAGCACCATTGTGGACCCCCAAATATGACTTTTAGAGAATATTTGAAGTATCAGAGGAAAACGTATTTGGCTCTAGGGTATTAACTTCTGAAGCCGATGACTTAAATTCCTTGCCAAATATAGCCTTATATACTAAAAGGTAATCTTACACCAGCGTTCCCAAATGAACACTGAGTTAGGGTAATGAATTTACAACAGCACTTTATGATAAAATGGATAGGCAACTGGCATGGCTAGGCAACTGGCATGGCTAACCCTAACCCAACATCTGGAGGGTTGCAGAGTCTCCATTCCTGTGTTAAATGCACCTTTGCCAATCCGATCAGTTGACGAGTAGGCTGATAATTATTGGACTGCAGCAGTTGTGGAGGGGGAAACTAACCTGTTCGCTCCATGTTGCAGTCCTGAGGGAAATTCCTATGCAGCAGCTGCTATTTGCTTTTTTGGGAAATCCTCATGTCAATGGGAATACCAGCTTCCCAAGAATAAGCAGTTTGTTCCTTTGCCTCCTTTGTTTCAGGACTATTTCAAGGGGGGGGGAGCAAATTGTATGTATTTATTTATATTCCATATTTTCCCCAGGCAAGGACTAAAGGCAGATACAGCTAAAATAAAGAAAACCCCTAAAAACAGAGCAGGTTAACTTTTTAAAGACAACACTAATAGAATAAAAACAATCTAAACAGATCTATCTAAAAATACAAATTATAACAAAAGAGGGAAACTATCATAGCACTAGCCCTTTCTAGTCAGTTCCTAAAGTCCTGTTGTAATAGAAAGGTCTTTTTCAACTGGTGGATAGACAACAAGGAGAGAGCCAGCCTAACTTCTCTAGGAGAGGAGTTCTAAAATCTGGGAGCTGCTTTTCTCCAGTTCAATTCTTTCTGATTTTCAAAATTCTGGAAACTCAAATTTAAATTCAGTGTTCATCAAAAAATGAACCTTCCCAGATATGCACAGAAAAATTTCCACAAAGCATTTGGATACTTACAAAATGAGCATTTTCTAATTGTAAAACTTGGCAGTTTAATGCCAGTTTTCTGAATGTAAACAAAATTGTATATAATCATGCAATGGAATAAATTATGTGAAACTGCATTGTGGGCTGCTGTCTATTTGGCAACATTTATTGCTATCTAGTTTTGTAGGGGGTTGTCAGGGTTTTGTTTTTTTTGCCTGTGTGACCCTATTCTGAAGCTGGAAGTTTCCCATGACACTTTCCAATAATAAAGCTTGTTGTATTATTCAAAAGCAAAGGGATCACTTAAAGGACATGTTTTCTTGCATCTTTTTGGTGGCCTGCAGTAAGCACAACTACCAGTCTTATCTCACGCCAAAGCCTGGACTAGTTAAGCAGCCTTGTTTATACGACCAGTAATGTGTTTCTGTATCTAATTCATGCCAGCATGTACTCTTGGCTAAATATACTTCCAGAGAGAAAGAGGAATAAATAGACAGAAACATTTGAGAGAAGAAGCAACACACCACCTCGTTCATATTGTTTTGGGCTTTACTTGACTTTATCCAAGCTCTTTTCACTTCAGGGTCTTATATACCACATGTTATATACCAGAGTGGCTGGGGAAACCCAGCCAGATAGGCGGGGTACAAATTAATAATAATAATAATAATAATAATAATAATAATAATGTTGGAGGCAGTATTTCTCTGAATTTTGCTGTGAATTGCAGATGAGCAGTGTGCTTTTGCACTGATGTCCAGCTAGCAAGCTTCCCATAGGGATCTGGTTGTCCACTCTGGGAACATATTGCTGGACTAGATGAGCCTTTGGCCTGATCTAGCTCCTCTGGAGCCAAGTGAGGATTCCCAGGTAAGATCCTCCCTCTATTGTGTGGGCAGGTAGTCCCTCCCCTCCCCTACCTGGCCTGGTCTCCTTGGCAACGCTTCCCCCAGGCGGGATTGGACAACTGACTGAGGTAGGCGGAGACCTCCAGGTATCCCACCTGAGGGAAGGCGAAGCCCTCCAGGTATCCCACCTGAGGGAAGGCGAAGCCAAGCCTATGCTGATGGAGCCGCTCCAGATCCGGGGGCTGCTCGCATCCATGCAAAGGGCGCCCCCCATTTTATGTGGGAAGCGGTCATTGCTGGACTAGATGAGCCTTTAGCCTGATCTAGCTCCTCTTTCATTCACTTTTGCTTTAGCCATGTTTATTAAGTGCTATTAATATGTTTCGGCTGTTGTGTTTGGGACTCATCATTTGGATTTGCGGTTTCTCTCTCCGTGACAGAAAGGAGGGAAATAAATAGCTCATTAAGGTAACTACAGAAACTGCAGCAATACCTGTGGGAGACCTGGAGTCGAGCTGGGTTTTACCAGACTTCTAGACTTGTATTCTCAGCTGGTTTCCTAGTCAGCAATCAAGGACTCACAAAAATGATAATTGCCAGCCATCACCTCTTCTAAAAGGCATTTAACAATTTTCTGTTTACTCAATAGCCCTTTAGGGATGCCTCAGTTTCTTACATCAAACAAAACTACCTGTTTACTGGTATTATATTGCACAACCAATAACTTAAGTGAATGTAGGCCCACAGGGTTTAAATCCATATTTCCCGGAGCCCCTCCAAAACAATGAAGAAAACCTGCCAGCATTTCTGTGGTGAAAATAAGGACATCTTATTATTATTATTAATTATTATTATATTATTATTATTGTCAGGGGCTCAGGAGCAGAAGCACAGGGGAGAGAGGAAATGGAGAGCGAAGGAGAAGAATCTGAGGGCAGCGTAGGGGAGTATGACAGTGACCCGAGAGATTCCATGAGCTTCTCCAGCGAATCAGAAGATTCCCAGAAGGGGGCGCCGATGGTCAGGGCAAGGGGGGTCCCAGGGGGGACGCACCAGAAACAAGGGGCGAGCGGGGACTCCCAAAGTAGCAGCGGGGGATCAGGACCAGCTTCCCCACCAGAGCGTAGTGGGGGGGAAGAGTCACATGTGTCAGGACCAGCGTCTCCTCCAGCGGGGAGAGAAGATGAGCCAGGGCTGACCACGCCTCCATCGGAAAGTGGGGGAACGGAGGGGAGGTCAGTTCCAGCTAGCCTCCCCGAAGGGGGGAGCAGTGACAGCAGCAGTGCAACGGTCAGGAGGAAAGTTGCAGGCTGGGCGCGCGCGCCAAGTTCAAATGTACAGGCGCGCGGGACAGCAGGAAACCCGGATTGGGAACCAGGTCCTAAAGCCCGCCGGAGGCAGGGGGAAGACTCAGGGGACTCAGCGTCAGAAGAGTCTAGGAAGGGCGAGACCCCAACGGACAGGCGGAACCAGAGGAGGAGAGAGCAAAGGAAGAGGTGGAGCAAGGCTAGAGTCTTAAACTGGTGTCTGGGGGGAGGAGATTCAGACGGAGCTTCAGCGGTCTAGAGTTTGAGACGTAGGGCTGCACGCTGCGGCTGTGAAAGTGAAGCTGAACTTCAATAAAGACTTTTATACTTTACAACGAAGTGGCGTTGGTCCTTTGTGAGCGGGGACCTCGGGCAGCTCTGACAATTATATTTATATTTATACCCCACCTATCTGGCTGGGTTGCCCCAGCCATTCTGGGCAACTTCCAAATTATATAAAAACACAATAAAACATTAAACATTAAAAAAACTTCCCTATACAGGGCTGTCTTCAGATGTCTTCTAAAGGTTGTAAATGTAGTTGCTTATCTCCTTGACTCAGGGGTTACATAACTCCAACATTTCTCCAATGAAAATAGGGACGTCCTAAGGAAAAATGGAACATTCTGGGATCAAATCAAAAACAGGGACGGCTTCTGTAAATCTGGGACTGTCTCTGGAAAATAGGCACACTTGGAAGGTCTGGGATGGTGAACTTCAGGACTGTGAGCCAAATGTGGCCTAGAGACTTTCCCCCAGGCCACACACCGCCCCCCTTCCAACCTGTCTCCCGAGTCCGTATCCATCAGTGGCTCTGTTTTGCAGCTTCCTCAAATGTTTTTGCCTGGCAGGAGGAATATGAACTCTGATAATGCTTCTTGTCTTCCTGGATGGTGGATAGAGAGGGTTGTGTGGGTATGGGTAGAGACTAGCCTATTGTATAAAGGTAAAATTCACATGCTTTGCTCTGTGCTCTTTTGTTTCCCACCCCCATCACCACTGACACGTGGCCTGCAGAAGGTTGCCCAGAATGTCCCTCAGGCTGAAAATGGTTTTAAGATCCCTGATCCAAACCCATAAGGCTTGGCCAGCAAAAGTACACCTACCCGGCAAAAAGACTGATTAGCATCTAAATAGGAGAATTCCAGGAGGGAAGATTCTTTATTACCTAAGAGAGTTAAACAGAGCAATTAAGCTTTGCTGACTTCAGAATGTCGGGTTCTCTCTGTAAAATCGCAGCAGCTATATCAAGCCAAATCAGGACCACTGTAAAAGTATAAACACTAAAATATTATGAATCACAATATGCAATATTGCAGTGTACAAATCACAACGTACTACGTACAAATCACACACCTGACAGCTAATTGATCTTCTACAACCCAATGTTAATTTGATATAAAAATGCACCTTACAAGGTACACTTGAAATAACCATGAATCATTACAAAATAAAGAAAGGATAATCAGCATTAGAAAAGTTGTTGAACTTTGTATTTCCTTGCAAACCTTGGCTACATACCGTATTTTTCAGTGTATAACACCCCCCCAAGTATAAGACGAACCCTATTTTGGGGGACTCCAAATTAAGAAAATGGGGAAGATTGCCCACAGACAGTTGTTGACCTTTTTTTGGGGGGGTTGCCCACCCAAATCAACAGCAGGCCTTGCCATAGCCACTAATCACTCGCCCAATCGCCACTGACAATCTCCTGCTTGTGGCTGCAACCAATTGCCCCCCCTGCACTATCTATGTATAAGACGACCTCCAATTTTTAATATTATTTTTGAATAAAAAGCCATCATCTTATACATGGAAAACTACGGTATATTTCCCCTCTCAAATATGAGATCAGCATTATGACCCACAGCTAACCGGTCAAAATGGGAAATGGATTTCTGAATTGTGGGAGTTTGCATTTCGAACAGACCATTTCCACATTTGCTACTATCACTCATCTCATCACAGTTGACAAGATCTGTGTACTTCTGTGCGGAGGGGAGTATTTACTTACACTATAATAACAAAACCCAACTTCCACTCCAATGGTTCTCTTCAGCTCATGCCTCTGCCACCATTTAGTCTCAGATCTATCTATTTATTTATCTTGACCCCCACAACGCTATACCATAACTATATGCATTGTTTACAACCATGTCTCTATATTTTAAAAAACCACATTAAAATTTTAAATCAAAGACGATCAACTAACCACTATAGAAATTTGTTTTCTTAATTGTCTACATAAGACTGGTGGCATAAGCTGTTGTGTGGGAACTCGTGCACCATGTGGGATCAGGGCATGGAGGGTCAGGGGCAGCTTGCCTATAGAGGCAAGTGGCGTGGGGCACCGGGGCACTAAGTTCTGGAGGGTGCCAGGGAAGAGGTGGAGGCTGGACACGGTGCCTCCCGGCATCAGCTTGCTGCCCTCGTCCGCCTCTGCCATGCTGTGCCGAAGCAGCGCTGTGCCCAGAGCCTCTGCCTGCCATGGCCATCGCAGCACGGGCACCTGGAAAGAGGCTGAAGCTGGGCGCGGCACCTCCCGGCATCAGCTCGCCGCCCTCGCCCACCTTGCTGAAGCAGCTCCGTGCCCAGAGCCTCTGCCTCTTCCCCACTGGAAGAGCCGCCCTCCAGCTGCTGCCTGCCTCCTCCAGCCCCGCAAAGCTGCGGGCAGCGCTGTAAGAAGGTTGGCAACTCTTGGAAATGGGGGGGGGGAGGGTGCTGGAGGGATCTTTGCACCACAGCGCCGGATATACTTAAGATGGCCCTGTGGAGGGTGATGAGCACCCTACACATCCACATGCTCCTACCCTGGGCGCCGGCAAACAGCGCTATGCCACTGACTACTGGCAACTTGGTACATTGCAAAGCCTCTTTAGAACTATTCTATTTTAGAGATGGAAAGTGTCAATAAAAGATTTTTACCAAGACTAACAGCAGCACACCAGGTGATTTTCATCAGGATCCCAGCTGGGGAGGGAAGTGTGAAACCTCTCTTCCCTATGCACTGCAGTCCTGATGAAATCACTCCCTACCCTGGCACAAGTTATTAAGTAAACTAATGTGCATTCTGATTTAGTTTGGTTCTGGAAACTCACTTTATTTAAGAAGAAATGAGAGTAAGGAAGCAAAACTTAACGGAAAATTGCAGCTAAGTTATATGCACATAATTGCAATGGGAGGGGGATGCATTCCTGATGTGCAATTAGTAAATACATTAAACTAAAGCACTTTCCTCGTTTCCTTAAAGAATCTTAGAATACGATTTTACCAATATGTATATTTTAAACTTCAGCACTTGGTAAACCAATAATAATTGCTCAGTGACTTTGCCACAAATGATTATTCTTGTCTGAATTATATAATGGGAACTTGGAAAGCATAGCAGTTCTATTGCCAGAGACAGTAGTTCTAATTCTATATGGTAGAAAAATCAATATTCGTAATGATGAATTCTGTTAAAGCTACATAGAATCTCCCCTGCACTGTCATATTATCAATAAGTGTCCAGATCTCATCCAGTTTTGATCTGTATGGTGCTGCAGGACAAAATTGCCCTGTCTCAGTCTTGTCTGATATTGTGTTGCACAGTTAGCTATTACAGTCAGAGAAAATTATGGTTACCACTGAACTTGGTATTAAAAACCAATATCTGACTATAAGATCATTATAGTTGAACAGTTTTGACTGAATATAACAGTCATTAAAAACATACTTTACTGTTCAGAACAAACATTACCAAATGGAACTAAAAATGCCTAGTTAAATATATGTTTTTAGCTGATGTCTGAATCCCCCCAAAAAAGTGTAGGTTCAAATCTAAAGTTCTGTTCTGATGATTAAATAATTTAACTGAGTTAATCCACCTTGGTAGGATATTGTCCTGAACGGTAGAACACAATCTATTAATAAATAAGATAATGTGTAATTTCTAGCTGACCTAGTTTTTATTTAACAAGATTTTATACACAGCTTGATTGTAACAAAACCTCTAAGTGGTTTACAAGAAATATTAATATTTTGTACTATAGTAGGTGCCGCACATTTTTAATCTTATGAAAATATTAAAATAATGCATCAAAACACAGTCTTTCCATAGATATCAAACAGTCTTTCCATAGATATTTCACAAGACAGTGAATTAGTTCTTCCATGAAATTAAATGTAGCCTGAAATTCTAAACTAAGGATAGTGGCATTTACTGCCACAGTGATTTTACTTTAAAAAATATTAAAAGTAAACTTCAGGCATTGGTTATAAGCCATACTGACAGTCCCCGCTTTATGGGGGGGGGAACCCCACATCACTGCAAGTTTTTCGCTTCCACATTAGCTAGCTAAAAATATTATCAAAAGCAGAACTATTTCTCATATACAAGGTGTGCCATTTATGCCAAAAAGCAAAATGAAGTTCATGTATATTTCATTCTAAATCCCAATTTTGAAATTTAAGTCTGAAATTAACATGAACTTTGTTGTCAGAAGAGCTGTGTATCTAATTCTGACAGAGATTATCCCATTTTGCCGCATCCCCATTGCCTGCAGAATCCTTTTGTGCAATCCAAATCGAATGCTACAGTTATTAGTAAGGAAAACATGTTACTTAAACAGGGTAGTTGCTTTTGACATTCAGTGTCGCAAATCCCTTCTTGTTATTCCGTTTTTTTATTTCGTTTGGAAGAGATTTGTTCACTGGAAAAGAGGTGGACTGTGCTGATGTCCTTCTGTGTTTCCTGCAACACGAGGGAGAAGATTTTAAATTAGCTCTTCTTAATGAGGACAAGTGCAGCCTGAGAACTAAAAGAGGCTTCTGGGATGTATTTATCTAATTCTTAGTTATGAGTTTGTTTCTTTTTAACAGCCATCCTCTACTTTCTGTATTTTCTAACACCCATATATTTGAAGCATCTTCAGTATACATTTAAAGCACATGACTTCCCCCCCTATATCTTGGGAACTGTAGTTTCCTCCTCACAGAGCTATAGTTCCCAGCACCCTTAAACTCCTGATCCCAGAATTCCATGGGGCAAGCCCTGTGCTCTAAATGTGTTGTGAATTGTGGGTATCTGTCATTTCTCAATAGGAATGCTGTCCCACAGACCAGTGGCAGTCACACAAAAATTCTGAGTTACTTTCATATCTTTGGAACATAAAGGAGAAACACTTCCGCAGACTGCAGTGGCCTACTGGCTATATAAGGGATACATCAGTCCCTCAAGTCACCTGACCACAATATCTGGTATTTGCACATTTGTCCAGCATGAGAAAGGACCCTGTGATTCTAGAGTTTGTACCCATGATTGGGTGGTAGGGTTCCTAATCGAACTTGCATTCACCTTGTGTGAACTTTATATAAGTATAATATTCTCTGCCTCTGGATCCCAGTGTGTTCTGCTCTTAGGTCAACACCCAGCAGAGACAGGAAGTCTCATAAGCAGTTTCCTTTCGTTTAAGAACAGCACCTGGAGACATACCTGCCTTTCAGCAAAGCTAGGCAGCTCACATAACCTCCCACTTCTTCCAAAACATACACAGAGATGGAACAAATGACAATTCAGAGGGACTAAACTACACCAGGTGAGTTATCAAAGGGAGGTGGAACTTCATGGTTCCATGACAGACTCCTTAACATACATGCAGGATACCACAACGTGTACTTTGGTACAAACATGCTTGGAATATTATGAGGGAGCAGTTCGCCCTGGTCTTGCATTGCCTTTGCAAAGGCTTCAGTTTCAGGTGTGGGCACCTCCATTTCTTTCATGCCTTCCTTTGTACGAGCCCAAGAATCAGTTACTTTGGTAGATAGGCCTACAAACTATTATTTGTTTATTATCACTTTGATATCTTGCCTTTCCTCCAAGGAGTTCAAGGTGGCGCATGTGTTCCTCCATTTTATTACCACAGAAACCCAGTGAGGTAGATTAGGCTGAGACAGTGACTGACCCAAGGTCACCTAGTGATTTTCATGGGTAATTGCGGATTTGAACACTGGTCTCTCAAGCCCTGTTCCAATAGTCTCACCATCACACCGGCTCTTGAACTGTTGCATTTTTGTTTTTAAACTGTGCTTCCAGTCATGGCTGAGGCACAGGGCAGCAGAAATAAAACAGTTCTGAAGAAGGTGTAATGGTCAGTCATCTTATGAATACAATAAAAGACACTGTTCTTGTTTTTCTTTAAAAAAACTGATACAAGAGGAGTACTACTTAATAAACAAGCAGCTGTGCTTTTATTGCCGAGTTATTTCTCTGTGCATTTGAAGAGCAGCAGGTGGAATACTTGGCCATACACTTCAAAAGAAAGCCTGAGTTTCTGTGATAAAAACCTGCCTCATATCCTAAGCAGTTTCCCTAAAATGCATTAATAGTTTAGGTCATACCTTGCATGCTCAGTTTAAGTTAATGGGATGTCTAAAATATTCTGTTCCTTGGCTTTGAACATTACGATGTCAGTGTAATAGATTTAACCATGTTTAACAGATGTCCAATTTTGTGAAGATGAAATACAGCACATCGGCCTCTAGAACGGACAACACTGGCAATTTTCAACTATAAATCTAAAAAGTTGCTGTTTTTTAAAAAAATGCTATCAGAGTTTAACTGTGTAATGTCCTAGACATAGTAGTCTAACTCCTGGAAAATGCTCAAGCATATAACAGTTTAATGAAAATGCACAGCCCACTATTTTCTTGTATGCTTCTTCCCACAACAAGTCTAAGTGCTTGAATTAATGCAACATCTATAGCCAGTAGAAATAAGAGTGAAAGTGATAATGGCCCCAGGCCCGCATTATGGTGTTCTTATAACCAGAGGAAGGGGAAGCAAGCAAAATTAATAAAAGCCACACATTTGAGCACATTAATTTGGGGAAAGTGGGTACAAGTGCTCCTCTTGGTGCAGATGGGGTTGGAAGGAAATGCAGTTGTTGCCTTATAACCCTCCAAAGTAGTTACAACAGTGATAAAGGTAAAGGTACCCCTGCCCGTACGGGCCAGTCTTGACAGACTCTAGGGTTGCGCGCCCATCTCGCTTAAGAGGCCGGGGGCCAGCGCTGTCCGCAGACACTTCCGGGTCACGTGGCCAGCGTGACAAGCTGCATCTGGCGAGCCAGCGCAGCACACGGAACGCCGTTTACCTTCCCGCTAGTAAGCGGTCCCTATTTATCTACTTGCACCCGAGGGTGCTTTCGAACTGCTAGGTTGGCAGGCGACAGAATACTGCTAATGTTATAATTCGTGTCTGGAACGTGTCGGCCTGTAGGGGCCAGGTTTTCTGGCAAGCGTAGCACAAGTAAGGTCCAAAGCACGAGAGAGTTCCCTCCTAGTAGTAGGATGTTCTACCTTGGCCCAGTATACCTGAAGGAGCGTCTCCACCCCCATCATTCTGCCCGGATGCTGAGGTCCTTTCTGCCCGGAAGGCTGAGGGCCTTTTGGCAGTTCCCACACTGCGAGAAGCAAAGCTACAGGGAACCAGGCAGAGGGCCTTCTCGGTAGTGGCACCTGCACTGTGGAACGCCCTCCCATCAGATGTCAAAGAGATAAACAACTACAGTGGTACCTCTGGTTACATACTTAATTCATTCCAGAGGTCCGTTCTTAACCTGAAACTGTTCTTAACCTGAAGCACTACTTTAGCTAATGGGGCCTCCTGCTGCTGCTGCGCTGCCGGAGCACAATTTCTGTTCTCATCCTGAAGCAAAGTTCTTAACCTGAGGTAATATTTCTGGGTTAGCCGAGTCTGTAACCTGAAGTGTATGTAACCCGAGGTACCACTGTACCTGACATTTAGAAGACATCTGAAGGCAGCTCTGTTCAGGGAAGTTTTTAATGTGTGACATTTTTATGTATTTTTAATCTTTGTTGGAAGCCGCCCAGAGTGCCTGGGGAAACCCAGCCAGATGGGCAGGATACAAATAATAAATTATTATTATTATTATTATTATTATTATTATTATTATTATTATTACTACTACTACTATGCTGATTTCTTGCCTTAGGTCTCATCTGTACTACACATTTAAAGTACTCTTATCTCACTTGAAAGAGTCATGGCTTGCCCCAAAGAATCCTGGAAACTAGTTTGTTAGGAGACTATTGCCCTTACAGAGCTACAAAAGGAGGCAAGAGTGTCTGTCATAGCGTCATGTCCTACTGATCACAACCTGACCCAAAAGGGACATCCCTAGAGGAAGATACTGAGTCATCAGGGCTGCTGCAGACCCATGGAGACCTTGGCTGTAGAGGATTCCTTCACTTCAGGTCACAGTAGCTGCAAGGGCAGGAAGAAGTGACATATCCCAGAGGGCGCTCTGCAATACCAAACCTGTGAGATGCTCAACCAGGATAATCTGCAGAGATGAGGGACTGGCTGTACAATCCACATCTTGTCTGACTATTGCTGTCCAGTTACTTGGGTAGACAGCTCCCCTTCTATCTCTGAAACCTGACTTTTGCCCTGCTGGACAGCTCCTCTGGCTTGTGGGTTCACCCTTGCAGCTGTTGTGTCGGAAGGATCAATTCATATAGCCAGGCTAAATTAACCGGAATGGCTAAATTAACTGGAATGGCTAAATTAACTGGAAGACTAAGAAATCAAGAAGACAACAAATATAAAAAAGAATGGAAAATGTTTATTGCATATATACAAAATCATTGTAAAGAAGTTAATACAATAGCAGGTGTTCTTTAAAAAACAAACAAACAACCACTTGTAATATTAAGGACAATGATCAAAAATTGAAATAATTAAAGATAAGGAAATTATAGACATGTACAATACAAGATAATATAGAAGAATGAGGGGAGGGAATGGAGGGAAGTCAAGGGACCTGAGTAATCCCAAAATATGGCTTTAATAAGGTGTGAAAATGTTTTATTTTCTATTTTCTATTTTTATTTTAATTGTATTTGTTTGTTATGGTGTATATGATGATAATGTTTAAATGTGAAAATTAAAACACACACACACACACAATATTCATATAGCCAAGGACATGGGTTCACCCATTCTTCTCAGGTATGACACTGCCTATGCTACCAGTTGTGCCTATGCTTTGGGTTACCATCAATTCTACATATTCTTTGATACACAAATGATACATCATCATTATTATTATTATTATTATTATTATTATTATTATTACTATTACATATTACAGGGAACATGTACACAAAACACAATGGTGGTCTTGGTCTAGAGAAGCTTTTTTAAAAAGTATTTTTAAAAAAATCTCTTTTCTTTTAAATGTATCAGAAGACCTGTTTCCATTCTTCCATGTACATTCTATATGGTCTTTAGTTATAGAATTTAAAAGAAATGGTTTTCACTTACCCAAATTTTCCATTCTTTTCTTTGTGCTACGTGTAAATAAGCTAATGCCTTATGAAACATTATATTGTAGTCATTATGCTTAATGCTTTTGAGAACTGGGTGGAAGTATTTGCATCATTAGGGTATTATCTGAAGATTTCCTTCCTAATATAATTGTTCCAAGAAACAGAAGTAATGACTGCAATGTTTCATTTCTTTCTTCTCTCTCCCTCTTTTTTTTTTAAAGCTTTGTAGTACATAATATTTCTTTAGTGCAAAGGTAATGCCCAGAATTGGAGAAACAAGCGATGAATGTCTTTTCAAGTGATGTAATTAACTAGGAAGATCTTTCAAGGACCTATTATGCTAGTGCTTTGGCCAACGTTATCTGTAAAATTTATTAGCAGTGTTGGTGTGAAAATGGAACAGACAAAGAAATTAGTCACCAACAACTATGATTTTACAAGCATTGCATTTCCAGGATAAACAGCCTGCTGCTCACCCATCCCTTATTGCTAACACTTGCTCTTCTCAGAATTCCCACAGGTACTAATCTCAGGACTTTGAATTTGAGCCTCCATTGGCAAACCAAGCTTCACACAGCTGCGTCACAAGGCGTGGGGCTGCAGACAGGCAAACTATACCTTAAAATGGAGCTCTCAGAGACTCTTCACCACAGCATGTTCAGAGCACTCAAATATCCATGGCCATAGTGTTTTCCCCTTGCATCCTGCACTATGGAGAACTCTCAGCTCCATCTGTTGTTATGGCCAGTTGGTACCTATTGTAGCTTTTGGTACGCTCATGACTCATTCTTTCTTGCAGGATCAGAACAAAACTACACAGAGCACAAATGAATGGAGACAGACTCCCCACATGGGATAAATATTGCTGCAATTGCCACATTAGTTCCCCCAGGAGGAGATTTCCAGACATAGGCATTGGAGAACTGCCATTAGGGAGTGGAGAGCTGTTCTTGAGCATAAAGATCACCCATAGTAAGGTACTAATATTATTGTAATGTTTTCTTTCAATTTAATACAAGGAGAAACTGCTGGGCTTTTTGTAAAGGTCTGGTCCCAGACATGCTATGGTGTTTTAGGGTTTGTTCTTTCCCATTTCGAGTTATTTCCAGTAGGGTCATCTTGACAATAACTCTTTTCTGACATGCTATTAAGTCTGATTCAAATATAGCCCTTTCACCATATATAGTCCTTTCACAAAAAAATACTATTGAATGTTCTGATTATTTATTTTGGGCTGCTTCCAGACTGTTGCTTTTTTGTTGGTTGGATCCGTATATAAGCAATTTTACGCTACCTAATTCAAGTAGGTTTGGTGCTTTTGCACTCATCTTCCTGCCCAGATTTTTTGCGGTAAGCAAAGTGATGGGAAATTGCACTGAAAAGTTTAGGATGGCAGGCATTTGGTGTGGTGTTGTAAAACCTCCACACAAACAAGTCAGAATGAATGTTCAATTAACAGCAGATGTTGTACACAAACCTTGTGAAAACAAATCACGATGAATGCTCAGTAAATAGGTCATCTTGATCTTGGTCTAATTAATTGTTAACCAGGCAGTTTCTTCCTTGCACCTACCTCATAAAACGTTGATAAGCAATATGTCATTCCGTTTAGTTTATTTGCAGACAAAATAAAGTTATTACTGAATATAAAAAAGTTAACAATGAGATACCCAGGCTTAAAAGGTTATTGAATTCATCCTCGGCAGTTAAAGCTACTAATATTAAAGAGATTTTTTTTCCTGGATTAATGCAACCCAGCAACATGAGGCAATACTATAGAACAAGGTCAGTAGAGGCTGATACGAAATCTTATTCTAAACTAAACTGTAGCTTAGTCTACTCAGTGTTTATCCATTAGGTATTTTCAACTGATAAGTGCATGAGAAGGTATTTATATTGAAGATGTTCAAAATTCATATTACTTCTGGATTATTGCCAGTATTTGAATTATGAGGGGAAAGTAGGGGGCTCTAAATGAAATTCACAAGCTGCACCCCCTGGCTCCCTGTTTCTGCCATATTATGCCCCCATAGGGCATACTCCTTCTGGGGTAGTTTGTCCATCTTTGGTCCCCACCCTGCACTCAGCTCTCACCTGTGGCTCCTAGAAGCTGTCAACATATGACACTGACTACCCCCTGGGAAATGGCTTGGGTTGGCCAGCTAAACCAGGTGATGGTAACTGATGAGTCTCAAACCCTAGTGAATTAGGGACTCAGTGAATTCCCTGCATGCGAAGACAGGCACCAGTAGATTGAGCTGATGAGACCAAGAGTAGGTCCAACGGTCAAGGAGGAGTTTTCTGTACATGCTGTAGAGGAAAGTGAGGGGCAGGTGAGGTTCATCAACCTGGAAAGGTAGCCCATCTAGGAGAAGGAAAACTCTGATCCTAAAGCTCTGCTGCCTTGCAGGATATCTTCAGAAGATGAAAAGGCTAAGGAGTAAACCCTACACAAATATGGAGTGGAGTTCCTAAGACAGTTGGATGGTGCCTTGTGCGCCTCCTTCCAGAAACTCCTGCAGCCAAGCTGGTACCAAGCATATTGCTCTGCTTTCCTTTGGACCACATCAGTGAGGCCGAGAGGGGAGTCTTGTCACCTGGGCAGCCTAGAACCTTGATCCACACTGCCCAGGCTTGTGCCCCAGTGAAGCAGTCACTTCACTGCTACTAATGCAGTGATTTGACTTCACCCCTGGAGGTACACTCCATTGTCTCATGGGACAGATGGGTGCCAACAACAATACACACTACTAGCATTAGCTCTTAAGCACTTCTTGGTTTTTTAAAAAGATATATCTTTTAAAAAGGTGTGTTTGCATTGGTAAAGAAAAGACTGCACTCTTGCCCAGCTTGAAAAAAAATAATGTAATGGAGGTAACATCAGGTGGTTTTGTAAAAAATTGAGGGGAAGACACACACTGTGTGGCTCCATCCCATCAAGGACCACCCATTACGGCGAACAGGAAATACTGTTTTAAGAACTGGGGACAGAAACTTTAGACTGCTCATCTGAACATGCTTTCACCAATGTGCGCACACACATAAATTGGAGCTGAGTTTTCATTGTGTGAGATAAAAGCCCCATATGGACACAGCCTGAGCCCCAGAATGTCATAATGTACCTTTTGGGTTTGCTTTGCAATCAGTCCCCTCTTATTTTATTCAGCCCTGTTTGTCATCTTTTGATCTCAGCAGGAGACAAGTTTATAAATTGGTGCCCTCTTTGAAAATTCAGCTCTTGGCAGATCACACCAATCAGAGAGAACAGCCATTTTCCTTTTCTTTATACTTTTCAGGCTTATCACCAACAGTCTCTATCCTTCTGATCTCTCACAGTGGCATACCTTTTGGTCTTGCCCTATTTTACAATACAGTGCTCATCTGAAAATTCTAAGAAGACTTTGGAAAGCCATTTTTAAAAAGTGCATTTAATTGCAAATAAACCTTTTAGAATGAGTTTTATGATATATGAAACATCTATTTTTCATATTCTACTAAAAACACAGTGAAGAAAATTTTAATACATTTTAAATAATCCATTTTAAGAGGGGGAAAGCTAAGCGTTTTGTGGTATCTTAAAGAGTAGTAACTTCAAAAAATAGATAGTAGTCATAAAAGCTTAAGGCTCAGGCGACTTTGGTGGAAGTATTGTTTTAGGAATCGTAGGCAGAAACGTTCATTCAAACGTTCTAGGCTGCCCAGGTGACAAGGCAGAGACCATTCATCTGTGCATACATTTGCACCAATGAGCACATTTAAAAAATGGATCTGAGCTATAATAACAGTATTAAAATGCTGATTGGACAATACATCTCTCCTGGAAAATGTGTTCATAGCATCAATAAAAGAACTAAAACAATGGCAACTATTCCTACTTAAAAAGGAGAATCTGAATCCCGCAGATACTAAGCACTATAAGTTATTTGTAGAGTATCTCATTGTCAAAGCATTACATCTGCTTTCTAGAGGATGTTGTGCAGAATATTACATGTAGCAGGGTTTGCAAGAGTGGCTTATCTTAGAAAAACATGCAGTTTTTGGTTTTCCAGCCACAGCTAATGACCTACTAATATGATTAGATAGACAAATGGGATCTGCAGGAAAACATTGCCGTGAGAAGTGCTCTCGTTCAATGCTCCAGTTGAGAAACCCTATTGAGTTCAACGGGACTTACTTCTTAGTAGACACCTGTAGCATTGCACTGTATAAGGCTGCACAGCAGGATTAAAATCTGAAGCTCAGAAACTGCTCCCACACCTCTGAGTTTAGAAATATTTCACAAGTCTGTTTAGCAGTTCGTAGGAACATAGGAATCTCTGCCTTGCTCCAAGTCAGACCATGGGTCTATCTAGCTCAATACTGTCTGCACTGACTGGCAGTGGCTCTCCAGGGGTTTCTCCCAGTCCTATCTGGAGAGGCTGGGGACTGAATCTGGCACCTTTCTGTGCAATGTAGATGCTCTATCACTGAGCTACAGCCCTTCCCCTAGGACTCATGGAATCACAGGGATTTCAAACTGTCCCTATTTAACTATGTATTTTCTCACAGCACATAGTTGCTAGCCGGTGTATTTGTGCCTGATACTGGAATGTATCTTCCAACTGTGGCTAATTTGCAATGGCACTGTGCTGTTTTGCTTACTGGGGAACTGAAACCATTTAAATTGTCATATTCTTATCAGGTGTGTGAGGGTGTAGAGGGGTTTTGCCCCCAGGCTTAGCTCTTCATGTCGTGCTGTTAACATGCTCCCTCTAGAAGTGCCTTACTGTGTGGCGAGCAAGGGAAGCTGTCAAGTGCCCTAACAATGCCCACGCAAGGCGCTCAAAACATATGCAATGCTGCTGGTGATGTGTTTAAAATGACACCGAAAAAGATAAGCCTTCAGTACTTGACAAGCTAAGAAGTCACAATTTAATATCATGCAAAGAGCAGATCCAGTCCTGCCCACTCACAAGTTAACTGCGTTTTAAAATGGATGAAAGTGTTGATTCGATTGATCTTTGTCTTGAGCATTCAGGAGGAAGTTCTGCAGCATTGTGTACATACTGCATTTATTTCTATCCCACTTTTCCTCCAAATAGCTCTAGGTTACAGGCATGGTTAAGGGAAGCGGGTGGCGCTGTGGGTTAAACCACAGAGCCTAGGACTTGCCGATCAGAAGGTCGGCGGTTCAAATCCCCGTGACGGGGTGAGCTCCCGTTGCTCGGTCCCTCTTCCTGCCAACCTAGCAGTTCGAAAGCACGTCAAAGTGCAAGTAGATAAATAGGTACCGCTACGGTGGGAAGGTAAAAGGCATTTCTGTGCACTGCTCTGGTTTGCCAGAAGTGGCTTAGTCATGCTGGCCACATGACCTGGAAGCTGTACGCCGGCTCCCTCGGCCAATAAAGCGAGATGAGCGCCGCAACCCCAGAGTCGGTCACGACTGGACCTAATGGTCAGGGGTCCCTTTACCTTACAGGCATGCTTCTCTGTGCCCACCCCTACTTTATCCTCTCAACAACCCTGAGAAAGAACAACCAACCCAGTAAGTTCCATGGCTGGGGGAGGATTTGAACCTGGGCCTTCTCAATATTAGTCCAGTGCTCTAACCACTGCAACTCAGTGGACTCTCAAGTTCCGTGAGACTTGCCAGCTAGATAAATACTGTATACTTGGATATGCAACTTTAGTATTACTTTGACAAATTATTTCTAATCAAACTACATTTTCCACAATACATTGAGGCAATATCACCACTACCACCACTGTTTATATGCATGCTGCTTTTCCATGGCAAACCATGCTGAAAGCTGTTCATAACATCAGAAAGTTTACATTTTAAAAATTCTTTATTTTGATGGATTTCGGAGAGCCGTACCCATCAGCTTTCCATGCCCAGTGGATTTTACCTTCTCAGAATTCAATACCCGTCTAATATGAAACAATTATTCAAATCTGCTATTCATTCTGGACCCAATCCGTAAAAGATTAGATTCACAAGGTAAGTCACAGTTCTCATAGGCATTCCTTTGTGGAGAATGTGGAGTGTTTCAAACAGCTGGTGGATCAAGAAAGCATACTGGACCTAAAGCCAGTATTCAAGTGCAGAATCGGGAGGGGAGGAAAATAATTATTGTATCAGAGATGGGGGATTTTGAAGTATTCTCACCTGTCTTATCCAGACAAATCATAAAGACAG
The DNA here is from genome assembly GCF_027172205.1 of Podarcis raffonei. Taxonomy (NCBI): domain Eukaryota; kingdom Metazoa; phylum Chordata; class Lepidosauria; order Squamata; family Lacertidae; genus Podarcis; species Podarcis raffonei. The sequence continues at coordinate 51,869,170 of NC_070610.1, forward strand.
TTGCACTGAATGAAGTTTGATGTTGTTCAAACTGGGATGAAAAGAAGATTTCAACCTATATAGCTATGGTGCGAGTCAAAGATGCTCCAAACTACGACACATGGATTAAGCTTGTAGCCATTTAGGCAAGGAGGAAGGAATTATGAAGTGGAACTGGACAGGGAAACTTATTGAGTGATGGGGTATGCAAGAAGACATTAATTTCTCTTCCACGTTGTATTTACTGCAAGCAGTGCTGTTTCTGTCTGCTGCGTCAACATTCTGTGTTATTAATTATGCCCTCTAATACATTATCATTACAGTATTCTATACCATTCATTTCAATGCAAAGGAAACACAGTGCAAATTAGAGGGAAATCATGTCTCCGGATACATATAGTTACATATAACTTGCAGACTGAAAGCAACAGCAAATATTGATGGCATCGTTGAACTGATTTCCACTCTGAACATGGGACAAATAAGCCAACACCAGCAATTGCTGCTCCCATGCAATCTTATTTATATATCCACTAGCAGGCAGTGCCCCGTGCTGCCCAGGGATTTTTAGAAACAAACAAAAAGGTATTCGTAAATGGATAAGTGCAACTGTTGAATCTTATTTATATACCAATAGCACTTTCAAATCTGAGTGCCTGTCCTAGAGTAGCCATAATGGTCCAATCCACATACAAGGGGGGTACCTGTACCAGCCAGCTTGGGAGAAGGTTTGCAAAAGTGCATAAAAACCAATGGGGGGGGACCTTAAGGGAGGAGGACAAAAACTGTGGCCATAGAATGCTGCGGGCTGCAGGAGGCAGGGGTTAGGGATAGGAAACTGGCAAGCAGGTAGAAATGGAAGTAGAATAGAATATCCTGGAAGTGGGTGTAATGAGCTGACTGGAATCCTGAAAGGGAACACTCCACAGGTCAACATTTGATTGCAAATCACACCCTCTTTCTCTTTTTTAATTACACATTGCCTGGCATATAAAGAGGAGCAGGAGACACAGATCCAGGCTTCTATGGGTTAATACCAGAATACACTGTGTTGTACCAAAATATGCAGGTTCTAACCCTGACTGTTATCTTTATAGCTCTTTAAGCAGGCTGTAACCGCTAGAGTAGAGGATGTTGCACATGATGGATCACTTGCGTGATGAAGCATGGCATAACCGGGGCTAAACCAAAAGCAGCAAGAGAAAAGCTGGAATATTCCCAAACATGCTTAATAGAGTTTAAAACAAACAACTGAATGGAGTCTCCCCCCCCCCTTTTACTGTGGGTTGCCATAGTAAATTACAGGAGATGGATGTGGAGTTTCCCTGCTCTCTTTAGTACAGGTTGCTGTAGCAAATTACAGGTTATCTTGGTGTCAGCCTGAGCAGGCAAATGTTGTGGTCCTTTAAAGTGACATGTTGGTGATTCACCCTGCAATTCGAACAGCAGTAGCTCCAGAATAACATTAGTTTAAGAATTACAGTGAATAGCAAAAGTACAGCTTATCTGAGGGCTGAAAAGGACGGGTGATGTTTATAAATTAGCCCTTCCAGGTTTTAGCAGGCTTTGTTGAAATCTTCTTGTGTGAAGTAGGAGTTTTCTTTCGAAACTCTAATATGTATTACTTATTGCCATATTGGACTCTCTTTTGCTACTGGTAAGAATACCTTGACCCATTTCAGTCTGGGTTTAGGCTCGGCTAGGAAACTGAATTGGCGTCAGTCACCCCCATGGATGACCTTTATCAAAAGAAAGGCAGGGTGGGGCTGTGACCCAGTTTCTTACGTGATCTCTTAGAGGCTTTTGAAACCATTGACCATGGCATCAACAGGATGTTTTATAGGAATAAATAAATAAATAAGAGTCCATGTTGTATTCTTGTATGAGTTTTTGGTATATATGAGTACTGGTATATAAAAGGAAGGAAACTAGTACTGCAGAGCACTGGCTCTATGCGAATGTTGTTGCTGTTTAGTCGTTTAGTCGTGTCCGACTCTTCGTGACCCCATGGACCAGAGCACGCCAGGCACTCCTATCTTCCACTGCCTCCTGCAGCTTGGTCAAACTCATACTGGTAGCTTCGAGAACACTGTCCAACCATCTCGTCCTCTGTCGTCCCCTTCTCCTTGTGCCCTCCATCTTTCCCAACATCAGGGTCTTTTCCAGGGAGTCTTCTCTTCTCATGAGGTAGCCAAAGTATTGGAGCCTTAGCTTCAGGATCTGTCCTTCCAGTGAGCACTCAGGGCTGATTTCCTTCAGAATGGATAGGTTTGTTCTTCTTGCAGTCCATGGGACTCTCAAGAGTCTTCTCCAGCACCATAATTCAAAAGCATCAATTCTTTGGCGATCAGCCTTCTTTATGGTCCAGCTCTCACTTCCATATATCACTACTGGGAAAACCATAGCTAATAGGATAACTCATAACACCATAGCTAATAGGATAACTGATTAACATTTACAAGAAGAGTCATCAAGGGCTTAGGCAATGTCAACCTGTGTGGTACTTTAGAGATCTGTAGTCAATGGTCAAAGATGATCCCCAAAAAAGGAACTACATGTGATCCAGGCAGATCCACAGAATCCTCTTAAACATATAACAGAATAGGTCATGTGGCAAGTTCATTAATAACCTACACCTGAGTTTGTTCATTTCCCCCCTGCAACTACCTAACAACCCATGTTGCTTTTGTGACATGCATTTTTAAGTTGTAAGCCTGACTCTTTTTTTAATGAACTGGGAGCTGCTCTGAGTGCCTTTTCTTGGCTGAAGAGTTGGGTAAAAATTATATAAATAAGCCCATATTTTAAAAGTTTTTATAGAACTGCCTCCATGGCCTTCACAGTTCAGGCTCTTAATTGTGCACCTATCTTTGTTAATGTCAATATTTGAGCCCACAGATGGTTTTGAGCCAGGGTAATGTCAAACTGTGTGTTACCATGACCATAAATATCTGTAGCCAATGGTCAGGGGTGATCCAGCTGCAAGATTACCCACTGGATCTGCAAGTTCTTCTTAAACACAGGACAGGATAGGTTTATAGCAAAGGCTGGGCACCCCATCAAAGCTTTCAACGAAAGCTTGTTCTTGAGTTTAAGCAACACAGGAGCTCAGCTCACTCTTGACTCTTGTCAAATTCTCACATTTGTGTCATTTCCACCTTGTTTTCTGGACAGCTCTCACCCCCAGTAATTAAGCAGGAAAATATGAACTGCCATTTTATACACTTGTCTTCCAAGCGAGCTTCTCAAGCAACGTCATGAAGAATAAATCAGGGTAATTAGCCGAAATGTATTTGGAAAGGTGTCTGGCTGAGTACATACAGTGTGGAAAAACTCTAATTCTGGTTGTATTTCACAGGAGTTTAAATATTAATGTATACGAGCTCTTAGATTCTAGGGCCTGGTTTTTTATTTCCTGACAATATGTGCATTTAGCACACCATTTTCATGGAGCCTTCTTTGTAATAAAAAGTGAATCTCTGTGGGTGTTTTTTTTTAATCTCCTGCAAGTATTGTAATTACACTTGAGATTGGGGAAAGACAGAGAAAAGAGAAGCCAAAATCATGACAGAGAGAGCACACTTATCCAACAAGAGCTCCCTAGAGACAGTGTCATTTGCAATTAATCCTTTCCATTTCTGTGCATCAGAACAGATGACACAGCACCTTCCCTCACACAAAAAGGTTTGCTACATAGGAATTAGTACCACAGGAGACTGAAAATAGATTTCTGAAAGGCTTATTTGATGGCTCGTGTAAAGTATGACTCTAAGAAGAAAAGAAAAAAGAATTCTCCAGTCCGATGGCCAATGACTTAATTTGTGAAGATAATGGTTCTGCGGTTGGACATTTCATAAGAAATATTCCATTGTATAGGTGATAAATTACTCGTGAATGATATTAACTCCATGCTTAATCTCTGAAAGCTTCTGAGTGCAGCCAGGATTTTCCCCTCACATAACATGTGATTGTGAACCTTTCAGTAATGCCAAACTTTTCTGTTTGCATCAGCTACTGAGAGAATGCACTGTAGCCAATATTAGAGTTGAGTCAAAAGGGGGCCATTTTTTTGGCATGCATTTCTGGCAGCATTACAAAGCATGCTCCTCTGAGCCATTTTTCAGGGCGCTGCATCGAAAGAATGCAAAGGTGTTTGGCCATTGAGAATTAAGGCAATGTTTCTTGAAGGATGCTTTGTTTGCCGTCAGTGATGTCAGCACGTAGCCCTACATATTAGTTGTGACACCATTCGGTTCACTGTGGGATCCCTTATCGGTTGGGATCACCCATGCAACTATTTCCAAGAAGGAGACACACTACAAAGTAAATGGATGAAAAGACTACAAACTATATTGGGAAAACAATGGCAGAGAATGGGTAGAGAATAGTACAGCATATTGCCCTTGCTAAAACACTATTTTTGCCATGAAACAAATAAAAGGATGAATTATCCCCATTATGAATAATCCACATAATCCAAAGCAATGCACCATTATCATTTCTAGGTGGATTATTTTGGGAGGAGATGATAGTTTTATGAACTCTTGTCAGATTAGGTTTGATGTGTATATTTATAACTTATATGGGCCCTTGAAATAGGTAAGAAATGAAACTGAATCAATGTATGTCAAAGTCTTTACAGCAGACTCTAACTCCTAATTATCATTCAAACATTTAGGATGGTCAGAGTCTTCTAAATGATTAACTGTGTCTAATTTGATCTGAGTAGAGCTACTTCTTTTGGGAAAACCTGTAGTGGCCAATTTGCAAGCAGCTCATTTACTGAGGTACCAACCAGGAAATCACCTTTATTTCATAAAGTAGATTAAAACAACCCCCATTTTAATTTTTAACCTGTGTTAGAAAATCAGTAAGAGGTTGTGCTCTCTCTCCCCGCCACTCCCACTATATTTATCAAATTCACTCCTATAATTTGTGGCTATTTGTGACAATATGTCACAATGTATGATGTGTATTATTCATCTTAATTTTCACTGGCTAATGCCCAGTTTCTTAAAACACTCACTGTATTGCAGGCAATGTGCATGCCTAAGTTAAAACATATAATGATAGCAATTTGCACATAGCTAAAACAAAATACTGATCATTATGAAGAGAGAACACTGTGTTTTGATTTTCCTTGCATAATAAGCAGTCTTTAATTACTGTTATTAATTTATTGTCACCACTGTATCCATTCCGTTGTGCATCTCTCTCTAACTCAATGTCTGACTTCCCAATTACAGTGTGATTAAACCTTCTGCAAATTTATTTGGGCTGAGTTGTTTGCTGTGGAGGAAAATCATTACTAATTAACTAAAGCTTTATATGCTTTGCAACATTCCTCATTTATTCATCATGACTTTGAATTTAATTTGTAACTTAAGGGTCTCTGGTTTCCAGAACGGCTGAATGAACAGTCAGCCCTACCATTAGGCAGAGTGAGGCAATTACCGCAAATGCTTGGTGGGGGGCAGCGGAAGCTGTTGCTCCTTCTAAGCAACCCCTAACCATTTCCTACTGTTAAGTATCAAAACTAAGTGTGTTGCAGGCCTCTCATATGCCCCTTAAATTAACCTGCTGTCCTCAGATACGTTGTAAGACACTATCCCATTGCAACTGTTGACATAGTGCCACCATACAATTAAAGCACTGTTATATCACCTTAATAGTCATGGCTTCCCCCCAAAGAATCTTGGGTTCTGTAGTTTTTTAAACACTTTGAGAGATATTAGAAGACCCACATTTCCCTCAAATAGCTACAATTCCAAGAATTCCCTAGGAAAAAGTTTTGGTTGTTAAGATACTCAGATTATCACTATGAAGGTAATATGGGTCTCCAAACAACTCTCAGGACCCTTAACAAATTACAGTTCCCATGATTCTTTGGCGAAAGACATGATGGTTAAAGTGGTATCATAGTGATTTAAAACTTATGGTGCAGGTATGACCCGATTCAACCACCAATCTAGTCAGCTTCTGTGAACTGAATGGGGAGAGGTGCAGCTTCTCGTTTGCCTCAAGCAACAAAATACCTTGGACCAGCCCTACCTGAATGCCTCATGCCATAGGCAACATGACATTCATATTTCAGCTGAAATGGTATAGAGCTCTTTCAATTACTGAATTGCTTATAGAAACTGAAAAAGGAAATAGTTAGATAAAAGTGAGATCCTTGTTTTTGACCAGAATTCCAGCAAAGTTGCTATTGCTTTATCTTTAGCAGCCTCACTCCATTTCAGGGTTGTCATTTGTCAGATAAGTTGCCTCAGTAGGAAATGTCAGTGTGACTGACTATACTTCTCTTTAGTTTAAGGGGGAGAACAATTCCACCAGAAGTGGTAGTTTTCTATAAACAACCTCTTTTTTGTTAATCCAGTTTTACCAAACTATACTTGTCTCTGATACAGCTGCTTTGCTGATAAGAAAGAGAGATTCTTTTAAAACTGCTGTTCCTGCTGAGACATAAATTACACATGGCTTAAAACCTACCCAAAATAAGTATGCCTGTTGAAAGATTACTCTAACAGCAGCTTTGGCAATTAAGTCTATCAGGCCCCATTATTTATGCCAACTATCTCATTTGTTATTACTCAGGGAATTCTGTACAGCAACATCTGTCTTTCTTATCTAAGCAATGATCAAGTGAACAAGATGTTGCTCAGCTGAAAAGAAAACCCATAGACTGTTTTTTATATATTATCTTTACTTTATAATATTTCTGGAAAGTGCCATCTTGATAGTACAGGATGGAATATGCAGAACCCAAGTATTCCTGAGGCATTGTTTTCATAGCATACAATACTTAGCAGTTTCCAGAAAAGTTGGCTACAACAAAGTGGGTACCTGTCATTGTGACACTGCATAACCACCATGGTAGAATCATTTCTCTGAAGTCCTTAAAAAGCCAGCAGAAAAACAATAACTGGCCTAGCCCATGGTTGACCTGATGGCCACTCAGATATCACAGTGGGGATACGGGAGGTATAAAGAAGAAAGATTCATGCTCCCACGTATCCTAGAACTAATCCCTTGAGCTCTCTGTTCATCCACCCTATTGTACTTTTTCTTAGCACATTTCACATTGTGCAGATTCGAAGCACATCTTCAAACTCATCCAGGATATTGCTTGTAAAAAATGTTCTGTAAACACTGGCTACAAAATGCTGGATATTTCCGGAGCTGACTTGGTGCCAAGAGTTAGAGTTATGCAGTGAACCAATTTTGTGGGTTTGGGGGAGCACTGAAAGTTGGAAGTACTCTGTAAAATCCAAATCATACTCACTCAGAAGTACGGTAAGTTTCACTAACTCTAGTAGGATTTAGTTCCAAGTAAGTGCATCTACTATTGTAGTTTTAAGCAGTTGTTTTGAAGGATAAGTTCAGATTTTTCTCCTCTGGTATTTGAAACAGGGAAGTAGAACATAGAAAAAGTAAAATTAATGTATAAGGAAAGTGGAGTGTGGAGAGGACTAATAATTATATTATCATCTTTAGCATCCTGTCCTGGATTTGTGGATCTAGTCTGCACTGCTGGTATATTCTAAGGTACTACTAATCACACACCTCTTAAAAGCACATTGAGGATGATTTGCCAGATGATCTGGGATATTTTTTTTCCTGTTCCTTAGTTTTTTTCCACCCTTTTGCTGCAGGACAAATTTATTCTGACTTTAGAATGCTATTCCCCCGTTTCAGATATGTCCTGGACTGCAGTTCAAATGTTCTGTGCTAATGCAAGGGATTGGAAGCCCAAGGAAAGACCAAGCCAAGGCTCATCAACATGGACTGCTGAGTAAACACAGCCCCGAACCTCTGCTTCCCTTCTGTCCTTTGCATGCTGATTGCAGCATCTGGGCTTGACAAGGCATGTGACCCCCACCTGTTCTAAGCCTACTTCAGCTGAGACATCAAATACCTCCTTCCAGCACTAGCGAGCCATATCTAGCAAGCTAGGGAGTTGGGCTGTGGGCCCTTACCTGCCTCAGCCTCCTGGAGCACCCCTCCTGCTGCTCCCTATGCCTCAGAGCCTGCCATGTCCATGGAGACAGGGACTCCTCTGGCTCTGGAGATGGCTCCTGCAGCTCTAGTTCTGTGTACTGACCACATCTTCTCATCATCCTCTGTTACTGTAAGTGCTTCCTACACCAATCTCTCCGTCCCCATCCCCAGCTTGCATAGGTGTGTCCCAGTCCTAGCTACACCCCTCACCACTGTCCTGCCAGTTCATGACAGATGTCATGTACGATGTCCATTTGACCTCATTATGCCCACAGGATGGAGCTTCACTCAACACTGGTCTACCCTGACAGTGGCTCTCCAGGGTTTCATACAGGGGTATCTTCTAGAGCTATCTGGAGATGCCGGGGAGTAAACCTGGGGCTTTTTGCATGGAAAACATTTTCACTGCTACTGAATTATCACCTTTCCCATTTCACCACCTTGCTAGTATGCTGACATTCTGAACATTTCTGCAAGTATTAACAGCCAGATATACGAGAATATGTGTTTTGGAGCCAGAACTTCAGTCTGTTGTTTAATGATGTATCGGGTCATCAGATCCCATGGAAGTAAGCAATTCATTTGCTTACTCACTCACATATTATGAATAATTATTGAAAAACAAGCACATATAATTGTTCTGTCAGTTGTTGGAGATTGTGTGCTCTTCCGTCTCAGGAAGTGCACCCTTTGGATTCCCAAGCGTGACCATAAGGCTGTGATTTGCTTGGAAAAAGAGACTAGGAACCACTGCATCAAGGAAAGCCATACAGTATAGTACAGTAATGTGAACTTTGGGGGCTAACTACATGAAGGAATGAACCAGAAGGCTGCATATGCATTTGTTATGGGTTCTGTGATCAACCATAACAAGGTGTAAATACAATATATATCTTTTTGAAATCAGTTGGGGATTCAGCAAGAGATTTGCCTTTAGTCAGCCCTCCACTGCCTTCAGGAGGACTGTAGCAGTGAGCATTGAATTAAGCACTGGGAACAATGGCATATGAAAACATTCAGTTCTTCTTACAATTACAAGAATTTTTTGCTCATAATCTTGTACAATACAGCACAATGAGCTTTTCAAACAGGAGGAAGATGACTATTGTATTATCATTGTTTTCAGCTTTACTCCTTTAATTTTCCATAGTCTATAAATGTAGCATTTGGTTGTAATTTTGTCAAAGACAAGTAAATATGCAGGGAAAACCAATATTACTTATTATAACATTAAGTAATAAAATACAGAGCAGTCCAAACGCCGCCTATGACAAGCTGGTGTGTGTGTGAGGGAGAGAGAGAGAAATTCAGTGGAAATTTCTCTCTGGGTCGGTAGCAGGCTGGTGGGTTCTTCACCACCAGAGGCCCACCAGAGGGTGGGATGAGCTATCTGAGGGTCCACAAGCTCCCTAGCTGTTCTCATTGCCATCACACTTCAGCATTGGGCCTAATCTGGACCCAATCACTGTGCCAACCTGGAGCTGCCATTGAGATCAGACCCGATAGTCCTCTGCCCACTGCCCCATCCTGCCACAGTCAACATGAGCAGCCAAGTTGCAGATGCAGTGGTGGTGCTGCTGCTCCACAAAGTGGGGGCAATGAAGGGATTTGGACTATTCCATGAGTGGAAACTTTGAGGATTCTGTTTTAAATAATTTTGTGATATCCATATACATAATTATACATATACACCCCTATATACATGCTACTCCCTCTCTCTCAGTCAATCCCCACAACCACCCTGTGAGGTAGGTTGGGCTGGGACAGGCTTCCTCAATCTCGGCCCTCCAGATGTTTTTGGCCTACAAGTCCCATGATCCCTAGCTAGCAGGATCAGTGGTCAGGGATGATGGGAATTGTAGTCTCAAAACATCTGGAGGGCTGAGGTTAAGGAAGCCTGGGATGGGAGGCAGTGACTGGCCCAAAGTCACCCAATGAGCTTCATGGACAAGGGCAGAGCTGACCCTTAGTCTCCCAGGTCCTTGTCCGATCCTCAAACCATTGCACAACACTGGCACACTCATGCTCTCTCTTTCTCTCTGGTTAGAACTGCATTTTCCCACTTTCTATCTTACATTTCTAATGTTCTCCTGAGCACCCGCTTAAAATACAGGCTCGGAGATCCTTTTAACGACAAGCCTGAAAGAAACTCAACGTTCTTTCTTGTGAATCACGCTTAAATTAGCCATTACACACAAAAGCCATTATTATTATTGCCTTCTACACACTGTGTAAACAGTAAAAACAACAGGGATATGGCCCCTTAAAGACTAACACAGATTATGGCATAAGATTTTGTAGATTAGAGTGCACTTCACTCAGATGTATGAAATGTTACCCTAAATTGGTCATGGGGATAAGATGGAGATAGCAGTCAGGTTTCTGCAACACGCAATGAGGATTCGTGAGTGTTATACAACATTAACTTAAGTGTTAGATGCAGGTTTTTGATGAGTGGTTGTATTGTACCGAAGCCTACTGGAATCTTGTATGTATGCCAATAAAGGTTTGAGATAGATATATCTGTATCTATGAGAGTTGCAGAAGGGAGGAACTGTAAGCAATAACTTAGAAGGGAAATGCAATGCAAAAAGTACACACTGTGACTACTATAACATTAAAGCTAAAATGTATGTAAAATAATTACAATGGATATTCACTAAGGTAAATTGACATCCCAGCATTGGTAAGCTAATTCACACATGCTGTGGAATAATAATAATAATAATAAACCATTATTGCTATTCTGGCCAAAAATGATGGAAATGAACTTCTCAGTGTTTTTCCCCATGGCAGTATGTGGGGGTACACATACCCCTAAACATTTTGTGAATCTTTGTACTTTTATCCATTTACTGTATTTATTTTCTTCGATTTGAACTATAAAATGGTGATTTTCTTGAGTCAAAACGAGAGTACCCAGAATTTTTTTTTAGGGGGGGAGCGCTGGAACTTCTTCAGTTCCAGTTTCATTCTGGCGTTTCCCTTTGAAGTTCCTTTGTTAAGAACGGCCATCTATGATCAGCAGTAGCGCACTGCTGTGGGGAGATTAAAATGATATCCCACTTTATTTTTATAATTTTTAATACTGCCATTTCTGAGGTCAGATTTCTGCCCACTGATTCCTTCGTCCCGAGCAGAATGCAGAAGGACCTTGCTGTTGGCAGCAGATGACGGCGTATTTATATCTCCCTGGAAGCTGGCATCCTCGACAAGCACGCGGGTGATCTGTTCCCATTAACACTCATTAAAGCCTCAGAGTGAGTTTTGTTCCACTTGGAGGAGAGCACTTAACCTAGAGCAGCCGAGATGCACCTGCAGTTGCATCTCTTAGAGCAGCGCCCTGTGGATCTCAAACGCCCCAGCATCAACTGGGGGCGAGAGATGTGCTCCCCCCTTTTTTCTGGCCTGTCAACAAAGTGGCTACACTTCTTCTCCTCCTTTCCCCCTTCCCTCCTCCCTCTGCTCTGCTTGCTAAAGGACTGATGCTCTCAAATGCTTGCTGACTTACCTCTCTCCGTCCCTCCCTCCCTCCTTGCCTGCCTGCCTGCCTGCCTGCCTGAGTAATGAGCCTGTCCTAGCACGAGATAATGAAAAGGAGAGAGGAGGCAGAGCGGCCGGCCGGCTTCCGCCGCTTGGAGTGCCTTCCCTTCCCTCGGTCCACGCTCAGATGCTTGCCTCTTCGACTAGCAGCAGCAGCAGCAACAGCATCCAGGGCAGCCGCCTGGCGAGGGAAGGCGGGAGGGAGCCTCTCGCCTTGATTGGCGAAGAGCTCCGCCGCCCCTTCGAGCTGCGCGGGTGTTCCCTGGCTGGCCAGCGCTTGCCTGCCGCCCGCCCTCTTCCTTTGCCCGGCACCAGCCAGTAAGTAGCTCCCGAAAGGGCGGGCGGCGGCGCCTGCAGAGCAGCATCGCGGCGGCCGCGGGTCCACGCCAGCATGTCCAGCAAGGGCAAGAGGACCAAGGAGCAGGGCAGCCGAGTGACCTTCCCCCTCCAGCAGCAGCAAGGAGGCGACGACGGGGAGGACGATGGGGCGCCCGAAGCGGAGCAGCAGCGCTCCAGCCGGGGCTGGAGGGGAGTCAATGGGGGGCTGGAGCCCCTCCAGCAGCAGCAGCAGGCGGTGAAAACCCACCGGGAAACCTACGGCTGCTACCCGCCCTCGCCGATGCTGGGCAGCATGTAAGTCCGACGCCCCCCCTACCCTCCCCGTCCTCCCCGTGGGTTAGGTCAACGAGGGATTCGGGGGCGCCCCCAGTTTTGGACGGGAAGGGATCCGCGGTTGATCTCCGTCGGAGGGTTGGGGATCAAAGTATTGGGATTTCTCTTCCTCTGGCTCCTGGGCGACAAAGCGACCCGGATCAGCTTTCCTGGGTTTATGAGAGAGAGGGGCTCTTCCTCCTACTCCCGAGGAGACGGTGGCAAGGCAACAGGACCAGGAACTGTTGACTGCCGTCGAGGGAGAATCTGGTTAAAGGGGATGCCACTTGGTTGGGCTCCAGGTCGAAAAGCTTAAAAGGCTAGCAGCGGAGAGAGAAAATAAGGCTGCCAAGAGTTGTCTCCTCATAAGACTGGGCAGGGTGTTTTCACATGGGGGCTCCATGTTGTAAATGGGTTATCGAAATGGAGTCATTGAATTTGAGAACAGGTGTGGTTTTTTTTTTTTAAAAAAAATAGTAATAATAATAATTGAATTTCCCTAGAAAGGGTAAATCCACATTCAACGGGGTGAGGATATGGGCTGGCATTTCAGCACCAATTATTTGCATAGATGCTGCAAAAAGCGATGCCACAATAAATACCCGTCTGAGTTGGAAAGTGAACTATTTTATTCAACAAGAAAGGATAGCCATCAGGTGTGGGTGGGTGCAGGAATTCCTGCCTGCCTTGGTTGTTAGTTGCTACTACTGTTTGTTGGGATTCTGTGTTTTCTGCATTCTGGAGTGTAGTCCTGATCCATTCCACTGATTGCTCTTGCAGTTTGCATTAGGAGTTGGACTGTGTGTGTCTGTACCCGCAGCACTCTGGTTCCAGTCCACTTTTGTCCCTGAAAATGAATCTTTCTGCATTTTCTGTCAATATGTACCTTTTCCTTTACAGAATTGCTGACTGCATTTTAAAGGTATTACCAAAGCAAAAACTAACTTGCTCAAGAATTTGCTCATACGAGAGGAAGTGGCGGCCACCAACATGGATGGCTTTGAAAGAGAAATTCTTGGAGGATAATTCTGTCCTTCACATCTAGCAATGGTGGCTATACAGCTGCCTCCTTGTTCAGAGATAGGATGCTTCTGAATAGTAGTAGCTGGAAACCACAGGAGGAGAGATTGCAGTTGTTCTCAGGTCCTGCTTGCAGGCCTCCCATGAACATCTGGTTGGTCGCTATGAGAATGGGAAGCTGTACTAGATGAGTCACTGGCCTGATCTAGTAGGACCATTCTTTATGTTAAGTCATCTTATTCCTACCCCCCAATTTGCTGCAATTTGCTAAGGGGGGAGGTGGAACACGTGTGTGGAAGGAGAACCTTGAGAGCGACCATGGAAGTCTCTGTGCTTCGTTTCTTCTGAAAGAGTTTAGAAGGTGGAATGAGCAAAAGCTGCTCCTTGCATGGGTTCAAATTCACCGTACAGCAACGGGGAGGTGACCTTTGTGAAGGAGAAAGGGAGGGACAATTGCCAAGAATAAGGAAGATTCTCAAGATCTGGGGCACTTTCAGATAAGCTGTCCCCAACCAGTCAAAGAACTTTCTAAAAGGGTGGGTTATAAAGTTGTAAAAAAAATAAATGAAATGAAGTGGGTGCTTGGGTGGAGAGCCAGTGTGGTGTAGTGTTAAGAGTGGTAAACTCGTAATCTGGTGAACTGGGTTCACGTCCCCGCTCCTCCGCATGCAGCTGCTGGGTGACCTTGGGCTAGTCACACTTCTTTGAAGTCTCTCAGCCTCACTCACCTCACAGAGTGTTTGTTGTGGGGGAGGAAGGGAAAGGAGAATGTTAGCTGCTTTGAGACTCCTTCGGGTAGTGATAAAGCGGGATATCAAATCCAAACTCCTCCTCCTCTTCTTCTTGGTTTGCAAGGGTGATTGTAACTATGGCAGCTAATTTAGCACCATGGTCATTGCCCCCTGCCCATGGATTTTGCTAGTCATTCTGGTTTCCCCAGGCATTCACATGGGGGGAGCACACTCTCTGTATGTACTGAGGGTATATAACAGGACCGGCTGTACCATTAGGCAGAGTGAGATGGCTGCCTCAGGTGGCAGATGCTTAGGGCTGTGGGGCGGATGAAGCTGTGTGTGTGCTGTGCAATTTGGCCTGCACCTGCCAAACTAGGCTGCTTCCCTTGGGTGTGGTGGAAGATGCTGTCCCATTGCCTGTGTTGATATAAGATGCAATTGCCAGTCCAGTTGGCTTCTGAACAAGGAATGATTTATCCTAGTTTAGCTTTTATTTTAACAATATTGATATTTATACTTATAGTTGTTATTGTTTTAAGCTGCTTTAGGCACACTTTGCCTGGAAAGCAACATATAAATATTTTTAAATACAGTGGTACCTTGGGTTAAGTACTTAATTCATTCCGGAGGTCCGTTCTTAACTTGAAACTGTTCTTAACCTGAAGCACCACTTTAGCTAATGGGGCCTCCTGCTGCCGCTGTGAAGCCGGAGCACGATTTCTGTTCTCATCCTGAAGCAAAGTTCTTAACCTGAAGCACTATTTCTGGGTTAGCAGAGTCTGTAACCTGAAGTGTATGTAACCTGAAGCGTATGTAACCTGAAGCGTATGTAACCCAAGGTACCACTGTAATGGACAAGGGCACCATCTTGACCTTTGTCCCAGGCAGCAAAATGGCTTGTGCGGCCTTCGTTTCTTATGCCCTGCTTGAGAACTCACATAATGTACAAGTGTTGTATCTGCAAATATTGCTGGACCGGCCAAAGGAACGAACGACGAGCTCTGTGACAAACGACGAGTAGGACAACTGAGAAATGGAGCTCCAAACAGGAGCCAAGATTTACGGAGTGCAGTGGTTAGTACAGACTAGTCACCTTCTTGTGTGATTTCCTGTCTCTTAATGTTGCATAGTGAAAAATTGCAGGTCTGGATGCACACCCACGGAATATAGATGTCAGGGACTGGAAAGTGAAGGATACAGCTGAGAAAATGGCTCAGGCAGAAAAGATGCTGGAATAATTGTAAATGGGATCATTTCTGTTAGTGCTTGAGAGTTGACATGCGAGGTTAGAAAATGTCTCTTGGTGGAATGAAAAATGGATTTCTGTTTCACCAGAGCTAATGTGGAGCTGGAAAAATATTGAGGTCAGAGATGGTTGGCATGCAGTAAGCACAGGTGCCAAGCTTAATTTGAGCCAGGGCTCAGTGAAGCCTGGAAGATGTGAAATAACAATTGAGAGTTCCTCAATAATT
The DNA here is from genome assembly GCF_027172205.1 of Podarcis raffonei. Lineage (NCBI taxonomy): Eukaryota > Metazoa > Chordata > Lepidosauria > Squamata > Lacertidae > Podarcis > Podarcis raffonei. The sequence goes on from NC_070610.1 coordinate 51,884,570, forward strand.
GAAAAAGGACACAGTGCCTTTCCCCTTACTACCGTGCAACCACAACTGGTTCCCACAGACCTTGGATTTTATTTCAAGCCAGAGAAAGTGGATTCTGGGCAGGTGGTCTTCAGGAACTAGCCACTGATAGATGCATGTTTTCTTATTTGAATGTACTATGTAGAAGTCTTGACAGACAACCAAGAGTCTTGTGGCGTCTTAACAACCAACAACTAACTAATTCATTGTGGCATAAGCTTTAGTCGACTACAGTCCACTTTATCATAGAATCATAGAACTGTAGAGTTGGAAGGACCCAGAGGATCATCTAGTCCAACCCACTGAAATGGAGGAATCTTAGCTAAAGCATCCATGACAAGTAACCATCCAATTTTTGCTTAAAAACCACCAAAGAAGGAGAGACCAGCTCTTACTGTCAGGAAGTTCTTCCTGATGTTTAGTTGGAATCTCCTTTCTTGTAACTTGAATCCATTAGTTTGTGTCTTACTCTCTGAAGCAGGAGAAAACAAGCTTGCTCCATCTTCCATGTGATATCCCATTAGATATTTGAATATGGCTATCATATCTCTTCAGTTTCCTTTTATCCAAGCTAAACATACCCAACTCCATCAACCATTCCTCATGAGGCTTGATTTCCAGACCCTGATTTTGGTCACGCTCCTCTGCACACGTTCCAGCTTGTTAGTATCCTTAAATTGTGGCACCCAGACCTGGACACAGTATTCCAGGTGTGGTTTGACCAAGGTGGAATAGAGCTGGACTATTACTTCCCTTGATCTGGACACTATACTTCTGTTGATGCAGCCTAGAATAGCATTAGCTTTTTTTGCTGCTTTACTTCACTGTTGACTCATGTTAAGCTTGATGTATGAAGTGTTATCCTGATTTCTAGATATATATGGAAGAGGCAGGATTGTCAGCAGTGTGTTCAGAGGAAGAGTGAAATGCAGGCAGTACATAGGGAGATAAACTTAACATAGGCCGATAGTATAATTACAGTGGTACCTTGGGTTAAGAACTGAATTCATTCCGGAGGTCCGTTCTTAACCTGAAACTGTTCTTAACCTGAAGCACTGCTTTAGCTAATGGGGCCTCCTGCTGCCGCCACACCGCCGGAGCACGATTTCTGTTCTCATTCTGAAGCAAAGTTCTATATCTGGGTTAGCGGAGTCTGTAACCTGAAGCATATGTAACCCAAAGCGTATGTAACCCGAGGTACAACTGTATTAATGCCTGTATTTTCTGCAAGTCATTTCCTGCTGACCTCACAGACCTAATTGTTTTCTGTCCCCCTGACCCATATATATATATCAGGATAACATTGCATATATCAGATGAAGCTAATTGTAATTCACAAAAGGCTATACCCTAGCAACTTTGTTAGGTTTTAGGTGCCACAAGACTCTTTGCTGTCTTGCTGCAACAGAGGAAATTTACAAAACAGTTGTTGATAACCCTGCTGGAAATTGTTACAATGGAAGTCCTATTCATGTCTACCCAGAAGTAAATCCATTGACTTCCTAAATAAGTGTGCAGCATAAGTTTATGGTAGCCCTTTTCCTTTTTCAGTTTGTCTTGATATCCTGAGCAGAAGACAAAAGGCAGAATTTAGAAAAGGCCACGCATAAATTCTTAAACCCCACAGCCCACCAACCCCCATGGAACATGGGGGAAGCACATAGCTCAGTGGTAGAACAGCTGCTTGGCATGCAGAAAGTATGTGTCACATTCCCCAGCATCTCCAAATAGGGCTGGGAGAAACTCCTTCTTGAATCCCTGAAAAGCTGGTGCAAGTCAGTGCAGCCAATACTAAGCTACATGGAACAACAAGTCGGTTCCTATGTTCCTATTGGAAGAAATATTCTTCAGCACCCCCTGGTGTCTGTCCTTTATAGTCTCACAAAGCCATAGCAAAGTTGCTGCTGAGCTACTTTCCTGCCTTAAAAAAAACAACACAACATTTCCCCCCAGAAGTCGGTCATAGAATTGGGAACATTCTGGACAGTTTCTGTTGGGTACAGAAGCTTAGCACTCACTGACCTCTTTACAAAACCTAAAACATTTCTTTCTCTCTCTGATTTCATGCATTCTCAAGAAAGCTTTTATTAATATTTGCATTAAATAGATATAAAATCCTAATAAAAAGGAACATTTTAAATGTCCAAGCGAGAAGAGTTTATGAAAATGTGAGACAGCGGCTCAGTCTAGCATGCTTTAATATCCTGCTGAATACATTTAATTGACATTGAAAGCATTTGTTTAACAGACCCAGATGAGTCAGGGGTGTTTTTCTCAGACCGCTAGAATAGCTGCTGAGAAGCTCCACTTCCTGTGTCAGTTCAGGTCTTGCAGCCGTTCTGTTCTGCTGCCAGTAAAAATAAATAAATTACCTTTCCTCCAAACTTTTTTTTTTTTGTATTTTCACATGGCCAAACAAATTTGTCAAAGTGAAGAATGTCACATTGGGAAAAGAAAAGAGATGGAGGACACTTAAAAGAAGATTCTAATTTGGAAGTTTTTGCTGTCGTCTGGAGCTTATTTTTGATTGGTAGTCTCTCTATGGTCTTTACTAAATGTACAAACAGGGAAGGGTGGTTTTCAATATTTTTGTATTTAGACTTCTGGCCTATCTTGTACAAAGTATCCCCAAGGGACTCACAATATAAAGGTCTTTCTATGTTTTGTTTAGGGGGAGCCGTTTGCCAGAACATTCTAGCAGTGCTCCTGTGAAGCACTATGTTTGTGGTATCATAGAACTTGGGAAGTCAGACCAATGGTCCATGATCTGGGATAGCTCAGTTGGTAGAGCATGAGACTCTTAACCTCAGGCTTGTGGTTTGAACCCCACTCTGTCATGAAGCTCACTGGTAACCTTGGGCCAGCCTAACCTACCTCCTAACCTACCTCACAGGGTTGTTGCAGGGATTAACTGAGGAGAGGGGTGAACCACGTACACTTTATGAAAAGGTGGGATATAAATGCAACAAATAAGCTCTTCCATGCACCTGCTCAAGAAAGCTGGTGGGGCCAGGCAGATGGAGATGTCAGCAGCCAATCTGGCATCCAGAAATCTCCATGTGGTGGCAACTGGACGTGTGCCAGTTGCAGAAAATGAATTGCTAACACTGTTTAGAGCAACACTACTGTCTGTTAGTGCTATTAGAATGCACACAACAGTAAGCCATGAAATGTACTTGGTGTTCGGTTTTGGTTTTTTTTGCCCTTGTACTATTTTATTTTATTGCAGATGTAAGTGTTATGTTAAGATAGATTTTCCAGACTATCCCTGTAGCATTACAGGGAGAAAGTATGGACGGCCTACCATAGCATCTCCAGTTCTCCAACAATTAATGTATGGAGATACCATAAGTGAAATAAGACATGAGATGGCAAAAGAGGGAAAACGGAAGTAAAGAAAGAAGCATATTCCTTTCTAACTCCTCATCTATCAGCATAAAAGGAGCAGTGCAAGGTTTCCTACTAACCACATTCCCATTTATATCCCCCTCCCTAATTCCAACTGTTGTTTGCTCTTGTTCCTTTCCCATAATGGCTTATTCTCTCAAACACCCACTCCAACCACTTCCTGTGCCCTGCCGTTTCATACCCAGGGGAGATAAAGATTATGATTAAATGTATGCCAGCAATTCATTTTCTTTTCCTGTTTGTGGAGCAATAATACATTTCTTCCCAATGGTTTTTTAAAAAGCAATAAAATGCCTTGAGTTAGAATAATTTTTTGCCTCAGAGAATTATCTTTTCTGTTTATGGTGGGACATAGCCTGCTTTCACTTTTCAGTATTTTAATCTTCAGGGATAACTCTGTTTCAGTGTACACTTTATGAAAAGCTTCTGTTATGAGATCTTTGTTTTGAGTTATAAAATAAAGTGTTTCTAAAGAGGCAATTAATTAAACTGAGGCTGGCGGCAAACCCAGAATATAAAATTAGGTGGGGGTTTTTTGGGTGGTGGACTTCACTGTGCACCTCCTTAAGTCAAGGAAGAAAGCTGTTTGAATCTCCCCAATTATAACTTAAAATTGATTCATACGAGCAGTTCTGATTCCACCCCATGCTCCGTCATAATTACTGTGCAGTGGAATCCACAAGAAATATGGAGCCCAATTTTAAGCATGTTTTGTTGTCGTTTAGTCGTGTCCAACTCTTCGTGACCCCATGGACCAGAGCATGCCAGGCACTCCTGTCTTCCACTGCCTCCCACAGCTTGGTCAAACTCATGTTGGTAGCTTCGAGAACACTGTCCAACCATCTCGTCCTCTGTCGTCCCTTCTCCTTGTGCCCTCAATTTTTTTCAACACCAAGGTCTTTTCCAGGGAGTCTTTTCTTCTCATGAGGTGGCCAAAGTATTGGAGCATCATCTTCAGGATCTGTCCTTCCAGTGAGCATTCAGGGCTGATTTCCTTCAGAATGGATAGGTTTGATCTTCTTGCAGTCCATGGGACTCTCAAGAGTCTCCTCCAGCACCATAATTCAAAAGCATCAATTCTTCGGCGATCAGCCTTCTTTATGGTCCAGCTCTCACTTCCATATATCACTACTGGGAACACCATAGCTTTTACTATACGGACCTTTGTCGGCAAGGTGATGTCTCTGCTTTTTAAAATGCTGTCTAGGTTTGTCATTGCTTTTCTCCCAAGAAGCAGGCATCTTTTAATTTCATGACTGCTGTCACCATCTGCAGTGATCATGGAACCCAAGAAAGTAAAATCTCTCACTGCCTCCATTTCTTCCCCTTCTATTTGCCAGGAGGTGATGGGACCAGTGGCCATAATCTTAGTTTTTTTAATGTTGAGCTTCATATTTTGCGCTCTCCTCTTCCCTACATACAGGGAAGTAAATCTCCTGTATGTAGTTCATGCAGCTCCCAGTGAGTTTAGGTAATAGAAAATTAAAATTACTATTTAAATAAAACCCTAGCCTCATTCATACATGCACAGATCTTTACATTGGTCTCTGAAACCTGGTATGGCAGCTCTTCACATTGGTCTTTGTACCACATTGGTACAGCATAAGAAGGTGCCTTATACCAATTAGTATCATTTGTCCATCCAGCCCAGTGTTGTCCACTCTGGCAGTGGCTCTTCGGGTCACAAACACCTGATCATGTTAGCTGGGAATGGGAAGGTTTGAGCCTGGGACCTTCTGCGTGCAGTACATGTGTTATACAACAGACCTGTGGTCCCTCTTCTCTGTATTTGATTTGGCTGATTTATAACCCTGGCCCCTGCATATCCTCTCCATATGGTTATGGCTGGTTCTCTGTAACAACAACAACTGAAGCCACAAATACCTTGGACAGTGGCACCGCTACGGACCTAGAGTTCAGACCGGCTCAGCATGAGCATCATGGGATGCTACAAGTTCTGTGGAGTTAGCAGGAAAGTGTGTGCATAGGAATTATTTGTATCCCGCCCTTCCTTCTGAATGTGTATCGGTGTGTATGTTTGTATGAATGAATGAGAGTGGCTTCCATATTACATATGGGGGGGGGGGGAGAAAGAAACTGAGCTAGAAATAATTAGGAAGATAGTGAAGAGGAAGGCCCAGCGCTCTGTGGTAGGACATGTAGTTTAATGTGTAAGAGGCTGCCTGTTTAATTTTTGCAATTCCCAGTTAAATACTCTTACGCAGTAGGTGGGTCAGGCATCTTCTAACATAGTCCCTCTGTCTCTGGGAACAGCAACTGTGACAATGCTTGGCAGAAGAGACCCTTTGGCGCACTGCAATTGTTCAGTGCAGTTGTGTATCTCCTTGCCATGCACTGGCTTCATGCCTATACAGCCCTGTGGGATCTGCACTGCGCTCAGGCTCCCAGCCACCAGATTCAAATAGAATCAGGCCAACTAGTTCAGTTGCTCTCTCCTGGGATCTGCGTGCCTGCAGGGTGATGTTGGTGCTAGGTCATTGTGCTGTACATTGCTTCCTCTCTTAGAGATACTAAGATTTGCAAGTTGCAACCTATTTCTTCTGTCCTAAAGCAGTAGGAAGGGAACATGCAAAACCCAGTTTAAGAGTTAAGCCTTTGGCAATCTGGGGCAGCATAGTGGCCAAAATGATGGCTGTCACTTGGATGGTCCAGATTACATTATCACTCGGCTGTGAGACTAGTCTAAAACCACACCAAGCCACTCTTGTCTCAACTTTAGTCCTCCATCTGTAATGTTATGATGATAACACTGAGGGTAGCAATTCTGGCAAGTTTTAGAAAAGTTGCTGCAAAGCTTACTGAGATAATGTGTGTATGTGTGTAGTGCTTTGAACATCCAAGAGCATGATACATGTCTAATATGAAGAACCTGTGGCCCTCCAAGTGATGCTGGATTCCAGCTCCCATCATCCTTCATTATTTCCCATCATCCTTCATTATTTCCCATCATCCTTCATTATTTGCTGTGTTGATGGGAGTTGGAGTCCAACAGCATGCATAGGACCAAAGGCTTCCCACCCCTGATTATGTTATGTTTTATGTTATGTTATGTTTTATTTTATTATGTTATTAAATTTATATACTGCCCTATACCCGGAATCAGGGTGGTTCACAGAACATGTTACAATGTCATCCTGAGGGTATTTTTTTTTTACTGAGGCTGTGGACTGATGATATAATTGTTGTTGTTTAGTTATTTAGTCGTGTCCGACTCTTCGTGACCCCATGGACCACAGCACGCCAGGCACTTCCGTCTTCCACTGCCTCCCGCAGTTTGGTCAAACTCATGCTGGTAGCTTTGAGAACACTGTCCAACCATCTCGTCCTCTGTCGTCCCCTTCTCCTTGTGCCCTCCATCTTTCCCAGCATCAGGGTCTTTTCCAGGGAGTCTTCTCTTCTCATGAGGTGGCCAAAGTATTGGAGCATCATCTTCAGGATCTGTCCTTCCAGTGAGCGCTCAGGGCTGATTTCCTTCAGAATGGATAGCTTTGATCTTCTTGCAGTCCATGGGACTCTCAAGAGTCTCCTCCAGCACCAAAATTCAAAAGCATCAATTCTTCGGCGATCAGCCTTCTTTATGGTCCAGCTTTCACTTCCATACATCACTACTGGGAAAACCATAGCTTTAACTATACGGACCTTTGTTGGCAAGGTGATGTCTGTGCTTTTTAAGATGCTGTCTAGATGATGTAATAGTAATTGTAATTATCTAGATGGACAATAATGCGACTCTCTAAGATGGCTTGAGTAGAGGAGGACTGCCATTAAGGGCCCTATGGAATGAATAACACTAGCATCATTTTCATTCCACCCTTGGCCTCTGCATGTTGGAGGCTGCTGACTGGAATGCATTTTCTGCAGTCTGTCCCACCCAGCTGCCATAGCAGCAGATGTAACTCTGCTCTATGCTGTTCCTAGAGCTCAATAAATCAACCTAACAGGACGTGCTTAAGCAACAGGACACCAGAGACCAAGGGACTTGTGGGCGTGTGCACATTCCTGGTTTAGAGTGTTCCTTGCTCTTATCTTGTTCCTCTATAAATTATTGTAGAAGAAACTTGCTTGACTCTTCCCAAGTGTAGCTATATACAGTGGTACCTCGGGTTAAGTACTTAATTCATTCTGGAGGTCCGTTCTTAACCTGAAACTGTTCTTAACATGAGATACCACTTTAGCTAATGGGGCCTCCTGCTGCCGCCGCGCTGCCAGAGCACGATTTCTGTTCTCATCCTGAAGCAAAGTTCTTAACCCGAGGTACTATTTCTGGGTTAGCGAAGTCTGTAACCTGAAGCATATGTAACCTGAAGCGTATGTAACCTGAAGTGTATGTAACCCGAGGTACCACTGTACAAGCAGATTTCATCATACGGTATTTCACAGCCACTGTGCACTGGGGTATACAGAAGCCAGCAGCCCCGTTTTTGTTAGAAAGTAGGTACTTTCCTCTTGAATTGCATTTTAATTTGAAGCTCATATGCTCCGCAGTGTGAAGCATGTGCTAATGAAGCAAGTGTGGCTAAAGGTAATACGAAATCCAGTGCTAATTAACTTGCAATAAAAGCCCTCCTGATTCTGATGTGTACTGATGTGTTCTGATCCATGCAAATACCTAAAAGAAAAAAAATGATGAGGCTGTAAGTGAGCATTGCTATTCTGGGAGTATTTCCCTAGTATTGCTGCAGAAAGTTTCCTGAAAACATCTCTCAGTGCAGGAAGGCTTTCAGCTGGCACAAATCCCAGTAAGGCTCCCATTGCCAAGATTATGTAGATATTATTAATTTATTTAAAAGGTTTCCCTGCCACTTTCACCTGTACTAGGAACATAGTTTTCCCCTAAGTGGATTTATTAAGACAGTTGCATCAACTCATTTCCAGAATTACAGCTTCCACACTCTGCCCACTTAAAGGTAAAGGTAAAGGTACCCCTGCCCGTACGGGCCAGTCTTCACAGACTCTAGGCTTGTGCGCCCATCTCACTTAAGAGGCCGGGGGCCAGCGCTGTCCGGAGACACTTCCGGGTCACGTGGCCAGCGTGACATCGCTGCTCTGGCGAGGCAGAGCCGCACACGGAAACGCCGTTTACCTTCCCGCCAGTAAGCGGTCCCTATTTATCTACTTGCACCCGGGAGTGCTTTCGAACTGCTAGGTTGGCAGGCGCTGGGCCCGAGCAGCGGGAGCGCACCCCGCCGCAGGGATTCGAACCGCCGACCTTTCGATCGGCAAGCCCTAGGCGCTGAGGCTTTTACCCACAGCGCCACCCGCATCCCTTCTGCCCACTTACCTGAGAGTAAACCCAATTAAATTCTGCCGCACTTACATCTGAACAGATATGTACAGGATTTCACTGTACATTTGTTTATATCACTAGGGTGTGAATATGACACCAGAGCAAGTTTAGAGAACAGTAAATGCCCTTAAAGGAACAGGGGCTCTTTCCTGTATTCACTTGGGTGCCCTACCCCTGAGGAAGGAGCAGTCAAAAGCAAGGGGGCATGTTCCAAAAATGTCAAAAGAACGGCACCAAGTCTCATCAGGTCAGCTCTATATCAGACTTCATTCAGGTTATGATTTGTCCCAAACAATAGGGACAGTCAATTCCTTCCAGAGATGCTTCCGAGTTCCAGGAAAGTTTCTTCCCCAAGGAAAACAAGGGTCTTGTGCCTCAGTACCCTTAGCAGGGTTAAATCCAGGCTGTTATGCCTCCCCAAGAGAAAGCATACTCTGTTCTTAGGACATGCCCAATAGAGCTTAGTGGAACAGTCTGAAGAAGATCTTCCAACAGGGAAGCAAGAACTCCCCCCCCCCAGTCTCTGTGGCGGCACCTTATTTAGGCTTCCAGCTTGACCAACCTGCTCCCTATGTCTCTATTGGGCTTTTCCACCTTCTTCTGTCTTTTTATATCATTCCTGCCTCCCCTCCTTTCTGCCTAAGGCACAGAAGATGAGCTCCTTCACTGCCATCAGTCACAGGTGGAGTCTCCAGGCAATGTCCAGATGTGGTCTCGTCATTGCCTGGTTAGTGCCTTCTTGCTTGTATCTGGGCCTAATTAAAGGTCCAGGTGCCAGCAAATGTGGCAAATGGTTCTTTGCTTCGGTTTCCACCTCAGTTGTATGCATCAACTTTTTAATAATATAGTTCTTTATTGTAAGTTTTTTCCCCCTTCTAAAATGTGAATAGACAGAGGAAGGAGCTCCTGTCCCCCTCAGTACAACCCCAAACAAGCAACACTATTCACCCACCTCACAGAGTAAAAGGAAGACCAGGTTGGGGATAAAACATCAAAAATCACCCTCAATTTAAGTGGATATAGTATTATCAAGATCTTAGCAACGTGCACAGGTAATCAAAGAGAAAGAAAGTACCTTCCTTTTGTTTCGTTGAACAGAAATTGGAGACCCCAGTGGACCCAAGACAAAGTCTGTTTCCATTACCTAGAGCTCCCCATAATAGCTCTACTGACTTATGTAGTGCTGGAAACAGCTCTGCTGTGCTCCTGTATGTAAGTGTATTCAATAAAAAGGAACCATATGGTTGCAAATTGATCTCTCTCTATTTGCCCCCTAATAACTTGCCATTTATGCGAAAGCTTTTCTAACAGGGCTATATGCCAAATCTTAACAATACCAATCGTCTACATCAGTGCACTTAAAACCATTCCAGAGCTTTGCTATTGTCGCACTAACTGCAAATAAAAGGTGAATAATTAACTCCTGATTTGCTAGGTCCCTCTTTGGACTATCAAACAAATTCAGCATCTGTTGTGTGCATTTGCCAAAGGTTATTAATTCAAAACACAATTCTGAATTTGGATGGTGGCAGAAGAGAGCTTAAGAGCCTTTCGGTTTGCACATTCAAGAACTACAGCTGCCATTTTTAGCTATATATTCTGGTAATGTTTTGCTGGGTTTAGCTTTGTAAGTAGCAAATGCTTTCAAATTCCATTAATTAAAGTTTGAGAGAGAGAGGGTTGTTTTTAAACAGCACCCTATAGCCTTTAAGTTTAAAACCGAATATTTAGGTAAAAGAAAAAAGGCTGCTAATGGTATCCATTTTTTAATTCAGGCAGTATTGCTGCTTATTCATACGAGTCTTCAGGGCCAACGTGAGTCATGTTGTTGCCTTGAGTGAAGGATAAGATGGCGCCACATTTCCCCAGTCCCATCTGCAGAAGTTTGCAAGGCAGGCCATTCAAACCTTGTTTCAGCACTGATGATGGAACAGCATCCCCTTAAGGCTGTTTTAGAGGGCTCAGGACAGGCTTCTTGGCCTACACTGCTCTCTCATCCCAACAACTTGCTGCTACTCCCCACTTCCCAGCATCTGCTGCCTTAGGTGGCATTTGCCCCCTGTCTAATGGCAGGGCCGGCGCTGCTAGTATTGTATACTTTGTCTCAGTTTGCTGCAATGCGTCACAGTGGATGTTCTTAACAAAATGTTTCAAATTATAAACATATTCTAAGATTAAAAATTTTCCCTCCGACTTTTCCAGCAGTTCAGTATTTGTTGGGGGGGCGGGGGGGAAGAAAGACTGGGATGAGATAAATGGGAAGTACAGTCATAACTCATGTTATGGCCACTTCAGGTTACGTGTTTTTGGGTTGCGGACTGCAGGAAACCCGGAAGTACCGGAATGGCTTACTTCCAAGTTTCGCCGCATGCGCAGAAGCGCCAAATCGCACCGGAGCCTGCGCAGAAGCGGCGCTTCAGGATGCGAACACTGCGGGTTGCGGATGTGCCTCCGTCATGGATTACGTCCGCAACCCAAGGTTCCACTGTATAAATTGTTTGTGTGTCTCTTTGTGAAATACATGAATGGGAATACCGTGGTACCTTGGGTTACAAACACTTCGGGTTACAAACACTTTGGGTTACAGACTCCGCTAAACTGGAAATAGTACCTCGGGTTAAGAACTTTACCTCGGGATGAGAACAGAAATCGTGCGCTGGTGGCACGGCGGCAGCAGGAGGCCCCATTAGCTAAAGTGGTGCTTCAGGTTAAGAACAGTTTCAGGTTACGAACGGACCTCCGGAACGAATTAAGTTCGTAACCAGAGGTACCACTGTATTGAAAAAGAATATGAACCTACCCAGTGATGAAAAAATTCCCATCATGGTCTCACACTAACATGCCAGGACTCCATCCTTTCATGCTAACATGAACCATTTCTCTAGAAGACTTCCAGAAATTTCCCCATTTTTACAAGTTATTTTTTAATAATTGCCCTTCTAGCAAATGTTTTTAAAAATAGATTTTAACGTCTGACAGGAAATCATTAGGAGGAAATTTGGTTGTTGTTAAAAAATTACTGCAGTTAATTTAGAACTGGGTCCGGTTAGAGGTGGGTAGAAAAAGAGGACTGCACCCATTCACAAATTCTCAGAGAGTGTGCTACTCAGTCTGTTAATGGCAGGTGTTTTTAGAAAGCGTTTTGTAATATGATCTGTTAATGAGCACTTTAGATTCTTTCTCCCCTGTTGAAGACCTTATGATACTCAAAACATGCTAGGATAATTATTTTATCACATTTTCATGTGAAACAAACACTTGCATCTTTTGTGATTTCCACTATGTTTAAAATTTAGATTGATTGAAATACCATTATCGTAAAACATGCTAGCTGTCATTTTCAGAGGAAAATAACTGAGTTTGCCTGCTATTCAGTGTTTGCACGCTACCATTCTCCTCAACCTGGTGTCCTCCAGATACTTTAGACTACAACTCCCATCATCCCTGAGCATTGGCCATGCTGGCTGTGGTTGCACCTCTGCTTTCTACCTTACCTGTAGGGTTTGAGTTAACAAATCTTTGGCAGTTTGAGTATGGCTTTTGTTGCACATGCTGTTAGGTGCTAGTTTTCTATGCTCTCAGTTGATAAGGACAAACAGGATAGAATAATTAACCTACTGTCTGCTACAATTAATAACTTTTTTGTTTCATTGATTTCAGGAGGACTGTTAAGTGTTCTCCCTTTGAAATTGATTGGACTGAAAAGTGCTTAACTGTGGCATAGTGAGTTTTGGTGTCTAATTCTTGAACTGTTACAGCAACAATATTTTCATTAACATTGATTATTATTATAATTGCAATTTTATTTAAACATTGCATTATTCCTGAAGGTCTCAGGACTACTTTCCTAGTAACCATATATTTAAAACATACTTGAATAATAACTAACATTTATCACAGCAAATTCCACCCCCATGGAATCTCCTGCCAGAAAATTTATCACAAGCAACCGCCATTACACAGTAAGCAGATTTAAAAAACCACATCGGCATTAAATTCTCAAACTTCAATAGCCAATTTGGTTGTGCAGGAATTACAGTGCATCTTGGTTCCTTATTTTATTTGATTATATATGTTCCCTTTAGCTAGCTATCTGGATATGCAGGACCACAGAAAAGAAAAATGCTTTTTCAAATGCCAGGCAAGAGTCTTGTCAATGAAATACAAGCTACTTTCTAATAGTAATTTCTTTTGGGAAGACATATCGGGCACATCAAATATATGACATTGTCACAATATATTTATTGGGCTATTTATCTCCGCTGACAAAACACTGTACATTTAGAAGAATGTTCTCACCCTATAAAAACTGAGTTTCATTTGCTGAATTTATTATTCTTCACCATCCCGAGTGAGGTGGGTACTAGGGTGCAAGGGAAGAAGGAAATGAAAGCCTGTGGTTTCAAAGTGTTCTGCACGGCCTTGTAAGTATGAGGGAGTTGTAGCCTTTCAGATGCAGTTGGACTCCACCTCCATCGGCTCCCGCCAACATGACTACCAGTCAGGGATGATAGTGGTCAGTGGTCCAGAAACTTGTGCTTGGGTCTGTGAAAATGGAAAACACAGACGGTGGTCTGTAAGAAGCTATGCCTCTTCAAGACTGCAAGGGATATTGCTATGACCGCCTGCTGTTCTAAGTGAGCTGTAATGGTGTTGCTCTGTATGTGGTTGTTAAATTCTTACTGCATGGCCAGGCGGAGACCCCCCCTGACCCCAGGCGACCCCGGGGGTGGAATAATGACTCATGACAACATGTCATGGGATTAAAATTGGCCACAACTTTATTAAACCTTCAGATGTAGGGAGACGAACTCCCAGGTAAGTTCCACCCTCTATTGCAGGCTTCCTCAACCTCGGCCCCCCCAGATGTTTTGGCCTACAACTCCCATGATCCCTAGCTAGCAGGACCAGTGGTCAGGGATGATGGGAATTGTAGTCTCTAAACATCTGGAGGGCCGAGGTTGAGGAAGCCTGTTCTATTGTGTGTGCAGGGTGGTCCCAACCCTACCTGGTTGACTTCCCTGGCAACACCTCCCCAGCTGGGGTTGGTTTATTGTCTGAGGTTGGGTGGGAACCTCCAGGTATCCAGCTTGGGGAGGTGAAGCCAGGCCTAATTGCCAGGATTCGTGTGGGATCAGGGGGCTGTGTGCGGCCACACAAAAAGCACCCCCCATTTGAAGTGGGGAGCGGTCATTATCAATTAATCCAGGTGTGCAGTGTGGATTTTTTTTTGTGATTGACCTATGTTCACCTATTGTATGCATATTTAACTTGGGCCACTCTAGCCCAAGTGTAGATTTCTAGAGAGGCTCTTCCAAGACAATGACAGCTATAAAAATATTCCAAATGTCTTGTTTCTGCTCATTAGGACCATTGATGGAAGCCCTTCTTTGAGACGCATGACTGTGATGAGGGAAAAGGGAAGGCGGCAAGCAATCAGAGGTCCAGCTTTTATGTTCAACGAGAGGGGCACAAGTCTTACGGCAGAGGAAGAACGCTTTCTGGACGCGGCAGAGTATGGGAACATCCCTGTGGTACGCAAAATGCTGGAAGAGTCAAAAACTTTGAATGTCAACTGTGTCGACTACATGGGCCAAAATGCCTTGCAGCTCGCTGTGGGGAATGAACATTTGGAAGTGACAGAACTTCTGTTGAAGAAGGAGAACCTGGCACGGATCGGAGATGCCCTGCTGCTTGCAATTAGCAAAGGGTATGTCCGGATTGTGGAAGCAATCTTGAATCATCCCGGGTTTGCAGCTAGCAAGCGGCTGACTCTGAGCCCTTGTGAGCAGGAGCTCCAGGATGATGACTTTTATTCTTACGACGAAGATGGCACCCGATTCTCCCCAGACATCACACCCATCATTTTAGCAGCCCATTGTCAGAAGTATGAGGTGGTGCACATGCTGTTAATGAAAGGGGCGAGGATAGAGAGACCTCACGATTATTTCTGCAAGTGCAACGATTGTACTGAGAAACAAAAGCATGATTCTTTCAGCCATTCCAGGTCAAGGATAAATGCATACAAGGGCTTGGCAAGCCCTGCCTACCTGTCTCTGTCCAGCGAAGACCCGGTTCTCACTGCTCTAGAACTCAGTAATGAGCTTGCTAAACTGGCTAATATTGAAAAAGAATTCAAGGTAAGGCTTCTTCTTTTTTCTGTGCCTTCTCTGCGTGCTGCATTGGCTTCGGTGGATTAAAACACTTCACATTTATTTTCCCCTCACTTTATCTGTTCCTGTTAATATTGCTGCTGCGATGTCTGGATGTTTTTTGAAAACACCATTTTGCTTTAAATGAAAATACTTCATAAGTGCCGGGTGTAATCAGAAAAAACGCAATACTCCCCTTGGAATAGATGAAAACAGGTTTGTTCACTGTAACAGAACATAATTGTTTTTATTAAAGTGCACTCTGTTGAAATAATGTCATCTGAGCAACCAGAAGAAAAAGCAAGTGCTAGGTCCTAAATGAGTATTCCTGTTTCTATTCACACTTCTAGATTGTTGTTTACAAGTTATAAAAGCTACGCACATTTGTCATTTCCCTCTCAGAAGGACACCGCTCATTCATCTGCCAGAAATTTATTAGTGTGCCAAGAGCCAGCTGTTAAAATCTATCCAGATGTCCCACCTTTCTGTCTGATGATCATCTATACATATAATGGAGTCATAGCATGCCGATTAGTCTCTCTTTTTCCAGATTTTTCATTAACTGGACTCTGATAAGCATTACTCTGCTCTGCCCCTTTATGATGCCCATGTTCTTAAAATGCCTGATAAAGTTACAGAGGATAGCCCTATCCTGAAGTAGGTCTTTCTGAAAAAAGAAACTGGGATGGTGGATGCAGATTGTAAACAAAATTGGTTCTGCAAATGGCAATTTTATCCAGCTGCAGCAAACATTTTAATGGGGTCCTTCTGGGTCAGTGTTGGATTCCGCTTCTCTAATTAACTTTTCCCTAAATTATTGCGAGGATGCGAAAGATACATTAATCTGCGAGGCCTGATCCAAGCAGAGAGAGTTTTAAAGAGATAAATGTGGGTGGGCAGCATGGGCTGGCAGTGATGGTATATGGTTATGTGGGTATTTAACACTGCAGTGCCAGACATAATGTACAGCTTAATATCTGCTACAGCACATTTCAGCTCCTTCAGTGGCCCTTCCATTGTAGATGGAAGTGTGGTGAAAAATTAAACTTAGCCTTTTTGCAAGTTGCATATTTTGTAAGCATGGCATTAGATTTGGATTTGAATAGTTAAATACGTAATTACTTCATCATTCTGTTTTGTACTGTTTTATTGTTGTTCCGCCCTGAGCCTGGCTTCGGCTGGGGAGGGCGGGATATAAATAAAATTTATTATTATTATTATTATTTACACAGTTTTGTATTACAACCTCATACCAAGGAAAGCACCTCATCTTGTTCCAATGCATCCTGAAACACAGCAGTTTATTAAATTGTAGATTTATGAATCTTTATTTTATGCATTGTACTGAAACTCTAAGATGATTCCTTGTTGTGTAGTGTATAATACATTTGATGCATTGTTGTGTAGTGCAGAAATACGTTTCTTCCTTACTTTTTATTTTCTGTATCCAGATAAAATTGACTTATTGAAGTTACAAAAATATTGTTTGAAGGAAGACTATAATCCTGGAAGTTGAACGTGCAGCTATTACAGGCCATAATATACTCTTTCAAGGCTTGGCTCTACTATCCCAGCTTCTCATAAAGCATGCAGTTAATCGAAGCGTGACGTTGTAGTTTACTGACTGTAACTGATCATAGATCATATTATTAATAGAACAAAAGTGTCTGGCAAAGACTGGGAGAGATATAGACCCAAGCAAACAGTGGCAGCACCTAAATACTAAGGTGTCAGCTTTGACTTGCACTCAGAAACAGCAGCATTTACCTATGTTTGTTCTTATACCGTTCTTGTACTATGTACCAACAGAGCAAATGATTCCAGCCCATGCAGTAGCAAATTAAGACCGTAACTGCATGTCATAGTCTTTAAATGACATACAGTCGTACCTTGGAAGTCAAATGGAATTCATTCTGGAAGTCCATTCAACTTCCAAAATGTTCGGAAACCAAAGCGCAGCTTCTGATTGGCTGCAGGAAGCTCTTGCAGCCAATTGGAAGCCCCTGTCAACTTCCAAAAATAGTTCGCAAACCGGAACCGTCCCAGTTTGTGGAGTTCGGGAGCCAAAATGTTCAAGAACTAAGCTGTTCAAAAACCAAGGTATGACTGTATTCTTTAACGTAAATTTGTGTGGGAAAAGTCTTCAAGATAGGTTAGAAAAAGTAAAATCCACCCACACACACACACACCTCCAGTGCATATCATTTGAAGGCACAGGAAACCTTTGAAAGTTCCACTGTCGATTAAAGGCTAAGTAAAGCTGGTGATGGAATCTCCCATCCATTCCAGAAGAAAGAAATAGATCTGTCTTTAACAGATTCAAGATTCAAGGCACAGATTCAAGAGCTTGTTGTGCTTGTTCAAGGATGGAGAATGTGAGCATTAGAATGGGATCATTTGCATCCCCTAATGCTAGGCCTACTTTGTAAGCCACTAATATATATACATATGGGGCAGATTGGTTTTTCTATTCAGGCTTTGGTGTTAATGTTACTTTGTAGGTTTTTGTGGGGTTTGTTTGTCTTTGTTGCTCCATTACACTGATGGATTACATTATACTACGAGAAGCCAGCCCCTCAAGGCATCTTACTGCTTTATTTATGAAACCCAGTTCCACCACTAATATTGGTTGCCTGTTGTCAACCCATTTAACTAGTGTGCCTTGACGAACTGTGTTGCAGGCCAGGGAAATCCTGAACTCCTTGGAGGAAGGGCTGGATAAAAAATTTAGTAAGTAAATAAAGATTTATTTATTTTTAAGCAGAACTTAATCCTTTTATTTTGAATGGGACACCAATACCTATCAGCGTCCAAACTTGACAAAGCAATCTAATCAGCAACAAGGAGGAGTCGTCAACCACTATCTCATTTAGAGGGTCCATTCACAAAACTCTGGTCTTCTTTATAACTTTTTGGGAAGTTTTCAAACATCTCTTACGTTTATTTGCAACAAACAATGTCAACCTGGCCATGCAATATGTATCCTTAAGGATTTTGGACGGCTTTTATCAGAAGGTCTCAAAACTTTCTCGTGCAATGTGTCTGGGATATGCATTATTTGCAAATGTTAACATAGAGAAGGGACTACAGTGTTGTGGCTGCTTGAGGTGCACAGTCATTCATTGCCTTATAACTAGTGGGGAAAGGCTTTGAAATGTAAAGTCTGGTGATGGCAGATGGAGATAGGTGGGGTGGACCAGTATGAGGGATGAATTTGAAACCATGACACTAGGAAGAACTATGGCACCGAAATGTTGTTGTCTGAAGCAATGCAATTGGTCTAATATAGAACTGATTTTGGCTTCAGTAGGGGAAACTGAATGGAAGTGAGAATGAAATTGTCTGCTGCTGCTTCCCCTATCCTGTGCTGAGAGGAGAATCAAATATGAGATAATACCTTGCCTACAGGATTTGAGATAGAAATGCCTGTTCAAAGCTATCGGAATGCCAAAAGCTTTGAAGAGAGCATACCTACTGACACTTCTGAAAGCAAAGCGAGAGACAGCGAGAAAGCATAGAATCACGGGTTTTAATTGGTTGTCCTGGTTTATCTGATTGTCCAGGAGGTTGCTTTCTTCAACAGAGTCTATGGCTAAAATGGGACAGAGAAGGATTTTCCATTCTATAATGGATCAGGCTTATCACTTGAATGATGCAGCCATTCATTAACGTTTGAGGCAGAGCAAATGCAATAGGTTTTTGCCTTCTCACGCTGCATATCCCCACATGCCTGGCATAGATGAATTCCAGGGCTCTTAACTTAGGACTGTTGGCAACTGTGAGGAAATGCTCATTCTATTAAGGATATTGCAACTTTGCAAAAATTTAAAACTTCTAATTTGTTAAAAGAACAGCAGTTCTTGCTCATTAGATTATCTCTTGTCAAGGAGATCTAGCTGGCATTATTCTTTTATAGATGCTTTGGCATGATTGGTTGGACTTGAATAATGCTGAAAAAATCTTGAGTGATTAAGGAGCAATACCAACACACTGAGATTTATTTTTTTCAGGACTTGCATCAGTCCTGATATTTAAAATCCACTTTCATTACTGTATCCTTGTCAAAGATAGTAATGCACACACACACACATTAAAACAATGGCTTTAAAATAATAATAATTCTACCAGCTAGAGCTGAAGCCTTTTTCTAGAAAAATCAGAAACAAACGTATCTGGATAGATCAAACACTAAATTCTCTTCCCTTTTGCTAAAATGAGTATGTAAGGCACATAGGAAGCTGCCTTATATTTAGGCTGATCCTTGGTCTATCTAGCTAGCTCTGTATTGTCTGCACTGACTGGTAGAAGCTCCCTGGGGTTTCATTTCTAGCCCCATTTAGAGATTCAAAGCAGACACTCTGCTACTGAGCAATGGTCCTTCCTCATGCCATGCTGCTTTTGCTGTGATTATTGACCCATGCTTTGCCCAATAATGTCTATTCTTATACATATGAGTTAGAGCAGCTCTAACTCGGTAGCAAAGGTTTTAAGAAGAAGCCAGGGGTGCTTTCAAACAGCTTCCCAGGCAAAGGAGAAGTGGCTGGCCTGGGTTTCCAGATGCAACTCCCATGGAAGAATGCGAACAACGGCAAAAATCTGACAAGAAGAGCAGTGCCACTAACAAGTGAGCAAGCTGCCCTAATTTCAACCGCCCTTTAGGACGGTTCTCTAGGGAGATCGCAGCTAGTTGTCATAATTGCGTTCTTATTTGCAGAGCAAGTTTAAAATGTGTTAGACGCTTTACAGATAATACCATTTGCACTCTGAGGTTTGTGTAATTGCTTAGTTGAGACTTGGTACTAAACTTTATAATAAATCAAGCATACGAAAGAGGATTAAATGTGTGTGCGATTTTGTGTGTGTTGAAAGCAGGGGCGGAGGAAGGGGGTGTGGTAGGGGTGGGTCGCCCCGGGTGCCACCACTGAGGGGGGTGACAAAATGCCAGGTGGCACTCACTGCGGGCCCTGCAGCGTGCCCAAGCCACGCGTCTCTCCTAGGAGAGACACGGTGGCTTCGGCACTTGCAGGCTCCGCGCTACCCCAAATGGTCCGTCTGCTGCCTCCCTCCCAGCTGTAGGGCGGCTGAGTTGGAGGAGGCAGGCAGACTCCCCCACCGCTGCCTTTCTGTAGAGGAAGGTGGGGAGAATCCCCCAGGCGCAGCTGAAGCCAGCCAATTTTCTCCGCTGGCTCCCCTCCTTTGACAGGCGGGTGGGCGGGTTGCAAGCTTGTTGCTCCAAGTCTTGACACAAAAGAGCTGCTTAAGTGCTCAGGTGCTTATTAGCTTTGTCTCCCTTTTCAATGGACCCCTCAGGCCGCTCCCTCACAAGGTTGAATTGAAAAAAAGTAGCAAAAGGAATCGATTTTGATGATGCGATTTCAAAATTTGCAGAGAACGAAGTTGGGGGGGGGGAGGTTTTAAGTGCTCCTGCTCACAATGTTAAGTAAATAAACCAGAAAATAACACTTGCAACTTTAAGTATATTATTTTTCCTTCTTTTAATAATTTCAATTGGGGAGAGGGGTGATAAGAAATTTTCCACACCGGGTATCACCTGACCTTGCTACGCCACTGTTTGAAAGAGGCTTCTCTCCTTTTGCTATGGAGAAGTAGTTTGATGGGTATTGTGCAAGAGGCAGCTGGGAAGATGAGATAATGGTCTCATCTCATAATTTTATCACAAGTGTCATTGCTCCCCACCCCCCTGCTAAAAGCTTCAGGTCCTGCAAGCAATTAAGCAGAACCACTTCCTATGACTACTTGGATGGAGTCAACCATGTCACTTTAGCATGTGCTGAGCTTGCACACTGACCCACATATACTGACCTGCTGCTGCCTGGTCTACTTGTGCCAGATTTGAGGTGGTGTGTGTTGAGCTACCACTGGTGATTTACAGCACAATCCTATGTATGTCCACTCTGAAGGAGTAAGTCCCATTGAGTTCAGTTGGACTTACTCCCAGGTAACTGAGTGTAGCATTGCAGTCTAATGCATGAGGTTGCTTCAGACTTTCTGAACTTTGCATGGATCTGCTTGGCCCAAGTTTTTAACAACCCAAGTTGATCATGTGGTTTTAAAAAAAAGTTAATTATTTATTGTAGCTAAGGCTTTCGAGGGACTAAGAAGTCACAGCTAAGAAAGCAGGAAACAAATGAAATCAGCTCCTTAATTTTAGAGTCTTCACCTTTCTGTAATCTTAGGACAGGGAGATAATGATTTCTGAAGTCATAGGTATAGCCATAGTGATGCTGGCAACTCTGAGTTTTACGGTGTATTCCTAAGTAAGCTCCATTGATTTCAACAGAACTTTCTCCCATGTAAGTGGCATAGAATAGCAACCCTAAATGTTTTTCTGAAATAAGGGAGAATAAGGAGGAAGTTGGGACATATTCAAAGCAAAGTTCTAAAATGGGGCAGGAAAGAGAGAGGTACATTATCAATGTATTCAGCACTTCTGTAGTGAAAGCAACCAGGCTCAAGACTTAAATACTAAAATTAACAGTGCTGAAAAGAATTCCATGAGATTGGTGTGCTAAGGAGTTTCTGAACACAGGGACCATTTTTCAGAGGTGACAGACAGTAATAACAGATTTACAGAGAGCCGTGGAATGTAAGAGACAAATGAATGACAACTGGAGTAGCAGAAGGGAAAGGTGAGATAATAAAGTGATTGACTTGTACCCATCATATGGAATACTCTAGCATCCTGCCCCGTGAACTGCTGCTCTTGATTACTTTGGTCCTCTTGGACCAAAACCAAATATGAGAGCAGCCTTTACTGTACACTCCTCCTGTGAACCTACCGGGATCTTGGTGATCGTCATCAGAGGCCCCTCTCCATGTGCCCCTTCTGATAAATGTGTGGAGGGTGGTAAGAACTGGCTTGTTCAGTGGTTGGTCCCCATTGATAGAATGCTCTCCCCAGAAGAACATGCCTGGTGCCATCACTGTCAGCTTTCAGATGCCAGGCTAAGAAATTCCTGTTTACCTAGGCTTTTGGTGGATTAATTTGGATTATAACACAGTGCGATTTTTCACCTGCTCATCTTTCAGTTGGGTGGGGTTAGGTTCATTGCTGCATGAGCACTTTTTAGATAAACCGTTCTTTTATGTATTTGTTTTTTAAATGTTTTCAAGCCTTGTGTATTTAATGGATCTGTAAGCCGTTTTGATGCAGCTTTTGTGGAAAGCCACAGTAAATAGAATAAATCATTAGAATTAATAATACACTAATTTGAGGACCTGCATAGTGCTGCATTTGTCTTTCTTCCCTGTCTCAGTGTGCATGTTGGTATCTGTGTTGCTATGCAAATTCAAGTATCGTTTGAATACCATGCACGAAAAAGAGGGCAGAAATGTGCAATCCAGCCTAGACAGTCAACTGCAGAATGTACATATGCTAAATAAATGCACATTACTAAATCAGTTCCACATGAATTGATGTGACTCAATATCTATTGTCTGCTTTTTAGAATGACTATCGCAAGCTGTCTATGCAATGCAAGGATTTTGTGGTTGGCGTCCTTGATCTCTGCCGAGACTCTGAAGAGGTAGAATCCATTCTAAATGGAGATTTGGAGGCTGAGCCAGTTGAAACACAAAGGCACAGAGCTTCGTTGAGTCGTGTCAAACTGGCAATTAAGTATGAAGTCAAAAAGGTAAGTGACTGTCTCTTTTAGACAGTATGATACTGGATGCATTGCATCATAAACTGCCTGCGTCAAGAACCTTAAGCACTATAACAGGGCTGCATTGTAAACACTTTATGGTTCCTGTCCTCTGGACAGGAATAATTCACTAATGTCAAACTGATTTCACAATAAGGCAGCAGAGAGATTGGCATTTTTCAATGAAAATAATAGGGACTGTCATACACAAGTCAATTATTGTGATGCAGTGTTCTCACGCATGTGCATGTTATCCATTAAAACATCCAGAGACAAACAGCCACGTCTTGATCCGACTTCAGCATAAATAAAAAGATTGGAGAAATCATTCTGTGAATAGAAATGATGTTATATCATTATGTTGTTCTTAACTGTACTGCCATTCCACTCAACCCTCTCTCCAGCCACAGTTAAGCTCTTCTGTGTCCCATTGATTTTGTGTCTTCTATTTAAATTAACAGCACTTAAAAGTACTTCACTTTGTCTGGATTGTGTGTAGTGTCAGTGTAATGGGAGGTAGATGCACCAGAGTACATTAAAAATGGCACTCACCTTTTGAAAGCTGTTACTGCTCTTACAACTAATAGGCGCAACAGGCAGTGGCTTCCAGATTGGAAGTGATGTATCACATGCGCACAGAAACAGGCCTTGTTGGTTCCTTTTAGAAGCATCACTGGCAGAGAAAGGGGGGTGCGCCCCGCCCCGGGTGTCATCCCTGGGGGGGGTGACATCGCTACGGGCGGCGTCCCCCTGGGGACGCTCACCGCCACCGCACCCCCCCGGGATGCTAGCCCCGCCCCCACGGAAACAGCAGCTAGCTCCGCCTCTGAGAAGCATATTTTAAGCTTGGAATGATAATGTTTGGCTAGAGTCTCTCTACATAGGAATCTGCTATGACTTGAGATATGATAGATGTACAGGATATTCTAGGGGGTTCCGCTGACAAAAGTCTTTAAAATATCCACAGAAGCAAACTCTGTTCCAAGGGCAGTTTATTTATATAGAAAACAGCCATTATAAAACATCCAGGCCGGTGCTTTCTGGGTGTTAATGTTTACGGTCAATCACCTTGGGTCACCACCTCTGAGAAGTAATAAAACACAAATGCTAGAGGACTACAGAAAGGAAGTGACACCTACATATATTTACATCTGAATAGGTGTGCCTTGGCGGCCATGCTGCCAGTAACAGCAAGCTTTTTCACAGCTTCTGTTATAAATCACATTGTGTTATAGTGAGCCACCTGTTAAAGCCAACCTACTAAATAAGACTGCGGTGCATAAATTGGATAATGTTAGTTTCTTTAAACTCATCCCTGATTAATAGATACTTGAATATTTTCAGTTATATAGAGCACAAATGTAATGGTTATATGGGGTTGCTTGTGCGTAAGTTGCTGCCACTCCTGGCTAGGTTGCCTGGTTAAACCTTTTTCTGGCTGGACAGCCCTTCACTTCGTGGCTGTTTCAGTCGCTAGCAGAATCCGTCAGTGGGCATTTCTTGAACTTCTTCCAGCAAAGAAGTTCTTTGACGCCAAGTCTACGCCTACTTTCCCTGTGCGGAAGTCTTCTGGGCAGGGTGGGTGTGGGTAGCGGAGGACCCGTGCTCTCCCCGCTGGTCTCCGGCGAGGAGTCCTGGAGCCCCCTCGCCGATTCCCACATCTGCCCCCCTTTATCCCTGGTGTTACGCTGATTTCCTTCCCCAGCCGATGAGCTCCCTCTCTCCCTGCTGGGCCCTTCTCCAGCATCGCTTGGGAGCCTTGCCTCCGCCTCTGGCTCCGATGGCAGTTCCCTGACAACAAACTTTAAAAATAATCGAGGATTTATTAATTAGCAATGGGTTTAAAAAAACTGACACTATCCAGTTCTTATATAGTAAATCTCTGTGTTACAAGAGCTTTCTATTTTGAGACCAGGTGTGTTGTTGCGATGGCTGTGATTCCCTCACTCCACAGAAGCTTCATCTTGAGCTCATGCTTTACCTGTTCACAGTGCCAGTGGGGGCCATTAATTTATGGGACCAGTGCAGGCTTTGTAGAGTGCACGGCTGGCTTCTGAATGCTTCTGTGGCATTTCTTCGGAGACAAGGCTTCTGCCTTCTGTAGAGTCTTGTCATTGTGATTCTGATTTTGCAGTAGGCGGCCAAACTGAAAGCATGAGAGGTAGCTCTGCAGATTGTTCATAACCTGGAACTGATGTGCAGAACTTCCCTGGTTAACTTGGAAAGCCACAAGTGTGCTTTTTATTCTGCACCACAACAAAACAAATATTTCTCTTTTTCCTAGGCATGTGCCCTTTGAACACAAATCAACTGATTAGGTTCTTTTGGGCTTTTAAAAACATTGGATCTTTAAGGATCTGCTGATTTTATAAACTTAGGACAAGGTTGGAGAACCTCCAGGCTGTGGACCTAATTCAGTCCTCCAGGCTCCTCCAAATGACCCATTAGCCATTCCTAATAAACTCCATCTGCATGTCAATCTTGTGATGTAATTTGACATCACCTATTTATCATGTTGATCCAGCCTACTTTCTGCATTTTCTAGTTTTCTTTGATTAGGCTTAACAATTTAGTATTTTACATATGCTTTATATATTTTATGTACATTGGAAGTCTGGAAGAAAGTTCTAGAAACCGTTGCTCAGAATTGCTGTTGTATGTATGTACCTCAAGCTTCGCTTTGCAGTTGCAAAGGATTTACAGAAACTTGCTAAACGAGCTGCCTTTCTAGTGATTTTTACTTGGAGAACTCAGGTTTGCAAGGATAAGGACTTCTGCACTTGATTTCTTTGTAAGTTTTAAATAGAAAATACAGCTAATGCTCAGGTATTATCCTTATATTCTTCTCAAAATATTAATGCAGCCTGCTGGGACAGTTCCTGTTAGGTTTTCACAGGATTTAGCCATAAAGGAAAATAAAATGGAAACGCGGTTTTACTCAAGTCTTCGGGTTACGGGACTAAAGGAAAAATGAGTTCATTGGATGGGGAATTCAGCTGGTTGTTATCAGGTTGTAAAATGTTGGAAATCTCTTGTGTTGTGGAAGTGGCTATGTAAAACCCAGTTTGTTCTTATTCAATGGATCTGCTCCTTGTTCATATGCTGAATTAAATTGAAGCTGGTTTAAGAATAGTGCTAAGCTTAGCATAGAGATTGATAAGGAATATTCTAGTTGAGAGCATCTTTTGTGAGAGGCAATGCAACAGTAATTCCGAAGATGTTACAGTAAGTATTAGAATAAGTAGTGACAGGAAGACTATTAGTTCATAGTCTCTTGAAAAGTTTAGGGAGAAGAAGTCAGGAAGAAAACAACAGTGCAGCAATTGATGCAAATGGTGCTACTTTAGAGATAGTATAATTTTAAAAGTACTGATTTGGGGTATAAGGAAGTGAAAGGAAAATGGTTAGAATCAGCTCTAATGTGCTTCAAGGAGAAATATCCATTGACAAATGTCTCTTGTCTTCTTTGCTAAAACCTTCCACTGAGTTCCCTTGTCTGAATTTATTTATTTATTTATTTATTTATTTATTTATTTATTATTTTTGTACAAATGCCCAGCTGGGGGGGAAATATATGGATGACTGGAAACATGTTGCCAGTATTTTTCTTCATATTTGTGAAGCAAGTATTCTGAATTGCTCTGCACTCTCCTAAGAGATGCTGTGTTAAAATTAGAATTAATAGCTGCATTCAGATGATCATATATTCGTTTAATAAGCTGAGATAGGAATGTACCTTGAGCCTTGTGCCCTCACATGCAGCTACCTTGACCTTGCATTCAGGCAAGCCAGCAAACCAACCAACCAACCAACCAACCAACCAGGAAACATTCAAGTTAGGTATAGTTTCTTGCTTCAATAGAACCAAATAATGGCTTCAGAATAAGCAAGAATATGAAGCCATTTTCAAACCATGGCTTTGTCTCCTTGCATGTTCCAAAGTAGTTAACCACAGTTTCATGGCATGGTTCATGAAATGGGAAAGTACAGCTAACTGGAAAACATCTTGGTCTGTTAGCAAAGGATGGAGTGAAGTGGCCATGAGTGGCTCGTTTATATCTTGGCGTATTAAGCTAAAATATAAACATCTAGATATGAACATGTTGCTCTTAGACAAATTAATGGAGGTTAAATAGCAAATAGTAGTAGTAGTAGTAATTTATATCCCACCCATCTCGCTGGGTTGTCCCATAACCTTCACAATTAGAAGAAGAGTGTCTCTGGCAGAGCATCCCAACATGTATGTGGCTGGCAGTATTTGAAAAAGGATACTAGACCAGGTAGACCCTAATCCTTCTTTCAAAGTCATTCAGGTTGGTGGCTATCGCTATATTTAGAGGGAGAAAATCCCACAGTTTAATTATGTGCTGTGTCACAGTAAGAAAGGGGTCAGGGGACTCTAAGGAGTGGAAATGGGGAATGCTAAGGTGTGTATCTTGGCAGGTACCCAGTGATGTCTACCCTGACACCATCACAGCTGCAAAGAATAGATAGTTTAAAACTCTAAAACTGATATCTAAAGTTATTTTAGAGTTGCTGAAGAATTTACGCATGCTGAAAGATTTTCCCAAAAGATTGATGCATGTGCTCAAGTGTGTAACTCAGCCACATCTCTGATTTTGGCTTTATATAACAAAACATGCACATTTAGTAATTTCAGAGTTTTAACATAATTTTCTTCTCTTTGGTGCAGGTGCTCTTTAATTACTTTGTGAATGCTTACTAATTTAACTGCCAATGCTAGCTAATTCAGCAGTATATATAGCAGAATGCAAGTTAGCTTGCTCCTGAAGGCTACTTTAAGGCTTGTCCATGCTTGCCTCTCCTTCTCACTTCTCACAGGCATGCTCTGCACTTTAAAACACAATGGCTGAGCACCCCCCCTTTTTTTTGCTCCTGTAGGTTCCCCATGAAAACCTGCTCTTTAAAGCTGGATCAGAGCAAATGGCAATCTGTGGAAAACCCGAAATGCTGTTTGCTACGAATCAGCTTTAAAGAGTGGATTTTCATGGGCAAAGCTCCTGATCAAAGAAAAAGGGGGGTGGCACTCAGAGCTTTAAAGTGCAGATAAGTGTGGATGAGCCCTTAATCAAAGCAAGTTTAAAACTAATCTTTATGCCTTCCAAATGTCTTGAAGATTTGTTATATTGTGTAAATGGCTAATAATAGCTTCACCTATGCTGAACGTAAGTTAAAAAAAACAACCCTTTAAAGCTATTTTTGCTGGCATTTTCATATTCAGAATTCTGGGCACTTATTGCTTATTTGCATGCAAAAAACCCCCACAATGTTTTCCTAGCTTACCATATTGCTTAAAAGTGTTACCCATGATTATACTCAGTGGCTGTGGAATGCTGACTGGCAAT
Source organism: Podarcis raffonei (assembly GCF_027172205.1). Taxonomy (NCBI): domain Eukaryota; kingdom Metazoa; phylum Chordata; class Lepidosauria; order Squamata; family Lacertidae; genus Podarcis; species Podarcis raffonei. Next base: position 51,912,486 of record NC_070610.1, read on the forward strand.
TGGGGACTGGGTGGAATGGAATATCCTGGAAGAGAACATGGCTAGCTGGTTGGCATTCTGAATAGGAGCAATTCAAAGAACAACATTTTGTTGCAGGCCCACATATCAGGAAACTATTGGCCTCCTGCCTTTATTGTACAAAGGGCTGCCCGTTTTGTTCTGTGCCTTTATGTACAACTACTGCATTTTAAGCAGAAAAATATTAATCACGTATATGAGGGACATTTAAAATGAAATTCCCACTTGCACCAAGAAAGAACAACTGTTAATATTTTTAGTTTCTGAAAAAAAAAAACATGTTTCCAATCTCATTTGAGCCTGTGGAGGTGTTACTGTGATGTTAGCAACTCTGCAACATGCCAAATAAACAAACCTAATAATAACATAAAATTGTATGGTGATAACTATCTGTACATTCAGGAGCATTTCTTTATAAAGCCTGAAATAGTTCATTCAAGGAAGCTTGTAATTTAATATTATTTTTAAGAAATATGCCTCAGATTCAAGCGCAGTGGCAACATGTGAATAGGTTGCTATTATAATTTTAGTAGCTGATATTGAAGCTTAAAAAAACTATTAATGGAGTTATATTGGCAACATCATAATCAGAAGGCGTCTTTTTTGCAATCAAAAATATTTGCCGGTGAGAATTCCCATGTGATTTAGTGTATATACAGGTGCTTGATACATACGGAGAGCCTGAAGTCTTTCTAATTTTCATAATAAATAGATTCCTTCAGTTCACAAGTAATTTATCAGGAAAATCAAAACTGGGAATAGTACGTTACTATCTGCCTTGCTTGCCCTCATTGTATTGGTGGGTAGTATTGCTTCAGGTGGACTTTGCTTTGATACATTGACCATGATCAAAAATTGATAATGAATCTGTTAATGTTCTAGTTCACAAACAACTAGCATTTCTTGGTCTTTAAGGTGCCATCAGAGTCTATAGTTGTTTTGGCTATCACACAGCCTAGCCAAGTACCACTGGGAAATGAAGCACAAAGTAAGGCATGCTTAAGCCTATTGATTTCAGTAGAATCGATAAACCTAAGTTTCCTGTGTGGGGTTGTAGCTGCTTGTTTCTTGTCATATAAATTGGGTTGGATTCATAGGAACAGAGAAAGCTGCCTTGCACCATTTAGCATGCAGCTTTTGATCTAAAGTCACATCAGTGGTGGGAGGCTGGAAGAAGGGGACTTGCCAGGAGGGATGGTGAAATATACTTGGAGTCGAGTGTGAATTTCATGCTCTTTATTCAGCTCGTAGTAGCAATGAATGAAACTTTCCCCAAAATGTCTAGCTATATATACATTATTTACACAATGGGCCCTGCACCATTGGCTAATTCTGGGCTGCTCCTGTAGGCCAATCAGGTTGCGGATTCACTTTATCCAGGAGCCTGATTGGCTGCTCCTGCAGGCCAACAGGTTGCTGATTCACTTCCACCTGGAGCTGGATTGGGTGGCTCCTGCGGACCAATCAGACTGCTGCATTCTGGATCCTATTGTTCTAGGATTCAGCTCAGTACATAACAGATGGCGAAGCCAAAATGGATGGAGGAGCAGAAGTGTGGGGGAACCCTCTTGATGAGAGCAGACTGTCCATCACTAAGCAGCCCTCTTGGTGGAGAGAGAGAGAGAGAGAGAGAGAGAGAGAGAGAAGCTGCTGGGAGAGTGAGCAGGAGTGACAGAAATGGTGAGAGACGAGTGGCCTCTGGCCTCGCTATTGTACTGGCTTTAACTCTGCCTGCTGCTGGCATGTGGCCCCAACAGATTACCCCAGAGGAATGTGATTCTTGGGCAGGGAGGGAGAAAGTTCCCTCCTCTGAGCTACACCAACTAGCAACAGGCTCTCTGGGGTTTCAGCCAGGGTGTTTCTCAGCCATACCTGGAGATTCCATGGACTGAATCTGGGGCTTTCTGTGTGTAAACACGTGTCCTAGCACTGCACAATGGTCTTTCAAAGCTGCTCTTCCACTCACAGAAGAGCTGTTCTATATCCATCACTAGAGCTTTGTTTGAGAAAAGTGGAGGTAAACCCAAAGATTACGTTCCCTTATGCAACAGGCCAGTGTCTAAAGCAGAAGCATGAGAATTTCTGTTGTATATTATGGCACTGTGCCAATTCCATAGGTGGCTATGACAGCAGTTTGTACGTAGCTAAAACAAAATGCTGTTCATCCTGAAGAGAGAACACCATGTTTTCACACACACACACACACACACACACACACACACACGCACTGCATAATAAGCAGTCTCTAATTACTGCTGTTAATTTATCATCACCACTGTAACCATGACATACTGAATCTCTCTAATGGATCAACCCATGCCTAATATTTGCAGAATAGCAGTATTGGCCATTTTCCTTCTGCCAGTGTTCCTTGAATCTAACCCTGTGGTTTGGATCCAACGGTGGTTGCTATAAGGGGGAGAGTAAATTCCCCACATACACATTTGACATGAGTTAATAGTGGAGGCGGTACATAGTAGAGATAGTACTATGTAAGCGCATGACAGAAGTCGTTCACCCGGCTGGGCCGAACTGCAATGCTGGCTTCCCGGCAGCTGTGTTGCTCCCACTTGCCAGGAGGAGAAGGAATGAGTGGCGGGGAGGTTGGCTCACAGGGCACCTGCCATTGCGCCCACACTGCCTGACCTCCCTGCTGCATTGCCGTTCCCTCTCCTCCCATTAAGTGGCAATGAGGCACCTTCTGGGAAGCATGGTTAACTTGATGATCTCAGTAGGTGGTGCTCATGTTGTGGTAACCACCCACTCAGCCACTATGCAGTTGCGAAGTGCTAGTTGTGGCACCTGCCACATCCATAGCCAGTTTCAATCGCTGAAAAGCAAGGACAGGAATGTGTCTAAAATCCCTGTCACCACGTTGTGGTCACTGGTGATTTGACCTAGTAACACATCTCACCAACTACCACTCAATCCGAAGAGCCATTTCTACTCACTGTATTATTCTGTTCAAGGGGATGTGGGTGGCGTTGTGGTCTAAACCACAGAGCCTAGGGCTTGCCGGTCAGAAGGTTGGCGGTTCAAATCCCCGCAACAGGGTGAGCTCCTATTGCTGTGTCCCAGCTCCTGCTAACCTAGCAGTTTGAAAGCACACCAGTGCAAGTAAATAAATAGGTACCACTGTGGCGGGAAGGTAAATGGCATTTCTATGCACTCTGGCTTCTGTCACAGTGTTCTGTTGTGCCAGAAGGGGTTTACTCATGCTGGCTACATGACCCAGAAGCTGTCTGTGGACAAACACCGTCTCCCTCGGCCTGAAAGCGAGATGAGCACCACAACCCCAATATCGCCTTTGACTGGACTTAACCATCCAGGGGTCCGTTACCTTTTTACTTTACCTATTATTCTGTTCCCTGTTCCCTAACACCTCTACAGTGGCTATATTGGGGTATAATTCCTTTTCAAACATGAAGTTTTTGTATTGGATGACCATAAATGGGCGATCGCTTGTTCAAAAGAATCTCACGCCATGTGAAAATTTTGTCCCTAATGGGGAGGCAAATTATTATAACCTCTTTCACATTGTTCCTTTTATTCCATTTTAAAGTGGCCTGTTTTGTTTAGTTTTTTTTAAGAGCATTTATGCATGGAAACGGTACACAGGAGAGGATTGTGAATTCACACTAAAAAGAATAAAGGCTTTATCCCAAGTATAGTAATGAGAGGGAGAAACATGATTTCTAGCATGCGGCTCCTGTGTCTAAGTAGGAATATGCTTGTAACATGATCCAGTGTCCCAATAGTTGTGTGACACAAAATTATTCATCATTATATAAAGATTTGACGGAAACTGAAAGGTTCTCTCAACTGAAATATCTCTTCTATTAACATGTTAATGTTTGCCCTATCTGTATTCTTAGGAAATGGAAAATGTGAGCTGTTGCAATAGATGCAATAGACTCTTTGTTCCTCCACATTCTGCTCCATCAATCCAATTTGCCATGCTGCTTGGGGCTGATGGGAGTTGGAGTCCAACGACTTATATTGGGGAGAGGGGCACAGGTTACCCAACCCTGCAGTGCATTAATTACATGTGCTTCAGTATCTGTGTAACTTGTTTTTCTTCTGTTTTCCCCACAGTTTGTGGCCCATCCAAACTGTCAGCAACAGTTGTTGACCATCTGGTATGAAAACCTCTCAGGACTACGGGAACAGGCCATAGCGATCAAGTGTCTAGTTGTGCTGGTGGTAGCACTGGGCCTCCCATTTCTTGCCGTTGGGTACTGGATTGCACCATGTAGCAGGGTACAAGGTTTTGTTTTTGGCTTTTTTGGTGTGTAAATGAATTTCATTTCAGAAAGCCCTCTGTTGAAGTGAGAGACCCAGTCGTGTGCTGGAGGCCGTATTCCTGTTCTCTTGATACCTTGCTGAAACCAAATGATTGCTATTGTTAACGTAATTGTGATTATTCGTTTCCATTACACCAGAATGTTTTACAGTTTCTTATCCTGTACTTCTGTTGGGCGAGTGAATTTGGAGCATGAATACCCTTGTTACTAAAAGGAAGTAACACTCTATGCAAATAAAATAATGCTAAAGATTAGTAATTTATAACAGGTTTCTAAACTAAATAAAATAGGTTGTGGCTGCTCTGCTTGGATGACCTAGGGAAGAGGTCCTGTATCTTCTTCTCTTCTCTCTTATGAAGAAAAGCTATCTCAAGTATGATCTGTAGGCACACGAGGCCATCATCTTGCTGAAGCTAATGAGGTCTGGTCAACGCAAGAACCTGAGAACTGCATGAATACCCCCTCAGGCTCAATGGTGGAAGAAATGTTGGATATAAGTTTATGAAAAGAAAAACACACACACACTATCAGGATCAGTATGTGTTACCCAACATACTGGTGGCCTCATAAGCCTCCTGTTAATGCTGCTTACTTGAGATAATAATAATAATTTATTATTTATACCCCAGCCATCTGGCTAGGTTTCCCCAGCCACTCTGGGCGGCTCCCAACAGAATATTAAAAACACAACAAAACATCAGACATTAAAAACTTCCCTAAACAGGGCTGCCTTCAGATGTCTAAAAGTCAGATACTTGTTTATTTCCTTGACATCTGATGGGAGGGTGTTCCACAGGGCAGGCGCCACTACCAAGAAGGCCCTCTGCCTGGTTCCCTGTAACCTCACTTCCCTCACAGTGAGGGAACCCCTAGAAGCCCCTCAGAGATTGCAGCCGTGTGTGGGGTTGCGTTAGACCAATTAAAATGTATCAATCAAAACCTTTTCAACTTTTGCACAGGATTGCCAACAATTTGGTGCTACTTTTCATCAAAATGTGATTCCGAAATGGTTTACAAAAGCATAAAAATATACAACAGTCATTTAGGCGAAGAATTCTTAAGTATGGCTTTACAATAGTTAAATTGCATGCAAAGAAGTATCCCTAAATTGAAATTTAGCATTAAATATGCATTTTTGGCACATGCCATGTCTGTTGAAAGTGAAAGCATACATTGATTAAAAACAAATATATTCTCCTTTGTTTTCTCAGCTTGGAAAAGTTCTCAGAAGTCCATTTATGAAGTTTGTGGCACATGCAGCCTCCTTCATTATTTTCTTGGGTCTGCTGGTGTTCAACGCTTCAGACAGATTTGAAGGGGTCACAGTATTACCCAACGTGACAGTTACTGATTACCCTAAACAGATTTTTAGGGTTAAGACCACTCAGTTCAGCTGGACAGAGATGCTGATCATGGTATGGGTGCTTGGTATGTATATAGCCTCTCTATCTCAGTGTCAACCTGATTAGTTTCTGTGGCATTCTTCGATAGAACTGCTTTCTGTCATAGCTATTGTATGCTGCTCCTGTACAGTTGATTTAATTTGTTAATTCATTTCGGGGTCCATGCGCACCCTGAAAAATCTGTATCCAGGGGCACAGAGCACTTATGCGCATGCGTGAGCAGCAAAACCCGGAAAAATACTTCTGGGTTTGCCACTTTTGGAACCCAAAGTTTACATTACTAGAGAGTAACCCGAGGGTCTATTGTAGTAGATTTCTAGGCAGAGATCTCACAAACAGAAATACCGTATTTTTTGCTCTGTAAGACTCACTTTTTCCCTCCTAAAAAGTAAGTGGGAATGTGTGTGCGTCTTATGGAGCGAATGCAGGCTGCACAGCTATCCCAGAAGCCAGAACAGTAAGAGGGATCGCTGCGCAGCGATCCCGCTTGGTGTTCTGGCTTCTGAGATTCAGAATATTTTTTTTCTTGTTTTCCTTCTCCAAAAACTAGGTGCGTCTTATGGTCTGGTGCATCTTATAGAGCAAAAAAATATGGTAATTAAAACTAAGCATCATTAATGGTTTAGAGTAGGGCTTTCCAGACTTTTCATGGTGGTGACACACTTTTAGACATGCAGCATTTCGTGACACAGTAATTCAGTTTTACTAGCAAACTGGAGGTTAAACAAACCCCTTTGTAACCCTGGGAGGAGCACGGGGAGCATTCACACGACACACCTACACACTGCAGCCGACACACTAACGTGTTGTCGTGACACGCAGTTTGGAAAGCTCTGGTTTAGAGAGTGCTACTTGTAAAACGTATATTTTTTGAAACAAAGAGCTGGTGTAAGGTTTTGTCGCAAAAATCGCATCAGACTTCTTCCCAGTGACCTTAGATGTTCAATGCAAATTACAGCATATGTGTTGAATACCCAAGGGATCTGGGAAGAAGTCTTTCTCGCTCCAGTAAATAAATAAATCTCACTACAACTTAAAGAGATAAGAGAAGCAACATGATAGGCAGATAGATCAGCTAGCCAAATCTATAATGGCTGTGTTTCTTAATTTAGACTGAACTGAAAATCTCAAGAGTTTAGTTAAATAAACTCTGGAGATTGCACATCATTTCCCCATAGCCTGGGAGTGTCAATAGCCTTGATCACTGATCCCTAGAGCCTTAAAATAACTCTGGCATTTTTATTTTGCTCTCTCAGAGACCTTATTGTAAAGGACTAAAAATAATTTAAAAGTTGTGGGCTGTAACCAAGTCAAATTCAGAGTACAGCCGTTAAAATAAACCAGTGTTAGACAAATCTGTTGATTTCAACGAGTCTGTTGTATGTTGCTCCAGTAGTCTTATTATGCATATGTCCTATTCGAATATTACCCTGTACCTGTATGCCTTTTCAACTTCATTAACATCCTCTTCAAGTTCATATAAAATGAACATCCTCTCTAAAATTGTGGAGGTCTGTTCCCTTAGCACAATAGAATGCCAGAAAATTTCAGAGCACCTGAATCTTCCATTAGACATATGAGTGTGCATACACACAACACCCCACATATACTTTCTCTTTCCTTTTCTTCCTGTCACCTTAAGGTGACCCAGCTGCTCCCAGGCTAGATGACTGAATGGAATAAATCCATCAATGCTGAGCAGCAGTTTCTCTTCTGCAGGTGAGAATAGGGAAGTGTTACTTTTACAGGTAGTGCTCAGGAGGGAGGCTAGAATACTTCCGCCAAGCAGCTGCTGAAGATTACCTACCTCACTTTCCTGCAGGACTAACCTAAGTCTGGTAATCAAGATAAAAGCTCAGATAATCTGAGTGTGAGTTTGGGTTAGATATGCAGATTTATATGTCTTGCTTGTATTCCACTTTGTGCTAACATTTTACGAGGTCTGTTACACCAGTAATATTGCAGAATGGGCCTATGACCCTGTACAGAAATCTAGTGTGACAGGTGAGATCCTTGCAGTTTTCTGCATGGAAGTGTCTTTCAAGTATGGCATGCCTTGTGTAAAGCAGCTAAGGAAGACCTAATCCATTTTCACTTGTACAATTCTATGTATGTCTGTTCAGAAGTCAGTCTCGCAGAGCAGCGGCTTGCTCCCAAGTCAGTGTGTAGCAGTCTTCACTATGTTTTTATTGCTTTTCTGGTTTTTAGGTATGATGTGGTCCGAGTGCAAGGAGCTTTGGACAGAAGGACCCCGGGAATATATTTTGCAGCTGTGGAACGTTCTGGATTTTGGGATGTTGTCTATTTTCATTGCCGCTTTCACAGCAAGGCTACTGGCCTTTCTACAGGCTACAAAAGCACAGCAGTATGTGGACAACTTCATTCAAGAGCCTGACCTCTCTGAAGTCACACTTCCACCAAACATAGAATATTTTACTTACGGCAAGTCAAAGAATGTTTTCGTGTCTCTAGTATATTAAAATGGCTAGCATCCTTTTAAAGAAATAGCATGAGGATTATCACAGGAGATGCTCACTCAGTGGGACACAGCTGCAACGAAAGCATCCTGGCAGTGGCATTGCTATTATTTACTGGGACAGGGTAGATTGGCTCTACTGGCGCAGCCCCACAACCCCCACATTGACCCTCCCAGTAAGTAATAGCAATTCTGCGCCAGGATGCTCTTGTTGCAGCTCTGCCCCACTGGGTGAGTTGCACCTGTAACCTCATATAACCACCCAAGCATACTTGGGACGCAGGTGGTGCTGTGGTCTAAACCACTGAGCCTCTTGGGCTTGCCGATCGGATGGTCAGTGGCTTGAATTCCTGTGATGGAGTGAGCTCCTGTTGCTCTGTCCCAGCTCCTGCCAACCTAGCAGTTCAAAAGCACGATAAATAGGCATTGCTGCAGCAGGAAGGTAAATGGTGTTTTCGTGTGCTCTGGTTTCCATCACGGTGTTCCATTGTGCCAGAAGTGGTTTAGTCATGCTGGCCACATGACCTGGAAAGCTGCCTGTGGACAAACGCCGGCTCCCTCGGCCTGAAGTGAGATGAGCACCACAACCCCATAATCGCCTTTGACTGGACTTAACCGTCCAGGGGTCCTTGACCTTTTACCTTTACCTTTACTTTTTTGAGCCCAGTACAAACTTATAAAATCAAGCGTCCTCCTGAAGATGCTACTCCTTGCATATGACCTTACAAATAATGAAAGAAAAGTTTTGATTTTTCTTCTGCAATTACATTTAATACATTGATCTCCACCCGTTGGATCTCTTCTATCATGCCCTCAAACAACTTTCTATTTTTTCCTATTTTTGTTTTAACAGCATCCAGCTTGAAGAAGAGTGTTACAAAGCTTGGTGTCTGTTTTGCAACTTTTAATAAATAAATAAATCCAAATAAAGATATTATTCTGTTGAAGTTTTGAAGGGCTACAAACATTTATAAGTAAATCAAATCACTTTAAAGCTTTCTGGCCTTTTTCATCACAAAGTCATGAATTAATTCCTCCAAATCAACTTCTCTTACAAGGTCGTGGTGAATTCGAATTACTCAAAAATATCTATTCAGCGCTATAAATATGTATCTTTATCAAGATATATGAATATAGAACGGCCAGATATTTTATTTTTTTAACAAGCAATAAAAAAATACACGTAAAGCAACAGTTTCTCGTTTATGTCTCTTTCTTTCAGCTCGAGATAAATGGCTTCCATCTGATCCGCAGATCATATCAGAAGGTCTTTATGCAATAGCTGTTGTGCTTAGCTTCTCTCGAATAGCTTATATCCTGCCTGCGAATGAGAGTTTTGGCCCATTGCAGATTTCCCTTGGAAGGACCGTAAAAGACATTTTCAAGTTTATGGTCCTTTTTATTATGGTATTCCTTGCCTTTATGATTGGGATGTTCATATTGTACTCCTATTACCTTGGAGCCAAAGTAAACGCAGCATTTACGACGTAAGTAATGCGTATGAAAAAAGGACAAAAGTTTTGCATCCTCTTTGTGGTGGAGGCTGCTGGAAGTTTACAGTACAAGTTAGTTTACACATGCATGTCCATCACAATAACTTGTCACTCAGTTCATTTGGATGGATTCAGCTGATTCTAGCTTCTCCTCTGTCCCCTCCTACCCATAATTGCCTATCCCGAGAGTAAATGTTACTAAATGTATTTGAATTGCAGGTGCATTATGTAGTCAGAAAAACTATCAACATTCGTATGTTGTTTTTTTTAAAAATGAAGCTTACAGGGCATGTGATATTGAAGATTTGTATGAATGTACAGCAGATTGAGAATGGTATACCATACAGTCACTCATATAATAATTGGATTTTTTCCTGCCAAAAACATGCCAAATCTACACCATTCATGGACTAATGGATTTATAGTTGGGGCATGTAATATTGCACGTGTGTGTCCACTGCACATGCTATAATACGCAGTGACATATAATAATCATGCATTTTTCATAAAAGCAAGCAATTGTTATAAGAATCACTCTGTGCTATGTTGAAATAGCTGTGCATGCACACACATGTACATTTGGTACTTTTATATATAAAAAGTGCAAGTCTGTTGTGACAAGTTGAGCTATGCCTCTGCACTATATTTCATTTAATTTTTGCACAGTCTGCAGGGAGTTCTAGAGATGATGCCATTTACTTTATTAAACAAGTATCTAATCAAAGTTGTAAGGCAGCATCTTGGTGTACAAGGATATAAAAAATGGCAATACACCACCACTTTCCCCTGTCAAACTTAATTCTGTTAATACAGCTCACCAGCCGCAAACATAATAGGCAATATGCAAAAAAGCCACAGGGGAATCAAGTTATCTGAAAACATTTTATGTTGCGAGCATCTTGTTTTGATTAAATGTCTGCACTAGGATCTTTGAATCATCTACTTTTAAACAAAATAATTTACAAGTATTTATATTTGAATTCATTAACGTACCGTATTTTTTCATACAGAGTTGAAGAAAGCTTTAAGACCTTATTTTGGTCAATTTTTGGCTTATCAGAGGTCACGTCAGTTGTCCTCAAATATGACCACAAATTCATTGAAAATATTGGCTACGTGTTGTATGGAATATACAACGTAACAATGGTTGTGGTTTTACTCAACATGCTGATTGCCATGATCAACAGCTCCTATCAAGAAATTGAGGTGGGTACTTTTCTGCTTTATTTTGCCCACCCACCTTGCAAAGATTTGTTCTGTATGTACTGTTTCTCAGCTTACCGTAACTTCTTAGACCAGGCATAGGCAACCTTTGGCCCTCCAGATGTTTTGGACTACAGTTCCCATCATCCCTGACCACTGGTCCTGCTAGCTAGGGATTGTGGGAGTTGTAGGCCAAAACATCTGGAGGCCTGAAGGTTGCCTATGCCTGGCTTAGACCCTAAGGTATGTTAACTTAAGAAAGTTCAAGGGAAGAAAGCTTTCCCATTTCCTCTTCCTCCCTTCAGCTACTGTCACCCCCCACCTATAAAGTGTTGTAAAAATAAAGATAATGCTGTCAATGGCTACTAGGCATGATAGTCAGAAACTGTATGCTTATGAATCCATCCATACTCAGTGATCTAAGCCACTGAGACTCTTGGGCTTGCTGATCAGAAGGTCGGCGGTTCGAATGCGCGCAATGGAGTGAGCTCCCGTTGTTCTGTCCCAGCTTCTGCCAACCTAGCAGTTTGAAAGCACACCAGTGCAAGTAGATAAATAGGTACCGCTGTGGCGGGAAGGTAAACGGTGTTTCTGTGTGCTCTGGTTTCCATCACGGTGTTCCATTGTGCCAGAAGTGGTTTAGTCATGCTGGCCACATGACCCGGAAAGCTGTCTGTGGACAAACGCCGGCTCCGTCGGCCAAAAGGCAAGATGAGTGCCGCAACCACATAGTCGCCTTTGACTGGATGTAACCATCCTGGGGTTCTTTACATTTTTTTACCTGCTTATGAATACCAGTTGTTGGATATTTCAATGGGGGAGAGTCGTCTTGTGTTTGGGTCTTGCCTGCAGGCTTCCTGTAGGCATCAAATTGCTCACTGTGAGAACAAGATGCTGGACTAGACAGGCCAGTGTCGTGATGCATGATTCTGATTGGCTGCTCTTGTGACTGCAGGCCCCTCATATAAAAATTAATAGTGAGATAACTTCACACTCCATTTCTGTACATATTTATTTCCAGCATTTAGATACTGCCCCATCACAAAAAAATCCTTTGGGAGGTTTACAAGTGAAAATTTAAACCATAAAATATAATTATACATCATCTCTGTGTTAATAAGAACACAGGAGAAGCCCTGATGGGTGAGAGCAAAGGTTAGATTTTCAAATTCTCTGTAAGCATAACATGTTTTCCAAAATTGAATAAATACAAATGTGCCTGATTTGCATAATTATTATGACCTGAGTACTGGGAAATAGGAGATTTACTGTAACAACATAGACACCCCCTCCACCTCACATAATTAATTTTGTGATTCTGATAAATAATTATGTCACATTCTATCAACACAGTCATCTTTGCTGTGTCAACAGGACTCTGTGGTGCTGCTGATTACATTAATATGAAAACAAATACTAAAGGGTCTTTAAAACCTGATTTATTGTAACATAAGCTTTTGTAGATAGCTTACTTGTTAAGATCCAGGAAGTATCAATTTCAGTTTGAAGATATATCCATGTATACTAGGCTGGATAAAAACATGCATTTCTGTGAACAGAAGGATCTCTTAAAAGCAGAGTCTTGCTAACGAAAAGGGGTGTGAGACAATTTTTGCCAGTTCCCCTCCTCCCCTATTTAAAAAGGTTAATATCTGGTGAGAGTTGGTGAAAATGCATTCTGGGAGTGTGTTATGATGACTAAACTGCATTTCCAAATATTAATTATTCAGTGTGTAACCTAAGCATCTTTTTCTGCTTACCATATTTAAAGCTTGGTTCTAATCCTAGGTGCATATTAGAAATACGTAGGTGTTTATTCTAAAACAGCCAAGGCTGTACTTAACATCTGCAGGGTGTCAGGTTTTCAAAGAGGGCTAATGTGTGTTACTTAATCAATTACTGATAGCCACATTTTTTATTCCAGAAAGCGCCTTATTCAGCAAGACTGCAAAACACATCATTAAAAAAATTAATCATATCATCCTGGATGTTTATGTTCTAAACACAGTGCAGTTGAAATAGATAATAGTACATTTTACATGTAAATAAGATGTAGGCATGCTTGGCAAATAACTCCACTAATCTTGGTTCTCAAGAGAAACTTCCAGCGCTGTAGTGTTATTTTTTAGTATCCCGAATAATTAAGAATGTTATGCATCCTGGGAAATTCAAAGAAAGTTCAGTATGTTTTCAGACTAATTGACTGCTTTCTTTTTAATTTTATTGATTAGATTTTTATCCCACTCTTCTTCTAAGGTACTTATTGCCCTGTACATGTTTCTCCTCCTCTGCATTTTATCCTCACAACTCTGTGAAGCAGGTTAGGCTGAGAGTGATTGGCTCATGATGATCCAGTGAGCTTTGTGGCTTAATGGGGATTTGAACCCCAGTCCCCACTGTCCTGGGCCAACGCTCTTATCGATACAACACTGACTCTTTATATGTTGCAAACAATGGTATTTTACAGTGTTGAACCTCCTCAGACCATTTCTTCAGTTTAGCTGTGGGGAACACGTCCAAATAGCTCTGCATTGTTAATAGGTTTATTTTTATTACTTAGAATTATAGCTCTCTGTATTGCATTATCCAGCTCTTGAATGACTGTGGGTTTCTATTCAAAGCAATAGAGTTTCAGGCTGAAAGAATCTCCCCAAGAAATTTGTGTTCTGGCATGGGGCTTGTGTTGTTGTTTTAAAAAAAATCCTACTAGGCATGGCTAAATTTGTGGAAGTACGTAAGTCACTCTTTGGATATCAGCCATACTCTTGTTTTGTCCCAAGAGTACTGAAAAGAAGACGACGAGATTCAAGGACTTGGGAATAATAGAATATAGTGTGGGGGGAAGGAAACAGGTTGCAACCCTAAGCTTACTTATTAGGAAGTAAGTCTCATTTTATTCAGTACATCTAGGTAAAGATGTTGATGATGAGACGGTGAGAATTGGGAAAAGGTGAACTTTTGACAAAACAAAAGTGAATATTTAATGCCAGCAGTAGCAGCACATAACCAGGAGACTCCATACTTCAGAAGATTGCACTCCAACTTGTGGAGGGTGTTCAGAACAAGGATGATATCTATGTGGAGCTACAGTGCTAGTTCCTGCAGAACTTCCTTCCACCCCGGAACGTTTACTGAACATTACCAGAGAACACCTGAAGTGTGAGCGCTACTCGATATGCCTAAACCCTGCCACTTCCTTGCAGGATACTTCATATAAGTCACTGGAGAACAAGTATGGCTTGAGGGACTTTGGTAAAGAAAGAGGAGAACTCTGTAATCCTGAAGATTGTAGTGTGGTGTGTTTCCACTCATGCTTCTCAGGAAACCTTGTTTTACCCAGGAAGACAGAGCAGGGAGTGCAGTCCTTTGTTCTTCCTTCTAGTTATTCACTGCTGTTTCTGTTTCTTGCCTCTTCTCTTCTCATCTTTTTAATAATTGAAATTGCTTGCTTGTTATTCATGTTTTTATCCAGTAAGGCACTTTGTGTGTCCCTGCACAGAAAAGTGGTGTAAAAATAATGTGCAGTTGAGTAAGACTATATAAAAATAAATGAATGAAGATTTCTTTGTTCCCAATGTAGGATGACAGTGATGTGGAGTGGAAATTTGCTCGCTCTAAGCTCTGGTTATCATACTTTGATGATGGGAAAACCCTGCCACCTCCATTCAGTCTTGTCCCAAGTCCCAAGTCTTTTGTTTATTTCTTTATAAGGATCATTAAGTTATTTAAGTGCAGGCGGAAAAGACTGCAGAAGGATATGGAACTGGGAATAGGCAACTCAAAATCCAGGGTAAGTGCAAATCAGACTCACTCTGTTTCATGGAACATTATTTTTTAAGCTTTTGCTATTTCTTGAACTCTAAGTAATGATGAAGTATGCATTGCTGATCACATTCTAGGGTCTTTCCCATGGAAGGCCCTCCAGATGTTGTTGGACTACAGCTCCCATCATCCCTGATAATTAGCCATGCTGACTGGGGCTGATGGGCATTGGAGTATAGTAACATCCAGAGGGCCACAGGTTCCCCACCTCTGGTCTTCTACATAGTAGGGAAAGAACCAAAATATGGAATAATGAAAATAACCAAAGTATGTCTGCATCCAATCTCACATAGAGACATAAATGCCTCATGTGAGGGAGATGGCTGGTGAGAGCTGAATTGTAAGCTATATCATGGAAAACTGATTGTACCCCACAAGAAAACAGATGTATACGGGGCACTGCAAACAAATACGGCCTTTTCCTTTTCCCCTTTTCAGCAAGCCCCTTTTGTCATGCAATCCCTGTGGCATTATTGGGTGAGTTAGCAGAATCAGACCTTGCTATTGCGAGTGTGTTATATGTGTGGGGGTTATTGGAAGCATCCTCTCTCATTCAGTTCCAACATACCTTTTCTTTCCAGGGTTAATTTCTGGCAAAACCAAATTCCCAGTCTCTGGAATAGTTTATAGGGATGCATGTGTATCAGAGTTGGCCCGCCTTGGGCAGTGAAATTCTGCAGAGTAGCACCCCTGCTAGTGCACTGTCCCTGCTGCCACATGACCCTGGTATGCGAGGCTTTGGCAGAGGGGCAGTGGCAGAAACTTCCGGTTTCGCCTCAGGCTGTGAAATGGGCTGGCCTGGCCTGGTGTGTGTGTGTGTGTGTGTGTGTGTGTGTGTGTGTGCGCACACACACACACACACAGGCATATATATATCACTTTAAACGATTAAGTAGCTTAAGCACTTAAGTATAAATTAGTACGTTATAATATTTTACTTCTCGAATCTTCCTTAGACTGGCCACAAGCTCAGAGCTTGGGGAGCTAGCAGCCAGTGCAAGCTAGTCTTTAAGTGTGTGGAATGTTGAATTTGTCTTCCATACTTGATTCCAGTTCAGAGAATAGGTAAAATACATATTCTTATTTGAGCACATCCTTGAAGTTGAGAATAAATACATGCACAAGTAGTTTGTGGAATCACAGCTCAGCTTGTTTCTTTCAGAATGTTTTTGTTGAAAAATATACATTTCTGTAATCAGTTAGTAATAAAGCAATGCCAGATTACAGTTGCAAATTCCATGGAAAATATTCTGATTTTAGATTTATTCTTTCCTAGCTCAATCTCTTTTCTCAATCCAACTCGAGGGTTTTTGAATCACACAGCTTTAATAGCATTCTCAATCAGCCAACACGCTATCAGGTGAGTGGTTAGTTGGGCAGTACATGCAGCCATGATTATCTAAATAAATTACAAGTTTCCATGCAGCTCTGAAGTTGGACTGCCAATTCACAAACAGATATTTTGTGACAGATCTGTTAATCGCTTAGCACAGAGCTTGCAGGAAGGAATCATTTTCCTGCTTGCTGCTATTTTCACTGCTCTGATGCCAAACCCCCAAATGACTTATTAAAACTTGGGTGAGTTTTGAGGTTGTGTTGCAGAAACTGCTGGGAGAAAATGCGGATAAATGTGCCAGCAAATTTATTGCTGATAAGCTGCACACCCCTGGACTGTAGCCCACAGTGATTTCACTCAGTTGAATGGTTCATTTTAATTAATTGACGTAATTCACGAGTAAGTGCATTTTGTATATCTGCATTATGAAAAACCTTTAGAACCATCAAAATTTCAGATTCTCCAAGTGTGTGGCCAACACACCAACCACCCATATACAAGAGGGAAGTATTAGGAGGCTCGGGAGAACATAAACATTTGGAGCAGTGTAACAGCTTTTTAAGGGGGGGAGCCCTAAGGGTAGCAGGAAAACATTATTTTTTTTTAACTTAGTGAGAACAGATAATGCTCAGAGGCTGCCAAACCCTTGGCTATTGGTAGTGGTGGTGGAGCCTGGAAAATCAGGGGGTGAGGAATAGAATGGTGTGTTCTGGAAAAGGGGCATGCTATCAGACTGGAATTCTAAGCAGAAACACTATGTATGCTGCAACATTGTGTTGCAAGCCCAATTTGTATTATTATTAAGTGGAGAATGGAACAGTTTCAGTTGCAAAACCTTAGATTCGGCTGATCAAAAGCTGGCACAGAAGGCTGAAAAGGTTAAGGCATAGGATGTGCTTTTGACTGTCTTTCTCAAAGTCCAGGCCTGTGGGTTCAAAGAAAAACGAGTTATAGCGCTGAAAGAACAGATTCATCAACATCATTTTAAAGCACCAGTTGTGTTGAATGCTAAGCTTACAGAACACTGTTCTAACAAAAGGTCAGAATGCAAGATAGACCATATTGAAAGGATCCAGGGGAGTGATGGAACATGAATAATTTAAATACCAATCTGCATAAACAAACACAAGCATATTATTCAGATACAGTGATATGAAAGATTTTTCCCATGCCCTTCTCTCTCTCCCTCTCCCTTTCTCTCTCCTGTTGACATAAGTCTGACCTTGAGCCATAGAATACATGGGATTTTTATTTTCTGAATTGGAAATGCAGACCAGCTCTTCAGCGACTGCTATGATTGCATACAAGGGAGGGGAGTATGAATACTGGCCCAGCTTGACAATTCCTGACAGCAGTCCTAGGAAAAAAATATAATTTCTCCCCACTCACAGAAATGGCATGTGATGTGAGCACATTTTTGTTTGCTTGTTTTTTGTCCAGTGGACAAAAGGGTTACAAATGAAGCCAGAAACAGGTGGAAACAACACCAGGAAGATCTCTGTACAGACCTAGCTGCATTGGCCCCTATACTGGGACTTATTTATTATTTAATTCATTGAGGAGGCAACTTCCCGGGCTCCTGACTCTGTATTGTACATGCCAATGAGAGCAGATAACATTGTGAAGCTGCCATAATGTTGCTTCTGGCTGAAGCCTTTGTCAGTTGCCCCTTTGCCATCGCTACAAGTAAGACCTGAAAGAAAAGCGTGGCAGTTTATCTTCATCCCATAACATGAATGCTCTACTTCCTGCTTCCAATGTTCCAACCATGTAGGCAGGAATGCCTTCCCCCAAAATTCAGTTCTGCAAGCTGTAAGGGACTCGAGTGGTTCATTCTGCCCATTCATTTTCCCTTTCAGTATTTTATAAGTAACACTCAGTGTTCTATGGCTCAAGCTCAGCCTTTGTTGGGCTGTTTTGGGGAGATTAAACTCCTTTTGGGGTGTATGCACGTACTTTTTTGGAACTTCTTTTGGCACTTATGATCTCTTAATGCAGTGGTTTTCAACCAGTGTGCCGTGGCACCCTGGGGTGCCTTGAATGATGGTCAGGGGTGCTGCAGGCAACACTTGCCTCTGTCCCTCTTTTCTTCCCTCCCTCCTCTGATGCCCTCTTGCGTCTCTGCCTCCCAAAGGCTTGCAAAGCTGGCTACAAACCCCCAAACTTGGCCCTCCAGATGTTTTGGGACTACAATTCCCATCATCCCTGACCACTGGTCCTGTTAGCTAGGAATGATGGGAATTGTAGTCCCAAAACAGCTGGAGGGCCAAGTTTGGCCATGCCTGCTAGGTGAATGGTGCCTCTGAGGCTGGCCAGGGGATGCTGGTTGCCAGGAGCTGAAGTGGCCTTGGAGTAAGCATGCAAGCAGGCGAGGGAGCCCAGCCTGTCAGCCAGTCCACCAGCCCTTGCTGTTGGGAATGGGCAGACGTGTCTCAGGCCCCTGTGAGGACCTCTCTTTGGGGCACAGCTCTGAGATCAGGGGAGGCAACAGTGGCTGACAGGAGGACTCCCAAGGAGAGGGGAGAGGAGAGGAATCTGCGGGAACACTTCCCAAGGGAGGGTGTTCGAAAAGGTGTAAGGTATAGGCCAGGGGTGACATAACTGGGCTTCTGAGCCCCACGGGGTGCCACAGAAATAATGTAATTGGTCAGGGGAGCCATGGACTCAAAAAGGTTGAAAACGTCTGTCTTAATGAATTCATAGGCTGGCTTTCTACCAAAGTGCACAAGGCTCACATACA
The DNA here is from genome assembly GCF_027172205.1 of Podarcis raffonei. Classification (NCBI taxonomy): domain Eukaryota; kingdom Metazoa; phylum Chordata; class Lepidosauria; order Squamata; family Lacertidae; genus Podarcis; species Podarcis raffonei. The sequence continues at coordinate 51,931,281 of NC_070610.1, forward strand.
ATAAATACAGTACTAAATAAGATAAAAATAGGGAGCCAGTGTGGTATAGTGGTTAAGAGTGTGGCACTAAGACCTGGGAGACCAGAGTTTCAATCCCCACACAGCCATGAAGCTCACTGGGTGACTTTGGGCCAGTCAATGCCTCTCAGCCTAGCCTACCTCACAGGATAGTTGTAAGAATAAAATGGGGGAGGAGAACAATGCCCAATCACCTTGAGCTCCTTGAAGGAAAGGTGACCTATATATGTAATAAATAAACAAATAAACAACAAAAAATGCTGCCTAAAACGTAACCAATTTACAAGCTGAAACAAACTCATCAGTAGGAGCCCTGCATCTGCCCTAGTTCTCGACACCTTATCCTTTCACTACAAACCATTAACTCTAATGGATGAGGTAGATAATAATAATAATTTAAAAACCCAGTGCCGCTACAAAACCTCATTGCCTGGCTTTTCCAGAGTAATCAAGTTGCAGTTACATAACCCTTGTCTTGCAAAGTCCCAGACACGGTGCCAAAACACAATTGAACAGGAAGTGTTTTGTCACAGTCAGTGTATACTGTCCCCTTCTCTATGCTTGTTCATGGTGATAACCTTCCTCTTGTTTCTCAGTCAAGCCGCTTTGGCTCTTGGCACAGGGGCATTGTGTTTGAGGGAGTGGTTTGACTTGAAGAAGGCATTCCCGCACAAAATGCCCCACCTCACGATTAAAAAGGTGGGATTCAATGCGCAACCTTTGCTGACACCTTGTGGTGAACAGGGGTTGCAGCCCAGAGAGGGAGCCCAAAGGTTGGCAAGGTTTGTTATTACATATTTTCAGGGAGAAATAAGTGTATGACAGATATTCAGGGTCCTTCTATTTACTGAAACAGCCAGGCATGTGGTGCTGTATTATATCTGGTACTATCCATGTCGAGTTGGGGCAGGGGAGGGGAATTAAATGGCTTTGTGTGGCATCTTGTAGGGTCGGAATCCCTTCCAGTCTGTGTAGCTCTGTCAGTTGTATGTGTGAGAAAGAATTGATTGTACTGTTACCTTTATGACATTCAAAGCATCATGAAATGATAAACAGTTGTGGTGTTGTTGTTCTTCTCCAATAGCAAATCATGAAGAGACTTATAAAACGTTATGTTCTGAAAGCACAAGTAGACAAGGAAAATGATGAAGTCAATGAGGGTAAGAGCTACTGCAGACTTCTTAATATACTTGTACAGTAGGAAGACTCTGAATGCTGTCCCAATAATGTAACTACTGAGTCAGATCATAGTGCAGTAACTGGTACACTTAGTGCCTTTTATCAACTATCATCACCTCTTATTTTGCTGCCCACAGCACTTTTATCCAGATATGAGTACTGGGCACCTTTGCCATTACACACACAAAAAGCACTACCTATACCACAACTACAACTATAGTTACTACCAGATGTTTTAGCAAAAATTGGGAGCAAGTCACACAGCAACTGTAGAAACATATTGCCTTTTATTTGAGGTGAGGCTAATTCTTGGTTCACCAGAAACTTAAATAAACTCTCTGCTGAAGCAGGTGTCATTTATTCACTTTTAAAAATTCATTCAGCAAATTTTATATATCGCTGGGTGGTAAACAAAGCTCTAAGTGGTTTGCAAAAATATAAAGTAAAACATTAAAATTGTCAAGTTAAAAGCAGGCATTTCAAAATATGTGTCATGTTAGCCATCTGTTGCACTGAATTCGTGTATGATGTCAGGATACAGGAAAGTGGCTGTACTTTGCCCAAAATGGCCTGGAGTGCCTTACTAGGCTGTGGGCTAGAAGTAGCCCACCAGTGGTATGGATTATTTACAGACAATGCTGCTCCCCACCCCCTGCCCCCAAAATGTAATTATAATGAGCCTTATGACATTTGGAAAAATAAGTGAGCTTCTTCAGACTCAACACAGAAAACACATGAAAAGATTCATGGATGGGGAACCTGTGGCCCTTTCGATGTTGTTGGATTCCAACTCCAGTTAACCCTGACCATGGGCCAGGCTGGCTGTGGCTGATGTCCCACAACACCTAGAGTGCTACAACACCTAGAGTGCTACAGTTTCCTTATCTGATTTGAAGGTTTAAATAAATAAGTAAATAGCTAGCAGAGAAGGGGAGACTTTGAAGGAAACCTGCACTGGTGGAACTGAAAATACTTTCCTCTCACATTTTCTTACAGGGAGGATGTTAATATGCTTTCAAAAAGTAATTCCCAAATGTGTACTATGGGGAAAAGGCAGATTGGATACTAAGAAATGCACTTAAAATAGAATGTATTGATTCACAGATGACATTAAAAAAAACCAACCCCTCAGGAAACCTGAAATATGATTGAAAATCCACTTTTGTACATATGTGGCCACTGGCTGATTTAAAAACTTAATACAGGCATACTTAAAATTGCCTTTCTGCCTTTCATAAATGTGCACTCCTAATAGGAGAGAGGCTCAGAAGCTATTTAAATGGCACAGGTGAAGTAATCTGTCTGAAGCTTAAGAAGGCTTTGCCGATAGCCATCTCCTATTCAAAACTGGAATAGGTTAGAGTCTTTAGTTATGAAAGATAAAGTGATGGGGGATTAATACTTTGAGTGAAGGTTTCGATCTGCAGAAAAACTCTTCAGCAGCCAACTTACCCTCCAGAGATCTGGAGAATGCGAAAGAGAGATAAATATTTAAAATCATGAACCTGCCTCAGTCCAAATTCATGAAAATCCGTATGGAGGAAGCAATCCCAGGGGTTCTTTTTATTTGTCAGCTTATTGTAGGGGACATGCACATGTTTTCCCTGTAAAATCTCTTGAGCTAAATTAAACTTCTGTCAACAAATGTGAAGATGAATAGTTGCATGTGAATGCTATAAACTAATTCTTTAGAGCTGTAAACTCTGAACTGCTTTATTTTTGAATTGGACAAAATAAAGTAGTTTAAGACAAAGCAGCTAAAAATACTTAAAACCCCAAATACCAGTGGTAGTGACCTTTAAAAACATATCCACGTGAGCTGAATTCTCTTCTAAAATTAGCTAAGAAAAAATATGTGACCTTAATACCTCAAGGATGTTGCTTTGCTGCTGTAAGATATGAAGTGTTTGTAAGAGTATGGGAAATACAATGAATGCTATTTCTCATTTTTGGCTTAGAAGCATGAGAGTTGCATCTTAGACCTTCAAGAGAATAAAAGCATACTTAGATTTTTGTTGAAGCTTATTTCTTCCACACATCACATGAAGACTACACACACAGAAAAGTGAATTGCAGTCCTTTAAAATGACCCAGTTACATTTATTTCAATCCAGTTTCTAATGTCTTGTTAGTCTACTGTTATATATATTGAGGACTGATTGGAATGGACACTTTTGAATTTTGCTATTAATTCTTCCCTTTGCACAACCTTGAGATTCCTCATCTTTTTCTCAAATGTCATACTTCTCAGAGCTGATGTTGGTTTCAATAGGTGGTGTATGCTAAGCATGACAAAGTCTGGATGCAACCCAGTGTATTCAACAGTCAGAAATTTGAATAATAAATTATTATAGCAGAGGTACTCCATTTGATAATGCATTTTTCATGTGGATCTCGCCAAAGCTAAGCACCAATAAGTTCCATTAGATCAAAATGGGAGCATCAAGCATTTCGGGGGGGGGTGTAAAGCATTAATTTCAACCACTGAAATTAATAGCAATGTAAAAGTGATTAACTTTGGCTAGATTGTGTCCTGTGTTCAAAATGCAGTTAAATAATCAAACAGGTAGAGGACACATCATTGCTCCACCAGTTCAAAGAAGAATACAGTAAAAGCTTTAAGTAATCTAACTTAATAGTTCAGTAAAGCTTGCAGTCATAATGGAAACAAAAATAGATAATAATAATAAATTGTCCAGTAGCACCTTACAGACCAACTTTGTTTGTTCTGGTGTAAGCTTTTGTGTGCATGCACACTTCTTCAGTCATAATGGAATTACTTATGTAAAGCACCTCCTTATATAATTCATCAGCATAGGTTTAAAACATAAGAATATAAGAAGAGTCTGATGGATCAGGGCAGTGCGATATCTATTCCAGCATCCTGTTGTCAGTTGCCAACCAGATGCCTATTGTAAGCCTGCAAGCAGGACCTAAGTAATAATAATATTATTATAATTTATTATTTATACCCTGCCCATCTGGCAGGGTTTCCCCAGCCACTCTGGGTGGCTTCCAACAAAATATTAAAATACAATGGTCTGTTAAACATTAAAAGCTTCCCTAAAACAGGGCTGCCTTAAGATGTCTTCTGAAAGTCTGGTAGTTGTTTTTATCTTTGACATCTGGTGGGAGGGCGTTCCACAGGGCAGGTGCTGCTACCAAGAAGGCCCTCTGCCTGGTAGTATCCAGTACTACTTCAAATGCTTGGTCTTTGTAAGCTGTGTCAACGTTCTTTTTACTAATTACACAGGTGAACTTAAGGAAATTAAGCAAGATATTTCCAGTCTTCGCTATGAACTCCTTGAAGACAAGTCTCAAGCAACAGAGGAGTTGGCAATTCTCATCCATAAACTCAGTGAGAAACTCAACCCAAATTTAACGAGATGTGAATGATCTCAAATCCCTGGATTTTGACCACAGCACAAGTATTGGCAATAATATTTATGAGTGACTTATACTTGAAAATGTATTGTAGATTTTTAGCACTAAATAACTTTATGTACAGCTTTATTTGAAATACAGTCTTAGAAGATTTTATGAATTTACATGCAAAAACCCCATTTATTTAATGTGTATTATAAAGGATATTTTGCATTTATTTAATAAGGTGCAATTGTATCTAAACAATTTTGCATTGCAAATAGTTTTATCAATAAAATGTATATCATTTGCACTGAACAAAGAAAAAACAACACTGAAGACTAGGGCTGCAATCCTAAACCGGTTTACTAGGGAGGTAAACACGTTTAGGATTGTACTGCATAGGTAAACACGTTTAGGATTGTACCTCCACCATGCTGATGGGAGATGTAGTAACCAAAATACAGCCAGCTCAGTGAAAGATTACTTGAAAGTACTTTGCATATGATCCAGTTAAAATTAAAGCACGTTGAACTCCCATTGATTTCAGTGGCATGCGCTTCTCACACCGATGTAAAAACAACAACACAGCACAATCCTGTGTATGTTTCCTTGGAAGCAAGTCCCCAACGTTTAGTGGGCCTTAGATTGCAATCTTATACATGCTTCCATTGAACTCACTGGAGCTTATTTTGGAGTGGACACGTATAGGATTGCGCTGCTGCTTCCTAGTATGGATACTTGGACTAACCTTTTTAAGTGCTTAATTTTCACTGGATCACACCCCTTGATTTATCAGCTTTCTTAAGAAACAAGCCATGGCATGGACAACTGAATGTTTAATAGTGAAGATAAAAATGCGGCTATAATAGTAATAGTGCCGTTAAAATTACCTGTACCTATATAAGTTTGCATATTTGCTTTCAGAATAGGAAGAATTTTTTTTTTACTTCTAACTAATGTGAACTGTCAAAATATACATTTTCATGTGGTGAAGATGATTTTTTAAAATTTAAGATACTATGCAGGGCTGATATTTTGTTACATTTGTTCTAAATAATGCCTCTGATGCGTACTTGTTAAATAAAATATTCATACTTTATTGACTCTTATTTTATTTTTAATACTATGTCAGTAGTGAGTAGGAATGCTCAAGCACATTGAGGGGAAGGGGATGGATGGATGGAGGATTGGCGCAAACAACCTGGAACTACAGGGCTGAGGAATTGCTTTAATGCAGGGAATGAGAACAAAAGAAAATCAGTCAAATCTGGAACTGCGGTCCTCTAGTACAGGGGCGTCCAAACTTTTTTCAAAGAGCCAGATTTGATGAAGTGAACATGCGTTGAGGGCCGACCAGTTTGCCTGACATTCTTTGAACCATTAAAATTAAATGCAAGTTGTTAAAGTTCATAGCAGAGAATGTCTTCTCACACAAATATGTTGTGCCAAACAAGCTCAGCATTTTCTTAGCCAATCTTCGAATCTCTTGAAACCGGCTCTTATCCAGTTGGCGGTAAAAGTTCACAAGAGAGAGCTGTTGGTGATGACTAAGTAACTCAGTGTCACAATGCAGCTCAATGAGCTCAAACTGCAGCTGATCTGGAGCATCATTGGGGTCAACAGAGAATGGAGAGGAGAAAAGGCTGATCTCCTTTTCAAAAGCGAAGTTTAAACTCCACAGCCAGAGATGCAATATCTGCTGCATACCTGCTCATTTGCGCACTGATATTGTACCGTGGAAAACTGTTCATTATTTCCTGCAACGCTGAAAAATGTATCGTATTGGGCTGTGTTTGTGACAATTGCCTTTGGAAAAGTTGCAGCTTTGTTCCAAAGGCTTTGAGGTATGAATAAAGCTGGTTCACAGCTGCATCTTTCCTCAAAGACGCGTGTTCAGTACATTCAGATGCTTTGTTATGTCACACATTGATGTCCGTTAACATAACAGTGTGTGGGAGAAGGAGACTTGATTAGGAGTCTGGGAAAGGTTAACCACCACAAAGGCTCCCTTTTGAGATTCCACTTCCAGGTGCGCTGCTGGGAATGGGACAGTTCCAAAATCTTGTAAGAGGCAGAGTCACATGCACACAAAACTCCTAATTTTGCCTTCTCCTCAGACCCACCGCTCCCACGCCTTTCCCGTCAGCAACCTTGGCTCGGATCTAGGGGGCAGCCGAGAATCTTAACTTCTCTTCTCAGTGGGCCAACGCCAACCCCCTGGCTGTCAGCCTCGGAGAATGGGGGGGGGGGGGGCAGCGGCGGCAATAAGGAACTGCAAGCCTTCCCCTCTCTTATTTGACATCTTTCCACAGGGCCTGCAAGACAGAGCTCTTCCACCAGGCCTTTGGCCAAGGCGCAGTCTGACGCCCTCCTGTAAACCTCATAATGGTTGCCATTAATTTGATTCTGAATTTATTTTAGAATGAATTTATTTTAGAATGTATTTCAATTAATTGACTGTGATTTCATGTACACTGTGCTATTTTTACTCTTGTTAGCCGCTCTAAGCCCGGCTTTGACAGGGGAGGGCGAGATATAAATAATAATAATAATAATAATAATTATTATTATTATTATTATTATTACCCCCTCAGTGTTCCTCACTGCCACAACATCCGTTCGCTCTTATAAAAACCCACGCCTGCTTGGGGTGGCAGATGCCTGCGACACCTCGACCTCCCCTCCCCACCTCCTCCAGCAGCCCAACCCACCACCTGCCGGACTCCATCCCAGCTGCCCAGTTGCTCCATCCAGGTGCCAAGGTGCCTCTCTCCCTGGTCAGATTCACCTGCCTAGCGCACCAGCAGCACAGAGCGCGGGGCGGCGGCGGGACAGAGACCCGGGTGGTCCAGCCTGCGATATAAATAACATTATATGGGCGAGCAGGGACAGCTCTGCTGCCCGGCTCAGATAGCCCTGCTCCCTCCGGGGGAGGGAACAGAGGGAAGGGCGGGGAGGAGGCGCCTGCCCTGCAATGCACTTTTTGTGTGCAAGACCTCCTTTGCTTTTATGCAAGATGTGTTCGCCTTTCCCCGCGGGATGAGCAGCACCGCGTCGCCATGGGGTCCCCCTTGCTTTCCGAGATGACTTTCGACTTCTCCTCGGCATCACCTTGCAGGCATCCTTAGCACCAATCCCGCAACCGGATGAATATGTAACTAGATGGGCATGTTCCTTGCTCAATCACAGGGCGCGCGTTCCAAGCGGAGCCCGCCTCCTCCCTTCACGCCGTGTCCAATTGAATCCCGGCATCGGCGCGCGCGTAGTCCGGTCGCGTTACCATGGTGACGCAGGGCCTAGCGGGAGCTTTTAGGCCTCGCGGTGATGTTTGTGTGGTGAAAAACAGCGCCCGGGACGAGGGAAGAGGGATAACGGTTTGCTTTTCTTAGAAGCTCGCCGCCATGGACCTGGGCCTGAGCCGGGTGGATTATCTGCAGGTAGATGGGGGTGGGTGGGCAGGTGGGCGAGGTGCGTGTCAGTCAGCGAACCCCCTTGGTTCGCCTCGCGCGAGAACGAGAGCGGCGTTCTTCGCCTCCCCCTGACGCCGTTGCGGACACGTGTTCCTTTCACAGGCGGAAATTCAACCGGTGATGCTGCCGCCCCTCCTCGTACTAAGATAGAGATGCGGAGAGCTTCTTCACGTTTCGAATAATTAAATGGCCTTGCGGCAAAGGCAGAGGAGCCGCCCTACCAGAAGGCAGGAGAGAGGAGGCAGGGCCGAGAGCAGCGCCGGCTCACCTGTGGCCCTGCGGGTGCCTCTTCTGCAGCCTCACTGCCCTCAGCTCCAGCCAGCAGGCCCAGGGGTCAGGCTAGATGGGAGTTGGAGAAGGGCCAGCATGGTCCGTAACTCCAGGCAGGGCTTGGGAAATACTGGGACCTCGGAGTGCCACTGCCAGTCAGGGTCAATAGTATGAAGCTACATGATGGACTAATGGTTTGACTCGTGTTCCTAGATCAGGCATAGGCAAACTCGGCCCTCCAGCTGTTTTGGGACTACAACTCCCATCTTCCCTAGCTAACAGGACCAGTGGTCAGGGATGATGGGAATTGTAGTCTCAAAACAGCTGGAGGGCAAAGTTTGCCTATGCCTGTCCTATATAGTTCAACAACATCTGGAGTGCCACACCTCTGATTTAAGAGCAAATAGCCATCCGGATTCACCCCTCCTGTCAACCCCTTGGCTTCTAGATGTAGGAGTTGTATGGGTTTGTTTGTTTTTATTTTTTATTTTAAACCCCACCACCATAGTGCTGTAATTGAGGATCCTTCCATAGACAGCTCTCAACATGGTGCGCTGAGAAAAGTGATGTCACAGAAGACGTTAATTTGAGATTAAAGTGTGCAAGCTTTTAAGTGTCACACAGGTTTGTTTGTTTTTTGTCAGAAAGAGAGTGTGGGTCAGGCATTTGTTAGCTTTCTTCACAATCCCTTTATTGAAATAAATGGATATTCAGCTGTTGATTTGCTGTGGTTTTGTTGCGTTTGGTTTGACAAAAATTGTGTTTTATCTTATTATTAAAACATAGAGCTGTCATGGAATAATAATAAAATGTAGAAAACAGTTTTTGTCTGTAGACAAAAAGTCCTGTTAAATATTTAAAAAACTAAATTGTATTTTGATTGGTGGAGTGATTCCAAACAGATGCATCAGTATATCATCTGTAGAACTGGGATGGAGTAACACATCACCAATGTAAAATAAATAATCAGATTTATTCTGCCATTCCCAAACCTGTTCACAACAGTCATAAAAAACAACAGGAGAAGGTGGTAAAAGGTGTATTAATTCACTTCCTGTCCCTGGTTCGTGGTTAATCCTTACAAGGCAGTTGACCTTACATGACTTCTCTGAAGACATTGCATTTGTCTGGAAGTGGATACTCAATTGTGACCAAACTAAGCCCCCTAGAGCAAAATATACATCAGAAGGCTTAGTTTGGTCAGAATTGAGTTAACGCAAAATACATTTACATGATGTTAAATGAGCCACCATAGCTGCTAGAGGGCAGAAAATTTGTGTCCTGGGCTTTTTAGACTCAGCTACTCATGTACTATCTGAAACCAAAGGGGTGCATTGGTTGCCAGATGTGATTTTTTTTTTCAGTTTTCCTGCCCCACAATTAGAGCTTCTTTTTCATACATCACTATATAGAGCTAAAATGATATATGATAGACACAGCTATTGTACACAAGGGCAATAATTGGTAATAACACAACCACCGTTTTTCACTGTATTCACATGTATTTTAGCTTCACATAGAATTGTCACAGTCAGTATTTCTTGCACTTCATTATTCTTGGGCACTATTGACAGGTTTTTCTATATCTGTGTATGTGTTTGTGTGGCAAGTGAAGACAGTCCATGAAAGCTTGTGCTACAATATTGGCACAGTCCTATCCATGCTTTCTTGAATTTAAATTCCACTGTGTTTGGTGCAGCCTACTCCCTAGTAAGTGTTTTTATGATAATCTATAACAATTTATGACAACCATAATTACCACAGGATCCTTTTTTGTATTGATTTTGCTGTTAGAAACACTACACTTATGACAAAATCTTAATATACCTTTTCATATTAATCATGTTAAAATAACTACTTTGTATTGTTTGTACATGACAATCCATTTTATACCGCAAGAGTTGAAGCATTAATAATGAAATGGTTTTCTCCCCCAATTAGGTGGGAGTGACATCTCAGAAGACCATGAAGTTGCTCCCTGCATCAGGACGCAAGGCCACACAGAAGGTATAGAAATTTGTTGCTTTGAAATATTTCTGTCTGGGAATGATTGCATACACAATTTGTACTCTGATGACAAAAACATATAAAATATCATTTTATCTAAGTCACAGAGCCATTCTCCTCAAAAGCTTGTAATGTAAGTGTTGATGGTGGAGCAGACAACATAAGAACGCAACATTAAAAAGATAGGAAAGAATGAATGCAAAAAGCTTTTTATAGTTTTTGAGTTGGGAATGAAGACATTAAAGGCAAGTAATTTGTGTGAGAACCCAGAAATCACTGTAGGAATTTGAGGGTGGGTATTGCGTGTTCTGAATGACAGAAGAAGTATAAAATCTGGCAGCATATCTTTGGATAGAGGTGCATAGATTGAGTTGTTATGTGGGAAGGCTGTAGAGTAGACGGTTGTGTTGTCAAAGTAGGTCATAGCTTGAAAATGAACCAGAGTGATAATAAAGAGAATAGCCCCAAAAGAAAAGGATATTTGTGGTATTGGGAAAGCAACATAATTTGGTGACAGATTGAATATGGGAAATAAAGGAGAGGCAGTATTCAAAGATGAAGCCAAAGCTTTGTGTTTGAACAACAAGCAGGATGGTGATATTGATGGATGTAAAGAGTAACTGAAAGGAGGGCAACTTGGAGAAGAAAAGGATTTATCTTAGGCATACTGAGTTTTAGACATTAAGGAAACATCCAAGTTGAAATATCAGATACACATTTGGAGTTGAGTTAGGAAAAGTATGGATTACAGAGATATAGTTCTGTATTTCTATAGATTTCTGAAATACATATAAATGTATTTCCTTTGCACTCTTAGATGACTAATGTAGACATAAGTTCCTATTATTTTACTTTTAAGGTTGTTATTGGAGATCATGATGGTGTTGTTACCTGTTTTGGTATGAAAAAAGGAGAAGCTGTGGTAGGTAACTTTTCTATGTAGTTTTCAATTAATTCTCCCCCAATTAATTAATTAATTAATTGATAATGAATCTTAATTTACAGATAACATATGGACTTCTTAAAGCTCTTTATGGTATGCACTGGCTTGGGAAAAACTCCCCCCCCCCAATATGTTTGTGCTTTGTTCTAGACATTTTCGAAATAAAATGATACAACCACCCTAGGCATACATGTAATGCTCACAAATTCACTGTAGTAATTTGATTAAATTCTCTAGAAGAAGCTTCTCCCCACAGAATCCTCAAGCGTCTTTTTGAATAGCAGTTATGTTGATTATAACATTGAGCTAGTTACTGGAAAACAAGGATCTACCATCATAATCTATGGCTCTGCTATCTTGATTTCTCTATATTTTCCCTCTTCCATTAAGCTAAGACACTGAGGTCAGACTTTGGGTCACTTCACAAAGCAAGGTTTGATTTATGTGATGCTAGTGTAGGGCATTCTTAGCTCTGACCTTGGTCTTAAAATACTTGTGATGAAATCCTGTGGTGTCTGTTGAAGAAAACGTGCAAACTGTTCTTATTTGGCCGACCTTTTGGTATGAGCTCTTGTTTGGGTTTATTTGTGAGCATTTATTAGCCGGATTTTGGAACATTTTGCAATTGTGTGTATGAACTTTGTGCTTTTCATGGTAGAATCACACAAATAGCTAACTTTTTAAAATATATATATATAGCATAAAATAATTAAAAGCATACAAAATGGAATACATATATATTTTGTATCTAATACCATATTATGATTTGTCGGGAACGTTGGCACTGAACATTGTCTGTCTTCTTTTTTTAGTCAGTATTCAAGACCTTGCCAGGGGAAAAGATTGCAAGGCTAGAACTGGGAGGTGCTCTTAATACACCCCAGGAGAAAATTTTTGTGGCTGCAGGGTCTGAGGTTAGAGGTTTCACAAAGAAAGGGAAGCAGTTCCTTGCATTTAACACCAACCTCACTGAGAACATCAAAGCTATGTATGTATACTGGAAACTACATTAGTAGCCTTAGATGTGTTACTGTCATTTAGGTTCTAAATTGTTATCCTAATGAATGAAATAAGTATATGTTACATTTTTGTGTCCTGTTTAACAATCACTTTATGTATTCTCATACTCCTTATTTGCCTTGAATCTTAGCATAAATTTTATTTGTGTATGGTGATATATAAAGGTCTAGTTTCCATTCTGCACTTTTGCAACAGTAATTTTGCCCTCAGCGGTGTGCGTACACAAGCACTGACTTTAATGAAAGTCATTAAAATAAAAAACACAGAAATTAGCTGAGTCATTAAAAGCTAATCAGTTTAATTGAAAGATAAGGTTGAAACAGTACAACACTTTAGCTGATTCATAATTAAATTAAATCACAAATCAAATCTTCTTACCGTGTTTTCCAGAGTAATATCTGAACCTGTTGTGCATATTACTTTAATCTGCTGTAATTGATGCAAACCATAAGCTGGTTTGACATAATAAAGTATTGATAATCTAATTAAATGCTGATGTGCTGTACAATCTGTTGCTTTATTTTTAACCAAATTTTGGTGCGTATGATTGAAATTTAAGTGATACATTTTGTTATATAGTTGGAGTCAAATAATAGTTTTTAAGCAAGTTGAAAGAATGATAGCAGCATTGTTATCCTTGTTTGTTCGTAAAAATCATAGAATTGTAGAGTTTGAAGGGACCACAAGAGTCATCTAGTCCAACCCCTTGCAATGCAGGAATATTTTGCGCAATGTGGGACTCGAACCCACAACCTTGAGATTAAGTGTCTCGTGCTCTTCCAACTGAGCTATCCCATTTGGGGAAAGCTGCAGATCACTGGTTGAGTTCATACCTTTCATGCAAAATGTCCAAAGGTCAATCCCTGACATCTCCAGGTAGGGCCGGGAGAGACCACTGCCCCTAACTCAGGAGAGCTACTGCTAGTCAGTGTCAACAGATGGACTATTAGTCTTTCTGTTTCCCAGTTATGGTCTGAAGGCACATGAAGCAACCAACTTGCTATAGTTAAGTTGTTCTGGAGTTGGTCAGTACCTGAATGGGACACCTCCTAGAAGCCACATGTGTGGCACCTTGAATTCCACCTTGAGTTCCATGATGGAAGAAAGGCAGAGTACAAAGAGACACAGAAATCAGTAGGTTAGAACTTGGTGCTGATAATGCCAAGGTTGCAGATTCGATCCCCGTATGGGACATCTGCATATTCCTGCATTGCAGGGGGTTTAACTAGATGATCCTCAGGTCCTTTCCAACTCTACAATTCTATGACGAAATGTAAGAAGATAAAACATTTAAAAACATGTTGTCTGGCCAAACATATCAATTCAGTCAAACAAGATCTGCACGTTTATGGATCACTACAGAACTTGTTTACCAACAGTTGAATTGGTGTACGCATCATGGACAATGATACTTCTTTTATGCATCTTTCAGTTCCTGGAAAACTATTATCTGTCTCCAAAAATAGATTGGAATCATGGTATTCTACAATAAACTAATTGAATAAACATGCTTCTTACTTGTACCAGTTTACATTCAGAGCTACACTAGAAATATTTAGAAGCTTTATTAATTCTTACATCCTTCCTCTGAATAGTTGAAAGCAGTATTTTATCCCCCAAATGACCATGGGAATAGGCTGGGAGAAAATGACTTGCCAAAGGTAACACAATGAGCTTCATAAGTGACCAGATGTTTGATTCTGGGTTTTCCAAATCCAAATTTGATGCTCCTGTCTGGTTACTGTTTTGTACTGATATAGTGGCAAACATGATTTGATTCTATTTTCTTTTCTATGTCAGCCTTTTATAGACTTCAGACTCTCTCTAGCTGTCATTAACCTTGCCTTAATACTGTGCATAATCAGTGGAATACTATTTTTTCTTTTCTTAATCCGCCTTTTGTAATATCTCAGCTGAATTACTGCTGCTTATCAAAGCTACTTAGAATTTAGACAATAGCTCTCAAAGAGATGGAATATCCCTAAGAATTTTAAAATAAATTTTTGTCAAGAAGGTTCTATATATAATACAGTGATTTCAAAAGCAGTAAGACTCTTTTGTAAGCATGCTCCTGTAATTGCAATCAAACATATGTATGCTCTGTATAGATGTGCTAATGATAATTTATAAAACAATATTGCATTGATTGAATACCTAAAAATAATGCCTGAAAGATAATTACCACTTAGAATGTGGTAGCAATAAAATAAGAATATGATCAAAACCAGTGCTTCTCCAGCAGGAGATCCAACATTAGACAGAAACAAGTAAAAATTATTGTGATGTCAAGCAAATAAGAGTCATTTTATTCTACTAGTTTCCTTTTAAATTGCAGACCAAATTTGTTCTTCTGAATTAGTCACCTAGAAGGCTAACTATGTGTCATTTGGAAACCATGTATAATGGTAGCTCAAATAGGGAAAAAATATTTCTGTTGGGGGTGATTGGAAAATGAGAACATTTAACCCTTTTGCCATTTCCACATTTCTAATCTCCTTCAGCAGCCCCCCCCCCTTCCAGACACATATTAAAGACCTGGGGATGTGGTGTTTTGCCTTGAAGATGCTGAGTGGGGAAAGATGGCGTCTTTGCTCCTGATCCCAATGGCAGTGGCTTTACTTATTCTAAAATGGCCAACAGACTACTGTTTAAAAACATTTGTTTAATTTGATGCTAAGTGCCTGTACAGTCTTAACAAAATATAATAGCTTGTGCATAGGAATGGTAGTTGAAATAGTTTAACTTTTGGTGGCAATGATTGGAATATAGTATTGATTATTGCTATTATCATTTTAGGCATATATCCGGATCAGATCTCTTTCTTGGTGCAAGCTATGTCTATAACCATTACTGTGACTGTAAGGATCAGCATTACTACCTATCAGGAGACAAAATCAATGATGTTCTCTGCCTTCCAGTAGAGAAGTTGTCTTGCATTACACCAGTATTGGCATGTCAAGATAGAGTCGTTAGAGTTTTGCAGGTATACCTTTCTTAATTGTTGCCATTATCAATAGCAGTTGTTAAATAGCCAGTAGATACCTTGTTAACACCTGTTTGAGAAAACAGAAGTGTATTATTATTTTAATTGTACTTCGGGATATTTATTCCAAAGGTTTTTCCCATTTAAAAATCCTATTGGTGCAGTTCATCTGATAACTGGTAAACTCCAAGTTGCATAGCTGAACCTCAAAACTGTCACTTATGGGGCTGCCTGGAAGTCCTTTTTCCCTTCATGACTGAATTGGGCCAGTTAATTTCTTCTTCCTATATTCTTCCTATATTCCTATACACCTTTTAGGAGTTCTGTGATCCCTGGAATTATATCCTTCCAACAACTTTCCCCCTTGTCCTTAGCAGAAGCCTAGTTTTCTGAAGCTCTGGACTCCTGCATTATTCTTGATGCTTTGTTTGGAATCTTAATAAGTGACTTTATATAATATCTGACTGTTTGTCCAGTATTTTCTGTTTCTGTTCCATATTAATACACTTACATGCCCTTGGTTTTTAAAATATTTTTAAAAATAATTTTTATTAAAGATTTCTCAGTTTAAAAAAGTACTGCATTGTCTCTTTTTTCAGGTTGTGTTATCTACAGATCAGTTTCATTTGTTGTGAGACGTTAAGTGTTACATGCAGTATAAGGTTGGGGAGGAAAGAGGGTGGGGTAGGGATGGTGCGTGGGGTGGGGTGGGAAAGCTTCTATTCTTCCTCTTAGTATATGTGTTTATTTCGGCGTCACTTGAGTGGGTTATCCTTGCACACAACCTTCCCTTAACAACATCTTTTTTTCAGTGGTGTTAATAGGCTTGGCAATGAGATCATGGCTTTGGTTTAGATCGGATAGGTTAGGTCCTCGGTTTTATCCTAGCCTAAAGGCAGAAAAATAATGCTGCTTGTTTAAAAGCTTTCCTTTTACACCACCTGTCAGGGAAGACACCACCTTCCCATCCCTCTAAATTAAAACGAAAGAAAAAGTCAAGGGTTGAAACTAACAGTGTTTCTACTTCATTTTCTTGAGGGGTCAGATTTGCTGTATGAAATGGAAGTTCCAGGTCCACCCACAGTTCTGACTTTGAACAATGGAAATGGTGGTAAGCAGAATTTCTTGGTGCATTTTATTTCAATAAAAAGCATGACATAGATTTTAATTAAGAATCTGTAATATTGCCTAGGACTTGATACCCAGTCCTAGTATTACTATTAGGAGACTGTTGGGCAGTAGGGTAGGCAGTACACCAACAGAATCACCATTATATCCCAAGCATCAAGAAGAAGCACTCAAAACTGGAAGATTGCCAAAGGGGGCCTCTATTCATAGAGTTGGAGCTGGAACATACCAAAGCAACTCTTCCTCTCTACCTCAGTTTGAGCTAGTGTGATACAGAGAATCTTTGTGGACTGAATCTAATGTTAAAAGGAAGTCTATTAAAAACTAATCCTACTTTTAATTTATTTTCTTAGGTGACTCTGGTGAAGAAGTTCTGTTTGGGACATCTGATGGTAAAATTGGCCTAGTAGAGATCTCTGGTGTTTCTCCAGTAGAAAAGTGGAAAATTGAAAATGAGAAAAAAAGAGGTGGTAGGTGTCTTAAGAGTTTCCCGCTAGATCATAGCTATTCACACCAGGCACAGTAAGAAATCGCTCCCTTTAGTACTGTGGTTTGCATATTGCATTTGTATAAAATAACTTATAAGAAATATCACATCCACTGTCAACTCTCAAAAACAATTACGGTTACCATCAATTCATACATGGACTTCAATGTCTATGTTTTCTACCTGGACTGTGTATGTTGTCCCCTCCATTTTACTCATTCATATCAGGGTGTGACAAAAACAATCCCACCATCTGTCCTTCTCTTTTCCTGCATGTCATTCATAGCATATATTATTTTGGCCATGTTTTTAATTGGGGAATGTGGACATGACTGTGCCAGTGTAGCTGGCATCTGGTTCAGAGAGAAAGGACATTATCCCCGCCTGAAGGGAGAAAAGAGGCTCTCCCCACTTCATCACTTGCTGAGTGGGGACTTTGTGTGAGTGCGTATGTGAGAGAGTATGTACCTATGCTAATGTGTTTGGAAAATAAGGTTTTCAAACTGCAAAAAGTACATGGTTACAAACAATGAGATCTGCCAGGCCTGTTGACCTTGTCCACTTCCACCTGGTTCAAATGGAAAAGTTTACACCCAGCTTCCCCACTTATTTCTTGATTAGAATTTGGTGAGAAAATTAAAAATACAAATGAAGCAAGTCTGATTACAGTTCTTAACATGCAATCAGTCTTGTTCTTGATTGTGGGCTCCCACCAGAGAAGTAAACAAGAAAGGAAGAAAGGACAAGAATGCAGAAGACACTTAAAAGCAGAAACAGCACTCAGGCGACCTAAGGGATGGTAAAGCTGCTGCAGATTAACACAACTGCATGCAAATGTGATTCTGATTAATAAATTGATTCTCTAGATTTGTGTAACTTCAGCATGGAAACAATGGCCAACAAACACTGCATTGACATGAAAGGTATTCTTCTGCAAGTATTTCTTAATTGTGTAATTAATTACATGGGTTAGTAGTGGGAGGATAAAAAGGAGCTGGTGTGTGCTTTCTTGATCATCCCACTGGTCAGTTTTGACTGTTGGGAAATGGTTCTTCAGCCCTCTTCTGAAACTTTGGTTTGAACTCTAGCTAGGACTTATTTTGGAGGACTGCATGTTTATTTTTCCAAACCTCAGTTCCGTGCTTTGCAGACATTAAACATTCTAATATGACATCAGATTTCAAACTAATAATAATAGTGTGTGACCAGTTTTACCATTTTTGTGGCAGACATATCCTGCCATATATGCAAGTATACAAATAGCAGGTGTGGTATATCCATGAAGAGAATAACCAACCAACAATGCCTTATGTTAGTATTCAGTTTGGGGTTGTTTCTATAAATTCTGTACTTTATTATTACTGGAGTGAAATACCCATCTA
This sequence comes from Podarcis raffonei, assembly GCF_027172205.1. Taxonomy (NCBI): domain Eukaryota; kingdom Metazoa; phylum Chordata; class Lepidosauria; order Squamata; family Lacertidae; genus Podarcis; species Podarcis raffonei. The sequence continues at coordinate 51,949,534 of NC_070610.1, forward strand.
TCAGACAATAATCCCACCTAGCATGTAATAGCTTTTCATAGATAAATTTTAACATTCTGCTTTTAAGAACCTAGTAATAATGCAGTAATTCCAGTGAGGACGTTCAGTTGATTTCATTCTGTATTGGGTGATAGTTCTTAACACAGTTCTATTTATTTTGTTAAAGGGGAAGGACAATAGCTCGGTGGTACAGCATCTGCTTGGTTTGAAAAAGGCTTTGAGTTCATTCCCTGCCATCTCCTGGTAGGCCTGGGAATGCCTCCTGTCTGAAACCCTGAAGAGCTGCTACCAGTCTGTACTGAGTTAGATGGATAAATGACCAGACTCTGTATAATTAAGAAAGTTTCCTAGGTTCCTAAATTGCTTGTGAGATTTACAAGATGATATGATTAGTCAGTTGGATGTAGATACATGCTTCCTGTTCTGTTTTTCAGGCATCTTATGTATGGATAGCTTTGATATTTTGGGAGATGGAGTTAAAGAATTGATCATCGGTCGTGATGATGGAATGTTAGAAATTTATAACTTTGAATATGCAAAAAGCCCTATCCTTAGATATGAATATGTAAGTTTATTAATGACTACTTTATGTAGAAGGAAATTTTCTTAGTATGCTTTCTTTTATACAAAATTCTGTCAAATATTGCTTTCACATATATTGAGCCATATGTGTTACTAGCAAGTATGGTAAAGACTGAATGCCAATGTTAGAATAGGGAAGGGATAGGGGACCTGTGGCCCTTCAGATTATTTTGGACTACAACTACTATAATTTCTATCTGTTGGCCATGCTGGCTTGGACTGATGGGAACTGGAGTCCAAGAACATCTGAAGAGCAACAGATTTTCCAGCCCTGGAATAGAGAGGCTGGGACAAAACTGCACATGTCTATGTCCAGGATCCCACAGGTACAGGGTGATGCCCAATGTAATATTTCAGAAACTAATAGAAATATATAAATATCAGAGATTCAGGCTGTGATGCAGCACTGCAGCAGAGCTGAAGCTTGCATATCTAGAGAGAGATCCTCAAACCCTCCTCTTATTCCCCCTCTACTCTTTCTGCTGAACAATGCAGAGTCATAAAATTATTCCCAGGAGAGGAAAAGAGCCACAAGTGGTGCTGAGAATTATGTAAAGTCCCATTGTGATGCTTCCTATTATGCTAACAGAAGAGCTGGGAAGTATTTTTCTTTTATTTAGTACACTTAAATTTCACTTTTCTACCAGCATGGAACTTAAAGCTGGACACCTGGGTTTCCAGCTCTTCTGCCCATGCACTGACCAGGCACAGACTTATAGATCTTCAGCAAGGTAGCTGTATAGTGTGCCCTAAGAACCTATCCCTGGACAGTTAAAATAATAAGTTTCTAGGAAGTGCACCAGGCATTTATATCTCACAAGAATGCAATCAGAAGCAGGTGGGAGAGATCTCTGCATGTAACAGTCATGTTAGGCTATTCTGATTGTCCCTTGAGAGAATTTGGAGTCCCAGAAAAGATACATGGTCTTATACATGGGGGCGTCTTATAGATGGAAAAATGCAGTATATTTTTATCTCAACGGATACCATTTTTAAAGATTAAATAGAATCTAACACACGTATTATGCTTCAAGTCTTCTTCTGTCTTGTTTTTAGGCCTTGTCAGAAAGTGTCACATCTGTTCAAGGTGGCTGTGTTGGGAAAGAGGGCTATGATGAGATCATAACATCAACATATTCAGGTTAGTTTTTTAAATGTTTCTAAATATCTGGAATTTTTATACATTTAACAGGAATTTTTTTAAAAAATAACAATGGAGTCATAGAATGTGTTCTCTGGCTCATATTCCCTGAAGTCAGTAGCTTAACTTGGGAATCTGGGCCCTGGATGCACAGCAATCAGATAGTATAGTGCTCTGCTGACCAGGGCTGGGGCCATTGAAGGGGCTTCATCTGCATACCAGTTGCTGGTGTTGTATGTCCTTTTCAACTTGACGGAGGTTTTTATCCCTGCATATGAACAGTCCATAGAATTCTAGAATTGCAGAACTGGAAGGGACTACGAGGGTCATCTAGTCCAACCCCCTGCAATGCAGGAATCTTTTGCCCAACATGGAGCTCGAACCCACAACCCTGAGATTAAGAGCCTCGTACTCAGTTGGTAAACTGAGCTATTCCAGGTTTCTATGATAGTTCACTGTGCTGGTTCTCACTTTCAGACCCTAAGGATCCTGGTTAGAGCCTCTGACAGTGTTACCTTCATAACCCACCTGGAAAACTTTTTCATAATTGTTCGTATCTTCCTTTTAGGGTGGGTGTCAGGACTGACTACGGAGCCTACCCACAGAGAATGTGGATCAGGGGATGGCTTAAAGATGACTCATGAAATGCAGAACAAGGTTTTGTCCTTAAGGTAATAAATTGTTTTATTACAATGCAAAAGAGAAAATCTTTGCCTTATGCTGGTGCATATCCGGAGCAGATATCTAACCTTACCTGCTGGGTTATAACTATACATCAGTTAACTTACAAAATTTCCAGTAGAATCTTTGTGATAGTACAGCAATTCATTAGTAGTATCATAGTTTCAGCTATGTGCACTTCATTACATTGTTTGGTTTCCTGTAAGCATCCCTGTAATTTTCACCTTTCTGGCGCAAAATTGCTACTATGTGGATGTACTGAAAGAGATGCTTTCTGCCTTTTTCAGACTTAAAGTAGATATTTTATAAGTTGCAGTGCCAGTTTGGTAAGTTAGACCTGTGAACTGACATTCTGCTGGGACTGGGCTTCTTGATCCCTTTGTGACATTTCATAGGAAGAGACCCTGTTTTTTAAATAAAGCAAAAAATCAAAATAATGTTACCTCAGATAAATTTTAGTAAGCTGTAGTACTGAACAGATGTTACCAAAACATATTTGTTCTGTCCATTGACTTGAACAATTTTTGAAAGATGGTGTCAAAGTAAGGAAGTAAAGGAAAACAAGCATTAGGAAAAAAATATAGAAAATGAAGTTCTGTTGCTTTAACCCTATTATGCACTTTTCATCTGAATATTTTTTTTAGGACCAGAACTTTGATAATACATTTATATCCATTATTTGTGGAATTATTTCTGAAAACATTTTTTTCAGTCTAGATGGAAAATATCAAGATAAAAACTGTTTTCCAGGCATCAGTTTGTTATCTAGAGCAGCTTTTTTAGCCTACCATTCTGTTGTTTGCCATAGGAATGAATTGGAACAGCTACAGATCAAGGTACTTCATGAACGTGAAAAATACCAGCAGTCCTCTCAGTCCAGCACTGCTGTGTCAGCAGTCCCAACCTTCAGCATAAATGATAAGTTTACATTAAATAGAGATGATGCAAGCTACAGCCTTGTTTTAGAAGTCCAGGCAGCAATTGATACTGTCTTGCTTCAGGTGAGACATTATTTAGAATAACTTTGCAGACTTGGGTATTTAGAAACTTTGATTTTATTTTTAAAATTAAAGATGTGTTAGCTTGTTTTTATATTAAATTAGATAATTTCACTAAGTGGAATATCATTTAATAGTATGCACTAACTTTTCTCTGAAACTTGCACTTGTGCAGAATGCCTGTAACTGGGTGAGATGGGCTCATTCCCTTCAGGCTATGTAGAAGTCAACACAAGCACTAACTTTTCAAAGACACATGCTAAAGTTATCGGTGCAATTTGCAGAAAGTTGAATACACCATAAGGATGTTTAAAATATTTTCAGTGAGATCTGGATGCACTTGACTTTCTTCGGATTGTGCTCTTTGGCTACAATCATGCATCACTAATACATGCTTTATGCCACCCATTTACTTCCAAGGGAACAATATGATTAGGATTTCAAACTATATCTGCACTAAGCATTTTTTGAAACTGGCTCCTTTTTGTGCTTTTACATCATATACACATTTTCCTTACTACTGTGTGCATTGTTTTTGAGTTCTGAAGTGTTCCATGGGATGTATGGTTACCTAATACTTATTTTTACCATAATATTATTTTTGCTGTAAAATTTCTCAGGGAAGATAACTTATGTAAATTGAGAAAGTATATTTGAAACATCCGCATGTTGACCTTTCCTATTACCTGCTACTGTTTCTCTCCATAGTGTGATGTTCCAATAGATCTAAAGGATGTGGATAAAAATTCAGCTGTGGTTAGTGTTGTTGACTGCGAATCAGAGGTATGTAAAATGCCAGATCTTTTCTACATAGTTCCAAACGCTTAAGCTGAATATCAGCTTTTAATTTCATGGAGTGTGTTCTAGTGAAGTTTAATTGTTGAAGCTGACAAAGAGGACATTTCTGAAGAGTGGGATAAAAATCTCTTACTAAATAATAAACATGCCTAGGATTTAAGCAATCCTATGTATGTTCACTTGGAAGTAAGGCCAGTTGTGTCAAATGGTGCTTGGTTCCATGTAAATTTGCATAAGATTGCAACCTAATTTATTATATCAGACCTTTATGATTTTAACATTTTTGGAACTTTTTCACTTGATGAGCATCCAGTTATAGGTTTTCTGCTTTGGGGCTAAATTCATATTGCAGAAAGTTAAGATGATGATGGTAATTGTTGTTACTACTTTATTTATTTATTTATTCTTCCTTTCTCACGTAGAGTGCAGGGTGCATAGGTTTTGGGGAAAAAAAATTTTAGAACAACTTTCCTAGTTTTCTTTCAAAATTTGTAAGTAAGGCTGCAAGCCTTTACTTAATGAGAATAAATCCATTGAACTCAGTGGGATTTATTTTTGAGTAGCGATACATATGCCTGTATTGTAAGCATACAGAAAACTTTCTACTGATTCTTGTAGAAAACAGGTACTACTAAAATGACTTAAACTGCTTTAGTTGTAAATAAAATTTAAAAATTAGACTTTATTGCTGTTTCTCAGTATGTTATTTCACAATCTTCATGTTCCACAGCCAAATGGCAACTTCCTCCTTGCCACATATCGCTGTCAAGTAAATACCACAAGGTTGGAGCTTAAGGTAAAATATAGGAATGCTTATATATTTTAAATTATGATTTAAAATGTTTGTTGTACATATTGTTGAGTATGTGAATTTTAAAACCTATCCAAAGAGCAGCGGTGGTAGTAAAGATCCTGGGTAGGAACATCTGTGAAAACAGAGATTAATGATTTTTCTATTTAAAAGAAGACAGAAACAAGTATTGATTGTTTTGATTCATAAATTACCGTATATTTCTATTTTCAATTAAAGACTGTTGTGGTGTGGAGAGAAATTGTTTACCATGATGTCTTGTTATAAGCTACTAAACAGTGAGGTATAAAATGGAAGTCTTTGAATGCAATCCTGTACCCTTGTACCTAGATGAAGCCCAGAGGACTGAGTAGATATGCATTGCATTGCACTATAGGATAGTTTGTGATAAATTTGTATTTTTAGAAATAAGGTTTAGCCCATTGGATAGGTTTATTGAGTGTATGAATTGCTTCACGCAACAAAAAGTCCCCTACCAATTTGTAATAAGAATAAAATAATTTGAACATGTATTAAAAATAGATTATTGAAAGTTTAATCCCCTTTCAGTGCAGTGAGAGATACCAAGATGACCTCTGAAAGTACTCCCATTTTATAATGGTGTGGGTGAATTGTCACAAAGTTCCCTAGTTCTTTATAAGATATATTAGCCAAGTGTAGGCTGCTGATGTAGCATCATTCTTTATGGCTGTTTGCCAGACACCCAGGTTAATAAATTTCTCAGGAAGGTATGGGTAATACAGTGGTGTTAGAATGAAAAGTGTTATGAATAAGTTTTCAGTATTCACATTTCAGATGAAAATGGAGTTGAGAACACAGTGATTTCAAGATAAATTTTAACAAAATCAATAGAATGGTTTAGTTTTACACCTTCATTTAGGGAGATTGCAGATGTGATTATGATGACATTAAAGTATAAATTCTAAAGCCTCTTTTAGTACAGTTTACATGAATGACAATGCAGGCTGCAGCTCCACCTCTAAGCTGTTGTGATTCATTCAACCCTCCTCTAGTTGAAGAGAGGGAGTGAAGTTTGAGGCTTGCTGACTGCTTTCTTTTTTGCAGAGGAAAGATGAATAGCACTCAGATCTACCAGTGAGATAACAGAAACACATGAAGCACACTTTAAAATGCTCACACCATAGGAGTCGTAAGCCTTCTACATGGCATTTTTCCAGTGTTAGTCTGAGATAAAGTTGGATGTGACGGTTGTTAAGGCTGCCGGTTACCTAGAAAAAATTCACTGAATTCATTGGGACTGCTTTTGGATTTAATTTTAGTATTTTACTGGTGGTTAAATAGATGTTTTGAAAATGTCTTTGTGTTTTGCTGGATAAAGGTGGTACCCATCTGCTAGAACTGGTAATTATGAAGTCATCTAAAATGAAAGTTAGTTCCCCTTTCTTTCCTCCCTTCCTTGGACAGATTCTATCAATTGAAGGTCGGTATGGGACTCTGCAAGCGTATGTAACTCCAAGAGTTCAACCAAAAACCTGTCAGGTTCGGCAGTATCAGATTAAGCCACTTTCACTTCATCAGAGGACGCATTGTATTGATCGTGACAGGTATTTTTGAGAACAAATGGCTTGTTTTAACTTGAATAGAGGATTTGATTGCATTTCCAGGCAGTGCTTAGTAGAACCCAGAAGCACGCCTGCAGCATCTACAATGAAAATACAGGGGCTGGATTCAGAGGAGTTTTGTCAGACTAAGGAGTTTCTTCCATTGGAGTAAGGTGGTTGATTTGATGGATCTCCTGGATCCTGCTCAGGGGAATTTGTGTAGATGTCGGGTGTTATCTTTGTAGGGAGAACATCTTCCTGCTAAAACTTAGCAAAATGCAAAAAGTATAAAGATTAACATTCCAAGTTAGTTCTTGAAGGTTATGGCTCTCACAGATCAAGCCAAAGAAACCTCACATTGTTTTGCTGTACCATTAGAAAGTAGCCTTTGTTTCTGATGGTAGATACTCTTTTGTAACAAAATGCTTTTATATATTTTTTTATTCAGACCCATGAATACACTAACCCTCAAAGGCCAGTTCAGCTTTGCTGAAGTTCACTCCTGGGTGGTGTTTTGCTTGCCTGAAGTTCCCGACAAGACACCAATGGGGGAGAGTGTCAGCTTCTACTTTCAGAACACCTTTTTGGATACACAACTTGAATGTACTTACCGGTAAAATGAAACACAGTTCCTGAAACATGCTGGTTTCGTTTGAAAGGCAATATATAAAATGCTGAAAAGTAGATCCCAGTAAAGCATGCTTGTTCAGGACATTGCATTCAAAAACGTCCAGCTTTTTCTTTTCACTTACGTTATCTCTGACATTTCCTTTTTTATGTACAACTTAGCCCTAAGCATCTTTAGGCTGCAATTGTAATCTCACTTACCTGGTAATAAGCCCCTTTGAATTCTATAGAACTTTTGAGTATACAACATCTAGAGGGCCACAGGTTCCTTATCTTTGTGAGTGAGAGTTGTCTTAGGTTTCTAGGATAAGACTGAGAAATTACCAGAGATACATTCAACAGCTTACTATTTAAACTGTTTAGAATTAGTATAATTCTGTTCAGACCTCCAAATATAAGTCAGGGTACTTATAGTGGAAGTGTATGAGGAGAAACTAGAAAGATGGGATTGTGTATTTTTAATATCTCTGGATGAGTTTGAACCTTGTAGGAAGTAAAGGCTGGCACAGTTTTTACCAGTTGTTAATTTCTAACATCTTCTTTATAGGAAAGGCGAGGGCTACTTCAAATCTGACAATATATCCACAATATCCATTCTAAAGGATGTGCTCTCTAAAGAAGCCACTAAAAGGAAAATTAATCTCAATATATCATGTGGTAAGAATTCTTAATTCTCTTCTTGGGATACTTAGAAATGCATAAAAGTTAACAAACTAATGAGTTGCTTTCTTGTGGTGATCTTCTAGATATAAATGAAGTATCTGTGAACCACACCTTAAAGCTAATCCACCCAAAATTAGAATATCAGCTAATGCTGGCTAAAAAGGTTGAACTGTTGGATGCTTTAAAAGTAAGTCTTTTGATGGTTGCAAAATTACAAGTACTATGGAGGGACTGTGTAGTGGTTTTTCATGTTTGTGTGATACTTTTGAACTCCATTAAGGAGCGTTGTCAGCGCTGCCCAAGGTCCCAGCTCACACAAGACCAACGCTGCTTCTTCCTCAAGTAAAAAAGTCTTTATTGAAGTTCAGTTTCATTTCCAGACGCGCAGCGCGCAACGCTACGTCTATACCTTAGACCGTCGAAGTCCCATCTGAATCTCCTCCCCCCTGACACCAGTTTAAGATTCTAGCCTTACTCCACCTCTTCCTCTGTTCCTTCCTTCTCTGGGCCCTCCTGCTAGTCGGAGTCTCAGCCCTCCTAGACTCCTCTGACGCTGAGTCCCCTGACTCTTCCCCCTCCCTCCTTCGGGCTTTAGGACCTGGCTCCCAATCCGGGTTTTCTGCTGTCCCGCGCTCCTCCACATTTGAACTTGGCGCGCGTGCGCAGCCTCCCACTTTCCTTCTGACCGTTACACTTGTGTCACTGCTCCCTCTTTCGGGGAGGCTAGCTGGACCTGGCCTTCCCTCCGTTTCCCCACTTCCCGATGGGGGCGTGGTTACCCCTGACTCATCTTCTCTCCCCGCTGGAGGAGAAGCTGGTCCTGACTCATGTGACTCTTCCCCCCCACTGTGCTCTGGTGGGGGAACTGGTCCTGATCCTCCGCTGCTCCCTTGGGAGTCCCCTCTGGTCCCTTGTTTATGGAGCGTCCCCCCCTGGGACCCCCCTCGCCCTTACCATAGGCGCCCCCTTCTGGGAATCTTCTGATTCGCTGGAGAAGCTCATGGAATCTCTCGGGTCACTGTCATATTCCCCTACGCTCCCCTCTGATTCCTCTCCTCCGCTCTCTATTTGCTCTCTCCCCTGCTCTTCTGCTCCTGAGCCTCTGACAAGCGTTTTAAGGAACCCAAGATTAATAATCATACTTAGATCAGCTGAACTTCCAACCAGTAGCACTTTGGTCCTATCGGGACATGAAATCTACCGTATTTTTCGCTCTATAGGACGCACCTTTTCCCTCCAAAAATGAAGGGGAAATGTTTGTGCGTCCTATGGGGCGAATGCAGGCTTTCGCTGAAGCCTGGAGAGCGAGAGGGGTCGGTGCGCACTCCAGGCTTCAGGAAGCTATCCGCAAGTCCCGTGCTTCGCACAGGTGTCCGCAAGCCTTGCGAGCCCGGCGGGAGTTCCAGCGGGCTCGCAAGGCTTGCGGGCAGCAGCCTGTTCTGGGGGCTGGGGTCGGGGGAAGCTCGGGCTTCCCCTGCCCCAGCCCCGCGGCTGGGGGGGGGGGAATAAATTTTTTTTATTCATCCCCCCCCCAAAGGAGGTGCATCCTATGGGCGAAAAATACGGTATTTGCTCACCCTCATGTAGACCAAATCTACTTCTAGATCAGGGATGGGGAACCTTTCCCATCAACCCCAGCCAGAATGGCCAGTGTTCAGAGATTATGGGAGTTACCCATAATCCCCATAGAAGAGGCCAAATGGGACATTTTCCCCTGCACACAAGTACTATAAACCATATAAGTAATAGCATGCAGATATAAATTATATTGAACTGTACAGAAAGGAATTTGAATATGCTTTTGTGGATAGTTGATTTTTATTTAAGTGTTGTAGCAAAGGACAGTAATAGAAGGAAATCCTCTTTGTGGCTAAAGATGGAGGCTCTTAGCAAAGGATTATGAACATTACCTGGGCTAAAAGCTTTTCTATGTCATTGTGTAGCCATGCATCTTTAAGCTCCCAATGTTCAACTTTTCTGTCAGGTTTAGAGGGTTTGTAATTGTCTTAACATTTTATTAACATCAATTTAAGGAATTGCAGGCTCATGAAGGAAATACAGACTTCCTGGTTCCAGAGTACCGCAGCATTTTGGAGGAGGCAGAGGAGCTGCTCAAAGAACACAAAAAACAACCTACATCTCTTGAAAGACTTTATGGTTGGTTCATTAACACAGTTTTCCTAATTTTCTGTAGTATTGTTTTTCCATTCTTGTTAAATCTTATCTTGTGAAAAGAGAGGTCTGTTTCTAGGGTGGTAGTTCTGTACAACATAAGAGACTTCCTGTGCAAAAGCTCTGATGTGCACATGATTTTAGTACAATCACCTTTACCTTTCATTTCTAAGGAGGGATCAGAACACCAATAATAATGCATATATTTCATATATGGATCTTATCCTGAATGAAAATGATTGCAAAAGCCCAGATAGCAAATTGCACACTGACTCTGAATGACTGTGTCAATGAATTTATGTGCGTAATTTTAATTCTATAGTATTATTGTGCCTCTGTAGTGCCAAAGGAGAAACACATATGTGTATTTACTTTAAATATGTGTTTCTCCTTTGGCACTACAGAGGCACAATTATAGATTATAGAGACAGATTTTAATAAAAATAAATGTAGCAAGGACAGCTGATTCACAGAGATGTACCAATAAACCTATGGGAATATTGGCTACAGAACACCTTGTCTTGAAGTAAACAAAAAAGTTGATTTCATTTGTTCTATATTACTCTTGATTTCACTCAGATTTCTGACACCCAGCTCCATTTCACTAGATATTTTACCACATGCTGCATGTGTTGCAAAGCATTCTAAAATAAATATTTGTTATTAACACAGCCTCTAAATATCCAAAGTCTTCTATCATAAATGTTACTTTTCTCGATTTAAAAGGAAACACCAATTTATCAAAATAATAAGTGTTTGCATTTTTTCTTCCAGGTATGATTACAGATCTGTTCATAGATAAATTTAAATTCAAAGGCACTAATGTGAAAACGAAAGTTCCCCTTCTCCTGGAAATTTTGGGAAGTTATGATCAAAAAGCATTGATTGCCTTTTTTGATAGTGCTGCTTAAATGAGAAGAATTGGGCCAGCAATCTGAAGATAAAGTAGTGGACATGGAAAAGGCATATTGGATCTTCATTTACCTCCATTTTTAAATATATGTTACTATACTTTATTTTATTGATTTATATCAGTGTCTTGTCCCTGTTATTTTAAAAAATGACTGTCAAGAACATACGTTATATGACATACCCCCCTTTGTTTCTTAAACGGTGTTTGGTATAGTTAGCTAATTTGCAGTGAGATCAGGTATATACAGTCCCAATTAGTTTTATATAAAACATTCCCAGATTCTTCGCTTTTAAATATTATACAATTGGATTCTAATTTATTTTAGCTATGAAATGAGCAAACTTTGAAGCTTGAAAATTTTGAATATAGCCATGTGAAATTGTGTACAGTGTTTTCTGTAAATAGTTGAGCAATCCCGATCCTGCTGTCCTGACAGGTCATATATACCACTGCAACATCTGTGTACCTGGTAGCTTATACTTGTCCAGTACAGGAGGGAGCAGGAAAATACGCAAAGCAGAGGTATACCTTCAGCATCCATGGAAGTGTGGCTACAAGGTCTGTGTCTGAACCAACATGCATATCCAGCTCTCACATGTATTCCACACTACAAGAAGTTCAGCGTATTTTTTGGAGATACAACATGTGCCCATTATGAGTATGTGTTTACCCTTATCTTTATGCCCCAAGAAATTAGCATCCAAGAGGAATTAAAAAAAATTATTGCTTACTAGAAATGAAAGTGATATGGTATATAGAAGCTGCTTAAGGCAGTAAAAATACAATATAAGCAAGCAGCATACATACACACCTTGATCTAAAGAGTAAAAGAATCCCTAACTACTCCAAAAGCCTAAAGGGAGTGTGACAATTTTGCAACAGACCCACACTAAAAGTGAGAAGGAAAGGAGAAAGGCATACCTGTTCTCAAGCAAAGTATAGTGTCAGGCTGGTCCTTGAGAGCGTAGAATGAAAAGAACATCTGTGTTAGAGCTTGTGAGAGTTAACTAACCTTTGAAAATATGGAAAGTATTCTTTAAGCCATGCATTCACATGGAGAGGGGAAGTGGTCTTTTGGATGAGTGATTTGTCATAATACTTTTATTCCTTTGTTGCATTGTTTATTTCCTGCACATTTTTGTCTCCCCCACTCCCCATTTTGTTTACTTTTCTCAGTTGTTAGTTGAAATGACATGATCATAGTGAGAAATGACTAACTGGCTATCATTGATTCCTGAATTCTCCCCTCCTCACCCCATCCTACATACAATACACAAATTGCTGGATTGCTGGGCGCTGTGTATGTGTACAGTACTGTACATGTTGTACGTTATATGCAATTATGTATATAAGAAGGAAATTGCTAAATTATTTTAAATAAAACTATTAATGGCTCTAGTCTAATTCATAATCACTTTGATAAATAGAATGTCTAAATGTTGTGTGTGCACAAGTCTCTGAAATACATCAGATGTGATACAATGAGCATTTAAAATGTTTTAAAGTCACAACATTATGTTTGCATTTTGGGTGGAGGTGTATTGCTCACTATTCTTATTACAGCAATAGGTGCTTGTTACAACTGAACACAACCATATGCCAGCTGCACTTGTAGGATATGAATTCCATGGGATAAGAGTCTTTATTTCCCAGATGGAAAATACAGTGCTGAGGAAATGCAATCTGATCAGCAGCAGTGAAATCCTTGAGGAAAGGTGCTTTTTCAAAGATGCCGCAGCCATACTTTTACTCCACGTACTAAAAACTGAATCTCTGCAAAGGGCTTTAGACAGATGTGGAGTGGTCTAATTTTTTTAAGGTTGTAGCAGTATTACAAAGAAAGATAAATCAAGTAGTAGCTTCAAAAATGCCTACTCAGTAGCTTGGTTGCTGAACAAAATTTGAAAATGGTGATTTTGAACTTGAGGAAATTCAATGCATGGATTGGATTAAGGAGGTGCCTCTGAGAAACATTCCATATCTAGGGGTGGTAGTTGGGGAGGGTGGAATGGCAAATGATAACTTTGAGGTATCTTAGGGCTGGGCAGGCAACACACACGTTTTTCATTCCAGCAAAATAACCAGGAGGAAAATTGTTTCTGAGGAAACTTACATATGTATCTGTGGAGAAAGGGAAAAGTAAAGCATTCACACTGCATACAGTATGTTAACAGCCTTCTGTCCTTTTGTCGCAGGAACCCCCCCCCCCAAATCATTCAGTTTGTACAAACTTGACACACACACACACACTACTTATGCTACGCTTCTGTTATCTGTTTCTATTCATAGAAAATCAACCATACATCGGATCTGCACTGTTCCACTTTTATTTTACTCCATGAGGGAAGGACTGCAAAATGGGGAAGGTTTGATACAGGGCAACCATAATCCCTTGAGCATACCAGCATGTACACAGGAGCCCTGCCCAGTTGCTATGCCAACCCTGATGGCCCTAGACAGAAGACCATCAAGGTCACAAAGAACTTGCATATAGAAGTGGATTCAGCACGGACTGGAACAAAGGACAATGATCAGCTCTTCCCTCTGGGGGCAGGAAACTGCAAACTCCCCTTTGTCACCTGGAAAGTACTCATGGTGAGGGGGGAAAGGAGGAACCAGCCAGGTGACAAGATACTTAAGTTACCTCCACAACTCCTCCCTCAACCCCTCCTTTTTGTGATGTAGTTGTGTCCTCTCCCTGCCTCCTCTTCGCGGGCGGTAATCAATCATCACCAGAAAGCTCAACCAGGGGAGCAAAGGCAAGGTCAGGCCGGCCAAAGGAAAGGATCCTGAGATCTACGAGGGACATTCAAGGACGTGAATATGGTTTGAAATTAGTACATTGGGAGGAGGGTGGAAGGATAACGTCTCCACGACAGCTGAACTTTTCTTTGTTTCCTCTCCTCGACGCCTTCTCTCGGAGCGTGGCCAGAAGGGTCGTGGAAGTCCTTTTCTCTCTCTCTCCCGATTCCCTTCCTCGGAGCGTGGCCAAAGGGATCATGCAAAATCTCTCTTTTTTTTCTCCTCGACACCTTCTCTCGGAGTGTGGCCAGAAGGGTTGTGGAAAAATCTCTCTCCTGTCCCTAAAAAACACACACCTAAAAACAAATGAAGCTGCACCTCTGGCACGATGACCCTTGTTGGGGATGACTCGTGTACGTGAGAACGCAAGGCTTCCCTTCAAACCTTTGTCTTCTCGGACCCCAATGTGGCATTGCACGGTGCAAGCGTCCAGTAGGGAATTCCGAACATAGTTCTAAGATCAGGCAGGAGGCTGTCATGGATGGTAGAGCAGGAGGTTTGGGAAGAAGACAGGGCCCCGCACTAGGATTAATTTTGTGAGCAGCGCTGAGTGGATTCCGGATCCATGGCTTTTCCAGGTTAAGAGACCCGTGGTTTCCAGGCTAGTTGCCTGTGGTTTTAGTTGTAGACAGGGATTGCCTTTGGATTTCTACTAGCCTTCTCTGGAGTTTTGCCCAGAAAGGGCCGAGAGGGGCACTTGACTGTTAGACTGAATAATACTGATAGGATACTGAATAATACTGATAGGATATTCTTTTCTCTTCCCCTCCCTCTTTGTCCCTCTCTTGTATCTCTGTTTATGTATCTCCTTGTGTAGCTTGTTCTCGAGCAACCCACCCTCAGTATTAAAGGGAAATGGGAGCTCACTCTTCTAAACACCCTAGCTGGACTCCTCCTGGCAACAAAGCTTCCGTGAAGCCTTTTTGCCCCAGAGAGGATTCTGATACACCCCTCCAGTTTGTCATCTCCAACTGGGGGGGGGAAATTTAAAGGGGCGAAATGGTCTTTCCAAATCCAAATTGTGAGACCGTTGCAACTTTTTGTGGGTGGCTTAGGCCCACCACCTGGAACCCAGGGCACAGCGGCCACCTCAGGGATCCTTCAACAAAATCAGGGTTCGAACCCTTAGGGAGAGCTGAGCACATAAAATTTGTGTTGTTAAACTATAACCTAAAGCCAGAACATGAAACCGTAAACTTAATGGTGCTCAGAAGGCAGTAGATTTAATAATAACCCAGCCTGAGAGCCCACGCATTAGAGATCTTAGTTTCTCTATAAATGAATAAGAGATGTATTCAAAGGTTTAGAAATATTTAAAGGGTTTGTGTTTGCATTGGCTTCAGCATCCACAGACTATGTTCTTAAATGCACATAGTTTTTAAATTGCAAGCTTGCTTCAAAATTTTAATCTAGGGAAACCATGTTGGGCCTTATCAATCATAAACATGACAAATATGATAATGAGGTGTGCAAATGTTTGTTATTTGAGAGAGGCTCCAAAAGAGAGTCTTCCTCCAAGTGGTAGAAAGAAAAGAAAAGAAAAGAAAATCCTGCATATGTGCTTGCTTGTGTTCTGAGAGGAGGATTACCCCCCCTCCCTCTATAGCTTAAGTGAGGAGGGTGATTTTAAGTCTGATGGTAAATGATGTTTTGTTGTAACTTTTGAGTTTGTGAGTCTACAACCGTGTTCTAGTCTACTTTGAAATGTGCTGTGAAGTTAGCCTAATGTTTCTGCTGCAACCAGCCTAGTTGAGCACAAGATGCTCTCGTAAGCTAAAATCAGTGACTGTAGAGTCTCCTTTATTTCATTAAGCCTTAGGTAGGTCTCCTTCTGAAAGAAAAGTGTTGTTGTTGTTCTGAGGAAACCTTGGAAGTATTATGACTATATGACTATGAGAGTATGGTGTTCCTTCTAAGAAAAATGTTATTAAAGGTAGAAGCTTCCATAGCCAGCAATTGTCTATCCGAGTCCTGATATCAGTCTCTGTAAGACTTCCTGGCCTCATTTCTTGAAAAATACCCCCCCCCCCGTTTCAGTCTCTTTCAGTTTTTCTCCCTTCTTACTTCTGTGCCAGGTAAATTTATTCCCGAGTAAGCTTCCTTTAACAAGGAAACTGCAAAGAGGGGGGGGGCAATCTTTGCTAAAGGTACCCTGCATCTCACTTTACTATGTGTGGTTATTTTAAAATCTTAATTAGGCTTACTATTCCTATGCAAGTTCAGGAAAAAATGTTCACTTTTGTATTCCTTTTAAATCAAATCTATGGCTGTTTTATTATTTGTGAGTGGTTGTATCAACTCTTGAATTAACCCTATGCTTTATAAAAGATTCTCTCCCTATTTTATCTTAGGAAAACTGTTCACTTGTATGTTCCTTTAAAGATCATTTCTCTAGGCTCCAGCCTGGTGGAACGCTCTGCCTCATGAGACCAGGGCCCTGCAGGATCTGATTTCTTTCTGCAGCGCCTGTAAGACAGGGTTGTTCTGCCTGGCCTTTGGCTTGGAGCCAATTTTATTCCCTCCCCCTCTTTCTTTTTTCTTTTTCCGTTCTCCTGTGATGAGGCTTATTTTAATGTTTCCATATTGTAATGTTGTATTTTAATTTTGTTTTTAAGTTGTATCCATTCAACTTGTTTTTATTTTTGCTTGTTAGCTGCCCTGAAGCCGCCCTTGGCTGGGGAGGGCGGGGTATAAATAAAAATTATTATTATTATTATTATTATTATTATTATTATTATTAGGAACTTGTACTCTTTAAGGAAGTAAACTCTCACTCAGACTATCTTAGGATCTGCTAAAAGGGTTCCATATAAGGTTGGGTACTTTTATTTTCCTCTTCCTTAGTACATGATAGGAGCATGGCTTGTTTTCCCTTCCCCAGTTGTGTCTGTACACATAAGTATGTGTGTGTCTCTCTGGTAGTGCAAATCATGCAATGAACCCTGTATTTTAGGGTTGGACTAGGTGACCCCCAGGGTCCATTCCAACTCTCTCAATTTTATGGCTATGTGGAAGGCAATCAGTCTGCAAAGCATTGGAGGGTAATTTTTAAATTCTGGTGTATGGTGATGCGTTGAAGTTCAGCCCAGCTTTGCTTTTTGGTACAGAAAAATGGAATGATTGGTAGAATCAAGTTTTAAAAGGTGAGATGTGAAAGCCGTGATGTTTTTGAAGCAGAGCTGGTAATATCAAGCATTTGAGTGATTGCAGTGTTTACCATTTTGTCTATTATTTTAAAAAATCAGACTTCATAGTCTATTCAAAGTTTAAGCACATACAAGTTCATAATCAAGCAGAATGAGCCTTGACCATCCTGTAAATAAAGGGCAGAAAATTTTGTCTGCAAATGGTAGGGCTGAAATGACTGAGAATGTTAAAGATCCAATGAATTCTGACTCTCTGGCCATTTTTACTCATAAATAAGAGAGCGGGTGATTGTTCCGCGAATGACCAGAGGGGGAGCACACAAAATAATGATAGTCCACATTTTTTAATACAGACCTGCACTCAATTTTCTGTGCATAAAGAAAGCACTCCCTTTGCCTGGGCTGCAAGAAACATGATCCCTTAGAACTGAGTTAACAGAAATTTAATTTGACCAACCTCTATTGCTAGCTTTGGTGAATACTTGAATTGCTGAGTTTCTTGTTTTGTTTTAAATCTAACCCTATTTTAAAAAATCTACTCCTTACCCTTCCCTTCCTATAATCGAATGGTAATTTAGCCAAAAGATGCAACACTTTTAATGGTATAAAAGATTTGCTGAGACATGAACTCTGCACATGCACAGAGGCTAGATCACTTTTACAAAAAAAGGAGAGGAGATTTGGAGAGCGTGGGCTGTAGGGAGAAACTTATCCAAATTTCTTTAGGTAAAACTTGGAACCATTGAGGGAAATCACCCTTAATGTGTCCTTTGCTCCAGGGGCTGCTTAAGACAAAAGGGTTAAGTACTGAACCATCAAAAGTCAAGAGGTTGCCAAGTTCCAAATCTAACATGCCAAATTCTTTTCACAGGTAAATATCAGGGCACTCCCACTGTGAGTTCCTCTCTTGAGTAGTTCCCCCCCAAAGGGATTTAAAAGAATTTTATAACAGGTTTTGTTTGTGTGCATTTTAGGAACAGCATTTCCTGACAGATTTCTCACATGAAATAATTTCCCCTTTTAACAGGATATGGGAACCTCTAACAAAGTGTTTCTTCCTTCTTTTCTCCCACAGCACAAAAAAAAGTGGGGGGATACAAACAGTAATTTAAATATTCTGTATCCAAGATTCTCAGAAAAGTAATTGCATTTGTATTTCTTTTAGTCTTTCTTCCCTTACAGCCAAACAGTCACTTTCTTTCTGTTCTGCGAAACAAGTCTGAATCCCTGCTTTATTAGTTGACTTCCCTCTATCTCTTTGTGGCTTTGACACTTTTTTAGTTACAAATAATCTGTTTTCATTTATTAAATCAGTTCTTCCATTATATTTATGAAATTAATCTAAGTACAACCAAGTATTGTATTTTCATTTGGGATACTCATTGTTAGAATGCCAAAATAGATAAGCATAGTTTCTTTTTAAAATTGTGTGTTTTAGCATTTATTTATTTTTGGTTCCTCATAGATTATGTCCTTTTACTTTGGGCACATGTCCATCACATGCAGAATAAGGTTCCTTCATTTTGTTGAAAGTCATCCTCATGAAGTTCTCTTTTATCAGATAGCACATGGTGAATTTTAAGCCTTTTCCCATTGTTTTTCCCATTTTTTCAGTCCAGTAGTAATCTGTGTGGTTTTGATAATATCTTTGTATTATTTAATACTAATTCTTTTCTAAATCTGATGTCTTTGTGTCAAGTCCCTTTTCATCTGAAAAAAAATGTTTAACTGGTAATCTAATTTCTTTATTTTGTTTTCTTTTTATATTTTTCACCTTTCTTGTAATTCTACCCTTTTCTTTCTGCATATGTGGAGTAACTAACTGAAGGAAAGCAAACAAACTTTTTTTTTTATAATTAATTTTTATTCAAATTTCCAATAACCAATCCAATTACAATTTAACATCCAATTTAACCTATACATCTTGTAGACTTCCGTCAGCCTATCTGACAATTTCCATAATTTCCATAATTTTCACAACTTTTCACATTCCTTAAATTTATGTTGCACTTTAACAATCCTTATTTTATCTTTTCATTTAAGCGACATTCCTTACTATTCTCTTCACAAAGCTTCCTGAAATCCAACAAGCGTTATTTCCTGATCACACACAGTTTTGATATACTCTGTAAATTTGTTCCAGTCCTCGGTGAATCTCTGATCGCGTTGGTTTCGAATTTTACATGGGAAAGCAAACAAACTTAGCAGATAATAACAATTATATGAAAATGTGATAATAATATTGAAATGCATAAAATGCTTAATGCGCTAAGATTTTATTATTTGCAGCTAACAAAGATAACTCAAGGAGGTTTTTTTGGGGGGGGCTTTTGCCCCTCCTTTTCTAACTCTGTCTTTTAAGTCCCTGAAAACCCTGCCCCCTTACAGCACATCACTTCTACAGATGTGTTACTACAGACCCAATGATGAAAAAGCCACAACAACCCCTCAACCTAATTCCTCGTGACCACAAGACTATTACGTGCAACAACAACAGACACCAAAGTTTTCAAAGCGGCCACATCAATTTCTTTCAAAGGGTATAGACTGACGGGGGAGTGAGGCTGACAAAGGGGGGAGGAGTTGAATTGCAAGGACATTCTCTCACTTTTAAACCTCAAGACTCTGTGCTCCAGGATTGAAAAGATATGTAAAAGATCACAATTGCCTGAAGATATGCAACTGATATTTAATTAGTTTGTTGTGTATTATGTGTTATTATGTGTTTGATAGTGTGTTAGTTCCACAAAGGAGGGGGGGCATTTTTTGTGTGTAATTGTTTTTATGTTTAATGTATAGTGTCTTATTGCTTACACCCCAATGGAGGATTCTCATGCGTTTTATACTTTCTAAAGATCAGGCTATTGTGTAGTCCAGTGTTTAGATTAGATCAATTTATGATGTTTCCTTTCCCACCTGGCACTCTACCAACCTTCATTACCCATTTTAAGAAAATGTGTCTTAAATCATTTTACCAAGGAGAAGCTTCAGGATCCATGAAAACACCAGATACATGAAGGTGTATATGCTTTGGTTTAGCAGGATTGATCCCTTATAGAGTTAAATTGACTTATTTGGACATGTGCCCTTTTAAGAATGGTTTTGTTTTAACAGATTGATTTGGAAAGTTGAGAACCACGGGACTAAAAAAATTCTAATTGGACTCAGTTTGAATTGGGCAAGTGTATCCAGGCTGCAATTAGCTTTTTGGTCCTTTGAGAGCAAGTGAGTAACTTCCCATGAGTGCAAAACCAGAGCCTATAATAATAAAACCCCATAGAAAGGCCAAGGCAAAGACATCTCTCTTATGACATGTCCAAACCTGTGCCAGCTATGGTGAGTGCCAGCCGACATAGTCAATATGAAAGCCCTTCGGGGATTCACCAGGGATTGTTGCTGCTGTAGCACTATGGCGGTGTGAGACCAGAGGAGAGCTAGCTTGACACCGGAGAACACACACAAAAAAGGTGGAGGATAAATCAAACTACATTTTCAATCGATATTGGACCTTCCTGCTAAGTGAAAAGCATAGACCACTATTGAGAAAATGTTTCTCCCAAGGTGATAGAATACCACAAGTAATCGAGTAACAAAATACAACATGTGTTATTTTTACGTGATATCCTATGACTAGCTATGTGCACTGCTACACTTGCAAATATCCTTAAGAGGCGTGACATGCAAGTCCCTTTCAGGTTCACATGAACCCAAACATCTGGGAGAGTGGATAGCAGGTTAATATTTAGCACTTTAAATTGTGCAGAGAAAAGGATTGCACAGTAGCCACCTTTGCAATCTTATCTCCGAAGGGGGGAACTGTTGCAGGGAAACCCCCCCCAATCATTCAATTTGTACAAACTTGACACACACACACACACAAACACACACACTACATACACTACGCTTCTGTTATAAATTCATAGAAAAACAACCATACCTTGGATCTGCACCGTTCCACTTTTATTTTACTCCATGAAGGAAGGACTACAAAATGGGGAAGGTTTGATACAGGGCAACCATAATCCCTTGAGCATACCAGCACATACACAGGAGCCCTGCCCAGTTGCTATGCCAACCCTGATGGTCCTAGACAGAAGACCATCAAGGTCACAAAGGACTTGCATATAGAAGTGGATTCAGCACGGACTGGAACAAAGGACAATGATCAGCTCTTCCCTCAGGGGGCAGGAAACTGCAAACTCCCCTTTCTCACCTGGAAAGTACTCATGGGGAGGGGGGAAAGGAGGAACCAGCCAGGTGACAAGATACTCAGGTTACCTCCACAACTCTTCCCTCAACCCCTCCTTTTTGTGATGTAGTTGTGATGTAGTCTTAGGGGAGTAGTTTGGGGGATTAGTAACTAATAAAAGTTAGGGTCTTCTTTTGTTCGGGGCTTTCATTTTGCTTCATCTTGTTTTGGGTGGGAGTCCTGTCGCGACAGTTTCCAATAAAGGCCAAGCCTACAGGCTGCTGTTTTGCTCCAAATTGTCCTGGTTGGTGTCTTTGTTTTTTTGCCCATGGGAGCCCTCAGATTCCTCCGTTAACACTTTTATTCCAAGGCACTTAAGGACATATATACAAGGAATATATTTGATTATCTTTTACCAGTTTGGTAATAAGATTGACTTATCAGAGGAGTCCACCCAGTAATTTTCATAGCTTCCCCAGATGGTTTCACTGATCCAAAACCAGCATCTATTTTTGGCATAGGGAACTAGGGGCCAAACCTGTTGCAAGCACAGCCTCTGATTCCTGATCCCCTCCCTTGTATACAACATAAAATGGCTGGAATCCCAGTAGTTCCCTGCATATACCACGTGTCATAGCAGTTTTTTAGTCACCTTTGTATTGGCAGCTCCCCACCCTCCAAGTTCCCTTAAGGGCTGCCCAGACCTGCATGCCATGAATTGTTGCTGACAGAAGGAAATATTTTCAATCCCCTGTTGTACTTGCATGGGTGGTAGCGTGTTTTGGGTGCCACCTGCATCTAGGCTACCCTTAATCTTAATAACGGGGAAAGGGCTCCTGTTGCAGTTAACAGCAGAACATTCTCTTTATTTTATTATTATTATTAGAATTTATATACCACCCTATACCTGAAGGTCTCAGGGCGGTTCACAGTAATGATCAACATAAAAACCACAATTATATATAATCAAATAAAAACAACCACCCAATAATGCCCACCCCAAGACACTTTTTCTAGTGCTAGCTCATGCACAAGCTAAATTGCAGGAAATGGTACTGCATCTAAGGATCTAAAGCAGGCATCCCCAACCTGTGGCCCTCCAGATGTTTTGGCCTACAACTCCCATGATCCCTAGCTAACAGGACCAGTGGTCAGGGATGATGGGAATTATAGTCTAAAACATCTGGAGAGCCGAAGGTTGGGGATGCCTGGTCTAAAGGGAAGGTCGTGTGAAAGTTTGTTTCTGTGCTCCCTAGAGGTAAAGGTAAAGGGACTCCGGACCATTAGGTCCAGTTGTGGCCGACTCTGTGGTTGCGGCGCTCATCTCGCTTTATTGGCCGAGGGAGATGGCGTACAGCTTCCGGGTCATGTGGCCAGCAGGACTAAGCTGCTTCTGGCGAACCAGAGCAGCGCACGGAAACGCAGTTTACCTTCCCGCTGGAGCGGTACCTATTTATCTATTTACACTTGGATGTACTTTCGAACTGCTAGGTTGGATGTAACTGTGCGGTATAAGATAATCAACAGATAAAGTACAGCGAGAATAATTGGAAGTCATTTTTAATTTCTTGTTTTACAATCATTCACATCATTGGGAGTACAAATGATGTTAGTTATAAGAATTGTGTTGTTTCATATATTGCTATTGTCTGTCTGTCAATTTATAGTTTGTTTATTTGATTGTATGTTTGTTGGTTGGTTGGTTGGTTGGTTTGCTTTCCTGGCACAAATGTATCTATTTTAAAACAATAAAGACATACAGTGGTACCTCAGGTTAAGTACGTAATTCGTTCCGGAGGTCCGTTCTTAACCTGAAACTGTTCTTAACCTGAAGCACTTTAGCTAATGGGGCCTCCTGCTGCTGCTGCGCTGCCAGAGCACAATTTCTGTTCTCATCCTGAAGCAAAGTTCTTAACCTGAGGTATTATTTCTGGGTTAGCGGAGTCTGTAACCTGAAGTGTCTGTAACCTGAAGCGTATGTAACCCGAGGTATCACTGTATTGCAAAAAACAAACAAAAAAACCGAACTGCTAGGTTGGTTGGAGCAGGGACCAAGCAACGGGCGCTCACCCCGTTGTGGGGATTCGAACCGCTGACCTTCTGATCAGCAAGTCCTAGGCTCTGTGGTTTAACCTGTGGTTTAATCCTCCTGAACTCAATATACTTACTTTTATTTAGTCACATTTACACCCCAGCTTTTAGCCGGCAAGGCTCTGAGTGACTGACATAAATCAGTACAGTAAGCCCACAATTTCCGCACATGATTTTTGTGCGTGGCAAAAAAAGTTACATTGAACCTAGTGGGATTGTATTTTGCGCGACTTTTGGTTTTAGCTGCGACCGGTGGAACATAACGCCGCGTAAGCTGCAGGCTTCCTGTCCAGAGACGGTCTGTGCTCTCAGTCTAAAGGTATGGCGAATGCGGAAAAGCGATATTAACCACAAGTTCTTGATTAAGCATGAATAAATAGAGAATAAATAAATATGGTCGTGTGTCTTGTGCAGAGGCGTTTCGTGCTGTTCCCGCCCTCCCAAGTTTCCAGGCAGGGATCTTACGCGAAGACATTTAAAATCAGGGGCGTCGAGAGAGATGTCACTCTTCGCAGAATCCTCTGAGTACGAATTAAACCTCGGATCTAAAGCTCGAAGGTGTCCTTATTCGCCCCCTGAGCGCCCGTCCCGCCGATAAGCAGCAGAAGCAGCAGCATCTCTTCGGGCGGCGGGCGGAGCTTCCAAGCCCCGCCTCCGAGCGCGTCTAGCGGCTGTTTGACCCTCGCCAGCTTCCGTGCCGCGACGTGACGTCGAGGGCAGCCGCTTCGCCATTGGCGGATTCAATCGTCGCGGGCTACTTGAACGGCGAAAGCGGAGCGGGCCCGAAAGAGAACGAGAGCGAAGCCGCCGAGCGAGGGTCCGTTCAGAGCAGCTCGGCTCGAGGCTCCCCGGTTCTGCAGTCGCCACCGCCGCCGCCGCGCTTATCGCCATGCTGACGGGAGCCGCTGCCGCCTCCCTGGCTCGGGAGAACCAGGAGAACGTGCCTCCGGGAGCGAAGGGCGACCCTCGGCTGGCGGGCGCTGCGCTGGGGACGCGGGTCGCTCTGGGGCTTCTGCGGGGCAACCGGGAGCCTCTCGTCCAGCCGCAGGTAAAGGGCCGGAGGGGAAGGGGAGCCGTTTCCCGCGCCCCTGGGCCGGTCGGAGCTGCCCCAGACCTCGTATCCGCCATCTTAGAGCTTGGGGCAGAAAAGAGAAGGAGGCGGAGGAGAGGCTCCTTGCATTGGGGGGAAGGAGCGGGATGTCCCCCACCCCAACCTCCGGGCGCCCACTTTGCTGCTGCTCTTGCAAGCGAGAGCTTTCGGGGCTCAGTGGCGGGAGAGGAGGCCCTCGAGGCTGCAGGGGGCGCTCCCCGCGGGCGGGTCCCAGAAAGGGCGCCCGGAGGGAGGGCGCCAACTTGGGCGGCGCGCCTCTGGCCGCCCTGCCCTCGCCGATGGTTTCGGTGCACGATGTATGCGAGCATCGCCTCCCGCTTCGTTCCGAGGCGGCCGCGATCTGCAGCCGCAGCGTGGCCTCTCATCATGGGGACACACCCGCAGGGCATCTTGGTTCACGCTACAGGTATATCCCACGCTTTCCCCAAGGAGGTCAAGGGTACTCAACCTTCGCTTCTCTCCTGTGAGGTTGGGAGATAGTGACTGCACTGTTTTCTGCCTTCCTGGGGATCCCAGTCTCATACTTGAGCAGCTACACTGCCCAGGCTTTTATTTAAAAAAAGAAAAATGAGTTTTGCCAGTGGAAAAGTTTTCAAAGACCATTGCCAGGTATTGGGTGCGTGATTGCTAACAGTGAACTTCGTGTTACAGGCTTCCCACAGCCAAATTCCATGGAGTACCAATGATGAAAACTGCCTCGATGTTCCCCTGGGCAAAATGGGGAATAAGCAGCCCCCTTTTACCATCCATATGGATGAGCCTGATGTCACCAGGCAGAAAAAACGTATGATGTCGAAAAGGATGCCTTCAAGTGAAGAGGCCCTAGGCTTGAAGACGGCAGTAGCTTCAATGGGAATCAGGAAACCTCTGACACCTATAGATAACCCAATGGATCTGAGCTTCGGTGAGGGTAAGAATAGGTTTGCATACACCTATTGGGTCCCAGCCCAAAGTTTAAAGAAATCCTGGCTTTTAGTCATATGGGGGTGCACTCCAGGTGTCCCAACACGATTAGTCTTCCGGAGTAAAGGAGTAGTGGACATGGTTATATTTGCTACTAAGGGCATAGAATCATAGACTTGGAAGGGGTCACAAGGGTCATCTAGTCCAACCCCCTACAATTCAGGAATCTTTTTGCCTAATGTGGGGCTCAAACCCACAACACTGAAATGAAAAGTCTCATGCCTTGCTGACCCAGCTATCCCCACTGGTTTTTTTTAGAAAAGGAAACAGTTACTCCGAACTGTTGGCAGGTTAATTTATTATAGCATAAAATTACGGTACACAAGCAAGGATTACTCTGGACTTGAAAGAACTAAACCTTCAGTTGCTTTATAACAGGCATGTCCAACAGACCGATTACAATCTACTGGTCGATCACAGGGTGTCCCTGGTCAATTGCGCAATCCGGATTGATTGCCCAAAACCAACACCCCCCCCCAAAGAAAACCTCAACAACTGATCAATCCTCCCCAAAAGGATCAATCCAATGGGTAGATCACTGCCAGTTTTTTATGGTGGGAGTAGATCGCAGTCTCTTGGGAGTTGGATGTGCCTGCTTTCTAGCATTCACTGTTGAACTTAAGATGTTGCTTCATAAGAATGAATATTGTTTTACATATTTTGCATTTTAGGATCTCCAAGTATTATGGATATGTCAATAGTCCAAGAAACGGAACAGAGAATTAATGTTAACCATGTACCAGACTACATTGAAGATATCTATAAGTATCTTAGGGAAATGGAGGTGAGAATACAGCTTAGACATTTTATTTTTGGAGGGAGGAATTCTACCTATTTGAGTTTGGATCCCTTCTAACTGCACAGACATGATTATCTTGGGATGTTCATATGAAGGGTTTGGCTGTCGCTTTTCTGCTGGGTTCCCTTGTAAAATGCATACAAAAACATACTATGGTAGGTCAAAGAATGTCGAGTCCCCCTATGTAATACAATTCTGGCTTGTATGCCCTGTCACCACTCCTTTTATCTATTCTAAGTGAATATGCAGCTATCTTTGTAATTTGCCACTTGCCATTTGCTGTATAAAAAGCTGGTGGGTGATGGGGGGCAGTTAAGTGGAGAATGGATAGCTACTATTGTGAGTGTTAACATTTACCTCTTTTGGTTAGCTCTCGATTGTAGAAAGGAAAAATTGAGGCTTGCAGTCATAAAACCATGCTGGCATGAACTTGGCAAGAAACTAGATCAGTTGTGAGCACAAGTAGAAGTGCTAATTCAGATAGGAGGCATATTTGTTCCAGTTTGATTTACAACACAATGTGTTGACTCTCCAGGCTACTTGGGTAACATATTTCTTGGAAACTTGCATCTAATAGCAAATAGGTCTGACCACTTTTTTAATATCAAAAGGAGCTCTGAACCAATGTATCCAAACAGGATAACTGTCCTCTTTCAATTTGTTGTCTGCTCACACAGATGGCTCCCCATCAATTGTGAGCAAGTGAATTTAAAATATAGGTTTCTTGTTTTTTAAAATCTTAAACTGGGACAAAAGTGGCGACCTGATGACTCCCCCAACCCAGAGTTGTAAAGCTGGCATGCAGTCTCCCAGCAGAAAATCAAATTTCATAGCAGCCCAAAGCGCTTGAAAAAGTGGCAGGAAGTAATTAACAATGTCCTCTTTACAGGTGAAATGCAAGCCCAAAGCAGGTTACATGAAGAAGCAGCCAGACATCACAAACAATATGCGGGCTATTCTTGTGGACTGGCTAGTGGAGGTTGGCGAAGAGTACAAGCTCCAAAATGAAACTTTGCACTTGGCGGTAAACTACATTGACAGGTTTCTGTCTTCAATGTCAGTGCTAAGAGGGAAACTTCAACTTCTGGGAACTGCTGCCATGCTATTGGCATCGTAAGTAAACTTAATATCCATTGTATTCTATATTTGTTTTACTTTGGAATATTATGTTTTGTCTCATAAAAACCAATATTTCCCAATTCTGAGAATCCAGAGACAGGTAAAATCGTTCAACACTTCCCAAGTACAGTACTGACACCTATATCAGAAATATGTATCTGGGCAAAGTACTGCTGAAATGTGCTTATTGTTTTACAAATGTGTAAATTCTTTCACAGCCTGAGGCCATTAAAGCAGTGTACAAGAAAAGAATAAACTACAAATTGTAAAAGCTATTGCTACAATTACTGTTCCATAAATCATTTTGTCACACCTCGGGGAAAGTCTATAGGCATCTAAACATGATTCTGGGTGTCTAATTTCAGCTGGAGTGGCACAGTATTCTTGCTACCCATCTGAGTGGTACAGTTGCCAGGCATGGGTATATGGGGAGGGTTGTTCCCTTCGGTTACCTGGTCTCAAGTTGCTTTGGATTTTAAATGCTAAAAGCAATACCTTGAACTGTTTCTGGTAGAATATTGGCAGCCTGTGCAGCTCGCTTAGGAGAGGTGTTATATGGTGTTGGTGGAATACAGTAAGCCTGCAACAGACATATATTTAACTTCTGTGCATTCAGCTTTACATGCATGGCAAATAAAAGAGGGGGTTCTGATAAAAATGACTTTGCCAATCTCACCTGCCATTGAACCCAATGTGTTCTGACTATCCACAATTCTGGCTTTAGGTATAATCCCCAGATTGTAATCCCCGGGTAAGTTCTGGCCTTATTGTACCTCAGTCAACAACCTAGCTGCTGCATTCTGTACCAGTTGCGCTCCTAGCCACTGAGGCCACCTGAGCATTGAGTGACAAAGTCTGGTCAGTGAGCACTCCAAACTGCATGCCTGCTCTTTCAGAGAGAGTGCAGTCTGTGCTTACAAACACGAATCCAGTGCATTGCTCTTTGAATATAAATCTTGAGCTATAAACATTCAGGTCTATTAATCTTTTAAAGATGCTATTTCAACTTGCTGGTGTTTTACACCATTGCCTGCTGCATACAGGGTACCAGGCTGCATACAGGGTACCAGGGTACCTAGAACATGCCAGGGTCTTTCCCTGCTTCTGAGAGTTCCCAAGCTGGTTGCAGCAAAGCACTGGGAGGCAGATAGGGTATACAAAGTAGGATAAAAACAAACAGCATCTGTACTGGATACTTTGCTTATCCTAATGCATACTTTGGGATGAAATGGTACAAGGGATGGAGACAAATGCAGCTTGATGCTTACAGCAGTGCTTTCCTTTCTACCCTAGAAAGTTTGAAGAAATCTACCCTCCTGAAGTAGCAGAATTTGTATATATCACAGATGACACTTACACAAAGAAACAAGTCCTCAGGATGGAGCACTTAGTTCTGAAAGTCCTTTCATTTGATCTGGCAGCGCCTACTATAAACCAGTTCCTTTCTCAATACTTCTTGCATCAGCCAGCTAGCTCCCAAGTGGAAAACCTGGCAACGGTAAGTGTTGGTTCTGCACATAAGGTTTTGTTTTTTCCTTCAGTTCCTGTGGGAACCAGGTGCCTTCTCTTAAGGAAGAGCTTTGTTTGAGGCATGTGTTAGAACTATAGACGGGACTACGAGGGTCATCTAGTCCAACCCCTACAAGGCAGGAATCAACCCTATGATTAAGAGTCTTATGCTGTACCGATTGAACCATCCCAACTCTTAACCATCGTTGGCAGGGGCGTAAAACTTTCTCCAGCTAATGTGGCTAGAGGAGGGCATAGCATAAGTCCAACTGAATGGCGTATTTTCCAGGTGCTTATTAGAAGTGTTTGTGCTACTTGAAGGGCACAATTTCCATGTACTTGTGTGGTGTAGGACAGGAAGGGGCTGGCTTGGTTTAGCCAATGCCACTCACAGCTTGTTAGTCTGTTAACGTACAGAGACAGTTTGTTTGCCTGTTTTGAAGGTGCAGCTTCTGTACGGCAAAAATGCAGCGGGCCAGGTTTAAGCATGTTTTCTCTCTCTACAGTACTTGGGAGAACTGAGTTTAATTGATGCTGAGACATACCTGAAATATTTGCCATCAGTAATTGCTGCCGCAGCATTTCATACAGCAAACTATACTATTTCTGGAAAAACTTGGGTATGTATAATACTTTCCTTAATACACATATTGGAGCATCAAAGGGTCTACCTCTACCTCTACTTCAGCCTGCCTGTACACTGAAATCAGATGTATTCGTCTGTATCCTCTGGCCATCAGGTCAGGCAAGTGGGAAGGCAGCCACCATGGTTACGGGGCCCTGCCTGGAAAATTCTCACCCTGTGAAGACTTGCCTGGTTACCTACGTTCTTTCCCAGCACCAGGCAAAAACCTTTATTTTTCCCAACCTTGTACCTTGCAACTTTAGAGGCTTTGTTTCTGTTTTTGCTATGATGTATTCTCTCTTTCAAACTGCCTTGAAAGTTAACTGTTATGGGGCAGTGTATGACATTCAGTTGACATTACTGGAGAAGATGAGTAGGTGTTTCATCTTGAGGCACATAGGAACACAGTATCAGTGGTATTTAGTATGTTGCTTGGTAAAGATTGCTGGACACTTTCAATGGTCCAATTCTACAGTTGTTACTTGGGAGGTTCCAATGAAAGGCTGCAAAATGTGAGCACAAGGATTCATAGGCCATAATATCTAACTGCTCTGTACTTCTAGGTATGACACTTTCTGTACAACCTACCTCTTTGTCCCTTGCCCCATTTTTTAAATCCCCCCTCCCCAAACGCTCAAGTATTTGACCCATGATTAGCATTGACGCTATTCCTTTATCATTAAATATAAATGACGTTCCACCGTCTACAACCCTACAGGCACCCCGGGGCAAATTCTGGTCTTAAGGGTACTGAAAAGGATAATGTCCTCTGGGAGACTTGAGTGCATAGAATGCCTAGGTTCTTTAGGCAATGAACAATGGGACTACTATCATCTTCAGGGTCTCTTAACACAACAGACTTTGCTCTCTTCTGCCATTTAATCAGATTTGCTCTTAAGTGCCATGGAGATAAATCTACAAAAGTAGAGAAAGAACTGTCTTCCCTACTATGCTTTAAAAAAAATCTTTCCCTACAGTTCATCCCATGTCAACCCCAACTCTTCCTTTGATAATGCCAAATTTCAGATTCAGGACAAAGCCTCAGAAAATAGGAGCAGTGTTCCAGCAATAATGCTGAAAGGCAGAGTTGAATAACCATCTGACAATTTCCTTGGCAGACTGACTCTCTTGCTGAAGTTACGGGATACACAATTGAAAGTCTTAAGCCTTGTATAATGGACCTCCACAAGACTTACCAGACAGCGGCACAGCATACGCAACAGTCTATACGGGAGAAATACAAGGCTGTAAAGTAAGGCTCTTTCCTATGCTTTTTGTCTAAACAGTTGGGGGTACACTAAAACAGGGGTGGCAAACATTATAGAAGCTGTAGTTTAATGTCGGCAGGGAAGGCACCATGTTGACTGCTGCTGCATTAGAATATATTGTCATTTTCTACACAAATACAGTTGATAGAATATAAATACTGTGCCGGAGAGCAGAAGTTAAGTGTTTGTCTATCTTATCCTTTTCAGGTACCATGCAGTATCACTCATTGACCCGCCAGAGACACTAATCTTATCATAACAATCAAACTTGACATCTCAAAGGTGTATATTACCTGTAATGGCAACTGTACAGTTTTAAACTTTTATTTAGACTTCAATCACTCTGGTATATTACCATAGAAAATTGTGAAGTTTTCTACTTTTATAATGTTTTAATGTAAACTTTTGTACATGCAATCTTGTTCTAAATACTTAGGTGACGCGCCTTTAAAAGTTCTGTTGAAACAGACTTAAACCATCAGGTCAACCACTTAAGTACTGCTGACCCTTTTTTAAAAATAAGAGCATGTAAGTAGGGATTCTGACTCTAAATGTCAAATCAAGAAAATTCAATAGAGTCTGTCTGCATACTTGAAATACTAATAGGAAGGAAGGTTCAGTCTATTCAGACTCCTATATACAATTAAGTTGCAACAGTATATTTGGGAAAGTCAACTAATGCTTAACATAATTTAAGAGTGACGCTACTTTTTACAGTTCTGAGTAGCCATTAAGAATGTTGACTGGTTATTATATGTTTGTGCCTGCTGGTGGCAGTAGTGCCACTTAAGTTCATGCTGCTACAGTAGCTTATGAAACGCTGCATTAATGATTTTCACTCTAACCCACAGAAACGGAGTCTTGAAAACAAGGGCAAGAAATAGCATTCTTTTCACAGGAAGGCTATATAGACAGCTATTGCTGTCTGAAAACTGTCTTGGCTTGTACTCTTGAGGTCACAAATTGAAACTACTTAATGTGTCGCCTATTTGAGCATGCCAAACTATAACCTAGACGTAAAGGCCATGGATTTGGTGCTAGAAGTAGCACAGAGCTGAACAGTGATCTCAACTCATGCATACTGCTCTGCAATCCAACTGCAGCTAGCAAAGGTCCTAGGCTTGGGTAGCTGTTCAAATGTGATATGTATTGATACAGGGTAGAAGTAGTGGGTCTGCTGTACAAACTAAGCCCTGGTTTGAAAGGTTTTCTATATTTGTAAGGGTGGCTAACTTTTATATTCATATTTAAGTAGGATTTTCTGTAAGATAGGATACTGCTTCACATGTGCTCACAGCAAACCAATTGCATGTAAAGACCTACGTGTAAACCATCTTGAAGCTGGTCAATAAAATCCTGAAAGAGGACTTGTCTGCCTTTGTGTTAACCTATTTTCAATATAAGTGCTTCATAGGACCTTCTCAAGTTCAATACCATTTTATAGGGCTATTTCTAAAAACGTCACTTTTAAAACTGTGACCTAGAGGTTTGGATGTCAAAGAGGAGGAAATATTATCTTTTGTCATTACCCTGTGAACAGAAAGCAGAAATCATGTAACCGGTCAGATCCTCACAACCTTTCCTTTAGCAAAGAGCTACACAGAATAGAGCCAGTTCTGCCTAAACTTTATTTGAAAAAGATACTGCACTTAGGCAACTGAACACACCATGACAATTCCTTGCATGTGCACATACACACTAAGTTACAGAATACAGAGCAAGCAAGTTTAATATAAACAATAAAACTTCAAACAGCTGTTTTTTTATTGATGTCCTGCTTTGGGGAAGACTCAGTTCTGTAGGGAAGAAAAGCAGTGAAGTTACAGCAAAATCCAGTAGTCCATTTGTTCATCAAACTACACTATATTGATTTTCAATTATACAAAATATGCGCTCATTTGCACTTCCACAGAGTGGTTTTGCCTTTCCCCTGGAAAAACCACACTCTGGTGCTCAGATGGAACAAACAGCACTCCACAAAAAATCCAGCTGCCATTTGTTCCAATTCAGTATGAACTGTGGGTTTTCCTGAGGGGAAGCAATGGGGCAAATGGAATGGTGGATGAGCCCAGGTCTCTAAAAGATTAGCACTGTATCTGAAAACAGCTATGAAGGCTGTACTCCTTACCACAGGCTTGCTTACAGTATATGGCAATAAGCTGCACTCATCACTTAACATATTTAGAATTGCACAGTACTGATCCCTTATGTGCATGCTCTCTCCACCACCCCCAGTTTCAGAAACTGCTATTAGGCACTACCCAGCCTTAAGGTTTTAAACCTGCTGATACACAATAGACAATTCAAGGACTATGGGACTTTGGCTATGACCAATACATTTTTGTAATGGAAGAGTATGGGTCTAGAACTGTAGAAGAGATGTAGGAACTTGTTTCCTGGGTTCAGAATTCACCTTTAACTTGCATTACATAGGTAAAAAAAGGTAACAATTATAATGCAATATTTAGATTTCTTTTATTTCAAGTTCCAGCTAAGCACATAAAAATATAGAAATATACCCTTTTCTTCCCCCTTAGCATAAAATTTTAAGTAAACATTTCACACAAGGTGGAAAAGCTTAAACACATCCAGAACACCAATATCTTTTTCTGAGTCAGATACAAAAACTTCTCTTTGAATCCGTAGTTAAAATTAACTTATTTAGTTTAGATCATGTGGCCTAGATACAGAACACATTTATTCATTCTGTTGATTTTGGGCCTCTTTCCTCCAAAGGCACAACTTAGAAGCAGTTTAGTAACAATTTGAGGAACTTAGGAGGTCTGCAGCAATCCTGCCCATAACTATTTGCTGTCATACATGCAAGCTTCCACTCCATCAACATACAGTATTTTTGGGGTACCGCAGCCTCAGACTCTTACCTTTCCTCTTACCTTCATGTTCATCTTAAAGGACA
Source organism: Podarcis raffonei (assembly GCF_027172205.1). Taxonomy (NCBI): domain Eukaryota; kingdom Metazoa; phylum Chordata; class Lepidosauria; order Squamata; family Lacertidae; genus Podarcis; species Podarcis raffonei. Next base: position 51,983,021 of record NC_070610.1, read on the forward strand.
TCTCTGAATATAGAGCTATTTGGGGTTTTTTAATCCATTAGTTTTTTATGTCTCAATGACCCCTATTTTATATCCCACCTGAGTTACAGATATGCTATGGACTAGGGTGGGCATTTAGTCCTGCAATTTGAACACTGCTCAGAAGTGACTCCAATTTGTTATCTGTTCAATAAAACTAGTGGAAGTAAGACCACCAGGGTGGGGAGCAGCGCTAGGTGCCTTGTTCACAAGCAATGTGTGGATTCCTAACCATGCTCCATGTGGTTCAAAGCAGCCAAGCTGATCTGAATCCCTTTCCATACTAGCAGTAAGTCTCAGTCAAACACAGCCAGCTACAGAAACAGGAAAATGTCCTTGTGATTACCTGCTGAGTGCAATTTCTGGTTCCAGGATAACAACATCTTCCTCTTCACTGTCAGACAACACGATTGTCTCATCTTAAAAATGTAAGAAAATTATTCATTGGTACATGGGTTTCATCTGGAATAACATGATAAATGATATGCTGTAGCAGAAGTGCAGAAAGGGTATGCCATTTCAGACTGATGGCAACTGTAATGTGTGTGTTGGCACCACAGTTAATCCTGAATTGTGTTACACGCCACACTGATCTCTGAGTGGCATGAGATTCCAGGGGTTCCAGAACCCAGGGTCTGCTTCCTTTGGCATCTTTAGGATATATGGCTTATTTACACATATATACAACCTGAGCATGGCCACCTCATGAGAAGAGAAGACTCCCTGGAAAAGACCCTGATGTTGGGAAAGATGGAGGGCACAAGGAGAAGGGGACGACAGAGGACGAGATGGCTCGACAGTGTTCTCGAAGCTACAAACATGAGTCTGACCAAACTGCGGGAGACAGTGGAAGACAGGAGTGCCTGGCGTGCTCTGGTCCATGGGGTCACGAAGAGTTGGACACGACTAAACAACAACAACCTGAGCATATGATGGAGGGGTTCAAAGCATTAACACTCCAAAAGGTTATTGCCTCTCCCACGGCCACAGCCTTGGATGCCAGCAGAAGTCAGTCATGGCCCTCTGTCCCTCTGCATAGCTTGCTGCGTTTAACAGCCTGCCACGTTTCTCTCCAGCTTGCCGATGCTTACAGCTTGCAACTATTTTTCCTCCAGCCCACATCACCCCCAACTACAATCCTAAAAACAACTGCTCTCCTTCCAACTCTAAAACTCCACTTCAAAGACTTTCATGTTTCTAACTAATTGTGAGTTGAGGGAAGGGCCCATCCCACTAATTGGAAAATATCAGTTTGCTAAAACTTTAACTCTTCTGATTCAACAGCAACATAGTGCAGAAAACAGACAAAATCTTTGGCCCACAGGCCAACAAAAGGTGTGTCACTAGGTGGCTGGGTAAAGACACAGCTGCAAAGGAACCATCATGAGCCTCAAAGTGTTCTCCCATTAATTATATGGAAAGCAGGGCTTATATGCAGGACCTTTTAAATCTGGGACCAAATGCAAACTCTGCTGGGATTAGTTTTGACTCCTGAGCTCCCAAGTTAATCCTGGCTTCCAACCACTGCTGATCAGCCTGCAAACCATGCTTTTGGCAAGGATCTTCCTTTTGCAGCCCATCTCGAGTTCAAGCCAGGCTGCAAAGAAGAAAGGAAATACTGTGGGTGCACTTAAGAGTACAATTTTGAAGCTGGGTCATCAGATGTCACAGTGACATCATGTGACTGACAGGTGCTGTGAAACTGGCCCACATTGGGCAATGAGCTCAGGATCTGGCCCAGCCTGGTTGGCAATAAACAGACTTTATTCAAGACAATATTCAAACTGTCCCCTCTGCATATTCAACTGTCTATTGTTGTGGCCAAAAATTCTTGCTTACCTATAATTAGCATGCACTAAAGCAGAAACATCTACAGACACTAATTTACAGCTTCTAAGCTGTGTTTTCCCATTTGATATTACCCATGATCTTTCATGAAGCACTGCTGCTAAAGGTACAAACCTTTCTGATTTCTGGTTCGAACACCAGTGTCTCCTGTTTCCATACTCTGGTCTTCTACAGTTATTGGTTCATCTGGGGTGACTTCATCTTCATCTTCCTCCTCTTCCTTTTCAGATTCCTCAAAATCTCCCCAAGAACTCTCTTGTCCTTCTCCAATCTGGGCTGTGCCAGAAGCCCATAAAATGGGCTTAGCCAAGCTAGGTTCATTAAGCAAAGTGCAGACATTATCCAGATTTCATTATAGTATGAGGGACTTGGTGGGCTTTCTGACTCAGAAATAGACCTGACCTTTTACCACATTTTGCTTTTTATTTTGGAGAAGCAGGCTTCAGTCTGTCCTCAACACTTGCATGCAATGCAGCAATGGTATAAATTCTCCATAATTTTTGACAAAAATCTATAGATAATAATAATAACAACAATAATGTATTATTTATACCCCACCCATCTGGCTGGGTACCCCCAGCCACTCTGGGAGGCTCCCAACTGAATATTAAAAACACAATTAAAAACTTCCCTAAACAGGGCTACTTAGGATCACAGCACAATGATACCTACTCTGATACCTTTCTGCACAATAGCCTTTAGCACAGTGTGTTGTTATCAATATGATGCACAAGCTTCAGATACCGTTTTTCCTCAACATTTTGCTAGGGTTCCTTCTTAGGACATTTGCGATTTCCCCCCAACATCTAGTTAACTTTTCCGCTGGTGGGATAACCACAACCCTGGTTGCTATATGCTCTTTCCTGCTGTGGTGAATCTTCATGCGGTTCTTGGACACTCTTTTATAAAAATTTGTGTAGGCATTGCCATTGAAACTAGAATTGTGAAAATGTATTCAATTGTAAAAGAATAGCTCTAAGGCACGAGATCCTAGCACTTAACATCAATCACCTAACACACTGATGTGAGGCAAAAAAAAGGATACACTTCGGAAGGTGGAAATGCTTTTGAGATTATTTCTTCAGCTTGCTCTTGTACATCATTAGTATCAATTGGGGCTTGATCTATCTTAAAAGCTGTAATTTTCTGGCTGGGAATAGATTCTGCAAATCCAAATTTCCCTCCTTCTTTCCTGTTAAAACAAACAAAAAAGTTCCTTTAGACATCCAAATTGACATAAACATTCATAATGTTGAAATGTTCTACAAAACAAATATAAATAAGCAATATAGCTTCTGTTTCAATTTATATCCTGCTTTCAAAAAAATTTCCCATCAAAGTGACTCACAAAGTTACAGAACAATTAAAACAGCCAAACAAGAAAACAAAAGTACATCAGCGCAAGAAGAGTAGTAAGGTGGGGAGGGAATAATATGACTTCTCTGAATAAAATGTTTTCAGAGCTTATTTATAGACTGGAAGAGGAGGGGCTTGGCAGTACTATGACAGAAAAGGCTGAATTGGTCAGACAGCTGGGACAGCATTGACAATCTCAGGGTTCAGGCAGGTTCCTATGTGGCCTAACCTTTGGGATCAATAACATTTTAAGTTGAGTTCAGAAACAAATTGGTAGCCAGGGTAACTGATGTATGAGTGGTGTAATATATGCTTATCATCTGGCTCCTACCCTTATTCTGGTGGCCAAATGAAATATCCTTGACAGCCCTAATATATTTCTTCCCTATTTCTAATGGCCTGAGTAAATACGAATGGTCCAATTCAACTATTCTGATACAGGAAACCTATCAGGCAGATTTTATACAAAGTCTGATTGAGAAAATTTGTAGATTAATTTTAAAATGGAACAAATTGGTGATGCAAGTGAGTACCTGTGACATACTAACCTAACTTTTTGATCATTCTCCAAGGCTTTTTGAATTAGTTCTGTAATTTCTGCTACTTTAACTCCGGTTATTTTGCTGCATCTCAGAACCTGTGGTAAATAGATCAATATCATGACATAATAATAACAATAATAACAATAATAATAATAATAATTTTATTATTTATACCCCACCCATCTGGCTGAGTTTCCCCAGCCACTCTGGGCGGCTCCCAATCAAGTATTAAAAACAATACAGCGTTAGATATTAAAAATTTTCCTGAACAGGGCTGCCTTCAGATGTCTTTTAAAAATAGGATAGCTACTTATTTCCTTCACATCTGAAGGGAGGGTGTTCCACAGGGCGGGCGCCACTACTGAGGCGGCCCTCTGTCTGGTTCCCTGTAATTTCACTTCTCACAATGAGGGAACTGCCAGAAGGCCCTCGGCGCTAGATCTCAGTGTCCGGGCTGAACGATGGGGGTGGAGACACTCCTTCAGCAAATATAAGCTAAAAGGTTTTGTCACAGCATGTGTTCACTCCATATGAGGTATGGTCAAGTTCTTAGATCCGGGGCAAGGAAAGATGCAATAATGACTATGCTTCAGAAGCCAGACACTGGATAGTCAATTCATAGCAAGGGAGCAGACTGAGGATAGCATGCCCTTAAAGCATGGTTCAGAGATATCTACCCCCCTGCCAAGACTTCTGGGAATTACTGGGCTTTTGAGTAATACCAAGCCTTTAAAATGGATTAAATGAAGCTTAATTAAAGGATTTAAAAGGCTGTCTGTTTACATACTGTCTAAGAATAAACAGCAGGATTCACTCTATGAAGTTACAGGTTTCTCTCTTCTATTTCAAGTAAGAAGAAAAAAGGGCAGCAGAAACAACCAGTATTTTGAACTAATAGTACTGTACAAAGTCATGTAGCAAATAAATATTGTAAGACTGCATCATGGGATAGTTTCCATTAAACTTTAGCAAAAGTATGAGTTTAGCAATATTCAAATTAGGTGATACTTTGTTAGAATTGCAAGTTTAGGTCTAAGAAATTATTTGTCCTTGAAGATGTCAAGCCATTCTTAGGTTAAAAGTGGTTTTTTTTAAATGCAAAAGCTTTGCAAGCCTGGTTCAAATGTCTCATTTGTATACTTTCTAATATTTGCAGTGCAGGGAAGTGTCTCTACATTCAAACAATCAATCAACCAACTATTAACAAGCCCAGCTTCTTGAAACTTTCTATCTCCATGTAGGCACCTAATTGTGCAAGCTCTTCCTTCTCACTCTATCCCAAACATGCTCTGCAGAATATTAAAAGTACCTATCCAGTTCAAAATGCAATCGAGACCATATGTGAAGATGGATTACTCAATGGTGAAACATTAATTATCTGCATAAAGGACAGTGTGATCCACAGCTTAATACTCAAACTTCAGAAACTTCCATATTACCTGATCTTTTAGCAGCATAATTCCACCACTGGACTGAATTGTACAAATCTCACGGTGCTTATTCATAGCAATCACAAGAAGACCATCCATTACACGTTCCTCCTGTTCACTGGGATCTACTAACAAGTACGTCCTGCAATCATTTTACAAACTATCAGTAAGTGCTTAACCCCAAAAGAGAGCAATGAAAATTTAAACAATACCATGTGCAAGATGTTAGGTATATGTTTAAGATGTGTTTGTGAATTAAAACCTATGCTGATAAAACACTCATTAAAATCAGTCATATTACACTGCAATAACTGATTTCTCAGATTAAGACGGCATACTATCTCACTTTCAAGAACCCACCCCATGGTTCCTCTTTGGTGTTATGCGCCTGAATTCCAGAAATGCTGGCAAGTTGCTTTCAGCTCATGGAACAAGATTAACTTACCCTTGCTGGAAGAAAGCAAAGCTTACACAGATAGGCATGTGGTGGATACTCAGAGGGACAGGATCCCGCTCCTCGGGGGTATACTAAATAATCCAATACAAAGGAATACTTTACTTAGCAAAAAATACATAACTGAGAATTCTTACTGACTAGTTACAGAATAAAACTCAGTAGTTACACGGCTTTCAATACTGTAAGAAGAGAAATTTCCAGCCCTCAGAGTTGAGAAGAACATAGCTTTATAGGTATACAGTTAAATGATTTCTATTTTTATTATATTTGAATATCTTGCCCACCCTCTAAAAAGCTTAGGGTGGCTTACATGGCTCCCCACTTGCTTTAGAGAGGAGTCTCAACTGAAGCTGATCAACTCTTCGTTGCTAAGCAAATCAATAGATGGTTCCTGCTCTTATTCCCCAATGTTTTATGTATAACTTCATATTTAATATACAGCTACCACAAATCCAAAATCAGACAATATATAAGTGGGATAGCAGCCCACAAACCAATTATTGGTAGACCACCTAGCGCCTGCAGGAATTATTGCAAAGAACATTGGACCCTGATCTGACTGAACAAGGTGTTTCTTAGGTTCTTATCCGTGCAAGGCTGTACTCATCTGTGCTAACTGATTTTGAGTACTATGTCCTCTTGCTTACGAAGTCCCAAGTATGTTGCTTTGCTTTGTAAAGGTAACTCACACTGATGGACCATCAGGATTCTACTTAAAGGGAAAGTCAAGAATGCAAGACTGAAGCAACTTACCAGAGTTACTTCTTCTCCTTGCACAGACACATCTGGCCTCCGGAAGTGGCATAATGCCACTATTGCTGCTATGCTTGCAGCATCAATAATGTTTCCATTATGATTCAACAAATGCAAGTCCACACGAATTTGCCAGACCTCAGAATAAAAAAACAACAAGCAAGGCATTTCATTTTGCTTCTCAGTTTTTGTAATGTTCAGCAAATACAACCCTAAAGGTCCTGCTGTCATATTTTGTTCATACATTTGCCTTGTGCCTCCTTAGAAATCTCATTAAAAACTAGAGGAAACATATTTGAATAAAGAATCAAAACTCATGTGAATATAAGGACACACGTCTAGGTTCTGCTGGTTTCCAAGAGGCTAATAAAAACATGGGAAGGCAAGATCTCTGAAGGAATACCGAATGTGGCATTCTCATCAGTGATCACACACACTGCAAAATATCTAAAAATATAAGTGTATGTCACTGTAGAGCAGACATCGGGAACCTGCGGGCCCTCTACATGTTGTTGGATTCCAACTCCCATCAAACTCTGCCAGCATGGCCAAGGGTCAGGGATGATGGGAGGTTCACATGTTCCCCATTGCTGCTGCAGGAGAAAGGGACAAACCAATATTAATAGCAAACCAGTATTAACTGTTCTCCAGCAATACTTTTTGCAATGCTTTTAATGAACTTTTAAGGTTTTTATAATGTTCTATGCCACCCTTATATTTTATGATAGGATAGCATATAAAAACTCTTACAGAATAAATATTTTGCTATTGAATACCTTTAGCGGATAAATGCTGGGGTCTCTTCTACAGTTCAGCAGACATTTAAAATACCTTTGCCAAGTGCCATACATTAACTCTAGAAATAATCAGCAGTTACAACCTTATGTAGGTTTAAGTCTCATTTAACTCAGTGCCCACCATTGATTTACTAAAAATTAAGACATTCCTGGCAAACAATTAAGACTATTTTATATATATATATATTTGTGTGTGCGCGCGTGCGCGCACATGTACCTAATAGGTACTAGGTACCATGCAACAAGAGAGAGAAAGAACAAAAATCCCTGTCCACAGCTTCACAATCCAAAAAACATAATGCAAAAAAGAAAAGGAAAATAATTGACTAAAGTGTCAGAATTCATGCAATCACACACCTTTTCACCAGCAACAACACAGAGAGATTCAGTATCTATACACTTGGAGTTCCTTAGACATCTTTCTAACAGTCGGTTTAGTTTTATAAGCAGCTCAGATTGTCTAGAATGAAAAACAAAACAAAAACAAAGACACAAAACATTAGCTCCTAACAAATGCAAAGCCAGGAACAGTATTTTTATTTTATTTTTTGCATTATCTTTGCTTGTTGACATTACAGGGAGCAGGGGGAACACTCACGTACCTTCCAGGCTCAAAAGCAGGTGATGCCATAGGAGAGAGTTCAAGATTAAAGAAAAGTATGCCCTCTGTTGCACGATTTGGCTTTGGGGCGACAAGTTCACATGACACTTGCCCAAGAACTCTGCAGAAAGAGAAGCCACCCCAAAAGACAAGCTTTTAGAAAGAAAAAAATCAACACCTTACTAATTATTGACATGTGACAGGAAAGCAAACAATGAATCATTCTAAAATTCCAGTCTCTGGACTTAAGGTGAAATTTACCTGGGATAAGTTAACGGCAAGCCTTGAGACAATTGTGTTGCTAAGTTGTAACCCACAATTTGACACTGGGAACACAGCAAACTGCCTTACACCGAGTCAGACCATTGGTCCATCTAGCTCAATATTTTCTACACTGAGTGGCAGCAGTTATCCAGAGTTCCAGGCAAGCATCTTTCCCAGTCCTACCTAGAAATACTGGAGACTGAACTTGGGACCTTCAGCATACAAAGCTGATGCTCTACCACTGAACTCTGGCCCTTCCCATTATACCTAAAGTTCCAGATGAAGGAAGAAATAGAGTAGCTGTGGATTCTCCCACCTGGCTTTCTCCTGCTTTTTTTATTCACAACTTTCTCCTGCCTGCTATAATAAGTAGGTCCCCAAGTAAGTGACACAGCATACTGCCATGGCAGAAATGGTGGCAGTGAGGTGGTTCAGTTATGCCTGGATACTTGTGTTCCCTTATTTTTAAATACCTGGTTTTTCCGAGCTCCACAATACAGCAGCCATAGTCAGTGCCAAAGGAAATGCGGAGGTTTCTGTAGTCATAGCATTGTCGCCCATCAAGACGCTGCAAAGTAAAAGCACAGCAGTGTTACAGATGTGAAGTGTGGGACTGGGAAGGTAAGCCACAGAAGTACAGAAGTGGTTGCACAAGGTCAACAATTGCTGGATGCTGCTTAGATTTCCCTTACACATTTCAACAGTCCTTAACACTAGAGTAGCCACCTTTTGGCGGGCAAGGTTTCAAGAAGTATTAATAATATTTATAAAACTGCCCTTTGGTCCTCCACACCCCAAGGTAATGTACACTTAAACAATTCAGCAGAAGCACTGTTTTGGGGGGAAAGGGGTGAGCAGGTGTGTGCGGGGGCTCCCTGGTCCTGAATGGAGTAACTGTGCCCTTGAAGGGCCAGGTGCGCAGCCTGGGAGTCATTTTGGACTCACAGCTGACAATTCTGTGTCCAGGGCAGCTGTCTACCAGCTCCACCAGGTATGCAGGCTGAGACCCTACCTGCCCGTGGACTGCTCTGGTTATCTCTCACTTAAGACTACTGCAATGCACTCTACGTGGGCCTACCTTTGAAGGTGACTCAGAAACTTCAACTAATCCAGAAAATGGCAGCTAGACTGGTGACTGGGAGTGACTGCCGAGACCCTATAACACTAGTCCTGAAGGACCTACATCAGCTCCCAGTGCGTTTCTGAACACAATTCAAAGTGTTGGTGCTGACCTTTAAAGCCCTAAACGGCCTTGGCCCAGTTTACCTGAAGGAGTGTTTCCACCCCCATCATTCAGCCTGGACACTGAGGTCCAGCTCTGAGGGCCTTCCAGTGGTTCCCTCACTGCAAGAAGCCAGGTTACAGGGAACCAGGCAGAGGGTATTTTCGGTAGTGGCGCCCTCCCTTCAGATGTCAAGGAGATAAACAACCATGTGACTTTTAGAAGGCATCTGAAGGCAACCCTGCATTAGGAATTTTTTTATGTCTAACGTTTTACAATTTTTTATGTGCTGTAAGCCACCCAGAATGGCTGGGGAATCCCAGCCAGATTGGAAGGGGGTATAAATAAAATAATAATAATCAGCTTAAAATACAGCTTCATCCATTGCCAGAGGTCAAGAGTCGTTCTCTCACCACTCGAGTTAATGACGACTAGTAACATCTTCTCCCTCCCACCTTTTAAACAACACGCTCCCGGGCACCGCCTCTCCCACCCGCGCGGGAAGGAATCCACGCCCACGGCGCCAGCGGCGCGCTTTCCCCCGCGAGTCCCGGCACATAAACACGCGCAGTCCTGCGTAGGAGCATCCACGTCCCGCCACCTCGCACCTTCCGCTCCTCGATAGCCCGGAGCAGGAACCGCTTCTCGCAGTTGGACAGCGGAGTCTCTTTCATTGCAGCGGCGGCCTTTCCCCTTCCTGAGGCCCGTCCCGCGTTCGTAACCGGGTGCGCCGCTTTGCCTCTCCGGGCGCGCTTTACAAAGGACGTCACATGTATGCGACGCCTGCAGAAACCGCGCCGCTTCGTAAGCGTCGCCGGCCAAGCCGCTGCTTAGCAACGAGTCCTTGCCTTGGGGACTACAGCTCCCATTCACCTCAACAAGTCAGCAAGCCGTCACAACGCACGTCGGCAAGCCTTGCAGTAAATGGAAGGAGCGTGTCGTGAACGGGAGGGGGGAAAGGAGTCTCTTTGTGAGGGCGACCTCCAGCGGCCCTGAAGCGAGCTGCCTGGGTTTGATACGGGCGAGACGCATTGAGAGTCTCGTACTTCGAACCAGGGCTATGTAATCCTAGACATACTGTACTCACTTTGGTGTAAGTCCCCTTGAGCAATGGGACTGGCTTCTGTGTTAGGGTACTAAGGGTTATGGGACGCGGGTGGCGCTGTGGTCTAAACCACTGAGCCTCTTGGGCTTGCTGATCAGAAGGTTGGCAGTTCAAATCCCCACGACGAGGTGAGCTCCCATTGTTTGGTCCCTGCTCCTGCCAACCTAGCAGTTCGAAAGCACATCAAAGTGCAAGTAGATAAATAGGTACCGCTCCGGCGGGGAGGTAAACGGTGTTTCCGTGTGCTGCTCTGGTTTGCCAGAAGTGGCTTAGTCATGCTGGCCACATGACCCGGAAGCTGTACGTCGGCTCCCTTGGCCAATAAAGCGAGATGAGCGCCACAACCCCAGAGTCGGTCACAACTGGACCTAATGGTCAGGGGTCCCTTTACTCTCTCCTCTGCCTATATAGTCCCATGGTGGATTTTATATAGTCCCCTCGGCCAATAAAGTGAGATGAGCTCCGCAACCCCAGAGTCATCTGCAACTGGACCTAATGATCAGGGGTACCTTTTCCTTTACCTTTACTAGGGGTTAGGATTCAGCCTAGAAAGGGACGCAGAGAAATGGCTCAAGCTGTAGCTTTCCAGTTACTCTGCAGGTTCCAGCCCGTAAATGGTATATTTTGGAGCCCGATGTTCTAATATTCGGTCAAGATACAAAAAAGCACAATCTCCTTAAACAGAAGCCCTTAACATCTAGTGACCTGACTGGGGGATTCATCTGGTGTTTGGGTTATCCCAATAGCTGGCTCTGAAAGGTCTAAGGAGTGTGATAGAGATGCAGGTGGTGCTTTTTTTCTTTAAAAAAATGTTTTAAGGGTACTCTCATTTTGACTCAAGGAAACCACCATTTTATAGTTCAAACGGGGGGAAAGAAATACAGTAAATGGACAAAAGTACAAAGATTCACAAAACGTTTAGGGGTATGTGTACCCCTGCGTCCCCCCAGAAAAAAAAGCACTGGATGCATGTAAAAAGTGCCATTGTTGGCATCATGGGCGTTGCCAGGATTTTTGTTAGGGGGGAGGCAGAACTGACATGGTCGGTCAGTTAGTTTTAAGTATTTCTATTGTTTTCCTGGCTATGTCTATGGCTGGCATCCTAGATACTAACACTGTGCTCACTTTTTATGGGGCATCTTAACGTTGTGAGTACAGTATCTTTTATGTTTTCCCTATTAAGGTTTTTCCCCCTTCAAGATTAAGAAAATCCAACTGAAAACTCAATGAAATTGCTACTTTAAATTCCCTATTTTACTGCCAGTCTGGCCAGTGATGACCTCTAGCTATTTGCTTTGCTATGGTCTATCTCTGCTTATTAGGAATCAAGTCTACCATTTTAACCCTTCCCTTTCTAAATACCATTGCCTTTATGTCTGTTTTTCTCTTCTCCATCCCTGGGGTAAATCCTGATCACTAGTACTCAGGAGACAGGGGGAGGAGATATTATATAACCCAGTGGTGGAGAACTGGATCTGGGCAGCAGGCCAAATTTGTTGACAGAATAATGTCAGTTGGTAGATACTTTGAAGTCACAAGAATTGTCAGGACTTCACAGCAACAGGCAGGGCTTGCAAATAGCCCTGCACAATGCTTTGAACCACCAGTGATCAGCTGGTCAGTGGTGCATCAGGGCTCTTGTGCATTGGTAACTGCATTTCCACCCGTTCCTCAGTGGACAAATGGGTGTGATTTTGGGGGAAATGCTTTTCTGGTCAAATTAGGATCTGGGCCTAGTTAGGCCCACAGACTGGAGTTCCCCACCTCTGATTTAATGCTTCCCCTGCCCCCACACAAACTGTGGACCCTGTAACACTCCCCTTCCACATCTGAAACTGAGGAAAGGAGAACTGCTCCCTTGGCTACAGAGTTTTAGAAGTCTGAAAGTAGAGTTAATTGTATTTCCATCTTGCGGCAGAGCAGCAATAATTGGATGCTAACTTAATTGCCCACATCTGGAAGCAATTGTTTCTTATTGTAGGTAGAATATAGGTTTTCAGAGGTAGAAACTAATTCTTCTAGCAATAGAAAGAAACTGTACGGTACAGTAAAGACCCCTCTTGCTGTTCTTAATTTTTGTAACAGCTTGCTTGTATTACAAGGTTGCCTATCATTGCAATCATATACAGTGGTACCTCGGGTTACATATGCTTCAGGTTACATACGCTTCAGGTTACAGATTCCGCTAACCCAGAAATAGTACCTTGGGTTAAGAACTTTGCTTCAGGATGAGAACAGAAATTGTGCTCTGGGGGCACAGCGGCAGCAGGAGGCCCCATTAGCTAAAGTGGTGCTTCAGGTTAAGAATAGTTTCAGGTTAAAAACGGACCCCTGGAACGAATTAAGTACTTAACCCGAGGTACCACTGTATAGGTCTACTCAGAAGCCTGACTGAGTTCAGTGGGACTAACTCTCAAGTTAGTGTGTATAAGATTGCAGCATAAATTAAAACAAGTAATGTATTGTGGCACCTTAAAGACCAACAATTTACTATGACATATGCTTTAATGGACTCAAGCCCATCAACTATCCTTGAGAATATTTTGATTAAAGGCAGAGTGTAAATCTAAATAAATAAATATTGTAAGCATAAACATCTAGACAATAGTTACTGGGTTGTTTATTGTTTTAACAGTCATTTAACTAATTCAGAGTTTTAAGTGCTATACAGAATGCAGGTAAGTCCAAAGAAGCAGTCTAGTAAGTGATGTTCTTGTAGAAACTCCATTGAATTAAAGGTCATTTATGTGGAGGCAGTACTTGGGTAGTATATATCAGTGCTTTATTCCAAATTGGTTTACAATTTGAATAGGTTGGCAGAAGAAAGTCAGTATTACAGTTAATTCTACATTCATTGTTATATATTGGGGTGATGACCCTTGTAATGAGCAAATTTAAGATTTCAAATGGTTGTTTTGCTTACGACTCTCTGGATATGATATACCAAGAAAAAACATGTCAGCTTCTTTTCACAGTCTACCAGTAGCCTGTTAAGAGTATCTGCAGATCCCTGCATAGAATATAATAGTTACCAACAGATGCACTACAGTGGTAAGGCTATCCTTGTCCAGGAATGACTGTAGCTGGGGAACCAGACAAAGCTGGTAAAAGGTGCTCCTAGCCATAGATGACACTTGGGCCTCTAGTGACAAAGATATACATATTCAGGAGTAACCCTCATGTTCCTTCAGAGGGAGTACAACACCAGCAAGAAAGGATAACTTGCCTATCTCCCAAGCTTGGAAACCCAAAGAGCCTCTGTCTTCCCAGGATTCAAGCACAGTTTATTGGTCCTCATCCAGTCCACTACTGCATTCATACATGGATCAACAGCTTTCACAGCCTGTTTTAGATGTCATGGAGAAGTAGAGCTGTATATCATCAGCCTATTGGTGATGTTCCAAAACTAATGACTTCTCCCAATGGCTTCATATAGCACTGGGAAGAGGAAAATTCCCCATGGAAGTCCATAGCACAAATTGCACTCGCCCAGTGCTACTCTATGAACCATGAAGAGAACCATGAGAACACAGTTCCTCCGATAAAGGGAAGTTTTTAATATGTGACATTTTAGTGTATTTTTCATCTTTGTTGGAAGCCGCCCAGAGTGGCTGGGGAAACCCAGCCAGATGGGCGGGGTACAAATAATAAATTATTATTATTATTATTATTATTATTATTATTATTATTATCTCATTGAGTTGCTTCAAGAGGATACTACAGTGGTACCTTGGGTTACATATGCTTCAGGTTACAAACGCTTCAGGTTACAGACTCCGCTAACCCAGAAATATTTCCTCGGGTTAAGAACTTTGCTTCAGGATGAGAACAGAAATCGTGCTCTGGCGGCGCGGCAGCAGCAGGAGGCCCCATTAGCTAAAGTGGTGCTTCCGGTTAAGAACAGTTTCAGGTTAAGAACGGACCTCCGGAATGAATTAAGTACTTAACCCAAGGTACCACTGTATGGTGAACTGTATAAAAAACCTCTAGGCTCACATTGTCCTGTTTCTTATGCTAAAGGTAATCTACCAGGCAACCAAGGCTGCTTCAGCTCTGAACCCAGACTGTAGTGCATCTAGTTAGTCTCATCCAGGAACACTTGCAGTTGCTCTGCAACCGCCCTTTGCACCACCTTGGCCAAGAAAGTGGCATTGGTGGCTGGTCTATAGTTTTACTCTATTTGAAATGTAATATTAGGAAAGGAACTGCATATAGAAAAGGGTGCTATGCACAGGATCTCCAGCATTCTGGTGTGTGTGTACCTGGCGCTGGATTGCAAACTATGCTAATGTTTGGCTGTTAACACTGGCAGGAATACTGGATTCAGCCCGCCTGTTCCTTCTGAACAGGTGATGGATGCTAACAAAGGTCTTTGATTGCTGGCAGATGTACACTACCTAGATAGGAGCCAATTTCAATGCTGCATTTCTTGCTGCTGTGTTTCTACAAAATCGCACCAGGGATCCCTCTATGAGATGAATGTGGGATTGCTCCTTTTGATGTGTGATAGTATCTATCAAGTCTTTTCAAAGAAATGCCTGCTGTGATCAGAAATTCCAGGAGCACTTACCTTAATAAGTGTCAACAGGAAGCTGATTGCTAAATGCATGTAGCAGTGAAGTGTGGTACAAAAGTATGACAAGATTCAAGATCTTTCCTAATACATTCCTATGGTAATTTGGTGAGGAGCACTGAACTATGCATAGCGCTCAGCTGCTGTAGCATACAGGTGCTCATTTAGCCCTTGCAGAGAAGGATGGTTGAGCTTGAGGCTATCTGCTCTTGTATGTGACATTTGAAGCTGCATATGTAATTCTTGCATGTAGCATACGTCCTTCTTGGATAATGCTGCATGGGACATTCAAAAGGAGGTAGTCCATGCCTATTGAATCAAACGTACACAAGTAGCATGTGAAAGTACAAGCAGAAGAAGAAAGGCAAAAGAGTTAAAAGATAATGCTTGCCCCTGCTTGTTGGCATCTGTCTGTCTTGGGAGACAGTGGAGTGCACCTCCAGGGGTAAATTCAAACTGTGTTAGCAGCACCAAAGTGACCTCTCAGGGACACAGGCCTGGGCAGTGTGTATGTGGGTTCTGGGCTGCTCAGAAGACAAGACCCCCACCACAAGGATATATATGTAGTCCAATCCTATGTGTATGACTCACTGTGGAACCATCTCCCTGATAACTGTCCATTTGATTTTCACCCCTGGAGACATTATAAATTGAAATACTGTATACCTTAGTGGGACTTTCTTCCAAGGAAACCTGCATAAGATTCTGCCTTAGTTGTAAAGCCTCATCCATTAGCTCACAGTGCAGGTGTTATATTTTTCAGGCTACAATCTTCACTTACCTGGGAGCAGGCCCAATTTCACACACTGGGATTTACTTCTGAGTAGACATGTACAGGATTGTGCTATAAGTCTTTCTATTTATATCTCCTGCTTCTACTTTTCCATCCTACCTGTATCCTTTTGATTCGATATGTATAAATAGCATCTTCTTAAATGTTCCAACAAGTTTTAAGCGAGAAATTAAGCATTGCCTGCAATCCTAAATATACTTACTTGAAAGTAAATCTCATTGAACCTAACAGGAGTTGCCACCAAATAATTCTATGGCTGTTATGGTCTTCATTGTTTTGAATGCAGGTGGGAAATGTTTGAAACTGGAAATGCAGTGAAGAGATTTGTTACAATACCTGACAAATAATGTTGGAATTAAGTTGCTGGCATCTAAGGTAATACACAAGATGACCGAGAAGAAAATGATAACCATTCCTGAACCACCAGATGCACATCCATGGCAAAATTAATGTTTTATCGGGTAAATGGAATAGTTAAAGAAAATACTATTTTCACTTGGCTCCAGCACCTTTGATTTTCTGAGCTAATAAAAAATCTAGTTACAGGTAGGTAGCCGTGTTGGTCTGCTGTAGTTGAAACAAAATTCCTTCCAGTAGCACCTTAGAGACCAACTAAGTTTGTTATTGGTGTGCATGCACACGAAAGCTCCTACCCATAATAAACCTAGTTGGCCTCTAAGGTGCTACTGGAAGGAATTTAATAAAAAATCCGTTTTATTCTGCTTCTGGTTTCCTTATTTATTATCACATCTTCCATACTGGTTAGTTACATTCCATGCTGCAGGAAATATATGCACAATACAGACTGACAGAGCATGCTACGTGAAAATAAAAGACTAAGTAAAAGTATTGTCATTATTCTGTGAGGACCAGACCTGTCACTAGACAACTTGTACACTAGTAAGAGTTTCAGGATGGCCTCCTGCAGGAAAACAGAAATGGGGGAAGAAATATTCACTGTGATAATTGAAAAATGTTCATATGACTGCCAACTGTTGCTGATGACTGTGAACAACTTTCAATTTAAAGCTGAATCTATATGTTCATATAACTCTTTCATACATATTGATTATAAAGTCAGAATGAGCAGGTGCTTTTTCACGGAAAAAGAGATAATCAGACAAGTGAAATTGCTTCCATTTATTTAGTGAACTGAATTAAGATACAGCTTATCACCCTGATACAGCAAGGATGATCTGTTTGCACAGGAAAGTCAATGAGTTACTGGCACCTACTGCACTATTGATTTTTAAGCTGAATAAATTAGGTTAGGATTCAGAACTTGTCTAGCTCCATGGTAATGTCTCCTGAAAACTCCTTAATAACAGTTGCCTCAGCACTACTCTAGTCTGTCTCCACATAGGAAATGGGATGGCCTACACGGTCTATTTTAAGTTCCCAGTACAGTATTCAAAAAGGGGCTGGATGGCACCCTGCCTTGAAATTGATATTGTTACATGCCAGCCCAATCTCCGAGCGATGCAAGATCACAGGGGTTCCAGGCATGCTTACCCAGGTTCTGTGTTTCCTTTTAGAAATGGGGCACAGCTGAGACTGTGTTGTCTTTATTGATCAAACTATCCATTCATGTTTTACGATCAAGCCATTAAACTGTTCATTAATTGAGCATGTTTTCATTTAGGCAGGCTTAGCTGATATGTTTTGTTGTCCTCGGGCTCTGGTTAAGAAGCCATTTTTACTTGTATCATCTATTGTGTCCGTGCATTCCCTGACTTACAGCTCTCAGCAAGGGCTGGTTTTGCTGGAGAGCCACCTGGGGGAGAGAATGGTGGGTTGTGCAGGTCAGCATCGGGAACAGAGAATATATAAAGGAATATATAAAGGAAGGGAAGTAGGATGCAAGAGGCTTCATAGTCCCTTTCTCACCTTGCCTTAGCTATGTTACTTCCACTGCAGGATCTTAAGAGGCACAGCTTCCTAAAGCGCAAATTACTAGGTGATCA
Organism: Podarcis raffonei; assembly: GCF_027172205.1. Classification (NCBI taxonomy): domain Eukaryota; kingdom Metazoa; phylum Chordata; class Lepidosauria; order Squamata; family Lacertidae; genus Podarcis; species Podarcis raffonei. Next base: position 52,000,744 of record NC_070610.1, read on the forward strand.
AAACTGTTCAGAAACTCCCCCCCCCAAAAAAAAACTAAGTTAAAAAGGAACAAGTATTAACACCAGCAAGGGGTTTAGCTCCAGGGAGAGCAAAAACAATGCCACACCTGAAGAAGTGTAATAACAACAACAACAACAACAACAACAACAACAACAACAACAACAACAATTTATTATTTATAGCCCGCCCATCTGGCTGGGTTTCCCCAGCCACTCTGGGCGGCTCCCAATAGAATATTAAAAGAAGAAGAAGAAGAAGAGTTTGGATTTGATTTCCCGCCTTTCACTCTCCTTCAGGAGTCTCAAAGCGGCTAACAATCTCCTTTCCCTTCCTCCCCCACAACAAACACTCTGTGAGGTGAGTGGGGCTGAGAGACTTCAAAGAAGTGTGACTGGCCCAAGGTCACCCAGCAGCTGCATGTGGAGGAGCGGAGATGTGAACCCGGTTCCCCAGATGACGAGACTACCGCTCTTAACCACTACACCACACAATAAATACATCAAACACTAAAAACGTCCCTAAACAGGGCTGCCTTCAGATGTTTTCTGAAAGTCAGGTTGTTGTTTATTTCCTTGACATCTGATGGGAGGGAATTCCACAGGGCGAGCACCACTACCGAGAAGGCCTTCTGCCAGTTATCTGAATATCACAGGTGAAAACGCACACACAGCTGAAGCCAAGTCTGCAGATGCACTTTGATGACCTGAAACATTAAACATACATGAATACAATATATACGTACCTTAGTTCTAGACAGTGGTGTTTGGTCCCCTTGGGAATGGTGGGACAGAAAGCAGGGATGTCAGTGGTAGGTGGAGCTAACAGCAGCAACAGCCAGAATCAAGGACAAGCAAAGCCAACTCATTCTAGTTTTATCCCAATCCATCATCCTGCCAATCAGCTCAGGCTAAGGAGGGGGAAGCTGACAGCCAAGGCCACCCACCGGACTGGTTGTAAGTAAGCAGGCAGGGGCTGGTGAGGGCGGACTGAGGTTGATGGGGCATTGCCCCATTTGCACTAATAGATCAGCCTCTGACACGATTGGGGACTTCCCAGGGACACCTAATAGGCCACCGTGCAAAACAGGATTCTGAACTGAATGGCCTATTGGCCTGATCCTTCTGATGTTCTTACAATGCAGAGTTCAGCAGCACACACTTTGTGTTGCTGAGTCATGCAACAGTGTGGAGTAATAAGAGTGCTGGACTATGACTTGGGAGACCAGGGTCTGACTCCTCATTCAGCCATGAAGCTCACTGGGTGACTTTGGGTGAGTGACTGACTTTCAGCTTAACTTATATCACAGGGTTGTTGCAAGGATAAAATGGGGAGGAGAGAAGCATGTACTCCAACTGGAGCTCCTTGGAAGAATGTGTAGTATATAAATGTAATAAACCATTGTCATCATCGTCAAATTAGCACCAGAGTGATGGACTCCTGGACCACAGATCCCTGCCATGCTAATGCTGTAGGCACAGATGCCAGTGATCCAGAGAATATGTGCTGCTGAGCACATGGGACCCCTGCATGATGTTTAAATCTGGCCTTACCCTTTGCGGTGAAAGTGCCCTATGTGACATTTTTTAAATTGTGCATTCATTTACATTTGTTTGCAGAGGAGCTAGACAACATTGCATCAGGTGTTATCCCACACTTTCCAGTTACTGCCCTTACCTAGAGACTGCCAGATGTTAGGCTATCCCTGCCCAGATAGGGGCACAGCTGGGCCACCAGCCGAAGCTGATGGAAGCCACTCCGTGCCACTGAGACCACCTGAGGGGTTCAAGTGACAGCAAAGCATCCAGAAGTAGCCCCCCAGCTGCATACCTGCTCCTTCAAAGGGAGAGCAACCTTGCATCCATCAACTGTAGGGAACCACCCACAAACAGTTCCTCAGTCTTATCTGGATTGAGCTTCAATTTGTTGGCAAAGAACACATCCAAAGAGTGAGGAACCTGCCTCTTAACCACTCGAATTGTGAGTACCAAACAGTGGTCAAAAGATGCACTATCACATACATTTCCTTGGAAGCAAGTGAACCCCATTGTGCTTAGCGGGCTTCCTTGTGAAATCAAACAGGACCATGGGCATAGCCAGGATTTATTGGGGTGTGGGGAGAAGGCTTTATGTGAGGGATGGGGCAGAACCAAGTTATCTGTGACCCAATTGGTAAGTTAAAGGTAAAGGGACTCCTGACCATTAAGTCCAGTCGTGGACGACTCTGGGGTTGCAGCGCTCATCTCGCTTTACTGGCCGAGGGAGCCGGTGTACAGCTTCCGGGTCATGTGGCCAGCATGACTAAGCCGCTTCTGGCGAACCAGAGCAGCGCACGGAAACGCCGTTTACCTTCCCGCTGGAGCGGTACCTGTTTATCTACTTGCACTTTGACGTGCTTTTGAACTGCTAGGTTGGCAGGAGCAGGGACCGAGCAACGGGAGCTCACTCCATCGTGGGGATTTGAACCGCCAACCTTCTGATCAGCAAGTCCTAGGCTCTGTGGTTTAGACCAAAGCTCCACCAGTTAGTTAAGTATTATTATTCATTTACTTGATTGGGGGGCAACTGCCGCCGCCCCATGAACAGCCCCACCGACTACGCCCATGAACAGCGCTGGGCTGCAAGATTCCCAAAAGGTCATGAAAAGTGTGCTGCCTGATCTCAAGGACGCACACCCTGTTCCTCCCCTTGCAGCGCTATGCAACGCGAGCTCTGCAGCTGTATATGTTGGGATGACTTTTCTTTCCCCCCAGACGAGTTTATCCGGTGGGCAAAAACTTCAGCGCCACCTTCGACGCAGACCAGGCCAGGGACAACAATGGCGCGATGATTTCTTTTCTCCCTCTAATTGAAACGGCCTCATTCGGAGGCAGAAATCGTCACCCTCCCTTGGCTCTGTTGGTTCCCGGGGCGCAGGCCTTTTGTTCCTTTGCACTTCATTCAGGAAACAGCTTCTCTCCCTCCCTCCCTCCCTCCCTCCCTTCCTAGAGGTCGCCCTGCTCCCCTCCCTCGCTCTTCCCCGGGCAGCTCTTCTTCGCGCCACCGTTTTGGAGACTCCAAGATTCCTCTCGCCTCCAAGTCTGATGTTCCTCGTTCGCCTGCTTGCTTTTGCGTCTGCTGTCGGGGCGGCGGTGGAAACCGGCCGCTCTCTCGCTCTCTCCCGGGGGAATTCCCTTCCGAGCAGCCGCCGCTGTCCCCGGACCCAGACCGGATTCTTCTTCGGACGGTCCCGACCTTGCCAAGGGACATGATGTGGCCAGAAGCAGCGGATCGGCAAGGCGACGGCGCTTGCCAGGGCGGCTGAATGTCCCGATCCCGCCACCAAAACACACAAACAGACACACGCCGCCTCCCTGGAGTCCGGAGCAGGGCAGTTAGTGACTGATGGGAACCTGTAGGCGAGGAGCAGCAGCAGCAGCATGGAGTGGGAATTCAACTTGCTCCTCTACCTGGCGCTTTTCTTCCTCTTGCTCTTCCTGCTCTTCCTGCTGCTCTTCGGGGTCATCAAGCAGCTGAAGAACTCCGTGGCCAGCACGGCGGGCGGCCAGCCCGGGAGACACTCCTTGCGCGAGCCCTGGGGCTTCTTCCGAGAGCAAGCCCTGTGAGGGAGACCCGCGCCGGGGGGAAAGGGCCGCTGCGCCGCTCCGGCTCTAGGGGGCGCTGCGGAGGACCGCTCGGGCCACGACGCCACCGCCTGGTATCCCCCCCCCGCTCCACCCCACCTGCAAACATTCGGTGGGGAGATACGGGAGCCAAGACACAGGTGGGTTTCATCTATTTATTTAAATTTTAAAGCAGGACCTAAATGGCAAATGATAGCTCTGTCCGCAGAGCATGGGACTCAGGGTCGTGGCTTCCTGCATTGCAAGGGGTTGGACTAGATGACCCTCGGGGTTCCTTTCAACTCCATAATTCTGTAGTCCTGCGGCTAAGCCTGACTCCCGGCTTCCATCGTCCATGCACATTGGCTATACAGTGGTACCTTGGGTTACAGATGCTTCAGGTTACAGACTCTTCAGGTTACAGGCTCCGCTAACCCAGAAATATTACCTCGGGTTAAGACTTTTGCTTCAGGATGAGAACAGAAATTGTGCTCCGGCAGCAACAGGAGGCCCCATTAGCCAAAGTGGTGCTTCAGGTTAAGAACAGTTTCAGGTTAGGAACGGACCTCCGGAACGAATTAAGTACGTAACCAGAGGTACCACTGTAGTGTACTTTAAACGCTGTATAAAAATAACTGGAGATAGGTCTAAAAACAATGCAAAACAAACACCTCCAGAACGAATTAAGTTCTTAACCCGAGGTACCACTGTACTGGCAGAGGCTGATGGGAGTTGGAGTCCAGCAACGTCTGCAGTGGGTTACTGACATAGTGGCATAGGAGCCAACTCCTTGGGGCTGAGGGGGCTTCGCACCCCAATAAAGTATTTGAGGGGGCTGCCCCCCCAAAGTTGATGGGCATTGCCATTCAAATAGTGTGCCTGCAGCACGTCATGTGATCGATTATGTGGGGTGGGGCTTACCTCCCCCCCCCATATTTTATTTGAGTTGGCACCCTTGCTGAGCAGTGCTTAGATATGGGGAAGGCTGATCCTTCAAAGGCATGCTACATGCTCTCCCAAGTCAAGTTGTTGGTGGACCCATCAGCCATCACAACAGAACTTGCTACCTCATGTCAGTTTCCTACCTGTCAAATGGGGCAAGTAGCATCCTACCTAAAAAAAAAGTTGCTATGCAATTTGTTTTTTAAGTTTACCGGCAGCAGTAGAAATCTGTATACCAGTTCCATCGGTATGCCAGAGCCATTCTTTAGTTACATCATTTAAATTGGCTTTCGTAACTTATCTCTTTTCTGGCCTAGCAAATCTCTTGGCAAAAATAATTCTGAATCAAGTCACAATTTAAGTAAAGTGATTGACCTGACTGAGAAAACTATTTGACATAACAGCTGGGAAAGTGGCAGGGAGGGAAAATTCTGAAGACTACATAAGTAATGTATGTGAGGTGTTTTAAACACTCAAAAGTAGATTGCATTGACTAAATGTTTCCATTGCTGCATTCTCTTAATCATACTGCTCACCATTTAAAAACCTAACAATTCCTCATCTCTTTTGTTCTGTTTTCCATCCATTCCTAGTTTTAACTGTTTCGTTTTTGTGGCATCATCCATACATGCAATACTTCAGTGATGTGACTACTTTCTGCATTGGCTTGGCCCTGAGGTGCACTTCATGATAGTGTTGGTCAAAATGGGTCGCTTGCATGTTCCTTTGCAACATGTTCATCTGTTTTGCTTTCCTGTCACAGCACACATGCCCTCTTATCAGTCATTTCCTTAATCCAGTACAGCACGGAGGGCTAGCAGATGTGATCCTTAGCCAACCCTGAGCTGCAGGTGGCTGCATACAGTGGTGGGGCCTCATGCGCACTCATGCGCACCTCTTGCATGGACATCCACCACACAGAACACACATGAAGGTAGACAGACCCCCTTTGAGCATTATGTCCTCTCCATGAAATTATTGATGTGGTGATGACTGGGGAGGGCTAATTTGTATCCCTATTGTCACAGTGGGCTCTGCCCACTCTAGTATCTTTTATATTTCAGTCTTTGATGCTGCCACCAAAATTGATGGGGTCTTGGCAGGAGAAAAGGAAAAAAAAATGCTTGGGGGTGGCTAGATCAGATCCCTGACCTGGTGGTTAATCATTCCTGCTGTACAGCTGTGCCCTTGCTCATAGCCAGGAGATGAGCACACCACTGCCAAACTTAGAAGAGTTTTCATCAAATATGGAAGCACTCTGCTACACTGCTTTTCTCATTAGAACAGTTGAAAAGATTACAGCTTCCTGTCACTATTAGACATGATTAACTTTGAGCTATGGCTTGGCTAAAGGGTTCAGCCTCTGAACTTCTTTCCACTTCACTACAGAATCATGATAGCCCATCCACAAAAAGAAGAAGAGTTTGGATTTGATATCCCGCTTTATCACTACCTGAAGGAGTCTCAAAGCGGCTAACATTATCCTTCCCCTTCCTCCCCCACAACAAACACTCTGTGAGGTGAGTGGGGCTGAGAGACTTCAGAGAAGTGTGACTAGCCCAAGGTCACCCAGCAGCTGCATGTGGAGGAGCGGAGACGCGAACCCGGTTCACCAGATTACGAGTCTACTGCTCTTAACCACTACACCGCACCAACACAAATGAGGCCCAAAGAACATCTGATTTTTTATTTTTTTTATTTGTATTTCAGAAGTTCTTCATGTCTCTGACTGCTTGCTGTGTTTTTTTTGTTTCGTGGGTGCCCTTGTAAAGAAACTCAGAACTGCAGAGTCTGTGGATTTGAATCAAGATAATTTTCAGAGGGTGTGGAGGGATTTCTTGCGTCTGTCTGCAGTTTGGAGAGGAACAGGTCGGAGGCTAACAGTTGTTTGGGAGAGAAAAAATTGCATGCATGGTTAAGTGGTTTCATCTGTATGCTGCCAATGGCTCATGACCACTCTTAATCTTTGAAAGTTATGACTGGACTGTTAATCTTGTGTAAGGAAGCTTGTAGGCAAGTTTGGATAATGAGCTCAGTGGCTGCATTCTGACAATCACAATTTGCACCTCGGTAATTTGGAAGTAACTCAGCAGCTCTCATCAAGTGTCAAGCTTTAAAGAAGAAATCAGTTACCCAATTCTTCCCAAATTTCCCCTGGATAACTGATGCATCCCACCACAATTTTCAGCACCAGCTATCAAGAGAGGATTGGGTGACCCATTTCTTCCATCAAGTTTGAGACCTGGTGAAAATAGCTGCACCTGGGTTTGGCACGTAATTACTGAGGTGCAAATGTTATCTAGATAACATTGTAAGAAATATCCTGCTTTTCTAAATGTGTGATTCCTGTCGTTTCAGGGGCAGATTCAATCTGGTCCCTGTGGCAGTATATGTTCTAGGGCAAAATCCTGAAAAAAGATCAACAATCTTGGTTGGCCCTCACGCACGTTCACTTCATCAAATCTGGCCCTCTTTGAAAAAAGTTTGGGCACTCCTGCTATAGTGCATCCAAAACCTGTCTGTTGCATCTAAGGTAACTTAGACACATATATGAGTAGAGTTAAGTAGGCCCAGGGATTTTTTTCCAGCTGGAACTCACTTCTGGCACCTCTCAGGTGGGTGCCATTGCCATTCTAAGAGGTGTTCATGCTGAGTTCTGGCACCTCTTTTTCTAGAAAAATAGAGTAGGCCAGTAGGTCAATTTTGGACCAGAGGTAGCCATATGAATAATGCAAATGAAGTATTTAAATCTGAGGGAACCCCCAAATATGTTGCCATTTCAGACCTTCAAGGCTGCTGACCAGACCTAACCATAGTTCTTTATTGTGGAAATAATGTATCAAAAGTATAAGTCATGACGGTTTATGGCCAGCTAGACCGTAAAAAGCAAAATGGCTGCCAACCTGAATAGATGCCCCCGTGTTTCTGGGCTGTGCTGGGTAATGGAAGGTTCAGTTGAGTTCACTGTTCAGTTTTAATGCTTTTGCCTAGGAGATGCTATGTGCTGTTATCAGCTGCTAATTACTAGAACAATATTGATCAAATATAGGAAAAAGAGATTAAAAACAAAAGGGATAAGGGGGCTTGGTTAACTGACAAATAAATGGAACATGATGACAAGATTTATAAAAGCATAAGGGTTTTTAGGGACTCAGCTAGTTATCAGATCTAATTCCCATTATCTCAAGATAAATTTTGGTGAATTGATTTAATTAATTTAATTTTAGATCATGCCTAAGTTGCCTAGCAGGATCCTGATGGTGCCTCACAGAACAATACTAATATTATAATATCTTATGAGAACCGTAATTAACTAATGACATTATTATTCAAGGCTTCTTGTTTCTTTTTTACTTTCTGATCATCCACTTCTTGCTACTGGAAACAACAACAATTGAAGGAATTTCAATTTCAATGAGGGATTTTGCAAACCATTCCCACATGGCTACCTTGGGGCTGGCTACCTTGGGGCTCTCTGCCCTATAGCAGAGAGAAAGGGAAAGGCATGGGGGGTATGATAAGCCTCACCTGCATAATTGATGACAAGATGATACACATGCACACCATTTGAATGGCAATGCCCGGCAACTTTGGGTGGCCATGGCCTCCTCAAATATTTTATTTGGGGAGCAAAGGGACCTTGGCCCCTAGGAGTTGGCTCCTATGAAGATGCAAAGCATACTCATTCATTCACCGTCTCTCTCTCTCTCTCTCTCTCTCTCTCTCTCTCTCTCTCTCTCTCTACCTAACCTGAAGTTTGCAGAGTGACCAACCTGATATGTCTTGTTTACTTTCAGTGTGCTGCTAATCTACAAAAGGTGTCAATGATTTGCTCAGTTAAGATGGACTCCGCTGTGCCACTGGGCATTAGGACAGGAATGCCATATCACTTGTCCTGGAACATAATAAGTCTATGCTCTTTGGAGAAAGCAATCTGGTTGAAAAGGCAGCTGTGCTTGGAGACTGGACAAGTCGCGGAGTCAACCAATAATGGCCATGCAACGTAGCAAAACTGAATGTGTTTTAGTGGTGAACTGCAACCTGCATTTTAAAATGCCTGTCATGTTCTTTGTCTTTTTCTTATTTGCCAATCCCCACAAATCTGGTCAGCCCATAAATAGCCTTTCTCCTTGGGAGTGTGTCCATGAGAGTGGCTGAGCGACAGGCATCTCGTTAGATTGCAACATAAACAAGACTACAAATGTATCATACAGCAGTAACTTGGTACTCATCCATCTCCTCCCACCACCCAACTTCATTTTTGTTTTGCAAATGAAATTTGTACTCTCTTGTGATTTATGTTTTTGGTCTTTCTGGAAACACTGAACTGAAAGGATAACACTTATAACAAGATTAAAGGCTGCTGACCTTCACCACTGATGGTGAAGAAAACAGAAATCCTTATTTAATAATTATTCTAAAAGACCCATTAAGCCAGAACATCAATCATCTACTCTGCAGAGCTTACAATGACTTTAAACTACCATCCTGTACTGTTTCATATACACAATCAGGCAGCTTTTGTGTTATTGAATATGCTAGTTGTTTTATGATAATCTATATGTCAAAAGCCCAGCTCCCATCATACTCAAGGATTATCATAAAATCCATCATGGGACTATATAGGCAGAGGAGAGACTAAAGTCTAGTAGCAATACATAATTGACCTGTGTGCCAGGGATACCTGGCATGTGCCCTTCAAATGTAGCTGGACAACTCCTAGTATCCCTGACTACTGGCCATGCTGGCTAGGGCTGATGGCTGTTGGAATAATAATGATACTGATAACAATTTTATTATTTGTACCCTGCCCACATGACTGGGTTGCCCCCAGCTTGTAGAGGGTACTACATGGGCTACCTCTTCTGTGTGCCCTTCCCCCAATAATGACTTTTCTGGTAAAGGGGGCCTGTTTTAGGTGAATATACTGAAATTCTAAGAACACACCTCTGTGCAAAAGCTGGTCAAGGCTATGATTCACATTCCATTAAATTAAGCGGAGAAACTTCCACTGGGTTATAGAGGAGCTGAGAAAGCATCTTATAAATGTTTGTCTTTTTTGTATTGTTTTTTAAAAATATGTTTGTGCTCTTGATACAGAGTCCTGTGAATTGTCATAACGTGTGCCTACCTGTGAACACGAATAAAAATCCACAGTGATGTGTGTGTGTGTGTATACAGTATATATAAAACAGCCTTAAGATGCCATCATCTAGTGATTGTGTTTCATGCTCTGTTGTGTCATTGTTAGGCTTAACTGCCTGTTTTGTGATCAATTTATTACAGTCAATTAATGAGAAAAGCAGTTATCTTTCCCCAAAATTATTTATTAAGAGCATAAGAAAAGTCGTGCTGGATCAGACCAGTGGCTCATCTTCCCAGCATCGTGTTTTCACAGTGGCCAACCAGATGCCAATGGGGGCCCACAAGCAGTGCCTGAGGACAACAGCACTCACTCCTTATGCAGTTTCCAGCAACTGGCCTCCGACTGTGGAGCTAGACCAAAACCATCGTGGTTAGTAGCCATAGATAGCCTATACCTCCATGAATTTGTCCAGTTATCTTTTAAAGCCATCCAAATTGATGGCCAGCACTGAGTCTTGTGAGCACAAATTCCATAGTTTAACTATGCACTGTGTGAAGAACTAGTTTCTTTTATCTTTCCTGAATCTTTCAACATTCAGCTTCGTTGGGTATCCACCTGTTCTAGTGTTATGAGCGAGGAAGAAAAGCTTTTCTCTATCCACTTTCTCCTCCCATGTATTATTTTATACACTTCTGCCCTGTCACCTCTTACTTACCTTTTCTCAAAACTAAAAGGTAAAGGTAAAGGGACCCCTGACCATTAGGTCCAGTCATGACCGACTCTGGGGTTGCGGCGCTCATCTCGCGTTATTGGCTGAGAGAGCCCACGTTTGTCCACAGACAGTTTTTCTTTGAACTGCTAGGTTGGCAGGAGCTGGGACCTCACAAGCCCCACCAGTGGAAGTCGTGCACAAGAGCTTCCACTTGCGCAATGGCACTTCCTCCCCTCTGTCCTCCTGTGCCTCCGGAATTGACTGTGGGGTGGGAGAACACCCCAGGACAGTTTGCAGGGGGAGAGGGAATCATTCCACCTGACAAGCTGATCAACGTGCAGAGATGAAACATTTGCAAGAGCGTGACATTGAATTCCACCCAGTTGATCAACCACTAAGGAAAGTAGGCCATATCTCGTAAGTTTTGATCAAACAATTGCAGGACCTTTTTACATTACTGCAAACATCAAATGCTACAACGGAGCAGCTCTGTGATAGGGAAGGAGGTGGGAAACAAACAAACAAACAACCAAACCCTTCAGAGTAGCCACAGCAGAAGTTATTAGAAGGGAACTTTACTGGTTATGGATAGGTATGAATTTCTACTCATACAAGTAAGTATATAATAATCAGTGAGATCCCAAGTTCCTGTAAAGTCAAAATATACATTTGTCTTGCCCTGGCCCCTACCCACTGCCAGGTTGGAGAAAGGAACCTGGCCCTGAATCTGAAAAAGGTTCCCCATCCTGATTTACAGGCTCACAGTAGCCCTTGCAGGCGATAGGGGCTCTGTAATTGTACCATGGGGTTGTGTGTCTGGCCTCCACATGGGGGCACCAACTTGCCATGAATGATTCTTCTACACAAACTCTGGCTTTAGTTGTTTTATTCAGGCATTATACAGCGGTACCTCGGGTTACAGACGCTTCAGGTTACAGACTCTGCTAACTCAGAAATAGTACCTTGGGTTAAGAACTTTGTGCTTCAGGATAAGAACAGAAATCATGCTGCGGCAGCAGCAGGAGGCGCCATTAGCTAAAGTGGCACCTCAGGTTAAGAACAGTTTCAGGTTAAGAACGGACCTCCAGAATGAATTAAGTTCTTAAACCGAGGTACCACTGTACTAGTTGAGCTTTAAGAAAAATAAAGGTTAAGTACAATGAATGCAAAGGAGGGAAAACAAAATAACAAATAAACTAAAACCAAAACATAAACAGCACAGCTGATTAACCCTGGTAGGTAGCTGTAAGGAAACAGGGAATTCTCTCAGGCAGAAACCTCTGTGTTCTGTGCACATCCCTTTGGAACCCTGGCCAATGTGTGGAGAAGTGCAGAGTGACTGCAGACAACGCTGTTCATGAAATGATCCATGCCTTTACAGCTAAGAATGAAACAAAAGGTTCCATTCATGAAATAAGTTGCTTGCTTATATTGCAACATGTGATGCTCTGAGGCAAAAATCACATTTAATGTTGTGATGCCATTGTGGAGTTAATTCAGTTTACATACCTTTCGGTCACATAATCAGTGAAAGTGATAAAGTCTGCAGAGAAATTTGCTGGTCACATCAGCCTCTTACATCTGGCTGGGGAGGCCCAGCCAGATGGGCGGGGTATAAATAATAAATTATTATTATTACTTGATGTATTCCATCAGTACTGTCGCTCTTGTTTGTGGATGTGAAGCTTAAGAGTTAAACACCACGAGTTGTTATTATCTGTCATGAATTTTCTCTGGTGACATTCCTTAGGGGAGAGATTCTCAGTTGCTGCTGCTGTTCCTTATTCCATTATGGCTGCTAAATTGGTCAATATTATCTTACTATATCATTTTGATGCTTCATCGCTCCTCTTCTGCTTAATTTCTTAAAGCCTCTTCATGAATTAAAAAAAAATAAAACCCCTTGGCCCAGTGTGCATCTCCAAGCTTCTCTAATTGGGTGATTGTTTATGAGACACACTTCTTTCCCTATTGGAATGTGAGTGATATTTCTACATGTGCCTTGATTATCTTCAATGAATCTATGTATGGGAGCTTTGTGGAGTTTTGCTAATACTATCCAGATGAAACACACTGCGTCAAGCCAATTAAGCAGACTCTGCTGGACCATAAAAGGAAAGTGAAACAGACTATAGCTATTTGCTTTCTCTCTGGTGTTAATTATCTCAAGATATTGAATACTGGGTCCTAGAGACGTTTAAATGATCCTTGTAATTGGAGTATGGATTCAGACCATTAGAATTTTTCAGGTTCGCTTGCTGTGTTCTTTCTGCTTGATGTTTCCTTTTCATGTTCCCTTTCTGGCTTCTCTTCTTCAGGGCCCAGACGCCGCTGTTATGAATTCTTAATATTGGCAATAGATACAAACCACATCCCGATGACTAGAGAAGTTAATGTTACTGAGAACTTGGGTTCAATTATATTGGCTAGTGTTCTAAGAGCAGGTCAATCCTCTGCATGTTTACTTGGAAGTGAAATTTGCTGTGCTCAATGGAGCTTACACCCAGAGGTGCCAGCTTTGAGGGTAATTGGGGGTGTCAATGCACACAATATCAGGATGTCGGGAGGAGCTGGGTGTGGAGCTGAACGCAGTGATAGCACAGCTTCAACAGCTGGCTCTTCTCCCTCCTGCCATACCCACATCACTGGAAAAGCTCATCCTCCGGTCGAGTCCTTCGGAATCGCCACCGATGATGATTAACGTCCTGGGCCTCTGATAAGGCTCCAGGCATGTACCCTCATTACGCAGAGTATCCAGCAGCAGGGAAGGACGAGAAAATATGAGCTACATTGCAAAGAGTTTAAATTCTAGTTATGCAGACAGAAAAGAAACATCCACTCTCTGTGAAAGCAGAGAGCAACTGAACAACAAAGGAACAGGAAACCAGTAACATCACATCCATCTCCTGTCTTCCGTGAGACTTCCAATAGCCTGGAATCTCTGGAATGTAAAACAGAGTCTTGTGACTCCAAGCACTGCACAGTGGCATGAACAGAAACTAACACCTGCACCATGAGAAAGATAGCCCAGTGATGCCCAGCACATCATGAGAAGCTGCATGAAGATCCCAGGTTCAAATCCCAGCCCTACCTGGAGATTCCGGGATTTAAAGGTGGGATCTTGTGCATGCAAAGCATGGTCTTTTCCACAGACCTACAGACCTTCCCCACATTGCCAAGACGTGGCCAGGATAGTAGCAGCTACTAGACACCTCCAATGTGGTATAAGGGGCTGTGTGAATAAGTGTATAGTTGTGACCGTGTCCTTGTCACCCTTGTCCAGTAGGGTGGTGTTTTCACCTATTAGCATTCCACTGTTCTAATTAATTCAAGAGAGCTCTGGAAGCTTTTCTGTGTGAAACAAGCAGAAGGTTCATGATGTTTGGGTTATTCCTTCAGAAAAGCCGAGTGCAGCCAGCTTAAACTGGTTCTCTTTGTCAGGCAAGAATCCTAACACTCTTATCTCTTTCTGTCAAGGTCATGCTGGCCAGAAGAAGCCTGGGTTTCACTTTCTCTTTCTATCTCTTTTCCTTCTGGTGTGATGTTCTGTTTATACAGTGGTACCTCAGGTTACATACGCTTCAGGTTACATACGCTTCAGGTTACAGACTCCGCTAACCCAGAAATAGTGCTTCAGGTTAAGAACTTTGTTTCAGGATGAGAACAGAAATTGTGCTGTGGCGGCGTGGCCCCATTAGCTAAAGTGGTGCTTCAGGTTAAGAACAGTTTCAGGTTAAGTACGGACCTCCAGAACGAATTAAGTGCTTAACCTGAGGTACCACTGTACAGTCAAACCTCTTCTTACATCCGCCTCTGCTTGCATCCATTTCGCCCAATGTCCGCAGCAAACCCGGAAGTAACCAGTGGGTTTGCCACCCACGCCTGCGCGCAACGGTGCCTCTCCCAGTGACCAGTTTCAACCTCCGGACAGACCTCCGGAATGGATTATGGTCGCAGGTAGAGGTTCCACTGTAGTGTTAATGTTTAGACTTATTATAAGTTATTGTAAGTTTAGGTTAAGTCTGCTGCAACTGGATTTCTTATAGACAGTGCCAATCTTGAATGTATTGAATTTGTGACCATTATGCTCCTTTGCCTTCAGTAGCATTAATGCTCTGCTGGATGAAATACAATTGCCTCTGGTCTATTTTTGGGGGATCCTGTTTTTACTCTGCTAACAATACTCTGGAATCTGCTCTGGATCAGTACTGAGTAGAATTCCATGACAGTCCTGAGTACAGTGGTACCTCGGGTTACAGACACTTCAGGTTACACACACTTCAGGTTACAGACTCCGCTAACCCAGAAGTAGTACCTCGGGTTAAGAACTTTGCTTCAGGATGAGAACAGAAATCGCGCGGCAGCGGCATGGTGGCAGCGTGAGGCCCATTAGCTAAAGTGGTACCTCATGTTAAGAACAGTTTCAGGTTAAGAACAGACCTCCAGAACGAATTAAGTTCTTAACCCAGGGTACCACCGTACATGCTTGTCCCAGATGTTACCAGAGCCTGCCTGGAATTTAATAAGAAAACTGTACCCATGTGACCCCTAAAAAGTTCTTCACTATTTTACACTTTTATAGAACAATGTTTTAAAAATATATAGGACTATTTTGAGGGCTAGTCTTTTGTGTTTTTGCTTCTGTTTGTTTGATGTTGTCCCCTTTTACCTGTTACAGAGATTTTCTGCACCAAACTTTACAATACTATAAAGTTGTGGCAGCGGCCATGAATTGAAGGGGTGTAGATTCCAGCATGAGTGTTCTGCTCCCCATGCCACCACCACCATGCCTACAACTGCTCCATTCCATCAATTCTGCTGGTGTACCGTTTGCAGAGGAATGGCTCTGTCAGCTGAGTGGAGCATTCCATCAGCATCTCTCTCATGTTGGTGCTGCATCTGTCATTCTGCTGGCATAGCGCGGCTTCCTCCACATACACTGTACTATCAGCCCTTAGTTGTGGAGCATCAGTGTATGATTGCAGCCTTAGAGGTGCTATTTTCGGGGCGGGATTTCTGCAAATGGACTGAGTGAGGAAAAGTTTCGTTGTGGTTAGATGAAAAATACAGTCTATCATTTGCCCGATAACAAATGTTGGAAATGTAAAGAAACTGAAGGTACATTCTTTCACCTTTGGTGGACGTGCCCAAGGATTAAGGCTTTCTGGGAGATGATATATAATGAAATGAAAAAGGTATTTAAATATACCTTCCTGAAGAAACCAGAGGCCTTTCTCCTGGGCATCGTCGGCCAATTGGTGCCAAAGAAGGATAGAACTTTCTTTATGTATGCTATGACAGCAGCAAGAATACTTATCGCAAAGTATTGGAAGACTCAAGATCTACCCACCCTGGAAGAATGGCAGATGAAGGTGATGGAATACATGGAATTGGCAGAAATGACCGGCAGAATCCGAGACCAGGGAGAAGAGTTGGTGGAAGAAGATTGGAAGAAATTTAAAGATTATTTACAGAAATATTGTAAAATTAATGAATGTTAGAATGAGGTTGGATGAAAAGTTATATGGTTTTAGCTATAATGCTATAAGGAGTATGAAAAAATTGGACTATTAATAGACAAAAATCTAATGTTACATTATTTTAAGATTAAAGATTAGGATAAGTAAAGAGGGGAAGGATTTGCTGAACTAACAAATTAAACTGGAATACAAAAAGGGAGGTTTGAGGAGGTCCGGGAATCAAGCAAATGAAAGAATGTAATGGAAAGATGGAATTGTTTTTTATTGGTATTTTTTCTTTTTTCTTTTTTCATTTTGTAAAACCCTAATAAATATCTTTTTTTTAAAAAAGAGAAAAATACAGATTCACTGATTCATCCAGGCATCATCCCACACAAAGCCACACCAAGAATTCTTCTTCAACCTGTCCTGGTCTATGATTTGCTCTTTCCAGACCTCTTCATAGTCTTCCCCTTCACTGTGCTTGATCTCTTCTGCTGTGCAATTCATGTTTGCATTCAGTCAAAACGGAATGTAATTAATCCAGATGGATGTAACCAATTCGAATGGACATTATGTAGCTCAGGATTCGATCATGGTACTACTTGAACATGTCGACTTTGGAATCCCCATTGGACAAAGTACAGTGGTACCTCAGGTTACATACGCTTCAGGTTACAGACTCCGCTAACCCAGAAATAGTGCTTCAGGTTAAGAACTTTGCTTCAGGACGAGAACAGAAATTGTGCTCCTGCGGCGCAGCAGCAGCAGCAGGAGGCCCCATTAGCTAAAGTGGTGCTTCAGGTTAAGAACAGTTTCAGGTTAAGTACGGACCTCCGGAACGAATTAAGTACTTAACCTGAGGTACCACTGTATTCCATTCAGCTGGACCTCAGCATGTCTTACTTTCTCTGGATCAGGGCCGTGGGAAAACACAAGTAGGTGCCTCAAGCTGCCCATGATGGAATGTCAGAGTAAACATCCCCAAGGTAGAAGTCCTTAAAGTATGTGTATTGCTAATTCTAGCATAAAGAGTTTCACAACAACTCATGTGAAGGTTTATACCTTCTGATTCATAGTTTCCACACTACTTAAACACACCAGTGGCACAGCGATGCTTGTTGGTGCCCGGGGCGAGTGCATGTGTGTACCAGAGTGCACTTGCCCAGCCCTCGCCCCCGCTGCTTGGCAGATGGGGGGGCAGGACACAGAGGGTGCTCTTGACAAGGATATAGGATGCTCTTCACCCTCCTCTCTCATCAAGCCCCTACCTCTGGAGCCAGGCAAGGCATGGGGAACTCTGTGGGGGCATCTGGTTGACCGCCACCCCCAAATTCTGTGCCTGGGGCCTTGGCTATACCCATACCATATCAATGAAACATGCACAAAGAATTTGTAATTGTGGAAGTCTACTGGGCCATGGAAAAATTAGGTCGGATGTGTAATCCAGTCTAATTCAAATGGATATTATTTAGTGCTAATTCACCTGCCCCCCCAAATAAAAGATCATAATTATGAGGCAAACATTGAAAGAACAATATGGTTGGATGCTAGCTGGCTGATTATCTCAATTGGAATTATTTGCATGGTATTTCCCACATTTTAGGATATTCCCTACCCCTTCCTCAACCCATACTACCTGTAAGAGACAAATATTGGATATTAGCTGGTCTGATGCTAATATACAGGATGAGGATCAGGATAAGTAAATAGGGCCATCCTGCAATCCCAATCAGTGCTTGAACTGTGGGGCTTTGATGAAATCCACACTCCTCACATAAAAATCAAGCCACTCCTTGACTTTTTCAGCCAAATCAAGCATAGCCTTCTAATACCAGTAGCTAAGGGATCAGAATTTGAACACTGGATATGGCATATGCCTTGCACTCTGGTCATTATTTTTTTCTTTTTCTCCAGTGTTTTTCTTTGCATTTCTTCCACTTAAGGGCCTTTGCGGCCTGCGCTTCTTCTGTTTCAGAAACTTACTTCATGTTCTTCCTATAATGTAATTCCCCCGCCCTCCTGGAGCTAGATGAAATGACATGAGGGTTGGAGAAAGAATGAGCATTTTCCCTGTAAGATAACTACAAAGTCAAGTATTGTTATAGTAGGGTGGTGTTTTCCCCCCCATTAGCATTCTGCTTCAACACCAAGGGATCACATGAGAATTCAAGCATCTTCCGATATGTCCATTTGTAATTTAAAATGAAATATGATCTCCCACAAAATGCTTTTTTACTGGGCCTCAAAATAGCATTTCCCGCTTTCAGATTAAGTATGGCAGATGGGAAAAGAATCAGCCCCCTTTCACAAACAATCACAATTACCCTAGGGATAAAGCATCTTTGACTTCTGGTATATACAATATCAAAATACACATGCAATTTTTCTGCCCATCATTCTAAAATGAAGCTGTCATATTGCTTAGTGCTCACTGCAAAATAGCTATTAGGCTGTGGAGAGAGCAATTCTCATTCCATGGAAGTTAACTGTAAAGAAGTCGCATAACACTATAATCAGCCTATTGAGCTGCCATTGGAACCCATGACTCTCTTGACATGGTTTGGAAATGGAGCTGGTCCTCCCATTAGACAGAGAAAGATGGCTCCCTCAGACAGTTGATTCTGGGTGTCAGGAAAGGGTGAAAATTGTTCCGTTATTTAATGTATTAAATATTGTAATTTTACTCTCAGACAGAAGCAGGTGTGGATATGTTTTTCTCTCTCCCTCGTGTGCCAAAATAACTTGATTAGCCTTGGATTACGTTGCCCATTGACTTAAATGCTGCCGTTTGCTTTTCCACCTCAGGCAGCAAAATGTCTTGAGCAGGCCATGGTTGAAAATAGGTTGATTGCACAAACTGCTGTCCGTCACCCAACTTATTTTATTTATCTATAAAATTTGTGCACCGCCTTTCATCCGAAGATCATGGGGTGGTTCACAACATAAAAATATGAAAGTAAAACACAAAACACATAATATAACAAAAACAAAACAAAACAACAACTGCACTCCAACAGACACATTTAAAAGGCTGTACAATGTTAATCAGCTAAACACCTAGTGGAAGAGAAACATTTTCACCTAGAGCCTAAATATATGTAATGAAGGTACCAGGCGAGACTCCTTAGGGAGAGCATAACATAGACTTCTTCTGTATCCTCCTATAGTGGCCATAAAAGGGACGCGGGTGGCGCTGTGGGTAAAACCTCAATGCCTAGGACTTGCCGATCGTATGGTCGGCGGTTCGAATCCCCGCGGCGGGATG
The DNA here is from genome assembly GCF_027172205.1 of Podarcis raffonei. NCBI lineage: Eukaryota > Metazoa > Chordata > Lepidosauria > Squamata > Lacertidae > Podarcis > Podarcis raffonei. Next base: position 52,019,811 of record NC_070610.1, read on the forward strand.
AGCTCCCGTCTTTCGGTCCCAACTCCTGTCCACCTAGCAGTTCGAAAGCACCCCTAAGTGCAAGTAGATAAATAGGTACTGCTTTCTAGCGGGAAGGTAAACGGTGTTTCCGTGTGCTGTGCTGGTGCTGGCTCGCCAGAGCAACTTCGTCACGCTGGCCACGTGACCCGGAAGTGTCTTCGGACGGCGCTGACTCCCGGCCTCTTAAGTGAGATGAGCACACAACCCTAGAGTCGGACACGACTGGCCCATACGGGCAGGGGTACCTTTACCTATAGTGGCCATAACATTGAAGTCCATAACATTAAAGTTCTGAGCTCCTTTGGGACAGAACCATGAGTATGGTCCTGGCTTCTAGCGTATATGATATTCTCTTCCTTCCTGTCTCTCTTATCTCCTCTCTCTTCTTGTGGCTCAAATTCCTTTCCTGGACTTACAGCCACCATTTGCCTCTTACACCTGCCCTTTTTGTGCTTGATGGGTGAGTGAATCGGTTCATTCTTGTTTCTTTTAGGTTCACCTTCTTCCAGTGTGAAGTTCAGTTCTTCACATTTCCACATCAGTATGTGAGTGATTTTTAAAGAAAAGCTCACGGAAATTCCTCAGTATGTATAAAGTTTCTCTTAATATACATATTTTTGTATGAAATTTGCCAAATCTACACATTTTTGTAAAGCAAATTCCCCTGATATAATGTAAATTCGTTTGTTATTTTCAGTAACAGACGCATTTCAATGCATACTTCACCCTAGTATATGCATTCCGGAGAAAGGCACTGTGAAATTCAGAGAAGTGAGAATTTTGAAGAATGGCAACATTTTAGTTTAAACAAAATAAAAAAAAAATTCCTTCCAGTAGCACCTTAGAGACCAACTAAGTTTGTTCTTGGTATGAGCTTTAATGTTGCATGCACATCGGTTTGTGTATTGTTTGGGAAGTGTGACTTAGGTAGGTTCACCTTTAAAAATGAACTGAAGTTAATTTATTTTCCACCCCTACCCTCAAAAGAGATGCTTCGCCTGTACTTGTACTGTGCTTTGGAGCCATCACCAACCTGAAGCAGATTCATATATCATTCTGAACACGTTACAGCAAGAAACACAGGAGTCCCCTTGGTACATCCATTCTACTCTGTGCTGGTTTGTGCTAATGCTAACACTGTAACAGAAACTCCAGCATTCTGGATCAAATACCAGTGAGAGTGCATAGGAAGCTGCTTTATACTAATCAGACTGCTGGTCCATCTAGCTGAGGGCTGCCTACATTGACCGCAGGGTTTCAGGCAGGACTCTTTCGCAGCTCTGCCTGGGATTGGGCATGGGACCTTTTGCATGCAGAGTATCATGTGCGCTACCACTGAGCTATGGCCCATCTCCAGAGTTTTTATACCATTTCTATTGTAACAAAAGTTGCACACCACTCCCCTCTCTCTGCCGAGTGGTAGCAAGATTCCAGGGGGTTCCTCTGAGAATCAAGACTTGGTGGAGGTTGTTGTAGCTTTAAGAAATATGATTTGTTCACATATTTACACCTGAGTTTGGATGGAGTCCAGTATGGTCATCTCAAGAGGGGCTTGTTCCCCTTGGTAGTGCAACTCTGGAGTCCAAGGCATCTCTCCCAACCTCCTTTCAGCTAAAGATGGATCTCAGTCTTTGTTTCAGCTATGCCAAGCCTCATGCCAAAGGCCCCAAACTTTTCCTATGGTATTACGCTTGAGGGCAAGGAGGTTATTATTATAAGAACAGTTCTCTTGCATTGCCAATGGCTCTCAATGACCCTGAACTGTTTCTTAGTGGCCCTAGTTCGGCCAGGTTGTATTGCATAGGCTAGCCCAGGAATTCCTCTTCGTGATACAATGGTACTGTGGCTCCCGAACAGCTTGGCTCCTGAACAATTCAGCTCCTGAATGCCGCAAAGCCGGAAGTAAGTGTTCTGGTTTGCAAACGTTTTTCGGAAGTTGGACGTTCAACATGGCTTCTGTAGCTTCTGACTGAGTGCAGGAAGCTTCTGCAGCCAATCAGAAGCTGTGTCTTGGTTTTCGAATGGTTTCGGGACTCCAACAGACTCCCAGAATGGATTAAGTTCAAGAACCAAGGTACCACTGTAGTTTGTAACACTAACACACTGTGTTGTGAATTTCTGCTGCATTTAAGAAATCCAATACAGTGGTACCTCAGGTTAAGTACTTAATTTGTTCCAGAGGTCTGTACTTAACCTGAAACTGTTCTTAACCTGAAGCACTACTTTAGCTAATGGGGCCTCCTGCTGCTGCCGCGCCGCCAGAGCACGATTTCTGTTCTCATCCTGAAGCAAAGTTCTTAACCTGAGGTAATATTTCTGGGTTAGCGGAGTCTGTAACCTGAAGCATATGTAACCTGAAGCGTATGTAACCCGAGGTACCACTGTACGTACAAATGTGCTGAATACTGAGTACAATTTTCCTAATGGGTTTGTTTCCGTAAGATGGACATCCAATTTATATTTTGAACTTCTAGGATGGTGACACTTTCTTGCAAAATGTCCTTGGGTGAAACATACATCTGCTTGAGTGAATGCCAGTAATGCAGAGCTATTTGCTTTCAAGGTAAAACTCCTTTTGTGTACGGAATTCTCCAAGTAGGTAATCAGCTATTCAATGCAGGAACACGTTTCGCAAGGCTCCACATATTATGCATGGCAGTTTAGTACAGAAGTCACATTCTAGTTAGGAACAAAGATCTTCCCTTCAGGCAACTAGTTTTGGTTCCAATACAAAGGCTTATTATAGCAGCCAAATACTTCTCATATGTTATCTGCTGTCTCTTTAACTTTCCTCCTCCTTTCTGGGGATTCTACCGTATGACTCTGACTCATAAATACTCTCTTGAGTCTGACTCGGTTTCACTTTGCTACACTCCAGTAGATTTGGTAGCACCCCCTTTTGCGTATGCACCCATTTTTATTTATTCATGCCATAAAATGTATATACTGCTTGTTTTAAAAAAATCTCAAAACGGTTTACAAAAAGATAAAACAAGAAAATCCAAGGACAATTCACAACCATATTTTAAAACATACAAAAGTTAAAATGCTAACAGATCCACATGCAGATAATCAACACACGGTTCAGTCATGGGGATGTAGAAAGTGTTTAACTTGGCTAGCTTGGACTAAAGTACACAGAGACTTCCCATAGATAATATTTTTTCTGTGGGCTTTTTAATGCACTGACCTGGGCATATATCCAGGCTGATTTTGGCTTTGAAACAGCCAGACTGATCTCTCTGGAATGTTACTGGAAACAGCCATTTTGAAAGTTTTAACACACAGCAGATCCCTAGTCCTACAATCTGATCCGTGTGATTTCAGTTCACATCTTACTTATTCTTCTGAAACTGTACCAGTCTTATTCACATTTGTTTTCACATTTCCATGGAAATGCACACAAAGTAGCATACAATAACTGAACTGACACATGAGTGTCCATTGCTCCCTTTCATATCCAGCTGTTAGAGTACAAGATCAAAGCTGATTTCTGTGGCTTTTTAAATGTCTTTGTGAGAAGGAGGTCATTGTTTTTTGTTGTTGTTATGTATTTTGTATTCTCATTTTGTATTTTTCTGTTGTGCTCCTCCCTGGGATCTTTGGATGAAGGGTGGCATACAAATTTAATAAATAATAATAATAAAGGCCTGAACACAGCTTATGCTGTAACTGTTGCTTGTTGGTTTTAATAGATACAGTGTTGGCAAAATATCTGAGGGCTGTTTAAAGTGGTATAATTCTGCTTTCAATGCATAGCACAGATAAGTTTCCTTGGAAGTAAGGATGAAGTCCTATAGAGTGCATACCCAAACTAAGGCCACAGGACCAAGCCACACGTCGCACTTTTCCTATTCACACTTACCTGGCAGTAGGTATCCTTGAATTCAATGGGAATTACTTATATTGGAAAGCATTGTCAATTTACTTCAAGAAAAATTTCCTGTTCTGTGCTCCATAGGCATACTCATGTGGAAGCAAGTCTCACTGAGTTCAATGGCGCTTACTCGCAAGTAAGTCTGCACAGGACAGCCATATCTTGTAGACATATTAGTTGTGATTCCTGCATTGCAGGGAGTTGGACTAGATGATCCTTGGTGTCCCAACATACTCTATAATTCTATGGAAACAGTATGACAGGTGCCTTGGTATGACAGTCTCTGCCTTAGGCGTTTGTTTTGCATTGTTTTTAGACCTCTCTCCAGTTATTATTATACAGCGTTTAAAGTACACTATAAAGTTTTAAGGGGACGCTGGTGGCACTGCGGTCTAAACCACTGAGCCTAGGGCTTGCCAATTAGAAGGTCAGCGGTTCAAATCCCTGCGAAGGGGTGAGCTCTCATTGCTCAGTCCCAGCTCCTGCCAACCTAGCAGTTCAAAGAAAAACTGTCTGTGGACAAACGCGGGCTCCTTCGGCCAGTAAAGCGAGATGAGCGCTGCAACCCCAGAGTCGTTCACAACTGGACTTAACTGTCAGGGGTCCTTTACTTTTTAATAAAGTTTTAAAAGGCCATTTCCGAAATGCAAAACTTGAAATACACTTTTAGCTGTTTTATAATTGTTATAAATGACCTTGCCACACGTATAAAATGAGATTCATAACAATAAATAAATATCCTCAATTTCATAGCGACCCCACCCTTGTTTCAAGTTAGCAGCCTAGGCAGTGGCAACGGATACAGATACAGACCGTCGAAAATTTTCTGCATACTAAACATTCACTGTACTTTATGTGAATCGCCCATATTGTTTGTCATCCACCATCGTTGCCTATTTAAACGCCTCAAAATTCGCCCTCAGTCTATTGGCGATGATTTGAGACGGGGCGGGAGGATGCATCCGTCGGGGACTCGGATGGAAAGCCAGCCTCTCCCAGGACGAGCTTAACGGAGAGGGGATGGGTGTGGCTACAGGCAGGAAGAGCCACGACGCTTGGCCGCCAGGGAGAATCTGAGCGCAGGGCGTGGTAAGCAGCAAGAACCGCAGCGCTTCCCTAGGCGCTTCCACTCTGTGCGCGTAATCGCTGCCGTGCGCTTCGCTGCTCCCCGTCGGCAGAGTTTCGGTGAGTTCCGCGGGCGTGTGGGCCAGGAATTGTGGAGTGGAGAGGGGTAATGGCACTTCATGGAGAAGTGTAGTGAAGGCTCTTGCAGTGCGCTAATAACAGAAAATAAAGCCCTGCGGTATATAAGTAATGCGTAAACATCGTTGCGGGAGGGAAGGCACTCTCTGTCTGTGATAGCTCCGTGCGCCTGCTGACGGAAAGGGGGGACGTGGGGACACGTTTGCCGGCTTGGGCGTTGGCTCCCGACGTGACGATTACGAAATCGGAACTTCTGGGCGCTGGCAGGGAACCCTCCGCTCCGCCTTTTTGCGCCCCCGCGTTTCCTGCGCCCTTTCCAGAGTTTACTGGCGACTGCACAGAGCACAACCTGATACTTTCTGCTCGTCTTCTCTTGCAGCGTCTCTTCTTCGCCGGATCGATTCCCGAAACAATGGCAAAGGTGAGTCATACCCGGCTTCCTTCTCTTTCTCCTTATTAAAATGTGTTTTATTAAATTAACGAAGTGGGTGGGCGGGGAAGCAGCCTTGGCGCCATCTTGGCAGGGCATTCATTTATCTGTATGGGTTCCTTCTTGCAGTCTGTCTCTGAAGAGCTCAGGGCGATGTGCAGGGTCTCTAAGCGCCCTCCCTCTTTATTACAACCCAGTGAGGTAGGTTAGATCGAGGGAAGGTCTCATTAAAACTCACAAAGTAAGCTCTGCAAAGGAACGGTCATGGTGGCTGTTGCCTTTAAAACGATGCTGCTATGGCAGAGACATAAAGTTTTCCTTCTGTTAATTACTTAGAAGTTTGCACCTGGCAGTACATGTGAAAAGGATCTAGAGGTCTTGGTGGACCACAGGCTTAACATGAGCCCACAGTGTGATGCAGCAGCAAAAAAGCTAATGCTATTCTAGGCTGCATCAACAGAATTATAGTGCCCAGATCATGGGAAGTAATACCTGTAGTAGCACTCTATTCTGCCTTAGTCAGACCACACTTGGAATAATGTATCCAATTCTGGGCACCACAATTTAAGAAGGATGTTGACAAGCCGGGACATGTGCAGAGGAGGGCAAGATGATCAAGTGTCTGGAAACTAAGCCTTAGGAAGAGTGCTTGAAGGAGCTGGGTATGATTAGCCTGGAAAAGAGGAGACTGAGAGGAGATATGATGGCCATCTTCAAATATCTGAAGGGCTGTCACATGGAACAGGGAACATGCTTGTTTTCTCCTGCTCTGGAGGGTAGGACTCGAACCAGTGGTCTTCAAGTTAGAACGGAGATTCCGACTAAACATTCAGAAAAACTTTCTGACAGTAAGAGCTGTTCAGCAGTGGAACAGACTCCCACAAGAGGTGGTGGGCTCTCTTTCCTTGGAGGTTTTTAAGCAGAGGTTGGGTGGCCATCTGTCATGGATGCTTTGGCTGAGATTCCTGCATTGCTGGAGGTTGGACTAGATGATCCTTAGGGTGCCTTCCAACTGTTAAGATTCTATAATTCTATAACCTTGACAGTCTGTTTCCCCCACCATTTTTCTTGTTCCCTGCCTTACTGACAAGGAGTGTTTCTTGTGGGTGGGGAAGTCTGCCCTACAGATAAAAGGGACTTTCACTTCTGCCCTTAACTGTCATACTGCTCAGTGCTGAATTCTGCCTGAGTCAGTCTATCCAAGAGTTTTATAGAGAGGCAGAATCTGTAGCAAGGGGAGTTCAGCCTAATCATGTGAAATCCACGTCAGACTTTCCCCCATTTTCCATTCTTTTAGCCAAGTTTCCTGCACTGTAGTTTTGTGCTGTGAGTGGGCGTTGCCTATTTCTAGTGGTTAAGAAGCAAGAAGCCAGGCAGAGAGAAAGATTCCAAATTCCACTTTCCTCCTCCTCCTCTGTTTTCTATTACTTGCTCCTTGTGGCCAGACTTCTTTTGCATTACATTCATTATCTATCTCTCTGAATGACTTTTTTCTTTATAAACCTTAAAGTTATTTTTTTTCTGAATGTATATGAAGACTTTTCACTATCATCACAAGACTTTACTTTTGAAGCGTCCAGGAATGGCAGCTGAAGGACTAAACACATGGGACTACAGATATTTTATAAGTTTACAAAAAACAGCCATGTGCCCCAGTGTCATAGTGCTAGCCCAAATTGCCCCATCCCTGAGCTGCTATTGACCAGAGAGGAAGAAACTTATGAGGTTAATATTGTAGTTTAAATGTGCAACTTTATTTTTCTGTATTGCAATAGCAGCTTTGGGGAATGACATGGAGTTGAGAAATCAGTGTGGTGCAGAGGCTCCACAGGTCCTGTGCAAATCAAACTTCCTTGCACTGGGGCTGCTGTCTGTAACATAAGATGTTTGGATTCTAGTTAAGGAACTTCCCTATCAGGTGTAGTTTGACTCTTAAGAAAGCTTGGAAAACTCAAAAGAGGAATCTCTGGGAACAATGGGCCACCCCATATGTGGCAGTCGTAATGCAACTTGGCTGTAGGTAAATGATTTTCTTTCATAAATAGATTGGGAGCATGGCACAGTGGGAGAGGCCTTTAAGCTTTTGCCCCGGCCTCAGTCCTGGTTGGAACAGGCCCCCAGGTGTATGTTTGTCTCATAGCTCCCACTGGCACTAGTGGCTCCAGCTGCTTTGCTATCACTCAGTAACTTTGAGAGGATTGTGCAAAATGACTCCGTTGGAAGATGTTGTCCTGAAGGCTTTATGTGATATGCTGCTTTTGCTCAAAGTGTTTAATCCAGTGTTTCTCAACCTTTTTCCTACGTGGCCGCCTCCCAACCTTGTTTCCTTCCTGTGCACCCCCCCCATGGGCGTAGCCAAGGGGGGCGGGGGCCAGCTGCCCCACAAATATGTAAAAATCAATACAAATCTGAGGTTCTGTCCCCCCCAACAAAAGCCTGCCTCCCCTAACAAAAATTCTGGCTATGTCCACGCCCCCCCTTCCCTCTGGCAGAAAGGTAGCTATTTAAATGTTTTGTTTGTAAATAGAACATATTTTATTTATAATTTTTATAATTTATACAGAATACAATTGCAAAAAATGATGGGAAAATAATGAAATATTGTTGAAGCAGGAAAAAAACATAGAATGGACCTGGAAGGGACCCCAGAGGTCATCTTTCTAGTGCAACCCCCTGCAATGCAGGAAACTCAGCGAAGGCATCCATGACAGACAGCTATCCAACCTCTGCTTAGAAACCTGGGCTGCTGCTGCTGGCTGGCCCTGCACCCCTCTGCAACATCTGAAAGTCCTTATCCACTAGGTGCTGGGGTGGATTGAACCCTGTGCCCTGAAGAGTCAGGCCCAGGCTGCCAGCAGGCCCAGCACTGGCTGCAGCAACAAGCAGTTCGGGCTTGCCCAGCCCTACTCATTGCCACCCCACCACCGCACTTACCTGACCTGGGGGTTCTGGATCACAGGCTCTAGTGGTCAAAACGGGAGCCCCAGCTATCGCCCTCTCCCACTGAAAACAAACCAGGACTGCTCCAAGAAAACACACATGGCAAAAAGGAGCATTAGGCCCTGATTGGCCACCCTCTTACCCGCTTGTGATTGGCCAAGCAGGATTGCCAGCCAATCAGGATTAAAAAGTAAAATAAAATTATTTTCACCATTTCTCACTTCCCTCTGTGGCTCCTAGCCTTGTGCTGTGCCCCCCCATTTATACATTTTCACTTTGAATATCCGGGGGGGGGGGGTGTCATATGGCCCTCAGTTGGGAAACACTGGTTTAACCAGAAGTTGGTTGCCATTCATAAACATGAGAATCAACACTATGTGTGTCTGCAGTCTGAGCAAAACCTCTGAGAAAAATACATTGACATGGGGTTACAATCCAGGAGGAAGCTGGGCTGCATACACATTGAGCACCCTTGCTCTGTTCCCAGACCTTCATGTGTTGGGTGCATAGGCTTTTTCACATGATCAGGGAACCCCAACTGTCTGTGCTTCCTGAATTTCATGGGGAGCCTAAGCATTTTCTGCCAGATATGCGTAGGCTCTCTCTTCAGATCTTTTACTCAACACAGGAAGGTATGAGTCGGAGATATCAGAGCCAGGAACAGCATTTGTGGGCCTCTCCATGCATTCATTAGAATGTGTGTGTGATAACTTCTGAAGAGGGAGTAAGAGGCAAAATAGTGTGAAGTACCCGGCTCAGCTCATACAAATATTCCATTTTCTGAATTCCATGAAGCTCACAGTTTGATCTTTGAGAAGATAGATGAGACAGAGAAACACCTTGATTATTTAATGGGTTGATGCACGATGTAAATGAAGTTAATAATAAGGGGCTCAGAACAGCTAGTTTTGTCTGAAGTTACTCTGATTCTTGAAGCCTGGGAAATAAGTCAGTTCAAATACCTTCCACATCATGTCTAGTCTGGCACTGTGATAACATTCAAAGCAGCATGGGCAAATCTGGCTTATGAGGAATGAACAAGCAGGAGCTAACTACAAGTGAAGTAAGATAATTTTTCAGTCTTATGGAAGGCATGCTAAAGAGTAGATTACAGAAGTTACTGGCACTTAGTATTTGCCTAGTCTTGCTCTGCTGTAGTCTGGGTTGACTAACAGTTGTAATGTTATATCACAGAACTGTCACCTAATGTCTAGAATAACCACCTTGCTGCAATGATTACCCACGTCCTTTGTAATCGGAGTAGTTTGCCTTTTCTAACAAAGCTGTTTCTATAGTAGCAGTGCACAACTGTTACGTGTTTGGATGTTGTCCCAAGATACTAGGAAAGGAAGCCCAGGACATTAATTGAGTTGATTGCAATGTGTGTACATTTGGAGAATATGCAGTATAAAAGATGTGTGTACTGTTTTTAGGTATGTTTAATTGGGCAGTCCTTAAACCAACATTGCTACTTTTTCTGGGTTTTTAAAAATAATTTTGTACGAAGGGCCTCTACTCATGTACAGAGTGTCTTCCTACTCAAGAACGCACATTTGAAAAAAAAAGGGTCACTCAAATGGCTTAAAACCTAAACAGTTCTTGCCACACGTCCATGATTTGTTATGAAACTATTTATATTCAGGGAAAGTATATTGTAAAATATATGCATATTGCATCAGCTGGAAAGGGTGGGGCACATCCATTAATTTAGCTTTTTAAAAACCATAGGTTTGGTTCTTTTCTGGTTGGTACTCATACTCCTTTATAAAAAGAAAAATGATTGATTCATTCATCTATCTTTCATAACAGACATGATCTGCATGTATGTTGCACTTCAATGTATGTATCCTATAGGAATTGGCCCCTAGAGCACACATCCCTGGAGACACAAAGCAGGCTCATTCATATTGTGAGCACCCTCAGAAGTGTCTTCCTGTTAGCGTGGGTGGCACTGTGGTCTAAACCACTGAGTCTCTTGGGCTTGCCGGTCAGAAGGTCAGCAGTTCGAATCCCTGTGACGGAGTGAGCTCCTGTTGCTCAGTCCCAGCTCCTGCCAACCTAGCAGTTCGAAAGCACACCGGTGCTAGTATATAAATAGGTACCACTGCAGCGGGAAGGTAAATGGCGTTTCCATGTGCTCTGGTTTCTGTCACAGTGTTCTGTTGCACCAGAAGCAGTTTAGTCATGCTGACCACATAACCCAGAAAGCTGTCTGTGGACAAACACCAACTCCCTCGGCCTAAAAGCGAGATGAGTGCTGCAACCCCATAGTTGCCTTTGACTGGACTTAACCATCCAGGGGTCCTTAACCTTATTTATATATACATAAAATGATTTATCAGACCAGGGCAGACTTGAAACATTATAGGTTTGTTGCTGTCCAGGCCATGCTTGGTCATTTCCCATCCTGCTTCTATTTCTCGTCCTGCAGCATTTTAAAGGTTTTTGAAGCATTTAGTCGCCTGTGGGAAGTGGGGCGGGGGGGGGCGAGGGAGAAGAAGAATGGTATGGGACACATTAATACAGACTTTTAAATACTCAGTGCTAGCTTCTGCCAATAAAATTAGCAATAATAAATGGGTCGGGGATGCAGGTGCAATGGCATAAATTGGCCGCTCACCCACCCACAAGTGTTCTAATGGAAGAGAGCCAGGAAGAGACCTCTTTCCAAGTCAGTTTCACAAAAGCATGGAGCTTTGCTATGAGGTGCAAGCATAGGATTGCAAAAAGGAACAGTGAAGAAGAAAGGCCTTTGAATCCAGTGTGAGTCATGTTGCCTCTTTTCTGCTGTCTGAAAACAGATGGTGCGATTCCGCAACAAGCTGCTGGTTTGGAGGGACCCAAGAAGAATATATTTGTTCCCTTGGATCAATTATCAAAGGAGAACATGGATTGGATTTTAATAGTGGTGTAGCAAACAAATGAATAGGCAAGGGTGATGTTCTTTAAAGTAAGTGCTTAGGAATCGATGGTGTAGCTAAGGACCAAAAGTGGATGGTTATGCAATAGACAGCCTTGCAATGTTTTTTAAAAAGGAGAAGTAGCTGCAATCTGGTGTGAAGGTGTGGTGGAAGGAGAGATTGCTTAACCCTTTCCCATCCTGTTGCTGTCTACTCAAAATCCCTCTGTTGATTTTTCTCCCCATTGAGTGGGAGAGAATTACAAAGTTTTCACATTTATAAAGGATATTTTTTGTGGGAAAATGGCAGGAGAGGGAAGAGTTAAACAGTCTTTCCTCTGTTGAACTTCCACTCAAACTGGCAGGTTTCCATAACTCCTATTGTTTTTAAACTAAAGCAGCCCACATGCCTTGGGAAGCTGTTCAAACATACCTTGGCTGATCTTTCTCTCCCCTTACATTACTGCTTAGCTTGTCTTCTCTCGCATTCACCTTCTGCTAACTCTCCTGTTTTCAGAGCACACTTATGTAGCCTCCCCACCAGACTGTAGCCTCCCCACCACCACCCAGATAGCGTTATTTACATAGTTCAATACTGGCAGCTGTCCTGGCTAATAAATTAATGGGCAGGCTGGTAGTTTTCCGCCTGGGTTCTGCCGCAGCAAAATCCTAGTAAGTTACCTTCACAATGAATGTCACTGTCTTTAGTTGGAATGCTAGCATTACAGTGGTTAAACATGCATATACTTGCAAGAGGAGGGCTTCCAGTCATCTGAGCTGTTTAACTAGGATTGCTTGTGTGTGAACGTAAGCTCGTTGCAAAACTCTGCATGCAGGATTGAGTCTTCAGTGTATTGCATGCTCCTCCCCAACCCTTCTGTGGTATTTCTCTCCATCATAAGCATTCTGCTGGAATTTGCCCACACATGTTATGATAAGATCTGGAAATGAACACTCATGCCAACTCTGTGTAAGTCTTTCTTCCTAACTGCACACGGCATTGCAAGCAGCCTCTCGCACTGAATACTCAGCATGTTCTCTTAATTGTAGTGTAAGTGTTGTAACTCTAACACAAACAACAGACAGCCCCAGAAAACTTAGCTGAACTGGGGAATTAATTCAGCCATCCTGAAAAAAAGCAAGTACCTCTTTAATTTGGCTGCAGTACCTTTCCCCTCATATGTATTTAATGCCAAGATGAAAAATAATCCTTGCTGATCTTCCAGTCTTGAGACACTTTCAGATTATTTTTTAAAAAACCTTCCTTCACACCAGTTCATAATCTAATCAAAAGGTTATTCTCAACTGATTTCAATAGACAGTATACATGCAGCAGTCTTCTTATCCAAACACTCCTTTAAACCCAGATTTTATTTATTGATTCATATTTTAAAGCTAAGAATCATTTGTAAACAGTTTGTAATAATAACAACAACAGAGGCCTGCAGTTATTGGCTTTGATATGAAAAATGGAGGTCATGAATTTCCTCTTTGCTAAGGAAATGCCTTATTAGCCAGTTGTTTCAGACAGGCAGGCAAGGAGCTTGTAAGCTTGGCCCTTTGTAAGGAAGATGCTTTGGTGCCTTGCTTCCAGGTGTCCAAGAAGGGCTCTGCTTGTCTTTCCTGCAGGGAAAGGGGTTGTTAGAACAGTTGGAAGGCAGGGGTGCTGGACAGCTCCCCTCAAGCAGTCAAACAACCCTGGGCCTTCCAGCCTTGGAGCTGGGAGGGAGCAGAGTCATCACACAACTGCTGGAACAATCCTGTCTTAAATCTTCCACTTCAAAGATGGTGGTGGTGGGCCTAGTCATTTGCTAGAGGACACTGGTACCCTTGCCACAGTGGGCAGAAACGCAGAAGTCTGAACAATAGTATTTATTTGTATTGATTATAAGTTTGGGCTGGGTATGCCAGTGGATGTGGAGATAATCATTCTGAATTCAGGGGCAGAAAAATAGTGTGTAGTCTTTTGGGGTCTTTCGAGTTTTCTAGTCCAGAATAAATTGAATAAAATGTGTTATGTTTGACATGTTGTTATGTTGCCTGTTGCATTTACTTTGCCTAGATTCTTTTTTTTTTAATGTAGTGTAGCATGGCAGCTATCCTACTGGGATATAATGATTCCGCTTTGGCTTAGAATAACACACACAGCTGCTGCCAGATAAATTACAGCTGCTGTTCAGATGCCAATTCTGTTTTGTCCTCTGTCTTTGCCTTTGACTTATGGTTGCCCTCTGAGCTAGATCCCTTTTGCCAGTTTTCTAACAATAGAGCAGATTAATTGAAACGGGCGAATAAAGAGTTGAGTTTCCTTGCTGGAGTCAGAGAACAATGCTAGCTTAATATAACCCAACAAGTATGAATAAGAAGATACTTACTGCCATATTGTGAAACTTGCACATACCGTTACAATGTCAGTAGTGTAGACTGTAAAACTGAGGGTTATTTGGAGGAAAGGAACAGACGAAAAATGAAATGGCCCTTCACACAACTGTTTCATTAGCACAGGGTGACATCTAGGATAGATTCAGGTGAGTATCTGAGGTTGTGAAGGCATGAGGGAGTTCTTCATGTGGTGACTATTTGCAAGCAAACACATTGATGTACCACAAATCCTTGTTTCCCCTTCCTGTTTACTCTGCATCTTAAAGGAATTTCATGAGGTGGTGGTCTGGATTATCCTTGAAACTTCTAAAGTTGTCCATTTATCTTTATTGTCAGTTCTGACAAGAGATCAGTAAGGAACCCATTCACATTATTTTGAATGGAATTGACATGTATTCTGGTGTCCCAACATCATGTGACCAGTGAGTCTTCTCTTCTCAGGTGTGTACTACTGGTGCACAAGGCAAATCCATGCACAGAATCTGCAGATTTCGGTCAGGAGGTGATGAACTGGATTTCACCTTGTAAATAAATTCAAAAAGCTGTGTACCCATTTGCCCAAACACCAATAATTGATTAAGCTACAACAGGAAGGCTCAACCATTGTGATTCTGAAGCACAAACTTTCCCAAGAACAGTTGCCCAGTCCCTAAAGGGAAGGGTTGTATAAGGAGTCTGGTTTATGAAGACTGGAACACCTAGCAGCCATCTTGATGTCCTCCAGATGTTGATAGACTAGAACACCTATAATCTTAGACTTTTGGCCATTGGGGCTGGGACTGATGGGAGTTTGAGTCCAACAACATCTGTGGAGGGCACCATGTTGGCTAACCCTGAATTTAGGGGCATATGAATTCTCTTCAAAGAAATGATGAGCTTTCATGAAACTTTGTTTGTTTGTTTAAAAATCCCACACACAACATTTTATTTTGCCTTCTATATTTGGATGCCTTCTTCAGGGACTTGAGTTAGATGTTTGGGAAGTGCAACTAACTAGCTTTTTGTCCAGCCCTTAATTATCTGACTGGAGGATTTTATTTTATTTTTGTGTTGGAAGGTTTTGTATTTTAAATATTTTATTTTTCAAATGTGTTTATGCATCATAACATTGAGTCAAACTTGTTGGATTCTTATGGTTCATGTCTTTTAGATATTGTGTTAATGATTAATGATTAATTAATAATCATTCGATGATTGAGGATTCCCCCCCTGCTTTTGGAATTATCGTAATATTGCCAAAACTGCAATGCCTTAATGTAATGTCATGTTTCTTTCTAGTATACAAAAGGCACTGTGAAGGATTTCCCTGGCTTTGATGCCAGAGCTGATGCTGAAGTCCTTCGAAAGGCAATGAAAGGCTTGGGTAAGGCATTAATTGTTTTACAGACTAGGTGGACCATTATCAGTTAATCAACGTGTTCGGATTCCTGCTTCATCCCTTGACATAGCAGTCATTCACTGATGTTTGCATAAGCAGCATATGACATACTTAGAAAAGCAATCATTAACAATGTGTTCCAGTAAAAGTAACTATTTATCCATTTTTTCTCCTGAACAGTGGAAGTCCTGTTCTAAAATAGTTACATTTCTCAGGAAATGTTAATTATTGTTTTCTAAAATAAGGGTATCACTGATTGATTAAAGTGTGAGCTGGAAGCACTGATTTGGCTTCATGATGTCAAAGCATAGACAAATTTGATTGGCTATTTGGCATCATTGGAAAGCCTGATCAGAATTAGAGTGATACTTCCTGCTCCCACTCGGATGCAATGTTGTTGTATCACTAAATCTAATTGGTTGCCTAACACATAGTGGTTCTTGATTAGCTGGGGTTACCTTGGGAGAGGCAATTTTCCCTTTTTTTTAATGGCGTTGAAGCAGGAGGTTGGAGAACTAATTAGTTGCAAGCCGTGCTTGAAAAAGGTAATTGGAGTTCATGGAAATCTCCCTCATAGACCAGGCACTTTCATGGGCAGAAATCTGGTATAGCCATGCCATACCAATAATGCATGTTAAAATATGTTTGGATTGGAGATTATATAGTGAAGTAGAGAGATATTTAGATAACTTTCTTCCGGCAACACAGAATTTCTAGAAAGTGAATATTCATGTGTACTGTAGCCTATTTTCAATGCTTGACATATTCATCTGCAAAATATTTATGTTCATCATTGCAATCAATCACTCTGTTTTTAATTTGCATAATTTAAGGAACGGATGAAGAGCCAATTGTGAAGATTCTAACGAGCAGAAGCAATAAGCAACGCCAGGAAATTGCGGTGGAATTTAAAACGTTGTTTGGCAGGGTAAGGAGGCTACTTTGGGTTGGGAGTTGATTTGTGTGCACTTGTCTGTATAATATGGATTTAGTGATGAATAATACTTCAGGTCTACTGGTTGCAAATTTTCTATTACTCCATGCATCCAACCCCAAATAAATACCATACTTTTCTGTGTACAAGACTAGGTTTTTTTTAAACTAAAAAACAATGTTTAAAAAGGGGGGATAGTCTTATATATGGGGGCAATCTCCCCCCATTTTCTTAATTTTGAGTCCCCCAAAATAGGGGTCGTCTTATACATGGAAAAATACGGTATACACCCTTCACGAACTTTTCATTCATCCTAGTGATGTTCCAGTTTTTGTGGCTGATGGGTTAATTTTAAACTGCATTTCTCATTAGTCAGGCATTTCTTACTAATTAGGCATTCTTCATTCTGTCAATTAGGACCTGGTTGATGACTTAAAATCGGAGCTTACAGGCAAATTTGAGACTCTGATGGTTGCTCTGATGAGACCTGCACGGCTTTTTGATGCCCATGCACTGAAGCATGCCATTAAGGTAAAATGAGTGGCACAAAATGAAAATATTGATGACTTTTTCTTTTTCTTTAGGAATGTATTTCCTATCATTATGTCTTCCTATCATTATGATGATGATCGTTCTGCTTGATTATTTATGGTGATTGCTTTCATTTTAATGATCTCATTTATTTTCTGATCCACCTGAGTAATTCGAGAAACATCTCAACCACTTGAGTTTTCAATGGTCTTTTGTCTTGTGGAAGAAGTGCAAACAATGTCTGGTCCATAAGAGTGTGTGCAAAAAAGCCATGCATGCCGAATGCTCAAATTTCACAATCGCAAGGTGTATTTCCTTTTAAAGTGGCCCTCTATGAGTGAATCCCATTGTTCTGCTTCCAGTGGAAGTTTTTAATGGCCATTAATGGTTCTAGTTTGTGATTAAATATATTATATGCAATGCTATTCTTAGGGATGGGGGAACCAGCAAGGAAAGTGTACAAGAGCTCTGCCTGATGAACACTGCATTTTGATTCACAAAGTAGCCAGCCAGGTTCCTATGCAAAGCCCATTAATGGGACACAAAGACAACAACCTGCTCCCATGTTGCTTCCACCAAGAGGTATTAAGAGGCATCCTCCCTCTGAGCCTAGCGATTCATTGTGATTTAATAACAATTGGCCACCGCTATATCTTACGATGGCAAATTCCATAATTACCTGTGGTCTGCCCTGAATTACCTTCTCATCAATTTCATTGGATGGCGTCATTGAGAGGGAATAAAACGTCCTCACTTTCTTCACACCATGCATAATCCTGTACGCCTCTTATCATGTCTCCTCCTTTGCTGTCTCCCTTTCTACTCTAAAAAAACCCTAGTTGTAGGTTTTCCTCATAAGGCGGGCCCCTTGTCATTTCTGTTGCCCTTTCCATGTAAGACAGATAACCGTTCTGTAAAACTGCTCACATTTGGCAATTTCTCTCAGCACCTTTTGTAAGCACCTTTCCAATTTCAGCACAGGGCTTAGGCTGGGAAACAAAATAATCTCTAGATATTATGTGCAAATGTCTGGTTAGATCCAATAACGTTTAGCAGGAACAAGCCCTTGAAGATACAGTTACTTACTAGTACAGTTATTCAACTATATAAACTGTTTCCAGTTGCTTATCCACTCTGAGCAGAGTATTCTAGCCAAATATTGATTTTGCTTTCCCAGCTAGGAATTTGAGGGGAAAAGGCAACTGGAAAGTTGACATACTGGGGTGGCTGAGTAAATGAAAGGACCATGATCTCATATTAATTTTAAGAGATAAAAATAATAATCATTAAGCTGACAGAAGGGGGAACAGGGATGGAATGGTTAATGATTAAAAGACTTGTTACTCAAGCCAGCTTGGTTATATTATGTAGAACGTGTAGACATTTGTCGGAGGTTTGTGGGGTTTTTTAAGCCTGATGAAAGCAGCCATTGATAATTCTCCATGACCACCCGCCTTACAACTTTTCTGATGTTTTACCCTCCTGCCTCAGAGGCTGGAATGACATTTTGGGTACTAGAACCCACACTGAAAGTCCACACCTCTGCAGGGCACCTGTAAATGGTGACAAGCACACGTTTGGAGCCTGGCTGGCTGAAAAGCAGTGGTTTACCTAGATTTCCAAAGGGGCATTTCATTCATGAACCTGTCTGCATGTTGCAGAAGAGGCCTTGTTACACTTTCCTCCACTATCTGTGGAGGTAAGGACCCATGGCCAGGCCTTAGTACTGGGCCCACCCTTTGAGTTTCACTTCCCACAAGGACTTGGCAAGGCCTTTTCCTGTGTGTTCAGATAGCAATTGAAGACAGTGCTGATTGAGTTTATTTATTATGATGTTCACTGAGCATTGATTTCTTCCCTCCCTGCCCCAGTTGCTGTTCAGTTTTTTTGTTTATTTTGGTTCATTTTGTATTTCATTTTAGTGTATTATATAGTGGGTGCAAGCCACTCTTTCAGTCCTACATTTGGACAAAAGTGAAATGGTTTTCTAAACTATTAAAAAGCATCTGGTGGGAGAAGGTTCCGGGGGACAAAAGCAGGGAAAGGATTAAGCACCTTCTTTCCCCCACTGTTTTTCCATTGCAAATGCCCCAGATTTTCACACTTTGGTCTGCCACTGAAAGTTGAGTAGTAGCCCTATGAATGCTACAGGGTAAAAATAGGGGAGCATCTTTGCCACTGGAATGGCTTGCAGTCTATTTCTTGCCCCAATTCAAACAACTTTACGTTGTTTGGCACTCTCAAAATATAGGAAGTAAATAAAAATAAAATACAGATTTTATACTGACAGTGGTGGAAAGCAAATACATGACCTCTTTGCTACAGGGCAACTTCTGCACAAATTAGTGCAACTGACATCTCAACTCATCAAACAGATGGCATGAATTGGCCCTTGATTTAGAAGCATCCCTACGTGTTCAGAATAAAGAATTACTTTGTTCACAAGTGTTGCAAATACATGCTGAGTAGTAAGCTCTGAAAAGAGGGGAGTGAAGTGAATCAAAATGGTTTATCATCCATAAATTCAGCCAGATGTTTGCAGAGCAAATCTGGGCTTGTAGTGATAAGGTAGTTTAAAATATTGGCTTTCAAAGTATTATCTTGTAGAGTTGTAATGTGACCACAGATATTAGAAGGAAGATACATCTATACAAAGTAGCAATTAAGTAATTGCATTAGCAATGCAACTCTAGAACTATTTAGAGTCCTGGGCACTGTCAAGGTCACTTCCTAGCCAAAGGAATGCACACGGCTGATAGTTAAATATTTATTGTCAAAGATAACACACACAGTCGCTTTTACAGCTCTGGGTATCTATGCAACACCAATCTAACGGCTAGGCAGCTATTCCCAGGTCCGCATTCTATGGAGCAGTTGCAGCAACTGGGGACCACCTCTGTTCCACCGGTTTATGTACCTTCCCCTGATGGGTTTCATGCATGTAGCCAGAGACTGTGTGTGGAAGCTTCCTTCATTCCTCCTTTTTGTATTCTCCTGGTTCTGGGGGACAGTGGTGTGGGATGTAAAACTGCAGTCAAGTACAACATTCCTACAGTGGACATATGACTTGAAGAGGGTGTGGTCTGTTGTACTAGCGTGGAGGAGCACACAGCCTCCATGTTCTGATCAGTGTGTGTGTTCTCCATTTTGGATGTTGCTATGTGTTTGGAGAAGGGACTGCTTAGCCGCAGTCACTTGGGACTAACTTCTTTATGGAATAGTTCTAGTTGTTAAGTACAGTCATACCCTTGGGTTAAATATGCTTCAGGTTGAGCGTTTTCAAGTTACGCTCCGCGGCGATCCGGAAGTAACAGAATGCGTTACTTCCGGGTTTTGCCGCTCACGCATGTGCAGACGCTCAAAATGATGTCACGCAGATGCGCATTCGCGGGTTGCATTCTACTCAGGATGCGAACGGGGCTCCGGAACGGATCCCGTTCGCATCCAGAGGTACCACTGTACTGTAACCTAAGCCTGCCTTCAGGGATATGTCTGGGAACCGGAATGAATCTGTGAGTAAACTATTTTTATAATAACGTTAATCAGATTCTTTTGTTTATTCTTTTAAGAGGGAAAGGCAAGGGATTTTACCAGGAAGGAATCTTTACTAGTAAGACTCAGATGAGTCAGCAGCAAGCTGATCGCTGCGTAATCTAAAAAGGAGGATGTTTGGAACTCTGCTAGAATATGGAACTTGCTAGTGCAAGTTTGGAAGGATATTATTAAATAATATATCCTCTCCTGCCTCCCTAATCATCCCCACAAGTGGTGCATGACCAGGTGAGAAAGCACCTGGCCTTTCACTTGCCTGACCTGCCTCTTCTGCCTCTTCTTCCTACCCATCCTATGCTCCACTCTCCAGCTTTGAAGCTTTTCATGCCTCTGCCTCTTGCCTCCTGGCTGGTACAGATTCCCATTGACCACTGCCCCCTTCTCTTGATTCAGACTCCAGCTTGCTGCCCCGCCCCCTTGTGCAGACAGGAATTGCAGTGAAATAATGTGGTCTCAAGGGACGTGGGTGGCGCTGTGGGTTAAACCACAGAGCCTAGGACTTGCCGATCAGTAGGCCAGCGGTTCGAATCCCCACAACGGGGTGAGCTCCTGTTGTTCGGTCCCTGCTCCTGCCAACCTAGCAGTTCGAAAGCAAGTCAAAGTGCAAGTAGATAAATAGGTACCGCTCTGGCGGCAAGGTAAACGGCTTTTCCGTGCACTGCTCCGGTTCGCCAGAAGTCGCTTAGTCATGCTGGCCACATGACCCGAAAGCTGTACGCCGGCTCCCTCAGCCAATAAAGCAGGATGAGCGCTGCAACCCCAGAGTCGGTCACGACTGGACCTAATGGTCAGGGGTCCCTTTACCTTATGTGGTCTCAGGGAAGGAGATCCCACCAACTCCTCTCCACCCACCTATTTCGCCAGGAAACAAGAGGCATGTATTTCATTCTTGTTAAGAATTGGAATGGAGTTATGAACTAAGCTGAAGTTTCACCTTCTGTTTTCTTCATATACTTTCATTTTAAAAATAATAATAATAAAAGTTTGTAACAACTAGTGATCAGGAGGGGACCTGAGGGCTGGAGCAAATCTGGCTGCAAGCCACATCTGATCTGTGAGTTGGGTGTTCTCCTCTCTTGGTTTATCCCCCAAAGTGGATCATTTCTGTCTTGAATGCTGAATAAATACATTCATTTATAATGAAACTTTTAAAAAGCAATCTTGATCCCATTAGCAGGCATGCTTATTTGCTCTTTGTATTTATTAGGCAACAACAGCTGTTATAAAAGTAACCACTAATGGCTCTTAGCTCCTCTTCTTTGCTTCTGTTATAAACTTTGCGGGTGGAGAACGGTTGTATTGGAGGAAATAGGAGGCAGATTCAAGCACACACTTTCCTGTACACATGCAGAGAAATACCATGACCTCATTGTCTCCGTTCCACAGCTGGACATCTGTCATCTGGCAGTACTACTGATAAGAGATGGTGGTCATTCTGTTCTTTGGTGAGGCTAAAACTATCCATTTGGCAGGCCTACTGGGATTTTCTTTTAGTTTTATTAGAAGGACCGTGTTGTAGGAATCCTTATTTCAGCTCTTAACTCTGCCACGTTTCCTGTGTGAGTCAGTGCAAATTCTATTTCTGGGTCTTCATGTACCCTTATTGACGTGGCATTCAGGAAGCAGAACTTTGTAGTCTTGAGCATTATGAATTTATTTCAGATGCATTTTAAGTAATTAATTTTTTGAGGTGTGTTTTGCTTTAAAAAAAAATTCTGTAGAAAATGAACGTCCCCATGAGATTATCTATCTTAGAGGTGTATATTGAACAAAAATAACTTACATAATTTCATCAACCAAATCCATTAATTACAGGGGGCAGGAACTGATGAAAAAGTCCTTACTGAAATTCTTGCATCTAGAACACCAGCCGAAATCCGGAATATAAAACAAGTTTATCAGGAAGGTAATAGCAGTGCTTTTTCTCTGTGTTGAAACGCTATTGTACTTGCAGGAGCTTTTGTCTGTGCATGAAATAATAGAATAAGGAAAGCGGAAAATATACAGAATGCATCTTCAGTACTTGGAGAGATAAGGCTTGTAAAAGCTTCAAATGCTTTGTTTTGGGTGCACATTCTTGTGCTTTGCACTACATAATTGAATTTCTTCCTTTGACATTTTCTTTAGAATTTAATTCAGTCAACAAACAGGATTCTAACAACATGTGAAAGAGGGAATTCGGTACCACTTAGTGATTTGAAAAGGCTTATTCTGAACCATTGATTGTAGATAAAGTATTTATTTCCTGGTTCAAAGTGCTATTAAGGCCGCCCTTTCGCTTGAGAAATCAGCATTGTTTATAAGTTACAGTCAATACAGTCAATTGGATGGGATTGCTTTTTTAAGGGGGAGGAAAATATCACAAAGCATAATAGAGTGAGGCAACCAATTCACACTGTTATTTTTGTGCTGCAGTTTCTCTTTTCAGATAGGCTCTCTGGTAGCTCTACTATAGAGGAGGAATCTGCTGATGGTTAGCTTTGGGTAGCTGTGTGACTTGTAGTATCAATGAGCATGTCTGATCTCAGGGGTGGGAAACTGTTTGCATGGAGGGAGGGTAGAAGAATACCAGAAGCCCAGTCCACACCTTACCTTCACATAGATCTCTTGCATGAAGAGGAAGAAGCACCAATGGCCTTGCCCCTGCCACATCCACTTGTTCAGTGTGGTTGTCTGTAAAGGGGCAGTTGTGCATGAATAGCTGAATGCATGAAAGTGACCCATGTGTCGGGCAACTGTGTCAATGTCTGTCTAAGTTTCTCATTTTTCCAGTCTTCACTTCACTACATTTCCACATCCGTGCAACTTCTTTTAAAAAAGAAGGCCCTGGCGCAATTTAGTGCAGATACACACATTTTTGCAAGCAACGTAATGTATGTAATATATGTTTTCATTCATAAAAAACATACTTGGGAGAATTGCCATTCTAGTTGTTTTATATACATATGTATGACATCAACATAAAGTAGTTCACATTTTGTACAGTGATGGGTGTGTTCCCTTTTTTTGCAGAATATGAAGCTGACTTAGAAGATCATGTAACTTCAGACACTTCTGGTTTCTATCAGAGGATGCTGGTAGTTCTCCTTCAGGTAAGCATCTACAGTAGATGTCTTAAGCAGGAAATTCAAGGCAAGGGATGCTTTATTTAAAGTGGAGTCTCTGCATTATGGCTCCAGTATATGTTTTGTGGGGGGTGGGATTCTTTGCGTAAATCAAACCCCTGCGTCCAGTCACACTTCCCTGCGTCGCTCTGCTGGAAGTTGACCTGGCAGGAGAGCAGAGCTGCAGCGGTCCCGTCCGTGTGAGATGAGGGATAAATCAAGTCCAGAGACAGTTCAGTTCTTACCTCTAAAAGCGTTTATTTACAAGGCAATAAATCCGTCCGAAACTTCCGACATTCTCATCCGTGCTCCAAGAGCACACTCGCAGCTTCTGTTCCAAGCTGCTGCTCAGCGAAGAGTGAAAGTGAGTCTTGAAACAGAGAGACGCGCTGCGTCACTGCTCTGCGACAGCAGACTCCTCCTTTTTCTCCCCCTCCTTTTCTTCCCAGACGCAGGACACCTCGGAGATCTGACCCTGTCAGTTCCAAACTCCACACCCCCTCTTGTCCTGCGTCTGGAGACAGTAGCCATCAATGCTTTCCCCATACACAGACCCTCACAGAACTCCTCGTGCTTCTGGAAGGTTAATGGTTTTGTGAAACCATCAGCGAGGTTCTTTGTTGAGGGACAGTATTTCAGAGCAACTAGCCCCTCATGAACGCTCTGACATACATTCTGGAAACGTATGTCCAAATGTTTGGTCCTCGCCTTGAATTGCCCTGTCTCAGCTAATTTAAGGCATGGTTGATTGTCTTCATGCACCACCACGGGCAGACAATCCTCTTCACAGATTTCCTCGACCAAACACACATAGAACTCCAGTTCTCTGCAAACCTCTGATAGCGCACTGAACTCAGCTTCAGTAGATGAAAGCGCTATGAGACTTTGCTTCCGGGACCTCCACCCAATCACTGAGTCCCCAAACTTCACCACTAGGCCTGACACTGATTTGCGGTCCTCAAGGTTAGCCCAATCCGAATCCACCCAGGCGGTCAGCTTGACATCACCCTCAGCTGACATCTTGAGGCAAAAGTCTTTGGTATCTTGCAGGTAACGTAGCACCCGCTTAACACCATTCCAGGCCTGTACATTAGGACTTGAAGCCTCTCTACTGAGCAGATTGACAGCAAACGCTATGTCTGGTCTGCTCCACTGTGACAGATACAACAGACTACCCAGAGCTGACTGAAAGAGTTCAGTGTTTTCGAACACCACGCGTTCTACTTGCTGACACTCCTTCACATACCCAGCCTCCATGGGTGATCTGGCACCTGCACAATCAGACATCCTGAACTTCTCAAGCAACTGCTCAATCTTACCTTTCTGGCGAAGCAAAAAGCTTCCATCACTTGCTCTTGCGATTTCTACGCCTAGATAGGACTTGACATCTCCAAGTTGCTTCAGCTTGAACCGCTTACCAAGCTCCTTAGCAAACTTCTCCACCTGTTCACTTGTCCTTGCCATCAACAAGATGTCATCAACAAACACCTGTGCCACTTGCTGTTGCAAGCCTGAATCTCTAATGTAAAGACAACTGTCTGCAAGAGATCTCTTAAAACCTAGCTTTTCTAAGGCTTCATGTAGGCACATATTCCAATTCCTGGCAGATTGGCGTAACCCATAGATGGATTTGTGCAATCGCCACACAACGCCTGGCTCACTGACTTCGAACCCTGGAGGAGGACGCATGTACAACTCCTCCTGGAGATCTGAGTTCAGGTAGGCGACATCCACATCAAAATGGTTCACCTTCCAACCTCTCTGTGCTGCTACTGCCAAAAGCATTCTCAAAGTCTCCGCCCTAGAAGTCGGCGAATAGACCTCTGTGAAGTGGACTCCGCGTCTCTGCGTAAATCCACGCGCCACTAACCTCGCTTTGTACTGTGGCTCTCCTGCTTCTGTGGGTTTAAGACGGTAAACCCATCTGCAGCCAACAGCTTGCTGGTTAGCCGGCAGCTGTGTGAGTGAGAACACTCCAAGAGACTCCATTGAGTTCATCTCCTTCTGCATCGCCTCATGCCATTTGCTGGCTTCTTCCCGAGGCAACTTCTGAACATCCTCAAAGGATTCAGGTTCACATCTAGCCACACCAACCCAGACACTCGTGGCCTCATACCTTTCAGGTAGCTTCCCTTTGGTTGATCTTGCTGACCTCCTCAGCGTGAATTCTGGAACTGCGCCTGATTCACCTGGATCAACCCTCCTATCCTCTATGTCAGAATCATCCCCCTCTGACCTGCTGCGCCGTTTAGGGCGAATAGCTGGTCCTGCTGGCGAGGATGGTTCACTCCTTGGCTCAGACTTGACAGAGACCTGTGGAGGGGTCCTGGGACTCCCCTTTGGAGAGATACGGAGCCTCTCCCTTGGAGATCCCGGCTCTGGACTCTGTGGCTGTGGACTGTGCTCATCAGCAACAGGTTCAGCCTCGCCCTCCTCTTCCTCATCTGAGTCTACCAGAACATCCGGGTTTCCGTGAAGCCGCTTCCACCCACTCTGCTCGCAAAACTCAGCACTGCCGCTAATAAGCAGCCTGGACTGGTTGCCAGTAGGGTATGCGAAGCGCCACGCCTTTGAACCCGGCTCATAGCCCACAAAGATCATCTTCCTGGATCTTGGCTCCCCTTTCCTGCGCATGGCCTTTGGAATCAGAACCCAAGCCGTAGACCCAAAAGTGCGCAGAAAATGTACTTTGGGCTTTTTCCGATGAAGCAGAAAGAACGGTGTGTCTCCTACACTGGAATTGAACACTCTATTCTGCAGGAAGCAAGCTGTTCTATAACTCTCGGCCCAAAAGCGCTGTGGCAGCCCCGAGTCTGCCAGCATAGCATTCGCTGACTCCTGTAGCGTGCGAAACTTCCTCTCTGCAACCCCATTCTGTTGCGGAGAGTGGGGGGCCGTCAGTCGATGACTGATACCCTTCTGCCTGAAGAACGATTGCAGCGCAGAACCTGTAAACTCCCCCCCACGATCGGACTGAAAGGAAACTACTTTGGTAGAGAACCGTAGCTCTACCGCTGTGATCCAATCCCTGATCAGTGCAGCTGCCTCTGACTTCTGTTGCAGCGCAAATAGCCACGCATGTTTTGTAAAATCATCAACCAGAACCAGAACCCACTTAGATCCAGCTAACGAAGGTGTCGGCATGGGTCCCGACAAATCTGCATGGACAAGTTCAAAGGGTTTACTGGTTTTCCTCTCAGACCTGGGATATGAGCATGTTACGACCTTTGATTGCTTACAGGCTTGACAATCTAGGTATTTGTCACATGCCTTGAACCTGCACCCAATGGTGTTGTCTGTGGCCTTCTTCACATATGACCACCCTGCGTGTCCAAACCTGCGATGCCATAAGTGTAAACAATCATGGTGTGGTGGGACATTGGCACACTGCCCTTGGGCATCGTCAATGGACTCTCCACTAGCCCCATTTTCCACCAGCCCCATTTTCCCACCAGCCCCATCTTCAAGGGGCATCTCGACCAGAAAGAGCGTGCCTCTTCTCTGGACACTGTGGATCTTCTTCCCATTCCTGTAGAAGGAACACACATTGTTAGAAAACAAAACATCAAACCCAGCAGCCATAAGGGCTGGCACACTTAAAAGAGAGTGGGCAAGCTCTGGTACCACAAAAGCTTCTACCCAATGATCTATAAAAGAGCAATAAAGAAGACCAGTTTCAGTCAGTGGTCTTTGAGACCCATCTGCTAAAGTAACATAGCGTCCAGTTTTAACTGTCTTGCAGTTCCTCAGGAGCCCAGCAGATGTCACAAGACAATGAGAGGCTCCGGAATCGATCACGAGAGATAAAGAGTGTCTCTGGTTATTTTCCACAGATGCCATGGCGTTGCTAGCACTCCCATCGGTTGCCATGGCCACAGCCTCTCCCCGGCTAAGGCTCTTGTCTTTTCTCAGAGACGCCAGCGCAGCTGTGAGGTGATAAGACGCCTTGTCTTTGTTTTTCTCCTGGCCTGCTGCTTTCCCACGTCTATGCTGGGAACCGGCCCTGGGAACCTGCTTTGTTGACATTCCACGCCGGCCAGTGTCCTTGGCAGCCTGGGCCTCTAGCGGATGCTTCCCAGCGCTGTTGGACGTCGCCTCAAAGCACAAACAACTTTCGAAGCCTTTCGCTTTCTCAGAGCTCTTGGAATGGCCTGCCTGGCCTGCCCCCCCACTGCCTTTTGGGGTGCAGCCTGCGCTCTCTTCCACAGCTCTCAGCTGCTCTCCAGCACACAGAGGTGTCGAAGCATGGAAACAGCTTCCCGGAACAGCCCCCTCTGGTCTTGCTCCCTCTGGGCGTCCTCTAGCCCCCTCTGATGTGGCTCCCACTCCGGCCTGGAGCTTGCTCCCTTGGCCCTCGGCTTCGTCCCGGCCCTTGGCTCCTGCTGAGCCTTCGCACAGACTCCTCAGCACCTGCCAAGCGGCCTCAGCCGATTCAACGCCCTCCAGGTGGGGCAACAGCAAAGCGTCCACACTTGCTTTCAGCAGGCAAAGCTCCCTCTGCCCTCTCTCACTCAGCAGAGCAGTAGCTTGCATGGGTGGGGCCGGCTCCTTCTGGACTGGACTCCAGAGCCCTGTGGCCACAAACCACCCCCTTGCTCCTCTTGACCAGGCCTCCCAGTTGGCCCCATTCAGCCTCTCACCGGGGTAGCTCTCTTGGCTCTGCTGTGCCTGTGCAGCAGCCATTCTTCTCCCCCCCGGGGCTTCAGCGTACTCACAAGTTTGCCAGCAAGCCGGACCTCCGAAGCAGCCGTTCCTTCTGGCTCTTGGCTCCGCTCTCCGGCACCTCCCTTCTGCCCTTTCCTGGCAGGAGATTACAGCAAACCGACGCTGGCAGTCTTCTCCCTTCTCACACTTGTCAGGAAACGCGACACGTCCATAACCTTTGCGTAAATCAAACCCCTGCGTCCAGTCACACTTCCCTGCGTCGCTCTGCTGGAAGTTGACCTGGCAGGAGAGCAGAGCTGCAGCGGTCCCGTCCGTGTGAGATGAGGGATAAATCAAGTCCAGAGACAGTTCAGTTCTTATCTCTAAAAGCGTTTATTTACAAGGCAATAAATCCGTCCGAAACTTCCGACATTCTCATCCGTGCTCCAAGAGCACACTCGCAGCTTCTGTTCCAAGCTGCTGCTCAGCGAAGAGTGAAAGTGAGTCTTGAAACAGAGAGACGCGCTGCGTCACTGCTCTGCGACAGCAGACTCCTCCTTTTTCTCCCCCTCCTTTTCTTCCCAGACGCAGGACACCTCGGAGATCTGACCCTGTCAGTTCCAAACTCCACAGATTCATCTCCCCCAAGCCTGTTTATACGTGGGTCCTTGCTTCTTTAAGAGTATAGTTCAGACATTTCCCCCTAATAGCCTGTGTCCCATAGAACACTGGGTGGAAGGAAAACATGAATCAAAGAGCATGAATGTTGTAAGTTCTGAGGTCCTGTCCCAATTTCCTAGACCATCTTCACCCTTTCCTCTTACCTTTTTTTTTTTAAAAAAAATGACTTTCCCCCTTCCTTTCCTCCTTTGTACCTGCTCCTTAGAACCACTACGCTAGTTTTAGTAGTACTGTAGAAAAGGTTCCTATTGCAAGATGGGCACCTCTTGTCCAAATGTGCCATCCTCTCAACAACATTGACAGTAAGGGTACTTTCCAACAGATTTTCCCTGTGGTCTTGGTTTGTTTGTTGAGTATCCACAGCTCAAATGCAACATGGTGCCCATGCACAGCTTGGCTCTGTCTATCTGCATACTGGAGACAGTGAATCCCATAGGGCATGTGTAGCCCATGCACAGTGCCTACCAATGAAGGCCGAGGTGGCTGCAAAAAACTCTTTGGGAAGGACCATAGCTCAACGGTAGAGCATCTGTCTTACACGCATAAGGTCCCAGGTTCAATTCCCGCCATCTCCAGGTAGAACTTGGAGAAACTTCCTGTCCGAAACTATGGAGAGCTTTTACCAGTCAGTTTAGACAATGCTGAGCTAGATTGAACCATCGGTCTGACTCAGTATACAGCAGCTTCTTGTGTTTCTCTTTGCCATATCAAAACCTTTTTCGACAGTGCAGAATTTTTATACCTAAGTATATTCATCTCTTTCATTATATTCATGAACCCATTCTGTTCCCCCCCCTTTATCCCATTTAGGCCAATAGAGACCCTGATGGCCAAGTGAATGAGGCGCTGGTTGAGAAAGATGCTCAGGTAAGACTCTCTACTTGTCCTTTCCCCCAAGTG
Source organism: Podarcis raffonei (assembly GCF_027172205.1). Lineage (NCBI taxonomy): Eukaryota > Metazoa > Chordata > Lepidosauria > Squamata > Lacertidae > Podarcis > Podarcis raffonei. The sequence continues at coordinate 52,049,287 of NC_070610.1, forward strand.
TTTTTGAAAAAGCACCCTAAAAATACATGCAAGTAGATGTTCACTTTGAGGGTGCAGTTCCAGCATGGAAATGTAGATCTGCAGCCCATTCAGTTGTGCGTGCATGGATAATAAAGGCCTTCCCATTATTTTTATTTCCCTTACATTCTGCAGTCACTGCATTGTACAAACTTGGCAAATAAAGGAAGCACTGTTTGGAGCTGGTCCCGAAGGGCCCCTGCATTTCAGAGCCCTGTTCTCAGCCTGTAAAAGGCAGACATTTTGAATATTTTTGCAAGTGAGAATTCATGGAGTGTTTTGATGCAACTTACTGAGCCTCTGTTAAGCTTGCAGCCACCATTTTCGTTTTTTTCCAGAATGATCCATTCCGAGGTGCCTTTAGGGAAAGAAATAGCTGCAACCAAAAAAGAGTGAACCTCACTTTTTTGGGTGCGGTGGCCATCAATTTCTTTCCATTCTGGGAAAACCGCCAGCAGCCTGATAGAGGCTCAAGAACCTTAATAGGTCTCCCCATTCCCAAACAATAAGAAAGAAGGGGTGCAGGTTCACCTTCCTCTTTTGATGAGGTCCCAGACTCTTCAAATCTAAGCTGGTGATTCTCTCTGGAAAATGTTTGGCTGAGCCTTGACTGGCCTGTTAGAGGGAGCATTTTGCAGCATCCCATCTGGCCTTGGGTCATTCAGTAGGAACATGCTGAACCTGGCACTAATCTACGCTGCTGCACAGCTATACTGGGTTAGCGATCGGCCATGCTTCATTCTGACATGCAACAAAGTCATAGGGATGTATCCAGTGCTGCACCAGTTGGGACCACAGATCCAATTGGACTTCTCTCTCCTCTTCTCCCCCTGCACACACCCCAAAATCTGCTCCAGCGTGTGTACCAACCCAACTGCACCACTCTTAACATTAAAAAAAGATAAGTGGGAAGGAGATGGGACCCACCAACACCCCAACAAGAACTGAGCATGTTCAATGGCTGTAGAAGGCTGACTACCCCATGATTCGAAATGGAAAAGCAAGAGGGGAGAGAATGGGGTATCCTGAACGAGGGTGTTCCGTTTTGCAAAGTGCTGCAAGTCCCGCTTGTGTGTCATAGTATATGTGTTAATTCAGATCTTGGGTGACTCATAAGAGGGTGGAGTGAGTGCTAAAACCATTCATGTAAAATTACTTTGATGGGATTCTTTTTGGGAAGCAGATGAATAACATTTTCCATGGTTCTCCGTGTGTGTGTGTGTGTGTGTGTGTAAGCTCTGAGTTGGTTTACAAACAGGAAAAAGGAGTGGTAGCAACAAAGTAATCGCTTAGGTCACACTGTATTTTAGAGCAGACTGGCTGGGAAGTTAATTATAGTAATCTTAGCTGCTTCATCACAGGACAAGTTCATCAAATGTTATCGCTTTTTTTTCTTTCTTGCCAAGAGGAGGTTCCTCCCAGGGCAGGTTTTCATGGTTCCCAGAGTATCCTTCATTCTGGTACCTTTCTTAAAAAATTAAAATTAAAATTCAGTAGTATTTCAACCTCCCTTGAGAGTATTTTTTAAAATGCGATGTGGTGTTGATTTTTAAAAATTAAGTACTGCTTGGACTCGGCCAGTGATATCCCACTACTGTATTTCTAGCTGGGAAACCACACTACTGCTACTGCTGCAGTGTGTCTTTGCAAGAAGTACTTCTCTTAAATGAGAGAGTGAGCATACACCTCCACCCTAGTGTTACAGTATATTTTGCCCGCTACAAAATGGGACCTGGTGACCTTCCATGGTCTAGGTCTATGGCTAGGACTGACACCCTGGTAGACAAGTGGGGGGCCATAGCTGGTAAAGCACCTGCTTTGCATGCCAAAAGTTCATTTCCTTGCATCTCCAGAAACACACTTGCCTGAAACTGTTGAGAGCTGCTTCCAGTCCGTGTTGACAGTGCTGAGCCAGATGAACCATATGGCTGCTTCCTATGTTCTATAGCAGGGGTAGGCAACCTAAGGCCCGTGGGCCGGACGCTGCCCAGTCGCCTTTTCAATCCAGCCCGCTGACGGTCCAGGAATCAGCGTGTTTTTACATGAGTAGAATGTGTCCTTTTATTTAATATGCATCTCTGGGTTATTTGTGGGGCATAGGAATTCGTTCATCCCCCCCCAAAAAATATAGTCTGGCCTACAACATGGTCTGAGGGATGGTGGACCAGCCCATGGCTGAAAAAGGTTGCTGCCCCCGTTCTATAGAGCATGCAAAAGGATTGTGGAAAAGCCATAGTGAATGGGGCATTTAATGAGGTTCTCCAAAATAATATATTGACATTGCCTTTTGGGACTGTTGGTTGTTTGAGTAGCAAGATTGACACAAGTCTGCTTTTGCCATGACACAAATCCAGGATCACTTGAATAACGTGATGGCGAAGCATTAAGCTCGTGCGAGTACTTCAACTTTGCAGTATGCAAAACAGTTACTCCCTTTACCAGTGTGACACACCTTATTTAAACAGTTAACTGCTTGTGCCACAAGAAACTCTGGATCCTGGGCATTTGTTAGTGGATAGGTCTGTTTTATAGAAGCAGTTGAGCTAGATGATTGCATGCAGCCTTCCTGCTTCATGATATTTATACGTTTCTAACCCAAGTAGTGAAGTTCCAGCAACTGCCAGTGCATCTTGTCTCGGAAAGGTCCTTAAATTAAGCACCATTTATGGTCTCTTGCTAGATCACATGGGAAGCCACTGACATTTTAATGTATGAATCATTCATATTTCAAGAAAGGGTGTGAAATGGATAATATGTGACTGACCATAATTGACCCCCTTTTGCAAATAGCAGTCCTTGGAATGATTGTACAGTGGTACCTTGGCTTAAGTACTTAATTCGTTCCGGAGGTCCGTTCTTAACCTGAAACTGTTCTTAACCTGAAGCACCACTTTAGCTAATGGGGCCTCCTGCTTCTGCACCACCAGAGCACGATTTCTGTTCTCATCCTGAAGCAAAGTTCTTAACCCAAGGTACTGTTTCTGGGTTAGTGGAGTCTGTAACCTGAAGCATATGTAACCCGAGGTACCACTGTACTTAAACACAGATTGATTGTATACCTTAAAAACAGCCAAAAGGCATTTATTAAAAGAGGAGGCAATTTCATTATGAAGCACATTGTTGTTGTTGTTTCGATTTAGATCCCATCTTTCCTCCTGAAGGAGCCCGAGGTGACAAATATATAAGTAATGAAACTTAAGAGTGAGGAAAGGGTGAAAGGGGACATTGAGGCATCTTGTCCAAGGGATCCCCCAAACCTTGATCTATTACTGTGATAAGGTATCATTCCAGAAGAATGAATGTGGCAAATGTAGTTCTATAAGGGATAGTTCAAAACTTCTGTTCCTAAGTGGAGTGGAGTTAGGCTCTTTGGTCTTAGGTCCCAAGTCTAAGCTGCCCCTCAGACATTTAAGGGCTTTTCCCCCTCTGGTAGTTTTATTCACAATATGGTAAAGTATTCACATTTGCTTTTGGAAGAGAAAACCTTAACTTCATTTCCTTCTTCTAATTTTAACAGGAGCTGTTTAGAGCTGGTGAGCTGAAATGGGGAACCGATGAAGAAAAGTTCATCACCATCCTGGGGACTCGCAGTGTGACTCACTTAAGGAAGGGTGAGGAAAACTAACATTTTGGGCTCTCTTTTTAAAGGACTGTAATCATCATACTCAGCCAATAAAGCGAGATGAGCGCCACAACCCCAGAGTTGTCCACGACTGGACCTAATGGTCAGGGGTCCCTTTACTTAATCATCATACTGGGGGTGCAAGTGGCGGGGGGGAAGCTTCAACAAAAACCAGGTCTTGGTTTTCTGTGTGGGGTGCCCTGGTTCTGATCCAAGGTGAACTTGACCTGGTTTAGAACATTTCTCCTTGACATGCTAGCAGATTGTGGGGGTATAGATAATACACTCCTTACTTTCAGTCTTAAGTAGAATGGTCCATGTTACTTTCCTGAACACTTGAATTCATTACTATCCTGGCTTCCTTCAACTCTTCTGCCCAAATGTTGATTGTGTTTGGATGGGTGTAGGCTTTGTTATGTTTGTTTGGAAAAGCAGAAAGGAAGCAATATGTAAAATACACATAATTGCTATGTATTCCTTTTGTGTCTTTCAGTCTTTGACAAATATATGACTATCTCTGGCTTCCAAATTGAAGAGACAATCGACCGTGAAACTTCTGGTCCACTAGAGAAGCTTCTGCTGGCAGTTGGTAATGAGCAGTCCTAGTTGCAATGCACTATTTATGAGAACCGCAAGCGAGCTTTTGGGTGGAAAGCAGCACAATGTGCTGATCAAAGAAACAAAATGGCGTCTTGGTAATCTGATTTAGACGTGATGCTTGCTTGCTTTTTATTTTTTATTTAACATGGGGCTCTGAATTCTAGACTCCACAACAGCGCAAGGAGATAGCAGGGCAAATCTGCACATCTACTCAGAAGTGAATCCCATTGTGTTCAGAGGGCTTTACTCCCAGCTAGATGTACACAGAATCGTGGCATAGCTCACTGTTATGCCCTGTTATGGAAATACTGGAAGGTGCCTTTTTGTGTGAAGCACCATGCCATTCAGATAAAGTTATTTTTCACTGTTTTCAAACTGAACTGGATTATTTTTTCCCCTTTCAGTGAAAAGTGTCCGTAGTGTTCCTGCATATCTTGCTGAATCACTGTTTTATGCAATGAAAGTGAGTACTTATTTTATCTTTCTTTCTTTCTTTCTTTCTTTCTTTCTTTCTTTCTTTTTAAAGGAAAAGTTTCCAATTGGAAATGAAATGAGGGTGGAAAAATGTTGACTTTTTCCTGACTTTTTTTTTATGCTGAGCACTGGACGCTCTATAGAGAGCTCACCCCATTAATATAGTGCAGTGATTCAGGATTCTATTTCATGCAATTGTGATAAAATCTCCTAACTTCAACAGCAAGAAGGAGGACTATTAATCCTCAAGGTATTATATACATTCTTCAAGTATCTCTGTTGTATATGTATTCTGTGTGACATTCTCAGGTGCAGCTATTCGCTTAGTGGCCAAAGTTAAGCCCTTTAGTTTCACTGACTTCAGTGGGGAAAATGAAGCATGTGCACGATGCTCTCCAGCTGAAATGAATGGTACCTGAAAGTAGATTATGTTCTTAATGGGTTGTTTATTTTACCAGGGGGCTGGCACTGATGACGATACCCTGATAAGGATTGTAGTTTCAAGGAGTGAAATTGATCTGCTGGACATCAGACAGGCGTTCAGAAGAAATTTTGCAAAATCTTTGTACCATGCAATTCAGGTACGACTTGCTTTGTATTTCATTCTCTTTTTGAATGGGAACTACTGACTGCTGCGGTTCTTTTCTTTTTAAAGTGGAATGTGGCCTGTTTGTATTTTGGCTGTACAACTGTTACAATTTTGCAAATAGAAAAAAAAGTCCACTTTCCAATACATGTGAAATATGCCACCATGAGGCATGTAGGCAGCTGGCTTATGTGGGCTCCCATTCCTGGGCAACCTCCCAGTCCCGTGTCAGGAGGGAAAACTAAAGGCAGGCAAACTAGTTCGTCCAAAGCCTTGCTGGATTTCTGGTGGCTGGACGGAAGTGAAGACAGAGTAGCATTTCCCTTTTATTTCCAGGCTTCCTCCCTCCCTTTTAAAGGATTCCCCCCTCCTGTTGTTGCCAATGGAAGGGAAGATACACCAGTCCTGATGTTGGTGTATTTATGTCCCCACCCCCCATTTTGGGTGTGGGGAGAGTGTCAGGGGACTGTGAAACCTATGGCTCCTTCAGATTCATAGCTTTGCTGCAATGTATCTGCTGCATCTTCCCTTGCGTCTACTGATGTCAGTATGTCAGCATCTGTAATGCAAGGCAAAAATCAGTTAGGCAAGGGTGGTGGAGGTTTCTGCAGCGGCAAGGAAGGGTCATATGGAGTCAAATCTTCCTCCTCACCCATGAACAGGGACATCTGTGTGCCCGCTGGCATTCCCTCCTTGCAGCCATATGATTGCACCCTTAATTGGCTTAAATACAAGTATTCTGGTTTAATTGATGTGTACATAGGGCCTTCCCCTTTGCCTGCATTTGCTAAAGGATATCAAAGTTGTTTAAATCCTTCTTGTAATGTTTAGAGTTATGACTTTTGGGTCTGCCATTGGAAGGCAAATAGATGTCCCCTCGTTTTGCTTTTGCCTTTTTTAAAAATATATGTTGCACCAAATAAATAGCTTTCTGGAGAACTTTTGCTTACCATTCCCGAGTGGATAGTCATACAAATGGATTTCCTGCGGTAGAAAAGCTGTCATTTGTCAAGAATTTTCCCCTGAATCATTACTGACTCATTGCCATTTGATCCCTGTCTTTTGATTTGTAGAAAGATACATCTGGTGATTACAGAAAAGGCCTTTTGCTGCTCTGTGGTGGTGAAGATGACTAACTGACGACAATATGAAAGCCAGAATCTTAACTCCTGCCTTGTGCCTCCTTCCCGCTTTGTATGGCTAAGCTTTCCATTGGCATTTACAGCTGCAGCCTTTTTTGTGTGTTTCTCATGGATATCCTTGCTATCAGACGCAATGTGCATTTCATTAGTATGATGATATAGTAACAATTACTGTTGAAATCCATATCGGATCCCATTCATAGTATTGCCACTCCTTTCTAGGGAACTGCCTGTTTTTCATTGATAGTATTTTATGTTAGTTTTATACAATGTTAACATACAGGCTGCTCGTGAAAAGATTAAGCCGGCCAGTTGGAAGTCATGGGGCTGGGATCAGGCTATGCTGGTTGCACATTGAGATCAATGTGACAAGCTAGTTGTGACTTAAGTCCCATTTAACTCAATGGGGACTTAATGCAACTAACATAGTCTGGATTCAGCCTCTTTTGTGTAAAATAATTTAATGCAAAGTGCCTCTTGTATAAATGTGTTCCCCTTGTTTTGAAAACCATGTTGGAAGCCAGGAATCTGGTGCCTTTTGTTATTATTTTGCAAAAAAAAAAAATGGAACTAAAAGACATTCCAATAAGTAAAACTGAATTACTTTTTAAGCTGAACTATATTTTTGCATTTGTACTAATTTGCAGAAAGCTTCCAGTAATGGCTTTGAAATTGTGACCTATGCATGATCTTCATGTATTGTAATGATTTGGTGCTATTAAAAGGAACAAAAAGCCTACTAAATGATATATGGAGGACCAATAAAATGTACCCACAAACTATGAGCTTTCTGAATGCTTCTGGTTTTATTAAGCAATTCTTCCCCAGAATATCTCCTCATTTTTGTAGAATTTGTTCCAGTTCTCCTATTCTTCCTCAGAATATCTCATTTTTGTAGAATTTGTTCCAGTTCTATTCTATGTGTAGGAGAGAAGAGCTATGTGGATCGCTGAAATTATTATTATTATTATTATTATTATTATTATTATTATTATTATTATTAGTTTCATTTCTATACTGCTTTATATTTTTAAGAAAAATCTCAAAGTGGTTTACAGCATATTAAAACATCAATAAAACACCAATAAAACAATGTAAAGGAAGTCAAATATACAGTCAAATGAACATAACTAACAGAAAACTAAAATATCTTAAAAGATTTCAAAATAAAACATTGCAAAGGAGGTCAACTGCAGAATACATATTTAACACAAAGTTAACAAAAATAATAATAATCAAACATATTTTATTTTTTTAAAGTTCCACCTCCAACCACTAGAAATCTTCATCACCAACCCTTCTGATGCCTATAATTTCACCAGACAGGTACCTTCAGACTTTTTAGCTTATCTTCACAACTCTCATGGTTCCTTTTTTTTAAAAAAAAATGAAAGCAGAGATTTTTCAGGATACTTAATTCTCTGCCCTATGCCACGTCCTTTTCTTTTGGTCCTTCAGGGGAATTGCAGTTTATGCACAACGGCATACAAAGGTTATTTCCCCTGCTCCAACCCCAGTTACGGCAATTAGCCAAGTGTGGAATCAGTAACGGCTGGCATTTGGGCTGCTTCCATCATGACAGAAACATGCTTCTGAGAGGCCAAAGTGCTTCTAAAAAGCATAAAAATCTTAAGTTTTTAAAGAACAGCTTGCACATTGAGATGACTCATGGGAAGACTCTCTCATGACCCAGGCCCACAGCCAGAATCTTGTGGGGCCTAAGGAGAAAGGGAGGTCACTGCAGAACAGTCAGAGCATAAAACACACTCTCAGAACAAGAGGTTCAGTACCTTGGCACTCAGTGCAACTGGCAACCCAAAACCTTTTCCAGAGGTGCTGTGGATGGTGTCACAATTCAGGGGTTACTGAACTCTTATCATCCCTTCTGCCTTCCACTGCTATACTGCATCACTCAGATCCCCCCCCCCCAGTTCTCATTAGCTTGTGTGTATGTGTGTGTGTGAGTGAGAGAGACAGACAGACAGAGACTGACTGGACCCATTTGGAACAGGGCCTCACACATTACTATTTATTAAATCTGTATATCACCCTATACCCATAGATCTCAGGGCAGTTCACAACATAAAATTACAATAAAACAACAACAAAGATCTTAAACTGTGGTTATTCATTTGGCAGCTATTGCCTTTCTTCTTTTTTAAAGGTAAAGTTAATGGGTTCAATGGCCCTTGTCATGCTAAGCACACAAGGTATCAGAAGGATGGAGATGAGTAAAAAAAAGGTAAAGGTAAAGGACCCCTGGATGGTTACTTCCAGTCAAAGGTGACTATGGGGTTGCGGCGCTCATCTCACTTTCAGGCCGAGGGAGCCGGCATTTGTCCATAGGCAGCTTTCCATGTCATGTGGCCAGCATGACTAAACCACTTCTGGCTCAACAGGACTCTGTGATGGAAACCAAAGTGCATGGAAATGCCATTCACCTTCCCACCACAGCAGTACCTATTTATCTACTTGCATTGGCATGCTTTCGAACTGCTAGGTAGGCAGGAGCTGGGACAGAGCAACGGGAGCTCACTCTGTCGCAGGGATTTGAACCACCAACCTTCCGATTGGCAAGCCCAAGAGCCTCAGTGGTTTAGACCACAGTGCCACTCGTGTCCCCCTGGAGATGAGTAGTCCCTGACAGGCACCAGCCCATTCCACATGATCTGCTGGTATGGATTTGCTGCAGAGTCAGGTCTGTGTGCTGTCTGAGTTGCTATTATTCAGGGCTGTTTTCCTGCTCTTTTCTTAAATCATTCTAGTACTTCAATGTACTGTATACAGTGCAGTGTAAACAATGAATTTCAGACGTGGAGTAAATGTGCTTTTATAGGTACAGTGGTACCTCGGGCTAAGAACTGAATTTGTTCTGGAGGTCCGTTCTTAACCTCAAACTCTTCTTAACCTGAAGTACCACTTTAGCTAATGGGGCCTTCTGCTGCCGCTGTGCAATTTCTGTTCTCATCCTGAAGCAAAGTTCTTAACCTAAGGTACTATTTCTGGGTTAGCGGAGTCTGTAACCTGAAGCGTCTGTAACCTGAAGAGTCTGTAACCCCGAGGTACCATTGTATTACTGCAATAAGTTAAAAAGAATTTGTTGTAGTTTTTAAAAATAGCCTTGAATATCTTTCGGTTTTACAAAGAGTTGGGGATGTCTTTTACAAATCAGTTTCAATTTTAGAAAAAAGTGCATTCTTCCCCAGTTTGTATATATCAGAATGGCCAATGACCCGATTCTTGTGCTGTTATGTATTAAGGCTATCAACATGCTTCAACTCAATCTTTTTCTTTATAGAAGTTGTTTATTCACCATTTCTTACACACTGGTTTATGGAAACTCTTTAAGAAGGAAGCTATTGGCATTGAATCAGTGGTAGCTGTTACACAATATAGTAGTAGGCAGAAAGAAAGAAAGTGTTGGGGAATAGAACCAGAGGGAGTAACTTGCAGACCACAAAGGAAGCTTTTTGGACATTTTGGCTATTGGCAGGAATCAGTTTTTACTTAATATTTGGTAATGAAAATTGCAAATGCTAATACAGCATTATCTAGTATTCCCATCTCATACAAACATACGTCATTTTATTTGTAAGCTGCCTTTCCATTGTTAAAACCATCTTCAAGGCAGCTTACGACTTGGAAAAAAATCACAGTTGCAAATACAACAAAAGTAGTGATAAACAATAAAACACATCAAAAGTACAGAAACAAATTGAAAAATTTCCATGCAAGTTCTAAAAATAAAGATACAAAAAAGCAATATCAATAACAGCTAAAAAAACCCAGCAACTCCTGCTAAACAATACCTCGACCAAAAAAAGGCAGTGCAAAATAGGATTCTCTCATACTGAAACAATAATAATTTTGAAACTCCTTTTTACATCCTTACAAACATACCATATTTCCTCTTTCCTTCTTACAAATTGTTCCGACAAACATCTTATCCATTTGCATCTACTTTTCAAGATTGCTTGGTTGCATATTTTGTGGAAAAGCAGTTCTTCCTCATTGGTGCCTTGCATCAAAAATATCCTAAGATTCTTGTGGTGGCAGTAGCTTAAAAAAAGAAGAAGAAGAAAGGCCTTTCTTAACAAACTAGTCTCGGAGACAGATCTTCCTTACTTTGCAAATGGTCCAAACAGTACAAGCTGATAACAGATGTGGTTTACTTATGGTTCTGGTGCCATCTAGCTTCTGCCAGCTTTATTACTGTTCTGATTAACACGACTATTATTTGCAGAACTCATTATCTGTGGGTTTTTTTTTTAAAAAAACCCAACAGGATTCTGTGCACTAACATGAATAAACAATATGATCCACAGTAATATGCATAATTAGTGAACTCTGTTCTGAATATATGGTATATTTTATTTATTATTACATTTATATCCCACTTTTCCTTCCCAAGGAGCTCAAAGTAGGTTTTGTGGTTCTCCTATTTTAGGTTAGGCTAAAGAGCACTGATTGACCAAGATAATCCAGTGAGCTTCATGGCCGAGTGGGCATTTCAATCTTGGTTTCCCAGTTTCAACACTTGAACTGTAACACTACTCAGGTACTCTGTGCAACTGTTTGCTCCCAAATTCTGCTGGCATGTATCAATAAAACTTTGCCTAGCAATTTGTGCACCACAATTCCATTATAGCTGAAAAATAGTGTTGTTTTGTTTTAAAGCATTTAGCTATTGCTGAAATCTTTCATTAGTGATGTTGACTAAGAGATGGATATATACAGGCACCTGTAGTGAAAACAGCGCTACAGTTATGTCATGCTTGGAATAATTTTTCCTGCTGTTCAACTCATAAGCAGAAGATCTCCTAATGGCATGAATCGCCTTTCCTGAACTGTACAGAAGGATCACACAGCACACAATGAGCACAGCACCTAAAAGGCTTGTATTTATTAAGGTATTACTTTAGTAAGGGAAGAGGAAAGGAATGGAAGCTAGCTAATTGTGCTAATCTCTGCTAATGAATCCTAGTGTTTGCACAGCTGATTCATAAATTAGTTCCCAGTGTCAATAAGAATTGCTTCTGTTCCTACAGCTGGTGCTCAAAAGCCTGCTCACTCAGGCTCTCAACTTGTGATTTATATTTATTGCAAAAGATGAACTTCAGTAGTTGCAAATCCACTCCTTCCTGAAGACTTCTTCCTCAAATCGGCTCTCCAGTGCATCCATGAAGGAATATCATGAAGGAATATCCATGAAGGAATAAGAATAGGCAGTGCTTTTTTTCTGGGGGTACGCAGGGGTACGCATACCCCTAAACATTTTGTGAATCTAATGGGAGAAGAAACTATTTTTTTTAAAAAAAATAAGTTTCTTCTCTAGCACGGTGAATCATCAGTTCTGTTGCTACCCCCAATGGCATCCTTATTTCCCGTTACGGTGTTTCCTGAGTCTCAGAAGGAATGACAGTACTCCTAAACATTTTTAAAGAAAAAAAGCACTGGGAATAGGGTACAGAGTCAGGATCAATATCTGCTTTCTGAAGGTGCTGGATGTTCCTGTCTAAACCTCAAAAGAGCCAGGATTGGGCATCCCTACACACATGATGCAATTAGAGTAGAAATTGCATTGGTTGAGTCACCTCCAGAGGCTCATCACAATATGGATGAGTTTCTGCATTTGGTCTACAAAAGGGAATCTACAGGCAGCTCTTGCTGAGTCAGGGAGACAGTAGCCCTGTTCACATGTTCTCAGAATTACATGCAGGGATGTGGGGATTACTGCACTAGCTCCACCCCTGTCCTCTGTCATGTCACTGTCGTTGTTTCCATCCCTATTGCTCTCAATATGGAGTCTGCTGTGCTTGCTTAGGTTTCTGGCACAATTCCTCTACAAATGTTGGCCATCCAACACAATGGAAATGGGCCCAGTGATGCAACAAAGGAGGCAGAGCTAGCTAGCATGTGTATTGCTCCTATCCTTCATGTGATTCTAATCTTATGAGGGAAACTGATGCCTGAATCAAGTACAAATAAATAAAGTAAAAAGCATAGACGTATGCTTTTTAGCTGGGAGCAAACTCCAATGAACTTGGTAAATATAGTGGAATTATAGAATTGTAGAGCTGCATGGGAGCATGGAAGTAATCTGGTTAACCCATAGAACAATGCAGGATCTGCAATGTCAGATGCAACACAGACTCACATCGTTGGGGGCCGGATCCTGGCTTGTACCACTGCATCTGCCTCTGCTGTTGTTTTCCAAGGTGAGCTCCAAGGATAAGACTGGGTGTTTGTCCACACTTTGTGCATATTGCCTGATATACACACCATTGCAATGCCGCAACATTTTGCTGCTTTGGCTGGCAGATGTTTCGGTACAAACATTTAGAACTGAATTGCAAGTTCACCCATTCATGAAATCTAAAAGGCTCTCAGAGTTGTAAATGGTGTGCTCTTATGCCCTAAGTGTAGACTATTTTAAAAAGACTGTAATTTTATCCTCTCAAAATCAGCTCTCATTTGAATGTTCAAAATCCCTGGCTGATGAGAGCTATTCTCTACCAAATTTCAACATTCTTCAGCAGTTTCAATCCCTGGGCTGACTTCTGTCTTGTTTACAAGACTATTATATACTGAGGTGGTGTTTGTCATGGAAGCCCTTTGTTTTCAAAATAACACAATTCATTTTCACTGACTCTGAAAATGAAGACAAAGCCAGAATGCTTTCAACTGGATAAATGAAAGTCAAGTTAAGGTTGGATAAATTCTGAAAAGTTTCACATATCCAAGAATCCTTGCTTTGCAACAAGATTATAACAGCTGACCTAGAAAGCTGGTGTGTGTGTGTCTGTGTAATTTATAAATTTATTTGAATTGTGGGTGTCATATAAAACACACACAACTGTGTGTTTGAGCATATTTTTTCCAAACCCTGGAGGAAAGGGAACAAAGTCTTGCACTGCTTCTGAGTGGTGAATAACATAGAATCATAGAATCTTAGAGTTGGAAGTGACCCCAAGGCTCATCTTATCCAACCCCCAGCCAAGAAGGAATCTCAACTCAAACATCCTTGACAGATGGCCATCCAACCTTTGCTTAGAAACCACTAAGAAAGGAGAGTCCACCACCTGCCAGAGTCCATTCCACTGTCAAACTGCTCTCCCCCCCAATTTTTTAAATTCATTTTATAACACAAATAAACAACAAAAACAGAAAAACAAACAATACAAACAAATTCTTGTCTTATCCTTATTTTTTCTAAGCATTGTTAGGTGAGCTTCCCCAAGTCCCCCCCATCTGATTTTCATTTTCTCTCATTTTTAGCAGTTTACATATATCATAATTTTTAACCATTTTTAAAAATCACACTTACTTTTACCATAAAAATCTTCATATTTTCCCTTACAATACTATTTTAAAATACACTGTCTTCTACTTCTAACCCTACAGCCTATATCCACTTCCAAAGCTCTTCTAAGATTTAAATATTAACATATTTTTTCAAATATTCTTTAAATTTCTTCCAATCTTCTTCCACCGTCTCTTCTCTCTGGTCTCAGAGTCTCCCAGTCAGTTTGGCAAGTTCCATATAGTCCATCATCTTCATCTGCCATTCTTTGATAGTTGGTAAATCTTGTTTCTTCCAATTCTTCGCTAATAAGATTCTCACAGCTGTTGTGGCATACAGAAAAAAGTAACATCCTTTTTGGGGATTTTACCCCCCACTATACCAAGTAAAACGGCTTCTGGTTTCTTAATAAATGTGTTTTTCAACACTTTTTTCAGTTCATTATAAATCATTTCCCAGAAGTCTTTTACCTTGGGGCACACCCACCACATGTGGTAAAAGGTTCCTTCTTTTTCCTTACATTTCCAGCATTTATACTGCATACTGTTTTTATTGTATTTTCTTCTTCTTATTTATTATTTTAAATAAAGTGATAATAATAATAATGTGCACCCCACCCCCGAGACCATTCCATTATCCAGCCTCCCAAAATTTCAACACCTCTTGCGATGGTTTGACCCCTTTCCTTTTTAACAGTACAAATTCTACAAACACCTTCCATATCTCCTCAGGATCATTTCTCCTGCATATTCCCCTTCTTACCTTAATGACACATGTTAATTTATCATTCATAGTTATATCCCACACCTCTTTATACCATTCTTCCATTTTATATTCACCTTGCCCCTTCCACTTCCTAGCTATAATAACTTGTGCAGCTGTCAATAAATTTGTGAGCAAGTCCTTCATAGCCTGTGACCCTTCCAGTCCATCATATATTGATAACAATGCTACCTCTGGACTTTCAGTCAACTTTAACCCTGTGATTTCTGTTATCTCCTTAAACACCCTTTGCCAAAAAGTTTGTATGCATTTACACCCCAACCACATGTGAACATAAGTACCGGTTTCCTGGCATCCCCTCCAACATAACTCCAAATATTCCTTGTTTATTTGATTTAATCTTACTGGTGTTAAGTGCCATCTCCATACTAAAAGGTAAAGGGTACCCCTGCCCGTACGGGCCAGTCTTGACAGACTCTAGGGTTGTGCGCTCATCTCACTCTATAGGCCGGGAGCCAGCGCTCTCCGCAGACACTTCCGCGTCACGTGGCCAGTGTGACAAGCTGCATCTGGTGAGCCAGCGCAGCACACGGAACTCCATACTAACTTGTAGTAATTTTCTTTTATCCTTATAGACAACATTCTTAGAGTGTGTTTCTCCAGTATCCCCGCCCCCACCCCAGCTTTGGCTATTTATCTTCCCTGTTGTCTCCTTTTCCCACTCCTCTTTTATTTGATCTTGTTGATTCTCCATTTCTAGAATGTTCTAGAAATCTAGTTTCTTGTAACTTGAAGCCATTGGTCCAAGTACTACATTCCAGAGCAGGAGAAAACAAGCTTGCTCCATCTTCCATGTGACAGCTCTTTTAAATATTTGAAGATGGCTATCCCATCTCTTCTCAGTCTCCTCTTTTCCAGGCTAAACATAACCAATCGCTCTTCATAAAACTTGGTTTCCAGACCCTTGATCTTCTTTGCTGCCCTCTTCTGCTGGGTCTTAGTAATCACAGCATCCTTTCCTAAGAGCTCACAGACTGTTTAATTATCTGTCCTATTACCTTTTCAGTCAGTAGTTACTGGGGTCTTCCCCCACCCAACATTTGCCCTCCACCAGTTTGCAGGGACCTCACATATGGTAATCTAATATCCAGCATAGTCTCCAGGCATGGCCAAACTTGACACTCCAGCTGTTTTGGGAGTACAATTCCCATCATTCCTGACCACTGGTCCTCTTGGCTAGGGGTGATGGGAGTTGTAGTCCCAAAACAGCTGGAGGGCAAAGTCTGGTCTAGTCAGTTGCCTGTAATCATATTAAGTTTGGTGGTGTGTCAGCAGTGACACTGCAACTCATGTGATGGTGAAAGGCATTGGTCAAAATCCATCGCTTATGAGGGGGTGCCTACCAGGGATCATAGAGTTGGCATATCACACAGACATGTTCAGTCATCAGCCACTCTCCATTCAGGCACAAACAAGCCCCAGCTTCAGTCCACAAATATCCACACAGCTTCCATCAATGGGCTTCCAAAAGGGAATTTCAACCAGCTTACATTCACAAATACCAGCCTGCTCCAGCCTTGCGGCATTTGCCAGCATCCAAATGTGAACTCCCCCTGCTTCTACCCACCAATATCTGCCAGCTTCCATCAGGTCCATCTCCAGACACCAGACAGTTGCTTACCATGGATATCAGCAATGTTCAAACTGCAATTCTACTCAGCAAGCAAACCTGCCTTCTCATCATTCCACAACAGCAGGATGGCCACCTCCTTCTGTCTCCTAATTCTCCTCTGTGTGGAAAGAGACCACCCAGTGATAAATGCCACAGCTGTTGTCCTCTTTGGGAAGGATAAAGACTATTGCCTTGGCTTTCCCCATGGCCCACCTTTATAGATCCACTTGTCTGCCATGTGCCATTTATGACATCACAGGCAGTCCACAGTCAATGGCAGCAGCTGGGGAGGTGCAGCAAAACCTGCTTAGCTCCTGCAATAGTGAAGGTAGCTTTCTTTGTCTCTTTCCCTGTTTGTTATTGAAAAGATGTAGAGCCCACTCCTTATCTGTACTGATACTAGGGAAGGGAGCACCATAAGCCTAGGGGAGTCATTTTTCAGCCCAATGGCTGCACACCTTCATGTCCAGTGTTCCAGGGGCCACATGCAAGTGGCAGAAGGGGGGCAGAGGCAGAAAGGGCATGGAGTGACAAATGTGACTCTTATCTTTGTACAGGAGACTCCATTCCAGAGGCTTAAGCACCCCATATCTCTCAGGCCAGTTAAGCAAGAAACATAATCACAGTTGAAACATAGAATAAACATAGAACAGGGTTCACTTCATATGTTAGAAAATGTATTCCATATAGAAAGTTTGTGCATTAAAGTGATTCATATTAGCCGACAAATCTCCTACTTTGCTATGTCCACAAGATGGTGATGGTGAGTTATTTACCAGGCTGTAAGGTTACAGTTGTTTCAGTTTTTCTCAAGGTATGCGGTGAACTGCTTCAATTACTGCTTATTCATTAAAGTACTTTATTTTCCCCTTCCTAACTGTAAAGTACATAATCCCCTGTCATTGCTCTGAAAGTTGAACTAACCCAAACTCCCTCCCGTTGCCCAGAAGCCAAATTTTTCCTAGAACCCCAGGTGGGATTCTATCACTCAATCTTTTGCTTTTTCAATTCTTCTTTTATTTTAGAATGAGTGAAGCTGCATAAAAGAACCTCTGAGTTTATTGCATAATAAACATACGCAGTTGCAAAATGAACCACATAATCAATGCAGGTTCTCTTGTTTTCAACAGGTGTGCTTTTCATTTCTGTCCAAGAAAGGGCATATCAGGCCTGGGGCAGGATGAAGCTGTCATCTTTCTTCGCAATGCTGCCAGCTGCATTGAAATTCAAAAAAAGGGAGAGTTTTCTGATTGTACACAAACTTAGATGCCCGTTTGATGCACCAACTGTAGGCACAACAAAGCTCTTCTTCGGGAAGGCTGATGTGCCTTTACGAAAACAAGCAGAAAGCTCAGCGAACATTCAAATCAATGTACTGAAAGTCAGGCTGTGCACACGCAAAGACATTGCCTTGCTGAGAACTCCCTCGGATCTGTTATTTTGTGGGTGTGATTGACTCGCTAATGTCCACTCACCCTTTTTTTAAACGTTATATGGATTGCTCTTCCAATGCTTTGATGGGATGTATCAGGGTATGTGTTTGGGGGGAGGTTGTCCCTCCTCTCAGTCCCTTCACTACCCTCCACCAGGTTCTTGTATTTCTGAGTGAATGAATAATAATAATGTTTGTCCTCCAGCACAGGGGTAGGCAAGCTAAGACCTGTCGGCCGGATGCGGCCCAATCGCCTTCTAAATCCTGCCCGTGGACGGTTCGGGGATCAGCGTGTTTTTACATGAGTAGAATGTGTGCTTTTATTTAAAATGCATCTCTGGATTATTTGTGGGGCCTGCCTGGTGTTTTTACATGAGTAGAATGTGTGTTTTTATTTAAAATGCACCTCTGGGTTATTTGTGGGGCATAGGAATTCATTCATTTTTTCCCTTCAAAATATAGGCCGGCCCCCCCACATGGTCTGAGGGACGGTGGACCGGCTCACAGCTGAAAAAGGTTGCTGACCCCTGCTCTAGTATGTGTATTGCCTCTCTTGCATATTGCCTCTCTTCCTTGAGCATGCACACGGGCACCCCATACAGCAGAAAGGGAAAGGAGGAGGTGGTGGAGGAGGTGGTGGTGGTTGAAATCCATTAGCTCCTTTGCTTGGACTCTCCGCTCACTCCTCCTTGCCACAGTTGCAGCCATTCTTCAGGCAACCACTGTCAAAGTGCTGTGAGCAGCTGTCACAGTTTGGTCTGCAGGTGATCGAAGTCCCGGCTGAGGACTTTGGGACCGGGGGCAAGATGGGGTGGGAGCAGGAACAAGAGTCCAGAAGCCAGGAGTCCGAGGGTCAGGAAGCAAGGAGTCACAAAGTCCAGGGTCTGAGGATCAAGAAGTAGGAAGTCAAGAAGCCAGGGTCTGAGGATCAGGAAGCAAGATGCCAAACGCAGCAAGGCAGGAAGCGTGTTGCTGTGGCAAAGAGCCAAAGGCAAATGCTGACCTTATATCCCTTCCCGGCTCTTGCCACCCGGTGCAGTGAGTTACCAAGCGGCCTCACCTGTGCGGCCTCACCTGTTCTTCAGAACAAACTGAGGAAGGCCGCAGTCCTGCAAAGTCCTATTGGTCACAGGGCCTGGCTCCTGCATGCACTCCTGACAGTGGCTCCCAGCTGTTTGCCCAGGAAAGCATAAAGACAAGGAAAAGTTTCTTACAATCCTTTTTTATTTCAATCTTTACAGAGAGAGGCTATAGAACCCAGCCTTTTGTATAATGGTGAATCCAAGTGAATTGGTGAACCCAAGTGAATCTCCATCCTCTGTCTCTCCCATTTCCTCATTTGTCATCATCATCACCTCCTCTACGGGTGCCGCTAAGTGCCCTCTGTCTTTGAGCTCTTTGCTCTCCTACTTTTAAGGCTCACTGGGTTCTAGGAGATGGTGGGTCTAGAATGCTTTCTAGTGACAATGTGTCAGCCAGCTGCTGCTCTGTCTCTGCCTGCTTATCCTCTCCCATTATTTTCCAACTTTCCCCCTCATCTTCCACTGAGCTGTGACCTCTCGCAAACCACTGTTGTAGATCAATACTGTCTTCCTGGAAGGTTCAGGATGGGGAGGAGGTCTTCCCCACTTCTTCTTCTCCTCCTCTGCCCAGCCCCTGACAACCACCTGGGTTAAATTATTTTCATGCACACATTTTACAGCTTTGCACAAGAATACTTAATTAAGAAAATATACACACTGTGAATGTTCTGCTTTCAACATAAAAAGCAATGCCGTTCTCAGTTCATTCCTTCTTTTGCCTGGCTGGCGTTGTGTGTCAGTACTGTATATATCTGTCAACCAGCTTCAAGCTGCTGCATCTCTCTCTCTTGCCTCCTGTGGCAATCACACAGGGCCCCCGGACGTTTGACGGTCTATTGATCCTGTGCCACCACTGTGATTGCTTTTTCCGCTGTCACCACCCCGTATCTCACAGGGACACACGGAGTCCAGTCAGTTGTTAACATTAACAAATAATCAAGTTTATTTTTAAATGCAGGAACAAGCTTATGGTTACTGTTAATTTTTCTTGGCAGTTTCTTAAATCTTAGTTCCTAACAACTTCAAACTGTTTATTCCGAACTATCTATCTGACTCCACCTGAGAATTCCTCTCACTCTCTCACAATACAACTCTACCAACCCACACCTAATCCTCCCTCTTCCTTCTTCAACTCCCAAACCTCAACTGAATTTCAAAACCTCCCACTCTAACTTTTACTCCCCCCTTGCATTCCCACTGGCCAATCACATTCTCACTCATTTAACCCTTTCCTAATGACCCACCTAGGAGGCAAACGCCACACCTCCCTTATCAGGAACCCTCCTTTAGTTTTTCCCCCTAAGCCAACTGTTTCCTTTTCCTTCTGTGACATGGAGGGG
This sequence comes from Podarcis raffonei, assembly GCF_027172205.1. Lineage (NCBI taxonomy): Eukaryota > Metazoa > Chordata > Lepidosauria > Squamata > Lacertidae > Podarcis > Podarcis raffonei. The sequence continues at coordinate 52,069,281 of NC_070610.1, forward strand.
GGAAGAGTTTGTGGTTTGGAGAGAAATGAAGCACTTATGGTGCAGGGCAGAAGGGGGAGCAGCCATCTTGCTTTGAACGTGGATCAGTTCCTCTTTTTCTGGAAAGGAGAAATTCAAAAGTTTGAAGAAAAGCAGAGCACAGATACAAAATTGGATTTTACTAAGTGCTCAGCAACGCGGGAGTTTAATGCGGACTTGTAGCTGCTTGTGACTCATGACCTCTTTCCCAGCATCAGCATAAAGTCTTCCTCATCCAACCAGCAGCCTGCACTCCCCCAGCCTCCATAAAATTCAAATTTTCCTGATTCATGGATAATTCAATAAGGGAAGAAAATTCAATATAAAATTGCTTGTTACCTGACTGCGGATGTACTGAAGCACAGGGTGTCAGTGGTTTGTTTGTCTTTTACAAGTATGTTGGCATTTACTGGGTACTATTTATTACCACACCTCCTACTTCCATCGTGTTTCCATCAGCCCACATGAAAGAATGCAGCCTGTTCTATTGTTGTTGAAGGCACATTCTCAGTAATTTTATTTCTCAAACAGCTTCTTTTTTGCAGAAATGCTCTTCAGCAAGATAGCTGCATTCAAAATAAATGGAAATTCAACTTTTAAATAGGGGGAAAGTGTGGGCTGCCACTTTTGGTAGATGATGCAGGACAGTGAACGTGGGGGGGGGGGGGGAAGCACGCACAGGATGTATCAAGTTCACATCTACACATCTTCATTCATAGTCAGACACCAGGAAGTATATGACAGAACAATGAAATAGTGTTCAGAAGCAGTGGTGGAGGGAAGTTTCTGTCATATTTTTTTTTAAGAACTTCGTAGCTGACATGAATGAAATGTCAATAAGGCAATTTTTGAGTGACGTTTCTGTGAAACACTTCAGATACAAGAAGATGATTCTTCTGCCTACCGATATTTAAATCCTAGCAATAATTACACTTTTCTGAACATTTCTCAAACTGTGTTTCTACTTCATCTGTTGGGTGTGTTCAGTAGTAAGACAACAGTGATCAAAACTTTGTCCTGCCCAAGCGATGGAATGCCAAAGAAAATCCCACCCCCATTTTAGGCTTCAATACAATGCACACTTACTAGGGAATAAGTTCCATTGAAAATAGTGTGGCTTAATTTCTGAGCAATCATGCATAGAGTCACAGTAATTGCAGAATCTGTGGCTGAGAGTAATGCTACTTCTGCCTCGTGAGAACCTCAGAGATAGGATTCCATACCATCCTTTCCTATGGATTATGTAGATTTTCAGAGCCAGGTTTTGTTAAAGAAGTAAGGTTTGAGGTGAGCCTTCTGTGTAAGGTTTGAAAAAATAGTAGCATTCTCCATGATGATATTTCCAAAAGTATTATGCTTATTTTCTACACTGCCATTGGAATTAGAAATAATGAAACTTAATCAATTACAGAAACCAATTATGACATTGTTATGGTCTGATAAACCAAGTAGGACTGCTAATGAAAATTTGTACGAGAAAACAAGTCAAGGTGGGTTGGGAGTAAGTAATATAACAAAATATTGCAGTGCCTCCAAAGTATCATTGATCTCTGAATGGTTGGAACATTGAAATATAACTTGTAAATCTTTTTTTTTATTTAAGATTTGCACTTACTAATCTTGATTTTTATATGCAAGTCCCATTCTGTAAGATTAAAGTTTGAGAGATAGGCCATTGAATTGATCTAGCAAACTCTTCTTATGTTCTTATCCCATCCCCATGATGGATGTGCTTGATCTTTTTTCTACTGAGGTAATCTTGAATATATTTTTGTGACAGCTGTACTTTTTCATATTTTAATAGAAGTTTTTCAAAAGGATTCATAAGATGTGGTACATTTTGTCTGCCATTATTCCACTATTTATTTGAGTTGAAATAATTAAAATAACGATAAACACGCTTGATTTATTGCTTTTCGGGCCTGTTCATTGGAGATGATATGTCTTTGTTTGTACCAGTTGCTAAGATGAAGTAGCTTTCCCCAGATTGTCATGTTTGAATGGTTCTATAATTGCCTTTCAAACATCTTCAATTAATGAAGATTGTGGTGGATTAAATCTATAAGAGCATTTTCTCCATATGTTCATTATAGTTTTTGTGGAATTAGGTATATGTCAGGGACTGGACTGAACAGGAGGGCTGGGAAGTCTCCCCTCAGTCTGCTTGGCTCCTCTCAGAAGAGGAGGGGCAGTGGGAAGTTTCGCCCCCCCCCCGTCTCCAGCAGTTTCAAGAGGAGAAGGAGACAGGGCTGAATTACAGCTGAAGGAAGAAATGCCTAGTTACGAGATAGTGGAGGAGGAGGAGGAGGAGGGGAGAGTCAGAGAGCAGCCAGCAGAGACCTCCCTGGAGAGTCTGGGAGATCCTCTTTCTCCAAGGTCACGCCGATCCCTCCGCATTCAAGAACAGAAAATGCAGAGAAGTGTGACTCCTGGGACTTTCCGTAGGTACTCAGGATGTTGTTGGGGATGGAAGAGGAGGGACTCAGAGTAGGCAACATCTCCTTCTTGTGGAGATATGGATTCTTTGTCTTGCAACCAGATGACTGAATAAAAACCATAAATACGAACTTACTTGTTCTTCTTGCCTTTGATGCTACTGGGGGAGGAGAGGATTCTCCATGCCTGACAGTATGTTAGAGTCTTTTAATGGTCTTCTTTGAATCAAACCAAGGTAATCTCCATAGCTGATAATTATGTAACACCAGTTCTGCTTGTAGTAATATATCATTGTTGTTGATGCTGTTTAGTCATTTAGTTGTGTCCGACTCTTCGTGACCCCATGGACCAGAGCATGCCAGGCACTCCTGTTTTCCACTGCCTCCCACAGTTTGGTCAAACTCATATTAGTAGCTTCGAGTACACTGTCTAACCATCTCGTCCTCTGTCAGCTTTGAAGACTGTAATGCATTTTTAAAAACTTGGATGTGTCAATGACAATGTCTTCTCTCAGCATGACAGTAATATGTGTTGATTTCTTAAGTGCAGCAGACTTGCCATGTTCTAGTTTTAAAAGATTGTTTCCAAGGTTATTTAGTATTAGCAAAGTCTGACAAGAAGTTGCAGTTCATCATATATGGATGGGTGTGTGTGTGTGTGTGTGTGTGTATACATGTATACACATATGCTTGCATGTGTCAACTTTTTCAAGTTAGGGAGGCACTTAGGATTCCATGCTCAAGTACATAAAAAATCATGGAGCACATTCTGCTCATTTGCCTCCTCAAGACACAAGATTTCAGGAGAGGTTTATAGCTCAGTGTTAGATCATCTGTGCTACATACATGCAGAAGGTCCCAGGTTCAATCCCAGGTGTCTCCGATAGGGCTGTGGAAGTCTGACTCAGTATAAGGCAGCTTCTCATTGTCCCGTAACTTGGTGATTCTCTATACTGTTGGAAAAGAAAGTAGCCATCTTCTCAGAGGTAAGTCTCTTTGAGTTCAATGTACTCCTAAGTTGTAAGTCTGTAAACAGTTGCAGCCTGTTCATAGTATCACAGAACTTATTTTAGCCAGTCCTAGTCAGCAGGACTAGGTGAAGGCTTCGCTATCTCTTACTTACAATTAAACCTTTAAAAGATAAAGGCAGCAGTCCTGTTCTGTGATGGCATGTTGAATTTTTAGTGCTGCTATTTGCTTGCTACCAGCTTTTGTTTTTTTAAAAAATCATTTTTATTGATTTTCCAATAAAAACAGCCAATCAAGATATCCAAATCATAATCCAAATAAAAATAATAAACTAAAATAAAAAAGGAACCAAATTATAGTCCAAATTGCAATTATTAATTTTTTCAGGCTCCCCACAGTCTGGACCTCTGAAGCGTATCTCCAAATCTTCCTTCCTGCCTCTTCTCATTGCTTTCATATTTTCCGCCTTCTGATCTTAACACTTTAAAGTTCTCTATCCTTGGCTATGCGATTCTCAGTCATGTAAAAAATCATATATCCTTTCATCTATCGAATACAGCTTTATTTGTAAATATATATTTTTTCAACTGGCTGTTTAGCAGCGCAGCTTTTCTTGACTTCATTTCAATCTTCCAATCCGGGCTGTTGTCCAAGTTTATCCTTTGACGTTTAATGACGCAGCAACTCCCAAGTTGTTAAATCACTCCAATCCCGGCAGTTTTCCAAACCTTTCTTTTGAGATTTAATGATGCAGTACCTTCCACATTGTCGAGTTGTTACTATAAATTGTTGGGCAGACTGTTTGCAATATTGCAATGCAAATGAACTGTATTCCACAGATATACATCATTTGGCGATCGATCAGCCTCTTGGAGACCACAAAAGAGACCAGGCTCTAGAGGGGGGGCTGCCAGGCATCCATTCAGCCTTCTCTCTCGCTCATAAAGAAAAACTTCTGCAAACAGCTGCACTATATATTGCTACCAGCTTTTGGATACAGAGAGACTCAGGTGAAATTGTTAATGAAGAGCATGGTCTGTGGAGAAGGTTTCAGCTCTGTTGCTGTGCTGTGGGCAGTGCTCTATTATCAAGTTACGAAATCAATTCACTTGGATTTCTCTTTCCTTTTCTTAAGCACATAATGTTTCACAACTAGCGGATGAAGATAACTGTACTGTTCTCAAAGGAGTGCCCAGTCCTTCAACACATTTCAGGTAGGTATGCCATGGGACTGAACTTATCTTTTTTATCTCAGCAGCTTTTGTATCTCAGTGTGTTCCGCTTTCACCCCTAGTAGACCTCCAGTAAAGATTACTCACTTTTTCAAGATGACAGATCACAATTCAATAGTCTACATCCTTTAATTATTCTGTTGCAAGCCATAATGAAACCTGGCTAGAAAACCTCATTGGTAGCACAGCAGGTGATTTGAAATAAGTGAAATGGAATGAGGAAAGAAAATCCACCAGAAGATTATCAGGCCCTGAATGAGGGGAAAAACCACCTACTGGTTTTGCCACTCACGAAAGGATAATTAATGTGAAATGTGAGTTTGGGTTGCCATATCAACAAAGAGGTTTCTGGGTGGGTTTGGGTTGGGTTTTTTTAAAGACACTTGGGAAACCATTGTGCAAATAGAGCACAAATACAACAGGAATGTTATATATAGTAATTATAAAAACAAATGTATTAAAAGATGGGACTGCTTGCTCCACACCTGTATCTTGGCATTTGGGAATTACACTTACACCCACAAACAGAGCTTACTTCTCCTTCACCAACACTTTCTAGAGCAGAAAATAGAGGCTGGCATTGTTTAGTCTTCCTAGATTCACACATCACTTCAGTCAAAATGGGAAGCTAGTACAACTTATTATCAGGTGTGGATAAGTGTACAGATTGTTGATCAAGCTTGGCTTTTAAAAGAAGCCAGACTTCACTGCCTTCAAATAAGTTTTCCCTGCCAATTGTTCAACAGCTGAGACAGCTAGAGGAACCTTGTGCATTATGCTCCTAAAACATGTTAGTTTGTTCAATTAAATATGGTATGTTATGGTCCCATGGAGGACAGCTGTAAGGTAGCTAATAGGCAATTAAATCAACTCATCTATTTGCAAATTGGTCTTACCAGGATTCATTAAAATGCAGAGACTGTTGTTCTCCTAAAAGCATGCTACTTAAAGGAGATTAAATAACTTGCTTTTGGGTTTCCGTGTTTAAAAGTCCCTTGCATGAGTAGCAGGCTGGCTCATTATGTGGTATTGCTACTTCCAAACACTTGCATGCGTAGGCCATGCACACACCCCCTCTTCTGCTCAAGTGAGCTACCAATAAAAGAGACCACACAGTTGAATGGGATCAAATCAAGCCACAACTTCATTGACTACAGATGAGGTGGTTTGGCATAGGCATTGGGTAAGCATTTCAATTTCTGGGCTTCCTACCGGAAATAACATCAGGGGTCAACCAGGCAGCGAGGATTCCCAAGACTTACATCAAATAGGGGGATCCCTGAGTCCCCCATCTGGGCAAATGGACAGAAGCAACTCCATCATGGATCCCTTTAATGGGTTACCCTATTTCTGGAGGGGAAGGTGAGGGTACAACACCCCCCTCCAATCAAGCTTACAGTTACCCAATGTCTAAACCGCCAAAGGTGTGACAAGGTAGGCAAAACCTCCAGGTCATAGCCAATTCACCTGAAAGGCAAATTCCTACCTGGCCCCGCTAACATGGTGACCACCAGCAGCCATAGCAAGGTCAACTCAATGAGTAAATGCAAAACTACCAGAGTGAGTGGGTGGGTAGGGGCTGGCACAGGCTGCTTTTAAATCCCCCGGGAGTGGGCCTGAGGGAAGCCTGCTTGTGCCCTCACGCCTGCCCCCATGAGCCCAGCCCTCTGCGCTAGCCTGCCATTGGCCAACTCAGTAGGCTGACCAGGAACAGGATTTCAAGATGGGAGCAGGAGCCAAAGCTCGCGCTCTGGGTGGGATCAGCTCCCCACACCCAGCCCTGCATCGCTGGTGGGGGAGGGGAGGCACTGGCTGTCCTGCAAAGCCGCCACACCCCTAATCACACTCCTAGAAGTCCTAATCACACTCCTATTTGCAATTATCTCATGGAAGTATGGGAAAGATTCTATGCCCTCGTTGAGCAACAGTTAATCTAGAGAGGAAAGTATAGTGGTACCTCGGGTTAAGAACTTAATTCGTTCTGGAGGTCCGTTCTTAACCTGAAACTGTTCTTAACCTGAAGCACCACTTTAGCTAATGGCGCCTCCGGTCACCGCCGCACGATTTCTGTTCTCATCCTGAAGCAAAGTTCTTAACCTGAGGTACTATTTCTGGGTTAGCGGAGTCTGTAACCTGAAGCGTCTGTAACCTGAGGTACCACTGTACTGGAAAAGAACTGCAGAGTGCTTATGTCAAAAGAATCACTGTAGTATTATTTAAAGCATTCAGACCTCTAGTTACAAACTTAATTCATTCCGGAGGTCCGTTCTGAACCGGAAACTGTTTTTAACTAGAGGTGTGCTTTCACTAATGGGGCCTCTTGCTGCCGCTGCGCTGCCGGCACACGATTTTCGTTCTCATCCTGGGGCAAAGTTCTCAACTTGAGGTAACTCTTCCAGGTTAGCAGAGTTTGTAACCTGAAGTGTTTGGAACCTGAGGCGTTTGTAACTCGAGGTACCACTGTATGTGTTAAGCAGCAAGCTTGTGCTTATCAGGCTGAGCATTAGGAGTTAGGTGTGAGGAGATTTCACCCCTCCCATATCCAAGAATCTGCTGATGTGCTCTGCTGATTCTCCAGAGAGGAGGGGGCGGTTTCTGCTCTCTACTTATTCCGCTCCAGCCTCACATCAAAGTGTCGGGGGGCGGGGAGAGAGAGAGACTGAGTGTTAGAGAGAGATCGTGTGTATAGATAAGGTTGCTGCTAAGAGCAGCTGCAGACACTCAGTGCAGTTCAGCATTTTTGTTTAGACCTCATTTAGCTCTGTACATAGTTGTGTATTGTAGTTGTAGATAGAATAAAAGAAGATATTCTACAGAGCTGCTCTCCGAGTCGTTTATGCTCTGCTATACTCTGCTGTACTTTGCTGTGCGATGACTGTCTTCTTGTGGAAGTGAATCCGGTGCTCACAACACTAAGCTGTGAGTCCACAGCACTTTGACCTGTTCCTGTGCAGAAGGTGGTCTCTGGAAGTGCTACCCAGCTCGCCTAGCCCAGTCGGGCTGAAGTGGATGAGTCCAGTTGGTGGCACTGGCTCAAGGGTGATGCTGACAAGGTGTAATATTACTCTATATTTAACATTTATATTAGTCAGCTGTGTATAAGGTATAAGACTGTGTATGCACAATACTTTAAAGCCCATTCAAAACACATTCTTTCTTCCAAATAACTATGGGCACTGTAGTTTACCCCTCACAGAGTTACAGTTCCCTGAATGTGTAGTCTCTAACCCCTATCACAGAAATGCATCAATATCCCCGTTATTTTACACAGAGGGGGTTTCATTTGCAAAGGAGAGAACATTAAGCTTTAGCCAAGATCATATTTACTTCCACACTAGACCTTAAATTTATATTCCTGTCATTCTGATGTTCTTTCAGCATGATCAATCCCAAATGGCAGAATCATTATGGAGGCATTAAGATCAGACCTGCAGAACTTGAGGGAGAGGAACTCATCAGTCATGCAGCAGTCGGCACAAATGGTGTTAGGGAAATGATGCTGAAGTTGGCTACTAGTTCTCAGTTCCTCATCTGCACAAAAAATCAAGAAGGATGCTGCCCAAAATTCAAATGCAGTATTTTCAAAAAAGAAAGATGGAGGGCACAAGGAGAAGGGGACGACAGAGGACGAGATGGTTGGATAGTGTTCTCGAAGCTACCAGCATGAGTTTGACCAAACTGCGGGAGGCAGTGGAAGACAGAAGTGCCTGGCATGCTCTGGTCCATGGGGTCATGAAGAGTCGGACGTGACTAAACAACAACAATTTTCAAAAAATATATATTGTTAATTAAGGACACACGTCATGGTTTGTTAACAATGCCCTTTCAAAGTGATACAATACAAAGAAATTTGGGAACCCACGTTAAAATTTGGGTTTTCCACACCTGCAATACATGAATGAATGAAACTTTATTTGCGTCAGCCATAGGCCATAGCAACAAAAGAACATTGCAATATACACAGAACAGAAATAAAAAGTTGATTATATAAAACACAGTTTAGGGTCCTGAATCAGCAGTCAAATGGTGGATCTTATTCTGATTGCCCCAGCTAAAAACCTTGCAACCTTTGCTGTCACCTGCTCATCTTGATATGCCAAGGGAAAGGACACTGTGGCAGTGGTTGGGCGACCTGGAATGGACAATAAAAGAGGGGTGATAATCTCATTCCTCAAGTCTTTATAAAGAGTGCAAGTCAGAAGGGCATGCGCCACCGATTCGGTACTGCCATCTCCACAGGGACATAAGCGTTTTTTGTGTGGAATCTGTTGGAATCATCCCTCAAGTACAGCCAACGGCAAGACATTCAAAGTGCGTCTATATTTCGGAATCGCTAGTTTATGCAGATAGGATGCCAGAGAATCAAAATGGGAAGGTGGATTTATAGCATGCCTTTCTCTGATGTCATTATAGATAAGGAGTGAGCTGTACATGACAAATAAGCAAAGGGGAAATGGCTGCTGAGCTGCACCCATCATTGTGAGGCCTGAGGAGGTGATGATGATGATGCCTCTTCAGCTGCTGTTATTGGCTGTGGATGCCCTGTGATGTCACATAAGCACATGGCAGCTTAGTGGATATACAAAAGCGGCCCAAGAGGAAAGCCCAAGGCAAAGCTTGAAAAGGACACAGTGGATGGACAACAGTTGTGTTATTCAGTACTTGGTGATCTCCTTCCTCAAGGAGGCAAAGTAGCAAATGGAAGAAGGCCATCATCCGCCAATGAGATACTGTGGAGCAATGAGAAGGCAAGTGTACCCACTGAGCAGGACCGCGGCTTGAAAGCCGCAGATATCCATGGTTGGAAGCTGGCGATGGACCTGGCAGAAGCTGTGATTAGCATGTGGAAAGCCAGGATGCCGCAGGGCTGAAGGAGGCTGACATTTGTGTATGTAAGTTGGTTGAAATTCACTTTCAGAAGGCAATTGACAAAAGCTGTGTGGATATTTGTGGGTTGATGCTGGGGTAAGTATGAATGGAGAGTGTGGACATAGGTCACCCACCAGACATGGTATGCCTGGGAATTGCATGTTCAGATAGTGGTGTGGGCTGCCCTCCAGACTCTGGGCAAATGAACCACTGGATATTCATGGGTGGAAGCCAGTGGAGGTTGGCAGGCTGGCCAGTGGAGATGGCTGGATGATAACAGTTGAATGAGGGCCATTCCCCTCACCATATCTGTGTTTGCTTTTCATGGATATTTACAAGCTGACGAGGCTTTCCCCAAAAGCAGCAATGAACGGGCCAGCAGAGCTTAAGCAAGCCATCTTCTACTTCCAAATCAAGGTATTTCTAAATACATCTAAGTAACGCTCATGACATTCCCCTTTCCAGTACCAGGATGGGAGGCTGTGCAGATGCATCCCTAAGCAGTTGCCGTGGGCTGCAAACTTCCTGTGATGTCACAAATGAACAGGGTGGCTGAGGGGAAAGAGGCTGTTACTAGTGGGAGGTGGCTGGAAGAAGGGAGAAACCCCAGTAGAAGGTTCAGGGGAAGCTGGGGTAGGTAGGAAGGGCCAGCTGGATATGCAGAAGTTGAATATGGGCTGACTCCCTTGTCTACTTGCATTGCCAATGTTTTGTTCTCTCATGGCTCCTGTACCTGTCTCGCCTAGATCGCTTGGCAAGAACCTTTAATGGTTCCTGCATTTCTGCAGAGCGCCCCCAATATATATATATATTGCACTTTTCAACCAGGCCTGTTGATTAATAGCTGGGCTCTAAATTGATGGCTAACAGGCCAAGATCAAGAGCATTTTGAAACAAGATATTAAACGTTAAGTAATATTCAACATTAAATAATTTCCTCTCAAACGTGTAACATTAGTGTAACTCCAGAGCATACAGAAACTTGCTCCAGAGGAGCCACTCTCCTCCCTCTTGCAATGGAGAGTGGAAATGGGGAGGGGGGGCACGACAATGCATAATTCCGATACACTGCTGTTGCTGTTAATCTAATCATTTGCATTTTAATAGTTGGATTATTATTTCTTTTCTGTTTGCTTTTTATCCCTAAGTCAATTTGAGCAGCTCCTTTGTGGAGGAGGAAAGCAGGCTATTCATTTTATAAATAAACTGCATTCAGCTGTGAAATTCAACCCCCCCTCTGCCCACTTTAAACTCTGTAACAAGCACACAAGTGTCACACTTTGCTGAAGCTAAATCAGATCTCATTATGTTCTGCTTCAGGAATGGTGACCACATACATGCCACCTTGGGTTCCATGATGGAAGAACATGCTTGATAATTTTAAGGAGTGAGGAATACAGTCAGCATTGGCTGGAGCACCTGCTCCTAACAACCCCACTGTTTGTCTTGTTTCATACTCTCTCTTTTTCAACATACCAGTCCTAAACTGCATCAGGGCTCCTTACAGCTACTTTTGTAAACAAAGAGATGTGGCCAGTCTAAGCGTGTTTTTGAATCACATTGTTAAGTCATATCTAGTTAGACCCAGAAGAGATTACGTACCTTCTTGGTCTCCTTTGCACTAAGAGAATACAGCAAGAATATCTGCTTTGCGAAACACTTTATGCTTCTGGCATAAATAGACATTTAAAAAAATTCATGGCTGAAGTTTGTTGCTGGTTTCTGAGATAATGCAGTAAATTCTTCTCCCCATAAAAGTGTCACTTTTAGAAACGAAAACTAAGATGATTTGTAGCATATTACAATTGCAATTAAGCTATAATGAGTCCCCCCAAATTACACATGATGTAGGTTCTCATTATATAATATAAACACTTCTTTACTGGGTTTCCTTTTCTTGGCTTATGGTGTTTTGCATCTGCCTTTTCAATTTCAAAAAGAATGCAATAACCTGAAACATATCGAACGCATAGCATATGCTCTGGGTGGTATAATAAATGTTATTTGAAATGAGATTTCATTGAGCCATGAAGCTTGATCCGGTCCATGATTATGTGGAAGTAAGTCTCATTGAGTTCAACAGAAGCTACTTCCTAGTAAGCAATCGTAAGACTATGGCCATCATAGCTCAATTCCATTTCAATTTAAGTAACAAAATAGGGTGGTTTTGTTCCTCCCTGATCCCGTTATTTTCACTAATACCCCTTGTTCTGGATCTTGCCGTCTTGTGCTTTCAATACATGGCAGCCCTTCTCAGATGTTCAAAGGAATGTGGATAAGTCAGTGAAGGAGCCTGACTGCCACCACAATGCTGTACCCCCACCCTGAACATTCCTTTCACTCTATGACAGGGGTGAGGAGCTTCCAGCCACGGGCCTAGTTAGACACAGCATTTGTCCCAGTTTGGCCCACAAGTCCATATTCTCCAGACCATGCCCATCTACACCACACCTGATGTCATCAGGCATGGGGCAGGTGAGGATGTGGCTCCAAAGGAAGAACGGGGAGCTTAAAGCAAGTTCCTGATTGCTCCTTCGCAAGTGAGGCTTGCTGGCTGCGCTGACACTGAGCCCAGCTAGGATCAGCTGCACTAGGAAGTTCCCCACTAGGAACTCCTCAATAGGGAACTCCTTAATGCAGCTGTTGACTGGTAATTGCAGTGAGATGCTTTGAAAACAGATTGCCAACACAGATCAGCAGTTACAGTGAGCCCCTTTGAAGTTGCCACCTGACATCATAATGGGGGGAAAAGACAAAACACCTTATGAAATCACTAATAGTCATATTAGACAATACTGGGCTTGATGAATTTAACATCCTTGTTACGCTTCAGCATAATTTCTATAAACACCACCTTTTCTTGAATACAAATTTGGATATTTGGATGGCATCTATATGTGTCAACTAAGATGGGTGCATTGATGTTTAAATGTATTCTTAGTGTGAGCTGACATTCTCATGATTTTTGAAATTATTATTTAGTTTTAAGTTTTCTTCTTTAATGAATTTGCAATAAAAACCAACCAACCAAAAAACCCAGCCTCCATCCATTGGGGAAACAGGCAGTTGGTAACTTGTGTTGTTCAAGTCATAACTAGAAAGGCAGATATAAAAATATATCTAATAAACAAAGTATGCAAAGTTGCTATGCAACATGGCCCCAGAGAGAGATACCCTGCATCTCTGCTGTCATGTACTGGAAACAGAGGAGCAGAGGAGGGAAAGAACTGGATCCAGCTCAGGGGAGAGGTGGGGAGATGTCCGCATTGTCAGAGCTGTGGAGGAGCACTGAGTGGCAGTAATCACTGCAGTATGATTACAGGATGTTGGGGGGTGATGGAGAGGCAGCAGCAAGTGGGTGACCTCAGACAGCAATGTATCTTGGGCCATCCCAGGCAGTAAGCCGTCTTTCCCATAGGACTTAGTGGTGCATTGCGCCAGGGCGTCGGCCTCTCTGGGGCATGCCAGCCAGCTACCATATGGCTGGCGGATGTGCAGCTTCCCTCCCAAGCCTCTGCGGGGATTGTTCTCCTGCAGCGGCATGGGGGAGAGTTGCGGTCCCCCCCCCCGATGGCTGGCAGTGCTCAGCTTCACCCCCCCCCACTATCCGTGGTAATTTGGGGGCACTGGGCGGATATTTGCACCCTGGCATTGCATCTGCTAAAGACAGCCCTGCCAGGCAGGAATGTATATTTCAGTCATCTCTCTTTCACTCTCCCTCCACTTGACCAAATTGAAAACTGCAAATTGCTATTTCTGCAGGCACAGAAATCACCCATCTTCTCTATCACTTTACCCACATTTTGCTATTTCACTTAACATGCCCACAGAAGATCTGCAGATCTCAGGGGACCATCTCCTCACAATTAGGTTCCAGGAAGAGCCATTATGTGCTATTAGGAAACAATTTCCCTGACAGAAGGATGTGGTTGGCCAGCTTTAACAGAATAACGCATGGAAGTTTACGCATTATCATGTACAGCTTTTGCCAACAGTTCACAATGGCTGAGACTGATGTGAATTGCTGTCCAAAATATCTGGAGGACACAAGGTTGGCAAAGATGATCTACTAACTTTTACAAAATCCCCCCCCTTAAATTCACAATGTTTTGCAGCAGAAGTAATAGCTCTCTCACTAGTAATGAGAAGGCAGGCAGTTATAAAAGAGCAGCAAATGGATCTTTGTTACCTTGGCATTCTGCTTGCTTGTTATTCTTATGGGAAAAGATTTGGTAATTACAAAAAGAGAAGTAAGCAAAGGTACTCAGACAGAAAAAGGGCAAATAACAGAAAGAAACCCCAATAACGGATGAAACACTTACCAGGGGCTGTGAGGCAATGCAGAAAGACAGCTCTACCTGGTAATTGTTGCAGAGAGGTCAACTAAACAATTGTATGTAAAAAGCACTTGGAGACAAAAGGATACGTATTGAATTAGAGTTGAGAGAGAGAGAGAGAGAGAGAGAGAGAGAGAGAGATTGAGAGAGAGAATTGGAAACCTGAAAGAATACGAGACAAGACTGCCTGCTTTAGATGCTACTTTTTCCTCAGTTCTGACTCCAGCTTTGAAAAGCCTTTGGGCAAAGTGCCGCTGGTTGAGGCCCCTCATGCATTATTAGTTAACTGTGGAGGACTGATCTGGAAGCCATGCTGGGCAGCAGAGCTCCATAGCAGCAGCCCGTGGCCTGGATTAGGCCCACTGTTTAAATTTCTCACAATGCCCCAGAGTTATGCAACATGGTGTTATAGCAGGAAATTGTTTTCACAAGACCAAGTTGTCCTATACTGTTCTGTGTGTAAATGTAATCTGAGCTTGGTTCTCAGGTGTTGCTGTTCACAAACAACTCAGCGTGCACTAGGGTTATATAGTGGGCACTTGTGGCTCTGGACTTAGTTTTGCCAAGCATTTGCCTACAGCTAATGTGCCACTTGGTTGGCATTTGTCGCAAGGGAAACAAATACACACTGCTTCCTGTTCAGCTTCCTTGAGGCTACTTTTAGGAACAAAGAGTTTCACTCTCCCGCTGTTTCTCTTTCATAAGACTCTGCATTGAGATATAAATGTCATTTTAAAAACTTTTTTAAAAAAGTTCTCTTACAAGTCATGGATATGTCTGAAGAAATACAAACATATTATATTCATATATTTGTGCACTACGACATGTAAAACATATTTAATCAACCAGGACATCACCTGCAGGTCCTGCAGTCTAAGTTGGAGCATGCTAAAAAGGGATGTCATACAGTGCAGATGTAAAACTACCACTGACCTATGTACACATTTTAGAAATCACAACTATTCTGACAGAAAAGTGGAGCAAGCAACGTAATGTTAAACACCTTCATTCTGAGACTCATAACTGGCCGGAGACTTATAAATAATTGCTACAGAGATGCCAACCGACCCAAGAAGTGTTAACCAAAAGGGAGAAAGCCTGGATGTGCATGCTGAACACATTAACACTGCATGGCCTCAACCTGGAGGATAGTTTTTAATTAATTAATTATATTTAATTTGTATACCTCCCTATACCTGCAGGTCTTAGGTTGGTTCATAGGATAAAATCAGAATATAAAACCACAAAATGCATAATCAAAACAAAAACAAAAACAACCCGATAACCCAATAACCCGCCCCCCAACACATCTTAAAAAGGCACAGGATGTCAATCAACCAAAGGCCTGGTTAAAGAGGAACTTTTTTTGCTTGGCACTTAAAGGTGTATAATGAAGGCGCCAGGCGAACCTCCCTGGGGAGAGCATTCCACAGATGGGGAGCCGCTGCAGAAAAGACCCGCTCTCATGCTGCTATCCTCTGGACCTATTGGGCCTCAGATGGGCCTCAGAAGATGATCTCAAGATCTGGGTGGGTTCATATGGAAGGAGGTACCAGCATCACTAAGCTTCAGCAAATGAGCACCTTCGGAATTCCATCCTCCAAGCTCTACAACTGTCACCTTGGAAACAGCATCATTTTTATCAGAGCAACTGATGAAGGTGCTGAAGCTGAAATGTTTTGCTGTAAGAATTTAACATTTCTCTTTTGCTTATCATTGTAGTAGTGATTGACTGCATCCTATCAGGATCCAGAACAATCTTCTTCTTTTTTGAATTTATATACCACCTTATACCCAGAGGTCTCAAGTGTGGATTGATGCTTTCATTTTCTGTCTGTCTCTCTGCATAAACACCCACCTTCGCCCACTGAAGTCTAGAATTGTGTCTGGTGTCTTGCTATATATAGCAGTACTCTCAACAAGACACATAGATGGAAAAGATAATCTGAAAATTACCGTATATCTTAAAAATGTAAAAATGTAATTAGACACATATGCCTTTAAAATGGCAGCACCAAAAATTATCCTTAATTTAAAAGCTTGAAATCACCAACCTGACCTGTCTTGTGGAACAAAACATTATGTCTGTTTACAACCACAAAAGTTTTTGAATGTTTCAGTGAATTCAGAAGTTATACAGAAGGGTAAATCCAAAAGCATTTATTATTTAACCACTGCTGGGAAAAATCCACCAGGAGCAAGCTGGTTTTTGTATCAATAGATTATGAATTTTCTCAAACTCTGTGGTTAATGATGATCCCTTATGAATACCCTCTTAGCTGAAATTTTATTTTGTGTAATGAAATGGGAACAAAATCTTATGAATATGCCAGTAGTCTGAAGCCTTATCTAATCTACTATTTGTTTGAGGATAGCCTGAATTAATTCCTCTGCATATATTAGACTAGAATTCCTAGAATTGTCTTTGATATCTAAAATAATTCTACAAAGCAGAAACATTCTTACCAACCTGTATTTATTGCAGTCCATTTAATATCAATAATATTTTAATGGAATTTAATAGATGTTTTCAATTCTTCACTTCGAAAAGACAAGAGAGAGAGAGAGATTGTATTTATGAATTCACCCCTCTTTTGATTACTGTGCCCAATCAACAATCCCCACTGATTAACAATCATGGTTGAAAAGAATGAAAAAGAATCTTAACATGCTGAGTGAATATTAAATTCGGGTGAGGAGGAAGGAAAAAAGAATGGAGAGGGGGATTTGCATATGTGAGATTCATGTGCATATAGGGGTAGCCAAGCTTTATTCGGTCAAGGGTTACGTTCCCTCTGAGGTAATCTGTCAGGGTCCTTGTGATGGTGATAGGTGGAGACAGAGATGATGGCTGGACCCAGAACAAATGTGTTCCTGATTAGCTAACCCAGAATGAAGACCACCATGCCCGAATTTTCATCATGGTTATCTCAGATTACAATTCCCAAGCCTATCTAGGTCTACTCAAGCGTAGACACAAAAATCTGTGTTTGTGGCATTTTTCTCAAATAAGCATACAGGTAATTTTCTTTAGTGCAACAGACCCATGTAGCTACTGTACCAGAAGTTTCCTTTTGGGTGTTTATGCACATACACATGGCAGAAACCTTTCAGTTTGTTCTCAGACAGCTGCAGGTCCCTGGCTGGGGGACTTTTTCCTAAGCAAAAGTCTTAGGAAAAGCAAACTAAAAGCAAACTAAAAACAAATACTTTTTATATAAATCACAATAAGATCTAAAATAAAGACGCAAAATTTAATATAAATATAGTGGTACCTCAGGTTAAGAACTTAATTCGTTCTGGAGATCCGTTCTTAACCTGAAACTGTTCTTAACCTGAAGCACTGTTAGCTAATGGGGCCTCCCGCTGCTGCCATGCTGCCACAGCACGATTTCTGTTCTCATCCTGAAGCAAAGTTCTTAACCTGAAGCAGTATTTCTGGGTTAGCGGAGTCTGTAACCTGAAGCATCTGTAACCTGACGCGTCTGTAACCCGAGGTACCACTGTAACAGCAACAGCCCCTGCCCAACAATACCCCCTTCTAAACAATGCCCTAGCCCAAGGGTTTTGGTGGCCCAAACAGAAAAGCAAATGAAAAGAGGAATTCTTTTTCTTTCTTATTTGCATCTCAGGGCTCGTCCACACTTCTGCTTCTCCCATTGCTAGAAAATTTGGGTCTGAGCAGTTTTCTGCTTGTCCCAAGCTTTGTAGGCATGAGTCCAAGTAGATTTGCCTTTGCCCTACCACTTTCCCCAGAAAACCGCGCTTTTTAGCGCTAAATCGAACAAACAGCAATCTGTAGAAAAACCTGATTGCTGTTTGTTCCAATTCAGTGCTAAACTATGGGTTTTCACAGGGGAAAGCTGTGGAGCAAACAGGTGTGTGGTTAAGCCATCAATCAGATAAGACTTTTCCCCACACGAGATGATGGTTTGTGGCTTGTAAAGGGTTTAAAGGAGATTGACTGTAACCATCACTTTTCCTATGACTGAGTGGTTGGGATTTGTGTTTGTGTGTCCACCACTGATCCTGCCGCCTCCAACCAGTTCGGTTCAGTCAGTGTAAGCAAGCCTCAGAGCTGTTCCTGCTTGTTATCTCTTTGATAAAGCAAATGTCTGCTATGGTGTGCGGCTAACCGGGGGGGGGGGTGCAATCATGTGAGCTGGGTGCGCAAGGGACTTGCCTAATACTGCCTGCTGTCAGAGCAACGCCTGTTCTCCAGCAATATCCCAGCTGTGTGATTATAGCATGGAGACTCTCCGGGGAAGCCAGCGCGCTCCCAGGCAATGCGATAATCCCCTAGAGAAAGGGGAAGCAGGGCTTTGAAGTGCACAACGTTGCTGGTGGTGCAGGTATAACAAGCAGCCGATTCCAGACAGCTGTATTTCTGGAGAAAAGGGCACGTTAAAGCAAAATATCACAGCTGTAATCAGCAAGTGGTACAGGAAATAATGTTATTTATGGCTTGCCTCTATGCATATTTGACTCAAGAGTGATTTGTTTTTCTTATTGTCACTTCTTTCAATTACATACTGCCTTTGTCTTCCAAGGATCTCAAGGTGGTGCACATGGTTCTCCTCCTTCCCATTTCATCCTCACAACAGCTCTGTGAGGGAGGTTTAGGCTAAGAGGTGGTGACTGGCCCAAGGTCACCCAATGAGCTTCATGGCTGAATGGGGATGTGAACCCTGGTCTCCCAGGTCCAACACTCTAATCATTACGCCACACTGTTACAAAAGCTTGTACAGTGTGTGCAATATTATGATGTTACAATAGCATCATACTATTGCAGCTTCAAGACCATTAGTAACAACCCAAAGGTGCCATAGCATATACAAAGCAAGCAAACAAACAGTAGATAATAAGAGGAAGAAATGGTAACAAACCAATATAAATCCATACATCCATATTTCCCAAACTGGCATGGATGGTGAATTTCAGGCATCCAAGGCTAAAGCATAAGAAACACCAGATGACATAAAAGTGATCCATCCTTCTGGAGACACATAATTTATTTGTGTGTTTTTTTCTACAACCGCCAAGGTCCCTAAGCTCTTATACAACAAAGACAGATGTAGATTTTTCATGTTTTTCCATTGTTGGGCTATTGAAATCCAAGCTGCAGCTAACATCCATGTCGCAAGCTCTTTCATATTATTGGTCTACATATTCAGTCGTGACAGTTGTGGGGAGGCCTAAACAGGTGATTATTATTTTTTTTAAATAGACATTTCTTGGTATACTTGAGACCAGAATAATGAAACCAAAGGCTGATTGAATGCAGAGGGATTTATTCTAAACATATTATATAGCCTGCTCACTGTTTAATCACAAAGACTGATATTTGTATGTTATGAAAAGCAAAAGGCAAACAACACAGCACACCCCCCAAAAGAAACACATCCCCCAAAGAAGAGATGCACACACACACTCATATCACACCAGTTCCCGTGGTTTGTGGTAGAAAGTACAGTTCATGTATTTCTATTTAAACAACAACAACAACAACAACAACAGATTTGTGCAAAGTGCTAATGAGAATTTTTATTATCTCAGTGTGTTTAAGCTGGTGGCAGCAAAGTCAGCAAAATTTTTAGCATCTGCCATTAAAATAAGGGCCGCTGTGGTGCTCTCTGAGACTATAATTTTTAATCTGACAATTTTATTTGTTCAGTTGTGCCATTATGTTTGATGTTGTGCTCTTTATATGAATTGCAAGGGCTGGTGGCTGATGCAGATCCATTTCTATCCTTCTACCGATAGACTCCCCTTCATGGATCACTGCCTTGCCATGGCAAAGGGGCTTGAATAACTCAGAGAAGCTATGAGCTATGCCGTGCAGGGCCACCCAAGACGGACAGGTCATAGTGGAGAGTTTTGACCAAACGTGATCCACCTGGAACAGGAACCGGCAAGCCACTCCAGTATCCCTGCCAAGAAAACTCCATGGACAAAGACAAATGGCATATAAAAGTTATGACGCTGGAAGATGAGCCCCTCAGGTTGGAAGGCATCCAACATGCTACTGAGGAAGAGCGGAGGACAAGTACAAGTAGATCCAGAGCTGATGAAGCGGCTGGGCCAAAGCCGAAAGGACGCTCAGTTGCGGATATGCCTGGAAGTGAAAGGAAAGTCCAATGCTGTAAAGAAAAATATTGCATAGGAACCTGGAATGTAAGAACCATGAACCTTGGTAAGTTGGATGTGGTCAAAAATGAGATGGCAAGAATAAATATTGACAACCTGGGCATCAGTGAACTAAAATGGATGGGAATGGGCGAATTCAGTTCAGATGACCATCATATCTACTACTGTGGGCAAGAATCCCATAAAAGAAATGGAGTGGCCCTCATAGTCAACAAAAGAGTGGCGAAAGCTGTACTGGGATGCAATCTCAAAAATGATAGAATGATCTTGATACGAATCCAAGGCAGACCTTTTAACATCATAGTAATCCAAGTTTATGCACCAACCACTGGTGCTGAAGAAACTGAAATTGACCAATTCTATGAAGACTTACAACACCTTATAGAAATGACACCAAAGAAGGATGTTCTTCTCATTATAGGGGATTGGAATGCTAAAGTAGGGAGTCAAGAGATAAAAGGAACAACTGGCAAGTTTGGCCTTGGAATTCAAAACGAAGCAGGGCAAAGGCTAATAGAGTTCTGCCAAGAGAACAAGCTGGTCATCACAAACACTCTTTTCCAACAACACAAGAGACGACTCTACATATGGACATCACCAGATGGGAGGCATCGAAATCAGATTGATTATATTCTCTGTAGCCAAAGATGGAGAAGCTCTATACAGTCAGCAAAAACAAGACTTGGAGCTGACTGTGGCTCAGATCATCAGCTTCTTATAGCAAAATTCAAGCTTAAACTGAAGAAAGTAGGAAAAACCACTGGGCCGGTAAGATACAACCTAAGTCAAATCCCTTATGAATACACAGTGGAAGTGAGGAACAGGTTTAAGGATTTAGATTTGGTGGACAGAGTGCCTGAAGAACTATGGATGGAGGCTCGTAACATCATACAGGAGGCAGCAACTAAAACCATCCCAATGAAAAGGAAAGGCAAGAAAGCAAAGTGGCTGTCCAACGAGGCCTTAAAAATAGCGGGGGAGAGAAGGCAAGCAAAATGCGAGGGAGATACAGGAAAGATACAGGAAATTGAATGCAGATTTCCAAAAAATAGCAAGGAGAGACAAGAAGGCCTTCTTAAACGAGCAATGCAAAGAAATAGAGGAAAACAATAGAAAGGGAAAAACCAGAGATCTGTTCAAGAAAATTGGAGATATGAAAGGAACATTTCGTACAAAGATTACCATAATAAAAGACAAAAGTGGAAAGGACCTAACAGAAGCAGAAGACATCAAGAAAAGGTGGCAAGAATACACAGAGGAATTATACCAGAAAGAAATGGATGTCTCGTACACCCCAGGTAGTGTGGTTGCTGACCTTGAGCCAGACATCCTGGAGAGTGAAGTCAAGTGGGCCTTAGAAAGCACTGCTAATAACAAGGCCAGTGGAAGTGATGATATTCCAGCTGAACTATTTAAAATTTTAAACAATGATCCTGTCAAGGTGCTACACTCAATATGCCAGCAAATTTGGAAAACTCAGCAGTGGCCAGAGGATTGGAGAAGATCAGTCTACATCCCAATCCCAAAGAAGGGCAGTGCCAAAGAATGTTCCAACTACCGCACAATTGCACTCATTTCACACGCTAGCAAGGTTATGCTTAAAATTCTACAAGGTAGGCTTAAGCAGTATGTGGACCGAGAACTCCCAGAAGTGCACACTGGATTTCGAAGGGGCAGAGGAACCAGAGACCA
Source organism: Podarcis raffonei (assembly GCF_027172205.1). NCBI lineage: Eukaryota > Metazoa > Chordata > Lepidosauria > Squamata > Lacertidae > Podarcis > Podarcis raffonei. The sequence goes on from NC_070610.1 coordinate 52,090,980, forward strand.
AATTGCAAACATGTGCTGGATTATGGAGAAAGCTAGAGAGTTCCAGAAAGACATCTACTTCTGCTTCATTGACTATGCAAAAGCCTTTGACTGTGTTGACCACAGCAAACTATGGCAAGTTCTTAAAGAAATGGTAGTGCTTGATCACCCCATCTGTCTCCTGAGAAATCTCTATGTGGGACAAGAAGCTACAGATAGAACTGGATATGGAACAACTGATTGGTTCAAAATTGGGAAAGGAGTACGGCAAGGCTGTATATTGTCTCCCTGGTTATTTAACTTATATGCAGAATTCATCATGCGAAAGGCTGGGCTGGATGAATCCGAAGCCGGAATTAAGATTGCCGGAAGAAATATCAACAACCTCAGATATGCGGATGACACAACCTTGATGGCAGAAAGTGAGGAGGAATTAAAGAACCTTTTAATGAGGGTGAAAGAGGAGAGCGCAAAATATGGTCTGAAGCTCAACATCATTTCAGAGAAACAGACCAGACAAGAAAGGAGGAGGAGTGGCGTTATATGTCAGGGATGTGTATACCTGTGAAGAGATCCAAGATTTAGAACCTCAAAGCCAAAGTGAGAGCATTTGGGTCAAAATTAAGGGAGAGAAGAATAACAGTGACCTCATTGTGGGAGTTTACTATAGATCCCCAAGCCAAACGGAGGACATAGATGATGCCTTCCTGGAACAGATGGCCAAGCATGCAAAAGGAAGGGAGATAGTAGTAATGGGGGACTTCAATTACCCGGATATTTGTTGGATGTCAAACTCAGCCAAGAGCATAAGGTCAAACAGATTCCTCACTGGCCTTGCAGACAACTTCATTGTCCAGAAAGTGGGAGAAGCTACAAGAGGAACAGCCATTTTAGATCTGGTCCTAACCAATGTTGATGACCTGGTTAGTGGGGTAGAAGTGGAAGGATCATTAGGCGCGAGTGATCATGCTCTTCTGAAGTTTACTATACAGCGGAAAGGAGCAGCCAAGCATACTAGGACTCAATTTCTCGACTTTAAGAAAGCCGACTTCATAAAACTTAGGGAAGTGCTGGGTGAGATCCCATGGACAGTAATACTAAAAGGAAAGGGAGTTCATGATGGCTGGGAGTTTGTTAAGAGGGAGATAGTAAAAGCACAACTTCAGGCAATACCAATGAGACGGAAACATGGAAGGTGCCTAAAGAAGCCAGGGTGGCTATCTAAAGAACTTTTAACTGAGTTAAGATTAAAAAAGGATGTGTACAAAAAATGGAAAAGGGGGGAAACCACCAAAGAGGAATTCAAACAAATAGCCAGCACGTGTAGACACAAAGTCAGAAAAGCTAAAGCACAGAATGAACTCAGGCTTGCTAGAGAGGTTAAAAGCAACAAAAAAGGCTTTTATGGGTATGTTCGTAGCAAAAGGAAGAACAAAGAAACAGTGGGGTCACTCAGAGGAGAAGATGGTGAAATGCAAACAGGGGACACAGAAAGGGCTGAACTCCTCAATGCCTTCTTTGCCTCAGTCTTCTCCGATAAAGAAAACAATGCCCGACCTGAAGAATTTGGAGCAAATGATTCAGGAGAGGAAACACAGCCCAGAATAACTAAGGAGATAGTACAAGAATACTTGGCTAGTCTAGATGTATTCAAGTCTCCAGGGCCAGATGAACTGCATCCAAGAGTATTAAAAGAACTGGCAGATGTGATTTCAGAACCACTGGCAGTCATCTTTGAGAATTCCTGGAGAACAGGCGAAGTCCCGGCAGACTGGAGGAGGGCAAATGTTGTCCCTATTTTCAAAAAGGGGAAAAGAGAGGACCCAAATAATTACCGCCCAGTCAGTCTGACATCAATACCAGGGAAGATTCTGGAGCAGATCATTAAGCAAACAGTCTGTGAGCACCTGGAAAGGAATGCTGTGATCACCAATAGTCAGAATGGATTTCTGAAAAATAAGTCATGTCAGACTAACCTGATCTCGTTTTTTGACAGAATTACAAGCCTGGTAGATGAAGGGAACGCAGTGGATGTAGCCTACCTTGATTTCAGCAAGGCATTTGACAAGGTGCCCCATGATATTCTTGTAAAGAAGCTGGTAAAATGCGGTCTTGACTATGCTACCACTCAGTGGATTTGTAACTGGCTGACTGACCGAACCCAAAGGGTGCTCATCAATGGTTCCTCTTCATCCTGGAGAAGAGTGACTAGTGGGGTGCCACAGGGTTCTGTCTTGGGCCCGGTCTTATTCAACATCTTTATCAACGACTTGGATGATGGACTCAAGGGCATCCTGATCAAATTTGCAGATGACACCAAACTGGGAGGGTTGGCTAACACCCCAGAGGACAGGATCACACTTCAAAACGACCTTGACAGATTAGAGAACTGGGCCAAAACAAACAAGATGAATTTTAACAGGGAGAAATGTAAAGTATTGCACTTGGGCAAAAAAAATGAGAGGCACAAATACAAGATGGGTGACACCTGGCTTGAGAGCACTACATGTGAAAAGGATCTAGGAGTCTTGGTTGACCACAAACTTGACATGAGCCAACAGTGTGACGCGGCAGCTAAAAAAGCCAATGCAATTCTGGGCTGCATCAATAGGAGTATAGCATCTAGATCAAGGGAAGTAATAGTGCCACTGTATTCTGCTCTGGTCAGACCTCACCTGGAGTACTGTGTCCAGTTCTGGGCACCACAGTTCAAGAAGGACATTGACAAACTGGAACGTGTCCAGAGGAGGGCAACCAAAATGGTCAAAGGCCTGGAAACGATGCCTTATGAGGAACGGCTAAGGGAGCTGGGCATGTTTAGCCTGGAGAAGAGGAGGTTAAGGGGTGATATGATAGCCATGTTCAAATATATAAAAGGATGTCACATAGAGGAGGGAGAAAGGTTGTTTTCTGCTGCTCCAGAGAAGCGGACACGGAGCAATGGATCCAAACTACAAGAAAGAAGATTCCACCTAAACATTAGGAAGAACTTCCTGACAGTAAGAGCTGTTCGACAGTGGAATTTGCTGCCAAGGAGTGTGGTGGAGTCTCCTTCTTTGGAGGTCTTTAAGCAGAGGCTTGACAACCATATGTCAGGAGTGCTCTGATGGTGTTTCCTGCTTGGCAGGGGGTTGGACTCGATGGCCCTTGTGGTCTCTTCCAACTCTATGATTCTATGATTCTATGATTCTATGATCAAAAAAACGAAGATCATGGCCACTGGTCCCATCAGCTCCTGGCAAATAGAAGGGGAAGAAATGGAGGCAGTGAGAGATTTTACTTTCTTGGGCTCCATGATCACTGCAGATGGTGACAGCAGTCATGAAATTAAAAGACGCCTGCTCCTTGGGAGAAAGGCGATGGCAAACCTAGACAGCATCTTAAAAAGCAGAGACATAACCTTGCCAACAAAGGTCCGTATAGTTAAAGCCATGGTTTTCCCAGTAGTGATGTATGGAAGTGAGAGCTGAACTATCAAGAAGGCTGATCGCCAAAGAATTGATGCTTTTGAATTATGGTCTGGAGGAGACTCTTGAGAGTCCCATGGACTGCAAGAAGATCAAACGTATCCATTCTTAAGGAAATCAGCCCTGAGTGCTCACTGGAAGGACAGATCGTGAAGCTGAGGCTCCAATACTTTGGCCACCTCATGAGAAGAGAAGACTCCCTGGAAAAGACCCTGATGTTGGGAAAGATGGAGGGCACAAGGAGAAGGGGACGACAGAGGACGAGATGGTTGGACAGTGTTCTCGAAGCTGCCTGGCGTGCTCTGGTCCATGGGGTCACGAAGAGTCGGACACGACTAAACGACTAAACAACAACAACAAACCTATAGACTCTAAAACTATAAGTATTCTGAGTCACGGCTACAATATGTGAACTGTGTACCCAGAAGAACAGACGTGAATAGAAAATATAACAGAATCATACCCTAAGGCTGCAATCCTATATTCACTTGGGAGTAAGCCCAATTGAACGCAATGGGGCTTACTTCTGAGAAGATATGAATGGGATTTCTCTGTAAAACACTGGTGCATCACCTCTTCATACAAAGTCAGATGTATAAGCAGAATTTAAACAATTCAAAGCTCAGGTCATTGGTTTTGCTTATGAACTTATTTCTGAATGTGCATATGAACATCACACATTGCACAGCATGATGATATCTACTACAAGTAATACCAAAGGGCATTGGCACTCCTAAAATATGTAAGATTCCTGCTGAGCCATAATGAATGAGAGAATTATTCAACAGGTTTCAATAGGTTTCCAAATCTCTGCTTGAAACTGATTATTCGAATCAAATCTATTTTTGTCAGACAGAGAGGAAGATGAACTGGGGAATCTTTATCAGTCTCAGGGCTGCATTCCTGGCCATATGCCGGGGGTGAAAATGGCTAGTGTCAAAGTTACCCTAGCTTCTACACAAGCACAAACCCTTCTCTAGCCTCCATCTAGGTGGTAACAGGCATTATTAGACTTCAGCATATCATGCAGGGCCAGTGAAGGGTCTACATAAGTGCCTTGTGAATCAGGCCAATGGCCCATCTAGTCCAGCATCCTCTGCTCACCCAGATACCTATGGGAAACTGGCCTGGGAAAAGTTTCAAGAGCCAGACAGAGAGGCTTGAATTACTGTATCCTGAATGTATGAAGGGGAAGCAAGATCCTGCCTGCTGAAACCACCCTTGGCATCAGGAGTGCCAACTTGGCCCTGTGACCATGGGTGGCTGGGGCCATGAATGCCATGCTGTGTGCATGGCCCTGGCACTGACATTTGTGGGTGCCCAGCCCCTTCATGGGGAATTTTGTGGGTGCTCAGGCACCCGGGGCCCCAGGGAGTTGGCACCTATGCTTGGCATTCACATGTTCCCCCTTAGTGTGAAAGAGGCCTGCATGTCTGTTGGTATACGTGCATCAGCTTACTTCCCATAGTTTGGACCTCTGATCATCCAGGATTCCTGACTGCATGGGCCAACCTTTCATGTGCCTAGTTGCATGTGTATGGTGAATATGGATGAATCTGTGGTAGGAATGTCAACGGACATTTAATTTGGACCTGTCTTGAATTTGGCGGCTGTCTGTGTCCTCACCTGTTTCATGTTGGCCACAGCACACAGTGCAAATCTCTGTTCACTCCTCAGTTTACCCACTATGTCATTGTCTAATATTGGGGGGGGGGGTTCCGGTTGGCACAGTGGAAAACCACACACCCTGTACAAAAATATCATAGTAGTTTTTCTTTGGCCGCTACTTGGTGTGGTTGTTCCTCTGCACTGTAGCTTACCATTCCCCCCCGGAGCTAATTGTCAGTTTACACTGTGGCTTTTTAAAGGTATTTCCCCCCCATGTACTGTTTTCTGCATGGTAGAACTCACATGAGCTTTTAATAATTACCTGGTGCCATTCAGAGGTGCCATAACCTGATGCCATTCAGAGGTTTTGGACTACAACTGGAATGACAACAAATGGCTACTGGTAGCAGCTGGAAGACTGCATGTTTTAGAGCATGTGAAGTGTTGAATGGAATTATATAAATAATCTGTGATTAGAACCACATAGGGAAGTTCCACTGGCAGACATATTGAGCTGGGATGCTAATGGGGATGGGGAGGGAAAGAGATTCATTATAAGCTTAGTCAGCAGAGCATGAGACTCTTAATCTCAGGATCAATATGCATCCTTGAAAAATGGCAAGGTCATTGGAAGACGTACACAAAGGAAGCACCTCTTTCTTATTCAGACCTGTGGGTGAGATTGTGCTTAATGTACTGCCAGCTCTGTGATGGTATAATAAAATTTGTATTTGTATTGTACTGTATAGCTGAAAGACTATGCCAAAAATTAAATGTAACAGAAGCAATTCTACAAGTAGAGATACCAGGCATGATCTTTTCAGTCCCCACAAAATCCCTCTTTGAGTGCACAAAATGTTAGGCAAATGAGGCATCAGTCATTTTATTTCACATTTACTGTATTGACCTGAATATAAGATGCACCGACAAATAAGCCGCACCTTGTAAATTCAAGGCACTACTTTGAAAACAGGAAAACAGTAATTAGTCTCCTACACCATCACCCTGTGCAGTGAACAGGTTCTTACTAATGAAAGACCCTAAGAAGTGATTTTTATTTTTATTTTTATTTAGTAATGCTGCAGAGTCCTGGAACAGGAAACAATGACAGGTCACTGGAATGAAGCTTACATTAAAGATGCAGTAGTCAACTTTAAAAGAATCAAGAGTGCTTTGCTGAGATAGTCCACATTGATCTTGCACTATACAAGAGTAAGGTAAAAAGAGTACAGTGGTACCTCGGGTTAAGTACTTAATTCGTTCCAGAGGTCCGTCCTTAACCTGAAACTGTTCTTAACCTGAAGCACCACTTTAGCTAATGGGGCCTGCAGCTGCTGCCGCACCGCCGGAGCACAATTTCTGTTCTCATCCTGAAGCAAAGTTCTTAACCCAAGGTACTATTTCTGGATTAGCAGAGCCTGTAACCTGAAGCGTATGTAACCCGAGGTACCACTGTACTTCTTCACCAAGTCAAGCATATGACCTGCCAGATATACTGTAATTTGTGATGAGCCCAAGGCTGTCACAGAGGCCATGAAATCTTGAAATATACCACAATTTTTTTTGGTATTTCTATAAGGCAATCATAGCTCCTGAAATCTTTAGTAACATTGTGCTGCCAAATTTGAGAGCTGTGTGGATAAATCAAACTCTGTCTTTGATCTTCTGTGGTCAAAGAATTGCATGGTCCCCATGCTTCTTTTAAATATAGCACCTGGCACAGTTATTAAAATCCATGTTTCTATAGTCACACTTTTTAAATTTTGCACTGTGCAGCTACTTCCTGAATGGAAGCTTTATATTCATTGTGTTTTGTTGATGGACTAGCTTTGTCTAGCTACATAATCCACAAGGACAGTGTGGTATATGGGAAACAAAAGAATGGGAGAATCAGAAGACAAGGCAGCCTGCACTGAGTCGCGTGTTGTACAAAAATCTATTGCTCTGGCAATTTTTTTGGGTAATTGCTTTAATTGATTCTCTCTGTGAAAATTAAGTTCTATTCAGTAAATGACTTCCTTTTCAAGCTATGTATCTGGCAAGTCTCTGAATACTTGAGCCCCTGCTCCTTCATTAAATTTTCCCTCTAGGTTACAGCTTAGAAGGGAGGCTGTGATTGTGGTCTCTGTTGTCCTTCTTCAGTCACAGTGAAATCTCAGCCCTGATTTATACCAGCTAGATGAGGATAGGATGCCAACTCGTACTACTCTGAAAAATCCTGGAAAGATGCTGGCTCCATGCCATTTTATTGTTACACATTTGTGGGGTGCAAAGCACAGTCTCTGCTGTGCCTCATTTCCAAAGGAAACACAGACCCTGGTAAGTGTGCCTGGTACACCCTGGAATTTCACACCACTTGGAGATTGGGGTGTCTCTATGATATCTGGTTTATTTACACATATCTACAACCTGAGGTCCGTATAGTAAAAGCTATGGTTTTCCCAGTAGTGATGTACGGAAGTGAGAGCTGGACCATAAAGAAGGCTGGTCGCCGAAAAATTGATGCTTTTGAATTATGGTGCTGGAGGAGACTCTTGACAGTCCCATGGACAGCAAGAAGATCAAACGTATCCATTCTTAAGGAAATCAGCCCTGAGTGCTCACTGGAAGGACAGAGCCTGAAGCTGAGGCTCCAATACTTTGGCCACCTCATGAGAAGAGAAGACTCCCTGGAAAAGACCCTGATGTTGGGAAAGATGGAGGGCACAAGGAGAAGGGGACGACAGAGGATGAGATGGTTGGACAGTGTTGTCGAAGCTACCAGCATGAGTTTGACCAAACTGCAGGAGGCAGTAGAAGACAGGAGTGCCTGGCGTGCTCTGGTCCATGGGGTCACGAAGAGTCGGTTACGACTAAACAACTAAACAACAATAACACAACCTGAGTCTATGAGGGAAGAGTTCGCAGCATTGCACTCCAAGAGGGTCTCTTGCTGCTTCCACAGGCTCAGCAGCCTTGGATTCAAAACAGAAATCTGCCATAGTCTCTGTCCCCTTTCACAGCCTGTCACAGTTTATGCTAACAGATCAGTGCCAACTCGCATCCTTAAAATTCTGGCTTTTTGTCTCTTGCTAACTACCTCTCTAGACGAAGGAGGGGCTCACACCCTTCTCCTGTCCAGCACAGAGTAACTGCTTTGTTAATTGCCCATCTGCCTACCCTTTTGTTTGTGTAACGACTCGGCCATTCTCAGGCTTTGTTTCCATAATGACCCACACTTAATGAGCTATCACCAGGCTGGCCTGGCTTGTATTCTTAACATAAGCACTGGATCCAGAGGTTCAGTGCGTGGCACAGATTAACTCCCCAAACCTTGATTAGTTCTAATTTTTATTGGGCCCAGGAATTTAGGGTGTCTTGTACGCTACAAACTCGTAACAATATTTTCCATGACGTGCATATATATATCCACATATATATGGATTTCTGGTCCAGTGGTACTCGGCCCTTGTAAACAGTGTCCTGGTGGAATTGTTGAAACGTCTGGGAAAATCAACCACTTTGGCCAAAAACAACCAAAACCAACAAACTCAACAACTTGTGTCCAGATTTTCACCCTAAGTGGTACATTCTTATTAAGTTTCATACACAATATGTTTATTTATGCATTATCAATTCAAGTACCCTCTCCACAGAAATTCTTGAGTTGTATGTGGAATAAAAGTATCTTCTGTTTCATTTATAAAGGAAAAGAATAGAAGCCAGGTCTCACCAAAAGTGTCTATCTTTGAAGTGCCTTTAAGTACCCTTCTGTGGCAAGTAAGGTGTTCTGATAGAGCCACATTCCAAATATTATTTACCCAGATTTCAATGGGATTTCTATGTTTTCTTGTAAGCCACCTTGAAAGAGTTTGACGTCAAAGTAAGAATGCAAGTATCCCAAACGAATGAATAAAACATTTCATTTATTCATTTAAAGTATGTCTTCTAATGTTTAGTTAAAACATTTCAAAACCACACTTACCTAACAGACCCCAAAGTGTTGGTCCATAGACATAGAAATCTATTCAAACAAAGTTTGGAATATTCTTCTGAGGAGAAAATAGCACATAGAAAGCAAATGGATGAAACATAACCTTTTAGCTTAAGCATTTCAAGGATATTATCTTTTGCTCAAAGTGCACATAGCACATAGCACATAGAAAGCAAATGGATGAAACATAACCTTTTAGCTTAAACATTTCAAGGATGTTATCTTTTGCTCAAAGTAGCTTGCATTTATTGTTGATTCTACACAGCTCTCAACTACATTATATAAAGATATATTTAGCAGCCATTGATATAAAAGGTTCATTAGACTGCAGTGCCCAACATCAGGAAAGCTCCAGAATTTCTTTTAGACTCCTCCGTTATTCACACTGCTGATTCTATTTTTTCTGGATACAAGGCATCTTTTACCAGTGTTGCCAGCAACATCAACGGAAGGTGATTTATGTGCCCTGTGTCTTGCACTGTTTCTGTTATTCACAGAAGCGCCTCCAAAAAATCCAGGCAAGCATAATTACTTGTAAAATAACAAGAGTCAAAATGAATTCATACAAAGCTAATTAACATAAATTGCTGTCAGTGTTAGGTGGTGTGAAAGTCAAAAATGATTGTTTCAGAAGAGGTATTATGGTAAACAATAGCAGATCATTTTCAGAGCATGTTGTAGACGGTTACAGGTACAATTGCAAGATAAAATTGCTGAAAGGCAAACAAAAGGTTGATGCTTATTTGCTACTTAACGGCTATACAAAGAGGCTGTTGTCTATAAAAACTTTTTTAAAAGCAGTTCTGGAAATAGTTGGGAATGTTTGCGACTGGCTAATTTTCTTGTTCTGTTATATTATGATCAGTGGAGTAGGGATGGTGGTGGCTGGCGACTCTGTTTAGAGCTGGACAGAGGTGCTAGGGCCCTGGGTGCATGAGCACCCACAAATTTTAAAGGAAGGGGCCAGGCACCCTCAAGAGTCCACTTGTGCATGCCACGGGCATGCTGGCGTCACACACGCATATGCTGGGGCATACCGACATGCTGCGTGCATGCCACAGGGTGTGCTGACATCACTCACGCATTATCCTCCAGGAACTCGTCTAATCCTCTTCTCAAGCCATCCAAGTTGGTAGCCATCGCTGCTTCTTGAGGGATGTGCTTTTCCAGCAATAGATGTTGCCAGGGACTCGACTGAGGAGGAATGGTGGAGACCGCCTCCCCAGCTTGACCCTTCCAGAGAAGAGGAAGACAGTATAGATTTACAACTGGTGGTTTGCGGGAGGTCACAGCTCAGAGGAAGATGATGGGAAATAATGGGAGAGGAGGAGGAGGAGCTGGAACAGCTGACTGACACATGATCACTAGAAAGCATTCTAGACCCCTCCTCTGCCAGAGCCCGGCGAGCATTGAAAGTAGGAGAGCAAAGGGCTTGGAGACAGATGGCCCTAAGCAGCAACCGTAAGGTGGGTGGTGCTGTTGACAAATGAGGAGAGAAGGGGTATGTGGAGATTTACTCAGAGCAATGCCATCACTTCAAGAGGCAGCATGTCTAAGCCTCTCTCTGTGAATATTGAATACACAACAGTGGTAAGAACTTTCCCTTGTCTTATTTATACCTGTCAACCGACGGTGGGGGTTTGGATTCTCTGGCGCCTGACAGATGCACTGTCATGCACACATATATGCATTTCTGACATGTCACTTGGCTGGAAAACCGCGTCACAAAAATCATAGATGTGTGAATTTAAATGTGGACCAATTCAAATTTCTTCCCATTTCCCACTTGAAATAAAACATAACTTTTTAAAAGTAACATTCAGAGTCTAATACCTCAAAGGAAGGCTACATGTTGAACACTGCAGTATTACTATTGCTACTGCTGTTATTGTAGTTGTTTGTTTGTGTTGTTATTATCACTGTCACCAGCATTTTAAGGCTAAGGTTTCCCAAGTGGCTTGCGTACAATGTTAAAACATAAAATACAGACAAAATAAATTCATCTGTACTATAAAATTTAAAGCCGTGATTTAAAAACACCCTATAGTCCAGCACAGTAAGTGCAGTGAATCAATTCAAAATAATTAAAAACTTTCAAAGTATAAATGATAAAGCATCAGGCAAGCACCTTTAACTATAAAGTCAAACAAAACGGGCTTCAGTGTTCATTAAAAAGCTGAGAACCTGACAACAGGTGATTTGGGTTTGCTGGCTGGCTGGGGAATCAAAATAATGAGACACGGGGGTATTCTAAGCGGCCTGTAGTTCAAATCAAAGGTAGAAACTTAGCCTTTAGCTTTTGGGATTGGCTTTGGGAAGACAGTGCCAATCAAGAGCAGCCAAGCGCAGACAATAGTGTCAATCAGGAGCTGTCAAAGCCGCAAATAGCAGGCAAACATGACCACCGGTTCAGCATGGTGTTTCAGTACTGCATAGGTAGAACATTTGTACCTGACTCAAAATACACCACTTTGCTATGTTTTTACTGGTCATGGTACTGGACAAAGAATGCTAACGTAAGAATCTTTATCTAAAAACTCTTAAGATCTGATAAACCACGGAGGTAATAAAGCTGTAACATGGTGATGTGAGTGGGGTTATTTTTGCAGAAAATAGGAAAACAATTCACATGAGTTAGTATGCTATGATTATCTATGCACATGGGTGGGGGAAATTGCTAGCTGGCAATCAGAAATAAATACAGGTGCTTAGAACTAGAAAGGGTTGTTTTGATTGTTGCATTAGCTGAAATTCCCACGCAATATGAAATAATCCCGTGGTGTGTGAGGATCTAAGTGCTGCCTTCTGAGTACCTTGAACTTGAACACTTCAGCATGCGATTTTTCTGAATTTCTTTCACGCTGTCTATCATGTTTAGAACTCTTTTGTATTTTCAGTTTCTTTAATTGTTTAGAAAAGAGGTAACTGCCTCTCCACCAGATGATAGCCATTTAAACATTCAGAAAAGTCTATATCAAGTTAAAATAGAAAAAAAAACACTTCAAACAGAAATAAATACAAAGAAACACTGTTAAAACATACACAATGAAATCCCACCAACTGCTCCTAAATTCTGCAAGACGCATATATGAAGGGTGTCTTAAGATGGCTCACCACAACTTTAATGTTTAAACCTAGCATTCACTGCATACTCTACACTGTATAGGGTTAGCATGCAAGTACCTTTTAACATGAATAAACAGCTAGCCAGCCCTGCAAATTAGGGAACTAATGTCTTGATGATATCTTCCCCTCTCTAGTATTTTCTGATGTGTGTAAATACATGACTGCACTTGTTTCCCCCCCAGTTTATTTAAACGTATTTAAACTATGTACATTGCAATAGAGACAGTTCATTTAAAATGCCTGCATTTGTGACAGCTTTTTTCTTTTTAAGTCTTTGAATTACAAAGGAAGGCGACAGTGGGAAGAATTTATTACAGCTTATTTTGAGAGAGCAATTTTGGACTTTTGGTAGGCTGCTTCATTTTGAAGAGTGTGTGGGTCTTGGGGAAAGCTAATTCGAATGAGAACAGGAATAAAAAACCATCTTGCATAATTGCACAAAGACTGGAAGCTGCAAAGTTTCATAACAGCCATACATAGCAACTGTCGTCTGATGAAGCTGAAGGCTGGGAGATTCTGGACAGGCAAAAAGAAGAACTTATTCACACAGTACACAGTTAAACTATGGAATTGACTTACATGAGAGGTAGTGATGGCCACCAATATAAATGGCTTTCAAAGGGAATTGAACAAATTCATGGGGAATAATGTTATGATGGCTACATGCTGCCTCTGAATACCGATTGGGGGAATAACAGGTGCAAAGAATGGTGTTGCACTCAGGTTCAGGGTTGGAGCTTTCCATAGACCCCTGGTCAGCCACTGTGTGAGACCAGAATCCTGAACTAGATGGACTATTGATCTAATTCAGTAGGGCTTTTCTTATGTTCTCATGCCTCACCCTTTTCCAGTTCAGCATTTTGCTGGAAGCATTGCCAACGTCTGTTTCTAGAGTGCTCAGCTTGACTGTATTTTTGGACTGTACACTGAACACAACATTTTTAATAAGGATTGAGGCTCTTCAACAAAAAATGTCTGCCAGTACTATAACGGAAAGACAAATATACCAATAGTTTGCCATAAATATTCGATACTGAGGATGTTTTCAAAAGGGGAATTCTCCCAACTAAATGGCACTAACAAATCACTTGTTTGGAAAAATTTCCTTGTTTTTGTTGTCCTGGTGCTTTGTGAGTACTATTCTTTCAAAGGCACCCTTCCAATTAAATAGATTAATGGGGTTTTTTGTGAGCTTGATGATGTTTTCAAAGCATTCTGAGAGAGGTTGACTGTGGAAATCAGCACTCCCATGGTGGATTTTTCAACCAACACAACATGCTGCTCTGTGTATCTCAGATGTGGAACGGGAAGTCAAAACTTAATTCACATTTTTCAGCTGCCCCAAACAAGTACCAATTCTTTATAAGGCATGCAGAGATCCTAACATGCAGTTGTGCACATATAATTTGCTACTGTGTAAAAAGACCTGTGGGTTGTCATCAGTGTTGGGCTGAAACCTATTTCTCCAGTTTCTTGGAAGTCTTTTTCCCCACCGTGAAAAAGGCTTTGAATGTGTCGTTCAAAGAGCAATTCAGAATGTACTATATGTTTTGGAAATTTGTCTTTCTGTTCTCTGTGCATTTTGGCACCTCTTAATATATCATGACCACAATTTTGCATAACAGTTCCTGAGATCAAGGACATTTTCTTTTCTTTTTTGCCATATCCTTTTTATTAATTTTACAATAATGCTTTCTATTACAATCTCTCCTCTTATATTATACAATTTGGCTTTTTAGGGCCATGACTTCCTTCAAACCTTCCTTATGATTTTCTATCTTTCATTTCGAATTTCTGCTTTAACCATTGCTTTCAAATCAAAAACATCAAAGCATCATATTTTCTTATTCTTCTCTGAAGTGATTTTTATACTTTCCTTACAAAGTTTCTTGCAATCCTACCAACGTGTTTGATTGACTACAATTGTCTTTCAAATAATTACAAATTTAGAGATCAAGGACGTTTTCATCAATGTTTAGTTTATACATTCATTCAAATATTTCACACGAATATACAATTTCACCAACGAATATTGAAAATATGCAACCCAATCCAAACGACAAACAAAGCATTCCATTTACATGAGTCCAATAAAATAAGAGCAGTTCTTGAATTTCGATGGCTACATCTGCCTGGAATTGATCTAAATATGTTTGGAAAAGATGTTTTTGTTGTTTATCATTTTCGCACACTCCGCTTTATTGTGATCCATAGACCCAAAATACACAGTACAACAGTAGTATATATCAACAGTTATTAAGGTGTTTGCTGTCCCGCACTCCTTTGAGGTGAGGATATAAATTCAATAAATTAAATGAAATAAAAACTGCACTGGTCATTACCAAATTTTGCATGATGGCAGTGGCAGACCTTGGGGTCTCAAATTTCAGTGGTACCCTATGTGATGCTGAAATTTGGCATCCCTTACCTCTCACCTTCCATTCTACATCATAGATCTACATTCTGCATCCAGTGCCTCTGACTATTTTTTCTGAGATCAAGGAGAAGATTTTCGCCTATGTCTGGACACAGTTGGTCAGCATTTTGACTCAAGATGGCAGACTGTATCTTTAAAAGCTGCATTATTATTATTTCTTCTTCTTCTTCTTCTTCTTCTTCTTCTTCTTCTTCTTCTTCTTCTTCTTCTGATCTCCTGAGCAATGCAGCTAAAAGGCTGGTAGATTATCATTTTGACAGTTGCAAAGTTGACCTTACTTTTCCATTGTGAGGTGGTCATGGGTGGTGCGTATCTGTGCGGGTCTGTCTTTCTTTCCATTATGTATTTCCTCCAGCACATTGCCACTTCCTTGGATGCCTGTGCTTCCTGATCTGAAAAATCTCCATGGGAGGAGTTACCTCGTGACATCTCCCTCTGGCCAATAAATCCACTTTAAAAGAAACAGCAGACTAGTCTCCATCTGTCCCTACGCATACACCCAGCAATTTAAAATTTAGTCCAGAAACAGAGTTGGGTTCAGTGCAGTTGGCGTAGTGGCAATGTCCCATCTCAGTTTATAATCTAGCAGCTGAATTCTAAACTAACTGCCGTTTCTGAAAAGTCTTCAAAGGCAACTACACATAATAGTAGTCCAACCAGGAAGTTATCAGAAATGGATAACAATTTATGCCTCCACAGGTGTTTGATTTTAGTTATTAAAAGTGCATTATTGGCCTGAGGGGAAATAATTGAGGTGTCTTCTGCTTTTATATATTATTGTTTCCATTTTTAGCTTTACTGGTTGCTGTGTTCCTTTCATGCCATTTCATTTTTTTCTGTTAAGTTTTAGTGCTAAATTTCATCCTTAAGGCTTTTTTTTAATGTTCTCTTTTGTTAGCTGCCTTGGAAACTGCTGGGTTTTAAAGAAATAGAATTGCTTGCTTCTTATGGAACAGTGTGGGCATAGGGTCATTTGTGGAAAGAAATCAATAACTTGGCCTTAAACTTCTTTATTTTTGCCTAGAAAGGAACGAATATCTGAAAAAGAGTTATTGTGGGATGATCAGATTCAAAGGCAGCAACAATTTAACAATTTCATTGGAACTAAAAACCATTCTGAGTATGAATAGGTTTGGGGTTTTTTAAGTGCTGAAATTGTAACATCAGGAGAAGGACAGCTGGCCTGCAAATCAAGCAACCATTGAAAAACCTGGGCTGTAAAGATTAAAGCTGTAGGGATGCAGGTAGGGGACAGCTTATGTGCCCAGAAAAGGTTTTTAAAAATGATTACAAAATACTAAAGCAAATTTCTTACCTGGCCATGTTTCCTTTGCAAGTTAAGATAAATAGTGCTGCTACCAAGAGCTTGTCAAAAATGGCTTTGCAAGTCATCTGCATCTTTGCAAGCAAGCTAAACATTACATGCAGTCACAATTAACAAACATAGTATAATGAAGACTGGTCAGCACCTTGCCTCCTTTTAATTTTTATTTATTCATTTGGTTTTTCAGATTGAAATTTTACAGCCACATATCCAACAGAAAAGCTAGCTTCCAAGGAATCTCTTGGACTTCCCTCCTCCCCTTTGTGGGTCCTACTGTTCATCATTTCCTCCTGCATCTTTTATAATAATCCAGATCTTTTATCTCTCCACTGTATCCAAAATTCAGCACCTTGCCTCCTAATCCAGGCTTCCTCAACCTCGGCCCTCCAGATGTTCGGCCTTGAAGCAAAAGTGCCATTTTTTGAAACAAAGGGTGGCTATTTTTAAATATGCAGTGAATATGGAAGCATTGTGCCTGAAGTATCATTTTGGGAACAGTTTCAAATGGATGTTTTGCTGAAGGAATGCTTCAAGCCCCAGCTCTTACATTGGCTCACAAATCCTAATCCTCCTACCCTCGCAACCAACAGCCCTGTGAGGTAGGCTACTCTGAGAGAGAATGATTGGTTTAAGGTCACCCAGCGAGCTTCAGTGCTAAATGGGCATTTGAACCCAGGTCTCCTCGATCTAGGCCCACAATGTTAACTTCTATTACCTGGGTTATGAAGGCTCACTAAAGATGTTAAAGCAAAGATTATGGGTTAATACACACAGTGACTTGTGATCTCGATCACACGCAGTCTGTAGTCCGTTGGCAGTAGGAGTACAATATGGGCATGTCTTTAAGTTAACACCTTACATTGAAAATCTGACAGTACTAAAGTATCAAAGGTTATTCACCAAAGCCAGACCAAACGTCTTTCCTTCTGCAGTGTTGGATGGCAGGTTGAGAGGAGTTCCCTACCAGGACAGACTTTGCTCGTGTGCTCAAGACATCGATTCTATAAAACATATTTTGCTGCACTGTGCGAAATACAAGCAAGCCAGGGCTGAACTGATATTACCCTTGCTGGTACCTTTCCCAGGAAAATCAGAGGCTCACTATATCAGGTATTGGAAGACCGGACAAATGCTAGAACATTAGCAGTGGCGACGTTTTTATCGGTGGTTGCAAGAACCAATGATCCCTATCTTTAAGTCTGAACAAAATGCTTGTTTAACCTGGAGGTAGGCTGTCTGAATTGTGCATTGCTTTGTAACAATTTGTTGGGTCTCTGGACCGTAATAAAGATTGATTTATTGATATTCCTGAACTTCAACCATCTCCAGCAATTCTTGCCTCTCATTTATCCAGTTCATTTGTGCTCTGTCTTGGCTCCAGAACTAATCTTCCACTCCAACATTAGTTTCTGCACAACAGGAATTGGGAAATCTTGTTCCTCCTGGGGTCCTCACAGAAGACCTTCCAAGGATACCTGCTAGTGGTGGTTGGACCAGAGACAAAAGTGGGGGAGGCAATGGATGTGACTCTTAGCTTTGTGCAGTAGGCTACATTCCAGTCATGCAAAATACAGGTTTTCACCACAGGCAAGCAAGAGCCATCACCACAGTTCAAGGACAGAGGGTGCAGAGATGTCGGTGTTATGGCCAAGGTAGAGACTTCACCCACTAGCTGAATATGTGGACAGCATAGCTGCTCTCTGCATTGGCAGGGGAGGTGAGGGTTATCCTGTACCACCCACAACCTCCTCATGCATGGGAGGAGTTCTTCACTGAATCTGGTCATTTGCCCTTCTAACTCACGATTGTCTGCACTGACAAGAGCGAGCTTTCGAAGGTTTCAGAAAGGAGTCTTTCTCAGCCCTCCCTGAAGGTGTCAATGATTGTAACAGAGACCTTTTCCATAAAATGCTAAGATGAATAAAACATTAAAGGGAATTAACTTTCGGGCAGTTTGAGCCTAAGGGCAGACTTACACAACTCATTTAGCACAAGGATGAATTGTAATGATTTGATGAGTTCTGGGCTTGTGTTGTTTCATTGCTGCAAAGCTGGAGTCTAGCTTGTGGGTGGAACTATCATTATAGGTGCATTATTTTTTTGCAGCTCAAGGACCACGTCCCCTTCAAAGGGCCACTGGTGGATGGGGCCAAAGGAAAAAGTGGGCAGAGAAACAAATGTAAACTTCTCCTTTGTGGAGGAGGCTCATTTCTACGCACACTCACCCATCGACAATTGTGTTGCAGCATTCTGAACCAATTACAATTTTCCAGACGAGAGCAAGGGAGGATTCACACAGATTGCTTTGCAGTAATCCAATCCTGTGTTGGGAGCAGAGATTGAAGGATCTGTCAATTTCAGTTTGCTAATTTCCCCAATCTTAAATTCAGTGCTATTTTTTTAGAAAAAGAGGTGCCAGAACTCACCATGAACGCCTCCCTTGTTCTCTTACAATGGCAATGGTGCCCACCTGAGAGGTATCAGAACTAAATTCTGGTGAGTTCCAGCTGAAAAACAACCACTGGTTCTTCACATTTCTGCAGCAATTTCTGATCCCCTCCTTTTTTATAATATAATCCTCATAAAAAACCTTCAGCACTTTCATGCAAAAAATTCCTCCTTTTTTTGACAAGCAATTTCTCCTCATATAATGCCATTTTTGTATTCCATTTTTTGCTAGTATATTCATTTTAATACACATCCCCCCCACCCCAATATGTACATTTTTGTAAACATTGGTAGATTGGAGAGCACTTAGTTTGGCTAAGTGCATATTTTGAAGGATGGCTGTGTTTCATTTCTCAAATTATTTTGGTAAGTGTGAATTGATAAATTCATATTTAAATGTGAGCTGAACTGAATTTCTCTCCCATCCCTAGTTGAGAGTAAACCTTAATTTTTGTTTTTCTTTCAGCCTACAATCTTTGCAGACTATTGATACATGGGCTCCACTGCAATATACATACTAAACACCAACATATTGAAGTTACCTGTGCCTTGACTACTGTGGCAAAACTCTCCTACTCCATCAATATTGTACCAGCAAGTGTTGGTAAAGGGTACTCCTAGCTGAGGGTACCCAGGCTTTCAGTGACAAAGCTGGATTCAAAAGCTGCCCCCAGATTATGTACCCACTCTTTCACTGGGACAAGACAGTTTGGGCATATAGCACTAATCCTGGCCTGACTGCACTGACTGCAAATTAGTTTCTGGGCCCAATTGCAAGTACTTAAATGACTCAGGACCGTAATACCTCAAAGTCCATCTTTCCCTTAACCTGGACCTTGCAAGCAGCATTTGAGGCCTTTCTTCATGTTCCCCCCTCCATGAGAGGTCCATAGGATGGCAACACGAGAATGGGCCTTTTCTGTGGTGGCTCCCTTTGTGTAATGCTCTTCTTAGGGATTCTCACCTGGCACTTTCATTACATATCTTTAGGCGCCAGATTAAAATGTTGCTCTACAGCCCGGCCTTTGGCTGACTGAACCATCCATAGCCTTTTTAAATGAGTTTGGGGGTATTGTTTATTAATATCATGTTGGGCAATTTGTGTTTTTATGGGCTTGTTGGGTGAAAGGCAGTATATAAATGTAGTTTTTAAAAAGAAATGGGAGTGCAACTGCATTCAGGACAGTCAACTGTCCAATTCTCAAGCACCAGAACCAGCTCCATCCTGCCAAGATTCAAACTCAGTTTATTTCCCCTCAGCCATCTCACCAGATGGTGAAATAAAGCTGGGTGTCATCAGCCTTCTCATGGCACCTTGTGGCCCCACCACTTTCCTGAGGGCTGCCCCACACCTGGTGTCGGCTCTCTTTAAAGTTGTACACTCACTTTGGGACCAAACCCCACTGAGCACAGGGGGACCTCCCTTCCAAGCTGTACATCCATAAGGTCAAGCTTTAACCTAAAGAAGTTTCAGACTGATGTGCAAATACAGTGGTACCTCGGGTTAAGTACTTAATTCGTTCCGGAGATCCGTTCTTAACCTGAAACTGTTCTTAACCTGAAGCACCACTTTAGCTAATGGGGCCTCCTGCTGCCGCCGCGCCACCGGAGCCCGATTTCTGTTCTCATCCTGAAGCAAATTTCTTAACCTGAAGCACTATTTCTGGGTTAGCAGAGTCTGTAACCTGAGGTACCACTGTATTCCTTAAGCTGTTTTAAAACCTAGTAAACTAAAAATAAAAATTCTAACCCTCCAGCTCCAGATCAATGTAATTCATGGGAAGACATAAATTTAGGCAGTTGGTTATATTATATTCCGGAAGCAATGGTCTCACAGGGACCCATCGTTAATTTATTACAGCTAACCCGTGTATCTGAAGAAGTGTGCATGCACACGAAAGCTCATACCAAGAACTAACTTAGTTGGTCTTTAAGGTGCTACTGGAAAGAATTTTTTTTTTTTTGACTATGGCAGACCAACAAGGCTACCTTTCTGTAGCTAATCCTTCATTAGCTTCGGCGTGGAGCAAAGCAGAGCACGTCCGCCTGCGCCTGAGGATCCTTCTGCGGCTTATTTGGCAGAGTGGCGAACTGGACCTCCAAGGCTCCAGAGTCTTGCCCTGTGCCGCTCCATAGCCTCAATTCTGAGCACGCAGCGCTCTCCGATCTCCGCGAGGTCAGTTCTCCGGCTGCTTTGCAGCCTCGCTGCGCCCGCTCGGAGCCGCGTTCCAAGCGCCCCTCTCCGCCCGAGGAAGCGTCAGTCGCGCCCCTCCTGCGACTCCCCAACAAGCGCCAGCCAATCCCCGACGAGCCCCGGCGCTCCGGGAAACTTTGAAGGACGGGAGGCCGAGAAGACGCTCTTTCTGCTCACCGATTGGCTAGCGGCTCGGAGGAAGTCTCCAATAGGAGCCCTTCGCTGCTTTTCCCAAGCTTGACTTTTCGCTCTTTCCTCGCCTTCTTCTAGACGGGAAGGTTGCGGCGCGCGCGGCGGGTGGCTGAGCGCGTCTCGCTCTCAAAAGTTTCATACCCTCGACGAAGCGCCACCCGTTTGCTCTTCGTTTCGGCTGCCTTTCTCAGACGAAGGACAGATCCTCGTGGAGACGTCTGGACCATGAATAAAAGGCGAGCTGGGGCGCGGATCCTGCTGCAGCCCTTAGCTGTGGGCGCCGTCGAGCAAGGCTGAGAAGTGTCCCCTCCACGAATTTTAAATTTTAAAGAAAATTCCCTGGTTTGATAAGCCTCCCGCCAGGAGCGCCCGCTTCGTCCGGCCATGCTGCAGAGGATCGCCGTCTGAGCCGCCCCGTCGCCGCGATGCGCTCCCTGAACATCACCCCGGAGCAGTTCGCGCAGCTGCTGCGCGACAACAACGTGACCCGCGAGCAGTTCATCGCGCTCTACGGGCTGCATCCGCTGGTCTACATCCCGGAGCTGCCGCGGCGCGCCAAGCTGGCCTTCGTGCTCACCTGCGTGCTCATCTTCGCCCTGGCGCTCTTCGGCAACGGCCTGGTGCTCTACGTGGTCAGCCGCCGCAAAGCCATGCGCACCGTCACCAATATCTTCATCTGCTCGCTGGCCCTCAGCGACCTGCTCATCGCTTTCTTCTGCGTCCCCTTCACCATGCTGCAGAACATCTCCAGCAACTGGCTGGGGGGTGAGTGGCAGAGCCAGAGGGAAGGAGGCGGGTCTCCGACTTCCAGGGAGGAGGGAGACGGGGGTTTGACCTCCACTTCATTCCGACACACCACAACGATTCCCCTCGCCCCTCTAAAATTAAGGGAAATGTTGGGGTCCTTTAGTTTTAAAAGAACATGTTTGTAGTCCTCATGGAGGTACAGAAGCTTAATACTTTAGAATTGTTCAGTGAGTGCAGAGGAGAAAAAAGCGGATTCATAGTGGTGCAGCGATAAAACTGCTGACACCTGTGCAAAGCTAAGGTGGGTCAGGTTTGGTTTCAGGGGACCATGTGTTGAGATTTCTGCATTGCAGAGGGTTGGACTAGAAGACCCTTGAAGTTCCTTCCAACTCTACAATTCTAGGAGAGATTGCTGTGCAAGCAGCCACAACCATACACCTGGGCCTTCAAAGTCAGGTTTGTAAGTGGAGGGGCTATCTATCTTAATGTGGGGGAAAGTTTTGATGACCTTTCCTTCCAGCATCATTTCTCATCAGTCACTTTAGAGCAGGGTTGCTTAACATGTGGGACTCAAGACACTCCCAGCTCCCATCATGCCTGCTCATTGTCAGCACTGGCTGGAGCTGATGGGAGTTGGAGTCCAACAACACCTGAAGAGCCACAGTTCAGTCTCCTCTGCTCTAGGCCAATGTTTGCAGATCAAGGCAGTGTGGTATAGTGGTTGGGAGTGTTGGACTAGGACCTGGAAGACCAGTTTTCAAATCCCTGCTCAGCCATGAAACTCACTGCGTGACCTTGGGACAGTCACAGTCTCTCAAGCCTAACCTCCCCCATAGGGTTGTTGTGAGGATACGATGGGGCGGAAACATGGGGCCAACTCCTAGGGGCCAAGGTCCCTTTGGGGCCCCCCAATAAAATATTTGAGGGAGGCGCCCCCTCCCAGTAGAGGGGCATTGCCATTCAAATAATGTGTGTGCACAGTCTTGTGCCTGATTATGAGGGGCAGGGTGCTTACCTGGGTCCCCCCAATATTTTATTCAAGTTGGCACCCCTGAATGGAAGAGAGCTGTGTGCTCCCCCTTGAGCTCCACTGGGGAAAGGTGGGGTAGAAGGGTGATAAATTGATCTTGTACCAGTGTAGCAAAGTTGTCTGTTTAAAGACAATCAACAGCTACTAGCCACAATGTACAGTATTTTTTGCACCATAACACTCACTTTTTTCCTCCTAAAAAGTAAGGGGAAATGTCTGTGCGTGTTATGGAGGGAATGCCTACGGGTGGCATGCCTACGGACTTTCCTCCTCTAAAAACTACGTGCGTGTTATGGTCCGGTGCGTGTTATAGAGCGAAAAATACGGTATATGTTCCACTTCCATTATCGGAGGCAGCGTGTATCTTGATACCAGTTGCAGGGAATCACAGGTGAGTAGCATTGTTGTGACCAAGTTTTGCTTTGGGGCTTTCTGCAGGCCACTGTGAGAACAGGATGCTGGACTAGATGAGCCATTGATCCAGCTGGCTCATCTTATGTTCTTGTGTCAACTTATATCAGCCTCACCTGCATTCTGTTGCTGAATTGCTTCCATGGGTGCATCTTATAAACCACCCATAAAGCTCTCTTGACTGGGGAATCCTAAAGTTGGAAGGGACCCTGAAGATCATCTGGTCCAGTCCCTGCATGGCAGGAATATGCAGCTGTCCCTTATGGGAATCAAACCTGCAACCTTGGTGTTATGAGCGCCATGCTCTAACCAACTGAGCTAGTCCTTAGAGTTAATCATGCTGCTTGGATTTCCTATAGCAGCATCCATAACTACCGGTACATTATCTACAGTCCAGCAGTTAATTCTCCTTCACAAGTTCCATTTAAAAGTGTGTGATAATGCAACTCTTAGC
This sequence comes from Podarcis raffonei, assembly GCF_027172205.1. Lineage (NCBI taxonomy): Eukaryota > Metazoa > Chordata > Lepidosauria > Squamata > Lacertidae > Podarcis > Podarcis raffonei. The sequence continues at coordinate 52,114,370 of NC_070610.1, forward strand.
AGAGTGTGGTCATAGTTCAGACCATGGATAGGCAAACTAAGGCCCGGGGGCCGGATCCGGCCCAATTGCCTTCTAAATCTGGCCCACGGATGATCTGGGAATCAACATGTTTTTACATGAGTAGAATGTGTGCTTTTATTTAAAATGCATCTCTGGGTTATTTGTGGGGCATAGGAATTCATTCATATTTTCTCCCAAAAATATAGTCTGCCCCCCCCAAGGTCTGAGGGACAGTGAACTGGCCCCCTGCTGAAAAAGTTTGCTGACCCCTGGTTTAGACCCAGCTTCAGGAACAGACCATGACATTAATAGTAGTTGTACTACAGTTAGGGACACTGATTAAAGAACAATATATAATGTACACAATATATGTGAACTGCGGGGAGCTGATGGACTCCTACAATTTGCATTGTGATTGAGCAATGTTCATCCATGCATGTGTAGTGACTGAGTGTTCAAAGCACTTCAAATATTATCTTGTAAAGATAACAATAACCCTGCAGGTATTCCTATAGTTCTGCAGATGGGAGACTGAGGAGGAGTTGCTAATGAATTCATGGCGGAGGTAGGATTTAAACCTCTTAATTGTAGCTGTCTTAGCTGCTGTGCCACATCAGTCCTCTCTCCCCAAAAGGCATGTAGCTCCAGTTTTCTAAAAATAATAATAATTCTAACATGGCATCATCGTTTAGGCCTTTTTCATACTGTGCACTAATAAATACAATAATTATGTCTTTTGCATTTTATTATGAGATTGACAAATAGGAGAATGCACAGAGCCTCAGGTCTATCCCAGATGTTCACAGCTGCAGTCTTCAATGAGATTTAGGAATTTGGCATTATTGTGACAATTGCTGCAAGTACTAGATGTCACCAGCAGAGCACGGAACTATTCATAAATGACATCAGTGTTGGAAAAACATAAGCAAATGCCGACAGTAAAGTTGCAAAGCATTGTGCTTGGCACTCGTATTGTTCATCCATGCATGTGTAGTCAGTATCCATGAATTGGCTTGCATCTTAGACGCAGGGTTGTAAGGAGTTACAGAAGTATATGGCAACAGTACTCTCCCAGCTTGTGACCCCCTGCAACCAGCATTCAGAGACTGAACGTTTGTGCAATGTAAGTGTTTAGCATGTTTAAGGAGACATAACAGACCAGCTCATAACTGAGGCTGAAAAATTACATTAATAAGAATAGTGTAATTATTGCTTTTCAAAAAGTGTGACACTCAGTTGGATCCCCACTGCATGTGTATTGTTATGAGTTTGGGGCTCAGTCCGGATGATACTTTGGATCCCTCCCAGTCCTTGGGATCCTGAATCTGTGCGGGTAGAATGTGTAAGGGGAACTTGCCAACCAGTTCCTTTATCAAGGTAATGGCTTTGGCTGGCTAGTTAAGTACCATGATTTTAACATATCCTAAAAAGTTACTGTGTGCCATAGAAAAAAACAGATGGAGCCAGAATTGTTGTGGGTATGAGCTAGAAGCTGGGAGACAGAGAGACATGTCTTGCTTTGTGCTGAATCCAAAGCTGGACTTGGGGTTCCCCTGGAAACTGAGAGGGGAAGCAAGGTCTTTTGGATTATTAATGCTGCGAGACTCTCCAGCCTAATGCCCAGATTGCATATAAATAAAATTATATTGCCTAAAGACACCACACATTCCTAAAGACACACATTCATTTCAAGGAAGCCAAATCCTTGGTAAAGCAAAGACACCCCTAGACTCTCTCACTTCTTGGGGATTGGGGTGGTGTGTAATAGTATAAAGTCAGCTTGGCGTTTTGATGGTGCCAGCACCTTGCTGTCCTGTCATGATATATTTTGCATAGTTTCACGTGCTACTGAGTTTCCAGTCTGATACAATGATCAGTTTATCAGAGCAATGAGTACAAAGTATCTGAAAATCACAGTGAGGGGCAATGTATACAAATTCAGAAATACAATGTTTTTCAAATTAGGAAAACAGACTTCCATGCTACTAAGAAATGACTAGACCCTAGGTCAGAAGGTTGGAGGGACATAGCAAGCTGGTGGAGAAGGGAATTAGTCTATTACTGCTGCTGTCACTGCCGATTAGTTGGCAACATTACCCAGCTTGCATAGTGTAGGCAGGCTGCCTTCACAAGACTGAAGTAGCTTTGATTGACAGCAGTAAACAACATTGATGTTTCAAGAATTAGGAAATGATGCTTAGAATCAGTGAGAGTCATTGCCACCAGCAGAAAGACTAGCCGAGCTCATCTTGAATTATTCTCAGTCCTTGAATTCTCAGTCCTTGAATTTTTCATGCGCTTTTAGGAGGAACAAGTGGGGGTGGGATCAGGGGAGTGAACTAGCAACAGAGCAGTGGGGGCTTGGAAGCAAAACCTTTTGCATTCCACTGCCCTTTATTGGCATTCTCTCTATCTTTCCCTCTTTGAATCAGGCATGGATTTTCTTCTTCTTCTTCTTTCCCCCCAGCAAGGGCTGTTGGCCTATAGAACAAGTAAGTGGGGGCCACAATTGATGGTGGGTAGAGTGGGAAATAAAAGTGGGCAGACTTCACAACAGCACAGGATTGTATAGCACAATCTTTCTCATTGCCATCATATTTACAGGTCATATAAAATCAGCCTTACGGCTACAGGTTCCTCACACCAGCTTTACAGCTGCCCCTCCCTGTATAATCATCATATATTTTAGTCTTTAAGACAGCAATGGGGAACTATGCAACTAATTAAGCCCATTGGGCCTCCTGATTTGGCCCAGTCAGTTAAGCTGTCCCATCACTGGAGGCTGGTGGGGTTGCATGGGTGGAGCCTATGAGGTCACATGAGTAGAGCCTAGGAGGTGGTTCCTTGTGAGGTCCCCTTGCAAATTGATAGTGGACACTTAAACCGTACAATTTTGCAAATGCTTAGCACCCAAGTGTCTAACCTTGGTTCAGAAGGTGTCCATGTTCACACACTTGCTTCTCTGCAATCATGTCTGTGGAACACCAGCTGGAGGAAAAGCATTTGAGGAAATCTAAGCATCACGCCTCCTCTCACAGTTTCCCCCTTGAAAATCACCCTCTGCTTTTGCAACTTTGTGACTGTATGTCTGACACCTAGGATTCTGCCAAACATATTGTTACCACCTCAAATCTTCAGTCTTACACCACTTTTCAAGCAAAGTCTGCTAGAGTCTGTATACTGTATGAATAGCAAACAAGGCTCTTTACAGTGACAACTGGTGATCACGGTTCTGCAGAAAACAGCATGCCTAGAAGCAAATTTGGCATCACATGTTTAATGGAAGGCAAATGCTGGAGGTAAAGGAATATTAGTACTCCCACTGTTGTTCCAGTTACTAACAAAGACAGTGTGTGTAGAGAAAAACAAAAGCAATAGTAGTGCACATTATATTTTTGTTGTTGTTTAAAAAATTGTATACCACTCGTTTTGTAGCTGGAATGCACTTTGGCAGTCTAGCTGTTCATTATGTCAGGTTTAGTTTCCAGCCATTCAGTGGCGTAGCGTGGGTTGTCAGCACCCGGGGCAAGGCAAGTAATTTGCACCCCCTAACCCGTGGATTTGCGCCCCCTAACCCGTGGATTTCCACCCCCTAACCCTAACCCCCAGATGTTGCGCCCGGTGCGGCTGGCCCCCCTGCACCCCCCAGCTACGCCACTGCAGCCATTCCACAGACTTTTGGTTGCATGTACCATCATTTTATTCAGCTTTTAACCTAAGAACTCTGCTGGCTCTGAATCTGTGAGAAACCAAGGCACCAGTTCAAGGTCAGTTGCAGCAAATAATTTGGTAAAGTGTGTGCAATTGAGGCCCCATGTACACCCTTCCCTGTCACCCAACATGGTTCCAGGTTCTTTTTCTCCAAAACAACAGATTTTGCAGAGCAGCTCAAATATGGATTTTTTGGAAAAGAAAATTAAATATATTACAACATTTGTGGATTCCAGTTAGATAAAAATCAAAGAAAATGGAACTCACTGTTCCAAAAAGGAGTAGGAAATTGTGTGATGCAGTATTAAGTTTGGGTTATATTAAGTGTTTTTGAGTGTGTGGTGTTTTTTTTAAGAATTCATTTACAATGCATTCCTATACATGCCACGTTGAATCCCAGCTTGGGAGAAAGGTGGGACAGAAATATATTAAATAATAATAATTGCATTTACTTGGAAGTAAGTGCCATTCAGCTCAATGGAGCTTACTCCCAGATAAGTGGGGCTAGGCTTGAAAGCTTTGTTGTGAAAGTCAGAGACTGCTTTAAAAATAAAAGCCACCTCCTTCTCTAGCCAGCGCTCTCCCCAGATTACAATATAAGCATATCCAGTCTCCAGAATTAAATATTGTGTTCTGTTGCCCCCACCTCTCACAAGCAATAGAATAAGCAAAGAAAAACACATCCCTCCCCTCTAAGCCAGCTCCCTTCGTTATACAAGCCAGTTCACAATTATCACTCTTTATGTCTCTTCCCCAGCCAAGGACAAAACACCTCCTGATGTAGATGAACAATTTCTTCTCCCCCCTTTACAACAGAAAAGCAAGCTGTTGCACGAGGGACCCCAACCTTTTAAAACAAAAGAAAGACCTTCAGGAACCAAGAAAGAAATGATTTTTCTTTTTTGCCTCTTTGCCTGCACTGAGGAAAGTAACCTGGCTGGGCTGGTACTAATGCCTTGCTTTCTCACAAAATAAATGTATTTTTTAAAAATAAAGAAAGCTGAAGCAAGAACCTAGCACACCCTCTCACAAAAAAGGTGCACACATCCTGCTGTTCAAGGAAAAAATGTGTACCAACAGGGAAGAACAAACAGCCACATGGTGGCTTAGGAGGGCAGGCACAATGACCGCTCCCCGCTTAAAACGGGGGGCACCCTTTGTGTGGGCGCGTGCAGCCCCTAGATCTGGAGCGGCTCCATCAGCATAGGTTTGGCTTTGCCTTTCCTCAGGTGGGATACCTGGAGGTCTCCGCCTACCTCAGTCAGTTGTCCAATCCCACCTGGGAGACCAGGCCAGGTAGGGGAGGGATTACCTGCCCACACAATAGAGGGAGGATCTTACCTGGGAATCCTCACTTGGCTCCAGAGCTTCTCCCACCCTACCCACCCTCAGTTAATGTCTTATTTTGAAGGTTAACTTTTCTTCACAGGTTTTGCAGGTTAACTTTTCTTCACAGGTATGCGGGCGCTGCTACGTTAAGGTTGCTGTTAAAGGGCCGGAAATGAATTTCCCTGCATGGGCAGGTTTCGCCTTTCCCGTAGCAAAAACGTCACAACTTTGGCAGTATCAGGCCTTGGGAGGAATCCTTTAGTCCATCTTCCTCTTTGCGGCGGCGATAGCAGGGTTCCCCGTTAAAGGGGTTTTCTGAAGGGAGGCTTTGACCGTATGCCGAAAGGTCGTCATTGCTCTCCCCTGCGGCGGCGTAACGGGGGCGGCTATCTCTGCTTGAACATATGTTCTCCAGAGCCGGCCCATCCCCCCCCCCCCACACTGGATAACCCTGATGCTCCCTAGATCCCCGGCTGGGGACTGGGGAGGGAGAACGCCCAATGCCTGAGCCAAGGTCTACCCACATTTGAAATTTAATAAAGTTGTGGCCAATTTAATCCCATAGCACGTTGTCTTGAGTTGTTATTCCACATGATGGGGGGACCGCGCGGGATCTGGGGACTCCGCCTGTCCACGCAAAGCTCTACGCACGTCACAGTCCATGTCTGGTGCCTCAAGGCCATGCTCCTGAAAGAGAAAACATGAGATGGTTGCTTGTGTTTAACTGCTCCCTCTACATGGGAGGCAGGGGTTGAAGTCTACTGCTAGTTTTTTAATGGCTGGCTAGGCAGAGAAGATGGACGAAAGCCTCTCAGTAATTGGAAATGTTATTATGTGTGTCAGAAGAAAGACTGGACCATTGTTTCGGAGGTTTGAGGGTGTTCCCCCCTCCCCTGAAACTTCACAGGGCTACATCCCACTTTGCCTATGAGGGGCCTCCCCTGCATATGATGTCAGGCACAGGAAAGGCAAAACTGTAGGTTTAAGTTGAAAAGGAAGGATCGAGAGCACACTCTAAACATTCATCTTTTATATGTCCCACGGAGGACCTTACAGTCTTCAAACAAAAACATCTTAGAGGTCCCAGGCCACAGGGAGGTTAGGCTGGCCTCAACCAGAGCCAGGGCTTTTTCGGCTGTGGCCCCGATCTGGTGGAACGCCCTGTCACAAGAGACTAGGGCCCTGCGGGACTTGACTTCTTTCCGCAGGGCCTGCAAGACAGAGCTGTTCCGCCAGGCCTTTGGCGAAGGCACAGTCTGACCCCCCTCCTTTGGTAATCCTCATAGAACTCTAGCCCAATAGTTGCCATTAATTTGATTCTGAACTGATTTTAGAATGAATTGATTTTAGAATGTATTTTAATTAATTGATTGTGATTTTATGTAAACTGTGTTACTTTAACTGTTGTTAGCTGCTCTGAGCCCAGCTTTGGCTGGGGAGGGCGGGATATAAATAAAATTATTTTATTAATAATAATAATAATAATAATAATAATAATAATTTATTATTTATACCCCGCCCATCTGGCTGGGCCTCCCCAGCCACTCTGGGCGGCTTCCATAGAAACCAAAAATACACTAAAATATCACACGTTAAAAACTTCCCTGAACAGGGCTGCCTTAAGATGTCTTCTGAATGTCAAGTAGTTGTTTATCTCTTTGACATCTGCTGGAAGGGCGTTCCACAGGGTGGGCGCCACTACCGAGAAGGCCCCCTGCCTGGTTCCCTGTAGCTTTGCTTCTCGCAATGAGGGAACCGCCAGAAGGCCCTCGGCGCTGGACCTCAGCGTCCGGGCAGAATGATGGGGGTGGAGACGCTCCTTCAGGTATACTGGACCGAGGCCATTTAGGGCTTTAAAGGTCAGCACCAACACTTTGAATTGTGCTCGGAAACGTACTGGGAGCCAATGTAGGTCTTTCAAGACCGGTGTTATATGGTCTCGGCGGCCGCCCCCAGTCACCAGTCTAGCTGCCGCATTCTGGATTAGTTGTAGTTTCCGAGTCACCTTCAAAGGTAGCCCCACGTAGAGTGCATTGCAGTAGTCCAAGCGGGAGATAACCAGAGCATGCACCACTCTGGCGAGACAGTCCGCAGGCAGATAGGGTCTCAGCCTGCGTACCAGATGGAGCTGGTAAACAGCTGCCCTGGACACAGATTTGACCTGTGCCTCCATGGACAGCTGTGAGTCCAAAATGACTCCCAGGCTGCGCACCTGGTCCTTCAGGGGCACAGTTACCCCATTCAGGACCAGGGAATCCTCCACACCTGCCCGCCTCCTGTCCCCCAAAAACAGTACTTCTGTCTTGTCAGGATTCAACCTCAATCTGTTAGCCGCCATCCATCCTCCAACCGCCTTATTATTATTACTACTACTACTACTATTATTCATTTTGGCACCTTTTCTTGTCACTGGACTGTGACAGAGAAGGTGCCTGATTCAAAAGGTGCTAAATTACAGTTGGAAAGGAAGAGTATATCAAGGTGGGGGGTATGAAGTTTTTCTTCCTGTTTGGATACAAGCAGGTGATGTCCCTCACTTTAAGGGTCCTCTATAGGGGATTTTACTGGGACGTGGGTGGTGCTGTGGTCTAAACTACAGAGCCCAGGGCTTGCCGATCAGAAGGTTCGTGGTTCAAACCCTCATGATGGGGTGAGCTCCTGCTGTTTGATCCCAGCTCCTGCTAACCTAGCAGTTCGAAAGCACGTCAAAGTGCAAGTAGATAAATAGGAACCGCTCCGGCGGGAAGGTAAACGGCATTTCCGTGCGCTGCTCTGGTTCGCCAGAAGTGGCTTAGTCATGCTGGCCGCATGACCTGAAAGCTGTACACCAGCTCCCTTGGCCAGTAAAGCGAGATGAGCGCCGCAACCCCAGAGTAGTCTGCAACTGGACTTAACAGTCAGGGGTCACTTTACCTTTACCTATAGGGGATTTTACAGAACTTGCCTTCACAGTGGCTTGGTTAAAGTGTAACACCAAACTATGGTTTGGTGCTTTGTGAAGAATCTTTCCCTCATTACTTCTCTTGCGCGCTCCAGTTTAATCTGTCACTTTGAACTAGGGGGCAAAGTGTAACTTACCTAGTTCAGATGTAATGGCAAATGATGGTTTGTGCTAACCATCATTTGCCCCAAACCATGATTGCAAACCCAGTTCAAACTACTAAACTAGAATTGAGAAGCGAAATTGGGGCACACATAAGCACTGTGCTTGTTAATGTAATACCAAATCATGCTTTGGTGTTGTGTCTGAAAAAACCCCATGAGAGACAACAAAGCCTATTTTTTAATCATCATGTATGGAATACAGTACTGTCTCAATTGCTATACAGTAAAAAATGTTGGAGAGAAAAAAGCAGCTTTATGCTTAAAAATCAAAACTTGGTATCTTATTAGTCTCTTTGTGCTTGAAGACATCTTCTTTCAGTGATTCCACAGCTGATGCTTCTCAGAGGAACTAAATATTATTCTCAGCAACTGTAGCTCAAAGATTGCTTGTGCCTTTTACCCTCCAAAATAAGAGATAATCCCCCAAAGTGCCTTAAATACTGCAGCCATTTATAAAAGCAAATGCCTCTGGTGTGTTTATGCATATCTAAGATGATCTGAAGGCAATTTAAGCATTGTGAGAAGTGAATTGACTTTCAAAATCAAAGTTGTCTTTGAAATAAGCTGCTGCTTATCTCTGTTTACTATATTGGGGGAAAGCTTAAATTGTATTTCTATGGTTGATTTCAAATGCCCGCTACGGTAATTGCTATGAGCAGTGTATATCACAATGTTTAGCTGGTGATCTAGCATGAGGTTGAACACCAAATGTCGCCCAGCCCTACATATAAGCCTAATGGCACAGCCTGTCTCTATTTTTCATGCCTTTGTTTGATGCAAGGCACTTTGGGAAACTATTATTGTCTGAAAAGCAGGATAAAGGCATGGTAAATAAATCTGTGAAGAATTCCTAGCATTTTCCTGTGAACAACAAGAATAATCATTGGCATCTGTCTGTTTCTCAGGAAGAGTGCACCTGATGGTTTGGGTCAAACCATCAGAGAGTTACAGTGCCTGCTGTGGCTGTATGGGACCAATATGGGAGAGTCATGCTTTATCACAAGTGGGGTAGATGAAGGTGTCCAGTTTTGCTGCTACAGGCGTACGATGGTCGCTGCTGCATATACATGACCTGACTGTCTGTCTCCAGTCACTGTGATCATCTGCAAGGAGTTTTCATACAGTGGGGCAAATCTTGCCAGCCTTCATGCCATGTTTGAAGATGTCTTTGCAATGCAGTGTTTGTGTGCCAACAGGCCTAGTGCCCTAAGCCACTTCCCCACAGAGTATATCCGCTGAGCAGAAGTGTGTACATACTGGGAATATGGGCTTGGGAGAGCACGTCTTTATTTTAGACTCTGTCATGCCATTTGATACCCAAAATCTTCCTGACACAATGTATATGGAAGGTGTTGAGGTGTTGCTCCTGGCAATTGTAAGTTGCCAACAACTCACTTCCATAAAGCAGTGTGCTCAACACACAAGCCAGGTAGACCTTCATCTTGGTATTGGATGTTAGCATCACATTCTCCCATACCCTTTTGGAGAGGTGAGCCATTGCCATTGCCATTGCTGCCTTGCCAATACATCTGTCCAGTTCAGCATCATTGGAAAGGTTGGTGGCTATGTTGGAGGCTAGGTAGACAAAAATGTCTTCCACCTTAAGCATGTGGTCACCAGTTCTGATGCATGGAGTGATGGCAATGTTGTGACTGAGGATAATGGTCTTCATCAGGTTGATGGTGAGGCTGAGCTCCATGCAGGCTTAGGAAAAATGGTTGATAATACTATGCCAGTTCCACAGACTGAAGTAGTTGAGTGGGCATATAAGTGATCTCACAGGTAAACTGGATCCAAGTTGTGTACTTGGCCTGGTAGCAAATTGGCAACCAGTGCAGATCTTTCGCCGTAAGTGCTATATGCTGATAGGGTCTCACTCCTGTCAGCAATGGTGCTGACTATGTCATTGTGTTGAAAGGTTTTGCATTAGATAATGAATTTTTAAAAGGTTTATACATAATAATAAGTAAAAGTAAAATATAATCAGGTTTTGATCTGTGGGTTCTGTCTTTTTAATGCGATTTTATTTACTTCTGATGGGGACTTGCTATATACCAGTTACCAATCTTGATTGAAATATCTTCGGGTGATTTGTCTGAGGTTCTCCCCCTCTGCCTAGCTTCATTATTTTATAACAGAGCGGCATTGTTAAACGCTTAACGTTTATTGACATATTTACAATGTGAGAGTTCAAAAATATGTCATATACAGATGGATAATTGGCTTGGCTGGCTCTGAAGTCAGGTGATAAAACAAATGTTGCTCCAGTTACATTTAATGAGCTGTAAATGCCATCCATTACACATCAGATGGGATGGGCGACTGAGTGACTCATCAAAGTTGAACAGCAAGGGCTTAATGAATTAAATGTTTTTACTATTATTAAAGTTTTTCTTGGTTTAGAAAAGTACATGCCTTGTCTCTTTTCTCAAGTTGTACAGTCTTTTCTACAGAGCAGTTACATTTGTTATGAGACATTAGTGTTGAGTATAGCATAAGGTCAGGAAGAAGGGGGGGAAGGAGGGGTGGTGGTGAAATTTATATTTTTTGCAGTGTACGTGGGGGGTTTCGCGTCAGCGGCAGGTTCTCGTTCTATTCGCTTGTTATGTTTCTGGTTGGGGGACCAGGATATGGTTGGTTGTCTGTGGTTGGCTGCAATGGGGTTTGTTTTCCTTTGGGGGTGGAGGACTTGTTGGGTCATGTAAGCCAGATTGATTTGTATGCTGTTGGTGGGTTCTTGTTGTTGTCTTGTTGGGCTGTGTATGGGATAAAGGGGAGCTATATTGGGGTGAGGCATCTTCTTCTATTTGTCCCCGTGTCAGTTTTGTTTTATTGGTTAGCTTTTCTAGTAAGACGGTTTCCCATATGATTTGATACCACTGGTTAATGTTCACCCCTGACAGGTCTCTCCAGTGTCTGGCTATGAGGCTTCTGGCTGCTGAGAGTAGGTGGGTTATAAGCTCTGTATAATGTGAGTGGTCATTATGATCTTGGAAGATGTTCAGTAGGGCCAGTTCTGGGGTGAGTTCTAATATCTATTTAGTTATTTTGCATATTTCTTGTAGGACTGCTGTCCAGAAGGGTTGGGTTTTGGGGCATTTCCACCACATGTGGAGGTATGTGCCTGTGGAGGTGCAGTCACTTCAACATTTTGGTGAGGTTCTTGGGCCAGTTTCCATGGTGTTAAGTACCACCTGTAGGTGAGTTTCAGAGTGAGTTCCTTTCTCTTGGCTGAGATGGATTTAAAGGGAGGTTTAGACCACATTCTAAGTAGGTCTCTAGTTTTCCCCTAAAGTTGGGCCAAATGCATTTTCTTAAAATGCAAGTCCAGGGAGAAAGTGAAGGAAAGCTAAACCAGGCAGTTCTGTGAAGCTCATAACAAGGAGGCAAAGTTTATCATTAAAGCTGTACTGAATAAAATTAGTGGTCTTCTTGGTTTTTATTTATTTAGAGTATTTCTACCCTGCCTATTGACCAAAGTTCTTGACAGATAATTAAAATTCATAAGATAGACAATAGTGCAGGGGCTAGACGTACCTGGAAATGCCAGGAATCAAACCTTTTATATGTGAGACATGTGCTCTACTGCTGAATTATGCCAGAGCCGGAGGTGTCACCTCATCTTGCCTGCCTTTATATGCTTTAAAGTTCCATGCTCAGACTACATTTTAAGCCAGACTTAAGTATTTCTTTGTAACTGAATTACCATTTTAAGCCTGTTTGAACAAAGCTACTGTATCTGTTATTCTTCAACAAGTATTCCGAGTGAGTAAATGTTATGTTTATCTTTTTTAATACTTATTGTGTGATTATTGTTTTAACGGGGGGAAGGGGGAAATACCAGAAAAAAATCCAGTCTGCCTTAAAGTATTCTGTCTAATGTATTCTGCTCTGCCCATATCTTTCAATCATAAAATGTTCATAGCTATGCAATAGAACAGTCCTTTTAATCAAATACATTAAAGTACAGTGCTCCGAGCTAGGGATCTTTTTTTCCTTGTAGAAAATGATGGTGGGTTTTGATTTGTACAAACACAAGGGTGAAAACAGATATTTAGAGACAAAGAATCCAAAAGTGTTCTAAGTATAAGCTTGTCATGCTAGCTTTTGTATTTCTTGCTGAGAGGGTATTTTAATTCATAATGATTTCTGTTGCAAAACACTGCCGGTTTGAAAGCTGTACTTAAGTTTGGATGCTTCGCTGAAACTGCAGTACTTTGAGCCAGCATACAATTTTTGTCAAAACAACTTCTATGATAGAGAGACCACAATTCTGTTGCTAGGCAATTTGGGTATCAGAATGCCTTCCCTAATGAAAAAAGGCTAACTTTCTTATTAGATCCTCCGCTACAAAATTGTATGCAACCAAGTGGCCTTTCATGTCTTGTCAGGATTTTTTTGTCTGCATCCTAGAAGCTCAGTCATGCTGAATTAGAGAAAAACTGATAATCAAGCTGACTGCATCAGATGGATTACCTCAGAAAGGTGAAGAATGATGTCGCTCCATTGACAGTATGCAGAAGAAGAAGAAAAGATAAAATTGTGGAATGTAGAGTTTGAACTTTTTTTGGGGGGGGAGGGGAAGTAAAGGCTAATTGTCTCCCTGAGGAAGAGCAGCTGCAGTCCTAAGCATGCTTACTTGGGTGTATAACCCATTGAACCTAATGGCATTCACGTCTGAGTAAGTAAGCATAGGATTACAACTATATATTTGGACCCTGACAGGAGCAAGGACTGCTTCATGCTAATAAAACCCTGCATCCTTCCTAGTGTTATAAAACTTGAGGCAAAGCACTGAGAGTGCAATATATGATAATTTAGGGATGTGCAATTGAAATGTTCAAGCTGGCTGAAGCACGGAAGGCACTAGAGGAGAAGAATTCTGCAAAGTGGCTGGATTGAAGTGCGCAAAATGTTTTGATATTTATTTTATTGGATTTAGCATCACTTTCCACCATGTGCTGCTACTGTCATGCTGACAGGTTCAAACCCATAAAGATGTCTGAGGAAAGGGAAGGGCGGAGGAAATGAGTTAGAAGGAAGGATCTTCAGACTTTCTGCATAGCTACTGCACAAAGACAGTTGCATGCAGAAGATGGAGCCCTACAAACTCTTTTAGTGACAATAAGAGCAAGTAGGAACTAGCCAAATTTACTTATCTTCATTTCAATAAAATGCCGAGCCAAACTGTAGCATGTGCGCAACTTCTGCTTTGTGGCTACTGAAAGCTTGGAGGGATTTAACCAACTTGGGTGGCTTTCAGAGAGGATTAGACAAATTAATGGAGGATGAGGCTATTAATAGCTGCTAGCCACAATGTTCTCCCTCCACTGTGAGAGACAGTTTGCCAGTTGATGGGAGAACATCTGGTTGGCTACTTTCAGAAATCCATGGGCATCTGGTTGGTCACTTTGACAGTAGAATGTTTTTTAGATCCATCACTGGGGTTCTTCTGTTTTGTTTGTTCTTATCTCACAATTTTTCCAAAGAGCTCACCCCAGTAGACATGGTTTTCACTTTCATTTAATCCTCATTGCAACCCTGGGAGATCAATTAGGCTGAAACACAGTTCATTTGCATTATTTAGTTTAATGGGAAAAGGATGTAATCAATCCAAACGAAGAGGCATGATAAATGATAAAAGCTGAGAGAGGGGTTTTTAAATTTAAAAAAGTAGTACTGAATTATTACCTCAGCACAGTAGAAAAAAGGAAACCAGTTATTTTTCCATAAAATTTACACACCACTTGATTGAGGTTTTTTACAAAGTGGTTTGCAAAAGATAAAACAGAAAAATCAAGAGAAAAGAAATCAAAATTTTTTACAATTTATGTAAATACCTGAAGAGGAGGAAGAGGAACATTAGGATGTTAATTTTTGTCCACTTTGTGAAACACTTGCTTTAGATCATAATAAACGATATCCCCACTCCTCTCCTTTGTGTGTCCTTATCCTCAACTGTGGTGTTTACTTATTTTATTCACCTTATATACTTTCCTTACGCAAAAATACTAGAGTGGTTTACAGTTTAAAAATTTAAAATAAGCTGATGTAGTCCAGATGGAGAAGAAAACACTAAATACAGGCTCATAAGCCTCAGTGCGCCATGCTGCTAATCAGCATTGTTGAGATAAAAAGGAATCCTGCTCACCTTCTATTCTCCCAAGTGCAGTGCTCAGGGCACACTTAGATTCCCAATTAGCATTCCATTTTTTGTGTGCAAAAGCACCCCCTCCCCCACTGCTTGATGTTGAAGGTCTGACCCAGAGGTCCACCCCTTCAATGACTCTCTTTGAATCCCTTTGACTCCCTCAGCTCAATCCTGCAGGCAGTGGTCTGGAGGTAGACAGTTGAGCTAGACTCTGCCGCCTTTGGGAATTTGTTATTGCTCACTCTTGACCCAGAAGTCTACCCTGCACTTGCCTTCTTCTGCCCTGCTGGCAAAACGGTGAGGTTGCATAGCCAAGCAGCGGAAGATTCTTCTCACCATGCTGCACTTTGCCTCCCAGATCAGCAACTTGCAAGCAGTTTTCCCAGGAGCCTGCCCTCCCTTAGGATCTTGCCAGAAAATCCATATTTGTCCATTCCGAACATCACCACGGTCCTTTGTGTTAATGTTTCTGCTTGTGTGTGTGATTTCTGAATAGTGCACCAAACTTTTGTGTGGACCTGAAGTCCAGTTTCAGCATGTGATGAACCCCGTCTTGAGTTTTTTTCTTTCTAGTTTTGACAAAATGCTGTTGGCTCCCAGAAAAGGAACGAAAGCAAAATCCTGTAAAAGAACACTGGTAGGTTTGCCAACTAGAGATACAGTGGAGCTGAGGTTTTCCCACGCATGTATGGAAGAGATCCAGACGTTCTCTGGAGTTCATGCATCTCAATGCAAGGGAGATCTTTGAGTGTCACATTAGAGTAGAAATGGGAGAAAGTGAACTGTGTGTTCCAGTGTTCCCCAACCTTGGGCCTCCAGCTGTTTTTGGACTACAACTCCCATCATCCCTCGCTAGCAAGACCAGTGGTCAAGGATGATGGGAATTGTAGTCCAAAAACAGCTGGAGGCCCAAGTTTGGGAAACACTGGTGTATTCCTTGCACCACATGCTTTTTTTTTTTTTTTTTGCTGTTGTCCTGATCTATGGCGACATCCACCACCAAGGGAAGGTGATGGCCCAAGCAAGATGGAAATTGGCAGGCCCAGAGTTCTGGACCAGACCGGATTGCAAGCTTAAGGAAAGGCATTGTCAGGACCTTGGACAAGGGCCAAGGGGCCTGGTTACAGCCACAGTTTGCTTCCTGCAGTTGGAGCACAAAAAGGAAGTTGTCTCAGCAGCATTTTCGAGTGGCTGACAGAGCATTATAATATGGGCTATGCAGTCAAGATGAAAGCCCCCCCCTCGCCCGCATCGTATATCCAGTTAAATAGCTGGTGTCCCTTTTCTGCAACTGCCGGCTTCTTTTAGGCAGTGAGGCTACAAGGGGTAGGGCTTCTATAAGGAAAGTTCTTCAGGGTTTTCCTGGTCCTCCAAAAAGTCTAGTTTAATCACTGAAGTTTGGCGGCAGTCATGTCTCCCCAGGGTCCAGGGGGCTTCATTTTCAATGTATCCACCGGGGAAGAAACATGGAGTGGATCTGTTTCATTCTCCTTGGAGCTACTATTGTAAGAGGACTCCACATCTGAGGGTTCTTGGCTGTGGCTTTGTAAAATCTATTAAGTGTCTTTAAAATAATAATAATAATAATAAATTTTATTTATATCCCACCCTCCCCAGCCGAAGCCGGGCTCAGGGCGGCTAACAACAATAAAACAGTACAAAAGTACAACACAAACAACACTCTAAAATCATTCATTATAAAATTAATTAAATTCAAGCCACTGGCCACCATTGGGCCAGAGCTCCGCGAAGATTGCCGAGGGAGGGAGTCAGGCTGTGCCCTGGCCAAAGGCCTGGCGGAACAGCTGTCTTGCAGGCCCTGCGGAAAGATGTCAAGTCCCGCAGGGCCCTAGTCTCTTGTGACAGAGTGTTCCACCAGGTCGGAGCCACAGCCGAAAAAGCCCTGGCTCTAGTTGAGGCCAGCCTAACTTCTCTGTGGCCTGGGACCTTCAAGATGTTTTTATTTGAAGACCGTAAGTTTCTCTGTGGGGCATACCAGGAGAGGCGGTCCCGTAGGTACGAGGGTCCTAGGCCGTATAGGGCTTTAAAGGTTAAAACCAGCACCTTAAACCTGATCCTGTACTCCACCGGGAGCCAGTGCAGTTGATATAGCACCGGATGAATGTGATCTCGCAGCGAAGACCCCGTAAGGAGTCTCACTGCAGCATTCTGCACCCGCTGGAGTTTCTGGGTCAGTCTTAAGGGCAGCCCCACGTGGAGCGAGTTACAATAATCCAGTCTGGAGGTGACCGTCGTGTGGATCACAGTGGCTAGGTCAGGGCGAGAGAGGTAAGGAGCCAACTGCTTAGCTTGGCGGAGATGGAAAAATGCCGCCTTTGTTATAGCTGCAATCTGTACCTCCATGGAAAGGGAGGTGTCGAAGATTACACCCAAACTCTTAACGGACGGTGCTGGCACTAACTGCGCCCCCGCAAGAGATGGGAGTTGCCCCCCCAATCCCATATCATCCCGTCCCAGCCACAGGACCTCTGTCTTCGAAGGATTTAGCTTCAACCGGCTCCCACGTAACCATCCAGCCACAGCTTCCAGACATATGGTCAGTGTGTCTGGGGCCGAGTCAGGATGGCCATCCATCAACAGATAGAGTTGGGTGTCTATTAATCTATTAAGTGTCTTTGTGCAAACACAAAACTGTAGCCTTGAAGCTCTTGTGTGTGGAAAACTACCTTACCCTAGTAAAATGTAACTAAATATTCTAAGCCTACTTTTCTGCTTTTATTTGTATTAAAGCTTTTTGAATTTCATGTTTTTCTAAATAAAGCTAAGAATGTGCTCTTTAAACACTCAACTGAGAGTTGTTGCTGGGAATTGTTTAGCACAACGAAGAGCATGTTCTACCCAATAAAATGAATTCAACATGCTTCGGCTGAAAGCTACAGCATTAAAGCTTTTAGCATTTCTTCTGGGTAATATATAAAGGTGGCAAGGCTTTATGTATTTAATTCATCTAAGCTAACTATATTTCATGGAATTTAGCAAGGCTTTCAAAAGAACTGAAGAGCCAGCATTCTGGAAGGCAAATTAAGCTTTGGTAGATTTCATTTACGTGATGTTTTTAAAGAATATTTCCATTTTTAACCATCAAGACTAAAGTAGAAATGGCTCTCAAAACAGGACTGAAAGTGCTTCTGAAGGACAGCTATACAGAAAGTTTTGTAGTTAACCACAAATAGCCCAACTATCATTCAATACAGACAGAGACCCTCTTCCTCTTCCTTCTAGGTCCTTCAACTACATTTGAGTTTAACCTCTTCCATTCCAAGTTGACTCCTGATTCCCTGTTCCTAATTCAACACAGATGAATTCAGAGGCACCTGAATAAGGAACTGAATTTTGGGCACCACTCTGCTCTACACCTTGACTCATATCTTGCCCACTACCAACCAGCCTGTGCATTCTGAGGCTCTGCCCATAACAGAGGCTGGACTGGATGGGTGATGACGCAATAAAGGGCATTCTTGGTAGTGGCCCCCTGCCTATGGAGCTCCCAAGTGACAGTCTGTCTGCCACAACCATAGCAATATTTAATACAGGATGAGAAACCAATGACTCTCCATATGATCCTGAACTCCAGACACCCATCATCCCAGCCAAGTCATCCATGGCCATTAGCCATACTGACTAAGGCTAATGGGGGGTAGAGTCCCAAAAAATCTGCAGGGCCATGGGTTCCCCATAGCCAATTTAGGGAAAGGTTAAAGTAATTTTTCTTTGGCTAGGTGTTTGGCCCATGATGTAATTATTTTTGTAGTGCGGTCCTACAGATACTATCACAGATAGCAAATCTCTTTGAAGACCGTTCCAAGTTGCAGAGGCATATGACTAAAGGTGGAGTGAGGTTATCATCATCATCAGAGTTCAAGATTTAGGAATTGGTTCCACTCACAATCCATGTTGCATTGCTAAAACATTACCTGCTTCAAGAACAAACAAGCAGGAAGTCAACAGGAAGACAATAAGGTTTATAAGCTCATAAGAAATAGTCTGCTAGATAAAGCCAGAGGTCCACGTGGTCCAGCATTCTATTACCACTTTGGCCAACCATATACCTATATGATGCCTATCATGGGTGCAGTACCCTTCCCTAGCTCATATTCTCCTGAAATTGCTATTCAACAGCATATTATCTGTGATTCTAAATAATAGCATTTCAGTACAGTGGTACCTCGGGGTAAGTACTTAATTCGTTCCGGAGGTCCATTCTTAACCTGAAACTGTTCTTAACCTGAAGCACCACTTTAGCTGATGGGGCCTCCCGCTGCTGCCGCGCTGCTGGAGCACGATTTCTGTTCTCATCCTGAAGCAAAGTTCTTAACCTGAAGCATTATTTCTGGGTTAGCGGAGTCTGTAACTTGAAGCGTATGTAACCTGAAGCGTATGTAACCTGAGGTACCACTGTACTCTAATAGATCCTCTCAGGGCATTTCGGGTTACAAAATATCCTTCTGGGCACAAGGCACTGAATGAAAATATGTATGTTGCCTCCATTGGTGTATTTTGTTCTGTGGTATAGTATAGATAATGAGACCCTGTTGATGACTTGCTTTGTTTGTTTCAATCCTTTATTAGGTGCTTTTGCTTGCAAGATGGTGCCTTTTGTTCAATCCACTGCAATAGTTACTGAGATTCTTACAATGACTTGCATTGCGGTAGAAAGGCATAACGGGATCGTCCACCCTCTTAAGATGAAATGGCAGTACACCAACCGAAGAGCATACACAATGCTTGGTAAGGTCCTGGGCAACTTTGGTATTGCACGACATAGCATGTTGCTAGTGATTTCTCACTTTTGATATGTCTGCTATAGAGCAGTGGTGAGGAACCTGGGAATCTCCAGATGTTGGACCTGACCTTTGGCCATGAGGGTTGCAACTGATTTGAGTTGCAGTTCAACAACATCTGGAGGGATGCAGCTGCTATCAGAGAAAATTAGTTTTTTTTAAGAATATTAAAGAAAAACTCACTTTGTATGCATTCAGATTAAAACCCCTCCCTCACTCCAAACATACATACAGAATCAAATGGAACTAGTTGTTTAATATATTTGTATATGGTCTACTCTGCCTTTCAGTAACTGTTCTTCTAAGGTAGCCTACAACAATTTTAGCATACAAGATACAAAAAGATCACAATCTTAAAAAATCAAGTTGATAAAAACCCAAGAAGAAACTGGAGCAATAACAACACAATGATACTGGTGAAATGCAAAAACAAATGGGTTCATTGCTTGACTGAAAGCCAAGAGAGAGGGAGCCAACTGGGCTTTCTTATGGAAGGGCCTTCCATAAAATGGCACTACTGTTGAGAAGGTCCTGCTTTGTGTCCTACCCAGGTAATGCTCTGAAGGAAAAGGAACAGGGAACAGCCTGTAATGGGGAGACAGACTAATGGGAGGAAATGCAACTTCACATGGACCCTGTTAAAGCTCTAGTAATATTTTATAAACAGGCCCAGTGCAAAAAAACTCTTTGGACAAGCTATATTTTTGCAGCCTCTTCAGCTAATGTTCACTGTAAAAATGGCCTAGTCCCATTTGATTTCTGGTGTAAGATTGCTTTCTCTCCCCCTCCCTGCCTCTCTCTCTGCCGCTCTGTCTGTTGGTGGTGATAAACCCGTAGGAGGACAAAAATGTTTTGTTGATGCATTAAAATATCCGTTTTGTTTGTGCATGAGCTGTACTAGGACTTCTTCCTTCCTGAAACCCTCATGACCTGACTTTTATATGCGCAGAATTATTGGAAAAGCACTCACAGTGCATCCTTTGAAACAAGATAGTTGGCAGAATGCCTCGAGAGCCTCTGTTGCATCCAACACACAAGATTTACCCTAGAAGCCCATATGCATGCTTTGTGGGCTGATACCTTTCAGAACAAAACTGAATGTGACTCTGTCTCAATACTCACTGACTGGGGTGGGAGAAGAGTCCCAGATTCACTCAGGCGTTGGCATTGTTGGGTAACTGCTGATGCCCACACCTCTGCAGGAGCCCTATGCTGAACTCCACAGCTCCTGGCCCCGCTCTCCTTTTTGCAAATGTGGCTTGTTCACCACCCTTCTATGAGCATGTGATTGGTGACAACCGTGAGAAGATGGAGAAGTGCCCTCTCCTTTTCTTAGGTTCTCTCTCTGGGCAGTTGTGAGGATTGCTCCAGAAAAAGAAGGCAGCTGAAAGGGCAGAGGTGGCAAATCTAATCAGAGAGGGCACCTACTGAGTGCATCTCGCCTAAGCTCCCTGGCAAACCTGGAGATGCCACTGAATTCACTTTCAAATTTCTCCCTTCCCAGTATTGGTCCATTTTGTGATTTGGACATGTAAAATTCCATATAAGGTAAAGGTGAAGGAGCCCTGGATGGTTAAGTCCAGTCAAAGGCAACTATGGGGTGTGGCACTCATCTCACTTTCAGGTCGAGGGAGCTGACTTTTGTCCACAGACAACTTTCCATGTCATGTGGCCAGCATGACTAAACCACATGACATATTTATCTACTTGTACGGGTGTGCTTTCGAACTGCTAGGTTGGTGGGAGCTGGGACAGAGCAATGAGAGCTCACCCTATTGTGCGGATTCGAACAGCTGACCTTCCGATTAGCAAGCCCAAGAGGCTCAGTGGTTTAGAACACAGTGTCACCTGCGTCCCTTGAAAATACACTTTCTTAAAAACAAAAACAAAAGAACTTGTAGCTCATTGCTCTGAATTCAGCTCCAGGGCAAAATTCATTTCACAATTAGTCCTAATTCTAACTGCCTTCCTCATGCTTGCTGTAATATCTTGTCCAAATACTCCATATGGCCACATCACCAACTAATATAAAAATGCTAATTGCTCGCTCTAATTTCCTGTTTTTCTCTTTAAAACCAGCAATTACACCATCATCATTGTTATTGTTATTATTATTATTATTTTCAGGCATTGTCTGGCTGTTGGCAGCTATCGTTGGGTCACCCATGTGGCACGTACAGCGCCTGGAGGTATGGTTTGTTGCATTGTGCAATTATATCTTTATAGGTCAGTTTTGCATTGAGTTTCAGCATGAATAAGGCTACTCTTCAGGAGATGAATATTATGTGCTGTAGAAAAATGTACAAAGACAAGTACAGGCTGCGACGGCACAATAGCACTTTCCCCCCTGGCGCCGTTGGGCCTGCCCTCACTTAAATATAATGCACCCACCTCACAGAACACCAGTTCCAATTCCTACAAACTACCCCAGATTATCTTGTGGGGGTCTTGTGTGAGGGAAAACTTAATAATTTGGAGTCTCAGGCAGGATTTGATCAAATAAACAAGAGAGATTTTATTTAACAAAGGAAGTTTATGGCACAAAGTGGGTAAAACATAGGATAATGTTATTTCACTTCAGTTCTTTCTCAGTTGTTGCACAGCTGTTGCCGCTTAATACTTTGGTTCTTAAACCTGTCAGTACTTCCTGTCAGTTACACACCTGTTAGACAGCCCTACTCCTGAGGTACTCCAAGTAACAGACCCAAGGGATCTCCACACCCCCTTAGCTGGTTTGGGAGTCTTCACTTTTTGTAGAAGAACCTCTCCCTTCCTGATGGGAATGAGTCCTAACTAGACTGTATCCTCACAGCTTCTACTTCTCCTGGCTCAGCCTCCCAGTTAATTCCTGGCCTATTACTCTTACAGGACACCACACACTGTCCTTCACCCTAAGCTCAGAGACTTCTTTCTCTAGCATCAGAGTGGATGTTTCTACCCAGAACCAACTCTCTCTCCTCTCACTCCATATCTCCCAACCTGACTCCTGACCCTATCTCCCAACCTCTATCCCAACCTCCCAAAACTGTCTCTCCAAATCCTCTCCTTTTCAATCGCCTCTCCTGGAACCCTGACCAATCAGAGGCTGCCATTCGTTAACTGTTTGCTGGCAGGTGGAAAGAAAAAAAACAACACTTGGGGACCCAACCTGCCCAGCGAAACAAATTTTTCCGTCACACAGGCATTTAAATAGTGACCTTAGAAATGAGTATGGACCCAAGCAAATAAGGCTTGTTTCTGTTGAAGAACAACTGGTTTTAGCAATTGTTAGCTCTCTTGGGAAGTACTGTTTGCATGGTAAACCAATGTGTGATCAGAACTGTGCTGAGTTGCCCTGCCCTGATATCACATGCACTGACCAGCTCTGCTCCCTGGCATATCTGTGTACATTGTGGACATCTGCAGCCGTGTGTGTATGTAGCATTGGTCTTATGTGTGCATTATACTAAATAGGGTGATAGTCTGTCCTTATTGTTAGAGCAGAAAATATATACAGTGGTACCTTGGGTTACAAATGCTTCAGGATACAGACTCCACTAACCTGGAAGTTGTACCTTGGGTTAAGAACTTTACTTCAGGATGAGAACACAAATTGCATGGTGGCGGCGCGGCAGTAGCAGCAGGCCCCATTAGCTAAAGAGGTACCTCAGGTTAATAACAATTTCAGGTTAAGAACGGACCTCTGGAACAAATTAAGTTCTTAACCAGAGGTACCACTGTATTTATAAAGCAGCTTGTGCGATGAACTTTAAAAATAATTTTTCACTGACCTGCCATTGTGTCTGGGTCAGACACTTGGTTTAAGTCTTTCTGTAGTACCGTAGTTTACTGCTTCTGGCCCTAGATTATAAATTCAGAGAGCGTTCATGCTGTTCCTTTTTAAAGTGTACCTTGTGTTTTGCCATGGCTTTCCTTGTTGTTTCATGGACCTTGCTATTTTATCCTACAGATGGCAGATATTCATATATTTGATTGCTGTATTTTAAATATGGTTGTGTTTAAAATAGTTGTACAACCCATCCCTGACTTAGCTCAATTGGTTTGATCAGAAATGCATGCTTGCATGTGTGGGTTGCACATTGCTCTGTGATAGAACAGTTTTGCGTACATAATACCCCAGGTTCGGTCATTGCTCAGCAAATAAGGTTGGGAAAGACCTCTCTGCTTGATATCCTAAAGTGCTAGCCTGAATGACCCAGTGGCCACCCCTGAGTCAGGGCAAGCCAATCCATACAGGTTTTACACAGCCAGCACTTAAACCTCTGCTCATTTTTCATGAAAAATATGCACCTTTTCCTTTCCTTGCCAATAGGCTAGGAGTAAGTTCTCTTTTCTGTACTGAGTTTGACTTCAACTTAATTTGTTTCAGAATAAATATGACTTCCTTTACGATAAAGTGTACGTTTGCTGCCTGGAAGAATGGGCCAGTCCTGTCCACCAGAAGATATATGCTACTTTCATTTTGGCTATTCTCTTCCTGCTCCCAATGATACTGATGCTCTTGCTCTATAGCAAGATTGGTTATGAGCTTTGGATTAAGAAAAGAGTTGGAGATGCTTCTGTTCTGCAAACTATTCATGGGAACGAGATGTCCAAAATAGCAAGGTTTGTATAGTCGGTCTTTAGCATTCAGTATTAAACTCCAAAATGTATGTAACTTTATTTTATTGGAGTCTATAAAGGAAATCCTTGACTCCCCAGCTTTCTTGAATTCTTTGAGAGTGTCAATGATCACCTGTAGACAGAGGTTATCTAACAGACAAGTTATAATTCAGGCCCAAATTACATGTTACAAACAAATGTTTGTTATGAAGGATCAGAAATGTTTGGCTCATCTATCCCACTCTGCCCCCCCTTTTTCTATTTTACATACACACCTGGATTACATACACACCTGACAACCATATGTCAGGAGTGCTCTGATGGTGTTTCCTGCTTGGCAGGGGGTTGGACTCGATGGCCCTTGTGGTCTCTTCCAACTCTATGATTCTATGATTCTATGATTCTATGATTATATCATTCTCAGATGGTGGGGGAGATATGTTACCTTTTTACCCCATTCAGAATGAAGATCCAGATGTTGAGATCAAAAGATAAACCTAGCAACTTTGCAACCAAAGTTCAGTCCTCAGCAGCGGTATTTGAATGTGTTTTAATGAGTTGTTAATTATTAATCTTAGCATTATGCTTTTAATATTTGTGTTTATTTATATCATGATGTATGATTTATGATGATGAAGTCTGTATGTTTGTTCTTCAAAATCCCAAGTGCCTTTGGAGGAAAGGCAATTTTAAAATATTTTAAGCAAACAAACAGCAAGGGCAGTTCCAGCCCTTCTCCATTACCTTCTCCCCCATCAGTTGCATGAATGTTACCCCGCAGCTGTGAAAAATTACCAGCAAAACAAAGTCCTAACAACAGGTTTTAGGGTTTTTAGAAATTAATGGCTAAAAATAAATCAATCTCAGCACAGGTAATCATTTTATTATTTCTATAGCACTTAACCCCACTTTTAAAAAAGCATTTTTGACGTGGGAACCACTTCAGTGCAGCTCATTTCGCTTGGGTAAAATGGGAAGAGTCTATGCTGTAGTTTCTTCCTGTGCCAATGCTGATCCAGTTTCCACCAAGGGTGGAATCAGGTGTGGGGATTATTGCATTGTTTTTGTGGTTCTAAAGCTCACACTCCCTTTTATATTGCATTATCTGATGGGTTCTCACACTCATATATACAGTATGTGAGAAAATTAATAAAAATGCTTTATATCAGATGAACTGGATAGCTCATTTGGTTAGGGCATGGTGCTAATAATGCCGAGGTTGCAGGTTCGATTCCTGTATGGGACAGCTGCATATTCCTGCATTGCTGTGGGTTGACTAGATGATCCTCAGTATCCCTTCCAGTTTCGATTCTACGAACTTGTTTGCAGAACTGTGTACCTTGGTCAAAGCTGCATACCAAAAAATGTTCATATTAGGAGAAATGCTGAAGAATTTCAGTGTTGTTGTTGTTCTAAAATCACAAATTGCTGCAGAAAGGTGGAGAACTGAATTTAAGATTGGGAAAATGGGAAACTGAGGGGATGGAAAGTGACAGATCCATCCACCCTTAGCTGCAGGCAAAGGTCTTCCCCAGCACCTACTGCCTGAGAACATTTAGCTGGAGATGTCAACCTGGAACCTTCTGTAAAGAAAGCATGTGATTTACTACGGAGTTCTGGTCCATCCCTGTCACCTGGATGCCCCCCAAGTCACCAGGAGTCATCTATATATCTGTGCAGAAATTTGCAGTACAAGCTCTCTTTCCTCTTTCAGGAAAAAGAAGCGAGCAATCATCATGATGGTAACTGTTGTGGTTTTATTCACCATCTGCTGGGCTCCTTTTCATGTAATGCACATGATGATAGAATACAGTGAGTAGCTTTTTCTTTTGAAATTGTAGTAGTTGGTTTTGTGATCAAGGTGGCCATATAAAATGCCCAGCACATATATACAGTGGTACCTCGGGTTACATATGCTTCAAGTTACATATGCTTCAGGTTACAGACTCCGCTAACCCAGAAATATTACCTCAGGTTAAGAACTTTGCTTCAGGATGAGAACAGAAATCACGCAGCGGCAGCAGGAGGCCCCATTAGCTAAGGTGGTGCTTCAGGTTAAGAACAGTTTCAGGTTAAGAACGGACCTCCAGAACAAATTAAGTTCTTAACCCGAGGTACCACTGTATTTCACTAAAGGTCTATAGCAGTGGTTCCCAACCTTTTTTGGCCATGCCCCACCTAAGCATCTCTAAAATCCTGATGCCCCCCGCCCATGACATATAATTCTTATTATTCAAAAAATGAACTCCTATTCACGGGGAGGAAGCTTAAAAGGCCATTAACTGTTAATAACTCATTTTTGAATTGCCCCCCCTTAAAAATCAAATTGCCTCCCTGTGGGGCATGTGCCCCACGTTGGGAACCACAAGTCTGCAGGGACACTGAAAAGAAAGAATTAATCTATCATAATCGGAATAATAATTATAATAATAGTTTATTATTTATACCCCGCCCATCTGGCTGAGTTTGGTATAAAAAAAGATGCCTTAATACATTTTACCATTTATAAAATTCAGCTATCCAGTACCATTTTGAGGTAGCGACTCTTTGCTTTTTTTGTGTTTCATTTAGTCTCCTTCCTACACCTTTCTTTCCTTTGTAGGTTTTTTATATCAGCCATCTCCTTTTATTCCAGTTACCTGAATTGCTTCTTTAATGCCTTTCTCTCCCCCCTGCATCTTGAATTATAGTTCACCAATGAACTATAATGAACAAACCATGGCAGTTCATTGTTGTCAAGAATTATGGCACTTGATTTGAAATTGTGAAATATAGATGTTTGAAGGTTTTTTATGCTATTGCTATTGATTTTGAAGTGAAAAACATTATATACTCTTATGGAATACAAGTTAAGTGAATGCCAGGGTGCGATGGTATGGGGCTTCATTGTAGAGTCATCTATAGACGTTCTCAGTTGTTAAATGTTCCATAATTCAGAACTGATTGGGATTTTTAGCAAGAGGTCCCCAAAGCCTCTCTTTTGAGGCTTGAGGGTTGGTCTGAAGACTTGGAACTGGCTCATTTTTCCTCAGACCAAAGTTGCCTTGGATTCAGGTAAAAGTAAAGGTAAAGGGACCCCTGACCATTAGGTCCAGTCGTGGCTGACTCTGGGGTTGCGGCGCTCATCTCGCTTTATTGGCCGAGGGAGCCGGTGTACAGCCATGTGGCCAGCATGACTAAGCCGCTTCTGGCGAACCAGAGCAGCGCACGGAAACACTGTTTACCTTCCCGTCGGAGTGGTACCTATTTATCTACTTGCACTTTGACCGGCTTTTGAACTGCTAGGTTGGCAGAAGCAGGGACCGAGCAACGGGAGCTCACCCTGTTGTGGGGATTTGAACCGCCAACCTTCTGATTGGCAAGTCCTAGGCTCTGTGGTTTAACCCACAGCGCCACCCGCAGAGCCAACCTGAATATCTCCAAGGTGGGGGCATTCTCACATCAGACTTGTGCCTCATCTGAGGCAAGTTCGCATCTTAGCACTTAATGTACTGTATCATCAAATTACCATGTAATGCTTACCAACACGAAGCCAGTTCTTAATGGGTGTTTTCTTCTCTCCAGGTAATTTTGAAAGGGAGTATGATGACGTCACCATTAAGATGATCTTTGGCATAGTTCAGATCATTGGATTTTCCAATTCCATTTGCAACCCCATTGTGTACGCCTTTATGAATGAGAACTTCAAGAAGAACTTCCTCGCTGCCCTTTGCTTTTGCATTATAAAGGAAAACCTGTCCCCATCCAGGCGACGTGGAAACTTAGGGATTACAATGAAGCAGCAGAAGGATGAAGGCTGCAGGAGACAACCCAACTCCTCGGGGGAGAACAGAAGAGAAGCATTCAGCGAAGGGAACATTGAAGTAAAACTCTGTGATCAGTCCTTTGCCAAAAGGAATTCCAGAAGGCACCTTGCTTTGTTTACCTCTGAACTCAATGGGCATGCTTCACTGGGACACTAGCATTATGGACATCTCACTGGATCCTTGATACTTGAGAATTCTTGCATCATATCCTAGGCCTGGCCAGTCTGAAGGCTTCATGTAAATAGTCAACAAAGCAGGCTTTGGCTCCTTCAGTTGTCAGCTCAAGCTGCTGATCTCAGGGACCATAGAATCACAGAATCCTAGAGTTGGAAGAGACCCTGAGGATCATCTAGTCCAACCACCTGCAATGCAGGAATATGCAGCTGTCCCGTATGGGATCGAACCTGCAACCTTGGCATTATCAGCACCATTCTGTAACCAACTGAGCTAACCATGAGCCCTCTAAGTCTGGATTTGGTGTGTGCCTTTTCATGGCACTAGTCTGGGCCTGACACTGAGCTAAGAACTAATCTAGCCTATTCACCGACCTTTTGAAAATTAGCACAGTATAGGTGTTTACTCCTACTGGACTACGTGATGGTGCAGCATTTTCTTCTTTTCTTCAGTTCCTTCTTCCGTTCCTTTGTTATGCTTCCTGGAGACTGATGTGGAAGCTCGCTCTTTTCTTTTCTATCTGTTCTTCTCCAATCTAAGAACAACAATCTGCTTAATTGCAAGGCAAATTGCTTTCGCTTATTTAACCTTGAAGATGGCATCCTCACCAATGGTATTTGAGGATTATTTGCATGCATTTGAAACAGACAATTGTAAACAAATTGCACTATTTGATTTTGCCTAAAATTGAAGGATCTTCACAGCAGTGCAGTGGTTTCATGCTCTGTTTTGTTACTTGTTACTAGTGTTCTTTTTTAGAGATAGGGTTGTATTTAACTAACATTCTCAGGGTAGACCCACTGAAATTAATTGACCTAGGTTTGTCATGCCCATTGATTTCAGTGGGTCTACTCTGAGTAAAAGTTAGTTGAGTACAAGCCAGTTTCTCCAAAACCTGGCTTATAATGGAATATATTTTTATAACTGCATGCAGCTTAGCTAAAGGAAGTCTGTTTTCCTTTATATAAAATGTTCTGTTGCCTTCAAATTATTGGCCAAATAATCAAATAGTACAACAAAATAACCTGTAATTTGTTTGGCACTCATTCAGTGTACAAGGCCAATATTTTTTAGCAAAGTTGTGATTACAAATACAATGTGACATTTAATTTATGAAGACATTTTAATGCTGTTGCCTTTTAAAATGATTGTATACTGTCATCTCTCTTGCTTCATCATGCCCTTAAGCCCAACTTTTCTTCATAATAGTTTCCCACCCCCATTACTCTTTAATTCAAATAGCAGCCCTTCAAAACACTGAGCATTTGCTGCATTTTCAAATGCTGGTAATTTCTCCTGTATATGCATTAAAAGTGGACTATTTCCATTTATCTGATTATGCACCTCATTTTTAAAGTGTCTAAAACTGAACAAGGATCTTCCCCATGGGCCACTATATTACATATGATCCAACTTCTAGAATTCTCTTTGAAAATGTGGATTTCTCCAAAAAGGGCACCCTCAAAACATCAGTATTTCCCACATTTATAGGTATAATTTGCAGGACTGGATCACTCAATGGCTATATTATGGAGCCACTATTATCATTCCACATCATGCTTTAAAATTTTATTCACGGCAGAGATTGCCTAAGCAACTGTGAGTGGTGACACCTGTTTGAGCACTAAACTTGAAGATCTGGATTTGCATCACAGCTCTGAGATGAATTCACTTGTCCTTGCCCAGCAGTTTCAATACATGCCATGACAGGAATTATGTGCCCATTTAAAAGTGGAACAGTGTTTTCAGAGCTGCATTTAGGTACCTCTTAAAAAAGGCGCGCACACTGTGTGCTTGTGTCACTGCAGCAAACACTTGTACTGAGAAAAACATAGTGATTTATGTGGATAGGGAGATGAGCCCCACTCCACTGCCTAGAAAACCATTGCTTTTCATTCCAGTACTCTTACCATGGGACTAGAGTAGATGGGGATTACAGAGGGAAAGGCTGCTTTCTCCTGTCCCTTCACCACTCACTGAGCATTGTCTGCAAAAGTGAGTTGGTTGGATGTATTTGTGTGTGGTATTTTACCTGTGCAATTAGTAGTTACAGACTGGTGACATTGTCAGAATTGCAGGAGAATCTGAGTAGCTATGAATGCTATGGGAGACTCTCAGTTTCTGCATCTTATCATCCTTTCAGTATTATCAGTTGAGATGCTTGCAATTAAGGCTTAGAACATAGACAGGCTTGCCATATTTGCAGGAACAGTAACGAATAGTTGTCAAATAGGAAATTTGCTGCAAAGCAGTGCAATGATGTGGATTGTTCGCTTATGTTTTTTGTGTACATTAGTGATTCTACATTGTTTTTAAAAAACTGCTTGAGAATATCTGCATGTGCCTGTGGTACTATCCCTATTCTTTGACAAAGGATAAAAGGTTCTTATTTTGGCTGAGAATGTTGGCTTATCTTTAATTTGCACCCACAGTATACTTTTTATGGGTTCCGTTTATGGAAACCATGGTTTTTCAGTTTCCTAGAGGAGGGCACTGTGAGGTCTAACTACATATTGCTTTGCACAGTTCTAAGAGTATCAGTTGAAAGATCAACTAAATAGAAAAATGTGTTGCATCAGAATGATAGTATTTCCCGTAACTGGATGTTTACAAATAGGTTTAAAAGGGGGGGGGGGGCAAATTCCATGCTAGAAGTTAATAGCAAAAGGACTGGAAATCAATCTGTCAGTATCCTAATGCTCCCAGGGAAATGGGATTAGGATTGCAGCTTTGATATGCTTCCTGCTGTGAATTTTAAGCACCAACAGAATGCACTATTGATCATTGTTTTTCTCACGTGGAAATAAGTGGTCTCTTTTGTTGACCGTGGGCTTCAATCTGTGCTCCTCAGTTAAAGTCTGAAGACTTCGAGCTGTCAAGCACAAAATCATGTTTACTATAAACAATTTAAAATATAAATTGAGTGTTATTTCAGCAGATGCACAGAGCACCACATTCTATATAAAACGCTCAGTTATGAAATAAAATACTGCAGTGCAAAAAAGGGCTTATCTAAGTGGAACTAAGAGTGTCTATAAAATGTTTTCATATTCCCCCTGGAATTTATACAATTCAGTATATCAAGAGGGTATTAAAACGATCTTTCCCAGATGCTTGAGGGAGGTTAATTAGCAGGATTGATTTTTTACGGAACTGTAAAATCAAGATGGGTTTGTGATGGGAAGTTAGCTACTCATTAGCTTTGTCTTTAAGATGCTACAATGCTTGCGCCCCAAAGACTTAATAGGGCTGCTCCTCTGGAAATCCATTATTCAGCACAAAATGAATGTAAACATCCACTGAAGACTGATATATGCATAGCTATCATTCACTATGATATGTGTAAAAAGAAAATACACATATTTTTGCATTTTTGTTGTTTAGTCGTTTAGTTGTGTCCGACTCTTCATGATCCCATGGACCAGAGCACGCCAGGCACTCCTGTCTTCCACTGCCTCCCTCAGTTTGGTCAGACTCATGGTAGTAGCTTCGAGAACACTGTCCAACCACCTCGTCCTCTGTCGTCCCCTTCTCCTTGTGCCCTCCATCTTTCCCAACATCAGAGTCTTTTCCAGGGAGTCTTCTCTTCTCATCAGGTGGCCAAAGTATTGGAGTCTCAGCTTCAGGATCTGTCCTTCCAGTGAGCACTCAGGGCTGATTTCCTTCAGAATGGATGGGTTTGATATTCTTGCAGTCCATGGGACTCTCAAGAGTCTCCTCCAGCACCATAATTCAAAAGCATCAATTCTTCGGCGATCAGCCTTCTTTATGGTCCAGCTCTCACTTCCATACATCACTGCTGGGAAAACCATAGCTTTAACTATACGGACTTGTTGGCAAGGTGATGTCTCTACTTTTTAAGTTGCTGTCTAGGTTTGTCATTGCTTTTCTCCCAAGAAGCAGGCGTCTTTTAATTTCGTGGCTGCTGTCACCATCTGCAGAGATCATGGAGCCCAAGAAAGTAAAATCTCTCACTGCCTCCATTTCTTCCCCTTCTATTTGTCAGGAGATGGCAATACCAGAGAGAGACTTCTGCAACATAAACTGATTGCAGCAGAACAAAAAATACAGGATGAAAGTTCAAATGGCTGTACAATGAGCTCTTCACTGGCTGGGTTGCTGAAGGCTAAATGAGCAGGAGGAGGATTTATTACATAGCAAAAATAGATTCCAGAGATCCTGAGAGAAGCAGATACCTGCACTGAGCAATTATCTGAATCTCTCCAACATACAGGTGGTTTGACACAGCACTGCTCAGCATTGGTGCTGCATTAGTGGCAAGGCCAGTACACCTTGCAAGGGAATTTAAATGGAAGCTTCTCTCAGCACTGGTTACTTCACCCTCTTTAATTTAATTTTTGGAAAAATTTTAAAGGGATTCATCTGGACAAACAGAGGTTTGCGTCACCTTGACCAGGGCCTCAGCACACTGGCATTTTTGCCCAGCCACACTGTGTGCTGATATTGAGCCTGGTGAATGAAGTGCTGGTGGGTTTGACCAAAATTTTAAAAGAACTCAAGTTTGTTATTTGTTCGATATTCCTGGCAATTGGCATTGTTTTGTGCATATGGCCAGTGACTGTGGTCACTTTAGTACTGTGGATTTTATACTATCCTAAATCATGTATTATTGCTTACACTGTTTTCATTGTATGGTTTTACTATTTCTGTACACTTTTTGACATTTTTAAATGTAGAACAGTATGTAAATGTATATAAACAGTGTTCACTATATATAAAAACAAAACGCTGTTAAAATTGAAAGCATGTATTTGGAATTGTGTTTCTGGAAGTGGAAACTAAACTTTGCTTCTTAATATTTCTGAAGCCTGCGTACAAAAAATATATTTAAAGTTGTGTGTCCTTCTTGGACTCTCCAGTTGTTGCCATAGCAAGGCTGTAATTAAAATGTCAACTTAAGCAAGGAGTTGGGAAGAAGCAGAGAATGGTTGAAAGTTTCCTTGCTTGAATATATAGGCCTTTAAAGATCAACAACCCAGAAACCAGAGCTATTAGCAGATTGCCAGTCAGAATTGTTTCCTACTTGCAAAGCAGTTCTCCATGTAGTGGGGATTATGCAGGTGGAAGGGATGAAGACTTGTTCAATCTTGCTCAGTGGGGAGACCAAAGGGAGATGCTGGCTTGTCTTCATTCATATACATCTTTCCTGGAATCCAGCCTTCCCCTTAAGATGGCTTTGTCCTAGAGACAAGAGGTACAAGAATGGTGACTAAAGTAATTCTTCACAGCTGGTTACTCTAAGCACATCTAAGCAGCTGAATATTCTATCATTAAAAAGGGATTTATCCCAAAAACTTCCGAAGTTGAAACCAGCTTGGGGTATCGGCTTGAATCGGTGTGTGTCTGGCGACATCATGTGGTACCATTTGGAAAACACATTTCCCAAGGCTCATTTATAATACATATGGCTTTTTCATATGTGTATAAGAATTGTATTGTTGTAACAGTAGGTTGGGCATGCAGTCAATTTATACACAACCTAAAATAATTCAGGGACACACTTATATAGAAGAACAGGCAGAGCACCACATTTATTGAATACAGTTCAGAAAAAAAGTGCGAGAGCTCTCATACACAACTTAGTGCACTGGTGGACTTACCCTGACACACTCATACAGTAACCCATATTCTGCAGGGCTATAGTTACCAGGGATAGGCTCTCTGGCTGTTAGATGGCCAGTCTAGGAAATGATGAGATGGTAGCATTAGATTCCTCATTGAGGTAGATTAAGAGTTCTTGCTGTCTTCTGTCCTAGCTCTTGTACTCTTTTCCCCAGCTACCAGGGGACCAGTGGTTTATGCCTTTTTCTTTTACATCTTTTGTTATTTTGGCCACAGGGTATCAGAGATGCTTTATCCATCACTGTGCTGATCCTGGGATGCGCTTGCAATCTGAGCCCACACTTTCAGAGGCCCAGCTGAGCACTTACAGTTCCAAGGAGATTAAGCATCTCAGGCTCAGACATGGCATCTTCAGCCAACTTTGTTGGAATACCAAACTTTGTGACAAAGTTAACATTGTCTGCTGTTCTTTAGAGCTCTTTCCTAAACTGAATGTTTGGTATTCACTCACAACATTCACTACTGATTTATATTCCATTGATTGGTCTACACCTGAGGTCAATATTGTAGAAATTTAAAGGTAGCTTATAAAGAAAATGTATAGAGTTTCTACTTAGAAGGCTGACTGGAAGCATTAAAGGCATCTTACAAAGGGAGAACATACGTGAGTGCTTGGCATGGAAAGAGCATAAATGAATAAAACACTGCTAACTTATTAAAATGTGTTTAAAAAAACATTTGTCTTGCTTTAATTGCCTTGTCTTCCACTGCCAAGATTTCTGCATCATTATGAACATAGGAGGTTTAAAAGATAAAATGAGCCAAGCCCTTGTAGATCTGTTGTTTATAGTAAGTAAAAGAAGTGCCGTATGTTTTGCTAGCACTAGCAGCTGTTTAGTACGTAGGCATTGTCAGATCACTGCTACTTCTGATAAGGAAGAAAAACTAGGATGGTGTGAGTCCCCCACCCCCAGCTGCACTTTGGGGTCATATTTGGTGCTTCAGATTTGGTCCCTGTTTGGTTTGGATTATTTCATAGAATCATAGAATCATAGAGTTGGAAGAGACCACAAGGGCCATCGAGTCCAATCCCCTGCCAAGCAGGAAACACCATCAGAGCACTCCTGACATATGGTTGTCAAGCCTCTGCTTAAAGACCTCCAAAGAACGAGACTCCACCACACTCCTTGGCAGCAAATTCCACTGTTGAACAGCTCTTACTGTCAGGAAGTTCTTCCTAATGTTTAGGTGGAATCTTCTTTCTTGTAGTTTGGAACCATTGCTCCGTGTCCGCTTCTCTGGAGCAGCAGAAAACAACCTTTCTCCCTCCTCTATGTGACATCCTTTTATATATTTGAACATGGCAATCATATCACCCCTTAACCTCCTCTTCTCCAGGCTAAACATGCCCAGCTCCCTTAGCCGTTCCTCATAAGGCATCGTTTCCAGGCCTTTGACCATTTTGGTTGCCCTCCTCTGGACACGTTCCAGTTTGTCAGTGTCCTTCTTGAACTGTGGTGCCCAGAACTGGACACAGTACTCCAGGTGAGGTCTGACCAGAGCAGAATACAGTGGCACTATTACTTCCCTTGATCTAGATGCTATACTCCTAATTGATGCAGCCCAGAATTGCATTGGCTTTTTTAGCTGCTGCGTCACACTGTTGGCTCATGTCAAGTTTGTGGTCAACCAAGACTCCTAGATCCTTTTCACATGTACTGCTCTCAAGCCAGGTGTCACCCATCTTGTATTTGTGCCTCTCATTTTTTTTGCCCAAGTGCAATACTTTCCGCAGGGCCTGCAAGACAGAGCTGTTCCGCCAGGCCTTTGGCCAGGGCACAGCCTGACTGCCTCCCTCGGCAATCTTCGCGGAGCTCTGGCCCAATGGTGGCCAGTGGCTTGAATTTAATTAATTTATAATGAATGATTTTAGAGTGTTGTTTGTGTTGTACTTTTGTATTGTTTTATTGTTGTTAGCCGCCCTGAGCCCAGCTTCGGCTGGGGAGGGCGGGATATAAATAAAATTTATTATTATTATTATTATTATTACTTTACATTTCTCCCTGTTAAAATTCATCTTGTTTGTTTTGGCCCAGTTCTCTAATCTGGCAAGGTCGTTTTGAAGTGTGATCCTGTCCTCTGGGGTGTTAGCCACCCCTCCCAGTTTGGTGTCATCTGCAAGCCTGCAGACGTACTATCTCATACAGCATTCTGTGAATCCTGACAGAGGTATCCAGGCAGTCATTTCCAGACCATTTCAAATCCTCAATCTACTCCCAATAAATTAAAATGAAAGGCCTTGCTGTTGGCATAGCTCATCACATTTCTTGAAGTGTGCAATACTGCCCACGTGCAGAGTCCAGCCCATCATACTTGAATTTGAGGGTAGGAGGCGACCCCTAATCCAAAGCAATATTCAGAAAGCTGAAGCTTTGGTCCTCCTATTGGCTTTGCATTGGGAAATCAAAATGGCAGAAGTCAGAAAAAAGAAAGAGACTGCAGTATTCCGATTGGGCACAATCTTGCTACAGTTAAATCTATTGGCTTAGAGGCAAGACTGTTGCATAAGGATGATTCATATTACTTACTTTCTTAGTTTTACTCTCTTTGTATCCAGTACCTTTCTATGTAAACATTGTTATGCTTGCGCCACTTTTCCAACTGGTGAGAAGTTCCAGCAACTTACCTAGGTTTGTTTTCCAATGGAAGGAGGTAATGGAAGGTTTAAAGGCATTTCGTAATTATCTACAAATATGCAAGATGAGCATAGATTTGAATTCATAACAGAACAGACAGCCAAATCCACTACGTAGCAGATCTCTAGGGGCAACAGCAACTGCTACCTTACAGACTGCCCCCAACTACACAGCTGTCTCAAAAGCTGTCTGATGGGAATCACATCAAAGTGACTGCTAACCTGGTTGAAAGCCACCATAAAAAAATAATATCAAAGATTCATTTATTTACCACTTTCTTTTACTACAGATGTTCCTAGATTCCTTCCAAGCAGTTTCCAAAACATTCAGTTGTAATCTAGGGTCTGGAAACCAAGCCTTATGAGGAATGGTTGAGAGAAATGGGTATGTATAGTCTGGTAAAAAGGAGTCTGAGTGGAGAAATGATAGCCATCTTCAAAGGGCTGTCACATGGAGGATGAAGCAAACTTGTTTTCTCCTGCTCTGGAGGTGAGGACCCAACACAATGGCTTCAAGTTACAAAGAAAGGGGATTCCAGCCAAACACCAGGAAGAACTTTCAGATGGTGAGGCCTGTTTGGGCAGTGGAACAGATTTCCATGAGGTGGTAGACTTCCCTTCCTTGGAGGTTTTTAAGCAGAGGCTGGATGGCCATCTGCATGGATGATTTAATCGAGATTCCTGCATTGCAGGGGGCTGGAATAGATAACCCTTGGGGTACCTCCCAACTCTCCAATTCATTGATCATGTGATGCTATAATCAGTTCTAAGTACATAAATAACACAGTTAAATCTTACCAGATCACCAGTGTACTAACAAACTTATAAACCAGAATCCATTTATGTTCAGATGCAGCAATCAAAAATCAAAAGCCCACTGATGCTTCTTTATTTCAACTGGTCCACTTTGCGTTGAACTTTCATTAGATACGGCCTACAATTCCGGTTCAAAAGAATCTGAAATTTCAGTTGTTATTCCATGATCCACTAGAGAGCGCTGCCTATCAAAAATGCTAACTGTACAAATGTAAGGTGTCTTCTGAAGCATCACATTTCCAAAGAACTATTCAGCAAACAGATTATACTTAAACAGGTTATATTATTACTAACATCTTGACTGATGGGGGAATCATTTTTAAACCAGGAGGAGACCTAACCCAGCAGCCCACGCACCTGATGCTTCTGTTCCTACCACCAACCACCTTGGTATGTAGGTTTTTATTCTCTTTACTAGAAACAGTGCTTACCAAAGATGACCTCTCTGTTTACTGAAAATCTGAGATACACTGTGATTCATGGGCTAAAATTGACAGAGGTAGGGAATGACATTAAGAAATCTAGACTTATGCAGTACTTTCATATCAGAACACTTTGTTAATTCTCCTTTCATTAGACCTGTATTTCTCCTAAGGCAAAAGTGCAGGGCAAGTCGAAGGCTGCATAGCCAAGTGTCTTGATGGTGAGAGCAGAGCATAATCAGGGGTCAACTCTGAGCCTGTTTTCAGTGTCAAGGTGCAGCCACAGAATCCAGGAAGTAGCATATGAACTAGGACTGCAACCCCAAACTAATGAATCAGTTGAAGCATTGTTGTGTTGTGCAATTAAAACTTAACTTAGTGGTGTCACAGTGCTGTGAAGGGGAGAAACTTAGTATCAACCTGTGCACTTCTCTAATCAGATTTATAATTTATTAATAGTGGAATCCTATGCGTGTTTACTTTGGGTGGGATGCTACTTTGTGCTTGGGTGCCAGCCTCAGACATATTGCTGCCTTAGGCAAGGACAA
Source organism: Podarcis raffonei (assembly GCF_027172205.1). NCBI lineage: Eukaryota > Metazoa > Chordata > Lepidosauria > Squamata > Lacertidae > Podarcis > Podarcis raffonei. The sequence goes on from NC_070610.1 coordinate 52,152,114, forward strand.
GATGCCACTCCACATTCCACACACAGAAGCCATCTGGGCTTACAGTTGAATCATTTATCAACATAGTGTCCTCCACTGCCCCTGAGGGTGGCAGGGTAGTTATGCAGGTAGAAGACAGGCCAATCAGCTCTGTTCTCTACCAGAGGCAGGCTTAGGAGCTGCTGGAAGGTTACCACAACTGCCCCAGCATCTACTACCTGAGGCAGTTGCCTCATTCTGCCTAATGCTAGGACTGGCTCTAGACTTGTGTGTGTGTTTAAGACTGCAGCCTGAAAGGATACTGGTGTTTCTGATTACAAGCCAGATCAAGTATTATCTTCCACTTATTCAAGTTAGCATTGTATCTCTTGCCTGTGCAAACAAGACCTGACTGTCAACAGTTTACATTTCCTCTGGAAAACATTTGTTTCTTTCCTTCCTTCCTTCCTTCCTTTTAAATGATCTGCAAGACAGCTGCTATATAACAAGATTTTTAAAGCACACAATAAAACAGGCATAGAAACAATGGAGCAGCTGAGTAGAACTAATAAACTAATCACAAGCTTTAAATTTGGGATGAGAGGAGCTCCCCTGTTTTGTTCCTTTTATTCTTTCATCCATTCTCTCTGTGCCATGTGCTTTCCACTAAAAGGGACGTGGTTGGCACTGTGGCCTAAACCACTGAGCCTCTTGGGCTTGCTGATTGGAAGGTTCAAATCCCTGTGATGGGGTGAGCTCCCATTGCTCTGTTCCAGCTTCTGCCAACCTAGCAGTTCAAAAGCACACAGTGCAAGTAGATAAATAGGTACCTCTGTGGTGGGAAGGTAAACAGCATTTCCATGAGCTCTGGCACTCGTCACGATGTTCCTTTGCACCAGAAGCAGTTTACTCATGCTAGCCACACAACCTGGAAAGCTGTCTGTGGACAAACACCGACTCCCTCGGTCTGAGTGCCACACCCCATAGTAGCCTTTGACTGGACTTAATCATCCAGGGGTCCTTTTACCTTTAAGCTTTACCCTGCTTTCCACTCTTCCTGGATTCTGGTTTAAGTATTAGCTATGCCCCTTCTAAGGCTGCTTCAATACTATCACCATTTGTAGATGGGATTCATTCATATACTAGCAAATTCAGGTTGTGCAATTATAGTTGACTGGTAGGTCTGAGCGCTGGAGTTATGGGCTAGTAATAGTTTGTCCCCATCAACAGTCTAACCATAGCATGGAGTCTCTGGACCAAGCATTGTAGCCCCATGTAGAGTGCATTGCAATAATTGAGTCTTGAGATTGTCAATGCCAGACTAATACAGGGTACAAGGACAGCTGTCGTTAACATACCAGCCATAGCTGATAAAAAGCACTCCTGACTCCTGAGGCTACCTGCGCTTCCAGTGACAAAGGAGGAGCCAGGAGCATTCCCAAACTCTGAATCCTGTTCTTTCAGAGGGAGTGCAACCCTGTCTAGAACAGGAAACTGGTTTATCTCCCAAACATGGGAACCACCAACCCACACTACCTCCATCTTCCAAGGGTTCAAGCTCTGTTTATGGGCCTTCACTCAGTCCATCACTGTGACCAGACAATGGTCCAGATAATGCATAGAATCTCCTGCTCAGATGTTATGGAGAAGTGTGTCCATCAGCATACTGATAATGCTTTGCCCCAAACTCCAAATGACTGCACCTAGTGGCTTCACATAGATGTTAAGCAGCAGTGGGGACAAGATTGCACAAGAATCATTGTGCAAGAACACAGTCTGCCAGTGCTACTCTCTGGATATTACCCTGTAGACTGGAGCAGAACTATTGGCCACACAGGTCAGAGTTCAGCCTCATCTGGAAGACTACAGGTTCCCCACCTCTGATTTAAAATGTGGGGAATGGACTTTTAACATCATAACCACCACCAATCTGATCTTGCATCAGTCACTAACTTGCTATGTTTAATTGTTGTTGTTTAGTTGTGTCCAACTCTTCGTGACCCCTTGGACCAGAGCACGCCAGGCACCCCTGTCTTCCACTGCCTCCTGCAGTTTGGTCAAACTCATGCTGGTAGCTTCGAGAACACTGTCCAACCATCTAGTCCTCTGTCGTCCCCTTCTCCTTGTGCCCTCCATCTTTCCCAACACCAGGGTCTTTTCCAGGGAGTCTTCTCTTCTCATGAGGTAGCCAAAGTATTGGAGCCTCAGCTTCAGGATCTGTCCTTCCAGTGAACACTCAGGCTGACCTCCTTAAGAATGGATAGGTTTGATCTTCTTGCACCATCTCCTCCAGCACCATCATTCAAAAGCATCAATTCTTCTCCTTCATGGATCACTGCCTTGCCATGGCACAGGGGCTTGAATAACTCAGAGAAGCTATGAGCTATGAATTGCAGGGCCACCCAAGATGGACAGGTCATAGTGGAGAGTTTTGACCAAACATGATCCACTTGGAGCAGGAACCGGCAAGCCACTCCATTATCCCTGCCAAGAAAACTCCATGGACAAAGACAACAGGCTATGTTTAATACATATTCATTATTGTTACCTATTATTATGGTCAGTGGCTTTGGAGGCCTGCTGCCGAGAAGAAAGATAGAATATAAATACTTTAAATGGCAGCATTGGCATGAGACTAGATGAAATGATGCAGGGAAGATAGATTGCATCCTCACTGCAAGCACACCCACATCTTACGTATAAAGTGCTCTTATACCACTTTAATAGTCTTAGGTTCTCTCACAGAATCCTGGGAACTGCACTTTGTTAAGTGTGCCAGGAACAGCAGGTCTGTGAGGGGTCTCCTGACATCTCTCAGCACCCATAACAATCTGCAGTCCCCAAGAGTCCTTGAGGGAAGCCATACCTGTTAAAGTGGTATGAGAGTTCTTTGGATGAAAGCTGTGCATTTGAATGCACACCCAATCTGCACCTGCAGTTCTTGATCCAGTAAGTAATATATGCATGGAAGTTTGCTTGTATGCAGATTTCCTTAGCTGGACTTGGGCAACTCTGTATGATGGGGTTTGGCTGAATCAGTAGACCTAGATATAATTAAAAGAAAGAAACCTCAATGAAGATTTTTAAAAAAGATGAAGACAAGATGGAACAAGTTTGCCCCAACAACCACTCACATGGCATCACAGTAAAGGTATCAGTACATTTACAAGGCATACTTTAGCGCTGAAATGTACCAATAATGGAGCAGGGCAGGATAGGGCACAGGACAAGAAACAGATGCACCATAGTAGCATTTATTGGAATAAATCACATTAACACCAGATGCTGCAGTTTAAGGTTCCAGTTATAATTCATGTTCATAAAGTAGCATGGCCTCATTAGCAGTTAACTGTGTGACTGCAAGGAAAAAGATTCGCTGCACAGAGCACCTTACAAGCTGTGGCATTTAAGCTCTTTGACACTGAAAGCAAATACAATAACTGATTCTTCTGCATTATCGTGCTACAAGGGAACTAAGTGACGCCAAACCACAAAAATGTACAGCTTCCCTTACTGTTTGACTAATTCTTCCTCTGAACAAATTATAACATTTACCGTGTTGGAAGATACGGGGATTTCCTTTGCTAAAAGCCTTATGCTGAACCACTGACGCAGGCTGAGGTTGTGCTTTATAATAAGGCAAATGAAAGAGGGGCTTTTAGAGATGGCAAACATCCCACTAGGGAAATATTTAAATATCAGGGCAAATTGGAAGGCAAATTGGGGGCATTTAATGTAGCTCAACAACCACTCAAGCTGAAGCAATTCTTGTGTAGCTTTCTTTCTTTCTTTCTTTCTTTCTTTCTTTCTTTCTTTCTTTCTTTCTTTCTTTCTTTCTTAATGCATTCATGTGCATCTTGTGAGATGCTTAGAATTTTGTGATCCACATAGTAAGAGTCCACTTAAGACACATTATCCTTGAATTCTGTGCCTCATACTGGTTATATAATAGACGTTTTGAAGGAATTCAAAAATATTTATTTTAGTCTGATAATGTTGGTAATAGTAGTAGTAACAGCTGGTACATTTAGATTACTTTCCTGCAATTCACCATGAGGTTCCAGGAAGAGTTACAGCAATTTAAAAATACAGTGACATGTATTTGCTTTTGCTTTAGTTCTGACTGATTTATCACCAATGTTATGGGAACAATGACTTGGAAGTTTCTTCTGTGGAAGGCCCAGGGAAACGTTATCGGAGCAGTTCAAGAGCACAATAATATTCTTTTATTGTTCTTATGCACCTTTGAGGGAATTTGCACAGAGGTTTCCCCAATAGATTGTGCCGATAAAAAAGAAGATAGATCAGAATCTACTGGCACAACACTGAATAATGTGCAGGGAGATCGGCCGGGGGGGTTCTGTTTCCCAATTCTTTTAACAATAGAAGGAAGAAAATAGTACATTAGATTGCTGAAATGGGGTAACCAGGAATGGATTTTTGTTTGGAATGACTGTGAGCTCAGCTCTGTGTTGGTACACAAAACAAATCCCTGTGCTCAGAAGCATCACATTTGTTACTGCTAAGTGTATGGCCCCCCTCAGTCTTATTTTTGTGTGTGTGTGTGAGTATATTTTGCAGCATGTCACTGATACAATAACAGTACATTAGTGATGGGTTTATTCTGGACCATCCACACACCATTCTGCTTTATTAGTAGTTCTGTGGTGCTTCCCCAATGTTGCCATATTATTGCTGTCTGGAGGCGCACATTTTCACTATAGTGTGACTAAAGTAGGGCAAGACCCCCACCCCACCGCTAGGAACATCTGTGCTCTGAAAAGTTACAGGATTTCAACTGGAAACTATGGGGCATGAGCCTGCTGCAAGCAAAGCAGTGTGACTGCCCTGAAACTTTTGCTGGTGCGAATGGTATTGAAATTGTGTTCATGTGTAACTGTCCTCGTAACATCATGAGGACCAATCATGATGAGTGCACAATAAATGGGACATCTATGTCTTTTACCACCTGCCTTCTGGTGGTGGATGTCAGACCTTTAGTAAAACACAAAAGGGATTCCACAAGTCTGAAGTCTGCTATCCTCTAGATTATGCCTTAGATGTGGTTTTAGGACACAATTTTCATTCCAGCCATATTGCCTAGTGCCCATGGGGTGTTTTGTTTTGTTTTTTAGTAACTCTTCCCAATGAGAGGTGGGGAACAAAATGAGAAAGGAGATTGCTGGCGAGAGTTGGGAGACATATTTTCTCTGTCCTGTTTAGTATTAATGTGTTAAATCAGTTTGGTTTTATTGCATTGATTTACTGATATGCCTTAGTTTGTGCAGTATGTGTTCTGATAGGCTACTGTAATATAAAATAAAAATGAAAACAATAGATATGCTTTTTGCTTTCCACACTCAGCCATAGCTCCCCCCCCCCAATTAATCATAAATCATTTCACATTTCAATATCCCCAAAGGCATTAATACTGAGCTTTTGGTAAACCACAAGTGTTATTTAAATATACAACACAATCCTACAAACTCAGAAGCAAGGCAGGTTATGTTAATGCAGTACTCAGAATACTAGTTTGGTGAGTTAAATTTTTGCTGTTGGAGTAAGCATTTGCCTCACTGGGCAGGTTATTGTTTTTATATATGGCAGACTCTTATTTTATTTGCTGAATCCTATTTTTTTGCTGCTGCTATTTTATTTCTTCTGTGAGATAGTTTTGTTTTTCATTGTCATAAGCCACCCTGAGTGATGCAAATGCAGTGGAAGGGCGAGGTAAACATCTACTAAAGAAAGAATGAAATGAAATTTCCTTAATTAGCGGGCAGCCCTGAGACTCATGGGAAGATAACGAGATTATTCTGTTTCCTATCCCAGGTGTTAACTTTCTTTAAGATCATTTGTGTGCACAGATGTGCACCTGGGATAGAGTAAGATTCTATCTTGACAAATAGAGAGTGTCATATATGCAATGTATAACGTTAATGGACATAAACAATTATTTTATGGATTTATAGGTGATGGAAGAATAATATATAGCCCCGCCGTATCCTTTCAAAACCCCAAACGCTTGTAAATAAGTGAGTCTCATGCTGTCCAAAAACAGTGAATCACTGTTTTTACAAACCATAGCAAAATTATTCATTTTTACACCATTTCCCCCTCCGTTTCAACAGTCTTTGTTTTTCCTGCCTATTCCCCTGTGCTCAAGAACTATATCTCCACATAATTTTATGAGTACAAATCCAAAGATCAGATGAGTGCCGTTCCCATTAAACACGGATCATGTAAGTTAAAAATCACAGCCGGAGATCAAGAGTGATTCTGTTTTTATAGTCTTCTCAAGTGAAAACAGGAAAGACACCTAAGGCACTCTTTTACCCAGATACACTGGATTTTATATGTGAGGAGGAGGACATGTGCTGGAAAGGGTTTTACCACATTTTACAGATTGGCTACATATAGCCAATGTTGTGCCATCCAGATGATGGACTCTCAAAATATTTGGCCATTGGCCATGTAGTCTGGGGCTGTTGAGTGTTGTAGCCCCACATCTGGAGTGCACAATGTTGGCTACCCCTGGGTTATTTAGTAACTGACATTGCAATCCTATCATAAAATTACACACATTGGCCAAGGATAGGACCACTAATAAATCTCCTTGCACCCACAGATTATAAAAATACAGCATGGTTAGAGTTATGTCAGCAAAGTTATATTGTTTAACAGACATTACATCATGGGTAGGCAAATTATGCCTGGGGCCCGGTTCTGGCCCAATCGCCTTCTAAATCCGGCCCACGGACAGTCCGGGAATCAGTGTGTTTTTACATGAGAAGAATGTGTGCTTTTATTTACCGTAAATTGCATCTCTGAGTTATTTGTGGGGCATAGGAATTCATTCACCCCCCCAAATATAGTCTGGCTCCCCACAAGGCCTGAGGGATGGTGGACCAGCCCACGGCTGAAACAGTTTGCTGACTCCTGCATTACATTATACAGGTACAATAGCTATGCAGGTGTGCACCAGGCAAGAGAGAAAATGGCTGGAGTTTGGGACATGGCATTTGAAGGCTTTTTTCCTGGCAGAAGGGTGGCTGCATTTGGGCTGCCAAGAAGAAATCCACGTGCCTCTCTGGTGGAGCTCTAATGCTTTTGACTGCAGATGTCAGCTGCTGCCTTCTAACTACTGCACTATGAGAGGAGGAGACTGTTTTTTCCTGGCAGCATGCTTGTATCTTACGTGTGGGAGAGGATCAAAAAAGCTACATGACACCATCATTCTCTGTGTTGATTGGTACTGCAATGCCTGGCACCACAGGTGAAGTCCTTAGAGGAGAATCCAGAAACCACACAGGTAGAGGATCCCAAAAAAGCCATCCAGTTGTCTGAGGAGGCAATGGAGCCATTCCCCAGTCCTTGAGAATGCTGGCAGCAAAAAGTCCAGGCCAAATAATGTTCTACATAGGATGTATTTATGGACCCAGAGACATTGCCTGGCTCATGAATAAGTACAGAAACATCTTCATTACTAGCAACTGTGGTATAGTGTGGTCTAGGAGGCTAGAGCATTTAAGCTCTTGAGCTTTCTAGATGCTGGAAATGACACAGGTCTTTGGCTCTTGTTACTGAGTCTAGTTGCCCTGGCTTGCTTTGTTATACCTTGCCTGAGGTATAAAAAACTCAGGTCTCAAATATCTGAAAGACTTCCTTCTTTAGATCATCTCAGATGTAGTACAGAAGCTGGGCTGGGGGAACAACCCAGGAAAGGACATTGTCTGTTGCAGCCCCTAAGTAGTGAAACTCCCTCCCCACAGAATTGTGCATCAAACTTTCATTATAGAGCTTTTGAACTGTTTTTTGTATATTTTAAATTGCTGGAACAGGTCCTGGGACCTTTGGGTGAATGTTGGGTAATTGATAATGATGATAACAATGATAATATTGGTTTATTTTTATTATTTCTTGAAGCAGGAAGAAACATTATTGTTCTGTGCGCAGGCAGTTGGATGATATTTTATTTAAAACATCCCCCCCCCCCCGCTTTTTGGTTGACATGAGGTCAATAACCAACAGAGCAGGATAATACTATCTATAATGTATATCTGCTACAAACTGTTACAAACTTTCAGGAGAAAATGTCAATCTCTGGAACATTTTAAGTGCATAACTTCATCTATATTGAAAGGTACAAAGGGATTTAATCGCAACTGCTGGCACTGTAACAACAATAGCTTTGACACCTATTGACTGAGCTGATGTGATGTTCTAGAACATTCTGTCTAATGAGGGAAGTTATCAGTCTTTGAACCTTCATAGCATTCCAGGCTAATAGAGTCAAAGTAAATATTCAAAGGCTGAGGTAAAATGGACAGGGAATGACAGGACAGTTGAGTGAAGCCAGCAGGCAGTATTCTTAAAAACAGAAACACGAAAGATGATGACACAGACACCTGAGGGAAAAGATGGCAGACCTGACTGAGAGTTCAAAAAGACGGGCTAATGACTGGGTTGGTTGCTGTGGCAAAACCTCCCACAGCCAAGGAGAGAAAATGTATGCTGTTGACAAGAAACAATGAAAAAAGGTTGTAAGTCTGGGGGAACAAAAGAAAGTGCAGAAATTCAGAGGTGCAAGCAGAGACCTGAAGAAATAATGGTAGGAGAGTCCAAAATTAAAGTGAGGTTGGTCTGTAGCTTCACAAAAAAAAAAAGCTCTATGGGCTGAAGGCAGGGACTGGAGAAGGAAGTTGTGATATTGTGGGTGCTAGGGTTCAATTTAATAGTTCTGGGGCCTAGTTAGTGCTTGTTGTTGCCTTGCTACAGTTGTGGAAGACTGGAAAGCACTGCTGTGCTTTCATGTTCTCTTCATGTTCTCCTGCTACCCTGAGCAACAGGAGTCTCCTTCAGGAGTTACTCCACACATTTCAAGAGTGTGTGTGAGGAGAGGGCACTGCATGGACCTGGACCTGGACCGTTATATGAAGGGGAATTTGGCTTAATGTGCATAGGCTCCTCCATGCAATGGAGAACCTAAATTGCACAGTGTTGCTGATTTTGTGGAGAAGCCTGTGTGCATTCAGCTAAACGTGCATTCCAAGTGTGCATAGGTTTCCCCTTAATACCTTCTGCCCAGCATGTGAAGGTCTTAGAGTGGAGCTGGCAGGTATGGGGATATTGTGGGTGGAGCCAGGTGTGTCTTTTCTTTCCTCATCATTGCAAGAAGACAATGGGGTGAGCAATCCTATCAATTTTAGCTTTTCACAGTTTCTCATTTTTCCAGTCTTAATTTAAATTTTCTGCATTTCCAGTTGAATTTTTTTTTAGTATTCAGCATTCTAGTGAAAATTCTCCCTAATATACATGTTTTTGTATGCAATTTTTCTCGATATACATGTTTTTTTCAAAGCAGTTTCCTTTAATATAAAGCATTTTTCTTATTTTCACTAATATATGCATTATATGCTTTTTATTCCCACTTTACATCGGTATATGCATTTTGTATATATTAAGCAATGCTGGAAAGGTACATTTCAAAATTCAGAGAAGTGCAAATTTTGAAAAATGGCCTTGTTTTGGTTCACATATTGTTTTGGGAAGTGTGAATTTGTTGGTTTGTCTTTAAATGCAAACTGAATTGAATTTCTCCCCCATCCTAAATGATGGATAAAACCATATGTAATGAACCCCCTCCCCTTTCTGTACACCTGCTGGTGGGGGACTAGAGACAATAAAACCCTAAGAAAATGAAGAGGGAAAAAGTGTATAACATATCATAAACTACATACCCTTCAACATTTCTTGATGAATGATATTTTCTAGTTATTTCATTTATTTATTTAAATTTTCTATTCTTCATTTTTTTACAGTTTTGCAGTATCATTCATAAGCTCACTTCATATCATTTCGTTCTCCGAACCTTTGTATATCAATAAATTTATAAAATCATTTAAATTAATAAAAGAAAATATCTCGATGAAAATAGGGGCATAACTAGCAAACTGGGGGAGGAGGTGGGGGAAGACCCTGTTCTGCATTATTCTGGTGACTAACCCTTCAGTGAGGCATGTTAAATTGAAACAGAAACTAGGACTTGGTCATGCCTGGCTAGTAGTACTAAAGTGCAAGAGATGCTCCATCTTTTTTCTGGAAGGACTGTCATGACTGAAAGACAGGCAGAAATGTAACAACTGTCCTTTCCCCAGTATAGAAATACAGATTTGGGAATTATTGCAACTTCCTGTGAAATGCACAGCTTTTAAATATAAAGGAGTCTTGCAAGGGATGCAGGGGAGATGAGTAAAAAATAAGGAAAGGGGAACTGTTTTCTGGATGTACCTCGGGTTACAGGTGCTTCGGGTTGCATGATTTCGGGTTGCACACTGCACCGAACCCGGAAGTACTGGAACGGGCTACTTCCGGGTTTTGGAGCTTGCGTATGCGCAGAAGAGCTAAATCACACTTTGCACATGTGCAGAAGCGCCGAATTGCAACCTGCATGTGCGCAGACATGCCACTGTGGGTTGCAGACACTGTGGGTTGCAAACGTGCTTCCCGCCCAGATCACATTCGCAACCTGAGCGTCCACTGTATCTTTAGAGGAAAGTGGGAGGTTTCATTCCCCGACAAGCAACCATTCAGTGGCCATATGTGAGAGGCAAAAGTGAGCAGAGTGACAGGTGTGACTCTTACCTTTGTACAGTAGGCTAGATTCTAACCATACAAACTATGCCTCATTTAGGGCGCTGCAGGCAGTTCCCCTGCAAAGGGCACTGAGCAAGGGGGCTCAAAATTGAGAAGATCCATAATTGAGAAGATCCATTTTGGGGCACCACATTTTGGCCTCACACAGGATACCACATCAAGAAAGATTACCAAAGTTTGCCTCTGCATGGAAACATCAAAGTTTTCTATAGCCCCACCCAGTATCTCCAACCAGGCTAGTGAGAGGCATTGGCGCAGTTCAAAGACACATTCCAGCCAGGTGAAAGCACTCAAGGGTGGTGAAGGCGTGGCCTGAGGAGAGCAGCAGAGCCTGGGAGACTCCTGAGGGCTGGATATAAAGGTTCTTCACTCCTTTCTTTAGCACCATCTCCATATCTATCCATGAGTTCCATAGAATGAGCTGTGAAGCTTATTATTGGTGGGAACAACTCTCTTTCTATAAGAACTTGAAGCATAATACCGCATGACACAATACTAATCATGACATCATGCAAGTCACTGCAGCAGTTTGATCTGCAGCAAGTACTGTACAATAGTTGCTTTCATTCACGGACTGATTTCTGGATATCAAAGGCTCAGAGGCAAGCCAAGCAGGGTTTTTGGGGTGGGGGTGGGGGGATGGGGTTGTCAGTTAGCACACCAGAGATCATAGAATCTAAGTTGGGAATGGGAGGGACCCCAAGGGTCATCTAGTCCAGCCCACTGCAATGCTGGAATCTCAGCTAAAGCATCCATGACAGATGGCCATCCAACCTCTGTTTAATAACCTCCAAGGAAGGAGAGTCCACCACCTCTCATGGCAGTCTGCTCCACTGCTTGTGGAGTTTGGAGTTTACAGGGTTAAAACTCCTTGGTGTCCTGTATCTGGGGAGTGGCCTGACGCAGGGCCGTAAGTCAGAGGCTTTGTCTGTGTTGTCTGTGAGAGTTGGTTTCACTTTAGACTGAAAGAAGCAGCAGAGAGACTGCATGTGCTTTTAGCATGGAGAGATGCCGGAAAGTTCTGATGGATTTTGAAATATACTCAGAGTCGCAAAGTGATTTCATGCTCTTTATTCAGCTCATAGTGGTGAGGAGGAATGAATGAAAGTCCCCTCAAAGTATCTGCTTTATATACATTATTTACACAATGGGCTGCACATGATTGGCTAATTCCGGAATTCTACTGTAAGCCAATCAGGTTGTGGATTCACTTCTATCTGGAGCATGATTGGGTAGTTCCTGCCAACCAATCATACTGCTGCATTGTTCTAGAACCAATCAGACTGCTGCATTCTTAATCCTATTGTTCTAGGACCAGACTGCTGCCTTTTGGATCCTATTGTTCTAGGACCAATCAGACTGCTGCAGTTTGGATCCTATTCAACTCAGTACATAACACCCCTCCCCTCTAAGTTCCCGTCCTGCCCGGGAGGTCGCATTCATAGTCCTCGAGGTACGCCAGCGGCCTACGTGTGCGTTGCGGCCTGGGGTGTTCCCTGGTCCGGGGTTCAGGTTCTGGCTCGTGTTCCAAGGATGCTGGCTGTGATGGGGCTGTTTGGTCTGGCGCAACCGGCTCGCTCAGTCGTGGTTCTGGTTCCGGTGTCCTTTTGGCCTCGCAGGTCCTCTCTGTATTTACTGATTCTGCCTCTCCTGCTGGCCCCTCATGCTCTATGGGCCTCACTGCCCCTCTGTTCCCTTGGGACTCCTCTGCCCTTTCCTCCTCCTGGTTTTCTCCCAGGAATCGTCGCCGTATCTGGTCGCAGTGGCGGTGCCAGCATTGCCCCCCATCTGTTAGCACCTCGTACGACACGGGGCCAGTGACCCTGGTGACTGTGGCGGGTACCCATGCTGGGCCTGCCCCAAAATTCTTTGCGTACACTGGGTCCTGGGCCTCGAAGGTCCGGGGGTTCCTGCCTTCCCCCACCACTACCTCATCCTGAGCTCTATCGGGGTGAAGGCGGTCCAATCTGATTGCAAGGCGCCGGCCCATTAGTAGTTCAGCGGGGCTCCGGCCAGTCATTGAGCTGGGGGTGCTGTGCTGTGCTAGAAGTAATGTGGCAAGGCGGTACTCCCAATCCCCTTGCGTCATGCGGCGAAGGGTGTCCTTGGTGGTCCGCACCATGCGTTCTGCTTGGCCATTGGTGGTAGGATGGAATGGCGCCGAACGGATGTGGTGGATGGCGTTCTGCGCTGTGAAGGTTTGGAATTCTCCTGACGTAAATGCAGTCCCGTTGTCTGAGATGAGAGTGTCAGGGAGCCCGTGGGTTGCAAACAGCCTGCGTAGTACCCGCATGGCTGCGGATGTAGAAGTGGACGGTACCAGTGCAACTTCCAGCCATTTGGTGTAGGAGTCCACCACTATGAAGAATGTTTTCCCCTGAAAGGGGCCAGTGAAGTCCACATGCAGGCGTGACCATGGTGCTCGGGCGGACTCCCAGGACTGGACTAGGGCCCTTGGGGGATCTGGGCGGGATTCTTGGCAGGCCTGGCAGTGTTTGACCCAGGCCTCTATCTCTCCGTCAATCCCCGGCCACCACACATAACTCCTGGCAAGGGCCTTCATTCTTACTACTCCTGGGTGTGTCTCGTGTAGGGCTGTGAGGACCCTTTTGCGGAGGGGCTGGGGAACAACGACCCTGCTTCCCCATAACAGGCACCCCTTGTGGGCCGACAGTTCATGTTTGCGAGTTGTGTAGCCGGCGAATTCTGGCCCAGGGCTGCTGGGCCATCCCCTCCACACCCAGTCCAGGACCCGGGAGATGACCCTATCTTTCTTGGAATGGTGTGCAACTTCTTGTGCCTGAATGGGGCGGTCGGGAAGCAGCTCCAGGCTCATAACCTCTTGTGCAGGTGCTGGGTCGGGGCCTGTTTCCGGTAGTGGTAGCCTGCTGAGGGCGTCCGCATGGCCCATCGCCTTCCCCGGACGGTGAATCAGTGCATACTGGTAGCTGGCAAGGAAAATTGACCACCTGAGGACGCGAGGAGACAGCACTTGGGGGGTCTGCTTTTCAGGGGCAAATAAGCCAAGCAACGGCTTGTGGTCAGTCACCACGGTGAAGGGGTGCCCGTACAAGAAATCATGGAATTTTTTTACTCCCTTCACGATTGTCAGACCCTCCTTGTCGATTTGCGAGTAGTTCCGCTCGGTCGCGTTGAGTGTCTGGGAAAAGTATGCCACTGGTACCTCTCTTCCATCCGGGAGTTGGTGTCCCAGGACAGCGCCAATTCCATAGGGCGAGGCATCGCATGCTAGCACCACCGGCAGCCTCTTGTCGAAGTGTGCCAAGACCGAGTTTGAGGCAAGCAAGTCCTTGACTGCCTGGAATGCGGCCTCCTGGTGCTGGCCCCACACCCAAGGGGCCCGCTTGTCCAGGAGTCTGTGTAGGGGCTCCGCTACCGCCGCCTTGTGGGAAAGGAAGGAATGGTAAAAGTTCAATAGTCCCAAGAAGGCCTGAAGTTCAGTCTTGTTCTTGGGTGCTGGGGCATCACAAATGGCCCGTACCTTGTCCCCAGTCGGGTGGACCCCTTCTGCGTCTACCATAAATCCCAGAAAGTCCACCTGAGGCACTCCTAGTAGACATTTTTCCTGCTTCACCTTGAGACCCGCCGTCTGGAAACGGTGCAGAACGGTGCGGAGGCGGTCCTCAAACTCCTCTGGTGTGGGCCCGGCAATCAACACATCATTGAAGAAGGGGGTGACGCCAGGAATCCCTTTAAGTAGAGAGTCCATTAGATTCTGGAATATGCCTGGTGCCACGCTGACACCGAATTGCAGCCGCTTTACCCTGAATGCTCCTCTGTGTGTCACAATCGTCTGTGCCTCTGCTGTGGCCTCATCTACTGGCAGCTGTTGATATGCTTGGGCCAAGTCCAGCTTGCCAAAAATTTTCGACCCAGCCAGGGTGGCAAGAACATGGCTGACCACTGGCACTGGGTATGCATGGGCCGTGAGGGCCTTGTTTATGGTACATTTGTAGTCTGCGCAGATGCGGACCGAACCATTAGGCTTGACGGGTGTGACGATTGGGGTTTCCCAGGGGGCATTAGGCACCGGCTCCAGCACTCCTTGCTCCACGAGCCAGTCCAATTCCTCGTCTATACGGGGTTTCAGGGCGAACGGGACCCGGCGGGCCTTGAGCCTGACCGGTCGTACTGCGGGGTCAAGCTGTAGAGCAATGGGGGGCCTCCTCTCGTGACTTTCTCCACAGCTTGTGCAGTTCCCTCCTTCTCGTCGAGGCAGCTGTGGTATGTGGGCTGCTTGAGTGCGCTGCTGTACTCGGTGCACCTCCTCCCTGTCGGATCCTGAGTCGTCGGTGAGGTCTTCGTGGTGGACCCTCGGTTGGGACAGCTGGCTCGGCCGTGCCTCTTGCGTCGACCTCTCAGCCGCTTCCGTTGCCAGGGCCTCCTCCAGAGTGACCTGGAACGTTAGGTCCTTCTTAGCGTAGAGACGTCGTTGCAGCTTCTCATCCTTCAGGCCACCGACGAGGCGGTCACGAAGCATGTTCTCCAGCTCTGAGAAGTTGCAGAACCGGGCGGCTTGGCGGAGAGAGGTCACAAACCCAGTTATGGTTTCCCCAGGGGCTTGCCGCTTTGTGTAGAAGGCATTTCGACGAGCCACCACTCAGGGCTGCGGCGAAAAGTGCCCCTTCAGCTGCTCCATTATTGTTTTGTATGGAACAGTAGCGACGTCTTCAGGCGCAAGGAGAGCCCGGGCGATTTCAAACGTCTCCTCTCCGCAGACGCTGAAGAATATTGCCCTCTTCTTGGCGTCTTCTTCGTCGGTGACCCCTTTGGCTTCTAGGAGGAAGGCGAAACGGGAGGCGTACGCTTCCCAGTCTCCAGATGCTGGGTTGAATGGCGAGAAGCTGTTGTCGGTTGCCATTCTGAGTTCCTTGTGTCCCGGAGCTGAAGCCTGGATACACGGTGCGAGGCAGCGGTGCGGCAGGTGGCGGTGCTGCGGTGCTGTGTGTGGCAGTCAGCTCAGCGGGATCCCACCTTCGTCGCCAGTGAAATATACTCAGAGTCGCGAAGTGATTTCATGCTCTTTATTCAGCTCATAGTGGTGAGGAGGAATGAATGAAAGTCCCCTCAAAGTATCTGCTTTATATACATTATTTACACAATGGGCTGCACATGTTTGGCTAATTCCGGAATTCTACTGTAAGCCAATCAGGTTGTGGATTCACTTCTATCTGGAGCATGATTGGGTAGTTCCTGCCAACCAATCATACTGCTGCATTGTTCTAGGACCAATCAGACTGCTGCCTTTTGGATCCTATTGTTCTAGGACCAATCAGACTGCTGCCTTTTGGATCCTATTGTTCTAGGACCAATCAGACTGCTGCAGTTTGGATCCTATTCAACTCAGTACATAACAGATTTATTGCTGTGTAAATAAACATTTTTAGAGATAGCAACGAACTGTCTCTGGACTTGATTTATCCCTCTATCTCACATGGACGGCAGGACCACTGCAACTCTGTTTTCCTGCCCAGGTCAGCCCCAAGCAGAACTGCGCAGCGGAAGTGCTGACTGGATGGCAGGATTTAATGGCCAAACTGCTGAACAGCTCTTATTGTCAGAAAGTTTTTTTGAATGTTTAGTCATAATCTTAGTTATTATTTTTAACCTCTTTGAGCTCATTCTGGGCTTTAGCCAGCCTGACTTTCCCCCTGCAACTGTTGGCTACACAGGATTTCCCCCTTTCTTCTATTTCTTATACATGTCCTTCTTAACTCTCAGTTCATCTGTAAGCTCCTCATGCAGCCACACCTGTTTCCTTAGATGCCTCCTGCTTTTCTTTCTTGTTGGTATTGTTGGTATTCTTTCTTGTTGGTATTTGGGCCTTCAGTATTTTTCCTTTTAGAAACTCCCATTCTTCTTGGACTCACTTCTCATTGAGTATTTCTGACCACAGGATCACAGCCAGTAGCTCCTTCAGCTTGTCGAAATTGGCCCACACGGGAATCGAACCCACAATCTTGGCATCGTTAGCACTGTGCTGTCACAGTCCAATGCCCATCAGCCTCAGGCAGCACATTCAATGTCCAGCGACAATGGGAGTTGCGGTCCAGGAACATCTCTGAATGTCCACGGGTTTCTCCATCCCTGTCCTACATTCTCACCTGAGATGGAGCAGGCTTGAAAGGCTAACCTGCAAAAAATAATGGCAGATTTCAGTAATGAAGAATACAAAGCTAATAACTTATACTGAAAAAGAATCTCTTCCTCCTATATTAAAGATATACGATTCTTCAGTTCTGAAAATGACTGCAAAGTGATCTAGGATTGCAGGTTTTTAAGTATGCAATAAAACATGGGTGCACAGAGAAGTTACAGCTGTGGCCTTGGGCTACTCACGAAAGATATTTGCCTGTACTGAAGATTTATCTTCTTAAATTGTCTCCTGGATGCAGTGGGCTTTTTTTGTTTTTATGTAAGTAGCTTCTCAGTTTTGGCATCTAGATTGGCTAGTGACAAACTGGATTGACCTTTAGCTGCCAGTTGACTACATTTTTGTTTTAGGATAATGGAGTGTCAGTGCATTTTATAGTTACTGTTATCTACCATCTGTTTTTATTTTCCTTTTATCTGCTATATCCCCACCCTTTATTGTATTAATTTTTTTGTGCCTAATTTTTGTATATATTGTTAGCCACCATGGGTGAAAGAGTAGTACTGGAAGAGCAGGGTAAAAATGCTTTGAAATAAAACATGCCTGCTAAGAAGTATATTGTACACTACCTGCTGAGCTTGTGTATCATCACTTATGCTGAGAAACAGGAGATGCTTTTTCCTGAATAATGGATCTCTTTCTAGACTCCCCACACACCAACTCCTCTCCCCATGTCCAAAAGTGTGCTGTCAAAGCTTTTGCTTTATTACATTCCCAGAGAGAAATCTTGAAACTCTCTCAAGGTGGAAAAAAATATCTTTCTCTCCAAGTTCCTTCCTGGAAGATATAGTTCTCAAACTGGTTTTAACTCTAGTTCCAAATAAATGAGCAAATATCTGTGTGACTTTCCAGTTTCCCTCTTTTCCTCATAGAGGATTCCCCCCACTCCCATTGCAACATGTCAACTGCTAATTAACAGCATGATCCTAGACGGTTCTACTCAGAATTATTATTTTTTTTTTTATAATATTTTTTATTACGTTTCTTTCCAAATTTTATACATTACAAACAAATAAGGAGTTTACAAGAAACCATTTTTTTTTTTTAACAAAAATCCCAACTTGGACTTCCCCACCCCTTCCGATTCTGCGTTCTTTATATTAACAATGTCAGCAATTTGTTACCTTATGTCATACCTTATTGTAACTTTTACATGTTATGTATCTATATTCAATGTATTATGTCACAATTTTTATACCTTTAAAATAAACGTAACATGTTCAATTTCATATTATCTCCTTTTCTCTTTTATCACTTAGTTTACTATTTACTTAATCATAATTGCTAAAGCGTATCATTTCCAAATCATGCACCGTCTTAAGATTCATACAGTTTGTAATACTTTTGCAAGTAGTCTTTAAACTTTTTCCAGTCCACCTCAATTGTTTCTACATCCAAATCTCGGATTCTGCCGGTCAGTTCAGCTATCTCCATGTAGTCCATCAACTGCATCTGCCATTCCTCCAGCGTGGGTAAATCTTGTGTCTTCCAGTTCTTTGCGATGAGTATTCTTGCTGCTGTACTAGCATACATAAACAAAGTTCTGTCCTTCTTTAACACTTTCTGGTCTACCATGCCCAACAGGAAGGCCTCTGGTTTCTTGGGAAAGGTATACCTAAATACCTTTTTCAACTCATTGTAAATCATTTCCCAGAAAGCCTTAACCTTTGGGCATGTCCACCAGAGGTGAAAGAAAGTCCCCTCTGCTTCCTTACACTTCCAACATTTATTGTCAGACAGGTGATGTATCTTAGCTAACTTGACTGGGGTCATGTACCACCGGTATATCATTTTCATAATGTTTTCCGGTTCTACTCAGAATTAAATCCCATTAAGCTCGTTGGGGCTTACTCCCAGGTAAATGTGCATAGCATTGCAGCCTAACCCATTTACAAGGCACTTGGGATCAACTATTGTAAGCTGTTGTCTTCAAAATTATATTAAATTTTCTCTAACTCATTTCCTTATTATTCCCCAATGGAAATTCCTAAACAAACATGTCTTCAGCGGACAGTAAAACAATTTGCATGGCAGAAATCCAATTTTTGCTCTGTCTCTCTCTAAGTGGCTTGGTTATGTATGAGAAATAATGTAATGCTTTATTGTCCAATTAGTTTGTTCTGTGTAACAAAAGTGTGGCGATATGTAGCAAAGTACAAAGGAAACCTGTTAGAGAGCTCATATTTTCCTCCCACAACTTGAGGATTTCCCTTCTCCGTTCTGCTCTTAAAGGCGACTCCACTTCCTTCCTGACTTTTTTGTTGGGTAGGGTGGTCTCTTCGTTTTGCTATGAGGGAAAGGTCATCTGTTTCGTAATGAATAGCCACTTACAGGTATTGTGGAACAGTATGGTTTGACCCTTGAAACTCATTGAGTAATAATTCAAAAACAATCCAGTGGCTTCATCAAAGCCTATTTCTGTTTTCCTTTTTGCACCTCTTCTTTTGTAAATGCTTCACACAGGCTTTAGAGACCTGAAGGACGTGCGTCATCTAACAAAGCAATCCAACATGTCTACTCAGGCACTGGAAATTACAATTATCTCCTATTACACAATGCAGTGGTGATCAAATGTTCATGAAGTGGTTCTTATGAGTGTGTTTATTTCACTTATTATCACTGAATGAGATTTCTGTAATTGATCCAGGTATTTTGCAAGTTAGCCTCTATCAGGACTGGACATGGGTTTTTTTTACCCAAGAACTGAAAAAAAAACAACAGACACACGCATAAAGAAGAAAAAGAGTAACCCACCCATACCCAGTCCCTAGTTCAAAAGTTACCAACCACCCTCTACTTTTCCCTTCAGAAAGTTTTAAATAAACTGTCAAGTGCTGCCTATAGTGTCATAAAGGTAAAGGGGCCCCTGACCATTAGGTGCAGTCACGACCTACTCTGAGGTTGCGGTGCTCATTTTGCTTTATTGGCCGAGGGAGCCGGTGTACAGCTTCCGGGTCATGTGGCCAGCATGACTAAGCTGCTTCTGGCGAACCAGAGCAGCGCATGGAAACGCCGTTTACCTTCCTGCCAGAGTGGTACCTATTTATCTACTTGCACTTTGACGTGCTTTCGAACTGCTAGGTTGGCAGGAGCAGAGACCAAGCAACAGGAGCTCACCCCGTTGTGGGGATTCGAACTGCCGACCTTCTGATCAGCAGGTCCTAGGCTCTGTGGTTTAACCCACAGCGCCACCTGCATCCCTATAGTGTCATATTATGGGTGTTAGAAAGCCCATGTGAATGAATGGTAGAATACAGCATTTCGACAAATCATTAATCAGATGAAACCCAGCCTTGTGTTCATTTCACGAAATGACAGTGTGACTTATTCAACTTTACAGTAAACAGCACCACTTCAAGATCAATATTTGGGTACCGTACCATTTCTGGAGTGGGGGCGTTGATGCAACCTTTTCCCATGGCGGGGGACTCTCCCACGGTGTTCCCTCCACTTGATGTGGGAGTAATGTTTTGCTTCTGTTCCACGGTAGGTGGAAGAACGAGAGGGAATCCTCTGTGCTCTTTCATTTTGAGTACTTTCAGTTTGAACTATGTAGGTTGTGCTTCTGTGCAATATGATTAAGCGGTCTTTCAACTGTGGATATTTTAGAAATGGATTTCCCTGAACGTGACCTTTTGAGATATATATGTATCTCATCAAAGCACTTTGTCCTGTGATTAAGGCTGTGGTTAATGTATCGTAGCACCAGTGAGTATCTTGACTATGGTGAGTACCTGAAGATTTCTTTTTTCTTTACTTCAGTTCTGCTTAGATACATAGATCACAGTTTTTCAAGTTTTTAAATAGTTGCTTTTATTTTTTTAAAAATATGCACCTTTACAAAAATTACTTATATATTTTAGTTTGAAAAATGAAGCACTCAAAAATCTGTGCATCATTTTCTGATCATTGGTTGGTCCTGATAAGGTATTATTTCATTTTGTTTGTGAGTTACTTATTAGCTAGATGTTCAGTTTCTTCTCTTTTTTCCTTTCAGACCTAAGTATGAATATGGTCAAGGAATATCAGCAGATATGCATCTCTGTAGAAGCTGTAGTGTAGACAGTTTTTAAGATCAAACAAAACTTAGTATAACAATTATACCAAACATATAAACCATAATCAAATACAGAGTTAGGTGCACTTGTTGTTAAATCCTATGTATATCTACTCTGAAGTAAAACCTATTGGGTTCAGTGGGGATTACTCTCAGGTATGTGGGTATCAAATTGTAGCCTTAAACCATTGGAGCCATAGTTCCAGTTCTATAGGTCTTTACTTAGATGTAAGACCAACTGTGTTCAGAAAATTGCAGCTTCGCTCTGTATTGGATTATGGCCATTAACTTGGAAGGTATTTGCACTCATATAAACATAATTGACTGCAAAGAGAGTGTGCTTAAAATTGCATCATAAAACACATGTAATACCTGCTGGAGATGAGTTAGGAGGATAAGCATATTGATTGTATTTTGTTCAATAAACCATCACACTAGTAAAAATCAGTTGAGCCCCTAGGTTTTAATTAGCTGAAATCCAAATGGTTTAGATTGTTGACTGAGGCTCTTCATTTGTTGCTTTTAAACAATACAAAATAACAATAATGGTTTATTATTAATAATAATATAGTAAAAATTTCAGTAATGTGGTTTTTGTTTTTGGTTGCTACACTTATTAGATAGTATGTAATTTTGAAAACTTCGTGCTGGATTTTTTGGCTAAATTGTGTGGCATTTCTCAAAAGTCATATTCTCAAGGAAGTCAGATGTCATTTCTTTTTGTCTGCTTGATAAAAAGATTTTAAACATAGTTTTCATTACTTCACCAGAAAATAGTTTTAAACCTTTGCACATTTTAACATACCGTAGCTAAAATCAGCTCCCTATTACATGTGAGGCAAAGACTACTGTGGGGTTGATTTTCATGCTAATTGTATTTCACAGACTGGTCTAAGAACTTCACAAACAGTATATCAGTAATCCTTAATTAAGTGTGTGTAAGCAATAGTATCCAGACATGTAGAATGCTGACGTGTATTGAATGCTTTTTCAATATATCATTTTAAACTGTCTTTTATCAATATTATTTAATTAATAATTAAGGTATGTATGTAGAATTATGCCCATATAATAATGTGGGATGGTGCTGAGTGGTTTGCTTTATAGCTGGAGAAGGAGGCAGAATTTGAATGGGGAACTTTCTGATTATTTTAGCCGGTGTGTGCACAAGCACACATCCCCTTAACCTGCGTATGCCCCACTTGACCACTTGACCACTTGGATCTGTGGAACTGACAGGGAGCTGCCACATAATACTTCTTCTGCATTTGTAATAAAATGCCACATTCAGTGTGGCAGCACCAAACTCCGGAATTCCCTGCCTATTGGCATCAACCACGTTCTTTCACCGTATTCTTTTCATGCCTGCATAAAACATTTTTTGTGTGTAGGCAACACTATCCAGACATGTAGAATGCTGACGTGTATTATAATCTCTATTTTTGCATACTGTTTATTTTCACTGTCTTTTGAATGCTTTTTCAATATCTCATTTTTAACTGTCTTTTATCAATCATCATCATCATCATCATCATATTATTATTATTATTATTATACGCTTTCAATCAAGCAGTATGTAAATGTTGCAAAATAAAAACAAAACAAAGTGGAATTCAAATCATAAAAATAGCAAGGTGTGCAAATATACAGTGATACCAGGGCCGTTCCAGAGTGGGGTCCAAGACAAATCACACTGTGTACCTCCCCATGCATTCATCTCTCTTCCCCCCCACCGCCACCTCTACTATCCCCATCCTTTTCATGGCAATGGTGGTGACACAACTTACTTTCTGTTGTGTTATTTTGGGGAGCGTGCACAACTTTAGTAATTCTGGCCTCTGTTCCCCCTCTTCTTTACATTTTGTGCACTGCTTTAGCTGAGACAGTTCTACCAAGACCTTCTGCTTCATCTCTCAATGGCTTTATCTAGGAAGAAAGGCAGTGGAGGATCTCATCATGTGGGTGGGAGGCAGCCGGGCTGGCCAGGGAGCATGGCACAGATCCCAAGGTGGCTGCCCCTCTTTGCATCCCCAGGAATGGATGGGGATGGAGGAGCAGAAGGTTCTCTCCCTCAGTGCAGTACAAAATCATGTCGCAAGAAGGTAGAAAAAGATTACAACTTTATTATGCCCTCATCACACATTTTTAATGCCAGCTCCTTTCATCACTGTTTTGATTGAGAAGTGGTGCAATTTAATGTGATTTTGCGCTAAACTTTCAAGGCAATATTCCTGACTGGGGACGAGACGGTGTTCACATCAGATGCGCCAGTAGGATAACAAGACCAGACGAGATGTACTTTAGACATGCACAGGAAGACTTTAAAAGCCGAACCCTGTATAGAAGAGTTATTCTGGCTTGAAAAGTATATGTACATCTTACTAACAATCTTGTGATCTAGTTGTTATCATTCTCTTGTTATTGTGGCAGTAGCAGGATTGCCTTTTTGTCTTCTTCTTTGACTTTTAAAGTCCTGCAAAAAACCTTGGGGGAAAAACATGTCTTTCTAATGTTAGCACTAATCTCAGGTTGCTCACCAGTGCAAGACAGTTTGAGTGTATAACACGAATCATGGCCTGGCTGCACTGGCTGCCGATTAGTTTCTGGACCCAATTCGAGGTGCTGGTTTTGACCTATAAAGGCTTAAATGGTTCAGGACTGCAATAACTCAAGGACTGCCTTTCCCTATGTGAACCAACACAGATCCTGCAATCATCATTGGGGGCCCTTCTTCATTTGTCCCCCGCCCCCACGGTGAGAAGTCCGAATGGTGGCAACACAAGAATGGGCCTTTTCTGTGGTGGCTCCCCATTTGTAGAAAGCACTCCCTGGAGAGGCTCGCTTGGTGCCAGCATTATATATCGTTAGGCACCAGGCCTTGGGCTAATTAAACAATATATGGACTTTTAAACTGTGTTTAGGGGGGTAGTGTTTCTGTTTATTACTATGTTAGGTATTTTTTTGTGTTTTTATATTGTAAACCACCATGCGATTCTCAGATGAAAGGCAGTATAGTAAGTAAGTAAGCAAGCAAGCAAGTAAGTAAATAAACCCTCTCCCCCTTTTTTTAATTATTAGAGTGACCAGGAAGGCTCTTGGAAGTTTCTTGATATGCATACCGGTCATCCATCGGATTCAGAAAGGTATTAACAGATCTACACATTTTATTTCGCTTTTTGTTGAAGACTTGTGATACCTCAAATAAACTGAAACTGCTCTTTTTTTAAAAAAATAAATAGTAATCATTCTATTATGGCTCAAGCTGGCAAATATTCTAAAGCCTGAACTATCAGATGTTAGTGAAACTAGATTTTCTGCAACAGGTGCCAAGAAGTGGATGGATTCTGCACAATCTATCAGTGAAATAAAAGAGAAACAAAACTAATGTAAGGGTGTGATTGAAAGACACCAGCTCCTGATTTATCAGCTTCCGAGACTGCAGTGCACAAAGCACGTGTGCCAATGTGCTTAATCCTGTCTATTCACATTTGAAGTGACATGTAGCCTGATCCCGGGCAAGTTTTCTTGGTGTTAGCCTCCACTGAACTCAGTGGGATTTTATTCCAAAATAGCTTTGTGCAGGATTACAGCCTAAGTGATGTTCATCAGATTATATATTTGAGATGCATGGGCATGTGAGATTTGAGCCAATTGTCAAGGTGACTTCATAGCAGGGGGCTCCTCATTGGATGACTGCAGCTTCAAATCACTAGCTGCAGCACTTCTTAGATCACTTTTGGGGTTCCCCCTCCATCTTAGTTTACCATTATATGTGAACAGATTCTCTTCCCTGACTGCTTTCATCATACATGGAGATCTGAAGCAGCTCTAATTTGCTTGTTTGTTGTTGTTGTTTAGACGTTTAGTCGTGTCCGACTCTTCGTGACCCCATGGACCAGAGCACGCCAGGCACTCCTGTCTTCCATTGCCTCCCGCAGTTTAGTCAAAAATTTGCTTGCTTAGATATCTGCATTCGTGATTCAATTTTTCCACACTCCTGAATATGTAACACCTCATTGGCATGGCAAAATTAGGCCCCCATCAGTTAGCACCTCTCAAGAAGACTTTCAGGAAACATTCATAATTCGTTTTGTAGCTTAAGATGAGAGCAGGAGGTAATTATTTTGGTTGGGCATAGTTGTTTCTGACTGGCTTATTCACTGTGAATTATGACTATTTTAGTCATAATAGTCATAATTCTGTAGAACAGATCATAAACAAGGCAAGAAATTATGTTTATTTATGTTTATTATTTTATTAGAATGATTTACCATGCCTTTCTGCAGTCAAGGCACCAACCACCACATTATTAATTTTAAAAAATATACAATTAAAAAAAGAGAGAGCCAACATTCATGTTATTGTGAAATTATCATCCCTGCTGGAAATAACAAATGTCACTCTGATATTAAATTTAGTTAGGTGGTATTGTGAACATGTGCCCTGCCTCTAAAGTATCACCAGGAAGAAGAAAACTGTTCTAGGTTGCGTTGCCTTAAGTTGTGATGGAGATATAAACATGCCAAGAACATGTATTAATATCCATTTATTTATTTATTTTAAATCTAGAAAAATATTTTTAAAAATGGTATTTCAGAATAAACTCAACATATTCCAGCAAAGGTCAGCCAGAGAAGATTAAAAATAGCTTCTAAAACTGATAAAAACAAGAGAGATCAAGAAGGAAGAGTCCTTGCAGACCACAATGCAGGAATCACCCTTCCGTGGTGTGAACTGTCTATCACCACTCCTGTAGAAACTTCAGATACAGGTCAAGGCTTAGACTGCATACACATTCCCATTAACTCTGCATTCATTGTACTTCACTGCTGTTTTGGGAAAGCAGTGCACACAGGACACTAGCCGCCACCTATATTAATCCTGTGTATTCTAGCCTGTCATCTCATATGATCTCCCAGCCTCAAAGTAGTCCAATGTAGTCCTTTTCTTGCTCTTCTATGCATAGTTCCTTTAGACGGCAGGAGCCACAGCAGCTATAGCAACAGTAGGCATGCACTGAGCAAATGTGCACAAATGAAGGCTATTTCTTTTGGCTGGAAAAATGCAGCTCTCAGTGTCTCAGAATTCAATACACCTTGGTTATTTGCCACTGTCCCCAGGCCACAGCAGGGGGGAAAGCTGGTTGGCTCCTACCATTATCTATTATTATTATTATTATTATTATTATTATTATTATTATTATTATTATTTTCTATACCACCTTTCATCTGAGGATCACAGGGCAGTTTAGATTATAAAAACCACAAAAAACAACACAGTAACAAACAAAAACAATAGCCCCTTCTCCACAGTTAAAAAGGCCATAGGTTGTTTGATTAGCTAAAGGCCTGGGAGAGGAGGCATGTTTTTGCCCGGTGCCTAAAGATATGTAATGAAGGCACCAAGAAAGCTTCCCTGGGGATAGCATTCCACAAACAGGGAGCAACCACAGAAAAGGCTTGTTCTTGTGTTGCCACCCTCCAGACCTTTTGTGATGAAGGCACACAAAGAAAGGCTTCAAATGATGATTGCAGGATCCAGGTGGGTTCATATGGAGAGAGGTGGTCCTTGAGGTATTGCGGTTCTGAGCTGTTTAAAGCTTTATAGGTCAAAACCAGAACTTTGAATTGGGCCTGGAAACTAACTGGCAGCTAGTACAGCTGGGCCACGATTGGTGCTATATGCTCAAACTGGCAAGGAAATAGGCCACTGAATTCTGCACCAGCTGAATTTTCTGAACCATCAGCAGCTCCACGTATAACACAGCACTGTTCTATTCCAAATGTGTCATTTCACAGCTAAACAGCTGCTGACGATTAACTGTTCTTTAAAAGCATCATTCCTTTTTTTCATAAGGGGAACAGAAGCATGGGGGCGTTTATAGGGTTGAAACAGGATTGAATGAAACCTGCACTTATTTTCTCTTTGTTGTGCAGATCACATTCTTAATTGCCGTGCTCACCCTACTTCTCCAAGCAGTGAGAAGTTCTAGGGGTACAGCATTTGGTTTCCTTTCCAAGGAGGCCACTGGAAGCTTATGGACATTTGCAATATTTGCACTTGTTTATGGATATACAGGTTGAGTCTAGGTGGAGGACCACAGCCTAGAAGCTTTGACATCCAGCCAAAGGCTACTAAAACAGCTAGCACCCAAAAATGCTGTTAGCTTACAGATTCCAAAATACAGCTCTCTGCCTTTATCCATCTCTCTCAAACTTCAGTCTGTTTCCTTCCAGACAGGCTGAGTACACACAATAATTTAAAGCACATCCCGTGTTTAAGAATTGTGGTAACTGTACTTCACCCCTCACAGAGCTACAATTCACAGCACCCTTAATAAACTACAGTTCCCAGGATTCTTTGTGTGTGTGTGGAGAGGTGGGTTTTAAATGAATGGAGTGTTCACAGCCATAGAAGCACCTTGTCCCCTCTCCCTGGCTGGATTTGAAGCAGGAGATCTGGATCAGCCATCTTCTCTGACCATCACCTAGCTTCTTGGGTCATTTTAGCTTCCATGGAGACACATCACAGGACTATCAACAATATTTGGTCAGTTCTAAGAAAATCAGTAACACAGACACAACTGTTCTCTGCTGCTCTAGTAGACAGGAGTAGGCCTAGGCTGTGTACACATTTAAAGCACATTCCTTCTCTGCAATAATTATTGGCACTGTAGTTTATGTTTCACAACATTACAATTCCTAGAAACCCTTAACAAGCTACCGTGTCCAGAATTCTTAGAGGGAGAGAATGTGCTTAGAATGCGCTTTAAAGGTATAGTAGGACATAAGAAAGAAAGAGAAAGAAAGAGTTTGGATTTGATATCTCGCTTTATCACTACCCTAAGGAGTCTCAAAGCGGCTAACAATCTCCTTTCCCTTCCTCCCCCACAACAACCACTCTGTGAGGTGAGTGGGGCTGAGAGACTTCAAAGAAGTGTGACTAGCCCAAGGTCACCCAGCAGCTGCATGTGGAGGAGCGGGGAATCGAACCCGGTTCACCAGATTACAAGTCCACTGCTCTTAACCACTACACCACACTGGCTCTCTAAAGGGCTTACATTACAGGAGGGTTGATGTTGGTTGAACACTAGGATCATCTTTTTGATGGAAAGAGCAGTCCAACATTGGAAGCAATCACCTAGGGAGGTGGCGGGTGAGCTTCCTGCTACTGGATGGCTTCAAGCAGGCTGAATAGCCATCTGCTGAGGAAGCTCTAGTTCTGGATTTCCTGTCTCAAACAAGGGGTTGGACTAGAATGGCTTACAATTCTTCAAGGCAGGCAACCACAAATCTGTTTTGTTCTATGTCCCACCGCCACCACTGTAATAACAGCTTCAGTAATCCTTTGCCTGAAATACCCACCCACGGTGACAAAAGCATGTGTCAGGCCCCTTGTCTCTGGAATTAATTTCCTCTCAAGATGAGACACAGTTAGGGTGGGTAAGGCTGTATGCCCTCTTTAGAAGCCCTTGTTCATCATTAAACCTTGTGGTACTTCATGAGTGAGCTGATCACAAGGATGGCACAGAACAAGTTTTTCCCATTTCCTATTTGAACAGAGCTGTCTCTGTGCAACCAAGCTCCATTTATATCCCACCTATGATAGTATATACAGCCTACCTCCATTTTGTCTTCCCAGGAACCAGGGCAAAAAGTGGGTATTGAGAGCAGTGGTCAGATTCTAGAAGGCTAGGGCTCATTCTCTCATGTGGAAACCCTTTACCCTTATCCTAGGCATGTAGGACCTCTGCATATTTACCCAATGGTAAAGTAACTCAATGGTTACTGTTGTTTTATAATTTGTTGGAAGCTGCCCAGAGTGCTTTATTATTATTATTATTATTATTATTATTATTATTATTATTATTATTATTACACCCCTCCCTATATTCTTACTTAACATGTTCCAGAATTAAAACCTTGCTTTGAAAATTGATATTGAAGCTAACCCCAAATGAGTCATGTCACCAGTTAAATCCTGACAGGGGGCGCAGTCCAAATACAGTTAGCAATCATTCTCTACCTTAAGGATGTTATCAAAATTAAGTATTGGGGAGAAATCTATAAAGATAACTTAGTCCATTGCACTTCAAATCATGGGTAGGTTATGGTTATGATTACAATTACAATTAGGTTGTGTTCTCCAAATTAAGGTGGGCTATGTTAGTAGCAGCAGCACTATACAGTGGTACCTCAGGTTACATACGCTTCAGGTTACATACGCTTCAGGTTACAGACTTCGTTAACCCAGAAATAGTGCTTCAGGTTTGCTTCTAGATGAGAACAGAAATTGTGCTCCGGCGGCATGGCAGCAGGAGGAGGCCCCAGTAGCTAAAGTGGTGCTTCAGGTTAAGAACAGTTTCAGGCTAAGTACGGTCCTCCAGAACGAAATAAGTACTTAACCCGAGGTACCACTGTACTCAGCTTGTTCCTATTTGTTTTTGGGAGGAGGAGAAAGCCAGAGAGAAAACAAGGGTGGGGGATGAGAGAGAGAATGAGAGAGAGAGAGAAATGACTCATATTGTAAAACAAAAATAAAACTGTCCATTTTTTTCAATTTGGGACTAAAGGTGGGTCGAAGTCTATTGGCTTTAACCAGAGCACATGCAAGATTTTCTGCACTCAGCAGTCTTCACAGATGAATTCAGGTTGTTTGGATAGCTAAAGATAAAAATTCTATTTTGCCATTAATCTGCAGGAAAATGTCATTGTTTCTTTGGTTCAGTCACACAGCTGCACCTTTGAGGTGTAGCAGTTTGAAATGTAACTTCAGTTATACACCCCTGGATATTCTTGCCACTTCTCTTGCAATGTTGCTGTCAACTCTTCTTATCTCAGTGCAGATCTGAGGTTTAGATTCCAGTTCACACGTTTCTCCATGCAGGCAAGCACACACTCAGGTGGAGGTAGGGCTGCACCCAGATGCCTGCCTTTGCCTGAAGCGATAATGTCAGGATGTAACAGTATTACTCAGATGGAGGTTGCAACTTTAATAAGCAGCCCCTGTGGGAAATCACCTTCCTAGAGTGGAACTGTGTACACACTGTGACATGCAAACTCCTTAATTCAGATTTATAATATTTCCAGCGAATAAAAATCTGTATCACTCCTGGCAATAACATTTCCTGTTACCTTTCTTGTTGATAAAGACAGCCAATGTATGCACCTGGCAGCAGTAACAGTGGCCTGTGTTGTTTTATTGCTTGTTGTGCTGGCCTTTCTAAGCAGCTGAGAGCTAAGACTCGTGACCTCCCAGATGTAAGAAACTGGTCACTTGTCTTCTGTGCCATTGCCAGAACAACCTCAAATTTACTTGCAGATGAGTCAATGAAGAGATTTCTAATATATTTGCAAATACATGTCCAAGTAAGCCCATTGATCTCAGTGGGACATTCATCTTTATACGTTTGCACTGGATTGCACCTTTACTAGCTCTGACCTGCACAGGCTGCCATGGCTTTTCCTCTGCATCTGCCAAAAAGTAACATGTGGCAGGCAGGCAGGCTTTCCCCTGCACTTGTGACACAGACACAGGGTCTTAGAGTGCTCCAAGATGTCCACTCAGTACTGTAAATGTTGAGACCTTGCAAATGGGTCAGTTGCAATATTTTAATTTTTCCTTAACTTTTCACATTTCTCTCGGACAAGGGCACACAGCAACGTAGGAAGCTGTGTTATTCCAAGTAGTCTGTTGGTCCATCTAGCTCTGTATTGTCTATATCCAGGCCATTATTAATATTATTATTATTATTATTATTATTATTAGTGGGCTGGTGCTACGATTAGGCCATTTAAGGCAGCCACCTATGATGCAGACCTCAGAGGAGTACAGTACTGAGCTTTGAGGAGCCCATTTTTATACATATTAGTTTTTTGTTATATTGCAAATTTCTGATAATATTTTACTTTTATTGTATATTTTGAAAAAGCGGTATCATTTTTTTGGGAAGTAATTCATACATTAGAATTTTTTGAGGTGTGTGTGTGTGTGTGTGTGTGTGTGTGTCTGCAAGTAGTTAGCCTTGCACAGAATAGTCTGACACCAGCATTGACTGACTACATTGATTGGCAGCGGGTCCTACATTACAGGGGGTTGGACTACATGATCCTCAGGTTACCTTCCAACTCCTCGATTCTATGATTCTTCAGGGTTTCAGGCAGGGAGTATGTCCCAGACCTGCCCAGGGAAGGTGGAGATTGAATTTAAAAATTCAGATTAAATGAGTGAAAAATGCAGGCTGGTATTCTGATGTCAGTGGTGCTATATGGATTTTCCAAAAACCTGTATGCATGAGGACTACTGATCCCATTTGGAAACATATGAACATGCAGAGAAGCATGCATAAGATTGGGATGTTAGAAAAAAAAAACTTGTTTGTTTTTGGGGTGAGAATCACTTCCAAAGTTCCTCTCTTTCATGGCTGATTTTTCCAAAATAGAAAATGCTATGTAGTTTTGTTCCACCCACCCTTGTAATTCCAGTGTTTGAAACTAACGGTTGCATAACAAGCACAAAGTAAGAGGTGAAGCTTACTCTAATAACTGCATTTGAGAGAAGCTTCACCTATAAAATTTTGACTAGTCATGCAGCTGTTCCAAGCAGAGGAGCCCAGCTAGAAAAAAGTTGCAACTCAAATACTGCACAATTGTCCAAAGGCTTTTAAGAAATATTTTCAATTGCACTGAAAGTCAGGCCCCTGCCTTTAGAAAAGAATATGTTCTCATATCCCCAGACAGAAACCATCTTTGAATTTGTTGATGAGTATAGAGTTTGGTTATCTAGTCACAAACATAATGAAGCAGAAATCTGCTCACAGCAATTGAGAGGCAAATACTTTTGTTTTTGAATTCACCTTAGAATGTCTTTAAATAATAGTTTGGTTGTTTAGGTAAAGTGCTTTCCTGACTAAATTGTGAGTGCCCTCTAGACTTTAAAAATAAGTACTGCAGTATTGTTTTTACATAGGTATACAGTGGTACCTCTGGTTACGAACTTAATTCGTTCCACAGGTCCATTTTTAACCTGAAACTGTTCTTAACCTGAGGTACCACTTTAGCTAATGGGGCCTCCCGCTGCTGCCCCACCGCCACCATGCAATTTCTGTTCTCATCCTGAGGTAAAGTTCTTAACCCGAGGTACTACTTCAGGGTTAGCGGAGTCTGTAACCCAAGGTGTCTGTAACCCGAGGAACCGCTGTACATTTCATTAAAGAAAACTTAGAAACTAAGAACAGCTTCACACATGTTCTGTTACTTGCCCAGAAAATGTTTCTGCATAGCTAACAGTATAAAATCTATATGCCTGGTAGTCAGCTGTGGCTATCTATATGTAGACTTCGTGTTGCTTCTTACAAGGAAGTACCTTCACTGCAGAAAAAAGTGTTATCTGAATTGATCTTAACTGGTTTACCGAACCATGGAATGGTGCAAGCAACTGTAGCTTTATTAGAAAGCTTTTTTACAAAAGCTTTTTAGATAACTTTTCCCCCTCAACTGACCTTCCAGGGCTGATATTTCTTAGGTGGGTGATGGTCAGAATTACGTTCTTTTGTAATATTTTTTTTTAATGGGAGTGTTGCAGAGTATTAGTTATAAGGTTTTTTTTAAAAAAATGTATTCTTCTATTCTTATGATTTATTCATTTTTAGTTTAAGTTACTTTGGATGGACATTTGCCCAGAGAAGCAGCTTTAAAATATTTTAAATTGTAATTAAAAATGTGTTGCATGTCTAGGTCACTGGTTTTCTCTATGTAAAAAAAGAGGTCTCTGGGAGAGTAGCACATAGGCAGCATAGGCAGTAGTGGTTCTAACAGATCCATTGGTCTGTGAGGCATCTCTTTAGATCACCCATCACAAATCTTTTACCCGCCAGAGGTTTGGACAACAGCTGGAGCCAGCATAGTAGGATTTTCTCCTATTTTTGTCCCATGTTAGAAAACT
This sequence comes from Podarcis raffonei, assembly GCF_027172205.1. NCBI lineage: Eukaryota > Metazoa > Chordata > Lepidosauria > Squamata > Lacertidae > Podarcis > Podarcis raffonei. The sequence continues at coordinate 52,184,903 of NC_070610.1, forward strand.
GTTTTCAAGCCATTGTGCCCCACACATTGTTTTGCTGGTGGTTCTGACATGATTCAAAAAGTTCAGGACTGTCTAGTAAAGGAAATGATTTACATGTAAATTTGCTAAGCCAGAAGTCCTTAAAATGTTACCTGGAGAAGGAAAGGAATATTTCCTGGTTGAGAAGGTGTTACGTAATTCAAACCTTTACAAGGCAGAGTGGGAATTTCCTGGATTGCACCTGTTAAATTAAGTAATCAGGAAAGTAAATGAAGTGTCATCCCTACTTGCAAACTGGACTCCAACCTCCTTTATCGAGAAAGCCTTTTTAAACATTCTTTCAGATTGGATGAAAAAGTTCTTAGCTGCACATCCCCTCCCCAGGAGTGATCACATGAAAGGGCACAGCCCTTTAAAATGCTGGCCTTCCTCTGTGGCATATGCCCAGTCCTCTAGACTTCAGCGGTATGGCAATCTCATCTCATAACTTGTCCTTTCTTCAGTCTTTGTTGGTGCAATTTATGTGCCCTACCCCAAATCTCTCCAAATCTCTCCTCTTTGTTACGCATTGTTTTTATCTGGGAACGTCCACATATTCATTGTGGAGTTGCTTGCTCCTGTTGAAAGATAGGTGGGCATGCACAGTTTTGAGACACTAGCCTGTTATTTTGCTTTGTTTTGCCAAAATACGTGCGTTTTGTCTTGGGCTAGGCCTGTCCTTTTAAGGTAGGGTACTGAACCTAGAAGGGACGTGGGTGGTGCACGGAAACACCGTTTACCTTCCCGCTGGAGCGATACCTATTGATCTACTTGAACTTTGACGTGCTTTTGAACTGCTAGGTTGGCAGGAGCAGGGACCGAGCAACGGGAGCTCACCCCATCGCGGGGATTCGAACCGCCGACCTTCTGATCGGCAAGTCCTAGGCTCTGTGGTTCAACCCACAGCGTGTAGGTCAGTATTATTGTACCCACACTGCAGATCAGGAACTGAGGCTAGAAGCAGCTTGGCTATGGCTACCAAATTATTTATTTACTACATTTACATCCTGCTTTTCCTCGTTGGAGCTCAAGGCAGCATGATTCCTCACCCTCCATTTTATCCTCAAAACAACTACATAATGGAAGCTCATCTGAGAGGCTCAATTTTGCCTCCCAAGCTTCATGGCTGAGTGGGTATTTGAACCCAGGTTGCCCTGGCCATGGCCCTAGTCCAACACTCTCACCACTACACCAGAATTACTGAAGCAGGATTTGAGGAATCAAAAACTTCCCTGTCAGCAGCCCAAGACATTTCATTGCATAAGCTCCTGTGTCCCCATTCTACCTACAGGTTGGAAATAATCAGGGATTGCTTATTTTTAAAAAATCCATATAGGATTAAGGTGCCAATCTACAAATTGTGCTCACTCATTATGTAAACAATGTTCAGTTCAGTCCTATCTCAGCTGAGTGACTGCTTTCATAATTTAACCTCTGACTGCTTCCAAATGTCATCAGGCCTACTTAATGCAGCACAGTACACGATACTGTGCAGGAGAATTACATTTTGTGCATTAGGCATGCTGACAAGCTGTGCGAAGTTGAACCACATGCTCCTGATGGACATGGATGAGAGAGTAGCGATGATGACTGTACTCCTGGCTCATGTTGAGAGTCATGTAAAAATCCTAATTAACAAATAAAAAAGTGAGTCACAAAACATATAACCTCCGGGATCTTAAAACACATGTTTCTGAAGTTTATCTTGCAATTTATTTTTGCAGTGTTCCCAGGCATGCAATTTTATTAGTCAAGTCAAGTTAAGTTAAAACGGTAGATGAGTGCCATATCTCTCTCTGTGTGTGATTGAGCTGTAACTTTCATGACAGAGAGGTATTCACAGTGCACTGCCAGTGAATTGCAATACATTGCAGAGAGCGCTGGCTACAGAAACCCAGGTTCAAATCTTTTTCTCTAATCTGAATTTTATTTTGTCACCTTCCTCAACCTTTCAGGTATGAATCAGCCCCAGGTGATGGGAAGGGATTGGATTAGTTTCCCCCTTTTCCTCCTGTAGCCACATTCTACAGATTGCCTTGCTTTTCCTCTGAAGCCACATCCAGCTTTTTAGACTCTGGTACTTGTTACATGCCAGAATGTAGTTTTACTGGTCATACCACTGAAATAATTGTCAGTTGAGCACAATCTAATATTTCACTTAATAATACATGCTTAAAATACACTGCCCTCTTAATATTTACCCGTATGAGCTGGGTAAATTAGTACTCTGAACTAGTTTGATAAAAACTTCAGTGATATCCCCTGAAAATAATTAGCACGTCGATTGGAGGATAATTTAGTAGCACTCATTTAGAAGAAGCAACTTCACGCCAACAGCCTCCACACATCTCGCTGTGCTTCAGTTCTTCCTAGGGTTTCCAATTAAGGTGGGGAAGATTTTAAAAGCCTGGTTTCTTTTCTCTCAAACAGGTGAACAGACAACTTTGAGGCTGGTTTCTGCCCCTAGACTTCCAACTCATAAAACTGATTGAAACTTTGGTTTTACTCCTTGCTCCATTGCTGGTCCTGTCATGGATTGTGTCTCAGGTTCCAGATATTTTGTTAATAATTTCAAGAGCCAGCAACACCAGCTGCTTCCATAGCCATCTCTTTCAAAACTATTTTATAGCAAATCAGTTTGCATGTACAGAAGCTGGAAAGCAGTTCTTATCCAAGTGTGTTTATATATACCTGTGTGTATATTTGCCAAAATTTTAACAGAAAATACACCAAATCAGAAAACTTACAATACTTATATATGTTTATTCCTTTTTAGTGAATATTTTAATAAACATTTTAATTCAGTTTAGTCATAGTTTATTTGCATTTTAAAATCAAAAGCATTCATGATATTCCTGGCCTTAGTCATAAGGCCAGGAAGGAGTTTTTAGTCTTTCCTTCCCCTTGTTCTCTTTTTATACACCCTAATTTACATATTTCTCCTAGAAAAGGTCATCTTTTAATTAACAGGTGAGCTTTTCAGAGTTGCTCTTCTTTTACCTAGCAGATTAACTTTTTTGAGCTGGATGAAAATCCAGAAATAAGATTTAGCAAATAGCATTGGTGATTGAAAATATTGTGGATTATTAGGAAAGAGTAGCATTTCTATACTTGATGCATATTTGTCAGTTTCAGAAGATAAAGCGTTTTTTTCCTCTTCCTTAACTAGATGCGACAGCACAGAGCTTGATGATGAAATAAGGATTCTGATAGGGAAGAGTGGTGCTTGGGAGTCCTGTAAGAAGCTGGAGAGCAGCTCACATCCCCCGAATGTAAGCAACTTTCTTTCCACTTTGTCATTCTTGACAAGCTGCTTTTAATCATCACAACTTGTACTGTGCCGTTGAATACAACTTCCTTTATTGCTTATATGATGGGAACAAACACTTCATTATATCTCCCCTCTGTAGTTGCTTCCTGATTTTAGGGGAAACACTTGTATGAAATGTCATTACTTTTCAGGACTTTAAGCCTTCATCACCACATCAGTGCTTTCACATGGGGCAGTGATACACCAGTTTTATGCTACTCATTTGCCTATGATCAAAAGCCAGAGATTCAAAATTAACAAAGCAGTGTCACTGATGGCAAGATTGTTAACCCACTGGTATTTCATATTTTTAGGAATGGTGGCAATGCTGGGCCATCTTGTTCTGTTTTCTGTTTTTGAGGTATGCAGCACCTGCACAATTTCTCTCCCTCCTGTGGCAGACAGGAAGGTAGGTCTCAGGTGTGACTTGGAGTTCTTCTTGGAATAAAGGTTATTCATCTTGGCACTCTGGCTGAATAGGTGATGCAGTTTTTGGTCTCATCACTGCAAAAGTATGACCTTATCGCATGGATAAGGGGTGGGGAGATTGTGGCCCTCCAGATGTTGTACCCCGATTTTCATCAGCCCCAACCAGCTTGGTAAATAATACGGGGTTATGGGAGATGTAATCCAGCAACATCTGAAGGTCCATGGGTTCCCCATCTCTGTCTTAGACACATAAATAACACCACATGTATTCCTACCTCTCTCCAGAGCCAGTGTGGTGTAGTGGTTAAGAGCGGTAGACTCTTAATCTGGTGAACTGGGTTCACGTCTCCGCTCCTCCACATGCAGCTGCTGGGTGACCTTGGGCTAGTCACACTTCTTTGAAGTCTCTCAGCCCCACTCACCTCACAGAGTGTTTGTTGTGGGAGAGGAAGGGAAAGGAGAATGTTAGCCGCTTTGAGACTCCTTGGGGTAGTGATAAAACGGGATATCAACTCCTCCTCCTCCTCCTCCTCCTCCTCCTCCTCCTCCTCCTCTTCTTCTTCCTCTTCCTCTTCCTCTTCTTCCTCTTCTTCCTCTTCTTCTTCTCCCAGAAGAAAAAGAGCCCAGTGGTTCCAGAAACTTGAAAAACCAATACATGGAGCATGTATGATATTTAGAATAAGAAGCAACATATTGCTAGTACGTAGAAAGTAATTTTTTAAAAAAACATGGCACTTTCCCCTAAAGATCTTCAAGGCAACACAATTACTAAAATGCTGTTACATACTTGAACATTTCACAATGTTACATTTCTCATGTCTCTTCTCAGTGGTTCTCAGGTAACTCTTTTTAAATGGAATTCTATAAGAGAAGGGAAACAGCAGCCATTTTGCCCAGAGAGCATTCATTAGTATTCCACTCAAACTTAGTGGAAGCAAATCAGGATGAAAGTGTAATAAAGAGGTCATTTGAGAGAGCCCTAGGATCAGGGAGCCCTGGGTTCAAATCTCCACTCAACCATGAAGCTCACTAAGTGAACAAACCTAAGCCAGCCTTTATCTCTCAGCTCAACCTTATAGGGTTGTTGTGAAGGGCAAAGTGTCCTGAAGTTTGGGATAAAAATGGATTAGATAAATGCTCATCCATTTTTGTACTGCCACAGCCTTGGTTTAGTTTATTTCCTTACCCTCACCCTCATTTCTTTGGCTTTAATGCATGGCTTGGAGAGGAGAGATTTAGCTTTGTTTGTTTGTTTGCTTCCTTACTTCATTTCTATGAATTGATGTCATGACCCACCTTGGGGGTTGAAGTGTGGGACATAAATATTTAGATAAAGAAATGAATAATTGTTCCTTGATTCCCTTCTGTATCTATTTACCCCTGACTGCTATTGATGCAGCTGGGTCGCTTCTCTGGTGGTACAAAGTGGTTGTTGTTACTATCTTCTGTTTATTTTAAGTGCTCTTTTTTAATTAAAGGCAAATTTTAATGTACTTCACTCTAAAGAGAAACAATGTTTATATTTAAGGCAAAAACATAAAGTAAACAAAGAGACAAGCTTTTACATAAGAACATAAGAAGACTTGCTGGATCAGGCCAATGGCCTAATCCAAAATGTTTTAACCTAAAATACATATTTTAGCCTTTATTATGAATTTTTGCATCCATCTAAACCTAAAATATGTATTTTTTTAAAATACAGTGCACATGTTTAAAAATGGTTTTTTTGTGACACAATATTCAGGAAGTATGACAAATGAGGAAGAAATGGAGGCAGTGAGGGATTTTACTTTCTTGGGCTCCATGATCACTGCAGATGGTGACAGCAGCCACGAAATTAAAAGACGCCTGCTTCTTGGGAGAAGGGCAATGACAGGCCTAGATAGCATCTTGAGAAGTAGAGACGTCACCTTGCCAACAAAGGTCCGTATAGTTAAAGCCATGGTTTTCCCAGTAGTGATGTATGGAAGTGAGAGCTGGACCATAAAGAAGGCTGATCGCCGAAGAATTGATGCTTTTGAATTATGGTGCTGGAGAAGACTCTTGAGAGTCCCATGGACTGCAAGAAGATCAAACGCATCCATTCTTAATGAAATCAGCCCTGAGTGCTCACTGGTAGGACAGATCGTGAAGCTGAGGCTCCAGTACTTTGGCCACCTCATGAAAAGAGAAGACTCCCTGGAGAAGACACTGATGCTGGGAAAGATGGAGGGCACAAGGAGAAGGGGGCGACAGAGGACGAGATGGTTGGATAGTGGTTTTGAGGTTACCAGCATGAGTGTGACCAAACTGCGGGAGGTAGTGGAGGACAGAGGTGCCTGGCGTGCTCTGGTCCATGGGGTCACGAAGAGTCGGACACGACTAAATGACTAAACAACAACAACAACATGACAAATGAAGGATAGCTGTGTTCCAGATTGCATATTAATCTAGGATATATAAATTGGGCCAGTTATATGCTGAATATCTGCTTTAAACTCAGAAATAACTGAAAATTGCACATTCAGTCCTCAGATATTAAAAAAGCAGGAGAGATTAGAGTGAAGAAATGTGAAGTTAAACAGAGGCCAGTTTATTTATAACTTGTATAAACTGAAATGCAAAATAGGTGGGGAGGAGAGAATATAATCCAGTAAAAATATATATGGGGGAAAGTGTTTAATAGATTGCAAAAGTTATGTGCTATGCCCTGTGTGCTTGAAGTTCACTTAGATCAGATTTCATATAGCAACACACTACCTATCTACTTCAAAAGAAGTTAACAACATGTTGTATTTTTTGGGGGTGGGAGAACAAAACAAAACAAAACAAAACAAAACCTGTACTGCCTTCTGCCTGAACAAAAATACCTGGCTGCCTTCAATTTCCCTCAGAAGGCAGGTGAATCACACAATTCGCTGCATGTTTTTGAGGGTGGGATCCTGGAGTGTTTATCTGAGTCTTCTTGATTTTCTTCTGAGGCCCTTTTTCGCAAACCCATTTGGGAGCACAGTGGGTCTGCATGCCTTTCTATAATGTTTACAATTTCTGAAGCAGAGAATTCAGATGACATCCCATAAACTGACATCTTGTAACCCAAAGGCTCTTTCAAAGCTGTTTTCAGGACTTATGTGTAAACAAATTCCCTCTGCTTCCTTCCCCCTTTTTTATACAAACCAGGAGATCTTCACAGGGAAAATAAAACTAGGCTTAAAAGGTACCACATGACTGTGATCTGCTGTGAGAAGCTAATGAGACTGTGAACATCTGCTTCATGCACCAGTAATTGCATCTGTAATGGTTTTTCATTACAGTGTGTTGCGATATCCTAGTCCTTTGTTGGGGTGTAGTGATCTTAATTATCCTTAAGTTAAGCCCACTGTATAACTTGAAGAGAAGATTCAGCTATCAATCCTTATGAGAACAAGATAAATGCTGTCAGCTTTGTTTCCCTCCAAGACATACACAAGCAAACTCTATTGGAAAGCTCCTCTAATAGAAAAGCACATTTGTTCTCATATGATGTTTGATTCCTGACATATGCTGTTAAGGCTTTTCAGGTATCTTATTTGTCTGTGTGCATAGAACCTTAGAAACATTAGATGATAAATCTTGAAACTTTAGAAGATAACAATGTAGAAGAGTTTGGATTTGATATCCCGCTTTATCACTACCCCAAGGAGTCTAAAAGCGGCTAACATTCTCCTTTCCCTTCCTCTCCCACAACAAACACTCTGTGGGATGAGTGGGGCTGAGAGACTTCAGAGAAGTGTGACTAGCCCAAGGTCACCCAGCAGCTGCATGTGGAGGAGCGGAGATGCAAACCCAGTTCTCCAGATTACGAGTCCACCGCTCTTAACCACTACACCACACTGGCTGTACAGGCTGATACACCTCCCCACATCCATAAGGATATGGTTGCATCCAAAGCAGGCCAAAAACGTAATTCCTTTTCCAAGAGTTTCTTGTATCCTCTTAGTCCAGTAGAAGATCTGGACGGACCAGCTTTCAATAAGAATATTCTGGAATCCTGGCGCTCCTCCAGATGACCTTGATTCATCTTGATTTGCTTGCACACATTGTACATGGGGATTATGCAATGCCCACCCTTTACTGAACCTTCATCCTGGTTCACTTGTGCATATGTTATATGTCTTCCCATCAGTCAGTCATTTATCCTACTCTTTTAAATGCATTTCCCCTTTCCCTAACTACAAAAAATGCAATTTTTAAAACAGCAGATACATTGCACTAGTCAACCTTCATCCACTTGAATTGCACACACATTTTTGGGTAGGCGATTGCATCCAGCCCACAAAATACTGACTGTTGAGAGGCGACGCTGGCTAGGATGAATTACTGGTTTAGTTCTAAGCAGTCCCACAAATGCACCTTTTTGGCACTATGCACCAGCATCTTAAGATGCCTAGAAATATGATGGGTAAAGTTAACACCAACATAACTGTTGAAACCATGTTCAGAAAGAGCCTTAGAAGCTGGTCACTGAATTTGAAGCTGAGCAGATAACAGCGAGACAGGGGACATGGTAGTGTGCTGTTTTAAGCTTGTTGGGTTTCCTTTGGGGAACTTAAATGTCATTTGTGAGCCACTAGATGGCCATCTCTCTTCCAAGCTGGGGGCGCGGGGGGGGGGATTACCCTCTCACTTTGCTTCAAATGATCAACATATTTCAGCTCAGAACTGCCTTAGAACAAGGGTATGCAAAAGTCAGCTATAAAAATGCAGATTCTTCACCAGAAAGGAATACAGCCCAAGGAAGAGAAAGACTTGAGAAATCCTGGAAATGGAAGGGATGCAATGCAAAAATGATAATGAAAGGCAGAGCCCAGCTTGTAGAGATGAAAGGAGACAGAGAAGAACTTGGGCGCCCATATGAAAAGTGTCTGAAGATCATGGGTTTTGCTTGGAACATAGTGTCTGTACTTTAGGAAGGAATCTTAAAAGGGAACATAAATTGTAAAATGAGTTCTCTGAATACTTTGATGTGGTTGGTTGTGTTTCATATGAATTTGGTCAGAGAGGGTGGAAATGTCCTCCTAGGTCAATGATCTGAAAACTGCCAGAAGAAGATTTATGAAGGTTTTCAACTATATTGAGCACTGCTTGAGTTGCCATTCCACATCCTTGTGTACGCATAGAAAGAGCCAAAAATAAAATGCAAAAAGGTTATTTGGGTGATGTGCAGCAGTGGATATAGTTGTTACATATGTTTCTTAACAGAGTGGAAACTATTCTGGTTCAAATAAAAAAACAAAGCATTCTTCAGATATTTTTTTTAAAGGAAGGATATCACTGCAACTAGGGATGGGTGAATCTGTCAATTTTGTTTCTCTCTATTTTTAATTTTTCCAGTCTTAAGTTCCGTTTTCCACATTTCCACTTTGCAAATTTCTTTCAAAACAAATCTCATGAAAATTTCTCAGTATTTTTGTGTGAATTTTTTGTTACACATTGCCCGAGGTGCACATTTTTTTGCAAGGCAGTTTCCCCTAATATAATGCATTTTTAATTTTATTTTCACCAATATCCACATTTGATTTTCTTCCCACTTCTGGTATCACTGGAGGTTCATCCATTGTGCCCAGTGGCGTGGTGTTGTTGTTATTGAGTTCTAGGTTGGTACATAATAAGGGCATGTTGCTCCATGCATGCTGGTCTGTATAACTGAGACCTGGTTGGGGGAACTGGGTGGACCAGACCTGGATGAATTAGCCCATAGTTCTTCTGTACCTGGGTACTCTGTGTAACACCAGTCCAGGCCAGAGCTGAGCAGACCAGAGGGGCACCTTCCTCATATCTTCTATTTCCAGTGCAACTTTCTACAAAATGCTAGGGTAGGTTAAATAATACATTTTTAGTCACTCCAATACTGTAAATGCTGCTGCTGCTGCAGGAAAACAATGACAAATATTCTGAGATATCCTGTGTCTGCAAATTAAGATGGAGGAAATAATGTTAGACCTACATTATAGGGCCATGGTAAACATTAAAGAGATAGATGTGGAAATACTTTGAGAATTCAGGAAAAGTATTAAATAAACACTAAGATAAAGGTAAAGGTAAATGACCCCTGGATGGTTAAGTCCATTCAAAGGCAACTATGGGGTATGGTGCTCATCTCGCTTCAGGCCGAGCGAGCCGGCGTTTGTCCACAGGCAGCTTTCTGGGTCATGTGGTCAACATGACGAAACTGCTCCTGATGGTTTATGTAAATAATGTAAAGTTGAAGAAGCACTTTGAGCATTAGTTTGCACTTTAATTTGATATGTTTTTGCTGTTCCAGTGCATTCCATGCCTCTCCTCCTTTCTGAGTAAAGAGCGTCACTGCACTTCATTGCAAACGTTTACATATTTTTACCTTATATGTCCAGTCTTCCTGCTTTGTTTCCTAAGGTGGACTTTCCTGTCATGCATTGTCTGGATCACATGAACATGCCTTTTCCTTTCTTTCATCTACTTCTCATTCTTGACATACCGGTACTTTGCAATCTTACATTGCACATACTGACTAAATCACATCTGTTTTGTAATTCTTTTAGTTATGCTAACTAATATGGACGGCAATGGTGAATGTGCCATTTTTCACAGCTTTGTTTCATTATTTTGACTTAGAGGGAGATAAATGTAGATTTGATGGAGATTCCTCAGATACTTACTTATGCAGAGATGATAAGAAAGAGCCTAAAATCCAGCACATACTTTTCCTGGGCAAACTTTGTGTTGAAGCGTTGGGTATAAAAGTTTTGAATGGATGAATGAATTCATGTACAGTCCACAATGCTTGTTACTCAATTCACACTTTTGACAACCCACCCACCTTCAGTGATGTGCAATTTTAAATGTGTGAAGAACTATATATACTTCGCAATATAACACACCCACGAAGGAGGTTTCTGTTCACGTTATACCATAGAAGTAAAAGTATTACCACAGCTTTCTTTATCTGTATTCTACCTTTTCAGTTTCCTGTCTGTTAAACCTACCTAGGTAACAGTAGGGAGAAACCAACACTGACTTTCAATTCAAAATCTATATCAGGGCAACACTTTAGTAGGCGAACCAAAATGTCACAAAACAATGTGCAAACATTCAAATTATCCAGAGCCCTTTATCAAGCTATATGGTAAAAAGGAGGAAGGATGGCAGCTGGGAGAGGAAGAGGAGGGAATATGTTGGTGGGTGGTGAAGACATGGAATCTGCATTTAAACATAGTCTAAGAGCAGAGCGCAAAATATGGTTTGAAGCTCAACATAAAAAAAACCAAAAAAACTAAGATCACAGCCACTGGTCCCATCACCTCCTGGCAAATAGAAGTGGAAGAAATGGAGGCAGTGAGAGATTTTACTTTCTTGGGCTCAATGATCACTGCAGATGGTGGCAGCAGCCACAAAATTAAAAGACGCCTGCTTCTTGGGAGAAAAGCAATGACAAACATAGACAGCATCTTAAAAAGCAGAGACATCACCTTGCCAACAAAGGTCCGTATAGTAAAAGCTATGGTTTTCCCAGTAGTGATGTATGGAAGTGAGAGCTGGACCATAAAGAAGGCTGATCGCCGAAGAATTGATGCTTTTGAATTATGGTGCTGGAGGAGACTCTTGAGAGTCCCATGGACTGCAAGAAGATCAAACCTATCCATTCTGAAGGAAATCAGCCCTGAGTGCTCACTGGAAGGACAGATCCTGAAGCTGAGACTCCAATACTTTGGCCATCTCATGAGAAGAGAAGACTCCCTGGAAAAGACTCTGATGTTGGGAAAGGTTGAGGGCACAAGGAGAAGGGGACGACAGAGGACGAGATGGTTGGATAGTGTTCTCGAAGCTACCAGCATGAGTTTGACCAAAGTGGGGGAGGCAGTGGAAGACAGGAGTGCCTGGCATGCTCTGGTCCATGGGGTCATGAAGAGTCGGACACGCCTAAATGACTAAACGACAACAAAGGATGGAGTGCGTGAGGACGTAGCAGACACTCTGGTGAGGTTAGGTTGTGCATATACTGTACCTTTAATGTGCACATTCTTTCCCCTAAAGAATTCTGGGCACTGTTGTTTACCCCCCACAGAGTTATAATTCACAGCAACTCTTTATAAACTACAGTGCCCAGAATTCTGTGAGGCGGAAAAAGTGATTCAAATGTGCTTTAAAGGTATAGTGTGTAAACAGCCTGAGTTAGGTTCTATATAGGTTTCATGTTGTATCGAAGGCTGCCGTGAAGAAGGAACATACAATGATTTGAAAATGTAGAATTTGACTGTGATGTAACTGAGGTAAACTGAGCCAGACAAGGATACTAAAAGTGATGGATGTGTGTACCGAGTAATAGCCAAAATGTATAGGACTGAATGTGGGCCAATCAAAACAGGGGGAAATTCATTCTTGAATATTTAAAAGTTTAATGTTGCTCTGATTTGAACTGCACTTACTGTTTATGGGAAATTTTGACTTAAACATTAGTTTCTAAAGTAAAATAGCTGTTTAATCATTAAGTTGTCATGCAGATGTCTGGGACTGAACTGCAGAAAAGTCCATTATTTCATCAGTACAGTAACCAAATGAGTGGTCAAGTTGCCCATAAAGTTGTGGTATTTCTCAAAGCATGGTTTACATTTTAATACATTATATGTTGGTGCTTAAAAATAATGCATGATAATAAGTGAAATGAATTGAGAACATCGGACCTTTAAAAAAATTATCAATATTCAATACGAAACTCATATATTTTCAAGCTCCATTCATTTTTGATACATCATTTTTGCCCTCCATTCATAATTTATTTATGAATGACCTTTTACCTGTGTCCCAGGTGATTTACAGATATACCATAAAAACAGCTATATTGAAAGTATATAAATAGAAAGAAAACTAAAGGCAGTTTTTTTAAAAAAAGAAAAAGAAAATGAACACCTAGGACAAAGACCTTTTCACCCTGGTGGAAAAACTTGTTGGAAATACCTTCAGTTGTTTGTGTCTGGTAGGAAACAATTTTGACCCAGTGGGCCTGATCCTTATCTCTTTTCCCTGACATCGGCCAACTCTGACATCACACCCCGAACCTACCAATCATGATTTCCCTACCCCACCCCTGTAGATTTAAGGCTTTATACTTCATTTGAATCCTCTGATTCCCACCCTCTACACCTGCAAAAACAACAACAACAGGAATGTAAAAGGCCAACTTTACTAAAACCCAGAACTTTCTAATTACTTTAACAATTATATGTGACTTGAAATTATTGCCAACCACTTGCTACTAGTGTAATGAGAAAATCAGAATTCTGTGATATTCAGTCTTAATAGGAACACACACCTTGATTTATTTCCTTGTGAACTCACTACTTTGTTACTAGCCAGCAAATATTTGAAGAGGCAGAATATGTTTATGCATGTTTAACTGGGGCAAAAAAAAATGCACACCCAGTTTGTATAGGTTTTGTGTTACATGGTACATATTGTTCGTTATGTCGGACATTTCCTTCCCGATTGTTTTTGGAAGCATTGCTCATATTTTACATAAACCATGACTCACTTTTTTCCCTGTCATGGGCAAATATACAGTATGTCTTAACATCCCATCTGAAAAGTTCTCTGAACATGCAAGGACACTTTGGGGGGGGGGGGAGATCCAAGAGGAAATGCTTATCAGTGGCAGGAGGGAGGGGTGTGTGACCTAGTCAGTTTACTCCCCTTTTCTTGTCTGTACAGCTTCCCCTCCCAGAGAACAGCTGGGTGACAACAAGGAAGCTGCAGTTTACATACCACAAGAAACAGCCGGCTATCTTTTCACCTGAATCATAGGCTACATAACTTGAGACATTTTGGGAAGCCCCCTAGTCTGTGAAGGATTCAAATACAAGTTCCATCACTTGCTGTATTCCACACACAGAGAGAAAGACATGGATGCATTTTCTGTGATGCTTTTGTGAAGTCTTAGTGGCCTTCATCTTGTCTTGAATGAATTCTCCCACACAACGTATGTGACTTGTTTTCCTTCGTCTGCTTTAAAGGCCTTTAGTGAACACAACACCCGACAGATGCAGGTGGGCATGGGGGATGAGAAGAGAACTTCAGGCAGCCTGTCAGAGGTAAAGGAGTGCACTGGCTGGACATATGTGTCTGCGGCAATTGGACTTTTCATTTTGTGCTAGGACCAGTAATACTGTATCTTGTATCGGGCTGTAATTGTTGCAGTACTCTAACCTAGAGGTTACCTAGGGTACTGTCTTAAAGGCACCCCGATTTCTCTGCTTCTTTGTCATGTATGTAGAACTTTTTCATCTTCCTGCTATGAAAAGATGCACAAGCTCCTGCTACAATAAGATTAAAAATAATAATTAACTATTGACAATGAAATCAAAGTCTTTTTTCTTTTTCTTTTTTCAAAGATTGTTCTTTGTTAATGTAAGATACAAAAAGTATATAATATTATAAATCTATTATTGCTGTGAACTCTGGAAACATATAGTTGCTTAAGTCACATTTTTCAGGGGGCTCCTAATATACACTGAAACAGTACCCAATATACATATGTTTTCTTTTCTTTTCATAGGATATATTGACAAAGAAGATGCCAATAGGTGTACTGGAACAACAGATTATATCATTGGAAAAACAGAGGCAAGAGGTAATTTTTAAGCATTTTTTGGGACAAGCTGATGCACTGCAATGGGTTGTTCACTTGGAGTTTTGGGTTGTAAATTTATTCATAAATCTTTCTGGAGGAAACCGTGGCTAATCTTGCTTCTCCTATGCATGAATTGCATCATGCATGTGGTTGAAAATTGTGTGCATAATTATGGTTCATGTTTATATGTACATGTAAAATGTATCAGATATAGATGCCATAATAAAACCTGGTCTTTGAAGCAGCTTAGAGCTCAGCTGGACTTTCCTTACCCATTATGACCAATAGCTTTGGCCTCACATGTTGACAAAAAGATTTTGGAATCAAGGTGGCATATATCCACCTGTATAGTTGTCTATTTGAAGCACCCATCTATTTGAAGTATTGTGTGGTCAAAGTCTGGTTTAAACATAGAGACTTAAGAAGGAAATTGTGCCTTGAAGTTGCCTATTGACATCACCTGAAAGGCAGAATGAGCAGGCAGAGAGTTCACTAGGTTACAGTCTCCCCACTATGATGTATTGTAATGTATTTCTATTGATATCTTCCCTCTAAATTTTCATGTATAGATATAAATTAGTATATGCAAATGTTATGCAAATCTGTGACCTCTTTTGCCCTTTTTCTTGGTAGTGTGTTGTAAGGGGCTATCCTGTCTGGAATGCTTACATGATATAAAGGATGGGAAAGAAGCACATTTCATGCTGCTGTGAACTAAGTGAACTTTCAGAGCTGTGAGGGAAGTCTGCTCATCTTAGAAATCCCTGCAGAAAGTCTTGTGTTTAACATTTGCATTTCCACAGCATTAAGCCTGACTCAGCTGCCACTCCCGATTCGTCTTGCCCTAGCATTCATTCCTATGCTTTATATATCATACAAGGCAAACGGGACAAAATCTTATTGTAAGTGTTTTGATAGTAATACAAAACAGCTGTAAGTAGTGTAGTTAAGAGGTTGGAAGCAGATATAATCAATAAAATGACCTGAGGCTTCCATGCTTTAAGAGCCACATTCTTCCAATGACTCTTGCATATCTCAGGAAATACCAGTGTTGGGGAAGGCCCTGTAGGTCACAGCTCACACCAGCATTGAAACTTCCCACATTTAAGAATCCACCAAAGTCCTGTCCTCTGTTTCTTCTGAAATGTTTTTCCTCAGGCAAGAATTTGATGGTGATTGAGCATTATTTTGCTTGTGTTTGGTTAAATTAAAATTTAAAATATTTATGTTTTATCACTATTCCTGTTTTGAGAATCAGGAAATAAGGCAAATGAAATCTCTAAAATAATATGCCAGTTCCAAGGTTAAAATATAAGGCCACTGCAGGTTTCACACTTGTAATGTGAGAATAAATAATGTACCTAACACAATTAGTTAATAATTTCAGCTGCTGGCAGTGAACAATCAGTGGGATCAGCAGTTCAGGCGAATGAAACAGCAGTATGGAAAAAAGGTAAATTTCTATTTAAGTGTGACAGAACTGGAGGCTACCTTTCTATACTTTTAATTTGTTTTGTTTTGTCTTGTCTCATTTTTGAGAAGGGGAAGGTAGAATAGCAGAAAGGGTAGGCAAGGAACAAAAACATATACTGCTTCTGAAAACCTAGCAAGTGCATCTGATGTAGGTTTGAGGTGATGATTGCTGCAGTCTTTTGGAGAGGATAGTGAATTCTGATGACCAAAGAAGAAGAATTTGGATTTCATATCCCCCTTTATCACTACCCTAAGGAGTCTCAAAGCGGCTAACAATCTCCTTTCCCTTCCTCCCCCACAACAAACACTCTGTGAGGTGAGTGAGGCTGAGAGACTTCAGAGAAGTGTGACTAGCCCAAGGTCACCCAGCAGCTGCATGTGGAGGAGCAGAGACGTGAACCCGGTTCACCAGATTACGAGTCTACCGCTCTTAACCACTATACCACAGGTTAGGGCAGGCATAGGCAAATTCCGGCCTGCCAGGTGTTTGGGACTACAATTCCCACCATCCCTAACCACTGGTCCTGTTAGCTAGGGATGATGGGAATTGTAGTCCCAAACATCTGGAGGGTCGGAGTTTGCCTATGCCTGGGTTAGGGAGTGAAATTCAGAGATGGCACTGTTTACCATTAATTGTGGTGGTCTTCTTCCCCCACTCCCTTTGCTACCGCATGTGCACCTTCAGCATATAATGAAAAGTGTATGGTGAAGATGTCGGATGCATTTTTGGTGAGGTGTGAGTTTTACAATTTAGGGACTGCCGCAGAGCCTCCACCACCCCGAGCCTCTGCTGATCTTAACACCCAAGAGTGTCTCCAGATGGATTTGATGTTGCCCTGGAGCACTGTGGGGGAAAAGATGGTGGCTACTACAGTAAAATGGCCACTCCAAATGATGCTAGGTTCAGGTAGTTTGGAGAAAAGACAATGGCAATGGGCCCTATGGAAGGAAAGTGCTAGTCTTGCCGCTGTTGCCAAAGGTAATGAGAAAGAGAAGACCATGATACTGCTGTTAATGCTGAGCTGTCCCATGCACCCAAATTTCCATCCCCAAAATGTTTGCTGCTTATGAATGGGGTTGTGAGCTCAGGAGGTTATCTGGTCTTTGCTCTAGTCCTTTGTTTAAGTCGAGTGAAGCTGAGTTCTGGGTCTGAAAAGGTTAGTGTTTTAGAACATAAAAATAATACTAGTAAGTTGTGATCTAGCAAGTTTTAAAAGTACTTTGCACACAGCATTTCAATAATCTGTACAACAGTCCTGTAAGGTTGGCTAATATTAACTTTATGTAACCAATAGGAATGTGGGCCAGTGGCTGAAGATTAGAATCAGTGACTTGTCTTTTTCTTTTTTTAGTTACCTGAAGTAAGATTTAGATCAGGGATTTCCCCTCATGCAGCACAGCTAACTTCCCCCCTTTTCTATATAGGTTTATTATTCCCCATGGGACAGCTCATCACAAGCTTCAGAGGCTCAGCAGCTTTGACTTCTAAATCTCATAAGCTTAGTCATACAGATTTGTCCTGAAATGTATTTTACAGCATGTGGTGGTCCCTGCATTCCCACGTTGACCATTGTGTTGCCCGGCCACTGCACCCTGGTGAAAGAAAGGGATCTATCTTACCTCAATTATCCTTGTGTCACATTGCAGGTCACAGATGTGAAAGCACAACTGGAAACAATGCAGAAGAGTGTCAAGGAACTGGAAAAAGAAAGGCACCAAATGCAGCAGGAGTGTAGAAGGCTGGAAGCCCTGACTACAAACAGCCTCCTACAGGAAATGGTAGGAAACTGTTGTTTTACTCTCACCAGGGTGGGGGTGGGGATTTTAGTATTCATTGGTCTAGTTAAAGTTGTGTTTGCAGTTCAAAAATGACTGAAAAAGTAGAAAAGTAGTAGAAAAGTTATCTAGCTGACAGCTTGTGTTACTCTTAGACAAAGAAAAAGAGAACAAATGCTTCTATAGATGTTATATGTGCATTTATATATATGCAGCTATACTCATTAATGAGAAACACTTTGGGAGTAAACCCTGTGGAAAAATCAGTACCCACTGCCTTTCTTTGGTAGAAGAAAATGCTAAGGAGTAAACCCTACACAAGTCTGGAGTGGAGTCCCTAAGGCAGTTGGATGGTGTTTTGTGTGCCTTCTTTTGGCAATTCCTGCAGCCAAGCTGGTGGCAAATGTATTGCCCTGTTTTCCTTTGGACCTCATCAGCGAGGCCGAGAGGCAGACCTCCATATGCACTGCCCAGGCCTGCACCCCAGAGAGGTCACTTTGGTGCTGCCAATGCAGCAAAAACAATTCAGGAGAAAGCAGTTACAAGTCTCTGCAGCCACAGCAGGTGCTGTGATTCTCCAGACTTCATCCCTGGAGGAGCACTCCATTGTCTCTCAAGACAGAAAAATGCCAACAGCAATGCATTTATATATGTTGAGCCATCACTTGGGTACAGTTTCAACCAACTCTTTAATAACAGGAGCTTTGCAATCTCACAGAGGAAGAAGAAGAAGAAGAAGAAGAAGAAGAAGAAGGAGGAGGAGGAGGAGGAGGAGGAGGAGGAGGAGGAGGAGGAGGAGGAGGAGGAGGAGGAGGAGGAGGAGGAACTTTATTACGGTCACAGACCAGCATAAGAAAAACATATAATAAAGTAGTGGTTAGGAATTAAACTGATAATTGTAAGAGCAAATAAGGACAAAGAAACAAGCATAGGATAAAACATGTGAATAAAATGCCAGATTAAACACTGATGATGGATGAATAAAACCTGATAATAAACAGATAAGAGCTAAGAAAAAAACAAATAAAAAATACGCAGTTAAAACAACTGTAAGAGCATAAGGACTAATAGACACGCAGTTAAAACAACTATAAGAGGTAAAACTTAAGGGAGTACAGGTCTTGCAATATGGGCCTTCAGTTTAGGTCTGGTTTGTGACACAAACCATCCTTCAGTGAATATTCATCATGGCAGCGCAAAATCTAGCAACTGAGTGTGTGACATCTGGGATTTCATCCTGGAATAGTAGGGAGATGCTAAGTTGTTCTGTACATCCTGGGAATTTTTGCTGGATAGGCAGTCTCACTGATCCCCCCCGCCCAATGTTTTCTAAGTAGCATAGAACCAAACAGATGGAGGCTTTTGTAGGTCAATATCAGAGAGCTATTGTGCTCATGTCCTGCTGATAAGCATGTGCAAACAGAATGCTGCACTAGATGGACCTTTGGTCTGATCCAACAGGGTTCTCCATAACTCCCCAAGGGCCATAAATTCAGAAATATGTGAAATTAAAATATTAGAATATAAGAAAATCTAATCTGCCTGCTAAAATTTTGACTAAGTAGAGGTAGAAAAAGCATTTGCAATGGAGAAGCCATGTATATCAGTGGCCTTAGGAGGGACCATGGTCCATTGATGGAGTACACACTTTGTACATGGAAGGTTCCAGATTTAGTCTCTGTTATTTCAAGTGTGAAGGCACATGAAACCATCTCCTTGCTGAAGCTAAGCAGATCTGAGTCTAGTCAGTGTCTTGGACAGGTGACATGGGAACCACATGTATGTTAGCTTGGGTTGCATGATGAAAGAAAAACAGAACATAAATGTAAGAAAATAAATCAAGTTGCACATGATGGGAAAGGACCCTTGCCTGAGACTCCGAAAAGCCACTGTCAGCCAGAGTTGGCAATACTGGGCTATATAGACAAATGATCTTGTTGTTTAGTCTTGTCCAACTCTTTGTGATCCCAGGGACCAGAGCATGCCAGGCACTCCTGTCTTCCACTGCCTCCCACAGCTTGGTCAAACTCATGTTGCTAGCTTCGAGAACACTGTCCAACCACCTCGTCCTCTGTCACCTCCTTCTCCTTGTGCCCTCCATCTTTCCCAACATCAGGGTCTTTTCCAGGGAGTCTTCTCTTCTCATGAGGTGGCCAAAGTACTGGAGTCTCAGCTTCAGGATCTGTCCTTCCAGTGAGCACTCAGGGCTGATTTCCTTCAGAATGGATAGGTTTGATCTTCTTGCAGTCCATGGGACTCTCAAGAGTCTCCTCCAGCACCATAATTCAAATGCATCAATTCTTCGGCGATCAGCCTTCTTTATGGTCCAGCTCTCACTTCCATACATCACTAGTGGGAAAACCATAGCTTTAACTATACGGACCTTTGATCTAACTTCATCTAAATGTATCTTCCTCTTTTCTGGTTTTCAAAAACAAATTATTAATCTATTTTCTAGCAGATGATTGGTCTTTCAGACAGAGTGAAACTACCCTTTTTCTTACAGAATCTGGCACATTTGATGTTAGGCAGGTATTACTGGAGTGACTAAGACTGTTAGTTTCATTTATTTATAGCTCTTGACCTCGGAAGTCAGTTGACTTTTGAGACAACTGAAGTATTCCGTTTACATTTCAAGTTGGATAAAGTCTTAGGCTAAGCTGTCGTTGAAGCACAGCCAGTTTTACCATTAGGCAAAATGAGGGGTCCACCTCAAGCAGCGGATTTTTGGTGTCATGAAAGGGCAGACAATTGGGGAAGAGCCACTTGTGAGATTCACCCGTAACTTTTCATGCTGTGTTTTTACTTCCTCTTAACTGTCTGGACTTTGTGTCTGGAATTGTTCTTGTTTTAATTATGTTGTAACCTACCCTGGAATCATATGATGAAGGGTGGCCAGAAATATTTCAAATAAATCTGGGGGGATCTCCTCCTGCTTTGTTTCCCCACCACCCCCAGTAAGTGCTGTCAGCTTTGAAACTGTAGGGTGGAACAAATTCAAGATAAAATACAATTAAATCCCCCCCTCTAAGATGTCATTCCTTTGGCTGGGGATTGTGGGGCTACTCTAGTGCTCCAACCATGACCTCTGCTGCCTCCTTGACTGACACATCGTCCAACAACAAGGCCTTCAGGGTGGTATTTATAGATGTGAAGGGGTAAGCTCTATATTTCTTCAGCTACCTCATGCAGTTTTATGACCTGTATGTGCCACATGAGAGCCCAAAAGGTAGTCAGTAGAATTTCATCAGACTTTAGTGTATCTGGGATGAGCTATCCATCAGTTTTGCTGCTGTTTTCTTTCTGAGAAGTTTGGCACGCTTCCTTGGAATAATAAAAAAAAATACAGCACATCTGTCAAGACCAAGAAAAAATGCAACCATCTGCACTTTATCAACAATCTATGTGTTTTTACATTCCAGAGAGACAAGAAAATCCTAAAGGAAGAGAATAGACTTCTGAAAGAAGAAGCCTCCTTAGCAAATACAAAAAAGATTCATTATGAACGTGAAATAAGTCGGCTTAACAAGGTAAGGATATTCTTGTTTCAGAATATTGATCTCTTTGCTTTGAAATCTTTACCTGCTCAGGTAAAGAATTTTATCCAGTAGGCAGCTACTGATTGTAAAGTTGGTGAGCATTCTTTTGGTCACCTGCTGCACTAATAGCTTCTGAGAACACAAGGTAATAAAATTATACGGAAACATTGTTTTCAAAGAGCATGCTTAAGGTGGCTGTCTTTATTTTAAAAGAAACACAGCCATGCAGGGCCCTGATCCTTATTAAGCTGCTTGTCCAGATTGCGGGCTAGACCAGTACCCCAGTGAAAATGATCCCTAATGCTATTTGTTCCCCCAGCTGCTGTTTGTAGTAAGTAGCACCTTCAGTGGCAAATAGCAGCTGTGCATTTGTGTATGAGATTTTTAAGGAGAAACCAGGTCAGGAAGAGGGGTTTTCTTTTGGTAGGGGGAAACATGTTTGAACCGAGCTTGTAGTTTGTCCCCCCTTCACCCCAGGTAACGTGAAGACTATTATAACAACAACCTACATTATTGCATGTTCACTCTGAGGAAACACCATTTGCATTGCCCTTCCCTGCTTCACACTTGATGTGAATGCTGGGGAACACAAACAGGAGAGAGCTGTTGTGCTAACGCATTTGCTTGTGGGTTCCCATGGACAACTGGTTGGCTTCTGTGAGACAGAATGCTGGACTTAAGTTTGGAGGAGATGGGGAACCTTCAAAATGCAACTCCCCAGCCCTCTGTATCTGGCTCTTGGGACACTGTCCTGATCATGGCTCCTCTCCCCAAGCCACACTTCTCTCTGGCTATGCTCCACACTCTCCTTGCATCCTTGTGCCTGGCTGGATTGTTTCCTTGAATTGCACTCACCTTGATGGGAGATGGAGAGATGTAAAGTGTGTTTGTGTGTGTAGAAACCTGTGGCTTCTGTGTGGCTGGAATGTTGCCTACTGAACGAAGGTAGGAGTCATGCCCATCCACTTTTGGCTCTGGCTCTGGCCCTGACCCTGACCACCACTGGCATGCAGTCACTGGAAGGGAATGTGGTCCCTGAGCTGCAAGATGTTCTCAGCCCCTGAGAGAGGCTGATCCATCTGATCTTTTTATGTTCTAACTGATTTTGCATGATGCAACAAATGCTGTAAATATCTTAGAGTAGAAGTAGGGAATCTGTGGCCTTCCAGACATTGCCGCCTATTGTAGCTGTTTGGTAAAGTGCAACTAAATCCCCTTAGCTTCTACTTTTTATGTTTACTTTCTGAATGCCACAAATTCTGATTTATATTTTATATCATATCATATCTACTAACAGTCAGCTCAGTTCTCTGAACTGCTGTCCTTATGCAATCAAATGGTGGTGCGCTGTATACTTGAAGTATACAGATAATTTTTTTAAGCCCAAAGGGAAGAGGAGTGTGGGATGACTGCTGGAAGGGTGAAAACAAACAGAAAACTAGGGCATGGTGAGGGAATAAATAATATGGACTGGAATATTGAATGGGAACACTCCGTGCTGCAACATTTTGTTGCAAGCCCCCCATGTATGTTATAGTTTAGCTGCATTTTTGCCTTGGACTCAAGAGGCTGTGTGCCAAAATGATGGTCTCCCCCTGACTGTGTCTCTACCTCCCTTTCTCTCTCATGTACAAGAGAAATGGGATGATGTATGTCTCTCTTGATTATTTGGAGAATATGGCCGCGATCCAAATCTCCGCATCTTAAGCAGCTGGAATTAGGTGTATGTAACCCACTTAGATACTCGGAACACCAAGAATAAGTTGTTTGGGGAAGGGAAAGCAGGAATAATACATCCAGCCCCTTCCCCCCATCTTGAAACTATGATAGGCAGAATTAAAGTATTCAACAGGGGCTATGCATCACACCCCAGTTCTTGGAGCAGGGAAAGGAAAATCAAACAAGCAGCAGCTATTTGTACATGCAGATCCACACCGAGCTTTTGCACACAAACCAGCCCTGGCTGGATACTCCAGGTGTACAGCCAGCTTCTAAAATGTTGCAAAAGAATAATAGAAGGCCATTGCTGGAGAGGCATAAAGCATATTTCCACCAAGAGAGGCTACATAAAGCAATGAGGGTATTTCCTTTTAACCCTATCTCCTGGTAAACCACGAACACTTCCTGAGGAAACACATTTCTCTGAAAAATAGTTCTATCTAGTTTTAAGCTAAGCGACAAAACACAAAACTTCAAGCATAAAAAATACACTGTCATTAAAATAAAAACGTTAGCTCTGGTCCACTTGAATCCTGCAATTAATTACAGGTGGAGAAACAAAATGAAATGTCATCAGCTAGCATGCAAATAAATAATGACTTTCAGGAAGCATATTGTTGTTATTTACAACCCAAGAATTTTGAGTCATGACATAAATTGTGAGAATCTGAGGGTGGCAAAACTGCCAACAGTATTTTTCATTGCACACTAGTGGAAAGTTATAGAAAACACCTCAGCATTTACAGCTTAAATGCCTCCTCACCACCCAGATGTTTACCAATGATCACTTCAAGCTTTTAACTTGAATGTAAAACTCTCATGTATCATGAATTGAGAAGTAATTGGGAACTACCAGTGTGGTGGAGCAATATGGTGGAGATGCCCTACCCTCATTGTCATTGTTGCAGCTTACAGTACAGTTGTACCTCGGGTTAAGTACTTAATTCGTTCCGGAGGTCTGTTCTTAACTTGAAACTGTTCTTAACCTGAAGCACCACTTTAGCTAATGGGGCCTCCTGCTGCCGCTGCGCCACCGGAGCACAATTTCTGTTCTCATCCTGAAGCAAAATGCTTAACCTGAGGTACTATTTTTGGGTTAGCAGAGTCTGTAACCTGAAGCGTATGTAACCTGAAGCGTATGTAACCCGAGGTACCACTGTACTTGGATAGGGCAGGGAAATTAATTAATTAATTAATTAATTTTTATATCCTGTCTTTACTCCAAGGAGCTCAAGGTGGCATATATAGTTCTCCTCTTTCCCATTTAATATTTGCAAGAAGGCTAGAGCACAGTCAGCCCAAGGTCACCCAGTGAGCTTCATTGTTGGGTGGGAATTCAAGCCCTGGCCTCCAATTTCCTGGTTCAGTACTCTAACCACTACAGTGACTGACTAAAGAAGTGCTATAGGAACTTACTCAGTGTTACAATAAAATTATGTTTATATGGATATATAAACACGTCTGCAAGAATCCATAGGGCAACTGATACATTTACAGCACAATCCTATACATGTCTGTTTATATGTACTTCCCGGTACTTCTTGCTGTGCAATCCTGTGCACACTTACCTGGTCCACTGATTCCCAAAGAGATGTCCAGGATTGTGCTGAAAGAATGACATGTTTCAAATGGCAAGGAGACTTAAAAAGGTAAAGGGACCCCTGACCGTTAGGTCCAGTTGCAGACGACTCTGGGGTTGCAGCGCTCATCTTGCTTTACTGGCCGAGAGAGCCAGCGTTTTGTCTGCAGACAGCTTCCAGGTTATGAGGCCAGCATGACTAAGCTGCTTCTGGCGAACCAGAGCAGTGCACAGAAACACCGTTTACCTTCCTGCTGGAGTGGTACCTATTTATCTACTTGCACTTTGACGTGCTTTCGAACTGCTAGGTTGGCAGGAGCAGGGACCGAGCAACGGGAGCTCACCCCATCGCGGGGATTCGAACTGCCGACCTTCTGATCGGCAAGCCCTAGTCTCAGTGGTTTAGACCGCAGCTCCACCCACGTCCCTTGGCAAGGAGGCTTAACATATGGCAAAAGAGAGATCTGGAAGTGAGGGAAACAACCCTCATCAAGAAGAAAAAATGACATAAGGTCATCTTTGGATAAGAGAGCCTTGAATACAGCACGCAAATGTATTGTCATCTCCACAGGTGTAAGCCACATGGTAACAAGAAAAGCCAAATGAGATCTCGTGCACATTTGTTGCATGGTTAACAAAACATATTGAAGTCAGGTTACGATTTGGAACCAATTAGAAGAACTCTTAAATGTAAATGCACTTTGAGTTTGTTAGAATGTAAGGGTTTTTTTTGTTTTGCTTTAGTTCCATTCCTCCTCTCATTTGTGATTAGTTACAATAATATGCCTTATTTAAAGCTATCAGTTTCTAAGTTACTTCTAATTTTGAGGAATTAGATAGCTAAGACTGCATTGCGTTGGCATCTGTCTGTCTCAAGAGGCAATGGAGTATATATCCAGGGGTGAAGTTAAACTGCTGTGTTAGCAGCACTGGAACGACCTCTCCAGGGCACAAAAGCCTGGGCAGTGTGTATGGAGGCCCTGGGCTGCCCAGATGACAAGACCCTGCTCTTGGCCTCACTGATGTGGTCAAAAGGAAAACAGAGCAATATGTTTGGCACCAGCTTAGCTGCAGGAATTGTTGGGAGGAGGCCTACAAGCACCACCCACTCCAGGTTTCTGTAGGGTTTACTCCTCAGTCTTTTCTTCTTCTGAAGATAACCTGCAAGTCAGCGGAGGTTTCAGATCAGTTTTCCTTCTCCTAGATGGGCTACCTTTCCAGGTTTATGAGCCTCATCTGCCCAGCTAGGACTAGGAGTTTGGTTTTCTGATAACTTAGAGCACAATCCTAACCGTGTCCACTCACTGGGGTTGGGATTGCAGCCTAAATAGTACTGTTGCCTAATGTGATTTTAATGATATAATATGCTGGCCATGTGTATGTAAGAGTTATTTTCTTTTATAGTTGCTATAAAGAATTACACAGTGTTCTATTTATCAGTTAAAGTCAGCATATCAGGGGCAGATGTATGTACTTCACATTGCTGATTTTTCTTGGTTCAGGGCATTCTGCTATGACCAGTTTCAATATCAAATAAAAGCTTCTCTAAATACAGAGCAATCCTAAGTAGGGATGAGGAGAAATTCAATTCAGTTCATATTTAAAGCCTAATCTTTAGCCAAAATTGCATAGAAGGGTGTGCAACCTTTCTCAACCTTTTTGAATTTGCCCTTCTCAATGGAGGGTGCAATCCCAAACACACTTACTAGGAGGAAAGTCCTATTGAACACAGTGGGACCTGCACATAGGTAAACATGCATAGGACTGCACCATAGGACTCCCTTATTGTGTGGGCTCCACTGACATGACCAGCCCAACCACAATAAAGGGCTCTGCAGGCGAATGTGCTGAAATTCTAATACGCAGTTGAATGGAGCCTGGTGAGAGTCTTTGGACTGTGGTAATAATACTAATCTAACACTAAGTTTTTTTAAAA
The DNA here is from genome assembly GCF_027172205.1 of Podarcis raffonei. Classification (NCBI taxonomy): domain Eukaryota; kingdom Metazoa; phylum Chordata; class Lepidosauria; order Squamata; family Lacertidae; genus Podarcis; species Podarcis raffonei. Next base: position 52,211,303 of record NC_070610.1, read on the forward strand.
GCCAGAAAATGAGGTATTTGACTCCCTAAAAAAACTAGCATACATGGTTTCCCCTCCAAAGAATCCTGGAAAATATAGCTCTCTGAGGAGTAAACTACACGTCACAAAATTAGTTGGGGGAAGCCATAGTTATTAAAGTGGCATAAAAGTGCCTTAAATATTCTACCACCTTTAGGTTGGGATAATGGGACTGGGAGCGGGGATTGATCCCACAGATGCACACATATCTTTGCTGTGTGTGTTGGGGATGGTGGAAGCTGCCCACTTATTCAAGACCGTAATATCATTTTATCTTCAGCTGTCTTTGCACCTCCAAGGAATGGGGGGCTGCCCCCCAGTTTGAGAACTCTTGTAACACAGATTCCCCAACCTTTACTAGGGATTATAAATATGTTAGTTAGAATGGCTAATGAAGATTGTACTGCTTAAAAAGCAATGGTTTTTATGTAGTGAACTCCATTTGTAAAGTACTTTCTCCCCTTTTCTTCCTTTTTGGCTACAGGCGCTTCAGGATGCCCTGAAAAATCAAAGTGCCCCCTTGCATGTGACTCCTGTAAATGCCCAGGATATGAACTGCAACCATGAAGAGATGAAAATGCAAATGGAAGTTCTCAGGCAACAGGTATGAATGGATTGCATATGAACTGGAGCAGTAGCATTGTAATTCATTTAATTCTAAAGGTAGAACTCCTAGGTTTTAACAAGAACATTTTATTCTGCATACATTCATGTACATGAATTCCATGATGAGCTCAGAACCATTATAAATGAAGGCTGGCATTTTTAGTATAAAGTCTGGTTTTCAGATGTAGCACTACCATTTGTACTAGAAAACTTCAATAATAAACAGCTAGATCAGCTCACACATCCTCCCCAACTGGTTGATCTATATTTACGTTTTGTTTTCATACTGCTATTTTAGTTGCAATACTCCTACGCAACTCACCTGTCAAATGCCACCGATGGGAGTGGATAATCAAGAAGCCACGTGCCCTTTCCCCATTTTTGTGAGGCTATACGTTGCTCATGAATCATGTTCTTCTTAGTGCAAGACTTTTCTTTAGTTCAATATTCTAAGTGGACAGATAAATTAAAAGCATATAAAGTGTCCCCAACTGGCTCAAATAAACTCCATTATCTGTGGAACGGAAGATTGATTTAATCAGTGTTGCAGAACCTCAGGAAAAGATGTGCTGCTACCTCTCTCCCCCCCCCCCCCCCCCGGTTTCCTTTTAGGCAGGAACCCATCCGTTTAAAATTATGTTACTTTTCCAGTTAACCTTAGGTTTTAAGTCTGTCATTCTGGACACTGTTAGAGTCAGTTGCTGAAATACAAATGTGTAGGATGGGAAGGCCCGTGGACTAAAATACTTGTTTCTGTCACGTTTGAAGGGCTGAGCCAGATTTTAGTCTCATGTAATGCATGCCACATGTGGAAGGGTAAAGCCTTGAATTTGATTGTTCAATAATGGATTGTACACACAATAAAACAGAGGATATCATTCCCTCCCCCCTTCCCCCTATACTTCAGAGGGCACTTAAATCTAGAGTCTTTTTTTCTTTTTTGTATCATTTCATTTTATGCATCCATTGAGACGCTGTGGAGTTCACACTGCATATTGGAGGACAGAAGGTTCCAATTCCATGTTATAAGGACATTTTGCACTACCACCTTTAGTTTTCTAAGCCTCCTTCATGTCTTAAGCTTGCAGTAATTATAATAAGGGTTGTGGGGACGGTATAATAAGGGGAACCAACAGCAGGGCCCATGGACAGTTTTCCAGCCCCAGCCCCCCTCCTCCTACCTTATTGTGTCTGTTTGTATGGAAAGGGTAGGAGAGGTCACAACCATTCCCCAAGACTCAAAAATAGAGGAAGCTTAGCCAAACACAAAGGACTCTACTCTTTCCCAAAGAGAACCAGGATGGCAGCCAGCTGTGTGAAAAAGCAGATAGTGTATGCCCACTGGCTGATCACTATCAACTAAACATCTAGAGCAGATTATCTACTTGCTTTATGGCTTCGCCAGCCCTGAATTGCTTCCACACTGTAGTCATTTCTTCGTTCAATTATTACAAATAATTTGAGAAGTTGTTGCCAATGTGATTTATACAATGTCTTCCCTGTTACCCTCACCTCTTTTTAAATACCAGGTTGGTGGTGATTTTAAAACAAAGCAGGTACTGCAATTGCATCTCTATTCCTGAGCAGGAACGCTATTCTAGGGAGTAGGTTCGGTTAAAGCAAATGCTTCTGGATAATCGTGTTTTTGATCTCCCTTTAAGGCTGCATTAACACATCAGTAGTGCCAGACTACTTTCCCATCTGCTGTGGGACATTGCAGGATTGCTGAATACAGGAGTATACATCCCTGTGTGGAACTACAGTTCTAATTCTGCTTCCAGAATTAATGTGGAAGAACCATGAGTCCCAAGGAGTCCTAAGCTACATCAATACTATACTTTTAAAGCAATTCACAGCATAAATTTCCCCTCTCAAAGAATCCTGGGAATTGTATTTTGTTAAGGGTGCTGGGAATGGTAGCTCTGTAAGGGATGCACGGTCTCTGTTTTGTGGTTGAAATTCAGAATTGACTAACTTTGGCTTTAAGGTTCTGAAAGTGGTATTTCTAAACTTTGAGATTCTGAGCACATCAAGTAGAATTCCCTGGGAATGTGCAGGATAGACTGCATGACTCATGGGGTTGATAATCCAGTGACTACAGACACTGGTGCATTATCACTTATCAGCATTTCCAGTAAGTGGTTGTTCATAATGATTTTTAATTTAAGTCTTCCTGACTTACTCAGGTACATACTCATGGGGGGAAAGATCATGACTGATGCAAGCCTATCCAGATGCATAGACTTCATCATCTTTTAATCTCTTTTTGGTTTACTGATGATTTTAATTATTATTTTTATTATTTTTATTTTTTAATAACTTGGTTTTAACTATTGTATTGAATATTTCTGGTAAACTGTTTGGAAGTTTTATTACAATCAAGTGGCATATAACTTCCATTAAATAAATAGCAGGAGGAATTGTGTCAACCAACACCAACACCCACCCAGCCCTGCCAATAATGCTGTAATCCTTTAAACCAGTGATTTTCAATCAGTGTGCCCTGGGGTGCCTTGAATGATGGTCAGGGCAATACTGGCCTCTGTCCCTCTTTCTTTCCTTCTCTCCTCTGATGCCCTCTCACAGAAAAAATGTAGCTGGTCAAGGGAGCCATGGACTCAAAAAAAGTTGAAAACCTCTGCTTTCAACTACAAGGAGACAGAACCCTTCATTGCATAATGGAGCACTTTACAAGAAGCACAGGTTTGGAGGGGTGAGGAAGCCCATTTTCAGCCACGGTCTGAAGGGAAGCAAGCAGTAGACCTAGCTATGAGCACCATTCCTATCTCTGAGCAGTGCAAGATTCCAGGAGTTCCGGGTGCTTTTCCAGGGTTTGTGTTTCATACAGAATGAGGCACAGTGGAGAATGTATCTTTGGGATATATGGTTCATTTACACATATACAACCTGAGTCTATGATGGAGGGATTCATAGCATTAGCATCCATTTCTCCCATAGCTGTAACCTTGGATTCAAACAGAAATGAAACATTGCACTCTCTCTCTCTCTCTCTCTCTCTCTCTCTCTCTGTTCCTAGTTTGTTGCTTTGCTTCTAATTCACACCTCTCCAAACTCTGCTCTCAACTCTGTCCTTCTATCTGCAGTTGGGGGGGGGCACACCCATTTACCATCTCACACAGATCCACTTCCTTTGTTCCCCTTAATGGCCCATCTCCCAGGCGATCACCTCACCAGGAAAGTAGCCTTGGCTTATATTTTAACACTTGCTGGATCCAGGGGTTTGAAGGGTCTCAGCATACAGCCTGCTCTCCTCAGCCCCATGTGTTCTTCCCTCCCATCAGTTCTTGGCACAAACAGAGCAGCTGCTCTAAGAAAGTTTTTTGAGGGAGGAGTAGGGAGGGTGCTGGGCCAGGCATGGCTGGCTTCAGACTTGTTGAATCTGCTTTCTTTTTTTACTGGAACTTCAGCAATAGCTATGTGGGAAAGATGCAACAGACAGAATAAAAGAACAGGGCGACTCCTAGTGAAGTCTAAGCATAGGACTTTGTTTTCAGTACCAGAAATGAGCTGAACCCACACTCCTTTAACAAACAGATCCACTTCTGGCTAGCTTTCTTCATTTCAGCAGCCTAATTTGAGTGGGAAAAGTAAATTTCTTGTTAAATAATTAGGTGTTGGAAACCCTTGTCAATCTACTGCAAATGACCCAAAGATAAAACAATCTAGTTCCAATCTATCTTTTGCCCACCTCTGCCCTGGACTGTCTCAGAGATTGCCACCTAAGGTGGTGTCTTTTAACACAGTGTATATACTGTATTTTTTGCACCATAACACTCACTTTTTTCCTTCTAGAAAGTAAGGGGAAAGGTCTGTGCGTGTTATGGAGGCAATGGCTATGGGTGGCATGCCTACTGATTTTCCTCCTCTAAAAACTATGTGCGTGTTATGGTCGGGTGCGTGTTATAGAGCGAAAAATACGGTATATAGAAAGTGAGTGTGTGATCTGATAAATTGCCAGCAATTGTGTCAAGCCACAATTATAAGTCTCTCTTATAAGCATACATTTTGTAAAATATTTGCCACAGTTGGGCATGGATAGTTTTTTAATAGAATCTCATTCTCCAATGTGCTGTTGTTCTTGTTCCATCCAGAGTTATTTAAAGATGTGTTGTGTTTTTCCTTTAAAAAAAAAATCAAAGCCTTTATGACTCTTGATATATGAGACAGTGAGTGTAGTCCTGAAATACTAAAATTAAAGGGTGATTTACTGTTGACATAAATCGAATTCAAATTGTACCAGATGAGTTGAAATTTTACACTAATTACTTATCAATGGAATGTATTCATTTGAATGGCTAAACATTTTGTAATCATGCCTGCCTGAAGTTGCCAAAACTCTTTGTCCTGGAAAGTAGCTTTTTCTCTCTCTCCAGAGCTGAGAATTAGCCTGTAGTTGTATGCATGTTTACCTGGGAGTAAGCTCCATTGAACACACTGAGGCTTACTTCTGAGTAAAAGTACATGATTGCTCTGTATATTACCATTTAATTTTGTTTGATGGATGGAACTAAAAGCCTGTGTAAGTAGAGGGAATTTATAGGAAAATACCAAATTGAAGCCAGAAATCCCTATAATCTTTCTGTGATTGTTAATTGTTATTAATTATGTGATTATGGATTCTTTGATTATTAATTCTTATATCCACACCAAATATAAAAATCATGTAAAATTCTGTGAGACCTCTAATTACCAAAATGTCAGAACCCACCATGACATTTCTTTTTAAAGCATTTTTCATGTAAATGGATAGACTTGCCTATTTTGTACCTTTTATAAAATTAAGATTTGGGGCATTACCTCTACTGAATATATATTACATTATCCTCATTTGTAGGTTCAGATATATGAAGAAGACTTTAAAAAGGAAAGATCTGATAGAGAGAGACTTAACGAAGAAAAAGAAGCACTGCTGAGAATTAATGAGAGAATACAGTTTCAGTTGGACACCCTAAATTCTCAGGTATGAATAAAAACAAATGTATCATTGCCAAAACATGTGCATTTCCTCCTTATTTTCTCTCTTTCCATTCAACCCAATTCTGGCTTCCGTTCTATTCTGGCTTCCGTTAATTGACACAGATTTTATATGAGGTCACCATCTGGGATGAAATCATTCTGGAGTAATGTTGGTGATGAAATGAGGAATAATTTGAAACCCACACCCTGAACACACACAAATACACACACATACTAACTAAATGGAGTGACTTGTGACAAATGCAGTGCCTCACGAAATATTTTGTAACAAGAACCTAAGTTCTTTTTTTGATCTCTTGTTTCTGATCCCAGATAGTTTCAAGGAAATTAAGCAGAATAACATTTTCTGGCTATTCTGTATGATTTCCGCAACTAGGGCTGCATCTTATATATGCTTGCCTAAGCTCCATTTGCATACATACAACAGAGTGAAAATGCATTTATTCATTTTATGAATTGCTTTCCACAAGGTAAAGGTAAAGGGACCCCTGACCATTAGGTCCAGTCGCTGATGACTCTGGAGTTGTGGTGCTCATCGCGCTTTATTGGCCAAGGGAGCCGGCGTACAGCTTCTGGGTCATGTGGCCAGCATGACTAAGCCGCTTCTGGCGAACCAGAGCAGCACACGGAAATGCCGTTTACCTTCCCGCCAGAGCGGTACCTATTTATTTACTTGCACTTTGACGAGTTTTAGAACTGCTAGGTGGGCAGGAGCAGGGACTGAGCAATGGGAGCTCACCCCGTCACAGAGATTCAAACTGCCAACCTTCTGATCAGCAAGCCCTAGGCTCTGTGGTTTAACCCACAGTGCCACCCAAGTCACACTAGGTATCCTGAAGCAATTTACTATATATATATCACATAGGATTGCTCCACTAATCATCTGCCTCTAAAGAGCTATAAGTGACAGTCAACCCGTGAATAGATTTTGGAAGACTAAGTTCAAATCCTTGTTCTGCTAGGATCTCATTAGGTTAGGCCCTTGTATCCTTGAAGTGCTAGCGAGGAAACATGATAAGCTGTATTTGAATCCTGGCAAAGTGGGGGCACTGTGGATGAGTGGTCTCTGTGCCCAAGAAATCAGTCAATTGCCTGCACCCAACAGGATTGCACTCCTTCTGAAGGAGCAGGTATGAAGTTTGGGTGTGCTTCTGGATCCAACTCTGTCACTGGATGGCCAGGTAGCATCAGTGGCTAGAAGTGCCCTTTACCAGCTCTGACTTATGTGGCAGCTACAACTGCCTGGACTAGGAGAGCTTGACCACATCGGTCCAGGCATTGTTGACAAAATAGGATTACTGCAACGTATTTTCTGTGGGGCTTCCCTTGTACTTGCTCTGGAAGTTAGTGCCAAATGCTGCAGCACAGCTGCTGGCAGGAGTGAGACCCAGTTTGCATATTACACCTCTGCTCAGAGATCAGCACTGGTTGTCCATTGGCTACTGGGCCAAGTTCAAGGTGTTACTATTAGTATATAAAACCCTTGACAGCTGGGGACCAGCTTACCTTACCCATAGGCGCCTGCTCGGCCACTTCAGTCTGCATAACTGTCACTGTCACAAGTGCCACATACCTTTAATGTGGCAGCACCATACCGTTTGGAACTCCCTGTTTTGGCATAAGGTGGGTGCCTTCACATTATTCTTTTTGCTGCCTTCTTAAAACATTTTTGTCTAGGGAAACATTGTCAGTTTGCATTTCTTAGTGCAGAAAGTATTGATCTGATGTGTAGAGATCTTTCCTATTCTACTTGATTCAAGAGGGTTCTGGAAACTTCTCTGTGTGAAAGAGACAAGCAGAAGGTTTATGATGTTTAGGTTATACCTTCAGAAAAGCTGGCTTAAACTGGCTTTGTTATCTTTTCTGTCATGGTCATGCTGACTATAAAAGTAGGGCCAGAAGGAGCCTGGGTTTCACTTTGTCTTTCTGCCTCTCTTTCCTTCTGGTGTGGAGTTCTGTACATAGTATGCATAGTGTTAAGGTTTAGTCTTATTATAAGTTATTGTAAGTTTAAGTTAAGTCTGCTGCAACTCTGGATAGACAGTGCCAATCCTGAATGTATTTGATTTGTGACCATTATGCTCATTTGCCATCAGTAGCAGTAAAGCTCTGCTGAATGAAATACAATAGCCTCTGGTCTATTTTGGGGAATCCTGCAACATGTTAAAGTTTTTACTCTGCTAATTATACATTGGAATCTATGCTGGATCAATATTGAGTAGAATTTCAATGACAAGCCTACCAAGACATGCAGAAGTTGAATATGATTTGTCTCTGTTGATTTTCATCATCTTTTGAATATTTTTAAATACCTGTTTTTAAATATATATTTTTAATCAATAATTTTATTTTTATAAACGGCTTAAGGGTTTTCTAGCAATCAAGTGGTATGTAAATTTGGTTAAATAAATCAAAAGTGTGCTTGTGCCAATCACTGTCGATGTCGCCTTTTGGTTCCACTCTGTTATTTTCTGCCTCTATCTGGCATCCTTGCTCATTAAGCATGTTATCCTTCTGCAGCCATGGTGCCTTCCTATAAAATCAGAACATTATATTATCGTTGTAGAAATTGTATGGTGTGATTTGACATGCTTAACTCTTATATAAGTAATACATAAATGCAGTTATCAGGTTTGTTTGGGGCTCTTCTGATCAACGTTTCTTGCAGGAATTGGAAAGGAAAGGTCAAAATGTAATTTCTCACTTGTCAGGTGTCTCAAATGAAGAGGGAGTGGCAAGTGAAACGGGTTGCAATGATGCAAGGAAGCTTAATATGGGACCACAGAGCGAACAACAAAATGTTATTGGCCAATTCTATGAACTAACACAGGATACCCGACCAATGCTTGTGCAACTATTTCCTAGAACTATTTGTAAAGGAGACCCATGGCATTCCTGGGGGGCTTGCACTATGATTTAACTGCCCTTTAAGTTTAGATCCCCCCCCCCAAATAATAATAATTGGCAATGGCTGGCATAATTTGTGCCTTCTCATGAATGAGGGCTTTGGCTTTAACAAGCAAGAGATGTTCTGTTGACATGACCCAAAACAATTTCCCTCACTGTTTCCCTCACCGTTGACTTTGGAGCATAAAACAATTGTCGCCTGATGAACCTGTTAACTTAGCTCACCAATCTTCCACAAGGGGGCATGAGAGTTCTTGATTTCAGCAATTGCTTTTTGATAACATACTTCTATGCACGCATGCATTTTTCAGTATGAAATTAATTTCCCCTACACAGGTTAAAGACTGCCAGGAAGAAAGGGAACTACTTGAGAAGCAAGTAAAGCAACAGGTGTGTATTGTACTTCAGATATGTTTTTTCTAGGAGGCTCAAATGACACACAGTTGCAATCCAACCGAACTAATTTTGCTAATGTGATGAACAAAGAATTTGTCTATAGGACTCAGTGCATGCCATGACTTTGTGCAAGTACAGGCAAAGTGCAAAATATGGTCCCAAGTTGAAGCTAATTTTTTGTTGAAGCTTAAAGGTTCCAGCTATTTTGGCTGCTTTGACAGAGTTGCATGTTAAGTGGACAATATATGGTGAAATCTCTAAGCTAAAGGTAGACTCCATACAATTTCCAGTAGTCCAGGGAATGGCCTTATCCCTCTCTATGACCATCCAAAACAGATTGTGTTGATTAAGCAAATTTTTGCAAATAGGTTTTTGTGTGCCTAATGCATCCAGGTTAGATAATTTTTGCCTTTTCTTGTGCTGTATTTTAATGTTTCATAGTGCAGCAGGCTGTATTCCCACTACTGGCAAACTTGTTATCAGTCTTGTGTTACTTACTTAGAACTAAGGATGCAACTACCTGAATAGAAAGGCACCAGCTATCAATTGTACGTTGCAGTATCAAACCAGGAGTACAGGAAATACTAAGATGTTACTACTTTAATTGGGAAGTGTATTTATTTATTTATTTATTTATTTATTTATTTATTTATTAATTATTTCAATGTTTGTATAGGCAAGAGACCTCCAAGCACTCACAGAAAAACATGGCTTCCCACATCAGATGTTTGTTCCTGCATGTTTTAGTTGCAGGAACTGTGGGTTACTTCACCCTTACCCTGAACCTCAAATAAAATTGGCTCCGTGCAGCATTCACAGAAAGCAGCAGCGCCCAGTAAGTAATACTTCTGCCAGCCTTCGCTTCACAAAGTGGAAACCAACATTGTACAATTACAAATGCAAGGATTCTGCAGGAGTAGAATAATGTGTGCATTGTGAAATGTAAACACTCGCCTCTCTTTCTTGCCTTGTCATTTCAATTTTTCTCTTTCGATTTTTCTTAAATAATTGTTTTTGTAACTCATAACGTACATACAGTGGTACCTCGGGTTACATACGCTTCAGGTTGCATACGCTTCAGGTTACAGACCCAGAAATAGTGCTTCAGGTTAAGAACTTTGCTTCAGGATGAGAACAGAAATCGTGCTCCGGCGGAGTGGCAGCAGCAGGAGGCCCCATTAGCTAAAGTGGTGCTTCAGGTTAAGAACAGTTTCAGGTTAAGAACGGACCTCTGGAACAAATTAAGTACTTAACCCGAGGTACCACTGTACTCCCATCATCTTTCAAATAGCTCACATCTCCTGCAGAGTACCCTCTATTTTTTCTCTCTGACCAGAACAAAATATATTTTACTGCATTCTTGGTATGCTTCAGGGCCCAATTCCAAGTAATAATCTTTAAAACCATTAATGAGTTGGGGCCACACTGGTTGAAGGATCATCTTCACCTATACAAACCTGCCTGTCCTTTGAGTTCAGCCCCTGAGGACCTGATTTTGTGTCCTTCAGTGAGAGCTATAGGGTTGACCTCACATCAATTTGTGGAATTCTATTCTAACTGAGACCCCATCAATTCAGGTCTTCAAATGGGCTCTGAATAACTTTGCTTTGAGTTGTTTTATCTTGGACTGATAACTGGGTTTTGCTGTTTATAAACTGATTGTTCATTTGCCGGAAATAGTTTTAATTATTTTTATAGGCTAGTACGTAAAGTAATGTTAGCAAAAGCAGCATTGTAACTCACACAAGCTGTCACTGTGTATAATAACTCTAGCAGTTGTACACCACCTTGTGTAAGGGCAAGACACACATTAGATTTGACTGCTACACTGTGCTGAGATTGATGGTTGTTCAAGCGGGTTGCCACAATTGCATTCCTTCACATTATGGTGAAGAACGCAACATGGATGGAGTTGCCATTATCTCATTTCTCCAGGACAATCTCTTGCATAAGCCACCATGGAAGTGAATGGAACCTGCCAAGGACCACACATACTTAAGCTTAGATAAAACAAGGAAAGAGCCATAGATAAGCAGAGCTTTTGTTTAAGTATTTTCCCTTCTGTTTCTCTTCTCTTATATGAGCTTGTGGGGGGAAGGAGTTTCTCACTAAAGTTTAAAACTGAGGCCTAATTAATTTTGGCCGCTGTCCTAGAGCTTTCACCATCTGGGTTTCTAGCTGTGCAATGCATCCTGGGGGTTTATAAATTTTGCCTTCCTTTAGAAGACTGCTGGAAGGGTGGGGTCCTTTGCTGATTGGTTGTTTTGAAATCTATTCCCAAGTTCTTTTGTGATTGTTTTCTTATATAAGTGTAGCTGGCTCCAGTAGGTTTTGTTTTTTTAAAAATAATAATAATTCCCAAGCTATTTGTCATCAAATGTGAAAGGTGTTAGAATTGAGTGAGTGTGTAGGCTCAGCGTATGGAATATAGTACAGATACTTCGTTATAGTTTGACTTTCTACTCCTTCCCCCCCCAACTCACATTTACTGTTTACTTTTCAATCATCCGAGAAATCTTTTGTTTAGTCTGATTTTGAATCATGTCTCTTTATCCTTTGGAGTACTTTCAAGATCATAATTGTGAAAATTATGTTAACTGCCTTGCAGAAGTGTTCACACGTTGTTGTTTGGGTCTCTGAGAATACATCATATGTTTGTAGTTGAGTACGGCTAATTTTACTAGGGAGTGTTTTGCATGTTTCATTGAATATTTATCCCATCCATGCCCTGATGTCTTTGGGTAGAGGCTTAAAATAAAAAGTTAAGAGATAAGATATTTAATATAATTTATAATACAAACTAAGTTAGACCATTGGGCCATCTAGCTCGGCTCTGTTATATAATACCCTTTGTAAAATTTAGTTTAAGGTGCTTGTGTAACATGGTTTATTTGATAGTAAGCTGCTGGAATTCAGTGGTTCGCAATGTAGGTGTGACCACTTCTCCATGCCAGTGCAAACATCCAAAAAGCAAGGTTGGATTTCACTCCATTTTTTCTCCTTGTAAAACATCTCAGTAAGGTCTCCTCCAGACAACATGTTTATGGAGCATTCATTCTGGGAAAAGCTGTGATTTGTTTAAATTATGGCTTGTCCAAAGAGATATCAAACCTTTGTTTCTGGCTTGTTTAGATATCCATAGTTAAAATTAACTGTGATTCCTTCCCAGTTCCTAGATGAAATGACAACCTGCAGGTATTTTAACATGGAAGCGGATGCTTCTGATCTCCCCATTGTGAGTGTGCTGGAGAAATGGGGAGAAGGCTCGTGCACATAATACTATGCTATGCTTTAGCATTGCATTTGAACCAGGTCATAAAACTCCCAATCACTTAACTGTTACATCAATAACCCAGTTACATTAACCATTATATCTGCAACAGTGTTACCTAATTGTGGTTACTTCTCCATCTAGGAACTGAAACCATATTTAAACAATTGTTTCATGTTCTGGAGCCCTCGCCTTCCATAACTACAAAAGTAACACCACTTCAGGTGTAATAGTTTACAATAGTTAGAACCTAAGGGGAAACTGGTATTCCATAAGAGAGAGAGGTGGGCCTTTTGTGGCCTGCTCCTGATTGCCTAACCATGGTTAAGCAACCAGGATCATTTCGCCTACCCCATCTCAAAAGAAGTTTTCCGCATAGGAGAAACTTTGTGTGTGAAATGCACTGGAGTGCTGCATCAAGCTTTGGAGACATAAGCATCAACATAGGGTTTCCCTGGCCTGTGAACTAGAGAAGAACAGGGTGATTTACAATTTGGATTAAATGATTTGGATAAGGAAGTGTAGTGGAAGGATCAACTGCAGTAATGACTTTCTTCTGTAAACAGATCAAGAATATTAAAAGTATAATCCCAATAACATCAGTTTTCCATTCTTTTTTCAGATGCTCAGTATACCAGGAGTAGGGAACCTGTGGCCCTCCAGATATTGTGGGACCACCAACTCTCATTTTTAAAATAAATAAAAATTTATTGAACTTATATACCGCCCTCTATCCACAGGCCATCAGCCCTAGTCAGCATGGCCATTGGGATGATAGTAATTTATTCAGCAGCATCTAGAGGGCTGCAGGTCCCCAACCCTTGAACTACTGGAGCACTAAGGTGACATTTCAACTGGCATACTGTATTATTCTTATTTTTAATTTTGAAAATCTGCCTTACGAAAATTATTCCAGTTTTGTAATTAGGAGCTGACTGTCAAAATCTATAAGAATTTGATTGAAATGTTGCATGTTTTTGTAAAAAGCTATTTTTTTTCTTATAATAATATTTCCTCCCCCAAAAAATCATTTTAAAGTTCAAATGCTGACCTGCTGCCATTAGAGTGGGAGATTAGAATTCTGTTTTGTGAGGTCACCAGGGTTTTAAAAGAATCCTAGCAAACTGCGAACACGTTCCCTTTGGAACATGTTCACCTGTCATGTTGATGCACACCAGGTTTCTCTTAGCCTCTTAACAGCTGACATTGACTGTAGTTAGAGACCTAACTGTTTATGATAGAATCAGGTGCATTCCATCTCACCCTGTCTTCTCCTGCTCTGTTTCAAGGTTAATGAGGCTCTCAGAAATCTGGTTTGTTAATGTTAATAAAGTTTGTTTTGATTTGTGGGATCTAGGAGGTTTCACACAACTCTTTAATATTGTGCTCACCATTCAAAAGACACAGCAATAAAAAGAAAAAGAAAAAGAAAAAAATACAGCTGAAGAACTTAATCAGAAAAAAAATATTTGATCAAAATAAGAAGGAGATTTTGGGGGTAAATTACTTTGGTATGACTAATGAAAGGCTTCACAGTATAATTATATTTACCATGCTGCTATTCTTTTGTTTGAAGTGTCTATGAAGTCCATATTGCTGTAATAATGTTTTATTGTTCTGCGCAGCCAGACTATCAATGGTATGTTCCTGACCGGTTTCCGCCAGATGTGCCGCACAAGGCAAATGGTAAGGCAACAGCTGTACTGAACACACTTTTTAAGAGTTTCTTTTTAATGGGCTCTCTCCCTCTCTCTCTCTCTCTCTTGGTGATCAGTAGTAAACTTTCATAAGTACCCAGTGTGTGATTTGTATACAGCTCTATTTTGTACAACTTCAATACATGCATGCAGCCAAGGCTGTGAATTCTAAATATAATGCATTTGTGTACAGCTTTTGGTATTGCCAAGCTACTTTAAAACATCTAACATGCCTTAAAGAATCATATAAATCCCTTACTGAACACCTAAGAAAAATGAAGGACATTGGAATTGCAGTGATCCATTCATAACTTGGTTGACAGTTGAACAAATGGTACATCTAATATATGGTCTCTAAGGAGCTCAGTCTAGCCACTATGGGCCTCTCCTACAGCCAGTAGAGAGAACAGTGGCTGACGTCAAATCTAGCTAAGACTTTGCTACCCTAACACTGCCACCATTCTGTCTTCACACCAAATAAGTTCAAAGGCCATGCAAGATAATTATTAGTCCACACACCTCAACTCTTCTGGTTTAAGGGACCCATGGATGATGTCATATCTGAGGGTCACCCAAAATCCTGGAAAAAACACTTTCCAATATATCTTACCCAATTCAAGTGCGTAGCTGGTTCAGCATCAGCTCAACCCTATAGAATAGGAACATGTTTTCCTTAGAAACACAAATCACTCTGGCTTCTCTTAGGCTAAGCTGAAGCTGCTGGGCAACTTAATTTGTTTGTTTGTTCGTCAAGTAACTGTACAATTAGTTCTGAAGCATTTGCACACTATCTTAATCCATTTTCCTCTCTGTTTGCACATTCCTTTCGTATTCTTTCCTGTTTGTTGTAAGCACCCCTGGAGAAGGAAAATGTTTTTGTTTCAGAGGCTGTATGGTAGAGGTGGGCAGAAGCAGAATTTGGTCCACCAATAAACCCTTGGCCACTTTATGGTGGGCCAGCTAATGCTTTCTGGTTGTTGGGATGCTTGCAAAGAATACTGAATTAGGTGGAGTTTGATCTTATACAGGAACGACTTACATTCTTAAACAAGAATTCAGGCTCTTTCAACATGGAGTATTAACAGTTAACGTGGGCTAGTTGCGCATTAACTGATAAAAAAATCATAATCAGCATGGATTCCAGGTTCAGATGGAGTGGGGTGTGTGGCGTGACACATGAGCAAGATTCTTCCAGTGGACTCTCCCCATAACAGGCCATCACCTGCTCACTACTGCTCATTTGCATGCCAGTCCTTCTTTACTTGGTATTGCCTCCCAGCAAAGCATGCCCTACCATTTGGAGGAGGGTGGCAGCTGCATTAGGCTTCTGTTGGTCCATACAGTTAAAAATAGAAGATGCTAGGCTGATAGTAACCCACCTCTTCTGTGAGTGTGAAGGACATAGTTTCCTTTCCCTCATCCTATCAGAGCAGGAAGAAATGCAGGAAGCCTAAGCAACTGTCATGGGCAGGACAAATGAATTTGAAGTTTGGGACATTTTTAGGCTTGTTGGGATCATACTGAACTAGTTGTGGGGTGGGGGTCTATCAGAGTCCTTTAAGTCTGAGAATTGCAAAAGTAGGTTCCGTACTAGAAGGCACAAGAGGCATTTATTTTGAGTTGCTTATAGGACAGCAAATGGGGAGAGAAGATGGGATTAGAGCCATGCACAATTTTGTACTGCAGACATTAGATAGCCTTGGGATTGCCAGATCTCTCACTTTGATAATGGAAATCCAATTGTGAAGACAGCATGGCTAAAACATACTGGAGCGCAATTCGTTATAGAGGCACAGACTGTCATGGAAAGGATGTTTGTGCAATACCCCAATGTGTAGATGGTTAGAAAGTGAAATTTTATGCACTTCCAAACCCTTCTGTGACCTTGTGCAAATGTATTTTGATGAGTCCCACTTGCTCAGAATTTTACAACAGTCCCTTGCAGATTGTTTCACAAATGAAGCATGAGATATCCAGAAAACTGCCTGTTGTTCTTAGAACTAAAGCTCCTTACAAGCCATGAATTGGTTAGCTATAAGATTGCTTGGTAAGCTCTCCATATGAAAACTCTGCAGCCCTTATAAGTACTTAATAACTTGAGAGCGTAAAGCTTAGCCTTGCTGAGCCAGCTAACCTAGGAGATCAAGTTGGCTGGCTGCATGCATTGAAGCCTTTAAGTGCTTAAAAGCTTCAGTTTATAAAGTTGTTGTGGTTTGGGGGGCCAGCTGTCCCCGGGGAAACACATGACTTTGACAAGGAAAAGCAATCTTCAGCTTTGGGAAAAGGCATTTGGAAAGTGCATGAAATTTCCTTCGATGTTTTGATTTGTTTACATGTTCAATCTGCAAATGAGAGCCTGAAGAAAGGAGAGAAAATCTTGGAATAAGTGACCAAGTAAATAAGTGTACTTATAGAAGGCTAGTTATTGTGGAATCTGTGATCCTAATGCATGCAGGTTTTTCACATCATTGGCAGCAAAATGGCAACTAGTATATCCTCCCTCCCCCAATTTAATCCAGATTTGCCCTATCCATAAAAAACCCAGTATTTTAAAACAACAACACTCTGTTGCCAAAAAGCCATTTGCAATACACGAACAATCCATTTGCAATATTAAGCCTCCCTTTGAAAGCCCCCTTAGAATTGTTGTCTCTGGCATACAGAGATGAACCAAGTTGTGAACAATCCAAAGGGGTGAGGAAAGGGGCTTAGTAGAAGTAAACAAGGAGTTCTGATTTCAAAAAGGGAACAACCTAGATTCAGCAACTTTTCAGGGCCACAATACACTAAACTTTTCACTTAGTATTTAAAATAGCTCATTGGAAATTACATTAGCAGGTGCAGAGGATGAGCAGGATCAGAACTTTCCTTTTCTCCCCTGCTGTAGTCTCACTCCCTACGCCTTGACACTGCTTTTAGTTTCTGAGAGGATGGTTTCACTGGTACCATTTGAATTTTCCTCCTGGAGGTACTACTATTTATTTATTTATTTATTTATTTATTTATTTATTTATTTCTTATTAAATTTTTATACCATCCTTCATCCGAAGATATCAGGGCACTTCACAGCATAAAAATACAAATTAAAACCAGAAAATACATAAAAAAACAAGAGCAAGAACAAACCAAACCAATAACCCCCTCCCCTACACATTTAAAAGGGCATAGAAGAGGAAAGTTTTCCCTGGGCATCTAAAGATGTAGAATGAAGGTTCCAGCTGAATCTGCCTAGAGAGAGCATTCCACAAATGGGGAGCAACTGCAGAAAAGGACTGTTCTTGTGTTACCACTCTCCGGACCTCTCATAGAGAAATCACAAGAAAGGCCTCAGGTGGCTATTATTATCCTGGGATAGCTCAGCTGGTAGAGCATGAGACTCTTAATCTCAGGGTTGTGGGTTTGAGCCCTAAATTGTGCCAAAGTTTCTTGTATTGCAGGGGGTTGGACTAGATGACCCTTGTGATCCCTTCCAGCTCTATAGTTTTATGATTCTATTATGATTGCAGAGTCCAGGTTAATGTATACAGGATGAGATGATTCTTGCAGTATTATCAGCTATGGGGTAGGTGAATTTCACTGGGAATAAGTTGGGAAGGAAAGGATCAGCCCCACAAGGTCTCGTGCCATTGCACCCCTCCTCACACACTCCTCTTATGCACTTGGCAAACCACAGTTTCCTGTTGCAACTGATCTTGGAAACTGTTTAATATTGGACTACAAACTATAACACGAAGCCAGCAGCTGATCACAATGTATGAAAAGAGGCAACACATGCTGCCTACTGTCAGTCATTAATTTTGCATGATTTCCAAAAGTTCTTAAATCCTTTTTGAAAGGAGCATCTGAATGCTCATATGCAGCATATTGGTGGTAAATGCTGCATGAGTGAATAAGGCAGCAGTTCTTTCCCCTCTACACAACAGTTTAAATCAAATTTAATCTTCATCTCTACTGTTCTCCTTGAGCAGTATAATCACTCAGGCGTCTAAACTCAGGTTTTGATGCATATACTGTTTTCTTATCAGAAGAACACAAGGGGGCAGACTTCAAAAAATTGCTAGGAATATGAGGAACATGATTTGAAAGAAGTGTGTGTGTGTGTGTGTGTGTGTGTGTGTGTGTGTTATCCATGCATGTATCAAGGTTTATTACTGTTCCACAGTGACAATTGCTGTGGCTAAAGAGGTATTTTGACACTCTGCACTACTCATTTGGGCAGGGCGAGGCAGCACAACTCAGATCAGGATGGTGGCTAGAGAGGCAGCAGCAGTCAAGCTAAGGTTTCATGTTAAGATATTATCAGTAGTTATCCATGTACTCAGCTCATGGCCCACTCGAAACAAGTGTTTTAATAAAATCCAGAAATTAAATACACATCCTCCCAGCAGAAAGTGTAGGAGTGAGCATTAGCTGTCTCCAGCTTTAGGCTATGGAGACAATTTAACAACCACTTAAAAGTTCTTTTTTTTTAAGCACCATTATTTCCTCCTCTTCTCTAATGATGCATGCTATCCACTTGCTGCCCTACACATATGCAGGATATTAACTCAAAGGCATTTCCATGGCTTTGGGTAGCGTACGGTGTCATGCTATGGGGGTTCTTTCAAGGCATGCTGATGAATGCAAGCCATAAAACTGCTGTCCCTGGTCCATTCCCTTCATCTTCCTCCTGCCTTCCAACTTTAGGCTACTGTGTCATAAAGAGACAACCCCAGGCACATCCTGGTGGCTAGGATGTGGGGGACAGGGTGTCTGTGTCACTCTCTTCTGATCCCTGCAGCCTAGACAGTCTTTGCACACAGCTGCTAGGAACTGGCTGCCTTCCATAGCAATCATGGGAGTGTCTGGACATTGTATATTATTCCATTCTTTTACTATTTTTTTATAGTAGGGTGTACTTATTCACCAGGCAGAGTTAGGGGAGAGATTTTGAAAAGGAAATCTAGATACGTTGAAAGAGGTTTCCCCACTTGTGGTCTTCCACCTTTCCTGCAACAGTGTGTGAAATAAAGGCCTCATACATGCTACACTCAGGGACGCGGGTGGCGCTGTGGGTTAAACCACAGAGCCTAGGACTTGCTGATCAGAAGGTCAGCGGTTCGAATCCCCGTGACGGGGTGAGCTCCCGTTGCTCGGTCCCTGCTCCTGCCAACCTGGCAGTTCGAAAGAATGTCAAAGTGCAAGTAGATAAATAGGTACCACTCTGGCGGGAAGGTAAACGGCGTTTCCGTGTGCTGCTCTGGTTCACCAGAAGCAGCTTAGTCATGCTGGTTACATGACCTGGAAGCTGTACACCGGCTCCCTTGGCCAATAAAGCGAGATGAGCGCCGCAACCCCAGAGTCGGTCACGACTGGACCTAATGGTCAGGGGTCCCTTTACCTTTACCTTACATGCTACACATCTGAAGTACATGGCTTCTCCCCAACAATTCTGGGACCCACAAAGCTATAGTTCTCAGCACGCTTGACAAGCTATGGTTCCCAGGATTCTCTGGGGGAAGTATTGTGCTTTAAATGTGTGCTGCCTATGCAGCTGAAAAATAGAGAAATGTAGAGAAAGATCTATGGGATCTGTTTGTGGGTGAGAGAGGTGGGTTCAAACAAAGGGCAAAAGGATACTGGTATCATAAATGTGGTTTCTTTTGAGTCATGCTTACTTATATCTCTCACCCACTCTTTCCTTAGCCTGTATTATCCTTTCTGCACGTATATTTTGCTGGGTACCAGATCTAAAAGTTAACTGACTTTCTTTTAGTCTAGCTAGTGATCATCCTTCCTTGACAATGGCTTCCTTTTTGGGGGAGGAGGCAAAGGATTCAGGAACAAAGGACAAGAGAATTCCAACTAGTGTTATGAGTGTCAGCTTATTTTGGCAGGTGGGATAGTATGATTTCCTTCCTTTTCCAACTGTGCAAAATTGACGAGGCAGCTTAAAAATTGGGCTGGAGCTTTTCCCTGAACCTACTTTTAATAAAAAAAAATTCTCTGGGAAAGAGGTTTTATTGCTTAGGGCTTTCTTTGCATACTTGTGATTCTGGCAAGCAATGTCAGTTTTGCTTCCAAAAGTCCATTTAGTGGGGGGCATACAATAAGATTGGTTCCCCCAGCACTTGTATTTGGGAACCACAGTTATTCCATGAAAACCTTAATTCAATGACTGGGTGTCTTATTGCTAAATATTTGACTATGTGTCATTTTTTTATTATTTAAGGCTAGTATATAGCTCACAGTGCGCAGATGAAGGGATACCACTAATCTCTCCTCTAAACACATCTTTTCAAGGGCGTTAGTGACTTATTTCGCCTATACAAGCCTAGTGAGTTAGGAGTGGGATTACAAATGGGGAAAATCAGAAGAGCTAAGGAGCAGTTCTGACGTTGCAAATATATTATTTCAAGTGTGTAGCGGGACCTTTAAAGTCCACTCCAGCTGTCCTCTTACCAGATAACTTTGGTTCCATAGCTGGATTACATAATATAATATACATGTGCACGTATTTATTTCCACAGGTGAATTCTGATTCAAAATTCAGTAAAAGAATTTTGATTTTTCTTTTGTTGAGGTGAAGAACGGAAGATCAACATAAGCCAACAGGATCTTCCTTCAAAATAAATATAGTGCATCCAAGAAGAGGCAATAAAGGTTGATCACAGGGCACCAAATCTGATCATATATTTTATTGTTGAGCCACGGCAGGAAAATACAATTCCTGGAATTGTAAGCAATAAAAACACTTCTCTTCCTAGTTCCAGAGAGAGGGTCTACATGTGTCCTAGGGCAACTGCAGATACTGCCACTGATGCATTGGTGCAAGAGAAAAGTCACAATGCAGTATAGGAAGGATATTCAGGATGTGAAAGCAAAAAGAAGGGGTGGGAGGATTGCCCATAGACCATCATAGGGTTGGTGCAAATTTGTGGCAGGGATTAAAGAGATTTCAAAGGCCACATTGGATGCCTCTCATAAAGCACAAGCTTCTCCTTCCAGCACATCTGCTATTGAAGTTAGGTTGCCGGAAAGCTGATGAGGCTCTTTGTACATTATCTAACCTACAACAATAGAGTTGCAATGCACTCCTATCTTACCCTCCTGATTTTCATTAAACTTAGCTGGGACTAATTAGTTTTCTAGTCTCATTAGGCACAGCCTCCCAGCAGCTTCTGTAAAAAGAATCAAGATGAATGCCAAGCTCCTAATAGACAGCGGAGGGAGACTTGATCTATCCCTTGACATCATTAGTTATGATGGCAGCTTTCATTATGCTGTGGCCATAGTAGAGCTATGTCCTCCATACTGATTTATTGCTGTACATTGAACCAGAAGTGGGTGAAAGGTACCTCGAAGAAGAGCCAACACCAAATTTCAGGGGCATATGCTTAAAGTCACTGTGGTTTCAAAACAGTCTCTTACTTGGTAGCACCCAGGGATGGCATTCTTGTTAGGCGGAGAGAGGCCACTGCCTCAGGCAGCAGATGTTAGAAGATGAGAAGGTGTTAGAAGATAGGACACACAGCTCTGTGTGGCTTACCTTGCACTCCTTCAGCTTGCCTGCTGCTGACAGGTGCTGCTGTCTTATCACCACTGTCAAAGAAAGACTGAGCTGCCAGTGTCAGTTTTCTGTATGTGGAATGGAAAGAAGGTGCCACCTTGTTCTTCTTCTGGGCAGCAAAATGACTTGGGCTGTACAAAGGGTAGACACACTTCTTGCTTAGCCACCAGGTTTTAATCCAAAGGAAGATTAGACTTTGGCCTTAGCTTTGCACACTGCTTTTCTTGACCATCACTCTCCTCATGGTGTTGGGGGCAAAGACAGCTGTCTGTGGGATATCCTTCACTGTGGAAATCCCCAGGGCATGAAGGCATGTGACGTTGTCTGCTTCCTTGAAGCTAAAGCAAGTCTTGGTCTGGTCCATACCTGGATGAGAGGCCACCTGGGAATCCTAGGTGCACTACCTATAATACCATTATGGAAAAAGAGGTGGGATATAAATATAAATATATAAAAACCAAAGATAGTTCAATGTAAAGGGGTAAGTAGATTTTCAGATAAACTCAGGAACTATTTCCCAGCTCAGGTATCCATTTCTGACTGAGGTAGCTATCCAGAGCCAGAATTGCACATGCCCTGATCTCACACCTTATCTCCTCCTAGATACTATTCCAGAGCCAAGAAACCCATGATCAGACCCTTTGAATCAAAATAGTTTAAAAACAATCATTAGTGAATGAGATAAACAACACAAAAAAGGCTTGCTTGATACTTAAATACATTATCTTTTCCACTGCTAAATCTACTTTTATTCCACCCATGTGTTTAAAACTGTACTTCCTTGAACACCACACTTTTTTGCATTCAGAAATAGCCTTGATGTAAGAGTCAAAGTTTTGCTGAAGGAAGTGCCTCAAAAAGGAAGCTCAACAATAAAAAATAACAACAGCACCCCCAGTTTAAACAGTAGTATGGTTTCAGAAAAGCAGCCTTCGGAATTGAATGTTCTAAGATTTATTAATTTCCTGTTTAACAGTTAATGGTCAAGGTGATTGTAAAAAGTTTCAAGTATAATGATTATCTGGTATGAGGATGCCTAGGGAAGATATCAAAGCATCTTTATACGAACATGTCTTTCTCTGGTTTGCATTGAAATTGCATATGGCATTGGTAATCCTGGTATTCTAGTAATATACTTCAAATTCCCAGATGTTAATGGGCTGTATTTTCCCCCGTTGATTTCATGAGGCATTCATTTAACATATGGAAAATCTTTGCCTTCTCATCCATTATCTGGAGAGGGGATACAAAATTAGTTCCATGCTATTTGTTCACTAATATAGATGCCACAACCTTGAAAGAGTTGAAGTTGTGAGTGTTTGATTTGCTTAACCTTTTAAATTGAAACAGTTGCAATTGCTGCTTAAGTAAAGACTAGCCTTTTCCCCATCGTTCTCTCATCTGTTTCTCACTTTGCCAGTGTTCCAAATGTATCTGGATCTGAGGACAGCAACAAAGATTTGTTGCAGCTAGGGATACTGTAGATCAAATGTCAATTTAGTTTTTTCCAGTTTTTTGGTAGGATCACTTTTCAATGTGAATTGAACTGAATATTTAAATTCTTCTCCCCTCCACAGTTGAAGCCTGATCCTAATATCCTAAACATTTTTTTCAAGCAAGTCCCACTGAATTCAATGAGCCCAAATTCATGGTAGATGTTTTTAGCATGGGAGCTGTACCTTCACTTGCAGCTGTGATCCTGTGCCAATTCTCCCTTCCCAGTCCTACTCTCTTAAAAAGATACTTCAAAATAAGCCAGTACCAACTGCGTTCAAGTGAAACCAGACACTCTGAGGGCCAAGGAATCCATATATGCAGTACTCTAGTATTCAACTGTCTTTAACTAAATGAGGGCTGTGCTGTTAAAGCTCTGAATGCAGCCCTAGGAACAATTTTGCTTTTCAGGACTTTGTTCTAAGCCTGAAGCAATAAAGGAAAGAGGGTCTCTTGAGTATTTGCAAAATGTATTTCTCTCATCATTAAATAACTGATGGCTCTCTCTATACTAGGGGCACACACAACTCAATCACTTTTACATTTCTATTAACTCAGGAAGGTTGCATCACTACTTTAGATGAAAAACTATTTTTCAATCCTCCTGGTTCTTTCCTCACAGTTTGCTTCCCCTTCTGTCTCTGTGTCACTAGTGGATTCTCTGTACCCATTTCTCTTTTAACCTTTCCTCTTTTGTACTCCCCCTTTCTTAAAAAATGTGATCACTATCTTTCTTCTTCCTCTGTACTCCATAGAGCTCACCGTGTCTTCGGTCACGTCCAGATGTCATGATTATTGAGCATTTATTACCATTTGTTTGTGGAGCGTGTATATGTTGTTGCATCAAGCCATTGTTATCCCACATTTTTCAATGCTCTCCCACCACCCCATTCCTCATTGCAAAAAGTTCGATTCTGGGGGAAAGTGGGAGGTTTTTTGCACAACAGTGCCAAATCAACTTCAAGTATGCAACCTAAATTTGCTGGTATGTTTTTTGAATCAAATCCTAAAATAGTGACAGCCTGGAAGTGTTATTTATCTCTCCCATGTGTTGTGCTTGTGTTTCCTCCCCCCCCATCTGCTCCCCTCCCCTCCCCTCCCCTCTACACAATCACTTTCTCTCTTTACTCCCTGCAGCACCATGCTTCTCTCTGCACCTCAGTCTACATTGCCCCTCTGTTTTCTCTTTCTGTATCCCATACTTCTATATCCCATAGAACCCCCTTTTCAGCTCCACCTTTCCGTTCCTTGTCTCTTTTGTGTCTGTCCCCTGCATCTGTACTGCTCTTTTCCGAGTTCAGCAGCAATGGCACGTAAGATGTCTACTTAACCATCTACACAATGAATGAAGTCTCCAGAATGCAAGTGAGCAAGTCATGCAATGTGACTAGTGGTCTGTGTGCAACAGCCTAGAGGAATTAGTTAAATTCCTCTGGACAGGAGGAGCAACGTGGATGTACAGTATTGATTCAGTCATTATCCCATTCCAATTCCCACTTTGAATGCGGTTTGGATAGGCCTTAGGTTTTGTTTGTATGCTAAGCTGGCACTGGAAAACACGTACTTTTATAACTGTTATTCACCTAAAAAATGCCATAGGTTCTTAAGTGATTCCTTTTCTGCCTCTGTCAATAGAAGCCTGGCAAACTGCCACCAATGGCTTGCATTGCACAGATCCATTTTGTTGTGTGACATGGCTGTGGGATATTATTCCTTTATGGCAGTGTTTCCTCTTCCTTGGCTGATATAAGCAGCCACAATATGTGAAATAAATGGACAATCCAACCAGGATTATGCAAGAGATTTCTGAGTTTCTAGCACAGGATTAACTCTGCTCCCAACTGTCTAATGTATCACAAACTGAGAAGAAGAGGGGGTGAAAGCACCAGTTCAAGAAGCCTATTTAGCATGTAAGACTGTTGGCGTTTTTCTGAAGAAACTGGTCTCTTGACCCAAGATGCTTTGGGCTTTAAACTAACCAATATGCTTCTTTTTGAGACTTTGCTTTTTCATTTCATGATTGACTTAGTCTGGATTCGAGCCAATGTGTCCTTGTTTCTCTTTTTGGTTTATTTTAGAATATTAATGATTCCTATTGTTGTTGTTATAGCATAATATTAGCTTATTAATATTTTTTAGTCCTGGGGAAAAAAAATTCAGCTCAGGGTATACTTATTAAGACAGCGAAGCTGGAGAACTGAAGATGTCTAATTTTCTTTCACATATGTATCCATTTATTCATAGATGCCTCCTCAGAAAACGAAGGTCCTCACTTGTACCATACGAAGAGAATGAACCAAAGCAAAGACAAAGAGCCATCCTGACATCGCCTGTAACTGCTGTTACATTTTCTTGTCCTGTTGCACTCTTTTTTATATGATATACCATTATATAACATACACACAATGGGAGATTTCTATGACTGTGGCAAAGAGACAGATTCACTTCCAGCTATGGTTGTTGTTGTGGAAAGACTTTCTCCCTGCCCCGCCCCCCACACCTTTCTTTTAAAATAGACTGTACCAAACCAGTTGCAACTGTTCAATTATAAATAAATGTCTGAAGGGTTTTAGGAAATGTGCAAGTGAGTGGTGTTATGGTGGTTTGCAAGGCAAAACGTCTGTATGCGGATCAAGGAGAAGGCAATTCTGTCCTTACCTTTGGGCACCAGAGGAGCTGTGAGGTATTGCAAGCAGAGTTGTGCATATAAAATGTGGCTAATGGGATGTTTGTCCCATCCACATGGAGCTTACTGTGTGGTCTATAACCCTGTATTTGGTCAGGGCTGACTGTAGTACCTCCCCCTCACTTCACCGTCACTCAGTGCCTAAAAGTAATGCAAGTGGGGGTTCTTTTTTCTATGTCGCCCAGAGTGGCTGGGGAAACTCAGCCAGATGGGCGGGGTATAAATAATAAATTATTATTGTTATGTCATCCTCTATGTTGTAGATCTGCTTTAATAGTTAGATTCCTGCCCTGAGCTAGGAAGTCGGAGCAGATTACCTTTAAACTTCCTACTCACTGTAAGATTCTACGGTCACCACATGGCAATCCAGCATTTTTGTGAGCAACCTGCCTCACTGGCTGCAGCAGCAAATGTTTGTATTTGGTTTTATTCGGTTGGGCTGTGTCTCAATCCCCATTTCTAGTTTAAGAATCATCTTGTTGTCATTCTGAATTCTACAGTGCATCTCTTTGAGTACGTTAGTCTGCTAAACTGGCTTGCACAGTGTGTGATCCACCACTTCAAACGTAGCCAACCAGACACGCACTGTTGCTTTGCTGGAGGATTAACAGTCTCTGTACTTAGGCAACCCTTTGCAGACAGAAGAACAAATGTGTTTCATAGAAGTCCTGCTGGGCCACCTTAGAGGGCTATTGGGCAGCAATTGATTTGGTGGGTCAGTAGCAATCCATCAACCATTTATAATGGTCAGTAGTCATGTTGGGCTGTATTGATTGTGATAATACTTGCTGTGTCCTCAAGCCAATTATTCAGAACAGTCTCATCCATATCAGTATAGCTACTTGTAAGGTTCAATGTTGCAATCTAAATACTCAATAATAACTTGTCTTCTATTGCCAGAATTAAAATCTATGGTTAAAAAAAGAGAGAACAAAAACACACACACATCCTGAACTTGCTTGCATTTACACTGAATGCAGATGGAAATCTGAATGTATGATACAGAATTAAAACCATATCGGTGATATATGTGTATATGCATATATGTGTAAATGAAATATTTCTAGAACTACTGTAATATTTTGAGCTGAAGATTAAGGCCAGAACAGAGTTTGGCATGTTTAACCCCTGCAATGGTTTAAATGTGACTTAAGCACACAAACCTGGGTGCTGGGATTGTGGCTCGGCTTTGCTTTACCCACTTTAATAACATTAAACATAATTTCCCCTGACATACAATTTGAGAACAAATGTAATGCACCTAAATGTAATTGCATTTTAAAATGTGAAAGAAATAAGCATGGCAGATGTTTGAGAAAATACTGCAGATTTTAATCTGCTTACAGCATTACCTTTCCTTCTCCTAATGGGGTAGTCCTTGCAGGATTCTATCAGAGCTTAGACTTCTAGTGTAGTTGGTCTCAGACACTGGATTGGGCAGATAGCCACTGGACCATCTTATCAAATCAGGAATTTCTGTATGTCTGTATCTAACTTTATGCAGCAATATCCTTCTAGACTCCACCAACCACCCTATAGTAGACTTGTCAATCAGTTGTGGAAGACACGTCTACTTTCCCTGTGTATTATGTACTGGACATAATTGCCACTTTAATTTTTTTTAAAGTCATTTGGATTCCAGTTAATGGATGGAGATGGTAGCATTAAAAGAATAATCTTAAAGGATTAGGTGTGTTAAGTATTTGAGCCACAATGGAATACAATTCGTGGTTAGGGATTTCTTTGCAATTAAACCGATTCCCTCAATAGCTTCATTTTTACATTCATATATCAAGGAGACAAATCACCTGACCCTATCACACCGTATAATGGAACCTGTACAACAAGCCTTAAAACTTACAATTCTCCAGAGTATATATATATTTAAAATATATCTGTGGAAGTCAAAACCACATTGCATTTTCAGCCGTGAGAGAATAATGTGAATTCCCTCTAAAGGAAGATGGGAAAGATTGGTCTCTATGCATGGGTTGGAAGTTGGCTTAAATAGCTACTATAGCAGCAGATAATTTAACTAGCAGGCAGTGTAACTGTGCTATTCCTGATTAGTGATTTGGCTAATAAGGGTGAGATCATGGAAAATGCTAATGCAGCGCCTTAGGAAAATCCAATTATAATGTAACCTAATTCAATTCAGGCTCCCAGCAGGTGACCAGTGTTTGTGGGAAGAGCACCCCAGACTCAGGATTGTCGTGAATGCACCAAACAGACAGGCCTCTGTGTATCCAATGTTAGAGCCAACAAACCCCATTTCATTCCTTTCAACACTTCAGCTCAACTAATTATGAGGGTTTCGTCTTCCATTTGTGAAGCTTAACTCATTATCATTAGAGTTCATGAAAACAGAGATGAATATATGCCAGCTACTTGGAGCAAAAAGGGGAGGGGAGGAGAAATGCAGACATTTTTGCAGTCTCAGGGTGCTTTTCTTTTCTTAGTGTCAGCACCTGCCTTTTAATGTTTTGCTGCCAAACATCTGACCCAGCAAATATTTAGTCACCTAAATCCTAGCGAGACAAATTGTGAGAAACTGGTGAGGTTGGAGTTATCAATGGGGGTGGGAGGGGAGACACACCCCTCCATTACGGAATCATGCATTCATTATATTTAGTTTTAGCTCTACAGCTAAAGTAATGTAGCCAGAGCAGAACATGTTTAAGGACTTCTTAGGGGAAAGGTATAGCTTAGTGGCAGAACATCTCCCAAATTCAACCCCTGGCATCTCCAACGTGGGCTGGGAAGGACCTCTGCCTAAAACCTCGGAGAGCTGATACCAAGTCAATGTGCATGATACTGAGCAAGATGAACCAATGGTCTGACTCCACAGAAGGTGGCTTCCTGCTTTCCTATATTTGCCAATCCTGGTACCCTCCAGACTACAACTGGTGGAAATTTCTGTCCACAACATCTGGAGGGCACTAGGTTGTCAAAGGTTGCATTAATGAACACAGTTTGCCATATTTGTGTTTGTTTGTTTTTAAAGACAGCATACTCTCTTTTTAAAAGTAACTGTACACCAAACATAATAGGTCATTTCTAGTTGCTGCGGGAACACTTTTAGCAATTAAGGATCCAGTTTTGACCTTCGTTTATAAATTTATAGCAACTCCATCTATATGGTTGCATCCAGTGGTGTCTCTCCACTGCTTGAATAACTTTTGATCTAGCAGTCTCCCACACCACCTCTTACCTTGTGCTGAGAGGTCCTCTAAACCCCTAGAGATGCGGGGTTCAGGAGAGATGGGCATCAGCAAAAGCTGCCTCCTTCCAAATTTCAATGATGGAACCCTTTGGAGGATCAAAGTGCCTTGTGTCAGTGGAGGGACAACTTTAGTCACCAGACTCCTTGGCCACACCCACACCATGCATTTAGAGCACTTTAACAGTCATGGCTCCTGCCAGATAAGCCTGGGAACTGTAGTTTACCCCTCAGCAGAGCGACAATTCTCAGCACCCTTAAACTACATTTCCCAGGATTCTTTGGGGAAAGCCAGGTATGGTTTCCAATGGTATGGTGAGGATGTGACCTTAATTCAACAGACGTCACTAACATCACAAAGTCTTCTTAATAAATACATTAAATCGTTTTCCCAATATGAACCAATGACTTGCTGGTCGACTTTTCCCTTTTACAGCATCCATTGCCTGCTCTGGGCTGCTTTCACCTGTTCTATAAACAGGGAACCCACAGGTGCTCCTGCTTTCAGGGCTGTATATCTGGCCAAGAGACCACATTGTGAAACATGAAATCAGTAAGGGAGGGGGTGGAGAATGAAGTGATTCTAGCTGTTTTTATATTTTCTCCTGGCTAAGGGTGTGAACAAGTATAATTTGTGGCAAAGCACCTTTTCTTTATGAAAGCTGTCTGTTGCAATATGAAATAAAGTTATGAGGTACTGAAAATATGGACCAGGTTTCTCAAACACTTCCAATTGCTCTCTTACTAGTTATTGTAAAAAGCGATTGTTCTGGTGTCATTTTCTCCAGCTAGTAGGGGAGGGCCATTTTGGAAGCATGCTGATGTGCATTTTGCTCTGACATTAGAATAACCTGCTAATATGGCAGATAATATTTTTGGAAAATGCGTATATTTTTAAAAAATCAACACCCAAACTATAATGATATAAACTAAAAGTAGCAATTCCAGTGGTGTCTATAAAAATATCTGGGCTAGATATTTAAATATCTGGAAACAGACACCTCCTCCAATTCCTTATGTTAAATCCAAAAAGGTCAGTTGCTGTTATTTGCCTATACAAGGGCCCAGATCTGTTGTTGTTTAGTCGTTTAGTCATGTCCAACTCTTTGTGACCCCATGGACCAGAGCACGCCAGGCACTCCTATCTTCCACTGCCTCCCCCACTTTGGTCAAACTCATGCTGGTAGCTTCGAGAACACTATCCAACCATCTCGTCCTCTGTCGTCCCCTTCTCCTTGTGCCCTCTATCTTTCCCAACATCAGGGTCTTTTCCAGGGAGTCTTCTCTTCTCATGAGGTGGCCAAAGTATTGGAGCCTCAGCTTCAGGATCTGTCCTTCCAGTGAGCACTCAGGGCTGATTTCCTTAAGAATAGATAGGTTTGATCTTCTTGCAATCCATGGGACTCTCAAGAGTCTCCTCCAGCACCATAATTCAAAATCATCAATTCTTCAGCGATCAGCCTTCTTTATGGTCCAGCTCTCACTTCCATACATCACTGCTGGGAAAACCATAGCTTTAAGTATACGGACCTTTGTTGGCAAGGTGATGTATTTGCTTTTTAAGATGCTGTCTAGGTTTGTCATTGCTTTTTTATTTATAAAATCAGGGAGTTTTTCATAAAAGATAGGTTAGAAATTATAATATTTTTTGAAAATCAGGCACCAGTGGCCTCCCTTTTGTTGATGTGGCTGTTGAGTGTAAAGATAAAGGTTCTTCAAAACCAAACAGTCATGAAAACCTTATAGATCTGAATTATTTGCCTATATCTGGAGGTAATGGAACATGAGACATGGACCTTCTCTGAATTTTGCAACGTTGAGTAATGTGTAGAGAAATGCATACATTGGGGCAAGTGTGCAGATATTAGGAAAATATCAGGCAAAACTGCATACTAACATGTATATTCGCATATATTTCCACTATAAATGCTGATTTTTTTTAAAAAAGTGCAAACTAATGTGCAAATATGGAAAATTGAACTTAAGACAAAAAAGAAATTCAAAACTGAGAGAAACAGTAATTGGAAGATTTGCCCATTCCTACATTAGATGCAAAGACCCACATTTAACATTATGTGTAACTTTGCCCTAAGTTTGTAACAGGACTGCAAACTAAACTGGCCAGAACACTCATCTGCATTACAAAAGCCTCTCTTCTACTTTTTATTTTCTAGTGAACAATGATCAGGTGATAGGACACTATGTATGAGGGAGGTCCATGGGTGAAAACACCCAGGAAAGCCTATGTAAGAATTTACTAACTTTTTTTTGTTATAAAGCCACTAGATGGAGGTGTTGTTTTAAATGATGCTGTCTAAATCAACTGCTGAAACTTTCAGGTTGGGTTCTTAAAGAACATGTCTCTCTCCTATATGGAACTGAGCAGTTTTTGATCACTTGTCTGTTTTCTGCAGCCAGCGCTGCTTACTTTAAAGTTTAGGGTCTGAAAAAATAAATAATTTGTCACACTCTTAAGTGACGTTTTCAAACTTTCTTGATCCTTTAATCTCTATTTTGTATGGGTTTCAGTTTTGCTGAATGTTTCCAGAGGTCATTTTTTTTCATTGAAAGTCCCCCCCCCTTCTTTATGCATCACAGATGTAAAGGAGTTAAAAACACCTTAATTATGAAAGTTGACAGAAGTCAGACCGCTTGCTTAATGGGTGAGAGAGGAAAATGTATAATTTGCAGGGAGGGCAAAGCCCTCAGCCTTAAACCTGCAGCGTCTGACAGAAAGCTAATAAAACCTTCAAGTGTGGCAAAGAAAACAAGGTTTAGAGCTGAATGACTTTTAGGCCTGCCTGTCAGCTTTTTCCACAGATGCTGACACACCACTGACACCATATATCTTTCCAAGTTCCCTGGTGGTGTATACTTTCTCTTACAACTATTTTTCCCCTTCTCTGAAACTCCTATTTCAGACTCCATTTGTAGCCTCTGTAACTATACAAACATGTTAATGTATCATAAACTTATCTAAACTTACCTAATAATATCCATTTAATCTCTATGCTATCTAAGGCTTTGGGGGCCCTGTTGCTATTGAAATCAGAGAGGCACCTACAATTCTCATGGTCATTTCCACAAGTGTTTTTACAGAATTAGCTTGATTCAGTGTTGGTCATTTCTTCTGTATTTTGGGAACTTATAATTTTACTATGTTTTCATTATTTCATTGCACGCCACCATGATACCTTTGAGTGAATTGGTGATTCATAATTATTCTTATAACAGTTTACCCAAGATAACTGCAATTATCAACATGGGTGGTATGGCTAGAAAAATCCCACTCAGTGTAGATCAGAGAATAATACCAGTAAACAGCCTGACCCTTCTCTTAAGTACTTATTAACAAATACCTGTATACCACATTAAATACAAAGCTGAAAACACAAATATTATGAAAGTTTCTTTTCCTAAAAACAAACTCTTCTAAGTTTC
Source organism: Podarcis raffonei (assembly GCF_027172205.1). Lineage (NCBI taxonomy): Eukaryota > Metazoa > Chordata > Lepidosauria > Squamata > Lacertidae > Podarcis > Podarcis raffonei. The sequence goes on from NC_070610.1 coordinate 52,243,586, forward strand.
TTTCGGCCGTTACAGGCAATCTCAGTGTTTGTGGCATTTTGACACAAAAGTGAAATTATCATGTGAAAAATCTGCAAAAAGAAATCAAAATAACAGTTGCTTCAGTTCCCTGACGGAATGATGCAATGCAAGCCAGCACCTCGGAGAGATATTAAAGGGTGCTGCCATCTGGTAAACTCAGTAACAAACACAAGGGCTTCAAAGGGTCTTGCTGGTCACCCATTGTGCGTGCGACGCTCTGTTTTTCATTTGTATGTTTCTTGCTAACTTCAGCTTGTCAAGAAGTTCACATTGCATGTTATCCATAATTAAGGCTGTATTTTGTTCTCAGGATCTACAGACTTTCTGTGAAAACCTACTCAGTTAAGGTATGGCCTCTTTCTTAAGGAAATGCCAATTTTCACAGTGAAAATGTTAAAATGTATCTTGCAAAAACTGTGTTGCGTTTTTAATTTGGAAGCCTGGCTGTGTTTATTCACCCTTCTAACAAAACCTAAGGTCACTATTCGGCTCAGCTGCACTTTTCTTTCATCCCATGATATGCAATGGCCTTTCAACAAGGCTAAATGTATATGTATTTGAACATTCCTGCCCACTCAGAAGTCTGTTAATGCTGTCAGCTTTGAAAATGGAGGTCTCTGATTTGGAAGGGTGTGAAACCTAACTCCAGGCTACTCTTTCACCCTGTCAAGGGTAACAAGGGGCAGCATTAATTATCCCACTTTCCATACGGTGTCCAAGTTGGCAGCATTATCCAATGTTATGTGCCTGTCATGCAGTTCCAGATCCAATGCTGGGAATTAGACATTTCCCCTCAAAGGTGTTAGACTAAACTTAGTCTAGGAATCAGGTGCACAGGTGCCCTTTCACACACATGGTTCCCAGTATATCAGGAGCTGCATCTTTGTAGACAGACTAAGTATGAAGCAAACAATCTGGGAGAACTACAGGAGGAACCATAACTCTGTGGCAGATAGCACTATGCTTTGCATGCAGAACACCCCAGAAACGTTCTGGGAAGAAAAGTCTCTGCCTAATGCTTTGAAGACCTAGTGCCTATCAGAATAGACAATACTGGCTAGATCATGGGTAGGCAAACTAAGGCCCAGGCGCCGGATGTGGCCCAATCACCTTCTCAATCCGGCCCGCGGACGGTCCAGGAATCAGCGTGTTTTTACAGGAGTAGAATGTGTGCTTTTATTTAAAATGCATCTCTGGGTTAATTGTAGGGCATAGGAATTCGTTCATTTCCCCCCCTTCAAAATATAGTCCAGCGCCCCACAAGGTGTGAGGGATGGTGGACCGGCCCACAGCTGAAAAAGTTTGCTGACCCCTGGCCTAGATGGACCAGCAGTCCAACACCAGTATAACCCAATTTTATATTGTTGTGAGCTAGGGGAAGGAAGTCAGCTACATGCCGAGATCTTTCTAACCCCAGGATCCAGCCAGTGTGAAAATATACAACAGGTTAGTTTCCTAGTGAGGTGATCGCCAGTGGAGATGGACCATTAAGGGGAATGGTAAATGGGCATGGCTCACTCCCTCAAACTCACAGACAGATAGAAGAACAAAGATGGAGTTGAGAGCAGAGAGATGGCAGTGATGTAAGCTAGAGGCAAAGCAGCACACTGAAAACCAAGTGAGACAGAATGTTGTTTGGTTTCTGTTCAGATCCAAGGCTGTGGCTATGGAAGAAACCAGGCTCTCTTGGCATGTTAATTCTGTGAACCCCTCCATCAAGGCTCAGGTTGTATATATGTGTAAATAAGCCACGTATCATGAAGACACTACATTCTCCACTGTGCCTCATTCTGAAGGAAAAACAAACCCTGAGTATCATTATCATCATCATCATTTTACAATTGTACAGTTGTAACTATGCTCAAGGCAGCTTACAACATGACGAGATTTACATAATTACAAACATAACAGAAGTCATAAACAATAAATAAAACACATCAAAAAGTACACAACCAAATGTAAACAATTTCCATGTAAATCATAAGATCTAAAACGAAAGATACAACAATAATATCAAGAACAGCAACAGCTCTCTCAACCCCCCGTAAACAATACTCCAGCCCAAGAATCTGTTCAACAGCTTCAGCTTTTGTAGCTGGAGTCAGTCAGCACTCCACTCTCCCAGGCCAGATGGGAAAGGGTCAGTAAGGCAGGGTGCAGGCCTTCCAGGGCTCACAGCCAAGATGGTCTCCTTTAAAACAACACAGATAAAGAAGTTCCAGGAGTAAGGACCTGGAACCCCTGGAATCTCACACCGCCTGGAGATTGGGGTGGTGTGCAAGAATATATTTATTGTAGCAGGCTTCCCTTGGGCACAGCAGACAGGTAGGGCCAGGGGATAGAAACAGGAGCCTGTCTGTTAAACTTAATGTCCATTTGCAACAACAGTAAACGTATAAAACCCCAAAAGAAACAATAAAGGCCTGTATGGTTTTGTACCACCTCAAAAGTACCACAGCTACTGCGTTATAGTTTAAGAGATGGTATAGATATATGGTGGCAGCAGTAAGAAGGTTTCGAAATAAATGTACCATGGTGGAAATGGGATTCAAACAGAAACTCCTCCACACACTTGGTGAATCAGCAGCGGTAAAAAGAATCTGGTTTTGCTCATAGAAAGTGGGGTAGCTCACCTCATACATACTAAAATAACATAGAAGAGCTATAACACTGCAGCAACTTGAAATGAATCTGGATAAATGCAAACTCAAAAACGTATTTTTATTATTTGCTAACAAGTACTATGTCATACTTTTGTTCCCTGTGCCTTTTTGTCAGTTCTACACTCTGCATACATGAATTTGCACCACATAAAATTAGTTCTTAACGCCTTACTTTGCCAGATTGCTTAGGTGTGCAAAATGAAGCTTCCAGCTTGTAATTTTATTCACACAAAGGTGATCCACATAAGGAATTCCTATACGAGAACAGAATCTAGCACAATGCTATTATACATGTGCACATACACAAAAAGAAATATATGTGTTTTAAATTCAACTTACCTTGACTATTTCACTGTGCCATTGAAGCTCTGAACACTAGGAATGATTTTGCTTTTCAGGACTTGGTTCTAAGCCTGCAGCAATAAAGGCAAGAGGGTCTCTTGGGCATTTGCAGAAAGTATTTCTCTCATCATTAAATAACTGATGGCTGTCCCTATACTAGGGGAGCACATAAATCACTGCCTCGGCCCCTAGGAGTTGGTGCCTATGTGGATTAGTGTTATGTGTGAACCCAGAACTCAAATTTAACCATGGTTTATTTGGCCATCTCACCCCAGATGCTGATGGTTTGCTTGATCATCCGTGGAACAACTTAATTTGTCACTTGCTAAACATGGCTTAGCCAGGGCCAGCCCAATACATTTTGCTGCTTCATAAGGACAAGATGGCACCCTTTCTCAATTCCACTGCTAGAGGATGACTGAGTGTTCTTCTACACTAATGATGGACTAGCATCCACCAGCACACCTGAGAAAGCAGGCCAGGTTCAGGGACTCAGGAAAGGAATGTGACAACTGAAGGGAACAGCTGGGCACCCAGGAGGAAGAGCTTGGAGGCTGCTGCCGCTACTCCAACATCAACCACCTGTTGCTGTTGTCTCACTATGCCTCATGGTTAGGGCCAGCCCTAAGCTAAGTATTATTATATGTGAACCAAGTCTTTTCACTCGTCAGGCTGAAAACAGTGCCCTGTCCTTGACCTAGGCAACACACTGCTTCTTCCCACTGCTTCTTCCCAAGAGCTCTGGCTAGCCAGCCAGAATTGTACAGAACAATTCCCAGCCAAAGCAGTTGCTATTGCACGCAAGTAAACTATGTCAGCGCATACATGCATATTGAGTCTTCATGTGTTTGTGGTGACCTCATGTGTCATGTAGAGCAGATGTTTCTGCTGTGAATAGTGTGTACTGCGAACAAAAACGCTTGCCTCCTGCCGTTCCTTGTAGATCCCTTCTTCCTTGAAGAGGGACACAGGCGCCAATGCCACATTGCAGTGTGCATTTATGAAATGTGTGCGTGTGTTGATCTCCTCACAGCTGCTGTGCAGATGAGCCAGCCAGCCCAGAACAGAAACAGAGCCTCTTTCCCTCTCGTGAGGACATTTGTCAGGTGTTTAAACAACCATGCTTGCACCCAGTAAATAGCACATTCAAGAAAGGAGCCAGAAGGGAGCAATTTCCACGAGAAAACCAGCACAGGGCCCTGATCTGGATGTATTCCAAACAGGACCACCATGGCTACTTTTTCTCCAAAATAAAAGCAGCCAGGTTAAGCAGGCTTGTTTGAACTGCAGGCAAGTGAGCACCTGGAAAGAAGCGTTGTTAGGTGAAGTAGCTGTCCCTGAAAGATAAAACGGAAGCAAATCTGGAGGGTTCTATTCAGGCGAAACGTTTTGAAGGATATTTGACAATATTTGGCTTACTGTATTGGCCCGAATATAAGCCACACCCGCAAATAAGCCACACCTTTAAAATTGGGGGGGGGGGGGGAGTAAAAAAGACAATACCCAGGCTGCTTCCTGGAGGGAAGCTTTGCCGGTGGCATAAGGTCGCGAATATAAGCTACATTTTAACTTTTCGCAGAATTTGGGGGGAAAGTGTGGCTTATATTCGGGCCAATACGGTATGTATTTCAGGGCAGCCCCAACATGAAAACAAAACTCAAGGGCCACACGACACTGCGAGGAACAGCTCCCTCCATGAGACATTCTATTTAGTTCCAAAAAGTGATGGGACTACCAGGATGTCCAAATAATTTTGCAGGTTACTAATGGGGAAGTGAAGTCCACAAGGAAGCCATATATTCAGGGTCACTTTGCTTTCAGATTTCTTTAGGGAAAAGATTCAATTTGAGGTATTGTGTACATTTTCAGAAACAAGTGATGTCAGATTTTAATTTTTTAATTTTTGTAAAGATCACATGACAATTTCACTCTGGCCAGATCAGATTAAGTCTGTGTATGGGAGGCACATGTGCCACTTCAAAAGTACTGGTACACCTTTCAACCCAATATGACTAGGGAGCCCATCTTATATCTGAAAAACTCTCTTATTTTTTTAAAGAGACATTCCTACTTGCAATTTCTCTGGGAGGAGCTTAACTCTTAAGCCATTTCAGTGTCAGATATACAAGCTGTTGCCCTATCCACATGTACCCAGGACCGGGAATTAATCCCTATGAATTCAGTGAAACTTCTTAATGGACATATAGAGGTCCTACAGCACAGCTGCAGCCCTCCCTATATACACATACTTGGAAATGTCCCATTGAAATCAGTGGGGTCTATTTCTGAGTAAGCATGTGTAGGTTCTGGCTGTGAAAGTGGTTTCAAGCCATCTTTAAATAACCCCAAACAACAGAGTTCTACTCTTCCCCCTCCCCCTTTCTCCCCACAACAGAGTATAATTATAACTTCAGAAATTGTGTTTGTAGCAAGGAAAGGGAACCCTGTTTCTCATTATTTTGCACATGCAGGTTTTGGATTTTTACTGTACAGCCATTCATCTTTGATCTAATTTTATAACATCATAATCAGATTTGGCACACTAAAACAAATGCTAGCACTTTTCAATAGTAATGCGACAAACTCTCCTGTTTAAAGCTCTGATTCAATCAAAAATCATCAAGGTTACAGGACTATGATTTCACTACAGCAAGGGCTGGTCTTGTGTCCAACAAAAAGAAGGAGTGTTTACCATGCAAAGACTGCATTTATTAAGTATTAATACAGATTGGTTGCAAATAAATAAGACTTATTAATTACATTTAGGATTAGGAAAAGACAAGTGGAACCTGCAACAAAATGTGGTAGCATATACTCACCTCTTCACAAGAGAGCTCCTTACTCAGGGTCCCTTCCTGTCAACCAGTCATGCGGTAGAAGCTATTAAGGAGGAGAGCATTCTGTCATTCTGTTCCTCTCCACAATTTGCTTTTGCCCAAGTTACAGTCAACAGTCTGCAGCTCCTCATTCACCTACCCATAGCTCTCTTGGTGTTTTGGATCACCACTCCCATCAGCCCCAGAAGGTAAGGTAAAGGTAAAGGATCCCTGGATGGTTAAGTCCAGTCAAAGGCGACTAGGGGTTGCGGCACTCATCTCACTTTCAGGTCAAGGGAGCCAGCGTTTGTCCACAGGCAGCTTTCCAGGTCATGTGGCTAGCATGACTAAACCGCTTCTGGTGCAATGGAACACCATGACGGAAACCAGAGTGCATGGAAACACCATTTACCTTCCCACCACTGTGGTACCTATTTATCTACTTGTGCTGGTGTGCTCTCAAACTGCTAGGTTGTCAGGAGCTGGGACAGAGCAACGGGAGCTCACCCCCTCATGGGGCTTCAAACCGCCAACCTTCCGATCGGCAAGCCCAAGAGGCTCAGTGGTTAAGACCACAGCACTACCCGTGTCCCCCCATACAAGGAGGTTGTGGTTATGAAGTCGGCTTAAATGTAAAGAAGTAGGTGGGAAAGAAACAGGTGAGCATGAAACTCTGGATGCACGAAGGGTTTGTTTGCACACCAATAACCAGTGGGCATGATCTCAGATGAAGGTACCAACTGCCTTTTCTGATATGTTTGTATGTATTGCAGCAAAATTTAGTTCTGAGGAGGAATTTTATGTGTGAGACGGATGAGATGGTGTTGTGGATATTTTCAATTAGCAGTTCTTCAGAAGGAAGAGTTCCCAAGATTATAATCTTCTAATTAGCCAGTGTTCTTAAATTGTTTCAGGCTGCTCTTACTGTGGTGGCTTGTTTGATTTTATTTTCCACAGGAGCAACAACAGACTGGTTCTTTTCTGGTAAGAGACATCTTGAGGAATTCCCCATCTGTGGCTTTTTCTCATACTTAAACTTGCAAATACTTGTTTAGGTTCCAAATGAGCCTTGGTGCATTTTGAATGTTATAGACAGTGACATTTGTGCTGTGCTATATGTACGCAACAAAAATCTGGAACATTCATTAAAGGTGCATTGGATCAAATACTTCACAGTGAATTGGGTTTTTAATGAATAGTGCCTTTTCTCTGCTTCTAAAAAGCCAAAACAGATTACTATTTCTTTTTATTTAATTGATATTGTTGTCAGGACACTCAGAACTTTTACTCTCCTTGTCATTATAAATGATAGCATGAATAAAACAAAACAAATGTGATACAATGACCAAGACACTTATAGCCTGAGCCGTGGTGCCATCTGATTTGCTATAACACAGAGAACAACCTTCTTTGCTAAGCAAGATATTCATCTGGGGGACGTGGGGAAAGACATGAAAGAGCTGTGTGTAAAGTGGTTTTGATTTTAGACATGGGCCTTGGGACATAATTTCTACTTACTATTCCTTGTTTGAATGGATGTGCACTCCAAAACTTGTGGATGTGCTTGCACACACTTGAATTATCTCCTTTTGTCAACATTTGTCCCAACAAAAACCGACCCCCTGAAAATTTACTGTAAAATAATAATATTATAATAATTTATTATTTATACCCCGCCCATCTGGCTGGGCTTCCCCAGCCACTCTGGGCGGCTTCCAAAAGAATATTAACATACTGTGATACATCAAACATTAAAAGCTTCCCTAAAAGCAAAAAAAGTAACCAAATTTTAAACTCCACCCCCCCACACAATTTTTTTTATTTTTTATTTATTAACTGGCTTTCATTATCTGCATGTAAACCAATAGGCATGGTATCAAGACATCAAGCAAAATCCATCTGGAAATTCTCCTGCACTTGCGTTTCACAAGGACCTGCATGCTTCACAATAGATTCTGCCTTAGTAAGTGTAATTCAATGCTAAAGCTGGTGGCCAGTCCTGCAAGACTTGCAGCCTGATCCCTTACTTAGAAGGAAGTTCCATCGCTTTCAGGTATGTATGAATATTGAGGACTGTTGCTTTTGGGTGGTTGCCAGGTTGCCACATGGAGATTATGCACAACTGTAAATGAGGCAAGCACTTTTTTCGCTCTCATTCTCATTCTACTTACTACCCCAGTACTGCTTTTCACCCTTCCCTACTTCATGAAAAAAGCAAGGCTGCAGATATGCTAGAGATTATTCAAGAAACTCAAGAATAGCCAAAAGGTGCAGTGGCCTGATAGGCATAGATGGTGCTTAACATATCGATAAATATATACAGATATGTAATTTTAAAAACGTGTTTTACACCATATTTCTTTTTATGTTCTAACTCTTCTTTTTTAACTTTCAGAATCAGAGTGGCATTTTAATGCTTTGAATCATAAGATTTGGTCTATAAATTGTCATGGGGAGGAATGCTGAAAATTATTATTGTTGTTAATTATTAAATTTCCATCAGCCCTTCTTCCCAGGGCAGAAAACACCACAGTAGTACTGAAGCAGAAAATAATAAGATGGCATCACAATGCAGTTGTATCGAGAATTATACGATATGCTAATTTCCTAGCTACTTCTCCAAGTGGATTTCAAAATGTAGTAAAGCTAGGAACATATAATACCAGAGTGTGTACACTGCGTGGCGAGGGGAGAATAAGTGAAACTGAGAGTGGTTTCAGCACAATCCAACCAGCACATCTGAAACTTAAATTTTAATGTACTGTCTTTTGGAAAACTGACCCCATCACCAGATAGTTGAGGGTTGTTCTAAGAAGGGAGTGGCAATCTGTGTCTCTGGTAAACAAATCTGTGGGTTCTTGTATAGTTTCAAAATCGAGAAAAGTCTGTTTGACTGGAGTTTATGTGACAGTCTGAAGCCCCCAAAAAGTGTGAGCATCATGGAAAACAGAGCCTCTCTCAAACCACTTTCAATCACCTTGACACAATTGTCTGCCCCTATATTAACATGTTATTTTCACAAACCGTTGGGAAGAAAGCTGAGTGTTGTTACTCCTTAATATAAAATGCAAATCTTAAATTATATTAACATGCAGCTTTTATATCTTTATATGCACCCTAAGCATACAGGTATATTTGTTGTTTTGGGGTTTTAAATTGTCTTATGGGTAAATCGCTTTGAGACAGTTGTTTAGAAGGTAATTAACAACAACAAAAACCCTCATGCTGTGAAAGAAACTGAAGTCTACTGTGAGGCAGAACCAGACTGAACTCTTATCTTTGTAGACACGTCCAGATATCATATACGTGGCTAATTGGTTTGTGTGTGTATGTCTATCTATAATGTATACGTCAGTCTTAGAACGTACCTGTCGTTCTCTTCTACATTCTGACATTAGCCACACTCCCACGTGGCCCAAAGCGCGTGAAGCAGCTCAAACACACTTTTTATACTTGTAGAAGACCCCGTAATGCACACCAGGCTCCTCCCTGGAATCTCACCTTAAAAGGATCAGGTACCTTAACAGGGGATGAAGATACACTTAGGGAGCTGCTGCTGCTGCCCTCAGCAGGGGGACAGAGACACTAATGGCCTGTTTCTCTCTAGGGCAGCTTTCAAGCTCTGCCCCCCGAGTTGTGTGGGACCGGTTGTGGCTGTGTGTCTCTGCCGCACCTGCCTCAGCCTGTGTGACTTCGGCCACTCTCCAGGTCCCAGGGAACCGTCGTCCCTGAGAGAGTTTAAGCAGCAGACGAGAAGGAATCACGAATCCCCTCCGCCGCTTGCGCCGCCTGCCCGCTTTCCCCCGGCTGAGGGCAAAGCCCGCCGAGGAGCGAGCGAGCGCGCGCGCGAGGGGTGGGCTGCCGCGTGCGCTCCCTCCGGGACAATCGGCGAGGCTTAGGGAAGGAGGGGAGGGGAGGCGGCCGCGCGATAGGCTTTTGCCTGGCGTTGCCCAGGCGCCTGGTTGGTGCTTGGTGGCCCCGCGCGCGCTGTGTGTGCGCGAGAGCGCGTGTGTGGCGGCGGCGGCGGCAGGACCAGGGAGGGAAAGTAGCGGGCGGGGTGTATGGGGGGAGCGGCTCTCCCAGGCTGCACTCAAGTGACATTCAGCGCGAACAACACACTCCTAACTCAGGCGGGCAGGAGGCGAGCGAGTCGCACACAGGCGCCATCCCCCTCAGCTCCTCGGCGCTGGGCTGTTCGCTCGTTTTTTTTTAAATTACACGAGAAAGACAACTGTGGGAGAAGCGAAGGGAGCCTCCAGCCAGGCAATTTCGCCCCTCGCCCCTCTTGACTTGGTCTCCTCTCCTCCTCCTGAAGAATGGGAAGGACCTGCCGGGGCTTTGCCTGCCGTTCTGCTTCCCTCTGAAAAACGGGAAAAGGGAACGGACGAAGGAACTCTAGCATCGCGACTTCGAGGGAAGTTTAAATCCCTCTCCTCACGCTCTTTCGCGGGCAACAAGGAGCCCCGGTCGCGCTCGGTTCTTCTCAGAGCCCGCCTCGCCACTTCGCCTCAGAAGCGCGCGCGAAGAACTTGGGGCAAAGTCGGCGCGGGCCAATCAAGGCTGGCCGTTCAGGTAAGCAGAAGCCGAGAGCCGAGAGGTTGGCGCGCGCGGCTTTCCGCGTTGCGCGGCTGGAGGCTGCTTCGCACCGTGGAGGGGCGCCCTGGGCTCTCGGCTCTCGCCGGGCTGAGGACCTCAGACAGGAGCAGCCTAAGCGGGAGCAGAGCAGGTTTGGGGGATGGCGGGCCGCTGACACTTGAGGGGGGACGCTCGGAGAGAGGAGAGCAGCGGGTAAGGGCAGCCCGTGCCTCGGGCGGCGGCGCCTGCCTCGCACAAGCCGAACTCAGCTGTGCGCCGCCCGGGGCTCTTTCGCAGGGAGGCTGCGCGCGCAAGCCCAGCCTTACGATCCAGCGCCCTCTGCGAGAGATCCTGGGACAGGCTGGCTCTTGGAAAGCTGCCTTCCCCGCCCCGTCTTCCCTTCCCTCTCCACCTGTTTGTGGAGACAGACAGTCCAGCTCCTTGACTCTAAAATGCACCCAGGTCGAGCATTCGTACCAGAGAAAAAAGCGCGCGGGAGGTGGGGGGGGGTAGATGCTTGAAGCGCAGTAGCCTCGAATCTGCTTTGCTGTCTGATGTCAGATCAGTTAAAGCGGATTAGTTACCTCTCGGCACCTTTTAAATCCAGATCTCCGATTTAACACACACACACACACAGCCCAGAGCCCCAATTTCAACGCAAGATCCGATGCAAGTTAGTAGCTGCTATGAAAGATATCGAGAGAACTCCTCATGCCGGATTAATTAACACGGTGATATTAAATGTTGGGACAAGTCTACAGTTAGCAGAGCGGATCGTTGGTTCACACACGCACGCGCGCCGAATCTGAGGTGAAGAATGGCTAAGGCAATCCCAGCCATTAAAATCTGGGGTTTTGACCTTGATTTTTCTAAGTTCAGGTTGGCCAAATACTATTCTGCACCCCCCCCTCTCTCTCTCGTCATCTGATGAGGCAAATCTGCCTGCTGCCAGTCTGCTTCATCCCGTGTCTGATCTTCCCATTATCCTCTTTACTTTGGGAAGGGTTCTTCGTGCTGTTGGAGGGGAAAGAGAGGCATGAACCTGAGATCAAGCCAACTTTCTTTCTTTTCTTTTTTTGCGCCGGGGTGAGGGCGGGGGAGCGGCGCAGCTTCACAAGACTTGCCCACCAGGTTTCCTTTCGCCCCCGTCGCCCCTCAGCGTCTGAGGGGCTGAGCAAAGCTCCCCTGACTGGCGGAACCGCGTCAGGAGACGTTCCCCACCCGCGATGAGTTTTCAGGAGCGCTCCTGTTTGAAGTCTGTTCTCGCATGGCATGACAGTTTTGTTCTTAGGTGGGTTCCCCTCCTCTTTTCCTCCCCTTCTGTCCAAAGTTATGGACCCTCTCATTATTCCAAAGAAGGAGCATTAGGTTATTCTACCTGCTGCCGCAGCACCCCTGAAACCTCTCCTTGTGGTGGCACAGTGATCTTCTGGAAGACGGTAATTGTGGGAGAGGCTGAGGGAGACCAGGAAAAGGAAGAAGTCTGGAAATAACCCAGAGGCTGCCTATTACTTAAAAATAGCTTCTTTTCTCCCTCTTCCAGCTTGTGATCCTGTAGTCTCTTCCAAAGTTTTCCTGCAGCATAACCACTTGCAGGATATGGGACTCTGGCATTTGTCTCCACCCACATCACCACCACAGTTTAACCGAAGCAAAACTCAAACAAGCTCTTTCAAGCTGAAGTTTAAACTGTTGTTTGCAGGGACTTAAACATCCTAATTGACTTCATTGATTTGGTTTCCTTTTCCAGTTTCAGTGACAATTGGTGATTTCTGTTTCAGTGTATCTTGAAGAAGTGTGCATGTACACGAAAGCTCATACTAATAACAAACTTAGTTGGTCTCTAAGGTGCTACTGGAAAGAATTTTTTTATTTTGTATTGACAATTGGAGTTAGAGATGAGTTTAGAGGATCAGAAAGGGGAGGGAGTAATTGAACGATTTTCTTCTTTAAGAACTGCTCATGATCGGTGTTATATTATTCTTAGCAAGTTTCTTTTAAACTCTCCACAAGTCTCTAAAACTAGTAATATTTTTAACAAAATATTCTAGAGAAACAAATGTGTGTTTCCATATGGTTTTGCTTGTTTTTATTACTGCACCTTTTGGAAAATTCAGTGGATTAGTCTAGCAATGGGGTCTGGCAGTTCACAGCAATTAAAGGAACAAAACAAGAAAGATGTTACTGGATGGAATGAATATGAAATATGTGTGGCTTGTATTACACGTTTATTTCAACAGAGCTGAAGCTGTGACTATAAAGTAACTCTTAATCACTTACAGATACAGCTTTTTATCAAAGAGCATATAATTGAAGGGTATCCCTGCTCTAAAAAAAAAAAAGCCCTCACCACAAGTTTATTTGTTCTGGACCCATTTAACACTCCTGTGGGAAAGTATTATGCCTTCCTCAAGCTGGTTAGCTTATTGTTATATATAAATGCAATATCCTTGCCAATGCCACAGAAAGAGAATGCTGCCTTTGAATCAACCACTGTGGGTCACCCTGGAAAAAGGGAGCTGACTATTGAGTCAAGGGACCAGATGATTCTGTTCTTGGTATCTCCACTTCCCTGCGATGCCATTTTTTAAAAAAAAATCCCCCCCAAAGTAAAGTATATAGTAGCATGTGGCAATTGCGAGTAAAGTATATGTTTACAATTGAGACAGCCATTTGAAATGATCCTACAAAATCACAGCTCTTGTATGATTTGTTTACTGTGCTTTGTTGAGATGCTCAGTAAGAAGGAAGGCGGGACCAAAATGGCATAATTTCTGCTCAGTACAGAACTTGCTTGTTTATGAGTCAGTCCCCAGACAAAGGGGTTGTAATACTAATGGGATCAAGTCAGAGAATCTCCACCAGGGACCTGATTCACTAGTACATACCTCCAGCTATGTGCCACAGATTTCAGATCTAATGAAACTAAACTCTCCTGAGTTGTTTCACATTTTCAGAAATTTAACTTGGTGGGGAACCTGCAATAAAAATTTGCAGTAGGCTGATAGTATCAGATTCTTTATCTGATATAGATTATTTTATGTATACATCATCTTCACATGTCTTGCTCAGTCCAGTGTATGTCTAATCAGAAGTAGATTGATGTTGTGCACAAGGGTGCTTCCTTCCCATGTAAGTCTGCATAGGTTTTAGGCTGCAATCCTACAATCAATTCTGAATAAACTTATATAGGATTGGGTTGCCAGTTTGATCTTTGCACTACATAAAATAACTTTTCAGTGATGTGCTTAGTCAAAATGATGGATGCTATAAAATATATAAATTATATGGTAATTGCCTCCCTGGACTCCTTGAGGAAGAAGGGTGGGAGATAAATTGAATAAATAAACAAACAACAATATAAATAATTCTTAGTCTGTTTATGACCGTATATGACACAACATTTTACATCCAAAGAATAGCTTTTGGAGTAGAAACATTTCAAGCCTTGCTGAATATGTAGTACAACTTTCTCAAAGGTGTTCATGGGACCTGGATCTGGACGTATCAGGGGTCCTAGGTCCAGCTCCCACAACCATTTTTGATTATTGCTTCCATCTTTTACACCTACACCCACTAATTTCCATAGGAATTCTCCTCAACTTCACCTTGTGGTAGTATATTGAACTCTATTATTTGTAGTTCCTACCAGCCTTTTCATGTACTGGGAGAAACCTAATCTCCCCCCCCCTCCTCACTGCCCCCCCCCGTGTGTAAAAATGACTAATAATTGATTTTACCAGGCTCTTATTGTATGAGGAGGCAGTATTTTGAACCAGTGTGTCCAGTGTAAGAGGAATGCAATTTTCAGTATAGGGAAGAATAAAAAAAAATTCAAGTTACAGAAGAGTTGAAAAGATTAACTCCTCTTCTCTTGTCTACTTAAGATAGTTGTGAAATATACACATTAAACAGAAAGCTGGTTCATAGATTTGAAACTCACTAGGTTTTTCTGTGATTGCAAAGCAAGTAAGATTGTTAAAAGCTGGCACATGTTTGCTAGTCTTTTCTGCTTTGTGTTTTGATTTCAAAACCAACAGAAACTTAAAACGGGAAATACCATTTGCAGATTTTTGCAGATTTTTTGTTTCTGTATGTCCTGTTGTTTTTAAAATACTGAGGCGTACCAATTTTTCCTAAATTCTGACATTCTGATATTTCAAAAGATAATGGTTTCTCATACTGAACAAATTCCAAAATATATACGAGAAAATTGTTGGCATCATCTATAGATATGTCAGCTTTCTGTGAAGAACATGATGGCTGTAGTGTTTTCATCACTGGTTTGGGGTAAAAAGTACACTTAGTAAAGCATACAACATAATAAGACATATTTTTCTAATTTGAGGGTTTAAATTTGTCACATGCATGTTAGGCAGATGTTAGTTTGTAGATGACAGGGGTTTAAAAAAAACCACACAAAAAACCCCAGAGCTTTATGGCAGCACAGAAGTAGCATTTAATGACTTAGGTGCTATGTAACAGATGCTCCGAGTGCACACAAGCAACATGATGTTGAATGAAGTGCCCCCTTTTGTATATCTTAAACCTCTCAGATATTCTATATATATAACACTATGCGTCTAGGCGATTCTAAACACACTCAGAGCTGCATTCTATCTTAATACTCCCAGCTAGTCAGATATGAGTCTCAGACACACAGTTCTTGAAGTTGGTGTTCTGTAAACTTGTTTAAGATGCACAGCTAATTATGTGTACATGCTTTAAAAACCTGACACGAGTCAGATGAATGCAGTAAGTAGCTATTCTGATATAAATGAAACTCAAGACACAACAAACAAGTCCGATAAGCATTTCTGCCCTATGGACCTCAGGGTTTGATTGCCCTGGTGCATCATGCACCATATTACTTTCGATTTAATGAGGGTTTGATGTAAATCTGTCCCACAACATCTGTTGAAGGTATAGCAGCTAATCAGCATAACTTCTGGGCTATCAGCTGTAGCTCATTTTTTAGCATGTACAAGACCTAAGGTTCAGTCCTTGACTTCTGTAAATAGGGCTCTGAAGGACACCCGTCTGAAACTTTGGGGAGCTGATGCTGGTCAGTGTACAGTGGTACCTGGGGTTAAGAACTTAATTCATTCTGGAGGTCCATTCTTAACCTGAAACTGTTCTTAACCTGAGGTACCACTTTAGCTAATGGGGCCTGCTGCTGCGCTGCCGCCTTTCTATTCTCATTCTGAAGCAAAGTTCTTCACCCGAGGTACTATTTCTGGGTTAGCAGAGTCTGTAACCTGAAGCATCTGTAACCTGAAGCATCTGTAACCTGAGGTACCACTGTAATGAGTACTGGACTAGATGGGCCAATGGGCTGATTCAACATAAGGCATATACTATATTAGAAAATGTCCCAAATTGAAGTTGAGTTAAATTATGCCACTTACATTTCTGGAAAAACAAAAACACAGGTTTTTAATCCAGGACATGGCCATTATGTCTGTTGCATGCCAGTACAGCTGACGATGACCTTTTGTGCAAACAAATTTTTCACATGTTCCCCAGAGGTGCTTTTTGCATGCTTGTTCGTTGTTCAGACATGCACTTGGCAAATTTAGGGTCTAGAATCTAATGGACCTTTGAACACTATTTTAAATGCTATTGTGCTTGTGAAAAGGTACAACTTTCAATAGGAGCTGGTGAAATAACTCAAGAAGAATTACATACAAGTAAGCCCTGCTTGCCAGTTCGAAGGCGCAAAACTGCAACTCTGGTATGACCCAATGTGGGGGTGTAGATCAGAGCTCTCCAGCTTTTGGGCACCTGGGGACACAACTGGAAATCTAAGCAACTGTTGTATGTACCACAGCATGCCAGTTTCGCAGAAGAAAAACTGGGGATGCTCAGAACCATGCCTCCTCCAAAAATGCAAAAGCAAAAACACCTGCACACATCACACAAGAAATAAAACAGACAAAAAAAGAAGGCTACACCCTGAACCAAACCCCCTAAACCTAGTATTTGTAAAATAAAATAGAAATTGGTAGGGACAGGGAAACCTTAGTTGAGTGTTAAGTATTATGTATAAGGTTGCTGCAGCGCTCATGGAGGTCACATTGAGGACTCCAGGTCAAATGCATCCTAAAATTTTATCACAGGCCTATTTGCCTGCCAAGCCAACTGCATAACATTATTTTTTGTGATGCATTGGTATATAGCGCTTGTTCAGCCTCAACATGTTATTACTGGTGCAAACAAACATAAGAGCAAGCTGTTAGTACCTAAACCACGTGGAAACACATAATTTATCTCATGATAATAGTAGGAAAGGTTTTATTGTTTTTAGAATCTGTATCTCTTCCTTTGTTTTTCTTATTGTATGCTGCTTTGATAATAATGACCAGACACAGTTAAACTGGAATGTGGGGATTTAAACTTCTGTAAATTTTATTGATTATGAACAGGATTGAAAGGGGGTTAAATTCTAGTGCTTTGTGTCAACTGCATTGTGAAATGGGTTGCTCATCATTTAGGGCAATCATTTTTTTGGTTGCTTTTCTCCAGTTCTGAACATGCCCATTCTTGCCATAATACACAGATAAGTTTAGCGTGCGATTCCTCTGATGACAACGGCTCCAAAAATGTTGCCATAATGATAATATTGCTGATTAGTATGTCTATGTATACTCTTGGTATGTACATTATGTTTATCCATATGACTGTGTGTCTGGAGACACTTGAGCATTGTTCCATTGAGAAAACTGACTAGAAAAGTGCAATTTTGAATGTAAGCACTATATACGGTAGTGTATCTCAGGATTTGGTGTTGGCAACTTGACATTGCTAATTAATTTTAGAACCTAATTTTTGTTGTTGTTGGCACTACCATTGAAAAGTTAATATTAAATTTGGAAAATTAGGTTGTGAAAAATTTAAATTAAAAGTAATTCCAAATAATGTTGAGTTAACAGAGGTTTTTTAGTCTGGTGGTTGGAAACAGAAATTCATTAAATTAAAGGGGCAAGTTTACATGTAAGTTTGGATTTATTCGTTTGGCAATTTTGGAGGCACCCTGGAAACCTTCCGTAGGCTGATGCTTATCTCTGAATCAAATATAGTTTTAGATATTGTTGTTGTTATTGTTGGCATCCGTCTGTCTAGGGAGCCAATAGAAGAGTACCCTTTCAATCTTGTCTTTAAAAATACAATCAGACAAGCTGCCACATTCTTACGGTTACAAGTTATATTAAACATGATCCCCGCAAAACATGTTTGGATCCTGGACACAGAAGCTTCTTGAATGTGAAAGGTGTCGAAGCATTTACCCTTGACTTCTGAAAGCTCTATTCTCTTCCCCCCTACATTTTTTTAATGTGTCAAATATGTTATGAAAAATAGTGAATAAACACATCATCAGAAATCTTATTTTGTAAAAGGATACACTTCATGATGATATAAAAGACAAACTTTTAGGCTTCGCTTGTCAGTTTAAGAAACTGTTAGAAAAACAAGCCAAAAAATGAATTTTAGATGAAGGAATGCTAGGGCTATGTTTCACTCCTGCGGTGCCTTCATGCAATGAAGCGACAGCTTTAACCACAGAACATCTGGGCCCTAGCTTCTGTTACAGTAGAGCTTTTTAAGGGGAAAGCATGCCTTGTTTGACTGTGCATTCATTTCTAGCCATTAAGCTTTTGCACTAGTTTTTAAAGATTAAAAAAGTTTCTGCCACCTTTTTCAAGGGGCTATTTTCAGCATTCTCCTTGAATTTTGCCACTTTGGTGGATGCTGAATTTAATTTGGTTACTAAGCAGGTATTTATCATGCCGTTCCTCAGCTTCTTTTTTTTTAAGGGTGAATTTACTAATTAATCTATTCATTAACAAATTTATATTTAGCAGTTCACACTCTTCTTGCAACTTTTATGTGTGTGGTTTTAAAACTAAAGGTAATAGAAACAGTATGCCCTAACTTATCTCGTGAACAGAAAACTATTATGGAGCTACTTTTTGAAAAACATGTGTTTATATTTGTTTTTATGTCATTGCTGATGGGATTGGTTACTGACACATACAGAAGTAGAAATAATTAATACTTTCATACATTATCTGTTGAACATATAAGTTCAAGCCTGCTCTTGAGGAGCATTATTCTTACTACTTGGTTTTTTAAAACGCTAAAAGTTCTTACTACTTGGTTTTTTAAAACGCTAAAAGTTTAGATGGACTTTGCAATGTAACCTGTCATGTATTACACTTAAGTTAACACTTACCTATCTTGTACAGTGTCATGGGTCATTGATGTCAAAGGTTTCATAAAGCTCTGCATTTAAGTAGCCTACCATCCTAAGTTTCATTGAATTCAATAGGACTTACTTCTGAGTGGACATGGTTAGGATTCTGACTGTTAATCATGAAGCAAATGCATTGAAATCAACGGAACTTAAGTTGTGATTAACAAATCCCATTGATTTTAATGGGTCTAGCCTGTATCATCTTATTACCAAGAGTGGAATAAGTGAGGAAAAGCGATTCAGGGCCAAATCCAGGATACGATCCTGATTCAGACTGGGGTCCCACACCAGTTTTTATATTCAAAATGCATTCTGCCGCTCTGCTATTTTTTCTCATAGATGCTGTTTGAAGTAAACAGTGTATTTGATGGCAAAAACCAGCCAGGAAGGAGACATCAGGTACACATTCCAGGTCAGGAACACATTCCAGGGCCCAATGTCTGCTTTCCCACCAAAATAAAGGCAGCCGGATTAAGCATGCTTGCTTAAACATGTGACTAATGTTATGTGTACTTTGGCCTAGAAGGAAGAATAGTTAGGTCTGATTACTTTTGCTCTTAATGAAACTGGGAGGCAAAACATCTCATAGAGTATTTGAGATAAGCAAAAATGATTTTTGACAATATGTATTAGGGTCCTTTTCTATCCATAATACTTACATCAGAAGAGCCGTTTGGACATGAAAGCAATCTCGATGCATAAGCAAAATTTGCAGGGGGCACAAGGCACTGTGGGAGATAACTATCTACTAAGACACTCCAGTAAATCCCAGAAGGTAGTGAGACCACCTGAATTCCCAAAGAATTCTACAGAGGACTAATGAATAAGTGAAGTCCTTGTTTTAATGGCACGTGTAGTTTGGCTTTGGGAGTACAACTGTATGCACACAGTGTGGAAGAAAGCCCCACTAAACCCAGTGGGAGTTTTTTCTGAATATAATGTGCATAGAACCAGAATAAATGTGAGTTAAGGATTGCAGCCATAAGAGAAAAATATGCCTGCCACATTATCTGGAGGACATTTACTGGAGCAGCGATTGATAGTGTAGAGAACACATAAGCTTCACGTTTGTCTTGATGAAGTAAAAGGGAAGCTTTCACCTTTTGCCAATAGATTTTAATGACTAGGAGGAAGTTCCTTGCTTTCAGCATTTTTTTTGAGACGAGAATGTTTTGTATGCGCAGATAGAGCTATTTAACGAGTTTTAAACTCCTAGTTTCTGGTAGTAGGCAGGAATCAAAGTAAGCTAAAGGATACTAGAAAGTAGCACGGAACAAGAGGAGATGATTTATTATTTTAGAAAACTGCAGTGGGGTATCTCACTGCAGGGAGAAGTATTTGCTCTTGAAATTGATGAACTGCCCAGGGGAGGAAATCAAAACCAAAGAATGGGAATGCCTTGCTTTCAGAGGAATTCAAATATTGCATCCTTACAGAAGGCAACAAAGAATAAAACCTAATATTCATTGCATAAATGATTTTAAAAAATTAAACTAAAAAATATTATCTGAGAAAAAGGCAGGATATAAATAAATATAATAATAATACTCTAGAAGATTAACATTGTATAAGAACAGGCTTATATACAACTATTCTATATTGAACATGACAGCTTTGAATGTGTTTTTCAGTTTTACGTTGCCATTTTGCACTGTAACATCTTGTGTCCTACAAACTAATAAATTTACCCTGCGCTTGGAGTAAATGGTTTGCCTCAATTTAATTCAACTAATGAAATGGCATGCACAATAATACAGTGATTAAAAAGTGTGGCAAAATAAATGTCATGTACTCAGGTACTCAAACATTAGTACCCAAACATTAGCAATGGGTAGTTTAATACTTCTATGGTTTGTTGAAGCTGCTGGCTTGCCAATGAAGAGGCAGTCTCTCCCTGAGTTTAAGCTGAATTCCAGGAGCAATTTATTATTAATCCTTAATGATTTATCCCTCATTAATGAGGTCACAGCAATCCTTGCTATCCATTGATGAGTTTCCTAAGAATCTAGATACTTCTACTTCACCTCCATTTTTCTAAAAGGTGGTGATAGATAGCTTTTTTACTCTGTTAGGTAGAGTTTTTTCAACCCATAGAGAAGTTTTTCCAACTTCTTACACAAATGCCGGCTTGTACTACAAACTACAGGTGCATAAAGTATGCAATTGTGCAAGGAAGGACAGTGCCCTGATGCACCATAATGAGTAAGTGCAGATGAGTTTATTACCAAGGATTATTACCAGTGCTTTTTTTAATAGAAAAATTGGTTCCAGTACTTACCATGAAATTGTTACAGCAAGTGAGCAACTGGGGTAAAAAAGCACTGATTATTATGATGGCAAAGTAGGGTACAGATTGGGACAGTTGTGTTTGGTAATCAACAGCAAGCGCTTGGTTTGTGTTGAAGAAAAATAAAAGGGGCTTTTTAGAGTACAGTAGCTTTGCTAGGTTTGTGGGTGAATAAACATGGTCTTCTGCTGGTTTGCAGAGCTGAGTTGCTAGAAAAATGTGCCCACCAACCACAAGCTATTACATGAAAATGGATCCTGGATGGTGACCATGGCTGGACACATACCATATGGTGTGAGTCGTTAATCTCTCTCCCTCTTGCCCCAGTTTGGAGGCAGTGTGCTTTCTTTCTCTGTGGAGCACACAGCCGCTGATGGTATGTTTCTAAATACCTAGGTTGCCCTCCTTCCCTAGGGAATCAAATTTTGTTGTGTTTGGATACACTATGGCTAACTAAGAATTGTTAACGGAGCTTACACACTCATCCTTGATTATCTGTGTCCCACAGGGGATTCAGAATAAATTCAGCTAAATGATGATAATTGCTAGTTAAAGGGCATTGTGGTAACCTCTGTTTATCCTAATTGAATTAGTACCGTACCATATTGTGAATAAAATCTAATGATAGGGCCTTAATACACAAGATGTAGTGATAAGTAGTAGAGATAAGTGAAACATAAATGAACAAAAAAGTGTTTTTGGTCTACATTCTCCCAAGTTCTGTTGTTCCTAACAAATATGAATATGAAGAAGAAGAAAAAGCTGTTGTGTGTTATTAGATAGATTAGGCTTCCTGAACTATGAACAGTGGCGCTGTGATTGCTGTTAGTTTCTGATAATAATGAGGTTGTTTTGGTTAAGCTACTTATGCTATTGATAAGATTAATATGGATAAGAAATGCCTGTCCCATAGATTATCATTTTCAGTTAAATTTGACTGTTTGGCCTTGTGTATTTTTTATGCAAAAAAGCTTTTAGACAGATAAACAGATGAGGAGGTAGCCATATAGGAATAGCCTTCTTAATCACTTTTACTGTGTTATAATTTATCCCGAGTCTTTGTGATAGAGTTGGATACAATTTCTAGGTTACCCTTGTTTGCTCCTGGCAGACACATAGTATGAGACTTACAAACACACAGGCAGGTTCCGTTCCATTTGCACTGCTAAGCTGCCCCTGCCATACATCATAGGTGAATGTTCCTCATGCTGTGTAAACTAACAATGTTTGAAATTTCCCTGCAACAGGGAGTATGGCCGCCACTTTTGTGTCATATAATAAAAGAACAGGCATGCATGGTGTTCTGAACCATCTGGAATTTTTAAATAGTAGAACATTAGGAACAGTATAGGAACATTTTTTTTATCAGATCATCATCATCATCATGATATTCATAGTAGCCCCAATTTCTCAGCGGCTTTATCTTAGCCTAGCTGTTCTCAGGTATGTACATTTAGCATTCTTCTTTTTGATTTATATTTGCATTTGATTTAAAGAGAAAATTATTGCATTCCTATACATTTTGGAATACAATAAGAATAAATAATAATAATGAACAACAACAATAAATAAATAAATAAATGCAGTACTATTAATTAAGCCAAAAATTGAATACTCAATACAACCTTTTTCCTCTTTCCACAAACTCCAATTGTCAGGGTCTGCACCTCAATTGAACAGAATGGTTTAGATCCAGACTTAGTAATGCTCAGAATAGGGCCAATGAAATCAGTGGGACTTTAGTTAGTCATGCTACAAGTAAACCCCTTGAAATTAACTAAACCTGCAATTCTAAAGCCACCAAGCTGGAGTAAGCCCCACTGAATTAAACAGGGCATAGTTAGTATTGCACTATAAGCTTGGATCCACTCTAATAACTGAGAATAACAGGGTTTCAGGTCACTATAGACTAGAATAGAGGCTTAAGTTATGAAATCATTTTGCAAAATGTCCATGGTGTTATGAATATGAAAGTGCTTTGTTTTTTCCTATTTAATTCAGATTCACTAATCTGTTTGTATCCAGACTGTCTAAACTGACTTGTTGAAATCTAGAAACCTGATGCAAATTAAACTGTTTACAGACTCGAGGTGGTGATAATGCTGTGTTTCCTTCCATTGGCTGGAGCATCCTGTGGGTAGAGTTCTGAATATCCAACCAATGAGGAGGCTGCAGGAAGTAGGACAATCAGCAAAAA
Source organism: Podarcis raffonei (assembly GCF_027172205.1). Classification (NCBI taxonomy): domain Eukaryota; kingdom Metazoa; phylum Chordata; class Lepidosauria; order Squamata; family Lacertidae; genus Podarcis; species Podarcis raffonei. Next base: position 52,266,741 of record NC_070610.1, read on the forward strand.
TTAACCTCCTCCACCCCTGTCCCTGGGATCATCCACTAGCCTTCCATAAACAGAAGAAACACATCTCTTTATGAAAGGCACATTTACAATCCAAGTCCCTGTGTTTGGACATGTATCCACAAATATTAGTCTTTCTCCCACACTAGTTGCTGTTTTAAATACATGGTGGCGGAATACTTACGATGCTTATGGATTGCCAGCAGGTGGAGATGTAAGTGGTGCGTGAATAGCTGCATCTTGGAGCAGTCAAAGTATCTTAGCCTAGCCTACCTCACAAGGTTGTTGTTAGGTTAAATTGGGAGGAAGAAAACCATGTATGTCAGCATGAGCTCCTTGGATGAAATGTAATGATGAATGTGATTACAGTGGTGATAGGATTGTAAAAACCAGGAGATCTTCCTTGAAAATCAGAGCCCCTTTCTCATTCAGCTTTGCATAAGGAGGCAGAAACCTCTCTAGTTTTGTGGAATTAGATTGCATTTTGTCGAGACAAACCATCAGGCTGTAAAGAGCAACCATGAGCGACTCTCCAAAGAAGGATAAACCTAAAACATGGTAGGAGCCATTTTAAGCCATGTAAGTTTTGACTCATTTGATCAGAAAGGGGGGGGGGCGGGAAACCATGGTTGTAGAAAACCCACTACATTCTACTAATTGTGCACATGCACTATTTAGATTTATTGCCCTGGACTGTTTTAGTTGAAATAAGATTTGGATTTGCATCCTAGTGTGATTGGGCTTCAGCCTGGTTAGCAACAGGGATGTGTTTCTCCCTTACCCAGCACTCGTCCCCTCATAAGCAGGTGCTGAAAGGGGTGGGTTCATTTTTGCAGGGCATTAAAAGTTTGTGAAATGCATTCCACCTTTGTTTTGGCACAGAACATAAAATGAAACCATGCTTCCCTTTGTGTACAGGCAATTTACTTAATCCACATTCATCTATTCAATTTACAAATCTCATAACACAGTAATAAGATATCATAATAAATTTATGTACCACTTGAGGCAAAGCCTCTGAACTACGTTAAAACAACAAGAAAAGTTTCCTCTTAATTAATTATAGCATGACTTCTTGGCACACATTTGTGTAACATAGATAGAGATAATCAAGACAGATTTGGCAGAATTTACATGGGAATAAATGTGTTAAGCGATATATCCATAGCTGTCCATGCATGAGCAAAATGGACTTCCACTCACTTAATGGAATTTCACATTCCTGTCTTTCTCCTGTAGCTCTCTATGCAGCCTCAAAATCTGCTCTGTGGATTGAAGGCCCCCCCAGATCATATTTTGGGGTTGCATGGGAGGGGGCTGCAATGGGGAAAGAGGAACATGAAATCCCTTTCCATAAGTGGAAGTCCATTCTTTTCACAGATGGACAGCATTAGATACACTCCTTAACCCACTTAGAACTGTATAAACTCCACTAAAATGTTAGATTCAATCCATAGTCTGTGCTGAAATGTCATTTATTACAGGGAATTCTGACAAATGGTTAGGTCAGTGGAAAATTCTATTTTTGTTTTTAATAGTCTTTAATGAAACTTCTGTGTCAACTACTTCCTCTTTGGTCAGAATAGTATTTAATTTAATTTTCAAATTCTTCCATGAGAAAAAAGTACCTTGTAGCTCTGAAGACAAACAGAACCAATAATAAATTCATGCATTCTACTTTAAGTAAAAAGCAAATTCTCTGAGGTCAGCGATTACACCATGTCTTAATTGAGCCCCATGTCTTCTCATATTCCTTTCTAATTACATTTCTAAAGTAAATCCGAAAAATCTTTTGACTAAAGATAATTCCTACTTGGCAAGGTATCAGTTATATAATATAGTGCATGATATTTAAAAAGCTGAAAACATGCCATTGACATGCTTAAGGCCTCTGGATAAAATCATGGAAAGTAATAGTAATAAATATGTGTCCTCTTTATCATCTCGTTGGTGCAATGCCTTCGGTAATAGTGCTTTCTGTTTATGAGTAATGTTCATCTAAGGATGGTTGAGAAACCTTTGCTAAGCCTCGTGATGCTTCTCAGAAGCAGATAATTGGGCCCCCAACACAACTCAGTCCATCTTCTACCTTTGAAAAATAGAATTCCCTTGACGTACATTCCAACCCCCACTTAATCTGGAAATAATAATGAAGAACAGGAAAGCAACTCAAGCAGGCTTCCCACCTCCTAGTCTCTACATATGTCCTCCAAATCCCCCAACAGCTCCAGAAGCATGAAGATCCTGAACTTTGAACTAATTACCCCCCTCCCTGCCAAAACATTGTTTTCTTTTAGTACTTCTTTCTTAAAGCCATCGTTAAAAAGTTTGGGGGATTTGAAGGTTTCCAGATTGTTGTCATGGTCACTCATCTGTGGTACGCTGACCTATGTGCCTGTTTATATGCCCCCTTTCTTTTTTTCACAAGTAGTTAGCTAAAGGACTAACCTTTCCCTTACCATGGACAAATAAACAGAGAACAAGCAGCTAAGCAAGTATAAAGCCTTTGATCATTTGATTTTGATAGCTCTTAATCACACTGTTTTATGCATAGCCAAGACACATTATTTTTGAAAAACAAAAACCATTGCAAAAAAATGATTTCTTGGTCAAGATAAGACTGTTTTCTGTACATGATTAGAAGAAATGTTTAGAAACCATAACATCTCAGAGAGTTAATAGCTAGGTTGGTTCTAGAGAATGAAAGATGGAGGTGAAGTGAAATTATACCCTGATTAGTTCAAAACAAGTTTAGACTGGCTCAAACTGGAGCACCAAAGAAGGGCCTTCAGATTAGATCAAAAAGCACAGTAACATGGTTGCCACTTACAGCTTCCTGTCCAGAATTCCAGCTTGCTTCTAAACTTTCAAAACCTTTCATTTGATCAAATGCACATAATAATAATTGTGTACTTAGCCTTGGAAAAATCTTTTGAGAAAGCCCCTCAGTAAAGCTTAGCAGTTTGTTTTATGGATTAGACAGGTGGTTTTATGGCTTAAGGAACAGGAAGCCATTTTCCCAATTGAAGGGTATAAAAATTGAGTCCTCCAAGGACCAGTATTTCTCAACTTATTTCATAAATGTTCTAGAGTTAGGGGTGAGTAGTGGACTATACAAAATTGTTCAGAGTGATTAAAACAAAACAAAAAGGGATTGTGAAGAGCTCCAGAAGGATCTCTCCAAACTGAGTGAATGGGAAGTAAAATGACAAATATGATTCTATGTTAATGTAAAGTCATGTGCACTGGGGCAAAAGGGGGCCTAATTTCACATATGTACAAAACAAGAAAACTCCTCTATGAGGAAAACATACAACTCAGCTAGAGATCTGCCACATCTAACCCATCCTAGCAAGCCCAGGGTTAGGATTTCACCCCTAATCTGCATGTGATAATGGCAGCTATGATGTACTGTCCCTTTCAAATATTTACCAGAGGAACTGTACTGTATAAAAAAATATTTTAAAAAATAGGTGAAGACTTGCATCATATCAAACAGCAGGCAAGAAATGAACAGAAGGGAACATACCTTGAAAGAACTGCATGCAGAAGCCGCCTACTTAGCCTATACAGAAATTGTGTTGTAATTGAAAGACCCTCATGAGGGAAGATGTGAAAGGGTGAAGAAATTTAAGGAAATCTGAGATGCTTGGTTAGAGCTAATATAATAAATAAAAGCAGCACACTTGATTGAGTAAGCCAGCATACAGACTAAATACAGCCAGCACACTTCTTAATCTTGCACTGTAACAATATTTTCCCCAGTCCTGTTTGAATGTGTCTTTTAGGAATTCCTCTGACATTGATTTGGTGAGGTTGGATTTGGGATAGGAGAAACTCAGATCTGATATGTGCATATTTGTTTGGTGAGGTCTAGAGAATTGTTTGCTTCCGGACCTTTGACCCTGGAATATGAAATGTAGTTGCTAATTGATTCTGTAATTCAGAGCATATTTCCTTGGAAGCAAGTTCCATTGAAATAAATGTGACTCACTTTAAATAAGTACAGGCAACTTTCAATGCACAGGCAACTTACAGCCGATTTACATGGAGGTTATGTTTCAAGGCACCACACACATATGTGAAATTGTCATAAAGAAACACCATAGGAAAATCCTGCAAGCATCCCAAAAACTCTTGAAAAACCCTTTAAAAAGCCAGCAACATTTAATAAACTCCACCATTATCACTCCCTCCAAACCTCATTTCTCAAAATCCAACTCTCCACAAGCCTCAACCGTCAGGGCAAGGGCTCCCGGGATTGCTAGGTGCTGTTTTGGCACCTTTTGCCCATCCTGGGCTCTTCTAGGGCCGTTTTTGCAATTTTAAAATTCACATCTGTGTTCAGCGCAATGTGTGTATGCATGGTCACACACATGGGAAACGCACGTAAATGGGGGGGGGGCTGTTGCCTGTGCATTGAAACAACTACCCCAAACAGACCTATAAAGGCATCTTCAGTAACAACCTTTAACCACCAGGTTAAAACTTTCCTTTTTAGCAAGGCTTTGGACGCAGGTGGTGCTGTGGTCTAAACCACTGAGCCTAAGGCTTGCTGATCGGAAGGTCGGCAGTTCGAATCCCTGTGACGGGGTGAGCTCCCGTTGCTCGGTCCCTGCTCCTGCCAACCTAGCAGTTTGAAAGCACGTCAAAATGCAAGTAGATAAAGAGGTACCGCTCTGGCGGGAAGGTAAACACCATTTCCATGAGCTGCTTTGGTTTCCCCAGAAGCGGCTTAGTCATGCTGGCCACATGACCCAGAAACTGTCTGTGGACAAATGCTGGCTCCCTCGGCCCATAAAGCGAGATGAGTGCCGCAACCCCAGAGTCGTTTGCCATTGGACTTAACTGTCAGGGGTCCTTTACTTTTACCTTGGCCTGACAAATGCTGTTTTATGGTTTTAATGCTGTTGAATGTTTTTGCTGTTTTATTTGTAGGCTTTCTGTACTGTAGCTGCTTATGTTTTCTTGGTGTTTTATATGTGTCCATTTAAATACAATTTAATCACTTCTAGTTCTATTTGTTCTGAAATTTTAGTTAAATTACTGTGTAGAAAGAAATGTAGCCTTTTTCTATTCCAAACAACAGATTTTTTTTTGTAATTGCAATAGTGTAAAATACATTCAAAACATAGGGAGTGGTTATTGGTATATTATAACAGGATACATTATGGTATTTGATCATTTTATTAGGTACTCAGCAGGGAAGTTCTTTCTCGGTCTCCAGCTGTGTGCAGATAGGGGAATTGATGCATGATCTTACATTACTCCTATGGGGGAAAAATATTTTGTAATGAAATCCTATAGGAACTTTCAAAGAAAAACAATGAATAGTAGCTGGCAGGAATTTAGTATTCTGTTCACATATCTTTTCTGCAAAATCTACTTTTAATTTTTCGTATTTATGAAACTTTTTCACATGTGCTTTCCTTTCTGGAGGACAAAAATGGAAGCTGTAAGATTTGTCTATCTGTAACCTAAAGGGAACTCAAGGGAAAATGAGATTTTAAGTCAGTTATGTTGAAACTCCTTTTGTTAGTATGAACCATGAAGGAGAAAATTTGAAATCTTTCTTCTTCTTCTTCATTTCTCAAAGATTAAATAAAACGTTTGAGAAAATATATAGAAAACAGAGGAACTCTTTTAAAATGTGCTAGAATTTAGCAGCAAAACATCCATAGTTGAGTTCCTGATCATATGCTAGCAGGCAATCACTGAGATATTACGTATTTAGTTGTTGTTTTTCCCTCTGCCTACTTCAGCCATTTTTTATTTTTTTAAAAATTGTGCCCCAGATCCATCCTTGCATTCTGATGCAGTACCTACACACAAGTAGGCAGCTAAAAAAAACAACCACTGTTACTTTTTCAGGGCCTTTGTAGTTGCTTATCCAAGGGCTCATTTCCATCTTACTTCAGCCTTTGATTAACCCCTTTAATTGGGTAAACAAACTCAGTTTGTTTACAGAATTGATTGTGTAAACAGATCAGTTGAAGTAAGATAAGAGGCTGGTGGTAATCAAGGTAACTGGAAAGACCAAAAAGTATAGCTTTAGCCACAATGTGTTTCTTGTTCATATTTAAATTGTAAATTCTTTTAAGTGCTTCTAACGTGAAAATAATGCTGAATCTGTGTCATTTAAGATAGGATCAAACCTAGATGGTGGCAGCTCTGCATGTTTAAACTACACGGTCATGTAGAAGACAGGAGATGGAAAGGGTGAGAGGTACTAGATCCCTTCCCCAACTCACATATCACTTCCCCAGAGTACCTTATGTCATTCACTTTTCCTTCAACAGAGGCCCAATCCTGGAAGTTATTCTGATGGGACAAGACTTGTGAAGAGTGGCTTCAGGGAATTGAGTGGTTGGCGAGGGAGGGTTTAGAAATCATTACCCATATCCCCGCTCTGCTCTTGAAATTGGATCATCCAGAGGCACACACACCACTTATTAAATGAATGAGACAAATCTAAGTTTAATAAAAAGACTGACTGTTAAATCTACTTTGAGATAAAATGCACCTGTGCCACCTGGCTAGTGAGGTAAATGGGGTGCTCCAATATAGTGCTAAAACTGAAAACACAACACACATTGCCATCAAAAGAAAAGGGGGAAAGCCTTTCAGAACCTAACTATTCCTTTTCAAGATGATCAGATGGTGTTTTCTTTGACCTTTGGCTTCTTCAGTATAACTAAACTGAGTGTTCCCAGAAGTGGTCTTAACAAAACTTCTTAGTAGCTATAGCACAGGTCCCCATGGTATTACTTATGGATGGATTAGAAAAATAAATCCAATTGTTACGGTATTTTATTTTACAATATTTCTTTGAAATGCTGATGTGATTTCCGTTGTTGCAATAATATGTTCAACAAAAAGAGAAAACACGTTCTGAAATAAACTGTAAAATAAGTCCTATTTAACCCATACTGTATTTGAACATATTAAGATTCTAAAATCGTCAAAGGATCCATTGTTACTCCTTAAATTTCAGTTATTTTATTGCACAATGTAGCACATAAATATACACCCATCCACATTTATAATATGTCAATCCAGAAATTTATTTATGGGGGGGGGAGAGGAAATTGCATTATATTCAATGCTAGCCCTACTCAGAGCAGACCCACTGAAACAAATGAGCATGACTAAGATATATTAATTTCAATGGGTCTACTCTGAAGGAACTTAGTTGGATACATCCCTGAGCTCTGCACTGATACCGTACTCTTCATTGCACCCTACCTGGAGCTGGTCTGAATCCTTGCTCCAAGTGCCCTTGCCCAACAACATGAGATGGGTAACATACCCTCCAACATGCTGCAGAGGAAAATTGGGACGTGTGTCTTTTGGGGGCTGCAGTCTCATGGAAGCCAGGTAACTCGCTTGAGAGCATGATCCCCAAAACTGGTGTCTTTGGGGGCTGTGCCTGGGATGCAATCGCAAGTCAGGATGGCTTCTGTAATTCTAGGATGCCCCACTCAAAGTGGAACAGTTGAGGGGTATGGGGCAACCACTGGAGACAGGGCCCCAGTTATGGAGCATCCTTCTAAAGGAGGTTCACCTGACACCATCTTTCTGGCCTTTTCAGTCCCAAGTGAAGATTTCTTTGTTTATCCAGGCCTTTTAAATAACATGTGTTATTTAAGAGGATATGGTCCTCTTAGGTTAAAAAATGTATTTCAGTTGTGTTTTTAATGTCAAATGATATCAATCATTTTCTGTCATATTTTTAATTTTTATATATGTTTTGCAGGCCACTTACGGTATATTGTGGGTTGGCTATATACATTTAGTTAATAAATACATGAATAAATTTGAAACAAGTTGGATTTCAGTGAAAAGAATTAATGAGCAGTTTAGAGTTTATCAGTGCAGTAGTGCTGGCCTGCAGAACCAACGTTCTGATTTATTTAGTTCAAAAGTTTATACCTTGCCTCTCCAATATGTTAGCTTCATTCAAGGCCGCTTACAATTAAAAACAAAGCAATCCCATAAAAATAACACAACATAAAATCAGAAACAGGCTTGAATAATTAATTTTCTGGTTTTACTTTTGATTCAACATAAGAGGCTGGCTGTCAACATTTAGTTTCAAATTTAAAATCATGTGTACTTTTGGCTCCAGCTTTGTTATTGCCCCTGACCCCACTGAGGAACAAGGTTGGGAATAAACAACCAAATAAAGTGTAGGGTAAATGGAGGTTAAGTTGTACAAAGCACAGTGTATGGGACTGTACTATAGGCAGGCTAACCTGTGGCCCTCCAGATGTTGGAACACCATGGCCAGTCATCAGGGATGTTCTGATTGGAAGTTCAGCAACATCTGGAGGCCACAGGTTCACCAACTAGCTGTAGAACATTTTTATTGCTTACATGGCACTGAAGTCAACTGAAGTCTTGAACTTTAAAAATCCTTTTTTTCTTTGGCACATGGATGAATTTAACTCTCTTTAAAATTGAGCTAGTTGCTTGCTGTTAGTGTGTGTAATGCCGCACTTATGCTCACAACATGTTTCCAGTGCAGACCTAGAACTGCTTTGGAACACCAAGTTGAGTTGGCATGCCAAACACCTCTGTAGGATACAAGCAGCAAATGGGAGGGCAGACATTATATACATTTTTTGGTTAATAAAAAAAAGACAACTACCACATATAAGGATGTTTCACATCTGGGTGAGGAGTCAGAAGTACCAGGTGTGTCCTGGGCAAAGAGAAAGTTATACTGTATTGTTTGATGTAACAATAATTTATACACATGGTCAAACTTTTTTCAAAAGTCAATTTTTTTCTTTCCTCCCTGTGTTCTAATATATACACAAAATTAAATCAAATTTATGAAGAAATCCTATGCATATGTAATAAGAAGTAAGTCCCACTGACGTTAATGGGGCTTAATCTCAGATTAGCCTTAATCACCTTACTTTGTCCATCAACAGCGAGTACCTGAACAGCAGACTAAGTAGACACACAAGTGACACTCTTGTTCTCTATGGTGAAATGAACTGTATTTCTTTTAAATTATAGTAATGATGTCTAAGTTTGCATCTGTACAGATAAAGTCACTAAGTTTAAGACTGTCAAGCCAGAGGTTGCTTAATGGAATAAGACCTAGTCCCTAAAGTCTAGTCTGAACAATTATTTACCACCTTCACATGATCCCCTTTGATTTCTCCAAGGCTACAGTCAAAAGTTAAATAGTATCCTGCAGATTTATTATCAAATGGGGGACTGACTAACTCAAATAAAAGTCAGTGCTTTTGATTTTAAAAATAAGATTTGAGGGATACAAAATTGCACACACCCCTCCACCCAGTTATAGAAATACAACATACAAATGCCTGTGGCAGGCCATTCTTTGAAATTAACCTCACTAAATTACAATCATGCACTTTCAACTCTCTGTAATTAAACATTTAGTTTTATTTATTCCAGATGTATTTGCTTCAAGTAAATCCAGACCTTTTGCTGCTGTTGTAGTAGATCTTTTACAGGTCTCAGGGACCTAAAAATTGACAGAAAATAAAAGTGAATTGTTTCCTTGGGTTTGGATTGCAACATATCCACTGGTGACTGCTTCTTATGGAATTTTGGAAGGTGGTGTGTATCGTGATTCCTTCAGGAACAAAATGGCTCATGCAACTGTTAGCTTTAAAAAGTAGTGGATTTGTGTTTTGTGAAAATATAGTGCAAGAAGTTGTTGCTTTAGTACTTCCACCTACTAATATATAACTGGGAATGCTTTGTGGACAATGTTTGAAGTATAAAATAATAAAACTGTGTTTTTAGTAAATAGATGCTATAAAAGAAAACACTGGATATTTTTAGCAGCACATTTTAAAAATATGTACTAGTGATCATCACTCATCAGTTTACTATCAAATGACCATACTTGCTTTACACATGTCTCAAAAACATTAGGCTTCAGAGTTGTCTTTTCTGGTACTCAGCTATGAAACCTGGCTTCATTAATAGATGGCTTAAAGATGCTGTAATCATCACCACCTATAAGGTCTTTAAGGCTTTGCTGGTTTTAAACTGTGTTATTCTGGTATTAATATTAATATTAGGCTTTTATCTCCTGCCATGGTATGATGATTCTTGTATTGCTGTTATTTGATTTCATGTATTTTAATATTGTACAGAAGCTGCCTTGTGAGCATGTTTACCCTAAAATGCAGCTTGGACATACAGTGGTACCTCGGGTTAAGAACTTAATTCGTTCTGGAGGTCAGTTCTTAACCTGAAACTGTTCTTAACCTGAAGCACCACTTTAGCTAATGGGGCCTCCTGCTGCCGCTGCGCCGTTGCTGCACGATTTCTGTTCTCATCCTGAAGCAAAGTTCTTAACCCAAGGTAATATTTCTGGGTTAGTGGAGTCTGTAACCTGAAGCATATGTAACCCGAGGTACCACTGTATTGTAAATAAAATAATTCAAGAAACCCAAGATTGCTGGTATGGCATCATTGTCTTTTCTGCTATAGTCAAACATGCTTGCTCCTAATTTTGGATTGCTGATGGTGATTTATAAGCAAGAGTTGCTATTGCAAGCCTAGAAGTAGCAGTCCCTGCGGGTTCATATTCACTTTGTGTGGTATAAGAAAGTTATAAGTAGGAAGTTAGCCGCTATTTTCTGTGAATGGTTGCTGTGTGTTTATGTTTTCTATGCTTAGTAGCATGCAAAACATAAATGCAATGCATTACTCTGTACTTATGAAAGAGCTACATCTGGCAGGGTTTGTGCTTCTGTGTGTATTCTGTCTAGATTGTCAAGGAAAACTTTTGTGGCTTTCTTCTGCTTTCTTTACATTTTTCTTTTGGTCCTTTGGTGTAAATGAGGCAGATTGCAATGAGAATTTTTCAAAGGTGGCCATGGGATTTCTTTCTTTCAGACATTAGTAGGAAATTTGCAGCCTGACCTAGCCAGTATCAAGAGAATGTGCTTTGTTTTCTACTCAGTTTTTTCTTACAGTTCTATTTGTCCAAAACCTATAGACCAGAACCACAGAGTGTGACCAGACATTCAAATTCATGCTCAGATTTATACTGTACTATTAGACAGACAATGACTAGAAAGCAATAGTTTGTGGGGGCGGGGTGAGAAAGAGAGAGAAAAGGCCATTAGAGGGCACTTTTGTAATCCTAAAAAAATATGATAGATGTTTGTTCTTTCACTTTGGACTGTTTGTTTTGGCTCTCACTTAGTCAGGATCAACAACGTGCAAGTCTTTCAAGTCAGTGGTGACGTTCCAACAAATTCTTTACTCCCCCTGCAGATTTAAAATTTCTAATGATGAAACAAGCTGAACATCTAGAAGAGAGTAAAATGTTATTTAGCTATTCTGATTTGTATGCAGAACATTCCAGGTTTAGTCCCTGGCATCTCCAGGTAGGGCCAGAAGAGGCCCTGGTCCTTAAATCATGGCCAGCTGCTGGTAGTAGGCGCAGAGGATTCTGTCATAGATGGACCCGTGGTCTGAGTCGGTATAAGCAGCTTTCTTTGTTCCTAGCATAGACCACACTGAAATCTTGTAGGCAACTGGCAGCTGGGGCAGATGAGGATATCTGTGAGGATATCGTCATTATATGTACAAGAATGAGAATGAGGCACTGTCATCAGTTTGTGACTGTGCTCTTGAATCAAGATATTTTTACCTGTCAACAGATATGGTTGCCAGAGCCACAGCAAAATAAATTCACTTTAAAGCTGACAGGATTACAGAATCATGGAATCATAGAATTGTAGCCTTGGAAGGGTCCTCGGGTAATCTAATCCAATCCCCTGTGATGCAGAAATCTCAGTTGGATCATACTTGGCAGATGGCTACCCAACCTCTGCTTAAAAACCTCCACTACTGCTCATGGGCATCTGGTCAACTGTCAAAGAGCTCTTATTTTCATAAGGTTCTTCCCAGTGCCTAAGTCTCACTACTGAGCATAGTCAAGGAGACCTCACATCTTTACTGGATACCAATGCAAGGTGGCAGCCAAGGTAAGGGCTTGTATCCACCAAAATAATAAATACAAATCTTGGCACATATAGAAGGAAAAGCAAAAACAAAGCTGCAGTAAGCTGCCGCATTGGGTCCTTTACCTTTTACTTTTACCTTTGCTTTCTTGGTACAAGAGGGGAATTTTATTCCCTGTAATGGTTTTGTTATTCTAGCATCCCCATTCTGGAGGAGTCAAAGGCTGTGTATGTCTCCCAGTCTGTACTTTAACACTAAAGTATGGTTCGGTGTTACATGAATGAGCCTTTGTGTCATTACCTCTCTTCTCTCCCTCTGATGATGTTGAATTACAGGGTCCAAGAGCACCAGGCCCCTTACTTTTCTGTAGAATCCACTGAATAAAATTTTTAAGAAGGCTGTTGAGGGCCCCATAATGTGACTAAAAGAAGGGGACTTGGTAGCTGTGAGCTGTGGATTTTGTTCACAATCCTCTACTGTTTCTCCCACTTGGTCTCATATTTTATATCTGGTTTTAAGTGTATGTGGTTGTATTGCTTTTAAATCTTGCGAACTGCAGTGTAGTGAGTGTGGAAGAAGAATGGTATAAATGTTTTAATTAAATACATTTGCATAAAATAATTTGATTACTGAGCCCTAACCACCATAACAACCACAGCTGCTTTAAACCTTCACAGACACGCATGGGAGTTTCGATCAAGAATCTCCAACATCATGCTTGTTTTCAGCTTAGGCAGAAACAACAAAAAGCAGACTCTACGGTAATATTTTCCTAGTTGTCTTCCAACTTTCAGGGTAAGCATTAGCTTTAAAAAGAAAGAAGAGCTGAGATTAATTGGAATTAAAACAAAAGGCCAAACCTGTCCCACCAATTTTTTTGCAATGATGGACCAAGTGCCAATTCTCACACCACAAGCTAAGTTTCAGAGCTTGGTTTTCTTGCAGACCAGGAACTTTCTTTTAAAAAGTTAGGTGAAATGCACATGCCAGCAAATTATTAAGGGCTGTAAAAATAAATAAAAGAAATTCAGCATGAAAGAATTGTGTAACAACAGGGGACTGGACTTTAGAATCAAATAATGAATATTTTTGTATTGGAGTGAGCAGTTTTAAATTAGGGATCAGCAAAAAGGGGGGGTAATACTTTAAAGTGGAAACTCTTAAAATGTGTTCTATCTGATGGCTACTCACTAATACACAGGTTTACATGTGTAATGTTAGTGAGAGAAAGTGAAGAACCTAATAAACACTCTATGGCGTATGCTTACTTACTCAACAAAATCCCAAGTGACTTCTTATGTGTTATGCCTAAATAAGCAGGCAAGACTGGACTTAATATAAGACTTATGCTATTATTGTCTGAAGGAATAACCTGATAATTAGCTATAGTAAATTAAAACAAGATCCTACCTACTTAATTTATAGTTGTTAATTTGATCCAAAAGCCTGCCTATAAAGTGGGTGATCTGGTTAAAAAACAAAATTGAAAAACAAAGCTTAATCTGGAGACCCCTATACAGTAACCTTTATTTTTAAAACATAATTGCACTGGAATCCAGGACTCAGAATATCCATTATTAAGATCTTACAGTGGTTCATTGAAAAGACACTGTCATCATAAGCATTCAGAACACCAGAGAATTTGCTATAGTTCTGATTAATTCATAGACAAATTCTGACTGAAAAATTGATGAACAAAGTATCTTGTTTTAGTCATAATTTATCCTAAATGATACTTAAAACATATTTCAATGAGTTTTGTAAATCAAATTATCAAATATTTTGACTTGTGATCTCTATGCTCAAATTTCCTTTAATTCTTTATTTTCAACTGTGTTGCTGTTACTGTATCAGGATTTCATTTATTTTATTATTGCATATACTGTACAGTATATCCCACTTTTCCTCCAAGGAGCTGAAAGTGGCATACATTTTCTCCCCCTCTGCATTTACCCTCACAACAACCCTGTGTGGTAGGTTAAGCTGGAGATTTGAACTCTGGCCTCCCAGGTCCTACTCCAACACTTGAACCACTACACCACACTGGATCTACATGTAAGTAGCACCACCCAGAAGCCAGTGTCCTGTGTACCCACCAGCCTATTTTCAGTTAATAGTGGGACATAGAGCACAGCCTTCTCCAAGTATCTTGATAGGTAGGCATTCACTGATACGTAAACAAGCAATCCTTCAGACACCTTGAACCTATTTTGGGCTTATAAACAGTACGCTGATTATCTATGAACAGATGTCTGAGGCAGCAATCCTTCCTACATCAGAGAAAGTCCAACTGAATAAGGGGATTCTACTGGAATTCTGTTAGATGAGACATGGCGGGGTTGGTCCTCCATTATTAGCACCAATGGCAAATCAGCTCCCTAATGTCTACCACATACAACCCTGATCTTGGGAAAGAAGATACTTCTGATACTCTGAGAAAGAGATGAGTGTTTATATAGCTGAAAGAAAGCAAAAATAGATTACATTACACTGCTGCTCCTAGTCCTGCGGTGATCATTGTTCTATACAGAATAATTCAGTGACTGAGGAAAGAAAAATACACACTTTGTGAAATACGATTAAAGGAAAAAGACTTTGTAATGAGGACACACTGTAGAGTACCAGAATTTTGTAAACCACTCCTTCTTTTATAGTATCAAAGCAAATGAAGTACAAATTAAGCTACATGTTCTCTCTCTCTCTCTTGGCTTCCTATAGAGTTTAATTACAAGACTCAATAGACAACAGACTAGCCGTCTCCTGATCTTCTGTAATATTGTTGAACATGTCTGTAAATGAGTTTGTCTTTCCGTTCTTCTGAACAGCTCTGCTTGAAAACTGACTGGCAGGAGAAAGTAACTGAAACTTGTCAGTGGGAACAGGTGGCGCTGGCAAAGCACTCCCCTCTATAGCCCTTTTCTTTAGATCCTAAACCTTAGATGTCTCAGTTGGGAAAACCACTAGCAGGAAATTTTAAAATGCTTTATTCATTCAATCATACGGCAACAACATGAGTTTCAAGTAAAGACTATTGACTTGATGGATCACTTTGACAAATACCGAACATAATTTAATTATGGCATAAGAGATAACACCTTTCCCCCCCTTTTTTTACAGCAACAACTATATTTACTAGCCCTGTCATTTACAATGCATCCCTTTCATTTTGCTTTAGGATGCTCTTGCTGCACTGTTCCATGTCCTACCTTCTGCTGCTGCTACCATTTAGCTCCTGGACACAGAAGCTGCCAACTAGAGATGAAGAGCTTTTTCAGATGCAGATCCAGGACAAAACATTTTTCCACGATACATCAGTTCTCCCAGATGGAGCTGAAATCAGCAGCTATCTCTTCAGAGAAACACCCAAAAGGTATTTGGGTTATTTTAAAACAGAGTCACAATATGAGCAATATCTCCTTTTAATATTATTATAAAGGACATTGGTGCTAATAAGGTACCACACTTAAGTACAAATATTTCAATGACTAGCAAAAGAGGTAATCAGATTCTCAATAGTAAGTGTTGAGTTTTGAAGGAAAATATCTTTTTAAACAAATGTTTCTTTCCAGTATTCCTGGCTGAAATGGCCTTTTCCTTTCCAGGCCTTCTTTCTTTCTTATTTATTTATTTATTTATTTATTTCATAATGAGAAAAATATATTGAGGTCCTGGGCTGACTAAAGTTTTATAGGTCAGCACCAGCTTTGAATTGGGCCTGGAAACTAATTGGCAGCCAGTGCAGTTGGGCCAGGATCAATGTTATATACTAAACTTGGCTTTCCCCAGTGAGCAACCTGGCTGTCAATTTTTGCACCAGCTGAAGGTTCCAAACCATCTTCAGAGCCAGCCCCACGTGTATAGCATTGCAGTAATCTAACCTTGAAGTTACCAGAGCATAGGCCACATAAGTTAGGCTATCCATGTCCAGATAGGGCTATAGTTGGGCCACCGGCCGAAGCTGACAGAAGGCGCTTGGCGCCACCAAAGCCTCCTGGGCCTCAAGCAACAGAAATGGGTCCAGGAGCACCCCCAAGCTACGTACCTGCTCCTTTAGAGGGAGCATAACCCCCTCAAGAACCTGCAGACTCCCATTCATCCAGTCTAGGGAACCACCCACAAACAGTGGCTGAGTCTTATATGGATGGAGTTTCAGTTTATTGACTCTCATCCAGTCCATTATTGAGGCCAGACACCAGTCCAACACATCCACTGCTATAACTGCAGATGTAGAGGAGAAATAGAGCTGTGTGTCATCAGTATACTGCTGACAACACAATCCAAAACCTCAGCGACCCCACTCAGATATGTCACATTAAGCTTAAATAAAAGCCCCAAGGAAACTATGAAATGCCAGGGTTTGCTAATTGATTGTCTTTATGGAAGGATGTGAAATATACATCCATTTATTTTGATTGCAAGTACACTGTGAAAAATTTAATGGGTTTGTTAATCTTTCCCTAGGTTTTTTTTTGTAGTTGAAGAAGATAACACACCCTTAGCAGTTACAGTAACACCTTGTGATGCTCCTTTGGAATGGAAGCTGAGTTTGCAGGAGCTTCCAGAAGAGTCCAGTGGAGATGGCTCAGGTAAATTTCAGATAAAATTCTAGTTTTTATGACAGATATGAATCAGTGTGACTGTCTTAAAGGAATCCTGACCAGCTGTGTGTTAGAATTAGTTTGATAAATTAGACTCTGCTACATAGAATGATTGCTTATATGAACAGGGCTTATAATAGCAAAATAATGCTTTATGATTATCACACTCCCTCTCTCTCTTTCTCACACACATTATGCAGTTTATAAAGAGAACAGGGATGGGAACATTGAGAGATGGTTAAATATGAATCCAGCATAGAACTAAGCTTCAATAAAGGAAAGTTTAGTCTTAAATGCCCTTAAATCTTCTTACTAAAGCAGCAGAATATAGTAATTTATTCTTCTATATATGAATGCAATATAGCAATAAAATTGCAGTGTTACTTATTCAAAAGTTGAATGGATTGCAAACCATAAATCATATTGTTTCGTGATTACGTTTCCACCAAGCAATAATTTATTTTAGTACTTAAACATATATATTTGTTTCCTCTGAGACCACCTTTCCTAAAAGAAATCCCTTTCTGTGTCTTCTAGGTGAACCTGAGCCACTTGAACAGCAGAAACAACAGATTCTCAATGAAGAAGGTACAGAGCTGTTCTCCTACAGAGGAAACGATGTTGAGTATTTTGTGTCCTCCAGTTCACCTTCTGGGTTGTACCAGCTGGAACTCTTGTCAACAGAGAAAGACACGCACTTTAAAGTGTACGCCACAACAACTCCAGAATCAGATCAACCATATCCTGAACTACCTTACGACCCAAGAGTTGATGTCACTTCTCTTGGCCGCACAACTGTCACTTTGGCATGGAAACCAAGCCCTACAGCTTCGTTACTGAAACAACCTATGCAATATTGTGTGGTCATTAATAAAGAGCACAATTTCAAAAGCCTCTGTGCTGTTGAAGCTAAGCAGAGTGCTGATGATGCCTTTATGAGAGCTCCCAAACCTGGTCTGGACTTCAGCCCCTTTGACTTTGCCCATTTTGGGTTTTCATCCAACAGTAATTCTGGGAAAGAACGCAGCTTCTTAAAGTCATCATCAAAGTTTGGGCGACAGGTCTATTCAAAGCCTAGAGTTGACCTTGAAAAGATATGCATTGGGAACAAGAACATCTTTACTGTGTCTGACCTGAAACCTGATACACAGTACTACTTTGACATATTTGCCGTGAATGTCAACACCAATATGAGCACTGCCTATGTTGGCACTTTCGAAAGAACCAAAGAAGAGGCTAAGCAGAAAACAGTTGATCTCAAAGATGGGAAAGTTACAGACGTGTTTGTCAAGAGAAAAGGCTCTAAATTTTTGCGGTTTGCTCCTGTTTCATCACACCAAAAGGTTACATTTTTTGTCCATTCATGCCTCGATGCTGTACAGATCCAAGTCAGAAGAGATGGTAAACTTCTGTTGTCTCAAAATGTTGAAGGCGTCCGTCAGTTCCAACTTAGAGGAAAGCCAAAAGCTAAATACCTCATTCGACTGAAAGGAAATAAAAGAGGTGCTTCCATGCTGAAGATTTTGGCTACTACAAGGCCTAATAAACAGTCATTTCCATCTCTTCCTGAGGACACACGAATTAAAGCCTTTGATAAACTTCGCACGTGTTCTTCAGTCACAGTTGCATGGTTAGGTACACAGGAAAGGAACAAATTTTGCATATACAGAAAGGAAGTGGATGACAACTATAATGAGGAACAAAAGAAAAGAGAACAAAATCAGTGCCTGGGGCCAGACTTGAGGAAGAAATCAGAAAAAGTCCTCTGTAAATATTTCCACAGCCAAAACTTACAAAAAGCAGTTACCACAGAGACAATTAAAGGTCTACAGCCTGGCAAATCCTACCTTCTGGATGTTTATGTCATAGGACATGGAGGGCACTCCGTCAAGTATCAAAGTAAAATTGTGAAAACAAGGAAATTCTGTTAGTGGCACTTCTCATGTTGAAATCAGCAGAATATTAAGCATATGGACTGACTACTTACACAGCAGAGGAGTTGTGAACTGTATTGGTACTATATAGAGAAGATATTAACATCTATATTTATGTTTACAAGAGCAAATGAAGGGACTGAGGCTGGTGCTCTTCGTTGGTATCGGACAGTTGCATTATCATGCGTCTGGTGGTCCAAGTTCAGTGCTCAGTAGATAACGAAAGTAGCGGGAAATATTGAAGGAACTGCCTTTTTCGCTTCCATATTGCATGAAGTGCTTCTAAATTATTTTATTACTTCAAAGGCTAAGAAAAGTCATTCAGTTACCTTATTCTTATGCACAGACACAGAAACAAAACTCCCACACAACCTCTATCTCTTAGTAGGCTATAGGGTCATGTAAATTATTTTATAAAGTCTTGTTTGAAATGTCTATGTTTCCATGATTGTAAACTATTAAAATACCTTCCCTCTCTTAAAACACAGATCTAAACTAAGTATTAACTGGACTATGCAGAAGTCAGTTTTATTGCTAATGTAAATTCCTATCTCGTAAATTTTAAATGTTTAAATACTGTATGTATTTCATGTACAAAATTGTCAGACATTATATTCCTGTACATAAAATTTAAATATTAGATTATATGTTCCTTCTCATCCATTCCAATGCATTTTGAGCATCATTAATTAATAAATTTGTAAAACTTTTATATCTGAAAATCTATTTCAGCTACTAGCATCCTGAAAATGGAAGCTTTTACAAATGGAGGCTTTTACAAATAATAGGATCAATCATTTTGTATAAGTTTTAGGAGTAAAATAATCTAGTAATGTTTAAAGTGTTTGGGGTTGGTAGATTCCTTTCTTCTTTAACTTATAACAATAACACAACAATTACTTGCCCTTATACACTGGGCAAAATCCAGAGTATATAATCAACTCAATTTTGATTGAACACAATTCAATTTATGTCTTTTTATTTTCAATTTTGGATTGTACCTAGTGGCTTATACTCTGAAGGTCAATTTGTAGATGCAATACACAAGTGAAGGTTAGGCAAAAATGCATTTTATAACTGTTTTATTTTTTGCATTTCCACAGAAATCAGTTTGATTAAAATTAACATGTTTGTGGAACATAACCCTTTTTGTTTCCATTTATTTTTCTAAAAAATAGTTCCAACATCTGCTTTTTGAAACATTTTAGAATAAATGACTTAGAATTAAGTCTCATGGGGACTTACTCCCAGGTAAGTGAGTATAGGATTGAGGACAGAAGCCTAGGAACATTTACATGGCAGAAAAATTGTCTGGATTCAATAAGTTGCACTTCTGAGTATTTTGTGTGTGTTTTGTAAATTAGACGACTTTACCTTAATTCAAACTTTTGTGATTCAAATATGTGGGTTTCCCTTAAATGTAATAGAGTTTTGAGCTATTATATGTTATATATTTCTTAGTAATGAAATATTTAGGTTAAAATTAGATACAACTTTGGGTGCTGTAATCCTTCAAGTGTTTACTCGTGAATTAGATTTCAGTCATACCAATTACAATTTCATAATTAACTTGAGCTTGATGTGCCAAAGTTGGGCACTTTTAAATCCCATTTATTTCAGTGAGACAATTAAGCTCACCTTATATATTATTTTCCATTGGTTTAAATGCACTTCACTGTGGCTGAAATACACCATTTCTTATCGGCATTTAACATTTAAATTATGATTTGGATCCAGGAGGGTTTGGTGTGAGGATTTAATTGAGTATTATGGGCTTCAAAAAGTAGTTCTGGAAAGAAGAGCAGGTACAAATTCATAAAGTCAAGAAAAACATCAAAGCAACTTGAACACATCCCCATATAGCGAATTGCAAAAAGCAAAATCTTTGTAAACCATTCTGAGGGTCCCTCCTCCCACCCACGCACAATCAAGCAGTGTATAAATTATATGAAATAAATAAATTTAGAAATCTTGACTAAGGTGAGCAGCTACCATTTTTCCTAATAGTTAATGTCCTTTCTAACATTAAGTAAAGGTGCAGTTCTTGAACCGTCCTGAGATCTGCGGATGAAGGGTGTTATACAAATTTAATAAATAAATAAAAACTTTATAGTCACTGGGAACCATAAACCTTGTCTAGCTAGATTGTGTCAAGCCATTACAGGTGGTCTTCAGTCATCTGAAATTGTACAGCTCAAAAGTGTAGTAGGCATGGAGGTTTTTTCCCTTGCTGGCCTCCTTCTTATAACTTAGATTCCAGCTGCAGTTATGAACTGCTGGGAAGGAAGGATATATTGGTTTTTAGAATCGGCCCTTGCTGCCAAAGTAGCAAGCACTTCACTTTATCACGTTGATATCATATCTGACTGCTGTGGTTATCATGTGTGACATCTGGTGTAAATACTAGAATCATGTAAATGGAATTCCAGTCCCTTGAAGTCGGTGGCAAATTTCCCATTAACTTTAATAGCGCCAAAGTCTTACCCATGGATTTCATCACTGGGAATGAGCTCAGTATCTGAACATGCTCCAGTTCGTCTTCAGGAATGAGTTCAGTGTTCGAACATACACATTGCAGCCAGGATGTGACATACTGTTTCTATAAAGCTTATAATGGTCAATAGGACACTTTTCAAATAAAAGGGAAATGACTGTGACGTTTAAACAGTTTTTATTAAGCAATCTTGCTGTTGAGGGTTTCAAGGCACTACAGTTTTGTTGGGAGGATGGTTTCACATGGCATACACCATGAGTTGCATGTAAAGTCTGCTGTGGGGTTCGGACTGGTATGGTTAAAATGAATCAGTTTCTACAACCCTCAGCACATAAGGCAGGAACAGGTCGGTTTCACATTTGGTTACCTTGGACTTGACAAACACACATTATCAAATGATGGAATTCCCTACCGCAAGATGCAATGATAGCCACAAACTTAGATGAATTAGACCAATTCAGAAGTCACAGTGGTTTCCATTGACAAATACAGGTCTACGCCGTTAGTTCCTGTCTGTTAGTTGCTTGAGCCTGTTCCTCAGGTACAGTATGGTTCAGCCAATGTCCTCTCCACCACTCCACCTTGTTCACTGCTTAGTGCCCATGTCTTGATGGTGTTATGACTAATGGAGGGGCCTACATGCACCTATTCATATGCACATTCCAGCTTCCATGGCATGCATAGTTGTCAACTGTCCCTTATTTGGTGGGAAAGTCCCTTATCCCAGCGCTGTGTCCCGCTGCTGTCCCTTATTGATGATGTCCCTTAAATTTCCTGGGTTTCAAAGGAAGCAGCTCCTCTCCCTCCCTCCCTGCTGGCCAGGGAGGAGGGAGGCTCCAACTGTGTTGCTTGGCTGCGTTGCTCACCCAATAAGGAGTCTAAGAATGACTGGGGGGTGGAGCTTGCATGCCTTGTGCCGATCAAATCGGCCGCGTTGCCTGGGGACTCGCCTTTGCTCAGCGCTTCCCAGCGGAGAGGTGATGGTGGTTTCCTTTGCTGCATCCCCTTTGCCGGGTTGTGGTGCTGTGGGAACCACCGCTTGAGGCTTCGTTTGGCTGCTGGCTGGGCTTTCTGCCTTTGGCTTGGAGGGGCTCAGAAGTTGAACATACCTGTGCTTGGAAAATCCCTTATTTTGACTGCTGATCCCTTATTTACGAGGCTGCTGGTCCCTTATTTTTAAATCTGGAAGTTGACAGCTATGATGGCATGAGCGAAAAGCATTGCCCTCCCCAGCTAATATCAATTGCTGCAAATGAAATGAAACCAGTAGCAATTACTGCAAATGAAAAGAATAAGAGACTATGAGCAGCTTCAGTTGGCAAGGTTGGTACAGTGCAAACAACCTGGCAGAACCAACGCAGTGGTCCGCACTGACCTTGCCACCTCCCTGTAAGCAGCAGTGACATGACCAACTTAGGTTCAGGTGAGTGCCAGAACACCCAACCTTGCATCTGCTATTGCCAAAACACTGAGGGCACCGGGTTGAGGAAAGCTTATCTGCAGCCTTACATTTTCAAGTTTTATGTGCATAAGAGAAAACGGCCCATGAATTAGAAAAGGATAGTTATGAAAGCAGTTTTGATCATATATAGATTAATAATGGCATCATTACTTCATTTGTTGTAGTTCAAAAATCATTACCATAGATCAATAGACTGTTTTCCCCACAGCAAATATTTGCACTGAATCCAGCACATGTGATGGGAGATCCTCCAAGTTTTCTCTGAGTTTCCTTTCATATAACTTGGCAGAACTTCTAATATTTATAGCTGACCATAGCGCAGTAGTGCAAATGTCTGCTTTTTCTTCATATCTGTAGTTATTTAGTGATGAGATAGTGTGAAGGTTGGACAACTGACCAAGAATCATTAACGCTTGGCTCTGATAAAACTAGCAGTGGTGCAGTGTAGCACGTTTTTGGCAATAAAAAGGGTATTTCAAGGCAGTTTAGGTTTTCACAAAGTCAATTGAAGTGTTTTGTTGTCCTAGCACAACAAATCCACTTAAAAAAAAAGTGTAGAATTTTTGCAGTTTAGAAAGTGACAGAGAAATGCATTTAAAAGTGTGGGATAAGCAAATGATTAATGGAGGACTTATAAACATCCCACAACCCAAGCAAGATGAATGTTAATTGTCTCCCAGCCTCCCAGCAAACAAGTCAGAATGAATACTCAGTAAAGACTGGACATAGTCTAACTATTGTGTAAGCTTTGTGCAAGCAAATCCAGACACTGTAAATGCTGAATGAGCAGGTTGCCTGGACAAGTCCTTAAGAGTTCATTTCATTTAATCCTCACAGTACTCTTATTAAGTATGTTAATCTGATAAAGAATTACTGGCCCAAAGTTACATGGTAAACTTCATGGTTGAACAAAAATCTGGACCCACTTCCTTGATCTACACCCAACAATTTAGCCTCAATATCATGGTAATTTTAATTTGTTAAGGGAGAATAAGGCAATAATCATAATCCAGTTTCTACTTTTGAGCAATCACATTTTTCCAGCCCTGATTTTCCAGCACAATATTTCATTTCTGGGAAAATCTGTCAATTAATATTTTATTTGTTAAAATGAAAAGCAATCATTAAAGGAGGAGACTATTAATATGGAAAAATGAAATTCAAGTGTTATTCAGTACCCTATTTGAAGATGTATAGTTCAAATTAACCTGTAAATCAAATATATTGGAATCATTCTTAACATACTAATGCAACTGATCACCCATTAATTTATCTGTCCCCATTTTTTTAGTTGCTGTATTGTAAGTAACATCTCCATGAACATCAATCAATAATTAATCCTGTCACAATGAGTCATCACAGAAAAAACTGTAAGCAATTCCATAATTAATATATCTTAAGCATCGTTATACAGTGAGCATCACAAACAGCAGGAGTCAATATATTTCATCTGTGTATAATTCATCACTATTTAATAAGAGTAATCCCAAACAGCACTTCTTTTACATCAAAATATGCTGATAGCAACATTTGGCAATGAAAGTTTGTGTTTTTGCCAAGGTCCTCCCTAAAACAATGCAATTTCTCTACCAAATTATGTTACCAAGAATTCGGATGTTATTACCAACCGTGTTGTGGCTGCGTAAATGTGCAGGACATGGTTAAGTGTCAAATCCCAGTAGGTATTGGTGTGCCCTTAAGAAAATGCTCCTCAGGTCCCCCTCTCCAAGTATCTCCACCTCCTTCTCCTCGCTGTTGCTGCTCTCCATTCACTTGCCCTGCTGTTTGGTGCCCAATATGCAGCTCCACCCAGAAGGCGAGGGAAAGGTGACTAGAGATTGCTGCTTCTCCTCCTCACTCCTTCCACTGCTTACTCACTTGGAGGGGGATAGTTAGCAAGAGTGAGACCCATAAGGAGGTGGAGCAGCATCAGGGGATGTTGGCATTGTCAATGGGCCCACTGCTTGGCCTGTGGCAATAGTGGGGGGGACATTTGTGGGGCTTGCAGGGGAGTCACAAAAGATCTGTGAGTCACAATTTGCTCATATTTCATCTAGGAATTCAATTCCAATAACTAGATTTATATAAGAACATTGAAAGCTTTCGAAATTGTGTATGAGTATATTTTACTCATCATATTCAGATGCACGGCTTTTAACAACAGCAGCAGATCTCTGTGAAAGTTACATTGCATTTTCTAAGAATGCGCTGAATTCTTAAATATTATTTCTAGCCATCATTTGCTTTCTGGGTGACCAAAACAACCAGTGAACACCATTTGTCTTCTCAATTTCCTCCTCCTTCCAAGTTTTACAGTGGAAGCATTCTTGGAGGTCACAGTTAAAATGCATACAGAAATTCCCGGGGCTTGCAAAGAAAATATTTGATAAGCCTCGGGGTGCTGCTGTTTACAGAAGGTTCATCTACCACTATGGAAAGTTACGAAGGACAAGAGTACCTCTGAGGGATTAACTTCTTTTATAACTTCTTCAATTTCACAATGTTTGCTATTGCTTCAAATATTGTTTCTAGGCTTTGGTTAATATTGAAATAGGGCTGGGGAATGTGAAATCTCTTTGCGGTTAGCATGCCATTTGAGCAATTTGACTAGAATTCCAATACCTTTGTTTAAAATGAATATGATTCCTGAGTATAAAAAGAAATCCCAAGTCCCAAGCAGGGATGGATGAATTTGTCAATTCCTGTTTCTTTCAATTTTCTCACTTTTCCAATCTTATTCAGTTGGGTATATAAAAGGTGAAACAATATTTGAGTACCTTTAACTTCATATTGCAGCTCAACAGCAGCCAGTGCAAGTGATGGCAATTCTGCCCCATTGAGCAGAATACATTTTGCAGTTGCTGCACATCCTGGACCTTTCAAGGCATAAGAACAGCAGCAGCAAAAGAGTAGAGGTCAATGGCAGGGATGGTTCCCCCAGGATAACTGGCTATTGAGCTTGGGATTATTTTAGATCATTTGAATGCATGCATACAGAACAAAAGTTTGTCAGCATTTGAACATAGGAAAAAATAGAAAGTGCTCAGATTTTTTTTAAAAGTTTGTTTCTATAACATTTCATTCTGTTTACTTGTTCTCTCTAGCTATTGTTTCGTTCTGTGCTCTAGTATGCAAACAACACCATCAACCAAATTTGGCTATGTATTTTAATTCTAGTGATTCTTACTATTTTTCCTCCTATTCCTGCAATTCCCCCCCCTCCAAGTATTCTAATGTTTATTATTGTTCTTGCGTAAAGCCTTTCATTACTCTTCTTTGGCTACAACACAGATTTTACAGGACATTTAATAGCCTGGGACAAAAGCAAATGTCTGCTTCGGTTAACAAGTGGGACAACTTGGAAACTATTCAGCTTCCTCCACAAAGCAGTCTTTAAAGTGGTTTATAAACATCCAGTGTCAGTCCAGCTTGTGTTGCAAATTCATGCTTTGCATGAAATAATAAAATATTTTGGTCCCAGATTGTCATTCCACATTTCAAGTATGCATCATCTATCCCCGGTTATGTGTATGGCTGCATTTAGCCCAGAGTTGCGCAAGCAACTTGTATTGACGTCCTTTTGACGTCCAGGATTCGAGAAAACAAAATCATTGCTTTTTATAAAACTCCAATAATGTCAAACAAATTCTGAAGACTTGACTTTAATGCATCTGGTGCAAAGGACTGATAGCCATACAAAGAACTCGAATGAGAGAAATAGATGGATTTAAGAAACTGTGTAAGTCCATGAAGCACTTTTGCAATCTGCTTAAGGATTCACCAATGGAAAAAGACAGAGGGGGAAAGAGATAGCCAAACTTTGTGGGACTTTATAAATAACCATAAGCCACTTACATGCTGCAAGAAAGGAAGTGGAATTCTAGCTTGTATTAGAGCTACAGCATGTGTTAATCAGCTATGGGACTGCCACTAAATATAGCGGCTTGTTGATATTAAGTGATGAACAATTCCCCCCAATATCCCTAATGGCTATAATCGCCACTCCTGGAGGATAGGGCTTCCCTTCGACTGGACAGAGCAGGCTTTTCCTTGAGGCAAAGAAAGCTGACACTACCCAGCTGGACTGGCAAATGCTGGGGGGGGGGTGTCAACAGCTGCCACCCCCTGACTGCTCTTCCTAAGGTCCCCTGACCATTTCCCTCTGTTGGAAGGTGCAGCTATGTAAGCCACATGGCATTACTGGCCTAATAATAATAATAATAATAATAATAATACCCCCATCTGGTTGATTTTTCCCAGCCACTCTGGGTGGTTTACAGCATATCTAAAAACATAATAGAAACATCAAGCGTTAAAAACCTCCTGATACAGAGCTGCCTTCAGATGTCTTCTAAAAGTTGTATAATTCTTTATCTCCTTGACGTCTGAAGGGAGAGTATTCCACAAGGAGGGCGCCACTACCAAAAATACCCTCTGCCTGGTTCCCTGTAACTTTGCTTCTCACAGCAAGAAAACCAGCAGAAGATCCTCAGAGAAGGACCTCAGTGTCCTGGCTGAGCAGTGGGGCTGGAGACGCTCCTTCAGGTATACTGGGCCAAGGCCACAAAGCAACTTGCTGCCTTAGGTATGATAGAAGATGCTATTGCATCCAGTGATGGAGGAACCCTCTCCGGCACCTGGGGCGGGATGCCGAGGGGGAGAGGGTTAACCACCCTGTGACAAGGTATGGCGTGCGCATGTGCGGCAGCCCGTATGGTTGCCATGCAAGCGGCGCCCATACTGACTGCACAGCTGAGGGGAGGCAGGGGCCATCTTGTCACACACACCCCAGAGTGGCAGCCAGGGCAGCCTGCCTCCTCCACCCCCCACTTCGTAGGCCCCTATTTGCATCACCAGTGCTGAATAAAATTCAACTGCTAGTTGTGTAAGTCAGCTTCTATTCATGGAATAGGAATGGCCATCCTCCTTTGCCTCAGGCCGCAAAATGTCTTGGACAGGCCCTGGGACAGTGTAAGGCAACCTCCTCAGGCATCTGATTATATCACAAGAACAGAGCAAATTGCTAACTATTTGATTTATGTTACAGGTAGGTAGCCGTGTTGGTCTGCCGTAGTCAAAAAATTTTTTTTAAAATCCTTCCAATAGCACCTTAGAGACCAACAAAGTTTGTTATTGGTATGAGCTTTCGTGTGCATGCACACTTTATTTGATTTGATTTATGATTAGTGTATTTTTGTCTGCAGGGGAAGGGGAAGAGGTGCTTGGAAGTTTTTCTGCCCTGTGCCAAAATAACATGACAGGCTTTGGTAACTGGGCACCTTGAGATGAGGAAAGGGAGGAACAATGTTCTGCTACTCCTGAGGCAGCAAAATTATTTTGGGCTAGCCCTGGTGATGATAGGGATACATTCCTATTTCTTCTGCTATTCATTCACATGTGTGCTCTTTTCCTTTCCATGACAAAAAATAATAAATAGATATGGGAAAGATTTATACCTATGGCTATTTGGGAATTAAGACGCTGTTATTATAAGCCACACCTCTTTCTCCTTTGGGTCATATATTATGTGTTATAGGCCAATGGGTGTGTCATTCAGCCTCTCTCCGCACCCCTTCTTGTGAAACAAAATGACTGGATTTCACTTTTCTTCTGCTTTTTAGAAGCTTGTAATGGGCAATTGAGAAAACAATAGAATAAACACAAATACCATCTGTTTCCAGCTTCCCTCAACTGCATTGTAATGAGTCTGGGGAGATGTTATTTCTGGGTCTTAAACATTCAGTCATGCTTCTTTTAAGGAGTCGCTACTTAGCAGGGCATTAAGTTATGCAATTGAGTTCAAATCCCCAAGCTTGAATGTTCAAGAACCATACATTGTATTTCTAAAAATGGTAAGAGTCACTTAAAATTGATGTTAGAAAACAATCCCATTTAATTAATTTTTTTAAATGGAGATTTTCCTACTGCATCTAAGTAATGTTTGAAATACCTCTCAATGGCAGACATTATTATTAATAGTATTTATTATTGTTGTTGATAATAACACATTTCAAGATGAAATCAAGCCTTTTCTGTGTAGTAATATTAATTCAACTAATATATACTGATTTATTACACATGTGTCAAAGGTGCTCATTCGCTATTTGCATATTTTAATGGGTTTTGTGTAATTTTGTAATTACAAAAATATTTAAAAAGAATGGTGATGGTTGATCACAACAGAGTTTGACCCAGAAACTAACTATGCTGGCAAATGTTCACAAACCCTGAAAAGAGTCTGATGGCCTCAGATCAGAGCCCTCCCAGCTGCTAGGCAAGGTGAGGCTGTTGCCTCAGGCAGCACATCCCCAGGTACCCTCCTGACCTGCTGCCTCCACCATCAGCAGAGAAGCACCGCGGCCATTAGCCCCAATTTTGTGCAAGACAGTGTCCATTTTGTGTGAGATCTCACCCCAAATCGGCATGATCTTGCCCATAATTGGTGCCAATGGTGGTGGTGCTTCTCCGCCAGCAGTGGATGTGGCAGTGAATGTGGCAGTTAGGTGGCAGTTAGGATGTGGCAGTTAGGTGGTGGCAGGAGTGGTGACAGCGGCAGAGCAAGACAGCACTTCCTGTTTCACATCAAGCGGCGAAATGGGATGCCCCAGCCCTGTCTCAAAATGTGCTCCTTAGCACAGTCACTGGCCAGCCTCCTGCAACCCACCACCAATGTGGGGTGGGGAGGCTGTGTACTTTTGTGGCCATATCCTGCTTGTGGACTTCCTATGAGCCTCTGTTTGGCCACTGTAAGAATGTGCTTACCGTATTTTTCACTCCATAAGACACACTTTTTTCCTCCTAAAAAGTAAGGGGAAATGTGAACGCGTCTTATGGAGCGAATGGCGCTGCGCAGAGAGGGAGAGCTGCGCAGGGCCCCTTCAGCGAAGTGGGAGGAGGAACGGAGGCGCTACGCAGAGAGGGAGAGCTGCACAGCGATCCCGCTTGCTGTCCTGGCTTCTGCCTTAGCCACGTGAAGTCTCTTGAGGGCAGGGGGAGCCTTCATCCCACTGCCCTGAAGAGGCTTCACGAGGCTAACCCAGAAGCCAGAACAGCAAGATGCTATCCCAGAAGCCAGATCCCTCTTGCAGTTCTGGCTTCTGGGATTCAGAATATTTTTTCCCCTTGTTTTCCTCCTCCAAATGTGCCTTACAGTCTCATGCGTCTTATAGTGCAAAAAATACAATAATGGGCTTGGGCTCTGATACAGCCCATCTCCTTATATTCTTATGGTCCAGAGTGGGGGACCCCACTGCTTTCTTTTGAGTTAAAAAAACACCTCACATACACGCTACATATTAAATGTAACAAGTAGACTCTCAGTCTTGGAATCACTGCTGCTGGAGTCTTTCATAGCCTTGAACAGGGCATGGGTAGCACATGCAATGTTCCTTTCCTTGCAGTGTTGTGGCTGCTTTGATGGTTACTTTCTTCAAGTGTTCTCTTTAACTGTTTGAAAAGAAACCTCGATGCCAAAAACTGTTTCTTCTCCTGCAAATGAAATAAGCAGAAACCCCTCTTTCAAAGAGGCCACAGGCATCTGCCTACAACCCTATTAAATCCTGTAACAGTACATATGTCTGAAAGGGTGTGTATGTGTGTGTTTTATTAGTACGCAGATTAATTTTTGACTATGCAACTCATCTTCTTTGGAGTTTGAAGCCTATAAACTTTGCTTCAAAAGCTTGCCATTCTGAAATAATCTTCTTCATGAAATTGATCCTATTTGGCATTCGTCGTTACTCCTCGGCATTGCACAGTGACCAAGAGAAGCCCTCAGCCAAAAACTTTGCAAGTAGCTGTGTCCATGTGGTCTGCACTGCTGCAAAGGAATTTAAGAACAGTTAAGGAATTTGTCGTCTGTTAATAAGAACAGGAAGCAAGCAATGGGTTAAATGGATTATTCAGCCGACAGGCTAACACTTCCCTTCATTTGGCCTTGGTGAGGTGAAACAGTGAGTTTTCATAAATCAGAGCATGAACAGTGATTTTCATAAAGGTCTCAACAAACGTGATGTAGCTGCTGTGAAAGTTGCCAAAGCAGACTTTCGCTTTGGGGTAGATTTTGAACACCATGTCTTGAGTGTTTTTGCTCAAGCTATAAGCCATATGTCTGCATGAGCTATTAACAATAAAGATGAGGCCAATTGCTCCTAAAGGTAAATGTTTAATTCATGGCACACACCTGGATGTAGCACTCATGCTAATAGGAGGAGTGAAATATTAATAACTCTAGCAGACAGTTGCATTTGGCACAATTACATTTCCCCTTCTAAAGAAGACTCTGCCAGATTTTCCAGTGCATCAGTCCACATTCTCTTCCTGTGGCCAACATTTCCTCAAGAAGCATTGCAAATAGGCATGTTTTAAATTTAGATCTAACATAATTGCATCATTTTAGATTTGATAAGTGATATGTTTTGTTCAAGCCGCTACTCCTCATCCCCTTTCCCAATCTAGTGCCAACCAGATGGTTTGGACAACAGCTCCCATCATCCTTGACCATTGGCCAGGCTGGCTGGGCCCCCAAACCACAAAAACATTGATCCAAGGCACAGACCTTCATAATTTTTACATAAGTTGACAACAAAGCCACCGACAAGTCCCAGGAGACATCTGTAGACACAGAGCTGACTTATGTGTTGTTGGTGATTTTGAGGAGATCTCTTCAGGGTGGGGACTGAGGATCCAAAAGGATTCATGTCCCCCATTCATGTTTCTGTGCTACTGGATTTCTGATTTTTATGGTTCAGTCAATGGAGACAGATGTAGTCTTGCTCTTGGTTTTTGAGGGGAGAGGGTAATCCTGGGGAAAAACTATGTAGTTTCAAAAATATCCATTTACTGGAACCAACTTCTCTTTCTTTTTGGTACTTCTTTTTCTCACACTTGGCCCCCTCTCCTTCTCTTTCTCCCTTCTCTTCCCCTCTTGGCTTTCCCTCCTATATATCCAATCAATTCATTATCTCTTTCTTTTTTCCAGTCCCATTGTTGCCTTTTGGTTATGTTTTTTTATTTATAAAAGATTTTATTTTTATTAACACACGTTTCACAGTACAGAACAAACCTCTCCTCATCTTGTAGATGAGGCAAGGAAAGTCTAAAGTTAAAAAAAAGGAACCCAAACCATTAATCTGTCAGTACAACCCACCAGGAAGTATCAGAATTAAGTCCACAATATTCATAGCAGCCAGAAAGTCTTGTATGCTGCTAGGAGAGGTCTTTGTATTTCATCTTTGTTTGCATAAACAGTAAAAGAGTGCCAATCTGCCACAAAAGAATCTTTATATTTCCTTCTTTAAGCCAGCCATAGATTATTTTTTAATTTTTCCACCAAACTGACTCACCAAACCATCTTATACCAATTAGCTAAAGTGATGCTCTTTAGATCCTTCCAATATTGAGCAACAACTAGCTGGGCAATTGCAAGAAGGTAACCCACTGTTGTTTTGAAAAATGCTTAGCGGGGGCAGCTCCAGAGATTTCAGTGCTTGCTGTCCAGTCATTTTAGCAATTTCTCCAAAGACCAAAACTGCAACACGTTTTTCACAAGCCCAGTACATACGCTGGAACGACCCTGGTTCCTAACATTTGCTCCACAATAGTCTCAAATTAGATATCTTCATTTGAAGCAATTTCATTGGCACCATATGCCATTTTTGCTCATTTTCAAATGCTTGTCCCCTCGCACTAGATTATCCCGATTTAAATGAGAACTTTAACCACATGGAATTTTAACAATTGTCCTAAATAAAAATATTCCAGCCTGACTCCCACATCCATTTCAGACCCTTTGAAGAGCCAATAGCAATGCCAAGAAGTAAATTATGAATACAGGACACCAGCATGAGGGCTTGCTGCTTAATATGCTCCTTGATGCCACTTGAAGCACCATGAAAATAAATATATTGTTCTGAATTGTGGGAGGTCAGTCTGGATGAAACCCTGGGCGCCCTTCCAAATGTGAGATCCTGCATCTGTGAGGGTAGAATGTATAAGAGGAAGCTGGCCAAACCACTTCCTTTGCCAGGTAATGCCTTTCATGAGCTATTTAGCTACTGCAATTTAACTTATCCAATGAAGTTGCTCTATGCCATGGAAACAAATGGGTGGCTCTTCCCCTCACGCCCCTTACCAGGCTGGATGTCCTGTGATCCTAGATAGAAGAACAATAGCCAGAGTTGCCGGAGGATGGATGCTGTGAGTTGTAGAGACAGAAGTATGGCTTGTTCTGTGCTGGACTTTGGTATTCCCCTGGAAACCTAATGGGGAAGCAATATCTAAGGAAGTGTTAATGCTGGGAGTCCTTCCATCCTCCAACCATGCTCAGGTTGTATATCTGTGTAAATAAAACCATATATCTTCAAGTTCCCACAGTCTCCACTGGTCTTCATTCCAAGGAAACCAAGCCCTGGAAAAGTGTCAACACCCCTACAGCACCATTTTCCATTATAGCTATGACACCATTAATACAGTGCCCAGGGAAGTATTATTTCCACACTATGAGAGTCATTGCTTTGCAGAAACTGACAGAAGACAACTATGAAGTGTGCCTTGTGTTTTTGCTTTTGAACAAGCTTTTTGCACCATGTTTTATTTTAAAAGTTTTCTGTTGGTGGAAGCAAGCAAGCTTCTGTAGCTTCAGACTGACTTTGTAGGGTATTGGTTCCAGCCAAAGAGCAATATAACTTGATTTTCCACAAACCATTTTAATCTGATTTTCATTTAAGCAGTCAATCCACAGTTAGACCAAGAATCTGCCATGAGGTTGAAACAATATGATAAACAAAAAGTGGAACAAATGTTCGCACTGTATAAGTAGTATACAAAAGTCATAATTAAATCTCACGAGTTTAATGTTGATGCACTTTTCAAAACAAACTTTTAAGAGAAAAAATCTGTTACTCGTAGATGACAGTACCTAAACTATTTTCTTTCTCGGGTTGATGGAATTTCCACAGGGGACTCTGAAATTAGTTTTTGAATTGCATATGTCTGTAAATAATCTGGAAGAACATCATTGATCAGAGAGTACTTTCAGCTTCAAAACAGTTTCCTTCAGTTTTATGTGGAGCATTAAGTGTTCAAAAGTAATGTATCCCAGACAAAAAGTCACTTAATGTCACTTGTGAAAGCTGCTTAAAATTCCAAGCCATTGGCAACAAAGTATTGTTCAATTAAAACAGGATATTCTTATTTAATCTACTGCTTTCATTTCAGTTTGTTCTGAATTCAACAGATGGGAATATGTCTAATTGAACTCAGCCTAAAGCTGGAATCCTTAACATGCTCATTTGGGACTGGAAGTAAATTCCATCAGCATTGGTGGAATTTATTTCTAAATGAATAGGTCTCAGCGTATGGTATACGTCTGCTTAACTGCAAGCTTAACTGCAAGCAAGCGCTCTTTATTGATGGATGTAGTCAGTTGACTGAGGGTGGTGCGAGTGGTACCCATCACATGCAAGGCATAGGTGAGATGCAAGATTGGCTGCTGTCCATGGAGTATAGTCCTCACAAGCCCTTTTGTGTATCTGTTTCTCCACTGTATTCTGCCTTTGTGCAATCTCATTGCCTTGGATTTGGCAATGGAGACTGCTGTCAACCAACTAAAACTGATCCACTCTGCTGTACCAAACATTTTGTGTCAGTTTGGAATGTCATTTGTGATTCTACACTTTGATTTTCTGGTGCAGTGGCTGATCAGAATGAGCTGTACAATTTTACATTATCCATTTAAAAAAAATAAAAAATAAAAATAAAGATATGCATTGAGCTGTGTAAACTGAAAAGCAAACAATCAATCTGTCACAAAATTCCTCAGAGGTAAACAATTACATATTTAATTGCTTGTTAATTCTCCATAACAAAGCAATTGAAGGATGGCAGGGAAAATATTTTTTTAGAGCGACAACCTAAATGGAAATGCTAATTAATGCCAAAAGGTTTGGGGAAAGCTACTTTTATCTAACAAATGCAAGCCATTTTCAAAGCTGTAGAAGAAATTTGCTTCCAGCAAGTCAAAGTATATTAAAGGATGAGTAACATATGTTTCCAAAATCACCAGAACTGAGGATAAAGCAAATAACATGATAGGTGGGGTGGTGGAAGAACACAACTCACTTCTCTTTTGGGTGGGCTGCTTAATTTGGCATTTAATATGCCAAAGGGGCTGCTTAATTGTTTAGGCAAGTCTTTGGTTTCTTGTTAAGGATTTAAGTTCAAAATCAGTAGCACAGCATGTGCTTTGTATTTTGCTGATTTTAACAAAATTTGCTTCCAAATGTCCTGAGCTCCATCAATGCTGGCACAAGAAAAATGTTTTAGGAATGGATACAGAAGGCTCATTTTAAAGTGCACGAAGCAGTCTGGAGGAACATGACGTGGACTTCTTTGCTCCTTGCAGGAACTCTGAAATACTAATTTTCATATGCTTTTTTCTTTAATAGAACTGTTCCTGAGGAATCAGACCTGCTGAGAGATGTGGCAAATTGAGCAATGGAGTAGGTGCCCAGGTTCTATGTTATACCCTAAACACCAACTCTTAGTATCCTAAAAAACAACAACACTTTCCTGGAATGTTTCCCATTTGCATGTTACACAAAAGGGAGCCTGAAACAGTCAAGAAAAGGAAAGAATGGCAGCACAAGGGCATTGGTGGTTCCAGGTAACAGGAAATGATCTCATATCTTCATGTTGTAGGTAGGAGAAGAAGAAGATGAAACAGCTAACCTCAAAGAGAGGTGATCTAAAAATGTTGAGGGAATGAGATGTGTGTGAGAGAGAGGGAGAGAGAGAGAGAGAGCTGTCCTCAGCCAAAGTGATCATAGCTTTTGTCCTTGGCGTGCTACAATTTAGCCTTGCTCTCCAACAAGTGTATTCCCCTCTTCCCCTCTCCATTTCCTCCTCTTTGTCAGATGGCCAAGTGATCTAAAACGGATTTCACTTTCACCGCGTTTCCCTAGCAGTTCAGTAAAATTGTGTGCATATGCATAACACACAGAGAGGGGGTGTTAGGTTTTTCTTCTTCTTCTTGGGGGACAATACAACTCGACACACAAGGATTATTTTCACATTTACAGAGCTATTATGTAGAGAGTTATCAGGAACACTCCTGCAATATTAAATACTGTCAGGGATATTGGCTATAATGGATGACCTGAATACTATCGAGATTCATTCTTCCTCCTCTCTAAAAAAGTAAGTTGGAAAAGGATGCATTGTGTCTGCTGCTCCTGGCCAAGCCAAACATTGTTCATCAGGATAGATGCAGGGCTGGATATCAGAAGAGGCAATTAGAAAGCTCAAAGCAGTCGGTCAGCTTGGCAAGCATCCTTCTCATTACGCCAATTGCAAGCAGATCCCCAAAGGCTCCTTTGCAGTTGCTTTACTGGGCAGTCCAGTCCTGAGCCAGTCCTGGTTCCAGTCCTGAGCTTTGGCCCTGGAACAACTGTGGTTGTGGGAGGCTCTCCAAGTGTCCCATTTACCACCCTTATAGTTGCTCACTGACCCCAATAAAACTCTGCTTGCCTTTTGCCTTGTGGTGCTGTCTTTGGGCAGGAACAATCACACTGGCAAGTGTGACACACATTTCTTCTGGGCCCAAACATGTCAACAGCAGACTGTGCCAGTGGCAAAAGAGGGTGAAGCAATGAATGCAAATTTTACTTTTATACCGTTGGTTAATTTCTAAACGCAGTCACAGCTCACTCTCTGTCTTTCATCCAGGCAAGCAAGATGCATTGTGAGAGTTAAAGGACTCATCTCAGCCAGACAGAAACACCCAGGTCATTGAAGGGTGTTGCTTGGGGAGAGTCCCAAAGGCCTGACAGAGCAGCCTGGAAGTCCACACTTAGCCACCATATGCACCCTAGATTATCTATCTACATGCACCTAAACATGCCCTTTTTAAACACACCTGGGTACCACAGTCTGTATATTTGGTTAAGCCTGAAAGGGTTTGCATTTTAAGGCCAACTTGTATGCCCTTTTCCTTATCTTTTGACTTCAGAAGGAGTTACAAGGCTCTTCAAGCCCCCCAATTGCACCAGGCGTAACTTTATCTGTGGTTGTCTCAAAATGACAGCAAAGAGAATGAAGTAATTGCACCCTTTGGTGTGCTTGAAAGGGTAGCCATGTCAAAGGAGGGCGTATGTAACAAAGCATAAGCCAAAAGAACAAATCCGGAGCAGCCTAGTAATTAAAATTATGAGATGTAAGCCCACAGCGTTAAATTTAGAATTTTAAATACTACAGGTTTGTCAGTTTCTCCTCACCTCCCTTCCCCCACTCTCTCTCTCTCTCTCTCTCTCTCTCTCTCTGCCTTCCCCCAAATGCATTGTTTTTCTTTCAGCTTTATAATCAGATTTAAACAAATACATCTCCCCGCTGGGAAAAGAACAATCTTTGGCCAGCTCCAATCTGCACTTTGATAAACTGTGTATAAACGAACCCAGGAATAATACGAGCACTCTGGATTGAATTCCCATCTTAAATTAATCTGTTTAATAGAGTGAGTTCACTTTCAGGTCCCCCTGTCATTCAGAAAACTGCTAGTGGATACTATACAATATTAGCAAAATAACCAAAAGTGATTTACAGCTTGGTGTTCAAACTGGGACAAGGTATAGCATTATTCAAAATGTAATGTTCCAACTGGGTGCACTTTGTCTTTAATGATGTATTTAGTTTTACTACGTAGAGGAGTATTTGGCAAAAAGGTTTTCTTTGGGTCTCCTCCTCCTCCTCGTATGTTTTCTGACACCACTGAAGCCTGGGATTATCTGTTATGCCTTCTGGAAAATGGAACCTTAGCAATTCAGCAACCAAAGAGCAAAAATGCAGCTCGCCTTTACCAAGTCATCTTCTTCTTCTTGTAAAACTTGGTTCGATGTGACCCTTAAAAAACCCCTCTATTTTAAGCAGAGGTTGGATGGCCATCTGTCATGGATGCTTTACTAGACATCCCTGTATTGCAGGGGGTTGGACTAGATGACCCTCGGGGTCCCTTCTAACTCTACAGTTCTTTGATTCTATGAAGTGAAATGTACATGTTCCAAGGCACCATTGAAGGGCCTTTGGTGAGGATCCTGTAAGGAAAGAGCTTGCAAAGTGCTGACATTTTAATTCATCTGTTTAAATGATTGCTAGAGGGGAAACAATTGTCAGTATGTTTCCTTCCCAAATTTGGGAATATGAAATATTCATCAGAATAGCTTAGATAAACATGTTCAAGATCCATTAGTAGATTACAGTCCTGTGTATGAAGGGCTGGCACCAGTGGTTGGTCAGATGGGGCACTGGCCAAGGCCCCCGGGGTTAAGAGGGGCCTCCACAGCCTTGCTTTGCCACCATAAGGACTTGGCACTAACTTCCCTTGTATTCATTAATAGCCTGCTTTTCTATTTAAATAACAACAAAAAGGGCCCATTTTTCTAAAGTACCCGGGTAATAAATAAACTTAAGTGACAGGTCTTGTTTTTTATTTTTTTAAGGTACTACACACTGTTTGGGGGGACGCGGGTGGCGCTGTGGGTAAAACCTCAGTGCCTAGGGCTTGCCGATCGCATGGTCAGCGGTTTGAATCCCTGCGGCGGGGTGAGCTCCTGTCTTTCGGTCCCGGCTCCTGCCCACCTAGCAGTTTGAAAGCACCCCTAAGTGCAAGTAGATAAATAGGTACCGCTTTATAGCGGGAAGGTAAATGGCGTTTCCGTGTGCTGCGCTGGTGCAGGCTCGCCAGAGCAGCTTCGTCACGCTGGCCACGTGACCCGGAAGTGTCTTCGGACAGCGCTGGCCCCCGGCCTCTTAAGTGAGATGGGCGCACAACCCTAGAGTCGGACATGACTGGCCCGTACAGGCAGGGGTACCTTTACCTTACACACTTCTTTGTAGAGATGGTGCCATCTCACTCTTAAAACCATAGACAACTTATTGGAACGCTTGCTCTAACATGTTGACTTGGGAGATCTCCATGCACAGGGCTATTTCAGGCAACAGCGACTATATGCAGAGTTTATCATCACTGAAACTGAATGCACTAACTCTGTAGAGAAGAATCTGGAATACTGGATATCGTAGGAGCAGAAGCTAAAAAGCTCAAGCATCTGTCTGGCAAACATGTCTGTCTATCTTTTCTGTTGCCTTACACCTGCTGCAATGTGTCCACTGTAAGATGCAATATTGTCTACAAATATGCAAAAGTTAAGGTAGGTTTGGGGGCTGATGTGATAACTACACTGTACAGCCAATGTAGAGGAAAAGAGACAGTGGTTAGTTTCATGGTTTTGTAGATGGGAAATCCAGATTGAAATTCTTCAAGACTTATTACAGGAAGCTTGCAGTGTGGTCTTGCACATGCAATTGTCTCTTGGCCCAAAACAATATAGACTGAAGATTACTGTGAGGCAAAACAATTGCTTTGAGTTCCTTGCACGTCAATCCTTTGTTGCCTTTACAGAATTTAGATCCAGCTACAATTGGTGGGATACAAATGCAACAAAAAAAAATGTATCATACAGGGTTGCAAATGTAACAACTGAGATATAAATGCAACAAATAGGGATAAAAATGTAACAACAACAAAAAACCCCATATATGGGATACAAATGAAACAAAAAACCCAACAACCTTGGAGATCACAGATAGTCGTCCCATGTTCAAAATCCCTGCTCAGATGTGAAGTTGGCTTTCGGCTGTTCAGTTTAGACCCTTCACCTGTTGACTGTATACCAGCTTACTTACATACAGTTCTTATATTTATTTTACCATTCCAGCTCAATCTATTTACTTATATGCATCTGATGAAGTAGTCTGTTGCCTTTGGGGGGGAGGGGAACCAGTTTGTGTCTAAAAATATTTTATTGTTCTGGTGCCATCCAAGTTAGCATTTATGGCAAGAGTAACAGAGGAATCCCCTGTAAATTTACTCAGAAGTTAGTCCCACTGTTTTCAATGACATTTACTCCTACTGTACCACATGTACAGAATTATTTTTATTTTTTTAAAAAATCACAACAGCCTTGTGAAGTAGGATAGGGTTGAGAAATTGTGATTTGTCCAACATCACTCCTTGAACTTCACAGCTGAGGGATGGTTAGTCGGGCATCCTAACTCCTACAACACACTGTTTATTCAGGTTAGTATCCCTTTAAGGGCTCCTCCAGACAACATATCCAGTTCTCTCCCTCCAAAGTTTATCCTCACAGCAACGCTGAGGCAGGCATTAGGCTGAGTGGGAATTGGAAGCTTGGCCTCAAAGGCCCTACCCATGACACCACCAGTGGCAGACCTACATTTTTGGAGCCCTGAAGCTTGAGCTGTCATTGGGGCCCCTTCGCAACCGGCAAGGAGGTCTGGGTAACCACTATTATCTTCTTCAATGGAGTTGTTCCATGACAGATCACCACAGTGTTTTCACAAAGATCAACTGCTACAACATTTTGAATGAAATCGCTGTTCTGCACTGGATTATTTCACATGTCAAAGTCACTAACGTGAACAAAAAAATTCCTATGCCATATAGTTTTTGAGTTATGGGAGGGGAAAATGAAAATTAGGGAAATGTGCTATACATGCATCATAGAATGATTTAAGTCGCGCCACTCAAATTAGGTCTGCTAAACCCAAATTTCCAAAGCATTTTTTTAAAGCCCTGGAGCCCACGCTCTGCAGCAGGAATGCAGGGCTCTCGTCCTGTCCCGAAAAGAGAAGCTGCTTGCTTTCTCCCTGCCCAAGATTCCCGGGATCCTTCGCTCGCCTCGCAGGAGTCGCGCGCTCTGCCTTTCCTGGCTCGCTCTCGGCAAAACTTTCAGCCAATCGGAGCGCCGCCTTTCTCGAGCCTCGGCAGAAGCGCCGGCCCAGCGAGCGAGGAATCGGGGCGGGGGAAGAAGCAGGCCCGGCCCGGGGGGAGAGCAGGGGAGGAGATCGAGCAGCAAGGCTTCCCCGCCCGATCCCTTCTCCCTCCCCACACCCCACCTACCCAACCCGCTTCCCTTTGCAATGAAAGCCCCTCTGGATCCCTTTCCCCCGTTTAAGAGGCTACATTAGTAACTCCCCCCACCCCATAATAGTACAAAATGCTGGGCATGTACGTGCCGGACAGGTTTGCCCTGAAGTCATCTAGCATTCAAGACGGGATGGGGCTCTTTACGGCCCGGAGAGTAAAAAAGGTGGGTGATCCTTGCTGTTGCACCATTAAGGTGAGGGATCGGCAGGACGGGAGGGGGGAGAGATCCGCCAGGCTTTTCCTGCAAGCTCTTCCTTCTTCAACATTCCACCCTCCCCAGAGAGCTTGCCACGTATTTTTTTCTTTCTCTCTCTCTCTCTCTCTCTCTCTCTCTCTCTCTCTCTCTCTCTCAGATCTTCACCATTTAATCCCAAACCCCTCTTCCTCTTGTGATACTCTTTAGTTCACTTCCGTCCGGCAACTTGTGGAAATTATTACATAAATGGCCTCAAAACTTCTGCTTTTTAATCTATCTTTTTCGCAGAGCCTCCTGCGCCCATTGTTGTTCGACTGAGCTCTCCTCGGCGCAGTCAGAATCCTCATCAGTTCGACAACAGCCACATAAAAGAAGGAGCTGTGAGCTCAAATCCGATTCGCATCCAAAATAGATTTGCCTGGGGGCAGGGGATTCAATTTGCATCTTGCAAATCCGTGACAGTCTTCGGTTTCAAAGGAAGGGCCTGTGTATTTCAGTCCTTCACCTCAATGGCAAAGGGAACAAGAATAAACAAAAGGTGCCTTTCCCAAGCCGCTCTCTTGAGCTGGTTTAGGTAGCCAAAGCTTGCCAAATTGTAGCAAACTGTTACTGGCCTTTCCTACTGTAATTGCTCCTCTGGTTCCTGGTTTATGCTTTCTGGGCTGTAGCTCAGTATAGATCACCTGTGCTTTGTGTAGACCCAGGTTCAGTTGCAGGTATGTCCAGGTAGAGTCAGAAAGCAGCTGCCAGTCAGTGTGGAGAATACCAAACAAGACTGACCAATGGACTTAGTATAAGGCAACTTCCCTTGTTCCTATAAACAAACAAATAAGCAGCTAAGCAGTGTAAAGGTAAAGGTAACAGTACCCCTGACCATTAGGTCCAGTCGTGGCCAACTCTGGGGTTGCGGCACTCATCTCGCTTTATTGGCCGAGGGAGCCGGCATACAGCTTCCGGGTCATGTGGCCAGCATGACTAAGCTGCTTCTGGAGAACCAGAGCAGCGCACGGAAATGCTGTTTACCTTTCCGCCAGAGCGGTACCTATTTATCTACTTGCACTTTGACGTGCTTTCGAACTGCTAGGTTGGCAGGAGCAGGGACTGAGCAACGGGAGCTCACCCCATCACAGGGATTCGAACCGCCAACCTTCTGATCAGCAAGTCCTAGGCTCTGTGGTTTAACCCACAGCACCACCCACGTCCATATTATGCTAAATAATAGGATGGATGATTGACTTAGTGGATCATGTGTGAGTACCATATTTGCAGTTTATCAGGTAGCACAGCAGAGGACATCGTGTTCTCTCCCCACCCCACCTGGACCCCTGTAATTGACAGCATGTACACTGAACAAAACTGACAGGCTACTTTCCTGAAGGTTGGGTCTCTTTGACAGCATTCCTATTGCCATGGAAGAGAATCACATGTGTGACCTTATGAGCTAATTCTCCACATTGGGGGGGGGGGAGAGAGTAACCAATAGGATCCAGGGGTTGGAGCAATTCCCCCATGAGGAAATGTTACAAAATCTG
Source organism: Podarcis raffonei (assembly GCF_027172205.1). Taxonomy (NCBI): domain Eukaryota; kingdom Metazoa; phylum Chordata; class Lepidosauria; order Squamata; family Lacertidae; genus Podarcis; species Podarcis raffonei. Next base: position 52,308,925 of record NC_070610.1, read on the forward strand.
GGGCATTTTAAGTTTTAGAAAAAAGGCAAGTAATTTGGGGGGTGGGAATGAGAGGTTTTTTAATCCTTCTCATAATACTAGAACCAGGGAATATCCAATGTGAATTTCAATTAATTTTAGTATTTTAACTTTTTGTATGTTTAAAAGTTTTGTAATTCCCCCTCCCCCTTGATTTACTTGTTTTATCCTTTTGTAAACTGCTTTGAGGTTGTTGCTGTTGTTATTTTACATTTGATTGGTATATAAATAAGTAAATAAAAATAAAATAAACCTGAAAGGTGGAAAATTGGAGACAGATAAAGGAAACACTTCTTCACACAATTAACTTCTGTAGGCGCGGAATTTGATCCCTCGAGATGTAGTGATAGCCACCAACCTGGACTTTTTAAAATGGAGATTAGGCACATTCACCAATGATGATAAGTCTATCAATGGCTACTAGTCATGATAGTGATATAGAACCTTTGGAATGAGAGCCAGTTTGCCACTGAATACTAGTTGTTGGAGATCATGAGTGGGAGAGAGTGCTGCTGTGCTCATGTCCTGCTTGCAGGTTACCCAAAGGCATCTGTTTGGTCACTGTGAATAGAGAAGTTTGGACTAGATTGACTTTTGGTCTGGTCCAAGTCTTCTTATATCCTTAAAGGTAAAGGTAAAGGGACCCCTGAGCATTAGGTCCAGTCGAGACCGACTCTGGGGTTGCAGTGCTCATCTTGCTTTATTGGCTGAGGGAGCTGGCGTACAGCATGACTAAGCCACTTCTGGTGAACCAGAGCAGCGCACGGAAACGCCGTTTACCTTTCCGCCAGAGCGGTACCTATTTATCTACTTGCACTTTGAGGTGCTTTCAAACTGCTAGGTTGGCAGGAGCAGGGACCGAGGAGGGGGGATTCGAACCGCCGACCTTCTGATCGGCAAGTGCTAGACTCTGTGGTTTAACCCACAGCGCCACCCACGTCCCTTCTTATAGGGCTGCTAATTTGTATCATTAAGCAGTTAAAAAAATACAGTTGTTAAAAGGACTTTGCATGATATTCAAGAAGTTTTACTCAGGGTAGACTTAATAGACCAGACATAGTCATGTTCATTAATTTGAGTAAACCTTAGTTGGATACCACCTATTAGCCCTCTTCAGAGATTCAGGATACCTGTCCCCCATATCTTGTTTTATTTTTTTCAAATAGGGTATGGGAAGTTAACCTTTCTCTCCAGGTCTGATTTTCTGATTCGGAAAACATCTGGACATAGCAATTGTGCTGGAAGGCTTTTACCACTGGGGAATAAAGCAGCTTTTTGTGGGGTGCTAGGATTGATTTCCATTGGGGATGGGTGCTGGGGGAAGGGTATAAACCCCTTTCCCCACATCTTTGTTCAGACATGAATCCTCTAAATCTGAGCCCCATGTAAGTAATTTAAAGAAACGGTGGTGCAGTCACACATTTCTGTAATAATATGTAGCTGACCCCAATAAAGTTGTGAAACTGAACATAGCAATACATTTTCCTAGAACAGAAGGAAGGGTTTGATGGCTTTGCTTTGCTTGTGTTTCCACTCCTTAGGGCGAAAAATTTGGACCCTTTGCAGGAGAGAAGCGAATGCCTCAGGAGCTGGATGAAGACACAGACTGCAGACTGATGTGGGAGGTGAGGACTGCAGGAATGGCTTGGCTCCTGGGGCTCTAGGGACTCAGTCGGTACATTGTTTTGCAAAAACAAAGAAGTCACACCCAAATGATACATTTGAAGCACATGGTTTCCCTGCCCCAAGAATCGTGGGAACTGTTGTTGTTGTTGTTGTTGTTGTTGTTGTTGTTGTTGTTGTTGTTGTTGTTGTTGTTATTAGTTGTTGTTGTTGTTGTTGTTGTTGTTGTTGTTGTTGTTGTTGTTAATTATTTATACCCTGCCCATCTGACTGGGTTTCCCCAGCCACTCTGGGCAGCTCCCAACAGAATATTAAAAACGTGATAAAATACCAGACATTAAAAACTTCCCTAAACTGGGCTGCCTTCAGATGTCTTCTAAAAGTCAGATAGTTGTTTATTTCCTTGACATCTGGTGGGAGGGCATTCCACAGGGCGGGCACAACTACCGAGAAGGCCCTCTTCCTGGTTCCCTGTAACTTGGCTTCTCACAGTGAGGGAACCGCCAGAAGGCCCTTGGCACTGGATCTCAGTGTCCGGGCTGAACGATGGGTATGGAGACTCTCCTTCAGGTATACTGGGCCGAGGCTGTTTAGGGCTTTAAAGGTCAGCACCAACACTTAGAATTGTGCTTGTAAACGTATTGGGAGCCAAATGTAGGTACAATTCCTAGCATGCAGAGCACAATTCCTAGCATGAGAATACAATTCCCATGATTCTATTAGGGAAGCGATGTGCTTTCAATGTACTGTGTGGATGTGACCGAGGGCTAGAATTGCTATTGTTTGTTAGTCCAACTCGATATGATGGGATACGAAACTTTTTATTCTTTGTATCATCTTCTTGTATCAACATAGGGATGCGGGTGGCACTGTGGGTAAAACCTCAGCGCCTAGGACTTGCCGATTGCATGGTCGGTGGTTCGAATCCCCGCGGCAGGGTGCGCTCCCGTCGTTCGGTCCCAGCGCCTGCCAACCTAGCAGTTCGAAAGCACCTCCGGGTGCAAGTAGATAAATAGGGACCGCTTACCAGCGGGAAGGTAAACGGCGTTCCGTGTGCTGCTCTGGCTCGCCAGATGCAGCTTGTCACGCTGGCCACGTGACCCGGAAGTGTCTGTGGACAGCGCTGGCTCCCGGCCTATAGAGTGAGATGAGCGCACAACCCTAGAGTCTGGCAAGACTGGCCTGAACGGGCAGGGGTACCTTTACCTTTACCTATCATCTTTGTATCTCTTCCTTCTGTTCCCGATCACATTTACTTGCATTCAGTGTGTGAGGTCTCCACACTGTGTGCCCTTCTGCCCCACCACCTATTTCCAGTGATGCGAGGTGGGAGTTGGGCAACTCATAGGGTGCGGATGCTATACAATACACTGTGTTCAACCCGGGTGGAAAGATGCAGAGCAACAGTGGCAGCTACAAAGGCGCTACAAGGGCGCTACTACTTGTGACAAAACTAAGACTGACAAAATGTAGTTGAGAGAGAGAGAGACAGAGAGACAGAGAGAGAAACCTAGGGAATTATAAACCTCTACAAAGGCATGAATGGTTACAACTCTTCCAATTTAAACCAATCCAGACTACCTTTTCTTAGTTAGGGCCATATATTACAGTTCTATTCTTGAATGGATAGCATTTCTGCTGTTTTATCTAGTTTAAATGCCTGTATTTTTAAATAATGGTGGCATGGCTGCTTTTAAATTTTAAGTGTGCTCTTATAAGAAGTGATCCACTTTGGGTGTAGTTTTCCTTTAATAAATGCCATTTTAGCAGTGGTGCTTGTTTAAATTTTTCATTACCAGGGGCACCAACTATAGGGGGATCTGGGTGCCTGAGCACCCACAAAAAATTGTTGTGAGTGCTGCCCAACGCAACTTCCGAGGTCTTGTAAGGTCTCGGAGCCTGACTTCCGTTACCACTGGAAGTCAGGTTCCAAGGCTGGGGAGGGTGAGGGACATAATGACATCACACTGCAATGTGACGCCATGACGTCATGCTGCAGCGTGACATCATTATGTCATGTGCACTGGACACCCATAACCTTTGGCCCAAGTTGGCTCCCCTGTTCATTATGAAGAACGAAGATTCTTTTTGTCTAATTAAAGTGACCTAGAAGCTCAATAATCTTCTAAATGCTGTAAATGGTTTAATATTAATTTGAGAGTGTGACAGTGTTTCAGTGACACGTAGATGTTCTAACAGCAAACCATAAAATCAGGTTTTATATGGTTCTTTGACACTTTTTCTTAACTTTCCCCCTCTTTGACCTATTTTTGGAACCTTGCACAGATTCCTGCATACCGCATTTTATGACTTCCTGAATGTTTGAACCCAAGCGGTTTAAGTTTACAGACGCTGATCTGAATACAAGTGTTGTTGTGCATTATGAATCATGCTGTGAAGTGGCCTTGAGTTGCAAGCCTGTGGCTAGGGACACGTAAAGTAAAAAGCAGCTGTCCAGGTTTACATAGATAGCCATTCAAGAAATTAGGGAGGCAGCTTCAAGTTAGTGACTGTTTTGCTGGAGCTCATATATTGTCTATTATTATTATTAGTAGCAGTATTAACCACATTGCTGCACCCTCAAAACAGAGTTAAGATCACTCCAGTTAATGAGGAAATATTATTCGTAGGTTACATAGAATCTGAAAGACCCCTAATATAGTTCCCACCCATCCTTTAGTGGGGTGGCTTTTTTGGGCAAGGGGATGGATCAATTGTAAGAAACCTGCCCACGTTCAGACAGATTATTTTTACTTTTGTTATTTAAAAAATCTGGAAAATATTTGTCACCAGGCCCCCTTCCTGTAAGTACCCTCCATGAAGAAATGAGAAAGCCCTATGTTTTGTTAGTGGGTGATAACCAGACCTGGAGGACAAGGACGATCCATTGGGGGGGAGGGTTATTGTGCCCCCAAATCACTGTGATTGGAGTTCAGCTGGAAAATAGCTGACCAGTTTAAATGCTAGACCTCTCAGTCAAATCAAAAGATCATCCCACCTCTCCACTCTCCTTTCCACCTCTTTCCAGTTGAATTCTGAGTGTTTTCTCTATTAACTTGGGGATCTTCCAAACTTCCACTCACCCTGCCACTTTCCCCTGGGAAATCCCGCTGTTTACTGCTGAATTTGAGCAAGTATCAATCAGGTTTTCTCCGGATTAACATTTGTTCCAGTTTAAATAATAAGATATAAGATAAGCTAAACTAAGCTAAGCTAAGATAAGATAAGATAAGATAATGATGATGATTAACACCTCACCCATCTGTCTGGGTTTCTCTAGCCACTCTGGGTGGCTTAAAGGTAAAGGTTAAAGGGACCCCTGACCATTAGGTCCAGTCGTGACCGACTCTGGGGTTGAGCGCTCATGTCGCTCTATAGGCCGAGGGAGTCGGCGTTTTCCGCAGACAGCTTCCGGGTCATGTGGCCAGCATGACTAAGCCGCTTCTGGCAAACCAGAGCAGCGCACATAAATGCTGTTTACCTTCCCGCCGGAGCGGTGCCTATTTATCTACTTGCACTTTGTGCAAGTAGGTGGGCAGGAGCTAGGGACCGAGCAACGGGAGCTCACCCTGTCACGAGGATTCAAACCACCAACCTTCTGATCGGCAAGCCCTAGGCCCTGTGGTTTAACCCACAGTGCCACCCGCATCCCTTACAGCACATATAAAAACATAGTAAAATATCAAACATTTTTAAAAAATGGGTTTTCCAGGGAAAAACAACAGGGGAAAGACAAAACTGCTCTAGAAAACAGGGGACAAGCAGAAAACCGCTCAGACCTGTGCTTTGAAGGCACCAGAAAAGCAGAAGTGTGGATGAGCCCTGTGTTTCATTTCTCAAAAAGCCAGTCTGTGTGGGGTGGCAGGATGGAGGGGGGGGGGTCATATATTTCACGCTATGGAAAATCTGAGGCAACTAAACTATTCCGAGGATTGGGCGCTGCCTGATCTCCCTTGGCATTACCTGTTAATGGCGCAATGTGGTAACGTGAAAGACTCCTCAAATCACTATGATTTGCCTCACGATATGGGCTACACACAGAGCTTACGCGCACCCCTAGTATCCATGCCTAGCACTGTCAGGCATCAAAAGTAAATATTCATTCCGGTAAACAAATAAAATTCTGCTCATTGAAAAATAGGATATCAGGTTATAAGGCTAGGCTGGGATTTTTCTCCTTGACACTTTGGTTGGCAGGGAGATTTGGATGTGCAGCAGCATTCCAGCATGTCTTTTCCCTCTTCATATTATGCAATGATACAGTGCTAGGAGGCTGCATCAAGTGCTTTTTATAAACATGCAGTTCAGATCTTAGATCAAACCTTCTGAGCCTTTGTTGAGGCTGACTATAGCTCTTAGTATGCTTGGACCTTCAAAGCTCTGTTGATTTCATTAAGGCTTTGGGGATGCTCAGTGCATTTGGGATTGCGGCCCATATCCTGTGGATGTGTGGTCTTATATGACAGAGCTATTGCTTGATCTCCGATGAGACTAGTATTCTTGGAGGGTGTCTTAAGGGAGCCCTACTGGGTGGTTTGCTGTTTTGCTTTGTAAAAACAGTTCCTAAATGAAATATTTTGTACTCATAGAGTGACAATATTTGTAATCAAGTGACATCATTGCTCTGCCTGCAATGCTATTGCAGCTGTCTGCTTTTGATGAAATTTAGGCATCAATACACCCTCAGCTGATGGGCTTCTGAGGGTTGAAACAAATAACAGTATTCTCAATTCAGTTGCCAAATTAAGAACCATGACACGAAGAAATAGGGTATGCAAACATTTTATCTGTAAGCCACAGACCACTTGCTCTGAAGTTATCTCATTGAAGTTACTTCACTAAAGACCACATGACTCATGCAAACCAATACTGGGCTTGGCAGAACATTTATTGGGCTTTACCTCTCTGGATAAGACTCCTAAAATACCATTAAAAATATTTGCCATCACCTACAATATTCTGCAGAGGACTGAAGGTCCCTGAATAATAAGCAGCAATAAATCTCTATATATTCCTTTCTATTGATAGTCTATGGATAAAGTATCCAGAGTGCTGGCCTGTTTCGCACCTAACGCTAAACCATGTTTTATTAAACCATAGTTTGTTTGCTCATCTGAATCAACTTAATTGGGGTTTGTTTATTGCCAACAAACCACAATTTGAGGCCATGGTTTGTTGTTGGTTTATGAACCTTGATTTGTTTTAACTATGGTCTGATGTTACATGGAAACCCAATACTCTTAACCATGGTTTGTTTGGCCATCGCACTCCAGATGCACATCAAGTTGCAAAGTTACAAGGCAAGAGCAGCTGGAAAGCAAGCCAAACTTTATAAAACCAAACTATAGTTTGTTTGTTCAATCAACTGTGGAAAAGTCTTCATCTTTTAAATTTTCTGCCAGAACTGGAAGCAAAATGCAGGCATGGTGCCCCTTTTGAGGGAATGGCGTTGGCAAATTTCAAAAAGATAGATGCAACTTGCCCTTGGCTGCACTCCATTAGATAGAGTCTCTGAACGGCATTGCTCTAACCCAGCAGCTTCAAGATCAATGCAAGGCTAACATTTAGCTTCTAAGAGCATCCCATACCAGGTCTCATGTGTTCTGTTTCAAAATTAAATTAGAGGAGTCACGGAATATCCCTCCGCCCTTGCTGTTTATATGGGAATGTAGTTTCTTGCCTTTCTTATTTAATAACAATCCACCAAATGGCCTCCAAAATTGCAAGCAATGTGTTTACTGAGTGCTGTAGCAGAAGCCATCTGTTTGTTATCATTGCTGTGCTGACATTTCCCCCTCACTGGCTGTAAAGTATTTGACTTCAGCTCACAGCCATGCTCATGTAGTGCAGCAGAATACATCCCGCTGCTTAATCCTTTTGGCCAAACACAACATGATTTCATTTCAAACTTGAGAGTGTCATTTAGCAAGTTGCCTGAGCCACATATGCCAACATGAGCTTTCTACATTTTTTTTTTTTTGCCATTCACCAATAGCCTTCCCCAGAGTGCTTTTTTTGGTTATTGGTTTTTTAACCAACTTGCATTATTGGCTATTATCAAGGCTACCATTTCACATTGGTGGGTAGTATTCACTGAAGGTCTTTGAATCTGCATTTCACTGCTGTATACAAACCAATGGCCCCCAGTTCCTGAAAGTTGTAATCTCTTGACTCCCAGTTTATGGTAAAGTGGGTTCAAAGGAGTTGTTAGTTCCCCAATTACTGTCTTTTTCCAAATTAAACAATCTGTTGTACCTCACAGAGTTACAGTTTCCAGAGTGGTTTCAGAACTGGTCCTCTTTCCAGGGAACTAACTCTGGGTCTCCTAACAACTATCAGTGAGTGCCCTTAACAAATTACAGTCTCCAGAATTCATTGTGGGCAAACCATGACTGTTTAAAGTGGTATAATGGTGCTTAAAATGTAAAGTGTGGGTGTGACTTCTGTCTGTTTAATGGGAATCAACAGACAAAATAGCAAAACTCCCTTTAGCTAAGAATAGAAATAATGTTCACATCAACTGCAAATGGCTAGAAATCATGACTGATTTTGGTGTTTTCCCCCATCACTGTATAAGTGATTAAAGGCTTCAATCCTATACCCATTTACCTTGGAGTAAACCCAATTGCACAAAACTCACATAGTTAGGTTTTCTAAATTCCACTGAGGTCAATATTCTTTTAAACAATCTAACTGTGTACATGATTGCAGCCATAGTATTGTCCAAAAGGAAAGCTCCAATTTTCCTGACTGCATTACTTGTCTGCTTATTTTAATGTACAGTTTTGTGTACGGCCGTGGTCCATTCAGGCTTTCAACCCTTTCATGTTGAAAACACAGCATAAACTTGTGCTATTGTGGAAATGTCAGGCTGTTTGAAACACGATAGCTTTAATTTCATCCATATTCATGCAAGAATTAACACTGGCCTTGCTTGTCTGTCCCAAACAAAGTCAAATGCATATAAATATAACTTTTTGGAGCAGATTTTGTTTTTTCAGAGGCACATACAAATCCTGTTATCTTCAAAAACAACTTATATTCACATCTCTGTCTCGTTGGGGAACAAAATCTCTCCTTGGAAAAAGAGTAGTAAATTGGAGAGACTTTTATATTGTTTTGCAGAACCTCGGGAGCAGTTAAATAAAGAAAAGAAGAACAGTGTCAAGAATACTCTCATGTGGTTTTTGCTAAGCTTTGTCATAATAAGGCTACCTGTGTCTGTCAGTGAGGAAATAGGATGTCCCTTCCCGAGGGTAACTAAGACAAAAAACTTGTATGGTGCAGTGGGTATCGTGTCAGACTAGGACCTGAGAGACTCAGGTTAAAATCCTCATCCAGCAATGAAGCTTACTGGATGACCCTGGAACTGTCACACTCTTAGTCTGACAAACCTCTCAGGATTGTTGTGAGAATACCGTATTTTTCGCTCCATAAGACGCACTTTTTCCCTCCTAAAAAGTAAGGGGAAATGTGTGTACGTCTTATGGAGCGAATGCAGGGGGGAGGCAGGCAGGAAAAGCCCCCAAGAGCTGCACACAAGCTCTGCGCAGCTGTTGCGGGCTTTTCCCCAGGAGGGAGAAGGGACTGAGATGGCCAGTCAGTCCCTTCTCCCTCCTCGTAGAAAAGCCCGCAGGAGCCGCACGCTCCTTAAAGGGTGTGCGGCTCCTGTGGGCCTTTGCGGGAGGTGGGAGTATTGCCTCCGGCTGGGAGAGGCTGTGCGTGGCTATGGCTTCTTTGCTCTTTGGGGCTGGGGGGGGCGGGCTTCCCCTGGCAGCCCCAGAAGCTCTGGGAGAAGCGGACAGGCAAGATTTTTTTTCTTGATTTCCCCCTCTAAAAACTAGGTGCGCCTTATGGTCCGGTGAGCCTTATGGAGCGAAAAATACGGTAATATTGTGGAAGAGGTAGATAACCATACATATTAGAAAACAAGACCATCAATGGCTGCTAGTCATGATGGCTTACATGAACCAATGGTTTTTAATGTATTACTTCCAGAAACTGTGGGTACCCAGGAGCTGTAGAAAATTAAGCCACATATTACCAGGATGTTAAACTACTATATCACCTTAAGATTCAACCTGTTGCTTTATGGGGATGGAGAATGTGACCTCCATTGTGTTGCTAGTTTGAGTAGACCAGGCCACTCATGTTAGCAATTAAGTGCATAAGAATTTTGGGTGATGGGTTGAATCTTACCCTTGAAATCTGGAACCAGTGCTTTTCCTAACAGTTTTTCATTCCTTTTGGAAGAGATCCACCTAACCTTTTGAAAAGTGTGGTTTCAAAGGAATAATATTTTCTCCCCAGAATTTTTCTGTTTCTGTCCAATGTGAGTACACAATGCTAAAGAAGTATATTATAATATCACTCAGGAACAATGGTCAGTTACAGTCCCTTTTGGCACAACGGTGAACAGTTTGCTAGTTTGTTCTTTTATTTTCCAGGTCCAAGGTCTTAGAGGCTCAAGTTAAAAGATGGAAAAGGAAAATATATATGAAGTATTGAATAGACTGCTTTGGTTAATATTATTAAAGCACGACCTTCCCTCTTCAGAGACCCTGGAAGAGGGTCCATTACTGTTTCGTAATATGAAAACATTTTCTTAAAGGAATTGGGAAAATGCTGCAACCACATATGATGAGGAGCAGTACAAATGTGGGTTTTGAAAGGCAAATGAGGAAGAATGGTTGGAGTTGAAAGTGCTAAGGAGAGCACAGATGTGTTTACCTTTTCCCAACCTATAGCTGTATCTGGGCAGATTGCCAGGGGCTTTAGAATATCTTAAATAATTTTGTCCAGAACATTTCTTCGGGTAGCCCATTGCAATTATTATCTCCAGCGCATCCATTGTTTTTTGAAGGCCTTTTAATAACATTTTTTTAAAAATCTTTGAATATTGTTGATCATAATTTTTAGTCTTTTCTCTGCTGTTTGACAGTGGTTGGTTGGTTTTTAATCTTTTCAGTGCAGCTGTAGCTCTTCTGTTGTGTAAAATGAGATGTGCCTAGCCTTGTTTTACTCTTTTGTTCAGGTTTTGGTGTGAATTTGTATTATTCTTCTACTCCAGAGTTGTTCTTATTCAGCTTATTATCACATAGCCTTTATTATGAGGTGACAAATATAAACAAATAAATAAATAATCCAGCAGTGAGAGTCACTAGTTTATATATTTTTATTGGACTCGGCAGCTCAGCTAAAGAAGTCCTTTATTAAAGTAGACCACAGATGGGGAACCAGAGGCCCTCTAGATGTTATGGGAAGCCAGCTCCCATCAGTTGCAACCAGTATAATGCCCGCCCAGAGGAGTGCATTCCATAATACTATACTGGTGCTAAAATAGTTCACCTCCACCTCACTAGAAACTGACAATAATCAGACTTGTGCCTGTGGGAGTTTTAGTCTGACACCAAGGGGTGGTCAGGTTTCCCTATGCCTGCTGTAGACCAAGATAAAATGGGAGCAGGTATGGGTTCGGAAGTGGGATATGGAAACTATCTAGTTTTGTGCTTTTGACAAAACCAGAAGTGTGGGAAGCAAGCCCTTCCGTAGGTAACTTATAGCACACGTTTTCACCTGTGTTTTTTCCTCGTGTGGACTGTATAAGATGCTTGAATTCTATAGTTAACCTTTTGTGCTGTCTGAATTAGTGAAGGTTGTTGGTTATCCAGTGGGGCTATTTGACATAGGATAGAGCTTATTCATTAATGAATATGAGCCCTGAGAAAAGAAGGCTGTCAATTTGAAGAGAGTTAGCAAAAGAGAAGGGCCAGTTGCTGATGGAGGTACATGGGCCAAGGATGTGAGACATGGTGGATTCCTGGGAAAGTGACAGATTTGCTTCTTCTGCCAGGCAGAGTAAGATAGGCTAGGAGGGTGAAGCCTGGTGATTTACAGTGGAATATTTTAATTGTTCTGCAAAGTTTTAGTTTTGCTTAACGGTTCTTGCCATTGCAGGTGCGTGGGAACAAAGGTGAGGTGCTTTATGTGCTGGATGCCAGCAGTCCAAGGCATTCCAACTGGCTCCGCTTTGTACATGAAGCACCATCCCAGGAACAGAAGAACCTGGCTGCTATTCAGGTAAATTTGGTAACCGCTCATTATCCTTAATCTCCGTAAAGGAGTGCTCATTTATTTATTTAAATAAAGCTTTAGCTTTGACTTGATTCTGCCTTTAGATTGGAGTCTATGAAATTAGAGTAAAAGCTAGGCAAGAATAATTTTACAAATATCCCAAAATCATGCCTTATAGATACAAGCGGTGCTTTTTTCTGGGGGTATGCAGGGGTACACATACCCCTAAACATTTTGTGAATCTTTGTACTTTTGTCCATTTACTGTATTTATTCTTCCCGATTTCAAGTATAAAATGGTGATTTTCTTGAGTCAAAATGAGAGCACCTCTAATCATTTTTTTAAGAAAAAAAGCACTGGATATAAGAAATTAAAAATAGTGGCTAATCATACATCCATATTCAAGCAGATTAGCTTTGTATGCTGTGCCTGAGCTATGGAAATTCTAAAGAACTGTAAAAACTATTTAGAATCTGAAGTCAGTTGAGTGAGTATGCTTTGTTAAGCAGATAAGAATGCTAAGAGTTGTAGGGAGCGTCAACTATCTCCCCACTCCCACCCCGTCCTCAGATGCATGATATACTTTTTGACGCCTCCCCCAGTGGAAGGAAATGGTTAATCAAAGTTTTTGGAATACTGCCAGATTGAATGAGGACTTGTAAGGCCATGTATGACATATAGCTATGAAGTCATTGGCCTTTTGTTGGAAGTTGTAATCAGTGTGACAGCAACAATAAACCTTCAGTCTTTTCTCCTGTCATTCAACTGATCAATGAACATATAAAATTCACAGTGCCTCTCAAAGCTAAATGTGTTTTCTGCTTGCTTTCCTGTACCTTAATCCCGTTTTGAGTAACCTGGTTGAATAAAAAGGCCTGCATTTGCTCCTGTGTTTGCCAATTACATTTTTATACTTTTTTTTAACAATGGTGTCTGCTGGTGACTACTGTATGGCGAAGGCCCCTTAGCTGTTAATGTCAAAACTCTTTATAAACAGGATCACAGCCAACCCTTTCTATTCAAGCACTCTGTTCATTAGCCACCAGACATTCTGGTGGTCTGGACAAGCTCAGCAAACTGGAATAATGAAATGGCAAAGGTTAATGGGAAAAGAGGTATTTACTGTGATGCAGTAGAGTGGTTTAAAGTCATACTTAACAAATGTAATAATGGAAGATTAGTATTTGAGAATCAGTCAACACTGTAATAAATATGGCACAACTGGTCTGCCTCTCAGCCTAAAAGGCAGGCAGGAATTTGGGAGAGGAGGTAAGCCACAAAGAAATCCAAGACAAATGCATCTTATTATAAGAAGACAAGGAGAGTCTTGCTGGCTCAAACCAAAACCCTATCTGGTCCAGGATTCTGTTCTCACATTGGCCAAACACATGACTATGGCAAGCCCATAAGTGGGACATGAGCATAATAGTCCTCTTCTGCTTATGATCCTGCTTGTGATTTTATATATTTACCTATTGCAATATTTACTTATCATAAGGCAAGTTTGAGGTTTTCTGTTCATTTCTTGTGCTGCCCATAAGCAATTATATTAACAAAAAGTTAATACCCAAATACATAGTGTTTGACTTTTATAAGAAAGCAGGACCATCTCCTTGTTTTAGGGGACCCATGGCAGACTGCACTCGCTATATCAGTGGTCGTCCTATATCACCACCATCATTCAAATATACAGACCACATCAAAGTATAAAACCATCAAAGAAGACTAAAACAAACAAGCACAGGTTCCAAAAACAATAAGTTCAACAAACTCAAAAAATGATAAAACCACTCATCTAAATCTAAAAAGCAAAATAATTTCATCGGTTGTAAAATTTGAACCGCCATAAACCTTCAGTGGGCACCTAAACATCATTGTGCCAGGCATCTGTCTGATTTTGAGTGGCTAGTCTGAGAACTGGAGCTACAGGAGTAAAAGCCCAATTTATAGTACAGGCTAAGCACACCCGTCTGCTGGACAGAGATACAGTAGGAGAGATGGTCCCATAGATACCCTGGTTCCAAGTTGTTTGTTGACATGGCAGTCCTGGCAGCAGTAGTGTTGGACACATTACTCTGAGCCACCATTTAAATTTCTAATAATGTAGGGTCATTATGGGAAATTAAAATGGTAGCTGAGCACATGTATTTGAACATAAATCTTCAGCAGTAGTCTTAGAATCTTGGTATGGGGTGAACGAAGGCTAAAACGACACCCGGGGCGGGGCAAACCACCGGCTGTGCATACATTGTGCCACTACGTACGGCGCATGCATGGTGTCACTACATAGGGCGTGTGTGTGGCGTCACTACGTACAGTGCATGTGTGTGACACCACGCATGTGTTGTACATAGTGGTTTGTCGCCGGCGCCGCCCCAGCACCATACGGACGGTGGCGGGATTTTCTGCTCACAGCTCCAGCGGCAGCAGAGGGATCACACCGCCGTCCGTATGGCGCTCGGGCGGTGCCAGCGGCAAACTGCTATGTACAGCGCAGGTGTGGCGTTGCTATGAACAGCGCATGCATGTGACACAGCACATGCGTTGTACGTAGTGGTTTGCTGCCAGCACTGCTCGAACGCTGTATGGACAGTGGCAGGATCCTCTGCTTGCAGCTGCAGCCACGAATGCGGCTGTGGCGGGGCAAGAACCCTACGGGTTGCCTTCTTGTCACCCCTCGAGACATAGCACCCGGGGTGAACTGCCCCCTGCCTCCCCTTGCGACGCCACTGTCTTGGTAATCTTAGAAATTACTCTCTCTCAAACTTTTATCAACTCATGTCCCCCTTCTGGATTTTTGGTGCCTTCTGCCCTTCCCTTCATGCCCTGCTTCTAACAGCAGAGGTATGGATTTGATACAAAGATTGTAACTGAAGCAGTGCTTGGTTTTATAAATGAAGTCATAGTCTTATGAGCCATGCTTTGGTTTGAGTGTGGTTTGGTGTTACCATACACTCTACCCTGCTTCCTTAACCATGGTTTGTTTGAGCTCCCAACCAGAAATGCTCAACAAACTGCAAAAGTTTTGACTCAAGAGCAGCTGGAAAACAAGTCCAGCTTTGGAAAAACTAGCCATGGTTTGTTTGATTGTCTATGGGACAACTTGTGGTTAACTAACAATTTGTTAAAACAAATCATGACTTAGCCTTTGTGTATCAGGGCCTTTGTGTGCCTGGACATATGTTTCCTTGAAACAAGAAAAAGTAAGAGCCAAATCTTTTTACATTAGGAGGGAGGGGGGAATGTCTTATAACTTGATTTATTTTAAGTTTTTATTGTGGTAAATTAAAATTCCCTGGAACATGCAACAGTGCTATAAGAGGAAAAAGTAACTCTTTGATGAAGGCAAGATATCCTGATAGCTATCTGAACTCCACTGTGAAATACACATCTTGAAGAAAATATGTAATTAATTTTCTTCTCCCCATTCCATCACTGATGTAAGAGCAAAAAATGTGTCTGGTCCTTGAACACTGTTGCTTTTGACAAGTTTTTCAAATTAAATTGACTTTTCCATTTCATAAATAAGTCATTTTAATCCATTACAGACCTATCTAAGCTTTAGAAGTAAGATATCCCTTGTTGGCAGTTTCAATGAATCTTAGCATATTGCAAATTAAAAATCATTATCTTGCTGTAGCCTCGCAAAGCTTGTCACAAAATATATGGCTATGCACACCGTAAGCAAGGCTCAATTAACTTTACTGGATGTTGATCAGATAAGAATTATGATTTACGACAGCACTTGGCAGCATTTGCAAGGTAAATGTGATTCTCCTTTTGTTTCCTTTGGAAGAACCCAATGCACTTTGCTCATCTGATAACTGTTGCCCAAGTCTGCATTACCATAAAACCATTGACTGAACCATATGAAAGCAGGCCCATGCAAATGAGAGGTGGGCAGAAGCAAGAGGCTTGCAAATTCCAATAAAGCTATAGAGACAGAGCACAGGGCACACTCCATGTTTTGAGAGGACCCTGGGCAAAGTGTCCTCTCATGGACTTCCTCTTATGTAGATATAGGTCCCATTGGGAATACCTGGCCACAGTGTTGGAAGTAGCAGGAGTAGTCCATGGGGGGCTGGGAACTGGCATTGTAAGCTCTCAGAGTTCCATAGTGCAACTCCATAGCATCCTGAAAAATGTCAGTGGGTGGCTTGCAGACAGTGTCCTGACATCCCAAGGGACCTGCTAGCTGCCTAGGGTGCTGGTGCTGAGCTTGATATACTGCAAAACAAACATCTTTATGTCTTCAAAAGCATGCAAAATTAATAGGTGGGCTTCCACAGGTTACATGATTCCAGCCGTCTGGAAATCAGTTACCAACTGAAATTAGGCACACAACTAGTATTCTGATATTTAGGCAGCAGTTGAAAGCATTTTTGTTTAAGAAGGCTTTTCCTAATATGTAACTCAGGCATTTTATGGACTATTAATTGTACAATTGAATTGCTGTAATGGTTTTATTGCTGCTAGCTCATTGAGTCTACAGGGTTGTTTTTTTTTGTATTTTATCTTACTTTTCCTTCTGTCATACACTGCTCTGGAACCTTTGACTGTGAATTGGTTTATAAGTTTGCAAATAGTAAATAAATAAATAAATAACAAGCTCAATTGTGTCTGAAAGGAAAAGTCAACCTTGTGGTACTTTAAAGACTAACAGATTTACTATGGCACAAACTTTTTAAAAAGTGCAACAAGACTATGTTGTTCCTGCTGGAACTTTTGAGCAATATATTATTTTCAAAACAATGGGTGAGATTCAAGTAAATTGGCTGATCAGAATGAGCTCTAGTCGTGCAGTGGGATTTCCCCCTCTCTCTTCCACATGTATGCCCCCCTCAAAATCTGCTTTAGGGGGCTGGGGAAACCCCCAGAATGGGTTTAGGGCTTGTGGGGGTGCACAGAGGAAGGAGAGGGGAGAAAGTCCTTTTGCACAAGCAGACCTTGTTCAGCTCATGCATACCTGTCTTAACACTACTATGAATTCCACCTTGTATCTGACAAAAATTACTTGTTCTTGTATCCACTCAGAAACTTGTATTTCTTGATGCTTTAAAAAATTAATTTAGCTGTATGCTTTCCTAAAGGGACTGTCCAATCTCTTGCTTTCCCCAACAGGAAGGAGAAAATATTTTCTACTTAGCTGTTGAGGATATTGAAACAGATACAGAACTGCTGATTGGTTACCTTGACAGCGACATGGAAGAAGTAGAGGAAGAAGAGGAGGAAGTAATTACTAACCAGGAAGAAGATGACAGCATCATCAGCAACAATGGTAACAGCAGCCATAAGGAATTGCAACAAACTAGTGAGAAAGGTATGGAATGAAATTAAGCTGAATGGAAATGATGCGCATCTGTTTAAAAGCACACAGTCATTTCTTAATTTAAGAAAACAAGGGGCACCTTTTCTGTATATTTGAGGATTTTGGTAATTTCAGTTTTCTGAACAGTTTACAAATTGCAACTTTTGCAAACTATCAAGACTACTTCAGACTTCGTACCTTTCTGCCTCAATAACTACGAAACAGGATTCTATTCTTAAACATTACTGAAAAAAATCACACCTCTCTATGTGACTCTTTTATAAGATTATTTCAGTTTTAAAATATATATATTTAAGGTGCTTTCTTAAGCGTCTTAGAAGGCACTCACAGCAAAAGACTTATCTTTGTTTAATGAAATAACATAAAACTCCAAAAAAATCAAACAGCAGTACATAAATAAGGACTTTACAGAAGTGATAGAATTTACATAAATGATATAATAAAACAGAGCACCGTCCCTCTCCCCCAAGTTCTTTCTTGTAGGTTGTGTCACCACTAAACCTCTTCCTTGAAAGTTGATCTTTCTGTTGGCTGGAAGGAACATTGCCTCATCTCAGTCACCTCAGCAACACAGCTGTCTTCTCAAAAGTGTTGCCACTTAGGAAACGGAAACTTACAGCCCTTTATAATATAAAGAGCACCAGTTCTCTTTCCAACTGTCTGCAGAATTATTATAGCAATGTATGCTAGAGGGTTACACCAAGACAAAGCGATGCAGAAAAATAAGTTGCACAGAAATGAACAAACATAATTAAATTTCTTTGCTGTTTTCAGATGTCAGCTGAATTAATCATGTTTCTTTCTGCAGTAATATGAACTCACCACAGCTTAGAAAATATTGTGGATCCTCCTTCATTAGAGCATTTTCTTAGAATATAACCTTCCAAACATTTTATACGCAGGAAATGATTTTTCTGAATTTTTTTTCTTCGCTGCGCAGATTCTTTTAGTTGCAAAGAGGACCACGCCTGCCCTAACTGTGAATCCAGTTTTGCCAGCCAGGAAATCCTAGCTGAACACCTTCAGACGTTGCACCAAAAACCCAGTGAGGAAAAGGAATTCAAATGTAGGAATTGTGGGAAGAAATTCCCAGTTAAGCAAGCTCTGCAGAGGCAGTAAGTCTAAAACATCATAAACTATGATTCCATGTCGCTCAGATCATTAACTTGAATTTCTCTTCTTTAGGGATGGATGAATTGCAAAGTTAGCAAACATTTTTAGGCTACTTTAAAATGTACATTTTTGAACGCACACTGAAAACATCTTATACCTGGAATATGACAGAAGTTGTGTGCAGACAGATGCACTGCAACAGGTATACTTCTCAGAGAAGTCAGGATTGGCTTTGACTTCCTGCTGAATGTTCCCTCAGTGAGCAACCTGGGTTTGTCCTGTGTTGTCTATGAAACGGAAGGTTTAGAGGAGAGGTTTTCTTCTGGGTAGGCTTTCATGTTAGTCTCCAAGCATTCCTTCCAAGTACCACAGCCCATGTTGGCTGTTTTGCTGAACATTTTGGACAGGCATAGGCAAACGTCGGCCCTCCAGATGTTTGGGACTACAATTCCCATCACCCCTAGCTAACAGGACCAGGGTCAGGGATGATGGGAACTGTAGTCCCAAACATCTGGGGGGTCGGAGTTTGCCTGCGTCTCATTTTGGATAATGCAACAAGCTTGGGGAACATCATCATAGCTATGAATGTATGGGTTCTGTATGGGTTGGGTGGAGCCATCTTCCTGACAATGACATCACTGCTGCTAACCTGGAGGCAGATGGGGTGGGACAGAGAGACTGCAAAGTTGGGGTCACCAACTAGAGAGTGGTGGCCCCGCCAGTGTCTCTACACAGTCCCAACCTTGCCACCACCTTGACTCTTGAAGACCTGGTCCAGGTAAGAACAGCAAAGCCAGTAAAGGTAAAGGTAAAGGTAAAGGACTCCTGGATGGTTAAGTCCAAGTTTTGGGAGAGCATCTGTGTCCCACCACAAACTCCACTACTAGTTCACCTTCACCTTTCCTTCCAATGTTCTCTAATATTGTGGGTGCTGTAGACTTAGCTCCACAACCTCTTTGAATGCAGCATGGAATCAAGACAACTCCACTGAAAGCACAGCACATCGATTGCGCTAAATTGTATAAACCCAAATAAGCCCAAATAAGTTATGAACACTCATAAGGACTCATAAGAATTGGCACCTCAGATAAGTTTCAGCTGTAATTATTTCTCCCCAAAATGCAAAAAAACAAACAAACCCCATGATGTCACATAATATTTATTGTACATAGAAATCGCATATGACCAAAGCTTGATAGATCAGTTGGTAGAGCATGAGACTCTTAATATCAAGGTGGTGGGTTTGAGTCTCACATTGAACAAAGGATTCCTGCATCGCAGGGGGTTGGACTAGATGACCTTCACAGTCCCTCCAATTCTGTGAAAACAGAAGAGAACATTTAAAATTGAATTAATAGCAAATAAAATCACATAACCAGAAGATCAAACTTGCAGCCTATTTGTAACATATTAAAATGAGAAAAGATACTATGTTTTAAAGGTATACATGAAGCAGCTATAGGTAGACAATTTGTGAGAGGTTATTAAGTCTGACCTCAATAGAGAGATACATTTTGTTTCTCTTCAGGGGATTCAGCATGTGAAAATATTCCATATTTTAATTGTGTATTTTGTTTTTGAAAAAGCAACCCTGGGAATGTGTTTGAAGTGCAGAGGAAAATTTCTTAAGTAAATATTGTACATTGGAGCAGCAGCAGACCTCTGGAAAGTATACAGGGCGTACAAAACACAGTTCCTCTTTCCAGCAGAAATGGAACATTTTCTCCCCCATTGATTTGCATTCTGAGACACAATCTTTGTAAAAGGCAACCATTTAAATAAAATGGGCATGGTTTCCCAACAAGGCAGGAATTTTAGAAGTTTTCTATATAATGGTGTGTATTATAAACAATGTATATGTAAGTAGATCACTGGAATGCAGTGGATCTATAGAGATCCATTGTGAATCAGTTGTTCTGGATGTGTTAACGTTTGTGGAAGGGGAAAAGAATGAAGGGTTTTCAAAGGTTTATGTTGTAGCTGTTAATCCCAACATGTTTCAGAAATAGTTTTCCTTCTTCAGGGGCATTTTGTTTGGTCAGAATACCACAGAAAAATACTATTGCATTCTGCAGCCTTGAAAATATGGAAACCACCCAAAAAAACCACAATATTTTTTTTTGACTGGGCTGATGGGAGTTGTAGTCCAAAATAGATTTTGCTGATCCAGCCCTAAAACTTGATTGTTGATTTGTGTTGTGATCGTGGTCTCCCCTTCAAGACACCTAGTATATTAAAAACAACAACAAAAAGTATATATATAATTTAACTATAAACTTTGTAAATAAGATTACAGTGGTACTTCAGGTTAAGAACTTTATTCGTTCTGGAGGTCCGTTCTTAACCTGAAACTGTTCGTAACCTGAGGTACCACTTTAGCTAATAGGGCCTCCCGCTGCTGCTGCTGCCACCACTGCATGATTTCTGTTCTCATCCTGAAGCAAAGTTCTTAACCCAAGGTACTATTTCTGGGTTAGCAGGTCTGTAACCTGAAGCGTCTGTATCCTGGGGTACCACTGTACTCAATTTAAATAGCATACATTGTTGCATTAAGATGGCTAAACCACAAATTAAGTGGCTCGTCGTAATATTCTTAATTTCCTTCAATAATTCATATATAGTGGTACCTCGGTTTAAGAACAGTCCTGTTTATGAACAGTTCAGTTTATAAACTCTGCAAAACCGGAAGTAGTGTTCCGGTCTGTGAACTTTACCTTGGTCTACAAATGAAAACTGAATGTTGGAAGGGCACCGGCGGCGGGAGACCTCATTAAGGAAAGCGCACCTCGGTTTAAGAATGGATTCGGTTTAAGAACAGACTTCAGGAACGGATTAAGTTCATTAACCAAGGTACCACTGTGTGTGTATGTATGTTTGTATGTATACATACATACACATACACACACACATTTCCCCCTTGAACAAATATCCCAGGATGTGTGGGAAGCCAGTCAATCCCTGAAATCTAATTGACCTTGGAATGTTTGACTTCTGTTTTATTTTGGAAAACAAACAAACATAGCATAAATGTGGATGGCATCAAACGCCCACACAATTTAAGCAAATTCATTTATTTTCTTTTGTCTTTCCTGACAGTGTTCTCCAGTGCACAGAGAATGTCAACCCGGGAGATCGTTCGAGAAGTTTTCAGTGTTCTGTTTGCAACACATCCTTCAGCTCAGAATTGAGGTTCCATGTCAGAATTACTGGACTGCTCTCATCCTGCTGCTGACCTCCCTTTTGCATGCTTGCTTGCTTTTCAAGTTCCTTAGTTGTTTTCTGAACCCTAACTGTGCAAGACGAGAAATGCTTTCATGCCTACCTGCAGTAGGTTATGCATGAAGTGACCCCAGAAGTCTTCTGCGCAGCATGTGTTAAGCGCACTCAAAATGCCTGCTGAGAGGCTGATTCTTTTTGGAGAGGGGGGAAGTATCTTATTTCTTGATGTATTATTTTTTCCCCACTCTCCCAACTCTCCAACATCAGCTACGAGCAACACAAAGAAGCATGCCGAGGTGACGCCAGGTTCGTTTGCAAGGCTGACAGCTGCGGGAAGAGGTTCAAGAGCAAGGATGCTCTGAAAAAACACAAGGAAAATGTGCACACTGGTAAGCATAAAATGTTGAAATCACCAGTGTTTAGGGAATCACTTCCCAGTGTTGAGGTTTCCTGAGCTGAATCTGGATTCAAGAAAATGTTGGCCTATCTGTGGCTATTACCGTATTTTTCGCCCTATAGGACACACTTTTCCCCCTCCAAAAATGAAGGGGAAATGTGTGTGTGTCCTATGGGGTGAATGCAGGCTTTTGCTGAAGCCTGGAGAGTGAGAGGGTTGGTGCACACCGATCCCTCTCACTCTCCAGGCTTCAGGAAGCTATCCGCAAGCCTGCGGAGCACGGCAGGAACTCCCGCGGGCTCCGAAGGCTTGCAGATAGCTGCCTGCAGCCCGAAGCCCGGGGAGCACGGCACTGTGCACCCCGGGCTTAGGGCAGCTATCCGCAAGCCTGCAGAGCCTGGCGGGAGTTCCCGCCGGGCCCTGCAGGCTTGCGGATAGCTGCCCTAAGCCCGGGGTGCGCAGCGGGCTACAGCGCCGCGCTCCCCGGGTTTCGGGTAGCAGCAAGCTCCGGGAGCGATGGCGAGGTTGAGCGCAACCTCGCCATCACTCCCGCACCCGTTCTGGGGGCTGGGGTCGGGGGAAGCTTGGGCTTCCCCCTCCCCCAGCCCCGCAAGCTCCAGGAGCGATGGCGAGGTTTTAGCCGAGGCTAAAAACGAAGCCAAGACAGCAAGCGGGATCTATCCCGCTCACTGTCATGGCTTCTTTGCTCTTTGGGGCTCGGGGGGGAAATAAATTCCCCCCCTTTATTCCCCCCCAAAATAAGTGCGCCCTATGGTGCGAAAAATACGGTAACTGGGAAAACCAAAGTGTTCAGAGGAAGAGAATGAGAGCCCCATGTTCAGAAGCAGAACACTTGAGTGCTAGTTTGTGGAAAGAAACACAAGCACATGTTTTATCACTATCATCTGGGCTGGTGTCAGGCCGGAGTACCCTTCTCAGAGGCAGTATGCTGGGATTTACAATTGGGGAGTACACTGTTGCATTCAGATCCTGCTTGTGGGCTTTCCATTGGCATCTGATTGGCCACTGTGAGAACAGGATGTTGGCCAAAGATGGACCTTTGGCCTGATCTAGGAGGGCTCTTCTCATGTTCTTGGGTAGCTTCATCATCGCAGGATGGCCAGAACTGATGTCCATGCCAGTTTGGTCCTTCCTGCTATTCCCCTGGCTGTGTGCTGGGCTTACCTGAGTGGCAGTGACTGGGTGCGGGAATTTTAACATGATGAGCAGTTTTCACAGATCCAGCCACTGCTGCCAGGTGAGCCTGTAGCCTGTGAGACACTGACTGGCCAAGTTCACAGATGACCATTCACCTCCCCCCCAACCCCTCTGACAATTATTGTGGGCTTCCTAAGAACAACTGGTTTGTTATTGTTGGAGACAGAGTGCTGGACTAGGTGAAACTGGATATCCTTATGTGCTTCCGTTTTGAAACTGTTGGACAGACATGGTTCAGAGCATTACAAGGTTACACTTTTGTACGCTACCTGGAGTGCCCAGGGGAGGGCTAATGATCCTTCACTACATTTGAGTCTCCATGCTTTAAATCAAACTGTGACTTGAAAGGGGCAGCCTCCCTAATCTGTAGTGTAATATTGGACCATAGTATGGGAAATTATGGGAGTTTAAAGCAGATGCGGCAGGCACAGTTAAGAGGCTCACAGTTGGGACACTGTCTGGCAAAGTCACCCTTTAAATACGGTATCTGCACACCTAGAGGAAGCCTCCCTTAAAATCATCTTCCACTGGTATTGGACACCAATAAGACTAGCTAAAATAAACCACAGGCTGTCTTTCCTTCTGTACTGGAAAGGGTGTTGGAAGCCTGGGTATTATATGCATGTATGAGGGATGTGCATTAATTGTTCAAAAATTCTAGATCAATGTTTTCACAGTTGTTTCTATTATTATTTCTAAACAACCATTGCAGACTAATCAAGTCTTGGCACTCCTCATACTGGACCTTACCTCAAGTTGTGCTAAGGGTAATAAAAAATTAATTGGTTTTCTTCTTACTGTGGATTTTTGAGGGAGTTTTTAAAAAGTTTCATCAGGAAACTTGCACATTTGACTTTTCCAGCATTGTAAAGATGGCCACTGTTCTGCTTTTAAGACATAGAACAGACATGTAATGTTGGCAGTGGCTCACAGATTAGCCTGAAGCATAATTGGGATGAGGGGAAACTTTTCTTGGTATTAGTTAATTATGTTAAAGGGCAGAGGAAAACATGTATTACAGATTCAAATCAGAAGAGGTTTTGGTGTGTTTTCAATTTATTTATGACAGGAAAATCTAAGAGATACGTGTAAACTTCAAGAAACTAATGGAATTGGAAACCTTGTTTTCTGCACATGTCTGAACCTCCAAAAGAAGCCACTAGCCCTTACTTGGCTTGTAGAACTTTGCAGGGAGAAAATACAATAGTGACACAAATGGTAGTTTAGCACCAGAACCTGGGACAGTAGCACTGTTGGAGCTGGAGGCAAGACTGAGGCCCCATCTTTTTGAGAATTCTAAGGAAAAACCATCTTCCGCAGAAACTGCTGCTTGCCTTCTATCACTGTGCCATTGAGAGCGTGCTCACTTATGGCTTATGTGTGTGGTACGGAAGCTGTACTACTCAGGACAGGATGGGGTTGTGCAGAGTTGTTAAGGCAGCAGAGAGCATTGTTGGCTGCCCACTCTCCACCTTAGAGCAGATTTATGCCACAAGATGCCATAGGAAGGCACTGGACATAGTAAAAGATCCATCGCATCCTGGTCACTGTCTCTTTGAGCTCCTGCCATCGGGACGGAGATACAGGACGATGAAGACAAGAACGAGCCGTCTTAAGAACAGCTTCTTCTCCAGAGCGATCTCGGCCCTGAATGGGAAGCCTGGACTTTGAAAGTCATCTAATCTTCCTTGCTGTACTATACTGTATTGTTTAATTAGTGTTTTTATGGAGCAGTCAAGTAATTTCGTTGTCCCCGAAGGGGGCAATGACAATAAAGATATTATTATTATTATTATTATTATTATTATTATTATTATTATATCTGCTCTGCATGTTTAAAGGGGTATCATACCACTTTAAACACTCATGGCTTCTGCCAAAGAATCGTAAGAACAGCAGTTTGTCAAGGGTGCTGAGAGTTGTTAAGAGACACCTATCTCCCTGACAGAGCTACAGGTCTCAGAGTGGCTTAATAGTTAGACCCTCATCCCAGGGAACTCTGGTAATTGCAGAGGGCCTTCTCGGTAGTGGCACCAGCCCTGTGGAATGCCCTCCCATAAGATGTCAAGGAAATAAACAACTATCTGACTTTTAGAAGACATCTGAAGGCAGCCCTGTTTAGGGAAGTTTTTAATGTTCAAAGTTTTATTCTGTTTTTAATGTTCTGTTGAAAGCCACCCAGAGTGGCTGGGGAAACCCAGCCAGACGGGCGGGGTAGAAATAATAATAATAATAATAATAATAATAATAATAATAATTATTATTATTATTATAGCTATCGGAAGGAAATAGGGGTCTCCTAACAACTCTCAGCATCCCTAACTAACTAACCATGACTATTTCAAGTGGTATGATTCATATTTAAATGGTGTGAATGTGGCAAAAAATATATATATGATATGGCTGCCTACCATAAATGAAGCGGATAATCCAGAGTGTTGCTCCAGTGCTGGTCTGAAACTTGTTGAAGGCTGAAATACCTCTACAGGACACATCTGTTCCAGAGTGTAACTTTGATTAAAGAGGTCACCCTCTTTTTCTTGACTGAACTTAGGTCAAGCTGGTATGTCTTCTGCCACCTCTGGTGGCAAAGGTACAATGCCGAGAGCTGAGGGAGTTTCTGGGGAGAAGTTGGCAAGGAAACATTTTCCATTTCATTTCACTCTTAATTTGTGTACCACCTTTCCATATTACTATAAACAAGGCAGTTTGCAAGCTGAAGAAACAATGAAATAGACAGCAAATATCACAAATATGATCCAATACAAAAAAGTCACAATAAAAACATAACTTTAAAATAAACATTACTGGGAGCAGGGGTAGAGAAAGCACAGTACATTTTTATTCATCTTCTGTGGAGATGCCTGCAAGAACCACAGTACCTGTCTGAAGTCTGAAATGGTTTTCAGTTTATTGGCCCTCATCCAGTCTATTACTGACTCTGGACACTGTTTCAACTCTTCCACAGCATTGCCTGAATTCACTGCGACTCATTTAAGCCTATGGGACAAAATCATTGTAAACTATGGACTATGGCTGCCTTCACTAACCTGGTTCCCTTCAGGTGTTTGGGAGTTGTAGTCTAAAACATTTGGAGGGCACAAGATTGGTGAAAGCTAAACTATGGATTTATTCCTCATAATTGCTTATTGTAAACACAGCACTTTTAGAAAATAATCAGTAATTGATAACTCTTGTTGCATTCTGAACTGGAGGCTAATAAATGGATATGTTCTCGTTGATTATATTAGGTGATATAATATAATTGGATTGCTTTATTTATTTATTTTTTAAGCAGCCAAAACTTTCTTGGAGCTACATTCCACAGGCAAAAACTTCTGTAGGGCACCCACAGAGCTGTCCTGTAACATAATACATTTGAGGTGGGGTAAAAGTGTAAAATTCTTGTGTCCATCAAATGGCCTGTGAAAAATGGCACAGGCAGTGAAAACATTTGGCCTCTTCCTTTGTACTTCTTTATTAAAGCTGTTGGTGGTATTTTTGTTTCTGGCTTAGGAAACTCTAGGAAGAGGCTGATGTGCTCAGTGTGCAATAAGAGGTGTTCTTCAGCAACAAATCTTCAAGAGCATCGAAAGGTCAGTAAAATGAAGGCTGACCCCCAGCAGGTTGTGACTCTGCCGAGGTAGAAGGCCATAGAGTAGGGTCGCTAGAGAGCTGCTGAAATTCAGACTATCGTTTTTCTCATGTTCACAAAGACAGTAGTCTGCTTAGATCCTGAGATTTTTATTTTCACAACCACACAGTAAATGAAAAGAAAATGATCTTTTGTTTCTCTTCTTTTCTTTCGTTTGCTGTGATCAGTACTTTATCTTTCTGTTACGCTTTCACTTTTCAGTCAAATTCCATGTAGAACACTGAATATATTCTGAACCCATTAAACTTATAACAACCTAAAAGAATAATTGGATAACTGGCAAATCCACATAAGGAATTAATTTCTTTTAACAGAAGCCCACTGCATATTGTTTGTACTGCTAAAGACTACTAATGCTAAGAGTCAAAGCAGCAAGTAGCGTGCAACAAAAATAATCAGGATTTAAAAGAAAAGAAAAGAAAAGAAAAGCTTACTGCTCTAACCTTTACAAATTATGGAAATGAAGCAAAAAGGTATCTCTGCAAATAGATATCTGTTTACCTGGTATGCAAAATGCACTTTGCTTCTGCTTGTGACAGATTGAGGGGACACAATAGCCCTGATCCTGCAAATCTTGTTCAAAATACCTCTGGCATTTTCAGATTTTTCTAGTTATCAGCCACACATTTGCAAGCCAATCAGGTACTCTTAATTGTTAGAAACAGATTTTTAAAATGAAAAGTGACCTTCTCAACTTTTTTGTCTAATACCAAATTCTGCGCTTATACTGTATAAATATTTTCTATTCGAAAAGTGCATCTAAACTGTTTTTAGTTGACCTAAACTAAATCACATTTTGGGGGCATCCTTTTATGTGTAGAAGAACTTGCAGTTGTTGCAACTTCGGGACACTGAAGACACAAAGACATTTGCTGAAAATTCATAGGGCAATTTAATTGCATTAATAAGCACCCTTTAACTGCGTTAATAAACCTGCCTGAATTTCACTTCAGTTTGCTTGGGTTTTTGTCAGGTTTCTACTGCTGCCTGCCCTTATTCTTTGCCAGTGTTATTGATTGCCAGACTTTATACCTTGTTTTGCAGCAACACCAAGTCATAGGACCTAATTATAAGAATCCCAGCAGCAGCATAAATAACCAGTCTCTCTGCAACTCAGCAATGTTGCCTCCATGCTTACTCCAAGCCACTGTATGCTAGTACCATATAAAGGGTTTTTTGGGGGGGCCAGGGGAGATTTTGGGTATCTTTTATTTACGTAAAAATAGCTTTAGTGAGAGTTTTGAGGGTTTATGTGGCAAATAAGGCTCAGCTGGTAAGACAGATTCTATTATTTAAGCTGCATTTATTACAGCACGATACTGGAAAGAGAGATGAAAATCTTCTGTAGATTTTCTTTTAAAAACTCTTTAAAAATATATTGTTTGCATTAATCTTCTTCTGACCTTTTAGCTGAAGACAGTCTTCAGAAAGGAATGTTTGAAGATTTTTTACTTTGTGTCTAGCTGAGTGTCACATCGGGGGTAGGAGCTCATTGCTCGTAAAACCTGGTTTAAGATCTGGTCTTATAAGAAGAAAGGTGGTTGTGTTTCCCTCTTTATTTTACAAATATCCCAGAAAGCTGTACAAAAAGCCATAAACTGGAAAATCATCCCTTTGAGCTGTACAATTAAGTTCTACTTAAAGCCATGGCATTGAGATTATGTAGTGAACCAGCTGCATCAATGGCCACATAGGGTTCCACCATTGTAGGCATTTGTTGCTGGGAGAATCATGCCAAATACAGACTGTATGCCTGAACAAGTTCACCTAAATGCAGGTCTGCATCAGCATACAGAAAGTCCACTTCATTTTGTGGCAGCTGCCTTTCACAACTAGCTTGTTCTTTGGGGTGGTGGTATCCGTTACAGTTTAACCACATTTGGTTCATGCTAATTCAGATGTACCTGTGAAAGGTGTGGCAGTCTGGACAGGCCTTTAGGCCTGTTGTTTTGCCTGGCTGAAGATCAAGTACGACATAGTGGCAAACAAGATTCAATACTCCACTAAGTTATTATAAAATTTAGCGATCTTAGGCATATGAAACAAGGACTGGCCTTATCATTGGGCCATCTAGCCCAGTCTTTTTCAACCTTGGATCCCTGATGTTAGATTACAACTCACATTATGCCTAACCATTGGCTAAACTGGCTGGAGATGATGGGAGTTGTAGTCTGATCTAGCCAATGCTACAGTCTTAGGTAACCTTTGACCCTCCAAATGTTGTTGGACTACAATGCACATTATCCCTGGTATTGGCTGCAGTGGCGTAGCGTGGGTTGTCAGCACCCGGGGCAAGGCAAGTAATTTGCGCCCCTGCCAGGTAGGGGCAGAGAGCTGTGAGTGCGAGCGCCCCCCCCCAGATGTTGCGCCCGATGCGGCTGGTCCCCCCTGCACCCCCACGCTACGCCACTGATTGGCTGGGACTGATGGGAATTGAGAGTCCAACAGTATCTGGAGCTCCAAAGCCAGCCCTGCAATATGATCTACTTAGACTAGCAACAGAAGTCTTCAAGGTCTCAGGCACAGTTGTGCCAGCCCTTCTGACTAGGATCCTTTTAATTGGTTTAGGACTTTGGTTGTACAAAGCATGTGCCCTACCACTGTATTAATGGCCTCCTGTGACTTGAAAACAAAATGCCAACTGAAAACATCCCTTAAAATTCAGACCTATGAGGATTCTTTTGTTTCCAGCGCAGACTCTAGTTTACCTGTATACTAATTTACCCGTCCTTCACATTTTTAATATTATCTCTAAGCAGTTTGTTTAATAGCTACCTTCAATGGCAAAAAACTGATCCAAATCCAGGAACAGTTTTTGGAGGGTAGTGATACAGAATGAGAAATCTCTTTCACAGACATATATTTGTGAAGTTAATTCCTGCATAAAGCTTAGAACTAGCCAGCTATTTCGAATTGTCTTAAAAGTTTGAAAGGTCAGATCACATTGCTTGGATTAGTGAATCTCTTTAGGGGCTTATAGTATTAGTTGAGTTCTAAGGAAAAACAATCAGGCAGATTTATGGACTGTAAGTCAAAGTCTGTCAGGAATTACCCAATCTAAGGGGTATCCCTAAACATTGCTATGCAAGTATTTCAGAGAGTGTTACTTGTTCTGTAATTATTCTTTCCTCTTGATTTTCTTCCAACTGTTTTTGGGTTGATTTTCATGTTGCTGCTGCACACATAAGGTTTTTTTTGGTTTGGGGTTTTTTGAAGGCCAAAGGACATCTTTCTACTCACCAAACCAGTAGATTAAAGGACAAACCAGGTGTGATGGCAGCAGCTTTTAATGTGTCTGCCTCCTTTGCCTAAAGAGCAAGGGGGAATCCTACCTCAACAATAAAAAAGCACATAGGAAAGAGGTCCTGAACCCTGATGCTCTGGGCACCTTTTGCAGTTCCCTGGTTAAATTTGTACCCCATTATTTCTCCCAACAGAGCCCAGGTCAGCAAACAGCAAAATATTTAAACATAATTGATGTTTTGTGTTCTATTTTCCTCTTTGAGGAGATTAGAAATTTCCACATCTACTTTAGATAACCCACAGTTTCCTATTATGTCCAAATCCTAACTCTGGCTAACATAGTTAAGATTAACCACAGTTTGGGTTTGGATATTACAACAAGTAGTGGTTAATCTAAAATGGAAGCAAAAGTATCTGAATTTACCACTGTAGCTGCACCCAGAGGAGGAGGGGGATTTTGCTGTAGCTCATTCTCAATGTACAAGCCTACATTTTTGAGAAATTAAAAATAATCCTGTATCGAGGCATGATGCTGTACCCAGATTATGACACCATGCAAAATTTATGGTGCTGTAACTTTCCTTCTGACCCCAGTCCCAACACAGAGGTGGGAATTTGGAGCAGACTCTTGATTATATTAAACATTGGGCATTTGATGGGTTTCAAGTTCCACAAAGATCTATCTGGAACAAATAATTAAATGGAAAAAAAGCTTTTCATATAAATATCAAAACCACATAAAAATTATGTCTGCAGCAACATTTGGAATTACAGGTTTCTTGGAAAGCAGAGAAGAAAAGCAAATGTAGAGAAATAGGTCAGATATATCATCTAGTTTTGAATTTAGTCATACTCATAGTACCCCCATTGAAATTATTGGAACTAAGGTGCTAAATCCATACTGTGGTTATCATGCAAAGTTAATCTATGTCAAGTTCACCTTTGGAAAGTTTGGCAAATTATTTTTTGTCCTTTTTAATAAGACAAATGAAGATTTCTGAAACTGTCACTTTTTAAAAAATGAAGAAATATGTTCATTTCAGGCTACACAGACTTTGGTTAGGCTCAAGCAATTCGGACAATTAGTGTTTTTTCTCCCCAGACATCTTTGTCCAGAAGCTTGGTATTCAAAGAAGAGCCAGTGTGGTGTAGTGGTTAAGAGCGGTGGACTCGTAATCTGGGGAAACGGGTTCGCTTCCCCGCTCCTCCACATGCAGCTGCTGGGTGACCTTGGGCCAGTCACACTTCTCTGAAGTCTCTCAGCCCCACTGACCTCACAGAGTGTTTGTTGTGGGGGAGGAAGGGAAAGGAGAATGTTAGCCGCTTTGAGACTCCTTCGGGTAGTGATAAAGCGGGATATCAAATCCAAACTCCTCTTCTTCTTCTTCTTCTTCTTCTTCTTCTTCTTCTTCTTCTTCTTCTTCTTCTTCTTAATATAGAGTTATATTTACAATTTTAAAATCATTGCTACTTTGGAAAATATGATAGTAGCCAAGAGAATGATTTCCAGTGCAATTCTTATGCAGGTTTACTAAGAAATGACTGCCACTGTATTCAATAGGGCTTACTCTCTGGTAAGTATGACTAGTGTTTATGAGTACATTAGACTATATATTCTTCTTAGAAGTCAGTGCACATTATTGAAATGTTATCTGTATTTTCAGACTTTATGCTAGAAGAAAAGTTATGTATAAAAATTGCCTATTCTGAGAGAATTATTTTTTTGGGGGGTGAACACATATTCTACAGTAGTCCTAGAAATGTTGATTTTTACTTTTTTTAAGAGTGGGTTATGGATTGTGGACTGTGAGGTAATTTTTGTTCACTGGAATGAACTTTTCAATTTTGGAAATGTGGTTGTTAAGCAAAGGAGTTAAGGAAGGAAGTACATCCATGAGCATTAGCATAGCTCCGAGCTAAGGAATAATTACAGTCTATTTGAGATTTTCTTTTATTAGCTTAAGATGTGTGATCTTGTGTAAGACACATACTTAATTATCATTAAATACTCATATTGCAGGTTCATGAGATCTTTGAGTGTCAGGAATGTGACAAGAAATTTATTTCAGCTAACCAGCTAAAACGCCATATGATTACTCACTCAGGTAAAAACCTTTTTCTTTTTTTATTAAATCAAGCTTCACATAATACCTTGAATTGCTATTGTATAGATTTTTGTTGTTGTATTGGGCTTTGCATTAACAAACAGATAAGACCTAATAATGAGGCCTAATAATGGTAGTTGGTTCCATAACCTAGTTTTGTCAATTTAAGTGGAGGGAAGTCTGTGGCCCTCCAGATGTTGTTGGATTCCACTGCCCTTCAGGTCAGGAATAATGGGATATGTGGCCCCAACATCTGGAGAGGTTCAGTTTATTCATCCCTGATATTAGATGGCTGATCACATGACTAAGGCATATACTGCAGCTCTGAACACTTGCTTGTTACACTTGCTTCCATTGTAAGTGTGTTTGGAGTTTTGGCAGCCTAAAAATGATTTAGCTCAAAGGACTGATTTAATTGGTTTGAGAGTTTCAGCCAACGCATATAATCCTAATACTTTACAATTAATAGGTTGAGCATTTCCTTTTAGAAAACCCCAAGTTTATTATATAGGCTCCTGCTTCCACATATCTTCTTCTTCTTGGACACACTTGCTTCATGACATTTGCCTTGAAACTTGATTGAATAGTTATTTAAAAATTTTTTTTGTAAGCTCATTGTATGGTAGAAATAATGTAAGCAATGCAGAGGTGGCTTGAGGAAATGGCTTTTTTCTGGGACGTTTCCTTGGGCTGAAATAAATGGGAAGGTATTTAAATTATCTATTGGTCTCTAGGTATCAACAACATGCTTCCATTGTTTCTAAAGCAGACCATATACACCTTTAGGCAATAGCCTGAGAAGGCACCCTTTATCAATGATGGAACTGGCAGAGGAGAAGCCATGTAGACTTTGCAAGAAACACTGTTTTATCTGCTTGGACTCTGCCACTTATTTCTGTTCATTAAGCTCTGGCATTTTCACATCTTTCATTCAATAATTGGAAAAAGGTGCAATCAAAACCTGAATTTTTCTTCCCTTCCTAAATGCTTTAAAACAGGGTTTCAACATTGCTGAAACGGTTGATGTTTAGCTGCTATCTCCATTTCATTGCATGCTTGAAGTGCATTTGTTGAAACAAGCAAACAAAAAGGACTGTATCTCAGGGGCATTTAGCTGAGTTTTGAGATTCTGGATTAGAATATTATACATTGTAGTGCTAGGCTTCATATAGCAACTGAAACACAAAAGCATATACACACCAACTCTGGTTGTTTTAAAAACGAATCTGCTATGTATATTGTTAATTAAGTTTTAAAACATTTAAACTGTCATGCCCTCTTTCACATTTGTAGTCTGGCAACAGGCTTTGCCTCTTTGAAGTCATTCTCTTTTGATTTAAGCTAATTAATCAGAGTTTAGTTTTAGCCATGATTGTTGCAAAGAACGTGCCAATTTCTTGAGATGCGCCATGGCTCATCTTTTACGAAGCAACTTAACTGTGTAACATAAAGGGCATTAGATGTCTTTCTAATTGGTTTAATCTTAATTGGGTTGACTTCATTGCAGAAATCTCTCCAACGAGATGGCTGTCTCTGCCTTTCATCTTCTACCCCTATATAAACAGGAGATTAAATGTCCCCCCACTCATTTTCTGCAGAAAAACGCCCCTACACCTGCGAGGTTTGCAATAAGTCCTTCAAACGACTTGATCAAGTGACTGCACACAAAATAATACACAGTGAAGATAAACCCTATAAATGCAAGCTTTGTGGAAAGGGATTTGCCCACAGAAATGTTTACAAGAATCACAAGAAGGTAAAAACAAAAACAAAAACAAAAAACACTCTGCTGTTGTTGTTTACAGCTATGCCAGGCTTAGATTTGCAGCTGTTGCTCATTTTAGTGATGGATCAGTGCGCTTTGGCATGCTTAGAAACATGAGCTTCAAATCTTGCAAAATATATTAGCTAGCGTTCCTTTGCGATAGCCTAGATATCTAGATCATAAACGGGTCCTTTGTGATTGTTTCTTTCTTTCTAATCAGTCCAAACTAGTTCAACTGATTGCATACTTGTTTTGATTTTGTTCCTTTAGGATTTTTTTTAAAAAAAGAGTAACTTCTTAACTATATCTATCTATCATGATGTTGCAGTCATTTTTTCTCTTTGTGGCAGACATTATCAGGAGAGCCATTAAAGTTTGCACTGACGACATTTCAGTTAGACATGATTTCAGCAACAGAAGAAAACTCTGCCCCCAAAGTACAGAGGGACCTCACATTCAGGCTCCACTAAACGACTCCTGGCTGTGTGATTTAAGCTCCAATCTGCCTGCCCTAATTTTGATAATGCCTGTCATTACTTTTGACCCTGGGTTACGTTTTCAATGGCACGGCTGCACCCTTGACTGCTGCCGCTGCTTCAGAATTGCAAGACTGTAAAAAATTATCTGGCTGGTTTCCTGCTTAGTCTTTGAAACCCTATTGCTCCTTCCCTCCCCCCGCCCCTTGCACCAACACTTTGATGAAATAGATATACCAATACTTACACATTTTTCACAGTTTGGCTCATGTTATATGCCATCTGGGAATCTGGCACCGGATCTTTGCACCATCTTTTGTGTTTTTAGCCATAAATCATATGAAAGTAATAATAATAACCAGAATGCTTCTAACAGGGTGAAACAACGATGACTGTTCTTTCTAAGGCAGACAGGATGCATGAGCCTGTTGAAAGACACAAGAGCTTGCATATCAGGACCATAGCTTACATATGTAATGACCTTTTAAAAATACAACTTACAAACTGGCTACATTGAGAGCAAAGTGAATGAAAGCTATTCTGAGTAGTCAACTTTAAATTAAAAAGAGAGGGAAAGAGAAAGGAGGGGAAAAACATGTCCCATCCCCCCAGTAATCTCTGTGTCCTGAAGCATTATTCATTCAATAAATATTGAAAACCTAGTGTGGACCTTGCCCCTGAAATTGCTTTGAGAGTCATGGAAATATGTCCACATCGGTGTATTTTTATGTATGAGGTGTGAAGATTGAATTAGGGCATTTCCATTTTGGAAAGCTCAAGCAGCAGAGCTGGGATAGGCCCCAGCCTCAGTCTCTGAACCCCTGGGTTTGAAGCTCATTAACAATATTGGACCTAGTAGATCAGGGATGGACTTGCTTCAGTTTGCATGGTATGCTTTTCTTTCTATCTTGCTTGAATGCTCCTGGCCCAACAGTGTCCCTTTTCAAAGCTGGGTATCACTGATCTTCGTTGAGTGATCATGTTTGCTTAGGAAGTGCCTAGCTTCAAAGCAAGATAAATCAAGTCCTACATTCGCAAGCAGGGGTGTCAACGTGAATAAGATATTGAGGGGGCCAAGGTAAGCCC
Organism: Podarcis raffonei; assembly: GCF_027172205.1. Classification (NCBI taxonomy): domain Eukaryota; kingdom Metazoa; phylum Chordata; class Lepidosauria; order Squamata; family Lacertidae; genus Podarcis; species Podarcis raffonei. Next base: position 52,344,246 of record NC_070610.1, read on the forward strand.
CACCTTGCATAATCGATCACATGATGCGGTACACACACACCACCCCTCAGATATTTTACTGGGGGGCAAAAGCCCCCTCGTGTCCTAGGAGTTGGCTTCTGTGTTTGCAAGCACTGCTGCAAACAGAAGACACAAAATGGCCCCCGGCACATTGGCTTGTGGTTCACCAAGGGATTGGGACCCCCTTTCTGCCCATTCCTATGGTAGACCATTGGTCTGAATGAACAGAAACAAGTCTGAGCATATTCAGTGCTAAAAAAAGATAAAAACCTGAATCATGGTTACCAAGAAGGCTAGTTGACTCAATTATACAGATTAAGCAAATGTGTATATTCTGCATAGTTGATTCTGCACCTGTAGTTAGGGTAGAAGGTGGGAAGCTAAGTTGCCTCCAACAACTGGAAATTCTGCCTCTGAGCTATAGACAGGCTCAGAGAATTTTCAGCCCTACTTGTACAGTTTTAAGGGGTGAATCTTTAAAAGACCAAGCAGTGCTCCCTCAAAACCCTTCAATTGTTCCACGTCATTAAAACAGCAAGTAAAAATTGGCATAAACTACACTAAATGAGCTACAGTGGCTGTTACAGAAGCTCGTGAATCTCAGCTTTCTTTTTTCTCTTTTAAACCCTTATGGTTTCAAAGATAAGACTGGGAAACATGATAGCAATTTGGGCTGGAAGCTCAGAAACCAGATGGCAAGTGAAAAGGAACTGTAATTCATTCATTTTCTCTAAGTTTACTAAAGTTCTTAGTTTTAAGCTCAGAACTGAAAGATTACAAGTTTTCAAATTTTTAGCATTTGGCGATAATAATTCTGTAGTAAGAGGCTATCCACGCTAGTGCCTGAGACACAGCAACTGATAGGAAAATACCTGCTAATTATATTGGCTATGGCTATGTACAATTAAATATACCAGTGAGCTGTAGCAGTTAGGGTTCATGCGGTTCATGAGCTGTTTGTGACTGTGGTCCAAAACAGACTGACTTCATACACTTTTCTCGCAGTCTGGCTCCACCACCAAAAGTGAGCTGAGTTGTGGAGAAAAGTTTCTGAAGCAACATATTGCAACTAGGTCAGCTGGGAAGCAGACAAGTTTATCTCATCTCACCTATGTACAACTTTTGTTGCAAAAAGTAGACCCCACCCCTCCCTTTAAAGATGAATGAAATATTAACCTATGTCTCTCTGTGTGGTTAAAGGAATATGAATGAACCCCAGTACTGTAATTCTATTTTTGCCCTCAAGTCTACTTCACAGAGTGTAGTAAACGGGTCCCTGGGCTGCTGTATTTCAGTCTATATGTGGAGGCTCCCATGTTTGAACCTTCCTTCATAACAATAACAAATCACTAAGTATAGAGAAATAGCATTTCAAGGGCTGGGCAACAATACTCCCCCCCTCATGTCTAGCTTTCTCTATGCAGGTTTTGTTTGGGGGGGGGGTTATGGAAGAGCATTCTGTCATGTGAACCCCCACCTGCCATTTGAAATGGTACTGTCTAGGTGAAGGGTTGACACTACCTCAGGGAAATCTACATCTGAGGTACCCACTTGTAATCTCTTTTTGTATGCATTTTGTGCTACTCTGAGTAGTGCTTCATTTGTAAAATATCAGGTGCTGGTTCTGAGTCATATAAACAGCTTTATCTGGAAATCTTCTCTTTAATCTATGGATTTACCTGGAGTAATTGTGCACATTTGTTTTATTTATCTGATTTAGGAAATGTATACACTGCTGACCATTTTTAGCAAAATCTCTATAAAGTGGCTTACAAGGTGTCATAAAATGTTACAAAACAGAAATGGGAATACAGTAAAGACGTTATAAAAATCTGTTGAACCTGTTCAACATATTTTGCTGCTTGTTCCTGTGCTTCTCTCAGAAAACAGGTTATATTATAGCAGCCTTCTCTAACCTTTAGATGTTTTAGACCACTACTCCCAATAGTCAGGGATGATGGGGACTGCAGTCCTTTCACATTTGGAGGGCACCTGCTTTGGGGGGATAAATGGGAGGTAAATGCAGGAAGCAAAAGTGTAGTTTAGTGGCCAACATGTTTTGGACCTTGTCAGTGAGTTCTACAAATAAAAATATTTGTATAGTTAACAGAACTGTGCATTAGAGATAAGACCTAGTCAAATGAAGCAATGTTTCTGTGTGGTTTTAAAAAGGGAAAAGCCATAGCTTAGTGACAGAGCATACACAGTTCAGCTCCTGTACTCGGGTTAGCTGAATTGGGAAAGAGCTCCTTTAGTGACTTTGGAGAGGCAGTGCCATTCAGAATATGCAGAATACTGGGCTAGATGAACCATATCAAAGGCCTGCTTAGTAGCAGACATCTCCTGGTCCGCAAGCCTGATTTGATCCAGTAGTTACCAAAAATTCCAAAACACATCTAACAAATCATATCAAAGCACCAACTTTGGTGCTTTATTATTTGTCTGCAACAGGCATGGCTTGGTCAGAAGAGCAAAATCCAACTCCTATAACAAAAAACATATTTTTCAAACTTTATACCGTCAAATATAAATCCATGATAATCTTGTGGTCTTTGCACTGAATTGGTATTAGAACCATTTCTCTTAAGAATATTTAATGAAAAACAGGACATGGGGATTGTGCCCTCTGGGAGGGTTTTATTATATGCTTTGGGCAGAGGTTGCCTTGACGCCTATGGATAATTTTTTTATGGATACATAATCTGGTGGTGTGCTGGAGCATCAGAACAAACTTGGCTGACTCGAAGTGTGTGTTTGACTATTTTCCAAGTTTACCCAGTGCTGTAACTGATGTGGTTTAACATAGTCTTTTCACAACAAGGAGTTGATTTCATTTTGAGGTGGCCCAGTTATCCATGTGTAGCATATAAAACACTTGCACTGCAATGGTGCTTATCACCTCAGATTATAAAATGGCTAACAATAGCACCTTGGTTGTACGCACTTTCATTATTTCACTTTGTATAGTGCAGGGCTTGTCTACAATGAAGTTTACTGTGTGTCTGCAGCTGTTAACATTCCTATTTAATTTGCACAATCTACATGACACTACCTTCCGACAATACCAACCCTGATGCTCTCCCCTTGTAAATGTGGGTTTAGCCATACAGGGATAATCTAATGAACTGGGGGAAATTTGCCCTCAAACCGCTTCACTCGGGGTCACAGACTATGTGTTGCAGTTCTTTCGGAGAGGTGAATCACCACTTTCTGCTCTTCCCCTTTGCATGACCACTCGTGCTTTCATTTCCTTTTATGTACATTCTTGTAGCTATTTCTGGCACGCTCCTGAATGAAGTGTAGCCTTAAGACATTTCTTAATTTTGCTCCTTCAGATTTGCACAAAACCAGAAAATTACACAAACCAGTCACATTAAAAATGGTTTCCCAAACATTTATATTTGGCTGACTATGTGCTTTTGTTTATATCCTGGGCTCAGGGCTCATTCAAATCCCGGGTAAGTCCCATAAAAGGAGGATTCTGGGAAGTGACTTACCACACTCCAATCTTAGTTTAGCTCAGTCATGTGACCTATTAACCCTATAGAATTTACTTGAGCAGAAGGGTTGGTGTAAGTCAAGGGTGGTGTCAGCTGACACAGCTGGCAGTAGCCCCACTCCTGAACCAAGTTTGGAAAAAAATTGCCCTGGCTTCCTACCATTTGGATTGCTTTATAAGTGACTAGGTCAGCCACACTCTCTCAGCCTAATCCTACCCCACAGGGTTTTTGCGACAATAACAGGCGGGGAGGCATGTGCGTTACACTGATTTGTGGCCTAGGATAACAAGCTAGGTTTGTACAATAAATGTTTCCAGCTCTGCTTTCCTGATCCATTGCCCCACCACCCTGGCAGATGCCTTTTATGTTTAACTAGTAACTGTGGAGACATTAGCAGACCCTGAGTAATGGGGGCATGGGGATGCAAGGCGGAGAGGAAAGCACAGTGTCCCTACAGATTTGCCATAAAAAGAAGTGCTTTATTGAACACTCCACATGCATAAGACAGAGTGTCTAATAAAAACATATGCATTCTTGGCAACTACTCCCAATCAAAACAACTTAAAAACCCTGCTGCATGCAGAGAGGTCAGTTATCTGAGACACCCCCTAATGAGACTGGGTGCCTCTACCTGATGCGGGAGAGGAGAATCTCTTTAAGAAACTGCATCTAAAGGCTACCTGTATATACCTTTAAAGGTTTTCTAATATATCAGGCCACAGCTTCACATTACAGATAGGCTTTAGAAGATGCTTGAGATCTTCACAATGGTTTCATGGATCATGTTTCCTCACATATAACATGCTACTCATTTGTAATATTTGGGTAGTGGAGGAAGAGGAAGAGGACCATGTATGCTTGGGCATCATAAATTATTTTTATTTCTTTATATCACTATGCATGTTGAATTGGTTTAGTATAGAATATGACTAGAATACTTCAGGATAGTTTGCATATTTGATTCCCTAAGAGTTGTGGAAGCGTGGTTGGGCTGTATAAGTGACCTCTGATGAATCCCCATCCTCTGATATGGCATCTTCACTCTGGCAAAAAGAGCTAGAAAGAGGTCATAGTCTGGAGATCTCCTCTTGATCTGCCCAAGAGCTGGCAGGGTCAATATTGTCATTAACAGCAATCAAGAAGGAGGTACAGAGTGAGAATCATTTGCATTTGTAATACTGGGTGCATTTTTTTTTACATCCCTTGTTATTGCATATTTATAATGTTGAAAGTAATTGAAAAGGAGCAAAAATAGAATAAAAATTACATGAAGCTGATAAAATCTGAAAGAAAATAAACACTGCTTAGAAATGTAAATTAATAAAACCATTTCCTACTAAATGAATTGCTGTACTGAGCCTCTAATACTATTGATGTTCCAAACTCTGCATAGCTTCCAAAAGAGTGACCAAATGTAGGCAGTTCAACCATCTTTACATTTATTACTATGTACTCTGTCTACTGGTCTACTCTACTATGAGGAACTGTTCGGTCTTCCAGTGTTGTAGAACAAGCTGCTTCACTTATAACCTAGAAAATATGTGTCTTCAAACAACAGTCGATCAGCACTGCAAATGGCTTTGGAAATTCTACATGATTTCACTCATGTGGGCTTCTGTTAGGAAGAGAAATTAGTCAAAACTCTGGATAAATATAGCTCCTTCAAATGTGAACACAGTCAACAAAGTTCTGCATGTAGTTAACTGAGAGCCAATTGAAACAGTATAGCTCCCATGCGAAGGCTGATTTAAAAGTGTTTATCCTCATGCTTTGTATGCTAGGCATAACATTTAAAAGCCTCTTATACTATATATTGGCTCAGAATTGTACAAGGGCCAGCAATTGCTTGGGATGTGCATTGCTGCTACTGGTGTGAAAATACTGTGGACATTTTGGTATATGGAAGGAATGACAAGCTCTTAAATTCTACTCACAATGCTTCTGGGAGCCTGTAACATTTAAAATTGGCCTGATAATTCTTGTAAGGGTGTGACAGTGGTTTTGGTGTTCAGGATAGTGGTTTAGAAAAGCCGATAAAGGGCTGTTAAGTGGCAAAGCAAGAGAAACTCTGCAGCTCTTCTGAATGAAACTTAAGGGCTTGTTTACATGATCTAGGAATAGGGTGACCAGATGCCAATGAAGACAAGATTCCTGCACCTTTTAACAGTGGCATAGGAGAGGGAATTTCAGCAGGTCTAGAGTGCAAACTACACATGCTGAAATTCATTTTTCTAAAGGTGTAGTCCTGCCATCTTTTGCATCTGGATACCATATAAGGAAAGCAGAGTTGATACAGCTGAATTAACCATTCTTCATGCAGGAAATAAATCCCAGTGATATAGTCATACTTTCAGGTTCAAGGTCTACAGTTTCCCCGCTTTATTCTTTGCACAAGAGACAAGGCAAGTCCAAATACTTCTGATTATCTGGGGGTACTTTCTATGCTCTCAGTTTGATATAGCTTCTGATCAGATTAAAAGAAATCAGAAGGTAAATCTATTTAAGATGTTCAAAAAGCCAGATAGCTGATCACCTAAGCAAGCCCCAAGTGTGTTTTTAAATGAGGGCGGGGGATTTTTCACTCATGCATGGTGCCAGATTAACAGCCCTAGAGACTGAAGCCTTCTATTTATCCACAGAACAGGTACAGCACAGTCAGCAGCCATGCAAGCTTTCCCACAGCAAAGTATCAACCAAATGTCTCAACCCTGTTCTGGAGGAACCACCTGTTGAGGTGAGAAGGTAGTTCAGTCTCTTTATGTCCAGACTTGATTTGGCTTTTCTGTAGCAACTGCTGTTAAAGAGCCACACCAATAGCCCTAAGAAGGATGTGGACTTTGGAGAAAAGCACCCAGCCTTTTGTGTAGGCCACATCCATTTAAAAAAAAGTGTGGTTATCTGATAAAACAGTATTTTGTTCTATGCAATGGAGGAACAACTCTGAAAATATGGCTCAATGATTTTTCTGGATGAAGAGTTTTCACATCACCTGCCATAGATTATCAGAAAAGAACAACAGGGGAGCATGGTCATTTTAGTTTCTTCTGCCTCCTGATTATTGTGAAGAGGCTGAGAAAACAAATCCTATGCTTCTCAGCAGGAAATTATGCTGCTGTACATGCAGAAGGCATGCCATTTCTGGTTAAAAGGGGGAAAGGAAAGGTTTCTTCTGTCCCCCACTGCTGGTTTCAACCTTCTCTTTCACAATGAAAGCTTGAGAAGGAGATGGAAGACTGTTGAGGCCATGCTTCACTCATTTGCTTGAGCTCTCTTGGGAAAACCTAAAGCAACTCAAGTCCCCCTTCCCCGCTGAGCGTCTTCCAGAACTGTTTATGGAGCGTGGGGGGTGAATACAAAGTGAAGAACCATGTTGTGGTTTTTAACTTGTTTTATTTTTAAAATTTATATCCTGACCTTCCTCCCAAAGGAGCTCAGGGTGGGAAAATGGTGTGGGAAGTAGTTCCAGATGCACTTGCCTTTCCTCTCTGTCCTTCTGCAGCTAGTCTAGAATGCATATCTGTAATGGGGGAAAGGCAACAGTTACTTTGCAGCAAAACCTATGGGCAGATGGTGCATTATATGTGAAAGGTATTTCCATGCCTTGTTCTACAGTAGCAATCTATTATCGATCACAATTCCTATGATCTGCCAGGGGCTTCTCTTTGAAGGTGTTCTTAGTGCATTAAGTGAGAACAGCAAGGCACATAATGTTTCTAGTGGCTGTTCTCTAGCTATGAAATATCTCCCTCCTTAAAGTTTGTCAAAGTCCAGAGGCAATCTTAAACTTCTTTTATTTAAGAGATACTTATTGGGATAGTTTAGCTCCATATTTTAATCTGTATTTTTTTTGTACAGTGGTACCTCTGGTTAAGTACTTAATTCGTTCCGGAGGTCTGTTCTTAACCTGAAACTGTTCTTAACCTGAGGTAGCACTTTAACTAATGGGGCCTCCTGCTGACGCCGTGCCGCTGACACCAGTGGCGTAGCGTGGGTTGTCAGCACCCGGGGCAAGGCAAGTAATTTGCGCCCCCTAACCCGGTAGGGGCAGAGAGCTGCGAGTGCGAGCGCCCCCCATATGTTGCACCTGGTGCGGCCTGCCCCCCTGTACCCCCCACACTACGCCACTGGCTGACACGCAATTTCTGGTCTCATCCTGGACCAAAGTTCTTAACCCGAGGTACTGCTTCTGGGTTAGTGGAGTCTGTAACCCGAAGTGTTTGTAACCTGAGGTCTTTGTAACCCAAGGTACCACTATAGTCATATACAATCCAGATTACAGTGATGTGCTCTATGTGTGCCTTGCTCTGCAGATCCTGGAGAATCTTCATGGGGTGCAAAACTACTTTGGATTCATTTGCACTTGTTTCCAGTTGGTTTCTGAACACAATGAAAAGTCCTGGTCCTAACCTACAAAGACTTAAGTGGTTTGGGGGCAGGATATTTGAAGGGCTGTCTTGCTCCATGTAATGCTGTCTGTCGACTGAGCTCAGTACTGGAGGCCCTGTGTCTCACCAGTTTCAGAAGCATAAAAGCCAAGCAGCGCCTTTTGTTGCTGTTGCAGCATCTGCATTGTGGGCCTCCTCTCCCTAGAGAGGAAGTTCAGTTGGCCTCCTCTCTCTTAAGCTTTAGGTGCCTTCCTAAGACTTAAAAAAAATTATCAAGCTTTTAATGTGGCTTAGAGCTTTGTCTCCCTGTTTCAGCGCTGAATTGTTTTATATTGCTCTTGGTGTTATTGTATGGAACTGATTTTATTCATTTTGAACTGCTGTTTTTTGTGATCTGATTTGAGTTTGTTTTATAAATAAAAGCCAGGTATATATATTTTTAATAAATAAAGTAGATATATCCAGATACACAAGTGTAAACATAATAACAGCAACAAGCCCAGGACACAACTCATGCTTGTTCAATTCACTGATGGCCTTTTCATTGGGTTGTATCCAGTGGTCCTCTTCCAGTTACGGAAGGGCTTTTGCATCCATGAACAGAAAGCAAGGGAGGCAATTTTCACTACTTCTTCATCCTGCAGCTCCCAGTTCCCTTAAATTCTGTTCTGGAGGATTACACTCTCTAGCCAGTGTAAGAAGTATTGCAGGGTGCAGCAGGGGAAGAGGAAATTGGTGAAAATTGTCTATCCCCATTCCATTATTAGGCCTTCACTTTCAGGAATTGAAAGACCCCTTCTCCTCCAATAGATACAACCCATTAATTTTTATGTAGCTGAATTTTTCTGAAGGAACTCTGTGATACTGCAAAACTACTTCATTTTTCGAAGAATTTCAGAAATTCAGGTGGTGTTTTGGCTTCATATTTTTATAATAAATTATGTCTGAAAAAGCTTGTTGATTGGGTAAATGTGTAAGTGAGGCAAACATGAAGGAAAGCAGCTTATTCTAGTAGGGCAAGAAGTTCTTGCTTGAGGTGTATGTTAACCTTGGTCAACTTCAGAAATCCCTGGGAGGATATCGGTGAAAGTGACTACAAAACTTTGGTGTAATGCAGTCCTTACAGGTTCTGGTACTGGCCTAAGTCATGAGCAATGCCTTTAAATAATTTTGCATTTTACATTTAATGGAATTTTACAACTCTCCCACCACGAACTATGTGTGGATACATAGAATTTGTGTTGCGTATTCATTTTTACCTTAAGCAAAATACTGCTTTTGAATATAAATTTGTGTAGTAGCCATGCACTCTGAACTATAATGAAACAATTCTCACTGACCTCCCAGTTAACATAAATCTAGTGACTTTTGGTTAAAGTAAGTACAGTTCTAGATCTGCCCAAGAGCATTAAACAACAACAAACCTCTTTCATGTATCTGGAAATTAGAGAAAATTAAAAACACAGAAATATCTTAACAACCTGATTATTCCAGTGTATTATACATTTTCCAGGAGGAAATCCAAGAAGATGTATGAGGGGGGTGGGGTGGGGGTGTCCTTTCAGGCTTTATGTTTTATTTATGATTTGAAGCTTATTTCAGCCACAAAGCACTTCAAATGTGGCCACAAAAAAATCTACTCACCAAAATTTCGATACTACTGATCTCAGTTTCAAAATAATAAACAAGGTTGCACTGAGAGACAGGATTTGAGTTCTAACTTCATTTTTAAGCTTCAGAAAAATAGAGCTAAGCAGCTGGCAGAAAAGTAGGCTGAAATTAAGTGGGGAAATGTCATTCTTTTATGTTGGGCATCTGAACCACACAAAAAAATCTGGAGTGCGGTTTTTATCTCTATGGCCACGTTTATATGTACATTTCTCTGTTTGGTGTTCATCTGCTTGACACCAACCAAACATCAGCTTCTCCATCACAGGAGCATGTGGTTTTAAGCCTTTGTTGCTTTTTTGGTGAACCGAGGCAATATCTCTTCTGAACTCAGCCAGCAAGGTTAGCCACAATTATTGTAATGACTTCTAATTGATCTCTCCGAGCCTTTCCCCTTTAAATACGTTGTCTTTCATCTACAGACCCATTCTGAGGAGAGACCATTTCAATGTGAGGAATGCAAAGCACTGTTCCGAACGCCATTCTCTCTGCAGAGACACCTTCTAATACATAACAGTAAGTGCTAATATAGAAGATCAAGAAGTTCCCACATATCACTGCTGTCTTGTAATCTGTGAAAGTAAGTGCACTGTTAGTTTAGAAGACTGTCTGGTGTAGGTTTGTATCAGAGTCTTTTCACTAAATGCACATGGGGGGGGATGGAGAGGAGATTTAGAATTTAAAACCCTAACCATGACTAGTAAAGTGGCATGTAGTTTATCAATAAACTAGTGGTGCATTGTATCTTTGGCAGGGAACGGAGTCTTTATCTGTTTGATTCAATAGAAAAATGATCTTTAATATACCATTAGGCTGAGAGCTACAGAAAGACAAATGTGTTTATTATTTAACAAACATCCCTGGGTGGGGAGTCCTTCTGTCAATGTGGGCAATACAAATGAGTTCTTCAGAAGATATAATCCTGGTTCAATGCTCAAAATTGACGTGCCTGTTTCCATCTACTCCTTACCCAGGAATAGCCAAATTTGTACAGCACACTTTGTCTCTCTTGTATAAAACTCCCGTGGTGAGTATCCTTCCCCTCCTGACATTACCGCTTAGTACCATTCACCAGTAAATCCTGCCCATTTTGTAATGAGCTTCCCTTTTTTCAAGATATGTCATTGGCAGACAATGGTCGGTAAACTCCTAATGACCATAATTCTTGTGGTGAATGGTGGAAAATGATACACATGCAGCCTAGGACATTCACCCTAGGAATGTGGATCTCTACAGAGAGTGTGATGTATATTCCAATTCAGTCCTTTGTGGTGCCTGTGATTAGCATAGGGAAGGGGCATAGGTCACATGGTTTGATCCCTGAAGTCTCCAGGTAGGCAGGAAAAGCTCGTGCCTGAAACCCTGGAGAGCTGCTGCCAGCCAGAGTGGAAAATATTGAACTAGATGGACCAATGGTATGGCTTGGGATAAGGCAGTTTCCTGTGTTCCTGTGTTAGCAGACATGAAGGGGAATATAATTGTATTCGTGGATATTTGAGGGTGATATAGAAGGTGAAGTCATTGCGGAAGAATTAAAGTCCTTATGCAGAAATTTACCTCATGATTCAAATATCACCTGTGTCCTGAACTTGGTTGCCTTAGTCGTAAGTTAGCTCCTCAAGAATGGTAGCCTCAGATGATCTGCCTTAAAGAATTGCGGGAAGGATTACAGCCTGATACATAAAGCATCGTGAACACTTTAAAAGCATTATATAAATGCTAAGTTTTATTATTGTAACTTGATACATTTTGTATGTGATGTTGCTCTCCACATGCCTGTGTTACAAGGCAAGTTTTAGCCAATAATAATAATAATAATAATAATAATAATAATAATAATAATAATAATAATTCATACCCTGCCCTTCTGGCTGGGTTTCCCCAGCCACTCTGAGAGGCTTACAGCATATATAAAAACAGCTAGAGTACTGCAGTATCCCATGTGAATTTGGGGGTCTGTTCAACAAACAAAAACATTTCAGTACCATTCCCCACTGCTACTACTAAGAAGCAATTAAAAGGAAACTAAAAGTGGTGGCTGTGAAAGTCAAAGAATTCCCTATAGACTTCAAAATCTGTTTCTCTACCTTTAACTCCATTAGGCATTTTTTTAAATCTCCTTGATGCCTGATCATCTTGATCGTTGTTCCTCTGGTGCCCAAGCATGCGAGTTGAGATTTTGTTTGTGTATCTTTTGTATGACTCATAGAAGACCTGAGATTCTTAGATAATCCTTTGAGACTCAAAGGTGACGTGTACAGAAATGAAGAAAATGTGCCATGTTTGTACAGCATAATTGTGCTTTAACAAGTTTCTGAAGGTATTGAATGATTCTTGTTTACTAGGCTGACCTTGTATAGAGTAAGCAAAATCCTGTAAAATGCCAAACACTACCCCGGTCCAATATTGTGCTGAAGCAGTTAATTATTCATTCACTTCAAAATTTTATAGCCTTCGTATCTCTATAAAAAAAATTAAATGTCTAATGCCCAACTGTCAATAAAACAAAACCAACACCATACTATAAACTGATCTGTAGAAAACACAACTTGAAAAAAGAGACAAGGCACGTATTTTTGTAAATGAAGAAATCTTTAATAACAATACATTTTTAAAAATACTATGCAATACAATAAAATTTGTATATCTGCTTGCATTTTATGTTTTGTTGTATTCACAATAGTATGTGGCTGTCTGCAGCTTGCATTAGTTTTTGTGAGTTTACATTTTTCAGTGGTTTCAGAATGGTCAAGCAGGCCCAAATATATAAATAGCAATGACCAACACTTCCTATCTATGTTTTTAGCTGTTTCTATTTTAGCTGTAAGCCGCCTTAACTTTTTCATTGCTGAGAAATGTGCAAATTCGTCTTCACTTGAGTAATTTATAGAATAGGAAAATATCTCCAAGGTACACCTGGAATGCACACTGAGTGTAGATTTCTAGAATGGATGCCTGAAAAATGTGCTTTCTTGGACATCTTTCAAGGAACTGTAGCAGGAGGATTATACAGTCGTAACTTGGTTCTCGAATGGAATCCATTCAGGAAGTCTGTTTGACTTCCGAAAACATTCAAAAACTAAGGTGCAATTTCTGATTGGCTGCAGGAGCTTCCTGCACTCAACCGGAAGCTGCGGAAGACACATTGGACATTCGGATTCCAAAAAAAGTTCATAAACCGAAACACTCACTTCTGGGTTTGTGATGCTCAGGAGCCAAAACGTTTAGTCACAAGGTGTTCAAATACCAAGCTATGACTGTATGCCACATGAAGTTAGGATACTTTAAAAAACAGTAGTTTTATAAGCACCCCTTAGTATGATAGTGGAAGTTAAGCTAAGTCTACTACTAACATAGCTTTATTCCTTTTCTCCCTCTGCAAGGTGAAAGAACCTTTAAGTGTGATCACTGTGATGCAACCTTCAAAAGGAAGGACACATTGAACGTTCACATACAAGTAGTTCATGATGGCCATAAGAAATACAAATGTGATTTGTGTGACAAAGCCTTTGTGACACCGTCTGTGCTTAAGAGTCATAAAAAAGTAAGTATAACCCGTAGCTTGTAAAAACTGAGGTCACTGTAATAGGTTAAATTCGTTTAGTGTGTACTATGCTTACCTTTGAATATACAGATAATGGAATTTATTTTAAGGTAAATATTTTCAGCTGCGGATTATCCATACCAACAGAGTAATAAATACTTATAAAAAGTGATAGCATATGCAAATATTAGAATTAAGGTAGCTGTAAACACAGTTTTCAAAAGCAAGCAGCAAAGACCTCCAAGCTTATTGGTGTGGTCCAATCTTATTTATGAATCAGTGAAGCTGTTTTAAGACTCCCCAACAATCTTTATTCCTTTGACTGCGACTTACTACAATTTTTTTCTCATATCTCACTCTCATTCCTTATTCTGATAACAATAGGATTGTTCATTAGCTTCAGAGAGAAATCTATGCAAGAACTTGTATTATTTTAATTGATTGGTTTGGGAAACATTGCAAATGTGGATGTAGACAAATACCCAGAAGGGTATGAAAGGCTGGAATAAATCATTCTTTCAACATTTCTTCTTCCATTGCCTTTGTATACCTGCTGACAGCTATTGAAAAAGCCCAATGACTCAAAGTACATAGCTTCTTGGGGGAAAATGCTAAACTCTTCCCTTCTTTGTTAAGCAATTGCACGTTGTATGCCCTCTCAGGGCCAAGGCTGTGGTCTTGAGTTTGAAGTATTGATGGGTTTGTATTTGTCTTCACTTTGATTTCATTATTGTTTTGTGCTGTTGCATTTGATAAGATGAGCTATGTCAACACTCTCTCCACCTCACTCTGTAAGTCCTGACTTTCGATGAACAGAGTAAATATTGACATTGTTTATCCACTAGGGATGCAGGAGTTAGTGGCAGGATTTATTAGGATTAAAAGAAGTCTCTAGAAGGTCATATCCTCTGTCACCTTACCTAACTGGCAGGTAGACTTATGGTTTTGATTAAACTCTTAACAGTTTTGTAATGGAAAAAAGTTAACTATATTGATTTTTAAAATAAAATAAAATCCTGAACTAGTAGGCAGAAGCCTAAACCTTCATTTAGAGGATATTTTTTCTTACAGTTGTATCCATGGAGAGATCAGGAATATATGTAGAGTTTTTGCCCTCTCATTCTTCTTCATTGGTTCTTACTGTGGAAAGAACTGGAAGTGACTGAACTGGAAAATCCTGCATTCGAACAAACGCAGTCTGCCTGAACTTTGCAAGACAGCACCCATTTGAGTGGCCAGAAGCACCCAGTGTCTGCACTGTGATGTCCTTGGCTTTGATTTTTATTTATTAGAGCTTTTCTAATCAGCCCTTCAGACTCTTTCCAAATAAAAAGGTGCCAAATCTAGTTTGTGGGGCACGAGTGTTCCATAATCATGAGTACAGTCACTGAGAAGGCCTTTGCTCTTGTTCCAGACAGCTGAGTTTCCACCCTAGGTGGCGATGTCCTTCTGATCTATAGGAGTGGGCAGGGTAGTAAGGGAGGAGGCAATTCATACAGTATACTGGACCTAAGCTGTTTTGAGTTTTAAAGAGAATCCCAAGAGTGTGGTGTTCCTCTCCCCTCACAGTTGTCACTCAGCAGTGGTGGCCTCTTTTACTTCTCACCACTTTATTTCACTGGCAGTGGCTGTTGGAGTCTTAAATATATAACTGAGTTGGTAGAACATGAGACTTTTAATCTCAGGGTCGTGGGTTCAAGCCTCACATTGGGCAAAAAGATTCCTTTGGATTAGATGCCCCTCACAGTCCCTTCCAGCTATACAATTCTATGATTCTATGGTGTCACCTGGGCAAGCTATATTTTGGTGTCCTCAAAAAACCTTAAGTTTCCTATTTAAATCAATCAACTTAAATGTCCTTGCTGGAATTATTCCCATTGTATTTTACTGTGGCTAGGTCCAGCATTCCATCTCATATTCACTAAAATTCCAAAATGTTCTTTTAAACAAGATTGCTGGATTAAGTCCCTTTGCAATGAACATAAACTACAGTCAAAGTTGTGTAAAAAATGTACCTTCTCATTGCTATCTAGTCGCAATGAATCTTTCAAGTAGTCATCTTTCTCACAATAGTTTTTATAATGCTCAAAATCTTCTTTTCTAGCTATAGTAAAAGTGTTTGTGGGCCAAAGTCTCTTTAACAATTTTATTGAACAATAGCATTAGTAGAACTGGACACAAACAGAAGTTTTAAGTGAACTTAAGGTTATCATTAAGAAATCAAGCCAGTGTTTGCTATAAAAGCTGTAGTGCAAATATGGAAGTAACAAGGACCTTTTTCTTCTGCCGCAAGCAGTTTCAAGAACCAATAAAGATTAATTGAATTTTTATGAGCCAAACCATTTGAGAAATAAAAAACAAATTTGGCCTGTAGTTAAGTTAGATAACCTGGTTTGTTTTGCAATGAGTAGCAGTATTCATTCAGGCATTTTGTGGTGTTGTCCTAAAGAGTAATTGTAATCTTAAAGTGTAACCATTATTAAACTCTTAAAACCTGAGTTTGATATTATAGTGTGATATGTAATGGAAGCTGAAGAAATTAGACTCTTGGAGCAATAATAATAATAAACATTATTAATTTATGTTTTCTTTCGCAGCTAAGTTAACTCTTTCTTTTTTCCCTCCTTCCCCCTTCTTCCTGGTAGACTCACACGGGCGAGAAAGAGAAAATCTGTCCATACTGTGGACAGAAGTTTGCAAGCAATGGAACACTGAGAGTACATATTCGAAGTCATACAGGTACAACACTACTTTGTAAGAAACGAATAACATTTCCTAGGCACTTGAATTGCACCATTTCATAGTGTAGACTTGCCTTTTTTTATTGAAGGACAGTTGCCATAACTCCCCTGTAAAAATCACTGGTGCCGAAATTTGGAATTAGTGCTTAAAAAATGAAATCTAATAGGATAATTGTTATAGAGAACCCTAACTTCTACTCACCATACTTTAATATTTTCACAATACAGTTTGCAGTGCATGTGCTCCTGGAATTTTACTTTAACCCTTTAGTTACTCTTTGCCAAAGGAACCAATCAGTTTAAACATTCACATTTGAAACCATGCAAACACCAACCATGCTTTAAGAAACATCTATGTAGTTTATTCCCTTGTTCAACATATCTTTCTCACTTGTGGTTGGGTGCTCATTTCTGATTTAGCTAGTTGGCCACTGTTTCTCTTGAATGTCAGGCAAAAGCGCTTTTTCCTGCGTAAAAGTTCTTTGCAAGGAACAGCTACATGGGCCCTTCTGTTTTAGACCTGCATTATGCATGTTGCTGCTGCTGCCTGTTCTTCTCCTTGTGTTGCAGCCCACAGTGGCTGTGTGTCACTCAGCTGTAGTAAGCAAGGTACATGTTGTGATGCATGACACTGTGACACGTGTGGTTGGAAAACAACACCATATTACACATACTGATGCACATTGATGTTGCACTAACATTCAGAGATACTTTAAAGTCTCAAAATTCTGGAGAACGTCTGCCCTAGTCTGTGTTGTTGTTGTTGTGGCTCCAAACAGAACTGATGATGATGATAATAACAACAACAACAGTAATAGGGCAATAAAATATCAGAATTTTAAAACTTCCCTGAACACGGCTGCCTTCGGGTGTCTTCTAAAAATCAAATAGTTGTTTATTTCCTTGACATCTGATGGGAAGGCATTCCACAGGGCGGGCGCCACTACCGAGAAGGCTCTCTGCCTGGTTGAATTTGTAACTCTTCAAGGAAATGATGAATTACTGAGTGGCTAAAAGTTGGAAGATTCGTGACATACAAAAGAATGTATTTGTTTAACAACCGTTATATACTGCTTGATTCTTACAATACTTCTAAGTGGTTTACAAGAAATATTAAAATGATCAGTAAAAATAGTTCCTCAAGGTTATTATTATTATTATTTACTTGCCCTTCCTCCTCAGGTCCCAGGGTGGGTTACAACAATTAAAATACAACATTAAAATACAGTATTGTAAAAAAAAACTTAGTCACAAAAAATAACGAGGGATAAAAATTTTAATCTGTCCACTTTCTCCATACTGTGCATCATTTTATATAGGCCTCCTCTTATTCATCTTTTCTCTAAACTAAAATGCATCAATTGTTGCAACTTTTTCTCATAAGGGAGTTGCTGCATACCCTTGAACATTTTGGTTGTCCTTTTCTGATCTTTCTCCAACTCCACAATATCCTTTTCTTTAGGTGAGGTGACCAGAACTGTATATAGTATTCCAAATGTGATTGCACCATAGATTTGTATGGTGGCATTTTGATATTTGCAGTTTGCCTTTCAGCTCCCTTCCTAATGACCCCTAACATGAAATTCGCCTTTTTCACTACTGCCACACACTAGTCCCAGCTCCAGTTTCCTACTTGTAGATTTTGCTGGCAACCCCTCAGTGCCATTGTGTTCTTACAACTGGCTGTACGTGTCTCTGTCACCTATTATGAAGTAGTTCTACTTATCTATAGATCTGACAGTACATCGAAGACACAAATTTTGAAAACAAAGTGGATGCCCTAGAGCATTCTGTTTACCACAGACTACGTATTCGAGTAATTGGCAAGCTGCTGAGTGTTTTTGTGATGTTTGGTTTCCAACTTAAAAGGGTGAGGATTGGTGTTTGACATGCAAAGCGCTTGTTAACAAATAGTCTTCTTATGACATTCTGTTCGGTTTTGCATAAACAAATTTGGCTTGCAGGAAGATGACAGAACATGTGCACTTAATCACTTGGCTTCCTAATATGTTTGATAAGTCTTAATCACTTCCATCTCTCACGGCCACCTGTTAAGATTAAAGCTGTTTACTTGTTTGGTCCTGTTTGTAATTCTGACTGTAACCAGGGCTGAATACTGATTATTCCAATGAAAATTTAGATTGTGTAGCTGAAACAGAATCTACTTCTTGGAAAGGGCTGGAATTGTAGTTCCTCACTGGAGGGTAAGGACTCAGCAGATGGTTACAGAATCCTTGTTTGCTGGTCACTGTGATGCAGGCAAATAATCCTGGGACAAAAGTTTTGTAAGAGGATATTATCTGACCCTCTGTATGTAGCTGCACATTAACACATTTGCGGTATAGGAAGCTAGTAACATTGTACTAAATGGTGGACCCCGGTATGATCCACCAGGGCAGTAGCATCTTCATATTTCTTAATACCTAATTTAGACCTTAAAAAATGTCATGACTGATGTAGGATTAAGTTTCATATCTCCAGAATAAAGTGCAGCGAATTATTTGTTGACAGTCCCAAGACTTGAGCATTGCACCAAACATGTGGGTGTTGTGCTTTCATCTTGCCCTCCTGTTTTAACCTTTTCTACTTGTGCGCAGTGAGGGACGGGGCAGAGCAGTGTTTCTCACCTGCTTTCCCAGAGCCAAGTATTGCTGCCAGTTATGGAGGGGGGGGGGAGGGTTCAGTTGTGGGAAGCTCAAAGTGGGCACAGCAGTGGAGCCAATCTGATGTTCCTCTCCTCTTAATGATGCTTTGTGGTAGGAAGCCGGCTAGCAATGCTTTGCAGTCTGCACCATCCTGTCAACAACTGGGTGTCTGCCTGTGCAGCATTTACAGTATAACCCTTGAAAGCCGTCACCGTAAAGAAATTTAAGAAAATTTGATCTTGGAGGACAATAGACAAGCAAATTCTGCCCATCCATATTGGGGGACAGACACTAGATCTGAGTGTGATTGGGAAATGTCCATAACATAGCCCCAAGAATTCATGGTCATTTGTCAGCATGGTCTAGTAAATCTTGTTACTAATGACAACCATGTTCTTCTCAGAGATTAGCACACACTCTCTGCAAGGCAGGAAAACTAAGCATGTTCAACCTCTATTATTTGATGCGTGGTTAGATGGCAGTCCACAAGTATCTCTGTTTCTCCCATCCTCCTCCACCATTTCACTTGGAATTCTAATTTGTCTACAGTTTTGCTTCTCTGGAAGGCTCTTCCTTGCTCGATGTGCAGCAATGTGATCTGCTTATACGTTTAGCTTTTTATTAAACTTTCAGGTTTGACCACTGTGCAAAAAGAATGCTGGACTATGAGAGCCTTTGGTCTGATCAACAGGCTTGTTCCTATGCTCTTGGTCTTTGCTAAAGGGGAAAGCCTTGTGCAAGGACATAAAATCTAGTAGAAGCTTTTAGAAAATGTATTCTGTTTATATTCAGAATACAGGTAGACGATTGCATGTTTGCATGCTTATCACAGAATCCGCGCACATAAAATTGAAACATTAGGGAGAAGGTTTGGTTAGGATCCTTTACTCTGGCACCATAATTTTCTGTGGGCAAAGCATTTTTTACATTAGGGAATTCACATGGAATACGTCTCTCACTGCACCATGACTTTTGCAAACATATCCTGTTGAGATCCATATGCAGCTGAGGCTGCAATCCTATGCTTGTTTACCAGAGAGTAAGCTCCACTGAACACACTTGAACTTAATTCTCGGTAAACATATGTCGGATTAGGTTGTGGTTTTGTAAAAGGGGCTAACATCCATTTTGTCCCCAGGCCACCATACAGCTATCTTCAGGTTTGCTCATTATAGAGTGGTTTGGCCCAGTATTAATTTGTAGAGTAGTAGAAGGCTGTGACCTTAAAGCAGACATACTCAACGTATGACCCATTAAGCCAAACGAATCCCTCCATCCACATATGTCGACCCAGCTGCAGCTCAGTTAAATGTATTTTGTTCCTTGGGATTGAAAAAATGAGGGCTGTCGAGCCCACAGCAGGACAGAGGTGGCATATTGTGTTCCACTTCGTGGGTCCCAACTAAAGCAGGCCTGGCTTAAAGGAACATATCAGTAAAATAATTGCCATCGAAATGGTTGCAGAATATTACATTCTGTATCACCTCTCTTTGTTACTGTAACAGCAGATTGGCTTCCTAGATATTGTAAGAAGAAGAAGAAGAGTTTGGATTTGATATCCCGCTTTATCACTACCCGAAGGAGTCTCAAAGCAGCTAACATTCTCCTTTCCCCTCCTCCCCCACAACAAACACTCTGAGAGGTGAGTGGGGCTGAGAGACTTCAAAGAAGTGTGACTAACCCAAGGTCACCCAGGAGCTGCTTGTGGAGGAGCAGAGATGTGAACCCAGATTACCAGTCTACCGCTCTTAACCACTACACCACACTGTAACTGTTCCTTGGGATTCCTGTCAAGGGTATAACTCCAATGAACTGGCCTAAATGTTTCAGCGTGTGGCAAATGGCCCGAATCTTTCAGCAGTGGAGCCAGAGAACCAGGCAGAGGGCCTTCTTGGTAGTGGTGCCCTCCCTTCAGATGTCAAGGAAATAAACAACTATCTTACTTTTGGAAGACATCTGAAGGCAGCCCTGTTTAGGGAAGTTTTCAATGTTTGATGTTTTATTATGTTTCAATATATGCTGTGAGCCACCCAGAGTGGCTGGGGAAACCCAGACAGGCAGGCAGAGTATAAATAAAATTATTATTATTATTATTATTATTATTATTATTGGAGTAATAACCGTGAACAGTGATTCACTGAGATATAAGAGCATAGATATAAGGAAGGACAGGGTCATGGATGGCTTTGAAGAGGCTTGAGCTGGATTCAGCAGTAGAAATGAAGTAGCATTGGTGTATTAGGAGGACCTTAATTCATATATTTCCAAACAATCCTTATGTTTAACATGTTTTAGTAAGGAAAGCGAAATTTAATATTTTGTTATTTCTAGCCTAGGTCTTGTTTACAAGAGGGGGTTCTTATAAGCAGTTGCTCCCCAACACACTTTAATCTCAGAGTTGTTTGCACAATTCAGGGTCTATCCCAGAGGCAAATTAATTGAGTTCAAAGTGAAGAAAGCAACAACAACAAAAAGGAACCCTTGACTCACCTTGCTGATAAGTAATTGTGTAAACAATAAAGGAGTTGTTATCCTGGTTAGGTAGAGATTGTTTCTCATAGAGAAACAAAGTGAATTGTGAATGACCCAAGATAATCTGCAAGGGGTTATGACCGAAGAAGTCTGAAATCCCCTGTTTTTCTGATGAACAAACTTGAGATTGAACTCTTCAAAACTCAGTTAGTTACCTTAGATATGTACTTTGCATCTTGGCTAATTAACCTCTTTACAGTATATACTGGTATCTTGCACTGATGATTATGATTATGATTTCTAAATTCAATTTAAATACCAGTCTTCACTAAAAAATCCCAGAGTGCTTTACCCAATAAAAACAAAGGAAAACATCAAACATAGGAAAATATCAAATTAACAACTATGTTTAAATTCCACTGATACAATCAGCATACTGGGGCAGCAGTGGACAAAGCAATTAAGTAGCAGCACTGCAAATAGCCATGCTAATTCACTAACCTTGCCCAAAGACTTGTGTCAGCAGGTGTATCATAAGCTGACATGGGTATGTGCGTGTGGCATCCTTATCTCCATAGTGATCAAGTTCCACAGACAAGGGGGTCACCACCAAGAAGGCCCTATCTTACAAGAAATGTTTGCAGAAGGAACCATGAGATGGGCTTCCCCTGTGGACTGCAGGGCAGATAAGGGGAGAGGTTCTCCGTCAAGTATTTGGGTCCTAAATTGTGCAGGACTTTATAAGTTAGAGTTAATGTGTTCAATGGAGCCCAGTAGTAAATAGTCAGCCAGTGAAGTTCGCATAGCATTGGTGTGTTATTTCTTGCCCTATCACTCACAATACACGTGACTGTAGTCTGCAGCAGTTTCCTGACTGTCCTGAATGGAATAATAAGGGACGGAAAGGCCAGTCCCCAAGACTTTTGGAAAGCTAACACCTGTCAAAATAGGCAATGCTGTGGTAAATTTCCTTCCCAGCCTGAATATTTATTGACTTTACCAAATTTTTAAAGGAGTAAAATTATCCTACTGAAATAAAAACGTGTTTTATATTTCTGACACTGACCCCAGGAGAAGAGATGCAACATTGCAATTGGGGACTCAGATGGTCTCAGTGCCTAGGACTGCCTAATTCCTTCACTGGCTGGTTTGGCCTCTTTTGAGCAGATATGTCTTAGCAACTCTAATAACTCACAGACTATATTACTGCAATGCACTCTACATGGAAACTGCCCTTGAACAAGATTCAGAAACTATTCTGAAATGCAGGAATCAGATTAGTAGCTGGAGTTCCAGCAGAGTTGGCCCTCTTGATAGTTCCATTACCTTCCCTTCAGAAGTTTGGGGACTGGTGGTCCAGGAAAAGTTGTTGTCTCTGGCAGCACCTAAGCTGTGTGTGGATTTGCCTCTCCACAGAGGTTTGTCTGGCCCCGCCATCATTCAGTTTTCGTAGCATGCTTAAGGCACACTTCTTTACTGTGGCATTTCACTGTAATTTTTCTAAACTGATTTTAATATGGTATTTAAAAATTGTAACCTGCCCTAGAACTTCACTGTGATGGGCAAGCAAGAAATCTAATAAATAATGATAGCAATAATAAATATTCTCATTTCTTCTTTTTTTCTGGGTTCCCTAAAGTCCCTAAAGCATCCTTCATCTTGGACACTGCCACATAGTAAATTTCCTTGATCTTACTGCAGCCTCTCTTTATAACAAATCACTTAGGTGATTTTTCTTTCCTTTTAAAAGAAAGAATCTGTTGTCTATAAAAATACTTTCATTCTAATAAGCCACAAAGTTAAAGAGTTCTGCATTCCTAGCACTTTGGGGTTGTACATCATTGTCTATTTTATCTCCCCGCGACAGTTAAATCTTCAAAAGTACCTGTAAAGTCTCAGGCAGCTGTCAGCCTCCTGTTGGTTTGCTACTAGTGGATGAGAGAGTCACATTCTTTCAAAGGATGCTTGGCTAGATTGCTAGTGACTTCTTTAGATCAAATGAATTACAGCACCCAATAGGCTGAATAATGTGAGGAGATGGAAAAAGAACCAGCACTGGGTTCACAGGGGTCAGAGATTTTAATCTTCCTTCCTTCCTTCGTGGTTTTTTTTTTAAGAGGGGGTGGTCAGAAATACTGATTCCATCCCATTAAAAACCCAAGGGCCCTCAAATCCAACAAAGAAAACATGCTTAATTCCATTGAAATCAATTTGATCAAATGTAACTTAAATTGTTTTTTTATTGTACCTCAAAATATAAATTGGAGTCCTAAGGGGGAAGGTATTACTAAAGCAAGTGTGACTTGTTTCCAAATAAATATATTTAAGTGGCTTTGTCAAGTTTATTTATTTCCTGAAGACATCCCAAGTATGTAGTGCTGTTTCTATTACAGTAACCATACATAGATGGAACCAGGATTGTATCACAGTTGAATTCATTGCGTTTGTTTGTTTGTTGCCATAACTCAAGATTTCAGTGTTATACTACCATCTGATGTTTCTTTTTAAGACATCTAACTGCCAGTACTTTGCAAATTCATGAAAGCTCTCCCCAAAACCAGTCAGAATATATTTCAAGCTCAATATTGAGCTGGAGCTGATTTGGATTATTTATATCTATTTGGTTTGCAAAATTTGAGCATTATTTGAATGTTCTGGTTTCGTTTCCTCACTGAACATTTTATAAACAAAAGGTTTACATAACGAAATAAGCAAAAAGCCCTTTTCCTAACCTCATTTATTTCAATCACTTGGCTATCTGTCAACAAAGTGCATCTCTCATATCCTATGTCTGCTTAGAAAAACATCACCCCTATTTTTGATGTTTCTTGGTCTGTTTGGATAGCTGGGCTGTACTGTATTATAAATTTCTTGAAAGCACAGGCCAGTGAGTCGTGCATGTGTAGTGCTGGTATGTTTACTGGTACAGGTTTCTATTGGTTTACTTGCTAGTGAGAACTCGGCTATTGTCTTCAATGAAAAGCTTTGTGTAGTGTTTTCTCTCTCTCTCTGCTGACAAGAATAAAATAAATTAAACACCTATCCTATGCAATTAGACAAAGTAAAATTTTCAGTGATTGCAGCAAGAGCTCTATTGCTGCAGTAGACTTTTCTAAATTAGCTAAAAGTGTAAACAAATACTTTTGTACAGCATTCTCTAAGTATCTAACCAACTGATGCTGTTCTCCGTTACCTTAACCTTTTGTCCATTCATACTTGTTATTGCCTGCTGTCGTCACCTCACACTATCTCTGATTAGAAAAGCTCTCTTACAGCTTCCTTTCTGGACTGCTCTATTGATCACCTGGCAGGGGGTGTTGAATGTGTGATCCAGATGGCCCCGTCTCCTTCACCTCCCATGACCTCCTGCCCAGGAGAATTACCTTGATTTTGCAGATAGACTGTGGTCCCGGTTTGGTATTGTAGTGCTGGATTGCTGATGCTTCTCTTTCTCCTGTTATCTGATTTAGGATACACTTAAATAAAACAGTCAGAATTCAGGATGAATATTCTGGGTTTCTCTTTTTATCAGCAAGGATGTAATATGGGAGTGATGAAATAAAAAGAAGTCTGCTGAAACCCAATCTGTTTGAGTTCTATAAAGAAAATCTGTTTTAACACAATGTGCTATATCAGACTCACCACCAGTTTTACAAGAGTTCATGTGCTTCCTTCTCACCTCTCTTTCTCTGGCACAGCCATGAAGATCTAGAAGCCTTTGTTTCCATTTTAGAGTGCCATCTGAACCTGGCAAACTTATAGTTTGCTGAAACAAGCCAACTTCAAACAATAGTTTTAAGATAGTTAAGCTTAGGCACCATTGGGAGGCTGGACATAATGCTAAACTATGGTTGATCTAAAGTGGGATTGGATGTTTCTGAACACCCTGTGGCTGCGCTGGAGGATGGGCAGGGAACACGTGAGTCCAAAGCTTGCTGCAGTTTGTGGTCATAATGCTAAGCCTTGGCTAACTTTACCATTGCATGCAAAACAGCTTCATGTTGAAAACAACCTATTCTTATGTAACGGCATAAAACAGACTAAATCTCCATTTCGGGCTATACCACAAGGTTTGAATTTTCGCACTCTGTTCAGGAGTTGCATAATTCTTTCCCACTCCCTATATGTAAACAGGTACATTCAGGATCACTAAGGGTTCATTCGCACATAATGCTTTGAGAAATATACAGAAGTGGAAAAGCCATGGCTAACTAGAGGCAGCTCATAGGCATTGCAAAACCTACTTTTGTTAATTTTGGTTTATTACTTATTTCACAACGTATTTTGGTTTGTGAAAAATACAAACACATCAATGATTGATCCTGTATGTCTGGATTAGCCAACATGGTATCCTCCTGGTGTTGCTGAATTACAGCTTGAATCGGCCCTGGCCATTGGTCAGTGTGATGTGGGTCTGATAGGATTGCCCTGTTAGATATTTATTCCCATGATGTGTATTTTTTAAAAAAATAATAATGGTTAAACAGATTTTAAGATAATCTGATGGGTGCTGATGATTCATTTTTTATAAACCAATATAAGTGTAATTTTTAATTTGTTAGTACTGAGATTTAATTAAAAACCTAGTTTAAAAACCCCAACAACAGACAACTGTTACAACTGGAATTTTAAAAATCTAGTTTTTTAAAAATTAAATGAATTGTTTATGCACCTTGAAAGTAATATTTTAAATGGGCCTAAGAATGTAATTTCAAAGTGCTTTGAAAGCACTGAAATTAATGGTACTTACTTACACATAGGGATTGAAATATGAGGGAATATTTTAAGCTCTTTGTAAAGCTCCTTTGTCAAACCATAACAAAGTAAGCTGCAGAAATATTCAAAAACTGTGAAATAATGTTAACTTTTGCTTATGAAAACTGAAAATAACTGGAACCAACATTTTTTCAAAAATCTCCAGCTCTTATTGTCAGCATTGTGCATTCCTATGGCTGCGGTTGTTGTATCCTGTGCTACCACAACAGATTCTTATTCTGAAGCATCTCTGTGTACTTCATAAATTGCATGACTGAGCAATCACATTGTCTGCCTGTTTCTTAAACTTAAATACTGGTCACCAGGGGGCCGGGGGTGGTTATAAATATCATAGCTCATGCAAAGTGGAGGTTTAAGTCTCCTCTCCCCAGCTTCTGTCTCTGTAAAATTTGCTCCCTGGTGTAGTAAAAAAAAGAAGAAGTTATCATTGGTGTAAAATGGGACCCTAATGCTAATTGCTGCTTGGGAGGATGAATTTCATTTCAGCGCAGCTGCGGCAGGAATTAAGATTGTTACCAAGCTGAGCAACATGTAGCAGTGTCCAGAAAAACCCCCACAAAGACTTGCAGTTGATACATAACACACAAACACCACTTCCGTTAGTCATAGCAGCATTTCATTAATCCACTAATTAATCCTGAGGGCTATGATTTAGCTGTAAGAGCTGAAATTGTCTGTTGTATGGGATCCTGAGCTAAGCAACAAAAGAATGAGGACACATCTATATGATAGATGATCCAAGGCAGGTCAAAGCAGGAATAACGTTTTGTTATCAGATGCCAGTGTCGCCTTCTACCAGCATCTACTGAGTTGCTTGAATCCTAACTTTCGCATCCATTGAATGGGGAATTCCCACCTTCATCTTTCCCCTGCAGCCCCTCAGAATTTGGGGGTTGGGAGGATGTTGTGTAAGGGGACTGCAGTGCAGTGGGTTGTTGGTTGAGATGGTTCCTCCTCATGTGAGTCGAGATCCAAGCCATATTCTTCAAGAGCTACAAATGCTAAGGTTACAAAGGACATTGAGAACAGTGTTCTTATCAGCCCTAAAGCCACCCCATTAAAGCAAATCTCTTCTCTGTAAACAAAGAATGAAGGGGGTGGGGGGAATCTCAGCACTGGCCTGTCAGCAGTCATCTGCTTATGAATCTTTCCAAACTTTCCCCTTGAAATGCAAAAAGCCTCAGAACATTAAAATGTCAACTGGATTAATTAAATGTTTGAGTCCCAACAGCTCTTGCAGTGTCCAAAGGATGACAGCATGGATTAGTGACATCAAGGGTCACAAGAGACAGTGTCACGTTTCAAACAGATGTGAAATGGGTAAATCGGAGCGCATGGGACAGCTTTGGGGCTTTGTTAAAAAATATTTGCTCAAATCCTTTTATTCAGAGTTAATGAGCTAAGGCAGGGTGATGGGGTAGTGGGAAAAGAGAGAGGCAGTCACATTTTACAAGTACACTACTGTTCCCCCACCCTTGGGTCTTTGGGTGACTTTATTCCTAACAGTGTTAAAGCATACATAGCTAATCTACTAAGACCCATAAAGTGGTACTAAGACCCATAAAGTGGCTCCACATCATAAGATGGCTGAGGCCTGGTTCAAAGATTCTGGAAATCAGACTAACGGTTTAGTAATGCTGCCAAAGTATGAGGGGAACTAATGAAGCATGGTCATTCTAGACAAGAATACCATGATCAGAGGGACTGACATCCATCCAAACGTTCCAGTGAATAGAGAGGATTCAACATTGCTCTGTCATATGCCAAACATGGATTATACAGCAGGGCAGCCAAGGCAGTTTTAGTTCTGAAACCCAGTGGCTGCCAAAATCAGTTAAATGTGTGGCACTGAAAATCTAGGGGATCAGTTGTGGTGTAATCAGGGTAACTCCTTTTGATGAACTTTTTAAAGAACAGTCGTATCACAGCATTATACAACTTCCTTTTGCTTTTGAAAACGTGGGATGAAAGTTCTGTAATATTATCAGCCATGCATGAAAGTGAAATGGTATATTGTATGTTTTGCATTTCGTTGTTTGTTTTGCATGATAGCCCTGATTT
Organism: Podarcis raffonei; assembly: GCF_027172205.1. Lineage (NCBI taxonomy): Eukaryota > Metazoa > Chordata > Lepidosauria > Squamata > Lacertidae > Podarcis > Podarcis raffonei. The sequence goes on from NC_070610.1 coordinate 52,372,038, forward strand.
TTGCGAGGAGGGGGAATACAGTAGGCTATGAACCACTGAAGGCATCTAACTAGAAGTTATGCAGCAGGAGTCACAGCAGGAGCAATCCAGCCGATCTGCTTTTAGTTAAATAAGATACATGAATAGAATGGGTTGAGGTAATTAAATTGGATGGTGACACCCAGATGGCTCTAATGATGAACAGCTGTGAGGTCAGGAAAACATACTGTACTTTTGAATACAATTAATAACTATCCATAAAAATGGCCATAAAGTGACCGTTATAGAAGTCCCACCCCGCAGTCAGCACTGTTGTCACCAGCAATATGGGGCTGGGGGGTGGATTGTCATATTCATATCTTGTTAAGACAACATCAAACAGCTGTACTTTGATGTTGCCCTGCTTGATGCAGAACTTAGTGTTCTTTTGTTCTTAAGTGCGCAGTCACTTTAAAGCATCAATGCCCCTGCCTTTCTGGCCTCCTTCACACACAGAGACAGTGTCATGGGAATAGTTTCAGTGTGGCACAGTTGCTCACTGCAGGGCTGTGTGTGTGTGTGTCTATTATAACCATGTGGACTGTGCCAATTGTGTGGATCTTTCCCATGCAATCAGGAGCCTACTGGGAACGAAGCCCTCATTTGTATGAAGTGAACATTAACATTTGACCACAGAAATATGCTTTTGACAGACATACATGCTGTGCTTCTTTGATCTTCTAAGACAGTACGCTCTTTTTCCTGGGCCACATTTTTTTTAGACCCTGGTCATGGTTTGAAGGCACACAGTACAGCACCATTTCTGATGCAAAGCATGTCTGGATCTGGTCATTGCCTGGATAGGAGAACATTGGTTAAACCCTGCCTTGAGGAATACCATCTGAAAATTCTCTCTGTGCTGCTTTGAACTCAGTGACAGAAAAGGGTGATATAAGTAATAGTAATAATTCTTTTAAAAATCTGATGTTTACTTTATTTTCAGGTGAGCGTCCGTACCAGTGTCCTTACTGTGACAAAGCTTTCAGCAAGAATGATGGGTTAAAAATGCACATTCGCACCCACACAAGGGTACGTATGGCTATGTTACCTTGTGTTATAGCTGTTTGTTTGACAGCCTAAAGTGGACCATGGAAATAAAAATATATTGTGTAGTAGGAAATCTTTTCCCCAATAAAAAGGCAAATTTCAAAAGGAAACTTTTCAACTTGAATGTCAGAATCCTTATCAGATTCTGTAGAATTGCAAAGTCGTTTTTCTATCTGCGTTGTATGATTACGTATTTCATGGTAAAGGGTGGTGTGGCAAACTTTTTGTTGCATAACAAACCTTCGTATTTAATCCAAATACCCTTGTTTCTAAAACAGAAAACAGAGTGTTTCCACAGTCATTTAACTCAAGCCATGTGTGGCATGATGGTTTAAATAAGTTTGAGACATCATGACTGATGGTCAGATAAGAAGATGAAATGTCACATACCTCATTGCCTGTGACAAACACTACTACTGGAAATCCTTGCAGCCATGCTAAGTGTGATTTGCAAATACAGAAAGCAGAGACGGAAAGTCTGTTTGAACCCTTCAAGTTTAGTCCCCTCATGTTTCTGAAATCTGAAAGTCTTTCTTGTTTATAATCCACTGACATTTTATGTAACTTCTTGCAAGTTTATGGATCTTTCATTGCAAAATAATAGAACTTTGCAAAGAGTTTTCAGTGATGCAAATAAACCACCTTCACTTCACACCAAGCAAGAACCCAACATGGAGCCTGCTCTTTGAGTTTCTGAGTGAATAGATGACAGTTTGACATGTTTTATCACAAGATATAGTTGATCCTGGCTTTGCATAAGATGCTGAGCCAAACCTTGCTTTAGCTGCTGTGATAGACTGTACTTAAATGACTGGAGAAGAGCAAAATGGGGGCAAGCTCCTCTCTGGGGCTACCATATTTGTGCAGTCCCAGTAAGCCATAGTTTGTTGTACCATGAGACCTATGAAGGACGGGATCCTGAGCATCATTTTTTTCTTTTAAAGCCCAAGAGATATATGCACACTTTTCATACATGGACACACTAAAGAATTGTAAGTTATTTTGAAATGTTCACTATATTAGCATACTACACCAGTTTTAGTTGGTGGTCATATTCACACCAAACGTGCGAAACACACTCACACCCCTTTAAAAGTAATGGCTTCCCATGAAGTATCCTGGGAACTATTAAGGCAGATGGGAATTGTAGCTCTGTGGGGGATCTCCTAATAACTCTGAGCATCCTTAGCAAATACACCCCCCCCCAGTTTACTTGATTACTATGGTATACTTTTTATTGCCATGACTGTTGAAGTAGTTTAAGAGTTCTTTAAACGTATGGTATATGTCAGGGGGCTGCCATTGGGACAGGGGAGGGTGCCGGGGGATACAGAGAGCCTCTGGCGCTTCTGAGGAGCAGCACCTCCTTGAGCGGTGGGGAAAGCCACGCCTCCAGTGGAGCAGAGTGGGAAGGGGGGAGCCCAGCAAGGGGAGGGCTCAAAGATGCTACTGAGAGCTCAAGCGCCTCACCTAACCTGGCTGGCCAGGAGGCAGTCATGCCGTTTCCGTCTCCCAGCTTATGCAGAGGGGTGAAACGTAAGGAGGGGAGGCGGAGGTTTGCGGTGTCTAAGTTCTTATGTTTGGTGGGAGGGAACCGGAAGGGGCCACTCCCAGAATCTGCAAGCGACTAAGACGGACATGAACGTTGTGTTTCTGCACTGTATATAAGGTAAAGGTAAAGGTACCCCTGCCCGTACGGGCCAGTCTTGACAGACTCTGGGGTTGTGCGCCCATCTCACTCAAGAGGCCGGGGGCCAGCGCTGTCCGGAGACACTTCCGGGTCACGTGGCCAGCGTGACAAAGCTGCATCTGGTGAGCCAGCGCAGTACACGGAAACGCCGTTTACCTTCCCGCTAGTAAGCGGTCCCTATTTATCTACTTGCACCCGGGGGTGCTTTCGAACTGCTAGGTTGGCAGGCGCTGGGACCGAACAATGGGAGCGCACCCCGCCGCGGGGATTCGAACCGCCGACCTTTCGATCGGCAAGCCCTAGGCGCTGAGGCTTTTACCCACAGCGCCACCCGCGTCCCAATGCACTGTATATAGTTTGCACCAATAAAATCTGCAAAAGACAGGTCAGAGTCCTGCCTGGTTACTCACGAGCAAGCACCACCAGCACCTGACAGTATAGATCGGACCAGTCTCTCTCTCACCCATCTCCTCGGCTAATAAGCAGCGTTGTGGGGATTCATCAGCATCATAGCAGAACACACCTCACCCCCCCATGTATTATGATCCTGATGAAAATTCCCACCTGCTTTTAATTCTTTTTAAAACGGATAGTCTTTCTAATGACATGCCTAGCGTCATGCCTAGTTTGGCCCCAGCTCAGACTATCGGTCTATCTAGCTCAGGCCGAGCACTAAGCCTTCATAGCCGAGGTCTTTTAAACTTAAATTTGGGGATCCGAGCTTGGAGCCTTCTAGATACAATGCATGTGCTCTGCCAGTGATCTACGTTCTAGGTTTCCTGAGAATGTTGCAATAATTTCCATATCAGACAACTATAGAATCTGACAGCATCTGATGTTTTGAATAATTGCTCTTTAGTTATGGTTGTTATCTTTAATGTTTAATGATACCCTTTAAAATTTTAAGGAAAAGCACATGAAGTCTATAGAACTGGGGTGTTCATTTTTCCCCTTTTAAGTCTGGAGATTTAAACAAGATTATGATTTATTACTAATTGAACATCCGTTTTATTGCTCCAATGAAAAGTTTTAAACCTGCCTTTTATTTTAATGCTTAGACGCATGCTTTCCAGATTAAAATTCTCAGCATTTAAAGAAAAGAAGCAAAGTAGTGCTCCTGAACTCCTCTTTTTTACTTTCAAAGGGAGCTAGTCTGAAAATAAACTTTTCTTCATTTGTAATCACAGGCTTATTAATACATAAAAGATACATAATTCCTGTTACCCTTTGGCATGTTCAGAGAAAATCTTCCAGTCTCTTGTTGACTTAAAGACATTGGCCACAATCCAGCATAATTATGTATTCTATACTTCCTTTGAAATCAGTAGAATTTAAGAACGCTTACCTGTATACTAGATTGCAGCCATGGCTTTTACTACTGCTGTGGGTTTGTATTTGACATGTTTTTGGAATCTAGCTTTATAGGTTAGAGGTTTCTCTCTACTGAAGATGACTAATCATCAGATTTTCCAGTAGTGGGAAATGCATTTTAAAAGTTTGCTGCTAAGAATGGAACAAAATATTTCTAGGCACCTCCTGTCTGAACCAATTTCCAATAAACCCTAGGGTTCATTAAGATTTCAGGTTTATTTTCTCACAAATCTATTGTAGTTCCACAAAAATTTTTTACAGTTCACTGTTATGCTTCTATGGAAAACTGAAAAGCAATGGATCTGGTTGGCAGTCCTCAAGGTCCTTGCCTACAGCTTGACATCACCAGGATTTCTGAAGGGCTATGTGGTTTATGGAGTGGGATATTCACCATGACCAGCAATAAAACAACTTTCCCCCATTTTTCTTGACTTTTTTTTTTTAAAAGGCTACATTATGGCTTTGAAACAGTAGTCTGCTACCACAACTGTTAGACAAATAATTTCTTTAAATTGCAATCTAAAGGGAAGGACTTTTCCCATTTCATGAAGTCCATAGTCAGTTTCCAGACCAAAGAGGGTTGTAAGAATTTCATAGGTTCTTGTTTCTTCTTTTGTTGGTAGCATGCCTAACTCCATGGCAGTTTGCTGTTAACTGTGCTCTTGTGGGTAGATCAACCATGCAATGTGTGGGTGCTGATGTTATTGCTCTGCTGTATACATGGGCTGTATTACATTGGCTGCCAATTGAGTTTTATCCCCCAAACTAAAAGCAAAAGCCAGCGATTATTTACAAGAATCTGTGAGGAAAGTGCATGATTTTTAACATTGGAAAGCATTAGCATAATTCCAAAATTTCATCTGGGATTTGTCATTTTTGAGCACACGTATATGTGATCTTTTTCCTATCATCCAGTCCCATTAAGCACCTTGAGCACCATATTATTAGACTAGTTAGATTTTTTGAAAATGTGAAATATGAAAGCATTTCTGTTTGGGGGGATGCATTATCAGAAGCCAGTTGTTTCTTCATTTAATAAGAAGTGCTGGCTTTGAAATTTTAGGTTGCAAAATGTTATACTATAGGGTTGGTATCCATATTGGAAAGTGGCTTCCGATTTTCCTGTGTCTGGACAGTGTCATTGCCTACCACAATTGAGGACTTATTCCTTAAGGGCTAAGGCTATGCTAGACACCTTGGCTTGACACCTGATTTTCTATGTGGTATCTTATAATATTCAATCATGACAGCCATCTGCAATCTGCATTCTGAACTGGTACAGACCAGATAGAGGTTTACCACTTCATTTGTGAAAACTTTGCCTTAGTTTTCCACATGCAGGAAGATTTTCATGTGGGGATACTTACGAACAAACTTATGTATTCTGAGGTGCTGGTATGATCTCTTGAGAGGATGGTACTGCATGCCTCTATGAACATTTTAGTCATATTGGAGTAAGCCCAAAGAAGCAACTTTTATTTCTGCAAACCTTTCCTCTTCTAAAGAAAATGTTCCACTAAACAAAAGCAAGGACTGTAAATAATCACAACCCTCCAAGTTTCTATTACAAGTAACTGATACTTCAGGCACCAAGAGAACATTAACAATGTGGAAAAAGATGTCGCCTGGCATGTTCTCCACACTAGTAAATCTATACAAAACATAAAGATAAAAACTATAGCAACAATTTGGGAAGAGAATTAATGCCATTAGGAAGGACAATGGGGACACTGAAGACATTAAAAGAAAGATGAAAAGATCTAAAAGCACAGAAAAAGAAAGGGAGGGATGGCTTAACTGTCAACAAACAGAAGGTCATCTGGAAGATAATAAAAAACGGATTTTACAGGCACTGAATGGCTGCTAGGACTGTAAATTCCAACTGTTTATGGAGCATCTATCAGATTATAGAAGCAACTACTTCCACTCACCAAAGTAAAAGAATGTCATGTGTTTGCATTTATTGATGACAGGAATATAAAAATGGGTTGTGGGTATGGATCATTGTCGCTGTCGCTAAGTAGCTTAGTAAATATAAAATATGCCAGTCGTAAATCAAAGCATATGTAATAAAGGAAACTCTATAACCTGTCTCTTTAATGTGAACCAACACAATGAAAACACATCTCTTGGTCATATATTAAAACTTTAGGTTGCAAAAATTATCTTGCCACCAGTCTTTCTTTCTTCACTCCTTCCTTGATCCATACTCCATCCCTATCTAACCACAAAATGCTACATTCCCTGAGAGATGTGTGAACCAGCCCTATATTTCTTCACCGCCTCTATTGCATCTGCAGAAAACAGCAGCAGGAGACTTTTTGAGGTGGTTCACAATTTAGCAGAACCACCTGCAACATCGGGGCCCAGTACGGGCCACATGTTCTCCTGCAATGATTTTGCAAAGTTTTTTGCAGATAAAATCGCTCAGATTCGGGAAGAAGTAGACTACTGTGGGAGCAGAGCCGGGGCGGGAGAGTGCTAGAGTTCTGTCTAGTCAAGTTGAGTGGGATCAATTCCAATCTGTTACCTCCGAGGATGTGGACAGGCTGCTTGGACGAGTGAAACCAACCACCTGTCTCCTGGATCCTTGCCCATCCTGGCTTATAAAAGCTAGCCGGGAAGGACTGGGCGATGGGCTTCATGGGGTGGTGAATGCTTCCCTCCGTGAGGGAGCCTTCCCAGACCCGCTGAAAGAGGCGGTTATTAAACCGCTTCTTAAAAAACCATCTTTAGATGCGGCCACAATGGCCAACTATCACCCAGTCTCAAATCTTCCATTCTTGGGCAAGGTGATTGAGCGAGTGGTTGCCGAACAACTCCAGGCACGCCTGGAAGAAGCAGACCATTTGGATCCCTTCCAGTCGGGATTCAGGCCTCATCATGGGACTGAAACTGCCTTGGTCGCACTGGTTGATGATCTCCGGCGGGCTAGGGACAAAGGTGAGAGCTGTTTCCTAGTTCTGCTGGATCTCTCAGCGGCGTTTGATACCATCGACCATAACATCCTTCTGGACCGTCTTGAGGGGCTGGGAGCTGGGGGCACTGTCATACAGTGGTTCCGCTCCTTCCTCCTGGGCCATGTTCAGAAAGTGGTGGTGGGGGATGAGTGTTCAGACCCCTGGGCTCTCACTTGTGGGGTGCCTCAGGGTTCTGTCCTCTCCCCCATGCTTTTCAACATTTACCTGCAGCCGCTGGGAGAGATCATCAGGAGGTTTGGGCTGGGTGTTCATCAGTATGCGGATGATACCCAGCTCTACCTCTCTTTAAATCAGAACCAGTGAAGGCGGTGAAGGTTCTGTGTGAGTATCTGGAGGCGGTTGGAGGATGGATGGCGGCTAACAGTTTGAGGTTGAATCCTGACAAGACAGAAGTACTGTTTTTGGGGGATAGGAGGCGAGCAGGTGTGGAGGATTCCCTGGTCCTGAATGGAGTAACTGTGCCCCTGAAGGACCAGGTGCGCAGCCTGGGAGTCATTTTGGACTCACAGCTGTCCATGGAGGCACAGGTCAAATCTGTGTCCAGGGCAGCTGTTTACCAGCTCCATCTGGTATGTAGGCTGAGACCCTATCTGCCTGCGGACTGTCTCGCCAGAGTGGTGCATGCTCTGGTTATCTCCCGCTTGGACTACTGCAATGCACTCTACGTGGGGCTACCTTTGAAGGTGACTCGGAAACTACAACTAATCCAGAATGCGACAGCTAGACTGGTGACTGGGGGCAGCCACCGAGACCATATAACACCGGTCTTGAAAGACCTACATTGGCTCCTAGTATGTTTCCGAGCACAATTCAAAGTGTTGGTGCTGACCTTTAAAGCCCTAAACAGCCTCGGTCAGTATACCTGAAGGAGCGTCTCCACCCCCATCATTCTGCCCGGACGCTGAGGTCCAGCGCCGAGGGCCTTCTGGCGGTTCCCTCATTGCGAGAAGCAAAGCTACAGGGAACCAGGCAGAGGGCCTTCTCGGTAGTGGCGCCCGCCCTGTGGAACGCCCTTCCAGCAGATGTGAAAGCAATAAACAACTACCTGACATTCAGAAGACATCTTAAGGCAGCCCTGTTCAGGGAAGTTTTTAATGTGTGATATTTTACTGTATTTTTGGTTTCTATGGAAGCCGCCCAGAGTGGCTGGGGAGGCCCAGCCAGATGGGCGGGGTATAAATAATAAATTATTATTATTATTATTATTATTATTATTATTATTATTATATAGGAAAGAGTAAAGAAACAACAAGCTTATTTCATACTAGGTTTTGGAAGACTTAGGGGGCAGCCTTATTTCATAAATTGCAGCCATGGGTTGGGCTGAGGTTACATTAGAAAGATATCTGGACAGAAGCCAGGTAGATTTTTGGTCCTCTCAGCTTGCTGGATGAGTTGAGTGGCACTAGAAAAAAAAATCTCATTACACCGTGATAGGTCCCTTTTCCTTTGTGGCCACTCTGTCTGTCTGCCCTGCTAGCAGTGAAGTTGCCAGCTATTGCAGCTGAAGCAGCAGCTCTGACAGAAATAGGTTTAAGTGCATTAAACCCAGAAAACAAGACAATGAAAATGCTTGCTCCTGATGGCCTCAGCCCAGATAATTGTTTTCTTGGAATGGAGTATTTTTCTTCTCAGAGGGTTTTTTCCTTCACATGTCCTCTTCTTATGAGTCACTTTCCGAGTTGGAGTGAGCCATTCACCCAGAGTGGACGAGACAGCATCTTCAAATCACAGTGCAGGCAAATGATAAACAAAACATTTGTGAGGCATGGTCAGTAATGCCATAGCTGTGATTGTTCTGTATACTATCTGCATTTCTTTGCATCTCAGATATGGAACTGCTTACTATACTTTATTTTGAGCTTTTTACTGAGCAGCACATGCAGATAATAAAATGGATTTTCAGAGGGCTTACACCAAATGTGGTTTGCATTAACTACAATACAAAACAAATTAAGGCTATGTTGGTGATGCCTGTTTTTCATATGCCTGAGACATATACTTCTGTAAAAATTACAGGGGCCTGTCTGTGGAGTATTTACTCAATCTGTAGTCAGGGAGGGGGAAAAATCCTATTGACGCAAAAGCCTGAAGACAGGACCCGCAAGATTCTTTTCTAAATATCTTGTTTGCTAGGAAATAGACCTATTCTGATGTATTTTTTTAAAATGCTGGTTACCCAAAGTAAAATAAATATCAAAAAGCCACAAAAGTGGATAAACATTTCTCTGAAAGGAAAAACTTACACAAAAGAGCTCCATCATCAGGAGTATGTTGAGACTACATTGAGGAGTTCTTATTCAGAGTGGTAATTTCATCATGCATTTGGCAAGTTTAAAACTAACACTGAAGTACTGTAGAAATATTAATATTATTTATATAGGTGATGTTTGGGGATGGGAGGCATTCTCGACAGGAATCTCTGCCCAGCATTATCAGTTAAACTGAAGAACGCGTCCACAGCCTCTCAAACTTTCAGTGTAGAGACTTCCCACAATTTCTTTCCATATAGTATGCACAGATAACTACTTTTAATTGTGTGATTCTGGAAAACCCTAGCACTTGTGGTCATTGGTATTATGGTTGACAGAATTAAAAATGGCTTCAATCAAAATGTTTCTTTTGAAAATAGGTTGTAAATCAAGCTTTCTGAGACATTGTGCTTTTTAGTTATTCATATTAAAAGTTATGGAAAAACAAACACACCCACTTCCCTGAAAAACACTGGTTATGAAAGACAGAGAAAGATTCCTAATTGTTAAAGTGGAAGACAGCTCCTATTGCTGCTGAATTATTTTGAGGGGGTATTCAGTAAATTTTTGTTACAAAAATGTAGACAGCCCCCAAATGGAAGGAGCGAGAGATAAGGGCTGCAATCATAAACCTACTTATCCTAGAGTAAGCTCCATTGAACTCAATTTATAGTTAGCGTAGCATTGTACTGTACCTATTGGATTTTGCTGAAATGGTATGAAGTGGACATAATTTAAAATTTAGGCAAGGAGGAAAGTTGAAGATGGAGACATGGAACTTAACAGGTTTCTTTGAAGTTGTTACAATAGCTAATATACTGGAATTGTTTTTAGGGGTCATTTTGCATTTGTAATTTTGTCTTGATCATGATGATGAACGATAATTGTAGGAACAGTTACACTGGATTGTATAGATTTCGTAGTTAGATAAACAAATGATATATTGAGAGAGGGCATGGCCAGGCTTCCGGTGCAGTACAAGGTGGCAGCCTAGAGCTTTCCCACCAGATATAAAGACTTACTGAACTTTGTCTCGTGAAACTAATACAAAGCCCTCACCATCCAGTATGGAATGCTGTCCTGTTAATAGCCTGCTCTCTGCACCGAGTCGAGTCACTTTAATTCCTTCTCTTGCTCACTGTGCTACAGGAAAAGCCTTACCAATGCTCCGAGTGCAACAAAGCCTTCAGTCAGAAACGAGGTCTAGACGAGCACATGAGAACCCACACAGGGGAGAAGCCTTTCCAGTGTGATGTGAGTTGGGTTTCCTTTTGATCTATTTGTGTTTAATCCAAAGATGAACCCCAAAGGGTGCAACCCTACCCACGCCAACAGCAGCAGTCAGTGGGGTGGCACAGGTAGTGAGGCACTTCTCACCTGGCTTCCCAAGGCCAAGGCCAAGTGCCACTGCCAGCTTCAGATCAGGAAAGGGGCAAGGTGTGGGAGCTGAGGGTATTTCAGATGCAGCAGAGCCAGTTCCATGCACCTGCCACCCCACCCACCTCATGTTGTGCTCCTCATGCCTCTTTCCTTGGTAATTGGCAGCAAGGCTCCGTGTTGGGAAGCCAGGTGAGCAACACTTCTCTGCCTGTGCTTCCCATCGACTGCTGCTGCACACTTACCTGTGAGTAAGTCTAACTGAATGGGACTTACTTCTGAGTAAATATATGTTCAAGAAACATTTGCATCCAAGGTTGTCAGTCTTTCTCAATCTTTGATTAATTAAAGATGGAGTAACTAGTGAAATTTCACTCGGACAATTTTATTATTGTTGCTTTTTTGCTTTTTTTTGTTTGCTTTGCTAAAGACATCCTAGTATGTTTACTGATTGTATGGTGTACATAGAATCATCGAGTTGGAAGGGACTAAAAGGATCATTTGGGCAAAGCAGGAATCTTTTGCCCATCGTGGGGCTTCAACTCACAGCCCTCATGCTCTACCGACATCATTTAAGAATTGTTTTTGCACGATAGCAATTCCTCTGTTTTGTTTAGAGTGTCTGCTCTTTTGACAGTTTAGACTTGGTGGTTAACTGGTCTAGGATTATAATTTATTTTATTGCACTGCAAGACATATTAACAGCATAACCCTATCCATTAACAAGAAATTCCAATGAGTTCTGTGGGACTTACTCCTAGGCAAATGTATGCAAAATAAGCAACATTGTGTTGTATAGAGCTTACACGCGAGTAAAGAACAAAATAGATGATATATGAGATGCGTAAATGCATACGACTTTTTAAACATTTAAATACCAACCTAGGTAAAGGTAAAGGACCCCTGGATGGTTAAGTCCCGTCACAGGTGGATTATGAGGTTGTGGCACTCATCTTGCTTTCAGGTCGAGGGAGCCGGTGTTTGTCTACAGACAGCTTTCCGGGTCATGTGGCCAGCATGACTAAACCACTTCTGATGCAATGAAACACTGTGATGGAAACCCAGAGCGTACAGAAACACAGTTTACCTTCCCACCACAGTGGTACCAACCTTGAGGTCTCCTCAACCTGGCATCCTAACCCTTTCATCCCACACTAAGGTTCTATTGAAAATTGAAAATTGCCACCCCTGAAGCTGGTATTCCCACTGCCATTAGAAGCTGACATTGGTGTCTGATCTCCGTCTTGTTGACATTGCTCTTTAATTATATTTAAAAACACACAAATACCTGAAATACAGTCATGCATTTTTCATGATGTCCAGTTTGGTCCTTTAAGTAAGTAGGACTGCAAGCTTTAGTTTCCAAACTGCTTGCAATGCCTGTGTCATTTTCCCCATAGCAATTTTTCCTAATGTTAGTGTCCATAATTACATGTGTAGACTCCATGCACACATCAAGAATGTCTATTTAGGGAAATGTTTCTGAGACCACATCTTTTTTTGTTTGACCCTGTTTCCTTCTGGTTAGGGAAGTGATGTCAGCTAGAGGAAATTAATGCCAAGTTCATGGCTCTTAAAATACCTAGTAAAAATGCTTGGTTTCATTAGAAATGTTAGGATCAAAAAAATAGGATAGTGGCTTTACATTTTTGGTCATTCCTTTTTTCCCTTTGAGTAATTGTCTAAAGGGATAAGGAATTGTTAAAGTACCATTCTCTGGAGTTTAATTCTACTAGGTTCTTAATCTAATGGTGATGATCTAGTGTCACAAAAGATGGTACTTTTAAAAGATGCCTAAACACATAGGGAGGAGCAGTACCTGTGCAAGTCTGAGAAGGAGAAGACATTCCTTTTTTCTCTGTAATAAGTTCCATTTATGTTAATATGAGTTTTATCTAGAATTTTGGCTAGAAAGGATATCTGCCTGCATGCCAGTTTTATTCAAGATCCTGCCTAGATCATTTGATCACAGGCTTTCTTGACAAGGATTTCATGCTCAGATGAGCAAGGAGAACTTAGAACAGGGACAGACTGCATACTCTCAAGCATTTCGTAGGCATTCTTTTGTGTACTGCTGACATCTCCACTTTCACATTGTGGCTGAAATCCTATGCACAACTGGCTGGGAGTAAATCTCATTGGAACACAATGGGACTTACTTCTGAGTGAATATGCATAGTATTGCACCGTAATGATTATGGCCAGTGCATCATTTACCCACCTACTATTACACATTATTGCTGAAGTCTCTTCTCCATCTACTCTATACTGCAATCATTTATCTTCCCACAGCTTGCTATCCACAGGGTAAGCAAAACATACCCTGTCCTCAATATGGACCTCACAAACTGAAGTATTTGTGTACCTGCATGCTCACCAGGGACAGCATATATCTGCTCAATCCACAGAATCATACAAGTTGGAAAAGGCCTCAAAGTCATGTGGTTCAACCCTTTGTAGATGCATGAAATCTTCTGTTAAGGCATTTCTGATAGTTGGCCATCGGTCTCTGCCACTAAAGGAGAGTCCCCCAGTTTCCTAGGCAGTCTGATCCAGCTCATACCGTCAAGTAGCTTGTAATTTCAAGAAGTGCTTCCTAACTTTAGTTGAAATCCCATTTCTTGTCATTTGGACCAGTGCTCTTCAACTTTGAGTCCCCATATGTTGTTGGACTACAACTCACATCACCCTTGACCAATGGCTAAGTTGGTTGGGGATGATGTGAGCTGTAGACTAGCAACATCTGGGGACCCAAGGTTGACCAATGCTGACTTGGACCTACTATTTTGGATCACATGCCAACACACTGACCACTGGCTTCTGGCCAAGACATTGGGTGACCTCACTGACAAGCAGCTCAAGCCTAGGGTGAGCAAATTTGCTCCATCTGCTAAGTGTCAACCAAAGATAGTTATCAGGTGACCTCTTAATTGTCTCTTCTCCATGCAAGGCGCACCTACCTCCTTCAACTTTTCCTCATAGTCTCCAGGTCCCTCACCATCTTTGTTGCCATTATCTGGACATGGCAACATTCCACATTCAGAGAATTAACTTTTAGAGGCCCAGTGAGATGATTATTAACTTTTTTCTATTTCCACTGATTTGTAAGAAAATCTGAAAGGTTCACTGAACTCTAGCAACTAGCATAATTCTGTGAGAAACAGACACCATGGGTAACATGAGGCGTTTCTGTTGTTAATATTAATTCAGCAATTAGCATTGAGAAATGCCTTTAGTGACAAAGATTTAAATGAGCTCAAATTTCGCTTATTGCAGTAAAACACTTTTATGTGCCTCAGGAGAATTCTGCAGTAACAAAGCACTGAGACTCCTGTGCATTAGGAAAAAGATCCTTTTAAAATGTAAATATTCCTTTCCTTCTATAATGAGAATTAAATGTAGGGGTAATTCTTTCCCACTCTGCTTTTTTCCATTCTCATCCAAATGCAGTGTGTGGACACTGTGTGTGCTTTGTTTTTTGTTTTGTCCCCCTCCCCTTTTCATACTAGCTTCTATAATGCTTACCCAGATTAAAATATTGGTTGCGTTCAGAATAATGCAAAACCATGATTTGCAAAGCCAAACCAGGCGTTGGCATTATGTTTGAACCAAAGCTGATTTGCAATTCATCATTCATCAATTCATCATGGACAAACCACTGCTAGGGCCATTGCTGTGCCTTAAAAGGTTGTTGCACCATGCAGATGGTACTGAATTTATGAATAGATCATAACTGAAACAGAGGAACACCAAAGTTTACTCAAACACATTCATATTAATGAACCTTAGGCAGCCATGTTCATTAATTTCAGTGGGTCTGCTCTGAGTATGACTGATTTGGAATACAACCCTAGGTCTGGAAGCTCAATTCATGGTGTGGATTCTGAACTATGGTCTGCAAAGATCATGATTTGGCATGAAGGCTGACTTGAGCCATTGCAACATTTTTGTCCTGTGCATACTTACCTACAAATAAAAGCCATTGAACCTAGCAGGATGTAGTTCTGTGCAGGCATGTATAAGATTGCACAAAACAGCGGTAGCAAGAAAAGTGTCCTCTGTGTGTGTAATCCTAACGTTAGCTAGAAATATTGTATGTTTAACTGTAATATGCTTTACGATCATGGACCTGAATTGCAGGTTTTTATTAGACTATTTGCAAAGCAGATCATAAAAAATATCACCAATTAAATGCCTAATTAATGTCGGCAGGGGCATGGATGAAGATCTCATTGAAATTTCAATAGTTGTTCCATATTTTGTTTGGTTTACAATAAATTTTCAAAAGCCTGAACAGTACCACTGTTGTATTTAACAGTCTGTAACAACTGACATCTGATGGACAGTACAGTGGTACCTCGGGTTAAGTACTTAATTCGTTCTGGAGGTCCGTTCTTAACCTGAAACTGTTCTTAACCTGAAGCACCACTTTAGCTAATGGGGCCTCTTGCTGCCGCTGCACCGCCACTGCACGATTTCTGTTCTCATCCTGAAGCAAAGTTCTTAACCCGAGGCACTATTTCTGGGGTAGCGGAGTCTGTAACCTGAAGTGTATGTAAACAAGGTACCACTGTATTTCATAATTTTTTACTCAGAGTAGACCAATTGAAATTAACAGACCTAACCTAGTCATGTTCATTAATTTCAATGAGACTACTCTGAGTAAAACTTTGTTGAATACTGGCAGGATTAAAAAAAAAACTGGTATAAAAAATAGGTTTGTTCAAATAAAGGTTGTGTGTAGGACTGAGCAAATACGAGCTTTTTGCTTGAAAATATTTGATTCTTAAAGGACTCAACATGCATAGGCTGCATTTATAGTGCTTTAAGAATCAAAATGTGCACCAGCCCCTTTGGTAATATAACAGACCTCGCACTGCCCACAGGGATGCCACTGAAAAAGGCATCCCCATGATGAATTTTCTGCTTCCAGCAGCTGCTGTAGCATACAACATGCCTTAGAGGCAGGATAATCTATTACTGCCACACATGGAACATTTCCACATCTTGGCATAGCTGCCAAGAATGTCCTATGGGGCATGTAGATACGATAGCAGCAATCTATGAGGTAATTCTAGGTATTAGTCAGTGTTAGGTATTTCAGTAAAATTCACCCAGGGTTGCTGTTTTCGGTGACATCACCACATTGTGTATGTGTGTTTCATCTCTCCATTGAGGTGCCTCTGTATCCTCCTTCCACCACATTTTTAAACATGCTTCTTGGACAGAAGACCCCATAGGGCATTAAAAAAAAATTCCAGCTCCTCTTACCCTTCCAACATGGTGTAGAGCCAGCATGGAGTAGTGGTTAAGAGTGGTGGGCTCGTAATCTGGTGAACCGGGTTCGCGTCTCCGCTCCTCCACATGCAGCTGCTGAGTGACCTTGGGCCAGTCACACTTCTTTGAAGTCTCTCAGCCTCACTCACCTCACAGAGTATTTGTTGTGGGGGAGGAAAGGAAAGGAGATTGTTAGCCATTTTGAGACTCCTTAAGGGGAGTGAAAGGTGGGATATCAAGTCCAAACTACTACTACTACTACTACTACTACTACTACTACTACTACTCTTCTTCTTCTTCTTCTTCTTCTTCTTCTTCTTCTTCTTCTTCTTCTTCTTCTTCCAGTTTCCATGCTATAGGGAGACAGGGCTGGCCCACCCACGAAGCAAGGTGAAGCAACAATTTCAGGCAGCAAGATCCATGGGGCAGCAGATCCAGCCTCCAAGGAATGCATTGCCAGCTGTGACATGCTCCTTGGAGACTGGATCTGCCGTCTCCTTGGCATCCCTCAACCCCAATACCACCTCTACAGTGGCCTCTTGGGGAATAGGAGGCCCTGCTGGTCTTCCCCCACCCTTGTGTCTAATGTAGATCTTTATCCCACCCCCTGATGTAGATCTACACTTAACTCTTCTTCCCTGGTGGACATGGGGAACTGTTTGCTTCAGGCGACAAAATGTCTTGGGCCAGCCCTAGGCAGAGCCATTGCACTAGCTTCCTGGCAGGTGGGTTGCTTACTTAGAGAGAAGAGACAGTAAGGAGGTTAAACTTTGATTTTGCTGTTGCATTTACCCTGCTGCCTTGCCCCCTCCTTCCTGAGAAGCAATAGCAGCCTATCTACCGGGAATGTAGTATGGCATCTCTGCTCCAGCCAATGAGCCACTTCTAAGTATGACATATTTCAAAACTGGGGGAAGCTGACACACCTGGCAGAAGGCTAGAACCCTTTACCTTCACAAAAGGTTTTTGCATAGGGAGGATGATCATTCAAACATCTGATTCTCAGCTTGCTGTCTGAACTGGTACAGTGCAAGGAAAGACTACGCCATGTGATATTTCTGAATGTGCAATTCAACTCTAAGTGTACATTTCTCATACTGAGATGCTTCCTTGTTCTGTCCAGCATTTAGCATACATATACTTAAACTGCCCATTTAAATTCTCACACTAGGCATTTAAACACATTTAACATTAAATTAGCTACATTAAATTCTTTCTCAGCATGTTTCAAAAGCCTTTTCTTTCAGCTTTTGATGCTAGATTCTAGAATCTAGAACAGCATCTCAGCTAATAAAAAAACTGCTTTCAAACTTCAGCTTTTCAGAATGTCACAGAAAAGTTGTTTTTTGCATGACTCACCTTTCCTGTTTGAGGCAACCTATCTTATAATTTTCTCCATGCATTGCAGCTATCACTTTGCAAACTCTTTGTACTGTTTCTTTGTTTTGTTTTAACCTTGGCAGTGCACACTTCTTTATTTATTTGCAGGCTTTTGAAATGTTACAGTTATAGCATATCAAGAAGAATTTACTGCTCAGCGAGGGATAGGTATTAAGTGTGCATCTGTAAGCAGTTTATTCTTCTCATTTTGCAAAGATAATGTGCCATTGTTAAACTGTCATCACTTGTATGATTGAGACTCATTAAGAACTACTTACTGGTAGCAGAATTTGACACAGCACATCTGCTGAAGATGATATTCCTAGAATTTATTTCCAGGAAGATGAACGATGTGTCTATGATGCTGCATAAACATATACATTCATGCAAATATGGTCATCGGTAGTACTTACTGGGTTAAATGTTTATTTGTAGCATCTACATCTGTTAGAGGTTTCATGATTTTGGTAAAAGAGGCATTTTATACTTGCCATTTAAGTGTGCAAAAGTCACAGTCAGTATTTAATCAGTGTGGTCCAGTGGTCCACATGATTCCATTTGACCATGTTATAATAACACAGGGAAGGCAGAGATTGGAGGCCCTTCAACATGTCCCAGGTGAAAATAGGGACATGTCATTTCCCGTGTACTCCGTAGTAAGGATCACTGCCTGAGCCTATTATCACACATTGCTGAAGGCTCTAGTCACCCAGCTGTATTTGTTTACTCTGAAATTGCCTGCCCTTCACTGATTTAGAAGCCAAGACAGTGCCTGTTCTTTTGTTTAACTTGTGTTTTGTTTTAATTATATCTTTATCAGCAGTTCAAAATACAGTACAGCTGCTGCAGTCTGTAAAATGTTTGGCTGCACGCTGCCTTAGCGTTCATGCACATCTATTTACATGCCTGTATATTAATGGCAAGCTGCATCCACACTAACATCCCACATGCATACTTAAGAGAATTACGTTATATCACACTACCAACCTTTGTACAAGACGCCATCAAAAGGCAAAAATAGGATCCAAAATAATAATAAAAAAGGAACTGATTTTGCTAAAGGGTATGGGACCATAAAGTCTACTGCATGCTATAAATCAGGGTTGGGAACATCTGTCCCTCCAGATGTTGTTGGCCTCTAACTGCCATTAGCTGTTAAGGCGAAGGATCACAGATGATGGGAGCTGTAGTCCAGCAACACCTGGAGAGCCACAAGTTCCACACCCATTGCAGGCAACTGGACTGGGTGACCATTGGGTCCCAATTCCATGATTCTATGGTGATCGCCCTCATTTCCATAGAGATAATTCACAGTGCACTGGATCCTCCATCTCCTTGCCGTCATTAAAACTAGTTTGTTCCAAACAGAGCTACCAAATTCATAGTTGAAAGTATGAATTTACCTGAAAGTCTTAAGTCTTGTTTTTGCTGCAAAAGACTAATATGGCTACTGCCATTTGCATGGCGGAGGGAGTCATTACAGTATGGAGCTGCAATAGTGCCTTGCCCTTTGCAGTGGTGTTAAGCATTAGGAGATAGAGGATTTGTCTCGTTGCTTGTTCTTCCCCAGCCCTTGACACCTATTAAAGAGAGAAAGCCCTAGCCATTTTGAAAATTCCAGTCTGGTCACAGGGAATACTTGGGTCTGTGGTTGTTTAATTTAATGGTGCACTGTAGAGGTTGCACACAACTGCTTTTCCTAGATGTGGGTAATGATCATCTGATTGCATTGCACTTATCCTTAGGTCTTCTGATAACTAGGAATGCATTAAGCCTCTATATTCAAACTTGTAATCTACTAAAATAGGCTCGTTTGGAGCAGAACTGACCATTGGACAGTGCCTGTCATTGAACATAGTGAGGAAAGAATAAGTTTCTGAGACAAATTCCTTTTAGGGCAAATACTCTTTTCTTCCAGTGTTTATATGGCAGTCCTTAAAATTATACCTGTAAATGATGCTGATGCAGCATTCTTATACCTTGACAGAAGTATGCTGGTACTGTTTCCAAAGGGTTATGGAAAGCAGTTCATTAATCATTGTCTTACAGAGAAAGACTCAGCAGTCAGGATGTGTTGTATGTTCACTCATTCAGTATGTCATTGTATTGTTTTTGCTTGCACAATGAATAATACCAGATATCCTTGGGAAGATAGAACACTGTTTAACTCCCTAGTAGGGAGACACTGTTCAAACATCAGCCTCACCTGAGTTTTACTTCTCATGCAATTCATAAGCGCAAGCAGTTATATTATTGTTAAATTAAACCCTTAGACCAGAAAATTACTTTGGGAGGGAGCAGGAAGTCCAGATATTGCTACAAACTGTCCAGAAAAATAACAGCCTAGCCTTGTTCTCTCTCTTTATCCGAGGTTTGAGATACAGAAATCAGCAGCATGGAGGTAAATATGACCATCTGCTCATGCTGAAGATCAAATACTTTTCAAAGGACAACTTCAGGGCCAGTTCAAATGTTGTCAAGCCTAGTGGAAGTGACTTCCACTTCCTGTTCTTCATACTTCTCTTAGTGAACACAGATGAGCAACTTACCAGGTTCTTAAGTGTTTCAGTAGAGACAGTAGAGACAACCACGGCTGGCTTGATCTTATTCTGTGGTTGCTATTGGTCCACCCTTGGTTACTGACTTGTGGAGTGGTGATTTTTCCTCCATGCATTGCTGTACTAGTTTTCTCATTACCTGCTGGTTTTTTGTCTGGGGAATCTGTTTTTGTGTCTTAAAATCTGGTTCATCTTGATAATAGTGCTGTTTCAAAGAAGCCAACAAAACATTTCCCCCTCTCTTTGGAGTTTGCTTCTCTTAGGGAAAAATAAATGGCTTCTTAAAAGGAATATTCTGTAAGCATGTGAAAGCTACCTTTACAGCAAGCTGCAGCTAGGATCCAATTCTGATTCAGGTAGGAGAGGGTCAAGTGAACCAGGGACAAATGGGAAGGTCAGCACCAGATCAGGCTAACAATGGCAAGATAGTCAGGCTGATGGTCACATACCAGACTGGGCAAATGAGAGAATCTTGTTGCAACAAGGTTTTCTATTTGGTGATTTGTCTCCATTGACTTATGAAGTCAGCCATCCATCTTCAGGCTGACAGTACATAGTTCTGTGGCTTAGTGGGCAACCTTGACATCAAGGCTTAGTCAGGCTGGTTGACTGAGTGACCTAAGGTAACAGGATAACTGGTAGAGGCCCAGGTTTGAGAAAACACCTTCCCAATGCCTTATACTTACTGTTATCATTTTACAGATGGGGAGTTGAGGATGAAAGATAGTCACTTGCTTAACGTTAGAGAGGATGAGCAGCAAAATAGTGAAGGAGTGGTTACCTTCTTTATAGCCAAACTGTGTGATCTCATAAAGCCACACAGCCTTGCTGTGTTCTCCAGGAAAAAAAGGAGGCAGCTCCACAATGCAATCCAGAGATACAGCTAAAGCCTTCTGATATGATTAGATAAAAGATTAATAAAGTTAGCAGCATATCCCTGGTTCAGAAATGGTGGATAATATTACCCTATTGCTTAATCTGGGTTGTGCATAATGTTGGGTGCCCAAATGTCTACTTATGAAATATTCTTCTGAATCATCAACAATCCACTGGTTTCCTTTTTGTCTTTTTATCATTGCTTTAGGTTTGTGACTTGTCGTTCAGCCTGAAGAAAATGCTGATCCGGCACAAACTGACTCACAATCCCAATCGCCCCATGGCGGAATGCCAGCTATGCCACAAAAAGTTTACAAGAAACGACTACCTCAAAGTACACATGGAAAATGTCCATGGAGAAACTGACAGCTAATTTTGGCTTGCACGAAAGAGTGTCTAGTGTTTCCTTTGTAGGAGTATAAACTCCAGACTTCTCACCTGATTAGTGCACACAAGACACACACACAAAACTCTAATGTGTTCACATAATCACTTTTTTCATGGTGTCTTGTATTTCTGTTCAGACAAAAAAGAAAAAGGGTACCCTAAATTACATGAGGCTAGAATCAGCATAAGTTTACATAATGCGGGTGGATTTATAAGACCATTTTAGAAGGGCAAATTGTCACCCAAAGCCATCGCCATTCTGTTATAGGTAAGAGTTCTTTTTAAATGCTCTATCATATGGTGAAGTAGATAGTTAACTAAAGCTGCAATCCAAAGCACACTTACTGGGTGTAAATTCCAGTCTGCTGTTCCAGTAGACATGCTTAGCTTTGCACTGCACAGGGTGTAAATGTTTTGTTGCCGAGATATGGGGAAACAGTTGCTTTCTCTAAGGAAACAATCAGTGAGTTTTCTGAAATAATAGTATAAACTCACTGTATCTCATTCCTCAGACATTCTCACAGTCTAGTTTGAAATTTTACATATTGAGGATGGTGCTTTGAATTACCTTAATCCACCTCATAATTACACATGATTAGGTTCCATAGAAAGCATGGGGACCTCAGCAAATGTCACCCTAGGACAATAAAGCAAGTCCCTGTACTGGTAACTGAGAGATTGCTAAGTCTGTGCAGCACTTTATTACGCTTTAGTAATATTATAATAGTGGCTAGATTTTTATTAACCCGGTAAATTGACTTCAATTCTGTTAAAGCAGCATGGCTCTTGCAAGCAAAGTTTATTCTGGTTTATAACGTTTTGATTAAATTCAGAACTGATATTGAAATACTAGAATATTTTTCAAGTGCCACCGTGCTGTGGAGAATGAGATCTGGGGACATGCCGTCTCAACTGCTTCAGCATGGTTTATTACTTTGGGTTGCTATTGTGGAAGGCAAATCAAAAGCAAGCAATGTGAGTAATTTTTGTTGAAATGCTACGTTAGCACTAATGCGATATTTGTAAATGCCAGTGCCAGAGGAAACAAAATCTCAGAATGGTATTCAACATCTGATTAAGTCAAGGAACATGTAATTAAATTGCTAGGAAGAATTTTTACCCCATGGAATTCTGTGGAGTTTAGAGTTAGGCTTGTGCAATGAATCTGTCATTCATATTCTTTTTTTATATATTATTATTATAAAGACCAAGACTGGGTTATGAATAATTTGCTAACTACATTACTTTTTCAGCAAGTAGTTTGTCATAATTATTAATGGAAAGCCTGTAAATTCTCTTACTTGGATAAGCCAGTTAATGTTCAAGGAAGCAAATAATGCACCAAGGTGTCATCTTTGTAGGAAACAAAAGTTTTTTAATAAATTTGGTTCTAGGTTGATATTCTTTCAACAGTTTTGTCTACACTACAGCTTCCTCTTTGGAGTTTGCTGCTTGTGCACCAACAAATAGGCTACAAAAGTTTTTTGAGCTGTCACAGACACAATCAGGAGGTATTTTTTGTGTCCCTTCTGTAACTGATATAGACTACTGTAAGGTAGGTCAGACATATTTTACAAGTTGCTGCTTCTGTGTAGATGTAATTTGAGATTCATTGTTCTGTCAAGTCTAGTTTGAGATCTTCATAAACGAACTTTCAGCTGTCAATTGCACTGACAGGCACACATGGGATTTCTAGTTTAAAAGGCTTATAGTAACTGACTTTATTGAATCATGTCATTTGTATTTAGCAGTTATCACTCACTCAAGCATATGGCTGTGTCAAGAATAGTCCAATCAGTTTTGCTAGTGCAAAGCCATGGAGCTCCGTGAAGCCTGAAGTATCAGTTCTGCGGCTGTACAATGAACACAACCAAATGGACTATCCAGACAGAAAGCCAGAGAAAGGAAGAGATTGGATATTGTATACTGCATAAGTCGCTCTTACAGTAAAACATGTGTGTGTGTTGTAAACGTGGAAATAAAAATCACAAGAAACAAGCACATACACACAATCCTGACATTCCACAAAGAGGATGCATCACTAATAAAAAGTGTAATTGACAAATGCTTTAAAAAAGTTTATTTAAGAATATAAGAAAGATGCTATGCCCATTTAGTTCAGCATCACGTTCTCATAATGGTCAACCATATGCTGGTGGGAAGACCACAAGCAGGGCATGAGCACCATAGCAATCTTCTGACTGGTGCTCAGAGGCATGCAGCCTCTTGATACTGGAGGTAGTACAACTCATAGACTCTGAAAGAAAAAGAACACAAAGTCCTTCAGTGGAGTTTTCTTTGATAATTTTTCACTAAACAAATGGTAGGCAATGTGACGCTCTCTAGATATTGTGGACTATAACTCCTATCATCCATGACCATTGGCCATGTTGGCTGGGGCTGGTAGAAGGACACCACTACCCCTTGACTACCCCTGCACTGATTATTCCAAGGCTGACCACTCCTCCACAGAGGCAGCATTCGGGAGGAACCTTTCTAATACCGTAGAGATGGCCAGTTCCAAAGGGAGATTCTGGTTTACCATAAATTAACAACCCTGCAAGTACTCATAGGACAACTTACACACTTTGGCTTAGGTGGTGGCCAGGCCTCTCTCATTAAGTTCTAACCTGTTATCATTGAATTTGTGGCAAAGTCTGGTTTGATGTTCCTTTATTGTCCTCTCTATTTCATTAAATGATGCTGGAGGTTGAAGGGATGCTCCCAGATGTGGTTTAATAAGGCAGGGATGCCTTTGTTTTTCCCGCTTTCTGCCATGAGAAGGTCACCTTCATGAATTAGAATTTATTGCAAATCAAAATGCCCCTTTTTTACTTGGCCTTTTAATTTCAAATGTAGGAGAAGCAAACAAGGGCACTTTTTTCTCTTCCTCCCCCACCGTCTTACAACTCAGTAGTTAATGCAGTATTGAGTGTTAAGTGACACATTAAGTGTCACTTTCCCTGTTTCTTGTTAGTTCTGCTCATGTGACATTCATCTTTCAGGCAATTGAGGTGATGGTTAACCCTTGGTTATGTCTCGGGTTACAAAAAAGTGAGCTCAGAGACTTTGCATGACACGAACTCTTATCATCACCCTTCAGCGACAAAAGAACACAGGAAGGGAACAGCCACCTAGAATGACAGAGATAGAGAGGAGCCCAGATACTCCCAGTTCCCACCACAGATTCTATCTGAAGTAGGCGAGACTACATTCCTGTGCCTCGTGATCTGGCTCTGGCATGAGATTAGCTACCCTGAGATCAGCAAGGCACCAACAGTATGGGGGAGAGGAAGGAGGCAAAGTGAAAACCTGGATGCATTTAATGTTTGGGGAAATGGCTAACATGGAGAGACAACTGAGTGAACTGCTTTGATGCATATTTCCTTTCAAAGAGATTTATAGTGTGTGAAGTTCTGAGGCCACACCAGAGACTGCAGCTGAAAGAAGCCAGGCAAAAGACTAGGTTTGCCTGAACTGAACTGAAGCATTTTTAAAGGGGGGCATATCTATGGAACATAGGACACACTGTTTCTTTTGGCCCTTTGAGGACCAGTTCTCCAAAACGCTTTAAGTAGCTCTGTGGATATAACCGTTATCGAGGAAGAAGTACATCACCGGCTGTGATCATGTTTACAGTCACTGTGTCTCTGCAATGTTTCGTGCAAACAAGGCAGCTGAAAAATGTGCCATGATCACACCAATCAATGCCCGAAAGCAGCATCTGTCAGTGTGGGCAGACTTGCTGATGAGAATCCTTCCTTTATAGGACTTCATCCATGACAGACAATGTACTTTTGTACTCCAAATCTTTCATAATTTTAAACACAACTACAGCTTCTTTACAAACTTAACACTGAACACAATCTCTTGGGTACACGCAGGGCTCGCCATGTAACAATTTTGTAGCAGCAACGGGATAACTTCCCACTTTAATTGATTCCTTTACAAGAGCATTGGTCCAGCACAGTTAATGGGATAATTGGTAACATGATATTTTATGCATTCATTCATTCATTCATTTCTTTTCTTTTTAAAAATACCCTGCCAGTAAGAATTGCTTTCAGGGCAGCCAACAACACATGATAAAGCAATTAGTAACATAAAATCAAAAGCAGTAAATAGTAGGATTAGAAACAGCAAGATTTGAAACAGATAAGCTAAAACCACAAGATAAAAACTCACCCCAGCCAACATTTAGGAAGGTATCTTATAGAAGTCAGACTATTGGCCCATCTAATGCAGGTTTTATCTGCACTGGCTGGGAGAATCTCAGCAGGATTTCAAACCGGGTTCTTTCCCCAGCCCTACATGAAGATGAACCTGAGTTCTTCTGTGTGCAAAGGATGGGTTCTGCCACTGAGTTAGGGCCTGGGAAAATAAAACTGTTTCCTGATGCTGAAGAGACGAGTAGGTGCCAGCAAGCAAGCATCACAACTGTCAAATGGGTGTTGGAAAGAGCAGCACTGTATGAGAGAAGGCCTTGCTTCATAAGGCAAACCAGTGAATGCTTAAGTGCAGAGGCTTCACATTTTTATTCAAAGAAACCTGTATTTTATTATGTGGCAGGGCCCTGCTACAGCTTGGAGTGTTGTCTTTCTTACGTGCTGCCCGCAAGTACTTGAGTGGTACAAAAGGGAAAGTGTTCATTCAGGAAAGAACCGAATAAAATTAAGAAACAAGTCCACTGTGGAAAGAACTAACTAAATAAATGGTGCTCAGTTTGTTCATGTGACATTGACATATCTGTGGGTGATATTCCAAGTTAGTCATACAGGAGCCCCAATGAAATTGACAGACAGGTAATTTTAAGTCCATGGATTTCACAGGGTTTGCTCTGAGTCTGACTAACATTGGATACCACACTATAGTTATATACTGAGAGAAAGGGGGCTATAAATTCCCTTTGGATTCTGAACAGTGGAAATATGCCTGCACTATTTGCAAAAATCCAAAGATGAAAAATCAATAGGCAGAGACTGTGGACTTTCCTCAAAGAAGGTTCTTGAATAATGGGATTGTTTTTCTTCTCTGAGGAAAGAGGCTGTGTGTTTTCAATCCACAATCTCATTTCCAGTTTAAACAGCTGTTCAAACACAACTGGAGGAAAATTTGAAGCAGGTTCTGTAGCAGCATTCTGTCAGGATTAACAGGTTACTGTGGACCTTGATCACTTTTAACTCTCCCAGTTCTATTTTTCCAATAAACTGAACAGACAAATATTGCAGCCTGAAATATATCTGTTTGGAAACAGAATAATTTAAAAGTTGCAGTAACCATAAGTGGAGTGATACATTCGGGTGTCAGGGTTGGGAGTTTTTACCTTTGTTTTCTGTGTCACATGCATGCCACAAATTGTAAATATAACATATGAGAATAAAGAAGCCTCAATCCATTAGTGATCATAATATCAATATGCATATGTAACAGGGATTTTGTGGAATGGATCATCTTTCAGGTCCAGTAATCATCTTGTTCTGGCAGTCCTTCTGTATCTTAACATAGCAATTTGCCAATATTCCAAATCAAACCATTGTCCCATTTAGCTCAGTATTAGCCACCTCTCCATGGTTTCAGCAAGATTTCCAGGGATTGAACCTGGAACCTTTCTTTGGGTTCAGAACCATGCATAGTCCAACGAGTGTTGCCCTTTTAATATCTCTGAATGCATGGTCAGGTTGTTCTCCAACCACTTGTACTGAACCTAGATTCCCCCAATCAATCCAATCCAATCCAATCCAATCCAAATAACTTTATTGAACTAGCCATTGGCCATGACAAATCTGAATCAAAAATAAATAGAAGCAAAAGGGGTGTAGTGCCACAAATAATGGTCTCTATTTAGATCTCTGTGTCTCCCTTGCAGTTCACTGCTATATTGTCCAGGGTTTTCTTTCTGATCTTTTTGGCCGCCAAAGCAAAAAGGGTGACTTTATGAGTCACTGAAGCATTTACATCACTAAGAAGCCATAGGGCCTTCTCTGCTGGGGAGAGACATCTTTCCTGTACGGATGGTAAGGTGAGAAATTGCCTCCTGGGTCCAATGTATAGTGGGCAATATAGCAAATAGTGCAAGATGCCTTCCACTTGCAGTTGCCCACATACACAGGGTCTGTCTTTGTATGGTACCCTGTTATATCGTCCATCTAAGATGGAGGAAGGCATAGCTTGAAAATGCAGCTCAGTAAAAGCGAATCTAAGTGAGGCTGGCTGGAGATTCGACAGGTAGCTGGCTCTAAAATGGACTGTTTTTAGAAAGAGGAACCAAGGAGGAGTGCAGTGTAGGCACTCTTTCTCCTGTCAATAACTCCTTCAGTGGTGGGAAGGAATGTGATGAAAATTCCTGCCCTTTTATATCTTGGAGCTTAATGGCCAGTGGAGAGCTCCGCAGGGAAACTGGGTCTTGTGATCATTCTTCTCACTTTCCTTTAAAACTGATTCATGTTAGTGAATGCCACGACTACCAGAGGCTAGCAGCTTTATTCTCCTCCTCTGCAAGAAATTAAAAGGGATCTACTACACCACCTCAGTCAGGATATGGCAGCAGTTTGAAAGCACACTGCCCTCAAAGGACCTTCTGAATTTCATTGTGAAGCCCGAGTCAAGGGTCAAGCAAAACCAGCTTGTGGTGGCCTGAGGTGTGAAAGTTAGCTTGAGAGACCAAGGCAAAGATGTGTTTGAAGCAGCACCTCACCTGCATTGCACGGCAATGAAAAAATGAGAGTTCACATTCCTCTTCTTTTTCCTCTCTCTGGAAATGGAGATGATTTCAACAAGGCCTGATAATACATTTTCAACTCCTTTGTTTTTATATGTAAGTTCATGTAATAGCTTTCATTATTCTTTTTAGTCTTTTCCATGGACACTCAAGTCAAGGCCTGCAATATGTATTTACTTCCTTGTTTTGGTTTTTTTTGAACTAGGTGATCATTAAAGCAGGAGAGGATATATTAAGTCTACCTTTAGGACTACAAGGACGCCATTTCGTTCTCCATCAAATTGGCTGCCGTGGTTCAAAAGCTTTCTGTGAAAAAGAAGGAGGAACCTCTGTAGTCAGACATGTCTTCCCAAAACCAGTTCAGAACAGGGCCAGGCTGGACTTGTGGAGCTCCTGTGTTTGCTCCAAATGGTTGTGGTAACAGACTTTGCTTATTGAAAAAAGCAAAGCTAGATAATGCAGCTGGCCTTGGCTGATCTTTCTCCACCCACTATCCCTCCTTGATAACATTTTGAGAAAAACCAGAACCACAAAAATATACTTTCTCCCTGGAGCAAAAAAAAATGCATCACAGATGGCTCCTTGGGTTTATATATTCTCTTTCTGATTTGCTGTAGGTGAATCCACAGCTGTTGTTGATTTTGTGACTAAATTGATAAGCACAGCTCAAGTGCCATTCAAGAAGTTAGAAAATATATACACATTACATAGCCTTGGCTTTTTTTACATACATAAGAATAGATCCCTTGCCCCTCATGAATGCATTTTATATCTGAGGCTGCATCTTTTAGGGTACCCATCTGAAAAAAAGGAATGATTTCATCATGTTTTATGTTCATCTACTAGGATGATTTACAAAAGTACTTAAATCATTCTTCATTTTCCTAATTAGAAAATGTTCTCTTACCAATTCATCATTTAAGAAGCCTTTGCTGAAAATAAGTCTGTGATTGTTTTGGTGATGTAGTATATTCCTGATAGAACACTTTGTTCTGTCTTGCTGTTTTCTACATGGTTCATTGGAAGGCTCTCTCAATCTTGACTACAGAAAAATATGAACCAGGCTTCCAGAACTGCGTCGTCCTATTGATGGTTGAGATTGTGCCTGGGATAATGTGCTTCCTGTTGTCCAGCACCGCAGTGTGTAAAACTGCACAACAGCCATGCAGGGCCTGCCCTATAAAAGGTAAAGGTAAAGGTAAAGGGACCCCTGACCATTAGGTCCAGTCATGGCCAATTCTGGGGTTGCGGTGCTCATCTCGCTTTATTGGCCGAGGGAGCCGGCATACAGCTTCCGGGTCATGTGGCCAGCATGACTAAGCCGCTTCTGGCGAACCAGAGCAGTACACGGAAATGCCGCCATTTACCTTCCCGCCGGAGCGGTACCTATTTATCTACTTGCACTTTGACATGCTTTCGAACTGCTAGGCTGGCAGGAGCAGGGACTGAGCAACGGGAGCTCACCCGTCACGGGGATTCGAACCGCCAACCTTCTGATCGGCAAATCCTAGGCTCTGTGGTTTAACCCACAGCGCCACCTGCGTCCCTCCTATAAAATGTAGAGTGAGGCAATTGTTTCAAAAGACTGCTAATTCAGGTACAGCTGTAGCTGTCTCTGGCTATTCCGCCACATGGCCTCTTTTGGGCCGCCTAATCTGGCCTTGCTGCTTCAGGTGTGCTGGAGGATGCTATCCCATCACCAGCATTGAACTAAGACTTAGCTGCCTGTCCAGTCCATCTCTGTACATGATACTGACGGGGACCATGATCTTGTCCTTTGTCTCAGGCTGCAAAATGTGAAGCCAAACCAAGCAGCAGATGAATCGTGGTGGCATTTGGAACCAGGATGTGGTAGCCAGCAGGGTAGCCAGCCTTTGCCCAGTTGTCAGCCTATCCTCAAATAGGATAGGAAATGGGCATGTTGTTCATGTTCCACATTTCTCAATGATTTAGGCATAATTGTGGTAAATTCATGTTCTTCAAAATGCCTTGCATAAGGTCAAAATCCTAGAGTTTCCCAGTGCTTCCTTGATCTCCTTTCACTGCCTGGCCCACTGAGGACGAAGCATGTGGTCACTGTGCAGAAAGACAGTGTGGCAGACTTTCTCAATGGATGAGTCATAAGAGCAAAGGGTCTTTTCCGTAACTGCATCACACTTCACTTCACTTACCTCCTTGTGTGTCTCATATTGCATTTCCACTCAATCATCCTTTCAGCTGCTTCTTTTTACATCTTCATTTTCATCACGCTTAGGTAGTCTGAAAGGTTTCGGTATTGTTCTAACTGGAGCTCATGCAGAAGCATGTTAATAAAGCCCCCGCCGCCGCCTGACAAGGTACACGAAGTGGAACAGTTTGGTCTGCAGCACCAATGAAAACAGATGGAAGAAACAGGGCTGTGTGTGATGTAAGATGTATCCAAATGTGGAGGATCTTGCCCATTTATCATAGGAGACTGCTGACAAACAAGTGACAGTAATGAATGTGCCTCTTGAGATGCAATCTGGATCTCCTGTATCCGAGGAAAATCTATCCGTTGGCATGTTAGTGGCGAATAGCTGCCTTGCTTAATTGATTTCCAACTGTATCATATTAGAGGGGAGCAACAGTGAAAAACATACCACTGAATTAACTGTGCGGAATTGGTGAGTACCATCCTCCCGCCTTGTCACGCAAACTGCTGAACAGTCCATTGCAAGGGCCCTTTTTAATGGTATGCAGTGACTGGGCCAGGTTTCAGAGGCAGTATATCTATGGATAGCAGCTTCTGGGAGCAACCACAGTAGAGATTAAGAGCCTTTATATCCTGCTTGTTGGCTTCTCAGAAGCATCTCATTGGCCACTGCAGAAAACACGACACTGGACTGGATGGGCGCAGTGGATGTGATCCAGCAGGGATCTTTTTGTGTTCGTTATCTGAACTGGATGTGTTATTTGCTCATGAGAATTCACATGAGCTACCCGTTCAGCGGCTCTTTTAACAATGTATGTGAATGTGGTTCTTTTGTGTACTTTTTTTAAATAAAAAAATCGTGTTGGATTGAAATGCAATTCAGATAATAATTTGCATGTTATGAAACCTCAGCACTTGTTGGTCTGCAAGTGCCCATCGTGTTGTGAAACAGCAGAAAAAAGCAGCCTTATGAGACTCAAGTGTTCTGTGTTAACACACAATTTATGCATACTTTTTTTTAAAAAAATGTGCATTTATAGTGCAAAGCAATTTGGCCATACTTCTCTTTGATTCAGTAGGCTCATAAAATACAGCATGAATCTTGAATGTCATTTGTTTGGAGTAGGGGAAGAGAGCTCAGATTTCTCAAACACATATTTGTCAAACTAATTGTTGTTGGAAATGAATAATTCACGTTTTTGTCCCAGACATACCATGTCAGGTCCAAGAGCTTTGGAGGTGGGGTGCTTTAGATGACCTTTGTATAATCATAATCATAATAACTTATTATTTATACCCTGCCCATCTGGTTGGGTTTCCTCAGCCACTCTGGGTGACTCCCAGCAGAATATTAAAAGCACAATAAAACATCAAATATTAAAAACTTCCCTAAACAGGGCTGCCTTCAGATGTCTACTAAATGTCAGATAGTTGTTTATTTCCTTGACATCTGAAGGTTGGGTGTTCCACAGGGTGGGCGCAACTACTGAGAAGGCCCTCTGCCTGGTTCCCTGTAACCTCACTTCTCGCAGGGAGAGAATCGCCAGAAGGCCTTTGGAGGTGGACCTCAGTGTCCGGGCTGAACGATGGGGTTGGTGATGCTCCTTCAGGTTACTGGACTGAGGCCATTAAGAGCTTTGAAGGTCAGCACCAATACTTTGAATTGTGCTCGGAAACATTCTGGTACAGGTCTTTCAGGACCAGTGTTATGTGGTCCCGGCGGCCACTCCCAGTCACCTGTCTAGCTGCCGCATTCTGGATTATTTGTAGTTTGGTGTTTGTTCCAACTATACAATTCTATGATTCTATCAGATGGTTGTTCAAATGCAGACTCTTCCTGTGTGTTTTAGAAGCAGATACAGAATAATACCATAACTGCTTTATTCTGTGATCTGTCAGAATGAGGTAACAATAATTGAATTCGAAGCCACTTTAGCAACTGGAAATGAATAAGACAATCAAGATGAATGCATACCAAAGTGATCCAAGCCCTGGGCATTATCATCAGCAATTCCCTGTTGTAACAGAAGGCTGCCATCTGGTTTCACATGACTTTTGCAGATCCCTGGCCCACCTTTTTCATTACTTTTACTAGAATACTAACTCCTGTTTAGCA
This sequence comes from Podarcis raffonei, assembly GCF_027172205.1. Lineage (NCBI taxonomy): Eukaryota > Metazoa > Chordata > Lepidosauria > Squamata > Lacertidae > Podarcis > Podarcis raffonei. The sequence goes on from NC_070610.1 coordinate 52,404,259, forward strand.
GCCCATCCTTTATTCAAAGGAAGTTCAAAGGAATGTAACGCAAATGTTGCTAATCCTCTGGAACTCCTGAATAACCAAGTCAAGTTCATGGAATCACTCGTATAAGGGGCGCCGGGTACGCAAGGTGTCAATTAATAGAAGGTGGGCTATCGGTAAAATAGACAGAAGAGCATGAAAACAGTAACTGAAATGGGAATTCTTTAGCTGAATTGAACGGCAGGAGTTAAGTATGAAAAATTAAAATGGGTGTCTGTTGCTGTTGGCATCCATCAGCCTTGAGTGACAATGGAGTGCACTTCTGGGGGTGACGTCTTTGTTGTTGTTGTTGTTTAGTCATTTAGTCGTGTCTGACTCTTCGTGACTCCATGGACCAGAGCACGCCAGGCACTCCTGTCTTCCACTGCCTCCCGCAGTTTGGTCAAACTCATGCTGGTAGCTTTGAGAACACTGTCTAACCATCCCGTCCTCTGTCGTCCCCTTCTCCTTGTGCCCTCCATCTTTCCCAACATCAGGGTCTTTTCCAGGGAGTCTTCTCTTCTCATGAGGTGGCCAAAGTATTGGAGCCTCAGCTTGAGGATCTGTCCTTCCAGTGAGCACTCAGGGCTGATTTCCTTAAGAATGGATAGGTTTGATCTTCTTGCAGTCCATGGGACTCTCAAGAGTCTCCTCCAGCACCATAATTCAAAAGCATCAATTCTTCGGCGATTAGCCTTCTTTATGGTCCAGCTCTCACTTCCATACATCACTACTAGCCACTGCAATAGCAGCACTGCAGTGAGTGCAAGGCTGGGCAGGGTGGATGGAGGTCCTGGGCTGTACAGACAACATGACCCTCCCACTTGGCCTTGCTGGTGAGGAATGGCTGCTGTCCTTGTTACTTCTTTGCTGCATTACTGCCAAATTGTGGGAAATTTTACCATGGGCTGAACTGGAGGGAGTGTCAAGGAGAGCAATTTGGGAGTCAGTTGGATAACAGTGCCAGTTACTATGATAGGTATTTACTGGCAAGCACCTTACTGACCTTTGCAGCCTTGTGATCTCTTTTCCATTGAGATATTTGGCCATATGTGGAGTGCAAATGTCACAGCCCTTAAGCATTTGTCCAGATGCACCCATATTAAAGGGTAAAAAGGGACTATTGCAACAGCACTGCTCACTTGGTAAGAATCAATAGGGGTTGGTAAAGCAAAATGCAGAACTGAATTGAACTTTATGCTAGTAGCATGGAGGCCCACCCAAACTGTGCCCTATTGCAGAATGCAACTAACTGAGAGAAGAACCTTTGCTTAGGGACGTTTTTTATATCTGATGTTTTATTCTGTTTTTAATCTGTTGGGAGTCGCCTAGAGTGGCTGGGCAAACCCAGCCTTATGGGCAGAGTATTATTATTATTATTATTAATAATAATAATAATAATGTAATGTAATAATAAAATAACAACAACAACTGGATGAGCCCATCTAACATGGCACATTCCACATATTCATTAGCTCTTCCAATCTCAGACATATTGGCTGCCATCATTGTTCCACCCATCCTTTGTGGAGGGATAGTGGGCAAAACGACAGACATCACTTTCCAAATCACATGGAAAGAGTTCCTTTAGCAGGGGTGATCTTTATTCTTTGCTTAAGTTAAATCTGAGATATTTAGAGCTATAAGCCCCCAGACAAAAGGGTATTATTGAACATTCCTGGCTTCAAAAGGAATTCCTGGGATATTGGCTCCACAAGCTTCCTGGAGGGGATTTTGTACCATCCATGGCTTCATATCTATATGCTGCACATGTTTTGCTTTTTCCCCAAAACCAATATCACTCACTAGCAATGGTTCTATGATTATTATTTTTAAAAATGTGTTTACAACTAATATTATTATTACATCATTTTCATTTCTGAATATTAGATCAAGTTTCTGAGCATCTTTTTCCAGTCTATGCATTCATAAACATTGAAAGTCTGTTTCATGTAATAATTTTGCATTTATGGAATAGGCACACTATATTTTTGTGGAATTTAACACACATGCAAATACCACCAAAAAGGCAGGATATAACTGGATCAGTGGCTGTAAGCAGCAGCTAATCTCACATCATGGAATTAAATTTAAATGGGCTTAAGTGTTTCAGAGGCCTACCAGACCTGTTTGTTCCATAGCAAAATATCCTGCTTGAAAATATAAAGTCTTTTTTTAATTTTCCAGAACTGACAAATCCCTAACATTCTGTTTACTTAAACATCCAGACATACTTGGTTAGATAAACAGAAAAAAATGTAAAGCAGAAATAGATCTTGAATATAAATGTCTTCCCTGAGAAAACAGTGACGGTCTGAAAGTTTTAAGAATGTCTATCCCAAAAGTATGAAATGCCCACATATGTTTTGATCTGGATGGGGGAGGTGGGGCTACAAACAGACTATTAGCAAGAACGCACACATTGAATAGTTAGGTAAACAGACAACACCTTTGGCTTCATAGAACATCAGCCGCTGACTTTACTGGAGTCATAATTTGTCATGCTTTTTGCCATACCTGAGTACAACACCACATGTATTTTGTAAAAGAAGTAAGAAATGAGACAGAAAATAGCATTTCTGTTTTTCCTATTAAAAGCAGTGTGTGTGTGTGTACACACACACGTCATCTGTTCTAATATAAGGTCCAATTTTATTTTGTATTCTGCAGAGCAAGAAAACAACTGTTCTAGGCTACAGATTATATTTTTGTCGTAAAATACTATATAGCTATCCCTAAAGAAGCTGGGCACCACCTAGCAAAAGTTAAACACTGCGAAGTCCCACTGATGCACTTAACTTTACCACTGAAATCACTGTATCTTCAAGGTGCTCAGCTATGACTGGATTATGTCACCCCCTCTCTTTTTTTTAAAAAAAAACCACTTATGTGTGCAAGAGTAAGTCTGGCCTCCTCCTTCTGAACCCTAATGGCTTCCTTCTGGGTGAGGAAGCAGCACATTTGTAAAATTTGCACCTGTATAAATATCCTGTGTCCATGTGTGCAGAACCTTTCAACAGCGAAAGCTGATTGGATTCAAGATGTGCTTTGAATGTTTTCTGCTGCCTTAGTGCAAAGTGACAAGTGTTTGACAACGCCTGTGACTGGGAAGCAGGAACTGCAATGAAATTAAAAGCAATAATATATTATCACTAGCTTTAGGGGTTGTGGAAAGAGTGTTGTGGTGAAGAAAATGACACTCCACACCCACAAAATTATTTGAAGTAATATATTGCCTCTCTTTGACTAACAAATCAATTCTGTGCACATCTGTCCTCAGCCCAGCTGAGTTTATTGTGACTTACTCCCAAGTAAGTGTGTATAGGATTGCAGCCTGTATGTAGAATCAAATGACAAGAATGATCTTGACCACTTGTGCAGCATTCCAGAGCGTTCAAAGCAATTCAAATCATTGTAAGCATCTCAGCAAACAACTCTACAAGATCATTAACTCTACAAGCATCATTTTGAAATAATAATAATAATCCAGGCTGGTTCACAACAATATAAATGCATTCTAAATAAAAATTAATACATTGAAAACAGTAAATGCAACATCCACAGTAAGTCAGAATAATTACGAAAAGCTTGGCAAAAATGCTTGGGTGAAAAGGCAAGTCCTTAACAGGAGCAAAAAACGCATCAAGTTTGGCACTTGCCTTGTTTCAGAGGGGAGATGATTCCAAAGGCTGGTTGCTGCACAGAAAATGCCCTTTCCTTGGTTTCTGCAAGATAAATTTCAGCAAGCTATGGAAAAATGAGGGCAGCCTTCTTTGAAATCTGAATGTGTGGGTAAGCTTAGCTTAGTATGGGGAAAAGTACTCCCTCAGGTAACTGCATCCCAAGTTGTTTTGTTCATATTCCTTTTTAAAAATATATTATTTAAATATATACCCCATCCATCCTCCCAAAGGAGCCGAGGCTGGCAAACACACAAGCAATAAAACAGTTGAAACACCTAAAAACAATTCTAATACAGATGCAGATTAAGAAAAATCTTTACTTAGAAAACTTGCTGCAAGGGGAAGATCTTCAGTAGGTGCTGAAAAGGGAGCAGAGACACTGCCTTCTGATATTTTAACAGGAGGGAATTCCAAAGGGTAGGTGCTACAACACGAAAGCCTTGATTCCTGCCTTGTGCAGAATGGACCTCTTGATAAGATACTACATGCAGTCTCTTATCCTATGGGCAGTCAGTGCAGCAGTTTCAACAAAGAGGTGGCGTGCTTGTGATAAGTTGCACCACTCAACAACGTAGCGACTGAATTTTGCATCAGCTGAAATTTCTGGACCAACTTCAAAGGAAGGTCCACATAGAGTGCATTGCAGTAGTCCAGTTTCAAGGTCACCAGTGCCTGGGGGTACTATGGCCAGACTCTCCCTGTCCAGAAGCAGCCATAAGGTGTTAAGCAAAGGCTAATAGGCACCCTTGGCCAATGCAGCTCTCTGGTCCTCCAACAACACCCCACCCCAATATAAACCCGATCCTTCAGAAGGAGTGCAGAGAAGCACCCAGAACAAGCAGACTGCTTAAGTCCTGGAATCAGGAAATGATTATAGAACATCCATCTTGTCAACATGCAATGTTAGCCCTCATCCATCCCTCCCCTGCTATCAGGCACTGATCCAAGAATTGCACAGCCACACCTGATTTAGATGTATCAGTGAAGTAGAGCTGGGTGCCATCAGTATATTGATGACACTATACTCTGAATCCCTTAATAGCTACTCTCAATGGCTTTAGCAAGATGTTACAGAGCATTGCAGACAATATGGGACCTTTTGTACCCCACAGTATAATTGCTAGGGGGCTGAGATGCAACCACCCAGTGCATTCCAGTATATTGTCCTCATTCCCCGAAGCCTGGGGAATTGAGAAAGATGTCACAATTATACAAGTGACATGGTTCTGACAAATGGCTTTGGTGATTTGATAAATGGACTCCATTCATAAAATCTTTGGAGCAATTGGAGTTGCAAATGCAACACCATGGCAAAAGTATAAATACTTTGCTTGGGAGATTCCTTTGTGGGTGTTTTGGTGGAAGGAAAACAATAGCAATTGGTGGAACAAAATGCCACCTGCTCATTCTAAATCCCCAGTCGTTCAGAAAATGCATCACATGGTGCCTAAAAAACTCTTAACACCACAAAAGTAGTTTCATATTATCAGTGTGGAACATATGTCTTCATAGAAGCATGAAAGCAGCTAAATCTTCATGCACCACATAGTCAAACTATGGAACATGTCCCCAAAGGAGGCAGTGATGGCCACCAACCTAGATGGCTTTAAAAGAAGATTAAAGAGATTCATGGAGGAGAGGACTATCAATGGCTACTAGCCATGGCAGCTATTCTTTGCCTCCATGACCAGTAATGCTTCTGAAAACCAGTTGCCGGAAACCACAGATGGGGCTCTTGTGCTCAAATCTTGCTTGTGGGTTACCCACAGACATCTGGTTGGCCACCGTGAGAAGAAGATGCCAGACTAGATGACCATTGGCCTGATTCAGCAGGTTCTTATGTTCTATTCCCAAATCCATGCTTAGGCTATTGCATAGTGGCATTTTTTCCCCTTCTTACAATCTTTCAACATTGGCTTTGCAAAGCAGATGTTTGTGAAAGCTGAAGAATAGGTTACCGGTCTGGATTTACTGACCAGAAAATAATATGGCAAGAGTTGATGTAGTTAAGGTGCAAAAGATACAGTTTCTTCTATAATGGCTAGGTTCTTCCTGGAATCTGACATGTATAAATGACATTAGTGCTCCACGGGGAATCAAATAGCTGAGCTGGTGCTTGCGATAATCTTTGGTTTACACAAGAGCTGGGAGGCTCTTTGAAATGATACCAGCCTGTAATCATGTTATCTAGTGCTGCATATTCATAAATCTCATTTGTGTTCTTTGCAAGGATGGAGAGATTTGTATATATTTTGGAGGCTCAGCACCACACCACCCCCATGAAAATCCAGTTTCTTGATTTAATCTGATGAAAGTGGAATGAAAGCCCTTTTTAAAGTCCTGATACATGCTATTCCTGTTTCAAGCACTGTGTGTTCATCGCATATGACCTTGCTTCCTGATGATCTGGCGCAATGCCTGGGCACACTTCAATGATCCACTGAATAGCTTGATTCTGCCATGTGGGAGACAATAAAAGAGCATTTGGCATCAATTATCCTTCCCTTACTTCCAGTAAAATTGAAGCACCAAACATTTTAAAAGATTGTATATAAAGTCTGGATTTCCATTAACCAGAAACAGTTGGTGTAAATAATATTTACACAAACTCTTTGACCAGCCCTAGGTAATATATGCTCTCTTTTTCTTATCATGTGACAGATAATTTTTACAAGTGCAAAGCATTTCACACCTGCAAAGAATAAAAAAATCTGGCAAATGAATTATAGAAACATTTTATATAGCAGCACATTTGTGATGGGAGAGAGAGATAGCAACATGAATGTGGCTATATTGCTATATTAGACTACAATTCTGAAATATTAATCATTCAATCATTTTATTTGTACACCGGCTTTCCAAAGTTAAAATCATGCTCAAGGCAGCTTACAACATATAAAAAATTACACAATTACAAACATAACAAAAGTAGTCATAAACAACAAATAAAACATTGAAAAGTATACAACCAAATCAAACAATTTCCATCTAAACTGAGCCAGCGTTTGTCCACAGACAGCTTTCCAGGTCATGTGGCCAGCACGACTAAACTGCTTCTGGTGCAACGGAACACCATGATGGAAACCAGAGTGCACAGAAACGCTGTTTACCTTCCTGCCACAGCGGTACCTATTTATCTACTTGCACTGGCATGCTTTCAGACTTCTAGGTTGTCAGAAGCTGGGACAGAGCCAACGGGAGCTCACCCCATTGCACAGATTCGAACCACCAACCTTCTGATTGGCAAGGCCAAGAGGCTCAGTGGTCTAAACACAATCACATATGAGCCCAACCCTTTATGTTGCCTCCGGAAAACTACTGATAGTAACTACAGTAGTCAGGAGTAGAATTCTAATTACTGAAGAATGTAGACATCCAGTCAGAAACTCAACCCAAAACATCATGTCAAATTGTGGGTCCTAGAAGCATTAAGCACCCAAAGCAGAGATAAGCCAAACAACCAATTGATGTCCATGCCTGAAGGAAAGTGAGACAATAGCTTCTGAGTAGCCATAAAAGTGGGTTCCTTTCTAGTCACATGGAATTGGAAATGTTACCAGGCCTTGAAGATCCAACCAGCCTCAAATGCTACAAGGTTAAAACAAGGGCAGATTTTCCAACAGATTAAGACACTGTAACAGAAAAAGTTTCCACGACTAATGTTTTATGTGCTGTGAGAATTTAATTTAAAAAAAGAAGAAGTTTGGAATATACCTACACCTGCAACTGATAACAGTTCCTGTGACATTCATGCTTTCGTCACCATCACCTCAAAAAGTCTTGTGCAGCCTAGAGTATGTGCTCAGCACCTTTAAAGACTTTGTAAGCCCTCCATGAAAACAAGTGCATGTTAGAATACCTAAATATGCCAAGGTGTTGAAAGGAAATACATAAATTCAGGGGCACATGCTCTCAACGTGGAAGGCTGCAGCACCAATTGGAGGATTCTACTGGCATGCACACATTGTTTATATAGTAAAGAGTGAACGCCACACAGTTCACATAGGATTGACTCAGAAATAGGCTAAACTACTTCCTCCCAAATAACTTTGCATATTTTGAATCCAATCCAATTTGGACTGAGCCCAAGTTCTGAGTTCTTTTTTGTGCATTTTTTTGTGGGGAGGACTTGGGACTGCTGAATTTGGTTTCATTTGAAGCAGGATAGTAATTAAATTGTGCACGACGGTTCCTGAGACTGTAGATTTTTTTTTGTCTTTGTCTGGCTACAATTGTATGCCACTATGAATCAATATGGCTGACTGAACCTTTCAAAACTACACTGCTTAGCATTCTCAAGCAATATATATAAATCTCTAGTCTGCTGTATATATTTTGAAAACGTGTTTCTCTGTTTGCTATATATTTGGAGAGCTCTTGAGATATCATAACCAAGTTTTGAATGGTGGTTCCTGAGATCAAAGCAGGGTTGTTGTTGTTTTGTTCTGTGTCTGGAGACAACTGAACGCCATTTTGAATCAAGATGGCAGCCAGAATCTTTCAAAGCAGCACATGTTTTAACAATGGATTTCAAAACTGAACAGTATTGTTCTTTTGATTTCTTAGAATCCCCAAGCAAAGCTGGGTGAAAGGCTCCTAGTATTAAATTAATATTTGCGTGCAGTCCATATGCTGCATGCTTACTCAACAGTAAGCATGAGTTCAGTGGGTCTTATTCCCAGGTAAATTTCCAAACTATGGTTGTTTAACAAAAGGTGAATGCTGTAGTAGTTCTATCACCAGGCTATTACAGATGTATGTTGCCATTGGACATGGAAGCCTGAGTTCTCATCCTGAAATAACACATTTCATTAACCCCTAATTATGTTACCTTACCTAGAAACACCAGCTTTAAAGGTCATAAACTGATTGTGACATTTTTGGACACAGTAAACATTTAACAATAAACTGCCAAAGTTGATGGAATGGCTAATGGAATTGCATTGCAATGAGCAGTAATAAACCATTGTTCTGACTTTTCCAACATACTGCAGAAATGCTTGTGCAATATGTTTAGCAAGTTTACTGGAAATTGAAGTCAAGGTTCAGAAAGTACAAGCTATAAAGAAAAGAAAGGGCCCTAGGCTAGAACATGGAGCTACTGAATGCAACCTTACACAGACATTGTTTTGTGTGTTTCGCTACATGACTTGCTACAGCGGCTATCTATGTTTAAATAGAGCAGTGGTAAATATTCATTTAAATAAATGCTACTCAGAGATTATGTATCATTGATTTGACCGTTTGGCCTCCTGCTTACATTCCTTGCGATGCCCACAGGCATTCAGAATTTTTGGTTATTGAAATAGGATTTATGCCATTAGCATTTAAAAAATGTAATCTACCATAAATAAAGTACACAGTTTTAGAGAGACAAATGTCACATAGAAGCAATTTTGCAAAGGCAAACGATTCCCAGTAGGGATCATTTATCAAATTTGAGGACAGAATTTGTGAGTGCAGTCACTTTCTTTCTTTATTCACCCCCCCCCATTTTTTGACCTAATCAACTCCTATCTAAAACATAAAACCCTTTGTGCCAATATGTAGTTGAAGATGAATGACAGATAGTATTTATCTCCTTTTATAACTATAGGCATGAGTGGAGTGCCGCAAATCCAACATTACTTACTAGAATTTTAAAAATCAGAGCCTCCTTCAGAAAGGAGGCTATCCATAAGTTGTTGGCATCCATTGATCTTGAGAGACAATGGAGTGTGCCTTTGGGATGAAGTCAAACTGCAGTGTTAGCAGCACCAAAGTGATCTCCCCAGGGTGCAAGCCTAGGTAGTGTTATGGAGGTCCTGGGCTGCCCAGACGACAAGACTACCACTACCCCCAGTCAACCTCACTGATGTGGTCCAGAGGAAAGCATAGCAAGACGTCTGGCACCAGCCTGGCTGCAGAAGTTGCCAAAAGGAGGCCTATAAGGCGCCATCCAACCATCTTAGGGACTCTACTCCAAATTTGTGTAAGGTCTACTCCTTAGCTTTTTCTTCTCCCAAAGATATCCTGCAAGGCTGCAGATGTTTAGAAGAGTTTTCCTTCTCCTAGGTGATCTACCTTCACAGGTTTATGAGTCCCAAATGCCCCTCTACAGCACATGCAGAAACTGCCTTCTCGACCATTGGACCCACTATTGGTCCCATCCGCTCAATCCACTGGAGCCTGCCTTCTCATGCAGGGAAAGTCCCTAATTCACAGAGGGTTTGAAACTTATCGGCTACCTCACCTGGTTTAGCTGGCCTGTCAAAGCCAGTCCGAGGTGTGGCCACTGTCACATGCTGACAGCTTCTAGGAGCCACAGGTGAGAGTGTGGGGTGGGGACCAAAGATGGACAAACTACCCCAGAAGGAGCATATGTCCCCTGCCCTGCCCCTCCCCTAACACCCCATACACCCCAGTAAGTAAAACATAAATATCCATAAGTAGAACACAAATATTTGTGGCAGAAAAATGTAGGGCCTGACATGCAAATTCAAGCAGATACTGTAATGAAATAAGAAGTACTTGTGAGAGTATCTATTTGATAATCAGGGCAGTGAATTTTTAAGAGCACTTTGTGAGGACACTGCATTTTTTCCTATGAAAACCATGAAAGTACGGTATGTACATATTAGGAATAAATTCAGTTTTCTATGCATTTTTATGAGAAACTGCCTAATCCACAGTTCTCAAACCAATACAAAAGTGAAGCACAATTTAAGCATCAAAATCCTTATCTCCAAATTTTGTGATGTAGTACTCCAACTCAACAGACTTTACCAAAATGCATGTATCAGGGGGAGCTGTGCACGGACAAGCATATTTGACTGAAAATAACACACCCACACACACAATATATTTTATTAAAGCAAATTACTTGCAGAAATATTTATAGTGGGAGAAATTTGTGCTGAAATTCTGATAAATTTTTATGAGGATTTTTTTTAAAATAGAAAAAATAGCAAATTGCTGTGGAAATGCAGAGAACTAAATCTAAGAATTGAAAGATGAGAAACAGAGATATTGAAATTGGCAGATTTGTCAATCCCTAGCACAGGCTTCCTCAAACTCGATCCTCCAGATGTTTTGAGACTACAATTCCCATCATCCCTGACCACCGGTCCTGCTAGCTAGGGATCATGGGAGTTGTAGGCCAAAAAACATCTGGAGGGTTGTTTGAGGAAGCCTGCCCTAGCATGTATGCACTGTAACATGTAAAGAATTAGGCTATTTTCTGCAAGTAAACATTATGCACATTTAGTGTGCCTTTAATTAGGAATCCATCCATTGAATGGAACCTATCCATTCATACTTTGTACATGCTTTTCTTTTTCTTTTTTTTAATATGATATTTTATTAGTTTTAACAATAGAAAAATAGAACAATAAAAACACAGAGAAACAGAAAAAATATGAAAGACAATACAAACTTTCACAATACATAAAATACAAACATTTAGAAAAAGAAAGAAAAAAACAATCGTCACACATAAAATAAAATAAGAAAAACACAAATCACTCTTTTCTAAATATCCATCTTCACTTAACTTACTTTCCTGACTTCCTCACGCCTCCCTTTTTTATATCCCTTTTTAACAATTAGTTCAGCAAATTCATATCCTACTACTTTGTCCTTATATATTTTACCTCCCAAATTTATAATTTATAATTTTTATCTCTTATTACTAGAACCCCTTCATTTTATTTCAATGTCATCAGCATTCATACATTTTACAATACTTCTGTAAATAAATTTTAAATTTCCTCCAATCTTCTTCCACCAACTCTTCTCCCTGATCTCGGATTCTGCCAGTCATCTCAGCCATTTCCATATAGTTTTGTACATGCTTTTCTTAACAAGAACAACAATATCCCTGTAGGAAAAAGATAACATCTAAAGTGAAGGGTCATGTAGAGCTTGTTCTGCTTCTAGGTTTCCCATAATCATCTATTTGGTCACTGTAGAAAAGATGATAGAGTAGATAGGCCTTTGGTCTGAACCAGCAGGGCTCCCTCTTAAGTTTTCATGGGTATGGATTTGCTCATGGATTTGCTAATAGATTCTTCAGGGATCTCTCAAGCTCTCTTGTAGCTTGAGGAGCAGAAATGAGAGAATGTGATGGACAAAAGAAAACATTTACATATTTGGTGTTCACATTTCATGGAGAGCCACACATTTTACATTCTGATGTTTTTCTTTAAAGAAAATGTTATAGATTTGTTAGGGGGGAGAAAAGCTACTTTATCACACTGCTCTGTCAGCAAGTGCACGTGGGAAAAATAAATTGGTCAAATGCTGCCTTTCAGACATTTATTCCCACTTCTAATCAGTAGTAGATCATAATCTCAGCTCCCTAATGGAATTGAAAGCCATAATTGTAACAAGTCTGTAGTAGAACCACAGTGGAATTGTGGTTTTGTAAACTTCGCTTATTCCGGTGATAATTTAATATTGCAGCTAATCCATCAAAAAATAATCTTGGGCGCTCTATAAAAAATGGCCGGTGGCAGTACAAATACTAACAAGTGCCAGCCAGAATTGCTTCTCAAAGGTGGAAGGATTACATGCTATTCTGGGAGTAATAGAGAATTGTGGAGGACAAAATTGCCAGCAGAATCCATCAGCTTTTGCAGTCCTTTTTTCATTTTTGTGCTGTTTGTTTTATTTATTCTAGGTCGTTTTTCACAATGTTAATTTAAAACAATGAATAGATAGTAATACTCACATTCTGTCCTAAAAACAAAACAAAACAAAACCATTACATGAACAAGATTAATGGAAATATCTTTCAAGTGTGTATTTATTTGTAATTCATGTAATGTTAGTCTGAGTCTAGCTGTTACAGCACGTTCATGCTTTCAGTACCATAATTTGTAAAAATCTATTATATGAACTTTTTCATATACCTCCAGGCTGCTAAGATATATGCAAAGCCCTAATATGTGATCCCCACCTTGCAAATGCCTCCACAACAGGGAGACAATATTTATATGTAGAGGTTGATGTGACAGCTTTGCTGAATATGGCCTATCATTTTCTTGAAATCTTTATACTGTAACCCTGTTTTTCATTGGCTGCACTGATTGGCAAAAGCTATCCCAGTGGCATACTATTTGCTAACTTGACAGACAACCAAACCTTTCTCTCTTCCGGTTTCTGACTGGGAAAATATTTATTAAGGTGCTCATCTCACTCTATAAGCTGAGGGAGCCGGCGTTTGTCCGCAGACAGCTTCCGGGTCATGTGGCCAGCATGACTAAGCCACTTCTAGAGAACCAGAGCAGTGCATGGAAATGCCATTTACCTTCCTACCGGAGCGGTACCTATTTATCTACTTGTACTTTGACATGCTTTTGAACTGCTAGGTGGGCAGGAGCTGGGACCAAACAATGGGAGCAAACCCCATTGCAGGGATTCAAACCACTGACCTTCTGATCGGCAAGTCCTAGGCTCTGTGGTTTAGACCACAGAGCCACCTGCGTCTCTTGCCCTCACACCTATACCAAGCTGGAAAAATGAAGAAATAGTAAGTTTATCACCCATCCTCTACTCTCTCTCCCTACCTCTGTATGAAAAAAGAGAGAGGTTGCATGTTCTTTTGTATTTCATGAAAATCTTTAATTTATTTTTTTTAATTGCCCTATTACCGGTATCTCAACTACATTATGTCATGCTTAGTAGGCATTTGATAGGAATGAACTTGCTGAGCCTTTAATATCACTCCTCAGCTCATCACAACAATCTATTTGTATTTTCCACATATTTAAAAACAGCCCTGACTCATTAGGCCAAAGGACCATCTAACCAGCTTCTTGTTCTTGCAGAGGCCAGTTAGATGCCTACAAAAAGCCTGCAAGCAGGAGTCCCCACTTGTGGTTCCCAGCAACTGGTCGCCTTTGAGAGGGGAGGAAAAACATTGTCGTAGCCCTATCCTCCATGAATCTGTCTAATTCTCTTTTGAAGCCATCTAAGTTGGTGTCCAACTCTACATCTTATGGGAATGAACTCCATGGTTTGACTATGTGCTGTGTGAAGAAGTACTTTCTTCTGTAATCAAAGAATGTTAGAAGGAAAACATTTATTTTTAGAGAAAAATATACCCAAGCAGAAATATCTAACTATTAAACTGTTGGCTAATTCCCCTTGCGGTGGAATGCAGACTTGGGACTTTAAGGGGGTACTAAGGTCTAAACAACAGATGCTAGGGCTTGCTGATAGGAAGGTTGGCAGTTCGAATCCCCACAACGGGGTGAGCTCCCATTGTTCGGTCCCAGCTTCTGCCAACCTAGCAGTTTGAAAGCACGTCAAAGTGCAAGTAGATAAATAGGTACCACTCTGGTGGGAAGGTAAACGGCATTTCTGTGTGCTGCTCTGGTTCGCCTAAAGCAGCTTAGTCATGTCTGCGGACAAACACCGGCTCCCTCGGCCTATAGAGTGAGATGAGCACGCAACCCCAGAGTCGTTCGCTGCTGGACAGAGCGGTCAGGGGTACCTTTACCTTTACCTAAGGATGTGAAATAATATAAAAACAGTATGAAAGGATGCTGGACATACTTTATAGAAAGAGAAAAACATTGTTCAGACTCTCCTAAAAAACATGGCTCAGACTCCCAAAGCTAATGTGCAACATCTGCTAAAAGGTGAAAAATTGAATTTGTAGCAAAATACACTGAAAAATATGCATTGTTGCTATCATCATCTTTGTCAAGAAGGATGGTCAATGCATCACCAATGGACTGAATGAATGGTATCCATGAAAGGCAAAAAGGACATTGACAAAAAGGAGGTACATTCAGAAAGTGAAACTGGCTAACGTTATTTGAAGGCAATGGGCGGGGGGAACCCTGAAATAAAATATCTGTGAAACACTTTGGTCTTGTGGTCCTTTTACCTACTTTTATTAGATCCTTTAAATGTAAGATATTGCACTTGCTTAAATATCCTTAAAACTGCCATTAAAGTGGTTAAATGCATAACAGATGCACAGGTTAGCCCTGCCGCTCATGGAGTTATATTAGCCACACAAAATTGTCAGCAAACTTTTCACAAGCACAATTTTCACCTGCTCATGTGGCCTCCACCTGTGCGGATTGCTGGCACACCCCAGCAAGGTCATTCGACCTGCAGACTCGCCTTGCTGCTCAGGAAGGCACTTCCCCTCATTTCACCTTTTACAGAGTATTCTCTGAGTGTCCAAAATCATTCAATGGCACTTACCTATATAAACTGAGCTGTGCTGCGATAGAAATACAGGTCTAACAGAAATCTATCTGGACATTTAGTTAATACAAGAAAGACCTTCTAAGCATTTTCACAGCCAGTCTCCGGTCCTAACATGTTTTACATTACAGCTCACAATGTTAACACTTGGCCAATGCGCCACAAACCTCCCAATGCATACGAATTACAGAAACATCTGGGTTAAATAGCTTCATGCCAATCCACTGAGAAAATTCACAGAGGATCCAGGACTCCTAAAAGAAATTGCTCGTGTTATATAGAAGATAGCAGGCTACATGCTTAGGGTCATAAACCCATTCATGGACACATAGGAACCATTTTGATTTACAACAGTCTACAGTGCATTCGGTATTAATGGAAGATCTGAGTCCCTTTATACAGCCCTTGAGTTTGAGGAAGGGTATGGAACCTCTCTTGGTCATAACAAGCCACATGTGTGGGCAGCCCACAAGGATCAACTCCATCCAATTTCATGTGGAGCTACTTAGCAAGTACTTTCAATTAAGAAAGTGGAGAGTAGCTTTTATACATCAGTGGTACCCAACAGAGCAGCGTTGAAGTGAAAAGACCCAAGAACTATGCGTGCCAGTCATTTGTTTTTTCCAGCAACATAATATATTCCCTGTACTGTACATTCAGCTGGCTTAAACATTACTCCATTTCCCTTTAAAAATTATTTCATTATTTAACAACCCCTGCTTTTATGAAACTTGTAAACCTTTCGCTGATTCAATGTACCTGTGTGCAGTTAATTATGCTGTTGAAGGCCTCCTCCTTCACTGCTTACTTAGAGCAGGTGGCTTATACTGCAGATCAGCCTTCGCCAACCTGGTCCGCGCTCCCCCACCTCCCGATTATTCGGACTCTGGCTCCCATCAGCCCAAGCCATCACGGCAGTGTATTGGGGCACCAGGCTGGCAAAAGCTGCCATCCATTCTGGAAGAAATAACAGGTGAAAATGGGGCGTGGAATTTCATCCGCCTATAAAAAACATGGGAATTTTTTTTAAAAGAGGGGAATTAGTCTGGGGAAATCTGCCACCTAAAACTAACACTAGAGAAATGGAAATTATGCGTGTGAGTGGAGCCAAAGGTTCAATGCTTACATTTCCACTGTGGTGCATTGTGACTTGTGCTAATTAAAAGGGGCAGTGGAGGCCAGCCAAAATGGCAATAAACTCCTTTTATATGTAGAATAAAATCCTACTCATGTTCCTTGGAAAAAGTGACCTTTTCACAAAATAAAATAAAAAGTCAGTATATCATAAATCTTTCAGTGTGCTGTAGATACATTACTGTGCGCCACTGCCTTTCAATAATATAGGGTGCTACCCTTAAACCACTGCTGCTATAATGAATGATTAAATGAATGATTAAAATGAATGGAGGCTGTACTGCAGAAATGGATGTTGAATTGGGCCTGGATGAAGCAGAGAGGAAACAGGACCAGGCTCAAATAACTTTCAACAGAGCTTATTCAGAGCCAGAATGAAGTTATCAGGATTGGAACCAAAACCAAATAAGTTATTTTAGCCCAAATAGGGGAACTATGGACCCAAAGGATTTCAAATGGCAGGTACACACCATTCATTTAAGCACATTCAATCCACATTTAAAGCATTTCCCCAAAAAAATGTAGCGCTGGAGGAAAGCTTTGATTTAGTGCACATTTCAAGCCATATCTATCAAACCTGCCGTTTGAGAAACATTATGTGAACCACATCACAGTTATCCTTCAGTTTCAGAATTTTTCAATGCAGTTCTTCAACCAATGATTAAATAGGGGAAAGTACGTATAAAAATGAAGATATTAGTGAAAATATAATAGGAAAAAGTCATTATATTAGAGGATATTCCTTGCAAAAATGTGTGCACGTGAGTTAAAACTATAAGGCCAGAATTCACGTACAAAGCCTGCTAGAATAAAAGAAAGTTCCAAATAAGCACTGTTAAGTTCAACTGGAAGGAGCGTATCTGCCCTCAACTGGCAGGGAGTTCCACAGATACTGAATGTGTGGCTTCTTGTGCATACGGTCCATGAATCTGAACCATGGCAGATTACTAACGGTGACAATCCTAGATACCTCGTTGATAGAGCAACCAGATCAGGTGTTCCCTGATGTATCACCCAAGTTGTTAATAGAAGAATATGAATACAAAAATTAACACAATAATATAATCATAGTGAAGCTTTCCAGACATCCTACTGAAGGATGAATATAAACTAAAGGCAGCTCTTGATCAGAGCTAAGCCTCAGCCTCAGAAATTAGCTTGAGCTACAAAGGAACATGCAAAGTAATACTAATATTAAAGAGTTTTTCTGAGCATGTACAGTGCGTTCCGCTTAACTACCAAGCAGCCAATCCTGACTGGTTTCCATGCTCCTAGGAGTAGGGGTGTATGTGTAAAGTTGAGGCCTAGCTTTTCCATTTTTAGAAATTACTCTCTAAAAACTGCACACACCATCTAGCACATGCAAATGGCTCAAATCCACGATCTGTTTGTTCCAGGAAAGTCTTGACAAAGTCAGCAGGGACTGGTCCAAAATCAGTTTGCAAATTGCACTCCAAATCCAGTTTCTCAGATAAGTGAAAGCCAGGTTTCTTCTACTTCAGTGGTCATTATTTTTGTGACCCAGTTTCATCACTCAAGGCTCGACTGCTTCAGTATTTGGAAGTTGGGGCAGTAATAAATGACCTCCTCTAAATCTGAGGCAATGTTGGGGTTTGTATATGCATCAGTTGCACTGCATGAATGTTGGCAAGAATATCGAAAGCATTGCTAAGTGTTTTAAATACCCAGTTGGATGGACTGAAACTGCACAGTATTGCCTCTTTCTCTCATTTAAGTCATAATAAATACATACTCTTTGCCAAAGGGGATGCTTGCAGATCAAGGCAAGGAAAATAATGTATCTGTCCTTTTTAATGTCCAGCCATCTATGGGAAGCTATGCCAAGTTAAACTTTCTAATGTGTTCTTTGCCAAATAAGGTCTGTTATTTAAGTATTACAATAGTGTCCTGGGAGGGACTCCTGTTTTGAAGCGTACTCTGTTGAGTCTTTAGTAGCTAACAACTCACAGCCTATACAACAGAATCAGTCAGAGAAAGCTGCAGTCAATATCATTCCTATGTAATTTTTATTCCAATAAAGCATATTTCTTTGAGAGTGTCACGATGAGGCAGTTGACTTCGCATTGCAAAAACCCTGCCATTTTGACACATTTTTATTAGGATGCAGGGCTGTGTCTATTTGTTTTTTTTAATTCTTTTTGCTTCCACTACCAAAATCAGTGGGGTCGTGGGGAAATCAGAAATTTACTTGTGAGAACTGGATTAGGCTCCCAAACTGTGGGTTAGCCACTGCTGATCTAAAGCCTTCTCAGTGGCAGTGCCCCAGCAATGCCCAAATGCAGGAAAATCACTGGTTCCCTCCGTATTGACTTGTAAGCAGAAGGTGAGCTGCTCCCTCAAAAAACTTTTAACCAAGTTAGCTTTTAAACTGGAGTATTTGACCTTGTTCTTCTTTGTTTTGATATGACATGGCATTTTCTCAATTTTATTCCTTGTTCTGTTGCTTTGTGCTTTATTGTATATGTTAAGTTGTGGGTGAACATATCAGATGACACAGCGATTCTTCAAACAGCTCTTGTTTATTCACAGGCCAGCACAGAACTGAACTGAAGGGTTCCGTCAGCCTGCTTATATAGAGTTCCAGTACCACGTAACTGTAACAACTTTCTAAAACTATCCAATCACTGAACGTTACTTTCAATCCCTTATTTGTATAACTATCTACAGTATCCCCCTGCTGGCCCAGGGTGAGAACTTCAGTACATAACATAAACCATTTGGTGATGTGCTATAGAAAGGTATACAAATTTGATAAATAAAAAATAAAATGGTAGGGCATATAAACATAGTACTCCACAGTGCATCATTTCCCTTCAGTAGGTTTTGGTTTGATCAGAAGCAAATGGCAATATTCACTTCTGATCAAACCAACAAACTTTGCAGTGAGCTATCACATTTATTACACACAAACAGTCCATTATCCTAAAATGTCTCAGATTGGCTGTGCAACTTCAAACCTTTTGAATAATGCCATGAGCTGCTCTCATGGTGGAGCTTTTATAGCTGCCTCCCAATGTTCTGGACCTTAACTCCCATCAGTCCCAGCCAACAAAGCTGTGATCTAATCCGGGAAGGATGACAACCAGCAACTCATGATGTGAACACTGGCCGAACACTGAAGAAGGAGGGCAGCTAGTTGCATAACAGACTTTCCAATTCCCACGGTCTCTGAAGATATGGGCCGGTTCTGCACCAGCCAGAATGAAATCCATTGTATATAATAGTAATTCCAAGCAGCAGAGAATTGAGCTTTGTCAGGGAATAGATCAGAAAACTGGCCAAATTGGAAACCTAATGTTAAACAACTTGCCTGTTGTGCGTGTTCAGACCCAGAGACCTCCACCCTAAATAAATTCACACATGACTCAAATTTTAGTTTTGGTTTTTGGCAGAATTTAGGCCACAACTTTATTGATTACAGAAAGTGAGTGGTTGCATAGACTCTGGTTCGACTAGCTCCCTGCACTCTTGCAGGCAGCGTTGACCCAGGGCACCAGCATAGGTCAGCCAAGGGTAAACACCTGGGAAGGTGAAAAGCCGGGAACAGACTATGTTCACCACCCAGATGCCCCCCTGGACTCAGGTACGGGCACAACCCTCTCTCAGGAGTTGACCAAACCAGTTGAGTCCCTGGATTCCTTTAACAGAATACCCTTCACATAGGGATGGTGAGACCGTTCTCCCATCCCCATCACCTGAACCAGTGCCTGTCCACAACCTTACAAGTTGTGACGATTTGCTACGCGGCAGGCAAAACCCAAATGGTAACAGCCAGTCAGCAAGTGGGGAAACTCCTACCGTGCTCCTGTCCCAACAACAGACGACACATGACAGTATAATAAGACCAATCGCACAAAGCCCTAAAATTAGGGAGAGGTAGGTGGGTGTTCTGAATGCACAAGCCGAAAAAGGAAGCTCTGGGTCACATGCATGGGTATAAATAGGTCCCTCGATCTGTTTGGACTGCATCCCATTGGTCAGATTGAACCCAACATCGAGGGACCTACCAATCAGGTGTTGTGGCAAACCAATCCAACCCACCCACAACACAGGAGGTCAGTCTCCAGGCCTCACTGCAACATATGCCCTCTTTTAGGGAGGACACGATTTCTGTACTGAAAGTAACCACAATGGATAAATAAGAGAGGTGAGACCTGCACTGACGTATTCCTCCGAAATAAAAGAAAACTTGCACTGGCCTGACATTTCAGAGAGACTTCATCCTTGGCTCTTATTGTACACAAACACAATAGAATTTAAATATCCAAGATTTTGGTTCAGTGTATTACCAACTAGGTTGTATTTTTTTTTCAGGGGGTGAGTTTTATTTAGTCTTAAGATAATCATGTTACAGATAAAGGATACCATGCTGGACTTGGTAGGAAGAATACCAATTTGATTGAAAGGTTAAGAGTCTAATAACCCTTCTTTGGTACAGACAAAATAAACACAACCCTTTCAAGATGCTCTCCCAGGAAATAAAAATAGCAATCCCTTAAATCTTATACGTAACTTGTCTATTTCTGCTTGAATATTCTCTTCCTCTAAACAGATTTCATGAAGTTTCTACCAAGCCAGAATATATTGAGATGCATTCTAGTCCTATCCAGAGTAAACCCACTGAAATTAATCAATGTGACTAACTTAGAAAGACACCATACAGCTCTGTGGACTGATTTGATCTGCTGAGGCACAAAGCTACAGTGCCCTGACACCTAAAATAGCATCTTGTCTTTAAAAAGTGAAAATGTCCTTCTTTGCATTGTTATTGTTGTTGTTGTTTAATTAGTCGTTTAATTGTGTCCAACTCTTCATGACCCCATGGACCAGAGCACGCCAGGCACTCCTGTCTTCCACTGCCTCCCACAGTTTGGTCAAACTCATGCTGGTAGCTTCAAGAACACTGTCCAACCATCTCGTCCTCTGTCGTCCCCTTCTCCTTGTGATCTCAATCTTTCCCAGCATCAGGGTCTTTTCCAGGGAGTCTTCTCTTCTCATGAGGTGGCCAAAGTATTGGAGCCTCAGCTTGAGGATCTGTCCTTCCAGTGAGCACTCAGGGCTGATATCCTTAAGAATGGATAGGTTTGATCTTCTTGCAGTCCATGGGACTCTCAAGAGTCTCCTCCAGCACCATAATTCAAAAGCATCAGTTCTTCGGCGATCAGCCTTCTTTGCATTACTTGACATATATTACCTGTTTTTGTTAAAGTTGTGTAACTGCTCCTGACCTGGCTCTGCTATCAGCACATAGAATGTTTCTTTTAAAACTATTGCCAATTCTGCCTAGTTATTCCTAGTACCATCCCACAATCCCTTTGGTCAATCAAGATGGGACAGCTGAAGGAAGTGAGTAGTTTTAGCCTAAATGAATTAGGATTCAGAAGAGAATTTTCAATTACTTAAAGGAACCCAGACAGAAAAGACTCATTCCCAATCTGGTTATAATGGGACAAGAGGCAATGAATGCAAATAACAGGAAGTTAAGAGTGGGGTTAAATAGTCTTGCCAACTTCCTAATTAGGTTGAAAGCTCAGTGGAATAATAAACTAAAGAAATTATAGAAGAGAGAGACAGAGAAACTGACACTTGTTTTAGGGCAAAGAGTGAACTAAAATACCTTCTCCAGGTTACAGTGCTGGGTGGTTAGTAAAAAAAGGGTCTTTTCCATGGTGGCACCCTATTTATGGAATAACCTCCCAACCCCACAGAGAGGCTTGCCTGCTTTCAAGCACCAAGTGAAGACCATATGTGCTTTATTCAGTAACAAGTGGTGAGGATTTTTGTGGGCCTGTGGGTGTTGTTGGATTCACATGTGGTATGGCATGTGTGAGAGGACATGGTATCCTGTAGGACAGTTTCTACTGTTGGCCCCTGAAGTGAAAAGGGAGTCAAATGCCTCAACTGCATTACCTCTGCCTGCCACCACTGTGCAGCAATCCTCTTCTTCTGAAACTCCTTAAGTATATGATTGCGCAATTGGGAACGTAACGAGGTGAGAGAGACTGATGATGAGGATGATGGGAAGAACCCCTTCTTGTCGTGCAGTGTTAGTTTCAACCACTCAGAAGGGAGGAGGCCATACTGCTAGGACTTTAGCTCCTGTACAACAAATAAACGGTAGATTTCGGTCTCCTCCAACTCCCTGGGTGGTTCCCTTTGAAGAAAGAGTTGTGCTTTCTGGCAGCATCTGGCAGCACATGGGCAATACCAGTGAAAGGGGAACACCAGCCAAATTTGAGACCCAGCTGCCAAGAACACAGATTTTTATTAGCACTACAACCACATACTCCTTTATGTAATCACAGTTCCAATTCAGTTTAAATTTAAGAAAACACTTTGACCTCAGTGTCATTCTGTGGAGGACTTATCCCTTGAGGAACACCATTTTCTCCTGCTGAAATACACTTTCTGTGGGCATGTAACTGTGGTGATGTGACAAAGGGGTTTTAAAATAATATAATAAAATAATAATAAAAAATTGCAAGCTAACTCATCATGTGAATGCTCTTGTTTAAAGTTTTCCACAAATCAACAAACTAAGCTATTTGGCACATCTAAGGCTATGTACATATTAGCAGCTTAAAACACAGTGAGTTCCTCCCCACCATGACAATGCACTGCGTTTCAAATTGCATTTTTATACAGTGGTGCCTCGGGTTAAGTACTTAATTCGTTCCGGAGGTCCATTATTAACCTGAAACTGTTCTTAACCTGAAGCACCACTTTAGCTAATGAGGCCTCCTGCTGCCGCTGTGCCACTGGAGCCCGATTTCTGTTCTTATCCTGAAGCAAAGTTCTTAACCTGAAGCACTATTTCTGGGTTAACGGAGACTGTAACCTGAAGCGTATGTAACCCGAGGTACCACTGTATTACTGTAAACAAAAGAGAAAGGGCAGGGCTGTCTTCACCCAAAGCACATCCCCTGATTTGTTTCCGTGTGCCTGCAAACCTCCCAAACTCCAATGAAACTGTCATCTGCACATGCAGGAGTGCCAACTTGAATAAAATATTGTGGGGGCCCAAGTAAGCCGGCCCTGCATAATCAATCACATGACACACTGCGCACACCATTTGGATGGCAGTGCCCATGAACTTTGTGGGGGTCCAGCCCCCTCAATATTTTATTTCAGGGGCCAAAACCCCTGCGGCCCCCAAAGGCTGGCTTCTATGTGCAAAGGTGCCTTCTCAGATATAACGCCTCAGCTTAACTGCAGCATTGCTTTTCAAAGTGGATGGAAAAATGAGGGAAAACACATCAAATAGCAAGGAACTACACGATACAAATGGTTTCTGGCTAACGCCCTGCGCACTCCACTTCAAACACCTGTGGTGAGAGTGCACTGGAGCCAAAGGAAACGGTAAAGTGTACATACCCTAAAATAAATGAGGCCATTCAAATGAAAGTCAAAATACATCCTAGTATCACTTTGTAATAGCTTTAGTACTTTGATCACCAGCTAAAATAGTCTAAGCCAAACTTTGATAACAAATTTACCTATTATTCTGTCAAAGCCTGGAGCTCGATTTCCTCACAACTTCCAGGGGAAGGCATACCTTCTCAGGGTGGTGCCAGAAACAAGAGGTCATGCTGCTTTGTGCTTTGGTTGAGCGTGGGTGACGCTGTGGTCTAAACCACTGAGCCTCTTGGGCTTGCCGATCAGAAGGTTGGCAGTTCGAATCCCTGTGACAGGGTGAGCTACCATTGCTTGGTCCCAACTCCTGTCAACCTAGCAGTTCGAAAGCATGCCAGTGCAAGTAGATAAATAGGTACCACTCCGGCGGGAAGGTAAATGGTGTTTCCGTGTGATCTGGTTTCCGTCACGGTGCTTCATTGCACCAGAAGCGGTTTCGGCATGCTGGCCACATGACCCAGAAAGCTGTCTGTGGACAAATACCGGCTCCCTCGGCCTGAAAGCGAGATGAGTGCCACAACCCCTTAGTCGCGTTTGACTGGACTTAACCATCTAGGGATCCTTTACCTTTTACTTATGCCATCAATCCATGTCCATTAAGGTCCCCTTGCCTGATAAACTTTTCCCCAACCTACTAGGTTCCAACCTCACATCTCACGAGATTCTGTCTTTTGATCTGCAGGCCACTACTCCTCAGTTCCCCAGGTCTAAGCTTCGGGTTAGTCTAGTTAGGATGCCTTTCTTGTTCCTCTCCAGAAGCCCAACCAGTGTTGGATTACAGCTGCAGCTTTGAAGAATGTAGTGAAGAGACCTAAGCCATCATCTTTTCTAAACCGGCTAATTGATTCATTAGGCCTCATTTCACAAGTTGTTTTTTGTTTTTTTTTCAAGCATCAGGATAAATCTATAAATGGATCATTAGTGCTTGTGGAATGTCAGAAACTGTAAGCCTGTTATTCATCGCAGGTATTGTCCATGACAATGTATTAAATGTGTCCTTGTTTTTAAAATGGTCAAGGTTTAATCTGTTCCTTGCTCTTGGTTTTAGTAGCATATTATTAGACCCTAATTGATCATTTAAAAACTTGAGAGGTTTTTCCAAGAATGTATTTAATACCCTCTTAGGAATGAATATTAGGTGCATTTGACCACAGATGACTTATTCAGTAATCTAATAACTGAGTTATTTTAATTCATAACCTCGATGCCTTATTACTCTAGCTCCTGGAGTGTGAGGTTGGTTCCAATTTTTGCTTCAGTGTCGTAAACTTTCTCAAAATATTTTAAGAGATTCAGCTTACATGACTTTCTGAAGCAATTTTGGGTTTCAGCATTAATTTCACATTTGCCCCCAAAACTTTGGAAATACTTGGTACTTTTAGCTGGTTCAAACATTAAATCTGTGAGAGGCAGGGCTTCTTAACAAAAAAATTTGGGTCATTGTTCTTTTGCCATTTTGGAGAAGGGCTGATTATATATTAACCGACAGTACAGGAGATGTGTGGAGTTCTTTGCTATTAAAAATAATTCAACGGAAGTCAAACTGTATGTAGCAGCAGCAACAGAAAGTTATGAAGCTCAGAGGTTGAGCATCTACTTTAGATGCCAAAGGTTCCAGGTCTGCATGTTTAATTTCCAGCAGTTCCAGGTAGGGCTGGATGAACCTCCTGTCTGAAATCCTGCAGAGCATCAGACAGTTAGTGTAGACAAACAATACTGAGCTAGGTGGACGATTGACTCAGTATAAGGAGGTTTCCTACATTCCTAACAGGACATCCAGCAGGTACTAAGAAGAAAGGGGTCAATGACAGATAGAAACTTATCTTTCTAAGCTCAACCAGATTTAAATAGTGAGAGTTTTGTAATAATTTTAAGAGAAAATTTCAGGCTAGGTGTAGTTGAGACCTTGAACACATCACTGAAGCTTAGGGGCACTGATGTAATATTTACCCTTCTTGGTAACAAATTTGCCTTCTATTTTTTCCATCCCTGTTTAAATTTCAAGATTTTGCCGTCTAGGAAAAAGTGTGAAACCTGTGCAGCAGATGTGGCCAGATGTGTTTATGAATTGACCCTCTGCAGTACTCACAATACGCTAGCTGCTTAGCCATATAGGGGCTGATATTGTGCATTAACACGATTGATTTCCACACTCATTTTAGGGTTCTATTATCTGCTTTGATCGCTAGACTCTGGTTTTGCTCCATCTAGTTCTACATAAGACCCACTTTGAAGGCAATGGGTTTATGTCATTCAGGGATAGTTAGTTGTTGGGGGGGCTCCTTTATTCTGCTACAGAAAATATATTTTAGTTTCTTACTGCACATTCCCCATTAAAATGCTATGCATTTCAATTAAAGACTATTTTAAAGAAAAGGAAATTTCAAACTGGACTTCCTCTAACACAGAAGTAGCCAATATGGTGTCCTCTAGATTTTGTTTGACTGTTGCCAGTAGTCAAAGATGATGGGAACTGTAGTCCAAACACATTAGGAGGGCACCATGTTGACTACTCCTGGTCTAATACTTAAATTATCCTGAAGAGAAGTATCTGGGATCTCACACTTGATGAAATTTTTTTTTCATACAGTAACCATCCAAAGTCTGATTTTTTAATTCCAATACAGATTCTGGGGAAATTCTTACCAAAAACAACTGCACAGAAGAGCTCAAGCTTCTGCTCCACACTACCCTTTCAAATTCACCCCGTCCCTCAGGTCTTTAGTAGTCTTATTTCCCTCAGCTAAAACTGCTCATAATCTCCATCTGTACGTTTTTTAATGCCACGTGTCATGTGATGTATAAAATGCAAACACTTTCTGACAGTTCTATAAAGAAGTAAGTCACAAGTTAATGAGGTGAAGCATTCATTGTCTTTTAAGGGGGGTACTGCTGTTGTACAACACTGGCGAGGTTGGGGGTCAACGTCTTGTTAATGGTAGCCATTAACCAAGTTAGAAGAGTCTTTGTTTACTTAAGATTGGTACTTAAAAGAGAGTCTGCTGTTCTTCCAATCATGGTGAAACAGAAACACTGGAATGATGTACCTGTAAAAAAAAAAATCAGCAGAACAGGAAACTATAGAGATTGTTTCAAACATTTATCTTTTGCTGTAACATTTATTTGAAAAACAGCTTCAGAAATAGGACACTTGTAGAGATGGACAAGTATATTGATTTCACTGTATCTCAGTCTTCCCAATCTGAAATTCAGTACTCCACAATTGCATGTTAATTTGCAGAATCCTCATGAAAATTCACCAGCATTTTAGTGTGAATTTCTTCTAATAAACACGTTTGTGTATGCAGTTTTGACTAACACAAACGTTTCGAAAACATGTTCCCCATAATACATTGCATTTTGGCATGTTATTTTCACTAATATATTATTTTTTAATGCAGTTTCCCAATAGATATGCATTTTTGTACACTTGGGTTGCAGAAATGCAAAATTGGGAGAAGTACGCCTTTCAAAGGATAGCTGTTTGGTTTGCATATTGGCTTTGAGAAGTGTGAATTAGGTAGCTTTTCATTAAAATGTGAACAGAGCAGAATTTCTCCCCCTTCCCTAGACACATATTGCAAAAGTATCTCCTGTTTAACAGACCTAGCTGTCAAAATAAACATGAATAATTAGGCCTTTGTTACCATGTAGGTATTTAATTCTTAGCTAACAGAAACACATGCAGACTTCATCCTTCAGCATAGAATTCAAAGCATTCATGGTGGAAGAGAGCTGGCTGAAATATGTGCATGTTGTGTTTGGCTGATAAGTGCTTTCCATAATAACCATTCTTAAGATGTCATTAGTACTCCCTCTTTTGCACTAAAATAACATTTTGTTAATTTTATTGACATGCAATAGAACTTTCTTAAATCTCCTGTAATCAATTATACAACTGAACAGTTAAAATAATTCATGTAAAGTATGAAAGACCTTATCCTTTTCTTTGTTCTAATTTACATACAATTAATTCTGGACCATTTATTTATCTAGTCTGCTTCCTCCCCTCCCCCCCAACATCTCAGCTATAATAAATGAGCTCTCTTTCTTTTATTTGCAGAAGTGTTTCACAATCTGATTTCTATAGCCACAAAGTGACAAAGCACAAAGTGATGTGTTGATTTAGTGGACCTGTAATTGTATGCTAAACTCATAATCTCTGGTGCTGTTTCATGACAGTGCCCTGAATTTTATTTCTTAATAATGATGAAAAATCAGCTGGAATTACTTGATTGAATTCCTTTATTGGAGTGACACTAATTGACTCCGACTTCCTTCTGACACTGACTATTCATTAGAGTCTATTAATTACACATCTGCTTGTGTGAAAACTGTGTGCCTAAAACTCACCTTCTTGAATATATATGGTGTTAGCAATTGTAAATCTTAGCCTTGCTATTCAGC
This sequence comes from Podarcis raffonei, assembly GCF_027172205.1. Classification (NCBI taxonomy): domain Eukaryota; kingdom Metazoa; phylum Chordata; class Lepidosauria; order Squamata; family Lacertidae; genus Podarcis; species Podarcis raffonei. The sequence continues at coordinate 52,432,137 of NC_070610.1, forward strand.
AAATCAATCAAGGGAACATGAGCACAACTTTTCACAGAGCCTTATCATAGAATTCAAGGGTTGCATCAACTGAAATTACAGACCCCTTGGTCTAATTTCTCTTCCACATAAATTGGTAGAAAGCATTATAGATACATAAATATGTAGGTCTTGAGGAGAGAAAATCAATAATGTTTTTAACAAAGGAAAGTCTCACCACCCAAATTCTTTGAGAGAATCAACAAAGATGAAGATAGATATTATATACTTGAAGTTCAATCCGACCAGATCGTGCCTATGCTTATTTACTCAGAAGTAGACCTCACTGAATTGATGGGTTTTAGTTCCAGGCAAGTAAGTGCACATCTGACTGCAGCCTTAGACTCCCCCAAAGATTTATATGAACACCTTTAGTAAATGCACCATAGTGGCAGCCATCCATTTCTCTCTCCTCTAAGAATGTCCTAGAAATGATGCTACATCATTACATAGCATTTCTCCTATTGGGTCTTTAAGAAGAGAAGACAACACCCTCTGCTACCTCATATTAAATAATAGTAATACCCACCCTCCAGAAATTAATGAATTACAGAGAATTCCAAAGATTATTACAATCTTCAGGGACTGCATTTGCCCAAGCCTTGAAACCAGTGAAGCACTCCATGCCGTATGAAGCACTCTGGGTCCAGTTTGAACCCCATTGTCAAAATTACCAAGTAGTGCCTCCTTGCGATTCCAGTTGTGTTGTCAGCCTGCAGCAGAGAACATGCTCCTACACAAGTGATGTTGTGGAGCCACCTGAACTTTCCTGACAGGCCTCGTATTTCATTTTTTGACAGAATGAATTGTTATCCTACCAATTTATTGTTTATATTCTTAGATTGCCCTTCTGCTAGATTTCTCAAGGGCAGTATAAAAATAATACAATAATGTAGTACAACATAAAATCAACAATGCAATCATTAGTTTATCTCAGTTCCGTTAAAAAATAAGAGCTGTAGAGAAGGCACAGCCAATAATCTTTTTAGTCCCCCAAAAGCCAGACAAAACATGTATTTATAACAAATTCATTGACCTACATTTGTAGAGTCACAGTTAGGGTGTATTCTCACTTGAATTTTGATTACTTAGTTATGTATGTGCATGGTATCAATTCTGAACAGCAGTTTACCGAAGTAGTCTCATATAGCTGAGGGTTTTTAAAAAATAAAATAAAAGAGATGGGTTTCTAATTCATCTTGCATTATTCACACTTGATGGAGTGTGCATGCATTTTGTCCTGGGTTAAAGGTAAAGGTAAAGGGACCCCTAACCATTAGGTCCAGTCGTGACCGACTCTGGGGTTGCGGCGCTCATCTCGCTTTATTGGCCGAGGGAGCTGGCGTACAGCTTCTGGGTCATGTGGCCAGCATGACTAAGCCGCTTCTGGCGAAACCAGAGCAGTGCACGGAAACGCCGTTTACCTTCCCGCCAGAGTGGTACCTATTTATCTACTTGCACTTTGATGTGCTTTCGAACTGCTAGGTTGGCAGGAGCAGGGACTGAGCAATGGGAGCTCACCCCATCACGGGGATTCGAACCGCCGACCTTCTGATCGGCAAGTCCTAGGCTCTGTGGTTTAACCCACGTCCCAAATACAAAAATGGGCACTAGTTGTTAAAGGTGCTAGTCCTTAAACACAGCTAAGCCAGAAGTCATCTTCCAGAGCGGCACACATTTATTTCAGCAGGAGGAGAACCAGTGCAGTACATTAAACAGAATTCCAGGTTTGGGATGCTAAGATCCAGCTTTAAATGCCCACTTAGCATGAAGCTCTCACTTGGGTCAAGGATCTCAGCTTAACTTCCCGCATGTGATTGTGAGTGAGGAATTATGGAGACTGAATCATGTACGCTGTCCTAATTTCATTGGATGAAAAACAGGATAAATACTATATAAATAAAGCATTTATTTTTAAACTTCTTTTTCATCCTCTCCAGTCATGTGTGTGCAAGGTGATCTATAATGGTTTTTGCATAAACGCTGGAAATGTTTTGTGTTTCCCTTCAGGCAATCTGCTAAATGACTTTTAAAGGTCCCCAGAGTTTAATCCTAGACTGGTATATATAAAGAGTGTCTTTCTTGCACCACTAATTAACAACAACTGGACCCCACATAGCTGGGCTTCAGAGGAAAGTCTTTCAGAATAGAAGGTCTCAGCATTCAATTCTAGCTTTAGTTAAATATATATATTCCGCCACCAGCAAAAGTTCTGGGTGCAGCTGTATTCAAGAAAGCTACACCAAAGCAGGATCTCAAGCAAATGCTTGGAGTAAATCTCATTAAACTTAAGGGAACTTTCTTCTTAATAAATACACTTAGAATTGTGCAGCTCATGAGTTAATACTCGAAGTATCTTCAGATTTAAAGTGATTTTGATATGATGATGGTTTACAGTTATCTGTAAAACAATATATAGGGACTTACATAGGCTGCCTCAGAGAACACAATGGAGGCCAGACTTAGTTGTACTATTATTTACCTCTAAATATTCTCAGGGGTAGTTTGTCTGTCGGGGGGCATTATTCCCCACCAAGATGAAACAGTTTCACAGCCAGCTGTTTAGCATTGGTCACTGCCTTATAAGAACAATGTTCTCATCAGTGCAATTGTACATCACTATCTCTCATCCCACAGACACCAAAGCAAGTCATGATAACCTTGAACACTCTTCCAACAGTTTGTAGGCGTGAACATTAATGATGTCAATCCATTATCTCACCATGAGGTCTGACAAGCAGACAGAGAAAGTGATAGCTTTGGAACTGGGATTTAACTGCTTATGGTTGGAAATTGTCTTCAAGCTGCTATAGTATGAGAAAGGAAGGACTACTACAATTAAAACCATCAGGAAAAAGAATTATTTTCTATCAGCATATAAACAGATAGATCAAGTCTGTGTTGCCCCAAGCCACATTCTCAGTTGCAATTCCGAAATGAATGGTTACATCTTAACATCCCATTCAAATAATTAATTAAAGCCATACAACACTTGCATATGAAAAATCAATTACACATCTACTATAGACCTTTGGAATGTGAATTTAACATGTGCAGTTCTAAGCGTGTTTACTCTTAAGTCAGTCCATTGGGGTCATTCAGTTTCTACTAACAGTGTTTAGTCTCAAACCAGCAACTTCTCACCGGTCACTTTTCACATCGCTTGAAGTCAATAGGCCAAAGCGAGCTTAAGAGGTTCATAGATCACAGTCTAAGTAGATGGAGTTCCTCATATTTCATAAGTTCCAGTTTCTATTAATCTATGTGACTTTCAAAGTGAATAGATTTATTACTATATCTGCATTTCTTTGTTTTCAGATTGGTCTTCAAAATGCAATTTGGGTGTGATCCAAAACCCAATTGATACCGTGCTTTCCTATTTACTTCTGAGATGAAGAGAATACTTTGTGCATGTATTTTACACACTGAAGGTTTCCATCTTATAGGCAATCCAACACACTGCTAGGATACTTAAGTCCCACTGAAATCAAAGGCTAGGTCATGGAGGGCTGGTGTCACTTTCTAGTTGATCAGCCTTATAATAACATGAAAATATATTTTTTAGGAAGAGAAGAGGAGAATATGATATAGAAAAATGCAAAACAACGCTTTTTCACATTAGTTCACAATTTTATCTCTGTTTAATTCAACCTAGAATTTGTTTTATATCCCAGTTTTGAGTTCTTAAAAATTGTGTGTGTGGTTTTGCATTCAATATTTTCTCATTGCTGTTGCTGGATAAACACCACTTTTATGTCTCCCCCACTCCCCACAACAATTCACTTGTTTAATACACATTTAATTTAATTATTTCCTTCTGATGTAAAATGATCACAGTTCTCTTCTTTCCCTTTCTTTCTGGCAGAAGGCTGGCAGAAAGTCCACACGCAAAAATATGTTAGAAGACATCTGGGGATGTTGTTAAACAGTGATTTTGATATATTACATTGTTAAGATGATGGAAGAGAGACATAGATCAATCCTGGATTTTAAGGTTTTTTAAACGACTTTGACCTTAACCCATATATTTCTTACTAAATGTATAAATGAGGAGTTAGGTTTTATTGTTTGTTAACGGTAAAAAATACACATGGCCCTGGACACATATTTTATAGTCCTTCTCCCCTACTATTGTATTTCACATCTCAACAGCAGCAGAGGCACCTGATTTTCTGGCCTCTGGGCTAAACAGCATTTGCATTTTTTAAAAGTCCTTATTTCAGGTCTATATACTTGGTTCAAACCATTTTTAAAGTAAGCTACTACTCTGCATCTCAATACACAAGTATCCACACACACCCAGTCACTAGTAGGCAACTGGCACAGTCAAAGCCTGTATTATTGCAGTCTTCAGGCAAAGGCCCACAATTTGTAAGTTATTTGGCTGAAGAGTCTGACCTCTTCACTGGTCCTCAAGCTCTAAGTCAGAAGGTGGCAACCTCAGGCAGCTATTGAGGGGCCACTGTTTTTCCCATGCCACTTTACATGAAATTAATTTGTCTTAAACAAAGAAAGAGGCACTGTACACCATCTCATTACTATCTATTACTGCTGAAACATCAGCAGGCTTTTCTTGCTAAGAAGGTCTGACAATTTTTCCCCTCTATCTGTGTTGATTATTATGGGAAACTGTCGTGGATTTACTTTGAAACGGAGTCTCTGCGATCCTTGTGGTCAATGATTCAGTAGGTTGGCTCCTACATATTTTTGTTGGGCCACTGCCATGGCAGGGAGTAGGGGGAGAGAATCACCTTTCCCTTACAGTATCTCAAGGAAATGGAGAATGAAATAGTAGCAAACACACATTGTTTGCTCAGTGTTCTTTATGGTTTATAAATCAAAATAACATCTTTTTGTCTTACTCTGTAAGGTTTACTGGCTTTTGCCAATGTTGCATACCTTTTTTCAAAGCAGAATCAGCAAGGCCAGATGTCTGGAAATGTGGACAATGCTTTGTGGATATCAAACACAGAAATGGAGTTATTGTTAGTCTTCATCAAAAAACTAGACTAGAAAAGATTCTGATGGAAAGGTCAAAAAGGAAACATCAGCAGGCTTTTCTTGCTAAGAAGGTCTGAAACATCTGTAATCAGATAGGGTTGCCGAATTTCAAAAAGTAAAAACCAGGACATCCCAAAAGTTGTTACACCTTTTTTTAGGAAGACCCCTAAGCTTTTTTTCTTTTCTTCCCCAAAACGCCAAAACGATTGACTTGCCTAAGATCCAAGACAAAATGCCGCCTTTCAGAAATTCCCCCTGGAAATTGCATGTCAACCCTATATTCAGATTCTAATCAACCTAGTCATTTCCTGTAAATTTAAAATAGTGGTCATAGTTTGGAGTTTCGTTTTTTAAAGTAATCTACCAAGTTTTATTCAGATAGCTTAGGTCAATAACACTTAACCAATGAAAATCCCCATTAACATAGAAAACATTGCACAATGTTGCATACTATTGAAAATTTTAAATACCCCATAGGCACTTGACCTTGACCACTGGATAGGTGGATGCATGGAGTGGAAATGGAGTCATGTGACTGTCCCAAACCTTTTCCAGGTGCACACAGGAAAGTGAGATCTCGTGTCACCATCCCAATGGCATCATTAGCAAAAGTTATTCATGAATGCGTAACAAAAAAGGAAGGCTGGAGGAGTCCACTACCTAATCAGAGAGCTGTCAATTGTCAGGGGAGCTTTGCAAAGAAGAGCAGACCCTTCTCTTCTAGCACTCACATGAGAAATTCACACAAACATTTGGATGTTACTTCTCTTTAAAGGAGAATCTGTACTTCTGTAGTCTTCTGGATTTAACTCCCCTCTTTGTGTAAACTAAAAAAGATTTCCAAAGAGTTGTCGACTCAAAGCATATTTGTTAAACTGAAGCAATCATTTATATCAAATTGACCTGTGGCTGAGAGAAACAAAATAAGAGAACTGGTTCAGTATTAGCAAAGGGGATAGCCTGTGGGGTTTGTGGTCAGTAGCATCACCAACACTTGTTTATGTCTGAAATGTGATATATGAACCAGCAACACAATTCTGGCCAGTAAACAGCTCTGTATACAGAATTCAAGTCAACACTCACACATCTGACCAAAGGTGTCATGTACAGGTTATATAGTGGCTTATGTATGGCTTATCCCGGCTTATGTACAGGTTATATAGAGGCACGAGTGATACCTGCATCTATAATTGTAAAAGTCCAAATTGGTCCTATGAGTGTCAACTTCCTGCATCCCTGGTTGGATATTGTAAGACCCACCTGTGTTGACTGACAGGATCAGGGCAATCAAAAGCATCCTACAGAAGTATCCCTGTGGAGTTCAGAAACAGGTCTTCCAATCCCTGCGGTTAGAATCATCTGCAAATGCCCTCAGGGAAGCAATGGTTTTAGTATTTTGCTCCTATTACTTTTCAACTGTTGACACAGAGCTAAACTCAGCATGTTGAAGGTGTTTCCATGTGTCACTTCTAATAGGATACAGGTGTCATGCGATCTGAGATTATTTCAAAACTGATTTTGCTTGAGTTAAGGTGCAAATTACTCCACGAGAAGCAGATGTCCATTTTAGCCCTTCTGAAATATGTGATTTTACAGTGAACAGTACAAGCTCTAAAGGGAAAGAGAAATTATAAATTACACATTTTTTTCCTTCTACAAAGGAAAATATTTTAAAAATCTTTCTCCAGTGCACCTGCACATAGAAAATCATTGTCACTGCACAGGGAAAAAATTGTGAACTTGTGGCCTTCCAGGTGTTGTAGAACTAAAATTCCCATAGCTCCTGATCCTTGACAATGCTGGCTGGGACTGATGGGACTTAGAGTCCAACAACTTCTGTATTACCACAGGTTCCACATCCCTCGCACAGAGGTAAGGTGAAATCCTTTACACAGAGCCATCAATTTCAACTCCACAATGTGGATGCTACTAAATTTCCATGTTACATACTTTGTTCTTCTTGTTCTGAACAAAACTTGTTTGTCTTTAAAATACCCACTTCCAAATTGTTTCCAAAGTTTCCCACTTCCCTTAACACAGAAAGAGACCAGACCTTTGGTAAGTTAAAAATTGTTTACTTACAAACACTTCCAAGGTCAGATTCATGTGCTTTTCCATACAGCAGCAAGGAAAGACAGGCAGTGTAACTTAGGTTCATGAATAGTAAATGTTTCTAAGTTATTCATATAGAAACAAAAAGATGGCATGAAGCCATGCGGCCTAAGCTTGGAGCATCCAGCTTAGACCTCCTTAACAGGTAGGGTTCACATGGTTGAAATGAGAAAGCAAATAATTTGGTAACCCTTTCTCCCAATGTTAATGGCCTTAACCCCCTCAAGCATGTTGGTTTTATGAGGCTGATTTATCCCACAATGTAGAGAATGTGGGGGAAGGGTTGTAACTCATGGAGAAGGGTGTTAGCGCATCTGTTTTGCATGCAGGTGCCAGATTCAATCTCTAGCATCTCTATGTAGGAGTGAGAGAGACCCCTTTCTGGAACCCTGAAGTGTTGCTGTCAGTCAGTAGAAACAAGAGGGACCAGTGGTCTAATATGGTATTAAGGCAGCTTCCTTAGAACTCCCCTGTCAAACATATGAAAGGTGGAGCAATGGACAAGTGGGACTCCGATGAAGGGAATAAGGCCACAAAGCATCTCCTTGCTCTTCAGGCAGTGTCTCTGCGGTTTAGGGAATCTTCCCAGTCATACCTGGAGATGCCACAGAAGACTGAACCTGAGTACCAGCTTATAAAGCAGATAATCTGCTACTGACTTGCAGCCCTTCTCCAAGAGCTCTAAACAACACACTGTCCTAGTCTTAAGGACTATGGTTCCTAGTTCCATAACTTCCAAGATTTCACAGCTGAAAACAGGGACACACATGTAGCACTCAGGTGTCATACTGAGGATCACTACTCAACCCATACTCTCCAACAAATGGCTGAGGGCTCTCCTTTGAAGCCTGTACTCATTAACTACACCGTAGTCTCTACAGCATGGATTTAAGAGCCAAGAGGGGCATCTGCTCCTTTGATTAGAGATATACTTGAAATATTTCATTGTTCTACAGCAGGTTAAAAAGAGAACTCAGCAGCTGAAGGTAAGTGAAATCACAGGCCCATTTACTGCATTTCACCTTTGTGTCCTGCACATGCATTTGCCCAAATGTGCTTGACAGACGAGGCAGGTCCATTCTCCACTCAGGGATTTAACTTCTAGAAACGCTTTGGAGAAAAAGCTGAACCCAAGAGAATGACACTCACCCACACTAACCAAATTTGAGCAAGGCAGCCTCAAAATCTCCAAACGGGGACAAAATGGAGACAGTGGTTTACCTGGGACTGAATTCAGAAAATAAGGGTGGTTCTTGGTAAATAGGAATATTTGGAGGATATGCAGCTGAAATCCTAAAGCATGTGTTCAGGGCCCAAGGTATATTCAGGGATAACAAAAAAACCAACAACTGCCCAAACCCAGATGGGGAGGATGGAGTGTCTGGGACCTGATTAGATCTTGTCTTACCACCATCTGAGCCTCTACTATGTCATTGGAAGAATCCTCCTGTGACCTATGCCTGTTTGTTGCTTACAGGATATATATTTATCTTGCCTTTATCTCTAGAGGGATGAATAAATAAAGAAATGATGAAAATAGATTCATTTAAACATTTGGTATATTTCAGAGTAATTCAGCAATTCAGTCTTTAAACAAATTGTATGCAGTTTTAAAAAAATATATTCTAGACATTAATGAACTTTACATATTAATAATTCAGTTCAGATGATTTCAAAACTCCCTGTTCCTAGGCAGTGATTCACAACTGTACTATAGTCCTGTCTAAAATACCCCGGTGAAAGAGAGATCATTAAACTTTTTTGGATTGGAGGTGCATATCTATTGAAAAATGCTAAGGATCAAGCCAGTTTCTGCTCATATGTCAACTAGATTAATGAGCTTGCCTATAGCAGAAAGGTGATTTATTACAAGTAGTAACTTGATCCAAGATATTTAAAAGGCGACAGGGCATTCTCAAGGGAAAGATGGATCCTAAGCCACAGCATTTTTAAAACTAGGTCAATTGGAGAATAGAAGATGGAAGGCTGGTGTATTGATTTCTTTAACTTTACCTGCTTTATCTACTTGTTCAGCTGCTATACTTCCTCCATTGGGGGGAAGATGCCCTTGATTGTTGAGGAAATGGCACATTATCACATCATCTTGCTAGCCTTCCGTAGATTCCTAGAGTTCTTATTTATATGGGTGCAAATCCTTTTTGGAATATGATCTAAGCAGTGGCCTGTGGCAAATGATTACCAGATTTCTTTGCTACCAGCTTCTGTCCACAGAAAGATTGAACAAATAAAGTGTGCCACTTTATTGTTTAGTGTGCCAAGTGTAAGAGGCAACTCACAATTCTGCAGATTAGCTCAAATGGCCAGCTTTGCCAATTAAGATCCTCTGCTGGTGGCAACAACTTTGTCAGTGTTGCTGGCCCTGGGCAAAAGCATTTGCAATAATATCTTTTTCTTGCACTCAGCAAGCAGTTTCTTCAAAGTGGGGGTGGAGGTGCCCACAGCCTCAAACACAACAGCTGGCTCACTCAAGACATTTGGCAGCCCGAGGCATCAGCCTCACCTCCCACTAATTAAAATAGGGGCCAATCATTGAAATGACTATAAGCCACCTGTTCCTTTCAATGAATGCAGGTAAGTCTCAGCTCTGTCTGAGAACCAAATTAGACAAGACACGAGCATGTCACAGTTGGGTCTCCTGATCCTTAAAACCATCTAAAAAGCAGTCACAAAGGCCTGACTCAGTTACATCAGAACAGACTGCAGTGCCAAGAAAAAATGAGGTAACTTAATTAAATAATAAAGACATAGGAGATCAAATTGTGAGAGCACCCTATTGCCCTAAACAGTGCTCAGCCTGAGGCACTTGCTTCACCTTGCCTCGTCATAGGGCCACTCCAACATGGAACCAGCCTTGTACATTTCACACCATTGTCCCTACAAGAAGGTGAACTGAAATCAATTATTTACACCAAACAGGGCTGGGTGACAATGACTTTTGGTTTCCCACTGTTCCTCATTTTTCCACATCAGTTTGCAATTTTAAAGATCCTCATGAAAATTCATCGCCAGATTACTGTCAATTTCTCTTAAGAGAAATTTCTTTTAATATGCATTTTTTGTTATTTTAATGCACATTTTACATTTGTACACATTACATGGCTGGAGAATTGCACTGCAAATCTATTTGGAAGGCTGGCCATGTTTCAGTTTGCATATTGTTCTGGAAAGTGCAAATTAGAGGGGCTCACCTTTAAATGTTCTGAAGTGAGTCAAATTTCTCCTCCATCACGAGGACCAAATGATCCAGCTGTTTGCTTCACATGTGATAGCACACTGTGCAACACAGTTCAGGAAGAGTGGAATTGTACACCCCAGCTACATTTTTAGATAATTCGTTCCCTTTGAAAGCAGTGGAAAATGAGACAAAATCTAAATACTCTGGTTTAACTGTTGTGGCCTGAGCCATTAGTCAGTCATAGTTCCAGCAATCACAAAAGTTTCTTGGATTCCTCCCCAAACAGCAAGCTCTGGACACCCAGCAGCTAAGAGCAATAATAAATCTCTTTGAAGACTTATCTGCTGTCATATTTTTGCTACGTTCCAAAAAGGCTGAAATATTTTCATCATTCAGCTCCATTTATCAAACATCACCATCCCTAGCCCAGTTCCAAAATAGTTTCAGATGTGAGTAATATTTTGATGACACCCAATATCAGATGGGCGTTTAATGTGTGTCAAGAACAAAGACATCCCTTTGACATTTGAAAGCACTACTATTCCTTCAGGCAAATAAATCTGCAACTCATTTTACCAAATTTTCACTCAGATGCTAATGTACCTCAAGAAATAATGGGCAAAATGCAGTCACTGAGGGCTCAGGATCTGAAGGGGTCTTGTGGGTTTTATATATAATATGTTTTTTAAAAGATCCACAGAAATAAAGTCTGGCTGTTGAAAGTGGCATGAGAGAAATGGAGGGGAGGAGAGAGAGAGGCCTATTGTGCTTTTGTGCTATAAAAACTGTGTTGCCTCTGGGTATTTGCATTGCTTCAAATGACAATTTTATTATGCAAAAGTAAGTTTCAACTTTGAATTGGCACCACTCTAGAAAAACTGAGCACATGAATTCTAGCTTTCTACTTCTGTTTAGGCTAAAAAATTATCTAAAACATGGATGGCCAATCTACAGTATGGACAGGGTCTGCCCTACCATTAGGAATAATGAGGTGGCTGCTTCGGGTGGCATGTACTAGGGGTGCAGAATGGCAGTGAGATGTTGGAGGACAAAATTGTGTGCGCCATGGGGCCTATCTCTGCATGCCCTAAACTAACCTTCTGCCCTCAAGTGTGGTGGGGGACACTGTAAGATTCAAGTCTCAGACTGGTCAGGTTCTGAGGATGTCACAGGCGTTGGCTAACATTCTCTCTAAGATTTATCGCCATATATTTTCCTAATATAAGACTGCCTGTTATTCTGGAAAGTATCAAAATATAGCATAATTCTTTGTCAGCATGTGGGACGCAGATTAAACAGAAGTACCTTCTCCTGTTTAATGAAAACAAACAACTCAGGAGTGCTCCCACACAAAGCTGATTATAGGATCAGGAGCTAAGTGTGCAGCAACCTCATTGAGAGAATGTGAGAACTTTCCTAGCGACTGCTCTTCAAGCAAAGAATAAGCCCCATCAGTAGAGAGGAAGCAGGATTATTAAAAAAAAATTTTTTTGAAAAACAAACCAGCTTGATTCTCCCAAAGAAGCCTCTATTGATCTGCAACATTTCACCTTGTTTATTTTGGGGCTTTTGATATCCCTCACTTAATGAAAATGCAAAGCGATGTTAGCCTTTGGTGACCAAAGGAAATAGCAATTCACAAAAAGATCTCCATATGCTGTAACCACCAAAGAAACAACTTGTCTTCTGCTTTGTTTGGAACAGTAAAGCAGACTTGATACTGTAACAAGACTGGCAGGTGGATGAAGAGTAAGGTGTAGCCAACATAAATAAATCTCAGCCTTCCTCCTATTCAAATTGCTGGCATTATTGCTCATGAGAGGAAATAATTAAAACTTTCTTTTCTTAAAGACCCGAAAGCCTGAAGGTTTGTTATTGGTGTATTTGAATGGCAAATCACCAGAAACTGCAATATAAACTATAGTGACTCCTGCTCTTATTTTATGTATTTATTTAAATCATTTCTATGTCACCTTTCCACTGCATCGGGTTTTTAAGGAGGGGTTCACAAGTCTATTAAAAACAACAACAACAAAATGTCATATGGGAAGGCAATGCATGCAGCCAAATAAATAAATACAGTGGTACCTCGGGTTAAGTACTTAATTCGTTCCGGAGGTCCATTCTTAAACTGAAACTGTTCTTAACCTGAAGCACTACTTTAGCTAATGGGGCTCTTGCTGCCACCGTGCCGCTGGAGCACAATTTCTGTTCTCATCCTGAAGCAAAGTTCTTAACCTGAAGCACTATTTCTGGGTTAGCAGAGTCTGTAACCTGAAGCGTATATAACCTGAAGTGTATGTAACCCAAGGTACCACTGTAACAACATTTGCCATATTATTTTTAGCTGTTCAGGACTTGGGCGTTAGGTTTAATTTCTCTGAACTGCCAAGGGAGAGAGAGAACTGTCATTTTCATGCAAAGCAGAGTAAAAGTCTGGAACAAGAAGGACCAATAAAAATAAAAATGGTTAGTTAAACTGATTTGGAAGGAAGGGCAAGACTTGTGCTTTTCCATCTAGCATTGCGTCATTGGCATGAAAGTGAAACGGCACAGGGATGATTCTTAGTAAGCTTCTATTTAAGCTGCCATTTATCATTTTGATTGGGGTTTCTACAGGTGAAAGAGATCATTTTCCCAGCTCGTGTTGCTGAGTTTTGATGGCATGCACTTTCCTGTACGCTGCTGAAAGAGTCAAGCAAAGAGCCAAGTGGAAGAGCAGCAAGACTGAATTCCAGCATCCACTGTGAAACCCTGCCACATATAACAGTTTGGTTCCTTTGGTTTCATGATCCTTCCTTATCCATGACTTACTGCGGTGGTTGAATAAAATAATATTTTTCAGGATCAGAAAGCTAGCATTTCTCAAAAAAGAAAGAAAGAGAGAGAGAGAGAATCCTAAATGTCAAGTGCTCCTTGTCCCAACTAAACCTAATAAAGTAAGCAATGTAACTATTCCTTGCACTGCCATCTAGTGAAAACAGATTTGAAAACTGCTGCCCTTAGAGATCAACCAGCCAAGAGGTGAAGGGGAATCAATGGGTATGGCTGGACAGATCAGTCTTTTCCCCTTCTATCCCTTTCACATGTTTTCATTCATAAACACATTCTGTCCCATTTCTGCATCATGGAATGCATTGCAGAACTGGCAAATAATGCTCATTCTGCACTTGTAATAAATTGATCTTTTGTACATCTTGGGACTTCCTGCCTATTGATATCAACATCCCTCCTTTTGGCAATTTTATCAAACGGTATGTTTCTAAACATATTTTTCTCTCAAAATATGCATTTCCAAGTGTATGCTGTGCTAAAATATGCATTTGTTAACTCATTTTGGTACATTGTTTAAGCCAAGAAATGCACCACAAGATTCAAAAAAGTCCAAGACATTTAGTAGTTCCTAAAATTCGCTTTCCATGGACAACTTGAAAATTGCTGAGTGTTTTGGTGGACCGCTTAATGATTTTTCTGCCTGTTGGAACAATTATTACATGCTGCGCTAGATGCTGAATTATTTTTAACTGTATTTTTTATTGTTTCTTTTATTTCTTGCACATTGTATTTTAAATTGTATTTCCATAGAATTCAAACTATAATACAATAAAATGCAACTTAAGAAATAAAGAAGCAACAAAAATACAATTAAAAATCACTATGAATATTTCATGTGATAGATGTGCCACCTCCCATCTTTAACCACAAATCCATGGACCACCTGAATGAAGCTTGTGGACCACTGAAGTGCCGCAGGCCAGAGTCTGGGAATCACTGCTTTAGTATAATACTAGGCCATGCCCATTTCTCTAGCTCATAGAACAGAAAATGGATGTTGCTGAACTGCAGTTCCCATCAGCCCCAACCAACATGGCCAATAGTCTAGAAAGATAGGGGTTATGTCCAGAAACATCTAGAGAGCTACAGGTTTTCAGCCCTGTTCCAGGCTTTTTCAGTACAATCAAGCAAAGCACTCTGGTTATAGGAGCAGCTACTGAGGAGGGCTGGCAATGCGCACCTGGCCTTTTAGCAGTGGCATCATGAGAGAGAGAGAGAGAGAGAGAGAGAGAGAGAGAGCAGAAAAATCAGCACTGTGAGTGCCAATCCAGCACTCCTGCCAGTGTGCTAGTCCCTCCCAGGAAGTGGCAGTGATGCTGCTGCTGAGAGGTCAGGTGTATTGTGGCTACTCTTCCTTCTTGCTGCTTCTGGCCAATCACAAAATATGAGGCAGTCAGACTAGAGAGTCACAGGTGGAAAGCGTTGCCTGGGAATTTTCTGGAGAAATGTTGTGGGAAGGTTTCGTGGCAGAAGTGTGTATCTGCCATATTTTAACTGAGATTTCAAACTTTATGATGTTTTGGATCAGCCCTAATAAAAGAGACAGAGAGAGACAGAGAGATGGATAATAATAATAATAATATAATAATAATTTATCATTTATACCCTGCCCATCTGGCTGCCCCCCCCCCAGCCACTCTGGGCAGCCTCCAATCAAGTGTTAAAAACAATACAGCATTAAATATTAAAAACTTCCCTAAACAGGGCTGCCTTCAGATGTCTTTTAAAAAGAAGATAGCTGTTTATTTCCTTCACATCTGAAGGGAGGGCGTTCCACAGGGCGGGCACCACTACCGAGAAAGCCCTCTGTCTGGTTCCCTGCATCCTCACTTCTCGCAATGAGGGAACCGCCAGAAGGCCCTCGCCGCTGGATCTCAGTGTCCGGGCTGAATGATGGGGGTGGAGACGCTCCTTCAGGTATATAGGACCGAGGCCGTTTAGGGCTTTAAACGTCAGCACCAACACTTTGAATTGTGCTCGGAAACGTACTGGGATAAATTGTTAGCAGCGTCACTGTGCTGGGAAAACCAGCCTTGGCATTTTTATTCAGTTAAAAATGTTAGATGAAAATGTCAGAATGCAAATGACAATAATTTTTCAAGGTGAAGTCAGAGAGACTTTGCTAATCAGGACAGATTCCTAGCTGTCGGGCCTTACGCAGTGTACATTTTCTGGATCCATCATTATCTCTTAGGGTATCTTGGCCCAGTGCCCAACAAATGATATAGTCAAGAGCTTCCAGCTAAAACAACACCCTCCACATCTTTATCTTCCCATCTATCAGAGGTTGGTGGAAGAGAGGTCTAATTTGTCACTCTATCCGTTGGGCGGGGGGAGTTTGATAAATGGTTTAATTAGATTTTTAAAAAGAAAAGAAAGAAAAAGAAAGAAAGAAAGAAAGAAAGAAAGAAAGAAAGAGGAAGTTGACAACTTGGCAGTTGGAAAAACAATGTGCAAGATATTTATTGGAAAATGAAAATATTGTTTTTCCAACAAGCATCGGAGGACACTCAACTGTAACACAGAAGCAAAAGTGATAATGAACAGAAAGAGTCCAAAGAGGCAGTGCTAAATAAACACCCTTTAGTATGGGGTAGCAATTCTAAAGCAGACTCCCACACAGAGTTATGGTGCCAAACTGCATGTCACATGAACGGTGTGTTTAAAATAGTGTGTTTTAGGATTAGACGAGCCCCCTTTTAAAAGAACGAAGAAGCATCATCATGCCCACCCCCACCAAGGATCAATACCACTTGGGAGAAGGAAATTAACATCCCACCTCACAGTTCTGTCCTGCTGGAAATTACCTTCAGAGCTATTATTGGCCCCAAGATGGCTATTTGCAAAAGTAGCATATTCAGAGGCAAACAGCCGCTTCCATGATGGTTTTCAGCTGGAAAACATTACAGGGGGGAATAGTGAACCCCCTCCCCATGCTCTGCATTCATATGAGGACCCTCCATAGCTGATTTTTTGGCAAAAAAGGGGGGGGGGGAGTTGTGTCCTGTACTAGGCATGCTATTTTAAACATGTTCTTTATATATCATGTAGTATATTATGACAAAATTTAGTAATGTATTTGACTATTCATTGGAATACCTCTTAAAGCTGTGGAATATTTAACTCAGCATAATGCAACCACTCCATTGAGATTAATGCATGACTGGAGAACTAGGCCCAAACTAACAAAATCTATTTCACAAATATAAGATGAGGGATACTTGGCTTACAAGGAGTGCATGTGAAAAGGATCTAGGCCACAAGCTGAACATGAGTCGACAATGTGTTGCAGCGGGGGGGGGGGGGGGACTAATGCTATTCTAGGCTGCATCAATAGAAGGTCTTTTCTGAGTTGCAAGTGTCTTACTTCCCTCCAGATACTATTTCCTGAAGGTGAAATAAACTTTCAGCTTCCAGCAAAATCCTTTAGGGTGCAAAAGACAAATATTTTCCAATTACGCAGATTTCAAAACTCTGCATCTATCATATGTTAATATGAAGTGACATCCAGGACAGGGCATCTATCCTCACATCCCTTAGGAAATGTCTTTTTTGACAAGGCATTTGACATAGCATTTCTTGCACTAACTAACACAGCCTGTTTTGGCTTCCTGTCAGTGGAAACCTTTTGTACTTTAAACTGTGGCTTTGGGGGAAAGCAAAGCAAAACAAGACAATGTCAACAAAACAAAATTCCCAGATCCCAGTTGTGCAACACCTTCTCAATGCACGTGCCTGTTAAAAGCTGTTTCTAGAATAGCTCAGCTGTTAGAGCAAGAGACTCTTAATTTCAGGGTCGTGGGTTCAAGCCCCACATAGGGCAAAATATTTCTACATTGCAGGGGGTTGGACTAGATGACCCTAGTGATCCCACCCAACTGTACAGTTCATATACCCTCAGTCCTAGAAGTCTTCCAAGCTAAACCTCTAGCACAGCTATTATATGGAGCTCAGATTTGGACTGGTAACCACCTTGGCACTTTGGAAGCTGTTCAATCAAAGTTCTTAAGGCAGATTTTTTCTGTACCACCCTGCGTCCCAAATGCATTATTGCAACTGGAGGGAAGTCTCCCCTCAGTAGAAAGTACAGATTTGGCAAATAACTTTTAACTTCTGGCTCAGCCTAAACTCAAATCCCCCCGGTTTAGTACTTCAAGAGGTGGCTTGCTTAAAACCGTCTACCGAAAACTCCACTTTAGTGGCCCACAAGACTGAACGTTTTGCCATCTGCTGTACTTGAGGGCCGATTCCAAAAGTTCCTGCATGAGAAATGCCTTTGTCCCTGTGGAGATGGTAGCACCGAAACAGTGGCACACGTCCTCCTGTCTTGCACTCTCTACAAAGACCTGAGGAATGAGAGAATCACCCCACTCGTCCTGACCATCCCTGGGCAGACAACCACTGCCACAGTGTCTTTTCTCCTGGCAGACCAAACGGCGCAGATAACAGCAAAGGTTGCTAGGTTCTTTGCAGGGGCAATCAGAAGAAGGGCCACTATCTGACTGTTGATTCAGGACCCTAAACTGTGCCTTTATACTAAATTTCCTTTTTTCTGTGTATATTGTAATGGTTTTTGTTGCTATGGCCATTGGCTAATGCGAATAAAGTTTCTATGCTTTCTATTCTATGATCATAACAAAACAGACCTAAAATTAGAATGAGATCTTGTACTTTCAGTTGCTCCTGGTGTCTTTCTAAACTAATTGCATCATTGTAAGCTTCCAAAGAAATTCCTTGCAATGTCACCATAATGATCTGGTATAGCTGTGATTATCTCTCCTGAGGATTCACACAACCTATATTAAACATGATGGTCATATAACTTTTACAACATTTTTACTAGAAATATGGAAGGATTTCATTATATCAAACATTTACAGACACATAATTAAGGCAGCTCTAAAATAATGTTTTAGTATTAATGTAGGAATTATATATGCAGTTCTATCTTCCTCTTCATTGGTTAGCCTTGAAATTATCCTTATTTTGCAAAAGCATTTCAATGGGTGGAAAGAAGCAGGCAAATGACTAAGAAGTATGTTAAGGTAAAAGGTAAAGGTACCCCTGCCCGTACGGGCCAGTCGTGACCGACTCTAGGGTTGCACGCTCATCTCGCTCAAGAGGCCGGGAGCCGGCGCTGTCCGAAGACACCTCCGGGTCACGTGGCCAGCTTGACGAAGCTGCACTGGCGAGCCAGCACCAGCGCCGCACACGGAAACACCGTTTACCTTCCCGCTAGGTAAGCAGTCCCTATTTATCTACTTGCACTTAGGGGTGCTTTCGAACTGCTAGGTGGGCAGGAGCTGGGACCGAACGGCGGGAGCTCACCCCGCCACAGGGATTCGAACCACCGACCTTACGATCAGCAAGTCCTAGGCACTGAGGTTTTACCCACAGCGCCACCCACATCCCTAAGAAGTATGTTAGATAACAATGAATAACTATCCAGGGTATAACCATTCAGAAGGCCAAATTAAACAAGATGCTAAAACTGGCTCCTCCTACTGATTTATAAAAACGGAATGGGATACTTCAGAGCACTGTTTCTTGTTATATTTGGCTATAAGTGGATGGTTCATTTACAACTTGGCTGCCTTATTAGGTATCATATTGTTATGTGCCTAACCACATTCATTGTTTTGGTGATTTTTGTTGTACTTGTTAAATGTTTTTGATCAGATGCTTTGGACAGTTATTATCCACAGTAAATTAATCACATCTGCTGCAAACGAAATATAAAAATAATCACATGAGTGGAATAGTAGCTGCATGTTAAATGATAACAAACGATGTAGAAAATTCATGCATTCACAGAGAATGGTCTGCTTGCTTTAACTCCAGTGCAAAATATTCTTTTGGGATGTGTGGAATCAAACCAATCCAGTATGCACCATGTACCATTTATTCATAGGTAGGTTAGAGTTTCAGTCATTCTTTCATTTGGAAAGCCCCGACAGCTGCAGGAAGAAAGCAAAACACGGCTTAACAAGGGTTCTTTGGGATGTCTGAGGATTCTGTTTGATGGTTCTGAATGTTCTCCTGCTGCTGTAAAGCAACTTTTGTCCAATGACTCCTTGGCAAATCAGCTTCTTCCTACGTGCGCTTGGATGCATCTATGAAATTAGATCTCAGCTCCTGTCAAAAGTAGACAAGAAGGCCTTCTCAGTGCCAGCAGAAGAACCGCTCCAGTCCAAGAAAGGCAACATGGAAATGATTGTTAAGTCCTAGAGTTTCAAGATTCTATATTTAAATAATTGTGTTTTGTTTTGCCTTTTCACTTATTAACCCTGTTAGTAATTCATACTAATCTCTAGCATCAGCTTTCATGGCTTTTCAAATACATCTGAAGTAGAGCTTTGGTGTCAATCATTTGACATGTAAAATGTGAAACATATCAACTCTACTTTTCAGGGTTCAGCCATAACTGCAAGAAACAGTAATAATGTGATGACCTGCTGCTGTAACTATGTACAGTTCTGTGCCCTTAGGGGAAAAAGGCTCTCAGAACAGTTGCCTTTGGGATCCCATTGCTAGGTTGAAAGCCATCATGGTGTAGACCTGAGCTTTCCAAACTGTGTGTCATGACACATTAGTGTGTCAGCTGCAGTGTGTAGGTGTGTCACACAAATGCTTCCCACACTCCTCCTGGGGCTGGAAAGGGGTTAATTTAACCTCTAATAAAACTGAATTACTGTGTCACAAAATGATACATGTTTAAAAAGTGTGTCACCAACATGAAAAGTTTGGAAAGCCCTGGTGTAGATAATATGGCAGCATGTACAACAGACAAGGGAGTGTGCTGATATATATATGGTGGTATTTGGTTGATTGGAAAGAAACAGCTATATGATAAAATAAGAGAGATACAATGAGGGCAGAGGCCACAAATCAATGATAGCATTTGGGGGGTCCAAAGTTCATTGTGATAGTAGGATCCTGTAGGCAACTAATATGAGAGTCTTCCTCATATCTTATAGGTGTGAAATGGGAGGAGTTTTGATTTTGGCTGTGTCTTTTGCTGCCCAAAATTCAAAGAATAGGACATTAGTCTTCTGGGCACATGGTACAGAGTTCTACTGCACACTCAGCAGTAGAGCTGCCCCTGAAATTTCTAAAATTCCCATGGGAGGGAAGTGAGGAACATGTAAAAATGTGCAACAATATATACCAGGATGGTTAATTTGTCATCCTCTAGGCGGTGTTGGAATAAAGCTCCCTTCATTCCCATCATTTCATAAATGAACCTGGAACCTGACCTCTGTGTAGTCCTGTGGATAAAGAATAGAAACTTCCTGTTCTTTGTACATGAAGCTGCCCTCAGATTTGGCCAAATGGTAATTTTGGAACAGGAGGATCCTCTGTTGACAGAAATCCGAAGCTCTCAGTGGACTTTCCTAATTGTGACAGGGGAACATTTCCTCGAGTTTTATTTTCAGAACAATATCATTTCTTATTCTGATGCTATAAAGTAAACAATTTACAATTTCCCATATATTACTGAAATATAAAAGAACCTTGACTGATTGGTACATAATGAAACATGCCAGCTGTATGATGCAAATGTTTCAGAACACTTGAAACATTTTCATAATGCTATTGTTCACATTCTTTTTTTCTTTTCCTCCAATTATTCAGAACTTTAAACATTTTATCACATGTGACACCTGCAGCATGATGTTAAAATACCACTTTTCCCAATATTTACAAACCTGGCAACAGTGCACTTGGTTTCAAAGGTTGTCTTCCAATTTTTTTTGCCTTTTACAAATTATTTAACTTTTTCTGAAGACTTCACTGTCAGTTATTTGAGTTGATGTGCCCATGGGAGGCTATAATCCAGATTATGCTGGTTAATGTTTGATTGGCACATTTGAAAGATGACCACAATTCTAATGCACTTTGGGGCAACCCTAATCATACAGTTCAAGATTAATCATTTAACTGAATAAACACTAACGTAAGATGAAGTGCCTCTCTAAAAGTGTCAGATTAAAATAATTGAATAAGGTGATTCATTTTGAGTGGACATTGACATAATTAAGACGTGTTGCCGATAAGGATGGTCTGTTACTGCAGGGAACTGTGGGATAAAATTCTCACATAACTTCTTGGTGCATTACCTTTCCACTTCTATAAGTAACTAAAAAGGCATGAAACTTGAAAAAATGCAAAAGGCCAAAAAGTAAATTACCCATATTTGTTGGACATAAGCAATGAATGATGCATCAAAGGATACATGAGCTAGCATGAAACTGGATTTAAAAACTCAAAATGAGTCGATTTTATACAAAGTCAGAATAAATTATATAACACTTGCATTTTATGATTCTGCTGCAACTTCTGTGAGAGTCCAGTATGACCATATATCTCTGTCCTCAACCTGTCTTATAGAGAGGATTGTGTTTCTATATTAAGATGTTCATTATGATGTTCATTAGTGGGACAGAAAGCACAGCTTATTTATCACTTTAAAAGAGAGATTAACTCCCCTTTGCTGTATTGTTCAATGTGGACAACACTTTACAATTAAAAATGATGTAAAGCTGAAGGTTAAGCTGTCTATCCTAGAGAATATAATAGCAGATCCACATCTATAAAATACAATGTGGCAGATCTACAGTGAAAATAATGATGATGGGTTGGCATCTAAGAGAAGAATGTTTGTTGAAAGCTTTCCTCCCTCTCTCCTCCATTACAGTCCCCCCAAGCTACATCTGATGGTTAGGATTGGGTGGGGGGGGAGGCAAGGGGCAGGTAAGGGGCAGGGGGAAGGAAAATCCCCCAGTTTCCAGATGGTTCCATAATAAACAATAGCAGCTTTTCAGGAGGCCCAAGGGATGGGCAGGGTGGGTAAGAAAGTCCCCTTCCACAATCTTTCACCTGCTCATGGTTCTAAGAATATGAACCTATGTCCATGCACCATACAAAATGGTCAACATGCGTTTGCATCACTGTATTCACTGTAACAGCCACACCAGTAATTATGTCCCATCTTTAAACTGCATTTCTTATTTCTGTATCTGCTCTGGTGCAATTAATAACGTGTTGGCTTTGGGCTCCTTCAGAGCTTTAGAAATCAATCAAACCTCAGCAAATCATTTCAGCTTAATTAGCTGTGCCAGTGCAGATAAGGCTAATTGTGTGATACTTGTTTTTTGTTTTATAAAAGCATCTTCCGTCACTACATTTTAATGTGCTGTCCTGAAGTTTGTTGGGATATCCCTTTGCCCTTGAAGAGAGGAGGGTATGCAGGTGTTTGGTGCTAACTCCTAGGAAGAGAGAACTCCTATTTCCTTTTGCAGCAGTTTGAGTTACATCTATCAATCTCAAACTACAACAACAACAATTTCTACAAAAATGCAGTCTTTCGAGGGGCAGTGACTTCTTTCTAGATTAGATTGAGCAGGTATGAAACAGGCAACGGGGGCATGACATATTTCATGAAAGTGGTCAACTGGCTGCTCATCTTGTTTATCCTGTCTGTGGTTCTGTGAGCAGTAGTGACTATGGTGCTCCACCACCCCTCAGTGCCAAGCGTGGCCCCCTTCTTTTTGCTGCACCAGAACAAGAAGCATTTTTTATTGGATGTACCACCTTGCAGCCCGATTTGCCTGTCTGTCATAATCACTGAGTTTAATTGTGGACTCGGGCGCAGTGAAGCCATGGGGAGTGTGCATGCATACAAAGAAGGAACTGCACTAGTGGGAGACAGTGAAGTCATTCCCACTAGCGCAGTGGGACTTCTCTATCCTCCCACTGCACCCTCCCCAAATCTGTTCCAGAGGGTCAGGAAAACCCCCAGAACATGACACGGGGGAAAGAAAGGGGACATTATTCTGTTGAGCAAGCACTGACCGAATGATCGTCTTAGCACTATGCTAAATACAACCCAAAACATCCTCTAACAATAGGATTGGTTTTGTAGAACTCAGGATTGTGTTTGCACATTACCTATTTTTTAAACAGAAAACAATTTCTACAAATGAAAGATGGTTTTGACTCTTAACAATGTCCCTTCATTAAGATGCAACAAAGGAGGAAAGACCTTGGAAAGCAGTGATGGAGAGAAGTAAGGGACTGCTCTTTGGAATGCCCAATTTACTCTCACTACCAGCCAACTCGGTGCTTGTTCTAAAAACATATTGGAGCCAGATGTAAGGGTAAATTGAGTCATATAAGTTATAACCAGACCTACTCAAGTTATTTATGGCCAAGTTCCCCCATTCATGAGTTATTTTCAGACAAGGAAATGGAAAATTTGAGGTTCAGCTCAATGAGTTTTCTTGTAATTTTTCACACTAGGAAGGGTTGTTCCTTCTCCTACTATCCAGAAATGCTCCAGGTCTGCCCTATGTTCCTCGTTCTCCTGCTTTCTGTTGAGTTTGTAGGTGTTTACTTAGTGAGTCATCTCTTCCCTGCCCTCCATTGTTCAAGAAACAAAGGCATTTTTTAGAATAAAGCTGTTTTCATCTTTAAAATGGCGGCTCCAGATGCTGTAAAGTGAAAAGCCTGTGGAGAAACATGGTCCAAGAGCCAGAGGAAGAATAATCAATCAGTGGAGGATAGTATAGGAAACATAGCAGTAAACAAACTGATCGTTCTGAGGCCTTTCTTATTATATCAGCTAACTTCCTGTTCTGTCACTACACGGATGCCTCCCTGTATTCTGGCTGGTTCATTAATATAATAGGTGAAAGTATCCTGGCCTTATTTTCTTCATTCCCATTCTACCTACATCCTTTGTTTGTGCTCTATCCAATGAAGATACGTAGTTCCTTCCACGTTCAGAGAGTACCTAAAATATATAGACAATGATTTCAGATATTCATCATCCTGTCTAATAGTGATATTTCTGGGAAATGAGCAAGCCTCATTGAATATAAATACCCTGTTGTTTTGATGAGGGTTTTTGTTTGCTTTTGCTTTATGCATTGCTGACTTCATGATGAGATAATTCCAAGAGTGCATTCGCACTTACAATGTCAAAGGGCATTAGCGTACTCCCATGTTAACCTCTACACTGTTTTCCAATGCATTGTCAGAGGGGTAAACTAGAAACCACAGCTGCTCAATCTCCGCACTGGGCAAATGAAAATATATTTTGTTGGAAGTACAACTGCAAGGGTTATTCAGTTAGTAATCTATAGGTTAATTCTGTTGACAGTCAGTCAGTCCTGGGGAGGGAGGTGCTGGCAGAGATGCTTCCTAGTAACCAAACAGAATGACATGATCCTTGCTGAAGTAGCATGCTCCAATTGGCTATGCAGTTCTGAGTTTTCCTCTGTATGCTCAGTTGTTGAATGCCATAATAACAGTACAAGACCTGACCCTAAGGAAGACAAAACCTCTGTGTTCCTTTCCTCTCAAATTATACACTGTTGTTGTTTAGTTTGCTCAGTAAAGCGTTATCAGGACTTTCTCATCTCTCTGGACTACATCTGTGTTATTTAAGTGACTTTGCTAACATATTTTGTGGTCAGCAACTGAGTTTTCACTTTTTTAACCCTCTTTCTACCTCCAGTGTGGACATGCAGATGACACTTGTTTTGTGACATATCATTAAAAACATATCATTAAAAACATAGTGTGATCCAGTGGCTCTCCATTCCTTGTGTTTCCCACTCAGACTCCTGTTACCCCTTTGACCCTATTCATGGACAACTTAACTTAGCTTGCAGGAGGGTTGTGAGTGCATTGCCATGGGCTGTTTTAATCATGTGCCCACAAAGTTTTTTACTGTGTTAGCTTACATTAAATTACTACAAGTGTAACAAATTCAGATTACTGAAAGACAGAGGACAACAATTATTATCACCATAACTGAAAACATTTATTTTTAAAGAATCCAGAGATTTATCAAAGACTATGGAACAATGCTGAGCAAATTATCTTTAGCCTGCTACTGTAAACGGTTTAAAGGTGTGGCTATTTAATATACACTTAAACTCTAATTATCACTTACTGTAATTTCTGCATCTTATTGTCATTCAGTTCCCACCTTACATTTCTCTCCTCTCTCTATATCTGCCAATTATTATCAAATTGTTGTTGTTGTTGTTAAGTTTATCAGCCACCCTTCACTGGCAGGTCCCAAGCTAGGTTACAATAATTAAAATTTTAAAACCAGGTTACAATCACAGTAATAGAGTGGGCACTGAAAACACACATCTCAGGTGTCAAAAGCCAAGGTAAATAAATGCTAATATTCTTCAATATCTGGCGAGGTGGGCCGGAGTCCAGGAATGCTTATTCCATAATATGTTTGTAAGTCTTGAAGGTGCCACAAGTCTCTTGGTTGTTTTTATTTTGAAGATGCTCCTCTGTGCTAATTCCTCTCTGGTCACAGTAATTTCCTTGGCTTAAATTGGGGATTATTTCCCCCAAAAAAAACTTTAAATAATGACTTGGTTTTTATGGTAAACTTTGAAAACTGCCAAGTTTTAATATGGCACTGCCTGTTCTTAACAATGGCACTTCCTCTCTTTTGCATAAAGACTAAAGGTCATGTAAGGGGTGGGGGAGTAGGTTCTTTTTCTACTTCTTCTTTGTAAAAGGAAAAACACATTCTTATTCTAACATGTCCTCTATTATACTATTAATTGGTTCAATGTGCCATCCATATTTTTAATAAAATAAATATATAATAAAGGTCAGGCATTTTGGTTTTCAGCTGTTCCAGAACAAGGCAAACTACTCCTTATGTCCTTCCATTACAATCCATTCAGCATTACCGCCCAAAGGTTAGTAACTAATAAATTTCTGAGAATTTTTGCATCCAGTGGAACGCATGAAGCTTGAGTGCACTTACTCCCACAACTACATATTAATGTAAGAGCCAAAACAGCTATCTAGGTCCAGATTCCACCCCCCTGCAAATGGAAGATGCTCTACAGGGTGCGAAGGAGGCACCCACCTGGCCTGATTATGCAGGGATGCCTCTGCTGTTACTTCCACCCCTCCCAAACATTTTTTTTTAAAGCAAGCTGTAGCATGAGGTAAAAGGAACACACACCAGACCTGAATATTCAGGGATACCTCCCCAACCTAAAAAGAAAAGAAAAGAAAATGAAGACACAGCACAGGATTAAGTAAACACCCATCTCTGGCTGATAGGAAGTAGTGGCAGCCTGGACTAAGGTATCAGCACTCCATTCCGGAGCATTCTGCCAGAAAAAAGCACTGGTAGTAGGTAAGTGGTTCCAAGGCTTGAAACTTAAGTCCAAGGAACAAGCATTTTCGAACAGGAGAAACAGATGTGCAGTCATGCCAACTCCATTTTAGCTATTGGTGTCTTTCATATTTATTCATTTTCTTGTTTACTCTATACCCTACACTTTATACAAGCAGCTTGCAGCATAGCAACATACAGTGAAATTCTGACTAAAAATTGATATACTGTACACAGAATCAGGAACCAGCAGTTGAAAACAGCTACAGATTCATAAGGAATATATATTCTGAAGGGGAAAGGCCCAGCTAAATAAAATGAGCAAAATTTATGAGTTACTATTTTTCCACCTTTAGAATCCTCAAAAGAATGCATGCATGAATAGATAATTTTATTTGTATGCCACCTTTGCACAGTTCAAACCATGCTCAAGGCAGCCTACAACGTAACTACAATATAATAAAAGAAGTCATAAACAATAAATGAAACATTAAAAAATACATAATTTCCACATAAATTACTACAAGATCTTTCATAAAGATACAAAAAACCAACAGCAACAACCCCCCCACACAAGAAAATTCCCCAAACACCACCCCTGCCCAGGAGTGAAGATGTGAAGACATCCACACCATGCATTTAAAAGACTCTTATACCATGTTAACAGTCATTATTTCCTCGAAAGAATAATGAGAACTGTAGTTTGTTAAGGGTGCTGAGAGGGGTTAGGAAACCCCTCACCAGCTACAGTCAGCGACACCTTTGGAGACCACAGTTACTAAGATTCTTTGCAGGACTGTTTAAAGCATGGGTAGGCAAACTAAGGCCCAGGGGCCGGATCTGGCCCAATCACCTTCTAAATCCGGCCCACTGACAGTCAGCGTGTTTTTACATGAGTAGAATGTGTCCTTTTATTTAAAATGCATCTTTGGGTTATTTGTGGAGCTTGCCTGGTGTTTTTACATGAGAATGTGTGCTTTTATTTAAAATGCATCTCTGGGTTATTTGTGGGGCATGGGAATTCGTTCATTATTGTTTTCTTCAAAATATAGTCCAGCCCCCCACAAGGTCTGAGGGACAATGGACCGGCCCCTTGCTGAAAAAGTTTGCTGATGCCTGGTTTAAAGTGGTATAAGGATGCTTTAGATATATGGTGTAGGTGGGACATTCAGTCCTGTACATGTCTACTCAGAAGTCACTCTCAGTGAGTTCATGTAAGGAGATACAGATTTACAGTATTTATTTATTTTTGTCCTTATCGGGTGGTTTTTCTTTAGCTGTATCTTTGCCCCCAAAACTGTTCCAAAATAAAATCTGCTTGCTAGGAATAGATCAAGCTGGTTTTGTAAAATGGAAAGATTCTGCAAAATACTTGATCCCCACCCTGGTCATTTTGGGTTTTTTTTGTTAAAATGCATACTTTGAATTTCTTAAAAAGAAGTAGCAGCTGTACTAATTGCTACCACACAAGCCTATTCATATTTCAGTGGCTGGCATTTAAACTGGAACGTATACATTCTGAGACAAACCACACCTTAATCTGCTTTAAATCCTGGCTCGCTGTATCATCTCATCTGACATTTAATTTAAGCATTTAGAGAGGAATGTTGAGCATTGCCATAATAAATAATAGCTCACACTGGTAATAAAAACTCTGGCTCTGCAAGAGTCATATTATACATTTATATTGTACCCAGAGAGATAAGAACTAGGCCAACCTATTCATACCAAGGAGAAATCACTGCAGATTTACAACTCTAGAACACAATCCTCTCTGAATTTTTCCTGCATAAATTCCATTGAGATGATTAAGAACTGCAAAAGAGCACATGATCTCGCACTATTCTCCCATTCATTCCCATGGGATCTATGCAAAATAGACCTTTAGTAGGACTGCCAAATGTCTGGAATTCCCCAGACATAAGATGGAATATGGCAGTAGGAAAATCCGGACATATGGCAACCCTTTAAAATAGCTTTGTGTCCAGATTTCCCCTTTTTGAAACCCTACCTTTAGCCTGCAATTGCATCCCTTCTCCTTCCTGGAAGTAAGCAACATTGAGCTAAATGGGATTTACTTCGAAGTAGACATGGATTGGCTTACACTGTTTGCTCTCTGGGTATTTGTGGCATTTCTTCCCATTTCTATCCTAAAAAAATATCAGCATGACCCCACCTGAATATAAATGTCTGTTTACATCTCCTTGCTTTGTTTTAGCATTATGAAACTGATCACATTTTCCATCTCCTTTCCATTTTGTATATTGTATGTTGCCATTTAAAAGCCGAAGGACAAGATGTATCTCTTCTCCCCCTTCTTCTTGATGTGACATGATTTGGGAGAAATATTAGACTGAAAAGTAGGATAAATAAGTAGATATAAACATCCATCTTTATGCCACCATCCTTCAGAATTCCAGCTGCTGGTAAAGTTTATTTATTTTCTTTAAAAGCCTTTTATACAGCCTTTCATTAAAAATCCCAAGGTAGTTCCCAACACTAATATAAAACCTTTCGCTGATTTTATTTATAACAGGGGTCTCACAAGCCAGTTCTTCCTACAACCTCCGTACTATGCACTTGGACCACCTGCATCCTCCTCCTCCTCATTTACTTATTGTACCCCACCCATCTGACTGGTTTTCCCCAGCCAATCTGGGTGTCTTCCAACAGAGCATACAAAAACACAACATAACGTTTTTAAAAGCTCCCCATTTCAGGGCTGCCTTCAGATGTCTATGGAAGGTTGTATAATTATTTGACATCTGATGGGAGGGCATTCCATAGGGTGGGCGTGACTACCGAGAAAGCCCTCTGCTTGTTTCCCTATAATCATACTTCTCGCAGGCCCTCAGAGCTAAACCTCAGTGTCTGGGCTGAACGATGGAGGCAGAGACACTCCTTCAGGGCCAAAGCTATTTAGGACTTTAAAGGTCAGCACCAACACTTTGAATTGTGCTGGGAAATGTATTGGGAGCCAGTGTAAATCTTTTAGGACCAGTGTTATAAGGTCCTGCTGGCCAGTCTGGCAGCCACATTCTGTATTAGTTGTAGTTTTCATGTCCCCTTCAAAGGTAGCCCCACATAGAGCACATTGCAGTAGTCCAAGGAGGAGACAGCCAGAGCATGTATCACTCTGGCAAGACAGTGTACAGGCAGGTAGGGTCACAGCTGGCGTACCAAATGGAAGTGTTATACCTGCACCTCCATGGAGAGCTGTGAGTCCTAAGTCAGTTTAGCTACCAAGATTTCTGCCACAGAACTCTAGAAACTGTGGCTTTCTGGTATGTGGAGAATTCCCTGACAAAGATATTTAGACACTCCATGGCAGTCTTTGTCAGCCTGGCACCCTCCAAGTGCCCTGGAATACAATTCCCACCAGCCCAGGTTTCACTGGTGATCCCATGGATAAGTAAATGTCTCGTGTTGACATTTGCTAAAGCCATAGATTGGATTCTGTGACCTTCCAGTCAGATCACCATATCCTCTGCCAGTTCTACAAACAGCTTTTATAAGTAATGGCAGAGCATTGTCCCTTCTCACCATGAAATGAGAAGATGAGTCAGGGTCCTACCTCTTACCCACACCATCCATTGTGATGTAGATGTGTTGCACCACAGGCATGAGCAAACACAATGAAAAGAGGGTTGTTGGTTTTGTTTTTTAAAATAACACACACACACAAATGTGACTCACATACAGTATTAAAACAAATATTACAAATTCCACACATGAACTTCATCTTTATATATGCCATATGTACTCATGTTCAGTCAACTCATGCTCTTTTAGGCTAGTCCTAAGAACCACAGCCCCCGCAAATAAATAAGAATGCTTATTTGTGGTATATGCAAAAACTAGATGAATCACAAGAACCAGTAAATGACATTAGATCTGCATGGAAATGTTATAACGAATTCTTGTGTCGCAACCGTGTATGTTTTATAAATGGAGCCAATGGAAACAACAGCTAAAACGTGGCATCTGGATTCTTCATTTCAGCCATTCAATCACGTTTTCAATATTTCATCCCTTTCAAAATTAAAACCAAACAATTCCAGAATGTCCCTTTAAAAGGAACATGGCCACATCTCATTTTCTGAACACAGATGCCCCCCACACTCATTATTTATCGAGCCAAAATAAAATTGTGCTAACCAGTGCTCTACATCATTCAGGAGATACTCTCTTTAAAACTTTCTAGCAACTTAACAAAAAACCTACTCCTTAAGCAGTTACTTTGCTTGCTGTGATAACAGGAAGCATACCAAGTCTTCTAGCAGAGTCCTGAGCTGCATTCAAGAAAACTCCAGCTGTTACAATGGTGGAATAAAGGCACAGTGATGCTGCTAATATAGTGGTTACCAAATGATGGGTCTAGACCAATTGAGTGAGCAGTAAGGGTGGGCTGGTGTTACCAAAGGTTGTAGGCACACACACTAAGGTGAGATGAGCAAACAAACTGCTTCCTGTTCACTTTGCAAACCGTTTGTTAGACTCCTCAAAAGATACCAATAAAGAGCCATACTACATGTTTAGTAAAATCCTTGGGATTCTATCACTTAAGATTGCTGGTGTGTAAACCTTAAAATAATAATAATAATAACTTCTTTGTGTAGAATTTCAGACTATTAAGACATTGGTAGGTTTTCTTTCTTTCTATTTATTTATTAAAATATTTATATCCGGCTGTTCAGGATAAATGTTCTCACAAGGCAGTACACAAAACCAGTCATATAACATAAAATCAACTATTACACCAGTTTAAAATGAGCAGTAAATACATCAATAAGATGCAGCAGTTAAAAATAATAATTATTATAAAAAGTGGATTAAAGCGCAAACATTGAGATGAAGGATTTTTATGACACTTTATGTATTAACTGACTTAACGTCAGCATTATCAGCAACTCTTTTCTGAATGCAGTTACGTTAGTTACATAACTATCAGTGTCTGTTCTTTACTGCATTTCGTTTCCCTCTGACCTCACTGGTTGATATCCAGTGTTTCTCCTACTCAGAGTAGACCCACTGAAATCAGTGGACTGAAACAACTTTCTACTCTGAATGTGATTTGGTTGGATGACACCCACTTTTTACAATCTGTGCCTTCCACCACACCACAAAACTATGTTTATGAGTTGCAATTCAGGATGTAACACTTTATGCATCTGATGAAGTGGGTGTATGCCACAAAAGTTTATGCCACAATTAATTTAGTCTTTAATGTGCTGCAAGACTCTTTGTTCTTTTAAAAGTCACTAATGAAAGGTCCATATGTACTTCATAGGAAATCACGACTTTCCAAAAGCAGGGAACTGTGGTGGGGCATTCGGAGTACAGGCAGCCACAAACATAATTAAGTCATCTATACAGGAAAGCCATGTTGTGTGGTTTTTCTTCATGTGTTGATCAGCTCAAAATGTGCTGTGTATTTGTGGTGGTCACTTGGAACTGGAGAACCCAGTAAGGCTTAGCAAAAACCGCCCCAGCTCACCAGACAGCAATGGCATATTGTTTTCCTAGTAATTTGCTATTTTGTACAACATTAATAAAATAACAGTTTTCTGCGCTTTTATGATGCCCAGAATCTGTTGCCTTAGTCAACTATCTCATCGGTAGGTAGGGATTCATTTCAGCTCGCATTTCTTTGCAAATCCATATAACTTACACTTTCTGAAAGTCTACATGTATCAAAGCACATGGATCCTTCGAAATCTGCACTTTTCTGAATTTTGCAATGCAAATTACTTCAGTCAAGTAATGTGCGCAAAAATGCATATGCTAAGGTAAAGTAACATACAAAATGCATTATATTAGGGGAAATTGTTTTACAAAAATGTGTATATTAGAGGAAATTTGCATTAAAGGGCTGATGAATTATCATGAGGACTTGTTAAAAAATAATTTGCAAACTGAAGTCAAAGTGCAGAGAACTGAACTTCAGACTGGAAAAAAAGAAAGAAACCAAGGCTGGAAGATTGGCCTGTCCCTAATGGTAGAACCAGCTCTGTATGCAAAGCAGCTATTGTAGCCTTGTATTTGATTTCACTTAAGCCCATTAGTGTAATGCTTCACATTTCCACACTGATGATCATGAACTTCTTTGTGATTCGGCAGTGGCCTGATATATTCTCATCTAGGCATACTGATACCAGAGACCTAAGCTGGTTCATTAGGCAATCATTCATTCTCTCCAAGAATTTCTTGAGAACTGTGAGGAGAGCCTAAGATAATTCTCAGCATCCACACTAGATGCCGTTCCAAGGTTCTTTGGGAAAACCATGACAGAATTGTTATAAAAGCAATGTAGGTTTGTAGTGTAGAAGTTATGCTTTCTATGATATCACAACCTGTTTCTGATTTGATAGTGTTTCAGAAACCAAGGGAGACATTAACTTAATTATATTATTATTATTATTATTATTATTATTATTATTATTATTATTATTAATTTATACCCTGCCCTTACTCACAAAGGAACTCGCAACTTAGCAATTCTACAGTGGTACCTCAGGTTAAGTACTTAATTCATTCCAGAGGTCCGTTCTTAACCTGAAACTGTTCTTAACCTGAAGCACCACTTTAGCTAATGGGGCCTCCAGCTGCTGCCGCGCCACCAGAGCATGATTTCTGTTCTCATCCTGAAGCAAAGTTCTTAACCTGAAGCACTATTTCTGGGTTAGCAGAGTCTGTAACCTGAAGCGTATGTAACCCGAGGTACCACTGTAACCCCTATTTAATTCAATGGGGCTTGCTACCAGGTCAGTGGATTAAGATTTGCAACCTAAGGCATTATTGTTCCCAAATTGTGTGGCAGAAACCGTGAACTTTATCTTGCTAACTTAAAAATATTTAATTTATTGGATATCATGGGCGAAAATTTTTTTTAACTACCAAGAACTGGTATTGTCTTTTTCTGCTTGAAAGGTATACCAGTTGTAGCACATCCCTCACCCAGCTAATCATACCACGAAGGTTGTGCTGAGAGGGTCGCTGTTCTGTTGTTTGCTAGCAGCACGGGAAGTCTGGCCTAACAAACCAGGCACATTAACTGACAATAAAAGATTAGCTTTCTTCCTTGCCTCCAAGTTCTCAATAGGAAGCACAGACAATGCTCCCTTAATTTGAAACAATGGCTGGATATTCCTAGGCTGTATGATTCTAGGAGGAGTTTGTAATTATGGCTTTCAAGAGGAAGGGGCCGTGAGAAAGCAGCGCACGCAAAGAACCTTTCAGTGGGAGAACTACGAAGAGTTTTTCATGAATGTGAAATCAACATTCTGATGTCTATAGACACACTCTCTATAGAAAGCATCTGTCTAGATAAAACATGCAGCCTTTAAACACGCTTCTGTTGGGTGTTTTAGAAGCATATTTATCTCTGCAGACATTCTCCCTTTCCCAGACGTTTCCCTTTAGATTGGTTTTTCACCATGACTGTATTACAGATCTCAAGGGCATGGATGGGAGAGAATGACAATTAAATGGCAATAATCAGCCTTAGGGTCAATGCAGTATTGGCTTTAAATGTACAGTGAATTAGAATAAAGATGAAACTTATATGGAGACCCGAGATTGGTATGAGATTCCAACCTCCTAACTGTGAACCCAGACAACTGTTTAATTCATTTAGGATTTTTAAAAAACTGAATTGAAACTCTACTTAATTAAACTGTTTTATATCATTTAAGGCTTTTTGTCTTATTTGACCCATGTGCAAAACAGCAAAACCTGAAAGCTTAAGTGAATATTTTACTAATATGTTCTAATTAAGCAAATTATATGTCACTGGATTTCCCCTTTGGATATCTGAAAATTCCATGAGCTGCAGGAAAATACCAGCAAAAAAAGATTTCACTTTACATGAACTGGATTGTTGATAGTAAAAAAACAAAAACAAACAAACAAAAAAACCTTTTACAAGGGCAAGTAGATTATACCATGTACTTTTCTCTCTCTCTTTTTTTTAACACTATGTCCTATATTATTTGGTAATTTTATTTCCATTCTTAACACCAAAGGAAATATACACTGATAAAAACTGGGGAAATAATAAATATGATAAAATAATTAAACTTGAAAAGGGAGGCAGCCTTATAACTGTTTTGTGGAAAAGTGGAGTATGTTTCTAATGTATTGGTGCAACAGTACAGGAAACTGCAAAGTTCAATATACTTTTAGGAATGTTGTAATTCACCTATTTAATTATATTCTGCTGCATAAACAGCATTTTATAATACATTTGCTATTCTCAACATCTGTTTTTTATTTACTATATACATTATTTATATCAGTAATGTATCTTTTTTTGCTTCTAATTATATTTTGACTGACTGGCACTTTGATGACAACAACAAAGCAAAAAAGGAGGGAATCTGATCATTAATGACTGTCCCAGGATAGCTCAGTTGGTTAAAACATGGTGCTCATAATGCCAAGGTTCCAGGTTCAATCCCTGTGTGGGACAGTTGCATATTCCTGATCCTCAGGGTCACTTCAACTGTGGTTCTATAATTCTAATGCAATTTCTTTCAAAGGATGACATTTAAGATGACAAGAATTTAAGGTGAGTGTACGGTAATTTATTTTTATAATTGCTGTTTTCCTTTTAAATAAAATTAAAAAGCCACTTGGGTCACAAGTAACTTCCATGGTTTAGAGAGAGAGGTAGAGTATAGTACATAATACAAGCCTCCCATTATTGGTGATGGACCTTCACACTGTATACATGTGCACCCCTGCACTCACATTGGTCAGGGGACAAGGCAACAATATTCTGTTGAGACTTGTGGGCTCCAGATATATGCTCTGTGGGGGATAAATCAGCCTATATAACCAACATGCTTAGCTCTAATTAGTGCATGAAGGGGTTAAGACCATAGAGCAAACTGACCTGCCAGGCTTAACTAGCTCACACCCCTCACATTGGGAGGAAGCATTACCAAAGCCTTTGCTCTC
Organism: Podarcis raffonei; assembly: GCF_027172205.1. Lineage (NCBI taxonomy): Eukaryota > Metazoa > Chordata > Lepidosauria > Squamata > Lacertidae > Podarcis > Podarcis raffonei. The sequence goes on from NC_070610.1 coordinate 52,467,428, forward strand.
TCTCGTTCCATCATGTGAACCCTTACAGCAAGGAAGTCTAAGCTGGATGCTCCAAGCTTAAACCACTTGCTGGGGTTATCACACCAAACAGTACTTTCCCTAAACCTGGGTCTAGGCATCCAGGGAATTTTCCTTTTATTCTTTAACCAAATAACTAAAGACCAACACTCTGTTATCCGACTTGACTGGAGTGGGGCACACATCTCAGTCACTGGAGTGGACCAAAAATCTCAATCATGCATTGAAAATCTACCATTTTAGGGAAAATATATTCAAGTATTGAATGTCATTTTCTGTTTTGCCTAGTGAACATATTTGCATTAATCAGAATGATGTTCTTTTCAGTGATGGTAAAGTATCAGACATCATTTAGTTTAGCTACTAACACTCATTTAAGAGAAATGCAAGCAAGCTTCTTAACTCTGCTTATTTATTTTCCATTTACAAGCACAACGTGCAACCAGAGAAATGGACCTGTCCCTATTTTGCTTTCAAGACATATGGGCAATTATGGGCTTGAAATTACAGTCTTTTAATAAACAGCAAAAACAAATTCTGTGCCAATGGCATCAAATTAAGACTTGCTGGCTTTTTTTGCCTAATTATAAAAGAAAAAGCATCTTAATCAAAACACATGAAGCATTAATGATAGTGATTGGTTTTTGATTGCATGGATTTTTTTTTATAGCGCACTAAGGCACTTTGTGGAATATGACAGTATCCAAATGAGTAACACAGGCCACACGTAAAGTTCAGGCAATTAGACTCCACCAAAAGTGTTCAGCCTATTTATTTATTTAATTAATGCAACCTATTTTTAACCCATCCTTCATCACAATGTGATACCACAGTGGGGTACAATAGCATACAACCTGGGGCTTCTTATCCCCAGTTCTAAGCCGTGCACCTTGAGTAATTATAGTCTTTGACTGCAACACTTTTGAGGCAAGAGGTGCCACAATACGTTGAGCACCAGCATGGGGTTGTTTACAAGAAAATACTAACTATAACTTCTGTGGAGATTCAGCAACTTTTCTTGGCATCTCCCACCTCCAATAATAATACAGTGGTACCTCTGGTTGCGAATGGGATCCGTTCCAGATGTCTGGCCGCATCCCAAGGAATTTGCAACCAGAGGTAGTGCTTCTGCACATGCGCACTGTACGGCTTAGCACTTCTGCGCATGTGCGTACAGCAAAACCTGGAAAAATACTTCCAGGTTTGCTGCGTACGTATCCCAAAGGATACGTAACCGGAGGTGAACACAACTAGAGGTTGTTGTTGTTGTTGCTGTTTAGTCATTTAGTCGTGTCCGACTCTTCATGACCCCATGGACCAGAGCACGCCAGGCACTCCTGTCTTCCACTGCCTCCCGCAGTTTGGTCAAACTCATGCTGGTAGCTTCGAGAACACTGTCCAACCATCTCATCCTCTGTCATCCCCTTCTCCTTGTGCCCTCCATCTTTCCCAACATCAGGGTCTTTTCCAGGGAGTCTTCTCTTCTCATGAGGTGGCCAAAGTATTGGTGCCTCAGCTTCACGATCTGTCCTTCCAGTGAGCACTCAGGGCTGATTTCCTTAAAAATGGATAGGTTTGATCTTCTTGCAGTCCATGGGACTCTCAAGAGTCTCCTCCAGCACCATAATTCAAATGCATCAATTCTTCGGCGATCAGCCTTCTTTATGGTCCAGCTCTGACTTCCATACATACAGCTCTGACTTCCATTCCATACAGCTCTGACTTCCATACTGGGAAAACCATAGCTTTAACTATACGGGCCTTCGTTGGCAAGGTGATGTCTCTGCTTTTTAAGATGCTGTCTAGGTTTGTCATTGCACAACTAGAGGTATAATAATAATAATAATAATAATAATAATAATAATAATAATGCAAGAGACCCAGGTGAGGATTATTAATGCAGATAAATACATAAATGTGAAGAAGAAAAGGATGCTGGGGAGACCAGCATCAGCCACAGCGAATCTTGCTATGTTGATTCAGGCCCAGGAGCTGATGCTGAGCCACTTTGCTGCTGCTCCCTGTCATCTGCTATTCTCTGGGTGGTCGTTTGGGAGGCCTTGGAGTTCAGCCCCAAACCACTTCTCTCAAGTAGTAACATGTTTTGGGCTGGCCCTGTCTAAAGAATCCATTAAGCACCTTCCACTCCCCACAAGGATTTTCAGATATAGGCCTGCCTCTTGGTGATGGAAGGACATCAACTCTCCCTGCTTCTTCTGCTCTCTGAGTTGCCCCTTCTCAAGAGGGGAAAACAGGCTACGGTAAGTTTGGCCTTTCCTCAAGAATTTTCTGTGCTGAAGTATGAGTCAGTGTAGACTAAGCTGAAGAGTGACAGCCTGCAGCTGCAATGTGCTTTGTATATGAGGCGTAAGAGAGTTATATGTAAACATGCTAAACGTGGATTAAATATGATTGCCGTGAAAGAGTTCTACTTCCCTTATCCTGACAATAGCAGAAATGAACATGTGTGGTGTGTGTTTAGGTCCTGTATAGCTCAGAGTTGTTCAGACGTTTTATTAAAAACATAGCTCTCTCTCCCTCCACTCTAAATGTTCAAGAAAGAATGCCCAGAGCTTGTATCATTTGCTTCACATGTTGGGTATGGGTGTACTGATATATTTGCCATTTCTGCTGCTTTCATCTAGTGAAATAATGGCAATATTTTTGAGGGAACAGAAAGAATGAAGGAAGGCTTAGTACTAAAAGTCAAGAGATGAGAAAATGTCCCAATGTTTCTGCTACTGTATCTGTGTGCCTCATGTTTTTAGATTCCCCTGAACAGGGGCTTCTGTAAACAAAATGAATTGTCTCTGAATGAAAGAGGAAATCAGAGCTTTGTAATGTTCATTCCACATCTCTGTCATCATCAGGCCATCTCTACAGTATATGCTGTTTATAGAGTTTGTATAAGCAGGAAACACCACCTGGCTGTAAATATGCAAATTTTTGGGCTGTATTCACAAGCCAAGAATGGTTTGTGATAGATCACAGAGTTTGCTATACTAGGAAACAACTCTAGAATAATACAATGATATATTATTAAATAATCAGTGAAGTATTTAAAGGAGATATATAACCCTAACAATAAACTTTGTTTTTGACCTAGTCTGATGCCAGCATACAACATTTAACTTCAGTTTACAACATTTAACACAAGCATAACCTCAGAATCAAGCCCATTACGTGGACCTAGGGGTGAACAAATCTATACATTTCAGTTTTTCTCAGTTTCTAATTTCCCTTTGTATGTGTATTTTATGCACTCTTTTCCTCAACATTTTTGTATATATTGTGTGGTTGGGGAAATGTGAATTTCAGAATTAGCTGCATTTCAGTTTGCTTGCTGGTATTAAGTTTGAGTGCAAAATAGGTAGTTTCTCATTAAAATGCAGGCAAATGAGAATGAGAATTTGACTACATGTTAACCCTGCAGATTATATTAACCCTTTATTATTAAATTTTGTGGTATGCTGAGATAATTTTGCTACATGTGGAGAGCATTCTAATTTTATACCCCAAGGGAAGAGTAAACTTTGTTTAGTATTAAAAAAAATATGAAAAGATACTGTCAAGTTAAATTGTCAATTAATGACTGTGGTTTTCTAATTGTCAGTTATCACTTGCAGGCACTTAAACCTTGAAGTTCCATGACAAGCTGCCAATATCTTTTTAAAGACATTAATAGATTTTAAAGGCCAAGCTGAATTCTTAACTTTCATTTTAAAAAAGCTTATTTTCTAATTACATTTGATTTATTTTAGTAAACCTGGAGATGTATGTTGTAGTGGTTCGAATGCCAGACTAGGACTGGATCTCTCTTCGAAACCTCTCTCTCCAGCAAGAAGTATAGTCTTATTCAAGATCTACTACCGTAAGCATAGTTCACTCTGTTCTCTTGGTTTGCTATTCTAACCAAGAGAGAATGAGAATTTGACTACATGTTAACTCTGCAGATTATATTAACCCTTTATTATTAAATTTTGTGGTATGCTGAGATAATTTTGCTAGTGAATATGGAGCATGTGGAGAGCATTCTAATTTTATACCCCAAGGGAAGAGTAAACTTTGTTTAGTATTAAAAAAATATGAAAAGATACTGTCAAGTTAAATTGTCAATTAATGACTGTGGTTTTCTAATTGTCAGTTATCACTTGCAGGCACTTAAACCTTGAAGTTCCATGACAAGCTGCCAATATCTTTTTAAAGACATTAATAGATTTTAAAGGCCAAGCTGAATTCTTAACTTTCATTTTAAGAAAGCTTATTTTCTAATTACATTTGATTTATTTTAGTAAACCTGGAGGTGTATGTTGTAGTGGTTCGAATGCCAGACTAGGACCTGGGTTCAAATCCCTAAGATTACTGTTTGACCTTGACTCTCATTAGCTGAAAAACTCAAGAGCAGGATAGGATAAAGTTCCAAAAATCATCTAAAATCTAACACACCTGCAACAACCCTACAATGTCTGAGTGCCACTGCAGAAAAGGCCCTTTCCTCTGTGGGGACATAGCACACCCCTGCTAAAGAGAGTACTTGAAGCAGGGTCTCTTCAGAAAGTCTTTAGACATTGCTATTGAGCTAAGAGGCAGCCTTTCAGGTAAATGTGTCCCAAACCATGTAATGCTTTAAAGGTAAGCAGCTGCATTTCAAAACGGGTCTCAAATGACTATGGTTTTACTGAAAGTAAGTATGGAAAGGTCAGGCATAGAGGTTTAGGACACTGTCTCTTTTGTAAACATTGATCAACACTGGCTCAATAACTCTTAAAATTGTTTCCGTTAAAGTGCCTGAATTCTCCCACTGCCACCCCAGTATCTTCTAAAGGTGGTGTTTCATTTCAGGTCATCTTATTCTAAGCAAATATAGCTGCAATTCTAATGCTCTACGCAGTAGAGGTGGTTGCAATTGGTGGTTCCTGGAACCCACTCAGGGAGGTCCATTCACATAACAAAAACTACCAGAGATACCAAAATGTTCATAAGTAGGGGATCCATGACTTGGCTTTTGAAAAACAGGGAGTCCACGGTACTTAGCTAGTTGGGAACCCCTGATGTAATGTAAATCCTTTCCTTATTCCAATCCCTTTGATGCTATTTTAGTTCAGGGGCATCTAATGTTGGCCATTTTTGATATTTTTGGACTATTAGCCCCAGCCAGACTCAAGGATGATGGGCTCTGTAGTCCAACATGTGGAGGGTGACACAGAGAACAGAGGAAGCTGCCTTATATTGAGTCAGACCATTGGCTTATCTCACTCAGAACAATCTACACTGACTGACAGCAGCTCTCCAATTTTCAGACAGCAGATAGTCTCACTCCTTCCTACCTGGAAATTGAATCTGAGACCGCCTACATGCAAAGGCACATTTGCTATCCTTACTTTGCTTTAGATCTGACCTTGCTGTGGTTTATCCTCCTTTTAATCAAGAGTTGTTCCAGCTGCCAATGTAGGTGGTGTAAGTGACCTACATTTGTGTCTCTAACACAAATTGGTATGCAGGAAGGAGGACTCCACCTCCCGGTCTCTTCTGGAATGAACCGCATGTGGCTAAGCCAATGTCAAACATTGCATGGAAGCCAGTGCTCCACCAGCCAAGGAATGCGGCAGGATTTATCAGCATTGCCTCAGGACTGGCTAGAGAGTTGATGTCTCTGCACGGCATTTGTACCTTCAGTGTACAATAGCAATTATCTTCCCTGCAGGGAAATTTAATCAGGCAGAAGGTCTTAACGGCCCCCTGCATGTCGCACATAATTACCTGTACCTGTTAGAGATTAGTTCCAACTAATAAAGCAATAACATGAGTCTCCAGTGGATCGTCGTTTGACTTTAAAGTCTCTAACAAGAAAAAAGTACTTTTAAATACCAAGGATACAAAAGGAGGTGATTTACAATAATCAGAAAGAATGTAGCTAGTAGCAATAAAGCAGGAGAATTATGCAGGAGAATTCCTATCTGCATTGTAGGAGCAGAAAAATGTATCTAGGAAGCAACATGTGCTCCTTTTAACTTTATATTTGCAGTAAGCCACAGAAATATATTTGCTTTGGAGAGTTAAGAAAAAGCTGAAATAAGCAAATGAAAACCACTCTCTTGATCTGAGACAGCTGCCGTCAGTCAATGTAGGTAACCCTGAATTTAGTTGGACAAATAGTTTCAGTTGGTATCAGACTTCTTCCTATGTAAACACAAAAACCCATGCTTTGAATCATTGCAAGTGACCCAATGAAATGGGGAAAAAACTATAACAACAGGAATACCTCAGAAGCTTAATTTGCAGCGATTATGATTATATATAATTTATTGAATTTACATCCCACCCTTTCTCCTAAGAGAGACCTGGATGATGGCAGTATATCTTAGTATACATATTACCACATAAGTTTATAAATTAGATCTTAGTATTTTTAAAGCAAATTTGGAACCTTTAGAGTACAGTTTTATCAGGTCTTTCTGGAAACCCGACAAACCACTCTCAAGTTTTGCTTTAATACATGCATATAATATCACACATGCCTCTAAAAGAATTATAGTCTCATAATTCAAAGCTGCCTAAAATGTAATGCTTCACACTGTGGACTAATTCCCCCCCCCCTAACTCACATTTCAGGGAAAAGGCTAGAATATATCTAGACCATAAATTATTGCAAGACCTCATAAAAGCTATATAGTATATTGCAAACATATTGGTAGAATAAAATGTTTCTCTTCATTCTTCAGTTGTGCAGTCTGAGGCCATAACACACAAGAGGAAAACTGAAAACTCATAACTGGATTCAGAGGCAAAATCGGCATTAGCAATTTTGTGTGTGAGAGAGATTGCACCATCTTTCTCAAAACATATACATGGCTGATTGAACCTTCCTTGTCCTTAATCTAGAAAGTAGTAATTGCTAATGCCATGGAAGAAATCATAAACAAACCAATAAATAGTTCATCAGAAATTATGCAGTGTATAATAAAATGAATATCGTAATGGGTTGGATCTAGATTAAATTAGTTGAAGTTAGTTCCCACTGATGGGAACTTCTTAGTCATGACTAAAGGTAAAGGTAAAGGGACCCCTGACCATTATGTCCAGTCATGACCGACTCTGCGGTTGCGGCACTCATCTTGCTTTATTGGCTGAGGAAGCCGGCGTACAGCTTCCGGGTCATGTGGCCACCATGACTAAGCTGCTTCTGGCGAACCAGAGCGGCACACGGAAACGCCGTTTACCTTCCCGCTGGAGCGGTACCTATTTATCTACTTGCACTTTGACGTGTTTTCGAACTTCTAGGTTGGCAGGAGCCAGGACCGAGCAACGGGAGCTCACCTCATCGCAGGGATTTGAACCGCCAACCTTCTGATCGGCAAGTCCCAGGCTCTGTGGTTTAACCCACAGCGCCACTCATCCCTAAATTCAATGCACTAACAGTGCAATCCTATGTGTGTCTTCTGACAAGCAAGTTCAATGGAACTTGCTCCTAGGTAAGTATGAATGGGTTGTAGCTCCCTTGCAGTAAAGGTAAAGGGTAAAGGGACCCCTGACCATTAGGTCCAGTTGTGACGACTCTGGGGTTGCGGCGCTCATCTCGCTTTATTGGCCGAGGGAGCCGGCGTACAGCTTCCGGGTCATGTGGCCAGCATGACTAAGCCACTTCTGGCGAACCAGAGCAGCGCACAGAAATGCTGTTTACCTTCCCGCCGGAGCTCCCTTGCAGCATCCCCAAAACGTGCTCTGGAGATCCTTTGGAGTAGATCATTTGTGGGGGGAAGAGGAAAGGAAAGCCCTGTTAAGTAAGTGAAACACGGTGCACATAGCTTTGATTCCAACCCAAAAGGACTGTGATCCAGGTCTGGATCCAACCCAAGGCATTAAAATAAGAGATATCACAACTTTCCATAATTTCTTTAACTACATTTCAGTCCTGAAGTACACATAGTTAGTTCCCCGCATTTTATCCTTATAACCATGTGAAAGAAGAAGAAGAAGAGTTTGGATTTGATATCCCGCCTTTCACTCCCCTTCAGGAGTCTCAAAGCAACTAACAATCTCCTTTCCCTTCCTCCCCCACAACAAACACTCTGTGAGGTGAGTGGGGCTGAGAGACTTCAAAGAAGTGTGACTGGCCCAAGGTCACCCAGCAGCTGCATGTGGAGGAGCGGAGACGCAAACCCGGTTTCCCAGATTACAAGACTACCACTCTTAACCACTACACCACACTGGCTGAGAAATGCTAACTGACCCAGGTCACCCAGTCAGTTTGACAGCTGAGTGGAAATCTGAATCTGGGTCTCCCCAGTCCTAATTAGACACACTAACCATCAAACTATCCCAGTATCAGAGCAGAGTGGGGGAAAGTTGGTGATGCAATGTATCTTCTGATTCTGAAGAGCTTTGAATATGTGGACCAGGGCTGGGCAACTAGTGATTCTCCAGATGCTATTAGACTACAGCTGCCATTAGTCTTAGCCAGTGTGGCCAGTGATCAGAGATGATGGGGGTTGTACCTGGAGAACCACAGATTTTCCTGACTCCAGCCCAGAGATGGGGAAACGGTTATTGCACTCTATGTTCACTCTTCAATGCTACCACAACGTTTCCTTTCTCTTTAGTATACTAGACGTCTGTTCTGATTGCATGGCTAATGGCACATTATGCAAAGCACATCATCAGTGGAATAGGGAGGGGAGGGAATGGTGTGGCCCATCCTGCATCGTGCCTAATGTCCTTTGACTTTTCCAGTCTAAGAAACCAGGGCTCTTCATAAAATATATTAGAAGAGGCAATAAAAATGCGTCAAAAACTTCCAGACTGGGGGGAGAACTGCATTGCAAAATTCAGAGAAGGGCGGATTTCAAAAGATGGCTGTGTTTCAATTTGCATATTGTTGCAGAAAGTGCAAGCTGTGTAGTTTTGCACTTAAATGTGACCTGAATAGAATCTCCTTCCCATCCCTTTCAAGGATTAAGTGCCATTGGGGCTTAATTTTGAGCAGGCCTGTAGAAGATTGCACTCTTGTGAGTTTGTCTCTGCTGCCGTCTTTCTCGCTCCACACAAATATATTGATGAACCACCCCTGGCAAAAAGTTTTAGTCCTCTAAGAAATTGGTGGCACATGGATTCTGTCGGTATCACTTGGTGTTCGAACTATTTTGCAGTGTGCCAGTAACTACACTTCATCAGCTCTTGCCATAACACCTCATAGCCCCTTGTTAGTTTCCCTCCATTTTATGGTCTTCTAGGTGAAAAAGCTCATCTTGCTTAAACGGCCCTCAGGCTACTAGCAAGAAAATGCTGAAGAAAGAAAAGAAGCGAGAATAACGCTTGAATACAAAAAACAGATGCATATCTGCAGTTTGGGAATGAAATGCAGTATGAATGCATGGGCAAACCTACACTCCATTTCTAGTAATGACAGCCTAGTTTTATTTGACTGAAAGCTGCTCTAATTGTACTCCCGTGGAGAAAAAACCAGAACCGATCGTGGCAATTTTACTGTGACTCCCACAATAACCTTTACACATATTCTAGGAAGTAGATACAGTTCCTTTCAATTTGTGAGATACCAATTTAAGATGACTCTATTTTTCCTGGATCTGTCACAGTATTCTTGTAACAGCTCTCCTTTATGTGTCAATAAAACAAACACAAAAACTATCAGTATATGAAACAGGAAAATTATTCCTGCAGCTTTTGTTTTCTAGTCATCACCACATTCATATAAAACATCCTCCTTAGAACTAACTGACTGACTCATGAACTGCCTTGTTAGAAATCATGGCAAACAGAGGTAGAAAAGATACACTGTAGATTACCAAGAGCTAACCTGTTGCCCTCCTAATATTGTTACACTACAACTCCCATCACCCATAACCATGACCATGCTGTAACTGTCTGGTTCACGGGCAATCGAAGTCCCGGCTGGGAATGTCAGGACTGGGGACAAGATGGCAGGGTGGGAGCCGGAACGGGAGTCCAGAAGCCAGGAGTCAAGAAGCCAAGGGTGCAAGGGTCAGAGAGCCGGGAGTCAAGAAGCCGAGGGTCCAAGGGTCAGGAAGCAAGGGGTCATGAAGTCAGGGCTCCAAGGATTGAGGATCAAGAAGCAAGGAGACAAACACAGCAAGGCACAGAACATGTTGCTGTTGCAAAGAGCTGAAGGGAAATGCTGACCTTATATCCCTTCCCAGCTTTTGCCACCAGGTGCTGTGAGTTACCAATCGACCTCACCTGTGAGGCCGCACCTTGTCTCTTCAGAACAAACTTAGGAAGGCCCCAGTCCTAGTCACAGGGCCTGGCTCCTGCATGCACACCTGACACATGCTAGCTGTGGCTGATGGGACCTGGGACCCAACAATATCTGGAGGACTAGCCAATGGGAAGCTGCGCACGCCTCCTCCATGCCGGAAGGAGCGCCGGAAATAGCGTTTGCGCATGCATGCGTGTGCACACACACACTCTGGCCCACCGCGGTGTCTGCGGGACTGTGAAGTGACCCAAGCCACAAAAACTTTGCCGGCCCCTGGTTTAGGTGCTAGGCAAAAACGTTCATCTTCAACCCGGCCTTTGGCTTATTGACATTCTATGCCCTTTTAAATGTGTTGTGGGAGAGGGGATTATTGATTTGTTTTTGTTCTTATTTTTATTATGTCTTTTGTAGGTTTTCATATTGTAATTCTATGCTGTGAACCACCCTGAGATCTACAGATGAAGGACAGTATACAAATTTTAATAATAATAATAATAATAATAATAATAATAATAATAATAATAATGCATGAAGAGGGCTACTGTTGCAGAATCACAGAAACATCCAACATTCTGCATTACATTTCTAGGCATTAAGATTGAGGGGGGGGTTCCCTCCAAGCCCCATAAACTGAGTAACACCTATGCTGGCAACAGAGCCAATACTGAAACTGTCCTGGCAGCCATAAACACGATTTAAGCTTAACTTACCCATCTACAGCTTTTCCTGATACTTTATCCCTGGTTTATCCCAGGTAGACCCATAAAACGCCCTCCTTACAGCATGTTCGAGAGGATTAAACCACATTAGGATGGAGAGAATGTTCATTCTTGGAAAAAATGCATGTGATGCTGTTATGACACTGAATGATTTTCCTGTAGTTTCTCAGTACCCATCTATAACAGATTTTATTGGGATTTAATGGGGAAGGAGCCTATTGTGCAGTTGGGTTACTGGTTTGGAAAGTGTGTAATGTGGCACTGCTGAGTCTCTGTTCTTCATTCACGGACAACCTGGGCTGTATCATCAAGGTAGTTATTTTTGCAATGAAGTATTATAAACCATTGCCAGTTCAATAAGCATTCCCTTTCCAAAACCTTATTTTGCCAAGTTTTCCCATTGTTGCTGACCCAGAGTGCATATGTTTATTTCATGGGCTGAATTATGCAGGGCTGCCCATTCCAAATTGGATGAAGAAACAATGGAGAGAGGGAGCGCTGGATGGTTTGTGGAGAGGAAGATTTGTGTTAAAAAATTATCACTGATAAGCAGTCTTGGAAAAGTCTACTTGACTTTCATCACAAACAACCGTGATCATGTTGATTATATTCTAAGATGGAAACCTTGCTAGTTAATATCCAGCCTTGTCTTGGGAAAACCTTCTTGGCCTTCATGAGAAAGAGCATTATTTTGATTTGCTATATAACAGTAGTAGTAATGTGTAATGAACGCTTTAAAAAAAGCAATTACAAATAAGCAAAAGCAGAGCATTAAGAAAAAGGACCAAAGATAATAACAGAAGCTTAAAATTTGGGTCTGCCCATCCAGATCCTTGCTGGCCCTTTAAAAATTTGTTACAGCTTTCCTTCTGTGGCTTTGTAACCAGCCTGGTCTAATTTAATACCATTGTGATGTGATTCCAGAAAAGGTTTTTCAGCCTTCCAGCTTTGTATATATTCACCTTCTCTCTCTTCATGCATCACTCTGTATTTGTCTATATGAAATCCTTGTCCTTTTTTCAAACAGAGAACTGCTACACAAGAAGGAGAACCATATATATTGCAATATCCAATTTTTCTCTTATTGGGCTCCATTCAATAAATATGAGTTTGCCAACCTATAAACTATTTGAATTGACAAGACAGGCTCTATAAGTCTAGGTTTTGATGTCTTCTTTGTGGAATTTGCTCTATAACAATGATGTTTTTGAGTAATAACACAAAGTAGATATTATTTTAAATTTAAAGCTTTGAGTTGTAACACACAGTAGGTATTCGTTTAAGGCTCCTATCCACACTTACCTGGCTACTTCTGAATAGACACCCATAAGCTGTATATTTCACAATTAAGCCTATATTTAATTAGGCAGTAAATTATGTGAGAACCAGACTAAGTGTAATGTGTTTTAAACGTAATAGTTTTCCTTTTGGTTTCCTGAGGACTTGTTTAGAATATTAATACCAATTAGGCAATAGCTTTCTTAATTAGATATTGCCATGTATATAGGGTAGACAGTTGTGCATTGCCAAAGAGAAACAAAAAAAGAATTGCCTTACTGCAGAAGAGGACACCAATTGAAATAAAATTTGAAGGCAATTCATATGTATAGGCACAAATTTAGAAATAATTACTATAATTGAAATAGAAATACAGCACATCTCACCATAGCGGTGCTCTGTCAGCACACCAGGTGCTGCTAATTGTGGATGTGCAGCTTCGATGCTCCTGCTCTCCCTTCTTAGGATTCCTCATCTTTAAACCAAACCTGGTCTGGACAGCCCTCGCGTACAGGACACTTTCAAATAGATTGTTGTCCACTGACAGCTCTACTAAATATCTGGGATGTTTGTACTGATCTACTACAGTAGTGGCTGGTGGGGCCGTGTTGCCCAGCTGACTTAACAACATGGAGTTTGCTGCCAACCAAGAGGAAGAGGAGGGAGGCAATGTATGTGAAGAAGTGTGCATGCACAAGAAAGCTTATACAGTGGTACCTCGGGTTACAAACTCTTCAGGTTACAGACCTCGGGTTAAGAACTTTACCTAAGGATGAGAAAAGAAATCGCATGGTGGTGGCGTGGCAGCAGCAAGAGGCCCCATTAGCTAAAGTGGTACCTCAGGTTAAGAATGGTTTCAGGTTAAGAACGGCGTCTGGAACGAATTAAGTTGGGAACCAGAGGTACCACTGTACCCAGAACAAACTTAGTTGGTCTCTACAGTGCTACTGGACAATTTTTAAAAATTTATTTCAACCTGCACTTTGGTGAGCAGCATCACCCCCCACTCCACTAGTTGCTACTATTTCTGTAAGATACCTTATACTTTCTTCAAGAGCTGTACAATCTGGCAAAACACAGCTCATTTATAACCTCTGCCCATACATATCTTGGTGCTGGGCCAAAGAAGGCTGTCCATAAATTAGAAGTGTGTGTATGTATGTATGTATGTATGTATGTATGTGTGTACTTTTCATCATCAGATGGAATCTTCTAAAGGAGTGTCAGGGAACTGCCATCGGAGCCCGAGGGAGAGGGAGGGCTCCAGAGGGATTCCGGAGAGCGTCCCGGGAGGGAGAGAAGCAGCCCATCTTCTGGGGAAGGAAATCAGCGTAGCACCAGTGGAGAAGGGGGGCAGATGGGGGAATCGGCGAGGTGGCTCCATGACTCCTCGCCAGAGACCAGCGGGGAGAGCACGGGTCCTCCGCTGCCCACACCCTCCCTGCGCAGAAGGCTTCCGCGCAGGGAGAGTAGGCGGAGACTAGGCGTCAAAGAGCTTCTTTGCTGGAAGAAGTTCAAGAAACGCCCACTGACGGATTCTGCCAGCGATTGAGACAGCCACGGGTGGGTGGCTGTCTGGACAGAAAGAGTTCACCCAGGTAACCCAGCCAGGTGTGGCGCCAATTTACGCACGAGCAACCCCTAGAACCATTACAAGGAGGAATAGAGAATATGATCAACACTTACAAATACCGTTTAAAAAATGTTTTTATTGAAAGATTTTCATGGATAACAATGGTACATACAGTGGTACCTTGGGTTAAGAACTTAATTCGTTCCGGAGGTCTGTTCTTAACCTGAAACTGTTCTTAACCTGAAGTACCACTTTAGCTAATGGGGCCTCCTGCTGCCGCCGTGCCACCAGAGACCAATTTCTGTTCTTATCCTGAAGCAAAGTTCTTAACCTGAAGCACTATTTCTGGGTTAGCGGATTGTGTAACCTGAAGCGTATGTAACCTGAAGCGTATGTAACCCAAGGTAACACTGTATAACATTTCTGTTTTCAGCTCATAAGAGTCCTATCTACAAGTCAGTTACGTTTGGTGTGAGACATTGCTATCATACGCATTGTGAGGTTGCAGGGGGAGAAAAAGGGAGGAAGATAGAAGGGGGGTAATGATTTTCCTTTTTTGCATAGTGTATGTGCAGGGTTTTCATGTCAGTGTCACATGGATCGGTTCTTCATCTATTCATTTATTAGTTGTTGGCAGTGAGAGAGATTGATATGGCTAAAGTGACCCAACAACCGCTCCCCCTCATATACACAAATATTGATTTTTTTAATAAAAAAAACACTTGTCAAATTGCGTCCTCATTCTCAGGCTGTTCTCTAGTACAGGTGTCGCTTTCCCCAGCAGAAGAGAACAGGCCTCCTCTTTTAAGCAGGCCACCCCAGCATGGGGTCTTTGCAATGTGTCCCCACATGAAGTATGAATGGGTCTTTTCTGTTGCATTGAGCATAATGCAAAAGGGTGGGGGGAGCCAGCTATTCTTCCAGATCAATGACTGACTGACTTTAAAGTCACTAAAAAGGAAAATCAAGAATGTCTGGACCTCCTCCTTTTTCTGAGCCTTCTTTTTCACAATGCTTAACATGCTAACACGTAAAAAGGCATTTTGTTTTGTAAATGAAGTCTGGAAAAGGAATTGTGCTTCATAAAAGAAGTATCAACGCAGCAAGCTCAGTTAGAACTAGAAGCGTAAACAACACTGTCACTTAAAATAAATACTGAATCTTTGTGCACATGCCAAAAAGCCCCAGAATGTTGTAGATGCGAACATTAGAGAAGACACATGAGAAAGAACGACAATTTCCTGTTTGGAAAAAGAGGAATATACCATAATTATTTACAATAATCATTAAGAGTTGTAAAGTGGCTACAAAACAACATGTTTATGGTGCTGTTTTCCCCCTCCAAAATGAAATTTCTTATAGAACAGCAATATGTTAGTAAACTGCAAAGATAAACTAATGCAATACAAAGGTATGGTCTGTTAATTAACTTAATAAAAAATATTTGTCAAAGACCTTTCATCAAAAGACTACAGGACAGTGCACACAAGTGTGAATAAATTCACAAAACATAAAAATGCAGTTTGGAACATAACAAAATACAAGAGAAAGCAGAAGATCCTTTAAAAAAAGGCTCAGGACTACCTCTTTCCATATGAAACTAACCTGACCCTGAGATCATCTTCTGATGCTCTCCGTGTGTCAGGAGCTTGTCCTACACTCGAGTAGGACCCTGGTAGAGACACATGCCCGACTGGCATGCTCTCCTTCCTGGTCGATTGTTCGGGAGCTTCAAAAGCTTTCTTCAGCCCGAACATCACAGCGACCGATGCCAACAGACATCGGCACACTTAGGGATCTGCAGAGTCTTCGCAGCTTGCGTAACAGACCTCAGCAGCTCAGCATTTTGGCTAATCTACTTTACACACACGGAGCACTGCAACATGGCTCCCTCTCTCTCTAGCATCAGACAGCAAAGAAAAAGAACAAAGGACAATACAGTGGTACCTCGGGTTAAGAACTTAATTAGTTCAGGAGGTCTGTTCTTAACCTGAAACTGTTCTTAACCTGAAACACCACTTTAGCTAATGGGGCCTCTTGCTGCTGCTGAGCCGCCGCCGCACAATTTCTGTTCTCATCCTGAAGCAAAGTTCTTAACCTGAGGTAATATTTCTGGGTTAGCGGAGTCTGTAACCTGAAGCGTATGTAACCCGAGGTACCACTGTAGTCCCCCTTCACGGAACACAGTAACACAAACATCCTGTCTCCGTCACTTCCCACTTTGTGGAGTCAAAACATACACTGTCATGTGATAGACAAAAATCCCATGACTGCAATCATGGAGCAGGAATTCTAACACCATGTGCCTACTCCTTGAGAGGTCCAGAGGATGGCAACACAAGATTGGGCCTTCTCTGCAGTGGCTCCCCATCTGTGGAATGCTCTCCCCAGGGAAGTTCACCTGATGCCTTCATTATACGCCTTTAAGCACCAAGCAAAATTGTTCCTTTATAACCAGGCCTTAGGTTGATTTGATTGATAGGCCCTTCAAAATGTGGTTCGGGGAGGGCAATTGCGTTGTTGTTTTTATTTTGAGGTTTTATATTTTCATTTTATTCTGTGAACCACCCTAAGACCTCCAGGTATAGGGCGGTATATAAATTCAACAAATAAATAATAATCATAATAAAACAAATCATAGACTAAAACACAATTCCCAAACAAGAAATAAAAATCTACAATGTAAAATACTGAGGAATGTATGATGCTTAGGTTACTATGAAATATATATAGTGTGGATTTTTTGGAGCAGTGTTGCGGGCAGGCCACGTTGTCTCCCACTCACTGCAGGGGTGGGGCTAAGCCCCCACATCATGAGGGAGTTCCCGGCCGCGTCACGGTCCCTGGCCAGCCAATCCGGTTGGCTGGGGTGAGCATGGCTTAGCGCATTTAAGCAGCTGAGTGGCTGGGAGATCTCCCTTCTTCCTGCTTCTGCGAATCTTGCTGCTCCCTTTCGGCTTAGCCTTGCTTCCTTCTGTGTAAACAAACAGTAGCTTTCACGGTTTCTGCCTTTTTGTGGGTGCTGGAACGCCCTCCAACCTAGCCTTCGACTCCATCAATCGATCAAGGGATTCCCTTGCTTGTGAACAGCTGAATGGTGGTGGAATTCCCCTGCTGGAGAACAGCTGACTGGTGGCAGCTGAAAACAGCTTGTGGGCACACGCTGCTGCAAGGGCTTTTTCAGAGATGTGTTTGGGTGCCGTTTGCATTGGAATTTGGTTTGGGAATTCCTGGCGACTGACTGGCACGAATGACGCAGCCTGCTGCTCACACAAGGAACAGCTTCACACATACACCCAGCTTGTCGGTGGTTGCACAACCACTGCCACCACCATCAAAAGAATAAGCAGCTCTTCCCTGTTCCATTCCTGAAATTACAGGATAGAGCCACTGCAGGGATCTAGCACTGAGCTTTGTTTAAAAGTGTAGCAGAAATGTAGCCCAAAATGTAAAGAGCTCTAGTGGAAGCTCAAAAACATAGAAAATGGGGTTTGGTCAGTTGCTGTGTATATTCCTTGGTTTGCTGCACATGGCTGCAGAATTCAGCTTCCAGATACAGATTTCTCGAAATTCAAGTGTTTTCCATGAACCTCTGTGCAGTATTATTTTTTTTTCACCTCATTTTTGCTATTAATACAATGAAAACAAAACAGTAACACGTACAATAACCAATATCTTTTGCCAAATTAATCTCTAACACACATTACAAACAAACAAACAAACAAACAGAATCCTACTCATTTATGATTTAACTCAACACGTTAATAGCAGAGTTGACAGCCCCCTGCTATCTGACCTTCTTCATTTACCTTAATTATCCTAAATTGTGTTGACAGTCAGTCAAAGCTATAAGTAGGAAGCTAGCTAGGTCAAATATCCTATGGGTCTGAGTTGTCAGTAAAAAGACTGGTACATACTCTCCTACCAAAGATATTTTGTTCCTCAACAACTTTGCTCTAAATTTCTGTCTAGGACAACAATATAGACTTCAACACTCTGTTTTCCAGAGTTTCCACAACTGGTTTCCAGACTGATGTTGGTGCTCATTCTGGGGAATCCCTCTGAACCATCCTAATGAAACTGCAAATGAGAAGCTATTCAACCCTGCCAAGATGATTTCTTATATGGTTGAAGGGAGCTATATTTTGAAATCATTGTAATTGCCAAGAAGTTTTCAAGGCATCCCCACTTAGAATGTATTGCAGTAATCCCAATGAGACATTATTTACTAGACCGAGAGCACAGATTGATTACAACCAGTGCTTTTTTAAAAAGGGGTACTCAAGGGTACTCAGTACTGGCACCTCTTTTCATTGTTGGCACTTACTGTAAGTGTGGCACTTTCTGTAACAGCTTCATGGTGAGTACTGACACCTATTTTTCTTGGGTGGAAAGCACTGGTTACGACTATAGCCAGTATTTCACCCAGCAAAACTATGGGAGACTAAATGTTTATCTCCCTCATTTGTCTTCCCTTCCCCCAATGTTTGGAAAACATATGAGCAATAGATATGTATTTAAATATGGTATATATATATATATATATATATATATATATATATATATATATATGCTGTATTTATATACAGTTTTAATCATTATGCATTTTTCTTTTTTAAAAAAACAACAACACCTTTATAGCATAGATTGCTTTTCTGGACTTAAAAGGCCAATGTGTTTGAGGTCATTAAAAAGGAAATTACTTCAATTAATTCTGACCCACCACAGGTTTAAAAGAAATAAAGAGCTGTGAAACTTAAAAGGGAAAGGGTGGGCATTTTATGGATCCATGTGAAATATTTTGGTTACAATGAAAGAGAATTCTGATGGCTGCCAGACACCCAGAGTTTGGTCTCCTGTGACTAATTCTTTTTAGCTAGTTTGTAAATTAATCTCCATGTTCAGCTTTCCCTCCCCACTCACACCCTAGCTCTAAACTAACAAAAGCAGCCTATGCCAGAAATCTACAGGTAAAGGCTGGAAATTAAAACTACTTCACACCCTCATCTGACCCTGTGGCACACTTTTATCTTAAAAAATATTATTTTACAGGTCCTCTCCTGCACCCACTTCAAATGTGTTTTTCATTTACAGCCTCTGGGCATTTACTTGACTTTTGCCGAGACAGCGCACACCGCTTCTTCTTCTTCTTTATAAAAAAGTGGCTCTCTTCTCTCTGTTGTGATGCTTTTAGTAGTTTCTACGAAGTAGTAACCCACATCCCTCAGGGGATGTGAAAGGGAAGCAAAACATGTTGTGGGAAAGTGACAAGGCTTTACAAAGCACCTTTCTCAAATAGGCTTCCAGATTTTTGAGCGGCTGATGTTTTCCAAAAGAAAGTATCATTGTACAAGGTCTGTATACATAATTACTAAGCATGAAGCCAATCTCCTCCCCACTTTCCCTTTTCAGACCTACATTGCAAGTTGCTCATGATGAACAGGTCATGAGAAGACTCCCACACAAGCTCATAGTGCAGTTATTTTGCCAAGGAATGGAAGTCTTCCAAAATTTCCTTGAGTAATGATAGCACTCCCAAACCACAATCTTGGCCCATGGCAGGGTCCTTAGTTACTCTGAGCTGGCTTCTATACATTTTTAATAACAGGATCTTGCATGTAAGATCCCCACGTGGTTGTATCGGACAGTGGAGGAGAAGTTATCTATCCCCGTTATCCTTCTGAGATTTGGGGTGTCGTTTTTACCCCCTAACACTTGGTCCCAGACCAGTAAAATTCATCATATGCCAATGCTGGGATGTGCAAATCAGTTGAGAAGGAGGTTATTGGCTCCTCTCTGCTCATCAAATGATCACTTTGATTACTAGGAAAGGGGAAATTTGCATCCCCATCACCATGTTGGACCTCCTCCAGTATAGTGTCTACCTTATTCCCTCCTTTTTTTCAGCTGCCCAAACCATTCAAGTCTTGGAGGGCCAGAAAAATTCACTCCAGGGGCTGTATAAGACCCCCCCAAAAAACTGCAAATTAGCCATCCCTGCTATAAGCGACATTAAAATAATAATAAAAATCAGCAGCAGGCAATCCACACAATATACTAAAACCACTTTACCTGCAGAGGCCGCAAACCTCTCCAAAATAAGGATGGTTTAATGAATTTCCTAAAGGTGCTCATAGGTATTTCCAGCACAGATTGCAAAAAAATTTAGTAAGAACATGGTGTATTTCAGATACATGAAGTTCAATGTTGAACTAAACCATGCAAACAGACTGATTACCGGTACGTCTCAAAGCAAATGTCCAGGTTTCTTGTGATATGCCCCCCCCCCACAGACCAGCTGCTACTTTGACTTTTGAGGTTACAGCACGTGGATCTTCACAAAAGCAGATTCAAGCCCTGAAGGTGAAATCTGACAAACATTAATGGGAACATTTGGAAGTCATACTATTCATTTTGCACTATGAAAACAAAAACCCAGTGCTTTAACATTCCATAGAATCATTGATGTGGCTATTCAACTAGGAACACCCTTAACAGGGTGATAGCCAGCATTAGTCATACTTACGAGTACACCCACTGAAATCAGTGGGTTTAAGTAACTGAAGCCTATTGATTTCCATCAGTTTACTCTGAGAACGACTATCCTAAATTGACGGATATTCATATGCAATCAACAACCAATGACAACTCTCAAGCAATTGGATCAATGGAAATATCTAGGCGTGCCGTTTACCCGAGAGGGCCAAATAGCCATACGACCCCTTGAGAGACTGAAGGGGACATTAGAGTTTTTATGTGTGGGGTGGGGGGAAGCCCACAATGCTTCCATCATATATTAAGCTTCTGCTCAGAGCTGTCATAAAACTTTCCCAAATCATCATAATCGTACTTGCCACCTGCTTACTTCAGCATCTTCTGAGGCTGCCATTTAGGAGACCAAAACCACCCCCAAAACCTGCCAGACCTCCATCACTGGAGAAACCAGTACTTGTTAAGACCACAAAGAATATCAAGAAGAAGGCGATTTCTGCTGATTTCCCTAACTTATCCTACAGCCCCTGTAATCAGCTCCAGAAAGTTGGGGTACCCTCCAAAATTGGGTGGAAGGTGGGATGAGGGACTGCAAGATCTAATAGTATAGTGTATAGGGTATAGTATACAATTACCCTTCTTTTCCCTCAGCAAAGGCATTTGTTGGATCAGCGGAGGTTAGCTCAGTTGGTTAGAGTGTGGTGCTGATAATGCCAAGGGTTCAATTTGTGTTCAGGCCAGCTGCATATTCCTGCCTTGCAGGAAGTCAAACTAGATCCTTGGGGTCCCTTCCAACTCTACAATTCTATGATTCTATGAAAATCTCTTCCATGAGTACAAGGACACCTAATGGGCTCCACCAAATATGTTTTCAATGATTTGGAAATCTTAAGTGATGGTTTTGTCTTACTGATGAACAGTGTTTTTTTTCTGGGGGGGGGCGCAGGGGTATGCATACCCCTAAACATTCTGCATGTTCTTTGCACTTTTGTCCATTTACTATATTTATTTTCCCCAATTTGAACTACAAAGTGGTGATTTTCTTGAGTCAAAATGAGAGTATCCCTAAACATTTTTTTAAAGAAAAAAAGCACTGCTGATGAACCTGCAAACTACTTGTGAGACTGCAACTATCACATCATATTAACATATTTCAACACCCTCCTCCAAAGTTGTACGGTCATACTATGAATATTATCCTATTCTATCTTCACAACCAACTTATGTAGTAGAATAAACCAAGCTGATAATGAACAATTTTCCATTGATAAAAAGTGATTTTTATCAACACAAGTTATCTGATGGTATTGATTTCCATAAAGGAACTGATACCATACGAGATACTATCTTATCAGTTGAACATAGCCAGGACAGCTCCACTGTTACAAGACAGAATGTTGCTGAATACCTGTTGTTGGAGAGTGCAGCTAGGGAGAATCTTGTTGCACTCAGGTGCTGCTGGCAAGTGTCCTAAAGACATCTGGTCGGCCACTGGGAGAACAAGATGCAAGGCTAGAAGAACCTTTGGCCTGATCCTGTTGGATCTTCTTATCCTTTAATTTTTAAAAAATAACATTTGCAAGGTTTGAGATTGATAATAAGGGAGAAAACAGTCAGCCCATGTAAAAGATCTGTGACACCAACCACAAAACCTGTTGTTTTAGCTTATTCGGTTATCTCACACTTTCCTTTCAATAATAGCTCTTAATTGACACTTTTCATAATTGAATTTTGAAGTCTGTGTTGTTGTTTTTTAAATACAATGTTCAAATGTTACCATTTGTGGACGACTTACATTGCATACCATTTGTTCTATTATTAGAACACAGATGGGCAAAAATATTTGATGGAGGCAACCACCGCACACAAAGATGTTAAGTTATTAGAGGAAGGTCAATCTTTGCTTCCCTGCTAAGCAAGCTGAGAAAACAATGAGAAGACAACTAGTGGGCTACACACATTGTCAGAATTAGAGGAAAAGATAAAACAAACAGGCCTTCCATTGTTCTATGATCTTGAAAAATGTAGAACATAAGGTGTTCCCCTCTCCTGTCTCTGTGCAACTAGTTGCTACTGATTTTCACTTGATGTGAAATGTGGGGTAAATTTCTGGAGGTTCTCACGCAAGGGAATCATCCAAGAAATTGTGAATTACACAAACACAGAAAGTGTGATGGCCAAATGGTGACAGTGCCTCTGATCCCCTCTCCCAGCCTCAATGCTCCCTTAGTCATGAGTTGGTGAGGTATCTGTTTCTCACCTGACAAGTATCTAGGGCTGAGGAAGTTGAAAGTGTGAGCTTTTCCCCAATTCCTCTTTCAGCTCCTTTTGCCTTTCAATATTGCTTCTACTGGATCACACTTTTACCAGAACCAGGACATTTTTTTCATCCAGAACTCACCGGAACACAGTTCTGGCACCTCTCATGTGGGCACCATTGCCATTCTAAGAGAATGAGGGAGGTGTTCATGTTGAGTTCCGACATATCTTTTTCTAGAAAAATAGCACTGACCAGAACCCTTGGGAAAGCAATGTGTGTGTCCATGTTATCTCAGCACAGGGTGATCCAGGAGATGGGCGAGACAACTGACCAGAAAAGAAAAAGTCCATGACATTCGTTCATAAATCCAGATGTGCAAAAAAGTTTGCCAGCCCATGGTTCAGGTAATAAATGGCCAGTGGTTCTGACTTGTTATGGCCCCTTCCTGTGTGTGTAGTTCTGAAGTGCCCTTCCTCTCCTCATTTCCTGCAACAGTGACAGTATTGATTGACACTGAAGCCTTGAACTCACTGACCAAACTGCAGAAACATTGTAAAAACCATTCAGTCTGACTTTCAAAATGGCTGTTTTTGTACGTGGCGTGTGTTTGGACAGCTGCCCCTTCTATAGTTCTACCATATCATATCCCAGCAGGTTTGATGGTTTTCATCTTAAAATCACTTACTGAAAGCTTACTGTATTTTTATTGTTATGATTTAACCTTCCTAGCACTATTTTTAAATATAAAATCAGCACAGAATAATAATGAGAATATAATCACTAATTTAAACCAGGGAATTAGATGTTTCTGTGTATTATATAGTCATTGAGGGAATGTAAAAGAAACTCTTAGTTTAATTCCAGTTTCTTGCTTCACTAACCGCAAGCCACCTGCAATCATTATTCTCGGACATACTGCAATGTTTTGTTTTTTTAAAAAAAGATACAACTGTGAAAGGATATAGTGTGGTATTTTAGCTGATTGCTTTTCAGATGCATTGAAAGAGGATCTAATTTTCAGTAATTTCATACATTAAGAATTTGATATGCCATTAAGAACTCAAGCCTTGACACTACTTCAGTGGAAATAAATGGATTTTTCAAAATATTTTCCTAGAGGCATGATCAAATTAAAGTATAGTACACAGTGGTTCAGAAGGTTCCAATTAATCAGTTCATATCGTGTTTATTTCCTGGCCTGATGTCTAGAATAACCTTAAACTTTTAGTTGGAGCAAAACACATAGGAATCTTGCATATAGTCAAACCTTCGACAAACTGGAAAGATGGGATTATTGAATGATGGTCTTGCGCTTCCGCAGTAACTATCCTTCCAGCTCACCTATTTGCATTTTCTCATTTTGCATACAAGAAAGGTTACTCAAGTGATGCTATGAAAAAAATGGGCTGCTACGAGTTTAAATGAAGGGAAGGAGGCCATCTTCCCAGCTCTTCCCAATACATCTACATGGTAGGTGGGTGGAAGCTAATGTCCATGGATTTCAGCAGAAACACTTGAAATGGGATCACTGGTGGAGGAAGAAGAGTGCGGGGGGAGTGTATTGGCAAAACCTATTTGGTGTTTTGCAACTTTCTGACTGGTTGCAGGACCTTAGCCAGACCTAGCAGAGTAAACGCAGAATCCATAGAAGCAATTGGCGACTTGGCTGCAGACAGGATAGATGAAACAGGAACCAGGAACTTGTAGATAGGTGTTTATTATATACAGTGGACTATTTACAGGAACAGAACAGAACATGGATCTTTAGCTAGCTCTCTCATACACGACTCACAACTCTCAACCTCCAACTCCTACACTGACACTCGTACTCCTACACATTCCAGTTAGTAGGTCATTAATCATTATTCCAGTGAGAGAGCTTGACCAATCATGGAGCTGTCTCCATGCCTCTGTATCACCAGGCAGACTTACTCCTTCACATTGCCTTGGCTGTCTGCCAAACTCTAACTGACTCTGTGTGAGTAGTTGCACGTATTCAGATTCCCAACAGAGCACACCGCCCCCGGCAGCGCGATCCCGGTGGGGTGCCATTGTGGCTGCCCCGCCCCCAGGACACACGCCAGCCCTGCCCCCACCTGCTCTCCACCTCCCCGGTGCCGGAGCATGAAGCTCCGCCACTGAATGGGATGTTTTGGAAGGGGGGGGGAGCAACAGAGATGTGCTAGCAAAGGATCCTGGACTGGCCCTCCTGCTGTCCTGTGACAGCAATGGGTGCAATATGGGCTTCTTTGCTGTGGCAGTCAAGATTTGGCTTGGCAAAATGCAATTCCCCTCCCCTCTCACCTTCCCTCTTCGCTGGCATGAGCGGTACAACAGTTCAGGACAAAATAGCAGAGCTTTGAGAATTTGTATCAGGGGTTCTGTTCATATGAACAGATTTCACGTTTGTAGGAGGTAAGCATATCCCTGAGGCACCAATGTTTTAAAAATCATTGTTTTTTGGCTTTAGAACAAATGTATATGCCTCTGTATTATGCAAATCTGAGGCACTCTGGATTTTCACTTTAAGCTCTGCAAGTCCAATGGACTCAACAACAAGTTTGACTTCTCTGTATATTTGTAGCATCTGTTTCTGATCATTAATGATTAGCCACATGAGAAATTACCCTCACAGCTATTCAAATTACGTTTCATGGAAGAGGTGTTTATTCCATTTTGTCCCGGGAGCAGTGTGAGAATGGAATTTGAGTGGAATAGTCTACTTTCATCCTATTAATTGTGTGCTGTTTATATATTTTGTGTATTTATACCACGTAGAGCATGAGGTTGTAGGGATAGTTTATAATCTGCCAACAAAAAATGCAGCTGCACAGGCAAAAGAACTTCTCTTGGCCAGTGAAGAGACGATTTAGTCAAAATGGACTTTCAGCTGGGCTTCCGTCTTCCGATATACATTATACTTCTGTGTTTAATAATATCTTTGCTTATTTTTTTGTTAAATTGTAATTATTCATATATAGGAATTGCTTTGCCCATGTAAATACAGAGTCCACTATATTTTCATATTTTGAGCCTGGTTTATGCACCGGCATAAAACAGTGGCGCGTAGACTTGGTGATGGATTACTCTCTTTGCCTTCTGTAGCATGTATTAGTCCCCTCTTATCCCAGATCTGAGGGTGTCACCAAGAGGCACCAGGGAGATGTGGCCATTTATAACATTTTCAGTTGCTTTATGGGCCCCCTATTTTGCTAATAAAAACCATTCACAGGGATTTTCCTGTTGTTAGAACACCTGGACCTGTGTTTCAAATCCAGTATTTCTCTCTCTGCTATTTGATGCTGGGGTAGGTGGAGAGAGTCCATGTATTTTCAAATATAAGTACTCAGCAAATGTGTACAAGGTGAAATATGTAAAGGTTCATTTGAGCTTGAAATTTGCCTTCAGGGAAATTCAGAAAGAACCTTCACATTTTATATTAAAGCTGGTGGTCAAACACAGAAAAGTGGCTGATGCTAGGTGTTTGCAATATATCGTTTTTATGCACAGGTGAGCTAATATACTGCCAGCCTAACCAGTCACACAACCCAGTCTCCTGAACCGAAATTGCTGTTCTTAAAAACAGGTGATGGTATTACAGACTCTTATTTCTCTCAAAGCATGATAAAACCACCTGATTTATTTTACCACTGTGGTTGTATGGTTTTTTATGGTAAATTCAGTGCAATATAATATTTATAGGGCCTTCAGCTGCTACATTAAACAAAAAATCCATGCATTGGGGTCCAGGATTAGTGATACTTAAGGAGTAGTTAAGGTTATGAAGAAGTTCTATTAATGCAAGGATTTCTGTTTGTGCAACGGATCTCCCCCTACTTCTCCCCTCCACATGCACCCTTCCCAAACTCTTTCCACTGGTAGGCATTCTTTAACAGGAATGGTTGTGAGGTGCTCAAGGGGGCAGATTTCACACCTCAAACAATATTTTCTGGTGCTTCATAGACTTATACAAGTTTATTTTAATGTTAATCAGTGATTTTAGGAGGTGTGGCTAAAAGGTCTGCTCACAATTCCAGCTTCTAGGAAAAATGGAAGCTTCAAGGCTGTGACACAAAGCGATATTCCACATGATATCCGTGATGTCCAATGCTAACTTATTATGGAGCCGGAACAAGACACCCAGTGTGTTTTGATGCTTCTGGGTCTGTGGACCAGTATTTGAAGGTTAGATCAGAGATGGTGGCAATCTCTGATCTACAGCACTATCAGAAAACTTGCTTCATTTTCTTCATTCCCCATACATGTAAACAAGGGAATTCTGGTCTATATTTATTCACAGTAGATGCACTATAGCAATAAAGAGTACAGCACTAAAAATTATGAGTGATTGCAGCACTTTGGCAAAATTATATAGATTGGAAGCACCAGCTATTCTCAAGAGAAAACCAGTAATAGTAACACCTTTGGCTAACAACATACAAATTATCTGGCTGGATAAAAAAAAAGTGGTGGAAAATATGGAAGAGCTCATGGAATTTGGTGTGAATGATTTACAATTACATTTTTTGGCAGTTGCGTTATTTATTTGTTAAGGACACTTCGTCCCTTGTTAATACGGGATGTTGCAATATCATTTAGGGATTTCATCCAAAATTACTGAAAATGAGAGCCTATTAGCTGAATCGTCCAATAAAAAAAAGAAAAAAGTTCCACGGCAACCAAAACCTGCCAAATAATCCTCCCTCACACAGCAGTCTCTTTTAACATCTGGAGATGTGAATCCTTACGTGTCTTTTTATATACGTACATATATATACACAAAAAGAGGGAAATTGCATTTCGAAAGTCTAGTGGGAAAGTGTGTTTTTAGGGCTGCAAATACTTAAGTGATCCACTCATGGTGTTGGAGCCATTCAACAAAATTACAGCTTTGCAACATACGATTCCGGGAGCTGACAATTCCAATTCAAAAATGGTACTTTTATTGTAACTGCTGAGTATGCCATATCACTTGCATGTCGTGTTTTTGTGCCGTAAGCAGCTTAGGCGGCCAGTTGTAGTCCAAAACATCTGGAGGTCACTAGGCTGGCAAAAGCTGAGCTACACAATTGTTCATCATCCACCTGGCTGAAAGGGAATGAATGCAACAGTGATAAGGGATTAGCAATTAGAAGGAATAAAGTACATGCTGGACAGTAAATACTCTTAAAGAACCTTGTTCATGGATCATGCCATAAATATTTTTATATTCATATCCATATCCTACTTTTCCTCCAAGGAGCTTGAGGCACAATATACCGTATGCTTCTTTCTCCCTTCTCCCCTCCCCTTTTATCCTCACAACCACCTTGTGATGTACGTTAGCCTAAGAGACGGTGAGTGGTGTGAGGTCACCCAATGAGCCTCTCAGGTACCAGTCCAACACTTCACACCAACTGTCCCAATCGTTGGAAGCCTTGTAAATTAGCAAAAGATTTGCGAAATGTAAATTAGCAAAATTAATGTATGATGGTTGTAGCAGTACCCCAAGCTGAGTTAGATGTACTTAAGACCTGGATAGCTCAGCTGGTTAGAGCATGGTGCTGATGATGTCAACGTTGTATGAGACAACTGCATATTTTTGAATTACAGGGGATTGGACTATCAGCCTTTCTCAACCTGTGGGTCCCCAGATGTTGTTGAACTACAACTCCCATCACCCCTAGCTAGCAAGGCCAGAGCTCAGGGATGATGGGAGTTGTAGTCCAACAACATCTAGGGACCCACAGGTTGAGAAACGTTGGATTAGATGATCCTCAGGGTCCCTACTATTTGCTTAAGTAGGCCTAACACTGTGTTGGATTGGGCCAATAGAGGCCTTCAAAGAATGTCATTTTTCTATCACTACAAATCGCCAAATTGCCTTCTAAATCTGGCCCACAGACAGTCCAGGAATCAACATGTTTTTACATGAGTAGAATGTGTCCTTTTATTTAAAATGCATCTCTGGTTATTTGTGGGGCATACGAATTCGTTCATTCCCCCCCCCTCCAAAAAAAATATAGTCTGGCCCACCACAAGGTCTGAGGGACAGTGGACTGACCCCCTGCTGAAAGTTTGCTGACCCCTGATTTAAGGGATGTATAAGTAGGTGGCTGGACAGTGAACCAATAGATTCATTGTATACAGGTAACAACACACATGATTATTTGTGTACTAAGTTTTAAACTTGCTATACTTTGTGAAATGCTTCCTACACCAATGACTTTGCCGGTTGCAAGTCTTGCTCATAAAGTTGTGGCCATTAACTCCAAAGTGTAGGTTACTTCTGTAGCTGTATGTTCCTTCCAACTCCTGCAGCAATTTTCACTAATTTTATGGGTATGTATTAAGTATGTCCCCCTTCATTCTTGTAGTTTACCCTTCTTGCTTTTTGTCCTTTTTCTGATACATTTAGGAAAGAATTTATGGCATGCTCCAAATTCCTCAGTGTATGAATTATGATCATACTCAGGTTTACAGAACTACTTCTTTTAGGCAAAGGATACACCATTGTACATAATGGGAGAAACCAGGATCTGTCCTTTAATGTGAAGTCAGAATCAAAGCCTCTCTTTATCTGCCATCTTACACCTAAGTAGACTATGCTCTTAACAGCTACATGGGGTGTGTCAGAGTTTCTCTATTGGTTACCTAGGTCAAAAGTAATGATGGAATGTGAGATAACAAGCTCCAGTGTCTCAAAGCAAGAATCCCAAAACTCTAAGAGAATATGAACAAAAGACATTTTGTGACCACCAGAAACATGATTAATTGAGAGTGACATTCTGCACCGAGTACAGGTGACCCAATGATTGGGTCATGCCCTGAAGGTTTAAAGTCTCATGTCTTTCCCAAGGAAGTAGTCAAACAGGCATGTTTAACGGCCATTATCCAACTACTGTTTACAAATTTCAGGACTGCATACGGTCCATCTATTGTTGTCAGACATAAACACAAGCTATACCGGCATTTGAAATGGCAGACGAACAGCATGGAGAGTGGCAGTGAGAGAATGCTAATTACCAATGACATTAATGATGAGTTAACCTTCCTTGCTTCACATTATGAAGTCATGTGTTCATTTATTTGCTCCAAATGGATAACAAATTACATGTGTAATGTTTGATACGGTAACAGAACTAAATTATCTGCTCTTTGGGGAGATTTGTTTTCTCCTAATTGCACTAAACAAATCAATAAAAGAATTATCACTGGCATGATCCCACTGGGAGTTATGGTAGCAAAGACAAAGTCAATTAGTTTCCTGCAGCACAATGCACTCAAATGGAAAGAGTCATTATACCCAAATGTAAGATTCAAGCTATCTGGTATTTGCTTCCAGTGGAGAGAAAGGTTCGTAGGGAACTCTACACAAAGCAGGCCACACACGCTGCTGTTCTGTGTCTATATCCAATTCTTTGTCTATATGCAGACTTTAATCTGCCTTTTTTTATTTTCAAGAAGAATATTTTCCACAAACCAATGACAGAATCTTTAGACTACTTGCTTTTAACAGAATGAAGTGATTCCCCTCCCCCTAACTCATAGCTCCCATTTTTCTCTTTCCGTTGGCAAAAACTACACAAGGCCAATGTTTAGTCTCTTATGATGGCAAATGCTACTAACAAAGTGGAATATAACACCGTTGGGTTTAGCTGATGTTAGACATCTGAACATTTTACATTGGTGCTCTTCAGATAAACAAGGCACTTTTAAATAAAAATCTGAACCACTGCACGTGCCAAAATAGCAAAAAATAAAAATGTTCTGACATATATTTGCCATGTTCAGTTTTTGTCTGTGCCTTATATTTCTATGTCAGTTTTACATATTATATTAAGAAATCTTCGGTCAACAGTTTTATTCATAATTGCACTCAGAAAAGGAAGGCAACAAATATAAGGTACAGTCTTGAGTTGATTGCATGTCTACCACAATAAATAAAAGCTAGAAACAAAAGTATTTTCTAAAGTCAAATTGCATCATTGTCCCTTTTCCTCCCAGATTTTCTTTCTACTTTGGATTTATTATCTTTGCTATTAAAGCCTCAGTTTCCTAATAGACAAAAATCACTGACCACCCAAGGTTTTAATGCCTAGAGCAGTAAGCTGAACTCAGCAGTGATGTAATGTTGTATTTGAAAACACATTATCATTCTGGTTTCTGTTCTGTGCTTGCATACAAAGGACTCAATTGATTTTTACACGTCAATACAATTTCAAAGGCATCCCAAAACTGTTGTTAAAGGACCATGAGCAGTTATCAGAGTCAAAACAACGATTCTATTTAGAAGTAGCTAACAATGTATGGTTGTCCTTGGCAGCAGGAATATATATATGGCCACAGTTCCCTCTATTCGTAGTATATATGTGTGTGTGTGTGCAAGACAAGCCCTAAAGCCACTAATATAGTGCCACATTAAAGCTCATTGTGTATCTTCTCT
This sequence comes from Podarcis raffonei, assembly GCF_027172205.1. Classification (NCBI taxonomy): domain Eukaryota; kingdom Metazoa; phylum Chordata; class Lepidosauria; order Squamata; family Lacertidae; genus Podarcis; species Podarcis raffonei. The sequence goes on from NC_070610.1 coordinate 52,498,427, forward strand.
TCTGCCCCTAGCAAAGTCAAGTACCACGACCTCTTTTTGGTTATGATGGGACAACAATTCATGCGACTGGGATTGAATTTGAGCAGCTAATGAAGCTACCCAACGTCATCATAAACAATGAGGTAGTATCTGTTAAAATAGACCAAAATGTTACAAATTATATCTGTATACATTATAGTCCTATCACACTAATTTCCCTACTTTTTAAATAAACAAAGAGTCTCAAAGTCTGCAACCCAATGTACATTTATCTGGGAATAAGCACCACTGAATGTAGGGAGACTTGTTTCTGAGTAAATATTTGTAGGATTAGGCCTGTACCCCAGAGAGGCCACTTTGTGCTAATGCAGCAAAAACAACATGGGAGGCAGCAGTTGTGAGTTACTGGTCTCTGCAGACACAGCAGACGCTGTGATTCTCCAGTGATTCAACTTCACCCCCGGAGGAATATTCTGTTGTCTCTTGAGACAGGTGGATGGAAAGAACAACAATGATTCATAGGATCAAGGTACCTGATACATTAACAGTGAAATCTAAACTTGTCCACTAAGAAGTAAGTTCCATGTGGCCTGTTCCCAGGTTATTAGTACAAGATTTCCACTTAAATGAGGAAAATGGCCCTGCCTTTTTTTTTTAGTGAACTACTCTCTGGGTGACATACACACAAATGGATATGCAAAACATTATTTACCAGCCATGTGTAAGAATAACTATACAGTACAACAATGAGACATAAAACAGATTGTTTATGTTTTTTGTGAGCCTGCCTGTTTGCCTGTAACAATAATGTGAACAATTTGATTCTCACAGAGTTAATGAACTGGATTGGTTAACAACTTCAGCCTAATTCGGTGAACTGGATCTACTAAACAATTTCTGACAGTGAACGAATAACCACTTTGTATAGACATTGGAGGGTTGGCGAGTGCAAAATGAGGTTTAAACATTTTTTAAAAGCAAATGGACAGAATTCAGTTGTTGTATTGGGGTTACTTAACAGAACATGATACCTGAAGCTTAGGACTCCTGAGACTGTCAGAAAATTCATACAGCTTATGATAGGTATGATAATGCTTCTGAATCTGTAATGATTACTAATGTTCTCTTTGGGGCTTTGATTAGGGCTTGTATTGTGCAATTATGCCTCTTGACAAGGGTTTTGAATTACCCTCATGATATGATTAATGTCATTTTTCCCTTCTAAAACTGGGGAAATTTCTTCCCCTAAAAGTGGACTTAATTTGCATTGCTATAGGCTTTGATGGCTTAATGATAAATAATTCCATGCAAAACCTTCAGATTAAATTGCCCTTTCTTCAGTTTTGCTTCCGTTTTCAATGTTATTTTCAAATGCATTCTTCTTTCATTTGCTGTTTGTTTTATCTTATCTATCTTATCTTATCTTTGTTTTGGGGTTCTATTAATACCCCAGCACTGCATTTCATCTTAATCACAAGAAAGCCATTTTATTAAAATTCGTATTTAAAAATCATTTTATTTAAATTTCTCCTTTGTTTCCATGCTGATCGCCATCACTTCTCTCCTCATTTTATACCATCAGGTTTTGTGCCACTGGAGTCTTCAATGCCCCCAAATCAGTATGGCACTTTAATTTAACACAGTTCATTTCTTTGGCTACTGATGGATTCAAAGAGTTCATTGTACAACACTGTCAGTGCATGAAATGCTCTACAATTGTTGTCTCAACCACCCTCATGACAAAGCCTGTGTGGTTATGTATTAAAGAAGGTCAGTTTTCGTGATCAACCTTCAGTTATTTGGGAGAGCATAGTAAACATGGTTGAATTGCAAAGCAGGCATGAATCAAAGCAAAGCACACAACCAATTTTATACCTTTAAATATGATGTCTATACAAATCTAGTCTGGTCAAATTCTTAACACTTCAGTTAGCCTGTGTGAGAGTCACACTAGACAAGACACCATACAATTAGCAAGGAGTAGGTCCTGGTGGGGCAGTCTGTGATTAGATCCCACTCAAAAATAAGGGCAATCTAGAAGCGCCACAGGGTTAAAACCAAGCAAATTGGTAACAAAAAAAAGTTCAGGGCATTTTAAATAAACATTCAATGCTGTAAAAATGTTTAAATGTTCTAACATATGGGAATCCAACTTCTTATAGCCATGCCTCCTTTCTCATACAATGGGGGGACTCCAGCTTTGATAATTATTAAATTCCTTAACCAGCATTTTCAATTTTGCTGTTTCATAATGAAAAAAAAATGAATCACGAAACAAATGTGTATCAAATATCCAAATGCGGGTGTAACTCTGCTGGTATGTATTTGCATACATACAGAGGCAGACTAGATAGGAGTGTGCATCAAATGGGAAAAAAAATAGTTCATAGAAGAAAGCCTTCTCTGAACCTTCCCCACCGCTTAAATATTTCAGTTTCCTTTTTTTTTATCGGGGACAATAGCATATATAGAAAACTTTTATAGTTTCTTTTGATGGGAAGCCTAACTGACTGCATGGTGCTTGTTTAGGAACAGTGCTGGCGCATTAAGGTTTCATAATGACAACTAAGGAATGAAGGGGTTGGAGGATAAAATATATCTATCCTATAATCATGATTTTTCCTCATGTATGTTCTGAGATGTGGAGAGATATCCTGCTGAAACACTACTTTTCTGGAGGATACAACACCTTCTCAAGATGGAGGGTGAGGGAACAGCTGCAGTCGCCTGTGGTTCCTGCGCAATGTTTGCCATCTTGCCAAAGGTTGCAGGCAGCTTTACCTGCAGCAATTGCATGTTGATTGCCCTCTTAAAAGACAAAGTCCAGCAACTGGAGGAACGTGTAGCTACGCTCCAAAGAATTAGAGAGCTGGAGCTCTTCTTGGAAGCAACAGAGCACACCGTCTCCACCAAGGAGGAGACAGGGGACTCGCCTGAGAAGGAGGCTAGTTCACCAACACAGGAGCCAGATATATGGAGAAACGTGACTCAAAGAAGTAGGAGGCCCAGGGTTCGCTCTGATTGTTTAGAAATACACAATCGCTTTGAGGTCCTTTCCCCTAGCATGGAAGACGAAGAGCAGACTCCATTTGAGGATCTCTCCCTCATTACAGTCGATCAGGTATATGAAGACGAGCAGCAAAGGCAGTCCTCAGGGAATGTGCAGGCGACCTTGGAACGGACAGCTCACGGAAGAACCCCGACCAGACCTAAGAGGAGGCGTGTAGTGGGAGGAAAAAATCCTTAAATAAGAGACACGGGGGAATGATTAATGGACTTCAATGTCTGTACACTAATGCGCAAAGTATGGGGAATAAACAAGATGAGCTTGAGCTCTTGGTACAGCAAACTAAATATGACATAATAGGAATCACTGAAACCTGGTGGGATAAGTCCCACGATTGGAATGTAATAATGGAGGGATACAATCTATTTCAGAGAAACAGACCAGACAAGAAAGGAGGAGGAGTGGCATTATATGTCAGGGATGTGTATACCTGTGAAGAGATCCAAGATTTAGAACCTCAAAGCCAAAGTGAGAGCATTTGGGTCAAAATTAAGGGAGAGAAGAATAACAGTGACCTCATTGTGGGAGTTTACTATAGATCCCCAAGCCAAACGGAGGACATAGATGATGCCTTCCTGGAACAGATGGCCAAGCATGCAAAAGGAAGGGAGATAGTAGTAATGGGGGACTTCAATTACCCGGATATTTGTTGGATGTCAAACTCAGCCAAGAGCATAAGGTCAAACAGATTCCTCACTGGCCTTGCAGACAACTTCATTGTCCAGAAAGTGGGAGAAGCAACAAGAGGAACAGCCATTTTAGATCTGGTCCTAACCAATGTTGATGACCTGGTTAGTGGGGTAGAAGTGGAAGGATCATTAGGCGCGAGTGATCATGCTCTTCTGAAGTTTACTATACAGCGGAAAGGAGCAGCCAAGCATACTAGGACTCAATTTCTCGACTTTAAGAAAGCCGACTTCATAAAACTTAGGGAAGTGCTTGGTGAGATCCCATGGACAGTAATACTAAAAGGAAAGGGAGTTCATGATGGCTGGGAGTTTGTTAAGAGGGAGATAGTAAAAGCACAACTTCAGGCAATACCAATGAGACGGAAACATGGAAGGTGCCTAAAGAAGCCAGGGTGGCTATCTAAAGAACTTTTAACTGAGTTAAGATTAAAAAAGGATGTGTACAAAAAATGGAAAAGGGGGGAAACCACCAAAGAGGAATTCAAACAAATAGCCAGCACGTGTAGACACAAAGTCAGAAAAGCTAAAGCACAGAATGAACTCAGGCTTGCTAGAGAGGTTAAAAGCAACAAAAAAGGCTTTTATGGGTATGTTCGTAGCAAAAGGAAGAACAAAGAAACAGTGGGGTCACTCAGAGGAGAAGATGGTGAAATGCAAACAGGGGACACAGAAAGGGCTGAACTCCTCAATGCCTTCTTTGCCTCAGTCTTCTCCGATAAAGAAAACAGTGCCCGACCTGAAGAATTTGGAGCAAATGATTCAGCAGAGGAAACACAGCCCAGAATAACTAAGGAGATAGTACAAGAATACTTGGCTAGTCTAGATGTATCCAAGTCTCCAGGGCCAGATGAACTGCATCCAAGAGTATTAAAAGAACTGGCAGATGTGATTTCAGAACCACTGGCAGTCATCTTTGAGAATTCCTGGAGAACAGGCGAAGTCCCGGCAGACTGGAGGAGGGCAAATGTTGTCCCTATTTTCAAAAAGGGGAAAAGAGAGGACCCAAATAATTACCGCCCAGTCAGTCTGACATCAATACCAGGGAAGATTCTGGAGCAGATCATTAAGCAAACAGTCTGTGAGCACCTAGAAAGGAATGCTGTGATCACCAATAGTCAGCATGGATTTCAGAAAAATAAGTCATGTCAGACTAACCTGATCTCGTTTTTTGACAGAATTACAAGCCTGGTAGATGAAGGGAACGCAGTGGATGTAGCCTACCTTGATTTCAGCAAGGCATTTGACAAGGTGCCCCATGATATTCTTGTAAAGAAGCTGGTAAAATGCGGTCTTGACTATGCTACCACTCAGTGGATTTGTAACTGGCTGACTGACCGAACCCAAAGGGTGCTCATCAATGGTTCCTCTTCATCCCGGAGAAGAGTGACTAGTGGGGTGCCACAGGGTTCTGTCTTGGGCCCGGTCTTATTCAACATCTTTATCAACGACTTGGATGATGGACTCAAGGGCATCCTGATCAAATTTGCAGATGACACCAAACTGGGAGGGGTGGCTAACACCCCAGAGGACAGGATCACACTTCAAAACGACCTTGACAGATTAGAGAACTGGGCCAAAACAAACAAGATGAATTTTAACAGGGAGAAATGTAAAGTATTGCACTTGGGCAAAAAAAATGAGAGGCACAAATACAAGATGGGTGACACCTGGCTTGAGAGCACTACATGTGAAAAGGATCTAGGAGTCTTGGTTGACCACAAACTTGACATGAGCCAACAGTGTGACGCGGCAGCTAAAAAAGCCAATGCAATTCTGGGCTGCATCAATAGGAGTATAGCATCTAGATCAAGGGAAGTAATAGTGCCACTGTATTCTGCTCTGGTCAGACCTCACCTGGAGTACTGTGTCCAGTTCTGGGCACCACAGTTCAAGAAGGACATTGACAAACTGGAACGTGTCCAGAGGAGGGCAACCAAAATGGTCAAAGGCCTGGAAACGATGCCTTATGAGGAACGGCTAAGGGAGCTGGGCATGTTTAGCCTGGAGAAGAGGAGGTTAAGGGGTGATATGATAGCCATGTTCAAATATATAAAAGGATGTCACATAGAGGAGGGAGAAAGGTTGTTTTCTGCTGCTCCAGAGAAGCGGACACGGAGCAATGGATCCAAACTACAAGAAAGAAGATTCCACCTAAACATTAGGAAGAACTTCCTGACAGTAAGAGCTGTTCGACAGTGGAATTTGCTGCCAAGGAGTGTGGTGGAGTCTCCTTCTTTGGAGGTCTTTAAGCAGAGGCTTGACAACCATATGTCAGGAGTGCTCTGATGGTGTTTCCTGCTTGGCAGGGGGTTGGACTCGATGGCCCTTGTGGTCTCTTCCAACTCTATGATTCTATGATTCTATGATTCTATGAAAATGGAAGTGCTGTATTTTCTAGAAAGGGGGTGGTAGAAATTTGATGGCTAAACTGGTATTAAGTCCCAATTCCGTTGCATTCAGGTGCTAGGTCACTCTTCTACCCATTGCCATGGAAGATGGAGGTCAAAAGTTGAATTATTTTGCCATTAACTGCTAGTGTTTGGCAGCTAGAAACGGACAAAATGGAGGCAAGCAGACAAAATGGAAGTGACCTAGCAAAATATGCCCTGGGCAGGAGCAACTATAGTAAAGATTTTAATTCTCACCACAAAACTTGTGCAGTATATTATAGCTAATTTTGGGCAATATGATATTAGTGACACTGTTAGCAATATTCCATTGCAGAAGATAAATATAAAAAGTTTTACACATAAGCCGTTGTTGCTTTCAGAATCAGCCTAGATCCCTCCTGTTCAAATGCTATCCTTCATCCGCTTGACGTGCTTAGAAGAGGAGATAATCTCATACACATGTGCTTCTGGTAAAATGGCAACCATCCCTGGCTAAGAAATTAACACCCCCTTTAAGTTTATCCCTTTTTTCTCAGCTTCCAACAGATAAATTAAAACCAGCATTAAGCAAGTGCAGTTTTGCTTCATATGCAATTTCCGATCATCGCTCCACAAACGCGGCATCGTGAAACAGCCTCAGGCCCTGTTGCAATTGAATCATAACCAGTGACACTCTGTTTCCCATCCTGCTGTATTGATTTATCTCCAAAGCCCCCTGCAGAGGACTCTACATGCATTCCACTAGGGAACAATGTTGGTAACAGCTGAAAAGTGTTATTAAACATCTCTTTCAGCTTCAACTCGAACGCAGGCAAATTCAACCGGTACCCAAAACATCGACTCAGTAGGATTACACACACAGCCGTAACTATGGGACCCATTCATAGTAATTGATTAATAATGAAGACATGTGCTGATAATCTCTTTACATGGGAACTCTCCCCTCATTGACAGCTACCACATAACAAAATGATCAAAGGAAGAACTACCACATGAAAGAATCGGATTGATTAGACATGTGACTGTTGTAGTTTTAGGGCCAGTTCATGCATAGGAGTGGCAATGGGGTAGGGGAATGCAAAGGGCTGCAGTGGAAGGGGAGGAGTCGAGAAAGCTTCCACTGTACAATTTTGCTCATGATCCTCTAGATCTCATCTGCTCCAAGGGAATAAAAGCTCCTATACCCAATCCAGAGACTGCATGTGAATGGGAACAGCCCAGGCAGAATGTAGCTGCCCAAAGGACAAGAGCAGTTAACCAAACTCAACAGTAACCTAGGGAAAGCCACTGATGAAAAGAAAAGATCCCCACTGGGATAGGTAGCCCAATGGTAGAAGCACATGCTTAGCATCAGGTTCAATCCCTCGAACATCTAATTAAAAGAGTAAGGTAGCAGTTAATATGGAAGATCTCTGTCTGAGGTCCCAGAGATCCGTTGCTCGTCAGAAATAGACAATACTAGGCTAGATGGACAAATAATGACTGTCGAAAGGAAGTTTCCTATGATATTGTTTCTGTTTTTGGCACATGCCACTTGCAGTCCTTGGGCATGAAATGGAGATAACAATATATGTATATCGTAATTTGTTCTTGTTTCACACATCCTCTTCCATATTAGAATTACAGCTGAAATAACAACTTTCCATTACTTTGTAACTGACACGATTCATTCTTTACCTGTAGGCCTCCCTTTTCATATGCAAGCTTTTTAGTTCAATTCTTCATCTTAATGCAGAATATCTCTCTAGATACTGTCAACACAGAAACCAATTAGAGTCAATCATTATTAACTTTCTGTTATTTCCCTTTTCTGACAATGGGAAGGTCTAGCTTACACTTATCTTGTAAGCTTCACAGAAAAGCCAAGGGCAATCTTTAAGTTGTCATTGAGCTTGCGTTCCTCAAACATTGCTAGAGATGCAAATTATCCCACCCACCCATTTCCAAAAAAGTGGGAGGTTTTTCCAAACCTAAAGGTAGGCCAAAAAGTCTTGATGTGAAAAATAAAATCGCCTTCTTTATTATCCATGTTTTAAGATTGCTACCCTATTACACTCAGCAACCTACCATTATTGGGGAAAAAGATTTGCTGTTTTGCCTACTTAAACCAAGGTTATCCAAACAATAAGCATGAACATTACTGATAATCAGCATGCTGAACAATGCTGTTGACCTCATGAGGAGACAGTGGCTTTCCTTCTCTTGTGCATCTGGAAAGAGCATCACAGGAATGTTCACCTCCTCACAGGAGAGCTATGCTGAGCTCATTCATATGGAAATCAGTGCAGACTGTTAGTTGTTCTTGTCTTGATTGGCTTTTTTAGTTGTCTTTAATCATTTTGGCTTGGAATTTCATAATAGAGTTTAATATAGCTTTGAAATTCTTCCTATTGAAGGTAATGGCAGAACTCCTACTGGCTAAGAACACAGAAACAGGAAAGAGAACTGCAAGCATATTACTGAAAGTTCAAGGAAGTGTTATCCCGATTAAAATCTTTTTTGAGTGCTTTCGCACAGACAACACTGGCTCTAGTGCAACTCAACTTTGACATCATGCGCTATATGGTTGGAAAACAGATGTCGTGGACTTTCTAGCCCAGAACAAAATTGAATTTAGGCATTGATATGGAGATTTGGTGAGAGCCATTTTCAAAGGGAAACTGACAGTAACTTTATTCCAAAATGTAGGTGATGTTGTTTGGGCCTAATCCACTTAGTTAAAAAAGACATCACCGGGAGCAAGTGACCTCCTAGAAATATTGAGGTATACACTTTTCAGAGAAGCTAGAGAGCCTACACTGAACACGTCAAGCTTTAAGATGAAGAATGCCTCTAAACAATAATCAAATTTTCCAGTAGCAAAAGACGAAATTTGATTAATGCTGCATTGCATTGTCTTCATTCTGAACTTCCACAACTGCAGACAGCAGTGACAGTGGATCCATACAGATTGCAAAATACTCCATCCTGCACTTGAATTAGAAGGAAGTAGCAGGGGAACTAGTGTCTGGGAAGGTAGCTTCAGTATTATAAATATTCACAGAGTTTCATTCCCCCACACTATTCAGACCACTCACTGGCTGCATTCCTATGTGATGATAAATCAGAGGTTTGGAACCTGGGCCCCCCGATATACAACACCCATTATCCCTAAGGATTGGCTAGGCCGCCTGAGGCTGAAGGAAATTATAGAGCCCAACAATATCTGAAGAGCTGAATGATGTTAGTTGGGGGATGTGGGTGGTGCTGTGGTCTAAACCACTGAGCTCCCGTTGCTCTGTCCCAGCACCTGCCTTACCTAGCAGTTTGAAGTAGTAAGTAGATACATAGGTACTGCTGCGGCGGGAAGGTAAATGGTGTTTCTGTTCGCTCTGGCTTCCATCATGGTGTTCCGTTGCGCCAGAAGCGGTTTAGTCATGCTGGCCACATGGCCCAGAAAGCTGTCTGTGGACAAACACCGGTTCCCTTGGCCTGAAAGCGAGTTGAGTGCCACAACCCCATAGTTGGCTTTGACTGTCCTTTACCTTTCAATGTTTGTATAAAAGCAGTTAAAATTGCATAAAGAAAAATATGGGTAGTTTGGAAGCACTCTCTCTGTTGTCTGTTGTTTTGTCCTAAACAACAAACAGTGACTCTTTCAAGCTTATTCATGTCGTGCTAAACTATTTTTTGTGTGAATAATGTGTGAACATAGCAACCGATAAAGTGAACTGCAAGCCCATTAAAATCATTGTGCCTGCAAAGTGTAAAGGAAGTATTTCTGGTACATCACCTTCTCGCTTACTCATGTGTGTATTCCCAGCAATAGCATGTGCTAACTTGCTTCAAAATCTAAAGGGTTTTTTTTTTACATATGCTATGGCGTGTTACACTACTACCATCTGCTGGACACGCTTTAAAATACGCTTTCATAAATAAGGCCTTCTCATTTAATTGTATCGAAACAAGAGCTTTCCACTGTAATTAGTAATACAACAAATATCCATAGTTTTCCATTCTCAAACAAAAGATGCAATATTCCCAGCTACATATAAGTATTCTGCGCAAAACAACAAATTTCTGAAGAGTTATTGTAGATCATCAAAAAGCCCCAAAAAGTAGTGACTTCTGCAAAGGGTTCCAGTTAAGCCATCTACAAATAATAGAGATGGGTGCATAATGATCTGTGACTTATGATCAGATTATGCATTATCAAGCTAGTCTGAACTTTGATGGGAAAATAATAAAACTTAGCCTAGGGGCATAGCCAACTGTGAACAAGTCAGCGTTTTGAATAGCGAACAATCCATGTAGTTATGTGAAGGTTGTTGGCATCCGTCTGTCTTGAGAGACAATGGAGTGTGCCTCCTGGGGCACAAGCCTGGGCAGTGTGTATGCAGATCCTGAGCTGCCTTTATCTGACTGTACCAAGTGTCCAGAAAGGTGGAGTCTCTGTGATATTGTTATGCACTAAGCTTGGATCCTAGAACAATAGGCAAGTAGGATCGTAGAATGCAACAGCTGATTGGCCTGCAGGAAAAGACCAATCAGGCTCCAGGAGGGAAGCAGAATTAGCCAATCAGACGGGACTCATTGTGTACATAATGTATATAAAAGCCTGAGGTGTGGGGGGCAATTCAATCACTGTTTTACAAGCTGCAATAAAGAGCATGAAATCACTACAGGACTCCGAGTATATTTCAGATATACAGTGGTACCTCGGACTACATACGCTTCAGGTTACAGACTCCGCTAACCCAGAAATAGTACCTCGAGTTAAGAACTTTGCTTCAGGATGAGAACAGAAATCGTGCTCTGGCGGTGCGGCGGCAGCAGGAGGCCCCATTAGCTAAAGTGGTGCTTCAGGTTAAGAAGAGTTTCAGGTTAAGAATGGACCTCTGGAACGAATTAAGTACTTAACCCGAGGTACCACTGTACAGGCAACCCACGATGTGTGTGGGAATTGTGTTCCGGGTCATCACATATGATGGAGGTGCATGTATAAGCCTGCCCACCCTGCCCTTTTCCCCTGCAACTTCCAGGTTCTTGGCGATGTCTGCATGCAGAGTTGCACGTACAGTGGTGCTCCGCAAGACGAATGCCTCGCTAAACGAAAAACCCGCAAGACGAAAGGGTTTTCCGATTTTTAGCGGCTTCGCAAGACGAATTTCCCTATGGGCTTGCTTCGCAAGACGAAAGCCCATGGGGAAATCTCCGGGGACAGCGGGGAAGCGCAGCGTGCCTTCTCCTCTGTTCCTGGACCTGTCCTGAAGGCTTGCGGTGGGAGGAAGGTTTTCCTCCCCACCGCCAACATTCAGAAGGCTGTTCTGAAGGCTGGCGGTGGGAAGAAAAGCCCTTCTCCCCCACCAGCCTTCAGAAGAGTTCCCGCAGGGCTGCCTAGGCTGCGGATAGCAGCCTGCTGCCCGGCGCGAGGGGCGCTCTGAAGCAGAGCGCCCCTCGCGCGGGGCAGACATCTGCAGCTTGGAGAGCCTTGCAGGAGTTCCCCGCAGGGCTCTCCAAGCTGCGGATAGCAGCCTGCTGCCCCTATCCGCAACTTGCGGATAGCAGCCTGCTACCCCTATCCGCAGCTTGGAGAGACCTGCGGGGAACTCCTGCAAGGCTCTCCAAGCTGCAGATGTCTGCCCCGCGCGAGGGGCGCTCTGCTTCAGAGCGCCCCTCGCGCCGGGCAGCAGGCTGCTATCCGCAGCCTAGGCAGCCCTGCGGGAACTCTTCTGAAGGCTGGCGGCGGGAGAAGGGCTTTTCTTCCCACTGCCAGCCTTCAATGCATTCCTATGGGAAACCGTGCTTCACAAGACGAAAAACTCGCAAGAAGAAAAAACTTGCGGAACGAATTAATTTTGTCTTGCGAGGCACCACTGTACTTTGAACACAGACAAAATGGTCATTGCCTGTATTTATTACTGTTACAATTTTAGTTCTCACTCTTTGCTACTTTGAAATTGGTGTGGGAGACAGACCCTATAGGCAAACGGAAAGATTCTCAATGGCTTAAGATCTGATCCACCCATCCCATCAGGTCTAGGTTAGAATTCCTCATCCAGAGATTCCCCCCCCCCCATGAGTAACTCAGGGCATCAGACGAGGAGGAGTACAGCACATACTTTGCATTTGTGATAAACCAGGCTCTCCAGTTTAAAAGGATCACAAATCAAAGTCTGGGTATTAGTTGCTGACAGTCCTGTTCTACATAAATTGTCTGATCTGTTCCTGAAGATGCCATGAACTAAAAAAGAAAAAGAAAAACAAGGCTTAACAAATAGCTTAGTATATCTTTCAATAAACACAAATAAAAATTTTGAGGACAGGAGCCAAAAATAATTGCTAACTGAATTAAACAAAGCAGAAAACCAAGGGGCAGCTATAGTGGCATAAGATTGCTGGACTTAGAAGTAGGTCTTGTGGTTGGTTGGCTGATTGATGGCTGGTTTTCAGCATATTGTATTAGACCTACACGGAATAATTGGATAATCCCTATAAAACGCAACGATTTTTCCAAAAGGTTTGTAAAGTTAACACCAAACAGTAGAATGGAAACAGGAATCTGGTTGCAGAAATTATTGGCAGAAATGTATAATGAGCAGGTTTCAGTTAACAGAAGCTTGTAGAAGAAATATATGGAGGACATAAAAAGAAAGGAAATTAAAAATACTGCTGAAATAGCAGAGTTTCTGATCTCATGCCAAGCTTTGTGACTGTTGATTTCGTAGTGCATGATTCAACATCCTTTTTTATGGGCATGAAATGTGGAACGGAGTATCTTTATGACACCCGTTAAATCCAACAAAATTTAAGGCTGCCTCAATTTTTTCTACAAGTTTCAATATTTCCCCGCATCACTAAAACCTTATTTAAAAATATCTGGGTATGATCCAGGTTGAGTTAAGCACTTCCACATCCCATTGATTTCAAAAGAGGATGGATATACTGTAAAATCATGGGCATAAACTCTTTTGGATAATGTTTTCGGAACACATTAAGGTCCTTTTCTTTTTTGATTGAAAGATTACGATCGTAAAACAAATTTAACATCAAGTTCAATAGTACTTATCACTAAACCATGTATTTAAAATTGCATTTCAAAATGGGCACGCAAGAGATACTGTCTTTAAAATATCCATCATAAATTCACAAACTCTGAACATTAAAGAAAATCCATAATTTACTGTTTATTATTATTTTCTATAAAACCAATTGAAACCTAACATTTTAAAATTTAAATTCGAAAGGAAAAACTTTTAAAAATTTATCTAATTAATCTAGAAACAAAAAATAAATATTAAAAAGGCATTATAGTTTGCATGGATGACTTAGTATATTATATGGAACCTTACAGTTCTGTTGTTTATTTTTGTAATAGCTGTCATTAGTTTATATGCTGTCTATTATTATGTTTGTGTGTGATACATACTACACACTACATCCAAATACTATGTACAGTATATATGTTGGGCTGGATCCAGAGTTCCTGTGAAAGTGGGTGTGTGGAGGGGTTGTGAGTTGCTTTGGGTTGCCCAGGGCAAGATAAAGTGACCAACCAATTTAATAAACAATAAAATAATAGAAAGGTGATCTTCCCGGATCCTCTCCCTCACAGATCAACAAGCCTCGCCCTCCCCCCGCTGTATCTCCCAAAAGTCAGGGAACCTTGCTGAATGGACTGGACTGTGGCAGGGGAGATTACAGAAAATTGAGCGGAGGCACTTACTGTGAGTGGGTATAGAGCAGAGATCGGCAACCTAAGGTCTGGGGGCCGGATACAGCCCACGGGGGTTGTTTACCGGCCCCAAGCCACCACTGAACACTGCCACCTGCTCGGCAAGTCCCCATGCGCTGCACTAAACTGGCGCAGCACGGTTCGGGGACTCATTTCTGCGGAGCTGGCGGGGCTTCCTATTGGCTGCAGGAAGTTCCTACAGCCAATAGGAAGCTGCAGGCGCCTCCTCCGCACCGGAAATAGTGTCTGCGCATGCACGCGCGCATGTCTCCTCTGCACTGAACGCACGTGCAGACGTGCGCAATCCGGCCCGCAGAGAGATCTCCAGGGGAATGAAATGGCACAGTCTGCTTAAGCCTTGCCGACCCCTGGTATAGAGCATGCAGTATCCTGGCTCCCAGTTATCAGGGTTAAGTTGCCTTTTAAAGAAAGTACAGTGAGGCATAACTGTGAACTGAAGTCGCAAAGTACAACTGAGATGCTTTTACAATTTCTAAAGCAAAGTGAGAATTTTGTCTTATGAAGTCAGTTGCAGTACTCCTGTGTATTAAGTTCATAAGCTTCTCAACCTGGCAATGTCCCACCTTTGTTATCCCCCCCGCCGAAGAAACTGAACTCAGATCCCCCAAGACCAAACCATTATTGTATCAATGAAGACCAACAAATTTCCCCCCTGCTCCAACAGTCTACGCAAATAAATAATAGGAACAAAACTTTACATTTTGTGGAAATCACAAAAGCTGTTTGTAATTTGTTGTTGGGTCAGTTCCATGGGTGCAAGAAAACAGTTGGAAGTTCTTTGAGACAAATCATGAAATAATGTATTAAACAAATAAATTAAAATACATTGCACAATGCAATCAAGTTTCAAGCTTTACAGTCCTGAAACAGCTCTCAGATATGCTCTGCCCAAAGACGACTTGCGATGAAAGGCTAGTTGATATTTCCTTAATAATCGCTGTAACTTTTGATTACATTAAATTTAATAGTTTCCATTGACCTAATTGTATCCAAGATCTTTGAATACCCCTATAGAAAAATCCTATTAAACTTACTCCGTGCAAACAGGAGGGGGAAGAAAAACATTTATGTTGAAATGGCTTGAAAGTTTAACCTTTTGACATATTTGGGAACAGTGATCAAGGACAAACCTCGTATTTTGCAGTAAAAACAATTCTCTGGCGTATCCCTTAGCCTCAAACTGAATATTTTGCTATATTATCCCTTGGTAGAACATGTTTCCTGCCTTTCCTGCATTTGTCATTTTGATTATTAATCTTTTCAAGACAAAGACAAGTTTCTTTCCCATCTTGCATGGAATAAAGCATATGTGTGGGTGCAAATACATTTTAAAAACCTTATGAAATAATAAATAGTTACCTGTTAACCTTTAGGGCGTGTTTAAAGAGTGGCACAAGGGAAATTAAGTATTTTTCCATCCTTTCAATGCCTATGTTTGAACAAAGTGTAAGTTTCAACACATATTAGTGAACCTCAGTATCAAACACAGCTATTCACCTGTGGTTCCAAGGGCATTCCATACTTTGGAATAGCTCCTCCCACTAGCTCTGGCAGGTAGGTTCCAATCTTCTGACCTCACTTAGTGGGAAGAGACATCTCACCCTCCAGACCAGACTGCCCTCTTGTTTTGGTCAGGTTTTGGCTGAGTTCCCTAATAACCCAGCCACCTTTCCCTTTCTAGAACCTCACCCTTCCCTCCCCGTTTTTTTTCTTGGATTACCATATTTTTCCGTGTATTAGATGCCCCCATGTACAAGACAACGCCCTATTTTGGGAGACTCAAAATTCAGAAAATGGGGGAAGATTGCCAAAATTGTTGAGGGTTTTTTTTTAGCAGAGGAGAGCCCAGAGTGCTTGAGCTTTTTTTGGGGGGGGAGGTTTGCCAAAAATCGCTACCCCACCGGAGCGGTACTGAAAGTCACACATGCCACTAAAAATATCTATCGACTGCCCGCTCTGAGCCAGCAGCCACCAATCACTCTTCAGACTGATGCAGCAGCAGCCAATAGACAGCAGACCTTGCCGCAGTCACCAATCACCCACCCAATCACCACTGATACTCTCCCAGTCATAGCTAAAAGCAATCACCCATCCCGCCAAGGCACTATCCGTGTATAAGATGCCCCCCTTTTGGGGGGCTTTATTTTGGGGTGAATAAACCTCATCTCATACACGGAAAAATATGGTACTTTTAAATATCTACTTCTTTCTATCTGTACTTAATGCCTCTCCCCCAAATCTGGTATGGGGCAAGCTGGGAAGACATACAGTAATCCATGGGGCCTGTAGTATGATGAGGGAGCTTGACTGGTTTCGCAGATTGTACCCTCTTAACGAAGGGCAGACAGACAATAGCTTGTGTTGATTAAGCAGCTGCAGCTGATTCTCCTGCAGGGAGAAACACTATCAACAGGACGGAGGTCCCAATGTGATTCCTAGTCTCCACCCCAACCCTAGAATCAGCAGAGACAGAATTCCTGTCCACTATAGCTAGCAGGATGGGATGCAGGTGGCGCTGTGGTCTAAACCATAGAGCCTTGGGCTTGCCGATCAAAAGGTTGGCGGTTCAAATCCCCACGATGGGGTGAGCTCCCGTTGCTCGGTCCCCGCTCCTGCCAACCTAGCAGTTCGAAAGCACGTCAAAAAGTGCAAGTAGATAAATAGGTCCCGCTCTGGCGGGAAGGTAAACGGCGTTTCCGTGCGCTGCTCTGGTGTCAGTGTTCCATTGAGCCAGAAGCAGCTTAGTCATGCTGGCCACATGACCCGGAAAAACTGTCTGCGGAGCTGACAAACGCTGGCTCCCTTGGCCTGTAAAGTGAGGTGAGCGCTGCAACCCCAGTGTCGTTTGCGACTAGGAGTCCCTTTACCTTTACAGCTAGCAGGAGAGCAATTACACTCTCCAAGTCACTTCCTGCAGGGGCATTCAGAAGCCAGCAATCTGCACACGAGGTTTTCAGCCACACTTAACCAAAGGTCAGCTTTGTGCCCAAAGCACCTGAACACCAAATAAGGCGGGGGGGGGGAGACTAATTTGGATCCATATCCCATGGGTATGGTTGCCACCTTTGGTCAAGCAAAATAAAGGAAATATTTAAAACTGGGGGTCGTCTTATACACCGGTAGTTGAAAGGGGGAGTGTGACTGGTTGTAGCCGCGAGCAGGAGATTATCAACAGCAATTGGGCATGTGAAAAAGCTAAGCAACTGTGGGCAACCCCCCCCCCAAAAAAAGCTCAACCACTCTGGACAACCCCCCCCCCCAGCTTAACAAGTCTTGGCAATTTCCCCCTATTTTCTTAATTTTGAGTTATACAAGGGGGCATGTTATACACGGGAAAATAAAGTAATTTCTTAATTTTTGGTTCAAAAAACCAGGGCATCTTACACATGGAAAAATACAATAAATCCAATTTCTTTAAAAATATCAGATGTTCCAGAGAGGAAGCAAGGAGCTGGATTTAGCTCCTCTTTGTAGAATCATAGTGTTAAAGCACAATCCCATGCATGCTTACTCAAAGGTAAGTGTATGCAATGGGGTTTATAGTTCATAGGACTGCAACTTTCATCTTACGAAGTATCGGATTGGTGTGGAAGATATTATGATGTCCATTTTACATGACCCTGAGATGTCATTACATGTATCTGCATCAGAATTATTTCTGGAAAATATTTTTTTTTTTTTTGCTACCTAGCAGAAATATGATACATAAAAACTGCAGCATGTGTACATTCTAAAAATGTGGCATGTTCAATAGGATGCTTCTTGTTGTAAGAAGCTTTTCGTGTGTGTTTGTAGAATTAAGAGCTTTTAGTAAGCGGGATTTATTTCTTTTTGTAAAGTGAATTTAAATTTTTTAAATCATCAGCTAAGCCTTGAGACCATTTGACTGTGAATTAGATCTGAATTATTGTTTTTTCCCTTTCTAATGCTTTGTTATGACAATCACATTTTGTAAGACTTATGCTTAATTGGACTTATGCTGTAACACACATCTAGGCCATGCATTTTAATGTTCCACAAATTAACTGAATGAATTCAAAGTTAGAAGTTGATTTTTTTCTAAATCAAAATGCAAACACATTTTTTATGAATGCTGAAATGTTACTGAAATGTTTAGATTACTAGAAATGAAATATTTATTAAGTGATGAAAACAGAAACTTCAAGGAAGTTTTAGAGATTTCCTAAGTTTGGTAATAATAATAATAATAATAATAATAATAATAATAATAATAATACCCCACCCATCTGGCTGTTTCCCTAGCTACTTTGGGTTGCTTCCAACAGAATATTAAAAACACAATAAAACATCAAACATTAAAAACTTCCCTAAGAAGTTACTAAGCATTTAACAGTCCCCACCTTTCAGTTCAATGAAGCCTGCCACAGAAATAGCATACCTCAATATTATCTTAAAACATACTGCTTTGCTAAGTGAATGCCTGCAAAGAGATCACATTCTGTCTTGCTGCACATCTCTGTGATGAAACAGAATCGCCCTCTTCAAGCACATCTGCTTAAGAGATCTTCACTGTGCTCGAGTCCTTTGTTTCCCTCCTGCTTCAGCAGTACAGTACTCCATACATTCCTTTGAAATAATTCCCTCACTAGGTTCAGATGTCACGCAGCCTGAACCTGCTTGAGTACTGCTGGAAGTAAGCCCCACTGAGTTCAATGCAATAGGCTTGCAGCCTTGGTTCAGAACTCGTGGTCCCTGTCATATTTCCAGTAGTTTGTTTTGCATTTCATTTCTATCTGTAAACTACTGATAAACGTTTATTTCATACAGGCATCTGAAACATTGTGAGCCACTGCACAAAGAGTAACTGCAGACATTAATGAATAAGGAAAAGCATGTTTAGCTCTATCAGAAAAAAACCCCACTGGGTGCTCTGTCATTCTAAGGAGTTCACGATATTATTGAATTCACTTACTTTGGGCACAATCAATCTGAAGTTGGAAAACTTGAACATATGTTTAACAATCAATCCCACTGAAATCAAAGGGACTTAATAATCCTGTTTAACGTCAGCTGAAATGCAACCATTATTTAATTCTGCATTCCCTACTTCTGACTGTTTACATGAAAATGGCTTTGAGAGCTGTTTTTATTAGAGTTCCAGCCGTAGCCTTAGCTCTGTGCTTCATTATTTCAAAAGATTTATTTAATTTTAGAACACATGTCCCAATCAATGTCAACACATTTTAACGTTTAGGTTTATTGTCCTTTAAGCAGTTAGACACACATTTTCATTAATTCAGTTACAAATACAATGCATTTGCACACATGAGAGATTTTAGCTTGCAAACTTCCTGAAAAGTTACTGGAAAAGTTTCTTAGTGGTATGCTACAACATTGTATATCTGTAGTAAATGTTATTTTAAAATTGTAGCACAGTTCCCATAAAATTGGTGTGGTTGGTCTATTCGCAAGGATTTTGGATAACGATCAGAAGATATTCCTTATCTGTGGAAAAAGATAAGAAACAATGAAAGTGATGGCAAATGCTTACAGATTGTTCTATTTCGGCAATTCCTTATTTTTACAATATACATTTCAAAATAGTTCTATAAGCCAAATATTTTCATAGTTATAATGTTTTGTTGTATTTGGTGAATCTTTTCCCCAATATTGATTGTTAACTATTTTGGGGGATTGATCTTGGGCAAAATAATAAAGACCACTGCTTGTGCCCACTTAGCAGACAAAATGAAACACTTCAAAAAATAATAACAGCCATTGTTTATCAATATCATCTTGATGTACAAACACAAGTACTAAAAGCTTAACGCAAATCTGTCCCATGTAAGATTGGTGGTTTGGGAGTCATTTGTCACCAACAGTAAGTAGCTGCAGTTTTATGTGCTAATTGGCCAAATCCAGCTTTGGAAAAATGGTTGTTCCTCACACCTAGGAAATAGTCTTATACCAGATCTAACAATTTTCTCATCTAGTCAGGCACAGCAATCAGCTATAGTCTGGCCTTGCCACACAACATGATAGATAAATGCGGGGCCCTCTCTACTTAAGCCCGGGGTGCCCAAACTTTTTCCAAAGAGGGCCAGATATGATGAAGTGAACATGCACAAGGGCCGAACAAAGTTGTTGAGCTTTTTTTAGGATTGAAGTTGCTGAGCTTTTTTTAATCCCAGGACATATACTGCTGTGAGGGCCAGATTAAATTGACTGGTGGCTGGATTGGGCCCCAAAACGGATTTTAGACATGCCTGATTTATGCAATTATAGGATCTGAAGGCAAGCTCATCCCTTACGGTTTTATCTTCCTAACTGAAACAGGAAGACTGATGCTTAACAGCAGCATTGGAGCAATGAAAGGGACCTCAAAAGCTACCCACACAGCAGTAAAAGCAGTATTTTCTTTTGGAAGACAAAATATATTACCTGGGGCAACCATGATTTCATGTTTCTTTGATCTAATCCTGAGAAAAGTCAGATCATTCTGGGGATCGATATCTCTCACTGTGCTTTTTGCTTTCATCGTGAGCTGATGAAGGAGACCTGCATATTGTACTGTAGTTGAGTTGTCGAGAGTGGTTCTGATTGGGATGCCTGAAAAGGAAGTCATTTGCTGCTTTAGGATTAAACAGGGCAACATCAGAACCAAACTGCATCTGAGGTTAAGGACACTTCTGAAAAAGCCATTTTTACTCTGGAGAAAGAACAGCCAATCAGCAACTGTTACAGGTGAGGAGAGACAATTAAACCATAAATAGGAATCTGTTCCATCCTTTTGCTGCCCTGTATCAGAGACTGGGAAGAAAAAGAAGGGACACCTAGTTGGGAAGTAAGCTGCCAGACCCTACTACATGCATTTTAATGAGATTTCAGTAGCCTATGAGACAAAGGTTGTAGACCAAGATTGTCAGGCTGTAATCAAAATTACTTGGGCAAACCCTATGAAAAATAGTTTTCAACAACCTTCTCCATGCAGCTTGATATCCACTTCTGCTGAAACTGAATAACTATTACCAATGGTTACTAGCCAAAACAGGTATGTTTTACCTCCACTGCCAGAGGAATTATGCTTTTAAATATTAGTTTCTGAGAATCACAACCAGAGTATGTGCTATTGTATTCAGGTCCTGCTTACAAGCTTCCCACAGGCATCTAGTTGGCCACTGTGAGAACAGGATGCTAGACTAGAAGGGTCATTTGCCTGATCCAGCAGTTTGCTCTTAAGCCCTTACAGACCCTCCAAGTGTCCATATTTTCCAGGGCAGTCCAAGATTTTCAGAAGCCAACACGGTTTCTGATCTGATCCCAAAATGCCCCACTTTTCCTTAGGGCGTCCCTATTTTCATTGGAGAAATGTTGGAGGGTATGAAGTTATGCAACTCCTGAGCCAAGGAAATAACTATATAACCCTTAGAAGACATGTGAAGGAAGTTATTTAATGTTTAATGGGTGGTGTGTGTATAAACAAACAAACAAACAAACAAACAAATAGGACATCCCTATTTTCATTGGAGAAATGTTGGAGGGTATGCCCTTATGTTCATTAGGTAGAGACATCTGGAGATACTGTAAAACCTACTACTGGAGTAGGCACGTGAATCTTTCCTCAAGAATCTCAGTATTTTGGGTAAGTAGACAAATAGCTACAAAAATAATAAATGGTCACAGACACTTGAGATCATTAGAGTAGTTACATACTGGGTGAAACCCCAACTTCCAGTAAATGGGAATGCTGCTACCAATTTCAAAAAACATAATTTTATCCAGTGCTTTTAAATATATATATATATATATATATATATATAGAGAGAGAGAGAGAGAGAGAGAGAGAGAGAGAGAGAGAGAGAGAGAGAAGGTGTTGGTACTCCCCATGAAGTTGTTAAAGTAAGTGCCACACTTTTAACATTGTGGAAAGGGAAGTGCCGGTACTGTGTACCCTTTAGTACCCCCAGAAAAAAGCACTGGTTTTATCCACTGTGTTAAAGTGGCAAAAGTGTCTTTAAAAACATAGCATTTGTGAACTTGAAGAAAATGCTGAGGCCTCACACACAAATCACAAAGTACCCATCAGCCTCTTGATATCAAATAAACTATTCACACTGACGACTTCTGCAGATTAAAAGAAACCAGTCCTCAGATTTGAATTCAAATTGTAAATTAGAATAACCAATTTAGCTTAAAGGAGATTTCAAATAGCAAAAGAAAAATTCCAAAAAGCATCTTTTTGTACAAAGCATTGAGTGTACTTCTGAGAACACCCAAAAGGCAGATCTTTACCTTCTGCATTTACGACAATAGTTCCAATAACTCCTTTATGTGACTGGATCCTCTTTAAAGTTTCTTCTACCTCTGCCTGCAAAAGAAGCAAAATCACTAACAAAATGTGAGCACTAGCCCGTAAAATTTTGGCAGCAACCAATATTTCTAACCAATTTGGTCTCCAGCTCCAGAACATGGGATAGTATCCCACTAAATCAAAATCAGAGCAGACCCACTGAAATTAATAAAGTTAGTTGTAACCATTAATTTCATTGGGTCTACTCTAACATTGGATCCAGCCCATTGAACTAGCTACTGAATTAACAGCAATGGAGCACTTGTGGAGGGAGCCCTGTTGCAGAGTAGCATCTGGAATTATGGCTTCACGCTGAAGGCACCAGGGAACGAGGCTGCTCTGCATTAGTGGGGCAAGTCGGAAGGGACATGATCTTAGTGAAGCAAGAGAGGTGCTATGTTAAAGGGTAGATGGTAAAATGGAGGCTTAAAATGCCATCTATATTTTTCTTTAAAACCCAGCATTAAGACAGCCACCTGCAGCACCCTCTACTCCTACGTATCTGCTCATGTGGGGTTTCCTGCTACCAATACCCTGATAGCAGCAATACTGAGAGCAGAAAGCCGCACTCATGAGTTGATAAGAAACCAGATGGGTTGGCTCCTTAAAATCCAAGTTAAACTCAAGCTTTGGTTGATTTACCCAGGCAAGAACCAGCATACAGTGGTACCTCGGGTTACATACGCTTCAGGTTACATACGCTTCAGGTTACAGACTCCGCTAACCCAGAAATATTACCTCGGGTTAAGAACTTTGCTTCAGGATGAGAACAGAAATTGTGTGGCGGCGGTGCAGCAGCAGCAGGAGGCCCCATTAGCTAAAGTGGTGCTTCAGTTTCGGGTTAAGAACGGACCTCCAGAATGAATTAAGTACTTAACCCGAGGTACCACTGTACCTGCTTACACAAATAACTTGTGTTCAATTTGCTCCTGGATGCAAAAAAATTACATGACTCATAGACAGGAGGATGGAACCCCCCCACCCCCTCCCCAAATTAATGTCAATAATGTCTTTAATATTTTTTCGTCTTCCCTCCCAATCCCTCTTCCTTTTCAGTGAGCCTCAGAGCAGGGACTGTCTTATGGTTGTTATCTGGAAGCCATGTTGAAAGCCTTATTTGGCTTTAAAGTGTTGTTTTTGTCCTTCTACGCAACTATTAAAAAGCTGGAGAAGCCCCGCCCTCATTGTTTGCACTCAGACATCCTAACAGTTGAGCTCAAGAAGACCTACCTGCCCTGTTCTTCACTCTATATAAGGTCATAGGCCACTGGTCCATCTAATATAGTGTGGTTCACCCCCACCCCCAGATTCCAGGCGGGGGATCAACAACTTTTCCCCATCTGGAGATGCCAGAGGCTGAACCTAGAACCTTCTGCATGCTAAGCTGATGCTGTACCAGAGAGCTCAGGCCTTTCCCCTATATAGGAACCCAGATACCGAGTTAGACCATGGACCTATGTAAGCTCAGTGTGACCTGAACTGATCAGCAGCGGCTCTCCAAGGTTCCTGACAGGAGCCTCTCCCAACCCTCGCTGGAGATGCCATTGGGGGCAGATGCCTTGCCGCCGCCCTTCTCCTCCCACTCGCTTGAAATCTCCAGATCCACCTTGGCTCCCCCGTTTCGCGGCTCCCCCCTCTTTCTCCCCACATCTACAAACCCGGCAGGATCACGGCTTCCCCACCGCCTCCCCCCTGAACCCCATCACAGCATAAGCTCCCCCTTCCCTCACCATGGCTCCGCTGGGAAGGCTCAAAGGCGGCAGCGCTTCAGCAGGCCTCCGTTGCTATGGAGCTCTGCCTGCAAGCGCAGGGCTGGGCGAGAGGAAGGGCCCGGAAGTGAGGGGGCGGGTCATAAAGAGCCGTCATTCTCAGAGTTCTGCGCCTGCCTGTTTCCGCCTCTCCGTCAGGGCGCTTTCGCTTGCTTTGCAAGGAGGGAAAACTGTAATTGTTTAGGGAGCAACGGAGCAGTAATAGCAGGAGCGGCGCGAGCTTCTTTTTGGAAAGGGAAATGTTTTAGCGCGCTGTTCTATTCCCCCCCTTCCCTCCCCCGCCTGCTTTCTCCTTTCCCTTTCTCCTTTTGGAATAAAGCCAACTTCCTTGCTAGGAAGACTCCGTGTAAAAATAAGATAAAATAAAAGCACCTCCAGTGGTTCCTCCAGTCCTATGAGCGGGAGAAGCAGGGCTCCTCCGTGGAGCTGCCTTGAGACTTCCCTTCCCTCTCCCGGACAGAGACGCTTGCTTAGAAATTAAGAGGGGGTGGAAATTGCCACGTCGTTAAAGCCCCGTTTGCTCCATTCTCTTGTGTTTGTCCTGCCTTCCCTTCTTCCCTTCTCTCTGTGTTGTCTGTCTCTACTATTTTCTCCTCCTCACCCTTGAACTCATCAATTCTCCCCTCCCTTTGCTTTTTCACACATCTCTTTCCCTAACCCTAAACATCATTTTTTGCTGCTGCTTCGTTTTTTCTTCCCTCGCACCCACCCCCACTGGAAGAAAAGGGGGGGAAGTGTTTCTGGTTTTATTTACTGGTGGTGTTTATGTTGTTGGTTTCCCCTAAATAGCTTCCCTGTTCCCTTCATATTAAAATGAAAAATAAAATAAGGGAGGCTACCTCTTTGCTTGCTTGCCCCCCCTTCAATAAAAAAGTAGGATTGGGGCTTTCAAGGGGCATCTTCTGTGTGGCGCTGTGGGTTAAACCACAAAGCTTAGGGCTTGCCGATCAGAAGGTAGGTGGTTCAAATCCTCACAATGGGGTGAGCTCCCGTTGCTCGGTCCCTGCTGCCAACCTAGCAGTTCAAAAGCACATCAAAGTGCAAGTAGATAAATAGGTACCGCTCCGGCGGGAAGGTAAACGGCATTTCCGTGCGCTGCTCTGGTTTGCCAGAAGCGGCTTAGTCATGCTGGCCACATGACCCGGAAGTTGTATGCCGGCTCCCTTGGCCAGTAAAGCGAGATGAGTGCCGCAACCCGAGTCGTCTGTGATTGGACCTAATGGTCAGGGGTCCCTTTACCTTTACTCTGTGTTGCAGTAGGGGTTAATGGAGTGGGAAGATTTAACTGGCTGCCTTATGCTCTCTTAACTTGAGGCTGCTTGAGTTGAGGTACCTCCATTGCAGGTGGTTGGACTAGATAACCCTCTGTGGTATCTTCCTAATCTGTGATCATCTCACAGTAGTCTCAAATTCCGCTTCCAACTCTGCCCTCAGCTTTCTATCTCTTTCTCTCCTCTTCTGGACTTCTCAATACAGCAGAACAGCATTTCTGCACTGCTAGGATGCTTCCCATTTCCTCTTTAAAGTGGCTCCTTGGGCAAAAAACTACACACTTAGTTAGGATTGCCTCAAAAATGGGAGAGAGCTCTGTCAAGGCTTGAGGCAAAACACCAGATAGGATAGATGGGATAGGATGGAGGGGGAGCTTCTGACAGGACACTGCAACCCTCACCAAATCTACTGTATTCAGAAGTGAATCCCATTCACTTCAGTGGGACTCACTGCCACTGTCAGTGGAGTCAAACTAGGATTGTAGGTTTTGCGAAGAAGATAGGAAGTGGGGAAAGCAAACCAGGGAGGCAGTGAAGAAAGAAAAATGGGGGAGACACTAAGACTGAAGTAGCCCTTGTGTGTGTGTTGGCTCTTGTGGATTTACGACAACTGAAACTGCCATCCTAAGTGAAGGTGGAAGAAGCAGGGGACCAAACAGCTAGTGAAGGGTGAGTATTAGGCATCTGAAGTCACAGTGCAAGCCTAGCCATGTTTACTAGGAAGCGGGGTGGGGGGGGAGTTAGTGGGTCCTCGGGGTAACTGAGTTACCTTACCTTAAAAAAATTACATTATATACAGGGTGAGTCATTTAAAAGAGGCCCTGTGAGTACACATGTTCCATGGGGCCTCTTTTAAAAGACTCACCCTGTATATTGTATGGAACAGATATACACCCAATGCCCAAGGCAAAAATCCACCTGTATCTCCAATAAAGTTTTGGGCATTCCTTACCCAGAACATTGTCTGCTTGTGTTTATTAATCACATCTTATATTTAGCCACTGCCTGGGGTGTGGGTTTGTGCCACTACAACTACAACTGGGCCCAGAATCAATATCTATCATCTCGTGGTAAGTTTCCCTATCTTTTTCCATAAAAAAGCACTGCTCGGAACTTGCCTTGAAGCCTCTCTTTTTCTCTTATAATGGCAATGGCACCCACCTGAGAGGGGCTGGAACTGAGTTCTGGCAAGTTCCAGCTACAAAAAAAGCACTGCCCAAATCTCCAGCAACCATTTTTTGGTATTGCTAGGCTTAGCAAGAATATCCATCTGTGTGTGTGTCTGTCAGCCTACCTTTATTTTAAATATATATAAAATATCAATCCAATTCAAAACATAAAACCCAAAATATACTTAAAAGCTGTTATGTAAATCATTGCTGATGGCAATTTAGGGTCCATCCCACCATTTTTGAGATGAGAGAGTCAATGTGACTTTGGTGATAAATGCTGGTTAAGTTTCTTTTGAGAATATTGGTCTTGGGGTAATTTTAAACTGTCAGAATAAACAGCAGATCCATCCCAGTTTCTAGTGGCTTGGCCTAGCAGCACTGAAAGATGCTCCACATTGCAGTGGTGTAGGTAGGGGGGAAGCAGCCCAGGAGCGCAGGGCAATGGCGCCCCCCCCCCGTGACTCCCAAGCCTCCCCCGAGCTGTCAAAACATCAGGAAGAGCTTTCTAGCAGACAGATCTGTTCGACAGTGGAAAGAACTCCCTCAGGAGGTGGCTTCTCCTTCCTTGGAGGTCTTAAACAGAGGCTGGATGGCCATCAGTCAGGGATGGTCTAGTTGAGATTCTTTCATTGCCCCAGGGGGTTGGCTAGATGACCCTCAGGGGTCCCTTCCAACTCTACAATTCTCTGGTGCAGGTTTGTGCAGATTTTTAAGTACAAGTTGAATGCAAGGGGTGCATAGGATTCCAGCCAATCTTATGTACCGTTGGCTCGGGAATAAGTCCAACTGAACATGATGAGACTCGCAGGCGAGTAGATTGCTGCTGTGCAGTCCTGCTTTTTAAATAAATGTTTTCTTTTTCAGATAATACAGAGCGTGGTGAAATCACAATAAATAAAACCTTCCCTTCAGTAGTTTCAAGCACTATTACAGGTTTCACATAATGTCTGTACTGCATTGTTTAGTGTGGCAGCACCTGCACTTTGGAACTCCCAGCCTATTGCAATAAAGCACGTTCCTTTGCTATACTCTTTTCAGGCACCTGCTAAGAGCATTGTTTAGGCAAGCATATCCAGATGCTTAGGAAGTTGGAAGTAATATTAATCTGTTTTAATATTTTAGCTTTTGTATGTTTTAAAGTAGAGTTGTTAATTTTTCTTGATTTTACTGCTATGGTGTTCTTTGGTTTTTGTAAACCACTTTGCAGGTTTTTTTTTAAAAAAAATAAATTTTATTAAATAAATAAACAATAAATATAAATAAAATAACAAGCCAAAACACAATCCATCCTGTAGATTTAAGTATCTGCCCACAGTCGCCTACTTGTTACCAGAGGCCCAGAATCCACATTCCTTTGTAAGAGAATATGAAATAAAGTCAAACAATTTTTGCAGGCAAATAAAATAAAATTTCAATGGGGGGCGGGTGACAAGGAACTTTCTGCACCAGGTACCACTTGACCTTGCTACGCCACTCGCTGAAACGCTGAACCAGGGAGGCAGAAAGAGCCATGTTGAGTTGGCTCAGTGGCGTCACCCAGGCCTTGTCTCATTTCCCAAGAGATCTTCAATATGGGGATTTTTAAAGAGTGTTCCCAGTAATGAAGGGTACCTCTCTTGGTTAGGGAACTGCAGCAGTACAAACAGGTCCAAGTTGCAATCTACAATTCCCCTGCCTCTTGAGCTGCTCCTCTTTTGAATAGGGTTACTCATGAGAAAACAGCTCTTGTCTCTGGAGTGCAAGAGGGCATGCTCAGGGCTTTAGAATTGGGTCCTTAGCTGTTTGCCTTTGGGAGTAAATTCAACCCAAAAGGAATGAGCTACGCGGTTCCCAGTCTCTGCGTTAACTTCACACTTCTTTCCTAAGCTCATTTAGGGAGTTCTTTGAGTGAAATTCTTAGTAAATTTTAAATGGGTGGAGTGGGGCAGAACCAGGGAGAGTCTGCCGTCTAAACCTAAAGACTATTTTTTTATTTTGGATTTTTAAGAATGCTGCAGTATATATATGTTTGAGCGCTGACCATTCATATCTTTTTCAAACTATAGTCCGGCCCCCAACAGTGTCTGAGGGACAGTGAACCGGCCCCCTGTTTAAAAAGTTTGAGGACCCCTGGTTTAGGCATTTCATATTATTTATTTTGTTTACTTTCTCTCCTATTCTTGCTTATCTGTTCAAAAGATTATATTGCATTGGATCATTTGCTGGGTCTAATTATGGAAAAATGCAGCAGCTTGGAGGCCATAAATGGTAAGTAGGGAAAAAAGCAATCTCTGGTTATAAAGGTGCTGCTTTGGCCTGCCTTGACAAGGTGGCTTTCTGGTGGTGGATTGCTAGAAATCGAGTCACACTTGCAAAGCTGAGCAGAGTTCAAGGGGGTTTAGTGGTGGAGGTGCACCCACAAGGGAAACCAATCAGGTCTGGGGTACTGGAGGTGTGGATGTGACCAAATCACCCCCATCAGCAGAGGCTGTGGTGCCACCCCTTCATTCAGTAACATTCACCAGCTATGGGGAGACAGGAAGGGGAGCAGGCGAGTCCACATTATCAGTGCTATCCTACCCCGATCCATTGGGTGCAGTTTAGAGGGATGCCATCCCATTTTCAGAGCCATCAGCCCCACTGGGTTTTCATCTTCTCCCAGCTACCAGGGAGAGGATTTGGAAAGGGGAATATGTTTATGTGTTTTCAACAAGAAATCCTTCAGGGGACCAAAACGTGGCAAATATCCAGAACTTGAAGCTAGGGTTCTTTCCTATGTGCAAGATACGAGAAAAGACGGAATGTCTATTTCATGAGAAGTAATACAACTGAAGGCCTTGTAAATTGCAAGGACCTTAAACATACAGCAGAGGGAATTCCAGGCAAGTATTTGTTGGTGCTGTTGGTTTATGCAGAGAAATGGTCTCGCTCTTTGACGAAGCACTGCATTAGCACAGAGACTGCCAGCACATTTTGAGGAGAAACGGACTAATTTCCAGCGGTACGTCATCAAAATGCGTCACTCATACCCACTACACCAATCGGTAATGCTGACAAGACGCCCATATTTTTTGACATGCCAAGCAATACAACAGTAGACTAGGGTTACCAGACATCCGCGTTTCCTGGGGACAGTCCCCGGATTTGCAAATCTGTCCCCGGACAAATTCCATCCCCAGATTTCATTAAATGTCCCTAGGAAATGTGGCGGCAGCAGCGGCAGTTTCAGCAGCCCAGAGCCAGCCTGGTAGCGCAGTTGGCTCTGGAGCCTGGCTGGCTTCAGGAGTTGCTCGTGGCCGTGACGCCACCATTTTTCCTTGCCGGAAGTCCCCACATGATGTGTTGCGCACAAGACACATGATGTGGGGACTTCCGTCGAGGAAAAATGGTGGGAGCTGCAAGCAGCTCCTGAAGCCAACCAGACTCCAGAGCCAACTGCACTACCAGGCTGGCTCCGGGCTGCTGAGACTGCCGCTGCTGCTCCCATGTTTCCCGGGGACATTTAATGAAATCTGGGGACATTCTGGGGGTGGAATTTGTCCAGGGACAGATTTGCAAATCCGGGGACTGTCCCGAGGATGTCTGGTAACCCTATTTCTAATCTAAAATGTATATAGGTTAAAGCACATCAAAACTTTGAGGAGAGAAGAGATGAACTGTAAATGAACTTCTAGATTAAGGATAAGAAACCTCCAGTTTGATTACTCTCAGTTGAGATGCTCCCCTTCTTAAATTTGCACTTACAGGCTATTCCCCATATCACTTTTGCAAATGTCAGCTTTCCCAGATTAGACAGTTGTCTTACTCTCTTCCTGTGGCACTGACAACCTTTCTGTATGTGCATGCACTCAATGGGTGTGTCCCCCCCTCTTTTTTAGTTTGGAATTAAGACAATGCTTGAAATGGAGGAGGCAATCCTGCTTTTGGCAAGAGCAGCTGTCCCCAAAGTCCCATCCATGATGATTGATGCTATCACGCTACTGTCTGCCCTCTGTATTCTGCCTCAGCCTGTGGATATGTTAGTGACTATAGGTGATTTATCTTTTGGTTTAGTTGTATTTCATAGGTGGGCAGTCTAGCACTTGGGATCCTTTTAAAAATACATAAAAAACTGGAAGGCTACATCTAAATTGCAAGTTTTAATGTGCATGTAATCTGCACAACGGCCTGAAGCCTAAGAAGCACAAGCTGAACAAAGCTTGTGTAAGGTTTGGGGGGGGGTCATCCCTGCTTTGAAGCACCACATCTTACTCCATATTGCTTAGGAGAGTTTTTGGTTCCCCTGGATCCAAGGCAACATTGGTTCTTAACAGTTTTTAGAAATTTTAACAGATGTACAATTTATCAAACTCTTACATAGTTTCTTGTTGCGAGTGTATGAATGTCAGATTGCCATCTTTAAAGCACCTGGGAGTGCATCTCATTGAGACTAGCAAGTAGACATGGCTAGCACTGCACTGTCAGATAATCTGTTACTGATTTGTTTTCCTTACTCTTACCTAGGCTTGAGCAAGTTCTGGCAGCATTGACACAATGAGCAGAAATGGATGAAATGGAATGATTCAAACCCATCTTGGATGGCCTGAAGAGTGACACCTCAGTGCCATTAAAGGTAACAAGTAGGGCCTGCAGCAAAAAAAGATTTTTCTGTACTTCTGCAGACCTCAAGGTACTGCTGATACCTCATTTTGTCCTCATTTTGTCCATATAGCCACTGGTACTTATGTCTTGAATTTGCTACTTATTATACCAGCTTCTTGGACTTTTTTGTACAGCTTTGATATGAGTTAAGGAGTGAGTGTGTTTGTTCGTGTGTGTGTGTACACACACACACACACTGCAGAGTCTTAACTGGCAAACTTCTTATAACTTCTTTGTCAGGTTTACTGCAAGGGCTTAGCCTATTTCTGAGAATGCTTGGCTAGATCTGACATGGAATCTCTCTTCAGTATTTCTTAGGTTGCCTGCCTACAGTTGATCAATGCCCTAATCATTCCATGAGATGAACTTGACTTCAGAGTTCATATCCGCAGTGAGCTCATGCGTTCTGGACTCTAGCAGATCCTCAAGGTGAGGTGCATCTTTCTTTTCTGCTGCCAGGTGTTAACTGCTTTTAGGGACATCTGATGTCTCAGTGCTTTGTTTGAAGTGTAAAAGAAGTGAGAGCAGCTGTGGGCTGTCTTGAATATGCTGAAGATGTGCACTGGACCAGCAGTTTCCCCAAATGGCCAGGATTTGCAAGAATTTTTACCACCACCTTGTTTACAGTCCCCCAATTGAGTTTGCTTCAGCAGTTGCAGAGCCTTTTATTTCTTAAGGGATAACGGATCCCTTAATGGTAAACTGGCACGGCGTGGGTGGCAGATTAGCTCCATGCGGGGACTGACTTCCGGCAAGCAGCCACGGCTTCCTATTGGCTGCAGGAAGCTCCTGCTGCCAATAGGAAGTCGCAGACGCCGCCTCCCCCCCCCCCCCCATGGCTCCGAAACCCAATGGGGAAAGAGCAGCTTTCAGAGCCATGGAGGAGGAGGCATCTGCGGCTTCCTATTGGCTGCAGGAGCTTCCTGCAACCAATAGGAAGCCGCAAACGTCGCCTCCCCACCCATGGCTCTGAAAGCCAGCACATAAAGAGCGGTGTGTGTGCGCGCACTCCTGCCTGCTGGCGGAAAAGTTTGTTGATCCCTGCTTTATAGGCTTGGTCTCAGGATGACTTAAGCAAGCCTGCACTCTTGCACATCGGCACTAACACTCTTTTCCATTCCTTTCTCCTGCCTTAGGGCCTCAGTATTTTAAGCTGATTGATGAATGTATTTCTCAGATAGTCCTGCACAAGAATGGTGCTGATCCAGATTTCAAGTGCAAGCACCTTGACCTTAATATTGAAGGTTTGGTAGGTGGACCAGGGGTCAGCAAACATTTTCAGCAGGGGGGCAATCCACTGTCCCTCAGACCTTGGTGGGGGGGCCAGACTATATTTTTTTTTGGGGGGGTGAACGAATGCCTATGCCCCACAAATAACCAGAGATGCATTTTAAATAAAAGGACACATTCTACTCATGTAAAAACACGCTGATTCCCAGACCGTCCGCAGGCTGGATTTAGAAGGCGATTGGGCAAACTAAGGCTCGGGGGCCAGATCTGGTCCAATCACCTTCTAAATCTGCCCTGCAGACAGTCCGGGAATCAGCGTGTTTTTACATGAGTAAAATGTGGGGCAGATGGCATTGTAAAAAGTAACACTGCATGTAAGCTAAATCTTCTTAAATTAGGCAGACCAGTCCCAGACCAGACACACATCAGAATTATGGGACTGGAAGGAGCCTTCAAATCCAAACCCCAGTGCTTTGGGATAAATCACACATTCACATACATAAACATGATCTCTCATCACTTGGTAATTCACAGCTATCCGTGCAAACTGGATGCATTTGAAAGTATTGCATTTGAGTTAATGTCAGGTGATATGAAAGTCTGTATTGTAATGTTTGATCTGGGATGGTTATCTTAAACTTACAGGTCATTACTTGATGATGCATTGCAGTCATCAAATGATGAATGTGCATGCATGAAAATGTCTACACACAGGATTTAAAATATCCTTCACAGATCTCTTAAAGACCCTCTTGTGATGTATTTTTAACTATCTCATCCTGGCAAATCCTTCTGCCAACAACGTCTGGAATTCAACTCTCTCTAGGAAAGCAAGGAAAGTTTAGAAGTGTCTTTCCAACAGTTATATTTGAAACATTTTGTTTCATGTAAAGAACGCAATCTCATTTTCTGTTTCATGTAAAGAACGCAATCTCCTTTTTCAGAGAGACTTTCAAGATACAGCAGCCTGTCTGTGGCAAATCACTCCTCAAATGCCTGGAGAGTGTATTTGATAACTCAAAGTCCCAACTGTCTATAGAAATGGAGAAAAATGAAAGGCAACTAACAACTAGGGAAGACCTGATGATTTGAGAAGTCTGCTAAATATCAAATTAAGTTTAGGAAGATATTCCAGCATTGTTGTGACTGAGAACTTTTGAATGTATATCCTTTGCATACATTTTAGACAGGATAAAGGAAACAAACTAATCCTGATGTAAATAGTTAAAATTTCATGTGTTGTAGTGAAACCGTTCAACTCATTTAGGTTTGAAATAACATTTTTTGGAGTTAATAGATTTGAGAAATTTTAAAATGCTGCTCCCTGTTCTAAGTTTCTAATATGAGGCACTAGAGCAAAGCTTTCTAAACTGTGGGTCATGACACTTTAGTGTGTCAGCTACAGTGTGTAGGTGTGTCGTGCAAATGCTCCCTGCACTCCTCCTGGGGCTGGAAAAGGGATAGTTTTAACTTCTGGTTTGCTAGTAAAACTGAATTACCATGTCATGAAATGATGCATGTCTATAAACTGTGTCACTAACATGAAAAGTTTGGAAAGTTGTGTACCAGAGCTTATGTACTGTGTACGTACGCAAGCTTCCCCTCATCTGCCTGTGTGGGAGCTAGCTGTGGCTGCTCAGTGATAAGGGAAAGACATTCTACAGATGTTCTATGTGCAGAGGACAGTGTCACTTCAACTGAACACCAACCAGGCAACTATTTCTCTATTTGCCACCACTTGCTTATGTGTTACTTACGAGCATGGCTGCTGGCTGCTGTTATGTACTGACCTGAATCCTAGAACAAGAGGATCCAGAATGCAGCAGTCTGATTGGTCCGCAGGAGCCATCCAATGCAGCTCCAGGTGGAAGTGAATCAGTGACCTGATTGGCCTGCAGGAGCAGCCAATCAGGCTTCTGGAGGAGGTGAATCTGCAACCTGACTGGCCTACAGGAGCAGCCCGGAATCAGCCAATCACGTAGGGCTCATTGTGTAAATAATGTATATATAGCTAGACGTTTTGGGGAAAATTTCATTCATTGCTACTATGAGCTGAATAAAGAGCATGAAATTCACACTCGACTCTGAGTATATTTCCGCTGCCTACCTGGCTACTTCAGCCTGTCTCCCCTCCAGATCTCTCAGGCACATTTAAATCCAGTAACATAGGCCAAATGGTTCACAGCAACCATACATGCATGTGTGTTCAACCACCCCTTGAGGGTGCCCAGAAACCAGTACAGCCCAGAAATCCAATTAAGCAGTTTATTCAAAAGGTGTATAGAAAACAGAAAACAGAGATCAAAATGAAAATAAAACACTACCAGAATGTTGGAGAAGCAACACATGGTTTTTAGAATGCCCTTGTGTTGTTAATTTATCCATTATTTGCCAGTTTGTGGCTGAGAATCAATAGCACTTTCTTTACTTTCCAATCTCTGTAAACAATAGCCTGTTGGTTTCCATCATCCTTTCCCACTGACTCAGGTCATTTTTTCTGGGATGTCTCAAAATTAGACATTCAAGTCATATTGTCTGGTTTATACCAAATGAGGATGAGGCCTTGAGTTTTCACCTGGCCGTTAGAAGAAAACGGGATTCCTTTTTGAGGGGAGTGGGGCTGTGCTACTAACACTTTTAATGCTGTTCTCAAGGGATCAGTGAATTGGAAATGTGCTCTTAATGAAAAGTTTCTCAGCCACTGATTCAATACATTTCAGACACACTTATTATCTGAACCAATGCACACAGGAGCACCTAATGTAGTTCCTTTCATGGAAAATAGAAATTTTGATGTGTCTTTCATGTTGCACAATTCCATCAAAGTCATATATTTTGAAGCCATTATACTCCTGAAAATAATTGAACTTATCATTACTATAGAGAGATGTTGAACCAGTTCATAAAATCTCAGGAAGATAAGCAGCAGTTTACATGCCGTGTCTACTATATATGTTGGGAAATGGTTTGCCCTGTGTTTTTCAGAGGCCTCTTGAACTGTTGTTACCAAACTTGCATGAGGGTTCCCAAGGTAGGCACAGTGGTTTTCGCCAATGTTAGGATACTAGCTGCCATTCTGAATCAAGATAGTTGGCCTGGAGTGACTTTGCCCAAATTTCGGCTTGGCATGATCGGTCCAAACTGCACCAATTGCAAACTTGGCATGAAATTGAGGCAGGTTGTTTTGTTTTGTTAATATTGGGCCGCTGGGTGCCATTTTAAATTAAGATGGTGGACAAAAACATACTTTGGCAAGACTTTGCCCAACTTTTGGCATGACAGGTCCACATTGCATTGATTTGGTTACCTCTGAAGATACTGTCACCACATCTGAAGGGACACTGCCAAATTTTGTGTAACAGGCCCAACCTGTGCCAATTTTGATACCCCTTAAGATATTGTCACTAACTCAACATGAGGGTTCCTGAGTGGGAAGTGGTGATCTTCATCTACATTTGGATGCCAAACACCCATTCTGAAACAAGGTGTTTGACTGAAATATGACTTTGCTTAATTTTTGGTGTGATGGGTCCTAACTGTGCTGATGTGAATGCCCCTTATGTAGATATTATCCCCTTAATAACTCCAGTTTTTATCCTGTCTCTTGTGGTACAGTCCATCTCATGACCAAGTCTAATAAACACCTTTACAATGAGGTTTTGAAGCCTTCCGAGGGAACTGGTGGCAGCAAAGAACTTAAACAAGACACAGCTACTTCAAACAAGTGAAGCTGAGGGACCAGTTCCCTGACATTGTGGTAGAGGCAGGATTTCTGCATTAAGATTTTACATTCTTATAAAAGACCCTTTTGGGTTAATGTCCTTTCAGCCACAATAACAAAAAGCATTTTTTTTCATAGCAATTTAAAGTTATGTTGTTTTATACATACCTCTAAAACCTGTGTGTATTTTCTGAAGTGTAATAAATGAATAACCTTTTTTAAAAATAAAACCACTAGCTATGGTACTCTTTCTCAGTTATCTATATTGAATTTATCTAATCGTAATACATTTTCATTTATTGCTTTGCTTCCTACTCATCTGTAATTTTTTTCAACTGGTTCTCCACTTCTTGCACAAATGCTGGGAAGCCCTGATCCAAGAGACACAATCGAATGAAACTGCCTAGATCTTCAGCATTCCACTGGGAGTGTTGATATGCAAGAGGAAGTTCTATGTTTGATGTCAACACATACTGCAGAAGCAAGAAGATATGGTCAACTGCTTGCAAATAAAATAACAATGCTTTCTACCAATTTTGCTCTGCCTAATTAAGTCTTTCTCTTGATGAAGTCCAAAGGCATTGGAACAACTTACGTACTCTTTCAGAATTATCCTTTCCCTATTTACTCAGAATAGCTGTTTACCATCCTGCCGGTGAGCACTGGTTGCGGCACCTTCTCTTTTGCCTGAATGTGACACAACATCTTAGTTGGTCTTCCCCCTTGGCCCTTCTTGTGCTTAAGGGCTGCAATACATAGCCTGCTGCAGCTAATTCTTATATAGATTACAGACGTATATATACAGTGTGCATAAAGGGTTTGCATCACTTGAACATTAAGGCGCTTGCTGCAGTTAGATGTTGGGCTGCCTTAATATGCAGGAACATTAAATCAGATAGCTCAGTGGTTGGAGCTTAAGACTCTTAATCTCAGGGTCATGGGTATATATCTCTATCTATATACGTATCACTGTGTTCTGCAGTGTTTACTTCCAAATAAGCATGCACAGAACTGAAGCTTTTGTCTTCTAAATATGCCATTAAAAATAATAAACTGCTTAAAATGCAGAAAACAAGAGGACAGAAACTCTGCATTATGGTCTTATTATACTGTTTGCTTGTTTGTAATTGTATTTTTATATTGTCTTCTTCTTGGGTGTTTTTTTGAGGGGGTTTAGTTGGTCTAGCCCTTTTGTCTCTGGGGGCATTCATAAGAACATGTGGCTCTCTTTTTTGCCTTTTACTACGGTGTCTGGTTCCTCTGAGCTGGCAGTTTTGTCTCCCCTTCCCACTCCTCCATTTACAGAGCACCAGGTTGACTTAACATAAGATAGGGCAGGGCGATGGCCATCCATAGTCAATCATAATAAAATCTGTGAGCATGTCTAGTGTTGTCTTTCTCTTTTCAGTGCACCATGTTCTCAAAGCGAGGCAGACAGGTATCTTGCTCGCAGTGAGGAGGGGCGTTCTGGAGATGGAGGGGTGATTCTTGCCCTTTTAGCTGCAACCAGTGTTTTGATTTTCCTCTTACTTATTAGGGGGTATGTTATTATATGTGTCCTTAGATGAATGTCTGTGTTGTTATCATCAGTTTCGTTATTCTGCTCTGTCAGAGACATTATATGTCCTGTGCTCAACTATTTACCTGTGCTAGCTCTGCTACAGATGCTCTTTCTTGTGCTGGAGGTTGATTTACAATCTAAAAAGTATTGAAGATAAATTCAATAAAATGTATATTGCCAAAGGAACGAAAATAACAGAAAAATGGAATGAATATTTTTTCCAGTTTGTGTGATCCAAAATATTTAGAATTTGTGCGCTCCAAAAATTACTAAAATCAGAAGAGCCTTCTAAAGCATCATTTCACAGCAGACAGCTGGGGTCCAGGTGACCTGAAAATGGTCAAAATCCCATGACATTTGATATCTAAGGGCTATAAAAGTATAAAAAGGTAATCAAAAGAATAGGCAAACATGCATTCCTGGCTGAAACCCATGGGACAACAGTTGGCTATTCCTGCAGGGCCAGCCCTTACATTAGGCATGCAGAGACAACCCCATGAGGCGGGGGTGGGGGGGGCAATCTAT
The DNA here is from genome assembly GCF_027172205.1 of Podarcis raffonei. NCBI lineage: Eukaryota > Metazoa > Chordata > Lepidosauria > Squamata > Lacertidae > Podarcis > Podarcis raffonei. The sequence continues at coordinate 52,536,467 of NC_070610.1, forward strand.
TTTGCCAACCCTGTATTCCTATTTTATAGAAGAAATGTAAACAATACACAAAAGTGAAAGCAGTACTTTCCCATTCCTTCTGTCAATCCACCCCCTACACACACCCCATCACCTTACAATGTGCTCCGTTGGTAAATTTTGCTCAGCATCTTTCATCTGACACTCATTATCTAGCAGCAGGCTGTGAACTGGCTGCAATTCCTGTCTTGCTGCATCCATTACTTGAACTGGAACATAATCAGCAAGTTTCTGCACACAGTTATTGCAGTGCTCCTCTGCCTGTGTTTTGGAGTCTCCAATAAACTGAACACGAAACATACGGTGTTGGCTCTATTTCAAAGTCACAAAAGAGAAAATGAAACTAACTTTCCAGCTCCTTAATTTAATTCATGCTGCCTGCCTGTTCTAGGTGTCTATAGATGCAGTGCTAAAACAATCAACCTGGGTATATACATACTTCTACAGTTGTGATATATTACCATCGTTTCCCAATGGAAACTAAGGAGTAGCTAGCAATAGCTTGTACATCTAATACTTGCTTTTTCTGACCAATAGCTCATTTTTTTTATGAAAAGCTTTTCTTTTAGATCTTACTGAATTGATGCAGCATTGACAACACAACTCACAATGGCCACTTACTGTTAAGACCCCTGGGAGCAGTGGTTGGTTGGCTGGCACAACTGTGGCTGAGCTAGGCACCCTCTTCGCATCCTGTGCAGTTGTTGGGGGACAAAATCTTCCTGTGGCTGCGCAAGTGGGTGGGAGCCTGCCTGTTTGAACAGGCCAATGATGGGCAGGCTAGTGGGTATGGCTGCATCATTCATAAAGGAAAGCTCCCAGTGCATTCGGTGATGGGCAAGGCATTGGGTTGGATCCTTGGGGGGGGCAGTGTTGGGAACCCATCCCTGCCACTAAAAATATTTAGGTACCCCAATAAAGGGGTCCAGGAGGCAATGCCTGTCCTGATACCCAGACGGGAGCTAACTAGCCATGGCACGCCTCCTGAGTGGAAGTTCTGGATGGAATGCTCTGATCTGATGTATGTCATAAGGTGACCCTTAATCCAAGGTTGACGCAGCCAAAACATCAATCACCAGTTGGGCTACCAAAACCTAGTTACAATGAAGTTGTGGCCTATTCAAACCCAAGATCTTGTCCTGTGTTCATCTTTCACTCTTCCGGTGGTAGTTGGGTCCTGGCAGCATGCACCCAGTGCCTGGGCCTACAATCCCCAACTCTCACAAGAGCCTTTCGCAAACCATTCAAATTTAACGAGGTGTTGTAATTGTGCATCTCATGTGAGCCCGTGTTATTTATTAACAGGTAATGCTGCTTTTTCTTGTCTATCTTACAGCTGCATAGGCATTATCTGCTTAAATCCCAGCTAGGTCATCCTTTTTTTTCAATTTGGATCAAAGCTGGATTGAAGAAAAACACATCAAAGCACAGTATTTCATAAGAAACAATAAACTCTCAGGTGTGGGGAGTCTTTTTGGCTCACACTCTGATGGGTGGGATACTGATAGTACTTATCGTATTTATTTGAAAAGAACTTAAACGTCACTTGCTTTTTCCAACCTCAGAGCTTCTTTTTCAGGTATTTATTATTTAAAAATCAGTGTTGTATTTAATGTCACTATATTAAGACCTTAATCAAAAACACTGTAGGCTGCTTCATATGGTCATTTTTGCCATACCAATAATTACCAGTCACACAACTTTATGAAGCAAAGTATTTTGTGAACGGTGATTGTTGCAACAGTATTCACAGCTGGCACAATTCTTTAGCAAGGTCTTCAGATATATAAAAAGAGGACTTGAATATATAAATAAATATGACACCTGAATAAGTACATCAAAATATGACGTCTAAGTAAATGATTTCTTGAGTGTACCAGATCGCACGTAGGAACTCCAAATTGTATTTTTATTAAAATAAAATAAAACCACTTCTAATACTTGTGATGAACTATTATAAAACTTTTCCAAAGCATGTAATCCTATTATTTCCATGTTTCTTTGGCATAAAGCTGTCAGGAAGGTAGATTTATAATCAGGCAGCAGGAAACCAAAGAGTACAGAAATTATGGAGGGTTTTTTCCCCCATATAGCATCTGATAGCATTCTTCAGCAAGAAATGCAGCAGTTCCAGATCTGTTTAAGCTGTCAAATTTTCTGTGGTACCGTGGATGATAAGGAAGGAGGGGCCTACCAGACAACATACAGCACAAAACAGAAGGGTTTTCTTTAAATTGGATTTTGTGTGCACATAATCTTAAAATGCCAACAAAATAGATGTGTAAGAAGCACACACATACCTGGAACTATTCAAGGTTTATTAAGTGCAAATAATTAAAGTATAGAATAACGAGGGGAAAGTAATCTAGACAACTGTGTCAGAGAACACCAAAGAGAGAGAGATATATAGAAACATGCTAAGAAAAGAATTTTGAAGCCTGAAACAGCATACCTTTGTTTTTGAACCAAACAAAATGCAATCTGCATTTCTAACTATCTTCAGCCATTGAGAAGCATCAATTAATGAAAAACCTTCCTGGGGGGAAAAAACATGGCTCAATTTATCTACAGAAAAAGCTCTGAAGCAGGAATACATCTTACAGTCTATTTCAAGGGCTAGCTGATCCAAGTCCAGCCTAAAGATAAAGAACCATAAGACGGAAGAGCAGGGGCCTTGAAGTTGCTCATAAACAATTAACAGTTTGACAGGTGCATTAGCATATATACAGTAATGATTAGTAATATTCTGCAGGGATGTTGGATCAAAGTGTATTCAGAGGGGTCAGAGCCCTTAAATGGTTACAGCATCCTGGGGTGGGTGACTAGGGCATTATTCTGTTTTATTTTGTATTCCAGCTAAAATTTAGTCCATCCAGATCAGGACCATGGCATTGGGGAGACTTTCTGTAAATTCTATTTTACAGCTGGATCTAAATTACAAACTCTATGGCTAAAATATCCAGCCAACTTTGTTTTTTCTACTGCACCCCCTAATCTGCTGGGCACCCCTTCCGAGTGCTTGAAAGCTTTCTCACTGTTTTGTGATACTGGGTTTGTCTTAATAAATTATTGCCCAACTGTGAACTTTTAATTGGACTATATGGCTTTCTTTGCATTTTGTGCAAATTTGAAAGCATCTAGCAAAGTTCTTACACTTGCAAACCATTTAAGCAAGTGTTTAGTAAAACCAATATAGCATTCCTACAATGAACACTGTGAAACTGAAGGGATAATTTCAATGGACACAATTACTTATGAAAATGAATACTCACCATTACTTCCTTTCCTCTGGAAATGAAGAAATGGCCAGAAATAACTATGGTAAGAACAAGGAAGCCGGATTCCTTGTTTGATTCCAAAACCTTATTTATAACGACAATGAAGAAGACAATGTGTATGAGGAATATATATTTTGCTTCAAAGCAGCTATTTTTACAACATATACGAATTACTTAAATCTATTGGTGCCTATTGTAAAAAACCATAGTTTTATTCCTTTTGTGTGCAGAAGCAAGTAAGAAATAAATAAATGGAAAACCTCTCTTATTTAGGTCTGACAGCCTTTCGTAAATCATGAGAGGTGCTTAGAGATGAAAGTCTGCTCCAAAATCATGCTGGAAGCCTGCACTTCAATGCTAGAGATTTCACTGAATGGTGTAAGGAACAAAACTCTGAAACTAAAAACAAGTTTAAATCTAACTTAAGAACATAAAGCTTGCTGTATCAGGACCAAGGTCCACTGAACCCACCTTTCTTCCTGCATCCCAATTTCTGTGCCCAATCATATGTCTCTGGATTAGGTCACAAATAGGGCTTGATAGGTTTTACCATCAAATGCTAAGCAGTAGCACATCTAGGACCTTCAACCAGTGCTATTTTTCTAGAAAAAGAGGTGCCGCAACTCACCATGAACACCTCCCTCTTTCTCTTACAATGGCAAGAGAAGTGCTGGAACTGAGTTCCTATGAGTTCCCCCTAAAAAAAACCCCTGCCTACAATAAAATTAGATTATAGACACTGACAGTAGCCCAGCAGGGTACAACATTGATTTCAGTCACAACGATGATCTCGTGTCCCATCAAAGCATACAGACCAAAACCCAAATCAATGCATGGAAAGGCCTTCAGCCACAGTGACACTCTCACTACTCACCTAAGAATCCATTGACAAGGTTGAAGTTTTATAGGTGCAGAATTTTCTTGAACTTTCTAGATTTCTCAAAAACACATACTGCAGCTATTGTTTACTTATGTTAAGTCTCTGAGACTCAAGGTCAGTGCTCAGGGGCAGACAGTTTATTGTTACAAAAGTCTAGTGCCTGCCCCTCTCTCAGCCGAGCAGTGGCAAGAGCCCATGGAGTTCCAAGCACACAAACGGTCTGTGTCCTTTTGGAGAATGAAATACATGCATAGGTGGCATATTTTATTGACATACAGGGTCCTCCATATAGGCTCAGCTAAATTAAGCTTACCTTCCAAGAGCCTGAGGAACTGCCTGATGTTCCAGGTATGAATGTGCCATAACGCTTCAGCATCCATTCTGCAGCGTTAAGGCAAGAAGCAGCATCCTGTGACTGTTCTGTTTCGGGAATTTGGCCTGGCAGTGGTTGTTCTACTCCAGAGCATGAAGCTGGATCACAACTGACCCACCCAATTTTGGGGAAACAATCCGCAGGGTGAACAATATGGAAATAAAATAGAACAAAATGGGAGTGTGGGGGAAGTCCAGGGGAGGTGGGTGGAAATATGAAAAATTGTTAAAGATATATTGTTAGAAAAATCAATTTAAAATATTTTAAAAAAAACAAACAAACAACTGACCCACCCATGGCTGTTACTGCTGCCTGTCGCCATCTTCTAGGCTACAGTCACTTGAGAGGAAACCACAAAATGAGGGAACCTACCAAAATCAATACGATCATAAGATTTAGGCAATGGTCCAATGAAGCCTGTCCATCCTAATACTGGAGGGGCCACAGAAGTGACTTTAGTCCACATTGCTTAAAAAATCTGGGACTAGTAGACCCAGTTTGAGTTGCACAACTCAAACTGATTAATTTTTTGTTGCATATATTTCAACAATCCCAAAGTTTGAGACATACGTTGTAATTTGCCTGTAAGGTTTCGATACCTATCCCCTCTGGATTAAAGAAATAAAAGGATTACAGAACTGAGGAAAGCTGGGAGTTTGTGGGGCCAAAACTGAAGTTTGGAACATTGGAAAATATTGATGAGAACAGGATGAAATAATACCAGGAAAAAGCAGATTTATTCACATAGTGAACTTTTAAAATTCAATGGCTGGGTACATTGGTTTGAGTATGCTTGCTTTAAGGGGACAGCAACTAAGATTTATTTGTCAATGTTCTCAAGGAAATATGTTCTGCCTTTCTCTGGCTGTTTGCTATGAAGACAGCTGTGGGGAAATACCTTAAACCAGATGATCAGCCTTGAAATTCCTATTTTAAAATGGTCAAATGAGGAGATACATGGATTGAAAATTAAAGAGGATTTTGAATGGAAGAACTTTGGAAAAAGTGGAGTGTGCTGTTAAGAAGTAAAAGCAAAACATCTAGTGAAATATAACTATTAGGTTCTACTGTACATTAGATGTCAAATCACCCTGTTTTAATCTAAGGATGAGCAAGCTAATAACTAACTGTAGGTCACTTGGCACATGATAAAATTTATGTATAATATTTTGACAGCATGGATAAAACAGAAAACTATACTTGGTTGATTTGCATTAAATTATGACTCAGTGCTCAGTTGCCGCACTCTCCTTTTGATGCTACTTTCTATAAGAAAATGAAATGAAAGTATCATTTTGAAATGCGTATTAAGTCAACAAGCTACTATTACAGAACTTTATTCTAGTGTTCTCTAACACAAACAATTTATGTAACCACAGCAATCTTTAAAATTCTCCTAAAACCTTCTCAAATGTTTTTCTTGCTAAGGGTCACATGTCGTTTTTGTTTAGCCAACTTGTTATAATTTTGATAGATTTTAAGCACAAACAAGGAGGTAATAAATGTTATTGCTGTCCATGTAAGCCACCACCACCCAGAAAGTCACTTCTGTCTCCTCTTCCCACCCTATTTTGTTCAAAAGTCTGTCATGGCAGAAATTCTGTGCATGGTACTACCAAACTCTGTGAATACCCTTTGCAATGTTCAAATTGTAGGATCAAGGCCCAAATTCAGCTTGAAGAAAAGAGCACAATGGCAGCGTGCCCAGCAGGTCTTCAGTGCAACTGTTTGTTTGAATGATTATTTCACATGTGCAACTGCATTGCCTCATGTGTGTGTGTGGGGGGGATGATGTTCCATTTTTTGACTATTATTTACAAACACACACAATTCTATTGTCAGACTAAAGATGTATGCTGCCTTCTTTGTCCAAAAATAGGCTTCTCACTGGGTTTAGAAAACAATAAAGGCAAAACAGATTAACAACAGAAATCAGAATTATAGAAGAGCTGCTTCATAGAAAGAAAAAAGCAGTCAGGAGCTGAGGCACTTGGTTAGGCCTTTGGGGGGGGGGGACTCTTAGAAAATATGCCGCCTTCAAATTAAAAATCCCAGTGATTTGGATCCCTATCCCAGCCGTTTCCCATATTTTGTCTCACAGGCCTGAACTAACATCCATTTACAGAACCTGTGCAATTTCCTCAGTTGAGGAGGCCTAAGAGATGAGGGCCTGCATCCAGTCAAAAAGCCTGCTGAAAATATGAACAGTGGCTTGACAAGACAGGCTCTTGAAGGAGCAAAGAGAAGTCACCTCAAAAGGCAACCCCTCTATTCTGTCTGAGGGTTAGATACTGTTGAGAACTCAGAAGGGATGGTGTTAAGATACTGATTTTTAAGATTTTCCACAACAACCGTTTGAAAAAGCAGGCTGGAATCCTTTGTATTTCCTCGCATCTTATAGTGCTTAGCTTCCCCAACATATCCCAACTGTTTCATTCTTGTCCTTAACACAGATTATTTACATTCTATTTCTATGCCTTTCAAATATTTATTCAGTCATACAAATTTTTGGTTTGTCTGTAGTAAATGTAGGGGTGTAGCATCATGGGGAGTGTTACGGTGTTTCCAGATAGGGTCTTAATATTGCATAAAATATCGATGAGGCATCACAAATACGAAATCTATAAGTATGGAATTGTTAACCGTTTTTAAAGAAGGGTAATTTGACCTTTGTTATAAAGAATGAATTTCTTGTAATAGCAGCACTCCTGCTAATGGCATGAATTGGAAAGGATTGGAAACAGCTGGTAGAAAAACCGGGATGGGCTGTCCTGAGTGGTAAGGAGGGAGGAAATATGGTGTGTATAGGATATGGGTTTATGATTTAGTGTCCCCCAGTCGTGTACCTGGGGGAGCGCATTGGGTGGCATTTACATTGGGGGCAACATGCCGGAGCCCGAAGTGACGCCCAAGTCCAGGGCGTCCCAGAGCACGGTGCGCCACTCCCCAAAGCAGTGCAGTCTGGGGCTGTGTTTGCAGGGCACTGGGCGGCTGAGAAGGGCGCAACTGGGACTTGCTGGCCCCGTAGCACATCTGAGCCATGGTGTCTCTTCTGGGAGTGATGTGCTGGCTCAGACACCTGCAAGTACCGTATGGCCAGAAAAAGCAGCATGGGGCTGGCCCTGCAGGCTCCACGAAGTTGCTGCGCTATGCTCAGGCACTTTTATTTCAGTAGTGCGCCCTGCTCCACAGGTGGCTTGCCTTGCTCCCTAGCAGCTAGCTATGCTGCTGGTGTCCCCAGAAATTACTGGGTTTTGCTTCCTTTGTTATCTTTCCTCCCCCCCCCCCCCTTCCCACAGCTTCACTGCTTTTGAAGCTTCCCTATCTGTGCCCAATCCTACGCATGTTTACTCAGAAGTGGGTCCCATTGCAATTAATAATAATATTCAGTAAGGTTATGTATAGAGGATTTGCCACCTCAGTTGGGGGTAAGGGCTCGCCTACTAATTTTCTGCTATGCACTCATTTGTGTTAGCCTTTAGCTTCCCTCCCGAGGAGTTCAGGGTTCTCCCCCTCTTCAACTTACCCTCCCAACAATTAAGTATATAAGTTGAGAGCCAGCTAGCAAGGGGATTCTGCAAGCTGGTGGGAGCCCAAAGTCTGAAGATATCATGGGAGCACCCGGACAAATTCAAATATATCACCATAATTAGAGTAGGTGTATTACACAAAATATGCACCTTTTTTTGCCTCCACTAGTGCACGGTTTCAGGACCAGGATTGCATGGTTTGTGCATCGAGTAGGCAAAATTGCAGATGTTTCAGTAGCAGGAGTAATGTAATGGATGGTCACAAGAATAATCAAGCAGTGAGACTGACATGCATGCAGAAGACATTGTATATTTGGATGACACAATGAACAGCATAAGCAACCTGTCAACATACGTATATGCACTTTTGTAACCTGAGAAAATCTTTAATAAAAACTTATTTTTTAAAATAGCAATCCTTTTGAAGAATAAAAAAGCTCTTTGACGAGTACCATAACTACCCAAGATGTTAGACATGGTGGAAATTATCATGAGAAAGTGATTGGTTGTTTCACCTGACATGCTCCATCCAAGGAATGACAGACTAATACTGTCAAGGACTGGACAGAGGAGGAATGGTAGAGACCACCTCCCCAGCTTGAACCTTCCAGAGAAGAGGAAGACAGGTTTTGTTCTGTTTAACCAGTTTTTCTTTGTGCCTCCTGATCTTGCTATGCTTGTTGTATTTGGAGCCAGGAAGGTATTTCCTTGTAGACAAATTGGCCAGTCTAGAGGTTTTGCCTTCCCTATAGCAAAATATCACAACTTTGGCTGTTAAGACACTGGGTGGAATCCTAGTCTTCAAGCTTTGGGTGAAGAGGGTTTATCTGCTTAAAATAATTTTAAGTCGCAGGTTTCTGTGGCAAAAAAGCAATTAACAAATTCAATAAATAAAGTAATAGCCCTGTTCAATTATGTATTCTGGGAAACTGACAGGGAAAGGCATTGTGGCAACGTGCTCAGTGAAGCCATTTTGAGAGTTAAAATGTTAAGCAAGGAAGCCATTTTGTTGATCTAGGCCAGGCCCCCATATCCAGTAAATACACTCAAGACACCCACTACCCAGACACACACAGAGATAGGCTGATAAGGATTACCAAACAAGGACATGGAAGGGTAATGCCCTACTCCTCATGCCCTGTCTCTAGGCAGAACCTATTGTAGCTATCAGAGTATGTGTAATGCTATAACTTTTGATTGGATAAAGACCTGATTCAAGAATGTATAAAGGGAAGCCTCCCCTGTTGGGGAGGGCCGGACTTCGGAACTTATTCCTCCGTGCCATTGCTTGCTGCCGGCAAACAATTAAAACTTTCTTGCTTTCAGTGGCGTAGCGTGGGGGGGTGCAGGGGGGGCCAGCTGCACCAGGTGCAACATCTGGGGGGGGGGGCGCTCGCACTCGCAGCTCTCTGCCCCTACCTGGCTCACTCACTCTCTCTCAGCGCTGTCACAGATTTCGCAAAAAATTCGCTATTGTCACACGGATCCTCCTCCTAGCCAATCAGGAAGTGGGATCCACTTCCTCATTGGCTGAAAGGCGAATGCATGCAATTGGCTGAGCTGCCGAGCAGGAGACGGGAGGACTCGAGGAGACGCGGGGAACTGAGTAGAAGCCGCTGCTGCAGGTAAGTCTCTCTGCATTGAAAGGGGGCACGTTGGTCTCTCTGCATTGAAAGGGGGCACGCTGGTCCTTCTGCATGTTGAGCTGACCAGAAGGATTGAAGTTTGGTTGGTTCAACAGTGACGAGACAGATTTCGATCCATATGTAGCTGTTCCAGCTCAACATAAGTTGATGTAAGCCAGTGGGTCTAGCAACCTTTAATTTATTTATTTATTTTTGCTGAAAGAGTAAAGCAATAGGCATGAAGGTGAATAAACATTATGTTAAGAGTAAAGAAATGATTATACAATGAAGGGGTGCTAAAAGTGCAGCAAGGCAAGAAAGTGATTTTCTTTTTTTAGAATTTTAGCAGAATACTACACCTATATCATGCCATACAAAAAAGAATCTGGTGCACAAGGCAGGAAAAGGAGAAAGATAGAGACAGATCAACAAGCTAAGTTAGCTGGAAGCCTTCACTGGTTTTTGGTGAGTACTGCTGAAATTACAGCAGGACCACAGGAGACTCATAATCCTGATCCTGTGTCGGTGGACATTCCTGTTCCTGCATTAGAAGCAGAGAGAGTTTCATCTAATGATGTTTATACTCAGCCAAATCTGCCAGAAAATATTGACCAAAATGTTTTTACTGATATTGGCTATTGGCCTGAAACCATGGATGAAACCTTGAAAACTGAACTTGTCAGGCGAGGGACAGAGGAACTGCATCTATGCTCACCGAAATAACTCGACTTCGGCACCACATTATCTTGTATAAGGAGGTCAATCCTGATGAGCAGGTTGCAAACTGGTCAGCTTTAGATTTGCTTCGCTGGGTGTATAAGTGGAAGCTGCAAGAAAGTTTAACTAACTTTGTTGTCACATTAAGAATCTTTCTTACTATCACTGTTTCTACAGCGAGTTGTGAAAGAAGTTTCTCAAAACTTAAACTAATTAAAACATACCAGCGATCTACAATGAGCCAAGAAAGACTGAGTAATCTAGCAATACTGTCCATTGAGAGACTTTAATGTAGATTTCAATTCCGTTGTTGAAAAATTTGCGCTAATTAAAAGCAGGCGAATTTAAATTAATCTGTATATACAGATTGATATCTTGCACTTCTATTAAAGAATTACAATTAGAGGTACAGGATTGAGGGAGTTGGCTCCATCTAGCCCAGTCTTGGATCATCTCCAGGGTATGGTTCCATTTTGATGTTTAGTTTTTGTTCTTGATATTTTTTGTCGTTTACGATGGTTGTGAGATGACATATAATAGCATGGCCCATGCTAGGTTACTACATTTGTAGATTTGTATTCATAGACCTGCTGAAAATGTGGAGAATGTGTAATGCATGTTCGCACTCAATAAAGTGTTTGAAAATAAACTTGTATTTAGATGCATTTTACTTTAATTACATCAGTATTTTCACAACAAACAATACATGTGCTTAGGGGGTAAGGGTTTCTTTAACTAATCTAGTGGAAGAGACTCAAGTGCTAAAATCCACGGGTTAGGGGGCACAAATTACTTGCCTTGCCCCGGGTGCTGACAACCCACACTACGCCACTGCTTGCTTTATTTCTCTGTTGCTGCATGGTCATTTGACTGGCCTGACCGTTTGCTACACGCTAACCTTTGATGTGCCATCTAATAGGACTGTTGATCTGAAAGGTGTCAAAACTATCACCATGAAAATCTCCGGACATGAGAAAACCCGTACAGCTGTGTTGTCTTGCTGTGCAGACGGCACCAAATTGCCACCCATGTTAATTTTCAAAAGGAAAACATTTCCAAAAGAAGTGATTCCAAGAGGAGTTGTTGTACATGTTCAGTGAAAGGATGGATGGATGAAAATGGAATGAGAGTATGGCTTGAAAAAGTGTGGTCCAAACGTCCTGGAGGGCTTCTGAAAAAACCTGCCTTATTAGTACTTGACCAGTTTAGAGCACATATTAGCAAAACTACAAAAAAGTGCTTTAAAGAAGTGAAGACTCACCTAGCTGCAATTCCTGGAGGTCTTACCAACCAGTTTCAACCTCTCGACGTTTCCATCAACAAGCCATTTAAGGTCTTTATGCGAGAAGAGTGGAACAAATGGATGGCTGCTGGTAATCATGATCTGACACCTACTGGATGAATGAAGAGGCCCACTATCACTCAAGTTTGTGAATGGGTGAAAACATCATGGCACTCGGTGAAGGAGGAAATCATTGTCCAGTCATTCAAAAAAATGTGGCATTAGCAATGCTTTGGATGGAAACAAAGATGGTATCTTATATGAAGATAGCAAAGAAAGTAATGTCAGTGATTGTGAGCAACTGAGCTTCATAAATTCTGACTCTAGCAATGATGAGTTCTTGGGGTTCACAGAACAGAAGAGTACTTGAACCTTAAAGTCTCTCTTCGTTTGTTAATGACAGTGGTGATGGTTCTCAATGCCACTGTTGACTGCTGTTCACTTTACATGGTTGAAATATTATTCTGATATACCAGTAGTTTATCCTATGGAGCGAAAAATACAGTATGCTAAAAGAATGAAAAGGAAGTACAGTGGTACCTCAGGTTAAGTACTTAATTTGTTCCAGAGGTCTGTATTTAACCTGAAACTGTTCTTAACCTGAAGCACCACTTTAGCTAATGGGGCCTCCTGGTGCCGCCATGCCACCGGAGCATGATTTCTGTTCTCATCCTGAAGCAAAGTTCTTAACCTGAAGCGATATTTCTGGGTTAGCGGAGTCTGTAACCTGAAGCGTATGTAACCTGAAGCGTATGTAACCCGAGGTACCACTGTATCCACATTGGCTGAAAGCGTCCTGAAGAAGTTTACTCAAGCCTGAGAACTTGGGAAAGGATCTGGAGTGGAAGCATTTTTGGTTCCCCCATTCCCTGCACTGAGATGGGCCTCTTGATAAATTCTAGATTGCACGTGTAAAAGTCAGTATAAGATACAGAGACCACTAAATTTAAGACTGCCTCATAAAACAAGGGGCTCCAGTGCCTCCCTCTCTATTCCACAAGGCCTTCCCCATCATGTGTATTTGCTCTTATTGTGTACATACTTCCTGATAAAGTTCAGTAGAAATGCCATTTCTTTCCTGCAGTTGCACCTTGTTAAGTCATATGTTTGTCACATCTTGTTTCCAATTGCTTTTTATCTGGAATACTAACTTTCATTGGCATAGGTATTTGAGTTGGTTTTGTCATGATGCTTTTACTCTTGGACTCTTCCCATGCGTTTATGTTCATTCCCCCACCCCTTGCTAATAAGATGCTGACCTTTGCCAGACATTCCTCTTTGATTTATAGAGCTTCAATCTTCCCATTCCCAAGAGCAATTTTTCTCCTTTTTACTAAATTATTTAATCTTATTTAAATGATCTTACTAGATTTTGGCTGAAGAACCCTATTTTCCCTAATGGAGGGAAGTGAGCTTGAGAACATTGTGTTTCTTTCCCTTGTTATAAACCTTGTCCAGATTGAGAACTTCTCATCACAAGGGTATTTAGAATGATTGGGGGGAAGAGGGATTGCTCAGTGATTGGCACAACCCTATTTTGCTTCAATACATCTGGCTCATCTCAATCTTATTATTATTCAGAATAAAATCTTTGTATTTTTCTCATCAACTTTGTTTCTGCAATAATGAAGTTTGAAAGGAAGTGAAAGTCCCAAGCCCGTCGTCTTTAAGATAGGAAGCTGCCTTGTAACAAGCCAGAGCAAGGAGCAGTGTGGTGGGACAGTACAACATCTGGCCTGTGTGCATGGGGATGTGGTCTGGGCATGTACGGTATATAAGAAGCATCCACTGGATCAGGCCAATGGGCCATCTAACCCAACACCCATCCTGTTCTCAGACACTTGTAGAAAACATGCAGGCAGGACCAAGCACAAGAGTGATCTCCCCTCCTAAGGTTTCCCGCAACTGGTAAAAATAATCTCCATCCACTTTTTTCCTGCCTTGCTTAATTTAACACATCTTGTTGGCTCTTTCTTGCCTTTTTTTTTATACGTACACTCCAGGAAAAAATATTTAAGACTAGGCAAGACATACATTAATGAGAAAGCAGCAAAACAGTTTGTGCATTACATTCTTTGCGTGCCTTTTTCCACAACAGGTCCGGAGGGTGGCAGCATGAAACGGGCCTTTTCTGTTTGTGGAATGCTCACCCCCAGGGAGGTTTGACTGAAGCCTTCCTTATACACCTTTAGGAGCCAGGCAAAAATGTTCCTCTTTAACTAATAATAATAATAATATTGCAGAAAATCTGTGTCTAAGTCAAAGACAAACTGAGTAAAGCAAATTTCTTTGAGTGAATATGAAAGATTCTCTCAGGTAAATCTTATACTAACTTCATTGTCTCTGCTTATAAGGACAATTTATTCATGGGTGTTCATCAAGATGGTAGGACCCCCTCTTACTCAGTTCAACCCTACCCAATATGTGGAATTATGGTCGCTACATGAACGTCATTCTGCAGTTGATACAAAAAGCAGGAAGCTATCTAAAGACGAGGTACATTGCAGGATATGTGGCACTTACTGCAAGAACTTCATGGTAATTATACCTTTTTTTCCTACAAAAAAGCACTATTAGGGTGGTTACCCTCAGAGGCGGAAGGATCCAATGGGTTTCCAAACAGTTCTGGGGGATTTCCTGGCTGTTATAACTGGTGCTCCTGTCCATGACGTGGCTGACCTCTGGGACATCCAAATGGCTCAGGTTGTTGAGCACCATCTCCCACTTTATGGAGCCCGTTAGGCTCCTTGGTATACTCCTGGCCTTTAGGCAAAGAAACAAGCTGGGAGATAGCTTGAATACAAGCAGATGAAAATACATTCAAATACAATCAAACACTGGTGAAAGCTCAACACTTAAATCTATCTTGTGGCAGTGCAGTGAAGTCAGCAAAGTCTAACAAGCAACCCTACTAGTGCTATCCCTGTATGAAATGGTATTTGGATATAATAATGCAGGAACAATATGTAACTAGAAACAGCTCAGAAATTACAGAAAAGCATTTCATATTGAGGGAACATGGTAGACAAGAACTTCTAGGTAAGCACTGCCATCTTGTGGGTAATTCAAAGGGGAAGCTACCAAAAAATCATACTAATTGAAATGGCAAATATTTTTGGATAAATCACTTTGTGACTGTGTTTGATTAATGACTTAACTGTAATAATATTAATGACTTAACTGTAATACTAATTCAGCTAATTCTGCAGTTACTATTCTTTCTATTCACTATGTAGAGGAAAAAATCCTTCAGGAAAAAATACAGAATTTCCCCCGCTTCACAGTATGTTCTCAATCTTCCACCAGGACCATTGAGATAAAGCAGAAAACAAACAGACTCCTTGTGATTTCTATATTGATTAAAGGTAAGGGTAAAGGGACCCCTGACCATTAGGTCCAGTCGTGACCGACTCTGGGGTTGCGGCGCTCATCTCGCTTTATTGGCCAAGGGAGCCAGTGTACAGCTTCCGGGTCATGTGGCCAGCATGACTGAGCCGCTTCTGGCAAACCAGAGCAGCGCACGGAAACACCGTTTTACCTTCCCACCGTAGCGGTACCTATTTATCTACTTGCACTTTGACGTGCTTTCGAACTGCTAGGTTGGCAGGAGCTGGGACTGAGCAACGGGAGCTCACCCCATCGCGGGGATTCGAACCGCCGACCTTCTGATCAGCAGTGGTTTAACCCACAGCGCCACCCGCGTCCCATCTATATTGATTAGTGTGGTCTAAATGCCCATGACCATTAAAAGTTTATTTTCTTCAATATATTTCAAGATCACTGCCCAAATTGTCAATGGGCAGCCATGTTAGATACTCTTGCAGCAAACAATGAGCCTCATAGTACCTTACAGACTCAATTTTTCTTTTACCAAAGGTGGACTTTTTGTTGATTAAAGCCCACATCATCATATCCTGTGATTAGATATACACTTAGGTCCTGAAGAAAATAAACTATGGCACAAACAACCTTGATATAAAAGGCTATTACCATTTGTTTACTGGGGTGTGAAAAGGATAGATCACAATTCTTGCACTGAATGCTGAACAATGCATTATTGTTGTTAAACAGCAAGAACTCTCTTCCCAGAGTATTAGTTATGCCTTCCAAATGCACCCAATATGCACTCTTACTTGAAGAATGTAAAACCCCTTGGTGGACTACAAATACTCTAATATTTTTATCTAGAAATCTATTAAACACAACTCTGGAACCCATTGAAGAGCTTTAAAAAAATTAACATTCTGCTACTCCACACGAGGCTCTCAAGCCTAGTTTCCTTTTTATTCTATGTTACTGCATTTTGAACATATAGAGAAGCATCACCTGTTTTCATTTTGTATTTTTAATCAATCCACTAAGTATTCCTGGGGCATTTTTAATTCCTGAGATTTTAGGGGCTGTGGCTGAATACCTGCCTTTACTATGGCAACCCAGTCAGATGGGTGTGGCACAAATTTTTTGTTGCTGTTGCTAATGCAGTGTTTCCCAAACTTAAAATAACCATATACTCCTTTTGAAAGTTTAGACTTAATGGTGTACCTCTTCTTGGAAGATTAATTGGGGATTGTTTTAAATACTATTTTATCCAGCCTAAATTCTGCCATATCCTTTTGAAACCCTTTCGTGTACCCCTGTAGGTACAGCATTTCTCCCCCAAAAGACATCATGAAGCCCCAAAATACTTCAGCAGCCTTACAGCCTCTAAATAAAAAGTGGCAAATAATATAATTGTTGTTAATAATAAAAAGCTGACCTTTATGTTTATTAGTTACCCACCCTTAACGATAAGGTCCCAGGTGGGATCCAACGACAAAAAAAGACCCCATGTTGCAAATGATTTAGCACAGAAAAATAAAGCGGGCTCCTAAAATACACATCTCCAGTAGCAAAAGCAAGGATAAAGATTTGCACAGAAGATACAGGAGACCAACATCGCTCCTAGAACAATGCCTGGTTCAAAAAGTAGGCTTTTAAAAAATCATAAAAGGTATGAATGGAATTTAATTGAAATCTAAAAAGGCGAAGTGGCGATCACACTACACATAAGTTTACATTAATTTTCTTTGCTAGTAAGCCTCAGCGTATTTTCTTTCTTTTTTTGCCACGTGCTCCAGCGCTCTAACTTTTAAAGCTGAAACGCCTGCATCTTTCAAGTTAAGATTTTACTTTGCAGCAACCTCTTCCCTAGAGAAAAAAATACACACCCAAAAATATAAACCTCTCCTTATGAGAAACAAGAATCGATCCCCGCTTCTCCCCGTTATTAACAAAAACCCACGGAGCTCCCTAATCAACCACCATGAACGGGCGTGCGGGGCGGAAACGCTCAACGATTTCACGCATGCGCGTTTCCATAGGCTAGTGGCCCAGAACGCTTTACGGCCCATAGGCTTCGGGGATAACGACGCTTGCCTTGCTGTTGGCCCCACCCCCTTTCCTGCTGCGCACGCGCAACGGGGGAGCGCCCTCTGTTGCCTCGTACTCTCGCGCGACGCGAAGGAGGCGGAACTGGATTTTGAATCAGGTGGCGGGAAGATCGTCCGGAGCCCGAGCTCAACCCCCGTCGCCTCGTCCTCTTCGAATGGCGAAGCAGCAGAGCCGGGAGCAGGGCATCACCTTGCGGGGCAGCGCCGAGATCGTCGCCGAGTTTTTCTGTGAGTTAGTCGGGAAAGGAGACTGGAGGGACTCGGTTGGGCGGGCTGCTCCTAGGGGAGCCGCTTACTCTGGAGTAAGTCCCGCTGAATCCAAGAGGCTTTACTTCCGAGTAGGGGTGCCCGCCTAGGATCGGGAGGAGGGGATAATGCTGCGAGGGAATGATGGCGCCCGAGCTGGAGGGGAAGGAGCGGGATGCAGCATAGGCCAGCCATCCTTTCTTCTCTTTTCCTTTACTTTCCCCCACGTTGATTTATTTGCTTTACACAAACATCCTGTCGCTGAGGGTATAGCGCCCCACAGCGTGCCAGCAAAAGTTTGCATCGCAATATAAAAGAAAAAAAGAACACCTTACTGGCTGTGCGTGGAGTAGCTTTCCAAGGTAAATTGCTCCAGGCTGCAATCCAGCACTCGTTTGCCCGGGAATAAGCGCCCTTGAAAAGAACGTGCTTCTGAGCAGGCACCTGTAGTACTGCGCTGTCAACTTCCTTGTTGGTCCTGTAGCTCACAGAAGCTTGTAGTTATAATAAATATATTAGTGTTAAGGTACCACAAGACTTCGTTGATTTAGATGTTGATAATCACACACACTTCGGTGGTGAGGTTTCCCAGCTTTGTGGACAAAGCACTGGATCGCACTGCCTGTTCTCCTTAGAGTCTTTATCTGCTTTCATTTTAAACTTTATATCGGAAAAGGGTGACTCTTTAAAATAAGCATGCTTATTCCAATTTGTCCACTCTTGGGCCAGTTATGAGCATTTGTGGTTTGGTTTAAGCTTCCCTTCAAGTTAGAATCCCTCAGCCATAAGCCCTTGTAGACATTGATTTACAAATGCTTGCCATATTACTTCATCTAATTGAAGTATTGTGAGAGAGCAGCATTACCTGTTTTGCATTTTGCATAAGTCCACCTGATATCATTTAATCGAGTATTCTATGAACTGTGGAATTTCAGTTCTAGGTGTTGGGTAAAATTATGATACGGAGAGCAAACATAAATTTGGAGGTGTACAAATAACCTACCACACAAACTTAGGTCTAAAGATGATTGTTTTCGTTAAATAATAAACAATGTGAAGTTACGTTTTAAAGGTAACAATGTAAGATTTTTGGCAAGTGTAGCTTTAACCTACCCACTGTAGTATTAAAACAGAAGTTGCACTGACCAAAATAAAAGCATATGTGCATTATTAGAGTCCTTATCTGCTTTCATTTTAAACTTTTAAACTGTATGTCGAAAAAAGGACGACTCTTTAAAATAAGCATGCTATGTGTGTTACTGGTTTGTAGCCACAATAAAATAATAGACTGCTAATTCCAATTTCGTCAGCCAATAGCTTTGGCACCTGGCATGAACTCTGCCCCTTGAGCCATTATCTTTGCCCTGCAGAGAAGATTGCCACTTATAAAAACAGGCACATGCTATGCTTTCTGCTGGAAGCAACTGAAGGAATTTAAAAAGTAAGGTGATGGTCCTTGTATTGTTAACACTTGAATATTTTTTCCCTTCTAGCATATGGTATCAACAGTATCTTATACCAACGTGGGATCTATCCTGCTGAAACATTTACACGTGTTCAGAAATATGGACTTACTATGCTTGTGACTGCAGACTCTGAACTTAAAAATTATCTGAACAATGTGGTGGGACAGCTAAAAGGTATTTTTTTATGATTTCCTGACAGTTTTCTTATTACTGTATAGAAATTAAGAAAACAACACAGTCCCTGTCCTCAGACTTACAATAATTTAAAATGACCCTAATAGCTCAACAAATTGGACAAAACGTAGTTTTAAAACTTTCAGCAGTTTCCCTTAAAGAAAATATTGTTGTCAAAATTGCACAAAGTAGATGAATACAAGATCTTTCTTTGGATGACAGTGCCTATGTGGTCTCAGCAAAATCTTATGCCACCTCTTGTTTCTTTTCTATTCAATCATTTAAAGTGCAGACATCAGAAAAGCAGGATTACTAACCTTTAAAATCATAACAGAAGAAAAGTGTATTGTCTGCCTGCCTAAAAACCATAAAATATAGGTTCAGTTAGACTTACGTAGGAGAGGGTTCCACAACTGGGGTCCTGCCAGTGAAAAAACCTTTGTTACCTTTTACAGCCAAACATTCCCTCCTTGGTTGTGGAGCTCAGAACAGGCCTTCTGGTGGTTCATTTATTAAATTTATATTCCTTCCAAAGGAACCCAGGGTGATTGATTACTACAACTGAGGTCCTGGTTCATATGGAAGCAGGAGGCCCTTCAGATACCCTGCCCTCAAACCAGGACTTTATAGGTACCGTACTTTTCGCCCCATAGGACGGACCTAGTTTTTTTGGGGGGGAAATAAAGGGGGGGAATTATCCCCCCCCCCCAGGTGCGCTGCACTAATCCCGAAGCTTGGGGCGTGCTGAGCTCAGCGCGCCCAAGCTTCTGGGTGCCGGCAAGGTCTCCGCTAGCCTGGGGAGAGCTGGGTCTCCCACGGCTAGCGGATAGCTTCCTGAAGCCTGGAGAACAAGAGGGGTCGGTGCGCACCGACCCCCCTCGCTCTCCAGGCTTCAGCGAAAGCCTGCATTCGCCCCATAGGACGCACACACATTTCCCCTTCATTTTTGGAGGGGGAAAAGTGCGTCCTATAGGGAGAAAAATACGGTAATAGCCAGCACCTTGAATTGGACATAGAAACAAACTGGAAGCAGTGCTGATGGAACAAGACTGGTAACATGATCTGAATAGTGAGCACCAGAAAGCATTCTGGCCACCAAATTTTGCACTGATTGTAGTTTCTAAATGCTCTTATAAGGACAGCTCCTTTTAGTAATCTAACCTGGATGCAGCAATTGGCCAGATTTGTGTTCTTTAGGAAAGGACATAACTGGAGAATCAGTTGAAGCTGAGCAGACACTTCTTTTTTAAAGAAATGGAAAGGTAGATAAACTCATCTTTATTGGGCTTTTGTATCAGTGAAGTGCTGTTTCTGCAGTCTCCAGAAGGTAGTACAAAGGTAAACACTCCTTTATTCTTAGAGTCCTTTTTCATGATGGGAGCAGTTAGCAGCAACCTCAATAATGGGTGTTGGTAATACATTTGTATTACCTTTGTAATTTGTATATACCTTGCATATATGTTCCAGAACTCTGAAATCACTATTGCTAGATGGGAGCAACTGGTAAAGCCTGAAGCCATATAATAAGATCTGTTTGTGTGGCAAAACATACTGTGGGCTCCCAAGCAATTTAGAAAAACAGATCCACTACCAAGAATACAGAAGTTGGCCATTCCTCATGTATAAAATTAAGTCACCTCATTTATGTCCAGTGAAACCTCAGTTGTCGAACGTAATCCGTTCCAGAAGACCTTTCGACTTCCGAAACATTTGACAACCGAGGATCAAAGGGCAAAGTCAATGGAGAAAACCGGAGCAGTTACTTCCGGGTTTTTGGCGTTTGGGAGCCGAGGTTTGATGGTATAGGAATACTATTTGAAATTTCTATTTAGTTGATGTTCTGGCATAATTCTTACACATCAGGCTTCCTAAATCAAGTGTACCATGTGTACCCTATAAACTGCAGGTTGTCTCTATGGTTAATAGTTTGCAGAAAGACAGTGGTAGTGTTTATTTCAGGTGGTTTAAAATGTTTTAAGGGACTTCTGGGAAGCTATTTTTTGTCTTGCCTTTTTTCAGAATGGCTCTATGAATGCCTAGTTCAGCGGCTAGTAGTGGTGATCTCCAGTAAAGAAACCAGTGAAGTTCTGGAAAGGTGGCAGTTTGACATTGAATGTGACAAAGCTGCAAAGGATGAAAGGTAAGTGCATTCAAACACCATTGTTTCAAACAGTGCAAAATGTAGGCATTTATTCAGCTTTGTATTCAAATTGTGCTCCTCCCTCACCCCAGGTACAAAAAAGCATATGGCAAATTGTGGTGACAACATAATTGTCTTGGAGAGATGGATGATATGGATATGCTTGTGGATATAGAGATACGTAGTTGCCTCCTTCAAAATGGGGACTTCCAAAGGGGGAGACATGGCTTGCAAATGAGTAAAGCAAGGGTTGTGCTTGGAAAGTGGTCAGCTAGTCCATTCTAAGGCCTGGGGTGTCAGCAGCAAATGCACACAAGTAAAATGCTATAGATGTAGGCCAGGAGTGGGGGAAAAGATTTGACAGGCAGACCAGCTCCTGACCTCCGCCACCCTACCCCACTCCCGTGGACCATTCTGGCGTGTCCTGTCAATTGCATGACATCAAGTCACCCAAAATAAGCTTTTCCCTTTCATCACTGCTCTGAATTCACCAAGCCACAATTTATAGTCAGCTATTGGCTGCGCTTGGAGTAAAGCAAGAGTCCAAAATTCTATAGTCTAGCACATACCTGCCTGAAGTGGGCTTGCCAGAAGTGTAACTGTAAGGCTGCTAATTGTTCCTGTCCCACCTCTGATGTTGCGTATTACATCAGATGTGGAGTAGGTTTAGGGCCTGCCAGGCCTAACTTGGCCTGTAAGCCAGTGGTTCTTCCTCCCTGGCATAGGCAATGGAAACCTGCAAAGCAACCACACCAAACATGGCATGTAAGTTGGACCAGTGGTTATTTACTATGTAAAATACTAATAGCTTTGTTAATTTATGATATCAGACTTGTTTAACAACAGCTTTTGATTGCTATTTTAGTGCACCGAGAGAGAAATCTCAGAAAGCTATACAGGATGAAATAAAATCTGTTATCAGACAGATAACAGCCACAGTAACTTTTCTTCCTTTACTCGAAACAACATGTAAGTATCTTGTCACTTGATGCTCTTGACAGAATGCAGCAAATCTGTTTGGGGGCTTATTCGTAGTATAGGCTACAAAGCAAGGAAATGAGTACTGCAACTTAATACATTTTCACATACAACCTAATTTCTGTAAAGAAATGCATTGCCAAGCGTTTAAGGAATGTAAACAATTTATCTGGAATAAGGTGAACAATGAGTTCATTTTCAGATGATGCCATATTATTTTATAAAATCTGAGTGGGCTGAACAGCTCCAAAATAGTGTCTTCAAACTACGTGCTGTATCCTTTCCCTGCCCATGCTCTCCCCAGCCTTTTCTCAGTGGTGCTCTGAGATCAGGTGTAACACCTGTTGGAAAGAAAATAGGGTGGATAGCAGGAACAGTTATAGGGTGGAAGGGAAGAGGTTTATCACCCTCATCCCGCCCGCTTACTCACACTTCACAGCATTTCAAACAAGCAGACTGCTGCTGTTTGCAGAAAATGCTGTCAAAAGTTCAATGAAAGTGATTCACATTAATAATAATAATAATTTTATTATTTATACCCCGCCCATCTGGCTGAGTTTCCCCAGCCACTCTGGACGGCTTCCAATCAAGTGTTAAAAACAATACAGCATTAAATATTAAAAACTTCCCTAAACAGGGCTGCCTTCAGATGTCTTTTAAAAAGAAGATAGCTGCTTATTTCCTTCACATCTGAAGGGCGGGCGCCACTACCGAGAAGGCCCTCTGTCTGGTTCCTTGTAACCTCACTTTAAGTTGACATAACATAGATGGGGTCTTTCATGGGAAGGAAGGCTGTAAGTGTAGTGGGCTGCATCAGTAAAATTGTTTGGAGGCATTAAAACTAGTAGTATGACAATGACCCTAAATCTGGTTAACACTCGTTCAGTAAACTGCAGTTCTGATAATCCAATTTCAACATATTGTAGTTAGCCATCAAGTGATGGATATGAATGAATGATCCAGTCCTAATTTGGTTCAATTAATGTATTATTGCAGCATTAATACAGAAAAAGTATGAATGTGCTTGAATTTTAAATACAAGCATACAATTTTATTCTACCCTTAAAAATGAATTTAGAATATAGGCATGCAATATAAATCTAGTAACACTGGGTTTTTCCTTGCAGGTGCATTTGACCTGCTGATTTTCACAGACAAAGATTTAACTGTTCCAGAAAAATGGGAAGAGTCTGGTCCACAGTTCATTGCTAACTCTGAAGAAGTTCGTCTTCGTTCCTTCACAACTACAATACACAAAGTCAACAGTATGGTGGCCTACAAAAAGGACAGCTTCCCCTGACTGTGCAAATTAGACTGTACATAAGCTTCCTCTTAACTTCTTTAGCAAATAGTAATTACATTCTGCATAGATCCTTTGCGTTCCAGTAAAACTAACAGGGAAAACATACTTTGTACATAGCTTGAATATACTGTGGATGTATTTCTAAGAATGAATACTGAAATCCTGTTCTTTGATATGCGACTGAATTTCCTCATTCTGGTTATTACAGGAGTGTGGACTGAATGTTTTTAATTGTATTTTGTAGGATAAAAAAATAAAGTAAAACTTTAACTGGTCTTTGTATCATAAGTGTCCTGTATAACTGCCTATATTTACTTAAATGTGAGTCCACTGCCAATAAACTACTTAATTTTGTTTTTGTTGTGGTTGTGGCTAAAGTTAGCAAAATATTACAAGACCTTAGGGACTGGAAACATCAGCTTGATCTGGCTCACAGCCCTGCACATAGCTGTTAGGCTTAGGACACCTAGGATTGGCACCAATGGAAGTTTTTCCTACTGATTTTAATTGCTGTGGAGCGTTTTCACTATTGGCATCTATATATACACAGCCATACCTTGGTTCTCGAACTGAATCCATTCGACTTTCGGAAACGAAGGCGTGGCTTCCGATTGGCTGCAAGAGCTTCCTGCACTCAATCGGAAGCAGCATCAGACATTCGCATTCCAAAGAATGTTTGCAAACCGGAACACTCACTTCCGGGTTTGCGGTATTCGGGAGCCAAAACGTTCGCTTCTCAAGGCATTCAACAACCAAGGTACAGCTGTACTGCCATTCTGACAAATTGGCTCTAGCTTAATTTTTCCCTCTGCAGCTCTACTACAGTGGTACCTCTGGTTGTGAACAGGATCCGTTCTGGAGCCCCGTTCACAACCTGAAAGGACTGCAACCCGCGTCTGCGCACAGGTCGCAATTCGCCACTTCTGTGCATGCATCGAAACCCAAAAGTAACCCTTTCTAGTACTTCTGGGTCGCTGCGGGACGCAACCTGAAAAAATGTATCATGAAGCAAACGTAACAAGAGGCATGGCTATATTGGCTAATGAAAGAATCCTATTTTTTCCAAGTTCATTTATGCCAGGAGGGTGGACTAGGGGAGATAGTACATATGGTGAGAAGTGTATGAACTGGGGTGGGCATGGCTCACCTTTTGCTGCATCCCTCAATACCCTGAAGGAAATGTGCCCATCAATGGGAAGAGGGGGGAATTCTCTCAGAAACAAGCTCCAAATACTTTTCAGTCAATAGCTTATAAGCTTCAAAAGCTAATAGTTCTTGCATTTGTCCGGTATATAAGCAAGCCCCACAAAGCAAAAATTTAATAAATCTTTTTTATTCGAGACTTTACATACAAAAGAAGTTTGAGGATTACGTTCAAAGTGGCTATTTTAGACATGGGCTGACCAAAGGGTTTGACAGGAGAATTTAAGGCATCAACTAGTTGCCAGCCAATTCAAGCAATCTGGGAAGAGGATCCTGACATGTTCAGGATATTCCTGCAGAAGGTGATCACCAGGTTTAGATCATATTAGGTTTCCTATTCCAAGTGTGCATCTTAAAAATGCCAAGTTTTCCCACTTTTGTATTCAAAATGCATAATGAAACTCCATGCAAAAAGCAGTGCTGGGTTTCAAAACATCTCCACTGTCTTTGTAAGCAATATATTAATTTCAGAGGGCTGTGCAAGTTCTTCCATTCTATTCTATGCGCAGGATAACATTTAAATCACATCTTGGATCTCTTTCAACTCAAATATGGAAGTGTAGTTTCACCATCACACAGAGAGAAAGGAACAGAAGTCATGTCATGTTGCAGACTCGGGAGTCTCTGAAGACCCAATGTACATCATGGAGTACAAATAAATATCTTCCAGAACATCCTTAATAGCGTTCATAACCTGTTAGAAAAAGTAAAAAGAAATCACTATAATTATGCTTAGTGCCTACTGAAGAAAGCTGTTGGAAAAATATTAAGAGCAAATGTTATTTTTATGACTAAGCTGGAAAAAAGTATACAAGGAAGTTGCTGTTGAGAGTTAAACTCATTACTGTCTAGCAGACAAACATGCAGTGTAACTGGAGATGGAATCCTGAACAGTTTTTTAAAAAACACCTCAAAACACTGAGAACTTAAGATGGTGCTTGGAATTAACTGCTCTTTAAATGAATTGGGTTTATGAATTGCCAGTTAGTTATGCTTTCATAGTATGTAAGAACCTAAAACTACTACTATTACTATTACTGACAGGAATTTTCTCCACCTTTCTCTGAAGCATATGACATAATATACACAAACCATGTGGATTTTTATAAAGTAGGATCCACTGCAGAGTAAACTTTTAGTCCTGCTCTGTTTTTTGCATACAACTTACTGGAATCTACCAGAAGCTGCCAAACATGAGGACAGCTGAATATGAAGTCACATGAACTTGTATCATTCTGGCCCTGACCACCAGCTTATCCATCTCTACCACCTACTCTACAGGAGGTCCAAGAAAAAGTATTTTCCATTTCTGCTACCCAATCTTGCAAATTTAAGATGCTGAGGGGTCAAACTTCAGATCACTCCCATCTTCTGGTTTTATACCCCGAGATTGAAACTTGATGGTTTTGGCTTCCTTATCTTCCTATAATTTCACAATCCATCAGCAGATGCGGTCCACTTTTTCGAACTATGGCCATTCTTCATAAGGAACTCCAAGACCATTTTTTAACATATAACTAAGCAGTGATTGAAATCCATAAAAGCCGGTGTTAAGAGCACCCACCTGAGCCTAGTTCAAATGACGAATGAGTTTGTTGATTCCACTACCTCGAAATCCAGTATCGCCAATCTCTTTGTGGAACCCCGCTTTATTGCGGGCGGCGTGGCGAGCTACTGACAGGTGGAATGGCCACAAGAAGTTGTTGACTTCATGAAAATGTTTCCCAGCTGAGTAAATTTCATGAATAAGATCTTCCAAACAAATAATACCAGAGTTTCCTAAGCGGGAGAAATGATTTTAGAAACACAGTAGCATCCAATTTCTTTGGTCATTTCACTACCCTTTTCCTAGATCACAATAAAGCACATGCTGCCCCAAAGCTTAGTGTCCTCCCCTACATTTAATCTCTTACCCAAATGTTCCTCTATCAGAATGTTGTCTGTCAAAGCAAGCTTTTTCTTATTGACCTTTGCATGGCCTCGTTTCAGGATCAACTCTCGAATAGATTTCAGGTTCGGATAACTGTGTAAACAAAATTAGTGGTGATGCTGCTGGAGAATTTTTCAAAACTACAAGATCCTTCCAAAATGGCAACTTGTTTGGTAAGTAACTGCTATTTAGCTCCCAGAGAATGGCCACAACACTAGTCATTTTAAAGCACAGTATGTAACAGTTTCCTATTTGTTTTTAATACTCCGCCATCCTTAGAACATACCTCTTCTCAATGGGACACAAGGTATAGAACTAATCAAGATTTGTGCAAACTACTGCTCCAAGACAGAATGCATTGTGGCATGTATTTTTATAATCAAAGTTTTGTTACTGTATTAACAGCCTATGTTATAGTTAAGTTACGAAGTGGATTATTGCAGCAGATTCATGCCTAAATTGTTTTCAGACAATTTGACGCAGCCTGCCAACGCCGCCTGATCTGAGCCCAACCTGTGTCACACGATTAACCCCCTGCACAAATGTATATTATGCTGTTAACCCACCTTCATGCAAAACGTCTATTGATGTCAACAGATAAAAAGACCCACACTAAATATATTAAATGTATATATAGCTATATTTCAAGTCAGGCTAATAGACCCTGGATGATTGTACCATTTCCAAAGGCAGCAGTAACACACACGTAGAGAGATCCCGTCCCCATCCTCAAAAAGCTCACAGAAAAATAGATTGAGAGCAGTTTTGTACTTGCCAGTTCATCTTTCCTGACATGCCAGTATTAGCATGCAAAAAAGAAAGTTCAAAGTTATGATGCTTTTTATATTCATTTCATTGCCTTTAACCATCCCTCCCACACACAAAAATAAAAGTTGTACTAACCCCCATGCCACATAAGGCTCCACAGTTCGCAGCATTTTCAGAGATGTTGGCGACAATTTAACAAACGTGCCACTGTAAATCTTTCTCAACCGTAGCCTATGTATGACATGCCGCACGCGTAGGCTCACACCTTTAATTCTAAAGCAAAGTAGGAGAAATCAGCCAAATTCTCCCCTTGGACAGAAAGCTCCATAGTAAGCGGAAACAAATATAGATATGCATCAACAATCACCTTTTAACATTTTCTTGAAAGTTGTGTCTTAAAGCTACAGCCTGATCTTTCATTTCTCCCTTCAGCAGGAAGCAACAAACTATGAGCCCTGGCTTAGCAGAGGCATAGGGAACCTCCAGCCCACCGGTCACATTTGGCCCACAAGGCTGTTTTTCTCTAGCTAGAGCCACTCCTTTGACATCAGTTGTGGGGTGGGTAAAATCATAGCTGTAAAGGGACCATAAGTGGCCTGTTTCTCTGCAAACCAGATTTGACAGTAAGTGCAAGCCCCAATTGACAAAGCAAGAAGTGCTTTGTTGCCCAAAGGTCCTTTGCAATCAAGCCATTCTGTAAAGGAAAAAGCTTCACCTAGTGTCATAATGACGTCCAATGGGTGCCCCTGCCTACATTTTGAAGTGCACTATGGGTGTGGGAGAGGGGACATCAGGAACCCGTCACATCGTTGGATCAAATTCCCTACCCTTGGGCTTAGCATAATGTCCAAACCAATGCTCATGGTTTGCTTCACGCAAACAAACCAAAAGCAGGAAGCTAAGGTTTGCTCCTACTGCTTTTATTCAGTGTTCAGTTCAAGAAGGTTTTTTGTTTTGTCATAATTCATCAATACAGTACAGTGGTACCTCGGGTTAAGTACTTAATTCGTTCCTGAGGTCCATACTTAATCTGAAACTGTTCTTAACCTGAAGACCACTTTAGCTAACGGGGCCTCCCGCTGCCACCGCAGCACAATTTCTGTTGTCATCCTGAAGCAAAATTCTTAACCCGAGGTACTATTTCTGGCTTAGCGGAGTCTGTAACCTGAAGCGTATGTAACCCAAGGTACCAATTCACTGTTCTGCAAATATATCCATGGATGGTAATTTTTTTTAAAAAAACAAAACAAAACAATCCACATAATCTGTGCAAATTGGAAAACTAGAATGAGCAAAGCAGTGAAAACCAGCAGATTGCTGGAAAACTAAGTTACAGATGACAAACAGATGCTTACTCTGCAATCCGTACTGCGAAAGCCAGTTTGTGTCCCTCAGGCATTAGCAGCAACCGGGGCTTATGTTCCATGCGCCTCAGACGGACATCATCTCTGTGTTTCCGATGAGAATCCCGCAAAAATGTCTCAAGACGTTTGAATCTGATTTGTTTTCCTTTCTGATGCTACAATAAGGAAATTAAATTTTAAAAGACATGCCTTTATTTTAAGTCACTATCTGCATGCTACTCAGTTCAGTACATAATGGTAAACATGCTCAGCATGTTTTTTCAGTACAAAATGTTCAGTACAATGACATGCCAGCTGTTGTACAGCAGTCAATAGTATCACAGTTTTGTATCTTTGGGGTTATGCCCTAAAATACAGGGAAACTGTTATAAATGAAATAAAGTAATAACAGGATATGAACTTCCAATATATCTATCCATAATGTGTTTTATTAGCAGCCACAAAACACATAATATACCTGGCTAACATGTGGCCTACTGTTATAACTGGAAAAAACACTTCCTTCCTTCCTGGGTGACAGAATAAGAATATGGGAGCAAGCACACCTGAGTGACTGATAATGTAAAGGTCAAAAAAATTATTGAAAAACTGAGCATTTTCAATACGTATCAATACAATAAGTTACAGGGCAATGTTTAACCACAAAGTTTGTTGGAAACAGTATAGCAACAGATTATCTTAATTTAACCTAACCTTATTTCTGCTCTCTGAACTGAAATACTTATGTGGTTACTTCCTTTTCCTTTTAGAAAAAGGGCTGGATTTCAGTTTAAGGAGCTTAATCTACAATTGGGGCAGGCAAGTTACCATGGAAAAGTAGATGGGATGTGATAGAATTTGGAACTTTGTATCAAAAATAGCATCCTAGTTTGATTCAGTCACAAAAGAGTTCAAGCAAGTCTTGGTTACGGTCATACAGAGGAACTTCAAGAAAAAGGTTTGATGAAGGACAAAAAAAGTCATTCTAAGAATAAGTTGTGAGGGAGTACCTATACTTACAATACTGGAGAGGTGAAGAGGATGATAATGTTTCCTACAAATCGAAGTAAGCAAGACTACATCCTTCTAAAGCAAAAGGATATACACCCTTGATTTCTACCACTTCTCTTTTCCCAAGGATTTTAACTGAAACCTGATTTTACATTACATGCCTCATTTATCTAACATTTATTTCAGCTGACCTGATCAAGGGAATTCCTGCCTGAGCTGATCAGGTGAACATACAGTGTCCTGACCTACAATATGCCTCCCCTACCTTTCTTTTGTCCAGCAGCGCCTGCTTTGCTTGGGTGGCTTTGATTGCTTGATATGCCTTTCTTTTTTTCAGTAGATTTTCTGGCACCCGGGGAATCTTCTTTGGTGGTCTAAAACACAAGAGTTTGAACGGGTCAGAGAGAAGACAAAAACAGGTCTAATGGAAAGCGATTTTCACACATTCATATACATAATGCGTTGCACAAATGGTTCCTATTCAAGGACTTAATTCGTTCTAGAAAACATACACACAGCCTCCTAGAAGCGGTCGGTTTCCATATCGTACGATCTCCCTCCACAGATCCAGTACAAAGAACTGTGACCAGTATCTATTGTTCTTACAGGCCTCTGACTATGCCTCCATCCAACAAACAAAGCAGAAGCCCAAGCCCTCCCCGAGGATGGACATGGATTCTCTCCCAATCTACTTCTTCCCCCCTCGAAAACTCACTCAGGCTCCGCCATGTTTCCTCGCCACCTGTGTCCCGTTTCGATCCACTACGCATGCGTACCCCTTCCGGAAGGAAGCGTTTCGCATTTCACGCACAGGCGCGTGGAGGCGCTGCCCTTAAATGGCATGGTTTAATCCGCTCTAGAATCTATCTCTATGGTTCTCGTCCTCAAGAGATATACGGTAACGTTAGAAAGATAGAGCTAAGAAAATTCAGTAACCTAACTTCCGGGTTCATTTTTAAACATAGGTTCCATCCTGGGGAGAGCAGTGAGAGCTGCCCATAAAAGGAAATACGCGGAGAATTCCAGGGTTTTAGGGTAGCTGTCATAAAGCAGCAGCGCTCAGAAGAAGAAGAAAACCAGTGGAAAATGCAGTTCCCTCCCCTTCGTGTCTTATTTCGTGTTGAAAAAATGATCTTCAGTTTTAAACCCCTTTTTAAATGTTCATGCTGATGCCATGCGAGAGTTGGGCGAGGGGCGGTGAATGACACGTTTTACAACAGCCTTGTAATGTAGTCTAGTATGGATATGTTCCGTTTATGCATGTTAAAAAATACCCCCCCAAAAGCCCCCCACTACTGTTTACACGAAAAAAGAGCTGAATTATAAGAATAAAGAAAATTCCTGAGTTTTGCTGCTGTCTTTGCGGCAGCAGAGAAGGGGGCTTGTAAAATGAGAGCGTTTTCCATGGATGTCCATTCGCAACTCTCGGAGAGTTGCCGGGCGGGCAGGTGATTATTAAAATGGGGAGCTGTCCTCCTCATGGTCATCCACCAGGCAACATCCCAGGGAGGGAGGGAGGGAGGTGAGTCGGAGAGAAGGGTTCAGTGCTGTGGCGCCCAAATTGTGATTTGAAAATTGTGATGTGGCTCCTGCCAGGACAGCGTTCTGGGGAACTAAGTTATTGGACTTGGAAGTGGAATATCTCATTTCATTGGAGAAAACAGCAATGATGATTATTTTAACACTTGAGGCCCAATTTATTTTGATTGACAAAGCTGTCAACTTTCAGATTTGAAAACAAGGGATCAGCAGCCTCAGCTTGTCCAGGGACAGTCTACGGGATATCTAACAATCCGGGATAGCAGAGGGAAGCAGTGGGAAACGGCACTGGAATAAGGGAATTTCCCGCAAAAAAGGGGAAGTTGACAGCTATGTTTATTGATTGACGGTCATTTTTTATATGTGTGTGTGTGTGTAACGGGATCTTGAGAGGGACGCGGGTGATGCTGTGGGTTAAACCACAGAGCCTAGGACTTGCCGATCAGAAGGTCGGCGGTTCGAATCCCCGCGACGGGGTGAGCTCCTATTGCTCAGTCCCTGCTCCTGCCAACCTAGCAGTTCAAAAGCATGTCCAAGTGCAAGTAGATAAATAGGTACCACTCTGGCGGGAAGGTAAACGGCGTTTCCGTGCGCTGCTCTGGTTCACCAGAAGCAGCTTAGTCATGGTGGCCACTTGACCCGGAAGCTGCACGTTGGCTCCCTCGGCCAATAAAGCGAGATGAGCGCCACAACCCCAGAGTCGGCCACGACTGGACCTAATGGTCAGGGGTCTCTTTACCTTTACCTTTATGTGTTTTCTGTAGACTGATGGACTGCTGGATGGCTGGCCATGGTGAAGGCTAGGACAACATGCCAACTCCATGCAGTGGACCAGACTGGTGCTCTCACATATTCATATTGGCCAAAGGGTATTTTTATCCTATTATGTTAGACCACATTATGTAATCTCATAATAACTCTTCTTATATCTCAGTCAAATAAACAAATGTGATAATGATTCATTGCTGATGCAGCTTTATGGGCAGAAAAGCTGTGATACAGTGCAGCATCATTCCAAATAGGCAACTGAACTTTAAAACCACAAGATCCTTGATGCAATGAACAGCAATCAGAATCCTGTACATGCTGTACATTATGGAGAGCTTGAACTGTGTCAAACTTTTTAAAAAAAACAAGTAATTATGAACATGAACATATAATTGGGCAAACTTTGCCATAACCAGTGGATTTTCTACCGAAACCATCTGCAAGTCATCCCAGTGACTTAACAAATGACCAAAAAATTAAAAAAAAATTAAAAAATTATCCCCATCTCATTATGGTAACTGCTGGGATCATTCAGCACTGTTAATGGTTAGATCTCTCTTGCTTGTGCTATAAGCTTCTTCCTAGGAATGTATTTTAATCATGGCCACACCTTTTAAATTAGCTTTAAGAAAGGTTGACTTGAGGGTGTTCCACCTTTATTTTCTTAACACTTACAGATGTGTTTGCCAAGCATTGTTTCTACCTCAAAATGTTAATGAAGTTCAATATCTCACTTTTCAGGTGCAAATTAAATCCAGTTGCTCTCTGCAATGTCTCCCCTCACAGTATATGTAACTAAGGAAAATTTGGATCTCCATAAATGTGACCATAATAGCCTCATGCGATGAGATTAAATGCTTGTGCAGTAAGTCTCATAAAATATACTGTAATCAAATGGTAGAATTAAGTATGCTTAAGTCCATTAAAATCAATTGACTCAAATATACTTAACTCTTGTGCTGGAGTATGGCTTTAGTTATGTCTGCAGTATTCATCTTCAAAACTCCCATCTTGGATAATTTTGAAGCAGGATGAGCAGTGATAGCAGTTAGCAAACTACTGTGGGGTTTTGTTGGGAGCTGAGAGAATTTCTCTCCTTAACAATTTTGTTTTAAGTAGGATTTGATTTGATTACATATTCCCGGTTTCTTTGAATAATTGATGTAAATTTGTATAAACATATCTGGTGTAAGAGCTCTGCCATAAAGTAACTTTATCCTTAGAGACATGTAATCATAATATAAATATTATATTACAAATATTGATGTTATAGTCAATGCAGGTATCAGGGTCATTTGCACAGCTGTGTATATATTTCTGCTCCTTCCAACAAATCTGTGATATTCATTGAGCAATTTTTTTTGACAATAATACATGTGCTATGTTATGAAAAATAATAGTTTCAGTCTGTAGTGTTTCCTTCATCTTAAGTTATTCTTCCATGCTGTGCAAGTAATCTCATATCCTTTGTTTTGTAGGACAAGAGTTTAGGTATTGATTCTCACAGGAGAGCTAAACAGGCAATAGTATCTGGCTAATGTTTGTGAACATATATAATTCACATTAAAATATGGTTTTGAATATAATATATTAATGCATTGGCAAGGCGTAATCACTGTAAAACAATTACAAAATCTCCCATTGGTTTGAAAGCCATCAGGATTTGGTGTTAATGCCAAAAAGAGACAGAAATGACAAATACTAAATATTTAAAAATTAAAAACAATAGCATCAGAGAATCTTGAGTCAGATCATTTTTAAACTCATCCTAAGTAAACTTGAAGCAATATTTGCTTTGCATATTTTAAAATCTAGGGCAGCTGATCGAAAACTAATCATGGAAGACCCACATTAAAACAAGTACATGGTTGCCTTCTCCATGAGCAGGTAAGGAGTTCTCTTGGTGGGGGGGTGACCAGTCAAATATGTGCACCAGCTAGACAACAGATAGCCAAATATTTGAAGGCAAAGCTGGAACAGATGCATTGCATGTGCAAGTTCTTCTATTCAATCCCTTTTTTAAACTCATTGTAACCCACTCTGGCTGGAACCTGCTGGTGAAAAACAGATCATCATAATACTCATCACCATCTCCAGTTTAGGTGGTTCTCTGATGGCACAACCAAGAAAGAAAGATTTCTCCCTAAAACCTTTGATAGCTGATGCCAGAGAACCTAAGCAGTACAGTACTTGGCTAGCTAGACCAAAGATCTGACCATGTACATTCACCTGTGTTACCTGCATCAAGTAGCTCTGTTGCCTGAGTACATAAGGTGTAAGTAATTTGTAGAGTTGAATGGTTCCTGTTTGTTGCTTACAGAGTGGGGTTGCTAGTGTGGGGGTTACTAGACGTGTAGGGTTGCAGGGGGGCTTTGTAATACATATATGGGGTTGCATAGGATGTATCCATTAGGTGGCTCCCTCTACAAACATTAAAGTCCTGACAAATTTTCGCTTCATAATTTACAATGCATGCACACCATATCATTTTGCCAGCAATTGTTTCCAGAAGCTTTAAGGGGGCAGAAAAACCTTAAGAACTTTTGAGCTGTTGCTCAGAACTTCAACCAACCCAGAAAACTGGGTAAGTTTTTCTGCTATCTCACCTCCCTGCTCACGTTTCTCTCACTTTCCACCCATGTGCACGAAGACCTGCCAACTGAGGCAGATTTTTCTTACATCTAATGTAGAGGATGTGAATATGTCCAAGCTGCCTTAAGGACACGGCCAGCTGGCTATATCCCAGCTTGTGTCTGCCACCACCTCTCCACTCACCTGAATTCCTGAGAAAAAGAAACCCATACTAAAAGCTCCCCAGTCATCACTAAGCATGGAAGGACACATTCATTTCAGTTCTGTTTTTCATTTTTCCAGCCTCAAATTCAGTTCTCCAAATTTCTGCAGCAACTTGTGAATTATTATTTTTTAATCCTCATAAAATTGATTCAGCATTTTAGCGTGAATTTCTCTTAATGAACACATTTTTGTCTGCTGTTTTGTCTAATATACACATTGTTGCTAGCAATTTATCCTAGCATACAAATGCACTTTGTATGATAATTTCACTAATACGTTCATTACTGCACTGCAAAATTTGGATTTATTTGGTTCTCATCTTGCTTCAGAAAGTATGAATTTGATAGATTCAGCTTAAATGTGAACTGAATCCAACCCCTCCGCCTAAAAAATCTCTAAGTACAGTGGTACCTCAGGTTACATACGCTTCAGTTTACATACGCTTCAGGTTACAGACTCCGCTAACCCAGAAATAGTGCTTCAGGTTAAGAACTTTGCTTCAGGATGAGAACAGAAATAGTGACCCGGCGGCGTGGCGGCAGCAGGAGGCCCCATTAGCTAAAGTGGTGCTTCAGGTTAAGAACAGTTTCAGGTTAAGAACAGACCTCCAGAACGAATTAAGTACTTAACCTGAGGTACGACTGTATAGTGTCAAGGGAAGTAATAGTACCATTGTATTCTGCCTTGGCCAGACTCTACATGGAACAGTGTGTCTGGTTCTGGGCATCACAGTTTGATGATGATGATGATGATGATGATGATGATGATGATGATGATAATGATAATGTTTATACCCTGTCCATCTGACTGGGTTTCCCTAGCCACTCTGGGCTGCTTCCAGCAAAATATAAAAAATAATAAAATGTCAGGCATTAAAAACTTCCCTGAACTGTGCTGACTTCAGATGTTTTCTAATAGTTGTGTAATTCTTTATCTCCCTGACATCTGATTGGAGGGCATTCTACAGGGAGGGCGCCACTGCCGAGAAGGATATTGAGAAGTTGGGATGTGTGCGGAGGGTGACCAAGATGATAAATGGGGTGGAAACCAAGCCTTATGATAAATGATTGAGGGAGCTGGGTATGTTTAGTCTGGAGAAGAGAATAATAATAGCCATCTTCAAATGGTTGAAGGGCTGTCACATGGACGATGGGGTGAGCTTGTTTTCTGCTGCTCCAGAGGGTAGGACCCAAGCCAATTGATTCAGATTGCAAGAAAGCAGATTCCGACTAAATACTAGGAAGAACTTTCTGACGGTAAGAGCTTTTCAACTGTGGAACAGACTACCTACGTAGGAAGGTGGTAGGCTCCACTTCATTGGACGTTTTAAAGCAGCGGTTGGATGGCCATCTGTCAGGAATTCTTTAGCTGTGATTCCTGCATTGCAGGGAGTTGGGATAACCCTTGGGATCGCCTTCCAACTCCACAATTCTGTGATTCTACGATTTGGTGTATAGGATAATAATGTACACAGTTTTGGTTACCCCATCTCAAATAATATATTTTTGATGGACAAAATACAGAACAGAGTGACTAGCAAATCAGATATGCTTGCTCCTAAGTAAGTCCCACAGAGTCAAATGGGCCATACTCGAAAGAGTTCTTAGGACTTTAGGCTGAAATTTATCATTGGGGTGGAGCTTTGTTCATATTTACACAGAAGTATGTTGTACTGTGAGTCTCCTCCCAGATCAATATACCTAGGATTGTAGACTTAGGTTCTTATCCATACCTTTCCTTCTGTTTCTCCAAAAATGGTCATACTTTCTAGTTTCTTTTGATTAATATACAGAACAATTCTTTGGATACCTTTGAGGTTCGCCCCCTCTCTTGCCAGAAACTACTCTGAAGCTACAGACAACTGAAGTGATTACCCTGCAGCTGCAGAGTTAT
Source organism: Podarcis raffonei (assembly GCF_027172205.1). Lineage (NCBI taxonomy): Eukaryota > Metazoa > Chordata > Lepidosauria > Squamata > Lacertidae > Podarcis > Podarcis raffonei. The sequence goes on from NC_070610.1 coordinate 52,573,157, forward strand.
ATAAGCTCAACCCCATAAATTTGATGCTGCTTTAATAAGCAAGGATTTGGACCTGTCATTCAGCAGAGAATATTGAGGGTGGCTGCATTTCTTTTGGGGAGAAAAGAGAAGTTTGCTCTTTGCACGCAGTACATTAATCAGAAATTCTACTCTTTATATTAGATCTGTTCAAATCATGTAAATCCAAATTAGTAAATATGTTAAAACAAACAGGTGAACAGATCAGGTTTCACTTGGCGCCCAAAATGACAGCACCAAGCAAATTTGCCATGGGAAGGAAGTTCACAAATGTGTGCCCCCCCCCATAAAAAACTCTGCCATCTGAAGGCAGTAGGATCTCTTTTAAGGACTTACTGGAGGAGATTTTTAGAATAGCATTGCTACTATTCATTACCACCATTGGTAGTACTTTGTCCTCTATTTAAGGCCTAAGAAAACAAGAATGGTGAGTTTATGCTTTCTGGAGCAATATTTTTGTCTGCCTGTCTATATTTCATTCTATTTTAGCCATCATTAAACCAATTACCAATTTCAATGTGAGTTGGACTTGCATTCTGCTTTGACTAGAGCTATTGCACTAATGGGCTACTCACAAGATTTTCTGAACCAGTAAACAAGTGCTTAGGATGAGATGCATTGAATGCTTCTAAAGCTGAGGAAGTAGAAAGGAAATCCACGGTGTTCATTTTTATTATTCCGAAATAGAAGGTTAAGGAAATATGATGTGCTCTTCAAAAGTGTGACTTTTGTACTGTGTGAAATAAATCATCATTAGCAGTTTGGTGCCAATTAACAAAGGAAATGAGTTGTGAGGACATGCTGGTACTTGGCACTTTAGGGGAGAATTAATTACAAGTACTTAGAACACCTCTGACCCATACTAGCAAAAAGTTTGAAACTATGGTTAATATGTGCAGAGGTGGACAATCTTTTTGTTGTTGTTGAGGAACACTATCCCTCAGGAGTAATTTGACAGGGGCAAGTTACCTACAGTGAGCAGGGCTGGAGTCAAAATGAGCAGGGCTGCCAACAAAACTTCGGAGGGAGTTAAGAACAATGGGCCCTTTTCTATCTCTTTATTCATTTCCTCTCTCCCTTTCTGCCATCTCCTTTTCCTCCTCTTCACCATGAAATTGTGCCAAGAGGACTTCATGGAATTAGGCTGAGGCCACAGGTTGGCTGCCTCAGCTTTCCAAGAACTTGATGAAATGTTAAAATGTTGTCTTTTACTCCAATATATGCAAATGATGTCCTTCAAAGTGATTTTCCCATAATTGTCTAGTCTCACCCATTACCCATTACTGGGCTGCTACCTGACCTAAGATAGGTTGCAGTGGCACTACAACCACCAAAGCATAGTAAAGTCCCCAAACAGCCTAGGCTGAAGACCACCAAAACTGAATTAGTCCCTGTTATGTACTGTTCTCACCCTGGGACAGCAGGGGGACACTGTAGATAGTTTTCACTCAGGTCCACATATGCAAAGAAGGAATTGAAAGTGACGTTCAGTGATTGGATAGTTACAGAAAGTTGTTACTGTTGCTTTGTAGTTGAGCTCTATATAAGCAGGTTGGCTGAGTCCTTCAGCCCAGTTCTGTTCTGGCCTGTGAATAAACAAGAGCTGTCTGAAGAATCGCTGTGTCGTCTGATATGTTCACCCACAACCTAACAGTCCCAATTCTAGGACAATGACTACTGTTGTTATGGGTTCCTTTGCTTTAAGCTTTCTTCTACATATTGTTAGCAGCCTCGGGCCAGGAAAAAATAATTGTACCCTAGAGATACTGCCACGTTATGCTGGGTGTGGTGCTTGCCTCTGGTGAGTAATTTCTAACATCCTTTGCAATTTAACAACTCAGCGGCTATGAGTGGAATTGTGCATTATGAGGCAAACGTAAGTGCTTTGTAAAGTTAATGCAGAGCGTTCAACAATATGCCTTGCCTGCCATAATGGAGTGAATTCAGGAACACCAAGCCTTCCATGTCACATGTGAAACACATGATGCACAAGGCTTGGGAAATGGTTGAAATCTGGATTATATGGATTTCTTCTGGCTTGATGGCAATTTGGTTGTGAAAGAGCATATTTGTAAAATCCGGAGGCTGAGGATTCAGATTGTTTAGGTTTTTCATTTTGTTTTGTTTTCTTCCACATCAAAGGACTGCCTTCCTTTATTTGTTGAGGACTTATGGAGATTACTGGGGAAAGCAAGCCTGTATTCAATTCTAATAATTTTGCAGGGTAAAAGAAAGAGAAAATGCATGGATCCGTGGCATTTTGCAGGAAGGTTTATATTAGAAGATACTTCATCTCCTGATGATTGTTTTCTTCTTGTAAATGGAGACATGGACCACCCAGTCTATCTCTCAATTAATCCACTGGCATGTTTTTGTGTATATAGCTGTCGGTAGGTCTCCTTACAAATTATATAAACTCACCTCTCATAAATGACCAAAAGTGGTTATAATTGAAGTTCACAAGGTGTTTTTCTTCATAGAGTATTCCACATCAGAACATAGCAAAATAAATCAAGTTTAGTTCTTTGGGTGTCTGAATACAGGAAATTAACTACAAAATGGTTTCACTTGATGTTACTGGAACCTCGGTCGTAAGGTGATATACCCTTATGTTAAACACTTGTAATTATATTATAATGCTAAAGAAAGTGCACAGTTTTACATAGAACCCGAACCTGTTTAAAAGAAGTGCAGACCTTATGGCATAGGTATATGCAGTTACAAATCCTCAAAAAATGCATTCAGATATATAGATATATATTTACATAGATACACACGTATAGTTGACATGGGGATGGCTATTTTTTATTCCCCTCCTTTTATTGATGTCAATGAAAGGGAAATCCTTTTCACCAGGAAGGGCTCACAAGTTGTGCTGTCAGCAGGGCTGTAGACTGAAGGGCTATTGGGTACAACATGCATTTGCATCTCTCTTATGCTGCACACATTCCTTTGCCATGCCAGTCAAATGGGTGGCTAGAGGAGTATACATGCTGTGGCACATATTGTCAGGTGGTAGGGCCAGTTCATGCACCCTCCAGCTCTCATCCTACATTTCTTTCACCATGTATACAGGTGGGAGGGTTGCATGAACCCATGCGCTCTGTGTTGGTTCAAATCTACACAGTGAGTTCTCCTGGGTAACAGACCCTACAGGCTTTTGACATTATAGATCAGGCAATGTTTCCCACGCACCCCTTGCCCAAGGTCTGCCAGGCCCTCTGCCCAACTTTTAACATGTTACAGGACACAATATATTTGTTGAAAGTGAGACTGAAATAATAGCACTGCCTTTTTACGAAACCAAACTCTTATATATTGGAGGCTCCAATGTTTGCATCATACACGGGCCTCAATCTTAGAAGACTGCTGCTAGCTAATCTAGTTAAAAGGGAAACCATTTCTGCCCCTGTAATTGACAAAGTTAGAAGTCTATCCTTGCCTAACATAATTAGAAAGGGAAATGGCTTTATTTATAATTGACGAAGGCTGCGATTCATTACATAGTTATATGAGCATGAGGTTTAAGCATGCATAATTGTGCTCTGGCCTGCAGCCAAGCATATTATATTTCTGTTCCAGGCATATTCAAGTGTCTGTGCAAGCACTTTGTAAAGAGACTAAGATTAATTTTCAGTTCATCTTTTTACAGGGATATTAGTATTAGAAACATTCCCATAGAATCAGCTTTGTTTAAATTGGAAATAAGAGTAGTGTTAAAAGGTTGTCTCTGAAGTCCATAATTAAAATACATATTTATATTAAAAGTATGGGTTCTCTATTATGAGCTGTAACAACCAATGGTCTGGTTCACATGTAGTGCTCAGCCAAACCTTGGTTTATCATGAACAAGCAAACAAGTGGGCTCCCAGAGAGGAGACTGCTGCTGTGCTATGTGGTTGTCCAAATCTGGCCTCATGGTTTAACTCAGGCATAGGCAAACTCGGCCCTCCAGATGTTTTGGGACTACAACTCCCATCATCCCTAGCTAACAGGACCAGGGGTCAGGGATGATGGGAGTTGTAGTCCCAAAACATCTGGAGGGCCGAGTTTGCCTATGCCTGGTTTAACTCTCTCAGACAAAACAAAGCTGTAAACCAGGGGTCAGCAAATTTTTTCAGCAGGGGACTGGTCCACTGTCCCTCAGACCTTGTGGGGGGTGGACTATTTTTTTGGGGGGGGACGAACAAATTCCTATGCCCCACAAATAACCCAGAGATGCATTTTAAATAAAAGGACACATTCTACCCATGTAAAAACACGCTGTTTCCCAGACCATCCGCAGGCCAGATTTAGAAGGCGATTGGGCCGAATCCTGCCCCCGGGCCTTAGTTTGCCTACCCATGCTGTAAACCTTGGTTAGCTCATGGTTTGTCTGGAGATTGCTAAACCATGGCTTAGCAAAGCACAGCAGCCACAGAGGAGCAGAATATGTTAAAAAATGCGTAAGGATGTAACTAACTGTATTATAATGATGATTGAGCAAGTGATAGAGAAGAAAATGTGGTTTCTAGCTTATCTTCTAAAATCAAACACATCCATAAGGAATTACAATTAAAGTTAGCTGCTCTTCTTCTTAATGCTATACATACAAACCATATGCCTCTTCCTGTACTATTGTATTTGGACAATTGCTTCAAGTGATGGTGTTTTGTACGAATAGCTGTACACTAGGGTCAAATAAAATACTTTAACAGCTCTTTACCAAATATACATAATCGTGAGGCCATATCAGTATATTGTCCTGTCCCAGAATAAACATCTGTTGATGTGAATATTTGCAGTAGCTTTTGTAGTTGGAAATATCATCAAAGCATCTATGTGCTTTTTATCTGAACAAATGTTTGAGAATATTTCCCATGGCCTTCGTCCAGCTCTAATTAAAATTAAAATTAATATGAGTATGCATGAAACATACCAAAGTAAAATTGTGGGGAACTCAACAGTTAGAATCTTCCTGCTGTGTTGCTGCGATACTGTGCTGCACACTTAATGTTCCTGATAAAGGACCATATGGATTATAGCAGTAGGAAGCCCAGTTGTGTAGTGCTGATTCTCAATTTCTTTTTCTAATCACACAGCATTCCAGTCTGAACATGTTTTTAGCTTGTTTATTTTAATTAATGCTCTCTTTTTCAGAATTAATGTGCCATCCCTACAACGACGGTTGTTGCAATTCTCTGCTTTAATGCTGGTACAACTTTCTTTAAACAGGAGGCAACAGTTTGCCATGTAAGATTCTTGCTAGAGAAATGGCCATTTATAAATTCTCTTCAAAGGAAGGTCTCTAGACAGACAGATTTGCATTCCATGACTACAGCTCTCCTTCTACTCAAGGAGCAACAACACTGGATGCCACCCCATGACTGGCTTCCCCTGTGGTAGTGAAGCTCACTCAGATGGGCTAGAGAATGTAAGATAAACCTGGCTGGATCAAGCCAGAGTAAGGTTACCAGATTTTTTTCAATGAATCCGGGGACACTTTAAACAAACAAACAAACAAATAAATAATACATGTTCAGGACGATGCTGCAGCGATGGCAGTGGCAGAGGGGCGGCCGCCGCTTTGACCTCAAGCGCCACATTTCCCCTTCCTCCGAGGCTTCTATCCGCTTTCTCCATGGGCCTGGGCACCCCCTGAGTTGTTGGTTCTTTGGTGGTGGTGGTGGGGAAGTGGTGTGCGGTGGGTCAAGCATGGAAGGCGGAGAAGGAGGGCCGAGAGCGGCAGTGGCAAGGCTCAGGCAGCACGATGCCTCCCTTCCCATCGGAGCAGCCCCAATCCCATTCCTACTTGCGTGCAAGCAGGAGGGGGCAGGGATCCCTCAGCTGGGAAACGAGGTTTCCCATTGCCTAACTGAGAGATCCCTGCCCCCTCCTGCTTGCACACAAGCTCTGATAGGCAGCTGGAAGCCTCTCTTCACAGCTGAGAGATCCCCGCCCTGCTCCTGCTTGCACGCAAGTAGGAGTTGGGAGGCTGCTCCGATACGCAGCATGAAGCCTCCCTTCACAGCTTAGTTGCTGAGGTCAGGGAAGGTGGAGGCAGCCCGGAAGCTGCATCTTAGAGCCCCTGCACCACGATCATAATGGGACTATTTAAATATACCTTTCTGAAGAAACCAGAGGCCTTTCTCCTGGGCATAGTCGGCTAATTGGTGCCAAAGAAGGATAGAACTTTCTTCATGTATGCAACAACATCAGCAAGAATACTTATTGCAAAGTATTGGAAGACACAAGATTTACCCACCCTGGGAGAGTGGCAGATGAAGGTGATGGACTATATGGAATTGGCGGAAATGACTGGCAGAATCCGAGACCTGGGAGAAGAGTTGGTGGAAGAAGATTGGAAGAAATTTAAAGAAATTTGAAGACTATCTGCAGAAACACTGTAAAATTAATGAATGTTAAAATGATGTTGGATTGAAAATAAGTGGCATTAGCAACAAAGTTAATAAGAATATGCAAAAATGAATTGATAATGGGTGAAAATATAGAGTTATAATATGTTAAGATATAGAGTTAAGACAAAAGAAAGAGGGTAAGGATTTGCTGATTTGATTATTTAAATGGGAATACAAAAAGGGGAGGTGTGAGGAGGTCAAGGAAACAAGCTAATGAGTTTAAAGTAACAAAAATGGATTGGTTTTTAATTCTTTTTTATCTATTCGTTTTTTGTATTTTTCCTTTTCTTTTTTCTTTTTTATGTATCTTTTTCTTTTTTCTTTTTATATGTCTTTTTTGTATTTTGTAAACCTATGTTTTTGTAAAATCTTAATAAAATATTTTATAAAAAAACATAATGGGACTTCTGAGCAGCTCCTGAAGCCAGCCAGAGCCAACGGCTCCAGGCTGCTGAGACTGCCGCTGCTGTGTTTCCCGGGGACATTAGATGAAATCCAGGGACATTCCGGGGATGGAATTTGTCCAGGACTTATTTGCAAATCCAGGGACTGTCCCCGGGAAACAGGGACGTCTGGTAACCCTAAGCCAGAGGCCCATCTAGTCCAGCATCATGTTCTCTCTTTTTTAGTGGCATCCATCTGTCTTGAGAAACACTGGAGTGTGCCTCTGGGGGTGAAGTCAAACCGCTGCATTAGCATCACCTCTCTGGGACACAAGCCCTAGCAGTATATATAGTGGTCTTGGGCTGCCCAGATGACAAGTCTCTCAGCCTCACTGATGTGCTCCAAAGGAAACAGTGCAATGCATTTGGCACCAGTTTGGCTGCAGAAGATCCATCAGCTACCCTCATCTGGTTTAGCCGGCCAGTCAAGGCCATTTCCTGGGGTGTGGCTGCTGCTACATGTTGACAGCTTCTAGGAGCCACAGATGAGCTGAGTGCAGGGTAGAGACCAAAGGTGGACAAGCTACCCCAGCAGGAGCATGACATGTCCCCCACCCGAGGTATTGCCCCTCCTCTAACATCCCATACACCCTAGCATAGTGGCAAAGTAGAAGCCTATGGGAAGTCCACAAGCAGGACTTCGGTGCAATAGCATTCTTTCCACTTGTGATACCCAGCAATAAGTATTCAGCAAGGTGTACTGCCAGACCTTATCAAAATCAGCTGGAAATTATTATTAAATTATTTTATCCAGGAAGAGCCAAATACTAATGATTTTCAAAGCTGGAGAATTCTCTAGCAAACTGTTAGACACCATCTGGTTTCTATTTTGGATTTGAAATTGTTTTCATATATGTAATTAGCTGTCATTATATACATAATTGCTTTAACTATTTTTATACAAGAGATGGGGAGACTTTGAGTCTATAATTGATCTACTGGGTGGACAAGAGAAATAAACACTTTTTGACACTAACAAATGAGAGGAGAAAATTCTTAAGAAAGAATGATATGTCCTGCCATGGAGACAGGAATTCAGAATTCTAGGTTTGTTTTATGCTTTCACTCATTTAGGGTTTATGTAATTTGATTCAGATTGTCATTGTACTTTGTTGCATTTTAATATTTGTTTGAAAAGGAACAATTTTCCCTCTTTAACGGAGCATGCTGTGATTTGCCAGGCAAATCCAGCATTTCAAGCTTGTTTATGTTGTAGTTTATTTGAGTCTGAGTTAAACGTCTCTTGATGTTACTTTGTGTTACTTTCATTCTGTTAAACCTTTGTTTTATAATGGTCTGATGATTAAATGCAAATAAACAAATTTGAATCTGTTTGTATTTTCAGATCATAGAATTGTAAAGTTGGAAGGGACCATAAGGGTCATCTAGTCCAACTCCTTGCAATGAACATTTAAAAATATATTCAGTAGTTTCCAAAACAATTTTGTGACATTTGCACTTTCTCAGCTCCTTTGCTGCTGTTATGTTCAATATAGGCTTACTGAAAGATGACTACACAGGCTTAATTGCCCAGCCAGAAGCTCCCAAGATGGCAGGGTCTAGAGTGTGAACTTTAGCAACTTCAATTTGTTCCTAAGTCTCCGTGCTTCCTAGATACTCTTGCTGTTTACTGTGGACAGCTTTTGGGGGGAACAGTATTCGAGTCACCCTAAGTCTGTGATCCGAGTTACATAGGATTGCACTACTGCAAAGGGTGGCAGGGGTTGTATGCAATTAAATCTTTGATATAACCAAATTTATAGAGGGAGAGTTGTTCCAAATTACATGAAGAAACCTTTCAATCTTCTTGAAGTTTGTGAATATATATGTATGTATGTGTGTGTGTGTGTGTGTGTGTGTGTGTGTGTGTGTGTCCGTGTCCAGAATTAATCAAATGCCCCATATCTTAGAGAAACAGGTCAGCTTCTTCTTTTCCCCCTATGGCCTAAATCTTTTTTCACATGCATTTTTTCCAGTTCTTTCTTCTGCTTGTACCTTAACAAAGCACTTTAGTTCCGCTTTGTAAGCTTCATACCAATTAGTGAGGTGTAACACCTTTCCCTGGGAGATTTCCTGGACATCATGGCCAATGCATGAAAAAACTGAATGTGTAAATTTACCTTCTCATGAGTTCAATCTATTTAAGGGCGATGGGGATTGTTGTTTATGTTGCCTGTCCCTGCACATTAATCTTCCTCAACGATAGATGTTTATCCTTTTCATAACCCTGTTGTGTGTGCTTTAAAATATCTTTGTATGGTCCTGCTTGAGCCACTGGACAACTTTTAACTGAATCCATAATTTCCATGTCACTGGCAATACTTTTTTGATTTATCATCATTTTCTTCAAAGGCAATTGTTTAATGACCACAGTTCCTTTCATTTGAATGAATGCAGTGATGGGCAAAGTCTTTATCTTAATAATCCAAGTGACAAAATGTGGGTGGATTATGTCTCCCCATCAGCATCACTACTGGTTTCTTTCTCATTGCCTTCTTGTAGGTCTGCAGTGGTAACTTTCCAGCACCCTTAAGAAGTTCCCAAAGTTGAACACAAACAAATTGCTGTCAACCTGGTACACCTTCCCTGATGTCAATGATTAAGAAAGATATTCAAGAGGTGTTTTTTTTTATAACAAGAGAATTCGGCTCAGTTATCATTGTTCAGGAGACAGAAATAAAACAGCCTTCCTGTTTAGAAGAACTCTTTGTCATGAACTCGTAACAAGATGAACAACATAGAATAACACTGAGCTTCCAAAGACTACAACATGGAAGCAGTTCAAAGCACATTCCTTTACTATCCAAAAGAAAACAAGATTTCAAAATAAGACTCTCCTGGGATACCGTATTTTTCGCTCTATAACACGCACCCGACCATAACACGCACGTAGTTTTTAGAGGAGGAAAATCTGTAGGCATGCCACCCGTAGGCATTCCCTCCATAACACGCACAGACATTTCCCCTTACTTTTTAGGAGGAAAAAAGTGAGTGTTATGGTGCAAAAAATACGGTAATTTCTAATCTATCCTGGGTTTGAATGGGCTAGCAGCTGTTCCATCAAAGATTTTCCCTAAATTGGTTGGAGGTGTAATCCTATACATTTCTGAAATGTCTGAAGAAGGCCATTTTTTATATATAACTACATGGGATTTGGGGACCACAGAGCCTAGGACTTGCCGATCAGAAGGTCGGCGGTTCGAATCCCCGCGACGGGGTGAGCTCCCATTGCTCGGTCCCTGCTCCTGCCAACCTAGCAGTTTGAAAGCACGTCAAAGTGCAAGTAGATAAATAGGTACCACTCCGGCGGGAAGGTAAACGGTGTTTCCGTGTGCTGCACTCGTTCGCCAGAAGCGGCTTAGTCATGCTGGCCACATAACCCGGAAGCTGTACGCCGGCTCCCTCAGCCAATAAAGCAAGAAAAGCGCCGCAACCCTAGAGTCGGCCACAACTGGACCTAATGGTCAGGTGTCCCGTTACCTTTACTTACATGGGATTTGGGGGGGGGAGAGTGTTCTGCTAAGATGGTCAAATGAGTTTTTCTAAAATAAATAGCTTAGCTGGGTCAGTTAAGTATCTTCTTCGTAATGGGTTATCACAGAAACTATTAGATAAGGCATAAAGGTATTTCTGGAAGTTGAACATGCCTTTCCCTTCCCAATCGTGGGTGGAGGTGGTATCTGTGAGGTGTCTGTGTTGGTATGAGAACAAAGGATCACCAGTGTTGGGATTGGATCTGAAAAGAGACAGCGAGGCCAATCTTGCACTCTATGCTGGATCCAATTCTACAGCAATGCAGGGCCCCCAACCCCTAATAGGGAGCAGAGGCTGTGGGAATGTTAATGCCGTGAACCCGGTGGCCAGAATTGTGGCTAACCTGGCAACCTGCTTCTACTGGCTTACCTGGACCAACTTTTCATCCAGAGTGGCAATGATGGCAGCAGTGGATCCCCAGGCCAGCTTGCTGCTAGTTGTGATGTTGCATAACAGTCCTCTGAACCCCTTCTTTGCAGAAAAACAAAGAACACACAGGAAATAGGCAAATTACAGGAAGTTCCTAGTGAGAGAAGAGGGCTCTAATGCATGGGCGTAGACAAGTGGGGCAGGGAGGGGCAGCTGCCCCCCCATCAATAAAAATCAATATAAATCAATATAGCTAACTGAGGTTCTGCCCCCTCCAACAAAAGACTTGCCCCCCCCCCCAACAAAAGTCCTGGCTACACCCATGCTCTGATGGAGCAATTGCCTGTCTGTAGGGGAGAAGCTGACTTTGTAGTATTGCAAAGATGTGCATTTGGCTGCATACCAGGAATGTTAAACCCTTGGTGAAGGCTGAAGGTTAAAGGGAATAACTGAGAAATGTAGGTTTATTTGTTCCTATCTCATGTAGGGTTACCATATTTCAAAAAGTGAAAATCCAGACACAAAAATTTATAAGCTTTTTTTGGCAAGGTTTCAGCAAATTCTGTGCATATGGTAAGCCCATGATGGGAGATGGGCTTGATGAAGTTATCTTTCCCTCCCCTTGGTGGTATCAGTAGCATATTGGCTCCTCTGCCTTCCCTTGAAACACTTCCTTTTCAAGAGCATAAGAGAATTTTAAGGCCAGGGGGACAAGGCAACTCCTGCCACACTATCTTAACCTTGATGGCCAGTTTAGTGAAGACAGAAGGAAGCTGTAAGGCCAAATGAGAGAAGCTGGCCATTTGATAAAAGAGTATAAAGGTTACACAAGGGAAAGAAGATACCACCAGCACTACCACCACCACCACATATTTCTATCCCACTCTTCTCCCAATAAGGACAGATTACAAAAGGAGGGGAGGGAGAACCAATAAAGCATTGCAAAACTGTATCTTTTGTTCTAATGGCCACATCAGGACATTCTGCTCTGCTGGAGGCAGAATCTAACCAGGGAGAGAGAAATAAACATGCTGTTCTGATCACAGCTATCCATTAATGGAAAAACTAAAATGTGAAGAGGGGAAAAAAGAAAGAATGCCAGAAATCACATGCCTGTACGTTGCAGGTTTTAGCTGAACCCTAAAAGAAATAAATATATTATTAGAGGGCATACATTACTATCCAAATGAGTGCTTGTAGGGGTACACCTTTAGAAGAAGGCATTCATATTTCCTAGTACTCAAGTATCCTTTTCTAGTTCAGTTGTGTTGTAAGGAGTTCTGCAGGATGGCAAACCTGCACCATCAGTGCTCCAAGGAGCTCTTCTTCTTCTTCTTCTTTGGCGACCACTCATGGCTGAGTAAGATTGTCTTCCATAAACACGGTTTTAACAATGAGTCCGTAAGTGATTGTGGAGGCCAATTCTGGATTCACACGTCCTTCCACAGTGGGGACATTGGTTTCCAGGTGGGAGTTGATCATGGTGTGGATTTGCCAAGTGTACCTTCCTCTTAGCATGTTCCTCCCTTGCATCCTGAGTTCGAGTGTCTTCAAAGCCCATGACACATTTGGTAAAGGCTGTTCTCCAACTGGAGCGCTCGCAGGCCAGTGTTTCCCAGTTGTCAATGTTTATACTACATTTTTTAAGATTTCCCTTGAGACAGTCTTTAAACCTCTTTTGTTGACCACCAACATTACGCTTTTCATTTTTAAGTTTGGAATAGAGTAGTTGCTTTGGCAGACGATCATCAGGCATCCACACAACATGACCAGTCCAATGCAGTTGATGTTGAAGAATCATTGCTTCAACACTGGTGATCTTTGCTTCTTCCAGTACACTGATATTAGTTTGCCTATCTTCCCAAGTGATGTGTAAAAAATTTTCGGAGATACCGTTGATGGAAACTTTCGAGGAGTTGGAGATGGTGTTTATAAGTGGTCCATGTTTCACAAGCATATAGTAAGGTTGGTAGTACAATAGCTTTGTAAACGAGCATTTTGGTTTCCCTGTGAATGTCCTCAAACACTCTGCACTTCAGTCGGGAGAAAGCCACACTTGGAGAGCTCAGGCAATGCTGAATTTCGGCATCAGTGTTGGCCCTTGTGGAAAGATAACTGCCTAGGTAGGAGAAGTGATCGACATTTTCCAACGTTACACCATTGAGTTGGATTTGTGGCACAGGCAGAGTTAAATTGTGGTATTTGTAGACAGGAGCAAGAAGCCAGAACCTGGCTTTGGCATAGAAGGAGATTTATACTTTTGCCTGGGTTATTCTTCACCCTGAAGCATGAGGGGCTGAATCCGTACTGTGTTACATACTGGAGTTGCTATGATTTATGGGATTTACTTACCTAAAGGACTGACTATCACCCATTAATCTACAAGGAGTGAAATAGAAATATTCTGGCACGATCCTGTATTTTGACAAGCTACATCTGAGCAAAGAACACTGTTGTACTAAAAGAGCTGCAGTTACAGAAAATATCAAAATGACTACTGGACTCCCTAAGAGAGTGTTTTCCTCCAGAAAATAATGATAGTGGTGGGGGGGGATGATGATGACTAAAATGATATTTATGAGGGCCAAGATTGATCTCTTACAAATCAACTTTATTGCTTTTTTTACTTGTTCATTATTTTTTTGCAAAGCTGAACTCTTGAATAGTCACTCCCAAACAACTTGGGCCCAATGTAAGATACCATCTTAACTTTATTACAGTCCCTTACATAAGCATTCTTAGATCAGTAATAGCCTGGGACTGTTGTATAACTAGTACCTTGGTTACTTAGTGTTGACATGGTCTGTTTATATATGTGGGCCAAATTTATCCTTCATCTTTTGCTTTCTTTGCTCTCTGTTGCCCAAAATAACTGGAGTGTGTGTGTGTTTTGCTTTTAAAGGATTTTTATTCTTTACAGTGAAAACAGAAATGCCAAACCAGACAAGATGTTAGAGAGCCATGGCTGAATCTCCCATCTCTTTAAATAACTTTTGAACAATATCTGCTGGTGTGTTTGTGTGTGCAAATTGGATCAGCACTATGGCACCAGGAACAGGGTATTCAGATGCGCTCTGCACACAGTTTTTCTGATGTAAATCGCCTTCCAGAGCTAATAATTGCTGCACCAGAGAAAACACATGGATGTGACTGTTCGTAAGAGGTGTTGGTGAGCTCTGCTTCTCTCCCCAGTTCTGTAGGAACAATGGGCTTATGGTAGTACAGTGGTACCTCGGGTTAAGTACTTAATTCGTTCCGGAGGTCCATTCTTAACCTGAAACTGTTCTTAACCTGAAACGCCACTTTAGCTAATGGGGCCTCCTGCTGCTGCCACGCCGCCGGACCATGATTTCTGTTCTCTTCCTGAAGCAAAGTTCTTAACCTGAAGCACTATTTTTGGGTTAGCAGAGTCTGTAACCTGTAGTGTATGTAACCTGAAGCGTATGTAACCTGAGGTACCACTGTAGTCGTAGTCGTGGTAGTGGGGCTTTTTTTCATCTGGAACTCACCGGAACTCACCTCTCAGGTGAGCACCTTTGCCATTACAAGAGAACAAGGGAGGCATTCGTGGTGAGTTCTGGCAACTATTTATATAGAAAAATTGCACTGAGTAGTAGTAATAGGAAATGATTGTAGTTTAGTGGTCAAGGATCTGCTTTGCAAGCAGATGGTACCCAATTCAATCCATAGCATCTTCAGATAGGGCTGGGAATGTCCCCTATCTGAAACCCTGAAAGCTATTGTGCCAGTGCAGACATTAGTGTGCTAGATAGGCCAATAAATCTGACTCAGTATAAGGCAGCTGCCTACATTCCTACAAATATTTTTACATTGCATAAATAAATAAAAATAAGCCAAGTAAAAAACATTTTATTACAGATCCAGAAGAACAAAGAAGAATTTTTACATTTAAAATACTGTAAACTCATTGTTTACATTTGATATACAGGCAATCTCCGATTTTCACAGGGGCTGCGTTCCAGGTCATCCTGCGCAAAAGTGGAGCATGTATAAGCCCACTCCGCCTCATTACACCCCTGCCCTGTTATGCCCCCTTTGCTGGCAACTTCTGGGTCGCTGCAATGTGCTTGTGTGCGGTCACGTGTCAATTGGACATGTGTAAATCGGTTGTTCCCTGTATATTTTCTGAACCTGTTGCACTGAATAAAGTTTATCCATTTCATCCTATAGGTATCCTGTCTCTGTTGACCACTTTTGAGTCTGAGTGAGCTGTTTCTGCCTTTATTGCAGATTGCCAGACCTTCTCATACCATTTTTTAATAAACAGTGTACAAGGTTGCCCCCACCTTTTTTGATGGGATTTATCCATGTCCCATGTGGTGAGAGCTGTGAGCCCTAGATTTCTAAGTAGGCATTTTGTGGACTACACCAGTGCAGCACCAGCCAGACGCCAAATATTCTAGAACGATGAGTATTAATATGGAAGACTAAAATTGTATTTAAATTACATCATGTAGTACACCACGGTTTATACATAAATTAGATTCATATAGAGGAAAGTATTTTGAAATAGTTTGGTATCCCTCATTTGTGCTAGTTGTTTTAAGCTTCTGCCTTGCAAACCCTGTAGCATAATGAAGGTAAACAAACAACAACCCATTTTATGCCTATGGCTAGAGTGACTAGAAAAAATAAGCCCTAAAGAGATTTAATATGTTTATTTAGATTAATCTGTTATTCATAATATTTGTTATGTACCTAATTATCAGCTGAATGACATATGAGAAAAGAGCTTTCTAGAAAAACATCTTTCTGGAATCTTCTGATTCCTCATGGACTCTTGTATGAGAAATAGATTTCAGGAGAAACAAAATCGGTTTGTAAAACTGTGCTTCCGGGTTGGCGCCTCCGGCAATGGCGGAGCTCCTCCGATCGGGAGGAACTTGCTCCGTGGAAAGCAGGGTCTGACCGCCACGGCGAAGGCGGAGACCCATTGAAATCACAAGCGGGAGAAGCTTGTGAACCTGGGATTCGGCTGGCACCTTTTGCCCCTCCCCTACTCGCGGGGAAACCCTGTTTTGGGGATCCAGAGCGACGTGGGGTGAGTGGTGCGGTGCTTTGAATTGACTGCTTCTTTCACGGAGTGAAGCCGCATTGCTGTTGCCGGAGAGCGCTGACTTTTTCCTGTGGACAATTGAACTTTAAACAACTACCTGTGAGTAGAACGGAAAATTGGATCCTTAAATACCTTAATTTGGCACCGAAACGGGAAGGTCTTAAACAGGAAGTCCGCCTTCCTCTTTTGTAAATAGATTGAAGCAAAGATGTTACAAGCTAAAGTCTTGGAAAGCCTTTGGCAAAGGATTAAATTTCCATTGGTTAAAATTACAAAAAAAACCTTGGAAGCAGGAGAAGAGGGGGGAAATTTTGGACCTAGCGAGCCTGCAGGAGAGAGTGAAAAATCAAATTACCACTGCTCTGAACCTGGAAAAGGGCTGCCAGAAAGAGTGACGTTTTGGGAGAGTTCATTGACTGTGAACAGAAAGTATTTGACAGCTAGCTAAATAAGAGAAAGATACTGTTTCCATTGTCCTCTTCTGCGTTTAAAAAGGAGGAAAAGTAACTGAAAATTGAAACAATCTTTTATGGCTTGAGTTGTGTTTGAAAGGATTGATGCAAGTGGAGACTGTTTCCCTCTAGAGGGAGCTTTTGAAACTGTTACAGGAGTGTAACTGGGGAATCTCCAGCTGCAAGATAAGAAATTGTGAGAACCAGAGATTGACCTTGGACCATCTAAAGATGTTGACAGGAGAAGCCATAGTGACTGTATTATGCAAGATAAGCTATTCGCTGGAACAGCTTCATAAGAAGACGGATGACATGGCTTTTAAAATTGACAACTTGGGACAAAAAGTGACTAATATGAGACAAAAAGTGAGCACCAACACAGAAATAATTCAGGATTTGGTACAGGAATCTACTTTGGCAGGACAAATTGTGGAGGAGAAGGAGAAAGCTGTTGTGGTTGAACCTAAAGTAATACAAGCGGGATCCTCAGTCTTACAGAAGAAAATTGAGGACTACAAATTGAGGCCTTTTATGATCGAATCTAGAAAAAGTCAGATTCTGAGGATCGGATCCCAGCCTGCACTGAAGAAGGAAAGTTGGAAAGATCCCTCTATGCAGGGATTAACTGACTTCTGGGACATGGACTTGGGTCTGGAGGAGATTGAAGTTCTGGGGGCCTTTGGATTTGGAGGAATCTTGAAACATGTCCTGAAACACTTTATGGATCTTAGCTTCAACTATGGAAATTTGGCTGACCTGTCCAGAAGGAATAAAAGTATTGTTAGGTTGGAGTCTTCCCGAGATCTGCTCTTTTGCATTAAAGAATATGAAGAAAACCTGCAGAAGGGACCTGGAAAAGAGTTAAGAGCCTCGGACATAAGAGCTCCAGGTTGATGGACTATATGGAATTGACGGAAAGGACTGGCAGAATCCGAAACCAGGGAGAGGAGATGGTGGAAGAAGATTGGAAAATTTAAAGTTTATATATAGAAATACTGTAAAATTAATGAGTGATAGAAAAATGGTGGAATGAATTTTTATGGCCTTAGCAGAAATGGTATAAGGAGTTAAGCATATATAAGTATTTTAGTCTTAATGGAAAATAAGGTTAAAAATATGTTGAGATATTTATAATATGATAGAAAATAGAGAAAGATGGAAAGGATTTGCTGAAACAATTAATAGAAGTGGAATACAAAAAGGGAGGTGAGAGGAGGTCGAGGAAACAAGGGAATGAAAGATAGAGTATGGAAAAGGTGTGATGTATGTTTTTAAATTGTTTTTGTTTTGTTTTATTTAGGGTTAGGGTTAGGGTTTTGTTTAGTTTAGTTTAATGTGTTTAGGTTGTGTTTTGTATTGTTTATATATTGTATTGTATTGCTTTTTTCTATTTTGTTTTTTCCTCTTGTCTTCTTTTCTTTTCTTTTCCTTTTTTGTAATCTTTAAAAGTAATAAATATTATTTATTTAAAAAAATGTAAAACTGATCATGTGAGGAATAGTTTTTCCCCATCCACTGCAAATAGGTTTGGAAACTGCATATTTAAACCCTTTTATTTTTTAACAGGGAGCCACTTTCAGTGCTATGTTGATTATTTAGATTTTTTATTTAAGGATAAAGCTGTTAGTTTATATCATGGATTTTGTTAAACTTTTCCTGGGTGGCCATACTTTATATGGTTATCTTCAAGCAGAAATGGTTCACTTTTTTTCTTACACAGTTCTGGAGGCTTTAACTTCCCCCTTTCCTAAGAATCACCACCTAGTCTCTTCAGGAATTTAATAACATATTTTTCTGAAGTGTGTGTGTGTGTGTGTATGTGTGTGTGTGTGTGTGTTTTAAGATATTTAGATTCTCTGGTAATGGCAAGGAACAGCTGCATAAGCTGCATAGTTCTACTTTAAATCACTTATCCAGGAACTGCATATTTTTCTGTAAATGTCTGCCTCTCTTATCCACAAGCACCACCTTAATATATAGAAGCCCATCTCTTTGGTCACAGATGTTTAAAAGGGGTGTCCTCACTACCACAGTAGTGCTTTCAATGCACATTCAACACTTTCACTATTAAGCTAAACAGCAGTTTTCCTATCCAACTCTATGCCTGACCATCTGTTTTGGAAGGAGAGACAGTAAGCCAATACGCTGTCAGATGCAGACTGGCCATCTTCATTTCAAGACTAGCAACAAGATGAACAGATTAGGGGTAGAGTTGCACATTGACAATGACAACAGTCCTCTTTTTTTTCTACTTGCCCTGTGACTTTGAATCGTTATATGTTACAATTGCTGTACTGAGGAACTGATTTTCTCCATTTTGAAGTTGAAAGCAAAAATGATGGGTGTGGCGTTTGCCTCCTAGGATGGGTCATAAGGAAAGGGTTAAAATGGGTGTGATGTGATTGGCCAGTGAGAATGCAAGGGGGAGTAAAAGTTAGAGTGGGAGGTTTTGAAAGTGAGTTGAGGTTTGGGAGTTGAAGAAGGAAGAGGGAGGGATAGGCAGTGGGTTGGTCGAGTTGTATTGTGAGAGAGTGAGAGGAATTGTTAGGTTGAGTCAGATAAATAGTTGGAATAATCAGTTTGGAGTTGTTAGGAACCAAGGTTAAGAAACTGACAAGAGAAAAATAAACTGAAACCATACGCTTGTTCCTGCATTTAAAAATAAACTTGATTATTTGTTAATGTTAACAACTATCTGGACTCTGTGTGTCCCTGTGAGAAGCGGGGTGGTGGCAGCGAAGTAAGCAATCATAGTGGTGGCACAGGGTCAATAGACTGTCAAACGTCCGGGGGCCCTGTGTGATCGCCACAATGGGACAGTATATTAAACAAGAGTTGATGGATTTTGACAGATTTGGAGCTCAATCCAATGAGAAGTACTCCTGTTGTACAGGATTCATCAAAAAGACTGTGTTCATGAACAGTTCATGAAGTGTTAAATGATGGCTTGGGGAGACCTAGATTCACTAGGATGTAGGAAATTTGTCAATGTCAGTTTCTCTCATTTGCCAACACTTGGTTCAGTTTTCATCATTTCAAAATCAGCTTGCAACTTTTTTATTTATTTTTTTAAATCCTCAATGAAATTCTTCACCATTTTAAAGTGAATTTACCCTAACATACATGTTTTTGTGTCTGCAATTTTTCCTAATCAGCATATTTTTTGCAAAACCTTTCCCCCTATTTCCCCCCCCCATGGATATACCATATTTACTCAAATCTAATGCTCATCTTTTTTGGCCAAATTATGTTGTGAAAATTAAGGTGCACATTAGGTTTGCTGGCACATTTACATTTGCCAGCAAATACTTTTTTGGGTTTCAAGGTTCTGAAAATTGAGGTGCGCATTAGACTCGAGTAAATACAGTATACATTTATACGCACACTTTACCTGGACAGATAAAAGAAATTAGTTCTTCATGCAGCACATTAACTCACTACCACAGGACGCAGTGATGGCCACCAGCTTGTATGGCTTTAAAAGAGGATTAGAAAAATTAATGGAGGACAAGGCTATGTCTTGCCTCCATGGTCAGAAGAATTATGGCTCTGAATGGCAGCTGCTGGGAACTGCAGCTGGGCAGAGTGCTGTTGCACTCATGTCCTGCTTGCAGGCTTACCATAGGCATCTGGTTGGCGGATGTGAGAACGGGATGCTGGACTAGAAGGGCCATTGGCCTCATCCAGCAGCCTCATCTTACATTCTTAGCAAGAGACACATTAAAGCTGACCCCCAAGAATAGCTAGCTTATTAAGGTAATCGAAAATCGGCTTGTTGATTCAGTCTGAAAGTAACCCAAGCCAGTACTATACCCTGGACTGGAATTTATGCTCCCACCTGCTATCCATCCACAAAATTATGCTAACTGCCTTTGACTTATAGCAACTATCAAGAGTTCTGTTTAGGCTCAAGCATATTCCTTCATCCTTGCCTTTCAAATCTGATTAGAAATATGATACCGCGGCTTTCTGATGTTTCCTGGCTTGCATTTTTGCACAGGGACTTTTAAAACTGGTGGAATCCAATTCATTTTTTATTTTTAAAATGCATCACCATAGATAACCCATAACATTGGAGCAAGGAACAGGGTCATGCTGCCCCAACATTGCATGCTTGCCCTCCCCAACTTCTGTGTTTATAGCAGCATGAATATGTGCAAGGAAGAGTGCCTTCCACATATAGTTGTATGTGAAGGTTTCTCTGGTATCTAAAACCCCAAACCCGGAAGAACATTGGTCTGTGCAATCATATGTGTGATGACCCTCTCCCTACAGATGTTCATGCTATATAAGTGGTAGGGCTCCTTGCTCCTATGTTGTACACCATAGCTAAAAACACCCAAGTACGGCCGTACTGTGTGGCTTTTTTTGATAGTTGCACTTATGGGACAGGAACCAGTGTAGCATAATGTGCTCACTAGAGAGAACTTGACACGCAGCATTGCTCATTGTTTTCCCTACAGCAATTCCCTTTGTGAGAGATGATGCCATTCTGTGTGGAAAAAGTTGTTCACCGCATCAGCAAGCAGTGAGTGCTGCAAGGAAACCAAGAAGTACAAGAGTATCACTTAGTTGAACCATGCCCATAATTTCCAGTCGTCAGTGATCAGGGCTGGCTCCATGATTTTGAATGTTTGGCATCTGGCTGGGTGGAAGTTCTAGTTGCAGGGCATTATGGGTTTTTTATATAAAAAAACAACAGCACATGGCTGTTATCGCAAAAAAGCAGCCCCTATTTATCATGGTGGAAGCCATAGAGGTTCCCCCCCCCCCCACAATGCACTGGAACCAGAGCTTCCAGTGCACTGCATTTTGTGGAAATAAAGATGGCAACCACAGCTGATAAAGAATTTGGAGTGGGGGTGGGGGCTGGCTTAGGCAGCTGTGACCTCTGCTTGAAGGTATCGCCGGTGGGGTGGCATAGACTCGAGCATTTGCTGAAGCATGCTATATGGTGGTACTAGAGCTGTGGCTGATCTTTTGAGTTATCCAACCTGCATCATCTCTTAAGAAAACTTTTAAAATGTGGGCTAAGCCAGGAGGTTGTGAACGCTGAACTTAATGCATGTCTGACATATACACATTGAAGGAAAAAGGAGAGGAAATGCAACACTCAGGGCACAGGTGTGCAAATAATTAGTACCGGTATATGCTAAGCTATATGTATAAATGTAAAGGTAAAGGGACCCCTGACCATTAGGTCCAATCGTAACCAACTCTGGGGTTGCGGCACTCATCTCGCTTTATTGGCTGAGGGAGCCGGCGTACAGCTTCCGGGTCATGTGGCCAACATGACTAAGCCGCTTCTGTTGAACCAGAGCAGTGCATGGAAATGCCGTTTACCTTCCCGCTGGAGCGGTACCTATTTATCTACTTGCACTTTGACGTGCTTTCAAACTGCTAGGTTGGCAGGAGCTGGGACCGAGCAACGGGAGCTCACCCCATCACGGGGATTCGAACTGCCGACCTTCTGATCGGCAAGTCCTAGGCTCTTTCGTTTAACCCACAGCACCACCTGCATCCCTATAAGCTATATGTATAGATGCAATAAATTACTGTAATTGAAGTATAATATAATAAAATATTATAGATACTAATATATTGCAATAGAAATAAAATACCCAGTGGTGGCTACTGCCCACTGGGCCTGGTGGGTCTGCTAGGGTCTCCCAAGGGTGTGGCCAATAACAGGTCATGGGGGTGTGGCCAAGTTGTTCTCTGCGTGCTCCTTGATCACAGATACTGAACCATTGCAGTGCTGCAAGCAGCGAGCACCTAACCAGACAGAAAAGTATCTTATGGTTCAAAAGGGGTCTTTTCTTGGAACAGAAATCTCCTTTAAATAAACAACTGTCTTATAAAACAGGACACACAGCCACACTCATTTGCACATTGCAAGCTGTTTCCTCCTTCACAGGAGACAACAGTATAAATGACACAAGCTGGAAAGTGCCAGGGTGCTCAGTGGAATTTGAACATCCAATTCAAGCATTTCTTTTTAAAATAACAACGATACCTTTCAACATTCCTGAATATTTGTAACACTTTAGGGGAAGTTTGAAGCTTTCAGCTAGCTACTGTGGATGCAGGGCTGGTTGCCTCTTGAACAGGCTGTTGTTTTCAACGCCCTCACTTTATTTCATCACTGGATTGGAGCAATGTTGGCTGACTCAGGTGTCTTGGTGAGGGGGGTTGTTTTCCACTTCTCTATCTTTTCCAGTTAACATAGCTTTAATTAGTGAAGTGACAACTGCTAGGATTGTTGTGGTCCAGATCAGTAGTGTTTCTGTCAGTGATTGTGCAACTGTTATTACACACCAGCATTTTGTTTTGTTTTTTAATAAATTTTTATTAATTTTTCAACACATATTAAAAGACAATACAAAACAATACGTAAACAAACAAACATATAAACACGTATAATTTCTTAACCTTCTTTTCCTTAAGCCTTCTTTCAGCGACTTCCCCATACCTCCTTTTTCTGCATCCCTGTTTTAAATCTTTCCAGCAACCCCTGATTTTAATTACTTATAACACTTCCTTTAAATCCTTTTTCTCATGTCCAGTTGTTTATCGCTGCAATTCTATTTTGCATTACTCAAAACATTTTAACACTCATTAATTTTACAACAGTTCTTAAGATAAACTTTAAATTTCTTCCAATCTTCTTCCACCGTCTCTTCCCCTTGGTCATGGATTCTGCCGGTCATCTCAGCCAGTCCCATGTAGTCAATCACCTTCGTCTGCCATTCTTCCAGTGTGGGTAGTTCTTGTGTCTTCCAGTACTTTGCTAAAAGTACTCTTGCTGCTGTTGTCACATACATAAAAAACGTCCTATCTTTCTTTGACACCAGTTGGCCTACCATGCCCAGGAGAAAGGCTTCTGGTTTCTTCACAAAAGTGCATTTAAGCACCTTTTTCATTTCATTATAAATCCTTTCCCAGAAGGCCTTAATCTTTGGGCACGTCCACCAAAGGCGATAGAAAGTACCTTCAGTTTCATTACATTTCCAGCATTTGTTATTGGGCAAATGATAAATTTTTGCAAGCTTGACTGGGGTTATGTACCACCTATAAATCATTTTCATAATATTCTCTCTTAAGGCATTACATGCCGTGAACTTTATACTGGTGGTCCATAACTGTTCCCAGTCAGCAAACATAATGTCATGTCCACACCAGCATTTTGGGGCATGCTAGCAATTTGGGCACATAAGCCTCAAAGTCCTGCTGACATCCGTGTGAATTGAATGTGAGTGGTAGCATGCAGGATTGCAACCCTTGTTGTTGTTGTTTTATGTATCCAGTTCTGGCCAAGCTATACCACAATCTCACTTTTTATTGGGAATAAAATGTGGGGAGACTTGCTGCATGCTTCCTTAAAATACAATCCTCTTCAAATGTTTCTTGCTTAGTTAGGAGTTGCACAAGGCCACAAACTCAAATAATTTCAGTGGACGATAGACAGAGTGAACAAAAATACCCAAAGCTCTAGTCAATAATTAATTTTAGAAATGGGCCATATTTCTGAACTGAGCAGGGACTTGAGAGGGGAAGCAGTACCACCTCAACTTAGGCACAACCAAAGGGATTTTTAAACCTTCCCAGCTCCCAGGAATGAACAACAGAGGCTTTGGCACCATTCTGCCACTCATTGCATTTGCCTGTATTTTGACTAACGCTTGGGAACCTGCATTTTCAGTGAATAATGAGGTAGAGCTCTTGCAAAGCCATTCTGGATCTAGCGAGTGGGAATAATAAAGGAAGAGATCTGCCCAAATTCCTCTGCTGCTGTTCACACTGACTTTGATCTATCTTGTGACATACATTTGCTTTCTTGGAGGGATGGTGTTCTTTTGATTAATATTTAAATCTGGGTGGGTTTCCTTCCCTGTCCCATTAGGCATTAGGTGATGTTTTATTGACCTGAGCTTTCTTCTGTGTTCAAAGGGAAATAGGCCTTTCTAAGGCCACTGCCCTGCAGTCTGTTTTATCATTTATGCTTCTGCAGCCTTCAGCGGTTCTCATGAAGCCAAATAAAACGAAGTGCTGACTGCAGTTTCCCAGCTCCCCCTCCCTCTCCAGTGTTACATAACATCTCACTATTCCTGACAGACATAAAAATGAGAGACGACAGCACAGTCTCTCCATGTTGGGCTAGCCCTCCCTCAACTGACTGACTGAAAACCAAGGTCATCTTACAGAGCATAATCAAAGTTAACTATGTCCAGCGACAGTTTTGGGGAAGAATATTCCAGAACTATGGGACTCATAAGGGCACACAGTGCTCCCAAACTCCACACATGTACTTATGAGGGTGGTAAAATCACCAACTCATTTTTGGGATGGATATTCCAGAACTATGGATCTCACAGGTGCACATAGCACCTCTCATCTTCACAAATTTATTTATGAGGGTGATGGAGCCACCAGCTTGTCAAAACTGCCCACCAGTATTATCTTCCTTAGCTTCTCAAGTATCAGAAAATTGCAGCAATCATCTTCCCCTTATTGGCATGTGAGGTTCCACTTTCCAGGAGATCACCTATAAAGCCTACCCTCGGGAAGAGGAGGGAACTGAAGAAACAGTTCCTTTCTGATCATCATTATCATTTAATTTGTATGTCATATTTCCATACTTAACACCATGTTCAAGGCAGCATTACAACATGAAAAGATTTAAATAATTACAAATGTAACAAAAGTAGTCACAAACAACAAATAAAGTGCATTGAAAAGTACGCAACCATAATGGTTGTGTACAATAGTGTATGTGTGTGTACACACATACACACACAACAATCCCACCGAAACAATACCCCAATCCAAGGGTCAGTTCAGCAGTCTCAGCTTCTGTAGTCGGAGTCAGTCAGTCAGGGATCAGTCCTCCCAAGCCAGGTGGGAAAAGGCCAGCAAGGTAGGGGGCAGGTCTTCCAGACCTCAAAGCCAAGATTTTAAAGGAGGATTGGGCCTATTCAGGAAGAATAGGTCTATCAACGGCTACTCATCTTAATGTCCGTGTACTATACAGAGTATACAACAGAGGACGAGATGGTTGGACAGTGTTCTCGAAGCTACCAGCATGAGTTTGACCAAACTGTGGAGGCAGTGGAAGACAGGAGTGCCTGGCGTGCTCTGGTCCATGGGGTCACGAAGAGTCGGACACGACTAAATGACTAAACAACAACAACTATAATCCAGGATCAATGACAGAGTGAATATAAGTCACTGGGCAACAACAAGAGAGGGCAATTGTTTTTATGTTCTCCTTATGGGCTTCCTATTGGTATCCGTTTGGTCCTTATGGGAAACAGGATGCTGCACCCCATAAGACTCTGGTCTCATCCAGCACAGCTCTTCTTATGATCTTTCAGACACTCAATTGATGCACATGGAGAGAAGGGTGGGAAGGTGGCAGTCTCCACTGCTGACCTGCTACATGCATCCATTCAGAAAGTTTGGAAAGAAACAAGAATTTGAACCTACATAGATGTTTAACATTTTTCTACCATGGTGGCTGAAATATACTCAGAGTCGCGAAGTGATTTCATGCTCTTTATTCAGCTCATAGTGGTGAGGAGGAATGAATGAAACTCCCCTCAAAGTATCTGCTTTATATACATTATTTACACAATGGGCTGCACATGATTGGCTAATTCCGGAATTCTACTGTAAGCCAATCAGGTTGTGGATTCACTTCTATCTGGAGCATGATTGGGTAGTTCCTGCCAACCAATCATACTGCTGCATTGTTCTAGGACCAATCAGACTGCTGCATTCTGAAACCTATTGTTCTAGGACCAATCAGACTGCTGCCTTTTGGATCCTATTGTTCTAGGACCAATCAGACTGCTGCAGTTTGGATCCTATTCAACTCAGTACATAACAGTGGCTATACTGAAATCTTAATAGGCTTTTAATATCCAACGATACCCATTCGTTGTAGTATAAAGTAATATGTGAATGAATGCATATTAAAATATAAACAGAACATGGTATTTATATCACACTTTACTTTCCTGCTGAAAGCACTGCACATACATTATGTATTCTTTACAACCACTCCCCTGAAGGGTATAGCTATCCTCCATCTTGTGATAACTTATGAGACAAATATGATTTACCTCAAGCCATTCGGTAGATTTACATATGAGCTGAGATTAAAATGTGAACTTCCAGTTTATAGCTCTTGACAACGGCACTGAATCATCTCAACAATTTTCAACAACCAATGACAAATCATCCCATTGGCACAATATTGTAAAAATAAAATTGAGGCATTTAGAAGCATCCTACAGAACTGTTTCATACTCACTGACACATTTGGTTCGGATTTGGAAAGGATTTTGGTTGGATTGCCAAGCGCTTTGTACAAACAATCATTTTTGGGGATTATCCGCTCCACTAGTGCTATATTTGGACTGGAAAGTGATCCTGGGTGAGGATGGAGAGCCACTGGGAAGCAACAGGATGGTCTCAAACAGATGACAGTATGTGCAAGGAAGGAGCAACTTAAAAGTATCTGGGCAAATTTCCACATTGACTCAACTAACACTTTTTCCCATGACATCACATTCAAAACAATCTCCATATTACAGACCATATGCTGATTAAAGAGAAACCCCCGCGTTGCAGAAGCATAGAAGAGCTTATGAAAGACTGAGTGTACCCCAGCTGCATGACTGACAAACTACGGATGTTAATGCAAACAATAAAAAAATCCCAAAGTATGCAGAAGAAGGAGCTGCCTCTGACATCTCAGCAAGATGATGCAAATCAAGAGGTAAGATTAAGCACTAAACTGATATGCATAGGTAGAATCACTAAATGGCGAATGGAATGAACAAAAATAAACAATTTACAAGAAAAGTAGGAAGAGGTCAGAATGGGTGATGCAATTAGCAAACAGGATTATGTTTATGAAGGCATTTGAGTTCCTCATGTAAATAACTCGAAGATGAAGCCATAGTGCTTCGCCCAGTTCAGAAGGTCACACAAAAGTCTTAAGGGGGGAAAACACAGGAAAAATAAATGATACTGTTTTTGCAAAGAAATCTTCCTTCCTTCTTTCTTTCTTTCTTTCTTTCTTTCTTTCTTTCTTTCTTTCTTTCTTTCTTTTCCTCTTTAGAAATAAGAGATTTGAATTTAGTTTAGCAGGACTGCATAAGTGTTAATAGTTCACTTGTAACAGCCAGCAGCTGACATAGTAATAACAGCATTATGCCTTAAGAGGAGCAGCAGAAGCAGGGAAGTAGACTCCGTACAATTGTCCATTGATGTAGGCCATTATAAGAAAATATGTGGTAGAAATCATTGTCTGTTTATTAATTGGATTCTTAAATATGTTGCTATGAATTGTGTATTTGTCCACAATCCGCCCAAAGTTCCATGGGGATGATTTCTTACCCACTCATAAGTTCCCAGGACGGGTTACAGCAATTTATAAATACAATATTAAAATCAGTTTAAAACTGCAGTCAAGAGAATAGGGATAGATAGACAAACAGACAGACAGATAATGTCAAATGCCAGGGTAAAGTATTGACTGTGTGCAAAACACTGACCGTTGCCATCCCTTATTCCAGACACCAGCCCAAGACCTTTCAGAACAGCAGCAGGCAGCTACACCAACCAGCTAATTCCCTGGTCCTGGCATGTGCCACTTTGCTGTGGCATGCAGATCTCCAGGTGTGCCTTATGACTGGGAAAGGTGATGGGCAGAGGACAGAAAGACCGAGACAATAAGAAGTGGTGGGAATCCACTTCATCAGGAGATTTAAATGTCCCTGTGGCAAACCAAGCATAGCCTAAGACACTTGACTTTAGCTGGACTATACCCATAGCCATGAGACTACAAGCTGCCTTTATGCCGGAAATGAAAGTGATATTTTCATCTTGATTTTAAATCCATATCTCTGTTATTATGCCTCCTCTGACTCAGCTAAACCCAAGGCTTTGTAGGTTATCTTGCAGGAACTTTTCATCTTCTGCCATCATCTTCTGCCACCAAAAGCAGTCCCACTAGGTTTGGACTGGTGCCTTCTCTTTCTTGCCATTAGATTGGCAGATGGTTATGGGATCTGCTGCAGCAATGGCCACTTACCCGACTTCGGGGTGAGCGGCGGTTACGGCTCACCACAGCACCTCCACAGCGCCACTGTGAGCCGCGCCATTTTCTCTGTGGTTGTTGCTGCTTCCCCAGCCGCTGTGGAGGCTCTCGGGTCCCCACCAGGCCCTATATTCCATCCAGCCATTCCACAGTGGTTGGCAGTCTTCATTCAGGTCCACTCCCTGGCTATTGCCTGCACAAAACAGGAGAGTTCCCATCTATTTTTCCAAGAGTTTCCTATTGCTGTGATAGGGGCTAGTTGGCAGAGTAGGAGAGAGATTTGGGGGGGTGTGTGTTACTATTTGATCTTTGTATGGAAATCCCAAATAATATACTGAAAAGACCCTGTAAAATCTTCTGTCTATTTTGCTTTGTTTCTACCTTTGTTTTCTTTATGAGTCACAACAACTAGTTTCATATCTCTGCTCCTTCTTGAATTTGCAGTAGTGCAAAGTTGGACATGCTTGTTCCTCTTAAAAATAGTAACCTCTCCACAAGGCTTGGGAATATAAGCTTATCTTGCTCACAGGGAGGCCAACGGAACATTGCCTATTAAAATTGCTAGTCTCAGGTGGAGCATTTAAATATAGTTCTGGCACAACAATAGGAAAAAATTAGATCAAAGTTTTGCATATCCTCAGAACCAATGAGATCCCATTTAGTCTGCTAGCATAATTTGATAATCAGAAAGATAGTTTTGGTAGCAATCCCATTACAGAAATCTAATATAAATACCGCTAAGAAGTTCTCTCATGTTCAGCTGAAGTCCAGGATGACCACTGTTAAAATAATATGTAGCTGGGCTAGCTGTTTCCAAATCAAAAAGCAAAGAGGTGAGTCATATTCGACTTTCTGTTAAAGCCTGCTTATATTTTTCACATTTAGCTGTTCAGAGCATGTCTGTTAACTCCTGGTTCTTTCTCAGAATGCTTTACAAATCTTACAAATATTTGTGCATAAATGATTTATCGTATCTTTCAAATACAGATTTTTCATAAACAATGAACTTATGAAAACACCTTTGAAGGGTCTCACATTTGCTCTGCTCATTAAGATAAGAACAAAACACATAAGATTCAAATCTGTTGGGTTCTTTTGCACGCAATTAGCAGTGCGCAGCTGTTCCAGGAGCGCCACTGTCCACACACAGGTGGGCTATCAGTTTGCAGGAATGGGCGGTTGTGAGGATGGAGTCAGCAGCACAAAACATCCTCAGGCAATAGGAGGCAGAAGATGAATGGATTGTGCCCACAGACTACAAGTAGAACTGTGAGATATTAAAGATACTGATAATAACTTTGATGTAGCACAAATAATTCATATTTCTTTTGCACCGTAACATCTTGTGACATTTTAGTCCCAACTGTGAAGCCTACGCTTTTCGCATACTTTAAGGTGGTTGATAGAAATAAGAGTGAGGGAAATGAAGTCACTGAACTTTAACTTTAGGCCAATTTTAAAGTCCCTTGGTTGTAATCCAGTGTACACTTCATGGGAAATAAGTCCCATTGAACATAGTTGGAGTAATTGTGAATAAGATCATATTGTACATGGTGGCCAACGATGGAACTGGAATAGGAACTAAAGAAGGCTTCTGCTTATAACTTGCCAAGTAGATACTTCTTCAATGAATGATGTTAGATGAATTTGGCAATATTTGCTTCTTTGCTTATTAGGGTTCACTTCCAGTAACCACCCTTTCTTCTATCCTAGTAGCTTGTACAAATTGATTGGTCTGTCATTTGTACGAACAGCCTTCTAAGGATAAAAGTAAAGCTAACTGAATTATAACGTTCTGGTATTTCTTTGTTAAGAGAGGCAGACAGTGGAGAGGGAGGAAACCTACGAGACCCAACTAGGTATTGCTGACCCTTTAAAACCATAAATTACTTGCTTTTGTAAAGTGTGTTATGTTGCCATTTAGGAAACTGCCTGCCTTTCCGTTTCTGGAATTAGGGACAGTAGAAGTATTTTGGGAAAACATATCTCTTTTAAAATAATTATCAAGCAGTTTTAACATGCAGTTTTGAAGCTGGGAACAAATCAGTAAAACAAGGAGCAACAAGAAACTGATATTGGGAATACCCACAGAGATAATGTCAATAAGTACTGGGTGCTTCCCACTCTACTTCCATATTTCTCATTACCATTTCTGAACTTTGGACTTCTGAAACTCCTATATCGCAAAGCCAGATGAATCCAAATGCCTCACCTCCACAATAGGTTAAGTAAATAAACAGCTGCTGTACCTACTTGTTCATTCAAAGCAACTCTCATACAAGCTTCTGACCTGCTTGGAAGTAGGTAAGGCTTCTGAGGATTTTTGTTAGGCATTCAGCAGTGGAATAGCACACAGAAATGCGGCTTTGCTTGGCACAAAGATGCAATAATGAGGAAAAGGTTTGCCTTTTGGACGTTTACTTGTCAGGAAACTGCTGAAAGTACAGTAGCCTTGCCAAGACAAAAGAAACATCTACAGCACTGGCAGCCCTAATTGTATTGTATTCAGACACAACCTTTAGACTCTTCTTTCCCAAGGCTTGTGTTTTAGAGCCCTGCTTGGACCCTGTATATAGCCCTGTTAAACCAACCATGTTTGCTAGCAACCCCTGTGTAAGTTTAATCCCATAGCCAAAGTTCAGCACAGAGAACACAGATGATGTTAACACAGCAATCTTGTGTGTAGAATACTGTAACACCTTCCTAAATCCCAGGTAGACAACCTACAGACAGCCTTGAGCACAATGGTGAAGGAGTGTGGTGGAGTCTCCTTCTTTGGAGGTCTTTAAGCAGAGGCTTGACAACCATATGTCAGGAGTGCTCTGATGGTGTTTCCTGCTTGGCAGGGGGTTGGACTCGATGGCCCTTGTGGTCTCTTCCAACTCTATGATTCTATGATTCTATAGATTACTGAGATGGCCTTGGCTTCCCGCAATAAATAGACAGAAAGAAAAAGGAATGTGGTAGAGAGCAATATTTGCTTCTTTTCTGCTAGCACACCTGTTAACAGAGAAGGCAAGGCAATAAATGTAAAGATGTAAACTGTCATCCTCTTAAGAGTATCTCCAGAATGTGTGTTTGAGAGTAAATAAATATTTTAAGAAATGTTTCTTCTCATGACTAGGGAATGCCCTCGTAACAGCATTCTCAAACATAGCCATGATGCAGAAGGCAGTGCATGCCTTCCTTAGGCTTAAATTAATGTCTTGTTTGTCTTGTTAAAGAAAATTAATGGAATTGAGGAGCTGCATTAGATGCCCAGCATCTCCAGACTCCTGTCTTTATGGCATGAGAATTATGTTATTTCTATGTTCCTAATGATTTAACAATCATGATAAGCAGCAAAGGTTGCCAGACAACTGATTTTTACTGGAGTTGATTCCTGACCACTTTCAGTCAATGCATCATCCAAATGTCTGGTCAAAACTGGAAAATACATTTTTTTCTGGGCATTGTTAAACCACTACAAAGAAGGAGGAGGATTGCCATGAAACAGTACAGATTGAAATTTCTCCATCAAAAGAATTAATTGAAATATAGCCTTCAGTTATCAAAACACTGCCCATGCTTGAATGATCCTCCAAGCCCATGGCTCCAAGGCTAGATAAACCGTAGACAAATGCCATAACCACATGCTCTTCCCTCACCCTTCCCTGCCTCACATCTTGACTTATTTCCCTGGTTTGTTAATCAGCATTCAGACCACATCTGCATTGTACTTTCAAAGCTGCATTATATCCATTTAATAGGCATGCCTTCCCCCATAGAATTATGGGAGCTGTGGTTTGTTAAGGGTGCTGAGAACTGTCAGGAGACCCCTATTCCCATCCCAGAGCTATAAGAGTTCCCTGTGAAGAGGGACTGATTGCTAAGCACTCTGAAAATTGCAGCTCTGGGAGGGTAGTAAGAGCCTCCCAACAAGTCTAAACACCTTTAACAAACTGCAACTCCTAGCAGGGCCAGCACAGCCATTAGGTGGGGTGAGGCCTCTGCCTCAGGTGGCAGAAGCCCTGAAATCAGCACTGTGCCTGCCCCACTACTGGCAGAGAAGCGTCACTGATTTTGGGCAAATTGCACTGATCTTGCTGGAAATTGGCACAATCACACTGGAAATTGGCCCTGATGCCTGCACCGCTTCTCTGCCGGTGGTGGAGGTGACGGGGTGAGCAGCACAGGCAGAGGTATTGGCAGCAGGTCAGGGTGGCACTTCCCGTTTTGCCTTAAACTGTGAAATGGGACATGCTACCCCTGACTCCCATAATTATTTGGTGGAAGCCCTGAGTGTTGAAATCACGCATGGCCAAACTTGGCCCTCCAGATGTTTTTTTGGGACTACAATTCCCATCATCCCTGACTACTGGTCCTGCTAGCTAGGGATGATGGGAATTGTAGTTCCAAAACATCTGGAGGGCCAAGTTTGGCCATGCCTGGTTTAAAGTTGTATCTTGAGGCTTAAGATGTATTGTATGATTGTGGCCTCGTTCTCTGCTGCACCAGAGAGCAGTACTAAAACCAATGGGTGAAGACTGCAAATAAGCTGTTTTAGGATAAACATTAGGAGAAAATTCTGAAGACTATGAGCTGTTCAACATTGGAAGACTGCCTCCGGAGTTGGTGGGCTCTCATCCTCTGGGGATTTTTAAGCAGAGGCTGGATGGGTATCTGTTAGGGGCTGCTGTAGTTGCCTCGTGTTCACATCCTGGATGGTATGTGGCTAGCTTGTCCCATTAATGCAAGGGTTTCTGCTTGTTTAATGGAACTTCACTTTTCCCCCTGTGCACCTCCTACATCTTTTCCAAGGGTATCCCACAAAGCAGAATGTTAGAAAGGAACAGGTAATCTGATCATAACCAGTTTGGCCTTCATTCACAAATGCAAGGCACCATTTGATGCTGCAGTCATTAAGTAACAAACTGGCATATGTGAGCCAGGACTTCCTCTGGATAATGTATTTAAAGGCTGCCGCCTGTAGATGCAAATCTAGCCTATTAAAATTTGCTAAAGTTATGTAATTGACCTCAAGGGCGTTGTTCTTGTTATTTGTGGTAGACAATTATCTCCCTAAGAGTCCCTTTCTGCAAATTCCTTCTTCCAGATGGTACTGTATGAAATGCAAACTTATTGTGTGGACTTAAAAAGCTGTGTGTTGCAATTAATTATCTTTCCCAGAATCTGTGTTATTTACAGGTTGCTAATGAAACCTGCTGTTCTTCCTCATTCAAAAATAATTTCGGACTGCTTCTGTTTACATCTAATGCAATGAAGGAGTTAGTTTTTAGCATTGCATTTCTTTTTTGCTTTTGAAGGGTAAAGATAGACAAATCACCTAACAAACCCTGTCAGTTAAAACCTTGTGTAACGGGGCTTTAGACAGTGTGGCTTTCTCCTCCCCCCCAAAAAAATTATTGGCTTGAGCAGGGTTGGGGAAAAACCCAGGACAGCAAGTGTTGGGGGTGGGGATTATTACATCTAGCAAACTGTCAGAACTTTTGTAATACCACAGTGTTGAATTCCACCCTACAATTCTAACTTAAGTTGGTTTTCATCGTCTACGGACATGAGAGCAAGAAGTGGGTGGTGAAGCATGTATTTCTATAGACGTTCTGGAGGCAGTTAAATCTAGAAAAAGTGGTCTTTCTTTAAGGCAGCCTTCCTCAAACTGGTGCCCTGCAGGACTACAACCCAAAGGTTAGGCTAAAGAAGTTCTCAACACATTCTTCTTGTGATGTCAGCAATGAAGTAATAACTATGTGACTTAGATAGGGCATTGAAAAACCCCTCCCAAAGTTAAACTCTCTTAATTCCATCCATCTCCCCATAAGAGGAATGTCAAATGCATTCTGTTGAAATCATTGGGAGTTAAATCAGTTCTACCTCAGTTGGCTTGTGCCCATGCTTCTCATGTTCCATGAGCACAGCAGTCTGTGGTATTTACCTTATGCACTAATCTTGTTAGTGCAGCATGCATTTTAGTAATCTCAGTATGGTTCAATCTGAGCAGCAATGCACCTGCTTATTGAAACCTCTGATTATTGCTTTTCATTTCACTTTTTGAATCACCACCATGGCCTGTCAGAAGAAACCATTTTCTATTCAATTTTCATATAATGTAAAGAGAGGAGAAAGTACAATTGTATGCAGTGGATTTGGGACGCGGGTGGCGCTGTGGGTTAAACCACAGAGCCTAGGACTTGCTGATCAGAAGATCGGCGGTTCAAATCCCCACAACGGGGTGAGCTCCCGTTGCTCGGTCCCTGCTCCTGTCAACCTAGCAGTTCGAAAGCGTGTCAAAGTGCAAGTAGATAAATAGGTAACGCTTCGGCGGGAAGGTAAACAGCGTTTCCGTGTGCTGCTCTGGTTTGCCAGAAGAGGCTTAGTCATGCTGGCCACATGACCCGGAAGCTGTACCCCGACTCCCTCGGCCAATAAATCGAGATGAGCGCCGCAACCCCAGAGTCGGCCACGACTGGACCTAATGGTCAGGGGTCCCTTTACCTTTATGCAGTGGATTAGACTTAACAGCAGGAACTTCTCTGCCCAGCCCACCATTGTGATGGAGAAGAAAACTGCACCTTTTCCAAATGATTTAGTATGCCACTTCAATATCATTTTCTTCTTGTTTTCCAACTCTTTCCCTCTGCCCCTACAGAATGCTTTCCTCTTTCCAGCACTAGACCTTAATGTCTGAGGTTTTAAGGGAAAAGACAGGTTTCCCCAGCAAAGCCGTTGACCTCATAGCAAGACTCTCGCATCATTACACTACGGTTATAAGTGGTTATGCCAACATACTTTATTACAGTATATTTACTGAAGCAGAAGAGGGGCTACATAGCCAGCTAAGTAGGAGCAGGGAAATCAGTCTGAAATAATTGCATCTGTACACAGCCTGAGTCAGCTTCTAGTTATGAGTAAGTCTCTCAAAATTTAGGCCTTGTTTACCCATTTCATTTTTCTTCCACTTGTATTAAATAGAATAATTCCCCTAATGAGCACAGCCCTTCCTAATTAGCAATTACCAAACCCATTTTCAATAAAATCCAAGTGGTTGGTTATGGGATGCACAGCTCATGGGGTTTGTGTGGAAGTGCCTATGAGCCCAGCCTGATACCCTTGGGTTGTCTAGCCACATGTTTTTCTCTCACGCACCGTCTGTTGTCACAAATAGGTACTAATTGGGATAGTTCTGTTTACTGCCTCATCAGAAAGCCTCAAGCTTTAAAATATGTGGAGTACAAGAGAAAAGATTGTTGTTAACAGGCAATCTCGGTTAGAGATTTCAGGGCAGAATAGAAAATTATAGTGGACCTGAACATTCTACTTTACTGCATCAGAACAATACAGTACAGTATTCCAAATATGAGAACTAAATTGTGAGTAAATGTGATCTTTAGTCTTCCCAGTTAAAAAGTGAACAAACTCTTTTTCATTGAGCCTTGAAGCATTTGATTAATTTTTCTCTGTTCATCTTTCCGTGCAGGGTTGCATTCCATGATTGCATTTAGGGCCAAAAGGAAAGTGTTAAGATCTAGTTCCTGTTATATTTCCAGGCTAATAGAAAACAGGCACCATCATAAATTGTGTTGTAACTGTTCTTCTGCTATTTTTTTTTTAGCCTGCAACAGAATCTTGTGGTTCTTATCAAGATGAAGTGTCTGAAACTACATTTGTATAGCTTTTTAAAATGTAGGAGTTATTTTTAAAAAATCAAAAATCCCCCAAAGAATGTAGCCTTTTTATACAACTGTCTGACCACACACTCTTGAATCTCAATAATGGCTAGACAAAAAGGAAACCATGCTAGTTCATGCATCTGTGGTGTTCAGAAAATGTACGAAGCTGCTATGCATTATTAAGGAATGCATATTTTGGAATGTCCATGTGGACAAAAAGGCCAGGACCCGCTTCTGAGGTGTGATAATAGAGTCTTAGTCATTGGCAATTTAAGCTGTACACATGAAGTAAGGTCAGTGCCATACATGGTCACAAGAACATGGCTGGAATGTACCACCCTGCTTTCATTTCCATGCCTAAGGGACTAAATGTGGTAGAAAATATGATATTCAGTGGAACACATTAGCATAAACCTATGCTGTTAAGTCATGGCTTTTGGGTGAAGCAAGACTGAGCTTTAGCCCAATATTCTGAGTGGTGGGAGAAAAATTCCTGAGCACATATTTTCTCTTATCTTCTCTGGGTGCCATGAACTATAAACTCTGGACAAATGTGTAGCCAAAAACATAAAGAAGCCAAAAAGACAGGCAGAAAGAGAGTGTTGGGGCTTGTCCAGCGGCTGCAATCCCCCCACCTCACACATTAAATGAACATGTGAGGGGATGCTGTTATAAGCTCTTCTGTCACCTCCAACCTTAGTTGCATGCAAGTGCTTAATTGTGAAAACTATAGGTAAGTTTTATCTGCTACATAATGCATGCAATTAAACTCTGCAAATCAATGGCATTTGTCCTGATCTTGATGCATTTGCAGGAAGGAGCCTGGCACAGTCATGTCGTCCACTCAAGCATCTAGGCAACGCTTATTGGTCAAATTAGGCTGAAATTGATTTCTATCTCTAGATTCAGATCAGAGAGTGGTATTCTGAGAGCCGGCGTGGATGGGAGTAGATGAGAAATGTAGAATGAAGGGTTGACATTTGACAAGTTTTTAAGTTTTATTTTGGTTTCAGTTGTGTGTTTAAATTACTGTAACCAGCTTAGAGCCTCTGGGAGTGGTGGGATAAACATCCAAATAACTGAATAGCATTCTAAGGAGTCTTCTTAGGGGATCTTTATCTGTTTACAGTTTGGCTGTAACATAAGTGTTTGCAGTTGTCGTGTACTGAAATGAGTGGGCTGTGACGGAGATCCCAAGATCACTATAGAGATTTGTGATATTTACTTCTCACACTATAGCAGAAGCAGAGAAAGAACACATTTTCCTTTCATTGTGTGGGATAAAAGAACCCGCTCTTAGGCTTCCCAGATTTAAGCATCGAGCTCAACAATACAGTGAGCAATATGTGAGCCCAGACAATAGAGGTAAACGGATACTGTCAGGTTTACGATTGGCTAATACACGCCAGATTCAGATCAATTTCAGATTGTAGGTGTAAGGTGTAATGTTGGATTGTTCTTTGATAGGCAGAGGGCTAGATTCTGTGACTTCAAAGTACATCAACAGCACAAACCGGGATAATTCTACAATGATGCCACGTGGAAGCATAGGGGGGTTTTACATCGTGGGGAGGTGGAGGGGTGCAGAACCAAAACACCACATGCCAGAATAAAACTTTGACTTTCTTCTAAGTCAACCAGCATATGGTTATTGAAAGGGCTATGAAGTGATTCTGGAAGCTTCCATGTATTATATAAATGAAGCTGTTTACATTTGGACTGAACCAGAAATTCCCTCAGTGACCTCTAGCAAGTGTCTTGTCCTTACTGTTTCTCAATCAACACAGCTAGAAAACTCCACAGAGAAAAACCCCACGTTTCAATGAGAACCAGATGCCATTAAAAAGTTCAGATTTTTCTGAGAAATACATTCCAGAATATACTCCTAATAAGAAGCAGAGGGGGAGCACCTTCTAAGTGGGATTTAAATATGATTTTACAGTTTCATGCATTTAAATCTGGTGATAATGTTTTGATTTCTAAAGACAGTTGATTAGAATACCAGTTTGGCTTAGTGGTTTTAATATAGCTAGAGATTAATATAGCTGATCTCTCTCTCTCACACACACACACACTTGTGATTCTTAATAATTTTTAGAATTCAGGGTATATGGATCTTCTTGCCATAATAACACGGGAATCCCCAATGTGATCCTTTCCCATTACCACTAGCAGCAGACTTTGTGTTCCCAAATTTCAGTGGCGCCCTGTGCAATGCTAAACTTTGGTGCCCCCACCTCTCATACTTCGTTCTATAGCACTGCGTGTAGTCCAAAATTGTGCACCAAAAATTCCTCTCCTGCGGACTCCACCCACATCAGCTTCTCACAATGGGCTTTATTGAAGCAAAAAAGGCTAATTGAACAGCATCTGAAGGACTTAGAGCAACAGAGCAATCTGGCCATTATAAAGAAACTCTGTCCTTGGTATGCTTCCCCCCCCCCCCCCAGTTTGATTTCCTGGCACCATATTTGTATAAATTAACTATCCCAAAATACAGACATGCCTTCACACTGGCCAGATTGAATGTGATGCCCTCTGCTGTACTTGAGGGCAGATGCCAAAAGATTCCAAATGGGAAACGACTGCCCCTGTGGAGATGGCAATCTGGAAACAGTGGTTCATGTTCTCCTGTCCTGTCCCCTTTATAAAGACCTGAGGAATGAGATCATCACCCCACTCCTACTCACCATCCCAGGCCACCCATCTGAGGCCACATTGTTCTTTCTGTTATCAGATCAAAATGATCAGACAACAGCAAAGGTTGCTAAGTTTATCGAGGATGCAATGAGATTAAGGGCTACTATCTTGATCATTTGATTGTCCTTTTTATTCATTGTTGTCTTTTTAATTGTATATATTGCTTGTTTTATGTTGCTATGGCTGTTGGCTAAGGCAAATGAAGTTTATCTATCTATCTACAGCACTGTTGTGGTGCCCCCAGCAGCTCAGTGTCTAGTTTTATCCAAAAACTGCCTCTGCTGCCAACCTTTTTCATAGATTGCTTTTAAAACCTCCTAGTAGTATGACAGGTTTAGGTACACTATTGACACCTACACTGGAGACCGAAATAACTGTTAAATAAGGTTGTTTATTAAAATATTTTGCACTGAAATCCAAGACTGTCTGGACCAAATTATTTAACACTTTCTTTGTGCTTTCTCTATATTTGAAGTTAAAATCAAAGCACAGATAAATGCAGCTGTATGAAAGGCATTTGCAGTGACTGCTAAATAACCTCTGCAAATGATGAGAAGATGTAAACAGTTGTCCATCTGCATCTCCCCTCTCCCCTTTTTTGCACTATAAAAAGCAAGCTTCTGGATAATGGATGGCTTTCCACAGATTCTCTCTGAGTGGGAAAAACCTTACAGATTTAATATTTCAGACAAGAGTCTTTGTGTAGAAAATCTGTGATAAAATGCAGCTGTTTAGCTAAAATATTTACAGTGTGTCATCCATTCCCCCCCCCCAAAAAAGACTGCAAACTACACATGTCATCCTGTGCATGTTTACTCAGAAGCTAGTCCCATTGTATTCAATGGGTTGGCTCATCAGGAAGTGACCTTTGGATTGGAGCTTTAATCAACTTAATTGGTTCATGGATCAACAAATCTTTAATCACAACAGACTGAAAACCCTCTCCACTTTATTGGTGGTACCAAGATTGGAGGGTACACAACCATGTAGACATCCTTGCTTCTTCTGCTGTATGTCATGCAGAATGGAAAAAAAATAAAATTAAAGATGGCTTTTCTTTCTAATTCATATCTATCCAAAGCTAGCAGGGACAAACACAAAAGTAATGATGTCTACTGATACGAACGGGAAATACCAAAGCTGTTCCACCCATGTAGAATCAAATACATGCACGGGTGGACTGCTCCAGTATACTTTGAATAGGGGCAAGGTGGAAGCAGATTAACAGCTAAATGATGCTCAAATGTGGACATGATTTAAACATTCACGACGCTTTGTACAAGTAATAAGAGCACTGAATCACAATGCATACATTGCCTTAGAGATCTGTGCAATGGACCTGTTATGCTAGGCCTGTGTTGCCATCCTTGCTCTTCTACTGATGGGAGACAGAGGGACAGTGGGTTGTTTTGAGTTGTGGCCATCTGGCAAGAACATTCATGAGCCGAGATTTCAAATGGGGACAATTTCAACTGGCTCCACACCAGTTCTTAGAAAACAAGTGAGTGACTCAGGGAAAACTGTACTAAGCATTTAGAGGTGTCTTGGGGAAACAATGTTATTCTTTCAAAATATGCTTTTTGTCCCACTAAAAATAATGAGATGCCTTGCTTTGGATAAAATAATTAACTTTATGCATTTGTTCCAGATGGGGAATTTGCCATTTTGGCATAATAAAATAGCTTTTGGCATTGGCCTGAGCATTTCCTGTCTTTGGATAGAGAGGCAGGGGAGATGATTTCAAGGGAGGTTATAGTCTTTTCAATTCAGTGAGATTCAGTCAAGATTGCACTTGGCCTTGTGCATTTGGCCTTTATCTGGTTTTATGAAGGTATCATATTTTATTCAGCTCCATATCACTGAAATAGGATTATGCAAGCATAAAAGGAACAGGAAGCCCTTTCTTATTTCTAATGTACCTGGTAGAAAGAACAAAAAGATGAAAGTAATAACAGCTAATGCAATTTTCTCTTACAGTCTTAATGCAAATGCTCTTTTAGATGTTGCTTATCATACACAGGCAGTGAAAGAGTACAGAAAGCAGGGTGCACAGCTGTTCTCTTCAGTTCCTCTGTTATGACATGCTCTTATGCTCAGATCACAAGACAATCAATGTGAAGGCACTTTTAATTATTCCTCCTCCAGCCATGTGAATGTGGAAGAGGAGTGAAGGATGCTATGATACACTGAATGTGCAACACCAAAGACTAAATTAATAGGGACTTCGGCAGTTGTCAACCATTATATCTAAATGAGAACCCTCACTTTTAGTGGCACTATGTGCTAGGGACACAAAATGCTAGGGACAAAAGAACAAGAGAGGACTATATCATTTTCCACACTGATCTTTTTAGGGGTGTGTGGCTACCTACTCTCAGGGGAAAAAATGTTGGATGACTAGCTGGAGCCTTAGTCTTAACAACAACAACAACAACAACAATTTATTTTTTTGTACCCCGCCCATCTGAGTGGGTTGCTCCAGCCACTCTGGGTGGCTTCTACCAGGGTATACAAAAACACCACCACCACCAGAACAACAGAATGAAACATCACACATTAAAAACTTCCTGATACAGGGCTGCCTTCAGATGTCTACAGAAGGTTGTATAATTTTTTATCTCTTTGACATTTGATGAGAGGGTGTTCCATAGGGCGGGTGCAAATACCAAGAAGGTCCACTGCCTGGTTCCCTGGAATTTTACCTGTCACAATGAGGGAACTACCAGAAGACCCTGGGAGCTAGACCTGGACTGAACAATGGGGACAGAGATGCTCCTTCAGGTATACAGGGCCTTTAAGGCATTCCTATTTTCTAAAGAGCATAGTGAATAAATGTCAATGAAATGGGGCTAAATTCACTGCTAGCTTAACTCTCGGTTGAAATAAATTCTCTTATATATTTATTTATTTGTCATCTGTTTGTTTAAATTTTATCCAGCATTATTCCAAGAGATCCAGATGAATGACATTATTTTATATCAAGCATGGTCTGATAGTCTACTGCGCATAACCTGATGTATTATGTGCAGCTTGTGGGGTGCACATAGTGCAGGTCTAACTTAGAGAAATTCCTCTCCCCTAAAGCAAGTGATCATATATTTGAAGGATCCTCAACAGTAAGATATACTCTTCACATGACAGATAGTAACCAAGACACTTTATTTAGAACAAACTCAAGCACACATTAGGCATGAGAAAGGTTTGACAGAAATCTTATGTTTTCAGCTGCCTCAAGGCCTGGACTGGAAATCCTCCAGACTCTGGTGAACTGGAACACATAAAATGCGGACTGGATTTCCTCCATATTACAGATTTGATCCGTGATTTTTTTAACACTTCCAAATATGAAGATTCTACAACATCTCTAGGCACTTATTCTCTTCACTTAGTGACTTTTCCTTAGGCTTTAACATGTCTAAGAGCTTATCCACACTTCCTCTTGTCCCGCTGCTTTTCCCTTGGGGAAAACTGCTCTTTAGCACTCAGTTGGAGCAAACAACAATTGAGGTTTCCCCCAGATTGCTGTTTGTTCTGATCTATCACTAAATAGCGGGTTTTCCCTTGAAAAGGTGTGGGGCAAGGGGAAAACTGCTCTGAGCCATGCTTTCTAGACACTACACACACGGAAGTGTGAGTGCACAAAGTTGACCTGATGACTTGTTCTCCCCTGGAAGTTTAGGGTCCATAATTGCCCAGGAGCCTACTCAAGTCCAGCAGGCTTCCCACTTTAGATATTCAACCCCCAACATGGGAGCTGCTGCTGCAGGAATGGCAATGGGGACATTCAGAGGGGAGAAAGGACAGTTAACTCTCCCACACTCTCCCCTTCACATGATGGTAATAACATTGCTTTCTGCACATACCTGCAAACATGTTTGCCATCATCACACAATACATTTTTAGGTGTTGGCTTAGATTAATCATGTGACGTTTATTGTTGTTGTCCGACTCTTCGTGACCCCATGGCACTCCTGTCTTCCACGGCCTCCCACAGTTTGGTCAAACTCATGTTGGTAGCTTCGAGAACACTGTCCAACCATCTCGGCCTCTGTCGTCCCCTTCTCCTTGTTCCCTCAATCTTTCCCAACATTAGGGTCTTTTCCAGGGAGTCTTCTCTTCCCATGAGGTGGCCAAAGTATTGGAGCCTCAGCTTCAGGATCTGTCCTTCCAGTGAGCACTCAGGGCTGATTTCCTTAGGAATGGATAGGTTTGATCTTCTTGCAGTCCATGGGACTCTCAAGAGTCTCCTCCAGCACCATAATTCAAAAGCATCAGTTCTTCAGCGATCAGCCTTCTTTATGGTCCAGCTCTCACTTCCATACATCACTACTGGGAAAACCATGGTTTTAACTATACAGACCTTTGTTGGCAAGGTGATGTCTCTGCTTCTTAAGATGCTGTCTAGGTTTGTCATTGCCTTTCTCCCAAGGAGCAGGCGTCTTTTAATTTCGTGACTG
Source organism: Podarcis raffonei (assembly GCF_027172205.1). Taxonomy (NCBI): domain Eukaryota; kingdom Metazoa; phylum Chordata; class Lepidosauria; order Squamata; family Lacertidae; genus Podarcis; species Podarcis raffonei. The sequence continues at coordinate 52,616,384 of NC_070610.1, forward strand.
CTGTCACCATCTGCAGTGATCATGGAGCCCAAGAAAGTAAAATCTCTCACTGCCTCCATTTCTTCCCCTTCTGGTTGCCAGGAGGTGATGGGCCCAGTAGCCATGATCTTCATTTTTTTGATGTTGAGCTTCAGACCATATTTTGCGCTCTCCTCTTTCACCCTCATTAAAAGGTTCTTTAATTCTTCCTCACTTTCTGCCATCAAGGTTGTGTCATCTGCATATCTGAGGTTGTTGATATTTCTTCCGGCAATCTTAATTCCGGTTTGGGATTCATCCAGCCCAGTCTTTCGCATGATGAATTCTGCATATAAGTTAAATAAGCAGGGAGACAATATACAGCCTTGCCGTACTCCTTTCCCAATTTTGAACCAATCAGTTGTTCCATATCCAGTTCTAACTGTAGCTTCTTGTCCCACATAGAGATTTCTCAGGAGACAGATGAGGTGATCAGGCACTCCCATTTCTTTAAGAACTTGCCATAGTGACATTTATATATATGTGCAGAATCCGTAACAGGGAATGGTAGTGAGTTCTGTCCAACTGGATGTTGCTATTAATGTACACTGCACAAGAAGGAAGTAGATTTCTTTGTTGGCTACACCTTTTTATGATTAAAAGGGCTCCAACTCAGCCTGATAAACATAACAAATCTTATCCTGCTAAGAAAACATTCACTTAGAAGGCTGTAAAAATGCAAGGTTGTTAGTTCTCCTTGTTTAATGTCATTGTTTCTTTGAAACTGCACGGGAACATATTTTGTTGATAGGTTATAAACAAGAGCAAAATAGCTCCATTTAGATTGGAGCTATTAGATTTATAACAGCTGTAAAGCATTAAAGCACATCTCAGTGATTCCAAGGAGCATTTATTTTGCAGATGGTAGGAAGATGAATTTCAGGACCAAGATCTTGGCACCCACAGTCATTGTGAAGGGTATATAACGCAGTGATGGAAGTTTTTTGCTTTTTTGCCATACATCTGAATAATTTAATTAAGCAATGCTACTGAGATTTGGGACATCAGTAAAGGCTGGTATTTAGCTTTTACATGTGTGCCATTATTTCAGTATCCCAGACTAAGAATGTAGTGATGAAATAATACCTTTTGGATATACTTACTCACTATAATATATTCACTGAACTATTAATCACAGACTTCAACTTCTGTCTTCTTTTATTTATAATAATTTGTTGCAGCTGGCATTGCTATAGCTCATGAACAACAGGATATATTAGCAATGATTAACTCCTGTGTGGTCATTCAGTAGCAAGTTGGTCATCTCAGGTAATGAACAATTTCATTGGAAGAATTAATCCTTGTCAAACTGTATGTGTGGGACTTTTCAATCTTGATTGAATTTGGTTTTGGAACGACAACTGGGCTTGTCCAGGCATTCCTGTGCAGCACCCATTCATTTTAATGGGGTTTCTGCATGTAAACTTCACTTCATTGTGTCCTGGGTCAACTTTGTGTATCTTCAACTCTGGTTAATGACACCATAATTTTGCCATTGGTGACTTTAACTTCTGCAGCCCAGGAGACAATGACAGGACATGTACAGTGAGTTAAGTAGATTATAATTATCCTTCTCTTCAAACCGAACTGTGCCACTGACTCCTATTCCTTGCTGCAAATCGGCCTTTCCCAGCCTCCTCTAGCCTTCTTTGCCCGAAACTCTCTCCCTTCCCCAGCCTCATCCCCTCTTCTGAGGCCACAACACTCACCAGCTCTGTTTCATCCCCTCCTTGGAAGTTTATTTTGCCTGGCTGGAATGTGTATTTGCACACTGATAATGCTTCCTACCTGGGGACGCAGGTGGCGCTGTGGGTTAAACCACAGAGCCTAGGGCTTGCCGATCAGAAGGTCGGCGGCTCGAATCCCCGCGACGGGGTGAGCTCCCGTTGCTCGGTCCCTGCTCCTGCCAACCTAGCAGTTCGAAAGCACGTCAAAGTGCAAGTAGATAAATAGGTACCGCTCCAGCGGGAAGGTAAACAGAGTTTCCGTGTGCTGCACTGGTTCGCCACAAGTGGCTTTGTCATGCTGGCCACATGACTCGGAAGCTGTACGCCGACTCCCTCGGCCAATAAAGCGAGATGAGCAACGCAACCCCAGAGTTGGCTACAACTGGACCTAATGGTCAGGGGTCCCTTTACCTTTACCTTAATGCTTCCTACATGCCTAGATAGAGGATAGACATGGGTGTGTGAGTACATGTAAAGTTAGTCTACTGTACAAAGGTAAATTTCACATTCATTGCCCTGCCCACTGTTGCCACTGGCATGTGACCTCTTCAAGACTGTCCAGAAGTGAATGTCGCCCTCAGGCTGAGATTCCTAACCCTTGATACAAGCCCTCATATTGTGTCTATATGCATTCTTCTCCATGATTAATAGTTTCAGGAAGGAAATAGTCACAACAGTGACTATTGGGGGGGGAGGAATATCATTTTGAGAGGAGAAATATATTTCAGAAGATGTAATATTAGTTTTATTAATTTTTAGGGGTTGATTATACCCCATCACTGGGGGCAGGGGAATGGAATTACCAGAGCAGCTTACAAAATTTCAAAACACAATAAAACAAGTAAAAAGCATACCAAAAAATTGCCAAAACAGAGAAATCCGCTTCCCTGCAACCACATGCCAAAGCTCTTGTGTCAGTGGATCCTGGAAGAGGGCCACAGATGAAGATTTTAGCACAACAACAGACACATGTAGAGACAGGCCTTTAAGGATCTCCTATGTAAATAGTTTGGCTCTTATGTTGAGGCCCCTTAAGAGACTAACCAGTCTATGATGGCAGGGATTCCAAAATTATTCTGTTATATATATAGAATTAACCACAGTAAACGAAGATAAATGGTGTATTTGGATTAAAGATAAAGGCTTCATATTGTCTGAGGGCAAGTGTATTGATGGAATAATGAGCATACCATGTAGACTCATAGACGCCCTGAAACAAGGGGCTAATTCATTCTAATAACATGAGGGAACCAGGCTCAAAAGATGTGGGAAAGAGGTATCTGTTGTGCTGTCCTGGGCAAGGAAAATAAGTGCAGCTTTTGGGATATAGAGCGGAATCTCAGTTTTCACTTGGCTCAAGGTGTGTATGTGTGAGTTTAAGAAATTCTACTACATTCTAAACAGTTCTAGACTCCACCCCCTTGCTTCCTCAAGTGATTTCTTTCTGGAGTTGCTCCTATCTAGTCAGCTGCTAACATTCAAAAGAACTGTCTTTGGTGTTCTCATGTCATCAGGCAAGTAGGGGTGATAATTATGGATACCCTGAAGTTTTGAGTTTTCAGGTTGTTTAAAAAAAGAGGGGTTTATTTTTTTACTACCTCACGAGTTGTACATTTTGATTGCTTGAATTAGCCCACAATGTTGCATTTTGTCAAATGTCTTAAATGTTTGACTTCTGGGTTTGCGGCGTTTGGGAGCCTATTTGTTTGACAACTAAGCCTTTCAAGAACCAAAGTACCTCTCTCTCTCTCTCTCTCTCTCTCTCTCTCTCTCTCTCTCTCTCTCTGTGTGTGTGTGTGTGTAAAAGCATTTATACATAGAGCCATACAATAAAAGCCATATATAAAATTGAAATCAGCTATTATAGAAAACTGTGTTCTTAATTACCTGTATAGGCCTGAAGGGATCAAAGAGTTTTCAGCAGGCGCATAAAAGTTGAAAGAGAAGGCGCCTTTGAAACCGTGTTACGTAAATCACAAAAAATAGATTGGAACATTATTGATATGTAGAGTGGGTTTGTATCCTGCCACTTCCAGTGACTCTCTCTCAGAACTGCTGACAAGTACTTTTTATTTAAAAAATAAAAATCGTAAAATACCGATACTGTCTATATAAGGACAACATAAAGCACAGCACAAACTACTGCCAGCAAAACAAAAATAGTCAGGTTAAAATGATTTATTGAACCAAAAATATAAAAAAACCTGAGCAAAATTGGAAAAGGCATTTGCCTTCCCCACCCCCACCCCCCACTGAGGTTGGTGCCAGAGAGTGTATTCCAAAGTTTGGGGCCACCACCAAGAAAGCATTGTTTTGGGTTGCCACCCACCTACCTCAGTTCTGATGCCCAGAACAGGGCCCCGAAGCAGATCTGTGTAGTGAAGCCGGTTTTTGATGAAACAGGTGGTAATTTTGCATGCAGTGTCCAGTGCCTTTTTTATGGGGGTATGAGGGTACTCAAGAGTATGCAGTACCAGCACCTTTCTTTCTGGAAGAAAAGCACTGGCAACATCCATTTCACTCTTCTTTGCAATCCATTAGTGCAGGGCAACAGTGAAAGCTCATAGTGCTGAATAAAAGCACCATTAACTTTTCATAAATTCACTGGTGTGCATTGTGATGAAGGAAATATTAGCTGATATGACTGATCAATATCCCTAGACTGCAACCTTGCCTGAATTCAGTGTAGCTTGGGTTGGGTGTCTATCTGAAAGAAGAACTGCAGCCTTACTAAAGGTAAAGATAAAGGGACCCCTGACCGTTAGGTCCAGTCGTGGCCGACTCTGGGGTTGCGGCGCTCATCTCGCTTTACTGGCCGAGGGAGCCAGCGTACAGCTTCCAGGTCATGTGGCTAGCATGACAAAGCTGCTTCTGGCGAACCAGAGCAGCGCATGGAACGCCGTTTACCTTCCCGCCGGAGCGGTACCTATTTATCTACTTGCACTTTGACGTGCTTTCAAACTGCTAGGTTGGCAGCAGCAGGGACCGAGCAACGGGAGCTCACCCCATCACGGGGATTTGAATCGCCGACCTTCTGATCGGCAAGTCCTAGGCTCTGTGGTTTAACCCACAGTGCCACCCGAGTCCCTTACTACAAGAGAGAAAAAAATCTTTTCTTTTAAAAATACTTCTGTCTTTATGATCACTTGTCTATATAATGTGTTACACTGTTGTTCCAGGAATTTCTACCTGTGGAGCACGTGAAAGGATTTTTTTTTGGGAGGGGGGAGATTGCAAAACAATCCACTTAATTTTTTTTAAAAAACTGCCCTATACCTGTTGAATTTGTCTGCAAATTCAACATATTAAATTCATCGTTCAGACTAGTGAAAGACTGCAGCTCTGTGATAGAATGTCTATCTTGCATGCAGAAGGTCTCAGGTTCAATCCGTAGCATCGCCAGGTGGGACTGGGAAATACTTCTGCCTGAAACCCTGGAGTGTTTCTGCCTGTCAATGCAGACATTACTGAGGTAGATGGTGTGACTCTGCATAAGGCAGCTTTTTGTGATCCCAAGACTATAGAAAGGAAGCATTTTAAAGCATGATAATGAATCTATTATCAACTTCTAACTTAAAAAGTATTTATACACTTCTTAACATAGGAGTGTTCTGGGTTTCAGTTAGCGAAATGTATGAAAAAAACAATCAGTTAATAACTGAAGTTATGACAGATTGAGTAAAAAAAAGTGGGCAGTGTAGTTTTCCTGTATTTACCAGATGGCCATGTTCCTGATGCTGGCAGATAGGTTGGATTTTCTCTCTCTCTTTCAAATCATCTATTTATATAGTTCCAAACAAAACACACAAAGTTGATAATTCAATAGGAATGTGAATTTATGTTCAGAAAGGGAACCAAAGAGCATCATACCAGTTTGCTAACCCCAGAATTAGTTTTGCCCTGCCAAATAGGTGTGTGTAGTGCAACATGCCTACTCAGAAGTAAGACTCATTTAGTTCAGTAGGACTACCTACATTCCACCAAAATGTATACAGGATTGCAGCCAAAGTTGCTCTAGGGGATCTTCCAGGGCAGGTTGGCAGGGTAAATGTTTTAAATGCAAACTACTGTGAAGAACATCCAAGAAGCAGCACTGGAGATCCAAAGAAAGAAACATGGGATGCAAGGTGAAAGGAACATAGAAGGAATATGATTTTACCCCCATAAGAGGAGGCAGCTTTGTACATTTATTATTGCTCCTCTTTCCCACAGAATTTTTCCAGGAACATGTTGATAATAGGTGCTGGATTATCAACTTTTGCCAAATCGATTGCTTGCCAATAATGAGTTGATGCTCCCTGAAGAATGGGAGCTTGTAACTAGAAATTCACTTGTGCCCCCCCCCACCCCAGCTTTTGGAACATACCCCTCTTCAATTAGCGGGAGGGACAACTTTCAAAGATTGCTTAGCAATTTGCTCAGTTTGGTGGGGGGCACACCCCAGAATTCATTGGCCACAACCAAGTGGTGGTTAAGAGGTTTCTGGGTATATTCAAGGAAGTACAATAAATTACTGCAGGAGACTGAAACCATATTAAACAACATCTATCTTCCTATCTACTTACAGCTATGCAACTTTGGTTCATATTATCTTTTCATCCTGCACTACAGCAGATTTCAAAAGTAGATCACATAATGATCACAGCATAGAGGTTCTTAAAGTTGTAGAAAATGTGCCTTACATCAAACCACTTTGTGACACATTTCAGACTCCAGCACAGAAAGAAAATGATGATGACACATTTCGTCAGTGTTTAGTCCCATCTGCTAGTCCTCCTACACTACTTCACAAAACTGTAGCAATTTCACTGTCACGAATCTCACAGAACTAGCCATCGTGATCTAAGTTATTTGAAGGATATAATGCAGGGGTAGGCAACCTAAGGCCCATGGGCCACAAGTGGCCCACGGGGGTCATTTAACCAGCCCACGAGCCGCCCCCAAATCAAGCCGCCTGTTCGGAGAGTCCCTGCACACGAAAGTGGCGCAGCGTGACATGGGGACTCATTTCCGTGGTGCCAGAAATCGTGTCCGCGCATGCTCAGAAGCAGAAAATCGCAGCTGCACGCGAGCGATCCAGCCTATGGAGGGATCTCTGCTGGAGTGAACCGGCCCAGCCAAGGTAAACCTTGCCGACCCCTGATATAATGTAAAAGAAATATGCCTTTATAGACTAACAGTCCCTTCTCTCTTTCTCCCTCTCTAGTGTTTTATTTGTTCAGTGTTGTTGTACATAGTAGTTGAGAAGAACTCAGTTCCATTCACTGCATGAACTGAAGACTTTGTTAAAGTAGATAATTAAAGTAGTGAAATTAATAAAGTAGATAGATTAGATAGATAGATAGATGATAGATAGATGATAGATAGATATAGATAGATATAGATAGATAGATAGATAGATAGATAGATAGATGATAGATAGATAGATAGATGATAGATAGATAGATAGATAGATAGATAGACAGACAGACAGACAGATAGATAGATAGATAGATGATAGATAGATAGATAGATAGATAGATATAGATAGATAGATAGATAGATGATAGATGATAGATAGATATCTCCCAGATCTAGTTACATAGGTAGCCCAACACACACATGAGAAAACATGCTCAAGCTACTGCATGAGTGGGCTTCTCCAATCAAGTCACAGTAACATTTTTCACTGAAGTCAAAGGAGAACACCTTTCATCAGATCTCCTGTGGGTACAAGGTTCCACACTAGGTCCTGCAGGGCAGTACCAGGGACAGCTCCCAGTGCAAATTCCAGGAAGCAATGAAAGTTGCTTCCTGATTTGTCTGAGCTAGTTGAATAGTGATGCAACTCCTGCTGGTCCCCTTAGCTCTGCCCAAGACTTTAAAGTGGCAAAACTCTGACTTGGAGCTTGGCCCTCAAATGTCTCCGGCTGCACCCTCTGACTTCTTTGTCAGCAGCTTTTAGGGGTGTGATTCCGTTTTATACATCATAAACTACTGTTCCTTTGTAACTTCTGCACATGTCATGGAGTACATCTGACTGCACCTTATCTAAGACTACAATTCCTTAAGGTTATTATAATGAATCACCACATTTAGATTATTTAAGATGTAACGGGACATGGAACTCAGAATCTGACTGTGCAATTGAGTCTTCACATTAGAATAAGGTATTGAGATAAATTCCTAAACCACCACAGGATCTGTGCTGACTGGTGCAAAATTCTTGCATGTATCTATTGCTTCCTCCACAGCTCTTTTTAAAGCTATACCTCTCTAGTTATACTCTATTATAGCTCTACTAGTAGAGCTATACTCTACTAGTTCAAATTGATTTCACTCAGATATTATGAGAAAACTTTGATCAGAAGTGGCTAAGGAAATTAACTGATTTCACCTTAGAATCATAGAATCATAGAATCATAGAGTTGGAAGAGACCACAAGGGCCATCGAGTCCAACCCCCTGCCAAGCAGGAAACACCATCAGAGCACTCCTGACATATGGTTCTCAAGCCTTAAAAACCCCTTTTTGGAATTAATTTGGAATTAGCAAATGTAATAATTGGCACAGATCCTTATCTCCCCATCTCTCCCAATTGACATTTTGCTTTGAAGCACCAATGGTCTGGACTTCAAAGTGCAGTGTTGGGCTGTTTGAAAGCCCTTTTGCAAACACCCCAACACTGGTCTTTAAACCTCCGGTTTTGAGGCCCACACTGCTCTTTGAATCCTCTGAAAACCCATGGTTTAGAGAACAGCACAGGGATGTTTATAAAAGGGCTTTCAAATAGCCCTACACTAAGCTTCGGCTGTGTGCAGTCAAACCAAGCAGAATTTAGCCACCACCCATTGATTATTAAACATATACAGTAAACAGTCTTAAGTCTGGAAGATACATGACTGCTGCTTCTGATCAATCACCAGCAGGCATTAAGCAATGTTCAAGAGCAATGCCCACCTGAACAATGTTTCCTTTTATTTGTACTGACATTTCAGAGTACAAATTCTCCTTCATAATGTAACTTAAACCATATCTTTTTAATGCAATATGATTGTGTGTAATCATAATGCCCCGACTTTGACATAAAAAACATAGCAAGCATTCTTCTTTTTCATGACTTTCTACAGTCCACATAGCTCGTAACAGCCTCAGCCCTCTGCTTTTAATTACAGAATGGTCTGCATGTTCTTCTTTTGGCACAAATTATAATCTGTTTTATGTCATAATTTAGCTTGTATAAACCACTGTGCATTTTCAACTTATTTTTGTTACTTTAAAATAAACCAAGCACACTGTACATATTATTATTATTTTTAGACAAGGTGTCTGGTTTTCTCACTGTTTACATTAAATAATCCAATGGCTTTTTATATTATTTTAATCCAGTGCTTTTAAATAAAAATAAAAATATAAGGGAAATGTCTTCACTTTTTAAAAACCCATCATTTCCCAAGAAACAAGGAGGATCCTTCAACCCCTGCTGACATCTTTGTATTTCATTACACAAACAAATACTTTAGTCTATGGTGGTATGTTCAGTGTTAAGAATGGTTGCCCTGGGTCATAGAGCTTTGAAATATAGAGTGAACAGCATGGAGGCCATCTTCCAATGTTAGGTTTAGCCCTCAAGCCAACTGGGGCTGGGAGTGATATTCTTCCCTTGTTCTTATCACAGAGCCCTGAGAAGAATTTATGCCACTAGTTTGTGGTGATGATCTCCTGACAAGTCAGCAGAGAGAGGCCTACTCTCAGTGCATAATAATCATGGGGCACTTGAGTCTAACAAGCTGTATTGGAAGGACCTTTGCCAGTTGCCAGAATCACAGCCAGCCAGTTGTAAAGTATGTCTCATGGTTGAGGTCCAACCTTGCAGCTGCTACATTTCATTTTCACGAAGTTCATTTCACAAGCTGTGAGGTTAACTAGCCAGACAGGGTTGGAGAGCAAATGACTACAAGAAGTCAGCTGTTTAATTAAGTTGAATTGCTCCAATTAATCAGAGGCACTTTCCCCGAGCAATCAAAAACTTTGTAAGCAAGGTGGTATTCTATAACGTACACAGTAGGATGTGCTTAGCTATAACACACTAGAATGATCTAGCAGCAGTTGATCAAGTGGCACAAGGGTGCCTCAGACATCACTGCTGGAAGGACTGTTTGGCTAGCTTTCCCTGGCACTGACATGGCCTACTAACATCAACAAAGGCAGGCAGCCAGGAACTGCCAACTTGCATGGTACTAACCAAAGATCCCCCTGACTCCATTGTCACCCCGCTATGGTACCAATAAGGGTACGGTTTTCTCAATCATTCTGCAGCAGTGATAGGTGGTTTCCACTCATGGTTTCTACTAGTGGAGCCCTGTCATTGGCTGCTTGATCATTTACCTCAAAGGCTGCATTTGCATGTCACAGTAAGCCATGGCTAGCGGTTGATCCTTGCTAGTAAATGGAAGCAACAGTGATCCTTGGGCTTTGTTGCAATGGCATTAGAACAGGAATGAAATGTTAAACTTTCGGGTAAAGAAGATAAGATGGTCTTCTTTTCTGAAAAGAAAAACATGGAAATTGAAAAGGAGAAGGCAATAAAATTTGCTCAGGAAGCAGAAGGATCTCTAAAAAATTGCAAGCAGGGACAAGTTCCATTCAAGCTTCATCCATGGTTTGTTGTACTACAAACAAACCATGATCAGCAAGTCAATGCTTGTTCTTAACTTACAAATCAGGGTTTGTTTGAGTGAAACAAACCATAATTCCAGATTTGGGCAGAATGCCATGCCAGGAAACATGATTTGTTGTTTCTGTCCACTAGTGGGAAGAAGCAAATTGAGAGATATGTATGTATGTGTTCACAGTAAGCCATTGACTGTGGCTTAACGTGATGTGTAAAAGCAAAGTAAAGAAGGCAGATTTCCTTTCTGAGGGTGGGGTACTAGAATGAGTTGCTTTGTACAGTTAAAAAGAGGACACAGTAATAAATAAATCAAAATATTTCTTTTTTACAGTTTAATTTGTAAGTCTCTGGGGCCAGGGTTTACATTTTTTATAGAAACATGTTCTAGTTTTAATAGTAAATGTCGGAACTGAGGAGCCTTTTGCCTTTAGCTATAAAGCAAAAGAATTTGTGCTTTTTTTGTAGGTACAGTACAAACTGATCTCAGAGTCTACAGCCATTCCACAATAGGATGAATGAACTCAAGGACATGCTTTCTTAGGGGGTCTCATAAAGGGCAGTTTTCCATGCTGTTAACATCTTACTTTAGCACAGGAAGGGATCCTTTGGCTTTAATACGTGCATGGAACAGTGTTTTTTGTCTGTCAAGTATAGATCATCATGCAAGAGTGATAAAAATGGCATGCACATAAATTAGTTCCTTTTTAAAAGCTGGCTTGTCTTGTTTTCCTTTGCACATATTCCTAGTATCATCTGCCTTGCTCATGTTTCCACTGTGGACCTCAGTGCTTGAACAATCTTGCTGCCCCAAAACTAGATCAATGTAGCCCAGAAGAGGTATGGGATGAAGACCCAAGTGTGCCATAGCTCTTACCCGAGGAAGGGCTACAGCTCAGTTGTAGTGCAAATTATTTTCATGCAAAACGATTCATGTTCAGCCCCTGGCATATCCAGGTAGGGCTGGGAAAAAACCTTTGTCCGCAGCCCTGGGGACTCACTGTGAAATATTGTATAGATAATACTGTGCTAGATGGGCCATGCTCTGAACTGGTATTAGGACAGTCAGCTTCCTGTTTCACCTCTTCAATGAAGGTCAAGATTTCGCATAATAAAACCAGGGCATGGAGCATAAACAGTGATGGATCGTGGGATGTATGTGACCTCTTCACTCACAAATATCTGCAGTAGATTGTATGGAAAAACTGTTGCTCTGGAGGATTAGTGTGTGGCTACTGGAGTGTTGATGTCTCAGTATATGGGAATTTTTATTAGCTGCTGAGAACCTATACTTGTCCTGATGTTTATGGCTGCTGATGATTTTGGAAATAATCCCTATTGGGAATCTGACTGGAAATGCACTAAACCTCCATAGTGGGTTTTGGGGAGCTACAGGGGGTGTGCTGAGTAGGAGATGGGGGGGCGCCCTATAGGCTTCCACTAGCACACAGAGTCTGTTGAACCTTGGGTTTTTTAAAATGCTTTTGTCCCAAACTGACTTAATGCAGGATGGAATTTTTGTTCACAGATAAGAGTAGTCTTGTAAAAATTTAATGGTGATGCGGTCAGGAATTAAAGGTTTGCTTTCAACAAATCAATAACATTCTGATGGCTTCATCTATGGTTTGATAATCCTGACCAAACATAGGTCTTTGTCTATACCAGGGATGGCCAATATTATACCCTCCAGATGTTGTTAGAGTAGAACTACCATCATCGCTGGCCTTGCTAGTTGGAGTCAGTGTGAGATGAAATTCACAGCATCTGAAAGCCGCCACAAGGGCTTCCCCTGATATATATTGTGTATCACTGACTGTCACTTAGTTTAAGGTCGAAATGAGCCTGATATGTAAAATATTGTAAGCAGATATTTTACCCCTGTAAAACCTCTGTAGGGTTTATCATACCAGTATTTTCCATTCTTGGAAATGTCAGGCTATTAGAGCTGGTTTTCTTCATTCATGGTGGAGCTGCACAAAATATTGGAAGACCATTTTGGAAGCAGTTCAGCTGATTTTGGCTATACTGTACAAGAACTCAACGCATTGACACTTTAAACAGTCAAGGTTTCCTCCAAATAATCCTGGGAACTGCAGTTTGCTAAGAGGGTGTTAGGAGAACCCTATTCCTCTCACAAAGCCACAATTCCCAGCAACCAATACCTCTTACCAGAGAACTCTGGGAACTGTAGCTCTGGGATGGGAATAGGGGTTTCCTAACACCTCTCAGTAGTGCCCTTAGCAAACTACAAGTCCCAGGATTCTTTGGGAGAAGAATCCTAGCATGATTTATACTGGCATGATTCTGCTTCAAATGTATAGCGCAGATGGGACTTTGCCAACCAACCTAGTCCCCTCTAACCATGCTGACTGGAGCTGATGGAAGCTGTAGTCCAAACTATCTGAAGGGTTTGGGTTGGCAAAGGCTATTATAAGGTTCCCCCCCCCCTTCTCTTGAATATTGCACATGCACATTTAGTTCCCCTTGTCATGAGGTTTCTCTATTATGGAAGAGCAACTTCTCTGTTAGTGCTAGTGCTTGTCTGCGTCTTTCATTTTTGTCCTTTGGTGGTACAGCTATTATGTCTGCTTCTTTACCAAGTTGGTTTTTGCTCCTGCTTACCTGATCTGGATAAACCTTTGAAAGTTGGTTTCCTACAGAGGGAAAAGTAATAGTGATTCAGGCGACCTAGTTAAAAATCTGCTTATACAAACCCCCCACCCACCCATGTTGAGAATGAACGGTAGGGGGAACAGCAAACAAAGGCATTGCTAGTCCCCAGGCAAAAATCAAGGCCCCAGAGTCCAATGAACTTAGAACATTGCAGGCTGCTTCTGCCAAGCATGGGACTCTGAACAGAGCAAGCTACTTCCTTCCAGCACTCAGCACAGCCAGTTCCAAGCTATAGCCTTTATTCCCAGGCATACACCAGCAGCCTCTCTGTCTGATTTCTGTGTAAACCGTATTCATTCCATATGGCTGCCCAGTAGTCCCTTGGAGACTTCCTTGCATCGGAGAAATTGGCACACGATCAACTTAAATTTCCCCAGCACTTCTTCTTCACAATCAGTGGGTCATGATTCTGTGATCTAGTGAATCCCTTTTTTGTTGTGAGAGCTTGAGTGAGCACAGAGGGCCCATTCACCAGCAAGGGATTCACATTCACTGGAACAGAGGAGGCTGCTCTGGGTATGCTCAAAGACGATTCCCCATTCAGCTCAATTAGGCACGCTCCCTTGGACTGGGCACATCCTGTATGCGCATCAGGGCACACACAGAAAGCTCTGGATCAGGTGTGCATTGTTCTAGCCTAGGAAGCTGCCACAGCAGGTTTATTTGCCAATCTAGCTCAGTACCATCTTCTCTCAGGCTACTTCCACCCAGCCATTTACTGTGGAATAGCAACGCCTGCTTTGGTTTGCCCACTTTTTACGAAGCAACTTTATGGTGTCATGAACAAGCCACCTGCCAGCTTTTTTTCAAAACTCAGAAAATCTGACTTTTAGAAATTCGGTGGAATTGCGCTGCTATTCTGGCTGCTTATGTCCTGTACAGATGGCTGTTTCTTAGACTGCTCTAGCCTTTTCCTTCTCTGTGGTCTGTCTCTCCACTCTAGGTATCAGCCTTGTTACTTTAGCCCTTTCCTTTCCAAATAGTGTGCTTTTATATCTGCCCGCCGCCCCTGCCCCCAATGCAGCAGGGGGAGATCATGATTGGGAGTACAATAGAGTATTTAGCCCTTTTCCCTGCATGCAACAGCCCCAATGAATACTGTCCTCCTCCCAGATATTTGAAGCTGAGGAAAGGGAGACTGCCCATGTAGATACTGAGGGTTAGAAGTCTGAAAGCATGAGGTGCTTTCAGGTTAAAGCAGAACAGCAATGATGTGGTTCTACTAAATCATGCATGTCTGGAATTATTTATTTATTTATTCATTCATACATACATACATACATACATACATACATACATACCCTGCCCATCTGGCTGAGTTTCCCCAGCCACTCTGGGCAGCTCCCAATCGAGTTAAAAATAGTACAGGATTAAATATTAAAAACTTCCCTAAACAGGGCTGCCTTCAGATGTCTTTTAAAAATAGGATAGCTGCTTAGTTCCCTGACATCTGATGCGAGTGCATTCCATAGGGCTGCGCCACTACCAAGAAGGCCCTTTGTCTGGTTTCCTGTAACCTCACTTCTCGCAATGAGGGAAGTGCCAGAAGGCCCTTGGTGCTGGATCTCAGTGTCCGGGCTGAACGATGGGGGTGGAGACGCTCCTTCAGGTATACAGGACCGAGGCTGTTTAGGGCTTTAAAGGTAAGCACCAACACTTTGAATTGTGCTTGGAAATGTACTGGGAGCCAATGCAGATCTCTCAGAGCCGGTGTTATGTGGTCTTGGCGGCCACTCCCAGTCACCAGTCTAGCTGCCGCATTCTGGATTAATCGCAGTTTCCGGGTCACCTTCAAGGTAGCCCCACATAGAGTGCATTGCAATAGTCCCAGCAAGAGATAACTAGAGCATGCACCACTCTGGCAAGACAGTCCACGGGCAGGTAGGGTCTCAGCCTGTGTACCAGATGGAGCTGGTGGACAGCTGCCCTGGACGCAGAATTAACCTGTGCCTCCATGGACAGCTGTGAGTCCAAAATGACTCCCAGGCTGCTCACCTGGTCCTTCAGGGGCACAGTTACCCCATTCAAGACCAGGGAGTCCCCCACAACCACCCGCCCCTGTCCCCCAAAAACAGTACTTCTGTCTTGTCAGGATTCAGCCTCAATCTGTCCTGCAGGGTTTCTGACAAAAGTCTTTCCCTGCTACCTGATCCTTTTATCTGGAGATGCCAGAGTCTGCACCCGGGACAGTATTCATGCAAAACATGAGCTTTACTCCAGAGCTTTCATACTTTGTCTGCATTTCCTTTTTACTTGCAGATTACTTTCTTTCCTCCCTTCTTCCCAAATCAGTAGGCCTTGCTTCCCCCAGATAATCTAGTAAAACCACCTGAAACTCTACCAAGTGGCAACCACCACTGGAGAGTTTAATGCCATTTTGTTTATTATTGACAAACACTTCCTTCTACATTTCTTGTGGGCAGGTGACAAGATGCCACTCCACAGAGTCACTAATGTAATTTCCTACCACTTCAGATTTGTTTGATAGCCAGAAGAGAAACAGCCAGTGTTGCTCCTTCACTTTGTCATTTCCAGTGTAGTAAATGCTTTTTCAGCTTGTTGTCTCTGGTGAATCTCTTGTCCACAGTCCCGACATGCAGTATTTAGTGCAGGAAGCTAATCAAAACAATTTGTGCAGTCCTTTAAATCTGCAGCACTCAAAAGACAGTTGCAGTAAGAGCTTTGCAAAAGGGTGCAAATCAAATCTGAAAGCAAGTTCTTGATGAGAGAAAAGGAGGAATGACTGAAAAAAGGCACAATTTCACTGAGATCTCTGATAAAACTGAAGAACAATGATACAATATATGATCCAGAAAGGTGGTATGTTAACTGGAATCATGGAATAATAATAATAAAAAAGATTTGTGGCTGACATATAGTGGAGGATTTAATGCTAATCTTGTTGGCAATATATTCAAAAAGCTATCTGCAGCTAGTCATTGCATAGATCAGGTCACCTGCCACGACTCTTGTCTTTCTGACTGCACTCACCAGCCCAGCTCCAGCTGGAACGCATGACCATGTATAATTGTAACCACTCTTGCAATGCTTACTACAAAAGCTGAAGTGACCCACTGGCTTACTAATGTTTAGCATGCTGCTTGTCAAATGCCAGCTGTTGTGTTGGCCTGATTTTAGCTAATTGCCTACAGCCGTGGGTACTCAGGATTGTCAGTCTGGCCAGTCTCAGCTTTTATATCCAACCCTATATCCCCCTGATTCTAGTAGCTGTGACCAAAGAGCCCCAGCTCCAGTCACCATGCATCCTAGCTATTGATTGATTGATTTATCAGCCTGTTAGCCATTTACAAAATAAACACCGTAAAATCAATCTGATAAGAGTAGTGTCACAGGAAGCACATATTTTTCCTGAAAGTTACACAGTCCAAAACATCTGCTCAGGCTTTTTCAACCTTGGGTCCCCAGATGTTGTTGGACTACAACTCCCATCATCCGTAGCTAGCAGGACCAGTGATCAGAGATGATGGGAGTTGTAGTCCAACAACATCTAGGGACCCAAGGTAGAGAACAGCCGATCTCGGGGCACCAGGTCAGAGAAGGCTGCACTCGAGTCTCAGACTCACTCCATCGCATCTCTTCAGAGTCTACCACATGCGCTTTGATCTGGAAATTCCTCCACGGGGAACTAGGGGAATGAACAACCTGCCTTCATGCCTAGAGAACCACCACAAGCTGCTTTCTGTCCACAGCTATAGCAACTCAGCAAAGCATAATGAGCGGCACTACTCCAGCTCTGATTTTCATTGGCATCTGAACAAAGTTCTGTCTCATTCCACAGCACCCCATCTATGAAGTCTATAGGACTTTAAGTGATGTGGGAAAGAACAAAAAGTATGAAGGAATTATGATTAGAATTAGATTTGAAACATGCTAACATTTCCGCTCTTCTCTCTCTTTTTAATTAATTAGCCTCCAACAAAGATTCCCATTCCCAGATATAATTCTTGCTATACAATGAAGATGCTAGACCCACTTCTGTGGTGAGGGAATTCCCATTTGGGCTCACTTTGGGGACTGTCACAGAGAATGCTTTCTCCCAGGACACCATATGGGCTCATGTCAAAGGATCTACTAAATATTTCATGCTGGGATGAGCCATTGTTAAGAGCCTGTTTTAAAACCAGATACAGAGGAAAGGACCAAGCAAATCCCTCTTTGAAAACTATCCCATAGTTTAGGTGCCACAACTGGAAAGGCCCTCTCTCCTGTTTGCACCAACTGCACTTCTCTTGGCAAAGGGACAAGGATTGCTTCAGAACCCCAGATCTCAGGCAGGTTCACAAAGTAGAATCCTGAGATATATTGGTCCAGTTGGGTGCCTGAAAGGTCCATGCTAACTCCTTGCATTGCGTTTGGAATCAAATTGATATACAATGAATATGACATGACATTGGCTTAATTTGGACAGTCCTGCTAACCCCAGAAACAAGCTTGGCTGCTCCACTCTAACCCAATGGAAGTTTCCAGACAATCATCAAGTCCCTTATAGACTGTAGTGCTCTTCCCATACTGTGTCCTACCTTTATATTTCCTTATTTCCTGCTTTGTGGACTTCCTTGCGATGGATGCTTCTTTGCTGTCCGCATATCTCTCTAGAAGCTTTCTTTTAAAACTTTATTTTTGTTTTCCATTTAGATTTTGCAGTGATTTAGAGGCATCGCAAGCACTACAGCCATTACAGAGGAAGCATTTTTCTACATTTCTCCTCAGAAGTGTTTTTGGTGCCTGCACTGCTGCCAACTCAGTTTCTAAAGTAAGTGTTTGGTTGCAGTTTTCCTCTCTCCTGTAAGACACATTTTGCCATTTAAATTATTATGTGAAGCTGATCCGCCTAAGTTTTGTGCAAGCAAATCAGGATGAATATCAACAAGTTGTCTGATAGTGTAAGCAGTCCTAGCCTGAAGAATGGGCTGCATCGTGTTGCAGGGTATGAGATGGGAACTTGTGGCCCTCCAGATTTGGTTGGGTTACAGCTCCCATCATCTGTCATGCTGGCTGAGTTGGAGTCCTGCAACATCCATAGGACTAAAGTTTGACTAAAGAAAGTGGAATAACTAGATATGGAGCTCAGTCTGTATTAGGAACAAAATGGTCAGAAAACATGTGGTTTTATTTATTTGTTGCATTTAAAGGTAAAGGGACTCCTGACCATTAGGTCCAGTCGTGGCCGACTCTGAGGCTGCGCTTTATTGGCCGAGGAGCCAGCGTACAGCTTCCGGGTCATGTGGCCAGCATGACTAAGCTGCTTCTGGCGAACCAGAGCAGCACACGGAAACACCATTTACCTTCCTGCTGGAGTGGTACCTATTTATCTACTTGCACTTTGACATGCTTTCGAACTGCTAGGAGCAGGGACTGAGCAACGGGAGCTCACCCCGTCGCGGGGATTCGAACTGCCAACCTTCTGATCGGCAAGTCCTAGGCTCTGTGGTTTAACCCACAGCGCCACCTGCGTCCCTTATTTTGTTGCATTTACATTCCACCTTTTGTCCAAGGTGGTGTACATGGTTCTTCCTTTTCTCATTTAATCTTCACAACAGCCCTGTAGAGGCAGATTTAGGGCACTGCAAGCAGTGTGGGGGCACTGAGTCTGCAGCCAAGGAGGGTGCCTTCTCAAAGTCCAGTAACCACTTGCCCGAGGCATGAGGACTCTGACAGGGTCCTAGAGTCCTCCTCCTCTTTCCCAAAGCTGGGCAAGTGTTTACTTTGGGCATGAGATGGGATAGCTCTAGGACCCTGCCAGAGCCTCGCACCTCCTTCTCAAAGTCCAGCATCTTGCTTTGCCAGCTTTGGGAAAGGCAGCACGAGGGCTGCAGTGTGTGTGTCAAAGTTTGGCCTTGCACAGGACAACGTATTACCAGGTCTGCACTTGAACCATGTAATATTGGTTAGGCTGAGAGGCAGTGATTGGCCCAAGGACACACAGTGAGTTTCATGGCTGACTAGGGATTTGAGTAGGGACGCGGGTAGCGCTGTGGGTTAAACCACAGAGCCTAGGACTTGCCGATCAGAAGGTCGGCGGTTTGAATCCTCACAACAGGGTGAGCTCCCGTTGCTCGGTCCCTGCTCCTGCCAACCTAGCAGTTCGAAAGCACATCAAAGTGCAAGTAGATAAATAGGTACCGCTCCGTCAGGAAGGTAAACAGCGTTTCCGTGCACTGCTCTGGTTTGTCAGAAGCAGCTTAGTCATGCTGGCCACATGACCCGGAAGCTGTACGCCAGCTTCCTCGGCCAATAAAGCAAGATGAGCGCCGCAACCCCAGAGTCGTCCGCAACTGGACCTAATGGTCAGAGGTCCCTTTACCTTTAAGGACTTGAACCCTGGTCTCTCAAGCTCTAGTCCAATACTCTTCCCACTAAACTATACTGGTTACAAGGTCCATATTGGCAGAGGAAAATCTTTCCTCCCAACTACCTCCTTTCAGTGCTCAGCATAATTGGCGATGCATATAGAAGACAAAATCCATTTTGGTGCTGCCGGTTCTTAAATCCTTTTCATTCAATATAAATCAGGGAGGATCAAGTGTTTTCAGGAAGCCTGCAGCAAACGGCATGCTGCAGTCTCCAGTTCATTGCCCAAAGGCTTCGTAAGCCTGTGATGGTCGATATCTTTGAACTACAAACACAGCTGCTAAGCAACTTCCCTCTTGCTTTGTTCTTCTATGGACTCTGCCCCCTTTGAGCTTTGGTTTATGGGTACGTGTTCCACTTGTCATATAAATAATGCTATTATTGGTGGCTTCCTGTTTTAAATAATTCAGTACGCAATTAATCTAACTAATATTCAGCCCCGATCGTCCAGAAAAGGTTCTTCACAAGTCCCTTTGGTGTTCCTCTTACATTTCTGGGTGGCACCATTAGGGCAATGTTTCATACATAATGGCTTGCAGCTAACTTGGCTTAAGGAACAAAGGGCACTTGCACTGAAAACCTTTACAGCATGAGCCATTCTGGGATAAATGGGAGCTGCGCACCAGCACTAGCACTGCTCTGTGTTTCTTTCCTTATGACTTATACAAGAAACAGTGGGTTGGAGCCCAACTTTCCAGCATTCCTCTTGTTTCTCAAAAGTACAGGCTTCTTGTTGGGGTAGACCACAACCACATCATAACATTTAAAGCACCATGATACCACTTGAAACAGTCATAGCTCTTCCTCCAAATAATTATGGGAGTTGTAGTTTATTAAGTGTGCTGAGACTTCTTAAAGGTAAAGGTAAAGTGACCCCTGACCATTAGGTCCAGTTGTGACCGACTCTGGGGTTGCGGCGCTCATCTCGCTTTACTGGCCGAGGGAGCCGGCGTACAGCTTCCGAGTCATGTGGCCAGCATGACAAAGCCGCTTGTGGCGAACCAGTGCAGCACACGGAAACGCCGTTTACCTTCCCGCAGGAGCGGTACCTATTTATCTACTTGCACTTTGATGTGCTTTCGAACTGCTAGGTTGGCAGGAGCAGGGACCGAGCAACGGGAGCTCACCCCTTCTCAGGGATTCGAACCACCCACCTTCTGATTGGCAAGTCCTAGGCTCTGTGGTTTAAGCCACAGCGCCACCCGCGTCCCTGCTGAGACTTCTTAGGAGACACCTATTTCCCTTGCAGAGCAGTACTTTCTAGAGCGGTTTAACAATCAAATCTCTCTTCACAGGAAACTCTGGCAACTGTACCTTTGTGAGGGGAATAAGGCTTTCCTAACAACTCTCAACACCCTTAATAAACTACACTTCCAGAGCTTACTGCTTCCTCTCTGTGTTCAAGAATTTAAATAATCCAAACCATTCACCAGAGCCAGTCCAGCTGCTGGGCCCAGCTGTGACCGATAAGCTGCATTAAGTACACAGGATTGCAGGGTCCTACAGAATAACTCACTTAAAAAATAAATAAATGATGTGGGACAGAAACTTGATGAGGCCTCTGCCGAAGCTCCAAGTACATTGTTCCTAGTGATTAAAATTATAGTGTACTTTGGACAAAGAATACATTACCCCAAACTTAGTGGAATCACAGAGCTATATGGGACCTCAGAGCTCTCCTAGTCTAACCCAAGCCAATGCAAGAAATTCACATGTTTGGCTTTTGGTCTCTATGAATCCCTAGGTTATGGTTCACCTAAGAGCATGAACACAGGCAAGTCCAGTATCCTGTTCTCACAGTGGTCAACCAGGTGCCCTTGGGAAGCCTGCAAATAGGACTTGAGAGCAACAGCCCTCTATCTTCCAGCGGTTTCCAGCAACTGTAATCAGAAGCATCCTTCCTCTGACATCTTTCACACATTCAGCCTATCCTTAATGTTTGAGTTAACTGCTCTGCACAATTGCGACACATATGGTAGAGACTGATTTCGACTTCATAAACGGGCCACTTCCTACTCTCTCTCTCTCTCTCTCTCTCTCTCTCTCTCTCTCTGGCTATAGCTTCTCTGCCCAGCTAGGAGTGAAGGAAACAGAACGTAGAGCCAGTGTGGAGGAAACCACTCATCACTCTGTGGCTGCTGAATACAGCCTTTCAGACTTCCTAGGCTAAGTCAACAAAGCCAGGTCTTTAGTAGTATGGTGTGATGGTACCTGAAAGGAATATGAAAGGATTGCCCCAAACTGCTAGGTCATTCTGACACTAAGCAATGCTTGCAGCTAAATCCAAATGTTCACCCTCACATTGGTGGCCCCCTTCTTTCCACCCATGTCTTAACCATCTGTGCAACCACCAGCCACTCCATGCTACAAACAGCAGATCATTCATAATCACAACATGCTGCCTGCATTTGTTCAAAATGTGGGCTCTCTGATTTCAAAACAGCTTCGTTAGTCTTTCCTTTAATCCTGTCAGTACCAATGTTCTGTTTAGATAATCTGAACATTTGTTTATTTTTGTGATATGGAGCCAATATGTATGTTTCTTCTTCTCTTTGCACATTCCCTTCTTGGCTGCATCCACCCCATACATTTAAACCACACAGGAACCTGGGAACTGCAGTACACACCACACAGAGCTACAATTCCCAGCACTCTTAACCAATTACAGTTCCCAGAATTGTATGGGCTGTAAATGTATGGGATGTTACGTAGCCTTAAACTTGGCTTTTCTTCCTTGTGTGATGGTTTGCAGAGTTACGCGGATTATGTTTTCAGTAACCTTCCATGTGTATTTGAAGAGATTTCCCATTCATTCAAATTAGTCTTTGGGAAAACAAAAGACCCTCCAAGGCATGCAAGAGTAACTGGGGCATCCCTCCAATTCAGAGGAAAGTAGTAGTTGTGGGGGAAACCACAGAGATGAAGTAGAGCCTTCCTGTCCTGATTCTGGGCTTCCCAAAAGCATCTGCTTGATCCCTGTGGGAAACAGGATGTTGGATGGGCCTTTGGGTTTGATATAGCAGGGCTCTTGGTATGTTCTTATTATCCACAGTGCTTTCCTTCCCAAGATGCAGAACACACAGTGCGTACATACGCAGTCTCTGCCTCACACACAGAGCTCATTTTGCCATCGGTCTTTTACATAAACAATAATTGTGTAAGAATAAGTAGATACCACCAGGATTTTGCATAGACTAATGTGCAAAAGGGACGCGGGTGGCGCTGTGGGTAAAAGCCTCAGCGCCTAGAGCTTGCCGATCGAAAGGTCGGCGGTTCGAACCCTGCCGCGTGCGCTCCCATTGCTCGGTCCCAGCGCCTGCCAACCTAGCAGTTCGAAAGCACCTCCGGGTGCAAGTAGATAAATAGGGACCGCTTACCAGCGGGAAGGTAAACGGTGTTTCCGTGTGCGGCTCTGGCTCGCCAGAGCAGCGATGTCACGCTGGCCACGTGACCCGGAAGTGTCTCCGGACAGCGCTGGCCCCTGGCCTCTTGAGTGAGATGGGCGCACAACCCCAGAGTCTGTCCAGACTGGCCCGTACGGGCAGGGATACCTTTACCTTTAATGTGCAAAAGGGGGGAAGGGATGTACACTCAAGTCAACCATCTGAATAACTTCCAAGTGTAAATGTAGAAACTACATGAAGCATGCTTTTTCATAGGCTGCATACACATCATACTTAAGCCACACTGCTCTTCCTAAAGAATCCTGGGAACTGTAGTTTTATCTCTCTCAGAGCTACAACTCCCAGCACCCTTTACAAACTACAGTTCCCAAGATTCTTTGGGGGAAGTTGTGTGCATACAGCCTCAGGCTTCAGCTGCATGTAAAGCCAAATGAACCTGCGAAGGTCAGAGGTGGAGGTGGCTACGCCTCCACTTTCCTTTTAAATGCATTCACTGTTAAGTGCTTTCATCCTTCATATTTAAAGCCCATTCAGGTAAACACATTTATGCTAACATTAAGAGATGTGCTTCAGAATGGCAGATTCAGCCAAATGGAAGCAGTAAAATGTGGGCTGATTGCAAGTAAATAAGCACAGATTCCTGTTTATCAACACTGATGTGTAACCATTTTTAAACTAGTGGTCTACATCTTCTTGCCATGTGGCAAAGAGACTCCAGCTACACCCCTTTTGTTGCCTGGGTGTCTTACAAGATACAGTAATGTGATAAGGTTTTTCTCACCACACAGCAAGATCACTGGCTTAATTGTGCCAACACTAAGTCACTATTTGGCCAGCTGCCCTCTGTATTCACCGCACGGCTGGGCTGACTCAGAGTATGCAGCAAAACAATTGTGTCAAGGCTGGCATCGTAAACAGGAACATAAAGTAGCTGGACAGCAAAGTGAAAATGGGTTGGGATAAACTATCGGGAAAGAATGATGGAACAGACATTTAATTTCCATTAATGATTAAACTTATATTACTGCCAAGAGACGACATGAGTTCTGGCAAAATAAGGAACGTGTTTTCTTTTTAATGCCCACATCTCCCTGAAGTGTAGAATCTAGCACTCTGCTTTGGGGACATTTTCATACAAGAGATTTTTTTGCAGCTTGCCCAGTGTACAACAGCCGTGCCAATGACTGAGAGCCAAGCAAACAATGCGTTTTTCATTATTTTTCTCTCACACTTAAAGACTTCAAACTTGACCACAAACCATGTTACAGGGACTCACTTGCGTTCTGGGGGCACTTTCATACAAGACGCTCAATAGTAAGAAGCCAGTGTGCCCTCTATTTTATCCTTTTGTAATTTGAAGGGGGCACTGCCTGGGTTCAGACCTTCCACACCTACCCCTTCCGTTTCCTGCCCGATACATTCACACGTGCACACCGTAAGTCAACAAGCGCTCTCGGCGAGCGGCCTATACGGAAAGGCAAAGGCTCTCCGTGCCTGCCTGCACGTGCCACCAGGGGCTGTAGGAGGAAACGTTTGAACCTTCCTTTCTGATCTCCCTGGAAGAGTGACACGCGATCGCGGGAGGCGAAAATGAAGGTCTTGAGGAGAAGGGGCAGAGAGAGAGACAGACTCGCCTTGCAGCATTCAGCGCGGGCTTTTGCGGGCAGCGACAGCCGGAGGAGGAGGAATCCCTCCTTGGGGAGCTGCGGCAGGCGCGGCGCGAGAGGTGGAACCGGCCGCCTGGCACGTTGGGGGCTGGATCCCCGCGGGGGAGGAGGCGTGGCGCTGGCTCCGGTCCGGGTACCGCGGGAAGGCACCTGGGAGCCCTGGAACCAGGAGATAGGCAGGGCTCCCGGGGGCGGGGCAGGGTGGAGACCTCGCGGCTCCGGCGCGCCTGGGGGATCGCGCCTTTCCAGGACTAGAGGAGAGCCCAGGAGGGCGCGGAGGGGGCGGACTGCAGGGTCAAGAGGTGAAATCAGCAGCAAGCCGTGAGGAGAGGAGCAGCC
The DNA here is from genome assembly GCF_027172205.1 of Podarcis raffonei. Classification (NCBI taxonomy): domain Eukaryota; kingdom Metazoa; phylum Chordata; class Lepidosauria; order Squamata; family Lacertidae; genus Podarcis; species Podarcis raffonei. Next base: position 52,641,233 of record NC_070610.1, read on the forward strand.
GGGGCAGGCATTGCGATCGCCTCGCTGCCGCCAGCGGACGATCTAGCCATGGAGGGCAGCTGCCACCCGCGGCTGCTGCAAGAGCAGAGCAAGGAGGAAGCGGTGGAAGCCTGGCTGGATGACCACGGGGACTTCACTCGCTCTTACTTCGTTCGGAAAGGGACAAGGTAAGAGCCAGGCTGCGAGGGGGACGCCGTCGCGCCAGCAGCGCGGGGTAGGTGGGTCGAGATCTCCCCTCCCCTTTCGCCGGAGCGAAGCCTCGCTGCAAAGCTGGAAGCAACAAACAAACAGGCGCTCTGTGTTGCTGCCCGAACCCTTCCCCGTGCAAATAATTCTCCTGGGTTTCTCTGCGGTGCAATCTGTGCCGTCGCTTGGCAGGCTGTTGCCCAGCTCCAGTTAAGATCTCTCCCCCACCCCGCTTTTTGGCTCGACAGATGGAGCCGTGACCATTCCCTTCAGCGCCTCGTTCACATAGGGCAGCAGCAATGCTCCTGTCCGGAGACTGAAATAATGCACGCTGCAGGTAACATTCAGGCGTCTGTTGAGAGCGCTTCCGAAGAATCCCCCCCCCCCCGCCAGCAAAGCCCTGAAAGAGTTGGGTACAACTTTTGCTAGATGCACGCGAGACTAGATCCCTGCGCGTAAGGCCGAGCTCCCCAGCGCGCAGACCACGAGGGCTGCGCGTTGGACTTGCTGCTGTGGGGCTAACTTCCGAGTCAAAGTGCATAGGAGCGGCCTGCTGAACGCAGTTCCATGGCATCAGAGCTCCAGTGAAAAATGTTTAGGATGCCGCTCTTTCGGAACAAACACACCCTGCAGAGCTAGGATGCAGTTCTCCAGCGCTCTTTCTGGGGAAGTCTGGAGTAAGCCGTATTCAGCTTTCAGTAAAGAAGCACAGGACACGCCTGTCAGTCCACTTTTGCAGCCAACAGGATCTGCAGATCCCTTAAGACGGTGTGTTCGCACATCGGCTTCCAGTTCCAGTGAGGGTTACCAGCTATTTACTTTAAGACCTACCCGTTTGTTTGTTTTTAATCGGGTTCCTTAATCACATCCCCATATAATGCAAAGGACTTTATTTTAGGACATCCCAGTTACATGGGATCCTAGTGAAGATTCCAGTGGGTTGCAATCTTCCCTTGCCCTTTTGTGTTGGACAATTTGACAACTGTAAAAGCGAATAGGATTATTATTTTTCAAACTCCAGCCATCTATGGGCTGGCGAGAAGCTTTAGAATTAATTGATAAGGAGACATTTATTTGAGTATACTGAAGGTATTGGATGAGAGGATTGTGCTTCAGTTTCACTGACCACAAGACAGTAAGGGAGAGTGAGTAGAGCCTGTGAATTGTCATGTAGGTAGGACCTAAGGTCTGGGATGGCGGAACCAGATGTTACTAGACTACAGTTCCCATTATCCATAACCATTGGCTATGCTGGCTGGGACTGATGGGAGTTGGAGTCCAAGAGCATCTGGAAAGCCGCAGGTTTGCCAGTCCCAGCCTAAGGAAAATTAAGGCCAATGTTGCAAATCAAAGGTTATATTCAGCTTTCATGTTTTGAGAATGAAATCCACTTTGTTGTTGTTTAGTCATTTAGTCGTGTCTGACTCTTCGTGACCCATGGACCAGAGCATGCCAGGCACTCCTGTCTTCCACTGCCTCCTGCAGTTTGGTCAGACTCATGTTTGTAGCTTCGAGAACACTGTCCAACCATCTCGTCCTCTGTCGTCCCCTTCTCCTTGTGCCCTCCATCTTTCCCAACATCAGGGTCTTTTCCAGGGAGTCTTCTCTTCTCATGAGGTGGCCAAAGTATTGGAGCCTCAGCTTTACGATCTGTCCTTCCAGTGAGCACTCAGGGCTGATTTCCTTCAGAATGGAGAGGTTTGATCTTCTTGTAGTCCATGGGACTCTCAAAAGTCTCTTCCAGCACCAGAATTCAAAAGCATTCAATTCTTCAGCGATCAGCCTTCTTTATGGTCCAGCTCTCACTCCCGCTTACTTCCTTATATTTAATACCCTTATATTTCAACACAAGGTGGCCTAGATGTTGTTTCCTGGCTGCCACTCACCCAAATACCGGTAACCCTGGGAAGCTGGAGTAGCTTCCGCAGAGTGGCATTCCCAAGTGCCTGCAGACCACACCCAAAGGACAGGCTTTCCTTGGGGGCTTGGACACGGAAGCCAAGGGCTTTCTGCTGGGCTAAAATGGGCTTAGATGTGGGGAGGCGGGTTTGTGAGGGCGCAAACCGTGGTGTTTGGTGGACGCTGGGGAAGCGGTGCCTCCTCGCTTTGCTGCCAAGCGATGGCTGCGATGAGGCGATCCATGGCGAGAAGTTGGTAGCGCAACTCTGCGGTAAGTTTACGCAGAGAAGCCCCTATCGGCGAACGAGGCGTGGTCCCCGCTCCCCGCCAGGGGGCAGCGCTGCGCTACACGCCGCTCTAGTGACAGCTCAGCCAGGACAAGAAGTTTTCCCTGGGAATTTATTCTCCGCGAGGGTGGGTTTTATTTTGCCTTTTTTTCTCTCTCCCTTCCCCTTTTTTTCTGTATGGGGGAAGGACGGGTGGGATGTTGTTCCGCCAAGATTTACTGCCGAGATAGATCAAAGCCGCGCGCCTGGATTCCCTCCTGGCTCCTTTTCTTGTTTGACATGCTGCCTTTCGGAGACAAAACGAGGTATATTTCCTCCCCTTCCCCTGGAGCGCCGAGGACCCGCTGCTCGGCCCGCGGGATCGCGGCTATTTTTAGCAGCGGAGTCAGGTTTCCATTTTGAAGGGTTATAAACAAAAGAGCGGACGGGACGATGCGCAGAGAGAGAGAGGTTTCCAGAGCTCCCCGGTGGAGAGGCAGGCAGGCAAGGAAAAAGTCTCCCGGCCTCCCTGCGCTGTCCTTTGGGGCGCCTCCGGGATCGCCTCTTGCATCGAGCTCGCCCTGCGCGCCGCTCTCTCCAGGGCTTCTCTCCAGGGCTTCGCCATCTGCTGCTGCTCCGCCGGCTTCCCGGATCCCTTAAGCGGCGAGGGATGGGCTTTGCCTGACTTGGCCGCGGCGGTGCCTCTCCGCCTGGGATGGTGCGGTAAGGCAAAGAGGCTCCCATCAATTATTGACTCGCAGGTTGCTCGGGTCACTGCCTCCCATCTGCGTCTGGCAAGCTCCCCTTCCTGCTGTTTGCCTTTTCTTTTCATTTTTTTAAGGTTCTCTCAACAGGCAGGTTCTTCTCCTCTATGCCCCCATCCGAGATTTCGAGCCCAAATAAGTAAATAAATCAGAATAGGACTTTAACCAGGGGGGGAGGCGAGGCTGAGATGCTAGCAGAGGTGTCATTGCGCCTGGTCTGCAGCGCTTTTACTTGTTTGGAAGTAAGTTATTGCGCTCTTCCTGCGCGCGGTTGGAAGATTTCTTGAAGCCCGCAGCATTTTGGGGAGGGGGGGGGATGCAGCCTCTTATTCACGCCGCTGATACTTCAGCGGAAGTTACTTCCGTGTAATGTGTTGGGGGTTTATCGCCGCCTGCCAAGGGGAAGTGTGGAAATGGGGTGAAACTGCAGTGGCATAACGCTGATGCTTTGTGGTAAGAACTTTACGCAGGAAAGCACTAATAGATTAAACCCCAAACATAGCAGCTGTGTAATATTTGGCACAGGCTTTCAGAATCCTTACTTGCTTTTTTATGTAGTTATAGGCATAATGCATCTAATGTGTTCCAGGTCATGGGGTCAAGTGATCCCCTTCTGCCTTCCATTCACTTTGGTACATCACGCCACTAATGATGTTGGCAACAGTTCTTAAATGCACCCAGATATATTGTGAATATGTACTGTGTGACACTTGCCACATTTGGATGTTCATAAATTCTGCTCTTTATGGTGTAGGATATAGTATAATTATTGCATGCATAATCATTGGAGCAGCATGCTCTGATTTGCGTATCAATCTGTTAAGGTTCTGTTGATTAATAACTGGGAGCTGATTTTGGTTAGTGAAGTTGAGAGGCAAATGCACAGATACACATATTTTAGACTGTTTCAATTGTGGTGTGTACCTGTCACAGGAAATGGAAAAATAATGGCTTTTCCTACTTAACTGCTGGGGGAAAGAAATGGTTAAGTTTTAAATTATCTCCCAATTTCTCAAAATGACATTGATACCTGACCTTTCAGTAATGTGCTAATTTACTTTAATTCTGTTAGTTGATTAATTGACTGAAAGGCAGACAATCAACTAAAACAGCATTAAACTATGCTTTGGTGTATTTTATATACGGCTGTCTTTATTAGCTGCATTATCTATTGATAGGCATAGACATATTTAATGCATATGTGATCCCAATTATGTATAGTTTAATTGTTCATATCACATATTACAGTGTTACATGTTCTGCAGTCTAGTGGGATCCCTGTCTAGAGATGTATAAGGCTAGCATATTATAGGACACCTTTTCTTAATGTCAAACAGGGACCTTTTAAGCTACCCTTGAGTAATACCAGTTTTTCAAGCTAAGATACTTCCTTTATAGGCTGATTATATCAATGTTACATTTGAAGTAAGTCCTTCAGATTTGATCATGGCTTAATCTGTGCATTCCTATAAATTTGTACCAGAAGCAAGCCCTACCGCATTTAGCATGGCATACCCCTTAGTAAGTGTGTTTAGATTTGCAGCCTTAGAAACTGAAAGTTGTTCCGAATTGATATAAAATTGTGTTGGCTTGTTGTTTTTAGCCTGTGAAGATGGATGAATGGCCATTTTTAATTGCTGGGAATTGTTTTGTGTTGACCGTAAAGATACATTATTGCTAAAGCTTAAGTAAAATGCTATACCATATTCCTAACATGATCACAGTCTCCTGTTTTTAACTTTAGGGCTTGTTTGGAAACACCCTGTAAGGCTCTACTGTGAGTTCAGAATTGTTTACAAAAATTTTGTGTGTTAAATTTGGCGGAAATCAGTCTTCAAAACTTATTTTATAAACTTACAGCTGTGAAATGTGGAAGGTGGTTCCTCTTTTGTATATCTGTTTGAAAGTTAACTGTTTGAAAATAAAAGGGTGTGTTTCCATCTTAAATAATCTTCTAAAAAGATACCTATTTGTGCATTTTATAATGTTGCATACTGAAGTCATGATAATACCATGGGGGAGGCAGTTTGAAAGTTGTGGTCAATGCATCCGATTTAGTCCAAGGTCAAACCCTCCTGGCAAGGTATTCAGATATGTCCAGCGAATGTTCAGCAGCTTGTATAAACATGCTAGATTTTTGCAGCAATTCTGAATTCCATGTTGATTAGCTGAACTGATTGATGCCTTATGGGAGGCAGAGCTTGTCCTTTTCTTCTGATAGCAACATGCTTTCTTATAAATGACAACAGCTTGGTGAGTAGAGTTATGAGAAGTTGGGAATGTAAATTTTTTAACAACAAATGGGACCTGTAAAAAAAGTGTTGTGACTTGGAATGCTCCTGTTCAAGATACTGCATTCCATTCCCCTACCCTCCTAGTTTTCAGGCATTTTTTAACCCCCGGTGGCGCTGTGGGTTAAACCACAGAGCCTAGGACTTGCCGATCAGAAGGTCGGCGGTTCGAATCCCCGTGACGGGGTGAGCTCCTGTTGTTTGGTCCCAGCTTCTGCCAACCTAGCAGTTCAAAAGCACATCAAAGTGCAAGTAGATAAATAGGTACTGCTCTGGCAGGAAGGTAAATGGCATTTCCGTGCGCTGCTCTGGTTCACCAGAAGCAGCTTAGTCATGCTGGCCACATGACCCGGAAGCTGCACGCCGACTCCCTCGGCCAATAAAGCGAGATGAGTGCTGCAACCCCAGAGTCGGCCACGACTGGACCTAATGGTCAGGGGTCCCTTTACGTTTTACCATCAACATTCCATGTCCACTGAGCATGCTCAGTTTTTGTTGGACTGTTTTAGGGGTTTCCACCCACCTTGGTTTCCCCACCACTGCTGAAGGATTGTGTACTTCTGCAAGATTTGGGGTTCACCTGAGAATTCAGATACCTTTCTTGTGTGTGAATTACTATTGTTTTTTGACCCTTATTCAGAGAGCTGATTGAACCAATGTTACCAAAGAGTTTCATTTTGCCAATTGACCTACAGGTGCTTACAAAAAGAGTTCCTTACACAACTATGGATTTGCAAGCATGGCTCGTCAAATTGGCAGGTGGTGTAGGGGAAAGGAACATTCAGAAGCGATGGTTTCCAAGATTTGCTCATCAGGCAGGCGGGACATTGGAACTCAGACTTGGGACAGTTGCCCTTTGAGGAAAGGCTGCCGTATTGGGGCTTTTCAGTTTAGAGAAAGAAAAGCAAATAAGGGGAGTAGGGGGTACATGAAAGAGATGCGTGGCATGCTGCATTGCAGGGGTTTGGACTAGATGATCATTGGGGTCCCTTCCAACTCTACAATTCTATGATACTATGATTCTATGATGCATGGTTTGGGGAAGGTGGATAGGGAGAATTCCTTCCTCCCTCTCTCGTAACACTAGAGCTCAGAGCCATCCAGCAAAGCTGAATGTTGGAAGATTCAGGGCAGATGAAAGAAAATGCTGCTTCACACAGCACATAGCTAGAACTATGGGTAGCGATCAAGGAGGACGGCATTAAAATAGGTTAGACAAATTCATAAATGGTCAATTGCTACTAATCACAATAGCTATGTTCTTCTGCTTCTGCTCTTGGAAGCATTATGCCTCCGAATTGCTGTTTCTGGGGCTCACAGGTGGGGAGAGTGCTGTTCCGCTCAGGTCCTGCTTGCGTGCTTTCCATGGGGCATCTGTGTGAACAGAACACTGAACAAAATGGGACAGTGGCCTCATCCAGCAGGACCCTTCCAATGTTCTGTTCCTGGGACACATTTTTTTATTTACGTCCTGTTTAGCACGTCTCCTAAAACCTATGTTATTTGTCTCACTATCTGCTGTGGCTGAAACTGCCTATTATATAATTTCAATGGAAGGGAAACATCAAAGAATAATGCAGTAAACCATGCAATTATTTACGTAACATTTGCAGACTAAAATATCCACAGCATACTGCTCATATTTGCTTGTGTGATTTCAGTGGTGTACATTTAGGCTTGGTTACAGTCACATGAATGATTGTGAAGACGGAGTCAGGGATAGATGCTCCAAACTACTAACATAGTAATGGTGATTTGTTTATGGGTAAATAAAAAATGCATGAAACCCATTCCAATCTGGGTTTACTCAACAGTATGTTCCACTGTGTTCATAGGGCTTTCTTCCAGGTAATGGGTGCAACCTCTGTGTTCTTGAGTTCTAATCCTTGGCATGTGTCAGCCTCATTTGTCTAGAAAAGCTTCTGCAATCAATTTTGAAACAGTTTTGCCGAGAGTTCATGTATTCTGAACCCATCCATATTATTCATAGGTAGGCTTAATTATATTCATTAGGGCTTTTCTCCCAAGTATGCACCGGTAGATAGGAGTGCAGCTTTGAATTTATAATATCAGAATCCCCACAGCGTACTCTTCAAATGGCATCTTCAGCATCAGAGGGACACCGCCTTCATGTTTTGTTTTAACTTTCTATGTTTCTGCTCACAGTTGTCACTTGCAGTTCATGTTTATCTTGTAATACATTTAACTTATTTCACCCTAAGAGAACTAAGAGAGGGCTCCGGCATTGTATTTATAACAGGGCCTACTGAAGTTTAAGCTATATAAACAATTTGGGTGTGATTCTTTCCAGGCTATACATGTGCGGAGTAGGTTGTGTGTTCACAGTAATTTTAAAAAGCCTCCTTGACTGGGGGGGGTGCGTTCAGCAGAGGTTTGGGATCACAGCCCCTCCTTCTTTAGTGAACAGACAGTTGTTTGGACTTGGGCTTAAAGTGCAGTGTACATAAGCAGTTCCACGCACAGAGAACATGGGAAGGATCAAGCCCAATATTTTAAAAAGTATTCAGTGAGCTTTGGGAGGAATTACTTTGTATAAAGATACTCCTTAAAGCCATTATCTTATAACCCCGTTTTATTTTTTCCTTTTTAAAAGGCCATAAGACATACTTGAATTAACAGGACTTCATAAGAATCTATGAGATCACACCAGGAGCAGGGCTTGCTTTGGAAACTGGATCTGTGTTCTCGAATGTTTAGCATTCCTCAGTACGAGCTATAAGGCGGGGACTGTTCTTTGGCATGATGACAAGGCAGTTCTTTTACTGAAAGCCCACGGAAATATGCAGGATGCACAGAAGTACAGCTCTGGACCCCCAAAGTCCATAGATCTTGCTCAGAAGAAGTTCTTGGAGAGTTGTGACCTTATCAACCATTTTGATACAGCGTAGCCCAGGGGTAGGCAGCCTAAGGCCCATGGGCTGGATGCGGCCCAATCGCCTTCTCAATCTGGCCCATGGATGGTCTGGGAATCAGCTTGTTTTTATATGAGTAGAATGTGTCCTTTATTTAAAATGCATCTCTAGGTTATTTGTGGGGCCTGCCTGGTGTTTTTACATGAGTAGAATGTGTGCTTTTATTTAAAATGCATCTCTAGGTTATTTGTGGGGGCTGCCTGGTGTTTTTACATGAGTAGAATGTGTGCTTTTATTTAAAATGCATCTCTGGGTTATTTGTGGGGCATAGGAATTCATTCATTTTTTTCCTTCAAAATATAGTCCGGCCCACCACATGGTCTGAGGGACGGTGGGCCGGCCCATGGCTGAAAAAGGTTGCTGACCCCTGGTGTAGCCTTTGCCTATCTGATACCTTCCATGTTTTGAACTATAGTTCCTAGCCCCAGCCAGCATGGCTGTGTTGGCTGGAGCTGGTGAGAGTTATAGTTCAAAACAGATGATGGGTACCAGGTTGGCAAAGGCTGATCTAGCAGTATGTTCTGGATCTGGGTTTTTAGCATTTTCAGCCAGCAAAAAACTGCCAGCAAAATTATTGGCTTACCCTTATTTACCTGTAAACTGGAATACTAGGATCTTTCTTAAAGACATCCCTTAAAGATTGCTCGATGAGATGATGAATGAAAACCATCTCACTTTAATAAGAGTTTCATTAGTCATTCAGTATCCCTCACCTTAGCTCCTAAAATAGATGTTCAGCACTGTGTGGAAGTGTAAGGAGGCCACGGATAACTGTGCATATTCATTTCTGCAGCGAAAACAGCGCGTCCCTTCCAGTAGATAAGCGTCCCTAATATGCTGCTGGAGCTGAAAATATGTTGCTGTTTTCTTCAAGGGTCTGGATTCACTTGGGACCGAGAAGGGAGTGCAATTTCGAAAACCCTTATCTGGGAGGGTACAAACATTCCCTCCGACGCACATGCCCTTGTCTCTGGGTCTGTCATTCTTCTCTGGCTGCCAATCACTTTATTTCAGCTTGCATCTCAGACAGCAGTTGATTCCATTTTCCTGATGTTTCTTTACACGATGCAGGTGGTTTTAGGGTGTCTCAACTGGTGTGGCTGCACTGGGCATCACGCTGCATGGGGCACCACAACTATGCTATAGAATGAAGCATAATTTTAGTGTTGCACAGGGTGCCCCTAATATTTGAGAGCCCAAAGTCCGCCATTGTACTTGATAATTTCTGCATTTTATTTGCTCTTTCACACAACAAAACAGCCACCTTTGCAAACCTAGCAGAATATAGTGGAATCTGGCACCTATTTCTTTGTTAGTATTTTCACCAAAGAATCTGTTTGCAACTGTGTTAAACCAGAAAAATGCAGGAGTAAAACTGACAAAATTTAGGCATTAAAGCATCATACAGTTTTTCTGCAGTTTTCATGGGTGAATCATGTGGGGGAACAGAAGTGCGTAAATGCTGGGGGAGTAGCAACATGTCCAGTGATGTTTATTGGGTCATACGTGGTGTAAAATAAATTTAGTGGAACATGCAAATGTATATGTAAAAAAACCCCCATGGTTCCATGTTGTAACAGGTACTGTGGTGTTAAAGGAGTGTTCGAAATTGGGATAGAAGTGCTAGTATTGTTGTTGTTGTTTAGTCGTGTCCAACTCTTTGTGACCCCATGGACCAGAGCACACCAGGCACTCCTGTCTTCCGCTGCCTCCCACAGTTTGGTCAAACTCATGCTGGTAGCTTCGAGAACACTGTCCAACCATCTCGTCCTCTGTCGTCCCCTTCTCCTTGTGCCCTCCATCTTTCCCAACATCAGGGTCTTTTCCAGGGAGTCTTCTCTTCTCATGAGGTGGCCAAAGTATTGGAGCCTCAGCTTCACGATCTGTCCTTCCAGTGAGCACTCAGGGCTGATTTCCCTAAGAATGGATAGGTTTGATCTTCTTGCAGTCCATGGGACTCTCAAGAGTCTCCCCAGCACCATAATTCAAAAGCATCAATTCTTCGGTGATCAGCCTTCTTTATGGTCCAGCTCTCACTTCCATACATCACTACTGGGAAAACCATAGCTTTAACTATACAGACCTTTGTCAGCAAGGTGATGTCTCTGCTTTTTAAGATGCTGTCTAGGTTTGTCATCACTTTGCTCCCAAGAAGCAGGCGTCTTTTAATTTTGTGACTGCTGTCACCATCTGCAGTGATCATGAAGCCCAAGAAAGTAAAATTTCTCACTGCCTCCATTTCTTCAAAGTAACACAGCCTCATGTCTGAATGCAACCTTCTTCTCATTATGAATGAATGTGCTCTATTCACTTGGGTCTGATTTGGATCTGAAGAGCTATGTGAACAATTGCCTGAATATATGTGGATATTTCTGCCCATCCCTGCAGGAAGGAGAAAATATCTGTAGAAATAGACAGTGCTTTTTTTCTTTAAAAAAATTAAAATGTTTAGGGGTACTCTCATAATGATTCAAGAAAATCACCATTTTATTGTTCAAATCGGGGGAAATAAATACAGTAAATGGACAAAAGTACAAAGATTCACAAAATGTTTAGGGGTATGCGTCCCCCTGCATCCCCCCAGAAAAAAGCACTGGAAATAGGGATGCAGTTTTGCACATTCTTTGAGGGCAAATCCAAACTGAATTCATGCTAGGGGTAGGAATATTGCAAATCACATTTTATATTTAGTTAATTGGCACAAAATGTGCCTTGATAGGATCAACACTCTGTACCTGGAATATCACATATATTTGGCATTTCACCCATATTCAAACACGAAATTGGTTCAGCTTTTGGTTGTTGACCATCAGTTACCTTACAACTCAGTTTGCATTCTATGGAAATTACTTTTCCATTAATTGAAAAAGTTTATTAACGGTGGGGGAGAATAGACATGCTAATGAATTATCACTTTTGTTTCTTTTGATCAGATTTAGGAATGAGAAATATAGATTTTAGCAAGAAGCAATGGTGTAGTCCTGAATCTGAAGTGCAGGAGCTTATCATAACTTGAGTCCTAAATTCCAGCAGATTTTATATACCGGTAGTTTCTGTCTGTCTGTCTGTCTGTCTGTCTGTGTCTCTCTCTCTCTCTTACACACACACACACACACACACACACACACACACACACACCCTCCACTGCATCACTGCCACGAAGATGTGTCCCTGTCAGAATTCAATCCCTTTTGTGCCAGAAAGTGTGGTATTCTTTCTCCCAGTACTGAAGATTATAGCTGGTTTCTATTATGCTAGTCCTGTTATTAATAACTCCCAGCTATGCAGAATCACAAGTTCATCTTTTCCAAAATGTTAGATTAGCATTTTTTGAAAAATGAGATTTGAAATTGCAAAATACTTATATGTACAGTGCAATCCAATGTTTTCGGAGTGTTCCAATGGTTATAGAGAGCTATGGTGATGGTGCAAGCAGGAGGCCAGTAGCTTGATGGCATTTAAAATTGTTTTTAGCTTTGTGCCCTTTGTCACACTGCCATGTTTACAAGTTCTCAGAAACTGTGAGGACTATGAACTTACAAAATTTGAGGATCATAGTAGGATTCCCTAAGATGTTGCTTCTAGGAAGGTCTGATTTTACTAATTTTTTTTTGCACTTTAAAATTCCATTTTAAGATCTCAGTATAAGCAGTTTCAAGAAAACAAATCCTACCCAGAAGTGTCTTCTGGAAGCCCCATGTCACATGACAAATGGCTGTATTTCATAATTGACAGTGGTTTCCTTTTGTATGTTCATGAGCTTTTGTCACATGTGACAAGCAGGTCAAGGAATCACAAAATGCCCTAAACAGAAATTTAATTTTGTGTCAGGTAGCTGTGAGATTCCCTGAGAATGGTTTGAAAATATATACAGCTACATTTATGTTCCTCCCCTCCACTAAGGAGCCGAGAGTTCACAACAAGCCTCTGAGGTAGGCTAGGCAGGGAGACAGTGACTTGCCCAAGATGAGATAGATCTGAAGGGGGATTTGAATTCCTTTTAAAAACAAATTTCAAGACCAGTGCTCCATCCTCTGCATCTTATATCCAAGCATGTGCATCCACAGTTTATAAAACAAGCAAGAAGCTAAACCCATCTCATAGAAGTGGTCATTTTCTTTGCAGGCTATGAAATAACATTTTGGTTTTTGGCTCCATTCTGCCATCTCCAGAGCTCTACTCAATCTCTGTACCAAGTGCTCTAGCAGGCAGTGACCCATAATTACAGTAGATTTGCTCTGTAATATAATAACGTGCCTCTGCCTGCTGTAAACCTTGGATCTGAGATAAAATGCGCATGATGAATAGTGTGCGTTAAAAAAAAATCCTTGGAAGATATAAAAAGGGGAATCCTGCGCTGACCAACTAGCACTTTCTTCCTTGTGCTGTGTGAGACCGATGATTATGCAATGGGCACATATGTGATTTTGTTGATAGGTTTCAGAGCAAGTTCCTGTTCTTGCTTTGGCTGTTGGCAAAATGTCTTGTGATTTCTCATAAGTCGTAATCAGCAGCATATTTTATTCCTGCAAAGTAAGGGCCATGGACTGAACTCTAGGGCATGAAAACCATATATGGTTCTTAGTCGGCTTGTATGAGTGTGTGCCATTTGAGATTAGCTCATGCTAGGAATTAGTTCAGCCTTGCAAACCTGGTACCTTCCAGATGTTTTTGATTACAATTCCCATCAGCCCGAGTGAGTACGGCTGTGGTTCAAATATATCTGGAGCACATCAGGTATAGGTGATCAAATTGTACCTTTTGAGTAGTTATAGTTACACTTAGAGAAGAAAGAAAAGGGGAAGGGCATTTAACGGTGCTTGAAAGAATCTGCCATAAGAGTTAATTGCCCTTTCTGAGCAAGATTTTCCTTATATTTTGTCTGTTACTTGGTGCATATCAACCTCAGTGCTTACAGGTGCAATCCAGCAGAGATGGTTCATGTATTCAGTGGGGCTTTCTTGTTGCTTGCTATGGAAACGAGATGGGAGGGCCAGTCCCTGCCCATGCATTCAGGAATCTCGTTCCCTCCAAATAGGTGGCAAATGCAATCATTTCCATCCATGGGCTCCTGGTTTGCAGATATGGTGGAGCAAATCACTTTTTTAACATTGATTTTCCGGTCAAAGACTGCAATCCTAACCCCACATAACGGGCTGGGAGTAAGCCCTATTGAGTTCAATGAGATGTTTCTGAGCAGATGTGGTTAGTAGTGCCATTTCCCCCATTAGAGACAAATTAAGAGTTCTTCATACGTTAATCCATGAAGAGTGAATGGATGTTGGAGGGGGAGCAGGATTGCACACAATGTCCCCGCCTTCAGCTAACCAGTGCTATTGACTGTCTGGCTCCGAAGCGCCCTCTCCGATTGCATGGAGCCCGGACAGCCCCGTGGTTTTCCCCGGAGCTGAGGGTGATGAAACAATCGTTGAGACGGCTAGAGCGCCGGTGGCGGAAAACTCATTCTGAATCAGACCGGACACGGGTTAGAGCTCAACGTCGAGCCTACCAAGTGGCAATGGCGACGGCGAAGAGGGCCTTCTTCGCCGCCTCCATTGCATCTGCAGAAAACAGCAGCAGGAGACTTTTTCAGGTGGTTCGCAATCTATCGGAACCACCTGTACCACCGGGGCCTGGTAGGGACCCCAAGATCTCCTGCAATGCTTTTGCCAAGTTTTTTGCAGATAAAATCGCTCAGATTCAGAAGGAGGTAGACTCCACCGTGGGAGCAGGGCCAGGGCGGGAGAGTGCTAGAGTTCTGTCTGGTCCTGTTACATGGGATCAATTCCAATCTGTTACCTCCGAGGATGTGGACAGGCTGCTTGGACAAGTGAAACCGACCACCTGTCTCCTTGATCCTTGCCCATCCTGGCTGATAAAAGCAAGCCGGGAAGGGCTGGGCGATGGGCTCTGCGGGGTGGTGAATGCTTCCCTCTGTGAGGGAGCCTTCCCAGACCCGCTGAAAGAGGCGGTCATTAAACCGCTTCTTAAAAAAACATCTTTAGACCCGGCCAATTTGGCCAACTATCGCCCAGTCTCAAATCTGCCATTCTTGGGCAAGGTGATTGAGCGGGTGGTTGCTGAACAACTCCAAGCACACCTGGAGGAAACGGACCATTTGGATCCCTTCCAATCAGGATTCAGGCCTCACCATGGGACTGAAACTGCCTTGGTCGCGCTGGTTGATGATCTCCGGCGGGCTAGGGACAAAGGTGAGAGCTGTTTCCTAGTTCTGCTGGATCTCTCAGCGGCCTTTGACACCATCGACCATAACATCCTTCTGGACCGTCTAGAGGGGCTGGGAGCTGGGGGCACTGTCATACAGTGGTTCCGCTCCTTCCTCCTGGGCCGTGTCCAGAAAGTGGTGGGGGGGGATGAGTGTTCAGACCCCTGGGCTCTCACTTGTGGGGTGCCTCAGGGTTCTGTTCTCTCCCCCATGCTTTTTAATATCTATATGAAGCCGCTGGGAGAGATCATCAGGGGGTTTGGACTGGGTGTTCATCAGTATGCAGATGACACCCAGCTCTACCTCTCCTTTAAATCAGAACCAGTGAAGGCAGTGAAGGTCCTGTGTGAGTGCCTGGAGGCGGTTGGAGGATGGATGGCGGCTAACAGATTGAGGTTGAATCCTGACAAGACAGAAGTACTGTTTTTGGGGGACAGGGAGCGGGTTGGTGTGGGGGATTCCCTGGTCTTGAATGGGGTAACTGTGCCCCTGAAGGACCAGGTGCGCAGCCTGGGAGTCATTTTGGACTCACAGCTGTCCATGGAGGCGCAGGTTAACTCTGTGTCCAGGGCAGCTGTCTACCAGCTCCACCTGGTACGCAGGCTAAGACCCTACCTGCCCGCAAACTGTCTCGCCAGAGTGGTGCATGCTCTAGTTATCTCACGCTTGGACTACTGCAACGCGCTCTACGTGGGGCTACCTTTGAAGGTGACCCGGAAACTGCAATTAATCCAGAATGCGGCAGCTAGACTGGTGACTGGGAGTGGCCGCCGGGACCACATAACACCAGTTCTGAGAGATCTGCATTGGCTCCCAGTACGTTTCCGAGCACGATTCAAAGTGTTGGTGTTGACCTTTAAAGCCCTAAACGGCCTCGGTCCTGTATACCTGAAGGAGCGTCTCCACCCCCACCGTTCAGCCCGGACACTGAGATCCAGCGCCGAGGGCCTTCTGGAGGTTCCCTCATTGCGAGAAGTGAGGTTACAGGGAACCAGACAGAGGGCCTTCTCGGTAGTGGCGCCCGCCCTGTGGAACGCCCTCCCATCAGATGTCAAAGAGATAAATAATTACCTGACATTCAGAAGACATCTTAAGGCAGCCCTGTTCAGGGAAGTTTTTAATATGTAACGCTGTACTGTTTTTAACACTGATTGGAAGCCGCCCAGAGTGGCTGGGGAAACTCAGCCAGATGGGCGGGGTATAAATAATAAATTATTATTATTATTATTATTATTCAGCTGTCATGCATTAACCTGAACAACTGAACACAGCTCACATATAACCAGCTTGTATGGACATAGATTCCATTTATACATTGGGGCTCACTTCCACACACTCATTCCACATGCACTGTGTTAATAGACTAGAATGATGATCAATCTACGTACTTCCAGTGAACAGAAATGCAAAATATTTTTCCCCATCATTCTTTTTTTTTAAAAGGTATTTTTGCATCGCTATTCAGCTGAAAAAGGCTGCAAGAGCAGTTTACAGATACAGTTGCAGACTATATTGGATTACTGGAATTGGTCTCAATATGTTTAAATTGTTTTATTGTTCATGTGTTTGCTACAGTGGATTCCCTTGAGAGGAAGGGTAGGATATACATTTAACAAATAATACATAAATATCGTGCTTTTCCATGTATAACACGCCTCGGTGTATAACACGCCCCCTATTTTGGGGGACTCAAAATTAAGAAAATGGGGGGGGGAGATTCCCCAAAGTTGTTGAGCTTTTTGTTAAGCTTTTTTTTTGGGGGGGCAAGAGTTGCTGAGCTTTTTAAAGGTGAAAATGCAAAAAAACCACTCCACTCACCCGCCCCTCGCGTACATTGCCAGGCCAACCTATCCTCTGTCCCATTGCCGAAGAAAGCAGCAAATCGACAGCCCAATTGCCGCAGCAACAGCCAATCAACAACAGCGCTTGCAGCAGCCACCAATGACAATCTCCAACTCGCGGCAGCAACCTATCCCACAGCCCCACAATGCACTACGCATGTATAAGACAACCCCTAATTTTAAACATGATTTTGGAATAAAAAAATAGTCTTATACACAGAAAAGTATGGTAATACGATAATCCCAGCCTTTAGGCTTACAACCGACTGGTTGCCAGGTGTTTGGGAATTACTGCACAATGGACTTTGACAGGTGTCATTTACTGATGACACTATGGCATCAGATGATCAACAGGAGATAAGGTCCTGGCCTGTTGGGCTAAAAATGTTCCCTGAGCTAAAGGAAATGTGATTGGGAGGGAGAAAGAAGAAAGCAGATTCAGGCACCGGTTCTTAGGTCACATCCACCATACATCCTTATTTAAAGCATCCTTTCACAGTCATGGGTTCCCCAAAAGAATCCTGGGAACTGTAGTTTGTTAAGGGGGCTGAGAGTTGTTAGGAGCCCCTCACAGAGCTACAGTTCCCAGGAACTGTAACAAACTATAGCTCCCAGGATTCCTTAGTTAGAGCCATGGTTCCCAAGGTGTTACAGAGTTATTGTAGTGGAATGGAAAGACTTCAAAGAGAGAAGGAGCCAAAAGCTGCTAGTCTTTCAGCTGAGTCGATGGAGAGGCCATGCAGTCCCATCTCTCCCTCTAGAGGGTACAGGGTTGTTGGTGTGATGCCCCCCAGATTTTCTTTCCTACTCCTGCGAGAGGGAGGAGCCTGATGAATCTGGTGGTGGAGCGCAGCCAACGGAGAGGCCCTTTCTGAAATATTCCAGTTGGACAACCTTTAAGTCTTGTTTTGCTCCTTTTGGTATTTTGAGCATGGGATCAGAAGGCAACAAAAATAGCTGCGTAAACACATCTGTGTGTTTTGTTTGCAGCCTTGACCTTCAATATCTCTGGTTTTACTGTGCTCTCCATATTAACAATGAGAAATCCCTTATAGGGCGAAGCCACGACTCTTGCATTCTAGATAGTTGGAAGCTGAGTTGAGTTGTTAGGGCGCCAGTAATAACAGTTTCGCACGAGGGTACTTTTTTGGTATTCTCACTCTAACAAACTGATCACACTGTTTGCCTTATTTAAAAATAACACAAGCAGCAGGCGAGAATCACATTGTTTGACAATCCTGTAAAAGGAGGCATTTTTGCGTGAACACTGCCTCTGACTTCGATCTGATTAAATCAGTCTCCCTGTCTGCCTCTATGTTCTCAGTGTTGTTTTAAATTAATTTATTTACTTCCTCTTTGGATTGCCTCTGTAGACATTATCAGACACAATCTTCTGCGTAATGCAAGCTTCTGCAGTGTAGCAAGTCAGTCTTGACATTCTCGTGTTTCTTGGGCTATAGAGGCTCTCTGGAAGAAGGCAGTGAATAAAGACCAGAAGTCCTCCAGATTACTAGAGTTATACATTTAGTTCCTTAGATAGTGAGCAAAATATGGAAAGCCCAGAGGCTGAACAATCACACCAAGGTATCTGGTTGCAACAGTAGCACAGTTGACGCTTCCACACCATACTTCTAAATAACAAGGCTTCCTCCGAAGAATCCTGAGAGCCCTCCTTAATCAACAATTCCCAGCGAATTACAGTTCCCAGGATTCTTTGGGGGTGTGCATTAAATATGCTTTAAATGTACAGTGTAGATGTAATGTGTGTCTGTGATACATGGTTGGCCAAGTGGTGTGCTGTGTTGCATTGTGTTGCTGTAATGATAATCGCATTACCTCCTGATCCTGCAAGGCTCTGGTACAACTTGTTTGAGGATTCAGAACAAAACAAAAGCAAACACTGTGGCCATGTTGGCATGTAATGCTAAACCATGGTTTAGTGTTGCACACCTGAGCAAGAAGGAGCCGCCACAGGTCTTGGGTTCACATGCTCCCACTCCCCCCTGGTCTTCCTCCAGAGTTTATGTTCAGCCATGATGACTGATATCTACATAACTACAAGTCAGGTTATTTCATTGCTGAAACTAAACTCTTCCAGGGTCCTCCTTTTGAAGTCCAAGGCTACTTCCCATTCATACACTTAACAGCAAGTTATGCTTTAGCTTTTTGTATGACTGTGACCATTGGCTACTGACGAGGCACAAGAAGTTCAATTTTATCCCTGCATTCCACTTAGTCAAGCTGCCATATTCCTAATTCTTAACAGGCATCAAATAGCTATAAGCATTGCTATGAGAAAACCAGGCTGAGCTGCTGCAAGAAAGGAAAAGCATGGACCCTTAAAAATCACAGGCGGTGAAGCCTGTGAACCTGGTGACTCGGCGGGCACCATTTGCGCCCCCCCGACCTGCGAAGGAGCCTTTTTAAAGGCTCCAGAACGGGGGACGGGGTGAGCGGCGCAGTGCTGAGAGTCGACTGCTTCTCCCACGGAGTGAAGCCGCATTGCCATGGCCGGAGAGCGCTGACTTCTTCTTGTGAGTAATTGGACTTTAAAGCAACAACCCGTAAGTAGTACGGAAATTGGATTTGCAAAGAAATTTTTTTTTTGAATTAGGCACGATCGGGGAAGGCGCAAACAGGAAGTCCGTCTCCCCGTCTTGTAAATAATCTAAAGCAAGGACCTGCTAACTAAGGTTGAGAGAATCTTTTCTTTTTTATTGGGTAAAAGACATTAATTTCACGATTTGGCAGTATAAGAAATCTTACTGGAGGATAAGAGCTAATTTTGGGAGCTGAAGTGCCACCCCCCCGGACCCGGGAGTGATCCGCGAGAGCCTGTTGAAGAGGTATTGAAGAGTTTGACAGCTGTCAAATTAGCTGTCAAGACTGAAAAAGAGAGCTTTGTTTCTGTTGTCTCTGCTGGTTATATTTGTTACAATTTGGTTATAATTTGTTGAAAACAAGGAAGAACTGATACAAACTTGACTTTTGGATTTGAACTGGAAGGAATATTAAGTAACCAAAATCCCTCTAGAGGGGGTTTTGGGACATTACAAGAATGGCTGAAGGAGGGAAAATACAAGCTAAATTGGACAGAGTTTTTGTTCTCTTGGGAAAGTTACAAGGCCAAATTGATGTTTTGGCTACAAATGTTGCAACTCTGGATTTAACAGTAAATAAACTCATTGAATTTGATAAGCACTTGACTCAGGATGTCCATGCAGCTGGACAAGAAGAGAAACTTAAGAGCTTTGAGAGTGTGGAGAAAGAGATATATGTTGTTCCTGAGGAAAAGGAAGGAGGAGCTGTAATGCTGCAGATGACAAAGGAGAGCCAGAGGCCTGACATGATGGCTACAAAGGAAAATAAGAACTTGATGTCGAAAATCTGGTTTGAATTGGAGATTGAAGAATGGAGAGATCTCCTTATGTGGAGATCTGAAGATCCAAGGATTACAAATCTGATTAAGGTGGAAGTTGGAGCTTTGGGGACATTTGGACTTGAAAGGAGTAAGAAACAAGATTCGGGCTCCACTTTTAAGTATGGAGGTCTGGCTGGAAGAAACATGGGTCCCATTGGGCTAGAGCTTCTCCGAGATCTGGTGTTTAATATTAAGGACCATCAAAAAAACCGGCAGAGAGGAATTGAGAGAGAATTAAGAGCCTCAGATGTGAGATCTCCAGGCTGATAGTAGATTAAGACTGATGGACATTTGTTGGGAATTGAAACCGGGAAAGGGGGGGGTGGAGTTTGGGAATCCAAAGGGTGCATAATTATAATCTGTTTTTGTTTTTATTCTGTTTTGTTATTTGTATGAAGATTGGGGAAGTCATGGAAGGGAATTTGGGTCGACTTTAGAAAAAGGTTTTAAGAATGAGTACTGATGTATAAATATTGATGTTTATAAGGTAAAATTAGCTTTTTAAAAATGAACTAAATAGAAAAAGGTAAAAAATTAGGGATAAGAACTTGCTGAACTAACAATTTGAATTGGAAAATAAGAAGGGAAGGTGTGGGGAAGTCAGGGAAATATGTTATAGAAAAATAAGGATTGTGAACTCTATGTGTTTTTAAACTTTTTTGTTTTTCTTTTTTGATTTTTTTAATGTATTAAAGTGGAAAATTTCAATAAATATCTTTTAAAAAAGAAAGAAAGGAAAAGCATGCTGAGATAAAAGGATCCCCTTTACCTCTTAACATATGCTAATTTAAAAGGCAGAGCTAGCTAATGGCATTAATATCAAAACTCCCAGCAGGTTCTAGTACCAGGCAATATCTGCATTAATTCTTCTGTCTTAGTTATTTCAAGAGATATTTATTTTTAATGTTTGATATTTTATTATGTTTTTATATGTGCTGGAAACCACCCTGAGTGGCTGAGGAAACCCAGCCAGATGGGCGTGATATGAATTTATTTATTTGTTTACTTGTTTATTTAAAGTTAGAGAGAGTTTAATTTTTTTAAAAAATCAAAGGCTGTGCGTAGGGGATTCCTGTATACAGCAGAGCAATTTTATAATTTGTACAATTTTATTTTATATGCCTAAATAGGCAGACGAAACAATATCATTTCTAAACCACTTAATATTAAAACAATATCACTTTGTAAACCACTTAATATTAAAACATCTCCAAGTGGTCTACAGCAAAAACTTAAAATGTATACTAAAAACCATCGCCATAAACCACCAGAAACAAAACGATCAAGGATCACAACAATACAGCACTATAAATACAAAAAAATACTACATCCTGCTTTAGCAGTCAGGGAAAGTTTGGGAAAGTAGTAACCCATGAGCCTTCCTCTATGGTTAGGGTGAAGAACATTCCAAAGGGCAACAGTGGAAAATACCCCTTTGCAGATCTCCACTATACAGTGGAGTGTAATGTATGGTACCGCTAACTGGAACTTCCTAGATGACTACAGTGAGCTTAGTAGGTCTACATAGGGACAGGCAGGCAGTGGCTGCATTATTGCTTCATGGGCAGGGAAACAAAGCAGCTCTAGTGAACATCATGCCCCTCATATTCGCTCGCAAAAAACTGGCGCAAGTGAACAAATCCTTGGTCCCTGAAAGCCTCAGTATCATGCAACACTATTCCCTCCACATTAAGTCTTTTAGTTTCCATGGAAGCTTCATTCTAACTATAATCTGGAAAGTTGGCAGTCATTGCTCCACCATCTGTAAAGGATAAAAGTTCTGTAAAAAATTGGGCCTAGTAACGTTCCTGAGTCACTATGAGCAATTGTTCAGAAGCAGAGAAACTGAATTATACAGCAACAATTAGCTGTACTTCGTTTTGAGGATTATGGCAAGTGAAAGAATTAGCTTTAATGACAGTACCTGGTGTACATAACCCACATATAAAAACACAGTTTTTATATCTACAGCATTTTTTCTCCCTGTTTAATTGACTTCTGATTCTACACTCTACTGGCATTGGCTCTCCAGAGCTTCAGGCAACATTTGCAGCCTTAACTTGAGATGCTGAGACTGGAACCCAGGAACAAACATGCAGCCGTACCACTGAGCATCACAACAGTTGTATTGTTTCTTGAAACTGAAGGCAACAGCGTAGTGTAGCCTGCTGACAGCTCAGAAGCTAAGTGTGAAGAAGGCACTGAGCATAATTTGCATTAGTCAAAGGGCAGGATTTCAGAGGCCATCCCCACAACTAGCAGAAGCAAAGCAAATGTATGTAAAAGTGAAATATACTCAGAGTCGTAAAGTGATTTCATGCTCTTTATTCAGCTCATAGTGGTGAGGAGGAATGGATGAATGTCCCCTCAAAGTACCTGCTTTATATACATTATTTACACAATGGGCTGCACATGATTGGCTAATTCCGGAATTCTACTGTAAGCCAATCAGGTTGTGGATTCACTTCTATCTGGAGCATGATTGGGTAGTTCCTGCCAACCAATCATACTGCTGCCTTGTTCTAGGACCAATCAGACTGCTGCATTCTGAATCCTATTGTTCTAGGACCAATCAGACTGCTGCCTTTTGGATCCTATTCAACTCAGTACATTACAAAAAGAAATTAGCACACACTTAATTTGAGTAATTTACATAGATTGTAGAATTGAAATAGAACTGGTGTTGCTTCAGCATTTTAAGCTTTTTCATGTTTGTTTTTTAAACATGTCAGATTTACATTTGTCTGTCTTGCATGTTGGCCATTATTTTCTTTCTAAATCTGCAATCCTTCAGAGTTCTGAGCCATTAGGAATAGGAAGGGTAAGTATTGCGGAACTTCTGATGCTAGCTTTTGATGAGGGAATGCATCCTTTTTATGAGACGCAAGATGTGAAGTGCTCAAGTCAGCCTCTGTGTTGGCTTGAAACGGAGAACATTCAGCAGAGGACAAGCATGTGGCTGTACAACGTGTACATCTTTTTTAAAAAAATCTGCCATGTGTAGAAGGCATGGGTAGTAGACTACTCTTTGGGGATCGGCCTTCCTTAAACATTTATTCCTTTTTTTATGGAAGTCATTATTTATTGCACTTCTCTTCTTTTGCAGAGAGATGGTCAATGCATGGTTTTCTGAGAGAGTTCATCCCATACCAGTGTGCAAAGAGGGGGCCAAGCAGCACGGTGAAGCCTGTTCTTGTCCCAGCCACCAGGCCGCACGGGCAGAGAGCACTAATCCCACACCCCCAACCAGGAAGATCTCTGCTTCTGAGTTTGACAGGCCCCTTAGGCCTATTGTTGTCAAGGATTGTGTTGGAACCGTGAGTTTCTTGTCGGACTCCGAAAAGAAGGAGCAGATGCCTCTCCAACCTCGGACGCTTGGGAGCGATGCAGGGGATCAGTGCTCAAGGCTCTTAGAATTGGTGAAGGACATTTCCAGTCACTTGGATGTCACAGCCCTTTGCCACAAAATTTTCTTGCACATCCACGAACTCATTGCCGCCGACCGCTACTCCCTCTTTCTGGTGTGTGAAGACAGTTCCAATGAGAAGTTTCTCATCAGCAGGCTCTTTGACGTTGCTGAAGGTTCCACCTTGGAAGAAGCTTCAAACAATGGCATCCGTCTGGAGTGGAACAAAGGCATAGTGGGACACGTGGCAGCTTTGGGGCAGCCTTTGAACATCAAAGATGCCTATGAGGTAAACAAAGAATAATTGTGCGGTGGGTGCGTTTTATCCAGAGAGACCACTCATCTACATTCAAACCTCTTCTTATGTCTGCCTCTGCTCTCGTCCATTTCGCCCAACGTCTGCGGCAAACCTGGAAGTAACTGGTGGGTTTGCTGCTGTTCTTGCATGCGCAGGAGTGGCGATCACCATTCGTGCATGTGCAGAAGCAGCAATTGCCATTCGCACATGCGCAGAAGTGGGCACTCGCCACCTGCACACAGCAGCACCTCTCCCAGCGACCCATTTAGACTTCCGGACAGGCCTCTGGAATGGATTGTGGTCGTGAGTAGAGTTTCCACTGCAGCTGAATATTTGCCACACCAAAGATGTCCCATCTTTCCTCCAAAGATCTCAACCATGGTGTACACGGTTCTCCCCTCATCCTCCATTTTACCATCACAACAAAGCTGTGAGGTTGGTTAGGTTTGGAGATGGTGACTGGCCCAAGGCCACTCAGTGACCTTCCAGGCTGAGCAGGGATTAGGTCTCCAAGGTCCTAGCCCAACACTCTAACCACTACACACTACTGGCTCTCATTATGGATTTAGAAAATTCTGTGCGAATGTACATGGTGAGGAACACAACAGTTGGCCTTCTGGTTAGAGAAGGTAATGGAAAGCACATGACATCAGCATGTTACTGAACTGTTAATAGAGCTATAGCACAGTTTATGGTGCTAGGTGGCTTGGGCCTAATATGCCAAAGTGTTACCTTCCCTAAAATGCCTCACTGCAGTCTCTTAAGGTCGATTTAGACCATTGTCTACAATTTGCTCTCTGTAAGAACATAGGAAGCTGCCCATCAAACTCAATATTTCCCAAACTCTGATCTCCAGCTGTTTTTGGACTACAACTCCCATCATTCCTAGCTGCCAAGACCATTGAGTGATAGGGGCCATTGAGTGATAGGGGCTCTGCAGGGTTGTGGACAGGGTTCACCCCAAGCCTTACCTGGAGATGCCACTGGAGATTGAATCTGGGACTTTCTGCATGCATAGTGGATGCTCTGAGCTGTTGCCCTTTTCCATGCATCATGGATTCAGGTGTTCTTAGTGTCTTTCCCCACAACTGTGGAGCTGGGGATTTGCCAGAATGGACAGGCAACTAGTCACTGGAATTAAGTTAGGCCCAACACTTCTGCTAGTTCTTGGTATATTTTATTTGTGTTGTCATGATTAGTCAACTCTGGTTTGCATTTGTAACTGGGATTATTATTTTTTGGGCTGGGCTGTAGGGAGGAGATCTGTGGAGCTGTGGATATTACCATCCTATAGTTGTCAGGCATGATATTTTGATTCTGGATATGTTTTGACATTGATTTCTGACATAAACTTTTAGAGTGCCCTAGAAATGGAAATAATGTAATTTGCTATACAATTTTTGAGGCTTTAAACTTGAGCAATTCAAGTAACATCTGGTAACGTGAACTTTGCACGTATGTCTATGCTCTGATGTATGTATGGAACTGAGTATAGTCTGAGTAAGAATGGCAAAACTAAACTTTTAACATTCTTTCCTGAAATGGAAGAGCTTAGTCTTTTTCATCACTATAGCTAATTTAGCCATAATTGCACTTCCCTCAGTTTTCTCACTTTCTCTAGGGAGAGAGAGAGAAAAAAATAAAAAATGGTTGTGCTTTGGGTAAACAGCATGTTATGGAATATATTCAATCTGAGTGGGTGTGGAGGAGATACTACAAATTTTTGTAAGCTTGCTAAAACTCTTTGTCACATTTGGGTTCTTTATCTGCAAATGGTGATGATCCACATAGTGCTTCAGTCATTATTTTATGGAATGGAAATGTCAGGAAAAATAACTTGGAGATGAGTGGGGGACAGGATATTTTTTGGTAGTGACTCCAAACTTGTGGAATTCCCTACCCTGAAATGTTCACCAGACTCCTTTCTTTACTGTTTCTAAATGATCCCCCAGTATCTTTTTATTTCATCAGGACTTATCTGTTATAAGAAAAATGGGATTTATACTGTTTAAATTTTTTATATTACCTTATTCCCCCCTATTTTAAGTTAACAGAGTTTTTCTTTTTAATGATTATAGTATTGGTTTTTTTATATTGTCCCCAGACAAAAAGTGAGCAGTAAGACAAAAACCAAACCATGACTATAGCTTGCAGCTCATTTGGAGTGAAACAAAGCATGAGCCCGGGTTTAGACATAATACACAGCCAAACCATGACATAGCTCCAGGTAGTATGGCAGCAGCAGGACCACAGAAGAGCGAAGTAGCTGTGAATTTATTTATAAGTGCCTGCACACTTGCATGTTCAGACTTAGCTATGGTTTGGCTTAGTGTTACGTGCAAACCAGGCCATTGTTTTAAAGTGATTGTGTGCTGCCTTGGGAAAGCTTTGCCCTGCAATGTTCATGTGCTTTAGAAATTTGTCAATAAGTAAATAATTGAACACTGCTGACAAGAGGAACAGTGAAACAGAACCTATTACAGTGGTACCTCGGGTTACAGACCCTTCAGGTTATAGGCGCTTCAGGTTACAGACTACACTAACCCAGAAATAGTACCTCGGGTTAAGAACTCTGCTTCAGGATGAGAACAGAAATTGTGTGGCACGGCGACAGCGGGAGGCCCCACTAGCTAAAGTGGTGCTTCAGGTTAAAAACAGTTTCAGGTTAAGAATGGACCTCCAGAACAAATTAAGTTCGTAACCTGAGGTACATATTTTGCTCGCTATGCATCTGGACACCTCTTAAGATACCTTCACCAAACTGGGATCAAGGAGCAGGTTTTCATCTGTGTTTTGATACAATTGGATGCCATTTTGAATCAAGATGGCAGACAGGACCTTTCAAAACTGCACTGAAATTTAACCACCTATTACAAACTTGCATTATTATTTTTTGGTTTCTTAGAATTCCCAAGTATCCTATTGGCATATAAACTTAGGAAATAGGTATGGTTTCTGAAAAAATGTGTACATACTTATCTATTTTCTTCTTTTGACAGGATCCCCGATTTAATGCAGAAGTGGACCAACTCACAGGCTACAGGACGCAGAGCATCCTCTGTATGCCAATAAAGAACCATAGAGAAGAGGTAAGGTCATGCATCTGGCTCTTCCTTGGTTGTAACATTTCCAGCTCCACTAATTCGTTTAACCATTTTCAGCTTTCAGGCTCTGTCCCAAAGCACAACATGGTTTGTTCTTGATTTTGCCTTTTTATTATTTAAAGTCTGTCTGCATGTGATTCCATAGAGTTCAGTTTGGACCTGCTCTGTTAACTATGCAGAATTGGTAGACAGCCAGTTTCCTCCCCTCCCCCGTGTTGCCATTTAACAAGTAACATTAGCCATTTTTGGCAAAGTCGGCGAAGTTGCATTTTCTTCTTGCAAATATAAAACTCCTGTTTTCTTGTAACTTTTATTTTTCACCCTTGCTGAACTGAATCTGCATTATGAGGAAGTACTGTGTATGTAGAAAATGTATTACTAGAAAGGTCTAAAATACAATGAGCCTACTACATAAAATCAGGCTTATAGTCAATTTCAATAGATTTTATTGCATTAGCCGTGTGGCCATAGCATAATATACATAGAAATAACAACATAAAATGGGGGTGGGGAGGTAAAGGTGGATATCGTCCTGTGCAAATACTTACAGGGAAAAAGAAAAGAGATAACAGAAGCGACAAGGGATTTAAAACATCGAGTGACCGATAATACAAAAAAAAAAGACAAAAAAAAACTGCTGAGGGTGTGAGGGCGATCTGGCTGCGACATCTGTCACCCCATTGATCGCCAGGGTTGATTCGGCAGGCTTATAGTCTAAAGCATGGAAAACAAAGGAAGGAAAAAATGGGACAGAATTTATTTTTTAAAAGAAAATTTGTGAAAAAGAAACTGCAGAATTAAAAAAAGGATGTCTTGCTTTCAGTGTTTGCCCATCAGGGCTATATTATTTTTAAAATTCCCATTTATTATAATGTCAAATCTAAGGGCTCATCTACACTTCCTCCAGGCCTAGAAGGCACAGCTCTAAGAGATTTTATGCTTGTCTCATGTTTCCTAAGGAAAATGCACTTACTTTTTCCAGGAAAACCCACTCTCTACCATTGAATTGGAGCAAACATCAATCCACAGAAAATCTGGTTGGTGTTTGCTCCATTTTAGCAATAAAGAACAGGTTTTCCTAGGGGAAAGCAGTGGGACAAGTGGAAGTGTGGACAAGCTCTAAGCATGACATGGGAAATGTTCATTGAAAGGTGGTATAAAAATATTGTGAAAGTAGTGTACCCCCTCCCAAGGTTAAAACATTATGAAAGCCCTGCCTTTGGACTCGTAATCCAGTCTTGCTGAAATTGGTTCCAGCCTCAGATAAAGATTAGCTGGTGCCCGCCAAGTAATAATCATATAAACAAATAGTTAA
Source organism: Podarcis raffonei (assembly GCF_027172205.1). Lineage (NCBI taxonomy): Eukaryota > Metazoa > Chordata > Lepidosauria > Squamata > Lacertidae > Podarcis > Podarcis raffonei. The sequence goes on from NC_070610.1 coordinate 52,669,183, forward strand.
GTGATTCTCCTATACCTGTGTAGTCAAGATGAACAGGGAAGATGCATCAGCGTCCTTGGGAAAACCTGGGGATTACAGAATAGAAAAAGTCTGCTACTTGGGCAGGTGGGGGAGACTCAACACTGCTCAAGGAGAACCTCATGTACTTGGTGAGCTTGGAATGCTGACTGTTGTGTGGGGGTGGGGACGGGGGCAAAAGAAACAGAAAACCAAGCAGGATAGGATGTTCAAAAGACGAGATATATTTGCCTAATATGTGCATCTGATAATTTGAATGGGTAGGTGAAATTTTAGAATTTATTACTATACAGAATTGATGCTTTTGAATTATGGTGCTGGAGGAGACTCTTGAGAGTCCCATGGACTGCAAGAAGATCAAACCTATTCATTCTTAAGGAAATCAGGCCTGAGTGCTCACTGGAAGGACAGATCCTGAAGCTGAGGCTCCAATACTTTGGCCACCTCATGAGAAGAGAAGACTCCCTGGAAAAGACCCTGGTGTTGGGAAAGATGGAGGGCACAAGGAGAAGGGGACGACAGAGGCCGAGATGGTTGGATAGTGTTCTCGAAGCTACCAGCATGAGTTTGACCAAACTGCGGGAGGCAGTGGAAGACAGAAGTGCCTGACGTGCTGTGGTCCATGGGGTCACGAAGAGTCGGACATGACTAAACGACTAAACAACAACAACTATACAGTGGTACCTTGGGTTAAGAACTTAATTCGTTCTGGAGGTCTGTTCTTAACCTGAAACTGTTCTTAACCTGAGGTACCACTTTAGCCAATGGGGCCTCCTGCTGCTGCTGGAGCACGATTTCTGTTCTCATCCTGAAGCAAAGTTCTTAACCTGAAGCACTATTTCTGGGTTAGCGGAGTGTGTAAGCTGAAGCGTATGTAAGCTGAAGCATATGTAACCCGAGGTACCACTGTAATTGAAATAGAAATGCAATGCATCTCACCATAAGCCGGAAGACGGTGGCCAGGTGACTAGTCTTCCTGCTCAGCGGGCAATTTTAAAGCCCTTGCTCTCCCCTTCCTCTGGTTCTTTCCCTTTACAATGGACTTGGGCCCCAAAGCCTTTCAAAAAGAGGATTATCATCTGTAAAATAAGATCCAGGACCACCCTAGAAGGAAATGGGCCCATCCTTGAAGGAGTCACAGCTGGGACACTGAACAGGAGAAATCTTCGCTGCAATGTTTTGCTGCAGTGCTGCTTGCTGCTACAGATTTTTGTGGAGCCTTTGCTTCCTCTGCCCTTCACTCAATGACCAGCTTGCTTTATGTTTAGAGAATACATATGACAGTAAACTGGCCTCAAGCTGGTCTTTTGTTAGAGTGTCCCAGGGCTTATTTTGACTATATGGACTTTCTCTTGTCACATAACTTTTGGTTCAAAGGCTAATTTTTGGACCTGAGTTTTTCCAGTTCTTGTTTCCCAGCAGCATTTCAGCTTTTTCCAAAATATACTTACAGTTTCTAGTGTTATATTAACTCATGTTAATCCCAAACGTCATGTTACTTTAAACTTGTTATGCTTTGAGCTGTGGCTAATTTAAACATTAGCTTCATCTCCTTGATCATTTCGGCCATCCGCTGGGATGAGAGGGTTGTTGGTTTTTCGTCTGAATATGCATATCTTTTCTTTCAGACAAGATTTGAGTTTGGGGAAATCTTTTTTCAGCCCTCCAGAGTCTGCTTGGGGTTTCATCATCCTCAGTAATTTATTGTCATATGCACACCTGGCTGCCTCATGGCCTAACCCTGACTTCAGTTTATGGGTGGGCAAATCTGTCGATCCCCCAGAATATAACACATTTTATATGTTATTTTCACTAGCATATGTATTTTTATGCATTTCTGTACACATTCTGAAAGATAGCTGTGTTTTGATTCATATATTGGACGGAGAAGTTTGAATTAGGTACTTTCTCATTAAAATACAAATAAAATCAAATTTTCCCCCACAACTCTATTTCATTTCCTTTATATCATGAGCATTCAGTGAAATAGTTAATAGATACACCACTAGAAAGTCACAAAGATTGTTGACAACACAATCCTATACATGCTTTTGTGGAAATAATTCCCCGTTCAGGATTCAGCCTCCTTATGTGTAAGCAAACGTATGAGGAGAAGCTGGGACATAATGTCAGCCCCTGCCCTGTCAGGGATGTCATCTACACAGTTTAAATCTCCCCACATATTTGGGGGCAAATGTTTCCAGCAGACAGTATCTTCGGCTCATGGAGACATAAATAGGGCTTAAATTTCACTATGTCCAGTGGAATTTACTCCCTAATAAGTGTGTTTAGCATTTCAACCTAAACTACACTAACATTGCAGGGATGCTTCTCCAATATGCAGGGATGCATACTGGGGCAGATCTTCAGGACTGTCATTTTACTTGAAAGTAAAGAAGTAGGTTTACTTGAAACTCATTCACCTAGCAGTAAATAAAGGACTTCCTTCTTTCCTGTCTGCCCATTGCACCATTTTCTGAAGTGTATAGGCTACCACTGCTTGTTGATCTTGCTCTCGGCGCAAGTGCTTGTTTCGACTTGGCAGACTCTGAAGCCTGGCCCTAAGTCAACCGACAACCAAGCCGGCCACTGCATGTGGGGATGTCTGGTGTCGGAGGTCTGGTGCACAAAGTCCACGGTTTGCTCATGACATGCTTTCTTTAGACAAGCCGGCCAAAACAAAACAAGAATGTGTCAGGAGTTTGGCTCGCAAGCCTCCATTAATCATAAGCTCCAAGGGGCCTTAGGTGCGTTGCTACCATCTAGTCAGCCATCTTTGATCAACGAAGAAACGAAATGCCGTGTTATTAGATCAAGACACTGCAGGGATAACAGACTTGTTTAAAGAATTATTCAGTTTGCCGTTGGTAGCTCCCGAAATCAAATACAATGACTTTGGATAGGTTTACCCTCGTAAACGAAATTACGCCCCCAGCTGAAGCGAAGCATCCCCTTCCCATTGCTTGCAAGCGTAAAACAAAGTGATAGATGAATAAATTGGCAGAGGTTGAAATGAGGGGGAAAGGGAGGGGGCGAAGTGCTACACTCACTTCTAGTCATTTTGAACTGGAGGGACAGAGTTTTGGAATGTTTCCTGGGGAAAGCTGGTTTCTCTTCCCACCCCACCACAACCCTTTCTTTCCTTTTAAACTCTCTTAGCAGAAGGTTTTCATCACTCTCGCCATAATGCCTTACTGACACATTTCTGGAATGAGGCTTGATCCACGGAATCAGACCTTAAATTGCCATCTGCTTTTAGCTGCTTTTCCTACTTTTTGAAAGCCATTAACAACATAAAAACACACTGGCTCCTCGTTCCAAAGAAAACGCCCAGAAAACAGACACAGCCATTATCATGAAGATCTATCTAACAGATAAAAGAAGCTGCTTTGGCTCTGAATGTTCACCAATAACAAGCCGCCTTTACTTTCTGCAAAGCTACTGAAGCCGGGCCTCAGGCACGTGTCAGCCGTGGCTCACTCCCACAAGTGACATTTCATTGGCTCAGCCAATGTTCTGGGCAGGATCTGCCCCATACCCTGTGTATGGATGTCTATGAACACTTCGGGCAGGCAAAAAGGCAGGAGCAGCTCACAGCCCTCCATTTTGAAAACCAAACTGAAAGCAAGGGTGTGACTTTGGCCACATTCACATCATAAATTCAAAACACTGTGATGCTATGCACTGTGAAGCCACGGCTTCCCCCAAAGAATCATGGGTGCTGTAGTTAGTGTGTTAGGACACCCCTATTCCCCTCACAAAACTACACTTCTTAGAGTTCTCTGTGAAGAGGGGTTGATTGTTAAGTCACTTTGAGAACTGTAGTTCTCATAGTGGAAAAGGGATCTCCTAGCTACTTTCAGCAACCTTAACAAATTACAGCTCCCATAATTAATTCGGGGGAAGCTACGGCTGTTTAAAGTGGCATCATAGCGTTTTAAATGTATGGTGTGAATGTGGCCTTGTCTCATGGTGTACTCTCCTCTTCATTGCCACAAGCAGAGCATGGGGTGAAGGAACATGTCTGTAATATACACTGAAAGGCACACTGGGAACGATGGAGAAGTTGTTCTTGTTGTGCCTCACTTTATTCGGTCACAATAATTTTTGAGGTGTTTTTGTGATAGTCCTAGAAACACAGCTAGTCACAATAACAATGAATGCACCAAATGGACTCCATTTTGATAGTCATTAGCACCCTGTTTTGCTAGTTTTTATTGTTCTTATTTATCTCCATCACTGTCCTTCTGAGGCCAGTCAGCATTCATAGAGCAACTTACAAAAGAATTACAAAAACAGCACAGGATAAGTATTCCAATCAAGGTTTAAAAACTTTAAAAGCCTGATAAAATAAAGAAAGTTTTTGTCTAGTACTGAAATGATGGCGAACCTCCCTGGAGGGGACAGTCCATAGGTTGGGCAACGGTACCTAAAAGGATCTCCTGGGTTGCTACTCACTCTGCTTCTTATGGGGGGTCACCCAAAGAAGAACCCCAAATAAAGTGGTACCTCGGGTTACATACACTTCAGGTTACAGACGCTTCAGTTTACAGACTCCACTAACCCAGAAATAGTACCTTGGGTTAAGAACTTTGCTTCAGGATGAGAATAGTAATCATGCTCCAGCGGCGCGGCAGCAGCGGGAGGCCCATTAGCTAGAGTGGTGCTTCAGGTTAAGAACAGTTTCAGTTTAAGAACAGACCTCCAGAACGAATTAAGTACTTAACCCGAGGTACCACTGTATAGATCTCGGCACACAAGAGGAGTCTTGATACGGTAGAAGATGGTCCAAGAAATAAGTTAAGCCCAAGAGCTTTGAACTGAGCTCAGAATCAAACAGAGATGCAATGCAGCTGTTTCAAAACAATTGTGATGTGATTTCACCTCCTGGTCCTTGTCAGCAGTTTTGCAGCCCCACTGCAGACTAACTGGACTTTCGAGACCATTGTCAAAGGCAGCCCCATGTAGACTGCATTGCAGTAATCAAAGATTACTCTCTGAATGCTAAAAGTCTATGATAGCCCCCAAAGTAAAAGCAAAGCCTTAAGGAAAAGCAGTAGCCTGCATGCAACTAATAGAAAAGTAACGTGCATTTATAATACAAGAAAGTAGGCACGTGGAAAATGTGATGGTAGTGCATCTATTTTTATACTTATATTTTAGTTTGAGAATCACCAGAAACTATATACATAGAAATAGACATGCATCCTTCTTTCCATGAAAGGGGAGGCATGAGAAATGACATCGTTTTGTGGCTTGCTTTTTTTTTTGGTATATATTTATTCTTGCAGGAGGAAAGCTAAGACAAGAAGCTGCAGGAAACCTCAGAGATGCCCATTAGATGTTGGGACCAGTGAAGTCAAGAAGATGATTTGGGCTGAGTACACACCATAAATTTGAAGCACATGGCTGCCCCCCAAAGCACCATAGGAACTGTAGTTTCCCCTTCACAACCATAATTCCCAGCACCCTTAACAAACTGTAGTTGCAGGATTCTTTGTAGGGAGTCATGTGCATACACGTGCTTTAAATGTTTAGTGCGCATGCACTTAGCCCTTCTTTTCGGAGCACATTTCTAGGAAGTCTATTTCACAGACTTTGAATGGAAAGAATAACTGCAGCTTTAGAGCAGAAGAAAGCAGTTTTAGAGCTGAGATTACTTTAAATCACAGAAGAAAAAGAGCTGCTCAGGGAGAAATTTAAACTGAAAAGTTCAGATCTGTGGAGTGGGGGGGGGATGTTTTCATTAAAGGGAAATGATTGGGAGAAATAGGGAGGGGATCACCATCCTTCAGCAGGAACACGATGACCCTTCTTGAATTTGACAGTGTCTTCTGAACCAATAGTATTGGGCGGGATTCCTAATTTATCCAGAAAACTTCCTGACAAACATAATGCCAGGTTGTTTCAATATTCCTAAAGTGTTTGCAGCAGGCAAGAAGGAAAAAAGCGGCAATTCTGTTGGAACAGATGTAATAACAAGGTTCCTCCCCCTCTGAATAGATTCATCATGTAGGGATGGTGAACCTGTGGCTTCCAGAGCTTGTTGGACTTCAACAACCATCAGCCTTAGCTAGTCTGGGCACTTGTCAGGGGTGATGGTTCTGGGAGTCCCACAACATCTAGAGGGCACATGTTCCCCGTTCATGATGCAAAGGGTCAGGAATGTGAGTAGAAGAAATCAAGGCTGTGGAAGTCTAGTGAGAAGGTGTTGAGGGACGGTGCAGACAGATGATTTAGAGGGCAAGAACATCAGAGAAGAGCCTAGGCTGTGACTATGAGGTCACATCCATTCCATACTTTTAAAGTGTTCCTATACCACTTTAAGGGATGCGGGTGGCGCTGTGGGTTAAACCACAGAGCCTAGGACTTGCCGATCAGGTTGGCGGTTCGAGTCCCTGCGATGGGGTGAGCTCCCGGTGCTCGGTCCCTGCTCCTGCCAATCTAGCAGTTCGAAAGCACGTCAAAGTGCAAGTAGATAAATAGGTACCGCTCCGGTGGGAAAGTAAACGGCGTTTCCATGCGCTGCTCTGGTTCGCCAGAAGCGGCTTAGTCATGATGGCCACATGACCCGGAAGCTGTGCGCTGGCTCCCTCGGCCAATAAAGCGAGATGAGCGCTGCAACCCCAGAGTCGGCCACGACTGGACCTAATGGTCAGGGATCCCTCTACCTTTACCTATACCACTTTAACAGTAAGAACCTTCTTCCAAAGAATCCTGGGAAATGGAGTGTTGGGTATTGTCGCTCTCTGAGCAGTCTCCCAACAACTCTCAGCATCCTTAAGAAAGTGCAGTTCCCAGGATTCTTTGGGGGGCAGCCATGACTGTTAAAGCGGCATAAGAACACTTTAAATGTGTGGTGTGGCTGTGGCTGATAATGCGGGCAAATAGGCAGGTGGAAAGGAGCAGCTGAACAAGGGATGCCCAAGTGGGGTTGGATGGTTTGAGGGGGAGAAGTAGGGGGGGAAGGGGGGAATGGGCTGAGGGAATGATTGGGTGTGACTTAGTATCCTTGATTTGGGCAAAGAGCAGGAGCAGCTTACTGAATAAAACATAGATTTACGTGTTTGCCACATTCTGTAGGACAAATGGGAAAAGAACCCCACGAACGGCTTGAAAATGTAGTGGTTTACTGGTGTGGTCTAATGATAAAGGGAGCCACCAGTTTTAAAGGCCAGCATAGGTAGAATGGCTAACTGGTATCAATTGTTTAGTTTTCTGGCTGAGAAGGAAGTTCATCTCCATAGGGGTAAAAACAGCCAGAGTATGCCTAAATAAATAAATATATCATGCAATCCACATCTAAAATAATTATAATGCAATCCGCAGCTGAATGTGAACAGGGCCCCTTTGCTCTAAAAGAGACAAATATATATTTCCGGCCCCTCTGTGCATTCTTTGGTTTAGTGGATAATTTTTCTTTAGTGTTGTCTTTACTGAATCTTATAATCGTCACAGGAAGCTTTAAAAAAAGTGTTTAGCTTAGGAATAACAATGAAAAAAAGCAACGGCACATTCTCCCTTTGGGGTTTGAAGTAGCTTTCAGAGAATTAAATCTAAGATCTGAATGTACAAGAATGCAGCGAGAAGCATCCAGATAAAATAAAACGCTGAACGCAGCTAGCGATGCTACAGAAATGCCTGTGGCCTAGGGAGAAAAGCCTGCAGGGAACCAGGAAGGGCAAAGGCGTTTTTAAGGCTAAAAGTCAGCGTGTCTATTTTAGGCCAAAAGAATCAAAAACAATAGTGCACATTAAATTCCACGGCAGTTGATATGATCGTAGAAGCTTTTCCTTTTCACACAAATGAAACATCCGAAATGGAGCAGCGATAAACATTGTGCTCCGGAAGATTAGAAAGACAACTAGCTGTCATGGGAGGCTTCTAGCAAGGGTAGCCAACGTTGTGTCCTCCACATGGTTGGCCAACAGCTGCCACCATGCCTGACCATTGGCCATGCTGTTGGAGGCTGACTGGAGTCCAGCAACATCTGGAAAACACTATGTTGGCCCCTCCTGGTGTGGAGGACGCACCAGTCAGGAAACTACGGCAATAAGTTTACTGTCTCATTCCAACAAGAGCAAAACGGGAAAGTCCTGGCTGCACCCAGGTTCAACCAAGTCCAGTGCCACCTAGTGGCTAAACTGTATAACAACACTGTCCGCACAACAGACAGCGGCAAAGTGTTAGTGGAAGGGAACTGCAGTTGTATTGGCGATGAAAAGACATGCATAGAGAGCAGCAACAGAGGGGAAATGAGGGTAAAATACAATTAAGGCTGCCAAATCACAGGCTTTACAGCTTTGACTTTAAGTCTTCCCCATGAGTATGTGATACAGTGTGCAATTCAAGCAAGGTGGGATTTCTGCCTAAAGTGTGTAAAGTTATGCCAACTCATATTGTGATGGGCTTGCCATTATTATTTTCCCTTTTTTAAAAAAATAAAAATTATTGGGTGTTTTTTTCTCCCCCAAAGGGAACATGAGAACATATCTCCCTTTAACAGTTTCCTCCTCCCCCAAGTCACATAATTCTATGGGACAAAGTTATACCAAAGCTTCAGGTGTGATACTCAACAGAACATCATTTCCCCATATGAATCTCTGAGAATGGCACAGACTGTTTCACTTTCTCAACATTCAAAATGGGTTGCTGGATTGGCTTTCGTCCTGTACAGTGGTACCTCGGGTTACATACGCTTCAGGTTACAGACGCTTCAGGTTACAGACTCCGCTAACCCAGAAATAGTGCTTCAGGTTAAGAACTTTGCTTCAGGATAAGAACATAAATTGTGCTCCGGCGGCGTGGCAGCAGCAGGAGGCCCCATTAGCTAAAGTGGTTTTTCAGGTTAAGAACACTTTCAGGTTAAGAACGGACCTCCGGAACGAATTAAGTACTTAACCCGAGGTACCACTGTATATCCATTAGTCATTGTGTAGACTGAGCTGAGTTTGCATGAATAGGTTTCCCTATCCCCACATTTCTTCAAGAATGACTGGCCAGCCAGAGAATCACCATTTGGTGGAATTAAGTACCAAGCTGCTGAGAGGGAGGCGAAGACATCAGAGTCTGGATCTGGTCTGCAGAACCCATGTCTATTTCTGTGTGCAAAGAAGCTTAAATCTGTTTACAGTTTCAAACTTCTATGTATATTTCAGCTATTTCTAAACTCCTATTCTAACATGGAGAGCCCAGGACTTTGTTGAAATGCATGCTGTCACATACACTGTGTTTGTTAATTGTGTAAACCTTGGCCTGCCCCGCTCACCCCTGTAGGCTTGAAGAAATTCTCTCAAGTTGCATGTGTCATTTATTAATTGCCTATCTTTAGGAAACTAGAGGCTGAATACATATCAGACATTTAAAGCAAGTTTCCACCCACCCACCCAAGAATTCAGGGAACTGTAGCATGCAAAGGGTGTTGGGAATTGCAGCTGTTACTGGTAAACTACAGTTCCCAAGCTTCTTTGGAGCCATGGACAGGATGTGCTGTAAATGTTATTTAAATGCCCAGTGTGTGCACAGCGTTTATCATGGACCAGGCTTATTAGTGCAAGGCAAATACTTGGCATTTACTTGGAGTTGCACCAGTTCAAATGAGCTCAGGATCTGTTCTAGCTGGCTATAGAAAATATTTTCCTTTCATGGTCCAGCCAATCAAGGATGTTAACATTCCTTTAAACTAAAATAATGCCGAGGCTTATCACCCAAGAGAGTCCTCAGCATGTGCCTGTTTCTTTCCATTTTTCACAATCCCATATATAACAAGTCTAGGGTCCTGCAGCTGGATCCAAAGAATAAAGGAGCCCGCATATGGTTCACATGCTTTCCATAGTAAACGAGAAACCTGCAGGGCTAATAAGGAGCAGCTGAATGGTCTTTTTAGGCTATATTAACACAGTCCTTTTTTTACTGTTTCCTCACAGCTCTTTAAGAACCACAAGCTTCCCTTTCATGGCAGGAAGCTGTTTACACAGGGCGAAAGTGTTCTCCTTTTGGATTCTTCAGCGCCTGCGATACCATTGAAATGGATTCAGCTTTCTGTGGTTCAAAGCTAATAAAAATAAAAAGGCCAGTGTTGTGAGCCAACACCTGCATGTCAGCTGTGCACCTGTGGACTGGTGTCAGAGCACATTGGGAAGCTTAGAGAGTTTACTCACATTCTCAATGTGAGCTGCCATGTGCTTAATACTGAAATCTCTTCGCTCTGGAATCCTTACACAAGGGCCGGTGGTGACTGGACAATAATAGACAAAATAGCATGCATTGAAGAGTCCAATAAATAACCCTCCTTTAAAGCATGCTGTAGCATTTGTGGCGCTGGCAGGGAGAATTAATGCGGCAAAGAGCCTGGGTTATTAGGTTTGGACCTGGGGGGAAAAACAGATGCAAATCCCTCCTTACTAGTGGGCAGCCAATATGCTGTCTCTCAGCCTAACTTACCTCATAGAATTCCTGTGAGGCACTTATAGCGCAACCCTGTACAGTGGTACCTCAGGTTAAGTACTTAATTTGTTCCGGATGTCCGTTCTTAACCTGAAACTGTTCTTGAACTGAAGCACACTTTAGCTAATGGGGCCTCCTGCTGCCGCCGCGCTGTCGGAGCATGATTTCTGTTCTCATCCTGAAGCAAAGTTCTTAACCTGAACCACTATTTCTGGGTTAGCGGAGTGTGTAACCTGAAGCGTATGTAACCTGAAGCGTATGTAACCTGAGGTACCACTGTACATGTATTCCCATAGAGTTCAATAGGGCTTATTCCCCAGAAAGTGGGTATAGGATTTCATCCTGAAACACTGCTCTGAGGTGGTGTAGATAAGGGCAGGAGATGAATGAACCAAGGGCCATGACTAAGACTGTTTCACTATCCCTCTTGATTTATCTTCTGCGCCAAGTCAGGCAGAAATGCGTCAGGTGCAGCCACTAGTTGGATTTCAGCTTCTTGCGAAACTGCTTAGAGACACAGAACCGGGGGCGAAAGGCAAGCATATTTTTGGTGGAGTTGTTGAGGCAGCCACTTACACGTTGAACTTGTTGAGAAGAATTGATTCCATTAGTGTGCAGACCTCTACCAAGAGAGAATTTAGTATGTGACGTCATCCTCCTGGGGATTGCCGAGCTGCCTAAAAGCAGGCCTATTTATGAAAGCCGTGGTTGCAGTAGATGCTGGTGAGAGCCGGAGATTTGCTTGCCTTGGGGGATGATCCAGAGAAAATGGATGAAACTCTGCCAGTGTAAGGGGGAGCTGTGAGGCATGTAGTTAGGAATTTATAGTAACAGGAGTTTTGTGGGTGGCTGTGGGGTGTTCTTTTCGGTGAAACTGCCATGTTATCTGTTCCTTGTGGTATCTGTTGTATGCAGATAAAAAAGAACTTGACTCAGGGTGATCTGGACTGTCTGTTCTTTGAGGTATGATATTCTAAAATAAGGACACTTCCGTTAAATTAAAAGATGCCTTGGGAATTGGAGAGCAGCTGTGTGATGGTATAAGATGTCTAAAATGATGGCAGCCTTTGTATGTTGATTTTGTGTGTGTGTTTGGCTATAGTGTGGGGCGGGGGAGGGGTTTGCATTATTGTTGACCACACTTTGTTTTGTTTTGTTTTTGAAGACTTCTTTAAAGTGTGGGACTTGTATGATGATGCCAAGAGTAGTTTACCATTAACTTTAAAAGAGCAAAGTTGGATTTTATGCAGTGCGCCTGACAATGCAACCTTTATTTAAAACGAGCATTTTGAGACCATGCTTGCTAATGGCTAACTTTGCAGCACAATGATCCCACTTGTGTTGCCAGTAGCTTGGAGAGCTTGGTGTGAGAGTGAGTGAAGAAGCCTATAAATCACCATCTAACCCACTGAGATATTGAAAGTGTTTTTCCACCCAGTTTTGCAACTTGGCTATTAGAACTTGGGTGCTTAGTGGGTGAGCACACTTTTCCATATGTGTGCTTTGCAAAAGATCTTCTGTTGAGGTCTGCATTAATAGCCAAAGGCATCATTTCCTGTTTCGTATCCCTTCCAAACAGCGGTGGTCACAAATAATTCTATTTCTGGTGGACTCCAGGCAGCAGCCCCTTGCTACTAATGTGCTAAAGCTGCTAAACTGAATTACAGCCTTCTTTATCTTGTACATCTTTGGTTTCCTGGGGGTGCAAAAAGCTTGTGAGAGGCAACAAATAAACAAATAAAACTTTCCTCTCTCCTACTGGGATGTGGTTAGAAGATCTGAGTTGCTGGGGTGGGAATTCCAGATATTGAGAGCCTCCAGACAGGCCTCAGTGGGAAGTGAAAGCTTGCTCAAGGTTCTGGGTTACTCTCAGACCTTTTTTTCTTTATATAAACGAAACACTTTAAAACCAAGCTCCCCCCACCCTTCCTCTCTCTTTTGTGCAGTGGTGTAGCTGGACTGGACTTTTGTCTGAACTCCAGGGCTCCAAATGGCCTCCCAGAGGGTGCCATGTGATGGTACCAGTGACAAACAGGTCTGGAATCAGACCTAGGCTGGGATCAGCATGCCAAAGCCCCCTGGGATTGATGCAGGTCATAATAGCTTCCTCCTTCCCCTCTCCCCACATTTTAAGGTTAGGTTGGGTTAGTTTTAATATGTACAGCCCGTTTTTCTATTAAAACAACACTCAAAGGTGGCTTACATTGTAACGCAGCAAAAAGTACAATGTGAAATGCAGTAGGTAAAGCTACATATTCAATATCAAGAGCAATAATTTATTCCAGCTGCTGATCATCTTCTGTCCTCAGCAGAGCAGACCTCTCCCCAAAATATCACCCCAAATTACTGTCCTCCCCCACCCCCTATAACAAAAGGGTGCTTATTCCTAAGGTAAATGCATTTTCCATCAGAGAAGTAGAAGCAAACCCCATATTGTTCTCATTGGCAAGATGGTGCCATGACATAACTTACTTTAAACCTGCTACTTGGTCATTCCAGAATGGTAGCAGGCAATGTATTTCCATATAAGATATCATGGTGTATTGTTTCTATCTGTTATTCCCCCTCTCTTTCTAATACAGATTTGCCTTATATTTTCTCTATCTTCATGTTAGTATGGTATATCTACACTAAAATTAATTCAAAATATTAATTAAAACTGCAAAACTGCACATGCTTAGAGTATTGGGGGGGGGAAACAACTGAGGTCAACAAACCTTTTTTAATATATTGCTCTAACATACTATGAATATTAGTGGAGGGGAGAGAAAAGTTTGTTTTGCAGCTTGCAACTGAAGTAGTACAGACAACCTCTAAGGGGTTGGGGTGGGGAAGAAAGAGCATAAGTTGAAGAGTAAATGTTTATTACTTGCCCAGTAATGTTGTTTGAAATGATGAGTTTAACTCTGTTCCAGTTTGTAGTGCACTCTTGGGTTATGCATGGAAGGTTTGTCTGAAGGATTTTGGTTAGGCTTAAATGTCGGTTCGATTCATCTACTTAATTAAGGGATGTGTTTTTAGGTTCATTTCCCACAGTCTGGTCTTGTTCTTACTCATGGTGGTATTATTTGGTCAGTTTTAGGAAGGAATAAAAATCTTACTCATGTATGATGACGCTCCACCAGCCCAAATTATGCATGTTTAGATTTTTCTCACTTTGCTGAATGTTTTTCACAACACCAGAATCCATTTCTGCTGGACAAGAAAGCGTAGATGCTATATATCTGCAGATAACTACCTGGAACTGGTGCTATATTTTACATACATTTCTTACCTGGCTTTCAATCTGGTGTGCCCAATACTGCACCCCCATCGCACCAGTGCCCCAATCTGGGAAGGCAGAAAATCTAGAAGAAAAAGGGAAGAGAAGAGAAGAGAAAGCTCTGATCCCAAACCTCCATTGCCTTGTTGCTATACTCCTTTGTAAGAAAGGCTTTGGGAGTAAACCCTGTGGAAAAATCAGTACCCATTGCCTTTCTTTGGGAGAAGAAAAGGCTGAGGAGTAAACCCTACACAAATCTGGAGTGGAGTCCCTAAGGCGGTTGGGTGGGGCCTTGTACATCTATTTCCGGCAACTCCTGCAGCCGAGCTGGTGCCACATGTATTGATCTGCTTTCCTTTGGACCACAACAGCAAGGCCGGGGTGCGTGTGTCTTGTTTTCTGGGCAGCCCAGGACCTCCATCCACACTGTCCAGGCTTGCACCCCAGAGAGGTCACTTTGGTGCTGCTAATGCAGCAAAAACAACGTGGGAGTCAGCAGTTACGAGTTACCGGTCTCTGCATCCACAGCAGGCGCTGTGATTCTACAGCGGTTTGACTTCACCCCCGGAGGTGCACTCCATTGTCTTTCGAGACAGATGGATGCCGCCAACAACAACAGATATCCCTTCCTCCTCGCCGCCACCCTTCCTCTTTAGAAATTGTTTTCTTCTGTGCCAAACTTTGAAAGGAGGTTAAAAGAGGCAGGAAAATAAGTGAGGTGGGATTGGGCTAATGGTTGCAGAGCTATTTCCCTTTGGAAGAAAGCACTTCAGATTCTGCGTGCAGATAAACCTTTCAAAAAAAGCATCTTGCTATTTTCATTTGCTCTGGACGACAAGTGATACATCAAAAGTTGCTCATCTGACTCAATTACCTCTCTGCAGGAGGTCCCAAGAAGATCAGATATAAGTGTATTAATGGAGCACTCCCTTTGAAACTTTCCATTAATGCTCATGGAATTGTGGCTGTTAACATCAGGAAGCTCTGAAATCCAGCAGAGCTATTATATGTACACAAAAAGCAGCTAGGCATTTCAAGTCACTTGAAATTAAACAGTTACTTAGAAACTCCAAAGACAACACACACAGAGAGAAAAAGCATGCTTTCTCCATCTGAACTAAATGAACTTAAGGAGCTTTGAACATGAACTCCTCTTTTCACCATCTGAATCAAGGAGAATACGCTACGTATGTCACTGGCAAGCTGTAGGCAAGCCCTTAACTTGTGAGGATGTGGTAGGCAAAAAGAATAGCATTGCTTTTATTGTAAATTCTGCCTCTTTGTCTGTGTCTTATTTTATTTATTCTATATTATATCATATCATATTGTGTTATAATAGTCTATTATATCATTATCATTATATATTCAATTAGAACTTTGTATTAATTTTATGTAAAGTGCCTTGCATAATTTTGTTTAAAGGTTTGATATAAATAAATAATAACATTTAAAACCAGGTTCTGGGGAATCTGAGGCTTGGATGAGCCACAGTGCTTAATAACCTGCCAATGCCTGTTGCGCAGCCCCACCCCCCTCCCAAAGATTGCCTACAAGCTGGAAAAGATCCTTCCACCTACATAGTAGGGTTGCGCATCCTGAACAGAATGTGGCCGATTCAACATTTAACCAGAACAAGTTCAGATGCAGGGCAGGTTCAGATGCAGGGCATCACTGAAGATGCAGAGATGAGCAGAAAATTCTTTATTCAGGAAAACAGCATACAAGCAGAGAGGTCTCAGGCAGAATCAGTCCCTATAATGGAGCATCTATCCCCTCCTTCTTTGCTTCATCAGCTGAGTTTGAGCTGCTTTCCACACCTGGCTCCTCTTGCTCACTAAAGCCTGTTGCTTCTTCAACATCCAACCATTCCTCCCCTCCCCTCCCCCTCTGATCTGTCCATGTCTCACCACCACTCCTCTGGCTCTCAGGCTTCCCTAGGGGGGATCCCAGGCTGGTGCCTCCCACCACTCCTCCTCATCCAGCCAGTTCTTGACATCAGGCAGCCCCTGGTTCACTGGGGTGTGGCCCACCTGGAGTGATTCGGGGCTGTCAAAAAGGGGCTGTCACTTGGTAGGGGCAGGAGCCGAAAACAGTGAAGGCTGAGATTCCTGCCTTCCTTGTTTCCTTCTCTACCACCCTCATCTCGTTGCCATTGACAACATGTGGTACATAGCGTTGGATTTGGAGAATTAAAATACATTTTGGGGTCTTCTTGCCACCTGTTTTGTCAAAGTTTCTGACATGGAGAAATCATAGTACCAATCAAGTTGAGATGTTAAATACACATTTTCATTTAAAATGTACATTTATTTAAAAAGAAGAAGAAGAAGTTAGTACATTGCAGCTACTTGATATCTAATGTTCACTTCTACATGACTTGCAGTCAAAACCCTATGGAATTAACTAATATTTCTATATTTTATTTTCATCAGGTGGTTGGTGTGGCACAAGCAATCAACAAGAAGTCTGGTGGTGGAGGAATATTCACTGAGCAAGATGAGAAGGTATAAATGATTAGCTTCTCTTCACTTTCCATGACAGCAAAGCTACTTCAAGTGCCTCCACCATCTGAGGTGGGGCAGGTAGCTTCTAGAGAAAGGGCCAACTAGGTGGTGGCACCCTGGCTGTGGAGTGCTTCCCCCAGGAAGGCTCACCTGGTGCCTGCTTTAGTGTCATTTAAGCACCATGCTGAAAAAAGTTGGTTTTGGAAAATTCTGCTGGCCATTAGTACCACCTGGATTCTTTTGACTTACCTGCTGTCAGACTAAGTGGCTCCTAGTTTATTCTGAATTTTGTAATTTGGTTGTCTTTTTATTTTTGCACATTTCTTTGCTATTAAGGATGAAAAGCAGTGCATATATGTTTTTCTTTAAAACAGTTTTCTTGTAAGATTAATATTCTGTAAGCTACTTGGAAACTTGTTAGAAAGTGGAGAATCACCTAATGAAACAATAAATAAACAGAGTAACATGAACTAATTAATATTTCTTTCAGTGACCATGTGAACAGCACAATTGTAAACCACTTTTCTACTGACAACAGTGTGGGAGTAAAATAATGCAGTTTGGAAGCATTCAGACATTCGGAAATTATATTCAAAAGAAGTACACCACTCATATATATTCTAATGTGAGTGGTCTATACATTAAAACAAAATAAATAAGCATTCTGTGTAACAGAGCTTAGAAATTCAACAATTTCATTCAAATACAGACTCATAGAAGTTGTTGGTATACACAGATAATTTAATTTCCTCTCTGTTTACATGAGTTTATTCTGGATTGTTTAGTCTGCTTGAACATAGTACTAGAGCCTCAAAGTATTGGGATTCATCCAATGAAGACAAAAGTCAGTGTTTCTTCACATGTCGCATAGTTAAAACTCTAGAATACACTTCCCCAAAATGTAGTGATGGCCGTCAGCCCAGATAATGTTAAAGGGGGATAAGACAAATTCATGAAGGATAAAGGCTGTCAGTAGCTTTGTTATGCCTCTGAAAACCCATTGCTTGGAAACAACAGCAGGAGTACCATTTTACACATGTCCAATTGATGCGCGACCGCCGCCACGTAGGTCCTTTTGCATCTGGAAGAGAGTTCAATGGGGGCGTAACAGAGCAGATTATGTCCACTCCACTGACGTGCACGGGGGCAAGGAACAGAACTCCCCCACAAAATGGCTGCTTCCCGTTATGTTATTGCTCTCATGTCCAGCTTGTGGGCTTCCCAGAAGCATCTGGTTGGTTGGTCAGTGTGAGGAAACGATGCTAGGTTTGCTAGGCCTTCCTATAATCCAGGGGTAGTCAACTTTTTTATACCTACCTAATGCATCCTTCTTGATGGTAAAATTTCCTTTCTGCCCACCAGTGCTCGATGGAAGGAGGATTCAGCTTGTGCCATAGAACCCCCTACCGCCCACCTAGAATCCTGAAACGCCCACTAGTGAGCAGTAGGGACCAGGTTAACAACCCCTGCTCTAATCCACCAGGGCTCTTTTTATGTTCTTAATAGAAATCACTCATTTATGAGCTTCTTATTCTTCTTATTTATTGAATTTGTATTCATTTGTAAATCTCAGGGCAGTTTCTATGATGAACTATGATTGTACCATCATTATATCTATTCACTGTTAAATCCTCCAATACTTCCCCAATCCAACTCCCCCAGATGCAGTTGGACTACAACTTCCATCATCCCAAGTGCTGGCTGGAGCTGTTGGAAGTTGTAGTCCATAATATTGAGAGAGGACCAGTTTGGGAAAAGTTGCTCTATGCTACTAGCTGACAAACATTGGCAATAGCAGGATAAGAATTCATTCATCCTGTCTAAATGGAATGTGTGATGAACATCTGCAGGACATCAGAAGTAATATACTTCCTAAACAAAAATGGCTCACAAGTTTGCTATGTAAGCAAAATTTGATTCCTACTTTTAAAACACATAATTTATTGTATGATAGGTGGCTATACCATGTGTTCAGTATTTAAGGCTGACGTAACTTTTGGTGTGTGTGGTTCCCCAGAACTACTTATTATGGAATACTTTTATCATGAGAAAATAGAGATAAATATTGCATGGGTTGTTCTCAAGAATGCACTTATTCATGAATAAATACCTTGATGTCACTGATACTTCTTAAGTAAGCTGTGGTTAGAAGCGAGACACATGTTTCCAAAACAAATGCAGAACTCCTGGCAACTGCTGACTAGCAGAACAATTTTATGTATAATTGTCAAAAAATAATCTCAGACACTCTTTGATAGCATCTGTAGATTGTTTTTATTATTGCTCAGGGAAGGAGACTCTTTCTTTTATTTGCTTTGGACCAAGTTGATGAGGGTCTCTGTAAGACATTGTACACTTAATATTGCACATAAGACATTCCATTGTCCAACTCTGGTTTTGTGTTTGCAAGAATTGACCACAAATCTTTACCACTGGGGATATGGTCACAGGTAGAATTGGGTATTTTCGGACAGTATATAAACAACACTCATTGCTACTAAAGCAGGTTTCTTGGGAACAGAAAATAACAACTCTTCATGCCATATCCAAGTAATTGGAGTGCTGTTAGTAACAAGAAAACACAAGAGCATTTCAAAATGTAAATAACTGTTTGGGGAATCTGATATATAGGCCTGTACATGTTGTTCCTTCTTTGGGATTGTTGGCAGATACTGAAGATAAATGGCAAAGAGCAGAGAAGTAATCTCACACTGGTTAGGATTGCCAATGTGTTTTATGTAAATGTTAAGAGTCAATATAAACCAATAGAGAGGAAAGCACCTAGAGCAAGCGAGACAATTTTCTGTCCCATTTGAAACCTCCCCTCTCTGCTTTTGTGTTAGTAGAATTTAGCCCAATACTTTCTGGTCCTTATCTATACTGTATTGTGCTTTTACAGCGATTAGTTGACTATCTCCCAGCCATCTCAATACTCAGCCTGCCAATTCAATTAACTTAGTATTATCTGGTTTTTAGGATTTTGCTGCATACCTGGCTTTTTGTGGAATTGTTCTTCACAATGCTCAGCTGTATGAGACATCCCTGCTGGAAAACAGACGCAACCAGGTGAGCCTAAAAAGTCACTATCCCATATATCTATCATCTATCAATCAATCAATCAATCATCTATCTATCTATCTATCTATCTATCATCTATCTATCTATCTATCTATATCGATCATCTATCTATCTATCATCTGTCTATCTATCTATCGATCATCTATCTATCATCTATCATCTCTTGCATAGTGTATGGCTTGGAGTTGTGGGCAGAATCAGTGTGGGAGCCTGTCCATGTGGCCTTGATTTGGCTCGCATAGTCTTGGGCTTTCCAAGGCCTCTATTTGCTTTATATCCCATCTTTTCTTCCACAGAGCACAAGGTGGCATACATGGGTCTCCAGCTCCCCATTCAATCCCCACAACAACCCTGTGTGTTAGGTTGGGCTGAAAGGTAGTGACTGGCCTAAGGTGAACTTCATGACTTCATGGGGATTTGAACCCTGGTCTCCCAGGTCCTTGTCTGACACTGACCACTCTACCAGACTGGCTCCCTGCTACTTCAGATTGCTGGAGACATTAGGATTGAACCTGGGATTTTGTGCATGCAGAGCATGTTCTCCCCCCACTGAGCCACAGGCCTTATATGAACATGTAGATTGTACCTAGCATACAAATACCTCGATGGGCAGTGGTGAGATGTAACTAAAGAAATAGAGAGTTGAGAGGTTTCAAATGCTTGGAGGGAAAGTAGAAAAGAAAGGAAGGTAAATTCAGAGCATCTGCCCCCCCCCAATTTTCCTGACGTTGGAGTGAGTTGGAGCCTGAACAAGCCCTGATCCTGCGTCTTCTGTAAACTCACTCAGACTCTGAGGCTCCTCCACATGTATTAATAGGGTGTTTACTGTATCTGGTGAATCAGAGTTGGTCTCTCTCAGTATGTTTCTAAGGGTGTGTCCTCTAGCCATGTGCTTTGTTGGAGGGTTATTTATATTCCACCACTGTTTACGGAGGGAAGTATCTAGGCCCACCTCTGGCAGTGTGGAAAAAAAATCAGTACGAATAAAATAGGCAGACAGTGCTCCTAAGCTTGCCAGTGGGATGGGATTTCAAAATTGCTTGGAAAAGGGGTGTAAACATCTCAGCCCAGCTCCATAATGCGGCACTGCATGGTTGATGTTTTTTTCAAACAGGGTCCTAGTTTGCCAAATTGAGAATTCCACTCCACATACACACCCACCCACTGCAAAGCTTACAGTGGGGCATTGTGGGAGAAATCAAGGTTGTGTTGACACGATGAGCCAAAACATCCAAAGACGCGAGTCCCCACTGGGTTAAGAATGTACCCGACCCAAAATTTCTATTGCAGAAGATGGATGAATGATGTCTCTGTCTTGAGTAGACAGGAAGTAGAAAGCATGGGTAAGCCAAGTAGCTAATTTGAAAACTTTTTAATGTTAAATATTTGTTGGTTTAACCAAAGGATATCACCAAAAGAAAAGGCAGGGAAAACTATAAAAGATCTAGGTAAAAAAAGGAGAAATCTGTGGGATGAAACATTTCCTCAGTTATGCACCATTATTAATTATGTGGTTCTGTTATGTCTTGGGTTCTGCTATGATTGTCTTCCAACAAGGTTCCTGATAAGGGGTTTTGTGTGAATGAAAAATGCTTATGATTCTTTGATTTAAAAAGATATAAAAATAGATGATCGGCATCATGTGTTGTTTGGTCCTGAGACTTTCATCTCCATTAAAAAAGGGGGGGGATCTCACTTCATAATTATTAAATTTGTGTCTGCCTTGCTTTCCATCAAAAATTTGTCAGCATTAATATATCTTTCTTTTCTTTTCCCTTGTAGGTTCTCCTCGATCTTGCCAGCTTAATATTTGAAGAGCAGCAATCTTTAGAAGTGATTTTGAAGAAGATAGCTGCCACCATAATCACCTTTATGCAGGTGCAGAAGTGCACCATTTTCATAGTGGACGAAGACAGCTCGGTAAGAACAGAATCTGACTCCTTTTCGAGGAAAGAAGATTCTTAGGCATCCCTTAGATGCCTTAGAGCCAGCACTCAGCACTGGAAGCCTATCTTTTGCAATTGCGTTCAATGACCATATGCATACAAGGAACAACAATGGACTAGATCCCTGGATTGCAGCCACTGAAAGAGCAGAGTGCAGTGGTTGTTGTGCACCCTGCATTGATGTCCTGCCTTGCATTTTTAATTTTTTTAATCTGTCTCCCATGTTTTCATAGTGACTGAGAACAAAAATAACAACAATAGCACACATACAATAAATCGATAAAACATAAAATCAGCACAACACATTTAAAGAAGGAACAGATTAAAAGGCCTGTGAACATAAAAAGGGTGTTTGCTTAATGCTGAAATGGCATCAAGGGTGCAGGCACCTGAGGAGAGCATTCCATGGTTGGGGTGCCACCTAGCTCGTCTCACCTGGTGAGGACACCTGGAGAAGGGACTCAGAAGATGCTCTTTGGGTGTAGAGAAGAGCATATGGTCCCAGATTACAACCCATGAAGAAATTTAAGGCAGTCACATAAGAAAATGGCTATATTATCTTCAGTATTTGAGACAGTATGCCTCTGAATATCAGTTGCTGGAAGCATCTGCCTATTGCCTTCCCATGGACATCTGGTTGGCCACTGTGAGAACAGAATGCTGGACTAGATGAGCCTTTGGTCTGATCCAACTGGGCTTTTATGTTCTTATGCCTAGTAACACGGTACCATGAGACAGAAGCAACTTGCTGCTGTCCTTGAATAAATTACTTAATTGAGGGCTATGAAATACAGATAATTCCATTTATACATACTAACTAAGCTGAAACTGTTCTCATTTTTAGGATCCATTTTCCAGCGTCTTTCACATGGAATCAGAGGAATTAGAAAATTCAAGTGAGACCCACAAAAGGTAAAAATGGATCTCAAATTACCACTGCCTCAGACACATGGGCAAGACAGAAAATGCAGTGCTTTCTGCTTTCATATTGCCAGAAACATTATCTACACAAAGCCGCAGATATGAAATAATGTACAAGAATACACCTCTTGTGCATTCCGCTAATTTCAGAGGAGCTTGTGCAGAAGATATCCCCTGAGAGTTGCACTCCTCTTTGCTCAGAAATTCAGCACTTACCAGACAGAACGGCTGTACATGTTCAGTATACTTTTCTTTTTAAAAGCTCCTTTGTTGCTTTACAAAAGGGGTTGGAAATTAGTGGCTCCATTCTACTTCTGGTGGGTGCATAGACAAAGTCCACCATGAGGAGAGTGGGATAGAGGAGATATGAAAGAGGCTACTTGCCTTCATGAGTGAGCGAGAGGAGAAGGGATCCTGTCAAGATGAAGATGGTTCATCATTTTGTTGGCTTATCTTCCCCTCTTAGTGCTGCAGTGTATTTGCCATGCAAGTTCCCACCATTGGTTGCATGATATAGTGCTAAACTAGATGCAGAGATGGTGAATTGCAAACAACAGGTAGAAGGGATTTCCTGCAGCAGTCACTCCCAAAAGAGTTATTTAGAGCAGGGTTGGCTAACCTGTGGCCCTCTAGAAGTTGTTGGACTACAACGCGCATCATCCCTGACTACTGACCATGCTGGCTGGGGCAAACATGAATTGGAGTTCAACAACATTTAGAGGGCTTTAAGTTACTCATCCAGCCCTGGTGAAAGCTCATGCTGCTGCTGCTGCTGGTGCTCAGACTGTGCTTGGACTAATGGGGATTGTCTGTGTGCCACATCTGAGGGTCAGGTGGGTCAAATCTACACACTGAGTGTCCTCATAATGTCAGCCTGGAAGCAATAAAACAGGCATGTCCAACAGGTAGATTGTGGGGGTGTCCAAGGTAGATCATGGCATGAAGTTTAATGATGGCCTTTGGCCAAACCTGCCCCCCCCCCAAAAAACGCTCAACAACTTCTGTAAACTGCCCCCCCAAAAAAGTTCAACCCTCCTCTAAAAAAAAGCTCAACAGCTTCTGGCAATGACAGTGGGTAGATCACAGTCTTTTTATACTGTGAGTAGATCACAGTCTCTTGGGAGTTGGACATGCCTGCAATACAAGAAACAACAGACCTATGGAAAGACACGCCAAACATTTTGAAAGTTTAATTCAACTCAGCCTTTATTAAAAGCTTTTATCCAACCCATGTGGTCAAAATGTTGACCTATTTTCACTACTGAAATTGATTTAATTCTGCTGATGTTCCTGGGACTTGGGCTGCTATTCCAAGCATCCTTCCCTTGGCAATTTCCTTCAAAATCAATGGGCCTGTCACTTAATTCTGTAGATTAGAACGAAGATGCGTGCCAGCTAGATTGAGTAGTATGTGACATAGAAATTCATCTTACAGAGAGGGTTACAGACCACAGCTTTCTAGAAGGGCACAATAGCCAAGTCATCACATTTGCCTAATAAAATACATGCAGAGCTCTTAACTAGGAATCTTGGCACAGAATCTTTGCAGATGCTGCACTAAACAAGGTGGTCCAAGCGGAAAACAGCCCCTAATGCCAGGCTTTTGAAGAACAAGGCATAGTCTCTGGCAAGTTTGTTCGGAGATGTTTTGAAATTGTTTGTAAACACATTTTCAAATGTATCTCCTTAACCACAAAGGACCCCCAAAAGCTTCACTTCTAGAGCACAAGGGGCTCTTTCCACTCACCCACTGTACAGCATTATGCATGACTCTTCAAATTGCATGAATTTAAAACAGAAGGTGATTGGGTCAATGCAAAAGTCTTCAGAGTATGTACAGAGAAAGATGTGAGTCTTCAGCAAAGAGAGTGGCAACAGTGGAAGGGGAGGGAATATAACATAATTACTACTCGGGAAAGATTTATTTTGTATCTTATTGGAAGAAGGAAATGTTATATCACAGTACAGCAAATGCAATGCAAGACATGTGCATTCAGCTCTGAAAAGCATCTTTTAACATGAACTTTCAAAAGTGTTGAGAACATTCATAAGGGTTCCATCTGCTCTGTGTTATTTGTGAAGCAAATTTGTTTTTGTTTTACAAACATGCCAAAATTCCAAGTGCAAATGATTAAATCTGATTTTAGAAACACCTCTCTCTTCTTGCATGCTTTTCATTCTTCAACATTAGTTCCCTTATATTTTTTACCTTTGATATACATTATGTTTGATGCTTTTTAAAAAACCTGTTGCACCTCATTAGCTTTCTGTTGTATTCCTTGGAACATCCTTCATTGATTGCTCAAGACATGCCATCCACTGTCCATGCTGTATCTCTTCTTTTTCTTTTGAAACATGGACTGCATGGGTAATCTCTTTTTGATATTGCTGCTAGCATAGAGTAGCCTTCCCTAAAGTAGTTTTTTACTCCAGCTTCCAGCAGCCCCAACTAGCATGGCCAGTAGTCAAAGATGACAGAAGCTGTAGTCCAGCAACACCTTGAGGGCAGACATCTTGTGGAAGTCTAGGGACGTATTAGAGAATTAAATGGTGAATGGTTGTAATAGGTGAATGGATGTAATGATAGCCCCAGAATAGTTTAGAGAAGCAGATATATGGAGAGCTCCAGTTGCTATTATCTGGGTGTGTGATTCCCACTTACAACAATTTAAAAAATCTGCCCTGAGGGGAAAAGCAGTTTATCTAAGGCATGTATGCATTGCTTTCCTAGTGCCATTTATTGTGTATCAGTTTTGAGCTTTTTAGTGGAGATGCAATTCCACTATGAATTTCCACTATGTATTTAATAAATTAAATATAATGAAAATAAGCCTTTCTAAAATAAAATGTACATACTAGCCAATACTGGTTTTTCATTCAGTTGTCAATATGAAAAAATGAAAAAGCAGAAGAGGTTTAAGCAGCACATCTGAAAGCAGCTGCTCCCTCACACTCTGCTCATGTGCACTTTGTTTACATGGTTCGGTTCAGGTTAACAATAGGCTTTTCTTGAACTAAAGCCCAAGAGCCACAGTCTTTAGGGTCAATGGAAAGACAATACCTGGATCCTTTGGCAGGGAGATTTATTTGAAGGACAGTGTTCAGAGATGGATTAACAGTGGGACTGAAAGACAAATAAAAAACCCCAGATAAATCCAGCTCTGGTTGGATGCCTTTTTATTGACAATCCAGGATGTTACTTAAGCAAATTACTGGACAAAGACACGTTGAGTGTGTGCTGGAGAAAGCGTTATGGCTACAAAAAAATCTCAGATTTCAAGTGTGGTATTTGAGTGTCCAAAGCTGCCTTGGGAACTTAACTTCATCTCTAGCGTACAAAAGCATGCATTAAACTTGCTTTGTTGAACATTAATGTTGATCATTAGATGTCATGATTGACAAAGTCCCTAGTGAGGTTTTCAATGCCCTATCGACTGAGTTTCAGTTTTTGCAGGTTGATGACATTGATGGGGTGCTTGTGAGTATGTGCCTAACAATACACCCTTCAGATCCTTACCCTACGTGGCTGATTAAAGCTGTTGTGGGGTTGGGGATGATTGGGTGGGTTCAGGTTGTGGTGAACACATCTCTGTGGAGGGCAGTGTGCTGGCCACCTGAAGGAGACAATAGTATGGCCACTTCTGAAAAAAACCCATACTGGACCCAATGGTATTTAACAACTACTACCCTGTTGCACATACAGTTGTACCTCCACTTACGTATCCCTCTGGTTATGTAAACTTCAGGATATGTAAGCGGCAAACCCGGAAGTATATTTCCAGGTTTTTGCCGCGCGTGCATGTGCAGAAGCGCTCTACCACCATGCGCGCATGCGCAGAAGCAGTCTCTCTGGTTGCAAAAAGCTCAGGATCTGGGTGGACCTGCGGAATGGATCCCATCCACAACCAGAGGTACCATTGTACCCTCTTTTGGGGCATAGTACATGAGAGGGTCATGGTCAAGCAGCTACTGGTGTTCCTGGAGGAAACTGATTATTCAAACCCATTCCAATCTGGTTCAGACCTGAATTTACAAACAAGTGGTACATAAATTATATGAAAATAAATAAAACAATTCAGAGTTTTTGAGCAAGGTGTCATCAGTATTCTGATGATGCCCAACTCTGGTTCTCTGTGACATCTGGTTGGCCTAGTGTCTGGATGCAGTGGTAGGCTAGATACGGCCTGAATTCTACCAATGTGGAGGGTCTGTGGGTGACTGGTTTCTAAGTCTGGGAAGTGGGTAAGCTGCCTGCCCTCAATGCATTCACACTCTCTTTGAAGAAGCATGTGTGCAGTTAGGGGATGCTCCTGGAGGCTCAGGTGTCCTTGGTGACTAGGAGCGCCTTTTACTAACTTGATAAGACAGCTGTGGCCACTCCTGGACTGGAGCTTGACCACAATAGTCCATGTGTTGGTAACCTCACAGTTGGATTACTGCAATTCACTCTATGCAGGGCTTCCCTTGGGGTTTTTCTGCAAGCTTCCGCTAGTGCAGAATGTGACAGCTAGGTTGCTTGTGGGGGCAAACTGCTGCCAGAATGGAACAGCTTGCTTGCTTGCACTGGCTGCCATCTGTTACCAGGCCAGCTCCAATGTGTTGGTACTAGCATATAAGGCCATATACAGCTCAGAACCAGATTACTTGAGAAACTGCCTTATTCCTTATATACCTAGCAGATCCCTGCAGTCTGTGAAAGCTCATTCTGCAGTAACTGGAAGCAGGGCTTTTCGTACTGTGCTGCTCCTGTTCTGTGGAATAACACCCTTGTTGAAATAATGACAGGCACCCACTTTCCAGAAACAAATAAAGACATTTTTGTTCCAATACATTTTCCCAGCTGGATAAATGGGTCTTTGCTATTTTGTATTGTTTTAGTTTTGCTTCAAACGTATCAGTTGGTTTTTGATTTGTTTTTTGGCTGTTTTTATTGTACATCACATTGAGATGATTATGTAGATGTTGATCAATAACTGAATAATAACAATGAGGAGGGTGGTGCAGAGAAATTACTCTGTTTCTTCTTGCTCCAACAGAAACTATGATACAAACCAGATTAATTATATGTATGCTCAATACGTGAAGAATACCATGGAGCCTCTTAACATTTCAGATATTCGCCAAGACAAAAGATTTCCTTGGACAGTAAGTAAATGTAAATCTAGATTTTGACCTTACCAATGGAAAATGCAGGGCTTTTTGTGCATGCAGTTCAGTTACGGGAGATCTTGTGTGATGCCCCTCTAGGGTCATTCTTGCATTAAAAGGCCTTGAATAGTTTCAAGAGGCATAATCACATTAGCCCTCAACACCTGCTTCAGTCCCCACTCTGCAGATGTCTACGTCTTTCATGGGACCATACCTGTCTAGGCAATTGCTCTCTGTCTGGCCCATTTTCTACCATTTTGTACCTGGTCCAGGAAGGCAAAGTTCTGATATGATTTCAGTTACAAAGACTACTGCTCACTGATGAGTTCAGGACAGATCACTTATGCACTGATTTGCTGTGTGGTGGATCATGGACTAGACTTTTTGATAGCTATCCTTTGAATTGTTTAATGGATTGTTGTTTTTCAATAGATTGGCATTCTGTGTTTTTGCCTTACAATTAATTGTTTATTGCATTGCTCTGGTTAGTACTGTGTTGTGGATTTGTTGTTTTTGCTGTCCCCCCTATTACTGTTACATTTTAACAGTTTTCAGGTAAACTGCCTCAAACATTTTATGTGGAATGTCAGGATATGATAGAACCAATGTGGTTAGGGTGTGGGATCAGTACCTGGGAAGGTAAAGGGACCCCTGACCATTAGGTCCAGTCGTGACCCACTCTGGGGTTGTGGCGCTCATCTCGCTTCACTGGCCGAAGGAGCCGGCGTACAGCTTCCAGGTCATGTGGCCAGCATGCCTAAGCCGCTTCTGGCAAACCAGAGCAGTGCACGGAAACGCTGTTTACCTTCCCACCATAGCGGTACCTATTTATCTACTTGCACTTTGACATGCTTTCGAACTGCTAGGTGGGCAGGAGCTGGGACTGAGCAACGGGAGCTCACCCCATCGTGGGGATTCGAGTCCTAGGTTCTGTGGTTTAACCCACAGCACCACCCACATCCCAAGTACCTGGGAAACCCAGGTTCAAATCCCCACTCGCCTTTGTAAGTCACTCGGTGACTTTGGACCAATCACTACCTCTCAACTTAATGTAGCTCATCTATAAAACAGTGGTGGAAAGAACCACATGCATCACCATGAACAGCATTAGAATGTTAGTATATAAATGTAGGGAATAGACAGATGTAATTGGCACTGGCAACTATTGACTAGTTTGGGTTTATCTTCTGGATCCTCCCCTTTCACTTTTACTGGGCTCTACAAATCTTTACTACTGTTGGTCTCCCAATACTGAGAGAGGCCCTACCCGTACCAGTTAGCCATTTGAATATCTAGGGCTCTGTGTTTTGATTTTGATTTTTTTTTAAAGCATTAGCAATTTTCTACTTAGAATCTATTTGTGTAGATTATGCTGTTTAAAAAACCAACAGTATGTTACCTTGTGAAGGGGGTAATTATAGGCCAGGTTTCCACCAGCTCCAGATGTTTTGGATTAAATACCCCTTCATCCCTGACCACTTACTCTGCTGGCTGGGCCTGGTGCATGTTGTAGTCCAAAACCTCTGAGGGACACCATTCTAGAGATGACTATTTTAGGGTCTGCTGCTGTTTTTAAAGTTAGTTGCAAAATTGGTAAGTATTCCCATACAGTTCTTCTGAAAATTGTAACGTTGTGAATATTTGGGCATAAAGGTATCTATTATATAAGTACAGTTTATTACTGCAGAGAAAGCCTGACAACAGCTGTCAAAAGTGCAAACGTGTTCGAGTACTAAATCATGGAGGAAATCTCAATGAAAATTTCACAGTTGTGTTGATTTAGACTGTTGCTACTACTGTAATTCCCCCAACCAAAATCTGAGAGAAGTACAATCCGGCATGTTCATAAATTATCATGCTTGTACAGTTTTATATACTACATGATTAATCTATAACATTGGTGTCGACTGATAAAATCAGTAAGGTTTGTTTCTTTTATTAACAGAATGAAAATGCAGATAGTAAAAACCAGAATATAGAAAGTTTGCTATGCACGCCAATTAAAAACGGAAAGAAGAATAAAGTAATAGGTACAATATTTTTATTTTTTGTGTTTCATTTCATCCACTCTGCATGATGTTTTGTGAGACTCGTGGTTCAGCAGGAGATAAAATATCCTCTTGGAAGTCAATGATAGTTAACTTTCTAAGATGGATGCTAAATTCTTCTTTGCCACTAAATTGTCCCTAAATTCACTTATACTTCATAAAATGAATGCATGTCATGGTAGAGTATTTGTACCCTGATCTGGAACACTTGTTCTTGGAAGTAAGTTCTATTATATTATTCAATGCACTTAACTCCCAGATAAGATGCTTTGCATGAGAGTGTTTGTGGCAACGCATGTGTTTCCATGATTTCTGTAAGATAGCAAAACGAAAAAGCACTGGGTTGTATCTTCTGGCCTTGTTTGCAAAGCTCTTCCTTTTTCAAATTGCAGTATTTCCTAAAAGGGATTTGGCCTTTAATATATTTGGACGGACCTTCCACCGCATCATGGAAAAGTTTTGGAAAACATTCTATTTAGAGAACGTTTCTTGAAAATATATAGTGAAGCATTCCTACTGTAATTCTCACACTCCATTACTCACAGAAGTTTTAAATGTCATTGGTTGGAGCCATATGGGGAAGGGATCTTGTGTTTAAGGAAGTGCTGTTTTATGCTTCATGTTGCATGAGAAAAA
This sequence comes from Podarcis raffonei, assembly GCF_027172205.1. Classification (NCBI taxonomy): domain Eukaryota; kingdom Metazoa; phylum Chordata; class Lepidosauria; order Squamata; family Lacertidae; genus Podarcis; species Podarcis raffonei. The sequence continues at coordinate 52,699,190 of NC_070610.1, forward strand.
TGAAGCAAACCCAGAGATATATAATTCCACTTGCTCAAGAGTTTACATTACCTTCAGCATAAGACAAACTTACTACTGTATATCACGCTTTTTATTTATTTATTTATTTATTTATTTATTTTATTGCATTTATATCTTACCCTTCATCATGTTCATGACCCAAGGGCTGGTAACATAAGATTCTCAATAAAATTGCAGCCAGCAAAAAACAGCTTAATTAAAATTATCTCACACCTGTTGTTAAAATACAGCAGCAGAGAACACGAAGGTATACCAAGTTCCACTTCTTGCAAATCCACGCGGAACTGGTGCATTTCTAACTTGTCAAAAGATAGACAATATTGGTGACAGGCAGAGTTCCACAATCAAGGTGCCACCACATAGGCAGTCCTTTCTCAAGTTCCTGCATAATGAGCTTGCATAAGAAGAAGGGCCTCTCCTACAGATCTCAGTGTGCAGGCAGGCTGATATATGAAGAGGCACTCCTTCAGATATCTGGGTCCTCAGTCATTGAGGGCTTTATAGGTCAAGAGCAACACATTGAATTTGGCAAGGTAGCATGTAATAAGCAGCCAGTGCAAACTCTTCAGAATTGGTGTCATATGTGCTCACCCCATACAACTTCCTGGCAATGTAATTCTATACGAGCTGCAGCTTATGGGCTGTGTTCAAACGTGGCCCCACAAAGAGACCACTGTGATGAGGTTATCACAGTCTAGAAATGGACATAGTTGGTTTTCTGTGGTTATCAGTGATGATCTGGGCAGTTGGGGGACACACTTGAATCTTAAAAGCTTCCTAAAAGTGGAGAGTTAAATTAGGAATTATTCAGTGACTTGTGCTGGATCATTATATAATGACCTGACGTTAGTTTCCTTCAGTTTCAGCTGCACCCTTATCTGTACAGGGAAAGCCTACCTTTCATCGTCTATGCTTTGGTAACCTCTAGATTACTACAACATGTTATGTGTGGAGCTGCCTCTGAAGACGATTCAGGAACTTCAGCTGGTTCAGGGTCCAGGTTGCTCACTGGTGCAAGATGGTTTGAGGATAGAACACCAATTCTGGCCCAACTAGTCTGCAATCTGGGCCCAATTCAAAGTGTGGGTGTTGACCTATAAAGCCTTAAATGGCTCAGGATTGCAATACTTCAAGGACCAACTCTCCCCATATGAACGAACCTGGACCCTGCAATCATCATTTGAGGCCCTTCTTTGTGTGCCTCCTCCATGAGAGGGCTGGAGAGTGGCAAAACAAGAATGGGCCTTTTCTGCAGTGGCTCCCCACTTGTGGAATGTTCTCTCTAGGGAGGCTGACCTGGAGCCTTCATTACATATCTTTAGTTGTCAGGGAAAACATTTCTTTTCTCCTGTGATGCTCTGATGAAGGGTGGTGTGTGTGTGTGTGTGTGTGTGTGTGTGTGTGTGTGTAAGCAAGCAAGCAAGCTGTTTGAATGGTTGAATTCCTTGTGAGGCTGAATCTACAGCAGATATTAAAAACCTACAGTCACCCAGAAGTTGATTGCCTACAACTCCCATAATCTCTTATCATTGACCATATTGGCTGGGGGCTGATGGCAGTTGGAGTCAAACAGCTTCTGGAGGGCCAAAACTTCCCCAGCTGTGATCAACATTTCCCTGCATCGGTCATCAGCACAGATTATTCTCCTGTAGAACCTCCCAGCTAGGCTGCTCTTTGGGCAAAGGGGTTATATCTGAACCATTATTAAGAAACAAAGCCTTGAGACCTACTCGAATGCAGCATGTGGTCTGAGGACTCATGAACCCCCTATGTTGTCTTTGTAGTTAATTTGATAAACAATCTGGTCCTTTTTCTCGTAAGAAAGGGCAAGCTCTGTCTGTGTACCAGTAACCTGACATTCATTATAGTTCTCTTGGCATGCCTACAAAAATCTAATTAGTTTGTAAAGGACAAGTTGTCTTTAGGGATTACATCAAACTCAAGGACTATTAATAATAGAAGTTAAGAGGAAAATTGAGATGAAAACTTGGGAAGGATAGAAAGGAATATGTGCAGTTCCAGGGATGGGGAAGAACATGCCCCGTTACCTTGCTACCAGTCCCCAGTGGGTTTTGTTGACTCTGCTGCACTTCTGCGGAAAACCTACTGAATAGAAATACATGTATTTTCTGGATCTAAATCTGCATTAGTGGAACGCAAAATCTGAGTTCAGAATATGTAAGGACCAGTGGATGAAGGGTAGGACACACAGGCTTAGTTCACATGATCAAATCTGGTTTCATAAAGCCAGGATATTGATTAGCTTCAGACACTGTCACATAGCCCCTTTGTCCATTATGTGGGGAAACAAAAAAAAGAAGCCACAGTAAATCACAGTTTCCCTTTTTGCACAAGCCGGAAACCACAGTTAATGGCTTTCATAAGCCAAGATTTGGAAACCAACTTTACAACATTTCAAACTTGACTTCTGAGTACTGGCTTGCTCATAGTTCCTGGTTCTCATGTAATGGGAGGCTGAGGTTAACTGCAGCTTTCTCATTTGTTTCCCTTCTCATGTGAAAGGAGATGTGAAACAGGAGCTGTGTGGGGGTGGATGAAGTTCATGTGTCGCCTGATTATATGGATGCAACGATATTTTCTGGGATAATAATAATAATAATAATAATAATAATAATAATAATAATAATGTTGAAACACTGGACTAGAAAGTTAAAATTGCCAGACCTCTGTTTCTATGGATAAAGAAAGATTGTTAGTTTTCCTTTCTATCAATTGAAGTATGGTTAATTTTTGCACATATATATATAAAGATTAGTTAACATTTCCTTTTTCTAAATGATCTAGGAGTCTGTCAACTTGCAAATAAGATGGAAGAAAATTCAGGCAAAATAAAGGCTTTCAACAGAAATGACGAGCAGTTTCTGGAAGCTTTTGTCATCTTCTGTGGCTTGGGTATCCAGAACACACAGATGTATGAAACTGTGGAAAGAGCTATGGCAAAGCAGATGGTGACATTAGAGGTGAGGCTCAATCAAGGCAGCCTTTATGTAACTCACAGCTGCTTCTTTACTCAAACTCCCTTGCCGAGTTTAAGGCAAGCCAAACTTGGCTCAGTACTCAGCGCAGGGTCGCTCTCCTTTTCATTTACTGTTTGCTTCTGCATTTCCACGTGGTTGCATGACACGTGGCAGATTATTGCATATTAAGTGCTAACCTGGGATTTAGCAGTGGACACAAACATAGCCTTCCCTGAACATATTGCATGCTGGTAACTGACGTTGATGTTTTATTATATTGCATAGAAAAAGGACATGGCTATGGGCACTAGGACGTCCTCTTCTTCTTCTCTGAGGTTTTCTTTGATGACTTTGGCTGAGCCCTTCAAACAAACCAATAGTTGGAGCAACAGCAAAATTACTGTAGGCTTCCTCTAACTTCATCAAACCATATCAAATATGAACGTCATCTAGTCCTAGCCTTTGAATTGGTTACTGTTAGTTTTAATTGCCGTGGTATGAAAGGAGAGCCCAGTAGCAGATCCAGGTTCACAGTTATCTTCTTCCAAAGTAACCTAGGAAGTCAGATGTTGTAGACTTTGGATCCACTTGCATCCACAGAGTAAACAGAGTCTCTGCAATATTTCTAAAATGCAGATTCTGCCATCAATTCCGTTCTGAAGGGAAAGCTCTCATGCAAATCTTTGTTTAGGTGCACTGCTTGCATTAACTTGTAGCAGCGCTCTCTTGATTAAAGTGCTTCGTGCAAATTAGTCTGGACAGCTATGTGTGTTGCCCATTACAAACCCAGGTAACATAACCTTTTAAGGGAGAAAGAAAGATTCTCATGGGCAAATTGCTATAGGCTGAGGTTATAATTCTAACTGCACATGAGTTAAACGTGAGTCCAAAGCAAACACTAAGGTTCTTCTCTCCTTCCCTCACACTCCTGAATAATAAGTTTGAATTTGTTCATTAAATGAAAAATATTTTCTCCTAGGCTGACAAAACTTCTGCCAAGATTTCCCTGAAACAGAATTTCTTTTATGCCTGTGTTACAAACCCGTTGGCGGGGGAGCGGATTTATTATGACAACCTTGTCGAGTTTATAATTATAGCCATGTTGTAAGCTATTTGTCTTTCATATAGGGGCAGAGAAGCTTTTCAAATCTCTCTCTCCCCCTTTTATAAAAGAAAAGAGTTCTTTGCTCACTTAAGGCCCACAAGTGATATTTTTTTTCCATGCCTTGCTGCCCTCAGGAGCCCTCCATGCTGGGCAGAACTGGTAAACTGCTCATACCAGGCTCCATCCTGCATGGATGTGCCAGGAAACAAAGTACAAAAGCTATTTATGTTAAAGTTCAGAAGGGATGAATCCTAACCCCCTGATCTGTACTCCTAGAAATGGATATGGATTGGGCAGAGGTGTTCCTCAGCCTAGCTCTGCTGGTAGGCAACTCTGCTGCCATGGAAGCATTCTCCATAAATTCTGGCACTTGGGCAGCTACTGCACTAGGCTGCATACTGTGGTAGCTAGTGGTGGGCAGCATAAGACAGTGGATTCTAGCAGTGGATTCAGTGGCTCCTCTCCTGTGCTGGTCATCCTGGATCCAGGTGGATTAGTGCTGCCTGGTGCTCAGAGGCCAAAACTTCCTTTGCTTTTTAACTGGTGGTGTTCCCAAATATGCCAGCGAGCATCTCTGCCACCATGAAAGCCATCTACCAAAAAGCACTGGCACTTGGGCAGTAGCCAGCGATAGCCAGCATAAGCCCCCGAATGAAGAGGAAGAGTAGGACTGGCAATGGATCCACTGGATCCTAAGCTATCTGCATGAGAGTTACCAGGGGAGCAATCCCAACCCCTTGATTTACACTCCTGGAGGAGGGTTAGGGTTGAGCAGAGCCTCGGTTTGGCTCTGGTGGCAGGCAGTTCTGCTGCCGTGCATCTGCCGGAAGCACTGGCAATTGGGACAGCTACTGCAGTAGTTGGTGTACTGCATAGCCTGCATAAGCCCCGCAAACGGGGAAGAGGAGAACAGGCAAGGGATTCAGTAGATCCTAAGCCCACATATTGCCAGCTGAGAGTTCCAGTTCTCTCTGCTGTACCAGCCTGGAGTTGCTGCAGCAAACAAAGGAGAGAAAAACTGCCTCCCTCTGGCCCTTCCATCTTGGCCAGTGCAAGCAGTAGGGTTTCACATGCGGAATTAGCTCTGCTGCTCTGTTCAATCCTTCTGCTGCAGACCAGGAGGCAGGTTTGTTCTGCCCAGCAATGTTGAGAGTCAGCAATAGAAATTTAGGAAATTTGGCTGCGTAATTAGTGGAGGCCGAAAATACAACCATTTCCCAATTCCTGCTAATAGTGAAGCATTATTTAAATTTTCAGACTGCTTTAACTTGCTTTAAAATCCTGCTTATGAAGGAACCTAGTTGGTAGAGATGTCATGCTAAATCATAGATGAGACAAGCAGTGGAAGGGAGGGAGAATTTGTGCTGGGGAGCAGAAGGATGGTACGTTCCCAAAGCTGGCTCTCAGACCTCCAATCATAGTTTGCTGAGTTCCAGCAGATATTCTCTGCAATCCTCTGCAGATATCCTCTGCAGTAATCCTCTGCAATAATTCAGAGGCCCTCAGGAATGTGTACACAGTAGCCCATTACTTTGCTTTTATTGGTAAATCACTAATGGAAATCGCAAATCACTGTATTAACCCTGTCAATTTAGCTGGGACATTTTGCAGAGCATTCTGGATGCCAGAGGAAAGAGTGCTTTGAGAATTTAAATAGCTAATTTATTAGTATTAGTAGAGATTTTTGCTTTCTTTTTATTAGTGTATGTGTGCATTTGTTGTCATTTAGTCGTGTCCAACTCTTCGTGACCCCATGGACCAGAGCACGCCAGGCACTCCTGTCTTCCACTGCCTTTATCCATGGAGTTTTCTTGGCAGGGATACTGGAGTGGCTTGCCAGTTCCTGCTCCAGGTGTATGTGTGAATATGTACCTATATATAGAGCATTTTATATGTGCTTCATTTCTTTTTCCTAAAGGTCCTTTCTTATCATGCTTCAGCTGCTGAAGAAGAAACAAGGGAACTTCAGGTAACAGCGGTAATGTCATTTTCCCTTCTATTATATATGTGGTGATGATCTGGGGATTGCAAAGGCTGGTAGAACTTCAGGATTCAGAATCATAAAGGCTATTAGAAGACAGAAATGTGTCATTTTCTACTATCTTGGCCTATAGCGTGAGATATGCAGATCTTCTAGAGGGATGGTAAAAGAGAAAGCTAGGATTAAGCTCCAGTTCTGCTTGAGAGCTGGCAAAACACAGCTCATCTTTCTGCCCTTTCTAGGTTTAGCTAGGAGTGGCTGAATCTTTAAATTTCAGGCTAGCCTGATTTCTCATTTTTGAAATCTTAAAATCAGTCCTCCACATTTCCACATTGGTTTGTGATTTATTCATTTTTTTAATGCCATCAAATTGATCTTCTCTTTAGTGCAAATTTTGCCAATTTAGTACACAGTTTTGCCAATTATACACATTTCCCAAGCAATTTCTACTAATGTAATGTATTTTTGTATGCTATTTCCAGTTATAGTCATTGTTTTCTGCATACGTTACCCCAGAAATTTTATACGCTTTGCTTGGCTGGAGAACTGCATTGCCAAATTTGAATAATTTTTGAAGGGTAGCTGTGTTTTCAGTTCTCGTTTCAAAAAGTGTAGATTAGATAGGTTCACCTTTAAATGTGAGCTGAATTGAATTAATACTTCCTACCCCAGTCTTCTGCACTAGTGTCTGAGCCTCAAACACAGCAAGATTGCTGCTTAGGCCACGCTCCTTCTATTAATCAGCTCCAGTTTGTGGGTGAAAATCTGGCTGTAGAAATATTTGGCAAGAATTTTCTTGGGAGTACAAAATAGTCGTACCTTTGAGTTTCATGTTAGAATATCTAATTCATGCTTACGGGTCTATCAAATTGTTGTTCACTTCTGTAGGATAAACATTTTCCAACTGAAATGTGATATTTCCAAAGGAGCACTGTAAATCAGTGGCAGGGCCAGAAACACATGCCTGGTCTGTTTATTTCCCACTCTGCTGCTTTGTTCACGGTGGAGCCATCGACTGGGCAAAGGATCTGCCTTGAATTCCATGAGAAATAATTCTATTAATCTGACATTAACTTGGACTCTGACTCTGCCTTAGTCTACTGCATAGCAACTGCATGTGGGAGAGATGCAAAGTGTTACATAACCAAATGTCTTCATGCACAATCATTAAAACCAGTCTTGCTGCTTTTATGGGCATTTTTAGGTGTAGAGATTACAGTGTCTGGATTATTATTTTTTTATCTTAAATTCCGCACAAATGGTCACAGTTTCAATGCTAGCTTATTGTGATCTTTATGAGACAAACATAAACCAGAAACCAGATATTTTTTTTTTTTTACCAGCAAGCCATTTCATAGCCTAAATTGGAAAAAGAAACCCACATAATTATGGCTCTTTTCCTGCAAAATGGCTTTACAGTACATTGGGAGGAGCAGGGCAGAGCCATAGATATGTTCTCCAGACACCCACATTGCTTCAACTTACCTGGGGCAAGGTGGTTGTGAGGTACACATGCACACCAACAGAGCCAGTCCAGCAGTCCCAAGGCACCCAGACCCAAATGGTGCCCTGCCCTGATCATTAGTAATGCAAGATTTCTTCCACAGAACTATAAACAGGTTTGTTTTTTTGACAGTTTAAATTGTATCTTTCTAAACCAAACTGTATTTGTGTTTGCAAAAGTTTTTTTCTCATATGTGTGTGTGTGTGTGTATGAGAATATATATACACACACACACACCAGCCTGTGTTTCTATCTACTGATGTCTGGCCGAGGTATTTGGAAGTCACGTAGTTATCAAGTTCACAAAGTTCATTTACTCGGCTGAAAACAAGAGATTCTAGCACAAGGTTTTCCCATGCTAGCGCTTAGTTATATTTGGTAACAAATATTTGCTTTTTAGGTACATCAGGACTTTGACTCAGACCGTAGATTTTCAACTAGCATGTTTCAGATGTATACCTTAAGCTCAGATTTAGTAACAAACATTAGTCATCCAGTTTATAAAAAGAACAGCAGTGTGTTTGCTTTTTTACCAAGGCTTCCATGCATACAAACAGGATAGCGAGCCCTCCCCTTCTGAAACATATACTTTCCTGCAGTTAGAATTATACGTGTGTTGAGTGTTGCACTGAATGTAGGAACTTCATATTTTGTATGATCAAATTATGATACAGTAAAATTTACTCTTATACACCTTTTTTCAGTCCAGAAGTGTGCACAACTTATGAATACTTATATATAAGTTCATAAGCATTAAGAAGCGATATTAAGCATTAAGAAGGATATAAAGATTGCTCACCTCAGATGCTGCCAATCCTAATTATTTCCCCTCTGTTATCAAAGGCTTTTTCAGGCCTTACTCATATCGAGTTGTGTAAGTGGAAGGCTGCTCATTTAGTGGGATTGTACCTAGCCATGGCCCCTGTGAAAAACAACTCTGAAAGCTCAGCAACTGTGAGCTGTTTTTGTCTTAAAAACAAATTTCTGGGCACAGCATGTGCTCAGAGGCAGCCTGCTTGCTTTTTAAATCTCGGAATACCAAAGTGTATTCTGGAATCTTCCTGCACCTGCTATATACTAAGACTGTGTTCCAGCAACACTTTATTCTATCTCTCCAATGTTCCTTACCTCTTAATTTTCACGTTTTATGTGATCTTTCACCCAATGGTCACTTTGACCATGCAGGCTGCGGCAGATGGAAGGTCACAAATTTCCCATTCCTGCTTTAACTAGAGACTTTTACTTCTGAGCATGTTGCTCTTCTCTTACTAAGGCAGAGGGAAATGGCTTATTATTGTACGGAATAGAACTACAGATAATTGGAACATGGTACAACAGTAAAACTCTTAAAACAAATTTAAAAACAGATGGAACCTAACCATGTATCTTGAGAGGCCTTCAGCAAGCTTCAAAAGAGTGTCTTCAATACAATCTTCAAGTTATCAACCATGTAAAATGTCTTCCACAAGGGTTGAAAATAGATCGCTGCTTGTTGCACCGCTGCTGCTTAAGAATGGTTCTCATGGTAATTAGAACCGGTGTTGGGGATGTCATCAGTGTCTTGTGCAATGGACAGCAACCCTGGATTTTATTGCACTTGGAGGATTACAGCCTCATATTGTGCTTTATTTATTTATTTATTACTACTACTACTACTATTATCGTACTGAAAGAATCTTTAATTCCATGTTACTTTATTGTTCTCTCCATTTTCCCCTTCTGTTTCACTTAAGGCTGCTGTTGTACCATCTGCGCAATCTCTCAAGCTCACCGACTTCTACTTCAGTGACTTTGAGCTGTCAGATATGGAAACCTCCCTGTGTACAATTCGGATGTTCACTGATCTTAACCTTGTTCAGAATTTCCAAATGAAACACGAGGTGAGAACCTTGTGGTGCATGGAGCAGGGCCATTTAAGGATCACACATTTTCTTCATCATAACATTCTTCAACGTAAACATGCACGAAAAAGATTGGGTATATAAATTGAATAATGAGTTTTAAAGCATCTGTTGGAAAACCAAAAAATATCATCATGACCAAGGCGGCATTGGTCCAATTTTCGGTAGATTGGTCTTACATCCCCACATTTGGTGTCAGCAGTTGAGTAGGAATATTTGCTCTTAATCATACCTTAAGTTCACCAGAATAGCTGCATACAACTGCTTGTACCTGTGTGCTACAGATTCCTTTCTGTTGATGAATTCCTTTCTGTTGATGGGTGATGACACTATGACCAAATGCAAAATATGTTTATCTTTCCAAAGATTACACAGATAAATGCAGAGACTGAGCAGTACAGGTTATACCAGCGAAACATGGTTTTACAACCTGTTCCAAAACTCTAGGAATTTTAACTGCATTCAGTCTTGAACAAAGTGTTTATTATTTGTTTGGTTCTGTAATAGCTTGCCCTTCCTCCCAAAGGAGCCCAGGGCAGCAAACACATCTGTGATGATGAATACAATTAAAAATAAAATGAAAACATATATAAAAACTATTGAAAGCCTCTAAGCACAGTAAAACTCTTAAAACAAATTTAAAAACAGATGGAACCTAACCATGTATCTTGAGAGGCCTTCAGCAAGCTTCAAAAGAGTGTCTTCAATACAATCTTCAAGTTATCAACCATGTAAAATGTCTTCCACAAGGGTTGAAAATAGATCGCTGCTTGCTGCACCGCTGCTGCTTAAGAATGGTTCTCATGGTAATTAGAACCATGTAAGGAATCAGAGACTTTCAGCACCTGGCTAGCCCAGTCTTGCCTGTCCTCACCATCATTTTCATCTTTGGGTAACAATGTATGTCTTACTTTGCAACTCCCTTCAGAGAGCCCTGGAGTTCAAGTGATGAAATATGTTCGCAAGACAACAAAATTGTATAATCCTCACCCCACCCCCACCCCGCTTCTCTTGTTCTTTTGGGTTAAAATATATCTGTTTCCAATTCAGTTCTATCAAGCCTGTAAGGAAGCCAGATGGGAAATGTGCTGGAGTGCTGATAAATGAAATTTTGTGCTCTTGTCAGTGAAAACAGTGGAATATACTGTACCTTTAACTGAACTTTGTATGTGTGTGGGGGTTTTTTAAGGTCCTGTGCAGATGGATTTTGAGCGTGAGGAAAAATTACCGGAAAAACGTTGCGTATCATAATTGGAGGCATGCTTTCAACACTGCCCAGTGCATGTTTGCTGCTTTGAAGTCGGGGAAAATCCAGGTATGCTTGGATTCATTTGCATGGAATATATATATATATATATATATATATATATATATATATATATATATAATAAATTACAATAAGTATATATAATGCTCATAAATCCTATTCCTTTCTACCAAAATTAGTGTGTCAGTCTTGGGCCCCATATGCCTTCAAATAATCCACATTCAGGTTTTGCTTCCAGCAGGGCTCTTCTCATGTAAAGGAAATGGTGTCTGTCTGTGTGTGTGTAATTGTATTGTGTTGTTATGTTGTTATTATTGGAGAGTTTCCAGAAGGTGTGGGAAATCAGAATACACATATAATGCATTGCCAAATCCAGGTTTTTTTAGCAAACATAGAAATATATTCTCCTGTATTTCATGTTGCATTCAGAGCAAGCTTACGGACGTTGAGGTGCTTTCTTTGCTGATCGCGGCACTGAGCCATGACCTGGACCACAGAGGTGTGAACAACTCTTACATACAGAGGTGAGTAAAGGGGGGTTTAAAAGAGAGGAGATTGGGTTTTTAAGGGGTTGTTTATTTGAAGCATTTTTTATCATGTTCTTCACCAAAAATAAGTCTCCCAGAGCAGCTTACAAATGACATTGATAGTACAGTCCTTGCCCTCACATGCAATCTTACAATCTTAAAGGTAAAGGGACCCCTGACCATTAGGTCCAGTCGTGACCGACTCTGGGGTTGCGGCGTTCATCTCGCTTTATTGGCCAAGGGAGCCGGCATACAGCTTCCGGGTCATGTGGCCAGCATGACTAAGCCTCTTCTGGTGAACCAGAGCAGCACACGGAAATGCCGTTTACCTTCCCACCAGAGCGGTACCTATTTATCTACTTGCACTTGATGTGCTTTCGCACTGCTAGGTTGGCAGGAGCTGGGACCGAGCAACGGGAGCTCACCCCATCACAGGGATTCGAACCGCCGACCTTCTGATCAGCAAGTCCTAGGCTCAGTGGTTTAACCCACAGCACCACAATCTTAAAGACATGACCCTAAAGGAAAAGCAAGGAGGAGGGAGGAGGAAGAATGAAAAATTGGTTATTTCTTCTAGGTTCCAGAGTTTTTCCAGCTGGAATGTAGTTAACAAGGCAGTGCAGTGGTTTCCCCATGACTGCTGCATTTGGAACTTTCTCTCAAAAGATGTTGTATGGTGGTAGGAATAATGTCCCATATTTAACTAACCTGGCCCACTAGCGGACGCCAGTTGCAAAGGCTCCTGCTAGGGCAATGGTGGTGTCTTCACTCTTCCTGCCACACACTTCCCCCAAATCCACTCTGGTAGGTCAGGAGAATCCTCAAAACAGTGTGCAGGATAGGAGAGGGGGGACTGGTCTGTCTGGCAAGCAGACATGCTTGCACTGATGGAACAGTCAGAAGAGAGAAACATTGAATTCTTTCAAAAACTTCCATCAAAATTAGTTCCTAGAATGTAGGTGAGATTCAGCTCTTCGTTCTGTTCTCTCTTTCCCATTTCTATTCTTTTTTCACAAATGCCCAGCAACCTACAGATTTGCAGTGGCTTGAACCAGTTGGCTATTTTTTACTTTCTTTGTTTAAGAATGAATTCTTTCCTGGGGGTGGGGGAGACCTCCGGAGATGCATCATCCCCCTTCCAAAAAACGTCCTGGGAAAATGTTGCTGACAATGAAGCCTGATGTTCATGAACACCACAAAACAAGAGAGCATTACGTTTCCATAACATTCCCTTTTCAGACTAAAAATGGTTCTAGGGATTTTTTTTTTTAATCCCTCAGGCTAGTGAAGGATAGATTAAAATGGGGATTAATGTTGTTCTTTGTGTGTAGTTGGAAGCAGGGAGACTCGGGACCCTTGACTTCAGATTATTTTCTTGGAAGTGGGTTGTGCTTTTCTTATAATAAAATAACCAGAAAGCTGTAAATAATGTTAAGCAAAAGTTATATGAAATGTACCTCCCCCCCCCCCCAAGATCTGTTTGCAGACATAGGAGCATGGGAAACTGCCTTATACCAAGCCCAATCATTGGTCCATCTCACTCAGTATTGTCCTCACTGATTGGCGGAAGCTGTCCAGGGTTTCAAATAGGGTGTCTTTTCCAGCCCTACCTCGATATGCAGGGGGACTGAAGCTGGAACCCTCTGCATGCAAAGCAGAGGCTTTACCACTGAACTACAAACCTTCCCAAAGGTCCAGACTCTAATGCAGTGGAGATTCATGCTGGCGGGTGGGGAGAATGATTTTTGCTAATGCTACCTTTACCCTTGGGGATGCGGGTGGTGCTGTGGGTTAAACCACAGAGCGTAGGACTTGCTGATCAGAAGGTCGGCGGTTTGAATCCCCGCAACGGGGTGAGCTCCCGTTGCTCGGTCCCTGCTCCTGCCAACCTAGCAGTTCGAAAGCACGTCAAAGTGCAAGTAGATAAATAGGTACTGCTCCGGCGGGAAGGTAAACGGCATTTCCGTGCACTGCTCTGGTTCGCCAGAAGTGGCTTAGTCATGCTGGCCACATGACCCGGAAGCTGTACGCCGGCTCCCTCGGCCTATAAAGTGAGATGAGCGCCGCAACCCCAGAGTTGGCCACGACTGGACCTAATGAACAGGGGTCCCTTTACCTTACCTTTACCCTACAGGCTCCAGTGCCACTTCCCACACAGTTCCTCACCACCCCAATCATCTGGAGAAGATTTTTAAGGGCTGTGGAAACCCAGTCCACATGTTCACTTGAATGCATGTAGGCACGAAATGGGAAGCAAGAGCACAATTCAGTACCCCCTCTCAGTATACCTGCACATAGCTGCTCCACTCGAGGGAGATGGCTGTGACTCAGTGGCAGAGTACCTGATCTGCATGGACAGGGTTCCAGGTTCAATCCCCAGCATCTCCAGGAAGGGATAGGAAAGACCACTACCTGAAACCACTGAAACCTGAAACCACAGGTATGCCAAGGCTGAGCTAGATGGACCAATGGTCTGATAGGTGGCTTCCTATGTTCAGGCCTTGCTGCATTGAATAAGATGGTCTGAAGGGAGGTTCTAAACGTGCTCATTCTAAGCATGCACACCTGAACAAAGCTACTGGGAAGGGAGAATCAGTGAAGACTGCCTTACCTGCTTCTCCCCAGATGCCCCTGCTGGATTGCAGCCATAAAGCTTCCCTTACCCTCTTCCCCCAGAAAGTATATCTAGGAAACATACGAAGAATTGTGCTTATTGCATCAGGTCCATCGAACCCAACATTCTTTTTACAGGAAGGGACAAGCAGATGCCCCTAAGAAGCTCCCAATAAGGGTGTGGTTGACACATAGACATGTGTCGGCCATAGCATGTAAGGGAACAGCCTCTTAGATAACAAGGGAACCTCTATGTGTTATCGTAGCTAATCCATTTTTGGTAGGTATGTCCTCTGTGGGAATTACATTTCAGTGGCTGCCACCACCACATTTTGTGGCAGTGAATTCTGCATGTTGCCTATTGGACACAAGGCTCCCAGCAGAGGGACAGGGTCCTGGCAGTCTCAAATTTCTGAGGACAGACAAAATTTGTGGACCTCATGAGTGAGTAGGTTTTTGTATTCTTTCAGAAACCTGCAAACCTGTTTGACCACTGCAGACCAGTCATGGGGTGGGGAATAAATATATCTCTCCCATAGACCTTTCCAAAACCCTATTCCACCTTCATAAAAAATACTATCTTTGCCCAGTCACTGTCGCATGTGCCAGTTAAATATGATGTGTGCCCTCTGTTCTCCCTTTTCAGAAGTGAACATCCCCTTGCCCAGCTGTATTGCCACTCAATCATGGAGCATCACCATTTTGATCAGTGCCTGATGATCCTGAATACCCCGGTAAATGATTTTCTTGTCATGTGTGTGCTGGAGGGAAACCTTGCCCAATTCACTTTTATTTTTAGTTTTGGATGGGTTCCCAGCATTATGCATTCTTAAGTATTTTTTATTCCTTTTTGGGACAAGAACGAAAAGGCAGCCCTTCTAAGAGCCACCAAGCTTTTCTCGATAAGCTTATATAAGCGCCATTGCTCATGTCAGTTTCAGTACCTATTGCCTTGGCATCAAAGCAAAAGGGGTATTTCATGCTCATTAATCTAGTTAATATTTCTGCGGAGCGAGCACTGCAGTTATAGCATCGAGTTCTGTTGGAAGGTGCACAGAGTAATTCCAAGAGGGATGCCCATCAGATATTGCTTCCTCCAGTGGTACATACCCACGGGATGTTACTTCCTCTAATGGTCTTCAAAAAGTATTGCAAAACCAAAAAAACTCTTGAAGTTTAAACTTAGCCTGTGCATCACCTGAACAAATAAGCAAACATCTTTTAACTGGCAGTGTAAATCCTGCTCTTCAAGGTGTTTTATGTATATTTTCTTAGGTGTGTACTGTATATCCTAAATCTGAAACAAAAGAGCACTGCTAACTGCCTCATCCCATGGTCTGCATTACACATTGTTCATTTATTTCATCATCATCATCATCATCATCATCATCATCATATTACTACTACTACTACTACTCCTACTACTACTACTACTCCTTCTGCTACTACCCTGCCCAATAGGCTACTGAATGTCAACTAGTATCTAGCAACACTTTGCAGGCTGCCAAGGGATCATATTGCCTGTTCTTTTTCATTTTAGGTGTGTGTTGTTTCTTGTAGATAAGAAACAAGGTTTTTTTGCAAAGCCAAGAAAATAAATAGATTTCTCAATGAAGAACCATGTTTCCTTCTTAGAGTCTAATGGGGATCTCCTTCCATGTCACTTTCCCAGAGTAGCTTTGAAGGCACATGAGGCCTTCAGACACTGCAGCTGAGGAGGTCTGGCTCTGGTCAGCTGCCTGTATGGGACATCTTCTGGAAGCCACATGTATGCTACTTTGGGTTCCATGATGGGAAGAAAAGTGGGATATAAATATTATAAAATCAATTAATTAATTAAAACCCTGGTGAGGTGGAGTTTTGGAGGGGGGTAACCTTTCCATGTGCTACCTTGCTCGCAAGAAAATATAGCAGTGTGTCAAATCGACAGAACAAAAGAGAACAGGGCCCAGTTCTCATTGGTGCAAGACTTTTTAATGCACCTCTCTGTGTTTCAGAGTGGAGCAACTTGGGGGTGGGGGTGGGGAAGTTTGCCAGTTCTTAAAATCTGGACAACAAAATTGTGGAGACTGACAAATTAGTGAAATGTTCTATGTGTAATCACAAGCATTGGTTTGTTGTTGTTTCTTTTTGTGTGTGTGAAGGGCAACCAGATTCTCAGCGGCCTTTCTGTTGAGGAATACAAGGCTACCGTGAAAATGATCAAACAAGCTATTCTGGCCACAGATCTTGCCCTGTACATTAAGTAAGTTGCTCTAGCCTTATTGCAAACAGCTGCTGTTCTTGGAAAAGTCACAGTTCACCTGTGGAACATTTTCTTTCTCTCTTTCCTTTAGATTATCCTTTTTAATGTAAAAGCGTAGAATGTCTTTCTTTCAAGGTCGTTTATAAACAATAATTATCTTATAATGCTTTCAGGAGAAGAGGAGAGTTTTTTGACCTTCTGAGAAAGAAACAGTTTAACCTGGAAGACCCTTATCAAAA
Source organism: Podarcis raffonei (assembly GCF_027172205.1). Classification (NCBI taxonomy): domain Eukaryota; kingdom Metazoa; phylum Chordata; class Lepidosauria; order Squamata; family Lacertidae; genus Podarcis; species Podarcis raffonei. Next base: position 52,715,571 of record NC_070610.1, read on the forward strand.
GGAGCTATTTTTGTAAGTGAGCAAATATAGTATCCAGCTTCTGTGTGATTTTGTTGTGTTAGCCTAGGCCAGCTATCACAGAACTTGAGTTTCATTGAATGCTTGGGTTGGGCTACAAGAGAACAGAAAGAACTTTCTTGATGAATGGTGGTGAGCAACTGGTTTCTAATGGTTATGTAAACCTTCCACGCAATTTCCAAACAGGGTAAAACAGCCTTGACAGAATACCATATTGTTCCTTTGCAATACAGGCATTGTCCTGAAGCACTGAACAGTTAAAGTCAGTACTCCTAAGGTTATTTATTTTGCATTAGAAAGGTCAGGCTAAAGTTGTAGTAGCTCTCCCTGCAATAATGGAGTCATCACCAGTGCCATGTAACCCTGCCTTGATAGGACTGCATGTAAAAGGAGGAAACAATTCTGCATGTGATCAAATTATGTGACATCTTTGCCACTTGCTCAGCTCACCTGATCAGTGTACAGTGAGTTCTGTAAACTTTTCAACTTGTTTTGCTGCTTGTTAATACGCAAGTGAATTGAAGAGCAGAGCCATTTATGGCCAAGCTGAATAAAAATTTGTCCAGTCTGCACCTGGCCACATGCCGAGGTTGTGTGAAATGCATAGACTTAGCTTCAAAACATTGATACAGTGGTACCTTGGGTTACAGATGCTTCAGGTTACAGACTCCGCTAAGCCAGAAATAGTACCTCAGGTTAATAACTTTGCTTCAGGATGAGAACAGAAATCGCACGGCGGTGGCACGGCAGCAGCGGGAGGCCCCATTAGCTAAAGTGGTACCTCAGGTTAAGAACAGTTTCAGGTTAAGAACGGACCTCCAGAATGAATTAAGTTATTAACCCGAGGTACCACTGTACTCCATAAAACTCCTTAAGGCCTTTGCATTCTCAGTGAGACAGGGATTTAAAACAGCCCATCGTCAGCAGCACTGGGGTTATTTAGGAACTGGAAAGTGATTGGAATATCCTGTTCTAGTGATAAAGCCAAAACAAAGATTGGATTTTGGGTTGGCAATCCTAGTCTAGAATTACATCGGGGGGAGGGAGTATCTAATCATATATATTAATAGTTACCTCAGGTGTTGAATTATGAATGGTATGTAAAAAAAAATCTTTAAAATCCCAAGAGGGAGACATCAGCATGTTTGTGGGAACCTCAAGGTTTGCAGAAGTAGAAAAATCAAACGCCCCACCAAACCAGCATAGGGCAATGGTGACTGGGCAAGTTCAGTGGCCACAGAATGCTAAGTGTCTGTTGGCAAGGAGGAGGAATGGAATGGAGTATCTGATAAAAGGCTGGCTGGCTGGAACACTGAACAGGAACACTCCATATTACATTTTTAATAATAATAGTAATTCAAAGTCCTATTTGTTACTAGCTGATTTTAATTACTTGCAACAATGTTATGGTTCCTTTGCCATTTATGAAAAACAGATTGGGCTTTGTTTTAGCATTTATTTTACATGATTTTGCATACCATACCCATTTTTATTCTGCTGCCAAGATGCAATGCTTTTTATAATGCATAAAATCTTGGCTTCATGGTTTCTACAGGGCAATGCTGATGACTGCATGTGATTTGTCAGCAATAACAAAGCCGTGGCCTGTTCAGCAACGGGTAAGTAACTGCCAAAGGCCTGTCCAAATCTACAAAAAGGCAGCGCACAGTTTCCTTGAGCATTTGTTCCCACCAAACTTCCTCCCGTTTTAACTCATTGCCTCATGTATCAACTTAAAACAAAACAAAGATGAAATTTGTTATACCAAGGAAGATCAGCAGCCTCTTGTTTCTTGCACAAATATTGATTGCCAGCGACTGAAAGCTTCAAAAGAAGGATTACTATGGGAAACCTGGCAAAGGAGTGATACCGTACAAACAGACATTGCAAAAGAGATTGCAAAAGAATCCTTGGAAAACTGGCATCCTTTGGGGGACGAGTATTGAATTCTGCATAAACCAGATCAGAATGTTAAGCAAGAAGTTCTAAATATTTCATTGATTTTGTTTGTTTATGAGTAGCAGAGCAATCTGAACCCCCTGACGCCAAACTGAACTGCCTCTTGCCAGCTGCCACCAACAGAGTGCCAATGTCCCCCTTATGTGTTGGAGGCCCTCTGACAGTACCCCTCTGGCAATACCCCTGCCTGCGAGGGACATTGGAAAGGGGGCTTGATCCCAAGCTAGGCTTACTGCCAGTGTGTGACGGCATCAGAGTTGACTCACCCATTAGGCAGGGTGAAGCAGTTGCCTCAGGTGATGGAAGTTCAAGAAGTGACCCCCCGCCCATCCTACTGCTGCCTCCTCAGCCAGAATGCCCCCTATCTGAGTGTTCCAGCAGTGGTTGAAGTGGTGGGGTAGACAGGAGGCAGCACATTCCTGTTTCGTTTCAGGTGGTGAAATGGGCTGAGCTGCCAATCACTCTTCTAGTGTGGAGCTGGTATGGAGATCAGGTTAAATTATTCTTGCCTCCCCTTCCACGGCTGGCAAGTGGTGAGGGTTTTGATTGCACCCGTAGTTATTGTATAAATTGTTACTTGAACTTGTTTGGATATAAATGTATTTTTTATTTCTGGACACTGTTGATGTCTTTCTTGGCCATTTCTGACAGAATAATTGCATATTTATTGCATCTGCTTATATGTTAGTGTTATAAAATATTGTTGAAACACACTCTGAGATCTTTGTCTTTTAACTTGCAGATAGCTGAACTTGTAGCTACAGAATTCTTTGACCAAGGTGATAAGGAGAGAAAAGAACTCAATATAGAACCAACAGTAAGTAGAAGAACCATCTTTAAACAACATGGTTGTTGTTTTTTTACCGAAAATTCATTTTAGATGGTGTTTTTACACATGAAGTATCAAAATTTACACCTCCTCTATCATCTGAAAGTCATATTCACTTAGGCCTGTATCCAATGAACTAATCTCATTAGTACAAGACTTCCGCCTGTGCAACCCACCCACCAACATGCGAATTGGGGGAACTCTCAGTAAAACTTTTGGGGAACACACATGGGGAGTCAACATGGGGGGGGGGAGTCCTTGGACTAACAGGATGACTTTCTGGGATACAACCCCTGTATTATCTACCAATTATAGCTGAGTAGTTAATGTTTCGCAGTAGTTAGTTTCACAACGACGTAAGCATTTTCTGCTAATAGTATGGGAAGTAGCATTGATGGAGAAGCAAAGTATTTTGCAGCCATTTCCATCTACATACTTACAGTTGCATCAGCTTTCTCTCTGTCTAGAGGTCTGTTCATGTGACCTGGAAGTGGTCATTTCAAGCTTAGAGGTCCCACTTTCAGTGTTATTCTGAACTGTTGTATCCTCACAAGAAACTTAGGAGGCAGATTGTTGCAATTCCCATTTTACAGATAGAAGAACTGAAGCTGAGAGAAAGTAACTTTCCTAAGGCTACTTAGGGAAACTTGGACTGAGATGGGATTTGAACCCAGGACAACCTCTTTGAGGCCAGCACTGACTATAATGATGGCTTATTAGCATGCCCTGTGATGTATGTATGTATGTTGAATTTTTATATCACATATATATATATGTATCTATGCAGTATACAAATTACAAAACATCGCTGAATTGAGCCACATTTTGGCAAGTGGTCTTGCTTCAAAGTGAACCTTGTTTGATTTTTCAGGATTTAATGAACCGTGAAAAGAAAAACAAAATCCCCAGCATGCAAGTTGGATTCATTGATGCCATCTGCTTGCAGCTCTATGAGGTACCATATATGGAGCGGCCTGTAGAATGAGAGTGTTTGCATCTGTGTCATCTGCCAATGTTGTCTTCAAATCTGTGCTTTCTCTTCAAAATCATTCTATGCAGATCTGGCTGTGGGAAGTGGGGTTGCACAATCAAGTTTCACATGCTTTAATGGGACTTCTTTGGCTTTCCTACAAAGGAAAGACTGCCGAGCAAGGACCCATACACAATAAAATAATCAAGCAAGATCTCTGAAATATTGTAAAGGGATTTCTCTCTATTTACAGCTCATGGGTCTGTCGTATGATTTTGCCTGAAGTGGGTGGGTATCTGGAATTTGACCAAAGAACCTCGTGTTCTTTTATTTCAGGGATGATGAATCTTTGGTCCTCCAGGTGATATTGGGAGTACATCTCCCATCATGCATGACCATTGGCTATGCTGGCTGATGGGAGCTGGAGTCCAGCAACCCAGGAGTGACACAGGTTCCCAAATCTGTGGATATAGCCTTGAAAGGTGCAGTTCCTGTGTAGGAATGATGTGGCACTAATGCAGGCCATGGGATAAGCCTGGCTAGCTTCCTGCAGACAGTTTGAGGCAGCCTTGTGGCATGCAGAGAGGGGGAATCTGCCTTCCTCCAGATCCACTGCCATTTGCGGACTGCACCTCTCAGCCAGGAGCATGCTGGGATGTTTTCTGTGTGTTCAGTTCCCAGTATATTCTGTGAAACTGCTAAACTCTAAGGAAGAGAAGTCCCCTTCCCCTTTCTTAGCTTTTGATGGGTCTGATTTGCTTTTCCATTTGCAGGCGATGACACACGTCTCAGAAGCCTGCTATCCTTTGCTGGAGGGCTGCAGAAAGAACAGGCAGAAATGGCAGGCATTAGCCGAACAGCAAGAAATGAACCTGATCAATGGAGAAAGCAATCAGCCCAAACGGAACTGAGATAGCACTTCGTTAGGAATGCTGGTTTTCAAGGAAGCTATTTATATATAGTGATTTGGAGATACTTAAATGTTTTGCTAGACACTGTACGAAATAGGTGTATAATTTGCCACTGCTGTATTTTAAAAGAACAAGGAGACATATATTTTTGCACAGCATTCGGAAGCGTAACATAAACGTTTTTGTGTATGATGTATCATAGTTGTATATTTCCAATATTCCGTTTATTTGAGGGAGAACGAGGTCTGCACTTAGCAGGTCCAGTTTGCTCTGCTCAGCTTTATAAGACGGTACAGAAGAGGAGAGTTTCTAGGACTGCTGTTCTCAGTTGTACATAGTTAGTGTTAGTTTCAGTCAATGGCCAGTACTTTAAAACGATTACCATATTTAGCACCTTTTTCATCCTTTTGTGTTGTCTGTTTCTGTAAGTGTAAATAATGAGAGCGCAGTGTTGCCTTTGGGAGCCTGAGAAACATGGAGGAGCTTAGTGGTCAGTGTTCACTATAGGAGCTGCTGAATCCAATATCTCTTTATTCCAAAGAAAGTCAGGGCTGAAGCACAGTATCTTGAGAGAATATATTGCTCCTGTGCCTTTTCCTGCTGTGAGAGTGCTTCACCTTAAATGAACTTGAGCTGTTAATTACCCAGCAGGCCCAGGCCGCTGGTAAAGATCTATAGATGGAACTGCCTGAGCATCGTAGCTCAAAAGTGCAGTTGTCTGAAGAAGACATCAAAGTCAAGAGAAATGGGGAATGGAGACAGACGGAAGAGAGACTGTGTAGACGTTGGAGCTACTTTCAATGAGATGGGATCATCCCACAGCAAACTAGCTTCAATGCCATCCTGCCTACTGAGATCGTGGAATGGGGAATGACTTGAAGCTGGCAGCAATGTGAGTGAGTGAAGAAAACTAGGCCCAGTCCAGAACTTGAGAATTGCTCTGGATATTGTAAAACTGAATCAAATTAAAGAGATCAGAGCTGAGAAATAGCCAAGGCTACTTAAAAACAACTGCTCATAATTGCAAAGAGGTTTTTATGAGTGAATTTTGGAAAGAAGAATGCTTTTGGTTTTTCATAAGACCATTTGACTTGGAACAAGCATAACCGCAGAGTATTGAAGCAGAAAGCAGAAATGGAAACAGCTGAGAATACTTCAGGGAGCTTACAACGATAACTTTAAAGAAGTCAACGAATATTAGTTCGACGTAGACAAAACAAATCTTAAAATACCATCTCAATGCCTGCAACCAATAATGTTACCATGTCAAAAATGAGGCTTTTTTGGTCTGGTAGTGTTTATTTGTGGATACAACTTTAGCCGTACCCAGATGTTTGTAAAGATGATTTTCACATGTGTAATACTTTTTTAGGACAAACTAGCAGCAAACAAGCACACCTATCAAATACGTTGCATTGATTTTTGCGCAGTTATCTGAAAAGTTGCACTTTTGGGATTGGGGTTTGTCAGGGAGGGTACAACTGCCATCATAGCTCTCAAAGTAGGAACGAGGCTTTCTGCCAAAGGATCCAGAACATTCCTCAACATCCCAAATGAATAGGAGCTGCTTTTACCTCTATTTTAGGAATAGCTGGGAGAGTCACTAACCTGTGTGATGTTTGACTGCAATCTGAAAATGCAGGCCCAAAACCACTTCCATCTGTCCCATGAAAGGGACTGTTGGCCTCACAATTGGGGCTTTCAAATGCAGTCAAAAGAGGTCAAGAAATCTGACAATGGAAACAGGTTTCTCCATTGTTAGATTTTTGCCACTTCTTTTTTTTTATGAACTGGGAGATACTCTTCAGTTGTGTGGTATTCATGGTAATTTTGGGACATGGACCATGTGTATATGCTCACACAGGTACAAAAATGTGCCACATACTGAAGCTGTAATGTTTGTTCATTAAAAGTATTATCTGGCCGACTTCATATATTTTCCATATCCAAGAACTAAAGGCCTGCTGCATGTTCAGAAGAATCATGTGTTCCAGTCCTTCTGTAATTGTGCCACTTTTCCATGGGATATATTATGTGGCCGACCATATATAAAAAAACCCAACTCCCTGCGTATAGACAACTGGCACATCAGGAAGGAGGAGTAGGCCGAAAATGTTCTCCTTGACATGCTAGATTTTCCATGTGCAGGGGTTTTAATATTTTTTTAATGGGAGTGCATTCAAACATTCAGCCTCGAACACTCCAGGAAGGGCTGAATTTTCTGCTTTGTCTCATGCTGTTTCTGTACATTTGGATTGTACGGAAGGCAGGTTCAACTACTCCACCAAAACAGTTGCCATTTAAGGCAGTAACCTTAGGATCTGAAGTACCAGCAAAGCAGACTCAACATCCTTGTTCAACATTATTCCCAGAGGATCAATCAATTGCAATCTTTTGACCACTGTGTATAGCTTGTGCGTATAAGGAGATGAAGACCACATTCAGCCTCCTTTCCTCAAGACTAGATCATCCACACATCATCATGGAGATCAATCTGCTTTTCCAGAGCACAATAAGTACAGGACAGACGCACATTGTTCCAAAGTGGGCTGCATTGTTGATTAGACATATTGAAAAATTTACTTTGCCTGGTCATCCCAAGACCAGGAGCAGAAATCACACAAGCAAATAAGTGGTATTCGCTGTCTCTGTTTTCTTAGTCTGCAAATGTCACATTAATAATTATATTATTTTCTGTGTTGTTTTTGACATTTATATACCATTGCAGTGTGTTGAAATTAATTACATAATTAATCATGTAGGTTTTGGCCCTGGCAGATAGCAAGATGAATAACTTAGGTTTTAGTGGAAGGCAGACTGAAGTGGAACGGAAACAGCACTGATTGTAATGAGCCCAGGATAGGATGGAAATTTCTGTTTCCTTCCATCACTTCTGTTGAAAGTGCCATATTAATCAGGTCAAGCAAAACACACTTGGCAACTCAGTGTGAAGATGATAAGAAAAACAGGAGCAACCTATATGGCAGAGATCTTACCAATGGCTGTAGCATTATAGAATTGTATATGCGTTGGTAAGCTGGTGGAAAGAAACCTATGTGGAGTATTGTGTTTTTTAAAAAGCATTACTCTAAAATAATTTGTAGTAATTTGGTATATAAACCAACAGTCATATGAATGCAGCCACGCAAACAATAAAATATCACGATAGGCTCACCAATACAATATCCCTAATGATGCAAACAAAAGGCCTAATTTCCATGCGTATGGACTTTTAGTAGTTCACCTGAATCTTTTCTTACTGAGGATCATGTCTCACATAGAGGGGGCAGGGAAAGCTTGATAGAGCTGGATGACTGAATATCTAGCAGCAAATTGTAGGTTTATTGCTGGCAGGGATCTGAACCGAATTCACTTTTGCACAGGGTAGAGTTAATAATTTCAGTTGGGCTGTGTGTATGCAGCCATGTGCAATAAAAACAAACAAACCTGAAATGTTAGTTTAAGTGTGGGTGGTCAAGACGTGCCTTTCTGCAAATTAGCAAGTTGGCTGAAGTCGGCGAGTGTGTTGCAGCATTTAGTGGATGCAACGTTTTATAGCTATGAGTTGGTTCAGCAAAAGACTTCCTTTCTGCTTTGTCTCGATAACCACTGAAAAAATGATATGCACGCTCACACATGCACAGACGATAAAAATAATAAGAAACCACATGCTTGACCTTTTTAATAACCGCCTGTTTGTACTACTGATGATCAATATAATCTCATCAGCCCTCAGTGCCCAGGAGCACTTTGAAGTTAAGTAGGTCGCCCCATGCTGCTGGCAGATCAGGGCAGAGAGAGGACGGCTGAATGGCAGTGCACATTTCCCCAGAGTGGAAGATTTTAATATTGCCTGATGGCTTTATTTGACATAGTAGTCAATGCTTTTATATTCAAGCTTAGTTACTCTTTGTTCCATATGTTACACATGTCCCTTCTGAACTACCATGTCAAATACAGTCCTCTAAAATGGGTCTCTCTCTCTCTCTCTGATAGATTTGCATGGAGAATTCCCCGTACAGTGGTACCTTGGAAGTCGAACGGAATCTGTTCTGGAAGTCCGTTTGACTTCCAAAACTTTCGGAAACCAAGGCACAGCTTCCGATTGGCTGCAGGAAGCTTCTGCAGCCAATCGGAAGCCACAGAAGTCTTGTCAGATGTTCAGGTTCCAAAGAATGTTCAAAAACCGGAACAATCACTTCTGGTTTTCGATCGTTTGGGAACCAAAACATTTGACTCCCAAGGCACTTGAAAACCAAGGTACAACAGTACAGTGGTACCTCAGGATGCGAATGGGATCCCTTCTGGAGTCCAGTTCGCATCCTGAAGTGAACGCAACCTGCGACTGCATGGGTCGCGATTCACCGCTTCCACACATGTGCGTGACGTCATTTTGACTATCTGTGCATGCGCAGGTGGCGAAACCCGGAAGTAACCCGTTCTGTTACTTCCGGGTCGCCACAGAGCGCAACCCGAAAGCGCCCAACCTGAAGCAACTTCAGCCCGAGGTATGACTGTACTAAATAGTTATGAAAATAATTTGCTATACGTACCTACTCAGAAGTTAGCCTCATTGAATTCAATAGGACTTATCCTCAGGTAATAACAATACTTTTATTATTTGTACCCTGCCCATCTGTCTGAGTGGCCCCAGCCGCTCTGGGTGACTTCTAGCTGATAAAAAACATAATAAAGCTATAGAGATTAAAAACTACCCTATACAGGGCGGCCTTCAGATGTCTCCTAAAAATTGTATAGTTATTGTACAGTTATTTATCTCCTTGACATCTGATAGGAGGGCATTTCACAGGGCGGGTACCACTACCGAGAAGGCCCTCTGTCTGGTTCCCTGTAACCTCACTTCTGGCAGTGAGGGAACAACCAGAAGGCCCTCAGAGCTGGACCTCTGTGTCCAGGCTGCACAATGGGGGTGGAGACATTTCTTCAGATATATGAGGCCAAGGTCATTTAAGTAAGTGTGTATTGGGTTTTATTCTTAACTGGGTAATCCTGGACACATGTTGGCACTTAGTTTATATAATCAGAGTGGTTAAAGAACAGTAAGTGGATATTTTCCTATCTACAACAGCTCTTCATGGAAATAAATTCCCACAGTGCTGATATAAGCATTGCTTTTCATCTAGTTAACAATCTCAGTAATCCTAATGATCACTAACATGGATTAGGTACTACACCACTGTTTAAGTATTGTTCTGAAGAGTGGTAAGAGGGCTTTGATCTCCCTGATCCTTTGCTCAACAACATTGTTCAGGCTTTGCAGGGTAACAATTCCCAATTTAGTTATTCTGTGAGTGTTCCTCACAGTTATGGATAACAGTTTATATGTAACCACAGATGATGCAGAATGGAAATATTGACTTTAGAGGCCCATTGAAGCATGCCCGTAGTATTTGCTCCTGTGCATAGCATCAGAGCCCGTGTATATGTTGTTATAAGTGGATCTTAAATCTATTTCTGGTTCTGAAAAGCTGCCATTGATTCAGGGATAATTTGTCCCCAGGACAAATGGTGAAGAAAGACTAAAGTAATTTAATTAGATGTTGGTCTCAAAATGCTATAGAATCTCGTTGTTCTATGTACTGTAGGCTTATTTTTTAAATGACTTGCAAAGAAACCAGAAATCACTTGGAAATGTAATATGTTCATACCTAAGAAATGTGTTGATTTTTTAAGAACTGAACTCAAAGGCAAAATTTGCATTCTGTAAGTTTTTGTTGACAGGGAGGAACTGATTGCACATCTAGATTTGTGAGGTGTAAATATCTATATGAAACTGTGGGTAGGGATGATCCCAAAGACAATACCCAATGTTCTGGGTATGTTCCAGACAGGCACTAGTCTTTCATTGTGAACGTAACCATTTGCTTATGGCTGTTTACTGCCAAAGAGTAGTACTCCTCAAAATGATGGGCACTCAAGGGAAAGCCATCGTGCTTCAGTGCATAGTCCTTATGCACATAAACCTTTTTGATTTCTCAGGAGTTGAAAACACTTAATAACGTACAACTTAAATTTGCAGTGATCTTTTGTAAAAAAAATATATTGAATATGTGGCGTTTGATTTGTGATGGTTCTTTTACAGATGCGAATGAGGATTGGGAGAAATTCATATAGTTTGCATTTTAATTCATGTAATTTGTACTTCCCAAACTACATTCACACTTCTCCAAATTTTCTGAAACTTCTCTAGACCAAAAAAAAAAAAATGCTTTAAAATTGTGTTTTTAAGGAAAGCTGCGCTTAAAAATGCATATGTTGCCGAGAATAATCTGCAATAATGCATTATATCGGAGAAAACTGCTTGGAAAAATATGTATAAAATGTATATATTAGGAGAAATTTGCATGAAAAAATGTCTAAATCTTCAGGTATAGAATTAAAAAAAGAATCATAAAATAGCAAACTGCTGCAAAAATCAAGTGAACTGAATTTAAGATTGGAAAAGTGAGGGAAACCAAAACTGACAGGTTCACCCATCACAACATGCAAGTAATTATTTGATCTTGCAGTCATCTAATGATGACCATGCATTTGTAGAAAGGGCCTTAAAATTAAAGTCAAGACTTTGCTGCCATTTCCAAAGTGTATGCTTTAGGTTAGAGCTGCGTGTTGAGGCTTTAAACATTGAAAGATGTCATCAGCATTATTTTGATACTAGACTTGATGCACACTGTTTGATACAGAATATGGTTATCAGAAAGTTGATGTGAAAACTTTCCTTAAAAGAGGTCTGTTGCAGATGACTTGTATGAGTACCATGGCTTAAAAATAACTGTTAGAAAGCAATTCAGCTGAATAGCTAGATCCAATTAACTGAATACATTAAGGTATTTTATTTGATGGTATAAGGTTTGTCGCATTTCTTGCTTGTACATAAGGTCTTACGATTCCCATTATAAACTCTGGACCAAATCCTTGACTGCAGTAAAATTCACCCAACTGTTTTGATGTAGTCACTCTGCCCTTCCACTCCTCCAGTGGAATTGTAAACGAAGTTAGAATTTAACTTCTCTGTAGATACACAGGACACAGACCATGTAAGTGTTTCTTAAGAATGTAGTGAAAACACTGTACATAGTTTTGAAATATATTACTTTTATAGTTTAACTCTGTAGAAATTCCTAACACGTTGTCACTCGGTGTGTTGATAATCTTCTGCCTTTTTGAAACATTTGAACAAATATATATAGTTTCTGAGCACAGTATTTTTGTACTAGGCCAAGTCATGGATTATGTATTTGGTGTTTTCTTCTAAAGTCATATTTAACTCTGGAGGGGTCCTGGGTCCTTGGTTCTGTTATCTTAGAGTCACAAACTCTCTTTATTTAAACCAGTTAAGAGACTTATCCCTTCCCCACCCCCACAAAATGTACTATACAGTCTGGGAGAGAAAATACACATTTAAGTAACTTTCCAACTGCTACTCCAGTAACTTTTTGCTTTTTATTGTACCATTTTCCATGCTTTCTACAATAAATGCAAGAAGAGAATTGTTTCACTTGGGTCATTGTAAACACTCAAAAAGCAACTTCCATTTATTGGCCATCTTTCATCTAATGGAACACAGTTGACCTAGAATGTGTCCTACTTATCGTCTGGTTTATCTTTGGGTATGTAAGATCCTAGATAAGTAGAGGTTCAGACAACTAGTACAGAGGGTATTTCAAGTTCCTAGCAAGGAGAGAGTATCTTCATTTTTTTTGGAAACTGGAGTACCAAGTTTTAAATGGCAGGTATTTGACTATATTGAAGGTTACACTGATTATTGCTGAATAGTGGGTAATCTTGGTACAGTATTTTGTTTCACAATAGTCTCTTGTTAAGTGAGAAATGCTTGCAGTGTGTTTCTTAAAAGTTGGTGACCACGAGGGGGCACTAAAGCTGCGTCTACAAGTACAAAGCTTGTTTACAGATGACATCTGCAAGGTTTGCAATTACAAGTTTATGAGTAGAAATCTAGACAAGCAAATTCAAATTCCATGCCCACCAAAACAAAACAAAAATCGAACACATATATAAAACAAAATTAAGTATCTTAACGAGACAGAGAAAAATGCTCCACTTTAAAATTTGTTGAGTTGCAGCAGCATCAATAAGTAGAGGGTGGCGCTGTGGGTTAAACCACAGAGCCTAGGGCTTGCTGGTCAGAAGGTCGCGGTTCGAATCCCCATGACGGGGTGAGCTCGGTCCCTGCTCCTGCCAACCTAGCAGTTCGAACGCATGTCAAAGTGCAAGTAGATAATAGGTACTGCTCTGGCAGGAAGGTAAACTGTGTTTCCATGCACTTCTCTGGTTCGCCAAAAGCGGCTTAGTCATGCTGGCCACATGACCTGGAAGCTGTACGCCGGCTCCCTCGGCCAGTAAAGCGAGATGAGCACCGCGACCCCAGAGTCGTCCGCGACTGGACCTAATGGTCAGGGGTCCCTTTATCTTTACATTTTACCCTGCACTTTGCTCAGAGCTCTGGTCCCCCCCACCCCACAACTCAAATCAAGCTCAGGGGAAGAAAGGATTTTTGCATGTTTGCAGCAGCTATGCACAGAGCTGATTGGCTGAAACTGGTTATGTCACTGACCTATGAAAAATAGGGATGATAGGCCTAAATATCCCTGATCTGAGGATGGGGAATCTCTCTATCTGACCCATGAGATTCTTCCTCAGGCCTCCCCCATCGCTAGCCCTGCTTTCCACCGTCAAATGTGTTTGTCTGACTGGAACTTCCATCAAAACCTTTTTCCTAGGGTTTCCATTTGCTTCCAGTGCCCTTTCTTGTTACCACCTCCCAAATATGTAACACTTCGTTGCAGGTCCCACTTGCAGATGATAAATAAATTCAGATATAAGAAAGTACAGAATTCATGAACGTGGCAGTAAAACGAAGATGATATTGGTTAAAGCCAAGATAACCTTCCTATTGCCAAACTTACAGAGAGGCACTTCCATGAGCATTCACCTCTGGCAACCCTGAAAATGAGTCGAATCTTAACACCGCAGAAGAAATGAATAAAACTGCTCTCGACCAATCCCAGGTTTCCCCAATGCACTTCCTTTTCTCCCCTTTGTTTTTGTACTCTTTTCCTTTCTTTGTCCCCACTGCAATGAATAGCAGTGCCCAAACAACAGGGGGAGTCACCCCCTGACCTTTTGTGATGCCCCTTTTCCTACTTTCTTAGAAGGCCAGGAGTCTTACCAGAACAGTTAGACCCTGTGACCCCACTGACCACACCCTAACAACCTCCTAGCTGCCCTACCAGGTCTTGTGGGCACCAGCCACCACTGGCTAGGACAGGCCATGAGTTGGTCTCTCTATGACACACAGTAACGTAGTGGCAAATTCAAAATGGCAGGGTCCCTTCGTGATAGTCACAATAATAGTTGAATCGTGCATATGTCCCCTGTGTTGTCTTTCAGCCAGATCTATTTTCTGTACATATGCGCGTGTGCGCGCACACACACACACGCAAATGATTTGGAGTGCTCCAATATCTTCTTTCAGAGCAACTTAAGTTGCGTTTTCCATGAAGTTCCATGCACATAACCAAACTTGCACATCTTTCTCTTGAAATTGAAGCACCTTGCATTTTCTCTGTTCCTAATTGCCTATATAGCGGTGAAAAAGCTCCCCTTTCATGATAACTGGGCAGCTTTAAGATTTGTTTAAAAATATCCTACATCCTGCAGTAACAAAAACATCTTTGCTTCCTAGGAAAGCTGATGGGAAAAAAGGATTTTATTATAAGGCTTATTTAGCAATACATTCTGATTCAAGTGATAAGGGCATATCCTCCATGAGCTAAATCACATAGCTAAATCACTTCATAGAACAGTCCAAAGATGCATTTAATGTCTTGTGCCAAAAGACAGCGTCTGCGTTGTTTTCTTTTTAATGATCAAATGTAGACTCCCAAAGATTGATCAGTGGTGATTCTGAAGCTGTCTTCTTGCCAATCAATCTAGATAATTATGAAAAAGTATATATTTATGAAGATAACAATGTTCAGTGAGCAGTAAATATCAGGTATGTCTAGACCACAAATTTGTATCAGTTTCATGACATTTTAAAGGCTTGTATCCAAAGAATCTCAAGAAACATACCTCAAGAGATGCTACCACCATGAGGTATTATCCTACACACCAACAGAGAACTAAGTTTGCTAAGGCTGTGAACACACTATATCTTTAAAGCCTGTCTAAAGCACACAACTTGCACACATTCAGCTTTATGAATGTGGTAAAAAATAAATAAACCTAAAATGGAAAGTGATCAGGGTTGTGGGAAAAATGACTTGGGAAATCTCACCTGCCATGGAGCCCAATGTGTTTTGACTATACACAATTTTGGCTTTAGGTGCAAACCCCCATGTTAGCTGTGGGCTTAATGTATAGCAAAAGCTTTTGGAGGGAGAGGCTCCCGTGGAGCAGTTCAGTGAGGACGAAATATGCTCAGTGGGTATGAAATGCTGGCTGGCTGCTGGAGGGAGGATTGGAAAACCAAATGCCAGGACTGAAAGAGAAGGAATGGAATAGAATATACTGGAAGAATGCATGGCATGCTGGCTGGATCCATGAATGCGAGCACTCCATATTACGTCATTTTATTGCAGGACCAACCTGTATGTATACATTATCGAGCATGTTATTGTATATAGTGGTACCTCCGGTTGTGAACTTAATCCATTCCAGAGGTCCGTTCATAACCAGAAACCGCTCGTAACATGAGGTGTGCTTTCGCTAATGGCACCTTCTGCTGCTGCCACGCCACCGGAGTGTGATTTCTGCTCACATCCTGGGGCAAAGGTCACAACAAGGAGACCTACTTTGGGGTTAGTGGAGCACATAACCCAAAGGATACGTAAGGGGGTACGTAACACGAGGTACAACTGTACAGCGCTATTTTTCTGTTTAAAACAAAGGTGCTGGAACTCACCAAGAATGTTTCCTTTGTTCTCTTATAATAGCAATGGCGCCCACCTGAGAGGCTCCGGCAAGTTCTGGCTGAAAGAAGCCCTGATTGTACAGAGGCCAGGCTTGATTTGCCTGTTGCAATTACAGTAATACCTCCGCGAACGTCCGCCTCGTCTAGCGTCCATTCCAGCGAACGTCCATGGCAAACCTGGAAGTACCAGAAAGGGTTACTTCCGGGTTTGCCGCTCACACATGCGCAGAAGTGCTAAATCATGCATTGCTCATGCACAGAAGCGCAAACCGCTCTGCGCGCATGTGCAGATGCAATGCTTTGCCCTGTGTTCTTTTCAGCTAGCGGTCAGGGCTCCAGAATGGATCCTGGTCGCAAAACAAGGTACGACTATAGTCAGGTTCTTGGTTCACTCAGCAAAGTGTAAACGCTACCTGAACTGGGTCATTAAATGGGCTCCATTTAATTAATTAGTACACCAATGGGCAGTTCATCTAGTTTAGGTGTGAAGAACCTTTCTCCAGGCACAAGCCATTTCCAACAATCCATGGGTCCAAAATGCAAATCATCTGACTACAAAGAAATAGATCTCAGTCCAGCTCACCATTTCCTCTATTCTTCATCGTCTGCATTATTCTGCTCCTTCTTCTTCTTCTTCTTCTTCTTCTTCTGACCTTTCTTCTTCTTATTCTCGTCTCTCTTCTGCTCTTTGCTCTGCTGACTTTGGTCTTCTTTCAATATTTTCTGAAAATGCAGTGTTAATGTGTGTTTATACACACCCACAAACCACTTTCAAGATCTTCAGATCATTCTGACGCTGTCCTTCAAGTTCAGCAACATGTTATTCTAGTTTATGTTTATTGCTTTGAGAGGTACATATCCAAAAGACAGTTTTAGCACAGGGATTCCATGACCTTTTATAAGCTCTGTGCTAAATATCCACATAGCATTTTTTAAAGCATTGGAGGGAACTATTTGCGCTGGCAAAGATTGCTTTGAACATGGTGGGTACAGAATTTTCTCAATGGAGAAATAAATATTGCAGGGTCCAACAAGGGAGCTTGCATTTTCTTTTTGAGCACGACAAGGTGGTGAAGGGTCTTCCTTAACCCCCAAAACATTGAGGGTAAAGCCTACACTCTCTCAGATTACCCTGAATGCTTTGGATATTAAGGAAGATTCTATGCCCACTCCACCCAGCCAGCTCATTAAGATGAAATGATAATGGAACAGGCTTGTTTTCTCCTGCTCCAGAGTAAGACCCGAACCAATGGATTCAAGTTACAAGAAAAGAGATTCCCATGCAACATCAGGAATAACTTTATGATAGTAAGAACTGTAAGATAGTGGAACGGACTCCCTTGGAAGGTGATGGCCTCCCTTTCCTTGGAGGTTTGTAAGCAGAGGTTGGGTGGTCATATGTCATGGGTGCTTTAGATGACATTCCTGCATGGCAGGGGACTAGATGGCCATCAGGGTTCCTCCAGAGTCTATGCTTGTATGATAGGGTTGCCATACAGTCAGAATTTCCTGGACATAGCAGGAAAATGGCAGTTGGAAACAGCATCCGAGTGGAAATCGCTGAAATGTCTGGGAAAA
Organism: Podarcis raffonei; assembly: GCF_027172205.1. Taxonomy (NCBI): domain Eukaryota; kingdom Metazoa; phylum Chordata; class Lepidosauria; order Squamata; family Lacertidae; genus Podarcis; species Podarcis raffonei. Next base: position 52,732,793 of record NC_070610.1, read on the forward strand.
TGCAAACATATGGCAAGCCATGTCGGAAGTCTAGATTTTAGCGAATTTCCTTAACAATAGCTCAAAAAGTGAATTTTAAGAACCACTTTGGGCAAAACTAAAAAAAAAAAAAAGCTAAAAGCTCAACAACTTTTGTGTCTGAATTTTTTACTTTTGGGCAACCCTATATTCTATGATAAATAGAATTGCCCTGTTCTCCCTCCCCTGGGTCCATGAATTAGCTTTCTTTTATTTACTGGGAAAGCTCATTTGCTCCTCATGATTGTATGGGAGAATATACAGTGGTACCTTGGGTTAAGTACTTAATTTGTTCCGGAGGTCCGTTCTTAACCTGAAACTGTTCTTAACCTGAACCACCAATTTAGCTAATGGGGCCTCCTGCTGCTGCCGTGCCGCCGGAGCACGATTTCTGTTCTCATCCTGAAGCAAAGTTCTTAACCCGAAGTACTATTTCTGGGTTAGCGGAGTCTGTAACCTGAAGCGTATGTAACCCGAGGTACCGCTGTAAAGGCAAAACGTAGGAAAGTGATGGTCAGACATATAAGAGTATTGTTGCTTCCTGGACAATATGACAAGTGAATAAGGACAAGGATCAGAATGACTCTTTCCTTAGAGTGCAGAAAGAATGTATTTGCTGTGGCCACCGGAATTCATGACAATCTCTTCCCTTTCGCATGCCCACTCACATTGAATCTACACTTTGGGCTTTTCATGAGATGCGTTTGGGTACCTTAATATCTTTAGACAGAAACTCACATTTTTGTCTTTATCGTCTTGCCCAGTTTTCTGGAAAGCAAAGCAAAGGGTTACTTCTAAACATCAGCATTTCAAAGAAAAACAGAGAGCAGTGCAGCACAGTAGGTCAAGGGTGGAATTCAACACCATGCTCTTCCAATCACTCTGCATCTGCAAGCATTTCTTTCAACTTGCCAAGTGGAATAATCCCCCTTTTCTCTGTTTGCACACTGTTCTAGGAGATATCCCACCCCCCCCAAAGCCAATTTCAGGGGATGTGTGGGGCACAGGAGAGAAGCCTTGTTGTACAAGTGGGAGTCCTTGTGGAAGGGTGAATCTAACTCAAAGTGCATAGTGTTGTAAACAAAATCTGCCCTTTCCCCCTTATGGGGTATCCAAGAGCCCGTATAGAGTCCTTACATGGGTTCCCTATTAGTAGGAGAAAATAACAGAGGCCAACCAGAGAATATTGAGAAGCAAAGCAGCTAGTAAGCCTGATCTTTATTGATCTGTTGCAACAGGGTGCTCTCCTCACACGCAGGAGGACGGAGGAGGACCTAGAGCAAAGGTGTGCCTGCCCTTATATAGACATTTTAAATTCCCTGCCCTGGAGTTCAAGACCACCCCTCCATACATCATACATACATCACAGAAAAGGCGGCCTACAACAGAAATTTGAATGTTGTTGTTTTTCCTGTCTGCCAGGTTATCTGATAATGCCTTATCTGATTGCCTTTCCTGGTTGCCTGCCCATTCCTTTGAAATGGTGATTACTAAATTCCTGTAAAAAGAAAGGTTTTTTTCACCTCCTCCCTCCTTGCAGAGAAACATTCGGTCAGCTTGGGAGTCAAAATGGTTTCAGGACTGTCTTCCTGTGCTGCTTCAGACATGTGGTTTATATATTTATGTACGTGTTTGCTTGGTACATTTATGAACATTTATTTTATATCTAAAACCTTAAAATTCTTATTACAATAGCAGAAGGATACTTTACAGCGCTGAATTCTGAACCATTTTAAGATACCTTGCCCTGTCTAGGTGGAAGCAAAACAACATTCCCACCCACCCAATTTTATGGAATTGGTATAAGGAGAGGAAAATCACATTAAAATAAAATCTAGGAGGATGCCAGAAATCTCAAAGGAGCTGGGTTTGTCATTTAGATCCCTCCAGGGTTCTGCAAAATCCAATATTTCGTTAAGGAAAATCAGTTCTGTAATGAAAGACAATGGCATGGAATAAATAACTGAAAGCGGGGGAGGGCTAATGAGACTTACCACTCCAATATTGAAATTTATACCTGCCTGGAAGAAGAGAGACAGGGGTTAATGTATATATGTTTCTTTGGCTGGCCTACATTTCATGAGACAAAAATGATCTTCCAATCTGGATTATTTGATGTATGATTCTTTGTATGACAGCAGCTGTTACATTTCTTTCACTCCATTCCACTCTTTCTCTGAATCACCCCCTAGGATGATGTTTACAATCCCTAGGAACTGTTTATAATAAGTGTATGTTAATGCTGGGTAGCGATATTAAGCTGCCTTATTACCATTGCTCTGTAGCTCAGTGTCAGTGCTGCCAACTCCGAATGGTAGCTTCTTTCTAGGATCTTAGGTAGGGATGGCCAAATCTGTCAGTAGGTCTGTTTCTCGTTTTTTCTAATCAAATCAGTTTTTCTAATCTAATCAGTTCACCACATTTCTGTACCAGTATGCGATTATTATTTCTTAAAAAAGAATCCTAATGGAAATCTATCAGCATTTGAGTGCACCTTTTTTCTAATAGACATACTTTAATGCAATATTTTTGCAATAAATTTTTCCTAATATAATGCATTGGGTTTTTGTTTTTTTTAAAAATGAATACTCTTTTTTGATACACTTTCCCTTAAAGTTCACATTTTTTTTGTTCGGAGAACGTTGTTGCAAAATTTAAAAATGTGTTTTGGTTCTTTTATTACTTTGGAAAATTTCTCCCTCTCTCTATCTTAAGCATTGAACCTTTTACAGGCCTGCTACAAGATTTCCTTTTAACTGGGGCTACCAACGAATGTAATCTTCATCATCATCATCATCATCTATACATACATCACATTCCCCAACACATAACTCACCATAAGTAGAAGTCTCAAGCAAATGGACCCTTGGACTGGCTGAAATCCTGGAATTTCACATCCTTTATTCACTTCTACAATCTATAGTTAAAACCGTAATTGAAATGATTCAGAATAATGTTACAAATATTTCAGATTTCCCATTTATCCCCATTTACTAGAAATTTAGCATCATGGCACAACTTGCTACATCTTCCCAGGGAGGGAGGTATTCTTTTATGCCAATCGTTCTTTTATGCCAAAGTATTCTCTTTGCAGTTGTCCAAGCTGACATGGCCTTATTCCAAGTAGAACAGCCACACATTGTTAAAAAGGAGGAAATGCACCAGCCAAAAAAGAAGACAAAGGGGGACACAGATTTTCATAAAATTTGTGCATCCTCATTTATATGTGTAAATCCAAATTTAGTAATACTTGCTGTAATTTAAAGAGAAACGTGAGGTTTCCAGGACCTAGCTGTTGATGGCAACTTAAAGACTTCTGTCCCGTGTTAGGGTTCTTTAACTTTAAACCAAGTTTCAGCTGGACAAAGTGACGACTGTCCTCTGGTAGCCCTTCAAACAGGGAATGGTCCTCTGTAAAGTAGGGCACACGGCTGCCCTAATTCCAAGATGGCCTGTGGGTGAGCTGATTACTTTGGTGTCATCTGGCTGAAATAAATTTGAGTCAGGATGAAAATTAACCTGAATGCTTTTGGGGTGGGGTGAGGGGAAGGAGACCGACCCATTTATATCCCACGACAATTGTGGTCAGCAATGGTGAGTATCACATTGCAGAAATGAATTGACACCCATTTCCTCCCTGGAAACATCAGTTGTCATTTCTTCTAACTTCTAAGGTGGCACTCAGCTAAGTTAAACTCAGAAATGAATGGGCCTGAGCCAGCTCAGCCCAGCGGTTCCATCAACCAAAGCATTGCTTAGATCCCCTAATCTCTTCCAGCGGTTTGAGACCCGCGGGGCGCTGCCTGGCTTTGAAAAAAAAGAAAAAGAAATTAATGGGCCTAACTTGGTTGTATTCATTAATTCCAATGGGTCTACTCTGAGTAAAAGTTGAATACGATCCCTATGTTCAGAGTTCGTTTTTCCTGGTGCATTGACTGTGATCTAAGATTTCAGAAGCTGATGTTCTCGCCATATTTTAAACTTTATAGTAACAATTTCATGGGGCCAGCCCCCACCTTATAACTGCTACTTATTTTCTAAAAGGCTGAAGCAAAAAGAAAACAGGGCCTTCCATATATTATAGCAGAAATAATTACATTTTAAAAATATGTCTTGATGCACTACTATCAAAACTTATAAATGTAAGTTGTGGATCTTACTGCACTCCAGATTTCTCTTTATAATGGCAGGATACAGTTCAGCCTATTCAGCCTTAACTAGATGGACACATCTGTGGCCCTAAAATGCATGTAAATGCATACTTTAATTAACAGGATAGCAAAATTGTATCTGGGTAACTACTTCCACTTTTTGTTCTTTTTTCTTGGTCTTCCTAGATGTTTGTTTTGCTTTTTTAAAAGAAAAGAAAAAAAGAAAAAGTGATTATTTTGCTTCCACAGTGGAATTTTAAGTACAAGAAGAACATGAAAAGTTCATGGAAAACCACAGGCCATATTCTTATAACAGAAATCAAGTTCAGGAAAATGTCTCCCATTTGTGGACAAACTATGCCAGAACACACCTAGATCATTCACACGCACCTAGAACTGTACTAGTCAACCCTTTGAAACAGGGTTGGAAGTTCCCATAACAATAATCCTGTAAGTTCCCATCTAAAGTCACCCATCAGCCTAACCTTTTTCGTTACTGGAACTGGCTTGGACATCCCCAGTGCCAGAAAACAGATGAAAAGCACACCAGCCAGGAATGGCAGCCTCATTGTGTCCAGATCTAGCCTCTTCACAGCAGGTTTTGGTTATCGAGAATGCACTGTTAGGTTACCCAGTTCTGATTTCTATTTGTCTTTATATCCTATACAGAGCCACACAGGCTGGAAAGGCAGCCCAACAGATCCTTCTCTTATGATAGCCCTCCTCTTTCCCTGTCCTATATGACTGTCTTGCCCCCCGCCCACCTCAGTTCCTCGTGGCTTTCAAAGTTCTCCGTCTTTCATTCTTCTCCTTATCTCTCCTGGCATTCACGATGCCTTAAGCAATACCATTTAGGAAAAGGACTCTTGCATACATGGCTGTCTAAAAGTCTGTCAAAGGTCTCTGAACTCAGTTGCGTAAGAGGCAAGAAGTCCTGAGGTGGGCCTCAAGTGTATTAAAATGGCTGATCAAGAGTGGCGGTTGGGGACTTGAATGAAAGATCTTCCATAAGCACAGAAATTCTTCCATGAACTTCGACAAGGCCCCTGGCAACTCCTAGGCGCGTCCCATATTACCCATGGCACCATGGATTGTAGATAGATACAAATAAGCACGTGTTGATGACAGGAATGCCATATTGACTTCATGGACCTCGTCCACCCACTGTTCCACATACAACGCATGTCTTCTCCTCAGAAAGAGCCATGGCATATCCCCCATCAGAGCTGCTTCACCGCCTCACATGTGGGTCACAGCCTTCCTACAGGAACTGGGGCATTCTTCTGAAACCAAAGTTTTCACACAGCAAATGCAGAACCCTGCAGCTAATAATACTTCTTTAAAATCTGAATAAGTGTAATGAGAGCATTTCACAAGGGAGGGAAACACAGAGCCACATGGGCAAGGATAGTCACTACAATAGCCAGGTCTCAAGCAGCAACGCTAAGAGTTATCCTCATTGCTCAGATCCGTATGAGAAGCAGCAGATGTGTATTTGATTCCCAATCCTCCGTAATGCAGATTCTACCACCTGCGTTTCCTGATGGCAACAATAACTTTGAAAGTCTTCTAGCATGTCTGCTTCACCAAGAATGCTAATAAGTTGTTAGAATGAATTAAGTTGTTAGAATGAAACTTCTTTATTTGCCGTTGTTTTTCGAGGAAGCTTTGAAATGTAATCTATTACCCCATTAAAAAAGGACAGTTTAGATTAGCCTTTGCCAACCTGGTATCCTCCAGATGTTCTGGACTAAAACTCCCATGGCTGATGGGAGATGTAGTCTGGAGGACAGCAGGTTGGCAAAAGCTGGTTTAGATGGCAGGTTGTTTGGAGCAGCAATTTTTAAAACAAACAGATCTTTTAGTCTACTACAGTAAAATATTTTGTTACCCTATCTAGTTAACAGCTGTTGGTGGGATGATTGGTTAGGCCACAACAACTTCTTTTAAACTCTCATTTCTTTTCATTTCATCATTACCAACAGATATAGAGTGGTAGGAAACAAAAAGAGAATAATGATGTTTTAGAAGGACTTGTGTGAATTTACTCGACAGGGCTGATATTAAATTGAATTGTACTTACAGTACTAGAATGGGAAATTCTGGACTTATGGCAACACCAGTATTCAGAAGATCTTGGGCAAGTACTCTTGGCAGTTAATAACAGAAGTATTTTGGGTGTCATCCTAGGTACACTCACTTGGGAAAAAGTTCAATTGAAATCAGTGGGGTTTACTTTTGAGTAGATGCACACAGCACCGGGTTGCCGAGTGGATCTTCTGTATGGTCAGAAAGACAAGCAAAGAGTGGAAAAAGAGCTTTGCTAGATTTTATAAGGTAATTTTTTAAGAGCCTCGTGAATAAGACAGGAGTTTATGATATGAGAAAGAATGTTCTGAATGCTGTCATAAATGTGTATTCAAGACCTAAATTTATTACTCAGTTAGACATTGGCTTGGATCCTGAGATAAGTTAACAAGGAAGTTGGTGGAAGGAGAGTTTCCCATCCCTTACTCCCCAAGCAACTACATGAAGGGCCACAGGAAACCTCTTTAATAATTTGGGGTGGCGTGTGAGAGGCTGCTGGGAAGGAAGGAATCATTCCAAAATTGGAGACGCCTCCAATCTCCCCTGCCCCCAGTATGGACTTAAAGATTTCTTCCAGTTTATTTTTCCATGCATTCTTTTAAAAATCTTGACCTTTTTAATGGGTTGTTAGGTCCTGCAATATTTATGCATAAAAATGTCACTTTAGTATTTTTGGGGTTAATATATAAACATGAAACTATTCAATCCCAAAATTAGCATTTTTAGATCTTGTATCTGTTTCCCATGTATTTTATGCTGTAAGTCACTTGGGCACACCTTTCATATGTGTGAAGAATAAATATAATATATAATAATAAAACCAAAAGAACCATCAGAAAAGAACAAAAGGAGTGAAGAAAACAGGAGATATCCTATCTAGAAATAGTACAATTTAATCTGATGGATTTTATACATATATCAAATTCCTCTTCTTGGAAATCTTGTACCCATGTCTTCTTCCTTCAACATACCTGCTTCAACCTCATCAGAATGTCAACAATTCCATACATTTCTTAGATTCAGTAGATCTTTTGGTCAGTGTTTTGCTTTTAAGCTTAATAGTAACTTAAAAGGGAAACAGCATGTATATTCTTCCAGATTCTATATTGCCAGCTTTTGAAATTAATTGAATACTGCACTCTTTCAGCCTCTAATATTGAAATTTAGATCATATTAATGAGCTCTCCAACAAAATATGGCAGTCGAGAGTGCTCTTCTTCTTTGTTCCGAGTCCCCTTTTTCAAACATAAATTCTTGCCCTATGCCACCATACTTGTGTTTTTAAACTGCTTACAGTTTTATGTTCAGGCTGCAACTGCTGTTCCAAACCATTTCTCCTTTCCACAAAAGCCCCACAGGAAGCTGGGATCCAGCACTGACTGTAAGTATGTGGAAATGGCTACAATGGCTACGTCAGAAAGAAACAGACCTGAACATCTGTGATATAAAAAGTTATGGGGTTTTAGCAGGAAACTATGAGACATGCACTGATTGCAGTCAGAGCAATATTACCGGTCCATAACATTTAAAGGTTTACGTCGGGAGCACAAATGTTCACGAATGCCCAATAAAATGGACATCTGGAAAGTCCCTCAGTCAACATCTCATGGCCATTGAGGATGCTCAGTCCATGTTGAACAAAAAATGACAGATTCATCAATCCTTATCCCAGGATTAACACATTACAGTTGAGTAACCTGAATGCTTATCATAGCATCAGTCACTGAAGCCAGGCTGTCTCTGATTTTGCTTTGCTATTTGCAGGGGAGTAAAGACTTACCGGTATTTATTTTTGTTCCACCAGTTCTGTTTGTGCTATTCTTTTTCCTCTGATGTATTTATTTATTTACTGTAATTGCTAATTATAGTTTTAAATTGTTAAATTGTTATTGTTTTTAAATCGTGTCTTCATTGTTACTGTGAAACACTTTGAGAATCATCATGACTGAAATGTGGCACACCAGTATTGTAAATAAAAACGTATAGATAAGTAAATGTTCACAGCTTTCTTCATAAGGCTACAGGGTCTAAGTCTCTCAATAATGCTGCCCATATGCAAACTTTGCACTAGATGAAATGAACTGTGTAAACTACTCTCTTCTGTGGACCAGAAGAGGGTGTTAGAGTTATAACTACCAGGAAAAGAGAGGCGTTATTATTCACTACAGTGAGGGAGCTGGCAAGTAGATCTCGAAAAAACCAAGTGATTGTTTTCTTCCACGTATAAAGTGGCATTAAAGAATTGTAACCCAATGATTTTTCATACATGGACTGACAGAACTTCCAATAATAAATGTTCTCCTAATTGTGCAATTCGATGCCTAATTCCTTGTGATTAAGTCCCACTGAACTCAGTAATTTTCTGAGTAAATAATAAATAATAAAAAGTGCTGTAAAACGTGTACAGTAATTTTCATTATCATTGCCTAGGGGCTCCTGTTAAGGTCTCTGTTATTGGTTTTACTGCACCAACTATTTAAAATGTTCTGTTTTAATCTGTGGAGTTTCAAATTTTGGTGTTTTTCTTTTTATTTAAAAGGGCATAGGATGTGCCTGGGAAGAGAGGGGAGGGGAGGGGAAGGGAAGGCAGGGGGCTAATGACAGTGGTTTTTGGTAGGTGGCAGGCAGTATGGGGGGTGCAGAACAGGTAAGGGGCACACAGCACAGGCACTTGGTGACTGTGCCGTGCGCCAGCCCCTCCTGCAGCCTGCGGAATTGTGGCTGTCCTATCAGCCAACCCTCAAGTCTGTGGCTACTGTTGCTGAATAACAGGTCGGCTCGGAGTAAGACCTCCCTCATCCATGATCTGAATAGGAATGAGGAGACCTAGTCTGTATCATTATCACTGAGACTTAGGTGGGTGAACAGGGTGGAGTTGGGACTCAGCTATACAGTTGCAAATACAATGTATTAAGTGTGTTTTAAGTGCATTATACAAATGTGGCACTAGATGATGATGGTGAGTGAATTCAATATATTTTTCAAAACGCTTTTTAAAAAAGCATTTTCATAGCTGTCAGCGCTGCCCAAGGTCCCAGCTCACACAAGACCAACGCTGCTTCTTGCTCAAGTTAAAAAGTCTTTATTGAAGTTCAGTCTCATTTCCAGACGCGCAGCGTGCAACGCTACATCTATCCATCAGACCGTAGAAGTCCCATCTGAATCTCCTCCCCCCTGACACCAGTTTAAGATTCTAGCCTTACTCCACCTCTTCCTCTGTTCCTTCTTTCTCTGGGTCCTTCTGCTAGTCGGAGTCTCAGCCCTCCGAGATTCTTCTGACGCTGATTCTCCCGACTCTTCCCCCCCCCTCTTTCGGGCTTTAGGACCTGGCTCCCAATCCGGGTTTTCTGCTGTCCCGCGCTCCTCCACATTTGAACTTGGCGCGCGCGCGCAGCCTCCCACTTTCCTTCTGACCGTTACACTTGTGTCACTGCTCCCCCTTTCGGGGAGGCTAGCTGGACCTGGCCTTCCCTCCGTCTCCCCACTCCCCGATGGAGGAGAAGCTGGTCCTGACTCACGTGACTCTTCCCCCCCACTGTGCTCTGGTGGGGGAACTGGCCCTACTCCTCCGCTACTCCTTTGGGACTCCCCTCTGGTTCCTTGTTTATGGATCGTTCCCCCTGGGATTCGCCTCGCCCTTACCATAGGCGCCCCCTCCTGGGAATCTTCTGATTCGCTGGAGAAGCTCATGGAATCTCTCGGTCCACTGTCATATTCCCCTACGCTCCCCTCTGATTCCTCTCCTCCACTCTCTATTTGCTCTCTCCCCTGCTCTTCTGCTCCTGAGCCTCTGACAATAGCGTTTTTTATATGTGTCTAGAGTCCACCTTGGTCTCATTCAGCTGTGCCCACCTGGGTACTTAGTGCAGCATCAGGGCAGGTTTGATGGTCAGAGAGGAGGAGATGCTGTGGTCTCTAGAAATTCTCTGTCTTTTCTCCAGGCGCTCTCTCTCTCTCTCTCTTTCTCTCTCTCTTTCTCTCTCGTGTGTGTGTGTGTGTGTGTGTGTGTGTGTGTGTGACATTGGGCATTTGGGTTGGATATGGGACCCTGCTGGTTTACTGCTCAGTGGTCTCCATGCCTGAGCTGGTCTCAGAGGCGGTGTTGGGGACTGCTAGACTGCTTGCTGGTTTTGTGGGACTTTCATGCCAGTGAGACTGGCTCTGGGATGGTTCAGGATTTCATGGTTGCCATGACGATGGGGCTGTTCCAACATGTCATTGGCCTAATGCATGTGGAAGGCCGCATTCTGGACCTTCTTTCTCTCAACTAGGCAGGAAAAGAAGGATCTGAAAGTGTGTGTGGGGGTATTGATATTAGCCCCTTTTCATGGTCAGATCACTTCCTGTTGAGATTTAGGCCCCAGCACTTCTCCCCCTCTGTAGCAGAGGGGGACCTATTAGGGTGGCCTGGCCTCAGAAGCTAATGGATCTTACTGGTTTCCTGGCGACTCTGTAGGATTTTCCAGCTGAGATGAGTGGTACTCCTGTCGAAGCCCTGGCTGACCTGTGGAACATCTTAAATGACTTGGGCCACATGAGCGCCTCTCAGCTCCCTCTCCCACTTTGTGGTGTCTAATGGGCTCCCTGGTATTCTCCAGAGCTTAGGGCGAGGAAACTAATGACTTAAAACCAGGTACACATTCAAACTGAGCCTCTTCAGTTGAGTTTAGTCATGCCAGCCCAGGTCTCTTTTTCTGTAGCAACTGATAATGCTTTCAGACCTTGAAAGAGAACCTGACCTTTGGAATTCTGCTCAATTCTTGTGGGGCAACTTTATCCTATATGCTCTTGATTATCAGTGATGGGTTGATTAGATGTCTTTGTTAGTTAATGATTTCTTCCGATGGGGCTAAATTAGCAGGCACTAGCTGGCACTGTAGGAAAACCTTTCATCAGGAAAAGATTCTTGGGCAATTGAGGTCACGCAACTACTTATCCCAACAAATTTGCTCTCAATACATGCCTTTAGATAGAATTCATTGATCTCAATGCAAAATATGCTCTGGGAGCTAAAACGTATGGTCAAGAGAACCACATGGAACATGTCCTATGGGGCTGAAACATTTCAGATTGCAGATTGGGAGACAAGGGTCTCAGTGGTCCCCTATGTGCATGGGCACCCCACCCAGAAAAGAAAACATACCAGAGGAAAAGGTTGTAGGCTGATTTTCTAAAAGAGATGCTAGTTTTTAAAGTACAGCTTGTTTCTATGTGCAGAGCATGCAGACATGTGTTTTCTCACTTCCCCTCTTTGTGGTTGTTGTTGTTTAATCCTCTTAGTTGTGTTCAACTCTCTGTGACCCCATGAACCAGAGCATTCCTTGGAAACTCTCATTTTCTTCTCAAAGCTTCTCCTTTTTATGTCCATGGAGTTTTCTTGGCAAAATACTGGAGTGGTTTGCCAGTTCCTGCTCCAGGTGGATCACAATTAGTCTAAACTCTCAGCTATGACCTGTCCGTCTTGGGTGGCCCTGCACGGCATAGCTCAGAGCTTCTTGGAGTTCTTCAAGCCCCTTCACCACGACAAGGCAGTGATCCATGAAGGGGCTCTTTGTGGTAGACTCCAATAAAAGCTTTCCCATATGTTTCTCCTGACTGCCTCAGCTCCAAGTGGCAGCATTTACAAGGTCCCCCGTGCAGTTGTAAACCACTCACTCCCTATGCACTTTTCCAAGCACAATGGCACTTTTCTGGTCCCCTGCTATTGCCAGTTCTGCTGTGTGCGCGCTGTATACCCATGTTTAATTGGAGCCATGTTGATCAGAGGGAGGGAATGCAGGAAGGCGTAGGAAAGGCTGACAAACTCAAGGGGAAATGAAGCAGTTGGTCACGCACGGGCATCAACTTATGCCTCTCCATTCTGGGCACCTTGGTGTGCATCTAGTTCATCCCTGTCTTTGATCTCCAGCAGCAGAAGCAAGGCATGGGCATTGAGGGCCAACTCCAGTTGGTTGGAGCATGGTGCTGATAATGCCAAGGTTGCAGGTTCAATCCCTGTATGGGACAGCTGCATATTCCTGCATTGCAGGGGGTTGGACTAGATGATCACCAAGGTCCCTTCCAACTCTACGATTCTATGATCACACTTTGGATTTATTTTGGGTACTAAGATCCCCAGGCTGAGTAACTTGCAAACAACAAATCCTCTGTCTCTGCACAATCTCTTCTCCTGGGTTCTCATTTTGCTGCTTACAGAACTGAATGGAGGAGTTCCTATTGGGAGCCATTTGTGAAATTATCGTCTGATATATTGCATGGTTGAAAATCATTGCCGATAACAAGAATGTCACAGTTCAGGTGCCAAGACCTGTTTCTTAACTGCAGCAATGAAATCGATAGGATGTGCCAAGAGTATGACTGATCCTCATTTAGCTAGCTGGCTAAAACACAGGGAAGTGCTTATCTTATCTCTCAGAATATCGTTTGAGAATTGCAGCTGAAATGTACCTGACAAAGTCCAGCCTGGCATCCTGCCTGCTAAATGGTTCCAGTCAACATTCATCCAATCAACTTAATATAGCAACTCCCTCCCCTGACTAATAGAGTAATTTTGATCTCACAGATGGGATAGAAATATGAATGGGAATAGTGGGGCTCTTGGCTGCAAATATACATTTATAGCTTCAACTTCCCCAGTGGTGCTGTATCCAAAATTTCAGCTGCAAATTATATACACACTATTCTTTTAAAGCATGTTCAAAGCACAGTTTTCTCCTCAAAACATTCTGGACACTGTAGTTTGTCAAGGGTTTCTGGGAATTTGAACTCTGTGAGGGATAAACTACAGTGCCCAGATTGCTTTGAGGGGAAATATGCTTTGAATGTGGTTTAAGGGCACAGAATAGGCCTTCACCGTGTTGGCGCCCCACTTCTGGAATGCTGTCCCAAGGAAGGCACCAATATTACTTAGCTTTTCTATTTTTCTTGCATTTCTTTTCCACCAGGCCTTTGTATTTTAGTAATCTACAGGCTCCTTCTCTCTTGAGGCAATGTAACCCTGAAGCTACAGACCTGCTCCTTCTGGGGGAGTGCAACCTCATCTAGAAGAGGCCATCTCCCTACTTCTTGGACCCAAGAACTTGGAACACAAAGCAGATCTGTCTTATCAGCATTCTACTTCAATTTACTGGCCCATATCCAGTCCTTCACCATGTTCAAGCCCTGGTCTACCACCTGAATGGCAACTCCTGATTCATATGGAACAGACAGATAGAGCTTAGTATTATCTGCATATTGATGACATCTCATGTATATCTCCGAAGGACAGCTCCCAGCATTTTCAGATAGATGTGGGGGACACAGGGGGCAAGGTGGAACCCTGTATTATGCCACAAGACAACTTCCATAGTGCAATAAAAAGGTAAAGGTACCCCTGCCCGTACGGGCCAGTCTTGACAGACTCTAGGGTTGTGTGCTCATCTCACTCTAGAGGCCGGGGGCCAGTGCTGTCTGCAGACACTTTCGGGTCACGTGGCCAGCGTGATGAAGCTGCTCCGGTGAACCGGCACCAGAGCAGCACACGGAAACGCCGTTTACCTTCCCGCTATAAAGCGGTACCTATTTATCTACTTGCACTTAAGGGTGCTTTCAAACTGCTAGGTGGGCAGGAGCTGGGACCGAACGACGGGAGCTCACCCTGCCGCGGGGATTTGAACCGCCGACTATGCGATCGGCAAGTCCTAGGTGCTGAGGTTTTACCCACAGCGCCACCCGCGTCCCTATAGCTCTCACCATAACTACTTTCCGGAAATGACCCTGCAAGTAGGAGCAGAACCACTTAGAAGGATGGCATGGTTAACAGTGTCAAAAGAAATCTAGAAATCTAAGGAATCTAGAACAAACAGAGTTGTACTTCTCCTATCTAGCTCCCAGCAAATGTGGGTGACCAAGGCAGTTGCAGTGTCATAAGCTGACTGGAAACCAAACTGAAATGGGTCCAGATAATCAGTTTCTGTCAAGTATCCCTGAAGCTGGCCCACCACTCTTCCCCCACAATCACCTTGCCTCCAAAGTGGATATTCATCACTGGTGATAGTTGTTACACCAACCAAAGCATCACAAAGCAGTGTGCAAGCTCCAGAACTCTTCATCAAGCTGAACAGTAAACAGAGTAATGGGTGGGCGGAGAAAGGAATCTTTTTTGGCTGATGTTGTAGCCAAACAATATTAAGATGAATGGGAAACGAGACAGTAAATATTCAAATGACGCTCTTTATGTGCTGTGCAGGTATTAGGTTCCACCTGCTGGGAACAAAAAGCAGGACAATGACTAACTCCTCATTTCTGAAAACGTAACAAAATTGTTTAACCATTTAACCACCTGACAAAATGGTATAGAGAACTCAGAAGCTTGCCACACCAATTTTGTATATTTTGGTTGCTTTAATATTTTGGTATTGCCCTAAAACAAACTTTGGAATTCTACTCATATGTGATGCTCAAATATAAGGGCTTCTTCAAATATTTAATCCAAGCACCCAGCCTACAGACAAGTGGAGTGGGACTTTTTTAATTAAAAAAAATCATAATCATCAATGTTTGTTAAGTGTTTTAAATCAGTGGGCATTTAGAGAGTGCTGGAGAGGAGGAAAGAGTTAAGAAAGTATGTGTGGGACTTCAAACGTAGTCTAGAACTGACTGAAGCCAAAAGTAGGTTGCTGAAGAGCTATTATCATGCATGTTTGAATTGCTGGCAGCACACATTTCAAGTTCCTGATAGGTTCACAGAGATCTAAGAGTCGTTGTTCCTCAGAAAGTCAGCGTTGACTTTTTACTAGGCTTAGAGTGCTATACAGTGGCACCTCGGGTTAAGGTTAACTTAATTCATTCTGGAGGTCCGTTCTTAACCTGAAACTGTTCTTAACCTGAGGTACCACGTTAACTAATGGGGCCTCCCGCTGCCGCTGCGCTGCCAGAGCATGATTTCTGTTCTCATCCTGAAGCAAAGTTCTTAACCTGGGGTACTATTTCTGGGTTAGTGGAGTCTGTAACCTGAAGCGTCTGTAACCCGAGGTACCACTGTACTTGCTACTCATGTGTAAGCTTTACTGAGTTTAGTGGGGCTGTATATAAAGTTGAGAGTACAGGATTCTCACCCCTGTTTAAAATACTTTGCCACCGATTTAGAAAATACACATGCTAAGATGTTGCTCTCAAACCAGTCCTGTGTTGAGCAGGCATGTCAATGCTTTTATTTTTTTATTTTTTATTTTTTGGCACTATGGAGACACAGACATCTTCAGCAGGAGAGGTAACTTAGTACAGTCTGATCTTGTTTGCCTTGGCTGACCTGACAAATTCAAACCAATTAGTTGCCCTATACTTAGATTCTCAGAATTTGAATTGGCAAAGCACCTAAGACAAAACGGACAACAATGGTCAGGGTCCAGATTGAATGCTCTGCACTTGTCTTTCCTGCCCTTATTATACAGAGTGGAACAGCTTCCAAACACCACCTGGGGTTGGTTGCAACAAGGCAGTATGAAGAAGCTTTGTGCTCTCTCTCCTTGGGTCAATATTTAATTTCTCTCAGCAGTAAGACACCGCAAAAAGGATTGATAAAAGTTTGCTAGTTCAAATAAGGATTTTCAATTAAACTAAACCCCCACCCTGATTCCTTTTCTCTCTGTGTTTTCTCTCTCTCTCTAAATCAACAGTCACAGTTTAATATGTTATTCAAAGCTGTACCTCAAAGAACTGTGGACTTGGGAACACTTACTCACTTCAGCTGGGTTTTCACAGGCACTCTTTGCAACAGGGTAAATAATCAGTTTTAGAAGCTAAATCTTATAGGGCCATGTGACTAAATTGCACTTTAGTCAGTCACACCAGTGTGTGAATTGCTTTCAAGATAAGTGAAGGCATAAATCCCCCCCAGGGAACTAAGGAATACCTCAGGTTGAGCAGAAATCACCTCTGTGTTAAGCTCCCCTCTTACAGCAGATAAGCATGGCATTTGATGGCACCTGGAAGGTGGAGAAGAGTGAAAACTATGAGAAGTTCATGGAGGCGATGGGTAAGATCTGGATCCCCCTTGCCTCCTATGACAATGTTTGTTATCACTGCTATTTGAAAGCTTGGTGGAGATGCTGCCCTTCTTTTCATGGTCTCCTTAGCCATTGATGTTCTGCTGCATTGTCTGCTACCTACTAAATCTCAGCTCTTCGATCCTTTAGAGGGAGCTTCCTGAAAAAGAAAAAAAAACCTTGCCAGTAAATGAATCTTGCACAACCATTAGGCTTGCCTCTCCTCCTCTTCCTCCTATTCGTCCAACACGGGAGATGTACTGATGTTGAAATGTTTTGCTAGGTTTTTTCCCCGCCTGCAGAGGGAAAAAATATATTTAGCACTGCTGGCACGTTGCAACAAAGAATTCACTGGTATTTGTTTTTATCCTGCGCTTTTCTTGAAGCAGCTCAGCGTGGTGTGTGTAATTTATGCCCTTGCCACCACTGTTTTATCTTCACAAGCACCCCTGTGAGGTGGGATGGCTGATAAAGCACATTTGAAATTCTTTCCTTCAGAGAATTCTGGGCAATGTAGTTTACCCCTCACAGTCACAATTCCCAGTATCCCTTAACAAACCACAGTGCCTATATATATGTGTATATATACATTGGTGGGGAAGAATGTGCTTCCTATGTGCTTTAAAGTTATAGTATGTATGCAGCCAGTCACCCTGTGAGCTTCACGGCTAAGCAGATATTTCAACTCAGGTTTTCAAGCTCTTGGTTTCACACACAGACACTAGCTCTTATCTTTGAAAGTTTACCTTTCCTCTTAATCCCGCTTGCAAAACTCAAGGCAATGATTTCCTGCTCTCATACTTTTCTAAGACTTAACATCTCCTTGAGCACTCAGTGGAATATGCCATATGCCCACTATACAGCATTTGCAGCCCTCAAGCTACTGCTGGGAGTCCAATTTTTAAGAAAATTAAATTTATATACCGCCCCATATCCACAGGTCTCAGGGCAGTTCACAGGATTAAGTCTCATCAACTCCAGCCTCTTCAGCCCATACATTTCACCATATAGGCAAGTCACGTATATGCAGCTTTCTTTAGCTGACTCTCACCCACTCCCCCAAAAACTTTCCTGCCCAATATTTGGTGCTTCCAAGTAAGGGCTTAATACTGCAAATGCGTCATTCAGATATTCCAAATGGGTGGTTGATAGGAACGAAATTCGTTTCAGTTCACATTTGGAGGCAAATTTACCTAATTTACACTTTCTGAAACACTGTATTTTACTCTGCAAACCACCTTGAGATCTTACAATGAAGAGCAGTATCTAAATCTAAATAATAATAATAATAATAATAATAATAATAATAATAATAATAATAAACAATACCCCCATTAAAAAAAAAGTCACATTTTTCTTAATTTTGCAATGCAATCCTCTAGTCAAGTAATGTGTGTGCAAAAGTGCACACGCTAGGGTAAAATGTGCATATAAAACTGAATATATTAGTGAAAATAGCAAAGAAAAATGCTTTATAGTAGGGAAGGTTGCTTTGCAAACATGACCAATATTTGCATACCAAAATGTATCTATTAGGAGAAAACGTTGGTGAATTTTTGTGAAGGTAGCTTTTAATAGTTGCAAACTGATGTAAAAATGTGAAGAACTGAAGACTGGTAAAATGAGAAACAACAAATTATTTGGGACAGGTTTTTTTTTAATTAAAAAACTTAGCGCATTTTCCAGGGAAAGGGAAAATCCAGATTAAATGAGAAGAAATGCAGGCTTTGATACTGACTATATCAGGTGCACACTGCAAAAAACTTGCATGCATGAGGAATGTACATTCCACAATGAACATCTGGAAGCAGCCCTACATAGCTGTTTCACGTTGAGCAGCATCAACTTATGCCACCCCCAAGATGTTTTGCAATTATATCTTCCTTCCCCCTGGCTCAGAAGAATATAGAGAGCTACATAAATCAATTTCTGAATGGATTTACACTAATGAAGGCTCTTTTCAAAGAGAGCAGAATGGAAGGACAGAAAGTTATCTATGTACTCAGGGTCATTGAGGTAACAAATATTAAAGAGAAATGTCAAGGACCCAGCATTAATTTGTTCGATGTGCTTTCCAAGCCTTTGTCTATGGCATATTGCAGATCACATATGGTTCACACATTGCCTTAAAAGCAAACAGCATGAGGATATGCAGAAAGGATATCTAGAATGGGTGTGTTAGCACTGAACACCATAGAAAACTATTTCAGAGGTCAAAAAGAAGAGAGTCTTGGGTACAACTTGCTCAGTGCTAGCCGTCTATTAGTCAATTTGCTTACTACTTCTTCTTCTTTTTTTAAAAAAAGAACATTCCAACTGGGTGTTTTACTTGCTACCCTCTTCCCTTCCCAGGTATTAATTTAGTAAAGAGAAAACTAGGGGCCCATGACAACCTGAAGATCATTATTCAACAAGACGGAAACAAATTCACCATCAAAGAATCCAGCAATTTCCGCACAATAGAGATAGTATTCAACCTGAAAGAGAATTTTGACTACAGCTTGGCTGATGGAACTGAACTCCATGTAAGACACCTGTTCTCCTGTGATGGTTTCTTTCCTGTGGGGCAAGTCTGCAGAGAGCAGTACACAACTGATTTGGTTTGGGGTGGTTTCTAGGAACGTTTAAGCTGAACCATATTTTAAAATGTCCATGTCTTTCTTTATGTTGTAGGGCAACTGGGACCTGAAAGGCAGCCAGCTTGTAGGCACATTCAACCGGAAAGATAATGGGAAGGAACTTAAGGCACTGAGAGAAATCGAAGGAGATGAAATGATTCAGGTAAGTTCAGCAGGAATAGCTAACAGATCTTCTTAAGTTTTATTTTCCTTTGCTAACAACAACAAAAATCATTTAGATTCTTGACAAGGAACAAAGGAGATGTTCTTAAATTTTGACCCTAAGCCAATTTACTTGAAAGTACAATTTACTTTCTGTTTAAAGGAAACAGGAAGAAGATATCTGTTTTTCCTCGGTGAATTGAAAGGGTTAGGATTACAACCTTAGGGAGACATTTATTCTTGGTCATAAAAGTTCAGAACTTGGATTACCTCAACTTGTTAAAAAAAGATATTATAACATGTGGGAGCTGCCACAGTGCTCCTGTTCAGGGTGTCAGCCAGCCAACTCACTCGATCAGACTTCTGCATATCAGCCCCAAATTCTTATTTTTCTGTGTCTTCACAATAAGCTTACTTATTGGGATGATTCTGGTAATTCTTTGGGTTTCCCCAAACCTGCTGATACTGCCCTCTTGTGTTTCTGGTGCCATTTTGGCTAACCAACTTTTACTTTCTAAAATAATGCATAAACGGAAGCACAACCATCCTTTGAAATTCTCACTTCACCAAATTTTGTAGGGCCTTTCTCTAGCCAAGTAATGTCTATGAAACGACAGATGCTAGCATAAGATGTGCATAAAAATGCATATATTTCTGAAAATGCCATACAAAAATGCATTACTATCCAGTTGAGGGAGAGGGGAGTCCACCCATTTGCTGTCTTGCACAGGTTCACTTCCTTTGTTCCCCTTAATGGCCCTCTAAATATGCATTGGGTGTGGATCTGCTCAGTAACTGACAACATTTTTCTCTCCTCTCCTTCCTCTTCACTCCAATAAGTAACATTCTGATTCTCTCTTTTTTGTACTATTTCAGACTTACGTCTATGAAGGAGTTACAGCAAAGAGAATCTTCAAGAGAGGTTGAACAGCCCAGGATTGAAATCTGAAATAAAACTGTACTTTATTTATGGCAACTGTAATTTCCCCACTGAGCACAAGAGTAATGGAGTTCTGATATGCTTGCCAACATACTATAACTGAAATGCAACTAATGTATGTTTATCTATAATACCCATGTCTGTTTAGATAAATCAGTCTTAGCAATACCATTTATGTACCTTTTATAAATAATAATGATGATGGTGTTGGTGGAAATAAACATTACTTCTACTCTGCTTTTTGGAAGCTGCATTTGTCTTTCATTATTGCACATGAATGTTGTTGTGTTTTTTTAAAAACCACACAATTAGATCACTCCATTTACATAATGAAAACAATATGAGGGCACAACCCAGCACTTAAGTCCGTTTACTTGATCTGTCCACCCCATTCCCTTGAACAGATTTACAAGTGATATTGAAGCCTTAGATTAGCAGTACCCGGAGATCCAGCAGTCCGCCAACCCCGTGGCCAGAGGGGAAAAACAATTCCAGAGACTTCTTGGTCAGAGAAAAGAGATTTATTGAGATCTGCGCAGAGGCAGCCAGTGGAGTCCTCTCCAAAGACTGGCTACAACGATACAAGTAAACAAGCATTTTTATACCTGAGAGCATGTCCATCTCCCCAATTCCCTCCAATCAGCTGGCAAGGTTAAGCTTATTTCCTTATATGGCATATGGCTATATGGTTAGCTAAACGCCCCTCCTTCCCTTGTTCGTGTGTTCTTCTCTTGCGTTACTGCAGCAGAGAGCATGTGCAGAAAGCAACTGCAGTTTCTGCTTAGCTGAGAGAAAAAAGGAAATGGGCCTCCCTGCTAGCCGGCAGAAAGAGGAAGTTGGCCTTTTTGCAAAGCCGCTGCTCGCTCTCTGCTAGCCGGCAGAAAGAGGAAGTGGGCCTCTTCCAAATTCAGCAAAGCAGGATAGTAAGCAATTTTAACAGAGCAATTTAGAAAACAATTTATCAGAGCAGAGCAATTTACTTTAGAAAACAATTTATCAGAGCAGAGCAATTTACTTAAATATAAAATACAGGGAATACCTTCCCTCTCCCTTCACTCCCTCCTCTTCTTTTGGGACAACCTATCTCCTAGGTTCGTCCTGGTCTCTCGGGTTTATAATCCTGGGGAAGAGCAATAAGGGCCATGATTCTTTTTGCATCACACCTTGTAAGCATTGCACGAAGCAGGGTATACAGAGGCAAAGAAGCAGAAGGATTAACAGCGGCCCTGCTAATAATACCACAATATACCTGAGCCAACTGTCATGAGGCAGCCAGGAATATAACCAACCCCATAGATCACCTCCTGTAGTTTTCAGCGGGTTCCTGGCTATCATTGTTTCCATGTGATCAATGGTGGCTGAAATGCTGACATTATTATCTGGGACATATCTATTTTATTGCTGAAGGGCCCACTGATACTCGTGCTCTATCAGCTGCCTTGCTTCTTGGGAGGTTGTGTCCCACCTCTCTGAGGAGGAGCCTATTATCTTAACCAATTTTCCCACCTGTCCTTGTGGATGCTTAATACTCTCATGATTTCTTCCCAACACACTGTATCCGAAAGGGGCTTCTCCCTCTACATATATTAACATATACCCACAGGAATATATATATCCACCCTTGCAGAGGCCTGACACACGGAGTGACTATATCAAAGAGTTCTGGCCCCAATATCAAAAGTCCTGGCGGTGCCTTAAAATTTGCTGGGGAAAAAAGTCTCTACGTTGGGGACGCTGCCCGCGGGTGTCCCTCCCATCCACTTGTCCAGCCGTGCATAGAAGTGTCAGCGTCCGGAGTGACACCAGCAGGGCAGTTGTCTGGCGCTCCTCTGGAGATGGTTAGCTTCAGAGGATCATCAGGATTTGGTGTAACTGTCCAATCTAAAATAGCCTTCTTCACTTAAGTGTGGTGGACCCAAGGGGTGAGGTCAGCAACTTTAACAGCAGTGGGCCTGGGTCCACCTGTTAAGAGAGAAAATCTCGGGAGAATGACTGCACATAATTATCAAACTGCACATTTTGACTAGCATGGGGGGTTATTGCAAAACTGAGTGGACAAAGGCTGGTCCATTGTCAGATCCTATTGACCTAGGTAGTCCATAGCGGGGAATGATCTCCCGTAACAGGCACCTGGTTACCTCGGACGCCCCCTCAGTTCTGGTAGGCCAAGCTTCAACCCATCCTGTATACGTGCAGACCACCACAAGCAGGTAGCGGTATAGTCCACAGCGGGGCAATTCAGTGAAACCCACAACAAGGTCTTCCATGGGTACCACTGCATAGCCTGCTTTTCGCTGTCCAGCCTTAACAAAGCTGCTTCCATCCACAAACCATGAAGGCCAGTGGGGGTTTGCTTCATCTTTGAGGTCAGGCCTGCTAAAATATTCTTCATCCATTACTTCAATGCAATCGTGCATCTGTTCCTCACCTTCTCCTACCGGCAACAGGGTAGCTGGGTTGAGGGCGGTGGTGACTTGAAACTTCAAACGCGGGTGCAGCAATAACATTTGACATTTTCTCATTTTAGCCTGGGAGAGAAAATAGGTACCCTTCATGTCAAGCAAAGCTGGGACTGCATGCAGGGTCACACAAATGGTGTCTTGGCCAAAGGTGAATTTGTCTGCTTTGTTCAGTAGGGTGGCTACTGCCACAACTGCTCTCATGCACGGCGGTAAGCCTTGTTCTGTAGGCGTCAGGCGCTCAGATAGGTATGCCACTGGCTGTTGCCAGCTTCCCAATTTTTGGCACAAAACCCCTTTCGCTGTCCCTTGGTCCTCATCCACGAATAGAGTAAAGGGTTTCTCAGGGTTTGGGATGCCAAGCGCTGGGGCTTGCTGTAGTGCCCTCTTCAAATCCACGAAGGCTTGCTGTTGTTCTGTGCTTCAAACAAAGGGGTCTCTCTCAGTTCCTCTGGTTGACTCATGTAGAGGCTTGGCAATGATGCTGCAATTAGGTATCCATATCCTACAAAATCCTGCAGACCCCAGAAAGCCACGGAGTTCTTTGGTTCTGGTATCAGGATAATAGCCTGCTTCCTTTCTTCACTGGTAACAAAGAGGTGTTTCACTGTGATTGGCATTGCCTCAAGATCCTATGTTGGAGCAGTCGCTCTAGATGCACCTACACTCCTTCAGCCGCCCTTCGTGGGATGGGATACTTATTTACTGCAACAGGATTGACAAATGGCTTGGGCTTCACGATTATTGGTGGGATATTCTTTGCCATTCCTGGGGGGTTCACTTGTTCCAGAATACTGGCGGGGATGGGTCCCTCCTCTTCTTTTACCATCATGAGGCGCCAGTACTCCCTCAGGGGTGCCTCCACAACCAGTTCCCCAAGTGACATAGTGGACATTGTGGCTTCTCCCGATGGCTTAAAAGTAATTTGGGCTTGCAACTTTACCAACAAATCTCTTCCTAATAATAGAATAGGGCATTCTCTCTTCCAGTGCCCTTCCTGTCGGCAGATGGCGCACTGATTCCTCCCCAGGCGGCTTCGCCCTCCTCCCCGGGCACTTCCTCTTTCCTGAGGGGTGGGTGTGGTAGCCTGTAATGCCATCAACTTCCTTGTTTGATACTTCTCCTTTTTTCTCTGGGCCTCCTCATCTCTCTGATTGTAAGTGGTTTGAGCTATTTCCAACATCTATTCCAGCCCATGGCCGATGAACCCCTTATGCTTCTGGATTTTTTTTTTTTTTTGGCGAATATCGGACGCTGCCTGAGCTACAAAGGCAGCCTTTATAATGGGGCGTTGGCAATATCATCTGGGTTCTCCTCAAAGGTAGGGTTCTAATTTCTCCAATTGCACACATCAGCACTTGAAAAAGGCACATGTTGGACTGTATAAGTGCATGGTGGTGCTTCCCCACCCTGTCCTGGGGGGCTGGTGGGTCATACACTCTGCGTAGAGGCATCATTGCAGTCCCACCTTTTTCTGTGCCTTATGGGACTTATGGAGGGACGCCCTGGTTGCTGCTTCTATCCATTCCTTCTGCCATTTCTTCCCTTGTGTTGGGGAACATCCTGCTGCTGCCAACAAATGGGAAATAACATCCACTTCTTTCGCATAGGGTTGTATATACTGTTGCAACCTCAGTGTCTGATACTGAGTCCGCCTTTTTCCTTTCTTTGCTAACTCAATTAGTCCCTTCATAAACTCCTCATCATCCTCTTCCTCTTCTCTCTAATTCATCAACCTTGGAGGGTTCAGGCTGAGGGCCGGCTCCTCCCTGGTCCTGGGGGATTCGCTAGAGGGGTAGTTGGTGGAGCATAGGGTGGCGGCGGTTTAATGACTTCCCCCTCTTCTCCTTCCGGCTCTGGTATCACCGGGGGCCTTTCTGACTTCCCTGCCGGTTGGACTGCACAAATTGTATTTTGTGGGGCGTCGCCTCGGCAGGCTTTCAGCCACGGTGGATTCTTTTCTACATTGATTTTCCAGGTAGAAATATAAGGGATCTGGTCTGGGTGGACGTTCAAGATATTTTGATATAGTGGGTTGATTAGTTGCAAATTAAATCTGCCCTCCAAGGGCCAATTAGTTCCTTGGGTGGGCCAATCAACCTCACATAATGTCCTCATCCTCTCTCTTCTCAATTTGAACCCAATCATCATGCTTCGTAGCTGCTTTCCAGTTGGTTAAAAAGCATTTCAGAGGACTACGTTGGCTTGCCCCAGACCCCATTTTTCAGATACTCCGCTCCTAACCGGGCTTAAGATCCTTTCACACTTCAACCACTACAGACTGTGACTTGGCGAACTCGCGTTGCCAAGAAATGCACAGCCCTGCAATCGCTCGGCCAAGGGGACGCTAAGCCCCGGCCCACACTTGACAATTCAGCCACTGGAGTATCTGACATGCAACATACAAAACACACCCCAATATAATTCCAACATGCAACACACAAAACACACCAAAATAATTTTCCCTCTGTTTCCCCTTTCCCCAACCTTACTGGCGGCACTCTACTGCCACCTCTGTTTCCCCTTTTCCCTTTTCCCGTCCCTGTCTGGCGGGGCGGCACCTTATTGCCACGGCCAGTTCCTTTGTTCCTTTTCTGGCGGCACTCTACTGCTCACGGCCAGGGGAAGCTGATCGGGCTTCCTACCACGCCCTTTCCCTTAGGGTTACCTGTTCTGCTGCGGACCCCTCCTTCGGCCGTCCTCTTTTCTCTCCCGACTGGGTGTCTCGGCTCAGGCACAGTGTGGCGATCTCCCCCTACGAACTGGCAGGGTGCGCGCTGGAGATTGCGAGCGCTGGTCCTGGTTGCTCACCCGGTCGAGTCTGGCCCCTCGGTCCACCTTTCGTGGGGTGGGGACCCATCCCGGACACGAGCCCCCAAAATGAAGCCTTAGATTAGCAGTACCCGGAGGTCCAGCGGTCCGCCAACCCCGTGGCCAGAGGGGAAAAACAATTCCAGAGACTTCTTGGTCAGAGAAAAGAGATTTATTGAGATCTGCGCAGAGGCAGCCAGTGGAGTCCTCTCCAAAGACTGGCTACAACGATACAAGTAAACAAGCATTTTTATACCTGAGAGCATGTCCATCTCCCCAATTCCCTCCAATCAGCTGGCAAGGTTAAGCTTATTTCCTTATATGGCATATGGCTATATGGTTAGCTAAACGCCCCTCCTTCCCTTGTTCGTGTGTTCTTCTCTTGCGTTACTGCAGCAGAGAGCATGTGCAGAAAGCAACTGCAGTTTCTGCTTAGCTGAGAGAAAAAAGGAAATGGGCCTCCCTGCTAGCCGGCAGAAAGAGGAAGTTGGCCTTTTTGCAAAGCCGCTGCTCGCTCTCTGCTAGCCGGCAGAAAGAGGAAGTGGGCCTCTTCCAAATTCAGCAAAGCAGGATAGTAAGCAATTTTAACAGAGCAATTTAGAAAACAATTTATCAGAGCAGAGCAATTTACTTTAGAAAACAATTTATCAGAGCAGAGCAATTTACTTAAATATAAAATACAGGGAATACCTTCCCTCTCCCTTCAATATTAATATTACCAGTTTAAAATATTTTAAAATAATTAAAAATTATTAGTAAAAGAGGTGAAAACATCAGCACCTATGTGTCTGGATAGGCTTGCCTAAGCAAAAAAATGTTTCAACCAGGCACCGAAAAGAGGACAGCAAAGGCAGCCGCTACACTAAAGTATCAATTTCTTACAACCGCAGAGCAAATAATATTGCAGATCACCTATTCAGTACTTGGTTTTTCCCTTAGACACTTCTGCCCCTGAAGGAAAGAATGGGAAAAAAAGTCTATTGAAACACGACAATATCGTTCTCCGACTCTTCTTCCTTTGACTATCTCTATGTCCTCTATGACGCAGTCACGCACGTGGCAATGATATAGGAAACTAATAGAGTTGCGCCTCACAAGCACATCCTGAGCCTCTACCTCCGCTCGCTTCCGCTTTAACCTTATGGGCGAAAAGTATAGAAAGCTTCCGCGAGGTGAGGCTCCGATTTCCGTGTTCCGCCGGGAGTTTCTGTCCGGGTGCGCGCGTGTCTCTCTCTACTTTTCCGCTGTTGAATCTCTACGGGCGCAGGCTGCGGACGTGCGCCGGGCGTCGTCTGGCCGGCCGGACCTTCTTCCCGCGTGGGTGAGCCGCGTCCTCCCTCCACCGCGCCCTGCCTGGCTTGCTCACTTTCCGGCGCAGGGGCGATGGAGGTGCCGAACGGAGTGGAGCTGCGAGAGCGGCGTCCGGCGGAGCGGGAGCCGGGGCTGGCAGGGGCCGCGTCCCGCGGGCCGCCCCTCTCGGGGACGTCCTACTGGCTGGACTTGTGGCTCATGGCCGCCTTCAACCTGGCGCTCTTCGTCTTCGTCTACCTGCTGCCGTGATGGTAAGAAAAAAGAGACCCTCCCCTCCCCAAAAACCCTGCATTTCGCATCAAAACTTTACCTCCAAGATTCTCGAGGCGACTTGCGTCTCCCCGCTGCCCTCCAGCGTATCCTCAACATCAGCCCTGCGAGGTAGGCTGGGCTGGCCCGAGGGCGAGGTGGGGATTCGAACTCGGGTCCTCCCTAGTCGAAGGCTTCCTTCTACGCCAAATGGCCTGAGGGTCCTTTTTCTAGGGCTCTTCCTCAGGCTGGAGGTTAAAACAAACTGGAGAAGGGGAGCTTGATGCTTAAAGCCCAAGCTTTCCAGTGTAGGAGGAGCGTAGGAGGAGACAGCAAGCTCCTTGGACGGGTTCTGCTAGCCTAGCAAGGGTGTGCAGGTAACAGACCGTGCTGGGAGGAGGAAATACTTACCTGTGACAAAAGAGGGAGACACATGTCCAAGGGGGGATGAGGGTGAGCTCGTGTTTTTAAGTTCCTTCTCCAAAATGCCACCCTGCCGTGGTGATAAGGGTTGTGAGAGTTACCTGGGTGAGAGGCAGCTTGCCTGTGGTTGACCCCCTGTTTCAGTTGGGAATTATTGGCATGCTTCAAATAGCTTTAAAACTCTTTTGGTTGCTAGAGTCTTTAGGCAAGAATTTGGACTCTTAGAAAATAAGAAATCTTTGCGGTGCTGCTACCTTTTACAGTCATACCTCATGTTGCGTTTGCTACAGGTTGGGCGTTTTCAGGTTGCGTCCCTCAGCAGCCCAGAAGTAACGGAACTGGTTACTTCTGGGTTTTGCCGCTCTCGCGTGTGCAGACGCTCAAAATGACGTCATGCGCAGAAGCGGCGAATCGCGACCCACGCAGACGCAGGTTGCATTCAGCTCATGTCTCCAGAGACAATGGAGTGTGCCTCCGGAGGGTGAAGTTGAACCTCTGCATTAGCAGCACCAAAGTGACCTTCCCAGGGTGCAAGCCTAGGAGGTGGGCTGTATGGAGGTCCTGGGCTCCCAGATGGCAAGACTCCTTGATCTCATTGATATGATCCAAAGGAAATCAGAGCAACATGTTTGGCACCAGCTTGGCTGCAGTAATTGCTGGGAGGAGGCGTACAAGGCGCCATCCAACTGCTTTAAGGGACTCCATTCTGGATTTGAGTAGGTTTACTTCCCCAGCCTTTTCTTCTCCCCAAGATCTCCTGCAAGGTAGCAGAAGTTTAGGATAGGTTTTCCTTCTTTCGAAGTTGAGCCCATCTCTCCCCCCCATCTCCCTCTACAGCTCCTGCCAAAACCACTTTCTAGTTCAGGGGTCAGCAACTATTTTCAGCCGTGGGCCGGTCCACTGTCCCTCAGACCATGACTATATTTTGAAGAAAAAATGAACAAATTCCTATGCCCCACAAATAACCCAGAGATGCACTTTAAATAAAAGCACACATTCTATTCATGTAAAAATACCAGGCAGGCCCCACAAATAACCCAGAGATGCATTTAAATGAAAGGACACATTCTATTCATGTAAAAACACACTGATTCCCAGACCGTCCGCGGGCTGGATTGAGAAGGTGATTGGGCCACATCTGGCCCACGGGCCTTAGGTTGCCTACCCCTGTTCTAGTTTAACCAGCCAGTTGAAGCCGTTTCCCAGGGTGTGGCCACTGTTGCATAATAGGTGCCATAAGTGAGAGCTGAGTGCAGTGTGGGGATCAAAAGTGGACATACTACCGCTGAAGGAGCAAAGTGTGTCCCCCACCAGCAGTACTACCTCTCCCCGAACACCCCATACACCCCACCTTTATACATAGAGTCAAAAATCAAGATATTAGTTTATTCTAACAACCCTTTACCAGAACAATATAAAGCAAAGCATTAAAACAGTTTGAAACAAATTACACTCACAACTAGAGTGAGGCCTAAATTGCAACGTAACCATTCCTTTGGTGTGTATGTATAATCGGTTTAAAAAGTGGAAGAGGGGGAGCTGAAAATATATAAAATGCTGGTTGGGACCATAAGATTCACACATTTTGGCCAATTACAGCTCAAGAGAATTCAAAATGACTGGATAAGATCCATAATATTTTGCTTAAAAATTTTTGGGAGCGTCATTGAAAAGATGTGGAGAATGTCTTACCATTTAGATTTTGCATAAAAATAGAAGTGTCCATAGAGGTGTCATCTGTCTTCTACGTGTTATTCACCAAAATTTAATGACTATAGGAAAGTTATTAACCACTAGTGGGAAGTGCCCAGGAATTTTCAGAATCCAGAAAATATTGAGATTTTTAAATAGATAGTGTCATTTGTGAATTTTGCTCTGTCATGCTGAAGATCAGGTGAAATAATGCTGAAGTCACATTTTGGTCAGCCTCGACTCAAAATGGAACCTGGCATCCAGACGTTTGTGAGGGCCCCCTCCCCCATTTTTTTTTTGGGGGGGGCTCTCATGCCAGCCTTAGGGACGATACCTCAAGAGGCAGCCAAACCCATAGAAAACAAACAGACCGTTTCCCAAAATACATAGCAGATGATGGTTGCTGGTAATGAATAGCTTTCACTATTATAAGGCAGCCCACTCCTCTATCTAACTAGGTGACAGCAAGCAACACTCCAGGGTTTAATGCAGGAGTCTTTTTCCAGCCCTATCTGGAGATACCAAGGATTGAACCTAGAACCTTCTTCAAGTTGAGCATGTCCTTTACCACTGAACTCCCTGTTAGTTTCTGTTTTGCCGCTGAGCAGCTGCGTGGAGTCACAGGACTCTGTTTACATTCCTGGGATTCCATACTATTGGAAGTCTCACAGGAGAGGAGACGGATGTGACGTTAGTGGTTTCCTTTGTTCATTTGTTCAGTTGCTCTCTGCTTTCATAGAGAGAGGATGTCTTTTCTGTCTGTGTAGCTTAGAAATACAACTCTTTGCAATGTAGCCATAAATCTCATCACTTCCGCATGCTGCTGGAAACTCTGCTTAATGGAATATGCCTGAGGCCTCATCAAAGGCTCAGGTCGTTAATTATTCGTCGGAGGCGATTCTGAAGGCTCGGCCGGAGGAAAATGAGGCTTTATTAGCTTGGAAATTCCAATTATAAGGCAGCCCACTCGTCTATCTAGCTAGGTGACAGCAAGCAACTCTCCAGGGTTTTATGCAAGAGTCTTTTTCCAGCCCTGTCTGGAGATACCAAGGCTTGAACCTGGAACCTTCTTCAAGTAGAGCATGTCCTTTATCATTGAACCCCCCCTTTTTTGCAGTTGTGTAAAAAAAGAAAGAAAAAGAAAGTCCAAAGGTGAGAAGGAGCTTGGCAAATGCAACATTTTTTATGTGAAATAAAAGTGAAGAGGGGGAAAGAAAGAAAGATAACTCAAATCCAGAGTGGGTACTTTTTATTATTCCAGCGTGTTGCTATCATGCCTGCATCGACAAATGCAAAAAACATAAAAGTTGAAGTGCAAAGTTTTCTCAAACATTTTAACTGTTCATAAAACCTAGTTATTATCTTCCTCAAGGACAGCTTGGTTGTTGCAATACATATGTAGAGGCCAAATACTGTTTCTATTGCATCGGTTGGACATGGTTGTCCGGCATGCTGTCAGCTGGACTGGGCTCAACATCAACGTGGGAGGTGATACCCAACTTTGTCCAGCATCACATTAGTATCATCCTATAATTGATGCTGCTGTGGTGTCCCATCAGTGGATGCTAAAGGTGTAAGAATAGCCTGAAAGCACGCACGGCCATTTAGAGATACATTACTATGGTTGGAGGAGTTTCACATATGTGTTCTGTTAAGTACTGCAGTCAAACATTTTACTGATGCCGAGATTAGATTGGATCTGGAGCTTTTGCAATAAATTCAATAATGGAATACTGACAATGCAATAGAGTTGACTTGGTAAGTGATTTTGCTGGTTGTGGCAAATGTACAGGCATGTCCAGAATTTCATGTAATGTTTTCAAGACCTGGGGAAACGGCATACAATGGAACTCTTGCAACGTCTTGAAGTTGTTGTTTATTAATACGTCACCTGTGGTTTTGAGAACACAGAGGTAGTCAAAACACGTGCAGCAGAATTGTATCAGCTGCCACCTTGCCAAAACTAACTTCAGCAGTTTATTAATGTGCCAATTACCAAACCTGGGCTTGGAAAAACTGCTTGTTCCCATTTGTACATGTTCACATCAGTGTTAAGAAACCCCACAGGCGCCAGTCACATTATGTGACCGGTTCAATTGTCCCCATGTGGAAATCTCTGGATGCCAAGTTGGCAACTGACATCTCTATCTAGCTGACTCCTGTGCCTTTCTTAAGCAGATAAACAGAGCAGCTCATTTATTGCATTTATATCCCACCTTGTTCTCCAAGGAGTACATTGTTCACCCCCCAACTCAGTTAATCCCTACAACGATCTGTGAGGTATGGTTAAGGCAGGCATGGCCAAACTTGGCCCTCCAGCTGTTTTGGGACTACAACTCCCATCATCCCTGACCACTGGTCCTGTTAGCTAGGGATGATGGGAGTTGTAGTCCCAAAACAGCTGGAGGGCCAAGTTTGGCCATGCCTGGGCTAAGATGCTGTGACTGGCTCAAGGTTGCCCAGTGAGCTTCAGGACTAAGCTTTGATTTGAACTTTGAACTGCCAGGTCCTAGACCGACACTCTAACCACTATACCACACCAGATTCCTAGAGTTCTTCGGTTATTGGACCCCTATATAAATTTATTAGGTAAATGAATATGGGGAAAGCAGAATGTCACTTAGAGAAGGATCTGAAGTATTTTCCTTGAAGCTTCAATTTGCTTTCTTCTGCATTGTTTTATTTGATGTTTTAATGGGTTGCATTGGGATTTGTTCTTTAAAATCTAAAGTGGTATAGAAATGAAATGAATAATAAGAATATTCATGGGGTGGAAATGCCACCTAGACACCCCATTGTGCAGACCATAAACTAGGTTTAAGGTGCCATTTGGCATTAGCTTATACAGTGGTACCTCGGGTTAAGTACTTAATTCGTTCCGGAGGTCCGTTCTTAACCTGAAGTACCACTTTAGCTAATGGGGCCTCCTGCTGCCGGCGCACGATTTCTGTTCTCATCCTGAAGCAAAGTTCTTAACCCGAGGTACTATTTCTGGGTTAGCGGAGTCTGTAACCTGAAGCGTATGTAACCCGAGGTACCACTGTATACCTGTGTTTCTAACACTAATTCAGTCTTGATGGTTATGGATGGAAAACAATACAGTCGTACCTTGGAAGTCGAATGGAATCTGTTTCGGAAGTCCGTTCGACTTCCATAACTTCCAGAAACCAAAGAACTGATTTAAGGGGTGTGCATGGTGAGAAAATCTTTATGGTGGTTGAACTTTCACCTTAGTGCTATATGGACTGCAACCTGTGGTGAGTGTGGGTGTTTTTTGTGTGATTAAAAATGCTTTTATGTCCTGCTGGCAGGCTTCGCAGAGGCATCTGCTTAGCTACAGTGGGAAACAGGGTTCTGACCTGCTTAGGTCTTTGGTCTGGTCCATTGGGTCTGCTTACATATTCAGTTTGTAGCGGGCACACTGACATACCATGTTCTAACTTCAGTTTTCTTCATCCAGCAGGACAACCTGATTCCATGGTAGAGAAACTATTGTTGCCATTCCTCCAGCAGCATGTCTGTTCGGAACAAAGAGACGTTTGGGAAACTGTTACAGACTGTTCTCTCGAGAAGTGATGCCTGCGACAACTGCATTTGAACTGTTAGCACTCTTTGTGGAGCCTGCCAGACGTGTGGTTTGACCTTCTACTTTTCAACCTGAAATGGATGGAAGTTGTGCCTTATGACAAATGTTACGCTGCTGTTGATGCACTTAAAAGGCTTTCCACTATATTAAAATGGTTCATTTTATCTATGCATTCACACTTTAAAGAGTAATTTGGAATAGATTGGAAGGCAGATGTAACTGTTGATGTGCAGAAGAGTTTAAAAGTCTGTTCTGCAGAAGGTTAAGGGTAAGCAGATATCCCTTTTATTGGGCATTATGGCCAATTCCAACAGCCGAACTGAATTAGATAGGACAGCTGTGTTTCTCCTTTGCAGTGACTGGCCTGTGTGGGTTCAGAGCTTCAGAACATAACATATGCATGCCTGAAGGTAAGCACAGTGCCTTCCTAGCCTCTTATCACACACTGAGCAGTTTCTCTTTAAAAACACTTTGTTCTCAGCGCTGCCTAAGAGCTGTCACATGGAAGAGGGAGCAATCTTGTTTTCTCCTGCTCTGGAGGGTAGGTCTCGAACCAATGGCTTCAAGTCGCAAGAAACGAGATTCTGGCTGAACATTCAGAAAAACTTTCTGACAGTAAGAGCTGTTCAGCAGTGGAACAGACTCCCACAAGAGGTGGTAGTGGTGGACTCTGCTTCATTAGAGGTTTTTAAACAGAGGTTGGATGGCCATCTGTCATGGATACATTAGCTGAGATTCCTGCATTACAGGAGGGGTTGGACTAGATGACCCTTGGGTCCCCTCCCAACTCCTAAGATTCTATGCTATGAAAGGAGTGGTTGAGAAGAAAAAAACCATTCAAAAATGGAGGGGTGGGCAGGGAATGAAGGTGTGTCTCCCTTGCCATACAATATGAACAGGGTATGAACTAACATTGCTGCCACCAATGTGGGCCCCAGTATCACTGTGCATGGTAATTACAGTATATGCTTATACAGTCGAATCCATTCTGCAAGTCTGTTAGGCTTCCAAAAATAGTTCGCAAACCAGAACAGTCACTTCCAAGTTTGCAGCGTTCGGGAGCCAAAACGTTTGGGAACTAAGCTATTCCAAAATCAAGGTACGACTGTATGTATTGAAAATCTGAAACTACAGCACATAAGAAAATTGGTATTTAAAAGGTCAATCACTTTTATGCTAGTCTGGTTATAGCCCCACAGCTCTTGTTCCACTTAAGTGTGTACAGAGCTGCAGCCTTAACAAAGAGGAGACCACACTAAATGGACTTAATCCTGAACTTGACCCATGTCAAATATGTTTCACATCAAGGAATTCATTTCATTTCAGCCTTTGTATAGCACAGGCAGCTGCACCCTTCCAGATTTTGTTAAATTCCCAATTCCCAGCAGCAGCTGGAGGACCACAGGTTAGCCACCTGTTTACAGGAACACAAGCCTCACAAGGTTAATTCTTAGATGCAATGAAAAATGCAATAGAGCAGAAGGAAGTCACGAAAACCGATTTTCTACCAGCTAGCTTGCTCATTTGACACAAAGGTTAACAATCCCAGTGTGAGAAGTCTTTCAGTGGTAAGCAACATTATATCCCTTTTCTTGAAAATAACATTTATCAACAGTAAAACGCAAACCTTGCTAGGAACAAACACACATACAAGTGAAGTAGATAAACACTCTGTAGGGTAACTCCATTTTTATCTGACAGTTGAATGGGCAGAAAAATGCAATTTTAGATTAAAATTTTCTAGACAATGAAAATATTTTTACAAGACATGTTAAATGCATTTAGCATTACAAAAGTCATACAAATCTATAATCTGAAGGGAACAATTATAAAAATAGGCACCCTGGAGAAGTCAAAAATCAATGTATGCACATTTGCTAGCAAATATTCATCTACTAAGAGTGCACGGTCAGTTAAAATTGACCATCTGTTATGACAGAAGCATTATCTGGTAGCCACAGATCTGTACAAAAGTTTGTCTACAAAGACTGAAAACGAAGAAACATCTAAGTTTCTTTAAAGGACATGTACACTTCAGAAAGTATGACGCTACTTAACTTTCTTACAAACAGAATACATTTGTTGACTGTGCCCACAAGCACGTTAGAAACAAATTTACAAATTAACATTTCTTGTTTGTAAAGTGACACTTTGCTATGCACATTTTTAAAATGTAGTAACGCTCTTACAGTAGGTCATTCACATTTGTTAGTCTTTACATAAATACTGCAAATTCAAATACATTTCAGTAAGAGCTTTCAACTGTACACTTAAGATTCCAGTACTTGTCACAATGCCACTTCTGCCCCTGAAGGCTTTACAATAACATCACATGTTATTTGTGTATAAGGAATGAGAGAGAAAAGTTTATTTACTTATTTTAAAAACCCTCAAGTACTGTATTAGAAACAGGAACTTTACACGACTGCTTTTAGATGAAATTCCTTCTGTCCTAAATGAAGGGGAAAAGGTTTGGTTTCACTTGCAGTTGTGTGTGTTATATGTACAAGCTTGCAGCAGCACTACTGATAGAAGCAGCAAAGGAGGCAAGAAGATGTGGAGCAACTGTTGAAGGATATTTGGTCTGGTGCATACATACCGGTAAGCAACAAATCTTAGGTTATGTTTATGGTTAAGACACTTAACGTAAACATAAGAGGTCTGTTCAGACATTACATGGCCTCCAAATCTAGACTAGGCATGACTGAAGATCCCAGATTCAAATAAATGTGAAATCTCACAATGCAGACATTACTTTATGCCAACAATGATGAAGCATGCAAGTCCTCAAACAAAGCAACATCTTGAATAGACCCAGAGTCTTGGGCAGCTATGCTATGATTGTCACAATTTGGTTAAAAGCACAAACATATTCTGGATTTAATCCCAAGTACAGTGCAAGCATTATGGAGTGTTTGAAAAATATATTAACTATCACTAGGATTAAAGCTAAAAGGCATTTACATTTTCTCTCCCAGCAATCATCTTGAAGGCCTTATTTATTCAAAACACTTATAAAAAGTGAATTAAAGGGGTTTTTTCCAGTAAAGTTGTCCTGTCCATGCAAGGACTTATGCTTAAGCATCTTGAGACAGTTGAGGAACCCCCAGAACATATTTAGGGGGCAGCTGAGAGAGGGAGGGGAAGCTCCATAATACAAGTGGAAGTCCTTTCACAAACAGGATCACTTTGCAGGATGCAACCCACAGTCTTTTGCCATAACATTTCCCCTCCTCAAAGATCTGACTGATTCCATGATAGCTCCTGAGGAATATTTTGTTTTGTGCCCCTGCTTGTAGTTTTAAATAAAATGTTTGGAAAGCCAAACAGTATTTTCCATACATGCAGAGATATATAAATAATGTTTTCCAGAGCAAGTTTCAATATAAAAATATATTTATACAATTCATGATATGAAAATCTTTCCTGCAGCACAAAGACAGCCCCAACCAACCCCTAGTACATCCAGCTGCTATGCAGAATTTGCAATATTTAAAGTAGGCTGTGTGGAACACCAGCTATTGCTATTTGAAATTCTAGCTACTATTTTATATATTAAAATAAACTCAAAGTCACTTATTAAGGCATCATTTCAAATACTAAACATTTGATGGACTGACTTTGTTACAAGATATCCAGGGCAACGGAAATAATTGACTCAAGGAACTCAACATACTTTCTGCACAATTTTTCAGATTATATGTACCATTCTGTGCATAGTTCTGATATCAGGATATCCTCCAACATTTGTAAGATTGCAGTCTAAACTAAAATAGTTTTAAAGTGAACCTACAACAGCAAGAAAAACCTACAACAGCAAAAAAAATCTTACCAATGTGGCAATGTGACAGTAGTATTAGAACTACTGTAACTTTTTAGTTAACAGTACCTGAATATAAAGGGAAAGTCAAGACAACACTCCCATTAAATGCACTTTTCACAATCTTGCAAGGGGTTTCAGGTAAGATTCTTGGGTCGGGCCAGTACTTTATAAAGCATCTTCAAAAATACTTATTCTCTGTTTGCTCAGAACTCCTTAACAAGGGTCTGTCTCCATAGAAAAGCTCACCTCCTTACACTGATAACCACCTATAGACGAGGTGCCACATAGGGCCTTCAAAGGTTCTTATCCTGGAAATGATCAATCTACAGGCAGGTAACTAAATATTGATATCACAAAGCTATGTAGGCCTGGGGGAAAAGGTCATATGCAGCATGCAACCCATACATTTGGCTACCCCTGAACTAACGAAATTCCCTTGGTTTATGTACACTAAGGGCAGATCAGTGGCGGAGCTTCATGCTCCGGCACCGGGGGGGGCGGGAAGCAGGCGGGGGCGGGGCGCGCGCCCTGGGGGCGTGGTGTGGCACCCGTAGGGGTGTGGCACCTAGCGCAGGCGGGGAGGACAGCCGCAATGGCACCCCGCCGGGATTGTGCTGCCGGGGGTGGTACGCTCCCCCCGCACACTTCTTCCTCCGCCAGTGGGACAGAATCAATATGCCATATTGAGGTAGTACAGTTCCCAAAGGTCTACCACTTCAGTTTCAACATGAGCTGGTCTGAAAGTGCCTCCATGGCAAAATAAACTTCCCATACAAAAACACAAATCATTCCTTATTGTGAAAACTTTACATAACCAGGGAGCAAAATATTCCAATTGAAACCCAAGGTGACACAGACCCCTAGGAGATTGTACTTCTTTGTTACTGCATGTATCCTTTGGCAAAGTTTGTAAGTATAAACACCAAATAAATACTACAACACTGTAGCCATAATTCATTAAGCCAGAACAGTAACCGTCATGGGATGGACTTCCCTACCCACAACCCACCATTCCAAAACCATGAAAGGGTATTCTACATTAGAGATCTTGTACAATTATGCATAAGCATTTCCTGCCTGGAGAAGGGCCTTGGCTCAGTGATAGAGCACATGCTTTGCATGCAAAAGGTCCCAGATTCAATCCCCAGGTAAGGCTGGGAGAAATTCCTGTCTAAAGCCATGGTGAGCCCCTGACAGTCAGTGCAGACACTACTGAGCTAGATGGACCAATGATCTGACTTGGTGTAAGGCAGCATCCTATCTTTCTATGACTGATAAAATGGTGGCTGGTGATTAAAAGATGCATGATTTACACTATGTAATATAAAGAAAGTGCCCTGAAATAGAGATGAGTAACTAATAATAAACACTTGTGAGATCGGAACCTGAAGGAGGTATTTCTTAATGATTTCTACTAGTTAGTATGAAAATGTGTTCTAAACCAAGTCATATTAAAAAGGTGCAGCATTCATTAGTTGCAAAAAGCAAACTATTCCTATTTATCAAACGAATGCCAGTTTAAAGGGGATTTCTTGTAGATTCTAATTTTAAAAGTGTAACAATGCTGGCTGAATAATTCTGCATTAGCCTATAATGAGTGCAAATCTTGTTAAAGCACAAAAGTAACAGGTCCAAAAGTCTTTGTATCTCTCTTAAACACGCATGCATGTGCAAAACCATCATTCAATAGCTGTAACTTCTAAATGAAGTATAAGTGAGGTACAGAAACCTAAACATTGCAACATGTTGGGGCGCCAAGCATTTATGCTCAATGGTTGCCTATTCTACCTATTGCAATATATATTTCCAATGCTGGGTTTATGTCTCTGATCAGTTGTAGGATAAGTTGATTCAGAATTACTGTGGTATGAAGTGTTCATCTGTATTCCACTTGGTGGCAAGTGTGTCTCTTTGTTTAACACGCCAGTGTCTGCAAAATACAGCTTGGGTCTCTGGTGGTATTTCATCCTGTATGTATCAGTCATACAGTTGTCAACTGAAAAGTAAGTAGTAAGAGATACAATATCATTGGCATTTACATCCAGGGAGCTAGCACCTTGTCCTGTGAGGCAAGCTCCCTTATGTATAGGATTATTGGATACAGCCTGCAGATCGTTTACTGATAAACTTGATGGAAAATTCATCTTGGAAGACTCATTCCCATGAAATGATTTAAGTCTTTCTTCATGTGTAAATGGACTTGCTTCCGGTCCAGTCTTTGAAGTTACTCTTGCAACATGCCTTTCAACACTGGAAGGATTTGTGCCCGGTACTTCTGTTGGTTTTAAATCCACAGCAGATTCATATTCTAATCCATGCAAACCAGTGAGAGCATATTTCTTTGGTGGTAAAGGAGGAGGAAGATTTTGGTAAATCGCTTCTTGTGTGTCATCATCAGTCCTACTACTATACAAATGAAGTTTACGTTCAGCAGGTGCAGCAGATTCAGTATAGGAAGGTTTGGATATATTCTGTTGTAAGAAAAATGCAAGCGCTGGCCTGGGTCTAACTGTCCTTGTATGAGGCAACTGCAAATGGGAAGAGAAAGACTCGCTGTTCTGAACCTTTTCAGACATGGTTAAGTTCTCGCCATTGTAAGAAGCTGAATTATCAGCACTGTGTACTGCTATGTTTGTTTCATCAAGTATCTCTTCAGTAGGCCACTGTGCAGAGCTTTGCTCACTAAGTGCATTGTTCTTCATTTCTCTCTCAGAGTGGTCTTTTAAAGCGGTCTGTAGTGTTAACGAAGGAAAAAGCTTCTTATTGCCATCAGGTATGTCAGTCCTAGAAAACAAAGCATTAAAGAATGAAAACCACTGAACACTTAAAACTGCAACCCAATTGTAGTTGAAGTCAACAAAAGAAGTTTCATGTTATTTCAATTATTCTGGTTGAGCTGCATATTTTGAAGGTTAGGCTAAGCCAGTTTCAACACTACCCAGGATTCAGAATGGACTGCTGATTAAGAGGCAGGACTATATAGTTATCAGTATGGTTGATTATTCATGGCTGAGTCATTAGGGCAGAGTGTGTATTTAAGAAACCCTATCCCAATTCAGCCCTCTTTCTTATCAAACA
The DNA here is from genome assembly GCF_027172205.1 of Podarcis raffonei. Taxonomy (NCBI): domain Eukaryota; kingdom Metazoa; phylum Chordata; class Lepidosauria; order Squamata; family Lacertidae; genus Podarcis; species Podarcis raffonei. The sequence continues at coordinate 52,772,227 of NC_070610.1, forward strand.
TATGAAAAATTGTCACAACACACTACATCTCAGGAGAATACTGTAGAGAAAGGGCAAATCTTGCCCTACACTACTGATGGTGAGTGGCCTGATCCTCCCCAACAGGGAAGCTGTGGAGAGCACAGTATTTTGCATTATATGGTCTTCACACCACCACATCATGACCACAGACATTTTGCTAATTTTCAAATAATTCAACATCCAGTTGTTTTTCAGGATCTCGGGGAAAAAAGTAAACTATTTTTATTGCGCTGTTTTCTATGCATCTGAAGTGACCAACACCAGTTAACAGCTACAGGTATCACATGAAGATAACAGAATTCAAGTTAAAACACAGAAATAAAAAGGATTAACAAACCACCTTCCTCAAATGCTCATCAGAACAATACTGATTTTACCTGACATCACAAAGAAAGGACACCACATGCAATTTCTCAGGAAGGCAGTTCCAAACCCTGGGAATCACAAAGCTTTATCTGGGTTGCCACCTACTACATCTTATAGCAGGCACACAGAGCAAAGCTTAAACTAATTATCATGGCATATTAGTAGACTGGCATAAGAAAAGAAGAGAGATCTTAAAGGCAGTTCCACATAGTACCCCTTACACTAATTTAACTTACACATTTACAAAAGAACAATGGTGCAAGATTGTCTTTAAGATTTTCAAACAGGGATGGGTATTCCAGTTGTTGTTGGACTGGAACTATTATCATCTCTGACTTTTGGTCATGACATCTGAAGGAGCGACAGGGCCCCTTAAAACAATCTTGTATTGTTCTTTATGCTCTGAAGTCTCAAAAATGCAATTTCAAGGCAATGTTCAGGGATTAGTCTAAGCCTTCAACAACTGGCCAAAATAACTAACAAACCTGAAAACCCAATAGTTGCTATACAATGGCTGTGTTGGCACCGCAATGCTAAGCCATCCTGTGCACACAGCCCAAGTACTCCCACTTCACCTTCTTTCAGATGTGTGGGTAAGCAAACCATGACAACTAGGTTAGTGGGATGTCCAAATCCCGGACTGTGGTTTGTTTTGCCATAACAAACCATGACTGCAAGGTCATCAAGCCATGGTTTAGGCTGACATAGTCATTGTGAGGGGTGGAGTGAAGTCAGAGTGCTTGGACTGTGTACACAAGAATGTAGCTCATGCACAGTATGACTTACCAAAGCACATTTTATGATTTGGTGTTACATGAGAACACTGCCAATTTGTAGAAATGAGGATCTTGGATATCAGCAAAAATTATTTTAAAAATATGAAAGTTCTAAACGCAAATTTAAAACTTTTTACAAAATAATAAACTTGTTTTTTCTACAATAGCTGCTTTTGGCTACATAATTGCATAGTTAAAGGTTACCTTTGCATATGCAGATGAGATGTTGAAGGTAGGTTATGAGATCTATAGTTCATATGAGTATTAACCTGGTCTTTCTTCAAGGCTGCAAAACAGTGTTGTTGTTTACCTTAAGCACATTATGATGTATTTTTTTTAATATGCACCGGAAATATCAGCAATACCAGTAATGAGCAAAAAATCTTGTGAACTTAACATTTGCTTTCTAAAATAAAAAAATCCCACTCTTGAAATCCCATGGTAAACATAAATAAAGCATGAGGCATGCCTAGGATTCTTTTTAAGTACAAGGAGAATCAGCCAAATGTAATACCTTAATGCCGTAATGCCTGAAAAGGACGGCAGTCTAATATTTCAGCTGGAGATAATAAAGCAGGAGCTTGCAGTTGCCATCAATGCATAAAAATTCTATCATCTGTAATTGGACATCTGCCCTTGGATATTGGTGCACTGTATACTTTCAGGCAGCAAGCCAACACAACATGATTTGAATACATGTTTTATAGAAGTACATAATTTTCTTGCTGATCATTTGCTTTTTTCTGCTTTTTAACCATTGTTTTTATTTTGAGCATTAGCTACCCTCAGGACAAGGTTTGGTTTGAAGGTGTGGGATACAAATACTTTTATAAATAAATCTGCAATACACTTAGGAATTTACAAGATATAAAACTTACCAATAGAATATAGCAGCCATACTGACAACCTTTTTTAAAGATTTGCTGTATTCACAAGTAAGTTGTCAGAGAGAGGCATGTTACCAGTTTTTTTTTTGTCAGTCAAGCATAATGCTGTACTGGTCCCAAAGATAGATACACTTGAACAAATTATTAAGGTGCCAAATACAATTAGGTCATCCTGAAGCATAATGTTTTGAAAACATTTTCTGCATAGATTTCCATGTGAATATATTTAACCTTCCAATAATGCACTGCTGACAAATTAGCTACAAACATAAATGGTTAAGTTGTCCATGCAAAATCTTTTGAGGTTTCAGAGTGACTTTACTAGATTGCTCTTTGTTACCATGCAGTTGCATGTACTGTACATAAGATGGCAGCAAATGCTTACAAGAGAGGACTCCCTATATAATATCACTATGGCAAGTGTTCAATCAAAGCTGCTCACTGACACCCAGAGGCTTGTGCCTTCAGAATTCCAGCTAATTTAAAAATAGATGTGTTATTTTTCTCTTCTGCTGACATGAAGATCCATGCATGGTTAAAACCAGAGACAGTCCGGTAGGAATTTTGGCTCTAGGTTCTAGTCAAACTAAATATGGCAGATGTTAGGCTCGCATAGCAGAGGTTTCACCATTATCAATGAAGCACAAATAGTTTAACAGCAATAGAAGGAATTCTGACTTTTGTAATTATAGAACTTATTTGGAGAATTGTTATATAGAAGGAACACTTTTAAAGCTTTCTTGGACTGGGTCAAATAAGCTGCCTCTCCATCAAAGTAGTGAGCTCTCTTTTCAGAAAACAGTCCAGAATACAAATTACTAAGGTGGACAGTGATATAACAAATTAGGGAGCAACAAAGCGCAATGTGATAAGATAGAAACTTAATTTTTTAGTGTTAGATAAATTTGTTTTAGAAACTTAGAAACCTTTAAGAGTTGAATACACTTAAACTGAGAACAACTGAGTTCTTACCATCTGAAGAGTTTTTGTTCAGCTGGGAGGTAGACTGCAAGATACACCCAGAATATCTGATTAACTGGTCACTGTGAAAAAAGATTAAGTAAAAACCGTAAGATTCAGATTCTGCAAAGATTTCACTAAACCTAAAGTATCAAACAATATTACACAGAAATATTTACTGATATTTACAACATCAGAAGTTCAAAATTCAAAATGGAACTCCACTGTACAAGACGACTTATTTGGAAATATCTTTTAATCCAAATTTCTCCCTCTCTCCCACCCTCCAATCTTGCAAGAAATTATATTTTGTCACACAATTTGTCCACCTTTCAATAGCATATGAACAGCCAATGCAGAAGCACCATTATAATGTGCCTGACCAAGCAGAAGTTATATTGGAAAATACAAGCAGAGAACTTTACAAGGTCACAGACTTCTTATTCTGCATACATACCCTTCTGCCATATTCTGCCTCAGCTTTAATGGAAAAATAAACCTATTTTTGCTTGTGCATCTTTCAAGTATTTGCCAGCACAAGTAGCTCAATCAATGTCAAATCTGAATTACTACAAATACAATGCAGTAAGGACATATGAGTTCTCATTCTCACAAATGTAGATAACAATATCTGTGCTGAGTAGCAGCTTAGTGAAACTGTACTCAAACACTCAATTCTCTTTCCATCCTTCAAATCTCCAAGGCAGACCCAAGGTTTGAGTAGCAGTCCAAAGCTTTGAGTTGCTTCAGAGAAGCTCTGTTTTGTCTCAGACAATGTCCAAATCACTCCAATGCAGTCTGCTTTGGTTTTGGATTGAGGCTTCATCCAAATTGGATCCACACTCCTAATTACACATACTTTCACAAGACAACTTTCATGTTTATTACCTGCAGGAAACAGCTTCCTTAACTGTGGTAGTATCTACTGGGCTGGTTCCTTCAATGACAGGTGAATCCAGATTAGCAGATGCATTGCTTATATGATCACTGCTTTCATAACCAGATTCAGTCCTTTGTATCTGCCAACTATCAGTATGAGTTTTCCTCTCTGTAAATCCTACACTTTTTTCTGCATTTCCTTTCCCTTCTGAATCCAACGAACTCCGGCTCCCTTTCTGTTTTGCTTCATCTTCATAGATAGTCACCAAGCCTTTTTGACTTCGAGTTTCTTTTGGCCAGTTGTTTGAACTCTGCTCCTTTTCATGTTTAGGTTTATTGCTTGCATTTAATTTGGGCTTTGAACTGTGTTCTTTTTTCTCAGATTCACTGAAGATGCTATCAACATTTAGTGTCTCTCGCATTGGCTTCCAACCTCTGCTTCGACTTTTGCTGCTACTGATGCTTCCCTTGTCTTTGGAGTCTTGGCTACTGTCTGTATCATAACCAGTGGTGCTGTCAGTCTTAACACGGCTCATCTTCTCTCCATCAGAAAAACCATCTGTTTTGTTTGAGCCCAACACTTGTGCAGTGGGTCTGATTTGGTTATGTACTTTTTCATGTCTGTAAGGTCCTTTTCCCTGACTGCCATACACACGTTCATTAGAATGCTGCTTAAATCCATTCCCAGAAGGTGGCGATCCTGGCTTAAAATTGGTGCGGACCTCTCCAGATAGATCTATGGGGGGAAAACACCACAACATCACATTTTAAATATTCTATCGCATTACAGCAACCTCTTTTAAGCTTTAAGGGCAATTTATTATTCTTGTTAATACAATCAAATTTCAGAGCAAACAATAAATAACACTTTTAAGACAGGGGATTCTTTAATCATAGTAGGTGAAAGTTAGTCATTGGAAGTGCTCTCCTCAAAGTAGGTTCTGTTACCTCTCTGTTTTCCAGATTCTCTCTTTGATCCTCTCTCAGTGTCTTTTCGTAGGGAGGATGAGAAGCTTTTCATCTCGGCTACCTTCTGAGCGCACTCTCTGGAAAGATCCTTTGCCTTTTCCCTATGTTCATTATGCCCTAATTTAGCTGAAAAAATAGAAATGAATATGCATTAAAGGTTCACAGTCATAGAAACAACCAAAAGGCCAAATAGTCCACCCCCTGCCATGAGACGAAACCATCTATCTCAGAGCCACCAGACCAACATGACAGATTTCAGCATGCTACCAGCAGACCAGACAAACACTAGAAGTATAAATAGCTGTAGATGCTGCGTATATGTAAGCCAAAACATTCTACGGGGAGGCCCTAATGGTCAGAAATTTCAAAACAGCCAAAATGATATATCTTAAATAATGTAATGTTACATTACTGTTCAGTTCAAATGTGTTACCCACTAAAACTATTACACATTCAATTCAACAATACCAGTGCATAATAAGCACTGTAAGTTAACATTGCTATAATGTTTAAGATATATACCTGATCCTCTGACACCACCAGACTGAACATGGTTTCGACTAAAAGTTGAGTCATCTGGCTGATATTTTTTAGTGCTCTTCTGAGTAACTGATTCTCCAAACCCATTCTCTTTCGCACGATCTGACTTAGAAAAAGCAGACTTTTCAAATCCTAGGGAAAGGAATGTTAAACAATGTTAATATATTTGAGGCTAGAAAACCCCAACAATCATCTCTAGCACTAGAATTAAGGCCTAAGCTCTGTATGTGTCATCAAGCACGTGTTTAAGTGAGCATACGTAAACCTGACTGCTTTTTCTCACTGGAGTACCACACAGGTTTTCTGCTGAAAATCACCTTCTACCTGATGCTATTTGCTCCTGACAATGCTGTTTACGGTAAGCAACACTTTCAGTCAGAAATTGTTCCCATGAGGGAACAATTTTCAGCAACGCCCGCTCCTCAGGCAGCATGGTTCCCTAGTCTGATTTGGAGGTATATTCTGGATCACACCATGCACCTGTTTTCTCTTCAAATGAAAAGCAGTCAGATTAAATGATAGTTTGTTGAAATATGTCATTAATGTCACTGGTAGTTAAGCCCTTACTTTTCTTACCAGACTTGTCTGAAGTCCATGTAGTACAGTGGAAAAAAATGTCAGCATAAATGTGATAACATTCAAACAGTTCTATAGCTAGATGCTGAATGCAGAAAACCAAAAAAACTCTACAATATTAATTGAACTCCCCACATTGAAAAACTAAAACACCTAATATTTCAAACTCTATTTCCAACGGGCCTCCTTCCTATGCTACCTTGCTCCAACAGAAACACTGCAACTGTTCTAAGCCCATTCCTCCTTAATATGGGAGGTAGGTCCATTATATTGCCTCAGCTGAAACATTAATAGTACCCAGACCCTCCACACCCACCGCACCCAGCTTCCCTGACACATTAAGAACTTCTCTAACTACTTTCACCACAGGAATACTAATTTCCATGATGTTTCCCACTCTCAGATTGTATCATGAGAACTATCAAGTAGTCAGTTTCACTGCTCAGCAACTGACATTAAACACAGGTCATGAGGAATGGGAAACTCAGCATATACAATGGCTAGTTCATACTACCCAAGGCTAGAGTAGAGGACTAGCTGCTTCCTTCTTTCCAGCTACTAACTCAGGACACACCAATAGATCATGTATATGTAGACTGTGTACACAGTTAAGCACTTAGTAAATTATTTTTTAATAATATGAAGAAAGAGCCAAGTGTATTACCAAGTTCTTCTCCATTTCCTGCACAGGCTTTATAATGAGACCAGTGAATTGTCTGCCTTGGTGCATCTTCTGTTGATACAGGTGTACCATCTGGATTTGCATAAAACAGCAGCAATGGCTGATAGTGACACCGAATGCATTTGGACACCACATCTTTCCATTTTGTTCCAACCTAAAAAGTTACGTTTTCATGAAATATATAAGTAATTTAATTTAGTTAAGTAATAGTTATAATTCAATGACGATAAAATACATATAATCTATATTCAATTGACTCTTAACTTCTCGGAGAGATTATTCTGACTTCTTAAGAGAAAAGAGCTACTTTCATGTCAGTGTCTGATCTCTCTTCTAACAGTGAAAACATAGTGGAGTAACAAATTTCCTTTCATTTCATGTCAGAAAGTATGTGTGCTTTAGAAGAATTCAGGTAATTTGTTTGACATCAAGGCTGTCAGAACTACATATAAGTATTGCATTTTACTTTTGAACACATCTAGGCAGTTATGTAGAAAGATCGCCAAATCAGAACAGCTAAACTTACCTCTTTCACATTAGCATCATCAAACAGCACCCATTTGCAACTCTTGGTATGAAAGGCAAAGGCACAATAATGTTTGCTTGCGTAGCAAATCATCCCCACGAGATAAAGCTCACTATTTTTGGCATTTTCATCTGTAACTCTATAGAACAGCTGCAAAAATGATTCATCAGTCAAAAAGTATGGCAGAGCTAAAAAGCATGCAAACTATGTAACCAAGCTGAAAAATGGGATATAACTCATTATTTCAGTTAGCAGTATAGAAACAAACTGTAGACAAAATCATTGATGTCAAGAATTGGTCATTATATGATAATTAGTCACCTTTCCCAGCATTGAAATTTACTACACATAACCGTGTATGTAGTTGCTATTGATGACATGTTCCTAATTACAGCATGACTGGACCACAACAGGGCAAACTCCTTCAGGCAATCTCAAAAATGATTCAGTCAAATTTTTTGCTCTGAATCAGGATTTCCCATCTCATTAAACTGCTCTAAAATTTGTTTGTGTCCTGCAATCTTTAGTCAGAGAACTGAAAAAGATTAAGAATTGTTGGGTTTTTTATTTAATTGTTACTGTTTTTAAACATTGTTACTGTATTTATACTAGTTTAGCTATACTATAACCCACTGCGCTAAATATTTGTTGTGTTTTGTAGAGGTATAAATACCTTAAATTTTAAAAACTTGTTTACTTGCACACATCTATAAATAAGCATGCACCATCTTGTAAGGTGGCATCTTTGTCAACAGAAATGACTATTTGTCCACACAATACAATATTGTCAATACAACACAAAATTTACAAATAGATGTAGCATTACATGTAATGTAAAGTATTAGGGACTTAACAAAGATATGCTGTCCATTTAATTGGGAGTGCCTTATTAATCAAAATATTTTAAGTCTATTGACAATTAACCAGCCAATGCCCTGATTGTGGAATCCACTTGGCACTTCCTTTCGGTGCCAGGTGAGCACATTATTTTCCAGGGATTTTAAGTAAGCTTGTTCCCTGATGAAATTAAACATTATTATTTGCTTTATCTTTTCTGAGTTGGTGACCAAGGAGATCAGGTACTACTGTTAAACACACTATCTGCGAAATACCCTCCCCGGACAGGCTTACCAAGAGTCAACTATGATGTTATTTTGACACTAGACAAACATCTTGTGCTACATTCAGCTAACTATTATTCAGAGTAGAACCACCAAAATTAATGGATCTAAGTTAAGTTTTGTCTACTCTGAGTAAAAGTTAGTTGCATACAACCCTTTTTATATGCCTGGCCATGTCATAGTGTAATGTAAGCTAGTCCTGATTAAAGTTTTGATTGTTTTGCTGGATTTATAGAACCTTTATAATTGCTGTTTCTGCAGCTTTATTTTACAGGATTTCATACATTTATTTTACTGCATGCCACCTGGAGACCTTACTAACCACCACCCATGAATTTTTCAAAATAAATGTTTTTTAAAATTGTAATAGAAAAGTGGGGTGGAAACTCTAAAATAGTTTTATTTGTATCTGTTGTATGTTACCTTGTTTTATAAAGTCACACTTTAAAGCAACTTAAATTCTGTAGCTGAACTGCAGCATTTTATGGTAACTGAAAAGAAGACATTTCAAATGTTAAGGTATTTTTTAAAAGAGACTTTTCCTCCTTTCATCTTGCAAACCTATGCACATTTACCTAAGATAAAGTCTCACTGAACTCAGTGGGGCTTCTGAGTAGATATGCATAGGATGGCACTATGAGACAGGAATGAATGGGCACCTCTTTGGCACACAAAGCTCTCAAAAGAACACAGAAGTTTTTAAATGGTGAGGATGACCCCCACCGGGATGAAATTTACGGCATGTAATGCCTTAAGAGAAAATATTATGAAAATGATCTATAGGTGGTACATAACCCCAGTCAAGCTTGCAAAGATTTACCATTTGCCTGACAATAAATGTTGGAAATGTAAAGAAAAGGAAGGTACATTTTTTCACCTTTGGTGGACGTGCCCGAAGATTAAGGCATTCTGGGAAATGATCTATAATGAACTTAAAAAGGTATTTAAATATACTTTCACCAAGAAACCAGAGGCCTTTCTCTTGGGTATTGTTGGCCAAGGGGTGTTAAAGACAGATATAACTTTTTTTATGTATGCTACAACAGCAGCTAGAATACTTATTGCGAAGTACTGGAAGACGAAAGATCTACCCACACTGGAAGAATGGCAGATGAAGGTGATAGACTACATGGGTTTGGCAGAAATGACGAGCAGAATCCGAAACCAGGGAAGAGAAACAGCGCAAGAAGAATGGAAAAAATTCAAGGACTATTTAAAGAAATATCATAAAGTTAATGAAAGTTAGAATGATGATGGACTGAAAGTAAATGGTTACTATTAGTAATGGTTAAGACAAGGAGAATAAGGAAGGTTAGCTTAAACTTAAATTAAAATAAGGGAAGATTTGCTGAGTAATTGATAAGAATTTGGAATACAGAAAAGGGAGGCATGAGGAAGTCGGGGAAGGAAGGTATAAGAAATTAGGATATGAAATGGTACATGTTTTTTTGTTTTGTTTTTGTTTTTGTTTTTGTATGTTTATGTATGTTTATGTATGTTATGTTTATATGGAAAATTTTTTGAATAAAAATATTATAAAAAAAAAAGAGGATGACCCAAAACAATTATATTAAATGCTGTTGCTCAAATACCCCTGGAAGATAAAGTTGTGTTGCCAAATTCCGGATGACATCTTCTGTTAGGTCAGAATGTTCTGAATCCCAAACTAAGCCAATTGTGACAATTTCAGGACAATTCATGAGAACACGTCGGATTTTGATTTTTTGGCCACAGTTACTCTAGAAAAAGGAGAAAAGATAACAACTAATTAGTTTAAATCCTCAGGGTTTATCTATTTCACATTGAATTCAGAATAAATGTTACAAAATATGTCTCACAATTACTTAACAGCATGTTACTTTAGCAACTTATTGTTTAGATCTAAAATAAATACCAAACTAATCATAATTATGCCCTATTCAGCTGAGTTTCTTACTACTACTTTCTACAATAGATTTCAGAAGACAGAGAGATAGATTACTGTTATTTAGTCCTCAGATCACTGCTATTTGACAGACTTGGATATTTCTGCAACACATCCAGATACTGACAGAATGAGGAGGGAAGTAATTGAAGGCAAAATATTATTTTTGTTTAGTAAGTCATGCCACTTAAGGGACAGGCTACACCAATATGTTTTATAAAGCATTATATTTTACTCTGACTTCTTAAGCCCTTTACTACCACATAATTTACATCTGAAAGGTCTAAATCACAACAGTTATTTTCAGGTCAAATGATCTGAAATGACCATTCTTATACTTCTAAGTTTGAGTGTATGCAGAATAATAAATTTTATGAATATATATTAATTTAGCCATGTGCACAAGTGTATGCACTCTAAACAATAAGCACACTGTCCTGCCCCATATATAGAACCCAATAAGGTACACCAATTTTAAAAAATAGATGCCCAAAGCGACTTGCTTCATTTGAGAGCCAGAGGAAAATAAGCAGTGGTCCTCATTCACACATCCAAGAGGCAGTTTTCTATCTTCCTGAGGAACTTGTCCATGCCCTACTTGCCTCCTACACTCAAGCCTTCTTTAGGTATTCATAGACACATGGCAGTAACCCCATGAAAGAGAAGAGCATGGCAGTATGTGCTCATGGTGACCAATCTCAAAAACTGTCTGTGGATTAAGAGCATGTGTGCAGCAGAGTGGCCTACTGAATGCATGTGGGGTGTCCCTGTGAGCTGGAACTCCAAGCAGGCTATGTGTGTTTGGTGCAGTGAGCTGCTGCAGACATGCCCCCAACCCAAAGAGAACCTTTGGGAAGAATCTGCACAAGTGGAGGGCAAATGTGTGCGTTCCCATTCTCCTCCTTCATGGGATTATCAGCACATGTTTTTTAACATCTAAAGAAGGCTTCAGAATGTGGTAATCCAAGGCAGTTTTACAATATTAGTCTAAATTAAAAATAAATCAATGAGAAAGAAACAGACCAAATTCCCTTTCCAGTTATGGAATGTTCAGCTTCATCACTTTTATGAAGTTAGCTCAAACAGAAACATTTTTTGTGTACTCACAGGACAGCTCCTGAAGTCATCAGTAGTATTTGCAGTCTGAAGCAGTTCTGCAAACATTTCAGGCTTGAGCCGCTCATGTCTTTCCAACATTCTATCAACTTCATTGCTGCAGAGAAGAAGTAGTAAATTTTAAACTTAGCATATAATACTATAGCAGCAAACAGCTATTTTCTGCTATTTGGCCCATGTACTATACAACAAATATGGGTGTTTTAGAACTCTAAAATCTTAATCTATGCAGAGAATGAAGAATCAGACAGAGGTACTATGTATGAAAAGGAATAAGGGAATTATATAACCATTACTATTTTGCACCCTAATTTCTTTTGAAGGATTTCAAAAATCAGTAATATTTGAGAAATGCATTCCAGAGTAATACCAGAGTAAGGCAACTCAAATACACTGCAGGACACATTAATAAATAGTTTAAATCCGTATGTTATGCATTCAGTATTGGTATACATCACTGTAAACCAGCCATTTTATTTCTGGAAGGGGCCATTTATGACATATAGTCTAAATACTCATAAATGTGATGAAGTGTATGGATAAAAGTCTTATAATAATGCCATAATCATATGTTTTGTAATATTCCCCTGGTTAAAAGTATTTTGATAGCTTCTTGCCTGCATTCTACCTAGAAGCAGAACCACAGCCTAAACTGACTGGAAGTTACTGTACCTGGTAGGGCAAGACCCAGGACTGAAATTGAACATTTGGTCCCAAGAGAGGGGCTTCCTTTGTTGCCTGCTCAAACCGTCCAGGGCACTCACCTCCCCACCCTGCTTAACTCAGCAAGGTGTGAGACTGGATGAGAGAAAGGCAAATAAACTGTCCCTAGTGTTAATTTAAAAGAAAGGTGGGGGGGGGGACCTAGCAGGAGTTAAGTAAACTCCTGTTCTCTCTTCAGAGGCAGGAAACAGCCGTGTCTTTAAGTAGCTCCTGCCATGGAACATAAGTCAATTCTAATCTTGCTTCCTGTCGTCCCAGTGGGATTCAATTCCTATCAGTCCAAATTGATGCCCTGCTCTTGAGGGTGAAAGACAAGAGCTAATTCAATGGCCTAGTTCCTACAGAACACTGAGCCATAGTTTAGGGCTACATGAACTTCCCTGCAGAAGTCTTGTGCTCAAGCATGCAGCTTCCCCTCTCCTTATCTAGCAAGTGCCAGAAGGAGGAGATCAAAAGCACCTGCTACCTGATTTAAACTTATAATCTGTTGCTATGTCCAAACTAGGTTAATAACTATGTTTTATTAGAAAGAACCAGAATCAGATAGATGGTGTGAAATGTTACTGCAGAGGAAGGGTAGATGTAAGGTATGTTGAATGTGCATATTTTCAAGCATGACCCAATTCCACTGGTTCCTCAAATGTCATTGAATCCTTAACTCTTGCAGAACAGTCATCTCTCTTGTTTCTCTGTTTTATTGTGTTACGATGTATTTAGGATATTTCAGATAAATAAATAAATAAACAAACAAACAAACAAACCAGTGATTTAACTTTTGGTACAACACAGGAAAAAGGAATAATATGAATGTCTATTGAAGTTAAAACACCATATAGCCTGTAACCATAGCAGTGTCCTAGGAAGGCTAGCTACATATGTGTTTGATCCTCACGTAACAGGTGTTACGGAAATGTCCAAAATGTGTATCCCTGGGAGTTAGTGAATTTTTAAAGCATTATTCAGCTTATCAACAAGGTATTGAACACACCCACCTCCATTCTATTCTCCACTATTGCTTGAAATTCCCAGTTCTCATACTATGAGAATCTGGAAATAAAAAGAACAAAATGAAAGAGGTCTGGGGAAGAAGAAAGGAGAAAGCAAGGTCTCTTACCATAGAGCTGTTGTTGAAATGTAACGCACAAATTCTGTGAAAGGCAAAGGATCTGAAGATGCTCCACAACTGCGACATACACACTACAAATAAAAAAAGTTTTAATTTTTGTAACTTTGGAAACTTTAAGAGCACTAAATTCACCAACAAACACAAATCTTACCTGTTCATATAATGTCATAGCAAACTTCTGATGGGAAATGCAGGATTTAGAAGTACACATATCTGTTTCACTGCTTGGCACTATGTGATAGTGAATTCTCTCAAGGATGTTTTCCTAAACAAAGGAATGCATTGATTCATTTAATAGATTTATATCCTGCTTTCCCACCATTTGGACTCCCTATAATGCTATGCCAGACTCCCATGCTGAAGGTCCAGTACCCTCCCAGATACCCTCATGATGGTGAAGCAAAGCACAAGGCACATTGTTTCTTCACTTGTTATGAATTACAGTTCACTTAACTCCAGGTAATGGACAGTAAACAATGTCTCCAACAATAATTGTATTAAATATATACCATGTGCATTCTTCTCAAGTCCGCCTTTTTAAAAAAGGCTATAGAACTTTAGTGTCCAAAATATTTAGATTCCTTTTAATTTATTCTCATCCTAAACCCCAGTGATACCAAACACCTACAGGTTAAGATGCTTCAGTGAGAGATGTGAATATAGCTCTCTTGTATCCAAACTAACCACATCACTGCCACAAAGTATCAACGACAAATTTTAAAGAAAAGGATAATATCAAGCTCTTACAAAACATTCTGCTGCATCATCCATGAAACCAAGTTGAAATCGCTGTTCATCTTTAAAGCTTTCAGCCAAGGCATGCCTCATATTATTTGATGGGAGTGCTTTTTCTCGACTGTGCTGGAACTGTGCAAATATAGTCTGAAAGTCAACAGTACTATTAATTAAAACTTCTGAATAGCCAGTTTTTAAATAGGCCAGCATACTCCAATGGTTTCTTCATCTAGGAGAAAATTCAGTGAAGTCTGATGTATTGAACACAGTGCAATACCAAATACTTCTTCTTCCAGTAGAGAAAAAACTTATTACCTGCCCTCTCTATTGGGCCATGTTTCCCATTTTCTGCACAACTACACCTTGAAGAAAATAAATGGGATTTGCAATGAGGGCGGTAGCAATCCTTGCACTGGTGAAGGGAATGTAAGAGCCCTCTGAATCAGAAACTATCAATCTAATCTAACAACCCGCTTCCCTCTATGTCTAATCAGTAATCTCCAGAAAACCCAAAAGCAGTGCATGATGTCATTAACCCAATTCCACAGTTGCTCCCCAACAGTTGGTATACTGAGCATGGAAGTTCCATGCAACAATGACAAGTGGGACCGGCAACACAATGTTTCAGTATATCCTCAAAGAAGTGTTCATGCTCGGATTTCTAGCACTCCCTGCTCTCCCTCTAAAGGATATGCTATTAGGGATTTAAAGAGACTCCTCTGTCCCCTCTTTCCCAGTTTTCTAATCCATATTCCATTGCTGTAATTACAACAGTATACAAAATACTTAAGTGGCAGCCATTATAGCTGTTAACAAATGCTCCTTTATAAAAACAAGTTTTGAATCATGTTTCCCTTGAATAAGAATTTCAAAATCTCTTTATGAACTGGATACTGTGATTCTAAACTTACCTTTAAAGCACAGAATATGCAGGCATCACCCTGACAAACATGTCCTGATAGACCTCTTAAACTTCGCCGAAATATGTCAAGTTGCCATAAAACCTAAGATGAGGAGGCAGAAAATAAAAGCTTCAATTTCTTCAATAACATATTTGTCCACATATATAGTTGAAGGCCTACAATAAACTGATCTTTCATTACAGTACTGATACACTATGACAACATGGAGTACTAGACCCCAGATCCTGCGATCGTCATCTGAGTCCCTTCTTTATCTGCTTCCTCTGTGGGAGGTTCAGAGGGTTGCAACACAAGAATGGGCCTTTTCTGCGGTGACTCCCCTCTTGTGGAATGCTCTCCCCAGGGAATTTCACCTGGCACCTTCATTACATATCTTTAGGCATAAGGCAAAACATTGCTCTTCTCCCAGGTCTTTGGCTAATTAAACAATCTATGGCCTTTTAAACTGTGGGGAGTATGGTATTGTTTTTGTTTGTTATTATAGTATGTATTTTTGTAAACCAGCCTGTGATCTTTGTATGATGGACGGTAAAATGAATGAATGATGGTTCAGAGCAGGGATGGGGAGAGCCTGTAGTCCTCCAGGTGTGGCTGGACTACAATTCCCATCATTCATGACCACTGATCATGCTGCCAAGGGATGCTGGGAGTTGTAGGCTCATTATCTCTGGTTTAGAAATAGGATCCTTTTAGTTGTGCCATTAGATTCACTGAAAAAAAATTAAGCTATGCATATGCAAATTCAAACTACTACATATTAGAAGGGAGAATAATTGGAAGATCAAAAACTAAGAAGTATTAGAATTTTCACTGAAATACTGTAGCTACTTTCCCCCATGATAGCTGAAAGGTTATCACACACAGAGCTGTTTTCGGTGGCTGAGATGACCAGCTATGGTTCAATTTAAACAGTGGTTTGTCTCTAATGCAGCAATTCTAACTGCTGAAAACATCAAATCAAGCTTTGTCTGCACATGTAATTCTCTCCATGAACAAATCCCAAATCCTTCTATCCTATCTTACTCTTTTTGAACAAATACTAGAAAGAAGGGATACAATGTCAAAGTGCAAAGACATTTAAAGTAGGACTATGAAGAAAACCTAATGCCAGCATGGCTCTATTTAAATGCATATATAGCAGTGCATATTCACTCCAAACACATCAGTTACAAGTTATCCTTTAACTTCATTTAATGTGCATTCTAAAATGCTCTCAATTTACTTCTGATGGTAATTTAAGTTCACATATTCTTGAATCTTTTGTAACTGTGTGTGTGGCATTAATAGGTTAGTAAAAGAAACCTATTAAAGGCTTTTCAAAGGAATTATTTTCTTCCTACTTAAGCAAAGCTTGATAACACCCATGTTGAAATGCTGATCAATTAAAGGGAAAGTTTTCCAATTATGAGTGATATATTCAAGTCTGCAGTCCCACTTTGATTAAGTGGTACCTCTTGGCCAAGGAAGATAACCACTACTTCATCAACCTCTGAAAACACAGTGTCAAATTTGTTTAAATACATGTGGGTAAGCTCCCGTTGCTCTGTCCCCAGCTTCTGCCAACCAAGCAGTTCGAAACCACACCAGTGCAAGTACACAAATAGGTACCGCTGTGGTGGGAAGGTAAACGGCATTTCCATGTCTTCTACCAAAAATGATTAAATGACAAACATTGATAATATGTGCATACTAAAGCAAAATGTAATTTAGCACAACTAAGATAAAATTCAGTTGCAGCTTAACATGTATTTTCTATGGAATACAAATGACCACAATATTATGAAGTCCTACAAATTCAGCATAAGTAGAATAAGAGCCTGTTCATACAAACAAGCAGCAATTATCAGACATGCTAGCCACCATACAAGGGAAAATGGCAGCCCTTTCTGGAAAATACACCAGCTCAATAATGGGAAGCCACTGTGGTCATTTGCTAGCCTTGTGGGTGTTTTTTTTAAAAAAGTTTCAAATTACATGAAAGTTATTTGTTGGCCTGAATTGCTTAGCAAATACATTGGGAGACTCAAGGTTAGGAACAGTTAGATTAGCATATATATGCTTCATAGAAACATTGGTTTCAAGAGTCTATAAATTATATACAGTAGACTTCAATTTGCTGCTGGCTGTTGGGTTCTTGTGGACTCACCTCCTCACCACAGTCACTATTGCCAATTCACTTGCATCCCCTCCTTCTGGAACCAAACTGTACAAAAGGCAAGGCAAGGAAAATGGAGACTGTTGCTCCTTCTCATTCTTGTCACCATGTACAATCTTGGAAGATACATAGTGAATGGCGACGGGGGCGGGGAGAATGCATTTTAAAGATATTAATAGCCAGCTTTCAATATAACTTATGAAGCTTGTAGGCTTAATCTGATTGGACACTACGTGAAATACGATGCTGGACTAAATAGGTCTTTGAGCTGTGTTTTATTGCATTAAATATGAGGAGCTCCTTACCTGTACAGCACTATTAAGAAAGCAACTGTTTTGTCCTGGTTCATTTAGCAAGCCCTTGGTAGGCGCCAAAGACATCACACTTCCAGGTTGATATACTTTTCCAAGGTTTCCTCCAGGTTTCCTCAAGAACTTTACCCATGCCATTATTTAGGAAACAGTGTTTATAAAATAAGGCTGAAGGATTCCAAGCAAAGCAAACCTAGTCCTGGCAATTGCCTTTAAGTTACGGCATTGTGTTCAGAAGTCCAAGTCTTCAGATTGCATTAAGTCAATATCGCATCTGCTCTTTTTATTTTAAAAAATAAAGATAAAATAAAATGTGAAAAACTTTGTTCTGATGAGTAGATCATGTAATATTATGATGATAAGCCATACAAATACTTATGGACAATCTTATAGCATTTCACCTTTTCTTCTTCTTTAATATTAGTGCAAATGACTCTTTGGAAGATAATTTTTAAATACTATGGCAGCTTTATATTGAAAAAAACCAGGAATTCTTAGCTAGTTTTAGCTATAATCAGTCTTTTTGCAGGTTGGTTCTTTCTCTTCGTTTTAAGAAATAAATCACATTTCTTCCTGTGGTTTGCAAAAGTAATTCCACTGTGTATCTGTCTTCTTTCAAAATCTGTAAGGAGAAAGGGAGAGGGAATCTGAAATTAGCAAAAAAGTTGAAGTACACAGCTGACAGCAGCAAAGACAGAACATAGATGAATACACAGGGCTTCTCTCTATTCCAGCTATTTAGTTGGCATGAAGAGATGGGTTGTAAGAGCTGAAGAGAGAGATGGTAAGTGGATTTAATAACTTCAATTTCCAAGACCATTTCACCATTTGGAATGAGTGATCCCAGGAATCTGTCAGAAGAACATACAGATGATGCAACATGCATTTCACCTAAACATTTGCCAATGGAACCTTGGTATAAAGCATCTACCAAGTATAATACATCTACCAACTGATTAAAAAACTTCCTAAAATCATCACCTCACATTTAACTACTGTCAACCACTACAAAAAGAGAGAGTTAGCTAATCAAGGCATTTCTTAAGCTGACCATGTTGAACTCAATCATAGAAAAGTAGAATTGGAAGGGTCACCTAGTCCAACCCCCTGCAGTGTAGGAATCATTCGCCCAACATGGGTCTCAATGTGGGGAATGTAGTTATGATAATGGAACAGAAAGCTTTCTTTCTATGGACCTTTGAATTAACTTATCTTAAGATCCAGCTGTTAGCTTTCCTTTCCAATTCTAGGTTTCTATATATTGATAGCATAACATATGAAGTCCTTGGAGCACAAATACCTGTTGGCAGCCAACTCAATGTGCTTTTGGATGAAACTCATTACCTAGACCCATTTCATTCTGTGCCTAGGTTTGGTTTTACACTGAAACGGCTTTAGTTGCCCTACTGATCACTGCCAGGAGTTGGAATGCAACCCTGCTTGTCTCCTCCTTGCTCCCACAGTGACTTTTAATAAAATAAAATTCAATAACACAGGCTTTGTGGATTGGGGGTAGAAGGCATAGATATAGGGTGGTTCCAACCTATCTACAGGGTTAGCTTCAGAAGATGGCATGGGGGGCTGCTCAACCCCCATGCCAGTTATGCTGTGGGATCCCACAATGTTCTGTTCTATCAATCTTTTTAACATCTATATCAGAAATGGAGAATCTGTGGCCCTCAAAATATTGCTGGATTACAACTCCCATAATCTCTGACCACTTGCCATGCTGGCTGGGATTGATGGGAGCTGGAGTCCAATATCTGGAGGACCACAGGTTCCCATCTCTGATCTATATGAAGCCACTGACTGGGTGGTGGCATTAGGAGAATTTGGGTGAGGCACCATCAATAAGCTAATAATATTCAGCTCTACTTCTCTTGCCATTGAATCAGGTGAGACTGACCAATGATTGGACTTGGTATTGGGCTGGATGAGGATCAAGAAACTGAGGCTAAATCCCTGCACCAGTGTTCTTGTGTTCAGACTCTGGGAGTGCAGACTGTTCTAGATGAAGCTGTACTCAACAAAGCAGATATATTGCGTAGCAATGTCCCTTGATCAAGCTCTGTCATTTGAGACCCAGGTAGCCTTTTTCCAGCTTTAGCTGGTTCAGCAGCTATGACTGCTCTTGGATGGGGATGGTCTGCCCATTATCATCCATGCTCTTGAAATATCCCGACTGGATTACTACTAATATTATTCTGACAGTTACTCAGTGCTGCTCAGTTAGCTGTCTTTTTAGA
The DNA here is from genome assembly GCF_027172205.1 of Podarcis raffonei. Taxonomy (NCBI): domain Eukaryota; kingdom Metazoa; phylum Chordata; class Lepidosauria; order Squamata; family Lacertidae; genus Podarcis; species Podarcis raffonei. Next base: position 52,791,789 of record NC_070610.1, read on the forward strand.
GCTACAATACAATCAAAAGGATACACAGGTAATGAGTAAATCCAGAAGACAAAATAAAAACATTAGATAGTTGACTTCTGAGAAAAGATATTTGTAGTACTGAATGAGTGTAACTACAGATAAAGGCTGTACAAAAAGAGAATAACATTACTTTGAACCAAGCCAACATTTTATGTATTTTTCCACCAGTTCTACAGAACTCTTTGTACTCATGCAATGGTATCATTTAAACTGCACTTCTTGTAGCAACTTGTTATTTCAGTTCCAGAGGTACTAGCACTAAATTTTAACAGCTAAGGTATGCTCAAAACAAGAGCCTATATACATCCCACATAAACTGGAATACATCAACATACCCAAAATGTCAGATGAATGAAACATCTGAAGCAACTTGGTAGAAGCCCAGCATTACAATATATTTTCAAACACTAAATCCACCTTATGTGAGTAACACATTAGGTTTATCTCCCTATCCAACCTCTTACACATTTACTGAACCGCTCCACATTTTTTGTGCTTCTAGACCCAGATTCAAACAACAGACTGACATTTTTTCTTTGTGTGTGAGGTTACTGAAATAATATGTTTATGGAATTAACCAAAATTAGAGAAAACAAACATGAAAATATTCATTTCATCATTTGATGCTAGGCACCGTGGGTGGTCTAAAAACAAAACACAGTCTGTTCTCAGAGAACCAATAATTATTACAAAAATGCTGACAAATGTATGCAGGCCAGTCTCAAAAGAACTTTTTTTTTGTCTGACTTAAAATACTGTTAGGAGTGGTAGCAAATACGAGATACCTTTACCAACACAAAGCTGTAAGGAATATTAACCCATGTGCAACATTCAGCAGAAGTCCAGAATAATTTGTCCTATGAACAGAAACTGCAAGTGGCTTTTTAACACCCAGAATCCCCATGTCAAAAAGGGTATCAGAGCTGTGAAAGTTGGCAACTCCAATGATCAAGGGGCTGAGATACTTTCCCTAACAACAGAAAGGCTGGGGCTTTTTGTTCAGAAGAGGGAACATCATGATAGAAGTTAAGAATGTTGAAGAAAAAGCAGAGAAATGCTTCTCCTTTTCTCATACTATTGACACTCAGGCAAATTAAATATGGTAGATTCACAATAGTCAAAAGGAAGTACTACTTCACACATGATGCATAAACTTATGGAATTTCCTGCCACAAAATATAAATGATAGTCACTTGCTTAAACACATTAATGGAAGGTTTGTTTATCAACAGTTTGTTTATCAACCATAAATATCCATGATCAGTGGCCACACACCTTTGCTGTGGGAGAACTGTTGTTATCATGCCCTTTTTGTGCACCTTCAGGAAACTCCAGGGTGACCACTTTGGAAAATAGGATGCCAGACTAGACAGGCCTTTGGTCTGATCCAGTACAAGTCTTATGTACTTAGTTAACAGTGGCAGGCCATTTGTAATACCTGCTGATTTAAACAGAGTTCCTGACATCATCCCCACTGTATCAGCCATTACCACCACTATTCTTCCATGATAAAGCAGCCACAACATGCAGCACTGTCTGACTCCCTTCTCCCAGTAAGAACAATAAAAAGTACAGCAACTTCCATTTAATGAAGTTAAAATATGACCATATTTAATAAATGTATTTATTGACATAGTGCGCTTTTTAGTTTGAAGGAGAGCTATCTCTTCCCCAAAACCCTTTAGATTTCATAGGACCTAGGATAAGACCTTCCTATTGCACCTCCAGCATCTACTGAATATGTTCATCTACTGAATATGTTCTTATTCCAGCAGGTATTTTAAGTAATTTCTGATTTTATAATTTAACTGATTTAATCTTTATTGTATTCAATCTGATCCCCACCGCTCAGAGACAACTGTGATTTTAAATAAATACATACTCAGAAATTTCTTCTGACCCCCAAGAATTTACCTTTAGTGGAACTCTACTCTTGTTTGAATCTTTGTGGGGGGGGGGCTATTATTTTAGTTCTTCCTCCTTCTGGATAAATAGTCCCTTATGCAAATGGAACGAGCTTCCCCACCACCACCACAGAAAATATACTTTTTTGAGTGGTGAACATTGTTTAAATATTCAGTTTTGCATGACTGTGCTAAACTAGTGCTAGTGCATCCGTCTTGCAACTGATGATCTAGAGTTATTTCGTTTTATAGCTGAAGGTCCTATGTTTTACCTAAAAGGCAAAAAAATTAAAATATTTTTTACCCATTTTAAAATTTCAACCCTTTGCTCTCCAGAAAGCCAGTTGAAATAAAAACAAGTTCTACACTGCTTCCTCAATATCCTCATATTTCCATTCTGAGAAGTTTACTTGGGAAGAGTATTTCATAGTTTCATATTGCAAAATGGTATACTCTAACACTATAAGCCCATTCCCCTAGCACAGGCATAAGCAAACACGGCCCTCTATATGTTTTGGGCTACAACTCCCATCATCCCTAGCTAACAGAACCAGTGGTCAGGGATGATGGGAGTTGTAGTCCCAAAACATCTGGAGGGCCGAGTTTGCCTATGCATGCTCTAGCAAACTAAATCTTAGAAGACTTAGAAATAACTTCTATGTCACGAGACTTGTGAATTTAACATCAAGATTCCAGTAATAATCTTTTCATACAATGCACAGGGGTGGAACCACGTCCTGAATACGTGGAGTCAGTTTTCAGGAAGGTGGAAATATTTACAAAAATAAATAAACGGGAAAGTTTTGAAAACATCAAATAACTATGGCTTGAGAATTTCCACTTCTTACTCTGCAAGGCATTTGACAGATTACTGAAACAATGCCTGAATCTGATGTTTTGAATCTAGTTTGAAATGCTTCCAAGATTTATAGCCGTTTAACATTACTAGCAAATACTGCAATCTGATCTGCTTTATTCAGTTCAAAGTATGAATTATATTCACTTAAGACAATTGCTACAATATTTTTTTACTATTTGATTTTTCAGTGGGTTTCTTCAGAAACGCTATCTCCCTCAGCCTGCAAGCAAAGACGAGTGCCGCACCCCACAGTCAAATTTGACTGGACTTAACAGTCCAGGGGTCCTTTACCTTTATTACCTTTACTGCATTGAAAGAATTAACACATTGGGTATTGAAGCTTGGAGGAGCAAATACTACTGTGCTCAATTGGACCTGTTTTCAGAAAGGTACTTCTGTTCACTCAAGGGTGAAGGGCTCCAATTTCTGTTAATTCTCCCCACCCCCACTGCAGCCACCTGTGCTGCACTACTTGCTTCTATGAAGCGTGGCTTTGGGCAAGAAATATATCCCACCCAACAAACAAGCTAATACTGTACATGTATTTATCCATTCAATGCATACTGCAAGTATTTATTCATCCAAATACTGTGTTATTACCAAAGTTCCCTGGGTGGCTCTTTCACAAAAGCATAATGTGGTATCTGAATAACTTCACAGAAAACAAAGTATCAGTTCTACTGCTCAGTGAAGAAAACTGTAAATACCTAATAGTTATGTCACCCTTTCATTTCATAAGCAGTACAGCAAGCCACACATAAACTGCCTATAAACTTCAAAAGCAGTTTCCTTACTTAATGCCAATCACTGAGCATGTGTGTAACATCCAGGTTAAAAATTAACACTTATGTTAACACTTTTGAAGCTAGCCACATTAACAAAATGAAGTTTCATTGATTTAGCATGTTCATGAACATAGATACTCAGAATTAGGTATCCCAAGTATTTTATGCAAACCACAAAAATATTTTTTAAAGAATATGGCATGTCATTTGCAGGTCTTTTTCATGCAAGAAGATCAACAAGCTCAAATTAGAGAAGACACAGGATTAAAACAGGGACAAAAATCTGCTGGAAACTGACTAACACATACCCAAGAATGGGAAATCAGATACTGTACTGGATACTATGCAGATCCTATTCACACAGGTTTCAATGATCTGGAAAGGTTAAATTTAGCAAAACCTTGTCTGATGCAACGGCAGTCAAAACAATGGCCCAGTGCGTGGGCCAGTCTCTCAACCCGGACCATTCCTCGCCCTAAACACGCTTTCCAGTCACAAGCATGCTGATTACTTGCTTCTGCACTCGATGTAATAATATCTGCTGAAATTAACCATGGAGGGGGCTTTTGGGAGGAGAGGAGAGGGGGGAAAAGCAGAAACCGTACCACACGCTGTGGGTGAGCGGCAGCATGTAAACACTTAGGGAAGGCTCCGGATTAAAGAGCAAGGTATGGGCGGAGAGTTGTCATAAGCCCAGCAATTTCAACAGCCAATAAACAGATACGGCTGGAGCAGAAAGCGTGAAGTAGTAAACAAGGAGGAAGAGAGTTTTATTTTTTATTTTTAAAGGGTTAAAAAAAAACGGCTCGAAGGGCTCGACAAACAGAAGGAAAAATATACAGCGGGGAGGAGAGGAACAGGTTCTTCTTGTTGTTTTAAAGGCGATGGTGGACGAGAAAGAAAGGCTTTTCACCAAGCAGACCCTACCGTCCACCACCCCCGCGAAGGGCCCTGGAGGGATGCGTGAGAATGCGAGGGGTGGTGGCGTGTCTGAGGCGTGTCGTGTCTGGGGTCCCCCTCCCCCCCGCACAAGAAGCCGACCAGCTCGACCACCAGACATGCTGGGCCAAATCCGAGGGGGCAGCAACGAGCTGGCCCGTGAGGGGGCAAACTCAGCTCACACTCGACGCCGCCGCCGCCGCCTCAGGCACCTGCCGCCGGAGGAAAAACTTTCCGTGCCAGGAAGTTCCAGGCTGGAGGGAGGAGGGTGAGGGTGTGTGTGGACGTGGAAGGGAGAGAAGCTGGCCAAGGGCCTCGCTCCCTACCCGCCCCCCCACCCCCCAGTTCTCAACCGACCGGCTTTTCGAAAGGCCAGCCGTTGGTCACCTCGCTTCCCTTCCCCTCCTCCTCCTCCCTAGTCGTGCCTCTTCGGCCGGCGCTCCTCACTCGCTCTCTCTCCCCGTGTCTGAGGCGCCGCTTCCCCCTCATGGGAGCCCCCCACACCCCACTCCACGGCCACCTCAGCAGCACCGCCGCCGCGTCCCCTGAGGGACCTCACCTCCTCCGGTGCGACGCCGCCGCCACGCCAGTCGCTTCTCCCCATCCCGAGCGCGGGCTCCTCCGTCCGGCAGGCGAGCAGACTATGCCGCAGGCAGGGCTCCTTCCCCCGCCCACCAGCACCAGGCGGTGGCCCCGCCCCCTCGCTCCCTTTTCGCTCCCCCCTCCCTCCCCGCTGAGTAACTTTCTTCTTTCCCGCTTGGAGCGGCGACGCTCGAGCGCCCTCGCTGAGAGGGGCGGGGGGGGGGGAGAGAGAGGGACAGAACCTGAGGAGGCGGGAGGAGGAAAGAGAAGCGGCAGGGCGGGAGTTCTCGCGAGCAGCGCGCTCGCGCACGGGCAGGCCGGGCGCGCGCAGCAGTAGCAGCAGCTGACTGGCGTGGGCGGGGCAAGTAGTCGGGGCAGTCTGGAGCGAGTTCCTGCTCATTCCGATGACTTCAGACGCTGAGGGAGAAGTGGGAAAGGGGAGGGGGGAGAGAGAGAGAGAGAGAGAGCGCGCGGGGAAAATGCCGGCTTCCGATTGGGCAAAGGAAAGGGAGGCCGTAGGGAAACGAAGGCTAGGAGTGATTGGAAGTGCGAGGGCGTGACGTCACCCCAGGAGCATCCAACCCAAGCTCAGGGTTTTGCCCACTCCCCCCTCCTTTAATCAATCAATCAATCAACGCCACAGAGCCTGGGACGGCGGTGGCGAGGGAGGTTGGCCGCGCGCGGGATTCCGGTTCAGGTCATCCTGCGGGCTGCGCGACCCAGAGTGCTGATGAAGGATGCTGGGAAGAAGCCGAAGGTAGAGCTGTCAGCAAGCTGCGGAACTGGAACTGGCAGCCTGCTGGATCATTATTTACCCACACTTCACTCTTAAGGTCTCAGCATCCTGTTTTCACAGTGGCCAACCAGGTGCCTGTACAAACCCTGCAAGCTGGACCTGAGCTGAACAGCACTCTGTGCCCACTCACAGTTCCCGATAACTAGTATTGAGACACATCATTTCCCTGGTAGTGGAGGTAGAACATAGCCATGGTGGCAAGTGCCCATTGATAAGGGGCAGGGCATTTGCTATCAAGCAGCTCCGCTTTTCTTTCTTGCAGAAATCTAATGGATGGAACAACGCTGAAAACATGCAAATAACCCCATAAAAGACCCTGATGTTGGGAAAGATTGAGGGCACAAGGAGAAGGGGACAACAGAGGACGAGATGGTTGGAAAGTGTTCTCGAAGCTACCAGCATGAGTTTGACCAAACTGCAGGAGGCAGTAGAAGACAGAAGTGCCTGGCATGCTCTAGTTCATGGGGTCATGAAGAGTCGGACATGACTAAACGACTAAACAACAACATACCCTTATTATTTTTATTCCGTCACACACACCCTATTCATATCCTATTCTATGGCCGGCAGCAGAGGCTGGTATTGGTGAATAGTTTAGGCACCAGTACTTTGGAAAGGTCCGCTGGTACCCACCCCTGACAAGCCACCACCACTGTCAGGGGGATTCCCAGAGAAGTGTGAATCCGGCTTGGATGTTGTGACAAGACATGTCACAGTGGCAGCAATAGCTCCTAACACCCATGCAGGGAAGCAAGCAGCTGTCCAACGAAGTGGTTGATGCTGCTGCTTTTCTGTCTGCAGTGGGTAGCAATAGGAAATAGGTTGGGCACTGCTGCTTAGAAGGAGTGAGCAGGCAAGGTGAGACTGATCTTTGGGCAAGTGATGGAGGTTAAGAGCAGCCATTGCCTCCACTTCATCACCATAATAATAATAATAATAATAAATTTTATTTATATCCCGCCCTCCCAAGCCGAAGCCGGGCTCAGGGCGGCTAACAACAATAAAACAATACAAAAGTACAACACAAACAACACTCTAAAATCAGAGGACAGGGTTTTGCTTCTAGCATCTCTACTGTCAGGTATCCTCAAGGAGCAGCTTCATAGGCTCCCTCTGGGAAGGCTAGGCCTGTTTCACCCAGTTCCAGTGGCCATGCCATCTAGCACAATGCTCCTCAACCTTGGGTCTCCAGGTGTTGGACTAGAATTCCCATCATGTCCAGCCAGCTTGGCCAGTGGTCAGGGATGATGGGAACTGCAGTCTAACAACACCTGGAGACCCATGATTGAAGAACACTCAGACAGAAAAAGTGAAGGTAGCACCAGATGCTTCTTGCCTGCTCAGGTCAGCAAGCTGTGGAGGTAGTTGCAAGGAGCAGTAGCTGCTGATTTGGTCATCTCCCTCTGGGCGGTGTGTTGGGAGGATTAGACCTCTCCAGGGAAGCTAGGAGAAGTGTCCACCAGGGGATTATTGCTGGGAGCTTCCCAAACCATGGAACCTGCTTTGCCTTGTCTTGTGCTTGGTCCCCTCTTCTTACCTCACCTAGTATCCCTTTGTCTTCCCCTGCCTAGCATATTTACCATCTCTCTTCCACTTGTCTCCCTATGTGCTCTCCCTCTCCCCTCCTTTTCTTGTCCTTTTCTGTGAAGCTGGGAGCAAGTCTGCCCAGGAGAGTCATTTTCCATGAATCCTGGCCCCTGGTTGAGGTTTGTGTAACTCAGTGATGAAGAAAATGTATGCTCATCTGCATATCCTGCTGCGACAACATGGAATGTTCATAAGCATTACAGTGGCTAAGGGAATGAAACTGTGAGCTGTTCATGTGAAAAAGATCATAGGCCCAGACATGGAGTTCATTGAGGGAGTGCAGAGTAGCCTAGGGCTATGAGTCAGAAACCGGAGGGAAGAGTAAGCAGAAGAGGCAGTGGCCACTGAAAAGACAGGCAAGCAAATTAACCTAGGCCTTGAAAGGAGAGGTTAATAAGAAAGGGAAATCTTGGGGCTTAAGAAAGGTGAGAAAATGTGTTCTGTTGCCTGAAGTATGATGGGGGTGGGGATGGCACAGAAGGGTTGAAAAAGCATAGAGGAGGACCATGAGCCAATGACTGATGTAAGCAGTCATTGACTGATGTGAGACTGGGCCATGAGACAGGACAAAGCAGAAGTTGCATGGAGAAGCTGCATGGCAGTCATGTGGAGCATCTTTGGGGAACAGTCTCTTCTGCAGCTGCTAAAATGTCCTCTCTCACTTCTGGATTCCTAGATCCACTTTGACGCTTGTTGGTTTGTTTGAATTTGTAGCCTGCCGTTCACTATAAGGTCTCAGGGCAGGTTATGGACATCTCCAGAACGCAATTTAAGCATCGCTGTCAACTTTCCCCTTTTCTTGCGTGGAATCCTATTCAGAATAAGGGAATTTCCATTAAAAAAAAGGGAAAAGTTGACAGCTATGAATTTAAGTAATTAAAAATAAGTTTAAAACAGTATTTTAAAAGAGTTTTACAATAAAACAGAAGCGGGTACTCCATATCACTCAGCTGTATCCAAAGGTTTGGGCAAAAAGGTGCATCTTGACCTGTCAATGGCATTGGACAGTGACAGGGCCAGGTGCATCTTGGAGAAGAGGGCTTTCCATGCACTGAGGGCCACCACTAAAAAGGCCCTTGCATATGCTGCCGCCCTGTAAACCTCAGAGGTTGGTGATAGTACCAGGAGGACCCCACCTACAGATCTTTACAACTTGGCAGGTCTACGTGGTAGGACAGGGTCCTTGAGATATCTGGGTTAGACTCAATACTCATGTTGTTCTTGCAGTTTTTTTCTAGTGTATACTGCTACCACGCTACCACAAGTAGCTCCAGACCACATGGGAGGAGCTCACAATGTTGCTGTTCTGCATCTCGGCATCATCCTTTGGGCTACTGGCATGGGCTCCTCCTGAGTGGTCCTGGGTTTCCTGTGCTACCTGCAAGCACAGTAGGGAGCAGCGCTGCTGTGATTTCACACTCCTACTACAACATAAATAGTGTGCCTTAGATCAGACTACAGCTCCCATCATCTCTCACCACTGGGCATACTGGCTGGGCTGATGGAGTCCAACAACATCTAGAAGGCCACAAGTTCCCAATCTCTGCTTTAAATGGATAAATGACTCCTGGCTGACATAGCTTGCAAGAAAAAGGCTAGATTAAAAAAAACATGTTAGAAAAATAGATATGTTGAAAAGGGTTAGACAGAAGTGTGGGGAAATAGATATTAGTAGTGTGAGGCACCTTTAATGACTAAAATGTAACTTTCCTCAAGATAGCAGATTAGAAAAGCATAATTTTGTAAAAATAAGAACAAGGTTTGAGAAGCAATACAAAGGACAGTGTGCATCTTATAACCATACCTACCTACATTCTTAGATTTTCAAATTAAAGACAGATTTGATTTTGAATGGAAGGTCATTTTTTAAAATGAATTTACATTTTATTCAATCCAACCATTGGGTATTGTTTAGTTGTACTACTCACCAGACAGTTTTCTTAAATTCAGTGGAAGAATATGCACTTTTAAAATTTATTTCTGATTTCCTGTTGTTTTCTCTTTGAGATGCCTAATAATGTTGCAGATAAATTCACTATGCAATATATATTGGTCAGTTCTAACTTAGTTGGCCTAAGCAGAATAGCATCTTCACAAAGACATGAACTCTCCAAGGCAATGTTTTCTGGCCTTTTCACTTTTTCTTGCTTGGTAGCCAATATCCTAAGAGAAATAGCTGGAGCATGTCAGCAAATTTGTAAGGATGACGCAAGCAACGAAAAGATCAGTTACTTACCCTCTAACACTGACTATGTTTTATTAGGAACACACTTTTCATAATACAGTGTCCAGTTCTAGCATTGCTATGTCATGTGGTGAGATTATTGCAGTTTGCAGAGTAGGGAACATTAGGAAGTTTACAAACAAGTGCTCCTTAAATTGTGGGAGGCTTATTTGTGTCATTGAATTAGAAACTGGATTACCGAGGAAATGAGACGGCTTTTTACAAGGCACATACAGCTCTATTCCCGCCTTTGTTCTTGTTTGTATTAATTTGTGTCTGCCTTCCCCTCTGTTGCTCCAAGCCCAGTATTAACATTAGTCATGATAAATAAAAGAAAGGCACCCTGTTTCATTGGATAGCGAATAGATTTTTTTGCTCTGGCAGGTATGTGGTAGGGATTTTCATAGAACTTACAAAAGAGAACAAATTTGCTTGAGGCAAGTTAAGGGTGAAGGCAATGTGGTTGAAATAAACAAAGCAGCAGCAGCAGCAAGGTTTATTACGTGACTTCTCTGGCTACCGGGAAATGCACAGGAAGGAAAAAACCCAAGAGCGACTGTTTAAAGTATTTACAAGTGTGCCTGAAGCTAAGCTTGTAAGAACTGGAGGATACACACGGGGGGGGGGGAGTGTTCTGAAGAAATGTACAAAGTGAGCTGGGAGGCAAAATTTCGGGCTCTGTCATGATGGGAGATACAGCAAGATGATGGCACCCAGTCAGAAAAGATAGGAAAAGAATAAAATCAATAATAGGCACAATACAGCGTGGAATTTATTAAATGGATAGGAAACTCAGCATCTTTCAGCCTGAGGAAGGTTCCAACTTAGAGGAGAAAATCAGTTCAGAAGACTGGTTCAGGCATAATAACCTTGGACTTATAAACCACGGCTGATCAACCCAAGAACAAGCTATATATAGTACCCCTGGGTATTCTTTCTTCCCCCTGACCCCCTCCCCCTGAGGGGGCAAGATCTGCAACCATGACTTGCTTAAATCACATTTTTCTATTACATCCAAACCAGGAAACTGTTTGAGTCCCAGCTTATTCACCAGGATATGAATCTGGGATTTGATCTTTGTTTCATATCCTGGTTACTAAAAAGGGATTGAGCCACAGTTTCCCAGTTTAGACTTAAAGGTCAACCATGGTTTAAACAAGCCACCGTCTCAGCACCAACACTTCAGGTAGCCTGTAGAGATTTGGCGTAACTAGGGTAAACTGCCTATAAACTGCTTTTCTTGTGAACTGCTTAGAGGTTTAATTACAATCAAGCAGCACATAAATTTTGTTAAATAAATAAAATCTAACTCATGGGCATTAATCTGATTCATCTGCAGCTAAAAATAGAATCCTAGACATGTGTACCCAGAAATAATGTCCCTCTTTTTTCAGGGGAGCTTACTTGCAGGTAAGTGGGTACAGGATCACAGCCTGAAATCCGTATTTAGAATTAAGGCTTTATAAGTCATGTAGAAAGCTCCCTCTATTATTGCTTCCACAGGCCTCAACCCTAAATGATGACTGATTTTTGTGAGCCACTCAGATATTTTTTAACTAAAGGCCAGTACGGTATATAAAGGCCATAAATAAATAACTTCAGTTTCTCCTGTGTTGTGAATGATTATTTGTCTGTGGTAGAGCAAACCGCTGGGCTTTTTCTGGGGGCAAAATCTGAGTTTCTGAATGGGACAGATTTAGGAAGTAGCCCATTAAGGATTGGACAATCCCAAATATCTCATTGACACAACTTCTCCCTTTTAGATGAGGAAGTGCCAATGTCCCTCCGCTTTTGTTACTCCCCTATTCGGACTATGTCCTATTAAGGCATATTTGAATGAAATAAAGCACACATTGTATGGAAAGCAATTTTTGTTTATTTCCATAACCACAAATCATAGATTGTAAATAATTGGGACATGAGAAAAGTGCACCCATAATTAGGATTACACTGGTTTACATGTTTAATATGGAAAACTCCAGGGAATAACACATTATGCAAGCATTACATAGTATCAGTCCTGCCTTTTCACCCACCTGTGGGAAACTGCATTACCGTAGATTAGGAATGGTATTGATAGCCACCTTTTTTGTGCAATTATCCAGGTAATATTTTGCTGCTTTTGCTTGGAGTGTAAGAGGATCCAGTTCCCATTAAATTAAGGTCCCCTTGCATTGGGTAACATCCACACCATATACAGTATTTAAAGCATGTGGCTTTCCCCAGAGAATCCTGGGAACTGTAACTGGTCAAGGGTGCTGTGAATTGTAACTCTATGAGAAGTAAACTATAGTTCCCAGGATTCCTTCAGGGAAGTCATGGGCTTTAAATGCGCTTAAAGTGTATGGCATGAGTGACTTTCGGAGGGCTTGCTAATACAATGGCTGCCTATTCCCTGTTGATCCAAGTTCAAAGTTTTGTTGTTGACATTTAAAACCCCTAAACAACTTGGGATCATACCTAGTAAACCATCTCCCCTGCTAGAGAGCAATCTAATCAAGGAGATCCACCAGCAGATTGTCACAGGTGACAACACAGAAGCAAGCCTTCTTGGTGGACAGCACCCATCTACTTAAATGCCCTCCCATGAGTAATTCGTGAAGCGGAGGCAGTAATGACCTCTCTCTCTCTCTCTCTCTGTTTACCCTGGCTTTCTGGACGCTTGATTTTTATTTTATTTTGTACCCTGTGCTATTTGTGATGTTCACTTGCATTTTGTCTTTATCTGCTTTAAGGAAATGTTATCAAATATTGTTCTTTATTTATATATTTCTTACATTTCTATCCCACCCTTCCTCCCAAAGGAGCTGGGGGGCAGGGGGCAAACATCAGAAAGTTGAAACAATGCAATGATGATGATGATGATGATGATGATTATATTAAGTGGTGTAAAACTTTCTAAGTAAATAAATAGGCCCATTGAATCTCTGTGAGTCTTACTTCTGGGTAAGCACGCAAAGGATTGAACGCCATAGTCAATTCAGTTCACTCTTGAAAACTCCACAAACGAGCTTGTTTGCCAGCATGCAGCTGCATCACAGATAGCATGTGTACAATATCAAAGACATGAGAAACTCAGTGCAAAAGCAGGATTAGGATGGTCATAGTCCTGCATTAAGGAAGGTGACCTATATGGGGAGGATGGTCTGGTCCCAAATGTGATTTGAAAATAATCCTAAGAAGGGAGACTAGGGAAGCCTGGAAGTTGCCCATCAACAACGAAGAAGAAGAAGAAGAAGAAGAAGAAGAAGAAGAAGAAGAAGAAGAAGTAGTTTATTTATACCCTGCCCATCTGGCTGGGTTTCCTGGGGAACAGACTGGACACACACACAGCTCACCTGGCCACAGTCTTGTTCACCTCTATGGTGAGTTTCATTTCTTTTTAAGTTATAGCAATTATTTTGTATCTATGCATATACATTAACTCATGCAAATTACATACAAATTGGTGCCATCCTTGAGTCTCTCTTTTGTTGGTGATGCATTTCCTCTTTTTTGGCAAAAAATAACTGGCTACCTGATACATTATCTAGGCACTGCTTCTTATTATTATTATTATTATTATTATTATTATTATTATTATTATTTATTATTATTATTATTATTAGCCACCCACCCACCTGGGTTGCCCCAGCCACTCTGAACAATCTAGAATGGTTTGCAATGATTGTGGTTTGGACAAAAGATTGGGAGGGGACCCAATCATGGTGAATGCTAGAAGGAAATGAGTCGTTTGCATGCAACTGAAGCAAAAAGCAAATCAGGAACCAGGCTGGAGTACAGTTGGAGGCGTCTTGGTCCAGAGAAGCAGAAGCAAGGGACAAATCAAGGCTAGAGGAAATGTAGGAGGGGTGAGCAGCAAGTAGGAGCTGGTGGCTTGTTGCCTAGAGAAGGGATCAAAGGATGAGCTGGGAACCAAGAGAGAGGCTCCGCTCCTCCCTTTGCAATCAGGAGTTGTTATGAGCTAATAGTGCTGGGACTATCCTCCCATCTGTGGACATGTTTTCATTCCCCAGTGGCTTAAGAGCTCTTACAAATTGGTGCCTGCTTTATTCTCCAGAGCAGTGCTGGTTCCTGGTGCTCCTTCACAATAAAATTAGAAGTTGAGGTCTGTGAATTTACAGACCATATTTTTTAGCGCAGAGGTTCAAATGTGACCTGTGCATGCATTCTCCGTAAAAGTAGGGGGAAAGGCGCGTCCCATTCATTACTTTTATGGTGTATTCTCATTTGTTATCCATTGATTCAACATTCCTCTTCCTTCACAAGTTTCACATTCTCTGTTTCACACATCTTCCACCACGTATCACTTAGGTGACCATGCCATTCACCTGATGAAGTGGGCTCCTGACCATGAGCAAGCTTACATCACAGTAAATTTGCTCACCTTTCAGGTGCCGCAAGACTTTGTTGATACTCTTATTATGTCACCTTTTTGCACCTGGTCCTCGTTTCACTATTGACGCAGCAGCATGCATCACTATCACAGCAAAACTGGTTTTGAAAACACAAGTTTACTAAAGGATTTCATTTACTTAATCAATGCGTAACTTACAGATGATGTCATTTTTATAAGGCCTGTCACATGTAGATATTACTTGTGCAACTGCATAACTCTGCCAACTGCTGGGGATCCCATCCATACACAAATAAGATCTGCATTATGCTATGATGCAAACGACGTATTTCCTGACACATGGGACCTGCAAGCATCTGCAAGAGTATAATGTGAGCATCAACCTGAAGGCTGATGGCAAATTTTGTTTTAAAGTGCACTTTCAAAATTGATCTTATGTACACAAAAAGTTATTAAAGCTGCAAACATTCACAATTGGCTTAATCAAATTAAACTTATATTAAAATGCAACTTTACACTGTTTTGGAAACAACATGCAAAGGTTTTATTGCCTCTAATATACATTTTTAAAAGATTCAATTAACTATTCCTTCATGCAAAATATGTTACTTTCTGAATAAGGAATTAGCATTGTTCTTTGATATATATTCTCTTATTTTACTTTAAACATGATCTAGTGCTTTTTTGGTAAAATTTCAGTCCATTCTTGTATCATTCACAGTAGCATTTTATGCTAATCCTATGCTGTCAAATTGCTGTGTGTATCGGTCAAACAAACATATATGCGTTTACACTGGGAGAGTTTCTCAAGCATTTAATCTTCTATTTTGTTTTATTTGCACATATTGTTTTTTATTCCTGCTTATATAGACACACCTTGTTCAGAATAACATTCAGTAATAAATTGTTTTTCACAGAGGAAGCAGAAATGGCACAAGACTCCACATTTCCTTCATAGAATCAATAGCCAAATATTTTTCTTTCACAGTTCTGCCAGTATCTCTGTAAGCAAGTCTGCCCAAAACAGAATTGACAAATAAACTAGTAATGTGAAAGTATCATTTCTACCACTTCCCCTTTTAATAGGAAAATGCAGCAACATAAAATCAAGCCAGATATTATTTTAATAAACAGAAAGAGCAAAGAGATGCTAGAGAAATAAAAAAGAGAGAGGCAAAACTAGTTTTTCAAAGGTAATGGCCAAGTTATTTTATTTGTGTTAGTAGAACAAACTTAACTTCAGAAACTGTTAACAGCATCAGATGGTATTACATTTTAGCTGCATAAGAAAATGATGTAGCACATGTTGAAAGATCAGAGTATCACCAGACTGATTCTGATGTGTGTGGAGTGCTCCACTCTCTCCTCACAGATCATCTGTTTCTGGAACGCCATTTACCTCTGTAGGGTGTATAGTTATCATTATGGGAATATTCTCAGAGGTCCATCCTTTAGGAGTCCTGTTGAAAGACCGCCTGGTAGAAAGAGGATTGGCAAGGACCATAAATCGTGGATCATTTAGCAGGAGGAAGTTGAAATCTGGTACCTTGAACTTAACCAGTTTTGATGCTCTCTCAAAACCACCAAATGGAGTGGCAACTCTGGACGACGGGGACAAGAGTAAAGGAAAGGTGAATCAAAACATATACTCACTCTGCTTTGAACCTACAATTAAATGGAGTATTTCAGAACATTCATATGGTTTTTCTTTTGAAGCACTTGTTACTGGTTTCCTCTGTAGTACTTTTTAGTAGGTAGGTAGCCGTTATCTCACTAATCCTCATGGCAACCTTTTGAAGTAGGGCACTAGCATCCCCATTTTACAGCTGAGGTGGAAGTGTGGTAGGAGGAGTGTGAGGTGACCAAGGTGATGCAGATCTCTCATCAAGTCTAGCAACACTGGAACAAACCACCTCATTGAGTGAAGGCAGCAGGAGTTCAGTGTGTATCAGACAATAAACCACTGCAAGAACTGTAGCTGTAAGGGATTTACTATTCCGTTCTCTCTAATAATGATGATTTGAATGGAAATAAGCATGCTACCTTACAGAAAAACCTTGAAAAATTCAGCTGAATTGCTTTAGAGAAGTTAATACTGTAGTTGAAACTCATTGCTGCAAATGTGTGTAACTACAGTGGTACCTCGGGTTAAGTACTTAATTCATTCTGGAGGTCTGTTCTTAACCTGAAACTGTTCTTAACCTGAAGCACCACTTTAGCTAATGGGGCCTCCCACTGCCGCCATGCCGCCAGAGCACGATTTCTGTTCTCATCCTGAAACAAAGTTCTTAACCTGAGGTCCTATTTCTGGGTTAGTGGAGTCTGTAACCTGAAGCATCTGTAACCTGAAGCGTATGTAACCCAAGGTACCACTGTAATCTCTTTCTAGAAATGGTCAGAAACGACAGTCCTAGTCTAGATGGAGCAATGCTTTGACTAATTCTAAGACAGCTTCATATGTAATTCTATTTCATAACATATTGTCATTGTTTCCTAATGACATTGCCAAAAATATACACATGAGCTGTCTGGTTCCTCGTAACCTTCAGTCTTGGATATTACAGGCAGATTTCTGAAAGGTCAGGAAATAGCTTTCTAATATTTTAAAAGAAGTACCTTCTTAAAAACAAAATGTGTTACAACTAGATCAAATGTTCAGAATACACGTTTTCTGGATAGGGAACAACATAAAGAAGAGCAGAGTAATTAATTAGTTAAAGTTCAAGAGTAATCTTCTGAAGCAATCATTTGGATGATGTCAAGGAGTTGTAATGCCCTACATTTTATGAAAGCAAAACATGTAATTTGAATCTGACTCATTGTATACAATCAAAACCCAGCATAATAAAGCTTGTTGATTGTAATAGAGAAGTGCAGGTCTTTTACACAGGAAAAAAAATTAGCCTGAGCTTAGGTTCATTTCCCAGTTTTGTGACTTGCGAAAGCAAGTGACCATACATATGCAATGCAGTTACACAACAACTAGGAATGATTAATCACATATAATTGTAGGTTAGAACACAACCATTGTTGTATGTTTCATGAAATGCAGTTCAGTTCCTATGTTTCAAATCTAGCCCAGAGAGCCCCAGTGTTGGTCTTTGTGAACTGATAAAACATTTGAAGGAGGTGGTATCCAGTTTTAACTTTTTTCTTCTAATAGAAACATGGGAAGCTGGCTGATACTGGATTAGATCATGGATCCATTTAGCTCAGCAATGTCTACAATGACTGGCAGTGGGTCTCCAAGATTTCAGACAGGGATCTCTCCCAGCCTTGCGTAGAGATGCTAGAGATTGAACCTGAAACCTTTCACAAGCAAAGCACATGCTCTACCACTGAGCTGCAGTCCTTCCTCAACACCACTATATTTCTTGTACCTTACTTCTGCCCCCCCCATCATTTCCCCCCTTCTTGGTATGGTCAGCAACAGTGTCTAGCAGTTCTTGCAAAAAGCAATGGCTACCAAGCAATCAGTGTGGGAAAAGCAACTTTACATTGCAATAGAAGAAAAGGATGCAGATTTGGATAAATTACTATTGTGGAATCAGTGGCTTAAAAGCTTGTGGCGCATATGTAGTACATGACAACCTGCAGGAGATGCTTTTGTAGCTTGAGGAGTTGGGCTGCTGCATTCAGTGCAGTAACACAGAACAACTTCCAGATGGACTGGATTCCTTCTAGTGCTTTGAAAACAATCCATTTCAGGAGGGGAACTTTGCTTCACTGACAAGGGAGGGAGGCATAACCAGTCAAGCCTGCTTCTTGTTACATCCAGGCTTTCTGTGGCGCCTCACTTCTCACCAAGGGTTCTTCTTTTGGATAGTTTTCCTTCTTGGAAAAAATGATAATAAAGGTGGAGGAAATTTCCTCCCCAATTCATTGCATAATTAAAAACAATGAGTCAAGAGAGTTTTGAGGTGCCTTTAGTGAGGGATAACACAGGTTTCCTGTTAGGGAAAAGGCAGGGCAGTAGTAGTAGTAGTAGTAGTAGTAGTAGTAGTAGTAGTAGTAGTAATTAATAATAATAATAATGGCCAACATGATGCCTGTTCCCTCTGTCTGGGCCATCTTATAATTGTGTGAATGTCATTAACAAGTATTTTTGTTGTTTTGTAAATAGCAGCAGTGGAGAAAGGTGGGCAGCCTTCAGTCCATGGGGATGAAGAGTTTAACCCTTTTCTTTCCCTGCCGCAGTCTCAACATCTCGTCTCTGATGCTGCTGTTTGGATTTCAAGGGAAGCTCCCACTGGCACCAGTGGGGGTTTCCCTTGACATACAAATACCAGAAAAGTAACTTTTGTCATAATCATAGCACAGAGAGCGTGGAACTTGCCCTCCACATTCCGCACAGTTCTGAGGTGATCAAGCTCTGCCAAAATTACTGCTGATGTAACAAAGGTGTGTACTAATTGTATTCTCATCATTAATGTAACATCTTGTTTCTCTCTCAGAGAGGATGGGTCAAATTCAGTGTCCATATGCTGGAACACTTGTCCCACAAATATCTACTTGAATTTTTATTTCTTTTTGCTGCCAAGTGAATAATCTTCTCACTTCTTGTTTTGTTTTGAAAGTTGTTTCCAGGCCTTTGAGTTGCTTGGTCTGCTATCCCATACCCACCTAAGTGGAAGTCCCATTGAATTCAGTAAGACATTTCTAAACAAACTTTTAGGATTACATAGTTTATTTACTTTTTTCTGCTGATGCTGCTTATTGGGTTTAGATCATCTTGACCTTATTTCAGCTACTGCTTTGTGTGTTTTGACTGCTTTATAGTTTTAGTGTGTTTTATGCTGCCTTTTATGGCTTTTGTTGTTTGAGGTGCTGTGCATTGGTTTGGGTCCTATTGTGGCAGAAACTGTGACTCATACGTTTTTTCAAAAATAAATAAATGAAGTAATAATAAATAACATTTTCCTCCTAGGTCTCTTGGATCCTTTTAGCTGTCTTCTGAATCCATTCCAGGTTTGTTATGAATTGTCATAGCCGGATGTGAACACTACACCAATATGGTAGTGCCTGATAACTGAGGGGATGTTGCAGCTGAATTCGGTCTTTTTATCTGAGCCCATTCTATTAAAGTCAACAATAGCAGCTGATTAGAAACACACATTGCTTTCCTGGTGTAAAGCTTTTTTTTAAAAAAAACAGGTTCAGAAGTGGGAGTTGGCCTTCAGTTCGATGATCAGGAATGAGTCTGTGTCTGATGTGAAAAACCCAGAATTACAATTCCTGGAAATATTTCTTCCTGCAGTGACACAACGCCAGCAGAAGGGCCTGACTCACTGAAAGAGTGGTGTCACTATTATATCACTGGGGTCTCTTGAAGGTGATGTCATTTTCTGCATTTTTCCCGAAACAGTAATCGGATTAATTACTTATAATGACTAGAGAGTATAGAGCCTAAAAATAGGCATTTGGTTGTTGGACTCTTATATTCAGCCGAGTAGAAATCCAACAGAAAGAAATATATGTGAGGAGTTGTGGGTTTTTGCTTTTGTTTAAAATACTTGCCCTGTTCTCACCCCACCCCAATCATTGCGTTCAGTTTCCCACAATTTCAGCTGGGTTGCCTTAATTGTATGCTTCGTATGTTCCCCTCGCTGCCCCAAATTTGCTCTGAGTGTCTTTTTGGGCTTCTTTACTCCCACCATTTCCATGATTTCAAAGTAGGCTCTTGCACAGAAAGACTCAGGTTATCAGTAAAATAATGTCAGAGGAGTTGGGGTCTTGAGAACAACTAGGCTTATTACCGTATTGGCCCGAATATAAGCTGCACAAGAACATAAGCTGCACCTTTAAAATTGAAGGGGGGGGGAGATAAAAGACCCCAGTATAAGCCGCTTCATTCCTTGCTGCTCCTAACTGCATGCTGGCCGGGGGGGGGGCATGCTGTGTTGCTGGCGGCCTTTTCCCTTTCTTGCTCTCTTCCTTCCCGGCCTTGGGGGAGAGGACGGGGGACTCCATATGGGGTGGGTGCTACTTTGCCGTGCTCCTGTTGCAGTTTGCCCCGCATTCCTGGCTGCATACTGTAAGGTCACAAATATAAGCTGCTCTTTAACTTTTCACGGTTGGAATTTGGGGGGGAAGTGTGGCTTATATTCAGGCCAATATGGTAAATCTTAGTGGTTTCAGTGAGGCCACCTGTGGTCAGGTTCGCAGCCTTACAGCACAACGCAGTCGAGTTACACACTTTTCACTCCAGCTTAGACCCTATGGGAGATAGAAGGGCATGTTCAACATTAGCTGTACTGTGCCCTTTGCCTTTAAGTGTCACAGGACACTCAGCTGTAGCAAACCATGGTTTGTTCTTGTGAGAGTGTGTCAGGGTAAGCCCCAGGCTTGCTTGCTCCCCACTGCACTTCTTTGTTTGTGTGGGGAAGGGGGGTACGTGAGCTCAAGGTTCACCCCCAGCCTGGTCTTGTAACAACAACAAGCCGTATCGTTTTGTTACATCTGAATGGGGCCTTTGTCTTGATTCACAGCTTATGCAATTATGAGATCACTTCCATCAGCATCTGTTGCATCATTTTATGAAGAGACCATATCCTCGGGAAGAACAGCCAGTACCAGGTTTTGCCATATATGGCATCTTCCTCTCCCCCTTCCTCATCCTACTGCGTGGCTCCAAGGTGGCAAGAAACAGCTACCCAACTTTACGCTGCCCATGTGTTCCCCCCCACTGCATAGCCTTCTGAATGAGGGTGGATCTTGGCAGTCTATGAGAGAAGTTGGTGGCAGCTGCAGGAGGAATCAGAGGCTCCCTGTTGATAAAGGCGGACCAGATTGTGGTTATCTCTATGCCAGGTACAGTGTGGTAGGGCTCCAGTTGCCAGCCACCTCACTCCTTACTCTGAGACATTTGCTTCCTTTGATTCTGCAGAATGGAAATACTAGTCTTGACCAGCTGCTAAAGGCATGCAGTGCCTGCTTCCTGTTTTCTGTAGCAATGGACTGCTACCTTTTGGCTTTCTGAAAGGATTTTTTTGTGTTGTGTTAGTCACTTGGAATTAAATGCAAGCTATTCATTAAAGGGAAAAACACACACACACACCACACGCACTGTTTCAATAAATGAAATTACTGTATCAAGTTTGAATAAGCATGCGCCACAGCCTGGGTGTTTTGTCAAAATGTTCCCAAAATACTTCCAGTCAATGTCAACATGTCTAGAGCTTCTGCTAAAAGCCAAAGGACACCATTTGAAACGTAAACATTTTCTTTCTCTGTTTATCTCTTGCCGTTGGCACACTCGGCTCTTTGTATGCAATACTGTACCTAGATTTTATTTTCACAAGAATTTCACCAGCTTTTTGCTGGTTTTAAAAAGTCTGAAAATGTGGGTGTGTTTTTTTTTAAAAGGTATAAACAAACGCAGAAATTCAGCTTCTTGTTGACTAAAGATTATCTAGTGACGTGAGCTCTCAGATTTCCTAAGGGACAGAGAGAAACATGTGTGGCAACTGCGCCTTCCTTAGATCTTTGCGGGATTAGATCCCAACTCCTAAACCACAATTTACATATCTATAAACCAAGAGAAAGAGGGAGGATATAATGCCTATAAAAATATGCGTGCCAAGATCTTAACCGGTCTTACTCATTAGCCTCATGGCAAACAAAATGGTGGTTGTGGCACCTCTAGTGTAGGGGAATCTCAGCTTGCGATGCAGCCTATTCTGTTCATTCTAAGGTTGATGGTGTACACATATGTGTTAGTTCCTGAATTTAGTGCAATCCTGGATCAAGGGGTGAGGGGCTTGATACATTAATGGAATTAAATATACAGAAGAAAAGTTTTCAGTTCTCCCCAAAGCTTCTCTGGAGGCTTAGGGCCCCCCCTTGAACTATGTGTGATGGGGTGCAGTGTGAGGGACAAGGGAAACTTTCTTTCTGCAAACTTTCTTCCATTCTTTTGTCTTAGGCTCCAAGCCACAGTTTCCACACAAATCCATCTCTTATAAAACTTGGCGTTAGTTTATTTATTTATTGGTCAAAATTACCTGTTAAAGCTCTTAAAGTCAGGCAGCTCTGGCTTTGCTTCAGGCTTAAAGAGTTTGGGATATAAGGCCTCCAACAGCTCTGGGTCGTTGCTGATGGCTTCAATCCAAGGTGATTGATAGTACTTTGGCACAGATGTAGTGTTGAACCTCTCAGGAGGAATTGTCTTCAGTGGTCCAGAATATCCTTCGAGAGGAAAATTATACACCGTGTTTGGATTTTGCAGTAGCAACCTCCCAACTGTCTCACACAACATTCCAACTCATTCTCACCATGTCCCCCTAGGCACTGCATAAGAGGTTCTACATTAATTGTCACTTAAAGATCATTTGATTAAGATTGTGGTTTCAGCCACAATCCTCAATGCTGCTCTTCTAAATTCTGTTGTAAACAATGGATTAACTCTGGCAAGAAAAGTCTAAGGATTTAATAGAATTTCAGCTGTGGCAGTATTAGACAAATATATCTTGGGTGATGGAGAGAAAGGTAGAAGACTGTGAGTGGAAAACTCTCGTCTCATGTGCTCAAACAATTTTTTTTATAACACTGACATATTTAATACATATTCAAAATACACTGTAAAACCTGGAGATTTACCTGCAGTGATCTCACTTTGTAACACACAGGGGCAAAGCAAACTACAAAACACATCAAGTAAACTTTAAGTTTTTTTAAAGGCTTTAAAAAGCCCACCTGTTTCAAATGGCTTTTAATTCATGTCTTTTATGATGGCTCTGGAAAAGACTGGATTATATTTTATTGTACTGTTGGTTGGTGTAGCTTCTGGGATTTAAAAAGTTTTTATTATAATATGTTTGTATTTTTATGGTTGTATTTTGTTCTCCACTTTGGGTGGACTTGTTAGGGACACGTGGCTTACAGATATTTACATAAGGAAATAAATAAGTGTATATACAGACACATGTAACTAGTGTGGCCAAACTGTTGTGGAACCGCATTCAGATCACATTGCTCAGATGTAAAATCTGCCCTGTAAGATCTAGACCAGGAGAAGCAGGTTTGGCTAGTTTCCAGCAGAAACCAACTACAGTATGCACAAAGCTGATTGGCTGGCTCCTGAGATGTCATGAAGCCACTGGCTCTTCACACCCCAGAGCAGTTTTTAAAGGTTTTTTTAAAAACAACTTGTTGAGGGTTTTTTCCCCAAATAATAATAAGGTGCGAAACAAATGTCTAATCATATCAACTTGGAAGATATTTGAAAAATAAAATTTAAAAGACAGGCAGCCTACCTGAAGCATAGGGAAAGAAATGGAGAGAGAGAGGAAATCATTGTGGGATTCAGAAGAAAATAAGTGTGCAGTATGTGATGAGTAGCCGATATTCCTGCATAGTGGGGGGGGGGATTGGACTAGATGTCCCTTGGGTCCCTTCCAGCTCTAAGATTCTATAAGTAAAGACAACTAGGGAGGGAAGCCAAGACAACATTTTTTTTTTTTAAATGCACTGACTCCTTTTTATCTACACATCCTTGCAAGGTATGCACGCATCTATAAGGGAGGGGAAAGCCCATTTCAACATGAGCCGATCAAATTTTCAAAACGTTTATGATGACATGTAGCCTCCAGCTATTTAAGCATGTGTTTGGCCAGTTAACATTAAGCTTCCAAGAGGGCATGTAATTGGTACAATGTACACATCATAACAGCTTTTTTATGTGTGCTTTCTTGTGTGTAAGTTTCACTGTGCACAGTTTACTTTCAGGGAAGTTTGTGTAGGATTCCAGCCTTAATTAAATAAATCTATACATAAATATGGTGCTGAATCCATTATGCTGCAGTCGCACAAGTGGCGAAAAGGCTGTGATCAGTTTACAAATTATGCCCCAATAAATCTCTCTGTTCTTGTTTTGAAAAGGGCAGACAAAGAAAAGACTTCTTTGTCTCTCAGTGCCTCTAGATAAAGGAAACACGTGTCCTTGCTACTGTATAAAATGTTCTTGCTACAAGAGAGCCAAATTGTCCTCCTATTTACTCTTGTATAAGGGTTTTCTTTCAAACATTCTTTCACGCTAAATATTGTATAATTGGTCAAGTCTGCATCCGCTGAAAGATTTCCCCTAACAACCAAAACAGACAGATAGATTTGTAGAGCTTTGTTGTGCATAAGATAACTCTGTTTGTGTGACCTCCCCTGACCTTTTTAATAAGATCTATTCATTTATGATTGGTTTCAAATAAAGAAGCTACACATTTAGTAGATCCAGGCCGAAGAACTTTGTGCCAACATTCTACAGATAGTAACTCAAAGATATAATCTCACTGAATTGGGGCCTTCACAGGTTTTAGCACAATAAATGCAAAAGAATAAACCAAACCTCCTGCTTCAAGCTTGAACTTTTGTACCGGAGCATTTATATTTCCATAACAAGTGCTGTAGATTGTATAGAGGTAAATCCTATTCTAACCTCAACCAGTAACTGCTGCTATTATGATGGCAACATGGAACATGATTTATTTTAATGCCATTTATTTTATGAATTGCTTTTCATGTATCAATTGCTTTTTATTTCAAGGTGATTTAAAATCATACAATAAAAAGGGCTGAAAAGAATTGCACATACAAATGACTTATTTTGCACTCTGGACTATGAATGAAAGGATTGGGGAGAATAACCCTCATGCAAGACAAAAAAAAATCAACCTTGATTCACATGGGACTACTTCATATTGTGCTGCTGATACTCCATCAAGTTTAATGGCAGATTTATGTGTTGGGAAACAGTGAAGACAGAGTTATCATGTGGTAACTTTTGTCCCTTTTGCCTTGGCCATCTCACAGAGGTCATAGGTGACTCATCTATGCTAAAGATATCACATAGTAGGTCTCCTCTATGGAAGAATTTTGATTGTTTTTACTTTGCCCAGAAAATAAGAGGTTTGTCTGGCTGAGATGTTCCATGGTGGCTTACCTGGGGCAAGGGTTTCGGGGTTCGGTGGACTCCGTGGATCAGGGGTATTAGGAGGTGTTGTTGGCGCATGCTCTTGAGCTGCCTCCATGCCGCTAGCATCCAACTGAATGCACTGTATGACCTCGCTGCGCTGCATTTGAATGATAAGAAATAGCACAGCTATCAGGTTCATAGCAGAGACGCCAAAGGACTGCTGAAAACAGTGTCCTGGTTCCTTGGTGTTTCTTAACTGGCAAACTGATACACTAAATGCTTTGTTCAAGCATCTTCTTTTTCCCTGACCACTTTTTTTCATTTTCCGGCCTTCCTATCCTGCTGTCTGAGCACCACATACTCACAAGCACCCCGCTGAACTGCTGAAGTGTTATTCTTGCTTTAGACTTGTGGAATGAAGATGCCACAGAGATTAATTGGCTTTCTAAAGCTGGAATAGAAAGTATCTGGCAAGTTGGGAATGATAGGCCTCTTGTGCTCTAGGGAAACAAGTTATCTCTTAAAATATCCTTTTTCCTGAAGCAAAGGCTGTCAAATAGTGCCCTAATTTTAAAATGATGTACTCACTGTCCCCAACAAAACAAACAGACCTTATTCCAGAAACCTCACTACTTCAAGTGCCCTGATTCAGTTTGGATCCAGGTACATAATGGGGGGGGAGGGGTTATAACCTTCCTCCCTTGACACCATGACCCTGATTCATACACACACACACACACACACACCCCACCCCACAAAGTTGCTATTAACTTTGGAGGGGGAAGTATTCTAGAATGGTCCCTCCTGCCCAAGTGCAGCAGTCCTGACCCAAATTGCCCTTCCTTGTTTGTCTTAGCAAAAGAAAAAATACGTTGGGAGATGCATTAGCACATTTCCTGCAACACCTTTGTGATGTCAGAGAGTTCTCTAAGAAGGCCTTGAATTTAATAAAACATCTAGTCACAAAGCTGTCTAATAGCTCCAGCAATTGAGAGGGCTCTGATGGTTTCCGCCAAGTAGGACTCACACATAGAACAAATGACGTTTCTGAGTGATGAAAGAAAATTGGGGATAAGTAACTGCTGTAATATTTAGGATGGAAATATCCCTCCAAGATGGAATTTGCCTGTTGACTTGATTGGCAGCTTCCCCTCTCTCCCCATGCAGCTGAAATTCCCCATCTGTTAAGGAATTCTATCTTCCTTTGTGTTTGGTCATGCTTACCTCACTTGGACACCTAAATATTGGCTTTATCCCTAAGCAGTATCCATAAAGAATTCCCGCAATGACACCTCAATTTGTAATCATAATAATAACCTTAGTGCAGGCCACTTCACAAAGATTAATGACAGGCTGGAGTGAGCCATTTTTTCTGCTGGGTCATTAGTTCCATGGCTGCATCCGAAGCCTTAATCATTGTTTCTTTAACATAGAATTAGAGCGCTCTAAAAAGTCAGAACCTTATTTTAGCCATGACATTGAAATGAAAAGGTTTGTAAGTATAGGCTGCCTTTGAGGACAATTTTCTGTAGGTATGGTGGGGGGGGGGGGAGAGAAATATGAACAAGGCTTTAAAACAAGAGTCCTCGACTGAGAAATTCAAACAGATTTTGTCCATCCATAGGAGCCTTGACATATCACAAGATTTACAATGCAGTTGTTTCCATGTTTACTCAAAATAGTGTCTTTTAATGTAATTTACCCCCTAGTTACCCAGCAGGGCAACATCTGCACCATACATTTAAAGCATTTGTCTTTAACACTTTAACAGTCATGGCTTCCTCAAAGGGATCTGGGAACTGTAGTTTGTGAAGAGTTGATTGTTAAACCAGAATGGGAACTGTAGCTCTGTGAGGGAAACAGGAGTGTCCTATTTTTATTTTTATTTAAAAAAATATTTATATACCATAGCATCATAGAAATGTGGTCTGAATAGCCCTAGAGGGTCATCTAGTGCAGCCCCTTTCAATGCATCTACTGCAAAGGAAACCATTAAAAAAATCGTAACAACTCTCAGGACCCTTAGCAAACTACAGTTCCCATTTCTTTGTGGGGAAGCCATGGTGACTGAAAGTGGCATAATACTTGTACTGCTTTAAATGTATGGTATGGATGTGGCTTAAGTATACTGTGGATTCCAGCTTTAGAATCCCTAGGCTAGTGCATGTAGTTATGATATGGGTTTTGGAGGTAAAACAGTAAGGACTGAGGGGGGAAAGTATAGCAGTTTATGCACAGAGTGTTAAGCTAGTTTTCTAAAATAGCTTCCACCTAAAAAAGGCAGCAAAGCAACCCCTTTGTCTCTCTGGAATGCAGAGATGTTTTTACTGGCATTTGTTTGAACTGACCTGAATAACTTGGTGCTTTGCCACTTGTGAGTGATGATCGTTTCCCATATATCTGGCAACAAGAACTGTAAGCTACACCACGTCAATGCATTTCAACTGACAACAAAAGATTGAGCCCATCTTTTCGAGTCCTGGTATGGTGTCCTTTCCAGTTCTTAGATTGCCTCTGTGGCCCCCTAAGTCTAAGGGTGCATTCAGACATGGGGAAACATTGTGCTTGTTTCCCTCATTATGATATTAGCACTTTTGTCCCATTTTCTAAGGTTCTTTTCACAATGCAATACCCATTGTGTTGTGGAATTGTGGCTTTGGGACAGATAAACCAGCATGTCAGTTTCACTTTTTGTTTCAATTGATACTGTATGGACCCTGTTTAATACCCTTATACTGTCTAGATTTGATCATTATAATGCTCTCTGGCATAAGATAATAATCTTCAGTCACATTCCTTTCCTCCTGTTTTAGGTTCCACAGCACATTTAGTTTGTCTTGTACCCTAAGTTTACCCATTCTTCTCTTCTTCTTTCTGCTCTTCCATTTTCTTATAAGATCCAATCTAATCTTCCTTTAGTAGCTTATGAATATCTCAATACTCCGGCTTCTTATCTTTCTGATTGCATAGCTCTAGTCCTTCTCATTCTTTATGTCCTAGTAGTACTTTGCTTCTTGTCAACCGCAAAGTCTTATCTCTTATTTGTACCCTTTTCCTCTTTTTGTTCCTTATCTCTGGAATGCCCTGCCTCCTGATGTCAGAACACCTCCATCATTTTCCCCTGTTTTAAACCACACCTGAATATTTGTTGTTTTCTCTGTTTTTTTCAGTTCCGGTTCCTTTCCTATTATATCCCTTCCTTTCACAATCTTACTTTGCCTTTTGGATTGCAAACTGGGTGCAGGACCTGTCTGCAATCTAATTTTTTTGTATGAGGCTATGCTTGGTAGCCTTTCAACAATAATAAAAAATTGTCATATTTTTGACGTATCCATTGCTATTTCTTCCTATCTGTATGGTTCCTATCTCTTCCCCTTGCTTCTATATTCTTATTCTTATTATTTTAATTTATACCCTTCCTTCTTCCCAAAGGACCAAGGGCAGCATATGCTTATTTATTTTTTTATGATTTAGTGTTCTCACCTTTTATTCTAGTCTACTTCCTTCTGCCCTTTGCTATCAGTTTCTGGGCTCTTAACTGTTCTGCTACCTCATATCCTGTCCTTCCATGCTGAAATCAGATTGCTTTATCCCTTGTCTGCAGTGGCTTATGATAGTAGTATCTTGTTTTACATCTAATATTCAGGACTGTAGTACTTCTGGCTATTAAACAGAGTGAACGGCAGACAGACCTTTTTAAGCGCCTTGAGATTCTTGTTCTTGCTGCTGATTTATTCACTTTGATGAGTCACTAATTGTGCAGGCCAGACATGCACAAAAAAGTGATAGAGTGTAAAATACTCACATTTCTTGGCTTGCTGGATAAAAAGTGAAGATTTTCATATGTGTATTTGTCAGATCTTCGTTGGCGCATCTTGAATAGCCGCGCTCCTCTGTTACTTAACAATGACAACTCTTCCAACATGATGTCCCTGGGGATACTGACCTTTTTTCCAAGGTCTATTCCAGGTGATTCTGCAAAATAATATAAGTACACATTTCTTAGAAAAATTCTTCCAGGTAATTGGTATGAGACGTAAAGAAGGCTGATCGCCGAAGAATTGATGCTTTTGAATTATGGTGCTGGAGGAGACTCTTGAGAGTCCCATGGACTGCAAGAAGATCAAACCTATCCATTCTTAAGGAAATCAGCCCTGAGTGCTCACTGGAAGGACAGATCCTGAAGCTGAGGCTCCAATACTCTGGCCACCTCATGAGAAGAGAAGACTCCCTGGAAAAGACCCTGATGTTGGGAAAGATGGAGGGCACAAGGAGAAGGGGGTGACAGAGGACGAGATGGTTGGATAGTGTCTTCGAAGCTACCAGCATGAGTTTGACCAAACTGTGGGAGGCAGTGGAAGACAGAAGTGCCTGGCGTGCTCTGGTCCATGGGGTGACGAAGAGTCGGACACGACTAAACGACTAAACAACAACAACAACTGGTATGATTCAGCTAAAGTTAAGCTCTAGTAAATCCTGTTGATTTCAGTGGGAGGGTTCAACAGAGGCAAAGCAAAGCTGAGTGTGATCTCTTACGCAAGAGACCATCAGCGGAGGTTTTTGCCTGTAGACATCACGAGAAGGGTTTTCACTTGCCACAGAAACCCACTGGGGATTTGGGAGGGGAAAGGCTGTTACTTCCATACAGATGCTCTCACTTCATAAATTTATGAAACCAACATATGTAGTCTAGATTAAACCAAAGATTCATGTTGCTAGGATGCATGGGATACTAGGATACACAGTCCCACACATGCAAACCATCAGGGGAAAATGGCAGGGACTGAGTCACTCAGTGGTCTCTGGGCTCCAGAAAAGTATTATCAGTGGTGCACTGACGACAACTGGACACCTTCATGGGGCATTGGTCCATAGAATCTCTATGTTCAGAGGCAGGATAATAGAATTGTAGCGTGGGAAGGGACCCTGAGGGTCATCTAGTCCAACCAATGCAGGTATTTCAACTAAATAATACATGACAGGTGGCCATCCAACCTCTGCTTAAAAACCACCAAGGAAAGAGAGTCCACCACCTCTCATGGAAGTCTGTTACACTGTCCAACAGCTCTTATTATAGGATAATATGGATCCCACTGAGTTCCAGTTGCTAGAAAGCAACAGTTAGGGTGGGGAGTTATTGCCTTCATGCTATGACCATAATAAAGATTTAGATTGATTGTATTGACGTGGGTTTTCTGGAGTCATTTGGGTGGCCAATGAGGATCACTCAATGGATTTTTTGTTTATCTGAATATCTTAGTCCACTGCTGACATTAATTGTGTCCACTGATATATATGAGTCCTCAAAGCACTTAACTTTGACTGGATGATACTTGAACTGGGATATCCAGTTTCTACACTGTTATGGGAGGCCCGGGAGGCCTTGGCAGGTTGCAAGGGGGTGTCTCTGAGGGTACCCACTGGTGCCATATTGGGGACCCCAGATCTAGAAAATATGGACTGAGTTTTCCCACCTCCCAGTCAAAGAATACAATCAGAGCTCTATCAGAGAAAAGCTCTTTTATGTACCATCTCTCAGCTGCATAAAACTATGGGACCAGGGTCTCTGCCATTTTATTTTATAGTAGGAAATACTATTTTTCCACAGACAAATCCTCTTTATTTTTAAATTTCTGTCTTATGAATCTTGAATTATCCCCAAATGTTTTTCCCTGGCCAGCCAGCCAGTTGGTATTTTCCACAGGAAAGTGGGAGAAACTCAAAATGAATCTTCCAGAAAGTAAGTGTGGTTTTAGTCTGGCAGTCCTCTTTCAAATGTAAATAGCAATGAACAAAAAACTCAGAAAATGTGTTTTGAATTGGGTAAGTTCAGACCTCAAAAACAACAGCAGGACATCCTGTGTAGCATGAAGAAGGTTAATAAGCTGTGTTAATTAATGTGGTGTTATGAAACTTGCAGGGAGCAATTCTCAGAGTGCTGAAACAACAATGAAGGGTAATGTATTGTCTCTGCTGCCTAACAGTGCAAAAGCTCAACATTTAACTACATTCTGTATGCAGGGTGCAAGTGAGTGACTTTTGCTTCCCTTGCAGACCATACAACACATGTTGCTCTCTAGATGCACTGATTTATTTATTTATAGCCTTTATATCCCACCTTTTTCTCCAAGGATTTTAAAGTGGTGTACACAGTTCTCCCCTCATTTACCGTATTTTTCCGTGTATAAGACTAGGTCCCCCCCCAAAAAAATGTCAAAAATTAGGGGGTGTCATACACGGATACATCTTCCCGCCATTTTCTTAAATCTGAGTCCCCCAAAATAGGGGGTGTCTTATACATGGGGGCATCCTATAGACAGAAAAATACAGTAATCCCCAGATCAGCTTTCAGGCAAGTGAAACCAGAACCAGAGCCAATCTCCTTACCCATCCTGACTGCCTAACAGTTGACCAGTATTGTAAGAGCTAAGAATGCTGATCACAGATTTAGAAATAAGTTCAGAGAAGTCAGTAGCTCACAAAACATTTTACTAGCTTGTCTGCCTATACATACCAACACAAGTCATTTGTGGCATATCCACAGTCCTCCCTCATTCCTCAAATGACTGATTTCTCATAGAAAGAAATTTCCCTGCCTGGCCACCTGGAGAAAATTCTTACTTGCCCCTGACAAAGAGCTGGGTGATAAGCTGGCATATGGAACTGGGAAAATGCATGTGCAAGTGTTGTTACATCAACAGCAATCCCTGACTTTCTGGGTTGGAGTTGGTGATTGAAGCCACTATGAATAAGAACCAAGCATTCATTCAAACAGCTTGACTATAGTTGGAAAACTAAATTGAACCATCTTATTTGTTTAAAAATGCTGCAGTCCTATGTGTGTTTATTTGTCAGTATATCCCACTGAACTCAGTAGGATTTACTTCCGAGTAGATGTGCACAGGGTTGAGGACAAGAGATTTCAAAAAGAACTGGTAGCAGTCAGTTGCATATTTGTTTTTCTTTAAGTATTTGTGCTTATGCTATCCTAAGTATAAGAATTTACATTTACACCATCAAAATAACTAACGAATAAAATCCTACAGCAAAATTCCCCAAGGTTATTTGTAACATCGTAGCATAAGATTACAGCAAATAAAGCATTGGCACATTAGAATCCAGCTGCACCTATGAGAGATATGTCTACTTCTGGATAATATTCTCTTTCTGTACCATAATCAACTTATTCCAACCAAAAATCAAAAATACTTTCAGATTTCAAAATGGCATTTTGGTTTAGGTCTGGACTCACTGCTTTAGGCTGTAATCCTAAACACACTTAACTAGGGATTAAAGCCCCTACTGAACTTTGTGGGGTGTACCCTGGAATAAACATGCTTGAGATTGCACTGCACAACTTATCTTGTCTTAATAAAACAGGGTTTGCTGGCTTTTGCAGACTGACCTCTTGTACATCGCTTGCTAGTGAACGTTATATATTTGAACTTGATTAATCCTTCAAACACATGCTTCTCTCGGCCTTTCTGCTCCAGAACTTTCATTAGTCATCTCATGTTTCAAGTGAGGATTTAAACCACTTTGTGTGTCTAGGCAGCTTCCCAGAAATGTTAAGTGTAAGATTAATTTGAGCCTTCTGTCAATTAAAACATAATTCTGCAGTCTGTTTCAATTAAGCTGTGCATAGATCTTGTCTGACGCTAGCTAAGTGCAAAGAGGATGAAGAGAAGAAAAGGTGGAGACAAGAGGAAGCCAATCTCATATAGGAAATTCACACGAGAACCCAAAATACAAGGATTCCTACCAACTTCTGTCAGCCATGGAGCAGTAGACCCAGTCAAATCAATGGACTTGTTCAATTTAATTGGCAGTTCTAGGCACACAAACCTGGGACTTACTCCCAGGTAAGAATGGGTGGATTTGTCCATTTTCGTTTCTCTACATTTCTAATTTTTCCAATAGAAACTTCAGCCCTCTACATTTCCACAACATTTTGTGGGTGGTGGGGGGCAGGGATGTTATGTCGTCATGGAAATTTATCAGCATTTTATTTTGAATTTATTCTAAAATACACATTTTTGTATGCAATTTTCCTTAGTGTTTTAATTTTTGCATTTATATACAGTAATGCATTTTGTGTGATTTTTCTTTTTACTATTGTACACATTTTTATGCACACTTTACCCTAGTATATGCATCTTTATTTTTAATTTTACACATTACTTGGCTGGGGAATTGCATTACAAAATTCAGAGAAGTGAAGATTTTGAAGGTTAGTTGTGTTCCGGTTCCCATATTGTTCTGGAAGGTGTAAATTAAGGAAGTTCATCTTTAAAAGCAAACTGCATCAAATTTCTTCCCCATCCCTACTCCCAGGAAAGTCCTTTTGAACCCAAACAGGCTCATTTCTGAGTAGACTTATACAGAATTGTACAGTTAATTAAGCAATTCTTCAGATCTAATGCAGTTTACACTGCCATAAACGTCACACTATGTTGATGTTGTTTATGAACACAAATTTGTATGATGGGGGAAAGATGAAGTTTATGGTGGGAAATGCAGATTCTTCCAGAGAGGGGATGAATTTATCTTTCTCTGGAGAGATTACAGCACTTCCTATGTGAAACAAAATGATTTAGTGGATATAAAGGAAATAATACAATAAAAGGGAAATAATATAATATAAAGGAAAAAGCCAGTCAACAGATACCAGAAAATGTGGCTTTCTGGGCTTATTATAATATTTTACATCTGGCTCCTAAACACAACACATGGACTTACTGAAACACATTGGACAGGGTGATTTGATTGGTGAAATTACTTAATTAAAAAAAGAAAGTTTCGAATTAAAAGTGTTTAAGATGTCCTTTTCCCTATTATTTTTTTAAAAATCATGTTTTCTCCATTATTAAATAATAAAACCAAATTTCCACCATTATTATTATTATTATTATTATTATTATTATTATTATATCTGCTCATCAGATTAAAGGGACAGAACTAGGGTATTTATGGTTGAATTATAGCTCAGTCAGTAGAGCATGAGGCTCTGAAGGAGGGTTTAGGCCCCCACGTTGGGCAAAAAAGTTCCTACATTGCAGAGGTTTGGACTAGATGACTCTCATATTCCCTTCCAGCCCTACAATTCTATGATTATGTGATCTGAAGAAACTTCAATGTGTTCTGCCTTTCATTACAAAATTATGGCTTGGATCGCTTCCTTTCACTGATGACTCCTTCCACTAGAGAAAGGGAAGCTTTTGAATTTGGACCTATGTGTTTTGTAGCACCAGAGAGCAACAACGCTTTAAAAGCGAGAGAATGAATGATACTTCCCCAGCCCATGTAGAAATAGATGTGTTGCCATACCCTTTCTGAAAATAAAATTCATATGTGAGCTAATAAGGGGCTGTAATAACTCTTAGGCACTATGATCCCTTTTCAAGTTTAGTATTTAATAATTAAAATAATTAACACCGTGTAACTAGCTGCACATGCTTTTGCTGTGGTCACAGCAAACCTCTTGATGGCCTAATTGTTTTGATCCATGGATGCATGAAATGGCCGACTGTCCATAGACATAGCTGTCAACTTCCCCCCTTTTTTAAGGGTAATTCCCTTATTCCTCACAAGAAAAGGGAAAAGTTGACAGCTATGTCCATAGGATGCCAGGTTAAATGGTGGCAGCCCTAGTATGAGGGAGAAAAATTATGCAATGGGAGTCTCTATGAAGTATGTGTCTATCTGCCTTCAGTTTGCAGATTCAAGGGGAACTTCAGTGCTGTGTTTTACAATTTCTGGATTCATGTCATTACTAGTTTTAGGTTCTGTTTCCAGTCCACAGACAGTGCAAGCGAGGATCTGAGCATATGGTATTCAAATGACCACTTTCCCTTGTGCATATACTATCTGGGCTGAATGGAAATACATTCAGAAATGGGGCCATATGGCACTGCCCTAACATACGATGAAACCAGGAAATAAATTAACCACAGAACACTT
This sequence comes from Podarcis raffonei, assembly GCF_027172205.1. Classification (NCBI taxonomy): domain Eukaryota; kingdom Metazoa; phylum Chordata; class Lepidosauria; order Squamata; family Lacertidae; genus Podarcis; species Podarcis raffonei. The sequence continues at coordinate 52,826,709 of NC_070610.1, forward strand.
GAAGTCTTTGGAAATCTTTTGCAAAATCCATCTCCCTGCCAGCTTACACTGGTATGAGGGAAGGTCTCCTGAAAAGGCAGGTCACTGGATTTTCTCCTGCTCTCTAACAGGGCTTATGATATCACAAACAAGCCAGTGGGGGAATGCCTAGTCAAGCAGATTTTTGTAATATTAACTTCAAAATGCAGCATTCTTCACCATTTCAGGAAACACTTTTTTCACATTTAGCTGACATGTGATTATTAAAGTTTACGATCACACATCATCTTACTCCAAAAAACTCATAGTGACATTTCTAATAATAATAATAATAATAATAATAATAATAATAATAAATAAATAAATCAGGGTGTACTAGAAGAACTGGGAGCCATAGAGCTATGGGTGTATATGCCCTGGTTTCTAATAGAGAAACGTCAAAAGTTGGTTTCCAGGTGGAAAAATCTAAATTGGAAACAGAATTGCTAGAATCCAAAACTAAGACCTTGTCAAAAATGTATAACTTGCTGCTGAAATGGAATACTCAGGATGAGACGGTTAAATCTGTAATGATTAAATGGGCACAAGACATAATATTTTGTTTGCTGACTGGGAACAGTTGTGGACCACCGGGATTAAATTCACGGCATGCAATGCCTTAAGAGAGAATATTATGAAAATGATATATAGGTGGTACATGACCCCAGTCAAGCTTGCAAAAATCTATCATTTGCCCGATAATAAATGTTGGAAATGTAAAGAGACTGAAGGTACATTCTTTCACCTTTGGTGGACGTGCCCAAAGATTAAGGCTTTCTGGGAAATGATATATAATGAACTGAAAAAGGTATTTAAATATACCTTCTTGAAGAAACCAGAGGCCTTTCTCTTGGGCATGGTCGGCCAAGTGGTGCCAAAGAAGGACAGAACTTTTTTTATGTATGCTACAACAGCAGCAAGGATACTCATCGCAAAGTATTGGAAGACGCAAGACGCAAAGTATTGGAAGACGCAAGATCTACCCACTCTGGAAGAATGGCAGATGAAAATGATTGACTGTATGGGACTGGCAGAATTGACGAGCAGAATCCGTGACCAGGGAGAAGAGTCGGCTGAAGAAGATTGGAAAAAATTTAAGGACTATTTACAGAAACATTGTAAAATTTAAGAAAGTTAGATGGTGTTGGATTGAAACTGAGAGGTTTCTAGCTGCAATAATATATAAGAACATAGATGGGGAAAAGAAAGGGTTTGAAAAATAAGGTAATGTTATAAGCTGTAATGCTTTAAATGAAGGATTTGCTGAACAAATAATCTTAATTGGGATACAAGAAGGAGAAGTATGAGGAGGTCTGAGAAATTTGTTATTTAAAAGTATGGTTTATGAATTTTATGTCTGTGTTTAATGTTTCTGTTTGTTTTGTTTGTTTGTTTGTTTAAAAAAATGGAAAATTTAATAAATATTCTTTAAAAAAAAAAAGAGAAACGTCAGACAGCAAACCCATCCAACAAAATGACAGACAAGTGACATTTCTGGAAGAGGCAGGGGAAAATCTTATCTAGCCACTAGATAAGAACAGCCTGGTTTTGCATGTGAGTGAATATGTGTGCATAAACTGACTGAAGAATGTTTGGGTGTTTAGATGTGAGATTCAGCGTTTGAGGTTGGTGAAGAGAAGAGGGTGATATGATCTGGGGGCCTACCCTCAGTAGTGGTCTTCAGATGAAGGCTGCTTAGTTCCACTGTTTCGTCATCTCTATAGTAAGCCATAGGGACGCGGGTGGCGCTGTGGGTAAAAGCCTCAGCGCCTAGGGCTTGCCGATCGAAAGGTCGGCGGTTCGAATCCCCGCGGCGGGGTGCGCTCCCGTTGCTCGGTCCCAGCGCCTGCCAACCTAGCAGTTCGAAAGCACCCCCAGGTGCAAGTAGATAAATAGGGACCGCTTACTGGCGGGAAGGTAAACGGCGTTTCCGTGTGCTGCGCTGGCTCGCCAGATGGCCACGTGACCCGGAAGTGTCTCCGGACAGCGCTGGCCCCTGAGATGGGCACACAACCCCAGAGTCTGTCAAGACTGGCCCGTACGGGCAGGGGTACCTTTACCTTTATAGTAAGCCATATTTCCTACTGCTTCTTGTGGAAATGTAGATCAGTCAAACAAGCCTGTCAGAATTCTCCTCCAAAGATGGCAAAAAACCCTAATGCAAAACATTTCTTAACAGAGATTAGTTGGGAACTGCGCCTTGAATGGTTGGATAAGACTACAGACAGCTTTGAGTGGGTGGAGGCGGAAATTGAAACACAGCGTATATTACAAATATCCTTGTGGGGTTTTTTGTTGTTGCAATTTTTGAAAATACAAAAGACAGCTCTAAAACTGAGGAGAGATGCATCTTCCCTGCGTGAATAGTTCTGTAATAGGGAATCCAGACATATTAACCCCCCTCCCCAAATAATATTCCGAAAGTCAATCCCAGGCAGAATGTACATCAGCTGTTAGATTACTTCATTCCTCCACAACAGTTGTTCATCTGAAAATAGCTTTCAAATGAAAAGAGGCAACTACAAAAGGATTAGTTACCATAGGCAGCATGATAGCCCCATGAGATTATTTATGGCAGCACACCCAGAGGCAAAGCTGTAAGAAAGTTAATGCTATAAGATTAAAAAGAAAGGTTAGAGAGTGACAAGGGACATACAGTCATAACAGGGATTTAACGCTATACCATTTCTCTGGATTTCTTTCATGATGGCGGATGCTTGCTGCCTCCTCTCTTTGACCATGTCAGAATGTGAGAGCATTGCAATAGTCCGGTGCGATTTTCTTACTAGAAGGAGAAGGGAAAGAGACATTTTGATGCTATTCAGTAATGGCCTCAGGAGCTGAATAATATTCTGCGTTTTTCACTTCAGCTATTGGGAACTGTTTCTTGCACACAGAGGAAAGGATGCATGTTGTGCTAACACTGCATATGAAGCCCCAATGAGTCAACTGTTTCTTGAATGTACAAAGCGAACTATGTGACACAGTGACACGGGCCTTCTTACCTCTTCGCATGCCTGCTTATCTTCACAAGGATGGGCAAGCCTCCTTCAGCTTCCATATTGTATATACAGTGGTACCTTGGGTTAAGTACTTTGTTTCAGAGGTCCGTTCTTAACCTGAAACTGTTCTTAACCTGAAGCACCACTTTAGCTAATGGGGCCTCCTGCTGCCGGAGCACGATTTCTGTTCTCACCCTGAAGCAAAGTTCTTAACCCAAGGTACTACTTCTGGGTTAACAGAGTCTGTAACCTGAAGCGTATGTAACCTTAGGTACCACTGTATAGTTATATACCCATCCATGAATGACTTCAGTGTTATTTTCATACCTGCAGCCTCCGAAACACCACATCTTTTACAAACCCTCCAAAAATTGATGAAATAGTCAAATCTTTGAGCTAGCGCATGTTATTCAGCAACCATCTAGATAAATAAGCATTGCAAAACAAGTGCAAGAAATTGTATGTTGTCCATTTACTGTTCGTAAGTTTAGAAGTGGCCGGCTCATAGGACAACCAATGTCAGATTATTTCAGGAAACAATACACTTACCTTATTGTTCTGGAGAACAGTGATCCTGATGCTTTGGGTGAAGTTTATGGAGTTTGTGATGAATGGGGATGACCTATCCGGTCCCGAGTGATTTCTATGCTTGTTCTTGGGTCTGCATGATGCCTTGTACCAAGACAAACTGGGGACTGACCCTCTCTAAAAAGATTGGCATCTAACTGACATAAAGTAACTATTTATAGAAGCAAACACTCCAGCCACTCATATCTTCCTGGCGAAAGAAGAGAACAGAAAGGATTCTGCCGCACGCACCACAACAGTGTGTGTATCTCTTCCACAGCTTGTTGAAATATTTGATAGAACACTTCTTCATAGTTGTACAGCTTGTCCCATCATCACGTTTGAGAATGATAATCTCCACATTATAATTTAGAAGAAAGATATTTTAAAAATACGGTCAATTAAATATATGGATGGGAAAGACTATATTTGATGGGACTGGAATGGACTAATCCTTTGCTGAAAGATAAAACCATGCTTGTATACTGCCTAATAGCTGAAGTTAGTGTTGAACAAAGACTGCACTTAAGATTCTGCAGAGTTGTCTGCACTGAAAAACAATTTTCATTTTGGGTGGGGGGTGAGGATAAAGTCCTATATCACAGTCGCATGATTTTTAATGCAGATTGCTAGAAATGACAGTCCTAAATTTCCATTTTACACACTGCTTCTGTCCATGCTCAGGCTAAAGGAACACTTGATTATTTGCATACAGCTAGTTTTACCATGTTAAAGTGGTTATGCTTGCTTTTTTGTAGCTATTGTTGCTTGATAAGACAGCATACTCCATACTTGACATCTCATAGTGAGTTGTTCCAGAGGAATGAAATGGGAAGTAGTTTCTCAGATATCCCAAGCAAGCTGTACCCAGTTAACATGCAGCTATAGTTTTGGAGATGAACAAATCAGCCTCTGTCTGTCTTTATTCTTTAAAAACGGGCAGTTCTAGAGTGATAGCTTAATGACGGAAAGCCTATCCTACTGATAAACACACAACAATTATATAACGAAATCTACTTAGTGTTCCTCTACACTTTCCTAGAGGAACTGACCTGTGAAGTACCCTCTCATGTTGAATAAAGATGAAATGCTTTTAGACATCACACGATTGACCCTTTTATATTCACTAGTCATGAAACTGGCCTTTACCTTCAGATAGATCACCAGTTAATGCCTTACCACTGAAAGCTTCTTATACCATTACTCCAGTGTCTACTTCAGCTTTTGGTGTGTATAATTCCATATAATTCCATATAATTCCAAGTTGTTGTGTTGACCAATAAAGCTCTGAAGCCCTTAAAGGCAGCTTCCATCCTTGTGTTTTGATTCAGCCCTTTAAGCTTAACAAAGAACTCACTTTAATTGTATAATTCGTGTGTTGAATTTGATCAACAACGTCACATGAAGGTCACACACACACACACCATCCATTTAGAGCATATTTAAAGGACATATCCTCCCCACCAAATAACCCTGGGAACTGTAGTTTGCCCCTCACAAGCCATGATTCCCTGTACTCTTAATGAACTACAGTTCCCAGGATTTTGAGGGCTTTTAAATTATGGTCTTCTTGGGGACTGCCCCTCGACTATGGTCTCTTAACTGATATTCTTTAAAAGGTGATAATTACCCTGGGGGTGGTGTTGAGGAAATTTACAGTAAGCAGCTTTGGTGTTATTTTAGCTTATTTTGAGTATATGTTTGTTATATTACACTGGGCTTTTTTAAAACAATAGAACTCTCACCATACTATATTGAGGGAATGGGTTAAGAATATTTAAAAATCTGTTTTGACCATCTTGTTATCAAGGTCTTAATGGTCCCTTTCCCAGAAAAATTCCTTAGACAGATTTTATTATATTTAATGTAGAACTATACAAGTAGTAGAGCAAATAAATTATATGCTGTATAATAGACGTTCAGTTCTTAGCTGTTGTGGGATACTCCAGGGTAAGCCTTCCTCCTAGTAAGCCCTTCTTTGGAATGCTGCATCCAAAGTGATGTAATGTTTATTAAACAGCTGGAATTTTAAAATAGGGAGGGAAATCATTAGCAATTGTTCTAGCTGCAAAAAGGAAACCAGTAATTAACTCATTGATTAATGTATGGCCACTTCAGGAATGCCAATGCCATAAGAGTGAACAGGAAGAAACTAATTTAATGGGCAGAAGCCAAAATAGATAAGCAGGAAACTATGAATTAAGTGACCAATTGAAGAGAGAAAAGCCACAGCAGCTCTTTAAGAGGCCACACTGGACAAGTGTTACAATTGCTTTTTATGGAAGTGGGTGGCATTGTGGTCTAAATCACTGAGCCTCTTGGGCTTGCTGATTGGAATGTCAGCGGTTCAAATCTGCACAGCGGGTTGAGCTCCCGTTGCTCTATCCCAGCTCCTGCCAACCTAGCAGTTTGAAAGCACACCAGTGCAAGTAGATAAATAGGTACCGCTCCAGCAGGAAGGTAAACAGCATTTCCGTGTGCTCTGGTTTCCATCATGGTGTTGCGCCAGAAGCGGTTTAGTCATGCTGGCCACACGACCCAGAAAGCTATCTGTGGACAAATGCCAGCTCCGTTAGCCTGAAGTGAGATGAGCGCCGCAATCCCATAGTCACCTTTGACTGGAGTCCTTTACCTTACCTTTTACCTTACTTTTACAATTGCCTTTTGAATTTTTTAAAATTTTTTTTTGCCACAAATCAAGTGTGAAAAAGGATGGGAGGCAACTCAGACACAGCGGATTGCAATAGTTTGTTCAGAATGACCTCCAGGTTCTCCATAAAACCTGAGAGAATGAGTTACCGGTATGTACATTCCAAAGAAAACAGTTAGTGTAGAAACAATCTACAACTCTCTGGAGTGTGTTCACTTTTGAACATCTCAGGTCTGCTATGTGTTATTTTTGAGACTCCTAGTGGAGTCTGGAACACAACAAATGGTTCCTCAAATATCTCTGGTGTCAACCAGATAATGTCCAAAACATTTTTAGCAATGGGCAACATCTCCACGACTGCACCATTTTATAAATGTTTTTAAAGGATTTATTTTTTTCTCCCCCCCTTTAGGAAATAACAATATACCACTTCTCTCCAATGAGGAGTGCGTTCTTCCCCCTCCAAACAGATTATTTGCCATGACTGCAGCAGCATCCCCCCGCTGCAGCAAAGATACACTTGATTCATTTTGTGAGGTCAGGATAATGCACTTACTAATGCTGGCAGGGCTACTGCTACTGAACTAAAATCTATTTTTTCCGGTCATCTGAAAAGACCACAAGAAGCCATCTGCTGCTATGACTCAGCAGTAATGTCACTGCCTTTTCGTAGAACAGTGCAGCACCTGATAAGAGGATGAAATTAAACTAGCGCAAAAGAAAAAGTTGCTGTATAAGAAAAAATATTCTGTCCATGCAGCTAAACACAAGGACCAATTGGAAAATGCAATGCGGTCTTATAACATAAAAAAGAATTTGATTCCAAAGTGTACAATACTGGTTGTTCTTTATTTTAAATAAAATGCGGTATTTTTTTTTAAATGTAAGAGAATCTTTCTTTTCTTAAGCAAGCAGACCAGTTTTCGCAAGATCTGCTTCACAAAGCCAAATTATTTACATGAAGTTTGATATTTTAGCCAGCCAGCTATGATAAATGATGCAATTTATCTTTGCGCAGTCATTTGGCATTAAATATAAGAGCTGTTCAAATCAAAGAAAGGAAGAAAATGACCTAAGTGATTTTGAATAAGCATGAATGACAGGGCAGGTTCACACCATACATTAAAAACATACAGTATTCTATGCATGTTTAAACTACATGACTTCTCTCAAAGTGCAGGGCAGCACTTCCCCTACACAGCCCCTGACTAGACACAATGTCACATAGATATGCCAGCAGAGTTCTACTGAGCAAGGCTTGAAGATCTCTGGGGCCTCACAGAGCCAAGCTCAAAAGAAGTGAGTTTTACAAGTGACACAAGCAATAGTTTTACAAGCAATAGATTAATATCTGGTCATATAAAGCTGTCTTGCCTGGCTCGCCAGTCTGCACAACTTACTGAGATGCAACATTATCTTTCTGATTACCTGTGGAACATTATCTTCCTGATTACCTGTGGAACCTGTGGAACCATCAGCAGGCCTCCAGATCACCAACCTTGACATTAGCTTATATTATTGGACTGCAGTTTCCATAATCCCTGACCGTTAGCCATGCTGGCTGGAGCTGATGGGAGTTGCCTCTGTAAACAGCATTGACTATCCCTGACTTGTGCTATCATAAAAGCCATCTGACATTGCAATGCTTTGGTACAGAATTTTGGTCCTCATTTTTTTCAAGCAGTAGCACGGACCCACTTTCTTCATCTGAATTTTCAGTTGTGAGTGTTGTGGATATCTTTGGTTTTTCCCCTATAAAAGCAACATCTGACTACAGCAGCTCCTTCAGGACATTTGTTCCAGTTTCATCACTGCTAAGAAGTTGGTAGTGTAGATTTGTTGGGTATTCCTGTTTTGGCTTGGGCGAGACACTTCCTACTGCCAAACTGCTTCATGTGATACTATTGGACCTAGATCTTCAACTCATATGCTGCATAAAAAATGGATGCCTGAGGCCATATTTTAAAAGGTGCAACATGAAGGAAACAAACACATATTTTTGCAAATGTACACATGGCAGTGATTTGTACATTATGACCCCATTTCATGAACTTGAATGGAGGAACAAAAGGGCCTTGGTGGAGTAGAATATTTGAGTTGCAGATGGGGAGCTATTTTTTGAATGCTCTCCTATATAAAAAAAACAAGCAGGTGACCACTACAATTAAACCAGACTAGTCTTTTCAGAGAGAAAAGTGCTATCCCAACCCTCTCTTTGCTGTATTTGTTTTCTTATTGCAGTGACTTTTTAAAAATTAGCATAAGGAACCATTCACAAATATTACTCTAGCTGTGTGCAGTCTTAAGTGGTACAGTCCATTCTACCACCTCATTCTGCAGCAGTTGTCTATGAGGTAAAAAAAATCAACATCTAGCAGAGTTGAGAAAATGTTTTGATTAGGTTTTATTGGAATCATAAAAACTACAGCAAAAAGTCTGAAGGCCTTTCACCAGAGATTATTTAATGATAACTATTTATACGTCAAGTCTACTGGTGAACGTTCTGTACTCAAGCTTCATGCTGCTCCAGTCTTAAGTTTTAGCAATTCACTTAAAGGTCTAGTTCACATGGCACACTAAACCAGGGGTTATGTCCCTGGCAGGCCAGGGTTTCTTCAGTGGACTAGCACTGTCTCTCACAGCTCCCAACTCTGGTGGCAGATGCAGGAGATTTCAGGTGAAGGCTTCCCGTAGTCTCCAAATGTTTCAGCTGCCACTCTGCAGCTGAATATCCTTGCCTGGATGTTAGTTCCTCACAGGCCACGGCTTCTTCTCACAACACAGTAAGCCAAACCATAGTTTACTGGACTTCACTAACGTGGGGACTCTTGGAAAGGAGCTTGCATCCCCTTTACTCCTCCACTGCCCCCTTTGCTACTGTGCCATGGTAAGCTAAGGTCTGGCTTAACATTCCATTCAGACCAGGACTTAACGGTTTAAGTCTCTCCTCACTAACAATGAGCTGTAGCCATGGTCTTGCTGAGCACTATGAAAGGGACCAGGGAAAAGGGATTGCTTCATCTTTCTCCTGCCGGTTGCTTTTTGTAAAAAAACAAACTCTCAAATTCTTTCCCACTTCTGCCAGTGTTCCAGACTCACATTTAACTCTCAAACATACTGTGGAATGACACTGGGATAAAAGCAGGTAGGGAAGAGAGTTCAGGCAGGAGAAGGGTTAAGTGCTTCTTTCTCTATTGTCCCTTCTCTGAGGCAAATCACCTCTTTTTGAGAAAAGAGGCCATCATGATCTGGTTAGACATGGCTGCTGTAGTGAACCCCCCCCCCCTTCCCAAAGCTCTCATTCTTTCCCACAGCAGAACACAACCATAAACCAACTGGATTACAGTGAAAGGAAATATTTTTGAATGAATGGCAGACATTTGGTTACCCAGAGGCCAGGGTAATACTGACCTCAGTTCTTCCTCTAGCAGTTATGGGCTGTGTGAGCCAATGCTTTCCATGTTTGTTCTTATTCCTCATGGGATCATTCATGTTAATAACGCAGTTTCCTCTAGTTTGCACAGCTGACCAGAACGGAAGAGCAAACTTGAAGATGGAGCTGGAGCGGCAGGGTGGAACCAAGTCATATAATCCAGTTTTCTCCATTAATGCAATTTCCAGATTTATTTTTCAGCCATGTCATAGGAACACGTTCAGCTTTCACAGCAGAATATAAATACATTTTAAACCCCTGGATGCATCTGCTCAGCAAGACTTTAAGCTTGTCCTTTAGTTCTTTCATAACTCATGGGAGGAGGGAACCTTTGAGGGTGACTTTTATTTTTTAATTTTTTTGCCTCATTAGGATTTGTCTCTTTTTTGTGGCACTAAGCACAATGTTCAGATTGCAGGGCAAATTAGGCAGCATCTCAGCAAACACATGTTCCCAATCTAAAATGATGACATTTTTATGGTTTCTATCAGCAAAAGAGGAGTCCTTAACTCTTTTCTCCCCACCACATTTTCACTACATTTTCACTGTCTCCCTCTCTGCCCATGCAGAATCCCAGATAGGGCCGGTCCTACTCTTAGACAAAGCTGCCTCAGACAGCAGAAGCTGGTGTGCGTGGAGAAGATCAGTTACTGGCAAGCTGTTATAGGACAGAGCTGCGTGTGTCACATGGCCTGCTGATTGCCCCTTAAGCTATCCTATTGCCCTAAGGCAGGGGTCAGCAAACTTTTTCAGCACTGTCCCTCAGACCTTGGGGGGGCGGGGCGGACTATTTTTTTGGCGGGGGGAATGAACGAATTCCTGTGCCCCACAAATGACTCAGAGATGCATTTTAAATAAAAGGACACATTCTACTCATGTAAAAACACGCTGATACCCTGCACCATCTGCGGGCCAGATTTAGAAGGTGATTGGGGTGGATCCGGCCCCTTGGCCTTAGTTTGCCTACCCATGCCCTAAGGGGTAGTGGAGAATGGTGTCCTGTCCCCAGCGTTATGGTAAGATTCAACTGCTAGCTTTTATACATGGAATGGGAGGATGGGCACCATCTTCCCCTCTGCCCCAGGCACCAAAAATGTCTTGGTTTGGCCTTGATCCCAGACATGTGCTTCCCTTTACAAGCATGCATCTGGAAGTACCAGCGGGTGATTTGTGACAGAAACCTGGCAGGGCAGGAAAGTGTTATGCAGTCTCAGCCACATCTCTGCATCAAATCACCACAGCTCCCACCTCAGTTTCTTTTCCCTAAGAGAAGTGCCATGTACCGGGCAGTTCTCATCCATTGTTTAAGCAAATCCACTTAGACAAAAAATAGACTGTTTTGAAAGAATTTTAAAACATAAAATTCTGTAAGGAGTCGTAAGTGAAATTTATGTTTCATCTGACAACAGAAAATGCCTATGTATGCCAGTGCATCCTCCAAGCAGTGTACTTTTAAATTTAAGACATCAACAACAAAAATGTTCCTATGCCTGCTGCCCACACCAACTCCACTACTGGCATGCCTTCGTTGCCCCAAAGCCACATACTGCATCCATAAAAAGAAAAGAAACTATGTTCTGTAGAGAGACTCGAATAATGTTCTAGGCCACGTATTAAGAAATGAGCTTTCAGCCTGTAAAGTGAAATTATTTTGCCCCACGCTGCTATGTTTCCTTTAATTTTTATATATTATTTTAATTTTTTAGAATTGCCCTTGGATTAGAGCAAAGTATATATGTGTTATGAGTCAGGGCATAGCTTTATTTTTTTAATTAATCAATATAAATATATTTTAATTAAAAAAACCCTCATTCTTGCATGGTATAGCTACCCTCAGCAGTCATACCTACATTGCTCATATTTATCAGCCCTTGAGTCTTGGTGGGTTGATTCAAAGAGAGGCTAATGCATACATATTTCAATATTCAAACCAATAATAATTAGGTAATAAAAAGACAATTCTAATAGGGTAAGCAGCCATGCCTGTACCTGCTTCATTGTAGCAGAAGATGGAGGTGTCAGTTACAGAGGCTTTCACAGTTTTTTCCATCTCCTTTTTGTTCTCAGATCTCTTAAATCATTTTCTTTAACAATTACTTTGGCTGTTAGAATATCTGCAAGCTTTCCTGGCACAAATTTAGCATGACCTAGATGTATTAAGTTTGGTTTTCGCAACATGAAAGGCACTAAGATTTTCATTTTCCTCTTTAAAGGGATTCAAAGTGGATAGACTGGCACCACTGTTTTTGTTTTCCTTGCAGGAGCTTACAAGAACAGTCTTTTCAAAACAAACTTCTCATTGTTATTGGGCAATGGTAGGATGTCAAAGTTAAATGGAGCTGTGTCACTTAAGGACTGTTGGTTTTTATGGTCCAGTAGAGAAAATCCTGGGCAGATTTTGGAGGCCTGGAAGAGTAGTCTGTTCCACGGTCAAACAGCTCTTACCATCAGAAAGGTGAGCTTTTTTTAAGGAAGACCCCAAAATCTGGATGTATGGCAGCCCTATACTAATGTTTAGTTAGAATCCATCTTGATCAATCTTCCATACAACAGCCCTTCAGATAAATGGAGATTGGATGCAATAGATTGTCTTGGGTAAATCAATATGCGGCTTTCAGTGATCTGCCTCATGCCAGGGTAAACGTGACAGATATTCAGGCTACTTCAGTGCTGTATAAGACTGTACATAACACATAAAACAGGAATCTTACCTTATCTGTACTCCAATGTTTGTTTAGTCTCACTTGCACTAACTCTAGGGAAACAGGTTCCACAACTTTTCCTTTAACCCGATCATGCTTATGGTCATGATGATTTGCTAATCTCAGTCTGCCACCCTGATAGTGTGGCTCTGTTCAAGGCTGGTTGCCCTTTCCCTTCATCCATGCCAGTAAGACCATTTACTCCTCTCTCTTCTTGGCAACCTTTTGGTAATTGTCAATATTCCCATTTCTAGAGCAGTCAACAGTTATTGACATTTTACCATAGGCTCCATATACATAAATGTCGAGATCCTTCTTATCTTTGTTACTGCCATAACATTTACAACATTTACACGCTATTTTGCATTTCTGCATTTGGATTTACCTCCTTTTAAAATGTGCCCCTTAATATAAATTTTTTGTGCATGCTACTCTTAGATTTCATTGTTTTTGGTGTGGTATGCTAAGTCCCACTTTGTCTTTCATTATTCTTTCCCCTCTCACTTTTTGAGTAATCAGAACATTTTATTAATACGTATTTTCCCAGATTTCTTCTGTGTATTATATTTGTTTGTTTTATTTGTACCATTAATAAATGTTGTAATATAAGAATTTCCTGGTTTGGGGATTTTTGATCCATTGAATATCCTGGCAAAGAGTGTTAATCTCCACAAAAACATACAAGGAATCGCAGGGCAATTAAGGACATGTGTGCATTATTAGCTAGCCTTTGCTGTACTCATTATGTCCTACATTCACAACATGCTTAGGTGATGGAGTGTTGCTCGGTACTTAAAAGACTCAGGGTACAAGCCTATGATGCACATTTGCATACAATTTACACATGCTAATTTATAATGTACAGATGCAAATTTAGGCCTCTGAGCAAATTAGGATGGTACATAGCTGGGGTTTCACTAGCCTTGTGTCATACTGCATGGAGAGAGAGAGCCACCCTGTTTGCACAGTAAACATATACCGGTTTTACAATTTTTCCTACCGTAATGCATTTTTGTATGTTACTTTCTTGAACACATGCATTTCTTTGTGCACTCTGCAATGCTATATGCATTTTGATACACATTGCTTGGTTGGAGAACAACTATGCAACTCAGCAAAGTGCAAATTTGGAAGGATGGGTGTATTATGGTTCTTGTATCACTTTGGAAAGCATGCATTAGGAAAGTTTGCCTTTAAATGTGAACACAATAAAATGTCTCACCCATCCCTACCCCTGAGTCACCACCTAACAACAGCACTCTTAGATCATATCACTGGGTCACTCTTGACAAAATGAATTGTGTTGTTACCTGTTACAAATGTGTCTGAGCTTGCTTTGAACTTTTAAAAAATACGTTTTGAACCTAAATTTTATGGAATTTCCATGTTGCATTTAGGACTCTGTGCCACCAATGGAAGTGAAATAATCACTGTATAACAAAAAGGCCCAAACATTAGAGTTTTGTGACTTCCCTTGGCTGTCACGTACTATGGCCCAGCTGCATCCAATGATGACCACTAATGAAAAGCACTTCTGCTTGCATAAGATGTGGCAGTCGGTTTTTGCCAGTCCCTGCTACCCACTGCAGCCCTCCCCTATACACCTTGAATTGGATAGCCCTCTGCAATGGCATTTGATATGCTCCTTACGGCTGCTGTAGATTGGCAAAAATTGTGTGCCTTTGCTTGTGCGAGCACTTACCTTTTCCGCTCACATAAACACACCATTGGGTACGAACCTAGGTTTTGAAATTAGTATGCTTAATGCTCTATTTAACATTGCCTTTCTGTCACACTATCCCCAGTAAAAATAAAGGAAGGTAACTCTGAAGGAGTCAAATACCTGTTTAATATGCACCAGCTTTAGATATTCGGTTTTCTTGTAGCATTTTTTTGTTGCAAAGAAATATTTCCGTTTCATGTTAGTTTTTCCGTTCCCTCATTCCCCGAGGGATGCATAAGTTCAAAGTAAAGTTTCTCAGATTCAACATGTTCTGCCAAGACTTCGTGCTTCTCTTTGGCAGGAACAGCCAAATAACTCAGCTTGCAACAACTGTGTATGCAAACTCTCTTCTGAGGTGCTGTGGAAGTTAAAGGTCACAGGGAGAGACTGTGTGAGAGACATGCTATTGTATTGAGGGCACCACGGATAGTAGGTTGTTATGAAACCCTTGGAGAGGTTATTGAGGAGGAAATGGGATGAAACAGGTATGTGGAGGATGAAACTAGAATCATGAGAGAAGTATGCTTACATGTGGTATTTCTTTTGGGATATTTACAAGTATTGAAAATTCTGCCTCTTAAGAGCCATGCTGAATCAGACCAAAGTCCTATCTGCTCCAGAGTTCTGTTCTCACAGTGGCAAGCTACAAGGAGGGATTTTTGCCCAGCTCAGGGCTGACTGATCTCACCTTCTCTTGGCCCTTAAATATATTTATGAAAAAATGCATAATTATCAATGGTTAATTAATGAATAACTCCATTGCCAGCTGAACAAAACAGACATGCTTCTACTTTATTAATCTTCCAACTCCCTCCTCTCATTATATAATTTTGGAAGGGCAATTTGGGAGCAAAAACACTTCTATTGTTCAAACAGATATTGTTTAGCTCTACTCCCTTTTACTTGGCAAAGGAAGTTCCCGTACCCTTTATATTCCAGTGTCCCCAACACGGACAAGGTACACATTGCACCAGCAAGAAGCGAGCAATAAATGCCTTCCTCCTTTTAGAACAGCCACATAGTTGTTGGGTGTGTGGTTTTTAGAAAAACACATGCATTAATCATCCTGGCTTCTCCACCACCCCCTTTCCCTTGTGAATAATTTACTCTGTACCCTTCCCAAGTGAGAAAACACTTTATGGAAAGCAAATACAATGGGCGATCCAGGGAGGGACAATTTGAAGAATAGGAATGGTGAGGTTGCGTTGATGTGGGAAGATGAAAACAAAGTCTGTTTGTGTGTGCTCCCTGGGCTGCAGTACTGCAAGAATGAGTAAACCATATGCATTTCGAGACAGAGGCTGCAAAAGAAGATCCAGTTCTCATTAAACTAAGGTCCCCTTGCATCATGTAACACCCACAGCATACATTTAAACCATATCCCCCCACCCTAAGAATCATGGGAACTGTTGTTTCTGAAGGATGCTGGGAATGGCAGCTCTGAGAGGGGTAGATGACAGTTCACAGGATTTTTTTTTGGGGGGGGGGGAATATGCTTTAAATGCATGGTGTTTACATAGCCTTATTTTCCAGCTGGTGCCTGTGAACAATTTCTCTTATAATTGCACTATAGGCAAAGAAGTGAGCACCATGTTGACCATAACATTAACTTGTGCCTCTTGCCACACTGAACAAATGACAGTTCCCAGAATTCCTTGGGGGAATCCATGACTCGTATGAGTGCTTTGAATGTATGGTGTGCCTGTGACCTTTGTTACTTGTAAGCTGCCTTGGAAGGATTTTATTTCAAAAGGTGGGGTATAAATAATGGTAATAAATAGTATATAATTAATTTCCAGCCAAAAACAGAATATGGATAGAATACCCAGCCTGTCATCTGTGGGCAGCTCTCTCTCACACCCCTTTCCCCTTCATTTGCTGCAAAAGTCAAACTAATACACCTAATACAGCAGCTGAAACAATAATCATTTATAATGCCGCACCAGAAGACCCTTTCCTGAAAGGTAAAACATAACATATCTGCTTAGCTTTTTGTTACTGGCTGTATACATAATAGATCTGTGAATTCATTTCCTTCCACTTTTGTATGAGCTGCAAACGGAAAAGTAGGTACTTGGGGAATTTAGATGAGCTCTGTAATGAACAGCCCTTTCACAATCACACACTTTCTGGGGCAACGGGGCCAGCACTGATAAAATTCTCCCAGCAACACTCAGATTCCTCTGGATGGAACATCTTCTAGGTTTGCCTCTGATACAATTACTGAAGAAAACGTATCCAGGTAGGTGCCTCGTTTGTAACAAGAGAGAAAGAAAAAGAAAAGAAAGAAAGCGGGAGAGAGAGAGAGAGAGAGCAGTAATATGCCAAGCATCACATAATCTCTTCCATTGCTTCTGTTTCTGTATGGAAAAATTAAGTGAACCAACAGCTATCTGCTAGTGTCTGAAGTGCATTTTCCTGAATGGCTAGTGTCTTAACACACCCTAATGCAATCTGTTCCATAAATTCATTTCTGCTTTCTATTTTTCCAGATTTTTTGTGGTATAGCCCTTCTCCCTGCTTAATCTGCTTATTTTTTGTCTTTGTTTCTCTCCCCCACCCCTTTCCCCACCATAGAAAAGACCTGGTGAAATCAGTTTAGAGAGACTTCACTATTCACAGCCATGTCCTTTTTAGATGATTAACAGAAAACAACCCTCCAACTAGCACATGCTTTCCACTTTACATCAATCCAGGCATGCCAGAAATATCTTCCATACCAAACTGGAGTTCTCTACAGTTGTGGAATTAAACCAGCTTCAAGAACTTTGAAGTTCATGCCAGTTATTAGAGTGTGCAGTTTCATAAAAACCTGAGACTATCCTGTGTCAAAAATGCATAAAGCAAGAGTATTTGTTCCTAAGTCATTTTGAACTGGTCACATGGTGAAGTAGCCCTTTGAACAACTGCCATCACAAAGCTCTGATCTTGCACTGTATCTGGCATCTGCACTAGGGATTTAGGAGGTATACTTTCAACACCATAGCTGCACCAATGCAACTGTACTGTACAAGGAATTCCATGTTTCGATACTGAGCAGCAACAGGCCATGGGATGTAATGGACTTTGGACGGATAATGTTAGTCAAACTAGGTAAGGTAAAGGGCCCCCTGATCATTAGGTCCAGTCGTAGCCGACTCTGGGGTTGCGGCGCTCATCTCGCTTTATTTGCCGAGGGAGCCGGCGTACAGCTTCCGGGTCATGTGGCCAGCATGACTAAGCCACTTCTGGCGAGCCAGAGCAGCGCACGGAAACGCCGCTTACCTTCCCGCCGGAGCGGTACCTATTTATCTACTTGCACTTTGACATGCTTTTGAACTGCTAGGTTGGCAGGAGCAGGGACCGAGCAACGGGAGCTCACCCCGTCACAGGGATTAGAACCGCCGACCTTCTGATCGGCAAGTCCTAGGCTCTGTGGTTTAACCCACAGCGCCACTTGCGCCCCGTTAGTCAAACTATGGTGTACCAATTGTTTAATCAACCTATTTATTTATAACATTTCAATGCTGCTTTTCATTAGATAGCCTAAAGATGGAGGAGAAATGTTGCCTCTGGAAGAGAGAATATAGCTTTCTACCCAGCAACAGAGGTTTGGGTCAACTCCCTTTGCGTACCGATGGGCAGAAAACCATTTGAATTGGTGCCAGTTCATCATCAAGCAAGGACAGTGCCCCAAATTACATAGGATCCACATGAAGTGCAGAACGTCAAGTTGACATTTCAACAAAAGCTTGCTTGTACATTTATAGCCTTAAAATGTGATGATTAAGTCTACTACACAAAGAGGCTTTGGGTCATGCAGGGAAAAAAGGACATACATTACGACACGGCTTGTTATGAGATTAGCTGTGCAGCTATATTTACTGTGCAATTAGAAATGAAATTAAAACATTGAGATAGCATCAGCGTCATTGTCTTGACTGGAAATGAAACGTAATTAAGCTGACATACATTTGCAGCAGGAATATGGGGCACATTCTTATCTGCCATTAGCTGTGGTGTTCTCTTCAGCTTGCTATCTTCTTTCTCATTAGCCACGTCATGGACTTCTTTCTCTCTTCTCTTGCACATCGACATAAAAGCTGTCAGTCAGATAGATTTTGTTCCAACTTGTGTAAGGAAAAGTCCTTCATCAATCTATTCAAGGTTTATATGATGCAAACGGGACCTGTGACAAAATGGTTCACTGTGGTGTGCTCCTGTAGACCAGCCTTTGCCAACCTAGTGCCCTCTGGATGTTGTAGAACATCATCCCCTGCCAGCACAGCACGAGTGGAGTTCTGGTCCAACAGCACCTGGGGGGCACCAGGTTGGTAAAGGCTACTGTTAAGAGTAAAGTCATCCTAAAGTGAGCCAGTGTGGTGCAGTGGTTAAGAGTGGTAGTCTTGTAATCTGGGGAACCGGGTTCGCGTCTCCGCTCCTCCACATGCAGCTGCTGGGTGACCTTGGCCTAGTCACACTTCTCTGAAGTCTCTCAGCCCCACTCACCTCACAGAGTGTCTGTTGTGGGGGAGGAAGGGAAAGGAGAATGTTAGCCGCGTTGAGACTCCTTCGGGTAGTGATAAAGCAGGATATCAAATCCAAACTCTTCTTCTTCTTCTCCTTGCCGTTCTCCAGTAGACTTGATACCCTTCCCCCACAAGTAGCCATGGATGAACTTGTCAATTTCACTTCTCCCCCCTTTCTATTTTTTCCTAGCCTTGAATTCTCCACATTTCTCAAGCAATTTGCATTTTAAAAAGCCTAACCTCATGAAAATTCATCATCAGCTCAGTGCAAATTTATCCAAATAAACACATTTGTATGCAAATTTTGTCTAATGTAAACAATTTTTTTTTTTTTTTGCAAAGCAGCTTCCCCTAGTAAAAAGCATTTTTTGCTGATATATATTTTTTGCATGGTACTTTCACCAATATATGCGGGGGGTTTTGCACACATTGCTTGTCTGGAGAATTGCATTGCAAAATCTGGAGAAGTGCAAGTTTCAATGGATGTTCACATACTGTTCAGGAAATTGCAAATTTAGGAGGTTAGCTTCTAAATGCAAACTGAACAAAATCTCTCCCCCCATCCCAGCCCACATCTTGAGTTTCTCTCCCCTCAGATAAATTCAGGATTTGACTGGAGATGGTTGAAACAGCCCTGGGTCAGATTTGGTCTACACGGCACAATCTGGGGCTGTCAAAGGGGGAGGGCAAACGTTCTGATGGTGAAGTTAACAGGGGGGAAGAGACCTATGCACCTCTTTCTCCTAACTGCATGTTTAATTAGGGCCCCTCCCAATGCTACAATTCTATGGTTTTTAATCCTAATTAAGCACTTTGTAATCTACCCCTCCCAATCAGTTCAGGGCTTGGATCTGTGTTGGCAACTTCCCTGAGACCTACAGATGAAGGGCAGTATACAAATTTGATGATGATGATGATGATGGAGTATCCCAGGTCAGATTGGGACCACATCCAAGCATTGGCTTGGGCCCCAAATTGGAACCACTGGACTGTGGGTGGCTCTAATATATACTGGGCAACTGGAAATCTGTTAGATGTTGACAGTGAGGGAGCAGGGCTTTGAATCGACCCATTTGTGACCATGTGGTGGTGACAGTTTTGTTATTTCTTCTCCCATATTCATGAAGCCACTGACCATTTTCCATTTAGTCAGAGGAAATGTGACCTCTGCACCTGATCATTCTCTCCATATGCCCGTGGATGGACTTCTGTGGTTTACAGAACATATGAAGATGCCTGTTGAGTTAACAAATACTTTGAGCAGTTTTTTTCCATATCTGAAGTTGACTCTCTGCTGGCACGCTGCTCTCTTTTGCTCTTAAGAAAGACTCATTAGGAATGGGTGTGCTTTGCATTCTTTTCCTACTCCCACATATTCTTAGGCCACTCCTTGCCTAAAGCATGTACTATTTTAGTTTATTTCTTGCGTAATTATTTAGGTTTCTGCTCTGAAAGTGCAGGGTGTGTCACAGGGTATTTAAAAACCAAAACACAAAATCAAACCCCAAAATATACTGTACTCAATCGGTCATCTTGGAAGACTCAAGACAGGATTAAATTCTCTGATGCAACCCTGCTCACTAAAAGCCATCGCAAAATGTAATAGATTGGAAGTGAGTTTTGTTGCTAACTCTGTTTTGTTTTTGCTCTTTCAATATTCTGGCCTTAATGGCATTTTTTATGCTGCCAAGCGATAAAGATAGAAGGACAGTCTGCAGATAAGAAGCAGTGGAGTTCTGGTGCCAATGCTGAGCTAGTTGGGAAAGAGTTGGCGTGGAGAAAGGTGGTGGTGGTGAATTTGGGGTCACTGCCAACCCAGAGCTTGCTCCCCACAGCTTCACTACCACTTTGCCCCACTGTATCCTGGCCCCAATGAGGGATACCACTGTAGCATCATACCCTCCAACACCCTGGCAGCAAAATTTGGGACACTACCATCTGTGACATCAATTTTCTGTTTTTTTCTTGAAAAAAAGGCAGCCATTTTGGACATTGTGATTTCACATGATTTTGAACTGTGATTCCACACATCCCCCCAGCACTTTTTGGGTATGGCGCCTAACAATCCACATTTGGGGGTGTCACATGAGATTGCAGTCCCAGGGCTTTTTGCCGTGTGAAATCACATGTGATCACTATGTCCAAAATGGCCGCCTTTCTCTTGCAAGAAAAAATTGGGACGTCCTGGTTTTTCCGGAACACTTGTGGGGTATGCAGTAGGGTGATGCAACGTGCTTCAGGTGGCTTAGGTTAAGGCGGGAATAGGTCTCTGAATGGTGCAGCAAGACTTTTTTAATGTGTTGGTCCTAGTGGTGTGGAGGGCATTGGGGAAATTTAGGCAGCAAAAGGTCTTGGCCTAGCACAGTGTGGCCTAGCATCTAAGCATGGGGCTGACTAGATAGGGTGAAGTCTCTGCTCCTTTATAAGCACTCAGCCTGATGTAAATAATTTCAAATGCTCCCAGCTTCTTTGAAGCTCCAGTTCTCTTGAAGCTCCAAGCTCCAGTGCAAGACTTTCCAGAAAACAGACAAATAATTAAGGCAGTCTGTACACATTTGAATAATTTACCTTATCTACTTCAACTGTAGAAATCTGACATTTTCAGTTGCAAGAATGCCAGTTGTTCAGACCAGACTCCTAGAGCTGGTGGTCACGAACCTGTTTGGGTTATAGGTACACACAAGCAACGGTAGGTGGGCATTGCTGTTTGACATGCTGCTTTCCATACTCACATCACTAGCACTGGGCTGGCCCAACACATTTTGCTGCCTGAGGCAGAGCACAAGATGGAGTCGCCTGCCAATTTCATATCTACAGCACATGAGGACACCGGCAGGCCACTCGGAACACACCCACCCCTCTCTTCCAACACCTTGTTGCTGCTTCCCATGACCTCTCCTCCAGCACCTGCTGCCTAAAGCAGCTACCTCACTCTGCCTAATGATAGGGCCGGCCTTAAACCGCCAGAAGGTACATTTTCGATTTGTGACAGCACGTTCAGTGTGTCAAGGCTCTCATTGACAGGTTGCTGAAGAGGAAACAATTTGTTCCTAGTTCTTGCCTAAACTTATGACTGTGACTTCTGATTCACAGTCACAGGTGTTCTGTGGAATATGTTAGACATGCCTGGATCACCTCCTGCAAAATAACTACTAGCTAAGGAAATCTCCCAGCAGTCTTGCAGCTAGGTCAAGCAATTGCCCAATGCCAAACAATGCACCAGTGTCAGAGAAGCCATAGTTCCTGACTCATTGTCGCAGGATCAATTGATGCTTGCCTCTTTACATGTTGGTATGACTTCTCAAATAGCTTGTTTTAACATATTCAAAGAGTAACTATAAGAACCTCACCCCACATTATTAAAATGTACAGCACTAAAGAGCCAAACCACAAACCTCTGTCTAGAGGAGGCTGTTGTGGCCACAGCAGGGGTTTAACTGCCAATATACCATACATTTAAGGAACATCGTTTCCTACTAAGAATACTGGGAACTGTAATTTTAATTTTTTTTAAATGTTCTTTTCTCTCATTACAAATATATTTATAACATACAGCTTACATAAAATCTCTCCCTCCCCCCTTTCGGACTTCCTTCAACTTCCATTTCTGGTTTGTTAACCTCATTAGTATATTCTGCTATTTTCTACCAATATCATATTTTCCCTTTTATTACATTATCTATTCCCTATGCATAAAGTTGTGGATGTTTGTTTAAATCCTACCATCAGGTCAATATTCTTTCTTTGTTTCAGCAAATATAATATAAAAGGTTCCCACTCTTTTAAAAAATCCCTAGTGTCCTGGAAGTGTAATTTGTTAAGAGTGCTGGGAATTGCAGCTATGTAAGGGGAAAACGTTGCTCGGTCCCTGCTCCTGCCAACCTAGCAGTTTGAAAGCATGTCAAAGTGCAAGTAGATAAATAGGTACCGCTCCGGCGGGAAGGTAAACGGTGTTTCCTCTGGTTTGCCAGAAGCGGCTTAGTCATGCTGGCCACATGACCTGGAAGCTGTACGCCAGCTCCCTCAGCCAATAAAGCGAGATGAGCGCCGCAACCACAGAGTCATCCGCGACTGGACCTAATGGTCAGGGGTCCCTTTACCTTTGCCTAAGGGGGAAACTAGAGTTCCTAGGAATATTTTGGGGAAAGGTTGTCTCTCAAACGGATGGTGTGCACACAGCCTTAGACCTGCACTCTCAAAAGTTTCCCAGTAAAAACTCACAAAATTCACTTTGTTTGTTGACATCATTTCTGTGGCCCTCCCTACTTTTGTTTTAGTCCTCTAAACACTTTTTAAAAGCATCAATCATTATGGAAAATGAGGCTAGAACAAGAGCTTTAAAGGGAACATATGAATATGTGCATCCCTCTAGATTTTCAGGGATGCAATCCCTCAATCAAGCACAGCATCTATTTACTGGCAGTGCATAGCACAACAGTGGAGTTGACGACTCTTAACGACTGCAATAGGTCTTACAGGAAAAAGCAAGGGGTGAGAAGGTGAAAAATGGCTTTGTCATGTATAATGAGATAAGAATCCAATGTCTTTGTTCAGACCAGGTCTCTCCATGGTTTTAAGTTTGGTAATGAGTTGCAATTCAGCAGCTTCTCTTTCCAGTCTCTTTCCATAGAGAGACCTGGTCTGAACAAAGACATTGGATTCTTATCTCATTATACATGACAAAGCCATTTTTCACCTTCTCACCCCTTGCTTTTTCCTGTAAGACCTATTGCAGTCGTTAAGAGTCGTCAACAGGCTCATCACAGCTATCTGCCAATCACCCATTCCCACCACCCTTCTGAGTAATACCCCTCCCCACCTTCTCACTATATAGAAGGATCTGGCAACTTCTGTTTCAGTGTATCTGAAGAAGTGTGCATGCACACGAAAGCTCATACCAAGAACTAACTTAGTTGGTCTTTAACATGTACATATATTAAATGCACCAAATAATCCATTGGCTTTTGCTACTAGGTCTCTCTGCCCTCTAATGGGCAGAACTAGAATTGCACCACTTTTCTGGCCTGCTGTTTGTTAAATTACTTCTGCATCACACTTTCTCAAGTAGTGTTCTGCATTCATTACAAAATATATTAAAATCCTGTTTGGCACATATAAATATCGAATGTTCATATTTACAAACACAGTGCCATTTCTGTATAAATTTGGATAAAATAAAATGTGCTTTTGCTCTGATCCAGTTGCCATTGACGTAGGAAAAATAGCTAAAGAAGCTGAAAACCAAGACCAAATAAACCAAGTGAAGACAACCTAAGAGATATATGAACCTTTTCCTCAATTTTGCTTTTAAATCTGCTCTCCTTTTAATTTGCTTCTGCAGTTATTCCTCTCTTTCAAATCCCTTCTTTCCTTTCTGTCAAATAAAGCATTTTTCTTTCTTCCCTGCACTATTACCCTATTTCCTGAATTTACCGTATCTCTATTTTGTAATTGTATCCAAGTATTTTTTTATAATTGTATCCAAGCATTTCTTTGTAATTATATCCAGGTAATTCTAAATTGTATCTAGGTATTTTTCTTGTAATTGTGTCTTTACTACCTGTAAATGTGAATCCCTACTGTGATCCTTATGCAATTGTTACATTTGGGGTCTTTGCAATGGAAATTGACTCCTTTGTATCCTTGTGCCTTATCAGTGTTTGTTCAACTTCTCAATGATTGTAACTGCTTTCAGGAAAATAAGAATTGGAACCCATGTATTCAAATTGCATCGCTTTATGAAAGTATAAATGTTATTTTTTAGCCTCAACCTAATCACTTCCACTCAGCTCCCCTTCCTTCTTCCATAAAGTGCCAGACGACCAGATCAATTTCCTTTGACCCTGCGGGAAGAGGAATTCAACTGTTAGATAAAAGTCTCATCCCTATTATT
This sequence comes from Podarcis raffonei, assembly GCF_027172205.1. Classification (NCBI taxonomy): domain Eukaryota; kingdom Metazoa; phylum Chordata; class Lepidosauria; order Squamata; family Lacertidae; genus Podarcis; species Podarcis raffonei. Next base: position 52,851,205 of record NC_070610.1, read on the forward strand.
ATTCTAGAAAAACGGGTTATCACATCATTTACCATCTCTCCCTGGATTTCTAGGTACTACCTTACTCATGTAGATAGGATTTGGACCCCACCTTGTAGCTTGCATCCAAACCTCCTTTTTGCACCCTGCACCCATGTACCTCCCCCTTACCTTAAGAGTTTGGATTTGATATCCCGCTTTATCACTACCTGAAGGAGTCTCAAAGCGGCTAACATTCTCCTTTCCCTTCCTCCCCCACAACAAACACTCTGTGAGGTGAGTGGGGCTGGGAGGCTTCAAAGAAGTGTGACTGGCCCAAGGTCACCCAGCAGCTGCATGTGGAGGAGCGGAGACATAAATCTGGTTCACCAGATTACGAGTCCACCGCTCTTAACCACTACACCAAACTGACAAACAAGACCACCCACAATTGCGATTGTATAAATTTCTGGACTTACCTTTGGGCAGGGTTCCACATACCTTTTGTCACCTTTGCGTAGGGAACCCAGTTGCAACAGAATAAAAAGCCTCTTGCTTCTTTCTCTCCTTGGTTGGACATTACCTGTCTTCTCCAACCGTAGCGGACCCCTTTGGGCCCCCGAACCAAATTCTAAGTTTTTTGCATCACCATCAAGGGCTCCATATTTGTACTGGCTTCTCTGTTTGTACATCAGCCTTGGGCTTTACTGTACCGGGAATGCATCTGCACCTGAGTCTCTCAAGGTCCCCATATATGAAAGCAGATCCTGGATCAAAGCAGTTGACTTCAACCGTGAGTCGAGATCTCAGGGAATGTCTTTTTAGGGGGTGAAATTTAAATTTTTGCGAATTTATTCAATGAGTGGTCTTAAAAATACATTGTGGGGTGTGAGGAATTTAATTTGGCTATAAGTTTTGTGATTGGACAACATTTAGCTTGGTCAATCTACATTTGATTAAAACACACATAAACTGCTCTTGGAAAACCAAAGAATTTTAATTTTACCTTCTGAAAATGTCAGGTAATGTTATATAAATTTTTGTTTCTCTGCATAAGATATATACTATGAAGCATACAACATTACCTTGTAGTCGTCAAACAACATTAGAAAGTAATGACACCAGTTAAGAAGAAATGCAAACGACAAGTTTCCCAAGTCATGTTTCAACTATTTAGCTCCCCTCATTTTTAGAATCTGAAAGCTGAAAAATTCAACACGCGCTATAAGTCACCTAATTTTTGTTTTATGTCAAATCTTTAGTTTTCACATAGCAAAGCTTATCTTTACAACCTAGAAAATTGCTTTGCTTGCAGAATGACAACTTGATCTACTAGATTCCACACTCGAAGCCATCTACTGTGATTGAAAGTGTACCCGACCACAGAGAAAACCAGCATCCCTGCAAATGACACTGTCATTCTGGATTTTAGGTTACATTTAAAACAAAACTTGTGATCCACGGGTCATGATACCAGAAGCATTGTGCATCGTAATTTATATGGTTAAATTATTGGGCCTACAGATATTGCTTCCATCTTTTATCTGTCCCTTGAGACAAAGTGCACTAGAAATGCTTTGTGGATGAGCACGTTGGCTTTCTTTCAAATACGATGTTTTCCAGCAAACACAGAGTGATCTGCTCTGATTATACTAAAGCTGGCTATTAATATCAGGAAATAACAGATTAAATCTAAAAGGGATTAGCATCTTATTAACTACATTAAAAACTATACAATTTTTGTTGGTTTTGACAGTCCTGTGTGTTTATTGATGGAAGTGAAAGTATGTTACCCTGTGCATTATTGATTAAATTACGCTATTTTCTTTTATTTCAGGCCATTTGTATTAATCTTGCTCATGTATGAAGACTGACATGGACTGAGACCACCCTTCTTCTTTCTTTCCTCCCCCCCCCACTCCTGACTAAAGAAAACTAGAGTACATAAAAAAACAAAACAAACCCAGCTCAAATAAACCAATGTTCTGTGGATATTTTGCTGTCTGCGGAATCAAGAAATGTAATTTCCCACTTAACCAGTAATTTACTGTGTATGCAATCAGCAATGACCAGAAATATGCACCTAGATTATATTAATTAAAGATAGTTTAGCATATGCAGGACAAGCTTGAATAAGGGAGAATTCTGGTATGTGAATTCCTGTTCAGCTCATTGACATGCAGGCCTAAATTATCTAAAGACCTCTTTGGAATTCAGGGGGCATTTTTACATGCTTCTGAAAATTTTGGCAGGAGCAGCATGAGTGGGGGTGGAGGAAAATGATTTCAGCCTGATGCACCAGTACTCTGAATGCTCATTTTTAAACCATAGGTTAGTTTAACGATGGTTTACAAAGATGTACAAAGCCACTGTCTACAATGAGCGGCAGCAGGTCTCCAGAATTCAAGGCAGAGGACTAAGGAGGCAGGGGTTGAACTGGGGTCCTTCTGCATGTGAAATGTGTGTTCTGCCACTGAGGCATCACCATTTCACAGATGACACATAGGCATTAAAAATGGAATCCTGTGTTATCTGTGTCAGGGGCTGGTCTGGATCGGAAGATTGGGGAATGCAATTGCAGGAAGGTCAGTTCCTAACAGAAGAGGAGGGGAAATATTCACCCACACACCCACACACCCACACCCACACCGCTTCCAGTGTTTCCAGAAGCAGAGAGACAGGCAGACACAGAAGCTGCACAGTTGAGAGAGGAGCTACCCAGCTATGAGATAGTAGCTAAGCAACCAGAAGGGAGGGAGCAGCTGGGCGATGCATCAATTGAGAGTGGGGGGGGGAACCCCCTCCCTCCCCATGAACTCAGAGGTCTGAGTGTGTCAGAGAACAAAGGAAACATGGGGGGGGGGAGGAACTTCTAATTGGTGCACTTCTTGCTGCAGAAGTGGGGAGGAATCAGAGTAGGCAACTGATATCCTTGCGGAGGGTTGCCTGTTTGTGTTTGTAACAGAATACTGGAATAAAAGGACTATAAATCTACCAAATGCTCATTAATTCTGATTGGTGAGCCACTGGAAGGGAGAGGGAACTCCCATACTTGGCAATCTGTGACGAACAGCTATCCCAACTGTGTATCTATATATCACATGTAGACAGTGGAGGGAAATACCAGGGAGTGCAGCCACTAGTGTGGTGAGGCTTTCTTACCCCTTTGACATTCCATGGGGCCTTTGGAGTGTGTGCAAAGACTGCACATGAAATGATTCTGCAAAAAGTCAGGTGGTGATTTCAAAAGTGACCCTTAAAACATTGGCAGGGGAGGAGAAAAAAATATGAAAAAGGACTTAATGCAGAAATTTTAACGCTATGTGTTCTCTGTAGTCTGTAGATGAAACCTGTTGTATCAGATATATTACCAGGGGACTTGCGGGTATAGGGCGGTATACAAATTTAATAAACAATAGTAATAGAAAGATTTATTTAAGTTTGCAGAACTGGTGTGGTAGTGGTCAGACAGACAGACAAACAAACACAGTGTGGCACAGACCGAGGAAGTAAGGTTTTTTTATGAGTCAGATTGTGTCTGGGCACACACAAATGGGGAGAAAATAAAGTTAAGTCTTTCATCTGATTGGTAAAATCATTTTTTATTAGATGATATCATTTTACAACTCTCTCATGCATTCTAACAAAAGTGTCATTCCCTGGCAACCTAACAGCTGGTGAAAGTGGAAAAAAAACCTTAAGAGTACAAATCTTACCTGTTATGCAAAGGCAGTGGTAATAGGTACTAACTTGCACTGAAGCAAAACAAAATAATCACAAAAGTAAGATATCTTTCTTCTAGTATAAACATGGAAAATTCACTTTCAGTCACATATTCAGAGTCTCTGGCATCTTTTATGCAGAAATCTCTGTGATGTAAGAATCTGTTGGAATGTCAGTAACAGCTACTTAATACTGCCAGAGTATTTCCTTCCTTCAGCAGATAGGATCTGTTCCTTTACACACAGGCACAGAAAAAAAAGTAAAGTACTTGAGTGAATGTTCAGAACTCACACAAAACTTGCACATACCTATTTCAATAAAAGAAGTGGGGCTGGAGGAAAGTGTACAGTGCAAGCAAAGCAAAAGAATGTGATTTTTCTTACCACCCATGGCTTGTTAGGGGAAAACAAACCAGGAGTCGGCTTCAGATGTAACACTAAACCAAACTGTGCACTGCACAACACAAGCTACTTCAGTCCTTCTGATGTTCCACAGTTATTTCAGTAATAAATGGGATCCTAAGAGTAATTTCAAGAAAGCTGAGCTTCTATTTACCCATTCAGCAATGCAACAAATGTGCATCAGTTTCCAGCATTTTAAGCAATACCTGTCCAAACTTCCAAAGATTTTCTTTATATTAAGCCTCCTCTGAAACCTTTACTTTCATAGTCTATGACAGTCAAAATACTTATCAGCCTGTAGTGATTTCAGGGCCACACACATTGGCGTAATGCAGTTGATCACTATATGTATGGTCAGTGAATCACACTGCAAAAATGAGAAGTACACCACCAGTCTTGCCACAAGCCACTAAACCCATCAAGTTTTTAAGTGGCATTCATGCCCCATCTGAGTCTGTACTCCCACTTCCTTTTCTGCTGTCTCATCTGATCTCCTGAAACTTTGCTTTTTGCCCCATCAGTTTAATCTTACAAAGCACAATATCTCTTCTTCCACTGCTGTTTTCTAAACAAAGCAATGGCATTTAAGAGAAGCTGAGTTGAATAGATCGTAGCAAAGCATGTGGCCATTCCTCGCCAAGTTAGTTAAAATAAACCTTGCAAAATCTGAACTCCTAAATCATAAGGCATCCCCTCTGCACGTTAATAACATTTTCTTCAAACACCCAAGCAGACATCCCTGCATGTCGAGTGAAATGGCAAATCCAGATTAGGTTTTTCAGAGCAGAATTTAAATTCACTCTCCTTCTATTGTAAAGCACAGCAGTAGATTTTCGTTTGTAGGCTTAGCATACATTTTCGGAATATCATCTGAATCAATGCACATTTTTAAATATTTACCCTTCTTTTCCTTGTCTTACTTTTTTCATGTGTCATGTACTGGAGATAGATGGGATTTAAATTTTCAGAAGAGAGAGAGAAAAAAAAGAACCATGCAGAAAGAACAAGAAGGTGGCAATTCTGCTAAAGCCAAAAGGACTGGATTAGGAACTAGGTGTAAAAATCACACCTGCAATGAATTAGAAAGAGTAATCAGTCATCAATATGAAACAGACAAATTCTTCTTATGGAGCATTACATGTGTGAGTGCAATTTTATGCATGTCTACTTGAAACAAGTCCTGTTGGAGTCCCAGAGGAGTTTGCTTAGGTTCACAGCCTTAGAGGGATCTAATCACCCATGTTAATGTATCCAGAGAAAGTTAAGCATGCTCAAATTCTACTGAATTCAATGCGACATTAATACCCTTGACTTTCTCTGGTTTGTGTTCATTGAGAAACCACTGTGGTGGAGGGGAAGACACACTGTCCATACCAAACCTCACCCACAACTGAACCTAACTTAAGATGACACTATCTAGTCCAGCATCCTATGGTTATCCTATAAACATGACACGAGGACAATATCACTGCCCTGCTTTTGTCCACCTGGTGACTTTGTGCCTGCCTAGTCTGCTGTCCAGGTGCTGCTAACTGTTGAGAGACATCCTCAAAGCACTTGTTTCCCCTTCTTAGGGGTCCTTTGGACTTGGACCAGGCAGCCCTTCAAACTAAGGACTGCCCTTTGTGAAACAGGACATGCAGCCACTTTGTCCATGTATAGTTTGATTCTCTTTTTAAAACCCTCTAAGTTGGTGGTCGTCACCAAATCCTCTGGTAGATATTGCCACAGTGTGAACAAGGCCAAAAGAAAAATGGGCTCTATATAATGCCCTGTTAGTCTGGTTTGACTCAACAGAAATAAATTCAAGGCATAGTCACTTCCAAGCGGGATTTCATGTCATGACCTTTTCTGTCGGCACAACTAGCTTAATGTCTTTGGATATGGTTAATTCTTAAAACCTTTGGACCACAGGAAGCAAAAACTCCCATTGAATTCAGTGAGCCTGTGGCTTGCAGCCTAAAACCAGAGTAGCTAGAGTCACCCTTACCATGATAGGCAGGGCTAAGGGTTTGTAACATTCCATATAAGTTCCATCATGTGCTACCTAGCCATACACAATCCCCTGATTATCTCACAACTTCTCTGTGGTCGGACGTGTCATGATGGGTTATCCTCAGGGTTACTGTTCTCAGGATTCTCAGGGAGCAGAGAACATCCCAGACAGAAAGACACACGCCCTCTTTACAGTCCTTCTTGTGATGGGAAAATTGTTTGAAGGGGCCTCAAGTATCCATGCTCTGATCAGATATGATTTCATGCTTTTATCCGTGCCATATTAGGTTTTGTACAAATATTCAGAAAGAAAACATACATGGTTGTTTTTTCAATACTGAGAAAGGGCAGGGTGTGTGTTTAGCTGCATTTGGCTACATTTATGCTTTGGGGAAGCTAATTAATCATGGTCCAGATAGAAAGGCAAAGCATTTCAAAGCAGAAACCTGATCCCTTGGGACATATTCTGGCCCCCAATAAACCAGCACATGAGTCTCAAATCCACAATGTGGAGTTTCATATTGCCTTTTGCCCCAGGCAATAAAATGTCTTGGACTGGCCTTAACTCTGGTTAAGCCAGGGACAGCCAATGTGATACTTTCCAGATGATGTGAACCGAAACTTCCATTGCCTTTAAACAGCATGGCCAATCGTGAGGGATCATGGGAGTTGAAGTTGAACAACACCTGGAGGCCGCCAGGTTGGATATTGCTGAATTGAATTAATGCACGTCTCTATACAGGTTCCCTTAAACTAGACTCAAACCACTGAACACTTATCAGAAATCTACTTCTATACAAAACTGACTTTCTACATTGTTGATCTATAGCAGCCTTTCCCAACCTATTGCATTCCAGATGTTTTAAAAGCTTGTCCAAAATGCCTAGAGGCAACTGGTTGGGGAAAAGCTGCACTATGTGTTTTGATATCTTGATAAATCAAAAGTTCCATGACAAATACTCATCTACTAGTGACACAAGAGAATGTGAGCCACTGAAGGGTTGGTAAGGTTCACATTTCACAAACATTTGCAACTTCTGAAGCCCCCAAAGGAGACATGTGTCTCCAAATCACTCTGAACAAAATCTAAAGCATTACTTCCCACTTACCTTATCTACCCTGTGATTTTGAGGTCATCCTTATCCCTGTGGTGTTCAAATGCTAGGAATAATTTCTTCATGTACCAGACTTTGCCACACATCTTCAAACAGATGGTCATGTGTTTTATGGTTCATTTAGCCATGAAACTCACACGGTTGCTTTCATTTAGCCATGAAACTCACGTGGTATTCTAAAGATTGGAGGGTTGGGGGGATCTATGTATGTATGCCTGTCTGCCGGTCTGCACATGCACATACTAGGCTATGCACAAGTATGCACATATTGGCAAAAATACCACACGAAGTTGCATTAGATTTCAGAAATCTGCTTTGCAAAATATGTATATTAAGCAAAAGTGAATACCAAAATGTGTATATAAGGAGAATTATGTACTAAATGCTAGTGGATTTTCAAGGTGGTGGGTTTTTCTGTGGGGGGAGGGGTTGATGTGGAAATCTGGAGAACTGAATTTAAGAGTTGAAAAATGAGAAACTGAGAGACATTGAAACTGACAGATTTGCTCATCCCTATTGACAACTGCATATATCACAGGGTCTGTTTCAGATCTGAAGAGAATTCTGGGGTACTATTTGTGGCATTGCAAACGCCTGAATATGACTGCAGATTTGAAGCACACGTACAATGACATTTCAAGGGATCCTGGAGTATACATTTTAGGTTGTGCTGGGCAATCTCTTGGGAATGCACAGTATAATGGATCAGCTCTCTTAACAACCCATTCCAAAATGGACAGCATCAGAGTTGTCACATGGCCATTTTAAAGCAATTGCTTGGTCAGCCTCTATACCATGTAATAAGATGTTTTTAGATTGGAGAAATAGGAAACAGAGAGAAATCAAGATGGACACCCACCCCTACCTCTTCCTTTTGCAACACACTTATCTGCTTTCAAATCCTGCATGGCTTGCACTTTATACCCTATGATTCTTTTCAAATGCTATTTTTGCTAATACTCAGCTTGTATATCTGATAAAAGGTTCAGTGTCAATCGTGCTGTTTATTTCACTATAAACTTTGCCCCAGCTGGTGGTGGAGAAGAGGGAGTGACTTTGTAATTGCCACAGGAGCAACCAATCCGCATTCTGCAAGTCAGCTTTGGCTGGAAACAGGCGTTTGGTTATTTTAAGAAGGTGGCACAGCTATCGAAGATGCAATAAGCCACAACAGGCTCACTGTCCACAACATGTGTGCCTGTAGAGAGACTATTAAATAGTTCTAGAGATCTGGCAGAACACAGAACATTCTGTTTCTTTTTCCCCACCCCATCAAAAACAACCACAACCAAAAACAACCAAACCATTGCCACATTTCTTCAGGCCATCTTATTCCCTTGCCATCTAATTTGCTAGGCTTTGAATGCCTGTGAAAAGTAGTATCACATCTTATTCACCTCTCTGCATTTCAAGCTAAATAACCTTCAAAGAAGGCTGTTCCCCAGCATAGCTGCCAATTTTGAACTGGTAAACAGGATGAGGAAGTTTATCAGGATGAATTGCAGGTTTTCAATATTTTGGAGTAGCATCAGACAGCAAGCAGTGTTGTTCTAAGGCAGAGGTGGGGAACCTGCGGTCTTCTAGATGTTGTCTGATTCCAACTTCAATCAGGCCAAAGCAGCATGATGAAGAATGACAGCAGCTGTACTCACCCCTTCTGGAGTACACTTTCAGAACAGGGCTTGGGGGTGACGATTAAAAATTGTGATTTCCCAGCTTTTTTTTTTTAAAATGCCAGTAACATACAACTTTGGGAACTGTTTGCCTGAGCTTTAACAGGTTTCTTACTCAGGGGAACCTCCCTCCTGTCTCCAGTTTTCAACCTGATTGCCACGTCATAAAAAACCACACCCTTAGAGGAGCAATTTCCACCCTCCCTCAAAATGCTAAAGTCTGTCCTTGCAACTATCTTCCGGAAATTTGTCACAGTTCATCCCTTTAGAAAGGTCTACTGTACCTGCAATTTGCATGCAAATATGGTTTTGATATTTATAAGTAGGAGCAGAGCTCAACAACAAGTTGTGCATGAATTTAGGAGGCTGCCATATACCATTAGACTATTTGTTCACCTGGTTCAGCATTGTCAACTCTGATTGGCTGGACTACAACTCCTCTTATCCCTGACCATTGGCCATGCTGATGGGAGCTGGACCCCAACAACATCAAGAGGCTATCCCTCACTTAGGAAATCTTTGCTTGCTCCTGCCCTTCCCTAATCCATGATTTGCTAGGGAAAGCCCCATTTGACTTAGTCAAAACTCCAACCACTGTTTTAAGTCAGTGATGACATTTACACTGAACAGAGACCAGGGAGTTTCTTTAAAACCACAGACTGGTCAGCAAATAAGAGGTGGACATTTAACCAGCCACAAGCAAGTTAGGATGGAAAACAGAAAGACAGCTTTTCAAAAGACCCAAGGATATGTTCTTGATAAAGGCTCATTGGTTAATTTACGAACATTCAAATCCCACAATTGTTGCACTCTTCCCAGCTGAAGCTTTCACCTTGGAATTTCAGTCTTCCACCAATTTGATTCCCTTTTAACACACACACATGCACCCAAAGACAAAGAAAAGCTTTGAAGCTGGGATCAAAAGCTACTGAGAGCCTTATGGATCCACAGCATGGATGCTGTGCTACTTTTTAGGTAACGTTTGATCTCTTTTGTCAATATCTTTTCAGGCCAGCCAACAACTGTCCCACACACTTCTTCACATTTTCAATTCCCCCTCGAATCTAAGACTTGTAGAACTTCAAGAAGAGAAGCTAAAACAGGGTCTTCTGCTTTTCATGTTTGGCGCCTCCATCCCTTTGGAAGTGGATTATAGTTGGAGTCAGCTAGTGACAGGTAGTAATCAGACCTGGAATCCATGGAGACCATGTCAGGATCTGTCTGGGCACGTTGGCCATAGTATGCATACTGTAGACGAGAGCTGCAGGGGGCAGTGGAGCTCGGAGCGGACACTGTGCTCTTTGCAGGGAAAAATGCCGCTGACTGGCTCCTTCCAAACGAAGCTAATTTTGCATGGGCACTGGGAGCAGGATGCTCATAAGCCACTTTTTGTTTCCACTCATCCGGCGGCGCAGGCAGTGTTTTCCGGCGAGCAGCAGACACGACATTTGCAGCGATCGACTCTTGAATGGTCTGTGGGCCGAAGGCATCATCCACCAGCCCAAGAGGGGACTTGGCGGCTGCTTCCCAAGGAGTCAGCCTCTTCCCAGGCTTATCAGCTGCAGGAGGTGGTTTGCTAAAATAATCAGGAGCAGGTTGAAACACCACAGGAGAGACAGGGGACATGGATCGTGAAGTGGCTGAAGGTGGCCATCCAGGGAGTGATAAAGACCGTTCTCCGCCTCTTTCCTAGAAACAACAAAACCTTAAATATAATGACAATCACTGAATAGCAATGACAGAGACTTCCAAATGAAACAACAGATGGTTGCTTTTGTCCAGTGATCTACTATTGTACTACTGTGCTATACAGTAAGTAAGTAGCCCCCTAATTTTATATAAAAAAGAACAAAGTATGAGCAATGGTATTAGAAAAGAAAAAGATGGAATTTGCTGGAAAATTGTAGGAAAAAGAAATCTTCCAAGCTTCATTACCATTGCCACTTGAGATTTCAGCTATCTTTTCTTACATCAGGGGTAGACAACCTAAGGCCCGAGGCCCGGATGCAGCCCAATCCTGCCTGGTGTTTTTACATGAGTAGAATGTGTGCTTTTATTTAAAATGCATCTCTGGGTTATTTGTGGGGCATAGGAATTCATTCACCTCCCCCAAAATAATAATAGTCCAGCCCACCACTTGGTCTGAGGGACAGTGGGCAGGCCCATGGCTGAAAAAGGTTGCTGACCCCTGTCTCAGATATCTTGATAAAACATTTTTTCTTCAAGGAAATTTTGAGCATCTACTATTATTGCACATAACAAAGTGCTAGAAACATAGAAGATCAATTAGCAGCAATCACCAGCCCAACGTGTTTGCAGGCTTGCAGTAGGTGATCAGGTCTGGAGAAGTATTGTGACACAGCAGGTTCACGGCCAGGAATACCAGAGCAAACAGTTAAGGGGGTGATCAAATCAAGCACATCAATGGTGGAATTCATGGAAAGGAACAGAATCAAGGAGAAAGATATGAAAGGGCAAACGGCAAGAAGAAATCATAGTTCTCAAAGAGTCAAGGAAGACAAATTCAAGGAGGCAGAATTTTGTGTGAATTTTCAGTTCCTTGCGTGGAATGATCCTTGACCAGACTAGCCAAACTCAATCCACATGTGATACATTCATGTAGCTTGTGCAGGCCGCAGAAGTCAGTCCCAACCCTAAGCTTTTAAGCTTCTTGCTTTTGATTGGCACATTTGACAGTGAGGGAGAGAGAATGAATTAGATAGCATTAGAGAGATAACTGTCAAAAAATTAACTCATTGAACAGTATAGGGATGAGGCAACTGTCTCAATCCAGATTTTGTCGGACTACAGTTCCCATCATTCTTGACCACCGATCATGCCGACAGGGGCTGATTTGAGGTGAAATCCAACAACATCTGGAGGGCCAGAGGTTCCCCATCTGTTATTTCTTCTTAACTTAAAATCTCAAGCATGCTCTTCTATGAAGGACAGTTCAAACCCACCAATCGTTGCTGCTGTGTACCCCCTGTTCATTTCAGGGAGTTTGTGCTGGCAGTTCCTGAGGGTGGCCCTTATTTGGAATTGAAAGAGAAAATGTGAGAGGATGACCTGTGTACCCTTCAGAGTACTGTACCTCCTCTGTCAACCTGTGCTACTATGTTTTAGCTATTCAGTATCAAATATTATATTCAAGAGAATGATTATGCTTCTCACTCATTCTAACAGACTTATATCCCTCTCCCTCCCAATGATTATCTTCAATATGGTTAGGAAGGCCAAAATTAAAATTAAAGCATCTGACTGAACCTAATTGCAAATGTTTGTATTCCACCATTATGATACTCTACTTAACCCTGCTCCTTTAAAATCAAAATAAAACTTTGCCCTGATAATTTCAGAACACTCTGACCCATTTATAGGAGCAATCCATTCATACTTCACAAATCCTAATCTGCTTAGGTAATGAGCGCTTTCATTCATAAATCCAGTGCACTGCCACTGCAATCTTCTTTCATATACAACATGCCCTTACCCTACAAACACTGCCTATTAGGCTATTCAGCTGTACAAAGAGGACTTGTTAGGCTGCACAAAGACAAAAGGTTTTGGTACGCATGGGTGGAATGCGATGAAAATTGAAACAAATATTTCCTAAATTTGTGACTTATACCATCCTAAGTGCATACAGGTGGCCTCAGGTCTGTTCAAACCACTGGGTTTTACTTCCAGGTACCGTATTGGCCCAAATATAAGCCACACATGCAAATAAGCCGCACCTTTAAAATTCAAGGGGTGGGGGAGAAAAAAAGACAATACCCAAATATAAGCCGCTCCCTTAAAATTCTGCAGGCACTCACACCCATAAATGGCTAACATAGAAGAAAATCCTACAGCAATAATGTAAAAGCCAATTTCTGTAAGGTTGCAAATTTAAGCTGTACTTTAACTTTCCATGGTCGGAATTTTTTTTGGGGGGGAGTGCGGCATAAATTTGGGCCAATACGATATATAGCTTGGATCCAAAGGTGCTGTTGCATGAACAGAAGGCATTGCTTTTCATGTGAAATTGCAACAGTTTTAGGGGGGGGTGTAGGGGCACAATGGGGGAAGGAGTGGATGAGGAAGTTACTCTGTGCAGCTAAAAGCTGTTGCGCCAAACTGTTTAGTTGAATACTGCCCAACATGAATATTCTGAGTATGGAAGTAAATTGCAGATAGTTTATGGTCTGCATTTGTGCTATCTTCCCACCACTATTTGGAGGGGAATGAGTAATGCAAACAGGTCTTCTAAATAATTGTGCCTTTACATGGAACATCCGCTTTACACAAAGTGTTTTCTGCATAGTGGAGAAGAGAAGAAATGGGCTTTCTCATGTAATGGCTGTATCAATCTTGGCAACCTTAGAAACTGGAAGGTTTCTAGCTACCTACTACACACATCCTAAATAACCATGCCCTTTATCTAGAAAAGTCAATGCAGGAAGTTAACTACCATCTGCATTTTGACCTACAACATTACACAATCATAGCTTTGTGTTGGTGCAATGCTTCTGCTGAAACACAATGCAAGGTTACTGTGTCACACTGACCTTGTGTTGAATTCCTCCTGTTACACTGACACAAAACTACAATTGTGCAACATTCTAAGTAATTCGCTCTCCACAACTTGGCATTTCAAGCAACGTGGTTTTCCTTCCTCTTTCCTTCTGACTGTCTAGTCAGGTTACATCATTCTCTTCTTCCTACTTTGTTGCTGGGGTTTGTGGCTTTCCTTTTTTCTTTGTATTTGCTTATTCCTTAAACAGACTTATACAGCTCGTTCTGACTTCCTAGAATGCAACAGCCAAACCGTGTTGTTCAGTCTCACATACTCAGGCAAGATTTTTTTTTAAAAAGAAACACCCCAAATTTGCAAGGCCATTTCACCTGCCACTGAACACACACACAACAAGAAAATGTTTTCCATTCACGTTACACTAATATAGTGTGGAAATATGTTGGGAATGGTTCAACCCATCACAGAAGCCTTACCCATCATGGCCAATGTCCTAAAAGTAGAAAAGGTGAAAACCTGAGCTATAGACAAATGTCCTTGCATTTCCCTGCTGCCTAGCCCATCTGTCCCAAGGAATAAAGTAAGTAAAAAGAAGTTAAAGCACAATATCCTATCATAATAAATACTATCAATCCTTACAATCTGGAGATATAGATGATAGATGGATTAGATAGTATAAAGATCCTCAAAAAGTCCTTACCTACCAAGGACAATAGGGACGCGGGTGGCGCTGTGGGTTAAACCACAGAGCCTAGGACTTGCCGATCAGAAGGTCGGGGGTTCGAATCCCCGTGACGGGGTGAGCTCCCATTGCTCGGTCCCTGCTCCTGCCAACCTAGCAGTTCAAAAGCACATCAAAGTGCAAGTAGATAAATAGGTACCGCTTCGGTGGGAAGGTAAACGGCGTTTCCGTGTGCTGCTCTGGGTCACCAGAAGTGGCTTAGTCATGCTGGCCACATGACCCGGAAGCTGTATGCCGGCTCCCTCGGCCAATAAAGCGAGATGAGCGCCACAACCCCAGAGTCAGCCATGACTGGACCTAATGGTCAGGGGTCCCTTTACCTTTTACCAAGGACAATAACTATTTTCTTATATTTGTCCCCAGTAAATCCTTGCCCTTATTTTGCTTCTGTCTTTTGAGGATGCTTTAAAACACTACCAGCTTTCCTTCTACAATGTTAGTAAACCAAGCATCAAAAAGAAGCAGACACGATCTGTTTACTAACATACCCTGCTTTGAAAGTCCTGTGAGCTATTCTAAATCTTGCCTGCAGTCACATACCAAGATTCATATCTTCATTGCTGACCTGGTTCTTCATAACTGTGGAAATTTCTCTGAGCAGAGACTGTCTAGATGAAGCAGTGTTGTTCTAAATGGGTAGCGGAGCAACTCTAGTAATTGGAGTTATTGGAATGAGGTGTCATCCTAGGATCACAGGCAAGAGAAGAGTAAGTGAATACCCACAGTGAGGTATGCCAACTTTTCAACTCATTTTTGTAGCTGTGCCTTTAACAGCAACGTGTCCTGCGGCAATTAGTAGATGATGACATTCTTCTCCATGCCAGGACAAGTCAACAGCTAAAGGCAATGTGACAAGGTTAAAAAGTTGACAGCATTATCTACAGGATGCAGAGATGCACTTCAGTGCTTTGAAACAGTAGGAATGAGGTGAGCAAGTGGTTCATGATGGGAATACTACCAGTCTTTGCCTTTTTTTGTCTGACAGTACACCCAACAGAAGGGACATGGGTGGCACTGTGGGTTAAACCACAGAGCCTAGGACTTGCTGATCAGAAGGCCGGCGGTTCAAATCCCCGTGACGGGGTGAGCTCCCGTTGCTCGGTCCCTGCTCCTGCCAACCTAGCAGTTTGAAAGCACGTCATAGTGCAAGTAGATAAATAGGTACCGCTCCGGCAGGAAGGTAAACGGTGTTTCCGTGCACTGCTCTGGTTCGCCAGAAGCAGCTTAGTCATGCTGGCCACATGACTTGGAAGCTGTATGCCGGCTGCCTTGGCCAATAAAGCGAGATGAGTGCCACAACCACAAAGTCAGTCATGACTGGGCCTAATGGTCAGGGGTCCCTTTACCTTTACCTTTACACCCAACAATAGTAACAGTTTGCTGTCATAGCTTTGACTACTTTGTGGTCTCAATTGGATGTAGCATTAAATTAAACTATGGTTTAGCATTATTTGAATAGGTCTTGGGATTTTCAGCTTCTCTTTCCCTACTCCACTATACTCACAGGGAGAAAACTGGAAGCTTTCACTTCCATTTTTAACTAACCACTACTTATCATTATGTACAAACCTGGGCAAATCTTTGGAAAACAAGTCAGCTTCAAACTTTGGTTTACAATCCTGGCTTGTTTCCCTAAACTGTAGTTATGCACTCTTTGGGGGTTTGGATGTGACAATAAATTGCAGTTAAATCAAAATGGAAGAAGAAGTTTCTAATCTCCACACATCCATGCCAGAAGACAACTGGGTACTGATGAAGACACAACCCCACGGCCCATTGACGTAACAGTAAACCAAACTGTACTGCACTCATTGCCAGCTTAAAGTGATTGTTTTGATTTTGTCTGTCGTTTGGTTCCTACAAGCTTTTGAGTTGTCATAATGAATACACTTCGTGCTAAGTCAGTACAACTCACTTCAGTTTCACATCTCCTTAAAAAACAACAATGAATAGCTTATTTCATGTACTAAGAAGGCATTCACTACTGCCACCTTCTGGATATCAACAGTAAAATCACACATGATTGACTACTAGAGCACGATACTAAGGACATTTATTAACAGGTGCAGTGTATGAGCCTGTCATTGCTTCAGAGTTTGGCTAAAAATCAATTGGCCATTTATGTCTGTTAATACTTGCATGAAGAACTGTATAATTACAGTCATACCTCGTGTTGCGTTAGGTTCATGTTGCGTCTTTTCAGCTTGCGAATGCGGCAAACCTGGAAGTTTTGCCGCGTGCGCAGAAGCATTCTGTGTGCTTCGCATGTGCACAGAAGCGCTTGTGCAGAAGTGCCGCTCTAGTTGCGGACTTTTCGGGGTGCGAACGGCACCCCAGAACAGATCGTGTCCGCAACTAGAGGTACCACTGTATTAAGCTTTTATATATATATATATATATGCATACAATATGCAACTATAAATTAAACTACAACAGGGAAATAATACAATATATTCTGGGACACCAAACACTCAAAATTCACAGAACCTGCAACATCAGAGCCAGAACTGGTCCTGGCACTTGCCAGGTTCACATGTAATGCTAAGCCATACACCTAAGGTTTCTGAGCTCCCACCTTCTTTCTCAGCTGTGAGGAAATCATAAGTGTTTTTCCAGCTTTATTTCTATTGTGGGAAAATGTTGGTTTCATAAGTTCATTAGTAACAATGAATGGCGGGAATTGTAAGTACAATATTAGGGAAGCTTGGCTGTTTCAAAGTTGCAACTGATGTTCCTCAGGGGGTTATCCCTAGCAGGTATGTGAATTTACTTATCATGCACAGTCTTCTGGGAGGCTAAATTGTATTAGTTTGTCAACAGTTTTCAGTACCTCTCCCACCACTGTAAGAGAAGCTAAGGCTCATACATGTAATACTAAACAATGGGTGATATCGAACCATCTCATAAGTAGAACCACTGAATAAATTAACTTAAATTATGCAGGTCCATTGATTTCATGGGGTTTATTCTGACAAACATTGGACAGCATACTATGGTTTTAGCATCATGTGTGAACACAGCCACAGAACAAATACTCATAAATACATGCATATAGTCACCAATATTTTCCAAATCCAAACAATTCATCTTCCAGTGTATGAAGCCTGTCCTCTCAAAAAACACACATTCAGTTCTATCATTTCCCAATGACATTTAGAATTTATTTTTAACGCAATGCTCCACCGACCACACATTGCCAGCTCTCTGCAGAATTCAAATCTCTACCTGACTTTTGAAAAATAAATTCAGCACTACTTTGAATTTAACGGGGTTCAGTTATTTTTAATGCAGGAAGCAGGCTTTTGAGAGATGTAAAAACCTAGCTAGCTAGCTCCCCCCAACACCTTTGCATTTCTCCACACAACTGTGGAGCCCCCATAAGCAATGTTATTTTAAGGCTTCTTTCTTCACTGCATGGTCCTAGCCATTTACAGACCATGTAGTGAATATATTATGGCACTATGCAGCAAATCTGACTTGACTATTTCACCTCACTTTTGCCCATGTACACCAACATTCTCCAACATTTTCATGACAACTTTATAATGAGCAATTTTCATCCCTGAATTGTAACTTTAAAAAGTAAAGAAGGTAAAGGAGCCCTGGATGGTTAAGTCCAGTCAAAGGCAACTATGGGGTTGTGGTGCTCATCTCGCTTCAGGCCAAGGGAGCTGGCGTTTGTCCACAGACAGCTTTCTGGATCATGTGGTCAGCATGACTAAAATGCTTCTGGTGCAACAGAACACCGTGACGGAAGCCAGAGCGCATGGAAACACCGTTTACCTTCCCGCCACAGTGGTACCTATTTATCTACTCACACTGGTGTGCTTTTGAACTGCTAAGTTGGCAGAAGCTGGGACCGAGCAACAGGAGCTCACTCCGTCGTATGGATTCGAACTGCAGACCTTCTGATTGGCAAGCCCAAGAGGCTCAGTGGTTTAGACCACAGCGCCACCCGCTCTCTTAAAAAACCACTTATTACAAACTTTCAAACACATATGACAAACTTTCACCCAATGAATCAGTCCATTGTGTAACATAAATACATGCACCTGTAGGCCCTAGAGGGTCTGTGGTGGTGTTCATTGGATAGAAGATGGAACAGTCCTAAGAATAATCACATCTTATCTCAGCCCTTGAATTACAGTGCTACTGTAGTCATAAATTATCTTAGTGCCTCATCTATCTCACATTACTGTTGAGAATCAATGAAGACTTCAATACACTTTGAATAATAACGACAGTATAGTGCTCTGTAAATAATAATGGAAACATTCCATAGGCTTGGTGACACATCCTGACCTACTAACTACGTGCATAACTCATCAACATCAGTAGGGACTACAGAATGGAATCCTGCACAAAGGAACACTAAACTTGGAAACAGAAGTTCATTGGGGGGCAGAGGGGGGCATTGTTATGTAGGCATGTAATTTCTCCCTACTGTCCTCTAAACTATTTACAGAGGGAGGGGGAGAGCTGTTAAGAGCGACACGGCAGCTCTTATTGCATCCAATGAATCATAGGAAGACCTTGGGATTCTGGAGCTGTTGTCAGACTATAACATTCACGGTTGCTCTGTGTGCATTTCAAATGCTATATTGGGCCACAATTGTTTTTTCCCCAGCTCAAGGAAGCAAACTTCTTTTATGGAAAGTTGTTGTCACATATTCCTCTCGAGTAAATAACAACTCCACCCCTGTGAATTTGGGGCTGGGGTAAGAGGTAGCATCATACATGTTTGCACACTGCCAAGTTATGAATTCATATTAGAGGTTGTATAAACGAAGCATGTAATGCTACATTTGGGTTTGTTCTGCTATACAAAGTAAAGTTAGATAGCTGATTGGCAAAGTCCTCAAACACTGTAGAAGGGGGGGGAAATTGAATCCTGGGAGTCCCTAACCCAAAGCCAAGATCTGTTGGTATGAGCAAGTTATGATCCAGCACATCTCTAGCTCAGCCAACTGATTCCTGGTGCAGCCATGCTAAAATGGCATAAGCCCCACATCTTAGCTCAGCTAGAGACAGCATGGCGTAACTCCTTCATTCTGGCTCAACCAGTGTTCGGCCAGCTGAGCTGAGAATGGTGGATCTTACAGCACTGTAATTGCTGAAAAGCAGGTATTCCAGGGGAGTGACATGGTGAGATCAAGTGGGGGTTGCATTTACCACTGGTTCCTAACTCCACTTGGCTTAGTCACATGACCTGATAAGCCAGAGCAACATACTCTGGTAAAATGGATAGTGTAAGTCAAACTCTATTTTAAAGCTTAGCTCTCCCTCTCTCAGGCTTAGGACAGCTGAACCAGCATGATTTCTGCTTCTGAACAAAGTCTGTAATACCACACTGGCTTAATTTAACTTCCGTCAGCTTCCTAATACTTAAGATTGCTCTGTAAAGCAGAAGCAGTCAATATGGTGTCTTCCAGAAGTTGTTGGATTGGTTTGCTAGAATTTGGAGTTGACTATCATGGACCTAAAGGGGGGGGGGGAATACAATGTTGCAGATATCTGCTTAAGATCAACAAGCCTGTCTGCTTATCTATACTGGTAACAGTAGGATCAGGGATGGACTTTGGTAATACAGAATCCTGAGAACAAAATTTGGCGACTCCCCCCAAAATATTTATTTTCACAATAGCTCCTTCCTTTGTTATTTATTATTATTTTGCGCCCCACGGCTTGGCACCTTGTGCAGAGGAACTGCCTGCACCACCCTAAATCCAGAGTTGGTAGGATCATCTGTCCCTAGAGTTAAGCCACTGCAAGAAAAATATTGAAACACATGAAGGAAAATGATCTTCCAATGTTGCTACCAGAATCAGCCCCATTGTCTCATACCCTGGCACTCACACCTTTTCAGAACTTACAGGGAGATTCCACACTGAAAAGCTGGAGCAGCTGAGCATCCCTGTAATCTGGAGAGTGCGCTCAGGCAAAGGGCTGGATACCGTGTGTAAGCCAGCTTGCTCTTATAGGGCTCTCCTTCCCCACTCCTGCAAGGGGCCCTGATTCTGTTCTTTCTTGCTTAGAGATTGTCACTCGTGCATCTTCAAGAACAGTCTTCTTGGTGGAGACTTTCCCAAACAACATGAGCATGTCTCTCTCACCGGGCAGAGGAGCTGCCCTTTTGGAACCTATTGGTTCTCCAAGTGCACTTGCAAAGGCTGCACGATTCCTCATTTATAGCCATTTTAACTCACCAAGTACTTGTTTTATAACTGGCTTTATTTTGTCTTCACCATTGCTAGAAATCTTGTCAGCTATATTTGTGCATTTGTAATTTTGTAAGGTATGGGACCTGGCAGTTACATCAACAATTTTTTGCATGGTCTGTGGTATTTTAAATATATATATTTCCTGCTATGGGGGGGGGGAGGTATCTTCTGGATGTTCCCTCACTGCAAGAAGTGAAATTCTCCTTGTGGAAAGCCCTCCAATCAGATGTCAAGAAGATAAAGAAGTAGACAACTTTTAGAAGACATCTGAAGGCAGCCCTGTATAGGGAAAGTTTTAATGTTTGATGTTTTATTATGTTTTTATATGTGCTGGAAGCCGTCCATAGAGGCTGGGAAACCCAGCCAGATGGGAGGGGTAAATAATAAAATTATCATTATCATTATCATCATCATTATCATTATGTTATATATGACTTGCATGATAATTGAATTGTTTGGTTTTTGTTATAATCTTCACTAGGAATTTGGATTGACTTGTTACAGCATGTGGGTTTTGTTATATTATTTTGTCATTTCTTTGAGTTGTGATTGTGAGCCACAATTTGAAAAAGTTTATGTACAAATCAAAAATCAAAACAGAATAGAGTAAGGTGCATCAAGTGCTTTGTGTAAGGAAAGGATACTGTACCTTCTTGTCCTGAAGACAATGTACTATCTTTCTAACACCATGATAAAAAAACCCCAATAGAATAACAAAGCTCAAACCTGGCAATAAAAAAAAACAATTCTATACTAGTACATTTAGCAAAATCCATGAAAAATTGAAGAAGGAGCTATATAAAGAGGCAATGAATCCATGCTTCCAGGATTAGGGGGCCACAGGATAGATGCCACAATAGAAATTAACATGCTCCATATGCTCACACTGACAGACTGTGGAGACACACATGGAAGGAGGTGCTCCATAAGGGGTCTGCGGCTTGGCTTGTGAAAAATAGGGGGTCCTCGGTAATAGCTAATTGGGAACCACTGATCCAGAAAAATGGAGCATCACCTATGCCTTCATGAGAGCAACACAACTTTGGACTCAAAGCCTGTCACTGTACTTCCAGAGAAGCTACCTTTATTAAATGCTTTGAAGACCTGAGCTTACTGGAGCCTCAGAAGGCATATACATTCCATGTCCTGGGTCACTGGTGCACATAGAGCTCTTGAAACCTGCAGGTTTCTCAGCCCTAGTCTGTACAACATTGTAAAGTTCCCGTATGTGAACTCTGTCAGTGTTTACGGGCATTGTGAGGTTGGCCACTGAATGGTGTCAAGAAGGCTTACTACAAAACACTTGGGTCTCTTGGGATGAGGGGCTTCAAGGGGACCACACTGCAGAGGCACCTCACTAGCAAATTCCATCTGACTCATTGTCTAAGCTGGATTTCACTAGAATATTAATGAGTGGAAAAAGCAAATACCCTGCTTTCAAAGACATGAACTCACTTCTCAGGGAAGAGCCATTAGCAGTGCCCAACCTTTTGTGTTTCCAGTGAAAGAGTGCTCCCACTCTGCCCCAAATAGAATTGTCTATTACATGGGCAAACATGTTTTCCACATCTTACGTTTACAAGATAACATGATGGGGGGGGGTTGGGACACCTGCAGGTCAGGTGAGGGTACGTAATCCTTAATCACCTGCTGCTTTCCCTCTGCTGTTGCTCTTCCCTGATCATGTCCCCCAGCTGAGCTTCTTTCTTGTTTCTGAAACCTGGCTGGGAGCAAAAGCAGGGAAAGCAATTGGGGCAAAGGAGGCACTGCAGTGGGGGAAAGGGTGGGCAGTCAAGGATTAAGTACACACGGCTTCTCCCCTACAGATTCCTCTTCACCATGTACATTCATGTAATTCAGCAAACATGGGGCAGGGAAGCTGCCTTTGCCCGCATGACATGAAACTCCCGCCTGGTGAGTTGCCTTAACCAACCTCATTGTGGCTTTTATTAGAAGGGGATGACGCATAGGGCACATGTGTGTAGGTTTACTATGGAAGTTGGAATCCAGAGAACATTAGCTTCTGTCTGTAGAAAAACACATTTCTAACCCACCAGCAAAAGCTTAGTAACTGGCAATTTCGGAAAACTTTAAATACCTTCCACAGCTCTCCATAGTTGTCTATCCCCTGCCTGTTTCATACCGCTGCAGCCTCTGCCTTAGCAATCTTTGCCACAAAATTCCAAAGAATTTGAAAACACGAGTGCTTGAAAAAACATTGCATTCCCTTGACAGATAATTCAGATTTCTGGGTGTGTGCTGTGCAGCCATGAGTGTAGACTGATCTTCACATCTGCTCACATCTTTCTTTCTGAGTCTTCCAATAAGAATGCCAGTTAATGCTTCTTTGGGTTGTGGTTGGGCGTGAGGCAAATCAGTCTGCTTAAACTGGACTGAGAGTCACCATCCACTGATGTCACTCAGACGACTCAGCAGCTGGGCATGGCTTTCAGTCATTCCTGCCCTAGGCCATATTTGAACAAGAGGTGAGAGGCGCTGTATTCTATTACCAGTTCCCTTTGCAACCCATTCCCTGTGGAGTTAAAAATGAAAAGCATCTAAAACTTTAGTCTCAACTCAGGAAGAGGGCAGGCTTTCCCTGTGTCATTGCAATAGATAGGTGCCGCAGTACAATTCTCAGAAAATATCCTTTCAGAGCAAAGATGGGAATAGCACATTGCATTAATCTATGAGCCCTCTTCCTACAAAGCCAAATTGGGCGGCTATTTTGATAGGTGCATTTTTTAATCCAGTAACTGCAACTCCAATGTTCTCATTCAGGATACTGTTTTGTGGATTCAAACACCTAACACATTTATTTGTCTCTGATTCAAACAAATTTTTTTAATTAGTCAACACATATTTACTCTTGTGGGTGCCCAGAGGGTGGATCATGTTTGTGAAATGCTTCAGCACATATCCAAATTGCAACCCACTGTGTCTTAGTTCAAACTTAGATTTTGAAGCAGTCACAAGTCTACTCACCACTGAAAAGGCAACTCATGTTGACTCAACACATTTAAAATAGTTGGGGAAACCAGACTGGAATAATTTATTCCTGTACAAACTTCTAGCAGAATGGTTATAGGACCCTGGGCCTCTCAACCCAATTTATAATCCACAGATATGATGAGGTCTACTCACCTTACCCGAAGCAGGATTCCCAAAAGGCAGACCCTGAGAAGCAGACAGCAACTTTGAAATGCCAAAATGTGGCCAACAGTAGCCACCCTTTGAGGGCCTGACCAGAGAAGAATGATAGCACATTTCTCAGATCGTCTCAAATTCACGGGGCAGCAGCATTGATTATTTTCTCTATTCACAATTTAGGAAAGTGAGCAACAAGCAGAAGGGAGAAGGAAAGCATAAGAGACAAAATCTGTAGGGGCTGTGCAATGAAGTTTTAATTTAATCTTCCCCTTCATGAGATGGTTCAGTATGAGCCTGGTGAGTGATTAGAGAAAGACATCACCAGGCTTCTCTCACTTTCCTCCCTCTGATAGTTATAGCAAAGACCAACATATATGACTGCAGAGTCATTAGCTGTAGAATCACCCTCATAACCATCTTGGCACCAATTCTGCACAACAAATTTATGACACTTCTGTTCTAGTAATGTCCTACTGAATTCACACCCTATTCAGATTTGAGTGCTTGGATTTATTTGAGTTGTTGATCAGACTGAATTCATTCCACCAGAAACTGAATGGCATTTTGAGCAATTTTGGCAGAAGGAAGGAGAGAAAGGAAAAGAAGGAAAGAAAGACCTTGAAACTCTTTTTCAACTGCAGATAAGAACATGTGAAATCAAAGAAAAAGCAAAAAATACAGATAAAGAAGAAAGGAACAATTTTAATGGTAGAGGAAAAAATACAGCAGATTGTAATTGGAAAATGAACAGAAAGAAGATCCCAAGAGGATTAAAATATTGGTACCGCATAATCTTAAATATGTTGTGCTGCAAAAGAATCCTTTGTGTACATATTTCTATGTAACATGGGCTGTTTACTTAAAATTGATACAGCCACATTTGACTTCCAGTATAGACTACTTCAGCTAACAAAGCCTACCCTAAATAAGTTGAGCTTTGGACAAGAACCCCACTGTAGTCAAAAGGACTTCTTATGACTAAATATGTTCTAGCTAGTCAAAAAGAGTTATTACATTTGCTCTATGGACTTTGGATAAGTCCTACATGTTAGGGAATGCTCCTTTTATGTGTGAAGTATGAAATATATGCCTCAAATGTTTCCTAAGTGTGGCACATTTCACACTTTTTCATTTTTGGATGGTGATTGGTCTACTTATATAGTACATGGCTGTTCGTTCAATATTATAGTCAAAATGCCTTCCACATGACTGGAGAAAAGCTGTTCTCAATTGCCTGCCCACTGAACGTAATCACATCCATCAGCACAAAAGTTTCCATCTACATAATGGAACTGGCTCCCTCTCCCATCTCCTGTGTGCCCCCATTCCCCCTCCAAAGCTGCTCCAGAAGTTTGGAAGAAACCTCAGAGCAGATTTAGGGGTTCCATAGAAGGCAAACAGAAAGAAGAGAGGGAGGGGAAGTTCTGTTGTGCGCTCCAATATCCTTGTGCTAATGGAACTACTTTAATGTATATCACCAAGGCAGATGGTAGCAACAAGGGAGGCTTGTTCACTGTGTGACCTAGTCTGTTCACACAGATAGGTATGGCTTTCTTACATAAATTTCTGTAATTGTGACATCAAGCCACAATAGTGGAAACTGGAACCAAGAAACTACCCATTGGTGTATCCCCACAGCCCTGAAGGCAGCGTAGGGTGTTCTCTATGAAATGCATGTTCAAAGGCAGTCAAGACATATTAAATTAAAGTAATTTTGACTGCTTGCAACATTATTTTAGTGGTATAGGAAGTGTTGCAGCATGTGCCCTTCACGCATTGCTGAAACCTTGGAAATTCAAGTAGTAGCTGTTTGTGTGAATTGGACTGTAGGCACAGCTCTGTTTCAGAGGGATTCAGTGATGTGAAGGTGAGCATCAATTTCAGCACTAGACAATGGGGCAACTTCTCCCATGAACACCACCAGCCATGGCAATGCACCATTCAGGCAATGCAAATGGGAATGAAATGGCATTATGGCCACAGTAGGTTTTTGAGGGCCTCCAGAACTTAGTATGCTACAATGGAGAGGGACTGTAACTCTGTAGATCACATGATTTGCATGTAGAAGGTCCCAAGTTCAATCCCTGGCATCTCCTGGTAAAAGGAGTAGATAACAAGAAATGGGGGTGGGGGACTCTGCTTTAGACTCCAAAGAGCAAGTGCTAGTCAGACTAGATAACACTGGGCTATATGGGCCACACAGAAGCTTTGTATGTTCATTTATATAAATTCAAACAATTTTCAGACCAGACTTGGTTGGATCTGTTAATCAGCAGTCAGTACATTCACATGAACTGTTCCTACTCAGGCACTTTCCCATTATGGTTGTATGTCCAAAATCCATCTAAATAATTTCACCAAACCTAAATTAATTATTGTCATTCATTTTGTGGTATTGGTTTAGCTAGAAGAGTGGGGAAAGTCTATCCCTTAACCTCTTTTTTAATCACCTCAGTGTGTGCACTCAAATGGTATTCAATGGAATTCAGTCTCAAGCATTACTGGAGATGTCAAATATTGTTCTTTTGTATCACAACCATAAATAAAATTGGCAGAACCTAACTCTGGATATTCAACCCAGCAAACATGGTGTGGTAACAGTGTCTTGATCCTCCTGGTCCACAGTGTATTATTACTCGAGAGTAGGGTGAAAGCACAAGAGCAGAGTGAAAAGAAACACCAGTGGAAGAAGCAGGACTGGAAAGCCCAAGGTGAAAACGAGAATGTGCCTCAGCGATCCGCAGAAATATGAGGTCAGGAATCATGACAAGTATTTATAAGGCACATACTGCTCTGGTTGCAAAACTGGTATTCAAGGACGTGTCCCTTCAGTTTATAGTCGCTATGCTTTCACGTGAACATATTGCACCACTTCCACAGCTGTAGGACCCAGCTCATCCTCCTGGCTCCTGTAATTTTCTACTTGTCAAAAACAGAACAAAATGCTAGGCCTGAGGAGGTCAACATTTCCCCCCAAAATGGGAAAACTTTGAATAGCCTCTCCAGCCTATGGCTTTCTTCTTCCAAATCTAGTAATATTATTTACCCTTAACCAGGGGAAGGGGGAAATTGAAGAGGT
The DNA here is from genome assembly GCF_027172205.1 of Podarcis raffonei. NCBI lineage: Eukaryota > Metazoa > Chordata > Lepidosauria > Squamata > Lacertidae > Podarcis > Podarcis raffonei. Next base: position 52,877,778 of record NC_070610.1, read on the forward strand.
AATTCATGATTGCGGATCACCAGTTTACTCTCTAATGACCCAAGCCTGCAATTGAACCTCCAGTGAATGAAACTGACCAGTACTGATTTGTATAAATCATTTCCCTGTAGTTATGGGGTCACGGGATCAGGTGTAACACAGCCACGTTATTATAGTGCTTATGTGAGCTAAGCCATCACGGATCTGTCGTGGTGGTGTGTCGCCTTAAGCTGAGAATCAAAGAAATGCTGCTGGCGAATACACCACTTTGCATGCCCAGTGGCTATACAAAGAGGAATTCATTCATTTCCCTCCCCCCACCATATGGTTGCAGTGATAGTAGGGATGGGGCTCTGAAGATGCCTCATAACAGGGATTAAACTGCAGAGTTGGGCCAAGACTCTATACCTATTTTTATACACAACATTCATAAGAGACATAACATTTGAAGGCACTTTTCAGAAATAAATCTAATATCATTGTTATTTTGATTGTGCTCAGACCCTTTGGCCGCCAGTCTCCCCCACCCCCCACCCCAAAAACCTTCTGTGAAACCTATGTTCTAACAGATGAATTACAGGAACAGGGTTCCCTGTGTATTTGTGTACTGAAGCACTAACACCTAGCGTCCTGCTTACTTAATATGAAGTGGCACATGCCCATCTTAGGACACTGTGCATGCATAGCCATGAAAGAGGACTGCATACATAAATGTGTGTCATTGCAAATTAATATTCATTTTGATTCATTTAAAAATTGTTCACTGTGCCATCCTATGCATGTTTACTCAGAAAAAATGCCTCACCATTTTCAGTGGGACTTACTCCCAGGTAAGTATGCATAGGATTTCAGCCTGAAGCCTTTTTTTTTTTTTTTGGACCCAGATTTCATGTGATATATCTGAAAAAAAATATTAAGTAAGCCAAGGATCACTTGAGTGCCAGATTACCACTGCAAACAATTCATTGCGAGCTGAGTGGATACTGAGTTGTATCTATGCTTTACTCTTCAATGGCCGAGGGTTTCCACACCTGTGCTGAGACACCAACTTTCTTGGCTGAGAACTTTGGCCTGGGAGCAGTAAACATAGAGGATGCTGCTGGTTCTTGCTTCGAAAAAGAAGGGTAGCCTGTCGACGCACAGGACTCAATGACAGGGCTAGAGGCATTCGACTGGAAGAAAGGTTGTGAAGTGTAGGCTGGTACAGAGTACACTGAAGATTCTCGGACATTAGAAGGAGAACCGGCGTTGAGCGATCTTGAAGGTAGAGCTTGCTTTGAGGCAGATGCTGAGTCAAACTTCGCAGGCTGCTTAGGAAGTGCACTTTCCTTATTATCAGAGGGAGGTTGGAAAGTAAATAAGGATGAATTAAGCTGGTATGGTTGGTGCTTCATAACTTCCAAAGAACTAAGTGCTTTCTTAGGCTTTTTCTTGGTAGTTTTGGCAGCAGCAGGGGACTTTGACTGTGGCTTGGTAGCAGCGAGAGGATAAGATGGAGTGTAGATGGGGTTATAGCCCACAGGTGGTGGTGCTCGAACATTTGATGAATATTTCCAAGATGCTGGTAAAGATGGAGTTGGTGATCCGGCCCGCGCCATATTGGCCTGCACGGTTTCTGAGTCTACCACATATTTTTCCATCCGTGACTGCCTTTTGGCAAAGAGCTGGGCTCCTTTCCCACTCAAAGCTGGGGGCATCTCAAAAGCTGGCCCCACCCCTCCAGCAAGCACAGCATTTCCTACTGGGGTGGTGGGTGTTGTTTTGGGTGTATAATTTTGGTGTGCTGCTGCTGTTTGAGGCCCTTTAAAAGGACTGGCTAGCTTAAGAGTACTTGGGGGCTGTGGAGGGGAATAAGCAGGTTGGGGAGGGGGATAAGCAGGTTGTGCTATGTTGACAGGTTGGGGAGGGGGATAAGCAGGTTGTACTATGTTGACAGGTTGGGGAGGGGGATAAGCAGGTTGTGCTGTTTTGACAGGTGCTGGAGCTGCCATTTCAGGTGAGTTTGGAGCTGGAAAGATAGGAGGCTGAGTAACAGCCACAGCTGGAGGTGACCAGACTGGTGAAGCAGGCGTTGCGGCAGTGGGAGAAACCTTTAGCGAGGGTTTGGGGGCAACTGGAGGTGGGACCTTTTGCTTGGCTGCCTGGATTTGCATGAAATTGCAGGCCTCTGCTCCCAAGCTGAGGTAGTCTTCTTCAGGCCCCGATTCAAAGCCTGCAGCACCACCTTTTTTGCCTTCTGTATTCTGTACAAGGGACAGAAGGGCAGGGTTAGGGCTCAGCTTGGGGGTGTCTTTGAAAGTAAACATTGGCTTTGCGGTGCTTCTTCTCTTTGCCTCTTGCAATATTCCAGTTCTTTTGGCAGGCACCGCGATCCTTTCATCCCTGGATGCGATCTGTTCTGTTGACTCTGTTGGAGACCAGATTGCCGGCTGCGCTGGACTGGCGGCAACTGGAGACAAAACAGTTCTGTATAAGGTTTCAGGGGGTGGGCTGACCGAAGTGTAAGGCGGTGGCGCAGGGAGATCTGACAGAGGGCTCGTCATGCTTCTGGTGGGAGAAAATGGAGCCGCTGCTCTGTTTTGTACACCAGGGAAAGGCTTGGCTGTCCTGTTGGAAGCAGCAGTTTTAAGGGCTTCTGAGGATGGGTACATCAGGTTTGCTTCAGGAGTGATCCCGATGCCATTTTGCTGAATTGCTGCACCATGACTGTGGCTCACTTCTATGTAGCTTTTGCTAACATGGCTTTTTACCCTGGAAGATTCTTCCTGTTTTGCCTGATATGAGGAGGAGCTCATTTTGTAGGTGCTCTCGCTTGTCGTGGCTGCCTGGTGTTCCTCAGAGGAGCTGTGCCCTGCCTGCATCCTCATTGCCTCTTGCTCAGCCGTGATCTGGTCCAACCGTTGACGCCTTTTGGCAAACATGACTGCCCCCTTGCCCTTGCTTTCTGGAAGCAGCTGAGACATCTCGTCCCCACTTTTTGGTTTCTTTTCAACCTCAAGCAGTCCAGTATCCCAGTCAAATGTCACAATCCGGTCTTCTTTGTCAATGTCGGAGAAGAAATCTTCATCGATTTCCGACTCGCTCGTGCCTAGCAAGGTAATTTCAAAAGCGTTCTCTTTCTCACCTTCTTCACCTTCGTCTTCTTCGCCCTCGTCCTCGTAACGCTCTAGCTCCCCAGTCCCGTAGCTGACCAACGTATATTTCCTAGCTCTTTGGCGACGCTTCTTGAACATCAACACCCCCTTGGAATTGGGATTTGGAGCTGCTGTCAGCAAGAGGGCAATGCTCTTACATTTAGACTTGGCTTCTTTCACCCGCTTCTCTGACTGACTCTCGCTCCGTCTGAGCCCTGCAGAAAAGGATTAAAGAACACATCTCAGGCAACAGCGTAACATGAGAGCCATTTTAACCATAAGCTGCACAATAGCTATTTGGGGTGCAAGAGTGCAGTCCTAATCTTTCTTTCTCTAGAGCTGGAATCTTCCCCCTTATGTAAAGATGCATAGGAAAGGCATTAAGATTAATATTTTCCCACAGTTCCAGCCATGATAAAAATTCCATAGCAATCATTCCACCCTGGCTGACATTCTTTGCACAATTTTTTTTCCTTATGGATTTGCTAGCTCCACTTTCAAGAGCTTTTGATGTCACATATTTGCTTCTGTCTGTGTACATATATATAAGCCAGTATAATATAGAAGATAAATCAGAAGTGTCAGATAGACGTACATATACTATGGATGCTGAGTTAGGCACACATACTCCTGGAGGAGTTTGGAGAATATGTTTATTAACTTAAACAAGATCAATTCCTCTGAAATAGTTAAATGGTTCAACTTGTCCAGAGATCTCCCTCTCCCCACATGTCTGAAAGTTATGGAGTAAGGAATAGGAGTTTGAATAAAACCAGGAATATTTTATATACACATACACACACAGTCCTACTGGGATACAACTAGCCCTTGTATTTCTCTATCCTGAGCCTTCTATGCGGCATAGAAAACCATGGTTGCAATGTAGTAGGCTTTTATAAGCAGATTATATGATAAGGCATGGATAGCCTTCTGTTCAAAGGAGAGGAGAGTAAAAGAAAAAGAGAAGGATCCCACTGGAGGTGTCTAAGCTATCATGCCCAAAGTAGCTATTGGGAACTCTCCCAACAGTGCCATATCTGGTCCTACGGAAGGCAGCCCAGTTTTGCTGCTGAATTACAGGGCAAGACAAATCACAAGTTCTTCTACAAACAGAAAATAATGTGATCATCCAGGATTTATATCCACAGGAAAATAAGTTTGATTCCCTGTACCCTGAAAACCATTTTGAATGTGAATAATTGTAACCATGGTATTGAATCATGCTATTCAGAATTGGATTTTTTAAAACAATATGAAATAAATACTTTAATTAAATGTAACCAGACTGTTAATAGGGAAAGTACTTCCTCTGGGGAGTGAAAAAAATAAAGCAGACTCGGTAAGCAGACCTAAATCAGTGGTATTAATTTACATTTATTTTTATTTTTTTAAAAACATGTTATAACTCTACTTTAATAACTAATTTCTGTTAATGTCTCTAGTTTTTATTAAAAAAGAAGCTCTGGAGGATATAAACTTCTCACCTTGAATGAACTGCTATTGAATGCTCACATTTTGCTATCCTGAGATAAACAGCATTTCCTTCTATTCATATTTCATCTCATATTTCATCTTTTACACATGTAGGTCTGTGCCTAAGTGTAAGCATTGTAATGCAAAAAATGCTTCCACCAGTATCACAGGAATCCTATGCACGCTTATTTGAGAGTAAGCCCCATCAATCAGAGGAGGACATACTTCTGAATAAATAGGCATAGGGTTGGGTTGCCCACTTCCAGAGGCATGTATTGGGCAAAAAGGGGAAAGAGACAGTTGTATAAGATATGAGATCTTAAACATCGGCAGGCACATGCTACATGATAAGCAGGCTGTAGTGTGAGTACTAAAGCACAGTACGGAATTCCCAACCTGGTGCCTTCCAAATGTTTTAGACCATAAATCCCATTATCCCTGACATTTTACATCACTGCCTAGGAATGGTGGGAGAGAAGAGTCCAGCAATCTCAGGAGAGTACTTGGTTGGGGAAGTTTGGCATAGATTAGAATATATTGATCTTATAATATGGAGCCCTATTGCTTTACAGGCTAGCTTATATTTCAATGTGGGATATACTACCCCATTTTCCCTTTTGATGCATCGCAAACAGCATCCATTTTAACACAACCATGTTACATATTATTTTAGGCTGTAGATAGCCTAATCCAGGGAACATGGTTTTCATGGAGACTTCCATAGTAGATACTTGTTGGGAGCCAAAGAGCCCTGGAACTAGTGATGAAACACCCCAGAAGACTTTAGATTTGGATGTTATCAAACAGAAATCTCCCATATCTCATTGTAAAACACATTTGAAGCTGCTTCTAAAGCAGTTTATGATATGACATGAGTGTGGGAGCCTACTATTCAAAGAGCGGGGGAGACAAAAATCATATTGGGTGCACGTTAGCCCTTGTGTATATGGTACCTAAGCCTATAGTGACTCTTTTGATACCAGACTATGTTTATGTGTTTAGAAATGAATGTATTTTCTTCTTTAAGAAAGGAAATACGACTCCCTGATTTGTATTCGTTGCAATGGTACTTGAAGCATGCAAAACATTCCTATATTGAATGGCTTAATTATGGGTATTTAGTCAAACCCCTTTCTAACTAAACCGATGGTGTAATCTGACAAGCACAACCCCACAGTTGCTGCTGGCTTCACTGCCAAAATGCAAAGCATGCGTGCTGTTCTTTTATACTCTGTTAAATATGACATAAATGTGTGGATTACCCAAGATATTGGGAAATTTTGGAAAAGGAAGGGGACAAACGGAGATTGCAGAGTTTTGAGAAATTAAAAGGGAAGGTGAGAGATTGGTTGCACTATCATCAAATAAATGAAGCGTTTAAAGTGGACAGTAAAATTGGCTTTCAGGTGGAAAAATCAAAATTGGAGACAGAACTGTTAGAACCCAGTACTAAGAATTTGTCAAAGATGTATAATTTGCTGCTGAAATGGAATACAGAAGATGAAACGGTTAAATCAGCTATGATTAAATGGGCTCAGGACATTGGTCATAATATTTTGTTTGCTGATTGGGAAAAGTTGTGGACCACCGGGATGAAATTTACGGCATGTAATGCCTTAAGAGAAAATATTATGAAAATGATCTATAGGTGGTACATAACCCCAGTCAAGCTTGCAAAGATTTACCATTTGCCTGACAATAAATGTTGGAAATGTAAAGAAAAGGAAGGTACATTTTTTCACCTTTGGTGGACGTGCCCGAAGATTAAGGCATTCTGGGAAATGATCTATAATGAACTTAAAAAGGTATTTAAATATACTTTCACCAAGAAACCAGAGGCCTTTCTCTTGGGTATTGTTGGCCAAGGGGTGTTAAAGACAGATATAACTTTTTTTATGTATGCTACAACAGCAGCTAGAATACTTATTGCGAAGTACTGGAAGACGAAAGATCTACCCACACTGGAAGAATGGCAGATGAAGGTGATAGACTACATGGGCTTGGCAGAAATGACGAGCAGAATCCGAAACCAGGGAAGAGAAACAGCGCAAGAAGAATGGAAAAAATTCAAGGACTATTTAAAGAAATATCACAAAGTTAATGAAAGTTAGAATGATGATGGACTGAAAGTAAATGGTTACTATTAGTAATGGTTAAGACAAGGAGAACAAGGAAGGTTAGTTTAAACTTAAATTAAAATAAGGGAAGATTTGCTGAGTAATCGATAAGAATTTGGAATACAGAAAAGGGAGGCATGAGGAAGTCGGGGAAGGAAGGTATAAGAAATTAGGATATGAAATGGTACATGTTTTTTGTTTTGTTTTTGTTTCTGTTTTTGTATGTTTATGTATGTTTATGTATGTTATGTTTATATGGAAAACTTTTTGAATAAAAATATTATAAAAAAATAAATAAATGTGTGGATTACAGCTGGGCACTTCAAGCATAGGCAACAGCTTAATTTACACACTGAGGCAAACGGTTATAATTCTAAAAATATGCTTGCAGGGGAATTAGTAATGGGTTATCATGCTCAGCCTGTGCAAGACAGCTCAATGCTACAGTATAGCATCAAGCCTTTGTCATTTTGCAATGAAAAATCCCTTGACGGAATTCTTGAAATAGTCCACAATGAATGCACAACTGCCAGGAACAGAACTGAATCAATAAATGGATGCTTTGAGAAAAGCTGCATCTGAGTTAGTCTTTTTTAGCTGTCGTACTATTGGTCAACTAGTTTACTTCCAATTAAAGACCTTGTGTAGATTTTGCACTGACCTCTAGGTATGGAAGGCAGAAGGAATAGTAAGTTCACTTTACAGTGTAGAGAAGCCTTGCAAAACTGAAAGGGATCATATAACTGGCCAAAAATACACATGCTGGTGTCTGTCAAAGCGACTTTCTGCAAGCATCATCAAGCTTCACTACTTCACTACTTTTCCTTTTTTTAAAAAAATCCTTCTCGACTTTTAATAGAAGTAGCATCGTAAGTATGCCAATTCTAGACAAAACACAGCCTTTCTTTGTACATGGTGAAACCTACAAGCAAGAAACGGTGTGCCTGACAACATTTCTCTCTTCTGGGACAATCTCTGTCAAATTGCCTTTTACGTCTTTGTTAAGAAGCCCCACAGGCTGTCTGTACCAGCAAGTATTTTTAGCAGTAGAAAGTTAGCAGTCCTAGATAATGTTTCAAAGCAAGCTTTCTAGTCAGTGCTATGAAGAACATTCAATTCCTACTGATTTTTTTAAAATTATTACTACAGGGCTTACAAAAACTACATATCAAAACAACAGAAACTGAATGGCATTTAGAAAAGTGAGGGGGAGATATTAAGAAACCCCCTTTTAAAGTTTATATTAATCCTAAGCACATGGAGGCAATTGTACTTTGAAATGTTCTACGTTGCGAAATGCAAGTCTCAAGCAAAGCCACCCTCTAAGCGATAACATACTCACTGGCGTGCCTTGCCCTGTGTTTGTGAGGTCTGCTATGTTCCCTTTCAGAGTGCTGGTCGTCTTCTCCCTGCTCTGTGCCTTCTGACGAGATGCCGAAGGAGACTACAGAAGGAGGTGCCTCTGACTGCCCTCCTTCCACTTGAGAATCCACACACCCCTTTTCGGCCAGAGACCCAAACTCTTCTTTTGCCCTGTCAGAGCAGTCTAGGATCACCTCTACCTTGGTGAGAGACGGCTCCTTTGTCTCAGCTCTGAGGGTTGCTTTGACCTCTTTGCCGCCAGCAGCCTGGAATGTTCTGCTTGACCACTGGACAGCGTGGTCTTTTTCAGCCGTGGGACCTGCAGTCAGCCAGCTATTCCCATCTTGCGGTAGGGTGGCTCCCGCTTCTGAGGACTTGTGCTGTTCAGCTCCCAGGACAGTCAGGCTGGGAACACTGCTGCCTTTGTGTTTGCCGTGCAAGAGGGACAACTGGAGCTCAACTGTTGGTCCTGGCTTTTCCCCGGTGAAAGCAGGCACCTCTATGAAGTGTGTTTTAGGGGCTTCTATCACTTTGGGAGGGATTTTGTGAGAAGGGGTGATATCTCTTTCGACATCGCTTTGCTGCTCTTTCTGGAGTGTTTCATGGGTTGCCCCTATGATCTGCAGTTGTTGGTGGGGTCTGGGGGCTGCTGTTCTGATTTGCAGGGTAGTGCTCTCTTTATATTCCTCATTTTTAATGTCACTGCCATTTTCTGTTTCAGGACTGAAGGTCTCATTCACTCCACTGGAAGATCTGCGGAGACACAAATAGTGAATCTGAGTTGTAAATCTAATTGTGTATCAAGCTACTTTTTAAAAAGTTCACATCATCAATACAGTGCAATGTGTTGCCCTCCAGACTTTTGGAGTACAACTCCCATCAGCCCCAGCTAGCATGCTCAATGGTCAGGGATGATGGGAGTTGTAGTCCAACAACAGCACACCACGGCTATCCCTGGTGTATGCAGTATTGGACTTAAGCTGGGGAGATTACAAATGAATCTCAGAATGGAGCTGGGCCAGCAAGAAATCCTCTGGATCTCAAGTCAACCCTGCTGCTGCTGTGTGATGACAACAAGCTTCATTCAGGCCTTTCACTGCACCAGTCTAGGAGCTGGCAAAGCAAACATTCAGTTTCAACCTTCTGCTCAGGCCAGCATCAGTGGCAGGGCTGTGGATGTGGCACTGGGTATCCTGCTTCATTAAGTTCCACTGCTGCCAGCCATATGTGAGGTGGCTTCCTAGTTCCTTCCTAGTTAGTATCTAAATCTATCACATAATTTGCTTTGTAGGACAAAACTAGTAAAGTTTTTGGGGTTTTTTACTAACAGCAAGAAATGTAGACACCTGAACACGTGTTGACATTAATGCCAATGCATCTTTCTATCCTGGTCTTCCAGTATATTGATGAGCCTCAAACATATTTCCATGTATTTCCATGTATTACGAAGAAGAACATGTTAAAGATGGCATTCTTTTCACTTGATGAAACCACAGCTTAGTGTGAATGTTCAAATGCGCAGATTATTGGAGAGGGTTGTGGCTGCCACACAACTCCTGCGGTTCTGCTGCCATACTAACTGGGAATAAGCCATAGTTTGGCTTTGTGTATCATCAACACCCATGCTCATGGTTTGTCTCACTCTGGACATACAGTGAGCTGTCACCAAGGTTTGTTCTTCATTTAGCGTATATGCCACACAACTGAGTGGAACTATTCTAAAGAACAGGGTTGGAGGATTTTAGCCTTTAGCACTGAAACTGGAGATGGGGTGAGTCTTTGAGGGAAGGCCAAGCTCTGCCCTGCTAGCCTTCGATTTTGCTCCAATATCCCTGAGAAAAGTACCTTTACCTTTGAGGAATGATGGCATAATACATGGGGGAAAGCTGACTTCAAAACAAGACAGGCTTCACAAGGTCTGTCCTTAATTGCAAATGGCAATCCCCTTGGTCCCCAGCAGGATCAGGCCACATGTGACTTCCAGCTAAGGGAATGCTTTGTGGTATCGAGGTTCGCTGTCTGCCATTGGATACCCTATCCCTTCTCAAAGGCAAGATCTTTTACTGTGAGAATGTGGGGAAAACTGGCAGTGAATGTGTGAACCAATCCTTTGGGTTTTTGAGCATTCAAAGCCCAGTTGATTTTTAGGGCAAGCCCAATGTGTCCCACATTTTAAACAAGCTTTTCAAAAGCATGTAAAAATGACTTTTTTTCTCTTTTCTTGGCTCCTAGAAGCCAGATTCTACAATATGAAAGTCATAGTATTGTCATCAGAGAACTATTCACCCCTTTGTTACTGCCTAGAGGCAGCAATGGACTATATATGAAAAGGCAAAACAGAGGTGCTCCTGGTCAGGACAGATGACAAGTCATTTTTTGTTTCTGGGATGGTGAGAGTCTAATTAATGATTCCCTCTAATTCTTCTATTAGAAGAAGAATGGCTGTTTAATGGGAAGTTACTCACAAATTCCACAGGCAGGATCAATAAGAAGCAGTAAAATGTATTGAATTTGTGAGCAGTACATTTCTATTTGAAGTCATTGGGGGCTTTTGCTGAATGGAACTTACTTGTGGGTCTTATTGATAACCCACTTGGCCATTGGGAAAGGGCACTGCTAGTTAATACAGCTGTTAAGTGTGTTAATATCAATGCCAACTTTTTGGGACAAAGGGTGAAATATAAAGTTAACAAATAAAAACATACAGTATTGTGCCATATGGAGATCTCTCTTTTAATCCAGCAAATTGCAGAGTGGTGTCTCAGTAGCACTAAAGGGGTCTAATATGGACCCAAGGCTGTCACATCTTAAAGGAAAGGGGGGGAAATGTAAGTCCTTGGTTCCCTCAGACCCCACAACCATACAGTGGTACCTCAGGTTACATACGCTTCAGATTACATACGCTTCAGGTTACAGACTCCGCTAACCCAGAAATAGTGCTTCAGGTTAAGAACTTTGCTTCAGGATGAGAACAGAAATCGTGCTCCGGTGGTGCAGCGGCAGCAGGAGGCCCCATTAGCTAAAGTGGTGCTTCAGGTTAAGAACAGTTTCAGGTTAAGAATGGACCTCCGGAACGAATTAAGTACTTAACCCGAGGTACCACTGTACATCCAAGTGATATACCATGAATTTTCTATCTGGCTTTGAGGAAGCAAAAGTTCAGTATACTCAATAAAAAGCATGAATAAATTATGCAGGATCTGGCACTGTTGGCTGAAGATTTTAGGGGAAACTGGTAAATTAAAAGACATACTTAAAAAGCCATCTGTTCTGGCAAATCTCAGTCCCACTCTGTCTCTGTCTTGCACATCTGTATCAGTTGCTGGAAACAGTACCTGGACACAGGGCTGGTCCATAATATCTATCAAACCATGGACGGAGCTCCCAAAAGGTCAAGCATCTTAATTTATGCAGCCCTGTGAATGTAGCTGGTTTCCATCATGTTGTGTTATTTGGACAATCAATTGTGGTGCTTAATAAACTATGAATCTGTAAACATTTCCTTGTAGGAAGGAGGACTGGGAGTGAGCCAGATAAATGTTGGCCTTTATTGGTAGCTTAGTGTGTCTGGATTTCTGTTTATGTGAGGACAGGAGGGAGGGAGGGAATGAGGGAGGGAGGGAAAGAGGGAGAGACAGAAACAGCGCCACAAAGAATTCCCCCCTTAAAAGGCTCTCTGCCTATGGATATACTTGAAGTCTTTATACACCATCTCCTGTCCCCAACAGTACATGTTTGCCATTTGCTGTGCAGGATTAAACATCTTTCTTTAAAGTCTGATGATGATTACAATTAACCAAGTTGCACTTCTGTTGTGGGGAGACTGACCACAAGACACAAAGCGCATTGTTCCCTCTAGGACTTAAATTTCAGTATTTGTATCTGGTCTGTGGGATTTAATCTTCACTCTTATTGGGCAAATGCATTTTCTATTATATAAATGATAAGTGGTACAACTCCTATCACACCACTGTATGAACTTCAACAGGCTGATGCTGTTTAAAAGTGAAGTGAACACCACTCTGATCCCTCTGAAAGTTTAGATAATTTTATGTTATGACTGTCAGAATGATCCTATACCTAGTTCCATGGGAATTTATCCTTAGTAAATCATTCAGGGTCGAAGGCTCAGTTTTCCAATGAAATAATTTAATTATCCATGTAATTAATTTGCACTTTCTTGATGCAATTACGAAGCGCAAAGAACCAGGCATTGTGATTGTGAAAATAAGTGTTCTTAAAATGGTGTATTAAAAATTGTGTAAAGTGGCATAGAAAGTGCAAAGTTGGTTCCCAAAATCCCCCTGGGACTATAACATGGACCTTATCAGTATAAGTAGCCAAGCTGAGTTTCGTTTACCTCTTGATAAGCATCTGGAGAGTGTCAGCCAAGCCTTCCATCAGAGCGATAACTTCAGAATAGGTCAAGTCGTCACAAGGGTTGCCATTGATAGATATCACCTCATCCCCTTCACACAGCCCAGCCTTGGATGCTTTGCTTTTATTGCGAATCTGAAACAAATAAAAAGTAAAGCATCTATTCAGATAGTGGCAGGAAAAAAGTTCATTTCATTCCTATGGAGCAACAAATTGCCATAAGAAAGCTGTATTTATCCATTGTTTTGATTCATGAAAGACTGCAATGATTGCTGTAATTTATCAAATTCTTCTACATTTCCTCTACTTACATTTTCATTTTCTCTCTCTCTCTTATTGCTGACCACATATCACCAGCTCATGCCCCTTGATTTCAATCAAATTGGGTGCCCCGGAAGGCTATAATATGCAGATGACCAGAGTGATGGTTTGTAGAATGAAAAAAGGACACTCACTAAAACTCCTTTGCCACCTCAGAAGCAGGCTAGCTGCAACAAAAAACCCTTGATAATTTTCTTGATTGATAGAGAATGGTTGAAAAACATAATAAAGCAGGTTGGACAGATGTATCAGAACAAAAACAAAAACCAGGCACCTTAGAATGTATTTCTACAGTGGGATGTGGCTAGCTTCTTCCACTTTCAAAATGCCAGTGGTGTACCACTTGAATACTCGATCATTTCCCTTGCTCTTTTACAGGGTCATTCACATTTCAATGGTTATTTTTATAACTCAGCATTTATTTTGTTCCGTGTTTTTTTAAATATTGAAAACCTGCTCTAGAGAATAGGAGTGAAGTAGACTCAATCCGGCTAATGGATTGAGGTTGAATCCTGAAAAGATAGAAGTACTGTTTTTGGGGGGACAGGAGGCAGGCAGGTGTGGAGGACTGCCTGGTCCCAAATGGGGTAACTGTGCCCCTCAAGGACCAGGTGCGCAGCCTTGGAGTCATTTTGGACTCACAGCTGTCCATGGAGGCACAGGTTAATTCTGTGTCCAGGGCAGCTGTCCACCAGCTCCATTTGGTACACAGGCTGAGACCCTACCTACCTGCAGACTGTCTCGCCAGAGTGGTGCATGCTCTAGTTATCTCCCGCTTGGACTACTGCAATGTGCTCTACGTGGGACTACCTTTGAAGGTGACTTGGAAACTACAACTAATCCAGAATGTGGCAGCTAGACTGGTGACTGGGAGTGGCTGCTGAGACCATATAACACTTGTCCTGAAACACCTACATTGGCTCCCAGTATGTTTCTAAGTACAATTCAAAGTGTTGGTGCTGACCTTTAAGGCCCTAAATGACCTTGGCCCAGTATACCTGAAGGAACATCTCCATCCCCATCATTCAGCCCGGACACTGAGGTCCAGCTCCGAGGTCCTTCTGGCGGTTCCCTCACTGCGAGAAGTGAGGTTACAGGGAACCAGGCAGAGGGCCTTCTTGGTAGTGGTGCCAGCTCTGTAGAATGCCCTCCCATCAGATGTCAAGGAAATAAACAACTATCTTACTTTTAGAAGATATCTGTATTAGGATATTTTTAATGTTTGGTGTTTTACAATTTTTATATGTGCTGTTAGCTGCCCAGAGTGGCTGGGGAAACCCAGCCAGATGTGTGGGATATAAATAATAAAATTATTATTATTATTATTATTATTATTATTATTATTATTATTATTACTACTACTACTACTACTACTACTTGTGACATCACAAGGATCCAGGCAGTCAGTGCTACATACAGCTGTCTTCAGCTGCAAACAGGAAGAATGAAATTCCATTGAACTCAGTTCTTAAGACAGGAATCTGTTGCATCTGCTTCTACAGCTGGTTCAGATCCTCCAAGTCTCTCTGTTTTCCAGGGACAGTCTGAGAGTTACAGGTTTCTGATTTGATCCCAGAAATGTCCCACTTTTCTTTAGGACGTCCTGATTTTCATCAGAAAATTATTGGAAGGTTGGAATAGGATGTCCCTATTTTCAGCAGAAAAATGTTGGATGGTATGCAAGTTTACTGCTGAAATTGCTGAAGTCTTGATACACTATCACAGAGTTTCTTTTTCTGCATATCTATAATCTAGATTTGAAATGAGAATAAGTGAATGGAATAGATACAAAGCAATGTGAAGCAGACTCAACAGTGCCTCAACAGAACACAGATACATGAACATTACAGCTCCTTGCACAGTGGTTTGAGCTGGTAACTCACTGGTTGGGCACCTGTGGCCTGGGGTTGTAATTAGGCCTGCAAGGACCCAGGGGCTGGCCCACCAGGCTATTTTGGATGAACCATGCCCACCTTTCCCAAGCCTAACGATGTGGCTGCAAAAAAGGAAGAACCAATAGCCTGCTCCTGCACACTAACAGAAAGAAGGCATCAAATTTTTTAAAAAGTGCTCAATTTTGGTTGCAAGAAAAAAATTGGGAGCACAATCCTGATTTTTCCTTTGCAAGCATGGCTTGAATTCAAACCAAGGCTGAAAATGATGACTCTTGAAACTTCAGTGACATAATTTCACATGACGGCAAGTGACAGACAGATGGGTGGCCCCACTCACTTGTCAAAGTGGCCCATGGAGGGGTTGCCACTTCTGGATTTAGCCCTCTGACTGGATCCAATTCCTCACACTTGCTATAGGCTAGCTACTCCCCATCTGAGTTGTCTCTGAGTTGTCCATCTCATGGTTTGAGATGGTCCTGGAAAGTCACCTGCTGCCAGCCACCAACCACTCAGCTGAGACAAGGTTTGTTTTCTATACACTAAGTTGCACATGTGCTGCTCATATGCAAAACCTATCTCAGAAAAAATGCTTGCATAACAACAGTAATGACATGAAGAATCATAATCATCCCCATAATAAAAAAAGAGGTTGCAGTGGGTTTAGATGGTCATGGGAATCAATATTTAAACTGATTCACATAAACTGGCCAGTCACATTCACTTTTTTGATTTGGTTGACTCATGAAGCAGAATGAAGTATTATGCGGTGGTAGGATGACCAGAATTGTTTCAGTTTGCAAGCTGGTGGGGAGGGGCACATTTTGAAAATTATTCCCTATGTAGAATGCTCGCCACATATAGCACATGCTTAATACTAGGAAGCATTCTGAAATCACACTCCCCATGTGTAGTCTGAAGTAGTACGGTCCAGCCTTTCATTAACATACAGTGCATTCCTAGGCATGCCCACTCCATTAAGTTCATTGGAGCATATTCCCAGGTAAGTGTGTACTTACAAGACTGGCACCTTAGCTCACTTAATTACGTTGCATATATAGACCAAGGTCAGAGCTTGGTTGCCTTTGCCATTAATGCAAAATTCATTGAAAGAAAATACATCACTCTCAATCCATCCTGAGGTGAGAAGAAATGTCTTCAAAATGTGATACCTTCTGAGCCTCCAAGACTCACCACTCCTCATGCTTCCTGAGTCATACTTAGCTGCAATAAAAATAACTTTAAAACCCAAACTAGTGACACACAGTGAACCTAGCTGCCACCGTGGCATCAGGGTATTCAGTTGGATTAAGTAAAGAGAAAGCTCTGTCAAAACATTTTCCTTCTATACAAAAATATGACGTGACTATCCTAGCGGATTTTTTCAATAAAATGGATTTGGAATTGAAGCATAGTGACTTTAGGGTGCACCTGTTAGATTCCAAGACAAGTCCATACCTTGATAGGACTGATAATTTTTGGTGACTTTTTCCACTTGGATTATGCCAGAGCCTTACTTTTATACGCGAATTTGTAAGAAACAAAATTACAAGATGCGTAATTTATAATTGTGCAAGTTGACTGAGATATTCCTTAGTTTGCAAACTATTTCAAACAGACCAGTTCTGTGCAGGGATGAATGAACACGACAGAAAAAAGGAGTCCTCATTTTTATCCTCAGATGTGAAGTGTGGCCCTTGTGTTTTTAGTCCAAACACAACTGTTCTGTGAATTAAAGCAAGTCTGCATTCCTTGGATTATCTCAGATTGCATGGGTAGAAGAAACAGGTCTGGGATATCTATGACTCAAGTCACGTAAAGCACCAGAGGCCATAAATAGAATCTTACATTGTTGGAACTGGCAGCTAATACTTGGAAGTACTAGCAAGACAAATTGTTAGTATTTTATGAGTTCCAGGACTAACATAAGATATCTACTTTCTGTTATAGTTCCCATGGACTATGAAATAATATAATATTTTGAGATGTGCAGTGACATTAATCAGGTGGGCATCTAAGAACTCAATTATATTAGCCAATGCAACAGCAAATAAGGACATCTCTGCAAAGAGAAGGGGAAATGGGCTCAGAAGTGCCCAGCAGTGCACCCAAGCACTCTTGTTTATAGAATTCTTGGCACTGCACAGATCTATGGATAAAAAGAGATGCCTGAAATGGGGAATGGCAGGGATGAAACATGCTAATGAAGCTGAGTTCATATTCTCTGTCGAATAGAATGCTGGTCTTGTGCCCTTTCCAGTAAATGGCTTTTATTATTAGCAATCAGTGAATATCTGGATCTAATCCATGACAACAAAGCACTACAGTACGGTACATCGCAATCTTCAAATATGCTTTTGGTGACAGAGAACAGGGCAGGAGAACCAAAAAGCTAGATGCCAATTCAAAGTGGATCAATAATCTCTGCATCATTTGACCTCCTCAAATAAGGTTCCTGCCAGAGGTCTTGTATATATTTGCTGTCTCTGCCCTAACAAATGCATCTTCCTTATGGTGAATTTTGTGGCGTTACATTAAAGCTTCTTACAACTTCTTATTGGTTACAAACAATAATTCCTAGTGCACCCTCACTCAGAGCAGAGTATACTTGGCTCAACATTTTCCCTTAATGCTTCTCATTTGGGCCTGTCATCTGAAGAAACTAACTGACAGAATGCCTTGAAGATAACCATCAGTAGGGTAATCCTAGGCATAGCTGTGGACATCTTCACTGTTGAGAATACTTGGCACTCATTTGAACAATATCAAAGCACACCCTCCATAGCCTAATTGCTCCTTGTAGAGATGATAAACATTTACAAATATGGTGTGGTATGCTGTGCACATCTTTCCCTTGAAGGAATATATAAACACCCTTGCAAGTTTGGAAGAACCCTGGTCTCGAACCTTTGGGATGCCCCTCTAACAATTAAATGCCTTGTTTTTGCTTGCAATACAGAATCAAGGGCTTTCCCATTATTATTATTATTATTATTATTATTATTATTATTATTATTATTATTATTATTTTCAGTAACCCTTGGTGCTAATATTTGGTAGCGTATGGGAGCCTGCATTCTTACAACAAAGAACAATGCATATTCCAGGGAAATATTTGGTTGCTGAAAATAAAAGTTGTCAGTGATGTCAAGGGAAAATACAGGAGTTTCCAATTTCAATCTGGCTGAAGCTGTTAGTCATTATTGGTGGAAGTTGGGTTTTAAATATAGAGGAAACAAACTCTCTAGTCACCATTAGGGCATTTAATCCACTGCTCCTGCCACACAGGAGGTTAATGAAGACTGTCTTTAGCTTCTTTGACTCTAAGATACAGTAGTTGTTGAAGTTGCTTGGTTTAAATATGCCATCCGTTCTCCAACAGCAGAAATCCATTCTGGCCTTCTGCAGTCATTTTCTACAGCCTTGAACTACCTTATGTTGAATATGTCTAGACAACAGCTGCCTTACTGGAATATTCAAAAGTCTCCCTTTCCTTCCCCCTGGTGCAGAGCATTGCTCCTGTTGAAAGATGTGTTCCATAATATACAGCTCTCCCTCTAAGGTAAGTTCAATAGTGTGCCATCTGCTGGTTGGAACTGCACACAGGAAGAAAACACAATCAAAATGCAAATCTGAATTTTTCAAGTTGAAACTATGAGAAATTCAGATTTGCATTTTGATTGTGTTAGAAGCATGTTTCCTGAATTTAGTGATTTAGTTATATAGGTCCACATGCAACCCAAACCTGAACTTAAATTGGAGAGCTTAACCTTACTGACCCCAACACTATATTACAAATCACTGAATACAAACTGATAGCTGCAAGAATTCGAAACAGATATAGCAGCAGAAGAACTCCAGAATTCACTCCATGGCAGCCAGAGTGATTTCCGGAGTCTGCTTTTGGATTATTCCAAAAGTGATTTCTCTCCACTGAGTCCAATGTCATTTCTGGGCACAATTTAAAACACTGGTTCTTACATAGAAAGCCCTTATTTGTTTAGGGTGAGGTAGCTGAATGTCTGCCTCCTCCCATATGCTCCTGCTTACAAACTGCACTCAACATCAGATACTTGGTTTGTCCCAACATCTTTGAAGGCTTCCTTGGTTTCATGCCTTTCAGGGCCTTTTTTGTTGTGGCACCCAAGTTGTGGATCTCCCTTGTTTTGCCCAGCTTTCAGCTGGTTTTTAATTTCTCTCTCTCCGCTGTTGAATAAGCTAGTTTTATTCTCCTCTAGATTTCATTGCATTTCAATTGTAGAAACAGAATGGCTGGTGTCCTGTGCAAGGTACCCTGACTAGTTTGGAGAAAACAAAGGCAAGGGAACAGAGTTGAGCAACATGAGACAGATACTGGTTAAAAAAAAGAGAATCTGGATCCCACAGTGATCCACAGGCTTGGAGCATCTTGAAAAGAGGAGCATGAAACAGTATTCTGGACACATCCCAAAAGCTGAGCTTGGGGATGCAAGAGAGGTTTAGCTGTAGGGAAGGAGCTTATCAGCAAGCACTAACCTAAGTTTTTAAGGTGGTCTCCTTAATGTCTGCGAAGGACATAGGTGACATTAAACAACAAAGGCTACAGGTTGTGAGATTTCATAAGTTATCATGAGTTATTACAAGTTTCCCATACCAGAGTGGGGACACAGACAGACATTTGTCTCAGCCAATCAGATAATGTTTTAGTGGGTGTGGAGCATATGCCCATTAGAGTTGCAGATATGCATAAAGTTCACATTTTTTGTATTTTTGGCAGCAAGCCTTTGTAAGAAAGGTATGAGGGTGAATCTAGTGGAGAGGTCTGTAACATTGTTGTGTGTGACTGGTTTGGGTATGAGTGTTTGGCTGGTACCAGGGATGAGGGAGAAATCTGATTTAGTTTGCATTTAAGGTAAACATTCCCAAACAATGTGTGAATCCTTTGAAATTTTCACTTTTCTGAATTTTGCCATGCACTTCTAGTAATGCTAAAAAAATGCATATTCTATGGTAAAGTTTACATTAAAATGCATGTATTAGTGAAAATAACAAACAAAATGCATTGTTGTAAGGGAAATCTCTTTGCAAAAATGTTAGCCAACATTGAATAAAAAATGTATATGTTGTACATATATATATATAAGGAGAAATTGCACTATAATGTGAATTAATTTTCATGATTAATTTAAAAACAAACAAACAGCAAAAAGACCTGGAAATGTGGGGGACTGACATTAAGATTAAGATTAAGATTAAGATGTTGTTGTTGCTGCTGCTGCTGTTAAAACAACTGGGAGACAGGAAACCCTAGTGGTTCTGCCAGCCAGTTCTGATCTTTCTTCTGCCTCCCCCCCCCCCGGAGAGTTTGTTCTGTACTGAAGTCCACCAATTTTCCTGTGCTCCAGAATAAGCTCTCCTCCCCAGTCATGCTATATACTGCATATGAGGTTTGTCTCCTCCACACATCCACCCAGTCCAAAACACTGACATCAGTGGAGCTTGTTTAGATACACAGGTTTCAAATATAGAGTCGAATAAATGCCACCTTTGAGGGTACATTTCAGTTTCGTTACCCACAATAAATGAATGGCTGAAAGAGACGGACCATTCCACCACATAGAGCAAAGGCCCCTCTTGCTGTCTGTATCCAAATAACCAGTTGAGTTCAGTGGAAGGAAAAGCTTGCTTGGGTTTCCAAAGCAGTACCTAAAGGGGCTAGTCTTATCATTGTGCTAATGGACTGCCTTTCCCTACTCCTCCCCCTGGCCAAAGTCCAAGGTGAGCAACTGAAGCAGGGGTGAGGTAACGCTCACCAAAATGTTAACCTGGCAAGCTGACGACACAGCACATTTTCAAAGAGTGAGCCCCGTGCATCACATTGGAGCTCCACGTTCCATCAGAGAATATTGTGCAAGTCTCCATTTCCCCCGGCAACACAGCATTTTGTCTGAGCTCTCAAACTTCTCGTCTTACGGAACTGGCTCTTATGTCACTTTCCCTGCTAATACTTGTTTTAGCTTAAAGTATGTGTGGCTGGGGAAAGAATAAGGCAGGGAGATGGAACCTCCAGATATTGTTGGACTACAACTCCCATCATCCCTGACTGTGAGTCTATGGGAGGGTGAAAGAGGAGTAGCACTCTTTACTTCCATGGAGATGGGAAATGTAGTAAGAGAAGAGATGCTGTTGAAAGCTGGGAGGAATGATGCTATGAATGAGAGATGTGACTCCCCTCCAATCTGTGCATGTTAATTATGGTAATTCTTTATAACTGGGATCTTTTTCACCTTGCTTGCTACCATTTTTATTTTGTTTTAATCTCTTAAATCAGGTTAGTTTATTTGTATGGCTTTGTGCAATGTTGTATGAATTGGTTTTGTGAAAAACGTATTTACTTATTGACGCTTTGATTATTTTTATAGGCTCTTATGTTCTTTTGATGTTTATTTGATGTGTTGTGAGTCATGTTGGGCACAATCTTGTGGGAAAATGCCAAATGAATGAATGAATGAACCATGCTAACTGGGAGATAGAGTTCAAAAAACAGCTAGAGAAGCACAGTTGCTCCATCCCTGGAATAACAGAAAGGGGCAAATAATTGCTTAGAGTGGTATCACTACCTATTCTCTTCTATGTGCACTGAAGTTCCTTTACTTCTTACTGGCACCAGAATCTGTCATCTGCTTTGCTTTTAATTCCTCCTGAAATCCTGTTGCTGTTTTTAATTGACACAATAGTGCAAGGCTGCTTCCAACTTTGCAGATGGGATTCAGAGAATCATAGAGTTGGAAGAGGCCCTAAGGGTCATCTAGTCCAACTCTGCAGTGCAGAACTCCTGCCCACAGATGTCCCTGGATGGCCTTCTGGTTAACAGCCAGATGCACAGATCCATTGCATCACAGATGGATTCAGCAGCATGCTGGCAAACTCAGGGTGCAGAGTTATTATTATCATTATTATCGATTAAATTTGTACACCACCCTTCCACACAGTTCAGTTAAAGTGGATCTGACATTCTTGCGCGACAAGCCTGCTTCCAAAGAAACAAAACTAAGAGAGGGCTTTTTCTTCAGTAAATAATGAGGAAATGCACTGGAAAGTTTGGGATAACCTATGACCTCCCCACAAGCAAATCAGAATGAAAGCTCAATAAGCAGCAGATGGTGTATAATCTCCCCACATTTTTTCTGCAAACAAATCAGAACTGAATGCTCATTAAAAAGGTCTTCTGGAAGTGACTTAAATTTTCAGCCATTTTCTCCCAGCTTTTCTGTTCACACAGATCTTAAGGATGCAAGTAACAAGAAGCAACATCAAAAGATGACCTGGCAGCCGGAATAGAACCAGGGAATGTTTATAGATTCCAGTGAACATCTTTGCAAAGGAGGAAAACGATGTCCTTGTATGTTTGCTAGAGGGCTTCTTGCTCCATACACCTTTTGCAAAGTCTGTGGTGCCTGTTTCCACCTAATCACAGTTTTCTTGTCTATCCCCAAGTAAGGATGTACTTCACTACACAGCAAATGGCATCTGCATTGCGCTCGCTCCCATCTGTGCTTAGAATAAAGTTTTACTTTCTCTCCAGATTTTCCTGATAGAGAACAATGCCCACTACAAGTCATCCTTGGCCATAACCTTAGCAAAAGCAAGCCTCATAGCAGCTACAGCAGCTAATTGCCCTTTTATTGCCTGTATCTGTTTCTTCCAACTGGTCTAGTTTATTGCTTTCCTGCACTCGATGACATAAATCATCGAGTACACTAATGTACACTAATGCGCAAAGTATGGGAAATAAACAAGATGAGCTTGAGCTTGAGCTCTTGGTACAGCAAACTAAATATGACATAATAGGAATCACTGAAACCTGGTGGGATAAGTCCCACGATTGGAATGTAATAATGGAGGGATACAATCTATTTCAGAGAAACAGACCAGACAAGAAAGGAGGAGGAGTGGCGTTATATGTCAGGGATGTGTATACCTGTGAAGAGATCCAAGATTTAGAACCTCAAAGCCAAAGTGAGAGCATTTGGGTCAAAATCAAGGGAGAGAAGAATAACAGTGACCTCATTGTGGGAGTTTACTATAGATCCCCAAGCCAAACGGAGGACATAGATGATGCCTTCCTGGAACAGATGGCCAAGCATGCAAAAGGAAGGGAGATAGTAGTAATGGGGGACTTCAATTACCCGGATATTTGTTGGATGTCAAACTCAGCCAAGAGCATAAGGTCAAACAGATTCCTCACTGGCCTTGCAGACAACTTCATTGTCCAGAAAGTGGGAGAAGCAACAAGAGGAACAGCCATTTTAGATCTGGTCCTAACCAATGTTGATGACCTGGTTAGTGGGGTAGAAGTGGAAGGATCATTAGGCGCGAGTGATCATGCTCTTCTGAAGTTTACTATACAGCGGAAAGGAGCAGCCAAGCATACTAGGACTCAATTTCTCGACTTTAAGAAAGCCGACTTCATAAAACTTAGGGAAGTGCTTGGTGAGATCCCATGGACAGTAATACTAAAAGGAAAGGGAGTTCATGATGGCTGGGAGTTTGTTAAGAGGGAGATAGTAAAAGCACAACTTCAGACAATACCAATGAGACGGAAACATGGAAGGTGCCTCAAGAAGCCAGGGTGGCTATCTAAAGAACTTTTAACTGAGTTAAGATTAAAAAAGGATGTGTACAAAAAATGGAAAAGGGGGGAAACCACCAAAGAGGAATTCAAACAAATAGCCAGCACGTGTAGACACAAAGTCAGAAAAGCTAAAGCACAGAATGAACTCAGGCTTGCTAGAGAGGTTAAAAGCAACAAAAAAGGCTTTTATGGGTATGTTCGTAGCAAAAGGAAGAACAAAGAAACAGTGGGGTCACTCAGAGGAGAAGATGGTGAAATGCAAACAGGGGACACAGAAAGGGCTGAACTCCTCAATGCCTTCTTTGCCTCAGTCTTCTCCGATAAAGAAAACAATGCCCGACCTGAAGAATTTGGAGCAAATGATTCAGCAGAGGAAACACAGCCCAGAATAACTAAGGAGATAGTACAAGAATACTTGGCTAGTCTAGATGTATTCAAGTCTCCAGGGCCAGATGAACTGCATCCAAGAGTATTAAAAGAACTGGCAGATGTGATTTCAGAACCACTGGCAGTCATCTTTGAGAATTCCTGGAGAACAGGCGAAGTCCCGGCAGACTGGAGGAGGGCAAATGTTGTCCCTATTTTCAAAAAGGGGAAAAGAGAGGACCCAAATAATTACCGCCCAGTCAGTCTGACATCAATACCAGGGAAGATTCTGGAGCAGATCATTAAGCAAACAGTCTGTGAGCACCTAGAAAGGAATGCTGTGATCACCAATAGTCAGCATGGATTTCTGAAAAATAAGTCATGTCAGACTAACCTGATCTCATTTTTTGACAGAATTACAAGCCTGGTAGATGAAGGGAACGCAGTGGATGTAGCCTACCTTGATTTCAGCAAGGCATTTGACAAGGTGCCCCATGATATTCTTGTAAAGAAGCTGGTAAAATGCGGTCTTGACTATGCTACCACTCAGTGGATTTGTAACTGGCTGACTGACCGAACCCAAAGGGTGCTCATCAATGGTACCTCTTCATCCTGGAGAAGAGTGACTAGTGGGGTGCCACAGGGTTCTGTCTTGGGCCCGGTCTTATTCAACATCTTTATCAACGACTTGGATGATGGACTTAAGGGCATCCTGATCAAATTTGCAGATGACACCAAACTGGGAGGGGTGGCTAACACCCCAGAGGACAGGATCACACTTCAAAACGACCTTGACAGATTAGAGAACTGGTCCAAAACAAACAAGATGAATTTTAACAGGGAGAAATGTAAAGTATTGCACTTGGGCAAAAAAAATGAGAGGCACAAATACAAGATGGGTGACACCTGGCTTGAGAGCAGTACATGTGAAAAGGATCTAGGAGTCTTGGTTGACCACAAACTTGACATGAGCCAACAGTGTGACGCGGCAGCTAAAAAAGCCAATGCAATTCTGGGCTGCATCAATAGGAGTATAGCATCTAGATCAAGGGAAGTAATAGTGCCACTGTATTCTGCTCTGGTCAGACCTCACCTGGAGTACTGTGTCCAGTTCTGGGCACCACAGTTCAAGAAGGACATTGACAAACTGGAACGTGTCCAGAGGAGGGCAACCAAAATGGTCAAAGGCCTGGAAACGATGCCTTATGAGGAACGGCTAAGGGAGCTGGGCATGTTTAGCCTGGAGAAGAGGAGGTTAAGGGGTGATATGATAGCCATGTTCAAATATATAAAAGGATGTCACATAGAGGAGGGAGAAAGGTTGTTTTCTGCTGCTCCAGAGAAGCGGACACGGAGCAATGGATCCAAACTACAAGAAAGAAGATTCCACCTAAACATTAGGAAGAACTTCCTGACAGTAAGAGCTGTTCGACAGTGGAATTTGCTGCCAAGGAGTGTGGTGGAGTCTCCTTCTTTGGAGGTCTTTAAGCAGAGGCTTGACAACCATATGTCAGGAGTGCTCTGATGGTGTTTCCTGCTTGGCAGGGGGTTGGACTCGATGGCCCTTGTGGTCTCTTCCAACTCTATGATTCTGTGATTCTGTGATTCTGTGAAATAAATGAGGAAGGCATGTGTGACTCTGCCCAGCAGGAATACTGGAAGCAACACGAAAAGAACCAGGGGTGTTTTATAGGCCTCTTTTCCACCCAGCATGCAATTATCACTCTCAGTGATGTCACTGGGTAATGCTGAAATGTAATATATTTTTTGCTACTTGACTCATTGCTTGGGCAGCCTACCAGTCAACACCAAGAGCCACAAAGCATATAGAAGGGCAGCTTCTCCTCAGCCCTGAAAGTAAGGCAACTGTAGCTGGAGTTAAAACAGTACTCAAATTACCAAGGGTGACGGGAGGGATAGGTCTTTGGCTCCTTACCTTTTGTGACAGTTCCTTTAGATTCTGTTTTTAGAAGGCTGCATGGTAGGCAGGATTCAAACAGAGGGTAATGGCTAGAGTTTTGGGGTCCCTTTAAGGGCCTCCCACTACTTTCCTCCCATCATCTGAGTGCTTAGTTTAAAACAAAAAAACAGTTAGATTTACAATTGTGCTATTAAATTCTCTGAGAATACTCTGGACAAAGTGAACTGTTGTTGAAAGAGCAGGTTTCATTTTTTTTACACATTTGCTGAGTTTCAAAAACTGCGTGATAAAGAGTTTCGGATCCACTTCCTAGTGACATAATGCATTTTCTCTGTCAAAAATATTGTAGCTTCATGGGACACAATGCATTCCCATTTGTTCAGAGTGGTATCACTTCTTGATTTTGGACTTTTAACCTGTTTGATTGGTGCATTAAAGATCTCCTTTCCATGTTCCGGCACCTGATTAAAATTGGGAGTAGGCCCAGGGCAGAAATCATGTAGGGAGACCTCTAGAATATGTTGCCCTTTTCATACAGAGATTAAGTACCTGGGCACACAGACATTGTTTTGCAGTAGCCCTGGGACAGTCACATGTGTGTTGCCATGTGCATCCTGTGTTCTGTTCAGAATTTGGGGGAGGGGGCGGTTTAGAAAAAAGGAAAAACGAACCATGCTTGAATAGTTAGGTTTGCATGCTACGTGGGGTAGGGTGGGTCTCCTGTCAAGAACAGTCCTGCTTCTCCTTTGGAATGCTGGTTTACATGAAGCTACTCTGCTTTGGTCTCAAAGACTATCCCCTATAAAAGGAAGCTGGAGAGGCTGCTAGCATGTTGTTCAACCGCTCTGGTTAGAGCTCATCGGTCAGTGCTTTCTTTGGCTGCCTTTGTCTTGCTCTGCCTTGTGTCTTCCTGGATCTCACCTGCTTTCACTGCTCTGAGTTTGTTTGCCCTGACTTGTACATGGCTGGCCACAGGCTTGAAACCAGCATGCACAGATTTTCACGTGGTTTTCTTATAGCTATTACATTCCCAACCGTTGAATAAATTTTGACTCCCTTTGACTCCCCTGTGCTATTATAGAGGTGCTTGTGCTGCAGTTTCTAAAGCCACCTTTGCAACCTGCAGGAAGATTTTGTATTCTACACCAGCACTGATTTGTAACAGCAGGGCACTGAGTTTGATAATGCCAGCATCCTGCGTCACTGCACTGTGTTCGGAGGCATGCAGCCTGATCCTAAACATGTTTGGGTTTAGGCACAAGTGTTCCAAGCATATCCTTTAAAATCAGTTGCACCTTCCCCACCAACCACCAGATAATATGGGTGACACCCTAAGACAAGACGTAAGTCTCCAAAAGTGTAACTTGAGCTGCATCAAACCAAGGGCATTCTATATCCTATTATTGCTACACACACAAAAATGCTTCTGCTTGCAGTGTCCCATTTTCATAGAGTTTGGTGGGTCAGTTCATGTATTTTACAGTGCTGCCAGACAATTAAAGGGCTGTTGGATCCATTTTCCAAAACGTTGGCTCAAAATATAACAGTTTCCATATTGCCTGGCACCTCAAAGTCAAAGAGAACACTATTTTTAGAGGGACGTTCCATTCAACTATCTATATAAGGCTGTGCTGGAGAGGTTGCTGCTTTTGTATAATACATCAAAGTGGCAGTTATTCCAAGAAGAAGAAGAGGACTGATTCTGTTCTCAGGAAAATTAATGTAGATTAGAAGAAATGCTACTGATACCAGTGTGAAATATGTACAAATGAGATCATTTCACTCTCAGTGCTTTAATACCTACGCGCTACATGTTCTTTCTCTCAAATGCACACATCCCATCCTCCCCATCATTTTTCCATCCTCTGCCAAGGTATGACTTCTCTGAAACAGCAAGTATTTCATTTTAATAAATGTGAGAAAGAGAGTGGGACAGAATGAAATAATTACTTCTAATACAAGGATGCTAGCCACTTGTACCCGGTGATGTAGTGGTAAATGTTGAAGTTCAGGAGCTTTTCATGAAGCTCCCATGACCATTATCTCCAAATAGAGTCCATAGCCGCATCCTTGAGGATAGCTCATAAATGCAGGCAGCTGTGCTGATCCAACAGCCTCCAACTTTTTGCACTGACTTGGTGCAATGGGGGCATAAATTGAACAAGATTTCTCCCCAAGGAAGGAGAAGAGGGTTTCTCAGAAGAAGGGCTTATCATCAGTAGCAGCAATTGCACATCAATTCATCCTAAGAAGTTTTTGTTTTGTTGATGTTGCTGTGAGTGGCAGCATCAGCAAATGTGTGGGCAATTATTACACAAAAATCATTAATTGCCTTCGAAACCACTGTCTCAAGGCAATTTACAAACAGTTAAAAACACAAAAAACAATACTACATTTGCAAAAAAAGACTAAAACCCTAACATGTTTGACTTTCATGTTAAATGACCTATCTATTCAACTGGAAAAGCCTGTCAGAACAAAATAACTTCAACTTTTTCTAGAAAGTACAAGCAGTGGATGCTTGTTGTATCTCAACAGGACTTCTGTTCCACAGAACCAGTGGCAGACCTTATGGTCTCAAATTTCAGCAGTGCCCCTGTGCGATGCCACAATTTGGTGCCCCCCCCAGCTCTCACCTTTCATTGCACTTCATAGTTGTGACACCCCCTACAGCGCACCCGAGGCTCCGCACTCAGTGCAACTGAACTGTTTGCGCTCCCCGAAAAACGCCTCTGACAGAACAGGGGCAGCCACACTAAAAGCCGCACTCCAAGTAATCTTCTAGAATGCTGTTCACCTATGTTCAGTCCAGCACAATGCAGGGTGGACATGGCAGCTACCGCCAAAAAAACAGCAAAAACTATCTGGAGGAAATTCTGCAAAATGCCTTCTGAGCAATTTTGGCTCAGCTCTAGTACCTATGTAAAAACTTCTCAAGAGGAAGGGGGCATGCTAAGCGCTAGCAGCTGCTACTGCTGCAAAACACAATGTTCACACAGCAGACTTTCAGAAGGCCACTGTGGCCTTCAACTGTCAGGGTTAGATGAGATATCAAGGCTAAATTAAGGACACCAAGTCCATGCCTCGCACAGAAGTTATATCAGGAGCTGCTTCAGGGTTGCTGAGAGTGAAAAAAGGAACAATTTGAGGCCCAGTGGCATTATTGGGGCTGCTGAAAGTTACCAACCTGAAGGAGTCAGAAAAACATGAGTTTTGGGGTTCAAAGCCTTGATATTAAATACAACTGAATCTGTAGATTAAACATTTCCCCTATTTATTTTATTCTCACTGAACCAGAAGCACCATATTTTGCAAAGGTTTGTGACCTGAATTCAACATCATAACTGGTATGTTACTAACAGCATATATGTAATGTTTTTATCATTCCATCTCTATTAGTAGATATTATTCTGCTGGGCATGTTGGAACCGATAGTTGGAACAGATGTGAAGCATATTCTGCCGTAATAAGAAAATGAGCTTAGGAATCATTTATAATATATGGACACATAATGAAACTGAGAGGCTTTTAAAACCTCAGAATTACTTTTGAATCCCAGGACCTAGTAGATTCATCCAACTCCTGAGCACACCTCCAAAGAAAGCATCACCCCCACACCTGGGACTGAATGTGTTTTTTCCAACCATCACAAACAGGAGGTACTATAGCTGGAGAAGCCGAGCATTCCAGAGTGTGAGAATGAAGGTTCATCTACTTTGTGGGCACAGCTCCAGAGAAACTATCACCACCATAACTGCTCCTTGACCAGCCAGTTCAAATCTTCAGCAAGTCTTTAACAAATACACATAAGAGGTGGCTGCCTGCAGGAAACACTGTCCTTTGGACTGGTTGGTTACGATGCATTAGCAGGGTTTGTTTTCTGTTTACAATGTCAGTTTTATTTTACTCGGCCTCTCCCAAACCATCTTATTTTAAAAAATCACCATCATCATCCCACACAGAGAGAACCATCAACAGTTAAAACAACTGCTATGTGCCTCTCTGAGAGCAGGATGGATAGATAGACTGATCCAATTTTCCCCCCCCTAATTAATATCAATAGCTTCAATAGGTAGAGGTTTTTAAATGAAAATATGGTCAGCCTGCATGATTCAGCTGAGTTTTGACCATGTGTTATGGAGAGTAAGGCTGCAATTCTATACAACACTTGCCAGGAAGAGAGTCTCAGTGAACTCAATAGGACTTAATTCTGAGCAGATACACAAAGGATTGCATGGTAGGGATCATTTTATGGCCATTGGCACTTCACCAGCTCTCAGCTTCAGCTGTAAAATAGAAATAATAATGAGCTAACTTATAGATTGCTGAGTGATCCCAAACATCAAAGGCTAGAAAGCATTGTACAAATCATATATAGAAATAGCAAATGGTGGCCAGGATTCTCAGGATTTTTTTGCTACCAATCACTTCTAGGCCTGTCGGCTGCCCTTGCATGTGTTGTGTGAATGGAGAGAAAATTGTGTTGAACTGAAATTATGACAATAAAACTGTGATCTCACAGAAAATTCACACTCACCACTGATGCTGTTGAAAGTCCATTCATCCTAGTGGAAGATCATAACTAAACTTGCGATTGCTCAAGTATATATGGCCAGATATGCCTGAACTGGGAAGCCCATTTGTTTTGGAAAGTTGGAAAGGGGTATCATAAATGGATTTTTAAAGTCATGTGATTTGAAGATATAATGCTCCCCTCTCCAGGTTTTGTGCAAGTAGACTAAGGTTACCAGACGTCCCCGTTTCCCGGGGACAGTCCCCGGATTTACAAATCAGTCTCCATACAAAATCCATTGATGTTGAAAGGTGTCCCCGGATTCATTGAAAAAAATCCAGTAACCTTAATTAGTAGACAGAATGTGAGCAGTTTGCAATTCAGTTCACTAGCTAGGGGTGGGAAAGAGAGAAGAGCTTGTAAGGTTAATGCAGCCTTCAGCGCCACACTGCATACAAGTTCGCAAGTATACAAGGCAAGGCAGAGAAATGCTTGGAACTACATTCATTCAGTTCTGGAAAAACAACAACCTTAAAATAAGACAATGCTGCCATCTCGTGGCAAAGTCACCAGATTCAGATTCAATAGACTTTCTGCTGCCTGGCATGAAGAAGCATTGGAATCCAACAGTATCTGGGAGGTCATTACTGCCCTGAGCACTATGGAGATTCTTCAGAGTCTCCCCTGCAAACATTGTGATCTCACTGCTTCTTGGTCAACTGGAATGTCACAGGAACACTGGAACCTGCGTTATGCAGACTCAGGCCATTGGTCCCTCCAGCTCAGGGAATCTCTCCCAGCCTTAACTGAAGATGCTGGGGACTGAATGCAGGAACTTCTACTGTACATGCAAAACAGATGCTCTATCACTGAGCTACAGACCTTCCCCATGCCCACGACTGGACACTAGGCTCAGTTATCATCAGAGGCTGCCACAAGCATAATAGACTTTGTTGTTCAGTATAGAGACCTATTCTACTCCCACCTCCCTAACTTGGCTTTGGAATCCAGACATTAACTTATAAAGGAAGTACCCCTTCTTAAAAGCAGTCATCTGGTTTCAACAATAATTTCAACAGACCCTTGATGATTGAGCAGACAGAGGTTAAATCAGCAGAACAAAAATTACCCTAAATTGTTAAAAGCAGCTGCAGATAGTTATACAAGAAACTGAATTTAATTAAGGATCAGAATTGGGAACAATTTATAAATATGTGGATCGTTATTTTCGGTTGATGGGGAGCCAAGCGATGCTGTTCTTATAGAAAACATGCTAATGTGGACTAGCCTCAGGTGATTGCAGGAAGCCCCCCAGCAATGTTATAACAGCAATGTTATGCAAAGGTTAGCTGCCCATTTTTAGACGACTGAATACTCTTGCAATGAGTCATTCAGATATCTCTTCAGCTGCAGTTACACAAAGGATAGGTGATACCACAAATTTTATGAATCTCTGTGAAATGTAATGATTTCCTACACATGAAATAATATAGCTGGATTGGATTGCTCAATATACAGACCTAGTCTATCTCCACCTCCCTAACTTGGCTTTGGAATGTAGATTTAAGCTTTATGACAAGGATATAATGTCCATCTTGTGCACAGGACTTAGAACAGAATACCAGCATAGGACTGCTGGTTTTTAAAAAATAAATAAATAGCTGGTGTAGAATTCAGTACGCTATTAGAATGGTCATTTACACATCACCAGAAAAAAGAGGAGAAAAGAGAGCATAAATTTGCACCATTTTTGCATATGTTCATTTATACATATAGATGCAAATTTGGGGAAAATATTTTAATTAGAAATACATCTCACCATAGTGGAGAAGAAGACTACAACCAAGTGACCTGTGTTCTTCTCAGTCTGATGCCCAGGTGCTCAACTGTTCTTGGGCAACTTCAAGGCCCCTTTCTTATGGTTAATTATGCTTAAAATAAACTAGACTTGGATTGGACAGCCCTTCAAAGAGAGAATACCTTAAAACAGAGGCCGGTCCTATCATATCACGTTGAACAGATGTCCTCTGCAAAGTACACTAGTCATTGAGGGGGTGGGGAATAAAATAAAAGCAATGTAGACATTGGGTAGTTTAGTTTCTCTTATATCTTCCTCAAAGGCCAACCTTCTCAACCAGCAGTTCCATATTTTCTGTAGTCTTCTCCTTCCCTGACAAGTATTTGTAGAAGCTTTTACAACTTTGACTTTGGTGGTGTATGGATTTCACACTCTTGCATTGGATCCTGCACATCTCTTTGAAACAGTGCCCAGACAGAGCACCCCAGTCCCCTGATTCACCAAGTTGCAGGAACATGCCTGCCCTCTCTGCTCTGCCAGTCTGGAACTGCTGCAAGAAATAACTGTAATTTTGCTCCCCGCCTTTCTGTCCTGGCTGACATGAGCAGCCACACTCCAGATATGGCAGTGACTCCAGTGCTCCATTAAGTTCTGCTGGTGCCCACCAAGGGGTTGGGTTGTCCACTTTTGCTGTCTGAAGTGGTGCCAAACTGCCCTCCCTAACTCTGTTCTCCTGCCAAGGGTCAACTCTTCAACAAATCTTGTTCTACCACACACCGATTCCTGCCTTCATCTCCTCCTCCTCCTCACTGTGCTGTTTGAAGAGGGTCACTTCCCTTTACATGGCGGCAGCAGCTGTGTCTCTTTACACAGCTGTGTCTCTTACATAGCTGAGGGCTGTCTAGAACAAAGCCTGTGACAGCACTATGCCTGAAGGCTCCTCCTCCTGCTATCTCCCTTTCCTGTTGGAAACATGGGCAAACTCAGTATTGTTGCATGCCACCCCAATCTCTAAGTAGTGCAAGATCCCAGAAGTTCCAGCTGCTTACCCAGGGTACGGTTTCCTTGGAATCAGGGACAGTGAAGACTGTGTTTTTATGATATATGGTTTATTTACACATATATACAACCTTATGAGTTTGACCAAACTGGGTGAGGCAGTGGAAGACAGGAGTGCCTGGTGTGCTCTGGTCCATGTGGTCACGAAGAGTCAGACACGACTAAATGACTAAACAACAGTAATATACAACCTTAGCCTATGATGGAGGGGCTCACAGCATTAGCACCCCAAGAAGGTCTTGCCTCTTCCACAGCCACAGGCTTGGATCCCAGCAGAAATCAGGCATGACTCTGGCTCTCAGCTGCCCAACTTGCTTCCTGGTATTAGCTTCTAGTACACACACCTCAACTCTGGCTTCTAACTATCAGACAATGTGGGGGGCACCCATTTGCTCCCTGGCACAGAGCCACTTCCTTTGTTTCCTTAATGACTTATACTTAGGGGGCATTACCAAGAAGCTGACCTGGCTATCCCAGCAATTGAATCCTCCATTAGATTTTAACTTTTGCTGGATCCCAACTCACAACAGGATTTTACACAGGGTTGCTTCTTCCCCATATTGTAAAGTCTCCAATCCTCTGCTTTGTGAGTAAATTCCATTCAAGATGAAAGATAGTAAGGCCCGGTCACATATTTAGGTTTTCAGCCAGTGTGACCATTCCTGGCCTGAAGGGAACATCTTTAAGGAAGGTTCATTGTCGATGCCCATCCAGTTTTTGGCCTATTGCCTGCCTGTGTTTCTAATTAAATGCTTGTTTTCATGGTGATATGAACATCTTTTTCCTCAGAACTGGAATGAAGCCACTGACATAGGTCATTGGAGAGCTCCCAAGGATTTTGTTTTTAAATCATGTTCTTTGGCAAAACTCTACAGGCCCTTTGATCAGCTTTTCTTAAAAGAGAATTCATGTGGCTTACTATCTCTGTGTTTTACAGAAACACAAGGGCAGCGTTTACATGTTGGACCCCAAATCAACCTAGCACAATGGATATTGGAGCCTGTTTTGTAATGGGTAAAATAAGTTTTTCCTTAGAACACAATAAGGAACTGCATGGAAGAGGCCTTTACAGGTTATTTTTCCAGAAGAGTTGTCCATCTCTATTCACTGACAGAAATGCAGTTCCTCTTGGTTTATTGTTTGGCAAATGCCAGCTTTTGTCAGACACTACAAAGTAACAAAGAATATTCGCATATAAACATTTTTGAATAATAATAATAATAATAATAATAATAATAATAATAATAATAATAGAACAACAGTGAGAGCTGGACCATAAAGAAGGCTGATCGCCGAAGAATTGATGCTTTTGAATTATGGTGCTGGAGGAGACTCTTGAGAGTCCTATGGACTGCAAGAAGATCAAACGCATCCATTCTTAAGGAAATCAACCCTGAGTGCTCACTGGAAGGACAGATCATGAAGCTGAGGCTCCAATACTTTGGCCACCTCGTGAGAAGAGAAGACTCCCTGGAAAAGACCCTGATGTTGGGAAAGATGGAGGGCACAAGGAGAAGGGGATGACAGAGGATGAGATGGTTGGACAGTGTTCTCGAAGCCACCAGCATGAGTTTGACCAAACTGCGGGAGGCAGTGGAGGACAGAAGTGCCTGGCGTGCTCTGGTCCATGGTGTCATGAGGAGTCAGACACGACTAAATGACTAAACAACAACTTAAAGAACAAGAACAATAGTAGTAGTAATAATAATAATAATAATAATAATAATAATAATAATAATAATGATAGTAATAGTATTGTTTTATTATTTATACCCCAGCCATCTATCTGGATTTCCCCAGCCAACATGTGAAGGTATGTGTCATAGGTTTTGAAACTTTCACTAAACAGGAATGAGATATGTGCTCACTGCCTCTCCCACCTCCATGTGTATGTAGTTTTGTGGATTAGTGACTCTCCTGACTTCAATTGGCTGCTGCCATTTATGGCCAATACATTTTTTTTATTTGTGCAGAAACAATATCAGCACCTTTTTCATATTCCCTCCATTCTCTTAGCAACTCATTTTTCCTGATCTGAGACCCACTTTGGGAACTAATGGAAGATATTTATCCTGTTACTTCATAGAAAGTATAGTGAGCTCTCGAATGCTATCAGAGAACCTGTACAGAAAATAAAAGACCTGATTTCAG
This sequence comes from Podarcis raffonei, assembly GCF_027172205.1. Lineage (NCBI taxonomy): Eukaryota > Metazoa > Chordata > Lepidosauria > Squamata > Lacertidae > Podarcis > Podarcis raffonei. The sequence continues at coordinate 52,912,855 of NC_070610.1, forward strand.
AATCTTAGTTCAAAGTGTGCATAATATAAACATCTTAAAGTGCAGCATATGATAGTTATTTCTTATTGTGAAAGTATAAGTTATCTTTAAATATGTCTCACAGCAAGGTATTTCCAGGGGATTAATAATTCACTTTAAGTAGTGTCCGCTGTTTTCCCCTCAGCCAACAATTTGCCTTGGTTACTCATTAAAAGCTTCAGGAAGTTGTTGGGTTTCAGTCACTGGTGCTTGAATAACTGTGCCAGCACTGTTTGAAGTCAATTTTATATGGTTTCCTCAATAGCTTAATGGATTTGAGTAACAACAAGATGGCATTATGGCAGCGCTGACAGAGAAGCAACAAAATATGTTTTAATGAGGCCAACCTGTGCCTAATACATTTAATAACCACATGGAAATTGTGTCTTGGGGTGTTGATTAGATGAGGAAAGGGTGGCATTAGGAATCACAAAAATCTATCATCCATTATACTTCGAGCTCTGGTAACTTTGGTGATGAGAAGCAGGAAGAACGAGCCCTTTATTTACCTAAAACAGGCATAGGCAAACTTGGCCCTTCAGATGTTTTGGAACTACAACTCCCATCATCCCTAGCTAACAGGACCAGTGGTCAGGGATGATGATTATTGTAGTCCCAAAACACCTGGAGGGCCAAGTTTGGCCATGCCTGACCTAAAAGGATCACTCTGTGCAAGCAGATTTTCTCCAGAACATTCCTAAGGGCGCATTGCTAAGATGTCTCTTCCTTGAACTCCAACAGGTACTTGACCTTGGTAGAGACACCCAACAGCAACTCCTACTCCATACTGGTGCATACTGCACCAAAAAAGCAAGTCAAGGGAGCAACCATGCTACAAAGCAGAACTTCTGCAGCTAACTGAACCCCTTCACCACGTGTCTTGTCTGAACTGCCTTTGTCAGTAGCTAGGACTCACAAGTGTGGAGACTGCTGATATGCTCAGGCCCAGGTTCCCACAGGCATCTGGTTGGGCCCTGTGGGAAAAAAAGGATGCTGCCAGCATGTATGAGGTGGTCAGTTGTGGGGAAAAAGGAGGACAGGGAGGGATTGATGGGAGGGATGATGAGGCTGGCCTATTGGGGGTGGGAAATAGGCAGGGGATTGGTCAAATTGTTTGCCAGGGAAGGAGTGGGCCAAAAGGATTGGCTGACCTGTGTAAGAGCCAGGCAATTGTCCCATGCAGCACTCCTCTTTATTGACTCTGCTGTTTCTGAGGATGGGGGAACTGTGGTGAAAACCACAAGTTCAGACAAACCTTCAGCATTAGCATGAACCACAAATCTACTTTTTTAGAATGTCACTAGGTGCATGCTTGTTGAACACAGTATAAACAAACACAAGCAGTTTTTATGAAAGAATACCCAAAGGTCATCAGTGAAATATCTCCCTGGTAATTTTAAATGAAAGCTCCTTTCATGCCACAGGGGCTTTTTCTGTTAACAAAAAATTGCTAGATTTATCGCTGGTTATTTCTCTGTGACAATGTGTCCAGGTCAGATAATGTTTCACTTGGCAGTTCAACAATAACAGGCCTTCCTAAATTGATATTGTTAACCGTTTTCTCTGAAATCAACAGATTCTATGTGTTCATTCTTCTTGGCAGCAGGGGGCACTGAACTCACTGAAGAGGGGAAAAATATGATTCACTGGAGGAAATTATACCGCTATGCTGGAATGATAGCAAAAGTGTAGTTAAGGCTTGACTTGAATTTCACATTTGACAGGCAAAATATTATTTTACAGGTTTTCATTATACTAGAGACAAAAATACACTCCCCAAGTTTCCCATATAAGTTGAATAGCTACTTTAATTATCACTATTCAAATACCACTTTAAAAGCTAGAGTATATATGCCTGGAAATGAGAAAGTACTTTATATATTAATGCCTGGGTTTCTTGTTGAAATAGGGGGGGGGGGGATTCAGTTATTTGAGTTAAGGCGGTATTGGAAATATTGATGACAACAGTCATCATCAGCACCATTCTTCTATTTCTGATGTACCAGTAGTGAGCACTGATGCTTGTGTAGTCTAATATTTGAGAGGGAGATATCAGCAGGCTTGGAGGAATGCTCCAGTTTGCAGAAGTATAACAAAATATCCATGAGGGAAAGCCTTAATGGGGGGAACCCACCCAAAACAGCCCAATAAGGACTGAATATCATAAGTGGCCATGGAATGCTGACTGACTGTGGTGACTGGAACCCTGAACAGGGAGTGCTGGGGATTATTTGAAGTGATCTCTCTCTCTCTCTCTCTCTCTCTCTCTCTCTCTCTCTCTCTTTCTCAATTCACAAGAAGCCGACACCCCTCTCCCAATGCTTTTGGGAACCAGGAAAAAAAGAATGAATAAAGACAGGAAGGAAGAAAGGAAGGAGAATGGAAAGGATGAGGAAATGAGGGAGAAAGGAAAAGAGAGGAGACAAGGGGGAGTGACAGACTACCCAAAAGCTACTTGGGGATGAGATCATCTGCATTCCCCATAGATGGGTACTGAGACTCCCATCTCCAAGCATAACTGAACTGTGTCCCCTACCCTAGTTATAATTGTGGTTACTAGGATTTGCCCTCTGTATCAAAATAATACCCCCCTGAAAAATATGTATAAGGTACTGTTTATAATTCCTATTTTGATATACAGCGCTACCTCTAGTTACGAACTTAATTCATTCCAGAGGTCTCTTCTTAACCTGAAATTGTTCTTAACTTGTGCTTTTGCTAATGGGGCCTCTTGCTGACGCTGTGCCGCTGGCACACATTTTCTGTTCTCATCCTAGGGCAAGGTTCTCAACTCAAGGTAACTCTTCCAGGTTAGTGGAGTTTGTAACCTGAAGTGTTTGTAACATGAGGCGTTTGTAACCTGAGGAGTTTGTAACTCGAGGTTCCACTGCACTAGGGTTAATGGCAGCTCTTTGCAAAATTGTGGCTCAAAAGCTGCATAGTTGTTGCTTGTATTAATTTATACCAGTCTTGAACCAGATCCAGGACACAAACTTAACTATGTATATATCTGACTGTTCTTCAGTTTGTTGGAAGCCTTTTGCCTCTTCACAGACCTATTTCAATTTGTGAAGCCTCACAGTCTGTTGGGCCTCACTAAGGCCTTTCTTCAGTCTGGAAGTCTCCCTGATCTTTTGCCTCATGAAGAGCCTGTATCGATCTAAACCTTGCACAAGTCTAGTCAAGTTGATATGAGTCTTCTACAAGGATCAGATCTCTAGGAAAATTGACAAACTTGCAGAAAAAGGTTGATGCCTTCTGGTAACCTCAGCCTTACCAACAACACACATTGAATGGGATTCAAAAAACTGTCAGAGAAACAAAGGAGTCTGAAGAAAACTCTGAACCAGAGAATATATCTCAAGGGAAAACATAGTTCTTCCTAGCAGAACCAGATGGAGTCACTATTGAAGTTGCCTGCAATGCCCACAATGTAAAGCCATCCTGGGGCAATATGGGACTTGTAATGGCAGGACACTTTTTCAAAGGGCAGGCATCATTGCTGATTCCCACTGGAGCAATCTTGGCAACTGCTCAAGCATGCCAGGAGCTAAAACTGGGCTCCATCCTTTTAAATACTGGAAAGATACCAGTTATATTTCCCTGCAACTTGATATATAGAGTGGAACAGGGCTATTAGTTCCTGACTCTTAGACTGCATTAGCATAAGGACTACATCCAACATGTCATTGGCTTTTTGTGAAGTACCACATTGTTGATTCATGTTCAATTCATTGGCCATAATAACTTCACAAGACTTCCCAGAAATGCTACTGCCTGGCCAGATAACCTTCATATGCTTGTGTATGCTTGGCTCCCATCCCCTCTTGTGTAACATTTTCAATTCACCCTCTTCTGAAGATGAGTTGTGCTCTCTAGTTTTGTGAGTTCTCCCAGAGATGGGATAAGAATGCAGTTTCCCCCCTCCCCACCTTCAACTCAATACTGGAAGAATATTTAGACAATGATGGATCATTGTAGCTTGCTCAGATATGTGAATAAGTAGACAAGACCCCCCAATGCAACATCCAGTTGATATTTTTTGGCAGAGCTACTCTCCCCGTATGCCTCTATCTTCTTTCTCACAGTTGATATGAAATCATACCACTGGCTCCCAAGCCAACACTTTGAAGAAGAAACAGATGATCTGCTGAGTGCTTGGAAGGTGTCTTGATTAGAACGAAGAATCTTTAGCAAGAGGCCTTGTCCTCCTGAAGGAAATAAGCCAATTTGATTCAGGCTGGAGGAATGAAAGGATTCTCTGGTTTGAATCAAATAGCTGCTTCAAAATAATGAATGTGCACAAAGAGCAATGTTTATTACATATATTTATGATATCCTTTAATATGCGGTTGGCGGCACTCACGTCTTTTCTTTCTCACGCCTGAGAAACCTGGCTGGATCTCACTAAAATTCATCTGCCTCGACATCCTGCTGGGGAAACCCGCAATCAGGAAATGACAGCCACAGCTCTCCCTGATATGTGTCCTCTGCCAGCAAGTGGAATTGAGAGGCACACTGGTATGAACATGGAGTTGCCATGAAGGCATTATGGAGCAAGTGGACTTATACCCCAAGTGTTTGTCCAATCCACTTGTGAAATCATCTAAACTAATGGCCATTGTTGCCACATCTTACGACTGTGCTCTGCATAAATTCATGAAATGTTGTGTAAAGAAGTACAGGCGTCTCCCCACTTACATGCAGGTTATGTTCCTGAGTACTGTGTGTATACGTGAAATTGAGTATAGTGGGGAATACCATCTAAAAAGGCCTGTAAATCCACTCTCCACTAAACTCTGCCAAAAATCCACAAAAAATTGCCAAGCTCCACCACAGTCGCTTCCTCCAAACCTCCTTTCTCAAACTCCAACCTTCCACAGGCCTCAAAGGTTGGTGCAAAGGCTGCTGGGACTGCAAACTGTTTCCCCACTCTTTTCATGCCATTTTTGCAGTTTAAATTGATGCATTTATTTATTTCACTGCACTGCATGTATATGCTGTTGCACACAAGTCAAATGTGAGAAGATGCCTGCACTTTCTTGAGAAAGGTTCTTTTTTTTAAAATGATATTTATTGGAAAAAAGGTTTTGTTTTTTAAAAAAAATAAAAAAGATTCAAACACACAAAGAAAAAACAAGACAGAAAAATAAAAATAAAAAATAAAACCATCATTCTCAGATTCCCCACTTTCAATACCTTCTTTCTTTGACCTTTCTTTGACATTTTTACAAGAGCCAAGTAATTTCATTTCAACATTTTTCTAACATTCATTAATTTTATAGAACAATCTTAATTATATATATATATAAAAGAGAAAAACAATCCAATCTTCATCCAGCGTCCCTTCCTCCTGGTCCCGGGCTTTGTCAGTCCTTTTTAACCTATTAATCTAGCACATTAACCTGGTAACCTTATATCCGAGGCCCTCAAGTCTCTTCCATGTCCCTTCCGCAGCTCTTCTTCATATTTTCCTTTCATTCTTGGGAACTCCAGCTTGGTAATGTTTTGGACCCTTTTCAACAAATCAGCCCCTGTTCCATAGACCAGACTGGACTCCATGTGGTGTTTAAAAACATGTTCCAGATTCCCTCCAAAATTGAGAGCCCCCACAGCTCCAGACATCAGACGGCCCATTGCCAGACTCAAAAAGTCCAAGTCTCCCTGTAAAGCGGGGTCTATCCAGCCCCCCATTTCCAAACCTAACCAAACTTTATCTTTCCAAGTCTGGTTTTTTCCAAGTTTATTTGTCAACTCCAAAAATTTATGTTCCTGCTGGGCCGCTGCTCCCTCCGTCTCCGGCGCCCAAGATTCAGCAACATCCTCTTATTTCAGTTGTTCTATCATGGCACACTCCTGTTTTAGTTCCTGGGTGGGCTCCATATAATTTCCCACTACCTGTTCAAGGGTTCTGGCCACATTAGTCATTAAATCCGTCTTCTGGCTTAGCTGATCCAATAGGGCATTTATTTTACAGAAAGCACCCAACAGTGCTTCTGAAAACATTGTCCTGCAAGGTCACAAATCCTTTCCCACGGTTGTAATCTGAGACAGCTGCAAGCTCCCAGGAATTAGATACAGTTTCACAGTCCCCCTCTAGGGGGAAAGCTTCTAGTTGTTCTTTCTTTTGATAACAATAGCAACAAAGTTTCTTTTTTGTGATATTTTGTCCATATTTGTTCTTTTAAAATGCGAAAGGAAACAATGGAATCACTATGTTTCTCTTCTCTTAACTATCTGTCAAAGACATTTGTTTCTGGTCAATGAGCTTCAAACGTCAATTCTGACACCCCGCTCCAGGATCAGGACGGTGGAAAATTACTTTGCTTTAAACTCACTTCTGCAGGTTTAAACAGCCCAAAAAAGATCCCCCTTCTTCTCCTGCTGCCAAAGGGGGGTTCAGCGATTTTAAATGATGAAAGCCAATCCTTTAAAAGTGATTTTCAAAGCTCTAGTTTACGTTGTCTTTGCTTTGTTCTGGCTACAAAGAAATGGAAGGCTAACTTCCTGTTTAGACCTTCCCGTTTCAGTACCAAATTAGGGTAAATTTTAAGTCCAAATTCCTTTCTATTTCGCCAGTTCTTAATTCAAGTCCAATTATTCAGTGTTCCAGTACTCACGGGTGGTTATTTTAGATGCCAAATTGTCCCAGGAAAAAGGCAGCGCTCTCCGGTAACGGCTATACGGCTTTGCTCCGCAGAAAAAGCAATTGACTCACAGCAGCGCGCCACTTCCCCCTCGTCGCTTCAGAGCCCGTTAGTGGGTTCCTTTGCGAGTTGGGAGGGCGCTCAGGGTGCCCGCCGAGTCCCACGGTCACAGGCTTCATCCACCTGTGATTTCCAGAAGGGTCCCCGCTTCACTGTAGCGAAAAGACCCGTTTCATGCGGAGCTGGTCCCTCCGATTCAGAGGGAGTCCGCCATTACCGATGGCGCCACCCCGGAAGTCTTTCTTGAGAAAGGTTCTGTGCATGTTGGATTTGTTTCCTATCATGGCTGCTGCATCTCATGGTGTTTTGCCAACTATGGAGAAGATGGCTGAGGAACACTTATCTTGCTTTGCCCCTCCCAAAAACCTATTTTCAAATGGTCAGCTGAAAACATGTTCTGATTCATACTATTCTTACAACAAATAATTCCAAAGCATGTGCCTTATGGCCAATGTAGCTACAGCAACATAGTGTATCCTTGGCCCTATTTTTATTGAGGTAGCCTGCTTTGACTTTGATGGGGAGAATTCATTCAATTGATTCACATTTAAAGGTGAACCTACCTAATTCCGACTTTCCAAAACAATACAAGAACCAAAGCGCAGTAATCCCTCAAAATTTACACTTCTTTGAATGTTGTAATACAGTTCTTGAGCCAAGTAATGTTTTTTTCAAAACAACAACACATATTTGGAGTAAAGTGTCCATCAAAATGCATATATTAGTGAAAGTAACATACAAAAATGCATTAGTTTGAGGAAAATTGCATTGCAAATATGTGCCTATTGTACAAAATTAAATACAAATGTGAAATTTGTACTTTGAGAAATTCTCATCCAAATGGTGATGAATTTGTGTGTGTGTATTTGTTTGTGTGTCTGTCTGTCTGTCTGTCTCTCTCTCTCTGTGTGTGTGTGTGTGTAAACTGATGTGGAAATATGGACAACTGAATCAAAGATTGGAAAAATGAGAAACTTAAAGAAGTTGGAATTTACAGATTTTGACTCACTACTGGTATGTTTATGGATGGAGCCAGTTCTGGCACACTATCAGCATTGCACTTGCATGTAGAATTAATGTCCCTCTCTATTTCTTTCTTGCATCTGTAAATGAATGGTTGACATCAGCAGGCAGTTGAGGAGTAGAAAGTGCTAGGTACATCTGTCCTCCCCCAATTCTTTCACTACCTTACACACATATCGATTCCGTTCAACCCAAGGGGGAACCCCCCACATCTTTCTCCACATTTGGATTTATATAGCAGATAGATTTCTCCCTCTCGTCTCCCGAGCCAGAAAATGCTTTAAAATGCACTGCAGATAATAACATTATAATAATTCTTAACAACGTGAGGAAGAGAAACTTTGGCAACAGCCACACTCTTATCACCACAGAATCTTTATAGCTTCCATTTAGCAAAACAGAATATCAGGTTTTTAAGGTGTGATGTAAAGGCCATTTTAGGGCCAGATACAAAGCTGGCATCAGAGGTCAGCACGATCAGGCATTTGCCAAGACTTTCGCAGGACCCCTACAGAGGGCCCACTGATCCGAGCCCCACTGTTGCTGCTGCTCTTTCCTGTCACTGTTTACTTGCCCTCTCTGAGAATTTAAGTGCATGGGTGATGAGATCAGCACTGAACCAAGGCGTTGTCCTACCTCAAGCAAAGGGTAAGATGGCACCCCATTCTATTTAATGTAGCTGAATGTACTGACCATTCAATCTTACTATCCTGGTGATAGGGGAGTGTCCTCTACCAAATCCAAGGCAGCAGAACAGATTAGAGGGTTGAGGAGGAGCTAGATGACAACTAAGGGGAATTAATGGCCCTCTCAACACCTGTCACCTGAGGTGGCTGCCTCACTCTGCCTAATGATAGGAATGTGTTTGGATGTGTTGGAGCCTATCATTCACTTGCCCTGCTCTTTTCCTCTGGGGACATCAACAGATTGGGCCCAGGGACAGAAGCAAGCGAATGAGCAATGGTGACACTGGAAAGGAGAAAATGGACACACTAACAGAGGCAGCTCCCTGGTTAATCTTGCCTAAGGAACCTTCAAGATTGTGCTCAAATCAATCACATAAATTTCAGAGTGCAATCCTGTAAAAATCAGAAGTAAGTTCCATTGAGTTCAGTAGGGCTTACTCCCAGGAAAAGGGGAGTAAAAGTGCAGTATAAGTCCATTCATGAAGTTATCAATCAAATCCATGTAAATTTGCATATGAGAAAAATAGTTCAAAAGAAAGAATATTTTATTTTCGATGATGATATGAGTGTGGATGTGTCACAACATGGAGGCATTTATATTTAAAATAATTTGCCCAAAAGACTACCCACGGGCACTTTTTAGTCAATCAAGATAGATTTCATGGCTTCATCTAGCCAGTTCATCATCAACAGGGGAAATCTGTACTTGTTTACTCAGAAGTAAGTCCAATGGGGCTTACTGCCAGGCAAGTAAGTGGGTGTAGGATTGCATGAAGCAGAATCTATCTAGGGCAGGGGTGGAGAACCTGTAACCCTCCAGATGCTGAAAGACTATAAGTCCCATCACCCCTGACTATTGGCCATGCTGGTCAGTGTGGATAGGAGTCGAAGTCCAACAGCATAGTTAAATTATGGAACTTGCTCCTATAGGAGGCCGTGATGACCACCAACTTGGATGGGTTTAAAAGACGATAGGAAGGATTCATGGAGGAGAAGCTTTCAATGGCTACGAGCCATGATGACTGGCCAGATGGGCCATTGGCCTGATCCAGCAGGCTCTTCTTATGTTCTTAACATCTGGAGGGTCACAGATTCTCCATCCCTCATCTATGAAATACCACAGCAGGTGAATTTAGGTGAGGTAAATTAGCTCAGAAAGTCTGTCTCTCCCCTGGTGGGCACCAGTTCTCAACAAACTACAGATTAGTACTTTGTGCAGAAGGAATTGTTTTAACTTGCATTGTGCATGAAACTCCGGGTCAGGTCAGAAGGACACGCTGTCCTCCTATGAGCTGCATTTCCCATCCTTTACCTTAAAGGGAACTGACTAAATCCTCTCTCTCTCCCTCCCTCTCCCTCCCTCTCCTTCTTTTGCTATAACTCAGAAGATAATATTTTAAACTATCAGCACAGGGAAATCTGCCTTATTTCTCATTCTTTAGTTGCTTTGCCACAGAAAGCTAATAATCTAAAATGGGCTCATATTTCTTCTACACCACAACTTGGGGCAGCATCCCACACACATTCCTAGGTTGTCTCTCTGTCTCTCTCTGCTTGGTGCTCCCCACCAGAGATACATGTATGAAAGGGGATACTGCGGCCTTTTTTTTAAATGAATTCCTGTTTTTTAGAATTCCTTGCTTTTTCACCGGCTTATTACGCAGACGGGAAACAGAAACAAAATCCTGCTCTCTTTTCTTTGCATGCACTTCTCCTGTGTGGGTGTGAAGGATCCCTCCCTTGCCCCAATGAAGAGGAAAGGCCCTAGAAGCACATGCAAACTTGCCACATGGCAATCCACTTCTTTGCTTTTGAGGAAGTAAAGTCTGAATGTAGTGGTGACTCTCACACTTTATGTTCACTGGGAAAGTGCATGTATGGGCCAGGACCAGCCCTCTTGTTAGGCAAGGGAAGCACCTTTCCTCAAGAGAAGCAATGGATTGGTCTCCTTGGCCCATCTGCTGCTGCCTCCGCTCACCTGCAGTGATGCCAGCTGCCACCACTTCCTCCCTCTTGCTGCTGCCACCACAGCAGGTTACCCTCCAACCTGTCCACCCTTCTATTGTGGAGTAGCCAGCAGTAGCTGCTGCCTACGATGGCAGCAGTGCTCCTAAAATGCTGTCTCAGTGGCTACCTATACTGTACACCAATCTGAGAAAGGGTCCTTCCTTGAATGAGGCATTGTGGGCAGTATTTTGCGTGGCAAATGATGTTCAATGATCCCCATGAGTCCACACAATCACAAACCCTGCCTCAGCCAGCGTTTCTGATTGTACAAGCAGAGCCCGCAGGCTCACGCTTTCTTTGCATGTAGACTCCGTGCATAAGAGGCAAAGCAGACAGGGCGGTCAGTGGAGGAGCCTGCCACCACAACCCTTCTTGCTCACCCTCAAAACATTTAGTATATTGGTCACTGTTGGGATGCTGCCAGGAAGACGGGGGCATCAGGCAGGCATCAGGCAAGTCCCCAGCTGGCTCCAGCCACTGGCCGGCAGCCGGTCTCCCTTGGAACAGCATCAATCAGCGACACGAGCCTCAGATACGTTTAGAGACCTGTGCACGCTCTGTCAGCAGAGTGTGTAAATCTTCTCACAGCAGAAGAGGCGGACAGAGAAATGTGTAAGCATAATGTACAGCATTTATTCAGCATAGTTCATGAACAGAGGAAAACATGTCTGCTTCCCTTCGTCTCCAGCAAAACAGCAGAAACACAAAAGCTATAGACAAATGGAAGTTCCCAGCAAGTGCTGGAAGTAAACAGGCATGTGACATACAACAGTCATGCCTGTTCCCTTTTAAGGTGTAACGGAACTATATCCTAACAGGCTCCTGTGTCATTTCAGGGGTTGCTGTGGACAGTTGGAAATTGGGTGATCTTTCCTTTGTTGATGTGTGGGTAGACTCTGAAGTCCAAATGAAGCCTGCTGCTAAACGAGTCTTCATTCATTACATTTATGTCTCAACTTTTCCCCAAAGAGCTCAAGGTAGCTTCTCCCCACTTTTGTCCTGCTGTTAGCCTCACAATATTCTTGTGAGGTAGGTGTCAGGGAACTGCCATCGGAGCCCGAGGGAGAGGGAGGGCTCCAGAGGGATTCCGGAGAGCGTCCCGGGAGGGAGAGAAGCAGCTCATCTTCTGGGGAAGGAATTCAGCGTAGCACCAGTGGAGAAGGGGAGCAGATGGGGGAATCAGTGAGGTGGCTCCATGACTCCTCGCCGGAGACCAGCGGGGAGAGCACGGGTCCTCCGCTGCCCACACCCTCCCTGCGCAGAAGGCTTCCGCGCAGGGAGAGTAGGCGGCGACTAGGCGTCAAAGAGCTTCTTTGCTGGAAGAAATTCAAGAAACGCCCACTGACGGATTCTGCCAGCGATTGAGACATCCACGAGTGAGTGGCTGTCCGGACAGAAAGGGTTCACCCAGGTAACCTAGCCAGGTGTGGCATCGATTTATGCACGAGCAACCCCTAGAACCATTACAGTAGGCTAGGCTGAGAGATAGTGACTAGCCCAAGGTCGCCTAATGAACTGCAGGGCTGAGTGCAGATTTGAACTCTGGTCTCCCAGGTCCTAATCCAATACTCTAACCACTGTACCACACTGTCTTTGTAGATTTAAAAAAATCAAATAGCATGAGTTGCAAGTGGGAATATAACCCTTTCCTCTCCTACTGCAGGCCTTAGCGAAAAAACTCTTTTCTGAAGCTGGTAGTTTTCATTGGCACAAATAGGGGATTCCCTTGTAACTAAAAGGTGGGATTGTCCACAGTGGGAGAGAAAAATGTGAAATTTCCCCTGCACACCTGCAGCAATTCTGATCATTATAATCCCCCCGCAAATTGATGCTGCTTGCATTTTTAAGAAACCGCAGGTTAAATATAATGATGCATGTAATATCACGTGTCTTTCTTCCCTTGGGGACGCAGGTGCTACTTTGGCCAGTTTCACTGCTGGTTTTATTATTGCTCCAAGCATGAGCCAAGAGTTGCCCCAGTTCCAATAAACTTCTCACCTTCCTTCACTGAGTGTCTGTGCAATGATTACAGCTTGGAAGCTAGCATTTCCCCACCCACCATCAACGCTGATGTGATAACTTCCTTGTAGTCCCCTTGCCCTCCACAACTGCCCCCCCATCTCAACCATGTGCCTCAAATTTGAGTCTTCATGCCACTTGAAAGGGGGAGAGATACATACTTAGCCCCAAATCTGCTTAGCTGTAAAGCCAACCACTTTGCAAACATATGTCAGTCAAAGTAGCAATATGCAACAGGACCCCTATTTTTCACATTCTAGCATGGTGGGCACAGAGGAGTGGGGGGGGGAGCCCTAGAAACCATTCTGCATGTGCAACTGGCTTTCTTCAAGTTTGGATCCTTGGGGGTAGCCACCTACAGTTCAGGCAAGGAGCCCTGTGGAGGAAAAGACTTGCCTTTTATGACAAAACAAAACAGTAACCCTATACTCCTCTCCCGCTCAGTTTCATTTCAGAGGCCACACAGGTCTCAAGGCACCTGAAAATGATTTAGCAAATTCCTTAGATATTACAACAAAGTTCTAAGTTACATTAAGGATTCAAGCTGTGACTGCTTTGCAGAATGAAGGGGCCTCAGTTTGTCGGCTGCGTAGAGGACTGTAGCAATTGTCATCACTGGCACAGAAAAGGATACTAAGAACATGCCCTCGGATGACTAGGCAAAGTTGATCCATTTGTGCGAATGGATTTATTTCTCCAACTATACCTTGGCTTCTGCAGATGCCCCAATCTCACCCTGAGCTGAACAATGTAACTAATCACTGACAATGTCATAGGCAACAAAGAGAAGGGCATCTAAGAGTTTGTGAACCATTTAGAAACTGGTTTAGGATTAATTAGCTTGAAGAACAGGACCCTGATCACTATGTACTTACTTAGGCTGGAAATACAGATGGCTTATGTTGCTTATGAGTTACAGATGCTGCTTTTTATACTTATTTTGGAACAATATTTGATACGCACAAGGAAGTATGTATCCTACTGAGTCATTGCACTCTAGATAGGCTTGGGTGATAGGTGGAAGGATTGCTGTGAGTTGTAATTTAATTTTTCATAGAATACTAAGACAGCTATTTCTGGTCACACATTCCTTCTTTGTCATAGCTGGATGTTCCATAAATAACCCTTCATATTGTTTTTCTCTCCATTTTCTTCTATTTCATTTATCCATTTATTTTCTCAGAATACAGCTCTGCTGTTCCTGTGTGTTTCATTGGGGTGTGCTTGCTATAGAATTGCAGTGGGATTCCAGTTGAACAGGAGCTCCTGTAGGCTACTAGGAGCCTGTGTCTCTATTGTTTCAGACCCTATTTGGAAAAAAATATGGCCTAGGTTACAGTCTTATGCACATTTAAACTGAGAGAAAGTCCCATTGATCTCAGTGTGGCAGACTTTCAAGTTAACACGTGTAGGATTTCCCGGTTCTTTTGTTGCATGGAGAGAATCCTGGGATAGAGCAAAGAGCTTTTGGCCCCTTCCAGCTTCATGATTTCCTGCAGATGTTTAAAGCTCCATATCTGTTTGTTTGTTTTTTGTTCTATCATCGCATTGCAAAAGAAGATAGTCCCAGTTTAGGGTGGAAACAGCATCGATGTTGTCTCTGCTTGAGTCTCCCAAGTGTCTCTGAGGATGTGTTTTTGTTTCTTAGCCCCTGAAATTATAAGAATTCCCCCTCCCCAGATTGGCAGCTGTATCTGTTGAGGGGTCAGTTTATACAAGACCATCCCAGTATGGATCCATCCTTAGTGCACATGTGGAAACTCAGCCGTATGAGGTGGCCTATAGGAGGCATTCTCTGTAGTGGGGGAAGGATTCTGCATTGTGGATTTCAGGTGTGAGATGATTGTTTTCCTCTGTGTCTATGTACTGCCAGAGAAGATAAGACCGATTATTAAACTTCCTGCCTCCCCTGTCTTCAGTAGATTTTGGAATCTTAGTCCTCCACCCTGTCTGCTCGAGGACCCAACCACTGCACAAGATACCAGCTTAAGTGATTTCGTGCATATATCTTGTTTCTTAACTATATTCCCTAGGAGGGACTGTTGCAATGGAGAACAGGTTTTTGCTGACTTTTATGTCTTATTGAGGGTTTTTCCAACATAGCAGCAACAAAATTCCTTATCCCTCCCACCTAAGCTAAGGAACATAATAGCGAGCTATTTAACCAACATGGCAAAGCCACGCACACAAAAGAACAAAAGGAAGGGGAGGAGAGAGGAGAGGCAAGCCACTGTCTTCAAAGCAAAGGAGATTTCATCAGTTTGCTGTGTAGAGGTGAGAAAAGCCGTGCTTCTTGAAATCACCTCAGCTCACATCCATAAGAGACACAGGATCTTCCTTTGCACCTGGTAATTCCTTTATTCTCACTGTGTGTGTGTGTGTGTGTGTGTGTGTGTGTGTGTGTGTGTGTGTTAGAGCTACATAACAGCAAAGACCAATTTTATTTTTTCTTACACTTCTATTACACATTTCCACCAAGGAGCTCAAGGTGGTGTTTGATGTTCTCCAACTCTCCATATTATCCTCACAAAACCTGTGAGGTACTGTACCAGCTAAAGGCTAGAACCCCAAACAATTTAATCCAGTCCTTCTAGCAATTGGCATTATTGTAGAGTAGCTGACCAAGGGGGACAGAGCCTTGGGGTTTTCCTAGTGGTGTCTGCATCTATTGACCATCTCTTCCCTTTCCTTAATTTTATTTAAACTGCCTACTGGGTAACTGAGGCAGTGCAAAGGGCAGGACTGGTGAAAACTCAGCTACCCACCATCTTAATTATTCCAGAGGCATCTATACATGTAAATGAACCACAATGGTATTTCTGCTCAAAATAAAAGGTGCATATTGGGGCAGTGGAGGCTTCCGCCCCAGAGAGGTCAGTTGGGTGCTGCTAAAGCAACAAAAACAACACAGGAGGCAGCAGTTGGTCTCTGCAGCCACAGCAGGTGCTGTGATTCTCCAGCACATTGATTTCACCTCTGGCAGCACACTCCATTGTCTATCAAGACAGACAGGTGCCAGTAATAGCCACAAATTAACATATGTAAATTCATATTTGCATATTTATGTGCTGGTTCAGTGCCCCAAGTCCTTGTAAGCACCTAGCAAGGCCCTTGCCTCTAACCCCATCTAACATGTAGCTTGCTAAGTGACGGTTATCTGGATGTGTAAGTTTAATCACGGATTGATTTCTTGCAATGAAATTAGTTTATTTGTGTTTTTTGTTGTTGTTTTTTTAAAATGATATTTATTGGAAAAAAGGTTTGTTTTTTAAAAAATAAAAAAATAAAAAAATTACACACACACAAAGAAAAAACAAGACATAAAAAAATTAAAAAATAAAACCATCATTCTCAGATTCCCCACTTTCAATACCTTCTTTCTTTGACCTCCTCCTCCTCCCTTTTCTTGTATCCTGATTAATAATAATCGCAGCAAATCCTTTCCTTAATTCATAATATTCTGTCATTACATTACCTTAATCTACTTTCATCTTATCATATAGAAACCTTAAAGTTTAAAGCTTAAATCTTATTTTTACCAACTTCTCCTAACCATAACATTCTTACCTAATTCTTTAGACATTTTTACAAGAGCCAAGTAATTTCATTTCAACATTTTTCTAACATTCATTAATTTTATAGAACAATCTTAATTATATATAATAAAAAGAGAAAAACAATCCAATCTTCATCCAGCGTCCCTTCCTCCTGGTCCCGGGCTTTGTCAGTCCTTTTTAACCTATTAATCTAGCACATTAACCTGGTAACCTTATATCCAAGGCCCTCAAGTCTCTTCCATGTCCCGTCCGCAGCTCTTCTTCATATTTTCCTTTCATTCTCGGGAACTCCAGCTTGGTAATGTTTTGGACCCTTTTCAACAAATCAGCCCCCTTTCCATAGACCAGACTGGACTCCATATGGTATTTTAAAACATGTTCTAGATTCCCTCCAAAATTGAGAGCCCCCACAGCTCCAGACATCAGACGGCCCATTGCCAGACTCGAAAAGTCCAAATCTCCCTGTAAAGGGGGGTCTATCCAGCCCCCCACTTCCAAACCTAACCAAACTTTATCTTTCCAAGTCTGGTTTTTCCCAAGTTCATTTGTCAACTCCAAAAATTTATGTTCCTGCTGGGCCGCTGCTCCCTCCGTCTCTGGCGCCCAAGATTCAGCAAGATCCTCTTCTTTCAGTTGTTCTGTCATGGCACACTCCTGTTTTAGTTCCTGGGTGGGCTCCATATAATTTCCCACTACCTGTTCAAGGGTTCTGGCCACATTAGTCATTAAATCCGTCTTCTGGCTTAACTGATCCAATAGGGCATTTATTTTACAGAAAGTACCCAACAGTGCTTCTGAATACATTGTCCTGCAAGGTCACAAATCCTTTCCCACGGTTGTAATCTGAGACAGCTGCAAGCTCCCAGGAATTAGTTACAATTTCACAGTCCCCCTCTAGGGGGAAAGCTTCTAGTTGTTCTTTCTTTTGATAACAATAGCAACAAAGTTTCTTTTTTATGATATTTTGTCCATATTTGTTCTTTTAAAATGCGAAAGGAAACAATGGAATCACTATGTTTCTCTTCTCTTAACTATCTGTCAGAAACATTTGTTTCTGGTCAATGAGCTTCAAACGTCAATTCTGACACCCCGCTCCAGGATCAGGACGGTGGAAAATTACTTTGCTTTAAACTCACTTCTGCAGGTTTAAACAGCCCAAAAAAGATCCCCCTTCTTCTCCTGCTGCCAAAGGGGGGTTCAGCGATTTTAAATGATGAAAGCCAATCCTTTAAAAGTGATTTTCAAAGCTCTAGTTTACGTTGTCTTTGCTTTGTTCTGGCTACAAAGAAACGGAAGGCTAACTTCCTGTTTAGACCTTCCCGTTTCAGTACCAAATTAGGGTAAATTTTAAGTCCAAATTCCTTTCTATTTCGCCAGTTCTTAATTCAAGTCCAATTATTCAGTGTTCCAGTACTCACGGGTGGTTATTTTAGATGCCAAATTGTCCCAGGAAAAAGGCAGCGCTCTCCGGTAACGGCTATATGGCTTCACTCCGCAGAAAAAGCAATTGACTCACAGCACCGCGCCACTTCCCCCTCGTCGCTTCGGAGCCCGTTAGTGGGTTCCTTTGCGAGTTGGGGGGGCGCTAAGGGTGCCCGCCGAGTCCCACGGTCACAGGCTTCATCCGCCTGTGATTTCCAGAAGGGTCCCCGCTTCACCGCAGCGGAAAAGACCCGATTCATGCGGAGCTGGTCCCTCCAATTCAGAGGGAGTCCGCCATTACCGATGGTGCCACCCCGGAAGTCCTATTATTTGTGGGGGGTTTTTTGGTATTACATTTTAGTGCAGTTATCTGGAAAGCTGAAGCAAGAAAATAGCATTCAGCATTATTCACATGAAGGGAAATGCCAGAAACAACAACTGTAAGAGATTAGCCTTCCCAGGCCCATTGGAGGATCGATTAAGTACCTCTTCAGCCATTTTATACTTTCTTTGCTTTCATCTTGGAAAATGCACATTCTAGCATGGAAAACTGTGTGTTGAAGGTATGTTTATTTTCTGAAGAAGAAGGGGGAAAAACCCTGCTGGAAATACTTAATTCCTTTATCTGTTCAAAGTTGGAGCTAACAGTACTGTTTTCTCGGGGGGGGGGGCTTTAAAATATGGGTTTTAAAAAAAATAATCGAGTTGTCCAAGTGTTCAGTTTGATTAATTTCCCATCAGTGGGAGTCCAGAATGTGTAATTCACACGGCATCTGTAGTGTCAGAAATTCTTACAAAGCGTCCAAATTATAGACCAAAGGGAGATGCTTCTACCAAAAATGATAAAACAAGGGTCATTAAAATACTTCGTGATTAAGATTGACAAAAGAGACCCTGAAGCGGGGAATGGATAGGGATGAAAATTGTTCTTGTCTCTAGTTTCAAAATCAAAATGAAAAACAAGCAGTGCCTGTAGGTGATGAAAGAGGGTCCAAGTAGCATTTTATGTCATAGGACTTAATTCTGCAGTCCTTCTAAAACAACATTCATGTTACTAGAGTTACATGCGCTCTGCATTCAGCAGGTCCATTATTCTTATATCTTGTCCTCTTCCTAAATTGGTAAGAACTCCAGAATGTCCTCCTGCAACAGATCTGTTATGGTTGCTAGTGCTGTTTCCATTGCTGTTGGTAGGAAAGTAGTTCTCTAGTTGTGCTGTGCTAAATATATATATGTCAGTCCTTTCATGTTCACACAGGCAGTTTTTTCTTATACGTGCTTTCTCACTCTTACAAAAAAGCAAAGGTAGCTGTTTTTACCCTTAAGAAAAAGTTCCAAAAGCCACATTACTAAAATGTGTGCTCTCTCCAGTTCTTCCTTTTCCAATCTTAAATTCAGTTCTCCAGGTTTCTGCAGCAATTTGAGATTTTTTTGAAAAACAAGAACATGAAAATGTTTCAGTGTTTTAGTGCAGATTTATCCTAATGAACATATTTTTGTCTGCAGTTTTGACTGATGTACGCATTTTTGCTGGAAGGGTCACCAAAGGCTGGAAACAGGGTGGGTCTGAGTCATACTTTACAGCTGACTGTCCCTTGTTTGAAGGAGCTGTCCAAATGTCATCTGTTTGAAGATCCTTGAACTGGAAGGGCTGTCCAGTGGAAGTCTGGTTTAAAGAAGGGAGAGCATCAGGGGCCCTGAAGATGCCCTTCAAACATTAGCACCTGGGCAGTAGTATGAGCAGGCACACAAGTCACCTGGTCGCAGACTTCCCCATTATGGTGAGATGGTAAAATGTTTTCTATTTCTGTTTAAAGTACAGTAAGCACACAACTTAACTTACATTTAATTTGTGTGCATTCACCTTTACATGCTTGGCATTTTAAAAAACAATTAAAAGAGGAGAGGCATCCAGAAAAAAAGACTTTGGCAGCAGCACCTGCCATTGCACCCTATGTGTTTTGACCAGGCATCCACAAACTTGGCCCTCCAGAGGTTTTGGGACTATAATTCCCATCATCCCTGACCACTGGTCCTGTTAGCAAGGGACAATGGGAGTTGTAGTCCCAAAACATCTGGAGGGATGAGTTTGGGGGTGCCTGGTTTTGACTTTAGGCATGATCCCTGGAACGTAACCCCCACATCTGTTGAGGGCTTACTGTATAGTGATTAGATTTCAGAGAAACCCTTACTATTTGTGGACGTTCATGCACTCATAATTTCAGCCCTGTGGTCTGGGGACAACAGATGAATAACAAAAGTTGATCCAGTGAGCCCTTATGGGTGGCAAAGAGATTTGCCGTATTTTTTGCTCTATAAGACTCACTTTTTCCCTCCTAAAAAGTAAGGGGAAATGTGTGTGTGTGTTATGAAGTGAATGCAGGCTGCGCAGCTATCCCAGAAGCCAGAACAGCAAGAGGGATTGCTGCTTTCACTGCGCAGCGATCCCTCTTGCTGTTCTGGCTTCTGAGATTCAGAATATTTGTTTTCTTGTTTTCCTCCTCCAAAAACTAGGTGCGTCTTGTGATCTGGTGCGTCTTATAGAGCGAAAAATAAGGTATATTGCAAGGCTGGACAGACAAACACCATCCACTACTCATCAGTCTGAAGATCTTTCTTACATTTGAATGCATGGTTCCCCACCCCACTCTAAATCAAAGTTTTAAAAGTGATCCACAATGGAAATAAATTTACTTTCTTCGATTTATTATTGTGGGCCACTAATAATACTATTACCATTTGTTTGTTTGTTTGTTTGTTTGTTTGTTTGTTTGTTTGTTATAATGACTAGATCAAACATTACAACCTTCTAGAATCACATACATGTTAACTGCCCCATAAAAATTGGGACATTCTATTTCCCCACTCCCACCCCCAGAGCACAACAGCCATTTTGGACGCATTTGGGGGGGCATGATTTAATGTGGCACTCCAAAACACATATTTTGGGGTGCCATGCCTGAAAAAGCGCTTTGTCTGGGTCCGCAATCTCATGCAGGTCACATGACTCGCATGGGAATGCAGACCTGAAAGATGGTGTTCTATGATTTGAGCTGCCTTACATTGGAGGGTATGGAATCAGTCCAGTGAGAAAGACTGTCTATAGAATGCTTCCTTCCACTTCTGCAGCCTCATGCAGCTTAGACTATTGGTGACCACAGAATCTGTGGCTACTGTGACTCTGCAAGGATCTATTTCCATTACATGCAGACAGGAAAAGATTATCCATTTGGACCCAAGTTTAATGTGCTACAGAGGTTATATTCCTCTTCTATAAAGCCTTCGTCTGCTGTTGGTTAAAGTGCCTGAGACATTTTAAACACTTCTAGTATATTCTTATAAAGTTGGTTAATGGCTCCGTGAGACAAGTGTGAAGTAATACAGGATGAAGTAATGCTAAATGTGGTCTAACGAGTAACAGAAGAAATCAGATGTGGTGCTCTTAATCCAACTGTCTTCTTTTTAAGTGCTGTTGCCAAAATGAAATTGTGATAGAGAAGTCCCGACGACAAATTCTAACAAACACATGGTAGGGAATATTCAAAAAAGTAAAAGACTATCATCATTCTAAACTTTGTAGTCTCTGAATGTTCTCCATAGCTCATTACAGTGGTACCTCAGGTTACATACGCTTCAGGTTACATACGCTTCAGGTTACAGACTCTGCTAACCCAGAAATATTACCTCGGGTTAAGAACTTTGCTTCAGGATGAGAACAGAAATCGTGCTCCAGTGGCGCGGCGGCAGCGGGAGGCCCCATTAGCTAAAGTGGTGCTTCAGGTTAAGAACACTTTCAGGTTAAGTACGGACCTCCAGAATGAATTAAGTACTTAACCAGAGGTACCACTGTATTTTAGTAATAACTTTTTTGGGGAGTGCTGTTTTACGATGTTCCTATGAAAAGTGCCACGTACAGTGAATTGAGTGCTATTTTTCTAGAAAAAAAGGTGCCAGATCTCACCATGAGCACCTACCTTGCTCTCTTAGAATGGCAATGGTGCCATAACCCACTTGATAGGTGCTGGAAATGAGTTCTGGCGAGTTCTGGCTGAAACAGAGCCCTGAGTGAATGTATAATATAAATTAAGGACCAGATGAAATATTGCTCATGATACCTGAAGCAAATGAAAGAGGGCTTCTGAGGCCCATTTCTCTGCTCAAATTATCAGCCTCTTATTGCTGTTTTTCATTAAAATAAATAAATCCAGAGACTGTTCCACATGTCTAACGGGTAACACGCAATTTGGCCCTTGGTATCAGAATGAAGATGCTATGCAGAAACCTGAAGCTGTCTTCTTAAATTCCTATCAATGCATTGCATGCAAAAGAAGCAGAGATTTAAGACAAAACCTAGCCAGCTCTTGCTGTCTTGAACATCCTTGCCAACGATCAGACAATTTGACCCTAGACCAATTGCCAAGGGCTATCTTTGAGACCATTTTGCTTCTCCATTTAGAATGAATAAATCTTGTTGCCATTTTTTATCACCATGTCGCTAGCTGCATTGCGAGTTCACATCCAAATGAAGCACAAAAACCAACACAGTGATTTCCTAAATAGGGCAAGAGCATTGCCATAGCATCAGACCAGCTGTGCCTGTGAATACACAGAACTTTTGTTTTCTCTGGGCTATGCCAACCCCACATGGATACCCGAACGTACCATAATTGGGTTACTGGCAATGTGGCGTGCGTGGGTGGGTGCATGATGCACTCTTGGAAAAACTAAACTATTTTTTAAATGGTATGACCTGAGCTGAGAATGAGTGACTGCAGAGTTCATTCGCATTAGTATTACAGAAAGGTTGTTCGGATACTGCAAATGAGACATTGGCAACAGTGTTCTTGATTGTTGCTGTTGTTGTTTTTAACTTACTGCATTTCTCCCAGAATGACCGCTCCCCGCATAAAATGGGGGGCGACCTTTGCATGGACGCATGCAGCCCCTGGATCTGGAGCGGCTCCATCAGCATAGGTTTGGCTTTGCCTTTCCTCAGGTGGGATACCTGGAGGTCTCCGCCTACCCCAGTCAATTGTCCAATCCCACCTGGGGGAAGCGTTGCCAAGGAGATCAGGCCAGGTGGGGGAGGGATTACCTGCCCACACAATAGAGGGAGGATCTTACCTGGGAATCCTCACTTGGCTCCAGAGCTTCTCCCACCCTACCCACCCTCAGTTAATGCCTTATTTTGCAGGTTAACTTTTCTTCACAGGTTTTGCAGGTTAACTTTTCTTACAGGTATGCGGGCGCTGCTACGTTAAGGTCGCTGTCAAAGGGCCGGAAAGGAATTTCCCTGCATTGGCAGGTTTCGCCTTACCCATAGCAAAACGTCACAACTTTGGCGGTATCAGGCCTTGGGCGGAATCCTTTTGTCCATCTTCCTCTTTGCAGCGGCGATACCAGGGTTCCCCGTTAAAGGGGTTTCTGAAGGGAGGCTTTGACCGTATGCCGAAAGGTCGTCATTGCTCTCCCCTGCAGCGGCGGCGTAACGGGGGCGGCTATCTCTGCTTGAACATATGTTCTCCAGAGCCGGCCCATCCCCCCCACACACACACACTGGATAACCCTGAAGCTCCCTAGGTCCCCGGCTGGGGATTGGGGAGGGAGAACGCCCAATGCCTGAGCCAAGGTCTACCCACATTTGAAATTTAATAAAGTTGTGGCCAATTTAATCCCATAGCACGTTGTCTTGAGTCGTTATTCCACATGACGGGGGGGGGGTGCGCTCGGGACCTGGGGACTCCGCCTGTCCACGCAAAGGGTAAATCTGGTTTAAACAGGGGGAAATATGGGCTGCTACTTTGAGGCCAGAGTGAGCTGATTTATTTCGTGGAAAAGATGCAAGCACAAGAAGCATCAGTTCCACAATACAGTGGTACCTCGGGTTAAGTACTTAATTTGTTCCAGAGGTCCGTTCTTAACCTGAAACTGTTCTTAACCTGAAACACCACTTTAGCTAATGGGGCCTCCTGCTGCTGCCGCGCCGCCGGAGCACAATTTCTGTTCTCATCCTGAAGCAAAGTTCTTAACCTGAAACACTATTTCTGGGTTAGCGGAGTCTGTAACCTGAAGCGTATGTAACCTGAAGCGTATGTAACCCGAGGTACCACTGTAAACTTAAACTCCCACTTGGAAGCACCTTGAAATGAATGTTTTTATTCTTTGAAGATAGAAATCTTAGGGGTTTGGAGTCAAATCTCCCGACTTCAGTCTGTGTATTGTATGGCTTGAAACTCTCTTCCATAGATGCTGCTATGAATGACTGTCAGCTGTGGGCCCATTCTGATATTACCTGGGTGGTACTGGAGCTGTTGCACTGGGCTAGGACGCATGGAATGAGTCTGTGGCACACTTCCTTCCCTTGCCAACTTCACCCCAGATTCAAGAGTCACAAAGTTTGGTTGGAGAAGAAAGAAGACCCATTAAAATAAATGCACTTAAGTGACTTAAATCCATTGATTCCGATGACTCTACTATGTGCATGACTAATGTTGGATAGCACCTAGTACCTGGAATTACTTCCTAAGCCATTGCAATTCAGGGCTGAAACCTTAGTGTTTTACAGGAATCAAAACAGGCGTATTTTTACCATGGAAGCTGTCCAGGAGGCAATTTAGAGTTGTTCACTGCTAGGAGCTAGCAGAGTTTTCTCCAAATAATTGCTTTCAAAAAAAGTAGTAACAACTGGTCATAAAAGATGCAGGGCCAAGTCCTGTGTTCTTCGACCCAGTTCTTCCTCAGCATACATCTGCCTTAAAAACCAACAGGAACTATGCAATTGGATTTAACAAGTACAACATAATACCCTAAGGGGACAATGTTTTCCATGGGATGAACTCATTCTGCTCTCTCGGAAATAATGATATACTGAATGTATTATAGAACTGACACTAGGCAGGCCAACAGCTGGAGTAACAGAAGGGAGTGGACATCAATTTGTCTTGCTCACAAGAATAAGTCTGCGGTATCTACCTATTAATGTTAGCTTGGACCTATGAACATTTATGGCTGAAAAAGTCACCACATGAGGATTTTTCCTCTCACTTTCTTTTAAACTTGGCACCAGGATTCCTATTTAAATATCATCTGAAGCAGGTTAGGCTTTTTGCTCAGTTTTCAGAGGAGCAAGTGGGATGATGAAATCAGTATCTCCCAACACAGCAACGTGGTTATCCTATGGCCCTAAATGTATGCTTTTGCCAGCCTACGCTATGAATGTGGGGATGATAGGAGTTAAAAAGTGAAGGTCACAATACTGATCTTTGCGGGACTCCACTTCTCTTCATTCGGAGAACTGTCCATTTATTTGTACTCTCTGCTTCATGCTATTTAAAACTGATTCCTGATTCACAAGAGGGCATCTCTTATTCCACAACTGCTCAGTGGCCATAAAGGTCAGCTAAGAATTGGCATGGATTAAAGGCACATAAGAAGACTGGAAGAAGGGCATTGTAAAAAGACTGCTGCTGAGAATGATACTCTAAACACCTGAAAATTTGGGATTGTTGCCAGGTGTGTTTTATTTGCGTGATGTATTATCTAAAGATTCTCTGGCATTTTTATAATCTCATATGGTACAGCACAGCTTGTTGGGAGTCTGCTCATCATACAGAGGCCTTGTGTCTTGGTTTCTAATCTTCACGCTACAAATCAGAAACAATATGAAGAGTAAGTATTTTAAGAAGTGTAACAGGAAATCCCAGAATGGCCGCTTACCCTGATCCAGAGTGAGCAGTTGTAGCTCCTCATGGCTACCTGCCATAGTCCAGGAAGTGAAATCCTTTTTTCTTGGCTGGTCATTAGATCATTCCCCAGCTAGCCACAGTGGATGGAAGGATAGCCTACCAAAACCCATAAATTCAAACTACCCAATCAGGGGCAAGCTGCTAGGTGGAGCCAGGGTGGCAGACCGTGGTGCAGAAGTCTTCACTCTGGTCCACTGCCTGCACATCAAAACCAGCTGCACTAGTTGAACACAACACAGCTGGGCGAAAAGTAACCCTCCCATTATGTTATGCATGCATGTTTATTGTGAACAAGAAAGGGATGTAATCCTCACAAAGTTAAAAAGCAAATGGTGCTTTAGGAAACTAGTGAATCAGAGCCAGTGAGGGTGTAGTGGTTAGAGTGTCAGACTACCTGGGAGACCAGGGTTCCAATCCCTACTCAGCCATGAAGCTCACTGGGTGACATTGGGTCAGTCACTGCCACTTAAGTCTAACCTACTTCACAGAGTTGTTGTGGGAATTAAATTAGAATAGAGACCTTGTGCTCTGTAGAGTAAAGGGTGGGGTATAAATGCAAATCCTCCTCATCATCATCATCACAAATGATGGAAGCATCAGAGAGTAATTTGACAATAACCAAAACATCTAACCAGTTCAAAAGAACCGTGAAGAATGGATTGACACACATCAGGAACATACCAGAAATAAAACAGCATTTAGCCCTTGTTCCTGTGTTGCCAGGGTAGTAGCACTGAGGTTTCCATGAACTGCTTCCCATGCTGTTCTGGCAATGTATGCAATAGACATAAGGATGTATGGTGTGTTTACTTCCCATGCCAGTGCTGTCAGCCTCCAGTATAGCTTTGGAAGAGGAGATTATAGGTCAGGAAAAGGTCACAGCAGAAACAGTTCAACATCCCCCTGCTATCCCAATCAATAGATGTTCATGGCCACCTTAAAGTTGTTGTTGTTGTTTTTTAAAATCCTTATAGAGCTGATCACAATTTCCTGATGAAAATCCCCACCCCAGCTCTCATAAGCATGCTCACCCAGAGCATATGTAGTTTGGCCAATGTGAACCTCCCCAAATATAGAAAAGAAAGGAAAAGTGAAAAACCTAAGGCCACCCTTCAGATAAATGGATTCTGAAACTACAACCCCAAATACAAACACCAGAGATAGAGTGGAATGCATAGCAAAAAGCAAGCCCAGTTATGTCCCATATATCTCTCTGATTTTGCTTTGCAAGCTCTTTATTTAAAGTGATTTTTTTCCAGTATACTATATTTCTTTCCAGATGACTACTCCCAAGATGTTGGCAGTTATACTCTCAACATTAGTGTCTGTTGCTCCTCCAATCTCATACAGTTTAAACAAAACAGAGCAAAAGTATCCAAGGTTTTTGGAAATTATTAAGCTTAGCAGATATTTAACTATGATGTTTCTTACAATAAACACAGTATCCCATCCAAGTGCATGTGAATCAATAGCAAGCACAAGCCATAGGCACAATCCTTTTCCCATGGGAGCCCCACTGAAATGGAAAGGTGATGTACACAAGTACATTTACTCTCCTTTTTAATTCAATGGGATTCCCAATGTCTTGTGCCTAAGATTTCCTGAATGGCAAGCTGATCTAAGAAAGTAACATGCAGGGTGGGGACTATTATGGTAGAGCAAAAATGGGAAGCCCATCACCCTCTGCATATTGTTGGACCATAATTCCCATCAACCCAGCAAGCATGACCAATGGTCATGGATGATGGGTATTGTAGTCCAACAACACCTGGAAGACAACAGGTACTTTTAAAATAATTTACCAGCAGGAATACTTTAGCAGGCATTCACAGAATAATAATGAGTGCAAGTGAGATGCAATTGTTGCTTTCTGGGAACAGATTCTTATGATTCTGAAGGAAGCCTTGGTCTCTCATTAAGGATGTACCAATCATTACAGATCAGTCAGACACCTCAATATTTTGACTTGCTTTCACTACATACATAAAATCCATCACACAGAGATACAATTTCAGATTTTCTGTGTGGGTGGGGAAGAGGTGCAATGTCCAAATGCATTACAAATTAAAATTCTGGGGAAAACCCATGTACTTTCAGGATATGAGTTGTGATTATTTTCTTTATATCTCATAGTAACAATAACCAGTTCAAGCAGTTATGCACTCATTTTAAAAACAACAACAAAGTATCAGTTTCTTTACTTAACGAAACCACCCCTGTCTCATCTGGATTAAATCTCACTTTATTAGACCACATCCAGCCATCACAGACTTCGGACACTAGTTCAGGGTCTCTACTGCATCCCTGGAGTTGGATGGAAAGGAGCAGAAGAGTTCAGTATCGCAAGCATACTGAAGAATTGTACTCCAAATCTCTGAACAAACACCCCCAGCAGTTTCATGTAGATGTTAAACGGCACGGAAAACAAGATAAAACCCTGTGGGAACTCATAAGCTAATAGCCATGGGACTGAATTGTAGCCCTCCAACACCCCTAACAAAGCCAGCTGGGTAATGCTTTCCCTGTCTAGCCTCAGAACAAGTTGTCCACCAGGCTGGTCAAGACAATGCCATCCCTAAAGCCAGGCTCAAAGATAGTTTATTAAGGATCAAGAAAATCAGTATCATCCAGATATATCTGGAGCTGATTACTGCCATATGCTTAACAACCACTTTGCCCAAAAATTGTATGTTAGACACAGGTCAGTAATTCTCCAGGAGCTAAAGAAGGCTTCTTTGAGAGAATTCCTTAACAAGCTTCCTTGTATCTTGGTTTTCTCTGCGGAAGCATTCATAATCTCCTCTACCCATCCAGCTATTCTGTCTCTGGTTACTTCAATAAACCAGAATGACCAAGAGTTAAGAAAACAGGTGGTCACCTTCACAACTCCAGGGATCTTTTCAACAAGCTAAAGATGAAAGATAACCATAGGAAGAAGATGGACAGAAGAGACCACATACCGCCTGATGGTGGGGAGTAATGGTTGTGGTCCACCGTGGCCACAGCAGGTTGAAACATCCTCCTGGCTTTGGTGTGGCTAGTGGAGGATATTGTTTCCTCCTCCACTGGCTGAACTGATTGCTGGGGCTCACCTGTAGTTGTAGCCCATCACGGGTGAGCGATAGGGCGTGTTTGGGTCCAGTCTCTGGATGTAAAAGCCAGCCACACCCAGGCCTTGGCCTCAGCCATTGTTGGATTCCTCCCCCCCCCCACACTCTTTATACACTCTTTATAGTGGGCAGGACTTTGCCAAATCAACCAGTAGTTGGGTTGGTTGACTGATGCACACCCAATGCCCAAAGCACTGTTTTGTGGGTGTGACAGCCACCATTTCCCCTCCATAATTCTCTTGAGCAATGCTGATTCTGGAACATTGTGGAGAATGCAAAAGGTTGGCCATGTTGCCAGCAAACCTATTCCACACCTTAGGAAGGAAAAAAGAAGTTGTGCTGTTGCAGCTATTACTGCTAATGATAAGCCCCAACTCTGAGAAACCATCCCTCTATGGAAATTCATTGGGATGGCCCATTCTGTTTCTCTGCCTACAAGTATGTGAAGAATTTCAAGACACCATTTGTGCATGGGTCTAGTTTGTTTGGGCTGGTCATGAGATTTCTTCCTCTGTCAGTTTTATCCCAACTGTTTTATCACCACCAGAAAACACAGAAGCTTTTACAAGTGTGAGAGGTTGTTTAAGAGTAACTGTGTCAGCTGCCTGAGTCTGGAACGTTTCCCCATTCCTGAGATTAAGCAGGGTTTTGAGGGAAGCGCAAGTCATGGCAACAGGAAACTCCACCAAAGCCACCTGGGATCTAGTTGGATCTATCTAGCTAAGGTTGTTACTGTATTAGAAGATAACATAGTCTGAGGTGGGGAATTGTATCCAGCTGGTGGCATGGGCCCAGAACTGGCCTGCCCTCAATGACCCACTTTTGACAAGTCATATAATGTCAGGGGACAAAACATTAAAAGAAGAACTGAGCATACATGCTAGGTGTGCTCCCAATCTTTCCTTTGCAGTCCCAGCTTTAAGTCAGGACTTCAAAGGAAGCTTATTTTTTTTGCAGTTGCAGCTTGAACTCAATTTGCAGCTGCAAAGATTCCTGCTAGAATTGGGGCTTGCATACAGAACTGAATGCATGTCTTCCTTCCACCTCAAAAAGGAGCTCTAGAGTGGACCCAATCCCTGCAGGTCTTGCATTTAACACTGAATTTAAACATAAGATGAACCTCAGGCCAATGGCTTGTCTAGTCCAGCATCCTGTTCTCACAAGTTGCCTCTGAGAAGCCAACAAGCTTCAGCACAAGAAACACTCTCCTGTCCCTTAGTTCCCAGAAACTGGTATTCAGAAGCATTGTTGACTCTAGCTATGGAGGTAGAGCATAGCCATTATGGCTAGTAACCATCAATTGCCGTCTCCTCCCCAAATTTGCCCAAGCCTCTTCTAAAGCCAGTTTAACAATTCAACTATGCACCTAACCCATGAACTATTATCTGTTACTTGCATGTAGGGCATTGCCATGTTTAGTCCAGGTGGGCTGTACTGTTCCAGCATCCCTTTTTCTTCCTCCAACGTATACCGGCAGTGGCGTAGTGTGGGTTGTCAGCACCCGGGGCAAGGCAAGCAATATGCGCCCCCTAACCCACGGATTTGTGCCCCCTAACCCATGGATTTGCGCCCCCTAACCCTAACCCCCAGATGTTGCGCCCGGTGCGGCCAGCCCCCCCTGCACCCCCCACGCTACGCCACTGTATACTGGTACATGTTGCACATGTTAGTTTGCAATGAATCTTGAAGGCACGAGCTGCTGCTCAGTACAGAGGTAGTCACCTGATTTGGAATTTCCTGGGTGTACCAATTGTATGGCATGCCTAATTTGCATTACATGAATAATGTGTGGCTAGGATGCTTATCTTTCCTCATATGCCACAGTAACATACGTTGCGTGATTGAAATCCTGATCATATGCCTTTATTCTGCACTCCTCATGAGGACAACTGGCTCTTGGGAAGATGCATCACACATCTTACTGTACAGTTTTATAAACAGAGTGCATTAGCATGACGTAAATATATTATCACGGGTGGGAATCAAATGCAGAACATCAGTGGCGTAGCGTGGGTTGTCAGCACCCGGGGCAAGGCAAGTAATTTGCACCCCCTAACCCATGGATTTGCGCCCCCTAACCCTAACTCCCAGATGTTGCGCCCGGTGCGGCCGGCCCCCCCTGCACCCCCCACGCTACGCCACTGCAGAACATGACATGTAGTGTTTTACATTGAGGGTCTAAGGAAGCCACGGGGCGAGGGCAGATGCATGCTGCAATATCTTAGCTCAGCTGGATGTGTAACCGTAAACATTGTGTGCTTATTTGCTGCTCTCTGTAGTTTTACACGCCTGGGCTTCTAAAAGCTTGTCTCACCCCCCGGATCAGCAGAGCTGTAAAAAACAATAAAAATGAATGCAGGATTTCATTTGAGAAGGAGCAGAATTTTCTCCAGCACAGCTAAGACCGGTATCTGGAACATTTACTCCACCTTGGCTGTTGCTGCTACAGAGAAGTTCATATTACCATGTTGCCTTAAAACAGTTTGAGATTTTCCTCCTTGGAGAAAGAGCTGCCTTTCAGTAATCTGGGGTCTGTTTTATTAAAATCCTATCTGAACTCTGTGCAGCTATGGTCCTCAAATGAGTCATACAATAACAATTCCCAGTTTGTAGCCAGTTCTCCAGAGAGGCAGAAGAAAAACGAAGCTGTTTCCTTTTAAGGGAATCAGATCTGTTTGCTGTGATAAACTTCTCTCCAGTCCTATTTGAAGACATTCTCCATAGCCCAAGAAACTGATAGTTACAAAACCACCAACCTCCTTTTATTTGGAAGATAAAAACGCATCAAGAGCAGAGAGCTTTGTTGAACATGCTGTGCTACCATGTACATCTATGCAATGACCGATACGAGAGTGCTACATATTATATAGCATTATAGAAATTAGGACATAACCTGGAAAGTTTGTTTTAGCCACTTGAAAACTTTAAAAAGCGAATAACGTTCCAAGTTCACACAAGCACATGATGTTGTCTGCAGCACAAGAGTCCTGTTCATGCATTACTCGTGTGTAGGGCCTAATTATGTGGACCATGGAGTGAGGCTCCACTTCTAGCTTTTCCCCAATATCATGGCTTCATCATTCAGCAACAAGCACTATCCCAGCTTTCCTGGCATCAGCATGTAGCATAGCAAGGCAAATGCCAGGATCCATAAGTTTGATAGTGTCCATCTCTGTTGATTCCAGCTTACTTGGTTTTTAAAGACTTAAAAAAATAAAATAGCATCCTGAAGAGAAGCTTCTGACAAGGCAGCAGGCATCATCTGCCTTACCTACACCTCAGCTGGTATTAGGCATAGAGTCCTCAGATGATGAATCAGACACCCCACAGCTCCAGGGTCCTCTGAATGCTGAGGATTCCCTTGAGGGGTGAGGTTGCCAGACCTTCAGGGGTGACCTGGAGTCTCCAAATGGCAAGTAGAGGGTTGAGAGTATTCTTCTCATGAGTAAGGGGCCTACTTGTGAGCAATGATAGTTCACTGCCAACAGCTGTAATTTTGGAGGCCAGAGTATATAAGGTGTCCATACTCTTCAAGTGTCCCTATTTTCCAGGGACTGTCCCAGATTTACAGGAGCTGTCCCGGTTTCTGATTTGATCCCAGAATGTCCTGCTTTCCCTTAGGATGTCCCTATTTTTATTGGAGAATTGTTGGAGGGTATGGGAGTTTAGTTTTGCTGCCTTGCTATGTTGCAACCTACTTGAATCTCTGTGACATTGACCTTGAACTGTTGCCTGATTTTGTCTTTGAATCCTATTTGGACCTAGACTGATTCTTTCTACTTGACCCTTGGTTTCTTTGGGCTGTGATCGCCTTGGTGAGTACTTAGGTGAAGTGCTCCTGCAACTGGGACTCTTGCTTCTGAGGGCATCTCCCAG
The DNA here is from genome assembly GCF_027172205.1 of Podarcis raffonei. NCBI lineage: Eukaryota > Metazoa > Chordata > Lepidosauria > Squamata > Lacertidae > Podarcis > Podarcis raffonei. The sequence goes on from NC_070610.1 coordinate 52,945,025, forward strand.
AGTGTGGCATCATCATAGTTTCCCATGATGCCTCTGAGTACCAATTGACGGACCAAGGGAATTCTGGTAAAACTAATATGATGGTGGCTTCAGCTTCCTCACACCAGTGCTTCTCTTTGGCATGCCCGGCTGCAGGCCACTGTCCATCCCAGCTGTTGCTCACTACTGCTGCCAACCCTACTGTCCCTTGCAAACTTGCAGGGAACTCAATAGGATGGTGTAGCCCAGGGCATCCTCATACCTGGCACCACTGCTGGCACATAGCTTCATTGTTTAAAACAGAATCTCCCTGGAGCTGTATAAATATTTGTGGCTCCCCCTCCCCAATGTGACACAACTGATGGAAAATTGCTTGAGTTCACTTCTAGTTGTCACAAGGAGATGGACAACTACTATGGAACTTCCTTCTCTCTTTGGCCTGGTTCCATTAAAAATAATGAACCTGCCTTCACACCCAGGAAAGTCAGTGTTCCACTGCTGGAAACCAGGACACTGCAGAGCCACAAAATGAACAGTGATTGCTTCCTTCAGCACTAAATTTAATATTTACTATATTGGAATGTTGCTTTTTTTAAGAGTTACAATCATTAAATGTGTAAAATGATTTGAAACAGCCTAAGGTACTTAGTTTTTTCTCTTTTTTAAAGCTACTTCTCTGCTTTGGCAAATAACTAAATTATTGCACACCAACCTGCAGCATGCTAATTAATTAGTCAACATTGCTTATTCTCCCTGCAAACAACAAAAAATGGATAAAAAGGTTGTCTGAAAGCAATTTTGCTGAGTGAAGAGTGCATTTCTCTCTCCTTCGGTGTGTTATTGCATGCCATCATCATTACTTGCATCTCAAGTTAACTCTGGTGAAGGTAGTCATGAATATTTCCTTTGTGTGTATCCTTCTATATGCCAGATTATCAAGATTAAGGATGAACAAAACAAGCTAAAAGCTTGCTTCATTTTCAGAACTGCTAAAACACAGTCCTCTACAAGGCATTTCACTGACAGAGATTAAGGAAATAGCAGCTATAAAAACAAAACAAAACAAAATCCCTTGTAGTATTTCCCTTTAGATCTGAGCTCCACAGGGCACACCAACCCCCAGGAGGAGGTCAAATACATCAGAATGGAATTGAACAGGAAATGGATTTGGCTACATCTTCTCCCTGTCATATACACAGGGCTACCCCACAATATACTTGGTGAAAAAGAAAAATAATCCAGAGAAAAAGGCCGACATTGACACAAGGTATTTGTCTTGGGAATAATGTCTGACACTGGCTAGTCAGAGTTAGTTTAAAAAAAAAAGTTTGCTTGTTTTTTTAATACAACAAAGTAGGAATAACTATGAAGAGAATTAAAAGGAAAAGAGGAGAACTGGTATCAAACTTCACTGAAGAAGGTAAATCAAACAGGTCTGTGGTCATTGGATATGAAAATGGGAATCATTGGTTCAAATCCTGCTAATTCATGACAATTACTATGTGGATTTTGGCAAGTCACATAAGCCCCTTTGGGATGTACTGGAGGGACAATCATGTTTTCAATGAATGCATGTAGGACACGCTGGAGGAATTGTTTGGTGGGATCTGTTCCCTATGCAGCATATATCTCTTCACAACTCTGTAATAGGCCTACATGTAAATGCCCCTCTCCTTGTAAACCAGGTTTCCTAATCCCACTAATATGCGCATGGGCAAATTTAGGGGTGGGGGAGAAATTAGAGTCAGTTTGCATTTAAAGGCAAACCTACCTAGTTTGCACTTTCTGAAGCAATATGTACAGCTATCTTTCGACACACACATTCATCTGAATTTTGCAGTGGGATTTTTTCAGCCAAGTAATGTGCACAAAATACATATACTAATGTAAAGTGAGCATATAAATGCATATGTTACTAAAAGTAGTGTAGAAAAATCCATTCAATTCAGTAAAATATGTTTTGCATGCAAAAGTGTGTGTATTAGGAGAAATTTGCATTAAAATACTGACAAATTTTCATGAGGACTTAGTTTTTTTAATACATCACTAGCTGATGTGGAAATATGGAGAAGTGAAGTTAATATGGGGGAAAGGAGAAACTGAGATTGACAGATTCGCTCACCCCTAGGTGAAGTGAAGGCCCAAGACAGGTGTTGATCATCATGTGAGCTGCGCACAGGTGGTCTGAAGCGAGCGAGCTACCACCATTCCTGTGGAGCCTCTTTTTATTGAGACAAATATGCAAGCCAGGCAAATACATTTTTGGGCTGTGACCTTTACAAATCTTCCGTCCCAAAATCGTGGGGTGGTACAAAGTTATTTTGGCACCTGTTCCACAGCGTCGTTTCCCCCTTGCCCAGTGTATGACGAATGGAGACAAACGTCTCATGGAAAAGGGTTACAGACAGGACACCGCAAACTGCTGAGATCATGAAAGGTCAGGCAGAGGTGGAACGATGTACAGACAGCTGTGGCTTGTCTGGGGGGAGTTTGCCCCTGCACCCCAAGGTCACGCGTGCAGGCAGACTTGGCTGCCTGCTGGCGGGGAAGTGTGCTCCCTCCGGACCCCACTCCCCACTCCGCGATATCCCTACACCTAGGCATATTGCAAATGCAATTTAAAAACCAGTGATAAAGCTACTTTGCTGGTCTAAAAAATAATAATAATGTGCAGTGCAGCGCATGGGAGACAGATCATGCCAGTCTATCCCTATATATTGTCAGTCTCCAACTCCAAATATCTGAAGGAGCTTAACTCACGCTACATGCAGACTTCAGTTTAAAGCTGCAACCCTGTGCATGTTACCTGTGAATAAGTCCCATTGCACCCAAAGGGACTTACAGTTTTGCTGAGTAGATGTGTAGCTTTGCACCGTAATACCTACTTTCTAGGAAGACTGGAGGTGCTAGTCCTGAGGGGAGAGTTGGTGGCAAAAGATTTCTAACACACAATTCTCAATACTTTACCAAACTATTGACCCCAGAATCAACTTATTTGGTGGGCACCATGGCAGTTAAATTGACATAAATCTAGGTGTGAGGAGATCCTACACAAAGTTTTCTTTAGTGGGGTTCATCCTCCACCCATGGGTCCACGTAGGCTTAATATGGTGGCACTGGTGGGCTAGGATAGTTCAAAATCCATGCATTCAAATCCCTAAGCCACAATTTTGGGCATTATTTCTTTGCAGGGCAGTCCTAAGCACATTTACTCAGAGGTACGTATTACTTAGTTCAATGGGACTTGCACCCTAGAACTTCAAATTGCAGCCTTAGTTTAGATTTCTTTACAGATGTGTTTGTTTTTCCTTCCCTTTTAACACAGCCACAGCATTATCAGATATATTAAACTGTGGACATTCATCTAGTACATTACAATCTTGCACCATCTTTATGCAGGGCCAGGGTGAGTACTTGGGATTCTTTGCCATGACCCATTGCTGAAGTTTGTCCTGGCCTTTCTATACATTTCCCCCGCTAGTCCAGGCTTCCTCAACCTCAGCCCTCCAGATATTTTTGGCCTACAACTCCTATGATCCCTAGCTAGCAGGACCAGTGGTCAGGGATGATGGGAACTGTAGTCTCAAAACATCTGGAGGGCCGAGGTTAAGGAAGCCTGCTCTAGTCAAACACTCCAATCGGTACCAGGCAGCTGGATTAAGCTTTCATTTTAATGTCTCACAATGCCCGAACATGGGGTTGTACTGAGGCTACCATGGGAATTTAAAGTGGTAGCTAGACCCATATTTTAGAATCCAAATAGAACTTAGAGCATATGAACAATTCATAAAACATTTCAACACACACTGGAACATTTCTGAATAAGTCATAAATTTATGAGAGCAATGTCAATAGAACCAGGCAATGAACAACAGGCAACAAACATATTTAAAGCCATAAAGTATCCTAAAGTTAAAATGTATTTATCAGTCAAAGTTACGTTTCATTTTATTAATGATTTTCGCAAAAACTGGTCTGATGACAGCAACCATTAGCCTTGCTGTTGTGTTCAAAGTATCAAATTTCTAAGTAGGAATCTAACATATGGTGTCACTTTTTGTCTCCAGATTACCAGTCATGTATGCTTTCATAAATGGCCTCAACTGTTGTGGCATTATCTTCATTAATCTAATTCTGAGGAACAGTCCATTCCAACACTCTCAGCTGTAAAAACTACAAAAGTCAGCTCAGCTTTCTCCAGGAAACAGACTTTAAAGGACTGGATAGCCTTTAAACAGATGTCAGAAGTAATTACCATTGTAAATGAAAATAAAGTTAAGATGTGTGCCGTTTCCTGTTCCTTTTATTATTTTGACCTGAAACTTACCTTTCCCTTATAGAGCTGCATAGAATCATTAATAAAATATTTGTGTTCAACAAGGGAATTCTTTTCCAAAAGTTTATGTGCCGCCAATGTATAATAATCAATCTTCTATAGCTCCGTTCTTATAAACCTTCTGCTTCTTTATGTGTAGTTGTCTGAGACTCAGGGCTGCTAATTCTAGTGTTACTCTGCTTGATGGCATACAAGGAAATGGATTGAAAATGGCTGGTTTATGATTCTTGTAACCTAAGAACTGTCAGGTGTTCCAACCAGTTAGGTGACCTTCCCAAATGGGCACTCCACCAGTCTCTCACTAAAGCCAATGGCAAAATCCCCACGGGTCTGAACAGCACTGTTCCAAATTGTGTTGACTGTTGCTCCTGTCCTGAGGTAGCTATCCTGGAGTTTGCTATCAAGGCTGTAGATTCTAGCTAGTGTACATGAATAAACAGGCTCCATGGTTGTCCTGTTTCCCATGATCACATGCACCAATCAGATAGGCACTAGCTCAGCAACAACCAGCGTGATCAAGGAGTCACTCTCCCAATGATGGAGTCACTTTCCTAATGATGGTATTGCTGCAGTTTACCAGGATGGGCCTAAGGCATGGCTGGCAGTGACAAGGTCATGGCTGCATGGGTATACTTATCTTATTGGAACCCCAAAACTATTGGTATGGTCCATTAGCATTTTATACAGTACACAAAACATGTGACCATTGCTCAAGAAGGACCACGTAAATGTTCTGCATTTATAAGAAATTGTGTGCTTTTTAGTATTGCAGCCCCCCATACTTTGGAACTCCCTATTGACATCAGGCAGGTGCTTTCACTATCTCTTTTTGGTACCTGCTAGAAACATCTTTGTCTAGGCAAGACTATCCAAGCATGTTGAATGCTGGCATGCATTTTAATTTGGTTTTTAGCTTGTCATTTGTTTCATTCATTCATTCATCATCCAACCCATCTGGCTGGGATGCCCCAGCCACTTTTAAATAGTTGGGTTTTTTACTGATTTTTATTATTATTACTCTTTTTGTAAACTGGTTTGAGGTTTCATTACAATCAAGCAGTAAATAAACAAACAAATGATATGTGAAATGAAGGGGATTTATTGTGATATTGTGATATTACTTCAAAACTATTAGTTAAAGTTTAAAAATCAGTACAGGTTTATTTCTTATTTTATTAATCCCCCTTTTTATCTTGCTCTTCATAGGACCGTGCACCCATCTATCCAATTTTAGTCTTCCTTCAACAAACCCGTGAGGTAGGGAATGCTTTCTTTGCTATCTTCTACTATAATTTATGCCCAATGGCTCTATAGAGATGTATATGCCTAGGACTGGGATTTGGCAATTGTTTTTGTGTAGTTTTCAAGTTCAACAAAGACTTCACCTAGAAGTCCCAAACTCAGCTGAATTCTGCCACAATTTTCATCTACAGAAGAGTCCTCTGTCTCTGATCATACGACCTAACCGAGCAACAATGGCGAAAGCCAAGTGTTTGATCTGATTTAAGCAGTCGGCTGATGTTTTATTTTTAGTGTCACCTAGTGGTACCAACTGTATGTTTTTGTTAATTGTGTTCAAGAGGGCTTTTTTCTAGGCCAGCTATGCAAATCAAAATCTGATGAAAACAGCAAGTGAGGGGCAAACAAGAGATGCATGCAATATGTCTTTGTTCTCAGTTACTATTTCAATGCCTTGTTTGTTCAAGTAAAGGACAAGGATTAGTGTCTCCCCCAAACCTCAAACTAATTATTGCACTGTGCCCGGTTCTTTCTAAAAATTTCACCACGTCACTTCTCATTAGATTATTTTATAATGCACCCAAGTTGGTTTTAACAATGGCCACAATAGAGGAAGGTCTGTTATGCTTTCCCCACTGAAGAGTAATGTAGGTCTGAATTTCAAACCACTCTTTTAGCCAAAATTGTTCCCATGAGACACTGAAAACCGCAAGGGCCTCTCAGCAGCCAATCCATCCAAGTTCTTTTCCTATTGTTAATATTATTTACAGCAGCCTTCCCTGGCCGGATACTCTTCAGATAGTTTGGACTACAGCTCCCAGAATCTCCAGCTATTGGCCACAGTAGCTGGAGCGGATGGGAGTTGGGAGTCCAAAGCATCTGAAGGGCACCAGATTAGGTAATGCTGTTTGACCATTAAAAACTGAAACTGCAAGCAAACATTCATTCAATCACAACTATTACTACTTCAGTACTCAGTCTGCTTGAGTGTTCCATCCTTAAATTCCATCTGTAATGCTAACAGGGAAGTTATTCCAGGAGTTATTAAATGTGGACTTGAGATATCCAACCCTCAGTTAAGGGTGTACACTTGGTTGGATTAAAACATTATGTTGATCCATGGTTCTATTTATTTATACCCCGCTATTTTCCCTGAAAGGAACTCACCCTTCCTACAAGTAGCTGGGGAGAGAATTTAAAGAGCCTTTGCTTTCACATCTAGCAATTAACAGCATCCTCTGATTAACACCAACTTTACCTTTGGACAAATAAAATAACTGGCTAATTTCAAGCAAGTTTTCGTCAAACAGTAGTTTCCAAAGCTGGCTTGCTGAAACTATAGTTAGTGCTAACCACAGTTCTCAGTTCAGACTACACAGTTAACTAAAAGTGGAAACGCAACATTCCAAACTCTCTTGGCTACATGGGAAGGGATGAAGGGAAGGTGGAGCTCTCATGCCCAGGAGAAGGCTTGGTTTCTTTATGTTGCCCTAAACCATGTGACTTCCAAATGTGGTCTTTATATTGTAGTGTAGGGGTGGCTAAACATTATACTGTGGGTTCCATGGCCAATGGTCAAGGATGAGAGGAACAGTAGTCTAACAACATTTGGAAGGCCATCGGTTCACTAGCCTTGTTGTAGTGAAACCAGAGCTACCTACAGAAGGAATTGACCTATATTGCAACTTACAGTATATTTTCACAAGTCTTCACATTCAAAACCTTAATCACAAGGCATATGATCCATCCCCAAAAGATGAATGAATGAAGAAGCAGTCCATCAGGATGGACACAATAGAATAGAACTCTGCTGGGCACTTTGCCGACCAACATTCCCAAGCATGTGGTCTCATGAATCATGGAGATGAATCATGACCCAGGTGTTTTCAGAAGTTACTTTACCCTTGCTTATGCATAAATACAGACTTCAAATTACAGCTTGTTCATTGCATTTGTTCTTATGTAATAGCAAGCTAAAATGTACACTCGTATACTGATCTAGTGCCATCTTTTTACTACTGTCCTAGAAGACAGCTAAATTATTATTATTTTCTTGCCTGGGACTCGATTTCCCTCCTAGTTTCATTAGCCATGAAATTATTCTTGCCTTCCAGATTATTTCCACATGCTTTTAAAAACCGGGCCAATTAAATTTGGCAGCTAGCCTTTGAAGCAAGTGATACAAAAGTGAATGTCATGCAGAAAAAAGAACATGAATCATGTTTGGACTGTAAATCTTCAATCCTGGTTCAGAATAATAGACTGGCCTAACCAGAAAGGTTTATTCCAATCTAGTCCATGCACATTAAACTAGAATGAATGGATTTAACCCACATTTACCCCATTGATTTAGTGACCTCAGCTGGCCCAAATATTGTGGAGTCTGAATACTTTGGATTTACTCCATTATGGACTGGGATGTTGGAATGCAAAGACAAAGTAGGACAATATTCATTTAGAAAGGCCAGTAGTTGCTGCCATCTTGACACTATGACTCAGTTTGGACAGCTCTCATAACAAGCCTGAGAGGAAAGTTAGGGTGTGAGAGGATGCCTGGTCAAAGGTCACTCAGTGAGCTTCATGGCTATTTCAACTCTAGTCCTGTTCCTAACTAGGTATATTTACTACACACATTGAATAGATTTGGCCCTATTAAGACTCTATCTTTGATTGCTATGTGCACCTTTTAAAAAGTTTATATAGCCTTTATTTTATTTCTTCACACTCTCACATGTCTGTTTGGATACAAATATGTTTCCATTGGCTGCCGCACAGTTAACTAGCATTGCATTAGTATGATTGCTTATTTGGTACAATGCCCAAAAGACAGATGAGTTTACATGAGAAGAAGAAAAACTGCTCATTGTTAAGGGTAACACAGAGATTAGATAATGGCTGTCAAAAAAACCCCAAAAAACCCTCAATATGATATGCACAAACTGTCATAGGAACACTATTGTTCATATAAAACTGCTCTTTCATTTATTTATCTTTTATTCTTACATGGCTTGTAATTTCTTCAAATAAACTTTTTAAGACCTTCAGAGTAGGTACAACCCCGGGGAATATTATTTAGACTTGTGAGTTAGAACTTTGCTACACTCTTGCCTCCTTTGCATACATACTACCGCCTGAGTGGAAGCCACTTTCCCATGATTTAACCTCATCACAGGAGGGCACATGTATATTCTAGCCGTGAAGGTGGGTTGGATCATGTGGGTCTATCAGTTTAATGGTCTATCAGGTTCTGACCATTATCCATGATGGCTGGGATGGGATCAACATATGAAAGGGCACAGTTTCCCAAACCCTGGTCTAAATCAAATGCTTGGGTCCTTATCCCAGTGTGCATATATCCAGAAGGACAGAAGAGGGTAGAGAAAAACAGATTGAAGCACTTCAAGAAGTTTTCAGTGCCAGGCATGCCTGGGACCCTGTAATTCCATACAACAGCCTAGATGTTAGAACAGGATACTTAGAAGGTTTGCTGAGTCACTAGTTCTCTTGGGAAATCTTGATATCAGAACATACTGGAAGTTTGGCAGTCTTCCCTCTCCCTCATAGGCAAATAGTATGCTGGGAAAGATTAGAACCCAAGAGAGTCCCATGACTATCATGGATTTTTGTGTGTGAGAGGGTTGCTTCAAACAAGCCCCCTTTTCCCAAGCTTGCTATTTTTTAAACAAGAAATTAAAAGCATTTCATCTTATTTGTTTTATATTACAGTCAGGCCAAAAGTGTTTAGATCAGTCGACAACAAGGGGACAGCAAACTGAAGCACTGAACTGGAGTGGAGCTGGGAATCGCTTGAGGAGATTCTAATATTCTATCACGGGCCTATTCTCCCTTTTTTCTTGCTTTTATTTCTTCATTTGCATGAAGCCAAAAATGACAAAGGGTTGGATCCAGAGTTGCGCTTTTGGTGGAGTTATCTTTTACTGGAGGCTCTTTTTGTGTGTGTCAATTTCTTCTTCCCTCTGCACCCCTCTGGAAAAATTTTCCAGAGGGCCGGGAGGTGCTCTAGAGCAGGTCTGGGACTCTGTAGAGGGAAGGGGAGATTGCAATTTATTTACTGTATTTATAACAAACTTTTAAATCTAAGGAACTCAAGGTGGAATACATGGTTCTGACCCACCACATTTGATCCCCACAACAATCCTGTGAAGTAGGTTAGGATAAGATGAGAAGCAGTGACTGGCCCAAGGCCACCCAGTGAGTTTCATGGGCAAGTGGGGAGTTGAAGAGGTCCTAGTCCAAAGCCTTAACCACCATACTACACTGGCTCACATTAGCAAGAAGCACCTCCCTACTCCCTTTTCCCAGTGAGTAGCCTCTGCTAGATCTCAGTGCCTTCAGATCAGCAGCCATTTTGGACTAGAGTGGATGAACCTATCAATTTACTGTTCTCTCTTTTTTTTCATTTTCCCAAGCTTAAATTTTAAAAAAATCTTATTTAAATTCTTCAGCATTTTAGTGTGGATTTCTCCTAGTAAATACACTTGTATGTGGCTTTTAACAAATATGCAGTTTTGCAAGCAATTTTCCATAATGCTTTGCATTTCTGCATGTTATTTTCACTAATATGTGCATTTTTGTACATTTTCTTGGCTGGAGATTGCCAAATTGGGGATATCGTAACTTTCGAGTGGTGGTTGTATTTCAGTTCGCTTAGTGTTTCAGAAAGTGCAGATTTGCTAAATTCACCTGTGAATGTGAAATGCATCTTATTTCTCCATCAACACTAGTTTGAGTCCAATCCAAAATTGAATGCACCTTGAAGACTAAGACGTTTATTATGGTCTAAGCTTTAGTGTGCTATAGTTTATTTCACTCAACTGTTGATTCCACAGGTTTCAATGAAATGATACCACCAAGTACAATTGCTGAGTAGCCTCCCATTCATTTCAGAGTGTTTTCTCCAAATATACTTTTGAAACACTTTTTCATGCAATAGGTACATGATTCTATGGAATTCACTGCCACAATTTGTGGTCATCTAAGACATTAGCTTAGATTACTATTTAAATATTTTATTTTTTGGGATTTGGTGTACATATGAAGAATCGTCCTTGAAAAGACTATGAGGTGTGCTCACTAAGAAACACGTCCATGTAAAGAAGCAGTATTGCCTCCAAAATCCAGAAAGCAAAGGGAAAGAACAGAGAGTGGCTACCTTGTGAGTTCCCACAAGGCTGCTATCAGAAAATAAATGCTGGTCTAAATGGATAATGGTTTGATCCAGAATGGCAATTGTTACATCCCTAGTGATAGGAATAATAGAACACAAAATCACCAGTTATGCTTGATTTGGATAAAATTGAATGTATGCAACTGCCTACCTCATAATGAAGTCCCAAGGATGCAATATCTTTGTTTCTTATCCCTCAGATCTGATTATCCCTTTGCATAGATTCTTTTTTCACTTTTAGACTGTGGTCCCCCACCACAATCTATTTTATTTAAATAGTTTCTATTGCTTTCTCTCACGAAAGTTTCACTAGGTGGCAGGATTCTGCCATCTCTTGCAAAGCAACAGCTACATTCAAGACATGGGAAGCTTTTCTCTCTCAAAAAGAAATCTACTAGTATGTTGCCAGAATGTTTAATAATCAAATATCATGATACATGCATATGATATTTGTACATATGAACTGCCTAGAACCATTGTTTAAGAAAAAGCTAGTGTCTTTTTCATATAGAGTGAGGCAATGTTCTTTACAAACAGAGGATAACTTTTAAAACATATTTGTAATCTTATACTTCCAAGTTATTTTGCTTAAACTATTTGAAAAAACAAACTGGCCTAACAGGGCTGAACAAAGTTGTCTTGAGCATCGCATCCATTTTAAACAGGCATCATATTCTTAGTTACCTGTTTAGAAGAACTAGAAGACAATGAAAGTTCCTCATTCTCTTTTCCTTTCTTATTGAAACATAATCTTATGCATGTTTACTCAGAAGTAAATTTGATTGAATTAAATAATGCTTGATCCTAAGTGAAGTCATGCAATATTTTTGTCTCACTGAATTCACTCAACTTGCTCCAAAATTAGTTTAGATAGCATTGTCATTTCCTTCTAAGTAAATATGCATAGGATAGGGCTGCCTCAGCCTACCTATTTCTTCAAGTTAAGATGTTCTGATTTATAGTAAGTAATCCAAAATTAAACCTAAAACTTACTCTCTCAAGCATTATGGACACAGAAGTGTCGTATTCAATGGTAAACACAAGTTGCTCCCCAAACACAATAAAATGGCACCCTAATTAATTCCCAGATTCTTTTTTTTAAAGAGTTCTAAAACATCATTCCCACCACCCCCATACAAAACTCCTGAAAATGCAGAAGATTTCAGAGTAACTTCTCACATGATCCATAATGCAGATCACAAATCTCCCACAAATTATTAAATATACATCAGGACATAAGCAGCATGTCATAAAAGCAATTCAGGCTGGTGTGAGGCTGATAAATATTAAGCAACAGTTTCATCAACATGCTTTCCAAGATTCCTCAAAACGGTAAGCACATTTTCTCTCTCGCAGCCATACATTTGTTCCTTTGCCAAGAAAACTAGAAGGAAAGTGTCACAAATCTCTCATCAAAGGAGGGCTTGCTAGTTGAAGTCCCAGAGTCCTAACTGCACAGAGTTCTTTCAACACCATTCAGCAAGTTCAACAGGAGCTAAAAGCCATCAGCATCTCATAGGACTTGAGTATTTTTCTGCAAGGCAGGAGGAAACCTTTGTACTTTGATCGACATAAGAAACTTTCAGAAATGTTAGCTTTTTAAAATTAAACTCAACTACTTAAGAATACACTTGAGAATTCCATTAACCCAAACCTAAATCTGGAGCCGGAATAAAACCTTCATCAGGATTTCTCAACTAGACATACTAACCCCTCTCCCAAGGAAACAAAACATCCTGCAGATACCTTTCCTTTTCACAAAACATTGATTGATAAAGACATTCTCACCATCCTACCTTGGCAATCTGCAAAGGCTGCTTTTCTTCCTTGCCACCTTGAAGTCTAAAGCCCCAGGGTGCTCCTCCAGTCATGGTGATGCAGATATAATCCCCAGTGCCCATTTTTCTTTCCTTGGGGAGGTTAGGCAGTATTCATTTGCAGAAGTAATTTGAGGTGGGGGGAAAGAGAGAGAAATCCTAGATGCTGTGGATGTTCACTGAACTTGAAGCTTGCTTTCCCGTTTGGTGTTAGAAAGGGAGAGAGAGAAAGAGGCGCAAGCTCGCTCCTGCTGACACTGCCTGCACACTGCAACTCTGTAGCATAGTCATTGACTGAGAGCGAGGGAGTTTTCCCGGATCAAGGGAACAGCCCCCTCTTTCGTCAGTTGGCTCTGCTCAGCCCACCTTCATGGCAAAGCAAAATGATGTTGAGGAAACACAAACGAAAGGGACTATTTGACTATGAGGCAGAAAAGGCTATATTTAAATCCAAGAGCATTTGCCCATGACAACTAAATCAAAACAGCAGAGACGAGGACTTGTAAATCTCCCCCAGACAGAGAGTTTACTTTTGTAAATGTTACCAGACTTGTTAAGTTACAATTGCAGCACGTTTTGTATTCTCCTAATCCAAACAAAGTGTGTATATATATTGGGAAGAGATGGGTTCACCCCAACCGCCCTGTTCTCTTATATACACTATATTGAAATGTCCCACTGAGAATGGATTAGCAACAATGCTATCCACATTCATGGGATTATTGCAATGATCAAGCAGCAGTCTTGTCTTCCGAAGGTTTTAGTCCTTCTCTCTCCATTAAAGACTTTACAGGATTTCTGACCAGAAAACATCTAAGGTTGCCATAATGGCTTTTCTCCTACCAAAGAAGGGTACCAAATGCATTTTGCTCCTTGATGAATGCACTCCAAACAGGCAGGTCTTAAACATTGGGTTTGCTTGGCATGTGACATCAGGGTTTCAGAAGAGGTGGTGATGAACCAATTGGGAGGGGGATTGCACAGCAGAAGGGAGGGGCGGGAAATCCCACAGACAAAGGTGTCATGCTAATATGTAACCTTGGTGGGTGTTTGGAGGGATCTAAGGGCAAGACGAGCACAGACAGGGGACGTGTCGCCTCAGTCAGTATCATGCACTGAATGATAAGCCATGGTGACCCACACAAATCCTCAGAGCCCAGACAGAAAAAAATAACTCAAATGCATTATTTTAAAATTCTCATGTCTTGAAGGCAATTGTAAAATGTAAACACCTATGCTTTTGTGTAAGTGTATCAGACTCAGGGGATACCTAGGACTGTAACAGAAACTGGGCCTACAAAGGCATGTAGTGAAATGGCATTTACAGGAACAGGATTTCACGGATGACTATCTGACCATGTATAGTGGTACCTCTAGTTATGAACTTAATTCATTCCAGAGGTCCCTTCTTAACCTGGAACTGTTCTTAACTAGAGGTGCGCTTTCGCTAATGGGGCCTCTTGCTGCTGCTGTGCCGCCAGCACATGATTTCCGTTCTCATCCTGGGGCAAAGTTCTCAACTCAAGGTAACTATTCCAGGTTTGCGGAGTTTGTAACCTGAAGCGTTTGTACCCTGAGGCGTTCGTAACTCGAGGTACCACTGTACTAGGGTTAATGGCAGCTCTTATCAAAGTGGTCCTTTAGCAAAATGAGCTGCTGATGCGAGTAGGAAGAAAGGGAGATTGGAGTGCAAGGAGTCTTGATTTTTTAAAAAATGCTTTGTGCGTCTGTGTCTAATCTTGCCCCTTTCTAAAATGTATTAATTGGTGTGTGTGTTTTCTTTTTTCGTAAATCTACTAAATAATAAAATAAATGAAAATCAGGGTTAAGGGGTTTTCTCAGGACAGTGTAGAGCATGTGTGCTGTGTCTCATTTGTGGCACTCACCCTCCTCCTGACAGGAAATGCTCGGGTGGTCGGGGGGGGTGTGTGACCAAACAATGATGGGTCAAAGAGGTTTAGTTGGGGAGAGTGAGAAAAATCCTGAGGAATGTTGGAAGGTATGACAATGTCTAAATAGGGCTTACATTTGTGAGAGAAGGAGTGCTTTGGCTGCTTCTGGGTTTCCTTGTGCACTGGGGCCCTATATGGCTGCTTAAGCATTGCTTTTCTGATAAACTGCTCCTTATTACTGATAAATTGTTCCTTAATTTTCCTGTTATAAACCAATTCCTGCCAGGAGGAGTGTGCGTTAATTGCTGATTTCATTTCACTCTTTTATATTTTTTGTGGAAAAGTACCATTTTACTATAAAAATAAGGCAAAGGGAGGAAATTTTACAGTAATAATAATAATAATAATAATAATAATAATAATAATAATAATTTATTCTTTGTACCCCGCCCATCTGACTGGGCTTCCCCAGCCATTCTGGGCAGTTGACACAATATATTAAAACATAGTAAAACATTAAACCTTAGAAAGCTTCCCTACACAGGGCTGCCTTCAGATGTCTCCTAAAGGTTATATAATCACTCATATGCTTGACATCTGATGGGAGGGCATTCCACAGGGTGGGCGCCACTACTGAGTATTAACACATAACGTGTTAATACTTAGTAGCTAATGTAAAATAAGATTCAATGTGAAATTGTGCTGTTTTACTATAAAGATAAGAAAAAAAGGCAAAGTGAAATGAAACCAGTAGTTTAACACTGTGAGGAACAAGAAAATGTGAACCTTAAGGGGAAATTTAGCAGTTACTTATTAGTAATGCTAGCAGTGCTGGAGGAGGCAATAAGAAAAAGAGAACGCTATGCCTTCCAGAAAGGAAACTTCTAATTAAATGCACAGAAGCGCTTTAAAGCATCAACACAAATTCACCGTTTTACATTGGACAGGCTTGTGCCTACAATTGCATATTATCTGGTGAGGAGGGTGGCAGCTACAAACTATATCTTGGGACTGGGGGAATAAGAGGGCAACACAGACAATTCTAGACTAGACTAGTGATGACATTGCCTTTCATCCAGACTAAGTTAATTTATTTTAATTCCGATTAAAATCAATGGGTAAAATTAGTCATGACTAAAATCTCATTTATTTCAAAAAGGAACTATGCAATTAATTAATTCTGGATCCAAACCATTGTCTGGTTAGTATAAAAAGTGAGTTTTAAAAGATGGCAATTCCAGGCGAAACAGCACTCTCCCATTTCTTTTCCAAATTACTAAAGCCATGCCTAGTGACCCCAACACAGGGATTTCTGAGTTTCAGCATGAAGATCAGTGTATCACACCCATGCACTTCATCAAAATGTGAGGCCATTTGTCACATAAGTACACAACTTGCAGAGAAATATTCATTCTAAGAATGTGAGTCCCACAAGAGGGGTTTAAAAAGTAGTTCTCATAGCCTTGCTATCTCTACGAATTACTTCTTATTGAGCATCCATAATTCCAGTTACCATATACGACTATCTATTTTATTTATTTATTGGAAGATCTTGCTTTTAATGCTATCTTTATCTCTTTCCACATTCTTTGCCGGATTCTTTTGGGATTTATGCATTACTGTACATAAATCGGAAAATGCTTTGTTGCAAAAGCATCAACAGCTGTCTTACTGTAAAAGCTAAAACAGAGATCAAAATGTATGTTAAACAAATTACTGAGGAAATACAGTATTTCAGTGACTTGTGCGGTAGAAAAGAGGTTCTTCTACCAGTTAAGAAACACAGTTTAAGATTCTCAAGAAACAAAATTCTGGTGCTTTTTACCTTTTATACCAGAATGGGAAACTTTTTTCAGTCTGAAAGCCTCATTCCCCAATGAGCAACTTTCCAGGAGGTACATGCTAGTTGTGGGCAGGGCCAGAAGCAAAAAGTGGGGAGACTAATGGATGTAGATCTTACCTTTGTACACAGTGTTATATTCCAACAGCCAGCCATGCACAAGTCTAGAGATTTTTATGCACCCAAACAAGAGGCATTACCTTTTCACAGTTCAAGGACACATTCCAGCCAGGTGGAAGCACCTGAGGAAATGCAGCAAGGCCACTGGGAGAGCCCACAGGGCCAGACAAAGGAGGTGGGAGGTCCATATTTGAACCCCAAGTTTGAAGTTCCCTATTCTTGGCTAGATAATCCTCTGGGTGTCTTTTAACTCTCTGATTCTATGTGTCGTAATCATCCATCCTGTGAGAGACTGTTTCAACGACTGTTTCAACTTTCTAGAGTTTAAAGTCATAAACTGACTCTTCAAAGATAAACTGAATTGCTTTTAAAAACACACACATCACAAAATCTCTTTAAAATTTATAATGTGTGATGCTTTTTGTTTTGATTATGATTCAGGCCCTTTACCCACACACTTGAGTTTTCCAAATCTTGTCATGTGCTCTGAGAAACTGAAGTTTGAGGCAAGTATCTGCAATTAATTTTGGCTGCAGTCTTGGCCTGCAATGTAGGCTTATAAAATCTGAGCAGGGATCTGTGCTGAATGAGGCACCAGAAAGCTGGTTAACTCATTGCATGAGTGGATTTCTGGTTGATATATTAAAGAAGAATTGGCCTCTTTTGTGACTCTCTCAAGGCACACACTCCTTGGCTAACTAGTCAGAGCAGGAGGGGTGGGAGCTATAACAAAACGGTGCTGCCCCTCACAGTGGAGAAAAGAAAGGCTGCTTGGAAACTGCAGCTGATCCATTCCTACCTGGCATGCAAAGACCCCAGAGGTTGCCACTCCTTGTCCTGGAGTCCCATTATAGTCTGGTGACAATTTCTGATTGTGCAAAAGCAGAGGTCAATGCACACACAAACACAGTGTGTGTGTGTGTGTGTGTGTGTGTGTGTGTGTGTGTGTGGCTGCCATGTGAAGGAGGATGCATCACCACTGTGAGCAAGCAAACAGGAGATAGAGAAGCAGGTAAAGCCCCCCAAGCCAAATCTGCTGTCCCTTCCAGAGTGCTGCTTGGTAGCTTTGGCCCTGGGCTGCGAGAAGTCGGGGGGTTGGGGGTTGGGGTTGGAGTCATAAGTGGCAGAAGGTCTTGTGTCTGCTTCTTGCCAGCTTTTTCTCTGCTTAGTGTCACATATTTGTCTCTCACATGCACTTTATGGGCATTTGGTGGCACACTGTAAAAAGGTGGTTCTGCCACTGTTCATTCCCCACCACCATGGAAGTGCATCTGACACCTTCATTGTATAGTTTTTTGTCATGAGTTGTGGAATTCCCTCCCCATCTAGCTTTTAAATTATACCGCTTTTAGCAAATGTTGAAGACTCACTTCTTTACCCTGGCCTTTGAAACCTGAGATGTATGTTTTGAGGACTTCCCCTATTTTTGTGATTGTAATCTGTTTTAACTGTTTTTAATTCTTAATTTGAAATGGTTATAAGCCACCCTGGGACCAGCTGGTGGAAGGCAAGTAATAAATGTAAATAATAATAGGTTGAAGATATGCCTCTTTCCATTCTGAAGGAAATCAGCCCTGAGTGCTCACTGGAAAGACAGATCCTAAAGCTGAGGCTCCAATACTTTGGCCACCTCATGAGAAGAGAAGACTCCCTGGAAAAGACCCCGATGTTGGGAAAGATGGAGGGCACAAGGAGAAGGGGATGACAGAGGACGAGATGGTTGGACAGTGTTCTTGAAGCTACCAGCATGAGTTTGACTAAACTGCAGGAGGCAGTGGAAGACAGGAGTGCCTGGCATGCTCTGGGCCATGGGGTCAGGAAGAGTCGGACACGACTAAATGGCTAAACAACAACAATGCCTTTTTACCCTGACCTGGGATAGCTCAGTTGGTGGAGCAGGACATTCTTAATCTCAGGGGCCTGGGTTTGAGTCCCATGTTGGGCAAAAGATTCCTGCATTACAGGGGGTTGGACTAGATGACCCTCGTGGTCTCTTCCAACTCTACAGTTCTATGATTCTCTCTCTCTCTGTGTGTGTGTCTGTTTTAAACTGGTTCTTCTGAAATTTAGCTCAGTTGCAGCATTAAGGGGCAGTCTTGCCCACATACCTGCATTTCAAATCACATGTGACTTTACCTCCTAAATCTGTGGATATTGTGGAGTATAAAACATAACCACAAAAATGCTCTTAAAATGAACTGCTTCTATCAAAGAACAGGCCTCGGAACCTCGGTACGCATCTTTCCTTCCCTCACTAAAATCTCTCCCCCTTCCCCCCACAACATGAAACAACTCCCCTAATTCAGCTTCACATGTGGAACACCTGTGGAACACACCTTTAATCCTTAGAGCAATTACTTAAATAGCTTGCATTCCTCTTCTGTGTTGTCAATTGGGAATAACTGTAGGATAAAACCTTAACAGATGTGGTATTATCAGCAGACCGTGTCACTTTTCTTTTATGTTATCTCCCGTAAACTAGCATATCGGCTTGACAGTTGTGCTTAGCTACAAAAGAAGAAAAGAGTAAAATATGTAATCCGGAATAGCCAGAAGAGAATTTAAAACATTCTGTCTGTACAGATAGAAAGCTTTCCAAAGCAGACTATGAACCTGTTGGAAATTGGTGTCTATTACATCACTGTTTACATGGCATAATTTTGTAATGGTTTTGCAAAGCAAGCGTTCAGCTTAACCTTCAAGGATCTTCAACATTTTTGTTAAATAACTTAATTACTGTGATTATAAATTTATATCATCAAATATATACCACGATGGGAAAATTGTTTCCAGCTGCCCACTCCTTGCGTTTGGAAACCTTATAATGGGTGTGGGAACCTTTGGCCCTCCAGATGTTGATGAACTACAACTCCCATCAGGCCTGGCCAGGCTTACTAGGGCTGATGGGAGCCGTAGTTCAACAACATCTGGAAGGTGAAAGGTTCCCCATAAGAAGATTCAGTAGGAGACGGACTGCGAGTTGCAGCATTACTTCAGCAGCTGCCTGAATGGCAAAGTGAAAGGGGTTGTGACACTTTGTGGAAGATGAGGCCTAGATACAGTATTTAATCAGATTAACTTGATTCTTGGCTAATTTGTAGCAAGCAAAGCAGCAGTAACAGAAACATCAAGGACCTTGTTTTGCTCAATTGTTTTGCTACTGCCTGGAGGCGTAATGTTGCTATGTTTATAGTACTGAAAGGTTGTGGGCTGGGGATTGTTTGCTGTTACATTTGTTATATACTGTATTGCTGTTGTTATGAAATTACTCCTGTAATTGTTGATTTTGTGTGTTCTAATTGTTTGCTGCTTTGACGATATGTTGTCTGTGGACAAGCAGCGTGCAAATAATGGGGTGGTGAGGATGGTGATAATATATACTGCTACGATTAGAGAGAGAAATCCAAACATGATATCAGACAGAATGAAGGGGATATAGGCAGATCTCCACCTGAGCTGAAGTTCCCCATCCTGGCTCAGCCAGAGAGACACCAGTATAAATCCTCCATCTCAAAAATGGCTCAACTAAGGCTGAGGTAAGTCCAGACAAAGTGTTTGCTTTTTAAAAAACAGTTTATAGGTTCTATTTACAATCAAGTAGTATGCAAAGTTTGTTAAGTAAAATAACTATGGATTGTCTACTTTCCCTTTAGCTCTCTTTCTCGCCTATCAAAGAACCTGTATGTTTTACTTCAGGATGCAGACACACCTGGTTAACAGTATTTCCAGAGATGAGGAATCAGCAACTGCATATTTATTTATTTATTTAGCCAGTGCAGGAAAGGGGATGCATGACAAGATAGCCCAGCCTTCAGGTGCCTGCTGCCCTCCAGATGTTTTGAACTACAACTCCCATCAGCCCCATGATGGGAGGCTAACAAGCAGGATTTGAGGGGAAAGTTCTCTCCCTCCTGTGGTTCCCAGCAACTGGTATTCAGTAGCATTGCTTCCTCCAACTATGGCTGGCAGAGCATAGCCATCATGGCAAGCAGCCATCCATAGCTCTCCCCTCCATGAATTTGTCCAACCCTCTTTTGAAGCCATCCACTTGGTGGACATCACTGCCTCCTGTGGGAACAAGTTCCATAGTTCAAGCTATGTAAAAAAAGTACTTCCTCTTTCTGTGTTCTGAATCCTCCAAGAATTCACCTTCATTGGATGCCCACAAGTACTAGCATTAGAGAGTGATCCCTATCCACTTTCTCCATGCATAATTTTATAAACTTCTGTCATGCCACCTCTTCTCTGAACTAAAATGTTCTGAACGCTGCAAACTTTCTCTATAGGTGGAGTGACAAATGCATGCAAAACAAGCACTGTTAAAAGTCACAACAGCAGACATTGGTGACAACAGTAATCTTTGAGAAGCCATGAGCTTCTCTTATTTTTGGCTGGGGCAACCCAGCCACATGGGTGGGGAATAATAATAATAATAGTTGCATGTGGGTAGCCGTGTTGGTCTGCCGTAGTTGAAACAAAATAAAAAAAATTCCTTCCAGTAGCACCTTAGAGACCAACTAAGTTTGTAAGTGGTATGAGCTTTCGTGTGCATGCATGCTATCTGAAGAAGTGTGCATGCACATGAAAGCTCATACCCAGAACAAACTTAGTTGGTCTCTAAGGTGCTACTGGAAGGAATTTTTTTTAATTTTGTTTCAATAATAATAGCTGCTGCTGTGCTACCCTTCAGGCATGTATTGTCCCTCAAGGAAAGCTTTCTAATAAAGCTTACTGTGACAATAGTCTGCTCTGCCTCTCCTTTTTTTTGTTTTTTTGGTAAATGTTTTGTGCCACGGGGGAAGCAGTAACTCTGTACTGTTATGTTATGGATGTTTGTATGTGATGCCAATAAAAGGTTTGATGATGATGAATGAAGCTTATGCGATTCTTCCATTCCGTCCCCGCTTCCTTAAGAACCCCGATCCTCCCCTTTAGCAGTTCTGCCTTCCCCCCGTTCATGAATTCTTCCTTCCTCTTTGGGAGCAACGACTGGAAGAGCGCGCCAGGGCAAAAGGCTTCGCCAGAGGCACCGCGCATGCTCGACTCTTCTCTCACTTTCGCCAATGATGCGCTGCTTCTCTGACGCTTGTCGGCGGCGGCGCGCGCTGTCCTCCGGGCCAGCTGGGGCCTCGCCGCGCGCTCCCGCGAGCACTGTTAGACGTGGCAGTTCACTGAGCGCTCCCGGGCGGGGAGAACGAGCGAGCGGGAGAGGCGGGAGCCTGGAGCCGGCTGCCACGCTCTCCCTCCTCTGACAAGCGCCTGCTGGACCCGCTTGGAACGGCGCGACCCGCGGAGCCTCCGCGCGGCGAGAAGGGCGGACGGGAGCGCGGGAGACTGGCCAGGTGAGGGGGCCACCTGTGCCCAGGTGGGGGGGGGGAGAGGCGAGCGTCATGCAATGGGGGGGGGCGCATCCTGGATGTTTTGCTCAGTGAGTGGAGCTCCTGTCCTCCAGGGAGCAGGAGGGAGGGGAGCATCCCAAAAGAAGGAGCAGCACAACGGCTGGAAGGATCCCAGGATGAGCCACGAATTTTGTAGATTTGGCATAGGGGGAGTTCTATGGGGAGGAGGAGAGGGGTGTCCCAGCACGAGAGGGGACTGGGAAGAGTTTATCCTTCTCCCACAGCAAGTTGAGTGCAGTTGCGGGGGGTGGTCGCCAGACGCAGGATCTGAGCAGCACCAAGGAGGCACCTCCAGTCTTCTAGGGACTGGCATAAGTCGATGTAAATTGCAGGAGTGTTCAGCTCTTCTTTGAGATTCGGGAAGGTTTTGGTTTAGGGATTTGCTGTATCGTTACGGACAGTTTTAAATGTGTTTAACTTTTTTTTTTTTTTTTAGAAAGTTGCCTCCATTAGAACAATGCTAAGGTTCTTTAAAAATACACACACCATCACCTGTCTAACTAGCACCTAATATTGCAAGGCTTCTGTGGTTTTTCTAGAGTTGATTGTATAGGCATTGAATTTTGACAGAATGCATCTGGGCTGTTTAGGTGGGCGCAGGATTTTCTGTGTGTGATGAGTCAAAAGTGTGATGTTGGCACCTTGGCATATTGGGATACTGTTCTTGCCATGCACATCAGGGTTGGGCAAATCAGCCTAATCACCATAAAAGTTGCATGCTTCTTCCCTTCCTTTTTTAAATCTTGGGTTGCCCACTGACACTCTTTATGATGGCTTGTGTAGTCTTTTGGTAAGCATCTTAAATACTGGGGGCTCTGGAAAGAGATTGCACAACTGCTTCACCTTCACCATGCGCCAATCATTGTAGAATACAACACAGCCACAAAACATCTCACTTGTTGATCATTGGAAACTGATGTTAATTTCAGAAACTGCCACTGCCCCCAACAATCTCCTTCTGATTTACTTCTAGTATAGCCTTTGGATTATTTCTTCTGGCATAAGAAGAAGAGGAGAATCATAGAGTTGGAAGGGACCACAAGGGTCATCTAGTCCAACCCCAGGCAATGCAAGAATCTTTTGCTCAACATGGGACTTGAACCCACAACCCTGAGATAAAGAGTCTCATGTTCTACCTACGGAGCTATCCCAAACAGTTGTAGCATTTATTATTTTTTATTATTCCTTATTACATTTATTTGCCACCTTAATTTTTCAAGGATGTCAAGGTGGTCACATGGTTCTCCTCCTTTCCATTTCATCCTCACAACAACCCTGTGAGGGAGGCTAGACTAAGAGATGGTGACTGGCCCAAGGTCACCCAGTGAGCTTCATGGCCAAGTGGTTTGTTGATTTAACCTGATTTAATCATTTTTGTTGATTTTTAGATCTTCCTTCCTCCTTGCTCACCATTCCAGCCTATACTACATGTGTGATATGCTTATGAATGAAGGCTCTTCCTAGTGTTTTTGTGGAAAATCATGACATGGGTCAGACATCACTGCTAAACCAAAGATCTGTCACCTGGGCCATGTCTTGGACTCACAAAGCTCCACTCTATCCTTCACTTCCTGGTTGGCAGTACTTACAGTTTGCTGTGATGTCCAAATCAGCCAAAGTAGTTACTGCAAGCTATAGTTTACCACAATACCAGAATTGCCACAAAACCATGGCTTGAACTGGGTTTCTAAAACAGTTTTGTGGTCATCTGTTTTCGGCAGTAACCATATTTTGCTTGATTTGGATGTAGAAGAAAATGAGTAGGTGAGGGAACTGGGGTGCACAAGGAGAGGAAGATGGAAGTATCCAAGCTCTAGGTATGGGCCAGATCACAAGGTGATTTAGCTGTGATATCTAAACCTGGCCTAAGCGTGACTAGTTCCTCTTCATCCTGGAGAAGAGTGACTAGTGGGGTGCCACAGGGTTCTGTCTTGGGCCCGGTCTTATTCAACATCTTTATCAACGACTTGGATGATGAACTCAAGGGCATCCTGATCAAATTTGCAGATGACACCAAACTGGGAGGGGTGGCTAACACCCCAGAGGACAGGATCACACTTCAAAACGACCTTGACAGATTAGAGAACTGGGCCAAAACAAACAAGATGAATTTTAACAGGGAGAAATGTAAAGTATTGCACTTGGGCAAAAAAAATGAGAGGCACAAATACAAGATGGGTGACACCTGGCTTGAGAGCACTACATGTGAAAAGGATCTAGGAGTCTTGGTTGACCACAAACTTGACATGAGCCAACAGTGTGACGCGGCAGCTAAAAAAGCCAATGCAATTCTGGGCTGCATCAATAGGAGTATAGCATCTAGATCAAGGGAAGTAATAGTGCCACTGTATTCTGCTCTGGTCAGACCTCACCTGGAGTACTGTGTCCAGTTCTGGGCACCACAGTTCAAGAAGGACACTGACAAACTGGAACGTGTCCAGAGGAGGGCAACCAAAATGGTCAAAGGCCTGGAAACGATGCCTTATGAGGAACGGCTAAGGGAGCTGGGCATGTTTAGCCTGGAGAAGAGGAGGTTAAGGGGTGATATGATAGCCATGTTCAAATATATAAAAGGATGTCACATAGAGGAGGGAGAAAGGTTGTTTTCTGCTGCTCCAGAGAAGCGGACACGGAGCAATGGATCCAAACTACAAGAAAGAAGATTCCACCTAAACATTAGGAAGAACTTCCTGACAGTAAGAGCTGTTCGACAGTGGAATTTGCTGCCAAGGAGTGTGATGGAGTCTCCTTCTTTGGAGGTCTTTAAGCAGAGGCTTGACAACCATATGTCAGGAGTGCTCTGATGGTGTTTCCTGCTTGGCAGGGGGTTGGACTCGATGGCCCTTGTGGTCTCTTCCAACTCTATGATTCTATGATTCTAGTTATTTCTATGATTTGCAGTCAATCACCTCTTTCAGCATGACTTTGGGAAGTCTGCCTGAGTCCAATCATATGACCGCACTGGTAGGACTAGAATCCCTAATAACTTTAGACATATCCTGGAGGTAGATGAAATGGCAAAGAGTACTTTCGGTTGGCCCAGCAAATTACAGTATATAGCTGCAGAAAGAGTTTGTGACACATGTTTTTGGACACCTTGGAAGAGGGAACTTCTGTCTCTTTGGGGAAGGGCAGTAACTCGATGGTGGAGCATCTGCTTTGCATACAGAAGGTCCCAAGTTCAAGCTCTGCCACCTCCAGTTAGGGTAGGGAATGCCCCCCGTCTGAAACCCTTGGAGAGCCACTGCCAGTCAGTGTAGACATTACTAAGCCAATGGCCTACTCCACATAAGGCAGCTTCCTAAGGTTCCTATCTCGAGTGGCCAAAACCCAGTATTTGGTTTTAGTACTGTTTTGTGTGCCCTTTCTGATTATGAGGAATGGGTTAATCGTACTGAAATCTGATGTACTTTGCAAAATAGGGTTTTACTTGTACTTTGTATCGTATTTGTTTTGGGGGAAAGGGTGTGGTTTATTAAACCACCTATGTTATCTGTAATGTGTTTGGAAGTGGATATAGGCCACTAAGTCAGCAGTACTATGTTTGTATTTCTAAGAGTTTAGAGTCTATTTAGTTGTGCATAGGAAGTCTGACGTGGCACACTGTCTTTCCCTCCTACTGAACTGTGCAGGAAGTTGTTTCCTTTAGATACTATCAAAGCTAATAGCATTACCAAGTCCTACAACAGTTGCCCTGAACTTCATTCTTTATATTGACAATGAAAATGTAGCGTAGGTGCTTTAATGCTGGCTGCTAACTAAACTTGCTGAAGTGACCAGGGCTTAGATTGCCACGTTTCAGTCTAACCAGGAGGGGAAACACCTTGGCACTGGGAGAAACCTGATGTGCCTATGTGCTTTCTTTCCTATTTCATTTTCTAAATATTGTAGATTAAAAAGATTCCAAGAAAGGATTTGCAATTTTATATGCATGAAACTTGAGAGGCTTGGGAATTTTTTAAACTGGAATTTGTTCAGTTAATAGAAACATTCAGTATTGACAAAACAAAACAAATATTTCAACCAGGGGGGAAAGTAGTGTACATTGCAGACCAGACCTCCACATTATCATTCATAATCCAGAATGATAACATTGATAAATTAACACTCTCGCCGTGCGTCCTATATTAATCTTCAGTGAGCTATCTCCATTGAATTTGGTAAAGATTTGTTGATACCTTTCCTTATGCACACCTGAAAGTTAGCAGCATAAGCATATATACACACACACTAACCACAGAAGAGTTTGTTTTTAAAAAAGCAGAGCAGATATAAAGCATTTTTTAATGTAGTTTCACCCTAACACTTTGTACTAGTGGTGTTTCTGCATATATATATAATATAGGTAATATTTCCTCCAAAAAAGTTGATATACTCTTTCAGCACATTGAATTGTTATAAGCTGTGTGCACCCCGAATAAGCCCATGTTGATTTCACACACAGAGAGACACTCATTCCCGCCAAATGGGAATTGAATATGGTAGCTAGGCCTGTGTGATCTTTGCTACCTTAATTTTTATCTTGGCTAATGTACAGATTAGTTGGAAGTAGATAATGGCTGTAGTTATAGGGACTGAAAGTGGTAATTGCAACCCTGGTACAGTTTTTTCTAATGCCACGTCATCATACTTACTTTTTTATATGGAATTTCCCCTCTGTACTTCTAGTTTCGCTCTGAAGAGCTAAAACATAAGTAGGAGATGTTATTGGGCAGGTGATTTCTTTGGCTGCAGTTCTTCTGTACTTGAGTTAGCCTCATTGAAATCTGTGGGACTTGCTTCTGAGTAAACTTGCATAGGCTTGAACCATTAGGTCACATTTGTCATCATTACTGCCTTCTGTCACTGTAACCACCATTGTAATGTACTCTGTCATGTTTACTGAGTCACCCAGCATGACCCCATATGCATTTACTCAATATGCTGTATACACACCATACCTTTAAAGCACCTTCTTTCCCTCATATAATTGTTTGTTAGCATTGTTTGTTAAGTGTTGCCAGGAACTGTAGCTCTGTGAGGGATGAACTTCAGCGCCCAGAATCTTTTGAAGGAACGAATGTGCTTCAAATGTGCTTTATAGGCATCGTGTATGCGGTCAAAAGCAAGCCTTGTCATGCTCAGTGGGGCTTAACTGAGAGCCAGTGTGAGTAGTGGTTAGAGTGCTGGACTAGGACTTGGGAGACCAGGGTTCAAATCCTCACTCAGACATGAAACCCACTTGATGAATTTGGGTCCGTCACACACTCTCAGCCTAGCCTGCCTCACAGGGTTGCTGAGAAGATAAAATGGAGATGGGAAGTGTGTGTACACCGCCTTGGGCTCGTGGGAGAAAAGGTGGGAAATAAATGCAATAAATAAAGTAAAGGGGCAAACCATTGCAGCCCTCAAGGAGTTACTGCCTGAGTTACACAACTGGAAAAACATGTCTGGATTACACTTGCAGAACTATATAACTCCTGATATGGTTGGTTTTTTTGTGTTTTGACTGGGAGTTGGAGACTAGTTTGTGGTATACTCAGTATACATAATAAGTTTTGGCTGCCACAGTTCCCAGTTATGGGCCAGATCTCATGACTGTTGGTGTGTGGCTCTTGAACTCTGTCTTTGTGTGTGTGATGGTTACCTACCGATGACCACTTAGTTGTGTGAAGCAACTGCCATGGATGGGATCATGCCTTTTGCATCTTGTGGTGGCAACTGTTTGAAAAGACAGCAGTGTGCAAATAAAAGTGCCATAGGCAGGAAAAATGACCTGAGTGAGGAATATCAGGGCTACTGTGTGCTCAGTGACTATGGAAACTGGCCTCATTTTAGAGCAAATGTTTAGAAAAATCAGTGAGCGCTGCAGTGTGTGCCCATGCACATGTGTTGCAAATTCCAACAAAATGTAAGCAGGGCTGGACCCACTTTATAAAGTGCTCCTGGCAAGGTCAATCACTAGATTTTGAATTCTGTCATTCCCTGGTATAATACAGGTGACAAGGATAGCTTTTGGTTCAGAATGTGCAATGGAAAGACCCAAAAGTGCAAAATAGGGGGAGCTTGGTGTTCCTACTGCGAGTAGAGGGTGGCCCATTAGTGTGGATGGGGCAATGCCCCACCAACCTGTCTTCTTACATGCAACCAGTCATGGGGAGTCTCCATCTGTCATTGGTTTTGGCTCCACCATCTCTTAGGCTCTCTTGTCTTTTGCCCTTTCAGCCCCAATGGGCACCATCCACCACTGCCTACTGGCATCTGCTTTCCTGTTTGCATTTTCCATGGAGCTGGAAAGGCAATGGCCCTTTCTACCCAATGGTTGGATCTGTCTGGAAAGTCATCTGTAAAATATTTTCAGGTGCTAAATACAATATTATCGTGTCAAAACCATATGGGTTGTCAAAATATGTTTGGAATCATCCGTAGTCATACCTATTTTTTCCTACATTGTACCACAAATCAAGAAATTGGGCCGTCCTACCAGACAACCACTGGTGGCAAAACCTAGTTGTTTTTGCAACAAGTAACAGTGGTT
Organism: Podarcis raffonei; assembly: GCF_027172205.1. NCBI lineage: Eukaryota > Metazoa > Chordata > Lepidosauria > Squamata > Lacertidae > Podarcis > Podarcis raffonei. The sequence continues at coordinate 52,973,352 of NC_070610.1, forward strand.
CAGTCTGTGATTAATGTTATCCACATATTCTAGCTGATTTTTTTTAAAAAAGTGTTTGTTTCAGTGCCTTTGCTACAAGAGAACGTCTGTGCGTTTTGTCCATAATCTGGTAGCCATTATGCAAGAGAGCTAATAAGTAGGATGCTATCCTCTTGCCTTGTAACACTGCTTTTGGGTCATAAAGCTCATTCTGTGCTTTACCTGCACTATGTATCAGTGAAGTATTGCTGATTTTATTACTTGACTTCTTCTAATTTTTATGACAGGTTTTCCATCAGAAATAAATCACTGCTAAAATGAATCAGCAAGGATATGTTGCAACACCTCCATATTCTCAGCCCCAGCCAGGAATGGGGGGATTCTCTGCTGGTTTGGGGCAACCTGCTTCTTCACATATGTACGGACACTATGGTGATGTAAACTCATCTTCTGCATCTCAGTCAGGTAAAGTAACATCAAGGCATTGGCCATATAGAGGTTGATGTCTCCACTAGACTAGTGCATGTCATTATCCATATTATTACATTACTGTTCAGTGCTACCTTGGTTGTCTAACTTAATCCATTCCAGGAGTCTGTTCGATTCCTGGAACCATTCGAAAACCAAGGCACAGCTTCCAATTGGCTGCAGGAGATTCCTGCACTCAATTGGAAGCTGTTGAAGCCGCATCAGACGTTCAGCTTCCGAAAAACGTTCACAAGCCAGAATGCTCACTTTCAGGTTTGTGGTGTTCGGGAGCTGATTTGTTTGGGAGCCAAGCCATTCGACAACCAAGGTACCACTGTACTTGTTTATATTTATTTTGCACTATTAGTGAAAAGAAAAGCTCCTGGTTTAATCAGGTATTACAATGGGAAGACCATGAGCAATGAAAGATGCTTGGTCTTGGTATTATGTAGACTGTGCATATTCTGTGAGTGATCTGCTATCTAGAATTTACAGTAAATACTAGAGCATAATATAACTTCCTGAGCAGTTTAGACTTCCTTTTTCTGAGGTCCATAAATAAATTCCATACTTATTTTGCTTTAGCTGTTGGTAATGTGTACCTCATTTATTCAGTGATTTTCTATTGTTATCCACTATGTTCATGCCTGTGTTTTACTTTAGCTATGTTGAAACCTAATGTGCCTTTCGGGTCTGCTGCTCCCATTGGTTCACCATCTCCTAGTGCTCACCAGTTTAACCAAACCAATATCCAGAATGGGCCCAGCGCTACAGCACAACAATCACAGAGGTGATTTTTTTTTTAAACAAAACAATAAATGTGTTTATGCTTAGAATTTCTGTTTATCTGCTCAAATATCTACTACACATACCATTGAAAGCAGTTTTAAACTTGTCCACAGCTTTTTTGTCATAGCACTAATCCATACCAAAAATGAGTAAAATAATATTCTGGCTCCATTAGCAGAACTCAGGTAGTGGCTAGCACTTATCTCAATTATTTCTTCCCATCAAATACAGTATATGGTGTACAGAATAGTCTCTGTCTCTATTTGGGCATCTTACGCCTGTAAGATGTGTGGAGAGAGCAATTAGACAGCTCTAGCTCCAGCTTTCATCTTCATTCTGATTGCTTTCCATGAGTTGGAGGGATAACTTCTGCATTGGGGAGTATTTCCTATTCACATAGGTTCCCTGTAACATGTAGGTTTTGCCATTGCATGTGGAATGTACATGAGTAGAAAAGGCTCCCATTGCAGAAGCTGTTCCTCCAACAGATGGATGATAATGGTTATCGGTGATGTGGCAGTGGAGCTATCATGTGCATCATTGCTCTCCCTCTTCACATGAAACACAGAAGTAGGATGCCTGCACAGGGCTAGACTATAACCATATCCTACATTCCCAGATATATGCTGAAGGGGCACATGGCAAGCCAAAGCCAGTTTGGTGCAGTGGTTAGTGTCAGACTAGGATTAGGATCTGGGGTACCAGGATTCAAATCCATACTCAGCCATGAAGCTCACTGGGTGACCCTGGGCCAGTCACTGCCTTTCAGCCTAACCTACCTCACAGGTTCTAGATACAGGTAGGTAGCCGTGTTGGTCTGCCATAGTCGAAACAAAATAAAAAAATTCCTTCCAGTAGCACCTTAGAGACCAACTAAGTTTGTTATTGGTATGAGCTTTCGTGTGCATGCATGGTATCTGAAGAAGTGTGCATGCATATGAAAGCTCATACCAATAACAAACTTAGTTGGTCTCTAAGGTGCTACTGGAAGGAATTTTTTTATTTTGTTTCGATTGCCTCACAGGGTTGTTGTGGGGATTAAATGTGATGGGGGGCGGGAAAGAACTATGTATGTCTCCTTGAGCTCCTTGGAGAAAATAAATTATAAATAATAACTATTGTACATTTCTACTCAGAAGTGCCACTGAGTTCCATTAGATTTACTCCCAGATATGTGTGTGTGTAGCAAAAGCATCCCATTCCTGGAGCACTAAGGTCTATTGCCAGTTTGGTTTGTGCTGTTGATGAGGCCACAGTCCTTTGCACTCAAATACTAACTTCATTACCGCGCATCCTGTAGAGTCCTCTCATTCCTTAAACATTTGTGTAGGTGACATACTCTATGGATAGAACTTAGTGCTTCCTTTCAAACAAATAAAGCACTACTTTTAAGTGCTGTTCACTGGAATGCTTATTAAGAAACGTCTGTATAAATCAGATTAATCAAGGGGAAAAGCCCGACTCTTTCTTCCTGGATCAAGCAGTTATTTAGATTAGAGTCCAGAGCCTAATTTGATCCATATGTGTAGTGCAGTTACAATATGGAGTGTATTCTATGGGCAGAGAATAGCCTTTGACCTCCATGCCTGATTTTAAAAGATCAAAGCAGAAGGTCCATGAGCCATAAGATGAGGTTTAGTCCTATTTCAGTTCTCTTTGTTTCTTCTACCCTACCATCTGAATGTGCCGGGCAAGAATTAGTAATGCTACATTTTATCAAAATCACAGGTTATTAATGCAAGCCCTAGTGCTTAGGTTTGTCTGCATGTTAATCATTTTTGAGTTGGTGTTGTTTTCTATCTCTGAACAAATTCAAGTGTGTGTGTGTGTAAGGTGATTTAATAATAATAATAATTACAAATGAAAATATACCATAATTAATTATGCATTTTGTCTGGTCTGGAAAACACAAAACTGGATAGTGAAGGAGTGAAGTACCGTATTTTTTGCACCATAACACTCACTTTTTTCCTCCTAGAAAGTAAGGGGAAATGTCTGTGCGTGTTATGGAGGGAATGCCTATGGGTGGCATGCCTACGGATTTTCCTCCTCTAAAAACTATGTGCATGTTATGGTTGGGTGCGTGTTATAGAGCGAAAAATACGGTAAACATTTCTGAACTCCTTGTGGCTGCTCTGGAGAAGTACAGTAGAGGGAAAGGAGGAGTATCCTGTGATCCTGAGGCTTGCCTGGGTTTTCTTCCATAGGTTTACAAACCATGTTGTTTAGACTTTGAATTCTAGGAGTTGTTTGTGGAGTGGATATTACATTGTCAGCTGTTTGGTGTTTTTTTGGTAACACTTCTTTTTCTCTTCAGGTTTCCACCTTCTGCACCTTCCTTCCCCCCGTACAGCCATCCATCCCCGTCCTCCTATCCAAACAGTCCACCCCCTTCTTCTGCACAGCTGGCCAATCAACTTGGCAACATGCAAATAAATAATTATGGTAAGGACTACATAGTCTTCCATAAAAGCTTCTGAGAGATCACATGCATTTTTATTTTAGTTTGGGTTGGTTCCAGAGAAAACAAATGCTCACAAGTTCAAGAGGTCTAAATCTACTGGAAGATTTTGATAAGAAAGATTAAATTCTAATGGGACTGTTCTAAATCTTGTTGGAGTTCTCCAGGTTTTAGCATGTTAACCATAGTACTGGGATATAAAAGGATCATGACTTTGAACATCATGTTTATGCTTTTAAACTGGCAGCTCTTTAAAAAATGTATTATTATTTTTTAAAAAAACTTTGTAGATTGGCTGTTTTACTAAAATAATAATAACTGGAGAGTTCAGCATTTGTAAACTTTCTGTATGTTTCAGCCGGAAAAGATGTTTCCTTTTTCAAGTATATTTTCCAACATAGTCTCTTGGAAGAGGGGTAGGGAACTTTTCCTGGCTAGTGGCCAGATCCTTATTTTCCCCGTCACCTGTCAGTCATTTGATGTCAGGTGATGCTGCACTTTGAAACCCTGACTGTTGGGTCTTCAAAATGCAGCACAAAGCAATAGGGACTTTCAAACAACCCTGCACTGCCCTTTGTCCCCAGCAATGGAACATGTGTGCATGGCCAAATTGAGCAGGAAGTGAACTGCCACACACAGGAAAACTTAGCAGGATATCAGCTGCTGAGTGGCGGTTAAATCCTGCATGGACTAGTTCCCAGCAGGGGAGCTGCCATACTCATATCCCGCCCCACCGATCAGCTGACATCGCCCCACATAGAAATGATGTGAGTTGATTTGCAGGTGAATGTAGTTTTAAAATAATGACCTCATGGGCCAAATTTGATGCCTTGGCAGGTCAAAGATTCATATAAATACACCTCAAACCAGAGGTTACCTAAAATATGGATTTCTTACAATATGTATTATAATGTTTATTGTGTGGCACCCATAACAGTGCCAGTTCCACAGGCTGAAGTATTCAGGTGGACATATATAGGATATATATATATATATATATATATATATATATATATATATATATGACATATATAGGATGCAGCAAATAAATTGGTCCCAATAATAAACTGTTCCTGTTTTAAAGGGGGGGGGACTCCTCCTTAAACTATTTTAACAAAATGCCAAACAGTTTACAATATACTTTGTACTGGCAGTAAAATAGATGCTTGATACGTTTGCAGCCTTCACAATCCATTGCTCTCGTAAGATTTAAGCACCCAAATGAAGACTTGTTTTTCGTATAGAACAGATTCAGTTGTGAAAGTATTGCAGTGAATATTTAAAGTTAATATTTCTAATATTCAAAGTTATTTCTATAATTATGTTTCAATTTTAAGATTTTAGAGAAGAGCAATTGGTTTGATATGAATATCATTTATATTATTTAATTCCTTTTAAAATGAATGTAAAGATCTACAACAGCAGGTGTCTTAAGGCATACCTGCATTCCACTGTGATTATTATTCTAAAGGGTTTTTCAAATGAATTCATAATGGTGATACTCTTGTTCAGGTCCTGGTAACGCCCCAAACACACCTCCTTGCATGCCTTCCGGCCTTCCACCACCTTTGCAAGCTCCACCACCTCGACCACATCAAATGGCCTTGTCGTCTGGTCCTCAGATTTCTTCACCAGCAAATAATTTGACCAGTCACTGCGCTCCACCTTCTATGGCCAGACAGGAGGGGATCCCTGGCTCAAACCCACCGAACACCAATTTGCCACCACAGCTCACAGGCCAACCCACAGGCCCTGGGTTTCCTCCCCAGTATGGTAAGTGCAGCTACCTAGTTTACATAAGACTGCCAGGTTGCAACATCTGCTTTGAATCCAGAGGGATGGGAGTGGAGAGAGAAGGAACTAGAAGCATGATTTTCCACTATTTCCAGGTGGGATTCAATTGCATACTGGCAAATTCAGGTTGCACGGTTGGAGTTCTTGTGCAAAAAACCCAATTCCTCAGAAGATCAGACTTTTGCAAGAAAGAAAGAGATGGGGGCAAAACAGTGGAAAGTGTGAGACTGTGCTTGCTTTGATGTAGTGTCGTCTAACCTCCCTGCAAGCAAATCAGAATGAATGCTCATCAATCAGGGTATCTGGAAGTGCCCAAAGTGTTGCTTCAGTTGGATTAGGAACTGAAGAAAGGATGAGTGGTGAGCAGCCTAGAAGTGCCCTAAGTGCAGTTTTCCTGCACTTCAACATTAAATTCCAAACTTCACCTTCTGAAGGCAGCTTTTTTGACCCCACACGTCTGTGGAGCAAATTGGAGAGGAACATTTTTGAGGGGAAAATTGCAAGCAGGAACACACTTTAAGTAGTCCCTCCCTCTGTTCTTTCTCCACTCCTAATTCTATTCTCCAGTGATGGCTTTTTTCTTTCCTTTTAAGACAGAAAAGTTAGGGTCAAATTACATTGAACTGTGTGTAACATGTAGGTTGCCCATGTGGCTTGCGGGGTTACTATGGCAGTGTTATACCTTGAACCACTTTGGAACATTGCAGGAATCCTAGACCAAAATCGCTTGCCAAGTTTTCAAAGCTCTCTGTGTATTGCTAGTTCTATTTCTTGATCATTGTGAAAGAACGAGGCATCCCTGTATAGGGAGATTTTTCTCTGCCACGTAAATGTGGCCTTGATTAATAACAAACACCTGTTTGTTCTTTTGTGTCTTGCGGCTTATTCCAATAGTTAACCAGGGCAGGTTTGAAGTAGAAGCTAAAAGCTGATAGCACACAACTGCTTGGGCATAAATAGCAAATGAATCCAATACGAACATATGCACCTTTTTCTTTCTTCCTTTACAACATAATGCCTAGAAAGAAACAGGAAGAAGTGTGAAGAGAAAGCAAGGCTCTGACCAGCCGAAATGCTCCTGCTTGGGGCATAATACTGCCCAAGGCTAATAGGCTGCATATGTTATGCTAAATAGTACACACAAAGAATCCAGCATCCACAATATCAAAATAGCAATGAGAGCTAATGTAGTGGCTGAGTGTCAGACTGAGACCAAGGTGACCTCAGGTTCAAATCCCTGCTCTGCTATAATTTTGCAGCCAAACCCTACCTCAGAGGGTTATTGTGAAGATGTCTTGGGCCGTGGTGAACCATGTGGGCCACCGTGAGTTCCTTGGAGGAAAGATAATATGAAAATGTAATACAGCACAATAGGGTTGTGTATTTATAGGTTGGAATTAAGTTTGTCCTTAAAAAAAATCCAGAGCAGTGCGTCCAGTTTGACATCCAACTCTAATCTCACTGCTGCATCAACAATTGCCTGTGAGCTTCAACAAGGTCAGTTAACAAGTATTCTCAACACAGTAATGGTGGAAAGTGTTAGGTGTGAAAGCAGCGTCCCCTCTCTCTTTTACATCTGGCCCCCTGAAACTCTCCTGCTGGGCCCGTGTTCATATGTGTACTCCATTTATATAAAGAAGACAATGCACAGGCCTTGGTTGGAGTAGAAATTTCAAACTGGCAGTGTTGAACTAGCCAGCAAAAGACTCCTTCAATAAATAGAACTTGGACAAGTATCACTTAGGAAGTAAGGCTTCTGGCAGGATATATTAAACAACACCCTCCCCCCAAAACTTTAATTTGGCTGATTGTTTTATTTTATTTTATTACTTTTCCAGGAAATTTTGGTCCTCCAATGGCAGGTGCACAGTTGTCTTATCCAGGGGGGCTCCAATCAGGTCCAGCACAATTGGCTGGACCACAGCAGAAGAAACTAGATCCTGATTCCATTCCAAGCCCGGTGAGTAAGAGTTTCTTGTAGGAAATGTGGCTAAAACAACAGCATGAGAGGGGAAATGGGGAGTTTTCAAGCAATTCCACATTATAGTAAGGCATAACAGAATATTGGGTGGTATCCAATGAATTGCTTCTGCTAGCTCTAGGACTTTGGGCTGTGAAATGAAGTTCCCCTCCCTCTCCTCTGCCCAGGCGCCCTTGAAATTGGTTCTGGGATTCCTACAGCCTTCTGGAGTTTGAGGGGAGTGGGCGTGGGCAGAGGGAAAGGAGAGGGAAGAGAAGTTCTATTGCACAAGCATCCTTCCAACAAAATGGAAGCATTTTGTTGGATACTTTCCACTGTGGTTAATCTAGCGCTTAAAGATGTAACTTTGAAATGTGAAGCTTTTCGTGGCTCAGCCAGTTCCTCAGGCTAAGGTTCAAGTTCAAGTTGTATGTTTTTCAAGGGATTTTAGCAGTATAAAGCAACCAAATGTCCATAAATAATTTATATTTTACCTCTGTAAATGAAAAGGGCTCAGTAAAAACCCAGAAATGTAGGTTCTTCCAAAGAACAATGAAGTCTTTAGACACTTTAACAAATAACAAAATTGTTGCAGATCAAAGTCTGTTTCAGAAAGGATCCACGTGATCGTTTCTAATTGAGACAGTTTATAATCTACAATCTGGTGCATATCCCCCACCCCATTTTTTAATTTGCAAACGGTGTGATGAAATGATGAAATAGTGTAATTGAGACCATAGCACAATTTCTCAAATAGGAAAGCAAAACAATAGTTATTTTAGTTTTACCCATTCAGTTTCCTCCTGGAAAAATTCTGAGGCACTCCTCACCTGGAGGGCCAAAGGTTCCTCATCTATGTCCATAAATGCTGGACATAGAAATTGACCTGTATACAAAGAAGCCCTTATTCTTGAACCACTATAAAGCTCACATTTCTTACAATTTTTAACATTTTATCCATAAGATCCAGGTTATCGAAAATGACAAAGTGTCCAGGGGAGGTCAAATCTATGCTACCAACATCAGGGGTCAAGTCCCTCCTCTAGTTACTACAGATTGTGTGATCCAAGATCAAGGTAAATAGGAAACCATCTTTGGCTTCATTTCCTATGTGAAGTTGAATCCCCCCCTCTCTCTTTCTCTTTCTCTTTCTCTTTTGACAGGAATGTTCATGTTTAATTTCTATGATGCCTTTCTAAATTGGCCAGGAAGATATTTTGGCGGGTTGCCTCTGTTTGTCAAGTGGACAGGGCAACAATACATAGAAATGGGTTCTTGGTGAATGGTCACAATGGTGGAATTCATTTTCCTTGACAAGGCTGACTTTAAGCATCGTCTGACTACAGACAGCCCCCCACTTATGTGAAGGTTACGTTCCAGGCCCCTCTATGCATAAGTAACATGTTGTAAAGTGGGGAGCACCCCACTTTAATACAAGGGGTATGTGGGAAGGAAAGAGAGAGGGGGGGCTCACCCTGGAAATCACTTGGGGCCACTGCCTGGCCTATTTTGAGCTTGCCTGCCTGCCTGCCTGCCTGCCGCGAATACATGGCTGAAGTGGTTGGCCACAGAGGGCAAGGAGTGAGAAGGGTGCCCAGCAATACTGGCATCAGGATGGAGGTGAAAATATGTAGTGGAGGGGGGAGAAGATGCCTCCTGCCCCATGCCACTGGTTGATTGAAGGCTGCACTCCCTTGTTTGGGTAGCAGCCCTGAGCAAGGGGGGGGGGCAATCTATTTATGTATTTAATACGTATAAAGGCGGTCATGCATGAGTGGGATGCACATAAGGAAGGGTGCTATATAAGCCTTTTTGCTTGAAATTACTTTTAGTCACTGGGTTTGTCTTGGTTCTTTGTTTAGGATTGACTGGGATTTTAAAATATTACTGGAATTTGATGATATTGTTGTGTTTACTGTTTGATCATTAAACTGACAATGCTTTGAGTTGTTAAATTGTAACCAATCCTGATTTTCTTTTTCATAGAACGTAATAAAAATCAAAAGGTTTATAAGAAATTACTAAGGAGTTCAGTGGAAGGAGCAAGATGTTGTATTTAAGTAGTGCTAAGCCTAAATCTCTATATTTATTGTGAGATGTGAAGTTCTGAAGGTTATTGATGGAATACTGTGGTGCAAACTTGCCAGTAGCCGTGACTGCACACATCTTTTGATCCACAAGTTTTCCAGAGAGAGCAGCATGCATTGCACCCTCTCTGATTTGGCTTCCTGACAACACAAAGTGATGACGTGGCTTTGGCATGAAGCCAAGGCCAAGTGACCATAATGCTTCTTGCTCTCACTCTGGAAACTTGTGGATTTAAAACATCAGCCAGAGAGCATGGAGTGCAGTTATTACAGCTCAGACCACAAAACAAGTGGCATTGGTGGAAAAAGTTGAGGAAGCAGTTTTGAGAAACTTTCCCACCCTGCAACCTCTCCTTTTCCTGCTCAAAAATGTTATGTGATGAACTTCTGTCTTATTATAAGAATTATAAGTTGCTTCTAATTAGCCCTAAACATGCTATTTTTATTTTTTTTACTTCATCAAATGTTCCCATTGTTTTGAATGTCCTAGGTAATGCCAGCCCTCGCTTCATTCGATGTACCACATACTGCTTTCCCTCATCTTCAGATCTGGCAAAACAGGCTCAAATTCCGTTAGCTGCTGTCATCAAACCGTTTGCCAATGTTCCATCAAATGAGGTAATAGAATAAAACTGAAGCTCTGAGAGGAAATGGTTTTGTTCACAAGTTAAGGTTTTCAGTGGCTTTGAATTCAGCTGGGATTGACCCTTGGTCTGGGGGAATGATCATCCTTTGACAAGAAAGAACAATCTGTGTGGAGAAAGTATCTATGAAACTGGGCCTCTTGTTTTACAAATTTTAAGTTCATGGTATCATCAAGCAGGATCTGTTGAATTCTCGTAACCTATTATCACAATAAATGTCTTGAGATGCAATTGTCAAGGAGAGCCATCTTTGAACTTTAACATGTAGGCACATAGTGTTCAGGATCTTATTTATTTATACTTATTCAAAGATATAAAAAAATGCATACCCATTACAATGTATCTTTTTATGATATACTAAGATGAAACAACTACTTAGTCTATAAGAGAACAAAGTCAGAAGGAAGAAGAGGAAAATAGAAAACTAAGCCTTAAGGTCTAGATATAATAGGGAGAATACATTCTAATTGCATGAACGAAGCTACATGGACAGTTTTATCCTGACTTGTTCTTGCTAATCCATAGTTGCTAATCCACTGGTCATGTTGACTGTAGCTTATGATGGTTGTAGTCCAACAACATCTGGAGGGCACCATGTTGGGGAAACCTGATTTAAATAAACCTCAGTTTCCTAAGTTTAGTCTTCTTGATGAAATTATGGTTTCCTGCTACGTGAATGAGCCTGCATGAGCCTTGGGTCCCCTCCTCTTCTCATTTACAAACCACAAGAGAAGATTAAAAGCATCTACTTCTGATCTTTAACCTGAGGGGTTTGGCAAGTGTGAAGAGCTGTTTCAGATGCTATCAGTTTTCTATATAGTCCATGTACATGAAGTTTTCACATGTGAACCATTAAGAGACTTTGATCTGCAATTCCTTGGCTCTTCACACACAAATTCTAAACGTTGTTTTTTTTTTAATGGAATGATGTATTGATGAATGTTTAGATACAGACGTCCACACAGAACATTTGTGGATCCAGGCTGTTCTGTTCATTTCAAATAAAGCGATTTGGGGTTCAGCTGAAATAAACATTACAGCTCTCCATGTTTATCAGAACTCCATACAATAAACAACAGCAATGGATTGTGGCAACCATCTTATGGATCCAATTTTGGGTGTACAAGGATGTGATGGGTGTGAAGAATTCTTTGAAGAAATAATTTCTACTCAAACACTTATAACTATATTGCTGTCTGTAGTTCTGTATTTCAGAACCTTGTCTATACAGATTCCTTCTATATTCATCAACAGAATTTCTTTTCGTTTTCCTCGCTCCAAAAGGGATGACCTATCAGGGGTATTTATAGGGTATTTCTTTGAGAATACGATATCATTGTTTGACAGAATATATTTTTAGCCAACCCCTGCTTTAGCAACAGACTATAAAAATAAAAGCCAGCAGCTATCATGCTAGGCCAGGCGTTCTGCAAGTTTGTTTTGGAGATGTATGACTATTTGCCAAGCCTGGATAAACCAGATGATCTTTGTTTAACATTTTATGTTACTTGCCACTAATATTATCTTGGCTAGAGGTAACATTCTACAAATTCAAAAATCTTATTCCAATTCCAGATAATATATGTATGTTTGTTTAAAATGTTTAAAAAGAGCTTGGATTGCTAGCAAATGCCCCCCCCCCGGTGATCTTATTACAATTGGTAAAATGTACTTTGGCAGGAGACACTGGTAAGTTGAAAGTTAAGTGGGTATTGTTATTGGTTTTCATGTTTATTATGTGTACCACCTGGGACATTTAGGGTGTGGATTACATATAAGTAACATAAATATATTCCTATAGATTAGATTTCATTATTTGTGTAAGATTTCTCTAATAGAGGATGAAATTTCAAAAGTGGGAAGTAAATAGAATAAGAGAAGGTCTTGGAACTTAAGTAGTTCATAGTGTAAATTGTCATAAGTCCCAGTACCTGTTACATACTGCAGGTTTCACTAGCATAATACCAGAGTTTGAAGAGACATAGCATTCTGTAGCTGAGGCTGGTCTGAACAGTGCAGTGATCTTTGAAGGCACCCCATTTCGTAGGATTTTCTACTCATATTCTGACCTTTACTCCCATACCTATTAGCATTTAGTAGTCCAGACCTTTCAGATTACTGATGGCAGAGAATCAAGACTCTTGGCTGTAGTTCGTCTGTTTTTCAGCCACTGTCTTTTCATAGGTTTCGTTGAAAACGTGGGGGAGTGCCTATCTGAGTTTTCCCAAAGCTGACTCCTTTTCTCTCTCTTGATGATGAAGAAATCATTTTGTGTGATTGCAGAATCAGAACTAAGAAGAAAGCTGCTGCCATCTTTTATTTTTTTATTTCCAAGTTCATCTAGAAATTGCTTGATAGAGGCAGAATATGAGTGGCATGGAATTGCACCAAATACTGTTTTCTTTTGCAATGGGTCACAGAAATATGTTTATGCTTTGGATGTATTTTGAGTGGTAAGAATCTAGACTCAACCTACACAAGTTTAACTCCATAGATGTAGACTTCAGTTAAAAGTTTCATCCAGTATGTGGACCAGGATGAGTCAGGATGTGGTGGAGGAAGCAGTTGCTGCTGCTATTATTATTATTATTATTATTAATTATTATTATTATTATTATTATTACGCTAGTGGTGCTGTGGGTTAAACCACTGAGCCTAGGGCTTGCCGATCGGAAGGTTGGCGGTTCGAATCCCCGCAACGGGGTGAGCTCCCTTTGCTTGGTCCCTGCTCCTGCCAACCTAGCAGTTCGGAAGCACGTCAAAGTGCAAGTAGATAAATAGGTACCTCTCCATCAGGAAGGTAAACGGCGTTTCCATGTGCTGCTCTGGTTCGCCAGAAGCGGCTTAGTCATGCTGGCCACATGACCCGGAAAAACTGTCTGTGGACAAACATCGTCTCCCTCGTTGTGTGTACAGACCTTCACTCGATGGTCTTTGCTCACATACAGAGCTGCTAAACTTGCAACAGGAAGGAAATTTTGTGGTGGAAAGTTGATCATATTAGCGACAAACCTCAGTGTTTATTTTATGGTGGTTGTTCTTTTTCATTTTTGTGTGCCAGGACTTTCTACAGTGCACCTGCTCTCTGTTTCTAGCACACTGTGGCTCATCTGAATTGCCTAGGTCGATTGATGGTTGGAATGCCTTGCATCTGAGTGCTGAAATAAATAGCACTTTGGAAATCCTGGTTCTGTTATCTTTGAGCTGGTCAAGATCTTGTTTCATGTCTGAATCTAAAGAAAGTAAAAGCGTGCAGGCCAGGTTTTAGCCCTCTTTGGGGTAAAATGCATAGGTAAGGGGTGTGGTCTTAGTCACAAGGACAGGCTTTACCATTGGGCAGAATGAGCTAGTCATATTAGGCAGTGGATACTGGGGGCACAGAGTGGCAGTGAGGTGTTGGACAACAGAACTGTCCGCTGTGCAACCTCCTCTACATTCCCTAACCTAGCCACTAAAGTGGGGGGGGGGAGCACCTCACCGCTGCTCCACCCTATCCTGGTAAGTTGCAGACACCACCAGTGACAGGAAGACAGCTCTGCCCCACCACTGGCTGCATCAAATGTGTACAGTATTCAGTATTTCAATTCAGCTGTACAGTTCTATTTAAGGACTCATTGAATGGCCAAGTGTCAATGTGTCACCCTTCAAAACTAACCTAAAGGTAGCAATTGCAATTCTGTGCCAGGGGAAAGCTATTTGACAAAAGGTCTTGCTTCCCACTCAGCAAATACAGATCAGGCCCTGTGCTTTTCATTTGTTTGTTTTTTGCTCTGGCAATTATATGACAATGTTTTTGTGGGGGGTTTTTTGTCCTTCATTTTAGTGGGCTCGTCTGCACCTCCCTTTGCCCTACTTCTTTCCCCCAGGAAAACCCACAGTTTACATCTGGATTGGAAGATACGGCAGTCAGGTTTTCTGAGGATTGCTGTTTGTTCCAGTTCAGTGGTAAACAGCATATTTTCCAGGGGAAAGCTGAGTGGCTAACTCAAAACCTCTTGGACTGTGCCTAGGAAGCAAGAGACAAGCAGAAAACCACTTAGATCCCTGCTTTCTAGGCACAGGACAAGGAGAAGTATGGACAAGTCCATATTCTGAAATGGAAACTGTGTTCCGCTCTTTTGCTGCCAAAATGGATCATAAGAGCAGTCATAAATTAAAGAGTGTAAACCCTGCTCCAAGCCTTGAGGGACCTTGCACATTTTACAAAGCTGAATCGGAGGAAGATTTAAGGCACTGGTTTTCAAGAAATCATACAAAGTTTTATGGAGTTTACATGTGCAAAGGAAATATCTCCTTAACTGACTTTACATAAGCACATTTCTATTTGAAACGCCCTACTTCTCAGCATTTTGAGGGTGATGTTTCATTTAAAAATTAATTTCCATGGAACTGAAGGAACCTTCCTGGGAAATAACTAGATAGTTGTCTGGGTTGCTGTTGTTGTTTTTATTCAGGCCCAAATGATTCTCTCCTTCCCACTGGTTAATGTTGAACATAATTCACCAGTCCTGCTCTGCATAGGCTTCTGCTTCTTAATTTTGATTTATTTATGATAAAATATGAAGTTGACACTTTAGATCTGCAAAGTGATCAACACTTCCTGTTGCGTGTTGAGGTTCCCATGCCACCCCCCAAAATAATTCACACATCACACATAAATTTTTGTTTAAGGTTTTTTGGCATAATTTTGGCCACAACTTTATTCAAAATACAAAAATGTGAGTGGTTGCTTAGGCATTGGTTATGACTATCTGTCCTTGCCCCAGAAACAGAACTGACTTCCGGATTCCAGCGGAAGCCAGTGTGGGAAACAATAATTGGGTGAGAAATGAATCTGGGCCTCAGTCCCTCACTTCTCACCCTCATGTTCCTGTGGGGCTTGCACAGCCCAAGTCCGATGCCAGGGACAAGGACGAAAAGAATGGCAAGCCCCTGGATTCCTTTAACGGAATTCCCTTTCCGCAACACCATTGGAGGGGTAGGCACTTACCCCTCCACTAACCAATTTTAACCAATGCCTAACCGCCAACCTTACAAGTTGTGACGATTTGCCAGATGGCAAAATTCCTACCAGGCCCCTGCACCAAGGCAGATGACGCCATGACAGGCATAGCAAGGTCAAGCAAACAACCCCCCCCCCCATTACAGGGAGGGTGGGCGGGTGATCCGGTGCAAACAGCCAACAGCATTTAAAACCTCTGACCCCACCTCCAAATTTGGCAACATTCAATTCTCCCCAGCAACCCAATTAACCATTTCGCTGCCTGGGTTCTTCGCCAAAATCCGCCCAGGAACAATGGGGTGGCTTGTATCCCCAACCGCAACACGTGCTCTCTCCTATGGAGAACATGCTTTCTCAGACACTTTTCTGTATATCTAGTCACTAATCCTGTTTTCCTAATGGGAGAAGAGAGAATGAGTTTGTTATATGATAGAACAGAATTTTGAATCTATGAACCCCACTTTCAGTATGAAAATACTATTTTGGGGACCATATATGCAGGGCTGGTGCTATCATTAGGCCAACTAGGCAGCTGCCTATGGCCCAGACCTCAGAGGGAGCCCTACTGACCTTTGAGAGGCACAGATTTATACAGATAAGTTTTATAAGATCTTATAAATTTCTGATAATATTTTACTTACCGTATTTTTCGCCCTATAGGACGCACCGTCCCATAAGGCGCACCTAGATTTTTGGGGGGAAATAAAGGGGGGGAAAATATTTTTCCCCCCCCCCAGGCACAGGGCTGGGGTGGGGGAGGCCCGAGCTTCCCCCGACCCCAGCCCCCAAACAGGCAGCTCTCTGCAAGCCGTGGGAGCCCAGCGCTGGCTCCCGCTGCTTGCTGAGAGGTCCGCGAAGCCTGGGCGCGCTGATCTCAGCGCGCGCAGGCTTCGGCATGCAGGCAACTCTCCGCAAGCAGCGGGAGCGCTCCCGCTGCTTGCGGAGAGGTCCGCGAAGCCTGGAGAGTGAGAGGGGTCAGTGCCCACCGACCCCTCTCGCTCTCCAGGCTTCAGCGAAAGCCTGCATTCGCCCCATAGGATGCACACACATTTCCCCTTCATTTTTGGAGGGGAAAAAGTGCGTCCTATAGGGCAAAAAATACGGTATATTTTTTCTACAAGACATCTGTTTTTGAAAACTGAAATTAGCAATTTGGGGTGTGTGTAATTAGTTAGCCTTACTGCATGTATGTCCCATTATAGGCATAGGAATTATTTCCTGAATGTGTTTAAAGCATCAAGAAAACCAAATTAATTTTGGGCTCTTTTGCTGGGCAGGCTTGAAGGATGCAAAGAATGAAGGGTACAGAATAAACTTTTAGTTAACAGAAAATGATGGTGCTTGGAGCAGAAATTAGAAACTTGCAGATTTTCTCAGAACCCTTGTGTAATGGTTTGTACAAAATCACAGATACATGGTATTCTGTTAGTTCTATATGGACGGCTGCAAATATCAGTAATCCAACCACATCAGTTCAGCCCTGAGTGAAAGCCATGGAAGGCAAAGGCTTGGTATGGAAGCAGAGGCTTTGTTGTAAATTGTTGTCATGACCTTCTGATAACAAAGTTAAAACTATAACTCTCTTATTAAAGTAGCAATTACCCATCAGTTACGCATACAAGCTTTGTTCAATTTCTTTCCTTTCAGTTCCTGCATTCTGATTGCTTCTGTTCACTGACATTTTGGAGACATGTTGTCTAAGTACAGTTTCTTGATTATCATCACGCATTCCATTTCATGTTTCTGCTTCCATCATTGGTTAATCCTGACTACTGACCTTCCCTTGATAAACAGTGTGGCCTATCATCCAAATAACAGTTCAGCACTTCAAAGCTGAGAAGTAGTTGCATGTACTTTGTCTTGTTAATTCAGGCACTCGCCCCTTGGACTCCACAATCACTAGAATTTGTGGTATTCTACTCTGCTGTCAATACCAAGCACATCATACATTTGTAAGAATGTGTGTGTGTGTGTGTGTGTGTGTGTGAGAGAGAGAGAGAGAGAGAGAGAGAGAGAGAGAGAGAGAACTACACAGAATTACAAAAATTAAAACGTCGCCTTGTGAAGATGTACAAATATAAGATATTGTGGAAAGCAGAGGACATGGCCTGTTTTCTTTTTTGAAAATGGACTTTGTATTTGTTAATCATGCATTGTACAATGCATTTGCAATATCTACTTAAAGAAAAGTTGTAATACTAGAATATTGTTAATGACTTTATTACATGTATTTCCTGCTGTGTCATAGTACAACCAATTGTTGGTTCAATGCATTGTCTCATCCCATTAGCTAAAAATAGCCAGATCCAGATGATTTTGAAGGTTTTAGTTGCATGGATCTTAAAAAATGACAAATTTTGCATAATTACATAGCCGTGCAACTTCTAAAAAAAAAAATACTGAAGGTCACTCACATCTGGTTTATGGCGCCAATTCTATAGATGCCACAATCCCAATTAAAATGGTGTCTTTGACAATGGAATGTGGTAATAAACCTTCAGTTTCATCCATTGGCCAATGTTGTCTTGGTTCCCTTGGCTTTGTTCGGTGGATTTAATGTAAAAGGGTTTTATTTGCCTTTTTGATTTCATGCTATGCCGGTGACATAGAAAGTGACATTATCACTTGACATCTGTGAACATGTTGACTGCCCAGGCATGCCTCTGTTACTTCTTACCTCAAATGATGGATGTGAGGAAAATTTGTGTTGGCTGTTCTTCGGATGGGGTCATCTTTGTCTTAACAGCATTCACACATTATTAAGTTGCAACATACAATAAGAAAATCTTTGACCACTAAGCAGTTTTCACCAGAATCACTTCATCTAATTTATAAATGACACACGATGTCACATGTATGATGATGTCACTCTGACCAATGCTACCATATTCTAAGAACATAAGAGCCTGCTGGATCAGTTCAATGGCCTATCTAGTTCAGGATCCTATTCTTCCAGTGGCCACACACATGCCTATGGGAAGCCCATAAGCAGGAGTCAAGCGCAAGAGTAGTCTCCCCTCCTGCAGTTTCTAGTAGCTGGTATTCAAGACCATACAGTCTCTAATGAGAAGCCAGAGCAATAGCCATCATGGCTAGTAGCCATTGATAGCATTTATCTCTATGAATATATCTAAACTTCTTTTAGTCATCCAAGTTGGTGGCTTCAGTTCCTTTTTTTTAAAATGATCTCTAGCATGGAATTTGCCTTTCTCACAGCTGCTGAGCACTGGGTTGACATCTTCATCAATCTAGCTACTTTGATCCCAATTTATTATTCCTTGTCAGCCACTGCCAGTTCAGACCACACTGTGTGTATATGTGAAATTAAGGGGAGTTTGCCACAATATGCTCCTGCTCCTGCTACTGTTTTAATAGCCCTGAACAATTTAGAATCACCAGTGAGCCTCAACTCCTTATTGCTTACTCCTAACCCTGGATCATTTATGAATACGTTAAAAAACATGGGTCTCAATATCAGCCCTTGGGGACTCTGCTTTCTATATTTCTTCATTGAGAGAACTACCCATTTATTCCTTTGTTTGCATCCTGTTAAGTAACCAGTTTCTGATCCATGAACCTTTACCTTTATCCTATAACTGCTAAGTTTACTCGAGTCTTTGGTGAGGTACTTTTTTCAAAGCTCTTTGAAAGTCCAAGTCCACTGTGCCAACAAGTTCACCTCTATCTATATGGTTGTTAACACTTTCAAAGAACTAAAATACCTTAGTCAGACTGGACTTACCCTTGAAGAAGCAATGCTGGTTTTGCTTCAGCAAGGCTTGTTCTTCTATATGCTTCATTATTTTATCTTTAACAACACTTTCCACCAGTTTTCCTAGAACAGACATTAAGTTAACTAGACTGTGATTTCTATAATTCCTCCTAGATTTCTTTTTAAAAATTGGTGTTACTTTGGCCACTTTATAGTCTTCTTATATGAAGGCTGCTCTTAGGGACAAGTTACATACTTTTGCTAGAGGAGCCTCAATTTCACATTTGAATTTGTTGAGAAATTTCAAGTGAATATAATCCAGACCTGGCGATTTGCCGGTTTTTATTTTGCCTTTTAGGCCTAGAATTTCCTCTCGTCACCACCATTTGCCTCAGATTTCTAAGGCAGAAGAGGCTGCGAATCCACATTTGATGGCCTTCATCTTATATGATACATGTAGGAACATTGCCACACAAATTGTTAACCAGAGCCATATATGCCTCATTCCTCCAGAGAATCCTGGGAACTGTAATTTGTGAAGGGTTCTTCAAATTGTAGCATTGCAAGGGATTATATGGTGGAAGCAATGTACTTTAAATGTATGGTGTGTCTGGAACCATAATTTGTTTCTAATGTTAATTAGATACAAAATTGTGTAAATAGCATCAGTTGTAAATGCACTTTAACTGTTCTAGGATAAGCATTTGTATACAATATAAATATGAGAAAAATTAGCAATACATGTCTAGCATTTACCAATCTGATTAGGAAAAAAAGTATCCTACTTTACTCTGGGGGCACTACGAATTTTACTGGTTGCTTAAGATTTAACAATAAGCACAAGCCCTCAATATCTCCTAGTACACAGTGCCACCTACAGAGAGTATGGTGGATTAAAAAGTGTGTGTTCCAAAATCTACACATCACTTTTATTCTCATAGGAGAATGAAATTATTTCCTCACCCCACCCCACCCCAGTATGAGTACAATGTGTGTACCGCATTTTAGTCAATTCAATAAGATATGTGTGCATTGTTATCAATTTACTAGGATGAGTGAAATGACAATCATGCATACAAAATTGTTGCCTTATTACTGTAGGCTTAAAATTAATTTTAAATCTCATATGTAATCATCAAAAAAGAAGCTGCTGGCCATAGATCTGAATTCGTAGAAAACATTTTTATACAGGTTGTTGATTTTGTATTACTTGTGTTGTCATTGGAAATATTGAAGCAAAAAGCCTTAGTTTAAAATCTAGAAGGGGATGACTTCAAGGAACCATAAAACTCAACCAAAATAATTGCTTCTAACAACCATGATGGCAATCTCACATTGAGGAGTGTAGATTTAAAATGAATAGGACATTACTAGAGTAAGTGATTTCCTAAAAACATGAAAGTTGAACGGTACTATTTTGGGGGTAACTAGATAATTACTGCAATGAGTGGCATTTTAATCTTATTGCAGAGCAGCTTGCATGTATTTACACATTTTACTTAGTTTAAATGGGTGATGCTGTGGCAGCTCTGATTATATGATAACACTCCCACTCACACAAAAAAACCCCTATTGCTTCTAGTTGTACTCTGGTTGCGCTATAGAAAGACAGTGTGGGTGTTTCCTTTGAATGCCTGTATTCTAATTTAGTACTGCTGACATCTAAAAAAGGAAGAAACTGAATACAAAACTATTTAAAAACACACAGTGCTAATTTTGCCTCCTTAGGGACGCAGCAAGAACGGAAAGTGGGGCAGCCCACTCCAAATATGATGATAAAAAACCAAGCTGATTTGTTTTCCTATTACTAAACCTGTCTGTAGCAATAAATTGGATACAGGCAAGGAAAAAAAATATGTCTGCAAGTTCCTAACCTTAACCAACGACTTTTATGAGCATTCTTATTTGTGTGTTGAGCCTTCTGGTTTCTGGAGACACTTTTAAGATGATGTGTTTATTATAGTTTCCCTTTTCACCTTTACAAGTTCACTGAGGTTCATTGTCCATTGCAAAGCAGTATCCCAACAAGAAAATATGTATGGGAAAAATACATATTTGCATGTATAAGGAAATTAATGAAACAACCCTCATCACCTCTAACCAAACTTATTTGTTTGTTGGGCACAATCCAGCACAAAATAAAAACTTAACCCTGTCCAATACTGTCATACCAATTAGAAGTAAGGCTTGCTGAGTTTAGCGGAGCTTGTTCATAAGTAATTGTATGTAGGATTATAGACATAGGGTGAAATCTGTGTTCATATGCCAGTGGAACAGACATAGTTGGTGGATTGGATGCCCCTCCCCTGCTTGCAGTCCCCTGTGCTCCCATAAAATCTTCTCTGGAACATTGGGGGTGGGAGCTACTAAATATTGCTGTTGCAAACCTCTGCTCCATTCATTTCAAATTATTTATATCCTTATTAACTTCTGTTTCCATTCTGCCACTGAAATATATGAAGGCTATCCATCATGAATGCTTAATTCTTTGGGCAATGGTTCAGAGACATAATATTTGTGACTCCCAAAGCTGAAAAGGCAAACTTTCGTCACTTTAAAAGAGGCTTGTTTTTTCAGCTTCAAAGAGAGATCCATATATACTATCTAATCTGGATTCTAGCATTGGTCTGGAAAAATTGCTCTTTGACATTTTATATCAAAGCGCAGAAATTTGTCTTTCGCCGGCAGAAGTTTTACTGCTAAATTCCCATTACACGATCAAAACATTTCAAGAGCCATTCTTCTTCTCCCACCCCAGAATGTATCTTGTTAAATAGCAAAATGTTAAGCATACCTTTTGTTGGATCGTTCAATTTGGTTTACTGGTAACAGGTTTTGTTTTCAAAAATGAAGAAATATTCATTGTAGTGTGACATTCTTGGTGAATTGTCATATTGAAGTAGCATTTTAAAACAGGGGTAGCCAACATGTTCTCTGGATGTTGGACTATAATTCCCATTATTATTGATCTTGGCTATGCTTTCTGGAGCCAATGAGAGTTGGAGGCCAACAACATACGAAAGGATGCTATTCTGTTTTAAAACTTTGGTAGAGGAGATAGTATTTAGCACACATGCAATCATATTTTGCAAAAAGGTTTTTGGGAAGACTGAAAACTAATACTGGGAGAAATATTTATTGAAATAAATAACAAACTTGTACACAGTGTGAACTAGCAAAAAATAAATTAGACAAAGCATTCTCAACAGTAAAAGAGAGCAAATTAATTAAAAAAAAACATTTTGTGTGGGCCATGGACATTTCTTAGAAGAGACCCTATAATCAATGGAACTTACTTCCAACTATATATTATCACTTATCCTACACAATTATGTGGGGTTAGTGGCTAAAATGTTTGTTTACAGTAGGTATGATCCAGCCAAAGTTAAGCATTTTTAAATCCCACTTGTTTCAGTGGGAGAGATTTGTGCTTAATGCTGCCATTAAAATAAGGTAACTTTGAGTCGCACGTGCTTAGCTAACTGTATTGTTCCCTAGTAATTATACATAATGCTTCAGTAAACTTGATTGGTAATCTAGAACTCCATTGTAAAGAGTTAGCATGCGGTGATCTTAGATTTCCTTTCACTTGCTTCAGTTAAGTAACAGGAAAAAGATAAGCACGGTTTGTGAATTAGTGAGAACACCATTTTCTTCACACAGTCAGGATGTGAAGAAGATGTATTTATGAATCAACGCTCTGGCTTGGCTCTAACATAAAAATCCTTGTTGAGAATGATCCAGGTGCTCCTTTACCATTTCCCTTTCATACTCTCATTGCGCAGCAGGTTTTGGCAAAGAAATCCTGGTTTCTCAAACCACAGTTTCCCAGGCGATCCAAACCAAGGACTCAGCTACACAGCTGCAATAAGAATACGAAACCAGCAACAATTCGAAATTGATTGGTGCTTTGGTAGTTTAGTGATCTTGTTTAATCTGCAGCTAAGTGGTTTTCTTAATTCTCCGTAGACACCCCTTTATGTGGTAAATCATGGTGAAACAGGACCTATTCGATGCAACAGGTGCAAGGCTTATATGTGCCCCTTCATGCAATTCATTGAGGGTGGAAGACGATATCAGTGTGGATTTTGTAACTGTGTGAACGATGGTAAGTAGTACTTATTTATTTTGAAATAATGGAAGCCATTTTCTAATCAAATGTGAAACTACTTAGGTCTTTATTTTTATTTTTTAAAGTAAGTTTTTGAAGACTTTGTTTCATTTTCAGGCCAATCTGCATTGACTTGAAAGTCACATTAATTTAGATACCTAAGAAAATAAGTGAGCCCAAGGTTGCATTCCAAAGTAAGGATCTGAATCTTGCTAAAACTACATGATGGATTTTTAAAAAATATATACTAAATGCTTAACTTCGTGTGAACCTGAATTGCTGAATGACTCGTACATCAGAATTTTTATATGTGGTCTTCATGCTCTTTTAGACCTAATTTTGCTATGGACTTTCCTTGTGTCATCCTGGATATCAGAATGGAATTACTTAACCATTTGATCCAGGAAAATGGATGTCGCTGGGAAGAGCACAAAACAAAGCTCTTGTTTTCTCTAGCCTGAAAGCTGCGAAGAGTTAGAAATTCTTGCATTAAGAAAATGCTCCTTCCAGGATGCAATCATCTGGAATGGGAAAGGCATAGGCATTTTGGCATGCAGAATAAACTTTAAGAGCAAAACCTGTGTTGAGCTTTTCACTGGCTTTCCCTAGGGAATGCATATGTATGCACTCAACAAGGATGATCAAACTATTATGAGAAAATGTACCTGAATCCTTTGTTCTGAAAAGTTCTGTAAAATAATATGGCTGCTGTAATGATTTACGTCTTGTCTGCAATTTCATTAGATTGAATAGGTATGCAGAGGAGGTTATGCCATTATATGAGATTATTTTCTGAGCAGGCTGAAAATGTGTTTCAAAGGGGGAAACATATTTTAACTGCCCAGAAAAGAGCAAATGTTTAGGTTGTTGTCTCCCTTTATGACAGAGGATTTTAATGGTTAAATCATCCATTAATTTTCCCGTGATGGGAGTTGCTTTGAACGCAAGATGCCATGCCATATTTGTCCAAGTGCAGTTGCATGTGACTCATAAGTACGAGTTCCTGAGCTTTTGGCTAGTTCCCAAGACTTTGCCAGAATGAGTCTTTCGAGACGTTTGTATCTAGTTGGATTTCCTCAGCTGGATCAAAGTGGCAGCAGAGAGCTTTCCCTAATACAGTAATCTTTTCAACTCTGAAACATGAACCTCGAAAGACTTATGCCAACTCTTGTTTGTCTCAGACCTTAATCTGCAGAATGAAATAGAGAGAGAGGGCTGTCGGCATCATGGGCTGTTAACTCAGCATGAAGTTCTCACAAATGCCTACTATTTGCATAGCAATAAGCTACCAAATTATTATTTAAACTGATATTGCAGTAAAAATAGAATCATTTGCACTTTTGCAGGGCCTTTTCATCTGTATCCTTTCATGCACTGTAATTAAAGCTTCAAGTACTCATCATAAGCAGAGGGATTAAGAGAAAATTGTCCAGTCTTGCTGAATAGGTGACTGGCAACAGTGAGACACTAGTGAGTTGTTTTGCATTGGGGACTCTGAGCGAAAATTGTAATGCAAACTTTTGTTTCCATGTTGGAGAAGGAAGGGCACTGGGAGTCTTAAAAGAGCCACCAAATAAGACTCATGTTTATCCTATTTATACCTGCCCTGGGATTGCAGAAGTATGAAAAAAGACACCGGGATTTGTCCCTGGCTTGCGGAGCAAGGGCCCCAGGGTGTGCGTTTTATTGTTGCAATCTATTCTAAACTGCCTTGGAGAACATTCACTTGAAAGGGGGTGCATAAACATTTGAAGTAAATAAGCAACCGAGCACCCTAGCAGCTGAGCAAGGGCTTATCCACAGTCACCCAAAATGTTTCCAACTTATTTTTAAGAATTTTGTCATTTTCTTGTTTAGTAGTATTAAGTCTTCCCTGAACTATCATGATATTCGTAACAGACAGTGGAGTGGAGAAGGAGGTTGGACCTAGTGCTATTTGCCATTCCTTGCCACCCACTTTTATAAACTTAAACAAGATGAGTGCTTTGTTGAAAAGTCTGAATTAGCAAATTTCTAGCTTGTATTGCATTTGAAGCTGCCTTATATGGGGCCAGATTATGCATTCACATGGTAGCTTATTCTACTTACATGATGTTACCCTACCTCTTAATTTCCACAATATATTTGAGCTTTCCCATGATGTAAAAGCCACTGCCAGAACTATAGTGGAATATAGCACACACCCAGAGCCATCTGTGTGTTTAGCAAAAGGGGAGAAATCAGCTTCCTGTTTTTGTTTTTATTTAGTTCCTCCATTCTATTTTCAACATCTGGATCACATTGGCAGAAGAATAGACCACTACGAAAGGCCAGAGTTATCTCTAGGATCATATGAATACATTGCTACTTTGGATTATTGCAAGGTAAGTCTGTTCAGCCTGGAAAACAGTTCGTAAACTTTGTGCTAAATCAAGGAGAACCCATTACATTTGTAAAACACACACAGCCAAAATGAAAGAAAGAAATGAAAGAGGAAGCGAGAGACTCACTTGCATGGATTATAGATGGAGGAAAGAGCTCTGCAGATACTTATTAACTATTTGTTGAGGAATTAGGTCCCTTTGATCAGTGAGGCTTACTACTAGGTAAGTGTCCTTAGGGCTGCAGCCTTAATGTATATCCTCCAACATTTCTCTGAGAAAATAGGGACATCCTAAGGAAAACTGGGACATTCCAGGTTCAAATAAGAAACCAGGACTGCTTCTGTAAATCTGGGACTGTTCCTGGGAAATAGGAAAACTTTGAGGGTCTGTTACTGGTTTAAGCGTAGTCTCTAGTTTTAGTCTGCACCAAAGTCAAGGTGATTATGTTGTTGTTTAGTCGTGTCCGACTCTTCATGACCCCATGGACCAGAGCATGCCAGGCACTCCTATCTTCCACTGCCTCCCGCAGTGATTATACCCAGTTCTAAATGCATTAGGTGAAATTCAAATAAAGTTAAATGTCACATAAGTTCACATTGATTTTAATGTGGGTACTCATAGGCGTCTGCTTGGCTATTGTGAGAATAGAATGCTGGACTAGATGAGCCTCTGACCTGATTTAAGTGGGACATAGAGTTGTTTACTGTTGCAAAAACTGTTATGTGTGCACAGTGCATACTCTGTAAGAGCATTTCCATTAATTTCAGTAAAGGCACTCTGTCCATACCCTTTCCTTTTGCGATTACAGAATGTGTCCCTCGGTTAAACTGACTGGACATCTTGTACATTTCAAGGCAACTATTTGTACACGTACAAAATTGCACAGACCTCTCAGTCAGGTTGCATGGGGTTAAGCTATTTTCATTTTACACAAGGTTTTAATTTAACTGTTGACAGTCCCTTTTTACTGTTGACGCTCCACATTGTAAAGTCTCTCACTAGAATGGTACATTCATGATTTGGGGAGAGTGTATCGAATACAACAAAAGCATAATGATGTATTTCCCTCCTACATTGAAGGAAAACCACAATTTTTCTTTGCCTTATTGAATAACAGTGAGGATGAACAGCTAGAAAAACATTAACAAATAACAGCTGTTGAGTAGTGTTGCAATTCTTTGGAATGGATTTAGTAAATGTAAAATTTTTGCTTTTTCAATAAATGTCTCACAAGAGTGCCAACTTAGCCCTGTGACCAGGGGTGCCTAGAGCTGTGGGTGCCATGCAGTGTGAATGGCCCTGGCACCGAAATTTCTGGGTGCCTGGCCCCTTCATGGGGATTTTTGTGGGTGCTTGCGCACCCTGGGAGTTGGCACCTGTGATGTGTCATGAATCTCTCCAAGGTCTTTTCAAAAAGTGCTATAGAATTTACATAAGTTATGAGAATGTTTGTCAGCCTGCTGCAAATGCAGAAACTGCAACAGCTTTTGAAAACTTCAGATCTCCACTTACATTGCTGTAGCTCACATATTTTACTGCCGGGTGTTGCTTTGGAGTCACTTGGAAATGAATGAAAGGAAAATAAGGGTTGTTATGGCTAGCCTTTAAGTATGCTGACAAAAATCCTGCACTCGTTATCACCTTTGTTGCTGATATGTACTTCCATCTTACCATATCCATGATTAACCTGTGAATGTTTCGATGAACTTTAACAAGTAAATTATAGGCCAGGAAGTGACTTTCACAAAACACTGAACACGTGCAAGCGCTCAGGCTGATTGTTTGTTTGATAATGGAAATGTTAGGGGAGCCTCTTGTGTGTACATTCTGAAACCAGGAGTCTGCAGTGCTGGGGTTGGTGTGGAAAGTATGTTGTTTATCATCTTTACGTTCTTGGAGGAAAGGTGAGACTGCAACTGATTGCAACGGATACCTGATATCTCAGTTGACTCTCATAAATTGCCTTGGCTTTCTTTAAAAGAGCTCTGAGAAACATTTGTGTCTGTTTCTTTGAGTATTTGCTTATACTTTAAATTTCTAAAGTAATTGGTCTTCCAAAAATTGCTGAGCGTTGAGTATAAATAGTGGAGGTATCAATGTATTTGATTCAAATTTGGTGTGTGTGTGTGTGTGTTATATGATGCTTCACAAGAGAAGCAGTAGCATGCAGAAATCTGTAGGTTTCTGCAGTAGTTGTGCCTCTTGGTTACATATATGACACTTGTTAAAGGATAAAAACTACCTATTGAGAACCAGCCACATGTTGCATTAACTGGGTGCATGCATTTTAATGTGCCTCATTTTACCATTACAAATAACAGGCAGATCCAGAACCATAGTGCACGGGGACATAGCCCTTTTTCTTTTTGCCATGGTCCCAGTGAGCATTTTCTCCACATTCACCTTTTTCATCTGGGAAGCTGTCTCTTAGGGTGAAATTCTGTGTGTGTGTGTGTGTGTGTGTGTGTGAGAGAGAGAGAGAGAGAGAGAGAGAGGGAGAGAGATTTCAGTGTCACCACAGTGAATGGGGGCCACCTATGTGTGCCGATCCCAGTGTCTCTTTCTCTCTGCCAACTTTGGCTTTTTAAAAAAAATAAAAACAAGATACATGTGATGCATGCTTTTAACCTATTGTCTACTTGGGATTGTTCATCAATAAATGCTGAAAATCTGAACTTTGTTTTCTGATTGCTACAGTCATCTGAAGGTATATATGTTTGAAGCTTTCAAATTGGATAAATAAAAGCTTCATACAGAATGAATGAATGAATGAATGACTGAATGAATGATTAGAACGATGAAAAATAAAAATGGGGAAGCTACTTGTTAAACACCTAGGTATAAATATTGTGTGAGGGGGGAAATATTTGTCCAATTCTTAACAGTTTTACTGAAACACAACTTTCGTCAGTAAAAAACATTATCCTAAGGCAGTGACTTACCCGTGCAAATAAATAAGCAAAATGATTGCCCAACAATTATTAGGGTAGTCTGTGGAAATATCTGGGTGGATTATGAATCTTTGGTAGGTATTTTTCCCCCCTGATTTTTGTGGCTGATTTCTTTTTTTCTTTTTTGAAGAACAACAAGCCTCCACAGCCGCCAGCCTATATCTTCATGATTGATGTTTCCTACAATAACATAAAGAGTGGCCTTGTTAAACTTATCTGTGAGGAACTGAAGACTGTATTGGATAGACTTCCAAGGTAAAGACAACAGTAAACTTCTAGTACATTTAGCATCCTTGGTGAAGATGTAGTAACTGCCAGGTAAAAATTCTTTAGTGTTTGCATAGTGTTTCCATGCTCTTTTTTCCCTTCTGGATATCACTTTCTTGGGGTTCCCAGTTTTGTTGGTTTGAAAGATTCTGCTCCTCATCAAGCACTGCAGCCATGACATGAATGGCACAGAATGTCTTGGTTTGCTCCCTCCTCCTCAATGTTGTGACTGCAGAATCCATATGTACTCCGTCTGCTGGTTTTGCTGTGCTGTAGGAAGGTCAAACTCCTTCAGTTCTGTTCAGCTTGTTCAAATAATTAATGCCTTCCTGTGTCCCTCAAGAAGGCAAGCATTCCAATACTGTTTGAGATGCATGCTCTCTAGCATGTTTCAACAATGGCACGTGAGACAAGGGAGCCACAGTCAACCAGTGCATATTGATGTCTACACTTCTCCCTTGTTGCGAGTGGGAAAACAAGCCGACTTTAAACCATGGCTTCAAATGTTGGCTTGATTTGAAGCCACTAACCCTGGTTTCTGGGTTTTCTGTGATTACATGTTGAATCTTTTGCCACTTGCGTGTATTATTGGCTTACAGAACTAAACCAGGGTTTTTGGCTCCGTGTTGGGTGCATATGCTAGTGTTTAATTTATATACATTGGGCTACAGTCATACCTCGGGTTACGAATGCTGTGGGTTGCACGTTTTCGGGTTGCGGACCGCACTGAACCCGGAAGTACCAGAATGGATTACTTCCGGGTTTCGGCACTCGTGCATGCGCAGAAACACAAAATGATGTCATGTGCATGCGCAGAAGTGCCGAATCGCGTCACATGCATGCGCAGACGCAGCACTGTATGTTGCAAACGTGCCTCCCACATGGCTCACGTTCGCAACCCGAGGTACTTGCATATTGGACAGGAACTGGTACAGAGCTGTGGTGGTGGTTGGCAGAAGTGAGATTTGCTTTTCACTCCCTTTACTCATCTGATTATTCTGGACGTATTTCCTCTTTCTCTTCACTCCTGCCCCGTAAGCTTCAAACAGGCATTTAGCTTAAAATAAAATACTAACACTTCAGGCTCCTGGTAGTGTACGTTCATCTGTTTAAATGTTTATCTGGCTTTCCCCAACCCCCCAATTTGAAATACAGTAGTACTTCAGAGGGCAGAGTGGGGGCAGGGGTGCCACACAGCATTTTCCTGCTTGAGGCAAAGTGGGATGTGCCACCCCACTCTCCTGCTCTGCTGTGCCATCTTTGCCTCAGTTCTGCCCAGCAGCAGCACCACGCCACCTCAACTGCTGACAGAGAAGTCAAGCCGCCATCAGCGCTGATTTCTGGTGAGACCTTGCCAAAATCTCGCAACATCTCTCTCGCACTGTGAAATCTTGTGAGATCTTGCATCACAGGAAATTGGCACCAGTTCCAGTGGTGGAGGTAATGGAGCACCCATTGTGGCACAGCCTTGGGGGCTTCCGCTGCCTGAGGTAGCTGCTTCATCCTGCCTCATGGAGAAAGGAGGCAGAAAGGACTGACTTTATGACTGTCACAAGGACAGCTCAGCAACACTCGTCACATCTGGATTTTGCTGAAGCCATGGGGGGGGGGACAGCTGCCCTTGTGCTGTTTTCTGAAAGAAATGTGGCCAAGAAAAGTGTGAGTACAAATTCATAGTGGGCTCACTAGTAACACTAAGGCTGCATGCACACCATACATTTAAGGCACAGCTCTTCCCCCAAATAATCCTAGGAACTGTTCTTTACCCCTCACAGAGCTACAGTTCCCTGCACCCTTAAACTACAGTTCCCAAGATATGTATGTACATATCCTATTGATGCTCAGATATGGCCTTTCATTCACTTTGTCTCAGGCTAAAATCTAAGTCTTTCATAAAGATTGTTTCTTGTTGTACAGTTTAGATACTCGTGATATGACAGTTAATTAATATTAATATGGTAATTAATAAAGCTCTCTTTCCCCCCTCCTCCATGCAAAATAATGCTTTTGAAATTTAACCTGCAGCTGTGTTTTCTAAAACCATTTCTCTTCCAGGGAGGAGCAAGAGGAGGCTTCAACTATTCGGGTTGGATTTGTCACCTACAACAAAGTCCTCCATTTCTTCAATGTAAAACGCAATCTTGGCCAGCCTCAGATGATGGTGGTCACTGATGTCAGTGAAGTGTTTGTCCCTTTACTGGATGGTTTCCTCGTCAACTTTCAGGAGTCAAAAGCTGTCATAAACAAGTAAACATATAAATTATGCTTTTTATGCTCATGTGTGAATATCTTCAATAGCAATTACCTTGGGTGATTTCATCAATTTTCAACCTACAAAAATTGACAATCACATATTTAAAGACCATGGTTATGACCTAGAGAGATATGCATGTAAAACTTGATTGTATGTGTGCTTCCATGGGTACATAATGTCCATAGACCAACCTAATCATGAGTCCCTCAGTGTTGTTGGACTACAACTCCCATCACCCCTGACCTGATGTCTGGAGCTGATGGGAATTATTACAACAATGCAAAAGCCGATGCAAATAAAGACAAGAACTTTAAACAGTAGGCCCACAACGTACGTGAGGGTTACCTTCCAGGCACTATGCCTAAAGCCAAAATGGCATTTATTCACAACAAACTGGATGCAATAGCGGTTAGGGTTGCCAAAGTCTTTTTTCCAGGATGCTGACCCGTTTTATATATATTCCAAGTTTGTAAAGCTGAATGCACAGAACTTAAATGCACTTAAGTCACCAGCTTTCTGTTTGCAAATAAATAATATGACTGAGATTGCACTGCTAAAAATACACTATTTATACAGTGCATACACAAGAGCCGTAATTTATTTTGGTATATCGGTGCAGTCAAACGAAAGTTGCCTTACAGCATTACAAATCTGCCTTTTGATTGAGGAATTAAAGTTTTTGTGCAGTATTCAACAAATGGCTTATAATTTACTTGAAAAGTATTTTGTAGCTTTTAAAATCTTTTCACTGCATACAAAATTTCTAAATAAATTAGAAAGCAGTTTCTTCTGCAAAACAGGGAACTGTGCATAGTCTTGTAGAGGCTAATGCACCAGCAACATTTGTTTTCTTTTTTTAATGCAGAGTTTAAATCTTTCAGCAAAGGGGCCTGGTGTCTATATGATTTATTTTCTTTGAAGGATTATCCTGTCCATTCCAACCTGTTGAAACACTGATCTTTCCCCCCTGTCATAGCTTGCTGGACCAGATTCCAGAGATGTTTACAGACACTAATGAGAGTGAGACTGTCTTTGCTCCTGTTATCCAGGCTGGCATGGAAGCGCTAAAGGTTAGAATGTTCTTTTCTGTGCAACAAAGTCTTTATTAGGACTGACTTTATAAGCCACGAAAGCTCTTCTGGAGGAAGGCTAGCCTTTCCCACAGGTCACAGCAGGAAGCAAAAGGAAGCACCAACCATAGTACTTTGTAATATAACTCAGAATTCAGGCATACTGCACACAGGTGCAAAACAATAAATCCTTCAAATTATACAGATTATAAATTGAAGTCATCTACTTCATAGCACACACACAACACTGGGAACCAGCTGTCAATCTTAACTTTCCAGTGTATGCAAAACAGATATGGACAATACTCTGTTGTTGTTGTTTTAATTCATATTTGTTAAATATATAAAACAGTACATGATACCCCTGCCCATTTACACAGGCCCTGTATACCTGAAGGAGTGTCTCCACTCCCATCGTTCAGCCCAGACACTGAGATCCAGCTCTGAGGGCCTTCTGGTGGTTCCCTCACTGTGAGAAGTGAGGGTACAGGGAACTGGACAGAGGGCCTTCTCGGTAGTTGCGCCCGCCCTGTGGAACGCCCTCCCATCAGATGTCAAGGAGATAAAAACTACACAATTTTTAGAAGTCATCTGAAGGCAGCCCTGCAAAGGGAATTTTTAAATGTTTCACTGTGGTTTTATGATTTGTTGGAAGGTTCCCCAAGTCGCTGAGGTTATATTGTGTCCACTGCGGTGCTAGTCTAGAGTCCAAAACA
Organism: Podarcis raffonei; assembly: GCF_027172205.1. NCBI lineage: Eukaryota > Metazoa > Chordata > Lepidosauria > Squamata > Lacertidae > Podarcis > Podarcis raffonei. The sequence goes on from NC_070610.1 coordinate 53,005,980, forward strand.
TAGAAAGAATCAGTGTTCAAATTACAGCGGTAGGAGAGGAAAGGAAGTGAGGTGGCACATATCACAGAATTTAGCTTTTCTTCACACAGGAGTCAATCTGGAAGGGCTGTAGCTCAGTGGCCGAAAGGCTTTGGGAACGGCTCCAGGTTCAGTCCTTGATATCACCCACTAGGACTGGGAATAACTCTTGTCTCAAACCCTCAATAGCCACTGCCACGCAGTGTGTATTACAAACTTGGTGGCACATTTGGACATCTAAGAAACCACATGCCAAACACCAGGCAAAGTTCCTACTACAACCCCGCCTCCAAAAACAAGCAGTCCCCACACCAAACCACCCTATAAAAAAAGTGAGAAATATTCAGTCGTTAAAAAGAGGCCTTGGTAGGTGTTGTGGGGTATTGTGGTACCCATGAGAACCACATTGGGGAGCCCAGTAAAGTTTGATGGATCAGTGGTCTGACTCAGTATTGGTTATAGGTTTGGTTCTTACCACAGTTTTAAAAATAATTACAGGTGGGTAGTCATGTTGGTCTGCCGTAGTCGAAACAAACAAATTCCTTCCGAAAGCTCATACCAATAACCAACTTAGTTGGTCTCTAAGGTGCTACTGGAAGGAATTTTTTTATTTTAAAAAAATAATTGTGTGGCTTATTTGCTGAAGTGTCATGATGTAATCCTGTTTTGATGCCAGGCATTAACAATTTTGGTGTCATTCTCAGAGAAAAGCAATATAGCTGGTGCCTTGGCTCTTTTTGTATTAAACATCAGCATGTTTCTGGAGAGGGTAAGAAAGCTGAAGCACATTTCAGTTTTCAGGAAAATGTATTTATTTTTTATAAATTTATATAAATGCCAAATGGCATCTGTCATGAATGAAAGAAATAAACAAATGTGCTGGAAGCAGACACACAGGGAAATTAAAACCAAAACCCATAAAATGAATACATGACAACTTCAAAGGGGGCAATCTGAGTCCATCTGGAATATTTTTTGTGTATATTTACCATGAAAGTGATCTCGGTGGCCGTGCAGACTTCTCGTCTCTGCATTTATTTTCCTTTGTTTCTTTTCCGCATGATGCCAACTGTGAGCAAATACAGTCAAGCATCTTATGCTACAGCATAAATCAAATCTTCTCAGTATTTTTCCTTTCTTTCACCATCTTCCTGGGAAAAGGAAATTGGTGATCGGGCAAAATGGGTGCTATTTGAAAACTTTAAATACACATATTGGGGGGTTGGGGGGAAAATGTACTAAACCTTGGGTAGGTCACTAGTGGCACATAAACAAACTGCTAAGTCTCTAGTGTGTGGGCTGTACATTAAACTCACTCCTTGTGTGAATTGATGGTCAAGACCAGTATGAGAGCCAGTGTGGTGCAGTGGTTAGTGTCGGACTAGGACCCGGACAACCAGGGTTTCAATCCCCACTTGGCCATGAAGTTCATTGGGTGACATTGGATGAGTCTCTGCCTCTCAGTCTAGCATAAGAACATAAGAATAGCCTGCTGGATTAGGCCAATGGCCCATCTAGTCCAGCTTTCTGTTTTCACAGTGGCCAGTCAGATGCCTCTGGGAAATCAGTGAGCAGGGTTGTTGTGGAGATGAAATGAGGAGGAGGAGAACCATGTACACTACCTTGATATCCTTGGAGAAATAGGTGGGATATAAAGGCAACAAATAAGACATATTCCGTCTCTGGATCCTAAACTGCCCTCATGCCTACTCCCCACCCTCACCCCCTGTAACGACTATGTTCTGTTTCTGGGTGCTACCAGAGGTGTGTTTATTCTGGGACTGATGATGCTGGTGCATGTTAGCATCAAAATACCAGCCCGCCCATCCCCGATTTAAACCAGATTTACTCTTTCCAGATTAAATGGGGAGGGGAGGGGAATGTAAATGGCATTTTGATGCCAACAGTTCTGTGCGGGTGCTGCAAAAAATAGTAACAATAAATATATGAGGAGCATGATTGCAATATCTCAGTGACCAGCTTGGAAATTCAGTCCCCATCTATAAGCCCCCTCAAGTGATAGCTATGAGCCTTATGATCTCTGACATATAAAAGTACACTTTCCACTGTTTCTTTTCCTCCTTTCCTGGATTTATACTGGGAATACATGTGGATAACTGTTCTGAGAATTATTTGAGCAGCTAGGTCATTTTAGGCATCTCTGAAGCACTTACAAAAATTATGGAATGTGTCTCCTCAGTCTTTTGAAGATGCTCACAGTTCTTGCTAACTGTCTCAAAGCAGTGAACAGAATTTTGGCTTCAGCTCGTTTCCCATTTCTGCTCAGCTGCAAAACTTGCCAGATGAATATTATGCCATTTATTTGATCTACATGGGGCTGTCCTTGAAGATGATTCAGAAACCTTCAACTGGTCCAAAATGCACCCACCAGATTTCTGGTCAGAGTTTCATTTGGAATTCAAACATCCCTGTTTTAAAAACAGCTGCAGTGGCTATTCTGTTAGACTGGGATAGTAAACATACACATACCAGAGTCTTGTTGTGGCTTAAATACTAGCAGATTTATTGTAGCATAAATAGATGGTGATTCTGAGAGTAAAGTGTTAGAAGTAAAGTGTCCAGAAGTCTAACTCAATTCTGCCAATTCCCCATCAGCTGAGGGATTTGATGCAAAGTCATCAATCTTTGTGCTTCATCCCAGATAAGAGGGGTCCACAGCAGACATTTTCCTACTGGAAAAGTTTCAGGTTGCCTAAAAGCAAATACTCCCCCATGCCCAAGCTATTTTTATTGTGGGTAAAATTGGAGGACAAAGTAAAATTTGATTGTCTGTCATTGATAGGGGAGTGTTTTTGATGTACCTGTGCCTTTTCGCCAAAGTAAAAGTTGGGAAAACCTCTTCTGCTGCTATGTTTCATCCATGTGTGGTGGTAAAAAGCACAAACAGTGGCAGCTCAGCATTTGCCATATTATAAGTGTTTTTGTACTGCATCTAACAGACTTTGCTGGTAACCCTTATCTGGAATGCAAACCTTCTGGTATTTGCTTTCATCCTTAAGTCATCCTTTAAACCCTAGATTATTGAGTTTGGGGAGTGTTCCCATCACAGGTGTCTTTTGAGGCTGATTCACTGTCTTTTTAGACTCGATCAACAGACAGCTTGAATAGCACAGTACAGCAGTCCAAGAGCATCGTACAAACACATGCCCGCCTACCTCCGCCCTGGTCTAGTCCTGAGGTCACTCATGTAGGAATAGCAAAACAGAAAGCTGCACAGGCTACAGTATTGTGTACTCTGCCAAGGTAGGCATGCACCAGAGTGCAGCACCAGAGGATCCATGACCATTCCAGCCCAAGCTGTATCCTGTACTGAACCTACAGCACCCTTCCCTAATTGCATTGCTAATTTGTTGGTCTTAGTATCATTCTTCCTCTAGCATTTGAGCCTCATGAGCAGGTTAGTGCTGGCACACACCTGCGCTTAGAATCTGGCATATTGTTTCCATTCCCCTAAGTATAATGTGCTTGTTTTGGTTGATCCCTAAAGGTCAGTCCAAGAACTACATGTTCTGGAGTAGGGCCCAGTTTGATTACACATTGCAAGTGGACAATTTATTGATTTTTCTAATGCACTGAAATGTGTTTTTAATTCGTTTTGTGCCATTTAATAATTCCTGGCATAATGTTAGCATGAACTGCCCATAACACTAGTTTCTCATTTATATGTGTATATTAGCACTGATATATTGAGGTGTTTGTGTTAGATTATTTGCGGTTATTTAAAATTCTGAACTTCTCAGTTATTTTTTTCAAGGTGTCACCAAAAGTTCAAACTCTAAACAAACGCACTATTTAGTTTCCAAAGTTTCCAAAGTAGTTTATGCTGGCATTTGAGACTTGGCTAAAATTGTATGGAGATCTGGCTCAAATATTTATAATGCCAGCTTCAAAAAAGGTCATTTCTTGTGTCTTTGCAACAGGCAGCAGAGTGTGCTGGAAAGCTGTTTATCTTCCATTCTTCCCTGCCGACTGCAGAAGCACCAGGGAAGCTGAAAAGCAGAGATGATAGAAAATTGGTCAATACAGAAAAAGAAAAGGTATTTCAGTGTTGGTTTGTTTTTTTGTATGCAACTTAGTACAAAAATATATGTTACTCTCAATGGGTAACGTGAAGCTATAGATCTGTTTTTTACTTCAATTAATTTCGGATTCAGGGGGATTGTTATTCAGTGTTCCGGGAAAAGGAGATTTTCCCTTCGTTCCTCAGGACTAAACTAGCATCACCCTGAATCACTACAAGGGTCATAAAAAAAGTTCCAATTGGTGCCCGTGGGAACCTTTTTAAAAAACTTCTCTACCTGTGCTGGGGACTACACTGATTTTAGCTCTTTTTGCAGCTGGAGGCATGGACATAACACTTTACTTATTCTTCATTTTACCATAAGAGCCCAAACTACATGCTATGCTTAATGTACAGTGTGAAGGTATGCGATCAGGATTGGAGGTTTATTAAGCATAGCATGTAGTTTGGCTCTTATGGTAAAATGATTACTAAGTAAAGTGTTGTGCTTAGTAGATATTTAATACAGCAACAATCATATCTCTAAACTGAATATCAGTTTTTGTTAATCGTCTTTCCCACCCAGTAATTATTTTGGTGATTGTTGTCATTATTTAAGGAATGCATCACAGGAGTGCCTTTATACTAAACATTTATTGCATAAGTTACTGCTGGCATTTTCCTTGAGTTTTGCTGTTAACTATTGCGTTTAATATATTGGGTTTATTTAAACTTATTCTTTCTATTGTTAACCAGAGTTTATGTTTAAATGATTGCTACTAATGAAATAGTATATTTGTAATTAATGTAAACAACCTTGGGAAGATAATAGTCTTTGAAAATGGGCTAGAAATATGTGAAATAAAGTAAAATAAAATATGCATTTGCCCTTGAAGTTGACATGCTATGTTAACATTAGCAGCCTCATACGCAATGCTGCTTGGGTATTCTAAGAAACCAAAAAAATGGTCCCATTTTGAAAGCTTCTTTATACATCTTGATTCAAAACTGCATCCAAACATAGACTAAAATGGGCTCCTTTGATCTCTGTAACCACCATGCAAAATTTAGTTACAGTATCTTAAGAGGTTTCCAAATGCATGGTGAACAAACAACTCTATGAAATATATCATATATGGGTACAGTAGACCTTTTAAATGTTTTCGCTGTGTTTGCTTTCCTATTTTTTCTGCTCATTCATATTGAATTATGTCAGGCTGTTCTCATGAATGGTGTTTTGTTTGTGTATTGCTCAGTACTTGCCTTTAAACTCTCCAGACACTGTTTCAACCCCAGACAAATATTTATGAGACCCTGGCCAGAGACTGTGTCGCTAGTGGCTGCTGCGTGGATCTGTTCCTTTTCCCAAACCAGTATGTTGATGTAGCCTCCATGGGCCTTGTAACAATGCACACTGGAGGAACCCTGTACAAATACAACAATTTTCAGGTAAATGTCAGAAGGTTCTCTTTCTGTCCACTTGGATACATGGAATTTGATGTGCATAATATGCTGCTGTGTCACCTGAAAACGAAATAGTAAGGATCTAATGATGTCCTCTAATGGACCGATTGTAGATTTGGAGATAAGTTACAGCATGTCTAGATTAGAGACTTACTGTTGTATCCGGAGTTTGTGAAAAAGCATTGCTTATTTATACAATGTGAACTAGAGCAGAGCTGATACTACAACTCTAATCTTAAAAGGTAAGTGCCAATGCATGCTAATATTCTACTGAACTGAGTTCTCGCAAACTCCTGAATCTTTTTAATGAAATATCTGCTACTCTACATCAGTGTTAAAAATAAAGTCATTGGCACAACATTGAAGCAGTGAATGTGGTTAAAAGCAAGCTCTGTCTTGATCAAGGAAAACAGTTTCTGAGAAAAGAATTTCAGATCACTAGCTTTAAAATGTATGCTTGCTCCCGTTATTAATTTAGAAAACAGGCGTTTTGTTTGTTAAACATCGATTATTGATTCTTGGATTCATTTGAAAGATGTGGGCTTTCATTATTAGTATTACTTCTGAGAAGTTAGCAAGCAGGTTGAGCTTTTTTTAAAAAAGTCTGCTGGAACATTGGTGAGTCTGAGAGCCCTATGAAAGTTTTTTCGCTGTACTCCTTATTAAAAGGAAAGTTGAATACCACTGAATTTCTTAAGAGCCTGCAATTCTGTTCAAGTCCTAGAACAACTTTCAGCATGTTGCTGCCATCCAGTGGCAGGTCTACAATTTGCTTAAGAGATCTCTCTCTTTATATTTTCATTTAGGTCCATTCTGACAGCCCCCAATTTCTGAATGATCTCAGGAAGAGTATAGAAAAAAGGATGGGATTTGATGCTATCATGAGGGTTCGTACTAGCACAGGTAACAACTAGAAATTACAAGTGGCGCCTGCAGAAGAAATTGCAATGTGCTCTACTCAGTTCAGTTCTCCAATCCCTTCAACAGTTAGACAGCATTTTGTAGTCATTAAGCATACTCATTCCTCAGTCAGCTGTTTTTTCGGGTTCCCTCTACATTCCTCCCACTTTTTTGTACCTCGGGGTTCCCTTAAGGTTTCTGATAGGTCCCTGATGCTGATGCTGTTATAACTACATAATCGACTGCCTGAACCAGAGATAGAGAGGGAAGGTTTTTTCTGGCCCAACTACTATTCGGCTTTCTTAGTTGCAATTCTCCACACTTTAGTGGAACAGTCTTAGTGTGGCATTGGGAATCCAGCAAAAGCAGAGGAACGGGGTTAGGTCATATGTAAACATGTGAACAAGCCATGCATGCTTTCCAAATGAGAAACTGCCAGTGTCCCAGGATTTAATAAGTCTTTGAATCCCATAGTTCAGAATACATTAGCAACTGCTGGCAGCTTCCCAAATCTAGTAGTCATGGATAATCTGGACTGATGTTATGGTTGGCCCCATTCATCTCTAGCAGTAGTGTGCTTCTGAAGGTCAATTAACACATTGCTTCTCGAGTTGAAAATACCATCACACGGTAATTTAATCTTTTTGTCAGATTCATTTTAACATTTCGTATGAATGTTCCGCAGCATAGTGTCATGGCATTCATCGCACAAGGGCAAAGGTTTGAGAACTAACATAATAAATACCAACTGTTGCCACACAGAGCAATTTTCGAGTGAAATGTTAGCCATGTGAAACTGACAAGATAACAGAAATCTGTGGTTGCCCTTCCACATCAAGTAACTTGCACATCAGTCCTGAGGATGGAAGGAGGGCAGAGGAGGAATGCCACCTCTGACAGTCTTTCAGCTCTGGTGCTGATGCTGCTGATAGCCGGCAGTCCAAACATGAGATTATTTTGCAATCTGCTCTAGGTTTCAGGGCTACAGACTTTTTGGGAGCTGTTTACATGAACAACACCACGGATGTTGAAATGGCAGCAGTAGATTGCGACAAAGCAGTGACAGTGGAGTTCAAGCATGATGACAAGTTGAATGAAGACAATGGAGCTTTAATCCAGGTAACAAGTTATATAGGTTCATGTGCTTGGTCTGTTCAGGGTCTCTCTCTGTGATTGATAAATGTGTACAGCATTTCAGACATTTCCCCCAAAGTAAGTCTTGTGTTATAAGAGTTTTTCAGCATTCCAGACACTGATATTTTTCCACTAGGGAAATAAGATCCTTTTGCCATGGTTACTGCAAATGTGGAATGGGAAGGCACCATCTTGTCCTTTGCCTCAGGCAGCAAAATGGGCCCTTTCCTTTCTCCATCATCTGAGCTAGCAACTATCCTGAGGGCACTAAATAAAAGGAAATATCCACAAAGTTGAAGCAGCAACTGTAAGGAAACCTTGCTCTTCTTGTGAGAAATAGGTTTGAATCTGGATGGAAGCTCCTCCCAGCATAAGCATAACATTACACAGATTTATCTTTCTGTTCATGAGAGGGTCAGTTTATTCCAAGGATGATTTCTACACCATAAGAAAGACAATGCTGGAAGGAGGAAATCAGGCAGTTGGGTCACTTGTCACTAACAACATCAAGCATCCAATGGTTATCCATGACACCTGCAAAGCCACATTCTACATTCCATCTTGGACTTCCACATTGGCAATGGGATAGTGACCTCCCATACACTTGACGGCAGCTGGCTAGCTTTAGCTTGTACAGGGGGAACAGAGGACTGCTGAATAGTCCCCCAGCACCTGAAGTAGGTGCCTCACTATGCCTAACAGTAGGGCCAGCCCTGAAGGCACTCTTCCTTACTGATCATATTGGCAATCACGATCCAGTGCTCCTCTCATAGCAGGACGAGAGGAAAAAATTGCAAGGAGATGTGTGGATTGTTATTAGAACAGAACGGATGCAAAACTACTGCAATGAAACTACAGCAGTTTTGCTTCCCAGTGTCCTATCAGAGAGAATTGAAAAGCTGAGTATTCCGCCCCCACCCCCGGCTTTTCTGCCTCAAAAGAGTTGATGCAACAATTCTTTAAAATCTAGACATGCTATAAACTTCCACATGAGGTGAAGACTTTTTATTTTGTCATGACTGCTTCCTCTCTTTTTTTGGTGCAGGTTGCAAATCTAGTTCTCAAAATGACCTAAACCCTTTACTTTTAGTACAGTTAGTCATCCGTCTTGAAATATAGTCCATGAGTCAGCCACAAATCCTTGTTGTAAATGTGGTACAATAAAATATAATGAGCCTTGGCAAGGATGAAGGCGTTCCTTAGGAAAACACATCTCTGCCCTAAGCCCTTGTATATCAAAGGGAAATGGAGAGTGTCTGTCTTGGTACCACAAGAAGAGCTGAATCAGAACCATATGGTTCTGGTTTTAGCACCTGAGGCTCCCTTTAAGATGGGATAGAATATCACCAGGTTGGGGGGGGTGTCACAAGACCCCCTGTAGTTGTGATTGAAATTTTTTATACTGTTTTAAATGTGGTATTTCACATAGTTGTGACCAGCCCTGGGACCTTGTAATAAATATATTAATACCGATAGTAAGAGATGAAATTACGGTTTCTGAAAAGTGAATTTCACTTTTATTTTAATTGCAGTGTGCAGTTCTCTACACATCGATGAGTGGTCAAAGACGACTGCGTGTACATAATATTGGCCTTAACTGCAGCTCCCAGTTAGCTGAGGTCTACAAGAGCTGTGAGACCGATGCACTTATAAATTTCTTTGTTAAAACAGGTAAGCTTTGGGTGTATGCTTTGGGAAGGGGAATTTGAGGGTGGCTGTGGAGCCTAACTTATTGAGTAATGCCAAGTATTATAAATCAGAGATGGCACGTCAGAGACACATTAAGTTATTGGATGCATGAATAAAATGTCCTAGGTGTTGCATGTAGCTGGTCATCCTCTTAAGTCAACTTCTTATGTATTTGCTAGGTTCTTATGCAAATCACAATCTCATAGTTTAATTCCACAAATTGTAAGTAAGAATATTGGCATATTTACGTCACATCCCAGGGGCATGCTGATTATAAGCCACGTTGTGTCTTGGATGTATGATAGAAACCCATTCTGAGTACTGTTTTCACTTTCATATGATTCACATTTTAAACCAAGAAGATATCTCTCTGGGCAGGTGCAATTTATTGGACTTGGATCTGCTTTAAAAAGGTCTGAAATGTGTTATTAAGAAGTTGATCAAATAAAACTCTGGTTAGTAGTTGACTTCTTCTTAATTCAGTAAATAAAATAAAAGGATGTTGCTTTACTCAGCTGTCTGTGGAAAGGTGGTATGGAGGAGCGAAAGAAACAACTTCAGTTTCACCTCACTTTCATACCATTATAGCTTACAAAGCCATTATCAGCCAGCCATTGAAGACTGTCCGTGAGATCCTGGTGAACCAGACAGCTCGCATGTTGGCATGCTACAGAAAGAACTGTGCTAGCCCATCTGCAGTGAGCCAGGTATTTTATTTTTTTCAGCTCCAAATGTTTGAGTTTTATGCAATGTTGGCTGTTGGGGTTTAGCTCTGAAATCCCAGTTTTGAGCATGGGAGTTTGACAGGAAGCTGTACCTTCTAAGAAAATATTGGCCCGCCATGATTTTTAGTATGCAGTTTTGATTTCCATCACGTCATCTAACGAGTTTTCCCATTGCAGCCTAGATTGTAAGGCCAACAGATGGCAACTCTCCCCCCCTCAAAAAAAAATTATCATGCCAGTGTAAATGCCAGCACTGGTCCTTCATATGTAAGTGCGGAACCCTTTCTCACTCTGTTACTTTTTTAGCACTGGGGGTTAAGCATGAGGTAATGAAGAATGCAAAAATATCACTTTGCTCATTGCCTAATTAATCAGTAAGAGAAACATTGTACATTTTTCACCAGTTACATCATCACCTTAAAACCATGGGAGGTAAGCACTACCTGCTATCTTGGCATAAAAAACACCAAAACAAAACTTTGACAAAGTTAATTCCCTCTCGTGGACTTTTCCAGCCAAAGATATTTTCAGCTTTAATTATCTTTTTCGTGACCGTATTGCCCCCAGGTTGTTCTAGGCAAATCTTTATTTTTGTGCTATGTGTTTCCACACATAGAAAAGGGCATAGAAAAAGAAAAGGGCAAGGTATGTGGTGAATTTTGGTGCAGTTTCCACTGGATATTGTATCCCATCACAAACTGCTTTCCTGCTTAATCATCATATTGGCATGTACTGTACTTACTTTATATGTTTACCACAAAATCAGCCCTTACGTCACCTAGAATTTGGACAGTCAAAGGCAATTTTCAGTTACAGGCAACCCCTGATTTGTGCCGGGGTTACATTATGGGTCATCATGCGCGGCAGCAGAGAGCGCACAAGTCTGTTCTGCACCATGTGCCGTTGTGCACATATCAAATGCATGTAAACAGCAGTGTAGCTAGCTGCTCGGGTGCCCGGGGTGATGCACCCTGAACCCAGGAGCAGGGCAAGCTGCCCATGGGGTGGAGCAAGCCACCCATGGGGCGGGGTGAGCCGGGGTAGGACTCACTGCAGGGCTTCCAAGGAGTCTGCCCGCTGCCTCCCCATCAGCTCTAGGGCGAAAGAACAAAGAGTAAAGGTGCTCCCAATTAAGGTTTACACCTCCCCCGAGTCACCCTCGTCACTTCGTTGTCTTGCAACCCAATCTTACAACCACTTTGCTTTCTGTGCTGCCAGATTATATGCTCATTGTGACTTTGGGCTGGGCGGATGTAGGCTTCCCAGGGAGAGAGAGTCTATTAACTCTCTCTCTTCCAGTTCTTCATCTCCTAGCTGTTCACCACCCAGTTCTTCACAACTTTTGTCTTCTGAAGTATGTCCCTCTGCAAACCACTGTTCCAAATCTATACTGTCCCACTGCTCCTGGGAAGATTCAGGATCCTGATCAGGAGCAGAGAGAGGGGGAGGCTCCCACCATTTCTCATCTGTGCAGCCCTCCTCAGCACGGTCCCTGACACACTGCCATTTCAGTCAGCGCAGAGCCTGCAAGCGCCCGAGCCACCGTGTCACTCCCAGGAGAGACATGTGGCTGCAGGCCCCATGGTAAGTGCTGCCTCCCCCCCCCCCCCCGTGTGGCACCCAGTGTGCCCCGTCCCCCCATGTAAATCAGTCATTGCTTGTATGTGAAAATAGTGACTGAACAAACAATAAATGTCAGCCTTTGGTTTGTTTCCTTTGGCACCTGTCTGGTGAAATGCTCATTTAAAAATCAAACATTCAATGTTGAATGAACAAATGGTGCAGTAGTTTGACTTTACCTACTTTCTTGTCTTCCAGCTTATCCTTCCGGATGCAATGAAGGTGCTCCCAGTCTACATGAACTGTCTCCTGAAAAGCTGCGTGCTGATAGGCAAACCCGAGATTCCCACGGATGAAAGAACTTTTCACCGACAACTAGTCATGTCAATGGACGTTGCTGGCACCCAACTTCTATTCTATCCACAGCTTCTGCCAATTGTAAGTTGTTGAGAGAGGAGCGGTACAACAGCAGGTATCAGGGCTGGCACCATCACGGACATCCTCCGAGAAGTGCTAGGGTGCTGGGAAAGCCTTACTTCATCACCTGACTGCTGATTTTGCTACCAGACAGTGACCACCACCTTGAAGCCACCATGCTTCCATCCTCACACACCAAAACGGACAGCATAATTTTACATACACCAGCCCAAATAACTCAGAGCAGGCATACAGTCCCAGCCCTCTGCTGGGTGGACAGACTGCCTGTCTGTTTGCCCACAGCAGCAGCCCAGTAGCAGAGCTGAGCCAACAGCTAGGCATATCCCACTGGACTTGAGTTGCCATCACCGCCATTTTTAGCTACACCACTGGTAGAGCCAGTGTAAGTAAGACATTGGTTCTGGTGAGTGCATGTGCACAGACCTGGACACTGTACCCAAAACCACTTTCTTGCAACCTCCCCCAACACACACAACCCCTCAGCCACCTCTGAGGGCAGATGAGTGGCCCACAGCAGTTGCAGGAGGCAGCCTGGAAACATCAGACTCTGGAGATGGGCACTGAGGGCAGTTTACTCAGAGCCATGCAAAGGAGGCATTGTTGTTGGTAGGTACATTTTCATACATGAGTCAAATAGGAAAAAAAATTGTGCCCCTTAATGTCCATCTTTGAGCCCCTTATTCCACCTGCCTATTTCTGTACTTGCAATAACTTTGTACCATTCTGGTGATGCCAGTATAGTAATACCACAATCCACTGTTGTGGCAATGTGACAAACCCTGGTCATTCCTCAACCCAGGAACATGGGAAACAGCCTTGCACCAAGTGGACTATGGATCTATCTAGCTCATTATTGTCTGCAATGACTGGCAGTGACTTCCACAGTTTTAAGATGGGTCTTCTTCAACTCTATCCAGAGATGCTGGAGATTGAATCCAGGAAGATTTTCCTGTCCTTCCCAACTGGTTACAGAACCACTTGCAAGGCTGCAATACTGCAACATTGGGATGTTCTGCAGCCACTTCTTTTGCAATCTGTCCTGAACTCACATGTGCTGGAATATTTGCTTTATATAGTCAGAAAATGACCCCATAATAAAAGGATTGAATTTAGTCTATCCAGTGTTACTGGGGGCAGTGGAAGGAGATGTCAATTCAACAGCCTGCATTTGGTGTGGCAGATGGAAAATAAAATTGTTTAGGTTCAAAAAATATTTGGAAAGGTGCATGATAAGCAACTAGAACAGCTTTCTACCATTTTATTCACCCTGCAACAATATTTGCACTACTTACTTGCAGTGAACATACTATAAAGAAAAGGACTATGTGCTAAACAATGTAACATTATCATTACAGCACTCTATGGATGTAAAAAGCGACGTGTTCCCCTCTGCTGTTCGCTGCTCCGAAGAACGTCTGTCTGAAGGAGGACTATTCTTGCTGGCAAATGGGGTACACATGTTCTTGTGGCTGGGAGTCAGTGCCCCACCAGAGCTTATCCAGGGGATATTTAATGTGCCCTCCTTTGCACATGTCAGCACAGAGGCTGTGAGTACACAGGGTGGTGTAAGATGGGGGTGGGGAGAGGTGTTGCATGCTTGCCTTGAAATGCAATCTCCAGCTTTAACTTCTGTTTAATGATAAAATGTCCACTGGCAAGTACAACTTTAAGATCATCACACACCCCCTTACTAGTCAAGGGAGCTGAAAGTACAAACACTCTGCCAGTTAACAAGCAGGCAGTGGTAAAGAACCAGGGGTGGGTTTCTGCAGCTGAGGGCTATTCTACATGAAAGGAAAATACTAAGTTTCTCACTACGAATATTAACTCCCCTCCTCATCTGCTCAGGTTAATAGGTACCCAGCTGTTGTTCTCCGGCTGCATTAGAACCGCACCCCAGCAGAGAGTAACATGTGGGTCAGCGTTCTTTAATTCATGAGAAGCCCAACCCTTTACAGCTAAAGAGCTGTAGTATAAATTGGATGTGCAAACAGATTTTCTTTCTGTCCTACCCCCAGCCCATTCATAGGGCTTGAAATGTCCCAAATTAAAAAAAAAAAAACCACACACACAGCAATTCTGCACACCTCCAGAGACTTCAGTATACAGTGGTACCTTAGGTTACAGACGCTTCAGGTTACAGACTCTGCTAACCCAGAAATAGTACTTCGGGTTAAGAACTTTGCTTCAGGATGAGAACAGAAATTGTGTGGTGACAGCGCAGCGGAAGCGGGAGGCCCCATTAGCTAAAGTGGTACCTCAGGTTAAAAACAGACCTCCAGAATGTATTAAGTTCTTAACCTGAGGTTCCACTGTACCTGAAGGAGCATCTCTACCCCCACCATTCAGCCCTGACACTGAGGTCCAGCTCCGAGGGCCTTCTTGTGGTTCCCTCACTGCGAGAAGTGAGGTTACAGGGAACCAGGCAGAGGGCCTTCTCGGTCATGGTGCCCGCCCTGTGGAACGCCCTCCCATCAAATGTCGAGGAAATAAACAACTATCTGACTTTTAGAAGACATCTGATGGCAGCCCTGTTTAGGGAAGTTTTTTATGTCTGATGTTTTATTGCTTTATCATCATCATCATAATCATCATCATTAATTATGTTGGGAGCTGCCCGGAGTGGCTAGGGAAACCAAACAAGATGGGTAGGAATGAATGAATGAAATAAATATTATTGAAATCCTCTTTAAAACTCTAGTACTTTCTGCGACTTGGGAAAGGAAGTAAGTTAACATAACATGGGAAGCAGAAAGGAAACATGCAAGATGCTATATGCAATTGAAAAGCAAAATGTCATTTATAGAAGAAAATCAGAATTCACATGGTATTAGGTTGCAGCGGTAGCCCCCATTTATGGGAATTGTTGTGGTGCATGTATTTAACTGGGTTTTCATGTTACAGAGAGCTAAATTGCAGCTGTTGGCATAGCAGCCTATATAAAATTTCTTTGCTTTTTGTAATATCTAAGTTGCAACTTAATATGGGTGATTAAGACCCATATTAAGAGAATGGATTTAACACTTTATTCCTTCTATGGTCCCAGTCTGGACCACACGCACGCACACACCACTGCTATTTGCTCCAGAAGAAAGTTACAATTGACACCAAATACTAGCGACATACTGTAGAAGATCTGGATTGGGAATATGGGTAGGGGCAAAGGTTTTAATCCCCTATTACCCCAGAATCTGGAAAAGAAAATGAGGCTGGCCAAAGTAAGTAATCAGGGCTGCTTACTGCAACAAATTATAATCAAAATAAATCCACAGTTGCAAATAATAGTAATCCAGATTAAAATCCAATGTAATTTGGTCACACCATAGAAACCCCCCATCTCCCACAATATGTAAATAAGGCCATCTTTTGACCCAAATCAATTCTTTTATACATTAATTTTCTGTGCGTTTTTATCATGCAGACACTTCTTCCTGAAGTGGACAATCCCTACTCTAAGAAACTGAGATCAATGATTGATCATCTGCAGAGCAAAACACCTTATTCCATGAAGGTAACAGATTAAATTTCCCTTGTAATGCTATTTTTAAAATGCTTGCTGAACTGTGCAGTTTTGACATGGGGATAGCAAACAGAACTTCTTTCAAACCTTTTCTGCTGTGTGTTCAGTTTGTTGAAAGGTAAAACAGACTCAATGCAGTATTTTTGAATTCTTAACACCTGGATCACAACTTTTCTTTTCAGATTCTGATTGTGAAGCAAAGGGAGCAAGCAGAAATGGCTTTCAAACAATTCCTGGTTGAAGACAAGAGTATTTATGGAGGAGCTTCTTACGTGGATTTCTTGTGTTGTGTTCATAAAGAGATCTGTCAGCTGCTCAACTAATGGATGCTTGAATATTAATTCTCTTTGCATTTTGTCAAAAGGGACTATTCTTAAGTGACCAACCACCAGAAGGTGCTTTTTAATGCTACTTTTTTGTACAATTTCTAATTTCATACACTAGTGCCCCTTTTCATAATAATGTAGCATAGGCAAGTCTGCGCTCAGGTATAACTCCTATGGGAGAGCATTTATTGTTCTTTAAAAGGAAAAATATTTCTTATGGCAAGATCTGGAATCCTGGAATCTTTCAATGCTTAAAGCGTGTGGTTTTCATTTCATAAACTTTCAATAAATTGCAAAGCATTATAAAGTTGTTACATTTGATTTTTAGTGCTCATGAACTGATCGTTTTGTTCTCAACCCTGTTATGTTTTGGTCTATTTACAGTTTCAAGTTGATATACATTTAAGTAACTGTTCTTTTCATTTTGTGTGCTGTGATGCACCATGGTAACCAAAATATCAAGGAGTTGGAGCACTTTCCTTAGGATGAAAGGCTTAAAAACAGGGGTAACAGACACAGTGTCTTCCAGACATTGTAATTCCCATCCCTGACCATTGGCCATGTTGGCTGAGACTGATGGGAGTTGTAGGCCAACATCTGGAGACCATACTGCCTGTTCCTGTTGCTTAAAGCATTTGTGGCGGATAAAACAGAGAAAGTGGGCAAAAGCTTTTCTCCCTCTTGTAACATTAGAACTTTTAGTAACTCAATGAATGGCTGCTGTAACTAGGTAGGTCTTTGTTTCAGCCAGCAGGGTGCTGCTTATGCACTAAACCAGTGGTTCCCAATTAGCTAAGTATTGCAGCCCTCTTGTTTTTCTGAAGCCAAGCTCTGGACCTCCTACTTTGGAAAAATGTTGATATATCTGGAGTAGTTTTTGTTTTGTGAATGGTGCCACATGTCCCAGCGCAAAACTGGGATGCCGCCTTCTGTGCTGCACTCCCACATGAATCACATTACCCACATGAAAGCACAGCCGCAATCTGATATGTTTGGGGGCGAAAGCACAGCCCCCAAAAGCAGGCTGTGCCGGACAATTGACAGGTATGTGCCATGGAATCACCGGGTGGGCTATGTGGGCCCCCAATTGGGAACCACTACATTAAACTGTTAAGAAAAAGTGTCCTAGCTTGTTTAATAGCTTGATACGTTTTCCATCTTCATCTCAGTCTACCCTGTGTTCTGTTGCATCATAACAAACAGTATTTCATAGTCTTTTATTACAAGAAGCCACTATCGCTATACTACACTGTTCTTGCAAAAGGACCCTACCTGACCAGACTTAAGTGTCCATGATGTAGTCCACCTTCATGTTTCCATAAGTGCCTCTAGGAAGTGCATAAAGGACATTAAGCCATCTCCTGGTGTTCATCCCAAGCTTCTGGTGTTTGAAAGTATATTGTCTCTGATTATGAGTTTTCGTTCAGCTGTTGATGGATGTATATGAATGTCTGATTCTTTTAAAAAGCCATCTAAAATTTGTAGAACATAATATTCTTCAGAAGCTGGAAATTACTACCTTGAGAAATAAACTATTACTTTAGCCCTACAGTAGCTTTTATCTTTACTTAACTAAGATCATTTTAAAAACATTATTTTACATCCCCAACTTTCTTGGAGTCGGTATTATACAGGATACAATCAATCTCATCCAGTGGTGCCTTCTCTCATGTAGGATGTGGAAATACACTGGTCTTCAAAAAAACCATAGGTTGCACAATAAACTGACTTTAGAATTTCATTCCCATTCCACTAGGTGGCAACTCCACCTAATCAAACCAAAAAGGTTAACCCGAGTCACACATTTGTCTTGGATACTGCATAAACAGTTTCACAGCTGAGTTCTCATTTACAGACTTGCATAAAATCACAGTTCTATGAAAAAAATGTATTACTACAGTAAATTAGGGTTTAAAGCTGCAAAGCTGAACGTGAAAACTGACAAGAACCCGCTAATGAAAATAAATATATAAAATAAAGGCAAGCATCCAATAAAATAATTATACATTTATCAAAAATAGTAAAAATACATTCCATCACTTAAAAAGACATTTAAAAGCTGGCTTTCAGGAACCAAAGTACAAGAAATTTTGAGTCGTTACAACTTCTAGTCTGGAGGATTCCTGACAAGATGAGCTGAAATTTCATCAGATTTCATCATATACAACCAATCCATAACATCAGTTTTTTGTGTTTTTTTTAAATGCACACAAATTTCAAGTGATCATTTGGGGGGGGGGACAAAGGGAGTACAGCCTGTAGCCCCCACTCTGTTGTTTATGTGGATCAAAGCACCTGGCTGCAATAAGAGAGCAAATGAATTCATATTTACAAGCAGTATTTTAGAAGTAATTTCCTATCATTTGGGTATTATACATCCTTACAGCACAATCCAGCCTGGCACTTTCTGAAGTTCCAACAGCTTCAACAGGAAATTCAGCACACCTGAATTTCTTCCACTAAATTGCTACAGTTTAGTTGGACCATATTCTTAAGTGTTTTGAGCCTTCTGCAAGTAAATCTAAACTTTAATTTTTCAGCCAATGAATATGGTAAATTGTTATAGGTATTAGCAAGATTTTAACTTTTTTCTTTTTGAAAAAAGGCAGCCATCACCACCACTTTGCATCATTCCCTGATTACACACATATATGGACTATGTGCTGACATACAGGTATGAGGTATCTACAGAATACTGATAATAGGTTCTCTGCGCTTCCTATGAATCATTAGTCTCAAAGTCAATCACCTCTTAAAAGAAAAATTAACATATTTGACACAAGTTGTTAATTAAAATGCCAAATATAATAGTTTCTGTTTACATCAGCACCAATTTTCTAGTATTGCAATGGGAACTAGAGTTGCATTTCATTAGCCTGAGAATAAATAGTGTTTAGAGGAGGCAAGCAAGGATTTTTGTTCGGTTTATGAGTCAACAGTAAATAAAATGATTTGCAAATCGGGAAGACCGAGAGTTGATGAAAGCTCTTGAAACCACAACTGAAACCACTGGGAGGTGTTTCTGCTTTGATTTCAACTTTTGTGAATGAGATCTGTCACAAGCACTGGATGTTACTCATCAAGGAAGCTGATGTGCTCTAAATGGGCTGGCTCAAGCAGCATGTATATAAAAAAGAAAGAATACAGTCGGTACTAAAATTCTGGACTCAGTCGCTAATAAGGACAACCTCAGCAGAACGAAGACTTCAAACAAAGGAAAAGCAGTGGTATTAAGGCAGGGAAAGATTGAGACTTTGATACATTCAGCGAGGAGGAAAGCCACCCCGGTGGGTACCACCCCGTCCTCCCCGGAACCCTCCCCTTTCCCCCCGAAAATTTGTTCTGTTTCTCTCTCTGCCCCTTTCTCCTCGGCCAGCTGAAGTCCCGCCTCTTCCTCCACCCCTCGGTGCGCCACCGCCTCGGTCTTTTGGCGGCGGCGATTTAGGCCTGAGTCTCTCAATCTCTTCTGTACAGCCAGTTAGGTTGGAATTTGGAGCTGTGAAATAGGACGTATATGTTTCTGCGTTGAAGTTGCTGTTTGTGAGTGTGGGTCCCACGGTTAGCCAGCCTAAGAGGAGAAAGAAAAGCAGCAATCAGTGAGATGCGAGCAGAGTTCAGTGCCTTGGTTACCACCTGACTGGATTACTGTAAAACTACATAAAGTTATAGATATTGTAGAAATGGAAGCAAACCATTGTTACACACACACAAAACCCCCCTACTAGGCTTGGTAATCAGATGCTAAAAGCAGAATCTGAACTGCCATTGCTGAAGTGCTGCTAGGGAGGTTCATAGACGAAGGTTAGATTACCTGCTCGGTGGAAAGCGAAGAGAGGCAGGCAAATACACCACCACATTTGCAGAAGAAACTTTTGGGATTGATTAATTTCTAAGGTGGTCAAGAAAGAAGCAATAATTGGCCAGTATTCTTACACTTCCTTTCCTTTGTTTTCAGAATCCTTTCATCAGTTCTGCTTAGAAAGTGAGCTCTCAAGAAGTATGCATTTATCATTGTTAGAAAATGCATGATCCATGACTCGAGAGAGGAGAGCCTATAAATCCAACATTCTAGTGCCAGAACGAAACTCTCCACAATGCGGTAACCAAACAAGATATACTACGCACAAATCTTTATTCGTACATGCCTCTCTTCAGAAAACTTTATTCACCGTTGTGATACTCAGCATTGGGGAAATCCTCCACTCACTCCAGTACTTAAGTGGAGAAATTTTGCACATAAAAGTTGCATGGTCTCTTTGTAAAAGGAATTCAATTTTTGCTCAGTTCCAGATGACATCAGTAGCTCTGGTTATTGCCCCCCCCCCCATTTTATCCCCACTTATTTAACTGGGGAATATCTCAACAAAGGGTAGAAATGGGGAGCCCTAACCTAGGTTTCAGCACAACATGGCAACCCATGACAGTCTGCTGATATCAAAGGAAATGCATTTATTCTGATGCAAATGTTTAGGATCAGGGTAGGAGTATAAGGGCTAGTAAGTTCCTCTTGTGGGAGAACATGTTTTCTCAAACCCAATCAACCAAACAGCTGGAATGAACCAGAATACCATCTAGTCACTGCCCTCTGCACCAAGACAGAATACACCGCATCTGAACTCTTCTAAGATCAACCCAACTATACATGAAAACAGTGGACCATTTTGCTGAATATTGTTTTCTCTCTGACCTTAGTCTTGGAAAAAAAATGTTCAAAAAGGAGTTAGAATAAGAATCTGCATAGCAATTATCTTTCCTTCATTAATAACAGAAATTACTTAGCATTTGTGCACTGAAGATCCCAGCACAAATATTCTTCAATTCACATCTTACACTGCAGATAGCAGAACTCAGATTCTTGCATTCTCATTCTCATTTCCTCCCCACCCCCAAGTGCCTTAACTCTGAAATATTTATGTTCCCATCATGTTCTCAGTCCACTTTATTGAAAAAAATAGTCTCTTGCCTATGAAAGCTCATGCCCTAATGAATCAGTTAGTCTAGGAGTATAAGTAGATTTTGTATTTGGCTGCGACAGATTAATGTAACTACTCTCTAAAGAGTTTCTTTCTCCCACTCATGCACACCATTAATCTTTATAAAAGGTCCACCTCTCCTGGAAAAACTTTGAAATAATGATTAAGTATCAGAATCAGACTAACACTAACCTGGTCGGATTGTGCTATCCCGGCCAAAGAGGTGAAGCCGTCGTCTTCCAAGGCAAAAATGTTCAATGATGTGAAATATTTCCACTGGTTTCTCTATATTGCCAATTTCAGGCTCTTCTGTGATAATTAAATCTATGTCGACATTAGCATGGATAAAGTCTCCATCCGTACTACGACGGACTGTTCCTTTAATGCCCATAAGGCAGTGTTCCTAGGTAGAACAAAACCAAAGAGAAAGTTTTTGGAAGTATATCAGACGCACACAAGAAAATGCCAACCCAGCAAATCCGCATGTCACATATATACAACTGCTTATGGGAGACAGAACACAGCATGCCACTTCTTTTGAAGATCCATCTAACTAGCCAGAGACCAAGACAATGAATGGAGAAATTCTACTTTCTCAGCCGCAGATATCTTTTTAAAATTGAGCATCAAAAGCACGAAAATCATTATTCTAAAGAGCGTGACCAAGTCCTCAGAAAGTGTTTGTAAAGTGGAAGTGATTGTTATAAAAGTGTGCAAAGTGCACAACAGAGATATGTTATGAATAGCAAGGTTAAATCTGCCCCACATTATGGAAGATAAAAGATTGAGCAACTGAAGAAGCGTATTTTATAAGCCCTCCTGAAGTGGTTACCAAAGCTGCCATCTTTCCCAGCACCTCTTATCACTAGTCAGTGCTCAGAGGATGGCTTTGCCCTCCACCTAAACTGACCTGCCTCTTCCAGTCCAAACCAAGTGAAGTAGACAGGCACTATACAAAGAGCAGAGATGGCTTGTGTTCTGGGCACTGACTAGTGGCGCAAAGAAGAGCTGCAGGTGACCTGTATGCTCAGCACATATTTGCCTTACGCTGAGTTTTAATGCTGCTCTCAACTGCGATTTAACAGCTGTGTTTTTATTGACCATATAAATTGGTTGTGTTAGTATTATATAAGTCCTGTTGGCTGAAGAGCACAGAAAAAATATCTAAAATAAGGAAGAACT
The DNA here is from genome assembly GCF_027172205.1 of Podarcis raffonei. Lineage (NCBI taxonomy): Eukaryota > Metazoa > Chordata > Lepidosauria > Squamata > Lacertidae > Podarcis > Podarcis raffonei. Next base: position 53,027,930 of record NC_070610.1, read on the forward strand.
GGCACTGGAAAGGTACAGGACAGGGATGTCAACTTGGATAAAGTATTGGGGTCCAGGTAAACCCTGCCCAGCGCAATCAACCACAAGATGCGGTGCACACACACCATTTCAATGGCAATGACCATCAACTTTGGGGGTCCTAGCGCCCTCAAACTTTTTTGGGGGGGCAAAGGGACCTTGGGCCCTAGGAGTTGGCTCCTATGGTACAGGATGAGAAAGGAGGAGGTAGCTATGGTGATGAGAGCCACAGAGATGGGCAGATGGAGGAAGCAGCAGCAGCTCTCAGCTCAGGCAGAGTGTAGAGCAGGCATAGGCAAACTCAGCCCTCCAGGTGTTTTGGGACTACAACTCCCATCATCCCTGACCACTGGTCCTGTTAGCTAGGGATGATGGGAGTTGTAGTTCCATCTGGAGGGCTGAGTTTGCCTATGCCTGGTGTAGAGGTTGGGGATCTTCTGTATGAATCGGCATCTCTCCCAAGCATGTGTCCAAACAGAGATATTCTCTGGAGTTTGCAGAAGGGGTGGGGGATTTTCCCATGTGTCCACAGTTAAGTATAACATCCCTCTGAAACAAACTGGTTTTGGCTGACCGCCTAATAAGGTGAACTATGTCGGTCCACAGATTCGCTCCTCTTTGATTAACCCCTGTCCTCCTAGTGATAAGGCTGTGGATTTAATCAACAAGGTGCCCATTAATTATGTGCGCTACACAGGTACTTATTTTTATGCAGTGGTATTTGCAATTATAGACAAAAATAATTTCCAAAAAACCCAAAACTAAACAGTGTCAGTTTTATGCAGCTTCTTTCCACAAATTCAAATGCTCAATAGGAGTTAATTGCAGTATGCTATGGAATCAGTACTAATTGACTTAGATAACCCCAAGAACTGCCCTGTGTCAATTAAACGGACGATGATGCTCAATGTCTACTCTATTCTAATGTTAAAGATGAAGGCAAGTAGCTATTCACACAGAGATAGTCTACATAACTGATGTAAGATTACTTGCAGGTTCTGCAGATTAATCTGGTTTTGAAGACCACCACCCAAATGGGCAATTTCCCCCAGATCATAAAATGCTGATTTACTGAAGTCGCCAGATGGTTTTCACAAAATTGCAGACATGAATGAATAATCATTTCCAGATCTCTGGCACAAGCTGTAGGGGTTCACATTTTGAAAAAGGAGAGAAAGAAAAATGACCACTTGGACATGTACTGCAATTCTCAAAACTTTAGTCTCTGGTAAAACAGCACTGAGGTTTAAACAGATGAGGAACTTTTCTAAACTAGTGCTAGTGCTTCTACCTCAGTACTGAAAGCAACAAAGCAATACTCAAGGCACCCAAGGACACTAAAGCTGCTAATCAGGGAGAAAGAACCTATGAACATTGTATAAAAGCAGCATATAAGTAAATGTCCATTGTAGACATGAATCAACTTCTCATACTTTCAACATGTGTATTTCTCATGAGTATTTCAAGACTTGTAAGTGACCACAGAATTTAAGACACACACAGGGATAACAAAAACTGTTTTAAGCTAAATATACAATTAAATATGACAAATTCAAGAAGCTTACTTTGTAAGATGCCATATAAGGTCTATAATAACAACCAGTCACCAGGTATCCTTTAGCAAGTCACCCCACCCTACTCTCCAGCTTGGCTTAATATCTAGCCTGATGAAGAGTTCTGGATAACTTAAAAGCTTGTTCAAAGTGTTGTGCATTTCGTTTAGCCACAAGAAACATATTCCTGACTGTGAACTTCATAGTTTTTCTTAAGGACCAACATGTATGTGGTCCTCCCGCCTCCCTCACCACAGCATATGACATGTAAAGTTAGGCTCCATTCTCCTCTCACCCACTATTTCAGATCGAACTAGACAAGTGAGGAAATGCTGGTAGGATCATTTTTGGAGAAACCTGTGTTATACAATTAAACAAATCTCTTCGCTGCTGCTGTAAATAACCTTAGTCATTCATCACAAAGAAATACAGTTGTTTGAGAAAGTACTACGAATACTTTCAAGCCCTTAATAGATTGCACCCCTATGCAATTGAATGCATTCAATCACTTCTTTTCCTTCAGTCCTTCTCCAAGCCGCTGTATCATCTTTACAGACCGCAAACTCACCACAGTAGTGAGCCCATCTCAATTTACATAAAGTATTGTGTGTATCACTAATGCTCTGCAAATACTGAGTTAGACACAGACCTTAAAATGTGTTTGGTGACAGTTTCCTTGATGCTGCTATCATTAGGGAAACTAACAGAAACAAATGTCATAGAGTAAACTACATACATATGCAACCAATTCCTGATACTGCTTGCTTCAGAAAAAGCAGCAATCTCAAGAAAGGGCAATTTGAGAGAAGATATTGAACCACTCTCCAACTGCTGCCACCCAACATTGCTTTTATCCAGGGAAAGCAGCTATCAGGCTTTTGCTAAGCACATCTTAAATTTCTCCAGGTAATCCTACTGACATTTTTCCAAGGGTGGAAAGTCTTGGAAAACAATTTAACTCTACACTAACTTATTTTTTCCGCTCTATCACTTCTCAATGACATCCTATCAAACACAAAGTAATATCCCAGAAATCTGCTCTAGTAAGAGGCACAGTTGTCTTAAGGAACTGGTGTGGCTCCAGTTCTACAATGCATTTAGCATTGTAGGGTAGTGATAGCAATCCCAAACTGCTCTTGAGAAAACCAAAAGAGAACCCCTTGCTACCAATATATTTTATTTACATTTCAATGTAAGAGTCTTAATAGTTGACAAAATGAAAGTCAATCACACTGCATTCCCATCTATAGCAACAGACTAGCACAAAGAAAACTATACAAGGCATTCTACCCCCTCTTCCATCGTCTCCTGAAGGGTGACAGAAGGGCAAAGTATTTCTAAGACGCCTTATCCTATCTGATCTGCATTTCAATAAGAATGACTGAATAAGAGCATTCAAAAGTTTCCCAAAAAGAACTTCATGAAGCTGTTAGATGAAGACAAGAGAGGATTTCAATATTTACTCAGATGAAGCTAAGAGTCCACAAATGTTAAAAATTGGTCACCCATTTTCTAAAATCATTATCAGATAAACTTACATTTGAAAGCAAAAGAAGTAAGCTGCTCTGTAACTCCTTTCCTAAAATTACAACAGCTACCAACAACAACAGAACATCTGGTGGTTTTTGTGGAACTACTAAATTAAGAGGAGATGAAGAAATTCAGACAAAGACGTACCTTTGTTCTTTGAAAGACAGCCTTAGGGTCCAGAGTCTTGGTCTTTCCAGGATTGTTTTTGTTGGTTTTAATCCAACAGATGTCTTCACATCTTCTATAGCCCCATTTACGCAAACACTGAAACATTTCAACAAAGGGGGAATAAAATTAGACAATCTCTTTGTACAATACACAGAAGTAGAATAAGATATTTCACTTCTGGCATGCCTAAAAGCTTCTTCCTCTCCTGTACATTTTTCAGAATCAGATCAAATTCCAAATGTTAAAGCAAAAGCCACCTTGAAATTTCCACTGTGGTTATTCTAGCAACTCTACTAAATATTTATATATGCAGCACATCATTTCATGTGAAGGAGTGTATGCTTAAACATTTGCTACCATGGTGGAGATGCATTGGCATGACACTAAGCATACATACGGTGCAATCCTATGCATGGTTGCTTGGAAGCAAGTCCCATTGTGCTTAAAAGGGCATACACCCTTGAAAGCCTGTTCATGATTGCAGGCAGATACCTATATTGACAGAGGGAAGTATGGCATGGGAAGATGGCCAAACAAGGTCTCAGATGTAGTGCTGGAAAGCCTTCAGTCAATTGTACTGGGGAATTTCAACATGTATACCAATCTAAGCCAGCTCAGGGCTTCAATGGCTGCCATGACAACTATGAAGCTGTCAATACTTGCATTTGCTTGGCAGTTGATGCCATAGCTGGGATAGAACCCCTAATAGCAGTTTGAAAGAATATCTGGCCAGATGTTGTGGCCCAAGGATGAGAACAAGGCACTTTAGGGGTGTGGCCAGCCACATCTCTTGACCCTTGCCATTCTTGGCTGACAACAGCTCGCTAAAAAGGGCTGACTAAATGGAACCAGCAGGTGATGATATCCAACTCTTCTCTCTATATACTATCTGAATCAGGAAAGGCTGTGCAGGTGCTGAACCACTGATAGACACAGTAATGGGCTGGGTGTAAGGGCCAAATACATCCATAATACACCTACTTCCTAATTCCTGGATGTGTGAACCACCCACCAAACTGAAGTTGTCGGTGGGTGGTTCACACGTCCAGGAATTAGGAAGACGGTCTATTATGGATGTATTTGCTGAAGAAGCAGTTATGTAGCTGGGCAGGTACTGCTTCATCCAGTTCTGTCACTTGAGGTCCAGATGACTACAATGGCTAGTCGTGTCCATTTCCAGTTATAAATGATTTGCCACCTGTGGTCTTTCCTTGACTGAGACAGCCTGCCACAGTTCTCCATGCCCTGGTAAGTTCCCGGTTAGTCTACTGTAATGCACTCTAGCCTCAAGGATGATTCAGAAGCTGCAGCTGATGCAGAATGTCCCTGCAAGAGTCATTATACAATACTGACACTTTGAGAACCATTATGCAATACTGATTCTTCGGGTGTACCAACCTGATGGCGTACCAACCATCAATTTGCTATAAAAAAACCCCTATTCAACACATTACTTTAATGTGCAAAGCCTTAAATAACCCGGGACCCAAACTTGGAGAAGAGCATCTCCCTACATCTGCTGGCCTAGGTTTTGACCTCTTCAGGAAAGTCCCTTCTCATAGTGAAGCTTGTTGTGCAGTGACACAAAACACAGCATTCTCTGTGGTGGCACCCTGCCTGCGCAGCTCATTTCCACTGGATATATGCTTCTCTCCATTCCAGGGTCAGAACGAGATGCATTTTTTTGCCTTGGCTTTTGGGGTAGGAGTGTAAAGTTGAGTGATCTGTATTTTTATGTCTGGTGCTGATCTGCTAGCCTGATTGTATATTTGAATGCTGTTGGTTTTAATGTTGTTTTAGAAATGTTACTGAGTATGGAATAGAATTTTGTTTGTTTTTGCATACTGCCCTGTGATTCTAAGAAATGAATGGCTGCCTGAAACTGCAATAAATGAAAACAATAGCAAGAGACTGTTTTAAAGACCATGCATAAAATTGAACATGCTAGGTCCCTGTTAGCAAAGGTAGGCAGTGGAGTGGAAAAACATTATTGATTTAATGAGAAGAATATTTAGGATACGAGTGCCTCCATGGCTCTTTCAATCAAAAGCACAGCAAACTGCCAGAAGAAGGCACCCTAGTGCTGAATAACTTAAGAGATACCAAAGCTACAAAGAGAAATATGATCTCTTGAAACAGTGCATGGTATTTTTCATGGGTGCCCAGCTGGAAAAGAAGGATTAACATTTGATTGATTTCATATCTGCCTCCCCCCATTAGATAGAAAAATAGTAAGAATTATTCTGCATTTAAAATGACAAGAAACAGACACAAAGTAATACTATAAGGTCTGAGAAAGTATGTGGCCCAGTATACTGGAGCAGGATCTTACCATTCTGCCAAGATCAAGGCCCTCCCCAGAACCACACCAAAGAAAGACAAAAGAACGCGGGGAAGCTAGCTCCTCTATATCTAGCTTCATAATCTAAAAAAGACAGAACAAATAACATTTTAAGCAAATAGAGCAATACACACAACAGGCTCATGGATAGCTAAAAATATAACAAGCATTTATCCTGTAAAGGTTTTTCAAAAAGCAAACTCACTTCATCCCAATTCCAGCACTTCTCATTAGCTGTAATGCCAGTCTCCCTATAGTATTCTTCCAATGGCGGCTCCAAAAGAATCACATCAAACTTGAACTTGAGTTCACGCATATCAAAAGCCTCCAAGTCAGCTTGTAAATACCTATATACACAGACAAAATACAAGGTTGCTTGGATGAATTAGTGCAGTATTTTCCAGTTAAGTTGAAAATCTTTTAGCAGCTACTGACAATGATACATATCTCACACAATGTTCATGGAATGAACAAAATATGTACAGATGAATGGCATTTCAGAGTAAATATCTATTATTTACATACATGAAAAGTAGCACGCACTCTCTGAGAACCCAATTCCTACGGTGAAGCTGCACAAATTATAACATTCTTGGTTTGAGTGAATCACTTCAAATTTGGAAAACTACAAACAATTGTTGACCACCAGACACCTCATTACATAGAAACTGATGGCTGAAATCAGATCTGGCCACCATTATTCTATTAAATTTTACAAATGTTGCTACAAAATTGCACTCCTGGGTAGATGAAAAATTAGTCTCAGAGCACTGTGATTGTTTTTAAATAAGCACAACTTTAATTCTATTTAACAGACTGATGTCCAACTTTACTCTAAAATTCTCTTCAAAGAATTTTCTAGGGTCTCTTCTTGGACAGTTATTGACCTACAAGCAAGGTAGCTTTTGAAAAAAGCACTGTCAGCAATCATAAAAATGATTATTACTACAGCTGGTTTATACGGTGTAACAGCCTCGTCTTTGACACAATTTTACTAACCAGTTTCAAACCACATTTGGTTCATAGAGACTGGTTAGTAAAATTGTATCAAAGAGGAGACTGCTACACCGTATAAATCCCCTTTCGACGCAGGAAGCCCACTACTACAGCATCCCTGATAGGTGACCTTCCAGCTTGCTCAAAAACCTGTAATGAAGCAGTACTTGCTTCAAGAGGCAGTGTATTCCACTGCATAAATTTCTTCCTAGCAGGTTAGTCTTTTTCATGTAATTTGAACCTGTTGGTTCAAGTCTTACTCCCTGAAGTAACAGATAACAAATGCTTACAGGAAGCCCAAAAGCAGGATCCAAGTGCAACACAACTTTCCTAGCAACTGGTATTCAGAGGCACACTGCTATCATGACTAGCAACCTCTGAGAGCTTTATCCACCATACATTTGTCTAATCCTCTTTTCATGTCATTCTAGATCAGGGTGGGGGGACCTTTGGCTCTGCAGATGCTGCTGAACTACAACTCCCATCAGCCCTAGTAATCTTTGAAGTTCATCTTGCTTATTTCATAAATAGAACATGCAAATCTTAAACAGGTGCTGAAAGGGGTTTAGTTAGCAGTATAACAATAATCAATGTTAAGCCAGTCTGAAGAACAGAATCCAGCTCATTTAGTGTACTTACATAGGGGGAGTGTTCGATTTAGATATTAGCTCATCCTTCAGTCTGATAAGCTCTCGAAGCTTTGGATATTCTTCAAACCTGTCTGCTAAGCCTAAGAGAAAAACATGCCATTTTTATGCTACAGAATTACGTTTTCATAAACAGGTGAAGAAGTTTAATTTGACACAGACTCTTTGGCACAAACCCTTTCATTGAACTTGAGCTAGATGCTACAACTTAGTCAAGCATAGAACCACTTTGTGTTACAACCCAAATTTCTACCTGACCTTGCCAAACGCCAGTAATTTCAGTGCACCATTGCATGTAATATTTGAACAGATTACAAATGCCATCTTTTGGGGCAGAATACCCTGCACTAATTCAGCCTAGAACAGGAGAGGAACACACACACTGCTCTGTAAATGCAAAATCAGCTACTTTCACCAACAATCATGTCAACCCTGCCAGTATCCAGTAGCTGTGGAGATGACACTGAGATTTCCCCATGTCAGCCGGACACAGGAGAATCCAACCCATTTACACTAACAGGGATATACTATGTCCTCCTACTCCCATCCCCCAGGCAACCTGCCAGAAATGTCATTTATTTATATATGAAGTGACAATCCACACTTTCATAATACAGCAGAATACAACATACAAGAATAAAATCAACTAAAATATCCACACACAAAACATAATTAAAAACATCAATAAATGCTGATCGGTCAAATGATGTGACATGTGAACCAGGCTAAGAAGTGTCTAAAGTCTTTTTACAGATGTCTGGTTGAAGCCTCTTATTTTTATTTTTAGGCATGGCTACCTGAAATCTAATTTTTGATTTCTGTGTATTACATACTTAGAGGAATTCTAACTTTTAAAACGTATTTAAAAAATTATTTCTGCAAAAGAAATGCCATTGCATTTGGAAGATAGATCACAAATATTTGAGATAGGATTCTTCAGCCAAGACAGGAAAAAGCAGCGATTCCTACCCTCTTCTCCACCCCTGCCCTCTGTACCATAAGTAAACTGTTATACAGCTAAACACCATTCAATAAAGCCTTCCACATAGACCACTAATTTTGCTGACACTACTCTCAAAGGCAGATCTGGAAACATCTGATATCCTGTTTTCTCAGGATAATAGTGAATAATAACTCCTACAACTCTTGCATGCAGAAAACATATGGCAAACATGAAAAACCACTTCATAAATTCATTCATGTTATTCTGACATACCCACATCTCTGATGAAGTTCTGAGGCCTATGTCCAGTATCCACAAAGTGTTGGCAATAATCGTTATGAGGATTTAAGCTCTGGGTCCCCTATAGGAAGAAAAACACCCAAGAACATAGATTAGCAAAATGATGCACATCAGAGATACACTGGTTTTATCATGCTGTTTGCACACGAAGGAACCCAACACTATGCACAGGGTTTGGCTCAATTATCTTGATATCACTTGCAGACAAGTGATCCATTATCTCCCTGCTCGCTATTATCCTAACATGCTTCAATTCTAATGCACAGCGCATCCTGCTCATCCCTTTTTAATGACATGAGGCATATAGCAAATAGAACAGTATAACCACCATTTTAGGCAACCAACTTTGCCACCTTTCAACCTTGTCATCATTGTGCATAACAGAAGCTTCAATGTTGTGGAATGCTGCAGCTTTAGTGTTTAACGCTGGTGAAAAGTATATCTAGGAGTATGCTTTTGTTAATTCAGTATTATTTATTTATTGAATTTATATACCGCCCTATACCCGCAGGTATAACAATCCTAAATTAAAGTCCTAAATTTGTATTTCCAGTTATTTCAGGTGCAATAATGATGTAAGATAGGAGAACAATGGCAACACTGCGGTATATGAATTGGTTACCTTAAGAAAAGTACTGGAATCTTTGTAAATTTCCTCTTCATAAGGCAGGTTCTCTTCATCTTGTTGCAATTCTACTTCATCCTTTGGAAGAAAGCACATTTTATATGAATGTAGAGACAGGATGTTTCTCTTCTCATTATCCTTCCACTTCTGGATGAAAGAAGACTATGAACATTAGCTTCCTGCAACAGCAGATCATGAGTGGTTCCAATGACAGATGTTTTTGGGGGGCAGGGAGGAGAATAAAATCTAATGGTGCCAGAAAGGCCTCTCTCTGTCATTACTGAACCAATTACACCTTACAAATTACATTACAAACTAAACAATCTCCTATATTACACTATTATTTCACTAAAGAGGAAAGATAAGCTTTTTGATGTTGACTGGCTATATGTATATAATCATATAGTAGTATGCTGTTTAAGGCACCAAAATGGTTTCTCCATTGAGACAGCTATCAAACTATTTGTGCACCAGTATTAAAACAGGAAGGGACGCAGGTGGCGCTGTGGGTAAAAGCCTCAGCGCCTAGGGCTTGCCGATCGAAAGGTCGGCGGTTCGAATCCCTGCGGCGGGGTGCGCTCCCGTTGTTCGGTCCCAGCGCCTGCCAACCTAGCAGTTCGAAAGCACTCCCGGGTGCAAGTAGATAAATAGGGACCGCTTACTAGCGGGAAGGTAAACGGCGTTTCCGTGTGCGGCTCTGGCTCGCCAGAGCAGCGATGTCACGCTGGCCACGTGACCCGGAAGTGTCTGCGGACAGCGCTGGCCCCCGGCCTCTTGAGTGAGATGGGCGCACAACCCTAGAGTCTGTCAAGACTGGCCCGTACGGGTAGGGGTACCTTTACCTTTATTAAAACAGGAACAGATCCAAAGACAATTCTTCAAGTCTTAAAAACCACTACATGATAAATTGTGGCCTTAATTATTAAAATACGTAACGTCAAGGTGCTTTGAAAAAGCAAACCTTATTATATTAATGTCTTGCACAGTAATGTTTCAGACCTCTGCATTTCATATAACTCCATTAGAAAGAATGACAGACATATGCTGCTATTATAAGAAGAGGGATTACTGCGACACACTTTAACCTTATATTCTTCTATTTCTTCTTCATCAGCTTCTCCCTCATCTGGATATCTGCGTTTGGCATTTGGTGCAGATGTATCATAAGCGGCCCTGCAAATGTGGAAGAAAACAGTCTAGAACACATCTAATTAACATGATTTGAACAGCAGTTTCACTTATTTCTGGTTCTTATCTCATTGGATATGGCACCATCTTTACTTCTATGGCAAATCAGGACTCTCCCAATTTAAAGCTTACTGGAGAAACAGTGGCATGGATTCGAAGATTAATTCACTTAAGGAAGTCCATGAAATAAACGTTCCCCAACCTCCACTCTGCAGACCAGGAAAAGCCTCTCTAGAAGTGGGGAAGGCTCCTGAATAAGCTTATTTTCATATTATGTTGGACATCAGAAGTGCAAAGAAACTCCTGCTTGACATAAAGTCATACCCCAGATAAACTGTAAATTCAGGCACTATTAGAGAGCTTACTAGAGACAATATATGCATTTACAAATAAGACCACAGTGATTAATACACTACTATTTGCCAAACTCTTTTGTCCTTTACAATGAAATGTGTTTCCAGCTTTTTGCTGACAAACTGAGCAGTCTGCATTAGTCAAGATCAAAAAGAACTCAAGCTCCTTAGTGACACAGCAGTTGACACAATCTCCCTTCTCCCTCTGAACTGCTTACGGTATGAGAAATGCAACCAACCTCTTTTAGTACAAACCTGCATGCTTCCCTCGTTTCAGCGATTTCCCTCTGCTCATCCTTGCTATTCAATACTGCACCAATGCTATCAGCACTTTCAGCCCCAAGCTGGAAGAAAAGCAAAAAACAAAGAACACCATAAACAGCACACTTAGTACCCAACGAAAAAGCCAGAGATGAAAGGTTTGCTATAAACATAACACATTTTCACCATTTCCAGTGGCTTTTTTTAAATAATTAAACCCCACTGAATTCGCCTCTGAATAAGTTGTGCTAAGTATGTAATGGGGCCAAGGGCACCTGAGTAAGCTTTATACCTGAGTAGGGTTTTTAACCTGCGTCTCCCATAAAGTCTTGCCTTCCCCAGCCTGGCTGCAGCCCCAAACACCTGGAGAGCTGAGGGGGGCGCTGTCTTCCAACACAGGCTCTCTCTCTCTTTTATTTTGTTTAATAATTTTTTATTAAATTTTCTTATACAAATTAATCAACACAACCATATTCTCAAATTTCCAATTTTTGAACTTCCACCAGCTCCTCCATCAATCATCCATATTTTCTATTTGTTACGCATTTTCAATATATTATATTGCCAGTTAATAATATCCTTTCATCTCTCTTTCTTTTAACAATACACCTTTGACATCACAAAGCCTCTTTAAAACCGACTAGCGTTGTCTTTTCATCACATATATTTTCCAGATAATTCGTAAACTTTTCCCAGTCCTCGATGAATTTGTGATCTTTTTGGTATCTAATTTTCCCAGTCATTTTATCCAATTCTGCATAATCCATAAGTTTCATTCTCCACTCTTCCAGAGTCGGTAGTTCCTCTTGTTTCCAACACAGGCTCTCTCAATGTACAGTGGTACCTCGGGTTAAGTACTTAATTCGTTCCAGAGGTCCATTCTTAACCTGAAACTGTTCTTAACCTAAACAGCTTACCTTTAGCTAATGGGGCCACCTGCTGCCGCCGCACCACCGGAGCACGATTTCTGTTCTCATCCTGAAGCAAAGTTAATAACCCAAGGTACTATTTTCCCGATAGTGATGTATGGAAGTGAGAGCTGGACCATAAAGAAGGCTGATCGCTGAAGAATTGATGCTTTTGAATTATGGTGCTGGAGGAGACTCTTGAGAGTCCCATGGACTACAAGAAGATCAAACCTATCCATTCTGAAGGAAATCAGCCCTGAGTGCTCACTGGAAGGACAGATCCTGAAGATGAGACTCCAATACTTTGGCCACCTCATGAGAAGAGAAGACTCCCTGGAAAAGACCCTGGTGTTGGGAAAGATGGACACAAGGAGAAGGGGACGACAGAGGATGAGATGGTTGGGTGTTCTTGAAGCTACCAACATGAGTTTGACCAAACCGCAGGAAGCAGTGGAAGACAGGAGTGCCTGGCGTGCTCTGGTTCATGGGGTCACGAAGAGTCGGACACGACTAAACAACAACAAAACTATTTCTGGGTTAGTGGAGTCTGTAACCTGAAGTGTATGTAACCCGAGGTACCACTGTATTGTATTATCACTTGGAAAAGAGCCCTGGAAAGCACACTGTTAACAGAAACTCTGAATTACTTGCTCCTTTAAAGGCAATAAAAACACCGCCGTCATTTATCATCATTATTTATAAATAACACCACCAAACAGATGTACCAGGAAACACACCACCCCTCCCAAAGGTCCCAGAGACAGGAGACTGAACTATTCCTATACAGCCCCCTCGACCTCCCGCCCTCGTCTCCATGGCGACGGCAACCCCCTCTCCCTCCCCACTAGGGGAGACTCGGGCTTTACGTCACAGCAGTGCGCTAATTATGAGACTCATTAGGAGACGGGAGACAAGCCACTCTGCCCCCACCCCACCCCGGGGAACACGCACGCGCCGTCGTCGCTTCCCGAAAGACAGCTGCCGCCTAGAGATAATCGACTCGGGTGTCCAAGCCGCCTCTACCTGCTGAGCGAGGAGCTGCCGGCGCAGTTTTTGCCGCTCTCTGATCTCCTGCAGGCGGCTGTTCATCCTCGTCCGACGGATTCGCGGGCGAAAGAACTGTCGTCGCCTACTTGGCGCCTACCTAAAACGACACTTCCGCCTTCCTCTATAGCCGGCACCATCGACGGTCAGGAGTTTTGCCAGTACTTTCGTAGGAATGAATGGAATATAATGTGCAGAAGTGAATGGAACCTGTGCGACCGCTCTCGTTCCGGTAGCTGTGAGCGGCCATTTTTGTTGAGGGCAGCGGAAACCGTCTGGCTTGGCTGCTTTAGTGTGGGGTTTGGTTTGCCTTTTAATTAACCGTTTCAATGAAAGTTGCTAAAAGGCGCATTAGAAATATGCCACATAAACCAATCGATTCAAATTGTTGTTTCATTATTGAAAAAGCAAGCAAACAGTTTATTTTTCCAGGCAAAAGCAGGTTCATTGTCATTCTTGTTTTATTTTTTTAAACAAATATCTGTATGTAATTGGCATATGGACGTTGTTGGTGTCTACCACTTTCACCTTATTTTTGTATTTTTTGTGTGGTGGGCCTTTCACTACCTTGAATACAGCATTCATATGATGCTGCAGCTGTGACACATCTTCTCCTGGCTTAATTGGAGTGTACTGTACAGGAGTCTTCCGCCTTCTCAGACCTGGGACCCACCTTTAACCCAAACATAGATTTGAGGATTCATTTCTTAAATTTTCACCATGGTGATAGTACTGCCATTGTGACCTTGGACCAGGTTGTGACTTAGTGGTGGGTCCAGGCCCACCAGTTGAAGATCCCTAAATACTGTTGGGTGTATGTAGGCTTGCTTTATCGGGCTGTAGATGCACCATACATTTAAAGTGTGTTGCTTTCTATCTTCCCAGCAGAGAATCCTGGAAACTAATTTAGCCATCACAGAGCTACGATTCCCAGGACTTTTAACAGACTGTAGTTCACAGGGTTCTTTTGGGGAAGTCATGTGGTTTAGATGTATGGTGTGTGCACAGCCAAGTATACCATTATGAAGCAGGGTTGTTTCAAAAACCTTTGCTGCGCAGGTATAAGCAGGTTGACAGTATTTGGAAATAAGCTCCACTATGTTCATTGTTGTCATTCCCAGCGCTGTTTTTCTAGAAAAAGAGGTGCCAGAATAATGACAATGGTGCCCACCTGAGAGGTGAGTTCCGGCTGGAAAAAAGCCCTGGTTATTCCTATGTATTGAAAAAGTATTGTGTTGTTAAATTCTTCATGGTTTTCCCCAAGGGGAACCCTGGACATGATACAGCTTATAGCCCCACATCACAAATGTTTTAAGATTTTTCATAATTTATAAGAATACCTGTTGTGTATTGAGTCAAAGGATTTTATATCTGTATTATTATTGTCTGTATTTGCATTAGGGTAAAGTAACTGCCTTTTGGTTCCAGAGGGTACAGCTACTATTGGTTCATTTAAGCTGCTGTATTTGGATCCTCTGTCTTATTGGTTTCCTCCAAAAGGCAGGACTGTGATTGCCTGATATTGTTCCTTCCAAAATGTATCCTTTCTAGCTAGTTCCCTGTCCCTATAAATGTAGCTCTCCCTTCCTCAGTTCTCAGTCTTGTTTGCTTTAATAAAGAAGTGTTACTACAGAACTGTCTCCAGCATATTATGTCAAGAGAGCTGAAATCACAAACCCCACGTCACAACAATACCTATAAATAATAATGGAAGTGAAACAAAATAATTCAAATTAGGACTTTTAAAAACAGGTATCTGGCATTATTTGTTTAATGTATTTTTTATTGACAATGATATAATAATCGAATAGTACCTGTGCCCTATACAGCTTTGTGTGTGATTGAGTCAATTCAATAATGCATCCTGAATAAATAACAGCAATTGAATTAGTCTGCTGTTCACTGCCACAGTAACTTTGAAGCACATCAGATCATATGACCAGACCACTGTAAGAATGTGGTTAGGGTTGATGGAAAAAGTTCATTTATACACAATATGCTCTGAAGCAGGTTCTCCGTCTCTCACGTTGGAAATAATATAGAAATTAGGAACCAGCATTTCGCTAGCTGAGAACCTCAAGAAGGTATAAATTAAATTATTCTGGGTCGTGTGATGGAGCTCTCTCTGGTAGAGCTGCTGAGAACCTCATTCAAAAACACACTTGTGGGCTTCATGGCACAAGTGGGGTACATTCATCCCTCGCAGTAACAAAATATTAATAGGGAAATGGAATTTGAACAGCTGTGCATCCCCTAATACATTTTGACCCACCTCAAATCATAGAACCAGACCACCAGGAGACTGCTCCCTGTGAGCAGCTGCATACTACTGCACATTCCAAAAGTGGTCTGTGTGGATATCCTCATACCTCACCTTGGAAACATAAATGCAAAGAAGGAATTAGTTTCACCACTTCTGCATCCATAAATAGACTTTGTATCCCCCCAAAGTATTATCTGGACCACTCAGAAATTGCCCTCTATGAGCTTTTATATCCCAGTGCTCAATATTTGATGTGGTTTTATAGATTTCTGTTATATCAAATAACTGCCTGGAGAACAAATGCATTCTACTTCATTTTGTCAACTCAAGCACGTGGAGCCACATAAATACAATTTGGCAGTATTCAGCAAAAATGAAGCGTTTTATGTCCATTTGATTTCAGTGGAACGGATGATCATGTTCAATATTAATATCTAGAACAGCTTTTTGCAAAGGTTTAACACAAACAAGGATATTTGTTGATCGTTGCTAAGCTGTATGAATATATGATTTTCTTTTACTAAACTGGATCTCCCACCCTTAACATTGAAAAAATAATGCTTTAGTGAACTGCCAAACTGTCCCAGTCATATAGCTACTACAATATCGGTTCCCAAAACTGCACAACTCTGTTTTGAAGTGAATGGTGCTTAACTATTAATATCATTTTACATGGAAAAATTAGGAACAGTTTTTCTAAGGAAAAATGCATTTTTAAGTTATGGAAAACATGAGCTGGCTAAAAAGTAAAATAAAGTATCAAATAACAAACCTAATTTTGAAATAGATATGCACAGTCATATCAGGGAGCAGCTAGACACATTAGCACAGGGTGTTTGGTTACTTTTCTAGTAGGAAATGCTATTTTGTCACTTGATCCACATTATAAGGAAATAGTCAGGACATTCCTGCTGTGTGTGAGGCTAAGCTTCCTCCTTGGTTTTAGCCCCCCTGCCTGCCTGCTCCGCCCCCCCCCCAAGAGTTATGCTCATCAGAATGCATTTGACTACTGGAAGACAGATAGGGAAAATTAATTTCAAGGGTCACTACGGAAAGTTGAGATGCTACATCGCCTTGAATGAACAGAATAATGGCACTTCCAAACCACTTTCTTATAGATCGCATGATTAGCACAAGTAGCTCAAGTAGCAAAACGATACCTTTGATTGAACAGAAACGCAAACCAAACAGCTTTAGTTATCTCTTCAATAAGATTGTGGCTGATACCTCATCATAGCCATTATCCATGTGTTGTGTGAAGCGCAGATCAATCTCTTTTTTCAAGCTTGGGTTAATAGTTTTGTGACATTTAATTTTTTTTTTTCATATTTCAGAAGTTCAGCATTCCTTCCTTGTACAATTTCTGCACTGGAAAACTTAGCCTGTCCAGTAGTGAACTTAATCAAAAAATATCCATCCTGCTGCACCATTGCTAACAATTTTGTTAATGTTTGCTTTGAAATTGCTTTTTATTTCATTCTTAGAAGACTGTGCTCTCCTACTGATACTTCTTTTTTTGAAAAAGGTGGGAAACTGAAATACAGCTATCTTCCCTCACATGTGAACCGGATATCGTGCTATTGGCATTGAGTAACACACCATGGGACAAAGGCTAAGCAGATTTGGCCTGCCTAGAACCTGGATTAGAGCCCATCAGGGAATAATAACAATAATAACAACAACAACAACAACATACATGAGATCCAATGTAGATTTGTACATAAAATCAAGTGCTCCTGGCAACTAATTTGGGATGCGTGTGTTCACTCACTAAATAAAAAGGTATGCATTACTGATTTATAATGTTAACAACATAATGGATATCTTCTGTTGTTGTTCTTTTTTTAAAATGCCTTTTTGTGATTTAGTACTTCCTGAGTTACCAGCTTACTACTTTTACCATCCTGTAGATGGAAACTTCATAGAGAAACTTCATCTCAAACTACATCTCTCTTGTACCGTTAGCTGTAATGAATATGGTGGAAGTCCCTACGCAGTAACTGAATCACTTCCTCTTGGATATTCAGACTTCCCAAATATATATATCCTCTGAAATGATGAACAGAGATTTGTGTGCGGGAGTATTCTATTTTTAGAACTGTCTCATAAGACAAGGTAATTTTATAACACTCTCAATGCTGGCTGTGGCACAGGGGAGGATCACACTGCATCTGAGTGAAAAATATTACGTTATTGGAGTTTTCAAAAGTATATACATTATAGGAAATCTGCACTGCATTGTTTTTTGTTTTAAATAAATGCTGAGCTGAACTTTGTCCGTGTCCAGTCAGCTAGGGTTGCCCTTATTCACATTTTAATTGGAGAGAGGAATGGTAGAGCCCAGGCACAGCTGAATAATTTGAGGCTCAGATTATTTAAGTGGGAAACTTGAGCTCCTGCTTAACCCTCTCTCCTTTTGAAATTCATGGGATGTAATTTCTTGTCCAACAGTAGGGCATACTTAGAGCACAATAGTGAGTTAAATAACCATAAGTAGGGGCGAAACTAGGCTTTATTTCACCTGGGTCAAAGACCCAGCTTGGCACTCCCTTCCTCCCCTAGCTAGGGCACTGCTTTAAGAGACTTAAGTTGCAAGCCACACTCCTCACCCACCATGCTAGGGTGGGGGATTGGATGGGGTGGAAGTCTCCCTTTCCTATCCCATCCAGTCTCCCACCCTAGCATGGTGAAGTCTCCTTCTCCAAGCCCAAAACAGCTCAGCTGACATCACTCTGGAACAGATCTTCCCAGCACAAATCAGCTGAGCATTATGATCACACCACTCATCTAAAGGTGTATAATAGGCTCAGTTCACAGCTTTGAGTGAAGGTGCCGCCCCACTCCTCTCCTTCCATGTGTTCATTTGTACTCAAATTAACACGCAAACTGTCCTATTATCACCTGCTAATGTCTACACATCAAGCTGCTGCTAAAGACACAACTGCAGTGGCCTATTGACAGACCTGTTAATTCCTCACGGGTGATTTGCGCTTGGATTTTCTCCTTCCTGCCTTGTGGAACAATGCTTTGGAAACCCCCCTGGCTTTCAAGAGCAACCTGTGATATGGTGGTAGGAAGGTTCAGGCGGAGGTGCTGTTGGATTCAGGACCCCAATACTTGACACCTTGCCAGGACCTCCTCAAAGCTGGAGCCAGCCCTAAGGAAAGGTTGCCATATGTACTTCGCATAACTCTTCTATGCTGTACTTTTTGTGAGGTTTTAATTATAAGCTGACCCAACATGAGCCGAAAAATGAGTGAAATATAAACGTAAGAAAAAATGAATAAAATAACTAACATAATTTGCAGCTGCACTGTGAATGTGCTGCATATTTGAGACTCGTGTCGTACTCCACAATTTCACATGTAGATGAATGAAAATTTAGGCAAACGCTTGGTTTGATTTACTTTCTCCGTGTGACTCAATGAGGAAAGCATTGCAGCCAGGCAAATTCCATGGGTATGTTGGAGGAATCTGAGTGGCAGAGGACACACTTTGCATGGAAAAGAGTAGAGCTGGCAGAGACTTCTGTCTGAAACCCTGGAGAGCAGCTGTCAGCACTGTAGGCCATACTGGGGTAGATGTTTTTTCTTCTTCTACCTAGTCCACACACTCATTTATTATTATTCCCCTGAAAAATGCTTCTCATTGAACTGGTTTCATTCTGAAAGTAAAAGCCCATTGCAGATTGCTT
The DNA here is from genome assembly GCF_027172205.1 of Podarcis raffonei. Taxonomy (NCBI): domain Eukaryota; kingdom Metazoa; phylum Chordata; class Lepidosauria; order Squamata; family Lacertidae; genus Podarcis; species Podarcis raffonei. The sequence goes on from NC_070610.1 coordinate 53,046,762, forward strand.
CTGCATTACCTGACAGTGTGTCGATCTGAAAACAGATATAGGTGGTCGCAGCAATGAGGGGTCTCCTCTCCATGCCTGCCCAATGATGTTGTGATATACCAAGATTGCAAGGGGAGGGTTTTCAAATGTGTAATCCGATCAAGGGGAGAGTTCTAACACATACCAAGTAACCACACCCACAAATCTGGATGGTGGAGCTACAACCAGTCTAGATTGAAAGCAGCCTGTTGAGGATGAGCATGAATCCAGGTTGAGAAAAACTACATTTTGAGACCACCAGCAGGCAAGTGTATATGGAGCCTAAGGCAGCTTCTTGTGTACCTGCAAAGCCAGGTGGTTGAGCAAAGTGTCTAGGCAACCTAGGAGCTTTAGTTTCCCTCAAATTTCACAGCAGTATTTTATACCTACCAGGCACTCTGCATATTATAAATAATTGCAAAAACATGTACGCCAGACCTAAATGAAACCAAATGTGTTGGCTTTACAGTACATGGTAAAAGATCTGTCAGGACCGTCAGCCCTTCTTTTTGCAAGTATAATTTTCCACTGAAACCACCAGTGTAGAGAAAATCGCATATTTTCGTCCAAATCGCACAGCAATCTTCTGGTTAGGTTCAACTGCAGGACAAGCAGTCAGGACAATCTCCAGTACCTTTCAGGCTTCACAATGATCTTGCATTAGAACATTTGCTAGATAATCTTGTGGCATGCTTTCCTGGCAATTTTACCTTTTAATCATGTGACAGTTGCTATAATATATATGCACTAATACTAATGCTAATACTGTGGGAACACTTCAATGAAAGAAACAAAAGTGGAAGGGACATATGATTGAAAACCTAAGATGTTTATGCCACTAATGGTAATCACTTGTTGTTGGAATCTGTCTGTCTTGGGAAGCAATGGAGGAATGCGCCTTTGGGTTTGAAGTCAAACCACTGGAGAGTTACAGCGCCTGCTGTGGCTGTAGAGCCCAAAATGGGAGATATGTGTTTTGTTCCAGCTGGGGCAAGTGAAGGCATCTGTTTCTGATGCTGCAAATGCATCATGCTGTTGCTTCTCTCTGCGCTCCTCCTGGTGGTCATTCCTCCTCTGGTCAGTGCTGTGGATACATAACCTGACGGTCTGTCTCCAGGCACTGCAGTCTTCTGCAATGGATTCTCACATGGCAGGGTTGTTGCTACCAGCTTTCATGTATTGTTTGCAGACATTTTTGTAATGCAGAGTTGGTCTGCCAATGGGCCTGAAGCTATCAGCATGCGGGGGTCGATCGGCCAGCTGGCTAGCCCCCATCTGGGTCGTCTCCTTCCAGTTGTTCCGCTGCGAAGATCCATCAACCTCTGCTGTGACATAAATCAGCAACCCAAGCCTCCCAGACCTGGGCACACTATACTTAGTGTAAACTGCACAGCAGACGAGAATGAGGCTGTGAATGCATACTACGAACTACGGATTTCTTAAACATAAATCAAGACAAAGAAACATGTCTCTCCTGTCGTCCCCTCGGAGAGAGAGTCAAAAGCAAAAGCAATACAGCGGAAGTTCAGCTTACGCCAGCAAACAGTGCATTGAGTTCAGCGTCACAGTAATGTGACAAATAATCCCATGTCTGCAACTAAAGGTGGAATGGAAATTTCCCAACAACCTCCCCCTTTCCATGTAACCTGCGATGCAGTATTTCAACCCAACTTCAACCGCTGTACATAAACCTTAACAACTTTAGACAACAGATCTGCAGGAATTTCATTTCCTGGCATGTAGGACACCTGAATAAGTCCTTTCCAAAGACACTCCCTTGCACGATGTAGCTTTATCTGCAAGTACTTGGTTCTTTGCTTGCAATTCTCTGAAGCTAGCAAAGCCAAACAGGACCTATTGTCTTGATACACCTGTATAGGACATTTCACATTAACCCTGAAATCCTGCAACAGTTGCAACAACCACTCACAATCCATAAGTGAATATGACAATGCATTGATTTCAGCTTCACAATAACCCCATATCTGCAACTAAAGGTGGAATGGAAATTCTCCTATACCCTTTTGGAGAGATGAGCCATTGCCATAGCTGCCTTGCCAATTTGCTTGTCCAGCTCAGCGTCAATGAAGAGGTTGCTTGTAATGGTGGAATTCAGATAGATAACATTGTCTACCACCTCAAACAGGTGGTCATGAATGCTGATAATAATAATAATAATTTTTTATTTATACCCCGCCCTCCCCAGCCAAGGCTGGGCTCAGAGCGGCTTACAAGCAATAATAAAAACAAGATGAATGATTACATGATGCATGAAGTGTTGGTGACATCCTGACCCAGAATGTTGGTCTTCTTCAGGCTGATGGCAAGGCTGAACTTCCCTGCAGACTTGGGCAAAATGGTTGATGAGTCCCTGTAGAGCTTTCTCAGAATGGAAACAACATCTGGAAACATCTCTCGGGTAAGGACCCGCCACACTTTTGTCTTAGCATAGAGATGTGCCAAGTTCAACAGTTGAGCTGAAAGCATATGAAAGGACCAGGGAGAAAAATATGCCAAAGATAGTTGGGGTGAGAAGATTGTCCTGTTTCATACCATTCTTTATTGGAAAGGTGTCTTAGGGTGACCTGTCATCCTCATTGGTGCTGTGCATGTTCTCGTGGAAGGGACACTAACATTTTGTGAAGCTTAGGAAGACATCTTGTTGAGTAATCAATTTCCCATAATATAATGCATTTTTGTACACATTGTTTGGTTGGAGAATTGCATTGCAAAATTAGAACATGTTTCAGACATATTTTCTTGGCTTTGTGTTCTTTGGCCAAATTTCCTTTCTAATTTTAAAGCTGCACATCTCAAAAAACAAACCTACATAGATTTTGCAAGAGTTACTCCATATGTACACAACTGATACTGAGACCAGACTTTTATCTTCTCTCAAGGGTAATTCAAACATAATAACATCACATCTGCTGCCTATATTATTTTGATTTGAAGCGAGCTTAATATAATTGCATAGACTGCATGCTATAATTCAGAGTTATCTCCTTGCACAAGGCAACAGGAAAGTCATTTTATTGTTTTATTTTTGTGTGCCTATCTTTGTCATATGCAACCTTGTTTAGTTTACAGCAGTGATGCTACTTAATGCCATGTTTTCCCTCTACACTTTCAGCACGAGCCAAAGCATTTTACTCACAAGTAAATCATACCAAGTTCAGTGGCATTTATTCCTAAAGCAAGTGTGCCTAGGATGACAATCCTGCACTACAATCTTATACGTTAATTCAGAAAGATGTCTATCTCCATCACATTTTGACTGTTAGTCTTCCAGGGCTCAGCAAACTTTTTCAGCAGGGGACCAGTCCACCGTCCCTCAGACCTTGTGGCGGGCCAGACTATATTTGGGGGGAGGGGAATGAACAAATTCCTATGCCGCACAAATAACCCAGAGATGCATTTTAAATAAAAGGACATATTCTACTCTTGTAAAAGCACGCTGATTCCCGGACCATCTGCGGGCAGGATTTAGAAGGTGATTGGGCCAGATCCTGCCCCTGGGCCTTAGTTTGCCTACCCATGGTCTTCCCCATGCAATTAAAGAAGGGACAAGCTTGTTAACTCAACTATCTCTGTGGAGTCACAGTGCTGGAGAGCAGGAGCTAGCCGTGCTCTTCTACGATCATTTGAGGTTATAAATCAATGTTGAGGAACCTGTGGCCTACCAGATGCAGTTGGACCAGAACTCCAAGCATTCCTGACCATTGGCTTTGTTGCTGGGGATGATGGGAATGGTAGTTTATTCACATTTGAAGGGCCACAATATCCCCATCCCTATTCTAAATCATGCTGGGGAGGTCTACATGAGTACAACAGGCTCCCTGCTGTAGACATTTGTCCTCCAACCAGCCCATGGAGAGTGGTGGAGACAGACATGCTGATGCTGCAGAAGAGGCTAAGCTAGCATGCTCACCCCGCTGTCCTTATCTTTTGAGGATCATAACCCCCGAAGAGGGCCTGTGTTCAATGTGGATTTCTCCTAAGCAAGCAAACACTTGCTATCACTCTAGAGTCATATACACCGTTATTCCAAGATAAGTCTCATTGAGGATCACCTGTAAATGCTAACTGGATCAAATTTCTCCTCCATCCCCAGGTCTGAGTACACATCCATTGGACTGCACTGCTAGGCTGCAGTTGACGCAAGAGACTACATATTAAGAATCCAGCAATCTGGGCATGAAGGCAGATAAACTGTAAGCCACAGCCTGATTGCAAAGTGATAGTGTTTCCCAGCCCGAGGCTCACTTTTATTATTAGTATTATTGAATGTATACCTCACCCTTCCTCCCAAAGTGGCCCATATATAGCCCCATTAGGCACAGCCACAATCTTCAGACTTCATCAATCATATTTTTTCCTGTCGGGTTTGAAGATACCAAAAAGCTAGCATAAGGATGACACACCCAAACCCCACCTTTCAGTAACAGGGTGCCTCTGAACACATGAGATTTTTCTTCAATAGTCAACTCCTGATTAGCAGAAGTTCTGTTTCAGTAACTTTGATTAAGAAGAAAAGGGGGCTTTGTTGTTGCTGCTGCCAAGAGCTAAGGAACTGAGAGTTGGAAACCCTTACAGATCTATGGCAAATCGTCCAGAGATTTAGCAGTAGATCTGGGCCTTCCTCCTGCCCCTGTCCTACTTTTGCAGCATGCCCAATTAAGCCCTGCACCTGCAAGTGCATCTTTGCACTCTACTTGCAGAGTTTACAGCTAGCAGAAATTTGAACTAAGCCAGGCATCCAATCCAGTCTATAGGACACTGTGATGGAGATCTCCTTTTATCCCTTGTCTGCTGTTGTAGGTCTGGAAGGATGAGCTCATACAACCCGTTGGTGTTGCTGCTATCATTTGACAAGCTTTTAGAGCAGGGAACTTCCCTCAACATCTTGTAGATGAATAGAAAATGATCTATTCATAATGGCAGACACTTGTTGGGGCTGTGAAATGACCATGGAATAGCTGAAATCATATGAAAAACTTAATTGTGTGAAATGAATTTACTCCATAGATTACAGGCTTGAACAGAATCGGGATGCCCATAAGATGTGCATTGTGTTCACTGACATTGGTAGGATCCAGAATTGTATTGCCCATATGAAGCAGCAGTTATCAAGTTAGCCAGCGAAAAGAGAGATTATTCAGAAAACCAGAAAGATTTAAGAACTACTATGTCTCACACTTAGGGCAATGGTAGTAAATCTTCCTCTGTTTTTGTTTTTTACCCGCTGACTCTTGGCTTTTCAAAGAACCCCAATGAGCATTTAAAGTTTTCTGTGGTAATGCATCTGGCAAAATGCCAGTATTGTTTCAGCTCCAAAAAGCTGGTTCAACAGTGAACTTTCTTCCCTTCCAACCCAGATAATAACCTCAGCACATTAATTTCAACACTGTTGTTTCATTTAGGAATTTCAATACATACACTGAACAGAACACCAAGCGCAGGAAAGTGCCTTGAGTGGACCCTTAAGCAGAACATTTTATAGCAGAGCTCCCAAAGGAAATTGTTTACCTGTTCATTCATGCATCCTTGGAAACAAACTTGGAAAAGCATATCTGTGTTGCAGAATCAGAAGAACAGCTTTGTGTGCATTCTTGACTTTTGTAACGTCTATAGTACTTTTATGCTCGGAGCAGCTTTATCAGTTCTTGAGAATGCTGTAGAAGTGAAGATTAGTACACAGACATATGAAACATTATATTAACATGCAAGTGTAAAGCCAGGACATTCTCATGCTTGAAGACATGAGTTTCTGGAGGTGGGGCGGGAAACGTCCTTGTTTAAATGAATACAGGAGGGGGGGCGGTAATTTCAGAATGGAGATTGATGTGTTTGAGGGAAATTAAACACATACAATACTTCCTGCACACCCAGTTGTTCCCAAAAATATACCCCCAATTGGTTTGACCCCTACATGCGGGTTTTTCTTGTCTCCGAAATTAGCTATATTTACACTACATTTTGCCAAACAAAAGAGCTCAACAAATTATAATCTATAATAATGCTTCCAATTTTTAAAATTATAATTGGCCCAATTTTAAAATGGCTTTTGCAGTAGTATCTTTTATGGGCCTGTTAAAGACATTCCTCTTTCACCAAGCTTTCGAAATGGAGATCTTCATCCCTGTGGTATATGAATTCAGTTTGAATTGATTTAATGTATGTGCTGTTTAAATTGTATTACTATATGCAATTGTTTTAACTGTTTTGATATATGTAACACTTTTATTTATGTTTTTATTATAATAAAACCCACTTTGGGATGCCTCATAGGAAGTGGTTCATAAATGAAATAAATAATAATGCAATCTGATAAATATTTTTATTTGTATTACTACTACTACTACTACTACTACTACTACTACTACTACTACTATTTAGTATTGATTGCCTTTAGGAATCACCCTTCCTCATACAGGACCAGGTGGCTGTACAACAAAATTAGAACAAATACAATATGAATATATTCACAAAGTAACCATCATTAAAAACACAATCCACACATTGCTATTCAATGCAAACATTGTCATATCAGACTGAAAAGGCCTGGGCAAACAGAAGTGTCTTTGCTGACATCTAAATCCCAACAAAGAGACAGAGGCAACTCCAGGGGGAGATCATTCCAGAGTTGCAGCAGCCCCACTTGGGAGAAGGCCCTTCTATGAGTCCCCTCACCACGAATTGTCTTGGAAGCTGTGAAAAGAGGCCCAACCCTGCCATTCTTAAGAACTGCAGTTGGCTGCTGTCACCCACCTAGAGATCCAAGCCCTTCCATTGGATGGGGAGCAAACCTGGAGGCTTCAGGTCATTTCTGGGAGTCTGGCAACATTAATAAAAGAAGAAACTGGGGCAGCTTCCTCAAGCTTAGGCTTTGAATCCTGAAATGGGGGCAGGAGGGGGCAGAGGGGACCTTGGCAGAACATTGTGGGCACTATGACACCTGCATGCCTATATCTATCTATCATCTATCTATCTGTCTATCTGTCTATCTGTCTATCTGTCTATCTATCTGTCATCTATCTATCTATCTCTATCTATTTTGTGGCCACACGAAAATGGGGTATGCGTAAGTGCCGGTGGGTTGTATGTGTACTTGTATTGAAAACAGCAGCATACAGACACTAAGAAAACTGAACAGAGGAGAAGGCTAGGATCCTAGTTTCATATTAAAAAAAACTAAAAAGCTTTAGGGTACTTGAATCAGGGTCGGTAGGCAGTGGAGTGCTTTAAGAGGCAATGTTACATTCTCCTAACTTGCTGCCTCCATTCAGAACATGGCAGATTAATTCTTCACTAGCTCCAGCTCCAAGGTAGCCCCACGTAGAGCGCATACCAATAATCCAAATGCGAAGTCACCAGAGTGTGAGCTACTGATATCAAAGTATCTCCAGCTAGGAAATGCTACAGCAAGCGAGCGTATAAAAAGAATAGCCAGCTCCAGGTGTAGCAACTGATAGTATGTGTCAGACCAGATAAGTTGGACCCCACATGGATGATAAAGTTAGAGCACCATTCTTGACACCATCTCCACCAGCTCAGTCAGGGAGATTGTTAGGCAGTACTCAAAAATCCCTGCTCTTCCTCTCTGACCCAGCTGCAATCCCTCCCATTCTATAACAAACACCAGGGTGTCTTCCTCATTTGTGAGGTGTTCCTTAAAAGCAGTATCATGGATGAGAGAGGTTTTACTGTACACAGACCTGGTGTTTAGCAACAGCATCACAAAGTGGGAGGGCAAGTTGGTTATCACAACCCAAGATCTCTTGGTTGAGGGAAAGTCTAGAAGGAGTCATAGCTTGTAGGCATCTGCTACCCCTTCTCCGAAGGTTCCTTAGAAAATGCCACATGTGGCCATGCAATAAATAAAAAGGCAAGTCTATATAGTTACTTCTAAATACTAAAAGTTGTTAATATATTTTGTCTGCTGTTTGAGATGAATTTTAATTGCTATAATTTTTGGTAACAGTTTTGAAAACTGTAAATGAAAGATATATGAGGAGGAGGCAATAGCCCCTAAAAGAAAGTGATTCAAATAGTTTTAAGGTTCTCCTCAAATAGAAAACTGCAAATATCCACTCCATACATTCAAAGCATGTGGTTTCCTGCAAAGAATCCTGGGAACTGTAGTTTATACCTCTCAGGGCTACAGTTCCCAGGATTCCTTGGGGAACGCAATGTCCTTTCAATGTGCTTTTAAGACAATGGGATCTGTCAACACGATTGCTAACGCTTATAGAATGCAGCTGCCATAACCCTTTCCTTAAAAATCTATAAATATGCTTTTCATTAAGCCTTATTTTCCTTTGCATCCCCATTTGTAGCCAGCAAGTTCAAATTGCCATGTTTCATAAAAATCTTTTGAGTTATTTGTCTATGCAGGATCTGTAGTTTCGATACTCAGTATTTAATCTGGAGAAATGTTAAGCACTAATTTGACTTAGCTGACATAGCTCAAATCAGTCAGAACAAGATGGATTCCCCCGCCACATCACAGTTTTTAACGTATCTGTAATTGCAGGACACCTTCAAGGATGGTCTATGTAAGGAGATTCTTCTTCTTGATGAACAATCCATAAACAGCAGAAACATGGAACAGCAGATCCACCAGCCTGCAGCTGATGCCTTGACAGTTTGAACAAGCCAGGTTGGAAAGTGAGAGGCTGTTTTATTTTTTATTTTTATTGTCTTGCCAGCTTCAGGCATAATAACTGTTTCTAAAAATAACTTTTAAAAACCCTCACATTTAACATGGGATGACACCTTTATGCGTTCTCTTGAGTTTGGGCCCACTACTTGTTTGAAGTAGAAGCAACCTCCATGAAAGGACTGCCCTGTACTCAGATGTTTTGAGTTCAGGCCCTGCTCTTACCACCTCCTCAGATATGGACATAACATGTGATGGAGGTTCCACATATATCCAGCACAGGTGCTGATGAAACAATGCAGAGGTTCCCAGCTCCATTTGCACTTTCAAAGTCCTCTGGATCCTCTGCTCTTTGAATGGCTCTGAAGGACTTGAAGTGCGTTCCTACAAGCAATAACAAGGCATTTAATTTAGCAGAATGTATTAGCCATAGTGAATCAGAGAGCCAGCGTGGTGTAGTGGTTAAAAGCGGTGGACTCGTAATCTGGTGAACCGGGTTCGCGTCTCCGCTTCTCCACATGCAGCTGCTGGGTGACCTTGGGCCAGTCACACTTCTTTGAAGTCTCTCAGCCCCACTCACCTCACAGAGTGTTTGTTGTGGGGGAAGAAGGGAAAGGAGAATGTTAGCCGCTTTGAGACTCCTGAGGGTAGTGATAAAGCGGGATATCAAATCCAAACACTTCTTCTTCTTCTTCTTCTTCTGATACAGTCTTTAACAAAATTCGTTCTTTTCACAGTTCATTTTGGACACACGTTTATGTCTCTTGTCTGCGCTTGGATAGAAATATTTTCCACATTGCTCTTTGTTATTACTTATTAATATATACGATCTTGTTTGCCCACTACTGATTTGTATTGACTTACTTATGTTACGGCTCACAGGAAAGAGACTATGTTTCAAATAGTTGCGCCTGAATACTCAAATACATTTTTTAGAACCAATGTATAGTCTTTCTTGACCTCGGTAATATAGTAACTTGACAAAACCATGATTAATAGAATATCCGAGAAGCCATTTCATATCCAGGCACAGATTACTGCTAAATTAATTCTTATATTCCTCCGGGCTGTTGCAGTGCCCTGGGAGATATTTAATCCCCCTTTTACATTTTGTATCTAAATTGCTATCAGGTTTCCTAAAAGATGCCTTAAAAATTCCTGCAGGAAATATCAGAAATACCTTAGTATCACTATTGCTAACAAGGAGTTGGTATTTCATTTTTTAAAAAAAATACCAGAGGTGAAAAAGGTTCCAGTTATTCATTCATTTAAGTATTTCTACACTGCTTTGCATTTACAGAAATACCAAAATGCTTCATACAGTAATAAAACATAATGAATCTAACAACAGCAACAATAATAAATTTACTAAAACTATCACAGTGACCAGTAATAATAATAATAAAAGTCAGGGCAAGCCTGGGGGAACAAGTATGTCTTCATTTGGTAGCATAAACACCCTTGAGTTTGTGCTTGCCTAATCTCAGCATAGGGACATGGGTGGCGCTGTGGTCGAAACCACAGAGTCTAGGGCTTGCCGATCAGAAGGTCGGCGGTTTGAATCCCCGCGACGGGGTGAGCTCCTGTTGTTCGGTCCCTGCTCCTGCCAACCTAGCAGTTCAAAAGCACGTCAAAGGGCAAGTAGATAATAGGTACCACTCCGGCGGGAAGGTAAACGGCGTTTCCGTGCGCTGCTCTGGTTTCGCCAGAAGCGGCTTAGTCATGCTGGCCACATGACCCAGAAAAACTGTCTGTGGACAAACGTCGGCTCCCTCATCCAGTAAAGCAAGATGAGAGCTACAACCCCAGAGTCGTTTGCAACTGAACTTAACTGTCAGGGGTCCTTTACCTTTACCTTTTTAATATCAGCGTTCTACATGGCAGACACCACAATGGAGAGGACTAGGTGAGCCCCATCTCCAGACTGCAGCAGTTCCCATCATTTTTTTCTAGCAAAAAGGGGTATTGGTAGGGATCATCCATGCCATATACCGGTATTTAATGTACAGTTAAAGCATAAGGCTTCCCCCAAAGACTCCTGGGAACTGTAGTTTACTCCTCACAGAGTTATATTTCCAAGCACCCTTAACAAACTACAGTTCCCAGGATCCTTTGTGGGAAGGCTTGTGCTTTAAATGCATGGTGCAGGTGTGATTGATTGATTGATTGATTGAATGAATGAGTCAGTGTGAACCCTTTGAATCCAAGGGTGCTTCCAAACTGTTTCTGGGTGGGATTCAGTTGCACACTGGCAAATATACATTGCTCAATAAAAGTGGATTTGGCACTCTGGAGCAACAGACCTGTTTCTTCAAAAACATAGGACTATCTGAAGTTAGGAAAGTGACAGGGAAATGCACTGGAAAGTGTGAGATAACAATTGCATGAGGCAATTACATCCTTCCCTGCAGACAAATTAGAATGAACATTCAGTAAACAGATAATCTGGGAATGAGCTGTTGCCATCGTGCCATTTTCAACGTGCTTTCTTTTTACATAATTGCATCTGTGTCAGAGCTGAACCACAGGCAGGCATCAGGCAGGAGTGGGAACCACGTCTGAAGGTCAGAGCCAGAGAACAGGACAAGACAGATTATTGCCCAGGCAAAATCCCAACGTGAAAATAGTATAGCTTCTCAGTCAGAAGATCTGAAGTATAGGCTTGCACTATTTGCTGAATATGTGGATTTCACTGGTATCTGTGGGAGACAGAGCTCCTTGAATACTACTCAAATCTATTATTATTAGTAGAGTTTCTTTGTCTTGGTTCTTAAAAAGCAAATCTTTTGTCTTCACGCATTGTTGCAATTCTTATTGAACACCAAATTTTATTCTTGGTGAGCGACAAATTACATTCTTGACGTTCTGGAATGTTTCCCAGAATATATAATTAGCAGATCTTTTCAGCAATTATTTTCTAATGTGTCTATTACTTACTCTAAATTTCTCATTAATAAAAGAATTGTCAATGTGTTTCAATGCATGGTAAAGTCTTCAACTATCCTTTTAGCTTAGACTCAGTAATGTAATGAAGCAAACAGTGGTTTTCTTTATTCTACGTAAAAGAACATTTCAATTATAAAAGAATTGAACTTTACATTAGAGGAAACTGCTATTTGCAGTGCCCCAAGAGACCCCACCATGCTTAGCTTTAATATAAAGTTCTTTTGTGAGGGGATCATGCCAATCTGTGTTTAATAAAATATTTTTTAAAAGTTTCCCAAATAAATAATTTACTGAAAAGCTTTTAATACTTCCTCTTGCTAATGTTATGATCATGTTACTTTCCATCATTCACTTGGACTGCAATTCTATGAATGTTTACTTGGAACTAAGTCCCACTGTATTCCATGAGATTTGCTCACTAGTGTGGGCAACCTGTCCAAATGAGTGGCTGTTGTCCAACTCCATTTTCTCTTGGATGTCCTTAATTATCTAGATCAGGGGAAGCTAACATGGTGCCCTCTATATATTTTGGACTTGAACTTGCAACGCCACAACCAGCATGGCCATTGGTCCAGAATTATGGGAGTTGTCCATGACGTCTGGGAGACACCTTGTTGGATACCCCTAGTTCAGATGCAAGATCCATTTCAATCTGATGCAGCCTTGATTGTTCTGAGGGATGACCTCTGTTGAAAGAGAGGTAGGTGGAATGTAACCCTTTTGATCCTGCATGGTTCAATCCTTTCTGCCCCACTCATGTTTTTAACATATTTATCAAGGTTGAAGAACCTATGGCCCATGCAGGCTGCATCTAGTTTGCTGGTGGCCCACCAGTCTGTGACAAAATCAGGCACCTCTTCTCCACTTTACAGGGGGCACCTTAGAAAAGTAGGACCCATTGCAGCACTAGGAAATTGCTCAGCTCAGCACTGAGATAGAGAAATCCATTGCCTCTATGTGAGTGTGGTGTATGCCTACATGTTTATGTGTATTTATGTGTGTACGACACATTAGCTTTATTATAAATATACAAATATTTCCCAGAAAAGAGAAGAGTGCTGCCTGACCTAAGTTTAATTTTAGCCTGTTTATACAAAGGATTTAAAAAACAACAACTCCTAAAATGAACACACTAAATTCATATGATCCTGTGATGGAAATGATGGGACAAGAACTGCAGGGATACTTTCTGCATAGTCACACACAACTCTGTTTATTTTCAAACTAGATGCATCAAGCAAGAAGCTAGAGGCCTGCAAGTTGTAGGTTTTTTTCCCCACAGCGGTACTTCTGCAGAATATTTTAGCTTTTTCTTTTCAGATGAAACCTTGGTCAATGGTGCTATCAGGGCAGAGGTCCAGGGGTCCATTCAGATGAATGAACAGGAAAGCCATAAAACTCAGCACATTTTGAATTATTATACATGACCATCTAAGAAGGAGAACACCTGTAGGACCATTGAGTTCAGAGAAACTAAGGTTACTGAGCTGCACCATTAACCTTGGAAGGAAAGCAGTAACTGTTGGCTGCTTGCAGTTTATCTCCATTATAAACAGTGATGGCATACAGCCAGGTCAAATGAAACTAAAAATTGCTGGCCTGTGAATCTGGGTTCTCCACAAATCTGGATATGTTTATGGGAAACAAATTTGCACAAAGCTGAATATTGTTGTACACCCTATAATTTTGGGGGGCTGAAGCGATTTAGTTAGTTGCAGTGGGATACTTTAAAAAGTTCATTTGCAAGGCATGTTGGTGCTAAAAAATTCAAATCAGCTCTAGAGGCAAGGAAAACAATTGATACATTCATACTCAAAATTTGAAAAAGTTAGTCATGACTCTAAATTCAATGTACAATTACCAGGGAGTATGCCCCATTGAACAAAGTGGCACTTACTTTTAAGTAAACATGTATAGGCTTCTGCTGTAAGGCTGCAATCCTGTGCATGCACTACTTTGGAGTATGTGCCATTTAACATAAATGATTGTGCTGTAAATCCCACTGAAACAACTAACATTCAATTGATTTCAATGGGATTTAGTCATAGCTAGTAATTGGGTTGAAGCCACTTCCTACGAAGGAGCAGAAGCCAGCTGTGAAAGCTTAATGTGAATGCCTAACTTTATAAAGCAGTTAAAAATGGCACATTTAAGTTATGATACATTGGGCCAGAGATTTTGGATATAATATACGATTGGAAGATTGGGGGAAAAGTATGGAAAGAAAATATAAAATTTACTGCATGTATTACGTTAAAGGAAACTGTTATGAAAATGTTATATAGATGGTATATTACACTGGTTAAATTAGCAAAAATGTTCAAAATAAGTAATAAGTGTTGGAAATGTAAAGAAAAAGAAGGATCTTTTTATCATATGTGGTGGGAGTGTAAGAAAGTGAAGGGTTTCTGGGAGATTATTTATAATGAATTGAAGAAGATGTTGAGATATACATTTGTAAAAAAACCAGAAGCCTTTCTTTTAGGAATAACAGGAAGAGAGATAAATAGAAGGGACTGTAAACTTTTCCAATATGCAGTAACAGCGGCAAGAATATTAATGGCCCAAAAATGGAAGCAGGAGGATCTCCCAACTCTGGAAGAATGGAGAATGAAACTTATGGACTATGCAGAATTGGACAAATTAACTGGGAAGATTAGATATCAACGAGATCACAAGTTCACTGAGGACTGGGGGAAATTTACTGATTATCTGGAAAGTATATGTGATGAACAAACAACGCTAGTGGGATTTAAAGAAGCTCTGTGAAAGTTAGAGGAGTATTGTAAAAAAGGAAAATAGGAGAGGGTGGGTATATTAAAAGGCAATATTAAGTTTAGGGAATGCGTAACAAAAATTTAAATATGGATGATTGACAGAGAAGCTGATGGAAGTCAAAAAGTTGAAATTTGTGAAAATGAATTGTTATGGTAAATTTGTATAATGGAAAATTGAATAAAAATTATGGGGGGGAAATGGCACATTTAAAGCTTCTTTAATATAGTAAATGGAGATGAGCACATGGTAGAGTTGTCCTGGATCCAGGCATCGTCAGGCCTTGTGGAATCTGAAGTAAGAATCTTGGAATGTGGGGAACACACCCATAGATGAAACAGAATGGCATAAAAACAACAGGGCAATTGAAAGCTAGGCAAGCATCTGGAATTGCCTCTGAAAAAAAGGGAGAGAGAAACTGAATGACATAGGTATGAATGGGAATGAATTACATTACAAAGACAAACCATGAAACTGCTTTGTATGGTGTAATCGTATTAACTCCAGTGGGTCTTTGTTTATTTACTGTGGAGCAAGTGGCTTGAGGGACTAAAACTTTTTATGCTGTGATCCTAAATACACTACAGTTTCTGCTGACACCAATGGATTTCCCATCTAATGTGTCTAATGGTATGACCAGGGGTGGAATTATAACCCAAGTAGAAGACAGACACCCCATCACACCCCTTATTTGAGCTGCTGAACATTATACATAAAATCGTGGCTCTGCATAAACCACCATTCAGCTTTCAGTACTCGGGACATGAGGTGAACCAAACGAACAGGTGCATGTACTATATATGTATGTTTGCATATGTACGTATGTGGTAGGTGTTTTGGAACCTGCTGTAGTCTGTGAATCTGTCCATCTATAATCATTTGATAGAAAATAAATGTTCTGGAAATTTTTATTTCTAACTATTTCAGTTGGTTTTCTGGTGAATTTAACGAAAGTTAGTCTACGAAATTAAAAGACGCCTGCTTCTTGGGAGAAAAGCAATGACAAACCTAGACAGCATCTTAAAAAGCAGAGACATCACCTTGCCAACAAAGGTCCGTATAGTTAAAGCTATGGTTTTCCCAGTAGTGATGTATGGAGGTGAGAGCTGGACCATAAAGAAGGCTGATTGCTGAAGAATTGATGCTTTTGAATTATGGTGCTGGAGGAGACTCTTGAGAGTCCCATGGACTGCAAGAAGATCAAACCTATCCATTCTTAAGGAAATCAGCCCCAAGTGCTCACTGGAAGGACAGATCCTGAAGCTGAGGCTCCAATACTTTGGCCACCTCATGAGAAGAGAAGACTCCCTGAAAAGACCCTGATGTTGGGAAAGATAGAGGGCACAAGGAGAAGGGGATGACAGAGGACCAGATGGTTGGATAGTGTTCTCGAAGCTATCAGCATGAGTTTGACCAAACTGCAGGAGGCAGTGGAAGACAGGAATGCCTGGCTTGCTCTGGTCCATGGGGTCACGAAGAGTCGGACACGACTAAACAACAACAAGTCTAAATAATAACTAGGGAGACTGGCCCACTCTTACTAGACAGCCCCTCCGATTCCCTTTTGGTCCTAAGAGCGGTCAGCAGTTTTCAGTGGCTGGTCCCATAGACTTGGTCAGGACACCCTCCTAGCGTGGCCAGGCCGTTCTTCAACAAGTTCAAGAGAGCGTCACTGGGAAACTGGCACATCTCTGGGAACTGGCACGAGGCACAGAAGGGGAAATGCCGAGCAGACACTCCCCCTCCCCTGCCTAAACCAACTTGGCTCCCGGGATGTTTTGCTCAGGACGCGCAGGCGCGCGCCAGGATTCCCGCATTCCAAAGCAGGACAGGAGGTAACGGAGCGCGAGTCACGTGCGCCGGTTTAGCGGACTTGGGCGCAGGGGCCGGTTGGTTTTGCGCAAAAGGATAGAAAGAAAAGCTGCTGCAGAAAGGAAACCGGCGGCCCTACCTACCGCCTCCACTAATAAATTTTCCCAGTTTCTCTCAATTCTGGTCCATGGGGGGGGGGGGAGAGGGGCTCCCGTTTGCCTTATCCTGCCCAACTTTTCCCCGCATAAGGATGACGCGACTGCCAACAGAAGATGCCTCTCGTCTCGCTCTTCTTTCTGGTTCGTATCGATACTTTTGCGTCGGATCGCAGCGGGCCATGGTGCGCCCCGATTCCTTGGCAGGCTCGCGGAAATCTCTCCGGGTGGCCGATATCTTCCCTCCACCTCCCACCCGACTTCGGGTGCCTTGTCCCAGATGGAGACCGTGAGCTTCTCCGCTGTTCTCCAGCTCTGCCCGCAGCCTGAGTTTGCCCTTCTCACCTCTCTGCGCCCTGGTGATTTTTCAGGGTTCAGCTGGAACCAGAAGAGCCTCGAGGGCTTAGTTTCCCTCGCCCGGCAACGTCAGGGCTCTCCGAATACAGTCCCGTACTCCGTCTCCTGTGCACGTGCAAAGCGCTTGCCCTCCAGTAATCATCACAGCCCTCTTCTCCATACTTGCCATATGTGCCTGACTTTTTTGGGAAGTCGATCCATCTCCGAAGATGGGCTTGTCAGTTCGCCCAGCCTCCAGAAAGGATCCTGAATAGTTCCCGGACAGGCAGAAATGCAAATGGTGTGGCTTTCCTGCCAGCATAGGAGGGGGAAACGCTTCACCAGTGGCATTAATGCAGATGCTGGTATAGCTGTGAAAGGTATATATGAATCTCCCAAACTGGGACTGGAGAGGGGCGTCGTCGTGGGCGGCAAAGAACATTCCCATGTGGGAAAGAGTTGCAACTCCTAAGCGCACTTTACCAGGGAGCGCATTCCCTGGGACTCAGTGGCGCTGACGTTTGAGTAAACACGCCGGGAGTCGCGCTGTGACGAGCCAGGGCTGAGCCGCAGCTCGCACGTTACACAGATGGCGATGCGAATGGCTTGGATCGAGCCTTCGTCATTCTCAGAGGAGACCCCCCTGGAAATCAATGGGTTTGTTATGACTTACTTAAGCCCCATTGATTTCCGCGGATTTACCCCGAGTATGACGGAAGTCTGGATTCAAAATATGAACAGCGACGGCGAGACGATCGTTGGATCCAGACTTGAAGGAGACCCCCTTGAAGCCAACTGGGATAATTGAATCCTGACCAGCAAGGCTTATTGATTCCCGTGGGTTCCCTCTATGGCTACGTTTGGATGCCAAAGGGGAAGATACAGATGATGATGGGTTGGATCCAGATTTAGTCACGCGCAGAGGAGAACCCCTGAATCAAGTTAGTCACGACTAACTTAAGTCTCACTGCTTTCCGTGGGTTTACTCCGACTATGTCTAAATCCAATACCTTAAAAAGCAACTAATTATTAATATTATTATCATTATTATCAACAACGCCGTCGTCGATGTCCTTGGGTGGACGACGGCAGCTTGCTCTGAGGCAGCTCCGTGGGCGCGAGCCGGGCCGTGTGGGGCGGGGGGAAGGAGTCGCGCGCTCCCCCGCCGGGGGGTGGGGGAGGATTAGTGGGACGCCGCGCGGCCCCGCCCTCTCCTTCCCCTCAGCCAGGGCGCGAGAGCCGAGGGGCGATGGACCAAAGCGAGCGCGACTGGCACCATGACATTCGCGCGCTTCTTCCTGGCGGTGGCGGCTCTGGGGACGCTCGCTGAGCCGGGCGCTTCGGAGCCGGCTCGCTCGCCTCTCCCTTTCGCCCCGCGGGGCTCTGCCCACCAGCCGCCTCAGGCGCGCTCCCCGCCGCCGCCGCCTCTGCCGCTCCAGCACCACCAGCCCGCCAGCGGCTGCCCGCGAGGCGGCGGGCGCTTCGTCAACGTCACCGAGTCCGGCGCCGAGTGCCTGCCCTGGGCGGACGTGCCCACCTTCCTGGAGAAGACGCCTCAGGGCAGAGGGCTGAGAGGGCAGCGCAACTTCTGCAGGAACCCCGACGGCAGGAGCAGGCCCTGGTGCTTCTTCAGGAACAGCCGCGGCAGGGTCGACTGGGGCTACTGTGACTGCAGGCAAGGTGAGGAAGAGGAAGGCGGGGGGGGCAGGTGACAGGAGGGAGAGCGAGACCCTCCAACAACGGCCCTATTTGCTTTTGTATTCTGCTACCTCCCCCTGCGTCTATTTCTCTCTCCCCCGCCCGCCCGTTTTTGGAATGTAATTGTGCATTGATGATGATGATGATTAAATACAGGTAAGTACTTAAAGGAGCTCCAGGTGGTATACATGATTTTCCCCCTCCTCCTCACAACATTCCTGGGAGATAAGTTAGGTTGAGAAACTGTTACTGTCCCAAGCTATCCCAAGGACAATGGGGGTGCAAACCCAGATTTCTGGGGTCCTTATCTGGCACTAACCACTACACCACATGCCTCGGACTTCCCTATAACCAGACAGTCAAGTGGCTCCTTCTGTTTAATACAATAACTGCAACTGTATCTTCCTTGTTTCCAGGGCCAAACTAGATAGTAAATGATGGAGGGGAAGGATTGAGGTGTAGAAGGGCACTCAACAGTAGACAAGGAAGTAGCCAGAGTGAGGAGGGAGAAGAGAAACCCACCTTCCTTCAAAGCTAATATTTGAATTGGGGTGGGGTGGGGATTCCCATTGGCACCAATGTGGGATTCCCCCTCCCAAGCCAGGGTGGGGATCCTGCAGGCCTCCAGATGTTGCTGGACTGCAGTTGTCATCATCCCTGACCAATGGCAATCTTGACTGGCGCAAATGGATGTTGGGCTCCAGAAACAGTTGGAGAGGTCCCTCACCCCTGGCCCAAAGCAAATTGCAGACTCAGAGCAGTGGTTTTTCTCCCAAGGACACCAGTGTCTCTCTATACATCTGCCCCAATCTCAATAGTTAGGAGAACAACAATGCACAACCATCACAGCTGCTGCTATTTAAATTGTTCAAAACCTGCATAGTGAAGCCATAAAGTGTGGGGTAGCAAACTTTTGTGTGATAATCTTTGGTGTGAGAATAGGGTTGTTACAAGTCTACAAGACTACCCCTTTTTTCATCCCTGTGGAACTTTGGAAGTTTGTGAGTCTGTTGTGGTGGATGCTCTCTGGCTACCAAGCATAGCCCTGCATCCTTCAGGCTATGAGAACAATTGTTCAGGTGGGCACTGCTGAGCTGGTATTCATTAGCTTGCTCTAATGGGACAAGGTTAATTCTGGAAGAAGGGCTGAGTTGGTTAGGCAAGTTGGTTGCTTGGATGCTGAGGTCTCTGTGTGCTTGTTGCCCTTGTTAGTTGTTGGGAAGTACGTGTTGGTTGATTTTTGAAACTGTTAATATTCCAGCATGTACTGTGTAGTGTTGTGTATGTGTGTCAGCTGTTGCGATTTATGTATGAGAGAGAGATGCTAAAGACGAATGCTGAAAGTCTATTAGAATGCATTGTTTCTTTCTGAATGATATGTGGATTTCTAAATGGCTGGTGAAATGCATTCAGATGAATACATTCGAATGTATGTTGTTTTTAAAAATTATGTCTGGAGACTGAAAGTTCCTGTGTTTGGGGGGGGCATGGATTTCTGTTGTGAGGTTTGTGTGTATGGCCTGCAGTATGCATTTATTTAAACATTTATATCCCACCTTTGAATTAAAAAATGAACCTTTAAGGCAGCTTGCAGATAATTCAAATTGTGACTGTTGGATGTAGGCATATTGGTTGCCCCAGGGTTGGGAGGATACCCGCTGTGGTGTTTTGTGCATTGGCTACTGGAATTTATGTGTCCTCTGATGACATGCTTTAAGTTTGGCTCATGTACATGTTGCCTGTACTAATTGATGTGTATTGACTGTTGGGTTGTGTGCCTTCATTTACGACTTTTCATTACAATATTAAACTTATTAATCACCTAATATTAATAGTCTCTATGTGATTTACAATACTGTTTTGAAGATGCCATTTGTTATACAATACCTTAGTGGTATGTTTACTGTTGACTACTTCACTTTTAGGGATGCGGGTGGCGCTGTGGGTAAAACCTCAGCGCCTAGGACTTGCCAATCGTTAGGTCGGCGGTTCGAATCCCCGCAGCGGGGTGCGCTCCCGTTGCTCGGTCCCAGCACCTGCCAACCTAGCAGTTCGAAAGCACCCCCGGGTGCAAGTAGATAAATAGGGACTGCTTACTAGCGGGAAGGTAAACGGCGTTTCCGTGGGCTGCGCTGGCTCGCCAGATGCAGCTTGTCACGCTGGCCACGTGACCCGGAAGTGTCTCCGGACAGCGCTGGCCCCCAGCCTCTTAAGTGAGATGGGCGCACAACCCTAGAGTCGGACATGACTGGCCTGTACGGGCAGGGGTACCTTTACCTTTACCTTTTACTTCACTTTTACTTCTTGTATTTGTTTCAATATATTGCTTAAGCTCTCAGCCATGATGTATGTGTTAGCTAGTGAGTTTTTGCAAAAAAAAAAAAGCACCAAACCCTACAACTAGATTGCATGACTAATTAATTATTTACTGTAATTTATTTTGACTGATTGCAGCATACAGTAGTTAGTTGTGATCTTCGGGGGGGGGCCAGCATATTGTGTACTGGTAATGTGTGAAATATGTGTGTTGGTTGGTATTCTTTTTTACAGTACAATTCCACACATGTTTATGTGAAAGTAAGTCCAATGGGACTTAAGCCAATGTAAGTGTGAATAGGGTTTCAGTCTTAGTTACTTGTGTTTATGCAAATGGACTGCTACCAGCTATCCCCTTCACTTTTACATGGATTATTATTTCATTTATAACTTACCTTTCCATTGTAGAACCCAAGCTAATGCAAATAGGGTTCTCAGGTGATCTCCCACTGAGACACTGACCAGAGCCAGATTTGGTTAGGCTGCTGCATCATGTCCCTTCAGACAATGCCATGTAGTGATGCCCTGTAAAGCTGGGAGAGGGGGAGGGCTGGACAGCAGTCTTGCATACTGAGGAGAATTTGCCAAAAGGTTTGGAGAAAGTAAGCCTCCCAGGTGGACACAGTGAAGGCTGCTTATGCACATTAAACTTAAGTTGTTAGGGAACAAGGGGTCGGCCTGATTCCACAGGGCAAGCACTCTCTGACTCCAATGTCCCCCCAGGAATCAGATCATGTAAAGTTCAAGCGTATGACAGAATGTCTCCTGTTGTTTAAAGTGCCAGTGGAAAGGTGATCTGTGTGTTTTCCAAGCCAATTTCTTCCAGAATTATTTAAACTGGAAGGCTGACTCCAACCTTGCAGTTTGTATGCCTGAAAAGTGGGAAGGAATTTACACCCAACGGGCCAGGTTTTCCTTCTCTGCATTGACAACCAGTTTGAGCTCCTCTGCTCAAGCAGGAATCTTTTTGTTCATCTGCACAACATTGCTTTCAAGGGGGTGTGCACTCTAGATGCACATCCAAATGCTCACCCTAGTTGTAAGCACTACTTACAGCTCTAACATGGATCCAGCTTAACCCTGCAGATCTTGAACCAAAAAAGATTCAGCATAGGGTAATGTGCAGGCTGGAAAAAAATAAAAGGATAAATGAAAAGGTTCTTCTGTTAGCCCTGCCTTTCTTCTCTCTTTCTCCACTCCCTTTAATTGTTTTATGGGTCCACACTAAAGAGGGTGTAACAACACGTAAGTACATAAGTAGGACCTGCTACAGCAGGCCAGTGGCCTATCTAGTCTGGCATCTTGTACCCATAGGCATCTAGCTGGCCCCGTGAGAAGTCTGCCAACAGAACTCAAGTGCAAGAGAACTCTTCCCTCCTATGGTTTCTGACAGTTGGCATTGAGGACAGCATAATTACGGTACCTGGCAAGGGACAAATCATGATCACAAATGTGGTTTTCCCAAGGTGAGGCTCATCCACTGCACTCTAAGTAAGGGCTTATCCAAACTAACCTTTCCTCCACCCTTTCCGGGCAGGGTCCATGCTTTAAGGCTGCATGTCCAAGCAGCTCCCCCACCCCCTTTTCTTTTTTGCTGTGGAGCAGTCCCCATGCTCTTTAAAGCTCAGTGGACCAAACTGCAACCCACGGAAAACCTGAATTGATGCTTGTTCCGATTGAGTGCTAAAGGGTAGGTTTTCATGGGGAAAGCTCCAGGGCAATGAAATGAAATGTTTGGACACAGGCCTTTTAAGTGTGGACCTGTGCCTGGAAAGAGTGGGGCGGCGGCAAAGGTAAGTGTAGATAACCCCTTAAATTTGTTAATCCCAGTGATTTCTCCAAATGTGGGAAACTCAGCTGCATAATTTGTGATCCAGCAGGGTTATTCATTTGTATCACATACAGGAGCTATGATGTCTTCCATATATACAGGTGTACCTTCATTTTTCAAAATAATTATGAGACGGTGTCTAAATTTATCCATTTTTAAAGAAAATGTAATTTTTGTAGTGAAGTCTATTAATATACAAATCCTTTGGATGTATAATGTATTGACTGTAGTAAATGTCAAACTAAGATGGATCTCATTTTCAATAAGTCTCCTAGGTAGTTTCATAAGCAGGCGATGGGGTGAAAAATTATATTAATAAAAAGAATCTATCAGAAATAGTGCAACAGATGTACTGATATATGTGGTTTCATCACCACTAAGGTTAAACTGTTATTATTTTAGTAATAATATACTGTTCATATATCTGACAGATGCCACGTCATTTGAAGTTCTCCTTGCCTTTCTTCAGCATAATCATTTACAAAGTTTTTGAGATATTAAAGATGAGAGAGGTTTATTGATACGGCTGGGCGATTTAGCTTGCAGTCACCAGCAACTACATTTCCATGCTACAGCTTACTTTAGAGCAGAGGTGGCCAATCTCTTGCACTCCACAAGTAAAATCCAAGGTAAGATTCACAGCCCTGCCCTCATACCTTGGTTTGACTTTGTTGTTGACAGGTCAGTACAGAAAGGTGGGGAAGGTATGTTGGCCAGGCTCATATTTTGCAGCCAAATCTCCTGAACCTGTCTAGGAGTGTTCCTCCACATGCCCTCACAGTCAGAGGCAGTATCATTCTAAATACCAGTTCCTGGAAACTGCTCGAGAGGAGAGTGTTGTTATGCTCAGGAATGGCTTGTGGGCATCTGGTTTGTCACTGTGAGAACAAGATGCTGTACTAGATAGTCTACTGGCCTGATCCAGTAGTGCTGTTCTTATATATCACTTGCAGCACTCACTGCATACTCTTGTTTTGCTAGATCATGCCCCATTTTACACAGAAACCCACGAATGAAGCTCCATTTAGTTAATAAGAAGCTTCTGAGTGACTGTTGTAGCTAGTAGTTCTGATAGCTAGGCTCACTCATCTTTCCTCTCGCAGCACCCGGTTTCTTTTTGGACTTAGAGCATCAGAGAAGAACAAGGACATAGCTGCTTGCTGAGACTTGCTTGTTGCTTCTTATCCAAAAAGATGCCTGTTGATGTCAGAGGGAGGATCTCAGTGGGAGGCACCGAGAGAGAGTTGGAAATGAGTTCTTTTACATTACAGTGTTCGTTGGTAGCTACTGGAACAAATAACTGCTATAGTCATCTTGAGGCTTATTTCCATATGGAGCTTTTTTCATCGGCTTCTTTGTGAGCCAGTTCTTCAAGACTATTCAGAGTCCATCAGGAGCAAACCAGCTGTATGTTTCGTCAGTCTGGCTGTGTTCCATGGCATTACATTTATTTGTGGTAAGCACTGTCACGCTAGGTGTAAACATTTCCTTCCACAACAGACTTGTAGCATGAAGCATGAAGCACTTCTCCATATGCATCTTGATATAAACATGTGGATAGATCCATGCTTGAACATATTCTTGAAGAGTAACATGGGTACTCTCAGGGTACTTTAGGAAGCAAGAATGTGGTTTTGAATTGGAACATATTCTATATTATTTAGTTAGTTATTATTTAATTTCATTTATGAACCTCTTCCTGTGAGTCATCTTAAAGTGAGGTACAATACAACAAAAACAAACACAAAACAATTATACAGTGGTAGCTTGGTTTACAAACTTAATTCGTTCAGGAAGTCTGATCTTAAACCAAAGCGTTCTTAAACCAAGGCGTGCTTTCCCATAGCAGCGGGGGACTCAGTTTACGAATGGAACACACTCAACAGGAAGCGAAACACGTTCTTATTCCAAGGCAAAGTTCACAAACCAAAACACCTGCTTCCGGGTTTGCAGCGTTCTTAATCCAAGTTCATAAACTACCGTAAGTGGTTCTTAAACCAAGGTACCACTGTATAAATAAAATGGTTAAAGCAATTACATATAAAACAATTAAGCAACAACTATCGCATAAATAAGATCAATTTCAAATCCAATACAGATACTGACTAGGACAACAATCTCTACTTAGAAGGCTTGTTGAAAGAGGAAAGTCTTCAATAAGCACCTAAAGTGGCATATAGATGATACTTGTCTGATATACAATGGGAGGGAGTTCCAATGGGTAGGTGCTGCTACACTAAACATCTGATTTTGACATTGTGGGAAATGGACCCATTCAAAAGATGGCATCTGCAGGATTGGATGAATATATTGGAGATGAGTTGATCTTTTAGGTATGCTGGTCTCAAGCAGTTTAGGGCTTTAAGCACCATTTCCAGCACCTTCAACTTAGCCCAGTAGCTAGTTGGCAGCTGTGATGGGTATATCTTTGCTACAGATATGCATATACTACAGATTAATAATCGATAGTAAACTAGTAAAGATTTGTCAGAAGCAAGGCCAAAGGTCATACCTCTTACCTCCGATCTTCGAGAAATGGATTGCAACACGATTACTATTAAGGGAGAACACTGTTCCTTAGAATGCTTGGGAGATTATAGCCTGGTCCACACATCACATGAAAAATAAACTATGGTTTAAAGCATGGGTGGCTAGCCCTCAGTTGAGGGGCCCGATTCAGTCCCACAAGCAAATTTTTCTGAATGCTCTGCCTCCCCCTAGGCACCACCAATTTTGGTGGGAGCAAAAAGGAAAGAAAATAATGTGAACACAGTACTGGGGGCCAGTGCCCTGATGGAGATATCAGTTTCTCCCTACCTCATCGTCAATTTGATTATTTGATGAGTGGAGAGAGAGCAGTAATCCTTCCTCCTCAGCTGATCAGCACAGGACAGCTCATGGGTCGTGTGTGACTGTGTCTGCTTGTGTTTATCCTGTATAAATGTGAGAGCTACGAGCGTGAGGCGGGCATGGCCACTGGGACATTATGGTGAAGGGTGGGTGACAGACGATGATGTTGATGGTGCAGCCCCTGGAGGTTGACCAAAGGCCAAAAAAGTTAGCTACTCCTGGCTTAATGAGCTGCATGCTAGTTCATGTGGCTCAAAGGTCACCTCTTATGTTCTGCTTCGCTCTAGAATGCTTTGGCGCTGCAGGGTGGAAGCAACCCAGAGGATGACTTCACATTATGTGTGAACGTTATCATTGTGGTTTGTTCACCACTCATGGTCTGTGTGAAGGAAACAAACTATGATTGCTGATTTACATGTAATATGAAACCATCTTCTTGTTTGTTTCCTCTGTCTTGCACCAAAGCAAGGAGCAAAGCAGGGACTTTTCAGCAGCATGCACCAGCGTGCTGCTTGTTTGCATTTAACCATAGTTTATTTTTAATTATGGTCTAATGTGTCATGCAAACTGGCCAGGGCAGAATAAGAAAGAATAACCCCTGCAGCCTGGAATTTCCACCTTCATGTATTTACCCTGCAGCACATAACAATAGAATGTAAGTGTTTTCCACTTGAGATCATCTAGGAATGTAAATGCATGTAATTTTAGATCTGTTACAAAATGGATTCTGGAATATAGTGTCATTCAAGCTAGAAGTTGCTGGATGAATGATAGATGACTCTTTCTGGAGGAATAATTCTATTTATTTATTTATTTATCTGCAATTATGTAACTAGGAATTTTTTAAAATACTTTTTGGAAATACTTTCCGATCTCATATTGAAGTTTTGGTAATGAAAGTGGCTAACATTAGCCTGTTAAAAATAACAATGAAATGTACAGATTCTTTATAACAAAATAATAGAACAACAGGAATATGCTCATCGTGAAAGCAACAGCAGTATCTAAAACTATTTCTCAGCTCTCAGTGGTCTGGTCTCAAAGGCCTGTCAAACAAATCTTTGCTGATCTTCTAAAAACCTAACAAAGTAGAATTTTTTTCCTATTCTTTCTCTAATCCAGAAATCGTTGAACAAATTTAAAAGAGTACAGGGTGAAGGCCAACTTAATATGGAAGTCTTTGTATTGTACTTTTTTTCTGAAAGTGAGATGGCTCCTTGGGAGCCATTCTCATTATACCCCTAACCCCCTCCCCTACTTTAATTATTTCCAGCTCAATAACACATGAGACAATTAGGTCACAGGCCATTACATGTCTTTTATTTCCATGGAATCTTAGATCATTGATCAATGAGCTGTAGCGCTGTGAAGGAACTATTGCAGACAAGTACACAGCCAATACATACATTGCTTTGGGACTTTCAGATTTCAGGAGTGATAAATATATAGGAATTCAGAAACCCTCATTTGTGTGTGTGTGTGTGTGTGCGCGCGCGCGCTGGGAGGTTGATGGAGCTATATTGTATGCATAAAGGACATTGATTTTCAGCAGCAGTAAAACAGGTTGGAATCAGCTGAGAGTTTCTTCTTGTCTGCCCTCTTTCATCTACGTTCCATGCTTGGTCTTGCCTCATGCAGAGCCCATGACAAGTGTTAACCAAGTAAATCTCATCCATGCTAGTCTGAATTCTCCTTTCCAGCTTGCACTGGAAAATGTAACACAATCTTCTCTAAAGGGTAACAGGAGGTATCAAATACTTCTGCTTGGGGCCATTCCAAAGGAGCTCTAATTGCCAGGCTGAATATAAACAGCGTGAACTGACTCTTGGTGACTTCAAGTTTAAAGGTTTGGGTGGAGTCCAGAGCAAGGCACATCAGAATCCCCACTGAAATCACTGCAACTTAATTGATTGGAATCCAAAGCATGGCTGCTTAAAGCAAGGTCTTTCATTCTTTGAAGCATTTGGAGCAACTCCTTGTCCCAACACCCTATTGTAACTAAGCTGAAATGGTGTAACTGAAATACAGTGGTACCTCTGGTTACAAACACTTTGGGTTACAAACTCCACTAACCTGGAAGTAGCTGCTCCTGGCTGCAAACTTTGCCCCAGGATGTGAACGGAAGTTGCACGCTGGAGGCCCCATTAGCGAAAGCACGCCTCAGGATAAGAACGGTTTCAGCTTAAGAACGGACCTCTGGAACGAATTAAGTTCATAAGCAGAGGTACCACTGTATAACATGTATTATTCTTTACCTGTTAACTCCTGTCTCCATTTCCCCCTTATTATTTTCTTCTTGTATCTATTTGTTTAGTAAGCCTCTTGGGTTAGAGGTTTGTTAAGCCTATTCTATGTAAGGTGCCATGTTCTTCTATTATGTTATATAAAGTAAATAATAGGAATCAATTGCAAGGAACAATGTTTAGAATCAGGTTGTTAACTGAGTGCATCTGCTGGTCCCACTGAAATACTTTTGATTTTAGTGGGCTTAAACACAAGTAAATTTCCTTACATTGCAGCTAGAATGACTATTCCCTTTATTATAGTAAAGGTAAAGGTACCCCTGCCTATACGGGCCAGTCGTGTCCGACTCTAGGGTTGCGCACCCATCTCGCTTAAGAGGCCAGGGGCCAGCGCTGTCCGGAGACACTTCCGGATCACGTGGCCAGCATGACGAAGCTGCTCTGGCGAGCCAGCACCAGCGCAGCGCACGGAAACGCCGTTTACCTTCCCACTATAAAGCGGTACCTATTTATCTACTTGCACTTAAGAGTGCTTTCGAACTGCTAGGTGGGCAGGAGCTGGGACTGAACGACGGGAGCTCACCCCGCCGCGGGGATTCGAACCGCCGACCATACAATCGGCAAGTCCTAGGCGCTGAGGTTTTACCCACAGCGCCGTGACGCAGGGAAAATGTTACCTTGTTCATTCTCCTTGACCTCTCAGCAGCTTTCAATACCATCAACCATGGTATCTTTCTGGAGTGGCTGCCTGAGTTGGGGGAGGGGTGAGTAGCAGTGCTTTGTGGTGGTTCCAGCCCTAGATGGATGGACATTTCCAAGGGAGTGATGCTTGGAGAATGTTTGGTCCGGTGGAGCCTTCAATGTGGGGTTTCTCCGGGCTTGATTTTATCCCTTACGCCAGAGCTTTCCAAACTTTTCATGTTGGTGACACACTTTTTTAGACATTCATTGTTTAGTTCCAGCAGTAACAGGACCAGAAGACATCCAAAGCAGCTATCATGTCCTCTCAGGGAACCCTCATGTGCACCATAGCCAAGGTTAACTTTGTGTTTCATGTGAAACAACCCATATAATGTTCTGCATAGAACTGAATAGTTTGCATGGGTGTGTAGCTAGAATGTTTTGAAACTGCTTGTGGATTTAAGGGCTAGCTATCTCAGTATAACCTGAAATAATCTATGGATCTCGATTGTGTAAAAAAGTCCTCAGGGCTAGGATAATGCAGTCAGGAATTTTTAGTGTCGCAATTACATGGGATCCATATCTCTCCTTCTCTGACCTCAACTATGTGCTGTGGCATCTTCCTTTCCTTTTGATGAGGAACCTGTAATCCTTCAGATGTTGTTGGATTCCAGCTCTCATCAGCTTCATCTGGCATGGCCAATGATCAGAGAAGGTGAGAGTTGTAGTCCAACAATATATGGAGGGGTTCAGCTTCCCTGTTCTGTACATAGTGAACAAGGTAGTAGCCTGCCTTCCTGATGTGCTGTTTGTAGAGAAGAATGGTCAATGGTCCCTCTAGAAAAAAAGAGATCAGCCCACAGATCAATACTAAGCCTAGCTGAAGGTTATACTGAGGACTGTGGCTCTAATTAGGACAAATACGTTGGTGGCTTAAGAGCAGAGCAAATGAATAAATTCATTGTATGTAATATTGGCTATTCAGGCTGGTATAAAATGTGATCCTATTTGAGTGGTCAAATTATAGAGGGAAAGAGTAAGGGACCTTTAACGAAATCCATAAACTCCAGCCCTTTACGTCCTTTAAATTTAGCCAAAGCTCACATGGAATACACTTCTGCCCAGGGTATAACATGCAACCTGTATTTATAGTGGCTTTTACAACAGTTACATAAATGCCCAATGGTGATATATAAAATGCTTCAGCTTCGTTGAACAAGATAACAAGTTTCTCATTTGTATAAACTATTTTCTCAGTTTTCCATATCTGCCATGCGTGTGTTGCTTTTGCTACTCAACCATGGGGGTGTTTTAATGGTGGGGGTGTTTTCTTATTTCATTGCTCGACTTGAGGAAGTACAGACCATAAATTCACATGAGCTTTGTGAAGTGGTGTTTGGTTGTGGTCAAGTATGAACAAATGCATTCTTTGGCCTGAAATAAACTCTTGGCATCTGTGTCATGTATAATATTATATGGGTCACTGAAAAAGCTATGTAATCTATGTGATTGTTTTCTAATGCCTTTTAACATGATGGAATTAAATGAGAGGTATTCATCCCTGGCTATATTTTGTGGTATGTGTGTGTATGTCTTAATGCCTTTTTTAAAAGGAACTGCAAATTCTGTAAAGCTGATATTTCTGTGCCTACATAGACACTGAGCTTCCAAGGAAGAAATGGTATTGTCACTGTTCATTTCATTTGTAGAGAAATAGTATATCAGGCTGGCTGTGATGCAACTTGGAAGTAACCTCTGTTACTCTGCTCCCTCATCGCTACCCTCTGGCATGCCTGGCCGCAAGTTTAGAAATGGGGTGGCCAAACACTAATTTGTTCACCATATTAATACATTCCATGAAGATTTCCATTGAAAGACTATTTCAAGGTTGGTAAACACAGTAAACACTTTTACAAATTTGCCTGAAACATACAATTCCAACACCAATCAAACACTACCCAAGTAAAGTAGTTTCTTGACTGAATATATCAAAGAATGCCAGTGGAGAAAACACTGAAAACATTATGGAACTAGGATATGGATACCTTTAATACCAAAGCGATATGAATACTGCATCTTTTCCTCCTCCTCTTCCTTAATCTTCTGCTATCTGTCTCCATGAGGAACTTGCCATGACCCCAAATACAGCAAATGCTATTGAGAAGGTTTTTCCTGTAGGATACAGGGTTGTTGTTTTTTAAATGGTCGCTGTAGACATTGCCAATGATTCATCTATGAGAAGGATTCTAACACAGAGACACACAGCTTATCATTATTATTTTTTAATATATAGGTTCTGTGAGACTTAAAGGTGGCAAAAATGAGTTTGAAGGCACAGTTGAAGTTTATCTGAACGGAATATGGGGAACGATCTGCAGCAATCATTGGGATGATACTGATGCATCAGTGATATGTCAACAGCTTGAACTTGGGTAAGTGCTATATAGCTCTTAATTCACATTGGGTTATAAATGGTGCCTTACTCCTACACATTGTAGGAGTAAAATGGAGGTCAGTTCTCAGTTGTCTGTATTAGCAGATGTCACAATTGCTTGAAATAATTTATTCACTAAAGTTTGATAATTCCAGAGGAAACATTACTTTTATCTGGAAAGCAGGGACAGTTAAGAATATATGTAGTCAATGACTTCAGTAGAAAGCCAGTGGCGTTAGAAATCATTTAAATAACTAAGTAATCAAAACAAGAAAGCTCTGAAAATTTCACTTTAATGTAAAAAACAGCTTTGTGTGCTCTGGTTCTAGCTGGAAGATATAAAATTGGGATACTAGTTTTCTCAGGGCACTCTAAAATAAGGACAAAACAAAGCAAAACACTAGTAATTGAATCCTTTTTTTGAGGGAAATATGCCCTATTTTTTTTAAAAAACGATAACAAACAAACAATATTTTATATAGGTGATTGAAAAGCTCTGTGTTGCAGTTGTATAATGGAATACAGGATCAGACTCCTGATGGAGCATTTCAGAGTAATTGCCATTCTCCTTTTTTTTTTTTTTTTTTAATCCTCCAGCTGTATTGGTTTCAGAGACAGCCTAGAAATCTGTGGAGTTCAGCTGCTGCCATCTCAAGATATGCTGAGTCTTCTTCAGCACCCTGTAAATAGCAACTTGCCTTGTTTCTGTGCCCTTGCCTCTGGTGTTCACATAGTCTCTCTCTCTGTACTCTATGCCACTGTTCTTCTTTTCAGCTTCATTTCAAACAGTTTTCTAAAAAAGTGAAAGGTGATGCTTAAAGCAGGAACACTGAAAAACAGAAAAGAATTATTAGGTCTATGGAATCTGTACTGATGCTACAGTCCTGCATGCATTACAGATTTTCTGCACAGAATACGAAATAGCATTAAATTAGCATATAGATTGTTGCAACATTTTTTTTCAATTCATAACTGAGGCAAAATACCACATTGGGAGCGTGACAATCTATACTTGCGTTGCCTACAATTACCTACATGGATATGATCCGCATGTAGGAAACCCATCATGTTTGGATATAAGTGGTCCTCTATTATTCATGCACAAGTCCCAGTTTAATCAATGGCACTGACCTGCAGATAACTTATGGCAAGATTGCACAAAGATTGTTATATAACTTTGTATTTATGGTCTTGGGTGATTGCCTGTTGTGTCTCATGCAGTGGAACTGGTTCTCCCTAGAATAATTTGTAACAGCAGTTCTTGCCTTGACATAGCAGGTGGTGGTTTTAGAATAAGATGAGAATCTGACGACAAAGAAGACGATGAAATCTTGAGGTTGGATGAAAACACACACCACTGAACACAAAAGAAGCATGTTAAGGACTGTTGTTCTGTTCAACTGGGATAGGCCAACACTTGCCCAGGCCCAACCTAGCCCAGATCCAGCCTCACTGTACTCTGTGAAATTCCTTGTTGTTGATGAAACGAACAATTATACTGTAAATATAAACTATGCATTTGAATCATTCTCAACTTGGTTTGAGTTTATTGAACCATACATTGCTTTAACATCTTCCTTAACCATGTGGAGAACTGCTTCCCACATGAAGTTCTACCCAGAGAGTTGCATTTTCATATATGCTATGAAAAAAATCCCAAAGTTGAAGAATTGTCCTACATTGTGGGTCCAACAGTCAAGAAGCTGGTTACAGCATGTACTGTAGAAGAATGTGAGGGGCAGATCCAGCTCGTCAACCTGGGAAGGCAGCCCATCTAGGAGAAAAAACCCCACTGCTGCCTTGTGGGATATATTTGGGAAAAGAAAAGTCTAAGGAGTAAAGCCTACACAAATCCAGAGTGGAGTCCCTAAGACGGCTGGATGGCACCTTGTATACCTCCTTCCGGCAACTCCTACAGGCAAGCTGGTGCCAAATGTATTGCTTTGCTTTCCTTTGGACCACATCAGCAAGGCTGAGAGGGGAGTCTTGTCATCTAGGTAGCCCAGGACCTCCATGCACACTGCCAAGGCTTGCATGCTGGGAAGGTTACTTCAGTGCTGCTAACGCAGTGGTTTGACCTCAGCCCTGTAGGGACATTCATTGTCTTTCGAGACAGACAGATGCCAACAAAAAAGAATCAGGAGTACAAACTCTTAAAGCAAGCTCATTATTTAGTAAAATGGTAGGGAATTTTATATGAATAAACTTTAAGCCCACCCTTTCACATTTGATCCTTCTCTGACAGACTGGAACATAAATATTTAATTAATGCCATGTGACAGGTTGGCATCAAAATAATGAAAAATCAGCAGGTTGCTATGGATACATTATAGAAGTGATTAATTAACCATTTGCAACTTCAAGGGAGTTTTTCAGGAAATAATGAACACCCAAGTGAAGTTGTTGTATTCATCTGTTAATCCTACTGGGTTATTTACCTCTCTTCAATACATATTTGATCGTAAAAAGATTTTTTAAGAGGGTGATGCTTGAAATGTGTATTTTTCAACTGAAAGCAACTCTGCTAAATTCAAGTTGTAACAAAAGATTGGGGAATGTTAAATGGAAC
Organism: Podarcis raffonei; assembly: GCF_027172205.1. Taxonomy (NCBI): domain Eukaryota; kingdom Metazoa; phylum Chordata; class Lepidosauria; order Squamata; family Lacertidae; genus Podarcis; species Podarcis raffonei. The sequence goes on from NC_070610.1 coordinate 53,080,088, forward strand.
AAAGCATGACAAGTACAATGCTGTATTTAATGCAGGGCAGAGCGGTGTGTGTTTGGAAGAGAATTCTAGGGCTGCTGTGGCTTGCTATAGCCAGGCTATGATTCCTGGCTAAGGTCACCTGTGCTTCTTATTAATCCTATCCCATACTGAATATTACAATGGTGTCACCAGTAGTGGTACTGCTAGGGCAGAGGCTAGGGGGGCCAACCGTAGGTGGAAGCAGAGTTTTGTCAGCATCTTCCTCCTTGTTAAGTTCTACAAAGGTAAACCTGAGACCAATGAGGAATCTGACAGCCAGGTCCGCCCTTGGACTGGTTGTGCATAAGGAAGCAGGCTAGCTCAGACTGAGGTTGGTGGGGCAGTGTCCCATTTGCCCTCATGGAGCAGTTTCCATTGCCTTTCACATCCCACAGAGTAAGGTTGCCTTGATTGTTCTTTTGTGTTGTGGCCCTTTTAAAAAAACAAACAAACCAAAGCTTTATTGGGTTTGCTTAGAATACATGCAATGTGATGTTAACTAGAGATTATTCTACTCTTCTTAAAAGAGTGGCCAGTTTGGACTGACTCTGAGCTGTTTTGTAATGTCTAATATTAATCTGCACATGCCAAACCAATTTATACAGATGTGTGGATTAGATGAGATCAAAGTCCTGCCCATCTGGAGGTTGCAATTTTGCTTATGGCTTTAGCTGTGTGTTACGTGCAATTTCTCTATCTGGTTTTCATATAAAAAGGTTTTTGCTCCCAGATTTCTCAAGGTATGAGCGATATAAGCTGCCAGCGGGTCTGCTTGAATTATCTGTTTGATATTAGGATGGTTTCAAAATGAGCAACTAATTTCCATATAAAAATGGAACACATGTATGGGCTCTCTTAGGCTGCTACCTTCACCTGAGTGTGAATACCTGGTACAATGTATGGAGAAGGCTGAAGAAGTGATGCTGATTCACATACATTCATCTAGAACCCTATAGCTGACTACTTGCCTAAAGAGCTTCTGGAACTAGAGCTCATATGCTGTGCTTCAGTTTATGGGGCTTACCAGTGGCTTCTAGAATTCTCTATAGCATGATCCAGTGCAGTGCACTAGTGCAGTGCACTCGTAGTATTTTAAGAGTGCTCCCAGCGAACCTTCAAGCTGTTTTTAAAATTCATGTACATTTAAAAGAGACAGCTTGGGGGATTGGCATGAAAGTTGCCTGTTGGGAAAGTTGCTGAAGAAATAGTCTGTCTCTATTGGCAGCTCATGTGAGAATTTAAAAAGTGATATTGGAGTTCACTGCAGATAAGGGAATATTTAAAACAACCTATTTAATTTATGAATCACTCTTCATGAAACATCCCAGAGTGATGAATCATAAAAACATCATAACGCATCAATAAAAAAATGAAAACAATTTCAGATCCAGTGCACATGCATATACATAATATCCACTGAAAGGCTTAGTTGTGCCTCAGAAACTGCAGTGAAGTATGTGCTATTTAATTTGGAATAGTACATTAACAAGGGGTTTCTAGTTATCTCAGTTGCCTTCCTCATTGCCTATGTTTGTTGCTTTTCCCACAGGGAGAGAGGCACAGCGAAGCACACCCCATTTTCTGGACCAGGCCTTATCCCTGTTTACTGGAGTGATGTACATTGCCATGGTGATGAAGAAAACATCTTACTTTGTGAAAAAAGTGTCTGGCAGGATGGAATGTGTCCTCAAAATATGGCAGCTGCTGTTGCATGTGGCTTTTCCCATGGTAAAATACAAGTACACATACATAATTTGGTTTTGCGTTATGTAAACAGCATATTTATTTTCAGAGACGATTTAGTTTAAAATAGCCTTGTTGAGAACAGTTGGTGGTAAAGTAGTTAAGGGTGTGCCAAATAATAGCATCATTATTCTCCTCCAAGTCGTATTTAATTGAGGCCTAAATATCTTTTGAACTAGCTGGAATTATTCCACAATGGAGATTTTGAAGTCAGTATCACAGCATTAATGCAGAAGGTTTTGTATTCAGGGATTACGATGATAGTTTCAAGGACTCCTTTCTCTGTTCTTTGGTCCTTGGTGGTTTTCACTAGCCTTTTAAGGGACTCTTCAGAGGAAGGATGGACATGTTGATAACAACATTCCCTTCTGGGGTTTTCCGGCAAGGCCAGTGATGGACAGGGCCAGAGTGGGCAGGACTGGACTCTACAGTGACTAGGTCCAGAGGCTAATGTTGGTGGCCCACTTTATCTCTGTCTCCCTTTTGGTTGTACCTTCCACCACTTTTCCTCCTTCTTTTACCACCCACATGAAATTGGTCTGAGAACCACATAAGATTGGGCTGAGGACTGTCTGTGTCCCTATGGCTGCAGTTTGACCACCTGTGGTCTATGTAATGATTGCCCACCTTCTTCTTGTCTGAGTCCTTCTACCTAAAGGTGTTGTGTTTCAGGGCACTTGCTTGCACTCTTGACTGTGTAATACAATGGCTAAATATTTGTGAGCTTCCTTAATACCTTTGAAGTTCTCTGAGCATCACTAAAGCAAAGACAAAATTAAGGTGACCGGCACAATTCATTTTCTCTTGGGATCTAGACAAAAGTAGTTCAAAGCAGGACCCTTAAAGGTGTCTAAGAATCAATCAAACCCCAAAGCCTGTAAAAAAAGATAGGGGATTCCACATGGCACACAGCACTATTCATCAATGGAAGGTGGAACACTTATGAGGCTCACATTGCTGCTTGCAAGATGACATCATGTCTCTCTGAACAGCTGCCTGCACCTCCTTGGGAAGGCATGCCTCACCCTTTGAGAATGATGCCTCCAGAATACATTGTGTGCATATATGCGCTTGTCTAGGCCAAAAATACTTGCTGGTTTTGCAATTTGTCACCTTCTGAAAAAGTGCATTCTGTACTTTTTTCTCTTTCCAAATAAAGCATCATGATTGATGATATTCAAACCATTCTGCTCCTCAGTGAGTTTGTCCAGCTAGAGGAGTGTACAGTACTGACACGCTTAATTATGTTACTTTATAGGAACTGCACAGATATGCAGAATTTTTTTTAGGGCTGCTTTGTTCTTTGTCAGACCATCATACGAAGAGCCTCAGTGGCATCTTTTTCCAGCCTCCAGTATATTTATATACAGGAGCAAAAATGTAGTGCAGAAAATGATTGTTTCCTAAGGTACTGTATAGGGAAAACAGAACTCGTTGAGTACAGTGGATTGAAAAAGTCATTTGAGCAGGGCTAGTCTGGGCTATGCTTAGAATTCTGCAGGTTAGTTCTTGCAACTACTTTACCTATGAGCAATGCTAACATTTCCTTAGCTACAAGCAGGCCTTGTAATCCCATGGAAAAATAGTTACAAAATAGGCTGTATGCATATACAACCAGCAACTATTTCCACAGGTCAGGAGCTCTTTTTCTAGTTACTGTCACCATGTGGATTGCTTCAGCTGTATAAATGCACCTTTTGGTGTACATGGACATTGCTCTGTGTGAGTGTGTGCCAAATCATAGATTGGGGCTGCCTGCATGGCTCTGGACACAGCAGTGTTGCAAACTGAAGTAACAACTCTCTCAAGTAAGACACAGTTGTATGCAATCTTGTCATTTGGCTTGTGCAATAGAACTTCCCCTTTCCTATAGCCCCCAATATACTCTCAGAATCTGCTCTAGAGGGCTGGAGGACTCTCCTGTTAAGTTCTTGGGAATGCACAGACAGAAGAGAAGAAGGGGAAGTCCTGCTGTGCAACCAGAACCTGGCTTTTGCAGCACTGGATAAAACTATGTTTTTAAATGAAACCCCAAATTTTAATCATCAAATAATGCAGAAGACTGAGGATAATACACATGGTCCAAAGTAACAGAATGTACATATGGAAGACCCTGGTTAATTTGTTGCAAACAGAGAAGGAAGCACAAGGGCTTCATGCTTTCAATACTTCCAAATTTCCATTTTGACCATCACAGAGAAGGTGTGATTCAGTGATAACCATTGTTGAGAATGCTTCGCAGAGGCAACTGGCTAGCCCCTGTTTGAAACTTAAGTTCCTTTATTGTTATTCAGTTATATTCAGTTATAAGAAAGGATCACTACTGATGGAGTTTCCTTCACATCGAGTTTAGGAGATGTGGAATTCTTAGTTTCTGTTTCTGCTGTTGAAATTTCTGCTTTAGAGCTACAAGAATTATTAATACTCCAGGCATGCTGTTGCGTTATGCTGTTAGTGATCTGAAATGAGCCACAATATTACTAGGTTGTGTCTGTTCAAATTACAAAGCCTTTGCTGTCCATTTGGTAGCAGCTGATCACTAATAACTGGAAAAATGAAGTTTTCATTTCCCTCCCTTCCTTATGTGTTTCATTTCAGACCCTGATTTTATCCCAGTCCGACTGGTTGATGGAAGCAGTGCTTATGAAGGAAGAGTAGAAGTGTATCATGCTGGTCACTGGGGAACCATCTGCGACGACCAGTGGGATGATGCAGACGCTGAGGTAGTCTGCAGGCAGCTTGGCCTTGGGTTAGTTTTCCCACCCCAGTATATTGTATTCAGTTGAAAAAGAAAGCTAATCACTGCCAATGAATTGAGATGCAAAAGCAAAGTCAAATGCCTGCACCATGTTTTGAAATGGATCTGATACTTAGGACGGCTGAACAAGCAGCACCACTTGAGCCAAAACAGAGTCTTTTGACCACCTCAGGGTGTAACTAAACGTTGCTGATAATGTATAGACTCTAAGCTAAAAGGGCAATCTCATGTTTTGTTCTCCTTCTCTCCCATGCAACTTGTAGGGATAGTCCATGTGTGGTGTGGTGCAACAGATGTCACTTGCAGGATCATCCTTGCCATCATTAAGGGCAACGATGTCACACCATGTATTGAGTATCCACATACCACCTAGGAAAAATCAGTAGCCCAGTGTGACTTATTTGTATGACAATTCTCAGATTTGTTCCACCATGAATTTCACGTTGGCTGTAGGTTGTATATTGGAAGTAATCAGTGGGATTCACACATGAGGATAGATTTGAACTCATGCCTGAGAGCTGCACAGGGAGCAGCCCCTTGTGCTCAATAGAGCTTCTGAGGCCATTTTCTAAACACTGCCCCCACTTCTGATGTTCAGCATGTTGTTCCTGATATTGGGGATATTTGGTTTCCAATATGGAGTGAGGTCTGCATCTGTGTTGACGAGAAGAGAGACAAAGGTTCATGCACTTGCAGCATCACTCTTTTGAGCCAAGCCCAAATATACAATTAGTGTGCCACAGTTTATTGGTAATTTGTAATTTCGAACACATGCCGCATGCTAAAGTAGAGTTACATTTACGTTACTTTGAGGTTGACTAGCTTGCCTCTGTCCCATGAGTATAGTAAATTATAGTTGCCATTAAATATTCCCTATCCATATGCTTTTATGGGAGCCTAAGGACTAGTGAGCTCAAGAAGAAAAAGCAAGATGCCTTAGCAGGTAGGCTCATCATTCCTGGACTGAAATTTACCATGAGAGGAAATATATAGTGGCCAGGGGTGGATGGGCTAGGAAGAGACGCCAAGCTATATCGTCTCAGTTAATCCAGCTGGAAATGTTCTGCAAATTATAAAATAAAGCCTCTTGGAAATGACCTTCCTATCCTCTCACAGCTTTCACTTGGCATTACTGTGCAATAAAACCCACCAGGATTAGTTTGCCAGTGACAAGAAGAGAATACTGCTCATCTAATTAAATACTTTCTGTATGCTAACCCCTCCCCATTATAGCATATGGATTTCCAGCCTGTGAGGCACTGCATAAGTATATTTTCAGCAGAGCATGTAGAATATCCAGAGTTAGTCATACTCAGAATGCACCTATTGTAACGAGTGGAGATTAAGTCCTTTTTTGTATCATTGGGTCTCCTCCGACTTAGCTGGACATCATCACACATCTTTGATATATTTTTTCTTCATTCCACTGATATAATGATTATTTAAATGAAATGTTTTTGAAATGTTGGTGTTACAGTGTGGTTTTGATCTGCATTGTTTTACCATTTTGATTCTTTTTAACAAATGTAAGCTGCTTTGGGCACACATTTTAATGTGCATGGAAAAGTGAGATATAAATTAGAAATGAAAAGGGATGCAGTGCAATGTAAGTCCCCAGGACACGACTAAACAACAACAACAACAACAACAACAAACCACTGGCATTAGTGGTGGCTTTCTTCCTACTGCAAATAGGAGTTTTGGGGGAGCAATTTTCAGCAAGACCACAGCAGGGGAGGAAACGCCTAAAGTTCCCCTTTCTGTTTGCTGCAGTATCACCCCCGGTAGCTGCCAGCTGCATTTTTTTAAATAAAAAAATGCATATTTAGTATGTCTTAATGTCTAGTTTGGCCTTTTGTTTCATATTTTCTGGCAGGTGGCAAAAGGATGATATGTTTTACTCAGTGATTCATAAACTCTGCAGGTGTGACATTGAGGGTTGTTTCCTTGATGACCAAAAGAGGCAACCCCCCCCCAAAAAAAACAACCCTGTTGAGGAAACAGTCTGATGTATTTGCTTTAAATTGTAAGAAACAAGAGCCTTTCTTCCAAAACCAGAATCTATTATCCGTATATTAATTTCTCTTTGTAAATCACTATGAGACATTTTAAGTTTTTATTACTGATGTGTTGTTACAACAGGAAGTACATTCTTTCTTGCTGAATTATCTAATTTATCTCTGTTTTGCTGATCCTGTTCCCTTAATCTAGCACCAGCCCTTGTGTCTGCCAGGTCCTCTGAGTTTACGATACTCACTTTTGATAATCTCAACCTGCTTAGGGCTGTGGGCGAAGGAGACGGCCAGATGTCTTATAAACAGATTGAAAAACCGCAGCATATTTTTATGAGTCATGAAGGACATTAAGATAGAAGTTTTGGGGAAAGTAATCTAAAAAGAAACCATGGTGTGCAAAGCACTGTTATGTTTAAGGCTGGAGTTTTCAACTATAGATGTCGTAAATGAGTGTCTGGCGTTTTATATACAAAATGAGCTTTGCTTTCTACTCTCCCTGTTTTCTTTACACATGACCATGTTTTTCCTGCTTTTTTGGGGTATATCTCCTCTATTGTCTATTAGCTGTTTGTTTCAATTTGGGGGGGGAAATGCAAAAATCGTCTTATTTTTGTCTTCTCCATACAATTGACTAAACTAAAGAAGAACATGGGGTGGCATATTTATTTTAGTTCTGTTATGACAGAACCACTCTAATTTCCTGATAAAAATGTACACATTTAATGGGCAATGCAAAATGTATCAAAGGGTTCTTCTAAGAAATAAGCATCTTAAGTAACCACTCTGTTCATCTACTTGGATCAATATTGCTTTGGATTGTAGCATGTGTACCAAAGCAATACAAACCATTTCAGTAGCTAATTTAGAGGCACTTTCTGACCATTTGCCATCATTGATTCTCTCTTTGTTCATGTTTGTGCAGCGGGGTGGCCAAGGCATGGAGCCAGGCTTATTTTGGAGAAGGCTCAGGTCCTGTGCTGTTGGATGAAGTGCGTTGTACAGGAAATGAGCTGTCTATAGAACAGTGTCTAAAGAGTTCCTGGCAAGAACACAACTGTGGCCACAAAGAAGATGCAGGAGTTTCCTGCACACCTCTAGCAGGTAGGCAACAAAGGTTGCTGAAGTCTTAGAAGTCTATAGATTTTGGGTCAAGATGGAGTGAAGCCATGGGATGTGGGGCCAAGTCAGGGTGACATTTCAATGTATATAGTACAACCATTTTGGGATTAAATTATGAAGTTGGATAAGAGCAACAATGGGAAATGTGCCAGTATTAGGGCTCTCTCCCTTTTTACTTTTTTATAAAACCTTGCAAATTACTAGTGTCTAGCTGTTTAATGAATCTGTTGCAGCACATTTTATAGCACAGATTCTTTCCCCCGAAGTTGCCTCTTAAACCCTACTGGCTCTTATTTTTAATGCTACAGATGGTGCCATCAGACTGGCAGGTGGGAAAGTCAGTCATGAGGGACGACTGGAGGTGCTTTACAACGGACAGTGGGGCACCATCTGCGATGATGGGTGGACTGAACTGAACACACATGTGGTTTGCCGCCAGCTGGGCTTTAAGTAAGGTCCATTTATGTGAGGAGGTTAATTACTTTGCAGATCACTGCTGATAATTTTCTGCAAAATGCTATTGTCCAGAATTTCACAGGTGCCCACTTAACTTCACTGTTATGTCCTAATCAGGAGTACATTTATCAGCAGTAAAACATTATTGAAAAACTTCGATTTAAAAGAAAAATGGTTAGATTAAGAATCTTAATTATCTTCTTTTTGTCAAAAAAAATAAACCCATTTCTTAGTTGTCTTTGGTTTGGGAAGGGGGTGCACTTTATCAATTGAATCAGTTTGCTACCAGTCTCTAGTTCAGCAATCCATGTCTGAAAACAGTCCTACTGGAAGAAATGTTTAAATTGCCAACAGAGCAGGCAGGTGCCAATTTTTAAAATGGGAATTGAGATAATCTGGGCTGGTGCAGACATAGCACTGAGCAGTGCTGTGGTATTGTACACTCCTTCCCACAAATCTAACTTTTGTGGTGTGTGTATTTCATTTGCTGTATTAAGAAGGAATTCAGGAACACTGTTGTTGACTTAAATATGATTAGTCCTGGGAGGGAGGAAGAATTCACACCCCAGAAGGAAAGAACATGGAAAGTGTGTGTACAAGGCTAAGTGGTGAGCAGGATTATATCTATAGCAGCCTTTAGTGTCAGAGGATGAAATAGAATTATGCATATTGTGTCAAATGAGTGGTTAAATGCTCTGCTGAATCAGGACCTTTGAAAAGTAAAACATCCATGGATTTCTAGCAACAAGATTTATTTAAAGGTGGTGGACACTGGACAATGTTACTCAAAATAAAATGGATGCTAATCGAAGTTGAACTTAATTGTGGCGTGTACACTGGAACTGTTATTACATGAAACATTATTGTTTGTTTTTTATGTTGATCACATGTTCAATACCTCACTCACAATACAACTGCCAATCTATCTATGTGCAAACAGGAATGGGAAAAGTGTCTCAGAACACTACCCAGAAGAGAACATTGGACCCATCTGGCTGGATGATGTCAGCTGCTCAGGAAAGGAGTCTGCAATCCTCCAGTGTTCAAAGAGGGAATGGGGAAAGCATGATTGCAGCCACAAAGAGGATGTTGGGATAAGTTGCTATAGAGATAACGACAGCCACAGAGCCTCACTGGGTAAGCTGCTCTCTGTAGATGCAAGCTTGGATACAGAGAACCAAGGGACCCCAAAGGTCCTTTAGTTTTGTGGTTCTTGAGCACCAGTCCATCATGCCACATAGCAAACCTTTTTGGGAAACTGAGGCTGCTTCTGATATGGCATGGGATGTGCTGTTTACAGGCAAAAAGTCTGAACTTTTGCTGGGCATATTGAAGCCAGTGAGTAGCCCTTTGAATCTTGGCCACATTCTAGCTAGAAGAAGATACAAAGCAGCTTTCAAGATTGGAAACAGAGAATAGTTATACTGAGTATCCATTTTTAAAAGTTAAATCTGTTAAATTTAGAAAGGCAAGGAAGGAGAGAGCTGCAAGAGCAATACAGAGCAATGTCTACCTAGTACAGGAACAGGCTATTTGTCATGCAAATAGAGGACATTTTTAATCTGGTTACCATAGGCTTGTTCTGAAGCAGTTGAGTACTGGAGTAGCTGAGTTTTTTATTTCACAGAGAACTAGAGTGAAGCATATGCCCAGCCCTTGGTATGGTTGTAATGGTGAACTCCACATACCCAAGTGTGACATATAAATAAAGGTAAAGGGTAAAGGGACCCCTGACCATTAGGTCCAGTTGTGACCGACTCTGGGGTTGCGGTGCTCATCTCGCTTTATTGGCCGAGGGAGCCAGCGTACAGCTTCCGGGTCATGTGGCCAGCATGACTAAGCCGCTTCTGGCGAACCAGAGCAGGGCACGGAAATGCCGTTTACCTTCCTGCTGGAGCGGTACCTATTTATCCGTTTGCACTTTGACGTGCTTTCGAACTGCTAGGTTGGCAGGAGCAGGGACTAAGCAACGGGAGTTCACCCCATCGCAGGGATTCGAACCGCCGACCTTCTGATCGGCAAGTCCTAGGCTCTGTGGTTTAACCCACAGCGCCACCCGCGTCCCACCCGACATATAAACAGGCATGTGAATAAATCCTCCCCATAGGTATGAGTTTTCGGACAACTTGCAGAGTGAAAATTGGACCGTGAGAAGTGTCTGGGAAGGAACTATAGTTATTCCAAAGAACAAGGAGCTGAGATCTTTTTTCTGCCAAGGGTCAGTCTTCTATGCAATGCATGCTATTGATGGGCAGGGCCAGATCCATGGAGTTTGCAGAACTGCATAGCTCTTGTGCACTCTCTCTGCCAGCCCATTCACCACTCTCTTTGCCACCCCTGCAATAGAGAGCAGAGCAATTGATTGGCAAGCAGAAGGTCCTAGGTTGAAACCTTGGCATTTCCAGTTAAAGTGTTATGGATAGCCTGACTAGGAAAGATCCCATACCTGAGGCCTTGGATGCTGTCTATCACAAGAAACAGTACTGGGAAATATGGACCAATGAAGAGAACTTCATATGTATAATATAGCTCAACAGCCAGCTACAGGTGTTTAAAGAACCTTGACTACCTAACCCCCAAGAATGGAAATGATTGATCTCATTTATCACCCCTGTTTATGAGGAGGAAAAATATAGGTTTCACCCTATGTTGGGAAATGGTAAACAGAGTCAAAGAACCAAAGAACAGCATTTCAATGAGAAGTAAACATAGTAATGAAGATTAGACAGCTTATAAGGAATTTCTTTAAGAATTGCATCATGTCTTTCAACTTAACAAAGAGCTCTATTAAGTATATCTTGGTACCATACCAACTTTATAACTTGAGGCATACTGTTAAACAAATTATAGTGTTTACAGCATTAATGAACTAGCGTTTCTTTCCATCTTGCATGCTTTGCTAAATGAATTTCCAGTCATATTATTACTCTTTCCCTCATCTCTTTTCATTGCTGTTCTTTTACACTTCTTAATATTCCAAAGCTTTTATTACACCAGCAGTATAATGTAAATAGTATTTCTGTGTGGGTGAGACAATGAGAATGGGAACACTTAAACCCCGAATAGCTGGGGTTCATATCATAGTGGCCATTCACATAGACACTAAATGAACATCTGTGCTGCTCTGTTCATGAAACTATGGAACTTAACCTGAGCTGGAAAGGGTCCAATATGGTTAAATACTGCCAGATGGTAAAATTCCCTTTGGGTACCTGAAAATTGTATTAATTTAACAGTTGTGAATGAAACTTCCAAGTAGTAACAAGCTGGTTGAGAATAAAATCTGCTCCATTTTACAGCTAATATCCTGTGTTGCTGCCCAGGTAATATGAGTAAAGTCTGAACTGAAATTATATTCTTGTAGAGTAAGCATTTCTGGATGATGACAAAAATGAGGTGAAAATTTTGACATTTTGGATGCAGTCATAAACACTGATGTTGCACAGCCTAACCTCCGTAAATTTGAAAGAGGCTAGGCGAGGCTCCTACAGAAGAACCATTGATATAAACAAACGTTACAGTAATTAGATTATGAACTCTTTTCATATCTATTGTGATATATTTGGCTGGAATGAATCTCATAAACAGTTTCTGAAGTTTAAGAAAGATTAAAAAAAATTGTACAGTTATGGAAAAATTAGACAATGCGGCTAGATAAAAATAAGCATTAAGACTTGATTTTTGCAAATATTCTTAAGAACCTAAGGATTGCTTTGCTGGATTAGACTGAGGGCAAAACATACTGCTAAATGCCTGGCATGCAAGCTGCATCTGGATTCCCGCCCCCTGTAATTAGTTATGGCACAGGAACACAATTGCCAGCAGGAGGTTTCCCTTCCTTCTCAGCAACAATTGGAATGAAAATCTACCCCCACATCCCAGTGTAGCTTTGATGCTTGAAAAGCCTTCCATTGACATCAACAGCCTCATGGGAGGATGGCTGTTTTCTTCCTGATTGCAGCCAGGGAGGGAAGGAATAAACCTTCTGCCTCCACATGCTGGTCACAATTGGGCCTCCCTCAGGGTTGGCCCTCCAATGAGGCCTGGTGAGGCAGCTGCTCAGGTGGCAGGGTCCACTGGGGCAGCTGATCCCAAGGTCAATATTTCTTCCCCTTTTGTTCCTCATGTAGATCTTCCCTCGCCCCTTCATCATGGGTGTGGGAAATGACATTTTGGGGTCTGCCACAGGTGCCCATATGTCTTGGACCAGCCCTGGCTTCCCCACTCTTGTAATTGGTTAAACCAGAAAACCCAAATGTAGTAGCATGCAAGCTATACTTTTAGCATAATGTGCATTTTGGCCCTAGGAGAGGACCCATCTAGTTCAACAATCCATTTCCAAACAAAGTGCCAGCAAGCCCAGCCTTTCATCCATGGGATTTATCACGTGTAGACGACGTGCAGGGTTGCTTCCAAATGAGTCATTTTAATGTGCCAAGGAAGTGCTATTAATGGATCCTTTCTTGTGTTGAAGCTGTTGTGTGACTTTTTCACCCTGTAGTCACTTTAGAACTTCAACCAGGATCACTGCACTGTGGCCAAGTGTAGTTAGAGCTGTGAGCTGGGTGTGCAGTGATACAGAATGAGTTCCAGTCAGTCTGGATATACTCAGCCTGCATATGTTAAAATGTATATAATAAATTCAAAGGCAAGGATAATGTGACATTTGCTATGTTTGATTTCAATATGTGAGCAATTGTTAGTTTCATCTGTTCTTTCATCTGTTAATGCTCTGTTGTGCTTTAGGAAAATGTAATTTGAGCTGTTGTGCAACAATAATACATTATTAATAGCAGAAGACCTTTCTATGACACTGGCTGCTAAACTCTTGAGGAAACGTAAGGTTAGAAGAAAATGTATTGATTGCATTTATGAGTTCATCGAGTAATGATGATCAGCCTTTGGCTGTAAAGGCCTTTGGGAATTGGCAGTCTGCCATACCGTTCTTCAGAGAAGATTAAAGTGTAACTGAGCCAGTCAAGGTTTTCAATTCCCTCTCACCCAAGAAACGTTTAGTAGTGCTACAGAAAAGCTTCAAACAGGGGAGTGTCCTAGATATGTGCCAGGAAACAAACTACAAAACAAAGCAACTATACCCAATCACGGAACTGAAAGGGGTTTGATTAGAGCAATTATAATGTGCATCTTCAACTAGGCGCTGCCATATACACCAGCCTTCCCCAACCAGATGACCATCCAATATTTTGGACCACAACTCCCATCACATGTGCTTGCACTGGGTTGGGGAAGGGTGATTTAGACTGTGCGTAGCTAACTGTATGTTTGAGTAGCCACCCCCATAAAAAACAGCAGCTCATAGCACATTAAAAAACCCTAGAATTCCAAGCAGGAGGTTGTAGCATAAACTTCTGGCTGACATTCTCTCTTTGTCCATGAAAGAGAGGAATCAAGCTGTGATCCACACCTGCCACCTGAAATGGTACAGTATAGCAACATATTATTATGAATTTGGGGGTGCAAGACAGCATAAAGTCTGGATCAAGCTAGTATCAGGATTTAATTTCATTCTCCACTGATACAAGATTCTTTAAACTGGACACCTTGCTTGCATCCGTGTCAAAATATGGTGCACAATTTTTGCAGGAAAGTTAGCTTCCTGTGTTACATTCCTAAATCCTTCACAGACTCTTTAGTAACATTTTCTCCCATTCAGCCTCGGACATCTAAATTTGGAAAAGTGGAATAGATTTGGGAATCAGCAGACTGAGAATATGTTCTTGTGGATACCAGAGAGGAAATTCATTTCACATTAGAGTCTAGATTTGCTGAACAAGTTGGCATTGATGTCATACAAGTTACAAGACTAAAATGCTTTCATCACTGGTGTACAAACTTGGAATGCTTGAACTTGAGCCCCAGTTGACAAACTTCCTTCAATGTGATGAAAATTAGCTAGGGTAATGGTTCTTGCTACTATTGCTGTGTGTTAACAGCTGTAACTTATTCCCAGGGCCTCCTATCAGATTGATGGATGGTGAAAATAAGAAAGAGGGCCGCGTGGAGATCTTTATCCACGGCCAGTGGGGGACAATTTGTGATGATGGATGGTCCGATAAGGATGCAGCTGTGGTATGTCGACAACTTGGCTTCAAGTAAGAGAAATTATTTAATAGTCCTTAAATACATTATCTGGTTTCCATACATTATTGTCTATAGATTGTGCAAGTTCATAGAATTAAATGTTGGGCCCCTCCAGACTGGCGTTTATTGTGGTGTGGGTGTATTCGGCAACATGTTACTGACACAATGATAGTACATTGGTAGTGGATTTGTTCTGCTTTATTAGTAGTTTTGTGATGCTTCCCCAGTTCTAACACATTACTGCTGTTTGGATGGGCTGAAGCACAACAAAAGTGGATTAAAACAACAACTAATAACATTTGTGGCACGAAAATTTGTGGGATTTCAGCAGCAAGCTGCAGGATTTGCACTGATTAGAAATGGAACTAGATTCAAATGGTATTGAAAGCAGGATCACATATGGCCACCCCAATTGCATCATGAGCACAAATCATTATGCAATGAAAAGTATATCTGGAGGGGACCATTGACCATTTAATGTCAAATGTTAAATATTTAATGTTAATGTTTAATGTTAAATATTAATCTTATTTATTTATTTATTTATTTATTTATTTATTTATTTAGCATGCCACCCTTCATCACAGTTAGTTGGATCACAATTAAGTCCCATTGAAATCAAATGCTAATATTACCCCCCTTTTTATTTTAGTGGGAATAAAGCATGACTAATTTAGTATTGCTGCAATCCATGGTTTTTATTTAATTCTATAACACCATTATTAGTAAGTTGCACTCAGCTCTGGTGAGTTATCTGGGGTGGGGCTGTTTCTTTGAACAACAGACCTCACTTGAAATATGACATATTTCAACTTGCCTTTAAAACTCCATTCAGTTTCAAGACAGGACTTTACATTGTGTTATAAAATAAAGCAACCTTCCTGAAGAGGTTAAAATACTTTTCATGCTGGAGCTGCCAAGGAGCTTTTTCTCCAGCACAATATAAACAGATTTTCGAAACTTGCCAAGAGTATCAGTGTAACAGGCTTCATATGAAAGAAGCATAATGTAGTTTATACGTTGCTCATGTGCCGCCCGTTAGATTGATTCAATGCCTTCTGGTGCTTGATCACAAACTGTAGCAACATTTATGGGGCATTTCCAAACAGAAAAGATGACAAGTTTAGTAGCATGCATGACAACACCAGAAGGCATTGCTGGTAATTTTGCCTGAAACCACAGGAAAAATGACCAGCAGATGTAGTACAATTTGCATTGTTATTTTCATCATGGCAAGCAGACCAAGTTCCCCCCATGTATCACTCAGAGAATGAGCTGCAAGGAATATGCTTCCCTTTCCCTGCAAGGAAGTATACTGTGTTCCAACTGGTAGCTGTCCAGGGACTTCAAAAATCAAGGGATCTATGTCTGTCACCAGCCAAGGTACTCTGGACCATTGGGATGCTGCCTCTCCTGCTTTCCTGCCCCATCCATTAGCTACTTCAATGCCTGCTTTCCTTTCACCTCCTGATTCCCTTTCTCTTGCTATTAAAAAAATAAAAATCCTTTTGTATCATGGCAACAAATTGTGAGCCTGCAGGCAAGGACTGCCTTGTCTTTTAACATATATATACTGAGCTTCTAAAATCCTAAAAAGCATAACAACAAGTCCATCAACAAGTTGTTAAAATAGCAAGTGACACAGTTGTCTCTACCTTTATTTCTGATTTGGACATAGCTATAATGCAAGAGTATGGTCACAGGGTGCATGACAGAAACTTTGAACAAGCTTGAAGTGTGATTTAGCAGGAAAATTACATTTTGCTGTTCAAGGTACAGCACTCCCCCTAAGTCCTGTGTGTCAGTCAAACTGCACATTATGTTGGACATGTAGCCTGCAGCTGCATATGCGATTTTTCTTAGTCAAAAGTAAGTGTGGAGGCCCAGGTCTAGATCAGAAGCAAGGTGCATGTGGAGGGGAGGTTTAATCCTCCCTTTCACCCGCTGAAACTTCTACCTGCACTTGGCCCCCAGCCCAGCCCAGCAGTTACTGATAGTAAAACACCTCTATTCATGCCCATGGGGACTTCTTTACTATCAGTAACAGTTGTGTGCAGAGGAAGGAGGATTAAACCTCCCCTCCCCATGGTAACTTTTAAGTAAGAAAAAAGTTGCATAAATAACTGCAGGCTACATACCGTGGGTGGTGCCGTGGGTTAAACCACAGAGCCTAGAACTTGCCGATCAGAAGGTCGGCAGTTCGAATCCCCGTGACGGGGTGAGCTCCCGTTGCTCGGTCCCTGTTCCTGCCAACCTAGACGTTCGAAAGCACCTCAAAAGTGCAAGTAGATAAATAGGTACTGCTCCAGAGGGAAGGTAAACGGCGTTTCCATGCGCTGCTCTGGTTCGCCAGAAGCGGCTTCGTCATGCTGGTCACATGACCCAGAAGCTGTACGCTGGCTCTCTCGGCCAATAAAGTGAGATGAGCGCCACAACCCCAGAGTCGGCCACGACTGGACCTAATGGTCAGGGGTCCCTTTACCTTTACCTTACATACTAGACAGCAGCGTGCAGATTACATACTAAACCTCTGGTAGCGGCAATGGGAGGATAATCACATAGCGGTTCTAATAAAAGAAAAAAAGTTGCATTAAAACAAATGCCTTTCAAAATACCCTAAAAACATAATTTCAACCTGAAATAGCGAACATATTTATGTCATTGCTTACATAATTTTCTGGTTTGTTTTCTTGGCACAATTTCATGTCATTTGCCATGTATGCAGCTCATTTGCCCTCATTTTTATCTCATACTAGAGTCCATAATGAACACCCTGAATTTCTCTTACATCATCCTAATGGTTAGTAAAGTTCAGTGAGTTTGTGTTGCAGGATATCCCTATTAGGTTTTGTGCCATTTTGATTTACATTGCTCAGGAAAGGAATTTGCCTTGTGTTATCTTGCCTTTCCCATAGGACCATATTTAATACATGATGAAGACTTTTCCTCCCTTTGTTTACACATGCTAAGTTATGCTGTGGGAAGTAATATTTCTTGCAAGGGAAAAGAGAGGAGTTTCCTTCTATTTCCACACATTTTTCTTGAATGTCCAGCTTAGCAAATATATTCCTTACTTTCACAGCTAGTGTTCAGTGTGATCACCCCCAATTTCCAGCTGTTTCTAGTTCAGAAGAACTGGGCCAGATGCCTCCAGTCATCATCGACATATGATAAACAAAACAGGCAGGGTTTAAGTTTGATGCAATCAGTTGCTGTTAGCTGAATTTCTTAAGTGTGGTAGAAAGCTTGAGTAACTGAGTGCTTAAATACTCAGAAAAATTGGGCAGCGGGGCCACAACAGAGATGTGTTGCACTGTTGGTAGCAAATATTAGATTTTAATACAAAGAGCCAGAGGACTGCAGAAGAAGCAAAAGACTGGATAGAAATTCTTGTGCCTCAATACAAGCTGATAGTTTCCCCCAGGAATGCTGTGCATGGGATTGTACATGTGTTTATATCTCATAGGTGGATTTTTATTCTGCTCACTTTTTATTCAGGGTGCCTGAGGAGTTTGAAGAGTGTCATTTGTTCTATTCTACAAATTTCTCTGGTGGTCAGCATTCAGTACCACCAGAGAATCAGTTGAGAAGCATGACTGGTTTATGTGGAGGTTATAGGACAGGTTATATGACTTCCTAGTTAATCCCACACTTTCTAGTGCATTTCCCCATTGGTTTCCTTAACACAAAGTGTGGGCTTGTTGCACCAATGTGTGCCAGAGTCCTTTAAGCCACTTTAATTGAGCAAACTTAAATGTTGCAGTATGCAATGGAATCCCTCCCACAAAAGAGTGCAAGTGTGGCGGGGACCTAAGCTAAACATCAGATGACAATCCTGTTTTCATGTGAACACTGAAACATAGGACTGGTGTAGCTTCAAAACTGGCTTTCTTAAATTCAGTTGAGAGACAGATTGTGTATTGCCATGAAATGCTGAAAAGTCCAAAATGCTACTGTTCATGCCGCATTTTATTAAATACAATAATGGAAAAAAGCTTGCCCAGCTTTGAGGAAATGTGCATATAATAAATTCATTCTCTTTTTAAATTCCACTATATATCACTTATGTGGCCTAGGAGCTTCGACATTTCCCAAGAAAAACAATCTAAAGCAAACAAATTCCTCACCTTACTTATGGTGGCTCAGATATAAATCACAGCTATGTATGGAAAACCTAGAGGGTCTTGAGGTTTCTTTAAATACCTCTGATTTACACTTGTGCCACTTAAACTGAAGAAATTAACTTATTTGGTAAAAATCCAGAGAACTTGTCAGCATGTATAAATACTTACAGTACATTTAATGAATGAACCACACAATCCTACTTGCAGAAGCCAGAAATGGAACCTGGGACCTTTCACATGCAAAATATGCACTACAGCTAAGCTACAGCCCTTCTCAAATGCATGGCTGCCATGAAAATTAGCAGCCCTGTCTCTCCTGACCCCCTTCCCCTCCATGGCTATTGCATCTAATCCATGCCTCCGTAAGTTAGACAGATGACTACTGTGGACAGAATCTCTTCTGCACTGGCACCAAGACTGTGCACCTTCCTTTTTAGGCATATTTGCCTGCTGCCATTATTATCTGTAATGGCTTTAGGGGTTGCTTGTGCGTAAGTTAGCGCCGCTCTGGGCTAGGTTGCCTGGTTAAACCGTTTCTCGCTGGACAGCCATCCACTCCGTGGCTGTTCAGTCGCTGGCAGAAGCTGTCAGTGGGCGTTTCTTGAACCTCTTCCAGCAAATAAGTTATTTGACGCCAAGTCGCCGCCTACTTTCCCTGCGCGGAAGTCTTCTGCTCAGGGTGGGTGTGGGCAGCGGAGGACCTGTGCTCTCCTCGCTGGTCTCCTGCGAAGAGTCCTGGAGCCTCCTCTCTGCTTCCCCCATCGGCCCCCCTCTATCCCTGGTGTTGCGCTGATTTTCTTCCCCAGCCGGAGACCTGCCTCTCTCCCTGCTTGGCCCCTCTCCAGCATCGCTGTGGAGCCTTGCCTCCTCCGCTAGTTCCAATGGCAGTTCCCTGACATTATCAGAAGGCTAAACCTGTTCTATTCATCTGACTCACTGATACACTTAATACTGATTTTCTTATCGTTGCTGTGAGTCTTTTACATTTTATGTTTTTCTGATGTTTTGTTTTTCTTTCCCTGCTGTTTGGTTTTTCTGTTTCATATGTTCTCAAGTTGTTAGATTTGTTTTATAGTTGGTATTTATATTGTTGTATCTTTTGTTCATAAGTTGGCTTGAGAATCAAAATGGTGGAAAGCTGAGGTAGAAATATTTTAGTCAAATAGAATTTACTTGTGTTCAGATGTCATGACACTCGGTGTCCCCACCAACCTCTGCTGTTGGCAGCCAATGACATGCTGCAGGCATGAGCAATTGCTGAATGCCAAGACATGCATAAGTTCTACTAGACAATGCAAAGGTTGAGAGTGGTGATTAGACCATGTGGAGGAGCTTGACGCATGGCCGCCATGCATTCACATGAATCATTTGTCTTTGCTATTCAAGCCCAAAACCCTCTTGATCACGTAGAACTAACTGTGTGGCTCTGTATTGTGTTTTTTGGCATTAGATTGTTTTTCTGGAAGAATACTGAAATTTGTAGATTGCATCAGTGGAATGGAAAAGAAACATTGGTTGCATGCATGATTGCCAAAGTTTGGTAGACTTTCTAAATATTAAGATGATGATGTTCCATAAAAAATAAATCTAAGTAACTGGACTGAAAAAGCTTATAGATTTGGCTATCTTCCTAAACCTCCGTTAATATTTTACACCTGTACATTAGTGAGCTTGCTGTAGTCGCAGATTAATATTTATAGTGGGAAAATGTAACATAAAATGTAATAAGTTCTTTTGAAATCATAAAAATGTCAGCCAATGAAAACATGACCAAGACATAGCAGCAATG
Organism: Podarcis raffonei; assembly: GCF_027172205.1. Classification (NCBI taxonomy): domain Eukaryota; kingdom Metazoa; phylum Chordata; class Lepidosauria; order Squamata; family Lacertidae; genus Podarcis; species Podarcis raffonei. The sequence continues at coordinate 53,100,212 of NC_070610.1, forward strand.
GAAAGAACATGCATGTGTTAAATAAACAAGGTTATAAAGTAAACATTATAGCACAAAAAGCACTCCTTTGGTGCTTTAAATTACATCGCCCTCTTATATGTGATGGGGGAATACCTGTGCATAATTTGGGCAGTAGTGGAAATTTATTCTAATACCAAATGTTCTTTATATGTCCATTGAGAACTCTTTATTTTGAATGTAGTGTTGCTCTCTAAAACTATTGCAATCTGCATCATGTTATACTTTAGCCACCAAACAGTATCTAACAGAGAGAAGCCTCTATCTAGATTAAAATCAGAGTGAAGCCTGCAATCCTGTATATATTTACTTGGTACTATGTCTCACTGAAGTCATAAAAGCATGAATAGGAGTTGTGCAGCTGAAACATGTCTGTCCATGGTTTGCTTTGAGATGCCTTATATGGTAGCCCAGCAAATACAGCTGGGGCTTATGAAGAAATCCATGTTACGTAGGAGTCTATCTTAAGATAACATTGCACAGGAAGCTCTAATAACAAGGCCTCTTGTTCTAGCATGAAATGCCCCCAGGTTTTCAGAGTAAAAGAAATCACTTTTCTTTATTAACAAGAGCCAATGTTGTTGAACATTGCTGTGTTTCTGGAGATGCTCCACAGGATGCCGTATTAAGCAATTTGTAGTTATCTGGATTTACTCAACGGCCATATATGATGGTCATTAGCATGAAAAATAAATATGGAAGGGCTCTGAGTCGCTTTGGTTTATGATATATATGCAATAATAAGTTGTATTTAAGGATAGATTAAGCAATGGCTGTTCAATGTGAACTAATTTCCTTATGGTACCCAAGGAAATTGAGTTGTTAAATATCCTTGGATGGATCTTGAAAAGAAGTGCTTAACTTTGGATTCCAGCAGTAGATGTAACTTTAAAAAGGTCTCCTGCACTTTGTCACTGTCTGGCAGACTTAGCTCATATATGGGGAAAAACAGCTGTCAGGGAGTTGAACATTCTTTGCAATATCTGCAATCTATATAATTGTTCGTAGGTGAAGGGGGGGTGAGAGAGAACTTGGAACAAGAAGATGCATGTAGTTTGTGGCTAACGAGTTAAACAAATAATCTTAGGTCCATTTTGTGAAGATGAACGGATAGCGCTGCTTAAGGTCATTGTTCTTTGGGTTTCCTTGCTATACACGTGCAACTCATACAAATACAAATTTCTAGGCTCTTTCATTCTTTGTTATGGACCATTGGGGTTTTGCATTTGTTTTATTGGACTTTTGATTATCTATTTGTCCCTTTTCACAAATAAGTTTTAAAGTGACTTGCAACAAAAGTAACATTCAGAAATGTAATACATAGCAAACTTATCAATTAATACAGTACATCTAACTAAAAGGGTTCATCCACAATAGTCAATTGTATATCTTGCCCCATCCCAAAAAAGGAGGGACTGCTAAACTAGCCCCCGAAATTGCAACAGTATTGTTGACCAAATGCCTGGGAGAATAAAAATGTTTTCCCCTGGAGCCAAAAAGACAACAATGTTGATGCTAGGTAAGCGTCTTTGGGGAAAGTGTCCTACGAGCAGGGACTACTGAAAAAACACCATTCTCCTTTGCTACCCAAACCTCTCCAAAGGCCTCAGCTTAGTAGTATTTTTATCTGTATTGTTGGTTTTAGTGTTGAACTGATCCAATTGACCAGGTGTGCTAACTCTAGGGGGATGAGGTATCTTCGCCCCCCTCAATATTTGTTGGAAGGGGGCTGGTCCCCTCAATGTTGAGGGGGCAGATGAGGTTGAGCGTGGAGCCAAGTGCAGCACACCTTCAGTGACTGGCTCCCCCTTAGTGCTCAGTCTCCTCCAGACATTGCGATGACATGACATGACCTCACACATTCACAATGCACGTTCGGGCCCTGTCAATATTGGGGGCATCTTGGTGTCTCTGCAATTGATTAAACTGTATAAAAGAGTTGCCTCTAATGTTAGTTGTACTAGAATATACCCATTTAAATTTTTGGAGAACACGACTAACTTAGGTCTATTAATTTCATTGGGCCTACTCTTAGCAAAACTTAGTTGGATACAACCAATATCTTCATGTCCCAGGAACTGGTGAAAAATTCATCTTATAAAACTTTTTAATGGAGTGCACTGGATTTTTGTTTTCATAGAGGGTATTTTAAGCATGCTTCAAACCATCAAGGCATATACTGTGGCACAATCCTATTTAACCTTTATACGAAACTGCCAGAAGCTGTCATCCAGAGTTTTGGGGATAAAGTATGTTGACCAACTCAGCTCCCTCTTGCCATTCCAGCAGAATCAGGAGAGGCTGTTTGTTTAAGGTGTTGGACTGATACGTGGAATCAGTAATAGGCTGGATGAAGGTCAGTAAACTTAATATGAATCCTGACAAGGAGACACTGCAGATTGGTGGCTCTGGGCAGCAGGCAAGCTACTTGCTCTGGAGGGGGTAGCACTCCCTCCCCCCCCCAAAAAAGAGCAGGTGTGTAATTGATTCCAACTTATGCAGGTGCAGAGGGAATGATTTTTACTCTGTAGGTCATACAGTTCATAATTTTAAGAGTTGATATAAGCCAATGTATTAATTATGACTAAAGTAATACTTTGGCTTATATTAACTTCATAAGGACTAAGCAAAATGGCATCTGCCCTTGAAAGGAACTTTTTTTTTATAAGCAGTGCTGTCTGCGATTGTATATTTTTGGGGGATGGGAGGTAGCTTTCACCCATAAAAACTGCTTGCATGATTTGCCTAATAATTTGCAAAAGTCAGCAAGTCAGAACGGATGTCTCCCTTACCTCCAGTAGGGTTGAATTTATCAGCCTCTTGAACACTAAAAAAGGACATCTGCAATGCACATTTAGATGCTGAGATTGAGAACTCTCCATAGAACTGTGTGTTTTATTCACTTAGATAATGTGGACATCCTAAGAGAACACTATGATTGCAGACTGGTTTCCTGTATAGTAAGTGACTTATACTAAGGTTTATAGCCAATCTAGGATTGGCAGGGACAGCAAAAACATTTTATAGTATATTTCCCCAACTTCAAATTATGCTGCGTTATTCCTGGCTGAGAAACAGTGAAACTGTAAGAATGAAATAATTTTAATCCTGGAGTATTCATTTCTTTCTGTTTATACAAGTTGGTTGGAAGTGGGTTTAATAATGTTGGCAGATGACGCAAGTCTTTGTAAAAGACACATGATGAAGCTTGCAGTGACCGATGAGTACACAATAAATTTGATTTATAATTGCTCTCTGGGAAAGCAGCGTCTCACATTATATCACATTCTTCCCTTACAAACTGATAAATGTAGACTTGATATTACAGTATATGATACCCAAACATGGTTTAAGAAAGGTAGCCGTGTTGGTCTGCCATAGTCAAAACACTGTATCTGAAGAAGTGTGCATGCACACGAAAGCTCATACCAAGAACTAACTTAGTTGGTCTTTAAGGTGCTACTGGAAGGAAAAAAAATTTTATGGTTTAAGAAGCAATTGAACATGAAAATGTTAGATGTTGACCAAAGGAACACCATAATGGGCTGGATCCAGACATGACTCCCATCAGAAGTGGGGAGGTAACTTTTGTTGATTTTAGACTAGTGTGGGAATGGTGCAAAAGTTGACTTTTCACACTTTGCCACTGGATCCATGGACAGAAGGAGCTGTCCAGTTTGCAGAAGCTGAAGTATAGCTACTCGGATGATAAAATATGTCTTCGTGTCAGATACCTGTGACCTAGCTCCTACAAGCAACAGATGAAATGGGAAATCTGTTTTTCAACTGTAGCGTTGCAAACTGCAGATAGGGATTGGCATGTCTGAAAAGGAAAAAAAGTCCCTGCATATAGAAAACTGGATGTCAGAAAGAAGGGTTCTCAACCAACTTTCTTCCTGGCATGTTAGATTTCTACACGCAGGGGATGTTTCGTTTGGAGGAGCATTTAACCCTCTTGCAAGCTGAAGTAGTATGCCTCAAATTTAAGTTTATCATCTAATCGGCTGCTTGTGGAGACTGGTGTTGCTAGCGTCAGTACAAAATTAAATGGGCTTTTGTTGGGGCCCTGTATACCGCTTATTAATTATTTGATGTACAATATTAATGATTTATTTCAGAGTGCCTTATTTGTAGGCAAGGTTTGCAGCAAAATGTAGCATAAGGATTCTTCCCTGTCTGAATGAGTTTAGCTTCCTAGAAGAGTCACACTATAAAATACATTATTTTTAACTCACACAGCTGCTGATTTTATGCAAAGATTAAACGGATTAAGGAAAATATATAGCTTGCAGATCCCAATATGTTGCAGTTGAACCAGTTTATGTTGGATAACATTATGATGTATGAATACTGCATAGTACTGTGCAAGGATATGTGATGCTTTATGAAACAGCCCTAAGATTTGTTGGGCTAACAAAAAAGAAGAAAAGTGCAAGATCACCAACTGCAATATTGTATTGACAATGAGCTGTTAATGCAGGTTGATACGTTGACCCATTTCACACATCATGATAAACTGTAGTTAATGCTTAGTGTAAATGCCCAAGAGGCTCTCGTCACAACACTTCTGTAGCCAGTAAGAGCAACATAGCATGATTCCTGACTTAAGTGTTATGGCCAAACAAGGGATTATGGTTTGTTGTGTTCAAACAACAATTAATAAGCGAAGAACAAACCTTGGTGTAACAAAATATGATCTCTGGTTTGGATGTAATGCTAAGTGAGGAACTGTGGTTTGTTGGACCTGCTGGATAAGAGGAGAGGTGCAAAATGGGGGCCTCTTATGCATTTATGATAAACCATTACCATATTGGCCTGAATATAGCCCTCACCTTTCCCCCCAAATTCTGACCATGAAAAGTGACTTTTATGATATCGCTGCTGAAACAGACATACGGTAGAATGGAACGGGTGTGAGTGCCTGCAGAATTTTAAGGAAGTGGCTTATATTCAGGTGCGGCTTATATTCAGGCCAATACGGCAACTATGGTTTACCATGCTGTGTGGACACTGCTACTGTCATGACCATAGCTGCTGTTTTTCTCAGTGTAGATAGATTTCAAGGAGTGAGTAGTTGGATTGGACATCCTGTTGTGGTGTGGTTTGATCTGAACTGTTGCTATTACCGTATTTTTTGCTCTATAAGACTCACTTTTTCCCTCCTAAATAGTAAGGGGAAATGTGTGTGCGTCTTATGGAGCGAATGCAGGCTGTGCAGCTATCCCAGAAGCCAGAACAGCAAGAGGGATTGCTGCTTTCACTGCACAGCGATCCCTCTTGCTGTTCTGGCTTCTGAGATTCAGAATATATTTTTTCTTGTTTTCATCCTCCAAAAACTAGGTGCGTCTTGTGGTCTGGTGCGTCTTATAGAGCGAAAAATACGGTAATTTTCAAAACCATTGATATGCCTACTAATTACAGACATTTATATTTTCCTGTAGCAGGCAATATTAAAGATGGAAGATAATTTGTATTGAACCTCAATTGCTATTGTTGCTGTAGTGTCTTAATAAAAAAGTCACCTTCAAAATTTTCTGTTTCTAGAGGTTCTGCACGAGCAAGGACCATGGCATATTTTGGAGAAGGAAAGGGCCCCATCCATGTGGACAATGTGAAATGTACAGGAAATGAAAGATCTCTTGCTGACTGCATTAAACAGGATATTGGCAGACACAATTGTCGTCATAGTGAAGATGCGGGGGTGATCTGTGACTACCTTAGCAAGAAGGCACCTGCAAACAGTAATAAAGGTGAAGTGGGTATTATATTGATTTCTTCAGTGCTTGCTGGAAGGAGGAAAAAATATATTGATGTGGATTGTGTGGTTTTTTTTAATAAACAAGATACAGAAGTAGTGGGTCAGCCCTAGTAATGGCGTACGGAAAACAAGCCAACAATTGAAATAGTGCTCTGCTGTTTCCTGATGGGAGACTCTAATGTCTATGATTTCATTCCTGCATAGATTCTCTTTCTTCTGTGTGTGGTTTGAGGTTACTGCATCGTCGGCAGAAGCGGATCATTGGAGGGAAAAATTCTTTAAGGTAAATGGAGCAATTTTTTAAAAATGATACTTGGGCAAAAAGCTATTAGCTTGGATTCAAAGAACCAGAGTGTGAAAAGGCGAGGGCCTTAGCTCAGTCATAGGGCACATACCTTGCTTGCATGTCCCAGGCTCATTTATTGTCATTTCCAGGTGAGATACAGTGACAATCTTGTTTGCAACAAAACATGTAGCTCAAGAAGAGCTAGTTTTATTGGTTTACAATAGGAGAAAAGACTGCCGCTTGCCGAATAATGTATAAATGTAATCTTAATTCAGAATGTCACTTAACAAGTCTCATCAGTTAATGTCGCTGAACTATTGAAAACAAAGCACAAGAGAAGGTACTGTATCAAAGAGAAGGCGCCAGTTGCTACTTCACATAGACCCTTATATTGAATGGAATATTAAGTTGAATTATTCTTGTTCTCTTTCTAGAGGTGGATGGCCCTGGCAAGTTGCTCTGCGCTTGAAATCATCCCATGGTGATGGAAGATTGCTGTGTGGTGCCACTCTCATCAGCAGCTGCTGGGTGCTTACGGCAGCACACTGTTTTAAGAGGTACCATTGCATGATTTGCAGGTGGCTATGTATTGGTCATTAGTATAGGAAGGAGACCAGTGCAAGGAAGACAAAGACCCCACTGACAGTTACCGTATTTTTCACTCTATAGGATGCACCAGACCATAGGATGCACCGGACCATAGGAGGGGTAGAATGGGGGGGGGAATTCTCCCCCTCTCTGCTCAGCGCCCCTTCAGTGAAGCGGCAGGTGAAACGGAGCCCCTTCCATTTCTCCTCCCGCTTCGCTGAAGGGGCGCTGCACAGCTCTCCCTCTCTGCTGAAGCCAGGAGAGTCTTGCTCTCCCGGCTTCAGCAAAAGGAACCCGAAGCCTTTGGAGTTCCCGCTGCGCCCCAAAGGCTTCAGGCAGCTATCCCTGAAGCCTGGAGAGTGAGAGGGGTCGGTGTGCACCAACCCCTCTCACTCTCCAGGCTTCAGCGAATGCAACGCAAAGCCTCCGGAGCATTGAGGGAGTGCTCCCTCTGCACTTTGGAGGCTTCGTGTTGCTATCGCTGAAGCCAAGGAGCATGCATTCGCTCCATAGGACGCACACACATTTCCCCTTAATTTTTGGAGGGGAAAAAGTGCATCCTATAGAGCGAAAAATACGGTAATTTGAGATTCAGCCAAGACCACTGCATGTCTGGCCATTCCAGGCCAGTGCAGAAAAATTAAATGGGTTCTTCAGTCAGGATTTGAATTTGCTCAGCAGCAACCCAGTGAGACAGAGTAAAGCATGATCAGTGATCAAAACCAGGCTCAGTATTGTAGCTTAAATGAATCAATAATAATAAATGAATCAATAATTTTATTTGTGTTACAATGCTTCACTTAAGGCATATAGAAAATATCATTTTGAAAATTGCAGAAAATTAACTAATTTTCAGCAGTGAAATACAGTAGGGAATAATACATAATAATGACACAATTCATTATAATTTAATTAGTTCATAAACTAACAGTTGTAGTTACAAAGCAAGCAACCAGTTACATAGTGCAACAGAAACACCAGGTTCTCCAGGTACTAAGCATTTTGAAATAAAGTTGATCATTGTCAGTCCAGGACAGTAAATCTGTATATTGTGCTTTTCAACTGGGCAAAAGCTTGTGACTGGCTGACTCAGTTACAAAGTCCATGGTAAGTTCAAGCAACTGATGAGTGGGCAGCCCTGTGGAGGATGGCGGAGCTCAGCATCCTGCCTTCTAAACAGATCCTGTTCTCAGCCTGATTTAGATTTTGAAATTCCCTTAACAGTCAACAACATTGGGGTTAAAAAAAGAGTAATTGTTTTCTTGCTTCTAGTGCATATAAAGCTACCTTGTAGGTAACAAACGTGTCTACATTGGCCAGTAGGAATATCTAAAATGTATTTTAACATAGCCTCCCTTCCGCACCCACTCCCTGTCCAAATTCACAGAATCAGAAATAAAGTGGAAGTTCATGTAGTAGTTTAAAATAACTTAAGCATAGATCATAGAATATGTGTGAAGTGGATCTACTGTACAAGCATGATATGTAGTCTAGATATCTTAAAAGCTTTGTTATAGTACAGCATCATTCAAGCTTGACTGAGATGAATAGAACTTCCTCTTAAAATGACGAAAAGTCACTAAATATGCTGAGTAAAGAGAGACAAATTTAACAGCAAGTTCCTCTAGCTGCATTGCTATTGGATGAGCCTGAAGAGATAGATGATATTGAGATGAATATCAAATTCATCTTTGGAAATTGTTAAGTTTCTTTCCCACAGCGTTTTTCTTTGCAATGAGTTCCATAGCTCAGCTCTTGCAACTTCCTGTAGGGCAATTGTGTGTTTCACAGTGATGGTTATCAGTCTGTCAGTGACTACTTAATACAAGCAGTCCTCAGAGGAGGCTGTATGCATGCATACAGTTGTGCTTATGTTTACAATAGTCTAAAGAGGGCTGTAAAAATTGGCTAAGGGACTGGTAACTTCAGCCAAATTGTTATCCTCTTAGTATATAATCTCACCCGCTGAAGAGGTGATGTGGGGAGTGGAATTCGGCAGGGAACCTAATCCGTTCCTGTATCAGGATGCTTTTTAAACTCCATTTATACATCTGCTCTGTGAATAATCTGCTGCATGGTAGAGCAAGTACACATAAAACGCTCTGCAGCCTTTACTTTTCGGCTTTCTTCCTAAACCAATGTGAGTTCACCGCAAAAGAACAACTGTGCTATCTCTTATTTCCCAGCCTACACATGCGGTGCTGTTTCAGGACATTGCATTGACAGAAAGCACCTTAGCTAGGCCAGATACTGAAAAAGAACTACAACGGATTTCTAGCACTGAGGAGCTCATGTAGGACCCATACTCTGAAGTTTCAAAATTCTGCAGCACTTAGGTCACACAATATTATTTGCATATTCTCACACAAGAATACACACAAATGTCTCCTAATCTGTCCTAGTCATTTGTCATCCAAATTCTGCCAAATCATACAAAATATAATCTGTTCTATACAATGGCATAGCTAGCCGCTAGGGCAGATGCAAGCTGCATAATGCCTTTGTGGGCAGCGCGGAGTTTGCAATGCAGTCCTCTCCCTCAGCTGTTTCGGGCAGTGCGAAGAGACGCATGACTCGGACACACTGCAGGCCCCGTGGTGCCACTCCCCGTGGTGTGACGCCCACTGTGCCTTGCCCCCCCCCCCAGCTATGCCTCTGGTTCTATATATCTGTATCCAAAATGCTGCCTCTATTTTACAGATTTTTCCAAACTGCAAACGGTAAATATACCTTTGCTTTATGGGAAACGATAGCCTAGTGGGGATTTTTTTATTGACTAGTGCAGGAAACAAAATTGGTTTACTTGTCCACATATAGGCAATTTCAATGAGAGCTTTTTGCTGCATCATTAAGTACTGAAGCTTAATTCAGCTCTTCATGTATTCATTACTGTGAACAACTATCCTTCATTTTTCAAAGAAGATTGAAGCAAAACCACAAGCATTGTCAGAAGGGAGACAAGCCACCTCTTTGCTGTGGGTGTCAGAACACATCATTTGTGACTGAGTTGTGACATTTTCGAATTAAGTCAAAGTATTCTATTGATTTCTCTCATTCAGATGGTAGAGTTCCTACAAGTAAATTAATGTCAAGATTCTAGGCTGACAGGTCACTGGAAAACACATTTCCATAGTATTTGAAGCTTATTCACACCACTATTGACATGAAATTATTTCTTAAATTGTAACAGCCAGCACAGAAACCTGAAATATACAATATAGTGAGATTCATAAATGTATGCCAATGAATATAAATTCATAAATGTATGCCAATTCTCAAAATTGTCATTCCTATGTGAAAAAATAATTTTAGAACAACTTTCTAAATAGTGGGAGAGAACACTGAGAGTATCAGAAGTTAGAAATTTCATTGCAAATGAACTTAGGAAATGTGTTTTCCCTCCCTTCATATTGTATATCAGGAATACAAATCTCAAACTGGAAAATCAATTGTATTGGGGCAGCAATGCTATTTTTACCTTTAGCTCAGCTGCTTAGATTAAGTCACAAGGACTCCCATGAATGATAGCCACAATTTAGATATATGCGAGTATGCTGTGTGAAGGATTTTTATCTCTCTGAAATATCAATGATTCTATAAGTCCTTGCTGCCCTTCACACCATCCTGTGAGCGAACTGTATTTATGAACCTTTTTTTAAAGGTGTCAACATAATTTTTGAATCTCCTTTTTACTTAAAAAAACCATGCCTTTTTTCAACTCAGAAGATAAATCCTGAAAACAATCTTCATTGACCAGTTAGGAAAATGACACTATTTTTCCTACGGGAAAAACGTGTTAATGTTTTGTTTTTTAAAATATAGTATAATTAAATACAATTTTAAGTGGGAGTGGGTGTTCATGATAACAAGGGTCAATTTTTCCACATTGCACTTTTTATATTTAACATCAGCTGTATTTTTCCATTTGAATTTCCAGACAAGGGAAATACAGGGGGATTTGCAAGAGAACTATACAAAATATTAGTGTTGGAAAAGGGTTTTCTGTCACGTGCCCCCGTTGTTCTCTTCCTCAGTGCTAGATCACATCCAAAACATGCAAACTCTTTAAAGCACATACAGTGATGTATTTATTATTGGAGTTCTTAATCCTGTAAAACGGTTTTCTTTAGTCAAAACAGACTGGACTGATTAAATAAATTGACCGTAGTTGACCAGGCTTCTGTGTTTACAGTAGCTGAAACTACTACTAAATTGTAGAGGCGCTTTTTGGCGGGGCGGGGATTTTACAAAAAGCTTGAATCTTTAATGAAACTTTCCCAGCGTCTTACCAGAGAAGATCAGTCCAAAGGTGATAGCTTATTTTCTTCTTCTTAGATATGGCAATAATACTCGGAGCTATGTGGTGCGTGTTGGAGACTACCACACATTAGTGCCTGAGGAGTACGAGGAAGAAATTGGAGTACAAGAGATTGTGCAACACAAAGAATATAGGCCTGATAGCAGTGATTATGACATTGCGCTGGTGAGGCTGCAAGGACCCGAAGAGCAGTGTGCTCGCTTTAGCACCCATGTCTTGCCTGCTTGTTTGCCACTCAGACGAGAGAGGCCACAGAAAACTGCTCCCAATTGTTACATCACTGGATGGGGTGACACAGGTAAGGATTGCTTTTACAGCACAAAATCATTTTTTCCTTACAATGGTAATGTGGGCTTCTTGTCATAACTCACCTACGGGATGAGATAAAAAAAATTAAAATTTTAGATTTAAACTTAAGTTTTGATCATTCAACAAGTGTACAAAATATGAAGAAAACTGGATGACATGAGGTAAAAAAAGTTGGATCACTTGATATGGAATGACCCAGCTAGTAAAAGCTTTTCAGACAGGTCTGCCTGGATTTTTGCTTGTTATACCAACTTTTGTTGTTCCTGAGATATGGCAGGTGCTAATTTTTCTATTCTAATGGTGCTCAATGTGTTGCAGTGGATTGTCTAAAATTATTATGCTGTATCCCACCTTGGCAACTTCTGGTTTAAGGGAATTGCTTGCACAAATCTCAGAGTCAAGTATTCCCGCACAGCATTTTAAAATACTGCAAAAAGTTGCCTTCTATTGCTAGTGAGGTGGCTTGGGATAAATGAAAAGTATGGGTTCCATTGCGTCCACATACTTCTTTATTATCGTTTTTGTCCATTTTTTCCTATAGAAAGATGGCCAGAAATAACCTAATATATAGTTTTGCGGTATCTCCCTCCAAAAAAACCACCATTGTCAATCACAAAGACCCTCCTAATTAGTGTGAAAACAATGGTACATGGCAGTTGACTCTAACATACATTTCACTTTCAGTATGTCAAAGCCAGTATTTTTCTTCCACAGGAAGAGCTTACTCAAGAACATTGCAACAAGCTGCCATCCCTCTGCTTCCTAAAAGAATCTGTGAAGAACGCTATCGGACAAGGTTCACAGGAAGGATGCTCTGTGCTGGTAGCCTCCAAGAGCAGAAGCGTGTGGACAGCTGCCAGGGAGACAGTGGTGGGCCACTCATGTGTGAACGCCCTGGAGAAAGTTGGGTTGTATATGGGGTGACCTCCTGGGGTTACGGCTGTGGAGTCAAAGACTCTCCAGGTGTCTATACCAAAGTTTCCTCTTTTGTACCTTGGATAAGAAGTGTGACCAAACTATGACCATGATTGCATCACTGATCACTAACAGCAGTCAGTACAAAGCTGTACACATTTTTCTGTGTATGCTTATTTGGTTGGATAATATGGTAGTTCATCTTAAAGTAATGTCGACTTACATTGAAACACAGGGGGAAGTAATATTTATTGTGTCCCCCTGATCAATGAAATCCCCAACGAATAGCACATTTAAATAATTGCACAAATAGTTCTCGATATACATATGAACATGACTTGTCCTATTTAAATGTGTAAAGTGGTAAAATATCAATGCGCAATATCCATTTTATGAGAATACACTTTTTAGACAGAGTAAAATAAAGCTTCACTGATTTACACTAATCACACTGGCTTGTAATCTATATAGCAGACAGGCCAAACTTTTTGTACTCATTTGTAAGAGCTTTTCTTTTTGTCTTTCTGCAAGGCTTCAGACACACTAGATTGTGCTTACTACTAGCTTTCCATTAGATTTACATGACCTAGTACTAAGGCTTTCTTTTCAGACAATAAATCCTTCCATGATCCCTTTGCATGAGGCTATAGAAAAGATTTCATGACTCAAACCATACCATTATGTAGCACCCAGAATGGACTTTAAAGATACAAAGAATCAATTTTACTTCAACCAGAGTTTCAAGTTTAATTATAAAATAGGAAACTGCATTATTTATGAACTGTAAGACTCTATTACCATTTAAGTTTCTGTTCCAATTGAATTTTTAAAAATGTTTTTAAAGATATAGCAATAACTGTCAAGAGGGTGATTGGTAGTTCTCAATCAACTGGTTATATACCATACCTGTGAGATTGGTGTCTTTCCTTCACAAAATTCCTAATTGCAATGTGTCGGCCTTTGGGTGCTTCCTAGTTATGATAGGTGTGCATTTATGTACTCAGTGATGTTTCTACATGTATGGGTATGTTTTGTTGCATTTTTTACCTAATACCTCAGCATCATCTGAAAAACACATGGGTTTGAAAAGAACCCAGATGACTGGTTTATATGGGAAGAATGTCAATGCAATAAATATAAAAATCCCCAAGAAAAACATTTGGCCCTGTATGGCAAAGTATACAAATGTGGCAAAGAGCTGTGCCCAACTTAAACATAAATTTTGTGCTCTATATGGATACTTCTCCATTTATATAGCTTTCTGTAACTTTCACTTGGTACTTGATTTTATGTTAGGCAGCCTTCACCCTTATGAAACAAAGCAAATCTTTAATGAAATGTAAACTGCTAAATTGATTGTTTTTAATAAACAATAGCTACCTAAGTACAGGGGCTGGGAGAGGTCTTCTAAAAGTATGTTGGACATTCAAGGTGCTAGGCTATTTTCCCCTTTTCAAAACTATGCTGTATTAGTTAAATCTTTTTTACTAGAAATGTGATTTGAAAACTTCCTGAATTCAACATTTTGTTTTAAACTCGGCTGACTTTACTTATCAAGCAATTTCAGTATGTCTAAGCATTTAGCAGTACAGTACACTCAAAAACTTATCTAGAAAGTATGGTTTTCAACCTTATTGAAGTCTGTCACAATTTTATATTTTGATCAAAGCCATAAAACGTAACTTGCACAATAAAACCTGCCATTTATTGAAGTCTTTGTTATAAGCTTAATCAAGTGAAGATTTCACTTTTAAGATATAGATCTCAACGTGCACCTACATTTGTTTTAAGTGTCAAGTAGGCAAAAATCTCAAACATGCTTGTTTTGTCCTAGGAACAAGTAGCTAACTGTGGCCATCATTTCTCTGTATGCCCATTTGAAATCTCATTAACCTTTTGTCCTTTTATGCTTTTGATACAGCTCTTCTAATCTTCCCCACCCAAATAAGGGAAGTCACCTATCAAACAAAAAACTAAACTTTTCATACCCTATTCTGTAATTTGTAAGGTTTTCACTTGGACACATGCAAAGATGCACGTGCTTGCTTCATCTTTTAGTGCTATTCCAAGTCACAACAGTATTTGTAGAAGAATTACGCTTTCAAAGTAATTTTAATTAAAACACAAGGTATGTGTTATGTACTGTGATTCTATCCCTTTAACGGGACCCAAGTATGTACAAGGTTGTAATTAACTTAAACTTCCGTAGCTTTGCCTTTGATGGGTACAAAAGGAAATGCAAGAGCTGCTATCAGGGCAAATCACAGATATCAAAGCCCACTTTTAATTTATGTAGCCCATAGTACAGTGGTCCCTCGGGTTAAGAACTTAATTTGTTCTGGAGGTCTGTTCTTAACATGAAGCACCACTTTAGCTAATGGGGCCTCCTGCTGCTGCACGATTTCTGTTCTCATCCTGAAGCAAAGTTCTTAACCCGAGGTAATATTCCTAGGTTAGCGGAGTCTGTAACCTGAAGCGTATGTAACCCGAGGTACCACTGTATCTTGTGCTAACATTTCCCCATTTCAACACCACCACCACCCCCTTGTGGACAAATTGAAATGTATGTAACCTGTATGTAAATTACAGGCAATCCATTTCAGCTCACAAGCCAGATAGACAAATCTGTCTTTTAGCTGCCTGGAGGCCACCTGCTCTATCAAAAATACTCCATCCTTACTTGATGTTATGCCTAGAACTCTTTCAAAACACTAGTGTGATGTTATCTCTCCTTTCATTCAAATTAACACTCCAAACTCTGTTTCTACAGGGCAGCCAACATGGTGCCCTCCAAATATTACTCCAACATTCACCCCTGTCCATGCTGGCTAAGGCAGAGGGAAGATCCATTCCCCCTTCTTTTCTCATATGTTAAATTTTAAATGGTAAAATTATTGGGGGGGGGGGAGGTCAAATGACAAATTGTGCATGGAAGATTACAGAGTACATGAGGTGAGGCCCCTGTCCCAAGGAAGTAAGTGGAGACAGATAAAAGGAGAAAACATTCAACTGTTTGTCGGCTCTGTTAACACTATGGCACAGGAATGGTTTTTTTCAAATGACTTCAATGAAAAGTGCCTTTGAGATTCCTATTTTGTAAAGCGCCACACACACTGATGCATTTGCAACACCTACTTAAGTTTTTGTGATCAGCCAGGTTAAAACCAAGCAACTGAATTGGGAAAACAGTAAATAA
This sequence comes from Podarcis raffonei, assembly GCF_027172205.1. Classification (NCBI taxonomy): domain Eukaryota; kingdom Metazoa; phylum Chordata; class Lepidosauria; order Squamata; family Lacertidae; genus Podarcis; species Podarcis raffonei. Next base: position 53,115,600 of record NC_070610.1, read on the forward strand.
TTGTAAACCATTTTAATTTTATTGTATCAAAACCACAACATAAGGCAATATATACACATAAAAATACAAACTGAGGAGGAACTTTCCTCAGTTTACTCCACAGCATTTAAAGTGCTTTACAAAGCAAACAAATCTTATACATTAATTTAAATTATTTAAACTGCATTCACTTGTAATATTTACAACTTATAATAGCTTTGTTTCAGGCACTAAAGTTATTTATGTTTTCATTGCTGTAACACTGTTGAGAACAAAAATTTCATGACTACCCTGTTAACACACTTTTAGCAGAAGCACGTGCCACTTCCACTGCCCATCTTCAAACTCAAGAGTAGCAAGCACATATATCCTGCAAAAAGGAAAAAAAGGATGCTAAGTTTTATAGCCCATCGAGATTTTGTTATCGCAACTCATTTTTCAAGATGAAAGAAATTATTAAGTTAGATTGTTTATGTATAAAAGTAATTTAGTGCAATCAAGTTGTATTTAAATATTTTTCCGCAAATAGCACTGCAAAAGACTAAGCAGCTGGTCAAATGCCACACTCCCAAGGATACTAATTTAAGATGTCATGCATGCCTTCTTAGTTATCAGCTCTAATTTCAAACGCACTTTCACAGAATGTGCTGGTTCTGAAGAGGGCTTTTGGAGTAACATTGGAAGAGTGACCTTGAGACTCGCTTGTAAGAGCATAATTTCAATTTAAAACCCAAAGCAGTTCAGTTAGAAGAGGAAGGAGCCTCCCCAACAGAACCTTAACTACCGAAAACAGTAAGTTCAAGGAAGCTCAATACGACCGGTTTTTAGGCCACAAGGCCACCCCAAAGCAAGGCCCTTTAGTAAGGCGTGCGCAAGCTGACTCTTACCCAATATTATCCTTGAAGCTTTCATCACTTTGCAACAATTACCAAAAAAATCTTAATCTCACAACTGTGGGTAGCTTCAAAGCAGGCCACATTTGTACATTGACAAGGGGCAGGTGGGACAACTCTTTTTATGAAGGCGATTCCCCCACCCCATTCCAGGCGACGATCCCTCAGCGCGGGCCGAGAAGGCCTGTCCCTCCCGGAGGAACACTGTTACTTGCCCTAGTCAGAGTCTCGCCCCAATTAAATGGTGCGAGCTATGCCAAGGGGCAAGGTGACCGTTTGCTCTACCATGGATAGGAAGGGATGCTGCCACGCTGGCAGGTCCCATGGAAGCATGGAGTTGGTCCCTGGCCCCTCTTTACCCGGCAGCCCCAGCGAGCGCACGAGGCGCGCGTTACTTGGCATTTGAAAATGACGCCGGAGCGCAAAAATGCGACCCTCAGGATTCCCTTCCGAAGCAAAGTAAATTGTCCTACCTGTAGGCGCGCTTGGCTCTTCCTGTTCGGCGTCGCTCGGACTCCCCCCGCCCTCCCCCTTCCGAAACAACAGCCTCCTTTTAAGCATCGCGACAGTTAAGGCGCGTGCGCGCTAGATGCCCTCCGCTCTCCTGCTACTAAAAGCACGCTCGCTGGTTACAGGCGCATACTCAGGAGAAACAACTACTAGCCTTGCGCGGGAAAAGAAGCATCCCCTCTACTTCCCTTCCCTTTCCCCACCCCAGCCTAGGCCCAGGCCCACGCTTCCTCTTCTTCCGACTAAACCCCAACCGTCGTCTCCAGAGCGCCCTCGAAAAGGAAGAGGCGCGCGCCGCGCGAGCGCTTTTATAATGGGGAGGAGGCCACGCCCACTTCTCGGGCACGAGGAGGGGGCTCGAGGGCCGGGCCAGTTGAGCCGTTGGTGCGAGGCGCGCGTGCGCACCGTCTCCCGCTTTCGGTTGGGCGAGGTTTCAGTCTCCCAAGTGCGCTTCGCGGAAGCCTGTACCTTGCCAGCAAGCGGGGCCTCCGCCTGCGACACGGTTTAAATTGGCAGACTAGTCGTACTTGCATTGAGCTCTCTGAAACTACATTAATAAACTTAGTGGGGCTGAGGCCGGGCACCTCCACTTACACAGAAGGTAGGCTAGTTTATGGCGGAGCTGCTGTTAACCTACACAGCAGTCGTTATCGCGAAAGCAACATGTGAGTGGGTTGTACGTGTAACGCAGCTGGTGGGCAGCCGCCTGTTAGTAGTTCTGAATTGTTTTGGAGCAAATCGTGAAGTTACCTGTGAACTGATACATTTACAGAAGAGTTCTTACTGGTTTCCAAAGTAGTTCCCAGTAACGAATCGGAGACAGATAACGTACAGTATTCGTTTTACTGTGCAACGAATTAAGCAAAGCGCATCGAGCCCCGTGAACCCGTTTCTCGGGTGGGGTAGGGAAACCACGATCTCTGTGTGATGTAATATGTGAAATAGTCTGGTACTAGAGAAATTCGTGCCATCAAACACATCCTAGTCAAGAGAAACATTAAAAAACAGCAGCGATCCTTTCGGGATACTGTATACATTTAAACAAATAAACAATGATTGGTGGGTGCTACTGTGCTTTTCATTCAATCTGCCGTACCCGGAAAACTTAAAAACACTGATACGTAGTAGGAAATCAATTTGGCCACTGGATGGTGCTTTTGTTTCATAACTTTGACCAAATTTTGAGGGGAAAGGTTTACATATTTAAATAATGCAGTTACTTTTATGTTTTAACTGCTTGTAATTATGTATATATTCCATATATGGGATGCAGTAATCAATAATTACATTTTTTTTGCTAGTCGCAACTTGCACCAAACCTGCTGCCCCAGCCTCCAGCAAGGGCATTCCAGAATGGGCATTACTGCTTGAAGGAGAGAGTTGCTAGTTGGGCATCCCTGCTTGAAAGTGCCCTGAGCACCTTTATGCAGGAACATCCAACATCCTCCCTTGCTGAAGGAAAATAGCAGTTTGGGTGCAAGTGAGTAGAGAGTCCCTGTTTGAAGTGGGCTTTCAGGTAGGGAAGTCCAACAGCCACATTCTGCTTGCCCGCCTTTACTGTACTGGGGAGCAGCAGGAAAGGATTGCCAGTTGAGTCCTATGAGGCTAAGACTCTCCATATGCCTTTTGGCTGTGCAACTGCCAAACAGCTTCCAACTTCCCTCGCATTTGAGGAGATGTTGAGGATCTCTGCAGCTTCAGATCTGCAGCTTCAGATTTGGAAGGTTTAGCACCTGACTGTGCTCTTCAGAGGGAGGTACTATAGTCATTAGCTGGGAGTTGGGCTAGATGATGCTTCAATTCTTTCAACTCTATAGTTAAGATTCTATGATTCATCAAGCTGAGCAGAATTATTGAAAATAGTGATGCCTTTTATTACTACAAAAATGTTCCATCTTTGCAAATCAGTTGTTGAGACTGATGGTGTCTTTAGTATACAAATCAACCCAAATTTATATGTCTTCCCCCCAAAATTTTGAGCAGTGTATGTATTCCCCAAAGGCAAAGAGAGACTTGGTGCACATATATGCTTTCTAGAATGTTGGGTTGTGACCCAAGTGCTTTAATAACAGGACTGATCATTATTGTTTGTAGAGGCTTTCTGAAAAGTTGATGAGCAGTAGGGATGGTTTCAGTTTCTGCTTTCATTCCAATTGATACTGGAAGCATTGCACTGTAACCAGAATTTTAAAGCTTTGTTCCGTATTGTAGTCACATTAAGTGCTGCTGCAGACAAGCTATAATCTCTGGAATTACACATATAATGTAGATGGTTTTAGCTATTGTTGTTTGTCTCTACTTAAAGCCAAACAGTTTATTCAAGTTTTTATTTTTTGCTTTTAGAATAAATTGAAGTGAATTTATTAGGATTTCTTAGCCAACTTGGATGTTCCAAGAGATACTCCATAGCCTCTGGTATTAATGGTGTTGAAGATTTAGACACAGATTGACTATTGTGACACAAATTTAGAACAAGGAGTATATTGTCATGTATATCTCAAGTTGTTCCTGTTCTTCACTTCATATGTAATAAGCTGCCAGTCAGCTGTAACTGAGGGTTAAGTGCAACTTTTTTTCTGCAGTGTGAGAGGATGCTTAACAGGACATTGTGCTGCCTGACACAGAGCCATTGCTGCTTCCCTGTGAGCCCCACTTCTGCACTGATCACTTCTTCCTTTCATTTTTGGCACTGCTAAAATGTGGATGTGCCAAGGCTCTCCAGCGACTTCCGCTGACAGCATGCTGCGCTCTCTTTTCTTCCCAACCCTATACCGCATATAACACCAATGTCTCACAACAAATGTAACTGAAGAACCTGAAGAAAGAGACAATGCATGTGCTCTTGAAAACAAGGGGAAATTATTGTGTGTGTTTTTTAAGAAGAAAAGGAGTGTGTAGCAGCCCCCAATATTTAAAGAGCCCCCACCCCTATTACATCATTAGAACCAGAACGTAAACCTATGAAACTAGAAAAGAGCAAAAAATATCAATGTTTGGTCCAGATGCTAGGTACTGCACCCTCACTAAAAGAGACTTATGGCCTCAAATTCTCTTTATTTTATATGCTGCTTTATTACAACAATGACAACTAGTCTACTGATCCTAAACTGAATAGTTAGTTGCCCAACCACCCACTCCAAAACCCACTGCTCTCAACTGACTCTCAACTGCCTCACATTCAAACTCCCTTTCAAACCATCATCCAGTCATCACTCACCACCAGAATTCCCAAATCTCTCTTTCTCACCCTCCTTAACATTCCCATAATAATTTTGATACAATTACCTTAATAACCCTATTATATTCAATATTTTATACATGCTGCTCCCTATAACCATACTGTTTGAAGCACTTGAGCTTCCTATTCCTGGTTTCTAGAAAATGGGGGTGGGCAAACTGCAGGGTCTCCATCCCTGTTCTAAAAAGCAGATGTCTTCCCCCCAAATGATCCTGGGAATTGTAGTTTGTTAGGGGTTCTGGGGATTGTAAGTCTGTGAGAGGGAAGCCACAATGGCACAAATCATTTCAGGGGAAGTCATGTGCTTTAAAGGCGCATTGGATGCTCTTTAAAACATAGCATCATAGAATTGTAGAGTTGGAAGGAATCGCGAGGGTCATCTAGTCCAACCTCCTGCAATGAAGGAATCTCAACTAGATGATCCATGGCCGATGGCCATCCAAGTGTTGCTTAAAAACCTCCAAGGAAGGCGAGTCACTGCTTTAGGCCCTAAGGGCCTCTGGAGCAGGAGAAAACTACCTTGGAAGCTACCTTGGAAGCCTGGAGAGCGAGAGGGGTCGGTGCGCACCGACCCCTCTCACTCTCCAGGCTTCAGGTTCCTTTCGACCTGCTCTTTGGGGCTGGCAGGGGGAAGCCCACCACCAGCCCCAAAGAGCAGGTTGGGGAGCAGCGGAAAGGCGCGCAGCGGAGAGGCTGCTGCCATAGTCACGCGTCACCTCTCCAGCTGGGAGAGGGTCGCCGGGCTATGGCTTCTTTAGCCCCGCGCGCGCTCTCCCGGATGGAGAGGTGGCACGCGGCTAAAGACGCTCCTGCCATAGCCACGCGTCACCTCTCCAGCCGGGAGAGGGTCGCGGGGATATGGCTTCTTTGCTCCATAGGACGCACACACATTTCCCCTTCATTTTTGAAGGGGAGAAAGTGCGTCCTATAGAGCGAAAAATACGGTACTTTGTTCTGGCCAAATCCATGGGGAGACTTGACGACCCTCAGGTACTGGGGGCAGAGGGAAGGAAGGGGTCCTTGTGAAACACGTTTGGGGAATCTGTGGCTTCCAGCAAGTGCTTTTCAGAAGCATTGCTCCCTCCAACAGGGGAGACTGAGCATAGCCATCACGGCTAGTTGCCTTTGATAGGCCTCTCCTCCGTGCAATTGTCTAGCCCTCTTTGAAAGGCATCCCATCCAAGTTGCTCTTGTGGTGCATCTGTTTCTCCTATGCTTCCTTGCTCCTGCAAGGAGATGACTATTGTGAGATCCTTTGGTTAACATCTATCTGGGCTGGAAAATATTAAAGAATCAGACGACGGATGAGCTTCCCTTGAAGCACAACTGATCAAAGGCAGGCAGATCTGTTAGCATCTTGATAAAGATGTCCAAATGACAAAGGATACTCTCATACCCTGCAAGCGTCTCAGAAAAAGCTCCCAAGCTGATGGAGAAGAGAGCAATTACCAGTACCGTATTTTTCCCTCTATAACACGCAGAATTTTTCTCCTAAAAAGGAAGGGGAAATGTCTGTGCGTGTTATTGAGCGAATGTGTGGTCCCTGGAGCCGAAAAATCAGGCAAAAATCAAATCGCGCTTCACGGAGAAGGGAAACCTGAAAAGAGGAAGTGGCTGCTTTCCTGCATTCTGCCTCAGGGTCTTACTGCCCACCCGTCTCTGTTTCCTTGCTGTGTTTGCTGAAACGGAACAAAGAGCAGGGAAAGCCCCTCCCCTCCAGGCAAGCAGAGGGGAAAGCAGAGTGTGTTCCTTCTAATTCCTCTCTGTGCTCCGGTGCTGCTGGGGGAGAGGGAGAGGGGGGGGAGAGAGAGGGGGGGAGGGAGAGAGAGGGGGGAGAGAGAGACAGAGAGAGAGATCCACATGGATCCTCAGGATCTTTGCATTGGGTCACCCCAAATTCACCATCAGATCACATAGCATGTCCATGGCTACAGCCTGCACCAAAAAAATCACGCACCCACTGTTGCCTGGGGCTGCAATGGTGCAAAAATGTGGTTACAAAGCATGGATCCACAGGGATTCTCAGGATCTTTGCATTGGGTCACCCCAAATTCACCATCAGATCACATAGCATGTCCATGGCTACAGCCTGCACCAAAAAAAATCACGTACCCACTGTTGCCTGGGGCTGCAATGGTGCAAAAATGTGGTTACAAAGCACGGATCCACAGGGATTCTCAGGATCTTTGCATTGGGTCTCCCCAAATTCACCATCAGATCACATAGCATGTCCATGGCTACAGCCTGCACCAGAAAAATCACGCACCCACTGTTGCCTGGGGCTGCAATGGTGCAAAAATGTGGTTACAAAGCATGGATCCACAGGAATTCTCAGGATTTTTGCATTGGGTCACCCCAAATTCACCATCAGATCACATAGCATGTCCATGGCTACAGCCTGCACCAGAAAAATCACGCACCCACTGTTGCCTGGGGCTGCAATGGTGCAAAAACGTGGTTACAAAGCATGGATCCACAGGAATTCTCAGGATTTTTGCATTGGGTCACCCCAAATTCACCATCAGATCACATGTCTGTGGCCACAGCATGAAGCACAAAAATGATACATCCACTGTTTCATTCAGAATGTTTTTTCCCTTGTTTTCCTCTAAAAACGATGTGCGTGTTATGGTCAGGTGCGTGTTATAGAGCGAAAAATACGGTAAGTAGTCAGTGGGGCTCCAGGTTGCCGTTTCTAGATCCCACCACAGCTTCCAAGTTGCCAAAGAAATCAGTGTCACAACAGTTTTTTCCTCGCACCTCCTCCCCATGATCCCACATGGGGCTTTCTCAGACATATGCTGTGTCTGAACCAGCAGATCCCACCAAACCAAGTAATTGAGGACCCAGTCAGAAAAGGAGTGTGCGCAGTTATACCAGAAATAAGCAAAATAAACAGGTACTAGAAGTCACCCCAGAACTGGCCCTACTGAACACCTTCCAAAATAACAATGCCCACTCACACTAGAAAGAGCTCATAACCCACTGACAGCATATGATTCAATATGGCTAACTTAACCCGACAACCTGCCTTACCCACACACAAACAAATCCCACCACAGCCAGCCAAAGACAATCAACCACACCTTAGGCTACCCCAACCTCTCTCACCACCAAGGAAACATAACAAATGAATAGAAAGAGAACTTCTGCAAGTGACGCTGACAGAAAAACCCCAAGCATACACAAAATAAAAGAACTTAAGCTTTGCCACCCAAGTTCCTCTCTCCTATCCCCCCCCCCCGAGGGAGGTCCTGAGATTGGAATGTTGGCCCAAAAGAGTAGGAGCGACATTGGCAAATGCTATTTAAAGTTAAATAGTAGTACGTTGTTACAGTTTTAACAGTTTTAATACCCCCTGCACATAAACTTACTACTCTTTAAGCAGTATTTGCCATGGCAGAATAATGCCTCATACTAAGGAACAGCCCTTCCTCAGAGTGGAAAATTTAGGGTGGGGGTGCCACTGGAGTTCCCATTATTTGCCTTAAGGATTTTGTTCCATTGCACTGAAATAATATAAAAACCTGAATTGCCACACAGATTGTGGGTGAGAGCTCCAAACACCAATACTTCCAACAAAGATCCTTGGAAATCAGGAGTTTGTATGGGAATTGCATGAATGTGTTTACTTATGACTTAATACAATTTGAGTAGGGCTTTTTTGATGCCAAGGAGAGACATAAATAATAATATAAAGAAGGAAGTTAAGAGCAGAGGCTATTAAGATGGACAGAATGTACACAGGCTACATAATTTTGCATGAAAAACCCAGGCCGTGGAGATCAAGTAGTAGTTGATCTTCCTCTGTGATATGGACTGCTTTCTGCATGTAAATATCAATAATAGATGGTGCAAATAATTGCTGGACTGGATACATCCATGTGGCTTTCTTTGCTCATTTAACCATCCAGAGGTGGCAGTTCTTCATAGGTACATATAGCTTTATAGGGTTGGAAACTTGTTTTGAGCAGTTTGCCTGTCTAACCATTCATCTGTATTACCCGGCCTACCCCAATCGATAGTGGCTGGGGTCTTTCCCAGTATTGTGACCTCAGGCTAAAATCAGATGTTTTTGGAATATAAGCTAAACCAACAGCCAATGAAATGGAGGGGAGGCAAGATATAACTTGCAGCGTTGTCACGTTTGATTTTACTGGGGAGGTGTTTTCAGCAGCGTCACACAGGTTACAGTGGTACCTTGGTTATCAAATGGCTTACTTGTCGAACAAATCGGCTCCCAAATGCCGCAAACCCGGAAGCAACTGTTCCGGCTTGCCAACATTTTTGGGAAGCCGAACGTCCGACGCGGCTTCCGCTAGAGTGCAGGAAGCTTCTGCAGCTAATCAGAAGCCACACCTTGGTTTTCGAACAGTTTCGGGAGTCGAACGGACTCCCAGAATGGATTATGTTTGAGAACCAAGGTACCACTGTATTTCTTTTAAGTGGAAATGGAGCCTTCTACATGTATTCTGCTAGTGAGCTATGGTGCTTTCCTGTGCTGTGCTGTCAAAAACTAAATTGTTTAGAAAACACCAGGCTGTTCTCCCTCTCACTTTTAATAGTGTTAAAATGCTGGGCTTTCTTCAGTATGGTTCTAAGTAACTTTTATTGACTTCTGTATTGCTTCCCTTTACTGTAATACTATGGATGTGTAACTGTAGCACACTTGAAAAATTCTGTCATCAAAGATAATAAAATGACAAGGCAGTAAAACAAAGAGCCCCTCAGAATAATGTTATTAACATAGAAACAGCAGGCAGCTTCAAAAAAAAAATATCTCTGAGGCAGCTGTTTCTATAGTATGTTGTAACTTGCTGTCAAACAGTAAAAGAAACTGCATTAGAATAAAGTCACTACAATGTGGAGAGGCTGTTTTTTATCAGAGTTTATTGTTGCACAGCAGAAATCATGCCACTATCAGAATAATGTCTAGTTTTATTTTCATTTAAAAAATTTGAGAAAAACATTTCCAGCAATTTTCATTCAATGTGAATGAGAAGAATATTACATCTATAAACACTGAAATACCTATTTTATTCTTCCTGAGGAAGCTTCACATTTTCCAGCAATAATAAGGATAATCTGTACAATATATTTTGAAGATTAGTTCCTCTCCTCATTTTCTCATGTGTAGTACTGGGCAAATACTGCAGCAGAACCATGTGTAACTGCATGGATTGCTTGGTTTACTTCATTGTTTGTTACCCTTTTTGTGTGTGTACCTTTAATAATGATGTCCTGTAAATAATCACTCTGTTGTTGTTTTTACTGACACAACTGTTTCAGATAGCCAACTTTCAAAGTCACTTCCATGAGTTTTCACAAGAACTATGTTAAAGTAAATATGTAAAGATTTATGCTGGAATTTATTCTGGCATTTGTTTGTGCAGTCATTTAAACTAGTGGGAGGTATAAAATGCCTACCTGAATTTTTGGATTTTTCACAGTGCAGTCCTATACTTGTGTACTCAAAAGTAGCTCCATTGAGACTTACAGGTAAGTGGGTATAGGATTGCAGCCTAAAACCAGTACTTTGCTTCAGAAGATTGGTTGTGGTTAGCAAACTATCTTTCAAGGACACTTGCCTGCCACTAAAGATCTTTCTTTGAGTAATGCCAAGCTTCTATTTATCAAGCAAAAGTTTGAAAACCAGTAGATTGGAGGAACCTATTATAGCTTTGTGTGACAGGATAAGGAAGAAAGAAAGCACTCTTCTGCAGAGAATCGTTCACAAATGGAAAGGATACTGCATACATGTGGTTGTTCAAGTACAATTGTATATTTGTTCATAAAATGGTAATGAAAGAGATAAATTTTGAGCTCTTGTTATTTCTGTATTGAATAAAGGGGCCATTTGCACTCAGTTTATTGCTTTACTTAACAAAAAGGTAAGGAGTAGGACTAATGGCTTAAAAGATTTCCTTATCAATGTAGTGTTTCCTAAATTGGGGGCTCCAAGCACATTTAAGCATGGGAGCAGCTTTCCATTAAAATAATTGGGACTGAACAGTGCTTAACCTTGGCTGGGGGATGCTACATCCAGTAAACGGTAATGAAAATAATGGTGCATAATTACTGTCTTATATCTAATATTTTGATATATTTGGTTGGAGATCTAGCCATTTAGTTTCAAAGCACCCTGAGCCAAATATCAATAGAGTAAACTTGGTTCATAATATTTTCTAGCTTTGCTACACATTTAGTCATTATAGTGTTGTAAAATATTAATTATCAGAGCTACATGCTTTCAGAAATTTCATCATCGGTTTTTAAAGTTAACTGTGTTCATAATTTTTTTAGGCCAGCAGCATAATGTTCATTGCTTAAAAAATAATTTTGATTAATTTGTTGTATTAACTTAACTGCAGATATTCCCTCCAAATGTCTTTCCATAGCTTGTGAATCTGTTCATTTTGAAAATACTAAAGAAATGCATAATATAGTACCTAAGAAATCCAAAGCATGTAGAACACGTAATGATGTAAAAAAAGCAAATCAGATATGAGTATGCTACTTGCCACTTTCTCTGTCTGATGTAGGACTAGTGAATCAGTGGAATCTTTTCCAATTTTAGGCAGGAGGAGGGGAAGTTGGGATGGGAAATCAGCTTAGCTAATGGCAAAAGGCTGACTAAAAAAAGGATATGTTTTTTTTTTTAAAAAAACACAATTATTTCTCTGACATGATTTTTTACTCCTGTGAACCTGAAAAATTATTTTACAAGTTTGGATTTAATTATTTTGGAGTTCTTTGCTTCAACAATGTAAGGGTTTTTGTTTGTGGCATTCAAGCAAAACAATCAAAGCCTTGTAAATTATGCCTAAGTATTTTTCCTGCAGTGGCCAAAGACCCTGATGCAGTAAAAGGTGAATAGAATGTGTAAGACTGTGATTTGGGAGAATCTTCTGTACTTCGGGAAAATCTTAACTATCTAGAAGCCCTGGTTGGACATGCACTTCTGATGCTGATCTACAAGCAGAGCATCTGCAGCACTTCGTCCATCAGTCATCTGTTCAGGAAGGGACAGGTTCCACAATGCTACAGCAACTCCCAGTTCAGTGAATTGAGGTGAAAGGATTCAGCCAGCCAACTCAAATACATAGTATCATTTCTTTGAATACTATGATGCATTCCCCACCTATGTTGTATTTCTAAACAACATAAACTGACTTTAAAAAAAACCTAGTTCAGTGCTTTGAATCAGATTGCAAAGGGGGAATACATCTGGCATTTTGTGCTACGTATTTTCTCATTTTAAAAAAGACACAGCATTGTAATCAAACAATAAGAAACCTCAGCAGGCAGACAGTGGGTTACAAAACTGACATGAGACACAATATTCGTAAACTGATATGAATATAATATATAAAATTGTAAATATTTATTTTGATTTTGGACAGTTGTATATTGTTGTTTTTAAACCTAGGCCAGTTGCTTTTTATTTCCACCTTTGCACAGCAAGTTATAGGCACAACCCACTAGAAGTTCTCTTGTGCCAGCCCCAATGAAATAAGTGGGAGCTGGCCCATATGACCTTCCCTATGTAACCTCCATGAAACCAGAAATTGTAATGAAATGCCATGCACTTCCAGAGACGCAAGTGCACACACTTTCACAGTCCACCTGCCAGCATATGGCACAAGCCTCACATTTTTATTCTCTTGAAGAGATAGATTTCCCAACAGCTTTCTTGCAGCTACTAGAGACTTTAGGTCTGATTATACTTGAAGTGAAGAAGAGCTCTCTCTAGAAGCATTTTCCCCAATGCTATCTCACTTTTTGTAGCTCCTGTCTCAGCCATGATGGAAGGGGTTGTCCCAATTTGTGTAGAAGCTTTGAGAGTTCCACATTGTGATCTCTGTAGTAGCTTGACAGAAAAACCCTGCACTGAGGGATACAAAAACCAACATTTTATTTGGGGAAATACTACAGTGTCTATAGTATTTTGTCTTCCAATTTACTTTATCTTGATCTGAACTCAATCCATTTTTTTTGTAAATCACATTTGGAACTAAGTATCAGCAGTTGAATTACTTAAGGCACAGACAATGTAATCCATCTAATGACACTACACAGAAAAATGTTTCCTGCACACACAGCTTCCATTTCCAGCAGTTGGAGCTGCACTTGCAGAACCTTTTCCAAAAGCTTAAGGCAGTATTATAGTCTCTGAAAAGGTGTCCCAAGGGCTACGGGATTTGTTACCAAAGAGATTTAACGCTCCCATGCCTTCTCTGTGAGACTATAATAGTGCTCTAATGCTAGTGAGTCCTCCTCTTTCCACAACAACCTCTCAAGATGGGACAAACTGCTGGTCCTGGAGCTAGACAGGTGGTAGGTAGCCTGTGGTCCTTCAGATGCCACTGGACTACGATTCCCAAGCCCCTGCCCGTTGCCACGTTGGCTGTGGGAGTTGGAGTCCAAAGGTTGGGGGAACCCCCAGAACAGATTTATGGAGCTTGGGGGAGCAGAGAGGGAGAGGAAGTTCTGTTGTGCTGCCAGAAGTACAAATGGAACTACTTCGTTGGATACTGCCCCAACAATATTTGGAGGGGCACACGTTTGACTCCCATTTTAGAGGACTAACATATTTGTACTATGAGTACAATCTTAATCCCGCATCACCCTTCCCCTACTTTTGCTGATTGTGATTGTAGGGTGGTTTCAGACTAACTCACATTTAATTATCTTGAGTATGCACCTGATAGAGGGAAAATAATTTTAACGTGTGATAGTATACTTCACTTATCTTGGATGATTTTAGTAGTCCTAAACCAGGAGTAGCTGAGTAATGCTGTCCAGATGTCATTGACTATAGCAACAGCCCCAGTTGTTATGGCCAAAGGTAAAGGATGATGGGAACTGTAATTCAACAACATCTGGGGAGGGGGGTACTATATTGGCTTTCTGTCCTAAGCAATCACAAATCTTTTGTTACTAGGTTACACGTTACTAGGTTAAATAGTAGTAATGGATCTAGCTTGATTGCCTAGACCCTAATCTAGTTTTAGAGTATTGGAACAATTTCAATGTCTTTCCTGAATTTGTAGAGCCAATAAAATAGCCATGTGATATTGTGTAAGATATTCTCTACACGGTAGTGAGCTTTATTGTAAAACCATGTTTGTGAATAAAAACTAAAAGTCTCCCACTCCTCTCTGATCATACTTTAATCATTTATGAATAAATGTGACCATTTATCCAATTATTTGTAAATATACCACATAAAAGATCTTTCAATGCATCAATTTCTTAAGGGCTGCAGCATACAATACTGATAGAGATCTGATCTGGGGTGAAGAGTGCTTTAGGGGATGGGCTGCCCTATCAAGGAGAAATCAGACAGAATTGCCACTGACATTGGTTGTAACTTTAAGAACTGTAATTTTAAGAACTTGTGACTGAGCTTGTTTTCCCCTCTTCCCTCTCATTCCTTTCCCCCCTGATGTGCCATGTCTTCTTAGATTGTGAGCCTGAGGACAGGGACCATCTTAGAACCAATTTTTGTAAGCTGCTTTCAGAGTCTTTCTGGCTAAAGGGGAAAGTATGAATGCTGTAACTAAATAAACATTCTTCATTTTTTCCAGCAACCCGCAAGACTGAGATCTGAAATATGAGGTAGTTTTACAGAATCATTTAGGATAATATATGTGAAGTAGTTACCCCTAATGTATCTATGATGTTAAGCCAAGCATTTAATGAGCCTGTGCCTTGTGTCTGTGTTTGTGACTCTGAGGTCCTTATCCTCTGTCCCTTCCTGGTGCTTGAATCCTAAAGTCCAACCAAGGCTCCACCTCATGCATGTAAGTGTTCATATCTTCATTTGAGAAACAGGACTTGTGCACCTGAGATAAAGGGGATTCCTAACAAATTTAGGAATAAATTAACTAAATCCAGGATAAATTTAATTAACATTCTGGTCCTTTTCAAGTAACACCAAAATCTGAATAATCAAGACATTGCATATGACAATAACTTTTGTGTGCTTTTGCTGAGAGGCTTAGTTCTAAATAAAAATATGCAAATTTTTACAACAATCCATATGGATGAATTGCAAATGAAGTAAATGGCATACTGGGTACATTACAATTCATCCTAAGTTGTTGTTAAGTCCCATTCATCTTAAGGGAAGAGTTAAGTATGAACTTAAGGTTTCTTTCACTGAAATCACTCTGAAGTATGTTATGTTTGGCTGGATCTTATCCACAGCACAACTGATAAAGAGTTTACCTCAGAATCCATTGGAGGGTACTTTCTGCCTTTGCTCTTTCCAAGACATTTTGTTTTTCCTTCTTCTAAGAGTTGACACCAGAAGCCCTTGTGTGAGTCAAACCTGAAACATATAATGCCTTTAGATACAATGAATAACATCATTCTGTGTGTGGGGGGGGGAAAGGTGAAATACAAGCCATATTGCATTGTTGCCTTATCTGCATAAACTGAGAGCTAGTTCATATGATGACCTCTAAATGAAGCATCATTAATGGACTCATCCACTGCCACCACATGCTGATGAAGCACTTCCTTGCTGTTCCCTCAAAGAAAGGTGACACCACTGAGCACTCATCATCATCTACATGGAAGAAGGAACAATAATGGTAACATGTCCATTAGTTTCTTGGACTTCAATCAAATTTCATGAGGTGCAGTCTTTCAAATATGGTGCTGTGTGATCCCCTGCAAATGCATTACGGGATTTCTTTTTGTGTGTGAAAAAGGACAATTTCCCTGTCAAAAGATGCTTTACAGGAATATTCAAACAAAACTATTGTATTTGCGGCTTGGGTAACCAACTGCATGGATTACATAGCCATAGGTTAATGTGCACCAGTTCTCAGAAACTTGAGTATCATTTGTTCTGTTTCATTGTTTCTACCTATCCTTCTTTAGAATACTGAGCCCCATTAACACCTCCAGTGTGGGAGTCATTACAATGTTCTTCCTTCACAGACCATGAGAGTAACAGAAATTCCAGGTTCACTGTGAGGAGCCCATGTGATGGCTCCCCCTGTGCCATCCAAGCCCATTTTCTGGGAGGGACCATGTTTGCATGAATATAAGAAGAGCCTTGCTAGATTAGATCAAAAGCTTATCTAATGCAATGTTCTGTTCTCACAGTGACCAGCCAAATGCTTATGGGAAGCCATCAAGCAGGACATGAATGCAATAGCACTCGTGCTTGGGTACCCCAGAACTGGTTTTCAGAGACATACTGCATCTGATACCCAAAGTAACATAAGGCCATTATGACTAGTAGTTAATTAATAGCATCTGCCATGAATTTGTTTAGTTCTTTTAAAAAGTAGACTGTTTTCACTACTCCAAGGCATGGGGTGGATTATTATGGCACAGTAGTGCACAATAGAGAGGCACTATGTCATACTCGACTTCATATGTGACACACTTGTCCAAAATATTGGGTGCTGGTGGTTTAAGCAAAGATTAATATTCACCAGCTTATATAAACTGCATGGAAAAAGAAAAGAAGACATCCAAGGTTAAATAAATTCAGAGTGTACTTTTATGAGAGCTGTATCAGATCATTTAAGTGAACAAGTAACCCTAAATAGAAATCTTTTAACAAATCATTGTTCGCAAACAATAGTAGACAGGAAAGAAAAGCATGCGCTGGGATTAGATGCAGATGGGAATAATTCACAGCATCCAGGTCAAGCAGTATGGTGTAAAAGAGGCTGAAAGCTCAATAGAATTATTCTAGGGGTGAATTTGATCCATTATGTCTTTACAATGCACTTGACTTTATCTCATGGAAGATAAAGTCGGGTTTTTTTGCCACATACTCAACAAAAAAAGAACAGCACAATTGACTAAGAGGCGTTAAATAGAGAACTGTCTGGGAATGAACACTATTCTTTTTTGAGAGCTTCTTATGAAAACAGACAATGGGATTTCATACAAAAGAGCAGACTAAGGTTATCAATCTCATTTTAAGGGCAAGTGAATAAATGTTTGAATCAAAATGGTTTGTGTACATGACTATTTATTATATACACAGTGGGTCCTGTATCCCTGACACTGGCATTGTTGCGCCTTTCTAATCAAAAGCAGCTTCTGTCCTTGCTGCTTATGGATAGTGATTCTTCTGCTGCTGAGCAAAGAGGTGGAAAGGCGTTCCACTTATCCATTCAAAAGCAGAACTAATTTATAGAGAACAGTCCTTGTTTTTTCTGTCTGGTGTCTTGACTGTTCTAAAGTGGTTCACCCTATGCATGTTTAAAGTAAGATTTACAGAAATAATTTTCTTCCCAGTGGTTGTGTACAGCGAACAGGATTATTGTGAATTAGTTGGGTTGTTCCCACCTCCACTCCCGAAAGGAAATTGTGATATCATAAGGTCATGTATGAGTACATATTTATCCATGGGAATTAAATGGGGGGGGGGTTTTAAAAACCCACAGTGAGCTGGTTTGGATGATCATGTCTTGACTTAATAAGACAATTTGTTTTTGTATACAAGGCTTTCTGCCTGTATATGCTGACCCTTTGCATGGGTTGTAAATAAAGCAAATTAAAAAGGCTCAAATCAACCATAATTTCTTGTTTCTTCTGAACCAGGAAGTTTTGAACAAGCCAGAATTCTAAAACAACTTGGTATTTAGCAAGTCAACAGGTATCAGTAGGTAGCAAGTGCACAGAATTCCATGCTGGTGAGTTAGTGAGAGAAGGGCTGGATTTCTCCATATTCTCTCTGCCAGTCTGAGGTGGAAGGAAAGTCACAATTCCTCAGCTTTGTCCCTCTCTGTCAACACAGTTGGCAGAAAGCATTTTTATTAGCAAGCTAATAAAAATGCTTTCTGCCAACTGTTGACAGAGAGGTTGGCTTTCATATACTGCTCATGGAGGAGGAGGCTTTCCCTCCTCTATGGCTAGCATGAAATCAGTCCACTAGCCCCTTAGTAGGCTAGCAAAAAACAACAGCATGTCAGCTCGTCTATTTACAAGCCTGTCTTCAATCATGGTTTGCAGCTGAGTCAAACTTACTCAAAAGGTGGCAACCATTTGCTCCCCAGTTCAAACAAAATAGGAAACTATTGTTACTTATGGACTTCCTACTTTACTTACAACTTATGTGAAGAGACTGTGCATAGGAAAAATGCTTACTCATATCTTGGCTTGTTAATCTGAGATACTATTGTCCAAACTGGCTCCTTATTGCAGTTCTTACTCTTATCTTATTATGCAAACTGTGTTAAATAAATCAATGAATTAACTCACGTTAGGGCTTCTGAGTAATTATAATGAGGAGTAACTCCCAGAAACTTCTGCACTTCGTCCATCACGATAGCTGGATCATTTCTCAGCTGCTGTCCATCAATAATTAGTAACTGGGGGGGGGGGGTAGAAAAGTCAACTGTGAGTCCTGTATTTAAAATTCATTATATGTCAGACTTCAAACATTTTTTCACATACGCAAAGCTCAGTCTTTAAGAGGAACTGAGGTGCCCCGGGGATCAGTAATAAATCCATTCATATTTATCACCACTTTTAATGATCTAGGAGTGAGGTAAATGGCTCACTAATTAAATCTGAAATGATATTAAATTGGAAGCTGCTTGGAATACTAGTGATGGTAGAGAAATAAAGATCTTGATCCAGATAAATTAGAACTATGGTTTGCCCTGAAAAATGCTATCAGATGTAGCTTTGAAAAGAAAAGCAAGATATAAAACATATGTATATCTTCTTTTTCTTAATATCATTCAGTCTGGTGACAGTTAAATTCAGAAGCAGAACAGGAAACAGTTTTTTTGGGTGTGTGCCATTCTTTAATTGCTTGTTATCCTCTTGGACCGCTATGAATGAGCAAGGGGCCCTAGGAGGTAAAGCAGCTGGGTTATTTTTAAGTTGATTGACCATGTGAGCCACTTACCCTGCGAATCAGGCAGCATCTTAGCAGGAAACCGCAAAACAACAGCAACAAAGAGATTGACAGTGACTTATCACATGAAACCTCATTTAGCAGGCCCTGCCTGTCACTACTATGGTCATAGTGGGACTTAAGATAGGACAGAAAGTGAAAGAACCTTAAAATAAGGGGGGGGGGATACTGAAGTACATCATTCCAATGAATGCATGGGTTGTACTATTCTAACTTTTAGAGAAGAAGCCCCTGGATATTTGCTGTATCCAGAAAGGCTCAGACAGTTGCCAAAATGATTTTGAAACAGTAGCCTACCATGAAGATCAACATTTTACAAGGTAGTAGAGAAGGAGTAAATATTTACCTGATAAGGTGGAAAGTAAGTTAGCCATCTTTCTATATGGGTAGCGTACCATCCAGGTACTAGACATTTCTTCTGAAGAGCCTTAAGCTCTGCTGAAGCATGATGTCCAGCGCTGATCACTTGATAGAAGGTAAACTTTAGGGCTGCAGGGTCTTTGTGTGATCGCTGGTGCTGGAGGGGAAAATATTGAAGTAATGCAAATGGAAAGCAGAGTGGCCAGCTTCTACTTTTAAAAGGATACTCCTTTAATTTTAATTGCTTGACAATGCTAAATTGTAATTTTTATAGAAACTGGGCAGATGAAATATATAATAAACTAATTCTAGTAAGGATACATTGTTGATTACTTTGAGTAAAACACTAATAGGATATGTACAGAATAACCACTTTAATTTTTGTTGTTAATTACCTGCCCCTCACTTTAATTTCCCATGTAAAAGTGGGAAGAAGCTAACACTAACAACTTTCCTTGATTGCTTTTAGATCTAACCCATTTGATGAGCTACTTTGTTGAGAAATGACCATATTTGGGTTCTAGGAGGGTACAATTAGTCCTTTACCCAGGGACTTGAATATAGGTTTAGCAGTAGTAATGTTATTCTTATTAATGATAAAAATAAAATATTTTAGAAACACCATCTCAGCAATGAGAAACAGTGTGTAGTATGACTATACCAATGACTGCCTATGCCAATGACAGTCAGATCACTCTGTTCCTTGGACTATTATTGTTAATAAGCTTAGCAGCTAGAAAACCTGAGCAGTTGTCTATGCAATTAGTAATAAGGCAATAGAAGCTTGAGGGGCAGGCAGGCCAGAGACATCCATTGACTCTTGTAGGACACATCCAATCTTCAGCTGAAGCAGTCTGTTGCTGCTTGTCACACCACACCAAAGCTCAGTCCCTGGAATCTTCAAGTAGGATTAGTAAAGGCACTGTTCTGAGACCCTGAAGAGCTAGATGGACCAATAATCTGATTTGATACAAGGCAGCTTTCTAAATTTCTAGGACAGTATTGAATTCTATAAGAAACTAGCTATAAGGGAAAATAATATCATAATAGAAAAGTATACTATAATAAACTTATGAGAATTAAAGGAATGGATCACCAGTCTTTACCAGCAGTCCAATCCAAACCAAACCTATAGATTAAGAAATGATGCTGAAATCTTAATCCCATTTACCTAGGAATAAACACACTGAAATAAATGGGGCTTATTTATGAGTAGTCATACCTAGGATTGTGTGGTGACTTGCTAAGAAAGGCTTAATTCAAATAATGCTTTGTCCTTCAAAATAAAATAGAGGTGCATATGCTAAAACAAGCAACCCAAAATTCTTTATCATATAATAATCTAGAACCTGAATTAATTCGTAAATCTTCTACCTGATACCAGGAGTATGCTCGATCTGATGGATCAATGAGAATGGTGATGATTTTTGCCTTGGGAATCAAAGAAGCTGCTCGTTTTGGGGCTTCTTCAGAATGGAAATAGTTAGCACTCTTCTCAAAAAGGAAGTCTGTAGTAATGTTTGAAGGTGCAGGAAAGAATTCCATATACCTACAGAAAAAGAATATGTTCCTTAGAACAGTTTAGAAGTTGCAAGCATTATGCAGAAAGGGACTTATTTTGAGCACATTAAAAAAAACAAAGACAAGCTTTATCTGTTATATTTTGTAATATGTTAAACCAATCCTAGGTGTCATTGTCAAATAGAAGCAACCAAATGTTTGCACTTGTCTGCTAAACGGTATTTCCTAATTAGATAAATGAGAAGTTTAGAAACTTTCCAACCACACACACCTGGAATCACATTTTATCGAGGTTTTGGAGCAGGAACATTTGTTGATGTGATCTGGCCAGAAGCTGCAGCCATTCTGTCAGTGGCCTTTGATTCAGGCTTTTGTGGTAGAAAAACAAGACTGCTATGAGTTCTGACATCTCACAAACCTAGTTAGAGTGAAAAGCATATACAACTGCCTGTGAATCAATACAACTACCTTCCATGTCTGCTTTCAGCTCTGTGAGCATATTGATTCACAGACAATGCTATATGTTGTCCCTATAACTAGCCTTGCTAAATGTTAGAGTCCATGAAGACAGTCTGTCCAGGGAAACAACATTTGAGAAATTTCAACATTTTGTTTCCTTTTCCCCCAGTAATGCATCTTATTTTGTCCTTAACAACACTGTACAATACTATCAACAAAAGTGCTTCATGGAGGCTGTTCTTAGTTGTTGCAGTTCATTTGATGATCAGATTTACAGAAATGGAAGAATCTGAACAAACTGTCAGTGACAAACTATGTGTGAGTCAGTCAGCAGCAAGCATTTTAGTTGACTAACCAAATAAACATGTGATATTTATTAACCACAAACCACCTGTTGGACTTAATAATAAAAATCTGTTGCAAAAATAAAACCAGTATGGCATTAGTCATTCTAAGAAAGTAGACTACTCTCATAGAATCAGCATCAATGTGTGAGAACAGAGTTCCATGAGAAAACTTGCTAGAGTGGATCTTTTCTGGGATTGGTCCATCAGGCAAAATATCCTGATGCAAGACTGGGGCCCTCTCTTCAAGGATTATTTTCTCACTACTCTCTACATGGTATCGACAAACCTTCCCTCACTGTTAACATTATGGTTAATTAGAATATTATGGTTAAGTAGAATAATATTAATATATTAGAATAGAATAGAATAATATAATATTATGGTTAAGTAGAATACAGTGGACACAATCCAAGAGGAAGTTCATTTATGCCAAGCAAAGGACTACTTTTGCAGAGAACCCATTCATTTTAATGAGATGTGAACATTAAAATGTCCTACAGGATTTCCCTCTTGCACATGTGAGGAGTAAAACACAAAGACGTCTAAAATTACTGCTAAACTGGCTATTCCCCAGCTGGCTGTTTAACGCTGTGCCTGAAGCTAGAGGTAAAGGGAAGTCAGATGGTTTCAAAGAGAGAGAAAAAAGGAAGTGGAATGGTTAAGCCAGACTCAACTATGTTCCCCTAAAAATGTGTGGGATGGTTATAGATCTACCTGAAAATATGTAGGCTGGCATTCCACTACATTTTGAGTACTGTTTTAGCCATATGCAGCAGCATGTTTAGGAAGACCAGCTTTTATGAAAGTGAACAGAAACCTCTAAAGAGACATGTAAGAAACACAGCAGTGGCTCTTTTAAAATTGCTACTTGCTACCTTAGTAAAGAATAGAATGTTGTGGTTTATATTGTCTTTTAGGTAGACTCAGAATTGTAGCTGCTAGATAATATTCCATTTCCATTCAAGACACAATTACATAATGTGACAAATTGTAATTAAACTTCTCTTTCTTTGTATAATCAGAAGTATCTAATTGTTTGAAATATACCAGTATTTTCCAATAGCTGTGGTAAAATAAGGGAAGAAATCACAGATGGCATTTCTTGTATTTGTAATTGATGCTACATTATTTGCACACACTTAATTTTTAGAATAGTAAAAGTTATTTTAGTCTGCATAAACAACCTCACATTGGTAATGCCATTTTTGTATTGTGCACAGTATAGAAATTTTGAGATTTATACTAGTAACCCATCTTACCAATCAATCCCCCTGTGGTAGTTATTTCTATTAAAGAACTGTACCTCCTCAAAGGTTTTGGGGCTGGGGGAGTTACTAATGATGGATGGATGCATAATCAGGAACAAATACAAAGCTGTTGTACCTGCAAAGAGAATAAAATCCAAGAGTTGAGACAAGACAGGACATTCTATCAACTAGGTCCTAATTTTATACAACATTTGTATTTTGTGATAATCATCCTCAATTATACCAGCAATGAACTTTAAAAAACATGTATAAAATGCATGCAAAACTTTCTTCAATGAACAAAAAGTACTTGTCTTTAAAAAGTTTTCTTGGATCAATGCTGAATTGAAATTTATTTAAGTAGTAGCTGTATCTATACTGAGAACACTTGAGATTTCATTCACCTGAGATTGCAGAAGATGCAGAAGCTTTATTGTTTTATTTAAATTTATATACCACTTTTCCATTAAAAAATGTGCTCAGAGTAGCTCACAATAGAACAAAAATGCAAATCAATAAATCATTACAATAGCAATCAAATATTAAATAAATTCAAAACATAACATGACAATCCAGCAAATAACTCAGTTTGATTATATTAACATTGTAACACTTTACAGTAATCATAAAACAAACTCAATTGTTGAAACATCAATTAATAACAAATACAGTAAATGTTCAAATGCACCTGAATGCCAATAATAAAAATAAAGGAAAGCAGATGTTCCTGCTCAAACTAAACAAGTATAAAAAAATTGGTGTATGCTGGTATTTGGGTTATGTGTGGAAGAACACAACTCTAAATAAATATGTTTTCTTTTATACAATCACTTATAATTTAACAGCCATTTTGGAGTAGACAGTTGTAATGTTGGGGCAGGGTCTATGAATCAAACAGAACAGCCTTGTGCTCTGTTGGTTCATAGAAGCTGCAGTGTAGATAAGCCTGAGTTCATCACTGTTGCTCCTAGCTAGTATTTTCTTCTACCAAGCCAATTCAATAAGCCCTTACCAGTTTTCTGGGGTCCAATAACCAGGAATTTTGGTAACCGATCACAGGTTTTTTCTTTTGACCAGATATCTCTGTGTCGCTTGTCATCACAAGGATTCTAAGTTAAGGAAAAAGCAATCTTTCATCATCATCATCATCATCATTATTGCTACTAGTCAACAGTAGCTAAATTGTCTAGTTTGCATATTATGCTGCAAGATAAATTTTAATTTCTAAACATTAAAATTAATTTTTAACTTTATTTTTTGAATGATGAATATAAAAGAAGTATTGCTGCTAGGAATCATGTTTCCTTATTATAATCTAATAGCACAATCCTATGCAATCAGCACTGAGTGCAAAGAGGCTTATTCCCAAGTAATTGTGTATAGGATTGCAGCCTTAATTTATGTTTATCTAGTATCAATGCTAGAATTGTTTATATTTATTCTATTCATAATATCTGGTACCACCATGTGGGCCATTTTTGGCAAGTGGATGGGGACACCCACGTGTCAATAACCTGACATCACAGGATGATTCAAACTTCAACATAAGGATTTAGGCAAACATAAGGCACCATTCCCCATCATGGATCACTGCCTTGTTGTGGTGAAGGGGCTTGAATAACTCCAAGAAGCTCTGAGCTATGCTGTGCAGGGCCACCCAAGGCGGACAGGTCATAGCCAAGAGTTTAGACTAAATGTGATCCACCTGGACAAGGAACTGGCAAACCACTCCAGTATTTTGCCAAGAAAACTCCATGGCCGTAAAAAGGAGAAGCTTTGAGAAGAAAGTGAGAGTTTCCAAGGCATGCTCTGGTTCATGGGGTCACGGAGAGTCGAACACACTAAGACTAAACAACAAGAGTTTGGATTTGATATCCCACTTTATCACTACCCTAAGGAGTCTCAAAGTAGCTACCATTCTCCTTTCCCTTGCTCCCCCACAACAAACACTCTGTGAGGTGAGTGAGACTGAGAGACTTCAGAGAAGTGTGACTAGCCCAAGGTCACCCAGCAGCTGCATGTGGAGGAGCGGAGACGCGAACCCGGTTCACCAGATTACGAGTCTACCACTCTTAACCACTACACTACACTGGCACCATTGGATTACAAAGGGGAGAAAAATCTCCAAATTACATATGTTGCTAGGTTGTGTAAAATACTTTGCTTTTATCTGGTTTTTAAGAAGCAGAGATATAGAAGGGGAAGTAATGATAAAAGTGATACTGATTTTATAACATTCAGTTAGCAATCAAAAGCTTTGCTTAGTTAGATTCAGATTAATAATCTGACTTTAAAGGTAGAAAGCAGTTTTATCTATGCGGTATATGATTTTTATGCTGCATGTTCAATCCCTGGGATCTACAGGTAGGGCTGAAAAAGACTATCTGACTGCACAGAAGACTAAGCAAGCTGTCCGCTCTATCCCTCATAGCATGTTTCTTTTGCAATCTTACCTGCCAAAGAGGGTCCTTTTGCTCAGGGAAGAGTTCAAAGTACTTGTGAGCCAACTGAATTGGAGGTAGTGTCTGCAGCTTCAGGTTAGTCCAACTCTGAACAAAATTAGCCAGATTGACAAAGGTGTACAAACCCAAGCGGTCATTCCCATAGTTGGACAAGTGAGTCATGAAGATGCTGATCTGTAAAACAAAGCACATTTTTCTTATGGTATCACTAGATGGCAGTGAAGTTCCAGGGAAGATAACATCCATGCTATTTGTCCTTAATGCTCTGGCTACGCATGCTCTTATTGACAGGCGTATCCTATGCTCTGCTGTGGTGGTAAGACAGCACAATAAAGCACATTGGGCTCCCAAGGCTGGTATGACATGGCTAGTTTCTATGCAGCATACAGTTAGTAGTGCATCAGTGAACTGATGCTACATCAGCTGCAGTGATAAACTAAGTAAAAAAGAATTTTGGAAGCATTGGGAAAACTTGTTCTCTACCACTATAGACTTTGAATCAGTTATGATAAGTACCAATTTTTGGCCAGCAAATTTGCTTGGCAAATGAACAGCTGTTCAATTATTATTATCTAAATATTTTATTAAATGGACTGTATAAATAATATCCCTCCCGCCGAAAATTTTCTTACAGGAAACAGAACAAAAATAATAATCATGTATATTGTTATTAGATGCATATAAAATAAAGTTCCTCCAGATGGCTTAAAAGGTCTGTGGTTCCTTTTCCCCTGGTTGGAGTCTAACGTTGTGTGCGTGTTTCCCCCCAAGAGTGCAGTATTTCAAAAATTTCTATGTCAAGCAGGTAAGTCTAGATCTTCCAAGGATTTCCATCTCTGAACTACAGATTGTTGTGTAGTGCTCAACAAATAAGATAGCAATCCCTTACATGGTAACAGAATTCCCTGCAAATTCAACAAGTTATATATAAGGTGCATACAATATCTAATATTTCCCCGTGAGCTGCTACTTTCCCTGCTATACAACCCCTGGAAACAAATACAATAGCATTGGTTACACTTCCCTAGAAAAGATCTGAATGATGTTAAAAACAACTGTCTGAATCAGAAGGGATTAGTCAACCCGCAACTTGTGGTTACCAAAGCCATGCGTTCCTCTCCACAAAGTCATGGGCTCTTGTCTCTGACCTCACCTCTAAAAGACCGCGTGAGACCAGAGACAATCCCACACTCCCTTTCCCAGCTCCCAACTTGGAGCTGGTGAAAAGGGTGGGGATTTCATGCAAAGCAAAAATGAAGCCCTTGTCCCACCTTTCACTCAGAGCTGGAAAGGGAGAGTCTGGAGCTATGTTGTGTTTCTATACTTGCTGGGTTGTTGAAGTATCTGGCAGGTGAGAGCAAAGATGCTACACATCTGTACGCCTACCCTGAGGCAGAATCAAACCCCAAATTGCATGCTTTCCTTCAACTTTGGGGACGAATCCACTATTATTTGGAATAGAAAGACCAGATAGTTTGACTTGGTGTAAGGCAGCTTCCTGTGTTTCTATGGATCACAATACAAAATGCAGTAGTTTTCTACAAAAGCTGCCCAACTAGCAAACACAATGCTGAACTGCCTAGCCTTGCTTACATGGGAAACAGCTTGAATATCTTGTTAAAAGGCCAATTAATTGTAGGAATGACTGGATGTGCTAGAAATTGAAATACAGTCTAATATTATAAGACATTTCCTCTGCCTCAATCTGAGATAAGGTATTTCTTTGCATGACAGGAAGAAGTTATGATATTATTTAAACCTTTTCCTCACCCACAAAATGAAGGTTTAGAGAAGGAAAGTTGGATTTGCAGCTTTCAGGTTGCAATGCATTTTAAAACGGACCTTCTATGCACTCCATTTCCACCCAAAGCTCTGCAATTCTATTTCTGTGCTGCTTCTTTAGCAGAATTTGCAACAAGCATCATTTCACAGAGAATTTGTTTAATGAGTGTCACCTTGTGACACTGCCTGGCTTGTGACTAAAGCCCGGGGCTTCATTTTTTGTTATTCTCAAAGCATGAAGAGATACAAAGAGATATAATTCACAGAACACAATCCCCCTTATAAAGCTAGAATGGTAAAAATATGTATTTTCAAAAGATGGCTGTGTTCCCTTCAGGCAAGGAATAATGTATTTTTTGGCCACATGTATAACCTTTTCAAATTTCTTTTATTATTTTTAGTGCTGAAGCCATAAGTAGTCTAGAAACTGGACTGTTACTTTCAACAAAGATATAATTGGAAGGTTTCCCCACAAAAGGTAAGCTTGATTTTTCAGCAGCTTCTTTTTCCTCTTACACCTGTGCTGACCTCTGACATTTATAATGTCAGTTCACCTCCCGGCAATTCTTTACCTGCCAACAACTTTAACACTGCACTGAAAGAGGGGGAAAGAGAGAGAACTTGAAAAGGTTAGTAGTTCAGGGAAAATATGTATTATTCTTCCCCTGAAGCAAATCTCACTATAATTCTAAGAATGTTATGGTGTGGAGGGTTTTTACTCTTTTTCCTTTTTTTTAAAAAAAGTGGACTAAATAGATCATAATAAATCATTTTCAAAAATAAGATGCTTTTGCCAGGGAAGAGGAAAAAATTCAACATGGACCTCAAATTCAGTTTTAGTTCCACTCTGCCTCTGCATTACAAATTGTTCAACATATTTGCAAGAAAAGCGGCATGATAAAATGTTAGTTTCAGCTCATAGTGTTAAATCTAGGTTTCCTTTGCTGTTTTAAAAAATGTTTATTATATGTTTACTGTTAGAAGGGATTCCAAAATCTGCCTGTCATGTTTTTAAGTTCTACTCAGGAAAGCTTATCACAGCAAAGTCTCAGATGTTTACAGCTGCTTCTCTATGGAGACAAATTTATATTTAGGAAGCCCACTAGTTCTTTGTAGTACTGTGAAGTCCAGCCCCTGAATGGCACCAAGACAAGACTCAGCAGTACGGAAGGAGGAATCATTTCACTGCAGCACTGTGATGGGAGAAACCATGCCAGGAAAATTGGCCCGTCATCATCTCTTAACCATTTTTAGCAGCCTATAGTAAGGCCTGCCAATTGTAAGTTGGTCCAGGAGAGAACTTGAATGTATGTGAAATGTTCAGTTTATCAAAATAACATTCCAGATGTGTAGCTATGTTAGTCTCCATAAACAAATCCTACAAAGAGCATTGCCTTCCATTAAATAATTATACACTTAATATTAGTATAAAGGTCTCTGGAACTGGAGCTCATTTCTTCAGATGTGTGAAAATGCAAAACCAAACTAGGAACAAAAACAACCAGCATTTCATTATGCTTAAGCCCTACAATACATTTCCTACATGCGAATTGGTCCTGAGCAATTTTCTTAGTGAATATATGCTTTCCAATTCTTCTCAAGCAAATGTGAGTCAGCAATGCACTGATAGCCTTTAACACCCCTCTCCTTTTTAGAAAAGGCAAGACAAGACTGAATGAATTCTACTAACCTTTCCACCCTTTAAAATGTGTGTTTTGGTACATTATTAGATTGCATCCCACCATCTTAAAAGCTTTCTTATTAGAGCAGTTCAGCATTTTGTTGCTTCAGTGAAAAAGCACCCACCCTTTTTCACCTTTTCTCCCAAATGAACTTGAAATCTAGCTGTGTTTCATTGCACTCCAAGGAAATTAAGATCCTTAGAGGAGAAAATTGAATGGAAAAAAATGTTTTAAATGATGGTTTAGAGCTACATTTGGCCCCTGGCTAGTAACTGTTTTTTAATTTTCATCTTTTTCAGAACAGTAGCAAAGTTTATCGATTTTGTTTTCCCATTGCACATAACCCTCTGGGCAAGCTGGATAATCATCTCCTTTTGACTTCTTGCTAGCATGCCTGCTTTCGCACACTGCAAAATCAAGAGTGGCAAAAGGTCTCCCTCCCCTTTGGATCTGTGTTCATTCCAAACCCTTGAAGTAGCAAACATTTCACCCAGCTTTTAGTTTATGATGAAAACATGGAGCAAAAAAGAAAAGAAAAAGAAAACAAGTATTCAGATAATACATCTTAAAATAGTTCAATGTTTTCTTGACAATGTGCTATTCTGCAACAGAACATCCCAGTTGAACCCCACAGATTAGAGGGCAGTGCCTACTGCAATACACAGCCTCCATTCATCTGACAAGGGCTTGTGGGTACAAGACCCATTGAACCAGTTGAGAATTGCATACTGACACCGCTTTGTGGATAACATTGAAATTACAATATCATAGAATGGAACCATATCAGCTATTTTCCTTTCATTGGTATGGGTTTTACTTTCTAACACAGTACTCCATTCCTACTTAGTACTGGGCCCATTTCCATTTAAGTTCATACCCTTATTTTGGTTGAAGCACTCACATAACCTATCATCAATGGGAGGAACCCATTCACTGTGGTTTGGTCACACAATTACAACCTACCAGAGCTTTCTAAACTTTTCATGTTGGTGACACACTTTTTAGACATGCATCATTTCACAACACAGTAATTCAGTTTTACTAGCAAACTGGAGGTTAAATTAACCCCTTCCAGCCCTGGGAGGAGTGCGGGGGTGTTTGCATGACACACTTATACACAGCAGCCAACACACATGTCACGACACAGTTTGGAAAGCTCTGACCTAAATGGTTGTGAATTCACCTTTAGAAAGCAACTGAAGTTCCCATGTGGAGTTAGGGTAGCTTTATGAGGACTCCAGCTGAGGGAGGGAGGCTGGAAAAAACACTCTACATTGGTCCTTTCCCCCTTCATCCAGTCTCAGGTCTCCAACATTCTCTGATATTTCTATTTGAATGTCTATCACCCCAAACTCAATTATGCCTGAGCCTGAATTTTTCATATTTGCCCCTAAACCTGCCTCTCCTCAATTACTCCTCATCTCTGATGATAGCATCATCATCCACTCTATTGTCCCAGAACAAAGCCTTGGCTTTATTTTTAATCATCCTTATATTCAATCTATTGTCAAGACATGTTGCTGCATTCTATACAACATAGAAAGCCGCCCCTTCCTGTCTGTCCTCTCAGTTCTGTTGGCATCCATCCATTTGTCTCAGGAAACAATGGAGGAGTTTGCCTTTGGGGGTGAGATCAAGCTGTTGGAAGGTTGCAGTGCCTGCTGTGGCTGTAGAGACTGATGCGGGACAGATATATTTTGTTGCAGCTGGAGGAGATGAAGATGTCTGGTTGTGCTGCTGCATGTGGAAGGTGGTCGTAAGTTGCCCATTACATAAAGCAGCATTCTCAACATGCAAGCCTGGTAGACCTTCATCTTGGTAATGGATGTTAGCATCACATTCTCCTTTCAGTTAAATCTCTGATATATGCTCTACTTAAGTCCTACCCTGACCACTAAAAAAAAGGATGGAGGAAGGAAAGTGGTAACTTTGTGGGTAAATAATTCAGCTTAAGATAGGAAATATGGGTTCTAAAACTAGATTAATGAAAATCGGAAAAATGCATTCCTTAATTTTGCAACTGAACTTAGAAGACCAGATGAGCACACAAGGAGAAGATTGGCAGGTCTTCTGAATACTATTCAGGGTTCTGAAATATCAGTGATAACTTCCTTTTGAAAATGTTTGCTAGCACCAATATATTGCTCTAGCAGACCACCATAGGGACTAACATAAATTGGCTTCGAGCAATTCAATTCCAAGTACATATTTTCAAGTTGCTAATTCAATTTCTTACATCTTTTTGTCATGGGCTTAATTTTGGCATTAGGTTTACTTGATACATTGTTTAATAATAGGAGCAGAAGTAATGTCATGTAATCCAGTGCTTAAAAACAAAATGAATGGTGGTTAATGAATCTGTTTCACTTAAGTGCTAGAAGCAAATATTCTTTTAGTTTAATATAGTGCTGTTATTTTAGCTGCAGAACAAATGTTTACAGGCCACAAGAGCGTGTTTAACTTTCAGACCATCTATTTTCCAATTAATTTTGCATTGTGTACACTGTGTATGTTGGTCCCTGATATTGTCTCCATATTACTCTGAAGAGTTCAATCTCAGGTATTCAGAGACTCTTAACAGCTGCTCTTGCTCCATTAGACTCACAAAGTGACAGAATAATGAATTAGGTTTCTGTCTGCACTTGAATTTATTTTCTTAAATTTGTGAAGGAAAAATAACCTTTTTTTAAAAAAAAAAGATAGATGGCATGAAAGAGCACTATTCAAAGTTTGAAATAAAAAAGGTTCTGCCTGCAATGTCACACTTTTCTTCAACATAAACTGTATAGGGAAAATCTCACAGCTACCACAGATCTCCATTAGTAAATATCTATAAGAGAGGGTTGGGTGAAAACTCAGTAAGTAATGCTTTAGTATCACTGAAATCAGTGGAACCAGATACTCATGACTAACCTAAGTCACACTGATTTCTGTGGGAGTAGATTTAATCTCGATCCAATCCAGATTTTTTTTTTAACAGAACCTGTTGGACTGCATAAATAATACAGAAAGCCATATTTTATTACAGATAGGCAGGGCATAACTGCTCAAACAAAACTGATCCAAAGAAGAATGAGGTTGCTTCTAGTGGTGCAGAGAGCCTGGAGCAGCACCCTTTATGGTGGCAGGGCTGTAAGTGGATGGCAACATGGCTACACATATCCATCCTTGAACTTGTCTGGAACCAAGCTTTCATCTACTAGCCCAAAGAACAGGACTTGATGTCTGGAAGGTTTCAGCTCTGCCACACTGAGAAATTACTTGCGCCCTCAATTTCAGTTCTGTAATTTATAACATAAAATGCACTAGAACAACAGAGTTCTAAAGTATTTTGTCCCACAGACGATATCAAATCTGCCTAAAGCACGTACTGAAGAAGAGCATTATGCATTATGACACTGAAGGAGGTTGATGTGGAACATGAAAAGAGAGAGGGAGAAGTCTTGGGAGGAAAAAGGATCTGCTGAAAAATCAAGCTAACATTTTGCGAGGAAACCATTCAATTATATATTTGCAATTAAAGGATGCAAAGCTGTCAGTTATTTAATTATCACTATTATTAAGAGGAAATATTGATATTCTGCACAAAATGTGTTAGGTTAGTTATGTAGGTTGGTTTCATGGACTAAACAGTTAATGCAATAAAGGTTTCGAGGATGGGTATAATACTGTTTGAAATCTCTTATCTGACCTGTTGTTTTCATCATCTGTATTTCAGTCATACCAACAAATTCTAAAGGCATACTATAAGCAGTACAGAAAGCCATCCCAAAGTCTGCAGCAACATCCATTTTTCTTACCTTTACAAGGCCATAAATAACATACAGGTATGATAAATGCCAATGTATGGTTCTCCAACTCTTTATAGGAAGTCCACGGCAAAGCTTACAAGGGCAATACATCTGTGGCAGCCTGGTATGATATCCTGATGAAGCACTATTACACTTAAGGCCTGTAAAGTGCTATGTGGTTCCAATTCATTGTTCAGAAAGAGCCACAGCTGGAGGAAACGAACTATTTAAATTAGACTTCCATTTTGAAAAGAGGCTAATGGTGCCAGCCATGTACAGAAAGCACAGAAACCCCACAGAGCCATTAGGATGCATTTCAATGGCTTTCTTATTAAAATTTCTGTAACACTTTTTTTGGAGCTAAAATTAAGGTAACAGACAGAAATGAGTATATCAAAAATATATACTAAATATTGCATCAGAAAACCCTATCATTAGTTAAATTAGTAAATAATAATAATCAGGAGTTGTATCCAATAAAATCATTGTGTGTGAGGCACAGCTTAGAATAATAGAATCTTAGAGTTGGAAGGGACCCAAGGGTCATCTAGTCCAAGCACCTGCAACTTCTTTGAGCACAATGGAACTCCTCCCAAGCACCCCCCAGATCTGCCATGGAGGTTTGCCTAACCCTCCAGAATGGGTTTGGGGGTAGTGAGAGGGCGCTTCCATTGCACTCATGGAAGGCATTCCATGCTGTCAGTGATTAAGTTGGATACAATACCAGGATTCTAGGCAAATCAAATTAACTCTTCTCTTGCCTCTAGAAGGTTAATACTGAGTGACGCCATCAGGTTTCTCTGGGCAGCATGTGGCATGGGGCTTGTACTTTGACAGAGATAGCTCTTATTTTGTGTTATCTGGTTTTTGGCAGAGGGTGGAGTAACAGGACCTGAAGCACATGCCTTTCAGTAGGTCTAGAACAGTGGTTCTCAACCTGTGGGTCCCCAGATGTTGTTGGACTACAACTCCCATCATCCCTTGCTAGCTAGGGGTGATGGGAGTTGTACTTCAACAACATCTGGGGACCCACAGGTTGAGAAAAGCTGGTCTAGAAGGTTGCCAGTTTTTCATAAGGAGGATAACTGCTCAGGATGTACTGAACTCAGGCCATTTATGGCCTTCATTCACAGAATGTACCATTCCCCATGTAAATATAGCATAAACAGATACAGGAACATGATTGCAGAATGTATGTGTTATCTATTGTAGCTAAGGAATAATGTCTACATGCATGGCAGGAAGCAGACATAAAGTAAAGATACAGAAGTATCTTTAGATTTATAGACAGGTATGTTTGTATGTTGAACTCAACTTGGCCCTTGGGTATAATTGCTCTTCTACGGGCTCAGAGATACTGATAATGCCTTCCTGTCATGTTTTATTAGCAAATCCTGCAAAACAAATATACTTCTGAATGGCACTGTTCTATATCTGGTTCAAAACCTACATGTTTAGTTTCTTCATCATTCACAAGATGCCCTTAGGAGACTGGTAGCATCTCATCCTTTGAAACACTGAATGGAAGTATGATTCTACTAGCCCATAATATTTATTTTAAATTGTCAACAAAGCAAGAAAGAGAGATGCAGCAGGTCAGATCTAATGGAACCCTACTGCACTTGAAAGGAATTATTCCATTTAGGATGGGGAAAGCAATTTTTGCCAATTTCCCCCTTCCTGCTGTAGCCCCTGGTATCAACCTCTTCACTGTTCCATAGGAATCCAGATTTTCATAGGGTGCCATGACACTGCATGGGGAAAGGAGGAATCTGTGAAAATCACCACTTCTGTTTGTGGAACTTTCTATAAGTGCAACTTTTCATTAGCTAGGAACTGTCCCAAATGTTTCCAATATGGCCACCAAACTTGAGGACTTGTCCTTATCATGTCACTACAAATCTGCACAATGGCCCCTGTCATGTTGATCAAGAAGCCTCTAGCAGCTGTGGAACAACATAACCACTACTGTTTCTAATTCACATAAGGAGACTATTGCGGCAACAATTATCTGCTTCATTGAGAACTTACAGCCTTATCTCCCTTACATTCTAGTAGTGGGTTAGCCCAAGGAAGTAAGCAATAAAAACAGAAGAAAAATATGCTCAAAGGCAATCAAGTTTTTACTATGGATCAGCAAGCAAGCCTTGTTGCAGAAAAACCACCACAGTACTGTCAAAATGTAACACCATCAACGGTAATAACAGTATCACTGACTTGAAAATGAAGAAATATTAGCATGGCAGACAGCCATGTCTGGAAGCAATGCAATGTGAAGTAAATTGTCACCTGAGGTGCCAGGCTTGAAGTCATGACAAAAATAAAACAAAAGAATTCTATGCTGAGCAAAATAGGTAGCGTTAATTACTCAGCCAGGCAAAGTTTTAAAATGCATATTCATCAAATAATCTGTGCCTTGGGATAGATAAGAGAGACATTTAATGACAGGAAGAAACACAAAGTACTGTGAGGAAAAGCTGTCACAATCCCTCTCCTTCCTTCCTAAACACTGGGTACACATACCAATGTTGTTTAGTCGTTTAGTCGTGTCCGACTCTTCATGACCCCATGGACCAGAGCACGCCAAAACATACGCCAATACACATACCAATACAAAGTATAAAGGGCAATTGGAAGCCACAAAATGGGTCTGTGTGTATACAAACATGACTGCACTGCTCTCACTGAAGAAATCTAAAATGGAAGAGTCTTCTGTCAGCAAAGTCTGTTTAGCCCAATGCAGTAGACAAAGGTCCAAGACTTTATGAGACAAGAGGAGGCCCATAACCTAACAAAAATGGTTTTGAGAATTTCTGCTTAGGGCAGGAAGGCACAACCCATCTGTATGAGCATACGAGGCCCCTTGCAAAGAAACCACAGTTACTGGGAAGCAATTTTAAATACTGTACATAAAACTGTTTTTGTGGGAGGGGTGGGTTATTGTTTTTTTGGTTTGTGGGCTTTTTGTTCTTTTTTATTATGTATTTTGTCTTTTTATCCTGTATTTTTATGTTTTGAACTGCCCTGAGATCTACAGATGAAGAGTGGTATACAGATTTAATAAATAATAATAAAATAATAACTGTAATCCCGACCAAATGAATTAAAGTGAAAAATGAAATCACAGGAACGGCTGCCTTACATTAAACCAGACCATTAGTCCATCTAGCTCACTATTGTTTACACTGATTGGTGGTGGCTCTCCAGGGTTTCAGACGGGGTCTTCCCCACTCCTACCTGGAGATGCTGGGGATTGAACGTGGGGTCTTCTGCACATAGAGCAGATGCTCTGTCACTCTACTAGGGCCCTTCGCTAGTCTTCATGCACTCCACGCTTGCTATCTCCTAATAGGTGGTCTCACTAGTTGGCTACAAATCATATTAAGGCTGCAATCCCCTTCACACTTACATGGGAGCAAGTTCCATCAAACTCAACCAGACTTACTCCTAGGCACAGCTTTGTATTATACAAGCATTTACCCCAGTGAGTCTGACCCTCCATAGCCTATGGGTGTGCAATGATTATTTAAAAGTGAATAGTGTGCTATCAACTCCCACTGTTCTTTATGCACTGCTAGAATTTATGCTCTCTACATGCTTTATGAACACAATGGTTTTTGCTGCTAGGATAATTTTATACCTGCTATCAGATCACAGTTCAGCAAGCGACAGAGGGGACGTAAACCAATTCCACAAAAGTGCATGCATTAGAAGACTACTAGATGAGCTATTTTAGAACACAAGCTTTTATGTTTCCCACAAACACAGCAAACAGATAATGTTTTTGTGCATAGTACTAAACCTGAAGGATCTGGAAACTTAGAAGGGAATAGAGCTAATATAAATGATCAAGTCATGTAAGACATTCACATATGCTACTATTTTACACTGCTGTGGCTGTTTTTCGGCACAGAGGAGGATGTAAAATAAACTCCAGAGTGTTTGTGGAGTGCAACTTTCATCAACCCCAGTCGGCGCATCCAAATGGTCAGGGAATATGGCAGATGTAGCCTAATGTCAACTGAAGGGCGCTAAATTATCTTACCCCTGTTATACATTTATTTCAATTATACAGTTAGATCTTGAAGTGCAGTTTGGTCTTGTCCAAGAGCTGTAGGGATGACCAACATGGTACACATGAAGGCCTTCAATGGCACATCTGGGCAGAAGCCCCAGTTTCTAAGTTTTTGTTTAAAAAAGTACATCTCTAGTCCTCCTAAGAAGTAAGTTATGAAATTAAATGTGCAGGTACCATTATAAGTGATTTCTGTGAAATGAGCCAGCTAGCTGCTCCCATCTGTCTGTGTTTTTAACCAATGAATTTTAGCTATGACTGATAAGTGAATTGCTCAGACATCAGGCAAGAGGAATCCCTGGAGTCCTAAAGAGCTGCTGTTTTCCCCTTCCCCACAGCGCACTTTTCCTGTTTCTGTCTTTTTTCCTAGTCCTTGGAATCTCTATAGTTTGTTCTTTTTCTCTCAACAACAACTTTCCCATGGTGAGTTCATCTGAGATCAGGCAGTCCCTGAAAATTATTTTCTGCAAATACAATAAGTGTGGGTGGATTTCAAAGAATCACCCCTTTCTTCAAAAGGTAAACATGAAGATTTTGCAAAGAGGCTTAGGCATGTTCAGCAGCTAAACACCATTAAGAATTCAACTTAAAAGTACAATGGAAGCCATGCCTATCAAGAAATGTGTCACATTGTGTTTAATGGGGTTAAGACACGAATAACTTTTACCACCATGTTACTAAGCAAACAACAGAATATATTGAACCTAGACCAGTCCAGTATATTTAATTTTATAAATACATGTGACGAAAGTATTTGACCTTAAACATATCAGTGATAGCAGCTAAATAAAAATACTGCCAATGGTTTAATTTGCAATTTCTTAAGGTTGTGGACCTCTGTAAAACAAGCTCAATGATTATTTTCTTTAAGTGTCTTAAAATAATGCGATTTACTTACTGGATTGAGAACAACAGTGAAAAACAGTTCCCCACCCTGTATACTTTTGTTCAGTTCTTTAGGACCACCAGGATACTCTTTGTAGAAAATGGTGTGAGTAAAGAGACCACAAGTTTGTCGAGGAAGAACCTACAGAAAAAAGGAACAGTGAGGGGAAGAGCAGAATGAGGCATGATCTACCCAAAGCAGAGCACTTATTGAGTCCCAGAAATTTTAATGGAAGAGATATTAACATGCACTTAATTCTCTCACTGTAATTGGCACAACTTGAATATGCTTAACTTTGTTGGGTGATTTTTTTAACCTTAATTTTGATGTACAGAAAAATGCACAGAATAAAGAAAAACTACAAACTCCTGGGGCAGCAGCATATTGATAGGTACAGCAGCAACACCCCATATTGTGCCAGTGCACAAATGTCCAAAGAAGCACCACATGAGCAGATTACTTGTTGATTTATTTATATATGTATTCATATATTTAATAATGCATTGATATTTATAACTTTGAAAAAAACTCTCTTTTTTGCCAAATTGTTTTTATTGATTTTCCAAATCTTATCGAATCAGCCACAAATTAAAACTAATACATTTTTTCCCCAAAAAATTGGCCCAAAAACCCCTTTCAATGTGACCTACAATCATCTCAGGCTTGTCAGTTCCCCATTCCCTCCTCCTTCTCTTGACACAGCACTGAGGAGGAGATCAGATGCTTTCTCTTCCATTTTAAACAAATGTTCAACATCAGAAACCAAACAGCTCACCATGATGTTTTTGTGGATGAAGCCCCTTCTGTACCGTGCAGGTTTCAGGTGTGGATACTCTTCTGTGCTGGTGATTCTGATATTCCAGACTTTCTTCCAGGCATCGTAAAGTTGGACGTGGACAGGATAGACGCCAGAATGGTGTGGAGCTACAGCATATCCCAGATCAGTTGGAATGCCATGTTCCTGAAACAAAGCAAAGCAAAAGCCTGGAGAGCTCATCACTGAAAAGCTCTCTGTGAGCCTCTCATCCAAGCCAATATATGAACAAGTGTGATAATGCTTTCTTTCACATCTTGCTTTCAGGTACAGTGCCACAGAAAAGATGACAAAAACGGCAGGCAGATATTTCGGTCCACTAGAGGAAGAAGTCCAAAAGCAACAATAGCATACCCTTATTAGCGTTAACTAAAAGTGACAAAGTAATGTGCAAGGTCCCTTTCCAGATTTTCAGCTGTCATGGAACTTAACATACATTTTTCATCTGCATAAAGTATGATAGGTATAATATATTTTACAATGCATGGAAACAACAACAACAAGGAGGAAATAATATGTAAGTTTCTGAAATCCAATCACTTTTATGACTTGCTTTGCTTTTCATATATGTCTATACATGCAGACAACCTGTTAAATCCATACATTGATCCTTATGATATTGTTATTCCAGTTGACATTCTGTTTCTTTCCTTCTGCACAGAATAAATTCAAAACCTACAGCAGGTTGGGCAAATGTCAGCTTGAGACTTTTCTTTCAGGTTCCTTTTTCATGCTAATGAAAGCTTATAAAGGAAACTTATAAAGTAGCTTCCTCCTACATTTTTTCTGATTAGTTCAGTGCACTTTTTGTCTAAGATCTCCTCTGTTGCAAGTGCAATAGCATGTGGCCTTTGTGTCTTCCATTCTGTAATGATCATGACTTCCATTCAACAGTAATGCCACCAAGGTTTCTCTTTTGTTGTATCTCTAGCAGTGTTCTATCAAGATATCTAACATGCAAATTATCCTCCCTGAATAACTTGTTAATTTAAATAGACTTATGTGGCTTATTTTAAAATCCTGGATGAACCCCATATGCCTAGATAATGGCAAATCTTTTTCCTCCAGATTTTTAATCTTTTTTATAAGCCTTACACTTTAAAGCTTAAAACGAAGGCTGCTGTGTAATTTTAAGTCTCTACTTTTTTATTTCACTAAATTCAATTTAGGTCTCCTTTGGAGATTCCTATCTGCCAGCATAATGCAATTTCAAAATTCTGTTTTAAAGTTAAATTCCTAAACTGGTCCCTGTGTGCCTGCTGATTCGCACTGAACATTTCTCCTCAAAGCTTCTGTTGCTGAACACGCCCCCTCCACGCCATTGCTTGCGATGGGACGACGATGAGGAATGAGGCCAGGGAGAGGCTGGCACTGCAGCAAAAGGCTGCTGAACACGCCCCCTCCACGGCACCTGGTTGGGTGGCCATCGGGGGGGCGTGAGCGCCAGCCAGGTGAGCTGGAGGCAGGGGGCAACGCCCCCTGCTGGGCAGTGCTCGGGCTCCCGCCCACAACCACTCCCCTCTCTTTCAGGGAGGAGAGTCTTTGCTGAACAAAGGTTCAAGATGCCTAGCCATATTGTACGTAGCACAATAATCAATATAACTGGCTCTCCATTTACCAACTCTTATATTTCTGAAAATTAGGCTGAAACAAGAGGTTGCAATGCAAGAACTGTAAGAGTAATGCTAAAGATTTCCCCATAAGAAACATTTTCCAGATCACAGTACATAACTTTATAGGATGACTGCACACATAAAGAACTTATTGACATATTTGTTATCAATCTATTAATTCACCCACCGTAAAATGTATACAAAAATACCTGAATTAAGAGCAGAAGGCAGATTTCAGGCAAAATGGAGATCTTTTGGCTTTCTGCTGTTGTTTACTTCAAGTATAATTTTTAAAAACAACAAGCAGTATTCTTGATAGAATTTTCCTTAGCCAAAACAGGGCTAGCCAATAAAGGTACTTTTGCATAATTCCCATGGGATAGTTTTAATATTTATGTGAATTTAAAACAAATAAGAATATATAAGTATGATCCCAATTTATCTGAATGTTTATACTTACAATGGAAAAAACCAGTGTATTTTCAATACTTTCTATATGAATATTCAGTGTCTGTTGTACACTTAATAGCACAATTGTGGCTAATTGTGGAGAAAAAATATTTGAAAATACAAATTTCATACTAAATCCACTTTCCTTGGAGTAAGTCTGATTGAATTCAATGGGACTTCTGTAATACACGCACAGTATATATATAGAGAGAGGGGGGGATTGCGCTAAAAGAAATAGTTTTCGGGAAACTTATTTAGGGGCTTAAAGCTTAATTGTAAAGGTAAGCAAATAGTTTTTTACTGTACTCTTGTCATTTGTTCATAGGTGGCAGTTCAGGTTATCTTTTTTGGCCATGAATATATATACTGTACTATAATATATATGACATGTGATAGCCTTAACTTATGCTACCATATGAATAATAAATAGTCACATACAAAGGAAACAAAGAAGCATTTTGTCATATTTTTCTGCATTATTTCTATAACAATGCTTGTTTTAAAGCCTGAAACATAATACAATATGGAGAAGGAACACAGCTCAGTGGTAGACCATTCACTTTGCATTCAGATGGTCCCAGCATCAATCCTGTCAGGGACGTCCCTTCCCGATGCGACAGCAAAGAAGAAGGAGGGCAGGCTGAGGGGAGTAGAAGCTTGATTCCTTCCCACACTGAGAGTGATGTAAGCCCCTCCCACTCTGGAATGCAGGTTATAAATTCCCAAGACAGCACAGCAGGGCAGACATAGCCTGCTGCAGAGGAACAGCTGCTGTTAGATTTGGATCAGGAGGAGGAGGAGGGGCTGATCGCCCCCGAGTCTCCTCGGAGTAGGCGGAAGAATACAGGGGCAATGTCAGCCCAGTAGGAGGTGGGGCAAAAGGTGGAGGATATCCTGCTGGCGTAGTGTCATCCAGTGGGGCCAACTGGTTCATCCAGTGAGGACTGAGCTGGAAGAGCTTGGGCTGCAGCTACTGTTTAATTACTAAATAAATCTAAGAGTAATAAAACTGCCAGCTTGCCGCGTCTTGTGTGAGACATCATAAATCCTGACAAACCCCCAGTATCTAGGTGCAGCTGGGAATGTACCCTGTCTGAGAACTGCTGCCAGTCAGGGCTCATCCACACTTTGCTTGCTCAGTGCCTAGAAAGCAATGGTCCAAGTGGTCCAAGTGGTTTTCTGCTTGTCCCATGCTTTCTAGGCAAAAGTCCATGCAGTTTTCTGTTTGCTCTGCCACTTGCCCTAGTAAAACCTGCTTTTTAACCACTGAATCAGGGCCAATGTCACTCTGCAGAAAACTCAGCTCTGATTCCATTTTAAAGAGTGGGTTTTGCTTGGGGAAAGAGGTGGAACAAGCGGAAGTGTGGATGAGCCCTCGGTGTAGACAATTCTAAGATAGATGGGAAAAGGAGTTGGCCCAGTATAAAGCAGCACCCTATTTAACTTTAGGATGTACCAAAATGGACAGCATTTTCTGACCAAGAGACAGATCATGACTAAGAATATGAACTTCAAAGCTGTATCACTGGGGGCTGGCTCAGAGCTTTCTCGCATTTAATCTTGCTGGTGATCCTGTTGATGGTCATGGTCATTCTTGAGCAAGGAACACATAGTTATTGGCTGGTGGCAATTTCCCTGATCCCAGAGCCTGGAAAATGTACCTTTTAAATCATGAAAGTGGCCATGGTCTATTTCCATCTGAACTAGTTGTGGGACTGTTATTGGTAAAAGTGCCATGACAACTGATTTGAATTTGAGGAGGTGCTGCAAAATAGCTGTGCCTGTTGTGTGATTTTATTAGATTTGTCCAGTGACATCATATAAGCATGACTGAATTCAAATGCGTTTTTTAACAAGCTGAGAACAGCAGCCCAGATAAATTGATCTAAGAGGCATTTCAATGCATTCCCTAAATGGAAAACACTAAATCTATGAGATTAGAGAGGAAAATGTGTTCTATGAATTAGGAAGCAAAACTGCCAAATCCACAGTATATGAATTAAACTCACTAAGGCAAATTTTTTGTTGAGGATCATCTGTTCTACCAGGGATGATTCATTATGAAAGAGATGAGGCTGCATGTGGCTCCACATATGAGGGAACCACCAAAATTCATCCACAGACCCCAGTAATAGGTCATCGCCTTCGTCTTCTTCTGCAGTTCCTGCAGAAATAAATAGATTCATAGAATAACTTTTCCATTTCATTAAAAAAAATGCTTTAACAAATATTTGAGAAAAGCACAATGAACTTTAGAATTAGACCGCAACAAATTCTGTCAAGAAGATCAACCCAACCTCACAAGCAACCAACAGCCAAACACAGAAGGCAGCTCACACAGAAGGCAATTCATCTGTTCAAGTCACTCAAGGCATGCAGTTGATGAAGCGTCTATGCAGCTAGGTACTTACCCAGAAAACCAACCACAAAACTGAGAAAGCACCATTAATTGGGGGGGGGGGAGAGAAGAGCAAAAATAAAAATAAGGTGCTTGAAATATGATTTATTCCATGTCTGGAAGAAAAAAATACTTCAAGCACCCTGGTGCAGATTTGGAAAAGAAATGGCATTAAAAACATTGTGGCTGCATATTTACAAAATCATTCACACGAATTTAAGGGATGGGGTGTGGATCTTTCCAGAGGAACTTAAGACTAACATCTAGAAAACTGGCAAAAACCTGGAGGATGGGATTTCATTTTGCCAGGCTAAGCAGAGCTGTGAGCAATCCAGAATCACCACATTTTAGGTAAGAATGCTACAGAGTTTGAGGCCAGGGACAGGGTGAAGCAGTAATGTCCAAGAAGTCAAACTGTGTGCCTGGTGAGCAATTTCCGCTAGTAGCTATCCTTGCCAATGTGACTGATTAATAGTGCTGAGGGTCAGGGCAGAAGAATGAGTTGTTGGATCCTATTATATGTGCACAACAGACAAGGTAAGGAGCACTACCTTGCTTGAGTGTTT
Source organism: Podarcis raffonei (assembly GCF_027172205.1). Lineage (NCBI taxonomy): Eukaryota > Metazoa > Chordata > Lepidosauria > Squamata > Lacertidae > Podarcis > Podarcis raffonei. The sequence continues at coordinate 53,158,576 of NC_070610.1, forward strand.
GAACATAAGGTTTTAATTGGATAAAGAAGGTGATATCAATTTGTGACAGCCTATTTATGCAACAGCTATTCCACTGGTGGCCACTTTATTCACAGTGTAACAAAGCAGTCAAAACCAATAGGTGTCTTATCCTGGTGAAAGATGTTGTGCCTCCTCACCATCCATAAGACTGAACATAAGCATTGTCTTAATAACATCTGTGTTTGAACAACATGTTCAAAGGTGTCATTGGTAACTGCTCCACATTTATGGGAAATTTTCCCCCATGGGATTCACCAGTGCTCTAGCCAAGTATTCTGGAAACTTCTTTGTGACATAATAAATCAAGTAGCTCCCTGAACTGGTGAGATGTTACATTAATCTTATTTGGTGCCATTATTAATAATGGTACCAGTTTCTGAGCCTTACAAATGAACAATCTGTTTTGTTTTTGTTTGCTGTGGTTGTTTATTTAAGATCCTGATTTATCTGGTGTGGTATATACAGCCTCATACATACAACTTCTGCCTTTCTATTGATAAAACTTCTTCTTTTCCTACTGGTGCTCTTTGAGTCAGGGAGCAGCAAGTGGTTTTAGAACTGAAACAGCATTTCAGGCAGCTGAAATGATGCCATAGACTGCTTGGGATCATTAGATTTTAGGAGTTCATTAAAACCAATGACTTTTGTCATTGGACAATATGGCCATTTCAGGGGTGAGCCAACATAAAGAGATCTGTTCTGTGGTAGTTATTTAGATGCACTGCTTTTACATGCCACCAGAGAGATTCAGGTCTTGTGCACACTGCAGCTACGATGCAAATTAACTAATCCTTTCCCTGCTTCTCAGCGCAGCAGTCATTTTACAAACTGTTTCTATTGGTGAGAGTATGGTAAACTGGGGTGCATCTTGACTGGCATTTTTTTGCACTGTCTGACATTCATAGCTGAGTCAATATTTGGCATTTTTGGCACTCCATTTCTCCTTCTGCACCAGAAGGTGATGCCAATGGGCTGCATTCAATGCTGCAGCTACACTTAAGCAACAGAACTTCCTCTTTCTCTTCTGGCCTTTTCATCAACACCACCCAACACCCTCAAAATGGGAGAGTGGGGACCATCTGGAGGTTTGTCCCACAGATCCAATCAGCAAGCCCAAGAGGCTCAGTGGTTTAGACCACAGCACCACCTACCTGCCTTTAATATATATTTCACACACCCTATTAATGTTTATATTTTTAAATGATTTCTTTCCCCTATGTTTTTAGCTGTTCCTGTTTTAGCTGTAAGTCACCTTGAGTCCCTGTCAGGGAAAAAGTTGGAACAAGAAGGAGGAGGAGGAGGAGCAAATATATTGCAGTGTCAACTGACTGTTACTTTAAAATCATTTCCCATTACAGCTGGAGATGGACGAAATGGACTTTGCAACTTTTAGTAATTCCTTTAAGGTCTGGGCTTCAAAGCTCCATGTCTGAGCAGGGTTTTCCCCCTGGTCCTGGCCCTTTCCCAGGAAAGCCTGTGTTTTACTGCTGAATTGGAGCAAACGGCAATCGGATATTCCACTTTACAGTAGAATAACATTCTTCTTGCTGCATGTTTACAAAACGGGAACATGCATCTCAGATAACAGTACTGTAACATTATGGATAAATGCGTGACATGACACATGAAAGCTGGCTGGAAAAACAATCTGCCTGTTCCTCCAATACCACCTTCTGCCTCAACCTGTGTGTGCAGCAGGGCTGTGATTATCACGATGGCCCCATGACCACAGTAATCCCTGCCAGGATTATTTCAGACAAAAAACCAGTGATGGTTAGCCAAAACAGAAAAAGAACAACAAAAGAAAGAACTCAGGGTTGTTGTGAGAATAAAATGAGGCAAAGAAAGTTAGGTTTGCCACCTTGAAATCCTTGAAGGAAAGCTGGGATATAAATGTAAATCAAATGTAAAGAGCGGGGGGGGGGGGAATCCAGTATTCAGCATCAGCATTGGAAGGGCTACCGAGTTATCTTATAACAGTTATGACTACAGTGGAACCTTGGCTCTTAAATGCCTTGGTACTCAAACAACTTAGAACCCAAACACTGCAAACCTAGAAGTAAGTATTCTGGTTTGCAAACTTTTTTCAAAAGCCAAACATGCTCCATTTTGAGTGCCACACTTCCATTTTGAGTGTTACACTGAGGTCTGTCTGTTTTTGCTATTTATTTTGTGTTTTTATTTTTGCGGCTCCTTTTGTTTTGTTTTTGTGACTGTGTGGAACCCAGTACAGCTACTGACTGATGGACTGTGTGACTGCAGTACATTGTTTATTGCTTTCATTTTATGGATCAATGGTCTCGTTAGAGAGTAAAATTCATTTTAAATTCCTGTTTTAGTGGTTGCTTTTAAAAGTCTGGAATGGATTAGTCCATTTTGCATTACTTTCTATGGGAAAGCTCACCTTGGTTTTGGAAAGGACTTCCGGAACGGATTAAGTTTGAGAACCAAGGTACCACTGTAATTATTATTACAGTGCAATCCTATGAATACAGATGTAAATCCAAATGAGTTCTACTGGGACTTAAACCCAAGTGTGTACCAGGATTGTGGCTTAAAGCTGGTTGATGGCAAGTGCTGATAAGTGGTTTACAATTTAATGCACTTTACAAATTTGACTGGGTTTAACATGGAATCTCCCAGTCTATCGCTACACAGTTGCATCAATTTGCATAACACTTGTGATTCTATTCAGCAAAGTATTACATAATGTCAAGGAAAACAGCTTTATCCATTTGTGTTGAACTTGCATACCAGGTCAAACTTTAGCATCTTAATTAAGGCCAAGATTTTAAGAGACAGAAAGAAATTCTCAATAGCAGCTGTCCAGAATTTGGCTGGTGAATCCCAAAATGATAGTTGGAGCTCATTAGCTAATTGCAAGAAACTTGTAGATGCATCCTGAGATAGCGGGATTGCTGCAGTACCTGAATGTCAGAGTTATGACATTACAGTGGATAAGACATCAGCCATACAAACTGATACAACACTGAAAATGTTTGGGATTTGAGTGCCAGACTAACTCACTTTGTAAAATTCACAACATAAGGAAGAGTTGATTGGTTTTCTGGTTTTATCCTCCTGAAGGAAGATTTCTTCTTCCCTCAGGCTCTGAGAGTTCTTCACTCTCATTTCATTTCGTTTTATAGCACAAAGCTGCAACACCAAAATCAATTTCAGCTCCATGCACTGCAAAGACACAAAACGATTGAGACCAATTTTGCTGGTTTCTCCCCCTTACCTGTGTGGTAAAATTTCCCTGAAAATCCCAGGTTGAAAGTGAAATTTGCAATTTGAGCTCTCAAAAGGTTCTGAGTATCAAGCAGAGCCTGAAACAGATATAAATTAAAAATTCATCAGGTACATACATAATCATGTTATTTATTTATGCAGAAGTTGCCCTTTTCTTTCTTCTAACAGGCATACACAGTCATTTCTCTCAGAGCAACAAGAGCAATGTTCTTTTACTCTTGTTGCAGCTCAAACAGCTTGATAATTATACAAAGCCAATTGTAAGAATATAAGGAGGACCTTTTCTGTAAGAAGGATACTATTAGTCATCTGGATCACAGCCTCATATGTTTTGTGTAAAAGGAGAATATTATGCTAAAATATGCACAAAAAGCTTATTCTGCAACTACTTGAATCTAATCTACAGTCTCACTTGGCCATTTTGGAAGCCATTTATTTTAGCTGTCAGCATAAACAGTAGTACATGAATTTAATGCATGCTGAAGTACACGGATTGGTGCAGTTAATCAGGAATGCAAAGGTTGGGGGGCAGATAAACCTTGGCAAAACAGGAATTCAGCAAGTTTATTCAGATTCAGGCCTTCTGAATTTGCAGCAGCTTTTGATATAAAATACATTTGCTGACTCCTTTGTAATCTTGCTCCCAGACAGCAGGTGTTCCCACTAGACTAGACTAGACAGTCCAAAAAATAGTCTTAACAGCACAATTCTATTCATGTCTACTAGGGAGTAAGTTTAAATGATTTCAATGAGGCTTACATCCAGGTAAGTGAATATAGGATTGCAAACTAAATCTGCCCAATATGAAACACATTGAAATAGTCAGTCCTTGAAGTGATAAGTGCATTCAGCTAGGTACTTTTCTTCCAGAAAAAGGGGCAGGTCAAGTCAGAACTAACTGATTAAATGTTCTCTGATTTACAGACACTTCTTGAACTTTATCCAACAATATTACTAACTTCCGCACCTGATCAGGCTGAAAATGCCAGGTTTTTTTTGGGGGGGGCAGCTTTGGACAAAGTGTGCCCAAGCCCTCAGTGTATCCTTCCTGGGCCACAGTGCCTTTCAAGTGGTATCTCTCCTCACAGAGCTTACTGGGTGGTAAAAACAGGAATGAGAAAGGCTACTAACCAGGCCATTTCTTCAAGGGAAATAAGTTTTGCCAACCATGAGGCAGACTAACACAATGGTCTCAATCATGTAACTGAGACCAAACAGACTAAAACAATTACATCAGATTCTGCCCTGCTTGCTGGACTCATGACTGAGCAAGAATTTTAACCCTGACTCCCAGTTTGAAGACCCAGCACTCTAGTTGAGACAGTTGTTGGTTAGGCTTCAGCATGGACTTTGCAATTTGCAGTAAACTTTGAAGGTTATGCAGATTTTAAACCACATGATCCTCACCAAAATCAATAAGGGTCATGATGCTGATAAAACCCTGTGTGTCTCTTTGAAAATATAACCCCTGTTTTGTAGTTATTTATTAAATATATGACAATGCAGTTACATAGGCAATTCCCTTAACAATCTGACTTTTTTTTAGTGGTATCTGGCAAGACTTCTATGTGAACTTTTAAATGCCTGCTGAAAACATTTCTATTCAGGCCTATGCAGGCAATTAAGAGTACATCCCCCACAATAAACTATCAATGTTTGTTTGTTTTTAAATTTCTTTTTGCTTTTAACTTGTTTTTAATGTGTTGTGATGTTATTGTCTAGTTTTATGCTTTTATATTGTTGTAAACCACTGTGATATATTTTTGTGATACAGTGATATATAAATTTTTTTATGAATAGAGACCTTAATTTTCTCTCTCTCCATTGTGCAATGTGCATTGTGCTTTTATACCCCATTTATAATTTTATTTATTTTGATTCATTTATAGAAACATTTGTATACCACTGTGTAATAAAAAACATATCAAAGCAGATTACAGCAATAAAAACATAAAATCATTTCAATAAGAACAAGTTAAAAAGTTAAAACCAGATCTCAATTAACCATTGTGGAAGGATGCATTCGTGTAATTCTATTTCCTTCACTCCTGATTTTTTCTTGTTCTTTAGACTATTATCAAAAGCTCCCATGTGTTGAACTTATTTTGTTGTTATTGCTTGTTTTTCTCTTTGTATATACTGCATTTTTGTTGCTCAATAATTTTTTTTTTTTAAAAGTAACAGAATGGTAAAAGAAACAGACAGCAGCATCACCAGTGTAGAAGGATGCTGCTATCCTGTGAACTATTTTCTAGACAAACAAGCTGAGCTCACATTTGGTTGTCATGCCTATTATTATTTTCTTGGTAACTTGACATTTTACTTGCCATTTACGTTCTAAAATAAAAATGTTAAAACCCATGAAAAATATATAGCAACAGATGGCTCGGGCTATGTGTGTATATGTGTGTGTAAATTTCAGAGTTTGTGTGGGTATGCTTTCATGGGGGCAGAGTCTATATTTTCATTTCTAAATGCTATTTTGTATACTAAAGATAAGTTATTGAAAGGTTTTCTCTCCTTTTTATGTTTGCTTTTATAAACAGTTCTTCTGAGTATTTGTATTAATAGAACTATATAAACATATTGGTGCATGCTTCATAGCCTACTCACTGATAGAAATTTATTTAGACATATTCAGCTATTGTGCAAGAATTATGTAAGAAAAATAAACCACAACTGATATAGTATCAGTTAAGGAAAGAGAAATTGACAGATAAGAAGAAAACTGGTTAAAAGCCACCTTCACATTTTTCAGTAATTTTTGGCAGTTTTCAGTCAAATGATACATTATGACAAAGAGGGAAATAACCTGAAACAAAAACTGCAGATTTCAGTAAACCCCCTATACATATCCACTCATAAATCAATCCCATTATTTTCAATGAGAGAAACGGGTACAGGATTGCAGCTTTTGTCTAAATGCATTCAGATTTCCAGTTAAAACTGAGAAAACAAAAAGTATTGACACTGCCTTTTATTTCATTTTTACACAAGGAGCAAAACATGCTTCTGCAGTTGCTGATCACACAGTGGCCTAAGGAAAACCATTAGTTCAAAATCCTGTTCTCTATTAAGATGATAGGAATTACCAGCAGTTTGGAAAGCCTTTGCTGAGATTTAATGTTTTAAAATGTGATGTACAGTATTTGTATGCTGTTTTATGACAAATCACATAATAAAGAAGTGTATTTAAAGGAGCAAAAAAAATTGCATGTTTCTGGTGAAAAGGAATCGGCTAAGCCAACTGCAGAAAATCCTGAGAAATTTGTGCCAATCATCTGCCAGTCCCCAAGAGCTACTGCTCAGCTCACATAGAAAAAGGGGTGGATTCTCAAATGAGTGGAAAAAACAGTTAAGCTAGAAATGGTTAAGCATGCTGTCCCACCAACTCCACTTCTGATTGAGGCCCTCATGGTTGCCTGTCATTAAAATGAAAACAAACCACTGGAAGTGTTGAGGACAGCCTATGGAACGTCTTGTTTATCCCTGAATGAGCTTCATGCCACACGTATTCACTGGTACACTTCAGATAAATTAACAACTTGGTTGAACACATATGGAAATTTTCATCAAGGTACATCTTGTATAGTGGGCCCAAAACAAATTTTGAGAATATTTGATTCTATATTTTTCCAGGATTGAAGGACTTGCCAGTTGTAATCTTTAGGTAGAATTGTCCACAGGATACAAAAATGACCCATTTCATAATGTGAAACCACATAGTATAATTATATTGTTGCTTGTATCCCAATCTCCAACCTCCTAGGGGTCCAGTGTTTACTCAGTGTTTGGTTTCCATGGAATGAAAGTCGTTGGAGACTCTGATGTCATGATGGTTTAACTTAGACATATAAACAACTTGAACATAAGTTGGACAGGCTCACAGCATTAACATTCCAACAGATCTTGCTTACCAATTACATTTCAAGGGTGGTCCCCAAAGCCATAGCTTTGGTTTCAGCACACAGAATACGTCTAGCTTTTGTGTCTCCTTTGCTTCCACCTTAAGCCCAGGCTAAAGCTAGCTTTCTCACCCTTGTTCTCCTACCACTAGGATGACATGGCATCCAGCTGGGTTAAGGGAGGAAGAGGTTTATCCTGTTCTGAAAGAACATTACCATCTGATTGTCTCTAGGGCAACATGTCCCAGTATTTAGTAATGCAGATGTGGGTGATTACAGGCCCAGCTAGGACCATTATTTTAACAAAGAGATTAGTTTGACTAATTTAGTAGGTTCTGTCCCTTCTACAACCTTACAGATACAGAATCTGCCTTTGTTGGGACCTATAGGCACCATTCAAACAAAACCTCAATCCTATAACAATGCTTTTTATTCACTAAGTGTCCAAACCTTCAAACTGTGCAGTCAACTTATAACATTTATGGTCCTCTACAGAAACCTGGAGGAGGAACCGGCAAGCCACTCCAGTATCCCTGCCAAGAAAACTCCATGGACAAAGACAACAAGCATATAAAAGTTATGACGCTGGAAGATGAGCCCCTCAGGTTGGAAGGTGTCCAACATGCTACTGGGGAAGAGCGGAGGACAAGTACAAGTAGATCCAGAGCTGATGAAGCGGCTGGGCCAAAGCCGAAAGGACGCTCAGTTGCGGATATGCATGGAAGCAAAAGGAAAGTCCAATGCTGTAAAGAAAAATATTGCATAGGAACCTGGAATGTAAGAACCATGAACCTGGGTAAGTTGGATGTGGTCAAACATGAGATGGCAAGAATAAATATTGACATCCTGGGCATCAGTGAACTAAAATGGACGGGAGTGGGCGAATTCAGTTTGGATGACTATCATATCTACTACTGTGGGCAAGAAACCCGTAAAAGAAATGGAGTGGCCCTCATAGTCAACAAAAGAGTGGTGAAAGCTGTACTGGGATGCAATCTCAAAAATGAGAGAATGATCTCGATACGAATCCAAGGCAGACCTTTTAACATCATAGTAATCCAAGTTTATGCACCAACTACTGGTGCTGAAGAAACTGAAATTGACCAATTCTATGAAGACTTACAACACCTTATAGAAGTGACACCAAAGAAGGATGTTCTTCTCATTATAGGGGATTGGAATGCTAAAGTAGGGAATCAAGAGATAAAAGGAACAACTGGCAAGTTTGGCCTTGGAGATCAAAATGAAGCAGGGCAAAGGCTAATAGAGTTCTGTCAAGAGAACAAGCTGGTCATCACAAACACGCTTTTCCAACAACACAAGAGACGACTCTACACATGGACATCACCAGATGGGCAACATCGAAATCAGATTGATTATATTCTCTGCAGCCAAAGATGGAGAAGCTCTATACAGTCAGCAAAAACAAGACCTGGAGCTGACTGTGGCTCAGATCATCAGCTTCTTATAGCAAAATTCAAGCTTAAACTGAAGAAAGTAGGAAAAACCTCTGGGCCGGTAAGATACAATCTAAACCAAATCCCTTATGAATACACAGTGGAAGTGAGGAACAGGTTTAAGGATTTAGATTTGCTGGACAGAGTGCCTGAAGAACTATGGGTGGAGGCTCGCAACATTATACAGGAGGCAGCAACTAAAACCATCCCAATGAAAAAGAAATGCAAGAAAGCAAAGTGGCTGTCCAACGAGGCCTTACAAATAGCGGGGGAGAGAAGGCAAGCAAAATGCGAGGGAGATAGTGAAAGATACAGGAAATTGAATGCAGATTTCCAAAGAATAGCAAGGAGAAACAAGAAGGCCTTCTTAAACGAGCAATGCAAAGAAATAGAGGAAAACAACAGAATGGGAAGAACCAGAGATCTGTTCAAGAAAATCGGAAATATGAAAGGAACATTTTATACAAAGATCACCATAATAAAGGACAAAAGTGGTAAGGACCTAACAGAAGCAGAAGACATCAAGAAGAGGTGGCAAGAATACACAGAGGAATTATACCAGAAAGATATGGATGTCTCGTACACCCCAGGTAGTGTGGTTGCTGACCTTGAGCCAGACATCCTGGAGAGTGAAGTCAAATGGGCCTTAGAAAGCACTGCAAATAACAAGGCCAGTGGAAGTGATGGTATTCTAGCTGAACTATTTAAAATTGTAAAAGATGATGCTGTTAAGGTGCTACACTCAATATGCCAGCAAGTTTGGAAAACTCAGCAGTGGCCAGAGGATTGGAGAAGATCAGTCTACATCCCAATCCCAAAGAAGGGCAGTGCCAAAGAATGCTCCAACTACCGCACAATTGCACTCATTTCACACGCTAGCAAGGTTATGCTTAAAATTCTACAAGGAAGGCTCAAGCAGTATGTGGACCGAGAACTCCCAGAAGTGCAAGCTGGATTTAGAAGAGGCAGAGGAACCAGAGACCAAATTGCAAACATGCGCTGGATTATGGAGAAAGCTAGAGAGTTCCAGAAAGACATCTACTTCTGCTTCATTGACTATGCAAAAGCCTTTGACTGTGTCGACCACAGCAAACTATGGCAAGTTCTTAAAGAAATGGGAGTGCCTGATCACCTCATCTGTCTCCTAAGAAATCTCTATGTGGGACAAGAAGCTACAGTTAGAACTGGATATGGAACAACTGATTGGTTCAAAAATGGGAAAGGAGTACAACAAGGCTGTATAGTGTCTCCCTGCTTATTTAACTTATATGCAGAATTCATCATGCGAAAGGCTAGGCTGGATGAATCCGAAGCCAGAACTAAGATAGCTGGAAGAAATATCAATAACCTCAGATATGCAGATGACACAACCTTGATGGCAGAAAGTGAGGAGGAATTAAAGAACCTTTTATTGAGGGTGAAAGAGGAGAGCGCAAAATATGGCCTGAAGCTCAACATCAAAAAAACGAAGATCATGGCCACTGGTCCCATCACCTCCTGGCAAATAGAAGGGGAAGAAATGGAGACAGTAAGAGATTTTACTTTCTTGGGCTCCATGATCACTGCAGATGGTGACAGCAGTCACGAAATTAAAAGACGCCTGCTCCTTGGGAGAAAGGCGATGGCAAACCTAGACGACATCTTAAAAAGCAGAGACATCACCTTGCCAACAAAGGTCCGTATAGTAAAAGCTATGGTTTTCCCAGTAGTGATGTATGGAAGTGAGAGCTGGACCATAAAGAAGGCTGATCGCCAAAGAATTGATGCTTTTGAATTATGGTGCTGGAGGAGACTCTTGAGAGTCCCATGGACTTCAAGAAGATCAAACGTATCCATTCTTAAGGAAATCAGCCCTGAGTGCTCACTGGAAGGACAGATCGTGAAGCTGAGGCTCCAATACTTTGGCCACCTCATGAGAAGAGAAGACTCCCTGGAAAAGACCCTGATGTTGGGAAAGATGGAGGGCACAAGGAGAAGGGGACGACAGAGGATGAGATGGTTGGATGGTGTTCTTGAAGCTACCAGCATGAGTTTGATCAAACTGCGGGAGGCAGTGGAGGACAGAAGTGCCTGGCGTGCTCTGGTCCATGGGGTCATGAAGAGTCGGACACGACTAAACAACAACAACAACAGAAATCTACCACCAACAACCTTTAAAAAAATTACAGCAAACAACAGAATCCTGAGTGTGCTATATTCTTAAGAAATGGTTTGTGGAAATATTTCAAGCTACTGTACCTAATGTTCCTAACAGCTCCTAATTAAACATTTATTCACTTTAAAAATTCCTTTATGGCTTCCCAGAGAGATACAAAACAGGTTACAGGAGTGTTTTCATTGTCAGACAAAACTGTACAAATAGTGATTATATTTTTCCTCTATTAATTCTCTTAATCTGTATTTAATTTAGATACTTACTGGAAACTGTCCATTTTAAAGCCATCTGCTGCAACACAATCATGTCCTTGTTTACTTAAAAGCAAGTAAAATGATTTCAGTAGGCACTACATGCAAGCACGTTTAGTGTTGCAGACTTCATGTTCATTTTTAAATGCTTGTTAAAGCTCTTTAGAACTAGTTTTTATATGCATTTTAACTGCTTTTTAAATGACTTTTTATTTTCCAACAATGGATTAACTGCTTCCAGATAAACTGTTACAAATGTTTTAACAGCTGTTTGCCAGCATAAGTAGCCTAAGACACTAGGCTCATTTGCACCTACCACTTTAAATGGATCACTTCTAAGACCTGGTTCACACATAGAATAATCCACATGGGGTGGCAGCTCATAATACAAGCACAATAGCAGAGTTTTATATGGGAAATAATTTGTTTTAACTTCAAAGGATTTGGGCAATTTTTAACCATTTTTACTTCACCTATGTTCATGAAGTTAACATTTGTTTCAATTGCACATCATTACGGACACATGGCTTGTCATATGATGCTATCACTACCATGGTTGCATTCTTGACAGACAGCCTAAGCCATTTATCTCTGCCTATTCCTCCCCTCCCTACATGGAATACATATGAGGATATTGGGCTGGTTCCAGACACATTTAGAGCAGTATACCCACTGAAATCAATGGGAGTTAAGTTAGTAATGACTAACTTAAATCCCAATGATTTTAATGCGCCTACTCTAACCACGGCTAAGTCTAAATCCAAACTGGTAACTTTAAATTGCCCTAGGAACTAGGCTACTAAAAGGAGGTAGGGCTTTGGCATTAAATAACTACCAAGGCTGATTTTTAAAAATAGTTAGGTATGATCATGTTAGAGATTTCATTCAAATGTTATCTTTGTCACATGGCTGCTATCTCCTCAATGTTTGAAGTTCTACATTACATGGGTACTTCTAATGTTAATAGTCTCAGTGGATGCTGATATAATTAGTACCCATGGGACCTCAGTGACAAATACAAAGCTGCAAATATTGTTTTGACTGACAACTAGTACATGCCTAGGACCAGAGCTTTTTATTTGAAAGCACTCAATGGAACTGAGTATTGTCAGCCATGACAGCCATTATGTACTGGCACCCATGGCACTTCTATCAAGATATGAGAACCAGCACCTCATTTTAAAAAACAACCCCAATAGGCTCTGCTTAGAACAATTCAGTAACAGGCTTTAAGAAAAGGGCCTCCTACACTCTGCATCATTAACCAGCAGACCAGGTATGGAACCCTGTTCTTTGGTCTAACTGTAAACTGCTTAATGCAGAGGCTACACCAGAAGATGTCACTGTTGTTAGAGATCCAGATTGAACCTGCCTTAGCTCTTCCTTATGTTTCTGTCTTTCATCTGGATTTCCTTCCACTTGCCTTAATTTTTTTAGCTGGTTTTCAGGGCCCATTCCAACAAGATAATGGTTTCACCAGAAACTGAAGACCTTTACTAGCTGGCTAAATTTCCTAGCTCTGGCACCAAGCTTGGCCCTTGGGAGCAAAGAAACTTGAACACAACTATTCCACAAACATTAAGAGCTTTGATGTGCTGGCTCAGTTGCTTAGAGGGTGCTGATAATGCCAAGGTTGTGGGTTCGATCCCTGTATGGGCCAGTTGCATATTCCTGTATTGTGGGGGGTTGGGCTAGAGCCCCCTCCAACTCTACAATTCTATGATTCTATGAATCCAATCACTCAAAGTTTAAAGCATGGTAAATCAACACACCAGCACAGAACTTAAAATACTACAGCATGGCTTACAGATTTTTGTTTGCATTATTTCCAAAGGTTGTTGCAGAGAAAACTAGAGTCTCAGAACGGATATTTTATGACCTGCTGTCCAAACCATAAAACATTTCAAGCAGTCAAAATTCCAATTGCTTTTTATAGCACAGAGATATCATTAGAAAAACAAACAACAGCGGCTACAGCAGGAAAAAGCCCATCACTTGCTACTTGAGAAACTCAGGTTTATATTCTGAGGTGCAACAATGTATAATTTAGACAGCTTAAAAGAATATCACCACACACTACATAATTGAAAACCTGGCTACACTCTAATAAAAAAGTTTTTGGTCTTGGTTTTCCTTTCCCACAAATAATATAGGAACCAGCATTCCTTGTTACTTTCTTATATCAATCAATCAAACACAAAAACATCGCCCCCCCTGTAATGCACAGTACTGTATTGGGCTACATAACCCTGAAAACCATGCAAACCCACTCTCCATAGTGTGGGAAAGAGGTAACCAAAGAGTAGGGCCATATCAGTTTCATTTTTCCAACACAGACAAGCAGCAGCAGTGACAAATCTTCACAAGTGGTTCATTATAAAGTGCTGTTCTGTGAGCTGATGTCACATAATGGCTAGTGTGAAGTATGGGCAAGCTAAGAAATAGGAAGGACCTGGGTATGAGCTTTGCCTCCAATATTAAATCACCAGGTAGCAAGACTCTCTTAGGAAAATTCCCACCCATCACCACTGACAAAGTGGGAGCTATTGGGCTGTCTGTATCAACATGCACCTTGTGCATAGTCTGGTTTATTAAGCCAAGTTTCTTCGCTCACTGTTACAAATGAGTACAGCCAATTTATGTGAAGTTCTGATGAAAAAATATGAAAAGACAACTATCAGTACTTATCAATGAAATTCTGAAGAGGGACTCTAGATCAGTAGTAGAGCGCATATTTTGCATGGAAAAGATCCCAGGTTCAATATCTCACATCTCCTATTTTAGATTCAGGTAGGTAGCCATGTTGGTCTGATACAGTCAAAATAAATAAAATAAATAAAAATTGTCCAGTAGGAGCTTAGAGACCAACTAAATTGGTTCTGGGTATAAGCTTTCGTGTGTATGGACACAAAAGCTTATGCCCAGAACCAATTTAGTTGGTCTCTAAAATGCTAATGGACAATTTTTTTTTTTTAAAAAAAATATTTATCTCCTATATTGTTATCCTAAGAAGCTTGCTAGGGACATGGGTGGCGCTGTGGGTTAAACCACAGAGCCTAGGACTTGCCGATCAGAAGGTCAGCGGTTTGAATCCCCGTGACAGGGTGAGCTCCCGTTGCTCGGTCCCTGCTCCTGCCAACCTAACAGTTCGAAAGCACATCAAAGTGCAAGTAGATAAATAGGTACTGCTCTGGCGGGAAGGTAAACGGTGTTTCCATGCGCTGCTCTGGTTCACCAGAAGCGGCTTACTCATGCTGGCCACATGACCCGGAAGCTGTACACCGGCTCCCTCGGCCAGTAAAGTGAGATGACCGCCACAACCCCAGAGTCGGTCACGACTGGACCTAATGGTCAGGGGTCCCTTTACCTTTTTAAGAAGCTTGCTACTCACAAACAAGTAACACATTCCAAATTCCATATAAATTTCAATACATTTGTAGCCATTTTTTAGAACTGCACATGCTCTAGATAAAATAAATGTTAAGAAAGAAGTTTTGTGCAGACTTTAAAATAGAATGTGGAGGTAGGAAAGTTCCTATTTGCTTATTTGTGTTTTGTTTCCTTATTAGAAACAGGACATATTAATACAGCAAAACATGATGTTTCACATGTACATTAGATATAAATGAAGCTACTTTGTAACTTACACCAGCTTTGTAAATGGACACAGGAGATAGGCAAGGGAAAATGGAAAATGTTTTTTTGTTATAAATTGGAATTATTTAAAACAGTTAATAATAGTAAAAAAGAAAAGGAATAAAAGGCCTGCTTCTGTCAGTCAGAGGAGACAACATTGGCCTGGGTGCATCAAGAGCCTAACTCCTTAAAAGGCATCTTCATATGGCTTTAGCTCTACACAAGGCTTGCAAAAAGAAAAATGTGATAGGGAGAATATTCTGCAGGAAAATACGGATAATACCTCGGTCAGCTGCAGTGACTAAAACCAAACGAAGACTGAATTGCTACACTGCAATGTTAGTGTCTCACGAGTCAGCACCTCAAAAAGTCATGTCATGCTACCTCACACCTCAGGCTATCAATCTATCCAGTCTAGCAGTGTATAGTTTGATTGACAGCAACTCTCCAACAACTCAGAAAGGCCCCCCCCCAAAAAAAACCCCCAGACCTGTTATTCAAGATTCTCTTAACTGGAAGTGTCAGGGATTGAACCTTCCTGCTAAACTGAAAGCTGTGATCTTAATCCCAATAACGACAAAAAAAGAGCTATATGGAAGCCTTAGCTAAAATCTATGTCGTTTTGCACAACTACCACCTCTGAAGTTCAGCTACTGTTCTATAGCATACCTGCATTAGAATTCTGATAGCTGTATGCCTTTCTACACCTGACCATTATTTAACATCTGACCTGCTCCAAATGATCAGCAGGTATGGGTTGGCCCATTGTATGTGCACAGCAGCAGTCTATGTACAAGAATAACATTTATAGGACAGTATATAGGTCTTTTATGCAATATACGCAACCATGCTGAGGGTAGGTATACATTTTCAGAGGCCAGTGTGGGGCTGTCACCATGTTTAGATCAGCCCTTGATATTGAAACTCCTGAACTTTGTTTTGACAACATTATATGGAAAGTGGGCTCATATACAAATGCTGTTTTGTGCTATACATTTGGTTTCAAGTTGGAGGCAATTCTTTTATCTCCAGAGAAAGAGAAGAAAACAAAGATGGTGGGAAAGAGAAAAACAAAACAAAGTAGTAGCAGCAGGAACAATCCTTTTGAAGTGTTCAGCAATAAGACATTTTATTTGAAACCCTCCAAGGGCTTGGGCACAAGGTGGCAACCCTATTTTTTTTCTTTATTTTGAATTGATTTTTTAACCGTGATCTTCAAGAATCAGTCACATAGTGTTAATTAATTTTTTTACAGGTGGAATAACATTTTCTACTAATCTATTTGGAAAAGGTGGCCAAATCAGCCACATCAACTTTCATATTGTTCTTTTTGATCTTTGTAGATAGTGAAAAGAAAGCCAAAGCTGGTTTTTTACAGCTCCATTATATTCATCTTTCATTTTAATTCCCAGAAGACCAGCCCTACCATTTAACAAACCTGAGATGATACCAGCTAAGGGCACTTCTAGATGTCCTGGTTATTGAGCATTCATTCTGACTGCTCAATTGCAAGGAGGTTAGACCTTGTTGTGTCAAAGGAAGTGTTACCACACACTTTCCAAAGCATTCTCCAATCACATTCTTAACACAAAAGTCTCATTTTGATGCGACTGGGTTTGTTTCTCAAGACCTCCCAATCAACTATAATTGCACAACCTGAAATTGCTGGTATTTGATTGAATCCCACCAGAAATTAGACACAGTCTGGAACCACCTTTGGAGCACTTTCAGCATTTGACAAAAGACATATGCACACATTTACTAGGCAAACATGAAAGATTTCCACTTTCCTTCACTCCATTCCTGAACTTCAGCTAGACTGAAGACCAAGTTGTAGCAGCAAAGAAATGAAGCATTAAAACCCAGCCGGTCACTTGGCTAAAACCGAGTCTTCACCATTATCCAAAAAGCATATTTGTTATTGACCCAACTAGGAATGTTCTCTTAAAGCTTCCCATTCTTTTGGGGTTGTATGTAATATGGAAGAGTCTAGAATGCTGATTATGGTTGCAATTTTATACACACTTATCTGGAAGTGTCCCATAGGATACAATAGGACTTAATTTTGAGCAAACATGTACAGGATTGCACTGCAAAACAGCCAATTTAGGACTCATTTGTAGAGATGCAGCATTCTAGGATGCAGGCAGGGAGGTATTACAGAAATACCCCCAGAGGAAACTTGCCACCCCATCGGCATTTAATTTAGGGAGAAAGGATGGTGTCTGACAAGGTTGCTGGATTTGATACCAGGCTCAGAAATAATTGTATTTCCCAACTTTTAAAAACACGGTGACTAGTCTTGAAGGAGTGCCACCCATCACTATGCTGGACACATTTTGAGTGAGGAACATGAGATGAATTGTTTGCACTACTCCTGCATTTTAGTTTGAGTAACAGCTTGCCAAGTGAGGTTTCGTGCAGTGTTTTGGAATTAGGTGTGTGATTTAGAACTCTAGAAATTACAGGGCCACTCAGTTTTCTGGCCAGTTTTCTGGTCCAAACCCATCAACAGCAAATAGAGCTGGAGAAAAAAATCAATGCACAGATTGCCTAATCTTTAGAAACCTAGAAAAAAACTATTTTGTAGCAGCACCACAAATATATATATATATAGAGAGAGAGAGAGAGAGAGGAAATGGGAAGAGGAGAAGCAAAGTAGATTCTGATAGTTAAGAGACTGAGCTATGAATCAGAAAGTCCATAGTTAGAATGGTCTAATTATTAGCATGTCACACTAAGATGGTATAGCGCAAACATATGAGTGTGAAGGCTCTGGGAGAGGAGATTGAAGCCACTTTGCTCCTCACCAATCATTTTGCTGTTTCACCTTACTGAGCTCATCCATGAGTTGGGTTAGTGTGTCATCCACACCAGGGCACAATGTTTAGGTCTCCTGGACAAACCATGGGCCATAAAGGTTTGTCCTGTGGTTTACTGTTACAGTTCATGGTTAGTTTGGCATGGCAGGAAAATGACTAGGGAGGAGCAAAAGCAGTGAACGGCCTCTACAGGAGCCTGCAAGTTCCTGCTAAGTCATGGTTAAATAGACATTTCATTGAAACTTTTTTTTTTAAAGTCTACAAGTGAAAAACTTTGTGATTACAAAACACTGCAAGCAAAGATAGATATTTTCTTTAAAAAAAGAAAGACATGCTCCCATAATCTGATGGAAATCTAATAAATATATATGAGCATGAAAGTAAGCTTCCAATGGACCATGTGCACTGAATTGTACATGATTTAAATTGTATTAGAACTGCATAGGCAGTCATTTTCTGCTGGGGTCTCTTACTGCTACGTGTTTATCACTGAAAACCATGTGCCCAAAAAGTCAGCAAAAAGGAACTGCAACTTCATATTAGAATAGGGAAGGATGTGAACTAAAATGATACCTACTCCTTGTCTTTGTTTGCCCTGGCAACACAATTACTAGAGCTACTATGCTCATTCACATGAGTGTCCACATATACTGGAGTGTAGAATCAATGGCCCTACAGATGTTGCTGCACTACAACTTCTATCCCCTGATATACAACATTGCATGCCAGCAAATGACCTTCCATAGTTTGTCTTGCCCAGTGGTCGTCACTATGCAATACATCTCAGACATTAAAAACATATAATGAAGGCAGTAGGGTAGCATATCAATTTCCTTGAATGCTCCACCTCTTATCTTAGAATTGCTGTATGTAGACAAATTTCAGAATTAAAGCATGAAGCTGCAAAAAGTGAACTCCTTAATGACTTTGATTATGCCCCTTAGGGCTCAAGAGTTATGAGTGATTCTTGCAGTACGTGAAGAATATTCCACCTCACGTTAAGTTGCATGTTGTATTCAGAGAGATTAAAGACAGAAAACCATCCATTCTTTTCACATATGATTCCTTTTTTTTTTACTCATTAGGCATGACTCAAGGCATTCCCTTGATCTCTCAACTCAAATATCCTGTTTTAATTACCGTGTTATTTTTAAGCAGAATTGTTTTATTGCATATTTTAGTTATTTACTTTTACTTTTTAATCTTTTAATGGGACTGCTTTACTGTTTCCAAACAAACATTCCTAACATTTATATACTGATTTTCCGATTCAGGCAACCTGTACAATACTACTACAATGAAAACATCAACTATTAGGGCAGAGGTTAAACTAGGTGGCTGGACTAGAATGGGACATTTTAACTGTAGATTTTTAAAATTTTAACGCTTATGTATTGGTTTTTATACTTGCAAGCCACTTAGAAACCTACTTTGGAATTAAGTGATGCATATGTATGTTATATATATATATATATATATAAGAACTTTTGATAATCTGTCTTATAAAGACTAGACATTCTTACTTTGGTTCTATGCTGCAATATGATATTTAAGCATCAGAGCACTTCAGATTGTCACAGCTAAAATAAGCCATTTCATAGACTTTTGCAAAACAGGACAATCAAAGCACATTTTCAATGTATTATGTTTCATGTATGGTTTTTCTGTCTGCAAATTTCAGAATAAATCACTAGTTTTAGGAAACATGTGGATGCTACCAACTCCCACCCCTGAGAGTAATTTTGTAAGCCTTATTGAACTGCATTTTGTTCAAATCTGCTATGATGTTTTAAGCAAGCAGAAATCTCCAAATTCACTTTGAAATGATGCTTTAGGTGAAATATGGTGACAATACTTAACTTTGATTCTGAAAGTATGTGTTTGTTCTTTTCTTGATGCTGCATGCTTTCCATTTTATTCATGGTTACATTTTTTCTGTAATTTTGTTATGGCCCATGGCTAATACAAATAAGATTTTATAGTCCTGATATTTCAGATGTGTGCTTCATGCCATCAAATCTGTCACTAGTGCCTAAGGTCACTAAGTGAAATTCACTTATTTATTTCTTTATTTAAAAAACAAACAAACATTATTTACTTTGACAGCTTTAAGAACTGGAATTATATTATCCATCCAAGCTCCCTAATTTGAAAGCCATGAACAAAAGGAAATATATATCATATTGTTCTGCAAATCAGTTTCCAGTGTGAAAATTCTGAGAAAACTACCCAGACGATTCTCCAGCAGTGTCTGTACCTTACATACCACTGTATTATTTTATTATTTATTACATTTCTATACCGCCCTTCACCCGAGGATCACAGGGTGGTTTGTATCCCCCATCCCCGCATATGCTCTTTTGGCACTGGCTTCTTCTTCTTTTTCAGCAGCAAGTTAAGCTCATGAGTGGTACTGGAAACACCTTGGACCAAAGGTGGATTTACACACGGGGGGGGGGAGCTATAAATAATTCATAAATTAAATAAATTTAAAGGAAAAAAAACACTATGTAAAATTGCATAGAAAAGTTTTGTGCTCTACACCACCATCTAGTGGTGCATGTTTATAACACATTCAAAACACTTTCTTGACTAATGTAGCTGAGTCCCAAGTCACCAGAATGTAACACCTCCCCTCCCACCCTGACTGCTAGCTCCCTACAATATCCATACAATGCCCCTGTGCTGTGCTATGATATGAAGAACTCTCAGTTTGCATTAATGTGGAGGCAAACATCCTCCATAGTGGTATCTACCTTAGGCAATTATCCTCCCATACCCTGAATGCGGCTGGCACCAACAGCAGTGTGCTTTCATTGCATTCATCCATTGTGTATTTGTACCCAGGTCCAGGCAGTAACCAACTGCTGATCTAGTTTTTGTTTTACTTTATTTCAATACTATACTGATACGTTTTATTGTGACTGCATTATTGTAGCAAACCACTTTAGATTTTTTTTTCAAAAATGAAAAGCTATCTAGAAATGCTTTTAGCTAAATAAAATATCATTAGTTGATGAAATCCACATGAGGCAGAAGATTTTGGGGTGCATTAAATGGCAGCTATTTTTTTCCAATTATTTATAGTTTTAATATATTGAGTAATCTCTGACTGGAAACAACTAGAGGTGCATGCATGTTTATATGGGAATTGTGCCAAGAATTAGTGTGGCCTTGGTACACGGGTCTGTTGTTGTTGAATCTCAACATAGAAAGCTCATTGGATAAATCTGCCCTCGTCTATTACCCTTGTTTCCTTCCACCTTCCAAGATGCAGCTGCATTAATTTGCCAGCCTGAAATGAGCAGTGCACAGGTGCAGAACATGTGTAACCTCCTTGTTCAGCACCTTATTTTCAGTTGAGACATGCGATGCGTTGAGTAGAATAGCACAATCCAATATGATAGTATTCACACAAAAATATGCCTTTCGATAACAGATTTTCAACTGATTTACATTATCTTTACCTCATTCGCTCATTGTGTCATTGTACTGCTGAGGACAACTCCTTCCATATCAATAGTAATGAAGATGCATTGCATCTGACACTGCTAACAACATCTTTAATGGAATGCATTAACTTTGAATAGATTACAGTTTAATGAGATATTTTCTCCAGATTCTGTGTAACATAACAGCTATTTAAAGAGCTGTTTCTATTGCAGTTTTAGAATTCATCTCCATCCTGGAATTTAAGGCTTTTAAAATAAATAAATAAAAAGACAGTGATAATAAGTCTTCTTTAAAGAGAATATGCTGTTGCACACCTTTAAGTTTCCCCCGAGCAACTGAAGAGAGAAGTTGCTTTTCCTGTGCCTACTACTACTTTTTAAAGTTTATCACTTTATTGAATTATTCGTATCATAAACAAAAGTTTACACACTAGGGCAATTCTCATACATCATGCTATACCACCATGTGAAAGCAATAGGTTTTCAAATGTTTTGGACTTTCATACCCAGGATTTGCAGAAAATGAGAGATTTGCCATTGGCATTAAATAGAATGGATTAAGAGCATACATCTTTAACTGTGTTTAAGAAATGAAAGTTACAGCTACATAATATACAGCTTTGACCATTTGTTGTTTTCCTTATATGTGTCTATCAAACTGCTTAAATACCCCTAACCTTTGAATTGCTAATTCAAAATGGTATTTTACAAAGCAATGTATTTAATTGTTGTTTTACAGTAAATTTAATGTCAGCTCAATTGAGTCTGCGATTACTAACCAAAAGGGTATCCAGAGTTAAAATGTTGCTCTCTCACACACTTTCTCCTTTGTATCTTACATTCTCGACTATTTAATGCACTTTCTGGTATTCTGAGCACACAAAGCCAAAGTAATAAATTGCTGATAGATTCTTGGACCATGTTGTTTGGGTTTTACAGGGTATTCTCTGGCCATCTGTTTTACCACCCAACTTCTCTTAATAAGGAAGAGGAAAAAGCTGAAGAGTAGAAAAATAGCTTTCTTCAAAGGTTACACCTCTGCACACAAATGAATACTTCATTTGGAATACAACATAAGACATACAGAAATTAAACTCCACAAAAGCCTATGATATCAATATATAGAAGACATTTCATATTATTATTATTAGTGTGTATATTTAGGATTACAGTAATTAATCTACATGAACACAATTTGCATTACTAAACCAATTTAATAATAATAATAATAATAATAATAATAATAATAATAATAATTTATTTATACCCTGCCCATCTGACTAGATTTCCAAATGAATTTGCTGAGGGTGTTTACAGTGAGATTCCATGCTCGATGTAGCTGGTACATTATCCAGAAGTCTCCCCCTTTCTAGCCAGGGACTGAGGTATTTGTTTATTCTAATAGAGTCTTCAGAGGATGATACAACTTATATTTGGTCTAGGTAATCCTTTTATCAAGCATAGAACTTACATAACTACATAATGATTAACTCACTAACAAGGATATTCCCAGAGACTGGATAGTTTGCATTATTGGGAATAATTCAGGGGCAGAGATACCACTAAATATGATTGGATTCCAATATATACCCAATAAGATATTATGGTGAATTTTCCTGTAGAATGGCTGCAAACTCCCACTTGGCACTGAAAAGGTCTTGCTGGCATTCATCTAGGACATGGGTCATGATGTTC
This sequence comes from Podarcis raffonei, assembly GCF_027172205.1. Lineage (NCBI taxonomy): Eukaryota > Metazoa > Chordata > Lepidosauria > Squamata > Lacertidae > Podarcis > Podarcis raffonei. The sequence goes on from NC_070610.1 coordinate 53,181,222, forward strand.
TGTGGTTGGTAACTCATTAAAAGAAGAGTACATAATGCACATGTTCTGTTTATTTATTTTGCAAGAGCTGGTTCTGTCCACAGAGCCCTTTGGGGTCAAACTGCCCTATGCAGAGTTTTGCTGTCTTCAAAACATTAAGTTCTGTACACAAAGAAAGTAGATGGCATAACTGAAGGAGAGAAGCAACATTGCTCCTGGAGAATACAGTCATGGAAACAGAACTCAGGATGTGATTACTGAGACACAAGGAGGCCTGATTCTCAGAAGCTTAATGCTCTGTGGCTGCTGTAACCATAAGGGCATCCATTTATTTCCTCCCATAGAAACAAACAGTTGACATGTACAGGTATGGGGAAAATCAACTCCTTTCTGAGCATGTTTTAGCAGCATTTCTGTTATAAGTGTTCAGTTAAGAAGCAATGAGTTTGCCACTAAATGATTTGTCCCCGTTCTTCAAAAATGTGGAAACTGCACTGCATTTTACCTTTGCTGCAAATCAAAACCAGTGCTGCAGTAACTACTACTGCAGAGCATTTGAAAGAGAATGGGAAATGGTCAAGATAAAAAGGCAAAATTACACCTATATAACAGCATGATGTGTAGGTTATCTGGTAATAGTTTAACAAACTTTCATCAGTAGGGACTCGTTGACTGCAAGCCACACCTTTCTTTGAAATAATGAGCAGGGCAAAGAGAAGAGCTCAGGAATATTTTGGCCCAGGCTATCTTATGGTTGAAATCAGTAACTAAGCTTGAGTTTTGCCCACACTTACATGGAAGCAGGGACACGGGTGGCGCTGTGGGTAAAAGCCTCAGTGCCTAGGGCTTGCCGATCGAAAGGTCGGCGGTTCGAATCCCCGCGACGGGGTGCGCTCCCGTCATTCGGTCCCAGCGCCTGCCAACCTAGCAGTTCGAAAGCACCCCCGGGTGCAAGTAGATAAATAGGGACCGCTTACTAGCGGGAAGGTAAATGGCATTTCCGTGTGCGGCTCTGGCTCGCCAGAGCAGCGATGTCATGCTGGCCACGTGACCCGGAAGTGTCTCCGGACAGCGCTGGCCCCCGGCCTCTTGAGTGAGATGGGCGCACAACCCTAGAGTCTGGCAAGACTGGCCCGTACGGGCAGGGGTACCTTTACCTTTACCTTACATGGAAGCAAGCCTCATGCAAATCAATGAGACAAACTTCTTCATAGGCATGGCACAGGGTTGCATTGCAGACACTTTCAGGCTCACTTAGCTCTGGCACCCAACCTGAGCTAAAATACTGCTTACACAGTCTATTTTCATGAGCAATGCAACATGCAAAATACAAAACAATGCAGATTCACAGCTCTGCTTAAGCTCTCAGAAACTGAGATTCTTCTTTTCAGTCATATCACTTGCATTAATTGTCCACAACAACAGCAATAAATAAACAAATTCAAGATTGCTAACATCTTGTCAAAAGAAACTATGGCCAATGCAAGTTATCAAAACAAATAAACAGCAAGATTAGTCAGTCTCAAAGACCCTTTATTAACTATTAAATTGAATCGGATGCTAGTAATAGTCCAATCCACCCAAAAGTTGAAGTGTTTGATTTAAGTCATTTTAGTTCAGTGGAATGAAACCCATCTTGTAAATAAGTATTTCCCCTGGTTTCTAGATTGGGCTGTCTAAGACAGTCATCCTGCTTGATTGCATACATGTGGTACAAGGGAGATAAAGCTAAAAGAGAGAGAGAGAGCGCTCCAAAATAAAATTAGTTCAATTTAAAAATCTCACTTTGCACCCAAAGTTTGAGTAATATCACTGTAGCATAGAAGGCCCTTTTTTCCCACACTTTACCTGAACATCATTGGCCTTCATCCTTGTTCCTTCCTTTCCAACAAAGATGTCATCGATGTCAACAAGAATGTATCTATCCAAGGACAACGTAAGCCTCTTGCCAGTCAAGAATGAAATAGCATCTATAAATATGAGCTTGTGCAGCCAAAAGTTCAAATTGTTGCCAAAAAGCACACGTTGAATCCCATCATGAAGACCCATGTCATGAACAACAGTTGCATGGAAAGAACTTTTAATTACAGGAGGTGGGAGGTTTTCAGGTGTTTTTACTTTTGCAAATATAACAGGTTGGTAGGCTGAATGATTTATGTGGAAAACTGTCCAGTCATTTCCTGGCAAAGGACCTTTATCAAACTTAGATGATTTAGTCATATGGAGCAGAGAAGAATAAGGGTTGATGCAACAGTCCTTAACACCCACATTACCATGAATGTGAAAAGGAAAACCTTTTAACTGAGAAGTCTGTAGAGAGTTCTCACTGCTCTTATGGAATCCGATCATTCCAACACCATATTCTCCACAGTATTTGTCTAGAAGGCCTCGATTCCAGGAATCCATATTCACATACTTAAAGATATTCTCAAATATTATGAGAATGTATTTGCCTTTGTTTTTATCTATAAGCACAGGAAGATCACCTTTCCCAGAAGCAATCTCAATATGATATTGGAACCTGCTGGATTCTAAAATCATTATTATGTCTTGGCCAAGTGCAGAGTACTGGCTTTCCACAAAAACTAGTACCACAGGATCAGTCCTTAAGGGGTCAATGGGCTTAACCATCTTCCACGGTGCTAACTTGTATGGCAACAGTACTGGAAGGTCTCCACATTCCACCTCTGAAGAGATCTCAGAAAGTTCATTTTCCTGTTTGTAGCCATTGTACAAATAATACGCTGAAATAACAATGCTCACCATACAAAAAGTGGCCAGCAGTATAACTGTTCGTTGGAAATGTCTGTGAAGTTTCACAATATAAGTCATTTTGTAAGTCATGCCTTAGATGGTTTCCAATAGCAGCAGCATTGAGATTAAAGAGATTTTCAAATTTTATTCCAGTCCAGTTTAGTAGTTTATGTCACCATTGCAGCGTGTATATCTATCTTCAGCACAATTCACAGGAAATATATACTAAAAGGGAGGAAAAGAGAGAGTTAAATAAATTTTCACTCATACATTAAAATGATCCAATTAACAGCAAACTGAAAGTGAACTAAACCATCAAAAGGTAAAACACAGACGCAGTGGAATTTATGCATCTAAGTAAGATCGAAAATTGGAATTTGGATGCCTATAGTATATAAAAAACCAGAAGGGAATAATCAGCACACAAAGGGAGGGGTTTGCTATTATTTCTGGAGACCATTGCATACAACTACAATTAAGAATTTATTTATCTCTTACTATAGTTCCTTCCTTAAAGGCTTCTATAGAAAGGTATCACCTATAAATCAAGGACAGGAACTGTGGATCTCTAGATGTCATTGGGCAACAACTCCCATGAGGCCCCAAAGGCATGAAAACATTTGCTTGGTAGAAACAGCCACCACAATCCTGTGATATTCCATGTAAACCTATGGTTCTTCCTCCCACTAGTGTTAACCACGTTTCAGACTTATGTCAGAACCATTCTTAACCATAGGTAGCCATTATAACAGCACTGATTGTAATAATAATTATTGATAACTAAAGATTGATATTATTCAGACTTGTGATCTGAAACCCATGCGAACCTTGATCAATACTCAATCATGGGAAATAGTGATACCTATGCAAGAATATTAAGCATAACTGAATCCTGTGATGGAAGTAGGGCTTTACATTAGAGAAGAGATGTGTTGGAGATAAACAGCATAAAATTAAGCAGCCCAGACTTGATTCTTCATGCTTAATGGATCAAGAGTGTTATGTGCAACAACTCTAAAAAGGCAATGCTTTTAAAACACCACCACCTACAACAAAGCTTTTACACAAGCCAGAAAAGTTGCTTGACTTAAACCACAATGAAACTTTTTACATCAATTTAAAAGTAGGAACCACTGTGCTCTATTACATTTTGTGACAATGTTAAAAATTCTTCAAAAGAACTCTTTTTGAAACAAGGAAGCTGCTATAGGATGTTTGTAACAAGGATAAGATATATCCATAGGAGTGTGCCTCTACGTTCTACAATTTTCTGAGAATAGCACTTTAAATTTGTTGTCTTGTTGTAAATTTAGGTTTTTAAATGTGACAGAAAAATTCTCTACTGTGTTAGGAATAAATGATTTATTTCAGCATTTAGCTTTTTAAAAAAACCAAAACCAAAAATATAAGTTTAGAAATTAGACCACATCCTCATCCCCCCCCCCCAGATTTGCACAGAATCAAATCCACAGACATTTACTGTGGATAGGTCATGTTATCATAAAAAATGTTCACTAAAAATGCAAGATTTTTCAGTCCTCAGTGAAACAACTATCTCTTTCTTGTTGATCCCTTTGTCCCTGGCAAACACTGGTATTTACCAGCCTGGCATATTATCCACCTTTGAGCAATAGAAATATATTACTCAATTGCAAAATAAATAAAATCTGGAACACTACAAATATTTTCCAAGTCAAAGCACAGATATTTAAAGCCACATTATATAACTACAGCAAGCATAAATACCGTTTTTAGGCAGACAATTAAAAAGCCAGTAAGCATACAATGTAGATCAACTTTAAGATGCTAGTGTTGATGTCAAAATCTTTGTAATTTAAAAAGAAAATGACACAATTGTACAGTCAGGTAGGGCAGGGCCTTCTCTGCTATGGCACTCAACTGTGGAATTCCCTTCCCCTGGAATTACACATTCCCCCCTCACCATCAACATTCCAGTTTCAACTCAAGATACTTTAGTTCACCTGAATATTTAGGGCAAGGAGAGCCAATGTGAAGCCCTCCAGATGCTGTCTCGAATCACTGGCCATGTTGCTTGGAGCTTATCAAAATTCGAGTCCAACATCTGGCAAGCACCATGTTAGCTATCACTGATTTAGGGGATGGAGATGATCTAGTGTCTAACAGTTGATGCATTTTTATGCTGTATTATGAAAATTGGCTACTGTGATTGCTGTTGTGGTTGTTATTGTTATTATTATTATTATTATTCTATATTTTTAATCTATTGTTGAGAATTGGCTGTTTTATCTGATTATGTTGTACACTACCCTGAGCTCCTTTGGAATTGCAACACAGAAATGTAATTAATAGAATGAACAAATAATTTATATTTTAATGCATGCCACGGTAGTAAGGATATGTGGCAACTTTTAGGTCATGATCCTACCAAAACACTTTTAAGTCCAATTGATTTCAAAAGGAGAAATGCTTAAACAAAATGCTCAGTTCTTCCACTGACTGCAAAGCGACTGACTGAAAAAGAGCTTTTAGAAAACTGCATTTTTAAATGGAAAAAATATACAACATACTAAAGAATATGAAAAACTGCATTTAGCATAAATGTCATGCTCTTAATGTTTTGATAAATTAATGTTTTGAAAGTATAGATTTGTTCCTTAATTTTATTTTATTTTTTGCTTAAAATACTTACAATCACAATGACTTACCAAATAAAAGTATGAAGACATGAAGGTTTCACAGATTTACAAAACACCAATAGCTATGCATCTGGGGTAATATTATTTCTGTAGCTTTTTTCCACCACACAAGTAGCATACAACTATTTATTCTCATCCAGCAGGTGGATAGCATTCTAGGCATGTTGTTCAAAAGGCAGGGACTTCATCATATCCAGCTCCCAGATATGCACATAGAACATTTCTCTCAAGGCTGGTAGCTCTGAACATCTGCTTGCTTGGAAAGACACTTGCAGTAGTAAGCAAGGATAAACAAATCTGCCAATTTCAGTTTTAGCTTCTCATTTTTTGAATCTTAAATTACATTTCTGTATCAATTTGAATTTTTATGAGTACTTTACCAAAAAACCCAGCATCAGCATTTTTGTATGCATTTCTCCTAATGCACATATTTTGTGTGCAGTTTTTGCCTAATGCACACATTTTAAAAGCAACCCTTCCTAATATAATGCACTTTTCACTAACACGCATTTCATGGACACTTTCACCTAACATACACATTTTTGTACAGCACATTTTGGTTGGAAAAATTCTGCCACAAAGTTTGTAGGCGTGAAGATTTTGAAGGATAGATGTATTTCATGTCTTGTACTGTTTCGGGAAATGCAAATGTCTCCCCCATGTCTAAAAGTTACATCAGATCTATGATTGAGGCCAACATCTACCGGTAATTTATGCAAAAAAAGCATACACCTAGCCAGTGAGGTAGATTTAGTTAAGCAACACCAACCTGCCCAGAGCAGAATGCAAATTTTGATACCCAAACACAACCTTCTGTGAACCACAGCACACTTCACTTCACAACAATTTAGTCTACTGGGCTGGTTTTCAGCAAGCAGAAATCAGCTTATAATAAATCTTTGATATGTTCAGCTTGTTGCTGTCTTGGCTAACCTGATTTTGAACTTGGTAAGGTCCTAACCAGGTAAATGGCCTTAAATTAATTGGTCCCCCACTCCCAAACCCTTGCATTAATGTAGCTGCCTGTAATACCAGGCTATTCCTGAAATTGTAGTAACTTAAGATGACACATTTCTGAGTTTGTGATGCTGCACTGAGGTAACAGCATGCTGTACACTTCAATTATATATATATATATATATATATATATATATATATATATATATATATATATGCTGGTTGAGCAAGAATGGGCCTTTGTCCCACTTGAGTTAATGGAACTATCATACATCAGTCCAATACATGTTTATTCAGGAAGAAGTGCCATAGAACTCATTGGGAGTTGCTTGGGAGTAAGCACACAGAGGATGGCAAACTATGTCAGCCTATATTGTACTTCAGCTATGGATGGACTTGTATGAAAGGCATAATTATATTGTGTTATTTATTCTGCTTTATCTCCCTTACAATCTGTTAATAAGGTAACATTTGTTTTACAAGCACAGTATGCTGAAATGTATTTTTTCAATTTATTTTGTTCAATAAATATACTTTCAAATTACTACTCTGTCTTTAATATAGCATTCTGTTTACTGTTCTGCCTTCAGTATAGAGTTTCCAATTATTCCAAACCAGCTAGCATCCAGATGTCAACACTATCATGATATCTACACGATCCATCCCACTCTTTTACAAATACAGATGCTGAAACACAGTGAGATTAAGAGATTGTATATTGTACATCCATTCTCCTTTCTTCTATGTATTTTAGTTAATATTTATTTGATAAAATATTATGGCCATTGTACAAAGTTTGGGCTAAAAACACGGATGAAAAAAAAAGGCTACACCTGTTTTCTTTTGCAATCAGCTAAAGAGATTTTATATTTACGATAAATATCCCACAAACCTGAATACCAAGCCATTTCTCATTCTTGTGTTTTAATCCTCGGTTCAAAACACTCAGCAACAACTTCCAAATGAATGCTTACCTTTTCCAAATTAAGAAAACTGCTGACATTTGAATCTTTAAGAACCACCTCGTGCATGGCTCTCTGTTCAGAGCTGTTTTGCAATAATACGTGTGACAATATTAAGTACTTTGCAATTAAAAATCCCTATTTGAGGCTCACAACAAGGAAGCAGCTTTCGGCGTCCCAAAACACTAGAGGGCAACAATGTCTCACAAAAAAAATCTAAGAATAAGACTTGCTTGGGTACCACAGGAGAAAGACAGATGTTAGGCGAGCTAATTGTTGGGGTTTTTAAAAAAATAAATAAAATCACAAGCTCTAAAAGAGAACACAGCGAGGTTTCTCTTTTTTTGGTCTCTGAAAGCCTCATCAAGCTATGCCTCAGCCAGAAAAGGGTTAATGCGAACAAAAACCCTAACCTTTAAAACAGAGAAATAACGAGCCATTCTGGCATAACTCTCCAAAAAGTAGCTGAGGGCACAAGCAGCCCAGCCCGTGGTCTCTCCGAGGGAAAGAGGAAACATATTTCTTCCACATTTCAAGGGGCGCAAAGCAGCAGGCGCCGTCCCAGAACTTTTGCGCTTTGAGGTAAAAAGGGAGGGGAGAATCCGGGGTCAGAAGTTGAGAGTTTCCCGCCCGGTTTCCTCAGAGAGGGACCAGCGCAGCCACACCTGGTTTTCTTTCTTTCTTCCCATCAGCCCAGCCCCCTCCCCTCCCCGTGGTCTCCATTACCTGAAGATGCGCTCCAGGACCATGGTGCCTCCTCCACTTGGCGGTGACCTTCTGCGGCTCCTCGCGAGACATAGACCTCCGCGCACGCAGGCACAACTTGCCGGCTCGCTCCTTCGCGCCGCGTCTCTCTGCCCACCCCGCTCTGAGGCTTCTCCCTCCCCAGGCGAGGGACAGCCAGGGTCGCCTCCTCAGCTGCCTCCAACCCCAGTTGGCTCCCCTCAGTCCCCGGGGAAGAGGAGAGGCAGGCAGACTACGACTTCAGCAGGAGAGGGAGATTGGCCAGCTTTGCCCCTCTCGCAGCGGCGGCTTGCTTTGCCTTCCCCTCAGCGGGAATGGCCTGGGCTGAGGCACCCTCGGGAAAGAGAAGCGCCTGCCAGGCGAGACCACCCCCCTCCCCAGTCAGTGGCCCCTTCGCCTTTCCCTTCCAAGCAGCGGGGACGGGATGCTGCGGTCGCGGCTTCCACTTGAGAACAGGGGAGGAACGCCGCTTTCCAGGCGGCTTCCCCATTGGTCCCAGGCTTCTCTTGCTTTGGCCAATGAGCGCGTTCTTGGGAGGAGGCTGAGGAAGCGGGTCGGAGTTCTCAGGCAGCCGCCCCGGGAAACTCCCAGCAGCGAGCCGCGGATGGGAGACGGTTAATTGGCAAAGATTCCCGGAGCTTCCCACATAGCGGGGTGTGTGTTGTGTGAAAGAGAGGCCCTTTGGTGCGGTGCCAGGCTCCCTAAAGGTCCAATCCCACGGCGCGATCCCATCGCGCGCGATTTAACCCGGGAGCTCGGCGGGGCATGCTTCCAGGTAGGCTGCGCGCTTCTGGGCACAGGATCGCTCGCAGCGCAATCCTATGCAAACTAAGCCCCGCCGAAGCTAAGCCGGACTTGTTCCCTAGGTAAGTATGTATACGCTATTGGGATTGCAGCCTTTGTGAGCGAAAGATCGAGCTTCCCCGTGTATCGTGGGTTATTACTGCTGGTGCTGCAGCCCTCCGTGAATTTTGAAGGAATCTCCCCATCTGGCTTGAAATATTAGACAGGCAGGAGAGAGAAGTTAACAAACCTCCAAAGAAACAATATGCACGGAGTGCGCTAGCCGGCTGAGAAGACTACTAAATAAGTTTTTAACACCACCACTGTGATATTGTGTGTGTGTGTGTGTTTTAAGGAATCCCTCTCCCCTAATTAATTTGAGAGACCAGAGATTTATTTAACTAGCCCAGGCTTTGATTTATGGCGAGCCTCGGAAGTGTCTTCTATTCCAAGTTGCTTTTTACCTCCTCTGTAGGAAGAGCAATTTCCTCTCTGCGTGTTCGACTAGACAGCTCTGCTGCACCAGGTTGCATTAAAAGTAGGTAACAGATTCTTGCTGTCACGACTGGTGTCAAAATGCTGGCATCTACTGAATCCTGTCCAAACCTAGAAGTCTACAACATGAGGGTGTTCAAACTGCCGCCTTCACACACGAATAGGAATACACCTGCTGGTCATGCTCCCACACGACAATGTGCTCACTGATAGCTTCCCCTTAAACCCACACTGGCTGCACAGTCAGTATTGATGAGAACCCACCCAACTGACATATTTGTGCTGAGAAATAACCCTGTATGTTAATATGTAGTATTTCTGTGAGGAAGAGCCTAGTATATAGATTGGAACCTTTCTTATTAAACTTACCTGTGGGAAACACTCAAACTGTACCCAAGCAGAAGAACATTCCCTTCTTGTGACTTCCCACAACTGGAATTCAGAAGCTTTATTGCCTCCACCCATAGTGGCAGAACATGGCTAGAAGTCATTGATAGCTTTCTCAATGACTGTGCAATCCTTTTAAAGCCATCTCAGTTGGTTACCATCACTGTCTCTTGTGGGAGCGAGTACCTGAACACATTGTATACAAATACTGTATACATTGTGTTCATAGTTTGTTTGTTTTTTAATAGACTAACAGAAGCAAAAGAGAAAGTCAGATATTGACCCACAAAACTTCCAGTCTGGATTTCATCAAGCATGTGGGAGACAGCAAGGGAAGGGGGTTTATGCGAGAGGCAAGCTGGAGCACCACAGGCCAATATGCAAATCTGCAAAAATTAAAATTGAAACACATATGCTATTTATTTATTTATATATACAGATATAAATTGAGATTGCCTTTTAGGGCAGTGAGGAGGGACACAAACTTTCGCTGTGGCTGTTCCCTTCAGAGCTTAATTTGCCTCTGGGCTCTTCTCCTGTATTGGTAGGGTCATACATTTTCATAATTTGCCTCTGGGCAGATTAAGAGGGTGGGTGGAGTTTCATGGGTACTGCACTTTGCAGAACACCCAGCTGCCCTACAAGCAAAGTAAAATAAAAGTAAGCTGGGGGTGGGGGATAGGGAAAAGCCAGGAGATCTGTGATTCCCATGGCTTGAGCTGTAGGGCACTTCCTAACAACACCCCCTGGGGATATGTGCAATATATTTTAGCAGGAACATAACTGGTGTATTCTGATTATTCACAACATTAGCCTTTCAGATGTCTCTGGGATCTTAGAAGCAGTACATGATGGCATTCTAGTGTTCTCCTGCTATTTTTTTTTCCTATTATGTGGACTCAGGGGTATATTGCCTCTTTATTTTTTTAACAAAATTTATAGAACACTTATTCAAAATAGAAAAATCTCTACTAGCAGTTCACATGAAATAGTGTACAATATTTATTTTAAAAAATGATAAAAGAAGAAGACTTAAACAAGTAAAAACATTTTTAATATAAAAAAAGCGAAGCAAATTAACAGAATGTGAAGATAAGCATGCATAATGACTTTTTATGTCTGGGTAGGCTTACTAAAACAACAACAACAAAAGCTTTTAGCAGGCATCTAAAGCAGTACAGTCATACCTCATGTTACGTTTGCTTCAGGTTGTGCATTTTCAGGTTGCGTCCCTTGGTGACCCGGAAGTACCGGAAAGGGTTACTTCCAGGTTTCACCGCTTGCACATGCACAGACGTGCAAAATGACATCACACGCATGCTCAGAAATGGCAAATCGTGACCTGCAGACACAGGTTGTGTTCTTTTCAGGTTATGAATGGGCCTCCGGAATGGATCCCGTTCGCAACCAGAGGTACCACTGTACTGTACAGCAAAGCCACCTGCCTGAAAGGGAGTTTCACAACATGAGTGTTGCTATACCAAAAAGACTGATTCCTTGCATATGATTTTTTCCACAGTGATTCCAATTCAATGTCCTGGATAAGGATTAAACAGCAGATTACATGTGATTCATGACATTTATGTCCTACCTTTCCTGAAAGGAGCGCAAAGTGGTACACATGGTTATCCCACCCTTTTGACTCTCAAAACAACCCCATGACCTGGGTTAGGCTAAGAACATGAGAATATGAGAAAAATCCTGCTGGAACCTAGCCCCCCTGAGGCCCCTAACAGCTGTCCAAGGATTCTGGTTGCTGATGCCAGCTTTGCAGAAGCACAACATATACCACAATACAGCATGAAAATGTATCACCCTTACAAGTCCTAAAAAGATTAACATGACACCTAAAATACTATGGTGGTTCTCAGCAGTACGCATTCATCACTCCCACACCTAACTAATGTGCTCTCTGAGGCCATAAAAGACTACATGCCTTCCTCTCTTTCATTTGCAGTGATAACATTTGATTTGGAATTAGTGGTGCTCTTGTCACTGAGAGGAGAATGCAATCTGAAGTGTACATTCTCTAAGGGTAGTTTAAGAAGCGACCAGGCCAAGATATACAATCCTCTTACATTAAACATTGGTTCCCCCTCCCCACTTTATTATGCTACACATCATTTCATATCTGTATTATCTGAAGATTTGTTTTGTTATGTTTTCTACAAGCGTTGCCTGAGACCATCCATCTTCCTACACCGTTTCCCTTATCTTTGAGCCCTTAGATGGAAAATGCATTGGTCGTTTCTCTTCGCTTGCTTTTGTTTTATTTTCAACTCTTCATTTTCAAAAATGTTTGTGGTGTTTCTCCAAAGCTGCCTTGAAAGCTCCCCGAGTCTTTGGGTGATGAATCCCTGGCATCATAGATGAGTGCCCTGCCTTTAGGGCCCAATCCATATTAAGCACCTTATGCATGTCCAACTGAAACAAAAGAGACAAATGCAGTTTGGTGTTAGCACTCGCTGTAAATCTGTTTTAGTCTTGTTACTACCAGAGACTCAAACAATTTTTATCTTAAAAAATAAATAAGTTACCACACTAACTTTTCCAGTATGTACTGCTTCTTCTTTAGTAGTGCATATTTTCAAGACAATTCTGCACAGGTACACACACTTCACACCGGTATTTATGGGTACACACACTAAAATGCTTCATTCTTTCATATAGCCCTACTCAGGAACTGGGATCATTTTCTATCCCTACAGTAAGCGAGCCAGTCATTAAGCCTAGGCCCCTGTAACATACTGTGTACATACCGTTGTTCAAAAACACATTTTGCCCCCCCTCCTTCAGAATCCTGTGAACTATTGCCAAAGGCGCTCACACAACTACAACTCCTAGTACAGTGGTACCTCGGGTTACAGACACTTCAGGTTACAGATGCTTCAGGTTACGGACTCCGCTAACCCAGAACTAGTACCTCGGGTTAAGAACTTTGCTTCAGAATGAGAACAGAAATCGTGTAGCAGTGGCGCAGAGGCAGCAGGAGGCCCCATTAGCTAAAGTGGTGCTTCAGGTTAAGAACAGTTTCAGGTTAAGAACGGACCTCCGGAATGAATTAAGTTCTTAACCCAAGGTACCATTGTACCTGGATAGCTCAGTTGGTTAGGGTGTGGTGCTGATAATACCAAGTGTTTCAGGTTCAATCCCTATATGGGACACTGCATACTTTATTCCTGCATTTCGGGGGGGGGGGGCGGGGAGTTGGACTAGATGATGCTTAGATTCCTTCCATAGAATCCAATTCTATGATTCCACAGTTAATCAGCCAAAGGCCTGCTTATAGAGAAACAATTTGCCTTTCATCTACAGTAAATATATGTAATGAAGGTACCATGTTTTCACCTGGTGCTTAAAGGCATATAATGAAGGTGCCAAACCTCCCTGGGGAGAACATTCTAGAAATGGGGAGCCACTGCAGAATAGGCCTGTACTTTGAACTCTGTTCAGAGACAGGTGTGGGAGCCAATGTAGTTGGTTTGGAACTGTATGCTTCATCACTAACGAATGAGACCGAAATTCCTATCATACAGGATGCTTCTTAAGAAAAAGTTATGGAAAGAGTGGGACGTTCTCTCTCCCCACCCTCAATTCCCCGTCTATCAGGTCTCTAGGTTTCAAGGGGTTTCATAAGTTAATACATATTCAATATGTGGTGGTGGAAATTCAGAATGTGTTAATTTTAGTGAGATGTTTTGAATATATGTCAATGTGATTGAAAGGTCCTTGGTAACACTGAAATTGGTTGGGAAAATGTGTTGTGTGACAGGGAGAGGGATTAAAGAGAAATGGAGATGTGGTGCTCCCAGTCAACAGACTAAAGCAGCTTTGTTCTGCTTAAGGAGACAGCATTTAATTAGAAGTTCTCTCTCTTTTTAGTATAATGGGATGTAAAAATATTTGCAAGGCACAGAAATGAAAAATGAAAACCACATACATATTTATTCACAAATATGTATACGTATATATCCATATACACATTTACCTTAAAACTTACAAAATATCTTCTCAACAGCCTATTGAATATTAATTTGAAAACATCTCCAAACACTTCTTCCTTGTTGCTACACTGTAGATTACCCCCTCATAGAGCTATAGTTCAAATCACCCTCAACAAACTACACTTCCCAGGATTCTTTGACAGAAGCTATGTGCTTTTAATATATGGTGTCAAGGTGGCCTTGTTTTCTTTGGATATCAGAGAGCTCTGGGAGTTATTGTGTCCTTGTAATATCTGCTTCTTTGCAAAGATGCAAGCATAGCACACTGGAAGTGAGTGTTCCCCTAAATGTGTTGCACTGAGGTGCAGTGAATGTACTTATTTATTGTTTTCATTATTTATTTACCCCTTAAAAGAACCTAAACTCCAGCCTTCCCCTCAGATTAATCTCTTAGACTAGGAGGAATCCTGTGTAGGCCTGTGTTAGGAGGCTTGCCAGCAAGCAGTAAAAACAACAACACAACAACAACACCTCTGGAGCCTGGATTCAACAGTCAAGTTTCAGCAAACAACAAGGGTAGCATGACTGCTAGCATTATATTAGAGTCACAAACAACTGTTATGGACTCACACATGATCCCTTCTGCACTGTTTGTAGTCCAGCTAATCTCACAGCTCCCCTCTCTATGAATTGTTCCCAAATTCAGATTGTAACCACTGTTCTTCTTTTAATCCCACTAGCTGGGAGTTTCCAAAAGTCTTGGCAAGGATTTCTAGGCATTAAGCAACATTACAGTCCTCACCACCCATCAGCATACAAATCCCTCTCGTGAGACTAACATAGTGGGTGCTCATACAAATATCTCCCATGCATTGATGGAGGGACAGGGACCGTGCCTGGTAGAAACCCCACCAAGTCCAGTTTGTGAAGGGGGTTCATGCACTGATTTACTTAAAAGCATTTCTAAACTGCTTAATATTTTAACACGCCTAAAGCACAACATAAAAGCCATAAAACATCACAAAACTCTGTAAAACCGTATTGTAACAACAGGAATTCAGTAATAACAGGATCTAATCTCATGTGTCAGGGAAAGCCTTTGCATACGCACAGAGATGTGTAGAGATTCTCCATGTGAGGGTGGATCATGGTCCAATCAGTGTTGTACATAAAGCTCAACATTTCATGACAGAAAAGGTAAGCAGGCTGTGTTTGTTAAACACAATTTCATAAATTAAAGAGCTCGTGCATGCACACATTGACAGACAGATTCACACACCCACCCACCCACACCACAGGGATGTTGCTTAACAATAATTAGTGCTCTGATTGATAGAGGGTCAAACCTCGGGACCTGGAGGGAGATGAAGTAGGAAGGAACAGGGTCCAGTCCATGTACCAGGATGCTCCAGGTGGCTGTAAAGTTCTTGCCCTGATATGCTGCCTTCTTCCCAGGGTCATAAACTGTTGTACTTCAGCTATTGGGATCAGTTGTTCAAGGCTTCTTTGTCATCTTGACCACAGGCTGCGAGAACTTGGTCAGAGTGACACCAGTTCTGTATTGTTGGTGGTTGGTAAGTGATATACATGGAATGGAGGTCATATGACTATGCTACTTAGCTGGTGCTGTTGTGTTGCTGGGGAAAAATTATTTATCATTGACTTTGTAACATGCACTTCGTTTCAGCCAAGCTTCCTTTGCGCTAAAGGTAATTTCATGATGTCTCCTGCTTATTTGCTGGTAGCAGGAATGTTCTAAGCTAAGCATTTGTTCCTCTCTCAAAAGGCTTCATGCTACAGTGACAGCATTAAAGGCACGTATAATCATACAGTGGTGCCAGAGGTGAGTTTAGGGCAGTGTGACTGGTTCCGTCACATTGGGTGCCAAGCCTAGGGGTTGCCACAGGGTGTCATAGCTATGATGTAGAGACTAGAGCAGAACAGAACAAATTTTGGCCCTGCACAGGGCGTCACTGAAATTTGAAATACCAAAGTCTGCACCTAGTGGTATCTGGTGCCCTCTAGGACTGGTTGGGCAATCAACAGGGAGGAAGGGAAGTCAACAGTAGGTGAAGCCGAACCAAGAGCCAATGACAGTCAGAGAAAACTACCTCTAGTTTTGTTCCCATCGTCTCTGTTGAGTTCTACAAAGTCAACACTAAGGCTAAGGAGGAGGCAGCTGCCAGTGCCACTCACTGCTAGGGATGGTGGAAAAATTTGATTCAGTTCAAATCGGAAGGTGAATCTATCTCATTCACACTTTCCAAAATGCTATGAACTGAAACGCACCCGTCCTTAGAAATTCGCGCCTCTCTGAATTTTGCAATGCAGTTCTCCAGCCAATTAATGTGCACAAAAATGCACATACTAAGGTGGTGTGTGCATAAACATGCATTTGTTAGTGAAAATAGTGTACAAAAAAGTGTTACATTTTTGTACATCGTAAATATAAATATTGGGGGAAAGATGCTTTGCAAGAATGCGAATATTAGGTGAAACTTGCACTAAAATGCTCATGAAATTTCATTAGGGCTTTTTAAAAAAAGAATTCACATATTAATGTGAAAATGTGGAGAAAATGAGAAATTGAGAGAAACAAAAATTGGCAGATTCACCCTTCTCTACCCAATGGACAGGTTATGAATAAGAAGGCATGCAGTTGGGGCTCGCTGAGGTTATGGGGTGTGTTTTATACACGGGATGACCTTTATTGTATGGAAATTTGTGGAGAACAATTATTTTTGTGCTCACACAAAGGCCTCCCATAAGACAGGCAAGATATTTTCCTGGGAAGTTTTGTAAAGCTGTTTGCTATAGACTAGCATCCTTGATATTCTATTTTTAGCATTCACATCTTATAAAGACTGCAATAGGCCTTTGTTAGAATCACTTTCAACCTTTACATTCCAATCTGTAAAAACATAAATCCAGATCCTGCTACACTCTATTAAAGAATCTGGCCATCTAACTAGCAAACTCACCACTTTGAGATGTTATCTGTGAGACTGCATTTTGATGAATCCAAATGCATTAGGTTTCTATTTTTTCCTTGAAACAGCTCAACAGTTTATAGCTGTCATAAGTCAGATGCTTGCAATCTCTTTAAATGGCACAGGTACCGTATTTTTCGCTCTATAACATGCACCCGACCATAACACGCACGTAGTTTTTAGAGGAGGAAAATCCGTAGGCATGCCACCCGTAGGCATTCCCTCCATAACACGCACAGACATTTCCCTTTACTTTTTAGGAGGAAAAAAGTGAGTGTTATGGTGCAAAAAATACGGTATGTTAATATCTTCCCAGCGACTAGTTCTTAAAAAGAAGAAAAGGATCTGTAATCAGTATTTGGAAACAAATGGCTTTTCCAGCCCTAAGCAATCAACAAGGAAAATAAAACATATTGAAAATGAAAATGATGTGCAAGGCTAACATTTCATATTTAATCTTATCATCAATGTATTGGTCAATATGGGCTGTGGATTTTTGGTACCACTTTCCATTGAAAAATGGTTTTAATCAGTGTTTCCTTTTGAAGCAACTGAGTAGCTTTTATGAGCTGGACGAGAAGCAAAGTAGTCACCATCTCCTCTCTGGTAGCCTGCACACTTGCTTGTCCATGCTAAACCATGGCTTGACTTTGCATTAGATGCAAACAAAGTCATTGTGAACTATTCTTGTTTCCCCAAGGCTGCTTCTTCAAAATTACCCCTGTAAGCAGCTTTCCTGACCTGGTGCTCTCAAGATGTTGTGGAACTGCAACTCCCATCATTCCTGACCATTGACCATGCTGTCTTGGGCTGATGGGAGTTATAGTCCAACAGCATCTGGAGAGCATCAGGTTGGGGAAGACTTCCCTTAGTTTGGCATCATCACAGTTTGTTGTCTTGTAGGGCATCTTGCTGGCCCTGTGTTTTTAGCCTGAGGCAATTTTTGAAAGGTTGGTGTGGGAGTAGGCAATTTGCAAGGGAAGTATGCTGTGAAAAGCATGTTTTTGTCACGAAAAACAAAAATCAATGAGCTATGGGTTGGTGTTTTGTTTTTTAAAAAACTTTAAAAAGCATGCTTAAGGGAAGAAAATAAAGAACTCTTAGGTGCACTAAAAGTCTGCTAAATCAAAACCATTTGTTGAGTTCTAGCAGGATTTCAAAAGGACCTGAAATTAATGAAAAACGTATTTAAAAGCTCTCTTTGTTTTCACGGCAGAAAATAAATAAGTTTGTTTTTTAGTGATGCTTTGTTGCACCAGATTTCTTTCAGCCCACAAGAAACATTTACAGCCACAATATGAAGCTGTAAAAGGAAAGAGGTTTATAATGGTGGTGATAGAGTTGCTGACACAATCTTAACGGCAGCCTTGCCAACAGGGAACCTATAATAACCCCAAATCCTTTGCAGACAGTTTTTATTACACGAAGAGCATGATCTGAAGACAGAAGACTTGGTCCAAGATACTGGGAGCGGGGTGGGCCATTAGAGCCGCTTCACAAACACTTGTGCAAGCAGTAGTGAGTGAGTTCATAAACTGCTAAAATAATTTTGTATTAGAGCAGTTCAGATGCACATGGGTAGCCAAAAAGCACCCTCCATATTATCATTATTCTTTATTACATCTGAAGAGCCGAAGGCAGTTCACAACAGAAAAATACAAAAGGAGAATACAAAATACATAATAAAACAATAACAAACCAATAACCCCCTTCCCACAAACTTATTTTAAAAGGCATAGAATGTTAATCAGCCAAATGCCTGACCTGAGAGGAGAAATGTCTTTGCCTGGTTCTTAAATGTATGTAATGAAGGCGCCAGGCAAGCCTCCCTAGGGAGAATATTCCATAAATTGTTGTTAGACTACAAATCCCATCATCCTTGACTGGCTGAGCCTGGTGGGAGTTGTCATTGGCATTCAGAAGCCAACCATGGACACAGAGCATATTCATCATGAATTGGCCTCATCCTGTTTTAAAGATAAAGTACTCACTCCAAAGTACTCAAAATGGAGTGGGAATGATTGTGTTGCATTCTTACTCCCCAGTGCCCCAAATAGATAATACGGGCTGACAAAATGGAATTAAAGCATCAATATTTTATAATATTTCACAAGTCCTGGCGGTTCTGAAAACTCGGTGCTGTATTGAGCATGCAGTGTGCTTCAGCACTGAAAATAGGGCACAGTGTTGCAACAGGCAGGGACTCTTTCATTATGGCACAAAAGTCTAATCACCTCTCTCTCCCTGGTGACATTTAGTAGAGAGAACTTTGCATAGCGACAAGCATAGTCGATTTACACCCTCCTGACTTTGCAAGCCTGTTTTGAACCGAGATGCCAAAGTCAATTTTTGTATAACATGTAGATGAAGGCAGCAAGTATTTCAGTGTTTATCATGTTTTTCCTCCCAAGCTTTTTAATTATTAGTGCATTTAGCACTTAGTATTTCCCCCCTTGCTGTTTTTGAGGCTAGCTTTCTATTCATTTTTTGCTGCTTGTGTTAGTTTTATGCTGATGTTGTGTGTGTGGCATAGCTATTATATTAGGTTTAATTTTTATTCACCATTTTACTGATTTTTCATGTCTTGCAACCTGCCCAGAGGACTTTGTTGATGGGCAAATCCCTGCCCACAAATAATAAAATAAAATAAAATAAAATAAAATAAAATAAAATAAAATATATAGTGTTGATTTTCCTGTCTCCTTTTTCTCACTATTTTTTTTTAAATAAATAAAGAACAATGCTTTATTAGACCAATTTCTCCCCCTACACCAAGCCCTCAAGCTCAACAGAGCTCTATTTATTGCTTTGGTATAGAAAAGAACAGGAGGCCAAAAAATCAAGGACACCCGAGGGCTGACTTCTTATTTTTTCAATGTCACCCTGGCTTTTCCTTCCTCACCCAGAATGGGCCCTCTTTTCCAGCTTATATTCAGTACAATTGTTTGAACTGTGTGGTCCTTCAGTAGCACCTATTTAGGTGGAAGGGAGGCAGGGATTCAGTAGGTGGCACTATAGCCAATGACTGGCAGAGCCCACTAAATCTATTGTCCCATGCTCCTCCCTGCTGAGTTCAACAAGGACAACACTGCTCTATACATTTAAAGGAGCATCCTGCCACTTTAAATAGTCATGGCTTTTCGCAAGGAATCCTGGGAACTGTCATATGTTAAGGTTGCTGAGAATTGCTAAGGTAAAGGTAAAGGTACCCCTGCCCGTACGGGCCAGTCGTGTCCGACTCTAGGGTTGTGCGCCCATCTCACTTAAGAGGCCGGGGGCCAGCGCTGTCCGGAGACACTTCCGGGTCACGTGGCCAGCGTGACGAAGCTGCTCTGGCGAGCCACCACCAGCGCAGCACACGGAAACGCCGTTTACCTTCCCGCTATAAAGTGGTACCTATTTATCTACTTGCACTTAGGGGTGCTTTCGAACTGCTAGGTGGGCAGGAGCTGGGACCGAAAGATGGGAGCTCACCCCGCTGCAGGGATTCGAACCTCCAACCATGCGATCGGCAAGTCCTAGGCACTGAGGTTTTACCCACAGAGAATTGCTAGGAGAGCCCTATTCCTCCCACAGAGCTATTATTCCCAGAGGGATTTAACAGCCAATCCCTCTTCCTAGAAAACTCCAAGAACTGTAAACACTATCAGGGGAGTGCGCCATTATGGCAACGTTGATAGCTGACAAGTGCAATAACAAATTGCCAGGGCTAAGCCAAGGTCAGGAGCCTGAAGTTACCAGCAGCTAGGAACCAGAAGCTACCAGACAAGCCAGTAGTCATGACTGAAGGGAGGGAATGTGAAGGAACAAACCAGAAACTGGGAATGAAGGTTAATTTAGGATGCAGGAACATGCCAGAGCTCAAGATCCTGATGTTCATGTAAGGCTCAGCTGGAACTTGAAGCTCTTTATACTCCTTTCTGCCCTATGGATAGCCTAGGTAGGTGGAGTTGGTCAGGAAGGTTTTCCGCTGAGAAGCTGTCACCAGCAATTCAGCGGTTCACCACTTGGGTAAACTGCACAAAGATCCAGTTAAAAGCTGTAGAAAATGTCAAGAGCCTATTATTATTATTATTATTATTATTATTATTATTATTATTATTCACATTCTAAATCATTATCTCAAGGCAATTTACATATAAATAACCACATCAAGCATCCACCACATCTGTTTCTCCTTATTGACACTTTAGATTTTTGAAATCTCCAATGTTACAAGCCTCTGGGTTTTTTTTTGAATGAAACTGCTAGAAGTTCTGACTATTTAAAAAGAGAAAGCCATTATTTCTGCCCAGCACTTTTCATTCTGAGCTGTGCCTTGAGCTACCAGCCACACCATTTCCCAGGTGTGTCTGGATTTGTTGCTATTTGTGTTGAGCCACGATGCTAGCCAACCTTGGCATTTTCTGAGTTTTACAATTTGATTTGCTTTCGGAGAAGTATGTGGTGGTGAGCCTTGAATAAGTATGAAACGATTCACAATCTGATACACAAACAAATTCTCTGAGGCGCGGTAGATACCCTTATAGGAATGTTCTGCTCTGCTTGGTTCAGCTTTCTTGGCATGTAACTTTTAGACTACATTGGAATGGGAAGAATTTAGAAGTTAGAAAAAAGTTAATATTCAAAGCTAACAGTACCTTCTACCCCCTCTCCACCAGAAAACTCAATTAACTTCCCTTTTCGTGACCAAAAAAACATGCCATAAGCTTCTATCAAAATTAGAAAAAGTCAGGAAACTTTGATACAAGGAGGCGAAGTGATGCCTCTGAAACTTTTCTTAGTTCTAAACTACCAAACAAATCATGGTGACTCTTTAGTAGGGAAAGAAGATGGCAGGTTTGATTTTAAAAGGGACAGAATATTGCCTACCTACCTATGTTCACTTTTGCTGGTTTCTTGGCTCTACAAATTCTACTTTAAGATGAAAAAGTCTGCACTGGTGCCCCCAATGCCATCACCACTGAGAGAAGGAAGCCTGCTTTGTGCTGATAGTGGAGGAGGAGGCACAAAGGGGAGACTTCTCTTGGTAGCAAGGTGGACAATGATGAACATGGGAAACACTCTCACCTTTGTCCCCCCTCCAGGGGGGTAGGTAGGGGGGCAGTGGGGGCAGACAGCCCCGGGTACCCTCACTGAGGGGGGGTGACATTCAACATGCCACCCGCCCATGACTCCCAAGCCTACCCCGAGCTGTCGGAGTAAGGGGGGAGCTGCGCTACTTTGCTGGTTGCATTCCCCCCTTCCCCCTTCTTTTTGACATCTTGGGGGAGGCTGGGAGTCGTGGGCGGGCGGTGCGCGGAATGTCCACCATGGGCAGCTCACTTCGCCCCTGTGAGTGGCTCGCTCCACCCCCAGCTGTAGGGTGTGCACACCGCTCCAGACACCCGAGCAGCTATCCCGCGCCTGGGAGGGCATCCTCTGAGCCAGGCCCCCTCGGGAGCACGGGCATATGCTCTGCCGCTGCCCCCCTCATCACCACCACTACTGCTACAAAGACAAGGAAGCTTGAAGTTTTGTGCCCTGCCCTGCCACAGCTTCTGGGGGGTAGGGAAGCAAGGCAGTGGGCCTTTCAATTGCCTGTTTTACCACCCCCCTAACCTGCTGCGTGGGACACATGCTCCCTTTCAGCTGTTCCCCTCCACCAATCTGGGCCAGTTGTTGCTGTTCTATGAAAACAGGCTAACTAATGTTCCGTAGTAAGTCTGAATTGCATCTCATAATAGATCACTCCCAATCTACTTGTTTCATATGTGACCTTTTGTGGCGATCACACAGGCTCCCAGGACGTTTAACGGTCTATTGATCCCTGTGCCACCACTGTGCCCGCTTCCCCACTGCCACCAACCCGTTACTCTCGGGTACACACTGAGTCCAGACAGTTGTTAAAATTAAACAAGTTTATTTTATAAGTATTAACAAGTTTATGGTTTCTCAGATAATATTCTTGTCAGTTTCTTAACTTTAGTTTCTTTACCGGCCTATACCTTCCCAATACCTCTGACTGATTATATCAACTGTTTGACTGACTCCTCCTAACAGATTCTCTCACTCTCTCACATCAGAGTAGCCCAACCCACAGACTTATCCTCTCCCTCTTCTCTAACTCCAGACTGACTTCTTAACAACTCTAACTCTAACTCCTCCCCTTGGGTTCCTATTGGTTAGTCATTTTACAATTAGTTAACCCTTTCTGTATGAACCCAGTATGATGTCACACACCTAGGAGGCCAAACGCCACACCTATGTTTTTTTTGGGGGGGGAAGTATTGTGTGATATATACATGTGTTGACCACACCGACTTTTGTCTTATGTCTGAGTCACTAGAGCATTGGTGGTGGGGTGGGGTGGAGTGGGGATGGGGGACACCTATAAAAGAGTCAAGCCCCACCTGGTCCTATATTTCTGCAGCATCATTTTATAAGTATTAGTACATAAGTATTTTATACAGTGACATGCACTGCTGCATGCAACTCTCAATGTGCTCACTACTTTATGAAACCTGGAGTGCATATGTGTATCATAAGCATATGTTTAAGCACATGTATAAGCGTAGAGTGATATGTATAATAATACATATCATGATGTGTGTGATACGCACAAATTGTCGTATTTCTAGCAGAACTGGCTCTCTTCTCATCAAGGTCAAGGAGCAAGATAGGAATTAGAAAAAAATCCAGGCGGTTTAGCTTGACATTGAGATTTTCAGAAAATTCCACCCCTATCAAAATAATGATTCCAGGAAGAAAAGAAGTAATAATAGAAAATAATAGAATAATGGAAAATCACTCTGAGCATGTTTATAGTGCTGTTTCCCCACATTTGAGAAACTATTTAGGACTGGTGGCAGTTGCTAGCAGAACTGCAGGGCACCTATCTGAATATCTATCATTCATTGATATTTTATTCATTAAATGTTGGAAACCACCTTGAGAGTGTATAAAGTGTATAAATTTTTTTAAATGAAATTTTTAAAAATTGAAACTATTTTGAAAATCAAGCACCTAACTTTCTTGCCTGGAGGTTGCTTTTCAAGTACACACATTTTACACCGCCAAACTAGGAACTTATTGAAAAAAACCCTTC
This sequence comes from Podarcis raffonei, assembly GCF_027172205.1. Lineage (NCBI taxonomy): Eukaryota > Metazoa > Chordata > Lepidosauria > Squamata > Lacertidae > Podarcis > Podarcis raffonei. The sequence goes on from NC_070610.1 coordinate 53,204,982, forward strand.
TCATGGTGTTGAGATAGAACTAAATTTCTATTAGTATTCCTGTCTTGTGTCCTGAGCATGTAACTATTAGTTTCATTGGAGATTTCTTTTCTATGAAGGGTATACATCTTATCTGAATTATTATACATGTATTCAAATAACTAATTATATAGACAAAAATATACAAATCAGCTATGAGAAATGAGTTTGTCATAGGAATCTTAACGCTGACATGGAGTGACATTTATTTATTGCTTTTATTCTCATTGGACTGGTTCACTTGCTGTGTTAAAATGAAAGCTGCGTAATATTTATAGGAGCAGTTAATTTGGAATTGGAAATTAGCTTTTTCCACTGAACTATCCACAGCAGGATCATATTGAATTAAAGCACCATACTTCTCTGTCTAGGAGGGAGCAAAGGACAATGAGACATTACTCCCCACTGTATTGCAGAACTGCTGCTGGTCAGATCAAATCAAGGAGGAAAAACAATTTATAAAGCCATTTCTATTATTCAGGATATTTATAAAGTCCTAAGGCAAATGAACGGGCTATTTAAAACAGCAGGCTGCAATTTCCACAATATGTGCACAAGAATTTGTAGTTGCCTCATATATAAGAGCCCTATCATTCATTCTGGGTACAAATTGTGAAGCCCGGTAATCACTTAGATCACAAACATCTGAGCTGAATATCTGAGTCATGATCTAACCCTTTCACTTCCTACTGCTTCCGTGTCGAGGTCCCCAAGACACCTCCACCCCAATAACACACACTTCACACAGAATTTTTGTTTAAGGTTTTTGGCATAATTTTGGCCACAACTTTATTAACATACATGGATGTGAGTGGTTGCTTAGGCATTGGTTAGGACTATCTGTCCCCCCCGCCTGGGGACAGAACTGACTTCCGGATTCCAGCGAAAGTCAGTGAGGGGAAACAGTGTTGGGGAGAACTGGAGCTGCGCCACAGGCCCTCAGCTTCTCCCCGCATGCTCCCAGGGGCTTACACGGCCTGAACCCGATTCCAGGGGTTTGGATGAAAGGATGGCAAGCCCCTGAATTCCTTTAATGGAATTAACTTGCAGCAGCAGCATTGGAGGGGCAGGCCCAGCCAATCCTTACCCCTCCTCCAACCAATTTTAACCAATGCCTAACCGCAACCTTACAAGTTGTGACGATTTGCTACGCAGTAGGCAAAAACCAAATGGCACCAGCCAATCAGCCAAATGGGCAAAATTCCTACCAGGCCCCTGCCCCAATGGCAGACGACCCCATGACAGGCATAGCATGACAGTCAACGCACAAGACCCAAATTAAGGGAGGCTGGGCGGGTGATCTGGTGCACGCAATGAAAGAGAAAGCAGATTGCTGCGAGCACTGTTTAAAAAACCTCTGTTCCCACTCCCAAATTGGCAGCATCAAAATTACCCCAGCAACTCAGGCTACCAATCCCTGCCAGAGCCATACCATCCCAAACTGCCCGGCAACAGAGGGGTGTCTTGGCTGGCCCCCACTTTTAATGAGAACACGCTTTGTAGGGGGGTTCTGGTCACATACACATCCGCCAACAGGGGACTTTAATAAGGCAGAAGAACAGGAGGATGAAGGAGAGGAGCTGGGTCTGCCTATTAAGTCATGGCAACCTAGGAGGCACAAGAGTGGGGAGGCACATTGACCAACCTAAATCTGAACATGCCCTTGATTCTCAGGCAACTTTCTGGGAATTTAGCTGGAATTAATTAAATGGGATGCAGTCTTTTGAGAGCTACTGTAGTTTGCGCTATTAGTCTTCAGGGATCAGATGCAAGATTAGTGGTTGTGCTGTCTGCTTTAGGAACCTAATTGCTCCAACTATACTCTGCTTGCACATTAATAACCAAACAAATATTTCAAGGACCTCATTTATCTTAAGTGTCATAAGGACACCAATTCTAAAAGAGGCCTCCTTGGAAATTTTCTAATGCTTGAGGAAGTAAGTTGATCCCCTTTTTGTAACAATGGAATCACACTTCTAAATAGACTCTTTTAAAATTAAGATTATCATACAGCTAAAGCTAAAGGACCCCTGACAGTTAAGTTCAGTCGCAGACGACACTGGGGTTGTGGCGCTCATCTTGCTTTACAGGCCGAGGGAGCTGGCGTTTGTCCACAGACAGTTTTTCTGGGTCATATGGCCAGCAGTGGAACACTGAAACCAGAGCAGTACTGCTCCCGCTGGAGCAGTACCTATTTATCTACTTGCACTTTTTGGTGTGCTTTCCATCTGCTAGGTTGGCAGGAGCCGGGACCGAGCAACGGGAGCTCACCCCGTCATGGGGATTCGAACCACCAACCTTCTGATCGGCAAGCCCAAAAGGCTCAGTGGTTTAGACCAGAGCGCCATCCGCGTCCCTTAAGGTTATCATAGTGATTATTAAACTTCTGATAATCTGGTCCACTGGTTTTTCAATATAACGTTTCCCGTAAAGCAGCGATGACACATTGCTGGCCTTTCTTTTCCTTTATCCTCCTCCTCCTTCCGACTGCTATCCTAACACTCGAGGCAGGTTGTGTGTAAAACACACCTCTCTCAAAATACTAAAAATATATTAGTACAAAGCGTGTTTGTTTTGACCTTCTACTTTTCCCTTTCCCTTTGATGTGTTCTCGAGAACCCCACTTTAAAGGAACACAATTTGCTGTGACTATTTACCGTACAATATCAAAACCATCAACCCTTCAAATATATTTTCCATTGCCATCCTTTGTGCAGCCTCCTTCTGTGATTTTTGACTTTAATTGTGAGAGGCATGAAACAATAATGTTAAATTATATCTGGGTATGCACATTATTGGCGAAAGAGGTGAGGAAAAAATGTTCTTACAAGACAATAAAATCTTATTAAAGCTGCTGTGCAATAACGCAGCCACCGTAGGAGAGTCTGGAAAGAGAATTTTCATAAGTCAATAGCACCTTATTAAAGTGAATGGGAGAGAGCAACACTGAAGAAACCTTTTCAAGAGCTTCCGTGTCTGCGCTGGATTTCTGACCTGTGCCAACAGCTTTAATTCTGTGTGGATTCAAGAACCATTTTCATATGCTTTAAGGAGATAGTCCCATAAAGGTAAAGGGACCCCTGACCGTTAGGTCCAGTTGCAGAGGACTCTGGGGTTGCGGCACTCATCTCGCTTTATTGGCCGAGGGAGCTGGCATACAGCTTCCCGGTCATGTGGCCAGCATGACTAAGCCACTTCTGGCGAACCAGAGCAGTGCACGGAAACGCCGTTTACCTTCCCGCTGGAGTGGTACCTATTTATCTACTTGCACTTTGACGTGCTTTCGAACTGCTAGGTTGGCAGGAGCAGGGACCGAGCAACGGGAGCTCACTCCGTTGCAGGGATTCGAACCGCCGACCTTCTGATCGGCAAGTCCTAGGCTCGGTGGTTTAACAGCACCACCCGCATCCCATAAAAGGTCCCAAATTCAATCCTTGACCTCTCCACATGGGGCTGCAAAAAAGTCTCTATCTAACTGCGGAGACAATGCTAAATTATATGGACCAATGGTTGAACTGGCTGGCACAAGGCCTCTTCCTATATCTATGCCTACTTCTTTTTGCAGCCAAGCTATGCAGAAATTGCAAACAATTTTTACACCCAGCTTGAGGACATTATCCAGCAAACATTTATGCAAGTATTGCACACAATCCACCTCGCAGACTGTAGCCATTTTGCATATGTGAGCAAATCTAGAGATTGATAAATGTGCATTGATTGGTGGCCTCGTTATGGCCAGGCTTCTTGAAATTTAAGGAGACTGTTCTATTTGACCATAGTTCAAGACCACAGTTCACAACAAGTAAGTTAAGAGGCTTAACAAAGGTTATTAGCAGAGTAAATCCCATATAACAAGTCGATCCACGGAGGTATTAACAGTATGGATTAATAGGTAAAGCTAATGAGGTTTATTGTTAGAGGTGAAATGGTTTAATCTGAGGGATTATTTTCGTAATTATGTGCTGGCCTTTGAACAAAGCTGTTAAATTTACCTACACAAAAGTGTTAAGAATAATTATAGAGTTTTGTATGGTTTTAATAGATACACATGAAGTGCTACAAAAAGTAAAGAGTAAAACATTGAACATTTTGATTTTGGGGGTGGGGAGAAGAGATTTGCTGCCCCATGCTCTACATGTCTGCTCAGAAGTTGGTCAGTGAGTTCAATGGGTTTTACTCCTATAGGATTGCAGCTGTAATGGATTGGATCCAAAGATGTGTGAGAGGAAGGAGAACATGGAATGGTGATGGATCTTGAATGGTCGCTTACCTGGCTCTGGGGTGGGTGGTGATTGCAGTATGTCATGGTCTTCTTCCTTCCCGCGGTTGACATCTCATTGGATATAACCCAGAATGTGGGAATGTTCAGGGTGGTAGGAGAGGATATATTGTTTATTAATATCTTTCCTAACTTGTGCTAACAAGTTCCTTTACTTAGCAGAGTGCATACCCCTTTACACAGCAGAAAACTGGTTGCGACTCATGTGAGTTTCTTAAGACAATATACAATTCAGTCTGGCTTGTCCAGACTGAAATGTGCTCTAATATTTCCTGGTAAGATGCCCTTTTAAACCCCTCCTAAAAGAATAAAGACACCACAGTCTTATTCATAAGCAATAAAATGAAAGTCTACTCACGATCAGGCAGAGCACAGTGTGATCCCTGAAGGCAGGCTTTAGGCTTAAATTTTCAAACATATACAAACAGGTTTACCCATAGCTGTCAACGTTTCCCTGTTTTTAAGGGAAATTCCCTTATTCCGAATAGGATTCCTCACAAGAAAAGGGAAAAGTTGACAGCTATGGGTTTACCCCATAAGGGAGCTTTACCTAGTGACTGCAGGCTAGCAGTCCAGTAGTTCACAGGGTGAAAAGAAGATGGAAAGGAGAGAGTGGCAACACGCCTTGTCTTTGTCTGGAAAGTCACATGCAAGGAGGGATGCTCCAGGCCAGGAGGAACAGGAAGTTTCGACTGGCTGGACCAAACATTCCCTTGCATGTCCACTCTAGCAAAACAAGGAATGTTGTATTTGATTGCTCCCAGTGGATTACATCCCACACAAATTGTGTGTGTGTGTGTGTGTGTGTGTGTGTGTGCCGTCGTGTGTCGTCTGTCGTTGGGACAGGGGCACAGCAGGAATTTCCCCCACGTGGTTGATTGGCTGTTGCCATTTGGGTTTCTCCTGCCACATAGCAAATCGTCACAACTTGTAAGGTTGCAGATAGGCTCTGGTTCAGGTGATAGGGATGTGAGAACGCTCTTGCCATCCCTATGTGAAGGGTATTCCATTAAAGCAATCCAGGGACTCAAAATGGTTTGGTCAACCCCTGAGAGGGGTTGTACCTGTGCGAGTCCAGGAGGACATCTGGGTGGTGGACTAGCCTGACCCCGGCTTTCCGTTGTTCCAGGTGTTCATCCTAGGCTGATCTATGCTGGTGCCCTGGGTCAGTGCTACCTGCTATGGTGCAGGGAGCTAGTCGAACCAGAGCCTATGCAACCACTCACTTGCTGTAATCAATAAAGTTGTGGCCTAAATTCTGCCAAAAACCAAACCAACATTTGAGTCTTGTCTGAATTTATTTAAGGGGGAGGTTAAAAGGTCTAAACACGCAAGATGATTTTCCCTATCACTGCGGGCACGGAGTGCATTCACCACCCTCATGACAATGGATTTGGATCCAATCATTTAAAACACGCTCCTATTTTCTCTATCTTTAAGATTCTTGTTTCTCTCTCAGTACTGTCTCTTATGCACATGAGCAGAGTAATAAGAATCTTAACCTCACGATTTAAAGAACCAGAAAAATGAGCTAAGCTCGATCTTGATCCAAAATGTCTTTCCCCCCCATCAGGGCTTTTATAGAACTGACATGCTTATATGAGAAATGCCAGCCACAAAAGGAAACCAGCGCTGAATTCTGTTCTTGTATAATGAATGTGCATTTACAACACACCAAGCCAAGGCTTCATTCTTATGCAAAGAAAGAAAAACTGATTTAAAGAGTGAAAAGCTTAATTTTGCTTTTTCTTATGCTCCAGAGCAGATGTTTTTGTAGTTTTTGCCCACCCTCACCCAAACAATGAATTGCTTCATTTCAACTAGGTTTAAGGGGAATGTCTCTCCATCAGGTGTGCAAAGCTAGTATTTTTATTCCTAAAGCAATATCTATAAAAAGAAATGTGGTGTGTGTATCAGGGAACGAGAGAGAGAGAACAAGAAAGAGAGAGAAAGTGTAAGGGGTGGTAAAATAAAGCAAAGTAATAAACTTCATTGATTTCAGTGGCTTTACTCTAGATTTATATTGTGCAACCTGGGATCAAAATCTGATTCTTGTCTCTTTTGGGACACATGAAGGGAAAATTAGTTGGATAACGTAATGATTCTCACCGTCTATCATTCAGAATACAAGATTAACCAGATCAAAGGCAATGATAGGTATACCTGGTGTAGCCTAGTGATGAAGAATTATTTTAAATTGTCTTATATCTCCAGCCTCCTTGTTCCACCTGCTTGGAAAACTCACCAAGACAGCTGCTTTGAGAGGGGTATTTAGCTTTCTTGACTGAAGGGATGAGAGAATGAAAATGATTTGGTACGAGGTGCAAGCATCACTGTACCTGGAAAGATTTTCTGAGATAAAATAAAATCATATTGATTTATAACAGAGATGCAACTCTAGCAGGTCACTCAAGCAGAGAAATCTGCAGTGGCCATTTGATGAGGCAGCTTGATCTTATCATTTTGGGTTTTCTTTTTTACTGTTGCAGTGAAAATAGTAGTCATCTCTCCTACTAATATCATACTCTGCTAGTAAGCATCACCAGGAGGGAGGGAGGAGGAATCAGCATGCTGAGATTTGCAGAAGTACATATGCACACACACACACACACACACACACACACGCAACTTTCCTAAAACAACCCAATTAGTACAGGATATGCTCGGTAGTCACAAAATTGACACCTGGAGAAGAAGCACAGAACTAGAGGGGTGTGTGGAATGCCCTGCTTAGAAGGAATGGCTGGCTGGAATCCTGACCAAGAGCCAACATTTTAGGAAGACGATACACTGCAACATTTTGTCCTGTACTTGAAGCTTTATGCTTAAGCAGAGAGGCTCTGAAGCTGTTTATTATTCTGTAGTATGACATAATTTGATGGAGGACATTCCATATCAGCTAGCCAGACTCTGAGAGGGGACTTTGCTTAGAGTTTCACCAGAGACCAGTTGTTTGCTGTGTTGGGATGTGCTTTTTGGTGACTGCACTCCCGCTCTGGAACTCCTTCCCCATAGAAGTGCAGATTGCAGTATAATTTATGACACTTCTGTTGTTTAGTTGAAACCCACAATTTCTCCCAGGCCTCAGATCTCCCAGGGATCTAATTTGTCTGCCCAACTGGTTTATTGTATTGATTAGATTTTGAGTGCATTTTAGTTCTAATATTTGCATTGATGATGATGATGATGATGATGATGATGATGATTGGAAATTGCTCAGAATTGTCTCTCATGGGTAGTTTTCATCAACTAGCATGGCCAAAGGTCAGGAATGGTAAGAGCTGTAATTAAGAAATGTCCTGTGGGCTAAAAGTTTATTATATATAGATATAGATATCATTATTCATTTAGGAAAATGGAGTGCTTTGCAACAATCATACATAACACCATTCAGCAAAAGCCATATAAAAATCAGAGGTTGACTATTTCATAGAATTACTGAATTGTAGAGTTTGAAGGGAGCATGAGGACCATCTGGTCCAGCTCTCTGCAATGCAGGAATCTTTTGCCCAACGTGGAGCTCAAACCCACAAACTTGAATTGAGAGTCTCATGCACGATCAACTGAGCTATCTCAGCTCACAAATTTTCGAATTGTAGAGTTGGAACGGACCTTGAGAATCATCTAGGCCAACCCCCTGCAATGCAGGAATATGTAGCTGTCCCATACAGGGATTGAACCTGCAACCATGGTTTTATCAGCACCATGCTCTAACCACTGAGCAAACTAGGTTCAGAAGGATATTTTCTTAATTGCCAAAATAAGCTTCATGGAATACAGGTTTTTCATCCCTAGACTATTGTATATTATTGTGTCCTGTTGTGTTTACATTACACTCTATTTGATTCATTGAGTAATTTTCCCATTGGGTAATTTTTCTAAGTGATAATACCAGAAGATAGCAATAACAACAGCATCAACACCCTTACCACTCCTTCTATAGATCCGCAGAAATAAGGGACAGCCCTTGGCTGATCACTAATAATAATACGAATATTTCACAGAATCCCCATGAATTTCTTTCAAACGTTAAAAAAGAAAGATGGCATTTTTGGTGTACCTTTAATTCACTTTTTAAAAATTCTGTTTTGTTTTCCTTGGGAAATGAAACTGGTAGAAAAGAACAGATCCTGTATTCCTGACACAACTACTCCATTTTGCTTCCTTTTAATGTACGCCTGCCCCTGTGTGGAGTGTGCTATGTGATAACATCTGCAAATGAATTACATTAATGCAGAGATGACTTCTAGATTATCATAGTAAAAAAAATTTGTTCTATAGATGGAAAATGGGGCGGGAGAAAAGCTTTGTCAGAGTACAAAAAGAAATGATTGCTCATCTCTAAGCTGGGAGTATGAAATGAATACATTTATAAGCAGGGCTGAGCTTGAGGCCACTATTATTCTCAATTATTTCTCTATTCATATAAAAAAATCACAATGGGTGAACTCAAAGCAATAATTAGGAAACTCACTCCTGCATGCCTGAACATAAGAAATTAATCTCTCTTTCCATCAGTCATTCGGGGTAAAATTGCAGTCCTCTGCTGAAGCCAGTGCAAGCATATCTGTGGCTTCCCGTTATTTTTATATGCTTATTAGTTCGAATAGACTTTTATTCCATTGAGCTGGCTTCTGCTTGTGGGAGGTGTCTTCCCCTCATGGATGAGCTATTTTACACCTTGCTCAGCCAAGGCGTCAATCCCACTTACTTGGGAGTAAGCCCTATATATATTTCATTTTATTTCATTTTATTGAAAGCATGCTTACTCTGGTCTTTAAACCCAAAGGTTTCAGAAGCTTCTGACAGTAAAAGCAGTTGGACAGTGGAACAGACTCCCATGAGAGGTGGCAGATTCTTCTTCCTTAGATGTTTTTAAGCAAAGGTTGGATAGCCATCTAGCTGAGATTCCTGCCTACAGGGGATTAGACTAGGTGATCCTTGGGGTCCCTTCCAACCCTACAATTCTATGAGTCTGCTTCCCAGCAGATACTATAGGATTGGTCTGCACCCCTTTTGCACCAGTGGAAGCCCAGAACCATCTTGGTTTTGCACTGTGCAAGGACTCTTGCAGGGCTTGTCGATAGCACTGATTTGCGAAACATATATTTGGCTGAATAATATTTCCATTCAAAATACTCTCCCCTTGAAGATCACACAGGACCCCATCGTTCTGCCAGGACACTGAGGTCCAGCTCAGAGGGCCTTCTGGCAGTTCCCTCACTGCGAGAAGCAAAGCTACAGGAAACCAGGCAGAGGGCCTTCTCGGTAGTGGTGCCCGCTCTGTGGAACACCCTCCCACCAGATGTCAAAGAGAAAAACAACTACCAGACTTTTAGAAGACATCTGAAGGCAACCCTGTTCAGGGAAGTTTTTAATGTGTGACATTTTAATGCATTTTTAATCTTTGTTGCAAGCCACCCAGAGTGGCTGGGGAGGCCCAGCCAGATGCGTTTTTTTAAACAAATAATAAATTAATAATAATAATAATAATAATAATAATAATAATAATAATAATAATAATTACTTATGCCCACCACAGAAACATGCTACTTTCTTCCCCCAAATCATCTTTAACATCATCTTCCCTTTCACATCTTTGTTGGCAGTCCAGTACACTGATGGCCCCTCCAGACATCCATTCTATCACACATTCATTATGGTTTGTGCTCATTCATTATGATTTGTATCTGGGTGGTCACACATGATATCGAAATTGAGCACAAACCATAATGAATGTGTGATAGAACGGATGCACCTGCAAATGTTTTGGGGCCCAGTCACTCTGCTTCATTCCTAATTAGTGCATATGCTCTAACTTCCTGCTGAAATCATGTCACTTTTTTCACCACCAAGTTGTTTTATTTTGTCCTGCTTTGTTGTGCGAGAGCCTCTCTGGACAGTAATTCTGTGGTAGCATGGGGAAAGTATTGAGGAAAATCTTAAAGTGCAGAATAAATCCGCTGCTAATACACTATTATTCTGTCAAGAATACGTTGCCTGAGAGAACAGCGCATTAAATTAACTCAAAGAAAAACCGAGACTTGGATATTTCCTTCTTCTTAACATTGAGAGAGCTTTACAGCTGGTGTGGTATAGTAGTTAGAATGTCAGACAAGAGCATGGGAGACCAGGGTTCAGATCTGTACACAGCCTGAAGCTCACTGGGTGGCCTTGGGCCAGCCACTGACTTGGGCCAGCCATTGAATCTCAGCCAAACCTTCCTCACAGGGTTGTTGTGTGAGGAGAACTATGTACACCATCTTGAACCTGGAGAAAAAGGGGAGATATGAATGCAATAAAAGAAGATTATTTAAAGAGTGTCTGTCAGCACTGTGAAGGGGAGAAAAGTGATTTCTCCACTACCACTGATACCACAGTGGACTAAGGCATTCTTGAATATATTGCATGTTCCAGAAACAAACTGGACAACTTAAAATTCAGTTTATAGCTCTACATGGAGGTCTTGTGAGACAGTGGTAATTGACCATGGCTGCCCATTCCATTGAGAAAGTATGTCAATATCCTTTTGACTCATTTCCTTACGTGCAGTAATTAAATGCTTGCTGTCTGGAACTCAGGTATTGTTCTTGTCTGGTGAAAGTTGATCAACATAAATAGAATGGACAATTTTTATGGTGTGGGCATTAAATGCTTACCCATTAATTTTGTTTGTGCGTGTGATAGGAATAGTACCAGAGTGCCTTAGCATACCATTTTGTCCTTTCTCACCAATCAGCAAAGGGAGAAAACAGAAATTACTGGCTTGGTAGGCATTTTTTTCTATAGGATTCGGGGGGGAAGCCCATTATCTTAGGATTTATAATGTAAATACAGGGATTTCAGACGATGGTTTTTCATGGCCAAAAGGGGTTGCAAAAAGATCCATGGCTTTCATTTCAGCAAGGTCAAACCATACATAATATGGAAGATCCATGATTACATCTCCCTGTGGTACTCTTGCTTTCAAACAAATCTATTTTTATAATTGTAACAAAAGAAAAAAAGAAACACTGTCAGCTCACTTTGCAATAAAGATAACCCAGAATTAAAGATCAATCCAGAATTAAAGATATATATGTTTATGCAGTCCAAATGCTATCCAAATGGGGCTGACAATTCTAAGATATACGTTCAAACATAGACAGAGCAAGGAGCTCTTCAGATTGCTGAAAAGTGGGTGTTTATCCTTCCAGCCGTGAAGTATAAGTCTCTTCGCAATCATAAGGCTTTGTAGGATCCACTTTCGTTATCCATTTGTTAATCCCCACACCACAGGAATATGATTTAGAAGTACGCGAACATATGAAAATATCAAGGATTTCCCCAAAATAAACACTGAGGGGGTCTGACATAGTCAAGGAGAGTTGTTTGCCAAATTCAGCATCAATATGCGCTATGCTGGTCACAGACAGAAAACAGTTGGGGGGGTGGAACCCCAATACCCATCAGGTGCATTCAAGCCTGTGTAATCCAGAGGACGGTACTGAGAGAGAGACACATTAAGAGAATCAGCCTGGACACACAGATGACTTTCCACAGTCTTTGCAGTGAGTTATGGAAGCGTTAGGGTAGAGACAATAGATGTGGAAACTCACAACACAGTCTGCTGTAAATTGGTGCGACAATTAATGGGCCAGTTTATACTCTATTGTGTGACATAAAACAATGTTTCACTGTCTGTTGAACTGGAAGGTTAACTATAAAAAGAGGGGAATGTGTTGCACAGTTAGGAACATCTTTGTGTATGGTAACAGGTTTTAGTTGACAATGACAGCTTTACGTTGTCTATTATTCACTTCCTCTACCCTATACATTTTTTATTCCCTTGGTGTAACAAGAACCCTTAATCTTTCATCTGATGAACTGAAGTGAAAAATTTCTTATCTAATGATGCTAAGAAGGGACCCAATTACCCATTACTTCTCTCACACACTGCACAATGGAGACTCTGCAGATTGTGTAAAACCTTCTGATAACGTTTAGCACTTTTCAGAACATCTGCCAAGTTCAAAGCACTGAAAAAACAACCAGCCCTCTATAATCCTCTGCTAAGAACTGGGGAAATAGTGTCCCCATTTCCAAATGGAGAAGCCATGTAAGAGAAATGCCATCCTGCCATAGGGCATATGCCCTCCTTCTCAAAATGTAAGACCTCTTTATTTCCAGAAAACACTGGGTTACTATCAGGTAGAAGCTGATTTTTAAAATGAAACTGACCCTTCACATCAGCACTGAAACCAAACCAAACCAAACCAAACCACCTTGTTTATCCTTATGTCTCACATTTTCATATCAAAAGCAAATATTCACAAACTATTATATTTGTTTCCAGAAAGGTGGTCATGCACCACAAATAACAAAGAAAATGCACCTGATAGACTGGGCATTCCTCCTCAAAAGCTACTGTCATGATTAAGATGCTGAAGAAGACACTTCGTTATAATATTTATAAATCCTATTTTCCACAGAGGACTGGTTCACACACTCACCCTGGTGAGAATTGTCTCCCTGTGGTGGTAGTGGTTGTGTGTAAGCTGCAGACACTCTGTGTTCATATCTACAAAGACTTGCTTTCCTCCTCTTTCGAGATGGAAGACCAACACATTAGGCATTTGTGCATGCAGGCGTAAATGTAGAACAGGTTATATGAGGAGTGGGGGGGGGCATGCACCACATATTCTACAATGTGGAAATGATCCTCATTCAGGAAAGGCTGTGAACCAGCTTGTAGATATGCCTTAAAGGTGCAATCACTGAAATGATGTAATCCTCTTTTTCCATTAAAAAACAGGTCAATTTCTCCATTGATTCCACACCATCCCCCAAATTACCTGGTTATTCAGTAGTGCGCTGACTCTCTTGTTAGTCCGTTAATATTTCTAACCTGTCAGCAGCCATAAAAAGTGTATATCACTGAAACTTAACCTGTGCTGATTGAATGTGTTAGAATATGATGGGTTACCGAGAAACAATTGATTATCCAGTAGGTTTTATTTTAATGTGAATAAAAGGTGCAGCCCTGAACTCTATGCATTTAGGCTGATGCCGGATGCTATACTGGGTGTAGTTGACTTACATAGAATTGTAGAATTGTAGAATTTGATGGGATCCTGAGAGTCATCTAGTCCAACCCTATGCAATGCAGGAATCTCAACACGTGGTCCCCCATCCAATTTGAAACCATATTGGACCCTGCTTAGCTTTGCAGATGTGCTAGCAGTTCAAAGGAGCTCAAATGTACACTGATGGAGATGTGGATGCATATTATCCTGCTGTGGTCCCCATTGACCCTGTATAGCGTGATGAAGATTATCATTTCCATCTGTCTGTTAATGTGGATGTGGATCTTTATCCTTACATGCCACCAAGGGGCACTTTGCTTTGTTTTTCCTTCCATACATTGTCATACACAATGTTACTGGGGCAAAATCTTTATTACCAGCATGAGAATCTGAGGAACAGATGGCCATATGGTGGAAACTCAGGGAAACAGCTGGTCACATAACCGGAATGATTGTATGGGGTATGGGAGGCAAACCTTTTGAAAGTAAGAGAGCTGCATTGGGTCCAGATGCATTTCCTCATGGGTAACTTTTCAGGAACCACATGACAGTAGTTGGCTCAGGACCACAATACCTCAAGGACTGCCTCTCTTCATATGAACCTACCCAGACCCTGAGATCAGTCTCTGAGACCCTTCTTCATGTACCTCCTCCATGAGCCATCCAGAGGATGGCAACATGAGAATAGGCCTTTTCGGCAGTGGCTCCCCATTTGTGGAATGCACTCTCTGGAGACGCTCACCCAGCACCTTCATTACATATATTTAAGCATCAGGCGAAAACATTTCTCTTTAACCAGGCCTTTGGCTGATTAACATCCGATGCCCTTTTAAATGTGTTGCGGGCAGGCGGGGGGAATTGTTGGTTTGCTGTTATTCTTAATTTTATTATGTATTTTATGGTTTTTATATTTTATGCTGTGAGCCACTCCGAGATCTATGGATGAAGGCTAGTATACAAATTCAATAAATAATAATAAAATAATAGTAGTGGATGAAGCCCAAGGTCACATATACACATACAGTTGTACCTCGGGTTAAGAATGCAATTCGTTCTGGAGGTCTGTTCTTAACCTGAAACTGTTCTTAATCTGAAGCACCACTTTAGCTAATGGGGCCGCCCGCTGCTGCCGTGCCACTGCCGCACGATTTCTGTTTTCACCCTGAAGCAAAGTTCTTAACCCAAGGTACTATTTCTGGGTTAGCGGAGTCTGTAACCTGAAGCGTCTGTAACCTGAAGCATCTGTAACCCGAGGTACCACTCTACATATCCCATCCACACACTCAACATTCATCCACATTATTCTGCCCAGCCATTTATATTTATCCACAAACATCCCATTCACACAAATTCATCCACATATCTTAGGCTCATTCACTCTCATCTAGCCATTCCACCCCATCACACACAAACATACGCCTTCCCATTCATTCAAACCTTTCCTCTTCTGCTCACTTCTTTCAAGAGTACAAGAAGAGGCTGCTGGATTGGGCTAATGGCTCTTCTAGCCCAGGAACCTGGTGTCACGGGGGGCAGACCAGATTCCTGTAGGAAGCCCTCAAGCAGGACTAGAGCACAACCACACCCTCCTCACCTGCAACTCCCATCAACTGGTATTAGGGGGTCTATTGCCTCTGATAGCAGATGAATAACATAGCCATTTGGGGCTAGTAGCTATTGATTCCCCCTCTCCTCCATGAGTTTGTCTAATTCTCTTTTAAAGCCATCCAACTTGGTGCCCTTCATTACTTCTTGTGGGAGCAAATTCCGGAGTTCAACTGTGTGAGGTATAATTTCTTTTTTCTGTCCTGAATATTCCGAACATTCACTTTCACTGGATGTCACTGAGTTCTAGAGCCAGTATGGTGAGTGGTTAAGAGAGGTAGACTCATAATCTGGTGAACTGGGTTCGCGCCTCCGCTCCTCCACATGCAGCTGCTGGGTGACCTTGGGCTAGTCACACTTCTCTGAAGTCTCTCAGCCTCACCCACCTCACAGAGTGTTTGTTGTGGGGGAGTAAGGGAAAGAGATTGTTAGCCGCTTTGAGACTCCTTAAAGGGAGTGAAAGGCAGGATATCAAATCCAAACTCCTCCTCCTCCTCCTCCTCCTCCTCCTCCTCCTCTTCTTCTTCTTCTTCTTCTCCTCCTCCTCCTCCCACCCACCCCATGCCCCCACAATTAAGCTTGGGGGGACGACTGATTTATATGGGCAGATTTTCAGCAAGGGGTGCAGGACAAAGAGAGAAGAAGGCTAACTATATGCAATTTGGGGAGAAGAGTAAATCATAGAATCATAGAATCGTGGAGTTAGAAGGCAACCCATGCAATGCAGGAATCTCAACTAAAGCATACATGACAGATGGCCATCCAACCTCTGATTAAAGGAGCAGGGCTCTTCCCTCCTCTGGTTGGCAGAGACACATAACAATATAGATATTTTGTATTTGTTTTCTCAGTAGCAGTCTGTGTGCCCAAGGCACACCAAACCAGCAGAACATTAACACAGCCCAGAAACATCACTGTAGTCTTATAATGGTACACAAATACAAGACAACACCCACAGACAAACTTCATGATCCTCACAGGTCTCGTGTAATGCAATGCAATGCAATAATTCTTATGACCAGGCAGACAAGAATACTAACATTTAAGGAAAGGCAGTGACTGGAAAACAGATAAGTGGTGGGCAAGGGGCAATTTCTTATGATGAATGGCTTGCCTCAATTTTCTGCTCAGGGTGGGTTCTATAGAAGAGCCAATGATTGTTACCTAGGAGATACGATTCTTCTTGATTGCAAATCATTAGATACTTTATTCTGTTGTTCCTGTGTAAACACATTCTGTTTTCTCTTTGAGAAACTGCATAGCTTTTATCACTTCAGAAAATAATGGCTGCCCCCCCTTTTTTTGTTGGTAGGGCGTTGAACCAAACATCAGCTATAATAAATTTGGAAGAGGAGGATTCTTTTTGCAGGAGCAAAAGCCTTTGTGTGTGGGTGTGGGCTCACACATATGCATGGCATTTTAATTAAAACAATTTTTAGATGTCCCTTTGTTGGAGTGGAAATGCCCCGTAAGTTCATAAAGACAACACCACACCAAATTAGAATGTGCAGGAATAAAATAAATGGCGTATGAGAATCATCTGTTGTCTATAGGCAACAGCTTGGCAGCTATTCAGTTTCCTTACGATCTTGACAGGCATCTCCCTCCCTCATGGTGAAGCTAACGTGCCTTAGCAGTAGTTGTAGAAGCAGCTCGGAGTGATTAAATCTCACTCTTCCTGTCAGGAAATTGTCCTGTGATGTCTTGTCTCACAACTGCATTATGTCTCATTACAAGCCTTCTCTGCTGTATAGATTGGACTTCTGCAGCTGTGTTGGAGAAAATGCTTAGCATTGTTCTTACTAAAGGCCCCCTCAGAGATGGGTGGCAATAATAGCAATAATAATAATAATAATAATAATAATAATAATAATAATAATAATAATAATATAATATTTATACCACGCCCATCTGGCTGGGTTTCTCCAGCCACTCTAGGTGGCTTTCAACAGAATATTAAAATACAATAATCTATTAAACATTAAAAGCTTCCCTAAACAGGGCTGCCTTCAGATGTCTTCTAAAAGTCTGGTAGTTGTTGTTCTCTTTGACATCTGGTGGGAGGGTGTTCCACATGGCAGGTGCCACTACTGAGAACTTCTATTTCCTTCCTAGGACAAGGCTGAAGTGCTAAATGCTCAGTACCACATTTAAGCTGTGACATTGACAAGGTGGAATTATCCAACTGAGAGTGACTAGGATGGTGGGAGGTCTGGACACAAAGAGTTGTAGACAACTAACTTTTATTCAGAGTAGACCCACTGAAATTAATAGCCCTAGGTGACTCATGACCATTAATTTCAATGGGTCTTATAAGGAACAGTTAAAAGAGCTGGGTATATTTAGCCTAGAGAAGGTAAGTCTAAGGAAGCATTCTTTAATTACTGCATTCAATTAAATTGTGGAAACACCATTTGTTGTTATTTATTATTTATGCCTGTTGTTTTTGTCCTTGGAGTTTTCTTGGCAGGGATACTGGAGTGGCTTGCTGGTTCCTGCTCCAGGTGGATCACATTTAGTCAAAACTCTTCACTATGACCTGTCTGTCTTGGGTGGTCCTGCACGGCATAGCTCATAGCTTCTCTGAGTTATTCAAGGCCCTTCGCCATGACAAGACAATGATCCATGAAGGATCCACTGTGGGAGTCAGTGGAAGACAGGAGTGCCGGGCGTGCTCCTGTCCATAGGGTAACAAAGAATTGCACACGACTAAACGACTAAACAACAACAAATTATTTATGCTTCATGATAAGTTTTAGGATGCAGTCCTACAGATCTTTATCTATAAATGCAATTAAATTCAGCTGGACTTGCCTTCGAGTAGGCTGCATAATATAATTACACTGTTAATTGACATAAGAATGTAAGAAGAGTCATCATGGTTCAGGCCAATGGCCCATCTAGTCCAGCATCCTATTTTTACAGTGGCTGACCAGAAGCCTGTGGTGACTATGCTCCGACAACATTAGCACAAATTGAATGTATTCAGATGACAGAAACTGTGCTTTTGGTCTAAATACCCAACAAATAGGCCTATTCAATTTATAACTTCAGTCAATCTATGTGTAGAACATATTTTCTAGTTAAGTCCTAGGTTGCACAATGGTGGCATGCATAGAATCTATCCGTGTTCCTACTTTATTTTTAACATTTCCAAGTTGCCTTTCAAAATCCAAACCTCTTTCCAAACTGGTATACAATGTGTTTGTGTGTGTGCTTAACATAAACTTGAAGATTCACAATTAAAACAATAAATCGGAGCAGTATAACAATTTCATTTCGAGCCAGGTCTCCCACCACTATGTATATCTAAAACCCTAACTCAGAGCCACTGAAAACAACATACATTCTTGACCCTTTTTCAAGTGTAGCCTGAAACAGAGTGAGAGGTGGCTTCTTCTTGCACTCTCTAAAGGAATGACGTCCCTATCCAGAAGTGTGTGCATATTTTAGAATATTTATGTTTCAGCTTTCAGTTCCCCATTATGAAAATATTGCAAGCTGAAGAGGACTTCTGTGTGCCACAAAAATATTGCACAACTTTGTACAAAAGAGCAATCCTAGCCTCCAGATCTGCTGGCTGAAGGGACTTAGGACTGGGTGGAGGTGGCTCTCTGCCCATGGGGAGGCCATGTCCACCAGAGAGGCCCCCACAACATCTATGGGAAGCTCAATGAGCATCGAGCTACTGCTAGAGGTAGAAGCTGAAACAGGGCTGAATCGAGGGCTTCTTCATTTGTTAGGAAACTTCTTGTCCCAGTTGACACAAACTGGCAATCCACCACTTCAGCTCCTCTCTTTTAGTTCTCCAATGACAAGTTGTGAATGGCATTGATTTATACACCTTAAAGCACCGGCACATAAGGCGTATATAAACAAAGGTTTCCCTTCACCTTTCATACCTTTCCCCCTTGCAAGCCATTCAGAACAAAGCAGCTTCAATTTTTAACAATGCCATAATTGATCTCATGGGGAAGATTAGCCAGTTAAGACTGGAAGAGCGCTTTGCAGCTAAGAACCCAGTGTGTGCAATATTTAAGCAGCATAATTCTGTGCTAACCACATAATGTGCTAAAATAAGGACAATAATTGCTTCAGAGGACTATAAAGTGGATGAATTTAAAAGAGACCAGCGGCTGCATTCCTGCAAAAACTCGGGAGTAAGCCCCATTGAAGTGAATGGGACTTATGAACGTGAATGCTAATAAGAGTTAGGAGTGCCTCATAGTGATGCAGGGGGAAGGTCAGTAGTGGCAGACAAGCTGTTGGGGAGCATGTTAGTGCTCAGTGCTTGTCTTATAGAGGAGCAACAGATCAGATGTTAAAGAACTCCAGGCTTTCTGGAAACACAGCTTCAAACTACAGAGCTAAGACAACCTCTCCCCCTGCCCCGCCCCACCCCCATTGACCAGAAAGATTCAGCTTGGGCTGAAATGACCTAGCAAGAAAATATGACAAGGCTATGCTCCAAGGTATCTTTTCCTCTGCAGCATCATTTGTAAGGAACAGAACAGATAAATTAGGGGCCAGTGTTCAAAGGCAGCATGCTAGTTCGATGGCAGTGAAGTCCATTTGATGGGGGCGGAACCCTGAGCAGCTTTCTTTGTGAAAATGAGGATAAGTGTTTTGACTTTACTGATAGGATACAAGTACAAAACCTTGTTTACAAGTTCAGCATTATTTTAGCTGGATGAGAAAGAGATGTAACAGGAAAATTAACTTTTATTAGTCGCCCTCCATAATTTGTTTTTCAGCCATTTTCTGTCAAGGTACAGAAATCAATAGCGGCACATTGATAGAACCCAGATTGGCTTGAAGCTCCACCAGTATCCAGGCAGTCAAGTGTGATGTATTTAATTCATGCAGCACTTATTACTTTCAAGCTTTGCTTGTCAACAGGAAAAAATACGGATGTGAAATGCAATCAAGCAGCTCTGAATGGAACAGACAAATCTTTCGGCATGTTTATTCCCTTTGGTTTAGGTTACCTTTCCTTTGTCCTTGTTCTTGTACCTCTCTGCCTGTTATATAAGTATAATATGATCAGCATAGGAAGTGGCAGCCTCTTACTTTTGTGGTCTAAAGTGCTCATTTCACAGCATGTCTGCCAAAATGCAGATCTATGGTTTGGGGGATAGAAACTTCACTTTGAGCTGGGTTCAGCTCCTTCTTTCCTTTCCCCACTGCTGAACATCTCCTCCCTGAGTCTCAGCAATTTTTATAATAGGGTGATGAAGTGACCTACCTTGCCGAGCTAATGTTCAAACAAGATCAGCAAAATGGGACGGCTATACTGTGGTAAAGGTTTTAGAATAAACAGCAAATCATATGACAAATAGTAAACAATACTGTTGCAGGGAACAGGATCAGAAATCTATGTATTATGGATTCATGATATAGATTATGGATTAATGGACTAATGGTTTGTGGACTATGGATTAATGATAACAAGAAGTTTGAAAATAGTTGGAAGAAATGGCTGCTTGTTTCATTGGAGCCAGCATTTAACACCAATGACGATCCTATACTCTAATTTGATGCCCATGGATGCCATGGCACAGTGAAGACAGTGTATTTAGGATATATGGTTTATTTACATACATATACAACCTGAGCCTAGGATGGAGGAGCTCCCAGCATCACATTGCTTCGTCGATAGTCACAGCCTTGGGTTCCAACAGCAATGAATCTGAGGGCCCCTAAATCTGGAGTTTTTATCCCAATACATGATATCAAAATGAGGTGGTTCCAGCAGAGCTGGAATGGGATTCACTTGCATTTTAATGTTTACTTGATTCTTTGGATTTCACCTATGTTCTCCAAAAGAAAGAAGGAATGAAAAGCCACGAAGACCATACGGCCGTTTTGTGTATGCACCCAAGTGCCGAACTCTGCAATGTCAAGCTGTTGTTTTGCTCCTCCAGGAAGTTTACTTGTTCGCATGCGAAGATTGCATTTAGTGGCATAAATGAATGTGCAGTGGCCCTACTCAGCCTGAAGCCAGACAGTCTGGAGCAATTGTGTCAAAGGAGGTGTGAACTTCTCACCCATTCATAGGCTGTTCACTTTATAGGCCATTAGTGTTCATTTACATGGTAACGGTATTAACAAGAAAACCGAAAACACAAATGCAAGATTTCTCCCTCCCCCATCTCTTTTCTTTCTTTTAAGCAAGCTGAGCTCTCTTTTGATTTTGTTTTTGTTTTTTTCTACACAGGCACACTAGACTTCCCTCCCCACCCAAATCAAAACTGAAACGGGTCCCAGTCATCTCATGCCAGCTTAGCAGAGCTAATGGATTGGGGGTGGGTAGGCAGGAGAGAGGGATAGCAAAGAGGGGGAAAGTATTCTCTGCAAACTGTTTCGTCTAACCTTTTTATCCTGATTTAACAGATACATTAATTCAATTGATGTGCCGTTTAGCTACCCGACAGAAATGTTGAGGATTTGGCTTCCCACGCCCTGCCAAGATATTGCCGCAGACGCACAGGCCATTTCCTTTTTTCTATTCCCTCCTCTGCAGAAAATGCATTTTAGCAAGTCAATAGTGAAATCTACCATATGCTCTGAAACATGGAGGCAGAGCAATGATCACTGGAACGCCTCCACTTGTTTAGCACTTAGCATGTTTAGCTCATATCTTCACAATTCTTTTAAATGGAAAGAGAGGGTCTTTTTTTAAAGTGTGCGCATAGGGGTGGTGTTGGTCTGGCTAAATATTAATATGCCCATGGTTTCCAAAGGCTCTTTAATAGTGTATTGCCATGCTTCTCCCCATTTTATTTTATATATTTTTTTTAATGAAAGGGAAATGTGATGAATGACGAAATGATGCAGACATGAAAAGAAAGCAGAATTTGGGTGCATTTTAAACAATGACCAAAACAAAGGAGAGAAAAATAATCAAATGATAACACAGTGGTGAATGGCAAAAAGGGACAGCAAAGCAGGGGAAATCTGACATTTAAACCCAGCCTCTTAGCTGGTGCCCATGGCAACTTCAGTGACGAGTTGGTAAAAACTATTCTATCCTTTGATTGCTTTCAAGGATAATCCTCCCGCCCCCTTTTTTTTCTTGGCAACCATGACAGATTCACCCCCCTCCCCGCATTGGGGATGGTGCAGGACTTTCATAATGACACCAATAAATAACAGAATGCTAATGTCTTTTCGGACAACTCCTTGGGAAATGTGATTTCCTCTGGCCACATTTTCACACAGTCTTAATAGCACAAGCCAGGCATCGGGCATTCCTTCTGTTGAGAAATGTAGGTATTTCTGAGCATTTCCCATCAAGCGCTTGTGCCATCCCGAAAGTTTTCTAAATTGAATCCGGCATTAAATAAAATTCATGTGAAGGAAACCAGCCTCAATTGTTCTGTCTAGCTCAGCATGTGGCATTCACGCTTTCTAAATTTAAATAAGGTTCCCATCTGTCCTATCATGCGACAAGCTCAGGGTATCAGAAGCAGAGAACAAGCAGTATATTGGATGCACAGCTATATGCCTCTGCTTTACTAGACGCACTGTAATTTTGTGCCAAACACAAACAATGAAATATGTTGCCCTGTTGACTGTGGAGAAGCTACAAAACATCTGTCACACACACCTTTCTCCCATCTTCTATCTAGAGAATGGAAATGCTACCACTGAACTCTGAAATTCTTGTTGCCTGAATAGCCAGGATACGACTCACATTGGCTGCCTACGCACCATACATTTGAAGCAAATCTGTGCCCGCCTCCCCAAGAATCCTGAGAACAGCAGTTTACTTTACACAGAGCTATACTTCTCAGCACCCTTTAAAAACTATAGTTCTCAGGATTTATTTATTTTTTTCGGGGGAAGAGGGATGTCATTTATATGTGTGGTGTTATGCAGCCAGGCAATACATGTAGTCAGGGCAGGGTCCCCGTATGTTCTACTTTACAAAGAACATTCCTCTGTTAGTACTCTATTCAAAAGCATCCTCTATTTGAATGGTTGCCTGGTCCAAGTCTGGTTTAAAGATGAAGGCCCACAAGAAAGGTGAGAAGGGGTCTTTAGATTGCCCATCAAGAGAAATAACCAGGAATGAGCAGGCAGACCCACCTGGCACTTAGTCATGGTCTGCCCTGCAATGGTGAGATGTATAATGATGATGATGATGATGATGATGATGATGACCATCATCATCAATGCTTTTTTCTGGGGAGACGCAGGGGTACACATACCCCTAAACATTTTGTGAGTCTAAGTTTGGTCTCATTGAGGGGTAGTATTTCAATAAGAGCAGGAAAATGAGAGTACCCCTAAACATTTTTTAAGAAAAAAGCAGCAGCAACAACAACAACAACAACAACAACAATAATTTATACCCCACCCATCTGGCTGGGTTTCCCCAACCACTCTGGCCGGCTCCCAACATAATTGAAAGCACAATAAAACATCAAACATTAAAAACACCAAACATTAAAAACTTCCCTAAATAGTGCAGGAGGGGTGGGCAGGGGAGGCGGAATCAGTAAGTACAGTGGAGACCCCCAAGGCTGAAAGCACACCAGAACCAGAGCTGCGACTGAGCAGGATGGTTGTGCCAGACCAAACAGCCCCATCACAGCCACCAGTCTCAGAACACGAGCCAGAACCAGAACCCCTGGCCAAGGAACCCCCCAGGCCGCAATGCATAAGTAGGCTGCCGGTGTACCTTGAGGACTACGAATGAATGCTAACCTCCCAGGCAGGACTGGAACTTAGAAGGGAGGGGTGTCATGTACTGAGCTGAATCTTAGAGCAATAGGATCCAGAATGCAGTAGTCTGATTGGTCTGCAGGAGCCATTTAATCCAGCTCCAGGTGGAAGTGAATCAGTGACCTGATTGGCCTACAGGAGCAGCCTGGAATTAGCCAATCACACAGGGCCCATTGTGTAAATAATGTATATATAGTTAGACGTTTTGGGAAAAGTTTCATTCATTGCTACTATGAGCTGATTAAACAGCATGAAATTCACTCTACTCTGAGTATATTTCACTCACCCTCCAAAATGCTGTTTTGCACTTTTAAAAATGGGAGCTAGCAGTGTCAAGTCGGCCAAGCCTTAGAAACTAACACAGATGCAGACCAGATTCCCCACAATGACAGGTATTGCAACTTCAAAATCAAAATATAATGCAGTGGCCCAAATGCAGGCTGGACTGAGATGGTTCATTTATAATACTGAATTGCTTTGAGGATAAAAGCTGTAGCATTAACCTCCTGACATTCAGGAGATGTGGATTTCTGTGTGCTTGTTTACTTGCTTTCCTAAGCATTTTCTGAGGCAATAGATTAAAGTTCAGACAGGGCTAGTGTAGTCCCATGATGGGTATTGATCCCCTTGATTTAATATTTAATCATTTCTAAAAGAATGTGGAGCTATCGCAAGTAAATCATTTGCACAAATGAGCAAAATGAACATTTCTGCTTGGGTAGAATCCAGCTGTTCAGATGCTATGTCACACCAGAGGAAGGGGGAGCTGGCTGTCCCCACTGGCTCTCCGCAGTGTGTCTAAGTGGGCACCAAGCTGCTATCGTCTCTGTTAAGCTGTGCAAGAGTGAGTATTCTTCTGTCCAGTGATGGACTGCTGAGCCATTCCCCCATCTTCAAGCGCTGAAGAAGTCTCCTCTTTGCCACCATTACAGCCTGCAGTATCTGTATCTTCTCTCCAGTTGGGAGATTCCATCCCATTTGTACATGTTAAGAAGTATGCGGTCAACAGCAAATATGAGAGGCAGTGGGAACAACATTCATGTGTGAACACTGTGGTTAATTTCTTTGGCTTGAAACACCCTGGAAAGTTCCTAGTGGTCTTCTGTGAGGACCTTGGACCTTGGATCTGTCTGACCAAGAGGCATTGTTATTTTTGTTTTACAACAGAGCTGGGAGCCTCAGGTTTTTTATATGTGGCCTTCTGGGTTCTCTCCTCCTTTTCCCAAGGGTATCAATTTAATAATAATAAAAACCTAAATAATGTAGAAGGCTTCCCAACCCCTGATTAATTTGTTTGCAATGGGATATCCTGTTTTAACATTTCAGAAATGACTAGTGTAAAACAACAAATATCAGATCCAAAAGGAACCTGTTCACAACAGAAAGCCTTTGATTTCAACAAGGTAAATGTATTGTTGTACACTACCTCAATCTCCGAGTGGTGCTAGATTCTTGGGGTTCAAGGTGCTTATCCAGGGTCTGTGTTTCCTTTTGGAAATGAGGCACAGAAGAGACTTTATTTTTACGCTATATGGTTTACTTACACACATATACAACCTGAGCCTATGATGGAGGAGTTCACAGCATCAACACCCAAAGCGGGTTCGCTTTTCCCATAGATAGGTCCAGCCTTGGATTCCACAGACTTCAACCATTGCTCTCTAATGTTGCTCTGACTCTCCTGCCTCTATCCTAAGCTTTTAACTCACATTGCTTCCAGCTCTCTAAACCCCAACTTTATCTGTTGAGGGAGGGACCCCATCTATTTGCCATCTCACACCTTGACTCTTTGGTCCTTTGTCTTCTTAATGATTCATCACTTCACATGATAATCTCATCAGAAAACTAGTCTGTCTTAATTAGCTCTCAACTCTTATTGATCCAAGGATTAGAGCGGTCTAGCACACAGCCTTAATTAGATTCTAACACTTTGGCTATAGTGGTCTGGCGATTTCTTAGAATTAGAAGCCTTTAATTACATTTATTAAATTCTAACACTTACTGGTTCCAGGAATTTAGAAGGGATGGTGCTGTGGTCTAAACCACTGAGCCTAGGGCTTGCCGATCAGAAGGTTGGTGATTTGAATCCCCTTGACGAGGTGAGCTCCCTTGTTCGGTCCCAGCTCCTGTGAACCTAGCAGTTTGAAAGCATGCCAAAAGTGCAAGTAGATAAATATGTACTGCTCTGGCGGGAAGGTAAACGGCATTTCCATGCGCTGCTCTGGTGTCAGTGTCCCGTTGTGCCAGAAGCAGCTTAGTTATGCTGGCCACATGACCCAGAAAAACTTTCTGCGGACAAACATCGGCTTCCTCGGCCAGTAAAGCGAGATGAGCGCCACAACCCCAGAGTTGTTCATGACTGGACTTAACTGTCAGGGGTCCCTTTACCTTTTAGTACCCACAAACTCATAAAAATATTTAGGTTTTGGTTACATATTTTTGTGCTAATTATTCCAATTGTGAGCAAAATACTGTTTCGTTAGACTTTTGTCCCACCAGCTGCTAAATACTACAGTTACTAAACAAAATATTAGTAATATGACTAAGCTCATTAACACAATTTGGTCATTTGTAATTGTTAAATAAAATCAAAGGAACCTGAGAAAACAACAATAAAGCATGGATAGTCCCCCCCCCCGAATGAGAGTTGCCTTTTATTAGTATTAGGAACAGTGAGACATCTTTGTTTGTATTCCAGCTGAAATGATACATTTCTGATGGGCCATCGCAGCCACCACACCATCTGCTTTCTCCAGGCTATTTATTCCAGCTTTCTCCAACACTTTCCCATTCCTTCATTATAAAACACACGATTCGTTTTTCATGAAGTTGATCATTCTGCTGATGTTTTTATGGAATGCCAGCTCTGCAGGAGCTAAGTGACGAGAGGACATCTGCAAACACAACAGAACCTCATATGTTGATGCCTCCCTCCACTCCTCTGCACCCAGCAGGTCTGTGACAATGTTCTTGAAAGGCGGTAGCACCTCTAATTGCCAGGATGCAGAGATGTGTATGTGGAAAGCAAACTCTGACTTTGCGTGGCTGGATTGTAACCCACAAAGCTAAGAGTCACATCTGTTGCTCTTGTCTATGGCCACACCAAACACTAGCATGCAGCCCCCAGAATGTGGCCCAAGAGGGAATGTCTTTCTTGTACTGAAAAAAAAAAGCTCTCTGCCATCCTGTGATAGTTCTGGTAGTACTCTATCTCTGAACAGCACACTGATCTTGGGCGCTTGGATCCAACTTAATCTCTTTAATTGTGCCTGAATCAATATATAAATCTGAGTTGACTGTAGTTGGTAGATTTAGGTCACATCCACACCATACATTTAAAGTACTATGATACCACTTTAAGCATGGTTTCCCCTAAATAATTCTGAGAGTTTGTTAAGGATACTGAGAGTTGTTAGGCAACCCCTATTCCTCTCCCAGAGCTACAATTCCCGGAATTCCCTTGGAAAGAGGGATTGACGGTTAAACTACTCTGGAAATTGTCGCTGTGTGAGGGGAATAGGTATCATAGTGCTTTAAATGCACAACGTGAATGCGGTCACAATGCATTTTCAGGCTGCAAATGCCCCAACAATCCAGACAAAAGCTGTGAAGTGGCCTTCAGTATCTCCCGCTGGAACCGAACACGCAATGTGACTGACGAGTAAGCAAAGCCATTCCAAAGGCTCTGCATGAAGGGGGATCCCAAAAGATAAAATAACACAGTGGAATAGGAAGGGAAGGCTTAAAAACTCTGCTCTCTGAGGCAACCGAGTGGCATGTACGGTGGTATTCAAAGCCTATTTCTACCCAGGAGGACAATAGGTTGCTGACTATTCCTCTTGCCTGTTAAAAAAATAAAGAAGGGCTATTCAGACTCAGGGTGCAGTGAGCAGTCTCAATGGACACATGGCAGCCTCCCAGGAATCTTATCTTTTCTACCCAGCCTCAAATCATCAGAGCATCACAGCTGACTAATTCCCTACAATTGCCAACTCAGCAAGGCCTTGAATCACGCAATGGAAGCAAGTTAACCAGTGTGACCTCAGTTCTTTCATGGTGTCTAGCTCTCTAATATTTCTCAGGGTTGCCACACATATCTGTGAGAGGTTCCAATTGACAGTCATGTTGAAATGGGACTTGTTGCTACACTCTATTTTCCTCCTGCTCAGTTGCAACTTAGCCATTCTTCATGGTTTTGGTAACACACTCTCCCCAGCTACCCAGCTCCTCTAATTTGCTTTGGTTTACACACATTATAATGCAACACATAAGATATATACTAGTTCTCTCTCAACTATTCTAGATGGTCAAGGTCAACAGCTGCCAAGTTTTCTACCTTCAGAGAACCCTTTCCCCATCACCTGGTAGCAATCATTATGTCAGCCTGTAACAGTGAAGGTAAGAACGAGATTCATGTGAAGCCAGGCTCCTCCCTCCATCAGCTATCCCCAGACCACAGATATTACCTCTAGTCTAGATTACTACAATGCACTGTATGTGGGGCAGCAGTTGAAGGTGGTTTACAAACTGCATCTGGGGCAGAATTCAGCAGCCAGATTGCTGACCAGGTCAAAATCGTTGAAGTCTATGAAACCAACCATGGCATCACAGCATTGGCTACCAATTAGTTTCCAGGCTCAATTCAAAGTGCTGTTTTTGACCTATAGAGCCTTATGTGTCTCACACAGGCTCAAGCTCAGAATGAGTGCAGCTTGCAAGAGAGGTTAATAATACAGTGGTACTTCTAGTTACAAACTTAATTCATTCTGGAGGTCTGTTCTTAACCTGAAACTGTTCTTAACTAGAGGCGTGCTTCGCTAATGGGGCCTCTTGCTGCTGCTGCGCCGCTGGCACACGATTTCCATTCTCATCCTGGGGCAAAGGTCTCAACCTGAGGTAACTCTTCCAGGTTAGCAGAATTTGTAACCTAAAGCATTTGTAACCTGAGGCGTTTGTAACTCAAGGTACCACTTTAGTAATAATAATAATAATAATGATGATGATGATGATGATGATGATGATGATGTTTCTTTGGCTACATTCAAAATAAGAACAAGCAAGTAGTAGGTCCTCTGTGTGGGGAAGATGGAAAAATACTACTGGATGACAGAGAGACGAAGGAACTGTTCAACATCAGTAAATGGTAAAGGTAAAGGACCCCTGGACGGTTAAGTCCAGTCAAAGGCGACTATAGGGTTGCGGTGCTCATCTCCCTTTCTGGGCGAGGGAGCAGGCATTTGTCCACAGGCAGTTTTCTGGGTCATGTGGCCAGCATGACTAAACCGCTACTGGTACACAGAGGACCGTGACGAGTGCCAGAGTGCATGGAAACACCGTTTATCTTCCCACCGCAGTGGTACCTATTTATCTACTTGCACTGGCATGCTTTTGAATTGCTAGGTTGGCAGGAGCTGGGACAGAGCAACGGGAACACCCGCTGTTGCGGGGATTTAAACCGCCAACCTTTCGATCAGTGGTTTAGACCACAGTGCCTCCCGCGTCCCTTACCTGTTCAACATCTACTTTCCCTCTGCCTTTACTCAAAAGGAAAGCAGTACCCAAACTTATGAAACAGAATAACTGATGCAAGGAGGGAGCTGTAGCCCAAGACAGGAAAAGAGGTGGTAAGGGAACACATAGCTACTTTAAATGAAGGCATCTCCAGGATCTGATGAGCTGCACCCAAGGGGACTAAAGGAGCTTGCGGATGTAATCCTGAAGCCGCTGTCTATAATCTTTAAGAATTATTATAGAATTTTTGCAGACTGGAGGTGGGCAAATGTCCTCATCTTCAAGAAGGAGAAAAAAAGAGCCAGGTAACTACTGACTGCTTAGCTTGATGACGATATCAGGAAAGGTCCTAGAAAAGATAATTAAACAGTCTGTGAGCACTTAGAAAAGGATGCTGTGATTACTAAGACCCAGCATGGGTTTCTCAAAAACAAGTCATGACAGACAAATCTCATTTCCTTTTTTGATAGACTCGCAAGCTTGGTGGATCTGTGGAATGCTGTGGGCATAGCGTATCTGGATTTCAGTAAGTCTTTTGGAAAAATCCCCCATGATATTCTTGTAGAAAAACTGGTAAAATGTGGGCTGGATGAGGTCAGTGTTAGGTGGATTTGTAGTTGGTTGACTAAACTGAAATAAAAGAGTGTTCATTAACAGTTCCTCATCATCCTGGAAAACAGTGACAAGTGGGGTGCTCAGGGTTCTGTCCTGAGCCCGTTGTTGTTCAATGTCTTTATAAACAACTTGGATGAAGGAATTGAGGGGATGCTCATCAAATTTGCAGATGACAACAAACTGGGAGGGGTAGCTAATGCCACCAGACATTAGGGATTCAAGATGACCTTAACAAATTGGAGAACAGGGCACAAACTACACCAATATATGATGGGGGACACCTGGATTGCCAGTACTACATGTGAAAAGTATCTAGGAGTCTTAATAGACCACAAGCTTAACAGGACTCAACAGTGTGTTGCAGCAGCAAAAAAACTGAATGTTAGCCATGCATCTTTCATGGCGATGTGTGTCTGACTCCAGCCCTGACATGTTGAATTCAGATTCACACACTAGTTATTTTCTATATGTGTGTTGCCTATATTTAAATAAGTTATATATGCAGGTAGGTTTTTTCCCTACTATAGGAAGAACTACCACAGCCACAACAAGTTTTAGATGATACAGTAGTTTAGTAAAAAATGACAGATTGCTATCTGGCGTATTTGTATGCTGCACTGATTGCCACTATATGCTGAAGGCATCTCATCTTCTGAGGTGATTATGTTACCCTCACAATTGGCACTGCAGATGTCATAATGTAGTTCAGATCTTGAATGAACTCATTGGGAGGAACAATTCAGCAAAATCACCAGCATAACTTCCCATTTTCTGGCAAGCATATTTATTAGGGGATGAGACACACAATCACTGCACAAAATGATGATGACTCGCTCAGAAGTTCGGATACAGTGATTTTGATCAGTGCAGCTCAGAGATGGAGACTGCTTCATTCAGCCCATAATGGGATCTCCCTCGGTTGATAGTAGGCTTCCCACAATGCAGGCGGGGTATGTCCCATGAAAAGCATATACCTGTCTTTCCTGAGGACACTTTGATAGGCATGAATGTGGGCTACAGCAAACAACTGGAGGCAGAAGAAGCTGCTAGGTGCAAATGCCCCCAGAAAATTTAAAACTGTGCGTATCCTCTTTTCTTAACAAATTAACATGGAAAGGCCTCTGTTTTCTTGCTCCTGTCAGCAGAAAAGACTGAAACCATTACTTTGCAATTTTCCTGCATGTGTAGTTGGTTGATAGCAACTACTTAATCTTCATCTGTTTGTTCCACCTCCCTATTCCTGCTTTATAGAACACTTTTGTAAACATTCCCTGTAGAGCTTCACTGATTTTTATGTTTCAGAAATGATTTATAATCTCAATGGTATGCTCACTTTTTATGGTATTCTTGCCCTTAAAATTGGAAGGAAATCATAATTATGTTCCAAGCCTGAGTGCTTTACTTTGCAGGCTTTTATCTGCACCCAGGACAGGGTCAAACATATCACAAGTTAAAAGACAATGCATATTAAAAGAGAAACAATAGCAAACCACTGTGCCCATTGCTTCTAATACAGTGTTTATTTTCTTGTTTTGTGAATTGCTGATATATCCATTTGTTTTGCTTGCCAAAGTAATTCTTTATCCTTCATCAATAGTTTATGCTGTGGAGGTGGGGGACCTCTGTTTCTTCCTTACACAAGTCCATTTTTGATACATGTCACTGAAGATCCAGTTGCTGTTTCACTGCCAGAATTTGAGATACATTACACATAAAAACACAATGATGGATAGGAAGCTGGAAGGAGGGAGAGAGAAAAGGTACTGGGAATGTGTGTACCCCTGCCTACCCCTCTGTCCTTCCCACCTGTCAGTTCTGGTAGATCTGCCTCTAGCTTAAAATAATGACTGCTGAATTATGGAACATAGGAAGCTACAATATATTGAGTCAGATCATTGGTTCACCAAGCTCAACATTGTCTGCCTACACCGACTGGCATTGTCTCTTTAAGGTTTCAGAAAGGTATATTTGCAGATCTACCTGGAGATGCCAGGGACCTTTTGCATTCAAAACATGTGCTCTGCTCGTGACCTATAACCCCTGCTTGATCAAATTTAATGATCAACAACTCAGCCTACAAGTCTTTTAAGCTGATATACTTGTATTTAAGCCCATTTATTTGCCCTGAAACTAGTTCTCATGCAATTCAATTGCTTAGCTGGTTTGTAGATTGGGCCATGATTACGTTTTTCTCTTATTGCTTCTTTTAACTCCTATAAATTCGTAAGGTGAATTTGATGACTCCAATATTAATGTTCTAAAAAGAAAAAAGGATAAAACTTCATACTACCTATTTTTCATCATGCTCTAACACTTGTACCTTGCGAAGTAATTTGCAGTACAAATGCTACAATAGTTAAGTCATAAAAAAGACATTTCCCGGGTTTTTTTCTAGGATGAAACAGAAATTAAGCATGGCTGAAAGTCTAAAAAAATAATTTTGATAAAATTAGCTCATTTTGTCATCTTCTGATGTGTTCAATTATTCCTTAGTGAGATAAACACCATAAAATAGATAAGGACTGATTGAATAGCCCTACTTAAGTAATGCCCCACTTTTTTTTAATACCTCTTGGCAAGAAGAGGATATAAATAGATTTTTACTTCCCATGGCAGAACATTAAGTGCTGTGCAAGTTGAGTATGCTTTTTAAAGCATCAAACATCATTGGAGGTAAATGCCCAGGATATTCAGTACATAAATAAAACTAACACAGACCTGGGCAAACATTTTAGGAGTTATAAATCCATAATCTTTACAAGAACATAGGAGCAACCAGTTACAAGCATGTCACAGCCTCTCTAATTTGTTAACTATTCTAACTGAGATGTCATGTGATTCAAGAACACAGGAAATAGTCTATAGACTTGCCACCGCATGGTCTCAACCTATAGGGATAATACCTGGCTCAGCGGCAGCAAATGCCATGCTTTTAAATACTTCCATCAATCCTCATCATTGGCCTTGCTGGCCAGAAGTGGCATGACCTGGAGACCACCAACAACTAGAGGGTCACAAGTTCCCCATTATTGGTATATCTGGATGTGGCGATCACACAGGGTCCCTGGACGTTTGATGGTCTATTGATCCCTGTGCCACCATTATGATCACTTTGCCACTGCCACCAACCTGTTTCTCTCGGGTACACACGGAGTCCAGACAGTTGTTAACATTAACTAATAATCAAGTTTATTTTTATAGGCATGAACAAGTTTAAGGTTTCAATTAATTTTTCTTGTCAGTTTCTTAATCCTAGTTTCTCTACTGTCCTATACATTCCTAACAACTTCAAACTGATTATCCCAACTATCTATCTGACTCCACCTAACAGTTCCTCTCACTCTCTCACAACACAACTCGACCAACCCACAGACTTATCCTCCCTCTTCCTTCTCCAACTCCCAACTCTCAACTGACTTCCACACCACTCCAACCCTAACTCTGACTTCTCCCCTTGGGTTCCCACTGGCCAATCACGCCACACTCATTTAACCCTTTCCTTATGACCCACCTAGGTGGCAAATGCCACACTGGACCTGCAATGTTAGTGTAGAAACCACAAAACTGTATCAATATTTCTCCATATTTCTGTATAGAAACTGGATTGCACTCATCTTTTCAGATTTATGGATTCCATCTTGGATGCACCTTCATTACAGTCAACCTAAAAGTAACCATTCTCCCTACCCCTATTTATGGAAAGAGCAGAACAATATGAATGATTGCCGCTTTTCATTCTGGTTATTATATGTTCTGATGAATTGCTTTTCTAAAATAGTTTTGTTTCTTTTTAACCAAGAAGAATAATTTCTTTTTTAATTATACAGCAATGCAGAAAGGTAAAAATAAGCTTTGCATTTAAAATTCTGGAAGATGAAAAGTTACAGCTACAGAATGTGATGCTGTAGAACAGTCCAATTGCCAGATGAATAATTGCACTCTGCATTAGGATGGCAAGTCAAGCTGTTAAGATCACCGCCATTGTTAGAATGCAGTTACTCTTTGATACAGCAGTACTTCCTATTGGCCATCTTTGATTTAAGTCACTCCTGAATCTTTGGCACATCTGCATATATCTGCAATGATAAAAGAGCAATCAGCTATTGAGGTAGATTTAACTGGGGGAGGGGCATAATACTGAAATAGATTACCAAATGAAATATAGTTTGTACTGCTAGACTAATGAATTTAATTCATTGAAATAGAGAGTAGCATCACAGCTGACAAATCTTCCAGAAGTCTTCCTTGCCAGGTAGGTTTAGGCTTTTCTAGATATATTCTGTATTCTACAATATTTATTTATTTATTTATATTTTTTAAAGATTCAGATCTAACATTCTATGAGCCTAACTACTAATATTTATGCTCCTCATTGAGAGGGGTCTTTTAGCTGTTTCACTGCCTTAGTGACAATAATATTTTCAAAAGAAATGCTTCATAGACCATTTCTTAATTTGGAAAATTCCCCAGTCACCCAATCTTCCAGAGCCAGTAAACTTGTTTTCTGATGCTAGATACACGTGTTTATTTATCTACTTCTGGAAAATATACATATTTATTTTTTCTCCTGAAAAAATCACATGAACACCCATATTCCTTAGCTCAATTTATGCTTATGGTTTAACTGTGTGTCAGGAGCAGCCCAAGCCATTTTCCTGCCTGAGACAAAGGACATGATGTTGCATTCACTGTTCTGTGCACAAAATCTGACTAGGCTGGTAGTTGAATCTTACTTCAGCCCTGGTGTTGAAGCAAAGTCCCCCACTGCACCCTAGGGCAGCAAGCTACCTTCGGGGCTACAGGACAAACCACACAGCACAACATCTTAGCCACTTCCTGCCCCCCTGAATTTTCCGTCTGAGGAAGCTACCTCACTTTGCCTCATGGAAGGACTGAGCCTGCTGTGTGCATGGTGCTCTGCGTAGATTCTGGGTAGAAAACATATATCACACTGCAATTTTGAAATAAATGTACTTGAGTGAACAATATAAAGTCAATAGGTGGTGGCAGCGGGTAATTAAAGGGAATTCTGTACTCAGTAGAGTATCTGATGTGCTGATCTTAATGACCACCTGAGGGCTTGCCTTTGCAAGGGACCCTGGGAGCCTCACATGGTTCTTGTCCATTATCTTACTGTTTCCTGATTACTTGGCACATCTTGGAGCTGTTCTATCACTGGGAACTTATGGTTTTAGCTGCACATATGGTTCTCAGTCACACAGGCATCTCTTTTCTTTGGATGCTGTCCAATGTCTTTTTCTTATCATTTTCCTGTGGTGAAGGTTTCATGTTAATGTTCCCTTTCCCCTTGTAGATAGATTCTGAAACAGTTTGGGATCATTCTTTATGCCTGATTATATAAAAATTGATCACGTTAGGATGCATTTACAGAAAAGCCTCACCATGGGAATGTGGCAGTAAAAAAAATTTCTTCCTCTTCCTCTCATGAACACACACACACACACACACACACACACACACACACACAATTTTAGAGGTTTACAACGTAATGGCATTCCAAGCACGGTTTGCAAAATTTCAAAATGCAGTATAACAAATTCAAAGCCTGCAAATTAGGAACATATAAAATATACTAAAAACAGTAAAATCAATATGAGCAGCATAAAAAGAACAAACTCAACCATGAAAAAATTGAATTAAAAAGCCTGAACAAATAAAAAAGGCATTGCCTAGTGTCAAAATGACATCAGAGTAGGCACCTGGTGAGCATACTTGCAAAGTTCATGCCACCACCTTTCTGATGAAAGACAACAAAATGTCTCTCTTTGAAGTCCTACTTAGTAAAATTTACTTAGTTTGGTAGTAACTGTGTGAAGAAACCAAGCAGACAACAGAAATATAAGACCAAGCTGCATATTTTCCTTTCAACAATTGATAATGCAAAGGCATCTCAACTTAAGATTTATATCCAATGCATAAGTAACCTTTGAGTTTGCACCCAGACTTTATTTCAGAGTCTATGAGATATTTTTTCTTACATAAGGTTCTGGTTCAGGCCTCCCCCTCAGGAAATATCTTCCAGCTTGGATGTCTGAGTCATATTGTGAATCATTGCACCTGGAAGACAGCACATCTCCTGTTACCTTCACACACTGCTGCCTCAGTCCCCCTTACTATGGAGTCTCCTACCACCACCACACATCTCTTCCTCCTCTGAGGAGAGGCAACACTTGTTCTGTACTGTACTTTGCACAGCCACCTCAGTGTGTTCTGAGGTCTGCAATTGTTGTCATAGCTCCTCTGGCCCATAATCAGTGTGTGAAGTAAGGCATGGAATCAATTTTGTAGCTTTGGTGACACAGCCTGACTCCTGGTAGTCTTTCTTCTGTGTGACATGTTCCTCCAGGGGATCATCTCCTGCAATGGGTGACCTTCCTCCTCCCTAAGGGCACCCTGCCTGCATTGCTGTTCCAGGACAGTCCAGTCTGCTCTATCAAGAAGGTCATCTCCTCAACTTGCCCGAAGTGTGGCTGGGCGGACAACTCTATCCAACATGCAAATGAGAGAAGCATGCTGAGTATGGATGGTAAATTTTTGCTACACTTTCTGCCTCCTCCGCTGGGTGGCATATGTTCTTTTCTCTACAGCTTTACATAAATGTATTGCAAATTTATGCGGCAGGGTATTACTTGGGTTGGGCCAGATGAAACAACAATGAGGGAAGCAAAAAGAGTTACATGTTTTCTTCCTCTCCCCCATATTGGGTAGAAGCTCAAATAAACTAGTAGCTTTTCAAATAGTTTGGCTCAGACTGCTCACACCTCAAGATCTTGGCTTATTTCAATAAGACTTCTTGAGACGTCTTGGCTTATTTCAATAAGACTTCTTGAGACGTCTATCAAGGTCACAACACCTAAGAAAACCAAGATGGCAACAAAGTTGTATTTCAAGAGCGTCATGTCTGAGATTGCTCAACACAGAAAAGAAGGGAACCACAAATCTGAATCGAGTTGAAGCTGCATAAATGCTACATAAAAGGATACCCCCAGTTTGGAAGCCCTATACTAAGGAAAGGGACTTTTGCCCACGAAAATGCACTTGATCCTGTTGGTGGAGAGACTTGCCATTTTTTGTGAAAGCTTTTTAAAACCAAAGTGGAATGCGACATCTTATATGATAGCAGCTCCTTCTATCACAGATAGAACTATTTATTTATTTCGTAAAAATTTATACACTGCTTGACGGTATAAAGACATCAAAGCAGTTTCCAAAATAAACTTTATTAAAATTGCCTCAACTTTCTAAGAATCTGGGTAGGCTTGTCTAAATAAAAATGTTTTATGCAGGTGCCAAAAAGAATACCTTGAAGGCACCAGTTTGATTTCAAAAGAGGAATTATTCAGGTGGGGTTTGCAGCACATTTTCTGATGGTTTCAATTCACCGTTGGATCAGGGCCTGAAAGAGTTAATGCTCAACATTACTTTAGGCTACATGTTTTGTGTGATTGGCAGCTTGATGCTTCTCTCCACAAAACAAAGGCACCTGGAAAATAATATATGATAAAATGTGAATAATGGCGGAAATCTGAAAAATAAAACACTTCTGTCCCATTATTCTGCAAAGCATTTTGCAGGGAAGCTTTCAAAAACAGAAATCTTCCATTTGTGTCTTTTTTATTGTACATAAAAAAATATCCTCTCCTAAAACAATGAAGCTTTATTTTTAAGATACATCCCTATGTATATAGTTGTGTGTTATGAGATAAGTGTTTTCTCCAACCTGTAACTTAAACATATGCAGTGAAATGTTAAAATTTGCAACTTATTTGATTGTACTTACTAAAACAGCAGCAAAGATTCAGCAATATTTACTCCCTGGATAGACATTTATAAAGGTATGTGTACAGGAAGTGTTATGCTGTATTCCTGCACAGGCACTGACATGCATCCTGCCCTCCATCCCATTCAAAGAGTTGGCATGTAGAGAGATTCAGCATCTACTAGAGAGGCTCACTTAACCCATGCAGGCTTACCACTGTACCTTTCCGGAGAGAAAGCAGTATAAAGGGCTTAATTTTCCAGGTGACCCTTGTATGAACAACAAGATCTCCCTGAGTTCTAGTCCTGTGTTTATAACCATTATTTCAATGCATGCAATGTAGGGCTACTCTTCAGCCTGGTTTGGAGACTCCAACTGATAGAAAATGCTGTAGCTAGAAAGTTGATGGAGACAGGCTACCACCAGCACACAACTCCTGTGCTCAAAAGCATGCACTGGCTACTACTGGGCTAGTTCAAGGTTCTCACATTAATTTACATGGGCCTTAGCAACTTCTGTCCAGGATACCTTAGGGATTATCTTCTTAGCTCGTATCTACCATAGAGTTGCCATATTTCAGAGCTTTTTGGGGGCTTTTTAAAAAAAACAAATTCTCAAAAAAACCCCAACCCACGAGTTTTTGAGTTATTTTTAATGAAATTTGCCAAAATCTACACTTCCAATATGGCTGCCATACATCCAGATTTTTACGGACATTACAGTGATTTCCACCCAGACGCTGTTTACGAGGGCCGAATACTGGGTATAGCAACCCTATTCCCAACTCGAGAATGGAAAGCGAAATACCAGTGAACAACAAAAGAGGTTTAAAGATGTTCTCAAGGCAAATCTTTAAGAATGTAGTTTAAGCACTGATAACTGGGAAACACTGGCCTGCGAGCACTCCAATTGGAGAACAGCCATTACCAAAGGTGTTGTGGACTTTGAAGAAGCACAAACTCAGGGCAAAACCGAGAAACATGCTAAGAGGAAGGCACGTTTGGCAAACCCTCTCTGTAATCAACTCTTGCCTGGAAATATATGTCCTCACTGTGGAAGGACGTGTAGATCCAGAACTGGCCTCCACAGTCACTTACCGACTCACTGTTAAGACTGTGCTCATGAAAAACAATCTTACTCACCAAAGAAGGAGAAGAAGATGGCATCCCTAATATACCAGGAGCTGTGAGTTCAATATTGTGGGCCTAGTTTTATTGAGCTCCCTTCCAGTTGAGGATGGACAGTCCCTCTTGCTGTTGAACATCTTGAAGTTACTGAAGACTTTTTATTATCATTCCAGCAGGCTTTTAAATTTAATTTTGATTGTATAGCTTTAACTCATGTTGAGTTTCATTGTGCTGAATCCCATGCACACCAGTAAAAGATTACTGTGATTAAGCAGTATACAAATGGTCTAAAGCAGTATACAAGATGTCCATTGTCTAAATGGAGGAGGAGCCTAAGAACTTCTCCTCCACCTTCCCTGGGGCTACTTAAGACCTTGAGCACTGAGCATAGGCAGAAGCAGGAAAGTCTAGGTAAGGGACCTATGCCCAGAGCTCCTCAGGAGACCATCAGTTGCCATTAGAGGACTCTATTGCTCTGCATTTTATACTGCTTGTTTATTTTAGTATTTTAAAATTGTAGACTGCCTTGATCGACGGGTGGTATGCATATGTTTATGAGTATATAGTTAAGTCAGGAATGGTCAAAGTAAAGGGCAGAAGTAATTGTATATCAAGCAACTATGGAAACAAGGCTGGCCAATCTCAGATGGCTTATAGACTTTCTTTTTTTGCTCCTACCTGTGGTGAGCTCCTTAGCACATCTGATCTAGTAGGCTTTGAGTCTACTGCCCATCAGATGATGGGTGGCAAAACTGATGCTTCCTTTCCTTTGCCTGTGCATAATCAGGCTTTCAATTGTACCTTATCCTCAACAGTTGCATCTCTTCATGCCCCACACCTGACGTCACATGGTGGCACCATTTTTTTGCATTCGCAGCACTTTTTGAGTAAAACTAGAATGGGAATACTTTGACAGGGGTAATAAGATCACAGAACTGACACAGAGCAGTGTAGAGATAATAGCGAAACTATAATGATTGAACTTGACCTTCTAGTGAAAAAGCATATGGATGACATGGATTTTAGGTAATAGCTAACATTGCAGATTCTTCCAAGAAAGCAAAATTGCAGGTGTTTTTTTTATATATACCAATTCTTGCCTAATGAATAGCTATGACTTAAGTGTCTGGCAGTTTAACATCTCTTTCATTTCCTTCAGAGGATGTGAAGGGAGTGGAATAATGTTTCATTTTGTAACAGGAAAAGCTGACACGGAGCTGTCAGACATTTCAGCTCAGCTAATCTTCCGTCGAAAGTGCAATGCTGCCTGGCTTCTGCCTTTCCCAGAAGTTTATTGATTAGATGTTTGGCAGATAAACAAGTGACATCACTTCTGCTAGGCTGCTGGTTGCAAAGCAAAATGAGTGTTCCAAGCAGCCTGGCTCAAGTTATATTTATTCATATAATAACAAGATTCAGCAGAACAAACAAAACATTCGTCTGGTAGCTGCAACACACAACATACCGTCTGGTGTATGGCACAAAGGGTTACATCAAAGTCAGCTTAATAATAATAATAATAATAAGTTTGCAAACACCAGTATTAATTCTTGCATCATCAGGATAGGTCCCTCAGTGATGAAGTAGCCGCTTTTGTTCCAAGTGCATCTGACAACCAACTGTTTAATTGAATAGAACTAATACAGCTTGATACATTGTGAGTCCAGGAGTACATAACAGCTTCTTGAATATTTAAATGGACTATGTCAAGGCAGTAGCAAATATTGTACTATATTAGCATGATTAATGCCGTTAGTTATTTACAGCTACAGAAAGGGAGGAAAAGCCTTTCTAGCTGCACGTGAGACTTCCAAGGCTTTTGTTATTTCCACCTTATTTAGCATCCCTTGTCTGCCCTTACTCTGAGAAATGGTGTTAATTTGTCAATGGAATGTCTGCACAATCTCCATATTGAATAAGAGGCTAGTTAAAAACACAGTTTCATACATCATGCAACTTTTTAGTAATGGATTTCATTACCTTATTGTTGTGTTTGGATTCCCGCCACCCCTCCCTAATGGATTGTGCCAATTTATTTTTATAGCCTAGGCACGTGTGAAAGAAAGTTATATGGTGCTTTGTGCTTGTTCAAGATGCATCTGTGGGAAAAGGAGCAAGGATAGAACAGATTGATGGGCAATAGCCAAATTAATAAGTGTATATTTTTGTTATCTAGATACTGTGAATAGACCTGCCACTGAGTAATAATGGATGAGCATGGTTTTTAATAAAATAACATTAAGGGATAAATCCTGTGGTCTCTATGTTACTGGGCTAAGCCCAGTCAAGATCCCCCCATCCCTGAAATAATTACTGGGACAAGGGAACTGGGCCAAAGCGTACACTTTCTCTGAGACCAGTTCTTTCATTCCTCTGTTGAACAAGCTGAGGGTTAGAAACCTGTAGTGCCTCTGCTACTAGAGATATTGCCCAGAAGAACTGATGTATGTGTGCATATACACAAGCCTTGACCATGGTGGTATCAGGAGGTGGAGATCATTCCAGCCCCCCTTACTTCCATGAGTTGGAAATCTCTGCTACTGATGGAGACAGTCTCTTACCTTGCAGAAGTCACCCAGTTTTGTGTCTTCATCCTCTTCATGCAGATAGTGAAGTTGAAATAGATATTTTAAGAGACCAATACCCCAAATTCAATTCCAGCGGGGAAATGCACTGCATTAAAGCCTTGTAATCATTGTCCCTTACTAACTTACATGCTGTGCCCAGGAGCACAATACAGCATAATTGAAGTCAGCTCAAAATCAATATTGGCTTGAGTCACGGTCTCGGTGGGCCTAGTTGCAGGATAGCTTGTTGCTACCCTAATTTCTTTGTTACCTGGAATACTTGAATAAACAGATAGGGTTTTGGTGCCAATGGGCATCCATAATTTTGCAGATAATAAAATTAAACAAAAGTGAAATGACAGCTGCTTTCTATTGAAGTTTGGACAGTCCCCCTAGAATATTTTATGTTATCAGCTGGAACTTAGAGGGGAAAGCTTCTTTAGCTTATCTTTGATGCTAGTTAAAAGGCTGACTGCATTGTATCACTTTTTCGATAAGGGACAGATATTTAACATCAATTTCTTCAGCACCAGAGAATATGCAAATAGAGCTCCTTGCCTCCTGGAGGGGTGAAATTCATTTTGAGTGCAGCATCTCAGTGTATTGTGGCTTTCTGGTTTGTTTTGCTTTATTTTGGGGTTCTTTGCTTAAAATGCTAGTAAGCTCTTTCTTGCTTTCTTCACATGTGCACCTTGAGTTGTTTTAGAGGCGGTGTTTAAACAGATTCAACAGTGAGAAATTCATGAAATAAGACACTTTACAAGTTCTGATAGGTTAGTCATCCATGTGACAAATGGCTAAAATTAATCATTTTGTAGAGATCATTGATTCAGTAGTCCATTCTCATTCATATTCACTTTTCCATGAGAAGAAGAAGCACCTATGTATTCTTATGTATAATTTGCTTTTTATCTTTTATCACACACACACACACACACAGAGAGAGAGAGAGAGAGAGAGAGAGAGAGAGAGAGAGAGAGAGAGTCCCAATACACATTATCAATCTTTATTAATATCTGTGAAGAGGTTCCCTCTTTCAGGGTGTGAGCTCCCCATGAAAGAGGGGCAAGTGGCTTCTTATGCTCTATGGGTTTTGCTTTCTGGAACCAATTCTGAGGGAGAGCTGCCTATGCTCCAGTTCTGCACATTTTCAGTCAGCGATAAAAAGCTTTTAAAGTTTTGTGTCAGCTTTACTTATCTTTTTATGAGAAAGCATTGTATTTTAGTAGCATCCAATTATCCTCTCCTCTAAAAGATAATTTAATCTTTGTAATCGACTGTTATTTGTATTTTAATATCGATGACTGTGATATATATTTGTTGTGCTGGAATTGGTGTTCTGCAAAATTGTTTTATGACTGTAAACCAATGAGAGACTTTTTTTTTATTAAGTGGGGTTCAAATGTACTAAACTGAGTCACATTAACTCTGTTTTTTCTGTTTATGGGAGATGTACACAAATAGCACAACTGTAACTATGCCTACATGGAAGTAAGTCCTGTTGAATTCAATGATGCTCGTTCTCAGTTAAATGGGATTAGGATTTCAGCTTTAAAAGAAACACAATTATATCCCTAGCAAGTGTCAAAAGCATAGGACTACAGGAGAACATCAGCCCTGTGAGCCTGATCTGAGACATGTTAAACCTGCATTCGTATATTAATTCCTAAACGTATGAAGTCTTCGTGAGGATCAGTTCCCCAATAGAACTTATTAGGATCGAAGGGTTTGAACCAAGCCTAAGAGCACCATTTCTGATGGAGTCCATCGTGTTACTAAAAGAAGGCTAGTGTTATGCCACACAAAGCAGTGCACCTTGTAAGTGCCTTGTGACCTTGAAATAAATAAATGTGGAGGTTGCTAGACCTCTTGTTACAGAGGGTTTGCAGAATATGGATGTATTGTCTGTTAGTGTTTTATTGGAGTTAGTGGGATGGAAAAGGCTGGCATATGTCACAGGATATTAATTCACTACTGGATAACCAGCTTGATAATTTCTCATTCCTATACTACAGGGGCAACTTGGGCAAGCAACCTCAAGCTTAAGAGCCAAATATGAGGCTCAAGGGCTCAAGCTTAAGGGCTGTTTTCATGTCTCACCTCCTGCAATTGTCCTGCTCTGCACCCTCTCTGAGTGATTTTTCCAGGCTAGAATGTGTCCTTGATCTGTGATATTGCACCTTGCTTGACTGGATGGAGAAGTGTGCAAGTGTGACTGTGTATACATGCAGAAACCACTGACTTTTACACTGGCTGCAATGTTCCCTACTGTATAAAAATAAAAATCAGATCTATTCTGTCTGCTTTTGCTTCTGGCTCTGCCCATCACTGCCCACCTATGAAGGTTGCCCACAAGAGGATTCACTTTTTCATGGGTAGAATTGTCATTGCAATCTATAGTTAAAAGATATTTTTTTTAAAGCAGAAGTCAGCAAATGTGTCCTCTTTTTTGCTTTTCAAAATATGTCAACCTTAAAAAATGCAACAAATACAGTGATGGTCGCACATCCATGGGCTGAAAATAATCAACAAAATCTCGAAATGGAATGGAAGATCCCTAATTTCTGGCACACTGAAATGTATTCATTAAGACACATTGCCATAAACATGTCAAATATTGGTTATGATTCACTGGATAGGTTGCCATATTAAAAAAAGTAAAAACAAATGTGATTTTTTGATTGACTTGCTTAAGAGCCAGGAAAAAGCGCTGCCTTTCAGAAATCACCCCCGGACGTCATTTCTGCCTTTGAAATCCCGGTAATGCACATATTACCGTATTTTTCGCTCTATAACACGCACCCGACCACAACACGCACATAGTTTTTAGAGGA
Source organism: Podarcis raffonei (assembly GCF_027172205.1). Lineage (NCBI taxonomy): Eukaryota > Metazoa > Chordata > Lepidosauria > Squamata > Lacertidae > Podarcis > Podarcis raffonei. The sequence goes on from NC_070610.1 coordinate 53,249,113, forward strand.
GGAAAACAAGAAAAAAAATATTCTAAACGAAACAGCGGATGTATGATTTTTGTGGTTCATGCTGCGGCCACAGACATGTGATCTGACGGTGAGTTTGGGGTAGCCCAATGCAAAAATCCTGAGAATCCATGTGGATCTGTGCTTTGTAACCACATTTTAAGTGGGGAGGGAAGGAAAAGCACTCAAGGGACAAGGGACACGCATGGGGTGGGTGGAGAAGGATGCTGTTAATAATTCAGAAGAGGGGTATAAGAGGAGAAGGCTCCTCTCCTCTCCCGCTTTGCTCCTTTAAAGCAAGCAGGCTCTCTGTCCCTCTTTCCTCCCCACTCAGCTGCTCTTCTCCTGCTTTGCTGTTTCAAAGTGAGCCACGGAGGAGGGAAGGAAGGGGAACCATGGATCCTCTGCTCATGACTGCAGCAGATCCCCCCGCCATCCATAGGCATTCGCTCCATAACACGCACAGACATTTCCCCTTACTTTCTAGGAGGAAAAAAGTGAGTGTTATGGTGCAAAAAATACGGTATGTATAATTTTGTTTCTTTGAAAATGAATATTGTGGTGTTTCATGCTGTTATTCTACCTCGATCAAAACAATTGTTTTAACCACTTGTGCTATTACGGCATTATCTATGCCAGCTAATGAATTTGAATGAGGCATTTATGCATAACTCATAGATTCTATCTAGAGATCAATCTTCTGCCATTTCCTAGTTGTGAGGAAAATGTTAAATTATCCTTAATCGTTCAAGTTACCCTGGTACCGGTGAAATTCTTACATTTTGCTCACCTCAACTAAATAACATTGATTTTCACTGCATTAACATTTTGCATTTCCTCTTGAAGAGTTGCCATGCTAGTTTAATATTGGTTCCATTAGGGAAAAATTAATATTTGTTACACTCGATGGAAACAAAATACAAATCTGATACAAATATATTGGAGAAATATATGATAAAGAATCACTATTTTACTTGAACCAGAAATGAATTCTGACTCAGAAATTCTTCTGTGCAATAAGAGGCTTGGATTGGGCCCCAAACTTCAAGATATGTATGCATTTTCTCTATACAGCAAACTTTCCTCTGCAGCACGTGCAGAAACTACCATCTTGATCATTGGATTCTGAAATATACTCGGAGTCCTGCAGTGATTTCATGCTCTTTATTGCAGCTTGTAGAACAGTGATTGAATTTCCCCCTTAACCTCAGGCCTTTATATACATTATTTACACAATGAGTCCTGTCTGATTGGCTGATTCTGCTTCCCTCCTGGAGCCTGATTGGTCTCCTGCAAGCTAATCAGTTGTTGCATTCTAGGATCCTACCTGCCTATTATATAACAGATTCACTATTGGTCTCGTCCACTCAATCCACAAGAGCCTGTCTTCACATGCAGTGGAAGCCCCTAACTTACTGAGGCTTTGAGACCCATTGGCTACTTTCACATGATTTAGTTGGCCAGTTGGTTTAAGTATTGTATCACATACCCACATGAGCAGTTCTGACCATTATGCTCATGAATAAAAACATAGTGTGTGGACAGTTATGGATATTGGCCAACCTCCATGTTTAAACTGGTATAGATATAGATGAATAGGCCCATTGGAAACAATGGGTTAGATTCAGTTCTTGCATCACTGCTGTCAGCGCTGCCCAAGGTCCCAGCTCACACAAGACCAACGCTGCTTCTTGCTCAAGTTTAAAAGTCTTTATTGAAGTTCAGTCTCATTTCCAGACGTGCAGCGCGCAACGCTACATCTATCCGTCAGACCGTAGAAGTCCCATCTGAATCTCCGCCCCCCTGACACCAGCTTAAGATTCTAGCTTTACTCCACCTCTTCCTCTGTTCCTTCTTTCTCTGGGTCCTTCTGCTAGTCGGAGTCTCTGCCCTCCGAGATTCTTCTGACGCTGATTCTCCCGACTCCTCCCCCCCCTCTTTCGGGCTTTAGGACCTGGCTCCCAATCCGGGTTTTCTGCTGTCCCGCGCTCCTCCACATTTGAACTTGGCGCGCGCGCGCGCGCAGCCTCCCACTTTCCTTCTGACCGTTACACTTGTGTCACTGTTCCCCCTTTCGGGGAGGCTAGCTGGACCTGGCCTTCCCTCCGTCTCCCCACTCCCCGATGGAGGAGAAGCTGGTCCTGACTCACGTGACTCTTCCCCCCCACTGTGCTCTGGTGGGGAAACTGGCCCTACTCCTCCGCTGCTCCTTTGGTACTCCCCTCTGGTTCCTTGTTTATGGATCGTCCCCTCTGGGATTCGCCTCGCCCTTACCATAGGCGCCCTCTCCTGGGAATCTTCTGATTCGCTGGAGAAGCTCATGGAATCTCTCGGTCCACTGTCATATTCCCCTACGCTCCCCTCTGATTCCTCTCCTCCGCTCTCTATCTGCTCTCTCCCCTGCTCTTCTGCTCCTGAGCCTCTGACAACTGCCTACTCCTATTTGGAGGGGTGATGGATTGTGGGAGGCATGCAGGAAAGGTTCCAGGGGAGATTTGCTCCTACAAATGCCCCTGCCTTTATACTGCTGCTGATCAGGAAATGTGTCTTGGGAAAAAAATGCATTTCCTAGCACACTATGCAGTACTACCATTGTACTGGGTTAAATCACTTGCCCATCTAATGTAGTATTGTGTTGGGTGGTGGCTCTTCAAGGTTTGAAACAAATATATTTTCCAGGCTTGTTAGCTGCAGGAGGGCCGAGTTTGCCTATGCCTGTTCTACAGCATTTTTGGGGGTGGGGTGGGGCTATTGTTTTGTTGTTTTTGTTTTAATTACTTATTTGTGTTTCTATCTTGTATTTTTATTCTGTGAACTGCCCTAAAATCTTTTGATGAAAGGCGGTAAATAAATCTAATAAATAATATTTGCCTTGAATGGTTTTTTTAAAATAAAAAAATACTAATAATTTTTAAGAGGTAGGCAAAATAATGTACATTCTAGACTGTGAACAAAGATGCACTGGGGTGTGTATGGGATCTTGAAAAACAGTTTTTAGGCTCAATGTTTTAAAGAACAGTACAGCAATTCTTATTGTACAATGTTTACACTGTTTGTGCTACATTAAAGACTTGGAACAGTATGAACTGCCTCAAATTATATATTTTTTCCATCTCATTTGAGGCTCACTCATTACTGGCAGAGGGAAATGGCTGTTTCATATCAGAGATGAAAATTAATTATTTAACTCTGGCTTTGTTTTTCTTTGCTCATATATATCCCCCTACCTTCCCCTCCCTTTTTTTTTAAAAAAAGGGAAGTACTTTTAAGTAAGGAGAGAGTTCTATATTTTAAGAGTTGCTTTTATATAGGGCCTCTTTTTTATACATTGCTTTTATATAGGGCCTCTTTTTTCTTTTTCTTTTAAAAAATATCATGATGTGGTGAGCTCTGTTGAGATAACACAGGTCGTACCTACATATAAGATGGAAATATGTGTATATGAGTCCCACATACGGATGGAAAAAATATTTGTCAAGAGAGAGGAGTTGAAAAACACCTCTCTTGCTTCAACAATTATGCCCCATTTCTAGTCTAATTTAGACACATTTTAGTCTGGCTCATGGTAATTGATGGCACCCATCAGGACAACATTACTTCCTTGATTTCATCCTCTATCTCAAGATCATCCTCAACATTTTATTCAGGAAGACAAAAGTGCTTCTCCAGTACTAAATTACTGTTGATGTCTATTATTGACCACCCGCAGCCATTTTGTGGATGAGTCTATGATACCTTTTGGGATTTCCAGCTTATTGGATTCTATGTCCTCTTAAATGTTCAGAGCAGCACCAGAGCTTTTTTTTTTTTAACTTTCCAGAACTCAGTTCTGGCACTTATCAGGTGGGCACCATAAGAGAAGGGAGGCATTCATAGTGAGTTCTGGCACCTCTTTTTCTAGAAAAATAGCACTGAGCAGCACCATATTCAGGGCATCATTTCTTGTCCTTCATAAAATGTTTGTATCCTGAGATAACCACGTTCCCCAGGTTCTCTCCGTTCAACCTGGTTGATGTAATGTCCACTTTATGCTCTGCTTCAAAACCCAGCACTCCAACTTCACCATCTAGGCTTGGAGACTTCTAGTGTTAGCACATAAGCACCTATACACAGTGATTCTAAATGGTTTTGCTCATGCATTATATACTATGGCACTTGGACCTCTTTAAACTGCTCTGATCTCCGTCTGCACTTTCATTGCCTGGTTCTACACCTGTCTCATTTGGATCACCATAAACATTTCCGTTTTCATCCCTTAAGTGTGATTTATCCCGTACTGGGTGCTCCTCAGCTCCTGTCAGCTTTCTCCTAGTGATCATAGGAGACAATCTCCTTGTGGCATCATCCTATAATTTGGGTTGACCCAAATCTTATTGAGGGAGGGCAGAAGTGTTACCATTTGCACCTGCAAATAAGTGACAACGCTAGCCACATCAATTGCTGGCAGGATGACAGAGCCCTATGGACGGTCTGCTGCAAAATGGCTTGTTTTTTCTGCTCTCCCGTGGGATACTTCAGTGCTTCCCTATCACTCTGTGCAGCCAAGTGCTGACAAGCGACTTTATATGTACTGACACCAGGCACATCTAGCTATCTGAGAAAGGAGGCACTATCAGTTAAGCTTGCCATCAGCTGTAACAGGGCCAGGCTTTGTCATTAGGACTTTTTTTTTTAGTTTTAGTGTTGCCCTGTATCTGTCACCAAGATTCCTTCTCTGGAGACAAAATCGTCCAAACATAAGGATTTATGCAGGGCAGCTGCTGATGTATGTTTGTTGGTCTTCATCTCCCTTTGTTACTTACACACACACACTGCACTTGCAGAAACACAAGCAAGCATCGGACACACACACAGTCAATATTACATTTTGAAGATAGCAATAGCTCTCACACCCTTTTAAATGGAGCCATTTGCTCACCAACAGCTCTCCAATTAAAGCCCTACTTAGGAATTGTAACTTTAACCTGAGTAATACTGCATTTAGCCACAGGAGATAAGCAGAATTTCCAGTGAGAATATATGTAACAAGCCCATTGCAGAAAATGAACAGGAATCTGGCTGATAAAGGTAGCCGCAAATGTAATTTTACAAAAGTCACGAATAATTTCCATGTACTAATGAAAAAAAAGTAGAAGGCACATCCTGAGTATGGGAATATGGCACCTGTAAATCCCTCTGACAGCCCAAATAACCCTTCACAAGATCATAGGGATGGATTTATTGTTACACTTCTATCCACAGAAGGAGTCTATGTCAAGGCACCTCATGAGAAGAAGAAGCGTAGAAGCATTTGTTTTTATTACTTTACACCAGAGTGTTGTGCAATATTTTGTACAAGCAGAAGTGTAAGAACTGATATAGAACCTATCACCATGAGAATGTTGTCTTATTATTATGAGCGGAACTGTAGCTATTGTATTGGTTTATCTTTGGGCAAGTTTTCTGCGATTTGTCAAAGGAAGATACATATTTCCTAATGTTCCAGTATTGCCAGGGATCACAAGGCCTCTTCATGGAAGCTAGCTGGTAGAAGATGGTTTCTTGAGCTAGAGATGCACTTGAAATGGGAAAACCAAGGTGTTTTTATAAGGGTTTTTGTTTGTTTTAAGACAGCCTTGGGAACAGTCAGAGAGAGCTTTGAGCTAAAGACTTGAAGAAGTGCAGTGTGCCTTTCTCTGGGGAGTTAATATGGGTTAGTGGATCAGCTGTGTGGCAAAAGTGTATACCCTGCTTGCCTCCAAATATGCTCAACTTGTATATTTGTAAGGAAAACCAGTGTGGCGTAGTGGTTAGGATGTTGGCCTAGTATCTGAGGCCTTCTTTGTGTACCTCCTCCTTGAGAGGTCCGGAAGGTGGCAACACGAGAACGGGCCTTCTCTGCAGTGGCTCCCCGTCTGTGGAAAGCTCTCCCCACGGAAGTTCGCCTGGTGCCTTCATTTTTTAGGTGCCAGGCAAAAACATTCCTTTTTAACCAGGCCTTTGGTTGATCTGATTTACATCCTATGCCCTTTTAAAATGTTTTTATGGGGGGCGGGGCAGCTGGTGGGTTATTGTTTTCATTTTTATTATGTATTTTGTTGTTTTATATCTTGATTTTATTCTGTGAACCGCCCTGAGAACCCCAGGTATAGGATGGTATATAAATTCAATACAGTGGTACCTCGGGTTACAGACACTTCAGGTTACAGAAGCTTCAGGTTACAGACTCTCCTAACCCAGAAATAGTACCTCAGGTTAAGAACTTTGCTTCAGGATGAGAACAGAAATTGTGCTCCGGCGGCGTGGCAGCAGCAGGAGGAGGCCCCATTAGCTAAAGTGGTACCTCAGGTTAAGAACAGTTTCAGGTTAAGAATGGACCTCCAGAACGAATTAAGTTCTTAACCTGAGGTACCATTGTAAATAATAATAATAATCTGGGAGTCCACGGTTCAAATCCTCAATGAATGAAGACCTTGGCCCAGCTGCTGTCTCTCAGCCCAACCTACCTCATGGAATTGTTGTGAGGTTAAAATGGGGACACGTAGAACAATGCACACCACCTTGTCCTCAAGCGAAGAAAGGTGGGGTTTCAAGGTAATAATAAATATACCGTATACAGCCAAATATACAGCCAAATAGTATATAAAAAGCTATCAGTCTACTGTCATCCCTCCTCTAAGGAAGCAAACCTAGAACATCTCACTATTTGGGGAACATGGAACACTATGATAGCACTGCCTGAACTCTAAAGTGTCTTCAGAACAAGGCTACTGGCTATTTTCCTTCTGCTCATGGTGCATTGGAGCCAAAGCCTAATGTTTACCTGCCCCACTCCCCACAATTCCCAGAAAGGTGGATGTTGTTGGGATACTTCCAGGGAGACAAAGGCCATCATGCCTCCATGCTGATGCCGGACAATCCATCGATCTCCCGTAGATATAGTATCAGTCAATTAGCGACACAGAGCCTCAGAAATAGCTTGCCACATTCCAGAGCTCGTGCACGCTCTATCAGCAGAGTTCGCACAGCGAAAGATGCACTCAGGAGAGGATTATTTACAACTTTATTCAGCGTTGGTCAGAACAAAGGAAAAAACATGACTGCCTGCTTTGGTGTCTCAGGCACAGAGAGAAAACGAAAGCATATACAAACAGAAACTTCCTGTGAGCAGGAAATACGTAGGCTGTTGTGATGGGATGATGAGCTGCTTGTGCGTAAAGTCCTAGTCCCTCAGAGTTTGGCTAAGTCCACGAACCTCTGTCTGTGACGGAGCTCCTTAAGCATGGCTCCATCAGTCGCTCGTAGAATCGGACAGTGGGCGTTTACGGAACTTCTTCCAGCATAAAAGTTCCTTAACGGAAACGCGTCTTCTGGACTCTCGGCGTGACAGTTTCCGGCGAGGAGTGGGTGTCCCTATGGGAGGTCCTGAAACCTCCCCGCTATTTTCGCTGGAAGTGTCTCTGAGCCCTCCCTCCGACTCACTTTCCCTTGGAGCTCTTCCTCTCCCCCTGCTGGTTCCCTCCCCAGCTGATAAGTCTCTCTCAGCCTCTGTGAGCCCTTTCACCTCCTGTTTCTCCGATGGCAGTTCCCTGACATCCACCTCCCCTCCAGGGCCCCCTTCACCACCTCCCCTTCCCTCCTCTGCGGGAGGCAAGGGAGCAAAACCCCTGAAAGAACCTCCCTCATCTTCCGAAGTTTCGAACACTTCCCTCCACCGGTTGCTGTTTCCGGTTTCTAAGTACTCCTCCTCATCGGAGTCTGTTCCTTCTTCCAACTCCGATTCCCTGAATCCTTCCAGTTCCTCCTCATCGTCGGTGGTGCCAAAGTACTCCCTCCAGAACCTCGCTACTGGCTGAGGTTTCCTGGGGAACCTTTGGTGGAACGTTTCGATCAAGATCTCGTCACTGACCTCCTCTGCCGTCACCCAGGTGTTTTCCGACTCCGGTTCCCCTTCCCACGCGACCAAATACTCCACCTGATTACCCTTCCACCTGGAGTCGATGATCTCCGCCACATGGTTGCTGCTTTCCCTTTCTTCTAAGACTGGCCCCCGTGTGGAGACCCCTTCACCTTCCCCCCTATATGGTGACAGTAATGACCTGTGGAATACTGGGTGCAGTTTCATGTGGTTCGGTAACCGGAGTCTGAAAGCCATGGGGTTGACCTGTTGAATGACCTCAAATGGTCCCAATCTTTTGGGTCTCAATTTCTTGCAACCCCCCTTGAACGGCAACCCTTGGGTTGACAGCCAGACCTGACTCCCCACCCTAATGGTTTCACCTTCCCTTCTGCTCTTGTCTGCCTGCCTCTTATATTCTTCTTTGGCCCTTTCTAAGTTGAGTTGGAGTTGACGATGGATCGCTTCCATTTCTTCTACAAAATGTTCGGCGGCCGGGACACTCCATCTCTCCCCTCCTCCCCCTGGAAACGCCCTGGGGTGGCACCCATAATTAGCCAAAAAGGGGCTCATCCCGGTGGACACATTCTCCGCATTATTGTAGGCAAATTCCGCTAGCGCCAACTTTTTGACCCAATCGTTCTCTCTGTCATTGACATAACACCTCAGGTATTGTTGGAGGATACCGTTTGCTCTCTCCGCCTGCCCATTGGTCTCAGGGTGCCTGGCAGTCGAAAAATTGACCTCTACGTGCAGTAAGCTCATAAGTTTCCTCCAGAACCTGGACGTGAACTGTTTCCCTCTGTCGGAGACCACCCTCAAGGGGGCGCCATGCAGCCTAAAAATATGTTCTACAAACAATTTCGCTGTCTCTTCCGCCGTGACTGCATGTGAGCAAGCTACAAAGTGGCCCATCTTAGTTAACAGGTCTACTACGACCAGTATGGCGGTTTCCCCCTGGGATTTCGGCAGATCAGTCATAAAATCTATCGATACCGCCTCCCACGGTCGTTCTGGTGTGGGTAACGGTTCTAATAACCCCGCCGGCGCCCGCCTTTCTCCTTTGGCTCTCTGGCATTGGTCACACCCTCTTACATACTCCCGTACATCCTCCCTCACCTTGGGCCACCAAAATTCCCTGGTCACCAACCACATGGTCTTGTGTTGCCCAAAATGCCCCGCTGTGGGGTTGTCGTGCAGCTGTTTGAGTACTCTCCCCCTCAATTCCCCTTCGGGTATATAAAGTGCCCCTTTGTAATACAATACCCCGTTTCTTTCTTCAAAACCTCCGGGGTCTTCTCCCTCTCTCCTTAAACCTCTGAGCTTATTCTGGGCATATTCATCATTCACCGTTCCCTCTACCAGTTCCCTTTGCCCCACCCAGGCCGCCCCACACACCCAGCGGTCCTCTGGGATGATATGTCTCTCTTCAGGTGCTCCCTCCCCCTCCAAATATTCAGGTTTGCGTGAGAGAGCGTCCGCTCTGACATTTTCTGGACCTGGCACATAGCAAATTTCAAAATGGAATTTGGAGAACTCCTGAGCCCACCTCACTTGTCGTTGGTTGAGCACTCGTGCCGTTCTCCAATACTCCAGATTCTTGTGGTCCGTACACACTTGCACCTTATGCTGTGCACCAATTAGTAAATGTCTCCATCTCCGGAACGCTTCGTGAATGGCGAGTAGTTCTCGGTCATATACGGTGTAGTTCCTCTCGGATTTGTTTAGCTTACGCGAAAAGAAGGCACACGGTCTCCACTCCGACTTATTCTTTCCCGGCTGAAGAAGCACCGCCCCCACCGCCCGGTCTGATGCATCAGTTTCCACTCTCATTGGTTTTTGTAAATCCACATGCAGGAGCTGTTCTTCCAAAGCGAATGCCCTTTTCAATTCCTCAAATGCTTGCTCCGCCTCCGCCGTCCAAACAAATTTCTTCTTGCTGCTGAGACAGTCCGTGATGGGAGCCGTTAAGTGGGCAAAGTTCTTGATGAACTTACGGTAAAAGTTCCCAAACCCTAACAACCTTTGCACATCCTTTTTCGTTTTCGGTGTCTTCCATTCCAGCACCGCCTGGACCTTGCCTGGATCCATGGCTAATCCCTTGTCTGACAAGCGGTACCCCAGGAATTCCACCTCCTTGGTGTGAAACTGACACTTCTCCAATTTCACCCACAGCTGGTTTGCTTGCAGTTGGCTCAGCACTTCCCTGACATCCTTTACATGCTGCTCCTCATTCTCTGAATATATCAACACGTCATCTAGGAAGGCCACGCAATTCTTGTAGAGCAGAGGTCCCAGGACGTGGTTCATGAACGATTGAAAACATGCTGAGCCTCCTTGTAATCCGAAGGGCATAACTAAATATTCAAAAGCCCCCAAAGGGGTGAACATGGTGGTTTTCCATTCATCCCCTTTCCTTATCCGTATCAGGTTGTATGCCCCTCTCAGGTCCAGTTTAGTGAATATCTTTCCCTTCCTCACCCTGGTCAAAATGTCATCAATTCTGGGCATGGGGAAAGCCACTGGTTCTGACACTGCATTTAAGGCTCTAAAGTCCACTACAAGTCTGGGTTTATCCGTGTGTTTTTTGTCCACAAAAAACACTGGGCTGCCCCCCACCGCTCTGGACTCTCTGATGAAGCCTCTCTTCAGGTTTTTATCAATAAACTCCCTTAACTCCTGCATTTCCCTGTCTGACATGGCGTACAGCTTGCCCACTGGGAGCTGGGCTCCAGGGACCAGGTTGATTTGGCAGTCAAAGGCTCTATGCGGTGGTAGTTTATCTGCTTCCCTTTCGCTGAAGACCTTGCTCAGGTCAGCGTATTGTTTGGGCACCTTCCCCTTGTCCGTTACTTCCGTCCCTGCTAGAAAGGCTTTTGCCCCTTCCGGCGCCTTTCCCTCTTTGCAGTGTTCCAGGCAATGTGCTGACCCAAAGGAGACCACTCTCTGATGCCAGCCCACTAGCGGATCATGCAACGCTAGCCAGCTCATTCCCAAAATAACGGGAGCCCCTCCCAGGGTGGCCACATTGAACGCTATCCTTTCGGTATGCCTGGCCACCCTCATAACCATTGGGACGGTCTGTAGGCTAACTTCTCCTCCCAACAGCTCCCTCCCATCGATCGTGGTCACCTGCAGGGGGTTACTTAAAGGGAGTATCTGTATCTGGTGTTCAGCTGCAAACTCCTTACTCATAAAATTACAGGAGCTGCCTGAGTCCAATAGCGCCTTTGTCTTTAGTGGGTGTCCGTTTGCCAGCTCTAGCAACACCTCTATCACTAGGGCTGGTCTTGGAGGTTCCGGCGTGGGCACTTTTACTGCTCCTTGGCCTGGCTGCTGTGCCCTGACGGTGGCAGCCAGGCGTTGGCTTTTACTTGCTCCTGGACTCCCTCCTCCTTTCCCCCAACAGCTCCCGCCATCCCTTGCCATTCCTTTCTTTGCGGGCAGACTCTGGCAAAGTGACCTGGCTGCTGGCAGAGATAACATTTCTTGGTGCTCTTCCCCTCCTTCTTCCGCCCTTCACTGGGATTTGAAACTGCGCGCGCGCGCGCTGTTCCAATTTCCATCGGCTCTCCTGGCGGGAAATTTGGCTCCGGAATCTCTGGAATGCGGAAATCCCTCCAACGCTCTCCTTTCCCTTCCCGCTTCTCCAAGGCTCTCGCCTCCTGGCGCGCTCCAATGGTCAACGCTGATTTGGTCAGCTGGTCCATAGACTCCGCCCTGGGCGCCCGGGAAAGTTCGTCTTTCACCGCCAAAGAAAGCCCCTCTTCAAAAAGCATTTGAATGGGTTCCGCCGATAGGTCCCACCCCAATTTATGTATTAGCATGGTAAACTCAGTCCAGTACTCACGAACCGATCGGCTCCCCTGTTTACAAGCCATCAACTGTCTGCGCACCAGTCCCTGCTCAATCTCGCTGGAAAACATCAAATCCATGGCGCGAAAAAACTTCCTCGTGTCCTTCAGCATTTCACTATTCCCTGCCATCAGGGGTCTAACCCAGTCTCTCGCCCCCCCTTCGAGATGGCCAACCACAAACGCCACTCGCGATGCCTCGTCGGGAAAGTCATCAAACTGCAGATTGAGAGCATACTGCATCTCTGTCCTAAAGGCTTGATAGTTCCTGGGGTCCCCCCCAAACTTCTGCACCAATCCTGGCATCTTTCTTGCTAGTGGGGCGCCTTTTCTGCATCCTGCGCCCTCCTTTCCTCTAGCCTCGCCATTTGCAGCGCTAGCTGGACCTCCAACACCCGGTACCTTTCTTCCAGGCTTGGACCCTCTCCAGCTCCTCCTGCTCCCCCGGTTCCGGCTGGGTTGCTCATGATGCCTCTCTGCACAAGCTGCTTTCAGGGACTGTCCGATTGCTGTGATGGGATGATGAGCTGCTTGTGCGTAAAGTCCTAGTCCCTCAGAGTTTGGCTAAGTCCACGAACCTCTGTCTGTGACGGAGCTCCTTAAGCATGGCTCCATCAGTCGCTCGTAGAATCGGACAGTGGGCGTTTACGGAACTTCTTCCAGCATAAAAGTTCCTTAACGGAAACGCGTCTTCTGGACTCTCGGCGTGACAGTTTCCGGCGAGGAGTGGGTGTCCCTATGGGAGGTCCTGAAACCTCCCCGCTATTTTCGCTGGAAGTGTCTCTGAGCCCTCCCTCCGACTCACTTTCCCTTGGAGCTCTTCCTCTCCCCCTGCTGGTTCCCTCCCCAGCTGATAAGTCTCTCTCAGCCTCTGTGAGCCCTTTCACCTCCTGTTTCTCCGATGGCAGTTCCCTGACATCCGTGATTCACAACAGCCTGTCCCCTTTTTTTAAGGTGGAACGGAAATATCCTAACATCTGTATCCTCTCATTTGTCTTGCATTAAAACTTTGAACAGGAATCCATTATAAACCCACATGGGAGATGCAAGAAGGGGTTGGGAGAAAGCGTGAACATCTTCAAGTGCCTGAGAAACTGAACTGCATAAAGGATTTATGCATAAACTCAAGAATATGAAGGTTTGTAATCAAAGCTTTGCTGTCCTGCCAAACGAGGATCATAACAAGCAAAAAAGAAAAAGAAAAAGAAAAAAACTTTTTAGCACTTGGCATTAACGGGGTTGTTTCAAATGCACAATGGCCAATAATGTCTGATTCACAGCAACTGCTTCTTAGCTGGTGGCCGAGCTCTTGGCCATGATTTCCCCGCCTGAAACAATTCTGCCAAGAAAGAGCATAACAGATGCTAAATATGCACATGTTTCACACATTTGCTTGAATTTGTTCATCATTTGACTTCCTCTGGGATAAAAGAAACATTGTCAATATGATAATGGTGGAATAAACATTTTGGCCACTTTAAGCAATCTTTCTGAATGCCAGACAAATTCAGAAAACGTGTTGCAGCAAAAGAATCACCAGGACATCAATTGAAGCCTTCATTATGGCTATTCATAATCTCTGTAATAAAGGCTGCATAAGCATTTCCATTCTAAACATTCGTTTTGAAGGTGTGATTATTTGGCTGTCATTTTTTAAGGGTGTGTGTATGCCTTTGTTGAAAATTGGTTTGTAAGATCTAGGGATTCGAGTTTTTTTAAAAAGAAATCTTCCATTTAAAAAATAAATAATAGCAGGCATATATAAGGACTGGGAAACAAAAATAATCTGTCTTAATTATGTGAGTCTAATATCATTTATGCATAAGATTATATAGAAATGAGAATACATCTTCCCTGTCCTGAATCTGCCTATATAATGCCACCAGAATTAAAACAAGGATTAGTAATGCATCTGCTGAATTGGGGGGATATATTTTTTTAAATGGATACATAGTGTTACATTTCATAAATTATATAAACAGATGCTTTTGTATTAAGTCAGACATTGCATACTATATATAGTTAGCATTTTAAAATGTGTTTGGAAATAACAAATCTAGCTGTTTCACATGTTCTGGAAAACAATTTTTTCCTGCAGTCCACAAAATAGTATCTCCAAGATATATCCATTTGGCAGGGTTGACTCCAGGGTTGCCCTTGGGCCTAGTCTGGAAGGTCCAGCTGGTGCAGAATGCAGCGGCTAGTCTGCTGATGGGCCAACAAATGACACATCTGCTAGAACGTCTACATTGGCTGCCCTACCCTACCAAGACTTCAAGGCTTCAAGGCTTCTCATGCTGATATACAAAGTCTGGAACAACTGGGGTAAAGGGTACCTTTAAGGACTGCCTGAGACTTTATATCCCAGCTCAATCACCAAGATTATCCAGAGGAGCACAGTTAGTCGCCTGTGTTACAGAGGCCTGACTGGCCTCAACCAAAATTTGGGCATTTGGAGTCACCAGCCTCATGTTATGGAACACTCTTCCAGCACAGCTTTGGCAGGCAACACAGTGGGATCCTCCTCCCACCTCCAATGAAGGCTAAAAAGAAATCAGGGTTGGAAAAATGGTCGCAGATACAAAAATGTTGCATATTAACACAACGGAGATAATAAGCAGATTAAACAACAACAGCAACCCATCAACATGATGCTTATGTAGATTTTTGCTCTTTGCTCTTATTGCCTTATTAGCTTGAGGAATGAAACCATAGTTTGTTTCATTTTCATTTCATTACTGGATCAATACAGTATGATTTATAAGGCTGATTATGTGAATGAGAAAACACTGACATAAGGAGAACCCAGTGGGAAATCTTCCAGCTCAAGTCCCATGGAAACACAAGATTGGTTTGCATCCCATGGAATTTCACTTTGCTGTAGTGGACCTGTTTGTCCAACATCCTGTTATGATTAAATAGTAAATATCCTCATTTTTTTTCTTTGAGAGCATCTGTTTAACCTTATCAGTAACGTTGTTGATGAGAGGGATATGTGGACTCTTACTCAATAAAAATAATTAAAACACAATGCACGATTTGAGGATCAATCACTCATACCTCCTGAGTGGTCTTGATGGTTGTTTTTTTTATAGTCATGACACTTTTTACAGGAGAGTGGCAAAGGCAATAAATAAAGATCAGGACGGGCCAGGCACTAGGAAATAAAGATGTTATTGTTCGGTTTGCAGTATTTTTGTTACACTTGGGTACTTGTGAATCTTTCAAAAATCTGCAGTGTTCCCTTTATATTTTGCATGTTCTGTGTTAGATGCAATAGAAGCCAATGGTGGTCCTGGAGACTTTCCACCAGTAAATATAGTTCGGAAAAGTGACAGATGGCCTCCGCTGCAATCATTCATGCTGCTCTGGAGTGTTGTAAACAAGGAGGACCTTTTTATTATCCAGCCAATGGATTTGATTCTATCTAGCTATTTATTTTCAGTCACAGATTATAGCAACTCGTTAGGAAAATACTGGATGTGCTACACTAATCTAAACATGCTTACTCAGAAGTAAGCACCATTGACTTCAATGTAACTTACACCCAGGGAAGAGTGCATAAATTTGCAATCTTAAGTAAGAAGCTAGGTCATATCTTTCTTGTTGCTCAATTTTTAAAAACATCCATTTTATGAATTTTCAGTTTTTAAATTATAACTCTTCCTTGTTGCTCAGAAATACAGTATTTATCCACATAGCCTGTCCCATGGTGCAGCTTATACATGAAGTCCCAAGTTCTCTTTCCAGCATTTCCAGGTTGGACTAGGAAAAATCTCTGTCTGAAACCTTGGAGAGCCACTGTAGTGAAGACAATGCTGATCTCCATGGAGCAATGTGGCCATGGCAAAATTTCTCTTGAAGGTAATAAGAATTAGAAATCAACATGCCCTGGATAAAATATAGTGACCGCTTAGTAATGTTTTCCCTGTATTTCTGCTGTACCTTGCTTTTGAAATTGACTTTGCGGGTTTTTGGACAATAATAAAGAGTGTGTGTGTGTGTGTGTGTGTGCGCGCACGCGCACATTATTTCCACGACTACGTATAAGGCAATTTCCTATGTGTTAAAAAAGGGTTCTTTTTGGGGAGTGAAAATCCAACATGCTTAGTAACATACTTTGTGCCACCTCTGTCTGGTCCATGTTATTGCTATTTGATACCTGCCCCCCATTCCTCCTTATAATGTAATGATCAGTTGCACTCCAATATATGCACAAAAGACTCCGTTATATTGAAGTAATAACTGTAGAAACATAATTAATTCATCTAAATTATGAAATGGATGTAATTATTCACATGGATTTTAGTTTAATTTGACTGTTTTGGAGCTCTAAGCAAATGATTATACATTATTAATTGCAATTGTAGAATGCATTACACCATTTCCCTCATTAATACTGCTATCTACTTTCTGTATCTTGTGATGGGCAGTTTCTAACTACTTAAAGGTAAAGGGACCCCTGACCATTAGGTCCAGTCGTGGCCGACTCTGGGGTTGCGGTGCTCATCTTGCTTTATTGGCCGAGGGAGCTGGCGTACAGCTTCTGGGTCATGTGGCCAGCATGACTAAGCCGCTTCTGGCGAACCAGAGCAGCGCATGGAAACGCCGTTTACCTTCCCACCAGAGGGGTACCTATTTATCTACTTGTACTTTGACGTGCTTTCGAACTGCTAGGTTGGCAGGAGCAGGGACCGAGCAATGGGAGCTCACCCCATCATGGGGATTCAAACCGCGACCTTCTGATCAGCAAGTCCTAGGCTCTGTGGTTTAACCCACAGCGCCACCTGCATCCCATGCTAACTACTTGGGTGTCAGCTATTAGAGGTTAGCTCTATGCTTAGGCCAGTAATGGGACTAGGTCTACAACTTCCATTGTCACGGGTCACTGGAGGCCAATAACATTTGGAGGTCCACAGGTTCCCCATTCCTGGCTTAGTCCAACATGGTTGTGGAACTTAACCATGGGACAGAACATATATTTGATGGAGATAAGTGAAGCACTTCCTTGAAATCAATTCCAATTTTATTTAATAAAGGAATTTTATATACGCACCAAGCAAACTGCAATTTAAGCTGTTTGCTCTGTAAGGACATTGGCTGTATTTGTTACTGTTATGTAGGGCTGGAAGTAGAAGCTCTCCTACTGTGAAGAAAAATACACCTTCCACTCACTGTTTCCCTTTTGCTCAAAAAATATTTGGGAAGATCTCTCTTCACCTTAAATCCAAGCACCTTAAATCTTTAGAAATGGAGGTGTCACAAAGAAACAGCAATCCCATTCATTCCCATTGCCAGTTGTTACAGCTGAGCAAAAACTTTTCTACAAGTGTGATGTTGTGACACACTTGCAATTCAAAACAGCCAGGTCATCATTTATAGCAGGGGATTCCTGACACAATGCACTCTAGGTTGGAGATTCTTCAGGTTTGTCCATGCCAACGTACAGTGGCATGGGCATGGGGCCAGCAGTGGAGCCCCACTCCTATAATCATGTGGTTCATCCATAAAGGAGGAACCATCTTAAGAGCAGGATTGCAGCAGATCATACATTCAACATCATTTTATTAGCAGTCCACCCATTTACCTATGTCATCCCTTATCCAAGGTTGGTCACGAGTGATCATATGGTGAGAGACAATTGGTCAATTTGCATACACCTGTAATATTCTTAAGATTCTAGCATGTGTCATGCAAGGAAGGCTGGGTGTATTTCTATTATGACCATTTTCTTGCCCAGTTTGTGAATTTCACGGAATGCACAATTTGGGTGGCAAATAAATGAGCAAAGCACCTTTTCCATTACATTTTCACCCATCTTAAAACACGGGAATATGCCCTCATGCCTTACAATAGGGTCAAAAGCCACTTGATATCAGAATCACTGTAGTGCACTTGTGGGACACTCAGTTATGAGGCTTGCATGTACTCACAAATTGTGCATGTCCTCTTGAGAATTATTTTCAATGAACTGGAGAATGCTCCATGTGTATCACAGGAATCCCACCCCTCCTTGTGCATTTCAAATCAACAAGAGCAAAACTATTCCTGTTCACATGAAGTTTCATGTGTGAAGCTGTGGGGAGCTTGGGTCACTCCGCAAAACAAGATATCATTTTTGAAGATGTGCAGTAGAATCACAAGAATGTCGACTCTCATTATCACTTGCACTTACTGCAATGTGTTTAACAATGCAGCCTCAAAATGCCGTATGAAGGGCCAGCATGTTCTCCTAGCAAGCCTCTGAATTCACTTAAGAATTCATTTAAATAGTTTTCATGTTAATTAGCTTCATACCCAATATTTATGCATTAAATGTATTCATATTAAAGGTCATTAGCACAAATCATTGCAGTCTTTTTGCCAGTATTAGTCAACTGTTTCCCACTCCTTATGTGGTATATCATATAGCTGCAGAGAGTGATACCTTGGAGCCAAAAATGCTCAATATTTTGCAGTCCAACTGTCAAAGCCTCTGGCTTTCTTCTGATAACAGCACTCAGTATAACAATCTTCAGTTCAAGAAAATTGTGGCAAGAGTCTAAAATTGGTTTTCTGTATGAAAATGCATCTCCCAGTGATGAAAGCACAAATGGCATTATTCATTTTCATTCTTAATTCAACAGAACCTCAATTTGTGAACTGCTGGAGAATTTCCACAGTACCTCATTAACGTAACCAGGGGGTCATCTCAGCAGGCTTTTATGCTGCCTGGGCAATAGCTGGCCAGCAAAGAGGAGTGAAGCTCAAAACAGCTATGTAACTGGAGGGGTGTTAAGGTGCCTTGATGAAAGAGGCTTTAAGCATTTGTGACGGGTGGAACATAAAGCAGCTATGTCAGCGTTAAAATAACTAAACCTAGAGCACCTGGGGACATGAAGCCAAAACTGCTAGTTCACCAAGAGTCATCATGTTGGCAAACACAGGAACACGGCTTGGTCCATCTAGCTCAGTTTTATACATGGAGGATAAGCCTATCAATGGTTATGGTGACTACTCTACTGCAGGCATAGGCAAACTCTGGCCCTCCAGATGTTTGGGACTACAATTCCCATCATCCCTAGCTAACAGGACCAGTGGTGAGGGATGATGGGAATTGTAGTCCCAAACATCTGGAGGGCCGGAGTTTGCCTATGCCTGCTCTACCGCAGTGCTTCTGAATACCAGTTGCTGAAAAGCACAGAAGGGGAGGTGGTCTTGCACTTAGGTGTAGTGTAGTGTAGTGTAGTGTAGTGTAGTGTAGTGGTTAAGAGCGATAGACTCGTAATCTGGGGAACCGGGTTGGCGTCTCTGCTCCTCCACATGCAGCTGCTGGGTGACCTTGGGCTAGTCACACTTCTCTGAAGTCTCTCAGCCCCACTCACCTCACAGACTATTTGTTGTGGGAGAGGAAGGGAAAGGAGAATGTTAGCCGCTTTGAGACTCCTTCGGGATATCAAATCCAAACTCTTCTTCTTCTAGGTCCTGCTTGTAGGCTTCCTACAGGCCTCTGGTTGGCTACTGTGAGGATGGAATCATAGAATCATAGAACTGTAGAGTTGACTGTGACCCCAAGGGTCATGTCAGCTAAAGCCTACAACCATAAACACCTCCGATGAAGGAGAGTCCACAACTTCCTGACAGAGACTGTTCCACTGTCAAATAGCTCTCACTGTCAGAAAGTTCTTCCTGATGTTTAGTCAGAATCTCCTTTGTTGTAACTTGAAGTCATTGGGTCCAAACTTCTAAAACTCTTGAGGTGCATGCCTCAGGAGCTGTCCATGGTCCCCAAAGGTGCCTAAGGGGGTCACCAACTTCCCTACTTTATTCCCTTCCCACACCAGCTGTCACAAGCACCGAAAGTGGGGGTGGGGAGGATGGGAGTGGCTGTTGCCCCATCCTTCACATTGCCACATCCAGCATACTGTGCGTGGGGGGTGGGGGTGCCTGATTACAGTTTTGGAAGATGGTGGCAGAGGCACCAATCCTCTGCCCAATACAAGATTGGGAGCAGAGTGGTGAATGCCAGATTATCTAGCTCAATGCCCACTGGAAAAAAACAGCTATACATGACACAAGTGGTGATCAAATACCACTAAATCCATCCATCATATGGGAAATGGAAGAATGTGAGGAGCGCTGCCAGTCTCCCCTCTTCTAAGGACTGCAGTCTCAACTGGTAGAGATCCAGGGACTTCAGTACAGCAACAGAAGCCTTGACCCTTAAAGCTTATGCCACCCCTGCAAACTGTTGCCTTCTTTTATGACCTGCATTAAACTCACAGCTTGTTTTTGCTGAACGGCAGGCAATGGAATATGTGTAGGAAAATTAAATTGGGAAGTCGCCAAGTGTTAGTTGTTTTTCAAGGTTTTTAAAATTATATTTTGTTCTATACAATGGAGGATTAGGGCAAGAGCACTGAACTCATTTCAAGATGGGCTGCAAAGTGCTTTTGAACTCAGGTTTTTTTCATAATAATAATAATAATAAATTTTATTTATATCCCGCCCTCCCCAGCCGAAGCTGGGCTCAGGGCGGCTAACAACAATAAACAATACAAAAGTACAACACAAACAACACTCTAAAATCATTCATTATAAAATTAATTAAATTCAAGCCACTGGCCACTATTGGGCCAGAGCTCCGCGAAGATTGCCGAGGGAGGGAGTCAGGCTGTGCCCTGGCCAAAGGCCTGGCGGAACAGCTCTGTCTTGCAGGCCCTGCGGAAAGATGTCAAGTCCCGCAGGGCCCTAGTCTCTTGTGACAGAGTGTTCCACCAGGTCGGAGCCACAGCCGAAAAAGCCCTGGCTCTAGTTGAGGCCAGCCTAACTTCTCTGTGGCCTGGGACCTTCAAGATATTTTTATTTGAAGACCGTAAGTTTCTCTGTGGGGCATACCAGGAGAGGCGGTCCCGTAGGTACGAGGGTCCAAGGCCGTATAGGGCTTTAAAGGTTAAAACCAGCACCTTAAACCTGATCCTGTACTCCACCGGGAGCCAGTGCAGTTGATATAGCACCGGATGAATGTGATCTCGCAGCGAAGACCCCGTAAGGAGTCTCGCTGCAGCATTCTGCACCCGCTGGAGTTTCTGGGTCAGTCTTAAGGGCAGCCCCACGTAGAGCGAGTTACAATAATCCAGTCTGGAGGTGACCGTCGCGTGGATCACAGATGTGGGTGGCTAGTTTATTAACCTATCACGTCACCTCACCGTTGTGGCAGTGTCAATGGCACTATTAGGTTGAAAGAAGGATTTGTGTTGGGGAAATGCTATTATTAGAAAGTGTTTTTGGAAAGGAGAAGAGGAATGAGAGCTGTACGACAGGCAAACAAGCAGCTTTATAAAAGAAATCATCGGCACTGCATGCTAACAAAGCCCCTTGCTTAACCAGTAATTCATTATTCCTTCGCAATAGTCACATGTGCCTTTGCAGATCAGGGCTCCCTAATGCAAAATCGATTCATATTCTTCCACTCAGCCCACTTCTCTGAATGGGGAGAAGTTCCAGAGGTGCAGCACATACCCAGGTTTGCTTCTCTCAGTGGTGGCTTAATGGTGCTTTGTAATCAGTGCCTTTATTTACAAATACACAAAAGAGACGTGGGTGGCACTGTGGTCTAAACCACTGAGCTTCTCGGGCTTGCTAATTGGAAGGTTGGCAGTTTTAATCCGTGCAACGGGGTGAGCTCCTGTTGTTCTGTCCCAGCTTCTGCCAACCTAGCAGTTCTAAAGCATACCAGTGCAAGTAGATAAATAGGTACCAGTGCGGCAGGAAGGTAAACAGCGTTTCTGTGTGCTCTGGCACTCATCACGGTCCTCCATGCGCCAGTAGCAGTTTAGTCATGCTGGTCACATGACCTGGAAAAGCTGTCTATGGAAAAACACTGGCTCCCTCGGCCTGAAAAGCAAGATGAGAGCACTGCAACCCCACAGTCACCTTTGACTGGACTTAACCATCCGTGGTCCTTTACCTTTTATACATGTTGAAGATAGGTAGAGGTACAATTTAGATCCAGGGTACTCTGTTTGGAATGTTATTCTCTTGGATGCTCGCATATGCCTTCAATTGAAGACACTGTGTACTTTCATTCAAGAAGTGACAACCTGGTACTTCACACTAAGACAAAAGTGGCAGGTCCTCATCCAAGAGATGTTGTTTGCAGATGATGCAGCCTTGAGAGCACACTCCGAGAAAGCTCTACAGAGCCTCATCAACCGTTTTGCCAAAGCCTTCAGGAAGTTCAGCCTTACCACCAGCTGTGTTGATCACATACTTGAGGTGGTAGACAATTTTGTCTAAGCCTCTCCTTCCAGAGGGGAGGGGTTGTGAGCGGGAGATGATTCCTGCGTCATGCAGTGGGTGCTCCGCCCCCTGCTTCAACTCCAGGGCTGGCGCGCCACGTCCCTCCCCGGTTGGACACCCAATAGGGAAGCTCGGTGGGGGCGTGGCTTGCCATTCAAATGTGGCCGCGCCAACCATCCCCGCCATTGCACACACATTTTCTTTGATTAGCTTTTCCTGAGACTTTGCTATGGACCTCTGGTTGGTCGCCCTGTTTAACCAGGGGGCCTGGTAGGAGTTTTTTCCAATTGGCTAAATTGGCCCGGCCTCTTGGTTTTTTTCCGCCTACCTTGTAGCAACCGTCACAACTTTCGTGGTATTTGGCGGTTAGGCATTGGAATGTGTTGTTGGTGTTTCGGGAGGCAAGGTGTGGCCATCGCCTTCCCCGACAATTTTGGGTATTCCACTAAAGGAATCCGCGGTCATGGATCCTGTCCGATGCCCGTGTGGTGGGGGGCCATGGCACGACCCTCGGTGACATCAGGAGAGAGCCTATAGTTGTATGAGCACTTTGGGTCTGCTTTTGAAAGAGATATGGCCTTTGTTTTGAAGCTCTGATTTGTAACCTGCAATGCGTGAGCCTCCCCCTTTTCTTTTTTTCACACATAGAGTTCAAAGATTTCCTGGAAATAATCCTATAGAGTAATGGCATGGTGTGCATGGTGTTGAAAAGAGGGAAACAGAGCGATGAGGAACACTGTTGGGTTCACCAACAACCACTGGCCCTGATCAGGTAGAAAGCTCCATTCATCTGTTTGTCCAACAACCAGGAGATTTTTAATTGTTTTGCAAACCACTTAGCTGTTAATGATACTGTTGTCCTTGGACAGGGTATTCTACAGATCAATACTTGCTGGCAAAGTCAAAGCCTAGAAGAGACATAGAGAGGGGGAAGTCACTCTATTAATAGAGCTCATGAGGAACGGAAGAGAAGTTAAAGCTGTCTGAGCAAGTGTATGTTTCTTAAGTGTTATTTAGATTGTCCTAGAGAAACAGATACACTTGAAATTTGTCTGAAATAAACAGCAGGAATTGCTTTTTCTCCCTACACCACCCATCAGCCGCCTACACTGTTCTACTACATTTGCCATGTTCTCTTTATCAAATGTACAAGAAATTCTCGCACTTCCCCACCCTACAAAAGAGCATTTTGTAAGTTTTGATCCGTAATGGAAGACTTTGGCATACTGGAATAGCCATCTTGCAGCCTGATTCGCAATCACAAAAGCAGAAGGACATAAACTGAAGGTGATTCAGTCCCCTTGAAAATAAGTGAGACTTTAAATAAGCAGAAACAAAGTTCTTTGGCTTGTTTGGGGGTGTTGGATCTGATCCTTAGTAGCTGACAATCTGTTTTTTCAAGAAGTACAGCTTGTGACATTATAATTGAAGTAGGATTCAACATTTCATTTACAAGCCCCCATTTTAGGAGGCTTAGTACTTGGCTGCGGATAGGCATTATATTCTGAAAACTTACCCTTATCCTTTCCCCCCCATTTGAATCACACTTGAGGAAAAAAATGTAATGTATTTTTCAATCAAAAAAAACCAAACCCACACACACAGAGACACACACACACAGAGAGAGAGAGAGACCACTGTGACTATGTTATAGAACATGTAGGAAAAAGACTGGCCTCTTTCCAGGTTTCACTTTAAAAAAATAGCTTTACTATTTCTATGAGCTAACTAGCTCAGTTTCTAGCAAACCTTTACATTCTGATTTCCTTGAAGGTGGAAAAAACACCAATAATTGGTGCAAAACTATTGGCTGGAAGCCATTTTTTTTATAATCAGTCCTGTGTATTTCATAATAATACTTCTTACTTCACAGTTGCTTTTTTGACATCAGAACAAGTGGTTGGAGGCTCCCAATAAGTCAATGATTTGCAAATCTATAAGAGAGTGAATGCGTATATGCCCTCTGTGCATGGGTAACACAAGAAAAACACCACAGCTGGGAACAGGCTTCCAGTAGCCACAGCATCCTTTCTGGAAGATGACAGTAGCCGTGATGCTCAGAGTAATTCCCAGAAACCATGTCCTCTGGCTTAAGAACATTTCCCAATGGCCTTCAACTAGCTTTCCACCTGCTGTGCCTTTCATTCTTCTTCTTCCCCCTCCTCCTCCTCCTTCTTCTATATCCCAACCTCCCTCCATTGTTGAAATCCCAGAGTGAAAGAACATCAGAACCTGGCCTTAGAAAATGCTTGGTCCAGAATTGCCTGCCTTTGCATTAGCCAAAGGGCTACTTCCTATTTGCTCAAACTGCAGAGGAGTTGGAAAACCAGTGGGTTGTACCACTTCAGACTACAGGAGGAAGCTGAAATGACTGAGTGCTTCTCCATACAAAATATCCCTGTCTGCAGGAAACCAGTATGTTATAGTGAAGGGTTCAAGTGTAACCTTCTCCTTGAAACACTAATTTTCTATGTGTAGGGCTGGGTTAGCATTTCCTCATGTGTGTCGTTACCTGCAGTCTGAAGTGTTCCAGTTTAGGGGGAAGCCAGCCTATGGCATGGGGTTTGGCAGAAAGTGACCCCTGGAGAATTCCAGCCAACAATGATTCAATTTTATTTAGGCCACTCTTCAGTAAATCTATAAGAGTAGTATACAACTAAATTGTATAATAATATTTAAAAACACAATTGAAAAAGCATGGAATGAAGCGCAGAATTCAGTGAAAAATATTCTGCTGTGGCTAAAGCCTATTCAATCAAGCTATTTCATATCCGATGCTGGAAGGCCTAAGCCAATAAAGAAGCATTTGCCTAACATTAAAAAGTCAACATGGTTGAAACTGGTCAGGTGACATTGGGAAGGCATTCCATAAATGGGTTCCGTAGCTCAAAGGCACTTTGAATATTAGTTTTCCACTAATAATTGCAATGGATTTTATAAGTCACTTTTTATCTGAGTCAAACAAAGCAATGTGAAAGAAATGAAGATAATGCAGTGATTGAGGTGAAAAATCACATAAATGGCAGAAGGGAGGAGAACAGAAATTAAGGGAGAGAGACGAACTGATCCTGCCATGCCATGAATCAGTTGTGTTGTGAGCTAATCATGTTTCAAATAATGCCTCTGTACATTCCTCCATCTTGGTGCCGTACCCACAAACAGTAATGTGGTTGAGAATCTTAGTTCATCTCAAACTAAACACCAAAGGGGTGGGGGCATAGCTATGTCTCCAACTGCCTTGCCCCAAAGGTTAAAGGTTTGAAAATACCAACTGATGTGCATCAAGTAACCTTGAGA
The DNA here is from genome assembly GCF_027172205.1 of Podarcis raffonei. Classification (NCBI taxonomy): domain Eukaryota; kingdom Metazoa; phylum Chordata; class Lepidosauria; order Squamata; family Lacertidae; genus Podarcis; species Podarcis raffonei. The sequence continues at coordinate 53,274,418 of NC_070610.1, forward strand.
GTTCCATTCCCTTCTGCTCAAGCAACTCTTCCAAACATTTTGGGTATGCGGTGAGCTGAGAAACAGAAAAGTCAAACCAAGCTTACCTAGTTGGGAAGCCTTGGACTTCATGTCAAGAATCAATCAAACTTCATTTCTCAAATGCCAAATAATGTATTATTATTATTTTAAATATCAATCAGTTCTGATCAGACAATTCAAAAGCAAAGCAAAAATCAAGGAAAAACAGATATAGATATTTTGCTAACTGTATTGCTATTCACATCAGGTTCTGTGATGTTAGGAAAGGGGATACAGATCAGAGAACTTCTATTTATTCTAAACTGTATAAATGAGGTTGCAGATCTAGAGCAACTATGAATTTACTGTAGACACTCCAGAAATACAGTGATGCATTGGAAAGAATAATCCAGGCTGTTAACTCCACTATTTGTAATTTTTCTTTAGAAACCAGAGTTCTTAAAAAATGGTTTTTCTTACCCATGCCGCCTTTTTCATTTAGTAAACACTGACTTTTCTCCATGATTCTAATGGAGCATGAAATTAACATGACATTTCTGTTTATTTCTTTCTGTTTCCTCAGTCAAATAAATGCAGTGCTAGAGATGAAGGAAGACAGAAGAGTCCAGTTCCGTCACACCTGTTGTGGGCTCACAATGGCTCACACCTCTTTCCTTACAGGCTGAAGTCTTCCAACATGTTTTAGGAAAACAGCCACAAAACACAGAAATAGGTTGGCTGACAGCAACATTATGGAAAGTGAAAAAGACTTGCAGTCTGTTTAACAAAGTCACCTTGTACCGTTGCAGTTCAGAACAAAGGTGTTGACTGCTGCCACATCAGAAAAGCTCTGCACCTTCAGTGGGGAAGCCCCACAGGCGAGAATCATTCCAATGTATCTGCATAATTGGGGGCAGCCAGATGTTACCACCTTCAGCATCCCAGTTAGTGGTAGCCAGTAGAATCTTCTGAAATGGGACATTTTGAGGGTGAGGTGGGGCTGGCACAGGTTCAGCTGCATCCCGAGCGTGTCCTGCTCCTGTCACGTAATGACAATGGGGCCAATCGAGGACTTCTGGGTTAGCGCCATCGGCAATGGCGGAATTCCTCTGACTCAGAGGAACCCGCTCCGTGAAAATCGGGTCTTGCCGCCGCGGCGAAGGCGGAGACCCCTTAAAAATCCCAGGCGGAGGAAGCCTGGGAACGTGGGATTCGGCTGACACCAGGAGCGCCTCCCCTACTCGCAGGGAAACCCCTTTTTCGGGGATCCGAAGCGATGTGGGGTGAGCAGCGCGGTGTCTTGAATCGACTGCTATTCTTACGGAGTGAAGCCGCACAGCCGTTGCCGGAGAGCGCTGACTTTTTCCTGTGGACAATTGGACTCCAAACAAGTACCCGTGAGTAGAACGGAAAATTGGATTAAGAAACACTTTAATTTGGCATTGAAGCGCGAAGGTCTAAACAGGAAGTCCGCCTTCCGCTTTTTGTATATAGACTGAAGCAAAAATTGTGCAAGCCAAAGTCTGGAGAGTTGTATATAAAGACCTAAATTACCTTCATTTTTAACAATCAAAACCCCTCTTGGAAGCAGGGGAAAAGGGGGAATTTTGATTGTTTAAGCCTGCGGAGAGAGAGTAAAGAAAGATAAATTTCCACCATCTCAAACCTGGGAACGGGGTGTCAGAGACAGAAACTTTTGGGGAAGCCCATCAACTGTGAATGGAATGTTTTTTGACAGATAGGGGACTTCCGGGTTAGCGCCATCGCCTAATGGCGGATTCCCTCCGAGCTCCGGAGGGAATCGGCTTAGTAGGGGTCGGGTCCTGCCGCGGCGGCGACGCGGGGACCCTCAGAAACCACAGGCGCTGAAGCCTGTGGACCTGGTGACTCGGCGGGCACCATTTGCGCCCCCCGACCCGCGAAGGAGCCTTTTTAAAGGCTCCGGAACGGGGGACGGAGAGCGGTGCGGTGCTGAGAGTCGACTGCTTCCCCTACTGAGTGAAGCCGCATGCCATGGACGGAGAGCGCTGACTTCTTTCTCTGAACATTTGGACTAAAAGTAACAACCCGTGAGTAATACGGAAATTGGACTTAAAAAGGGAAATTTTTTTTGGGAATTAGGCACGACCGGGTAAGCGCAAAGAGGAAGTCCGTCTACCCGCCTTGTAAACATCTTAAAGCAAGGATTTTATAACTAAGGTTGAGAGAACACCTTTCTCTTTTGTGGATAAAAGCAATTAACTCCACGTTTTGGCAATATAAGTGATTGTGCTGGAGGATAAGAGCTAATATTGAGAGCGGAATTGTCACCCCTCCCCCAGGACCCAGGAGCGATCGGTGAGAGAGCCTGCTGAAGAGACATAGAAGACTTTGACAGCTGTCAAACTAGCTGTCAAAGTTGGGAAAAAAGGAGAACTTTGTTTCTGTTGTCTTTGCTGGTTATATTTGTTACAATTTGGTAACAAATTGTTAAAAATAAAGAAGAAAAGGCTAACTTGACTTTTGGGTTGGAACTGGAAGATACTAAGAAACCAGAATCCCTCTAGAGGGGGTTCAGGACATTACAAAAATGGCTGTAAGTGGAAAAACACTGGCTGAACTGGAGAGGACTTTTTTTCTCTTGGGAAAGTTACAAGAACAAAGTGATGTTTTGGCTACAAATGTTACAATATTGAATGGAACAGTAAATAAAGCTACTGAGCCTGGAAGGGACTTGACTCAAGTCTTTGCAGCTGAACAAAAAGGTTTTGCAGTTGAACTAAAAATCTCTGCAGCTGAACAAGAAAAGAAATCTGAGAAATTTGAGAATGTGATGAAAGAGATACATGACGATTTGAAGGAAAAGGAAGGAGGAGCTATAATGCCACAGATGATTAAGGAGAGCCAGAGGCCGGTTAAGATGGATACAAAGGAAAATAAGATCAGGATGATGAAAATCTGGTTTGAATTGAAGAATGGAGAATGGAGAGATCTCCTTATGTGGAGATCTGAAGACCTATGGAATACAAACCTGGCTAAAGTGGAAACTGGAGCTTTTGGGACATTTGGACTTAAGAGAAGCAAGAAACAAGATTTTGGCTCCACTTTTAAATATGGAGGCCTGGCTGGAAGAAATATGGACCTTATTGGGACAGAGCTTCTTCGAGATTTGGTGTTCAATATAAAGGACTATCAAAAAAACTGGCAGAGAGGAATTGAGAGAGAATTAAGAGCCTCGGATGTGAGGTCACCAGGCTGACAGCAGATAGACTGATGGACATTTGTTGGGGTTCGAAACCGGGAAAGGGGGGGTGGGGCTTTGGGAATCCAAAGGGTGTACAATTATACTCTGTTTCATTTAATTTTGTTTTGCCACTAATATAAAAATGGGGAATTCGTGGAAGGGAATTGGGGTCGACCTTAGAAAAAGATTTTTAAGAATAAGTACTGATGTATAAAGATTGAGGTTTATAAGTTAAAATTGGTTAACTAAAATGAATTAAAGAAAATAAGGTAAAGTTTGGGGACAAGAACTTGCTGAGCTAAAAATTGGAACTGGAATACAAGAAGGGGAGGTGTGGGGAAGTCAAGGAAATTGGTTATTGATAGTAAGGAATGTAAATTTTATGTGTTTTTAATTGTTTTTTTGTTTTTTCTTTATTTTTTGAAAATTTCAATAAATATTTATGAAAAAGGAATGTTTTTTGACAGATAGTTAAAGAAGAGAAACAAATTGAAGAGAAAACAAACAAACAAACAAAACAAATTGATTCCAAAGTTACCTTTTGCACTTAAAAGAAACAAAATTTGAAAAATGAAAGTAACTTTCTTTTGCTGGACTTGCCTTCAAAAGATTGATACAAATGGAAATTGTTCCCTCTAGAGGGAGCTTGTTAAATTGTTGCTGGAGTCGATCTGGGGATTTCACAGCTGTGGAGATTAGGATCGTGAGACCAGACTCTGACCTTGAACAAAAATGGATATAGAAGAAGTTTTGGTGCTTGCTTTTTGCAAGACAAACGCTTTGCTGGAGCAGATGCATGAGAAGATGAATCTGATGACTGTTGCAGTTCAAAATTTTAGACAAACAGTGAATACTTATATAGAAACCACTCAGGACCCAACCCAGGAACCTGTTTTGACAGGGCAAGTGCAAATGCAGAAGACAATGGAGGAGGTTGCTGCTGAACCTCAAGCAACACAAATGGATAGAACCGAGGCCCTGTAGGAGCATAAGCTGCTGTTTTTGAAGATTGAACCTGGAGTGGGCCGGGGGGGGGGGTCTGGAGTTGTGGGGGTCCTTAATTTTGGAGGGACTCTGAAACATGCATTTAAATATTTTCTGGACTACCCGGTTGACTGTGAGGAATGGGATATGGGGAATGGGCTGATCTGTTGAGGGGAGATGGAAATATTTTTGGGTTGGAGTTTCCCCGAGACCTACTCCTCAATGAGAAAGGAAAGAAATTAAGAAAGAGACCAACAAAAGACAAGGCAAAGTGCTGGTATAAACAAGAAGAAGAACTGCAGAAGGGACATGGAAAAGACTTAAGAGCCTCGGACATAAGACTACTAGGTTGATGGACTAGATGGAAAGGACAGTAAGGCCTGACATAACCCGAGACCAGGAAGAAGGGACGTTGGATGAAGATTGGAAGAAAGTTTTAAAAATTTATTTTGGGAATTAGGGTAAAATTTATTTTGGGAATGAAAAATGGTGGAATGAAATTATTTGGCTTTAGTAGAAATGATATTAGGAGATATGTATAAATAAGTATTAAGTTCTAGGATTTAAGGTATTTTATCGTAAGATAAGGTTAAAATAAATTAAGGTAAATTGAATGACAGAATATTCTGAAAGATGAAAAGGATTTGCTGAGTTAATTGATAGGTTAGACTGTTAAGACAAATTATCCAATAAAAATTGAGAAAGATGGAAAGAACTTGCTGAAACAAATAATTAAATTAGAATACGAAAAGGGAGGTGTGAGGAGGTCGATGAAACAAGTAAATGAAAGACAAAGAGATGGAATATTGGATGTGTGTTTTATTTTCATTTTATTTTTTTATTGTTATTGCTGTATTTTTCTTTCTATTTTTTCTTTTTTTTCTTTTTTCTTTCTATCTATTTTTTATATATTGTAATGTATATGTTGTTAATTTTTTTGCTGTTTGCTTTCTGTTTCTTTTTTTTGTAATCTCTAAATTCTTAATAAATATCATTTAAAAAAAAAAAGACAATGGGGCCAATCCAGGCCTCTTTGCTGCAGCAGCCTGGTAGCTGGCACAGTGAAAGGGCATCCCCTCCACTGCCATGGATAACACATGCACTGGGGTACTGTATGTGGCTCGATCAAGTCCTGTTATGGAAGGCTGTAGTTACCACCTTGGATATCTTGCAAAGATCTCAGTCTCAGGCAGAAAACCATCCATATTTATTTGATTAGACAGATAGGATATTCTTGATATGGCTCCATACCATCAAATAAGGCATCCCATATGAATTTCCTACAGATATAGAATTTAAGATACAGTAATTCTCTTTGGATCTGTTTCTGTTACTCACTTTTGCTTATTTCTCAGGTGTACTTTTGTAAATGCGGAAGCATATTGTACTGGAGGAGTCGTACCTAGCCACTGAATTGCTCTATTCATTCACTTTTGTAAAGTTTCATGGCTCCCTCTTGGCCCAAGCTTCTTTTTCAGCCGATCTTCTCTGAGGACACTATTTCATATTTATCTGAAGCTAAACATCTGAATGAGGCACAAAACAGAGTAGCCCTTCAGTTCCCTTATTGCTACTGTAGATTTTGAGAAGCTCCATCCATGCCCAGGACAACTAGCTGTTTATTCTCACTTATCATAATCTGCCCCAGTTTTCATGCCACCAGAAATCACCCTGCCCTTAATACGTTCAATACAACCTTAAAAAACACAAAAAACCCACCATAAGGAGAGTTTATGTGGACATTTTATGGGTATATATTGTCACAAGGTTTAAAATCCTGATGGTTCTAGTGTTGTCCATATATTTTTCCCTGAGCCTTTAGCTCCTTTTATCTGTTCTTTTAAGACTTTAAAATCTCTTCCAATCTGCTCAGTAGCTATCGTATAAGTGTTTATGGTACTCATATGGAGGGCCAGAAAGGGAAACTGGTCAAAGGGCCTAATCAGCTCTGTTGATGTCTGACACAGACTGTGGGCAAATGGAAGGACCTCTTGAGATGTTGGTGCTAGTGAGCAAGCATCTGCCTCTACAGGATACTGAGGACCTCTGAAATACCTGAATTAGAAGGGTTTTTTAAGGCTATGTCACATGTGTTCAATTCCACCAATATGTTGAATGTTTCTGGACAGCAGGAGTATGCACATCATTGCCTACCACGTGCATAATGTGATGTGTGTATGCATAACCATCTTATGTTCACATACACATACACACTCACCTAGAATCTATCTCTATGATTCTTCTAAGAATCAGGCAGTTGTGCATGTAGCCAACATCACGTTACATAAATCATGTGATTGTTATGTCCCATCGCCCATCTAATATTTATTGGAATATGTACCTATGGCTAACTTATTCATGCTGGAAGCTTCTGTTACTTTTTTCTGGTTCCCTTCCTGAAGGACCATCCTGCCCTGGGGAGAGGGGAGAAGAAAGGACCTTGAGGAACTGTCACAATCCAGCTTCCATAGCAGACCACCTTGTCCTGAAGCACAAACAAGTTGTCTTATCCATTCTGTTGTATTTTTTAAAATCAGTGTTTATTGCTGTATTAAACTTGTGTAAACCACTTTGGATAATTTCACTGAAAAGCGGTATATAAATACTGTCCACACATAAAAACTTCTCTTCTTCCAAACATCTATATTTACTGCTAAGTACATGAACAGATAGTAATTTTCTGAATTATATGTTGTAGAAAGAACGTATAATCACAAACCTTTTGTTGATCTTCAGTATCAAAATATCGGTGCTAAGCTATAGAAATACTTCATTAAAAAGCCCTCCCCATGTAGTTAATTTTGTTTAATGCCATAAATGTATTTAATACTATCCAAAACAAGTCATCGGGTCTGTAACTTTAATGGAAATACTCCCCCTTATTTATTATATTTGATTTATTGGCAAAGTAACTTTCTGCTAATGAAGATTGAAGGCATAGGGAGAGACGTGTTTGCAGAGGAATATGAACTCTACCCAACAGCCAGGAAATGGGAGAAAAGGAAAGTAAGATAAAGGCTGGTTAGATTACAGGAGGGGGAAAATGTCCAACATAAACTGAAATGTAACTTGTATCTTAGAGAAAGCAATTTAGGTTTAAGAACAGCTGCCTCTCTAGAGGGTCAGATGTATGAGCAATTAAAATAAAACATGTTGATTTTAATATTCCTTGGTAACGGAGATTGATCATACAGAGTGCTGTTGACTGTACATCAAGAAACAATTTAGGATCCAGTTTAAAACAAAGTTTATAATCCTTGTTTAATGGATTTTACTACTTCAGGCTGTACAGTGCTGTAAAAATGATTAAAATGTGCTCTCTCAGTGTAATCAATAAAACTTCCTGCTATAAGATTGGTTTGGTTCCAGTGACTCTTCCAGGTAGCTCTACAGTGCTGTGTTTGTAGAATTTCAAATAAGTAATCTATCATTATTTCTATATACAGGATTCATTAACTACTTCATCCTTCAGCTTATTAGTACCAAAGTCAGCCAAACAATCCAAGTGAAAGGTCACCTCTTAACGAATACCATAGTTAGACCAAAACATACATCAAAACTTAACAGAAATGTGTCAAAATCCAGTGGCAGGAAATGGAGAAAAGGTTAGTGTGGGACATTCGCACTACAGAACAGAAAGTGCCTAGGTATGGAAATTTGGAAAACTCATTTCAACTGTCTGTGGGAAAACATGCATTAAACTAGGTTAAGGAATGGGTCAAATCACTTATTAGGGATGGGAAGAGCATAAAAATAAAATTCTCTTCCAGTGAGCTTCTGCTCTTTAATATATATGAAATGTGATCTGCAATGTTTAAAGAAGTAGAGGATAAGAGGGTGAAGTCTTCTACTTTTAAATTAAATTCACACCATGGCAAACAGAATTATGATTTTGGAAGCAATAACATTACTAATTCCATGTTTCAAAAAAACAACCTCATGTCCCAGTGTGTCATCAACTGTTTTTCAGAAAACTGGCATACAAATTTGTATTCAAACACTGCCCGTCCAAAGAAATGATTAAATCCCATCAAACATTTTGCTCACAGCCAAACCTTCAAAGCACTTGAAATATTTGGATTTAGTCTGATTATTTCTAGGCATTTTACTTAACTAGCTTGGAGACTCCTGTCTTGGGTTTTCTTCTTCATACCACAATGATCATCTTGGTTGCCCTCCTCTGCACATGTTCCAACTTGTCAACATCCTTCCTAAATTGTGGTGCCCAGAATTGGACACAATATTCCAGGTGTGGTCTGACCAAGGCAGAATAGAGCGGTACCGTTACTTCCCTTGATCTGGACACTATACTTCTGTTGATGCAGCCTAGAATGGCGGTAGCTTTTTTGCTTATGCATCACAAAAAATTGCTGTTGTTGTTGGTAGTGGTAGTGGTGTTATTATTTTTACAGTTTCTGTAGGTTTGAACAAGATAAGCGTGATGCCAATCAGTGAATCCAGTAGAAGCTAAAGATGTAGTTGAGATAGTTTGGTTAGAGAAAAGTTTGCACATAAAACAGTTACTTTTTCTTTTGTGGGAGAATACACTAGCCATTCTCAAGGGTAGGTTTCTCTACAGTGGTACCTCGGGTTAAGAACTTAATTTTTTCCGGAGGTCCGTTCTTAACCTGAAACTGTTCTTAACCTGAGGTACCACTTTAGCTAATTGGGCCTCCCGCTGCCACCACGTGATTTCTGTTCTCATCCTGAAGTAAAGTTCTTAACTCGAGGTACTACTTCCAGATTAGTGAAGTCTGTAACCTGAAGTGTTTGTAACCCAAAGCATTTGTAACCCGAGGTACCACTGTATTTACTTTGGTGGAATAGAATAGAACAAATTCTTTGAGCAGAACTGAGCTTGGGTTTTTTTATGTTCGCTTTAAAGTGCTGACATTCTGATGGACCTTTCTCAATCCAGAATAATACTTCCTCGTGGTCCACAAACCTAAATCATTATTGTGTCTGAAATCACTAGTAGTTGGTATGTTTGTGTTTGCAATGCTAGGGTTTTCGCGCAGATCATTTGTTTTCCAATTCTTTAAGATGACAATGAGCTTGAACTGGTTCTTTTGCTGTAGCTAACTCATGGCGTGCTCCTTCAGTGTCTTGTGTTAATTATTTGGCTGTAGGTACTGTCACTTTCTCCAGAAGTATCTATACTTGTAGCGGTAGTTACTGACAACAGTTCTCCTTGAAGTTCTTGTATTCTGTATGTAAACTGGTTGTTTCTCAGAATGCTCAGTGTAATCTACTTGCTTTTCTTTTGTTTGTGAACACGAATGTTCTGTACCTGGGGGATTATTTTAGGGTTGCATATGCTTGCTGTACAAAGTACAGTGGTCGGCTTTAAACATCTGAGTATTCCCTTCTGTTATTTTTGTTGCTTTCGTTTACTATCACCACTTCCACATTGCTTATTTATTATTATTTTCACAAAAAGTCAAAATTTAATGCTATTGTGATCCAAAATGGTGTAAAGGAATCCTCAGTTGCTCTCAGAACACATGCTATAATAACTGAGCTGAACACATGTATTGTTTCATAGTTGACTTCATCATTGGATTCTGAGCAGCTTTAAAGGCTCTGTGAACTTTTCTAAGCAGTAAGTACGTACTCTTATACCATCATAGACTCATCATATGTTTAATGTTACTAAGCAACTGGGGCTAGATAGCAAAATCTGCCCCCTTTTAAAAAATGGAAATATGCCGAGGTCCCCCTAGATTATGATTACACCCAATCCATATGTAAATCCATCACTGCTGGCTATAATCCTTAGGAAAAGCTTGTGAGGTTTGTCCCCATATTGCAGATGGAAGGTTAAGGTCATGGCTGATGTAAACTTTCTCATTCATAGTTCAGTTGCATAGAATTGACAAATGTCTATTGCACAAGGTAAACACAGTGCAGAAAGGCATTTTCAAAGACAATTTTCTACTATTAAAACATGTTTGGGCATTTTTATGAGCATTCCTTGTGCTGTGCCTCCCATAACATCTGGAACACAACATGTCTCTCACCAGACAGGGCTAACCAGATTTTCTTCTCTATTGGTCCAGATCAAGTCTAACAAGAATTTCCCTATGGGCAATTTTGAAAATTATCACTGCATGGAATTTGATGAGACACAAAGGGAATGTCACATTCAATTGTGGTATTTTTGTACCGTTTGAAGGTTAAGTAGCTCCCATCTCCATCTTTGAACCTTACATTGCCCCTTAGTAAAAGTACCAACCTTTATTTGGGAAGTAGTAGTATGGTATTCAGACTAAAGGTTAGAAAAAAATACCAGTGCATACAGAGTTTGGAAAGGCTTTCCGTTCTATTTTTATGCTGCAAGAATTTACATTACATATTCAACTGGGAACCAATGACGTTATGATTATCATTTAGATGTAGTTGCCCTTGGCATATTGTACAGGCCCTGTGAAAATATACCCACCATTGCAGAGGTCACCTTAAACATCAGCAACTAATAGAAAGAAAGGTTATAGAGTGCTATGTTTTGACATAGTTCTGTGAGGTGACAGCAGACAGCTATTGTGTATATTTAGATGAATTATTACCTTGGAATTAGGTCATCTGTATGTAACAAAAGTCTTCTCCAGTGAAGCTTTCTCCACCAATAATGATAAACTAATGACACAGAAAATGAAATAGGAGAACCTAGGGCTGAAGCAATATAGAAGTGAAAGAAGTGTGGATAAGATACCAATAGGAGCTGTATATAAACAGCTCTGCTCCAAAGGTAAGTGGAGATTGTCAGTATATAAACCAGCCAATAAGAAGTGTCCATCTTGACAGAGATCAATGAGACTAATGTCAGCATCGGGTCTCCCTGGGCAGCTACCAGGACCTCAGTGTTCTCCACAGGCCTGGGTCTAGCTGCTATTTAAAATTCCCACAAAGCTTTGCTCTAGGACAATGCAACAAAGAATAATAATTATGGCTACTAGATCCAACTGTATGGTGCTATTTGATAAATAACCAGAATGGGGTTTTTTTCAGGGCGGCAAAAACCTGAGAAACAAGCTAAATCTTTACAGGAAGCACTCTTGTATTGTCTGAAAGCTCCCCAAGAAAACAATCAAACAGAAAAAGGGACAGAAAGGGACAACTGTCTGATTGCAGCCTTGGTTGATGTTTGCTTGATGTCTTGTGGCAACAGCAGATTTCAGGTGGTGTTACATACTTGATACTATTTAGCTTCTTGTAGTGGAAGCAAGCTTCAGGTGGGTCTTATTGATTAGACAAAATACATTTCAGGCAAAAATATGGTGATCATATTAGCACACTCAGTTTGGCAGGATACCCGATATTAAAAAAAGCAGGAACAATGTTTAGTAACATTGGTTTTTTAAGAACGTGGGAAAAGATTCAAAATTAAATATTTATTTCCTTTTCCAGGGAAGATGATGAAATGAATGAATATTAATAAGAATGGGATAACAAAAAAACCACAGGGCATAAATGTTAAGGGAATAAACCTTCAAGTGCATCGAGACCAAAAATAAAATGTTTTACTTTAGTCTTGAGACATAACATTCATAATGCAACTACCGACTTCTGCAGTTTGCCAATTGTTTCTTATTCACAGCCTCAGATTTCACATCAAGTTTCCCTTAAAATACCCCAATGTGAGAGACAGTTCAGAATAACAGGGTCTCTGGTGCTTATAGGTGAAGAACAAAATGCTGACAGCCTTCGCATAAGAAGCAAAGGGCAAAATCCAACTAGCAAGGCTACTGTGTAAGCCCTGCTGGCACAACCATATAAGAATTGTGCTGCTGAACAGTATAAATATTTCAGTCAGGAAAAAGTTTTAATGGCCCCAAGCCCTTGCATACCATATGAGTGTTGACATTGGGTCAACGCCTTTGATAACTCTAATAATGACACCTGCCATCCCCTCAGTTCTCCTCTTCCTCCTCCTTAGCTGCTCAGGCATCATATTTCTGAATTAAAATTGTAGTTTTACACTACCAAAGTGTTGGCTAAGGGCCTTTCCTCACTTACCATTTATAGCAGTATACTGGCTATATGATCTGACACATTTTTAAGAGTGAATTTGTAGCTGATTGTCTGCACCTTTTGTCACATGTTGAATGCAGGGTATTCCTTAATGTAATGTGCAGATATTCAGATAAGGGGGTGAGTGGCAGGATCACCTGTCCTAGACCCATGAGCGTGGCCAAGGGGGGCAGCTGTCCCCCTAGATCAAGTAAAACAATAGATATACTTAACTAACTGACCAATCACATCGGTTCTGCCCCCCCCCCCAAAAAAATTCCTGGCTACACCCATGGCTGGATCTGCAACTGGCTTCCGCTAAGTACATGTAAGGCTCTTTCCCTGCAGTTAGGAATTCTGCTTTTACAGGGTTTCTAAGTTCCCAGAAAGAGCCTTAGACACATACAAATTTATGAGCCTATATTCAGCTCATCACATGGTGGTTAAGATTAAGGACAATGGAGGCAGACTTTCTCCCCTGGTCCATGTGTTTTTTGTAATGCATGCACAGGCCTTTGGATTTATTTTGCCTAATTCACACTTGACCTAGGTGGCATGGTTGCAGCTGTGAAACCACTTCCCTATGACTTGTACCCATATCACCAAATTAATGCATGAAAAGTATTCCACTCGCATCTTGTGGTTTTCCCCTCCACCTGTATTGCTGGCCTCTTAAAGTCAGATTTAATTTAAATCAATGCATTAAAAAAGGAGTAACTTGTTCTAAGTGAGAAGTTTACGAAACAACAACTTAAATTTAGGATTGTTGTTTTAAAAAAGAACATCATTGACTTTGCTTCACCCTGTACATATCAGAGTCCCAGTGGGTTATCTATCCTGCTGAAGTCTATGAACATAAATGATTTTGGCAGTGTAGTCTACGTATTGCATTTGTACAGCTAAATAAGCATCCTGTCTTATTTTTAATATGTCTGCAAAGGAGAGTGTTCCAGCTATTCTTTTATGCCTCTCTAGCTTTTCCAGAGACTGAAGGACTTTTTCATTGCATAAAGGTACTTTATGACACTAAGATGAAGTATTCCTCAGATCTAGCAGTCTGAAAAACTGATTACGTCCTTCTATACCTTCTAAGGATACTGATGTTATTGAGTCTAATTTAATTTTCAGTTCACTCTACATTCGGCAGGGAACAAATTATTCTTTTATTGAAGGTACTGCTGGCCTTAGACGTTTATTCCACATTCTCTGCCCACAAGTTTTTGCTTTTGACAGCTGCATATTCCACTCTGCTCCACCTGGTGTTCTAATGTCCTTCTGCCCATATATTTGTCATGTTTTATTTTGGGATTCGCCTACGAAAGAGCGAGAAATCTTCAATCCTGCAAAGAAGCATTACTGAAAGCAAGGCAGTTTCAAGATTCTGTGAATATAACATGTCAGAAGGATATGTGAGGCATTCGGTGAAAAAACACCATGCACTGTTTTTAGATGCAGTTTGTTTATTATGCAGGCAACAAGAGTGTTATTTGCTATCAACATCTTTATAGAGTGTCTTCAGATAGACAGCAGCTAGTCTGAGCCACTGCAACACTTTGCATAGGAAAAGTAATCTTCCAGAACCACTTCAGCAGGGATGGCCAATGAGCAAATAAAGAGGAATGTGGAGAGGAATTCTTATCCTATAAGTCAGGCTCTGCTAACCTAGTGCCCTCCAGATGTTTTAAACTATAACTCCCAGACAGCATATGGTGAGAGTTGTTGTCCAAAAACATCTGGAAAGCGCCAGGCTGATGAAGTCTGGCCTTTAGGACATGTTCCTCTTCTCTACACCTTCCTTGTCTTTCCTTGCAAAGATAGTCTTGTACTCACACCATGCCAACCTATCCGCTATCAGTATTCATTTATATTATATGTTTGTTTTTTTCAAGTGCTATGCGGCAGATTGCAAGTACAATTTGGTGGTGGTGCTATTCAGGAGTTCAGCATCTGTCTTAATGACTATAAATTGGGGTGGCAAACTTGACCCCTATCTATGTGTGTTCCTTTGAAAAAGGGATGCTTGAGAAATTGGTTCCTTCAAGTCCCAATGTGACCTACTCCGATTCACATGCCGCAAAATATTGTGTGAATACAGAATACAGTTAACCTTCAGATTTCACATCTCCTTCAATTTTGTGATGCTTTTGTCAGTTTAAAAAATGGAAGTACCAAAAGGTATAAATTAGGATAAACTAAAAATATTTAGAAATATGCACTTAAATATGAAAAAACCCCACAGAGATGGGACAGAATAGACTTATGAATGAATACATGCAAAACTGACATGAACTGGAAATAGTCTGATCAACCCATAACTAAACTGGGCTCTCCATGCTTGTGAAGGGCTCTCTAAATGAAATCAGAAAACCTGGAAAGGTAAGTGCTTTGTTCAGATGTCTAAAGGCATGTGACCAGATTTGCAGAAATCTCTGCATCTTTACCTATGAAGGAATGTTTTGTAGTACTGCTTTCATGTCTATAGATCTGATAGGGAGAAGTGAAGGGTATAACCACTGCATCTTTCATTTGAGCCAAGATCTACCCAAAATTTCAAGGTGGGGATGTCTTGCCCACATAATATGGAATTAGCTGTACATTCATTTCTGCTGTGGACCATTTCTATTCTTAGTGCCACCTACGTGTAGGTGAAAGATGTGGAAAAGGGGTCACTTTCTACTCACTCCCTTGGCAAGAATGCATTTAAAACACCAACCCCCAAATATTTCTCATTTTACAACTGTACTGAGAAGCTTGTGAGCTCTGCAAGTTTGTGTTGAACTTGTGTTGAGCTTCACTCATATTTTCAGGGCACACATTTAGGAGAAATGGGATATACTTTAGCTTGCTCAGACGGCTTTCACTTTTTTTCATTGGAGCAGCTACTGCAAGTTTGCAGAGTGATTTTAATCAGCCACTGTGAAGTGATATTTCAGTGGTATTCTTGCCAGCCTGAACAGATGGGTGACACATGCCTTTCATTAAAATTTTGCTCATGATTCTGCAAGCCGTATCCTTGAAGAGAATGAAAATGTTTTCAGTAAGTTGAAATGGGTAATTATAATCTAATATACTGCACTCCCTTCTACCCCCCACTGCAATGATCCAAAACTGGCCTACATATACAGGTTTATGTACTGGATTGTACCACTTTGGACTGGAAGTGGGGAACTGCATTTCAACATAGCCCTAATATTTATTTAAAAGAATAATCTGAGGAATAAGAGTTCTACCCTACCTTCTTTGTGATTTGCTAGTATTCTGGGTATCTTAGGGTGGGGTTGGGGGGGAGGGAGTGTAGAAATTTTTTAAAAAGCCACCCCACACCTTATGTTAGAAGTGGTATAGTCTGTTCCACACATTATAGCTCTTATGGGGAGCAGCCACTGTAGGCTTGCCATATAGCAGGAAAATTCCTGGAATGTCCTGGTTTCCTCGTGTAAAAAAGGCATCAGGGGGGATTTTTGCCAAATTGGCAACATGTCAGGGAAACGCCAGATGTATGGCAATATGATGGAAAAAGTAACAAACTATTCTTAATACCACTCATCCTAAAAAAAGCTCAACTTTTGGAAATATGGCACCCCTAAGCCACTGTAATTAATTTATTTCAAGTACCTTAGATATGGTGATCATGGGTAACGGTCCTAAGCATCTGCCTATCTCTGAAACAGACTTCTCAATGCTCACACTCAGAAAAATGACATTGATAATAACAGAAGAAACGTATATAGGACTATGGGATCCCACTTAACATTTTTTGAGTTTGCAGTGCAATTTGTCTAATGGTGGGTTGAATTTATTATGGTTGCTTTTATCATCAATCATTTATAAAGGGCCTTAGAAATTTGTCACTCTATATGCTAACCATATACTTTGACATCTCTTTTATATTCCTGCTCACATATATTCTTCTGATTAACTCTACCACATAGGTCAACCATTTGCTCTCTATACATCTACATACTCCTGAGTATGACCCACTGCTCAAAATCAACAGGTTTAATCCTTGATTGTAAATTTTTAAATATTTGCTCAGTCCTTCATAATTATTCATAGAACAGACTAATTCAAAAGAATATAAAAGATCCCTTTCATTGTGGAAGTAACACATTTATGCTACAATAATCCACAGATGGCTTCTGACTTTTCAAAGCTGTCTTTTCTCCATCTTTTTTCTTATAAAGTGAGTCAAGTTTTCCATTAAAGCAAACCCCAACGTCTATCAAGTCATTAATTTGTTGTTGGTATTGTTCTCAACATACAGGCATAGAATAATCTGGCTGCAGACAATATACATGAAATGGTTCCTTGAGTCCACTGGTTAATATAAATTTAATAAGAAAAACAGTGGCTCTAATGCAGCTACATATCCCATAACATATAAGTCACTGGGTTATATCCAACAAAATCAGAAAAGACCCATTGAAATTAATGGATTTAAGCATCTTTAAGTCCACTGATCTCAGTGAGTCTACATTATATCCACTAATTTCACTTACCTTTTGCAAGTAGCACAGCATTGTGACACAGCGGTGCCTTGCCTCACCCAACTATTGCCCTCAGCTGGGTTTCTAGCTGGGAAGCCTCTCCCAGTGGCTAGGAAATTTTAAATTGCCCTCCTGCAAATTTACCAATGACAGATGGGCCAGTGGGCAGGCCCAGTCAGGGGGCGGAGCTGACTGAGTCCTCATGAGGATTTCATTCAGGTTCATTCTTTGAGTTTAAAAAGGAGTACCTGCCCCTTACCTGGCTCCATCCATTGGAAGGATCTAGGTATCACATGTGATGTCATCTTCCTCGAATCCCCCCCACCATCTTTGTAGTCGTACACCTTTGGGCTGATGAACTCCGGAACCACTGTATACATTTTGGGTCTGATTAATGTGCAGTAGTGACTGTGCTAACCAAACAACCCTCACGTTCCAACAGGGTCCTTCATTTATGATGAACATTTCTCATTCTATGCTTACAATTTAATATCTCCTTTTCTGTCAGTTTCATTCCCTCACAGGGATTTCACTCAGGTCTGCTCATTGGCACCTCTGTCCTTTTGGACCCACCCTCCCTCTTCTTGAGGTTTACACTTTCCCATCTCAGGTGTATGTTTATGTTTCTCAGGTGTATCCAATTGATTGGATGACAATCAGTTGCTGTATTCAGGGCTGGGGAGGAATTTATCCTTCAGGTCTATCGGCTGACCTGGGGTTTTTGCCTTCCTCATAGTAAGTGTCACAACTTTGGCATTGGGTGGAGCATTAGTCTCAGCTGCAGGCGAGGTTGTAAGCCTCTGCCTGCTCCTTCAAAGGAATGGAGTATCCCATTAAAGGGATCCTGGAGTGGTTGCTCCTGTCTGCATGTGGAGTTTGGTGGTTATAGGGTTAACCTTTTGTATGTCCTGCATCTGAGGAGGAGCTTCCAACATCCAGAAGCTGAGTTCTTTCTCTGTCTGTTAGTTTCACTTCTGACCGGGAAGCGAGGGTGATGGACGCTATTGCCCTGGTCTCCGATGGAACCATTTCTTTTATCTGTCTGATGTAAATAAAGGCTGTTTAGTTAGCAAGAAAACAGCTTATGGACTTTTCCCTTTCTTCCACACGTCAAGCACACACTGCCGCTCTGCTGCTGCCTGAGGGGTTCTGGCACAGAGGAAACGTGCCGGACCCAGTCAGTTTTCCAACTCTGCATGCCCAGTCAGGGGCTAGGGCCATAGCACCCATCCAGGTGAGCCGGCTGGAGTCATACTGATTTGATGTATGTCATAGAACCTCTTCACTGGCTCAACCTCACAGAAATCTTCCAACAAGCAGGCTGGATGAACCTGGGTATGCCCAGTATCTAAGCCAAAGCCCCTTACATGGGCAATCAATAAAGGTGTGGCCTAATTTGAACCAAAGATCATTGTCATGAGTGGTTATTCAGTCATATGCCTGGCTGGGGGTGGAGAGCTCATGGTGCCTTGGGCCTGCAACTCATGAATTCCCCCTACCTCCAATCTATTTTTGGAACTCATTATCGTAGTACAGGCTGTATTGCATTTTACAGGAAAAAATGTGAATAATACTCCCCACCCACATGCAGGTTTCGCAGGGAAGAGTGACTTAAAAAGCTATTTTAAATACAATCACCAATTAGCAACTCTGTTTTAGACAGCAATTAGCAGTCCTTTCAAGATGTAAAAGACAGTAAAGTGAAAATATTTTGCTGTTGAAAAATGTATATGCCAAAGACTTGTCCAGGAAAATGGCTTTGAAAATTGAAGAGAAAATGTCTAAATACAGTGCCGCAGAAATGAATCCTGTCAAGACACCATGTGAACTGTTTAACGTTTCTAGCATTTAAACTCTGCTGGATGAGGCCAAAGGCCCATCTAGCTCAGCCTCCTGTTCTCACAGTGGCCAGCCAGATGCCTATGGGAAGCCTGGAAGCAGCACCTGAGGGCAACCTCATTCTCTCCACTTGTGATTCGCAGCAACAGGTATTCTGCTTCTAGCAGTGGAGTTAAAACATAGCTGTCATGGCTAGTAGCTACTCCATAAAATTGTCTAACCCTCTTTTAAAACCATCCAAGTTGGTGGCTATCACCACATCACATAATTTTTTTAAAAAAATACTTTTGGTTTTGTGTTTATGCGGGTGTGTTGGGTCTGCAACAAATAACTTAGTGTTACCCAGATCATTACTCTTGACATGGGTGGCGCTGTGGGTTAAACCACAGAGCCTAGGACTTGCTGATCAGAAGGTCGTGGTTTGAATCCCCGCGACAGGGTGAGCTCCCGTTGCTCGGTCCCAGCTCCTGCCCACCTAGCAGTTCGAAAGCACGAAGTACAAGTAGATAAATAGGTACCGCTCTGGCGGGAAGGTAAAAGGCATTTCCGTGTGCTGCTCTTGTTCACCAGAAGCAGCTTAGTCATGCTGGCCACATGACCCGGAAGCTGTCTGTGGACAAACGCTGGCTCCCTCGGCCTATAGAGCGAGATGAGCTCCGCAACCCCACAGTCGGCCATGACTGGACCTAATGGTCAGGGGTCCCTTTACCTTTATTAACAACAAAGCATTTAGCTGCCTCTTAAATGATCAAAAGCTCTGCTTCTGGTGGACCTCCATTAATGAGGGAAACCCACAACTAGCCTGTGATAAAAGACAAAGCCCCCTTTGTTCTCTCGTCAACCTAATCTTATGTAAATAATTCCCAGAGCTTGGCTTTTTCTGAAGATCTCAAAAGGTAAAGTTGGAGAACAGGCCTGAACCAAAAATCCCTTTCAACATACATTATAGCCCTGAGCTAGCCAACATGCCTTTCAGATGCTGGTGGACTACAACTTCCATCATCCCTGACCATCTGTCATACTGGCTAGGCTCATGTGAGTTGTAGTCCAACATCATTTGGAAAAAACCACATTCGTTACCCCTGATATAGCCAACTGGCCAATCTCTGTTTTGCTTGTAACCTCATATCAATAGCCATTGTAGATAATAATTCCCTCTTGTTTGCTTTATTTGGGGCTGCACATCTAACAGTACATGGATTGACAGCTTCCAATATTAAAACAGCTAGTTAGTCCACTAGATGATATCATTTTACCAATCTAGTATATCATTTTGTGGGGCCCGATCAACAAAACTAAAATACATTTACAGTGATCTAATATTCACGATCCTGATGCTATTTTCTTGTTAAGGAAAAGCAGCCTGCCACTTTGCTGCAAAGCATAATTTCTTTCTTTGTCAAATATGCATTGATTTTTTTTCTCCTCTTGAAATATGATCTCAAAGATGTAGAAAGCCCTGCAGAATGATTTACCCTTCATTCTGAGGTATCAGTAATCTGGAAGGATTATACATACCACTATGTATTGTCTGCAGCAGTTTCAGTATGTACATGTTATGGATATCAGAACATTAGAGAACTGAAAAACAAAGAGGCAATCAATGAATATTTTTGTTTTGTTAATATGAATGTCTGTGGAGAAGAAATGTATTTTGACCCCTCAAATTATGTCAAGCAGTGGAAGGCAATTCAAAATATTCTGGCAGATATTCACATAAGGAACGGTTCACAAAGTGGTGCTGTTCAGGGTAAAGCTTGTTTTCAGGCAGGATGCGACAGCCACTTGTGGTGAACACTCATGCTAGTGGTCCATCATAAGTTAGTTGTGGTAATGGCATGAGGGAGAAGCCCCAGGCTCAATTTTGATTGCTTCCAGCAATTATGAGAAAAAGCAGAGAAACCTTGTGGGGAGGAACTGTTTATGAAATTTGCTCTTAAGCCAAAACTCATCACCATTGTGCACCCAATTAAGCCAAGACCCGAGGACCAAACCAAATTGGATCTATTCTGAGGGATTCAGGCATTGGTTGAATAGAGTTTAGACAGTCATGGAGTGCTACAGATCAGGTCAAATGGTCCAGAACAACCCAGAGCTTTCAGGTGTAGGGCCTCAGGCAGGAAATCCTACAAAAGGCAGAGCCCTATATGACCACTGGCTGCCTCTTCTTGGAATGTAGGAGACCAGGATGTTGTAGGATACTGCCTGACTCTCCAGGGCGTGGGTTCTGCTTCATGAGCAGCTTTCCTGCAGTTGATTGGAGGCATCAATGAGGGACCTCATACACAAGTGCGTTTCCCCACTTGCAGAAGGAACACGCTGCAGAATGTAACTCCCTACTTTCCAAGAGTGTGGAAAGATGATGCAACATCTCCCCTCCTCTTGGTTGTATGTTTAATCAGGGTTGTTAAACATTAGCCCTGCCCCATGAACTAATTTGGGACTGGATCTGAGGCAGGGCATATGGTCTCTGGGTTGACCCAGGGTGGGTCAACCTGATTGGGTCCCCCCAGATGAGAGCCATGGAGCTGATCAGGGCTGGAAAATAACTCAGGACTATAACACACACTGGAGGGTGAGCATTACAAGCTGCTTCAGTTCATATATATATATATATATATATATATATATATATATATATATATATATATCCTGCCTTTTAAAAACTGTGATGATATCTCTAATTTACAAGCTACCACTCTTGCCACTTTAGGAAGGCATCTGGGGTCAAATCCTAGGTGATCTTTGCAGTGTGGCCATCAGGGACATTCTATGTGTTTCAAGAAGAGATATCATGGATGGAAAAGCTACATACAAGGAGATGCTGCAATGGCTTGAGAAGTAGCTATGTCGGCCATTGGATTTCCTGCTTCAAATGTTCCTTGCAGAATGAACCTTTGGCACATCAGAGGAACAGCAATGCTGTGAAGGTAAGCTAAGGAATCTTTACTGTTTTTTTGCGATGACTTTTAATACAATGGTGAGCACTTTGGGAACTGAATGGCAAACATGGGCTTTGACATGCATATAAGCTTCATGTAAATTGGTCCAAATTTCTCCTTAAGCCATAGAGTAACAAACTACATGGTAATATATAATGTATTTCTGCAATGGCTACATTGTAAATATCCAATCCCCCCCTCCAAAAAAAAAAACCAGGTATTGCACTAGACCTAATTTTAATAAGCCAAACATTGTGCAATATAACCTGGAGACTTTTTTTCACATGCCTACCAGACTGGGCAAATGATGGAATCATTTTTTTCAAAGATGAGAAAATGTAGGTGAACTTAGGTTAAACAATTTGCCCAAATCTGTGGGGGTGGGGGAGAAGACAGGAATGAAATCCCTAATAGAATTAATGGTACCCACACATGAGCAGCAAGTAATACACGGATCCTTTAATGGATTATCTTCATGTTTAATGCACAAACTGCGTTAAAATAACACCTTTCATGAACTTTGAATGACAAGCAATGCATTATTTAGTGAGATGAATGTGTGGCAGTTATTTTAATAATTGAAAGTGTAGGGAAGAGGAAGGGAGGTTAACGTCTCAAAATGACTGTGTTATATTTGTGCATGCAAGTACCTCAGCACAAAACAGGAACACAAGTACAACAAGCGGAAGATTTTCTGTGAGCATAGCCAAGAGGATATTTAGAATATAAAATACTGCCATCCATTTCTCCCTGTGTATGTTCTGATTGATGAACTGTGGAAAAGAGGGATTGTGCTGGAGCAGCGGGAATGATGAACAGGCTGTGAAGTTGCTTTGCACAAAAGACTTCCAATAAAACCAGTGGTGGCTGGGAGACCCAGGACCTGATAAGTAAGTAGCATGGGATGAAGGCATTATGCTACCTGGGCAAAAGCAGCTTGCCCAGGATGGTCTCCCTACAAAGCTGGAGATGGACTTGAATGAGAGCTATGAGCTGGGATGCTTCTGACAGAAATCTGAGTTTGGTTGTAGACTCAGGAAGTGGCAAGATCTCTCCTATGTCAAACAATAAGGACATTACCACTAGCCTACCTTTCAGGACTTTTGTAAAAGGCTCTTCGGGCCCTTTGGGAAAGCGAGTGCCACTTTCTACAATATTAAACCATTTGCCTTTCGTTTACAAATAATTATGGTTTTTCTGAATAATAATAGGGGTTTGATATCCTTTTGCTAGGACATGATGAACAGCATACAGCACTGTCTTAACTGGCAACCATGTCACTTGTCTACATATACTAGCACCTGGGAATAATTATATTGGCAATCGTATTGTCAATATTCTCTGCTTTCCTTGATAATCTATTTTGCAAGTTATGAATCTAATAAGGAGGTCCCTATATGTCACATCCTATTACATTTGTTCCCTAATATCTGCCTAAGATTGCAATCCTATATCCACATACCGGGAAGGATGCCCCTATGTGCTGACTAGGACTTGCTTCAGAGGAGACATGCGTAGGCATGCCTTGTGAACCTGTTTAAACTCCCCTCTTGCTGCTCCTGACATTCACTTTTCATGCTCTGAGGAGACATCTGACAAAGAAGATATATAAGGTATGGCTTAGTGATTGATTTTTAGGAAGCTGGCATCTTACTTTAGAAAGAGCAAAGTTTCATCATTTTTCTTCCTGACATTTGCTTCTTTTTCTTGCAACCTCAGTGGCTGAACCCTGGACATGACCTTTTGTTTTTCACAAGACAAAACATAAAGATAGAGAAATAGAGATGTTACCCTCCCCCCCCACCCAAAAAGTAACACCTTGTCAGGTGAAGCAACAAGTAATCAATTATTTTTTCTTTTCTTTTGGAGCATACTAAAACTGTGTTCAAAAGAACATTTGAGCAATGGATGGAATAACTGGTTATTTTCAGCTTATTAAAATGCTCTTATGATGTAGAGCATCTGAGCAAAAACTGTCATTTGGGTGACAATATTTAGGGATCAGAATGGGCACAGTAACCATGCCAAAAACAAGAACAGAGTAGCTTGTTCAATAACTAACATGGTCTCAGATTTAGCCCAAGACATTTTGCTAAAAACAAACCCCTGTGTTGCAAATCACAGAAATATAAACACAACACATAGGCTAATAACTGTTAAATCATTTATAATATTATAATGATATCATTCAAAAGGTAGAAATAAATCTATTTTCTAAAACTTGAAAATAAAATTAAGAACTTTAAAAGCTCATCAGTATATAAAAAGATGATGACCCTCCTTTCCATGTACAAAACGTGGATGGAATGGCACTTAGAGTTGTAAGAAGGTATTGATTTCTATTCTGCCCTGTAATTTGTTGCATGCAGCACTGCTTCTGTTCCACTGCAATTCAACTTCCATCCAAAGATCAGCTGTAGTTCATCTTCCACAACATGGGTTCATCTCTGTGTTCATTGTGGCAAAATTGTATAACTTACATACTAAAATACTTAAGTCACACATTCCTAAACAATAAATCAGTGAAGCACATCCACCCTTTAAATTTGCATATCCCCGAATGTTGCAGGGCAGTTCTTCAGCCACATATTGTGCACCAAAATACACACACTAGGGTAAATTTTGCATATAAAAATGCATATATTAGTAAAATAACATATAAAATGCACTATAATTGCTGAAATTGCCTTGCAAAAATGTGCAAAACAGCATACAAAAATGTTCATATTTAGAGAAATTTGCACTAAAATGTTGATGAATTTTCACGATAACTTTATGCAAACTGTGGAGAACTGAATTTCAGACTGGAAAAATGAGAAACTGTGCAAAAACAAAAATTACAGATCTGCCCATCACTACCAGGGCAGTGTTCAAATACTGACTTGTAGGTAAATTCTCTTCAATTAAAGGCCGCTTCTGGATATCAAGTGAAGTTTAGCATCCCTTTCCATGTTAGTAGCTACCAGTAAAAACCTGTTTGCAACCGTGTTAACCTAGAATTTTCTGGGATGAAATTTGTCTAGTATCCCAAAATATAGTTCTATCCCGCTGATTTCATGGGTGACTCATGGGAGAACAGATGTGCACATGCTCATAAAAGGTGATGGTGACATGTCAATGACGTCTGCTGTGGCGTGAATTAAATGTAGCATGACATGGCATTATAGCAATTAAAAAATCCACAGTTCCCCAATGTAATGGATAATGCAGTGTAAAGGGAGCATTAGAAACTGGGACAGAAGTGCTAGCATTACAACCAGGAAAACTAATGCATTAATCCCCCTGTCTGATTGCACCCTTGTCCTTCAGAAGACAAGACTAGAACTTATAAGTGGAAATGGCAAAGGAGCCTATTTTGCCTCAACATTCGGAGAAACTTTCCAGCAGTATGTGTTGATAAACGATGGAGCAGACTGCCTTGGAAAGTGGTTGACTCTCCTTCTCTAGAGATAGTTAAGCAATGGGTGAGCCATCATCTGTCGGGGTGCTGAAGCCACAAGACTCTTACACTAGAAGGTTTGACCAAAGATTCTATAGTTCTTTATTAAGATACATCCCTCATCCTAAAGCACACCCTCTGTGTTCCGTGGAACTGTTACCCCAATTTATCATACCATGCCACAAATAATTTACTGGGGGCAAGTGCCAGGGAATCAGCATTGTGCCTTGTTAAGAGAGACTGTTGGATGCTTGCATGTGTATGAGAAAAGTGTGTTTTTCATACAGACTTTTGCCAAAAAAGAAGAAGATATTTTTTACAAAATATATATTCTCTCCCTACTCACAAATCACAGATCTAATGAAGGAACTGGAAGAAATATGAGCAAAATGAGGGGAAAGTACTAGCAAACTGAATTTAAAGGACTATTTCTGTGCACCGAAACACACTAGAATGAAGTATTTAAAGGCTCTCCCAGGGTGCTCTCAGGGCCTGCAAAGATTATTGTACAAAAAATCACTGTGACTTCATGAATGGATGAAGTGTTTTCTGTTCAGCAGCCACAGCAAAATTGCACTTCCCACCTGCTTGCTTTCTTCTCTTTCCCTTTGAAGCCCTCAGAAATCCAGATCTCCACTGAGCTGTAGATGACAAGGCCCAGCGGGTTTAGATGTTACCTGTTCATTTTGCTTTCCTTGCTGGCTGGATTTCCAGAGTTGAAGTGACTCAGTACCATTCTTTGCATGTAGGCTGGTGTGTGTGTGTGTGTGTGTGTGTGTAGAGAAAGGAGGCACATAATTTCAGGCATAATGAGAGCTTATTGAGTCGATAGCTGTGTTTTACACACACACACACACACACACACACACACACACACAGCCCCTTAGCGTTATTTTCTCTCTGTGTGTTTTCAAGCAGTTTTGAAGCAAATTTGCTTTAGAAATTCATAATCAAATCTGATGGTTGATCAGAGAAAGATTTTGATCTAATGTGCAGTAGCATTACACAGAGACTTTGGATTTAGAAATATGAATGTATAGTATGTGCATGTGTGTGCACACACAAACACACATACACCGAGTTTGCGATGGGCTCTCTTTCCCCACTTTTACATTATTCGCAACCTGAGCTGGTCTTACTCAGCAGAAAATAAAAATACAATAAGCAAACATTGCTGCACATCAGTGTACAAACACTGCCAAAGCCCACTGGTGGAAATGATTTGAGCTAATTTATAATACATGAATACAATCAGTTCTCCTTAGTAATCCTTCACTGTTTTTCACTGGCAAGGGAAATAAATTTGCAGCTTACAAGAGGTCAAGGATCTCCACCAGAACATCGTATGCAGTTCATAAATCTGCACATGCATGGGGAGAGAGCAGTCATTCTGCTGTGCAATGCAGACAGTGGGTCCACCTTTTCCTTGAACATGACACTTTAACAAATAGTGGGATTCTTTGAGCAAGCAGACTGTGACTGGAATAAAATAATCTCCATGTTGGCCTACACCTGTAAGCATATAGGGATACTAACTAAGGGCACTGAATGAGCCACTAGTTCTCTCCTGTTTATCATGATGATGATTTCTAAACCACCCCTCATCTCATAGGATCCCAAGCCAGCATACAGATAGAAGGATTCAAACCAACATATCCAATAAATTTTAAAATAAATACACAACAACAACAATCATAAAACCTATTCAGTATTAGGCGAACAATTAACCATACCTAGAATGACATTCCTACCCCAAATGACCATTGGAAAATCATCAGTGAAGGGACATCTTGATCTCCAAAGGTAGGGGGTTTTCATCCAGGGTGCCACCACATAGAAGTCACTGTAAAATGATCCATATCAATTGATGTGACAAGAAGACGTAATGTAAGGCCTGGGATGGCAGATATGGATGGAGATATTTCCTGCTGGCCTACTGACCTCATCTGTTCTAGTATAAGAACCAAATCCTGTAAATCATTTTTGCAGCCTTATCCTTGACGACGAAGAATTTGGATTTGATATCCTGCTTTATCACTACCCAAAGGAGTCTCAAAGCGGCTAACATTCTCCTTTCCCCTCCTCCCCCACAACAAACACTCTGTGAGGTGAGTGGGGCTGAGAGTCTTCAAGAAGCGTGACTAGCCCAAAGTCACCCCGCAGCTGCATGTGGAGGAGCGGGGAAGCGAACCTGGTTCACCAGATTACGAATCTACCGCTCTTAACCACTACACCACCACCAGTATAAGCAGGGTTCCCCCCCCCGAAATATAGGTGCTGGTACACACCATGCCCCCACCATCCCTCCTGCCACTGCCGCTTGCCCACCAACATTCTCACACACACACCCCACACCTTTTCCGCTTTCTCCTCCGCCACTTCTTCCTGAGATTGCTGGCATGACCTTCCAGAGGAGCTGTGGTGTGACTCTTACAATTGTTAAAGAGCCTTCCAGGAAGGTGGGGGAAAAACACAAGGCTATGTTAAAAACATGGTTCTGGGTCATGTCCAATTCTTGGAGGATATGGCTAATAATGACTGCTAGCCATGATGTCAATGTACTGGACGCAGGTGGTGCTGTGGTCTAAACCACTGAGCCTCTTGGGCTTGCTGATCGGAAGGTTGGCGGTTTGAATCCCCATGGTGGGGTGAGCTCCTGTTGCTCTGTCCCAGCTCCTGCCAACGTAACAGTTTGAAAGCATGCCAGTGCAAGTAGATAAATAGGTACCGCTGCAGTGGGAAGGCAAACGACGTTTCCATGCACTCTGGTTTCCATCACAGTGACCTGTTGTGCCAGAAGCTATTTAGTCATGCTGGCCACATGACCCGGAAAGCTGTCTGTGGACAAACACCAGCTCCCTCAGCCTGAAAGCGAGATGAGTGCTGCAACCCCATAGTCGCCTTTGACACGGCTTAACCATCCAGGGGTCCTTACTTTACGTACCTTTACTGGAGGCAGCATATCTCTGGTGTTGCTGCCTGGGAATCACAAGATTCCAAGGGGGAGAGAACCGTTGTGCTCATGTCCTGTTGCAGGTTTCCCGTTGGCATCTTGCTGGTCAATATGAGACCAGGATGCTGGACTAGATGTTCATAATGGGCTCCTGGAAGGAGAGTTTTTAGTGGGCAGAATATCGTTAAAGAGAATCTAAACTCCATCTGGTATGCAGGCTGATACCCTATCTGCCCGCGGACTGTCTCGCCAGAGTTGTGCATGCTCTAGTTATGTCCCGCTTGGACTACTGCAATGCGCTATGTGGGGCTACCTTTGAAGGTGACCTGGAAACTACAACTAATCCAGAATGCAGCAGCTAGAATGGTGACTTGGAGTGGCCGCCAAGACCACATAACACCGGCCTTGAAAGACCTACATTGGCTCCTAGTACGTTTCTGAGCACAATTCAAAGTGTTAGTGTTGACCTTTAAAGCCCTAAACAGCCTTGGTCCAGTATACCTGAAGGAGCATCTCCACCCTCATCATTCTGCCCGGACCCTGAGATCCAGCGCCAAGGGCCTTCTGGTGGTTCCCTCACTGCGAGAAGCAAAGCTACAGGGAACCAGGCAGAGGGCCTTCTCGGTAGTGGCGCCCGCCCTGTGGAATGCCCTCCCATCAGATGTCAAAGAGATAAACAACTACCTGACATTTAGAAGACATCTGAAGGCAGCCCTGTTCAGGGAAGTTTTTAATGTGTGACATTTTAATGTATTTTTAATCTTTGTTGCAAGCTGCCCAGAGTGGATGGGGGGACCCAGCCAGATGGGCAGGGTACAAATAAATTATTATTATTATTATTATTATTATTATTATTATTATTATTATTATTATTATTATCTGGCTTTTGTTACATAGCCCCATGGTGTTAGCTACTGCTAACCCTTGCATTTTAAAAACAGACACAAGTGGTCAAAACCTCCAGGAGGCTTTGACAAGCCCTTTGGGTTGGCGATTCAAACAAATGAAATGTTATGAGGCACTGAGCCAGGCACTGTGGCGCGTGAACCTGCTCTTCAATATGAAGACTTGTGTATATGTGTGAGAGAGAGAGAAAGAAAGAAAGAAAGAAAAAATGAAAAGGTGATGTAAACATTTATGCAAAAGTGACAAGATTTGCTATTGGTACTCCACAGTGTAGCAAGAGGGAAAAGCTGTCTGAGCATCTCTAAGGTATGTGCAAGCAGCACCCTTCACAGAGATACTGGAAATAATGACAGGCTGCTGTTGCTGAATATCAACTAGGAGCAGAAAGGTGATTATATCTATGAAACCTCTATGAGCAGCATGAAGCTGCCAGGGGAAAGATATTAAAATAATAACTGTTTATGGTATCCAAAGGCTGCTGGAAAATTGAAATGGTTTTAAAAGCAGCCAAGAATTACTTGGAGTGTTTAATTTGAGCCTCTATAAGATAACTGGGCAGTGCAAACCATCTTCTTAAAGCTGATTTAATTTCCTGTGCTGGAAATTAGAAGCATGTAACATCCCATTCCCTTTCCTCTTTTACGTTGACACAGCACTAGTGTAAAAATTATATGTACCAGAGGCAAGTGATTTCTTACATCCTTCATCCTATTGAAATTCATTTTGTTAGTTTGGGCCCTGATCTCCAATCTATTAAGGTCATCTTGAATCCTGATTCTATACACAGTGGCATTGCCCACCTCTCCTAGTTTGGTGTCATCTGCAAATTTGATGAACATCCCCTCAATCCAAGCAGTTGACCCAAGATATTAAACAACAATGGGCCCGGGAAAAGAACCCTACTACATCCCACTTGTCACTTTCCCCCCAAAATGTTATTTTATTTATTTTTATTTTAGTTATTAAATTCATATACCGCCCTTCATCCAAAGATCTCAGGGTGGTTCAGAGCATAAAAATACAGGATGAAAACACAAAATACATAACAAGAATAAGAACAATAATAAAACCAATAATCCCCACCCACCTCAGCACAATTAAAAGGATGAAGGATGTTAATGAGCCAAAGGCCTGGTTGAAGAGGAACATTTTTTGCCTAGCACCTAAAATATAACCTGTATAACGAAAGTGTCAGGCAAGCCTACCTGGGGAGAGCATTCCACAAACAAGGAGCCACTGCAGAAAACGAGGAGGAAGAGGTCCAGTCAGCTGGCCACATTGGTCTCTTTTGGATTTTCAGTGGATAGACCACAACCAATCATGCCTGGGGACAGCTCAAATGAGCACATATTGGTTTGGGTTTGGGGAGGAGGGGATGTTACCCTAATCTTCAGACTGTATGAAACTTGGATAGCTAAAATAGGCTGATGAGATTTGAAGAAGAGGAAGAGGAAGAGGAAGAGGAAGAAGAGGAGGAGGAGGAGGAGGAGGAGGAGGAGGAGGAGGAGGAGGAGGAAGAAGAAGAAGAATGGAAAACTTCTCTGGATCAATTAAAAAATGAAGTTATTAAACGTGGTGCTAGTAATGGATGCCTTGGGCCATCATCTCCCTTGAACACCCATGACATTGCTTTTCTGTGACTCTTATGGTGATATGTTCTTTACCTTCCATTCAGCTAGAACAGTGAGATGCTGTGATAATCTCTAGGCACAGGCTAGTACAGTTAATGCTTGTAAAAAGTAATGTGTCATGACATTACAGGATGGCAATCAACCAGCCAAAGAGTTCTTTATTGTAAAGTACAGCACATCCTTCTGCCTGAAATACATTTTAACTTTCCTGCCTCTCTTTTTCGGGCACAGTTTGAGACTTTTATTGTAATCAGTTGCTACATGCAGTCAAAACCAATCCCTTGTATCTCTGAATACCGAACTGTTTTTATAGACTTTTTATAGAAAGCTTATGTCGCTTATGGATAAAGAGACCCATAAAGTTGGCTAAGCATGTAATATCCCAGAGTCAGCAATATAGGTTACAGTCTGTAGAACAAGGAAGGGCAAGGAAACACTGAGAATGGACAAATGGGGATGTCTTCTCATTGCAAAGCAGTGCTTACTTGAATGATCCAAGCGTACTTAATGCTTTTTTCTGAAATTCATTTCAGTCATGCTGTCATATGTTAACCGTCCATGGAAAAATATTCCTTTTTATAGGCAACATGGACAATAATTCACATTATTTGAATTGTGCATGATGTTTTTAGCTAGCGCCATTTCTTGTAGGCTGCTTTGGGGGGAGTGCATGCCAACCATGGTTCTTCTGAGTAAGAAAAGTCAACACATGATGCTGAGCGTATAGAGATGAAGGCTTTTGCATACCATGTCTGCAACCAGAAGAACTGCAGAATTTGGGGGTTGAGTTTCTCCACCAGGGGTTGGGCTGGTACTCCAGGTGTGACTGTTTTTGCATAAAATGTCTGGAGCAGAATTAAACAAAATGCAGAACTTTGGGCTTGAGTTTCTCTATTAGCAGTCCAATATGGCATATAGAAGATTTTTTTGTAACTGAGGAGACATTTAAAAATGGCTTCTTATGAGGCCTTGCCCTCAAATGTTCAGATAAGAACATGCAAAACATGTAAAACCATTGGAATGGGGGTTGCCCTAAAATAGCTCTTTGGATCCTGGCCCTCATTGTCAAGGCTGTACTGTTGTTGTTTAGTCGTTTAGTCGTGTCCGACTCTTCGTGACCCCATGGACCAGAGCACGCCAGGCACCTCTGTCCTCCACTACCTCCCGCAGTTTGGTCAAACTCATGCTGGTAACCTCGAAAACACTATCCAACCATCTCATCCTCTGTCGCCCCCTTCTCCTTGTGCCCTCCATCTTTCCCAGCATCAGTGTCTTCTCCAGGGAGTCTTCTCTTCTCATGAGGTGGCCAAAGTACTGGAGCCTCAGCTTCACGATCTGTCCTTCCAGTGAGCACTCAGGGCTGATTTCATTAAGAATGGATGCGTTTGATCTTCTTGCAGTCCATGGGACTCTCAAGAGTCTTCTCCAGCACCATAATTCAAAAGCATCAATTCTTCGGCGATCAGCCTTCTTTATGGTCCAGCTCTCACTTCCATACATCACTACTGGGAAAACCATGGCTTTAACTATACGGACCTTTGTTGGCAAGGTGACGTCTCTCAAGGCTGTACTACACTATCTATTTAATAATAATACTTTTATTATTTATACCCTGGGGTTTCCCCAGCCATTTACTCCAGAGAAGTACAATTAAAGCCAATTACTATGTTCTAGAGAAAAAAAGACCTATGGTTCACGTTTGAGCACTTGATCTTATGAGACTGCCTTGGCTGCTGCAATGCAACCAGGAAATTTATGCTAGCAGCACTGCATACTTTGCTTTCCAAACAGCATAGCTTTTCCCTTTCCACTGTGCACTTTGGTGCTGGAAATGGGGATCCTATTGTTTCAGAGAAAAATAGATTAAAAAACTTTCTCAGTCTGTCTCTAGGGCCCATCCCATGACAGCATCAGGGGCCACTCCCTGGACCTCAGGTTTGAGCCCTGAAGTCTCAGGATGTTGCAAATGTAGCAACATGAGAAAGTCTGTCTTTCTGTGGGCATTGGCCCTTCTTGCTTGCCATACACAGAATCACCTGAGTCATTTCTCGGGCACTGTACTTTAAGACTTTACACGCACAGCTGTTTAATCTGCACTCACATTGTGTTTCTGCTGTTGGTTTGTGAAGCTGTGTACACACAACTTTAGCCACAATCCAACATCTGCCCTGTAGTTTCTGGAGAAATTCTGCATTTTGATTTGTTTCTCTTCAAACCAGCTTCGCTCTGATTTGAAAACATAAGCCATATAGAGGAGGCATTCATGTTGTCTTTCTGCCCTCTGGTGTGGACAGATAGTGGGCATCTTGGAAGCACACCTAACCCTACTGATGTATACAACAAACTACAAACACGAGTTGAAATGACCTTGCTGTGTTTTAAGTCACTAATGTGCACACAGTCTTAGTTTCTGTTCTGCCTCCCAGAGGCCTGATGCATGATTTCCTCCCTCTGTAAACCATTTGTATTAAAGTTGGTCTAGTTTATGCATCCTCTGCATGGCTTCTTCATGGTACTTTTCATTTTCTCCCATGAACAATCAGGTTTTGGGGACAGGACCTGAGGGCTCTGCCCTCTGAGACAAAAGCAGCTGCAGCTGCAGCCTAGATGTGTCATGGATTCAAGAGTAAATGGGGCATGCGTAAGCTGAAAAAAAGAGTGTTATATAGCACTAGTTATGTCATAGGCATTATCAAATTGCTGCCAAGGTCGTTCATAGAAGAACATTCTCCTTCTTCAGTAGCACTGGTTGTGTGACTGAGGAGGTGATGAGAGATTTTGACTTGAGGCACTACAAAAACCTAAAAGCAGGGTTCAGCATAACCAAAGTGCAAGAAACATAAAGAAGTCACTAGCGTACCATTGGCTGCAAGGAGAAGACAAGAGCACTTATGTGCTCTAAAAATAATTGGCTGGGATCGGAGGCTTGCTCTCACCCAGTGGGGCTTTTGACTGTTTCCCCACTTTGAACAGCGGATTCTCGTGGTATATCAAAGCGTCCCTCTATTTCAAAAGGCTTTTGCTGCTTAGTGCCAGCAGGATGCTGTTAAAATAGATAAGACTCCATGAGAACCATGATCACATTTCCTGCAATACCTGTGCATTCCAACTCCCCGGTGTGGGCAGGTGTGGGGAGCAATTTAGATCAGGGGAAATGATGTGGAACATTTTAGATTAGGCAAATTAACCCCTGTTTTCTAGCAAGAACAGTGTGAAACAGAAACGCGTTCTTGCTCCAACCCTCTCTGTCGTATTCTTCTACCTGTGGCTCTCCTATACCTTCAGCTCAACTGAAGACAGTGTGTGCTTCCATCCAAGAAGTGAAGGGGGTCTCCATGTCTCCACACAAAGACAAAAGTATGGTGGGTTCTTATCTGCATTGGCAACCACACACTTGATGTGGCAAATAATTTTGCATACCTGGGCTCCACCATAACCAGCAACCTCTCCATTGATACTGAGTAGCATCTCAAAGCATCTGCTTTGAGATGTTTTTGATTAAGTGGCACATAATCTTGTGTTCAGCATTTGTGTTCAACATGCAGTGCAGCCTTCTGCTACCTGTTGCACCCTGTGTATTGGGCTACCACTGTGCTGTGTTGGCTGGAACACCTGAAGGTTGTAGCCCAAAACATAGGGACAGCAAATAGTTGGGGAAGGTTGGTATAGTTGGATTTTGAAAAACCAGATTCCCACAAAGAGACAAACTTTAACTTGCTTCAATGGTGCTAAGACATCAGAGGCTGAAATCCTATATGTGGGAACAGGCTTCACTGAACTCAGAACAGATAAGAAAACATGTATAGGATTGGACTATCAGTCACAACTCTCTTTGGCTGGAACAGGACCCACAGCCTTATCAAGGGTTGTATTTTATGAAACATATTATTTCTCCTTTTAAATAATTTCATCAAGGCCTCTTAATGTTCCTCCTTTTAAAGAAAGCAGATTTGATGTCGATGGCAATGAATCCCTTGGAGTCATTTTAATAATGCTAGTACTGCAAGCACAGATTTTGCACTTTCCAGCCAGATTAACTATAATATGAATATGAGGATAATAATACTTAGTATTTATAGCACATAGTGGCTTTCATCTTCTGGATATCAAAATGCTTTACAAACATTAATAATTAAACTTCACATTGCTCCTTGGAGGTAGATCTTTTCCATTTTAATGGTTAATTGTCTCATTAAAGCAAGCTGCTGTACATATGGGCTCTGCTGTTCCTTTCAGCTTTCATTCTTATTTCCCCTCCCCCCTCAAATTTGGATACAATTTAGTTCTGATCCAGTTTGCAATTGACAGGTTTGGTTTGCTTCCTTTGGGGAGACAGGAAGCATATTTGTTAACTCAATACATCAGAAGACGGGTGGTCTCGTTATTTCTCATTTGTCACGATGGATTTTCACTCTGTATCTCTGTAAAGTCAGGGTTGGGACTGCAACTTCCATTAGCCCCAACCAGCATGGACTATAGTCAGGGATAATCCCCATTCCTGCTACAAAGTTTTCAAGTAGGCAGAAAAACAGTATTCCTCATTCCATAGAAAGCTACCTATCTGTCTGTTTCTTTCTAACCATTATCACTTTTCCTTCCAGAAGCATAGGGACTGGGATTACTCATTATCCCAGTGCTGGATTTAGGGCAGTGTGGGCATTCCCTCCAGCACAGGGTGCCAAGCAGAGGAGGGAGTAAGATAAATGATGCTGATAAACCTATATTTATATTGGTAAATATGCAGGTAAATGGTACCCAAAGGCAAGTCCCAAATTTTGTCCTCATTCAGGGTGCCATATTAACAAAGTCTGCCCCTGCTTATCCATGCAATATCTCTATGAGGCAGGCATGACTCACAATATATGCCTGGTGCAAGATCAAACCAGTTAGCATGGATTTGTACTCAGGTCTTCCCCAGTCCAAGTGACCATTCCTGGAGTCCCGAACATGGAGTCATACTAGTTTCGGACAGCTGCACGTCTTCCATAAGGAGGCCACGCATCAAGCCATTTGTGCCACCTTCGACTACAACCTCGCCCACTCTCAGGGCGGCAAAAAAAGGCGATAGTATATGCAGCGGAAAAGAGGCGGGCCTCAAACTTGGACCAACAGGTTGACCTAAGATTTTTGCGTATCTGAGAGAGCAACCCATAAGAAATTGGCTTACGGCCCTCGGCCCTAGGGGGTTGTAACCTGCCCCAGCCCTCGATAGCTCTGCGGATCAGGAAGTCACTGCATGGATCGGAGGAGAACGTGGCCCTAGCGAAGAAGCTAATGGCAGCTACATGTATTTTAAGGTCTTAGGCGCACGTCCTAAGTCATCGAGGTGTGAAAGGTATTGCAGAACGTCGTCAGTGGTGGGCGGCACGTTAGGCGAAAGCCCAGATGTCCCAGACCTGAAGCCCAAGAAATCGCACCAGGCCTTCTTGTAAGACCTGAGAGTGGAGGGTGCGACAGACGCTAATACTCCCTTAATCACTTTGCGTCTCCAACGTTCCACAGGTGCTCCGGAAAAGGTTTGGGCAACAGCTGTGCTCCAGGTGCCAGCGACCGGAAGCGAGACATCTGAAGGCGAGACAAGGCATCGTCTATATCATTATTGACCCCCAGTATGAATTTGGCTGAAAAACTATATTGTACTCAAGGCACCGGAGAACAAATGACCGCAGAAGGGAGGAGACCCTTGCAGATCGGGATGACTATCTCGCCAGTATGTTCACCACTGCCAGGTTGTCGGTTCTGAAGCACACCCGGCGATTTCGAAACTCCTCCGTCCAGATATGCACAGCCACTACTATTGGAAAAAACTCGAGAAAAGTGAGATCCAGCGTGATGCCCTTGCCCTGCCACCCCGTTGGCCAACGTTGCGCGCACCATCGGCCCCTGAAATACAAGCCAAAGCCCAGGGACCCTGCCGCATCTGATTGGACCTGAAAATCTGAGGACAAGTTAAGAACATCCTGCCATAGGGATACTCCATTGTAATGTTCCAAAAATGTCACCCAAACCTCTAGGTCGGCCTTAACTGTCTTTGGAAGACGGACCCTGTGGTGTGGGTGCTTGAGACCCACTGAAAGCCTGGCTAGGCAGGCACAGAAAGGGCGTCCGGGGGAAACCACTCTACAAGCGAAATTGAAATGACCTAACAGGGATTGTATCTGTCTGAGGGTGATTTTTGTTAGTGCAAGGGTAGTATGAATTATTTCCTTAAGGGTGTCAATCTTCTCCTTAGGTAAGTGGGATGATTGGGCAACTGTGTCCAGCTCTATGCCCAAGTACATGAGGCACACAGACTAACTGAATGTGGATGTTCATTATGCACTGTATCATAGTATAGTACAGTGATTATAAGAATATCTGCTTGAGTATATGTTTTCATCATGTGTAAAACTCATAAGGAATAAACAAATAGTTCTATATTGTGATCAAGTAACTCCTAGAACAAAATTGTATGGTTTAGCTTCAGAAAACCAGTTGCTTCTAGCCAACATCCTGTTGCCAATGTACCATATTTTTCGCACCATAGGACGCACTTTTTCCCTCCTAAAAAGCAAGGGAAAATGTGTGTGCGTCCTATGGAGCGAATGCAGGGGGGGAGGCAGGCAGGAAAAGCCCCCAAGAGCCGCACACAAGCTCCGTGCGCTCTTGAGGGCTTTTCCACAGGAGGGAGAAGGGACTGACTGGCCGCATCAGTCCCTTCTCCCACCTCCCAGAAAAGCCAGGAGAAGCTGCAATCTCTTTAAAGGGGTTGCGCGGCTTCTGCGGGCTTTTGCGAGAGGTGAGGGAATCCCCCCACCTCCCAGGAAAGCCAGAAGAAGTCGTGCAGCCCTTTTAAAGTGCGCGCTGCTTCTGCCGGTTTTGCGGGAGGTGGGGGAATTCCCCCCACTTCCCAGAAACGCCAGGAGAAGCCGTGATCTCTTTAAAGGGGTTGCACGACTTCTGCGGGCTTTTGGGAGAGGTGAGGGAGTCCCCCCACCTCCCAGGAAAGCCAGGAAAGCCCTGCGCAGCGTCTCCCGGCAAGGAGAGGCTGCACGGGGCTAAAGGGGAAGCCAAAACAGCGAGCGGGATCCATCCCGCACCCTGCCTTGGCTTGCTGCATAGCTGCGCGCAACCCCTCCGGCAAGGAGAGGCTGCACGGGGCTGTGGATTCTTTAGCCCTGCGCAGCGTCTCCTGGAAGGGGGAGGCTGCACGGGGCTAAAGGGGAAGCCAAAACAGCCCTAAAGGGGAAGCCAAAATCCATCCCGCCTGCTGCCTTGGCTTGCTCCATAGCTGAGTGCAACCCCTCCTGTAGGGAGAGGTTGTGCGCAGTCTGTACACTGCTCTTTGGGGCTGGGGGGGAAAGATTTTTTTTCTTGATTCCCCCCCTAAAAACTGGGTGCGCCCTATGGTCCAGTGCGCCCTATGGTGCGAAAAATACGGTAGCTAAAATTTTAGCATTTTTGATTGTTAGTTGATAACAAGATTGTTAGTATGACAAGAGATTGGTGGGATACTCTCCTACAGATTTCCAAAACTGTTGTACTACAGACACAGCCAGGACATTCCAGAACAATTCTATCTGATACTGTAAATGTCAGGTTTCAGTTTCACTCTAGCTAGACAGAACTGCTACATATGCAACATGTTCTAGAAGATTCCCAAAGGTGAGCTCTTGGCCAAAGCATTATCCACTTCAGTGAAGTGTTATTTCTTACAAAACTAGCAATTTGTTTACTAACTATACATGTTCCCTAATATGGTTAAAGCATTGAAATTATGCGATTCCGACTGTTGGGCTTAAAGGCTTACTAGATTCTAGGACTAAGGACTAAATCATTATTGTACTTCTTTGCAATTTTGTCCCAGCTGCCCTGCTCATTGGGAGAACAGGAAATGGATCGCCAGCCAGGTGAGGAGGGGCGGGGGTTAAGGCCCCCGGCCAGGGGCGGAGCTCGGGCTCCCGCCCACAACCACTCCCCTCTCTTCCAGGGAGGAGAGTCTTTCCTGGAGTCCCGAACATGGAGTCTGTGGGCTCCACAGCACCCTCAGACACCACCATAGGTGCTCACCAAGGGACCTTTCCATTTAAAAAATAATAATGAATTTATTTGTAGGGAGTTGCTTATTTTTGGGAGCTTTTTGCCTGATTTATTTTTTCTGTGTTCAATTTTTTTTGGGGGTAGTGGTTTTGATATTCTGCCTGGTTTGGGAGGCATTTCTGAGCAGCATCAGTTTTTCTTTGGTGCAATGAGTACTTTGTTGAGCCCACTTCACAGCCCCCTTTCCTAGCCCCTGTACCTGTACCTTAAATAGGGATTCATTTCCTATAAGATACTCCTACATTTATTTTCAAGTTATATTTATGTGTATCATACAACATTTGATTGAGAGATGGTTCAGTGTAGTGTGGTGAAGGCTGTGACCCACGACCCTGGAAACAGAGATGAGTGAGCAGCATGCTGCTTGCCTGGAAAATCAATTGGGTGCTCTGAACCCTCAAAAACCCTTGAAATGTTTGTTTTGTTTTGTTTGAGCATCTGAAGTGTCTGTTTTGAAGTGCCTGATTCTCTCTGCTACCAGTTTGAAGTGGTAAAGGTTCATCATCTTGACAGGGCTGCCCTAGAATGTTATGCTGCCTGAAGTGAAGATGATGTCCTCCACAGCTGAAGGCTTCAGGAGAAACAACTGGACTAGGCATCTGCCAGCTGCGGAAGGCAGGTCTCTCTTCCTACTGATGAGGCTGGCTGTGCATCTCAGTGAGAACTAGGTCTAGAGGCAGGGACTCCGGGGTACGTCTCGGCCATCATCGTTCTCCAAACCATGCAAAGCTCAGTGAAAGATATATCACCCATTATACAGTCGTACAGGGACGCGGGTGGCACTGTGGGTTAAAGCACAGAGCCTAGGACTTGCTGATCAGAAGGTCAGTGGTTCGAATCCCCACGACGGGGTGAGCTCCCGTTGCTCAGTCCCTGCTCCTGCCAACCTAGCAGTTTGAAAGCACGTCAGAGTGCAAGTAGATAAATAGGTACCACTCCAGCGGGAAGGTAAAGGGTGTTTCCGTGCGCTGTCTGGTTCACCAGAAGCGGCTTAGTCATGCTGGCCACATGACCAGCTGTACGCCAGCTCCGTCAGCCAATAAAGTGCCACAACCCCAGAGTTGGCCATGACTGGACCTAATGGTCAGGGGTCCCTTTACCCTTTACCTTTTTATATTGTCAGTACAGTCGTACCTTGGTTTTCAAACAGCTTTGTTCTCAAAAGTTTTGTCTCCTGAACGCCGCAAACCCGGAGGTGAGTGTTCCAGTTTTCAAACTATTTTTGGAAGCTGAGTGTCCGACGGGGCTTCTGCAGCTTCCAATTGGCTGCAGGAGCTTTCTGCAGCCAATCAGAAGCCACGCTTTGGTTTCTGAACATTTTGGAAGTCGAACGGACTT
This sequence comes from Podarcis raffonei, assembly GCF_027172205.1. NCBI lineage: Eukaryota > Metazoa > Chordata > Lepidosauria > Squamata > Lacertidae > Podarcis > Podarcis raffonei. The sequence goes on from NC_070610.1 coordinate 53,314,249, forward strand.
CCAGAATGGATTCCACTCAACTTCCAAGATACAACTATACTGTTCACGCTTCTTGGGTGGGGAATAGAACATGCTGCTCACCTTTCCTTTTTAAAGAAACAAAACAATCACCACTTTCCTTGTTGGAACAAGTGCTATCTAATGTAATCATCGGCATTTGCATTAACCAAATAATTTTTACCTCGTTTTTAAATGTTACCCTGCTGACTTAGCATCTCATCATTAATTTCTTTGTCACTTAATCTTTATTACAAGGCAAGCAAACATCATTAGGGTGATTATAAAGCAGTGGACCAGCTAATGGCCATGATTGGCTGATAACCTAATAGTGCAATCACCGTAAGTGATCAGAATGTATGAACGAGCTGTTCTTAATGCCTGTGTGAGAGCCTGCTATTGTACAGGTCCAAAATAATAAGAATTGTATTCACAATCCAAGAATCTTCATTGCCCTGAATAGAATTATATACTCTCAGAAGATGCAGTTTTGCAGCTTGGATGTCCACTTGTATCCTATATGGATCTTGTATGTCCAGGTACAAAGGTACCAGTCAGTTGGATACACATCTCAAAGACTTTTGAAATACTGTATTGTCCTAGCTTTCCTGTAAGCAGGCCCTCTGATCCAGATTGAAATCACAATGAGGGGCAGAGCTCTCCTACCACTAGTGGCTTAATGGGGATCAGGACTACCCACCCTGCTAATTTCAGATAATCTCCAATGCAGAGAAGCAGTGGCATAGCATGGGTTGCCAGCACCTAGGGCAAAGCAACTGTTGTGCCCCTTAACCCATGGTCTGCAGAAGGTCCCAGGTTCAATCCCCAATGGCATCTCCAGGTACAGCAGAGAAAAGACCCCGTCTGAAACCCTAGAAAACCACTGCCAGTCAATGTGGGTAACACTGAGCTAGCCTGGATAGCTCAGTTGGTTAGAATGTGGTGCTGATAACTCCAAGGTTGCAGGTTTGATCCCCGTATTGAGCAGCTGCATAATCCTGCATTGTAGGGAGTTGGACTAGATGATACTCATGGTCCCTTCCAAATCTACAATTGTGATTCTATGATTCTACAGGTGGCACTATGCAGAGGAATTCCTGGGGTTGGTCTATGCCAGGCAACCCCAAACTCGGCCCTCCAGATGTTTTGGGACTACAACTCCCATCATCCCTAGCTAACAGGACCAGGGGTCAGGGATGAGGGGAATTGTAGTCCCAAAACATCTGGAAGGCTGAGTTTGGGGGTGCCTGGTCTATGCAAACCAGTTGGCTAAGTGCAGAGCCACTAAGAAACAATGGAGTGTCATGAAGGGCCATTGACAATGCAAAAGAACTGTCTTGCCCCCGCCCTGAGGAGTGGACAGAGACAGGAGAATTGGCAAGTGGCTATGGTGAAGGGGGAGGGGGTTACGTCAGAGGAAACTTTGTTCTTTTGAAAATCTATGGGTGTGCTGTGAAAAAGTAGGAGAACAAAGGCTAGGCACCATGAGCTGCTGGGCAGGCCAGAACTCCATGCGCCAAGGGCTGGACGAAGCTGAACTAAGAGACCAGGAGCCATGAGTGACTAAGGCTCTGAGGCTGTCTCGGCTCCTGGCAACCAGCACCCCCAGGCACCATTCGCCTGGGGAGCTTGTAGCCAGGGCTGCTGCAACAAACAGCTGCACAAGACTCTGGGAAGCAGACACGTGAGAGGGCATCAGAGAAGGAAAGAGAGACAGAGGCCAGTGTTGACCGCAGCACCCCTGACCATCATTCAAGGCACCACTGGACTAAGCTAAGAGATGGACGAGAAACACTCTTTGCGCCTCCTCCATTGCAGACTTCCAAGTGTAAATATGTGTTAATAAACCATATTTCTTAAAGACGCTAACTTCTGCTGTGCCTTGATCCTCATAATGGAAACACAACCCTGCCTGGAACCCCTGGAATCTTGCACCACTCATGGACAATTGGGGTGGCATGTAACAGTATCAAGATATTTCGGATTTGTCACAGAATTTTGGGATTGTCAAGAGGGATGCCTGCGAGTGACCCAGCTCCCTCTTATTGCACCATAGGTGGATCTGCTCACAAAAGCAATGTAAACACTGTGGCTAAAATTCTAAATACACGTACTAGGGAGAAAGCTCCATTGAACACAGTGGAACTTACTACTGAGTGGAACTTACTACTATGCATTTCCTCAATAAATTTTACTTGGATCCTGCTTGAGGTTTCCTACAAGCATTTGGTTGCCCACTGCAGAACAGGATGCGGAACTAGATGGGACTTTGTTCTGATCTGGCAGGGCCAGTGGCGAAGCTGCCTGCTCCGGCACTGGGGGCGGAGAGTAGGCGGGGGCAAGGCTGGCGCGTGTCCTGGGGGTGTGTCACGTCGCCCGCGGGGGCATGATGTGTGTTCCGGGGCGTGGCGCACCACCCGTGGGGGCGTGGCATGTGTCCTAGGGGTGTGACGTGCCTCCTGTGGGGGCGTGGCACCCAGTGCGGTGGGGGGTATGCACGGCACATGTCTGGGAGGTGGCCACAATGGTACCCACCAATGGGTACTCACCAATGGGTACTCACCAATGGTGCCGGGAGTGTTGTGCTCCCCCCCATTCCTCCGCCAGTGGGCAGGGCAGCCCTGATGCTCTTATGCACAGAATTAAACTATTCACAGCAATGTTAGGCTAGTTTTATTGGTAATAAAATAAGCATCTCACTTAGGCAAATGGATACTTTAGGCATAGTCATTTTCTCGCAATGCATAGACTACTTTTACATAAAGCAGAAAGACAACTTGTTCAACTAATACTTCCTTTCTCTTTCCCCCCGCTTCCCATTCATTTTCAGCCAGGACTCAATTTCCTTGAAATAATTGCTATGGGAGTTTTTTGGGTATTGATTCCAAACAGGCATTCTTGTTGCCTGAAAAGTGACATTGCGGTGGTATTCAATGGAAATCAATTAAATACAATAATAAATTATTATGTAGTGCATCTTGGGACGCAGAAAACTAATGCATTCCAATTGCAGGAAGAAAATTCACTTGCCTGTCTGTTATGTGTGCTCCATGATTATTTCCTACATTCTTGCCCAAGTAATTACTTTGGTGATCTGTTTTGCTTTTTTCTTAAAAAAAAAAGTAATTTGGACTATGGTCAAAGATGCTGCTTCTGTTGCTGCTTTTGTTATTCAAAGATGTGCATTTGCTTTCCACTGAGTATACAGAAGCTTGTCTCAAATTATCTCTGGCTATACTTTTTGTATCTACAGTTCATACTGACTGAATGTTTTGAGCTTGCTATCATGGGCAGCTGATCACACAGCATGAAAGCAGTGCGTGGCTCCTTAGTGAACATACATCATTAAATAGATCTGTAACCTCCAGGAATCAAAGTCTTTTTCTTTCCTGTACTTATTTTTTTATATAGATGAGCTCGTCATTTTGGTGATACTTTTGTGCTGTTTTATGGTGTTTTACATTGTGAACCACCTTAATATTTTGTGTGAGTGGACAATATATAAATAATTTTAAAAATAAATTTTAAAAGTGTCTTGAGATTAGCTTTATAAACCTGTTTTTTAAAAGAATGCTGACTAATTTGATTTATCATCTTGACACTTCCATGTTCCAACACAGTCACAAATTCCAGTTTCTATCTATAACAGAAAACATTGGAAACAATGTCAGAGAATTGTGTCGGAAACAGAAATGAGAGTGGGAATTGCCACAATTTGCATGTTTGCTGAAAGCCAGGAATGGAAATCACGCAAGCAAATAGGAACAGTATTCACTATTGATAGTTTTATTTACTTTTTAGTCCACTAATCTTACATAACTAAATAAATTATTTTCTGCATTGCTTTTGATGTTTCCCTTTCACTGAAATGCATCTAATTTAAATACATAACTGATTACATAATGAATGATGTTAAGTCTTGGCCATAGCAAATAGTGCAATTGTTTCAGTGGAAGCCAAACTGTAGCTGAACAGAAGCAGTGCTCATTGCAAACCAACAGAGGGTCACAAACTATTGCAGTGGTCTCTGTTGGCTTTCTACAGCTCTCTAGGCATAACTGTTAGGGGGTGCTGATTGGAGTCAAGGGATTCCAGTCCAAAACATCAGTCCTGTAGGAAATTTCCAGATGATTAATTTTATTTTATGAGAAATTTATACCCTAATTCTTGAAGATTAACTGCACTTACTGATCTCCTCTTGAATGTGCAAAATTGTACTTCTGGGCTGGTAGCAGAGCAGAATTTCTCACTATGAAATACATACCCTAACCCAGGCAGGGAGAACCTTTGGTCTCCATATGCTGCTGAACTGCAACTCCCATCAGCCCTATCAAGCAAAGCATGGTGGGAGTTGTAGTTCAGCAACATCTGAATCCCCACACCTGCCATAACCAGTCTGTTTTTTCAGTTATGGAGGAAGCAGGCAGAAGGCCTTCTCGGTGGTGGCGCCCACCCTGTGGAACACCCTCCCATCAGATGTCAAGGAAATAAACAACTATCTGATTTTTAGAAGACATCTGAAGACAGCCCTGTTTAGGGAAGTTTTTAATGTTTGATGTTTTATTCTGTTTTTAATCTGTTGTAAGCCGCCCAGAGTGGCTGGGGAAATCCAGCCGGATGGGTGGGGTATGTATGTATGTATGTATGTATGTGTGTGTGTGTGTGTATATATATATATATATATATATATATATATATATATATATATATATATATAAATTACTATTTTCCTGAACCCTGGAGTAGCTGGGAATAAACCTAAACTTATTTAACTTGAATATGGCCATGAGGAAAGGAAATTGGACAGCTATTTATTTATTGCAGAAGAACTATCTCATCTGTTGCAAGGGTAACATCTGCTTGAGGTTAGTACCCAGGTCTTCTTGGAAAGTGACTAAGCACCGGAATGCCCAGTTGCTGTCACTAGATTGTCAAGAAGATTTTGCTCTTTGAAAGAACATACCCTGCAGAGTTTCTCGAAGCAATTAAACACTATTGCTTTGCTTCTCCTGCATGCATTTCTCTACCCTCCCCATAATCCCAGTAGTGCTCACTAATGTTGGTCGGTGTTGGAGGATTAAGCCTTTTTGATTCCATTGACTCTCCAATCTGTCTCCTGAGTGGCACTTGCATACTGATTAGGCCTGGTTTGGCTCATCCTTAGAAACAAATGTAATCAGTATTCCGATAGCCACATGCAGGCAGCAGATTTACATGGTCTATCCTTGGGCCTAATTGAATATGTAAATTCCCATTAAAGATACAAAAAGATATGGGATTCTAAATGTTACAAAGTAAAGTTTGAATGCTAACATATCAGTTGAAAGGTAGGGGAATGTCCTACATATTAGATGAGACTTTGTCCCACACACTTTGAAGTTGGCAAGTCTCACTTTTAATCTCAAGAATCTGTATTTAAAATGCAAGCATATTCAGGCTTGATTTGCGCATTAATGATGCAGCAACATGTGAATTGGACCCAAATTAGGACCAGATCACACATTCAAATTCCTCACTTGATGCATTCAACATCCCAAAGCCCCCTTCAGATTGGGTAGGGCAATAGAATGTGTAGTGTGTTCTCACCTTGACTTATGCCAATTAATTTCAAGGTTTGTTCATGCAACTGGGTATCCCTCTCCTCAGTCAGGAATGATGCTTTTCCAGAGTATCCATTGTTATTGAGAGAAATATGAAGCATGGATGGATTGCGTACATTCAACCTCCATGCATTCAATATTAAGATCTGAAAAGAGACTTTGAGTGCGAACCTCTCCACACAATTTGAAATCCTGCTTTTTTCAGGTTTCCCAGTGGTATTATGGAAAAGCCCTACATATGTACTGTTGAATTAGCAGAGGCCCTTTTCATTAAGGATCAGATTCCTGTGACCCATTTGCACGCATGGCCCTGCTAGCTAGAGATGAAGGTAGCTGTAGTCCAACAGCAACTGGAGACCCTAGTTTAGGAAACCCTGGCCTACATTGACTAGCAGTGACTCCTCAGGAATTTAGGCATGGAGATGATGAAGATTGAACCAGGGGATTTTTTGTATGAAAAGCAGGTGCTCTGTCACTGAGCTATGACCCTTCCCTAAAAGATCTACTTGTGCAAGATGACCCACTAGCAGAACAACGCTTGAATTTAGTGCTATGTTGGACATGTCTTCAGATCTTTATATAGGATTGAAATTCATTCATTTTTATGTTGAATGGATGGGTTCCTTTCACGATTGATTGTCACATGCCATCTCAAGTCTGTTATTTTTTAAACTGCCATAAGAAGCATGTTTTAAAAATCAAGGGTAATTATGAGGTGACCCTTGTAAAAAAAACCAAAAAAACCAGCCCGAAAATTAGTGATAGTCCTCTTGCATATTGGAATTATTTCCACATACGTAGAAGACCTGAGCACAATTTACTGTAAAACAGAAAATGTGCTAGGGAGGAAGTTATTGCTTTTTTAAAAACAACAACAGGTCTTGCTACTTTCCCCAGAACATAAAAGACCCACAAATATTTCCAGAAAATAAATATCTTTTCATCTTATGTTTACAATGTGCGGCTCACTAGAAATGTGGATATGTAGGGACATAATACATGAAAAGTAGATTCATCCATCATTTACTTTTGAGGCGTAGATAGTTTTTTGGTACATATTTGTGATGACATTAAAGTGAGAAAATGCATGCTTAGGGGAAAATATATTTTGGTGAGAAGGCACTAAGTTAAAACAATGGTATCACAATCTTGGAGCTTCAAAGATAAAGCAATCCCAAATAATAATCATCCCAAACCTCACTTAAAACTACCTGATACCCTCCAGACTACAAGCTTCTCTGCTATTATGTGATAAGGCAATGACATATGCGGTCAGATGTAAGAAACCTAATGCAACACAAGGAATAGCTCATCTTCACACTTTGACAATGATGCCTCATCTTGTGTAGAGTAACGTAGAAAGGCTCTATACAAATTAAAAGTGAAATGACACATTTCCATTGCTTCGGTAGTCTATGATTGTGTTGCTGCTGTTAAAAGCAAACCACTTCAGTAGGTGAAATCATTGACCCCCAGCAAGTGAAGTCTTTTCCTGTTTTCCATCTGGAAAATTAAATGTTTATTTAGCATTTTTATGCTAAATACACATTGCATCAGTGTTGAAACTAGCACCTCTCAGGTGGCTGCCTTTGCCATTAAAAGAGAACAAGGGAGATGTTCGTGGTGAGTTTCGGCACCTCTTTTTCTGGAAAAATAGCACTGAATAAACCTATGTAGCTGATGAGAGGGAGCAAGTCAAGTCTATATAGCGCAAAGACAATTTATGCTCAATGTTTGTCCAGAATCTTCTGTTAATAGGGTTGCCATACATGTCTGGGATTTAACTGGCGAAAATATAGCTCAACAACTTTTGTGCCCTGAATTTTACTTCTAGAAATATGGCAACCCTATCAATTAATAACTTAGAATTGGTTAGATTCCAAAGGCACTGAGTGATGATGTCGTCAGTAAATGCTTTCTACAGCATGTGACCCACATCCACCTTGTTTTCCCTCTAGTGGCAGTGGGCTGCAATTGTGCAAGCTCTTTCCCCCTTCTTTGTCAGCACTTCCCACTTCCATGCCTGTTGCAACTGGAAACACCTGGAAAATATTAGAGAAGCAGATTCAAATGAGCTGTGAACATTTATAACCAAAGTTGCATGAGACAGAGACAAAATAAATTGCAATGCAAACAAGCCCTTTGTTTGCCCTCAATTAGTCAGCTGAGGTTATTATTTTTTAATTTATACAGTGCAGGCTACATGCATAGTGCTTTACAGAGTTTAATAGAAAAAGACAGGAGTCCACAATCTAAATTTTGACAGAGCAGAAAACAAAAGAAGGAATGCTATTTATCTACAGTGGAATGCAGTTCATAACAACAGCCTCTCTTTCCAGTCTTATTGCCCTAGAAGAAATCCGATATAAATCTTTTAAAGTGGCATCACATATATTGATGGGTCTGCATTTGTCCCAAAGCAAGCCTCCATATCTCACCTTTATCAAAGAATCAGACAGCAATAGCCATACTCTGGCTGTTGGGGAACTTTACTGCATCATTAACACATGTACATCATTTAGCAAGAATTAGCCAGCCAATCTATATTATCCTTAAATACCTCACTAGGTATAAAACCCTTAACAGGGGCTTTTTAATCTGAAGGTGATTAATTAAGGATTTCTCTTTACTCACTGAAGCTTGGAGTCAATTTTGAAGAGAATTAAGACTCCAGTTTCTAATAAGACCTGAAGCGTCTTCCTCTTTCTTCGTTCCTTTCTTTCTCTTCCTTCCTTCCTTCCCTCCCTCCCTCCCACCTTCCTTCCTTCCTTCCTTCCTTCCTTCCTTCCTTCCTTCCTTCCTTTCTTTCTTTCCTTTTTTATTGAAACTCAGGGAGCAAGTCCATCGGTATTTAGCCCTTTTCACTTGGTGTATCTCCTTTGAAAACCTGCTGGTTTCTTTTTCTTTTTTTCATACAATTGGATTCTGATTTTTTTACCATTAGAACTAATCTTGCTAGTTACGCACACTCACCATCCCTGCTCAGTGATCATGCTGGTTGGAGTTGATAGCAGTTTGAGTCCAACAACATCTGGAGAGCCACAACAGGGTCCTAAACCCTGGCCCCTCAAAAGAACAGTGATGATCCAGAGCTCCAATCCAGCTAAGTCTTACCTTAGCTGCCAAAGCATCGTAGATGCAAAGATACAGGTTGTCACATGCCTATTCCTGGCTGGCTGAAGAACTGAACCCACTGTGATGTAGCAGGATGCCTCTCTGTAGTCAAGCGGCTGAGTCTGCATTTGTGAGGCCTCCTTTAAATAAATAAATAAATAAATAAATAAATAAATAAATAAATAAATAAAAATAAATGAGTAACTGAACTTATAAGACAAGGGTAGCCAACTTGGTGTCCTCATGTTGTTCGACAGCTCCAATAATCCCTGATCAATAACCATAAACTGTAAAATAAACTATTTGGCCAGGGCAACACCTCATCTCTTCCTCCTTCTCCTTCCTTCTGAGCAGGTGATTGGTGCATTTATTATTTTTAAAAGTGATACATTCAAGTTTGTAACCTATAAAGCTATCCAATTTGGAGCAATTGCAACAAATATGATATTTGATTTTGTTAAATGAAGTGCACTATGTTGTTATGGTGACCGTTAGACAGTTAGATGTGTTCTCTGGGTAACAGCAAGTGCTCTCTTATGCAATTTTGTCTCTCCTTTTTTTCTGTCTTTTGCCTGTGTAAAATGTATTAAGGCAGGCTGTTAAACAATAGACCAAATTTATTCATACATTTTAAAGAAGGCTCAATGCATACAAACAGGGATTGGGCCTAGAAGGAAGAACTGTGTGCAAATAAAGTCAGGTTTCTTATGGGGAAAGAAACACTGCTTCCTCACCGACACCTTTGCGGAATGGAGAGTGAGGCATAGTCATGCTGACCTTTCAGTATGTTAAATATTTCTCATCAGGTGGCTCCAAAGTCTTGAAGTGAATTAGAAGAACATAAGAAAAAGTCCTGCTGGATTAACCAAACTCTAAAGTAGTCACATGAGTAATGTGTAATGGGAGCTGAAAGAACCAGCATTGAATTCATTCAGTTGCAGCAGAAGCCTATGTGCGTACAGTGGTACCTCAGTTTATGAACTTAATCCATTCCGGACATCCATTCTTAAACCAAGGCACGCTTCCCCTAATGAGGCCTCCCGCCACCAGTGCCCTGTTCTTAGACCGAGGTGAAGTTCGCAAACCGGGACACTACTTCCGGTTTTGCAGAGTTCGTAAACCGAATCATTCGTGAACAGGGCTGTTCTTAAACCGAGGTACCACTATATATATATATATCTACTCAGAAGTACGTAAGTACCATTAAGTTCTGTGATATTTGTTCAGAGGTAGATATGCAAAGGGTTAGTCCATTAAAAATCAGTAGTGCTCAAGATGGTCTTAGGTATTTCTGAAATAATCTGATTTCTTTCAGTCATTTTATTGATTTACCTATTCATTTATTGTGTTTAAATACCAGCATTCCTTGTAAAGGAGCTCATCAGAAGAATAATGCAATGGACCAGGTTCATACCTGCTTTCATCTCTTGCCTGCTTTATCTTCTTTCTCACTCCTTGCAATATATGGGAAAGATATCCTGTTCTCCTCGCCATCCCCTTCTGGGTCTGCATGGCACAATGGGATATGCAGATGGACCATGCACTGCTTCACGGTTGAGTCTTGAATGACTAGGCCCTCATGGTACACTGCAACAAACTTCACAACAGTATTATAATCTTCTGTCCTAGTTGACTTTTCATTTTCTATTTTTTTTAGCTCTCTGAAGAAATGATAACAAAAAGCCTCAGAAGTCTGTGTTAATTAAAACGATTCATCTAAGGCACAGTACTGACACATACAAGGAAACTGACATCACTAAGATGCTTAGCTTTAATCCTCTTCTAAATACTTCTAACCTTTCAGATCATGTTTTCTTTTGTCCTGATCACCTTTCATCTGCATCATATTCACAACTGGTCTGCAAAAGACACGTTTTTCTCTATCTCTTTTAGACCTTTGCTTCCAGCTTTGCTCTTTATTTCTTCCTCTAATCATCTCCCACTCTCTGCAGTGACCTTTGCTCTGAATTTGCTGCTTCCTCTTATTGCCTATTCTCAGTACCTCTTTCATGACCACTGCTATGATCTCCATATCCTCTCATACCCTGTGATTATATGCAATTCTTCCATAAAAAATGCCCCCAGTTTTGCAGTTCTTTCAATGGCCATCATGGCTCCCAGTCATATTTTTGATCCAATACAGGAAAAAAAAAATAGCATTTCCTCTTCATTCTGCAATCATACTCAGATCCACCTCAGCTTGAGCACCTCTCCAGATTAATCCACTTGTGTCGTCTTCTTCAAAATCTTTTTATCTATTTTCTAGAGAGGATGCTTACTAATAAATGCTCCTGTGTTCTAAAACTCTGACAGTCAAAACAATATTGTTGCTTTCTTGGTCCTTCTCCGTGATCTATCTTATAATGAAAAACTGTTCCACTCTTTTTCAAGCTGGTCTAAACACTGCCTCTTCTACTCTAAGCAGCAATTCCACAAAACCTTATTCTTTCCTTTTCAGTATTGCTGCCATGTTTGCTTGGGCTACATATCTCTTTACACATTGGAAAACTACTTTTTTGTGACCAGGGAACAGGCTCTTGCAGAACATGCATGACTGGAGGAATTTAGCTCTAATGCAGCCCTTTTCTGCTGGAGGACAAGCCTGTCAGTCTCATAGAGGTAGCATAGAAATTAGCATGTTTACCTAATTATACATGAGCACAAGATGTGTAGCTTTATGCACTTTAGTTTAGATAATAGGGTGCCCTTGTAAGGTATTCTAGGTGGAGAAATTGAGATGGAATCAGGGGTTATCCAGAAAATGATTTTTTACAGAGAAAGGTCAACAAAAGACAACTGAAAGCTAAGTAGACTGATTGAAATTAATTAGCATGACTATGTTAGGTCCATTAATTTCAGTGAGTAAAAGTTAGTTGAATACCACATAGTGGGACCAGGTAAAAACTTATTTATTTGCCCAAGCATTTTGAAGTTGGCTATTTTAGTCTGCTCTGCTTGTTTTTAATTGTTTTATGGCAGGGTTCATGAATCATTGGCCTGCAAGCTAGGACCAGCTTATTGGTATATGACGCAGCATAGTTTTTATGCTCTATTTTGATGTGAGCAATGGTAAGAGGATCTACTCTGAAAGGTGACATACAAATTCTGAAACAAATAAATAAATGACATAAACACATCTCCATTATATGTATGCATAGGCAACTATGTTACAAATTTAAAGTGCAAATTTACCTGGGAGTAAGCTCCATTGAATGCAATGAATATTCAGAGGATTGTACTGTACAGTGCAGTCTATACATGTCTCCTCAGCAGGAAAACCCATTGAGTTAAAGATCACTAACTCCCAGGTAAATATAGCTAGAATTGCAGAGTTAAGATGCAATCCTAACTCCACTTACCTGGGAGTATTTATTGAATTCAGTAGGACTTCTGGGTATATATGGTTAGGATTTCTGTTTTTTCAAGAGCTGTTTCCTCACAGATCCCCATTTTTTCCTTCCAGATTTTCCTTGCAATCAGCATGACTGTAGCTTCAAAGAGAAGCATGTTTTTAAAATAATTTTGTCACCATTTGAGGGGCTTAGCAATATAATTACTCACATTATCTGTTCAGTAGGGGATTTATCGTTTCATCTATGTTTGAGCAATTAATGTGGCTCTAGCTGCAAGGCAAGCAGCTTTTTTTTGAGAAATAAATTGAGGGGCTCATCCATCAAGGCCAGTTTCTCTTCTTGAAAGTGCTTGGTGATCTCTGTGAGCAAAGCTGCTCTGTGAAGCAAGCAGCCAGGTTTTGCTTTTTGTGTTACTATCAGCTATTCTTGCAGCATTTAACCAGCTTTGAAGAAACAACTTTTTGCTTGTCTACCATTTCCTTTTACTGTTTTCAATACTTGGGTGTGTTTGTGTGGAAATAGGACATCTCTTCTCTTGCCTAGTTGAGAAGAAAGGACCTCTGTCCTTCATACACTATAACTTCTAAAGAAGTCTGTACATTGCTTTATACAACATTTTTGACACAAGAAATTCTCTGTGGCATGATTTCTTAGCCTCCATTCTTTCTGAACATTGGAGATGTCATCTGTATGAAGCCTTCTCTATTACAATTGCATATTGTGTTTAGATATGCTATTGTAAGCTGCACATGGAATCCTCATTGATAGGTGACAATATAAATCTAACAAAGAACAATATACACCACCTTCAAACATTTTGTCCATGTGAACTAGTTCTGACCCCAATGCCATTGTCTTCTTTGGCTCCACTCTTACAGATATCCATGGAAGATCTGAAGGTGAAAGATCTGAATGGAGAGACTCCACCACATGATCAGGACCTCTGCATGTTTGGGTCATGGGGGCAAGGCCAGTAGGAGGCAGCAGGAATGGTAACAATGGGAATGGTGATAGCGTGTGTTTCCCCTTCTACATGTTCTTTTAATGTGTGGAGTAAATAACTGAGGAGGCTTAAAGAGAAATGAGATTTATATTTTTCAATTTCATTGATATCAAAACACAGCATTTTCCAGCCTGTGCTTATTGTGTCAATTTCATTCCTTTACATCAGGGATGGGAAACCATTGGTCCTACAGAGGCAACGATAGCCAACTTGGATGGCTTTAAGAGAGCATAAGACAAATTCATGAAGGATGTTAATGGCTATCAACCCTGATGCATATGTTGGAGGCTGTATGCTTCTGAGTACTAGCGGCTGATAAGTGCAGGAGGGAAGAGTGTTGTTGTGTTCAAGTGCTGCTTGCAAGCTTTCCATAGGCACCTGGTTGGCAACTGTGAGAACAGGATGTTGGACTAGAAGGGTCGCTGGCCTGATCCCGAAGGCTCTTCTTATGTACTTTTGTTGGACTCCAATTCCCATGAGCTTCAACCAGCAAGGCCAAAGGTCAGGGATGATGGATGTTTTGGTCCAACAAAATTTGGAAGGTCAAATATTCTCCATCTCTGCTGTAGAGGAAAATTTGGAAGTCATCAACACCTGAAAATCATTGTGTGTAGTGGGATGGGGAAAGCATGGATTTGTGACTTTCCCCAAAATTTGATGCAATCAATTTTGAATATACCCCTACATGGTGAAGTCAGCAATAGCTTTGTATGACTTTTGGTGTGAACTCCCTTTCAGATCTTCCTTCCTAATTCAGGAAGATCAGGAGTGAAGGGGGTGAAGTCAGCAATTGCAAACTTGCAGCATCTATACAGATTGACTTTCAGAACTTGTGAAGAGGATTTATATTAACTAGTCAAATAGGTACAGCCAGTTCCAATGTTCTGAGGCTAGAACAGGCCTCAGGTCTGCTGTGTTTCCAGAAAATAGATTGACCTCTCACCAGCCAGTCCCTTGTTCCAAACACGCTGAAAGATGGCACAATCAAATGTGTTTTTCTGAGCTTCCTTTCGAAATTGTTTTGGCACTGTTTTTGATGGAATCAGCAGGTGTTGTTTGTGCAAATTAAACTGTTCAAAGGTTACAAACACCACTGAGAGGCAGAGATGTTACAATATTTCATTCAGACCTTTTGGCATAGAAGATTATTTCCCTGCGTCAGTCAGAAATGTCAATCAACAGGTTAATTACATGATGATAAATCTGCAACAGAGATGGGTGAAGATAATAACCCACAAGAAAACTACTGACAACATGTAAGGGAACAAGACCAATGGGTCCTTATTTATCTATTTGTACCTTGTTTAAAGAGACCAAATTGCAAACATGCGCTGGATTATGGAGAAAACTAGAGAGTTCCAGAAAGACATCTACTTTTGCTTCATTGACTATGCAAAGGCCTTTTACTGTGTCAACCACAGCAAACTATGGCAAGTTCTTAAAGAAATGGGAGTGCCTGATCACCTCATCTGTCTCCTGAGAAATCTCTATGTGGGACAAGAAGCTACAGTTAGAACTGGATATGGAACAACTGATTGGTTCAAAATTGGGAAAGGAGTACAGCAAGGCTGTATATTGTCTCCCTGCTTATTTAACTTATATGCAGAATTCATCATGCGAAAGGCTGGGCTGGATGAATCCCAAGCCGGAATTAAGATTGCCGGAAGAAATATCAACAACCTCAGATATGCAGATGACACAACCTTGATGGCAGAAAGTGAGGAGGAATTAAAGAACCTTTTAATGAGGGTGTAAGAGGAGAGTGCAAAATATGGTCTGAAGCTCAACATCAAAAAAACGAAGATCATGGCCACTGGGCCCATCAGCTCCTGGCAAATAGAAGGGGAAGAAATGGAGGCAGTGAGAGATTTTACTTTCTTGGGCTCCATGATCACTGCAGATGGTGACAGCAGTCACAAAATTAAAAGACGCCTGCTCCTTGGGAGAAAGGCGATGGCAAACCTAGACAGCATCTTAAAAAGCAGAGACATCACCTTGCCAACAAAGGTCCGTATCGTTAAAGCCATGGTTTTCCCAGTAGTGATGTATGGAAGTGAGAGCTAGACCATAAAGAAGGCTGATCGCCGAAGAATTGATGCTTTTGAATTATGGTGCTGGAGGAGACTCTTGAGAGTCCCATGGACTGCAAGAAGATCAAACACATCCATTCTTAAGGAAATAGCCCTGAGTGCTCACTGGAAGGACATATCCTGAAGCTGAGGCTCCAATACTTTGGCCACCTCATGAGAAGAGAAGACTCCCTGGAAAAGACCCTGATGTTGGGAAAGATTGAGGGCACAAGGAGAAGGGGACGACAGAGGACGAGATGGTTGGACAGTGTTCTCGAAGCTACAAACATGAGTCTGACCAAACTGCGGGAGACAGTGGAAGACAGAAGTGCCTGGCGTGCTCTGGTCCATGGGGTCACGAAGAGTCGGACACGACTAAACAACTAAACAACAACAACACCTTGTTTAAAACAGAAACAGGACATATTTTCAGCATGAGGGCCAAATTCCACCATAGTCTGCCTTCTAGGTAGGTGTGACCAGTTGCAAAAGTGAGACAGAGACAGAGAGGGATTCAGGGGGTAAGTACTCTCTTTTTTTAAGCACTTTTTTTAAAGGGTAGGATATGCTACCATTTTGTTTGGATAAATGCTGCTGCTATGTGTGTACACACAGAGAGAAAGCCGAACCCTTTCCCAATTTGATTTTCCTGGTGCATCTCATGAAGTTACTGTTAGCTCCACTGACGAGGGGGCATACCACTTTGAAGGTTTTTTTTATTTCTTTTAACAATCAAAGCAGTGCATAATTTTTATGAAATAAATAATAAATACATTTTTTGATCCCCTTGTTTTTATTTAAAGATTTTTGGCTTTAGCATCCTACTTCAAGTTTGTTCCTGGTCCCAACTCAAGGGGACCAGTGTTTAAAGTCCTAAACTACATATATTCCAGATACTTGAAATACTGCCTCCTTTCCTACAGGACTGCTCTGGTGTTGATTGGCTGCTGGGGGGACAGCATCTTGGTAGTTTCCCCCATCCTCAGAAATTTGGAGAGTGGCAGCCCCAGAGAGGGCATTCTTTGTGACTGCTCCTAAATTGTGGAATTCCCTCCAGATAAAAGTGCATCTGATACCCTCATTATGTTGTTTCTGTGGTATGCTGGCCTTTGACACCCTAGACAAATATTGTTAGACCTTATCTTATTTTCTTGACTGTAATTTGTTTTATATTGATTTTAATGCTGTATTTTTAAATTTGCCCTGGAAACCTATGGTGAAGGGTGAGTAGGTAAGAAATCAATCAATCAAACAACAACAATTCCAGTCCCAACCTTCCTGAGCACTGGATCTTGCCCATAGACAGCAACAAGTGAGAGTGCTATTGCAGTGATCTGGCATACAGTCTAATTCTTGTTAACGATACAGTTATTACTTCTTCCCTTTTTTAACTTGCTACTGTCTGCTGAGCCTAACAAATCCTTTTGAATAGGCACAGAATGGTCTGATGCCTTCTGTTATTGTTCTAGCACATTTTGGTAAATTTGACAAGTGGAAGCAGTGAACTAACAAAGATGGCAACAGTCTGATAAACCCGCTTCTCTTCAGAATTCTCTTGTTTCATTTCTTCTTTCATTACCGATTCGTCTGTGTTGCTTGCTACAATTGCCTTCAATTTTCTGGCTGCTTCTTCCTCCTTTAATGTTACTTGATTCCACTTTTCTCTCTTTACTTACAAAGGTATCTGCACTATCATCAGGGAATAGTACTCTTCAGAAAGACAGAATACACACAATCCTGAGGTCAACCCTCCAGAGCAATAAAAACCTCGTGTGTTGCACCCAAAATGTTACATCATCTGCACTAAAGGTACAAACACAAATAATGTTGGGAGACAACCAGGAGGAAAATCACTTAGCAACCCAGCACTCCCATGCAGTTCAGTCCTAGGATGTCTACTTAGAAAAAACCCATTGATTTTGGTGTGGCTGCCTTTCTCCCAATTACATGTGTATAGGATTGCAGGCTTGGAGAGACCGTGCAGATGATTTCAGAACCAAGGAACAAGGGCCTCAATGTTTTCCCACATAGCAAACAGCCTGAAAAAGTTACAGGTAGGTAGCTGTGTTGGTCTGCTGTAGTCGAAACAAAATAATAAAAATTCCTTCCAGTAGCACCTTAGAGACCAACTAAGTTTGTTATTGGTATGAGCTTTCGTGTGCATGCACACTTCTTCAGATACCAGCCTGAAATAGATGCACAGCTCATCTTGTGTGAAGACTAAGCTAAAGTGTTTGCTTTGTTGTAAGTGGCTTACCAATGACTTGTGTAACTCCCCCCCACCCATGGAATTGTTTTCTGCACAGGAAAAATGCAGGGTGTAGATCAGCACTCAGATGTTCTGCAGAGCCCTAATTTCAGGTTGGATATAGTTTTACCAGTCTCTCCCCACCCTCACAATGTGGATTTCTTCACTTTTGTATGCATAGCTGAAATGTAGAACAGTGACCTTATCTGAAACAGAAATACGTGTTTGAGTTATGCTTGAGGAAAGTGCTCACAAAAACAAAATACAAACAGTTCTGCCGATGGCTGGTGGACTAATCTGTGTGGCGGTTTCTGCTTATATCTTTCCTCGTCTTGTAAATGCCGCAGATACATGTGCTCCACAATCAACTCCACAAAGTCCTGATGAAAGGGAAATTTTGTAATTAGGGCTATTGTTCATATTGTGATAAAATGCTGGAGAAAACACATTTTAATTGCCGTTAATGCAATTCCCTCAGATCAGTTCATTCATGCATTCCATCTACCTCTACATTTCTGCCCTTAGAAACAAAACAAACTGATACAACACTCACCATTTGTTTCTTTTAACAAGGTCAGTCTTGAAAATAAAATATAAATCATGTGTCACAAGCCTTCTCAGTTTCTCATCTTTCCAACCTTCAGTTCAGTTCTGCCCATATCTACCTGAACTTTGTGTCCCCATGAAAATGTATACACATTTTTGGACACACTTCTCCTAATATGTACATTTTTGAATGCAATTTCCATAACGGGATGCATTTCTGTACATGATTTTCTCTCTGAAAATTGCATTGCAAAATTCAAAGAAGTGAAGTTTGCATATTGGTTCAGGAGGTGCAGATTAGGTAGATTTACATTAAAATGTGAACTGAACAAATTTCTTTTCCCCTCTATACCTACAAACAGGACATGAACTCAATAGCATTTTCTCACATATTATTTCAAGCAACAGGTATGGAGAAGCTTATTGCCTCTGATACTGGAGGTGATATACCCATCATGACATAAGAAACGCACAATGACGCATCTCCAGCATCTAACCCAGAATAGTGCAGTATTAGGCGACTAAAGCAGGAGCCAAAGAAATCCTGAAGATACAGTTGCTGTTTGTGTTTGTCTAGGCAGAGGCAGTGATGGGGATGGAGTGTGAGAAGTTTAGGTGCATCCTCTGAAAAGTAGCACATCTCCACTTACTGACCTTATGTATGTAGTAAAGTAAGTTTTCTGTTATCATCCGCTAGTCAGAAGTGCGCGCGCGCACGCACACACCTCTGCCAGGACTTGGAAATTACAACTGAATCATAAACTGGAGATTTAAAACTGTGCTGTAATCCTTCCTTGAAAGTTATCTCTGTCTGCCAAAATCAATAGGACTTCAGATAAAATAGGTTTAAAATGGGGGCATTTTTGTGAAATACATTGTTCTTTATCTTTCAGAACTCTAACTTGAAAGACAAAACTTGCCTCTTCCACATACCCCAAAAAGAACTTTCCCCCTTCCTTTCAAGCAATTTAATTTTTGGTGATGCCATCATATTTTCTTTGACAGTATGACAAAACCTTCCCATTCATTGTACTTTCCCAATGCTGAACTAGTAGTGAGCAATACTCCCCTAGAAATAGATACTAGTTAGAATGTTCTTATGCCTACAGTCCTACACACAATTACTACAGAATAAGCCCCACTGAACACTGTGGAATGTAGTTCTCAGTAAACATGTATATGATTGCACTGCACATTCTATGAAATGGCACAGGTGGTGAACTAATTTCTAGGGAAACCAAGATCCCAAACTAAATTAATATATTAAACTTGTCTGGAAATTGCCTCTGAGAAACAGTCAGGAAGCTGATCAAGATTATTTATTTGCTTATTTCATAAAACTTATATGCCACTTGATTGTAGAAGAAAACTCAAAGCAGGTTTGCGAGAAAGCTAACAATAAAAAATATCACAATTTTTTTTACAGCCATAATTGAAAACATACAGAAGGATAAATCAGCATTATGGTGCAATAGCTTACAGTGTTACATGTAGCTGACACACAACAAACAGAAGAATTGCCAGGGTGGGTGAGCATCTTATCATCTAACATCTTGCTGCAACAGTACAAATATTAATAATCCTCACTGAGTTGAATGAGGCTTACACCTGTATGTATAGGATTCCAGCCTGTTCTTTACTCTTAAAATGCAATTATACAAGGTGCTTTTTAAATTGCTCTCTAAAATAATGTTGAAAAGGAAGCTTTGTTTATCCTTCCTGGGTTTCCCTTGGTTTGCATTTTTGAGGTTTGCATGCAGATACAGAAGGCCATGGACACATATATACAATCTTAGCAGTAAATCTTTGTATCAGCATGGCTCACTTGCACTTCTGCCTATAGCATTGCTGACCTATACTTGCCGTAGGCTGATTCTCAGTATGCTGTTTCCACCAAATATTTCCACCAAACACTTTGTGTGCGCAGAATAGTTGTTCCACACACGTATAAAGCGAAAGGCTGAATTGGAATGCATGGCCACAGCTTGGCGTGCATTTCTTCATAAAGCAAGTCCAAAGGAAAGCAATTTGATTTTCCTCTGTGATAATGCACACAGCCCAGCAACCTGCAGCCTTTATGAACATTTAATCATTGCACATTAAATTATACAGAAAATTCTCCATGCCCACCTTGCTTGCTCAATGTATGGAGGAGATGAAGGCTTAATCAAGTTTACAACCCCCACACTTCCTTTGCTATAGTATCCTTCCATTAACAGTTTGATCAAATCATATCTAACACCCTAGTGCGATGAAAGTCTATTTTGAGTCAAGGATGCTCCAGTAAGCAACCTTCCAAGGCAAGATAGATATTCATCAGTGATGCACCATGACACACTGCCAAAATCTGAGAACATTACAAGCCAGAAACTGCCAGGAGAGCCGTATGTTAGTCTTCGAGATCGTTTTATACAAAACAGCGTGCTGCACCATCCCCATAGCCAACAAATTGGAAATATCTTTTTAAGTCTTGCAGACCTAGAAATGAAAAGAACCCTTCTTTGGACGCACAACATTCAATGCTAAATGCCTTAGAGATTTTGCAATAAACTCTCGCAGAGATACGAAGCAGAAAAAGACATATTTTTCCTTTATTGTTAGAGCAGCTGATCTATTTTTTAACATCCATGAATATGAAATGTGTACTAGAATGGCCTTTTCCTACACCCCCCACCCCACCCCAACAAAGCAAAGCGTTGAAACCCTCAGGGCATGTTGCATTTAAACCATAGGAACACTGCAGAAGTACTTATTTTCTGCCACATTAACAGGACACATTGCTTTTTCATTCTTAAATTGAATAAAAAAACCCTGCTGTTAACATGTTTTGAAAAATGTTATGGATGAGAAACTTTGTGCGGTATAATTATATTCCAGTTGAGCTAAACACCATATTTCTTGAATAAAATGAGTTACTTGTTTCTTTTTTACTTAACTAATTTCTGTTGCCTGCCTGGTTTTACATTTAACTTTTCATTTTTTTAAATTGTAAAATTGCAGTAGTACATTACAGGGGACAATTTTTTCTCTCTGATCTGCTCATGTGCAAAACTCCATCTGCACAAAGCAGGACTCTGAATTCTATGACATGTTCATTGTAGTAATAATATGATTATGAAGGCCACTGGGATCTAGTGAATGGAAAGATGGGACTTGACAGGGGATATCTAATTTTCAAGCAGTCTGCAAGCGGGATATGATAGGCATTCCCCCCCCCCTTAAAATGAAACAAACAAGGTGACACGATCATTTCATGAAACAGCAAGAGAGACTATTCCATCTTCTTGCAGCAAACCTTGTGAGTCTTTTTCTTTTGTTTTAAAGAATCATTGTGTCTTTTTAGTTTATGCACAAAATGGTCCATCATGTACATCAGAGCAATATGCCAACTGCTAGAGGTGACAATCTTGACCTTACAGTTTATTAGTTTTATCTTTGCTGCCCTGTTGGTAGAAAACCTATAATATCTGCTGCCAAGACATGCAGTTAGATAGACATCAAGACAACTAAGTCTTCTGTAAGCCTTGAGATTTGTTTATTTGAATCCAGACAGAAGAGCAAACCATATACTCCTATAGCAGGACTGCCAGGCATGGCTAATTAAAAACTGCCACCTGTGGTAGCAAGCATTTCCTATGTGTCTCTTAAAGGAAAAATACACCACAAACCAAATTCAAGCCTTGCAGCCAAATTGCATTTTGAAAATAGGAGGGGTTTTTTTCTGGACTGGAAAATCTTAGAACTGAGTAAATAATTAGTTGATTTATTTGGTTCAACAATAGGTGGTGGGCAATTTTAATCAGTGAGGCACACATTTACGGTATATATTTTTAGCCTATTTTGGTGCTGCTGTGTTACTCTAACAGGAATTGGGAAGGTGTGTGCATATGTAGTTTGCCTTTCTTTTTAGCAACGAGTAGTAACTTTGGATTAAATCTGTAAGTTTTCTTAAAACTCCTATATGTTCAATATTTCGAAAATGCCCCCAGCTAATAATGGAAAGTGCCTTGGCCACAAGCAGAAGGGACAACATCCCAGCAGAGATTTGATATGCACTTCTTTACCCTAACTTTTGAGGTTTCAGATATGTATTTTTAGGATCCACCCAATTATTATTATTTGTTATTGAACCAATAAAACGCAATGATTAAGCTCAAACAGGGTTATCCCAAGGCATGTCTGAAGCAAAGGACAAGATGGTACCCTTCACCTTCCACAAGTTGACTGGGCTAAGTATTAAATCTCATTTCAGCATTGGTGTCAGGGTAGAATTATCCACTGCACCTGAGGGCAGCAAACTAGCTTACGGGATGCAGGGCAGGTTCTGGTGCATGGACAATCTTGTCCCCCTCCAGCACTTCAGTGCCACTGCGCACTCCCCTTCCAGCTTCTGATGTCTGAGGCAGCCACCTCACTCACTAGAAAAATCAATGGAACATTGCTGCATATTTTCCTTTGCTACAGCATCTATATTGCACTGGGTTAGACTATACAGCCCTTTGAGTCCTTTAATTGTTTGAACCCTGGTGTAAATAAAACATTTTCCTTCACCAAGTGCCAACTTTCTGATGCTCGATCTGATCTTTTAGCATTTTTACCATACAAGGCAGATAACATATAACACAGAGCCACATCTTTTTTTCTTTTTTTCTTTTTTTCTTTTTTCTTTTAAATATACATTTTTATCAGTTTTTACATATATTTTCCAAACATCTTATACAACATTTTGGCTATTTTAGCCTGAGACTTCCATCAACCACGATCTTCTGCCTCCAGAAGATCAAAAGAGACTACGAGGCTCTGGGCAGGAAATTGAAGCAATTAAATGCACAAATTGTCATCTCATCTGTCCTCCCAGTTGAACGATGTGGCCCAGGGAGAGAGGGAAAAATAGTGGAAGTGAACAGCTGGCTTCGCAAATGGTGTAAACAGGAACGGTTTGGATTCTTAGATCACGGACTGCAGTTTCTTGAAGATGGACTTCTGGCAAGCGATGGGCTGCACCTCACAACGGTTGGGAGGAATGTTTTTGCAGTAAATTTTGTTCCTTCTTTCCATAATTTCTCCAGTCTTTTAGCTGTATATTATAACCAAAGTCTTTGGCCCAATTTATCATAACCGACTTAACCTCTTCATCTTTGAAATGCCATTCCAACAGCAATTTATACATTTTTGACAATGTTTTAAATTTGTTATTTAATATTTCCATTTCGAATTTCGACTTAGTATAACCAAATCATCTTTTCTTTCCTGGCAGGACCCCACTTTTAAGAGCTAAATGGAAGGTTAAAAAAATTGAACTTGGCATAGCTTTTTCCTTCACTGACTTTTTGTGGTGTGGAAAGCTGCTTTTGTCAAGTTTCTCCATAGGTAAAGGTAAAGGGACCCCTGACCATTAGGTCCAGTCATGACCGACTCTGGGGCTGCGGCGCTCATCTCACTTTATTGGCCAAGGGAGCTGGCGTACAGCTTCTGGGTTATGTGGCCAGCATGACTAAGCCGCTTCTGGCGAACCAGAGCAGCGCACGGAAATGCCGTTTACCTTCCCGCCAGAGCGGTACCTATTTATCTACTTGCACTTTGACGTGCTTTCGAACTGCTAGGTTGGCAGGAGCTGGGACAGAGCAATGGGAGCTCACCCCGTTGCAGGGATTCGAACCGCCGACCTTCTGATCGGCAAGTCCTAGGCTCTGTGGTTGAACCCGCAGCGCCACTTCCATGTCATAGGAAGTGCCTGTTGCTAAGTGGCTGACCATGTGCAATATTTCAGGTTTGATCTCTGGAATTTCCACCTACAAGGATGGTAAGAGCTGGTACCCATCACCCTGGTGGGGTGCTGCCTGCCAGAATGGACTCATTATGGGTACTTGATGCAATGGGCATTACTTGTGACAGGACTTCATGGAGTAATTTAGCAAGGGGGGCATTTGAAGGATCGTTTCTATTCCTCTTATGAACCATATGACAATTAATAGAGCTTGTTCACTTACATGCTCCATTTCTGTGTTTGCTGTGAAATCCTACGTACGATTAAGAACATGCAAGTTTTGAAACAATGCAACATTTTAAGCACCAAAAGATCATTTGCCCTCTTCTGTGCCTCTTTCTTCAGTTTCAGCACCGATGAAGCTGCTACTCGGTGCTGCCATCTAGTGAACCACAGTACTCATAAAGAACCAAAACGAAAGCAAGTTACAGGCAATACAGGCAGTTACAGATCGTGAAGCTGAGGCTCCAATACTTTGGCCACCTCATGAGAAGAGAAGACTCCCTGGAAAAGACCCTGATGTTGGGAAAGATGGAGGGCACAAGGAGAAGGGGACGACAGAAGACGAGATGGTTGGATAGTGTCTTCGAAGCTACAAACATGAGTCTGACCAAACTGCGGGAGGCAGTGGAAGACAGGAGTGCCTGGCGTGCTCTAGTCCATGGGGTCACGAAGAGTCGGACACGACTAAACGACTAAACAACAACAACAACACAGGCAATACAGTTGCTTTGTTATTGCTCATAAGCTCAAAGGGGCTCCCTCTGCACTGCTTTGCTGTTAGCTTCTGTGACTCCAAAAAGAAGATGGAGCACAATGTCAGATGACACCAAAGAAAGGGTGGACGTTGGTGAGCAAACGAAGACAATTAATCTCTTTGCATATTGATTGAGATCGCCCAGAACACAATCTCAAGCAATCTGTCAGACCTCTCTGGAGGAAGGAAAACTGAAATCCACCCCTGTATCAAGGGGAACATAAGTTTGCCCCATCCCCTGCTCAGTTTTTCATAGAATGAGCGCTCACACTTTACATTGTGGGTGCCCTTTCAGAATCGCAAATATATGCAATGGATTATTACAGCTAATGAAGAAGGTGAAGTATAAAGCATGCTCATGAGATGCTTATTGGGTCATGAAGAACTAATAGAGCACTAACTAGTAAAACTAATCTTTCTGCTTTCACCTTATTCTGGTAGGTTAAGGATGAATTTTCCAAGCTCATCAAATATCATTTGATTCTGTATAATTCAATACATTGCAGCTTTGACAACATCAAAATAAGCAAGGGTAGTAATCTTTCAGTAATTCTCCTGTTACAGATATAGCCACATTGCTTCCGGCACATATAAAATCCACTGACTGTGCATATGCATGCCTACTCAGAAGTAAGTCCCATTGCATTCAATGGGGCTTACTCTGAGGTAAGTGCACACAGGATTGTGGATTGCAGATCCACAACAGTATCTATGGTTGTAATCCAAAGAACACTTAGTCCCATTGAATATGATGCAATTTACTTCTGAGAACAGTGGTGCCTCTGGTTACATACGCTTCAGGTTACAGACTCCACTAACCCAGAAATATTACCTCAGGTTAAGAACTTTGCTTCAGGATGAGAACAGAAATTGTGCTCCAGTGGCGCGGCAGCAGCAAGAGGAAGAGAACAGTTTCAGGTTAAGAACGGACCTCCGGAACGAATTAAGTACTTAACCCGAGGTACCACAGTAAACTTGTTCTGCCTATGTCTTAGTTATAGCTAGGTCATTCAACAACTGCACATATGGCACCCTGGTGCATTTTTTAAAAAAATGAGGGCCAGTGACAGGCACTATGCTACTAACACTGCTACCACCTCAAGAACCTGTTGAGAAATTCTCCTCTCTCCCCGGAGGAGAAAATGTCCTTCCGGAGATGATCGAGCCTCAAATAGGGTGGAGAATTTTGAGAGGCTATTTGCACACAGCTCTTTCTTTTTCCCCTTTTCCCCTATAGAATGTGTTCCTCCTCTGTTAGTGCATATCTGAGAAAGTCTGTACTTGTCTGCAAATGAGAACATATGAGAACTGGTGGTGGCACAGTGTTACTACTGCCTGGGACATTTTTCATAGCTCGATGAAAAGTGAAGCTTCTGTTTGCTGTACACAGTCAAGAATGAGTGGGAAATGAAAGCGCATAAATCAGACATCATGACTATTGCCTGTGGGAAGAGCTGAAACATGTCCTTGTGCTGCCCCTGTTTTCTGTGGAAGCGTGTGTGTGTTGCTAGGCCACTGCGTTACTTGTTTGTTTGTTTGTTTGTTTGTGTGTGTGGTGCTTCGGCTGTTGCAAGCAAAGGAAGTGCAAAATATGTTGGTGCCCAAGGGAGAAAACCCAACTCAAACCCACCACAGTGGCAATATATAACAGTAAACGAAATAGCAGGAGTTTCCCTGCTGTCTTGGAGAGAGCTGGGACTGCAATACCTAACAGTAATTTAAAATAATTTTAAATTCGGCATCCCGATTCCCCACCCTCCATCCCAGCAATTCAGTCTCTATAGAGTGCTATTTTACTTGAAAAAGAGGTGCAGGAACTCACCACTAATATCTCCCTTGTTCTCTTAGAATGGCAATGGCACCCAACTGAGAGGTGCTGGAACTGAGTTCCAGTTGAAAAAAAGGCTGTGATTATACCTTCTCTGAGGCAGAAAGGACATGCTGTTTTGCTTGACTGACCACAGTTTTGTCTCTGTGAGGTATCCTAAAGGAAGTCAGGCCATTGTACCAATATTGCAGGCAGGTTTCTCAAAAACAATTTATTTATTCCAAATATAAATGGAAGCCCATCGAGTCCAGTATGCTGTTCTCAAGCAGCCAAACAGGTAGTTAAAGGTCAAAGTCCTGGTTATACAGGAACGTTTTTGCCTGGTGCCTAAAGATATATAATGATGGTGCTGGGGAAAGCTTTCCAAACATGGGGAGCCATTGCAGAACATGCTTTTTCTAGTGTTGGAGCCCTCTGGATCTCCTGCGTAGAAGGATCACGAAGAAAGGCCTCAGATGATGACTGCAGGGTCTGGGCCAGTTCATATGAGAAGAGAGACAGTCCTTGAAGTATTCCAGTCCTGATCCATTTTCCTTGGCTTTGATTGTTTCTAGTTGACTCTGTTTTTTTATAAAGAAGGCTTGTTCTGTTCATCGTACTGTGGGAGATTTTTGCGGCATGATTCTATTTATACACACCTGTTGGCATCCACAGGGGATGAAGAGCAGGCTAGCAAAGCTTTTGAGAAATAAATAAAATCAAAATAACGAAAACCTAGAAACAAAAACAAGGAGCTAGCAGCATGCATGATCATAAAAAACATAGCAACAGCAGCAGACTAAGACACATATCAGTGACCCAACACTGTGTGACATGTATAACCCAAACTTGTGTTAAGTGTCCAGCGGTTCCTTGCCTATATACCCAGGACATCATGCTAGATCATCTGCTACAGTAAATGAGAGGAGGGCTGGATTTCCAGGCATTCAGTGTTGTAGGTATTATTTAATTATTTGACCCCAAGGTGTCAAGCATTGGTGCCACTGCCTCACCTTCTGGCCATCCAGGTAGCAAAAAGACAATCACCAAGTGGTCTCTCCCACACCCAACTCGCACAGGTATACCTTGGCTGATGATACTGAAAACCACTGAGAGCTCCAAGAAAATCAGCAGGGTTGTACACCCCTTGTTTCTCTTGGTAGAGGTCACCCCAAAGGCAGCACAATGTCCCAAAGGCATCAAGGAGGTGTCACCAAACAATGCCAGAAGCCCAACTGAAATGGTTCTAGTACGTCAGTTTCATTCAAGAGTGAAGTTGGTCAACCACAACTCTCTCAAGCACCTTGCCCAGAAAGAGAATGACTTCCGCTGCCCTGCAATAGTTGACATCTTCTGGGATAAGACTAGGTTTCTTCTCAAGAAGCTAGATTGTGGTTTCAGAAGCTGGAATTGCTCCCTCTCTCAACACATTTACAGCCTCCTGGACCCAGCTGGATATCTGCCCCCCGCTCATAGATTTAATAAGCCACAAAGGATAAGAGTTCAGCTATAATGCAATGCCAAGTGAATATGAACTCTAATTTCTGTCCAAGATTATTGCAATGTTTATAGAATAGCTGATCTTGGGAGCTGAATCTCTGCCACATTATGAGCTGCAAAGAAAGGAATCAATCCCATGAAGGCTAACAATGTGTCCTCATCGGGGATTTTGCTGCCTTGGGGATAATCATTGGTGACACAGCTATGTATAATACTCTGTGCTCATACAGTTATTGCATGTAAACTTGCTGGAAAAAATGCTAGCCCTATTGCTTGCTAATTATAGCAGCAATATACTTGTGCATTCATAGCACTTCATGTTGCTTATTAAACACTATTATTTTCTGTACCTCTCTAGAGACAAATCCAATGGCCTAGACCATTCACTATGCATTTTTAATACCATCAATATCCCCTATGGCAACAAAACAGATTCTTTAAAAAAAAGCAAAGAGATTTGCCTTCCAGGCATCAAGATTTCTGGTTTAAATAAAGCTAAATTGATTTTGCAGAGACATCTGGGTTTTTTTATTTTATTTATTTGTGTGTGTGTGTGCAAGAGCTATGCTAAGTTACTTTTAAAATTAAATGTCAAGGTAGCTTGGCACTTGAAACACAGTGTGTGCCCCATGTTTTGAGGGAAAGCTGTCAGCTCGCCATCTCTCTTTCTGTCAAATTGCCATCTGCCTCAGACTGATTAGTTTAAGCTAATGGAGCACTGTTTGGCAAGGGACCGGATGACAAATGTGGTTCAATACAATGTAATTTGGGGCAGGGGGAAAAAACCACATAAGGCCACTCATTTGTCTTTGTAAGACAGGAGCTTATTCATATTAAACTATTCAAGGATTTTGGTAACTCATCCTAAAAATAGGATTCTTCATAGACATCAAGCACAGATTTAATCCAAGCTCTAAATTCTAAGAGCTTACCTCTTGCCACGTGAGGATCTCATGTGTGCCACATATTTACCACATGAAACTAAAATAGTATGATTGCCTAACAGTAGCTTTTACGATATCCAAAAATGTCGTTTGGTACTAGGCAGAAAGTATACATTGAGGTTCCAGTCATCATTTTAAAAAGAAGATTAAAGGAATGGAAAAAGTACTAAACATGAGATAGCTCTTCTCTCAGTTCTGAGTGAAGTAATTCTAAAATGCTGGGCTTATCTTCCTCTTGGCCCAGGAAGAAAAAGAGAAGAGGGCAAAGCAGCACAAAAAAAAATATATTAGTGGATCACCCAGTTCTAGGACCTTTGACCAAGCCAAACTGATTTACACTATACCTTTGGGTCTCACCAAAAGTTTGTGGCATGCACAATAATTTCTTGTTCTACTTTAAATAAAGTTAGCTTTACCCCCCAAGATGCATAATGTTACTCGTATGTTGAATTTCCATATAAGACATTTTTTCATGGTGGAAAGGAAACGTATTCTTTACATTACAATTTGTCCAGAATCCAAATCTTGATTGCATATTTAATGTGTATCCTGGTGGTGGACCTTTTAACTCTGAAACACTTCACTGAATTGATTGTGTCAATTTATGTGCACTTATAGATGAAAAGGCCTGAAAACGTTACATGACCTCCAGACTGCATAAAACCAGTGCCATATGCAAAAGGTGGCCATGCTAGCTTGGGCTGATGTGTAGTCCAACAATATCTACAGCCAACACCACATTGCTGCCTGTGACCTGAGGTGTCTTTGAATCACCCCACAGCCAGCAGAATTTCCTAGATTCTGTTAAATCTGATGACACAACATTATTTCAGATCACTTTCTGGAAGTTTGGCAGATTTTCTTTCAAAAGCTGGCTAGGTCTGCAAGTTTTCCAATGCGTATTTAATCAATGAAAGTTTTAGTTAACATTTATTTCCCACCATTAACCTGTAGGACTTGGACATTTATAGATAGCTTGTTATTATGGAAGCCAACATTTTTTGTCAGATCTTCCCCCCACTATGTGATATTTTATGGGGGGAAAGGGCAGAAGTCATCAGGAAGGCAATCTTATGCATTTCACGGAAACAAACTATTGAGTGTAAACTTTAGAGAGTTAAAAACAGTGAGTCTTAATCCGAGAAAGACCCACAGTGAATCCCAGCTGTAATATTTTGTTGATTTACATTATGTGTATAATTTAAAACTTGTAGGGTGAGATGCAACATAGCATGAGCAGTGTGTGCAGCCACAACGGGATTCCTCCTGGAGCCTTGCTGTCGCCAAAATGTGATTTTGGGGTAGCTGAAGGGAGAAAAAGAGAAGCAGGAGATCTTGATGCCCAAGTGGAATTCCATTGCCAGGCATGTGGAAATCATTTTATGTTACTTTAAAGAACATGCATACAATGCTATCCTATGCATGTTTATTCAGATGTGAGTCCCATTCATTTTACTGGGACTTACTCTATGTAAGTATGAATAAAACTGCAGCCTCAAACTATGCAATATGTGTATAGTGCATATTTTTAAAAATAAACTTATATTTATTGCTTCATTCTAGTTTATGTAAGAAAGCAATCAGAATTTTTCAAATTCTAAATTATTTTATACTAAATGAAAGCTGTCCTTTTCCTTTAGTTTTTCTGCGGAATATCTTAAAAGAAAACAGCACATTTCCTTTAAGCCATTGTGGTGTGTACATTTGTTTGAACCTGATTAAGTTGAGCAATTAACCTTTTAAATGGTTTAAAACCACTTAAAAACCAGACAGTTAATTGATTAAAAGTCTTCTTTAATTGGTTGAGAGCCCTTACTGAAGCACAAAGAATAAGAAACAATAACAAAATATGGATTCCTAATCAAACTCAGAGGCCTTGAGATTCAAGCAATTTTTTTCTTTATTATAATAATATTTTATTCATATTAAAAATAAAGTACATACTGGTAATAGGAATAAAAAGCAAAGTAATAGTAGTAATTATAATGATAAAGACAGTTATTTTTAACAGATCACCAAGGAGATACATGAAACATAGTAACTGTGAACCCATCTACTTCCATTTCATGGGGTCTACTGATTGCTGCTCAACAACCATTGGAAGATATTGTGTCTAAGTCAGCTTGGCGTTCCACATGCTTGTCTACCATGCTGAGATCAAGTGAACATAAGAGCCAAATTCTTAATACTACTTAGTGTATGTGCCAATGGTAGACAGATTGGACATGTATCCTATTTTACAGAAGCTGAATGGTTGTCCTCCATTGGTAGGGCTGTCTGATCCTGGTCTGGTTTAAAGAAAAGGACCAAAAGTAGGAAGAGCAGGAGCTGTGCTGTTGCCCATCTGGATAGCAGACTGAGCAGGCACACAAGTCAACTGGTCATAATCTTCCCTGCTAGGGTGAGAAGATTTCATTGCTACTGGCCTTATAGTAATGATTTCTAAATTTGCATCTGTACATATAGGGCAGTAATCAATGAAGTTTGACTCAGACCTAACCTATAGAAATTAATGAACATTGACTACATTAGTTCCATTAATTTCAATGAGTGTGCTCTGAGTCAAACTTAGTTGAATATCCCCCATAAATATGCATGTGAAATTTTACACAGATGTGTCCCCCTTTGTCCTGTTTTTCTTGGTGATGCGTAAGTGGCCACCTTAGTGACAGAGGTTGGACTGACCCCTTTGATTGTGGGGAGTGTCCTGCTGCAGAATCTGCCTTGCTGCTTCCCCAAATCAGGAGCTAAAGGGGAAAGACAGTCACTGGGGAATCACCAAGGACAGCTGGGCCGGGCTGAGAACCCTATCTGAGACATTAGAGAGCAGCTGCTATCAGTGTAGACAATACTGAGATATCTGGACCAGATGTTTGACTCAATATAAGGCTGTCATTATCTTATGTTCCTAGAGAAGTCAGACATCAGTTACTTGGCTTGGGGGGCAGCTCTGTGTCCAATGAAGAAAATAGATACCGACAATAAAGAATGGAGACTGGATAAAGGTGAACCAAAGCACACTGTTGTTTGTGGTGAGGGAATCAAACCCAGCAAATGCACATGGGCTCATCTGCTTCATCCAGTTGCTGCTTTTCCTTCTTCTTCAATTGAAAAGGGGAAATGATGCCACTTTGACTTCTGCTGCAAATGATCATGCAAAGTGATCTCCCCAGAGTCTCCAAAAAGTGTCACCAGTTCATTAGTCCTGGCTGTAGCGCACAGCGAGTAATATATAGATTGTGCACAAACTGAGACTAAACCTAATAAGGCTCTAGGCAGGACTGCCTGTTCATAACCTGTAACTAGCTGGGACGCATATTTTTTAATCTTTGCAACCTTAATCAAAAAGACGCAGGCTTTTAAGTAGGTCTTGCTTTGAGCGTGTTAGAAAATCTCAGCGCATACAAGAATGAATAGGACTGTATTAAGGCACTTTCTTTCTGAGTGGCTGTAATGAAACCAAGTGCCTACATCTTCCCTGAGAAGGCAGTTGGAACAAAATTACTGTCCTACTGTTAAATGCATTCAAAATTCTATTTCATCTTTATTTTTCTTATTCAGATAGTCAGAAAAACTTGTGCAAAATTCACGGAGGTAACTGTGTTGGTCTGATGCAGTTGAAATAAATAAAAATAGCTAATCTTTGGGCTGCTGCAATTATGCACCTGTCATTGTAGTGTTGCCCCATTTTGTTGTGTAAATACAAAGCCAAGGATCAAATTGAAGGGGCAGCTAACCTGAGGCCTTCTTAATAAATAATAATAATAATAATAATAATAATAATAATAATAATAATAATAATATAATGCACTGATGGCATACAGTTTCAGAACAGAGTCCCAGGACATTCAATACAGGATCTCAAAACATTTGTATATATTTTAATGAATGAGATTTGCATTTATTTGTTTGTTTGTTTGTTTATTTATTTATTTATTTATTTATAAAACCCAATAAATACTTATAAAAGAAAAAGAAAAAAGAAAGAGAATTTGCTCAATTACAAATTATTACTAAACTGAAAACTATGGAGAGACCTTGTCTGAATAATAATAATAATAATAATAATAATAATAATAATAATTTTTTATTTATACCCCGCCCTCCCCAGCCAAGGCCGGGCTCAGAGCGGCTTACAAGCAATAATAAAACAAGATTAATGATTACAACTTAAAAACAAAAATAAAATACAACATTAAAATAATGGAACATTAAAATATTAAAATGTAGCCTCATCGCAGGAGGAGAAGGAAAAGAAAAAAGAAAGAGAGCGAGGGAGGGAATCAAATTGGCTCCAAGCCAAAGGCCAGGCGGAACAACTCTGTCTTACAGGCCCTGCGGAAAGAAATCAGATCCTGCAGGGCCCTGGTCTCATAAGGCAGAGCGTTCCACCAGGCAGGAGCCAGAGTTGAAAAGGCCCTGGCTCTGGTTGAGGCCAATCTAACTTCCTTAGGGCCTGGGACCACTAGGGTGTTGTTATTTATGGACCTTGAGGCTCTCCGTGGGGCATACCAGGAGAGGCGGTCCCGTAGGTACGAGGGTCCTAGGCCGTGAAGGGCTTTAAAGGTCAAAAGCAGCACCTTAAATCTGACCCTGTACTCCACCGGGAGCCAGTGCAGCTTGAAAAGCACTGGGTGAATATGCTCCCATGGCAGAGACCCCGTGAGGAGCCTCGCTGCAGCATTCTGTACCCGCTGGAGTTTCTGGGACAGCTTCAAGGGCAGCCCCGCATAGAGCGAATTACAGTAGTCAAGCCTGGAGATGACCGTCGCATGGATCACTGTGGCCAGGTCAGGGCGGGAAAGGTAAGGGACCAACTGCTTGATGCGGCGAAGGTGGAAAAATGTTGCCTTGGCTGTTGCTGTATTCTTGTCTCATTACACATGCTAAAGCTATTTTTGGTCATCTGCATACTATCCCTTACTATGGCAATTTCTTAAAGAAATGGGAGTGCCTGATCACCTCATCTGTCTCCTGAGAAATCTCTATGTGGGACAAGAAGCTACAGTTAGAACTGGATATGGAACAACTGATTGGTTCAAAATTGGGAAAGGAGTACGACAAGGCTATATATTGTCTCCCCACTTATTTAACTTATATGCAGAATTCACCATGCAAAAGGCTGGACTGGATGAATCCCAAACCGGGAATAAGATTGCCGGAAGAAATATCAACAACCTAAGGTATGTAGATGACACAACCTTGATGGCAGAAAGTGAGGAGGAATTAAATAACCTTTTACTGAAGGTGAAAGAGGAGAGCACAAAATATAGTCTTAATCTCAACATCAAAAAAACTAAGATCATGGCCACTGGTCCTATCACCTCCTGGCAAATAGAAGGGGAAGAAATGGAGGCAGTGAGAGATTTTACTTTCTTGGGTTCCATGATCACTGCAGATGGTGACAGCAGTCACGAAATTAAAATATGCCTGCTTCTTGGGAGAAAAGCAATGACAAACCTAGACAGCATCTTAAAAAGCAGAGACATCACCTTGCCGACAAAGGTCCGCATTGTTAAAGATATGGTTTTCCCAGTAGTGATGTATGGAAGTGAGAGCTGGACCATAAAGAAGGCTGATCGCCGAAGAATTGATGCTTTTGAATTTTGGTGCTGGAGGAGACTCTGGACTGCAAGAAGATCAAACCTCTCCATTCTGAAGGAAATCAGCCCTGAGTGCTCACTGGAGGGACAGATCCTGAAGCTGAGGCTCCAATATTTTGGCCACCTCATGAGAAGAGAAGACTCCCTGGAAAAGACCCTGATGCTGGGAAAGATGGAGGGCACAAGGAGAAGGGGACGACAGAGGACGAGATGGTTGGACAGTGTTCTTGAAGCTACGAACATGAGTTTGACCAAACTGCGGAGGCAGTGGAACACAGGAGTACCTGGCGTGCTCTGGTCCATGGGGTCACAAAGAGTCAGACACGACTAAATGACCGAATAACAACAATACTATCCCTTGCTTTTTCCTGTAGGACTAATTGCAGTCATTAAGAGTCGTCAACAGGTTTACCATACCCATTGAGTCAATCACCCATCTCCTACTACTCTTCTGAGAAAAACCCCACCCCACCGTCCCACTTTATATAAGGGTCTGCTGACTTCTGTTTCAGTGTACTTGAAGAAGTGTGCATGCACACAAAAGTTTATACCCAGAACAAACTTAGTTGGTCTCTAAGGTGCTACTGGACAATGTTATTTACTTATTATTTTTTATTCATTTCGCCTAAAGCCAAAATCACATATAGTCAAAACACATTGGATTCAATGGTGGGTAGAATTGCCAAAGTCATTTTTCCTGGACACTCACCCTCTTTCTGATCCCTTATTATTATTATTTTTTAAATTGCCAAGCACAAAGGTGAAGGTGCATGTAATTTGCGGGCTCACTGTATTACATATCCTGAGGTGTTGAAATCAAACAGTGTTTTCTTTCCATTATATAACGCACACCTTTACAGCATAGCTATGATTTGGGAAGCTAATTTAATTTTGCAGGGCACAGCAATACATTATTTTAATGGAATCCATCCTAAATATATTATTGAAATAATTGGATGCAGTATCAATACCAATGCACCTGGTAGAGCTCCCTTGCACTTTGGTATAGATCTTTCTGCCAGAATCTATTAAGACTTAACATCTCTCTTTGATCCACTGCTTCTTCCTTCTCCCCAAAGACCAGAAACTAGGATCAAGTGAAGTTCCGTTAATAATCTCATATCACAGCTTGTGGCTCAGGGAAAGCAACTTTGAAGACTTTTAACATGATTAAGGGACAACCGTCAGGGAACCTGCATGTGATGGAAAATGG
Organism: Podarcis raffonei; assembly: GCF_027172205.1. Classification (NCBI taxonomy): domain Eukaryota; kingdom Metazoa; phylum Chordata; class Lepidosauria; order Squamata; family Lacertidae; genus Podarcis; species Podarcis raffonei. The sequence goes on from NC_070610.1 coordinate 53,349,770, forward strand.
TCTCTAAGCTAACTGGTAGTCTGACCACTTATTAGGAATTTATTACAGATGAATACATTCGTAAGATTACTTGTATATATGTCATATTATTTGTCATTCATATATATATTACACACAAACACATACACATGCATGTGTACTCATGCATGCATATGTATATAAAACATTATGTTTATTGTGATCACTACTATGATTACTTGGAACTGGGTTGTTTTTGTATAGTATAGCAATGAAAATGAACATTTTTGTCATTTAAATTTATATCTATATATTGGCTGTTGTTCCTATTGATTTATAGACTAACATTTGAACTTCTATTTCACTGATGTAATGACTTTGCGATGGATATGGTACTGAAATGTTCCTTTGCCCCATCCCCCCAGTTAATATGATGACTCTAATGTAAAATTCACCTGCACAGCATGATTCTAATGACAAGGGCAAGGCATACCCATCCTGATTATTAAGATATGCGGAAGGCTATGTAACTTATTAAGTATTCATTTACATTTCCAATTATATTGAGTAAGATTGGAGGAGGAAAGAGAGAGAGACAGAGAAAGCCGGCAGCTCTGGGTAGTATGTTCCACATCCTGGAGATGAAATCATTGCAAATATTCAGCTAGTCTCTAACATTAATATAAATACAAATTGGTTAACTTCTCATTCTAGCCTTCTAGGCATTAGCGGGTTTTAGAGCACACAGTGCAAAAGAAGAGTTGTCAGCATTGATGGCAGACATGAGCAGTCATTGTTTCATTCACTCTGCAAGCATGTCTTTGCCTTTAATTCATTAATTTTGACGTTGACATATTTCTTGGTGGCTCCTGGAGGCTTTAAAAACCCCCACAATAAAATCACAACAATCACATTAAATTGTAGTATAGCAACAAAAGCAGTTATGGAGCAATTCTTTAAGGAGGCTGAGGAGCCTTAGGAATCAGCGGAAGTCCTGGTCTGCCAGAGCAGAGGGTGGCAAGTTGGCCACCAAATGTCCTTGCAGAGCAGTGGAGTTCAGTTCTGCTACCATTTACTGCTGGTGGTGGACAAAATGAGGCACTGCAAGAACATGTTATGGGGAGGGTGTTGGGACAGGACATGGATCCTCAACACCGCCAAGTTGCCTATGTGCATTATTGCTCATTTTAATATGCTCTAACAGGATACATTTGTGAGTCATTCTGTACCTGCTTCTGTAGTGATAGCATCAGCTGCTGCCACAGTCAGCTGATTTTATTCGGGGGGGGGAGGGGAAACTTGACAGGTTCTGCTTAGCTGGCTGCCTGAGACAGATATCTCTTTCCCCTTACCTTCTGGGAAATCTGCAGTCTTTGTCAGTGCAATCTCTAAGGAGAATATGAGGCACTAGCCCTGCGCAGTTCAGTGTACTTGGCTTTCCTCCCAGCTGACAAATCATTTCTTAGAAAATTATATTTGAAATCATGTTGTGAATCTCACATGTGTTGCAAATGAATGAATGAATGAATGGTAACAGCATAATAAATAAATACTTAAAAACCCCAATAATATGAAATGCTCCCAAACAATTTAATCTTTCTTTCTTTCTTTCTTTCTTTCTTTCTTTCTTTCTTTCTTTCTTTCTTTCTTTCTCTTAAGAGGCCCTTAGCTAGTAAATAATATCAATGGCCTTCCCATTCAAATGCTTCAAATGGGGGTTGTCATCATCACATGTGTCTGTTGGCATGCATGAATTGGTCAAAACAGAGGGGGAAATGTGGAAATTAGTGTGCAGCTGAAAACATTCAGACAAACATGCTTTCAATGTGTGCCTATGTTACATTAAGGTACAGTTAACTATGCATTGTCCTTCTTCATCCCTTCTTTTTGTCTTCCCTTAGCTCACCAAAAACCCAGTTGCAGGCTTAAGCTTAGAACCATACAAAGGAGCTCCATATAACCCTGTTAAGGGAACCTGTTTTCTGCCAGTACCTATGTGAAGTCTGAACCATGTATTCAAGATGTGACAGACAATGCAAGATGCATGCAAATGATCCTTAGTTAGTGCATGCTTTATATGAATATGTTACCGGGACTCCCATGTTGGTCAATTGACGTAATTGTTTCCTCAAACCCAATTCACTATTTGTCCTTATGTTGCTGCCATGTCGGTTAGAAGGGGCTTTAATCATATGGACGAATGGCAGAAAATATTTTTGCCACGATTGAAAGCTCTGACAAAGGCAAGACAGAAATTGTATGTGGAAGGAATATATGGTATGTGAATCTCTACCATGTTTGCAGAATATTGCATAAGACTGAAGAGAATGAATGACCACTCTGGAGCACCATCTGAACATTGGGTTCTCTTGGTTTCTCATTTTTCCAATCCTAAATTCAGTTCTCTGTATTTCATCAGCAAATATTTACTTAAGATACACATGGTTGTATGCAATTTTGTCCAATACACACATTTCTGCAGAGCCTTTCCCCAATGTAATGCATTTATTAATGTTATTATCATGAAGAGATGCGATTTTATGGAAACTCTATATTTTTTGTTTGTTTACAATATTTGGCTAGAGAACTTCATTGCAACATTTGGTGTAGAGGCTTTTGGTTCATGCATTGTTTCAGAAAATGCAGATTAGATACATTCATATTACGTGTGAACTGAACTGAATTTCTCTCCCCAACCATAGATTGCCAGAGCTACTGGACTAGGAGTTCATTGTGAGCTGCGGCAGTATTTTTGAAAAATGTAATACTGTACTTGCACGTGCAACATTTTAAATTCTCACTCGTCAAAATGTACTGTTAAGTACTCCACACTTCCCCAAGCAATGAGACACCCAAGGATAGCATGCTAAGTCAGGAGAAGCACGAAAGAATGGACCTTCCTTTGGGTGAGAACAAGAGAGCCAGCCATAGACTTGTGATGTCTTTGTTAAATGTTTTATTTACAAAGACAAAAGTAGAACCTATTGGAAGCAAGCATAGCCTAAAAACAGCCAAAGGGCTGATCCTGCATTAGAATCCCAAACAATGATACTATGGTCTCTCTTACAGCTTCCCAGACTGTTCCCGCTTGGCCTAGCTACAGCTAAAGGCTCTCAGCTCTGCCTGTCCCCTGTCTCTGGAATACAGCAGATAAATAAATTTGAATTAACACTGAAAGATGTTAATCAGAAACAATAACAAAGTCAGGGGTTCATCTTCAAGGTTCTTTTTGATGTAATTTTCAGTGTTATTGAAAAACCAATAACGTTAATTGTAAATCCACATCTTCCCCCATTGATTCCCAATATACACATAGGAGCATTTTTCATTGTTGAGATATTAATGGATTTCTACAAGGCTACAGTTTTAAAATGAGAGTCTTGGAGAAACATGGTGGGCAATGTGTGTTTAACCATTAACACACATTGCCCATCATGTTTCTCCAAGACTCTCATTTTAAAACTGTGCCTAGATGTTTGCTATGGTAATTTAGTACGGAGCATAGGAGCATAAGAAGAGCCTACTGGATCAGGCCAATGGCCAAATCTGGTCCAGCATCCTGTTCTCAGAGTAGCTGACCAGGTGCCTGTGGGAAATTCACCAGCAGAATTTGTGCACGAATTCCGAAATGCTGCAAACTTTCCTCACAGGGGAGTTGCTCCATCTCCTGGATCATTTTAATTTTAGCCCTTTTCTGAACTTTCCCCAACTCTACAATATCCTTTTGGTGGTGAAGTGACTAGAATTGTGCACAGGTAGATGTACAAATATTAAACGTGGTCTTCCAGTAGTTCTGGAAGTTGGGCAATAGGAGAAGTACAGGATTCCTTTTGGTGTACCGACCTCCCCACTGCACCAAGGATTCCCTGCCCGAGCTGCTTCAGGTCATGGCGGATGTTCTCCTGGAGACACCTAGTTTGGTTGTCCTGGGGGATTTTAACATCCATGCCATCATGAACTTACAAGGGGCTGCTCGGGACTTTGTGGAAAGCATGGCCTCCATGGGGCTGTCCCTGAATAATTTTGGCCCAACTCATAGTCATGGACATGCCTTAGACCTGGTGTTTTCCTCTACAGATATTGGTGATCTGACATTAAGTAAAAGCAAAACAAAAGACGTGCCATGGTCAGATCACTTCCTGATGCAACTGGACTTCTCTATGACCCTTCACCTGTGCAGGGAGGTGGGACCGATTCAGATGGTCCACCCCCACCACTTAATGAATCCAATTGGCTTCCAGAGAGTGGTAGGGGATGTTTTATCCCATGTTGATGGCCTTTCAGCTGATTCCCTGGTTGCCCGCTGGAATGCGGAGTTAACCAGGGCTATTGACTGTCTGGCTCTGAAGTGGCCTTTCCAATTGCATGGAGCCCGGACAACTCAGTGGTTTTCCCTAGAGCTGAGAGCAATGAAACAATTGTTGAGACAGCTAAAGAGCAGGTGGTGGAAAACTCATTCTGAATCAGACCGGACACGGGCTAGAGCTCAATGTTGAGCCTACCAAGTGGCAATGGCGATGGCGAAGAGGACCTTCTTCACCGCCTCTATTGCATCTGCAGAAAACAGCAGCAGGAGACTCTTTTATGTAGTTCTCAATCTATTGGAACCACCTTCGTCACCGGGGCCTGGTAGGGACCCCAAGATCTCCTGCAATGCTTTTGCAAAGTTTTTTGCAGATAAGGTCGCTCAAATTCAGAAGGAAGTAGACTCTACCGCGAGAGCAGGGCCGGGGCAGGAGAGTGCCAGAGTCCTGTCTACTCATGTTACATGGATTCAGTTCCAATCTGTTACCTCTGAGGATGTGGACAGGCTTCTCGGTAGTGGTGCCCGCCCTGTGGAACGCCCTCCCATCAGATGTCAAGGAAATAAGCAGCAATCCTATTTTTAAAAGACATCTGAAGGCAGCCTTGTTTAGGGAAGTTTTTAATATTTAATGCTGTATTGTTTTTAACATTCGATTGGGAGCCGCCCAGAATGGCTGGGGAAACTCAGCCAGATGGGCGGGCTATAAATTAAAAAAAATTTATTATTATTATTATTATTATTATTATTATTATTAATTGCACTAAGAATTCCTCAAAATTGCAATGCATTTCTGTACTAGGGTCTGTATAAATCGAACATTCCCCAATATGAGATTGAGCTGAATGGGTCTATTGGACACATTGGATTGACGGGATTATGGCAAAGACCACATTGTGCTTGTAGCATTGCAGGCTACAGGGGAGAAGGCCACTGGCAAAGCGGCACAGCTTTACCGGCGCCACCCCCCTTTGTTTTGACAGCTCAGGGGAGGCTTGGGAGTCATGGGCAGGCAGTGTACTTAGGGGAAGGGGAGAGCTGTGGCACTCTGTCTTCATTTTGACAGCTTGGAGGAGGCTGGGAGTCACGGGCGGGCAGCGTGACGAATGTCACCCCCGGTTAATGTGTGGGGGTGACAATTTTTTCGCACCGGGTACCACCTGACCTTGCTACACCTCTGATTGTAGGTGGAACTGGGGTGCTGACTTCCCTCCCTAGTGTTGTTGCACACCAGTGCTGCTTACCATATGAGAGGGAGCAGCAAGGCAGCGGGAGCTCAGCTTGGTGTGGGCACAGAAGTATCGCAGCCAATACGACATTCCCACCACTGCAGCCACACCATGTTTAGCACCCTATGACTTGCCCCTTCCCCTCTTCTTCTCAGTAAGCGATAGCAAAGTGTGGCATTTGAAAGGCAGGACAACAATCTAGCCCTACCTACCTGTGCCATGTCAATAGCTGCTATTGCTGTTAGTTTACTATATACTGAACATTTTTTTGCATTGATAGCATTTGCTGTTACAATTGTGCATCAGTGAACACTTGTATTCAGAAGGGAAGGCAGTAGAAAGAATTATTGATGAAAAACCACCCAAACAGAGAGTTATCTGTATGGAAATAAAGCAATACAAATTAGCATACTTAATAAATTGTAACTGTTTTCAATTGTGGCATCATTTGCTTATGTATAAAACAATAATGCAATGTTTGGGGGATTTTTCTAATATTAACCATTTTAAGTTAGAAAAATATGGAAAATCAATCTTTCTAAATGTCCTAAAGTTTCCTGGGAATCTTTATTTAATTTCTTTCTTGCTTCAGAGCAAACTGTACTGACTGACTGATATAAACCAATTTCTGCCTTCGGTTCCAGGAAAATGAGATATGTTTTGATGCTGTTAAACTGCATGATTGTCTGTCTGTCTGCCTCATATTGCCCACAAACTTGGTTGACAATTCAGAAGCGATTTAGAAACCATTTAGCAAAAAGGCTCCTACCTCCTTTGAAAAGCAACAACACAGTGACTTAGTTAGATTAGTAGTTGCACTAAAATATGACCAAGGAAAGACAATACTATTCCTGCAGTATTTGTAAGATTCTTAACAGAAAATATACACAGTTTAGTTTTTCGGCAGTGGGACGCTGGTCTAAACCACAAAGACTAGGACTCGCTAATCAGAAGGTCGGTGGTTTGAATCCCCACGATGGGGTGAGCTCCTGTTGCTCGGTCCCTGCTTCTGCCAACCTAGCAGTTCGAAAGCACGTCAAAGTGCAAGTAGATAAATAGGAACCACTCCGGCAGGAAGGTAAACGGCGCTTCCATGCGCTGCTCTGGTTCTCCAGAAGCGGCTTAGTCATGCTGGCCACAGGACCCAGAAGCTGTATGCCGGCTCCCTCGGCCAGTAAAGTGAGATGAGTGCCGCAACCCCAGAGTCGTCCGTGACTGGACCTAATGGTCAGGGGTCCCTTTACCTTCTACCTAGTTTTTCGGCATTCTGAACTTTCTACTTTGCTTTAATAAAATCATGAGCAGAGCTATCCTGTAATTCCATTGCACCTAGATTGCAGATATGCTGCTCCTGTGCCATTAGAACAATCTTTGTATTCCATTACATGCTTTGTCTTGGAGGAGAAAACACACAAACCGAAAAAACCCAACAATGGTGTAAAAAAGGCAAGACCCATCCACAGTAGCCATGGAAACTCTATTAACCAATCAGGGACTGTGCTGCCATGGCCAATATTTTACCCAATGAACTCACAATAAAAGATTAAGAAAAGAAAAAAATACATGCTTGCTTAGTCTTAAGTGCAGAAAACAAGCAATTAATAACTTCAATAACTGTATTGTAAAATTTGGTACTAGTATAGCAGATGCTTTGCAAGCATTATTAGCCTCAGACTCCAGGGTATATAAGCTGCTACCTCCAGTTTAAGGGGATTGCGATGCTTAAGGAATCTGCTTCCACTAGATTCTGCCCCAGATTTGATATTTCCTGAATGGTTTTTGGAGCCCAGAGTTTTTCTTGGGAGAACTGCACCGGTAAAATGCTGGGGGGGAGGGGGCTAATATGCAAATAGACCAGTGGTGAATTTTTTACATTTTTAAAGGTTTTTATTTTATTTTTTAAAAAGCTTTTTAAAGAGTGGTAATGGTGCCTGCACAAAATTTGTCCTGCTCTGACACTATGAAATTCAGATATCTGACTGGAATACAGCTGAAGAGGAATCAGCCACATACTGGAGTCCCATAATAATTTTTCTCTGAATTTGCTGGGCCTCTCATCAAAGACCTTGGAAATCTGCTGCTGATCAGAATATTGATTACTGGCAAGCGGGACATTGGTATAAGATAACTACTTAGTGAACACTATGTACATACATACATACATTTGTGTGTGTGTGTTCAAGATTGTCAAAAGGAAAAAGAACTGCAGTGAGAAGCAACTGCATGCCTACAAAAGGCTAGTACTCTGCGTAATTTAATCGTTCCCTCTCCTGATCCATATAGCCCATTAAAGTGCTTTTTCACATAACTAAAATTTAATCCGATAACTGCAGTCCATTTAATCCATGGACTGCAGTTTTGATCTTACCTATGCAATTACAAAGTGACCTTTTGATAGGGATGAGAATATGACTTGGTTGTTCAGCATAACTGCTTTTGAGAAGACAGATGGCATTAGCAACAGGAATCTTCATTGTTTTTGAATCCTCAAAGCTTGCGATTCATATACACTAAACAGGGGGATATCTGCTCTTTCAACAGTTCAGAGAGATGATGGGCCTGATGGGTCCACAAACAGCTAGATTCAAATTTTCTATCACCATTAATCTCTTGCAAAAGAAAATAGATTAATACCAGATTTCAGGCCTAGGAAAGCTTACGGGGAAAAATATAGATAAGTGCTTCTGTGAGTTTGGGAATTGAATGGAGTCCAAAAGTGTTAGAGAGGTTGGTAGGATGTCTGTTGTGGCCAGGTGAATTGAATGGTTTTTGAAGTAATAAATCACTAAGAGTCAGCAAAGTATAATAAACACTTATGGCTCCAAATGAAAATTTGGATATGTATTAGCAATGGCTTAAAAATACACACTTCTGATGTATTTTGAAAAATGAATTTGTCCAGATCATAAGTTTAGCTATATTATGAATGGAGTGCTGTTTCCTCCAGAAATTCTTCTATGGTTCAGAATGTTAAATGTTAAGCATTCAGCAGACAAGTGTCCTAAAGCAGCTGGTTTGGAGAAGGACGTGTCAATGTCTTTAAAAAAAATGTTAGTTCCGTTCTCTTAAAGAAACTGTAATTGATTCCTCTGTGACCAGACCACCTTCGCTCTTGTTTGGTGAGTATCTTCCCGATTTGTGTAATTTTTCTCATTTCTTTAACACATCTGTGTGCTATTTGTCCTTCAAGAACACAAGAGGCCTGCTGTATCAGGTCACTGGCCCATCTAGTCCAGCATCCTGTTCTTACAGCGGCCAACCAGATGCCCTTGGAAAGCCTCCAAGCAGGATCCAAGCAAAGAACATTGCCTCCCTGCCCCGGCTGTTCTGCAGTGGCATAAAGCAGCATACTGCCTCTGTTTGTGGAGGCAAAGTATAGCCATCATGTGTAGTGGCCACTGATTGCTTCTACCTCCATGAATTTGCCTAATTCTCTTTTAAAGTTGATGGCCATTGCTGCCTCCTGTGGGAGCGATTCCATAGTTGAACTATGTGCAGTGTGAATAAGTGCTTTCATTTGCTAGTCCTAATACTTTCTTGATAGCAGAAAGTGAGGAGGCATTAAAGAACCTTTTAATGAGGATGAAAGAGGAGAGTGCAAAATATGGTCTGAAGCTCAACATCAAAAAAAACGAAAATCATGGCCACTGGTCCCATCACCTCCTGGCAAATAGAAGGGGAAGAAATGGAAGCAGTGAGAGATTTTACTTTCTTGGGCTCCATGATCACTGCAGATGGTGACAGCAGTCACGAAATTAAAAGACGCCTGCTTCTTGGGAGAAAAGCAATGACAAACCTAGACAGCATCTTAAGAAGCAGAGACATCACCTTGCCAACAAAGGTCCGCATTGTTAAAGCTATGGGTTTCCCAGTAGTGATGTATGGAAGTGAGAGCTGGACCATAAAGAAGGCTGATCGCTGAAGAATTGATGCTTTTGAATTTTGGTGTTGGAGGAGACTCTTGAGAGTCCCATGGACTGCAAGAAGATCAAACCTATCCATTCTTAAGGAAATCAGCCCTGAGTGCTCACTGGGGGGACAGATCCTGAAGCTGAGGCTCCAATATTTTGGCCACCTCATGAGAAGAGAAGACTCCCTGGAAAAGACCCTGATGTTGGGAAAGATTGAGGGCATAAGGAGAAGGGGACAACAGAGGACGAGATGGTTGGACAGTGTTCTCGAAGCTACCAGCATGAGTTTGACCAAATTGCGGGAGGCAGTGGAAGACAGGAGTGCCTGGCGTGCTCTGGTCCATGGGGTCATGAAGAGTCAGACACGACTAAACGACAACAACAATACTTTCTTCCCTTTTGTCTGTCCTGGGTGGAAGCAGGGCAGGTGAAACCCAAATGCAATTCCCAGGGGAATGCACAGTATGCACGCATGCAGAATGATCAGGACATGCACACCAACATTAAAAGCAGGAAGAGTAAACTCTTGAAAGCAATGAGCTTCTTCCAAGCACTTCCTAAAAAAGCTCGTAAATATTGAGCCCATTTCAAATAGAGCTGTGTAGGGTTTGTCCATCACTCCTTCCATTTATGTATCTCCTGCATTCTCAAAATCATTCTTTTTTATCTGACTATAAATAACTTGTTTGGTTTCCCTTCCTAATCTTTGAAGTCATCTAGTGTGCATTTAGCTATAGGATGTTTCTCTCTCTCTCTCTTGTATCCTCTGAGAGCCCAGGACTTTATAAAGAATTAAAAATGCCTGAAGCATTATAGGAATTTTCTTGTATTGTGAATGGAATGGAAATACCCTTTTCCTGTTTGAGAAATGTCCTTCCATTTAACTGGGCTGAAGGGAGAAACCCCACAGCTTTGAAGGCAATTAGGACACCCTCTCATGGCTGTTGCAAAGGGCTTTTACTGGCTGACCTCTGGACCATGCTTCCAACCCACTCTCCTGGCCCATCAGCTCTTTGGATCACATGCTAAGGACATTGTGTCCATCTCAGTCCTGCAACTATAATGGTTACTTCCTGCCTTTATGCAAAGTCAGCAAAGGTAGGAGAATGGAGGAAGACATGAATTGGAGAGGGGCTATAGATCAGTGGTGGAGCACAAAGTTTTCATGAAGACGGCCCCAGATCCGATCCCTGGCACATCTCAGTAGGGCTGGGAAATACCCTAATCACAACATGGGAGTGTCACTGCCAGTCAATGTAGACTGTCAAAAGTGGGGAAATATTAAACATGCAGTTGGGTGGTGAGGAAGAGGGAGAAGATGATGCAGGAAGAGGGTCCCACCTGCATTTTCTCCTGAACTCCAAATCCTCCAAGTGTCCCTATTTTCCAGGAACAGTCCTGGATTTACAGAAGCTGCCCTGGTTTCCGATTTGATCCACTTTTCCTTAGGATGTCCCCATTTTTATCGGATGAAATGTTGGAGGGTATGGAGTTATCCAACCCCCAAGCCATCTCAAGGCAGCCCTGTATAGAGAAGTTCTTTAATGTTTAATTATGTTTTTATATATGTTGGGAGCCACCCTTAGTGGCCAGGGCAGCCCAGTCAGATGGGCGGGGTATTATTATTATGGAATAGGATGACCCTATTTTCCTCAGAGAAATGTTGGAGGGTATACAACCCCTCACTGCCCAACCATGTTCAAGCAGAGTTTTAAGCCCTAATTAAACATGTGGCTGGGGCAGTGGGCATAGAAGGGGAGAAGGAGCCAATGCAGACCAGACTCTCTGCCTGCAATATCTCCTTCTGGTCCCCCTAAGTGAATTGGGGTGGCTTGCACAGCCTTACTGAACAGATTTCTTTTGTGCAGCGAAATGCTATTCAAATGTATGAAAGGGAATATGAAAAATGCTCACCTCCTCCTTTGTACCATCTCATATAAACACAAGCGCAAAGGGTCACCCCATGAAATAGAGTAGCAGTTAATTTATTACCAGTATAAAGGAAATATTTCTTCACGTAGCAGAAAAAAGCCAACCTGTGTAATTTACTGCAGAAGGAGGTCACTGCAGTAATTCTCTGGCAAGGTTTTAAAATAGGCTGAATAATTTTTATGACCATTAATAAATGCTTTGGGCTATGCGGGCTGAAACATGGTTACGGATTAGCCGGCCTCTTGTTTCTGAATTTAAATTCTTGGTGATAGGAAGAAGGACTTGCTTGAGCCATGCAACACCCAGCTTTCATATAATTAGATTTTAATTCTCCTTGTACTTGCTTAATAGACACATTTTGCCTTAGAGCAAGGGCAGGGAACCTGTGGCTTTACAGCTGTTGTGGCAGAACTACTCCCATCGCCCCTGGCCATTGGCCAAGCTGGCTGGGTCTGATGATGCTGAAAGGTCACATGATCCCCATCCCTGCCTTAGAGTATTGCAGGGCAAGATGGATAAATAGCAAAATCCATAATGGCAATATTTGCATAATGTAAGAAAAACATGGATTTGTTTAACAAAGAGACTGCACTCTTTATTCGTAAGGAATGCAGTTAGTATATTTCATTTCATTTCATTTCACTTATAATTTGTATACTGTCTTTCTATATTACACAAGGAAGGTTACAAACTGAAGAAACTACAAAACAGACAGCAAAGATCACACATCTAATAACAATCTGGTCCAATACAAAAAAGTCATAATAAAAACATAACTTTAAAATAAACAACTTGTATCAAATAAAGCAATATTCACTAATCCATTAGAATATAATAGTAAACAGCAAATTTATGTATCAGCAAATAATAATGAAACAGTTTACACTTAACAATTACAATAAAGAATTACTAAACTATAATCAATAAATATAATGGCAAATTGCAAGGCATAAAATATATCTTGTGGTTTGTTGCAGTTTTCCCAAGGGTATCTGGCTGCCTTTATGGGGTGGGGAGGAAATTTTTACAAGAGCCCTGTTGTGTCATGCCAATGGGCTATTTGGTCCAGCATTGTGTTCTCACTGTGATTAACCAGATGCTTATGGGAAGTCCACTTGCAGGCCCTGGGTGAAGCAGAACACATCCCACTTGGGATTTGGAGGCATAGCAACTGTGCCAATGTAGGTAGAACTTAGTCACTGTGTCTAGAAGCCCCTGATAGTCTTATCTTCCATGCACACATTGCAAGAGTGTCCTATGTGAGTGGCCTTTTCCCAAAGCATGGGAAGAGGGCACAAGTTGAACCTGAGTTGGGCCGATTGGTTTCTTTTCCTTTGCCACAGCTTGGGCAGTGGGACAGTGATCAAGGAGAAACCATTCATGTGGGTAAGGCACCTTGCGATGTAACATATCGGCTAGAGGATAGCGGGAGGTCAGAACGGTTCCAGTAGCTGTCATGGTCGTATGGTGAGGTGGGGTATTGCCTGGGCAGCAGTGCCTGGACAGCTGGTATTTGGGCTGGCAACCTGCTTGCCATGATCAGGCCCTGGAGGTCATTTGGCTGGACAACTATTTCTGATTCTGCTCATCACTGGTTTTAGTACATGTTTAAAATGTTACTTTATGGAATAGAGCAACAGCCTATTTAATTCCTCTCATGCATCCGCCTCTTTATTGCCATCCACAAGTACAGATGGCCTAGATTGTTATGACTAACTTGGCTTTCCTTCGCTGACTACTGAAAATGCAGCACTTTTTCCTGGCCTATTTGACCTGCATAACTATTAGGTGCTGAATTTGCATGCGATATTACTGTGGGGGAAATTCCCCATATTTTGATTTTGTGCAGATGTAAATCTAGAGGCCCTGTGTGCTAATTAATGCATATCAGACAGAGCCGTAAAGATGATGTTGACTATTAATTATTATGTCCTATATTCATCATCAGGCTTCAAAAGGTTTAAGTGACTTACATCAACTGTAGTGATAAAACATACCAACTGTCATGTACGATGATTTTTTGATTTCCTCAGTGGGAAATTATCTGTGACATGGATGCTGTTAACACTGATCTCAAGCTGGGACGTAGACCATCTTAAGGAGAAACTTGTGGGGGCTGGTGGGTGTACAAAAAATCTTAAACCAGGCTTCCATTGCATTTTGGTGATGAAGGTTTTACATTTTATGGATTAAACAATGGCATATTCACAGTATTCTAGGCAGCTTAATTAACCGAGTGGACCAGTGTGACTGATGAAAAAGGAGAGGACTCCCAGCCTTTTCAGAAACCCAATTGTTTTGGGTTCTGCTATGCATCACACCACTTTCAAAAGCATTGTAGGTTGGGGTGTAGAACATGACCTTTTCTACTGAGCACCCAATTTGTGGAAACACAAGAGATTTTGTCGGCAGCATCTTTTAAAGCTTTGCATGAGTTGCTTTTAGCCTGTGTTAAACTTTTGTTTCCCTTTCTTTTATGTCTATGGACGTGATTGTATGCCACCATAAGGACATTGTATAAAGAAAAGTGGGCTTTATCTATCTGTCTATCTAAAAATACATAGATAATAACTCATGACTTATATGGACCATTCTGAGCTGTGAATCAGAATGAGGCAACTGGGAACTGTATTATATTTGATAAGACATATGATCATAGTACTTTGCCCTCCCCATGGCTGGTTGACATACAATTATAAACTTGCCATCAAGCCTTTTTTAAAAGCTGAGGCTCCAAGCCATTTTCTTCCTCCCTACTTTTTGCTTAGGTAATCTAGAAGTAGTCCTGTTTCCCCAGAGCAAATGGTATGGTTCAGCTTTTCATAAGATTTAAGCAGTGCCAACCTAACTCTGTTCCCATTAAAATGGCTTAGGAGGCTTCCAAGGCGATGAAGTTTAATTCGTTCAGTTAGATCGAAGCAAAATGAAGGTCTGGTTGCCTGTCTTTCGAAAATGTCAAATATCAAAGGGACTGGAGAGCATGCTAAGAAAGCAGGAACCTCTGCTGGAGGATTAGGCTCACACCTTAAGTACAGTGCATCCAGACAGCTGGGACAGGAAATTAATGAGGTTTAAGGGGGATTATTTAAACTAGAAGTTAAGGGAAAGCTGACTGATGATGAAAAGCCCTCGGGTCATGAGCTATTGATATTGCCTACATAAATGATTAGGTAAAGATGATCACCCTCTTAAAATATAATCTGAGCAGATGGACAAGTGTACTTCACAATATGTATACAGGGCTGTCTTTGCACAAAACAAATGGTTTTTCATAATTGGGAAGTACGCTTGGAAAAATTGAATTGACTCCCCAGTTCTTAGAATGTAAATATTAGAATGCATTTTAATCTGGCCTAAAAGGCTTTTTCACAGTTTTTTTGTCCTGGACATTTTCATTTTTAACTCTGTTAAAATAGATTCAAGTGGGAGGGGGAGATGTAGAATATTCAAGATAAAAGTGGGGATACAGAAGTCCCTTTCAGATATATGTACAACAAAGAACACAAGGACTATAGGGAACTGGGAGCTTCTGACTTCTGCACATTCACTGAAATAAAATTGCATGTTACTTGTATACAGCTAAATGTGCTTACATGTATGCAACTGAATGTATAGGATCTGGATGCATAATTGTGACCCTGCTTTTTGTATAATTAAATATAAGCAGGTATACACATTTGAAGATGTAAAACCCAAGTTAAATGTTCCATTTGCATCTACCCAGTATTTGATCATCTTTTACCTGAAGATATTGAACAGCAAAATATGAGATAAATGGAAATGTGATGGTTAACACACAAACAGTGTGAGGCAAGAGCATGCTGTGCATATGCCATGTGTAGATTTAAAAAATATACTTATTTGAACACTTCAAAAGGCTGAAACACTGTCAGGAGATGGAGTCAGGGGCACATCAGCAATACAACACTTGATCCATAAAACATCCATGTCAGTGAAGTTAACTCTTTATTAAAAGAAACTCAGGCCTAGTAATCACATCAACTTTTCCCAGTAGGTCTTGCCCCAATGATACAGTTGTGAGGACTGAAGGTCCCTGCCTTCCAACAGCTCTCTAAGACTCCTCCCCTGGTTCCTACCCAGAAACTTGAGGCTCTTTCATCTTGTCTCTCTTTGCTCCACCCTCTTAATTTTTTTGCATGTTCTGAGAGATCAAGGGGGAGTGGAGCTGGTCTACAGCAGGATGGGGATAAGCTGGCTTCTTCAGCAACCTGCCTCCACTCTGCCTCTTGACCCCTCTCTGCTTCTGCCTCCGATTCTGGACTGCTCTCTGTCACAGCCTCTTTCTGCTCACTAAACCCTGTTACTTCTTTAGCTTCTGACACCTCTTCCTCCTAGTCTGCTCCTTTGCCTCCCTCTGACCACTTACCATTGTCTCACCACCAATCCCCTGGCTCTGAGCCTTCTTCCCCTGGCAGTGCCCTTCCCTTGCAGGCTCCCTAACATGTGCCTCCACCACTCTATGACATACACTGAATTTGTGCTTGGATTCATTCAGCTTAGACCAGCCTTCTCCAGCCTTCAATCTCCAGACCCAGATTTTCAGTTCTTCATTTTACAAAATTTACATACTACTTGACTAGAAGATACTTTGCACAAAATATTAAAATTATCAATGAAAACAGGTAATCAAAAATGTTTACAAAACAATTAAAATCAGCAGTAAACGAAAAAGAGATCAAAACATAGCAACATTTATGTGGCTTAAACAGGCACTAAAAAGAAGGCAAGTTCTTGATGTCATCAGGCAGGGAGATCCAAAGTTTAGGTGCTGCCACACTAAAATAATTATTTCTTACAAGAATACAGTACTATTGTGTGGCACCTGTAATATTCTCAGTTCTGCAGATTGAAGTTCAATGATCTGGCAAATAAACTGGTTCCAAACTGAAAAGGGCTTTATCTACCAATAGAACTTGGTCTGGCAACAAATCAGCAAACGGTGCAGGTCTCTGAGACTCTATGCTGCAGCATTCTGCACTAACTGCAGTTTGTGGATCAAGCACAAGGGAAGCTCCACATAGAGTGCCTTGCAGTAATTCAGTCTTGAAGTCACCAATATCTGGTTCAAGAAAGGTCATAGCAGACGCACCAGTCACAGCTGGGGAAAGATGTTTCTAGTGTACCTGGGCCTCCAGTGACAGAGCTGGGTCCAGAAGCATCCCCAGTTGGTGTGCACTCCAGGAGAATCCAACTCTACCCAGGAAAGGCAATTGACCAATTTCTTTGACATGGGAACTGCTTTCCCACAGTGCCTCCATCTTGCCAGGACTCTAACTCAGCTTCCTTTCCTCTCGTCCACCCCACCACTGCATCCAGGCACTGGCTCATGGCCTGCACGGTCTCTCCTATGGAAAAATAGAACTGAATATAATCAGTGTCCCCAATTTCCATTCCATGAAGCTGGTTCAGCAGGATACCACTGTCAATTGTATTTAAAGCTATGTAGATGTTTGACTGCAACTTCCATCATCCCCAGGCAGCGTAGCCAAGGGTCACGGGTGGAAACCCAGGGAAGAAGAAGGTTGCTTTAGACCCTAAAGCCTACCTTAATAGAGTCCCTTGGGAAATGGAAAGATGGTGCATAAATATTCTTCTTTTAGTTACTGTGAACACTGAAGGTGTTGGTTACTTCCATAGCTAAACTGGAAATGGTCTTTAAGTTATATTATTACTTGGATTTTTGTCCCAGTGTATCCTTTCAACTCAGTGTAGCATATAGCAGTTTCCCCAAATGCAAATACTTCTTTCTCCAAGAGGACTGCAGTCTAAATAATTGAAGGATTTGGGGGATAAAAGGGTCCACATGAATTAACAATGACATTTTAAAAGACATAAAAAATTAGAAGTGATTAACCATCTGCTTATTGATGTCTGTTGTTGAACTAAATAAGGTAAGCAATGCACAACAAGCAATGAAGTCTAGTACCTCAAAAGCTCTCAGGAATTGTATTTCATTAGAAACAACAATACTGTACTTTAAGATTTGCAGTCTTTGAATAATTATAACCTCCTTCTTTTTCTTTCACAACCTGAAAGTTAAGTTTTGTCTTCAAACTGTAGGAGAGGAAAATTCCAGGCCAGGGAACTCTTTCCATCAGCTCCTGAAGAGACCACTAACATTTTCTGTTATAACTTTTGTAATTGTACTTTAAATGTAAATGACTTTGGATGCCTAAACATAAAGGCAATAAGTAAATCCAGGGTGCAGACCATGCGGCCCTCCAGATGTTGTTGGATTACACCTTCCATCATCACTGACTGGTAGCCATGTTGGTTCAGTCTAATGGGAGTTGGAGCCACACCAAATCTGGAAGGCCACAAGCTCCCCATTCTGGGTATAAATAAATACATTTGCATCTGGAGTCCCTCTAAAGTCAATAAAATAAAGTCCAGAGTAAGCATTTTGAAAAGCAAAACCCAGGAACTGGAGGCCCCTCGACTGTCCTCGGGTCCAGTATTGGACCACTTTGACCGGATATCCCCAGCCGATGTGGACAGACTCCTCCGAGCTGGAAAGCCCACCACCTGTCCTCTCGACCCGTGCCCGTCTTGGCTGATTAGAGCGTGTCCAGATGAGGTGCGGGCCCTCCTGGGGGGATATCATCAATTTGTCTCTTGGCATGGGGACATTCCCAGGGGAACTGAAGGAGGCAGTGGTGCGCCCGCTCTTAAAGAAAACATCATTAGATCCTTTAGATCTATCCAATTACCGCCCGGTTTTGAATCTTCCGTTCCTGGGTAAGGTGATTGAGAGAGCGGTTGCTGAACAGCTTGGTGGGTTTCTGGATGAAACATCGGCTCTGGATCCATTCCAGTCCGGCTTCTGCGCTGGTCATGGGACCGAGACAGCTCTGGTTGCCCTAACAGATGATCTTCGTAGACAGCTGGATCGAGGCGGGTCGGGGCTGCTGATTCTTCTAGATCTGTCAGCAGCTTTCAACATGGTCGATCACGAACCTCTGGACCACCGCCTTGCCGACGTGGGGATCCAGGACACAGTCCTTCAATGGCTGCGCTCGTTTCTCTCTGGTCGGGGACAGAGGGTGGCGCTTGGGGGGGAATTGTCATCACGCCACTCCTTGGTGTGTGGAGTGCCTCAGGGTGCGATACTCTCCCCAATGCTTTTCAACATCTTTATGCGCCCCCTCGCCCAGCTTGTCCGGAGTTTTGGGCTGGGTTGCCATCAGTATGCCGATGACACCCAACTCTATCTGTTGATGGATGGCCATCCTGACTCGGCCCCAGACACACTGACCAGATGTCTGGAAGCTGTGGCTGGATGGTTACGTGGGAGCCGGTTGAAGCTAAATCCTTCGAAGACAGAGGTCCTGTGGGTGGGACGGGACGATATGGGATTGGGGGGGCAACTCCCATCTCTTGCGGGGGCTCAGTTAGTGCCAGCACCGTCCGTTAAGAGTTTGGGTGTAATCTTCGACACCTCCCTTTCCATGGAGGCGCAGATTGCAGCTATAACAAAGGCGGCATTTTTCCATCTCCGCCAAGCTAAGCAGTTGGCTCCTTACCTCTCTCGCCCTGACCTAGCCACTGTGATCCACGCAACAGTCACCTCCAGACTGGATTATTGTAACTTGCTCTACATGGGGCTGCCCTTAAGACTGACCCAGAAACTCCAGCGGGTGCAGAATGCTGCAGCGAGACTCCTTACGGGGTCTTCGCTGCGAGATCACATTCATCCGGTGCTATATCAACTGCACTGGCTCCCGGTGGAGTACAGGATCAGGTTTAAGGTGCTGGTTTTAACCTTTAAAGCCCTATACGGCCTAGGACCCTCGTACCTACGGGACCGCCTCTCCTGGTATGCCCCACAGAGAAACTTATGGTCTTCAAATAAAAACATCTTGAAGGTCCCAGGCCACAGAGAAGTTAGGCTGGCCTCAACTAGAGCCAGGGCTTTTTCGGCTGTGGCTCCGACCTGGTGGAACACTCTGTCACAAGAGACTAGGGCCCTGCGGGACTTGACATCTTTCTGCAGGGCCTGCAAGACAGAGCTGTTCCGCCAGGCCTTTGGCCAGGGCACAGCCTGACTCCCTCCCTCGGCAATCTTCGCGGAGCTCTGGCCCAATGGTGGCCAGTGGCTTGAATTTAATTAATTTTATAATGAATGATTTTAGAGTGTTGTTTGTGTTGTACTTTTGTACTGTTTTATTGTTGTTAGCCGCCCTGAGCCTGGCTTCGGCTGGGGAGGGCGGGATATAAATAAAATTATTTATTATTATTATTGTTGTTGTTGTTGTTGTTGTTGTTGTTGTTGTTGTTGTCCCAGCATGCTTCTGTGATCATCAATGGGTGAAGCATCAAACTTACAAAAATGTGAATAAATCACATCCAGTTACAAAGGCTGTATATGAGCCTCTAACAGAGACCGTCACTGTCAAATCTTCTGCCTACACAGATGATCATGTCGTCAAAGTGGACGGTGTGACCATCTGTTCAGAGGATACACAAATGCAGGACCTCATGCTTCTGTATACAAGGATTTTTGGATTTGCTTTAATTTTAAAGCCACCATTCAGGGACCTGGCTTCAATGACAGTCTTTCTCTTTACTATTTAATTATATTTTAGTGTATGCCTAACAAATCCTCGCCCATTGTACACAAAGCAGCTAAATATCCAAAGAAAACAATCTGAACCTTTTCCTGAAATCACAGTACTGGTAAAAATTCTCACCCTGTTTTTGAGCGGCATCATTTCTCTTCCTAAGCACTAACAAAATGGAATAAATTGCTCTTGTCTGCATTTAGGGCCAGAATTTTACCCTGTGAGTGAATAAGCTATGTACATATTAGTAGTTTGAAAATTACCAAGGTCGTTTCCTTCCTGCGGCATTTCAAGTTGCATTGTCATGGGTCAGGAGTCAGCTTTGCCCGCTGAACAACAGCCTGAAGAGGGAGACGGCAGAGTGACTGCAGCTGATCAGCCTTCAAGGACTCAGAGGAGAAGGTGCTGATGAGAACCACCTTCCAGTCTCTGCTTCTCATTTTGTATTGTATTCTGTTGTGCACTGTGGTTTGCTGTGTTTTATTGATGGGAGTTTAGAAATTACTTATTGTAACTGTTAAGAGTGGATTTCTGTTTAGTTTCAAAATGCTGGTATTTAATTTTATTCTATCTTATTTTAATGAATGTTGAATGTTATTTTATTTGCATATTGCATATTGTATTATGCATATTGTCTTATTTATATGATGTTAGCCGCTCTGAGCCTGGCTCTGGCCGGGGAGGACAGGATACAAATAATAATAATAATAATAATAATAATAATAATAATAAATAATAAAAATAATAATAAGCCTTCTTAAGCAGAGCTTCCATCAGTAGTCTGGTGTTGGTGATAATGCTTGTAGTTTTTGGCCCTCCCTCGCTGCCTCCTGCTCATCTTGACTCTTGGTTTCCCTGAGCCCTAGACCATGGGTAGGCAAAAGCAAACTAAGGCCCGGGGGCCAGATCCGGCCCAATCGCCTTCTCAATCCGGCTAGCGGTCGCTCCGGGAATCAGCGTGTTTTTACATGAGTAGAATATTTCATTTTATTTAAAATTCATCTCTGGGTTATTTGTGGGGCCTGTCTGGTGTTTTTTACAAGAGTAGAATGTGTGCTTTTATTTAAAATGCATCTCTGGGTTATTTGTGGGGCATAGGAATTTGTTAATTCCCCCCCTCAAAATATAGTGCGGCCCCCCACAAGGCCTGAGGGACAGTGGACCGGCCCACTGCTGAAAGTTTGCTGACCCCTGCCCTAGACCATCTAACCATGTGGATTGCTGTTTGCCGGACCCTAGGACTGAACCTGACTTTGGATATGGATTCTGCCTCCAGGCAAGTACACCTTAGAGACCCTTCTGTTTCGTTGGCCTCCCACTCCACTGAGCAATGCTCGTTGTTGCTCAGCACGAGACTATGACATGTATGTTGCTGTACCCATCAGAAAAGTGGTGGGGTTGTCTTCACCGAATATCCATTACCTATTTGGTTTCCCCACACCTGCAACCCCCAACTCATGAAGCTATCATCTTCACATGCACAATGCCTGTCTCAAATGTATACATCTCAGTTTAACTTAAACACGAATGTGGCTTGTGTTATCAAACTGGATGGAAGCCAGCTGTGAGGGAGAACACACCAAACATTTCTCAAGCAGCTACAGGATGGATGTGGATTGTGGCTAACATCATGTGTACATGGCTTCAAACATCAGCAGTGGGAGCTCATGGAGCTAGAGTGAGTGGTAATGTGTACACAGCCATAGATTTTTAAAAGCTTATGGTTTGTACTAAGTCTTGGAAAAGTTAATAACTGTATGAGGGACATCTGCCTTTGAGGCAACATGGATGGGAAAAAGAAGCCCATCTTGTTTGTGTTATTGCCTGTAGTTAAATACTCTAGGTCTCAAGTGGGTTTTATATAGAAAAAAAATCAGTTTCATTACTAAATAGCAGTGTCTGTCCTTACTAAAAGATTGAGGACACCTCTCACTCTCTGCCACAGCATGTTTCGTCAGAGACACAACTCTTACTGCATTTGAAATAGGTTTTCGTAAACAGACTTGGGCACTGTTCAACTTATTAAAATATTAGGCTTCATTTAGCTTCTTAATGTTCCGTGGCTCTAATATTCCTGAAATACAAAACATCCAGCAGAATTACAGCCCTTCTGGTGATGACACTGAGTTGCCCTCAGTACAATGAAATGTTTACTTCTGATGCATTGACATCTGTCAGAGCAAGTAGCTTTGTGGGCCCACTGTTCAAGCTTTTTTGGGACCCATTGTATGTGCAAAGAGGAAGGCTAATAAACATTTTGTTCTTCAACGTCTGCAAGGCAGAATTTGGTCGAGAACTGAGGAGGACAGAGTTTTTAAAAGCACTGAGATCAAATTTGGGGTTTGGGGTTTGACCTAATAGTAACAGTTTGTAATTTTAAATTATATTAAGGCTACTGAATGTTTTATAACATTGAGTGTCTCTGCATACCTCTGCAGTAAATATCCATACTGAGCAATTTTCACAGATGAATAAACCGGGTCTCAGAGAGGTAATTTGAAAACAAATTAGAACAGCAAGCAGGAACAACACCCAGGAGTCCCTGACATCTGGCCTGCTGTGCTGATCAATGAATGTACTCGACCTCTCTGTAAACCATTTTACTTTTTGTGCAAAATAGTTTTCCAAACACTTGCAGGTGAGGTTGATGTGAAAATCCATATTGGCTTTACTCTACCCCTTTGTTATTGCTAATTGTTCGTAACAATTGGTATGTAATAAGCAGAGGTGTTGCAAAACTACCCCAAGAGATTTGAATAGTATTTTATGTTCCATAGACACCTGTTCTCAGATTCAGAAATATTCTATACCATTCATAATATTTTATGGGATACAGAGAGCCATAGCTGTCAACTTTTCTTGCGAGGAATCCTATTCAGAATAAGGGAATTTCCCTTTAAAAAAGGGAAACTTTGACAGCTGTGCAGAGAGCTGGTGGAGAACAAGCTCTGTGTAGATCAACCTGTGTCCTTCCTCAAGTAGTTCACAGCTTGGCTGAAATTTCACTAGGGTCACTTCGAGCCAACCTGTTTATTCATCCTGTCAGTCAAGTCCATGGAGTATGAAAATGTTGACACCTCCAACATTTATCCTATTTTATTAAATATATGCATCTCACCTTAACTGGTGCCTTCTACCACCTGTGCATAAAGTAATTTTTCCTTAAATTGGTTTATGTGGAATATTTTGTTTTTTGTGTAAATATTTATTACTGGCTCTTCAAGTATTGGGGAGGCTGGGTGACACTTGGTGCATGGAAGTGAGTGGAAAGGAGAGATGTTTTGAAAGCAGTCTCTCTAGGGCAGTCATCTGATCGTGATGTGGCCTAGGTCCCACCTTAGGAACCAGTTGGCTGTGTTCATTGGTCTCCAGAGAGCAGACCAGAGAGAGCTCTTCCTTCAGATCCACTTCTGAGCCATACATAGAGATCTTAGCCAGGCTTTGAATTCATCATGAATGATTTCCTTCTCACCTGCTCTTGTCTTCTGGAGAGCATCACCTTGCTGTGAACAGAAGTTAGCTGCTGGTTCATGGGGCTGCAAAGGAATTTTTACTGACAACAACAGTTGGCTTAAGTGTTGTGGGATTTTGTTTACCTTCTGGGATTTTGCCTTCCTCATGGAATTTTTCTTTGTGATGTCTTTAATGACATCTTGTGATAATATTGCCTCAACTTTTTGACTAGTGCTGGAGGTATTGGGTAGGATCTGTAGTTGGATTTAGCAGGGATGGACTCCTTGCTCCTTACTACCCAACTAGACAAAGTTGCTAGGGAGTGCATCTTAAAATACTTTTTGTCATTTTTAATGGTATACCCACCCCCTCACCTTTGTAGCACAGATTCCAAGCCATCTCTTTCCCATTTACCATTCATAAAGGGGGAAAATAATAAGCCATAATTTCTACAGGCTAAAAACCAGTATGCCTTCAGCAGTATATCCGAGTTTTAAACTTCTTGTGAAAGCATTGCTGTTTCTAATCTAGTTTCCTTCTGATGTTCTGGCAGAATACTCTTCATGTCACATGTTGGGCGAAAGGAGATTAACGCCACTTTATGTGAAAAGTCTATAATGTGATTACTTAGGAAAGCAGGCAGTTGTGATAAGGCAATAATTCCTTGTGAAACTGCAGTCAATGAGCACAGTATATCAAATCTAAGACCATTAGAAAAACAGTAGCTGCTGAGATTTTTATTTAATGTATCAACCATGTTTGCATAATTAACTCACGTATACATATGGTGTGTTTACATAACTTGCAGTACAATTTGGTATTGCACATATAAGATTGCTTCAATATAATATGAAATAACCCTTCTGGTGCATGGCAATCTCTTATTTGACTACCAGTGATGACTATTAAGAAATTCAGTAAACAATGCCGCCCTGTTATTTTCTATCCACGCTTGCTGATATCTCAGTAGAATGTTTTTTTTAAACCATGGGATGCCACCTTCAAGATGATTTCCAGCAATATGGTGCCATCACATGTTACAGTTCCATAACGCTTCATGCACAATTGAAGGAATGGGTTTCTGTGCAGTCAGTTTAAAACTGACTCACCCCCCCTTTTCTTCTTAGCATTTCTAAAATGCTTTAACTTGAGCTGTTGAGCAAATGCATAACAAGAACACAGCTGCATAAACAAGGCTCTCTCCTTTATCAGTCTGTGATGATAAGGATGGCCTTGTCCACTCCAAAGTGGAACAGGGATGACACTCTAGGTCTTATCTTACCACAACCCTGACGCACAGACCTAAGTCCGGGAACAACCAACGCCAGAGTGCATTCTCGGAGATGATGACTTCTTCCTCCAAGATAAGAGTAGGAAGAGGAAGATCCTTTAATGGTCAGAAGTACAGGAAGGAATACCCTTTTATGGTTAAGAATACCAGAGCAGGAACATATGTGATGTCTACCTGCATACATAGGCTGACGTGGTTGGATTCCTGGGCAAGGAGGGAGAGGGTGCCTGGAAGATATATATACTGCATGAAACTTCTCATTTCTTTGGACTTGCTGTGGACTTGATCACGCAAGTGCCTTCTGCTATCCGGAGAGCAGAATAAACTCTTTCTTTGAACCAACCTTGGTGTCATTTGACTTCCTCCCTCCTGTCCCGGAGCAACACAGACCCAATCGATGAACTCCAATAAAGCTACACTATAAGGACTTATTGTTAAACAGTGCAAGAAGCACTGTTAAAAAGCAGAACCAGTTCTTGAGCAGGCCAAAACTTTCCATTGTCGAACCCAATTTACAAATTAAAAGCATGCAGCAGTGTACACATCCAGAGACAAATGAAGACCGTGCAAAGAATCTTCTGCTATTTCCAAAAATTCATCATTTTAAAGAATCTGCTATTTTTAAGAATTCTGTAAGAATTATTCCCACTCCTTGTTTCCTCCCATTATGTGATCACCATTACAGACCTTTGCTGAAAACCTTTAATCAGCACAGCAGTGTCAGTGCAATGCCAACTTCAAAAAGTAACTGTGTCATCCCTCCTACCCTTGGGGTTGGCCTAAGATATTGTACTGACTGAAATGAAGGACATGATGGAACCTGCAATCTATATAGAAGAGGCCTTGCCTCTTCTATATAGATTGGTTTTGTTTGGGTATAATTGCTTTTGGTTGTTTTGTTTTTCTATTCTGTAAATGGAGGCAAGTATGAGGCTTGGGATTGCTACCGTGGAGGGGCGAGGGAGGTATGGCGGTGGGGGCAGATGTTATAGGCGAAGGGGATCAAGATACAGATATGCTCGTACCCCTTCCAATCTGCGCCCCATCCCGAGGGACGAGGGTAGGGTGAGCAAGGATTACTCACCTCCGTCACTGGTGTTGTGCAATGCCAGGTCTATAGGCAACAAAACCGCCACCCTGCGAGATTTCTTTACCTCGCAGGGGGTCGATCTGGCTTGTGTGACGGAGACCTGGGTGCGCGAAGGGGAAACTGTTACCTTACGAGAGATAGCGCCCCCGGGTTTCTCCATCCTCCACCAGTCACGGACTGTGGGCCGGGGGGGAGGGGTGGCATTATTAATCCGGGAAGATTGTTCTTTCAGGGCTCTACCATCGCCACTGATCCCCGGCATTGAATGTGTTGGCCTAGTGTGGGGCTCTGAGGTGAGCTTGGCTGTCTGGCTGGTGTACCGGCCACCTAGCACACCAGCAGCCACCCTGTCAGGCCTGCTGGAGGCGGTGGCTGGCTGGGCCTTGGAGTTCCCTAACCTATTGGTATTGGGGGACTTCAACATCCATGCTGATGCCACTCCCTCCTCACAGGCTCTGGACCTGGTGTCTTCCATGGCAACACTAGGGCTCTCCCAGTTTGTTTCGGGCCCCACACATCAAGCAGGCCACACGCTGGATTTGATCTTTGGTGCCGGTATAGATGTGATCATGTCTCCTTTGATGAAAGTGCCATGGTCTGATCACTACGCTCTGAAAGCCAGGATTGACTTTCCACCCCCACCCTGCTTAGGTGGTGAGCCGATTTGGGCTCGCCCGCAGAGGCTGATGGACCCTGATAAATTCCGTCAGGACTTGCGGGACCTTACTCCCCCTGGCGACTCATTGACTGAGCTTGTTGAGGGCTGGAATACCCAGCTCCTGGCAGCAATCGATGAGATCGCACCTAAGCGCCCTCTGCGACCCCACAGAAACCGGGCTGCCTGGTTTACCGAGGAGCTTCGGAAAATGAAGCGGGATCTCAGACGGCTAGAGCGAGTATGGCGGGGTGCTCGTGACGGAGCCTCAAGAACATCTTATAGGGTTTTTACGAAAACCTATGAGATGGCAGTGAAGGCCGCTAAGAAGTCTTACTTCTCGGCCTCCATTGCATCCGCTAGCTCTCGCCCGGCGCAATTATTTAGTATAATTAGGTCTTTAACGTCCCTTGAAGGACAGCCAAATTTAAATAACAATCTGACACACAGCTGTGAGGCATTTGCGAGCTTTTTTGCGGAGAAGGTCCTGTTGCTCCGCCATGACCTTCCTGCCAATTTGGACACAATAAATGAACTGGAGGCCCCTCGACTGTCCTCGGGTCCAGTATTGGACCACTTTGACCGGATATCTCCAGCCGATGTGGACAGACTCCTCCAAGCTGGAAAGCCCACCACCTGTCCTCTTGACCCGTGCCCGTCATGGCTGATTAGAGCGTGTCCAGATGAGGTGCGGGCCCCCCTGGGGGATATCATCAATTTGTCCCTTGGCACCGGGATATTCCCAGGGGAACTGAAGGAGGCAGTGGTGCGTCCGCTCTTAAAGAAAACATCATTAGATCCCTTAGATCTGTCCAATTACCGCCCGGTTTCGAATCTCCCATTCCTGGGTAAGGTGATTGAGAGAGCGGTTGCTGAACAGCTTGGTAGGTTTCTGGATGAAACATCGGCTCTCGATCCATTCCAGTCCGGCTTCCGCGCTGGTCATGAGACCGAGACGGCTCTGGTCGCCCTAACAGATGATCTCCGTAGACAGCTGGATCGAGGCGGGTCGGGGCTGCTGATTCTTCTAGACCTGTCAGCAGCCTTCGACATGGTCGATCACGAACTCCTAGACCACCGCCTTGCCGACGTGGGGATCCAGGGCACAGTCCTCCAATGGCTGCGCTCGTTTCTCTCTGGTCGGGGACAGAGGGTGGCGCTTGGGGGGGAATTGTCATCGCGCCACTCCTTGGTGTGTGGAGTACCTCAGGGTGCGATTCTCTCCCCGATGCTTTTCAACATCTTTATGCGCCCCCTCGCCCAGCTTGTTCGGAGTTTTGGGCTGGGTTGCCATCAGTATGCCGATGACACCCAACTCTATCTGTTGATGGATGGCCATCCTGACTCGGCCCCAGACACACTGACCA
Source organism: Podarcis raffonei (assembly GCF_027172205.1). Classification (NCBI taxonomy): domain Eukaryota; kingdom Metazoa; phylum Chordata; class Lepidosauria; order Squamata; family Lacertidae; genus Podarcis; species Podarcis raffonei. The sequence continues at coordinate 53,377,541 of NC_070610.1, forward strand.
GATGCCTGGAGGCTGTGGCTGGATGGTTACGTGGGAGCCGGTTGAAGTTAAATCCTTCGAAGACAGAGGTCCTCTGGCTGGGACGGGACGATATGGGATTGAGGGGGCAACTCCCATCTCTTGCGGGGGTGCAGTTAGTGCCAGCACCGTCCGTTAAGAGTTTGGGTGTAATCTTCGATACCTCCCTCTCTATGGAGGCGCAGATTACAGCTATAACAAAGGCGGCATTTTTTCATCTCCGCCAAGCTAAGCAGTTGGCCCCTTATCTCTCTCGCCCTGACCTAGCCACTGTGATCCATGCGACGGTCACCTCCAGACTGGATTATTGTAACTCGCTCTACGTGGGGCTGCCCTTGAGACTGACCCAGAAACTCCAGCGGGTGCAGAATGCCGCGGCGAGACTCCTTATGGGGTCTTCGCTGCGAGACCACATTCATCCGGTGCTATATCAGCTGCACTGGCTCCCGGTGGAGTACAGGATCAGGTTTAAGGTGCTGGTTTTAACCTTTAAAGACCCTCGTACCTACGGGACCGCCTCTCCTGGTATGCCCCACAAAGAAACCTACGGTCTGCAAATAAAAACATCCTGAAGGTCCCAGGCCTCAGAGAGGTTAGGCTGGCCTCAACTAGAGCCAGGGCCTTCTCGGCTGCGGCTCCAATCTGGTGGAACGCTCTGTCAGAAGAGACTAGGGCCCTGCGGGACTTGACATCTTTCCGCAGGGCCTGCAAGACAGAGTTGTTCCACCAGGCCTTTGGTCAGGGCGCAGCCTGACTCCCTCCTCTGGCAACCTGCACAGAGTTTTGCTTAATGGTTGCCATTAACTTGATTTTAATTAATTCTTATAATGAAATATTTTTAGAATGTTGGTTTATTTGATTGTTTGATTATTTGATTGTTGTTAGCCGCCCTGAGCCCGGCTTCGGCTGGGGAGGGCGGGATATAAATAAAATTTATTATTATTATTATTATTATTATTATTATTATTATTATTATTATTACTGCCGCCACTGGGTGCTGCCCTGCCAGTGCTGGCCCATGACAGGTCCTTCTTGGTAGTGGCTCCCCACTTATGGAATGCCCTCCCTTGTGAGATCTTCGTCCTTCCTCCTTTAACATTGTGAAATTTATTAACATTCCTGTTCATCCAAGCATTTGAAAGTTGAAATATATTGTTCCAGGCAACCTTGAAATTATTTAGCTGTGAATATACCTTATTGTTTTTGAAGGTTTTTGACATTTTAAAATTGTTTTTGCTGTTTGGTTGGTGGGATAGCAATGTAATAAATGATGATGATATATAGAAGCTGTCAATATTCACAGTATTTCTCCAATATCTACCACATCTGGTAACACACAGGTGCTTGTGTGCCACAAGAGTGAACAGTGGCAGCAGCAGAAAAGAAAAAGCATACAGTCAAACCTTGGTTGTCAAACATAATCTCTTCTGCAAACCTGTTCGGCTTCCAAAATGTTTGACAACCGAGGCACGGATTCTGATTGGTTGCAGGAGCTTCCTGCACTCAAGCGGAAGCCGCGCTGGACGTTCAGCTTCTGAAAACTGGAGCATTTACTTCTGGGTTTTCGGAATTCAGGATCCAAAACACCACTCTTTCTTCAGCTGATCCATCATCTGAGTGGGTTATTGTTCTGTTCCTGCTCACCAAATGATGAATATGATTGATTTGCATGCCCTTTAGTGCACTGGGCTGGGTGGAGAGGTCTAAACCTCTTTGTCCATCCCAGTTATTTGTCTATTTTGATACCTTCTTTGTTTTTGCTTCTGATGAGGTCTTGGAAGCCTGATCAGACCCCCAAACTAAGTTAGCCACTCCTGCATTGCATTTCCATTTCATATCCCCTATGCATGATATCCCTTCTGCTTAATATCAAAATCCACTCTGTTTCTGATCTGTACAACCGGCAAAATAATAACTGAACTCACAAACGAAATGAGGTTTATTTATCCTGCTTTATCCCTTCGTTGAAAGTAAATCATAACAATGTTGCAATATATAAACCACAGGCATATAAAAAGATGAACCCATATGTGATACTTCTGTTGCCTTGAATTCCATATTTTATTGTAAGTAATAGTCAGAACAACACTTTCTGTGAAGAAATGGCCCATTGGCTGTGGTAGATTATGCTGCCTTGAGAGTTCTACTCTGGAAATGTTCTCATAACAAAATAGCTCAAGACTCATATCCAAAAAAGAACAAAAATCCAGTTTCCCTCCCCACTTCTGTTGTTTTATTGAGGAAAGAGGAAATTAAAAGTTCTGTTACACTACTATTTGAAATATGGTACTGGCCAAAGACTTGAAATGTGAAAATATGCTATGTGAAGAGCAATGTAAATGTCTTGATTATAAGACCTTAACATTACAAATAAGTACCTGAAGAACGTGTAATATTTATTTCCCACCATCAAATCTGAATTACTAAAGTCTCTTACATCTTTCAAACTACTTGCTACTTTTCACGCTCAAAGCAGTCAAAGTAACCAAGCTTAGTTATTTAAGGCTTTTCTGGGTGACGCATTTATTAAGCATTTATTTTGAATTGCACACCCTCCAACATTTCTCTGGTGAAAATAGGGATGTCCCATTCCATAACGATGATTTTACTATTTATACCCCATACATCTTACTTGGCTGCCCCAGCCACTCTGGGCAGCTTCCAACATAAAAAAGCATAATAAAACATTAAACTTTTTTTTACAAAACCTTCTCTGTACAGGATTGCCTTCAGACAGCTTGGGAATCGGATAACCCACCAACATTTTCCCAATGAAATAGGGACATCCTAAGGAAAAGTGGGACATTCCTGGATCAAATCAGAAACTGGGACAGCTTTTCTAAATCAGGGATGACCCTGGAAAATAGACACTTGGAAGGCCTGGAATTGTTTGCAAAAAAATTGTATGGAAGTTATACAATGTTCCTGTGCATTGATGTTTGGGTTTTCATGTGTGTGCGGTGGTTATCCAATGTCATCATTATCCCACACTTTCCAGTGCTTTTTCCTATCATTTTTCTTATCACAAAATCTCCACCTTGACCTGCTGCAAAAGATGTGGGTTTCCTGCACAAAAGCACCAAATCTACTTCAATTTCACAACCTAAATTTGCTGGTATACAGTTGAATCATCCCTGCACAATAGTGACAGCCTGGGAAGTTACCTGATTGGTCGACAGTACCAGCAAAAGCTGGAGTTAATGACTATGACAATTTCTGAGCTCCCTTAGGATTCATAGTTCATGGGATTCCTTTCAGCGCTGGCTCCAGATACTTGGCTACTTCAGGCAAAGGACAAGATGGTGGCCCCTCCATTCTAGATACAGAATCCAACTGGACTGACACTTGAATCTTTTCTCAAAACTGCATCCTCCACTGTCTCTGAGGGCAGTAGGAGAAGGTCATGGGCAAAAGAATTATGCATTGCAGAGGGTTGGACTAGATGACCCTCATAGTCCCTTCCAACTCTACTATTCTATTTCATGTGGGACACATAGCTCTGTCCTTCAACACACCTCTGCCAATCCCTGCTCCCCAGTATCTGCCTTTGCCAAATGATAGGGCCAGGCCTATTCTATTGCACATTTCTGCATTTTCCACCTTGTCCATCCTTTCTGACACCAGCATATTTGGACAGACAGTAGACTGGGACTGCACAATGCATGAAGTTCATTTCTAGTTGTTGAAGGTTCACTACTTGAAAGAATCCCACTGGGTGCACCTCCATGCAGCAGCTAAGAAAAGTACTCCAGCAAAAAAGAATGTTGAACCTGTGGAAACGTTTACAAAAGAAAATTCCCTCAAGTCCAAAAGGGAAATAGTAATAAATGGCCCAGTTGCTGTAAGAACAAAGACTGAACGCAGGATCAGAGAGCAGCTGGAACTGAGAAGATCTGAGAGCAGCAGAAAGCACAGAAGAAAATACAATGAAGTTTAATGAAGAAGGTGGAGGGATGGGAACCACATATGAATCTCTGAGTGGCTGAAGTATAAAAATAAGTAATAATCCTATAGAATGGATTTAGGCCAGTGTGATGGAAAATGGTCTGTCAGCAAGGGCAAGAAACTTTTTGCAGCACTTAAGTTCATTGTGTATATACTGAAATTAATGAAAAGTAGTGAGTTGAGACTTCCGGGGGCGGCGCGAACGGCAATGGCAGTCCCCTTTCGCTAGTGAAGGGGAAGCTCCGCAGAAACGGGTCGTCCGCTACGGCAAAGCGGAGACCCTTGTCGGAAACGCACAGGTGGAGATAGCCTGTGGTCGTGGGACTCGGCGGGCACCTGTAGCGCTCCCCGATTGCGTGAAGGGACCCCGTAAGGGGCTCCGGACCGTGTCGGGGGTGGCGCGGTGCTGTGAGTCGATCGCTCTTTTTGCGGAGTGAAGCCGCTAAGCTGCTGTCGGTGAGCGCTGACCCTTTTCCTGGGAACCATTCAGCTACAAAACTACTACCCTTGAGTAGGGGACTGAATCAGGATTAAGAAGTAAAAATTTATGAATTTGGCATACAAGCGGGAGACGCAACCAGGAAGTCCGTCTCCCGGTTTTTGTTTTAAGATCAAAGCAAAGACTTTTAAAAGAACCCAAGCCCCGGGAACTTGGAGTTAACAAGATTCAAACTCTCACATTAAGCATAAGACCTTTCCTCAATTTATTTTGGGGCGGAGAAGGTGAAAATCAGCTTTTTCCTACCTATTCCTTGAACTTTTGACTTGAAAAAATTGAATCTCTGGTTACTGAGCTGCCAGGACAGGAATTAGAAGGCTGCTTTGGAACTGTCACTTTGTATCTCGCATCCTGCTGAGACAAGTTAATTTTTTAAAGAGTAACTCTGTGGAAACTTAAGGGATTTAAGAGGAGTCTGAAGGTCTTTTTGCAACTGGATATTGTTTAATTTGCAGAGGGCACTTTGTAACTTTTATAAACTGCGACACTTTTGAACATTCTTGAATATAGTGTCCCTCTAGTGGAATATCTTGGCTTGGCAACTTACTGGGGGAATTTTCCATCTGTGGATTTGGGGATTTCCATGAGAAAGACAGACTGTGGGACTGACCTTGACGCATAGATAAGAAGGGGTATGAGTGGAAGGACAAGATCAGCTAAAGCAAAAACAGTGCAAACTACTTTAACTTCTCAGCTACGCAGATCATCTGTTCCCACGATTCCTGTGGCACAAGTGGAAGATATAGAACAACCTAGGCCGGAAGGAATGGCCTCAGGAGGGGACTTTACTGAAGTGTTAAATAAAATTTTTGAAAAATTGGAGGGTCTAAGCAAACAAGTGACTGACCAGTCAGCTAAGATAGACCAAAATACTGCAAGTATCAACAATTTGACCCAACAGGTAAATTTAAATGCACAAACTATTGGAAAGCTTGTGGAAGATACTACTGCAAATCGTAAAATAGCTGAGGAGGCTAAGCAGAAAGTTGAAGAAGTTCAAGGAGAAATCAAACCTATGCGTAAACAGATAGGGGAACATCAGGCACTGCTGTCTATGATCGAGTTAAAAAATAAGGAAAATAATCTGAGAATCAGATCAGTTCCGGAAATTGAGAAGGAAGATTTAATTGAGTACCTCACAAAAGAATTTACAGAATTTTGGTCTCTGGAAGAAGAAAAGGACTTTAAAATTGTAAGTGCATTCAGATTAGGAAAGGGAGGGAGGAAGATTAAGTCGAGAGACTGTCTGATCTCCCTTAGAACGAAGGAAGAAAGAGATAAGATTCTGAGTGCGCACTTCAAGACGCCTTTAGAGATCCAAGATTCAAGGTTGGAAATTTATAAGGACATTCCGAAACATTTGCTGGAGCTCAGAGCGAACTATGGAGATCTGGTGCCACTATTGAGGAGCAACAGGATCATCTTCAGATGGGAATTCCCCCAGGGGATATCCTTTACTTTTAGAGGGAAAAAAGTTAAAATTAAATCTGTGGAAGACAAGGACAAATTTTTGAAGGACTACGGAGAAGACCTTCAGAAAGGGATTGAAGAACCAAGTGACTTAGGACCTGGATTACTAAGCTCAACACCCACACCTGGGGGATTGAAAGATTCTGAGAAAGAGACGCCACTTTTGGGTGCAACAGGAGGAAAATAGCACTACTTCGACATGTCTCTGCAATTATTAAGCTGGAATATTCATGGTTTGAATTCCCCTGAAAAGAGGAGGAAAGTCTTTCATTTATTAAAAAAGGAACAATTGGACATAATTTGCTTGCAGGAAACACATGTGATCAGGCTTCATAGAAAAGTGTTAATTAATAAAAAACTAGGCCAAGAATTTATTTCATCAGACAAGGTGAAAAAGAGAGGAGTGGTTATTTATGTAAAAGAAAGCCTATCACCAAAATTTCTTTTTAAAGACGAACAGGGAAGAATCTTGGCAATTGAAATTCAAACACAAGGAGAAAAATTTTTGATTCTAGGAATCTATGCACCAAATGAGGGGAAATCGGAGTTTTACAAGAAATTGCATGAGACATTGATGGATTTCATGGACTATAACAACATTATTATGATGGGAGACATGAATGGAGTGGTATCTACGAATATGGACAAAGCACAAAGACAGACTGTAACGAAAGAGGGCAGACTACCAAAAACTTTTTTTGAATTGACTGACAATATGGACTTGATTGATATTTGGAGGACCAAAAACCCCCTAGGTAGAGAAGGAACGTTCTTTTCTGAAGCCAAAATGACATGGACAAGGATTGACCAAATTTGGACAACTAGAGGTCTGGCACCTAAGATAAAAAAGGTGGAAATCTGCCCAAAAACCTGCTCCGACCATAATGCTGTAAGGATGGAAATGAAACTAACACCTATCGGTTCCTTCAGATAGAGGATGAATGACACCTTATTAAGAAACCAAGACATTGTAAGGAAGGCCCAAAAGACCTTGAGAGACTATTTTGAAAAAAATATGAGAACCACGGTTGAAAAAAGAACAATCTGGGACGCAAGCAAAGCGGTTATGAGAGGGTTCTTGATTCAACAGAATGTAATAAAAAAGAGATCTCAAAATGAGAAAAAAAGGAAAATTCTGGAGAAAATAAAAGAAGGGGAGAAGAAGTTAAGAGCTAAACCAAATTCAAAAGAGATCCTAAGAGAAATCAAGTTATATCAGGTGCAATATATGAAACTGATTAATGAGGAAGTAGAATGGAAAATTAAACAAATGAGACAAAAATCTTTTGAGTCAGCCAATAAATGTGGGAAACTATTGGCGTGGCAGCTGAAAAAAAGACAGAAGTTAAATACGATTACAAATCTTGAGATTGATGGGAAAAATATACAGAACCCGGCGGAGATTAGAAGGTGTTTCCAGAGATATTTTAAACAACTATACACGCAAGGGCCGCAGAAAGAAATTGATATAGACCAATTTTTGAGAACCAACGGATTACAAAAAATATCTCAATAAAATAAAATAATATTGAACAATCAGATTACAGAACAAGAAATTGAAGGTGCCATTCAGAACATGCAACTGGGCAAATCTCCAGGACCGGACGGACTAACCTCCAAATATTATAGGACTTTGAAAGACTTTTTAATTCAACCATTAAAGGAGGTGTGCAACGAGATTTTGGAAGGGAAAAGGGCGCCTGAATCGTGGAAAGAAGCATACATCACATTGATACCCAAGTCAGAAGCTGAAAAGACACAACTAAAGAACTACCGTCCCATCTCCCTTTTGAATGTGGATTACAAAATTTTTGCAGACATTTTAGCTAATAGATTAAAAAAAGTGTTAGCTGAAGTAATACACAAGGACCAGGCAGGCTTTCTTCCAGGCAGACACTTATCTGATAACACAAGGAATATAATTGACATTTTGGAGTTGTTGCAAACGAATATTAATACGAAAGCTGTGTTAGTTTTTATTGATGCGGAGAAAGCCTTGGATAATATCTCTTGGAGCTTTATGAAGAAAAATCTTAAAGGGATGGGAGTGGGACAGGGGTTCGAAAATGGTGTAGGAGCAATCTATTCAGAACAAAAAGCAAAATTGATTGTAAATAATGTGGTGACTGAAGATTTTATGATAGAAAAAGGAACACGTCAGGGTTGCCCTATCTCTCCATTACTATTTATTTCGGTCCTGGAGGTGCTGCTGAACATGATCAGAAGGGACCGGTCCATTAAAGGAATACAGGTCGGAGCCAAACAATATAAATTGAAAGCTTTTGCAGATGACTTGGTTTTGACTGTACAGGAGCCGGAATCTAGTATGAAAAGAGCTTTGGAACTGATTAAAGAATTTGGTCATGTGGCAGGATTTAGATTAAATAAGTCAAAAACTAAAGTATTAGAGAAGAATTTAACACCAATTGAAAAGGACAGGTTTCAGAATGAAACAGGTTTAACTGTGGTTAAAAAAGTGAAATACCTAGGGATTAATATGACTGCGAAAAATTTGAACCTATTTAAAGATAATTATGAGAAATGCTGGTCAGAGGTAAAAAAAGACTTAGAAATTTGGTCCAATTTGAAGCTTTCCTTGTTGGGTCGAATTGCAGCTGTAAAGATGAATGTTTTGCCAAAAATGTTATTTCTGTTCCAATCTTTGCAAATTTTGGACAAGATGGACTGTTTCAAGAAGTGGCAGAGAGACATCTCTAGATTTGTCTGGCAGGGCAAGAAACCTAGAATAAAGTTTAAAATTTTAACTGATGTAAAAGAAAGAGGTGGATTTGCCCTGCCAGACCTCAAACTGTACTATGAATCAGCAGCATTTTGCTGGTTAAGAGACTGGCTGCTTCTTGAGAACACGGATATTTTGGATTTAGAAGGTTTCAACAATGTTTTTGGGTGGCATGCATACTTGTGGTACGACAAGGTTAAAGCACATAAGGCATTTAAAAACCATATTGTCAGGAAAGCTTTGTTTAATGTCTGGACAAGATATAAAGATTTGCTGGAAAGTAAAACCCCGAGGTGGTTGTCACCTATGGAAGCTAAGTCTCAGAAAAAGCTCAATATGGAGGCCAAATGGCCAAAATATTGGGAAATTTTGGAGCAAGAAGGTGACAGATTGAAACTGCAGAGTTTTGAGAAATTAAAAGACAAAGTGCGAGATTGGCTTCATTATTATCAAATAAGAGAGGCCTACAATTCGGACAAAAAAATTGGCTTCCAGGTGGAGAAATCAAAATTGGAAACAGAATTGTTAGAACCAAAAACTAAGATTTTGTCAAAGATGTATAACTTGCTGTTAAAATGGAATACACAGGATGAAACGGTCAAATCAGCGATGATTAAATGGGCGCAGGACATAGGTCATAACATTATGTTTGCTGACTGGGAGCAGTTGTGGACCACCGGTATGAAGTTTACGGCATGCATTGCCTTAAAAGAGAATATTATGAAAATGATTTATAGGTGGTACATGACCCCAGTCAAGCTTGCAAAAATTTATCACCTGCCTGACAACAAGTGCTGGAAATGTAAAGAAGCTGAGGGAACATTCTTTCACCTTTGGTGGACGTGCCCAAGGGTCAAGGCTTACTGGGAAACGATATATAATGAACTGAAGAAGGTATTTAAATTTACCTTTCCTAAGAAACCAGAGGCCTTCCTTTTGGGCATAGTTGGCCAACGGGTGCCAAAGAAAGATAGAACATTTTTTATGTATGCAACAACAGCAGCAAGAATACTCCTTGCCAAGTATTGGAAGACACAAGATTTACCCACCGTGGAAGAATGGCAGATGCAAGTGATTGACTACATGGAGATGGCTGAAATGACTGGCAGAATCCGTGACCAGGGAGAAGAACTGATGGAACAGGACTGGAAAAAGTTTAAGGACTATTTACAAAAACACTGTAAAATGTTTGAGTGTTAATATGATGTGGGAAGTGAAGGTAATAGGGTTTGTGGGATTTGGTTAAATGTGAATGAAAAGAAGAATGTTAAAAAGGAGAAGGGGTTATGAACAGAATAATATTATGTCACAGTATATAAGATGAGGATTGGGTTAAAATAATGAAAAATTGGGACATAATAATTAGAAGAATATAAATTTAAGCATGGTTTAAATAAGGGTTTGAATTTGCTGAACTTGATTGGAATAAAGAGGAACACAAAAAAGGGGGATGTGAGGAGGTCAAGACAGAGGGGTATGGAATTTTGTAAATATAAGAAAGTGGGTTTTTCTTTTTTCTTTTCTTCTGTTTTTCTGTTTTCTGTTTTTTGCTATATATCTCTGTTTTTCTGGTGTTTCTGTTTTTTATGTGAGCTTTATTCATGATAATACTCTATCTGAAACGATGAAATTTCTGATTTGTAAAACCTCAATAAACATTTATTTTTTTTAAAAAAGAAAAGTAGTGAGTTGAATATACACATACCATATTACAAGAGTGAGAGCACTTTTGGACTTGCGGGCATTGGCTCAGATCAAGCAGACTATATATCTTTCTTGGCCAGGGCTGAGATAAATATGTTGATACATGGATATTCAAGCAATTTCCCAGACCACTGGATTTGACTGAGAATGTTGCAAAAACAGTTTCAAATCTTGTGACATTCACTGTCATGTAGCAACACTAATGTGCTTCCTCACCAAATTCACTAGAAAAATGAAGCTATTAAAGATAAAATTCTGTGAAGAAAGGCACATGGCAAGGTGTGGTATTCTCTTATTTTTTTAAAGACATTATTCTCGCCAAACTTTCAGATTAGCTCCAGATCTTCATTTGTGTGTGTGGATGTTTCGATTATATTGCCCTAAATAATTACTCCGCATCCAGTCCCGATCTAGGTACGTAAATACAAATCAGTTAGCAACAACAATACTATAAACACATACCGTGGTACCTCAGGTTAAGTACTTAATTTGTTCCGGAAGTCCGTACTTAACCTGAAACTGTTCTTAACCTGAAGCACCACTTTAGCTAATGGGGCCTCCTGCTGCTGCTGTGCCGCCGGAGCACAATTTTAGTTCTCATCCTGAAGCAAAGTTCTTAACCTGAAGCACTATTTCTGGGTTAGCAGAGTCTGTAACCTGAAGCGTATGTAACCTGAAGTGTATGTAACCCAAGGTACCACTGTATTTCTAAATGAAGGGTATGATAGTTTAAATATTGTCATAAGAAAACACATATTGAAAAACTTCACTGCCCAATGTTTGGCAAAGACACACCAGGTTTTATTTCTCCCCCTGCTCTGTTTCGTTGCTGCTCCATGATTTGTGATCAAGGAGACAAGAAACATGTAGCTTCCTCTGCCTTGATATTTTAGATGATCTGCATATGATTCTCATGCCTTTTCAGAAGGCATGCATGGCCCTTTAGTTTTTAAACAGTTGTATCATGACGTGCAAATATTCCATCCCTGTCCTTTTCATTAAGCTAAGTAATTTTTTTATCACCAATCAAAGCATGTCCATTGTGGTTTCCATATGTCACAGAACCTACGGCTGTCAAGGAAGGATGCATACAAATAACCCATCTGTCAGGTCTCTGGGGCTTTTGCTGTTATCCACCGCTTCCTTCTGAGTGTAAGGGCACCCCTATAACAAGGTGCATCTTGCTCAATATGCATTGTGCAGATCAATGGCTTGCAAGTTAGAGCTACCAGCTGTCAACACAATTTGTGACCAAAAAAAGAATGCTGAAACAGGCGACTGGGGATTGCCTGGCCATTTGGGAATTGATTTCCTGAGGGTTTATCCAGGCAGAGCTTTTTATTTGCAGAAAAGTTTGTTTGAAGGAAAGTGCTGTTTGCCTGCTGTTCTTGGCATGTGTGTGTACATCTGAATTTGAAATACACACCACACTGGTGGTTTAAATATATATGAAGAAGCTGCCTTATCCTGAGTGAGACCATTGTTCAGTCTAGTTTAGTCATGTCTGATTTGGCCAGCTACAGTTCCCAAGGTCTGAAGCAGATGCCTTTTCCTCCTGACATCCTTAGAGATGCCAGGAACTGGACCAAGCACCTTTTTCAGGTAAAGCACTGAGCTAGGGCCTCATTCCCTTGTAATTTAAAATTGCAGTTGCTGTTGAAAATGCAGCATTAACTGAAATACAGTGTTTCTGAGTGCATGAGCATCACATTAGTTTCAGCAGACTGCATTGACCTCAGGCTTTTTTTGTGTCCTTATCAACACATTAGAATAATATATCATCACACTGAGCACAGTATCCAAACCTTCTGTTCTGTCTAGGCCAGCATTCTGGCTGGATGACTCTTGGGAGGTAACAAGTCTATCCCTGCACCCCGCTGTTGTCTGCCCCCAGTTATACCTGACGGGAGCAACAGATAACAAGCTTTATCCATCTTCGCCCTTCATATATTTGAAGGCTTTTACCATGTTTCCCGTTCACTCTTTCTTTTTCATGGTATACATACCCAACACTCTCAACAGTTGTTCATAGGATATGGTTTCCAATCCAAATAATCTTGGTTGCTCTCCTCTGGGGATGCTGCAGTTGGTGTATATGCTTCTTAAAAATGGCACCCAGAACTGGACATAGCATTCCAGATGCTGTCTGGCCAGAGAAGAACAGAATGGAACTATTACTTCTGATGATGTGGGACTCTGTTCCTGTTAATGCAATCTAAATTGCATTGCATGACTGGCTCATTTCCAGCTTAAAGGTAAAGGTAAAGGGGCCCCTGACCATTAGTTCCAGTCGTGGCCGACTCTGGGGTTGCGGCGCTCATCTTGCTTTATTGGCCAAGGGAGCTGGCATACAGTTTCCGGGTCATGTGGCCAGCATGACTAAGCCGCTTCTGGCGAACCAGAGCAGCGCACGCAAACGCCGTTTACCTTCCCGCTGGAGCGGTACCTATTTATCTACTTGCACTTTGATGTGCTTTCGAACTGCTAGGTTGGCAGGAGCAGGGACCGAGCAACGGAAGCTCACCCCGTTGCAGGGATTCGAACCGCCAACCTTCTGATCAGCAAGTCCTAGACTCTGTGGTTTAACCCACAGCACCACCCGTGTCCCTCTCCAGCTTAAGATCAGCTAAAACACCTAGATCCTTTTCACCATGCATTGCTTCCAATCCAGGTCTCCATCTTCCTATATTTGTGCCTAGATCTTGTTACCTAAAAGCAGGAATTTAGATTTATCTTTGCTGAATTTCATCTTGTTTGCTTTGGCTCTGTGTTCCAACCCATCACAATCAATTTGAATCTTGGTTCTGTTTGTACCAATTATTATTATCATTTATTTACTTATGAGTAGGGATGGACTTGCACTTCTCCCTCCTTGCTCATTGTTGGGTCTCCAGCAACGTGGTTGGCAGCATTAGTAGTGTCTCATTCTCCACCTTCCCCTTCCTTCTGTTTCACTCTGAGGAACAGCCAGAGCCCTTCAGAGCAAGGCAATCTGGGCAAGGTGGGTGCAGCTAGAAGTTACCTATTAAATTTTGTAAAAAGCAAAAAGTTACTAAAGCAGTTTCACATTTTAAAGTATTTTTAAAAGGCAATATCTAGCCATTGCTGTGAGCTTGCAACATTTCCCAGAATGCCTTACTCTGAAGGACCCGCCATCAAAGAAAGGCAAATGGGTGACCAAAGCACAGACAGAGCTACTACTGTGTTAGCAATTAGCAATAATTATCTTTGGGTGCCTGATTCTAGACTAGTCAAACGGCGTGTGAACACTATCATAAATAAATATTTTGTTGCAATTGACATTTCCAAGGTTAGGTAGCAGATAGTGCTACTCCTTTTCATCATATAATAAAATTATATCAAGTACGGAAGTCATCTTACAATGCACAAATCCTTGGCTCTCTTCTGCTTTTAGAGATTGAGAATTCAGATTAGATTACTGTGGAGCAGATGCTTTTTGTTACTTATTTCTTCTGCCAGAGCTACAAATAATCCTTCCAATGCCACATTGGGAGATAATTGGAAAAAGTGTAAATCTGAAAAGCAGGCGCTGAATAAAAAATAATTTGTGCCTTCACCTGTCTAGCCAAATTTGACTGGTATTGATTATGTTCAGCAGACGTGAGAAGTAGGGTGTTATTTTTCTAATGCTCTTTTGGCTTTTTCTTTTCCACCTCATTTCTTGTCGACCGAATGTGCACTGTGCCAACTATAATTCCATTACAGCACTGATCTGCTGTCATTAGTAGAGAGTTGGAAGGCAAGAGATAGAGTGTCTTCTGGTAGTTAAGGCAGGCATATATCCCAGCAGGAGTTGTGCTCTTTTCTTTATAACATTTTCACTGTATCGCTTCGTACTTAGCATTCTGTTTCTCTCATTAGAATTACCATTTCTGAAAAGGAGAATATCTGCACCAACCATTTAGAAGGCTGCAGTTGAATATATTCCAAAGGGTGGCACAATCATCTTTGGTTCATGAAGGAAAAGGGAAGACTTAGGTGGTACTGCTTCCAGAGGTGAAAGTTCAACCAAGTACAGAAATGTCCCTAAGTGTCCCAAGCAAATCTTGATGGCAAAATAACAGTTTGGGAACACACAAGCTGATTTCTCACATTAGACTGCAGATAATTCTCAGGTTTTTCCCATTTTAAACCTAATGAACCTGGATTCTTGCATAAATACCTTCTTAAGCCATTGAATATAACAACAAAGTTGTGTACAGCACATTGTAATCACCACTTGAAGATACCCAGGTTTTCATAAGGCTTTGTAGTAGCTCTGGTTGCATCTCTTCCTGTAATGTTTAGGTCACTGACTGATGTCTTTTCTCCATCTCTACCAGTGGAGTAGGTGGTGCTGGGAAATATATGGCACAGTGACATCACAATGTGGATTAGAGTGCCCAGAATTATGGGATGAACATAACACAGGATCAATTTCTTTCCATGCTGGATGCAACATATATCCCCATTCCCTGATTTTTTATTGGCTAAGTAATGCTTGCCAGCTCATATTATTTATATTAAGACTTGCTTACAGAGGTCTATAAGATTTTATCTGGATTGTTTACAGTTGTGACAATGGTATTCTATTTACTATTTTTGCAAGACATCCATCCTATGTTCCTATGGAGGAGGATATGAAACTATTATTAAAGTTAACCAAGACACACAGACAATCCAATAGCCTATTTCAAACAAGAATAAAGGATATGGAGTGTAAAGATCTAATAAAAATTCAGACACACTCGTCCACCAGTGGTGATTTGTGTCAACATGTAGAGCTCACCCACCCTCCTGGAATTGAAATTAAGTAGCCAAATGACTGCTGCAGTGTGTCTGGGGGCTCCCTCTGTGTAGGTATATAACATGAGTGAGGCCTTTTGGAAGGGAATGATAAATCTAAGTAGCCCCTTCTCCAGCAGCAGGCCGTGTGGTGGGAGCAGTAGCGTTTACTGGACCTAGTGATGGGTGAGTCACTGCTGCTTACAAGGAAAGAGAGAAGGGGCAAGGCAGCAGGGAGGTTGGTACAGTGCAAACACAGTAGCAGGAGTGCTGAATTTGCTCTGCCGGTGCAGTTGCACTGCAAGACTCTCCCTGCAACCTCATCTCCTTCCTGATAAACAGCAATGACTGAGCTGCTGGAAGGTCAGGTGAATGCTACCATCTCTTCTTGCCAGCTACTACTACTACTTCTCTTTATCTCCAAACAGCAGGTCATCAGGAAGTTGAAAGTTGATTGTTCCGGCTATCTGGCGAGGGAAGCGAAGGGAATGTCTTGTGCGGCAGCTTGTCCAAGAAAGTATATTTGGTTTGGCCTAGTAATTGATAGAATGTTGGTGGTTAATTTGCTGCAGTCCATGTTTTGCACTGATGTGCTAAGATTAGAGGGGGGGAATTAAATGATGAGAAGTTTGCCAAAAAGAAAAGATGAAAAAATGTTCATGACATTGAAGAAAAGGAGAAAACCTGTTGAAATAAAAATGATTTTAAATCAGCCTCAGTTAGGCAGAATTGCATTTGACAGTATTCCCTTTTGAAACGAAACTTTCCATATTAACTCCTGCATTTCACTCAAGGAGAGCATGTTTTGCATATGAATGGCTTTGTGTGATGAGCTGTCTGCAATTATTTAAATTTGATTCCTCTAGGTTAATAGTAATAGTCTGTTTTGACAACTCGGAAAAAAGCAGAGGTTTTTTAAAAAAATCAAAGGCAGTAAAATACATGGGAAATTGTACAAATACACATTAAACAAATATACAGTTGGCCTCCAATTACCCAATCTTTCTAAAATCTTTAATAAGATGAAATGTAACTCTCAAATTATGAATAACTGAGAAGAAAGTCTACAAGCCAACAGCTTTTAACCCCTAATATGATTTATAGAAGTGTGCATCATAAGGTAATCAAGGCAGTTTAGAAATCCATCGGTACTTTTTGTTTGGGCATTTATGACTGTAATGTGGGAGAAAACCTAAACACTCTACACACATTGCATGCTGCAGATGGGAATGGCAACTGGTGGCATGATCACCAAACACATCATTTGGGGTGGGACTGGCCTGTACAGCCCTACAACCTTCTCACACATTTATCTGAACCCCAATAAGTATAATGTGTGCTACAGCTGGGATTCACTTAGTCATACTGGAAGTGGCTAAATAGTAAAATGAATATTTCATTCAGGGAAGGGGAAATCTGTGGCCCTCCAGATGATATTGGACTACAGCTTTCATCATAACTGATCATGGCTCACCTTGGCTGGGGCTAATAATCACCACCACCGCCACAATGTATTTATTTATTTGTATGTCACCTTTCCATAGCTAAAACCATGCTCAAGGCAGCTTACATATGTAAAAGATTGACATGACCACAAAAACAAAAGTAGGTCATAAACAATAAATATAAAACACTCTTAAAAGTACACAACCATATGGAAACAATTTCCACAATCACAAATGGAAATCAATAACAGCAACTACCCTGCTCCCAAATAACCTCCCCTAAACAATGGCTCAGCCCAAGAGTCTAATAAAGTTCTACAACATTTGGAGAGCCATAGGTTCTTCATCCCTGATGTAGTTGTTGAGTGAAGAAAAAGAAATGAGGATTTAGCCCATGCTACTCCAAGCTATGCTAATTCTAACAAGGTCAATCTAAACAAATTAGAATTTGTAAATCATTTCGTCAAGTATCTCATTAGACTTTTCTGTTCAAAATTAATTAGAAGTCAGCTCAAATACAAGCCATGTCAAATGTACTGACAGCTGAAAGGTGGGAAATGAGAAAATGAAGTGCAATTAGGTATGGTGTTCAGGATGCTCACCTGACCTCACAGATGCCTAAACACATTCACCTGTCCAAGAACGGCATAGTGTTCAATGCCTGAAGCATTCAGATGTGCTTACTATTTAACACAAGACCTAGTACTAAATAGAATACTCATTTAAACCCATCCAGCTTTTCCTGTTTTCCCTCACCCTCAAATAAGGTTATTGAAAAACAAAAACACATTACATGTGGAGGTGTTTGATGCTGCCTTAGGCCAACAGGGCATGTTATGCAGAGTTCTATATGAACCTCCCCACCAACATTTTTAAAGCTCAAAAGCAGTTGCCGGAGACTGAAATCAGAAGCAGAGGAAGGATGGAAAATCCCTTGCCAGCAATTTTTCCTTTCAAAATCATCTTCAAGCTGCTTTCCTTGCCACAGGACAAAAAGGTACAGGTCCCACATTGCTCCCTCTAATGGGAGAAAAAGCAGTGGAGAGAAAAGTTGGGGGGAGGGAGTGGCTCGTATGACAGTTATGAAGGATACGGACAAGAGACAACAAACAATTATATAATGGGGTTTGGGCTGGATTGGAAAGAACAGGAAAGAATTGAGAGGAAAACAAACAGGTAGAAAGGCTAGGTTAAGGTCAAATATAGAATACAGCTGAATCAAAATGACACCATTAAACTCTTTGTAATGTTTAGAGAACTAGCTAAAGGCTGAGAAAAAAAGGTAGTAGGGACAAATGTTTTATAGAATCAACATTCCTCCTCTCAGGCACTGTGATTGGAAAGTGTTGGGTGAGGTTGTAGCCCAGGATTGGAAGATAAACGTCTTCCTTCTCTCCCTCCCCCATCCTGGAATTTTCTTTATATGATGTTATTCACACACCCCCACACCACACAAACAATCATTTTGGAGACATACTGTCTTAGATTGAGGTTCCTCACCCTATATCTCCAAATATCTTTGAATTGCTTAGCCCCCGCCCCCTGCTTCTGCTCCAATCTCCTTGGGCAGGGCCTTCAACTCCCATACACCCACCTTGCCTTGGGAATTGGAATTTGGACAAAAAGGTCACACAGACTTGGTGGATAACTCTACTGGAGGAAGCGGCTGGAGAAGAAGGGGGCAGAGGCTGGAGAGAGAACTATGAGTGGAGGGGAGACTTATTTGTATAAGCTATGTCTTAATGTAATATTTTAATATGTTTACTGTATTTTAAAATATTAAGTTTGTTGTGTTTCAGTTTTCTGGACACTGCTTGGATATATATTTTCATATATTGAGTGGTATAGAAATGATGTTATAAAACTCTGAAGTTAATAACACTGTCAGAAGATAGGGGGAAATGTTCCAATAGAAGCATAAAAGGAACTGGATATAGAAACAGTTGGACCCATCTGTTGTCTTCACCGTGATCTTGCATGACTTGTGTGCAACTGTCATTAAGTACATGTATGCCTAGGTCTGTGTGTGAGGTGTATTTATATTCCTGGAGGTATGCAATGAGGTCAAAATACTATCCTCCTGATCACAGGCATCAGTCATACAGTATATCTCTGTGTAAAGCCAATGTGGGCAGAGATTAGAACCACCCACTCTTCATTTTAAACATGCTTTGTTGCAATTACAAAGCAGTGGTTAGCTCCAACTATACTTATTTTCAACAAGCCCAGATCAATCAATGGTTCATGATCTTTCCTTCTTGATGAAATCACAATTTAAATTAACCAGATTTCCTATTTTGGATGTAGGAAGACAAATTCATGCAAGATAAGGCCAACACTATGTTTTTTAAAGGTGGTTGTTTGATCTTTATTTGTATGGGTTTTTATTCTGTACATTGTTTTGAGACTCTTCTGGTGTAGAGCGACCCATAAATGTAATACACAATAAAATAATAATATCAATAGCTACTAGCTGTGATGGCTTTAGAGTAGCACACCTCTGAAAACTAGTTGTTGGGAAACATCAGCGGAAGAGTGTTATTGACCTCATATCCTGCTTGCAGGCTTCCCATGAGGTTTCTGGTTGATCATTGTGGTTGATCACGGTGGGTTTTCCTTAGGTTCTTATGAAAACAGTGATATAAACTAAAGCAGCAAGGGGGTTCTTCCACTCTCATCTTTGTGACCATGAGACAAGGAGTATGTGAGCCCAGTTGTTCAAACTAGGCCACAGATTCACATGCAAAATGTTGCTGGGAGGGTTGCATTATATTTCAGAGGTTGTGTGGATTGCTTT
The DNA here is from genome assembly GCF_027172205.1 of Podarcis raffonei. Classification (NCBI taxonomy): domain Eukaryota; kingdom Metazoa; phylum Chordata; class Lepidosauria; order Squamata; family Lacertidae; genus Podarcis; species Podarcis raffonei. The sequence continues at coordinate 53,396,944 of NC_070610.1, forward strand.
CTTAACAATATATCTGAAAACTGGAGGAAACTTTCAATGGCTACGTGAAATGATGAAAAGCTAGAGAAGAATTTTATAACAGAAAGCTTCTCTTCTACCTCTTGCTTTTATGTCGACCTCAGTCAACTCTTAAACAGAAGGAGGCAAATTTGGGAAGAAGGAATGTTTCTTATGTTGCAACTAGGATGCCTTTGAACAATTAATGCTCACGTTGTGTAATGCCCTCAAAAGTCATTCCAAGGATTATGACAAATTCTTGGCAATCCAAGGCACTGTAGAGACTCAACTCGCATATCTAATTCAAATAATCTAATTTAAGGCTTTGAGATTTACAAATTGCTGGAAAGAAGAGCTAACATCTTAGAATTACAAGCCGGCTCACTGTCTCCACTCAATTTTGCATTTGGAAATCTTTCATAAAATGTCTTTTCCCCCAACTAAGTCTGATTAATATGGAAAGGCTAAAAAAGAAAACCTCCAGCCTACCAAAAATGCACCATTCTATCAATGTAGAAAATGCAGAACTAATGTAAAAGTGATGATTTTTTTTAAAAATAGGAGGAATACAAAATGTAGAGCAAAGATAGAGAATCAGTGGCCTTCTAGATGTTGCTGTACTTCAACCCCCATTATCATTGACTATGCTGCCTGGGGCTGCTGGGAGTTGGAGTCCAACTGCATCTGGAGAGTTGTGAGGCTTAAGCTATCCTGGATCCATTCATACATAGCTAGATACCATTTCAGAGCTTCTCTCTCGTGGACCTTGGGAGCTGGAGCCAGATGAGCAGGAACAACATCATGAGGACATTGAACAACATCAGTACCATTTAATTGCATGAAGCCTCTTTATGTGGAGTAATGTGGCTCTCAGCCATAATGACTATGTTCTGCTTTCCATGGCTGGAAGCAGTAATGCTTCTGAAGACCAGTTGTTGGAAACTATAGGAGGGGGAGAAGGCACTTGCGGTCAGGTTCTTGTAGGTTTCCCCCAGACATCTGGTCAGCCACGGTAAGAACAGAATTCTGAACTAGATGGGTTGTAGGCTTGATCCAGCAGGCTCTTCTTATCTTTTTAAGTGGCCTGAGAAGACTGGGTGATAATGACTTTCTGAGGCCATGTGGTAAACAGAGTCTAGAAGCAAAGTCTCACATGGTTGTTCAGACCTTCTCTTATCTTCACCTCACTGCTTTTGAAGTCACTTAGGAAAGAGTGACAAGAACTTCACACATAACTTCATATTTTTATTCTTCTGGTTCTGATATACTGATATTTGCTGGATGCCTACAGATGTTCTGTAGGCCCCTGCCATTACAAAGGCATGAAATATATATATATATTAAAAACAATAATGCTGTTATTCAGCAATCAGAGCATTCACTGCTGAGAAACATTTCAAACAGGGGATAGCATGGCACCCTAATTATAATTGAGCAATGCTGAACACGCAGAATTAAAACGACCATGTAGCCAATACAGAAAAATGCTCGGATGCATCACTGGAGAGATAAATGCCTGCAGATGTACCTCGAGTTGGCCCCGTAATTGCTGAAGACAAAATGCTCTTCTGCTTGTAAGCACCTTGGCAAATGGCATCTTCCGCTTCCACACTAATTGGAGTGAGAGGCTCATCTAGGTAGAGAACAACAGCATGATAATGGCCCAGTTCCTAATGCCTGTTATCTCCATCCTCCTATTCTTGGCCTCGTGGTTATTAGTACAACAGATGGCTAAGATTTTTGACACCTGTCCCAGCTGCTTTGCTTTTGCTATCGCTTGCAGAAACAAAAGCCATTTGTCAGAGAAACTAATTGACAAAAGCCAAGTTAGGTGAAATTGCATTTTCTGAGGAAGAATAAATGAATTGCTAATAACTGAAAGCAAATAGGCAATATGAGATCTTGTTTTCTTTTGTCTAGGAAAGGCGCTTTCCTTCCCTAGATAAATGTAGAGGTAAAATGCAAAACTATTTCACTGAGTGGGGGAAATCGCATCCTGCTGTTAGTAACATATACTACCTGATATTATCACGAGTGTGTTGCAGTGTCTTATAATTATTATAATTATATTTCTATTTTTATCATATAGATCACATTGCCTCATGTAAGAGGGTGACTGAAAAGTAAATATCATTATAAAAAGGAAGAATTAAATACTTGCAATAGGGTTTGGCACCTCTGGACCTCCAAATATTGTTGGACTACAACTCCCATCATTCCTGACAACTGATTATGTGGGCTGGGACTGATAGGAGTTGAAGTCCAACAACAGCTGGAGGGAGGCAGGTTCCCTATTTCAGTCTTATACCTTTTAGTGTAACTTCAACTGTTTGCTACAATTCACAAGAACAAAGCTCTCTTAAATCTATTACTTTTGAAAATACACAGAAGGAAGTGATTTTTCATTCAGCTGCCCTTCCGTTTTCCTTTGAGGGTACCCTTGTCATCATTATTCTGATTATTTATTTTACTGAGACTTTAGTAGTTGCTGGCTGTGCAATCTTTCTACTCTGTTTGCTTCAGTGCCTGGAGTGAATTTAGCAGCCAGACTAATCAATTATTGTACATCATTTCTTCCATTTCCCCTTCATATCTTTGATTTTCCCTCTGGTTTCTTAAAATGGTCAAGAATTTAGTTGCCCCAAGTCTTACTTTGAAAGTGTGCCATCTGCATTGCCTCTTCTGAAGGAAAATGTCATATCTCCAATGTATTCTTACAACTTACTTCTTGCAGTGGGTGCCTCTGAACATGCACATAATCTCTCTCTCTCTCTCTCTCTCTCTCTCTCTCACACACACACACACACAGAGAGAGAGAGAGAGAGAGAGAGAGAGAGAGAGAGAGAGAGAGAGAGAGAGAGAGACTACATCCAGCATCCCAGCTTCTGGAACCAGAAATGGTCAAAAAGTACAACTTTCAAGTATGCCTCTGCTTAGGTCTCCTCATCACTAAAATGATACAACAAGGTTGCAATTCTATAAACAATTACGTGGGAGTAGACTAGGATTAATGGATGCGGGTGGTGCTGTGGTCTAAACCACAGAGCCTAGGGCTTGCCGATCAGAAGGTAGGCGGTTCGAATCCCCGCGACGGGGTGAGCTCCCATTGCTCGGTCCCTGCTTCTGCCAACCTAGCAGTTTGAAAGCACATCAAAGCGCAAGTAGATAAATAGGTACTGCTCTGGCGGGAAGGTAAATGGCATTTCTGTGCACTGCTCTGGTTCGCCAAAAGTGGCTTAGTCATGCTGGCCACATGACCTGGAAGCTGTATGCTGGCTCCCTCGGCCAGTATAGCGAGATGAGCGCCGCAACCCCAGAGTCATCCGCGACTGGACCTAATGGTCAGGGGTCCCTTTACCTTTAGACTAGGATTGCTATCTGGTTGTGAGAAGGCTGGGATGGTTTTGGAGGTGTCTGTCCCTCTTGCCCAATTTGCTCAAGAAGAAACAGAAAAACCTTCTGCTCCTGTATGGTATCCGAGCCCCATTAATTTATTCTTAAATGCATGTTATGTTTGTGCTCATTTATGTGCTAATTATACCTATGTACTAGGCTTGGGCAAGTGGGAATTGGTTGGGGGCATGAACAGTTGCAGTGTGCATGCACGAGATTTTATTGGTTCAGTAACCACTGTCTACACTGCCTGGTTGGAGTCTGGTTAGTCACATGCTTGAACTTGCTAGAGTCAGCAGTACCACAGCATTAGGCCAGTAGCGGGAAGGGGAAGAGGATGCTGGAAGTTGAGGTGAGGTGGGTGCACCACCAACCCTGAGATGATACCACAGTCTTGGCCCAATTGCCCACTCTTCCAGCCCCCTCCCTACCCTGCACAGACTGGAAAGATGAGTAAGTAAGTGGCAGTAATGAAGAATAGCCCTGCAGCTAGCAACTTCAAATGCAGCTGGGAACCGTCGTGTCAGCTTCCTGTCTGGGTGTGGGTTATGTTTTGTCCTGTGTGCATAGATGGAATGAAGAAAAGCAATTGCATGTTTCCTACATACTTAGCTTTCTCAGGTGGGCACCACTGCTATTATAAGAGAACAAGGGAGACATTCCTGTTGAGTTCTGGCACCTCTTTTTCTAGAAAAGTAGAACTGGGGGACCCTTATGCAGCCCAAATGTCACGATCTGTGCACAAGAGGGGAGGATCTACAAGCTTGGGCAAACCTCAGAGTTCAAAAAATGCCTTCAGAAAAGCAGCTGCCTTCCTGATGCTACTGCAGTCTGGGTCTGGTCAGCTGGGTCTGGAGACCACTTGAGAACTGGAGGTATTAAGTAGAGGTTGCACCGCCACCTATCAGGGATGCTGCAATTTGGGAGTGAACAAACTCTGTGGCCCTCCAAACCTCTGTGTCTAAGGATTTTCACCAGGCTATCCCCTCACCACCCCTGCTCCATATGCTTGAATGGCTGAGTTGTGCAAAGTTGTGAGAGACAGTCATTACTCCACTCATTTGGACCTCTGGCCCCACCTACACTTGCAACTGACCACTGGTATGTTGCTGCCAGAAGATTGCCCATGGGGGATTCAGAAGGTAAGCCACTCCAGCTGTTGTGGTATTCTGCTTTGTAGATTTTGCACTGAGCAAGGGACTAGTCTAAATGACTTCCAAGGTCCCTTCAAACTCTGTGATTCTGTGCACAATGGTCTGTACTCCATCTGCAATAGATATAAAAGGAGGCTATATAAATGTTACAAAGTATTCCTACACCGCCAGAATGAAATATCCCAAATCCCTATCCTCTTGTACAATATTTGGCCTGTACTAACCAACAGAAGAACTGCAACGGAAGGTAATGCAACTCTTTTGCTAGGTCAGTGTATTTTTAATTTGAGAAACCACTTTTTGCTGCCTTTGCATGTGTTGCTATTGCTACAAGTCTTGCCAGGAATCTAATGCTTCCAGAATCTCAGACTGAGCCAAAAGTCATTAAATTAGTGAGCTATAAAAACATGCCAACCCAAGTCAAAGGCTTGGTGATCAGGCTATGTTCCTTGGGACTTGAAGTCCTAACTCCCATTAGTCTTAATGGAAATTGAACACAAACCACGCTTGAGATGAGACCATATCTTTTTTTGTGGGGAGCCAGGGTAGGAATGAATAATTATGTCCTCTGGAAACTGAAAGCCCTTAGTCAAACAGACTACACGGATAATTTTGGCTGACAGGATCAAACGAATCCCTCGCTGCTGAGCTGATGACATTTTGTAATATTACACCACTTAGGAGGCATCTCTCTTGCTGATTAGGAAGAAAAGTAATTTGAGAAATATACACAGAAAGGAGTTAGTAAAGTTACACTAGGGAGGAAAACTAGTCCATTTATTTGAATTGTGAGAAAAATAAGGGGAAACTGAGTTGGGGTTTTTTAATGCCAACACTGAGTTTACCTATTACATATGGGAAGCCAAACCTTCATGGATTAAACTGGTAATTTTTCAAAGTTAAACTAGTGTGTTAAACTAGTGTGTTGTGTGAACTAAAGGCTACAATCCTGCACAAAGCAACTTAAAAGTAAGAGGGCCCACAGTAAACTGAGTAAGTATTCATGGGATCAGGTAACACAGTTCTAGCTGGGTTCTGTGACAGATAACCTCATGTCTTGGAGAGCAGAACATAAATTGGAATCCATAATGTTTTCTCTTATGGGGGCAGAATTCAATATGAATTTCACACACACTTAAACACCAATTCCTTCTGTTGCATTTTCCATGCAACTGATAGGCTTCAAATGTTCAGATGCAAATATTTCTAGCGTAGAAACAGATGTTTTATGGGGGCAGAGATGTTTCCAAAAGACCTGTATAAGCTTCCCTCTTTCATTATGTTTGACTACAGTTAATTGTTCAAATTGGCTGATATTTCAGTGCTATTATTATTATTATTATTATTATTATTATTATTATTATTATTTATTAAATTGTCCTTCTTTTAGTGACATTTGTCACACCAACAAGGCTTGGCTAAGGGCTATGTGATAGCTCCACCGAGACAAGCAAAGCTTATCCATGAACCTTTTTCACATTACATTTATGGCTAATGGCTTCATCAAGGTTGTGGTGCATCCATTTGAATGCCTTACTTGCCTTAAAAATTAATCACAGAATACAAACTGGTTCGATGTGGTGGGTTTGTTTCTGAGTTTCTTTCTCATCACAGTATCATAGCAATTTACAAACCTTCACATGGGTGATTTTTTGTTTCTGGATAATATTTATTCTACCGGCCATGGCTTCTTGTTGGGTGGGTGGAGCAGCAGCTTGTTATCTGAAATGGATCTTTCTACATTCCCTCCTCTTTGTTCTCCCACCTTCCCCAATGACTTGTTAGCTCCTGTCAGGCTGCCTGCCATCAGCTGTACTCCCCTCCCATTGATCTTCTGTTCTCCCAAATAAGAAAGGGTTATGAGCTGTAACAAAGAATTCATTGGAAATTAAATGTTAATAATGTCCATTAGCATTAATATACTGCATATGATGCTTCCTTATACATTCGCTCCCTCTGTAGCTTAGAATGGCTCTCATCCAGCCCTATTTGCAAGCAGTATTGTAATCAGCACCATGTTCGTTACAATTTAATTGCAGGTGGGCTCAGCAGGAGACCACTTTGATCTTCAGTGGTGTGAATCACAGGTATTTGTCTGTTTGTGTTTGCTCAGCAACATCAGTTTGAACTACACAATCTGCACATATTCAGAAATAGGAGGGGGGAAGAAAATAATGATTAAAAATAATGATATTGCTCAAGTTCATAATTACCTCGTTTGCAATACAAATCCATCTAGCTCATAATGCTCGGTCCTATTATGAACTGAGTGGCATTTAGTCTAAAAGTTCTTCTTGGTCTGACAATGAGCTCGTTACAGCTCATAACCTGTAAACTGATCATTAATCCAGACAAGATAAAGGTGTTACTGGTGAGTAGATTAGAGAATTGGGGTTCTGCCTGTCTTGGGTGGAGTTATAATCATTAACATATTTCCCCGACCTCCTCGTACCTCCCTTTTTTGTATTCCGGTTCAAATTGTTAGTTCAGCAAATCCTTATCAGTAATTTTTAGCCTATTTCTGCACCTTTTTTTTCTTCCATATCACTCAAAACATTACAGCTGGAAACCACTTAATTTCCATCCGACATCATTCTAACATTCTTTAAATTTACAATGTTTCTGTAAATAGTCTTTAAATTTCTTCCAATCTTCTTCCACCGACTCTTCTCCCTGGTCTCGGATTCTGCCAGTCATTTCCGCCAATTCCATATAGTCTAACACCTTCATCTGCCATTCTTCCAGGGTGGGTAGATCTTGTGTCTTCCAATACTTTGCAATGAGTATTCTTGCTGCCGTTGTAGCATACATAAAAAATGTTCTGTCCTTCTTTAACACCAATTGGCCGACCATGCCCAGGAGAAAGGCCTCTGGTTTCTTCAGGAAGGTATATTTAAATACCTTTTTCATATTTTTTTTAAAATATATTTATTAAGATTTTCAAATTTAATACAATAAAGAAGAATCAAAAAGGAAAAAGCAAAAAAGATTAAAAACACATAAAGTTCACAATACCTATTTTTCAATAACATATTTCCCTGACCTCCTCATACCTCCCTTTCTTGTATTCCAGTTCAAATTGTTAATTCAGCAAATCCTTATCCATAATTTTTAACCTATTTCTATACTTAATTTAACATATTATTATTTTACTTTTTCTCTTTCATCCATTTCCTCAATTTATTTTTGCTAACCTTATTTTCATTTAATTTAGTTCATTTAAAAAAAAACCAATTTTACCTTATCCAAACTTAAACATCAATACTTATACATCAATACACATTCTTAAAACATTCTTTCTAAAGTCGACCCAAATTCCCTTCCATGAATTTCCCAATTTTCATACACATTACAAAAACAAAATAAAAACAAAACACATTATAATTATGTACCCTTTGGATTCCCAAACCCCACCCCACCCCTTTCCCGGTTTCAGTCCCCAACAAATGTCCATCAGTCTTAATCTAGTATTAGCCTGGAGATCTCACATCCGAGGCTCTTAATTCTCTCTCAATTCCTTTCTGCTGGTTTTTTTGATTGTCCTTAAAATTAAACACCAAATCTCGGAGAAGCTCTGGCCCTTCAGGATCCATGTTTCTTCCAACCAGTCCTCCATACTTAAAAGTGGAGCCCAAATCTTGTTTCTTACTCCTTTCAAGTCCAAATGTCCCCGAGGCTCCAACCTCCACCTTAAGCAAATTTGTAATCCATAGGTCTTCAGATCTCCACATAAGGAGATCTCTCCTTTTTTCAATCTCCAATTCAGGCCAGATTTTCCACATCAAGTTCTTATTTTCCTTCATTACCATCATGTCAGACCTCAAGTCCTCCTTCATCATCTGCAGAATTACAGCTCCTCCTTCCTTTTCTTCAGGGACAACATATGTCTCCTTCTCCAAATTCTCAAAGTTGTCAAGTTTCTCTTTCTGTTCAGTTGAATAAACTTCCTGATTCAAATCCTTATCAGATTCAATGATATTGTTTACAGTTGAGTCCAGAGTTGTAACATTTATAGCCAAAACATCAATTTGGCCTTGTAACTTTCCCAAGAGAACAAAGACTCTGTCCAATTCAGCCTGAATTCTCCCCCTTCCAGCCATTCTTGTAATGTCCCAAAACCCCCTCTAGAGGGATTTTGGTTTCTTAATATTCATTCCAGTTCAAATCCAAAAATCCAGTTAGTTTGTAACAGTTCTTCCTTGTTTTCAACAAATTGTAACAAAATTGTAACAGATATAACCAGCAGAAGCAACAGAAACAAAGTTCTCTTTTTCCGTCTTGACAGCTAATTTGACAGCTGTCAAACTCTTTAGTACCTCATCAACAGGCTCTCTCGCGGAACACTCCCGGGTCCGGGAGGGTGGCACTTCAGCTCCCAAAATTAGCTCTTTATCCTCCAGCAAGATTTCTTATACTGCCAAACCGTGAAATTAAAGTCTTTTACGAAAGAAGGAAAAAAGAGGTTCTCTCGACCTTAGTTAGCAGGTCCTTGCTTTAACTTGTTTACAAGACGGGGAGGCAGACTTCCTTTTTACACCTTCCCCGATCGTGCCTAATTCTTAAAAAAAAAATTCTTTACAGTTCCAATTTCCGTAATACTCACGGGTTGTTACTTTTAGAATCCAATTGTTCACAAGAAGAAGTCAGCACTCTCCGACCATGGCAATGCGGCTTCACTCCGCAGGAGAAGCAGTCGACTCTCAGCACCGCGCCGCTCACCCCGTCCCCCGTTCCAAAGCCTTTAAAAAGGCTCCTTCGCAGGTCAGGGGGCGCAAATGGTGCCCGCCGAGTCACCAGGTTCACAGGCTTCACCGCCTGTGATTTTTGAGGGTCCCCGCGTCGTCGCAGCGGCCAGACCCAATCCTGCAGAGCCGATTCCCTCCGGAGCTCGGAGGGAATCCGCCATTAGTCGATGGCGCTAACCTGGAAGTCTTAAATACCTTTTTCAATTCATTATAAATCATTTCCCAGAAAGCCTTAATCTTAGGGCACGTCCACCAAAGGTGAAAGAATGTACCTTCATTTTCTTTGCATTTCCAACATTTATTGTCAGGCAAATGATAAATTTTTGCAAGCTTGACTGGGGTCATGTACCACCTGTATATCATTTTCATAATATTCTCTCTTAAGGCATTACATGCCGTAAATTTCATACCTGTGGTCCACAACTGTTTCCAGTCAGCAAACATAATGTTATGTCCAACATCTTGTGCCCATTTAATCATAGCAGATTTAATCGTCTCATCCTGAGTGTTCCATTTCAACAGCAAGTTATACATCTTTGACAAAATCTTAGTTTTAGGTTCTAACAATTCTGTTTCCAATTTTGATTTTTCCACCTGGAAGCTGATTTTCTTATCCAAATTATATGCCTCCATTATCTGATAATAATGAAGCCAATCTCGCACTTTGTTTTTTAGTTTCTCAAAACTCTGCAGTTTCAGTCTATCTCCTTCTTGTTCCAAAATTTCCCAATATTTCGGCCATTTGGCCTCCATATTGAGCTTTTTCTGAGCTTTCGCTTCCATTGGTGACAACCACCTTGGGGGTTTATTTTCCAATAAATCCTTATATCTAATGCAAACATTAAACAATGCTTTCCTGACAATATGGTTTTTAAATGCTTTATGTGCTTTAACCTTGTCATACCACAGATATGCATGCCACCCAAAAACGTTGTTAAAACCTTCTAAATCCAAAATGTCTGTGTTCTCAAGAAGCAGCCAGTCTTTCAACCAGCAGAATGCTGCTGATTCATAATAAAGTTTAAAGTCTGGCAGGGCAAATCCACCCCTTTCCTTTGCATCAGTTAATATCTTAAATTTTATTCTGGGCTTCTTGCCCTGCCAGACAAATCTAGAAATATCTTTCTGCCACTTCTTGAAACAGTCCATCTTGTCCACAATTTGCAATGTTTGAAACAAAAACAACATTCTAGGCAATACATTCATCTTTATAGCTGCAATTCAACCCAACAAGGAAAGCTTCAAATTTGACCAAATTTCTAAATCTTTTTTCACTTCCGTCCAACATTTTTCATAGTGATCTTTAAAACAAATTCCCATTTTTAGCTGTCATATTAATCCCCAGGTATTTCACTTTCTTAACCACAGTCAAACCTGTTTCATTCTGAAACCTCTCTCTTTCAGTCAATGTTAAGTTTTTCTCTAAAACCTTAGTTTTTGACTTATTCAATTTGAATCCTGCCACCTGACCAAACTCTTGAATTAGTTCTAAAACCCTTTTAGTACTAGATTCTGGCTCCTGTAACGTCAAGACTAAGTCATCTGCAAATGCTCTCAATTTGTACTGTTTGGCTCCGACCTGTATACCTTTAACCAACCGGTCCCTTCTAATCATGTTCAGCAGGACCTCCAGGACCGATATAAAAAGCAATGGGGAAATTGGGCACCCCTGTCATGTCCCTTTTTCTATCTTAAATTCTTCCGTAACCACGTTATTTACAATTAATTTAGCCTTTTGTTCAGAATATATTGCACCAATACCATTTTCAAAACCTTGGCCTACCCCCATAACCTGTAAGTTCTTTTTCATAAAACTCCAAGAGATGTTGTCAAAAGGTTTCTCCGCATCCACAAATATCAGAACTGCTTTAGTGTTTATATTCACTTCTAACTTTTCCAAAATGTCAATTATATTCCTCAGGTTGTCAGATAGGTGTCTTCCCGGGAGAAAGCCCGCTTGGTCCTTATGAATCTCTTCGATCAATACTTTTTTCAGTCTCTTAGCCAAAATGTCAGCAAAAAATTTGTAATCCACATTTAATAAGGATATGGGACGGTAGTTCTTAAGTTGAGTCTTTTCAGTCTCTGTTTTTGGTATAAGTGTAATATAAGCCTCTTTCCACGACTCTGGTGCCCTTTTCCCTTCCAAAATTTCATTGCAGACTTCCTTCAAAGGTTGCAATAGCCACTCCTTCAAAGATCTGTAATATCTGGAAGTCAGCCCATCCGGTCCTGGAGACTTGCCTAATTGCATATTTCGGATGGCACCTTCTATCTCCTGGTCAGATATTTTGCAATTCAACATTAGTTTGCTTTCTTGTGAAATTTTTTGTAATCCATTTATCTTCAAAAATCGGTCAATGTCCATTTCATTCTGTGGCCCTTGTGCATATAGCTGTTTGAAATACTTCTGGAAGCAATTTCTAATCTCAATTGGATTATGTATATCTTTTCCTTCTACTTCTAAATTTGTGATGGTATTTAATTTTTGTCTTTTTTCATTTGTCAAGCCAATAGTTTCCCACATTTGTTCGCTGACTCAAATGTCTTCTGTCTCATTTGTTTAATTTTCCATTCTATTTCCTGATTCATCAATTCCATATATTGTACTTGATATAATTTTATTTCTCTCAAGATCTCCTGCGACTTTGGCTTTACTCTCAATTTTTTCTCCCCTTCTTTTATTTTCTCCAAAATTTTATCTTTTTTCTCATTTTGACTTCTCTTCTTTATTGCGTTCTGTTGTATCAAAAACCCTCTCATCACAGCTTTACTTGCGTCCCAGATTACTCTTTTTTCAACGTTGGTAGTCATATTTATTTCAAAATAGTCTCTCAAAGTTTTTTGGGCCTTTTTATATACTTCTTCATCTCTAAATAAGGTGTCATTTATCCTCCATCTAAAGGGGCCGGTTGTTATTTGCTTCATCATCTTTACAGCGTTATGGTTGGAGCAAGTTTTGGGGCAGATTTCCACTTTCTTTATCTTTGGTGCCATTCCTCTAGTAATCCATATTTGGTCAATTCTAGTCCATGTCATCTTGGCTTCAGAGAAAAAGGTTCCCTCTCTCCCCAGGGGGTTCTTAGTTCTCCAAATGTCAATCAAGTCCATATTGTCAGTCAATTCAAAAAAAGTTTTTGGTAGTCTGCCATCTTTGGTGACTACCTGTTTTTGTGCCTTGTCCATATTTGTAGATACTACTCCATTCATATCCCCCATCAGAATTATATTATAGTCCATATAGTCCAGCAGAATCTCATGCAACTTCTTAAAAAATTCAGATTTCCCCTCATTTGGTGCATAGATTCCTACAATCAAAAATTTCTCTCCTTGAACTTGTATTTCAATTGCTAAAAATCTTCCTTGTTCATCTTTAAAAATTAATTTCGGTGATAATCTCTCTTTTGCATATATCACAACTCCTCTCTTTTTGACTTTATCAGATGAAATAAATTCTTGTCCCAATCTCTTGTTAATGAGTATTTTCCTATGTAGCCTCATTACATGTGTTTCTTGTAAACAAATCAAGTCCAATTGTTCTTTTTTCAATATATGAAAGACATTTCTTCTCTTTCGAGGCGAATTCAAACCATTACAATTCCAACTTAGAAGTTGCAGAGCCATGGCATAGCTACTGATTCCTAACCAACCTGTCAAAAGTATGATTACCTAGGAGCCCTTTTTCATCTGCACAATAGAATATTCCAGTCCTTTATATGTTCAAATTTTCTATTATCTATATGCCCTTCTAATTTAATCCCCAAGAAGTTGTGCCTATATTTAAAAGTAACAGTGATAATCATGCATATCAAACAGTAGGGCTGGTGAATTATTCATTGTGTATAAAATACCCAAGGTATTCTGCTTAATTCTATTTGTGATTTGTTAATGAACAGTCCCTGTTATCTGTAATTATACACTACAAATGACTTGCTATATAATTTGTACAAACAAATGTTAGCCTGTGGGTGCTTGGCAAACGATTCATTTTGGCAGCAATCCTCAACATGATTACATGTGGGTAAGTATCGTTGATTTTTATGGAATTACTTGTACCGAACCATGCTCAGGATCACTGCCTTAATGTCCTGTTGAGGGTTGCTTACAATCAAAGGGCCTGCAAATTTTGGCTGGTCTTTCTAGCCAGCCTTTATTTGTGACTGCCACTAACTTTTTCCTCCCTCACCCCACCCTGCTGGTAATTTGCACTGAATTTCGGAGGTGCTCGGAATGCACAGGGCAAAAAGAGAGTTGAGATCTTGTCTGAATTCTAAGCTCAGAGGAAAGGTGGGGTTAATTTCTGATTGTGCATGCCTCTGAAGTACAATCAGATGGGCAAGCATACCTACCCTAGAGAAGAAAGATGGCTACCTTGGCAGTAGCAAGCACTTTTTGGCTTCTTGCCCACACAGTTACCTGAGTAACAGGAGAAAAAGTATTCATTCCAAAAAGAGCCAATTTGGAAGACAGTTTATTAAGAGGAGCAGCAGTTGTGAGAATGAGCACTCACACTTTAAAATGTGGGTGCCCTTTGAGGGATTGCGTGTGGTGCTACAGTTCCCAGGGAACTTACTAGTAGATAGGGGGCTAATTTACCTCTCAGTGTTATTATTTGGAGGTTCACGCCCAGCCTCAGTTTCTTGCTGGGAGGTGGGGCCAGCCCCATTTATAAATAGGGGGTGGAGTCGACGATAGCCAAGCAGTCGGCTCTGGAGATTCACCCTCCTTCCCCTCCCTTTGTTTAATGTTTTCTTATTTGCAGATTAACTTTTCCTTCCTGTTTAGTGGGCACTACTACAGTCTTTGACTGGTTGCTGTTGAAGGACCAGGAAGAAATTTTCTTGCATTGGCAGGTTTTGTCTTCCCTGTAGCAATCCATCACAACTTTGGCGGTTATGGCCTTGGGTGGAATCCTTTAGTCTTTTCTTCCCTATATGGGGGGGGGGGGGCTTAGTTGCCTGCTACACTTAATGTCTCACAGAGCACCTCCATATCCCATTTTCCCTGATGTGCCCCAGTTCCCCTGGCTGGGGGGATGGGAGGGATACATGCCCAAGGCCTAAGTCATGGTCTTTCTACAATCGGAAGTTTAATAAAGTTGTGGCCTAATTTTTAATTCCATAACATTGTCAGAGTCCTTATTCCTTTCTTATGATTCCTTGGGGCTTGGGCTGTCGCCACCTGGTCACGCAATCACCCATGTCCTGTGTTAGTAATGCCAATATGCATACACACAGATCTTGTGATGCAAGCTACACTTGGTAAAAACATCCTCTATTGCGTGTTCAGACCCAGAGACCTCCCCCCTAAATAAACACACACTTGACTCAAATTTTAGTTTTGGTTTTGGCAGAATTTAGGCCACAACTTTATTGATTACAGAAGGTGAATGGTTGTATAGGCTCTGGTTCGACTAGTTCCCTGCACCCTTGCAGGCAGCGCTGACCCAGGGCACAAGCATAGGTCAGCCAAGGGTGAACACCTGGGTAGGCGGAAAGTTGGGAACAGACTATGTTCACCACCCAGATGCCCTCCTGGACTCAGGCACGGGCACAACCCCCTCTCAGGAGTTGACTAAACTAGTTGAGTCCCTGGATTCCTTTAACGGAATACCCTTCACATAGGGATGACGAGACCATTCTCCCATCCCTACCACCTGAACCAGTGCCTATCCGCAACCTTACAAGTTGTGACGATTTGCTACGCAGCAGGCAAAACCAAAATGGCAACAGCCAATCAGCCAGGTGGGGAAATTTCTGCCGTGCCCCTGTCTCAATGACAGACGACACACGATGGCATAGCAAGGTCAATCGCAAAATGCCCTGAAAGTAGGGAGAGGTGGGTGGGTGTTCCAAATTCACAAGCCGAAAGAGGAAGCTCTGGGTCACGTGCATGGGCATATATAGGTCCCTCGATCCCTTTGGACTGTGCCCCACTGGCCAGATTGAAACCAACATCAAGGGACCTACCAATTGGGTGTTGTGGCTGTCCAATCTTACCCACCCACAACACAGGAGGTCAGTCTCCAGGTCTTATTGCAGCATGTGCCCTCTTTGAGGGATGACACAATCTACAGCACTATTAAAGGTTCCAGAGTCCCACCCTCTTCTTCATCTTGCTGTCCTATCCACTAGCAGTCTGGAAGGAGTTTGTCCCCACTGAACTGTGGCAATTCCCTGCAGTGAGGAGCAGTTTGAGACTTCCGGTGCTCCGGACTGGAGTTTCTCATGAGATTTGGAGGCAAGGCTTGTATGGTCATGTAAGGCCCTACAGTAATTACTACTACTACTACTACTACTACTACTACTTGTTGTTGTTGTTGCACTTATTGCCCACCCTTCTCCAGCACGTCTCAGGGCAGGTTAGAGCAATTTAAAATTCCATATTAAAGCAGTTAAAACATGTGCCCTTAAATCTGTTCTGGTCCCTGCCTGCCCCCCAACCCTCTAGAACAGATTTGGCGAGTGTGCAAATCCCAGACCTGTGCCTGGAAAGAGCTGCACCAAAGGAAGTGTGGATGAGACCTTAGCTGGCTGCTTGAAGGTTCTAGATAGGATGTTTGTGTGTAGAAACCAGACTGCAGTACAAAGTTATCATTTGAATTCATTTCTTCACCCTCTTTGCCAGTTGCCCTGCCCACGATTGGAATGTGGCCCTCAGAAGGCTGCAACCAGGAGAACGGATGCATGGGGGGGGGGAGATTCCTATCCCTTATTGTACATAAATGAGAAAATTATGAAATTTATGGAATTGTGCAGCTTGGTAAACATTGAGGTATCTAAACAAAATAGGCTGAATATAAATGGGTAAAAGCAAGTGAAATGGAAGTGGATGGTGTCAATTTGCAATCAGTTGTTAAATATGAAATAGCCACTTTTGCTTTATTTTTGGATTGAATGATCATTTGTTTTTAAAAATGAGTGATCATAAATAAACCCATTATGTGTTACTTGGATTTGTTTAGAGGGAAAGCACGAAAAGCTTTTTGTGAATAAAGTGGTAGTTTGGCATATATTCTGTGGAATGTTAAACATGCTATTTCTGTGTTTGGGAAAACAAGCAAACCTTTTCCATTCAGTAGCATATATTTATTTATAGAATTTATGTTCCACCTTTCATTGTGAGTGACTTGCAACAACCGTGAAAAGAGTCGAATGCAATAACAAACAGCGGTAAAAGCACTACAAGCACAACAACGGGAAAACAACAGCTTAAAAGGATCTCAGAATTGAGGGCACTTCCAGTTGACCTGTTCACTGAGCATTCATTCTGATTTGTTTGCAGGGAAATTAATTGACATTGCATCAGGCAAATGTAATCCCACATTTTCCAGTATATCTCCCTATCATTTTCCTTATTGCAAAAATAAAAATAAAAATCTCCCCTTTGGGGAGAAGTGGGTTTGTTGCCCCAAATCTTTCAAATCAGCTTAAATTGTGCAACCTGGATTTGCCAGTGCATGACTGAATCCCACATGAAAACAACAGTAGTCTGGAAGTGCCAAAAATTAATCTGGAAATCATGGTGGACATATTCACTAGTGGCTTGCCTGGTGGGGTCATGTTTTTGGAAGACAATCTTACTCGGCTCCGAGTGATGGCCAAAGAAGAGAAGAAAGAAGAAGCCTGGTGGGCTGGAGACATTATGCTAGTTTGTGGATCGAGGGCCCGACCCCCGCTATGTGAAATAAACACACAAGGACACGTGATATAAGGTTAATGGGCAAGAAAAGGCCACAACTTTATTGATTACAGCAGTGAAAAGGTATTGGCTTAGGCATTGGATGACTATAGGAGGTGGGTTTATTCACCAGTAGGTGGAGCCTGTTGATGCTAATCCAACTATAGGCTCACCCCCTGATGTCACCGAGGGTCGTGCCATGACCTCCCGCCAAGCAGGCATCGGACGGAATACACGACCGCCAGATTCCTTTAACGGAATAACCCACGGTAGATAGCATAGGCGATGGCCACACCTAGCCCTTGACACACATGAATCCAATGTTGGCTGCCTCCGGTGGGCGTGGGCGCCAGCCAGGTGAGGAGGGGCGGGGGCTAAGGCCCCCGGCCAGGGACGGAGCTCGGGCTCCCGCCCACAACCACTCCCCTCTCTTCCAGGGAGGAGAGTCTTTCCTGTCAAGTGAGTTGCTTTCTTGGACACAGAGGGAGAGGGACTAGGTGGCAGGGAGAATGCACCAGCAGGACCGCAACAGTGCTTCTCTGTGCCACCCTCTCTTGGTAAGCAATAGCAATTCACTTGCTTGGCAGCTAACACAGCATCTCTACCCCACCTGACAAGCCACTTTGGTTATAGCATTAAGATAATGTACAATTCAATACATGCCTACTTCAAGAAGGCTTACTCCTAGGTGAAGATGTGCTTAATGAGGCATAATCCTAGATAGGTGGCCATTGGATTACAGCCTAATACTATAACCCAAGCACGCTTACCAAGGAGAAAGCACCAAAGTGGCACTTACTTCTGAGTAAACATTCCATGGCATCTATAAGGATGCAATCCTGAGTGCACTTACTTAAGAGTAAGAGCACTGAGCTGAATGTGTCTGGCTTCTGAATAAATATACATATTTTTAGGCTATCAGACAAAAATGATACCATTGAAAGGAAAAGAAAAGAAAACTCAATGAATCATAATTTGCTGTGGCATTTTTCTTCCAAGGACCATCTTTATCCAGTTTTTGTGGGAAAATATTTCTTTCCTTCATACCCAGAGACTATCATAACATATTCTATTCTCTCTAGGTGTTAGTCATCTGCATCTTCATATTATCATCAAGAATATGCTAAGCAGCTGTGGAAATGTATTAGTCATTCATTCATTTCCCAAAACAGCAAGAAAGTGTTAGAGATGTGTGTGTGTGTGTGTGTGTGTGTGTGTGTGTGTGTCTGTGTCTGTGTGTGTAGGCATTGATGTCAAACTGCCAGTAGTTTTCCAGTTTCAACAAAATTGGGTTAAATATTCTGAAACTGTCTAGTGCATCAAAAACACAACTACCTATTACACTGACTACTTTCCATCTGTATATTTCTGTTGCCCTATTTTTGCTCTTATCACAGTAGGGAACCAGATCCACATATTGCAGCAGCAAACCATAAAGCTTAAAGCATAGCATCACTCGAGAGAAGGCTTTTGCTATCAATATTTGATTGTAACATCCTTTTTTAAAAAGCAAAACAAAAACATAACAACCCAAAGCCTCTTTCAAAACATTCATTTAATGTGAGGAGGGGAGGAACTGGATTGTGCTAGCTATTCATTCCAAATGTCATTGAACTTTTGTTTCCTTCAGCCCCTGCCAGCATGGCCAATGGAGGAGGAGGAGGTGAATTGTAGTCAAACACCTGGTGGACTCTGTGTTGGATGGCCCGGCCCTATCCAATGTTAGCAGCTGATGCACTTCTCCTTGTGGAGAATAAGCCCCCCCCTTTAGTTCTAGCAGAATGGGCAGGCTGATACAGGGAGAGGTGGTCCTTCAGGTGCAGTATTTGGGTCCCAAGTTGTTTAATTTGCACTTACTTGCCAGTCATTCAACAGATAATGTGAAAGACAAGTGTTCGGCATGCTTTTGGTTGTAGGAAGTTGTTGCTTTTAAGCAGATTTACATGCAAATGAGGAAGCTTAAATTTTGAGAGTAATTGGTATGGGAGGCAGGTGAGAAATGACCACGTTAATTTATACACCTATTAGTTTACAGGTCTCAATTTGCCTTTTTTTAGCCGGAATTTGCAGGAACTCAGTTTCATCACCTCTCAGGTGGGTGCCATTGCCATTCTAAGAGAACGAAGGAGGTGTTCATGGCAAGTTCCACCACCTCTTTTTTCTAGAAAAAAGTCTTTCCCTCCAGGCCAGGCTCTGTTGTTTTAACACCTACAAGGGAGGCAAAAGCTCAACAGAAATTAAACTTGCAGGCTTCCTCCCTCATAGGATGATGGCTGGGATTAATGTTCCCTGGTATGTTTAGTTGTTAGATATCTTCCTGCTATGAACAAAACCCTTCTGTTTATTTCTCCTTGTATTATAGGCTGTTTTTGTTCTTTTTAGCCAGTAAATTATTATAAGTTTCTTTTGTCACAATCATAGAATTATACATTTGGAAGTGACCCAAGGGCCATCTCATCTAAGCCCCTGCAGTGCAGCAGTCTCAACTAAAGCATCCATGACAGATGGATATCCAGCTTCTGCTTAAAAACCTCCAATGAAGGAGAGTCCATCAGTTTCTGAGGGAGTCTATCCCATTGTGAAACAGCTCTTACTGACAGAAAGTTCTTCTTGATGTTTGGTTGGAATCTCCTTTCTTGTAACTTTAAGCCGTTGGTTTAGGTCCTGTTCTCCAGAGCAAGAGAAAACAAACTTGCTTCATCTTCCATGTGACAGCCCTTTAGATATTTGAAGACGGTTGTCATGTCTCTTCTCAGTCTCCTATTTTCTAGCTTAAATATATCCAACTCCCTCAAACATTCCTCATAAGGTTGTGGCCACCATCTGCATTATTCAATGTGACTCTTGATAAGACTCTCCATTCCTATATAATTTCCTTACTCAGAAACTACAACTAACCCAGAATGCGTCTGCTAGGCTGGTGACTGGGATGGCTCTGGGACCATATAACGTGTCCTCAGAGATCTACATTGACTCCTACTACGTTTCTGAGCACATTCAGCCCAGACTGAGGTGGTTCTTCTTCTTCTTCTTCTTCTTCTTCTTCTTCTTCTTCTTCTTCTTCTTCTTTTTCTTCTTCTTCTTCTTCTTCTTCTTCTTCTTCTTCTTCTTCTTCTTCTTCTGGTTTGTGCAGTGTCTTCTGCACGTTTACGTGGAATGGGCAGCCTAATCCTATGCATTTTTTCAGTGATCAATGGGACTCTCAGTTAAATCTACATCCCTAATTATTGTGTGTTAGATTGCGGCCTCAGGTTCATATCCAAAGAACATTTATGCCAATTGCCTCTTCACATAAAGTTTGCCAAAAATTAATAATTTGCCTCTTTCACTTCTGGAGATGTTTAATAAAGATAAAAAATATGCTTTTTGAAGGAAG
The DNA here is from genome assembly GCF_027172205.1 of Podarcis raffonei. NCBI lineage: Eukaryota > Metazoa > Chordata > Lepidosauria > Squamata > Lacertidae > Podarcis > Podarcis raffonei. The sequence continues at coordinate 53,417,289 of NC_070610.1, forward strand.
GCAAATCACTACATTTTATTGGGAAATTAATTTTGTTCAAGAAATGTACAGCAGCTGCATTGGCACAGAGCACAGTCTAACAGGATGCAGTAAAAGGAATTTAGTTTAAAAGTCTCAATTTAAAGATGAATTAATTGATTAATCATACCAATTTTCTGCTTCACATGTTCAGAAACTTCCTAAGGTCCAACGAACATACTGTACTGTATGAGCATGGTGGACAACAATCAGAGGAATCTTCCGAAAATATATTTGGGATCTTATTTCATTATGATCAGAAATCTCCTTGCAAAAGTTCTGCCCTTACTTACGTATCACACATTCAGGTGCTGCAATGGAATTCTGCCCAGGCCTCTGCCCATCCCCAACTTCCACTGTTTTGAAATGCGTTAGTAGGTCCCTCACTTTGGCAATGAGATAAATAATAGCTGCTGGGTTTATTGTATTTGAAGGTCATTTTTTGTACTACCTTCAGCAAGATGTATTCATAAGATGACCAACATCTGTTGGGTAGAAACTATAAATTCTTTATGGGAAAATAATTGAAGCATTAGACAGAGGAACACAAATATGAAATACACTGCCATTAATTCCCCTTTTCCATTTTCAAAGTTCACAATCTGCCGGGAGATATTTGTTAGAATGATTTATGTATTTAATTTAATCCAGATAGGCAATAGAAGAGGTTCCCAAATGTTAAGCATAGTGTACATATTAGAATCCCACAAATTAGCTTTGATCTCGCACGCCTTTTTGTATGATGAGGGGTGATCAAAAAGTCCCTTTAGGCAGTATATACTGTATGCTGTCTTGAAACAGGCATCAGAGGCATTCTCAAAGTTTTCCACAAGTTTCAAGACCAGCTTGCTGGAAGGTTTCAGAAGTGCCATTGTGTGCACAGAACAGTTTGCATTTTGGTCCTTTTCTATGCAGATTCCGATGCAAATGATAATTTGGTGCAGGAAACAGTTGCAATTAACTGCAAAAAACTGGTTCCTGTTAGCCTCAGAATGTAGCATTGGCTTCACACAAAGGTGCACATACCCTGAATTACCCTGAACTGGGGTGATACATGGAAAGCTCTTATGTTTTTGAGTTGGATCACACCATTGGTGGGACAGGGACTCCCTGTACTTCCCAATGGTTCTGTGGCTTCAGCTCTCCAACATCTGCATAGCCCTCTCAAAAAACCACAACGAAGCAGGAGAATAGAGGAGAGTCTTTCATTTTGAGATGTCGATCTTTAACCATAGTGAATTACTTTCCTAGGGACCAGGGACATCCTGATTTTCAGCTCAGTGGCTTTGCTACTGCACTATGCAAGAACATTCCTCTCCTATTAGCCTGTGCTATTTTGCAACTTTTCCAGTTATACTACATTTCTCTGCATCCTAATTTGGAAGTAATTTATTCATGAGACTTCCGGGTTAGCGCCATCGGCTAATGGAGGATTCCCTCCGAGCTCCGGAGGGATCGGCTCTGCAGGATCTGGGTCTTGCCGCTGCGGCGACGCGGGGACCATCAGAAATCACAGGCACTGAAGCCTGTGAACTTGGTGACTCAGCGGGCACCATTTGCGCCCCCCCGACCCGCGAAGGAGTCTTTTTAAAGGCTTCGGAATGGGGGACGGGGTGAGCGGCGCGGTGCTGAGAGTCGACTGCTTCTCCTGCGGAGTGAAGCTGCATGCCATGGTCGGAGAGCGCTGACTTCTTCTTGTGGACAATTGGACTCTAAAAGTAACAACCCGTGAGTAATACGGAAATTGGATTTGTAAAGAAAATTTTTTTTTTGAATTAGGCACGATCGGGGAAGGCGCAAACAGGAAGTCCGTCTCCCCGTCTTATAAATAATCTAAAGCAAGGACTAGCTAACTAAGGTCGAGAGAATTTCTTCTTCTTTATTGGGTAAAAGACATTAATTTCACGATTTGGCAGTATAAGTAATTTCACTGGAGATTAAAGAGCTAATTTTGAGAGCTGAAGTGCCACCCCCCCCCGGACCCAGGAGTGATCCGCGAGAGAGCCTGTTGAGGAGATATAGAAGAGTTTGACAGCTGTCAAATTAGCTGTCAAGAAGGAAAAAGAGAACTTTGTTTCTGCTATCTCTGCTGGATATATTTGCTACAATTTGGTTATATTTTGTTGAAAACAAGGAAGAACTGATACAAACTAACTTGATTTTTGGATTTGAACTGGAAGGAAGATAAAGTAACCAAAATCCCTCTAGAGGGGATTTTGGGACATTACAAGAATGGCTGAAGGATGAAAAATTCAAGCTAAATTGGACAGAGTGTTTCTTCTCTTGGGAAAGTTACAAGGCCAAATTGATGTTTTGGCTACAAATGTTCCAACTCTGGACTTAACAGTAAACAAATCCATTGAATTTGATAAGGACTTGACTCATGAAGTCCATGCAGCTGGACAAGAAGAGAAACTTGAAAGATTTGAGAGTGTGGAGAAAGAGATATATGTTGTTTCTGAGGAAAAGGAAGGAGGAGGTGTAATGTTGCAGATGACGAAGGAGAGCCAGAGGCCTGACATGATGGCTACAAAGGAAAATAAGTACTGGATGATGGCAATCTGTTTTGAATTGAAGATTGAAGAATGGAGAGATCTCCTTATGTGGAGATCTGAAGACCTATGGATTACAAATTTGATTAAGGTGGAAGTTGGAGCTTTTGGGACATTTGGACTTGAAAGGAGTAAGAAACAAGATTCAGGCTCCACTTTTAAGTATGGAGGTCTGGCTGGAAGAAATATGGACCCTATCGGGATAGAGCTTCTCCGAGATCTGGTGTTTAATATTAAGGACTACCAAAAAAACCGGCAGAGAGGAATTGAGAGAGAATTAAGAGCCTCGGACGTGAGGTCTCCAGGCTGATAGTAGACTAAGACTGATGGACATTTGTTGGGGATTGAAACCGGGAAAGGGTGGGGTGGGGTTTGGGAATTCAAAGGGTGCAGAATAATAATCTGTTTTTTTTATTTTGTTTTGTTATTAGTATGAAAATTGGGGAATTCGTGGAAGGGAATTTGGGTCGACTTTAGAAAAAAGTTTTAAGAATGAGCACTGATGTTTAAATACTGATGTTTATAAGTTAAAATTGGTTTTTTTAAAAAATGAATTAAATATAAAAAGGTCAAAAATTGGGGACAAGAACTTGTTGAATTAACAATTTGAATTGGAATATAAGAAGGAGAGGTGTGGGGAAGGGAAATATGTTATTGAAAATAAGGATTGTAAACTTTATGTGTTTTTAACTTTTTTGTTTTTTCCTTTTGGATTTTTTAATGTATAAAGGTGGAAAAACTCAATAAATACCTTTTTTTAAAAAAAAGGGAAGTAATTTATTCACTTTGCTCAATATAATTAATCTGTAGTTGCTATTTTGCAGAAGGAAATATGCATTTTGGTAACTGCTTATTCAGTCTCCGAGATGGTAACAAACATTTTTTTGCTTTTGCTTTGCTTAGATTACAGTAAATGTTGACAACAAAATCCAACAAAGAATTAAGTCCTTTAATCTAATTGAGATATTCTGAGCCCATACAAATTGCTCTCATCTTGAGGTAGCTTGGTTATATGTTTGCTTCTGTATATTTGCTTTTGCCACGTTATGAGGACCTTTGCACATGATAGGAGTTGTAGTCCAACAGCATCTAGACAGCAGCAGTCCTGCTGTACACACTCTGTACTGATCTACAGCCTATCTAGGTAGGTTGCAGGAAGAAAGAACAGTTCACTCAGTTTCTGGTCCATGTCATTTTTGAATGTTTATTTTAATAAACCTGTGAATTTTGTCTTAAATACTCATATACTAGTCATATGCAACTATTATTTTATGATGAAATATATATTTACACACAGGTCCATCTAACAGAATGCTCATTATGTGCAATCAGTTTTCTGAACTCAAAGAATTATACCCAAACCTCAGATTTTACCCAAACAGCAGATTCAGATAGCCGAACAGACAGAGTTTGCCTACTTTCTTCCTTGTTTGTGTTTTGTTGGTCAGCGGCAGCCATTTCGGGAAGGAGAGCAGGAGGGAGATCTGAGAAATTGGGGAGCAGGAGAAAATCAGTTTTTCCTTTGTTTGGTTTTTGCTGATTGGCTGCAGCAGTTTCAGGCAGAAAGCATGGAGGGAGGAACTATGGCATAAAATTTTCACAAAGGAAATAATGGAAACCATCAGATTATTATGGGAACGCTTGCCTAAATAATGATTTCCTGGGAAGGCGTTGTGTTCAGAAAGCAGGGCCTGCATGTATTGGATGGTTTATTTTTTTATGTTTATCCTACCCTTCTTCCAGAAGGAGCCCAGGATGGACAGACACAGCAATGCTAACATTTCCTCCACCGTCCATTCCCTATAATCCTGCCCAAGTAGTTGTCCCTTTTTTTATTCCTATACACCATTTTAAATCATTGGTTAGCTAAGATGCTGAATCTTTTTGCTTGCAGAGCAAGAAAAGCTTACTATCTCGGTGCATACTATATCAACAAGCTGTGGGGTCCCCCAGTGCTTGGCTGACATAAACCTCCCCTTTGGCAGTCACAAGTACGCATGAACCTTATGTTCCCCATTTCCCTGTGGCATATAAGCAACAATTGGTGTGTGGCCAGGTAGAAAGAGACTGGCGGCTCCAATACACTTGCTGCCATTAGAGAATGCTGGCCAACATCTGTCCCTGTGGTCCCTGACACACAACATTTTCCTCTTAAAAACAGACATAAATGTAACCATTGTATAATCTGTGGGCAGTTATGAACTGCAATAGCAAGTGTTTATGCTTCGGGGAATAAAAAAACCCTGTAACTTGTAATAAAAAGTAGCCTCCAACTTAAAAAAGATTGCTGCTGCTATATAGACATACAATGCCGACCATGTGCTAGGTGCACATAAGAAGTCCCAGTGCTTTTTTTACCTTAAAAAAATGTTTAGGGGTACTGTCATTTTCCTACTGATATTGAAATACTGACCCTAAATGAGGCCAAACTTAGATTCACAAAATGTTTAGGGGTGTGATACTCCCGCATCCCCCCAGAAAAAAGCACTGAGTAGCCCTCTTAGTTGCCTCCCCACAAATTATTATAATCAGAGAATCATTGAGTTGGATAGGACCATGAAGGTCATATAGTCCAATCCCTTGCAATGCAGGATTCTTTCCCTCCAACATGGGGCTTAAATCCACAACCCTGAGACTCTGAGTTATCCCAGCTTCTTCACTATTATAATATATTTATTCCCTGCCTTCCCCCCCAAGAGGACCTCAGACTGCTTACAGATAAAATAGGAACAGCTAAAAGCATTGGAGTGGGAATAATTAAGAAACAAACATTAATAGAATCAAAACTATATAAAAATATCAGTGCTCTATTTAAAACATACAGATAATTGCAAAGCCCCCAAAGCCTGTTGAAATAAGGTGGCCTTCACCTGCCGGCAGAAGGTCAACAAGAATCCCAGTCTAATTTCTCTGGGGAGGGAAGTTCCAAAATCTGGGAACAGCCACTGAGGAGACCCTCTCCCCCGTGCTTGTGAGGGTGACAGGATGGAGAGAAGGGCCTTCTATGAAGATCTCTGAACTTGAGCAGGTTTTATGAGGGAATACAGACTTTCAGATAGCCTGGACATAAGTCATATAGGACTTTATAGGTCATAACTAGCTCTTTGAATTGTGCCTGGAAAGAGCCAGTTGAGTTGTTTTAACAAGGGGACTGTATGCTCCCTGTAACCAGCCCTAGTCAACAATCTGGCTGCAGTTCTTTGAGCCTTTTGAAGTTTCCGAGCATTGCCAATGTTGACATGTCCTCTTCAGAAATGCAGCTTGGGTGAGGACATCCAAAAGGTGGAAGGATGAGAAGGATGGAATGACAGAGCAACAAACCATCCTCAGTCAGATAGAGAGAACCTTCCTCAGCAGACAAAAGTCACATCCATCATACTTTTCAAACAATCTTATACCCCTTCAACAGTTATGGCTTTAGTCAAAGAATTTGGGAACTGGAGTTTGTTAAAGGTGCTGATATTTGATAGCAGACCCAATTCCTAGCAGGCTTTAGCAGTGGGTTTTTTTTTCTTGGGGTGCTCTAGGGTACGCAGTACCGGCACATTTTTTTTCTAGAAGAAATGTACTGTGCTTTAGAAATGCCATTTGATCAAAGCAAGGCTATGAAGGAAATTGTAATGTGCGGGCCCACCCTCAGCAGTTTTTGTAGCACAAATTCACATCCCTGACACTGCCTGGGAAGAAAACTGAACACCATTCTGAAACCGCTTTCCATATCTTCAAGCAAATATCAATAGTGTTGGCAAAAGAAGAAACTTTACTCAGTGCTGTTGACCTTCATATAGCAACGGGGACTTGTGCCACTAACAAAATGAAGGAGCAATTTGACAGAAATGCTTGCCTGGAAAGGATATTCAAAGAAATCCAGTTGATTTGGTAGTATAGATTGCACAGAGTACACCCCCCTCCCATCCACCCCACCATTACCTTTTTCAAAAAAGAGAAGCTGTTGATGGAAGACACATAATCATGGAATCGAAAACTTACTTTTCTTCACAGATCAAAAACAGCTGACACCTAATCTGAGCAAGGAGGCTGGAAGTACCATAATTTGGTATTGCTGTGTTGACACCTGTCCTCCAATTTCTCAAAAGATTTCTTCCCCTACAAAAGCAGCTCCAATTTTTCTCCCTCATTCCCATGGTGGTTTTGAATTTCTTCGTCGTTTTGGGGGTTGCAGCGTTGAGCCTATTTTATCATTGTGAGGGGTCTGTGGGTGGTATGGTTGTTGTTTCCCCTTCCCTTTTAAACATTTCTGCAGCTCTGGCATCCTCTTGCCCTTTCTCATTTGAAAATTGCCATAAATCAGTGGTAGAGCATTTGCTTTGAATGCTGAAGATTTCAGGTGCAATCCCTGAGATCTCTAGTTACGACTGGGGGGAAATAATCTTGTCTGAAAACCTGAAGAGCCATTGCCAATCTGTGCAAACACTTCTCAGCTAGAATGATGCAAATTGATTTGCATTGTGGCATTGCAAGAAAGAGGACTTCTTCCCCTTCCCTGCCATTCCAGGCTTAGAACCAAGTTTCTTTGTTAAATTTGGAACTGAAATTGGTGATTCGTGCTACAGAGGAGTAAACAATCCTGTGGAATTAAGTGACACTTAACTTGGTGAAATGGTGGGGGCACCCTTGGTATCTTTCAGTTGATGTGTTAGTAAGCCTCCATTTTAATGAAATTTGAATTGGCAGAAGAAAATGTTGGCTAACATGGTAACAATACTCCCCCCCCCCTTATTGTTCTGGAATTCTGTGGCAGCCTTCAGTTATTGGAAAATGTGCATTTTTCTTTCTTTCTTTCTTTTTGCATGTGGGAGTCTGTTTCTGCTTCTTCGTAATCCAGCTTTATTTATTGATCTCCCAGGCATGTGTAGGCTTCAGCAGCAAGACTAATGCATACAGGAGGCAACTTGGCTATTATGAGATTTGGCTGATACAGAGTTGTGATTATAGTGCTTTGATATGTAGTTATTTGCCCCGGGCCTTGCCAGCAGGGAAAACTACTGAATGAACTCCCTTCCCACTGTTTTGTTTCCTACCTTAGCTGGCTCCCACTTGAGAACACTGTCTGAAATGTAAATAAGTGATGACATGTGTAAGGACTCTCAGCATTTCTGTTACAGGTCAACGACATGGTGCATTTGTTTTTACACCAAGCCTTTTCACTCAGAGCCTTCACTTTGCCCTTTCCGGAAAACATTTCCCTTGTCCCCACACCAGCGAGTTGTCACTGCTGATCAGCTGTAAGGGATAATTGGCTTAAAGGGCTTGGCCTACTATCAGGCAGGGCAAGGCAGCAAAATGTTAGTTATTTGCAACACAATCCTATACATGTCTATGGAGGAGTAAGTCCTGTTGAATTCTAGAGACTTACTTCTAGGACTGCAGCAATGTATTGCTATTGAATTTTTACTGGAGGAAGAGGGAGAGGTGCTTGAACAGTTTTCTGCCTCAGGTGCCAAAATAACTTGGCTGGCCTAGTATTACACACATTCACTTGGGATGGCGGAGATGCTCTTTGCTATTCTGCCTCAGGCAGCAAAACATATTGGTGTGGCCCTATTGGCTTAAGATGAAATGCAAAACCACAAAGAAAACATTAGTATAAATGCAGTTTGTTAAATCTCCAGCTGTACATTAATGGCCTCATCTTCCCAGGAATAAAAGTGCAATGGTTTCATTGAGTGTCCCCTCACCCTCCCTGCTAACTCTAAATTTGTTCTTGGAACGTGTGTTCAGTGATGTACAGCTCCAATCTACTTTCTGTTTAGTGATGCAAAACCTGGAAGTTCATTAACCTTCACTAAAGATACCAAAATAAGATGTTATTCCGGCAAAGGTAAGCCATCAAGGCCAGGTTAATGGCTTGGAAGAGTGACATATAGCCGCACTGACATTACCTCAAGAAAAATGAACTATTGGCCTTTGGTACTAGACAACTTTCTTTGGTGTGTTGTCTATGTGCAGGGGAGAAAAATGACACTACGGTACGTTTGAGTTGATATAGAAATAGATCCCAAGCAAAGAAGAAGGTTCAACATATTAAGGGTGCTGAACTATAAGCAGCTTCAACTCCACCCTGTCTTTCTGCCTCTTACATATGGCATTAAAAAAGTTTAGTTCTAATGACTGCCAGTTGCCTCCAATGTGTAAATGAGACAAACATATTTGGAAACGTATTGTTATGTGCACCCCACTCTCTGAGCAGTGAGAGACTTAAGGGGTGGCAGCGTTAAGGAAATCATTTGTTAGATTAGTGTTCACATGAGTTGCTGATTTTCATTGATGGGGGAACCTTGCAAAAGACAAACAAGGAAGGAAAAAAATGCTATCTTATCTAATCACTTGCCTGCTCTTCCACCATGGTTCCTGGCTGTTTGGATATCTCAATTTGTCATGTGTATTCAAGTTTTTTGTTTACTAATTCCTTCTGTTTGGATAGCAGCACCTGCGTGTACATGGTTTTATTTACACATATCTACACCCTGAGCATAGGATGGAAGGGTTCATAGCATTTACACTCCACCTGATCTTGCTTCCCCATTAGGTTTCCTGGTCCCCAAAGCCATTATGTTGGATTCAGCACACAGAGCAAGTTAATCCTCTGTGTTTTCCCAGCTCCAGCCAAGAGAGAAAACAAAAGCTAGCCCCTGACGTATTGTTCCCCTACTTCTACAATGACATGGTATTCAGACAGGTAGAGTAAGGGATGGCCCATGAGTCTGCTCACAGGAGCAATCCAAAAAGAACGATCAGGTCACAGTCCAAAGTCAAAACACGGGGCACCATCAAAACACAGGAACTCACACATCCAGAAGCTGATGAGGAAAACATTGTTCTAGCACGGCCAGGACATGGTGACTTTTAACCATGAGCCTTCAAAGCCCCAACCGGAGTACAACTGCAAGCCATCTGGATTGCCCAAGGAGTTTAGTCTACTTGTGAGAAGCAGCTACCTCATGAGGAGCCCCTTCCTCCTAAGGAGCTCTTGTTCTTTAGGGAAGCTGACTTGAAGCACCCGTGCTTCTCCAGACTCCTCTTACAGTGTTCCAGATTGGGAGTTTGTATTGCTCAGTCAGCTAATTTGGGGTGGGGATGTGGAAACCATCTTGTTTGCAATTTAAACCCGTTATGTATATAATGGCAGCCTTGCTATGCGTAATTTGGATAAAGAAAATTTGCTAATATGGAAAATGATTTTAACAACTCTAGCATGTGCAAATAATCATCCAGCAATTTAACAACCTGTTCCCACATGAATAGGTGTAAATGAGTGAGAAGGTTTTTTCCCCCCTTCAGATGTTTGGCAGTCATTTTAGGTAGAATGAACTGTGAGACATGAGAATAAATGACTTCGTTTTTCAAGTGATACTGGCTAATTAGAACATATTGTGGCACAGGAGTGGGTTTAATCACTGAAGCAAAAATTCCCAAACCATTCACACAATGTAACTTTTTGGAAGCACATCCTGCAGTTTAACTTTGGAGAAGCATTTGTCTCATCTTTTTCACAGTCCACGTTTACATATTTAGTTAAGGAGAGAGGCAAGTCAAGTCACTGAAAAGAACAATATGATATATGTAGGCAGGGGAAATACAGCCATACCCGTCACTATAACTTAAATTCAGTAATACAGAGGCATTGATCACAGTGTCTTTTTTCCATTTCAGCCAATCCTGTGAGTGAACAATACAGAGACAAAATGGCTTCTTCCTTCCAAATTCATTATATGCCTTATCCAATTTATCACAATATTTGATTTTTTCAGAACAAACAACTTTTGATTCCCTTTAGATAGAACTAAGTCTTCAGGTTTAATCATTTTATATGAATAAGATTTGGCTTTTAAAATTTGTTCTTCAATAAGAAGCTTTATTATCTGTTTTTACACTTCAGTGGAAATCTCCACAAGAAAATTGATTGCTTAATTGGTCTTACAGATCACAATTGTTCAGAGGAAAGGCTGACATTATTAAAGTTTATTCACTGAGGTTTTCTCCCTTTTTCTATTGCTCTCAGTTCTGTTTGAATATTTGACTGATAGGAAATCAGACATTCATTTTCTATCCTTTTAGTTTCACCAAAGTAATGCACAGATTGGGAGGGGGGAGTCACAATGGCAATTTGATGAAGTAGATTTGAGAGTGTATGTCAAATCTTTTTTTCCCTTCTAAATGTTTGATGTGCTGTCTATAATTATACTTGACGTCAGTTGGCACAATCTTTGTGTCCATCTAATATAATTCCTTATTATGTTGCGAAAATGAAGGCTTTGAAGTGATATCACAGAAGTCACAGTGAGCCACTGATTTTGACATTTATGACAAAAAAGGGAGCTTGCAGTGCTTCTGGGCTATGAAAGCTAGCTTGATTCCTTTCTCATTACACAAAATGCACCCCTTAATTTGTATAATCTCTCATTGCTTCAGGGCAAATTTCCTCATTCAGGGAAAGCATGTGCTACAGTTTTTCTGAGAATGTATCACTTCACATGTTTGCTCCTGACTAAATGTTGCCTGTCCAGGGAAAGCTCAGATTACAGGAAGAAGGGCTGTAGCCTAATATTATTGACATGGTAATTCTTTATGTGCTCTTTTAAAATTGTATTCTGTGTATTCTGAAGTGGTACAGTCCAGACGTGTTGTACATAGTATTGGAGTCTTTCCAGTTGTCAGTTTTGATGCCTTAAAATTTAATTTGGGTAGAAGCACAAAAGAAGGGATTCTAGAAATGGCTTCATAGTACCCAGGTCTCTTTCCCAAGCACATCACCGGATGGGTGGTAGAGTCGACATCTGCCAGATCCCTGTGGGGAATTTGCCTGTGCAGCCAATGTATGCAGAAACCAAGTTTTGGCTCTGACACCCATCAGATGATGGACAGTAAAGCCAAATTCTCATGTGCTTTAAAGCACCACACAGGATTCTTTGCAAACTCTGCATGGATCTTTGAAGTCTGAGCTTCTGGACTTCAAAGTGCACAATTACCTGGCATCACTGCAAGGCTAGGATTTGATAAAGATCTTAGTCATGGAGCCAAAAAATATTCCCTACCCTGACTTGCATGCAGCACAAAATGAATCTGAAAACTCCCCTGTTTTCCTCTTGTGTCTGTGTAGTTTTCTTAGATTGCACATCTATGCATAGGGCTCTATTGTGTACAATACCTAGTAATTTTAGAGGCAGTTTCTATGTTTTCATCCATTTTAAAATGTTCCCAAATGCTACAATGCATAATTATCTGGCAACAGCTCCAACATCAGGCTGTAGCAGAGGAGGGAAAGAGAAAGGAGGCAAGGTCACTCCATTGGTGTAGCTGAGAGACAAGAAATGAATGGCTCATCCCTTTTTAATAACTGTCCATTAGAGGAACTTGTAATGAAGAACTTGTTATCTGAGTTTGCTTATTTATTTCTTCTTTCTTTCCTCCCAGTGCATTTTCCTTTTGGATCTTGGATTTCTAGACTACAAGCCTGAGGGCAGAAAGTGCCTTGTTTGAAAAGATTTGTACACCACTGTGAGAGCCTCTTTCAGCCAAAGACAGTAATTTAAAATTATTATTATTATTATTATTATTATTATTATTATTATTATTATTATTATTTGATGATGACACTGCAAAGAAAAGCCAGGTATGGTTAGCCTAGAGCAGGGATGGGGAATCTCAGGCAAGTGGAGGTTGAATGTCACCCTCCTGGACTCTATATGGAAGTCTTTCCAGGCCAAACCCCTCATTGGCCCTGCTCTGCACTCCCAATATTTTTGTCTGGCTTGAATTTGTCCTCAAACTCTGATAATACATCTTGTCTGCATAGAGAACAGAGAGGAGTCTTTGAGCGTGTAGAAACTATGTTACAAAGGTAACAGAAATATCTATATCCGAGGCTCTGTCCATGTTTGCCATAGGCCCTGCATATGACCCTCAAAGGGTAGCCCATAAAGAGCCAAAAAAGGGACCTCTGACCCTGGCCTAGAGGGTAAGCAGGGTTCCTAACCATAGGCAACATATATATGAGTGGTTCTGAACTCTTTCAGATATTCAAGTATAAGTATGTGTACAGGCAGGGCCAGCCCACCCATGACACAGGTTGAGACAGCTGCCTCTAGCAGCAAAAGCTCCACAAGATGGTGCCCCTGTTTGCACCCTGCCACCTCCATCACCAGTAGAGAAGCAGCACTGGTTTCTGCCAAGATCTTGTGAGCTCTCTCGCAGTATGCAAGAACTTGCTGCAACCTGATGCTGAGGATTTATGTGAACCACCATGCAAATCCAGGTAAGGGACATTTAGTAGGGCAATGAGGCATTTTCCTGTTTCACCTTAGGTGACTGTTGGCCTAGTTAGGCACAAACCCAGGCCCTCTATATATTCATTCTGACAAACATCTGAACAGTGCCCAGGTGGTTATAGGCAGTGTTGTGAATAGCCAGTTGGAGTCACTCACAATCAATTCATTGGGACATATATGCCTCAGTCCTTATGATGACGGACAGGGCTGTTGGTGTCAGCAGGGAATATCCTTTTATTTTTTTACTGTTTTTCCTTTCACCAGAGATCTTAGACCCATTCTGAGCCCTGTTGCTGACTTCTTCCTGCAGTCTTCCATTGATTTACTTCCGACAGTGATAAGAACAAGAGTGGGTGTTGCCAGGAAAGCCATCTGTCTTTGTTTAGTCTTAATTAACATTCTGAAGTATTGAATAGTAGTTTTCTTGATTTAGGGAGGCTCATTAGGACAGTGCCTGGGAACTGCTGCTTTAAATAGTGCCTTCTATCCTCTGGTAGAATTGCATGAGAACTGAAAGTTACCATTGCTCTGCAATATTACTGAAAATGTACAGAAGAGAAGGAAAATTCTGCTTACATGAAATGCTACTTTAACTAATGATGCCAAAGCAGCAATATATAATATATATATATATATAAAGAATAACAGCTCCTTAGAATTGGTGTTAAATTATATTAGCTGGTGGGGGGGTGGGTTATACAGTTCACCAGAATGCTATCTCTAGCATTCAGTTGTGTCAGTTTGTGAATTAAGCTGCAGTGGTGGTTAACCTTAAAAATTTTGTCATTAAAAAATATTTTTTTCTGCCAGAATTTTTGCAGAAGGCCTTCCTTCCTGAGCAATTTCTGAGACTTCATTCAGCACTATCACCAAGAAATAGGCTGCTTTGCAGAATTTTCTTGGAATTTTCTCCATTTTTTCATAGAGACTGCCATTTCTCCCCAGAATAATGCTAGACCTGCAGAGGATGAAAAATGGTGACCAGGCTGATAACACACAGTTAACACACATTGAAAGTAGAAGCAGCAGCAGCAGCAGCAAAACCCTTGTGTGGGAAGTGGGGAGGGACAAAGAAGTGTATGGGGGGGATATCCAGTTCTGTGTTACAGAACTGTTACAGAGTTTAGTTGTTCTTTTTTGCTATCCATAGCAGCCATTGTGTGCCAGCATCCATGATACTTCTATCAAGATAAGAGTACTAGCGCCTCAGTTTCTACCCCTCCCAAAAAAGTACTGAGGATAATAGATAGAAAAGCAGTACCATTACACTATTTTCAAATAGGAGATTTTATGAATAGTTAGTGAAGGAATCAGAAAGGTGGTTGACAATTAAATAAATCTGAGAGACTAATGTAAGATAAAGTAATCAGGCCTTAATAGGTCAAATTAGATCAAAGAAAAACTAAAGAAGCCCTTAATACATCAAATTAGAAAACATAATCAAGAAACTGGAAGACTAGGCTACACACAAAACTGAGATAAAATTATAGGTGAAATGCTACCAGAGGAAACATGGGAATATATCTGGAACAATATAAATAGATGTACAGTATCCACATCATAAGTAGCGAATTAAATTAAATTCTAGGCACAGTGGCACATGACACAATCAAGTTTTATTTGAGATCTACAGAAATTGTAATGATCATAGCTGAAAGTGCAGAGAGTAAGAGCAGATTTTATGCACTGCTGGTGGACATGCTCAGAGGCAAATGGGGTTTGGCAAGAAATTTCATTTAAGATAGGTAAGATGTTACAATATATAGTCCCTTTAGATCACAAAAGAAAGGTTAGCACATCTATTTACTAACCTTTCTTCTAAATCCCCAGTTCACTCAAGCAATTCAGCTGCAGAGCTATTTGTATGAACTTACAAACACTTCAGCTAAGGGACGGTGGCCAGAAGCTTTAACCTTTAAAATTAAAAAGAAAAAGAAAGTCCAGAAAGCAGAATGAAACCATCCTGGGAATCTAGGTTGCAAAGATGGAGCCCGGTGATTATTCTATTGTAAAAAACTAAATAGAACAAAGCAGGGATGATTTACTCTGAAGAGGTTAATTCCATGTGTAGGGCAATAAATGAGAATTTATTAATTTTATTACTGAGTATAGTTTTAATCACTCCTCGGGATCCTGTTCAGTGAAGCAACAAATTTAATGAAAACTTGATCACACCTTTAAAAAACAATGTTCCCCATTCACTAAAATAAAGGATGACAGCAGCCTAAATGTGCATGGGTTTTCATGTGAGTAAACCAATGGTTCTGAAGCAAGAAAAATAATAAGCACATACTTCCCTGACTCGATGTTAAAGGTCCATTCCTGCTGTGCAGTGCCACAATGTTACACTATAAGAAACTACTGTTACGGTTGTGTTACACAATAACTTACACAAGTTAAACAACATTTCTATCTCATGGTTGCAGAGGTTATTTGGGAAGGGAGCTGGGTGTGTAGACACCCCCCAAAGCTCATCAATTAAAGCAAGATCCTAAACAGTCAGAAGAAAGACATATTGAACTTACCAGGACTTACTTCTGAGTAAATGGGCACAGAAGCGCACTGTGGGAGCCTTGTCTCAGGAAAGGCGCATTGTTATGTTTGCCAGTCCTGAAGCTCATTCTTCATATAGTGAGTCATGACATTAAATCAGTAATGGAGAATTGAAGCAACTAGGAGAGATAAAAGAGGCAGATGTGGGCAAGTAGATGGAAAAGAAATGCAGCCCCTATTTCTCCACATGACAATTCACATTCCATAGTACAGCAGACAAAAAGAGATGCTGGAATAAAAAAAATACCAGCTGCTGTTCTCCAAGTGCTCTGACAAGGAAATGAACTAATTACAACCAATTTTCTTGCCAGGAAAAGCTGGTGGCTGTTACCTGCAGCTCTGCGGGGTGTATTGAGAATTGTAACCATGGCAGTAATGCCATCTTTTCCTCCCTAGCAACATACATCACATCAATTGCCTTCGGAAAGAAGGGGGGACCCAGACAGCAAGCTTCCTTCATGGGTAGTTCATCTGCACCAACTGGGAGAGGGAGGAAGTGCTCTGACAGCATCACATCAATCTTTGAGCTTTCACTCCTTTCCATTTCTTCTGTCTCCTAAAATGCCTCCTCATTGTCCAATCGACGCACGAATATATCTTTCCCCTGAACAAGCAGTCAAGCAGGCTAATGGACAGAAGAAAAGGAGGTAAGAGGAAGCTGGAGAGACTCAGAACCAAACTCGGCTACCATTTCCTAACATTTCGCTGATTATCTTATTTAGATTCTAAGACGCTTTAAGTATTTTCACCAACTAGGAATGGAGGTCCAGCATCAGCACCAGGCATTGAGGGGCAAATGATAGACCCTGAAAATACCCACTTGGGCTGATGTCATAGCTAATCTCTCTAAAAACATAGTTGTTGTTTGATTTGGTACTCTAAAGAGAAGTCTGGTGGAGTAGCTGCAGCTACTAACACTTTTATTACCTTGGAATATCCCGGGGGCCAAATTTGGCAGGGGAAAATGTTTACAGTGGCAGAAATAGGCAGCAGCACTCAGCAGAGAACCACTGGGGAAAACTGGGGTTTTGGGAAACACCCTTGTCCAACTCTGGCCCCTGTTTTGTTTTGGAAATTGTTATGGTCCATATCAGACTATGAACTGTGCTGAATGTTTGTGGAGTTCATTTTTTCTGCAATGAAAGGTGAGCTCTTGGAGGTAGGATGCAAAGTTTTCTCTGGAAGAACAGTATTCTGCTAGATTAAAAAAATTACCTCATGTAATCAGAATCCCTCACTCATGCTGGCAGATATCAAGAATGGCAGGGATTGGACTAGATGAAACATGAGGTCTCTTCAAACCCTACAGTTCTATGATTCTATATATAGGCTATAGCGAATTTCATATCCTAGTTTTGAATGGAGGGAAGATCAGATTATTGCATTCCATATGTGTTCAAACTCAATTCATCCTGTCCCATTCACTCGGGTTTTTTTAATACAAAAAAGCATGAAAACATTGCTTTTAAGTGTTACAATTTTTGTATACACCCCCCCCAAATATGCTTTTCATGTGCATTTTGTCCCGATTCCCCCCTAAAATACAACCTTTTTCACATAACAATTTGGAAAAGTATTCTGTCCAACTGTGAACCACATCCTGATCCATCTATAGGTCTGGGAATTTCAATTGTTTTGAACAATTTTCACCCCCGTTTCCAGGTCAGGATTACAATAAACATCTTTTATGCTAACCCATGCAAGAATATTTCATGGGGTTAAAACTTGCTTTTACGATTCAAATACAGGCGTCTCAAAAGAAACAAACCTACCAAAAGGAAAAAGGAAAAAAACTTAACATATTTTGTGACTAATAACAACATATTCATGCAGAGTTCATTGGATCCTCCATAGCTTTTAAAAATTCAGCAGGTGTCTGAACTGTGTGGGAGATCTCAGCATGTTATACAGCAATGGCACAACTTCAGCTAGACCCTGTTGTTCTATGAATGCAGATCACACACTGAAAATGCAACTACAAGAATGAGCTTTGGCTTTCAAGATATTCAAGCATAACAGGCAGGCAGCCCTGTATCATCACAGTCTCTAAGCTTTAAAAATGTGTTATTGAATGACTGAAGTTGCTATATAGGAATTATCAATTATTTCCTATATTAGCAATTTAGGATTGATTTATCTGCAGTATGGTCACAGTACCTTTAAGAGGGTTATTCATGTCAACCAAAAAGTCATAGAGGGTGCTGGCCTACCCATAGGAAAGCATGAGTCAGTGCCCCCACTCCCAGGCATAGGGAATGTGGTATTCCCTGTTGGATTGCAACCTGCCTTTCTGATTGGGGACCTGGTCTTTTCCTTCTGCCACTATCACACAGCCATATCTCCCCTGCTGTGCATAAGGCCATGTGGAAGAAGCTCCTGCCAGATTGCTGGTTATCTATGACTATTTTTCTAAAGTTTTTCCCTTTTTTGGCAGGGGGAGAAGGTAGTCAGAGAGTGTGATGCATGTCAGTGTGTGACTATAGCGTGATATGTGTGGAGTTTGTATTCAAGTAAATACATCCAAATGATAGAATTACGATACGTGCAAATGTCAGGTTCACAAAAAATATTGTCAAATAGGGAAATACGTAAGAGCCTTCGTAGCAATCTTTGCTAAGCAACAGCAAGGATTCAGATAACCAGGTTTTCACATTCACAGGAAGATCCTAGTAAGTGAGAAGCTCCAAGCCTTTGACTTGCGAGCCTCATTGTATGCTGGACTTGTTCAGCTGACCTAGTTTTTCTATTGCAGAAAAAGTTGTCTCACAGCAGAAAAAAAAGCCCACCCTGTTAATAGGACCACAATATAAATCCCTAGGAAATACCCATCCCATCCCATTTTCTGTGATTAGAAGGGTATAGGAAATGTTCTGAAAACAGGAATCCTCCCCTACCTCAGCAGAAATTGGGCAACAGCTCAGCTGACACAAGCCCCAGCCAATTACCAAAATAGGCTGGATGAGACCTCAGTGTCTGAAGACTATAAGCAAGAAAGAGCAGTGGTTTGAGCTACACTTTGCAGACTGCTCCTATCCCTACCATTTAGAAGTTCAAAATATCAGCAAACAGATAATTGGCAGCTAATCTCTCTCCCGTTCCCACGGCATCAAGTAATGTGATAACCTTCAATTATGGGATATTAATCAGGAAACTACTTTTACGTTTCCTGCAGAGTGGCTAAAAGCATTTTTAGATACCTTTTGGGTTTAGCAGTAATTCTTATTCTACTTTTAGAGAAACTGATTGAAGCTACAGTACCATTAAGAGCCTTATTTCACAGACAAGTGATTGCCCTATGCAATTAAGCACCTGCAATACAGAGTCTGTAGAGAGTCACTTCATTGCCAAATGTCTATTTCACTTGAGCAAACAACATGGTAAAAAATGAAAACCAGGAAACTTCCTGCCTCCAAAAGCTGCTTCCAGTGCTGTGAAGTCCTTCCCCTCTCTCACCAATCATTCATTATAAAACAACATATTTTGTGTTTGTGGCTTATTATGAAGTGTTATTGACAGCCATCTAATAAATGTGCTGCAAGTTTCCTTTTCTCTCTTTTGATACCAGTTACTGTTAATGCTAGAAAGTGGTGTATAATATGAAGCATAAAATGGATTATTTCTGATTCAAGTGCTCCCTAAAAATGTGTGAAGGATGGAAAATTCACTTTAAGGTACACTTACCTAAACTCCTTTGAACACAGCGGAACTTAAAGGGACCCCTGACTGTTAGGTCCAGTTGCGAACAACTCTGGGGTTGTGGCGCTCATCTCACTTTACTGGCCAAGGGAGCTGGCGTTTGTCCACAGACAGTTTTTCTGGGTCATGTGGCCAGCATGACTAAGCCGCTTCTGCAGAACCAGAGCAGCGTACTGGAAATGCCATTTACCTTCCCGCTGGAGCGGTACCTATTTATCTACTTGCACTTTGATGTGCTTTCGAACTGCTAGGTTGGCAGGAGCAGGGACTGAGCAATGGGAGCTCACCCCGTCACAGGGATTCGAACCACCGACCTTCTGATCGGCAAGCCCTAGGCTCAGTGGTTTAGACCACAGCACCACCCGCGTGGTCTTATGTATCTGTAAATATGCATAGGCTTGTGGTGTGCAAACCCCAGGAACCATCTCCTTTGTTTGAGCATTGCAGCTCTGGAATTGTGGTCTTCAAGCTTTCTGCATTCAATGAATTCTTTGCCCATCACTGTCTGCTGTGAAAAGCACATGGGTCTGATGTGGATTCAGAGATATGTTCTAGATTACTGTGATGTGTTCTATGTGGGACTGCCTTTGAGGACAGTTTGACAATTACACTAGTGCAGAATTCAGATTATTGACTGGAACCAGAAAGTCTGAGCATATTGAACTGATTCTGGCCCAACTGATCTGGCTACTGATCTGGGCTCAATTCAGAATGCTGGTTTTAACCTTTAAAGACTTCAATACTCCAAGGACCACATCTCCCCATATGATTTAGCCCAGACCCTGCAGTCTTCAGAAGCTTTTCTCTGTGTGTGTCCCCTGAAGGAGTTGTGGAGGGGGGCCATACAAGAACTGACCTTTTCAATTGTGGCCCTACCCCAACTGTTGAATTCTCTTCCCAAGGAGTTATGCCTAGTGCATTCTCAGAGAGTCATTTTAGTGCCAAAATAAGATATTTCTGTTTGCCCAAGACTTTAGTTAATGTTGCTTCATATGGTGGTGCTCATCTTTTAGCAAAGACAAGTTCCTTATTAAAATGTTGCTTGATGATCATTTTATACAGTCTATTTTGTGTTCTTCCTGGTTTTAAATTGCTTGTATATGTTGTATTTTATTTTTGTCAAGGCACTGTGGGACTTTTTATTGTAAAAATAGTGACTGATAAATGAAAACAATAAAGTTCTCAGGCCTAGATCACACGAGCTTTTCTGGGTTTTGCCCCAGCTTGAAAACAGGGGTTCACACAAGGAAGGACATTAACATCTAGGTTTTTTTGTGGGCAAGGAGATTGTTTTTAATGGAGGAGGGTTCAACATGGTGGTCACTAGCCAACAATCTTATCCACCCACCCAAGCCAACTGTTTGGGTGACTTAGTTCTCAATTTGCATTTGATACTGCAGAAATCAGAGAGAGAGAGAGAGAGAGAGAGAGAGAGAGAATTGGACGGTTCACCTGGGAACATGCTCAATGCTTTCCTGTGCAAAGGAAGATTAATTGTAAACAAGCTGCCATTGAGAATGCATGTTTGCCATAGCTGATCTCCTTGAGCTCCCAGGTAAGCTTCTGATGGACCCCAAAGTTCCCTAGAACACAATTTGAACACAAAGTCCCAGGTACACAGCTTTGAGAGAGGTGGCCAGTCACACTCTTTCCAGTTTGTCAACATCTGATGAACTACTCTTCCGTGAAGAGTATTGCTCTGGTCTGCATATGTGTCATCTCAGCTTGACCTCACAATGTCTGGGGTGTGGGAGAGTGGAATCCTATCCACAGACACACACAGAAAGACACACATACTGAACACACCACTTACCTGCACTATTTTAGTGGGAGATCTTTGCTGTGTCAGCCAGAAGTAATTTATAAATATTTCTCCCTAGATCCAAATAAGAATCCTTTTGAATGACATATTTAACACGTTGGGTATTAAATTAGGCAGGCTTAAAATTAGTTTATTAACACAAGGGACTACTTTCTTAATTATTATGATCTTTCTGATTTATTCAGAATAATCCTGTTAAACACATATCCTGCGATTTGCTTCATTATCTTTTCATATAAATCATCTTTGGTGGCATATCATTTAATTAGGTTTGTTGTGCAGGTACTGACGGCTAAGCTTGTGTATTCATCACATGCAGTTTCAGTTGACTAATGTAATAAATCTTATTCATACCATTGTCACCATCTATTACAAAAATTAATAAGGCATTCTCCCATTAAGCCCAACTTGCAGAAAGTTATGTATGTGTCATTCCCCCCCTTTCTTTCACAATGTTATAATATCATTTATTGACAAACTATTTGTCTATTCCACCATCCTGGTCATAAACAAAGATTTACTTGTCAAGCATATGCCATAAATGCTACCTGCCAAAAAGTTATACTGCTTTATTCCTTGATCGTAAATCCAGTTTGGCTTTGCTATAGGCTTTGTTAATGTTGCATTTATTGGCTGTTAGAGGCTTTGCAACTCAATCCAAAGAACAAAAGTACGCACTTGATCTGTACCCAAACCGTGAGTCACAAGAAACTGCCTTTGCCAACCTGGTACCCTCAATATGTTTTGGACTTCAGTGTCCAGCAGCCCAAGTAATATGACTGCACCGCCTAAACTGATGGGGGGGGGGTTAGTTCAAAACCTTTGAAGGGCTCCAGCTTGGAAATGACTGGTCACAAGTGCATTGGCTGCCAGTTCAACCCAGTTGAAGGTTCTTGTGTCAGTGTTTAAAGCTCCAAATATCTGAAAGACTGCCTCCTTCCCTATCTCCTGGGTGTTAACTTCAACAGAAGGGGCAATCTTGGTAGTTCCATCTCCCTCAGAGGTTCAGGGGTGGCAGTGGCCTGGGAGAGGGCATTCTCTTCAGCAGCTCTAAGTTGTGAAATTCCTTCCCCATGGAGGTGTGCCTGCCTTCTTCACTATACAGCTCTCAGTGAATGCTGAAAACATTTCTCTTTGTCCTGTTCTTCAGGACCCACTCTCTTCCTGAGACTGTAATTTGTGTGGCATGGTCCCAAACCCTCCCCTGTTGTTGGAATAAAGATACTTGACACCAGAATTTAGTTTAATGGGCTAGAAAAGGCCACAAGTTAATTGGTTACAGAATGTGAGTGGTATTGGCTTAGGCATTGGAACCATAATGACTATATCTGACTCCTGCCTGCCTGCAGGGAGTCTACTAAGGGCTAACCACCCGTAGAGGGAGCCCTATTGATGAACATCAACTAGGAATTTCCCCAGGGTCACCGCTAGGGGTAGTGCTATGGCCCTAGCCCCCGTCTGGGCTTCGGCCACACCCCCTGGATTCCTTTAATGGAATACCCTTGAAATAGGAGTGGTAGGTGATGGCCACTTCCTCCCCTCCCCTCCAACCGAATACTCCAATGCCTAACTGCTAAACCTTACAAAGTTGTGACAATTTGCTATGAGGTAAGTGAAAAACCAAGTGGCTGGTCATAATTTGCCAAATGGAAAAAAATACTACCAGGCCCCTTCAACAGGCGACCAACCAAGGTCCATAGCAAGGTCAAAGGATTAAGAACCTAACCTTAGGGAGGGAGGGAGAACTGTGTGAGCGGGAACGAGAAAAGAGGGTGAGTCTCTGGCCATGGCATGTATAAATGAGGCAAGCCACGCCCCCTCGGCCGACCGGATTGGTCACCGAGGAGTGACGCAGCAGGGAACTCCCTGTAATGCGGGGGCTAACTATGCCCCACGTGCATGGATCAGGGCTCGTGATCTGCCCGCAACTCCAATTTCCCCAGGAAGGGAAACTGCTTTGTTGAAACAGTTTTTAATACTGAATTTTTCTTGTTGAATCTTGTCCTGGGATCTCAGCCTTATATGGTGAAGGACAGGGAATGAATTGAAATAACAGCAACACACCAAATGCATACAACACAACTGAATTGATGCAATGGGGACTTATGATTAAGTGACAGCAAGACTGAAATGGAATAGAATTAACTGCTCTGTTCACCTCTAACCTTCGTTCCCATCCTTGAACCAGGTGAAATGGCACTGTGTGCAGGCTTCCATCCAGAAGCCAACTTCAATGGCCACATAGCAGGTGATACATTTTCCAAGACAAGAGCTAACAATGTGACATCAAATTAGACCAATGGTATCCTAATGCATTAATATGGAATACAGGCTTTATGAAACTTAAATGCTTGGTCTTTCATCCACCCACCCCACAGTTTTAGGGTTTTTTAAATGTGCCTTTTCTTGTTTGGTACTTTGTCGCAAGGACAGCACTAGGAGAGATAGTGATTGTCACATCCTGCAATTGACATGCCAGGGCACGGCTAGTGTCCAAGCAGTGGCTTTTTTTCAAACGTTTTTGAAAAAGCGAGATGTCAAGTGCTGCAAGCAGAGAGACTGCACAATGCTCACTCATGGCGTAGAAGTGACTGTTGTCTGTATACTTAATGCAGGGATTTTCAAGGGCAAAGACACTGTGTTCTTAGGTTGTATTTTCACCCTGTGCATTTTTATGGTGGGTAGAGGGAAGATAAATAACTGTTATGTCTCTGTAAAAAAGAAGAGAAAAAAAGGTGCTTTATAGCTGGAAATAAAATGACTAATCTCAGTGTCCTTTTGGTTCTGTTCTTTATCTAGCTTTTAATCCACTGTTTTTCCTCCCTTGAGGGAGCTTCTTTTTCTGGCTGCCCAAGTCACAATTTTAATGTAGGCAATCTCGTCTCCTCTGGACACAAACAAGAATGCTTGCTGAGCTTCAAGGCTATTCGTCCCTTTTTTCCTTTATGATTTTGTGCCCTGTGAAGTCCAGTGGCCAGTGATTATCAGTTCTGTACAGACAAAAAGGGGCGGAAAGGTACAAGGAGACACCACACTTTTATGGCATCCCTCTTATCACAACGGCAGCTTACAGGAGCCCACGCGTGAAACTAATTCCGCCAAAGGTTGACAGAAGGAGAAATAGGATCTTCTGTCTTCTAGGAAAAGACCCGTATAGTCAATAGCAGGATAGGAACCTCGCCTGGGAACAGGAGAACAGATTGGAAATGAATGAGTGATAGGTCATTTGTATGCTTAGCTGCACAGAATTAACATCATTTATTTGCATGTTACAGCAGCGTAGATGCCAAAGTACAGGGAGTGTTTGGACACTGAAAGAAGAGCTTTTTCCTCACATGCTCCACTGCCTGTGTGCACTGCACTTTAATCTCTGCTGACATGTTCCAGGGCCAGGATCAGTTAAAGATTGGCATGGCCAGGCACCTGTCAAGACTTAGAGCTTAGCAGAAGCCTTCCCACCACCAACCACCCACCAACACTGAGTCAGTCACCTGGCAGCAGGGAAATAAATGTAGCACAAGACGGTTGTGCTCCACAGCCTCTTTCATATATTGCTCGTAACAAAGAATGCAAGATTGTTCCCAGAGGCCTCTATTGCTTCTCAGAGGCCTCTAGAACAGGCATAGGCATACTTCAACCTCCAGATGTTTTGGGACTACAACTCCCATCATCCCTGGCCACTGGTCCTGTTAGCTAGGGATGATGGGAGTTGTAGTCCCAAAACATCTGGAGGGCGAGTTTGCCTATGCCTGCTCTAGGAGATGTCACACCCCACAGGAGAAGAGAGATGCGTGGAGACTGGAAAGAATGAATCCTCATGGAGTTGCTGCTTTATGGCCTCCAGCTCCCCCTCCTAGTGGAAAATGGGACCTACAGTGCCTTTAGGAAAAGCTTCCATATCCCAATGATATTGAAGGGATATATGGAAGGAGTGGAGCAGTTGCTCACTGTTGTTCTTTAAAGCTCCATCAGTGCAGTGTCAACACTGGGATCTTTGGGAGGTCCTGTTTTCCAATAAGAGAGGTGTCTGGCACTGGTGCAGTAGCAATTCTCCTTAGCTCTGTTCTTCTTCAGGGGCCACTGGGTGTGGGAAGAAAGAGAGCAGAGATGGGTCAATAGCCATACCCAAGGGTCTGCAGTCAGTTCTGACCCAGGCCTCTACCTATATCTGCCACTGTTAGCAGCCTACTCCAATGGTGGTGGTGATAGTTTCACCTTGTTTAACAAGCAGTTGTAAAAACAGTGGCAGCATATAAGCAAACATGGCTGCTGCCATGATGGTGGTTTTAACCGTTAAGGCCTCAGCAGTTTGGAACTAAGTTATTTACTCCCTCATGAACCTGCCTATTTATTAAGATCATCATTAGATTCCCAACTCTGGATGCTTCCACCTTCTGAGATTTGTTGTTGTTGTTTAGTCGTGTCCGACTCTTCGTGACCGCATGGACCAGAGCACGCCAGGCACTCCTGTCTTCCACTGCCTCCCGCAGTTTGGTCAAACTCATGTTAGTAGCTTCGAGGACACTGTCCAACCATCTCGTCCTCTGTCATCCCCTTCTCCTTGTGCCCTCAATCTTTCCCAACATCAGGGTCTTTTCCAGGGAGTCTTCTCTTCTCATGAGGTGGCCAAAGTATTGGAGCCTCAGCTTCACGATCTGTCCTTCCAGTGAGCACTCAGGGCTGATTTCCTTCAGAATGGATAGGTTTGATCTTCTTGCAGTCCATGGGACTCTCAAGAGTCCCCTCCAGCACCATAATTCAAAAGCATCCATTCTTCGGCGATCGGCCATCTTTATGGTCCAGCTCTCACTTCCATACATCACTACTGGGGTGAGTGGATATCAAGAAAGGACCTTTTGGTGTTGTCACGTCAGTGATGCATTTCCTTTTCTTTATCTGTTTGTCTGGTGCCAATTGTTTCAGAGGGAGTTAAAATGCTATTGTTTTCCTGAGGTATCAAACCAGCATCTAGGAATTTTGCAGCTTTAAAAAAAACAAGGTATAATCTACTTTTGCTTACAATGTGTGTTCAACCAGTAACAAAAGTAGTTACCACATATTTTTTTTAAAGCAGTATTTTCTATACCTCCCTTCATCCAAGGTTCAGGGTGGTTTAGAATATTTTATTGAAAAGGAGGATTTAAAAATGTTTTCAATTAATGAATGACCTTTAGCTTTTCAGCTTCACAGGAACCTGAATCCATAGTAAAAGCCCCCAAATGGTATCAAGTAGAGAGTGACAATGAGGCCAGAAAGGGACAACCTGCAGCCTAATGTTGCCCAGAATAACATCCAGCAAACTGAAAATCTGGGGGAAATGCAATTTTATGATCAAATACAAGTAACTGTTCTTATAATGGAGTTTATGTTAACCTTTCATTTGCCAGTGCTTGCTTGCATCTTTTTATATTCACATTGCCGTATAGAAAGCTAGTTCCACACACACACATACACCGGTTGAAAATATAATGTAAAATACCCTGAGGTTAAATTTCCTCTGACTGAAGTCAGTGAGAAAAATGTCAGTCTTCTCAGTGAAACCCTACAGGCTACATGTTAATTAATTCTCCAACGCACAATGCCAAACCCTGTGGGAAGATAATTAAAAACTACTTAAAATGGCTTTATTCTATGAGGCAAAAAAATAATAATTAAAAAATGACCGTGGAACTCCAAACTAACAAATTGTAGACTGCCACTCGTGGGATACAATCCACCAGAACTGTTTTCTTGGACATGTTTCATTCCCAATTAGTTGCATGATGGTACAGTTTTGCTGCTGCAAAATTTGCATTAATTGCCTTATGGCTTACACCGGTTTTGTGGGAGGCAAAGAATTTCTGTGGAAACTATGGACAGGGAGGATGGAAGCTAAGACACTGGAGAAGGGGAAAGCCAGTAGGATGAATTGGGTTGACAATCAGTATTTCCAAGCAATCCCTGCTGAGTCTCAAGCCTGCTAGCGGCCCTTCGCTTGGATGTCCAAGCATATGAACTCAACCTTTTATCATTTATCATTATGTTGTTCATTTCAGTTCCTGTGCGAGTTCTCCATTTCTAGGCTGAGCTCTTGTTTCCAAGAGGGTGTTTCATACATTATGCTGCCCAAGGGTTTTCACACATGTGCAGATGCATGTATGAATAGCTGTACATGGGTTGATGTTAAAAAAAAAGGAACATGGTGCTCCAAAGTGTAAAGTAGAAAATGTTCTAACTTACATGAATGTACCTGCCTTTATATGCAGCTGTATGGTCATGACATGGTGTGGGCATGTTGAGAGATTTGTGTCACTTCTTATAACTGATACCATGAATGGACACTAGTTCATTACAGGATGAATTTAGTGGTGCAGTCTCTAGAAAGCATGAATTATTGTAATGCTCCCAACCATTGTTTCTTCCAAACTTCTTGAGTTGTATGTACTGCTAATATACCCAAGGTTACTCAGCCTTCTGACAGAACAATGCCTTTATGAGTTGTGCTTTCTTTAAAAAAAAATGCACAAAAACTCACTTCTAAAATCAATTTTAAAATGAGGTTAATGAAATGAGCTGTAAAGGTGTTTCCAAGGATAAGAGGCGATTTAGTATTTTAGAAATCCAAGCACATTTATAATGTATGCAAAAACACAACTGGTGCAAGTTAACTAAATCACTAGCTATGAAAAATCAGCATCTGAGGAGATGATAGCATATTTGTCTAAATTACAAAATACTTTGAAATAAAGGGTAGACTCCCACTTTTAGGTCTTTTTTTAAAGTGGGAATTAAGCATACACTTCATTCTTCATGTGCTTCTTTATTTGCAAATACAGAAGCACCTGCATATTTCTATATTTAAAGGTATCTGTCTCATTGATATCAAGAGTTTTAGCACTTATTTAATAGATGCATTTGTGACACAAATTTACCCTCAATGAGTCAAATTCCAGTTGTCATAATTGATCCTGTTATATCTGAAAGCCCTAATCAAGGCACAGTTAGGGTTTATTCACACTTCCTCTTGTCCTGCTGCTTTTCCCTGTGGGAAACTGTTCTTTAGTGCTCAATCAGAGCAAATGGCAACCAGGTTTTCTGTGGATTGCCATTCCAATTTAGTGCTAAAGAGCGGGTTTCCCTCCGGAAAGGAGCAAGGCAATGGGGAAACCACTCAGAGCCTTGTCTAGAAAGCATGGGTCAAGTGGACAACCACTTGGATCCATGCTCTCTGGGCATGGGACAAGTAGAAGTATGGGCAAGTCCTTGGTCAAAACTAAGACTACACTCCTATGCTCATATCCTTGTGACATTTCCCATTGAACATAATGGGACATACTCTTGAATAGACAGTCACAGTATTGTGCTTCATGTCCCACAGAAGCTATTGGTGGACATCAGCCACACATGTAACTTCTCATTGCTTTCGGTGGGACTTAGGCTGTAACCCTATGCAAATTCACTTAAGAACAAGTCCCAGTGCACCCAGATGGACTTGCATTGGAGTAGCATGCATAAGAGTGCACTATTAGTCATGCAAAATGTCACTGAATTGGGCATGAAGAAAGCAGACAGATACACCACTTGCATGCAGAGATATCACCCCAAAGTGGGAAGAAGTACAATGGCACCTCGGGTTACATACGCTTCAGGTTACAGACTCCGCTAACCCAGAAATATTACCTCGGGTTAAGAACTTTGCTTCAAGATGAGAACAGAAATTGTGCTCCGGCAGCGGCGCGGCAGTGGGAGGCCCCATTAGCTAAAGTGGTGCTTCAGGTTAAGAACAGTTTCAGGTTAAGAACGGACCTCCGGAATGAATTAAGTATGCAACCAGAGGTACCACTGTATGGTTAAAGTTCCCTGAAATCAATGGTATTCTGCCAAAGCAAGCATATAGACAACTGCTTTCATGCAGATAATTACATTTAGAAACTGAGAATAGCTTCAGTCCTCTGCAGGGAACAAAATGGTTGTTTTAGAAGCCAAGTCATGCCATGGATATTACTAAGGCACAGGGTTTTATCTGGATAAGGGAATGCTGGCTCAGGCCATGCTGGCTACAAGTCATTGGCCTAAATTTGCTTACCCAATTTGAAGGATTCCAGGGGGGAAGCTTGGGTTTCTCAGAGAATTCTCAAATAATCAGAAAGTCCAAGCTTAGGGAATCTTCACTGTTGCCAGCCGTCTCAATCTTCCAGCTTCTCTCTCTCCCACTTTCTCCAAATCACTATATGGCATGCAGGATGGGAGCACCTGACCATTGGGAGGGATGTAATCTATATCACCGTCAGCACTACTGAAAAGACAATAATGGCAGCCAAAAAGCCCTGATGAGGACATGCTCTGAACTGAGTTCCCCTGCCGCCCAAGGAAATCTCCCCACCATTTTCTGCTGGAAGTGTGCAGTTGTGCACTTTCATACTTCACACGTAATTGTGGTATATGTGTAAATATTGCAGCTGTAAATACTGTGAGTGGAATTGACTGCATCTTCCCCAGCCAACAGGATGCTGCTGGAAAGGAGCCTGACAACTGAGTGAAAAAGAGTGACATGTTCAACCCTGAACATCTGGTTAATGTGGTCTTCAAACAAACTTACAGCAGGCACAAAGGATTGCACCACGGGAATGTGGATCTCAAATAGATGTGCCTGAATGTAAAAGCAGTCTGAGCTACGTCAGAATGTAAGAAGTCTGCCTAGTCCAGCATCCTGTTTCACTTGGCGGTCTGGGAAATCCCACAATCAGGATATGATCACCATTGTTCTTTCCTAGCGTTGTTCCCCAGTGACTAGCATTTAGCCATGCAGCTTCTGATCCTGCAGGTAATAGACCATCATTTAAGGACAGTAGCCATTGAGTAACCTTCCATTAATTTGTTCAGTCCGTATAGTTAAAGCTATGGTTTTCCCAGTAGTGATGTATGGAAGTGAAAGCTGGACCATAAAGAAGGCTGATCACCGAAGAATTGATGTTTTTGAATTATGGTGCTGGAGGAGACTCTTGAGAGTCCCATGGACTGCAAGAAGATCAGACCTATCCATTCTTAAGGAAATCAGCCCTGAGTGCTCACTGGAAGGACAGATCGTGAAGCTGAGGCTCCAATACTTTGGCCACCTCATGAGAAGAGAAGACTCCCTGGAAAAGACCCTGATGTTGGGAAAGATTGAGGGCACAAGGAGAAGGGGACGACAGAGGATGAGATGGCTGGACAGTGTTCTTGAAGCTACCAACATGAGTTTGACCAAACTGCGGGAGACAGTGGAAGACAGGAGTGCCTGGCGTGCTCTGGACCATGGGGTCATGAAGAGTCGGACACGACTAAATGACTAAACAACAACAACAATTTGAAAACCACCTGAATCAGGAAGATGAGTCTGGCGGTGGGCAGTAGCGGAGGGCCACACAGAGGAATGATGGAGAGCTCATTCATCATGGCATTGCATTTTCATTTTATTTGGGGGAGGGTTAGCAGGAACTCAAGAAACAAAATAAACTTGCAACAGGAACAATGATGAAAGCAGGTGTGCAGGATTCAAAACAAAACAAAACTTGATTTGGATCAATGTCAGCAAATATTTGGAGATATGAAAAATTCCATACACATTTTAGTAACTAATGACAATTTTAGTATTTAACAAATATAATTATTAAAGGGCTACATTTCATGAAAGGACATAATCTGAAAAATCTCCTGGGAGTGTTTGGTGCAAGACATTTACTTCCAGACAAACTTTGTGCATGTATTTTTTTGGGGGGGAGGGGGATATTTGAATTCTGCCCAAGGAATTCATTATACTGTATTGATTTGCCGATACAAGAGACAGAACTAATTTGCATGTGTAAATTAGCAGTAAGAACATTTCTCTTCACTGTGCTATATGGCTGGCAGACTGTTTACTTAAAATCCATCTTCAGAGCTTTGAGTTTTGCATTCAAAGCCAAAGATGTCATCTCAGCTTTAGTTACTTGGTGTACATATTTATGTGTGTGAAACTATACAATGAGTCCTAAGGGTTTCCAGGCTGGATGTTTCTAGTTTTTAGAATACTGAAGTTTCCCCCTTTGGAAGTTCTAGAAGATTTGATGTGACACTTAACATTTTCATAAGCAAAAAAGGCAGACGTTTCATCTCTTATTTTATTTTCCCAGAATCATCTCATACGCATAATGGTTTTAATACTTTATCTTAGTGGGAGGTGAGCAATAAAATTTCTTCAAAAGGAGATAATATATCTGTTTTATAGCTACTCTTTTAATAAAGAATTGGACATTTGGACACTTTTTCAATTCAGAATAAATGGAGTGTATCCAAGGAATAGAGTCTAAATGAAACTTAATAACCTTGTATTGCATCCCTTTGTCAAATGCAGAGTTTGAGATATTTCAACAAATTTAGTTACAATAAATACATGCCCAGATAACTGTAGAGAATTCATTTAATACCATTGCCATCAGCAACTGTGGGAGCATTTAGACATAGAGATACAGTAACTACTATACTAACACTTTGATTATGATTGCCTTCAGATGCGTCACACTCACCCAAAAGTACTGATTTGAGAAAATTAAAGCATTGTATGGAAATAGGGATGTGTGTGTTGGGGGGGGGGGGGAGAGATTCAGTTCTCATTTAAAGGAGAATCTACCTAATTTGTACTTTCTGAGACAACATCAGAACACAGCCATCCTATGAAAGTTTTCGGTTGCCATCCTATGAAAGTTTTCGGTTCTCCAAATTTTGCAATGCAGTTCTCTAGCCAAGCAACATATACTGGGGTAAGGTAAGGTGCGGGATGTGGGTGGCGCTATGGTGTAAACCACTGAGCCTTGGGCTTGCTGATTGGAAGGCCGGTGGTTCGAATCCCCATGACGGGGTCAGTTCCCGTTGCTCAGTCCCAGCTCCTGCCAACCTAGCAGTTCAAAACCTCGTCAAAGTGCAAGTAGATATATAGGTACTGCTCCAGTGGGAAGGTAAACGGTGTTTCCGTATGCTACTCTTGTTTTGCCAGAAGCGGCTTAGTCATGCTGGCCACGTGACCCGGAAAAACTTTCTGTAGACAAACGTCGGCTCCCTCAGCCAGTAAAGTGAGATAAGCGCTGCAACCCCAGAGTCGTTCACGACTGGACTTAACTGTCAGGGGTCCTTTACCTTTACCTTTAAGGTAAGGTGTGGACAGAAATCCACATTTCAGTGGATTCAGTGAGACATGCATTATATTCGGGGAAACTGCACACTACTTTAACTAAAAATGAACAGGAGATGCATGGAGGAGTTGTGGGTTTCTATCAGATGTTTCTGCCAGCGTCATTCAGAATTTTACATTTGATTGTATTGTATGTTGTTTCAATTGGGTCTAAGTGAATGCTTATTGATATTACTTTGTGTTATTTTATTGGGATATGGAGTTCCCTTTGTCAAACTCTTGTTTTGTGATGATAACTAGATACAAATAAACTAATCTGAACCTGGCATTGCCAGGAGCCACCTCTGTGGTCTTAAAGGGAGTGCAGTGCAAGCTGCATTGAAAAGTAAAGATAGTACCTTCTATTTTAAATTGATCGCAACAAAATCAACTGCTGTAAAAAATAAAATATTGTTTTTATGGTAAACAAGGACATGGTAAATACAAGGGATTTGTCAGCAGCTGCCCATTTACTGGTTCTAAAGCACTAAAATACCTTATGCCATAGGCCTCCGGGTGCTTGGAATGATGTATACTCCTGACTGCCTCTTTCCACAATGTGGCTGCAGCTGCAGGAGCAGTCAGGTAAGTGATTGAATGGGTTGGAGGGTATCAGAAGAGTTCTTCTCTGGCTCAGATTAAATGATATCACAGATGAAAATTCTGAATCACCAACATTCATATTCCAAATAAAAGAAGGGAACTGATGGTAGGTCAGTGGAAGAGCACATGCCCTGAATACAAAATGTCTTAAGGTTCAATCTCCATTATCTCCTGGTAGGACAGGGAGATAATCCTGTCACCCTGAGGAGCAGCTGCAAGACGACATAGGCAATGCTGAGTTTGATGGACCAATGGCCTGATTCAGTATAAGGCCATTTCCCATGAATTGTGAATGTTGACAGCATCGCAACACAATGCTCACCATTTTTCTGATTTCCAACATGAAGCTGTTAAACAAGGAGGTAGTTGGATGAGCGACCCTGTGCTACTACACATCGCTCATTGTGTCAGTGCATTGTCAGTAGTCTTCACATGACTGTGGATGCCAGTTTGAGAAGCACTGATAGATTTACATGGTCGTCATTCTAGTAAATTATACATATTCATCGACCTACTTCTGTTCTAGCTCATTAAACCGAGCTGGTTACCACTCTGCTCCCCTCTGGCTAGGTGTAATTGAGTCCCTGCCTTCTGGCAAGGTGATAATGAAATTCATTGAATAAGTGACAAGTGGGTGGGAAAGAATCTATTTACACCTATCCAAAGGAGACTTGCCCAATTAACACTTTGCTTAAGGACACTCCCCACCCCCCAAACAGTCAAACTTTAAATTTTTATTCAGATTAATGGCACTTTCCTCCCATTTCTCTTTGCTGGCATTTGCAAGGCAAGATTGGGAGGACAGGAAGTGAAGCATTTAACCCCCATCTTTGTATCTAGAGTCTTAGGAAATGAACACTTTTGTCGAATCCAAGTAGCTGTCCCATTAAGAAATCATAACCAACCTAAGAGCTCTGCTGAACAAAAATGCGTTTGCAGCTGATTATAAAGCAGAGTGGAAAACTTTAGAGCAGTATGTACATGAAAGAAAGTGCCAGGGCTAAGGACTGAAATTATGTTATGTGGATTTTGTGAGGGTGATGAGAAAAGCTGTCCTAGGCATCGCCTTCTATTACAGTTTGTACTTGAGAATAGATACTTGGCTGCAAAAATTCAGGCATTCTGCTTCTGCTTGAAAACATGCATGTGTGTATGTGGGTTGCTGTCTGCCCCTGTAAAAAGAAATGGCAGCTGAAGGAAAGCAACCTTCCACGTATTTTATTTCTTTACTATTTCTTTTTTTAAAAAAACTTTCTAAACCGTTTAATACTTGAAAACCACTATGTGGGATACAAAAATACAACAAAAGCAGGATAATGAAAAGAAAATGTAATAAAAGGAACAATGGCAGAAATAATAATATAAAAGCAGTGATACAACTCCAAACCTGGTAGAACAGTATTGTATATAACACAGATTAAAACAGTAATTCAGTAACAACAGGGGCAAATCCTATGGGTCATGAAAAACCTGAGGAAAAAGATATGTCTTACTCTTTACAAGGCAGTTGAAGCAATGATCTGAATCTTTGTGTATGACAGAAGGAAAGACATTCTGCATTGCAGGATAAATCATGGAATATGTCCATTTTTTAGTCACTGCCCTGTGATATTCTTTAGAGTGCAGTGCCATGAGTGTCCTGGGGACATTTACATCTCTACCGGGACACACCAGAGTTTCAGCCTATGACCTTCTGCATGTAGAGAATATGCTCTACTACTGACCAACATTTGTTCCCCAAACCATTCCTCCTACCATTCATAATAATGCAAAAAACCTGCATAAATTGAGCCTGCCATCCAAAGCTCAAAGCGCCACCTCTATAGCCCAATCTGTAAAAGATAAAGGACCCCAAAAGTTAAGTCCAGTCGCGGATGACTCTGGGGTTGTGACGCTCATCCTGCTTTACTGGCAGAGGGAGCCAGTGTTTGTCTGCAGACAGTTTTTCTGAGTCATGTGGCCAGCATGACTAAGCTGCTTCTGGCGAAACCAGAGCAGTGCATGGAAACGCCATTTACCTTCCCGCCAGAGCAGTACCTATTTATCTACTTGCACTTTGATGTGCTTTCGAACTGCTAGGTTGGCAGGAGCAGGGACCGAGCAACAGGAGCTGACCCCGTCACAGGGATTCGAACCGCTGACCTTCCGATCGGCAAGCCCTAGGCTCAGTGGTTTACACCACAGCACCACCCAATCTGAATCAGCCATTGAAAGTTGTAGAGAGGGGGGGAAAAGAAATTCTTCCGGGTCTACTTGAAAACATCAAGAGATGAAGATCGCTTGATCTCCATGGAAGTAAGTTTTATAACTTTATATAAGTGAGTGTATACCCTCCATCCAATATATAAACACTCCTTTGGTTTTGACCTGTGAAAATCAATCTAAGTGGTATCTATCTATCTATCTATCATCTATCTTTTTATTTATAAAGTCTCCAGATGAGAGAAAAGCTTCAGGGCTGAATAAAATAAGCAGGCATAGAATTATGATAATGGTTCAGAGGAAGAAAAACTTTATTTAGCAATATTAAGAACATAGTAATACCCAGGTCCATTATTAAACTGCTCCTTTTGTTGCCTGTTAAGATCACAAGCAGGAATGTTGAACGGCAGCTCAAAATATGACCTGCTGTGATTAAAAGACCTTTGCTGAAGGACACATCTATTACTGCCTACATAATATCAGAAAGCTGAAGAGAACCTGACCCCTTGCTCCCCTTTCTTTTCCCTTTGAGCATTTTTCACTGCAAGAGGTTTTTTTTTTATGAAAAAAAAAGAGGTATTATTCAAATACATAATAACATTGTCACAAACTTCCCATACAATAGGAGAAGGGAAAGAATTTATGAATTCTCCTTATAATGTGTATTTGGTTCATACTATTGAAGAAAAATAAATCCAATGTGATAAAGAGCTCCTGACCAGACCCATAATATGACAAGAAATAGCATACAATAATTTATCCAACGGGTAACTCATGTCCTTAAAAAAAAAGCTTTGTATTATGTAAAAATAAAAATTCAAAAAGCATAGACCACTAACGTACAAATAATTTCCAACAGAATAATGGGTTGGATATACAGCCTAATTGTATAGAAAGTAGAGAAACTAAAATAATCTATTCAAGAATTTGAAATAAAACATTATAAAGGAGGTCAACTACAGACTGCACATTTAACACAGCAAAGTTGACCAAGAATCCTAAACATTTCGAAAGAAAACACTACTAAAGGAAGTCAAATATAAAATGCACATTTAAAGCAGAATAATTTGCAAGATAATAAAATATTTTTATAAGCAAAGAACCTATCTGCTGCTTGTTGCTGCCGATCCTGCTCAATTCTATTAGGTGCCCCATTGCTTTTCTTTTCCCCTGAAACGCTGTTTTTGCCTTTTTGTACGGTAAGTTCATTCCTAGAGGCAGCCTATATACACTAAGGCTGCAGTCCTAACCATGGTTTCTCAGAAGTAATTCCCATTGAATTCAGTATGGCAGACACCAAGTGAAGTGGGCTTAGAATTGCAGCCTTAATCAACTTCCAACAGTATTTTTTTTTAACAAGAGAATGGATAGTCCATTATTGTTCCTTTTAAATTGAAAGAAGTATTCTTGTTTCTTATATTTTGTCTTCCTATGCACACCTCAGTTAAAGTCTGAGCTTTTTTAAAGAGGGGGGAACCATCTGCATTTGACTGCTCATTTTTTAACATAAACTCATCTCCTAAACCTTTGTTTTAAATGTGTCCTTGTCCAACTTTATAAACTACTTTGAGCTTATTTTAGCAATCAAGTGGTGTATAATATTTTATTTAAAAAAAATTAGAAATCAAATGCTCAGCCAATGCCTAACTGAATGTAAAAATCAAACAGATGCACCATTCATTATTGCTCTTTTTCAAGGGTTGGGAATACGTTGGCACAAAAAGGATATAAAACTGTCAAACCTAAAATTGTGTTTGCTACAAATATCTAAAACATAAATTAGCATGAGCATTATGTTTCAGCAGACACGTAAACATGGCCATTCTTTTTGTACAAAATATGCATTTCTGAAATAAAATGTTGCAATAAAGTGAATGATAAGTAGATTACTGAGTCAGTTAGGGTTCAGTTTTGTCTCGTTAAGCTAGTAAGAGAGGCTGCAATTCTAATCCCACTTACCTGAAAATATGTCCCACTGAATTGAACGAAGCCTACTTCTGAGTAAACATTGTTTGATTTGCAGTCACAGATGGCTTTGTGATGGGCCACTAGCTACTTCATTAACTTTGTTTTTAAGGTGTCACATGACTCTTGGTTCGTCTTGCTACAAAAGTCTAATAGGGCTACTCCTCTGGAAATTCATTAACTTTGAAAAGGATCACAAATGGAAGTTAATTAATCTCTATACGTATATCTGCTGATAGCTGAGATATGTGCAACAATGTGCACTGTGATTTTTTAAAAAAAATAATAATCTTGCATTTCCTATAATTTTTGAAAAACATATTAAGCATTCCATACAAGGACAGTGGACTGGCATTCCAATCTTGAAGATGTAAGTTGCAGAAAATCCAATTTATTTCAGCGTGCATAACTTTGGTGATTTGCAGTGAAAGCTGCCATCATATAAATACAGTGGTACCTTGGGTTACATACGCTTCAGGTTACATACGCTTCAGGTTACAGACTCCGCTAACCCAGAAATAGTACCTTGGGTTAAGAACTTTGCTTCAGGATGAGAACAGAAATTGTGCTCCGGCGGTGCGGCAGCAGCAGGAGGCCCCATTAGCTAAAGTGGTGCTTCAGGTTAAGAACAGTTTCAGGTTAAGAACGGACCTCCGGAACGAATTAAGTTCTTAACCCAAGGTACCACTGTATGTTGGAAGATATGAGATATTGGACCACAGGATTGTCATTATCTTATTTTTGCTGTATTGATAAAAGTCAACCAGTAAGGTCACTCAACGAAAAGCTGCAGTAATTACTATTTTTCTGATAGATATCTATTTTTATATCTATAGATATCTAGATTTCCATAGTTCATAGGAACTCATTAGCATTGTCATTGCTTCTGGATGCTTAGTTCCACACAAAACAAGCAGGCAGGTTAGCAAGTAAGCATTGTCTCCTATTAATGTGTGTATTTTCACTATGGCTGTTGCTGTAGCACTTTCAGTAGGTGCTATACATAAATACAGAAAGCAGGCTTTGCCTCCAACACCTTGTTCCTTGTATGGACTTGCCAGAAGTACTATGTCATTTCCCCCCTCTCTTTTCAAGATAATATGAGTACCAGCTTTAAACAAGCTTTAATTATCCTTTGTGGAATGTAGATCTTCACCATAATTTAAGACTACAATCAAGGTGATTATTAGCTCTCCAGTGGCAGGCGGTGAATATGTTCTTTTCGAAGCCTTCCCATTTGCAAGCTAATTTGGTTTCTGGTTTGATGTCCAATCCCACAAGCAAAGACCTTCCTTATTAGTTTTGCCTGAATGTGAGGTAACATACCAAAGCTGAACAACACAGAGAGGTCAGAATTGACACCACCAATTTGTCTTGGTGGATAGGAAGAATGAAGTCTGAGCATCTTTTTTAGGCTAAACAAAAATATGGTGCCATATCTAACAGTTGCTTTTCCATCTTTTGATGGAGGTGGTTCTCTCTCACACAGAGAAGTCATGCACCCTCTGTTATACACAGAGATCAGGGCAGGTGTATGCAACCACCTGATTATAGGATCAATTCCCCCACCCACTCCAAGCCAAATATTTATTTAAGGTGATATTTGAAATCTCTTTTTTTAACCCTAGCCCAAATATAGACTGTATACAATCCCTATATAACAAATGCAGGAATGTTTCCTGATGTGAGGGAAAATATCATTTTATTACCTCAAATCCTAATAGAACCCAAAAGCCACTAAATATTTGATAGTATAAAGGAACATTTTAAATTAACTGTGCTGAACTGGATAGCTTAATGTAAAACTCCAACAGCATGAAAGTGAATTTATCATTATGCATAAGGAAAGAGGTGACTTTTATTTTTAGCTAAGATGGTGGCCTCATTTGATTTCCGATAGCCATGTTAGGAACTATGCTTGTGAGCATTGTGTTGCTGTTCATTTAAAAGACACACTATATGCAGTCTTTTAAGAAACATACCACATAGATTTGGTTATCATTGCCAGTCAGGTGCCTATGAGTGAAGAGCAATCAAGCAGCCACTCAAGCACACAACTCTGCTTAATTCTACCACTAATCCCTTTTCAATAATCTTGAATAATTTCCTTTATTTATTCTGCACTGGGTGTCTGGAGACCTAAAGTTCTTCGAGCAGAGAGAAATTACACACACACCACTGACATTTTCAGCAGGAAGGAAGCACTTTATCTACATTCATCTTTTCTTCACATCAACCTAAATTCTTTTCAACCTTTGCAGCTGGTACCTGTTTTCCCCGAGATACAATATCAAGCTGCTTTCTCCCCCTCCCTAGGGAATCAGATATGCATTACAGTAAATGTGGTTCATAAGCTCTGGCAGACGTATCTAAAATGTTGACAAAGGTCCCCAAATATATGATATGCTGCACATGTTTTCTCTCACTTTAAGGATATCTCAAAATAAGTGCAAAAATTGTTGTGGATACCATATCACACCAGAGGAACTGCCAGGGATGCTTTTCCCAATATGGGCTTTCATTTTCACATGCTCCATATGAGTGCATGCAAAACACTCACAGGCACTCAAAATTCTCACTGCTGCATCCACAGCCCCCCCTTCTTCTGCTTCCACCAGTATCCGCAAACCTTACATGGCACAGCTAAAGGGGGGGACAGTGGTGGCAAAAGCAGCAGTAGCCATTCTCTGTCCATGCCATTTCATCCATTCCTGTGGAAGGAGACTTGAACTGTACATCTCAGCATCCATAATGTGTCATGTATTTGGGGGGTGGGTGCAAGAAGTAGGTCCGTCTCCGTGTTGGCCCCTTATTTATGGACTGTGATCCCATAGGAACTTAGGCAGCTTCGCCCTCTGATCTTTTTTTTAAAAGATTAGAAGGCACATCTTTTTTGGCGTTTAAATGGGAATGCTGGGGCTGGTTTAAACCAGTTATATTTTTTGACTGTAATGGCTTTTTAAATTAACGGTTTGGAATATTGTTATGGATTGAGCACTATTTTTTGAATCAATTGTTCTAAAAAGCCATAAGTAAAATAAATAAAAGTAAATGTAGAATTTCCTTTTAAAAAAGCCCAAAAGCATTTGAAATATGGCAACCCTATCCAAACATATTTTTGCTGCAATGCGTTCACTATACAACACAGCACACATTTGCACAATCCACATGAGAAGCCTCTGTTTTTCACAGTAATATTTGAATTTGTCCAGGGGGACAATGGTCTCTCCGAATATATTCTCGTTTGTTTCTTAAAATTAGCCAAAATATTTCCTAACTCTATATTTGAAGGTTAAGAACGGGAGAGCGTTTTTCAAACTATCTCCTCCACATCCCTGTGAAGTAGAATGTGCCAGACAGATGCTGCTTTCAGTGCCATTTCCTTTTGAGAGCCTTGGTGGTGGTGGCCCCAGCAATGTAGAATTCCATTATCAGGGAGATTAGCCATTACAATTCTTACACTGCAATGTTTAGATGATCAATAAAACATTTAATTTCATCAGGTTTTCTGGGATTCAGAACTGTTATGTTTCTTTGTATGACCTGCTGCTAGTTTTTAACTCAAATTGTTTTTCATGCCGTTTTAATTGGTTTTCAGTACAAGCTTGCCTTGTGATGAATAAGCAGCCTTTATATATTTTTTTTAAAAAAAACCCACAGCAACCATAAATGACAAATTTATGCAGAAAGTAGCTATAAACCTGCAGTATACTTTTTCCAGGTCTCTAACTGTTTTTAATGGTGAAATGGTGCAGTATAAAATTCCTACCTGACTTTAGTGTAAGTTTTAAAGCATGAAATGTATCATTAATGAGCCATGTGCTAACAGCTGTAAAATATTCCAAGGTGTGCATTTGAAAATTATTGGTGCTCTTCTGGTGTGATTAATGCATCTAGATATAACCAGCATTCAAGTATTGCTGCCTGCTAGTCTTTCATATGTTGTGATTTATTGCTATATTTAAGAGAGATGTCTATGATTAAAGTTTTGCAAACTCTACATTATGTGGGAAGGAGAGGAGGTAGAAAGTCTTATGCTCATTAGGATGTACAATCCAGTGTATATCTGCATCTTCTTAGAGCAAGGATGGCAATGATGGTGCCCTCCCACTATCTCTGGCCACTGTTCATTCTGGCTGGTGTTGATGGGACTTGGAGTTCAATAACATCTGGAGGACAACATGTTGACTACTCTCGATTTAACACTCCCATTATTTAAATGGACATAACCTGTAGTGCGCCATAGTTTATGCAGTTAGCAAAAGTTGCAGTTCCTTAGCAGAAGCTGTGCTTTCTGATAACACTGCAAAAAAAATATCAAAATGAAATAAAACTCTGCTAGCAGCTATTACATCCAAAGAACCCTTTACTGTAAACAGTATTAAAACATGCAAGAGATGTAAAAGAGCCACATGGATAGCTGTGGATCGCTGGCAGTTCCTCTCCTCATCTGGTTCATTCAAGGAACGTCTTTCTCAGATCAGCTGAAGTCATCGACAGGGAAAACAAAACAAAGACACCCACATAGAAGACCCCAAGTACATGTATGGATCTCGTCTTTTGAGTAATCTGGAGTAGAGTGTATGTATTTGGGGTAATGATAAGTTATTAAGGTGAGCAATACACACATATTCCAGTCATGCAGGGCATTCAACTAGATGACCTTTGTGGTACCTTCTAACTCTATGGGTCCTTGTTTTTGAGAGTCAGTTCTCACAAACTTACTAAATAATTGGGGCAGAAAGTCCCAAGTGTTGTTAGCCAAAAGTGTACAAAAAACAAACAAACAAACAAACAAACAAACAAACAAACAGTGATCTTCTTCTTTCTTCTCTGGTGATCACTCGTAGCTGAGTAAGATTGTCTTCCATAAACACGGTTTTAACAATGAGTCTGTAAGTGACTGTGGAGGCCAATTCTGGTTCCACACATCCTTCCACAGTGGGGACATTGGTTTCTGGGCAGGAGTTGTTCACGGTGTGGATTTGCCAAGCGTGCCTTCCTCTTAGCACATTTCTCCCTTGCGTCTTGAGTTTGAGTGTCTTCAAAGCCCATGACACCTTTGGTAAGTGATATGAAGCAGTGTCCATAGCACATAGCACGAAGAACAGAGATGGGGAACTTGTGGGCCAAAGATGTAAGACTACAGAGCCAGTGTGGTGTAGTGGTTAAGAGCGGTAGTCTCGTAATCTGGGGAACCGGGTTTGCGTCTCCACTCCTCCACATGCAGCTGCTGGGTGACCTTGGGCTAGTCACACTTCTCTGAAGTCTCTCAGCCCCACTCACCTCACAGAGTGTTTGTTGTGGGGGAGGAAGGGAAAGGAGAATGTTAGCCACTTTGAGACTCCTTATAAAGGGAGTGAAAGGCGGGATATCAAATCCAAACTCCTCCTCCTCTTCTTCTTCTTCTTCTTCTTCTTCTTCTTCTTCTTCTTCTCCTCCTCCTCCTCCTCCTCCTCCTCCTCCTCCTCCTTCTCCTTCTCCTTCTCCTTCTCCTTCTCCTTCTCCTTCTCCTTCTCCTTCTCCTTCTTCTACAACTTCCATGCTCCCAGTGCTAATGCTGGTTGGAGCTGATGTTGGAGTCCAGCAACAGCTGAGGGCTGCCGGCTGCCCATACATGCCTTGCAGAGCAGGTTTGAGAAGCTAGGAACAGGTGTAAAGAACCGACAATGGACATCCAGGAAAGTAAGCATATAGCATAGAAACAGAAAGTCCTGAACCATCAGTTGGTACAGGCTGCACAAATATTTTACGCCCTTGGTAGCACTCAAGATGCATTAATAACCTGGCTTGATATATCTGTGGCTCCCACTTCTGGCCAGGTGGTACAAGGAGTGAGGACTTGACTCCCAAAGTGGTTGTTTTTATCACTCATGGTGTCTTGCAGGAAGTAATGGAAACAATTTGTTCTTGTTGCTGTTGTTTTAATATGCTATATAATTAAACAAGAATAAGAATTAACCAATTAGTTAAAAAATATTGTGCTCATGGAAACATTAGTAGGAAAAGAAAACCTTTATCTTGGAAAGTTTGGAAAGTTTTGATTTCAGGTTTGTTTGTTTTTTTAACTTCTATGGCATTTTCTCTCTCCCCCCACCCCCAAAGAAAAAGACCATTACATTTTGACAGAGCTGCAAAATACTTTAATATTTGCAGATGTGCTTTTCCGAAATGCTGCTGACACTTTTGATGTGGTTGTTTTAATAACGAAAAACAACAGGGCTGGTTGCAAAGCACGAGATGTAACTCTGATGGAGAGTAGAAGAAAAATGTTTTCATAAAAGAAGCAATCTTAAGGTAACAGCAGTGTCTAAGAACACTGTGACATAGTACATAAATCTTTACAACTCACTTCTTATATCTTAGGCAGGGAAAGGAAAACCCCATTAAAATCACAACTCTTGCTTACTATGAAACTCTTCAAAAGGAAAGCTTGACTTTTGAACAGCACAACTATTTGTACCATGTACTTCAAAGTTTTAATGTAAATTCTGATTCAGCATTGCATAAATTACTGGCATAAATAGATCAATGTCGGTTGCACGGTGCTTAAAAACCAAAAAACAGAGTGCTTTCAAAATTTAAAACAGACTCCTTAACCTTGCTTATTCTTTCATACAAAAATAAAATAGGTGATAAACAATGTTCTTGAGTGATTGCCAATATGGCAGAAGCTGTGGGACTTCTCCTCCCACCCCCACAATCCTCTGGAGCAGATGGGGGGGGCATGGGGGGGGCTACCCAGGGAGGAAAGGAAAGGGGAAGTTCCACAGCATGATCAGAAATCTGCTTGGATTTTGATTTTGTGTTGTAGCCGTCTTTCACGAAACCTGCTTCCCTCATAGATCAATTGGATGTCACTCATAATTATTAT
This sequence comes from Podarcis raffonei, assembly GCF_027172205.1. NCBI lineage: Eukaryota > Metazoa > Chordata > Lepidosauria > Squamata > Lacertidae > Podarcis > Podarcis raffonei. Next base: position 53,461,027 of record NC_070610.1, read on the forward strand.
TATTCAGCATTCTCTAAAGCAGGCGTAGGCAAACTCGTCCCTCCAGATGTTTCGAGACTACAATTCCCATCATTCCTGACCACTGGTCCTGCTAGCTAGGGATGATGGGAGTTGTAGTCCCAAAACATCTGGAGTGCCGAGTTTGCCTACACCTGCTCTAAGGTGTGCTTTACGTAAGAAAAACATAGAAAATGTATAGGTGAGTGTTAACAAAAGGAAAATGGTACAGAAAAGGAGAACCAATTGTAGAAAGAATCCGAGAGTGGATACTCTAAAACCAAACAAAGGATCTTCAGGAATGTTTTAAGTGTGAGAAGAGAGGAAGCAGTCGGGAGGGACTGATTTCCATAAGGGATTCAGAGCCAATTCAGATGTGCAGGTGCTCACACAGTACAGTCATATCACATGAGTGTACTGCAAACAACATGCTGAGGAGTGCATATCAAAATATCAGCCACGTGAAAAGCTCACAGGGAATGAGAAAGATGAGAGCCTTCTTGGAAACTTTCATTGTTGATGCATGGAAACTGCCCATGGGGCAGCTACGTCTTTCCCTACAATGTCCCTGGAAATGGAAATGGCAGTACACACCTTATGCTATCATTTCCCAGGGGGCAAGTTGAGATATCATTTTCCATTGTGTGGTGGCAGGCCAGCAGTGGCAGTTCAGCTGCCATCTTGCAGAAAAGAAGAGGTTGAGGAAGAAGAAAGACCATCAATAACCTGCTGGCCACTTCATCTTCTATTCAAAACATCCTCACCCCAGGCAGAGTTATGCACCTATGAATCAGGTAAAATAATTGAAGGGGAATCGTTTTGGAGCAGGATTTGGGTGGGAGGAAAATATATTGGCTGGAAGTTATTTGAAGAGGAATTAACACATTGGGGGTGAACTGGAGATGAGTGCAAATTGGGAGAGGTCAGTGAGGACAGGCAGTAACACACTTGGCAGTGGAGTTGGTACTGCTTACCAAGAGAGAGGGAGGGGTGCAGTGGTGTGGAGGTTTGTGATGTGGGGGCGCATTGGTTGGCTCCTCACCACTGCTGCATCCCTCTCTTTCTTCCTCCTGATAGGTTGGTAGTGCCTCTGCTGCGAAGAGGCCACTGATAATGCACATTAATTAAAGAAATTACTCTGGATGATTGGGTGGGAAATCAGTTGGCTTCTGTGAAATTGAAATTCTGATTTTGCATCTATATGTATAAATTAGCACAGGCAAAATTTATGTAAATATCTTGGGGGGGTTATTTTTAGGGGGGTTGTGGTGTATCCTCTCGTTTGGTGACACATAACTGGCCAGCCCATGCCCATACTTCTCAGGCACAAAAGCACCCTAATGAAGCCTTTGGTATCATGGTGCTAGCATACAGTGTACAAATGTATCCTTTTGTTCCTGAGTTCCTTTTATACTGTTACCATAAGGAGATCTTGACTGGAATAAAGGAAAATATTTGGCTTGATAGCTATTTAAAAGATCACAACCCTTCAGGTTGGAATGTAGCCTCAAAACAACTAGAGAGAGGATTACCTGACTTGCATACTATCTCAGACATACAGATTATTTACTAGTGAAGAATTAAGCTTTTGGCACTCTGTTAAGCTTGTGTTCTTCTGAGACAGTTTCCAGTTTTGATCAAAGTACCAGAAAGCCCTCGGTATACAGCCATGTATGCTAATGGCAACTCATTCCAAATAACAAACACACTAATCTTCCAAACAGATAGCAACTTTTTAAAAATAGTTCAGATTTATTTTCTCATAAAAGCTGCCAGACTGCAGACAAGTTTTGGAGAGGATTGCAGAACATAAATCTAAAATCTATTGTGATATTTTAGGCTGAAAGCTTCAATGCACTTATCTGGAATTCAGTCTTGTTGAACTCAACAGGGGTTTCATTGTGAGTGGACATGGTGGTCAAATCATGTTGAGATCAGTGGAGTTGGAACAGCTTAATTTTGTGCAAAATTACAGCCTTAATCTTTGTACTGTAGCAAAATTAATGAGTTTGAAAACAGGGTAATGACCTTACTCATTGACCAAAAAAAAAACAACAAAAAACAACCCCACACCACCCCCATGGAACAGCTTTGAACTCAACTACATTCAACATTAGATGGAGTTGGGTTGTTTTATATAGTAAATAGGGACAGACTGATTTCTTCCAGTATTTGAATCTCTGTGCTGATATTTACTGGTCTCGGCTACTTGAAATGGTAGGGCTTGGATTATTTTAAGAAGATATGCTGATAACTAGGGGAGAGGTATTAAAAGAAACTAGGAGCATGCCTACTCGGAGTGTGTACAGACCCAAAGACGCACATATGCAGGTTCACTGTAAATTATATTCTTTTACTCCAGTTTTTCTGCTGGTGACTCTCATAGTCTGATCCAACCACTGTGACTTATTACATTTATATTTCACATTTTCCCCAAGGAAAACATTTTCCCTGTTTTATCCACACAGCAACCTTGTCACGTACCAAGCCTGAGAGATAGCTACTAGCAGAAGGTGACTCAGTGGGTTCCATGAATGAGTGGGAGTTTGGACCTTGGTTTCCCCAGCCCATGTCCAAGACTCTACCACTACCCTACTGCACCTAGCCTCCTAGAACACTAACTTTTGTCAATTACTCCCCTCGCTATATTGTCATTATTTTCATTGCTTACTACTGTTGTTATTTCTTGCTATATTTCTTGCTACTTCTCTTGCTGTACTGCATTCTCTGAATTTTGTGAGGTAGTTCTTACCTGAGGGGGGAAAATGCACAAAATGCCTTAACGTGTGTGTGTGTGTGTGTGTGTGTGTGTGTGGTTTTATTAATTTTTTTTAATGATTCTGTTAAAATATTTCATCTTGATGGTATTTTGGATTATTTTTACACAATCCCAGGCACTTTTAGAAGGAAATGCAGGGTAAGAATACAACAAATAAATAAAATAACAAGAAAATATGTTCAAACATATGTTGGAAATGTAAAAACAACAACAACAACACCCAGGCAAAAAAAAGTATTGTACAAGTGAATATTTAAAGAGTTTTGTGTCTGTGCACAAACTGCTATATCGAAATACTTTATTGTCACTTGTACAACTTGTATACAGTGAGATTACACAAGCACCCCCCACTCAGCTCTCTTAGTCTTAATTCCCCTTGTTTACTGACGCACATCCGCCAAACCCAAAAGTCAGTTGCCCTGTTATCTTTTCATTCAGCAGCCTAAAAGCGCATGGATAGAAGCTGTTCTTTACCCTGTTGGTGTGACTAATCATGCTTCTATATCTTCTGCTGAGGGCAGGAGATCAATAAAGTGCCGGCCAGGGTGTGAATTATCCCTGAGAATTTTCCCCACTCTCCTGAGGCAATGTTCTTCCGCTATTTCATCCAGCGGATTCACGGGACAGCCCATAATATCTTATGCTGTATTCACCACCTTCTGTAGGCACTTCCTATCAGTTGATGTCAAACCAGAGTACCACACCGAGATGCGAACACTTTCTGTTGTTGTATATAAGATACAAAGGGGATGAAACAGAATGTAAAAAAAGTGAAAATGAGCAAAATGGGATCAGACTAATTGCTAGTTCTGAGAGGCCCATAAATGGTACAATTTAGGTTAGATATTTCTCCTTCCTTGAGTTTGTCCTAGCTCTTAGCCGTCATACCAACAGTATCAGCTCCACATTGGGGGAAAGGGATGTCAGCGCCCACCTCTGTGGCTTAACACCACCCCTTGCTACCATCAGCACTACCCATTCACTGGCCCTACCCCATAGGGTTTAATCTGGAGAGAGCAAGCCATGTGAGTGATGATCCTACTTCTCCCCGTTGATCTTTGTTTCTGCTAGCGTGCTTGGAGAAGGCAAGTGAACAGAAAGCAACAGTGTGGGGGGGGGAGCACAGATGGCATATGCTATGATATGGTGGGGTTCAGCAGGTGTCTGATGATGCCAACTTCTGATGCCAGAACAACTTACCAGAATGAAGAACACAGGAAGAGATCATCTTGAGTTGGCCCATCGGCCCATCTAGTATATTGTCTACGCTGCCTAGCAGCACATTTCCAGGATTTCAGACAGGATTCTACCTGGAGGTCCTGGGGGTTCAACCCAGAACCTTTTCCATGCAAACCCGATTATCTACTCCTTCCCCATATAGGGCCCTTGACATGAACTGGGGAATCTGGCAAGGGATTTCTGATGTTGAGCAAGTCTACAGCTTGAATTAAACCTATTTCTGATATTGCATTGACATCCAAGATCTGTCACACCTGAGCATCTGTGTTGATGTACTGGCTTCCTGTACTGGAATATATTGTTGTGGGTCTAAGGAATAGGATATATCTGAAAATGGCTGTGTAGTCTTAGGTTTAGGCTTTTTGAAGAAACACCATAAACTGACATTTCAAATTCTGTGTATATGTGATATGAGCTACAACTGAGTGACTTATTACACAAGGCATGCTATAAAACCAATGGTTGCTCAAATATGAAGTAACCTGTTCTAAAACGTCTTTCAATGAACATTTATTGTACTTTTATCTCGTTTCACTGAATACACAACAGGAATCCTGGATTGTAGGTCACTGGCAACGTGATACAGACATTATCTTATCTATGAAAGAGGTGGTTTGGAAACCTATCCAAAAGGCAGAGAATAAACAAAGCACTGCAGCATTAGATGACAAATGGAAAAAAAGAGGGAGTACGGTGTCTGAGAGCACCAAATAAAATGAATTTTATATGCAGCATGGTCAAATTTTAGATTAACTATAAATCTGATACTTTATAGCCTTCCCTGGGGATATCCATCCATCCATCCTCGCTCATGCTCAACCACACACTTACACTGTAGTGCTGGTGCCAAGCTGTTTTTTGCTCTAGGCAAGGCTAAGTACTTGCAACCCTCCCACCTCCCAAATTGCTACCTTCAATTTTCAAAAACCAATGTTTTTTAGAAAAAAAGAAAAGCACAAAACTTGAAACTGCTAAATTTATTTTAAACTGTAAGAATAGGAAATACAACAATCTTTGATGATCTTTTCTCAAATATAAAAGAAAATGTTTTAGCCTGCAAATCATTTTGAATAATCTTATGACTTGTGATATTAAATTTTAAGTCTCTTCAAAGTTTCAATTTCAGGAACATCAAAATCTCACTTTGCACGCCTTTTCTTTTGCAAATTTTGTTACCAATTCCTTCAGGTCAAGGATATAATTGATATCGTTGTCAAGCCTACAAGTCTCTTTTGCAAAGTTGTTGAGTGTATGTAGATTTTTTATAAACTTGAGCTGTGAGAAATTTCATTCACCACTTGCCAGTGACACAAAGTGTGAGAAGGTTCCTTAGGGCAACAGAAACATTAGGCACATTATCCAGGAGCTTTTGTTGTGATATGAAGAGATATACTCCTTAGGGTAGCATAGACTTTGGAAGTCTCTGAGCTATTGCTAAGTTCACAGCACAGATCTTCAGCATCAATATTGTTACATGCTACCCCAGTCTCAGAGCAAGGGTGTGAGATTCCAGGAGTACCATGTGTATTTACCAGGGTCTGTGTTTCCTTTATGACCATGAGGCACAGAGGATACTGTAGTGTCTTTAGGATATATGGTTTATTTACACATATATACAACCTAAAGCCTATATGAAGAAGTCTACAGTATTATTCTCCAGGAGGTTTCTGTTCCTCTCCAGACTACAGCCCATCAGCCTAGCAGCAAAAAACCATGTCTATCTGACCCCTAACTTCCTCCTGTCAGCTTGCATCACAACTGTTCCTCCCAAGCTTTCATTGTTTCTGCCTTTTATAACACCGGCCAAGGCCCCACTCCTCTGATATGCTAATGGATCATTGTTGCTAGACCATCACCTCAAAGGAAACCAGGCTGATTCCAACACCTTTTACACTTGTTGATTCCACGGGTTTAGGGATGTCTGACACACAGGTCAGCACACAGGGACTGACTTAATTAGCCATCTCACATGCTAATTTCATAGAACTAACAGCGTCTAACACATGTTTTAAGACAAGCCAGTCTGACATGCCATTTTAACATAAATAAATCCCAACATTTACTAAACCCAGGCATTTAGTGCCCTCAAACTTATAACATCGTTGTTTCCATTGTGCATCAATGATTTTTCCAAATTCCTGCAGACCTTAAGTACACCTTCAGCAGATTTTTAAATTGACACTATATATATCATACAGGAAGCCAAATAGGGAATTGCATTATTGTAGCTGTTGGAATCTCTCTTCAACAGATTATATGGCCATTTTGAATAGTAGAAACCTACTTAGAATTTCTGCTTTTTTGCAGTGCCTCTTCTTGGGCCTCATACTCAAACTGCCGTATCTCATTTTTTTAACTTGTTCTGTTTCAGAGTTTGGTAGTATTTCTGGCTGCTTTGTATTCTCAGTAGCATCTATCAAAACTTGTTGACAACCTTCATCACACCTGGAGCCCACAAGGTAATTATTGGTCACTTGCAATTGGCTTGTAGCTGAATTTAAATCAGCTTCCTTATTTTGTAGTAGCTTGTTTGTAAAGGTTGACTTCAAAAAGGATGTGTTAGCATGTAACAAGTTTGTACCACAAACTTGACCTTACAAATTATACCTATCAGTTAACCGCCTTTGGGACAGGAAGTTGCTGAGAAAGGAGGAAAAGGAGAAGGCTTTGTCTCACCACCCGAATTTCCTGTCCCCCACCCCAGTTGATGGAGAAATGGTGTGTTTGCATCATGTGATGTGATGGTGTGGGGCGGGGCTCACCTGCCCCTCCCAATGTTTTATTCAAGTTGGCATTCCTGAGAAAGGGTACAGTAGGAGGAATGAACACAACACTGACATAGTTTCATTATTCTTTTAACAGCAAATTGATACACAAATATGACAACTCAAAGCTGAAAAAAAATGAGGATTGGAGAGAAACTGAAATTGACAGATTCTTCCACCCCTATTGCTATAGAGCTGCAATTTTACTTGGAGTAAGTCCCATTAAGCTCAGAAGGATTTCTGAATCAATATGCACAGGATCACCCTGTTTAAGGTTAAACAGTATTTGTAGTGGAACAGGTACACATGCTGCAAAGAAAATGAAACAATTTATTTCACTCGATCGCCCTCCTATTTATCATCTCATCTTTGCTTGCACATCCAGCTTTGATGCAGTGGCGTGTGCTAGATTAAGACATTAAAACTAGTCTAATTCCCTGCCAAAAAGCCCTCAGCTGCTAGAAAGAGCTATTTTGTTCAAATACTTTAAGAATCAAAAGACTGCTTGTAACTCAGAGAGATGGAATTTGTGACTGGCATAAATAAGTATTGAATCAAACTGTCTTTGACAGCAGTAGAATCCAAACACTAAGCCACCTAGTAATTGCTGAACCATCAGACTTAACACTGTTAGGTTGATTCAATTTTATGCACAAGTTGGCATGTGTATTATATGCCCGTAGAGAAGTAAAAAGGATTTAAGCAGATCTGAGATCGCAGGTGAGCTTGAATTCCACTGTGGCTCTACATTAAAGCACACCGCTGTGCTCACAAGGCATAAAAATAGTAAGTCCCATATTTATTTATGTTTTTATGCTCTGTGCATGTTATGGTAATTGATGCTTTATTCTGCTGTAATAGTATTGGGGATTATTTCTTAGGCTTCTAACAGGGTTCTCATTTTAGAATTCAATTCTCAATCTTCTGTGATTCGTAAGTCTTAGTACGTATGTACCACAAAGTCCCTCCAGATTTTCTCACCTTTCTGGGTTTTCAGAATAATGCATAATGATGTTTCCCTTTTATTTTGTGGGATTCATAAAATGCATGGCATTCATTTTTGATGCTGCCTTTTTCTTGTCACATCTCCACAAGACTTGACCCTTATGGACATGCACTAGACCAACCTTCTCTAAGCTGGTACCATCCAGTCCCAGCCAGCATGTGCTTGTGCTTGTGTAACTTTTGTGCTGTGTCATCACAATTTTCAGTCATGAAGGAAGCCTTTCCGTGCATACAAAAGCCTCCCCACTGCAGTAATTCACAGGGAGCCCCACTGTACCCAGGTTGCTTTCCTTATCTGGCACTATCTGGAAAGGGCTCTCTGGGGTTGAACCTACCACTAGGCAGCTTTTTATTAAATAAAAATAAATAGTTTTATTAACAAATAGAAAATAAGTCAATGATTGTATGTGCAAAGATATTTGCATATCAGCCCCAGAAGCCAGACTGTCAAATCCCATACATTCCTCCTGGTAACATTCAAGGGAACCACAATTTCACAGTGTCCTGTGGCTGTGCAGTATCTACTGAGGTTTTGAGTGATTGTAATAAGCTCCACCAGGAACCTACCGTCATATTCTTTTGTTCTTCCATGACTGGGCAGGCAGTGATGACAACCACTGCACACAGGGCTATAGAATGTACCAAGGCATATAGCTGGTTGGGTGGTTGCACGTAGGGTTGCAGTCAATGAAAGTACAAATTGTATCCAAGCTCTCTTCATGTTTGTGTGTGAGCTAAGCTACTCGACCAACAAATTTTATAGCTGGGGTGGTTAACCTACTGTTGCTCAACTCCAGCTTCCACCAGTCCCAGCCCACATGGCCAATGGTCAAGGATGATGAGAGTTGCAGTCCAACAATATCCAAAGGACACCACATTGTCTACCCCGTGCTACCTTTTGAATGCAGATCCTTGTATCACCTCAGCAAAGTGGCCCTAAAATGATGCTACACCTCTGTTATTGGCCAGTGGATCTCCCAAGCCATCTCACAGGAGATCTCCCCAAAGATGAGGAGTGGGATGTGAATTGCTTGCTTAAAGACTAAACATTTGACTTTTTAATTTTGTTTATGGTGAATACTTTCTGTAAGGATAGCTTTGCCTATGATTGAAAATAGTTAATGGGGATGGGGATAATGATTGCTAATTCCAGGAAAGGAGAAATGCTTCAGCAAATAGCTAACCATGAATCTCTCTGTATTTTTGTCTTCTGTTTAAGCAATCCATTTATCTTCTTTTCTAGGACGAACTGTAGGCCTTATCTAGCTCTAGGGACCAGATCTCCTTTCAGGAAAGGGTGGTGTAATGAGTTTGGGCTGACTTGATTACTATGAGCAGGCAACCAATGAAGGACTTGAATAGCAGCAAAAATAGTCATGATAGATGGGAATCTCTTTCCAGCCTATGGAAGAGAATACCTATCAAAGTTTGAAAGATGACACCCTCTAGCTTAGGGGAAGGGCAGATAAATTGTTTGGAGCCAGATTTCCAGATTGAATTTAGAGAGACAGGGGGAAAGTGAAAAGTTTTTAGCTGTGGTTAGCTAAAACTTGGATGTGACCTTGGAGCTGATTGAAACACATTCTCTTTGTGATTGCAAAGCAAGATCAGAGGCTCTGCTACCTACTTATAAGGGTCTTATTTGCTTCTACTATGCTCTCCTTGAATATCTGTAAATATTGTTCTTTTCCAGTGCAGCCTCATCCTAAAGAACTAAACAATCAACAGTGCTACCAGACTTCTCACTGCTCTGGGAGGTGAGGCTAAAAACAAACACACACCCATAGAAGAATGGAGCACTCCAAAGTCTTTTCTTCTGTCCTGCCTATGTAAATCCAACAGGTTGTTGGATGATACACAAGAATCTCCTTTGGCTTCCTACTCTTCCCTACCATAGGAATCTGAACATGGAGGGGAGGAGGTGTTGTGTAGACTCAGGCTGCAATCCCACATCTGGGAATAAGTCCCATTGGACTTAATAGGGTTTCAGAATATTTTTTTATTTTATAATATTTATATGCCACTTTTGGGGGCAGAGTTCTGTAAAAGGTGGCTTACAAACAATAGAAAACTACAGTATAAAAATCGGTACTGCTTAAATCAACGATAAAAAAAGAACTACTCAGGCGAGGCCAGTGAGTACAAAGCAGTCTTTAAGTCTGCAGTATAGCCACCTGCACCAGCTTTACAGGGAGGGATTTCAAAAGGTGTGGAGCCACCACAGAAAATCTCACAATTAGAAGGATTGACCTGCCCAATTAGCCTGATTAGCAAAACAGATAAGCAGTAATGCCTCTTCATTTTTTGTTTTGAAAATTACAAGGATTGCATTAGCAGTGAAAGACTCCCTGAAATGCTTCTAGCTCAGAATGCTAGCTCTGCATATAATTGTTATATTTGCATATACTTTAAGAGAGGTATATTGGCCCAATATATTTGTCTGTTTAGGAGGCCCGATGATGATATATGTATTGTTCATCTTGTCATGTGGATTATTTCTACTCCTAGAAAAATGACTAGGATTTCTGCTATCAAATTTATTATGAAAGAGGTAAGACTGCTCCTCTCTTTCCCTACCTAAGAACTAGAATTAACATTGGACAGGAGATAAGAACATAGAAAATGGAATACTGGGCAAGGGGAGAATCTGCTCCTAAAATAAGGCGATGCAGTATTTTGCTCCTGCAATTGCAGTAATACCAACCTCTTTTATATCCAGTTTTGGGGAAAAAAGAAAACAGTAGCATCCAAAACTGCTTTATAGAAAATGTAGCTGAGCAGTGCCTTTCCTAATCACTGTTCTTAAGGCTGAGCAGCAGAAAAAGGTGAACAAAGAAAAGGTAAAAGAGGAACTGCCAGGCTGGGTATTTGATATACAATCCCAGGCTGCTCAGACCCAGAATAGAAACTAATTTCAGTGTTTCAGATAGTGTGTCAACACAATAACCCAACTTCTCATTCAACTTTGCTCCTGTGTAAGTAGTAAATAATGGCACATGTTTCCTACCCAAACTTATGCTACAGCCATAGCACAGTAAACACCGGGATCCTATCTGTATATCACATATAATGCTAAAAATTGTTTACAAATGATACAGCTGTCTTTAAAAGCTATTGGGCAGTCATCCCGTGCAAAAAAAGACTGCTTATCTAGAAGACATTTCAAAGAGCAAGAAGCCTGACATTTTGAAATATTGACAGGTGTGGGGATTTTTTTGTTATTTTTTTTGCTTTCTAATTTTGATGGCTTTTCACACGAATTACATACAGCAGCCCACAAAGGTCACCACAGTGTGTAAAATCTGTTTCTTTTCCAATCCTCACTTTGACGGACTGGTTCTCAGGGATTTGACAGCTTCACTTTAGAAATGAAGATAAAATTGTTCCTCTGTGCCAGGCTCAGAATATAGAATCAGATAAAGACCCCCTTGCCTCCTTGGCAGCCTAGATGTTAAAATGCTCTGAGCCTATAATCTTAAACTTGGAATAGTTGAGTTACTTTGCAAAGAAAGAGACATGAGTCAGGAAAAGTGTTTCAATGGATAATATGAAGCATAGAAGTGTAGAGATGGAAAGCACCACAAGGTTTATCTAGTCCAACCCCCTGCAGTGCAGGAATCTTTTGCCCAACATGGGACTCGAACCCACAACCCCGTGATTAGAGTCTCATGCTCTACTGACTGAACTATATCAGAAACAAGCAAGCCAACCAAAAACACAAAAAGGTTATGTTTTTATTTTTCTCCGTTTACTCTGCAGTTTAGTAGAAATATTTGCATGTGCTTAATTTGTTCTGCTACATTTAAAAAACATGAAAACTGCACTCTTTGGGAATTGGAATGAAAGCTGGTATTGAAATCCCTGTAAGATATAAGTAATGACTATATAATAACATAAGAACACAAGAATATCCTCTGGATCAAGCCAATGGCCCATCTAGTCCAGGATCATGTTCTCATAGTGGCTAACCAGATGCCCGTGGGAAGCCATGGCTCAGATGATGAACACAAGAGCACTCTACCTTTCTGTGGTTTCCAGCAACTACTAAGCCCCCCTGATAAATATTTGTAGGTAATAATTGCGGCTTATTGAAGGGTAAGTGCCTGACTTACTATTAGGTCCTTGGGAAACAGGTATTAAAGTATGGAGGTGCAACTCATTACTCCAGCACTTTGAAATAACTGTCTGTATGGACTACAAGAGACATCACCTTGCCAACAAAGGTCCGTATAGTTAAAGCTATGGTTTTCCCAGTAGTGATGTATGGAAGTGAGAGCTGGACCATAAAGAAGGCTAATAGCCGAAGAATCGATGCTTTTGAATTATGGTGCTGGAGGAGACTCTTGAGAGTCCCATGGACTGCAAGAAGATCCAACCTATCCATTCTTAAGGAAGATCCAACCTATCCATTCTTAAGGAAATCAGCCCTGAGTGCTCACTGGAAGGACAGATCCTGAAGCTGAGACTTCAATACTTTGGCCACCTCATGAGAAGAGAAGACTCCCTGGAAAAGACCCTGATGTTGGGAAAGATGGAGGGCACAAAGAGAAGGGGATGACAGAGGACGAGATGGTTGGATAGTGTTCTTGAAGCTACCAGCATGAGTTTGACTAAACTGCAGGAGGCAGTGGAAGACAGGAGTGCCTGGGGTGCTCTGGTCCATGGGGTCACAAAGAGTCAGACATGACTAAACGACTAAAGAACAACAACAATGGACCACAAGGTGTACTCAGAGCCAATGTAGTGTAGTGTAGTGGTTAAGAGCAGTAGACTCATAATCTGGTGAACCGTTTTCACGTCCCCGCTCCTCCACATGCAGCTGCTGGGTGACCTTGGGCTAGTCACACTTCTTTGAAGTCTCTCAGCCCCACTCACCTCACAGAGTGTTTGTTGTGGGGGGGGGGGAGGAAGGGAAAGGAGATTGTTAGCCGCTTTGAGACTCCTTAAGGGGAGTGATAAAGTGGGATATCAATCCAAACTCCTCCTCCTCCTCTTCCTCCTCTTCTTCTTCTTCTCAGCAGCAGGCCATATGGTGGTCCAGAGTAATGGTGCTGCCCTCCTAACACCAGTATCACTGCAGTTTATGTGGGCAGCGCAGGCAACAGTGAGGTTGGGCTGCACAGACACGGTTCCAGCTTCACCACTGCCTTGGAGCTGGGTGGCAGAGTGGACCTATTTTCCAGATTTGTCTATTCACTGAAATAGATCCATGGAGCCTATGCAGCTGAAGCTGCCATTGCACATTACAAGTACAGATTAAGTATATGATTGGATTTGTGACCATGCCAAGATTCCTCTTGCAGCCTTTTATCAGTGCACACATCAACACCTGTAACACAGAGGAGGGTGAAGGATGGAAAACAAGGAATGGTGCTGAAAGCTGTGACAAACTGCACATTCGCAGTACTCTGTATAGAATTTGGAAATGAAACATATAAATGGAGGCTCTCTAATACATCAGTTCCACTTTAGAAATAAGAACTCCCAAAGTTCAGATTCTATTTATTTATTTACTTCATTAAATTTATACACTGCTTGATTGCGAAAAATACTCAAAGTGGTTTACAAAAATACAAAGGGATAAAATTGAGAAAATTCATAATCTCTGCTTTGGGGCAGAGATCCAGAGCCCCTCTCAGCCAAACAAGTAGGAGGGCCTCAAAGTGCAGCAAGGGTGCAGCTTATCATCTAGAGAACGCTGCTGGAATGGGCAGAATGTAAATATATATATAAAAAATAATGAATACATTTAATGGGTTGGGGGCAGGCTCAGGTCTAAGTCAAAAATTCTAAAAAGTTTAGAGTCTATTATTATCTAACAGCACCACTGCTTCCACTGTCAAAAGAACTCCTTTGTTAATGGAAGGTCACTTTTGGGTTCAACCCAGTAAGCTATATTTTCCCATATTTTGTTTCCTCAGCTGTCCGGGGTACCAGTAGAATGGAGATACATTTCAAAAGCATTAAAAATGGTGCACAATGCTGTCCTAATTATACGTAAGTGTGGGGATGGACTACAGCCACCCTCCCTTAGAATACCAAATTTTTCAACCCTAGAAAAGTCCAGTGAGCAGCTGGAAGACAAAATAAGCTAATCAAGTAACATGGCAGTTCTATTTATTTTACTCAAGTAATTTATACTACCGTAACATTCCAGAAGCATTAGACTGATAAAGGATCTCTGTTTCTCTCCTTTCCTGTCGTGGTACATTGTGTTACTGAAGGACAACTAAGCTGAAGTGAGTTGCCAGCCTTCGTGTTACATCTTAATATGTGATGCCTTCCTAACTGCAAATCTCACAGCTAGCATCTCACTACACTGCCCATTGCCTCAGAACAACAGAATGTATTTCTGTGCCGAGAAGAGTGCATTCATTTCACTTGGAAAGGACAAAGCACTTATCCTTGATTCCACTCAGCTAGGCTAAGTTAAATTAAAACTACTCAAGCATCTCAATAAGTTTTTCCTTCCTGCTCCTTCTTCTAGAAGCATGTTTCCCTATCTTCTGAGAGTGGCCCTGGAATGAGAATTAGAGGAATGCTTTATTTGTACATTTGGGGAAGAAAAAAGAAGAAGAAAAAAGAAATACTTTTAGAGTTTCATCCCAGGCCCCTTTAGAGTCACCGATCCTGTGTTTCTACTAAGGATGGAAGGATCTGTCAATTCCACTTTTTTTTTGGTTTCTCATTTTTCTAATATTAAATTCACTTCTCCGCATTTCAGCTTCAATGTGCAATTTAAATGCAAAAATCATGAGAATTCTTTAGCATATTAGTGCAAATTTCTTCTAATAATACATTTTACTGATGTATAATTTTTGCAAGCAATTTCTCCTAATTTAATGCAATTTTTGTATGTCGTTTTAACTAATCTATTCATTTTTATGCACATCTCCCCCTAACATGCATTTTTTGCAAACACAACTCGGTTGGGAATTGCATTGCAAAATTCAGATAAGTGCAAACTTCAGAGGGCTTTTGTGTTTCGGTTCTCGTATCGTTTTGGAACATATGGATTTCATAACACTGAATAGCTCTCCCTTCTCTAGTTTCTGCCCAATCTGCTGTTCTGAGCTGGAACCCTGGCTCAGTGGTAGGGCACATTCCTTGCATGCAAAAAATGCCATTCCTGCCATCACTAATAAAATAAAACAATTGGGCTGTGTAAACAACGAACATTTAAATAACACGCCTTCACCAAAAGAATCCTGGTAACTTCAGTTTGTTAGGGGTGCTGTGCAGAGTGAACTACACTTTCCAGAATTCTTTGAGGGAAGCCTTGTGCTTCAAATGTATGGTGTGTATGGAGCCAGTTGAGAAAATAATCTTGTTAAAAGAATCAGGTAGTAGCAGGTGGGAAAGAACTCTGAGAGCCTGTAGAGTTCCTGCCAATCAAAGTAGACAATATTGGGCTAGATGGACCAATTATATACTCCCTCCTGACTGGAAGGAGGAAAAGGAAAAAGCAGAGCAGCAAATCACACAATGATGGAACATTCTCTTCTGCAGACAAGGAATGATCCTGTCTGTTTGTATTGGGAGTACAGGCATCCTTCCATTTACATGGGGGTTACATTCCAGACTCATGTGTGCATAAGTGAAATCATGAGGAGCACCCTCTAAACACCCTTTAAACACCCTATCTGCTGCTCTCTCTTCAATCTGTACCAAAAATACTGTATCCAAAAATATCCACAACTAGAATTGAAGCTCTGGAGCTGGCAGGAGGCTAGATGATGTGCAGGGAAGTGGCTGCCGCTGCTGTGCTACTGCACACACCAGCTGCTAGGTGGGGAGGCTGAGCAGCATAAAGAAAGCCCCACTGTGCCTCTGGTCTCTTCGGCGCATCCTCCACCCTCAATGACAGCCTCTTTAGGCTCCATGGAGGGTCTCCTCATGCGCCACAATATTTCTCCCACCATTTGGATTACAAAAAGTTGGATTACAAAAAGGAGGATAGACACTGGAAGTTTTAACCACAAGCCTTCAGCACTTCACCCAGAGGAGCAGATTTTATTTATTTATTTTGCCTATGTTTGGATATAATTTGATTCTATTTTGTGGTTTCCAGGTGGAAAAATCTAAATTGGAAACAGAATTGTTAGAATCCAAAACTAAGACTTTGTCAAAAATGTATAACTTGCTGCTGAAATGGAATACTCAGGATGAGACAGTTAAATCTGTAATGATTAAGTGGGCACAAGACGTTGGACACAATATTATGTTTGCTGACTGGGAACAGATTGGAAAAAAAATTAAGGACTACTTACAGAAATATTGTAAAATTAAGGAATGTTGAATGATGTTGGATTGAAATTGAGTGGTTTCTAGCTGTAATGATATAAAGGAATATGGAAGAAAAAAAGGGTTTGGATAGAAAATAAGGTGATATTATAAGCTGTAATGCTTTAAATTAAGGATTTGCTGAACAAATAATTTGAAAGGGAATACAAGAAGGGGAGGTATGAGGAGGTCAGAGAAATATGTTATTGAAAAGTTTGTATCATGAACTATATGTCTTTTTTAATCTTTTTGTTTGTTTTTTGTTCGTATAAAAAATTGAAAATCTTAATAAATATCTTTTAAAAATATATATAATTTGATTCTATTTTGAATCAAGATGCACAGATTTTAGCCAAAATTGACAGGATTGTATGTTATAGTGTACCCAACAGCATTAGAATGAAAATATGTATTTTTAAAACACATTAGATTACCCATTTATAAATCTCATTATTTTCAGAATTCATGAGCAATGTCGGGTACTCTTTACTTGCTTAGCAATAGTTTCCTGGGATAGGACATATGGCAGCATCATGTACACTTGGTACCCAGAGTGGGGGGAAATGTCAGCGGCATGCCAGCTTTCCCCTTTAGAAATGGAGGCAGGTTAGCCCACCAGATCCACACTTGAGAAATGCTAGGTAATTTCTATAATTTAACATGTTGTATTTCTAACTTTCCATGGCACAGACTAATCATCAGTTTCCTGAGCTGGTCAGGTCTGCATTCCCAAGTAATAAAAAGTTGCATTTTCCTGGGTACATCGTGTGCCTTTCTGTTCTCCTTCCTTCCAGCATCCCTTTAAGTATAATAACTTACAAGATCACAGACCTGTAAAAGTGATTTGTGTTCCCAGCCCTCAGCTATGTTTTTGATCATTGAACAAATCTGGGTTCTAACTGAGCATCCCCAGTTAAATGTTTTATAATCAGGCTGGACCTAGGCTCAGCGCGGTAACTTATGAGCATGTCAAGACTCTCGACACTTGATTCATGCAAGTAAGGAGGATTTATGCCAAATGGCTGAAACATAGATCAGCTCAAGCAGTGATGAGAAACATTTGGCCTGCAGGGAAGACTCCGACAGACTCTGCAGAGAAAGTAATATGAATCTAATATTGGTCTGAATGAAGGACCGGAATACATTTGCTGATGGCATTACAGAAGGACAATCTGGGAGTACATGTGGAGTTTTTAAAAGGCTGAACTTGAATGAAGAACGCACGTCATGATTTGAAACTTAGTGACATCACCTTAAGAGAAAATATTATGAAAATGATTTATAGGTGGTACATAACCCCAGTCAAGCTTGCAAAGATTTACCATTTGCCTGATAATAAATGTTGGAAATGTAAAGAAAAGGAAGGTACATTTTTTCACCTTTGGTGGACGTGCCCGAAGATTAAGGCATTCTGGGAAATGATCTATAATGAACTTAAAAAGGTATTTAAATATACCTTCACTAAGAAACCAGAGGCTTTTCTCTTGGGCATTGTCAGCCAAGGGGTGTTAAAGACGGATATAACTTTCTTTATGTATGCTACAACAGCAGCTAGAATACTCATTGCAAAGTACTGGAAGACACAGGATCTACCCACACTGGAAGAATGGCAGATGAAGGTGATGGACTACATGGGCTTGGCAGAAATGACGAGCAGAATCCGAAATCAGGGAAGAGAAGCAGCGGAAGAAGAATGGAAAAAGTTTAAGGACTATTTAAAGAAATACTACAAAATTAATGAAAGTTAGAATGATGTTGGACTGGAAAGTAAATGGTTACTATTAGCAATGGTTAAGACAAGGAGAATAAGGAAGATTAGCTTAAATTTAAAGTAAAGTAAGGGAAGATTTGCTGAGTAATTGATTAGAATTTGGAATACAGAAAAGGGAGGCATGAGGAAGTCGAGGAAGAAAGGTTTAAGAAATTAGGATATGAAATGGTACTTGTTTTTTGTTGTTGTTGTTTTGTTTCTGTTATTGTCTGTTTATGTATTTGTCGTTGTTATGTATTGATTGTTTGTGTGGTTATAAAAATTGTTTAATAAAAATATATTAAAATGAATGGGTGGTCCCGGCCCCAGCTAAAGGACTCCGGGTCGGCTGCGTGCCGGAGTCCTTTGGCTGGGGCCGGGACTATTTATTCATTTATCTCATGATCTTTATATACCATCTGATTGTTGTTGTTGTTTTTTAAAAGAAAATGTCTCAAAGCGGTTTACAGAACAGATAAAACAATAAAATCATTGCTAAAAAAAAAAAAAGAAACTTAGTGACATCAGGGGGCAAGATGAGGCTGAGTAAGAAGGGGTGGAATGCCCCTTGATACTTCATCTGG
The DNA here is from genome assembly GCF_027172205.1 of Podarcis raffonei. Taxonomy (NCBI): domain Eukaryota; kingdom Metazoa; phylum Chordata; class Lepidosauria; order Squamata; family Lacertidae; genus Podarcis; species Podarcis raffonei. The sequence goes on from NC_070610.1 coordinate 53,479,429, forward strand.
AGTCCATGGGTTTTCTCAGTTGCTCCTTCCGTAACCAGCTTAATAGGGCGAATCCACACCATTTGTGTATTTCCAAATGGACATGTGTATTTCCAATGCACATTTAAAATGCATGACTCCCTGGATTCCCACAAGAAACCTGGGAACTGTAGTTTGCTACGGGTGCAAGGACCTGTGGCTCTGTGAGGGTAAAACTACAGTTCTCATGATTCTTTGGGGGAGATGATGGGAGTTGAATATGCTTTAAATGGATACTGCCCTCAGTATCTTCCTTCCCAAGGAGTTAGCAGTTGTCTAAATTAACATATTATTTATTTACTGTAAGAGCTTTTATATTCAATCATTTCCCCAGGGCTTTTAACAAAAAGAACAAAAATAAATGATAGTATTTTTAAAAAAGCTAAAAGCCACAAAATTATATATGCAACATAGAACAGTTGGTGGGATTTACATTGTGTCTTAAAAGCTCATGAAAACAAAGCTGTATTTGCTTTGGTCTCAAAAGGATAATAAAATACATGCCTGCTACAACTCTTGGCTGTGGGAAGCATTTCACAATTGAGATGCCACCAGTGAGAAGGCACTGCTCTCTGATAATCACCCTTCTCATCTCAGATCGTGGGGGCACCTCTACTGAAAATCGTAATGTAATTTTTGGTAGATACAAATGGAGACAGGTGCTCCTTCCATGTACCAGGGTCCTAAGTTGTGTGTGTGATCACCACTATGCCTTCCACTTGCTCCTCTTTATTAGTAGGAAATCAACCCTATTTAAGGAAAGCATTGTTTGGGGATTCTTAGGTGGTCTCACCAAAATAAGGGCACAGATTTGCATAAAATGTGCTAATCTGTAGCTAATCTATAGCTACAGATGAAAATATAGAAATAATTCCTCTACGTGGATGAACCCTAGCATGACTTCCCTCTGGAAGTTGCATCTCACCATAGTGGAGAAGACTGGAGCCAACTTCAGGGGACTGTGCATGCTTGGGCACCCACAATAATATAATTGTGGGGGCCGGGCACCCACAAAGTCAATGGAAATAGCCATTTCAAGCATTTGAATTCTGTCCTCTGCAGCCAGTGAGCAAGGCATCCTTTTCTGGGGGGTGGGGCTTGGGCATAAGTCCCTCCCCACGGAAAAGGCTGCCTCACTGGCTGTGTGATGTCTCATGCACTATGTGCATGCATGAGGATGTGACATCACACAGCTGCAGCGGCAGGCACCCACAATCCTAAGGGTGAGAAGGCACCCCTGCTGTGAGCAGGTGACCTGTTTGCGTCCATATACAAACTTATTATTGATAGGCAGCTTCAGGGCTCCTGTTCATTCTTCATCTCATTTCTTGTCTTTATACTGGATTTGGGATTAGACATCCCTTCAAATAGTGGACTGTCTTCTGTAGTGTAGGGTACTCTAGACGCCATAAGCACGGCTAAATGCTAAGTAGTACTACTCGTGCTATGACCTTGCATGAGGAGAAAAGATTCCCCAAACAATGACTCCATTGCCGAAACAAAATAAAAAAATTCCTTCCAGTAGCACCTTAGAGACCAACTAAGTTTGTTATTGGTATGAGCTTTTGTGTGCATGCACACTTCTTCAGATACCAATGACTCCATTGATCATTCTGGGGAACCCCAGTAACTGACTCCTCTCAATATTACTCCTCAAGAGGTCCACATGAATCTTTAAAAAGCAATTCAAGGATTGTGCTTAATTCTACATTTCAGATAACATGCAGGTTACATCTCACATGGTGACATGTGAGTTACTTTCATTAGAGAGTGACAGAAATGGGTTCACAACACAGAATTCATATGCAAATGCCTCTTGTTGCATCTTGTAGCATAACATCAGCACCATTCTAAAACCAATGAATATAGTCCCAATGGACTAAATTAACTACTTTTCTTATACTTTTTCACTAAGTAGCTTTCTGTCAGGTTCTGCACTAACCTCAGAAATTTTAAGAAACAGATTTGACTAAAGCAGGTATTCCACCTCATTTGATAAATAACAAGGGAGCCTATGCTTATAAGCTAAGGCCTATTCCTTAATACCCCTTACTTTATATGTCATCTTGTATCAAAATTATTGCTTTCAGAGCTTCAAGCCTGAAAATTTAACATCACAAATCTCATTCCTCCTCAATAGACTGTCACATTGATGAACATCTTAGCCATAGAAAGTTAATGAAGTAATTTACCAGCAGCGGAAAAAAAGTTTCACAAATGTGCCAACACTGTTCAGCAACTTTTTATACCACATGACAAATTAGAGCATAAAAAACTGCAATCCTAGGCCAGGGTTGTGGACTAAGAGAAATATATTTTTATTTTTATTTTTTTCTGCACAGAGATTAAATGCTTTCATTAAAAGCCTTGTTTCATTCACACTTTTCTGTTTGAGCACAGGAGCTCATTAATAGGTAGCACTGATATTAAATAGCCTTTGCAGTAAAGTGTCACATTCATTCATTTTTAATACTGACATTATTATTAGTCAGAAAGGAGATGAGCAAGATTTAAGAGATCTTGCCTGAAAGTGAGAGCCCCGTCACTACTCTGTTTCATTGTTGGAGGCTTTTGATTTAAAATGGAATATTATGCTCTCTCATTCGGGCCACTTATATGTCAAGCGTTATTTATATTTCTACCATTTTGGAAAACTGTTTACTATATTATGAAAGGGGGAAAGAGAGAGATCACTTCCAAGAGCACATTATAGTCATTGGCATTGAACAATGTGGGAGGGGCCTGAATGTATTATCCAGCCACATGGCTTTACCCTTTTACTGGAGCGAAGCTGTTTTATCATTAGTCAGAGTGAGATGATCACCCCATTACCAGCAGTGAATTAAGGTCCAACTGCCTATCTGGTTAACTTTTGTATGCAGAATGGGTGGAAATACCATCTAGTCCTTTGGCTCAGGCAGCAAAATGTTGTGGGCAGCTGAGGTGAACCACAAAATGATGCTCTCTCTCACCTCTAGGCCAGGGAAGAATTATTAGTAGTGGTTGTAGTAGCATTAGTAGTATATTTTTTTATACGACCTGTCATCAAAAGATCATAGGGTGGCTCACAAGATAAAAACACGAGATAAAAGCACAAAGAAATAGTTACAACAGAAACAAAACATTAACATAAAGAACAAGGAGGGAGTGGAGATATCTCTCTCTATACTATATTTGCACTATATTAGTTCATCATCATCCATTCTGAAGGAAATCAGCACTGAGTGCTCACTGGAAGGACAGATCCTGAAGCTGAGGCTCCAATACTTAGGCCACCTCATGAGAAGAGAAGACTCCCTGGAAAAGACCCTGACGTTGGGAAAGATGGAGGGCACAAGGAGAAGGGGATGACAGAGGACGAGATGTTTGGACAGTGTTCTCGAAGCTACCAACATGAGTTTGACCAAATTGGGGGAGGCAGTGGAAGACAGGAGTGCCTGGCGTGCTCTGGTGCATGGGGTCACGAAGAGTCAGACACGACTAAACAACAACAACAATACTTTCTTCCCTTTTGGCTGTCCTGGGTGGAAGCAGGGCAGGTGAAAACCAAATGCAATTCCCAGGGGAATGCACAGTATGCACACATGCAGCATGATCAGGACATGCACACCAACATTAAAAGCAGGAGAAGTAAACTGTTGAAAGACAATGAGGAAACCATTCTAAGTTCCATTAAGTGGAAATTAAAGTACATACAAAAGAGAGAGAGAGAGAGAGAGAGAGAGCTTCCCTTAAATTTGCCAGCAATTCTAGATTACTCAGCAAAGATTTAGATTCCTACCAACTGTTCTTCATATCACATGAGAGTATAGGTGAAGGTACCAGTAAGAAATGCAAAATGATTGCAAACCCAATACTAAGGAGAATATATCAAAATGAAAAACCATGCATTGCATTCTGAACAAGCACTGGAGATGGACTGGAGAATATCTGGCTTTGTAAAGCAGACCCACAAAAGTGTGAGGAAGCAGTTAACTTGATTTAGTGCCACTGAGAGATCAATCTGTTCTAATGTATTATTCTGTCACTGTAGATTGGTGGATTGATCACATTTTGACTGGTGCAGCACTTTACTTGCCAGCAAACACAGGCTAATCTGTCCACTTGGTTTCAACGGAGTACAGTCAGTAGGCACTAACTAGGTCTGATCAATACCAGCCTCAGCACCTCCCCCACCCCCACCCCAAGTAGAACTATTTGGTGCTAATTACATTTTCTGATGTAATTGTTAGAAATAAAGTAAAATGACAGTTCAATGGCAACAGAATTCAGTAGTGATGGCTCAAATAGTACACCGTGGTCGAGGACCTATTCTGGCTCTGACTTACCTGGCAGGCTGTGATAGTGATTTCATTTAGAAATCACTTTTGATAGACTGCTGTAGAACAGGGAAAAGTGATTGTTACCAAGGGGAAGTCTAGGGGGTGGTTCACAGAATTAAGCATGCCCTACAGTTCTTTTTGTTTGACAAAGATCAGTTCAGACACTTGTAATTTATCATTATTAGTCACTGGGTTTATTACTGAGTGAATATATTGCATGCATAACATAAGGAGAAAAGGAAGCAGGCTTACTGAGAAAAGACCCCTTCACCATCATACTACAACCATCTTTTAAAATATGAAGATATACATCAGGTAGAGCAATGCGTCAGTGCTTCTGGCTGTTAACCAGAAGGTTGGTGGTTCAAGCCCACCCAGGGATGGATGGACAGACTAAATGACCCTTGTGGGTTTTTCCAATTCTATGATTCTAACACTTAAATAAAAACACCAACTTACTGTTTCGTTTGCAACCCTCCGAAAAAAAATATCCATTAAAAATGATGCACCTTATGCTGCGGATTAGTTTCACCTACATTCATTCAATGAATCCCAGAGTTGTACAGGACTAAAAGACCATTAATTCAATCTTATCCTACAGAGCACAGAATTCCACCCTTATGTTGATTTATACACATAGTCTAAGTCAGAGAGCCCCATAGTCCAAGAGTACGTGAACTATATAATGGTGCAATGGGACCAAGCAGATAGCAATGATTCAAGCAAGTGAAACAAAAATATACAGTGGATTTAGCCACGTTCCTGGTGATCGGTGATCAGACAGAGACACATTATCAGCAAAACTCACCTACCAAGTCATCTGGAGAGAATTTTTACTTGGAATAAACCTACACCATCTGATATCCATAATCAAGGAGAAGCAAAAGATGAACAGGAATTAATGATTGTTATTGTGAGATCTTTCCTACCACTTAAGCCAGGCGTGGAGAACCTACGGGCTTCTGGATGTTGTTGGACTCCATCAGCTCCAGTCAGCATGGACAATGATCAGGGATTATGGCAGTTGAAGTAGAACACATGAAGGGCTACTGGGTCCCCAAATCCCCTGATCTAGGAAATGTTAGGGACTGGACTTTGGATTTCCAGTAGGAAAGGCCTTGCAACTTGCCTCCATTGAGCTACAGCTCCTGGTTCCCAACTCTATGCTCTTTTTCACCAGCCAGGTTTTTCTATAAAAACCATCACATGATCTATACCCAGCTTAACAATAACATCACACTTCTTGTTTACTTGTCACCTTATTTTTCAGACGCACAAACCCATAAAATGAATTTTCCTTGCATTACTATAAATCACACATTAATAAGTAATATCACAGTGAAGTAGAATTAATCATCTTCAGTATTAAGCTGCAATTAATATTAGAGGACTTGATCAGCTCAAACATTCAAAATTCGGCTAGCTACCTGTAAGCCTGAGTAGTGTCCTATGAATGATTTAGCACTTGGTGAAATCTTTTCTAAATCACCTTTGCATGTAATGAAATTGAAATGTACCCTATTCAAAGGAGAGAAATAATCATTAATTCCTCAACAGTTGCTGAGAGGAGATCAACAACTGCCACTGCATTTAGGTTCTACTTGTTTTCATGACTATATTGCAATTTGAGGACATAAGGAGAGGCAAATCTATCAAATGTATAGTGGCGCATCTGGCATTTCAGTTAAAAGATGGATTCAGTTGAGCTACAGTAAAAAGGGTAGGGGGAGTCCCAGATAACTTGAAGGGAATGTCCACATAACAGCTTCATGTTACTGATTTTAAGATTTTATACTAAGCTGGAAGGTTGAGAAGCAGAATCTATAAAAAGGAGACACTAATGTCTGGGGTGTGGGTAGAGGTTATTTTGTATTAAATGTTTAGTATTAAGTGATATACAAATAGTTCAAATACATACATACATACATACATACATACATACATACATACATTCTCCCGCCCAAGCAGCTCTCCTTCTGTGTTTTCTGGTTTGATGATTGATATACTTGCTGCATGCCTTGAGAACATCAGTGCCTGAAAATTACAGTTTACTATAAGCCTTTGGGGGATGCGGGTGGCGCTGTGGTTTAAACCACTGTGCCGCTTGGACTTGCTGATCGGAAGGTCAGCGGTTTGAGGCCCCGCGACAAGGTGAGCTCCCTTTGTTCATCCCAGTTCCTGCCAACCTAGCAGTTCGAAAGCACTCAGTGCACGTAGATAAATAGGTACCGCTCCGGCGGGAAGGCAAACGGCGTTTCTGTGCGCTGCTCTCGCTTCGCCAGAAGCAGCTTAGTCATGCTGGCCACATGACCCGGAAAAACCGTCTGCAGAAATGGACAAAAGCCGGCTCCCTCAGCCTGTAAAGCGTTCTGCCCTTGTACAATCATGGACTCACCATGCAAAGAACAAAAGTCCCCAAAGCATGTGATATACATAAGACACAAAAATAGGAAGATATTTTACTTGCTAAAGATATTTCCGGATGCAATGTCACTTTAACAGTTTTGGCTTGAGACGCAATTTGTAATTTACAATACTTCAGTGCAATCCTATGCATGCAGAGCCGGCTCCGCCATTAGACAGGCTGAGGCAGGCTTAGGCGGCAGAAGCCTCCAAGCTGGCCAAAATCACAGGAGATCTTGAGGAGATCTTGCCCAAAATTGGTGCCTTTGCTGGTGCCGCTTCTCGGACAGCAGCGGAGGCAGCAGGGAGGACAGCAAAACAGTGCTGGGAGCAGCAGTTATGGCAGCACCAGCGGCAGTGGCAGGGTAGGGCATGGCATGGCAGCACTTCCCATTTTGCCTCAAGCAATGAAATGGGGTGCACCTTCCCTTTATGCACGATTACTTGGAAGCAAAGACCAACCACTAAGTTAATGGGGCTTACTCCCAGGCAACGTGGCACAGGATTGCAGCCTTACTGTATATTTAGATTCCATTCATGTTCTACTCTCATACCCGAGAGTAAGCTAATTCAGCTTAATAGAATTTACTTGCATATAAGCATATTTCTGTAGTTTTGTATGTCTCACATTCTGAATTGAAATGGAACTGCTCATGGAATGAGTTCAGCTAGTTTATATTTATGGTTGTAAAAACAGACTACATTTATCTAAACCACTGTACTTGAAACCCACTGAGCTTTGACATTTTCAGTGTATCTCACTGGAAATACAAAAGGACCAATTTATATGGTGTTCCAGTTTAGCGGGAAAAATAGAAGCTTCATCTTTCAGTACTACTGAATCGAGGAATGATTTTCTTTCTTCATGCTGACCTGAGTTGGAATAAGGAGGACTTCTTTTGAGTCTCATGGCCCCTCTTGTGTTAGAATACAATCTTGTGTAACCAGTTGACAATGGGCACAGTCTAGAGATAGTTAGACTTGTGCAACACTACAGCTAGTGTATCATTGTCACCAAGACGGCAAGCTGTTTGGATTCTTTCTTACATTAGAAGTCATTTGTGTGAAGCAACTGACACATGATTTGCCCTAGTTTTAACAATTCTAGTAAATACCTGTTGTTGTTTAGTCATTTAGTCGTGTCCAACTCTTCGTGACCCCATGGACCAGAGCACCCCAGGCACTCCTGTCTTCCACTGCCTCCCGCAGTTTGGTCAAACTCATGCTGGTAGCTTCAAGAACACTATCCAACCATCTCGTCCTCTGTCGTCCCCTTCTCCTTGTGCCCTCCATCTTTCCCAACGTCAGGGTCTTTTCCAGGGAGTCTTCTCTTCTCATGAGGTGGCCAAAGTTTTGGAGCCTCAGCTTCAGGATCTGTCCTTCCAGTGAGCACTCAGGGCTGATTTCCTTAAGAATGGATAGATTTGATCTGCTTGCAGTCCATGGGACTCTCAAGAGTCTCCTCCAGCACCAAAAATCCCTAATTTACCATTATTTCAGTGGAACTTAGCTATCTCTCCTGCAGGGATAGTCCATGAGATGCCCTCTAGATGTTTTGGACCATATCTCCCAGCATCCCTGTTCATTGGGGCATGCTAGCTGGGGCTGATGGGAGTGGTGGTTCAAACCTTCTGGAGGACACCACTAGCAATGGGTGAATGTGTCAAGTTTGGTTTTTCAATCTTAAATTTAGTTCTCCATTTTTCCACATCATATAATCTTCATGAAAATTCAGCAGCCTTTTAGTGCAAATTTCTCTCTCTCTCTCTCTCTAACACACTCTCTCTCTCTCTATATATATATATTATATTATATTGGGGAACTAACTTTACAAAAATGTGTACATTAGGCAAAATTACATACAAACGTGTAGATAAGGAGAATGCTATACTAAAATGCTGCTGAATCATCTCTCTCTCTCTCTCTCTCTCTCTCTCTCTCTCTCTCTCATACACACACACACACACACACACACACACACAAACACTAAATCTTTTTGGTACCTTTCAATGCTCCTAAACAGTCTGATCAGAATGAACATTGCCCATTCATATGTAGAAGCTTTTTTGAAACACTCTCTCTCTCTCTCTCTCTCTCTCTCTCTCTCTCTCTGGCAGAAAAGAACTTCAGGAGGAAGTGGTGCTTGATTGCAATATGCCCTGGCATTATGGGCTGCATAATTAATATTCCAAAGAAGATAATTGTAGGCTTAAGTGGCATCCTTTCTTTATAGCAGAAACAGAGGGAGGGTAAGAATTGCTTGAAGCCCAGATTATTTAGAAGATTATTCCCTGCAAGTTCATATGACTTTCCCTGACCCCTGGCCCATCAACCACCCCACAAATAGCTAACAACAGATATTTTAAAAATCCTGAAATTGTTTTATTCGTTTATTCCAGTTTTCAGTGCCTGTTCTTTTAAAATTAAGCATCCACAATGAACATCATATTATTGGAAAAAAGCATTACAGAATGTTCGTCCATTTGGATATGAAAACATTTTGAGGAAGAACCACTGATTATATTTGGGATTTTAAAAAAAGAAACAGGTTCCAAATTTCTAGTCTTCTCTCCATTTGGTTCACCCCTCAGATATTAGATTAAATGAGCCCGTGGTTGAAGGCATACTGTATCTTCGTATAATACATTCCATTTCACAAATTATTTTTGCAACCAGCAATATACAACCATGCAGCAACCTGCTGCTAAAGATGACTGCCCACCAACAGACCATTAGCTATTCCGCCTTGTGTTCTACAGTAAAACATGCTGTGTAGGCGTGATTGCATTGGACGTTATTGGTATATTTGAATGCGAACTACCAAACCATGAAAAATGAGGCATCCATTGGCTATAAAAATAAATTAGAAGGCCCTGCTTTGCTGGCAAAGCCATTTGAGATCCACAGTTTATAACTATTCATGGTATCATTAACAGATGTCTTTGCTTGTACTGTGAGGTGTCTTACGATATTGCTGCATCCTACGGTACTTTATATCGAAAATGAATGCAAGCAACTTTGTTTTAGAATATAATAAAATCTGGCCTGATGTAGAGACCCTATGGGAAATTATACAATAATGTTACCTACATAACTAATTTTCTTCTTATGAAATCATGATTCCCATTACACTTTTAGAGCTATTCAAAGTATTGTTTAACATCACCATTTCCATGTTAATATCTCAATAAATCACAGAAATATAATACTTTATGTGAAAAGTGAGACATACCAGGGGAATCATAAGTTTTCTTTTCTAAATTAAAGTGGAATAAAATGAATGCTGAATGTACTCATGATATTCACTGGCACATAGAAGTTGTACTTCTTTGAGAGCTGAGCTGTAAGCTGCAGTCAAAAGAAATGTAGCTTTATTACTAGGTATCATGCTACCAGGAACAGAGTAGGTTTGTATTATACTCTAAGGGACAGGCAGAGCACAACTCTCCTTTAATGACTATTCAGCCGTTGGGGGGGGGGGATTCTTGAGCAATCTCTTCAAGAATCCTATAGTCTTCTAAGGTCCCAGTCATTTGAGATATAGAACTCTTGAATTATGGTATACGTTCACGCAAAGAGCATCTTCTAAGAACAAACATTGTCCTAGGAATAAACCTGGTTTCAATTTCCTCTGGGTTTTTATTTTTAATAGATGAAAAATATCACTGAAATGAAAACCATTTTATAATAATAATAATAATAATTTATTATTTATACCCCGCCCATCTGGCTGAGTTTCCCCAGCCACTCTGGGCGGCTCCCAATCAGTGTTAAAAACAGTACAGCATTACATATTAAAAACTTCCCTGAACAGGGCTGCCTTAAGATGTCTTCTGAATGTCAGGTAATTATTTATCTCTTTGACATCTGATGGGAGGGCGTTCCACAGGGCGGGCGCCACTACCGAGAAGGCCCTCTGTCTGGTTCCCTGTAACCTCACTTCTCGCAATGAGGGAACTGCCAGAAGGCCCTCGGCGCTGGATCTCAGTGTCCGGGCTGAACGATGGGGGTGGAGACGCTCCTTCAGGTATACAGGATCGAGGCCGTTTAGGGCTTTAAAGGTCAACACCAACACTTTGAATCGTGCTCGGAAACGTACTGGGAGCCAATGCAGATCTCTCAGAACCGGTGTTATGTGGTCCCGGCGGCCACTCCCAGTCAACAGTCTAGCTGCCGCATTCTGGATTAATTGCAGTTTCTGGGTCACCTTCAAAGGTAGCCCCACGTAGAGCGCGTTGCAGTAGTCCAAGCGTGAGATAACTAGAGCATGCACCACTCTGGCGAGACAGTTTGCGGGCAGGTAGGGTCTTAGCCTGCGTACCAGGTGGAGCTGGTAGACAGCTGCCCTGGACACAGAGTTAACCTGCGCCTCCATGGACAGCTGTGAGTCCAAAATGACTCCCAGGCTGCGCACCTGGTCCTTCAGGGGCACAGTTACCCCATTCAAGACCAGGGAATCCCCCACACCAACCCGCTCCCTGTCCCCCAAAAACAGTACTTCTGTCTTGTCAGGATTCAACCTCAATCTGTTAGCCGCCATCCATCCTCCAACCGCCTCCAGGCACTCACACAGGACCTTCACTGCCTTCACTGGTTCTGATTTAAAGGAGAGGTAGAGCTGGGTGTCATCTGCATACTGATGAACACCCAGTCCAAACCCCCGGATGATCTCTCCCAGCGGCTTCATATAGATATTAAAAAGCATGGGGGAGAGGACAGAACCCTGAGGCACCCCACAAGTGAGAGCCCAGGGGTCTGAACACTCATCCCCCACCACCACTTTCTGGACACGGCCCAGGAGGAAGGAGCGGAACCACTGTATGACAGTGCCCCCAGCTCCCAGCCCCTCTAGACGGTCCAGAAGGATGTTATGGTCGATGGTGTCAAAGGCCGCTGAGAGATCCAGCAGAACTAGGAAACAGCTCTCACCTTTGTCCCTAGCCCGCCGGAGATCATCAACCAGCGCGACCAAGGCAGTTTCAGTCCCATGGTGAGGCCTGAATCCTGATTGGAAGGGATCCAAATGGTCCGTTTCCTCCAGGCATGCTTGGAGTTGTTCAGCAACCACCCGCTCAATCACCTTGCCCAAGAATGGAAGATTTGAGACTGGTCGATAGTTGGCCAAATTGGCCGGGTCTAAAGATGTTTTTTTAAGAAGCGGTTTAATGACCGCCTCTTTCAGCGGGTCTGGAAAGGCTCCCTCACAGAGGGAAGCATTCACCACCCCGCAGAGCCCATCGCCCAGCCCTTCCCGGCTTGCTTTTATCAGCCAGGATGGGCAAGGATCAAGGAGACAGGTGGTCGGTTTCACTTGTCCAAGCAGCCTGTCCACATCCTCGGAGGTAACAGATTGGAATTGATCCCATGTAACAGGACCAGACAGAACTCTAGCACTCTCCCGCCCTGGCCCTGCTCCCACGGTGGAGTCTACCTCCTTCTGAATCTGAGCGATTTTATCTGCAAAAAACTTGGCAAAAGCATTGCAGGAGATCTTGGGGTCCCTACCAGGCCCCGGTGGTACAGGTGGTTCCGATAGATTGCGAACCACCTGAAAAAGTCTCCTGCTGCTGTTTTCTGCAGATGCAATGGAGGCGGCGAAGAAGGCCCTCTTCGCCGTCGCCATTGCCACTTGGTAGGCTCGACGTTGAGCTCTAACCCGTGTCCGGTCTGATTCAGAATGAGTTTTCCACCACCGGCGCTCTAGCCGTCTCAACGATTGTTTCATCACCCTCAGCTCCGGGGAAAACCACGGGGCTGTCCGGGCTCCATGCAATCGGAGAGGGCGCTTCGGAGCCAGACAGTCAATAGCCCTGGTTAACTCCGCATTCCAGCGTGCCACCAGGGAATCAGCTGAAAGGCCATCAACTTGGGATAAAGCATCCCCTACCACTCTCTGGAAGCCAATTGGATCCATTAAGTGGCGGGGGCGGACCATCCGAATCGGTCCCACCTCCCTGCAGAGGGGAAGGGTTGCGGAGAAGTCCAGTTGCACCAGGAAGTCGTGTTATATTATTATCCTCAATAAATATGGCTTTTGAAATGTGTTTATGGGAGGGTTTTTTGTTTTTTGTTTTCTTATTATGTATTTTGTGTTCTCATTTTGTATTTTTATATTGTAAACCACCCTGTGATCCTTGGATGAAGGGCAGTATACAAATTTAAATAAATAAATAGATTTATATGTTGTGAACCATCCTGTAATCATCAGCTGAAGGGCAGTAAGTAAGTAAGTAAATAGCCTCCACAGTTAATGCGTCAAAGTCAGCTTTTTTTCAGGGAATGCTGTAAATGAAATATCAACTCAATGTTAAGGGCAAGGGACAATCTGTAAGATGTTACTGTATATTGTAGGTGCTCCAAAGAAATTGGCTAAATTTGATAAAACAATCCCGCTCCAACCCTTTAGGGTTGTCAAATTTGCCACACCTTAGCCCCCTAAGAAGAGCTCCAGTGGTTTGACTCAAGGATGGAAGGGGGTAAACACACGAGGATTGATTGACCAATCAGGATGGGGCAGGAAGTACGCTTTATAAGCTGGCTCCATTCCAAACTCTCTGTTCAGTTTCAGAGTGATAACCTGCTCATTCTCTATAACAGTAGGACAACTATCATCCTGGGAGTGAGACACAGCTATAAGGGCCCCAAATACCTAATCCAACAATCTCTCTGCCTCTCTTAGACCTCCAAGCCAGATTTAAAACTTGGATGATGCCTTCCTAGAGCAGATTACTAAATATTCAAAAAGGAGATATATAGTAGTCTTGGGAGACTTCAACTACCCAAATATCCATTGGAATTAAAACTCTGCCAAGAATATAAGGCCCCACAATTTCCTCCCTTGCCTCACTGACAATTTCATTTCCCAGAAGGTGGAAGAAGCAACAAGGGGATCATTTATTTTGGATCTGGTTCTCACCGACAGGGAGTAAATTATCAATGAAGTGGAAATACTGGGAACCTTCAGGGGAAGAGATCATGTCCTCTTGAGTTTAATGATACAGAGGCAAGGGAAAGATTCACTGAGTTTAATGGAATTTACTCCGAGGTTTAGAATAGTCGCAACTTAAGGAGAGCGCAAAATATGGTCTGAAGCTCAACATCAAAAAACGAAGATCATGGCCACTGGTCCCATCACCTCCTGGCAAATAGAAGGGGAAGAAATGGAGGCAGTGAGAGATTTTACTTTCTTGGGCTCCATGATCACTGCAGATGGTGACAGCAGTCACGAAATTAAAAGACGCCTGCTTCTTGGGAGAAGGGCAATGACAGGCCTAGACAGCATCTTGAGAAGTAGAGACATCACCTTGCCAACAAAGGTTCGTATAGTTAAAGCTATGGTTTTCCCAGTAGTGATGTATGGAAGTGAGAGCTGGACCATAAAGAAGGCTGATCGCCGAAGAATTGATGCTTTTGAATTATGGTGCTGGAGGAGACTCTTGAGAGTCCCATGGACTGCAAGAAGATCAAACCTCTCCATTCTGAAGGAAATCAGCCCTGAGTGCTCACTGGAAGGACAGATTGTGAAGCTGAGGCTCCAGTACTTTGGCCACCTCATGAGAAGAGAAGACTCCCTGGAGAAGACACTGATGCTGGGAAAGATGGAGGGCACAAGGAGAAGGGGGCGACAGAGGACGAGATGGTTGGATAGTGTTTTCGAGGTTACCAGCATGAGTTTGACCAAACTGCGGGAGGCAGTGGAGGACAGAGGTGCCTGGCGTGCTCTGGTCCATGGGGTCACGAAGAGTCGGACACGACTAAACGACTAAACAACAACAACAAAGGAGCATGTTCCATTAAACTCAGGTTTACTTTTGAGTAGACATGTATATTTTTGCACTGTGACAAGGTGACCGAATTTTGACTTCCCTATGAACTTATGCGTCTGAAATACTCAACTTTCCTACAACAACTGGAGGTCCACAGACAGCTCATCACATGCAAGTAAGCAAAGGCAGGATGCTATAAGTGCTGCAAATGTCTTCCTTGTCTTCCTCTTCACCTCTCTTGTGACATCCAAATACCATTGTCTTGTCAGAACTGTCTTGTTCTGACAGCCTTTTCACCCAACAGTGGCGGGCAGTGTCTCCCACACAGTCACTCATTCCTCCACACAAGCAAGCTCTCTATTAGCAAGACTCGTAGATTTATTGCAGCATAAGCTTCAAGTCAAGGGACGCGGGTGGCGCTGTGGTCTAAACCACAGAGCCTAGGGCTTGCCGATCAGGAGGTCGGCAGTTCAAATCCCCGCAATGGGGTGAGCTCCCGTTGCTCGGTCCCTGCTCCTGCCAACCTAGCAGTTCAAAAGCACAAAGTGCAAGTAGATAAATAGGTACCGATCTGGCAGTAAGGTAAACGACGTTTCTGTGCACTGCTCTGGTTCGCCAGAAGCGGCTTAGTCATGCTGGCCACATGACCCAGAAGCTGTACGCAGGCTCCCTCGGCCAGTAAAGTGAGATGAGTGCTGCAACCTCAGAGTCATCCGCGACTGGACCTAACAGTCAGGGGTCCTTTTACCTTTACCTAAGCTTCAAGTCAGACAATGTGGACAAAAGTAAATCCTTAAGACTTTAAGTCTTAAGCTGCCACAAGAAGCTTTGTTGTATTTGGAAAAATTCCACCCTGTGGTATCCTTTCGCTGAAAAACCATGATGCTACGGCAAGGTCATGGGAAGGAGACATATCTTCTTTCGTGCTCCCTATCCATGAAAAATCTCTTGTTTGTGGCTTGTCTCATTGATAAAAGGGGTTGTTCAATATTTTCCAGGAAAGAAAGCACCATTTTCATTAAGACATTAATAGGCTTGGGGAGGGGGGTAAAATCCAGCACTTTGCCTAATGGAACATGAGCACTGCATATGGACTCTGTGTTTACTGTGTCTTGCATGTCATATTTTTCTCAATGTACTTTTAAGAGCTATTATTTTCCTCGCTATTGTGTCACTACAACAGCTTTCCTGTGACTTAAAAGAGATGTATTATTTATGCCTCATGTATCTTCAGCGGCAATGACAACTAGACCATGTACATTTTGGCTCCCAGACTTTCCCTGGCAAGTGAAGATAAATTTGTGAACCTGCATGAACACACCGGGCTTCCATGAAATTTATAGAAATTAATAGGAACCGCCACAAAACATTTGGAAACAGCTTTTCTATTCTAAGGACTGAAAATTAATTCTGTTCTACAGCCTGAAAATTAAAGCAGCATATTCCTCCATCTGGATTTGAAAATAAGAATTTTGAATAATAGCTTGTTGGGTTCCTTCTTCTGACAGAAGGAAATGTAATTATTCACAGATATATGGTGGTTGTATCCAACAGTGGCTTTTTGCAGAAAGCCCGTCCTTCATCCAAGGTGCAAGGCACCTTTTCCCTGTTGATTTTCCTTACCAGCTGCAGCCCACTGTGAAATGTCCCATAGTGTTCTGCTTTTCAAAGCAGTGAGGAGAGAGGTTGATGAAAATTGGGTACCCCACCTTGCACATGTTCATTTTTTCTAGTGCAAAGCTGCCATTGGGTACAAATCAGTCCTTCTTATTCAGGTCATGGAAGTACATTAGGTATCACAAGGAAGTAAACAAGCAGAGATATCCCAGTAGCTGGCAATGCTTATGCAGGATGGTTAATCTATAAAGTTACTTCCAGTTCCAACACCATCCAACAGTGGAAATCAGGGGTTGAGAACCTGGGGACCTTCAGGTATTGCTGGACTCTAATCTCCATCAACCCTAGCCCAATAGCCAGAGATGATGGGAATTGCAGTCCAGCAATATTTGGAGGGCCACAGGTAGCCTATTCTTCATGTAAATGAGCACAATAATCAGTTCTTTGCTACAGAAAGATTTAATTAGCTGTAACACATCATGCGCTTTTGTAGTTGTCTAACAGCCCAATGATGCCTGCATAATTGTGCTAAAGACAACCAGTTCTTCAGGGATCCTTCCTATGTAAGGGCTACTCACATAAATCAAGAAAGTCTCAGAGGGGAAGAATGATGTCCCATGTTCCTGTGCTCACAATGCTGAGGAAGGAACAGATAAGGAGTGGGTTCAGTATTTCTGTCCATTACTGTGTGTTGATCCATGCGTTTCAAACTGAGGAACATGGGAAGTTGCCTTACATAGGGACTGAAGCTTAGACCTTCTTCATGCCAAGCAGATGCTCTGACCTTTGAGTAGAGATGTTGCAGAATTGAATCAAAAATTGAAAAGGGAGCAGAAATCGCCACAATTTGCATGTTCAGAGATCAGGAACGGAAATCATGCAAGTGAATACATGAGGTATTTGCTAGTTTTTTTTGTTTTTTGAGTCTGTAAATGTTACACAAATAATTACATTGTTTTTCTCATTGTTTTTGATTATTTCCTTCCATTGAAATGCATTGAAATTGGTCACATTGGAAAGAAGCATGATGCTTGGCCATCCTACAAGGTCTTTTAAGAATAAATAAATGTCATTGAACCAATGTCCACCTACCCATGGGGAAGTGGCAACAGTACCATACTAGTAGGAGATGAAATGACATTTTGTTTCCCAGAAAAAGCACACTGCACAGTTCTACTTAAACCACACAGCTTGTGCTTGCTTAACAACCTGTTTCTCTCCCATTATATAAAAATTGTCATGCATGCATGCGTGCATGCATACAAAGTCCAAAACATGTGCAGCTTGGCTCAAGTTTAAAAGCTAAATAAGCAAAGAAAATTATAAAGACTAGGTTGCCCTTTTTAAGAACAGCTAAGAAATTTATCATTTTGTTTACACCTTTTAGCCTATACCAACACTAGGCTTGCATAGAGGTTTTTATTATTATTATTAATTCCTCCTGGAAATTCTCACAGACTACAAATTCTAAAAAGATGGCATATTAATGCTGATGTATTTCAGAGACATAGTGTGCAAGTGTAATAATGTCATTGCAGCAGCCTAATTGGGATCTAATAAAAAGATGCCATTGCAGCTCCACTGATACTCATTTTTCTCATGCTGGCATAAAACCCCAACAGATTCTTTTTAAGTGCAAGCT
Source organism: Podarcis raffonei (assembly GCF_027172205.1). Taxonomy (NCBI): domain Eukaryota; kingdom Metazoa; phylum Chordata; class Lepidosauria; order Squamata; family Lacertidae; genus Podarcis; species Podarcis raffonei. The sequence continues at coordinate 53,497,197 of NC_070610.1, forward strand.
CCATGTTGAGAAAATGAAAAACTACCTGGGGGGGGGGAGTAAAAAGGAAACCTAACAGGTCAGATAATGTCTATGGTCTCATGCAGTAAAGGGTGGTCTATTGGGATAAATGGGAAACTGCCCCACTAACCACAGCCAAAGTATGGATTGGGAAGAGCGGTTTGTACTGGGGAGAATTCCATGGGGCAAACAGAAAAGCCTAGAGTGCTGCATTAGGCCCCAGGGCCTGAGATTTCCTACCCCAGCATTAGTTGATAATGTTACAACACTTAAATTAATCATCTAAAAACAAAGCAAGCAGCCTTCCACTTGAAAGCTATTGGGTTGAACCGAGACCCGCCTGAGGAAATGAGGTGGATCAGGAAAAGGTACAAGGTGTGGAAGGAGGAGGTAAATTTTCACTAGTTTCTCCATCACCCTCTAGCCGCCAATCCTATGCAGTTTTGGAGGGATCACCAACCCACCCAGAACACATCTGGGAGCACAGGGGACTGCAAGTGGGAGGAATGGGGAAGACGGTTACAATTCCCTCCCCATCTGTGGGAGAATCCAGTTCATTGAGTTTTGTTCTGTGCAGCTCTCAGTCCAAGCCATTGTTTTTCCTTATATCCGTATGTATGCACATTTAGGCTGCAGTCTTGTACAAATTTATCTGGGAATAAGTCCTGTTGAATGCATTGGGTCTAACTTCTGAGTCAACATACATAGGATTGCACAGATAATTGATTGCTTAAATGATGAATCAATTAAAATTCATGTAATTATACCACCATGAGCTTACACTTCCCTGGAAATAAACACTGTAGTGGTGTGTGTGTAGCTATGAACAATAGGAAGACACCAGCAAATTTGACAAAATTTTAGGGTAGCTTCAATATTCAGCACCAGGCCTAGGCATTTAGGCTTGTTACTGAAAATATACTAAAATCCACCTTCCCTGAAGTGTTTCCATAAAGCATTTTTAAAAGGCAACTGAAAGGAAATAACTTTAGTAATTATGAAGTATCTGTTTTCACAAATGTTATTGTTTACTGCGTCAAAATGCCAGTCTTTATATATTCATTTGGAAATGATTACATTAATCCTTTGCCCATTATCTCAGTGAGTTTTCATATGATGAGTTGTGGAATTATTACATCTCAGATTTAATGAGCTCATTTTCTATGATAACATAGATTATCAGGTTCCCAGTCTCAGCAAACAGCACAACCCATTCAACATTCTACAGATCAAACAGAACTCCATTGTATAAGATGGAGAATGAAAAATATACTTGGAAACATGCTAACAGGTGCACTTCTTTGCATTTTTAAAATTTCATGTTTTTGATCTAAATTCAGTTTTCCATTTTATGAAGATAAATCGCCAGTTAGAAAATGAACTCAAGTAAGATTTTCCAGAATAGTGGGGGATTCAGCTGTATCACGGCCATAGCTTCACCTCTGGGGGAAAATAGGGGGCAGGGATACAGTGGTGGTAACCCAGAAGTGATCCCAAATACAGGAGAATTTAGAAGATATAACATGGGCATTGGCATGGATTTTCACATAAAGTGAAAAATAAGGCAAATTTTAAGGATTCCATGGTGTGGGTGAAACTTTTGGAGGATATTTAAGAGAAATAAAAAGATGCATAGTAGAGTATGGTTTACACTTAAAAAGCAAAAAAACCTTTCACCTTAATTTACAAAATATGTGAAAGATCTTATCCAAAGGAAGGCATTTAAGTATGAATTTTTACAGATATACATGTTTATATGCAAATTTGCCTAACATACACATTTCTTGCAAAGCAATTTCCCCTAATATAATGATTTTTTTGTATGTTCTTTTCATTAATAAATGCATTTGTGTACACACTTATCCTAGTGTATGTATTTTTGTAAACATTACTTGACTGAAAAACTGCACTGCAAAATTTGGATAAGTGGAAATTTTGAAGGACGGGTGTGTTTTTATTTCCATCTTTTTCCCAAATGTCCAAATTAGGTAAGATTGTCTTTAAAGACGGGTTGAATTGAATTTCTGTGAGCAATATGTACCTGGCTGAAGGTGTGAGTGTCTTGGGGATGTTGTCCTCAGATGTGTTGTGCCAAGATTCAAGAAAAAAACAAAGCAGCTGAAAAAATTGTTATACTGTACAAGTTTATCCCAATTGTCAAGGAAAGCAATGCCAAACAGCAAGAGGAGAAACACTGCATGGGGTGGGGGTGGGGAAGCATGCCAGTTTGATTTTATTGGACTTCTTATATGAGTCAGGTTTTTCATCTTTACTACTATTGTATAAAATAGAGTAGCTAGATGCTCTGTCATGTTCTCAGAGATTGCTTTTAAACATCTCTTGGCAGCCATCCATGCGCAAAATCAGTATTACAAGAAATGAAGCACCAAGTTACCCCCTCATAAAAATTTAGCAATGCCCCCAGGGAGGCATTGATGTTATGTGATACACACTTGAAGAACAAACCTGTGTTTTCTCTAGTCACATTAGCCCCTGTTTGAAGTGCAGCAAGATTGCAGTTGCAAGATTGTTAGATTCCCAGTGAATCTTTAGTTACACTTGATATGAGAAGCAGAAGTCTTTTTCCAATATTGCATTCCTGAACTTGCATCTCCTGAGTTAGTTGAGGATGTTGGGCAGTATTCATCACACTGGGGGGAAATAGACATCAATCTGAAATACAGATCTGGAGGAGTTCCTAAGTGAGAGCAGAAAGTCTGCCCATTTTGGACCTCCATCTGTTCTTCCGAATAGGACAAAAGCCCTGTTCTAGCATAAGGTTACCAGATGTCCACGTTTCCCGGGGACAGTCACTGGATTTACATATCAGTCCCCATACAAAATCCTATCATTCCTACTGAAGTTGAAAAGTGTCCCCAGATTCATTGAAAAAAATCTGGTAAGCTTGTTCTAGCATTCAAAAGAAGGCAAGAGGGTGCAGGATTCCTTATTGTGCTGAGGCTTCTAAGTGCATTCCTCGGAATATGCTTGCAAGCCCCCCTTCAATGTTCTCACTCAATGCAGAAAGGTCATAGGTAAAGTGGGAAAGGATGAGGGCACTGGGACAGGGACACATCCATGCACACCCCTTGCTTCCTCCACACCATTCTCATCATATATCTGTCAATCAAATGGGGAACCCCTGCCGCTGGCCCTTGGACCAGCATAACAGGGCCCACAGTTCAGTTCACACATTCTTTGAATGTCTGAACAGGATTAAATGTTTGCCTGATTTTCACTCAGTTCTGTACTTCTGTAGAGGAACACAATGCTGGAACCTTTAACCCCTGGCACAGAGTCAAGGCAACAAGCAAATAGTTGCAAGGGCAGAGAATAAATGAAGGCACACTGAAAAACTCTGAAAGAACTCGGGATTCCCAAGTGCACAATGCAAAATTTCTCACTTCACTGAGTTTAATTAGAAATATTATTTTTCCTTATGCAGTTTAGTATAGTCTCAGATTCTAGTCTTCCTTAGATTTTATGTCTTTTCTGCACCTTTTAAATACCCAAGGGAAGCATATGGTTTGCAATTCCTAATGGCTAATTGGAAAATATCCGTTATGAGAGCACACTGCGTGACTAGCATATGATAATCTATTTTATTTGTGAAATTAGAAGACCCTAAAAAGTCAACAGATGGCAGCAGATATTCTTTGAAAAAAGAACAGTTAATCTCTCTCTCTCTTTCCATTTTAATGTTGCATTGGTGTTTCATTCTGCCTTCAAAGAGCATTTTGCCTTACTGCAATGCCGCAAAGTAGGTTAGGCTGAGAGACAGTGATTTTTACAAAGCAACCCTTAGCTTCAGAGCTGAAGAATGATTTGAACCTGGGGTTACTTTGTACAACACACTAGCACTGAACCACAATGGTTCTATACAGCTCTATACTGTTACAGTAACTGTATACAGATCTATACAGATAACTCTATATGGTTATCTGTAGCAGGTCCAGCAACAACACCTTTCTTGGGAACATGCCAGGATACCAGTATGCTAGCACAGCCTAGCACAGGCAGTTTTCTTAAACAATTTTAAGGAACCCGCCTTAAACAATGCTTTGAAATGACATTGGATCCCCATAACTTCCCCCAGCATAGTGTCACTCCAAGGAAATTAAGTAGCAGATCACATATGCTCACTGGGGATGCCCAGTGCTGATTGGCTGACTGCTGCTGCTGCTAATTGCCATGGTTGCTGCTGCTATGGGCCCACTGACCTCGCTGATGATTCCCTTAAATCTAGATCTTCTCTGCTTTTCTCGAATTTCAATGTGAATTTTCCATTCACTTGAGTGCCGTGATGCAGGGTAATGCAGTTTCCACAAAATTATTGATGCTGCCGGGCGAGAGCAGATACAGTTGCCCAATTCAGCAGGGGAAATTCAGATACGCAGCTCCACATCATAGTCTTCTCCTGGTCTCCACTGAATCTGATGAACAAGTCTAGCATAGATGTGCTATCCCATCTAGGACCACTAATTTCATGTAAGAAAGCATGTCAAAAGTTTGACCATTGTCAAGTATGTCAAGTATGTATAAATAAATTTCTATGCCTCATCATTACTTCAATATTCTAGTTGAGGGATAAATGGGTACAGGTTTTCTTTTCACATTATTACTGCTACATATTTCACCTCCATTTCTGCTGGATATTAGTAAATGCTTCACCCTCAAGAGAATCTCAGAACCCTCAACTGTACTGACAGGTAATGCCAAAGTTTTAAAGTACTCCTAACCCCCAAATGTTACCTCACTTCCATTTTTATTGAGGGAATTTGCCACACTTTTCATTTCCTTTCCCTTACAATCTTCATGCACCCTTGTTTATTTTTTAAAAATAAAGTTTTTGGAGCTAGGCAAAATGTATTAGATCAGACATCCCATCTTTTTCTAATAACAGTTCAAAAGATGATTTGTATTGCTGTAATATAATATTTCAGAATTGATTTGCTGAAAGGAAATGGGTTGCATTGCGAAGAAATGAACTACACAGTGTTTTGCTCTAACTTTGAATAAGCCCTTTATGCATAAACTAGTGAGAACATGGAATGTGGACAACTGAAATTGTGTGCACAGAACTATTTTTCCCCCTTAAATTCCTATTACAATCAGTTTTCATCTCAGCAAAAATTTGCAGCATCTCAAGTCCGCTGTAATTTATTAGAAGGTAATGTACATTTCAGAGTTTGGCTGTTAAGTTTGTACTTTAAAATCTAGCCACATCATGACAGTCTATGGGGAAATGTCAAATGTGACTTTCCTCATCCTACGAAAATAGGATAAAGAAATGAAAATGCTTTTGCTGGGATGTGCTTTAACAAATCTACACCTCAAAGCAGAATCATGCTGCAGTTGCTTTATTTATATTTTAAATCTTGCATTTACATATAAAAAATTATGCATTAAAACGAGTCATTCTCAGTTCAACAGAAATCAAATTTTGGCAACAGTGGCAATAACTTTTCACAAACCATGACAATCGCCCACTCCAGATGGTAGCAATATCCTGTGGGAGGAAATGTATACTAAAGCATCGTGTAGTGGCCTAATGAAAAGCCAAAAAAAAAAAAAAAAAAAAAGGAACCAAACATTGAATTCTAGTTGACCTGGGGTCCTCTCATTTGACTGACTGGTTAAACACTCAGAAGAATGAATGCACGTTGTTTAAAAGGCATAAAGACAGCTATACCGTATTTTTCATGTATAACATGCCCCTGTGTATAAGACGCCCCCTATTTTGGGGGACTCCAAATTAAGAAAAATGGGGGGAGATTGCCCAGAGTTGCTGAGTCGCCAATCATCCACCCAATTGCCCAGAGTTGCTGAGTCGCCAATCACCCACCCACAGCGACAGCCAATCAACACCAGCCATTGCAGCAGCCAACAATAACATGCCCAATAGCGACTAACAATCTTTGGGTAGCAGCAGCAACCAATCCCACGTCCCCCCTATGCACTATCTGTGTATAAGACGACCCCCAATTTTAAACACTATTTTTAAAGAAAAAACCTTGTCTTATACAGGGAAAACTATGGTAATCAATGGTATCTACTGGGTTGGCACTACTTGCTGACTTTCTAGTTTATTGTCACATGCTGAGCCTCTCCCATTTTAGGGGGGGAATTAACCTTTAACATGGTCAATATATGCCCCTTGAATTCTGCTGTAAGTGGACGCAGATACAGAAATTCTCTCCATTTGTGTGTTTGCTCTTAGTTAAAGAACAGAATTCTTTGACACAAATGTAATTTTCATTCATTCACATCATAGTTTTTTAAAATAAGAACCCACAGATTATACGTAATTAATGTCGTATTTTTTGACATGTCTCTGTTTGACATTTCCTAATACTGTTATCATGAAGTGCCATAGAGGTTTAGAAGCCTGCAGGGAAATAGCTAATTGATGGCCTTTAGCCGCTTCGTTTACTTTGGAAGAGAACACACAGGAAAGTGAATAACACAAGATATTTGTTTTTGGCTCATAGAGGGCTGACAAGGTGTGAGAATGTCATTGATGTATGCAGGCACCTCTTTATTTTTCTTATTTCTGAAGTGCTGTTTGTTGCTAAAGGCAGCCTATATGCATTCCTAGCCATGACAGTAGTCACAATGATATTCAGAGTTGCTCCGGGATATAATTTTCAATTGAAAGTAGTACATTCAAGCATATTGCTATTGAACTATCAGTGAGCGGTGCACAGTTTAGCTATGCCTCCATGTAGCTTGATCATGTCATACACAGAGCCAAAGACATATTTATGGGAGGGCAATTGCCCAGGGTAACAAATCTGAAAGGGGCAGCATTTGCAATACCAGCAGCAGATGCGACTGAGTCTTAGCTTTCGTTTTTGCGTGCTCAGCCCCAGAGACCTCCCCCCTAAATAAATTCACACTTGACTCAAATTTTAGTTTGGTTTTTGGCAGAATTTAGGCTACAACTTTATTGATTACAGAAAGTGAGTGGTTGCATAGGCTCTGGTTTGACTAGCTCCCTGCACCCTTGCAGGTAGCACTGACCCAGGGCACCAGCATAGGTCAGCCAAGGGTGAACACCCAGATAGGTGGAAAGCCGGGAACAGACTATGTCCACCACCCAGATATGCCCCTGGACTCAGGCACGGGCACAACCCTCTCTCAGGGGCTGACCAAACCATTTGAGTCCCTGGATTCCTTTAACGCAACGGTTCTCAACCTGTGGATTCCCAGATGTTGTTGGACTACAACTCCCATCATCCCTGAGCTCTGGCCTAGCTAGCTAGGCGTGATGGGAGTTGTAGTTCAACAACATCTCATCCCATCACATAGGGATGGCGAGAGCGTTCTCCCATCCCTATCACCTGAAGCAGAGCCTATCCGCAACCTTACAAGTTGTGACGAATTGCTTCGCGACAGGCAAAACCCCAATGGCAACAGCCAATCAGCCAAGTGGGGGAAATTCTTGCTGTGCCCCTGTCCCAATGACAGACGAAACACGATGGCATAGCAAGGTCAAGCGCAAAAGCCCTAAAAGTAGGGAGAGGTGTGTGGGTGTTCCAAATGCACGCGCCTAAAGAGGAAGCTCTGGGTCATGTGCATAGGTATATATAGGGACCATCGGCTGGGTGAGGACTGCAGGGCCTGCTCCCTTCCAGGGCCTTTTCCAACTGGCCCAGGGGGCGTGGCCCAGGCCCTTATTTGGAACAAACTTTTGGGGAAGTATGGGAAGTGTTCTGCCATTGCTTTCCTGTTCCAGGTGGTTAATGTGCTTTAAAATGTCCTCAAGCAGTCGGTGGCAATTTAAATTTTTATTTCTTTATTTCCTTTTTTCCTTTGTTGGGGTGGGTGAGTGTGATGGATATTTGGTTGGGGATTAATTTTAGTATAATTGTTTTGTTCCTTTTGTTGTTGTTTTATTTGTTCTGTATAGTTTGTGTTTTGTTTTTAAGGGGGCGGGATCAGGGCTGCCTGGGAGTGTGGCCCCAGCCAACACGATGGCTGGGACAAGTTCCACGGGGGGGGGGGAGCACTGGGACATCCGATCTCGGTGATCATGGGCAGGAGGCGGAGTTACGCTAAGACCAGACCATGTCATTACCGAGGAGGCAGGTTTAGTCGTTGTTTGAAGACTATCCCTGCCTCCGGGTCTGGCCTTGACCGGATGGATACTGGAATCAACAGGGGAAACCCACATGACCTGAAGGTGTTGCTGTGTAATGCCAGGTCAATGATGAATAAAACCACTGCCATCCACGACCTGATTGTGGATGGAGGATTTGACCTGGCATGTGTGACAGAGACCTGGTTGGAGGAAGCAGATGGGCCTGTCCTTGCCGCTGCTTGCCCACCAGGTTTCGCTTACACACAGCAACCCAGGTCATGTGGGCGGGGAGGGGGGGTTGCAGTGATTTTTAGGAAGTCACTAGCTTGCACCAGGCGGCCTACTGGGAAGATCCAGTTTTCTGAGTGCATGTTCTGGAAGTTGGGCAATAGGGGCAGTACAGGATTCCTTTTGGTGTACCGACCTCCCCGCTTCACCAAGGATTCCCTGTCCGAGCTGCTTCAGGTCGTGACGGATTTTCTCCTGGAGACACCTAGTTTGGTTGTCCTAGGGGATTTTAACATCCATGCCGACACGACCTTACAAGGGGCTGCACGGGACTTCGTGGAAAGCATGGCCTCCATGGGGCTGTCCCTGAATAAGTTTGGCCCAACTCATAGTCATGGACATGCCTTAGACCTGGTGTTCACCTCTAGTGACGTGGGTGATCTGACACTAAGAAAAAGTGAAACAAAAGAAGTGCCATGGTCAGATCACTTCCTGGTGCAACTGGACTTCTCCACGACCCTTCCCCTCTGCAGGGAGGTGGGACCAATTCGGATGGTCCGCCCCCGCCACTTAATGGATCCAAATGGTTTCCAGAGAGTGGTAGGGGATGTTTTATCCCATGTTGATGGCCTTTCAGCTGATTCCCTGGTGGCCCGCTGGAATGCGGAGTTAACCAGGGCTATCGACTGTCTGGCTCCGAAGCGCCCTCTCCAATTGCATGGAGCCCAGACAGCCCCATGGTTTTCTTCGGAGCTGAGGGCAATGAAACAATCATTGAGACGGCTAGAGCGTCGGTGGCAGAAAACTCACTCCGAATCTGACCGGACACAGGTTAGAGCTCAACGTCGAGCCTACCAAGTGGCGATAGTGATGGCGAAGAAGACTTTCTTCACCGCCTCTATTGCATCTGCAGAAAATAGTAGCAGGAGACTCTTTCAGGTGGTTCGCAATTTAACGGAACCACCTTTACCACCGGGGCCTTGTAAAGACCCCAAGATCTCCTGCAACAATTTTGCAAAGTTTTTTTGCAGATAAAATCACTCATATTCGGAAGGAGCTAGATACCACCATGGAAGCAGGGCTGGGGCGGGAGAGTGCTAGAGCTCTGTCTGGTCAAGTTGCATGGAATCAATTTCAATCCGTTACCCCCGAGGATGTGGACAGGCTGCTTGGACGCTTGAAACCAACCACCTGTCTCCTTGATCCTTGCCCATCCTGGCTAATAAAAGCAAGCCGGGAAGGGCTGGGCAATGGGCTTCGTGGGGTGGTGAATGCTTCCCTCCGTGAGGGAGCCTTCCCAGACCCGCTGAAAGAGGCGGTTATTAAACCGCTTCTTACAAAACCATCTTTAGATGCGGCCACGATGGCCAATTATCGCCCAGTCTCAAATCTTCCATTCTTGGGCAAGGTGATTGAGCGCGTGGTTGCTGAACAACTCCAGGCATGCCTGGAGGATGCGGACCATTTGGATCCCTTCCAATCGGTATTCAGGCCTCATCATGGGACTGAAACTGCCTTGGTCGCGCTGGTTGATGATCTCCGGTGAGCTTGGGACAAAGGTGAGAGTTGTTTCCTAGTTCTGCTGGATCTCTCAGCGGCCTTTGATACAATTGACCATAACATCCTTCTGGACCGTCTAGAGGGGCCGGGAGCTGGGGGCACTGTTATACAGTGGTTCCGCTCCTTCCTCCTGGGCCGTGTTCAGAAAGTGGGGGGGGATGAGTGTTCAGACCCCTGGGCTCTCACTTGTGGGGTGCCTCAGGGTTCCGTCCTCTCCCCCATGCTTTTTAACATCTATATGAAGCCGCTGGGAAAGATCATCAGGGGGTTTGGACTGGGTAGAGCAGATGATACCCAGCTCTACCTCTCTTTCAAATCAGAACCAGTGAAGGCAGTGAAGGTCCTGTGTGAGTGCCTGGAGGCGGTTGGAGGATGGATGGCGGCTAATGGATTGAAGTTGAATCCTGACAAGACAGAAGTACTGTTTTTGGGGGACAGGGGGCGGGCTGGTGTGGAGGACTCCCTGGTCCTGAATAGGGTAACGGTGCCCCTGAAGGACCAGTTGTGCAGCCTGGGAGTCATTTTGGACTCACAGCTGTCCATGGAGGCGCAGGTCAATTCTGTATCCAGGGCAGCTGTCTACCAACTCCACCTGGTACGCAGGCTGAGACCCTACCTGCCCGCGGACTGTCTCGCCAGAGTGGTGCATGCTCTAGTTACCTCCCGCTTAGACTACTGCAATGTGCTCTACGTGGGGCTACCTTTGAAGGTGACTCGGAAACTACAACTAATCCAGAATGCGGTAGCTAGACTGGTGACTGGGGGCGGCCGCCGAGACCACATAACACCGGTCTTGAAAGACCTACATTGCGGTCCTGGAGGTTTTGCTTAATATGATTAGGAGGGACCAGTTGGTTAAAGGGATTCAGGTCGGAGCTAAACAATACAAATTGAGAGCATTTGCAGATGACCTAGTACTTACATTACAGGAGCCAGAAGCTAGTACGAAAAGAGTTTTGGAAATAATTCAAGAGTTTGGTCAAATGGCAGGATTTAAATTGAATAAGTTAAAGACTAAGGTATTGGAGAAAAATTTAACACAGGTTGAAAAAGAAAGGTTTCAGAATGAGACGGGGTTGACTGTGGTTAAAAAAGTGAAATATTTGGGTATAAATATGACAGCTAAGAATGTGAATTTATTTAAAGATAATTATGAAAAAACTTGGACAGAAGTGAAAAAAGATTTGGAGATTTGGTCAAACTTGAAGCTTTCCTTGTTAGGCCGAATTGCAGTTATAAAGATGAATGTATTGCCAAGAATGTTGTTTTTGTTCCAAGCATTACAAATAATGGATAAAATGGACTGTTTCAAGAAGTGGCAGAAAGATATATCTAAATTTGTCTGGCAGGGCAAGAAGCCCAGAATTAAATTTAAGATATTAACGGACTCAAAGGAAAGAGGGGGGTTTGCCCTGCCAGACTTTAAACTGTACTATGAAGCGGCAGCTTTCTGCTGGCTAAAAGATTGGCTGCTTCTTGAAAACACAGACATTTTGGATTTGGAAGGTTTTAACAATATTTTTGGGTGGCATGCATATTTGTGGTATGACAAGGTTAAAGCACATAAAAGTTTTAAAAACCATATTGTCAGAAAAGCACTATTAAATGTCTGGGTCAGATATAAAGATTTGCTGGAAAACAAAACCCCAAGGTGGTTGTCGCCAATGGAAGCTAAGGCAGTTAAAAAGTTAAATATGGAGTCGAAGTGGCCAAGATATTGGGAAATTTTGGAAAAGGAAGGGGACAAACTGAGATTGCAGAGTTTTGAGAAATTAAAAGGGAAGGTGAGAGATTGGTTGCACTATCACCAAATAAATGAAGTGTTTAAATTGGACAGTAAAATTGGCTTCCAGGTGGAAAAATCAAAATTGGAGACTGAATTGTTAGAATCCAGTACTAAGAATCTGTCAAAAATGTACAATTTGCTGCTGAAATGGAATACACAAGATGAAACGGTTAAATCAACTATGATTAAATGGGCTCAGGACATTGGTCATAATATTTTGTTTGCTGACTGGGAAAAGTTGTGGACCACCGGGATGAAATTCACGGCATGTAATGCCTTAAGAGAAAACATTATGAAAATGATTTATAGGTGGTACATAACCCCAGTCAAGCTTGCAAAGATTTACCATTTGCCTGATAATAAATGTTGGAAATGTAAAGAAAAGGAAGGTACATTTTTTCACCTTTGGTGGACGTGCCCGAAGATTAAGGCATTCTGGGAAATGATCTATAATGAACTTAAAAAGGTATTTAAATATACCTTCACTAAGAAACCAGAGGCCTTTCTCTTGGGCATTGTCGGCCAAGGGGTGTTAAAGACGGATATAACTTTCTTTATGTATGCTACAACAGCAGCTAGAATACTCATTGCAAAGTACTGGAAGACACAGGACCTACCCACACTGGAAGAATGGCAGATGAAGGTGATGGACTACATGGGCTTGGCAGAAATGACGAGCAGAATCCGAAACCAGGGAAGAGAAGCAGCGGAAGAAGAATGGAAAAAGTTTAAGGACTATCTAAAGAAATATTACAAAATTAATGAAAGTTAGAATGATGTTGGACTGGAAAGTAAATGGTTACTATTAGCAATGGTTAAGACAAGGAGAATAAGGAAGATTAGCTTAAATTTAAAGTAAAATAAGGGAAGATTTGCTGAGTAATTGATTAGAATTTGGAATACAGAAAAGGGAGGCATGAGGAAGTCGAGGAAGAAAGGTTTAAGAAATTAGGATATGAAATGGTACTTGTTTTCTTTCTTTTTGTTTTATTTTTGTTATTGTTTGTTTATGTATTTGTTGTTGTTATGTATGATGTATTGTTTGTGTGATTATAAAAACTGTTTAATAAAAATATTTAAAAAAAAAAAAAGAAAGACCTACATTGGCTCCCAGTACGTTTCCGAGCACAATTCAAAGTGCTGGTGTTGACATTTAAAGCCCTAAACGGCCTCGGCCCAGTATACCTGAAGGAGCGTCTCCACCCCCATCATTCTGCCCGGACACTGAGGTCCAGCGCCGAGGGCCTTCTGGCGGTTCCCTCATTGTGAGAAGCAAAGCTACAGGGAACCAGGCAGAGGGCCTTCTCGGTAGTGGCGCCTGCCCTGTGGAAGGCCCTCCCATCAGATGTCAAAGCGATAAATAACTACCTGACATTCAGAAGACATCTTAAGGCAGCCCTGTTCAGGGAAGTTTTTAATCTGTGATATTTTAGTGTATTTTTGGTTTCTATCGAAGCCGCCCAGAGTGGCTGGGGAATCCCAGCCAGATGGGCGGGGTACAAATTATTATTATTATTATTATTATTATTATTATTATTGGTCCCTCGGTCCGTTTGGACTGCGCCCCATTGGCCGGATTGAACCCAGCATTGAGGGACCTACCATTCGGGTGTTGTGGCTGGCCAATCTTACCCACCCACAACACAGGAGGTCAGTCTCCAGGTCTCACCACAACACGTGCCCTCTTTTAGGGAGGACACGATTTTTAAAACTTTGTACATATGCTCTAAGAGAAACATTATAAGCCTAAATGTGAGCCCTCCACACAACAATTTCTGGGAAATTAGCTAGCCTAGCCTGGCTGCTCTAAGTCCTCACCAATGTATGAAGTCAGAGTTGTGGGCTGAGGACACAGGAATTCATCTTAAGTGGGCATACACACATTCCCACTACATGCTACATAGCCAGCTCAGATCATCCCTATTCAGAAAGGTCAGTAGTGGAGGAAGCAGATCTTTCCCTGGAGTCCCAGGATTTTCTCTCCTCCTCTGTGACAGGTTAGATCAGATTTTTTTTTGGAGGGGGGGTGAGAGGGGTTGGAAGATACAGGTCAAAAAATGGGACAAGTTGGAATGGACTGTCCTTAGTGGCATTGGGTGGGTGGATGATGGAGGGAGGGATTATGGTGTGTATGGGGCAGGCACCTTCTCCCCACCTGTCTGCCTAGTGAGAGGTGATGCTAGGTCCCCAGAAATGAGTCTCTTCATTTACTTCTTCTTTGCTATCTTTCCTTCCCCCTCACCTCCAATCACCGCTCTTGAAACTTTCCTATCACTGCCCAATCCCATTCATGTTTGCTTAGAGGAAACGTCCCACTGTATTCGATGAGGCTTCCTCTCAGGTAAGATATAAAGGATTGCAGTCCCAATCTTGGGGGATGATGGGATTGGTATGTACCCATAAAAAATGAGCTTTTAGCTTTCCTCCAAGGAGCTCAAGTTTCTTCCCACTTCCTAATTTTTCTTCATAACAAACCTGTGAGGTTAGGCTAGATCTACGCAGCTATAAAACATGCTCTGAAAACTCTGCAAAACAAGTTGTAAAGCTCACAATTGAAAATATCATTGAGTTGCTGTTTCAGGTGTACAGCACTATCTGGTGTCACAGTGTTATAATGCATTTATAACATTGTATTTTGACTAATGTAGCTGACTGATTCTTCAGCCAAGGCTAAATAATTTCTTTGGTGGGGGGGGGGTTGCAATTCTCTTCTACCCAGGGGTGGCAGACACCATAAATAAACCTCTGCACAATGCACTGGGTCATGGTGGGGAGTCTGGTTGCATCTCACTATCTAAATGAGCCCTCCCCAACTTTGGGTCCCCAGATGTTGTTGGAATATAACCCTCAATAAGCATGGCCAATTGTAAGAGAACAAGGAGCACTGTTTTCTAACAATACTTGAGGACTCAAGGTTAAGGAAAGCTGATCTACACCATGTATTTGCTTAGCTGGTGGTCTTATCCTAGCAAATGTAATTTTGCAAATATAGAGTCATCACAACCTTAACAGCCCCATTAATTTCAGCTGAAGCTGACATCCAAATCATTCCTTAGAAAATGAAATGAAGGTGGTTTTAAAATATTACTCAAATGTTTCCTCATTCTTATTAATAAACATGTACAATTTATATTCCTGTGTGTTTTGCAGACAGTTTGATTCAAACTCATAAAAACAAGCCACTTCTGCTCACAGCATGTTAATATATCAACATTTTTTAAAAGCAACAACAAGGCAACCATCTGTTGCTGTTTATTTTTATTTCACACTCTAATTATATTAGGGCCATTACTTAATCATACCACACTCAGGTTGAGTGGCTTGGTGAAAGGAAGAGCAAGCAGGTCAGATATATCGCTCTAACAGAACATTTTAACTGAACAGAATCTCCCTACCCCCACCTACTTCCTTAATATACTGTAATTAAAGGTATGCTTTTTTATTTTTCAAATATTATTGAGGTGTCAGCTTTCATATCATAAGCAAGAAGATAATACTCATAGACATGTCACAACTAAAACAATAATAAATAATAGCGTAAAAATGCTCCCCCCCCCAGTATAAAACAGCAAGGGGAAGTGAAATAAAATAAAAACATTGAAGTGAATACAGTCTAATTTAAGGAACAAGAAATAGGGAGAGGGACTGAGCTCCACCCAATTATTTTTTTGGTGAACTCTTGAACTCCTTTTTCTTCTTCTGTAATTTGCACTCTTTTTATTGTGTTTTATGAATATACCAGAAGGAATATTCTGAAGTTCACATTCTTATCCAATCTGCAGAAAACATTTCCAATCTGGCAAGACAGAAACCCGCTTCGGAATACAGAGCTCCTTGGGGGAGAATGAATTGAGGATTGAAGTTTAAGGGTGGAATCCCATATTGATTTTCAAATATGTCTGCAAATATTGAAAGCTGCTTCTGATGAATGTGAAGAAGATAAGGCCAGCATTCTTTGGTTCCACCATAAAAGCTCCCTTTGTGAGTAGGTATTTGTATTGATATTCTATGGCTCGCCCTCTCTTCACTGTCCACTGCTTCCAAATGGGTGGTTATTTGATTGGATTTGTTTCACGTCTGAAGTCTGAATCATACAATTGTTATACTGCAGATAAAAATATAATTGCCCTTTAAATAAGTCAGCATATGATGCTTAATATAGCATGTCCACTGATTTTTGATAACTCTCAAGCACAGTATAGTAAGTGATAAATGATCTTCGTTAGCTTTCTTCAGAGACTTGAAAGTATTTATGCTACATTTAGTGTGAAGATTTCTGATGAAACCTCATCAGACAGAAAATGCTGCATTGTGGCAACTAATCCATATCAAGCACTGGGAATTGGAATCTTTTTTAAAAAGTAAAGGCATAGGCCTTGAGTAATGCACTTGGAACATTGTGGAGTCCCTTCACTGTTCTCAGATTATGTATTTTATACATTTAGTAATCACTGGGTCAAAAAAATCATTTACACGAAATGATCCCTCTTTCTGAACTTAGAAGGTCATCAAATTGCAGTAGTACGGTTTTCCTGTGCGTTCCAAGTCTATTCATTTAAAGTATTTAAATTATTTCAGCCAAAGTAACACACAAAGCAACAAATCAATTTTGAATAAGTCGTATTCACCCAATACAACAATTATTTATTAAGATAACAAAGTAGAGGGAAATAACGATTTGTTTTTAAACAACGTTTTGTGCCCCAAGTCCCTCAGTTAAACTGCAGCCTCCATTGCTGTTTTGTTTCGAAAATACATACCAACTGAACATTACATGTGCTTTGCACTATTAGTCCTTGAACACTAGAGTTCCCAAAGGACCTTATCAGAAAATGGGTGGAGCAAACGGGAAAGTGATAGCCAGGGGATTGTGCCAAAAAGGTTAGTCAAGAAGAGCCCTACTATATATGACTTTTTAAGGGTGACCTTATATCATATTTTGCACAATCCCTGAGCTGTCAGCTATCTCTGTATGAGCTCCCACTGCTGGTGTTTGAAACTGAGTACACATGACGTTAGCCACAATGCATAGGTATCCTGTGGCTTCTTGAACAATGCTCCTGTTTGATGCTCTTTCCTTCAAATCAGCTTCTATCCAGTTAAACTGAGGTGTGTCCACTTTGGGCAGCTGTTGCACATGTGCAGATGACAGCTTCAGTGAGCAGGGAAACAAATCAGTTAATGACCATTAGGGCAAAGGGATACCTGCCCTCTCTCTGGTGTGAACAGCAACGTAAAAAAAATCTCGAAATGCAGTGGGGGAAAATGACCTCACTACGTTTTAAGCTGCTAATGTGTGCAAGACTGATTTAAAGGGAAAGAACCATGATAATGGAAAACAGGGACCTTGAAGTTGTGTACCTGTGAACAGGCACTTGGGTCATCTGCCCGCAGTTTCCCCCACTTTGTTGAGATGTATTTCTAATTGGATTGTGGTTATTTCTTGATTTGCATCAGTATAAATCACCTGCACATTTTAAGCAAATGTGTCTTTTTTTATTATGCATCCTCTCTCTCTCCAGAGCCACCCTAGAGATGCCATCAACCTTTATCCCTACTGGATGTTGCAAGACATCTTGTACGCTGACGTAGAGCATCATGTATGAAAATCATGCACATCTCTGTTTGGCAATAATTACATAGTGAAATGGCCCAAAGATAGCCTACTTGCCTGCAGTATTCAAACTTGTTAGAAGCCTGAAGGCAAACAGATCACACCAGATCACACAAAGGAAGGAGCAGTAATGTCCTGTAGTCTTTAGTTTGGGCTACTCAGCTCACAGCTAGAGGCTCTTGTGTCGCCTCTAACAATGGCAGATATATTCCCAGGAAAATCCACATTTTTAGAACCATACCTCTATAGTCAGCATATGAGGCAATTTATCTTTATTTTTAACTAAGGCATTTATGTAGTCATTAGATCTTTCCTTATTCATTAATTTCTGCAATTAAAAACAAAGCTGTGTGACAAGATTTGAGAAGACTAGCACTTAGACAAATATGGCCCAGTAAGCAATGTTTAATTTTAGTGATTTGCCAGATCTCAATTTAAACTCCTTCTTGTCAATCAGGTATGTGTATATCTGCTGAAGAGTTTCATTCCTCTCCCCAAGCAAGTATTTTAATGATCTAGGAACTGCATATCATGGTTGGTGGACAGGAACAAAGTTACTACCACCTCCAGAGTCCTGCCAGGGGGTGGGAAATATTTACTTTACTTTCTTTTTTGCTGATCCATCTCCTCATCAGAGATGAATGAAATGAGGAATAATCTGACATGGAAGGAATTGAGAGAGGAAGAGTTCTACCTACGATTTGGAGTGACACAAGGGATAAAGCTATTAAATATCTGACCCTTTTGCAGGGGAAAAGAATGTAAGAAACACAAATGGAAGAGTTGATATTACAGGACTGGATGCAGACCAATAGATACATAACATATGATCACAGCGGAATGACTCTTCTTTGTGCAAAGAGGAAAAGATTTATCATTATTGGATATGGAGGCATAGTTGCTGAAATCGCTGGAGGCAAAGCTGATACATTTAATTAGAAAAAAAGCCATTGTTGACATTTTATCAATAATATTAATTGGGAACCCCTTTTGGACTTTTTGTGTGAAGAAGAAAATGAACTCGCTTGAAAATTGAAAAAAAATATTGGCTTATAAAAAGTAGAATAGTAGGATGTCATCCTGTCTCCCAGCAATATGGAGGATAATACTAACTTACTTTACAGGATTGTTGCAAGGATTGCAACTACTGGTTAGAGCATGGTGGTGATAATGCCAAGGTTGCAGGTTCGATTCCCATATTGAACAGCTAGATATTCCTGCAGGGGGTTGAACCAGATGATCCTCAGGGTCCATTCTAACTCTACAATTCTATGATTTTATGTACTAGGACACAGGACACACAGCATTTAGAGCTGAATGCATATGATACGTAATGAAATCGTATTCTTGTTGATGGGCAGAAGTTCCCTTCATCTTAATCAACTTAGTTTGACTGCTTTCCTCCTCCTTCAAAATATGCAGATTTTTAATGTTTTAGGCTGCAAACCTATCTGAACAATTACCTGGGAGCAAGTCCCATTGAATTCAATTGGAGTTATTTTTGAATAGATAATTAATTGACTATAATTTCTTTAGAATGGTAAACACCCTACCATGACTCATGTATATAATAAATCATCTGAACCCCTAATGCAGGGGTTGAATGTGATGTAAGATCTGGAGGTTATAGACCCACGCTCAAACACACACACACACACATATATATATGAAGAAATAGCTATCAGGAGAGTGGTCTTGTAAAATAATGGTACATAAGTGTATTTCTAAAGGCATCTGAAAGAGAAATTGTGGCAGCCAAGAAAAAAAGAAATTGAAGTACAAATGGAAAGAGAGATTGATATTTTCTGGACCTCTTCCCAGGCAGTCAATCTTGGAAGAAAAAGCCTGCAGAAATCATAAGAGCCTTCGCTGACAAAAGTATCCAAGTTTCAATCTTCTCCTTGTAAATTGAAAATTATGTCATATGACAAGATCTTGTAAGTCTCAAGCAATACTTACAGTGAGTGAGTAGCACTTAGAAAGGCAAAGAATTCAATTGAATTCTGTACTGTGGTGGTGCAGAGTCCTGCTCATTTCAGTGAACACTGATGAACAGTGTGAAGTTGTCGAGATAGTATCAGCCTTCTGCAAGAACAATAAAACCTATTGTTGTTCACAAATGTGTGAAATGTGCCTTGCGCAGCTGTAAGACTTAAGCCCTATCCAAGTGATAGCTATGGGAAGAGCTAGCATGTAAATAAGGGAGAGCAAGGCCTACCTTTTTCCTCACTTCTGGTGTCCTGTGCACATGCCAGCTCTTTCCCCAACCTCCATGCATTATGTTAAAGTCTCAAGTTGCTGGCTGTACTATGTGAGGATTGCCAGTTCCTCTACTTTGCCTTATGTGTGTCATGGGAGTAAGGCTGGACAGTCTTACCCCCAAAGAGTGACTGAAGGTGGCTTTAAAGTGATCTAGATTTCTGAAACCTACAAAGACTGCTCCATTAGAGTGAATGGGGCACTGACCCACCAACTTCAGCCTGCCCTCCTCATCTGTCTACCTTCTTACATCCAGTCCAAGAGGTGGCATTGCCTGTTTGCTTCCTCCTCCTTAGTCTCCATATTGCCCTTGTAGAGCCCAGCAAGGAGGAAGATGAGGACACAATTAGAATTCACTGGTTTTGCTTTTTGTTGACTTTGGGTCCACCAAATGTTGGTCTCCCAGCTTTGCACCCTACCAGCCCCAATTTTGGAAGAAAATTTAAACAACAAAATAAGTGTTTTACCAAACAATCTGAAAAACATATTCAAGCAATGCCTGAAAGCAGGCTGGATGAGTATTACGGAGCTTGGGGCTGGTGACACTAAATGCCTGACTTATAACTGAAGGCTGTCGGCTTCTGAGGCAATTAGTAGCTCTCTTCCATATTGCCGCCAAATCCAAAATGCCATTTATACTCAATGACTATAATGGGGAATACAAATAGGGCTGTAACTTTTTCCCTTTTCACATAGGTGAAATGCAATTTTCAGGAAAAAGAGAGCTCTAGCATGGATTAAGCCTGACAAATTTCATCAATGATTTTTCATGCAGGGTAGTTGGGGCTTGTCTGTTTAAAAAAGAAACATTTTTAATTTTTTTGCTGGAATTGAAAGAAAGTTGCAGGCATGGTCACCTCTTCTGAGGGGGAAGAAGCTTGCCAAATTCCAGAAAGACAGACAGACTTTGACTTTTTGAGATGGAACAGATGTTACTTCCCTTGGTTTTGTGTATCTGGTGGTGGGGAATTGTTTCCAAAACTAGGGACATGAGAAACCAATCCCCTGTGTAAGAACCCTGCTAGGGGTTCAGACAAATAGGCCCAAGGGCTATTATACAAGGTGATATTTATCTCTGCGATTTTAAAAATTGTAAATGTCACATTTGCCCCTCCATCCACCCCTCCCTCACCATTCCTGGAAAGCCCCTCGATGAAGCAAAATAGGGAGCTATGATTTTTACTATTTTGTTGTGTCTAACTCGACTTATGTCCTGCTCTCACAGCTGACTTCAGAGGAGATGAAAACCCACAATACTTACTTCAACACCCCACCCCAAGTCACTATGATTCGAGTGCAGTGGGACTATAATTCGTTGTGAGGAAAAGCTAGACTTATCCATAAAAATGAACTAAGGCCCACCACTCTACCCCTTCCCTCCTGAGCTCTGGGCATCTCCTCAGACAGCTTGGTTTTGTTTCTTGGAAAAGCAAAGGGCAGGAGGTAACTTGCCATGTGTTTAACGTCATCGGGAAGCCGTGGCAAACGAGCTGTTTGGAAGGCTGGACACCCCCTGACACACCTTGCTAACAGCGAGTTCTGACTCAGTAGCATGAAGGCCTCCCCTGGAACATCCCAATTTGCCTCATTGTTCAGGGTGCAAACAGACCTGGTGCACACTCCCATTGAAAACAGCTGTCAAAAGATGCCAAACATGATAAAAAGCTGCACAACTAAGTTTTTTTTGGGGGGGTTGCTGCTGCATTTCCAGAAATTTATTTATTTATTTATTTATTTATTTATTTATTTATTTATTTATTTAATCAATCAATCAATCAATCAATCATGGGGTGAATGGTAAAAAAAGGTGCCCCAAACAGTTTTCTAAAAAATACTGAAGGAAACCTCTTTGATTTCTTGAACTGCATTGTAAAAATAGCTACTTGCGCAGCTGTGTGTGTGTGTGTGGTTTAATCCTCCACAGTGCATCATTTTCCAGTCAAATTACAGAGAAGGAGAGGGAGGGAGCAGGGGAGAGAGAAAGAGATTTTGAGAGAGATTTTGAGAGAAAGAGAGAGAGAGATTTGTTTAAATTTAAAAATGAAATTGAACTGATGCAAGTAGCAGCTTTGGGAGAGTGGTTTTGGTGGGAAAGCAGAAGAGGGGGACCCAACGACATGACCCAAGCTGGGTTGAGGTATCCCAGGCTTCTTTTTGTACTCAGAGAGGCACAGCTATTATCAATCACACACTTAAGGTTGGCCCCAAAGCAAGATTTTTCATGTCTCAATATTAGAAGATAATGTGGGCAATATTGTTTTATGTTAGTGAGAGGTGGGCAACTTAGACCCATCACGAACAACATCTTCCACATGTGCTGCCTCAGGAAGATTTTGGGCATCACATGGCAGGACAGAGTCTCAAACAAAGATGTGCTCTCCCAAGCCCACATTCTCAGCATGTTTGCACTCCTGGAGTGTACCTCTGGAGTGAAGCCAAACCACTGTGTTAGAAGCACTGAAGTGACCTACTTGGGGAGCAAGCCTGAGCAGCGCAGTGTATATGGAGGTCTTGGGCTGCCCAGACAATGAGATCCTCCTCTTGGCTTCATTCCTGTACTCCAAAGGAAATCAGATCAATACATTTGGCACCAGCTTGGCTGCAGGAGTTGCTAGAAGGAGGCGTGCAAGGCACCATCCAGCCATCTTAGAGACCCCACTCTAAATTTGTGGAGGGTTTACTCTTTAGCCTTTTCTTCTCCCAAAGAAATCCCACAAAAAATATGACTTCATTTCTAACCACAGGCATTCCACAGTCTCCTTTCATTGTATAACGTCTCAAGCACAATCAATTAACAGGACACACTGGATGCTAACATTTCAAATATGTCCTGGAGATAGTGAAAACTCATGGCAAAATTCCAAATGCAGCTCTAAGTCGAAAAATGGACACTTTCATGCCACTAAAGAAAACACAGTGGTTGGAATCATAGCAATAACTCCAGAAAAGGCTGGGATCAGAGTATACTGACTTGAAAGTGCAGCTCCAAACTCTCCTTAAGATTAGTATGCCAATCAGAATAACTATGTATTACCTCTGGCTATGGCCCACAACATTTATTCTCTAGGAATCATATTTGAAATGTTTCATATCTAGTTACTATAATAGTCATCATAAGCTAAACCCATAGATTTTCTTCAGTTTATACCACTGCAGCAACATCAATCTCACTGCATCCATCAAGGTGATAATGAAAGATTATAAGACTGCATTCAAAATAAAACTACTTAAACTTAATACAAATCCTTCAAATTAAGTTCCACTGAAATCAAATGAACTTACTTTTCAAGTTATGATGGGGGTGCATCCCTTTTCCTTGCATTTATTTTTGATTCAGATTTGTCATGGCCAATGGCTAGCACAATAAAGATATTTGGATTGGAAATTATAATGGGGGTGCAAATGGCTTGTGGCAGCATTTAACTGTACTTGTTCAAAGGAAATGAATGCAATGTTATTTAAAGTGAACTGAGATATGATAGCAGATGAACCTAGCAGCAATAACATATGATGTAGAGATAGCTCTAAATCATGAGATGGTGAGTAGGAGTTTTGACTTGTTATACAATGGGGAACATTTTAGGACAAAAGGGATGGGCTTTACTTGAAGCAAGGTGGAGGCAGACTCAAGAGTTGCCTGCCGTTAAATTTTCCATGAACAAATACATGTTTCCACAGGTGGAACTCTTGTAATAAGTGAGTGAGTGAATTAAAAGGTTCCATCCAGTGATAGGGCTAGCATAGGATGCTTGTGATGCAATTTAAAGATTATGGCAGAGCATTTGCCTCTCTTTGATTTGACTGGCCGCTGGTCATGATGTTTTGCAAAAGCAGGTGTAAAAGTCCTTCCTGAGGGGCACTACCTTAGCTTGCATGTTGGTGAATTATTCTTTTTAAGCTGCCCCCTCATAAAACAAACTAAGCAATGATCCTATAAAACTAGTTTTTTAAATTTTCATTTGACATGTGTTTTATGTAGTCTATTTGTAAATAGGCTGTGATATTATCTGTAATTCACCCTTTTAAACCAAATAGTTTGCAAGAGGCTGCTTGAATTAAATTGCTGAGCATGTTTGAATTGACCTGTCACTGAATGCAAGAGCATTATTTGAATAGAAGTGACGTATTATTGAGACCTACAATGCTATTAGTATCTGCCTTATTGAGACTATAAATCATTCTTTCTAATGAAGAAGTAACTCATGCTTAACTGATGCAATATTGACAATCATGTATTTGGATAGATCGTCACATTGCAATAAAGGTTCTTCTCCCATTACTTTCATGTGTGCTTAAGATGCAGCTAAAAATAGAAAGAATGGAAGAAAGGAAGAAAAAGTTGTTGTCAACCCCATCCCTCAACCACAGTTAATTTCCATTTATGGAAGGTATAGCTGATTTCCCACTTAGTGTTTTTTTGGAGGACTGACACGCTACAGTTTCCCAAAAGGTTTGATTAGACCTTTAATTAACTCAGCCTGGAGGTGTTGTGACCTCTAATTAAGTTTCATTTTGTTTCTTCTGGCAGTAAAATAATGAACTTATTCAAATTAGGTTCACAACTAAGCAACCCCAAAACTGATTAGTACCTAATAATGAAATATGTCAATACAAGCATAAAAGGCTTAGGAAAGGAGATAATTAACATTCTATTCCCATGTGAATTGTTCTTTGTGAGATACGATGCCAAATCCCTGAATTATTAGTATGCCTATATCTTCAACCACCATGAATCAAAGAATGTGAGTTGTCATGACTGAATGACAGAGTCAGTAACGTCATTGGTCACTAGAGACAGAGGGGTGACATCATACTGAAATTGCATTTACACTTCTACCAGTGTAATCCTATTCATTTATTCTCAGAAGTAAGGCTCGCTGAGTTCAGTAAGACTTACTCTAGTCTTGGGTAAGTGTGAAAAGAATTGCAGCCTTTGTTTTGTTGACATAGGCCCCACCTGCAGTATGCATCTTAAGCACAGTTACACCACTTTTCAACAGTCCCAATGAATCCTGGTAACAGTTAGGTGTACTGAGAGTTGTTTAGGAAACTACTATTTCCCTCCCAGATCTACAGTTCCCAGAGTTCTTTTGGGAGATGGGTTGCTTGTCAAAGCACTCTGGGAACTGAGCACTGATGTCTCAGTGGTCTCTGATAGAGAAATTCAGCTGCAACATTTTGGCAGCATTGACAGAGGTGCTGACAGCTGGTTTGTTCAGGAAACAAAAGCGAACAATTTGGTTTATGAGACATTGTTAATTGCCTGGCAGTGCAGAGAAACAAGCAAGCTGGACTTAAGCTGCCATGAAGGTGTGCTTCAGGATGGCAAGTGATGGGAGTGCCCTCATGTTCTGAGCTTATTGTGGGAGATTTTGCAGTCAAACCTAACAATGCATGTCTATGCTAGTTAGTAAATGAAGGGGTTAATGACCACAGAGCTGTAAATTGCTGGGGAAGACTTGGCTGGTCGTGCCCCCTCATCTTCGGGGAGGGAGAAAGTAAGGCTTGTTTCCTGTTTCTTTGTTTTTTTCTCTCTCTTTTCTTTGCACCATGTAAATGACCAAATGGACGAGGCTGGTGCTCTGTGCCCAGACTCCATGTTTGAAGATACCGTACTTTTTGTATTTTCTGCTGAAGAAGTTTTACATGTGTTGTTTCTACTGTAGCTTTGAACGATGCATATTCTGATTACTGTATTTAAACTTACTTAAGTTTGTGGTCTATTCACTGTGAGAGGGTTAGAGGCAACAGAGCACATTGTGAGCACTTAAATCACTGCATATATTTGTTTTAAATTCTACTGGGGACTCTTGGCTAGAGCGTGAGACAAGCCCCGTGCTTTTTTAATGCAGTCAGTCAGCTGTTTGTTTGTTGTTTGTTTGTTTTCTTTTGTAGTTTCCTGTACAAGTAGGGCTTCAGGATTAATCAGTATTCCCCAGTTATTTCCTAACACTTCTCTCATGTCATACAACCAACTGGATTCACCACCATTCAATACATATTAGTGCAGTTTTGTGGCAGTTAGTGACTTTGGGTTAAAGTGCAAATATTGTTTCATTGTATGTTAAATGATAGGCTTTCTGAAGAAATGTGTAAATATCTTTTTCAGCAACAAAAGAACACAAATTCATGCCCCTTTTTGTGAATAGTTATTGGAGAGGGAGGCCCACCCCCCCACCATTTTCTTTGCAGTTGGATATGTCTTAGCCAAGCTGTACAGGGTCAAATTCCACTGATATTGATTCTTATAAAAATATTATTTCAGTGGGTATAATGTTTGTTGGTATTTAAACCAGGTTCATCACTATTCATCCCAAGTTAATTCATATTTTTACCCATTCCTTTATAAATGTTCCTTTGTACAGTGGTACCTCGGGTTACATACGCTTCAGGTTACATACGCTTCAGGTTACAGACTCCGCTAACCCAGAAATAGTACCTCAGGTTAAGAACTTTGCTTCAGGATGAGAACAGAAATCGTGCTTTGGCAGTGTGGCAGCAGCGGGAGGCCCCATTAGCTAAAGTGGTGCTTCAGGTTAAGAACAGTTACTGATTTAACCATTCATCATTTCATCAATTTCCATATGCCTCATTCCAGGCCAAATTAAGTCCTGGGATCCCTTTGTCTGGTGGTGCATAGGCCACTGAGGAGCAAATGGGGACAGAGTTCTGCCCACATCATGATCCCTGCAGGAGCCCATGGGAGAAAACTCTCCCACGGGTCACCACAACAGAGGAAGGGAAGGGGGTAGAAGCTTTTGTAAGGTTTTCCCCTCTGGAGTTTGGGGCCATTTCACTCCATGAACTTCCTGCCCACCTACCCTCAGGTTAGCGCATTCACTGAGCTATTTGGGTTGCTGATTGTCCAGGAAGGATTTTTTTCTTCCAACATGATTGGCACTTGGCTGAGTATTTTTCACCTTTGCCTCAGTGAAAATTATAGCTTTCTTTTGTTAAGAGGAAGATTGCTGTCTTTGGATGGGGTGAAAATGGCATTGTGCAGGATCAACTACTAAGGTGTCTGAGTAATCAAATCCAAAACTGACCATTCCAAAATAGAGATTTCTAATACTTTCTGATATTTGGAACCCCAGAACTCCCTTATCATCTATCTATCATCTATCTATCATCTATCTATCTATCTATCTATCTATCTATCTATCTATCTATCTACTGTATCTATCACATAGCTGTCAAGTGTCCCTTATTTGAAGGGACAGTCCCTTATTCCAGCGCCATGTCCCGCTGCTGTCCCTTATTGATAGATGTCCCTTAAATGATGGCCCTTAAATTTCAAAGGAAGCAGCTCCTCTCCCTTCCTCCCTGCCGGCCAGGGAGGAGGGAGGCTCCAACTGTGTTGCTTGGCTGTGTTGCTCACCCAATAAGAAGTCTAAGAACGACTGGGGGGTGGAGCTTGCATGCCTTGTGTGTGGCTAGTTAATGCAAGCTGAGGGGGTTTTTGAATGCTGGACGCCATTTTGTTGCATGTGCTGCTGCAAACTTTGCAGTGCAAAGCCAGGCCAGGGAGCCATCTTAAGTTGAGGTTGCATAGGCCTTGTGGTGCATGTGATTCAGATTCTATTCAGTTGAACCTCTGGTTACAAAGTTGGTTGGACAGTGTTGTCGAAGCTACCAGCATGAGTTTGACCAGACTGCAGGAGGACAGGAAGACTGGAGTGCCTGGAACAGGTGAGGCTGCAGGTCCCTTATTTTGGCTGCTGGTCCCTTATTTTCAAGGCTGCTAGTCCCTTATTTTCAAATCTGTAAGTTGACAGCTATGATCTATCATCTATATATCTATCATCTAATACAAAACAATTGCTGCAACCATCAGTGGCTTTTGTAGCCCAAATGAAACCCATAATGATTTTTGCCAGGCCTGCAGGATATTTATAGGAACCTGTAATCAGATATTCATAAACAAGAACATTTGCCTTGGTAAAACATTAATTTTAGCAATTGCAATGCATCCTCTCTTCAATGTTATTAAGCTACTCCAAAATCTTAATTGAGTTGCAAGTGTATCTGACTCTTATGAGATAGCTGCAGCAGTTCAGGTGTGCTTGAGTTTACTATTGCTCTAGTCAAACATTTCTGTTTCCTTTTTTGGATTTGAACTCAAGGCTTATTCGATGATTATGATGCACTGTTTCAGTATTAGGAGAATTGCATTTGAATGCCACCACAGTTAAACATCAGTGCAGCAAATTATTTTTCAGGAGCAGAACACAGCCATGTTAGCATTTTGGCAGAAGGGGTGAGTTATAGCCTTGACACATCATTCCTCCAGGCTTATTCTGCATGCTTATGACCTGTGGCATGCAGCTAGATGGTTTCCTGATGTTCTTAGGCAGGAAAAGATGAGTTGCAGTGCTTTGGTGGCAACACATTGCATTTTAGAATGTAGCTAAGCTGTGCCGCAAAAGGTCAAATGCTAATTTCTCACTAGCAGATAGGAATTAGTGTCATAGACTTGTCATGGGCTTGTCATGGCAGAGGAGCTGGCAGTAGGACCATTATGAGAGGCATGTCAAGCAATACAATTGAAATGTAACATTTAAAAGCGCTGGCGTCCTTCGTTTTCTTTTTAAAGCTAGTCAATAAAGCACCTCAACCAAATAATTCCTGCTACCTCTACTCAATGCCTGATGGATGGTTACTTGTTATTTGGAAAGATGTTCCCATGGTAATAATGCTTTCATCTCTTTTTCTATTAATAGGGTTTTGTGTATGAGAGGCTGTGGTTGTTCAACCACCACCTTAGAACAACAGTCCGTTTAGCTGAGTGCTGTCTACCCCGGCTGTTTTGCTCTTTGGTTTCAGACAGGGCTCTCTTCCAGCCATACCTCAAGGTGCTAGGGATTGGACCTGGATTGTTCTGCATGCTAATGGCCTACCACTGAGCCATACAATAGCTGTGCATTCTATCTGAGACGTGCCATAAGCAAAGCGATTTTAAAGCAAAATGGTTTATGTGGGTGGGAAGGAAACCATGCAAAGTGTAACTAAAACGAGAAGCCTGAGAGCAGAGTCTGGCAGTTCCTGGTATGGCAAGCCAGGAAGGCCAATGCCTTCCTTTTCCTTTGATTATTGAGAGGAGGTGGGGAAGAAGGTGTGTGTAACCTTTGGCAGAATTCTGTTCTCTTATCTTACTTGCTAATATTCATTAAAATTCAAGGTGTTAGTGATGATTTGTAAATGACTTGAGTCCTAAATACCTGTGCTTCTCCCTATATTTCTCGGTTGAGATGTTAATATGAGCTGGGGAAGCACTTCTAAGCATCCCCTTTCCAGGAGTCCTCCATTGTGGAGTAATTTGGAAGAAAGACTTCTCTGTGTTTGTGCCCTGTTTGTGGTATGGCCACGCCTAGATGTGTGGTTTGATAGTGGTCCTTTTTTTCATTCTAGTGCCAGTTTAAATGGATTTATGGATTATCAGTTGTTCTGTTTAAGACTATCACCATTCTGCAGTCTTAAGGTTCTGAGATCCTTTATTAATTTTACTTGCTCTCTTGGCATTAATTGAGTTGCCATTTAAATTGTGCCACACCCTGAGACTGAAGTCTTAGGAATAGTTTGTATATATAAATAAATCTGAAAGGAAAGGCAGCACAATAGACTTTGGCACTGGAGGAAGAACCCCAAATTGTGCAGCCAGCCAGCACTAAAAATACAATGGCAAGAGCATGAGGGTCTTGGTTTGTTTTTGTTGTTTTCATTATGTATTTTGTGTTTTTTATATTGTATTTTTATATTGTGAACCACCCTGAGATCTATGGATGAAGGGCAGAATGCAAATTTGATAAACAAATAAGAGAAAAAAATATTTTGTGTAGGAAAGTAGCAGAGAATCAAAAGAGGTATGCAAGAGATACTTAATGTAGCTAAATCCTCCTGACTATTATTTCAATCTGTTTCTACAGCATGTAGTTTATGGTGCTCTTCCGGCCTATTCTTTTCAAACACACATAAACTGTGGCCTTCTAGATGTTAAAGGTAAAGGGTAAAGGGACCCCTGACCATTAGGTCCAGCCGTGACCGACTCTGGGGTTGCGCACTCATCTCGCTCTATAGGCCGAGGGAGCTGGCATTTGTCTGCAGACAACTTCCGGGTCACGTGGCCAGCATGACTAAGCTGCTTCTGGTGAACCAGAGCAGCACACGGAAACACCGTTTACCTTCCCTCCGAAGCGGTACCTATTTATCTACTTGCACTTTGACGTGCTTTCGAACTGCTAGGTTGGCAGGAGCAGGGACCGAGCAATGGGAGCTCACCCTGTCACGGGGATTCAAACCGCCGACCTTCTGATTGGCAAGCCCTAGGCTCTGTGGTTTAACCCACAGTGCCACCCACGTCCCTTTTCTAGATGTTACTGAAATACAATTTCCATCATCCCTGATGGCTGGTTTTATGGGCATTTGAGTCCAACAACATCTGGTGGGCCACCCATCCCTGCTGTAGGACATAGGAAGACGACTTACACTTGGTCATAACATTGGGTCCATGTAGTTCAGTATTGTATTCAGTGATGGGCAGCAGCAGTTCTCCAGGGTTCCAGCTGGGGTAATTCCAGCTGGAGATGATGTGGATCAAACAGGGGACCTTTTGCATCAGATTAAATCTTGGAGTTGAAAAAATTTACTTACATAAATAATAGGCCTGATGTACTGTCTTCATGTCTAACAAGCTGGTTTCCAAACATGGCAACTGATTGGCTACCATCTAATAAATTTAGAAAAGCAAAGCATCCTGTATGCCAGAATAAGAGCTTTAAACCTCAATGAGGTAATTAGGGCTACCGTGAGTATGATGAAACCTGACTGGCTTGTGATTTTTACACAGTTCCCTAATAAGTAAACAAGGGATCAGTTTGCTGAAGTTAATGGAGGTTATATATTAAGAATAAATACAGTAAATGTGAAACAACAGGTGATGTTTTAATCAGAGCAAAGGGTGTGGGAAGCAGCAGCAGGCCAGATTGCGGGGGACCAGGAGATTTGATTTGAAAACTGAGACTAGCAACACTATGTGTCTTTTCTTAATGCACAAGCTTTTGTTCGCATCCATTCCAGTCTGGAAACATGTGGATATTCCATATAATTTTCAGCCAGAATACATAAAATGATGCTTTTAGGCAAATATATTCAGGCTACATAAAAAGGGAGCACAAAAGGTGCTCTCTTACTTGTCTCTCTGCTTTCCCCTTAACTGCTTTCCTGCCCATTGTCCAACAGAAAAATCACTATGGATATAGTACCGTACTGCTCTTTGCAGGAGAAAGACTTCTCTCACCTTTCCTCATTACTGTGCTGTGTTAATCCCTGCTTTATTCTATGCACTGCAGAAAATAGCCTTAAAAAAAGATGCTCAAAATCCAGACTTCAACACCTCAGGTTCTTTACTTCTCCTATAATCCCCTTGACAAGAAGGATTTACCAGCATGACATAAAAAATCCATTTTGCATAATCATTTATATCAGAACATGCTGCCCTGCTTTTAGCACCTTGGAAGGGGGGGAAAGTATTTGTTTCAAGAAACATAAAAAAATAAATCAAATTGAGTCATCCTTTGAATATTAGTTGCTTCTAAAACCAAACACCAGTTATTTAGTCTTTCCATGTGATCCATTTCCCAAGTGTTTGTGAATCAAGGATGGGGAACTTGTGGCAGTGCAGGTGTTGTTGACTCCAGCTCTCATCAGGGAGTTTTGGTCTAGCAACATCTGAGGGAATACAGTTTCTTCACCTCTGTTTTGAATGGCAGCACATATAAGGATCCTCAGTAGCAGCACAGGGTACAGTACAGATGAATGCAAGCTGTCTAGGGATTGTTGATCTTAACTCAAATCAGGTCACACCAAAGGATTATTGCATCATCATTTCCAACAAAAGACATACCTCCTTGTAGTAGGATCTGTTAAGCACATGATAGCTGAGTTGGTTACAACATAATGTTGTTAGCACCAAGGTTGCAGGCTTGATCCCTGGATGGGACAGCTACATATTGGTTGCACTGGATAATCCTCAGGGTCCCTTCCAACTCTCTGTTTGTGTGTATTTATCAGGGAGCAATCCCCATGGAATTCAGTGGGTTTTCCCCTGAGTATAGCACAACTTCTTTGGCATGAACCCAATGCTAGGAAATTGTAACAGGAGGAACCCATTCTGAACCAAAGAAATACATTTTTTTTCTTCTGTTTAGCTAGGTGCTGCTTGTAAAATTGCAATGTTTAAGTCTCTACACTTTGCAAAGGAGAAGGATGGAGATGAAACCGGAACAACTTGCGACTGCTCTTTGGCCATGGTCCCATGGTCCCAACTGCCCCATCACTTCTAGGGAGCATCAGCTGCCACTGTGTACATGCACAGGACTCCTTCTCATGCTTAACAAATGTGAAACCAACAGGGACATGGCCAGTAGTATATTGGTGGCTGGGGGTGTGCCTGATGGATACAAGACCCCTTTCCTTAACATGTGAGTAGGGTTTGTTTTGACCCCTTTAAAGCAATTCATAAATCTGGATCGAAGTGGGGAAAATCTATCAACCGATTTATCTTTTCTCATCTTTTCCATATTCCGAAGGAGAGGATCTTGAGTATATTCAAAAGGACACAATTTGATGCAATGGGTGGAATTCTAACTCTGTCAAGAAAAGGGCCTTTGATTATATTTACCTTACTTTTCCTGCTGTATTTCAATCTATGTAACATTACTGGCCATGCAATATTTCTACAGCTGCTGAAAGAAGGCTTCCACCTGTGCTAATTGGCAGCACAGCTGCAAATTTGACAAGCTGATTGGTTAGTTTCCCCCAAGGGTATTTTGACAAGTATTCTTAAAGGCTATTAGGGAGCTCATGCAAGACCAAAAAGAAATGCCTTTATAGCCT
The DNA here is from genome assembly GCF_027172205.1 of Podarcis raffonei. Lineage (NCBI taxonomy): Eukaryota > Metazoa > Chordata > Lepidosauria > Squamata > Lacertidae > Podarcis > Podarcis raffonei. The sequence goes on from NC_070610.1 coordinate 53,529,618, forward strand.
GCCTAATTCAGACAAAAACCACTTTCTACTCAGCTGGAAAACGGGGCAGTGAGCGGGGGGAGAAAGAAAATAGTTATTTTACGGAGGCAATGGAAGTATGTTGGGGCTACTTTACACAACTTTTTTTTCCCATTAGTCATCAAGAGCCAAGGGAAGCTTCTATTCCCATGCTCTGTTGTACAAAAGGATGTTCCTGGGCATGGTAAGGAGCTTCCAGATCTTGCAAGGTTAAATTTACTTTGGAAATGGATTTGCAAGTACAGCTGAGACCAATCTCCCCTTAGTTTTGCCTTCTCAAGTTTTCTCAGAAATCTCTTAGTCCCAGGGTTTTTCTGAAAGATGTCTGAAAAAGATGTGGAAAACCCAAGTGAAGGACAGTGTGGGCTGATGGGAATTTCCCCATTATTAGCTATTTTTGCTTATGGAAATATAGCCTCTATGTAGAAAGAGGAAAATGTGCAAAATATGTAGGCCATTATGAACAGTTGTTGTTGTTGTTTGCAGTAAGTAAACATGCTGGGAGACATAGCCTCTTCCCCTCTTAGTTAATACGTCTGCCACAACTTCCTTTTCACAGACCCAATCCTTTCATATCACTTCTTTCATCTAAACAGAATGTCTAATTATGATTGAGAAAGAACTGAAAGAAGGGGAGTCATAGCTCATAGAACTCAGTGCCAATAATGTTAAAAGATTAAAGTTTAAAAGGTCAGCAAGTGAATGATACATCAGCCTGAGATTCCAAAGAACTGCAAAGTAGACAAAACAGAAACATATGGGCAAATAATCTGACCTGCCAGAAAGCAGCATCTGATCTTTATTTTAATGGGAAGTTTCTCTTTCAAAACTTTTTTTATATATACAGTGCCTCAGTGATGATGATGAATACAAGTGATGAAAAAATACATTCCAGATCTAAATATGTGCATGCATGCTAACCCTATGCATTCTTAGGGGGCGCTCACATGGCAAAATCCACCAGGGTGAGCAGTTTAGGATGCAGCAGATATCTGGCTCAGCTAGATGATTCCTGGCTCAGCTGGTCTCAGCCAGTGCTACATCCCAGCCCAGCTCAGCCGAATATACACCAATGTAACTTGCTCATCTTGGCTCAGCCAGCTGAACAGAAGCTGGCTGAAATAAGGCTTGCGTAAGTTCCCTCAAAGGGGAGTTGTAGAGGTGGGACCAGCTGACCAGAGAGGGTGACATAGGCTGGATGAGCTTGATCACATTGCCTGGCAACCTGGCATAGAAGACTATTTTAAAGATTTATTGTCCCTCTGCAATGCCTTGGTTGAGCAACAGCAGCAGCAGTACAGCTACAGAACAGGGTTTGGATTTGTTGTAACTTTATGCCAGTGTGATTTATACAGGCTTCCTTTACACTTTTTCTTGTCTATAGGATTGCTCCTGAATACTGTAAATCATGAGAAGAGAAGACTCCCTGGAAAAGACCCTGATGTTGGGGAAGATTGAGAGCACAAGGAGAAGGAGACGACAGAGGACAAGATGGTTGGACAGTGTTCTCGAAGCTACCAGCATGAGTTGACCAAACTGCGGGAAGCAGTGGAAGACAGGAGTGCCTGGCGTGCTCTGGTCCATGGGGTCACAAAGAGTCGGACACGAATAAACAACAACAACAACTGTAAATCTAACAGCTCAATGTTTTGTATGGCTACGCAAAAGTAGGTCCAAACTAAGGATGAAATTCTATACACCACAGGTGGCCCCCCCAGATGTTGTTGGACTCCAACTCCCGTCAGCTCCAGCAAAAATATACAATAGGAATGATGGGCGCTGGAGTCTAGTAACATCTGGAGGACCACAGGTTCCTCATTCCATTTCCTGAACTCAGTGGAGCTTACATCTTAGTAGGAATGTAAAGGATTACACAGTAAATAGGATGGCAGCCTTACTTTCATCAGCCACAGTGGTCTGATAGAATGTAAATGAAGACTAGTTTTGATTTAAGGTTGCAAACTGCATAGCAAGCATGTTTTCAGGCAAATGTAAATAGAAGTTACTACCAAGACATTGACAGCTGTGAAGTTTAAGAACTTGCATTTTCAGACAGACACTTAAAAGTAATTTCCCCATGGGAAGATTAAACAATGAATTAAAGCATTGTGATTCCAAAGCAGTTTGCTGAGCTAAAGAAGTTTCCTCAGAAGCAATTTACTGTTTACAAATATGCAAGAAAAGTAACGGAACAATAATTAACACCGAACTTTACAAAGACTTTACTTTCAGCTGATTGCTCAGTTCTTTTGAACAGTTTTATTACATCTGTGTAGCAAAATAAAAGATGGCAAGCTGTTCCCAGCATACAACTATATTCTGCTATACTGCTGGAAGAGTCTAATTTAAAAAACAACATTTTCTTCTAACCCCTCTCCCCGCCAACCAACTAAATATATGGCCAGGACTTAAGATACTATTAACTGTAGATTGGCATCACATTATTACAAGTATGAGAGTACTTAGCTTTAAGGTCGCAAGGTACAATAGTTGTATTTTCTCTGTGCAATTGAGTAGAAGTGAGGCTAATGGAAAACAATGAGACTATTCCCCAGTTCCTATATTTATAACTAGCAGTGCCATATTTGGTGTTGTTTGGGAATTCTAAGAAGTGCAAGAAACCTGTCATTTAGAAATCAGTGGTTAAAAGTTGGGTCCTCCGTTTTCTTTCAAAATTGCAGACAAAATTGCAGACAAAAACCTGTTCCTTGATCTTTGGAACCATTATCCAAAGTTTAGTTAAAATTGTTTTGAAAGGTTCAACCTGCCATCTTTTTTTTTTTTTATAATATTTTTTATTACGTTTCTTTCCAAATTTTATACATTACAAACAAGGAGTTTGCAAGAAACCATTTTTTTTTTTTTAACAAAAATCCCAAATTGAACTTCCCCACCCCTTCCGATTCTGCGTTCTTTATATTAACAATGTCAGCAATTTGTTACCTTATGTCATACCTTATTGTAACTTTTACATGTTATGTATCTATATTCAATATATTATGTCAGAATTTTTATACCTTTAAAATAAACATAACATGTTCAATTTCATATTATCTCCTTTTCTCTTTTATCACTTAGTTTACTATTTACTTAATCATAATTGCTAAAGCGTATCATTTTCAAATCATGCACCGTCTTAAGATTCATACAGTTTGTAATACTTTTGCAAGTAGTCTTTAAACTTTTTCCAGTCCACCTCAATTGTTTCTACATCCAAATCTCGGATTCTGCCGGTCAGTTCAGCTATCTCCATGTAGTCCATCAACTGCGTCTGCCATTCCTCCAGCGTGGGTAAATCTTGTGTCTTCCAGTTCTTTGCGATGAGTATTCTTGCTGCTGTACTAGCATACATAAACAAAGTTCTGTCCTTCTTTAACACTTTCTGGTCTACCATGCCCAACAGGAAGGCCTCTGGTTTCTTGGGAAAGGTATACCTAAATACCTTTTTCAACTCATTGTAAATCATTTCCCAGAAAGCCTTAACCTTTGGGCATGTCCACCAGAGGTGAAAGAAAGTCCCCTCTGCTTCCTTACACTTCCAACATTTATTGTCAGACAGGTGATGTATCTTAGCTAACTTGACTGGGGTCATGTACCACCGGTATATCATTTTCATAATGTTTTCCTTCAAGGCCGTACTGGCCGTAAATTTCATTCCGGTGTTCCATAACCTTTCCCAGTCTTCAAACATAATGTTGTGTCCAACATCCTGTGCCCATTTAATCATAGCAGATTTAACTGTCTCATCCTGTAAATTCCACATAAGCAGCAAGTTATACATTCTAGATAACAGCTTTGTCTTTGGTTCTAACAATTCTGTCTCTAGTTTCGACTTTTCCACCTGGAAACCAACTTTTTTGTCCATTTTGAAAACCTCTTGAATTTGAGCATAATGTAGCCAGTCTCGCACCTTATTTTTTAGTTTGTCCTGGCTCTGCAACTTCCAATTGTCTCCAATTTTTTCAGTCAATTCCCAATATTTCGGCCAATAGGCCTCCATATTGGGTCTTTTTCGGGCCTTGGCCTCCACTGGTGATAGCCACCTCGGAGTTTTACTCTCTAGTAAGTCTTTATATTTCATCCAGACTGCAAAAATTGCTTTTCTGACGATGTGGCTTTTAAACAATTTATGTGCTTTAACCTTGTCGTACCATAGGTATGCGTGCCATCCAAAAGCATTATTAAAACCTTCCAGATCTAGGACATCGGTGTTTTCCAACAAAAACCAATCTTTCAGCCAGCAGAAGGCTGCAGCTTCATAATACAACCTCAAGTCCGGCAGGGCAAACCCCCCTCTTTCTTTCGAATCTGTTAATATTTTAAACTTTATTCGGGGCTTTTTGCCCTGCCAGATAAATCTAGATATATCCTTCTGCCATTTTCCAAAGCAATCCACTCTGTCCACGATCTGTAAGGTTTGAAACAAAAATAACATTTTCGGCAACTCAACCTGCCATCTTGAATCAAAATGGCATCCAAAGGTATCCAAACACAGACATAAACTTGTTCCCTGATCTCAAGAACCATTGCACAGAATTTTGTTATGATCTCTTAACGAAGAACTTTCCAAAATATATAGTAGATTGTGGTGTAAGCTTTCTCTAAGCAGTATTTTATGCAAACTGATGTGAGAATGTTAATGTACATCCAGGTTGTTTTTTTAGGATGAGTCTTTCCATGAAACCTAAAGACCTTTTTTACCATTTATATGTCAATAACTGCTCTCCATTGTTGATATCCAGGATTGGCTCTGTTATCTATCTATGGGTACAACCCTGCATACACTAATCTGAAAGAATCATAGAATCATAGAGTTGGAAGAGACCACAAGGGCCATTGAGTCCAACCCCCTGCCAAGAAAATCCCACTGAGCTCAATGGGGCCTACTTTTGAGTAGATGTGTGTAAGTTTGCAATGTAAATATACTTCATTTCCAAGATGGGAAAAGAGAGGTCATGTATCCTACTCAAAAGAAGACAAACTTCTATCTGAAGAGCTATCAGGTCCAAGTCCTGTTTAGAGATAAGAGGAGCCTTGAAGTTGCCTGTCAAAAGTTAGTTCATGGAGAGCAGGCTGAGCAGGCACACGGGTCAATTTTTCAAAGTCCTCCCCAATTTGATGATATGGTCTGTGTGGTGTTGGAGAACTACAGAGGGGTGGGCCCACAGATACTCCACCTGTGAAGTAGCATGTTCCAGTTCTATTTTATGCTTATGTTTTGTAAGTTCTTCCTTATCTAGTGCACTTAAAGTGATGTTTTTGGATACTAAAGTCTAGGGCTTTACATGGCCTTGCTTTGGAGGAAGATTATTTTCACATGGCTTGTACTATCTTATCCAATGCTAATTTATTTATTCTGCATTCAGTTCCTTTATGAATAGCTTTCCATGAAACATCCCAAAGAAATTTAACGGGGGGGGGGGGAGGCGGCAATGCAGTTGGTTCCTAGACCAGTCTGACAGACATGTCACAATAACTGAAAATTGCATGATGTGAGATGACATCTCCTAAGGAGGCAAATCAGGCACATGCTTATTGTGGCAGGGTGGAGGAGTTGAAGTGTGAAGAGAAGGAGGGAATTTAACTGAATATTAGTTTCTAATGTCCTGCCTTCCAGAAAGGGTATTTATCTGCAAAAGGGCTGCCCTGCGCTCTCATTGGAGGAAAGGCAGGATATAAATTGAATGTGTGAGTGACTGAGTGAATAAAATAAGGGATTCCTGTTGCTCACATGTGTTTAATATTTCTCAAGATACGGCATGTGTAATGTCCTCGGGTTACAGACACTTCAGGTTACAGATGCTTCAGGTTACAGACTCCGCTAACCCAGAAATAGTACCTTGGGTCAAGAACTTTGCTTCAGGATGGGAACAGAAATCGTGCTCCGGCGGCGCGGCAGCAGCAGCAGGAGTCCCCATTAGCAAAAGTGGTACCTCAGTTTAAGAACAGCTTCAGGTTAAGAACGGACTTGCAGAACGAATTAAGTTCTTAACCCGAGGTACCATTGTACTTAATATGTCCAATAGTTGCCTGAACCTAATTATAGTTATAAAATAGCAAAATCATGATATTGTGCAAAATTCAAATATTCTAGTATACTTAGTACTTCTACACCAGTGAAGTGGCCTCAAATTTTCGTCTTTCCTGCTGCCTCCCTGCCTCCTGTCAGCCCTGTATTACTCAGGGCAGCCCATCCTGACCCGAGCTGACCTGGGGCTGTCTCCACCTAACTCAGGGTGTTTGTCTTTGTTCTGCTTTTTAAAAAAACAGCTTATTTTCTATAACTACTTAAGATCCCTCCTGGATCTAACCAAAGGCCCATATAGTCCCACATCCTGTACTCACAGTGACCAAACAGTTACCTGTGGGAAGCCTGCAAACAGAACCTGAGTGCAATATCATTCTTCCCAATTGTGTTCCACAACAACTGTTAGTCCAGGGCCTATATACAGATATAAATAGTCAAACTTATATTCAATCATATTTTTTGCTTTATTAATAACTGTCTGTGGGAATTGCTGCAAAAAAGCTGGACGTGCATTTTTATCACAAATAGCTAAATAATAACGCCCTTAAGAGTTTCATGGTGAACATACCTCAGCAAAGCAAATCCCATTTCCATATAAATGTCAGTGCCACATGTGCTTTCTAATGTGATAGATTCACATTTTTCTATTGACGTTAAGGATCTCAGCACTTGATAATGGCATGACATAACCATGCCTCTGAAACCTTTACTACGTCAAAATGTAATTGAATAACTAGTTCCCTGTAATGTTCTGCTAATTACATGCACTTCTAATCACATGCTACTTAAAGTGCCAGTCAATTACTTGGCCCTCTCCTGTCTCCATAAGTGTATACAGTAAATCTATGAAAATTCACAAGCAATCTTGGAAATCATTCAGTAAAGAGATCCTTGCTGCCCATTCACACAATGATAGAAGGGCACACAAGTTCAGACGCAAGCTTCAGATGCAAGCTACCCTTTTAGTACATGCTGTCAGCTGTGTACTTGTTGTCAGATGCCCCCCTTCTTCCAACAGCTGTATCAAGAACACACACCCTAGTCCATTTTCCTGGCTTGCAGGTGGGGCATGACGTATAAGGGAACTGCATAACTCTGTGTGATGATAGCAATGGCAAAAGATGGAGAAAGACTATGATTATTATTTATTTGTTAAAATGGTATACTGCCCTTCACCTACAGATATCAGGGCAGGTTCACAGCATAAAATACAAGAGAAAAACACAAAAGACATCATAAAAACAAGAACAAAACAAACCAATAATCCTGCTACGCCTACCTCCTTCCACATGAGAGGATACAATGTCTAGAAGAGTATACAGTGGCTACTATAGAACATCTATATGACTTCTGGAACATCTGAATGCATTAAATGGGCCATTGGTCTAACCCTGTAATGACACTCTAACAATGTGCTTTTAATACTCCTTCACCCCAACAATATTATTTTAAAAGTTGTAATTATTACACACTTTGCAGCAGCATAAAAGGATTATGATTTCCAGAGTGTGTAATTTTTAATTCTTTTCTATGAAATGCCATCTGGATATTTAGCTACATATAGCAGCAGCGTCTACATAGAACGTATTTTCGGGATGCACATTAACAGTCATTGAACATATGCCAACAATGAGAAAGTTATGCACCATATGGAACAGTATCTGATGCTAAAGAAATTTAAGTTGCAAAGCTACTTGAATGTTTATTGAAAGGATTTTCTTTTTAAGCTCTACACCATGTTCATACTTCTTCTAAGATTATATCAATTATAAAAAATGTGCACCTTGACCCATTTTTAACACTCATTGCTATTTGTAAATCAGAATACGATCTTGCAATGATTTGCACATCAGGAAGTATGAATTCGCTCCGAGTAAACAGAGAAGTGTGCCCTCACACATTCATTGTGGCGAATAAACTCTGAAGAAAGGGTCTAGGGTTGCCAGCTGGACTGTTCTTTAATACAATCTTTAACACAAATTTGTTCTGTATAATTTAGCAAGCGAAAGCTTCATAACACTTTAAAATATTATCAGCTGCTAATTATGTAGACCAAACTACTGTTAAGGGGAGAATTCAGAAAGGTTGGTTCAAAAGAGGATAACCTTACTTCAGAAGCGGGAATGCCACAAAGCATGAAGGTTGGAAGAGTGCCAATTAAGTGTTAGCAAAATTCTGTTTGTCCATGAAAGCTGTACAATGAGGGGTTCAGGAAGGAATGTTCTACAGCTGTTCAACCACTGAGAATGTCTTGGTCTACACTCTTGCATATTTTATCTTGCAGGGAGATAGCATAAAAAACTGGGCTCATATGGGAGAAAGTGTTCCATAATATATGATTGGTATGGGCCACAAGGCTTTATGGGTGATCATCATCACTTTGAATAGCACCCAGAAGTGGACCAGAAGCCACTGCAGATAATCTGGAATAGGGAAAAGAATTCCCAAAACATACTCTAGAAGGTCACATTGTGCTCCATTTTTTCTGTAATAGAGAAAGATGTGCACTTAGGAAGGCAGTTCCATAGATTCTAAGCACCTATAGCCTACTAAGAAGAAACTATACCAAAATGTGAGAAGTGTTAAACAAATCAAGGTAAAATTGGGGGTAGGGGTGGGAACAGTGCTTCAGTAAAAAGTAAAAAAGAAGAGCTTCAACAAAGAAACTCATCTGGAACTATTTAATTCCCATATGAATTAAGCAGCAATCATCTTCCTTGATGAATGATCATTTTGCATATCTATTAAATTTTACTTGGAAAAACAGCTTTTATCACAACTTTTCTATTAAAGTAGTGCAATCAAGATGAACACCACAATATTTTGTTTGCTTATATCAAACAGTGTGCATTTTGTAAACCTTTCACCAAAAATTCAGGGCAAACAAAAAAGGTGTTGTGGTTCGAGGACCCGAACCCCGCACAGTGGAATGAAACACAAGGACACGTGATATAAGGTTAATGGGCAAGAAAAGGCCACAACTTTATTGATTAAAGCAAGTGAAAAGGTATTGGCTTAGGCATTGGATTACGTCAGCTGACTCCACCCACTCGGAGAGGGGTGAGTCTAAAAAACAAAGAGGGTTTATTCACCAGTAGGTGGAGCCTGTTGATGCTAATCCAACTATAAGCTCTCCCCTGATGTCACCGAGGCTCGTGCCATGGCCTCTCGCCAAGCAGGCATCGGACAGAATACACGACCGCCGGATTCCTTTAACGGAATACCCAAAAATTGAAGGTGCAGGCGATGGCCACACCTAGCCCTTCAACACCACAACACATTATTCCAATGCCTAACCTACCCACCAATACCACAAAAGTTGTGACGATTGCTACGAGGTAGGCGAAAAAACCAAAAAGCCTAATGCCAAATGGAAAAATTCCTACCAGGCCCCCCGGACAACCAGGGTGACCAACCTAAGGTCCATAGCAAGGCCAAAAGAAAACTGGAAACCCTGCTCTAAGGGAGTGGAGGGTGGGTGACTTGCGACGGGACGACGAAAAGTGAGGGCTGGAGGCTGGCACCACAGCAATTTAGGCTGCTGTACACACCCCCTTGAAGGCACCTGGTTGGGTGTCTGGCCAAGGGCATGGGCGCCAGCCAGGTAAGTGGGAGGCAGGGGGCAAACGCCCCCTGCTTGAGGCGGAGTCCGGCTCCCGGCCACAACCACTCCCCTCTCTTGCAGGGAGGAGAGTCTTTGTTGTTTTAAAAAATTAGTTGTTTGGTAATTTGTTTTACAAATGTTGCCGTTTCTCTGCTGTAGAAAAAAGGGGAAGTCAGCCTTAATTTTGTTAATTTGCTATCCCCTTAGATCCAATCTTACTGCAATTTGGCTGATTAGTAATCTAGGCTAATGTGCATTTCACATGGATGAGGGAGAGATGAAAGAATATTAAGTCTCAATAACATTTTGTATTAAATATCTAATGGAAGATTAAAAACCCAAAGGTGTCACTGACAGTGGCTAAATTTCTATTGGTAGCTGTGAGAAACAGAGAGCAACTTAACATCTGAAACTGAAAGAACTAACTTTACAGTATTGTAGTTTATATTGTTGTTCTTACGCTGCACTTTACAATCTGTTTTGCTCTGAGATTCCTATGTACTGTATGCTTTTTTATTTATGGTTAGTAATAAATTGATTGGTTGCCTGAACAAAATAACATCACAAATTATTCATTTGGATCTTGAATTATGTAAGGTTGCACTGGTGGAAGGTGGGGCAGTTGCACCAATGGTAATCCACTGTCTTGGTTCAGTGATTTGAGACATCTTCATGAGTGGTAAAGGTAAAGGTAAAGGGACCCCTGACCATTAGGTCCAATAGTGGCCGACTCTGGGGTTGCGGCGCTCATCTCACTTTATTAGCTAAGGGAGCCGGCATACAGCTTCCGGGTCATGTGGCCAGCATGACTAAGCCGCTTCTGGCAAACCAGAGCAGCGCACAGAAACGCCGTTTAGCTTCCCACCAGAGCGGTACCTATTTATCTACTTGCACTTTGATGTGCTTTTGAACTGCTAGGTTGGCAGGAGCAGGGACCGAGCAATGAGAGCTCACCCCGTTGCGGGGATTCGAACCGCTGACCTTCTGATCAGCAAGTCCTAGGCTCTGTGGTTTAACCCACAGTGCCACCCGCGTCCCGTGTCATGAGTGTTACTGGACATCAACTTTGAAAAGAGCACCTCATTGGCTCCTGTTTCATTCTGCCCCATCCTCCTAATTTTTTTATTGAAGCTTTTTCATAATACAATATAAAAGAAAAACAAACTAATCTAAACTTATCTTCATTCTTATAGCACACAAGCACATTATTTATTAATTGTAAGCCACTGTGAGGTCTCAGATAGTTTTTGGTCTATGAATGGACATCTCTGTGTTTGGGTGTTGGATGTATGCACTGCGGAAGCTCAGTCAAGTGGTTAAGTTCACCGCGGAAAACAGGCATTTAACAGCATTGCCTTTACTAGGCCAACAGCAATATGCACCACTACACACACACACACACACACACTATTTACAGATGTTACAAGTAGTCTTCTTTCTCTGAGCCCAGAGAGGGTTCTTTGCTTCAAAGTCCTTGTTGTGTTAAAGTTCACAGCCAAGTCCTTAGTTCAGTTGTGGGCAGAGTCCTGCAACTGATAAGAGTTCTCTGAGTTCTGACATCTGGCAATTTTCCAACTGCTTCTTCAGACAATCTTTTCAATTAGTCTTCACTCAAATCTGCAGTTCTACCAGATATCCTGCAATCTGCTACCACAACCCACACAGCACGCTATAACCAGAGCACTTTTTTTTAAAATGATATTTATTAAGATTTTTCCATTATCAAAAAATCAAAGAAAAACACAAAAACACAAAAAGGAAAACGAAACACACACACAAAAAAAGAATTTAAAAACACATAAAATTCAAAGTCTTCACTTTCAATAACATATTTTCCTGACTTCCCCCCACCTCCCCCTCTTGTATTCCAGTTCAAATTATTGGCTCAACAAGTTCTTGTCCCCAATTTTTAACCTTTTTACATTTCAGTCATTTTAGAAAAACCAATTTTAATTTTTAAACTTTTAACTTATAAATTTATAACTTATAACTTATAAACATCAATAATTACACATCTGTTCTTATTCTTAAAGCCTTTTTCTAAAGTCGACCTAAATTCCCTTCCACGATTTCCCCAATTCTCATACAGATAACAAAACAAAATAAAAGCAAAACAGATTATAATTCTGCCCCCTTTGGATTCCCAAACTCCACCCCCCCCTTTCCCGGTTCCAATCCCAATAATCGTCCATCAGTCAATCTACTCTCAGCCTGGGGATCTCACGTCCGAGGCTCTCAATTCTCTCTCAGTTCCTCTCTGCCGGCTTTTTGGATAGTCCTTAGTATTAAACACCAAATCTTGGAGAAGCTCTAGTCCAATAAAGTCCATATTTCTTCCAACCAGACCTCCACACTCAAAAGTGGAGCCTAAGTCTTGTTTCTTACTCTTTTTAAATCCAAATGTCCCGAAAGCTCCAGCTTCCATCTTAATCAGATTTGTAATCCATAGGTCTTCAGATCTCCACACAAGATCTCTCCACTCTTCAGTCTCCAATTCAAACCAAATTTTCACCATCGAGTTCTTATTTTCCTTTGCAGCCATCATGCCAGGCCTCTGGCTCTTCTTTACCATCTGTAAAATTACAGCTCCTCCTTCCTTTTTCTCAGGAACACCATATATCCCTTTCTTCCCACTCTCAAAGCTCTCAAGTTTCTCTTCTTGTTCAGCTGCATGTGCTTCCTGAGTCGGTTCCTTGTCAGATTCAATGAATTTGTTTACTGTTAAGTCCAGAGTTGTAACATTTGTAGCCAAAACATCAATTTGGTCTTGTAACTTTCCCAAGAGAACAAAGACTCTGTCCAGTTCAGCTTGAATTTCCCCTCCTTCAGCCATTCTTGTAATGTCCCAAAACCCCCTCTAGAGGGATTTTGGTTACTTAGTGTTCTTTCCAGTTCAAATCCAAAAATCAAATTAGTTTGTATCAGTTCTTCCTTGTTTTCAACAAAATATAGTCAAATTATAACAAGTATAGCCAGCAGAAGCAACGGAAACAAAGTTCTCTCTTTCTGTCTGACAGCTAATTTGACAGCTGTCAAACTCTTCCAATACCTTCAACAGGCTCTCTCGTGGATCACTCCCGGGTCCGGGGGGGTGGCACTTCAACTCCCAAAATTAGCTCTTATCCTCCAGTAAGATTTCTTCTAGTGCCAAATCATGAAATTAATGTCTTTTGCCAAATGATAAAAGAAAAAAATTCTCTCGACCTTAGTTAGCAGGTCCTTGCTTTAGATTATTTACAGGAGGAGGAGGCTGACTTCCTGTTTACACCTCCCCCGATTGTACCTAATTCATCAAAAAAATTTCTTTAAAAATCCAATTTCCGTACTACTCACGGGTTGTTATTTTGGAGTCCAAATCACAAGAAGAAGTCAGCGCTCTCCGGCCATGGCAGCGCGGCTTCACTCCACAGGAGAAGCAGACGACTCACAGCACCACGCCGCTCACCCCGTTCCCCCTTCCGGAGCCTTTAAAAAGGCTCCTTCGCAGGTCGGGGGGCGCAAATGGTGCCCGCTGAGTCACCAGGTTCACAGGCTTCACCGCCTGTGATTTTTAAGGATCTCCGCGTCGCCGCAGCGGTACGACCCTAATCCTGTGGACCCGATTCCCTCCGGAGCTCAGAGGGAATCCGCCATTAGCCGTTGGCACTAACCCGGAAGTCCTAACCGGCGCACTTTTATACAAAAAGTTAATTGCCAAATATACAGATAAGAAAGTCACAAGAAGCCTGCAGGGGCATTGTCGTCTCTGTTGGCTCATAGAGAATGAACGTATGAACTGCATTCCTTCACACTGCTACTACTACTAATTTATTATTTATATACTGCCCATCTGGCTGAGTTTCCCCAGCCACTCTGGGCGGCTCCCAATCGAGTATTAAAAACAATACAGCATTAAATATTAAAAACTTCCCTAAACAGGGCTGCCTTCAGATGTCTTTTAAAAATAGGATAGTTGCTTATTTCCTTGACATCTGATGGGAGGGTGTTCCACAGGGCAGGCGCCATTACTGAGAAGGCCCTCTCCCTGGTTCCCTGTAACCTCACTTCTTGCAGTGAGGGAACAACCAGAAGGCCCTCGGTGCTGGATCTCAGTGTCCGGGCTGAATGATGGGGGTGGAGATGCTCCTTCAGGTATACAGGATGGAGGCCGCTTAGGGCTTTTAAAGGTCAGCACCAACACTTTGAATTGTGCTCAGAAACGTACTGGGAGTCAATGCAGATCTCTGAGGACCAGTGTTATATGGTCCCGGCGGCCACTCCCAGTCACCACCTCCTCCACCACCACTATTATTATTATTATTATATTTTATTTTGCAGCTAAATTGTAAATTTGTTTCTCCATATGAATATACACAACATATAATATCCAGTTTTAGAAGGTCAGGATGTCTTTCAAATTCAAACAAGCATTTCCATAGCATACTTGACACTAAGGAAAGAAATCAAAATTCACATGTTGATCATAAATCTCTGGACATATTTACTGAGCTGCTTTTTCAGGATCTCCATATGTCAAATAGGTTTTCCCTTTCAATTATCCATTACAGCTAGTTCAATGTGACATTTTAACCTATTTCTCTAGTACACCATATGCTTTTTCTTGGCTCATCTTGTTTTGTTTGCATGGAAGACACCCAAGTGTGGATAGCTACATTCAAATTCTTAAGACTAATTTTGAAACTCATTAAACTGAAAGGTCAAATTGTCTTTCAGATGAATTTTGGAAGCTAAAGTAAAATCTGAAATGGTGAGATATTGTAATGCAGGACTAATGGCTGTGTCCTCAAAAGCAGGGTTGAAATATTATTTTGGAGAAGAAAATGTGCTCTTTTTTAAAGAATTGGTTTTTTTTTAGTAAAGATGAAATCACTTCTCAGATTCATTTTCTGAAGGGAAAAAATGAGAAAAAAAACTTGGAAAAAAATTCCTGAGGTAATTTGAAGATTTGGAGAGGGGGAGGAAATAGCTTACTTATCAATGGGATTTTGCGCAACACTTTCCATTAAACAGTGCCAACTCCAGGTTTGATGGTGATATGGTGGGAGGATGGGCAAGATACCTTTAACAGGTCCCCTTCCTTCTGCCTGTATTCCCTCAGTTGCTCTTGCTGTCTCCCTTCCATTCTCTGCCTCTGGGTCCCATCCCTCCTGTTGCCTAGAGATAAAGGCAGCTAAGTGAGCAAGCAGCGTAGCTGTTGATCTTTCTGCTCACTCCCATTGCTTGCCGATACTCTCCCTCTGGGACAGAGCAGATGAGCAGTTGGCAATGACAAGAGGCACAATAAGAGGATCAGCAGGGAACACAAAAACATAAGAAAACCCTGCTGAAACAGGCCAGTGGACCATCTAGTCTAGTGTTTTGTTCTTACAATGGCCAACCAAAGCATACAAATAGGACCTGAACGCCAAAACATTCTTCCCTTTCAACAGTGGATCCTATGTTGAGGTGTGAGGTTTGGATGATGTTAGTGGTGTTAATGTCCTGCCCCAGCCCTACTGCTGGATTGGCTAATGGTTTTTCTCTCTGAAAGAGAAATTAAGAAAACTGATAATAATTTGTAGGCTATCTATGCATTCATGGAATGCATGCTCATTTCATAGATAGATAGGCATAGATGTTGGATTTAGAACTATGCAGCAAGGATGCCATTCAGAAGGGAATAGTTGGGCATGGATAGCAGTGGTCCTGTCTTTTTTTAAAGAAAAAACCAATGGGTTAAAATTAATATTAAAAAAACCCAAGTGGAAACTCTGTACTTATGTTGACAGTGTAATATGGGTCAATAAGAAAAGTTAAGAGATCGTCTGTTTTCAGAGCAATCCACAATCAGTCTCTCTATAATAACTGTATTGATGTAAACCCTGAGGGAAATGTTGACATAATGTAAACTACTTTCCACTTTGTTTAACAGGCAGAAAATCATTATGTATGCTGTGTGCTCCTACCCATGAAAGAGCAGCACCTTGAATAAAGCAGCAGGCTGGGAACACTGTATTTTCTTGGGATAAATGACACCTTACTATTTTTCTATTGTGATTGTCCCTTTTATGAATGCCAAGCTGCAATTTATAAATCTAGTCCTGCCTAATACAAAACGTACCTGGCACCCAGCTACCTCATCGAGGCAAAAGAACCAAAACAACCACTACTTTTCATTCATAACTTTCCATTGATATACACACATATTCATGACTTTCCATTGTTCAGTGTTAGAAACAATTGTCTGAGTATCTTGGGTTGCAGTGGGAAGGAGATGAATATTTTCTACATCCTGCCTGCAATCCTGTGCACAGTTAAGAAGCTTAACAATGCAGACCTATGTGTCTCTACTTAGAGGTAAATTCCACTGAGTTCAATTCAGTTAACTATGTTAAGGATTGAAGCTTGAAATCCTATACACACTTATCTGGGAGCATGCCTCATGGAAAATAATGGGGCTTCCTTCTAAGTAGATATGTCCAGTGGCGTAGCGTGGGTTTTCAGCACCCGGGGCAAGGCAAGTAATTTGCGCCCCCTAACCCGTGGATTTGCGCCCCCTAACCCTACAAATCTATGCCTATGAATGAAGGTCCCTCTCTCTCTCTCTTTCTCATATTCCAATTGATTTCCATTTCCGCCGATCGATCCCCGAAGCTCTCACCCAGCGAAATTTGTGCTTAATTACGCTTCGCCATCCCTAATCCTGCCGCTTCCACCGGGAAATCATGATGGTGCGTTTCTCCTCTCCAAACTTTCCCCGGCCCTTTGCCGGCCGGCGCAGCCCTTTTAGCTACGAGCTCCCCTCCTTCTCTGCCCGCTTCCGACCCCACCTCCCCGTCCAGCCTCCCTACCTCCTGAAAAAAGGCGCCGGCGCCGAGCAGGACACCCCCCGCGGCCATCGGAGAGAGGCGGGGCCGAGGGAGGCGAGCCAATGGGCGAGGCGGGGCGGGGTAGGTGGCCACGGGGGCGGGCGCTGCCGCAGTCCTCGGGTGGGCAAGGTAGGAGCAGGTGGAGGCTGGCCGGCCGCTCTGACAATAGGGGCGGGCCGAGGGCATGACGCGGCTGGGCCCTCTGGACTCGCGCCCCCCCAGATGTTGCGCCCGGTGCGGCCGGCACCCCTGGCACCCCCCCACGCTACGCCACTGGATATGTCTAGAATTGCAGTGTTGATCACCCTGACTCAGAAATGTCTTACATGAGTGGGAAAGTACTTTTGTGTCCCATTCCATGCCACTCCAGAGGCTCCACTGGATTAGCTGTAAATTACACTGTAATTTGGAATAGAGGTGTATTGCAACAGCATAATTTAACCTGGCATAAATTATGCTGGCTTCTTATAGTTTGGATTGCTCTGCAACTATGCTAAAATTCCTTACAGCCAATTCTATTTAATATTTTTTTCTACTGAGTGTTATTATGATTACTATTTATTAATATCAGTAAATGACTTTATATAAATCTACATCTTTAAGGAGGTATAAATATGGAGACTTTTAAATAAATGCATTTACCAATGATAATAACAAATTAATATTCAAGAATACCAGTCCAACTATATACAAGACAACACAGGAGATCAAAATAACACAGAACATTAGCATTGGGAAAATAAAAAGGTCTTCATTTGGTGCTGAAATGGTATCAAAGTGAATGCCAGGTGGGACTCTGTTATGAGAAAGTTCTACCAAAAGAACGTCACTACAAGAAGGCTCTCTTCCCAATTGCAACCCATTCTACTTCAGAAGGAGCTCTCTCTCTCTCTCTCTCTCTCTCTCTCTCTCTCTCTCTCTGTGTGTGTGTGTGTAGGGCTGAGCTAAAAGGGTTCTTTCCTTTCACAACACTATGTGGGGAAACCATGTGGTTTGCTATTTTGCCTATTGGGTGAATGGGGGCAGGAGGAATTAATTACTACCAAAAGTATTTTTGGGTGTCTGCACCAGTGGTGGACCTACAAGCCTGAACTGTGTTGGGGGCTCCATCACAATCAGCAATGAGTGCTGGCTAACTGTTGTTACCTTTTCCCATGGTGTCCTTCCACAACAGATCCCCACACCTTTACAGCATCTGTGCTACTGACTCTCAAGCATTGGGATTAATCAAATATATACAACAAATAATTAATCAATTTCAATTGTCTGGCTCCAATTGGGTCTGCTGGACTTTTTTTAAAAAAGCAGTATGGACTGAAGTCGCTTCTGAGGCCCCTCCAGGACTGGGGGCCCTTAAGCTTCATGAGTTTCATAGTAGATCTACTCCTTGTCTGTGCACACCTTTTAATACTCCATTTTAACCACCACCAGGTCACAGGGGAGAGAGTGAAGGAGTAGTTGTTTGTCCCCTGAGAAATCTCCCATTTTGATGTTGTTCTATGCTTGGAACTGTACCAGTTCATGACGAAGCCAGTTTGACCCATCCCTTGCACATGCCATATGTGCAGAAGAAACAGAAATATCAGAAGGAGAGTTAAAATGAACAGAAATGTCATACACTATTCTCCTAACATTTAGGAGGCCTAATTTTAATGCCAACAGCATGGGAAACATTTTATTTTAAGGGGCATGAGAATGTCAATGGAATATAAATTCTGTTTTCTGTTTTTAAAAGTGTGTGTGTGTGCATACACAAAAAACATTCTCCTAAAGAAATTGAATTATAGAAGGAAATGTGCTGTCTGGTTCTTATTTTGCACAAGGAGCCTACCTCATTACCCTTCTCCAGAAGATGGAGTGCATTTGCTCCCTTTAACACTTGTAACAGGATTATGCTTGAAGTGATACAATAGCATGTAACACCACAAAGCTAGGTGCTATAAAAACATAATGACCTCTCGCCTAATCTCCAAACCTTCATTCAAGTACTCCCGCAACAGCAGTAATTTGATATTCTGCTGTGTTTTTAAAATGCAATCCAATGAATTTTTATTGGAGACACTCTGACTAAATAGCTATGCAGTGTTCATTTGAAAAAGATGTTTAACTGCAGAGTGCAAATGAATTTGCACACAGGAACATCAGTCCAGAAAGAAACAACCTCTTGACTCTTCTTTATCACTGTAAACACATTTTCAGTACTGAAGTCTATTTCCCAGTTTATACATGAAATCGTCAAGGTCACAAAAATATTTTTGCAAACTGATTCTATATTGCATTTGAATTGTACCTTAAGCTTTGCTGGCCAATATATGACTGTGATTCCCATATTAAAGGGTCAGGATATTTGGTTACAAAGCTGCCAAACAAATTTCATTTATGAGTTTAGAAAATGCAACCTGCATTCTCAAAGATTTCCAAATTCATGTGCCTTCAAATTGCTAAACGTGCAGGACCGCTTAAAGTACAAACCACCTTTCTTCCTTTTGACTTTCTTTGTTACTTCCTCTACAATGTCACGCTTCCCTGTGAATCCAGAGATAACAACAGCCATTGGTTTGGGTCCTCTACAGTATCAGAAAGCTTGCTCCATCTTCCACATGGTATAGGAAATAAATAGTTCACTGATGAGCTTTGGAATTCCCCAGTAGCAGCTAGAGCTGTTGTGTATGTGGAGCATCCTGCCTCTGTCAGAATTCAAATACAGCCATATCTTCCATTCACCAAAAGGAATGGGGAAAAGTGTGGGGTGTAGGGTGCGGGAAGCTCCTCCCAATGAAGTACATGTCTGTGGGAGCTTCACATTGGCTCTGCCAAAGGGATGAGCTCCCCATATTTCACCCCTCTCCTTCTCCTTTCAGTAATGGCTTCAGTGCCTCTGTGTTTTGAAGCTGGCAGAACAAGGGTGCCCCACCAGCCACAATTGGGATTAAATTATCTCTGAGCACCTTAATGTATGGATCAATGCCAAGGAGAATGATTACAATAAGGTGTAGCAATACCGATCCTCATGCAGTTTTACTAACAGATGCAAGGAAGCCTTTGTCTCTTTCCCTATGTGATGAGCTGCGTTGCCATTCTGTCCTACTGTGTGCCAATTTAAATGCCTAGATGAAGCAGTTCTTTGTGATTTTTGTGCTCATTGTTTCCTGGCAACTGTTGTCATGTTTCTTTCCTCCCTACTGCTGGCAAAGGAAACAGAACAAGAAGTTCTAATTATACCTAAGACTGAGACCCCAATCTCTTTATTTCTCGATTAGGAAATGTGCAAAATCTGCCCTCTCATTTCTGCCAAGTTTTCTGCTTTGCTTCTTGAATATACTCTGAATGTGCTCTTGACTATTCATTGAAAGGCCTCATAATGTCTTGGATATCCTTCCTTTTCTGGATCACTTCTGTGCAGATGGGTTCCCCCCCCCCCAAAAAAAAAATGAAGTCATGCAAACTGATGCACATTACAGTGGCAAATTGGCATCTGTACATCAATGAAATGTGCTAACTGTGGATGGGATCATGCAGCAAAATGAGAACTGCATTGAAAATGTGTGCTGACAAACACATGGTCATACCTTTCCATGTGTTTTCTCAAAGGCATTCAGTCTGTTTTTCATCCTCCCCACAAAACTTGTCCAAGAGTTTGTGGATCAAAACAATATATATTTGAATCAAATGTAAGGAAGCTTTGGGATGAATGTCCACACATGGACAACAATATGTACAAAGATTTGAAAACTATTGGATGACTGCAGTAACTCTCTCGTGTCAATACAGAATTATCGATAAACAACTTTAAATATTATTTACTCTTTTTAAAAATCATTTTTATTGATTTTCCAATAAAAACATCCAATTAATATATCCAATCATAATAATCCAATTAAAATTAAAAACTAAAATAAAACAGACCAAATTATAATCCAAAGTATAATTATTGATTTTTTGGAGCTCCCCACAGTCTGGACCTCTGAAGTATAGCTCCACATCTCAGTCCTGCCTCTCCTCGTTGTTTCCATATTTTCCACATCTAGATTTTAACGCTTTAAAATTCTCCGTCCCTGGTTCCACGATTCTCAATCATGTCAAACATCATATATCATTTCATCCGTTGAATACAGCTTTATTTGTGTGTGTGTGTGTGTGTGTGTGTACGTTGTTGTTGTTGTTTAGTTGTTTAGTCATGTCCGACTCTTTGTGACCCCATGGACCAGAGCACGCCAGGCACTCCTGTCTTCCACTGCCTCCCGCAGTTTGGTCAAACTCATGCTGGTAGCTTCGAGAATACTGTCCAACCATCTCATCCTCTGTCGTCTCCTTCTCCTTGTGCCCTCCATCTTTCCCAACATCAGGGTCTTTTCCAGGGTGTCTTCTCTTCTCATGAGGTGGCCAAAGTACTGGAGCCTCAGCTTCACGATCTGTCCTTCCAGTGAGCACTCAGGGCTGATTTCCTTAAGAATGGATACGTTTGATCTTCTTGCGGTCCATGGGACTCTCAAGAGTCTCCTCCAGCACCATAATTCAAAAGCATAAATTCTTTGGCGATCAGACTTCTTGATGGTCCAGCTCTCACTTCCATACATCACTATTGGAGATATATATATATATATATATATATATATATATATATATATATATATATCCAACTGCCTTTTTACCAAGGCAGCTTCCTCTGACTCCATTCCAATCCGGGATGTTGTCCAAGACTGTTATCTGAAGTTTCAACTTCAGATAAATATTCTTTACTCTTTAGTGAACAATTCTGATTAAGAAAGGGCATGATGAAAAGGGCAAAGCAGGAGGAGGGAATCTGTGGCCCGTCATATGTTTTGGACTACAGCACTTATCATCTCTGACCATTAGTCACTCTAATGGGAATGATGGGAACTGGAGTCCCACAATATCTGGATGACAACTGATTCATCACCCCTGAAGTAAAGTATCAACCTAAGCTGCACATAGAATGCATTGAGACATCAGGTTCTCCCTATCCCTAGGTCCATGCGTTGAAGCATCTGAAGGCAAGGAAGTCTACTGCAGCAATGGCTTCCCCTACTCATTCATTGAATCATGTTTAAACAGTTGAAAATGGCTATTCAGGCCAGAAACATGTATACAAGTATATTTTATGCAATGGTATTATGGAACCTGTCCATAATAATCTTTTAAATCAGTTTTATAAGAAACATTTTTGCCAGGAAGAGAAATCTAGGTGTGCTATATACAGAACTTCAAACTCTGTGCAGTCCTATAACATTCAATAACTCACTGGCTGAATGTTCTCATTTGGAGATATAAAAATAGTATGTTGCACCTATACAGGAATCCTTTTTGTTTTAATTGAATTGTGCTATGTCTAGCTATTCTTATAATCTTAGTTCATCCATCCAGATAAAATGGTATCCATTTCCTTTCTTAAATGTCAAATATGTAATATATATATTGAAATAGAAAAGATTCCTTAGGGTATGTGCTAATGTACTCCCTTCAATTACATTTTATGATTATGACCTTTATTGCAACAATAATTTAATGTTTTAATTAAATCTGCAACCATTTTCATTTCTACAAGATGTCCTTCATTCCTCTGTACTACAATTTAATGAAGTGATTTTCAATAACAATCAGCAATATCGACATATAAATGTTAATGCTCCTTTTCTGTGGCCTAAGCTCCTCTTTTATGCTTCAGAACAAATTTGAGCTTATTCCACAGCATGGCAAAAAATCAACCCTTTCTAGGTAGGGGAGCCCATGAATAAGTTAGATATAAAAATGTGTAGTCTTGAAAAAATAATCACCAAGAAAATAAACTAGTAAAATGTGATACATATTCCTACATAGGCCACATTCCAAATGTCTGTCCAGTGTGAGGGAAAGTCCTCTGATAATTAAATTACTGGATTTGTGCTGCAATCATTTTTTGAAGTTCAGATGAAGATTTCAGTGTTAATTAGTACAAATAGAATACTTTAAGCATGTTTAAAAATTCATGCACTGGAAAAAAATTGGTTGACATTTAGAATGGTTAGTAAACATTTTAGCAAACCTTTGACAATATTATGATATTTCTTTCTGCGAATTCCATGAAAGCAGCAGTTCTGTCATCTTTTGAGAATGCATAAAACAGAAAAGCTAATCAAACCAATACTTTGAGAGTCTTACAACTAACTGGCATGAGCCAAGACAGAACAGTTGCAATTCAGAGAAGCATGTGGGTAGGACTAGATACCCCAACCGCTCAAGAAATGGTCAAGAAGGACTTCCAGGGATGACATTACAGGCTGCATAAGTCCCTCCAAGGTGCAACAGATATCTGGCACCACACATAGGATTCTGGAATAAAGAAGTAATGACCGCTCCTCATCTCTGAGAAATCAAAACTTCGCTTACAAATAAATAAATAAATAATAAATAAAATTGGGTTATAAGGCAGAGTTTTGTTTCTCTGTAGAGCCTGAGGAGGACTTATTCAGCTTGCAATCTCTATCTTGGAACTGAGGCTACAAGATGACCTCATTGCCACAACATCCAACCTAACTTAGTCCTCATCCCTCCAACCCCTTTCTTTCTGTCATATCTTGCTTGATTTAAGAGTTGTGGAGATCACGAAAGCATGCCACATTTTTTGTGACATTTTAGTTGGTTCCCATACATGCTTTGGTCTAATATAGATTCTTAGAGTGTCCTCCACTCTTTCTAATGTATGTCAAGACATTCAAGATTATGAAAGGGCAACCCACAGGTCTCTGCAGTATTCCAGAGTCTCTTGGTGCTCTAGTCATTACACATGGCCTTCTCAGAATTAAATTGTATCACCTCAAACACCATACAAGGTATGACTTTGGATTGGTTTAAGTGACCAGACATCTTAAGGACATCTGGAGTAATGCAGAAATCTCTGAAACACCCTCAGAATTAGAATCAGTGTTTCCCATCCACATCCAGCCATGGTGGAGAATGTTCATCTAGCCCCTGAAAGGTACACACACTAGTGTGAACTGTTAAAAAACTGTAGAAGAAGTATCTAGTTGTACTTATGCATGTGATCTGTGGTTATACCTGCAAGCCTTTGCTTAATTGCTGAGAGCCGGGGCTAAGAGGGAGGAAAGTATGGGTGGATTTTAACACACATACCACACAATATATCTAAGATTATGGGAGCAGTCAGAGAATTGTTGGAACAAATAGGTCAGATAGAAGAAGCTCCAAGTCTGGCACCCAGTAGGGGGCACCATGCAATCATATTAGGATTGGGGTTTTGTGTGTTTTTTGCATTTTATCAATGTGCAAGACCTTAGTGTAGAATCAAGAAAATACAAAAATAAATAGAGGAACTGAAAGCTGTACAAACTACACAACATATAGATTGTTTTTATTTTAAAAATAGAACAATGTATTGCTTCCACTTTAGAAAAAAGGGGCAAGTAATTTGGAACGCAGAATCTAGGGAGAGATGTAGATGAGCACAATTCTGAAAGCACCTCATCCACATGATGTATTTGATTAGGTGCAGAGAATATTAAAGGAACTGCAGTAACAGTGGAAGGAATGCACAGCACCGGTGAAAACATACAAGAAATATTTCCATTGGGTTGCACAAGACCATCTCCACAGGGAAAACTTTCTGGTTGCTAGACTGGATGATTTGGGGAAATGAAGCAAAAGCAACAACTTCCCAATAATGGATTTTCCAGGTAACATTCAAGCCATGAACCAAACATAACATCCAACAAGAAGTTTTTAAGCCAAGGTCAAATATTCCTTTGGGATGTCAAATATCACCAGACTTTGCATTTAGGGCTTTCTTTCATTATACTGTTGAAGGTTTCCCAAAGGAGCACATTATTTCTCCTCCTGTGTAGTTTTTACTACATTGTGTCTTGAATATCGGTGCTTCATCCGCTACTAACAGGGAGGCCGTGTGTGAAGAAGGTATAAATTCTGAATGTTAACATTGTAAGGTAAATGGTATAAATCAAGGTAAAAGTCATGCACCAAAGGTGGAACATGGCAAGCAAACAAGGCATTATTTGGAAAGGGGTTAGTTTCAAAGTTATCTGATTTATTTATTTATGTGTATTTATTGCATTTATGGGACGCGGGTGGCGCTGTGGGTTAAACCCCAGAGCCTAGGACTTGCTGATCAGAAGGTTGGCAGTCCGAATCCCTGCAACGGGGTGAGCTCCTGTTGCTCGGTCTCTGCTCCTGCCAACCTAGCAGTTCGAAAGCACGTCAAAGTGCAAGTAGATAAATAGGTACTGCTCCGGCGGGAAGGTAAACGGCGTTTCCGTGCGCTGCTCTGGTTCGCTAGAAGCTGCTTAGTCATGCTGGCCACATGACCCGGAAGCTGTACGCCGGCTCCTTTGGCCAATAAAGCGAGATGAGCACCGCAACCCCAGAGTCATCCGCGACTGGACCTTACGGTCAGGGGTCCCTTTACCCTTTACCTATTGCATTTATATTCCACTTTTTCTCCAAGGAGCTCAAGGTGGTGTGCAAGCTTCGCCTCTTCCACATTTGATTCCCACAATAACCCTGTGGGGCACGTTAGGCTGAGAGGCAGTGACTGGCCCATGGCCATCCACGGAGTTTCACGACTGAGTGGGAATTTGAACCCTGGTCTCCCAGGTCCTAGTCTGACACTGTTAACTGCTACACCACATTTATTCTTATGAAAACTGGAACTTTGAGAGCAGCACGGTAACTCTCAGGTGCCTTTCTTGGCAAATCCATTGGAGGTGCCTGCAACTGAGCGCCATAATACCACAATCTCGCAGTTGTCACCACAGCTTTTGCCTGTGGGTGAGATGCTGTATCAGATCGATCTCTCCCTCTAAAACTGAACTCAAATGAAGACTTCCCCTACTAGGTGGGGAGCCAAAATTTGGGTGCTGGAGAAAGAAGAGGGAAGTACCACCACATTCAAGGGAGCCTAAAGTTTTGCAGCAGTACAGGAAACTGAAATCATGCCACATATTTAATATAGTGATAAAATATTAACAATGGATGGTGGAACCAGTGGGGAAATGTGCTTCAACTTGTGTTGCGTAGGAGCAGGAGGAAAGACTTTGGGCTAAGAAGGAACATCCACGTCAAAATGGCCTGTGTTGGCCTCTGAAAGGGCTCTGAGCTGATCTTCAGCAGCAAGTTGTAATAACAGACAGGCTGCTGAAGTCTAGGCAACAACAAAAATATCAGATGGACCCTTTTAGGCGAGGGGTCATGTACTTGATATCTTACTCTAGATAGCATTAACTGCATATATTTCTAGCAAAACATTTTCCACAGACAGCTCATCCTGCTTAGGAGGTTATTGTGCTTTTAAAGAAAAGCACCAGGCTTGAGATATACTTAAAGGTCTTGAGGAATGTATTGATTCTAGGTTGGGATTTTCTTGTCTTTTCTGCCTCTTCCCATTTTCTGAGATTAAAGTGTGGTGATCAGCACAGTTGAACATGACATGTGGTTTTCTTGGTCCGGCTTGAAAACTAGATATCCTGACATTTTGCTATAAACTAATTTGTTTCAAATAATCGCCATTTTTCAAAATGTAAATGATGGCTTTTTTCTATTCTCTCTCTCACACACAGCTTTCATTTGTGGTTTCACACACATACTTCTGGGGAAATTATATGTATTTTCAAGAAATACTCATAAATTCCAATGTAATAAACATACAAAATTGTATGATTTGAAGATATTAAGAAAGCAGTGGCCAATTATTTGTTCTCTTTAAGAACTCTGTAAGCAGAGTTCTTTCTTTGAAGCAAAGAAAGAGCAGCTATATTGATTTCAGTGGGCTTTATATAGAGATGATAATCTGCATAGATGCTAATGAGCACAGGATTCATTCCTGTTTTTTCTTCTTCTCTGGCAATCACTCGTAGTCGAGTAAGATTGTCTTCCATAAACATGGTTTTAACAATGAGTCTGTAAGTGACTGTGGAGGCCAATTCTGGATCCACACATCCTTCCACAGTGGGGACATTGGTTTCCGGGTGGGACTTGATTACGGTGTGGATTTGCCAAGCGTGCCTTCCTCTTAGCACGTTTCTCCCTTGCGTCCTGAGTTTGAGTGTCTTCAAAGCCCATGACACCTTTGGTAAAGGCTGTTCTCCAACTGGAGTACTAGGGTTAAGGCTGGAATCCTTTGCACATGTACCCATCTAGTTTTAGGTCAGATGTGAGGAGCTTGTGCCCAGCCCCAAGGTGTTGCTGGACTCCAACCCCCATCAGCCCCTGCAAACATGGCCAATGGCCAGGGGTGATCGGAACTGGAGTTCAGCAACATCTGGAGTGTCAAAGGTTTCCCATGCCTGTCTTAGTTGCTGGGCTTGATGGTCTTATGCCATTCCCCCTTTAGATAGCACTTCAAAATGCAGTAGGTCAGCCATACTGCATTTGAGGGACATCCTGCTCATTCTGCTGAGCTTCTGCCCTGATGGCAGCTCCAGGTCATGTACCTGAGAATATGTCCAACTGCACTTAGTGTGACTTACATCTGAGTGCAAATGCTTAGAATCATGCTGCATATCTATTATCTCCATCACATTTCAGTCAATATGATGGTTTGGGGAAAACTGTCTAATAATTCATTTTTGAACTGGGTGGCGGAGTCCAGACTGCATATTTTATTCTTTCTCTTGCTCTCCCTTACTATAAATAATACAGAATAACAGCTTAGGGCTACCATTAATGTTAAACATTGGATGGCATGCATTTAACTAACCAAGTCTGAATTTCATCATTATTCTTCCTTGCAACGCTCAAATGACCTAGAAGTTCAATTTTCACAGTAGGAGACTTAAAGCCTTTTTGAAGCCCAAACCCTTTACTTAGCTTTGTCATTTGATACTTTACAGGCATGCTTAAGTCCTTACATTTTTGTAAACATTTTCAAGATCGTGGTTTGGAATATTGTGTGTTGATTGTTTCAAAAATTCAGATTCTAGGGCTTCAAAGTTATACTGCTGGATTCTGAAGAGGCTGCACACTGTTTCCCTTCACTCCATGCATTGTTCATTCATGATATGGCAGTGCTCATTGGGGCATTTGCCAGCATGGGCAGCTAGAATCTGAGAATATCAGCTGCTTGCCTTTGGCATCTTCTTATGTGCTTCTGCAGTGAACACGGTCCACTGCAAAGCTGTGGACATTCACCATTTGGCTCTGGATGAGCAAAATGATAAGGCTGGAACAAGCATGGTTTCATTGCTTGCTGCCTTCTTCACGGGATATAATAATGCAGATGATAACACTGAACAGATGGCCTAATTTCACAACTACAGAAAAGACCAATCCTTAATCAAGTCTATCAGTAACTATCACATAGGAAGGAGATGTCAGGAATTTTGTAGGTGTTGCTACCCTTCCATCTTGGAGCAGACTCCTGTCTTCTGTGCAGACCATTTAATTGGATTTCAATTCCCCCACCTAAACAGCAGTTTACCAGTAGGGTGTTCCTATAATGATCAAATGGGCTCAAAGTGGGCCCATAGCTGGCCATCCATCCCATTTCAATGGTTTATGCTGCACCTTTCCTTCCCCCATTAAGTTCATCTACTGTATCATTAGGCCCTTGCATCTTTTTGCTTTGATTCATTTTCCATCTAGCAACAGCTGTATGCCAGACATTCTGGTAGCAGGTATTCATGGAATGTAATTTTTTTTAAAAAAACTAGTAAGTTTGATAAATATTGTGTTAAACATCTGCTGCTGAGGTTTGTGGCCCAAATCACTATTTCTTGTTTTTTGTGAACAGCGTAGTTGGCCGGCAGCTGGCTCGTCTTATGTGACACTGTCCGACTCATTCAAGCAGAAGGAATGCAGGATAAAAGTTGCCTTTAAGCCAGCGCTCTCACTGGCAAACCAACTAAGGTTCTCCCATGGTAGCTGTGCTGCGCTGCCATTAAGAAGCAATGTGGGACAGTTAACAGCAGCAGGGAGGGGGGCTCATCAAATAGACTGGGAAAGGAGCGCAGTGACTTCAGATTCAAGAATAAAATACTGTATCCTCTTGCAGGCTGGGTTGGGCAGCAGAGAGAAGCACCCAGATGCAGAATAGGATGGAGGCTGTCAAGAACCAAAAAAAGCCCTGATCTAATGTCTCCATCCATGTGGAAGCAGCCAAAGCAGCCCCTAAACCTCAGTAGGACAGGAAGGAGACATGTATTTTTTTACCATCCCTCTCAGAGACTTTGTCTTGGTGTACTTTCCTGGGGATAGATTGACAGAGCCCCCCTTGCCCCTCTGACCCATACTTTTGGTTTATTCTCTGGCAAGGCACAACTTTTAAAGACTGCTGAAAATATAATTTCTGCCTACATGCAGAGAGACCCTAAAGTTCTGTGGTACAAAGGGTGTCTTTCTGTGGAGTGGTCCCAAAGCCCCTAGTCACATGCCCTGTTAGATTTCCTGCCTTTGCATCTCAGCACTAGGGTATTCTGGATATCTGATTTTATGGCTCTTCACCCTAGTTATTCTGTATAAAGGTAAAGGTAAAGTTACCCCCTGACCATTAGGTCGAGTTGTGGACAACTCTGAGGTTGCGGCACTCATCTTGCTCTATAGGCCGAGGGAGCCGGCATTTGTCTGCAGACAGCTTCCGGGTCATGTGGCCAGCATGACTAAGCCGCTTTTGGCGAACCAGAGCAGTGCACGGAAACTTCCCGCCAGAGTGGTACCTATTTATCTACTTGCACTTTGACGTGCTTTCGAACTGCTAGGTTGGCAGGAGCAGGGACCGAGGAACGGGAGCTCACCCCATCATGGGGATTCAAACCGCTGACCTTCTGATCAGCAAGCCCTAGGATTTGTTTAGACCACAGCACCACCTATTATTCTATATGCTTACCCCTAAATGCCATCTCATTGCAATATGCAAAATAGCAATGAACACCAGAGAATATTTGTTACTTTAAAGCAAAATTATGAGCCTTTAATTAATTATGGAGTTTGTTATATTGTTTCCAGGTGACCTGCTTCATGAGCATTCATCCTGATGCGTTGACACAAAGTTTATGGGGAGGTTATACATAGGGCTGCCATACATCTGGAGTCCCAGATATTGCCGGTATTTTGATCCCTAAAATGGTGTCCAGCTGGAATTTGTTACGTCCATTCTAAATATCTGGGAAAATCCAGATGTATGACGACCCATTTTGTAAGTAGGGATTTTTGCTGATCTTCTTAAAAGTAGCCGAAATTCCCCCCCCCCACCGACTGTTTTGCAAAAAGAGCTCAACAACTTTGGTCCCCCACCTCCCAAAAAGGTCAACAACTGTTTTGTCCAGATTTTCACTTTCTGAAATATGGCAACCCTATTATACAACATCACATCAAGAAATGGCTTCCCTAATACTTTTCTTCTGCAAAATAGACTTATTGGGGGGGGCAGTTGTGTGCAGACTGGATTTTGATTGAATAGAATTTTAATCCCATCTGCAAAATTGCTACAATTTGGGAGAGCCTGTCTACAGTTCCTGCCCCACCCCACCTGCTCTTTTAGCAGCTGAGTCGGCAACAGTGGGCTTCTTGAGTAACATCGCTGGACCTAAATGAGCAGCTAATGAGATTATGTCTAACATCCATGTTTGTATGCTTTTCCTTAGGACTCTAGCAGCCCACAGTGGATGCTTCTCTACTGAGAAGGAACTCTCACCTGGAAATGCATCAAATGAAATTAAAGGTAAGAAAATTTATGTACGGTATTTCATTGGGGCTCAACTGTGATAATTCACCTTCCATAACTGTTATTAAAGATCCTGCATTCAGATGTAGGGATTATTGTATTAGTTTTTCTGCCAGCACTTTTGTCTGAATAAAATGCAGACTAACATTGGTAGGAGTTATACATTGACACCGTCCTGTGTAGCCAGTTCTTTTTTTTTTATTTTGAAGAGGGGGAAAACAAACACTATTTCACAACAAAGATCAGATGGCATTTGACAGGTATTTATTTATTTTGTATGGATGTAGCCTAACCAATGTAGATCTCGTTTCATTCTAATGAATCCCAGTTGTACCTCAATGCTTTGCCAAAGATCCTAGGATCAATATTTGGCATTTCCAGGAAAGGCTGAGAGAGAATCCTGTCTGAAACTCAGGAAAGGGGTTTCCAGTCCGTGTAGGCAATATTTATGTCTTTAATTATGCCAACCCATAACATAAAGTTCTCTGGGCAACTTACAATAAATACAACATAAAACATGCAATCAAAAATCAATTGCCAGGAGCAAGCTTAACTGTGTGGATTTAGTCAAGGACAGAACCAGGTGAACCGTTTTGGCAGGACAATTCCAAAGACAGGATGCCACAACAGAGAAACCCCTGTGCTGTCCTCAATATTATGTGATTGCTCATTCACATATACAGGTCACAACTTGATGCTATAGTCAATGAACAAGGAACCTGCATGTGTGAACTATCCATTAAACAACTGAATTAAATTTGGCATAGTTGAAGCAATCTATCATTTGTTAACTATCCCATTCTTAGAGAGTTGTCAAAATAACTATCATTAATCTTTGGCTTACTTTGTATCCATTAGCTCTTTGCACATGATTCATTCTGAAGCCATCCCATATGAACTACTACCTCTCTAATGTGGTGTTAGATGCCTCAGGCATTCTGGTTCAGCTGTTTTCCCCATTTCCAGTCCCCATTTACCAAATCAGTAAAAGTTCTTTCCTCTGTCAACTCAGTCTAACTGGAAATTATTAATACACTTTTATCACCCTAATAGAGCTGGTAATAATCAGGTCTCAAAATTCTGCTGTGTGCCTCTGCTAGACTACTTGATCTTGTTATCACTGTGTGCCAGTTGGGCTGCACGATGTTCTGCCTTTTTGCACTGCTATATACATGAGTTTATTTTTCTCTCATTGCACAAACGTTATCTCTCAAATGGTTTACTTCTCTATAAAATAGAATACGCTACGTCTGGGGATAGAATGAGCGCTGGAAATTCTGGTTGGGTTGCTCAGCTCTAATCCAAAGAAGATAGAGTCAGGCACAACTGTCCACCCCCCTCCCATTTTTACATAATAATGTTCAGAGGGGCGGGGGAAGGATGATATTGCAATATATGGCCTCTAAAATATCAAAATAAATAGGCTTTCAGATAACTATGTGCTTTTTCAGTATGCCAAAATTTCTGTTACATAACAATAAATATCTGGCACTGAGCTGCCATCTGCTTTGACTTTTTCTGAAGCTGTCAGACTTGAAAGATGCAGGAAAGTCATATGCTGTTAACTATTTCTATTCCAAGGGACACAATTCTGCAGGTGGAATCCAACTAAGTCACCCTGAGGGAAGACACCTTGAGATGAATGGGCTTGATTTCAGTGTTTCCTCTGAATATGACTTAGCTGGATATTACCCTGCAATTTTTGCACCGCTGAAAATTGCAGCAGCTGATGCCATGTGAAAAGCAGCTCTGAAAATTCAGAATCTAGCTTTTGCAGAAAGGTTGGGCCTAACTCATACAAAATGGATACCCAATATGGACACTGTATGAAACTATCTCTGGACAGTTTGTTGCAAACTTATTTCCTTTTTATATATATAAAATATTTATTAAGGTTTTACGAAAAACAGAGATTTACAGAATAAAAGGAAAGCAAAAAGAGAAGAAATAAGGAAAAATACAAAAATACATAAAAAAAGAAAATACAAAATACAAAAAACAAATAGATAGGAAAAACTTGAAAACAAATCCATTTTTTGATATCTTTAAGCTCATTTGCTTGTTTCCTTGACCTCCTCACACCTCCCCTTTTTGTATTCCCATTTACATAAT
Organism: Podarcis raffonei; assembly: GCF_027172205.1. Classification (NCBI taxonomy): domain Eukaryota; kingdom Metazoa; phylum Chordata; class Lepidosauria; order Squamata; family Lacertidae; genus Podarcis; species Podarcis raffonei. Next base: position 53,561,915 of record NC_070610.1, read on the forward strand.
CAATTCAGCAAATCCTTACCCTCTTTCATTTATCTTAACTCTATATCTTAACATATTATAGCTATATGTTTTCATCCTTATCAATCCATTTTTGCATATTCTTATTAACCTTGTTGCTAATGCCACTTAATTTCAATCCAGCATCATTTTAACATTCATTAATTTTACAATATTTCTGCAAATAGTCTTTAAATTTCTTCCAATCTTCTTCCACCAACTCTTCTCCCTGGTCTCGGATTCTGCCAGTCATTTCCGCCAATTCCATATAGTCCATCACCTTCATCTGCCACTCTTCCAGGGTGGGTAAATCTTGTGTCTTCCAATACTTTGCAATAAGTATTCTTGCTGCTGTTGTTGCATACATAAAGAAAGTTCTATCCTTCTTTGGCACCAATTGGCCGACTATGCCCAGGAGAAAGGCCTCTGGTTTCTTCAGGAAGGTATATTTAAACACCTTTTTCATTTCATTATAGATCATCTCCCAGAAAGCCTTAATCTTTGGGCACGTCCACCAAAGGTAAAAGAATGTACCTTCATTTTCTTTACATTTCCAACATTTATTATTGGGCAGATGATATATTTTTGCAAGCTTGACTGGTGTCATGTACCACCTGTATATCATTTTCATAATATTCTCTCTTAAGGCATTACATGCCGTAAATTTCATACCAGTGGTCCACAACTGTTCCCAGTCAGCAAGCATAATGTTGTGTCCAACATCTTGTGCCCATTTAATCATAGCAGATTTAACCGTTTCATCCTGCGTATTCCATTTTAACAGCTGTTGCAAACTTATTTCCGTGTCATTTTTCATCATGTAAATTTAAGCTTTCTGCTTGCAACTGCAAACTCCAGAAGCGATAATGACTGATGGCTACCACTGGGACACAATATCTGGCCATTCTCTGTTGGTGTAATGGAGAGCTTCTGTCCACACTGATATACAAGTGGATTAGCTGAATGGAAACAATTGAAGTGATTTTCTTGTGGGCTCTGGCCATTTTATGTTAAGCAGGCCTTGTGTGTAATCATAAAATTGGCAAGAACTTTCATTAAGTGATGGGCCCAGAAAAAGGGGGGGCGGCACAGAAAAGGCAAAACATGTTTTTTGTGGGGTCAGGGAGAGAGGTCTGTCCCATATGTTAAATTTCAGAAAGAGAAATGTCAACACTCAAATCCTAAATATTTTTTCTTTTAAGTGCTGTCAATTTTGATGGACTTAACTTTCAAGTAAACATTCATAGGATGTGCTGACTGTTGATAATGAATAGCACACGGAGTATATGAAAAGTGCCTTTCCTTTAAGTAACCACTGAGCTTCTGAATTAGGTGGGGAAAGCTACCTGTTGCCAGAAGGAATTTCCTCTAATGCCACCTATGTCTAATGTTCCTCAAAGGCTGAAGAGTGTGGATTGCAGGGCATAAAGAAGATAAGATGGGGAATGTATTTGGTCTGTAGTCCTTAGCCTTATCTTCCCAGTGTCTCACAGTGGCATTACATCTGGAAATCTCCCTATTTCTTCACATGCTTTTGTTCCTCTTTGTATGGTCGGTCTTGTTTAAGCACATGCTCTTATTCCAACCCAGATCAATGGAGGTGACTGCTGAATCTGCTCACTTTGGGAATATCAGATTATTGCAGAAGTAACCAATTATTATTATTATTATTATTTGAGCTATGAGGCTTCGAATGCAGGGCGATAAATATATGTCACATTTTTTTAGAATTGCTGTAAAAACCTTTGCTTCATGGGTAGGCTGCAAATAATGTGTTGGCTGGTGATAATGCAGTGTGCTCATCCCAAAGATCTTAGTCCAGTGCTAGTGTAAGGAGCCTACAGTCGTCTACTCTTTGCCCTGGTGCTTGCTTATTATGGGATGGCAACATATGGATCAACGCAGAATAAATGTTTTCAGCCTCCACCCCCTATTCCCGCTACTCACCCCTCACCCCTCCAACGCAAGGCAATATTAAATAAGCTGTCAGAGAAAATATGAGGGTATTAGAAGTTGGTGAACAGGAAAAGAAGTTATTTTTGGCTTGTGCACGCACACTCTTAGCTGTGTGCCACTTTAATTATTACCCTCATCAGAGTGACAGGCGATGGCAAGAAAATAAAGCCTCTTATCAGAAGTGAAATTGCTTATGGCAGAATGTAAAAGCTGTAGGGGAGGAATGAAAGGCTTCATCCTGTACACAAGATGTCCCAGCCTCATCCTGCTTCATCTCAATAACACACACTGTTAGGAAGCTTGCATGCAGAAGGTACAACTTTCAATCTCTGCTAGTCAATGTGGAGCTACAGAAGTGGAAATTTCTGATCTCTGCATGTTCATCTATGGCAGGTATGGGGTACCCTTTGGACTCCATAGTCAGAGCCTTACCATGATCGATCAGCCTTATAGGCCAAATTTGATGCAACGAACCAAGCAGAATTTAATACCTCCCAATCAGCTAATGGGTGGACACTGGAAATCATAATCCTCCATTCTACAGAGCTGAGCTTTGTCAGCAACAATCATTCCAACAAAAATACAACAGATGTGATTGATTGATCGATTGATTGATTGATTTTACTTAGATGCCACTTTTCCATAAGGAGCTGTGCCTAAAACAGCTGACAGAAACCTTTAAAATATAGATTCAGGTATCTGAAGAAGTGTGCATGCACACGAAAGCTGATACCCGGAACAAACTTAGTTGGTCTCTAAGGTGCTACTGGATTTTTTTTAAAAAAAATCATTAAAATATAGAACATTGGAAATACAAATATACAAATTACAGAACGTGTCATTAAATTAAACTAACTGTTACCCAAAATTGCCACTGTAATGGACAGTGAGACGAATAAGGTAGCATTTGGCAGAAACCAAACTTGAGTGGAATGGGAACAGCACTGATTTTGACTAATGCAGACCAGAACAGACACTGCTGCCTTCTTATATCACTGGTCCCAAGTCCCTTGATGCCTGATAATTTGACAACTTGGGAGTGGGTTGAGATGTTACACTTACCCTAAAGCCTTAAAGCAGCATCTTCATTGTCCAGTCTTCAAATTGCTGCTATATAGTGTGTAGCTAGCAGAGCTCCATGTGTGGTTCTGTGAAATTTAATGGACAATTCCCATGCCACCATCATAATCTCTTAGCAGATGTGCAACCTTTCCATGCAGTGCAGTAGAAGTATGCATTGAAATATTACATGGTACAGCAGCGGGACAGAAGTTAGAAAAGACGTCATTGGGATGCTGTTTGGGACCTCCTTTATGTGATGAGATTTCAAGTTGGTGAGCCCATAGATATTATACTGAGGATCTGAAATCTCCCCCACCTGATTGTCAGCTATTGCAAAGCACTGCTCCTTTGCCTGCAAGGTGTGGCTTCTAATGGTGTGGATAAAGGATAATATATCACCTGTCATTATTGTGAGAAGAGGTAATTGGCAGGTAGATAGCCCCACCCACCTGTCCAACTTGGCCTGCAGGGGATGGGAAATGGAAGTATTGCATTCATCTTCCAGATCCACTTCCCCACCTCTAAATCCCCAAGACCACTCTTCCTCTCGCCATGCTCCTAGACCTCCACTTGCTCTATCCTTCCAGGATATATTTATGAACATTTAATCTCCAGATTATAAAGTTTGAAGAAATCAGTTAAAATGCTAAGTAAGGCCTCCACAGTCAATGTGAATGTTCATAACCAGCTATTTATAATTAATTGCTGCTGAAGTCTGATGTGTTACACCTATTTGGAATTCCTCTCGGTGGAGCTCAAAATTGCTTGGGTTGTAGCTACATTTCCAACTGCTTTTCACGTGTCAATAAGTGTTCTTTGATTAATCAATATTCATTTAACCAACTATAATCACTGTCGCCATGCAAATTAAATACTAATTGGATGCAATGCAATTTGAAGTGTTATCAGGTATTGATTAAATTAACAATGTCACTTTGGAGTTGCAACTCTCCTTTTGATTGAAATTACATCAACCAGATTTGGCCCAAAATACAGAGTGGATTTGGGAGGAAGTTTTCCTCTGTTGGTGTCTCAGGAGTTATAATACATATATGGCCAGGTTTCTATACACTGTACAAACTACAACCTGGGTCTATTGGCCACATATTATGGGTGACATTCAACTAACTTTTTGCACTAGCACAAAGCTTAGCTCCAGTGCAAAGGGATTTCTCCTGCCTCTCCTAACCCTGTGCATGCATTTTACTGTCCCCAGATCTGCTCTAGAAGGTTGGGGGAATCCCCAGAACAGATTTAGTGGTGGAGGGGAGGGAGAGAATGTCCCATTACACAAGGACAAATTATTTGCACTGATGGAACGTTCATCTTAGCACAGCGCTATGTCTGTATACCTGTACATCATTGTTGTTGCCAACCGTCTGTCTTGAGAGACAATGGAAGAGTGTGCCATTGGGGGCACAGTGAAACCATTGGAAAGTTACAGTGCCTGTTGTGTCTGTAGAGACCAATAAAGGATCGACTATATGGAAATGGCTGAGATGACTGGCAGAATCCGAGACCAGGGAGAAGAGTTGGTGGAAGAAGATTGGAGGAAATTTAAAACTTATTTACAGAAGTATTGTAAAATGTATGAATGCTGATGACATTGAAATAAAATGAAGGGGCTCTAGTAATAAGAGATAAAAATTCGAAATTATAAATTTGGGAGGTAAAATATATAAGGATAAAGTAGTAGGATACGAATTTGCTGAACTAATTGTTAAAAAGGGATATAAAAAAGGGAGGCATGAGGGAGTCAGGAAAATAAGTCAATTGAAGATGAATAATTAGAAAAGAGTGATGTGTGTTTTTCTTATTCTATTTTTTGTGTGTTGATTGTTCTTTTTTTTCTTGTTAAATGTTTGTATTTTATGTATTGTGAAAGTTTGTATTGTTGTGTTTTATATTTTTTCTGTGTTTTTATTGTTCTATTTTTCTATTGTTAAACTTAATAAAATATTATTTTAAAAAAAACAACAATAAAGGAAAGACATGTCCATCGCATGCTACACATCTAAAACAGTCTTCGCCAACCTGCTGCCTTTCAGATATTTTGGACTACAACTCCTACAATGCCCATCCAGCATGTGATCCTGAAGAATTGGAGAAAACCAGGTTGGCAAAGGCTGATCTAAAAGACAGCTAATGCTATGTCTTAGGTTTTCTGAAGCTGTACACAAATGCCCTGCTATTTTACCCATGGCTCCAGACTTTATATTGTGAACATTAAATCAGTTTACTAGAAATAAACACATTAATTGCTAAATTTACTTACAAATATTTTTGAACCAACTGATAGTTTGTTCCTCTGTGAAATGGGTATAGAAAGTGACTGCATTTAAATGGGTCAACAAGATATTCCAGTGTATATTTTCTGAACAATATTTGCAGTATTGCAACCAATATATAACATAATCCAGGGACAATAATAATATCTAGAGTCATAGGACTAAATTGGATTAGCTATCTTCAGCTTTCCATTTTCATTTCTATAAAAAGGAAGGGGAAGGTATAATTATATTGTTCTACTTAGTTTATGTGCCTGATACAACTCCAGATGAATCAGCTGTTGACTTCAACTTTAACTCCAGGGAGATTGGACAGCAGCCTAATATATTATGCAGTGAACTCTTGTCACCAGTAAATAACCTATTATTTTCCCCCCAATAAAACCCAGCAGGTAACCATTGTCTATATTTTATTGTTTTGCCACATTAATATCCTCTGGGTTTACCAGATCTCATACTGATGGAGCCAGCATGATGAGATGAAAAGTGACTTTGCTGTACATTTATATGGAATCTGGTGGCTAACTTTGCTCTAAATTGGGCATGTAATGAATGTATCACTGCAAAAGCAAGGAAATAAAACCCATTATAGAGTAGAAATGAATCATTGAAATGGCAAATAATTTTCTAAGCTGCAGTATTTTCTGTGCTATTGCTTTGCTTTAAGCTTTGCTGAAAAGCAATCACTTTATTCTTTCTCTTGGCTTTTATTACTGGTGACTCCTATGCTAATTTTCCCCTCTGTATTTGCTTTGCATTTGAAAAGCCTTTTGAAATGGAAGGTTAAATTGAATTGGTGATACTGCCCTCTTGCCTCCAGCTTCCACCCCTTCTTCTCCCTGGGTTATGTGAAGATTTTGAAAGGAACAGCTTGAACAAGTCAACAGTTGTCAAACTAAAATTCTCTTTCGTGTAGCAAGAAACCAAATGAGGCAGTGTCCAAAACACTGAAAGCATTTAAAATAAAATAAAATACCCTTTCCCTGAATTGTGAATAAAAGCTATTGCGCTTATAGGAAAGCATCTGAAGCTCTGTAGTTAATGAGTTGTGCCCAATCTTTTTATAGGCCAAGGGTGTGCCCTGTTTCCCTATGGGATCACATCCAGACAGATATCCATACAAAGTAAACTCATAGCAGAGAAGCCTGTCTAGGTATCGTGACTCATCACAGGATGCCTTTGAAAATTGTATCCGTGGGGTCAGCTCTCTCCTTGCTATCTGGTGCAGTGCCATAACATAGTGAAATTGACAACCTCAACTGGTAGCAGCCAATGGAATGTAATCATAACATCAAAATGCTTTATTATGTAGTGAGTATACCTGGACAGCATACCATGTAGGACAAGACATGAAGGTGCTATTTTCAGAAGCATTTTCACTGTGGCTGCAAAAGGATACCATGCTAAGCCAGCGATGGTCAATTTGGTGCTCCTGTTATCCCTGACTATTGGTGATGCTGATAGCGAACAGATTACCAGTATGCTATACTGTCTATCTCTGTTTACCCCTGTGCTAAATCATAGTTTAGCATGAGTCTAGGTGACTCTTAGGTTCCAGTAATTCCTTTTAATGGTTGTGTTCTACATTTTTTCTAGATGCATATTGGGGTCTTTAGTGAAAAGCAGTTTTTACATTTTGTAACCAAATAAATAAAATAAAATTACAAATTGTATATTAATTGATAAAAGTTTTTTTAAACACTAAGTAAAGAAGGAATCTACCAACTCTATATTTGTCTTTGGTCATCATGCACTATATTCCACTTTCATATTCCTACGTCATTTGAAAGCTCAAATATAATGCAGAAAATGACAGTTAGGAAAATCGAATAGGTTGGAATATGATGCTGCCTTGCTAGGAAGCTAGTATAGCTTGTGAGTATTCCCTGTCAAGTGCACATTCAGTGCCAAATTGGGTTTCTTCATGCAACACATTACTTTAAACATCACTCTATTTCGGCAAAATATGAACTGGGAAGGGGGAACCACAACAATCTCATATAGTTGCCTTTCCTCAACTTCTTGTTTTATAACATAGCCTTTTACATATCCGCCCACCAGCTACTCCCTGTCTGTCACACAAGCCTAATGACCCATCCATTCCCTAATGTATTATGTAGTTTACGGACATATAAACTAAGTGCAGTCAGAACTAGATGGATTAGGGATTTAAATTCACAAACTAGGTTAAGTTGTATTAGGAAAAGTTACTGGTTTTTTTGTCAAGAAGTTCTTCTCCAGGTGTTTGTATTTCCTTCCCTCTTCTCCCTCCCATCCCTCACTTTCTATTAAGGTAAAAATAAGAAACAATTTGATTCATTTTTATATATTTAAAGTTTCAATCAAATTTAGCTTTGATCATAGGATGCAACTTCCAGGATCAGACCAAAGGCCTATCTAATCTGGCATCCTCCATCCCACAGAGCAAACCAGGTGCCAAAGGGAAGTCAACTCGCAGGATCTGAATGGCTGGCTGTACTAACCAGAGCCCATTTGAAAGACTTACAGCGGGAGAGTGGTGTACATTTAGCACTGTAGTCACTGCTGGCCAAATTGCTTTCAACAAAAGCTCCCCCAACCCAACATGCTGCACAAATTGCCGCTCTTTAAGGCAAGGCCTTCATTCGTTGCCTCATTTACAAATCCCCTCTACCCACCTCATTTGTGTGACATAGCACACACCTCAGGATTGGGTGTTACTGAAAAAAACAGGGGTTTTTTGCTCCACAGTGACCCATTGTTATTTTCCATACATGCACTCACTGACCATGTCCATACAGTTTCCCCCCAATATATATATATTTTTAATTTTCCTTTTGCAGCAGAAGTGGCTATAGCTCACAGAGGAGCCAAAATGGCAGCCTTTAGTCTTAGGCCCACCTTCTTAGGTTTGATGAAAATGGTAATGAATACACATCATTTGTGTCCTCTTTATCTTTTAATGTTTTACCACCATCAAAACTTTATTCTATTTCAGGACAAAGGACAACAATAATCAATATTTATACACAGCATTTGAAATGGCAACAGTTTGTGGAGGGAATCCCAGCCAGATGGGCAGGGTATAAATAATAAAATTATTATTGTTGTTGTTGTTGTCGTCATCATCATCAAAGAAGGCAGGTGTGACTGTGTGGGTGTCTAAGGCCATTTTTCTGTTTCCAGATTGAGTAAAGACATGAAGGTCAGTCTTTATAATTAACAGACTTGAAGTAATTAGTAGTCTGACAGTGCTAGTGTCCTTACCCCTAGCCCAAGCAACTGAGCATTCAATCCATAGCAAGTTTACTGACTTGAAACCAGAAATATGCAGAAAGAGAAAGAAGAAATATATTCACACAAGTCATTTATAGATGTTGAACAACCATGTGCCCAAGACAGAACTCCGCAGCTCCCCTCTTGTCACATTTTTTCCAGGATGATGAAGAAATGCTAGTGAGCATATTTAGGGTTTGGTCAGTTCACCAGGTACAAATCCCCACCTAACAGTTATCTCAACCATTTCACATTTTATCAGCTTCTTCACAAGAATATCACGGGGGACTTTAGCAAATGCCTTATTGAAATCAAGATACATTACACCCTATTAGTCTGACTCACAGTTGCCCACACTGGCTGGCTGAAAGACAGGTAAAGCCACATGGAAACTGTGGCTCACAACAGGTGGTGGAGATATTTATGGTGTAACATCCGCAGAATGGGAAGTTTACTGTGCGGTTGCCTCGGCAGTCTTTTCCTGCCCCCAAATTGCAATTCCCAACTTGCTATGCCAAACTTGCTATGCATGTGCCCAGAAGTCAGGTGGTGATGAGGCCAGCGACTATGATCCTGCTCCCCGCTCTACACAGTCAGTGTTTGGGTAGTAATGAGGGCAGAGGGCATTTGCATCTGGGGTCTGTTGGCATCCTTCCCATCACAATCAAAAACTTGGCTGCTCCTCTGCCTTTGGAGGGCCATTATTCTTGATGCTTGTTACTCCGTAGCTGTTGGGCATTCTTCTGAAGGCTTCCATCTCAGGCGGAAGTTTCTCCTGAGGCTCTGAGCAGCTCTTTCTCTGCCAGCAGTCCCATCCAACCTCTTGGGGCTTTCCCTCAGCTGGATTCCCTCACGGATTCTTTCATTTCCATGGCAACGAGAATCAGCCAGCAGCCTGCTTTTCTCTCTCTGGGTTATCTTTTGGTCAGCCTCTTTGCCACAGGGTTCACTACACATGCTTAACAAATGCAGCCCATTGTCTTCTAAATATATATTTTGACAGGATCAGTAGCATGATAGCATCTACCATGTAACAAGGAAGGCTTTAAATCTCCTGCTGTGACTGGGGACCACTTAGGCTGCTCTGTCTGCACCTCAGAGACAGGACAGCCAAATGGCAGTCCAAAATTCCCCTTTAGCTGATTAACAATGAAATAAATATTGTGCTGGGTAGAGCTTCAACCAATTTAAACACACACACACTACCATTTCTATTTCCAAACAGGCCTTTTTACATTTTGTCTTTCAAAATATATATTTCAGAAATGTGTGACATCTGCTCTGGAAACTGTCACTCAATCTCTCTCTCCCTCTCTCACACACATTCACTCTCACTTGTACACACACCTGTCAATTCTTAATGAATAATTTGTGGTGCCTGAAGTTCCTTCTGCCTCTCAATCCCTGGTGATAATGAGCTTGTTAAAAAAAAATTCCCCCCAAAAAGAAAGAAGGTCTTTGTTTATTTTGTTTTTGGTTTTTTTGTTGAAGTGAATTGTGAAGGGTATTTTTAATTTACTCCTGAAAATGTAGTTTATGGAAGTTCAGAGGAATTTTTCTCTCTGCTCCACATTTCAAATTACATGTTAGTCAAGTTATTAGTTAGCCTGGCTTCAGACCCACTAAGAATACGGTAGAAAGTCACAGTTGATTCACTACAAGACAGATATGGCCCAGCCCTACCATCAGGCAGAATGAGGTGGCTACTTCAGGTAACAGATGCTGAGGAGAGGGCAGGCCATAGCAGCAAGGTGTTGAATGATGGAGCTCTGTGTGACATTCAAATTCCTTTGTCCTCCCTAAGTGAGCCTGCTACCCTCCTATGATTCAACTACAAGCACTGTCAGTTATTCGAAGTGGAATGTGGAGAGCTCCATGTTATCATTTCCCTCAGGTGGCAAAACGTTTCGGACCACCCATGGATGGATGAAGAGATTAGGGGCTGGCCTACAACTGCCTCAGGAAGCAAAATTCTGAAGAGCAGATAGTGGACAAGCCAGAGGAAGAGATTCCCAAATAACACAAACAAAATGATCAGGTCAAGGACCAAAACAATAACACAAATAATAGTTTAACGATAAGACACACGTGTGCAGAGTTGTGAGTCAGCAGAGCTCTAGCGTAGTTACACTCTGAGTAGGTACAATTTCTCTTTTAGGATGCAACCCTGCAATGCTAACTTCTATTACAAGGAAACAAATCTCACTGGACAGTGACGTCTTAGGCCCAGGTATCCAACATGGTGCCCTCTAGATGTTTAATGGACTAGTACAAGTCTGATCATTCCTGACTATTGTCCATGTCTTCTCTTTGGCAATCACTTGTAGCCGAGTAAGAGGATCTTCCATAAACACGGTTTTAACAATGAGTCTATACTGGTCCATGCATAAGATACTCTCACATGGCATACCTTAATATGTCAAATGATTCAAAAGGCATCCAAAGATGTTCATTAGTTGTACGCCCCTCACAAATGGAATGCAAGTTCAGTCAGAGTCATGACCTCTTTGTTACTAAGGGATGGGTCGCAGACTGGGACTGTGCCAATATCCACAGATAATGTAGTTAATGGTTAGTAGAAAAACAAAAATGAAACACAAAGGGAATGGAGAGGATCACCACACTTCACCTTTGTCTGTATTCTGATATTTAATTTGGACAAAAGTGTAACACAACTAATTGTCCATGCAATACTAGACTTGGGCAATTATCACTTTATGCTAGCCATGTTCTGACCTCCTCTAATTATTCTGGCACACTGTTAGTGAGTCAACCTTGTCTGCCCCTTGCTTCTTTTATCTATAACTCCATGGACAACAATTTGTTTACTTCTCCTTAAACATCTACTAATCACTGTAGAACATCTGTAGCCTCAGGAAAGAAATATAAATATAACTTGGCCCAAACTGGTCTGTAATTAGGGGTATGCCAATATGTCAATACTCCTCATTAGCAACTTGTAAAACTAATTGTGGCATTTGCTAATTTGTCTAATTAGCTAAAACAGCTATATCCAGCCACTGCAAATATTACAGGATTGTGTTAATAAATTAGATATAGGTATGATAAAGAAGCATTCTATGGATGATTGTTTTCAAATCAAACTGGACAACATTAAATTTTAAAAACACAACACTGCTATTTATTTAGTTTTTTGTTTAGTCTTTTGAATATGAAATCAAATTAAATTGTGTGTGTTTGTGTGTGTATTTGCACTTAAGCAGATTTTCACAATGCATTTATTACTGGAGTTCATCAGCATAAAAATTTGAATGTAATTAAGCTCAGTCAAAAGGTTCCAGACAAACCAATTCATATAGCACCCTGTTTATTTTCCCCATTTATCTGTTATTTCTTTTTTACTTCTGATTCTTTACTTTTAAATCAGAGTACACAGCCCCCCCACACATTATAGCCCTTTATGACTAGGTGACTTAACATTTAGACATGAATGCCTTTATTAGTTTTAACCCTTCACATAGTCAAAGGGTACTTTTCTCCCCGTTATTAGCCTCTCCATTGACCCTGTTGCTCATTCCCACCGAGTCCAATCTTACTTTTTCCACGCAAAATGATTCTTCTCGGATAGGTCAAACAGAAAGCCGGTGTTACCTTGACATAGCTAATGAAAGCCAGCAGAGAACAAACAGGAGTTCTCAAATCTATATCTAGAGAAAGATACTGAGTAAAAGTGGCCACGCTGGTATTTCTTCTGGTTACAGAAATGTGCATGCTATGGTAAAGTGTGCACAAAAATGCAAATATTAGTGAAAATAACATACAAAAATGCATTAGGTTGTATTCAGCTAAATAATTATGCAAAATGATTTCTGCTTATGCTACAGGACTTCCCCCCCTCCTCCCCCAACATGTGCCCTTCATCACTCTCAAATCTGCTCCAGAGGGTTGGGAAAACACTTTAAAAACAATCAGTTTCCAAAATCCCAATGCAAAAAGAAGGTCTTCGCCTACCAGCTGAAGGACAACAAGGAGGGAGCCAGTCTAACTTATCCAGGGAGGGAGTCCCAAAGTCTGGGAGCAGCCACCAAGAAGACCGTCTAATGTAGCTGCCATGTTGCAACTTCATTGGTGGAAAACCAGCCAGATTACAGCAAAAATATACTCATCAGTATGGCCTGTTGAATTCAGATAGCCACATGTAAGTGGGTTCAGACTGTATAGGCCAAGCCTTTCCCTTACTTATCTTGCTTTCTGAGCAGGGGTGCAACAACTAGACTCTGGACTTAATGAACTTATATGATATGGGGGCTCTTTTGAAGAAGGTGAAGCAATACATATTGCCATATTTTGTGTGGCATCTACGTTTTGCAACTGCCTCCTACTACATATCAAATAAGACCTATTGACTGAGGGAGGATGAAAAATGCCTATAGTTTAACAGCTTATCTTTCACAGACAGCAACGTGCTGTTGATGCTGGTGTCTTTTATACCTCTTGCCTCTGGCATTCAGCAACTTCACCATAACATCATTCTTGACCTTTATTCCAAGTAACTGTAGTAATGTAATCCTAATAGCTATCAAAACAAAACAAAGTAGAAGTCAAGAAAAGAGGCCTGTCAAGAAGAAATAATGCGTAAGATTTCTGGATATATATTTTTTTAAAAAGTAGAATAATATTGTTTTGCTACCCATCTCAACACTGTATTTTTGCCTGCAGCAGCCTTTGTGAAACAGAAGTTTTAAATGAGAACATTATTAAAGCAAATTTGCATCTACATGCAAAGTGCACAATTTTCACCATGGGAAATCAGCCTGTGAATTTGAAGTTATGAGTTTTGTTCAACATGACGCTGCTATTTATTTTCCCACCATAGCTTTATTTAAATGTTTGAGGGGATAATTAAAGTTAATTAGCTCCATTATGACTTAGGTGATCCATATGGGGTGGGATGATCCACATGGCATAAAGAGGGCATACAGATAATGCCACAGTCAATATATGGATAATAATATGTGCACCAGTGCCATTGGAAGAAGGGCAATTGTATTTATGATCAAGCTACAAATTAGCTCAGTGAGAAGCTAAGAACACACTAGTAGAAATTGCCAGATTCAGTCAGTTCTGTGGGTTTCCTGTGTTACAGCAAAACTCGCATTAGATTTGATGACAGGGAGAATGTTGACATCTTGACATTGTGTATTCATGCTTATCAAAACTCCAGTTGGATAATCTGAAGGAACCCATACTGGGAACTCAGCTGAATAAATCCAGAACAATATTTACATAAACCTTGCAAAGCTAGCCCACCAGATTTTGCAATTATATTATGATACAGTGGATGTAGAGCAAACACCCAATTTCATAACAGGTGCATTGTGTGCCTTGGATTAATCTTTTCTTCTATATTTGTGAGATTCTGCATCCTTACATAAATATCTACAGAAGACGATGTTAAGTCTGTCCTTTTTAATTGTACTTACTGACTCATTTGTAATGTTTTCTAACACTAAAATATGAACAGCAATACTTTTTGGGGAACTCATGTGAACAACACAATACTGAAATATTGCTGCACGAAAGTGTGAAATTTGATTTATTTGTTTCCGTTAACATTTTCCTCTTAAGACTGATTGAGGGTTAAGGAATTTCAGTGACAGTTTACCCAGCAGAGAAATAACACATTCAGCTTATACATTTTTTTTCTTATTTCACACTGCATTAATATCAGAGAGCACGTGTTTTATTTATTTCTGCTCAGCTTGCAAAAGTGCATGGAGATTAGATTCTTTGATTTGTCATCATCCAATTTCCATAAGGTCTCAGATGCATACTTTCTAGCATTGTACATGTTACATTTAAAGTTCACTCAGCCTACCCACTAATAGCCTCCCATTTCAAAGCACATACTTCTAATCATGGCTCTAATTAGACTGTGGTTCATATAGTGCTATCCATCTGTGGATTATGAAAAGCTGAAAGTTTTGATGCAGGATGAAAGCATTAATACAATTTATTTTTGGCTGCTAGGACAGCTTCTGTGATGATGCCATGGAAGCTCACATTTTAATTGTAAACTAAGCTCTGAGACAATGCTTTGATGGTTTGCCTAGTTTATTTATTTTTTCCACTCCCTGCTTCATATGATTTGAAAAGGCTTCATCTTAAACCAGAAAGTTTTCTTGTGGGTAAAACCTTTGTTGCAAAACTTTGATGGCTTTATTAAGTGGAGCAACAACAATATTGGTGCAAAGGTTGTACACCACCCCCTATCTCTGCTGAGCAGTGCATGAAATTATAGGGGGGTTCCAGGCATTCATCCAGAGTCATGTTTCTGTTGAAAATCAAGATGCCACAGAGGCTATAGTGTATTTAAGAAATATGGTTTATTTCTTCTTCATCATCATCATCATCATCTTCATCTTCTTCTTCTGCTGTGATCACTCATAGCTGAGCAAGATTGTCTTCCATAAACACGGTTTTAACAATGAGTCTGTCAGTGACTGTGGAGGCCAATTTTGGATCCACACGTCCTTCCACAGTGGGGACATTGGTTTATGGACAGGAGTTGATCACGGTGCGGATTTGCCAAGCGTGCCTTCCTTTTAGCATGTTTCTCCCTTACGTCCTGAGTTTGAGTGTCTTCAAAGCCCATGACACCTTTGGTAAAGGCTGTTCTCCAACTGGAGCGCTTGCAGGCCAGTGTTGTGTTTCCCCGTTGTCAGTGTTTATACTACATTTTTTTGCCTTGAGACAGTCTTTGAAACTCTTTTGTTGACCACCAGCATTATGCTTTCCATTTTTAAGTTCGGAATAGTAGCTTTGGAAGATGATCATCAGGCATCTGCACAACATGACACATGAGTTTAAATGGAGGTCCAGATCTTAGAGCATTGTCATCTCAAGAGTGGCTTGTTCTTCACAGCAGCCCAGCATTGCAGACAGAGTCATCCTAAGCATCATCCCTTTGTTTCTGCTTCCCAGCCAGCTCATATGGTTGATGCCCTTCAGCCTCCTCATGGTGTTCTCCTCAACTCCTCATCCTTATTCCTAGAATGCCTGCCAAATGCAGCCCTTCCCCTTCAGCCCCAGCCATTCCGAGACTGGTGCAAAAAGCACAATTCTCCTCTAGCATCACTTGCTGACTTTCCCATTGTGTTCCAAACTACCCAGCCATCTGCACACAGCCTTAGTTATGCTGATCACTTCTCTCCCTGGCTGGATCTAGACATGTCAAAGAAGTGATTCAGTTAAACGTGCTGTAAACTCACACAGGGAAATCCAGTGGGGAAAGATGGGACCATCTGTGTGCCATCTGGTGTCACAGTGTTGTACTGCATATACAACACATATAAAATGTTTTTTCTTTACCAATCTAGCTAAGTCCCCTTGTTAGGTTGACCGCTTCCTGATGCCCCCCCTCCTGATGCCCTCCTGGTCCCAGAAAACTGGTCTCACCTATATTTTAACACTTTTGCTAAATCCAATATCTGGCTCCCAGCATTTATTAAATGTAAGGACTTTGGGGAATCTGCACCCCCAACAAACTTATAACAATATTAGAATGACTGTTTGATTATTGGTTCACTTACATGATCATGACTTCTGTTAGTGCAGAATTTTCACCAATATATTTTATACTAGGTCAGATCTTTCCTCTTAGCCCAGTATGGTCTACTCTGAGTACCCACAGTTCTCCAGCATCTCAGGTAGTATTGCCATACATAGGTACTTAATTTCCCAGACATATCCAGAATACTGCAGCCGGAAGCAGTGTCTGGTTGAAAATCATCAAAATGCCCAGGAAAATCCAGACATATGGAAACCCATGTCAGCAGTGTCGTTTATGCTCACTTTCCTTAAAAATTGTTCAAAAACATCAATGACTTTTCCAAAACGAGCTCAACAACTTTTGTGTCTGGATATTCACTTTTTGAAATATGGCCACCCTAGCATTTGGTCTTTCTACTCACTGATCTTTTTAAACTAGAGATGCCACGGATTGAATTTAAGACCTTCTGAATGCAAACGTTGTCTACAACAGAGCTAAGATCTTGTTGTAATTTCATCCTTGTTATTCATCCTTATGCAGAGGTGCACTTATCTGTGCTGAACAACATGGCACGATCATTACCCTCAGATTTCTGCTGTATTTTATTCACTGCCCTATCTTTGTTCCATATGTAACTATGTAAAAAGATGTGAGGAAGCTTTGGCCATACAGAGCTTGCTGAACTACAACTCCAATCAGTCTTGGCAAGCATGGTTCTGTGAAGGGAACAGAGGGTCTCCCAAAAACTCTCAGCACCCTTAACAAATTACAGTTCCCAGAATTCCAGGGGGAGGGGCATGACTGTTAAAGTGGTAGCCTATAGATTTATTTCCTTTCCTCATTCTTACTGAGGCATTATTCTTAAGCACACTTACATGGCAGTTGGCCCCACTGAACTCAGTGGACTTTATGATTACATGTGCATAGGAGTACACTGTTCATGAATATATTTATGTATCCTATTTAATTTTGTTTGTTTTTTTAAAAAACTTGGAATCTTTCACTAATAAAATAACAAACTAATAAAAATACTAGGAGCCAGAAGATAAAATTCCCACTCAGCTATGAAGCTCACTGAGTGATCTTGGGCTAGTTATACTCTTTTAGCAGAACTTACCTCACAGGGTTGTTGTGGTAAGAGAACCATGTATGCCACCACGAGCTCCTTGCAAGCAAGGAGTAAGATTATTACAAAAATGTAAAATAGCTAATAAAAACACCAATGGATGTAAAATAGATATTCTTTCTTGGCAGGGGGAAATACACTTTGTGAACTAGATGGCTAAATTATATGATTAGGTTCAATATTTCCCCAGATTTACAAAATAGGGAAGCTAATGCCTACATTTTAAAGCCAATGAATTTTTTAGTCCGTTCTCTAGGAAGATTGAATGCACAAACCCTTGGTGAACTGGGACTCTCATTAAGCATTCCTTCTGGTCTACAATCTACAAAACTTCCATAAATGGAAACCAGGTCAAATATGAAGTCTTTGTACATTAAAGGGGGGGAGGAATCTTTGTTTCCTGACAGTGATCAATAGATTTCTAACTTTAGTCTTTTTGTATCAAGTGACCTTACTAGAATAAATATCCAACTTCAGAGGTACTTTTTGCAGTGAATACAGTAAAAGTATATATTTCTGATTCATAAATTTATTTATTTATTAACTGGACGTAATTGTAATCTGTCCTTCACCTGAAGGTCCCAGGGTGGAAATGCATATACACTTCAAAAACAATTTTAAAAAAGAAACAATAGAATTAAAATAAAATAAAACAGAATTCCAGATCCTGTTAGGATCGTCCTACTCTTGTGTAGGACCCCAGCAGAGACACATGCCCGACTGGCATGTTCTCTCCCTCCTGGTCTGTCATTTGAGAGCTTCAAAAGCTTCCTCCAGCCCAAACATCACAGCAACTGATGCCAAGAGGCATTAGCATGCTTAGAAACAGCAGAGTGTTAGCAGTTCTCGTAACAACTCAGCAGCACAGCATTTTGGCTAATCTATTATATTTACAAATAATACACTCGGAGCATTCTGACTTAGCTTCTTCCTCTTTCTCATTAGACAGCAAAGATAAGGTTACCAGACATCCCCGTTTCCCGGGGACAGTCTCTGTATTTACAAATCAGTCCCCTGACAAAATCCTATCATTCCTAATGGAGTTGAAAAGTGTCCCTGGATTCATTGAAAAATATCTGGTAACCTTAAGCAAAAAAAAAAGAATAAAGGACAATAGTCCCACATCACGGAACACAGTAACACCAAAACATCCTGTCTCTGTCACTTCCCACTATGTGGAATGAAAACATACACTGTCATGTGATAACAACAATCCCATGACTGCAAGCACAGAGCAAGAATCCTAACAGATTCCAGTTCGAAATTAAACCAGCAGCAGTTCACCTCACCTCTTCTGAAAAGCCTGGGCGAAGAGGTGTGCCTTTGCCTTCCAACAAAATGATGACACTGCCATGGTGAGACACACCTCAGAGGGGAAGCCATTCCAAAATCATGAAGCCACTGCCAAGAAAGCCTACCCAGCGATCCAGAAGACAACAGGCAAATTGTTTCAGAATTGATGTTATACATTATGTGAATGACCTGGAGAATCCACGAGCACTCTGGTCATAGCATTTTGCACAAGTTTCACCTTCCAGACCACCTTCAAGGGCAACTCCAGAGTATGCCCATGAATTCCTATAGCTGCTAAACCAGCCCAAACTGGTCTGCATCCTTTTCTTTCTTTGGTTGGCAAATAGTTCCCATCTGTTGATGTCCTCATCATGATACAATGCTGAACAGACCCACAGATGTGTACATGCGATTTGCATATGCAATTTGAGCACAGATTGGGTGGCGCTGTGGGTTAAACCACAGAGCCTTGGACTTGCCAATCAGAAGGTCGGTGTTTCAAATCCGCACGACGAGGTGAGCTCCCGTTGCTGGGTCCCTGCTCCTGCCAACCTAGCAGTTCAAAAGCACATCAAAGTGCAAGTAGATAAATAGGTACTGCTCCGGCAGGAAGGTAAACGGCATTTCCATGTGCTGCTCTGGTTCGCCAGAAGCGGCTTAGTCATTCTGGCCACATGACCCGGAAGCTGTACACCGGCTCCCTCAGTCAATAAAGCGAGATGAGCGCCACAACCCCAGAATCAGCCACAACTGGACCTAATGGTCAGGGGTCCCTTTACCTTTTTACTTTCCATCTTGATTGATCTACATTCATGTGTACTATGTTTAAGGATCAGGCCTTTTAAATACCCAGTTCTTCCTAATACTGTTTGTGGGAGGGCTGAATTAATGTAGTACCTCTGGCAAATAAAAATGCACTGCTTGTACAATAGAATTGCTCTTATGGTATATTACTACTTTTTAGATTCTGTATTCAGCATGATCAATGCTCTTATTAAAATGTTTGTAAATGAAACACCTAGACATATGGCTAAATTGTGCTTTCCAAACAACTCCTGCATGCTGGCAACTATGATTGTCATAAAATATATGGATATCCAATTTATTTTGGGTAGATTAAAATCATGCGCTCATAGCACATCAGTGACAGCTTTATACTTACATGGCTGGTCTGTGGAGTGAAGATAGAAAATGCAATTTAGCCAACTCCCGCTTACTTAATTAAATAAAGTAAAAAAGCAAAACCAGTCAGCCCCTACAAGGATATCAATCTCACTTGACTTACAAAACTCCTATGATGACTCAACCCCTAGTGTTAAATATATTAGAACTTTTTAAACCATGGGAAGACCCAAATTGGCTGATCAGCATCTTAATGAGCAGATTAATCTATATGATCCCAGAGCCTGAAACCTCATCACTCAGTGCCCTTTAAACATTAATTTTCATATTACAATAAACCACATAAGTGTTTTATAATTAAAAAGCTTTTGGTAGAATCTTCCTTTGTGGTCTTTTCCTCTGTTCAAGCAAGTATAGAGAGATAAATATCACACACACACACCCAATTTCTTCTCTCTCTTTTTACCAACAAGTATATTACTTATGGATTATGTAGGGTCTTTCCTGTCTATGAAGCATTAGTTTGTGTCTGAAATATTGCCTAATCTGTTGTGTGTAGTGAGTAATTCACAGGTACCGCATAAGATCTGTCAACTGTGGCAGAATGTCAAAGGCTGACAACAAGCTTAATCAGAAACCATCAACCCAACTGAGGGCCACAGACGTTCAGATCAGAAGCAGCATTTCTTATATCCTCAAGTTTGCCAGTATTGGAACTGCAGTTCTCAAAGCTCCTATTCTGCACTCAGGTCCTGCTTGCATCTGGCCACTATAAAGGTAGGGTGCTGGACCAAACAGGCCTTCTGCCTGATCTAGCAGGGCTCTTCTTATGAACATCTAATTCACCCTACTCTAGACTCCCTGAGTACAGAATACATTTTTGCCAGTTCCTCTTGTCTAAACTTACTAAAAGAAGACAGAATGGGCATTGTGATACAGTGCAAGAAGTTTGGATTAGGTGTCTCTGAAGCACTTTTGACTCTCTGCCCCTGCTCTGTTACTATCTGCCTCATGCTGTTCAATCCATCCTGTTCACTTTTACCTATTTTGGTCCTTTCAGCTAGATGCAATCAACTCAGCCTAGCCAGTCTGCACAATGCACCCTCCATTCATTGATCCTCATATTCAGACATACCAGATTGCCTTGAACAGAAGCTTAGCTTGACTCCAGTGTCCCATATCCATCCCCTTTTAGCTGTAGTGCAAACATTCCTCAATGTATTCCACTGTTATACATCTCGTGCTGAGTGTTCAGCTTTCACCCACTCCAAACATCAACTGGGAGGAAGGGAGGAAGACTGAAAATATGGGGAGGGAAATGTTTGTTGGTCTCAGTGCTAGTTTTATACCTTTTTATTATATAGCCTCTAGCTATAATACACAACACAATTCCTCTCATTGATGTCCAGGATAGGATTACTTTGGAACAGGCTCTTTGGATTCCTATTTACATTTGAAAGGTGAAGCAAACAGCAAGGTTTGGAAAAATGGATAAAAGGCAATTAAAGCCTAGTTGGGTGCAGAAGAAACAGAATACTTGATGGCTTTGAATGACAGCAATTAAAATTCAACTCAGTGACATTTGTGTTCATTATGTACATTGCTTAGGAAAGTATAGAACCTTCCATCGCCCTCAGGGTCTTTTGGTTTTGGCTATCATGAATAGAAATCTGAACCTCAGTCACCTGTCTTGAGTCTGTCTCCTTTGGGGGGGGGTATGAAATGAGTTACGTACTTTCTCACCCTGCCCCATTAGTCTTCTGGATTTTATTGAGCTGATCTATACTAGAAAGCTGTTGGACTCATACGTATTTTACCACCTCACTATAAATCTCCTAACTATGCTGAAAAGTATCATCTCTATTTACAATCATCCATAATATCAGTTTACCTAAAGTACATATAATAACTAAAAGTGGACTGAAACTCCCCATTTCTTTAGTGAAGAGAGGAAACAGCAAGCAGAGTAGCATTTGTATTCTACCCTCTGAGTGCTAAATTTGAATGCATGGAAAATCCCCTTGAGGGTTTCAGAGCATTTTATTTCATCACTCAAAGGCCACAAATAATTTTGTGGGTGGTCCACTCCCAAACAGAAGCCATGTGTGATAAAGGACATTGGTCTCTGACAAACTGGCTGCATCTCTCATTGGTTCAAAAGGAGAGGGGCTGCCATTTCAGCTTTGTTCCATTAGTGGTCCAGAACAGATCTTCCATTGCCACAGGGAAGCTGACTCTCTTTGCTGAGATGATGGTGCTGTTATAAATTTAGATAGTCGTAGTCAGCTTTTGGAGTTGTTTAGCTCCTTTTTGCTCTCAGTATTTATGCTGGACCTTATTGCTCTCTTCCTTATATTAATAATAAAGTTGCACAATTGGACTAGAGTGGTATGTGTGCATTTGCTGGTCTTGGGATTTGGAAATCCCCATGCACATAGATACCTAGATTGCTTTTGGTTTCACACTTTTGGAGGTCTACAACCAGGGCTGGAAAGGCCAGTAATTTGCTCTATTATTGCAGAGAAGCAGAGGGCTGGACAGCTGGATTTACAATAACTTTACAATTAATTGGATATTTCTGGTTTCCCCTCTTGTTTCTTGGGCTGGAAATGACTAAAAGACAGGGGCTAGGTAACAGCAAGTACTGGATAGTAAGACCCATCTGACCATAACTTTCCCCCCTTTTTAAGGGAAATTCCCTTATTCCAAATAGGATTCCTCACAAGAAAAGGGAAAAGTTGACAGCTATGCATCTGACAGCACTGCAGGGCTGTTGTGCAGCAGTGGAGCTGGTAGGCTTTCCCTGTTCTCCACAAGGGACACAGTCCTGATGTGGAACTGGATTTCTGGAAGCCTCACTGCAACTAACTTAGACAGGGCAGCAGTAATGTCAAGATGATATAGGCACACCAGTAGAGCCAATTTGACACTCCTGCTGGTGTGCCCAAGCCACCCCAACTTCCACCACCCTGTCTCACCACCAGCCAGTTCCGGACCAGCAGCCTGCTCAGTTCAGGGACAGATGGCTTCTACTGAGATTATACTGAGGAGAAAACCCTTTGGGAAATCCCCAGTGAAGCAATGCGCCATTGAAATTTCTGCCAGGGGGGGAAGTCACACATAGTCACACATCACCCCAAGCAGCTTGTCACAGGAAACAGCAGATAAAAAAAAGAATTGAAGAAGCACAGAGCCCTAAAGTAGTCTTCCCCAAACTTTTTATACTCCAGATGGTTTGTACATCAATCCCCATTACACCTGACCTTGCAGGCTGGGACTCATGAGAACTGGAGTCAAAAAAAACTGGAGGACATTGGAGAACACTGTGATAAAGCCAGAAGAAGTCCATGCCAACACTCTTTAAAAAAGATAAGACATATTCTGCTAATTGGCTGATTACTGAACCTGCTGTCCTTCAAAAATCCTGCCCAGCTTTCTTCAAGAGCTTTAGAAAGGCTAGGCCTCCATGAAGAGGTCCAATACTTTATAAACTGGGCTTTAGGTACCTCCCACTTCAACATCCATACCTGATGGAAGAAAATGGGCATGATACAGTAAAAGTAATTGGATCTTTTTTACTCCCACCTCTCGCCAAACTCTCTTTTTGTCTTATATCAATTGTTCCTCTTTTATATATGTTTATGTCTTATCAGAAGAAGATGATCATAGGTCCTCTTCATTCTTCACAACAAGAGAAAGAAATTCAATTTACTATTTCACTTTTATTACCCTTGTAACTCTCGTCAGGTAGATCTATCTAGCTGAAAGTATTTCTCGGTTTGAAAACCATTCTGTAAATGAAACTGTCCTTTCATTCCAGTCCAACACATCTCTGTTTTAATAAAGAATTCAGCTCCCCATTGAGACTGTTTTGACAGAACAATACAATTGCTTTTGTTTGCCATTTAATTTGCAACCAGGATCAATAGAGTTAGATGTAAACACTATTGGCATTAAAGCCCTCAAATTCTAGGGGAAATGGAGGTTAAATTGTAAACAAAATATTTCATTGGCATTGATCTCAAAAGCATGCTGACAGGGCTTCTGAAAAATTATCAACATCCACATATAAATCTTGCTAAAGTGACAAGAGATGGATTTGATTATTCTGCTTTGAAAGCCTTATTCCTTTAAGGCTGTAAGTGTTTGTCAATTTATAAAATATTAAATGAATTATGTTTCCATTTGATCCATACTGCAACTATTCTGGGTGATTATCTAGGGTTAATCATGTTATATGAGTGAATGGTTATTCGGCTTCCAATTTAGAAGAAAATGTCCTATGCTCATGGCCTCACGGTATGAGGTTTCAAGTAACCAAGGTGCACTAAAAACTTCTCAGTTGTATACAACAGATGGAATGCAGCCGAGTAAAAACAATTTCAACCTTAAAATGACCATTAATACTTTATTTGGTGTGTGAGACTGGTCGAGTTTTCAGTTAGCTTTTTCCATACTAAGGGAAACTAAACTAGTGAGATACAGGAGATAACTTTGGGCTAATTGGCATTTACCTGTCTATGCAGTTTTTGCTTCAGGATTTTGGGGGCCCTTGACACAGCAGCCCCAACAGGCTTTCTTGACCTGAAAGAGGCAGCATGTGCAAAGAGAATTTTTTAAGACTGCATGAGGTCATCTTGGATACTCAGTACAAAGTGTTAACAAGCAGTCAACACCATTAGGCGTAGGGGTTCCTTCGCTAATCTTGGGCCCTAGCAAATGTCCAGCTTCACCATCCTGGCAAAGTCCACGTAAGAAGGGATCATATCATTGCCACCACCCTCCTAGTTCCTTCATCCTTGGACCATGTAAGATCACATGAAGCTTGGTGGATGATCCTGGGCCAGTCACTGTCTCTCACAGGATTGTTGTAACCCAGGAATGGATAGACTTCAAACCACCTCTAATTGGAAGTATGGGGACCATGATATCTAACAGAAGGCACTGAAATACTTAAAGGTAAAAGGTCAAGGATCCCTGACAGTTAAGTGCAGTCGCAGACGACTCTGGGGTTGTGGCGCTCATCTCGCTTTACAGGCCGAGGGAGCCAGCATTTGTCTGCAGACAGTTTTTCTGGGTCATGTGGCCAGCATAACTAAGCCACTTCTGGTGCAACAGAACACTGAAACCAGAGCAGCGCACGGAAACGCCGTTTACCTTCCCACCAGAGTGGTACCTATTTATCTACTTGCACTTTTGGTGTGCTTTTGAACCAGATTATGTAGCTCTACACCTCTTCATTCTGCTCCATAGATGTCTCATTGCATTTGCAACTAGAAAGCAGGGGTAGTTCACATAGTGTCTCCCAGCTGTTGTTTGACTCTAATTCTCATCAGCATGGCCGGGAGATGGGAGATGGTGCCCAATAACTATTGGCCACCCCATTCTAATGTCTATTAAAAGCATAGGCACATGATAGACAAGAGACTGGAAATATAAATTTAACTGAAATCCAATCTTGAATTGACACTTAGGCTGCTTTCCAAGCCTCTTGCTTATTTTATTGACAAATGTCTGTTTGATTATTCTTTTTGGAGAGTTACAGGGTTTGAGAAGAATGTAGCTGAGCATTTGGAGATGCTGACTATGTCAATATGATGAGAACTCATGCATGAATGCAGGGAATAAGAGAGAAGGTCAACAAAGTCAAACATGAATCCTGGCCTGAGACGGCTTCTCATCTTTTGAAGCTGATGTGTGAAATATTTCTGGGAAGTGTCACCAAAACTTTCTTGAGCGTATTTTAGTGAATTCTATAGAAAAGCATTTATTTATATAATTTATTTTTATACTGCTTTTCATTTTTTTAAAAAAATGAAGCGGTATATGTCACAATGTAAAAAATCAATAATTTTTAAAATAATAAGAGATTATAAACCTAAAGCAAACAGATTAAGAACAGGCTAGTATTATTTGTCAGCAAAGTCCTGGGAAAATAACTGAGTTTTCAGCAGGTGCCAAAATGCCACCAAAGTGAATATATGCTGTTATGTACTGAAGTTCTCACCCTGGGCCAGCAGGGGGATACTGTAGATAGTTATGCAAATAAGGGATCGAAAGTGACGTTCAGTGATTGGATAGTTTTAGAAAATTGTTACAGTTACGTTGTACTGGAGCTCTTTATAAGCAGGCTGACTGAACCCTTCAGTTCAGTTCAGTTCTGGCCTGTGAATAAACAAGAGCTGTTTGAAGAATTGCTGTGTCGTCTCGTATGTTCACCCACAACTTAACATATGCCATAACTCAGAGGGGAGATGGTTCCATAGAAATGGCAGTAAAACAAAAAAGGTCCTCCCCCTGGTTGTCTCATGATGAGGCAATCATTAGGGCCTTACTAGCTAACATCAGTGACAGAGTAGGATGATATGGGTGGAAGCACTCCATAAAATACTCCAGCCCCAAGTTGTTTCGGGCTTTCTAAGTCAGTACAATAACCTTAAATGTTGGTCAGTAGCACATTAGCAACCAGTGCAGCTCTTTTAAGAGAGTTGTTACATGCATATGTTAAGATACTCTACTTAGGAGCCTAGCTACAGTATTCTGTACTAGTTGCTGTTTCCAAACCAGCCATAAGGGTTGCCCTACACAGAGTGCATTGCAATAATCCAACTGGGGACTTACCAGTGCATGGGTCACAGTAGCAAGGCCAGCAATGGCAATAGTTGGAGAATCGGCTGGTAAAGGACCCTCTTAATCACTGCAACCACCTGGAACTCCAATTACAAGCATGGATCCAGAAACACCATTTGTGAATACCCACTGTAATTTAACCAGTATAATATGTTTGCATGCATACAATCTATTGTGCAGAATAGAATGCAGATGTATGCATGTACAAAACCTTTTTGCATGAAAGAACCATCAGACTTTAATGTTGTCAAAACCTGCCTTCTTTTGTTTGTTTGCTTTTTGGTGGGGTTTTTATTAGACATTGATAACTGATTCTTTTTCATGATACTGGCAATTTGCTGTATTCAGGATTAGAAAGCGAATTCCAGCCTGTACTTACATTGTGTAGAGACTTAAGTGACACTGGGCTTTTCCTATATTAATTCTGAATTGGAATATGATTTAATACAGTGGTACCTCAGGTTAAGTACTTAATTCGTTATGGAGGTCCGTACTTAACCTGAAATTGTTCTTAACCTGAAGCACCACTTTAGCTAATGGGGCCTCCTGCTGTTGCCGCGCCGCCAGAGCACAATTTCTGTTCTCAACCTGAAGCTAAGTTCTTAACCTGAAGCACTATTTCTGGGTTAGCAGAGTGTGTAACCTGAAGTGTATGTAACCTGAAGCATATGTAACCTGAGGTACCACTGTATGCTCTATTTAATATGCTCCAGTTGTAAAATGTTGATAATAGTGCTCATAAGAAATTGTGAGAACACAAATGACAGAGAGTAAGTAAGAGAGAGTGATTGGCCTAACACCATCACAAAGTGACATTAGATCATAAGAAGAGGCTGCTGGATCAGACCAATGGCCCATCTATTCACAGATGCCTGTGGGAAACCCCCAATCAGAATTTGAGCACTAGAGAACTCTCCCCTCTTGCAGTTTCCTACAGCTGATAATTGAAAGCTTTGCTGTTTCCAACTGACATATAACACTCCTCTTAAAGCTCACAACAAATCTATAACTCTGAATCCTGTTAGGTTTCTTTTATGTATAATGAATGTCCCTAAGGAATGAGATGAATGGGTGCAACAGAGGACAAAACTCCAGTTGTGTAAAAGAGGGAATTTCAGCAAGCGTTGATTTTCTCACCCCTGCGATACTGTGATGGAACAAGCTGTATCTGCTAAAATCTCTTTTATGCAACTGCTAAAGAAACAAGTCCCTTGTCACATTTTATTTCTCGTCCCATTACAGTAGCCTGGACACTGAACCTCGGGTTGAGGTGGGATTTGTCCCCAAGGGTGGCAGATTTCACAAGAATAAATGTACTGCCTTGTTCTCCTGTGCAACAAGCAGTTCCAAGCAGTTTTCATCCTTGAACCAGAAACACTCCTGCCAATCATCGGGGAGTGGATATATCTTTTCTTAAATGGTTGTGGCTGACTCAGACAAAATGTCTGTTGCTGAGCTCTTTTTAAAAAATGCTTTCCACTGCTATTTGCGAAAGGATTTCAGCTGTTTTCTGGTGGGGCTCCAGTGCCTTTGCAAGCTCTGTGAGAAGCAGAAATTCAGCCAAGAGAAACTTGCCTAGGAATGGAGTTGCAGTGATGCAAACAACTTTACTTGCTGATTTTCCTGCTTTCTTGTGGATGTGAAAGCACCTGAGCCCTGCTGGGAAAACCCATTGGCAGCCCTGCCTATATTGCTACAATCAATCCAGATTTCTCTTTTTTTAGCACCTATTGTATATTATCAAATGGCACGTATGAAAATCCCACTGTGGCTCCTCTTCTATCAACCTATATTTTCAAAGTAAAAAGAAGAAGAAAACCCCACTTGCTTAGATCAGTAGACTAGTTCTACTTAAATTATTGCCATAACTTTGCATGCAATGGGAACTCAGATTCATAAATGGGTAGATCAGTGAATAAAGGGAGAGGTAACTTATCATGAAATGCATTTTCTATAATGTTTTTCTTTCCTTTTTATTGCTGTTTCATTGTTCCAGATCTTTACGAGCCACTCTAAGCATAATTGTGTGTCAATATTTCAAATTTTCAATATTCCAAAAGCTGCCCATGCAGCTGATGTGTTGTGGTATATGCTAGAAACACATCAATTTTTGATAAGCATGGGCTTCCTGTAGTCTATTCCCATCACTCCAGCTATAATTATCTGCCTCAGGCTACTGTTCAGAACCTTGCAAGTTTAATGCATGCTTCAGCATTCTGCCCCCCCTGCTTTGTAGGGAATACATATATTCTACCGAGTCACCTTTTTAAAGTTGTTTAGTCATTTTAGAGCATTATTCAAAGTGTGTGTGTGTGTTTTAAAAAAGCTTCAGTATATATCACCCCATGATTATTGCTCCTTGATAAACACACACCCTGTGCTAACAAAATCGGGGACACTTTTTGTTTATTTAAAACATTTTTATACACATACACATGCGCACGCACACAGCCCCAATAATTACAACAATAAATTAAATTCATGTGATTACCTCCCAACACATTAAAATGCATGGGTAAACAAAAACATTGTCCCTGGCACCTAAATTTTGGAATCAGGAAAGTCTTTACAGGGAAGACTTCTATTGTGCTGTCCAAAACTCGCCACTCACCAATTCTCAATCCAAGAATCAACCATTTTATCAGGATTTAGCTTTAGTTTGATTATAGCCGCTCACCGAAGAATTGATGCTTTTGAATTATGGTGCTGGAGGAGACTCTTGAGAGTCCCATGGACTGCAAGAAGCCCTGAGTGCTCACTGGAAGGACAGATTGTGAAGCTGAGGCTCCAATACTTTGGCCACCTCATGAGAAGAGAAGACTCCCCGGAAAAGACCCTGATGTTGGGAAAGATGGAGGGCACAAGGAGAAGGGGACGACAGAGGACAAGATGGTTGGACAGTGTTGCGTGTTGAGTCCCACAATGCCACCCCCCCCAAAAAAAATTCACACTTCACACATCAATTTTTGTTTAAGGTTTTTGGCATAATTTTGGCCACAACTTTATTCAAAATACAAAAAATGTGAGTGGTTGCTTAGGCATTGGTTATGACTATCTGTCCTTGCCCTCAGGGACAGAGCTGGCCTTCCGGACTCCGGCGGAAGCCAGCGTGGGAAACAAGTATTGGGTGAGAAAATGAAGCTGGGCAACAGTCCCTCACTTCTCACCCTCATGTTCCTGTGGGGCTTGCACGGCCCAAGTCCGACTCCGGGGACAAGGACGAAAAGAATGGCAAGCCCCTGGATTCCTTTAACGGAATTCCCTTTCCGCATCATTTGGAGGGATAGGCACTTACCCCTCCAAGCACCAATTTAACCAATGCCTAACCGCCAACCTTACAAGTTGTGACGATTTGCTACGCAGTAGGCAAAAACCAAATGGCACCAGCCAATCAGCCTGAAATATACTCAGAGTCGCGAAGTGATTTCATGCTCTTTATTCAGCTCATAGTGGTGAGGAGGAATGAATGAAAGTCCCCTCAAAGTATCTGCTTTATATACATTATTTACACAATGGGCTGCACATGATTGGCTAATTCCGGAATTCTACTGTAAGCCAATCAGGTTGTGGATTCACTTCTATCTGGAGCATGATTGGGTAGTTCCTGCCAACCAATCATACTGCTGCATTGTTCTAGGACCAATCAGACTGCTGCATTCTGAATCCTATTGTTCTAGGACCAATCAGACTGCTGCCTTTTGGATCCTATTGTTCTAGGACCAATCAGACTGCTGCAGTTTGGATCCTATTCAACTCAGTACATAACACCCCTCCCCTCTAAGTTCCAGTCCTGCCCGGGAGGTCGCATTCATAGTCCTCGAGGTATGCTGGCGGCCTACGTGTGCGTTGCGGCCTGGGGTGTTCCCTGGTCCGGGGTTCAGGTTCTGGCTCGTGTTCCAAGGATGCTGGCTGTGATGGGGCTATTTGGTCTGGCGCAACCGGCTCGCTCAGTCGTGGTTCTGGTTCCGGTGTCCTTCCGGCCTCGCAGGTCCTCTCTGTATTTACTGATTCTGCCTCTCCTGCTGGCCCCTCCTGCTCTATGGGCCTCACTGCCCCTCTGTTCCCTTGGGACTCCTCTGACCTTTCCTCCTCCTGGTTTTCTCCCGGGAATCGTCGCCGTATCTGGTCGCAGTGGCGGCGCCAGCATTGCCCCCCATCTGTTAGCACCTCGTACGACACGGGGCCAGTGACCCTGGTGACTGTGGCGGGTACCCATGCTGGGCCTGCCCCAAAATTCTTTGCGTACACTGGGTCCTGGGCCTCGAAGGTCCGGGGGTTCCTGCCTTCCCCCACCACTACCTCATCCTGAGCTCTATCGGGGTGAATGCGGTCCAATCTGATTGCAAGGCGCCGACCCATTAGTAGTTCTGCGGGGCTCCGGCCAGTTGTTGAGCTGGGGGTGCTGTGCTGTGCTAGAAGGAATGTGGCAAGGCGGTACTCCCAATCCCCTTGCGTCATGCGGCGAAGGGTGTCCTTGGTGGTCCGCACCATGCGTTCTGCTTGGCCATTGGTGGCAGGATGGAATGGCGCCGAACGGATGTGGCGGATGGCGTTCTGCGCTGTGAAGGTTTGGAATTCTCCTGACGTAAATGCAGTCCCGTTGTCTGAGACGAGAGTGTCAGGGAGCCCGTGGGTTGCAAACAGCCTGCGTAGTACCCGGATGGCTGCAGACGTAGAAGTGGACGGTACCAGTGCGACTTCCAGCCATTTGGTGTAGGAGTCCACCACTATGAAGAATGTTTTCCCCTGAAAGGGGCCAGCGAAGTCCACATGCAGGCGTGACCATGGTGCTCGGGCGGACTCCCAGGACTGGACTGGGGCCCTTGGGGGATCTGGGCGGGATTCTTGGCAGGCCTGGCAGTGTTTGACCCAGGCCTCTATCTCTCCGTCGATCCCCGGCCACCACACATAACTCCTGGCAAGGGCCTTCATTCTTACTACCCCTGGGTGTGTCTCGTGTAGGGCTGTGAGGACCCTTTTGCGGAGGGGCTGGGGAACAACGACCCTGCTTCCCCATAACAGGCACCCCTTGTGGGCCGACAGTTCATGTTTGCGGGTTGTGTAGCCGGCGAATTCTGGCCCGGGGCTGCTGCTGGGCCATCCCCTCCACACCCAGTCCAGGACCCGGGAGATGACCCTATCTTTCTTGGAATGGTGTGCAACTTCTTGTGCCTGAATGGGGCGGTCGGGAAGCAGCTCCAGGCTCATAACCTCTTGTGCAGGTGCTGGGTCGGGGCCTGTTTCCGGTAGTGGTAGCCTGCTGAGGGCATCCGCATGGCCCATCGCCTTCCCCGGACGGTGAATCAGTGCATACTGGTAGCTGGCAAGGAAAATTGACCACCTGAGGACGCGAGGAGACAGCACTTGGGGGGTCTGCTTTTCAGGGGCAAATAAGCCAAGCAACGGCTTGTGGTCAGTCACCACGGTGAAGGGCCGCCCGTACAAGAAATCATGGAATTTTTTTACTCCCTTCACGATTGCCAGACCCTCCTTGTCGATTTGCGAGTAGTTCCGCTCGGTTGCGTTGAGTGTCTGGGAAAAGTATGCCACCGGTACCTCTCTTCCATCCGGGAGTTGGTGTCCCAGGACAGCGCCAATTCCATAGGGCGAGGCATCGCATGCTAGCACCACCGGCAGCCTCTCGTCGAAGTGTGCCAAGACCGAGTTTGAGACAAGCAAGTCCTTGACTGCCTGGAATGCGGCCTCCTGGCGCTGGCCCCACACCCAAGGGGCCCGCTTGTCCAGGAGTCTGTGTAGGGGCTCTGCTACCGCCGCCTTGTGGGGAAGGAAGGAATGGTAAAAGTTCAATAGTCCCAAGAAGGCCTGAAGTTCAGTCTTGTTCTTGGGCGCTGGGGCATCACAAATGGCCCGTACCTTGTCCCCAGTCGGGTGGACCCCTTCTGCGTCCACCATAAATCCCAGAAAGTCCACCTGAGGCACTCCTAGTAGACATTTTTCCCGCTTCACCTTGAGACCCGCCGTCTGGAAACGGTGCAGAACGGTGCGGAGGCGGTCCTCAAACTCCTCTGGTGTGGGCCCGGCAATCAACACATCATCGAAGAAGGGGGTGACGCCAGGAATCCCTTTAAGTAGAGAGTCCATTAGATTCTGGAATATGCCTGGTGCCACGCTGACACCGAATTGCAGCCGCTTTACCCTGAATGCTCCTCTGTGCGTCACAATCGTCTGTGCCTCTGCTGTGGCCTCATCTACTGGCAGCTGTTGATATGCTTGGGCCAAGTCCAGCTTGCCAAAAATTTTCGACCCAGCCAGGGTGGCAAGAACATGGCTGACCACTGGCACTGGGTATGCATGGGCCGTGAGGGCCTTGTTTATGGTACATTTGTAGTCTGCGCAGATGCGGACTGAACCATTAGGCTTGACGGGCGTGACGATTGGGGTTTCCCAGGGGGCATTAGGCACCGGCTCCAGCACTCCTTGCTCCACGAGCCGGTCCAATTCCTCGTCTATACGGGGTTTCAGGGCGAACGGGACCCGGCGGGCCTTGAGCCTGACCGGTCGTACTGCGGGGTCAAGCTGTAGAGCAATGGGGGGGCCCGTATACTGTCCCAATTTCCCATCGAAAACCCCCAGAAATTCCTTGCATATGGCGTCCACGTCCACTTGTAAGCTAGTGTGGTTCACCCCGGTGACGGCTAGCCCCAGTGATCCAAACCATGCCAATCCCAGTAAGCTAATGTAGGGGCCCTTGACCACAAGCAAGTCCAGTTGCCGCGTCCGCCCTCGGTATTGCACCCTGAAGGTCCCCACCCCCATTGTGGGGACCTTACGTTTTTGGAAGTCCCGGAGGGTGAATGGGGCCGGCCTGAGTTTGGGACCCCCAGTAGGACACAGTTTCCTTAAGGTCCTTGCCGAGATTATGGATAGAGTTGAACCCGTGTCAAGCTCCATGCGGCATGGGGCCCCCTCTATCTGTACGTCAACATAAATTTTCTCTACGTTGGGGTGGTGCAACTGGTATACCTGGAAGTCCGTGAGCTCTGTCGAGTTGCCTTGGTGCGTTGGGCCCCGGGACCTGGGGCTCTTGGATTGGTCATCTGGTGCCTGGCGTCGGGTGGGCCGAGCCCGACACACCCGGGCGATGTGTCCCAATTTTCTGCACTGCCTGCACTCTGCGTTGCGGAAACGGCAGGTCCTCCTCTCGTGACTTTCTCCACAGCTTGCGCAGTTCCCTCCTTCTCGTCGAGGCAGCTGTGGTATGTGGGCTGCTTGAGTGCGCTGCTGTACTCGGTGCACCTCCTCCCTGTCGGATCCTGAGTCGTCGGTGAGGTCTTCGTGGTGGACCCTCGGTTGGGACAGCTGGCTCGGCCGTGCCTCTTGTGTCGACCTCTCGGCAGCTTCCGTTGCCAGGGCCTCCTCCAGAGCGACCTGGAACGTTAGGTCCTTCTTAGCGTAGAGGCGTCGTTGCAGCTTCTCATCCTTCAGGCCACCGACGAGGCGGTCACGAAGCATGTTCTCCAGCTCTGAGAAGTTGCAGAACCGGGCGGCTTGGCGGAGAGAGGTCACAAACCCAGTTATGGTTTCCCCAGGGGCTTGCCGCTTTGCGTAGAAGGCATTTCGACGAGCCACCACTGAGGGCTGCGGCGAAAAGTGCCCCTTCAGCTGTTCCATTATTGTTTTGTATGGAACAGTAGCGACGTCTTCAGGCGCAAGGAGAGCCCGGGCGATTTCAAACGTCTCCTCTCCGCAGACGCTGAAGAATATCGCCCTCTTCTTGGCGTCTTCTTCGTCGGTGACCCCTTTGGCTTCTAGGAGGAAGGTGAAACGGGAGGCGTACGCTTCCCAGTCTCCAGATGCTGGGTTGAATGGTGAGAAGCTGTTGTCGGTTGCCATTCTGAGTTCCTTGTGTCCCGGAGCTGAAGCCTGGATACACGGTGCGAGGCAGCGGTGCGGCAGGTGGCGGTGCTGCGGTGCTGTGTGTGGCAGTCAGCTCAGCGGGATCCCATCCTCGTCGCCAGTGAAATATACTCAGAGTCGCGAAGTGATTTCATGCTCTTTATTCAGCTCATAGTGGTGAGGAGGAATGAATGAAAGTCCCCTCAAAGTATCTGCTTTATATACATTATTTACACAATGGGCTGCACATGATTGGCTAATTCCGGAATTCTACTGTAAGCCAATCAGGTTGTGGATTCACTTCTATCTGGAGCATGATTGGGTAGTTCCTGCCAACCAATCATACTGCTGCATTGTTCTAGGACCAATCAGACTGCTGCATTCTGAATCCTATTGTTCTAGGACCAATCAGACTGCTGCCTTTTGGATCCTATTGTTCTAGGACCAATCAGACTGCTGCAGTTTGGATCCTATTCAACTCAGTACATAACACAGCCAAATGGCAAAATTCCTACCAGGCCCCCGCTCCAAGGCAGACGACCCCATGACAGGCATAGCAAGGTCAAGTGATCAAAAAAAACCACCCTATAAAAGGGAGGGAGGGCGGGTGATCCGGTGCAAAACGGCCAAGAGGACGTCCAACGTCTGGCCCCTGTATTTAAAGACTCTTACCCCTCCTCCAAATTGGCAACAATCAAAACTCCCCAGCAACCCAAATTTAACCACTTAAAGGCTTGGGTTCCTTACCAAATTTGCCTAGTCACTGCAGGGTGGCTTGTTCCCCCAACCGCAACACGTGCTCTGTTAGGGAGAACACGCTTTGCGTGTTGAGTCCCACAATGCCACCCCCCCCCAAAAAAAATTCACACTTCACACATCAATTTTTGTTTAAGGTTTTTGGCATAATTTTGGCCACAACTTTATTCAAAATACAAAA
The DNA here is from genome assembly GCF_027172205.1 of Podarcis raffonei. Classification (NCBI taxonomy): domain Eukaryota; kingdom Metazoa; phylum Chordata; class Lepidosauria; order Squamata; family Lacertidae; genus Podarcis; species Podarcis raffonei. Next base: position 53,596,951 of record NC_070610.1, read on the forward strand.
AATGTGAGTGGTTGCTTAGGCATTGGTTATGACTATCTGTCCTTGCCCTCAGGGACAGAGCTGGCCTTCCGGACTCCGGCGGAAGCCAGCGTGGGAAACAAGTATTGGGTGAGAAAATGAAGCTGGGCAACAGTCCCTCACTTCTCACCCTCATGTTCCTGTGGGGCTTGCACGGCCCAAGTCCGACTCCAGGGACAAGGACGAAAAGAATGGCAAGCCCCTGGATTCCTTTAACGGAATTCCCTTTCCGCATCATTTGGAGGGATAGGCACTTACCCCTCCAAGCACCAATTTAACCAATGCCTAACCGCCATGGAGCCCACAGCTCACCGCCAAACCACTCACAGCCCCAGCCAAGACCTCAGCTTGGCCACCAACGCACCTATCCAAGCCTCATTCCCAGAAGCAGAAAGGTGCACGCCATCAGCTCGGAAAAAGGATGGCACCTGAAAAAGAATCTCAGGGTGAAAAAAAAAAAATCACATCTCCACCCAGCTCAACGATCTTTTTAGACACAGCAGAATTGATGCGCTTCCTGGCCCTTTCAGTGGCAGCTGGGCAACGACTACCCTTCCAAACACATCGTTGCAAAAGCTTTGACCAAAATATTTTTGCTGTCGGCACCACTGCCCGCAGCTTCTCCAGGTCACCCAAAATTGCAGCACGTGGTGAAAAAACAGTCCATGGAAACCAGGTCGTTCTCAGCCAGCTGCACCCCAACAGCAGTGGGCGGCCCTTCCAGCAGCACCTGCCTCCGAATCAGTGGCAGGAATTCTGGCCGGCGCATTCCCCGTCTGGACAGCCAAGGCAACTGCACATGTGGAGGAAGGCCAAGACCCGGTCCCAATCCGGACTGCCGTGCACTGATGCCAGCCCAATGCATGAGGCTGTGTCCCACCATCCAGATGCGGACAGCTGCTAAACCTAAGATAAAACAAGCAAAAAATTGAAAGACACCAATAATGTTAACGAACATAACCTTTGAATGCATTCAATTTCCAACGACCTGTATTTTATTTCCACTGCCTTATTAACACGCTTTCCGGCCTTCACGGTGGTAGTTTGTCTAGGCATTGCTTCCCAACCAGCTGCACCTGACCTCAGCAGGGCACCACTGACGACTGGGCCCCACCATATCGTCAGTACCAGCAAACATTGTGGGGGAGCAATGAATCCCAAGGCAACCGCATCCCGCCAGGTGTCGTTCCCCATAGGGGAAAGATGCGCCCCATCTGCCCTAAAGAGGGCAACAGCCTTGAAGAAAATAGCAGGGTGCAATATTACAGAACCACCTAAAGCAAGGACCTATTTTATTTGTTATTTTATTTTATTTACTTTATTTATTTTATTCTATTGTCCACCACCTTATTAACATGCTTTCTGGCCTGCTCGGTGGTAGTTTGTCTAGGCATTGGTTCCCGACTAGCTGCACCTGACCTCAGCAGGGTAGCACTGACGACTGGGCCCCACCATATCGTCAGTACAAATAAACAGCGTGGGGGAGCAATGAACCAGGATCAGACTCAAGCTCACCCCCAAATGCTCCCAGGGACTCTTGCGTGGCCCCACCCCTCGAAAGGGGTCGACAAAAGCATGGCGAATCCTTGGATTCCCTTAATGGAATATCTTTGCGCATTGGAGGGAACAGGTGCTCCAACCCCCCCCCCTCCAGACCACCTTGAACCAATGCCTTAAATTATTTTGAGTCCAGGGAGAGCTGCCATCAACTCAATCCAAGCCCTCTTGCATGCAGGGATGCAGACTTATGCTGGAGGAAGACAGCAAACATTCTCGCCCAGCTGTACTACCAGCACTGCGGGAGGACCTGCACAGGTCACACTCGACCGCACCAAAAGAAGCATCTCCTCACAAAGCATTCCCCATCTGGACATCCAGTATATGTTCACATGGGCAGGAAGACTGAGATGGCACCCCAGTCCAAACTTGTCAACATGCTTGCCAGCCTAGTGTACAATGCTGTGGCCCAAATTTGCACAGCTGCTCCTATGAAAAAAAAGGAAATAACAGACAAGCATCAGCACAGACATCATTGTGACACTTCCTGATATAACCCTTGTCAGCATCAGACTTCCAATGACCCGTATTCACAATCCTGTCTCCTGACAGGCCCCCAGTGTGCAGCCTTTGCAGCAGCACCTAATCGTAAGGAATGAGGCGTGTTCAGCGGTAAGCAAGCCATAGGCCGTAATAACTGGTGCACGACGTAAGCACATTGATGCCTGGCTAACGGGAACCCATTTTCATGCACTAGGAGCGGGCCAGCCCCCAGGGAATAAAAAGCCAAATATTCTGTTATCCATAACCGGGCAAGGGCCCTCCTCACCTGTGGCGGGAAGCCTGATTGTGGCACTCCTGCCCACCAAGTCTGTTTTTGAGTTCCCAACTCTAATGACAAGCTCCAAAGGATAAGGAAAAGTCCTGAAGCAATAAGCCTCCAGACTCTCAGCCCCGTGCTGGCTCCAACAACCATTTCCCAACCCTCAGTGCAAAAATGCAATGGACTACTGAAAGGAGTCTCGCCTTGATCTTTAACCAGCAGACAAGTTTTAACTTGTTGAAGATACTGCATAGGTAAAAATTGACCGACTTCCTGCCCACTGTCCTATGAGGTTGGAGCCTATTCCAACCTTCCAAGGCCCTGCGCACTACAAACTTTATACAAGGGTCTCCGAAAAATAAAGCTTCAGTGTAACAGACATTGCAGCGGACTGAATTCTGATAGTTATAACCGCATGCCCAATCTGCAGCAGGTGGACCAAATACTGCAGGATCTGCTCAGAGGATGGGGGCCAATTCATCTGAATGGCCGAGGACTGCCAGCTTAAGGCTAAGAAATCCATCCAGGCCTTCCCATAAGAGCTAAAAGCAGAAGGGGAAATGGAAGCTGCTGCTCTCTGTAATTACTAATTGTTGTCAAAATGCCACAGGTGGTCTGGAAAAGTCTGGCAATAGCTGAGTCTGGAGCTAAGGATCTGAAGCGCTTCATCTGAAAATGGGATAGAGTGTCAGCGACATCATTAGAGGATCCCGTAATTTGGAGAGTAGAAAGCACAATATTAAACCTTAAGCGGCGCAGCTCGAAAGCATGAGCGGAGGGGCAGAGACTGTGCTAGAGCGTGAGGACTGTTTTGCCAAGACGCTCACCACTACCTGGTTATCAAACCAAAAGCAGATCCGATGGTCACTGAACTCCTCGGGCCACATGTGAACTGCTACTACAATGGGGAAAACTCAAGAAAAGTTATGTCACATGATTGCCTCACTACACCGGGCTTGAGGCCATAGCTTTGCACACCAGCAGCCCTTGAAATAAAAACCAAAGGGCAAAGATCCAGCAGCACCAGCATGAACCTGAAAATCCCTGTACGGGTTCAAGGTATCCTGCCATGGCGAACTAGAATCATAGAATCATAGAATCATAGAATCATAGAGTTGGAAGAGACCACAAGGGCCATCGAGTCCAACCCCCTGCCAACTACTATTGCATACATTCAGGAATTGCTACCATCGCCTGATATCTGCCTTCACCACACTTGGTAGGCGTACACAAAGGTAAGGGGACCTCAGGCCGCAGGCAGCCTGGCCTAGTGGGAAGATTAATTAAGTGACCCAGCAAAATCGGATCTGATGAAGCATCACTTGCTACAGAGGAAGTATTACAATATAATTTCCTTCAAGGCAGACAGCTTCTCCATAGGCAAGTGGTATGTTTTAGCAACGATATCCAACTGGATCTCTAAATAAAATGGGAATATGGGCAAAAGGTATTGAGCTATTGCTTGCCAGCTTCCAGCCCCCGCTTGGGCAGGGGGCATCTTGTGCTGCCATCATGATATGTAAATTTACAGGGCCGACGCTGGCCAGAACCCCTAAAGAAGTCCTGACAAAGCTGCCGCCAAGCCAGCTTCCTTTTCAGACACACACTCTGTGCAATGCAAAAACACACTCCGTGCAGTGCACACACACTCCATGCAATGCAACTACACACTCCGTGCAATGCAACTACACATTCTGTGCAATGCAACTACACACTCCGTGCAATGCAAAAAACACACTCCGTGCAATGCAAAAAACACGCTCCGTGCAATGCAACTACACACTCTGTGCAATGCACACACAAACCCTCCGTGCAATGCAACTACACACTCAGTTCAATGCAACTACACGCTCCGTGCAATGCAAAAACACACTCCGTGCAGTGCACACACACTCCATGCAATGCAACTACACACTCCGTGCAATGCAAAAAGCACGCTCCATGCAATGCACACACACTTCATGCAATGCAACTACACTCCATGCAATGCAACTACACTCCATGCAATACAACTACACACTCCGTGCAATGCACACACACTCTGTGCAATGCAAAAAACACTCTGTGCAATGCAACTACACCCTCCATGCAATGCACACACACTCTGTGCAATGCAACTACACATTCCGTGCAATGCACATACACACACTCCGTGCAATGAAACCACACCTTCCGTACAATGCAACAACACACTCCGTGCAATGCAACTACACACTCCGTGCAATGCACACACCCCCTCCATGCAATGCACACACCCTCCGTGCAATGCAACTGCAAATCTCTCACGCAATGCAATGCAATTGCAGCCCGTGCAGCGCCGTGCCCTGCAACGCACAGAGCAAACTGCAATGTGGGCACGCAAAGGTGCTTTCTCCTACTTGCATATTGCAAACGTGGCGCCTGTTACATCCCTCGCAGTGAGGTAACCACCAAAAGGACCTAAGTGTCCAGGTAGAGCAATGGGGGAGCATGCAGCTGTCCCATACAGGGACCAATCCTGCAACCTAGGCATTACCGGCACTATGCGCTGACCCAGTGAAACCAATGCTTCATGGACCACATGGGGACACTATTCAGGCCGGAAACGCTTCCAGGCCATTAAATTCTAGGGCAAAGCCCTAGGATCACCTGCTAAGCCAGCATAAATGTTTCCACTGAAATAGCAGAGTTGAGGTAGCCCACAGCTTGTCCAGGTACCCCTGCTTGCCCTTTTAGAGGGAAGCACCCCTTCAAGAAAACCCAAAGTTCTTTTATCACGAATGGGCTGAACTACCCAGCAACAGAATAGCCCAAAAGGAGCAGTTTGTTTTGTTTTGTTATAACAATGGCTAAGAGGGGGATATGAACCCTGTCTCCCAGGTCCTAGTCCTATACTTTAGCCACTAAGCCACAATGGCTCGTCTCTAAAATGGCAGTCGCCACTATCAGGGCAAAACAAACTTAAAGAAAATAAACTTGTTCAGAAACAGCATAGTTCAAGAGCATATACAGAGTGCTCATAGTCCTTGGAGGCACAGGGAGCCCCTGGGGCCCTCTGTCTGCCTCAGAAATATATTAGCAGCAACTGGGCCTGCAAGCAGATACATTCCTATAGCGAGAATGAGTCACGTGTCACAGAGACTTAACAATTAACTGCTACCTGTAGCAGACTTAGGCTTGGAAGTTATGTGCAGGCCGAATAGGCCTCCCTGCTTCTGATCTTGAGAATCTTAGTCTCATAGCAATATTAAAGGAACTCAAAATAGTGCTCCCACCCAAGGCTATCTTAAAATTTGGCCAACAGCGCTGCACACACTCAAAATAAAGCCAACCTTCGGGGATACTATAACGAAAGTGATTCCACCTAAGCTGGGAACAGCCCTAACTAGCCCCACAATTTCAACAAGAGAAATGGGGGAAACCTTTTTGCAAAAGAAAGCCCCTAACGGGGGCTCTCTCCCTATTGGGAAAGGCAAGCCATAGATACAGGGAGAATCTTCCCACAGGGCAGGGTAAGGGGTGGGGGAGAAATTGAACAGGAAAAGGGGGGAATTAAATTATTTAAGGGACTAGAGAGGATTAAAAGGAAAGGGGAAATACAGAAATAAAGAAATGTAACCAGACAATGAGAAGATTGTCCAAGTGCTCCATGTGATCCGGTGCAAAACGGCCAAGAGGACGTCCAACGTCTGGCCCCTGTATTTAAAGACTCTTACCCCTCCTCCAAATTGGCAACAATCAAAACTCCCCAGCAACCCAAATTTAACCACTTAAAGGCTTGGGTTCCTTACCAAATTTGCCTAGTCACTGCAGGGTGGCTTGTTCCCCCAACCGCAACACGTGCTCTCTGTTAGGGAGAACACGCTTTCTCGAAGCTACAAACATGAGTCTGACCAAACTGCGGGAGGCAGTAGAAGACAGGAGTGCCTGGTGTGCTCTGGTCCATGGGGTCACAAAGAGTCAGACATGACTAAACGACTAAACAACAACAACAGCTTTAGTTTATGAGTCCTTGTGCAGCCCATTACAGCACCCGGGAACTGCTTCAGCACCTACTCAGCTCAGAAGACAAAGAGAATAACACTTTGTCCCAGATTTTGATAAAACCACACCTGGGATGATTTCTCCTTCTTTCCAACTGGTAAAGTTTGAATCTAAGCCTGCTTCCTCAGAAGTCACACAACACACATGACCCTGGAGTAATGATACACCATTACATAATGACATTCTAAGACTCTCTAAGGGAGAAAACAGTGACTGATAGTAAGAGGTACTTAGTATTGTTGTAGTTCTGAATATCGGAGCTAGACTGTCACTAGATTACAAAGAAGGAAGAGAGGTTTCTTCTCACTCTGGCCAGAGCCAATAGAAGGGAGGTATTTTCCCGCTCTCTGGCAGAGCCAGTAGAAAGTAGAATACTGCTGTGCCTACATTTCCCAACCTGCCCTTGGGGTCTAAAAAGGAGGAAAGGCACTATCTTTTCTTAAAAGGGCAGCGTTGTTCCTTTTTACCTTCTACCTAATACTAATACACAGATTTGCTGTCACTAAATAACTGAGCCCTGTGGGGGCAGAACACGGCTTATAAAACTTGCACTGAGGCACCTCACTCAGCTTTATCTCTAAGCCACTTGTGTTTTTCTGTGGGAATGAACCAAAAACCCAGAGCCTCTGGGTAAATTGCAAATTACTTCTTACTTTGAACCATTTGTAAGAACTGACATTCACAAATTTTCTCTTCACAAGAAGTTAAGTGAACCTTGTCTTGAGCAATATATCCTCCAGTTGTAATGGAGCCGAGAGCATGTATGTGGCGTTGTACTGCATTGATTTTAAACTGCTGAGAGCCAGGCTCTCATTAGCGGCATCATTGCTAAAATGTGTGTGTGTGTGTGCTTGTGAAATCTGAGGTGCTTCATTCCTCCGGTTTAATGGCTGCCGGCAGGAAAGACTTATTGTGGTTGCGATGTATATGACAGGAGAAAGGGAGAAGAGAGAAAAAAGCAGAGAATGGATGAACTGTCCATTTGGGATTCCTCTGCTGCCATTGACAATCAAGTTAGTGATTGAAAAACCACAGTCACACATTTTCATGCTCAGGGCAAAAACCTTCCGCTGCTGTATAAGAACCTAGGAAAAACCCTGCTGGACCAATCCAATGGTTCATCTATGTTCTCAACCTTGGGCCCCCAGATGTTGTAGGACCACAACTCCCATCATTCCTATCCTGCATGGCCAGTGGTGAGGCATGATGGCAGTTGTAGTTCAAGAATGTCTAGGTACCCATGGTAGAGAAAGGCTGATCTAACCTAACAAGGTGCTTAGCATATGTATCCTGCACCGGCTACCAATTATTTTCTGGACCCCATTCAAATAACAACAACAACAACAACAACTTATACCCCGCCCATCTTGCTGGGCCTCTAGAGCCACTCTGGGTGGCTTCCAACAGGATATTAAAAACACAACAAAACATCAAACATTAAAAACTTCCCTAAACAGGGCTGCCTTTAGATGTCTTCTAAAAGTCAGATAGTTGTTTCCCCCTTGACATCTGGTGGGAGGGCATTCCATAGGGTGGGCACCACTACCAAGAAAGCCCTCTGTCTAGTTCCCTGTAACCTCACTTCTCACAGTGAGGGAACCGCCAAAAGACCCTCAGTGCTGGACCTCAGTGTCTGGGCTGAACGATGGGGGTGGAGACACTCCTTCAGGTATACTGGACCGAGGCTGGTTTTGAGTTATACAGCCTTATGAGGCTCCAGACTCCAATACCTCAAGGACCGCCTCTCCCCATAAGAACCATCCTGATCCTACAATCACCATCAGAGACCCTTCCCCATGTCCCTGCTTCACAGGAGGTTGAGAGTGTTGGCAAAAGAGAATGGGGCTTTGCAGTGGTGGCTCCCTGCTTGTGGAATGCTTTCCCCAAGGAGGCTCACCTGGTGCCATCATTACATATCTTTAGGTGCCGGGCAAAAACATTTCTTTTTGGGCAGGCCTCTGGGTTTAAATTTAGCTGTGGCCTCCTGTGGGAGGCAATGTTTTAATCCTGCATTTTAAAAATATGATTGCCTTTTAGATTTTTTTATACCAGTTTTAATGTATGTGTTCGTTTGTTTGCTTATATATTGCAAGCTGCTTTGAGTTACCTTTGTAAAAAAGCAAGCAATACATTCATTTAATAATTAATAATATCCTGTACTTTTTCATAAAATGCTACTGTCTGATGTATTGTTTCTCAAACCAGCTTCACACCAGTTGGAGTCTTTAAGATGCTCCCAATTCATCTCTAGTTAAGGTGTGAACAGCTTTGCATAGCACAAAGATATCCCCACCCTATCAATGCCTCCAGGTGTGTACACAGACAGAAATGAATCTGATACTTAGGAAGCTGTGTTGATGTGAACAGCTTGGGGTGGGGGAGAGAGCTGTGAAACACACACCAAAAAACCCAACAGTTTCACTGTGCTCTAAGGTGGTAATGCAATGTGAACACACCTGAAGAGACAACGGTCCTCTTTTTTTTCTTAAAAAGAAGGAAATAGCTATTTATAGAGTCAGAATCAGTGTAATTTTCAGAAGTGCATCTTATTGGATATCCCACATAGACATGTATGTGTGCTTTCATGTACAGCCACCCACCCACTTATATGTCCCACACTTCTCTTCCAGAAATGGGATGTCCAGTGTGGGTCACAGTTACAATAAAACCTGGCACAATGCAAACAACATAAAACCACCAACAAAGAAGAAGATAAAGAAAGATAGAGGCAGCTTGCATAACATAGAGAAGGGTCTTCCCTGATGACTGTAACATGTAGGCTCATATAAGCGCAGGTGGTCTTTAAGGTACTGTACTCCAGTTCTGAACTGTCTAGAGCATTAATGGTTTGCATTTTGAACTGGCCTAAGCAAGGCAAAGAATGTATCAGGAGCCAATGAAATGGTAAAATATTGATGTGGTGTCTTAACACAACCTTGGGTTCCTGTCAACTGACATTTCAAGACAGGTTTTCAAAGGCAGCCTCACATAAAGATGTGTAAAGAGTAATCCAATCTAGATGTAACCAACCCGTGTGTAATATCCAGAATGGATTAATGTAACTGTGAATAGGACTTGCTCCCAGCTAGGTGTGCAGAGGATTGTAGCCTGAGGGCATCTCTGCACATCCAGCATAAAAGCAACTCTTGCTTTCATCAGTTTGCAATGTAAATCCAAAGCCCACATATTTCAGAACACTTATGGATATTCCAAATACCTATTGATCACTTTCTATTCTGCATTAATGATCACACACACACACACACACACACACACACACACACACACTGAATCTGATGCTATAATTTGTAATTTAGATGATTTTTTTCATCTGTGGGACTTCATATACCCCCATAATCTCTACATTCAGTGAAGAGTCAGAATGTGAACAAACAGATAAATTCAGCAAGGGCTAGAATAACACTAACTAGCTTCCTCATGTTGCCAACCTGGCAATGACTCACTGAAAACACAAAAGGCTTATAATACCTTGGTTTGTTTGATAATGGGAGCCATTAGCCAGGCAGAAGATGATGTCAGCATGGAGAGGGAGAGCAAGTACTGCTGGGAAGGTGAAAGTGGGCAGCACTCCATGAACACTGGCTGGGAGATGCTTCACCCAGAAACCTGGGTGTTGGTGGTCATGGCTGGCTGCTGCTTTGGATCCAAGCTTGCTGAAGCTATGAGAGGAGCAACAAGAGACACTCTTGGGGTGTAATGTTCTGCACCTCCTCCATCAAAACTTAGGCTGTAAATATGTGTAAAATAAACCATACTTCTTAAAGACACCAGCCTCTGCTGTGCCTCATTAAAAAAGGAGCACAAACCTTGGCTAAGTGCCAAGACCCCTGGAATCTTGCTATTGTTAAGCCGAGATTGGGGTGCCCTGTAACATTATAATGAATGACGGGCATTTCAATAGAAAACAAAACAGTTGTGCTGAAAATGGTTGCATGCAAAGTGGCAGGGGGAATGTGATCACTTCAGACTACTAAAAAGATGTAGGGTGTAATTCTACATGCACTTCTTGAGTAGTGAGCACTACTGAATGCAGTGTGTAAAGGTAAAGGGACTCCTGACCATTAGGTCCAGTCACGGACGACTCTGGGGTTGTGGTGCTCATCTCGCTTTACTGGCTGAGGGAGCCAGTGTTTGTCTGCAGACAGCTTCCAGGTCATGTGGCCAGCATGACTAAGCCGCTTCTGGCGAACCAGAGCAGCACACAGAAACGCTGCTTACTTTCCCGCTGGAGCAGTACCTATTTATCTACTTGCACTTTGACGTGCTTTCGAACTGCTAGGTTGGCAGGAGCAGGGACCGAACAACTGGAGCTCACCCTGTCACGGGGATTCAAAATGCTGACCTTCTGATCGGCAAGCCCTAGGCTCTGTGGACTTCTAATTCAACATGTATAGGATTGCACAGTTAATAATAATACAGTGGTACCTCGGATTACATACACTTCAGGTTACATACGCTTCAGGTTACACACTCCGCTAACCCAGAAATAGTGCTTCAGGTTAAGAACTTTGCTTCAGGATAAGAATAGAAATTGTGCTCCGATGGCGCGGCGGCAGCAGGAGGCCCCATTAGCTAAAGTGGTGCTTCAGGTTAAGAACAGTTTCAGGTTAAGAATGGACCTCCGGAACGAGTTAAGTACTTAACCTGAGGTACCACTGTAATAATATTTTTTTTATTTAATATTTTTTTATTTAGTGGCTGTTCTCCTGACTGCCTCTGTACATAGGGAGCAAAAAGACACCTTCAGAATTCCAGCTACTGAAGAGGTTGTAAGGCACATACTGACACCACCACATGCTAAACTCAACTCATGTGGACTTTCTGAAGTGGCATGCAGATGCCATTCATTCTGGGCTAATTTCAGTATGGTAGCAACAGACTTGTCTCTACATGCACCAGTGGTGAAGGATGTGGGTGGGATCCCTTATGTAAGGCCTTGGAATGGTTTAAAGTTGCACTGTCAGTAGAGGTGCAGCCATGGATTGAAGAGGAGAAGATATGGCACTAGATATGGCTCCTCCATTGTGCTGTCCACATTCCACTCATGGTTCCACCCCATTTCTACCAGTCACTGGTAATTTTACCTGTGGAATGGCTCGGTTGCTGGTGATGTGTTCTTCCAATGTATCTGGAATGCTTTTCTGGTGTGCTGTTCAAGGCCCTGGAGTATTTGCTCTTCTGCTGGTGTACAGAGTTTGCTCATGAATCCTGTTGAGAAAGACGCCTGTCTGAAAGTTTGGAGAAGCATTACCAGTCAGGGTTGGTAATTCCCGACTAGATGGGCTGATTCAGTATAAGGCACACACACAAAATAGCTCCCTTGGTATTTGAAGGATTTACACATAAAGGAAAAAGAAAATGCTCTGACAATTTCAGTAAACAGGTTAGGCTACTGGCCTGAATTTTATTTTCATAAATTTAAGCAGTTTGTCACCACACATTAATACTAAGCTCTGAATTTACAAGTGCAAAGAAGATCAATAAAAAATAAATGAATATTGATATTGCAAGACCTTTGCAATACTATGTTTATAGTGTCCCTGAAGCAAGTGAGATCTTACATTAAGGAATCAATAGGGTAATACAATGGCTGAAGCCTTGTATACAAAACATATTTTGGTGCTTTGAGGGACAGTAAAAAGGCAATTTATTCCTGTAGTTTGAATGACTTTGCGGTATGGCAGGGTCCCCGTTGCTGCCCTTTACCAAAAAGGTGATGGTGGAACCAACCCAATGCTCCTGTTAGTGAGCCCACACCACACTGAACTCATATCAACCTTTTTAATTGGTCCACAGTAAAATAAAATGTTGAATTGCTTTTGAAAATATGGATCCCTTGGGCAAGCAGACCATGCCACATTCTTCCAGGCTCTACTCCAAACCACAGTTTCTGAGGTGCAAGGCGGGAGTCTTATTAGAATAAAGTTATAAACTCAAACAAAAAAGTAGCCGGTCCCTGGTTGGACCCCTGACCGGCTGAGGCCCTCTGAGACCCTGGGCAAGTGTAGTTGGCTGCCCCACCTCTGTACATGCCTGCCTTCATGTGCACTTCCTATAAGCATGTAGTGTATCACCTGAACTCCCCTACTGTATTGCTTCATAGGAGGACAGGAGTGAATATTCCAGCCTCCCTGCCAAATTAGGTCCAGATCCAAGGGACACGAATTACTTTCATATTGTTTTTCTTAATATGAAAAAGTCTACTGTAGCTATAATGTGGATGCCAGTTATGTACTACTTAATTCTGTACTGTCAATGAAAACTGTTATACATTCAGGTAATAATCTCCCCTGGTAGCGATCACATTATGTAGCATGATTTGAGGTTGGACTCAGAGTGGATATTTGATGATTACAGGAAGACAACCTAAACTAGCACCAGTTTCATCCAAGCTAGGTACCTACTGGGCCCTGGTGTGTTTGTGTGTAGGGGCTGCTATCCCCTAAATGCCCCAGCAGCCTTACATAAGATTGGCAGTTGTAGATATACCACAACATTTGTAAGTAATAAACTCAAACTCAAATCTTCTATTGTTTATAAGGTGATTTTACTCCAAGAGCCCATGCAGAGATAATCTCTTCCGCTCTGGGACCCAGCCTAACATGTTATTAGGTAAATGATGCATCCTGGATTATCCGCCAGTAATGCTTCTGCTGTGATGATGTAAAATCAAATGCCAATAAGAGACAGATTATATTCAAACTGAAATAATGTTTAAAAGCCATAAGAACTCAGAGTTCCAGCACCAGAAACAAGGAACAAGTGAAAATAGTAGCAAAATAAATTCCTTGCTTTGAGTTAAGGTAGCTATATTTTTCTCCTGGGTAAATTATGCCGTTTTCTTTTGTGTGGTCAGTAATTACCTGGGTCTCTCCCTCCCCCCCCCCCGAACACTGGGACAACATTTGCCCACCTCCAGTCTGTAGGAACCTCACTTGTTCTCTCAGGTTTCTCAAAATTATAGACAGAGGTTCTGATATTACATCCACAAATTCCTTTAGTGCCCTACAGTGCAGCTCATCATACCCTGGAGATTTGAATTTATTTAAAGTAGCTACCACCTCTTTTCCTGTCTTGGGCTGCAGCTCCCTCCTTGCATCATTCATTCTCTTATCACCAGGTTGGGCATCACTTTCATTTTGGGTGAAAACAGCAGCTGGATCTAGACACATCAAAGAAGCGTTTCAGTTAAACGCATTGTAATTTTAAAAAGAGAAAACAGGTAGAGAAAAATGGGACTCCACACCACAGTGATTGGCACAGTGTTATATCGCATATACAACACATATAAATCATTTTTTCTTTACCAATCTAGCTGAGTCCTGAGGCAAAGGAGGTGCTGAGTAGTTTTGCTGTTTCTCTGTCACCCAAGAGCATTTCTCCATCTTCTCCATGCAGAGGACCTACTACTTGCTTGCTCTTGCTCTTGCTTCCAACATAGCCAATGAAAGCTCTTTTAAAATTATCTTTATCCTCTCTAGCAAGCCTGAGCTCATGCTGAGCTTTGGCCTGCCTGACCTTCTCCCTGCAACTGTTGACTACTCATGTACACTCTTCCTTTGTGATTTCCCATTTCTTTTATTTCTTATACATGCACTTAAATCTCAACTCATCCGTAAGCCCCTTATGCAGCTACACCTATTTCTTCAGATGCTTCCCACTTTTCTTTTTGTTGGAATTGTCTGCATTTGGGCATTCAGTATTTCTCCTTTAAGAAACTGCTGTCCATCTTGGACTCCATTCTCTGACCATGAGATCTCATCCTTAAGCTTTATGAAATCAGCTTTCTTAAAGTCCAGAGTGCATGTCCAACTACACTCAGTTTTCCATTATAATGAAACCCAGTAGGACATGATCACTTCCTCCCAAGGTTCCAAGCACTTCCACTTTGTCAATCAGAAAAAAAGAAGACACTGTAAACCAGCTGCTAAAGCTATTTGTGTTTTGCTTCTGGGCTTCCCAGAGGCATCTTTCTGACCACTGTATGAGAAAGGATGCTAGACCAACGCTGCTGAAAATGGAAAAAACTAATATGAATAGCTTTAACACAGCTCTAGGGATTAAATATCAGCAGTTAAAGCTCTTCAATCTTGGAATGAGCATGAAATCAAAGAAATGTCCTTGTTCTTGTGACATATTAACAAGAATAATGTTCCCTTTCTTCCAATGGTTGCTACACTGATAACTTTTTGAACAGTGAATATCTGCATTCATTGCAGTTATTGTAATGGGTATGTTGCTTTCAATTAAAAGCTTTGCCATCTGTTCCACTGACTAATTAACAATGCAAAGAAAGCTCATTTGATTGTGACGTCAGGGAAAAATTTTTTTTTAAAATGATTGAGAACAAAATCCACTTAGTAGTGCAATGGTTTCTGTAATTGTGGTCCTCACCTTTTGCTGAAATATATAAAGACAATGGGAATGTAGATTAGATTCTGAAAACTACAACCTGCTATAATACTCATTTTTCTAGCATATTCTACACACTTTTCATATGACACCTCATATTACACTTTTCATATTACATGTCTGATTCAGGCTGATCTCTTAGTTCACTTACTTATCTGGATGCAAGTTGCATTGAACCCAAGGGGGAGGTTGTGCTTTGTTTGCTGGAACTGTGTGCCTGGTGGACAGGTTAAAAGTAGCTGATCCTAATCTTCATATCAGGAAACTCATGCTCCTTCATTTACTATCGTCTAAGATAGTAATTAAACTACTCTAAAAAATGAAGGATATCAGATTCATGATAGGTTTTCTCCTGCAGATGAATTTCATATCCCTTTTTGGGGTTGAATTACCAAATTTTGAGTGATTGGCTTCCACCTAAATAAGTTTAGGATTGCAACCTTTAAAAGGAGTTATACATAGCTTTCTATGACAAGCTTTGAATTCTCTGTTTGACATCCAATAGAGTCCACCAACAGCATTAAATCAATGTAATTGTAGTATTAACAGCAGCAGAATGTTGTGATTTTTATCATAGCTTGGGGGCACCAATTGTTATGTGTTGGTATATTTTAAATTATGATATGCACTTTTTAAATAGTTGAGAAGAATCCTTCATCAGCACAGATTACAAGAAGTGACGTCCAAAGTTTGGAATACGAATGGATTCAGCTCATAATGTTTCCATGTATTATGAATGAAACATAATTTAACCTAGAAAGTATTTTCTGGCTCTGAATACAAGATGGCATATACTAAAAAATTCATCTAGGCTTTGTACAAGTCCAGGATATTATGAGACACCCATCACTAATTAGAAAATTAATTTATGGCTATTTAAGAAAACACTGACATTGCTCATCATAGCAAGCTTTCCATAAAAGTAAGAACAACATCATTTCCCACCTTCCCTTCTTTGGCTCACCTACAATGCAGTCAGCTTTAACATATTGCACTCCCTATAGCTTCACCATTCTTTATTTTGATCTTTTGTGCATCTGTGAAAAACAATTCTGGCAGAGGGTATCTCTCTTTTAAAGTGTTTTAACACTGCAAGTAATTTGGTCAGAAGCCAAGCAAAGTGGAGAAAAAACACTATAAAAGTGATTGGTTTCATCTTAATTAAAACAGAACAAGGCAAACTACCAGGAAAGAGAAATGCGCAGGGTTAGGTGAAAATCTTCCACAACAATAGAATCTGAGGAATGCAAACAGGCCATGCCAAGACATCCACTATGGTTGACTGTAATACATATTTATCATTGTAGCTTGTAATAACGATTAGGACAAAAAACACATCTGAGTAGCCAGAGCTCACAAGGGGAAATTATGATAGTCAAAAGGACTGGGTAGTAATTAGGAATCACTAGTAAAGGGCAAATAGAAAGTACTTTAAATGCAACCCAATCAGAAAGGCTAAAATATCAGTAGTGTGTCTTATGAGTTAGAAGGAAATAAACAAAAATAAAGGTGCTACAGGAAAATGCATTGTGTGATAAGTGCAATATCTGTTCTGTAAAAGTGAATTACTCATCACCCACAGGGTAAGAACTACTGTTTTAATTAGCCGTCTAATTTCTGCTGGTTTTAATTGAACTACTGAAGTCAATTCATTGATTTTAATGGGCACAGATAGCTCCCTTAGCCTTTAAATGATAGCTATAAAATACGATTCAAATAACAGAATAATGTAACTAAGTATTATAAAATCTAAAGGCACCATCTGTAGGGTTCCACATGATGGCAGACTCTGTATATGCGGCCAACCATAGGTGGAAGGCACTATCCACTACTTGCTGATCTGCCCTTTATGCAGGGATCCAAGAGACTGATTCCCGAAACCTTTGCTAACTCTGAGAAGCAGGGTTACTATGGCAGAAACGGTTTGTTTTGTGTGTGTGACACTAATGGATTTGTGACATATAGAGTGGCGCTTTATATTCTGGCTGCATGTAAACACCACGTGGTGGTGGTAGCAGCAGCAGAGCCTTTGCCTATTCCTATATACTGGATATAAGCAATCATATTTTTTCTTGAGCTGAGATTTTATTCATAGAATTTCTACCTTTTTGCCTCTCTCTCTCTTCTCCCTCTCTTATGTGTGTGTTTTATCAGTCACTTTCTGCCCTTGCATAGGATTCCATTTCCTTTTGCTGCTGTTGGGCTTTTCAGTAGACCCAGATTTAGCCCGAACCCACTTCCAGTTAAAGATCGCTGATTTCATTAGATTTTTAGGGTTAACCCTGAATAGCACACTTTTTCCCCCCTCACAGAGTTTCCTCATTCTTATTGCCTTGTGGTTTGTACACAGCTAAAATAATCTTGATTGATCAGTGACCTTCACAAAATGAGATGTGCAAAATCCACCTAAGCGCTAACCTAAAATGCAGCCGTATTTAGCTGGTGGAAGAGAGAGGTTGGAGTTAATATGCTTGCTCTATCAGTGTATCAAAGAGTAATTGTGTTTTCCTTATCTTTTGGCAGAACCCTTTCCAGTCTTTAATAAACTGAACAGCAGGGTGCTAATAAAAGAAATCACTTCTATCAAGCAAGTTTTTGTTGCACTTTTTAAAGTACTTTTTTAGAACTCCAATGTCCCATCTGGCTGTGGGATTGAGTTATACAAATTTATTAACATCAGGTTAGAGCCAGCAGTGTCCTATGAATCACAGAAAGTGTCTTTCCATTCACACAAGTGACTTTAATCCCATGGATGTTCCCACTAATGGAAAACATTTTTGTTTAACCAATCCTTTCCTCCCTATAGCCCCCCCCCTCCCATTTCATCCCTTATACAAATCTGTATGGTCACCTAGCCCTCTGGAAATGGCCTAGAGTAGAGAGGGAAAGCATTTTTTAAAAAAGGCATCTTCCATTAGTCAGTGCTGGACCTAGGACAGCCTTTTCATGAACATAGCCCATGAATATGTTAGGATATTTTGATCCAACCCATTATCATTATACATAGAAAGCAGAATTTTAACTGGAATGCCATTGCGTCACAGAAGCCGACAAGTACAAGATCCAGTTATTTGATTATTTTCTTGAGCTTCATTACTGAAGATGGCAAGCAAAGCCATTAGGAATCCCTTGTCTACTTTGCTTTGTTGCCGAGTTTGGTATTAATTAATAGATTATCTTCTTACAAATACCGAAGATTTGAATATTTCAGGCAAGCATATCCTATTTATATTCACTTAAATCTGCATTAGCAATGCTGTAATAGGATTTGTATTTGCTCATCAAAGGAATTATGAAGCCTTTTGTTTATAGATAGGTATGATGTTTTTTCCAGGTGCCAGTCACTGCACTGTTTTTCCTGCCCTCAGTGATGGGTGGTAAGGGTGCCTTTTGCACCTGGCCCCCAGTTTATGGTTCAAGAACCCTTAAGGACTGGTGCAGATCCTTAGTCAGCAAAGCTTGGCTCTGTGGCCTCTCATGCAAGCTGTTTGACAACTTTAAGGGAAGGTACTAATGCAAGAGGATGGGAAACCTATTGCAGTCCAGATGTTGACTGCAAATGTTATCACTTCTGACCACTGGCCATATTGGTTGGGGCTCATGGGAGTTGAAATCCAGCAATATCTGGAAGGCCACAGATTCCCCATTCTTGTGGATTTGTTGTTGTTGTTTAGTCGTTTAGTCGTGTCCGACTCTTCGTGACCCCATGGACCAGAGCACGCCAGGCACCTCTGTCTTTCACTGCCTCCCGCAGTTTGGACAGACTCATGTTTGTAGCTTCGAGAACACTGTCCAACCATCTCGTCCTCTGTCGCCCCCTTCTCCTTGTGCCCTCCATCTTTCCCAGCATCAGTGTCTTCTCCAGGGAGTCTTCTCTTCTCATGAGGTGGCCAAAGTACTGGAGCCTCAGCTTCACGATCTGTCCTTCCAGTGAGCACTCAGGGCTGATTTCCTTAAGAATGGATGCGTTTGATCTTCTTGCAGTCCATGGGACTCTCAAGAGTCTTCTCCAGCACCATAATTCAAAAGCATCAATTCTTCGGCGATCAGCCAGCTCTCACTTCCATACATCACTACTGGGAAAACCATGGCTTTAACTATACGGACCTTTGTTGGCAAGGTGACGTCTCTACTTCTCAAGATGCTCTCTAGGCCTGTCATTGCCCTTCTCCCAAGAAGCAGGCGTCTTTTAATTTCGTGGCTGCTGTCACCATCTGCAGTGATCATGGAGCCCAAGAAAGTAAAATCTCTCACTGCCTCCATTTCTTCCCCTTCTATTTGCCAGGAGGTGATGGGACCAGTGGCCATGATCTTCGTTTTTTTGATGTTGAGCCTCAGACCATATTTTGCGCTCTCCTCTTTCACCCTCATTAAAAGGTTCTTTAATTCCTCCTCACTTTCTGCCATCAAGGTTGTGTCATCTGCATATCTGAGGTTGTTGATATTTCTTCCGGCAATCTTAATTCCAGCTTGGGATTCATCCAGCCCAGCCTTTCGCATGATGTATTCTGCATATAAATTAAATAAGCAGGGAGATAAAATACAGCCTTGTCGTACTCCTTTCCCAATTTTGAACCAATCAGTTGTTCCATATCCAGTTCTAACTGTAGCTTCTTGTCCCACATAGAGATTTCTCAGGAGACAGATGAGGTGATCAGGCACTCCCATTTCTTTAAGAACTTGCCATAGTTTGCTGTGGTCGACACAGTCAAAGGCTTTTGCATAGTCAATGAAGCAGAAGTAGATGTCTTTCTGGAACTCTCTAGCTTTCTCCATAATCCAGCGCACGTTTGCAATTTGGTCTCTGGTTCCTCTGCCTCTTCTAAATCCAGCTTGCACTTCTGGGAGTTCTCGATCCACATACTGTTTGAGCCTTCCTTGTAGAATTTTAAGCATAACCTTGCTAGCGTGTGAAATGAGTGCAATTGTGCGGTAGTTGGAGCATTCTTTGGCACTGCCCTTCTTTGGGATTGGGATGTAGACTGATCTTCTCCAATCTTCTGGCCACTGCTGAGTTTTCCAAATTTGCTGGCATATTGAGTGTAGCACCTTAACAGCATCATCTTTTAAAATTTTAAATAGTTCAGCTGGAATACCATCACTTCCACTGGCCTTGTTATTTGCAGTGCTTTCTAAGGCCCATTTGACTTCACTTTCCAGGATGTCTGGCTCAAGGTCAGCAACCACACTACCTGGGGTGTACAAGACATCCATATCTTTCTGGTATAATTCCTCTGTGTATTCTTGCCACCTCTTCTTGATGTCTTCTGCTTCTGTTAGGTCATTACCACTTTTGTCCTTTATTATGGTAATCTTTGTACGAAATGTTCCTTTCATATCTCCAATTTTCTTGAACAGATCTCTGGTTCTTCCCATTCTGTTGTTTTCCTCTATTTGTTTGCATTGCTCGTTTAAGAAGGCCTTCTTGTCTCTCCTTGCTATTCTTTGGAAATCTGCATTCAATTTCCTGTATCTTTCACTATCTCCCTCGCATTTTGCTTGCCTTCTCTCCTCCGCTATTTGTAAGGCCTCGTTGGACAGCCACTTTGCTTTCTTGCATTTCCTTTTCATTGGGATGGTTTTCGTTGCTGCCTCCTGTACAATGTTACGAGCCTCCATCCATAGTTCTTCAGGCACTCTGTCCACCAAATCTAAATCCTTAAACCTGTTCGTCACTTCCACTGTGTATTCATAAGGGATTTGACTTAGATTGTATCTTACCGGCCCAGTGGTTTTTCCTACTTTCTTGAGTTTAAGCTTGAATTTTGCTATAAGAAGCTGATGACCTGAGCCACAGTCAGCTCCAGGTCTTGTTTTTGCTGACTGTATAGAGCTTCTCCATCTTTGGCTGCAGAGAATATAATCAATCTGATTTCGATACTGCCCATCTGGTGATGTCCATGTGTAGAGTCGTCTCTTGTGTTGTTGGAAAAGCGTGTTTGTGATGACCAGCTTGTTCTCTTGACAGAACTCTATTAGCCTTTGCCCTGCTTCGTTTTGATCTCCAAGGCCAAACTTGCCAGTTGTTCCTTTTATCTCTTGCCTCCCTACTTTAGCATTCCAATCCCCTATAATGAGAAGAACATCCTTCTTTGGTGTCACTTCTATAAGGTGTTGTAAGTCTTCATAGAATTGGTCAATTTCAGTTTCTTCAGCATCAGTAGTTGGTGCATAAACTTGGATTACTGTGATGTTAAAAGGTCTGCCTTGGATTCATATCGAGATCATTCTATCATTTTTGAGATTGCATCCCAGTACAGCTTTCGCCACTCTTTTGTTGACTATGAGGGCCACTCCATTTCTTTTACGAGTTTCTTGCCCACAGTAGTAGATGTGATGGTCATCCGAACTGAATTCGCCCATTCCCGTCCATTTTAGTTCACTGATGCCCAGGATGTCAATATTTATTCTTGCCATCACATGTGCATGCTATGGGTTTTTTTTGGTGTCTATGTGTGTAAACCACCTTGTGATCCTCGAATGAATTGTGGCATTAAAAAATTAACAAAGAATAATAAAATAATAATAATTATGCACACAGCTACACAGAGAGAAATAAATTAGCTTTTAACTGTTCTGCATAAAGATAACGACAGTGAAGATAACTTGAGCTTGAGTGACATGACAAAAAGAATTAATATTGACATAGTGTATTCCAAGTGTTCAGAGTACTTCACAAACATTAACTCAGTAATTTTTGAAGAGTCGTGTGTAGCAGGGCAAAATCAGCCACATACTGCAGATGGGACACAAAAACTGAATTTGAGAGATAAAGAGATCTCCATGGCCATCTAAGTGATTTCATGGCTGAGATGACATTTGAAGTGTGGAAGTCCTAGCTTACTACTCATAGGATTACACTTTGGGATGCTTTCAGTCTGGATATAGATAGGTGTGCCGGACTTGGGTGGACACCTGTCATGAGCTATCTATACAACGAGCCATCCAACAGATGGAACAATCACTATAAACAGAGCACCTTCACTTTTAAAGCTGTTGATACTGACTTCTGTGCGCAGCACTATTTTAATGTTAGATTCATGGGAAAATTTGCAACAGTGCATAAAAAAGTGTGAGTGATTGTGACCAGATGCATGTATGCAAATTTATCATCTTATATGATTAGGATAAATGAGGCATAGAAATAATGTATTAAACTGGTGGGATGAGATACAAATGAGATTTTTTTTTAATATAAAAAAAGTACAGTGGTACCTCGGGTTACATACGCTTCAGGTTACATACACTTCAGGTTACACACTCCGCTAACCCAGAAATAGTGCTTCAGGTTAAGAACTTTGCTTCAGGATGAGAACAGAAATCATGCTCTGGCGGCACGGCGGCAGCGGGAGGCCCCATTAGCTAAAGTGTTGCTTCAGGTTAAGAACGGACCTCCGGAACGAATTAAGTACTTAACCCGAGGTACCACTGTATTCCAAAGCTGAACTAATGGAAGGGGGCTTTTGGAGCATCATTTTGGTCCTTCTTCAACTCTTGCAGTTATAGTGAAGAACAGAAAGATCCAGGGGTGTTATATTATATAAACCAGAATACTTCATGTTATTGGATAGATGACTCTCTTGTCACTGGCAGAGGAAGAGGAGTGCAGGGGGAGCGCCCCGCCCCCGGCAGCATGATCCCGGCAGGGTTCCATTGCAGCTGCCCCCCCCTGCGCTGGGTGCCCCGCCCCCAGGACATGCGCCCCACCCCTCTGGGCAGCATGCCCCACCCCAGGATGCGTGCCAGCCCCACCCTCACCTGCTCTCCGCCCCCCGGTGCCGGAGCATGAAGCTTCACCGCTGTCTCTTGTTTTTGACTAATAGCTGGTTTGCTTCCCTTTTAGCTGTTCATGTTTAGACCTGGATTTGACCAAAATCATACTGAGAGCTCTCTTCCCTTTAGTCATTTGAATCTCTCAATTCATTTCCAGGAAAACTTCTTTTTATGGATTTCTACTTTCCCTAGAATGAAGTTATATGTTTTCTATGACCTTGTGTTTATCTTTATTAAAATGCCTGTTCACATAACAAACCAGATAGTTAGATTAAATAAGCAGCACACATCATCTTTTTCCACTCTGTCAATCTCTGGCTCGTCCACAAATCTTTTTGGAAGTAATTTTTGTATCTTCTTCCAGATCACTGATAACTGCTATTTACTCTAGAGGGGGGATTTTGCTATAGTTCTATAAACCTCCATCCTAGGTTCTCTGATAACCTCTAAGCTTCAGCGCTCTGGAGGCAACTAGGAATTGGTTGATAGACAGATAGTATCAGATTCGCATGACAGCAGGGTACAGATATGTTTATCACTGGGGAGAAATGTCTTGCTGATTATTATACAAAATGGGAAGCTTCTCATGGTTACAAGGGAAAATTAAGTTTAAACTTTTGTTTAAAACTAAGATTGATCTTTTGGTTTTGTCCATACAAATCTGTAATCAGGGACACAGCATTAGTGTAGCAAGGTATATTTGTCAAGGGGAAATACTCTCATAAGTAAGTCCATATCTTACATGTATTAGGATGACGAGCAAGGTGGTAAAGCCATGTCTTGTCTGGACCACTTCAGACTTCAGATGGGTGCTGGTTCCATGTTTTCTTTTTCAATTTGTGAGGATATTTTTGTATAAAGGAGCAGTAAATCATGGGAGCTGTCACCTGCAATCTGAAGTCTAAGCACATGTTTACCACATTATATCCTGAGTGTGGAAAAATTGGTTCTGGTTAAGTAAAAATGAAGAATTTCATGTATATTGTATGCTATCCATGTGCTCTGCTGAGTTTTGCACTTTCATTTCCTATACGTGTGTTCTACCTTGTACATATTTGTTCTTAATATCTGCTCATATTAAAGTTAAATGCACAAGCACTGGCTATACCTTACAATTATCATCATGTCATGTGACTAGAACTTTCCACGCCCTTACCTGGAGACAGAGGTGCCATCTTTTCAAGTTGATTGAAGAGGCCTAATGCGTTGTCCTGATGTCACACATGGATGATGTTGCGAGGGGCCAGAGGGTGGAGTCAAATCGCCTCTGAACATTGAGGGGGGCGGTGCCCTAAAAAAGGGAAAACAAAACTGCTTCAGCCCCTAGGAGCTGGTGTGTATGCCTGGAGGTCCCTCTTAGATCAGTTAGGGTTAAGGTATAGTTCAGGGGCATTAAGGTAAAGGTAAAGGGACCCCTGACCATTAGGTCCAGTTGTGGCCGACTCTGGGGTTGCGGCGCTCATGTCGCTTTATCGGCCAAGGGAGCTGGCGTACAGCTTCTGGGTTATGTGGCCAGCATGACTAAGCCGCTTCTGGCGAACCAGAGCAGTGCACGGAAATGCCGTTTACCTTCCTGCTGGAGCGGTACCTATTTATCTACTTGCACTTTGACGTGCTTTCGAACTGCTAGGTTGGCAGGAGCTGGGACTGAGCAATGGGAGCTCACCCCGTCGTGGGGATTTGAACTGCTGACCTTCTGATCAGCAAGTCCTAGGCTCTGTGATTTAACCCACAGCGCCACCCATTACTAGGTTCTTAAAAACACATGGGACACAGGCCCCTGACAAAATATGCATGAAATTTCTATATGCATTGGTTTAAAATTTTGGCCAACTTTCAGAAGAAAAACACCCTGTAAGAAAGTATTCTTTTAAAAAACGTTTAAAAAAATAAGAGAAGGCAGGAGATCTGTTGAAGATGCAAAAGCCCCAGGTTCCACCTCTGTCCTCTCTAACAACACCCTTGGTGTAACTGTTGCAGCCAGCTCACAGGATTTGACTCTAAATTGTCCCAAAGTGGTGTTGTGCACCCAGGCACTTGTGACATTCATAGGACACTGACTCTTAAAAGGGAAAGCAGATCTATCCAAAAACACTCAGAGGAAGAGGGATGAATTCATAACTCTTTCAAGTTGCTCACAGATATGTGAAGAAAGTTCCATGAAGTAAAAAAAAGTAAAAGAAAAAGGCAAAAAAGGAAGTTAATTAGTTAATCTATCCCTGTCTGTATTGTGAAGACAGCCTTTAGCACTGCAATTATCTCATGCATAAAAATCTTGCAGTCAGATAATTACACACTTATTCAGCCTTGGTACAATGCGTAAGCATATCACAACTAAATTATAGAAATAGATTAAATGTGAGATGCAAAAATGTTAAAGAAATTATCTAGGTGTAGCTTGGACCATTATTTTATACATCCCAAAGAGCAATAAGCAGTTAGCATCCCAAATACAAAATGTGTCTTCAACGTTTGTTATGGTTGTCATTCAACTCACTCGGCCTTTCCTGTTATAGAGCCCTTGTCTTCTCTATAATCGCTCCACTTCATGCATTTACAAATGCATGCAAAACTTGGCAGCATGTAGGCTGCAAATAAGCACATTTATTAAGGTGTGAGCTAGACAGCCCATCCCTGTGCTATGAATGCAAGTGTGCCCCCCCCATGAGAAAAATGCCCTAAAGACTCTAATGTACCTTCAGCCCCTGAACACCACTAATCATTTCAAAGTGCACATTGCTAGTGGCAGTTATTCAGAGAACCCAGTAAGACCTTTTATGGAGAAAGACAAAATGCTATGCTAAACTCCACCCACCTAAATTCCTCCTTTAAGTTTGTGTAAAGTTATGTGTTCTTTACAAATTAGGTTGCTTGTTAGGGATTTAGTGGGTGAGGGACTAATTATAAACTAATCGCATGGGTAGTTATCTAGCATTTTGAAGCATTTCTTCTTAAAAGAAGCAAAGGAAGTTTTTTTTAAAAAAAGAACCCTTGCTATATAAACATATTACATGAAGTGGGAAAATATTAGCCAGACAAAACCAGAAAATTTATATGTACTGTTAACTGTAAGCTGAACAGGCTACAAAGGAAATGCATATACACTGTATAAGATACATATGCATTAGCCATAGAAATATCTCAAAGCACCAGTACCTGATAGCTAAATCCAGCATCATTTCATAGTATCATTCATGTGATGAAAGGCAAATGTATGAGGAACTACTACTAGATGAATGGGGCTCAGACAGAGCCGCAAACTGTTTTGTAGTAGTAGTTTTGTAGTAATTAAAGAAATGTGATCCTAATATTTCTTGTACAACGTCCTTCATATGAGGCAAAATCAGAAAGCAAAGAAAATAGTTTTCCCAAAGGAGCATGATGGTAGTTGGGGAGAGAATGGGCATATTCTTGCCTATTACATTTCATGAAGATATCGCAACAGAAATAATCCTTACCCTAGATTTGTTGTTCTTTAGTCTGTGTGCTTTCATTCATGGTCATATTATCATGTATCTACTCAATAATCATCAACAACATCAGTCAAACTACTGCAATGGCCAAATTTGACTCAATATTTTTCCAGCTGAAAACCATTTTAAGACATGATTGCTGTGAGCTTAACCAATACAAAGTGGCTTTGGCCCCATGGCTTCTCCTGGGTCCATCAGTTAACATGAATGTCTGAGCTCTGGAAGATTTTGGACATGGACCTCTCTGCAGATATATATCCTTTCCAAGGTCCTAAAACACTGCATAACCTGGTTGCATATGCAAGAAGAGCAAAGGCGTATCTACTTTAATTTCTGCTTAGCTTCTGTTTTAACAACACGTTTTTATGAAATAATCCTCTTTTATAGCATTCCTGTAAATAGCTATCCTGAGTGTATTTCTTTCTCATTAAAGAGGCCTGGTCTCTGAATCTGCTACAGATAAATTTCTATTTTGTGTTTGATACCTTATTTTTATCCAATTTCTCTTCCCACCTGTAATTTTCATATTCATGTCACCCTTAGGTGACTACATAGCAAAACTATCCTCTTTTTCAATTAGTCACAGTTCAGCAAGCTGATACTTCACTGCCTATACGCCTATATGTGACCTTTATCGAACAGGTAAGGATTTTCCCCTCTGCTAAAGTAAATTACAGGACTGAATATATTCTCTAAACCCCTCACTCCACTTCAGATATTTTCAGATGAGGCTTTTGGCCTTTCCAAAGTTCCTTTAGCTGTAATTTTTTTAAAGTGATTGCCCTAATTTCTTTAGTCTCTCACTTATTTTCTGTTCATTATTTCCACAACTTTTTTTGTGTTACGGACCAAACAAAAGGTGTTTTCTAGTTCAATATCAGACCAAGGCGGCTAAAAATAAATATGTAATATCTCTAGGTTTACCACAATAATGAACATAAATTAAGGGGAGAGGGAATAATCCTAAAGGTCAGTAACCATATTGATGGGCTGTGCTTTTTAGAACAACATGAAACAAATAGGGGCCTGTTAAAACAGAAATCATATGCTGAGACATTTTGTGTACCATCTGCTATTAATTGTTCCGATAAGAGTTAATTTTGTTCTAAAGCTCCAAAGCCTGCTACAGATTAGTACTACTAAGCTTCGTTTATATGTACCTCAAGCAGTGCTTTTGCTGGAGTTTCCACAGTTGTCCCCACCACATGCTATACAAATTCTTCTCCTTCCCTGGAGGTGTTTCTGATGCCATGGCTGGCAAACCACCAGAGATGCATTGCCCAGGGAACCAGATATCACTTCCTTGTTTGCCAAATGGCATCAAAGGTGCCCATGGAGATGGAAGACTTTAGACATACTGGGATTACAATCCATCAATTTAAAGAGGTAAGCATCTTGACATTAATGGACTAGTACAAGTCAATGCCTCGTGGATTGCAGCCAAGATCTGTTTCAGGTTATGCATCACTATGATTGCCCCAGGCACTATACATTAAAGCATTCTGAATTGACATTTGAATGCACAGGTGCAAATAGAGAATAAGATTTCTCCTCTATAGGTTTTATTTGCTATCTTGATAACTGAAATCTTTCTACCTGTTTATAAACCTGTTACCCTGTTCAGAACTTTGGAACAAGACAGGATATAAACCTAAAATAAATAAAATAAATAAAAAACCAGGAAAAATGATTGGATAAGTCAGATGAAGGGTTTCAGTATACTCTTAACAGCTCCAGGTTTTCTTTTGAGCTAGTCCTATACTCTGCTGTTCAGTTGAAGCAGACCATAGGATCACGTGCTGAGCTAACTTGCTTCAATGTTGTGACCCTGCTAGGGCAGCAGGTGAAGTGAGGGCATGCCTATAGTGCCTAGTTAGGGCTGGGAAAGGATTTCACCCTCCCTTTTGCAGCAGGCTGACCTGATCTGGTGCTCCTGAACTTGCTTGTGAATCGAAACACAGCTCCCCATAGGATTATATACATCTCTGAATTTTGCAGTAGAGATTCAGTGCACGAAAAGGTGCGTTCTACATGAAAGATAATAAAAAATGTGTATTTTGCTGGTGGATGCATTCAAAAGCAGTGCAAAGTTTATTTTGAATAAAACTGCACACAAAATGTGTACAATCTAAATGCAGCCTTCCTGTGTGTTCTTTCAAAAGAATCAGGAGAAAACAGGATGGAATCGATCTTAAAAAGTAGAGACATCACTTTGCCAACAAAGATCCATATAGTAAAAGCTATGGTTTCCCCAGTAGTGATGTATGGAAGTGAAAGCTGGACCATAAAGAAGGCTGATCGCCGAAGAATTGATGCTTAGGAATTATGGTGCTGGAGGAGACTCTTGAGAGTCCCATGGCCTGCAAGAAGATCAAACCTATCTATTCTTAAGGAAATCAGCCCTGAGTGTTCACTGGAAGGACAGATCGTGAAGCTGAGACTCCAATACTTTGGCCACCTCATGAGAAGAGAAGACTCCCTGGAAAAGACCCTGATGTTGGGAAAGATTGAGGGCACAAGAAGAAGGGGACAACAGAGGACGAGATGGTTGGACAGTGTTCTCGAAGCTACCAGCATGAGTTTGACCAAACTGCGGGAGGCAGTGGAAGACAGGAGTGCCTGGCGTGCTCTGGTCCATGGGGTCACGAAGAGTTGGACACGACTAAATGACTAAATAACAACAAGACTGAAACATGGTAGAAATGGACTTCCCATCTGTTTACAGTAGTATCCTATTAACAAAGAAGATATATAGCTTCTCTGGCACAAGAAGAAACAGCATTGGTAGTCAAGGGACTTGAATAGACAGATGTGACTGAGACAACTGAGGCAGAGGGGCTTGTCTGTAATTCCACTCCCATCTTCACTAGATCGTCATTCTCCTTTTAAGGTGGAGTGAGTGAATTTATGTTATTTTGGAGGTCATGCAGAAGTCCTAGTCCTTATGAATGAGGAGGCTTACCTTTCAAAGAGCAGCGTGCACTGGTAGGTTGCTCACTCACTATAATCCATTGTTTACGCCTTACTGTGATGTGTGAATGTGGCTATTGTTTTCTACTGCAGGTGGTGCTCTCAAATCTCAGTTAGATCTATATGTGATTGCTTTCCTTGGGGATGCCAGAAATTAAACAGAAGACCTTTTTAAAAAAATCTGTTTTAGCACTCAACTATGGCTCCTTCAAAAAAGACAGTGGGAGATATCCACGATGCATATACCTTAGCTTTTGTAATGTATTGGAAATCTGTAAATGGAACTGGAAACTAATAGAACTTGGGGACACATATGTGGGTTGACATATGTAAACATGTTGGTAATTCTAAAGGTAATGATGATATTCTATGAATTAATAGCTGGCATATCACAGTGGGACCATAAGGGCTGCTTATTCTAGCTAACATAGCAATTACCTACCAGAATTTGCCTTAAAGGCTAGCAGGCGTTTGGGTAATAGATTAAGAATGCTGCCTTAATTCAGACTCCTTAATGTATTTACTCTACAACAAATATAGGAAATGTTGCTTCTGTATAAATATTCTAATCTTGTTGCCACAAAATGGTATTATTAAGGGTAATTGCTCTAAAGATTTATTTACATGGAAATGTTTTGCATTATCTCATTCATTAATTTCCAATTTATTAATGGTCTTTTCAGCATTTAAAACCAACATGACTAATCAGATGCCAACCAAATGCAATTACCACCAACTCAAACATAATATTCATCCTTATACTGGTGCTTTTTTTATGAGCCCAATACAAAGCAAATTTTCCTGTAATTGCAGTGTTTCTCAATTATTCATCATAAAGTTGCAGCTCAGCATTCCCATTAATGTGATCTCTTTGAAGAGAAATAACCAGCTTAGCGGTGCAGAATTCCCCTTTGTCTTTTGAGGGAGGGGAAATTGTTTTCAAAAGAAATGCGTTACCAAAAGGATTTTGAAAGGTTGTTTTATTCTCACTTAAAAGGTGGATGATTTTCCATGCCAGACCCACTGTTGTTCCTTTTGGCCCCAATTATATAGGAAATAGGGAGGGCCTGATCCTCAAGGTATCTTGGAAACCTGAAGACGCATGCTAACAGAGGCTCCTAACCAGATGTGCCACAGCTTCTCGATGCCCAGTGTTGCTGCGGGTTACTGAGCATGGAATATGTGTGTGGGGAGCTCAGTGCAGCAGGACTTCCCATAACTTGCCCTTGTCAGTGAGTGACAGTGCCGCCCTGCATTATGGAGTCAGGTGCACAACACTGTGCCTTCCCATTGACAGCTGCTGACCATAGCTCAGTGGTAGAGCATCTGCTCTGCCTGCAGAGAGAATCCTGCATGAAACCCTGGAGAGCAACTACCAGCCAATGTAGCCATTACTGAGGTAGATGAACCAATGGTCTGACTCTGTAGAAGGCAACTTCCTATGTTTGTGCATATATGAGAAAGTTTAGAGTGCATGTGCAAGACTGGACCTCCATAGGGTGAATCAGATGGTCTTAGGTCTCCCTGCTCTGTTGCTTCTGCTTGGGGTGGATGAGAAATCCATTGAATTTGGGATCATTTTGGCCTACATTGCATGCATGGGACCACCTCTTGCATTTAGCATCTGTTTATGTCCAAGCCATTGTGCACTGTTGCTTATAATCAGCTAATTGTATTTAGAACTATAAACAAAAAATACGTATATTATACATATAATCCCATGTATGAAATAATTATACTGTACAGTACTATATTTCTGCAACATAATTGTATAAGTATTTTACACAGTTATATATATGTATGTATCTGTTTATGTGCAGATTCATTTAAGAAACCTGGATTATATATGCATATTAAGGGTTTGTATCCTACAAAATTCTCCTCATATAAAGATTTCTGCTTGTTTAATGGAACTTCCCATTCTTCTCTTCTTCCACATGCCCACCTCTAAAAAAAATTGGTTATGGGTTCTGCCCCAACCCTCTGGAGCAGATTTAGGGGGCTGGGGCACATAGGAAGAAAAGAAGACACAGGAAATTTGGTTATGTAAGCAAAATTCCTTGCACAAATAGGATAACTTGGTTGGGCACAACCAAATATGTGTAAAGATATGGTCGCAAACTAGGCATTTGGAGTAATGTGTAGTTTGGTCCTACTTGTATACCACCACCAACAGACAGGTCATCCACATTTCCACTTGTGTCATCTTTAGAAAACACAGGTCTGAATGGTTTTCTACTTTGCCTGCACTTTCTAGACATGACATGAGTCCTAGTGGTTTCCCCCTTGTCCCACTCCTCTCAAAGGGAAAACCCACTCTTTAGCAATAGATCAGAACAAATGGCAATCTGGGGAAAAACCCAAATTGCTACTTGCTCCTATTGAGTGCTAAAGAGTGGTTTTCCCAGGGGGAAAGGAGCAGGATAAGAGGAAGTGTGATGAGTGGTACAAACAACCACTAAGTTGGCCATAAATGTAGGTGTTCCTGAAGAATAGTCTCACCCACGGTCTGGTCCATCTGCTCCTATTGTCTTGGCATCCTTGTCCATGACAATGCATGCCCCAAGACAACATCCACAGATGCTCAGGAATACCCAGTGAAAGTACAGAAGCCAGCAAAGTCACTACTCAGCAAATGTCTACCACTGAATTGCTTTTCTCTGGGGTGAACTTGAAAGGGCTCAAGCTAAGACCTGTCATCTTTACAAATGCAGGGAATGGAATCAGTTACAGGAGAAAGTCCCTCGCTTTGGATTCTGAGGACCCAGAGAAAATGGACTCACCAGTTGCTTGAGGATATCTTTCTGATTCTTGCAGAGAACAGTTATTCTTTTAATGAGTGTCAAGCTATTTCAGTGAAAATTTGTCATTCATTTTGGTCTAAATTTAGCATATGGCTTAAAATGTATATTATCTGATAAGGTTTCATTTCATATATTTTATTCACAATTAATATCTTTCTTTAAAGAATTCATATTTCAATAATTTGTATAGGCAATGTCCCAATTCCAAAATGACTGATTTTGACGTTTTATTTTTGAGTCAGACTCTTTCTCTAGTTCTGATCAGGATGCAAGTAAGAGGGTTACTTGATATTTCTTCTATCTTTCACCAATTCAAGGTCAACAGAGAACATCAGCATGAAGAACATTAAACAGGCTGGCCCTTTCTCCTTCTTTTTCTTTTGGTCTTTAATAGATTCAGCTTTGTGTAAAAGAGGTACTGCAAGTTGATAAAATATTTAGATTATAAATTTTACCAGCTTTACCACAAGGGGATAAAATGAGCTTGAATGCCTCTGAAAATACTTTAAAAAGACATTTAGTACCCTGTTGTCAGACATATAGGAAAAATCCTCATTTTTGGTGCATCTGTATGCAAGAACCATTTAGTATCATAAATCGGGAGGCAGCCAAAAACGATGCAACCCTATGTATAAAATCCTACTTATGCAAATAGTACATCTGGTGCTTTCTGAGAGAAGCCAAAAACTATTTCACAGGAAGCTTCAACACTTGCAGTGCACTCTGTGATAGCACAATCAGTCAAATCAGTTCCTGGCTAGATCTAAAATCTTGGGAGTTGAAGAAATAGCTGGAAATACCTGCATCTAAAAGACACCTGCAACTCACAGAGGGCCCGTTGTTCGTATTTTATTCAAGGGTGGTTGGTGTCCAGTACAAATGGTAGGGTAGAAGTCAGAGAGGCCAACAGTAGGTGAAGTCAGAGACAACAGGTGGAACCAACTAGACCTAGCCACACTAATTAAAGTTCCCAAATCCTGAAAATTTTTCAATTGAGTTTTAGTTAGTAAAACTATATTTTCTATACTGCTAGACATACAACTAAGTTCAACCCAGAGTAGACTCTTTGAAATTAATGGACGTAAGTTAGCCATGTTAACTATTTTCAGTGAGACAACTCTTAGTAGGAGTAGCATTGAAAACAACCTGTAGTGTCGATATTCTGCCCATACACTGGACATGTATAATAAGCAATCTGAACTGACTGTGATTTGTGTTTGTGGCTTTCTCTAGAGTTGCATAATATTGTTCAAAAGCTAGATGATAGCACATCTTGCATGTCTTCTAGACACAAAACTGTATCCCAATGGAAACAAATAAGGTTGTTTTTTTTAGAGTTACCCCTTCTTAATACATGGAGAACCAACTTTTTCTTTTTTACCACTGCTTATTTGCCTTTTAACTCATCCCACCAGCTATCTATCCCATACTGTTTTCCAATGCCTTTAACTGTAACCCAGTAGCTAGGTTACTTCAGACATGATACAAAACCAGTCATACACACTTTATAAGCAAAAACAATGTCATTAACTCTGAAGGTAAATTAAGGTGAATGCTACACTAAAATTGGTTACCATTTCTTGAAGGCTTGTGCTTGCTTTTAAAGGGTGATTGACAGCAGCTGCCACTTAAAATAACAATTACAGACTGATAACTGCGTAAGACTGATTTGTGAGCTCAGCTACTAATTCAATTCAATTTATATGCCAATTACCCTTAGTCCCTCTTTTCCAGTCAGCCAATTCTCACCACTGCCAGGTACTGGGGACTTCTGCTGGGTGTCCTACGAGCAAGGTTGCAGGTCATTCTTTCTCTAGTCAGCTCCAGAACATCCTTACTGAATCCTTCCTCAGCATTCGCCACCCTTAGATGGCCTCTCTGCTAATCTTCATCCTGCCAATCTATCCTTCAACCAATCAGATTTGAGTATCAGAGAATTCTCTTGTCATCAGAGCACTTTTCCTGTCCAATGAGTGACCAAGAATAATACCCACAGACCAATCAGAAGTGTCATTTTACAATCCTATAACACAGTGTGAAAAGGAACATTGTTTTCCCCAAATCAGTTGCATGTAACTAGGTAACAACCAACCACCAGTGACTGATGGATACTTCATATTTTAAATTTAACCCTTTGCTTAACTTCAAACACATAGTGAGCTCCTATACATTATTTATTTATATATATATATATATATATATATATATATATATATATATATATCTCAAACCCTTTCCCATTAAACAAATTTTAAAAGATGATTTCTTCACACTTGTACTGAGAATACATTCATTGAAATTAATGGACCTGAGTGAGTAATGCCTATTATTTCTAATGGGTCTACTTTGAGTAGGAATAGCGCTGGTTGCAACCCTTAGTATGAATATTTCACACACACATTGGCATGAACTAATTATAATTGTGATGAATATTTGGGGCTGCCTTCAAAGTTGCATAATATTGTTCAAAATCCAGATGGCAACACATCTTGCATATCTTGTAGACATAAAACTGTATCCCTATGGAAACATTTTGGTGATGTCTTTTGGTAAAAATCCATATCCCTTATTCCAATAACCTTGTTGTTTCCCTTCCTTTCATTTCTCATTAGGGATACATTTGTTTCACTTCCCAGAACTCTTAATGGAAACATTGGCAAGCAATAGTACTAACACCCCCCAACTCTCTTAGATATCTGCACTTTGAAAACCAAAGCTTAAGTCTTTTTCAGTGTGATTCAAAAATTCAAACACACCAGCACCTCAGACATTCCCTTTGAAGTAAGTCCCACTGATTCCCATGGAAACAAATGTGCTCAAAATTAGCAAGGGGAAAATATTTGGGCTAATAAACAGAATTGTTCATTGATTTATTTTAGTTGCCTTAATAATTTGTTTTAATATTACTCTAAATTGGTTGTGAGCTGCCTTGAGGTGCTTCAGCACCAGAGAATGTGTTATGAATTATCTAAATAAATAAAAATCACAAATACTTTGTACTTCTTTTTATTAGGTAAGCAAAACAATTGGAACAGTTTCTTTGGTGCTGCTGTTTTTCACCTCTTGTGTTCCAGAAACTTTGCCATGTTTTTCCCCACATCCATTTCTCACAGCAGCCCTGTATATTATTAGTATAGTATTATTGGAAATGGCCACAATGCTGTAGGACAACTCGTTCTCCACCCTGCACAAGGATCAGCACAGGTGCAATCTTGTGATTTTTCAAAGAGATCTCTTCCAGAAGATCTGTCAACACTTGCTGGATGAGCACTCCCCCCCCCTTTGCACACAGTAGCTCCTATTTATTTAATTAAAACATTGATACGTTCTCCTAGTAAAGATTGAGGTACTATCCCATGAAGTTAAAGAATAAAAAATAAATAAATTAAACATATATCCACTAGCAGAATCACAAGTCCACAATATCCAGCAGCCATAGACCTGGAAGTGATAGACTTTGAAAAGCCACAATACCTTAAGAGCTCTGTATCTTATCGAGAAGTTCGTTCCATAGTCTCGCAGCAGTGCTCTGACTGCAAATCTGAGCAGTCTCAAATCTAATTCAGAGGAGGAATATTCAGTCAGATCGGAAGGACCAGCAGCATAAGCTACCAGATCCAGGCCCAACACTGACCTGAGCATGTCATTTAGGATTCTGTTAAGCTAAAGTATCCTGAACTGGAATCTCCAGGGATGGCAGCCAGAGCTCTGTGGTCTAAACCACTGAGCCTAGGGTTTGCTGATCAGAAGGTCGACGGTTCAAATCCCTGTGACTGAGTGAGCTCCCGTTGATCGGTCCCAGCTCCTGCCAACCTAGCAGTTCGAAAGCACATCAAAGTGCAAGTAGATAAATAGGTACCGCTCCAGTGGGAAGGTAAACGGCATTTCCATGCGCTGCTCTGGTTTTGTCAGAAGTGGCTTAGTAATGCTGGCCACATGATCCGGAAAAACTGTCTGTGGACAAATGTCTGCTCCCTCAGCCAGTAAAGTGAGATGAGCCCTGCAACCCCAGAGTTGTTCGCAAGTGGACTTAACTGTCAGGGGTCCTTTACCTTTAAGCTAAAGTATCCTGAACTGGAATCTGCAGGGATGGAAGCCAGATTACTCTAATGAACCACCTAACTCTACAAGAGGGGCCTCACAATGCCAATATATGCTCTCCATTTCAGGCACAGCACCCAGAGGGACCTAACAAAAAGATGAAGGACCTAACATAAAGATGAAGGCCAGAAGACTACCTCATCCAGGTTCTGCCCGCTTCCTGGAGAGGCTTATTCTGATGTAAGAGGAATATAGTGCCTCAGTTGGAACAAACTGTTAACTTTAATTTCTCTGAGGTTCTGCTTGATTCTTCCTGGCCTGTGGGTTTCTTCTATTGGTCAAGACAGAACTGTCAGCATCGCCCTTGAGCCAGTGCCACAAACTGGACTCATCCACTTCAGCCCCGACTGGGCTAGGCGAGCTGGGTAGCACTTCCAGAGACCACCTTCTGCACAGGAACAGGTCAAAGTGCTGTGGACTCACAGCTTAGAGTTGTGAGCACCGGATTCACTCCAACAAGAAGACAGTCATCGCACAGCAGAGTATAGCAGAGTCTAGCAAAGTATATAAACGACTCAGAGAGCAGCTCTGTAGAATATCTTCTTTATTCTATCACAACTATTATACAACTATATACAGAGCTTAATGAGGTCTAAGCATAAATGAATGCTGCACTACACTGAGTGTCTGCAACTGCTCTTAGCAGCAACCTTATCTCTACACACAATCTGTAACACTCAGTCTCTCTCTCTCCGACACACTGACTGACTGACTCTTTGATGTGGTGCTGGAGCAGAATAAGTAGACAGCAGAACACTGCTCCTCCTCTCTGGAGAATCACCAGACTCATCAGGAGATTCTTGGATATGGGAGGGGTGAAATCTCCTCCTGGGTTTCTACTATTGGTCAAGACAGAACATCCTTCTTGTCACAGATGTCCTCCTCGTCTCATACATTGTGTTCCATTTCAGCTCTCGCTCATACCAATGAGCCTTGCATAGAGAAATGCCAGAGTGGATTGTGCTCTACACAGCTAGAAGGCTCCTTCCCATTCAAGAGAAACTTCAAATAAACCAAGAATTAAGAACTCATACTTTCTGAAGATTTCAGAAACATATCTATACAAAAGTTTCCTATTGCATACTTGTTTTACTCTAATGAAACCAAATCTTTGCATTATCTCACCCTCACCATATAATCTCAATTATGTTCAATGTTAACAGCATTTCATTTCATATCCTGGTAGAGATAATATGGCACTTTAAGAGCAACCTCAATAAATACAGTGCTAATGGAACAGTTACTTCATGACAAGCAGTGAATGAAATGCAAATATCAGGTAATTATCAGTTGTCATCTTTATGTGAAAATTGCTAACAACTATTGGAGGAGAAAAAACGTGAAGGTTCATATAGTAATTTGCAATCCTCACAAGTTTTTAGTGGGCTTTATTCTTAACTCTTTAATAGATCATGGCCATGATCAACCAGAGCTAGGACTCTCTATCTCTGTGCTAGTTCAGATTCAAAAGTTCTTTTTCCCTCCATCCCACAAGGCACTTTTATACTTTTTTAAATGAATGCATTTGTTTCAGCTTTTAGAATAATATTAGATAACAGTACAAAATATTATACAGAGGACTTGTACAATTCATATCAATATCAATTGCATATTTCATTTGTCCAGTCACGTACAAGAATAATGAAAATCCTTGGTGCCAATTGTCCATTCCTAAGGTGGTCTGAGGAGGAAGCCAGGGCTCAATCCCTATTTAAGGGACAATCTGCCTTCCCTCCAGTCTCTCCATTGGCAGCAGCACCCTCCCTCCTTCTCTCCCTGTCTTCCAGTGTGCTTTGGGGTCACCATTAGGGGGTCATGTAGGAATTTCCCCCAATCCGCATATTGGATCGCAGATTGGTTTTTTGCCTACTTCACATTGAATCTGCTTTCTTGATTTGGTCAGTTTTGGCAGTTTACATACTGGAAAAGAAATACTTTGGTTTCGCCTGGTTATGTATTTTAGGCACCTTTCAGGTGATGGGTCAGCCTCGAGGCTCACTTCTCAGATTCTTCTGTTCAGGAGGTGGGATAAGAGCATCCTTTGATATCAAACTCGTTCATCCACCTGGGGTTCAGTGGTCCTGCCAGGTGGTGTTGAGGAAAGGCTTCCTTTCCCACCTACAGGGTGTGGCCCAGGTATCAGGGCCTGCTAGGGAGCCATGCCCTAATTCCATAGGCAAGGGAGGGTCACTCCGTGGCTGTAGTTATCCAGTAAGTTAGTTCCTACCCCATGGTCATCCCCTCTGCTGATTTTAATTCAAGGTCTAAATAAAAGCAGCCCAGTTCAACCCTAGCTTATGTGTTTGCCTCTTTATTTGCCTATCGGGACACAAAACAACAACAACTGTAACTTGTGGTATAAATAAGAGAGATATAGGTTTATAAGATGGTAAATCTGGTATAGAATTTACTACCACCTCCCTGCACATGATTGTCCATTCATATCTATTTTCCTGTATTTACAAACTCAGGAAGTCACTTGTACATTTGTGTATCCAGAGAAATGTAATCTATGAAAAGTTAATACAGAGAACTCATGTGCAGTCAGAATTCATGTATTCTACAATCTAGTTCAGCTCAGTTCTAAAAGGGAAATGAGAGCCACTTGTGATTGTTTTATGCATTATGCCTTTTCCAACAATATATTGTTTTATTATTAAATGCAAATGTGTATATGACACCTTCATATGCAAAACCTGGGGAGGCATAATATGTGATCAGCCCATAACATCTGGAACCAAAAGAAATTATGAATTGCTGAATTCATAGACTATATAAGTGATATGTTGTCTGATCCTATCAATACCTACTTCCAAATACAGGATTGCAACCTTAAAATAAAATAAAATAAAAACTCAGCCAAACAATTTTTACATGTTTTGTAGTAATAGTCAAACAAAATCTAAAGGTATAGCTGCCAAGCACCCTTGCTGTTGAATATTAAAACAGTCTTTATTTGTTAATTAACATAAATAATAATAAAAAGAAGAAGAAAAAGAACCAGGATTAGAATAAAAGAGAGAGTCAGGAGCCTTCGATATATGCACAAGGCTATTTAATAAGCCCTACATGAATTTTGTATGAGTGGTTCTGTTTTGCTTTATACTACCTGTCATTTTTTGTTCTTAATACTCTCAATCAAGTATGACAACATGAATAATCTTTGAGAATGTTCTTAAGGTAACAACTTGCTTGATCATACAGTACATTATATTTTAGGGGCAAAACTACTTTGTTTCAGCAACTTCAGTATCAGATGCAATGTGAATTTTCTAGCTCAAATTGATCTTGTGCTTGTTTTCTTTGTTAGGGAAGTACATATGAATGATCTCAAAGGTTACTTATGAAGTACTAAAGCAAAGCCATTCATCCTTTATATTCTTAACTGCACAAGAAAAAGAAGGAAACGAGTGGTTCTCTTTTTATACAGGGCCTCACAGATGGAAACAATGTGAAGCCTATTGATTTTTTCGAGTGTCACACTATGTTTAATTAGCTGCCAAGATTTGAAATGGAAGCCATCTATTGGCACTGAACAGATTCGATGCAGTCCTCTCAATGCCTTCAGAAGATTCCCCCCCCCCATAGTGAACATATTGCAGATAGACTTGATGTGTTGATTTGTATGTCTGTATTACTGTTTGAACAGATTATTCCTATTTCAGCAATAACAACAATTAATCAAAGGTATGGCAGGCACAGGGTGTGAAAAATAACATAAGCTATCACCAGGCAGATGGTTCAAAACTGTAACTATACTTACTTGAGTGGTGGGACAATAAGGGATTTATGTCTCTGCTTCTCAAATGGAAATGACAGCCTAAACTGGGTACTCATTCTGGACACTCACCAGGTCAAGGGAAAAAAATGCAACTCTTCACTGATGTCTAATTAAGGCTGTGATTTCCATCTGAGAAGTAGGAAACATTGTCATTTTGAGTTACCAGCCTGCAACACTATTTATTTACTATTCTCTTTATCAGCATAGAATCAAATTTACATTTGTTTGTTATCCATAGTCCGGGTAAACACTTTGTTAGCCTTGGCAAATGGATATATTGGATGGGTTGTTGCTTGGGCCTTTTATTTAAAATTGTTTCTAAAGTGAAATCAATCTATAAATGGACCATCTCTGTCGCAGTATGAGGTGTTCTGATTGGTCTCAAAGCACACATAGGGTCAGCATTCCCCCCCCCCCCCCTGTATGATTTCTGTAAGAAATCCTGCCCAGAGGCTCTATAATAGTTGATGGACCTCCTGCTTAGAGTTTCAGGAGGAACTGAACATAAAAGACATCACATGTATGCAAAATATGTTGCATGGTCCCCTACTGCACATCATCAAGATCTGTAATTTTTATGGGAATTTGCTCTATGCTATTTTTAATGCACACAGCAGCAATGAGATGCATGCACTAACTGCCCCTACATGGTTGTTGTTTTTTTAAAGGCAGGACTAGCTCTCCCCATCCTGCCCTCACTGCCACTCTGCACTCTCCACCCCTCAGTCCTGATAAGCAATGGCATCACTCTCAGCGCCGCCCTGCTAAGCTTCAACAGAAGACAGGCAGCTCTTATATTAGTTGTGCTGAACATCCATGCACACAAGTCAGTTTGGTGTAGTGGTTTCAGTGATGAACTAGGACATGGGAGACAGAGGGCCAGTCACTGCCTCTTAGCCTAACCTACCTCACCTTGTGGAGATTAAACGAGGGGTGGGGAAGAACCATGTACACCACTTTCGGCTTTCTGGAGAAAAAGATGGGGCATGAATGCAATAAATTTTAAAAAGAAACAATTAAACTACACATCAGCTTTAATCTTGGTTTGAATTACAGGAATAACACAGTTCACTGGAGAAAGTGCAAGCCATTTATCAACCTACCAGGTTCCACTTTGCACGGACCAATTTTGCATTTTTAAGGCATCACTAGTTCTAATAAGCATGTGCAGACTGGGGGAAGAGCCTGTTCATGGAGCTTCTTCCCACCCCTTAATGCATGTTGATCATCATTATTATTTACATTTATTATCTGCCTTTTACTCAGGTCACAGCGTGGGTTGCAACAATATAAAACACAACTTTAAAAGCAGTTTGAAACAACTTAGATTCACAAAAAACAGGGCGGATCCTAAAAATACACATCTCAGGTTTGAAAGGCTAAGATAAGAGGTGCATTTGAAATGAATGACTCTTCATGAAGGATTCAGGGTCACACCATAGTGAGTGGGCATAAGGGTGATATTCTCTTCCCATTTCTGTTTATTGTGACTCATAAGCAACATTTGTCTGATAGATGTGTTCAAGTGGAGAGGAGGAGCCAAGAGAAAGCACTGTGGTGAATCAGAGTCCTAAAGAGCTACATCTCACAGAAGACTTTATTTTTCTCTATCTCCGAAGTTGTCTGCTTCATTTCTTTTTCATCTCTGGTTTTAAAGTAAGTTCTCTCTGCTGGCTTCCCTCCACACAAAGAAAATGCTTCTTTTCACCTGTTTCTTCCCTCCCATCCCCAAGTGATCTGCTTTATAAAAGCATTTATTTTCTGAACTCAAGTGCGGCAAAGCACTGATTATATATACAGGATAAAACCCTAGTCATTATTTTAGGCATTCTGATGCTAATTTAATGCAGCATAATTCAAATTACATCAAATTAGTGTCAAACTGTTAAATGCTATTTGGGGCAGTTGTCTGACAAGTTTGACAATGCTTACTCATCAGTGGCTAACCAGCACTGCTTCTTTTATATTTTTGATAAAATTAGCATTAATCCACTTTGTTGTAGACACTTTTTTTCCCAGGGAGAATAAGGCAGAGATATTATAGGCCTGCTGGTTCCTGTCATTTACTGATAATGCTTTACCTTGATTGTCAAATTCCAAGTTTGAGTTTAGGAGGAATTTCAGAATTTGAGAGGACTCTTAATTAACAAGGTTTAGAGATGACATCCTGTCAGCTCCTGTCCTCGCCTAACATTTCAAACAGCCCCTTTTATATTCAGAGCAGTGAGTAACTGTCACTTAATTGAGAGAGAACAAGCGAGAGGGAATTGCCTCCTTGACAAATGGTAGCATAGAATTGCAGTACGGCATGCACAGATAATGGCTTCATCCAATGCTTTTGGAAATCATATTGTCCCACTATCCACAGATTCTAAACAGGGTTTCAAGCATAGCATTCTGGCCCTGCTGTGACCCAATTAATTAATATGGAGTCATGCTTTAATATTAATCAGGTGATAGCAAAAGAACAGAGACCATGAGGAGAAATGAGTGAGGAACAGCATATGGCAGTGAAGAAGAGATCTGTGGGGTGCCCTTGAAATGACCAGTCTCTTCACCTTCGTATCTCAATTTTCTATACTTTGGGGGCATGGAGTGGGTACTTCTGCATGAGTAGAAGAAGAAGAAGAAGAGTTTGGATTTGATATCCCGCCTTTCACTCCCTTTAAGGAGTCTCAAAGCAGCTAACATTCTCCTTTCCCTTCCTCCCCCACAACAAACACTCTGTGAGGTGAGTGGGGCTGAGAGACTTCAGAGAAGTGTGACTAGCCCAAGGTCACCCAGCAGCTGCAGGTGGAGGAGCGGAGACGCAAACCCGGTTCCCCAGATTACGAGACTACCGCTCTTAACCACTATACCACACTGGCTCTCAAGCAAGCAAAATTCTTTAAACCCTTGGAGGTAGGGATTTACAGCTGTGGTGGACAGAGATACATCTCTCTTTCCTGCACTTTGATCTTTTAAAAACAACTCTTTGCCACTACAAGAAAACAATAATACAGCTCTTAATAATTTCCAGGGCCATATAGTGTCACAACGCCTCTGAAGAAGGATCCTTTCAGGTATACAACTGTTTCTCTTCCATGG
This sequence comes from Podarcis raffonei, assembly GCF_027172205.1. NCBI lineage: Eukaryota > Metazoa > Chordata > Lepidosauria > Squamata > Lacertidae > Podarcis > Podarcis raffonei. Next base: position 53,639,734 of record NC_070610.1, read on the forward strand.
GGAAGGACCATCCCTGCCATAAATGTGACACATGCGAAGGGAGACTTATTTCCTCCTCTCCAGCTGCTATTTTTAATTTTTATTTATCACAATGATAAACACCACCCATCCCATGAGGCTCAGAACCTTAGGGGGAGTAACTATCCATTGGTGCCAATGGGAATTTTCACCCAAAGCTCCTAGCTATCCAGGAGGAGAAATTTCTGTAGAAAATCATTCACGGTTACTTTATCCTTCTCCCATTAGATCAAGCCCTCTGAATAAAGCTCACCCATAGTTCCCATAAAACCAGAAGGCTGTGGCACACAATAGTCACCAACAGCTCCTAGGACAATCAGGCTAGGGAAATGTGAACCTTTGATGGCACACTGCTGTTATGTTTAGCTGCTATCATGCCTACAATTTATTCTGGCTCTGTCAGATTTAGCACAGCAGTGAAGTGAAAGGTAAAATATGGTGGGCTAAGACTGTAGCTCAGTGTCAGTGCATCTGATTTGCCCTGCATGCGAAACCTACCAGGCTCAGTCACTGGCATCTCCAGATAGAGTGGGGGAAAGTTCCTGTCAGTCTGAGTAGACAATACTGAGTTTGATGCATCAGCATCCTGTGTTGGAGAAAGGCAACAGCATGTAATAACAGAACTGAGAATAGTGTGTAGCCTCTGCATAGCCAGCTGTTTTGCTGCCATGTTATGTGGCTACTGTGTGGGGTAAAACTAATAACAATGGAACTTCAACTGATAAATCTGTTCCACCTTCTACCACCTTCCTCTGGACATTGATGTCGAATCTTCCCATGCACTCTTTCTTTCATTAGATATTTCTCCCAAATCTAAGGGCTTTCAGTAGTTTTAGGATTCTTGTGGTAAATACATATGAGCTATTTTAGGGATTGTTTTTGTAAACACATGCACACAAACACACGGCTTCGAAGACATTTATTCAAGGATACTTTTTAGAAACTCAGTTCTTCCTTATAGAAATAAACACGGATCCCTTACTTTTATGAACCTGATTGATATGCCTCTCACTTCAGAAATGTTCTACTTCAGCCTTGCCATTTCCCAGAAAATGGAAGTTAAAGGCTACAAAGAAAATGACAAAGGAAATGGGATATTTTAGAAATGTGGCTATAATGCTAAGCCTTCTGTTCCTATTAAGCATACTGTCCTTGCTTTCCACTGAATTGTCATGGCTGTGCTCTTAGGGAAGAAGGCATTGTAGCTGAAAATATCTTCCTTTGTTTTTGCCTAAGCCCAACCATGTTTACAGTGCATCTGTTATGCGATGTTCTCATCTAATTAGCATGCTATTGCCTGCTGTGTTGATTTTTCTTTATTAGGTTAGGGGTGGGGAAACAAATACAAACCACATATCCACATTTTCCAGAGCTTTTTGTATTACAGATTTGGCTTTGGGTGATTGGTCATTGTCATAATGTTAAAATTCATGGACAATCTGGGTTCCAAGCTTGCAGTTTTTGACCAATAATATCAGCATGTTTAATTATTATGATCTCAATCAGGTTTTGGCTTTTAAAACCCAGTTTGTGCTAGGAAAGGGATGAAAGCTCCAGACTACAAAGCAGATGTGAAACATTAGCATGGTTGGAATTTATTCATTTTGCAAACCCTACCCAGAACTATGAATAGATCAAAGCAATTTCATAATGTGGGATACTGAAACCTCTGCTTCAAGTCAATGCTTCTTAGATAGATAGATATAGATTTTATATCTATATCTATATCTATATGGAAACTTTCTCTGGTGGAAGCTCTGACCCAATGCAATTCAATTAGGGTTGGGGGAGAAATTCAATTCAAGTCTCATTTGAAGCCAAATCTATCAAATTTGCACTTCCTGAAACTATATGTGAAATGATACACAGCTATTCTTCAAAATTTGCACTTACTCGAATTTTGCTATGCAGCTCCTCAAGCAGACAATGTTTTCACAGAGCTTATATTAAGGGGAAATGTGCATAAAAATGACTATATTGGCTCTGGGTGCATGTCTGAATGCAGTGGTGGACTGCATAGGGGCCAATAAACTGTATTTAAACCCTGGGGTCATGGGTCCTTTTTTGGTGGGTGTTTCCTGTGTCTGAGACGAGTCACATGCTCTCTGAAGGTGCAGGTGCATAGTTTGGGGAAATGGATACAGCTCTGTCTCTAGAGCCCCAAGTGTCCTCTGTGGGTGAGAGCGCCCTTGGCCCTTATTCGGAAGCTTCAACTGGTGCAGAACACAGCAACCAGACTCCTAATGGAGGCACATGTGACACCATTGTTAAAATATGAGATTATTTCCTTCGATCCAAGTATTTTACAAGTAACAGAAATGACACCATTGTTCAAGGTTGATATAATGACACTATATTTTTTGTGAAGTCAATTAACAGGATAAAAATATTGAAGTGCTCAGTGTGAGGTCTCTCACCCAGCTTTATGGACATTGAAGTCACAAATATAAAACGTGTAAGGAACAGTGCGTTTCATGTGATTTCAGCTTATATGTGTGCCTGTGAGAGAGAGACACTGGGGTGAGGAATATTGAAAAATTGGGCTCAGAAAATTGAACTATTATGCACAAAACATGGGAAACAGCTTGGTTTGTTTCCATTCTAAGCCATAGCAGAGGAGTACAATGGGGTGGGACCCCCAGAATCTTCCCGTCTCCATCCTATCCATTGATTTGCCCTCATGCCTGCCTGTTTCCCTCCTTCCAAACCACCTCCCTGTCTCCTAACCACCATACTTGGCTTGCTGCTTTAGCAATGGCTGTGGTTGGATGGAGAGAAATCACCCTCTGTTGGTGTGCAGAACAACATCCAGTAGGTGTATCTGGAGGAGTAGTCATAGGTTGGGTCAGACACACCAGACAGTTTCGGGGGGGAAAGGTACGCTTCTGATCCCCACCATGTAGGGGAATGGATCCAGGTAAGGATATCATTAATCAAGCCCAATGACACTTTTTACAGTGGTTTTGCTAGCTATTTTGCCACTGATAGCCTGAAAGTAAAAGAAAAGAAAGAAAGAAAAATGAAAAAGGGTGGGGGTGCAGATTCATCTCTCTCTGATTTGCCTGGTCTCTTGTTAGATGAGTATTACTTATCTCAACTGGCTAACTCCCTCTTATTGAAACAACAACTTAGGGAGTTTTCCACTAGGGGTTTGCATTGAACCAAAAATGTGGTCTGGATCACAGTACAATGCTTTGGAAAACAGCTTGCTTAGCACTTAACACTTCATAGGCTGGTAAATTCAGCTCAGGGTCTAATCAAGCCCACTTTGTGGGTTCCACCCCACTTTCTATTGGGAAGTTAAAAAAAAATCCCCTCCTTTGATATAGATGGATGAAATTTGTATGTATAGTAGTCCCTTCAAGCTGAATAAAGCTTCTCAAATTGCAGGAAAGTAGATCCAGAAGGTTTCTGGTGTGTATATGTGTGGGGGGGGGGCTTAAAGTTTTTTTGTTTTTTTAAAGGAAATGTCCAATTTCTTTTCTTTTTTTAAGCAGAATCAGGTGACACTTTTGCCTGTCGCCTATACTGAGGAGATTTTCATAAGGGTAGCTGCAGTTGTTTTCCCACAGGGACAACCAACTTTGCAGTGGGGGGAAAATGAATCTCCCCTGCGGGCAATTGGTCTGAGAATTACAGATATGCTAGAGATGCCCCTGGGGAAGAAGTCTGCTAAGTTGCAGAAAACAGGGCCACGGGCTTTTGTTCTAGGAAGCTGAAAATTTTGGGAAGGGGAGAGGGATGAAAAGGATTTTGCTTTTTAGGTAAAACCATTTCCTCTGGTTGCAGCCTGCAAGTTGCAACCTCTCTGTCACATCTACCACCAGTCGTTCAGGGTATTGTTTGCATTCCTTTTCCTTATATGCTAAGTTTAGAGGCATTTAGTTTCACTTTTAGGAGGGTTTTCTTTCTTATTTTGACATCTTGATTACCCAGGCGCCACAAATAGCTTCAGCCCCCTGCCCTTTGACTTGTATGTACTGCCTTGCCTAGCTCCTGCTTCACATCAGACAATCCCAAAATCCATCAAAGAAACCACACCAGCTAAGGATTTGGGATTCAGGATCTGTTCATATTTGATACACATCTATTTTACATTATTTTGACATTTTGAAGCCTGCTGTGTTGGTAGAATGATTTCCCTTAGGTGAAATAATATGTATCTGGTTAATTCCAGGAGCTCATTGGAAATTCTTTCCCCATCTACTTTGCTTGCTCTTTCACTTACAAACTGCAGTCTCCATTTCTATTTATTTGCATAATAAAGAACTGCAGGTAGCTTTGCTGCATGGATAAAATATGTAAGAAACACATAAAATGGCTATCGCCATTAAGCTTTCATGAATAGAGATTCCACATGAAGAAGATATTTCCATCAATGGGGGGGGGATTAGGGAAATTAAAGCTTACCATTGACCCCTACAACTGAGTACTGCTGCTAGCTGCATCCACTATCATCAAATACATATTTTACATGATGGACGCTAGCACACATTATACAGCAACAGCACTGTCTATGAGGTAGGGATGAAAGAGAGGTTAGTTTGGTCGTCATTTTTAAGTGAACTGACATAATTCACATGTCCCCGATTAATACATGGGTTGGAACATAATTGTCTTTTAGTTATACTGTGGTGGAATACAACGTGCTCTAAATGGGGCTGCCCTTGGAGCTAACTTGGAAGCTGCAGTTAGGGCAAAATGCAGCAGCTCGACAACTCACTGTGTTGGAAATCGCATTATGTTACACTGCTGCTGAAAGAATTGTTGTTGTTGTTTAGTCATTTAGTTTGTGACCCCTTGGACCAGAGCATGCCAGGCACTCCTGCCTTCCACTGCCTCCCCCAATTTGGTCAAACTCATGTTGGTAGCTTCGAGAACACTGTCCAACCATCTCATCCTCTGTCGTCCCCTTCTCCTTGTGCCCTCAATATTTCCCAACATCAGGGTCTTTTCCAGGGAGTCTTCTCTTCTCATGAGGTGGCCAAAGTATTGGAGCCTCAGCTTCAGGATCTGTCTTCCCAGTGAGCATTCAGGGCTGATTTCCCCCAGTTAGCATCTGCCTTGGATAAAAAATAAGGAGGATGGGCTTGAAAGATAAATAAGGTATCGGGAGGGGCACGTTTTAGTGAGAGGAGAAGAAAGCCATAGTATCTTGATTTCATAAACATCCAATTCATGGCTACTATTTTGGGTTGGTTGTTCTCTTTTGATTGTTTGCATTCTGAATACTGCATCTGGCAGTGCTATTCTAGGCAACGTGTGTTCTTCCAAGCAAAAGCATCTGCTACTGGGATTGTTTTTACATTGCCTTTATTGGCTATTTCTAAAATTGTAGCAATTGTTGATTTGGAAGTGGAATAATGGCCAATAAAGTTTCTAAAGTTCCAGGTTTCTGATTCAATACAATCATCTAATCTCTTTCTGAGCTCCTCAATATCAATAGACTACTATGCTTCATGAATTTGCATTTAATTGAGTTTAATTCATATATTGATATCTTCCTTACAGCCCAATGAAAAGAAGGACTTTTATGCTGCAAGAAGGCATGTTTTACTTAATCCTACTTTAAGCTACATAATGCAAGTAAGTATGTTTGCTTTTCTTTCTAAGCAAATTGACTGTTCTGTTGGTTGAAAAAAGATGCCAGTTACTGTGGGGTTTTTTCCCCTTAATTTGCCTAAGTGCTCATTTATACATTGTTAGTCTGATCCAGTTTAGGCCATAAAGAATCTGCTCCTGTATTTGTATCTGTATGATAAGACACTCAGCTTCCCGAACCCATCAGCAACAGACTGGTGCTACATACACATAGCCCTGATCAAACCATGTGCAATGGTGTTAATTTTCTATTCATGGGGCTGGATTCAGTTTGAAAATACAATGCTATTTCTATCATGTTCAGCTGTATGTGTGAACATGGGAAGGAGACTAGGCCTAGGAGAATTCATGACATGGGTCAGTCCAGTGTCATGTTTCTGCTCTCCCCTCTCAATTCCACACATTCATAGAAAACCTCTTAAAAGGCTTTATGAGAGATATGGATCAGATCTCAAAGTTAAAATAGTTAATTAACAAAGAGAGAAGGATATTTACACAGGAGTGGATGGAGATCAGCAGAGAACTGAGTGCCTTTCAATTCTTTTTCTCGTTTTATGAAACACTGCATGTACCTGTGCCAGTGTGCTTTGAATGGCAGCTGTGAACATTTTAATTTAAACCACTGATGAAGCAAGAGTATGAAGTGGAGGCTGTGATTTCATTTTGGTTCAGTGTACTCTTTCCAACGTCTTTTATTGATGCTTGTGAGGTCTTTATTAAACTTCAACAACTACTTTAAAAAGCTCTTTCCGCTTTTCAGAGAAAAGTTAATATTTTATACAACCGCTATATTTTGTTCTTTGATATGTGGGTATGAGGCTGCTTAATGGCCTTGTTTAATATCAAAACACTCTTTGTTCCAATTTCTGAAAATAACACTAAAAGTATGAACATGTGGGGAATGCTGCATGGTGGCCCTGATTGAAAGTAGTTCAGTGAGCCCAAAGGAGCTCCAGACTTGTTTTTGAATAGCACTCCCCCAACACCCCCATTTCCAGATGACAAACTGCCCTTCAAAGTGAGTGGATACAGCACAGTGGCAGCTATTCAAAGAAAGAAAAAAATGCAAAAATTGAATTCCACTGGGCTAACACAAGCCTCTTGTGGGAGCCTAACCTGCTCTTTCAATCCCAGCCAATGTTCATAACAACCAAGCACCATTTCAAATAGCTGAAAGTAAATTGCCTTTTTATTTTTTTTTATTTAGCAAGCCTTTGGGTAGATCTAGGTAGCATTTGGACAGAATCAAAGAAGGAAGCTTCACTGATGCCTAGGAAATTGAGGTGGTACTACAGAAACCTCCCAAAGAGCAGGAAACTACAAAAAGGAAGCAGTTGGAGAGAATAATCATGGCTTCAGTTGTCTTTATACTGATGCATAGAGTATGGGAAACAAGCAAGACAAATTTGAGTTCTTAATACAGGATGGCAAATATGATCTAACACGGAATGGGATGAGATTCATGGCTGGAATGTAGGAATTGAGGGTATAGCCTGTTTAAAAGGAATAGGCCAAACAGGAAGGGAGGAGGGATAGCATTATATGTAAGAGATCTGTACAATTGTGAAGAGATCTATGACCTGGAGCATGAAAGGCAGATTGAGAGTATATGGGTAAAAATTGTAGGAGAGGGAAACAATAGTGATCTTACAATATGGATGGGAGTTTCTTAAAGGTGAAATATTGAAGGCCCAAATGCAGACATTTCCAAATAGAAAGGAAAGTAGGAGGCATCTAAAAAACCAAGTGTGACTGCATAAGGAGCTTGCAGATTGGCTGAGATTTAAGAAGGGCGTATGTAAAAAGTGATCTATTTATGTTATTAATTTAAAAAATAAAATAAAAATGAATGGGCATGAATCCAGCCAAAGTTAGATTTGAGTTGGAAGAGGCTGAATCAATAGGGCTAATACTTTTATTCTACACTGTCCATGAAATATAGTCAAAATACCTAGTGAACCTATGCAGTTAACGATTTTTAAATAACCTTTGGAGGCTTGGATGAGATTTCCAGACCTATTGACATTAGCTACAAAACTCTGTATTTTTGACTGGCTTCAGAAAAACTCCTGAGGCAAAATTCTTTGAAAACAGAAGCACACTTGGAGTGCTTAACCTACTGGTGACCTGTTGTCAAAATGTTTACAGAACTATTTTTGGATGTATGGATGATTTGTAGTATATTTGTTTGTTGAGCTGTTGGTATTACCTGGGAGGAAAAAAGGAATTCAGATCAAGATGTCATTTGATATTATTTGCTTATTTAAAATATTTATCCAATCATTCTGCTGTTAGCTCCCAAGGCAGCTTACGACGAGTAACAATAAAATACGTGATAACAATTTTATAGGTACAGATAAAACCAAAATGACAGTAGCATCAAGGATGGCAGCAATCTCTGAAGCACAGTAGCAAGATCACATAACAGCTACCTTAAAAAAAAACTTTTAAAATAGCAGCAGCAGAACAAACAGTATAAAAAAATGATGCCCTGGAGAAAAAATGGCCAGGAGAAAGGACTCATTTTCACTGGGGGGAAGCCTGCAAGGTGAACAGCTTTAAAGGAGGATTGGGCAAATTCATGGATAAGCCTCTCCATGGCCATTAGCAATGATGGCAATGTTCTTGCTCCATGGTTTAGAAGCAGTGATGCTTTTGAATACTTGTTGCTGGAAACCACAGGGCATGAGCCTTGTCTGAGGGTTTCCCACCGGCATCTGTTTGGTGTGGGATATTTATAATGCTGTCAAACCAACAATGCATGCTTGCTAGATAGGCACATGAAGGGAGCTGACGTTTCCTGTAAGTTTGCTAGAGAGAATTCTGAGAGACATTCCCAGTGTGCCCTGACAGGTTCTATATAATCTCCTCACCTGGCTTGGTGCTGGCTTTTCTTCACTCTTACCTCTTCATCTCATCACCAAGCTAGAAATGTGAGAACAATCTTCTATGTCTGAGCTTCAATGCTCAGACTCCATCTTAAATTAAACTTAAGCATGTTTGGGTAACTGAATTGCCGTTTTAAGCCTGCCTAAACAAAGCTGCTGCATCTGTTACTCTTCAACGAGAATTCTGAGTAATTGTTATTTTTATATTTTATATGACTTTTTGTGTGATTATTGTTTTAAGGGGGAGAAAACGGGAAATATCAGGAGAATACAGTTTGCCTTAAAGCATCCTAGATTTCTTAAACTAAAAGGCTAAAACTAGCCTATCCAAGCTTCTCTTTTAAGCTACAAAGGGATGCACTCTGCTGGACTCACAAACGTGAGGAAAGAAGGATAATATCAAATAAATATATCATCTCCTAGCATCTATAAACATCCCTATACTTGGCCACTGTGAGAAGAGGATGCTGGAGCATTCTTAGGATCTTAGGCTGGAAAAGATTGTGAGGATACAAGAAGAAGTCAATTTAGGATGGTTCCTTTCACTGAGCCCCTTCCTCTAACTATCATAATATTGTCTACACTGGCTCTTTAGAATTCCTGACCGGGTTCTCTCCCAGCCCTACTAAAAGATACGAGGGGTTGAATGTGGGACCTTCTGCATGCAAACAAGATGCTCTACAATTGAGCTACAGAGCTTCCTCAGTGCATGTTCTCTCTTGCACAGTTGTGAGTGAGAGGCAGGAATGAGTCTTATGAAAGCCAGGTTTCTGCCTGGGCAACCTGATGGAAAGAGTGGAGACAAAAACTAAAAATGTGGCTATAAAACATTTCTGATTGTGCTTTAAAATTATCCTTACATTGCATACAAATCATGGAAAAGTAATTCCTTAGCTTGTCTGACCATGCTTGGGGAAGCTCCCTGACCCCAATGTGTAAAAGGGAAAGTCAATGTGGTACCTTTGAGATGCTGTTGGATTACAACTCCCATAATTCCTGACCACTGATTGTGTTGGCTGGGTTTGAGTTGTAGTCCAACAACACTTGGAAAGGGCTATGTTAGCTAACCATGCTTTATATTCTTCCCAGCCCATATAACTTGTAGACTCACCTTAATTTTATATCAGGTTGCAAAAGATTTTCACTCTATTACAAAACATTATCCTCCCAGATAAATTAATCCTTCACACACACAAAGCATGGTGTTTTTACAAATTAGCTTTTGCCTGTGACTTTTATGAAGATATAATCCTGATTGTCTCCTGTTCCTTATAGCACTGCAATGAATATTCTAATTTACCGTGCCCTTCTAAGAGTATAAATGTTGTTATTTTATTCAAATGACTGTCATCCTCTTGTGTGAGGGGAAGACATCCTGTAGCTGATTAGAATCACTCTGTACTAGTGTATGTTGCCATTTCAGTCATTTTAATACCTAAAATTTAAATATTTATGAGTCCCTGTAATTAATCACCAAATTACCCATGTAAATTCATTGTTATATAATTAACAATATAGTGCAAATATTCTTCCACTTGTAGCCACTGAGGTAGACATCTGAGCTGGCAGGAAAGATCAAGTTGATTCATCATTCATTGATGTGTGTTACATATCTTACATATCAAATGTGAAGTTGGTACAATCTAAAGTAAGACTGCATGTGGAATGGCTGTTTTATTTTACTTTATTGGTTTGCCAATGGGCTAAGAACAATTGTAGGCTGGCAATGTCAGGAGATTCAGCAGCTGGACTTTAGTTATTTTAACATTGTTAATGCTGAGAGAGAGATATTGAGGCTTGCATTTACACCATGCATTTAAAGCTCATGGCACACACACCCCCCAAAAAATCTTGGGGACTGTAGTTTGTTAAGAGTTCACCAGTATTGGTGCCTACAGTCACAGTAGATGTTTTCAAAGGGACGTTACCCTCACTGGCACATTCTTCCATTGTTTCTCAAAGCAGGTGGATGCCAACAAGGTTGCCCAGCTGCTGGCATTCACATCCTAGTATGTGATTAAGATATTTCAAAGACCAAAGTTAAGGTGAGCATGCTTACAACTTGGCCAAGTCTAAGCAGCATGCTTTCTTGAATAGGCTGAATGGCTTCTCTTTGACAAAGCTGGAAGTGAGCACTGTACGCAAAGCAAATTTGTATTCTGTATCAGGCGGGGATGAGTTTCAGCAATGTCACTGTCAATTTCTGGTAGGACTCACCGCAGCAGACTTTTAGAAGCTTCTTTTCAATGCCAAGTCTCAATTGTAGAATAGCATAAAGTCATGAATATTGACATTCTTCTCCCCAATCAACAACCCAAGTCAAGCCCTACATCTGTGGGGTTCGTAAGAAGGGTTTCCAGGCAAGCTAAAACATCTCTCTGGTTTCTAACGTCTTTGAAGTATCACCTACGGCAGAAAATTTTCCAGATAAAGTAAGGATGAAAAAAAATGTGGATTCCCTATTAAGAATCCTGTCAATCTAAGAATTCTGTCAATCCATAAAAAGTTGAGATGCCAATCAGATGCTAATTACTGTCTCATTATCACTGAAAATAAAAAGTATTTTGAAATAAAGGTCCATTTTAGGATAATGAGGATGCAAGACTGTAAAGATTGTATGTTGTATGTGTATTGTAGGATTTTATTTTCAGAGTTCTTTTAACTATTTTTTATAAATCTCAAAATAACTAAAGATATAGATTATCCTGTGGAATAATTACATGTGTCCCAAAACATAGTGGGAAGGGCTAAAATGTCTCTTCCCTCCCTCCCCTGCCCCAGGGATGCCATTTGGGTATTTATTAAGATACAACACTGTGGACCAGAGTCATAGGATAATAAATCCTTGCGATGTACACAAGTGTATGTCCTCAGGCAGAGAAGGGAGCTCATGGTAGTGAATCCATTTGCATCCAATTATTAAGCGTATTTTTTTCCAATGTATAGAAGCCAGGATAATCTGCAAATATATTTGGGATTTGGAATTGAATGCAGAATTCAATTATCTATGCCTTCTGAACCATTAAAATAGAAGGTGAAGATGCTTTTGTCAGTCGCTGGAACTGTTACTTTGCAAAGCATTTGGTCCGCATTTTCATCAGCATGTCTGTTGCAATTTGTTTGTCAAAGTCACTGAAAGGAATGCTGTTCTTAATGCTTTCCCTAACAATTAGTGCATTCTTCATGGGTTGCGCTGTGCAGCATCGGTAGTTAGGAAGAAGGTTTTGTTCTGTATCTTCAATTGGTTATATCTAACAAGGAGTCCCCCCCCCAACCCTCTCTCTCTCTCTCTCTCTCTCTCTCTCTCTCTCTTTTACAATACAAAAAAAAGGATGTGCAACGAGGGCTATGCAGGAGTAGAACCGCTCAGACAAAAATTGCTAGCTTCTGTTTACATTGGTGCCTATGGGAGCTTTCTTCCCAATTTACATACGAGTGTCAGGTGGTGTGTGTCAGAATAACACATACCGCTGCTGCCTCTGCCACCCTCTTCCTCCACCTCTGCCACTACCTGAGCCAACTGGAGCAGCCCAGGGAAGCCCAGACACATTGAAGGCAGCATGGGGGAGCTGGTGGTAGCAAGAGTGGCCTGCTCTTCCTAGGTGGTGGCTGCAGGCAACAGGCCCAGGAGATAGTGAGTGGTGTGTTCCTTGGGGGCCCAGATCTGCTACCCCTCCCAGTTTTCCCCGGCTTGCCTCCTGAGGCACTCATGGGTGGGCCATACCCTCCAACATTTCTCCAATGAAAATAGGAATGCCCTACGCGGGTGGTGCTGTGGTCTAAACCACAGAGCCTAGGGCTTGCCAATCAGTAGTTCGAATCCCCGCAATAGGGTGAGCTCCTGTTGCTCGGTCCCAGCTTCTGCCAGCTAGCAGTTCGAAAGCACATCAAAGTTCAAGTAGATAAATAGGTACCACTCTGGTGGGAAGGTAAACGGTGTTTCCGTGCGCTGCTCTGGTTCACCAGAAGCAGCTTAGTTATGCTGGCCACATGACCCGGAAGCTGTCTGCGGACAAAAGCCGGCTCCCTCAGCCAGTAAAGCGAGATGAGCGCCACAACCCCAGAGTCGTCTGCGACTGGATTTAACGGTCAGGGGTCCCTTTACCTTCACCTTTACCATACTAACAGGGCTTTTTTCAGCCAGAATTCACTAGAACTCAGTTCCAGCATAGTATCTCAGATAGGAGCCATTACCATTATAAGAGGGTAACGTAAGCGTTCATGTTGAGTTCTGATGCCTCTTTTTCTGAAAAAAATAGCACTGCCTTCCAACATTTCTCCAGTGATAATACAGACACCTTAAGGAAAAGTGGGACATTCTGGGATCAAATCAGAAACTGGGATGGCTTCTGTAAATCCGGGACTGTCCCTGGAAAAAAGGGACACTTGGAGGGTTTGCCATGATGGCAGCACAAAATGGCTGGAATGAGAAGCAAAAAAAGAAAAAGAAAAAGAGGTGACAGTAATCCATACTGGTGAGTAACATCACAAAAAGCCCTGCTCTCAAGTAGGTCTTTTACCTCAGCAGAATAGCTTGTGTGTGCATGTCTGTATACAGGGAGGGAATTTGCCAGGGATCGTTTGAATGAATTTACACTGTAAACTGAACATGAATGAAACTTGTTTGTTTCACAAAGGGATAAACATGACCTGAAATTAGTTCCATTTTGGACATGCTGAACTTGAGCTCACTGACGGAGGAAGAGGAGTGCTGATCGTTGCTGCCCCCCCCGCAGGGTGCCATGCCCCTGCAGGCGGCATGCCATGCCCCCAGGACGCATGCCACACCCCTGTGGGCGGTGTGCCATGCCCCCGGGGTGCTTGCCAGCCCCACCCTGCCTACTCTCCGCCCCCTGGCGCCGGAGCATGAAGCTCCGCCACTGCTTTAACTAGTTCCTCTTTAAAATGAACTTTCCAAGGCCTGGTTTTACTACAATGCCCTAGAAATGGTTTGGAAGGTGTAAGCAAACAGCAGAGTTTCAGAAATCATGACATTACAATAGCATGGAATGAATGCTATGCTCTTTCTACATGTAAATATACTGATGTAAAAATTAAAGGGTGGGAACCAGGTATGTAGCTGGAAGACAAGGGGAAACCACAAGGGAAATTACCTAAATGGATAAAGGGAGTGTCATTTTTTTTAGCTCCACCATCCTTAATATTATTTTGGGTAATGGCCACATCTCTATACATTTAAAACATGATGGAATGAAGAAGTTTGTCAGTCATTAAGTATTCTGCTGAAAGAGCTGAAGCAAATTTTGAAAGTTTTCTGCATAAAGCTTTTCTCAGCATTTGCTTAATTTGAACATCCAAGTAAGACATTTCTCTGTGTTATTTGCCTCTAAAGTCCTGCACACTGATCTAATAACGTCACTGAAAGTCATTTATACTGACTGCGCAGTATACATTCTCTCACACCAAAGCTATTCAATTTTCAACAAACTGGTAAAGATCACTCCCTATTTAAAATTCATTTATAATTTGTATGAAAATAGATGCTGCTACTGAAAACACCACCTTTTTATATATACTTTAATAACAAGCTAAAAAAAGATATTTTTAAGTGCCATACGAAAAGAAGAAAAAGTCACATTAATGGGTCCAGTGCACATTTCATTATAAAAATGTGCCATAAGCAGTTTACAGTCCTAAAATGTAAAATAGGGAGATAGTTTATATCACCAAGTTTTCTTTCTTTCTTTTCTTTTTACAGCTTGAGGCGCAATGGAAGATTTAATATCTGTGCAAGGTCTTAATCCCATTAAAACTTAAACCTTTAGCACTTCGGCTGGAAAGATATCAAAAATGGGATATTAATACCTATAACACACACTGTTTTAATTTGCACAAAGTATGTAATTGTTAACAAAATTGCACCCAGCATCTTGCAGAGCCAAAAGGCAAGGCTACCTCCAAACATCTGGTGATACATAAACATATTTGATTTCTCCCCCCTCCCCACTGCTCCAGAACAGGGATAACGAAATACAGTATGCATTTCATGATCAATCTTATACTTAAAAACGAATAATAATTTGCAGTTATGGTAACAGATCTGTGTCTACCTGGACAGAAATATAGATTTACAACAAAGAACAGCTTTCCTTTAGCTCCTGTTTTGAACACTAAAGCATGAAACCAAATCATCAGGAAGTGTGAGAGTTGTGTTGTTGTTGTTGTTTAAAAAATTCACCCACACTCTCTTCACTTATTCTACCGGGGCAAAACACCCTCTCTCAGTCATATCAGGGATAAAAAAGCATCTAGTGGTGTTATTGTTGTGTTTGTTTGTTTTTGCTTTTGACCTGAAGTGCTCTCCTGTTTTGTAATTCTGCTTTTTTCTGATCTTTCCAGGATGACTGCTGTGACATTTAAAAGTTTAAAGAAGACTCTCTTTTTTCCAAAATCCTCACAACCTTTAAAAATCTAAGTGTGTGGTATTTGTTGGCCCTGACAGAAGTCATCATGTTGTTGTTTGTATAAATGTCTGTGTAAATTTTATATTAAAAAGATTTCAACAATAGGAAATGGTCCTTTCTAAATCGATTTAAAGGGTTCATATTTTACTTAGTGTCATATAACAGCATAATCATACGGCCAAAACTCCAGCGTGAAAACTGCCCAGTTGAGTCTTATTACTGCTATTTTTAATCTAATGTCAGTGCTGGATTTTATATTTGACAAATCCAACCCTCTCATAGCTTTGGGGTTGCCACTAACTTGCACCAAAGTTATTTTTAATTAATTCCATATCAAACAAAATATCTGAATAGAAGGAAAGCAAAAGAGGTGTCAGTGAAGCTAATGAAATTTATTGGGGTTCGGAAGACAGCTATATTTAGCCGGCTCCATGACCACACAAGAAAGTGGAAACCACAAGGCTTTAAATAAAATCTTAGAATTTCACAGGTCATCTATAATTTCCCACTATTTTTGCTGTATGAGTGTGGTCCACAGTTTCACCATAAAATTTAAAATACATAAATCCAAATTTCAATATATTTGGAAGCTTCTCAGGGTCACTTACTCTCCGCTCCAACCAGGATAACTTTGTGTTTCTGGATTGGGATGGAGAACCTTTAAAGCGCCAGGGTTTTATTATTTCATACCACAAGAGTCATCTAGTCCCAACTCCCTAAAAGGCAGACATCTTTTGCCCAATGTGGGGCTCGACCCTATGGACCTGAGATTAAGAGTCTCATGCTCTACTGACTAAGCTTAAAGGTAAAGGTAAAGGGACGCCTGACCATTAGGTCCAGTCGTGACTGACTCTGGGGTTGTGGCACTCATTTCGCTTTATTGGCCAAGGGAGCCGGCGTACAGCATGACTAAGCCGCTTCTGGCTAACCAGAGCAGCCTTACTGCCGGAGCGGTACCTATTTATCTACTTGCACTTGGAGGTGCTTTCAAACTGCTAGGTTGGCAGGAGCAGGGACCGAGCAATGGGAGCTCACCCCGTCACAGGGATTTGAACCACTGACCTTCTGATCGGCAAGTCCTAGGCTCTGTGGTTTAACCCACAGTGCCACCCACGTCCCACTAAGCTTCCCGACTAAGCTTAGGGTTGCCGTATTTCAAAAAGTAAAATTCCTGACACCTGCAAGGTTGTTGAGCTTTTGGAGCTGTTTCCACTGCTTTTTTCCATCGCACTGCCATACATCTGGGTTTTCCTTGACATTTTGCCGATTCAGCAAAATCCACCCCACCCCCCAACTCCATTTTTACACCCGGAAAGTAGGACATGTCTGGAATTTTCCTCACGTATGGCAAACCTAGACAAAGCTGTTTTACACAGCTCTTCAGCCACTGTTTCTGGAACTGACCTCCCGTGTAGCCCAGCTTGCATGGCCAATAGCAAAGAATGATGGAAGTTATAGTGCAATAACCTCTGGAGGACACAACGTTTCTCATGCCGGCTTTAGATTCTTGTTTCAGAACATAAAAAGAGGAACTGGTTGGATAAAACCAAGGGTCCATCATGTTTGGCATCCTGATTCCAACACGGGCCAATAAGTCCACAAATGTACCATAAGGCAACAGCCCTCCCCTGTTGTTTGAACATCCACTCATACAACCAATATGCACAGGCACACTGCCTCTGAAAATGCAGGTTCCATTTAGATATCACCAGTGAAATAGTGATATGTTGTGCAGTGTAAGAGCTCATGATGACAACCCCTATTACTGCAACCACAAGAATAGTTGGAAAAAATGCACAGACTGAATCATCACACAGACACACAGGGCCAGCTCACCCATGGGGCAAGGTGAGGAAACCACCTCAGATGGCAGGATCCCCAGGGGCAGCAGATCCCTATGCATATAATTATTTCCCCTTGTTCCTGACATAGTTCTTCACTCACCCCTTCTTCCCTGATGGGGAGGGATGCCATTTTGCAGTTCACCTCAGCTGCTGAAATGTTTGGGCAGGCCTTGCAGACACACACCAAAAAGGCAGCAGTATTTAACATTCAATTTATTAGAATCAGCTCATGATCATAGATTAGTGAACTGGCAGGAATTCTGCAGAGATCAGCTTTTTGAACTTCATCTGAGAAGACCTGAGAAGACCAAACTATTTTGCATTGATGCAGTCCAATTTAAATTGCACAGCATGAAGTAGGAACCCTATCAAAGAAAAAGATCCATCTGCTGTTCATTATTTTCCTCATTCTCTGGCTTCGTCTGCACTAATTTCTCATGAACAATAGTAAAATTTGAAAACCTCATTATTACCTCATTCAGTTGCTGGAGACAGGACAATCTAACAATTACCCTGGTGCTCTGGCAGATAACCTCATATCTCCAAGTCTAAGAAAGAGGCTCCCGAGACTGTGCTGTGTTTCCACTCAACGACACCAATAATCGTCATTTGAAAGTAGTTTTATATCTACCCAACTAAATGAGAAACCAATTAGTGCCGCCAAAAGAATTAACCAAGACAGGCGAAATGTTTTGCTGGCAATAGTGGGCTTCTTGTTCTGGTAGGGTATCCAAGAATCATAGAAGTGCAGATTTGTAAGGGACCCTCCCTGAGGACCATCCATTCCACCTCCTGCATTGCTATCCCAACTAAAGCATCCCTGAGAAGCCTCCACAACCTCCCAAGGGAGTCCATTCCCCAGTCTCTTACCGCCAGAAAGTTCTTCCCGATGTTTTGTTGGGATATCCTTTCTTGAAACTTGGATCCATTGGATCGAGTAGAAATAATAATTATTTCACAATAAAAACTCTGAGGATGAAAAAGCACATATGGACATTTTTAGAATTTATTTTTATCGCAAGGCCCCCTCATATGCACATTTTTCCTTCTTGTAACCTAAATACTGATTTTTCCCAATGTGTCTTTCATTTTAGACTTATGTTCACTTTCAAGTTATATTTCCTTTCTCTTTCAATGAGGCAAAAGGAGAAAAGGTCAAGTTGAAATTTTACTTCAAGCAAAACTTCTCAGCAGTATAAGCTATGCAAAGGTGTTCCTATGACTATGTCAACATTAATGAGGGTTCAATAAGAAAATTCAAGCCAGTAGACTTTATCTATGAAGCTTTCTAGATATAAATTCATCCAACCAGTAAAAAAAAATGACTAGTTTAGACTAAGGATCCAACCCAATGCCTTTTCTGCTGCAAACTGTGACAGTTGCTATGAAGAAGGCAAAAATCCCAATTCATCTGCAAGCAAGTTCCTCCCTGGCCCCAAATACAGTGACCTATTATAGCAAGGCCATACACACGCACTGCCCGCTGACCTCTGGGCAGGGCCAGTCATACAGAGCAGGCAAGTGGGACGCCCGATATCAACTGTGCTGCCAGGTCTGCCACCAAAACCCACTCCCCATGGTCATGCTGGTCATTTGAACTTTCATTGGGCAATCCCATCAGCCCCCACAGCTGGCCAAGGCCAATGGTGACATCCCCTGTCCCAGCCAACTTCTTAGCAGCTTCACTGAGCTGCAATTGCTGCTGCCGCCGAAAACAGTAAGTGGTCCTTTGTTATACAGAATCAACATTGGCAAAAAAATATATCCTGGAATTTTATTTTACTGTAAGCTGCCTTATTTTACTGTAAGCTGCGCTTTTCTCAATCCTTGCAGAAAGCTGGGGACAGAGGGTCCCAAGTTACCTGTCTGTCGCCCTGGAAAGTCACTGATAATCAGTATATTAAGCGAGACAAATCAATGGTCTGACTTGGTATATGGCAGCTTCCTATATTCTATCAAACTGATGCACATTTTTTATTCCACTGAAACTGTTCTCATATATATTCTAATGGAAACTATCATTCCAATAATGATCATGCGTGCACAACAGACCTCATCTTAAAAGAATAGTTTAGAGCTTCATTCTCATCTCTATAGAATATACTTTGCTCTCAGAAATATTGCCGGTGCTCATTAATCACTCAGTCTCTTACACAATAATGACAGTGACTGGCAAATGGCATTTGTTTTCTTTTTGATATAATGTAATTTCTCCCCAAGCCAAACTAAAGAACAATTCTTTAATCAATCATTATACACAATAGCAGTCTCCTTTATTGTTCTGGGCTGCTTTTACTTAAAGGGATATGGCTGACTTTTCAATGCACATGACAAAAGTCCACTCTAGGAGTCAGAGAAGTAGTCCATTTGGCTTAGTTTTGCCTGCATTGATTGCCAGTTGTTCTACAATCCTAAGGGGAGATGTTAGGAATTGAATCTGGGAACCTGTGCATGGAAAGCATGTGCTATACACATGAGCTACAACCCTTCAGCTTGTATTTGTATTTGTTTCCCATGTAGAGCTAGAAATATCATGAAATATCATGTGGTATAGTTTTTCTGAACCATTACAGAATGCAAGCAGAGGAGCAAAATACTAAATGTTCTCCAGTGTCAAAAACTCAATGTACACAGACAACTATGATGACTTCCTTGGTACTCTGTGCTCATGCAGTGTCTTGATCAGGCAGCCTTCCCCATTGACTTCAGTGGATAATTTGCTCCTCTCATGAATCCCTTTGTGCATGTAGAGCTTCTACCTCCATTGGCGCAAATGGGAAAACTCTTCCAGGCAGCTGAACTGTATGTGTACATCAGAGCTCTCACACCCACAAAGAACCATCTAAGCCAATTTAATTGAATGTCTGCCTTTCAGATACATCAGATACATGTTTCGTGCTGCTTTTGTACAGGAGATAATATTTAATGAGGCTGGATACTTTATTTTCAAGTCGTTCTTTGACACTGCTAAATGCTTTCCCCCAAAAGGCCTGGCCTAGCTACTACATTGTACTGTTTCCTATGCCAGGTTTCCTTCAGTTGCTTTCATAAATACCCTCAAAGATAAGGCTAGGGTGGAAGCCCCTCCCCCACAACTTAGGCTGTGTTTATATTGCTGACTTAGAATGTAGCGATATCATTTTCAATTTGGATCGAAGTTGGCTTGGGCAGAAAGTCATCAAAATGCATTGCAGCATTTTGCAAGGAAAAACAGATTAGAGACAGGATAGATATGTATTGTGGCTAACTTTGTGTATACACTGCTGCCTAAGCCATAAGTGGGAGAACACTAGATGTGGGAGTGTGCACACAACTTTCATATATGCAGGGAGATTGTGAGGACCCCGTGTGAGTGGCGGATAAGGGGAGATCTCACAGAGTGACAGACTATGTGAGAAGAGGGATGAACCCAGGTGAGAGCTGGGTGGGCACATCTTCCCGTGTAGGGGATGAAAGTTAAGATATAGTGGTGAGAGAGGATTTCATAGTTTCTTTTCCTGTTTCTTCTTCCTTTAGTTTCTCCCCCCCTTTATTTCTTGTAGATTAGTTTGTTCTTTTAGTTGTATTGTGAAAACATCAATTAAAAAATCCATATATGTGTGTGTATGATGTCTGCAGAGAGATGTATGTGACTTAATTCAATGCAATGCATCTTGGTGCTTATTCTTGGTCTGGACAGAAATGTACCACATGATTCTCCTACAAATGCTTTTGCTCCTAGCCATAGCTGTGGTGATAGTGTCTGTTGATTTAAAAATCTTCAGCTCAATGAGAATCAAGCATTTTAAAAGTCCCTTCAAGATCAGCACACAAACGAGATGTGCTCTCCTAGTTTTCTTTCTTATTTTGTTGCTTAGATTACCATGTACGAAACCAGGATGCACTATTGCCCTCAAATGCCTCACTAAAAGGGATGTGTGACCAATTACTTTTTAGCGAAGGTCCTTAAAATAATGAGAACACACTGTGACATTTAAAGAAAAAGAACAACTATACTTCTCTCTTTAATTATCCTGAATGCAGTCTTTAAAACCCTTCCTTTCACTAAAGTCAGATAAGTGGTAGATTGGGTCAGAATAGAGAATAGTCCTTCTACAAGAAATGCTCACATCACTTCAAGAGCATGTGATGTTGCTTTGTGGCATAAAGTTTCACTGCTCTGATACCATGAATAATATTTTCATGAAGCTCTGTGCTTGATGTCTTTTATAGAATTACATTGTGCAACTTTATCGCCCATTTCACAGAATATTTCAAGAGGGAAAAGCCTCTCCCCCTTTTTTAATTATGGAAAGAGGAAGGAGGCATTTTAGCAACACAAGGTTTGGTTGTAGAGTAAGATAATTGTTGTTGTTGTTATTTATTATTATTTATTATTTATACCCTGCCCATCTGGCTGGGTTTGCCCAGCCACTCTGGGCGGCTTCCAACAGAACACTAAAATACAATAACCTATTAAACATTAAAAGCTTCC
Organism: Podarcis raffonei; assembly: GCF_027172205.1. Taxonomy (NCBI): domain Eukaryota; kingdom Metazoa; phylum Chordata; class Lepidosauria; order Squamata; family Lacertidae; genus Podarcis; species Podarcis raffonei. Next base: position 53,660,984 of record NC_070610.1, read on the forward strand.
CTAAACAGGGCTGCCTTCAGATGTCTTCTAAAAGTTTGGTAGTTGTTTTTCTCTTTGACATCTGGTGGGAGGGCATTTCACAGGGCTGGTGCCACCATCGAGAAGGCCCTCTGCCTGGTTCCCTGTAACTTGGCTTCTCGCAGCGAGGGAACTGCCAGAAGGCCCTCGGCGCTAGACCTCAGTGTCTGGGCAGAACGATGGAGGTGGAGATGCTCCTTCAGGTATATTGGACCAAGGCCATTTAGGGATTTAAAAGTCAGCACCAACAATTTGAATTGTGCTCGGAAACGTACTGGGAGCCAGTGTAGGTCTTTCAAGACCGGTGTTATATGGTCTCAGCAGCCGCTCCCAGTCACCAGTCTAGCTGCCGCATTATGGATTAATTGTAGTTTCCGGGTCACCTTCAAAGGTAGCCCCACATAGAGCGCATTGCAGTAGTCCAAGCGAGAGATAACTAGAGCATGCACCACTCTGGTGAGACAGTCCGCGGGCAGGTAGGGTCTCAGCCTGCGTACCAGAAAGGTGAATGTTACAATGTCACATTGACTCAGCTCCTGCTAAATTATTGCTACTCTGGGATACATCATGAAACAATGTGGTGGTAATAACTTCAAATTTCAGAGAAAATATTTGAAATATCTGAAAATCACTTGTAATGATCAACCACCAATCATATCTTTATGACTGAATCTAAAGGTGCCAGTAGGATTCAGCTGCCCAGTTGTGCAACTTCTACTTCACAGCAGGGATCTCTAATATGTTTGGAACACTGGGCACATTTGGAGTTTTGAGAAAGTGGTGTAGGCACCAGTCATAAAATGGCTGCTGTGGGAGGTGTGGCATAGCACAATCTGACAGAAATATCCAGAGAAAGAGAGAGAGAACTACAAAATGTTGTGGACATTGCCCCCTTCAGCCACCTCATCAGTGGGGGAAAGGCACCAACCACCATCCACGATCACACTTGCTCACAGGAGAAAGCACTCTGCACTTCTCCTCTCTTCAGAATGGAAGGTGGGTTTCAATTCAAGCATCCAATGAAATGGGGACATGCTAAAGGGGGTGTTATTGATGTAGGAGAGGCTGAGCCCTCACAAATAGAACTCAGCTGAAAGAGTAGTCTCTTGTACACTGTGGATTTTTGAGGGGATATTTACTGAGACCTTCTGCTGGCACCAGAGGATATAGCGGTGGGCACAGCGCCATCTTGACAGTCACTGCTTTTCAGTTGCACCCAAACTAGATGCACCTTTCACTGGGAGATTTCAGAGGGACATGGCTACACCATTTCTAGATCCAGCTGCTATTTCTAGGTTTGTGGTCACTGACGAAGCCTTTGCAAAACATGTCTACTATATATAGGTATACATCTAGGACTTGTAGGTTTGTTTGTTTTTTAAGTATCCTAAAGTAAGCATATTTAAAATCCATTTGTAATCTTTATCGAATAGAGCCAATAAATAAACTAAATATGTATGTAAAATCTTTTAAAAAACCCAACTTTATCTGTTAATTATTCATGTTCTGCTTTCATTTTTAGCTGTTCTGAAGGTTGCTGATGTTAGTATTCTCTGCAAGGTTTAAGTACCCTTTCAGCACAGCTCTGCCAAATTAAACTGTCACTTTCTATTTTAAAAAATCTATAGCAGAAAGTTTTTAATCTCCTGATGTAGACTTTGTAATAGGAAGTCAAAGTTTAAATTAGGTTGGTATCAGCTTATGACATAAAGCTTGAGAAGACCATTGATGATTCCAGGAAAGAAAAAAAAGGGGGGGAATCTTCTCTGTTTGAAGCAATATGCAGAGTGCTGCAGGCTCATGTTAAAAATACAATGGCCACAAATGCAGTTAGAGCTGTATATTTATAACTCTGTTAAATATTTTGTAATCATGCAATCAGTTGTTTGGTGGGTAGGGAGTGAATGGTGGGCTAAATTAGACCTAGACAGGGACACTGAGAAGCAGGTACAGGAGATTCTGATGCACTGAACCCAAAACTGACAGACTCTGAGCTTTGTTTTTGTTTCATTAAAGTAGGATTCTGGTCCTCCTAGAAATAAAGTTACACAGCAAAATTTTCAAGTACCCTTATAAGCAGTTTCTGTGAGATGAATTAGTCCAGCTGCTCCCACCATTAAGTGTTTTAGCCAATGAGCAACGTCATAACTGAGATTGATGACCGAGTTGTTTGGACACCAAGCTATAAGAATCACTGTAGTCCTAAAGAGTTGCTGTTTTCCCCTCCCTTTTATTGCACTTTTCTTTCCTGATTCTGTCTCATTTTCTAGACCCTGGAATCTCCGTAGTTCTAAAGGCCCCCATATATCCTGTTGCCTTTTCTTTCTTCTGAGCAATCAGGACCTGTCCTGTGGCAGGCTTGTCTGAAGTCAGGTACTCCCTAGAAGTTGTTTTCTGCAAATGCTACAATAAGGGTGGGTGGGTGTTAAAGAACACCTTCCCTCAAATGGCAGGTGCAAAATTTTGTTGTCCAACACCGCCACCCACTACTGAGTCCAGACATTAAGAATTCACAGTATAATTAACTTATAGCACAATGGTATACACATCTGCTCAGAAAAAGTTTAATTGGGTTTACACCCAGGTAAGTGGGGATAAGCAGGCCTAGGCAGAGTTTATCTGAGACCCGGGGTAGGAGTCTTATTGGAATAAAGTTATAAATTCAATCAAAAAGGCAGATGGTCCCTGGTGGGTCTCTCCAACTGACAGCCTTCTGAGGCTAAGTATTCCTGGCTGCCCTCACCACACAGGCCTGTGTATAGCATTGCAGCCTAGATTATATTGTGAGGAAGGGGCAATGGGTTCATGGTGGGATAGCCAGTATTAATCCCCTATACACACCAACCTGGGAGTAAACTCAACTGAACACAAGTGAGACTTATTCATTTAAGAAAACAAGCAATAATTAGGTCAGACTAAGAATGGTTGAAATCCTGGAGCTGTATTATTTGTAGGGGGTTGGGGTGGAAAAACACGACCCTTTATAGTACAAAGATGAATCACTCATGTTAAAAGATGAAATAGGTGATGTCTAAGTAAGTGCCAAAAGGGACGCGGGGGCACTGTGGGTTAAACCACAGAGCCTAGGACTTGCCAATCAGAAGGTCGGCGGTTTGAATCCTCGCAACGGGGTGAGCTCCCGTTGCTCAGTCCCAGCTCCTGCCAATGTAGCAGTTTGAAAGCACATAAAGTGCAAGTAGATAAATAGGTACCGCTCCGGCGGGAAGGTAAACGGTGTTTCCGTGCGCTGCTCTGGCTCGCCAGAAGCGGCTTAATCATGCTGGCCACATGACCCGGAAGCTGTACGCCGGCTCCCTCGGCTAATAAAGCGAGATGAGCACCGCAACCCCAGAGTCGGTCACGACTGGAACTAATGGTCAAGGGTCCCTTTACCTTTACCTTTAAGTAAGTGCCCTCTTTCAGGCACTTTATACCAGCTTCTAATTCTTCATGTTAGTCATATGAAGCAGGTAAGGTTGAGAGTTGGTGATTGTTCTAAGGCAGTATTTTTGTTGTTGTTTGTCAAGGTTGGCAAACAGATTGGCAGTGGGTATATGGTACCAGTGGAAGTTTATTAGAAAGCTTATGTGAAATATTATCTATGTTATATAATTTACCCACAGTGGTGACTGGTTCTGACAATGCGGTCTCCATTCAATCTTGTCACCATCTTACATCTTTACTTTTGGAAACAAAAAACTCCCATGTATTAGAGACTATGTGAGCCTACCGCTATAATGCACTGCTTTGCATTTAGTATACTGTAGAATGAAATATTGTGCTCATAGAAAAACAGCAGCAGAGCATGATACCTAGGGTCATGGATACATCAACTACAGGGAAGAGGGGGCATGATCCATTTGCCAGAAACAGAGTCACTTACCATTTCAGAAGAGCTCAGCAAAACACAACTACAATTTCTTTTATGCACTGCAATACAAGGGAGAGGAGGGAATCCAAGATGGGTAGGCTAAGAAAGCATTAGTAATCATGATGACAGTGAAAAAGCATATTATATAGACTATATTTTTCTATATAACTGAGCTACATTTAGCAAGAAATAAGATCCAGCACAGTAAACATCAGCCTAGATTTTCCAGCACTGATCAGTACAGTATTCTTGTCCTTGTACACAGCTGGATGTCTTTTATTATGTTACACAGGGAAATATATAAGATACTCTGGGGGAAATGGATTAGCTGTCTACTTTCAGAATATTCTTTTACTTTTTTAAATCTTACACTGATAAATTGAATTTTTTCTCAAACAATTTTGTCAAACAGTTTTTTGTCGAACAATTCAGTGCTGTAGAATTCCTTATGCTTTTGCTTACTTGGCCAGTATTGTTTGTTTCAAAGCACAGTAATTTATGACCTGTTTCTGGCTGTAATTCTGTGCTGCCATATTTGTTTTATAAGCAGCAATGTTATGACTGTAGTCAGACAAGCCAATGAGTTCAGTGATGCTTAGGGTGATACTCAAGTCACTCACAAACAGGTGTAGATACAGTGGTCTAAATTAAAACATAGAATGACCCTTGAAAAAACGATGTGGTAGAAATAAACTTGAAGATATGTACAAATACCTTGCTAGAAGTAAAGATATTATGCACTATCAATAATGCAATATATTTTAATCAGTTCTGCTGCTGTGATGTTAGCATGTGAAATAAGGTATTACAGACCTCCCTTTAAGTGAAAGATAATCAAGGTTAGTTTAATAGGTATTATATGGCAGGCTTGTTTCCTTAATCATTTTGAGATTTGAAAACACTCTTTAACCTAGCAAACAATTTCGATGTGTTCAATTAAAATCTCAGTGGGATAGCAAAAACTAGAAAATATCATGGGCATTGCTAAATTGAAAAGGAGAACTGAGATACTATGTTAGGATTTTGTTTTCCATCTGTGAAAAACAAAACTTGATATGTATGTCAGAATATATGATCTGATGAATACAAATATCAACAGTTGACTGGTACATTAGGTGGGGTGAAGCTGCTGCCTCAAGTGGTGCCCCTATGAATGTGCTGCCTGCCATGCCCCCTCCATCGTTGGCAGGGAAGCAGTGCCAATATCAGGTGAAATCGTGCAGATTTCTGGCAAGATCACACTGAAATCACATGAGATCTTGCACAGCATGTGAGATCTTGTATGATTTCAGCAAGCTGTCACTGGAAACCAGTACAATCGCAGCAGAAATTGGTGCTGCTCCTCTGCAGCGGCAGGGAAGGGTGGCAGTTCCCATTTTGTCTGAAGTGGCAAAACTGGATGTGCTACCCCTGGTTCTATCCATTCCAGGCTGAGGAAGAAATAGAATCTTCCTTTGAATATTCATACATTAGCAGGCATAAATAAAAGATTTAACTTGATATTGGGTGTCCACATGATTTTCCCATGAAGGTTTGCTGAGACAGGATCTTATGTGCTAAGAGCCCCACACTACTGTGAGGAAGCATGGGTGTTTGCTAAAATTTTCAGAGCTCCCCCCCCCTAAAATGTTAGAAATGGCTTGTGGACACTCTGGCTTTTAGAAAATCAACTACATCTTGTTGTCTAGGAACAACCAAGAAAAAGATGGCATAGAGGAACATGGTCCTATCTAAGCCCTTGATTCCTTGTGAGCCCTATATGGTGCAGAGCTTTTCTGGATGAAGTCTATGAAAGTGGAAGGCTATGACCCCTGACAATGGCAGAGGAATGAAGCCACTCTGCATCTCTCCCAACAACACACTGCTCATCTTGGCATTACCTCTGTGCACACAGGGTTCCTTGGATCCTGGAACCCTATTTGCACAGGGATCCAGGACCTGGTGAAGCTTATATGGATAGAGCTCTAAACACATTGGTGTCCCTGCCTTATACATCCACACAAATGCATATATAGTGGAGGAGAGGACCAATGGGAGCTGCACTTTGTTGGATGTGGGGCCAGAGGTACAGGCCCACAGGCCCTTTTTACTCATATTGCCTCTTCAAACAAGTAAAACTCCTGAATCCTCTGTCTGCAGATATTCTTGGGTCAGGTCACATGTGCAATTACACATCACGGAGGAAGCAGCAGGTGAACCAACCATGGTGGTTTCAGAATGGGAGATGGTGATTGTACCAATTGCTCATCACAATCTACATGTGCATCTTCTACATGTGCATGTAGACATGTGTGATGTGCACACACACTTCTGGTATGTAGGCTACTAGCTCCACATGACTGTGGGCGAAAACAAGTCTATACTCATGAGATTCAGTGGTGCTGCCACATGTCTTAACTAGTCCCTAGTCAGATAAAAATGTGTATTATATTTCATTCTAACTTTGCCTCTTTATGGAGCAAAAGAGCTGAGATTTGTTGTAAAGTGTTAATTATCTTGCAAAGGAGCTTATCTTTTGATCTAGGGCGTTCAACTCTTGGACAGTTTACCTCAATTTTCTTACTTTAAACATCATTTGGGAAACCTTAGTGAATATTAAATTAATCAGATCAAAGGCAAAATCAATAAATCAACATTAAACTCAGGTGCCTCTTGCTGGGAGAGTTAGCATATCTGATAGCAGCTGATGAAATACAACTAAAATTTCACTCCTACACTCACATTCCCTTTAAATAATCAACCACTTGGAAAGCAAAAGGAAAAGAAAGATCTTTCTATCATATTTTTACTCTTAGAGGTTTTTAAAAATGCCCATTGATGCATATACATGCCATCTGCCGTGCTGTCAGACACAATCTAAAAGCGCTGCCTGGGGTGACAGGTCAGAAATCACAGAGCACTTATGTCACTGAACAAATTTGTTTCCAGGGAAGTTCCACGGAAGCCATCCAGCTCTGGAGCAGAAGTCTAAAACTGGTCTATTTCTATTAGGCCTTGGTCTTGATGTCTCAGATTATAGCATATTTAATATTTTAGCCACAACATTTGAATATTATAGAAATGTGTGATACTAACTGTTCCCACACAATGCAAGTTAACAGGCAATGGTGATGTGGCCTTAAGCTCTAGAAATAGCTAATTGGTTCTTCGTTCAATTATATGAGTGACTGCATGCACACTTAATATATTAATTCAGGGATGGGAACATGTGGTTACAGACTACAACTCCCATCATCTGTAAGGGAAAGCTGGCATCAGGGGCAGGCACTGTTAGGCGCTGGCTGAGGCCCACACCCGTTGCAGGAGTGCTCCCTGGAGACTCCTGCTCCTTGGCCTCTTTGCTGTCACTGCCTGTGTTCATCTGCCACCTCTGAGCATGCAACCAGTGACAAGAGTGAGCTGATTCCGTGGCAGCACACACACACCGCCCATTGGGGTCTCCTTCTGGGTTAAGACTACAGTGGTACCTTGGGTTACAGACACTTCAGGTTGCATAGGCTTCAGGTTACAGACTCTGCTAACCCAGAAATAGTACCTCGGGTTAAGAACTTTACCTCAGGATGAGAACATAAATCGTGCGCCAGCACCGCAGCGGCAGTGGGAGGCCCCATTAGCTAAAGTGGTACCTCAGGTTAAGAACAGTTCCAGGTTAAGAACGGACCTCCAGAACGAATTAAGTTCTTAACCCGAGGTACCACTGTACAGTGAAATGGCAGGCGAGTGGTCATCAGTAGGAAGGAGGCTTCTAGAGAAGGAGTACCTAAATGTGGAGGCAGTACTGCCTGGGACCTGTGTGTATTAGATTCCAAGAACATTGGGAAGGTCACAGGACCTGCATGTTCATGCCAAATTTTCTATAAGAGCAATGAAAAGAATCCCATTTCCCAACTAGTTCTGCGTGAATAGGATGACTTAAGAGCCACTGTGGTATATACGCTTGACTGTGAGACAACTCTGATTGAAATCCCCCCCAACTAAGAAAGTTAATGGCGCATCCTGGAGGACATGTCACAATAGACCTCTTCTGATAAGAAGTGCATGTGTGCAATTAATGTATGAGAAGGGCTTGCCACCTAGGCAAGCCTCTGGTGTTGGTATGCACTCCCTAACACCCATACATTTACCTAAATGCATGAAAAGGTTATCTGCATGTACAGGATTGAACTGAACATGTGGTTATTGGGGCCTGTCCAAAGGGGCACATGGGGCAGAGCTGAATGGCGTGGCCCTGCTTTCTGCTCACATGCTCGTTGAACTTGTGACTTTCGTGTCTGATGAATGCCTACCTTTCATTCTAATCTACATCGATTGTTATTATAAAAGTAAACTGCCATGGAGGGGGAAGCAGTGATGTATTTCTTGTGGTGGTGTTGCTAAGATCATTGAGATAAGGATGGGGCAGGATGAGGTGGTGGCAAGGCTGGAGGGAAGGAGACCCTTAGGTTGGCTGTGGTGGCCTTGCAGTTCTCCTATGCTGCTGCCACTGCCAAGCCAAAGATCCTGCCATTTCCCTGTTGCTGCCTTGCCCCATGCCATCCTGACAAGTGTGGTGTTGCTGTCGCCTTCTTTCTTCCTTTATGAGCCATCACTTGTATAAATGTAGTAAAAGGCAGATAGATAAGAGGAGTCCACTGATCCATTTATGTCAGTGCTCTCAAAGGAAAGCTGTGAACCATTTAATGCCACAATTTATCTGGTTGGATTTTCTCCTGCCTCCACCTGCAACTGATAGATTGGATCATTTCGTATATAGTCTAAATTATGGCGTGAGCAGTTTTACAATACATAGAACTTAGACAAGCGCACAGTGTAGCCAATATGATTTAGCAAAACAGTGACATTGCTATAGGTGATGCCTGCACAATGGTAAGCAACCAAATTTAACTAGCCGAGAACTGTGACCTGCATATGTGCCCTTCACAGGCAATGTCGCAAATTCAAATAATTTGTATGGAAGGGTTTATTATTACAGTGGGATCACACCTTACAATCATATAAGTTACACAAATTCAATGATGTGATGTTGACAAAAAAAGTGGGAAGGAACTACTTGATTTCATTGTTCCTGCTTCCCTCTCCTCTCCTAGGATCCCATCTACCAGTTTAAGAACCCATTCCAGCCCTTTTCTTCTGCCTGACTTCATCTTTCTGCCTCCCTCCCTCCTCCTCCTCTTTTTTTTTTTTTTTTAATCCTTGCTTTCCAGGTTTGCATGTGGAGATGAAGGGCATTAGAGAGATTGGGAAGATCTGGCCACCCCATTGTGAGCCACCATCCTGCTTCTGCTCACAGCCTGGCAAAAATCTTTCCTTGGGGCTTTTCAGACAACAGCCAGCACCTACCAACTAGATGGCCCTCCAACTGGAAGGGGAAGCAGGAAAGTCCCCCCTCCCCCCCCATTTGTCCAGCTCCTGCTTGCAAACTGAGGCACCAGACACAAGAGGAAAGCGAGTCAGAAGATTTTGATTTTGAGCATACACTACTTTGCGTTATGTACTGACTTCAAAGCCTAACCCTCACATAAGATCCAATTCCATTAAGAATAGTAAAAACACTAATATTTAATAAGTTGATTGTCACTTAAAAGTCTTCAAGCGACTTAACATTTAAAAACGTACACATAAATACACTATACCATGGGGGCGGGGAATCATATAAAACAGAATATGGGATATTTTATAACTTGAACTTGCAGAATACATCAAACCATCTGCCCATTCCTTTTGGCCTGTTGTGTTATCACTATTCCGGATTTGCAATTTTCGTCATAGTAAAATGTCTAGACACATTTCCCACCTAATTCATACTTTGTCTGCTTCTTGATAATCATTTTGGGATTTCCCCCCTCCTCTTTGTAATTTTCAACTGCCTTTTTGATAAGCGTGAAACCATGCTGTCCTCACTAATTGCTTCCAAACGCCATAGCATTCTGCTTCTCTCATTACTCACATCTTATTATAATGCATGCCTCTCTCTTATAATTCACAAAGGAATCCATATCACACTTCTGACATTTTATCCGCATTCTTCCTATACCAGACTTGTACAACTTGTGATCTACTTACCATGACTGGTGGTTTTCCAGCGGTTTCTGGTTTTGCTGCCAGCCAGGGATAGCAAAACAAGAGACTTGCCATACATCTGGCTACAATGCACAGCTGATGAGCTGGTTAAGCTTGGTAAATTGCAACTGTGTAGTTCTGACATATAATAAATATTGCTATTATTTGCAATCACATCATATTAGTTTCAGTGTGAGCTTGGCTAAGTCATATTGATTACAAATCTGTTTATGCCATAATTTATACTACATACAAATGTCCTAGTCTGGCAGTTGAAGGTAGAAGCAGAAGAAAGTCTGGCATGCACAAGTTACAGGCCACAGCTTTTCTTTCAGGACATTAAGAGATAAATGGCCCCAATCCAGTTATAGTTAGTAGTGAAATTAAGTCCTATTGCTTTCTTGTTCCAAGTAACTTGTTCTATTCATTCCGGGAGGCTATGCAGCCCAATACTGGGCATGTTGGCTATATAATCCCACCATGTTCAGTAGAGCTTACTCCCAGATAAGTATGGTGTGAAGTGCCATCCATCAGCTTCAGCCAGTGGTCCAGATATATCCCTCTTCGGAAAAGGGCAGCCTAACTTCTGTTGTCTATGCTCTAGTAACCGCAAGACTAGATTATCGCAATGCTTTATACAGGGGGCTGGCTTTGAAGACAGCTTGGAAACTACAGCTGGAGCAGAACTTGGTGGCAAATTGCTTACCAGAGCAAGATGGCCTGAAATTGTTAAAACCAATTCTTCCATGACTGCATTGAATACCAGCTAGTTTCCTCCTGCAAACTATGTTGATGCTTCCCAATGCCATTTCTGCCCTCATACAAACAATGTTCTTTCGCCTAGCAAAGGAAGGCCATAATTTCACTGAGGGAAAGGCAGAAAAAACCCAACCATGTGCCAATCAGGTTGAAAGAAAAAGATAAAGAAATCATTTCCAGTCCTGTCATCCAGTGACACAAAATTGCTCATTGAAGGCTCTAACCCGAGGGCTGAGGGTGGGTGTGAGGGAAGCTCTTGAGGCAAAATGGCCCTGAGTGCCAAGGGAAACAGCCTTGTACAGTCATACCTCATGTTATATTTGCTTCATGTTACGTTTTTTCAGGTTGCGTCCCGCAGTGACCTGGAAGTAGTGGAAAGGGTTACTTCCAGGTTTTGGTGATCACGCATGCATAGAAGCTCTAAATTGTGCTGCACACATGCACACAAATACCAAATCGCGCTGCGCACCTGCGCAGATACGGCACTTCAGGTTGTGAGCTTTTCATGTTGCGAACTGGCCTCTGGAACAGATTCTGTTCACAACCAGAGGTACCACTGTATAGGATTTCCCCTCCCTTTTGCAAGGGATCATGGGGCAGCTTTTTCCCATGAGCGCATCACACAGAGAAGATACTGGGCCATAGCACTGCTGGTCAAAGGCGTCCCACAGTTATTGGGCATGGAACAAAGCTGTAAGTACTTTGGAAAGTATCTCAAAGATTAAACTTTTTTGAGGATCATTCAGTGTCTAGCAGTTTTGATTTGCTGGGAAAATAAAACTAAAGAAGTTTTTATTTTGAAGCATCAAAGAATTCCTATATGCTGAGTGGCTGGAACAAAAAAATCCCCTCATGGCTGTTTTTCTTTTTGTTGGTGGTGCTGGTGCACACTGTGGGATGGTAACAGAATGCATGGCTGGCTGAGAAACCTCGACATTCCCATAGCCTCATGAGCTCTCATTACAAAATCAATAGAAATAAAGCACTGAGATTTGGTGGGCTATGAAAAACATTAAAGAAGTCATTAATGTCTCCATCTTTCATCCTAAGAGGTGCAATATATTCCACTCACAGTGTATATATGTACAGCAGCTATTTCACCAAAAAGCAGAGATAAATTGTGATAGCCTGAAACGTATCCCGTCTATGTCCATATATCTATTAGCTACAAAGCTCCCAAGAAAAAATACATATTAGAGATGAAAAATAGAAAAGAAGTTCACTAAAAAAGTTGCAGCATTGCCTTCTTGGGGCCAAGAGGCTTACTCCAAGAGTCCATGTTCTTCACATGGGAATTCTTACAGGATAACTTTAATGCATATGCACATTGTAACATGTTTGTGTATAAACCTGATTTCCAATCAGTGATTTTCCAATCAGTGTATAAACCTGATTTCCAATCAGGGAAATCTATCTAAATTTACCTACCTAGGAAGTATTCTAGAAGAACCAATAGTATGAATCAAAGCTGATATAGAGCAAAGTTTGTCTATTTTGGTACAATGAATCATTATAACCAATAATAGCTTTGTCACCTCTTGTGGTATAGATTTTTATACACAGGCTGATTCAATATCTAACATAAGTAAATCTTGCAGTTCCCATGCCACCCCCTGTAAATTTGTCTTAAGAGACTTAGGGAACTATAAGATGGCACAGTCAATCTACATGGGAAAGGGGCATGTAAAATAGAACATCATGAAAGGTGATTTCTCATCCTCTCCCTCTCCCCGCCCCCCACACTAATTTTTCATTAAAGTACTTCAATAGAACAATGGAAAACTCCAGTTCAGACACTTTCGTAAGGGTTGGTTTATATGAATGGTGACAGCACTACATCCTTGACATACAGAAAACCATTTGCTTCTGACACTCATTCACATGAAAATAGAAGCATGTGAGCAGGAAGTAATTGCACAGTAGGTATGCACATTTTTTTGCAATCACAGTAGCTTGTTGTGGAGCCATCAATATCTTGAAAATTGTGACTATGTAAGCACGTATTTGTGCCTCACATTCCAGCTCCGCAGTGCAAGTGCAGACAACCATGAAACCATTTCTGGGAGACGATTTTTTCCTCCTCCATAGGAAAAAAAAGGTGCTTTCTCCAAACCCTTACAACATTCTTTAGAGATGTATAGAAATGCAAAGCCAAAACAAAATTTAGGGGCATAACATGGTTTGTTCTACAATAAAAAAGAGGAGATTCCAAAAGTACATCACCTAAAATAACATTTATATAAACAAAGGAATGTTTTAAACAGTGCAGTATAAAAAATTAACCCAAGGGCCTAGAATGCTAGAGTACCTTGAAACACCAAATGCAGGCCTACTAGGCATCAAGTTATCAGCCTTCAGCTAAGATTCAAATAGCTTCATCAAACACTACAGCACACAATCACTGCAATTGGTTGCCTAGGCCAAATCTCTGTTCTTCACCCGAAGTCTGAAGTATAAAATTTAGCAATTTCTTGCAGAACCCACAAAGCTCCTCTAAGGCAAACATTTCTATAAGCCTTACTCTCTAACAAGATGTGTCATCTCCCTGGCCCTTTTAGAATCCCCCTGGGGCCAAAGGAGTATTGACATAATCTCTTCAAGTCTTCCAGGTGCCAAGCTAGTTCTTTTCGCAACTGCTTCTGCCTTGTTCCCACTGTTCCATGTTCCCAGAGCAATAAATGTGCAAAGCCCTGCTCACTGATGTGCATGGTACCATTTATTTTTTTTCCTTTTAGGAAGGAGATGAAGGCATCTGTGCTTCTGGTAGGTTTTTGGATGAAAGTTTCAATGACTGAAATAATTTATAATAATTTGATGGTGCTCATTATGAATTGTATTTAGAAAACTTTTATTTTGCTTTATACAACATGTTATGTATGTACCTTCTGTTGTTTATTATGTTACTATGTTTTAAGCTTCCTTGGGGACTTTTGATGAAGGGGGTATATAAATTGATTAAATAAATAAATATCCCTTCATCTCCCTGTCAGTTTGAATTTCTTAGTGCAGAAAGTATTGGTCTGATGTGTAGAGATCTTTCCTATTCTAATTAATTCAAGAGGGTTCTGGAAGTTTCTCTGTGTGAATCAAGCAGAAGGTTCATGATGTTTGGGTTATTCCTTCAGAGAAGCTGAGTATAGCCAGCTTAAACTGTTTCTCCCATCTGTCAAGGTGATGCTGACTATAAATGTAGGGCCAGAGGAGTCTGGATTTCACTTTCACTTTCTATATTTTTTCCTTCTGGTGTGGTGTTCTGTACATAGTATGCCTAGTGTTAAGGGTTTAGACCAGTGCTTTTTTTTCTAAAAAAAATGTTTAGGGGTACTCTCATTTTCCTACTCATATTGAAATACTGCCCCACAATGAGGCCAAACTTAAATTCACAAAATGTTTACTCCTGCGTACCCCCAGAAAAAAAGCACTGGTTTTGACTTATTATAAGTTATTGTAAGTTTAAGTTAAGTCTGCTGCAACTGGATTTCTTTTCTTTTTTTAATTCTTTTTATTAATTTTCAGTAACCAAACAAAACAACAACGAATAAACACACCAAAGAAAAAAGAAAACATCGACCAAAACAGCAAACATAAACCAACCAAAAGACAGACATTAATTAATTAACAACGAATAATGGTTGACTTCCCTCCATCTCGGTTTTGGGTTATGTAAAATAATAATTCCATTCTGCAGTTTCCGTTTTGTATCATCTACACATCGCAAGAATTATGTTAAACCTACTGTGATTTTTAAATCTCTAGAATTTGTTTCCATGTATGTTATAAATTTAGTCCAATCATCAGTAAACTTTGTACCTTTTTGCTGTCTGATATACTGCGTCATTTTTGCCAATTCTATATATTCAAATAATTTAATTTGCCAATCTTTAATGGTCGGGATATTTGGGGTTTTCCAATTTTGTGCTAACAGGATCCTGGCAGCTACAGTTGCGTATTGAAACATGATATGGTCTTCTTTCTTAATCTCATCTCCGATCATTCCCAGAAGGAAGGCTTCAGGTTTTTTAACAAAGGTGTATTTAAATATATTTTTTTCAATTCATTGTGTATGGATTCCCAATTTTTTTTGATTTCTTCGCACTTCCATCACATATGGTAGAAACTTCCTTCTTTAGTTTTACACTTCCAACACCTTTTATCCCAAGTCTTATACATTTTATCCAATTTCACAGGGGTGATGTACCAATGGTACATCATCTTTTCCATATTTTCTCTAAGGGTGGTGCAGGCTGTGAATTTCATTCCTTTACTCCACAACCTCGTCCATTTATCAAAATCCAAATTGTATCCAATATCTATCGCCCATTTTACCATAACTTCCTTGACCTCCTCGTCCTTAGTGTCCCATTCTAATAGCTGGTTATACATTTTAGATAGAAGTTTGGTTTTACTTTCTATTATCTCTACCTGGAACCTAGATTTTTTCTCATTCATCCCAGTCTTTTTGTCTTCCTTCCATAAGGCATTAATTTGATGATGCTGTAGCCAACCTGTTAATTTGTTTTTTAACTCTTCATATGGTCTAATTTTCCATCCTCTTTCTGTTCTTTCCAGGAGGTCTTCATAGGTCCATCTCTCACCTTCTATATTTATTTTTTTAATAGTTAAGATATCAATAGGCGATAGACACCAGGGGGTATTTTTTTCCAACAGTTTTCTATTCTTTTCCCATACCTCTAACAGTGTTCCTCTAATAATATGATTTGAGAAGCCTTTATGCACCTTTTCCTTATTCTGCCAGAGATACGCATGCCAGCCGAATCTTAAATCGAAGCCTTCCAAGTCCAGCAAGTCTGTGTTTTTTAAGACGATCCACTCTCTGAGCCAACAAAGGCACGAGGCTTCATAATACAATCTCAGATTTGGGACCGCAAATCCTCCTCTGTCTTTTCTATCTGTTAACAATTTAAATCTAATTCTCGGTCTTTTGCCTTGCCATATAAATTTGGAGAGAATTTTTTGCCAGTTTTTGAATATTGTACTTCCTCTAATCACCGGGACATTTTGGAATAAAAATAATAGTTTCGGCAGTATACACATCTTAATTGCTGCCATTCTACCTGACCAGGAGAGTTTTATCCTGTTCCAAATATCTAATTCCTTTTGAATTTCTTTCCAAGTGTTTATGTAGTTGTCAGCCATTAAATTTATATTTTTCATTGTTAGCCAAGCTCCCAGGTACTTTACCTTTTTTGCTTCTTTGATTCCAGATTGAAGTTCTAACTGCCTCCTTAAATCTTCCCCCATATTCTTATCCATCATTTTAGTTTTGGTTTTATTTAACTTAAAGCCCGCTACTTTCCCAAATTCCTCTAAAAGTACCAGAACTTCATCAATACTTTTTTTGGGGTCCTCCAACGATATTACCAAATCACCAGCGTACGCTTTCAATTTATATTCTTTCACCCCTATTCTGATTCCTCGTATCTCTGGCGCTTTTTTTTTACTTTGCTAACTATGCATTGGAATCTGCTGTGGATCAATATTGAGTAGAATTCCATGACACTCCCCTCATATAATTTATAATGGGAAGGCCTGAAAGTATTGCCGGTAGTGAGACAACTGGGAAACACTGGCCTGCGAGCACTCCAGTTGGAGAACAGCCTTTACCAAAGGTGTCATGGGCTTTGAAGACAGTCAAACTCAGGACACAAGGGAGAAACGTGCTAGGAGGAAGGCACGCTTGGCAAATCCACACCGTGATCAGCTCCCACCCGGAAACCAATGTCCCCACTGTGGAAGGATGTGTGATTCCAGAATTGGCCTCCACAGTCACTTACGGACTCATTGTTAAAACCATGTTTATGGAAGACAATCTTACTCGGCTACAAGTGATCGCCAAAGAAGAAGAAGTTCCTTTTTCAGGAGACATTCTCTACCGCGCACAGTATTAGGTTTCTCAGCCACCCACCCATCCCTGATGAACACCATTTTTTTCAATATTTTTGTATTTATGATAGGTAGACTAATCAACTGTCTTTAAGTGACAGTAAACAGAACTATTTCTGAAAGGCAATGCCAAATAGCATACATGATTTTAAATAAGTGGAGGTGTGACATAAAATATTAATCTTTAAATCTTCTTAGCAGCCTTACAATGCAGGGCAATAACAAGCCTTGCTTTGGCATCTCACACAAATAAAACATGCAAGAATGCATGATGGCTGTAAATCCAGCCTAATAAAAACTGACATGCCAAACAGATGAATTGCACATTTTAAAAATAAAATAAAGACTTTGCTTGTATAACACCTTCATATAATGGTCTTGCATTCACAGCAGACTCAGTGTTTCAGGCAGCTGCTACCATCCCAACATTCAGTGGCTCCTACCCATAATGGCTCCAAGGTCAGAGGCAGCAATGCTTCTGAATGCCAGTTGCTGGAAAGCACAAGAAGAGAGCGTGCTCTTGTGTTCAGCTCCTGCTTGCCAGTTTTCCACAGGCATCTGGTTGGCCATAGTCTACATGGGCCAAGGACCTGATCCAGCAGGTGCTTCTCACATTCTTACGTTCACTCAGGCAGGCTCCACCACTGGTCTTCCTTTGATTCTTCTTCCAGAGCAAGGCAACTGCATCTGAGAGCCACCATTTTTAATTCCCAACAATATTCTGGAGAAGCACCATACTGTAGCAATTGTGGGGAATTAAAACCATGTCTTCCAGCTTCTCAATACATACTGAACAATGCTGCTGATTACCATAGCTGTCACCAGGTAAGACCCCTAACCTAGGAGGACAATCGCAGCAGAAATTTGACCAAACTTGAAACTTGACCTAGGAGGGCCTTCTCAGCAGAATTTTGTTCTACAGCTGGCCCTAATTTGAGTCTCTCTGGGTTTCTCTACTTTTTGAGGGAGTTTAATTTTCATTTTTGGCACCAAAGACATTGTATATAGGAAATTCTGAGTCTACTCTAAGTAAATCTACTCAAACCAGCCTATGTCTGGCTCCAAACCATTGGTCTAGTCCACACATCACAGCAAGCCAGTGAATGGCTTACTATGATCACATTAATGTGTTGGTTCCTGGAGAGGAGCTTTCGCCTACTTTTCTCTTCCCTGGGCTTTTTAGGTCAGCACAAGATGGCAGCTAAGGCAGGGTTTAGTTTAGCATGTTGTCTGAACCTGAGATTGTGATTAAAGTCACTCCTCTTTATCTACAACTTGTAATCAAATGTCAAACCACCCCACTGATGACTGCTGGTAAAATCATACATTTGTTTTGTCTAAGGTCATGTTTTCATACAACTAAGGGCACAATCCAGGTAAAGTTAGGTACTTTAAAGTCCCATTGGTTTCACTTTACCTTTAGCAAGAGGTTATTTTAAAAAATTATTAAATTATACTTCATTACAAAAGTTTTAATAGATGTATGCATAACTTGGCTAACAACTTGGCTGACTTAGTTAAGACTTAATTACAAAGCTGTTCAGAAAACCAGCCTCAGTAGAAGATGCAGTGGGGGCGAGAAAGTTTGCTAAATAGTATATTTAAGCCTTTTAAACACATCCCAGTGAAATGGAGCATGATGTTAAGTTGGAGAAAATTAGGAGCTTCCTTGGAGTGCAATTAGAATAGTCCTCCAAGGCCAAATACCAGGCAAGTGTTATTATCATCCTTCTTCAGCTGGCATTACTGTTGAAGTTATGCCAACAATGATTAGGTTGGGGAGATGTGCTTCTGCAGAGTGGACTTCAATTAAAACTAATCAAGCACCAAGAATCATATTGCCTTTAATAGAAACTGTTCAAATAACCTTCAGAAAGAGTCTTGGCCAAAGGAATTAAGATTTATTTTAGGCTTGCTGCAATGGTGCACATCATTGAGACTGTAGCCATCACAAATAGCATGTCACAGGGCAATCCTAATCATGTCTACCTAGAAGTAAGTCCTATTTAATTCAGTGGTGCTCATTCCCTGGCAAGTGTGGTTAGGATTGTGAGGCACAAAGTTGGCAGCAGCCCCTTTGAGCTCCCAAGGCACTTGCTTCATGTCTGAACCAGCTTTGCTTGATGCCCTGTGTGGGGTAAAAAGGGAAATATAAACTTTCAGATTTCAAAGGTAATTTGCTAATGGGAGAAATTAAAGCAGCATTTCCCAACCTAGTACACTCCTGATATTTTGGACATAAAGTCTCATCAGTATAGGAGTTGTAGCCCTGCAAGGCTGAATGCTGTGGGACCAGTATAAAGAGTAACATACTGTTGTAATTTTTCAAAATATCTACAATTAGGGAGTGTTGGATTTAATTAATCTAGCATCATTGTAGGGATGCCTAGTTAACTTTTTAAGAAGCCTCCCATGCCTACTTTTTAATACTGTATTTTTATACAGTGCTACCTCGGGTTACATACACTTCAGGTTACAGACGCTTCAGGTTACAGACGCTTCAGGTTACAGACTCCACTAACCCAGAAATAGTACCTTGGGTTAAGAACTTTGCTTCAGGATGAGAACAGAAATCACGCAGCGGCAGCAGGAGGCCCCATTAGCTAAATTGGTACCTCAGGTTAAGAACAGTTTCAGGTTAAGAACGGACCTCCGAAACAAATTAAGTTCTTAACCAGAGGTACCACTGTATTATGAACCAGCCTGAGAATCTACGGATGAAGGGTTGTATGCAAATTTAATAAATAATAAGAATAAGAATATTTTCCAGGGTTTCTGCCTCTTCCCCTGATGCCATATCTGATATTATGGGCTCAAACTGGTATCTGCTTTGAGTTCATTAAAACACTAGTCAACTCGGGTGCAATCACTTTAAAATGTAGTGTGTATCTTTTCTCATGAAGGCCAATTTGCTTAGCTTGGCTCCGGAATGGGATGGTTGTGAGAGACAATCTAAGAAAATCTGCAAAAGCTCCAAAACATTGGCAGGCGAAAAGTTAATTCTCTAGAAGAGTGGCTGCTACCTTGCTGTCAACCAGATGGGGTGGAAAGGATAAAAACAGCTAATTGGATATGATCGAAGGTCTTGGGATTTGTGGAACAAGCAAAATGTAACTTGTTATAATTGAAGGCTAATTATCTTCAGCTAGTAGCAACTGGACAGGTGGCTTCCTGAGCCACATGGAGAGAAAGCAAGCACAACTAGGAAAGCACCTTAATTTAGTCAGTGCCACACGCTGCCTGAAGATTTCAGCTAATTTTGTAATTGGCCTCTAAACTCTACTGTCAGTGCAGGAGATACCAGAGACGTGCGGTGTTTTTCTTTTCCTTAAAAATAAAATAACATTTTGCTTTTCTTAACTATATGGATTTAATAGAACATAGTTTTTTTAAAAAGTCCTGTCTCCACATGCATTCAGCTCCCACCAGTATTGGCAGAAATATTTTTATGTTCTAGAGATACCAGTTGTCACTCCACACAAATGGGACACAATATTTTTGCTGTACAGTGTCAAAATATACCAGAATTGGCAGAGCAATCTGCAATACAGATATTGTTTTCTTCTCTATCCTTGACCTAGCTTTTCTTTTAATTTTTATTGACTCCCAGAAATAGATTGCCGTGCCAATATTTCTCCACAACAGGGAAGCTTTATGCCTGCTAGCA
Source organism: Podarcis raffonei (assembly GCF_027172205.1). Taxonomy (NCBI): domain Eukaryota; kingdom Metazoa; phylum Chordata; class Lepidosauria; order Squamata; family Lacertidae; genus Podarcis; species Podarcis raffonei. The sequence continues at coordinate 53,681,263 of NC_070610.1, forward strand.
CATCTCACATAGTTAGAAAAGGCTATTTATATCTATGAAATACTTATCTATTATCTGAAGCCCATCATTATTTTTTATTCATTTAAGGGAATATACCCCACTTTTCTCCTGTGGAAACAGTGTTCATGACAGCTTATGACAATTTTAACATTACAAAAAATAACGTCTTAAAATGGCAAAATAAAAAGTGACACAATAAAGATGGAAATCTGAATGCAGCAATATTAAAACACAATAACAGTAGCTATAGGTACATGCAGCAGGTAAATGCAGGCTAAAAAAACAAGCTGTGGCTCCTCAATCCATTTGGTCAAACTTTTGTTGGAATAAAAATGTTTTATGGTACAATCCTACATATGTCTACTCAGAAATAAGGCTCACTGAATTTAATGGGACTTACTCTTTTAAAAAGAGCCCTTCTAGAGTGGAGTTTTTTTGTGGGTGTATTCTGTAACATGTTCTTGATGCAATAGTAGTGCATTAATGTTTATTGTTTAGTTTGTTCTGTGATGCTTTCCCAATGCTTTCCCATTATTGCTGTCCAGCAGGGCTTTGGCACTAAAATAAACCAGAACATTTCTGGTTTAAAAGGTTATGGGATTGGTTACCAATTCTGCACTGCCTTAATAGAGGCAGCTCGCACGAGAGCGCGAGATCGTTGGTGAAGGAAAAACAAGGATGGTTGAGGGGGAACAAGCTTCACTCACAGTTTGTCTCGGTACCTGACTCTCGCTCTGGCATGGAATGCGGGGAGCAGGGAGGCACTGAGTGCAAAAGCACTTCAGCTGCCGAAAACCCTTTAACGCCTCCATTAGGAAGCAGAAGTTCTCCTGTTAATTAGAGCTTAATTGGACTAAAGAACAGGCGTGTGCTAGAAGAGATGAGATCACAAACTGCGGAACAAACCAACTGCAGGAACTTTAAGGTTTGAACTTGAGATAAGACTTCATTCGGAGCAAAAGATGGTGGGGGAGAGGGGAGCCTACAGTTTCTTTATTTAAAGTTTTCTTCTCTACATTTATGATTCAGCAACCCTCCTCTAGATTATAAATATGGAATATAACATCAAACGGAACTGTGTGTGTAAAAAAAGGAAAAGGGGAGGAAGCTCTGTTTTGCAAAGGTTTACGTTGCAAACTTAGAGCTGAATCTTCCCCATCCTTTATTATTTACAAAGTGAACTGAATAATGCTGAGGACTTGGAATTTAATTTAATTGGAAGTATAATTGTTCATATATTTTCAGTTGGAAGGAAGGAGTGTGCGAACTGCCAAGGAACTGAAAAGGTTCTTTATTGAGTCATCTGCAGTTCTACAGACCACTCTTTTTCCCAGGCTGAGAGGGAAAATGGTGACAACAGTTTATTTACTGGGACAGAGTGACTTTTGCAGCTGTTGTTAAAGTTGCAAAACAACAAAGCACAGAACGGAGTGACGGAGAAATTTCTGGAACAACAATGGAATATCAGCTCCGCCCAAGGCATGACAGATAAAAGCAACAACTGGGGGAAAGAAAGACATAACATATTTCAAGGACAGGAAGAAACACCACAGACAGAATAATTGCCACACACAGGAAGAACAAGGATGTAGTTTGAGTAGTTGTAGTTTTATAAATCTCTTAATGTGTCAACATGAATAGAAGTTATTAATATTGCAGTTGTTGTATGAGGGATTGTTATTATGACCAAAATATAATTGAAATTAATAAGATTTGGAACAGAGAAATAAAGAAAATCATTAAACCATCGAATCTAGCACATTGGGGGGACTTTATCTAAATTATATAATTCGGCATAAGAAACAACTGGTATTAATAATTGTATTATAAATTGGCACTGTTATAATGAGGCTATTATTGGACTGCAATTGAAAACTAATAACAATTATTATAAAAATAAATAAATAAAATGTTATGGGATTTCAGAGGGAAGTTGCAGGATATTGGAAACAAAGCCTGAAAACCTATGCAGTATTGAAAGTGGGATTGTGTATGATCACCCCAATAATCATAAACAAAAATAAAATGAATGCCCAAGAACAAGAACATCTGAGGGGCCCTTAGGTTATATTGGATTGCAGCCTATGTTAGATGGTGGAAGGCAGGGACAGAGGAGGGAAATTAATTTTGCAAGGAATGGAGCTCCAAAATCTAGCTACAATGAAGGTCCTCTGCTGCATCCCAAGGACTATGCTGAATCCCAAGGAATGCTCAGTCAGCATTCAAACAAGAGCCTCCCCACTTGAACTTATATGACAGGGAGGGTTTTGCTTGTTGTTGCTGTGTGTGTGTGTGTGTGTGTGTGTGTGTGTGATAAGAAATCTACTACATGTAAACCATATACTACCATATGTGTAGCATGGGGGCTTGGAAGGGGTGTGGCCTCAGAAGAGTCCTGACGGGCAGAGATAGAAGTATTTGGCCACTGGTCTGAGGTTTCCCCACTCTTTGGTTTTGCTGCAAGACACTAACACGACTATTGAACATTCTAATGAAATAATGGCTATAGCAACATAGCAATACACTACGAAAAGCTGCATTAGAGTCCATATGAACTATGTAACCTCTGCAAGAACTGTGGGGAATGCCAAGAGAAAAGGGAGGACAAACACTGTGTTTGGTTCTGTCCTGAATTCAGCATGAGGCAGGTCAGAAAGGCAGATTCCGTAGAGAAATATGATGAGGCAAAATTCTGAAGCATCCCTAAAATTTCAAGTATCTTTTCTTACGATATAAAATATATACAAAAATGAAGTGACACAGGGTGATAATCCCCCCCCCCCCCGAAGGATTAACAGAGTGCAGTAATCCCTTCCATTTATAGAGATGGAAGGAATTATCTGGCTTGTGGTCTCCGTTTCAGTTTCATTGATCAGAAAACTATAGGTTAGGACAGTATTACTTTAAAGAGACTGTTGACCTCTCCAGCATATTCCATTTTGCTATCATTATTACATTATTAAATAACCCAACGAGAGCGGAGAATGACACAAAATCATTACATAGTAACAAAGTGCAGCTCGGTTATGATTGTTTTAAAGGTTCCAGGCAGGGATTCTGAATTATTTATACTGCAATTATATTCACAGCAAACGAAGGAGAGACAAGTCATTTTGTGGCCAAAGATGAGCATTTAATGCAAATGAAAGCAAGGAGGGAACCAGAAAGAGGACATGTAAACATTTGTGCATGGCAGCCACAACAGGCTGGAATGAAAGAGAAATGACATGTTGGTTTCCTTTTTATGTGAAAATGTTGCCTTTTAGAATTTGGGATGTGGCTGCAGAGACCAAGTGCAGAGTGTGTATTAGAACATAGACTTTAGACTGGGGGATTCAGTCTTTTGCAGAATTTCTTCAGTAATGTGTTTGTATGAAGTATTATTATTATTATTATTATTATTATTATTATTATTATTATTATTATTATACTACCCTTTATCAAAAGGTACTACTACTATTGGTGCATTTCTTTTAAATATTCTTGTTGTTTAGTCGTGTCCCACTCTTCGTGACCCCATGGACCAGAGCACGCCAGGCACTCCTGTCTTCCACTGCCTCCCGCAGTGTGGTCATACTCATGCTGGTAGATTCGAGAACACTGTCCAACCATCTCGTCCTCTGTCGTCCCCTTCTCCTTGGGCCCTCCATCTTTCCCAAAATCAGGGTCTTTTCCAGGGAGTCTTCTCTTCTCATGAGATGGCCAAAGTATTGGAGCCTCAGCTTCAGGATCTGTCCTTCCAGTGAGCACTCAGGGCTGATTTCCTTAAGAATGGAGAGGTTTGATCTTCTTGCAGTCCATGGGACTCTCAAGAGTCTCCTCCAGCACCATAATTCAAAAGCATCAATTCTTTTTTTTTTTTTTAAATAAATTTTTATTAATTTTCCAACACATATTAAATAACAATACAAGACAATACAAAAACAAACACACATATAAACATGTATAATTTCTTAACCTTCTTTTCCTTAAACCTTCTTTCAACGACTTCCCCATACCTCCTTTTTCTGCATCCTTGTTTTAAATTTTTCCAGCAACCTCTAATTTTATTTACTTATGGCACTTCCTTTAAATCCTTTTTCCCATATCCAATTGTTTATCGCTGCAATTCTATTTTGCATTACTCAAAACATTTTAGCACTCATTAATTTTACAACAGTTCTTAAGGTAAACTTTGAATTTCTTCCAGTCTTCTTCCACCGTCTCTTTCCCTTGGTCTCGGATTCTGCCGGTCATCTCAGCCAGTCCCATGTAATCAATCACCTTCGTCTGCCATTCTTCCAGTGTGGGTAGTTCTTGTGTCTTCCAGTACTTTGCTAAAAGTACTCTTGCTGCTGTTGTCGCATACATAAAAAACATCCTATCTTTCTTTGACACCAATTGGCCTACCATGCCCAAGAGAAAGGCCTCTGGTTTCTTCACGAAAGTGCATTTAAGCACCTTTTTCATTTCATTATAGATCCTTTCCCAGAAAGCCTTAATCTTTGGGCATGTCCACCAAAGGTGATAAAAAGTACCTTCAGTTTCATTACATTTCCAACATTTGTTATTGGGCAAATGGTAAATTTTTGCAAGCTTGACTGGGGTCATGTACCACCTATAAATCATTTTCATAATATTCTCTCTTAAGGCATTACATGCCGTAAACTTTATACCGGTGGTCCATAACTGTTCCCAGTCTGCAAACATAATGTCATGTCCAATGTCCTGTGCCCATTTAATCATAGCTGATTTAACCATCTCATCCTGTGTATTCCATTTCAACAGCAAGTTATACATTCTTGACAGATTCTTAGTACTGGATTCCAAAAGCTCTGTTTCTAATTTCGACCTTTCCACCTGAAAGCCGATTTTCCTGTCCTGTTTAAAAACTTCATTTATCTGGTAATAATGGAGCCAATCTCTTACTTTGGACTTCAATTTCTCATAACTTTGCAATTTAACTTTTCCCTCCTCATACTCTATAATTTCCCAATATTTCGGCCATTTAGATTCCATGTTTAATTTTTTCACTTCCTTAGCTTCCATCGGTGACAACCACCTGGGTGTTTTATTTTCCAACAAGTCTTTATATCTAATCCATACATTATATAGGGCTTTTCTAACAATATGATTTTTGAAACCTTGGTGGATCTTGACCTTGTCGTACCATATATATGCATGCCAGCCAAATCTATTATTAAACCCTTCCAAATCCAAAATGTCTGTATTTTCAAGAAGCAGCCAGTTTTTCAGCCAGCAAAAAGCCGCTGATTCATAGTACAATTTTAAGTCCGGCAGGGCAAACCCCCCTCTTTCTTTTACGTCAGTTAGTATCTTAAATTTTATTCTGGGCTTTTTGCCCTGCCAGACAAATCTAGATATATCTTTTTGCCACCTCTTGAAACAATCCATTTTGTCCACAATCTGCAATGTTTGAAACAAAAATAACATTCTCGGCAAGACATTCATCTTAATAACAGCAATTCGGCCTAACAAGGAAAGTCTCAAACTTGACCATATTTCTAAATCTTTTTTCACTTCTGCCCAACATTTCTCATAGTTATCTTTGAATAGATTCACATTCTTAGATGTCAGATTTATCCCCAGGTATTTCACCTTCTTTGCTATCAATAAACCAGTATCATTCTGGAATTTCTCTCTTTCTGCACTTGTTAAATTTTTATCCAATACTTTCGTTTTCTGTTTATTCAGCTTAAAGCCTGCTACTTGACCAAATACTTGTATTAACTCTAAAACTCTTCTCGTACTAGTGTCTGGCTCTTGTAAAGTTAAAACTAGGTCATCTGCAAATGCTCTCAGTTTGTACTGTTTAGCTCCGACCTGAACCCCTTTAACCAGCTGGTCCCCTCTAATCATGTTTAATAAAACCTCCAGGACTGATATAAAAAGCAGTGGGGATATTGGGCACCCCTGTCGTGTCCCTTTTTCAATAGCAAATTCTTCTGTAACCACATTATTTACAATCAACTTTGCTTTTTGTTCAGAGTAAATCGCACTTATACCATTCTCAAAACCTTGGCCTACCCCCATCCCTTGGAGATTCTTTTTCATAAAACTCCAAGAAATATTGTCAAAGGCTTTCTCCGCATCCACAAATATTAGTACTGCCTTAGTGTTAATATTAACTTCCAGTAACTCCATAATGTCTATTATATTTCTCACATTCTCTGACAAATGTCTTCCTGGAAGAAAGCCCGCTTGGTCTTTATGAATCTCCCCCACCAAAACTCTTTTCAATCTTTTTGCTAAAATGTCTGCAAAAATTTTGTAATCCACATTGAGTAATGATATAGGGCGGTAGTTCTTGACCTGGTTCTTCTCAGTCTCTGACTTTGGTATAAGTGTGATATAAGCTTCTTTCCACGATTCAGGTGCCTTTTTCCCCTCTAAAATTTCATTACAGACCTCCTTCAACGGTTGTATAAGCCATTCTTTCAAAGCTTTGTAGTATCTGGAGGTTAGTCCATCAGGTCCTGGAGATTTTCCCAATTGCATACTTTGAATGGCTCCCTCAATCTCTTGATCAGTAATCTTCTGGTTTAAAATCGCTTTACTTTGTTCAGAGATTTTTTGTAATCCATATTTTTTAAGAAATTCCTCTATTTCTTTTTCGTTCACCGGCCCTTGTGCATAAAGTCTCCTGAAATAACTCTGAAAACAGTTTCTAATCTCATTTGGTTTATAAATGTTCTTTCCTTCCACTTCTAGGTTTGTAACTGTATTCTGTTTTTGTCTCTTCTTCAATTGCCATGCCAGAAGTTTCCCACATTTATCAGCCGATTCAAATGACCTTTGTCTCATTTGTTTTATTTTCCATTCTATCTCTTGGTTCATCAAGTCCATATATTGTCTCTGGTAAAACTTAATTTCTCTCAAAATTTCATGTGACTTTGGTTTAGATCTCAATTTCTTTTCCCCTTCTTTTATCTTTTCCATGATCTTATCCTTCTTCTCATTATGTCTCTTCCTTTTTATAGAATTCTGTTGTATTAAAAATCCTCGCATGACGGCTTTACTTGCGTCCCAAATTACTCTTTTTTCCACTTGTGTTCTCAGATTTATCTCAAAGTAGTCCTTCAATGCCTTCTGGGCCTTTTTATACACCTCTTCATCTCTAAATAGGGAGTCATTCATCCTCCATCTAAAGGATCCAGCTGTTGTTGTGTTCATTTCCATCTTTACGGCGTTATGGTCAGAGCAAGTCTTTGGGCAGATTTCTACTTTCTTTATCTTAGATGCCATTCCACTAGTTACCCAGATTTGGTCAATTCGAGTCCAGGTCATTTTTGCCTCAGAAAAGAAAGTTCCCTCTCTCTCAAGAGGATTCCTTGTTCTCCAAATGTCAATCAGGTTCATGTTGTCAGTCATTTCAAAAAAGGTCTTAGGTAGTCTCCCATCTTTGGAGACCACCTGTCTTTGTGCTTTGTCCATATTCGTAGAGACCACTCCATTCATGTCTCCCATTAAGATTACATTATAATCCAAATAGTCCATTAATGTCTCATGCAATTTCTTAAAGAATTCTGACTTCCCTTCATTCGGTGCATAAACTCCTATAATCAATAGTTTTTCTCCTTGAACTTGAATTTCAATTGCCAAATACCTTCCTTGTTCATCTTTAAATACAAATTTAGGAACCAACTTTTCCTTTGCATAAATCACCACGCCTCTTTTCTTCACTTTGTCCGATGAAACAAATTCTTGTCCTAATCTTTTGTTAATAAGTAGTTTTCGGTGAACTCTGGTCACATGAGTTTCTTGTAAACAAATCAAGTCCAATTGTTCTTTTTTCAAAATATGAAAAACCTCACGTCTTTTTCTAGGGAGGTTCAGTCCATTACAATTCCAGCTTAGCATTTGCAGAGACATCTTGTTATTTATTTAGTTACTCCCCCAGCTGCTCCCAGCAAGTCTTCTTCTGTTGGTGTTTTGATCCCGAAGGATAGGTTTGAGATGTCTGGTACTTCTGTTAGGTCCGTAGGTTCCACCGTTCCCTTCAAAAGGTCCTCCTGATTCCTTGCCAGAAATTGTTCTTTATCTTGCACTGATTTTATCTTAATTTTCTTTCCCTTATAGTTGAAAGACAGGCCTTGTGGAAACTCCCACCTGAATAGTATGTTGTTTTTTCTTAATAAGGTGACCAAATCCTTGTAGTAGGTCCTCACTTCCAGGATGTATTTAGGAATGTCTTTAAAAATCTGCACACGAAAATCTTGAATCTCAAGGGGTCTTTGAAAATGTAAGTTTAATATCTTATCTCTCTCTTCCTGGGATCTCAGGGTTATCAAACAGTCTCTTGGACTCTTTCTGTTTTGTCTCCTGCCCAATCTAAAAGCAGTTATTATTTTAAATTCCTCTTCTTTCAAGTCGTCCTGCCAAAATTCCAGAAATTCTTTTGTAAGAAATTCTATCAGATTGTCTTTTTCATTTTCTGGAATTGATCTCAATCTCAAATTTCTATTTTTCCTCTGTAATTCCATTAAAGAGAGGGCCGCCTCATGTTCATCCAGCTTTCTACTGACCGGTACCAATTTTTCCTGTACATTTTCTACAGAATTTTTTGCCTCTTCTGCAGAAGTTTTAGCCTCCTCCGCAATTTTTCTAATTATTTCATTTTCTTTAACTAATTTATTTATTGTCTCTGTATTTAAATCCAATTTTGTTGACAGCTCAGACAGCTGTTTGGAATTTTCAGTGCTCTGCTTTGTGAGCGCTTCCAAAGATTCATTTATTTTTACTAATGCCCTTGTCACTGTCACTGTATCCATAGAGGAAGTTGCAGCAGCTGCAGCTGGATTTGAAATTGACCCCCTTCTTTTAAGTTCAACTTTACTCTTAGCTCTTGTTATTATTCTCTCTTCTGTTGGGCCACTCATCCCAAGGTCGTTCCCACGGGAATTACTTTCAGTTGGAAAATTCCACAAGTCTATTCCTTGCAATAAAGGTAATAACAATTTCCCTGCAGCCTCTAGAGGGAGCAGTCCAAAGTTCCTATTGCAAAACAGCAGAAGCTCCTTTCAAAGGCAACAAAAGTAATAACCAATTGTTAATTGTATCCAAATAATGGCAAATTGTAACTTTCCAGAGTGCCAGACTTGCCACCAATAAAGTCTTAACTTGTTATAAATGGGCAAAGCACCAACTCTGTAACTTTGTAGCAACCTCCAGTGACAGCTCTCAGTCCCGGTGACTCACTTTCCAGGCAGCCCTCCCCAAGGGCTCAAGACGGCAGAAATTTCCCCTTCTATGCTTTCTCCATGCAGGAAAAATAAATCAAAAGTCTTCCCCCCCTGCTCCTGCCTGCTAAAAGGGGGGGATTAGGTCCAATGTTTGAGTCCGTCAATTTTTAAAGCTGCTTCCTGTCAAATTGCAGCCTCCTGTTTCGTTGCTTTGCTTACATGCAGTCCGAGGAAGGCAGACTTCCTTATTTTTTGCCTTCTCCGTTTTCAGCCAATTTCTATGTTTCCTTTTTAAAATTTTGTTCCTTCTTACTCACGGATAATCCAATTACGTTCCGAATGTCAGGAAGAAATCGACGCTCTCCGTCAAATGGCAGCACGGCTTCACTTCGCGGGCTGGGTAGCGGCTCTCAGTACCGCGCTCCCCGATGCCGCTCCGGAGCCTTTAAAAAGACTCCTTTGCAGTGAGGGGGGGCGCTTAAGGTACCCACCGAGCCTCCTTGCTCCCAGGCTTCTGCGCCTGAGATTTTAGGGGTCCCCGCTTCGCCGTAGCGGTCAGACCCGAACTCGCGAAGCAGCCTCCCAGAGCGGAGCTCAGCAGGAGGCAGCCATTAGACGCTGGCGCCGACCGGAAGTCTCCAAAAGCATCAATTCTTCGGCAATCAGCCTTCTTTATGGTCCAGCTCTCACTTCCATACATCACTACTGGGAAAACCATGGCTTTAACTATGGCTTTAAATATAGCAAACAACAAATAAAAAGGGCCTCAGTGGTAGAGCATCTGTTTTAATGTAAAATGTTCCATGTGCAATCTCAATTCTCTGGGAGAGTATCTTTCCTGAAACCCTGGACTGCTGCAGCCCATCAGTGTAGATGATACTGAACTAGACAGACCAATAGTCTGACTTGGTATAAGGCAGCTCCCTATGTTCCTGTGTGGTATAGTGTTCAGGGTTTGGACTAGGAACTGGGAGACCAGTGTTCAAAAAGGTTAAAGAACTAAGCAAGATAGAATTAGCAAAAGAAAATGCCCATGACTAACCAAGGTTGTTTAGTGCAGGGAAGCCAACATGATATACCACCCACTTGCTGTCGGACAACTCCCATAATCTCTGTCTTGGCCATGTTGACTGCGTCTGATGGGAGTTGTTGGCTACCCATAACCTGGAACATCGCTTTCCTACTGTCACTCAGGAAGAAGACACAGCAAAGAAAAGAAAGTTGCTGTGTTGTCATATAGAGGAAGGACGGTATCAAGGATTTGTAATGAGGTTCAAAATGGTGAAGTCTACCATATCAAAACTTGGTTTGTGAAACTGTATAAAACTGGAAGGGGAAAAGATTGGAAGATAAATGGACCTCATTAGGACTTGGCTAGGTGCAGGTCAAGCCAGTATGCGGGGAAAGAGAAAGACAGTCTGAAAAGGCACTTAAGTGGCCTAAGTTAATGTGGCTGTTTTAGCTTTTTCCTACTTTTAGCTGTTTTTAGTTATCTTCCTTTGCTGGTATTTTAAAAAGTATGTGTGTGTTTTACCAATGGCTTTTTAAAGAATTTATTTGTAATTTTCTTTGAACTGCACTGCTATGAGCACAGATGAAGGTTGAATCTTCTAAATGAATGAAATGAGCACTAAAACGCCAGCATTTGTGTTAGCAGTTAACTGTTTTACCAAAGGTGTCCAAAGGTTGGCGAGTCTCTTTGTGTGACATGTTTGTGATTCAGGAAACAAAATAATGAATCAGATACAGTGGTACCTTGGGTTAAGTACTTAATTTGTTCCGGAGGTCCGTACTTAACCTGAAACTGTTCTTAACCTGAAGCACCACTTTAGCTAATGGGGCCTCCTGCTGCTACCGTGCCACCGGAGCCTGATTTCTGTTCTCATCCTGAAGCAAAGTTCTTAACCTGAAGCACTATTTCTGGGTTAGCGGAGTCCGTAACCTGAAGCGTATGTAACCCGAGGTACTACTGTATTCTCAGGAGCATATTTGAGGAACTAAATATATAGCTGCACCACAGCAATGGAGAAAGCTGCAGTTCCTAATAAACCAAAGGCAATATTCCTTTATTTAGGACCAAGGATGTCTGTAGCCAAGAAAATGTATGCAAGGGATGCCAATAACCCATAGGAATTATGCTGCTCTCATCTTTATTTATTAAATTTATATCCCACCTTTCCTCCCAAAGGAGCCCAGGATGGCAGTAATAAAACTCACCACTGAAGAAACATCTAAAAACAATACCGATGCAGCAAAAAAATGAGGAAGATCTCTTCCTAAACGTCTTGTTGAAAAAGTAAGCTCTTCTTCATAAGGGAAAATGAATTTATAAAGGGTGATGATCATGTGTTCCTTACAATGAACAAGGCACTTCAAGATGATTACTCTCATTATTAAATGCCAGCACCTACTAAAATATAAATAAAGTGGTGGGGTACAGAGGCACACTGCACATCAAGAATTAGCTCTCAACCTGTTTTCGTAATAACACAAAGTAAAATTTTTATAATACAATGCAGATTTTATTTCTGAAGGAAGCAGCTTGGGGTGTGTGATTTACAGAGGCAACCTCACCGAGCTCAGTGTTCATTCTGTGCACCGTGAGTTCCTTTCAGGAAGCAAATAATATTTTATGTTATCAAACAGTCATAAAACAGGCCATCATAAACCTAACTGGCACTGTTAGCTAATCAGAATCATTCTTCCATGGATTACATTTTCAGATAATGCTACAGTAAATGGCATGTTTTATTGCTTTTGTATCTCGGCAGATATCCTTCCCTCTGTGATGCACTAAAAGGAGCCATAAATACTCCTTGCAGAAACAAGCCGGTAATGTGAAAGGGTTGTACCCTCCTCCATATGTTAAATATTGAATTTATTTTTATCATTGGATCAAAAAGCAAAAGCTGAAAAAAACCAAACCCAAGCCACACAGTTAAATAAATAAATAAGAAACACAGGCCAAGAATAGTTCTTTGCCAGGTATGTTAACAAATCTGGGCTTAGTTCAAAGATGCCTGTGCACAAAACAGCACTGCATGCAACTAGTAGCAAGCATGGTACTCTGATGAAGTGGGGGAATGTTCCATTGCATAAAGATTGCCACTAGCTAGTTCAGAAAGACCAGCGACCCAGACCATCAACAGGGATGTGTTCATTCCTACCAGCTACACTTTAGTGGCTAGGTTCATCTCTTGATGCAAATTAGAATGCACACCTGCAGCTAGGTCTCGTTAGTGCCGAATGTGACTAATTCCATGTGATCAGTGCTTTTTCAGGGAGTACAGTGGTACCTCGGGTTAAGAACTTAATTCGTTCTGGAGGTCCGTTCTTAACCTGAAACTGTTCTTAACCTGAGGTACCACTTTAGCTAATGGGGCCTCCTGCTGCTGCCGCACTGTCGGAGCACAATTTCTGTTCTCATCCCGAAGCAAAGTTCTTAACCTGAAGCACTATTTCTGGGTTAGCGGAGTCTGTAACCTGAAGCGTATGTAACCTGAAGTGTATATAACCCGAGGTACCACTGTACTCAAGGGTACACAGTCCTGGGACCTCTTTTTAGTTGTTAAAAAGTGTGGCACTTACTGTAACAACTTCATGGTGAGTATCAGCATCTATTTTTCTAGAAAAAAAGCACTGCATGTGATTAAAGCTCATCACCCCCTCTCTCTGTCTTTTGTGTCCTCCCACAGAAGAAAATATGAACCGGGCAAACCATTTGAGGGATTTCAAGGGAAGCCTTGAGGAATATTCCAGGGAAGAGCTCATATCTCCAGGAGATAGATTTGCAGCAGAGTCAACGCTCATTTTAGCAGATCAGACTGTTTCTGGTCTGTCAGTTTTTCATGTGTTCATTTATAAGCCCATTCTCTTCCATTTTTGCATTAATGTGCATTAATGTGCATTTTGCATTAATGTGCAACAAATGTGTACCTAAATGTGCATTTAAATATGTAGGGTGGGATTGACCTAACCAGCCCGGTCAGTAGAAGCCCCATGCAAGGACTTCCATGTGAGCAATGGGGCTTTCCCAATTTTCCTCTGCCACATGCATCCCCTGTTCCCCCCGAAGGTAGAAATTAGTATTGAGATCAAGGGAAAAGCCAAAACGCACCAAGTTCCCATGGAAAAAGCAGCTGAGGTCTCTTATTCCTCATTTCCTTCACCCATGGAAAACAGGGAAGGTACAAGAGATGCAGCATGATGGGAAAGTTGCTGACAGGAGCTTCTGCTCTGTCTATCATTTGTATGCATCCAACCATTCCTATTCACAAGTGGAGCTTGAAGCATTTTTTAAAATGTGGTAAACAGGAGCTATGCTAAATCTGAGGGGAATCTTCAGAGGAACGGCTGTAGCTCTGTGACATTGCTTTGTGTGCAGAAGGTCCCTGGTTCAATCCCTGGCCTCTCCAGGTACGGTTGGGAATGCCCCATAGTTGAAACCTGAAGAGTAGCTTCCAGTCACTGCAGACCAGAAGTGGGGAACTTCAGACCTGGGCACCAAATATGGCCCTCCAAACCTCTCTCAAGCCCTCAGAATGCTTCTCAGGTCTTGCCCCTCCTTGGCCCTGCTTCACACCCACCCATGTTGTTTTTATCTGACTGGAATGCATCCTTCAACTCTTGCTTATCCAAATGAACAATAGAGAAGGTTGTGTACAGCTTATTGTACACAGGTAAAATTTATATTGGTCAACTCACCACTGGCTTGTGGTTCTCAGAAAGTTGACCAGAAATGAATGTGGCACTAAGACAGAAAAAAGGTAGACAATATCAACCAACTGAGCAATATCAATCAAGTCTCAAACTCGGTGTAAGGCAGCATCCTATGTTCCCATCTCGCTTATCCAGTTGTGGGGAACCTTTGGTCCTCCAGATGTTGCTAAACTACAACTCCCTTCAGTCCCAGCAACCATGGCCACACCTGCACTTCTGCTTCTCATGCTGGCCTGCTGTTTAAGTTTCATATCACAGACTCATGCAGCACTCTGATATAATCTTACATTAATGGAGTCTGCAAGCATCACAAGACGACTGGCAACACCAGCCCCACTATGTGGGAATCCCTTGCAGACAACAACAATGAACAAGTTGTGTATCCACAGCAGTGACCAGATGAGAAATGACTGTTGGGAGGAGCACAGAGAGAAGAAACACCATGGAGCACCTGCAGCAGCACAACTGGACACCCTTCATCTGCCCCAGTTGCAACAAAACATATCTCTCCCATATTTGTCTCTACAGCCCCAGCAGGCACTGCAACCTGCCAACAGTTTGACCTCACCCCAAAGTCACACCCTTCCAATGTCTCCCAAGATGGCTGCCAACTGAGCAAGTAGGAGGGGGTGAGTTCTCCCTGTCTAAAACATGTGGATTCATTTTTCCTGTAGAACACTTTGGACAACCCAGAATTTGACATCTCTTTGCAAATTCCCTTTAAAACATTATAAATCCTGAACTGGTGCCGACATTTTCTGTACTGTCAAATTATGTTTAATACATTATTAGGCCCTTTCCTAACTCTACAGTTTCATTCTAATAAATGTCAAGGCATCCAATTACTAGAAATTTAAATATTTGTACAAAGATGTGTTTTTTTTTTATATATATATATAACATGAGCACACAGTGAAGGTAGCTGAGCAGCTCTGTAATTAAAGAAGCCAAGATAAGTCACTTGAGGCAATAATTCACAGTGAAGTAATAAAGCTGATTTTTCCTCTTATCAAATCTTTGTTCATTCCCTTAAAAAAAAAAATACCCTGCATCCTTTTGACCACTTGGAAATAATTATTAGCTTCTCAAGTACACACATGAGGATCAGTAACGGGCTTTGGGCAATGTTAAATTCTAGGGGAGAAGCAAACCTATTTAGTGTCATTGCATCACAGTAGTAACTAGCTCATCTTTTCCTTTCCTCATTCGGTTCTCGCAGCCATATATCCCCTTGATTAACAGCAAACTGCCTTATTCCCAGTGATAGCAATGAAGAGAGTAATGGTGTAGCTGTGGAAGATTGACTGTGCGAAGAATAGTGGAACAGGTTCAGAGCCTGCTATGCTCCTGCTGCACTATATAATCTCTAAACTGGTTATGATTCCATGCACTTAAGTCCATGAGTCCAAGAAATAAATAAATGCTATCCTTCCCATGCATCAAATCATGTGGCACTTTAAAGGGTAGTGGGTGGAACTGGACTAAAAGAATCTTTGCCCTTACCACATTCTCCCTTACCACGTTTTTTGAGATCATTCGTTCCTTGACTTCAGATCTTCAAGCTCAAGTATGGGATAATTGCAAGCCCTATATGTACATTTGGTGCAAGAATTCAGAGATTAGTGTTTTTCTAACTCTGGCTTTATAGGGCATGGCCCCTGGCACCCCAGTAAACAACATACCCAAAAACATTAATTACTACAAAGAGTTTGCTCCCTGCAGATGAAAAAACTGTTCCAGGTAGGCATGTTACCCTCATGCATAGATTGGTCTCTCCAAATGTGGAAGAAGCTTGCCCCATCCATGTTAATGACTGGGATAGCTTGTTATGCCAATACTGATTTCTGCTTACGGAGTTTGCCTGGGCAGATTGAAAGTTGGTTCAGACCTATTCTTTTATCCATGGTCGCAAATTGCTGGCCATCTGCACATCCTGCTTTTCATTAGCCTTTGATAACCTCTCTGCACCACCTTTGCCATGAAATTGCATGCCTGTGCATGTGCAGATATATGAATGTACTCTCTCCACCCAATCTGGAGGACAAGAAGAAGAGTTTGGATTTGATATCCCGCTTTATCACTACCCTAAGGAGTCTCAAAGCGGCTAACAATCTCTTTTCCCTTCCTCTCCCACAACAAACACTCTGTGAGGTGAGCCCTGATCGTTCAACATTCCAAATCAAGATAGAAAATCTAGAATCATCTAATTGTACAAATGAGGGCTCCTCATCTGAATATTCTGCTAAACCGAATTTTCTGCTAAAGTAGATATTGTTAGACTCCAGCTCCTATCAGCTCCAGCTGCCATGGCCAAGGATAAGGGGAGTGGTAATCCAGCAAGTTCCCCAGCCCATGCAGATTTATGGGTCAGGAGCAGAGGTGGCAGTACACTGTACGCATGAAGGGATAATGCATAAATAGGGCTCTTTTCATGGTGATCATTGATCAGCTGTTAAATTTAACTATAATTAAATTTCCCAAGCCTTTTAAAGTCACACACATATTTTTCTTGAAAAAATAGCATCTTAGTACATACCATGCACATCATGATACAGTTTATATATGATTTAACCTAAAGTCAATATTCAAGTGCATAAATGAGAATACATAAACAGGAACATATTGATGAAAACACAGTATCAAAATAGAATATTATGTATTAAAAGTTATACTCATCAGCTCCCACTTTTTTCCAAATAACTTTCTCAATATTGTGAACCCATAACCTGGTTTGGCATTGCTACACCAAATACAATTTACAATTAATTCATTTGATGATAAAGTTATCTTGTCGTGTTTGCCTTCCCTGATTGTGAGAGAAAGACACATATTGTCTCCTGGGATGTGCTCTCATTTTTATTTTATTTTTTTTGTTTGTTTGAGTGCTTAGCAGATTTTAGCTTCATAGCTGCTCCTAACAAATACAAGAGAGATACACATGCGCTTATTTGTGCTTCCCTTTCGGCATAGCTAAAGAGACAGGCAAAGCATAGAAAATTCTTTCTCTCGCACAGGTAACAGTAGTTACTATTTTGAAAGCTCAGACACTGATATTATTTTTTACTATTGATGGTGGTTTGCGTAACATTTCTTTCATGCACAGTACTACCACTTGCCAGTTTTATTTTTGTAACTGTTTTACAGCCACTGGAGAGATAATTGACATAGTTTGATCATTTGCAACCATTTTGTTTAATGTTAAGGATTACTGAAAACAGAGAACATTTCAAGAATAGAAACTGAAGTACCTCATTTGGTATTTCCATTTGTAAATCTCCATTGTTGTTATTCTTATTTTTATCATTATTGTTTCTTACATTTCAAAATCACCTTTCATCTGACAATCACAAGGCAGTTTACAATATAAAAACACAAAAATACATAGCATAATAACAAACAAAAACAATATTCCCACACAGTTTAAAAGGCCATAGGTGGTTTAATTAGCCAAAGACCCGGGAGAAGAGGAATGTTTTTGCCAGGCACCTAAAGACATGTAATGAAGACTCCAGGTGAGTTCTTTGGGGAGAGCATTCCTCAAGTAGGGAGTCACTGCAGAAAAGGCCCAATCTTGTGTTGCCACCCTCTGGACTTCTTGTGGAGGAGGCACATGAAGAAGGGCCTCAGATGATGACAGGGTCTGGATTGGTTCATATGGAGAGGCAGTCCTTGAATTATACTGCTGTCCTGAGCCATTTAAGGCTTTATAGGTCAAAACCAGCACTTAGGGCCCAGAAACTAATTGGCAACCAGTGCAGTTGGGCCAGGATTGGCATTATATACTCAAACCATCTTACCTCAGTGAGCAACCTGGCTTCTGATGTTGGTTTCGTCACCTCCTTTGGGCTAGACTGTAAAAGGCAACACATTACCCAAAAAAGCTCTGCTGGATGGCACCATGAGGATGCAATGCAGAGAGCAAAGTATGCCTTCTTTGCTGCCTTCGCTACCACTAGGTAGGCTCGATGATGAGTCCTTACCAGTGTTTGATTGCATTCGACTGGAGTTTTCCCCCACTTGTGTTTGAGCCAAACTGAGGCACCCATGCAGACTATTAGTGAAAATAGTGAATATACATTACAATATGTAATGTAGTAGCACAGTTTTATGAAGTTAACTGAAATATTTTGGAACCATTTGTTTTTAGGTGTAGGATTCTGAATAACATTTGTTCTTCCTAGAAAAAAGATTATTTCAGTCGAACCATATTAACATATTCTTTTTAACTTAATAGTGTATAATTAGTATTAAATAAATCAGCACTTATTGTGGATTCCCAAATAAGTACTAGGTTGTTTGATTCATTTGAGTGTTCTTGATGGTTGGTCATTTCTCTTACTAATAATTAGAAAGAAAGAAAAAACCCAAGTTTTCCAATTCTGGGTAGACTAGCATTTAAGTAGTTAAGAAATATTCTATATACCAAAATTGTGATTTTGGTATGGGATGGAGGGAGAGAATGATTGATTGGAATACTCTTTGTTTGTGTTCTGTCCGCCTAATTCCCTGTGGATCTTTCTCAGGAGAAGAAAAATAGGAACAAAGCCTATTCAAACCCTCATTTATTATCAAGGGAGAGAAAGTTGAACATTTTGAAGATTCTGTTCCATGCAACTTGGAGTACGATTGCTTCCTTTCTTTTTACATTTTGCCTTTCACAATTTGAATGCTGATGAAGTGCAACAATAAAGAAAAACAAACACATATTTTTGAACAACTGTTAGTGTAAGAAAAAACGCACATATAAAATAGGTAATTACTTGCATTTATCATTTTCTCAAGTAGATCTGCAGAAATTATTTGCCTTATATGGCTGTAATCAAAGGTGTGCATAGTATCTGTGCACAAGAACTGACTGTACCAGCAGGGTCTGTACAGGATCTGTAAAACAGAGTCTGGTATTCTTTCTATATCTGTATTCCATATCTATTCTAGCTTAATCATATGTTAGTTGCTGTGATAAGGAAGAATTTGGAATTATGGTGGCTGTGGTATTTCAAAGATACTGGGGGCAGGAGGCAACATTTTCAAAGCCTTTAGCGATCAACAATTCTGATTAGCTCAACCCTTTCCTTGTGATTATCCTTACCTGATTCTTGACTTTGTTACCCCCACAAGTTTGTTAACCAGGACATGCTCACCCCATACATTTAAAGTGCTATAATACAACAGTCAATGTTTTCCCCAAAGAAAGCTGCAGTTTGTTGAGGGTGCTGAGAGTTTTTAGGAGACCTCTATTCCCTTCCCAGAACCTACAGTTCTCAAGAGTTCCCTGTGAAGGTGGACTGATTGTTAAACCACTCTGGGAATTACAGTTCTGGGATCTCTTAACAACTCCCCTACATGCTGCTCCTTAGGTGAAAGGCTTCCCCTGTTGTTGCTTTCAGACTGTTACTGCAGTCTGCCAATGCTTGTCCATAGTTCCTTTGGAACAGCCTTCCCCAATCTAATGCCTTCCAAAGACCATTTTGGCTGAGGGTGATGGGAGTTGGACATCTGGAGAGAACCAGGTTGTGGAAAGCTGATTTAGAGAGAGAGAGAATTTGTCTCATGTACAATTTATAAGCAACTTTAGAATTAAGGATGCCAGCCAAATAAAGTAGATTATCCTTCATGTATCTAACAGCCTCATCTTGAGTAGTCTATTTGGCATGCTTTAACCAATAATGCAGCAGTGTCAGCTCATAACAAACCACCTGGAATGTTTCTCTGTACTGCTAGCAATTTTCTTAACAATTAGGGACTGCCTCACTGTTCTCTGATATAAAGTTGTCAACTCTCCATGATTGCAGCTATATAACACTGGTGTTTCAATCTTGGTTCCATAAAATTTCAGGCTCCCTGTCCATGATGAACTTCATGTTCTAGTAAAGAAACCTAATATACCATTTATTGCCTGTTTTGCTATTACTGGAAGAAATGACTGAATCATAAAGGGCTCTTAGTTTAACTCTGTTCTGTGAGGCTGGACAGCCTCACACTCATCACACCCATCGGATCTTTGTAATCCAGGCCACAGTGTACAACTGCAGAAATCTATCTGACTTTAGGATAAATGCTCAGACAAAATACAGGAAACCACATTCTGGTGGAGAAGATAAGCTTTCCTCCTCGCAATACAGTCTGTCACCAATCTGGCTCATAGTTCTCCCACTATGCCACCTTGAATTATGGCACCTGTTGGAAAGAGGGGTAGAATGATCCCAATGGTTAAATATTGTCTTTTATACCAGGATCAAAAGCCACCAATCTGCTTCTGGTGCTACCCTTCTGAAACTAATGGAGCCATTTTTGCATATGAAAATTATAATGTGCTGGTAGAGTATTGGTACAGTGGAGAGGATAGAAATGGTCAAATAATGCTTTAGGCAGGTAGTGGGGAATCCATCACCTTCCAGTTGTTGCTGGACTACCTCTCATTCACTATGGCTTCCTCTCACGTATTCCACTGCCCTCCATGACATGCATGGAGATATTGGGGTGGCTTGAATGCACCCCCTCACCCTACATTCATGGACGTAGAGTTCACATGTTCAGGCAAATGCCTGAATGCACCTGCTGCATGTGAAGAAGTAATGCATTAATGTGCAGCCTATAAAACAGCTATAATCATAGGCATATAGTTCCCTGTGCTTCTTCATTCTCAGCATAAAGGACAGGGTACGCTTTCTGCCTACTGGTCTTTAGGACAGCCCATATTGACAAATGACACCATTTCTAGTGCTTTCTGCCAATAACGGTTGTCTTTCTTGATGCTCTCTTCTAATAATAATGACTATTTCTTAAAGAGAACAATTAATGAATGCCTCTGAACAACCTTTTAACAACTCAAAAAATGTGCTAAATTTATTGTTGTGTTGTTGTTTAGTCGTTTAGTCGTGTCTGACTCTTTGTGACCTCATGGACCAGAGCACGCCAGCCACTCCTGTCTTCCACTACCTCCCACAGTTTGGTCAGACTCACATTGGTAGCTTTGAGAACACTGTCCAACCATCTTGTCATCTGTCGCCCCTTCTCCTTGTGCCCTCAATCTTTCCCAACATCAGGGTCTTTTCCAGGGAGTCTTTTCTTCTCATGAGGTGGCCAAAGTATTGGAGCCTCAACTTCAGGATCTGTCCTTCCAGTGAGCACTCAGGGCTGATTTCCTTAAGAATGGATAGGTTTGATCTTCTTGCAGTCCATGGGATTCTCAAGAGTCTCCTCCAGCACCGTAATTCAAAAGCATCAAGTAGTCAACACTTATTACTGTAAAAAAAAATGTAAAACAACAACAACAACAAAATCTTTGCCAATGAGTTTATAGGCCAGCTAAGCTGCGTGTTTTATTGTGGCATAGACATTCTTCTTTCTTGTGCCAAATCTGTTTTACCTTTTTGGCTTTAGTCTACCACCCTGCTATATGCCATTCCAGTACAGGCAGCCATTCAACAATAAACTCCAGGTATGCCTAGGACCTGGAGAGCAATGAAACTTCACAAACTACAAAATCAGCTAATTGATAGGCAAGAGTGCAAGGTGTGTGTGTGTGTGTGTGTGTGTGTGTGTCTTTCTGTCTGTCTGTAGTCTTTTCCAGGCTGTCAGCCATCCGGGCACTGGACAGACCTGTGCCTGCAAAGTGGTGGTGTCATTTGCCTTCAGATCATACTCTTTGACCAGTTATGAGATGAGATAGAGTATTCACAGATTAGGTCCCCACCTCATCCTGACCTTGCTGAACACTTTGCCAAGCAAATTCCTGGTTGAGCCAATGAGAGCTCTTTCAGCACCAGTTCTTTCCATCTTCTCCAAAAGCATTCAAATGTGATTGGCCCTTTAAAATGCAGTGTGCTACACCAGCCCATGTGAAAATGGGCTGGGTTGCCATTCACCATGATGGCTGCTTCTCTCTCTCTCCTGTAAGAGCTGGTGATCTAAAACTGACCAATATGAGGAACATGGCATTGTTAGAATTTAATGAAATAGGCATCTGTTTAACTGGGAAATGTACAGTCTCAGATGATTGCAAATATCCCATGTTCTTATCTATTTGCTTTGAAATGCCTTTCAAATACCATACAAATACCATTCCAATAGCTTCCTCTGTGAGTCTGAAGACATGCCTCATGCATTATTTAAGTACAGGAAAGTACTGCTGAAGAAAGAAAAGGGGCTGCAAAGTGGCTTCGATCAAAAGCCCTCTTTTGTTGTTTTCTCCTCCAAGCACTGGAGGGGAAAAACTAATTTAAAAAATAAAAATAAAGTGCCAATCTCTTTGTTATCTCCATGGCTAGCATTCGTTACATGAGGACGTTTCATTCCGGTGACTGCCAGGAAAATGAAATACAGTTAAGAAATCCTGTGTGCGTGTCTCTCTGTGTATATATCAGACATTGAGATTTCTCAAAACTCAGAAAAAACAGGAATGGTATGCTAGACTAGCTTCCTGGCAAATTAATACAATGGACAGATGGTTTTTCATTATGTGTTATACAGAAATACAAGGCTTGTGACAGTGTGTTTGTATTGATGCTTATTCATCTGTGAGAGAGTAATTTTCAGGCTGCTTGTTTAGAGCACATTCTAAATCTTCCTCTGCATCTGCAGAACATCTGCCTAAACTAGGATTGTCAGTGTCAATATTTTATTTCTAGTAAGCGACAGGCTGTCTTAATGTCCTTCTGCAGCTAAAGAAATGAGTGTGAAAAGGAGGGTTTCAAGGCAAGGATCTGGGGTTCTCAAGCTAACTATGTTCTTTACATAATATGCACTGCAAAATATTTTTAAAAATTCCATAGTACTTGTTTTGTTTCTTGTAACATATGGACCAAACAAGTAGCAGAAGTGATCTTTCCCCATCCCCCACCCCCACAAGTGTGTATGCACATATAGAATGATTTATATTTTCATAGGCACTGGATGAAAGGGGAAAGGGAGGTCTGCTTATGAAACACATTTTACTATGGCTAAAAAATGTCCTCCCAAAAGATATTCACCTCACCCCATCACAGCTTACTTTTAAGCAAGCAACTTTTAAGCAAGACTTTTCTTTCCATGCAACCTTTGGGATACAGCTTTCTCATCTGATTTTCTGCCTGTTGCTACTCTTCACTTTTTCATTTTCATTTTTTGCTTATTTTCATATTTTTAAATATTGTCTTCATTTTTAAAAACAGTTGTATAAAACAATTGTACTTGTTGCTAAAAAAATAAAATAATGAAATATAAACACCAACAATTGGGAAACACTGGCCTGCGAGCACTCCAGCTGGACAACAGCCTTTACCAAAGGGGTCATGGACTTTGAAGATGCTTGAACTCAGGACAAAAGGGAGAAGAAGGCATGTTTGGCAAATCCTCACTGTGATCATTTCCCACTCGGAAACCTATGTCCCCACTGTGGAAGGACATGTGGATCCAGAATTGGCCTTCACAGTCATTTACAGACTCACTGTTAAGACCATGTTCAAGGAAGACAATCTTACTCGGCTACAAGTGATCGCCAAAGAAGAAGACTTGTTGCTGCATTGAGATATACATTCCAAAAATAAATAAATATCACCATCAGTAATACAGGACCACTCAGCAAGACACATGGTTCACTTTGTTAATCGTCATAAAGGACTACCCAGATATTACCCCAGCACCAGACTCAACTTCATTTCCAGCTTCATTGTTACTGTTTCTGGCAGTTCATTGCAATTACCATCGTAGTTACAGTTCTGGAGAGGCAGTGTGGTGTAAAGGTTAGTGTTTGATCATGACCTGAGACACCAGGGTTCAAATCACCACTCAGCCATGAATTTCACCGGGTGACCTTGGGCCAGACCCTGTCTCTCTCTCATGTAGCTCACAGGGTTGTTGGGATGATAAAACAGAGATGGTACAACTATGTACACCATCTTGAGCTCCTTCAAGGAAAAGGTGGTATAGCAATATAGTAAATACATACATTTGAAGAGAAGTGGTAAAATACTGGTCACTACTCTCCACCTTTCTATAGTGGACACAAACTAAACTTCACTGCTCCCTGTTCTCTTCACCTCAAGACTAGGACCAGTGAGGCAACACAGTGACATTGGAAGCTGCCTCATACTAAGACAGGCCACCGGTCCTTCTAGCTCAGTATTGTCCAGGGCGCCTTTGCAATGACTCAACAGGATTTCAGATAACGGTGTCTCTTCGTCATGCTTAGAGATGCCAGGGATTGAACTGTTGGCCTTCTGAATTTACAATACTTAAAATTCTGGACACAACCTTCAGCATCACTCAGATCCTTTCTTATGTCCAGTACAACGCATCAGCCAACCCCAAACGGGAGCTGCAGTATTGCTACTTGATCCCCAGTTTTTCCTGTGAATATGTAAACTCAAATAACACATCTCCCTCAATAATAAAACTTGTCTCTAGTAGCTTAAGTACTCATCAGCCCACTATAACTTCAGGTCACCATAGCCCTGGTTCAAATGCAAAGAGAGAGATCAATATGGCTAGCTGAAGTACATGAAAAAGTTTTAGTCAGGTGACTAAGGATGTTAGAGAATTCCAATGAAAGCAGATAAGGGAAGCAGAATAGACATTGCTTATTCGTCCAATGTCTGGAACAAAAATCAATTAGCAAATACAATTGGTGTTTGCTGTTGCTGCTTTCAGTCCACAGTCAAGATGTAATTGATTACATTTCCCTCCCAATCTGCATTGTTTCATTTGCATTGAAATGATTGGAGTAGACTAACATAACTACACCATAATTTACACAATGTAATTAATTATGTGACATACAACATTTTGCTGACAACAAGGTGAATAAGGTAGGTTTTGGTGGAAGACCATCTGAAGGCGAACAGAAACAATGCCGCATGTGACAAATACAAGTGATGACAAGCGATGACTTTTTACATCCCTACTGGTGACTGTTCCTAGAATGAGATATCATTATATATATATATATGAGAGATTTCAATTTTTAAAAACCACAAAAATAGAAGAATGGTGTGCTAGACTAGTTTTCTGGCAAACAAAAGCAACACACAGATGGTTTTTCATCATGTGTTATACAGATACAGGAAGCTTGCTGCAACGTGTGCCTCCACCCCACCTCCAGTACGGCTTCACAACATATTTGCTGAATGCTCCTGAGTTTCTCTGGAGTGTAGCCAATGCCTCCATCAAAAGAGGGGAAGATAAGAGATGATTCAAGCTTTTCTGAAACTGTGTTGGATTGCCAGTTGAAGGATTTTTAAAAAAATCAGTTGTCTGAAACACAAGCATGGTTCACATGACCATGTTCTGGGGTAAAAATGAGTGTGTGGTCCACCAGGGAGGAAATCTGCCTCTGAAGCAAAGCAGGTCTCAATCTGGATGGGTGAATTGCCTGGGAACTTTTGGGTTCCACAATGAAAGAAAGGCAGGATATAAATGTAGTAAACTAAATTAATGAATTTAACCAAATCTGCAAACATAGCTTATATTTGTAGAGCCATATGTTTATAGACCTTTTTCTACCACAGGGGTAAAATCCCCCTTCCCAATTGTACAGCCATATTCACAGAGCATTGCAACAAAATGGGAGTCCTTTTCCTTTTTCCTTTTCCTTTTTATTTCCACAAAATGTTCCAGATATTATCAGCTACCATTTCCTGTCCTAGAATGTCCCTGTGTCATGATATAGGATTGCTCTGAGAACCATTTTTAGGGGGAAAGAAACAGGGAAAGAAACATGTTGTCCAGCAGGTGAGATGACAGCCCTGTTTGCGAATACTCTTGGCTGGTAGACACCATTTTGATTTCACCAAAATGACCAGCTACCATTTCCTCCATCATTTTCTTTTCCCAATCCCCCTAAAATGTGAAAGATGGACAACATTTTCTCTTTTTCATTTGCCCAGAAACTCCTCCCAAATTTAGGAGGTTTGTATTTTTAATTGTACTTCCAATCCAGGATCACTTTGTTAACATCTTTGACTTAACTCATAAACCAGCATATTGGAAGTGGGGAGGATAAAGGCATGATCTCACTCCTCTTAACAATATGCACATAATCTCAGACCTATTGCAAGGACACGTCTTACAAACTTGTCAGGGGAATCAATTCACACCTTACATGGAGGATCAGCATGAGATCTACTGTGATGTTTCTACTCCTGTGCCTTGATGATATTGTTTGAAGCAGCCTGATCATGTTGCCATGGGCTGGTGATGTCATCACTTCCCATGGCAGTGTTTCCAATCCATGTGGCTAAGTTACATCAGACATTGCTGCCATTTGCATAGAAGTGAGTTCAACATCACTGCAGACAACATATTAACCAGACTTCAGTTGTGAGTCATCAAGTGATGAGTAATCAAGTGAGACACATGCTGGCCCTTAAATGTCATGAGTGCCTCAGTGAACTTCTAGTACACAGAGAGATACTTCTAGTACTGGAGATACTCAGTCAGGAAGCTCATTGAATGGCCTTGAGCCAGTCATTCCCTCTCAGCCGAACCTACTTCACAGTGTTATTGTGCAGTTAAAATAAGAACACCAGTATCCCGCCCTGAGCTCCATGGATGTAAGGATATAAGTATAATTAATAAATAAAATGTTGCATTGAATGTTCATATTCTAACAGGTAGAAAGAGTTTGCTGCATTAGCTTATGCAGATATTTGATAGGGACTGAACTAACCCAATCAAATATATTCTCTCATATATATATATATATATATATATATATATATATATATATATATAGTTGAAAAGCTGCACAGACCTCAAAACTAGCTATTGATAATAACAATCAAGTATGGAACAGAGTGTGGAAACTGTTATGGACCAGACAAAATGGAACATTATCAATAATGTAGGAAGCTACAATGCAATAACACCACGTAGGGCTGTGTTTGTAGCATTTCTTTGTCTCCCTTGTGCCTCCCAGGTCAATTGCTTCGAGAAGATATTACTTACAGACCTGTCAAGATATGAAAACGTACGGCTGGAAGAAAGGCAGGGAGGTAGCAAACAGTTTTCTTGCCATTCACATACTCTGTGGAGATTAGAAATGTCTACATTTTTCTTTTTGAAAGCATATTTCCCAGGTAAATATTCCAAAAATACAACTATGCTATTATGCACTTACGTGCAGTAGAGTTTCATATCTCCATAAAAAAGGGAAACCAGAAAACCCAAGAATATTGTGTCTGTATGTTGCTAACATGTTTATTTAGTTATTTATAAAATTTAGAAGGCTCTGGATGGGTAGCAATCCTGCCATCCAGCATCCACCTCTGCTTAGAGCCTCAAAACATGTAACTGTAACTTAACAAAAATAACCAAATAGTTTTAATTTCCCTTGCATTATGCTACTTAAACATACATGTGTATGTGTTTTTCATGCATCTTATCCACAAACGCTTTTGTTATCATAATTTTGTTTAAGGTCTTTAAGGTGTTGTTAAAAAATATGTGTTTTATACCTCATGTCTTACTAAATTACAGGTCTTACGCTAGATGCTAAGGGTACAATCCTTACCTATTCAGGTGCTGCATCTGTGCATGCAAGGCTCCCCTTTAAGGCTCAGGTGTGCCCTCTTTATGAGGAAAGGTTACAACATTTGAAGCTTTTTAGTTTAGAAAGAAAGGCAAGTAAGGGGTCTATGATAGAGGTGTATAATCTGATGCATGGTGTGGAGAAAGTAGGCGGAGATGAGTTTCCCTCCCTTTTTCAAAAAATTAGTGTCATGTGTCACCCAATAAAGCTGAATTAAGGACAAATGAAAGTATTCACACCTGCAATATGTAGTACTGGCCATCATCATGGAGGAAAAGGCTATGTTATATTATCAGAGGCATAATGCTTCCGAATACAAATTACTGGGACCTTCAAGTGGAGAAAGCATTGTTATGCTCAGGGGCTGCCTACAGGCTTTTCATAGGCATGGGACACAGGTGGCGCTGTGGTCTAAACTACTGAGCCTCTTGGGCTTGCCGATCAGAAGGTTAGTGTTTCAAATCCTCATGACAGGGTGAGCTCCTGTTGCTCTGTCCCGGCTCCTGCCAACCTAGGAGTTGGAAAGCATACCAGCACAAATAGATAAATAGGTACCACCACGGTGGGAAGGTAAATGACATTTCCATGCACTCTGGTTTCCCATCATGGTGTTCCATTGCACCATAAGCTGTTTAGTCATGCTGGTCACATGACCCAGAGAGCTGTCTGTTTATAAACGCTGGCTCCCTTGGCCTGAAAGTGAGATGAGTGCCACAACCCCATAGTCGTCTTTGACAGGACTTAACCATCCAGGGGTCCTTTATCTTTACCTTTGACCTTTTCCATAGGCATCTGGGAATTAAACAGTATATAAATTAAAAAATCACCACATAACCTGGTTGTCCATGATGATAACAGGATGCTGAACAGGGCACTTAGGTCTGATTCATCAGGGATCTTATGGCTTTATGATGTGTTGACTAATTGAAGTTATACTTCTATTGTTGTTTCATACCTGACCCCTCATAGTTTATTGACTCCAGCTTTGCACTGTTTCTCTGCTCAGTATCTAATACAGAATAGTTTCAGGAATATTTCTTGAATATCAGTTGCTGAGGAGCAACTGTAGGAGAGGGCTGATGGGCTTTTGTTGTGTTCAAGTAGGGCTCCCTTTTGTGTTTCTAATAGGACAGTTTAAAAATCCAACCAGTCAACATTTTAATCATTTACTAACAAGAGACAACATAACCTGTTAACAGCATGAGCTGGTGTAAGTAAGTGGGCAAATGTACATTGATTCTGGATTCATAGATAACATAATGTGCAGTTGGGGACTATAATTCTTGGCCAAGGATAAAATCCAATATAAATGTTACCATAAACAATTAATTACTTCTCAATAAAATTAAGCACATAGTTAACGTGATCCGGTTAATTTCTTACATAAAGTTGCTAGGGCTTCAATGGCAGCTGGAAATGGAAAGGACCATCGCTCAGTAGTATGGCATTGTAGGTAGATGGCCTCCAGTTCAGTTCCTGGCATCAAATATTTAGAAGGAATCAGGGACAAAGTGATGGGGAATACCTCTGCCTCAGACCTTGGAGAGTTTCTACCTGTCAGAAGAGACAATACTGGGCCAGATGGACAAAAAAGACTGACCTGCTATAATAGTATGGAGAACCTTTGGTCCCTCAGATGTTGCTGAACTACAGCTCCCATCAACCCTGGACATAGGGACAAGCAAACAAGACAATGATTGATCTCCCTGACAACAGACAAATCAGTATGGCTAACTTAACCCAACAACACCCCCACACATCCCACACAGACAATTGAAACACACTGCAACCAGTCAACTGCAACCAAGCATTCCCTGGGCCCTCTGATCTCTCACTCCACCAACAAAAATAAGACACCTATCCACATGATACTGAGAAAAAAGCACCACTCATACTCTGTGAATAATGAAAGTTTACTGTCTCTCTCACCCCCTTCTCCTTCTCCGTTTCCCCAGTCTATCTCCCCACTTCTAGTTCTTCCCCAACCCCACATTGCTTACAACAAAAATGTCCCAGATTGAATGGAGACACTGAATGAACTCTTGTTACTTATGAAAAATCTTAATAGAAACATATATTTAGAAAAAAACAACCCTGGCCATAGGGCATGCTTGCTGGGGACAATGGGAGTTGCAGTTCAGCAATATCTGGAAGGCCAAACGTCCTCACACCTGTTCTATATGACAGCTTCCTTTGTTTCTAGAGGTGACAGAATCATACAGTAAAGCTTTTATATACAAATTTTTAACTTCTTCTTTCAGAGCAGTTAACAGGCCTACAAAAGCGATTAAATTAAGTCTTGAAAATATAACAGAACATGGCCTCATTGAGAGCTTTAGAACAGTTCATTTTACTGCAACTCCCTTGGATTTTAATGGAGAGATGATATCTATATCCTGCTTTTATCAGGATAAGTTTATTATGACAGAATAAAGAATGAAACCAATAATTGGCTTTATGTAAATTAAGAATTGTTCTATTGAAGGCTATGGAATGAATGTAAATTGGGAAAGTGACTGGAAACATTTACCCTGTGAACCCAATGAGCAGTTGTTAACTTTAGTATTCAACATTCATTGTATTTCAGGAAATAATGTATTCAGTCCTGATTATGTGTGCAAGTACCGTTGAAAGCAATGAGATTTATGCATGCAGAACTATGCCCTGTCTTTGATCCAATATAAACAATATTGAACACACATACAAAACAGAGATTGGGAATAATACAAATCTATATATATAAGGGTCTGGTGACTTCTGTTTCAGTGCATCTGAAGAAGTATGCATGCACACAAAAGCTTATACCCAGAACAAACTTAGTTGGTCTCTAAGGTGCTACTGGACATTTTTTTAATTTATTTTGACTGCATCAGACCAACATGGCAACTCACCTGAATAAACATTGGGAAGTTTGTTGAGATCTGAACTGTTATCCTGAAATCTGTTGCTCCAAAGTAGACTCATTAAAATGAAATGGAATTACTTTGCAAGATGGGTGTAGCATGTTTCTCCTTAATTGCTAGTTGGCTCTCGGTTTACAGCTCAGGTGGGGAAGCTCTTTTCAAGACTCCTGTTTCCTTCCAAAGTTGTGTCATTCTTCCCATCGCAGTTCCTTCTTACACATCTTGCTTTTTAAAGCCCCCACCCTTTCTATATAGTTTCAGATCAACTGGGAGGGGTAGGATTGTTGTTGTTAATTGCATTTGAGCTACAATTCCCAGAGTTCCCTGGGAACAGGGATCTCCTAGCAACTCTCAGCATCTTTAACAAACTACACTTTCCATGATTCTTTGGGGGGAATCATGACTGCTTAACTGGTATGATACTGCTTTAGATGTATAGTCAAGATGGGCCTTTAGACTGCAAGTTCCTCGGGGCAGAGATCTGCAACTGTTTTTTGCTTATGCTATTATGTAAAGCAACATTGTACCCAGATGGCATTATATAAATAAATAATTAAATAACTATCACCAAATGACAGCCATTAAGCCCATTCAATCCCACTGATACCAACGGCAATTAAGTTGGCATTCAACCTTCTAGGCATTTTAATCCTCTTAAAAAATTAATCAGAGAAGTTGTAAATGCTCCGTGGCTCATTTGGTCCTAATAATATGCTTAAAGAATATTGTTTAGAACAAGTAAACCATTCTGGACCTTTTAAACATCTTTAAGTTGCATTAGTTTTTAATTTGTGTGCTTCTTACTTCCTATTAAGAGCCCAGAGGTCACCCACAGAGCTGATATGTCTGGTTGCTCACAATTCAGGTCCCCCCCCTTCCTTCTCCCTTTAGTTTGAGAACAGCAAAGGGCTGAGGAGATGAAGTGTCTCACCAGCCCTTCTTTCCCCCCCACCATTGCCCCTGAAAAACAGTTGCAAATAGTCATGAGCATTACAGTGGTGGGCCGGTGCTTGCATGTTGACTAAGTGTGCAAGGGTTTGATGTAGCTGTGCATTGGAATGTACATCCTATTGGGAATAATGCACTATTGGCTGGCATTCTCACACAGATACGATTCTAATTGTGCATTGTCATGTTTGTTCAACTTCAATCCCCTCCTCCACTTAGCTTGAACAAGAGCTTTTATATCCATCTCCCAAGAAAAATGGATAGAATCAGACATAAAGAGAGTTTAGGATAACTCTCTGCACTAGCAGAACAACATGTTGGAAGATTTCACCTGGCAAGTTACTGCAGCATCCCAAATATATCCCCCTCCCTTGCAACATTTCAAATAAAGTGCAAACCTCCTGGCAACCCCTATGAGAAAGGACCACTTCAGGTTTTTAGCCTGATATCCCTCACATGGATGTAGTATAGTGGCTTTCTATATGGCCACCATGAATTATACAATTCTCTTTTTCTAGTCTTACAGAGGAGCCTACAGAGCACGGTAAGTAAGCTGTAAGTACCAAGGAGAGCTCCAAGTGACCAATTTGTTCCAACAACTGTTGAATGTGACCTGTGGCCATTTGAGCCTCTACTCTAGTCTACCTCTCCTATTCTCTGCCCCCTTTTGGTGAAATGGAATCTTTTAAAGAGTCCTGAAGAAGGGCACATCTACTGCAATCTATGTCCTTCTGCCTGGTATGTTCCTTGTGCTGCTGAATTGGTGAGGTAGTGTGGGAGCCACTTAGACTTCCATGTTGAGGAAAAGCTGCCCATAAGGCTCTTGGCTTAAGTTCTACAGGCTCTGGTTCTGTGGGTTCATGCACTGAGCCAGGAACCCTGTTCATCTCCTTAGCTGATAACACTTTTGGGTCTGCCACGTTCACTGTCTGAACTCTGGAGTCATGATAATAATCATGGTTTTGGAATTGGCATTTTCAAGAACAAGTATCCTCTTTGCTGGTAATAGTTCCTTTTCTAAATGAACTTCCTTCCTAAACTTCCTGTTTTTCTAGACTATCCTTTTCTAAAAACTGCATCATAATATGATAGCACACCTTTCTTCTTCTTCTTTTTTGTGCAAAGTTAACTACTGTATATCATGAATGTGGCCATTTTGCTGCACTACTTGCCCGCACACAAAAAGAGCTTTCCAAAAGCATTTGGTAGTTACTCAAAAATTTTCAGTCTGGATTAATTGGAGCAAACTGCTAATTAAACCAACCTGCAATGTTAAGGTAATGACATTATTCCTTATGCAGGTTTTCTCAGCGTGGTGTTCATAGCCCTCTAGTTATCAGTGCAGCAAGCTACTGAGTTTTATGACACTTGTTCTGGCCATCGACTCCGCAGGAATGTAGAGTCTGATATGCTGTATACACTGTAACACCAGGGTGAAGGCCCTGACAAATTACCCTGCTGTTTCTGCCTGTTAAAAAAAGTGTGTGCGCGAGATAAAGAGAGGATGAAAGGCTAGTTGCTGAATAGAAAATATTCTCATCTTGGCTGACTCTCTGGTTACAGAAAACTTGGACAGATTCCTGAATTCTGCTACATACTCAAAATAGAGCCATTATACATCTTACAGCCACCATGTACCTAATGCAGATGCTACTTTAAATATATTCTCTGTGGCCTCTGCTCCACAAACAGGCCCACTTTGCTCCTGCAAAGTAGAGATGTCCCACCTCCAGGTGAGCTATAGTCCTATACCCATTTTCATGGAAGTAAGTCCCATTGACCTCACTGTATCCCATAGGTGCCAATTCCCAAGGGCCCTGGGTGCCCAAGCACCCACAAAATTCCCCATGAAGGGGCTGGGCACCCAAAGATTCAGTGCCAGGGCCATACACACTGCATGGCACCCACGGCCTTGGGCACCCATGGTCGCGTGGCCAAGCTGGCACTCCTCCTCTATCCACAAAGTCTGCATCAGAAATGTATTTGTTGAATATGAGAGTCCAAAGCTTTTACCTCATTACAGCAAACAGCTCCCTTAAATGAATCCCTTGTATGGAAAGGACATACCGGTATATACGAGTGGATTTTTGGCAGGCTATATGAAAGGTGAGTGCAAGAGAAATGAATTCCAAATACCTTGAACAAAATGGCATTTTGTTATATATATATATATTTGCTTCATAATACTTAAATAGTATATGATGAACAAGGAGGCACCATAAGGTGTAAACAAAAGGAGTGGGAACCTACAATAATTTGTGCATGGATTGAAAAGCACGGAGGAGTTGCTAAGGGGCCTTGCTCTTTACACTTCTTCCTTTCAACTAATTCTTGAAGGGATGTGAATTTCTGTAAGCCCAATTCTCCCTGTCACTTCACTAGAGAATTAGGTGCAGAGGAAGTTTATTCTGAGTCCAATCCCTTTCCCCAATGGTTTCATTGGGGATTAAGGGAAGGCTGAGCCTTCATTCCCAAAATAATAATTAATGTGGCAGGTTAATGCTACAGCCAATGAGCTTACAATAGCTATTTAAAGCCATTCCAACATATCATCAGTCATCTGACATCACAGCTACCACCTGGCATGGTTGAGAATATATGATACAGATTTTGTGCATTTATGTGTAGGATTTTATTTTCTGTTATTATTAGTTTGGTTCCATGTCTTGATGTAGAAGTATTCTACAGCAACCTTACCAAATTCACCTTCTCTGGTCCCTGAGGATTCATTCAAGTTTGTAGAGTCAATACAATGGAGTTAAAAATTAACAAAAGACTATTGAGAGCGCACACAGCTCCACACAAGGATATAAAGAGAATACAAAACAAAAGTTTCTTACACTTTCAAAGACATGCCATTTTATTACTAGAGGTGACCCATCAGCTTGTCCCAGTGGATACCCCAGCATAGTAACGAGCAGTGCTTTGTTTCTAGAAGAAAAGGTGCCAGTATTATTGGTGGTTAAATGACTTGCTGCAACACCATACCTTTTTCTGTACTCTGTATGTACTGTGTAATGTTGCATACTGCCAGGAAAAAAGCACTGGTAACAATCCATTAGAGTTCAAGTCAAAGATCACCCTGAGATTAAATTGCCAGCCCTTTTTATACAGTTGTTAGTATTCCATTTATGAAAATGATGGACTCACCAGGATCAAATTTGCCCTCCAAAACATTCCCTTCTCACCTTGTCCGATACCTTAGGCCCTGCAGTGTGTACTGTCCTTGAGTCTAATGTTCCAGGGAGTTCCTAGATGTTTATTGGAATACGTCTCATTTCATGTTTTAAGTGTCCTTACTCTCAGTTTCCTCTTCCATTCTCACTGTGGCTTAACCACAGACAGACTATATTTCCTGTTATGTTGCATCTAGTTTATATACTGTACTCTCTGTTGAAATAGCATCTCCCTGCCTTATGCGCCAAAGCTATCAGCCTTATCAGTACAGATTCTCCTTCACATGTATTGACCAAAAAGTATTGTACAGAAGTTATATATACTCTTTTTGATATGGTACAGTATTGATCAGATCTAGAAGCAGCCTTTCTCCGCCCCTGTATATATTTGAAGGACACTGCATAGATGAAATTGTTTCTAGGACACGGAGACTTTTCTAAGAGGCACTGCTAATTGTAACATTTTTGCTTTGCTTTGTTTGCCTCTCCCCCAGATGAAGGCCCTGCTATGTCTCTTAAATAGCTGCAGAAGGACAACAGGATCAATTCCCCATAATTTAAGATCCCAGATTAAAAATAGATCCACCTGCTGAATTTCTACCCATTATGACTTCAGTTATTAAGGTCATGGATGGAGTTGGGAAGATAGGGGCAAAGAAAAATGGAGGAATTTTTTTTTAATGCTCTGCTACAAAATAATCAAAATATTAAATTAGACCTGTTTGCTTAACTTGCACAATGGCATAACTTTCATTGTATACTTGTGAAAATTAGAATGCTGCTACTTATAGAGAGAAGCTTGCATTGTGACTTCACAGTAAAAGTCCCCTAAATGTGCTCCCTGGAATGAAGGCATTTACAGCTACGATGCGGTAATTAAAAGATTATCAGTGCTTATTGTTTAGTGTCCTGCAAAAAAAGAAAGAAAGAAATGTGTCTACTTACATGTACAATAGAAAGATTTACAGCAGTGTTCCTTTTGTGTCTACTTGGTCTTCTAATGCTTAGAGCTTTTATGTTCATCATTAAATGTTTATTGTTGATGGTTATTGTTGATTGTTAATGATCATGAAATTCTATCGGTCTGTGGAGAATCAGCAGCAGTTGCCGCAGTATTATATTTCTGCATAAAAATCATTTATTCTTCGTCTAAGAGCATTGGAAATAAAATTCAGAAATAGAGCTATTAAGCTTAGATATGGAAAGAAAAAATATTTACTTTCTGGTTCACAGTAGTGAATGAAGCAATGACCGTTTTTAGAGATAGATTATTGGGATTTAGTTCTAATTGTAGGCTTTGTTGAATTATAGTAATATGAAGTCATAAAACATATGCTTACTACAGTAGTTTTTGCTTTTAATATATATTGATGCAACAGAAGATGCAAAAGAGCACGAGAGAGGCATCAAAATATCTTGCATTCATTAACAGCACAGCAGCCAGGCATGGATGAACAGCACCGAAAACAGAGTGCTTTGCTCCACACTAACAGAACAGTCCTAAATATAGAAAGGGAAATTACCCCTGTTCCGAAACCTGTTCAGGAGCAGGGCTACTGATTGCTAAGCTAGCCCAAGTTTGGCAGAGGAAATACAAGCCTTTAAAGTCCAGCTTGAGATATATTGCCTCTTTTTGCCAGCTGGATTTGCCAGATTATGTGACTAAATGGAAATAGATTTGGAATGAGTTTATGTTTTTCCATTACATGTTGCATCCCTGAACCCCAACCCCAGAACATCCCTTTTGGAGGACTCATGCTGGTGTAAATTCTACCAGCTGAGCCTCAGTTGAGTCAGCATAGATCTGGCTCAGGTGGATTGAGGGAGTTACGCTTGTATATTCCTGGTTGAGCCAGGATAAGGGAGTCACACTGGTGTTATCCTGGCTGAGCCCAGCTCAGCCCAGATAGCTCAAAGCTCACCTATTGCATACCATCAGATCACACTGTAAATGAAGACACTTGTTTTTTGTTTAAAAAAATCTTGGACTGCCCACCACTTGTAAAGATTTAGTACCTTACATTTGCCACATACAGTGGTACCTCGGGTT
Source organism: Podarcis raffonei (assembly GCF_027172205.1). Taxonomy (NCBI): domain Eukaryota; kingdom Metazoa; phylum Chordata; class Lepidosauria; order Squamata; family Lacertidae; genus Podarcis; species Podarcis raffonei. The sequence continues at coordinate 53,717,748 of NC_070610.1, forward strand.
AAGTACTTAATTCGTTCCTGAGGTCCATTCTTAACCTGAAATGGTTCTTAACCTGAAGCACTACTTTAGCTAATGGGGCCTCCTGCTGCTGCCACGCCACCAGAGCACAATTTCTGTTCTTATCCTGAAGCAAAGTTCTTAACCTGAAGCACTATTTCTGGGTTAGCGGAGTCTGTAACCTGAAGCGTATGTAACCCGAGATACCACTGTATATGTCACTGATTGGTCCCTGTAGCAGCTGATATTGATGCCAAATTTAAACTTACTCACATGGATTTAGGACACTTGCCCGTTCCTCAACTGCTATCTTGCCCTCTTCCATAGAGGTGCTTATTTCTAAGGCAGCCACTGCTAGCAACAACAGTCCCAGGCTCTTTCTCAACCTCCCTGTCATTCCCTTTCGTTGTCACAGCATGTACTAAGCCCTCTGACATTACCCACTGCCTCAAGACATGTCCCCAGTATCGAAATAAGATTCCGTTAACGCTGAAGTTGGCTTCTGTTGATGGAATGGGGAGGGGCTCCATCTTGTTCTTTGCTTCAGTGGCTACTGGATATAGTCTGGCTCCACAGTCAGAGGCAATTTGCTTTTGAATTCCAGTTTCTCGAAATTGCAGGAGAGCGGTTTTGCACCCAGGTGCTGCTTGCATGCCTCTCATAGACATCAGGTCGGCCACAGTGAGAACAGGTGCTCTTATATACAGAGAGGAGCATATCTTGCACCAGCACTACATTAGGGTATACCTAAATTCACCTCCTGCATTCCCCCCTGCTCACACTTCCATTAGTATCTGGGAGAATGAGAGTGTTTGTCCAATTACATTACACTGAAAGCTTAGTAGGAAAGTTCAGAGGGGAAGAGCCAGCAAATGCAAGTGAAAAAGAGGTTTTATTCAGACCACTTAAACTACAGGTTAATTTTAGTTTTAGTATCACTATAACTAGTGCAGTGCCAAAGATATAGGCCTACATATAACCATCAGGTACGCTATCAGCTTGGCTGTAGCTATTCCTACCATTTGGAATACATGGTGCTTTGGGGGGAAACAAAAATTTGGAAGTTGGTTTTTTAAATAGTGACTGAGCTCTGAAAACCATAGTGTTTCTAGCTGAAATAGCAACTCACATCATCCCCAGGCAAGGTAGCTTGACCAGTGATCAGGGATGAGGGGAGCTGTGGTCTAACAACTTCCCTGTTAAAAAACCATTTGCTTTAAAGCCACTTGATCAAGACCTAATGGAATAGATCACTAACTCTACTTCTCTTGTTTGTTTGTTGTGCATTCTCATCCCTTTTCTGTGAGAAAAGGAAATACTTTTAAATCAGTTCAAAATGCACAGAATGTGACTTATCGAAACATATTGATGCTCTGTATAGCTTCTTAAATCATGTTTATCATTCTTCCAGTGGTTTCATCAAGAAAAGATAAAGGGGTAGATTTCTAGACTTCTGAATGTTTCAGATGTGCTGTTGAGACACAGCAGATAAGCTTCAAAATGGAAAATACTATTTGAAACAGGATGTGAAAAATTATCCTTCTGAAGTAAATACAATTGAGAGAACAAACAAAAAGTGGAAGCAATGCATTTAGATATCACCTTATTTTTTTCTTGCTTTAAAAGTTCATTGAGTAGGAGGAGAAAGTGGAAATAATAAATGCCTTTTGAACAATCCCACAGTTGTTTGTTTAATTATATCATGAGAGCAGCCATAATCAGTTTAAGCACAAATAACAGAAGTATGGAATAAAAGTGCTTGCAGTAGAAAACTATATAGAGTTTAGAGTTAATGAGCCCTCAGTTAAGCAAAGCTAGGCTTCTACTAAACCATTTGAGACACAGAAGATGAAGGATAAATAAAGAGAGAAGATAATATTATAGAAGCAGATAGGCTGCTTCTTTGTTGAACATGCCTCTGTGGGATATTATCTTTGCTCAAGGCACATTGCTCATCCAGTCAAAATTGTAAAAGTTCCATCCATTACCATCTTAAGGATGAAATAAAACTTCAGGCTGGGTGTAGAAGCATCCCTTTCTCACACACACCTCTCTTTAAATTACATATCTAGCCTGAGGAAGGGCCCTGTTCAACTGGAAAACTCAGAAATTGCTGCTTAGTGTTCCATATTGGGAGAAGCAATGCTTTTAAAGTGGGTAGGGCCCAGTCTCCCTTTCAGTTCAGAATGTGATTATTCCCCTGAAGTAGGGGTGGAGGAGAATTTTGTTCTGTCCTCATTTTAAGTGAGCTGGCATAATTTTCAAATCCCATACCAATACACAGATGATATTGGGATGTGATTATCTTTCAGATGCCACACTGTTAATTCACAGATTGATATGGAAATAGCACATAATGTACACATGCAAAATTGAAACAGGTTTGACCCATCCATCCCTACTCTGAAGTATGAGGTTCTTTAAGATAGCTACAACAAATGTTCTTAAAATACCCTGCATACTTACAATCTTTCTTTGAACCTTGCCTTTGAATCTTGTCAAGGAAGGGTTCCTTGAAACATGAAATGGTGCTTCCAGGTGTTGTTTTTTCTTACTTTAATACTAGTTCTACACAGTAACTTATTGTTGCGATGTGAGATTCCAGGGGTTCCAGTTACTCGCCCAGGGTTTCTTTGTGATATATGCTTTCTTTACACATATAAACAACCTGAGCTGACGTCAAAATCACCCCAAGAAGGTCTTATTTCTCCCATAACCATAGCCTTGAATTCAAACAGACGTCAACCATTGTGGTTTAACCCTCTCTCCAGCTTGCTGCCTTTGTTGTTGTTGTTGTTTAGTCGTTTAGTCGTGTCCGACTCTTCGTGACCCCAGAGCACGCCAGGCACTTCTGTCTTCCACTGCCTCCCGCAGTTTGGTCAGACTCATGTTTGTAGCTTCGAGAACACTGTCCAACCATCTCATCCTCTGTCGTCCCCTTCTCCTTGTGCCCTCAATCTTTCCCAACATCAGGGTATTTTCCAGGGAGTCTTCTCTTCTCATGAGGTGGCCAAAGTATTGGAGCCTCAGCTTCACAATCTGTCCTTCCAGTGAGCACTCAGGGCTGATTTCCTTAAGAATGGATAGGTTTGTTGCCTTTACCAGTGTGCAATTCTCTCCCCCCCCCCTTCTCCGTCACATCTTAGTGCTGAAGGAGAACCCCCCCTCCTTGGCTTTTTTAATGGCTAATTACATTTGCTTTGTTCTCTTAATGGCCCATCCCCAAGGCGATCTCCTGAACACAGGAAGCTGGATTCAGGAATTAGGAGTCTGGCATCCAGTTTAACTCCCTAAGAATTTAGGGGAGTCTGGCACCTACAAACTCATAACATTATTTAATTACTATGACAAAGGATGGAAGGACTTGTCAATTCTGGTTTATCATTTTTCCAATCTTAAATTCAGTTCTCCAAATGTTGCGGCAAATTACATTAAAACAAAATGTCCTCATGAAAATTCATTGGCATTTTAGTGTGACTTTCTCCTAAATAAGCACATTTTTATATGCAATTTTGACTATACTTTAGCAAGCAATTTCCCTAACATACTGCAATTTGCATGTATTCATTTTTATGAACATTTTCCTCTAATATACGCATTTTTAGAAACATGGTTTGATCAATGAATTTAATAGAAGAAAATGATAAGTGTGAATTTTGAATGATAGCCATTTTGGAAAGTGCCAGATCAATAGATTCAGCTTCAAATGAGACCTGCATTAATTTCCCCCCACATCCTTAGCTGTGAATTCTTTTTCCTTTTTCGTTATTTTTAAGCTGCAGTCAGGAGCCACAGTCAGGAATGGAAATATGGCAGTTGAGGGGGCTTCTTAACACTTTCTCATCATACTGATGTATTTGGCCACTCTAACCCATACTCTTCCACCCCTCTAGAGGTGGAGGATAAACTAGTACTGTGAGAGTCTGCAAGAAATATTGTTACTCAGGTGGAGAGTTCTGTATCACCCAAACCCAAATTAACGCCTTGTTTATTTTGCATGAATGAAATAGCCTGAGTGGTTTCAGATAATGAAATAGGTTTCTGTGTGTGTGTGTGTGTGTGTGTGTGTGTTTTAAAGTGATTGCTTTAAGTCCATTTTTCACACAGGAATCATTCTGTCTTCATTCTGGTGCAATCTGCCCTTGTTAAATACTTAAAAGACTGTTTTTAAGAAAAGCATAGACAATACAGCATTATGTAGCAAGCACATATTATACAGCATAAAGGAAAGGCTAGCCATTTTGCTCCTCTTTTTCTTTCATTTGCTCTTGCCACAGATTCTCTAGTCATAGGTATCATCTTTCTGTGGCCTGCAGCTGCAATAGTCTTGATCCAAGAAGTCACAGTTTATTGGAGTGTCGTACTCCTGTCTTTCCTCTTGCACCCTCCTTCTTTTCTTTTTTCACTCTCATGTCTAAATGTAAAACTTTCAGACTTGAATAAGAAGACCACACACATGCACACATCTTTTCAGGGTTTCCTAAACCTCAGCTTCCTCTTGTGTCCAAAGTGGGAAATAGTGGTTTAAGCTCTTGTTATAAACCATATTTACAAATTATTATTTGATGATGATTTGCTAGGATTGCAGTTAAGGCTGAAACTACACAACTGACACACACACATACACACCCACCCTCGATTTTTCATGTTAGCACAGGCTCCTTAATCAGAGTACATTAGGTCCCCAGCCTCTTTAGGAAACCTTCTGTTATATCTTCTGATACTTCCTTCATCCCATTCCCATTTCCTGCCATGGATATATTTGCTATTTTTAGCAGTTACTGCACTAGGGTCAGCATTGGAGACTTTGCTTTTCAACATATTCATCAACTATTTAGAATTAGGAGTGTGCAGTGAGGCAGCCAAGTTTGCTGATGATACAAGGGTGGTTAAAACAAAAAGGGATTGCAAGGAGCTCCGAATGGATGTCTTCAATCTGAGTGAATGGGCAGTGAAATGGCAAATTAAACAAGTGAAAAATGATGTACGTTGGGGTAAATAAGTAAACAAATATCTGCTTGCAGTACACTACTTCATTCTGGCCTTAAATATATGATCTCCTCCTCTACGGTTTCCCTTCCACTCTCATCCTGTGTTTTGTCTGTTTAGTGTGCAAATGCTCTCTAATTGATTTGAGCTGCTTTGAGAGACATTAATTGTTTACAGTTCTGGTACAAATATTTTACTATTTAGACATAGTGATATATGCAGAACTAATTCTGGAGTTTAGTGGGAGTACTCCAGAGCCAATAGCTTGAGAACCATAGCTATTTATGTTCAACTAGCATATCTTTCAGTGGTATTTTCTAAGACACAGACTTATCAGTTGCAATATCCTGTAGGTTTGGAATTCAGCAGAGGAAAGGAAAATGCAAAAATATAGAGGGGGCAAAATCAGAGGGAGGGGGGAGGAGAGAGAAGGTCAGTAGAGAGTTAGTAGTTCCAGTGAAGCTGGTTCTATATCCTTGATAGTTACTTAAGTGAACAGCTACAGTGTGTCTGGAAGGGAAAACTAACTAAGGAGAAATAATTCATCAGTGTCTGCAGGCAGTGGTGAAAAAGGATACATCCACATGTTCAGGCCTGCAGTTCCATTTTTATTTTATTTTTTTGGTCAGAGATCTGGTACAGCCTTTCAGTAAGAAATGTATTTAATGTGCATATGTTTTAAGAAGACCATATGAAATAAAACAGAATTAAAAAGCAATTCATGAAGTGCAGGACTACACTCAAAAAAGCTCAGTCTCCATTTCTTATTCTGCTCTGTAAAGTTGAGTGTGACGCGATTTGGGCTGGTGACAAGTAACTACTAATCACGAAAAATAATAAAAGACCTATGCTAACATCCTGTGTTGCTTGATTTGAAAAATCTAATGCAATTTGTAATGCATAGAAACCTTGAGTAAAGCTAGCCTTGAATAACTAGTGACTTCAGGTGGGAAATACTGAAATACCGCTCTTAGGTAAGGAACAGTGGTTTCAGTGAGAGCTTCAAAGGTCATGGCCAATCCCTAGATGTTGGTTTTGTTAGGATTCCTGCTCCGTGTTTGCAGTCATGGGATTGTTGTCTATCACATGACGGTGTATGTTTTCATTCCACAGTGTGGGAAGTGACGGAGACAGGATGTTTGTGTCACTGTGTTCCATAAAGTGGGACTATTGTCCTTTGTTCTTTCTCTCTTTGCTGTCTGATGAGAAAGAGGCAGGAGCTAAGTCAGAACACTCCGAGTGTATTATATGTAAATTCAGTGGTACCTCTGGCTGCGAACAGGATCCGTTCCGGAGCCCCGTTCGCAACATGAGCAGAATGCAACCCGCGTCTGCGCATGTGTGGGTTGCGATTTGCCGCTTCTGCGCATGCGTATGACATCATTTTGAGTGTCCGGCATGCGCAATCAATGAAACCTGGAAGTAACCCTTTCCGGTACTTCCGGGTCGCCACAGGACGCAACCTGAAAAGATTTAACCTGAAGCAAATGTAACAAGAGGTATGACTGTAAAGTAGATTAGCCAAAATGCTGTGCTATTGGTTCTGTTAGGCAAACTGTGAATACTCTGCGGATCCCTAAGTGTGCTGATGCCTTTTGGCATCAGTCGCTGTGATGTTCAGGCTGAAGAAAGCTTTTGAAGCTCCCGAACGATTGACCAGGAGGGAGAGAACATGCCAGCCAGGCGTGTGTCTCTGCCAGGGTCTTACACGAGAGTAGGACACTCCTAACAGGTTTAACATCATCCCTAGTACCTTCCAGTTCTTAAGGCTAAGCTTGATGTATCTGTTGGCTAAGAAGTGTTATCTCGTGACTATATGGCAAGTTTAATATCTAAATTGAGAGCCAGTGTGGTGTAGTGGTTAACAGTGATGGACTTGTAATCTGGTGAATGGGGTTCGCTTCCCCGCTCCTCCACATGCAGCTGCTGGGTGACCTTGGGCTAGTCACACTTCTCTGAAGTCTCTCAGCCTCACTCACCTCACAGAGTGTTTGTTGTGGGGGAGGAAGGGAAAGGAGATTGTTAGCCGCTTTGAGACTCCTTCGGGTAGTAATAAAGCGGAATATCAATTCCAGACTCCTCCTCCTCCTCCTCCTCCTCCTCCTCCTCCTCCTCTTCTTCTTCTTCTTCTTCTTCTTCTTCTTCTTCTTCTTCTTCTTCTTTTGATTCTCTGACTATTGCATGAAGCACAGGTATTTCATATAAGGAATATGTTAAATAAAATGTCACTGTAGTCTTGATACTTTTGATAATTTTATGGTTTATTATGTAATTCATTTTTGTATAATTATCTTATCATGAAACACACAGAGCAGCCTGCCTGCCTGCCTGCCTGCCTGCCTTCCTTCAGTTGCTGTTACTTAACTCTCTTTTTATTCCCCTTTTGCATTAGACACACCCCTTTCCTTGAACACTCTGGGGTGGAGTTGGCCTCACCCTTGCCAGATTCTGCCAGTTCCAGACCTTCTTCTCTCCCCTCCAGATGGGTGGCGTATAAATAATAAATTATTATTATGGTGGCCTGACCTGGGTGGCCCTGTAACCCACTCCACACCTTCTTTCAATGCAGATCCTTCTGTTCAAACTTTGATTTAATGTCTACAAATAACTGAGGACACATGGGAAATTTGGGGGTGAAATAGGGTTTGGGTACATGCGTGATTCTCCCAGCGTACAGTCAGGGTTGTGTACATCAATTTGCGTTGATCTCATGAAGGTGGAATAGTCTTTTGGGTTTAAAGTAGTGGAAGAGAGGGAAGATCCACCCATTTACCTAAGCAATACAGTAACACTTTTCTGATGTTCCTTCTCCATGTTGCACAGGGCTGAAAGACAGCCCAAAGCTGTCTGGATGTGTAGAGGCACTTTCCTCTCTTCCCATGCCATGTAGCACAGTGTGGGAAGACTAGGAACCCCACCACCAGCACACACAAAATGGCAAAACATGCAAGAAGAGAAGGAATAAACTAGTGAGAAATATTCTGTCAGCTCCCACTAGGGCAACTGTTTAATTGAATCCAGCCTTACAGCTATAACACTTAAATACTGATATAAAATGTTTTAATAGTGTTTTAAAATAAGTTTCATGTATTTAGTGATGCATGTATTTTTATCCTGAAGCTATCCCCTGACGGAAAGCACCTTAGTTTGAAATACACTGAGATTTGGTAATTTATGTTATGAAAACCTGCTACATGCTTTTTAGGGAGGTAAAAAACTTCCTTATGAGATCAGTGTGGTGGCTCAATCTGAAAGGTTGTCTAATGTAGCCTTCTCTGTGCAGTAAGCTTCTTCCTTCTCACCTTCCTTTGTTACACAGTGTCATTTCACTGCTGGAACTTTGCTGCCCAAATCATTCACTCTTCTCTTTGACTCTTTTTCAAGTCTCTGCACCTCCTTAAATATCTAGGACAAAGTTCCTATCTTTGAAGCTGCAAACGGCATTGCTTCAATTACGTTCTAGCCCGAATTCTACATTGTATCCCTAACAGTAAGCTTCCTCTAGAAAGCCTTTGCTTTCTGAAACGATCCTTTCCCTGAATACCTTTGCAATGTCCCTTCTCCCTCTTCCTTCAGATTCGTCCTCAAATCCCAAATTCACCTTTCTTGTGAAACCAAGACTGGACCTACACTGGGGCACAGCATTGCTCCTCATCTTCTCCACCATGGGGTTTGGTAGGGTGGCATTCTGGTGATCGTGGAAGATGGGGCACAGTGTGTGGGGCAGGGACTGGCATATTCCCATATTCCCAAATCTTGTCTTGGGTGGCAAAATGGAACAGGCCACCCCTGTTTATAAGATAGGGCCGTAGTTATATGCACAGAGGCTCTGTTCCAATCTTCAGATGAGTGCATAGAAGTCATCCATTCCTATGGATGGAGGAAAACACTTCCTGCATGTAGTATAGTGAGCTGCAAAATACTCCCAAAGTTCTACCAGGCCCAAAGCCCTCTGAAACCTGTTGGGAAGTATCCCATTGCTCTTCTCTATTACCAGATATATATCTTCGCTCCTCTTCCTAACCTCTGGTAGTTTATTACACTTGGGAGTTTACTTCTTAGTGTGCCTTGTGAATTTGATGGCAGAACACAATAACAACAGTGGCACTTGGCTATGTTGGAGCAGGTTTAGAATATTAAAGCATGTCTTCAAGATGTAATCCCTTCTCTGCGAGGTTCTGGTTGAGGTTAATGTGACATAAGCTCCACAGCTATCCTTTCTAAGTCACCAGCTGAGCAGTGAAGAGTATTAAAAAAAGCTTTATTTGATCCTGGCTGTTGGTCTTTGGGGAGAACAAATAACAAGGGATTAAAGGAAAGAGTGTACTGAAAGAATTTGGCAGGAAAATCTATAGCTAAAGGATTAGGTAACTGTCTCTGGTGAAAGAGAAACAACCTGGATGTGCCTTTCTGATAGAAAAATGCAAGAGGGCTTTTCCAAGTAATTTTATTCATTGAAGCTCATAAGGTCATCACAGTAGCCAAGTTTAAAACAAATAGCTCAGCCACTGGAAAATAGTAATATCTAGGCAAAAAGAAATGCTTCATTTTCACTCTTGATCTTTCTTGCTCAGTAGTTCCTTGCTTAGCAAATTGTGAGAAAATTGAGGTTTTCTCATACAGATCTCTGGGCAAATGTAATGCAAGCTGCTACCTCTACCCCTACCCAAAAAGGATCTTTTAAACCGAGGCACACTTGTCTGAAGATCTGTCTTTGCATTTCATTGTTCCCTGCAGGGAGATATTGCTTAGAACTTGCAGCCAGTCAACATTAAGTGGTGGAACCACCATAGAGCAAGCATTTAAATTGTCCTAAATGGAAGAAATGAATGTAGATATGCAGCATAGCAGGAATCCCTACTTCAAAGTACTGAAACTGTGTGTTGCTCCCTTGCCCCCTGCTTATGCTTGCTATTCTGATATGTTGATATGACAGCATGAAACTAAATTATGCTTGTGGGTTAAAGAAACATATGGTTTAATTGAAGATATTGGCCTGCCTTGTGAAAGCTTGATCAAGGATTTTTGTAAGATATATAAGCATGACATTTAAATCGCCTTTTATTTTTAGAACATTGGCATAAGCTAATAAAATGCCTCATAAGCAATATTTTGATCATTTACCGGTAGTGAGTGATGTTGCTTTGAAACAAATTATTTTATTAGGATGTAAAAGGATGACATAAATATAAGTTATGCAAACATGCTTTTCTTCCCTGTCTGTTTGATAACGGTTCACAGGCAGGCTAATATCGCACCTAAAACTCATTCACCCTCCTTCTGCAACTGCTCTCTCTCTCTATATATATATATATTTGTGCTTAATAACTCACTGTGATACTAATTCCTTTCAGAAGGAAATCCTCAGGATTTGCAGTACTCTGTGCAAATGGCAAGGAGGCTTCCAGTGAAGGAAACTGGGGTACACAAGGCATGTTGTCTGTGTGCCTTTCAGGGGTGCCGGCTCAAGATATGTTGTTGCTGGAAGGGGAATAGCAAATCAGTTACAGATCTTGGGGTCTCAAATTTCAGTGGTGCCATGTGCAATGCCAAATTGGGGAGCCCCTCCACCTCTCGTGCGCCATTGTAAATCATAGTTGCAGCACCCCTGACGACACACCTCAAGGCTCCATGCCCAGTGTGACTGAACTGGCCACACACCCATAAATTTGCTTCTGAGCGAATGGCACTATCTGCTTCTCTCCCAACCAAGTCATTTGATACTTGGTATTTTGATCCTTGAGGTACAGCATTCCCCCTCTCCTAGGCAGTAAAAATATAGCAAGAGCAGCATCAATAAATACATGACTATCTAACAATTTGCTGCACTTTAATGACAAACATTCGCCTGAGGCACCTGCTGACACTGCCTTTCAGCTCAGAGGGAGGAATTTGAGACAAGGTTATCTGTTAAGATGACTACTTTGATCTGGACAACAGGGCTGGTGTCCTAGGGTAGCCCATTGTTCACCAATTGAAAAATGGGGTAATATTTGCCCTAGAACAGGGGTGGAGAATATGTGACCTGCCATATATTGTTGGACTCCAACTCTCGTCAGCCCCAGCCAGCATGACCAAGTGTAAGTGATGATGAAAATTTGTAGCCCATCAGGATCTAGAAGACCACTGGTTCCTGCTTCCCTAACCCAGAATGTGGCTCACCTTCATGCCAAGTACTGAAAGAAATCTCCCTTTTTTTGGTGTTCTTACTGAGTCTATTTTTGAAGCTAGACTATTATTGATTCTATTTTCGAACCTAGACTCCATTCTTCACTATTGTCTAGATATCACATTAGCCAGAAGCTATTTAGGTTTAGCCTCAGGAATCAGCATTAAAATCTGTTTCACAGTTACTATACCACACAAAAAAATCCCTGGGGAATTTTCTTATTCTAATTTCTTTGGACTGGCACATGAGAAATAATGGTATAACATTTCTCACTTCTTCTGAAAAGCAAGCATTACTGATGAAAGCTTTAACAAAATATATGCTATCTCTAACAGTAACAATAATAATTTTATTGTTTATATCCTGCCCATCTGGCTGGGTTTCCTCAGCCACTCTGAGTATCTTCTAGCAAAATATAAAGAAGAAGAATATGTCAGACATTAAAAACTTCCCCGAACAGTGCTCCCTTCAGATGTTTTCTAAGAGTTGTGTAATTCTTTATCTACCCTGACATCTGATGGAGGGCATTCCACAGGGAGGGCACCACTGCCGAGAAGGCCCTCTGCCTGGTTCCCTGTAACTTTATTTCTCACAGTAAGGTAACCACCAGAAGACCCTTGGAAGTGGACCTCAGTGTCCCGGCTGAATGATGGAGGTGGAGATGCACCTTCAAATTTAAAGATAAACTCACAAAAAAAAGTAATGAGAAAATAGATCTGGGGATCTAATTAGGGATGAAACATAGAAGGAAATTTGGTGAAGCAGTCATGGATTTTGTCCCTATATAACTGAAGAGGAGCTTATTATAAATTGATGTATTGTTGGCATCTGCCACAACTAAAACTGTCTTAACTACTAGAACATAAATTAGATTCACAGTGCTGGAGGGGTTCTCCATCGAATAATTGACTCGCTTGTTATATATTAACATTGTTCAGTATCAACATGCCAATTGGCTCACTATGGTACATGACGCTGGCATTGCTCAAGGATCAATTGATGGAGATAGGACAACTGTTTAGAAACCTGTTGTGCTTGAGATATATTCCCAACTGTGAATATACGCTTTTCAAGAAACCACTGTGGATATCCATTGCATCTGACTTTTTACTGGTTTTCAACAAACACCATATGTGCCTGCATAAAATCAGGGATATGGTTTTCCCACTCCACCCCCAAAATTGATGTTAAAATCCTCAAATTGAGTGACTGGGAGGGCTGCATTTATATAATGGATTTTCATCCAATTAATCCCTTATCGAGGTACCAGAATTCACAAGTATGGATCTGCAGTATTTACAATTTCCCCCAAATTAAGAAGGCTTCCTTTTCAGGAATCCCAAATATAATTTTAAAAGCCACCCTCTTTCAAACAGAAGACAAGAGGACTACAGTAGTATTTTATAGGGTTGATCTGGGTTGTGGTTGTAGTAGTTGTTGTTGTTTTAAATATCCTTATTCGAGTTCCTTGTAAAATGTTGAGAAATTTCCGCTCTCCCCCAGAGAATATTTGGTGAAATAGTCTTCCCAGTTTTACCATTCATGAATTCTAGGCACAACTGTTTTAATATTATTAAATATTATTTCAATATGTTTGAAGAAACATATTATGTTTCATTTAATATGATTGAAGAAACCTGATCTCTATTCCTGCCAGTCCTTGCATTGGCTCCTTCATCCACCAATATGCGCTAACAATAGTACAAATTTAATAATAATAATAATAATAATAATAATAATAATAATAATGCTCCAATTTCTGACATTTTTTTGAAAATATTCTTTTTGTGAGTGTCAGACTTGAACTGTTGGATAATTTTGCTTCTCCCCTAGAGAATATTCAGTATCACCCTCCCCTCCAGATTTTCTACCCGCATATACCATGGAGAATTTGAAAGGCCAATTTTGCTCAGGCCTCCTATTTTGCACACATGTGTCTCAGACCTATTAAGCAAGTCTTTTCACACATCACTTGCTGAGTCGGGAGCTGTGGTCACCCAAATGCACATAGAGTGTTGATGCAGAATACCTATACAGAAGGATGCATACTTTAATCACTTCACTGTTTTCATCAGTACCTATCAGATAAACAGAAAACTAATCTCAGTGAAATGCTTGAGAAGAAAACCACACTGCAGAGTAAAAGGACTGTGAAAATGAGGGGATAAAACTGTGTCGTGACCACAAACATCTGCTTTTCTAATCATATATTTAAAATAACTTCAGCAAACCATCTGGGTAACAAGAAGTGATCTATCACCCTTAAACCATTTGTTTATTTTTAGAATGGAGGCATAAGGGCCATTGGTTTTAAAGGTCAGGAAATGTTTCAAGTGATTCCCCCCCCCCATTGAAAATCAACTGTATATAAATAAATTTGTTTCTATATTATTTGTAACTGAGCATGAGAGAAGAGCCAGAATTCTCATGAATGCTATTAATTGAAACAGCTTTTAAAAATGGCCACCAGACACTTTTCTGGTTCATGCATGCAGAAGGTGCTTGCTGGCTGGGTTGAAGCTGTTATGCTGCCTTCAAACAGGTGGCGCATTGTTGCTTATCCATGAGGAATTAGAACATGACTTGTTGAAGACGACTTTTGTATATATACACACAGCCTCTTTCACTTAGAACCAGCTGAATTGTTAAGATATTGGTTAAGATATTGCATTACACTTTGCAGTGCACCACAGACTTTTGCATGGCAAATAAATGTGCAGTGCACAGAGGAAAGAAGAGCCATCAACAATGCACAATGTTGCAAAGGGCACTTCAAGCAGTTATCATTCATGTGGCTGCACCGGTATTATATGCATACAGCCATGCACCTTCCCTCTTTGAAATGTTAGAAGCTATGTCCTAATTTTCAATTAGTGTCAAGAGGTCCGATTAAATTTCCTGATCCTTCTAGCTGTTTCAAGAGATAATCACCCTAAATTGACAGTTCCCCATTGCATAAGCATACTGTTCCCTGTCAATCAAGTGAATAGCATGGATTCTGCTTATGTGGAACTCTGTGTGTGCATCAGAATATCAAGGAGCTCAGTTTGTTGTGTGTTCTCAGTGCTTAACAGAATTTGAAGTAAGATTAGTATAAATCTGGGATGGCATGGAATTAGTAAATTGTAGAGTATTAAAATTTTATTGCTGATGCTGGAGTATATATGGTATTAATCAAAATGACCATGATTTTTAATGCCATTGGAAGAAGAACAGGTTCTGAGACATGCAGCATAATTTGAACCATCATGTACCATTTACAAGGGGCTTGAAAGCAAGATTAGGGCAAGAATTTCTCTGTACTAAAACTGAAGGGCATCAAGAATTCAATTTTCTCTTTAAATAGAAATGGAGTCAGAGAGGGCACCCACATGGGAATGACAACCGTTTTAGAAAACTGCTTTAACAATAACTGCAATAGCTAGGAGAACGTTTCTCTGAAACAGTCAGCATTTATTGACACATAGACAGCATGAGTCTGCTGCCACCTTGCTATCAAACAATCAATTGATCTAGGGCCCAATTCTCAAATATTGTCAGAAATGAAAATGAGTCAGACCTCTCGGCAGAGGGTTGTTTGCTGATCTGATGTTCCAATTTGAGGCACATGCAGATTGAATTCATTTTGCTTATGATGCTGCATCATACAATAGTTTCGTCAGTTGCACATATTACTATTTCCTATCATATTGTAGTCTAACTGTACCCAAAAGGTACAGTTTGTACCCAAAAGGTACATATATTGCTGCCTTCCAAATCCCATCAGTCCCAGCCAACATGGCCGACAGGGTGATGGAAATTGCAATCCAGCAATATCTGGAGGGCACCAGGTTGGGAAAATCTGCTGCAGTCTCATGCAGATAGCCATCTGGAGGACCAGATATGACCCCAGAACCAGTTTCTCTTGTTCCTGACATTCCGATGAAGTGTTAGGTTATATGATAAAATGTGTGCCTTCAGTTTCATTTGCAAAGAAAAGGAAGAACCCTGTTTTCAGTATATAAGAAAGGCCTGAACAACTACTTCTCTTCACGTGTGCCTAGTTAGACCCTGAGGTCTTCTTGAAATACATTCTCCAAGTGCCCTCGCTAAGTGATTTGGGGTAGGTAGATGTGGCACAGAAGCCTTTCGGGTACTGGCACGCTGGTTGGCGAATGCTTTTCCCAGAGAGGTCAGCCTGGCACCTTTTCTGGTGTCAGCTTCAGCATCAGACACTTTTTCATTCTTTCAGGCTTTCCTTTTAATTTTAAGTTGTTTTTTTGCTAGAGTCATGAGTTTTTATGCTCGATTTATCCTTTTATTGTTACTGGGTTTTATTTTTTTTTTCACCCACTCCAATATATCCTGTAAAAGGATGGCCTATAAATACTGCAAGCAGGTAAGTAATGTAGTCCACGTTATATTTCTTCCTTGGATTTTTTATACAACATAAATGTAAAATATAGATGTTCACATTTGCTCTGCTTGAGTGTGTGTGCTCCATAACCACAAAACTCTTACTGCTAAGAAATCAGCCTTATTGGCAAATGCTGCCAATTTTATGATAAAGCTCAATCACTTGTGCATGGTTAGTTTGTGTGTGTAAAATATACTCTTGTCCCCAAGATAACAATTTAGAAAATGAAGAGGACTCTAAGAACGCAACAGATATAAGAGAAAACATATTTCAACTATCAGAAATGACCACCCACCCACTGCAATTGTCTTTGGCAACATTGAATTCAGGGATCATAGTTCGTTTTTCTCCAACAAATCATGATCACTAAACCAAGAATAATCCTTCACTACATATTATGGTTTGTTTGGAGGGAAACAAACCATGATCCCTGATTCAAGCATAATACTAAACCAGGAATCATGCTTTGCTTCTTCCTAGAACAACCATTCAGTGGAGACGATGGAATGGTTCATGGCTTACCATGATAGGAACATAAATTGACCTTGCTGGATCAGGCCAATGGCCCATTTAGTCCAGCATCCTGTTCTCACAGTGGCTGACCAGATGCCTATGAAAAGTCTGCAAGCTTGATAAGAGAGCAACGTCACCCTGTCTATTCAGTATTCTCAGCAACTGCTATTCAGAGGCATAATGCCTCTGGAGGCAGAACATAGCCAGTGCCATTTTTGTAGTCTAGGAAAACAACTGGAGACATGCGAGAACAGTCTTCAAAAATATAAAGGTCGATACCTTGCAAATTTGGAGGTTTCTTTCTCATCTGCCTAGTTTATAGTAAAGTGGCATATCCTTCACAGGTGGCCAATGTAAAATGCTTCAAGTGTTCACAGCCCATTAATAATGATTTGTATTGGAGTGCTTCACTGCTGCATACTTTGGAAGCAGAAACCACTTGGAATGACCTTGTCCAGCTTTAACAGGAGACTGTGGGGATGCTGATGGCTGTTAATGCCATTGTCTAAGATTTTAGAAGTTGTTCTAATTACTTAATGCTTTTGACACCAGGGCATGCCACACACTGACACAAAATATTGAATCTTCTCAAAACTCTTTTGCTTCTCTTCAGAATCAATGCAATAGTTGTGAAAACTAGGGAACTACCAAAAATATGACTTGAAATTCTGTTTGGGTGAACCCAGTGGCAAGAAAAAAAATTGCACCATTCAGAGAAATGGTGCAAAACAGTTTTTGCTTCCCTTGGAGGGATTTATTTTTAACACAAGTAGCATTTCCACACACACACACACACACACCCCACACACATTTTTTTAAAATTTCACTTTAGACAAAATTCAGTTGTGCTGAACTGTTGTAAATGAAATGATAGTATGAGCAATATAGGAGCCATATTTCATCGTCTCAAAGTGAAGTAGGCTGCAATTTCTAAATGCCACAACCCTCACCCATCCTGTATCAATTCATCAGCTAACTGTCCACATCAGTATGATCTTTGTTTTCTGGTCCTGTCTAGTACAGATTTTGAATATCAGACTGAATGCCAACCATGAAGGAACAACAGTGGAAAAGAGCTATTGCTTGTAGCCTTCCCTTAGGGATATGGTTGGCTACTGTGGAAAATAAGATGCTGCGATAGACAGGCCTTTGATTTGACTAACAGGGCTCTTCTTATTTTCTTATTTTCATAATTTTGTAGGCAAATGCCATGAGTGCAAATATGTTTTCAGATGGCAATGATAGTTCTTCTACACTGTAACATATTTTAAAATGAGATTAGGTGATACAGAACAGAAAAGATGGGAAAACTGAGTAGAAACCTTTCAGGAAAACACACCTCAGTTTTGTGCCAATTTCAGAAGAACTCAGTTCTACTTATAGCAGCTTTTGAATGGTTACCTTCCCTGCTTTGTTCAGCAACCTTCTTTTCACAGATAGTCTTGAACCAGAAGATGGAGCTGAAGAGCCTAAATTGAATGCAGCACAATAAAAACACTTGACCAGTCATTACTTGAACTTTTTGTTTTTCAATAAAACAGTTAGGCAATACCCTCAGCAACGATTTATAAACTTTGTATCCTTAAAAAAATAATCTTAAAAAGATTACAATAAAATGTGAAGCAAGACTGAGGATGAAGTGGAAATCAGATACGGTAATGAAACGGTATTTAATTTGTTCTGTAAAGACAGTTTTTAGTACAGAACATTGTACAATGAGTACATTGGGGAAAATGCAATTTGCCTAAATAAATGTTTTGTTTCCAAAATGATGCAGATAACATAAAAGAAATATCATTGATTAATAGAAATACTTTCAGTTATGGAATATGTGATCATTTTGAGATCACTTGAATGTAAAATTATTGTGATACATATAGGTTTGGGCCTTCATCCAGTACTGAAATGAGAAAACCTGTGGTCCTGGTTCTGAGCACCTTTCACATAAGACCTTACAACACCCTATTCTTGAATGCCCAGAGCATCATTATTTTGCAGTTCATTAGTTCAACTTTCTTACTTCTGCATTTTCATTATTTTCATGGGTAAACAGAGCTCAGGAACCTGTGGCCTTTCAGAGGGTGTTGGACTACAGCCCCTATCAGCCCACCCAGCTGGGCAATAGTCAGGGTTGACTATTGTATTCCAAAAATATCTGAAGTCCCACTGGTTTCCCATCCCTGACCTAAAGAGAATATTTCATGTATGATTCATAGACATAAAGATAGCAGCAGGAACTGCGTAAAATCATACACAGCAGATTTTATGTAGCTCAGGTTATAAACATAGAAACATAGAAAAAATGACCATCAAAAACTCACCATGGTGATATATACCAAAGCCTAACTAAGTGTTTGGCGGTAACATAAGTCATAATTTTTCAGGTGCAAAATGGGCAATTTGAAGGGAAGGAGGTGCTTTCCCCTTCCCCTTCCTGTTACTTTCCACCTTCGGCCTCCCTCAGCTGCATTGTTCCCAAGAAAACATATTGTAGATAGATGCCAAGATAGGAAATCTCAATCCTGTGCATGCTAGGGCTAAGCTAGACGCAATGTGAGATTTCAGTGGTCACATACATGCCATACATTTAAGGCACTCATATGTCACTTCAAGAGTCATGGCTTCCCCCAAAGAATCCAGCCAGATGTTGTTTGTTAATAGTGCCTACCCCACAGACCCACAATTCCCAGCACACTTAACAAACTGTAGCTCCCAGGATTCTCTAGGACTATGAAAGCTGTATAAGAGCAAGAGAGATGAATCAGAGGCATTGAAAGGGGGAAACGTGTTTAGCTTTTTGTCTTTTCGCTATTTCCCCAGTGCAATTCCTTTCTCAAAGCTGCTATTAGCCAGAGTGGTGGAAACATGCATACATCTTAATTATGCAGCTTTTTAGACAAGGGTGGGAAGGGATATATCAGAACATAATAAGAGTTTTGATGGATCAGACCAAAGTGCTATCTAGACCAACCTCCTGTATCCACCATGGCCAACTGTCAGGAGTCCTGGTTCCCAGCTTGATAACACAGTAACCGTAGGTAATTAAAAAGGAGGATTTATTGCAAAAACAAACAGATAGCTCTGGATGGCTGTAATGCAGCCACCAGCATCCTCACTCAAGATGACCCTTCTGAAGACTCCTTGCGGTTCTTACAGAATATATTGAACCGTCACCCCTTACATCTCTTGTTTTGCTTCCTATCTAGAAGCCCCCCCATTTGCCAACTCTTTGGACTTATTGAATTAGCTCCAGCTGTCTCTTTGTCTATTTGCACCTGTTTGAGCTTCCTGAGAGCTTTGGCTGTGTTCCAGCCTGTTCTCAGTTGTTCCTGGCATTCCAATGCCTGGAGGAGTCACCACTAACTGTTGTGTTCTTTGCTCAGCCTGCATCAAATCTAAGCCTCTCTTTTCTGCAGCAGGCTGTACAGTTCCACTAGGAGCTGGCTCATTTCTGACAACAGACAGATGTCTGTAGGAAGCCCACAGACAGGCCATGGAAGCAATAAGTATTTCCTCAACTAGTGGTCAGACATAGAATGTTCTTAATGTGGAGGTAGTTCATTGTCATTGTAACTGGAAGCTTTTGATATCCTTATCCTCCATGAATTTGTCTAATGCCTTTTCAAAGAAACTTAGAAGAAGAAGAAGAAGAGTTTGGATTTGATATCCCGCCTTTCACTCCCTTTAAGGAGTCTCAAAGCGGCTAACATTCTCCTTTCCCTTCCTCCCCCACAACAAACACTCTGTGAGGTGAGTGGGGCTGAGAGACTTCAGAGAAGTGTGACTGGCCCAAGGTCACCCAGCAGTTGCATGTGGAGGAGCGGAGACTCGAACCCGGTTCTCCAGATTACGAGACTACCGCTCTTAACCACTACACCACACTGGCTCTCAAACTTAAACCTTCAGTCATAGAACTCTCATATCACATCCAGTCTGCCCCATTGTTCAATGATTTGTAGTTAAGAATGGGACTGAATGAAGATGAAACTGAAGTTTCCTGATGTGTAAAGTTTGCAGGCTGATCTCAAGTTTTAAAATTTGTTATGTTCCTGTACTGTTCCTGTGCAATACACAACAATAAGCCCCCAAACTGGTACAGAAGTACCTCATTATTATTACTAAGAGGCGCATTTACATTTTCCACATTCTTTTTTCTGAAGTTGAGATTTAAAAGTGAGTTTCGAGTCACAAAGGTGAATGGAAAATATTTTTGACATTAATAATGTGCCAAATGCCTCTACGTTTCATCTTGTGTGCTCATTGTCACAAGTTTGCATTCTCTCAGACCTTTTTTAATGATCTTCTTTTGGAGTCTTCAAAGTGGTCCTATTAGTTTCATTTCCCTCCACTATACTTAGCCCAGGTATTTCAAAGCTGCTATTTTCTTATGCTAAACCCTTTCTCTGCATAATGAATTTGCTTAAAAGAACAAGCATAAGAACAAACCTGATTAATATTCTCGCAAGCATTTCATATGCTGAATCCCCTTTTCAGATATTACTGAAAAGTCACTTGTCATTGTCCTTCTGTCCTTGAATACATTTTTCCTAAGTACATCCTTCTCACTTTAGCACAAAGGAAAGAAAAGAAAGACTGAATTGTTTCTACCAATTATCAAGGCCTGAAACAATTTTCTACTGTCAGCTGTATTGCAGGAATATTTTTCAGCAGGTTGGTCTACGATGGGAAAACTCCCTTGTTGGACTAGAACAGGATTTCCCCAACTTAGGTCTCCAGCTGTTTTTGGACTACAGCTCCCATCATCCCCAAACACTGGTCCTGCTAGCTAGAGATGATGGGAGTTGTCGTCCAAAAACAGCTGGAGATCCTGGGCTAGAGCATGCGAATATTGCACTGTGTGTGAGCTGGACATAATGCTCAAGTACTTGGGTACAGTGTTAATAATATAGATTTGCCAATGGTATTCTTTCTGCTTAAAGAACATTCATCCACCAGAACTAAAAAAAAAGGGGGGGATAGAGTTGCAGGCAAAGTCTAGACATGGATATATACATATAAATTGGCCAAACTTAGGTCTGCACTATTTATGACATACTAATGCAGACTGTATCGTGAATAATGGAATCAAGTAGGTGGACCAATTTCTGGAGAACCCATTGGGAATGGAATGTTTCATCAGCAGAAAGCACTTTTATGCAGTAGGTGCCAGGTAAAATATTTTATTGTGTACAGTGATGGATAGTGTCCATTGGGAATTGTGGTGTGAAAGACAGGGAGACAAACAGTAGGCAGAGTCAGAGCAATGACAGAAAGAGCCAACAAAGTCTACTTTGGCCCTCATCCTCTTATCTGCTGAGCTCTACAAGGGGCAACACCGAGTGTACCACTTCAGATTGAGGGAAGAGGAGACTGTGGCTTTGAATGTCCCCCATGAACAAAATCCATAGCTAATATTATAACAGCATGTGAGGGAGAAGGCAACCCTGAACCTTGTACTAGGCATGCTGGAGAATTCTGACAAAAACAGAAATGGGTGAGGAAATTGCTGCTTATCTGTCCCATGTCCGGAATGGAAATGAATCCAGTGAACCTGGACTACAACCAAGATCTCCAATATGCTGGATCATTAAGTAACATTACTTACAATATCTATCTATCATCTATCTATCTATCATCTATCTATCTATCTATCTATATCTATCTATCTATCTATCTATCTATCTATCTATCTATCATCTATCATCTATCATCTATCATCTATCATCTATCAATCTATCTATCTATCTATCTATCTATCTATCTATCTATCTATCTATCATCTATCTATCTAGTAATCTTGCTTTCATTTTTAGTAGCTAATCATCAGACATCTACTTTCCTTTCTCCATTCTAAAGCCATGTGGTATATTTTAAAAGTTGTGCAGTAGGTCTATTCAAGATATGCACTCAAAATGGTGTATTTTAGTGCTTTAAAAGATTTTATGCCACACAGGCATTAAGCCTACCCACATAAAACCAGGAAATGGCCTAATTGCTATTTGCATGCATTATTTATAGCTAAGTGGTCTATGAAAAAAATTAGAGTCCATAAAAGACTGTCATTGAGTGTTAAAACCAATCTGTTTGCTTCAGCTTAATTGACATCAAAATATTACCTCATAGGTTTCAGAAGCATTCCATTAAAAATACGAGGGCTGCATTTTAATGCTCAGATTGAAAAAACAAACAGGTAAATATTAATAGCTGTACCATTATTCAGCACGCAGCACCTGAAACCATTTAGTTATTATTTCTTGAAGTGCTGCTGTAGAGAGCCTTTTCTGAGGACTTTTTCTTAGAAATTCCAGAGATTAAGCAGTATGTAAATAGCTGAAATAAATAAAATAAATAGGCACTAGGCACTGAAACCATATCCCACTTATACAATATAAAATATACCAATATATTGGACCGTATCCAATGCTGCAGCTCTTCCTGTATAATAAATATTTGTTTGGGCAACAAAGCTTCCTCATCTGCCACCTCCAGCCCCCTTCACACTCTCAAATCAGCTCTGGAAAGTTGTGGGGCCATCTGGGGCAGATTTTGGAGGGTAGACGTGGAGCAGAGTAAGTGGAAGTCCTGTTGCACCAGTGGAACCCCACTGGTGCAGCACTGTATACAACTCATTATGCAGTATTCTGTTTTCTTGAAGACATTTTTAGAAAGGAAATAAGTAGTGTCTGTTGGCACGCCAACATCTAGAGTGGGCCAATGAAAATTGTAACTCAGCTTTTTGAATTTCTCACATATATGCAAAGCTCCCCTAGATTTTTTTAGCTGAGAGAAAAGTCAGTAAATATCAACATCTTGAAATGCCAGTTTGGCAGAAGCAAAGGCAGTAGCTGTCCCAGATTCTACTTTCTTGGGTTTTGTCATGCAGGTGATTAATCATAGAACAGCTAAATGGGAGTTGAACATTTTGTGCTTTTTTTGTTACAAATGTTGAGGTGAAACAGAATTGATTTATGAATTAATCGTTGAGGGGAACTAGACCCAGCCCTGAGCACAGCCTGTGCTGTTTAGAATAATCTGTAACAAAGACTTGTACCACAGCACAACAGTAGCAAATGGTCAATCATGTCAAGGAGCCCATCAACATACCCTCCTTCATTCATTCAGACTGTGGTTGCTGCTGGATGGTAACATATGCCAATGAGTTAAAATGCCGACAATGTATTCATCTGTATTCCCACCCTGCAAAGTTCCAGTTTCAAGTCCATTTCTTCAGGCTAATCCAAGATGAGATAAGAGGGCAAATCTCAAAATTATAAATATTGTGGATTGGTAACAATCCATCTACAATCCCAAGGAAAATTAGGTTAGGAAAAGGTCTCTCTCATGCATCTGGTATCTTTTGTGTGGGTACACAAGTACAGAAATTCTATGTTTTGTAAAGACATGATGATATGGTTTAGGCAGGGCATTTTTCAGCTGGAGCTCACCAGTACTCAGTTCCAGCACCTCTCAGGTGGGCACCATTGCCATTATAAAAGAACAAGGAAGGCGTTCATGGTGAGATCTGGCACCTCTTTTCCTAGAAAAATAGCACTAGGTTTAGAGAAATTTATATCTGTTCATTCATACTCTGATGAAGTCTATTCCAATTCTTTGTATATTATCCCCCTCCCATTGCAGGACGCCTCATATATCTGGAAGCCAACAAAAATCTCACCCATATGTAATAATATTTGTGACTTAGTTTGACAAGAGTTAATTTTGGCAAGTCAAGGATTCTAATGGAGTCAGTTCAGGGTGTATGTGTGCAAACACACTTCTTTTCCATGGAAATAGCAAAACACTTGTCATCATGGTCTGAACAGTGCTGCTAAAATCTATAATTAAAATAGGTCTCAAGGGTGATATTACAATCCATTATTACATTTGACAGCTACTGTAGACATTTGGCCCCTAAACTGATGTGTTAATTCTCGCCTTTTGCTGACCTATTGATTAGCTGCTCTAATTCAATTTTCCCTTTTTGAGGAACTATGTCGCCTGATTTGTGAGTATGCCTCTGCATAATGCCACTATATACGATCGTCATTCTACATTATGAGAGCGGTGGTGTGTTCTTTACAAATTTCCTTGCTGTTTAGCAATGAAAAGATGGATGCTGTTGTAAGATAAGACTGGATTATTTGTATTCTGTCTACATATGGTGAAGCAGACCTTGCTGCCTATATTTCAGAAGTGGGGGGATTGATAAGACGAGAGGCCAAGAAATGTACAAAGAAGCCTTCATTATGCAAGACTGCACAACAGTTTGAGCATTAAATAGAAACAGAAAATGAATGGGAAAGCTTAGAATTCTCTCTTGCCCCCAAAATACCCCCACATGCTTTGACAAGAAGGTTACAGTGATGGAAAATAAATTGAAAGTAGGCACACACACCCCAGCCCCAGCAAGTCAAATGAGAATTATGGATGTTTTTATGAATACTAGGCTTTTATTTATTCTCCTAATAGACAGAAGAGCTGAATTCAGATTCACAAATGTTGTATACTACATTCACCTTATGTTATATGTATCACATTGCACAAACAATGCGAACATGCAGAATGTTAAAAGAAGGGAAGCAGAATCATCAAAACACGAACGAAAATGCCGCTTTTGATGTTGTCCTTTTGTTCAAATATTTGATACCATTATTTTCTGGTTCAACAGTTTCTTGAAATGAACATGACACACACTGCACTGTTGCTTCATCTGACAATACCCCAGGATGCTAATTAGATACTTTGCTTGGGAGATATAATCTGGAGCAACAGTCAAGGAGGAGTGTTTGGGAGGAAGCAGGCAAACAGGAGTTTTTGTGTGTATATAATAATGTCAAAAGCATCACTTCAGTAACTGAAGTGCTTACTCTTTTGATTTCTTAGCTACTGGTTAGAAGGGAGCTACCGGTCTGTGTTTGCTTGAATGCAAGTAAAACCTTCTGTGTGAATGGGAATCCTAGAATGTACTACTCACATTCAATGAGTAGGAACTGCTCAACATGGGAAGGCTGAGTAAACAGCATCGGTGCATGCAGAGAAGTGGTAGTGGTCAGGGCCAGATTTAGGTTTGATGAAGCCCTAAGTTACTGAAGGTAATGGTGCCCTTTATATGTCCAGCTGTCCTTTGTCAACAACAAATTGTCACTGATTTGTGTTGAATATATGCTATATGGTAATTTATGGACCTAATAGGTATCTAAAGTCATTTGCACATGCAGAATGTAGGCACCCTAAATATAGAAATGAGCAAACCAGTGATATTTTAGGGAGCAGGCTAGCAGATGGGGCCCATTACTTACATCATAGGAGCCTACACAAGACAAAACACTGTTGTTGTATGTAGGTTTTATTTTATTTGTTTTTTATCTTATGTTATGTACATCCAGTTGTTTTTTTCCTTTAATTTTTTTGGGGGCCCACAAGAGAGTGGGGCCCTAAGCTATAGCTTGTTTAGCTTATATGTAAATTCGGCACTGGTAGTGGTAGATCGGAATGTAACATGATGTCAGTTTCCCTCCAGATGTGTATTCATTAAAGGAATTGTTTTGTCCTGTTTCATTGTTCTTCATATTCCACATAATAAACAACAATTCAGTTTTTGAATTGGCATAAATAACATTGCCATGCTTCATCTGCCTGATGCTCATGTAAGGAAAAAAACGAAACATATTGCGCACGCTCTCTCTATATAATTTATTTATTAC
Source organism: Podarcis raffonei (assembly GCF_027172205.1). Taxonomy (NCBI): domain Eukaryota; kingdom Metazoa; phylum Chordata; class Lepidosauria; order Squamata; family Lacertidae; genus Podarcis; species Podarcis raffonei. Next base: position 53,743,516 of record NC_070610.1, read on the forward strand.
AGTGCAAGTTAGAAGTTGGGTAGGCCTAGGTCCATGGTGCTTTTGAGCCAGTTCATTGGAGTTCTGGGTATGCAGATTCATCATGCAAGGCATACAGGCTACAGTATAGGCCATTCTTTCAATTACACTGTCAAGTGTCCAGTAATAGGGGGTCAGTGCTCCTGATCTGCCTCCCATCTGCATGGAACGACATGATTGCATCTAAGATTTCCCTAAAATGTGGAGTAAGTGTGCACATTTTCCAATTGCCAGGAAACTTGGATGTAGAAAATATGACATGGCAAATGACCCACAGATAATCTTTTAAAGAGAACAGCCCCTTGAGATTAAAAAAAGAACAAAAGAGGAAAAGGAGAGATGGAAGATTACATGTAGAATGTTTAAAAGAAAGTCCTAGTTATTCCTGATCTAATTTCTTGTAATCTGCCTTTTGGCCTATAGCACTTACCATGTGCCATAGACTTTCCAAATGAAAGCTCCTGTTTCAGATGAGACAGTATTCTTGAAGTCTTGTAATGCTTCTTGTAAAAACAAAATCCTGAGCTGATTGACTTGTGCAATTTGTGATTCAGACTTCATTACTTTGGCTTAGAGCAGAGAATATATTCCAAAAATGCCATATTATCAGTGGGTTGTCAAGTTATTTCTGATTTAGCCCCTGGCTCTGACCAGACTGCCCTGCTTCCTGAGATAGTAATAAAAAGATAAGCCCTCTAAGTTAGAAAAATCTAATTTGCATTCAGATTAGGTAGCGTTCCGGTATCTTTTCTGTTTTATCTTATACAAATTATCATATATTTGATCAAAAAGTAGAAAAAGGAAGGGAAAATATAAAGGCAGGTTAATGGGAGAGTTTCTTATTATGGTAACTTTGGGAGATAAAGGAGTGAATACAAAATGGTATTTCAATTTGCAAACGCCTACCAGGCAGTGTATTAACTTATTGATCATACTTTCAGAGCTGTGACACTGAACAGTCACAGACGTAAACAAGGTCAGTTCAGTGGGTATCCTGACCTTTTCGGATGAATCATGGCAGCTATTTATCAGCATGTGGTTACTTTTTTTTTAATTGTGAACTATAGAAAATAAAAAAGTTATTTAAGTTTTTCACTTTATTATCATTAACGTTATTAAAAATAGTTACATGCACAATTTTATTTGTATGCCACCTTTCCACAGTTCAAACCAGGACCAAAGTGGCTTACAACATGGGAAAAAGAATACATAACTACAACATAACAAAAGTAGTCAAAACATTAAGAAATTGAACAATTTCCACATACATCGCAAGAAGATTTAAAATAAAGATACAAAAAAGCAACAGCAACAAATCCCACAAACAGCACCCCAGTCCAGGTTTCTGTTAAGCAGCCTCAGCTTTTTGTAGATGGAGTCAGTCAGGTGCCCTCCCAGGTTAGGTGAGAAAAGGCATGGAAGGCAGAGAGCAGGTCTTCCAGGATTCACATCTGAGATAGTTATAGAGTTCAATCTCTGCAGTTAAATCTATGTGACTTAAATATGCCTAACTCCCTTGTGTGTATTGATATTTTTATTCAGGAAAATGTAGAAAACATTTGATCCATTTTAGGGCAACTATCACAAAATAATGTGGAAACCTTTGAATTCTCTAGAACTCTTCATCTCATGATCAAGGGTGATCCTTGATCTCTGTAGAACTCTTCATCTCATGATTAACATGTGACTCACACTGTTTTATTGCTATTGACAGGTATATATTTATATAAAAAAGGAACATTCTTAGGACAATTTTGTCAGCTGCTATAGATAATGTATTTCATTTCTAGTAAGATGAGGAGGTTTGTGTTTTTTTAAAAAAAAGAAAAAGAAGCAAGAATGGCATAGATCTCATTCCCCAAAACATTTCTGGGATTTTCTCATCTCCCACTCTAAATAAAGTCCACATACAGACATTTTTTTCTCATGGTTTAAGAATTACTCTATGGAATTTTATATCTTTTAAGTTTCAAATATTAGCAGTTATGCAGAGGTTAGACTATATCTTGTTTTTATGAATAAGCATTCAGTGCATTTAGTGTGCAAGGAGGCTATACAACAATGACGATTCATCCTCATTTGCTTGCACGGTGTTTTACATTTACCTGTTAAACATCCGTTCATCCCACACTTTTCAGTGCATTTCCCTGTCACTTGCCTAATCCCTCAAACGTAGATTTTGTTTTGCTCTGTTTGGTAGATTTGTTGTACCACAGTGATGGAGTACTTTAATGAACATCAGTTGCACAAAGTTTCCCACTTAAATTTATTTTGCCGACTACTGACTGGTCCAGTAGTGCTCTAAGTCTATGTGGTTGTCCAAACTATTGGCAGAATTTAGTGGTTAACCTAAAAGGGCTTTTAACCATTGAATGAAATATAATTCTACATGGTGATAAGTAGGTTTTAAAAGGTACATACTCACTCAACAAATAGAAAAGGCAATTCACACTGAAAACGGAGCAGGAATGAAAGATTTCTAAGGTACACGGAAGAAATTGCAATCAAAGTCTTTTTAAACATTTGAATTGGATGGGAATAGAGTGAACTGTTTTGCATCACAAAGCTTACAAGAACAAAGGAAAAGGGACTTCTCCAAAATCTGGGAGAGACTGAGAAAGAAAAAGAGTTTCACAGCATATCGCAGTGCATTTGGCTATCAAAGGAAGCCTTGACAGAAATGTCACATGCCTGCTTCTTAGCTACTGCCATGCAGCAGCCTGGGCAACACGCTGGTGCTGAAAAGCAAGTATATGACATGTCTCATGCCTCTCTGACAAGAAACACTGCAGATTTCAAACATGCTGGGATTGTTAAACCAAGCAAAGAGCCAATATATGAGTGATGAATTTCAGCATCTCAGATGAACAGAGGAACGGCCATAGTTCAGTGATACAGCACTTTTTCTTTTCTTTTTAAAGGCAAGAGACCACAGCGCAGTGGAAGAGCACATGCTGTGCATGCAGAAAGTTCAAAGTTCAATCCCTGGCATCTTTGGTTAAATTAAAAAGAAAAAGAAAAAGATAGCAGCAGAAAAGAAAGGGCTTTGTCCAGAAGGGTTGCTGCCTGGTCTAGATGGACAAAGAGTCTGGCCTAATCCAAGGCAATGCCCTATGTTAAGAACATAAGAAGAGGATCAGGACAATGGCCCATCTAGTCCAAAATTCTTTTCATACAGTGGCCAACCACATACCTGTGGGAAACCTGCAAGCTGGATGCAAGCAAAATAGCACTCTTCCCTCCTGCTGAAAATTGGTATTCAGAAACACTTCTGCCTCTGGCCATGGTCCTGAATGCCTTGCAAGCAGCCTCTGAGTGTGAGATAGAATGCTGTTACAGTGGTAACAGTGGTAACCTCGGGTTAAGAACTTAATTCCTTCTGGAGGTTGGCTCTTAACCTGAAACTGTTCTTAACCTGAGGTACCACTTTAGCTAATGGAGCCTCCGCTGCTGCCATGCTGCCGCCGCACAATTTCTGTTCTAATCCTGAAGCAAAGTTCTTAACATGAGGTACTATTTCTGGGTTAACGGAGTCGTAACCTGAAGCGTCTGTAACCTGAAGCGTCTGTAACCCGAGGTACCACTGTATTTATTGCATTTATATCTCACTTCTCTTACGAAGAGCAGACTTGGTTTTCCCCTCTCCATTTTATACCCACAACACCCTGGTGAAGTAGGTTAAGCATAATTAGAGTTTCTTGGTTCCTCTTAATATTTGTACATATGCCCATGCTGACTACAGGCTTTGGATTCACCTTACCTCAGTGAAGCTACTGCATCACGACCTTTATCAAAAGCCGCTGCTGTGACTTCTCCTTACTTCATCATTGCTACCTGCAAGGCAGAATCAATGGCTTAAGGACTCCAATAAATGTGAAGTTGGTTTGAGAAACAACAAGTCAAACAGTAGTATATTACAACAAAGAACAGGATACATGTGCATTTTGCATAAGGCCATGCAGACATGGATTAAAAACCCAGTACTGGAAACACAAGGAGTGCGCAGTAAATGAGAGTGTGAACACAGCCTCTGCTGAAGGGGTAAAGAAAAGCCAGGTACTCTATTCCATATGTGGTGGCAGTGTAAAGAAATCAAGGTGTTTTGGGAGGACATCCACATAGAATTGAGGAAAATGTTAAAGATATATTTCAATAAGCATTTGAATAATTTCAGTAGCAGTATTAAGAATGTGGTAAAACCTATGAATGGATCAAAGGATATTAAATTTGAACAAAACTAGTTATGAAATGGCAGTGAACAAATAATACAGAGTCTGTAATAAGGAATAGATGGAAAGTCTGGTGGATAGAAAAAGACCACTTTTATTTTATGATTTGAAGGTTATCAGTTGATTTATTAATTCTCTTCTTTTTGCTTTGACGGTGATGGAAATTTTCTTTTTCTGTATGGTGTGTTAATGTGAATGGTATCAATAAAATCTAAGAGAGAGAGAGAGAGTGAACATAGCCTCAATTCACTTTAAATGGAGGCAATTTCTGCCAATTCCCTTTCCATTTGTACCCCCCCAATCATTACCAAGGCTTAACTGTATCCCCAATAGCAGATATTTGGAGGGTAGGAGGGGGCTCTATTTAATTCACAGAAAGAAAGTGAGGAACCAATCCAACCGAAATCAAAATCATGTCAAAAATAAGAAATTGTTCAATAGGTTTTTACTGAAAAGGAAGGCTTCTTTTCTGTATCTACTAGCTGCGATGGGTAAAGAAAACATTTAATCCAAAATTAATTTTTCCAAAGCATCATAGCTGCGAGACAGATGTTAATAATGCAAACATTAGAGTGTACATTTCTGCTTAGTACCTCAGGCAGAGAACACAGCTAGAGAAATGAAGGTCATTTTTTTTTAATCAGCTAAGCATAAGAAATTCAGAACCTCCAGGGCAATATTGTTAATATACATTGGAGGAAGTCATGAATCAGGACCCTCTAGTGGTAGGAAAATATGTTATGACTTTTGAAGCTAAATTATATGTCATTTACAGTTAATATATTTACAGTGGGTGGCACTGGGTGCAAAGGTTTCCTTCTCTTAAAGAGACGTATAGACCTTAAGGAATCCCAATAGTCATTTTGAACTTCAGCTCCAAGCCTACATTTTCATAACACACCTTTATTTGTAAAATGAATCTGTCAATATTGGAAGCACTGATTTTAAAAATTTGGTCTGATCTCAAGGCAAGGGTTTTGGTCTTGTTTCATTGTGACATGTAGTAATGAAGCTAACGGAATGAATATCAGACATTTGCTTGCCAGAGTTGTATAATACCTAGGAATTGGCAGATCTGTCAATTTCCATCAGTTTCTTATTTTGCTTTTCTTAAGTTCAGTTCTCCATACAGTAGTACCTCGGATTACATACGCTTCAGGTTACATATCCTTCAGGTTACTGATTCCGCTAACGCAGAAATAGTACCTCAGGTTAAGAACTTTGCTTCAGGATGAGAACAGAAATTGTGCTCCAGTGGCGTGGTGGCAGCTGGAGGCCCCATTAGCTAGAGTGGTGCTTCAGGTTAAGAACAGTTTCAGGTTGAGAACGGACCTCCGGAACGAATTAAGTACATAACCAGAGGTACCACTGTATTTCCAAATTAGTTTGCAAGTTTACAAAACAACAACTCATCATAAACATTCATCAGCATTTAAGTATACATTTTGCCTAACTTGTCCTAACATGTTGTGTGTGGTTCCCCCCCCCCCCCCGCCCCTCATAAATGCATTTTATATTCAATAAAAGGCCCTCACATCTAGTCACGACACTTGGTACCAACTCTCATGAGTTTTTGATGAGTTATCTTCAGGTGGAAAGCATTTTAGTTTAGTTTTGAATAGCTAGATGTTGTTTCATCTGTTGTTTTGCTTGTTTTTAAGTGGTTGCATGTTTTTCCTGTTTCCTCTGGTTTATTGATGCCTTCTCTGCCCTTTTTAAGAAATGCTCTGATTTTCTGACTTCTATACAGTAGTTCTCACTTTGTTTGTAACGGTGCTGTGCTTAATATGTTTTGTTTGTAATTTGAAAGCCACCTTGAAAACCATTTTATGCAAAGTTAAAAAATTAATATTAAATCAATATGATTGTTTCTCAGACTGATAGTTTATCAGTCTGTCAGAAGATAGAAAATAACCCAACATTTGCCTAGCAAAATATAACGAATTACGATGCATTCACTGTTTTAGGTTAAATTGCTAAGCTGTGGGGCCTCTTTTAAAGAAACAAAACATAATGGAATGACTTACTAGGTGTGCTCCTTTCGTTTTCATGACAGAAAATGTGTGTGTGTTACTTTTTTCCTCAACTTTCTTCACTAATGGTAAAGTGTTTCATATAGACCTATCCAGTGCTTTTTTTCTAAAAAAAAATGTTTAGGAGTACTCTCATTTTCCTACTCATATTAAAATACTGTCCCTCAATGAGGCCAAACTTAGATTCACAAAATGTTTACGAGTGTGCATACCTCTGCGTCCCCCCAGAAAAAAAGTACTAGACCTATCAAGCAAAGAAAAAATGGGAGGTGCATTCTCTTGCTGTGTTTTCTAAGGAGGGCCCTTGCAAATTTTCATTTAGGCAAACAAACTGCTTCTGCCATTACTCAAAGTGACTCACACAGTGATAAGTGGCCAGTGACCCCGGTACAAGGTGAACGCGAGCACCCACACAGCGCTGCAAATAATTCAGCTCAGTAGTGAAACAACTACAACAACACAGTGACATTTTCCTAAAAGCCCATGTTCCTCCCAGTAGGTTATTATAAGAGGTAGAAAAGAATGTTTTCCTAAAGGCCAACCACGTATTTTCCCTTGTTCAAGGACTTCATGCTGGATTCCAGTTCTTATTTTGATGAAAGGCAAAAAAGGAAGGGAGAAAGAAAATCAGCAAATTGCAGGAAGGTGAGGACACTCTAAATCCATAAAATGGTTGAGACTCGCACATCTATGCCTCAGCTGTATGCACTTTTTCAGAGGGCAGCGGCACAATTAAAGTTCTCCCTGCTGTGCAGTATACATTCTTATTACAAATGAAAACTTTTACTGGCCCTTCTGTAATAATATAAGTGTCCTTTGAACCAGGTTAAAACAACTTTTCTGCCATTCACACAATGCAGGGGTTGGCAAGGTGCTGCGGAAGCGAGTCCCTGCTCTGCCGGTTTAGCGCAGTGCGCAGGGACTCGCCAAGCAAGTGGCTCGGTTTGGGGGCGGCTCATGGGCCATTTAAACGACCCCCATGGGCTGCTTGTGGCACATGGGCAGCAGGCTGCTGGCCCCTGAACTAATGTGTTTGCAGCAATTTGGATGCATAGGAGCCGAAGTGTACTGTGGTTGGAATAAAGAGGTTTTGACTGGTCTACTGGGCCATTAATATTTACTGATAACTTCATAAATTTGTTTAGTTGTTGTTTGCCTGTTTACAGTGTAGTAAACTGCATGGCATTCTTAAGGAAATCAGCCCTGAGTGCTCCCTAGAAGGACAGATCCTGAAGCTGAGGCTCCAATACTTTGGCCATCTCATGAGAAGAGAAGACTCCCTGGAAAAGACCCTGATGTTGGGCACAAGGAGAAGGGGACAACAGAGGACGAGATGGTTGGACAGTGTTCTCAAAGCTACAAACATGAGTTTGACCAAACTGCAGGAGGCAGTGGAAGACAGGAGTGCCTGGTGTGCTCTGGTCCATGGGGTCATAAAGAGTCGGACACGACTAAACAACTAAACAACAAACTATATGGCTGCCAACAACAGACACAATCCTCTCCCTTCCTCAACTCATCCAGTCTTTCCCCCTTATTTCCAAAGCAGGCTACTACTTAAGTTGCAGAGCAATCCAAGCAATATTGTGCTGGCTGGGTAGATGGGTTAGACTGAGTGGAAGTGGGGGGCCACCAGGTGGCACGTTGGAAGATGGCCGACAATAACATCTCTCTGACCCATCGAGGTAATTAAGGGGCTGCTATGGGAAGTAGGCAGCCTTCCTCACGCCCCCAGGATATGGGAGCGCCCTGACTTGCCAGTGGTGTTCACAATGCACCCCCTGATCCGAGAGATGGGGGTGCCGAACACTTGGCACAAGCCCTCGGTGAAGTCAGCTCTTCCTGACGCCGATTCCAATTAGCGTGTGCTGGTTGCTTCAGCTTGGATTTATATTTGGAAGATACATCAAGTAAAGCTCGACGATAAGGCTGCTGATTAATGGATCTCTGTGACCTGGAGTGACGGATGGATAAGTAAATCTTCTGATGAACTAACACTAGGAGACTGTATGTTTGGAACAAAGGGGTGGGGGTGGGGGAAAAGACCCTTTTTTCCTTTTTGCATAATGTGATAAAATAACCCCTCACCCCAGAAAGAAATAAGATCGTCACGTTTTTACTATCATAAGCAGGATTTTAAGAACTGTGTGGGAATGGATTACAACAGGAGAGAAGAATGGTAACGGTGAGAAAGAGGAAATTTCTATGACGCAGTTAAAAAATGGCGTCTCACCAAGACAGGCTTGCAGGAGAAAGAAGAACAGGGGGAGGAGAATCAGGACGGTTTGAAAGAGAAGGAGTACTGGAATGTAAGCTGGACCTGACAGAGCCCCCTGATCTATCTGATTTATTTGGCTAGCCGGAGAAAAAAACAAAGGACATACCAAAATTCAATTTTGTTTATGGAGGAACTGAACAGAGGCTGTGCCTGGCTTTTAAAGAGTACAAAACCCACACAGAGATGTCAGTTTTCAGTCTGCTTGTGAGAATCATCAGAGATCACAAAGAAAGGAATATATGATAACAACAAGATGAAGAAGAAAGTAATAAAGGACTATTCAGATTGAACTGGATAGAACTGTCTAAAGCAGTAAAATAAGTGATGCCTGGAGTTATCTGGAACTTTGGACTCGTGCTTGATGTATGGGTACCCTCAAAAAAAATTAAATTAAAATTTGGCTGTATAATTTGGAACTAATGTTATTTGAACAATGTGATGTGATTGGCCTGTTAATAAAAATTATTTTCAAAAAAAATAATAATAGACTGAGTGGAAGTGCCCCTCCACTCAGCTCTCCCAGCTATGCCGCCTCCTGGCAGCCACTGGAGTGACACAATTGTTGCTCCATCCATGAGGCACTCTCTGTTCTGCCCACTGAACATGCAATCTGGGAGCCATTGGATTCCAAACCAGTCTCACTGCTATCACATGATCACAGCAGGTCCAATCCAGGCTCAAGTGCTATGGGCAGTGCCAGCATGGCAAAGCAATATTACTGTCCCTTCCTTATCACTGTTGTTATTTTTCAACCATGTTGCTATATTTTCCAAAAGCAGTTTGATGAACTTTTATTAAAATACTATGTTTGTTATCAGATTTAATCCCAACTCTGCTGTTATTGTTGTGTTGTTTTCCAAAGGCATATTATGTTTGCAAAATATGAACACATAGTAAATGGATTTGGAACTTCCAAGAAGCCATTTCTTCCTCTTAAAAAAAAATGCTGAGGAAAACAAAATGGCAAGCATCCTCTTTCTAATTTATGCCTGCAATGCCAAATGAGACTCTCCATTAGAATTTTCCCACTCTGTAAGCAGCTTTCAGGAATTTCGGCTCTACACAAACAGTTCTGCAGTCCTTAAACAAATACAATTCAGAAGTCTTTTGTGGACCCAAGTCACTCTGCTGCTATTTCACATAGCCTATTTAAAAATTTCATGCCTGGAACCAAAGCTGAGTCCACTGTTATTTTCTTGACATGGTTGTTTTCTGGAACAGTTGTTCCAACATTTTATGAGGCTGCCTGCCCACTGAAAAATCATAAAAAGAGCATAAAAAAATATTTAAGGAAGATCAATGCTTTGTTATCTTATATCCAGAGCTATAGTCATCTTGGTAACTCTTGTTAACAAAGAAAATTAGTTATTAGAAGCTGATGCTAATGTTGATCAGCCTATCATTCTATAGTCCCCTAGAAGACCAAATTTCTGAACTATTTGACTTTCTTTTACACAATCCCTGAAACATGGCCTTTTTACCATTATTATTATATTACTACTGTTATTATTATACACATCGGAGTACAACTTTTTTTAAAAAAGCCACATTTTACAGGTTGCTTCATGGAGTCATACTTGCTGTTGCAGGTTTTTTATCTGTTTTATTTCATTAACAAACCCTGGACACCTCTCTCCATGAACTTTTCCTTTGCATGTCCTTCCCATTTCTGTTACCGATTTCATTTAACCTGTCACTTCTCAATTTCATCCTGAATTTAATTCAGGCTTCACTTTTAATCTTCCTAACTTTGTGCTCATCCACACTTCCACTTGTCAAACCCCTAGACAGCACACGTCCGGGTAGTTTCCCACTTCTCCTATACTTTCTAGGCAGGGGTCTGAGCACGTTTTGCCTTTGCTAGGCAGCTTTCCCCCAGAAAACCCACTCTTTAACGATAAATCAGAACTGATGGCAATTTGCGAAAAACCCAACTGCCGGTTGTATGGATTCAGCGCTGAAGATCAGGTTTCCCCAGGGGAAAGCAGCGGGGCAAATGGAGGTGTGATGAGCCCTTATTTTTTTATGGCAAGATCACATCCAGTGGCATTCTGTCAGTGGACTGGGTGGCGGGATTAGGCTAGTCCCTTAAATGTTCCCCTGGCACATCCTTCTCAAAGCCTGGGAAAGTTCTGCCCGGCTTAGAGAGGGAGGCATGATGCTCATGTGCGTGATGTCAGGACATTGTGACGTCAGCCGCCCACCTCCTCACAATCACTCTCTGGCCCTAACTGTTCCCCTACTAACAAATTCACCACACGCCACTGATCACATCCCAAACCTGGCCTGCAATCTGCAGTAAGGCAGGCACAAAGAGTGGCAGCGAAAGCCCTACATCCCTGTTGTAGCATTATTGGGGGAGGGGGAGAATGTGGGTCCAGTTTTGTTTTTGTAAGATGTTGCTTGCACATGTCCCATCAGATTTTGTTAATATATCATCATTTTCAGCAATAAATTATTCATGTAAATAGTTTTAGATTTCATATAGTTTTAACAATTGTGTACTTCAGCAGAGTTGCATAAGAAGAGAAATCTTATCTGGAGTGGAACAAGATGGCTTATTAAGATGGAGGACAACTCTTTATTGAGCAATGTTTTTCTCCTTTGTTTGAAGACAGCTTGCACAGAAGTTATGCAATGCCCACTCTTCATTAAGTATTAATTCTGATTACTTTTCCTGCAGATTGTACAACTTCCCTCTAATTAATAGCTATCCCACACTTTCTGGTGCATTTTCCCATCACCTTCCTTGCCACAAAAAGTGCAATTTTATTGGAAGTGGGCTTGTTACTCAAAAGACAGGAAAAAAACTAATTTAAATTAATGAATAAGGAGGTATAGGAAGATGGCACATTTTCTATCGCAAGTACTGCCAAGGAAGATACCTGTCTTTTCATACATCCTTTAAACACAAGCAAAAGTAGTTCCTTAGGATCATACCCTTAAAGACTATTCAGAAATTTCATGGGCTCTTTGTCTGCTGTGCTCCATTGTATGCTCAACATCATTCATTTGTTTAGTTACATTTTGTTATTTAAGAGTCATTGTTATCTTACAAAAGAATTCTGAACTATAGGAAATTGTATGCATAATAAGTAGATACCAGAAGTCTAGAAGTTGTAACCATTAGAGACTGCAAACTTGGGGAAAACTGAAGATACAAAACTGCTTTGATCCTACTACAAAGAAAAGGAGGTTCTCAGAACAAAAGCGGCATTTGCTTCTCTTTTAATAAAAGCAGGAACAAACTGAACATAAGAAGAAGAACCAGGCTGAAGATCTATCCCTCTTTTAATTGAACCAAATATGAATGTTGTTTATTTGAAGTAAAAGGGAAATAAGATTTCTTTTTGGTTTTTTAATCTTCTGATTAAAAGAACAGCAAACCAGTTCAGATATCTAAGTCCTCAAAACTACGTTAAAGACTTGTTTTAACTCCTCTTTTCATTTCATGTACAGTCATATTTTTACCTAGATCAGAACAATCTTAGGATGTCTGTAATGTTTGGCGGATGACCTGGCCACTGCTTCTCCATTAAATGAGATGCTTTGCAAGGCTCAGATTAGATCAACATCACAGACCTTCTTGGGAAGAAATGGGAACTATCTCCCAACGGGTCCAAACTTGCAAGCATTTATCTGAGTCACTGGAGAGTCCAAATACAATTGTCAAGGTTGCTACAAGAAACATTCAGACTTATTATTACTGACAAGCAGTGGCTATCCAACATTTCAGATAGGAATCTTTGCCAGCCCTATAAGTCATGATGGATATATGCAACCTCCAGGATCAGTATGTCGCTGAATATTGGTGTCTAGAGTGGGGGCGAAAACCTGGGAGGGAAAGAGCACCATGGTTTTCATGCCCTGCTGGTGATTTCCTAGAAACATATGATTGGCCACTGCAGTCTCCCAGTACTGATAAGGATAGCACAGGGAAGGTGTAACAAGGTCTTAACCCCAAATGCCATGCCAGCTCTGCCTCCCATCTTCCACATATTGCATGCTAATGCCTGAAAAGGAATGTCTACACGTAAGCAGTTGCTTGTACATAGATATCCTGCATGGTATGGGGTTCAGCACATGTCAGGCTTTGGAGAAACAGCTCCTCCCCCCCCTTTGGCCATGCATCTGCAGAACAAAGCAATTAGAGTCCCTTACCAATTTAAGAGTGTTTAATGATCACAGCAAAAGAATAACACAGCCATTCTCAGAGTGAAGGTGCTCCCAATTAAGCATCCCTCCTACTTCTCCCCAATTCATCTCCATCACTTCCCCCTTCTTGCAAACTGATCTCGAAACCACTGAGCCTTCTGCGTAGCAACCTTATCAGCTCTCCTTGCTCTTGGAGAGAGAGGCTGGACACTTTCTAGCGAAGGGGAGTTATTTATCTCTCTCTCCCCCTGTTCTGCTTCTCCTAGCTGTTCCCCACTCAGCTCTGCCCAGCTGTTGTTTTCCGAACTATGTCCCTCTGCAAACCAATTCTCTAAATCTATACCGCTCCTCTGTTCTTGGGCAAATTGAGGATCCTGGTCAGGAGCAGGAAGAGGGGGAGGTTCCCACAATTCCTCTTCAGAACTGTAATCCTCAGTCTGGTTTCTGACAGCTCATATGGAGCAATTACACACAATCCTCTTTTGCTTAATGTGGGGGGGGGGAGGAGCTGGCAATTTGGAGAGAATCCAGGTGATCTGATCCTGCTTCACCCTCCACACATTATCCCTGTGTGCAGAAGAAACACTTGAAATTATCTCATGAACAACAGAATTCTCAACAAGATCAGTCTTTCCCAATCTGGCACCCTCCAGATATTTTGATTGACAACTTTCATCAGCACCAGCCAGCATGGCAGGAGATTAGGGATTATGCAAGTTTTAAGTCCAACAACATCTGAAGAGCACCAGGTTGAGGAAGCCCAGAGGAGGTGGACCATTGGTCTGATCCAGCCCACCTCTCTTTAGGCTCTCATCAACCCCAAAACAAAGCAAAAATCTATAAAAGGCATGTCATGATAGTGATAAAGCAGAGATAAAACAAATGGATAAATATCCCACTTAAAATGAAAATGCATTTCATTTCCAAAGGTGCCCATTTTTAATACAGCACCGATGACAAGAGCCAAATTCATGTTACAATAATGTAGTTTAAGGGGGGAAAGCAAACCTCTGCCTTGCAGTTAATAGACTGTTGTCTAGGCTAATTCTCGTCACTTCAATAAATAATAAGTAAACCTGCTTCTTTCCTTGTGCAGAGAAGAAAGCAGTACTATAAATCATCTTTATGATTACATTTTTATAGATCTGTTGTAAAGTTGGATCAATTGTATATGGTTGGAAAGCAGCCACAATTTACATTGGAATTTGGGAAACAAAATTAGATTGGTCTGAATGTATGTTTAAATATGTATTTGTAGCAATAAAGGCTTGCTCTCTATGTTTTGTAACCAGACAATGACTAAACCAGGAGCCAACCAGAAAACCTGAAAAGCTGCTGCCACTTTACTGATTGTACCCATAATATCCTACCCAAAATATTCCTTCACTGAAAACTGATCCCATCAACTTTGTTATAGCCAGTGAAGTGGAACTCTGACACTCATCATCTCATACTGCCGCAGGGGGATTGAGAGAGGAAAATAAGGTGTGCCTTGACCCATAATCAAGTTCTCTAGCCCTCCTTATCTTGTCCTCCCCACTGTGGTTGCTATCTCATGAGAGGACAGAATGAAAGCACAGTCCCCGGCCCTACATATCACTGTTGTTGCTCCTATAACCCTTGGTGTGTTGAGGGCTAAATGTCTGCAGCACGGCACCTTCTCTACTCATATATTCTCGGGTGCTCAGACTCGCCCTCTTGCTAGTTCCTTCACCTTCTAATTCATACTGTAAATTAAAGGAGCTGCTGTCATGTCATGTAAGAGCAACTGTTGCTATATCAGCCTTTTTTTATCTACTAAGCTGGTCTACTTCCTGTCTCTGAAAATTTTAATATTATGTGGAATGTGCCTGGGGATGCCATGATAACATCCATGATCCCAATGAGACTAATAAGGCCTCTGATAACTGTGGCACAGGTTAATATTATGGGTGAAGATACCTATGCTTTTTAACCTTTTGTCAGAGGGTAAAAAACAACAACTATACAGTGATACCTTGGGTTACAAACACCTTGGGTTACAAACGCTTTGGGTTACAGACTCCATTAACCCGGAAGTAGTACCTTAGGTTAATAACTTTACCTCAGGATGAGAACAGAAATCACGCGCTGGTGGTGCAGTGGCAGCGGGAGGCCCCATTAGTTAAAGTGGTACCTCAGGTTAAGAATGGTTTCAGGTTAAGAACGGGCCTCCGGAACGAATCAAGATCGTAACCAGAGGTACCACTGTAATGGTATTTCAAACCAGGAAGGATACTAACAAGGCTATTGGTCAGATTTTATATGCTGTATAGTATCATAACTCAGTCCTACAGAGAGAATGAGAGCCACATATATTTTACTAAAGCAGCAAGTTGTTTAGACTTGAAGACTTTGATTCTTGCAGGTGCTTCTTCAGATACAGACATCTGCAAAAGCAAAAGCAAACAAACCCAAACAGATTTTTGACACACATATAGATTAGCTAATGAAGACGGACGGTAGACTTCACCACAAGGTATTTCCACTTGCTAAAACCAATGGGCCATGCTCTGTCATTCAGAAACAATGGAGTAACAAACGAAAACATGCAGCAATAGAAGAACTTCAGTTGGGTTCCTTCGGGAGAAAGGGCGGGATATAAACCAAATAACAACTTTACAAAATGGCATTCCTCTATTTCTGGGTCTACTTGAACTTAATGGTGCACATTAGATAATAGACATGGCATGGCAGGCTTGGCATTGGGGAGTAAGTTGCAAATCCTACCGAAGGCTGAGCTGATAAATCATAGAAAGCTTTTTCTGTGAATAAAAGGCAGGTGGTGGTTTTGAAAGACCTTGTTAGAAATACTTTTTTTGTACTGTTATGAATCTCTCTCTCTCTTCTTCCCTATTATATTGTAGGTGAACAGATTGGCATTTCTGTTTAGCAGTGTTCCAGTACATGAGGAATTATTCTTGACAACACAGTTACTTGCTTCTCTGTCTAGAGTATCTATAAACACTGCGGGATTCACCAAGTGAATTCTGTAGTTTTTTACACTCCACATGGCAGGTGGGAAATCATAAAAAAGAATAAAACTCAGGCATTGAAGATTTTCTACTCAGAAAAGCACACCACTTAAACTCACCAGAGAGGTTGCAACAAAAACAGCGCTGTGAGTCAACCTTGCACTTCCCCCAGGGACAGGAAAATAAAAAATAAATCCTAATACAGCATTTCCTAATGCAGTAAAAAACAAGCCAGTCTCATCACAACAGGGAATGTTTTCTTCAAAGTCCCACAGAAGACCAGCTAAGCCTTATTTTCCATGCCTTGCATCCACCAAGGTCAGGATCTGCCAGCTGACTGTGCATACTCAAAAAGCAAAAAGACACACAAGAGTGTTTCAGACTCCTGAGCAGCTAAGCTAGATTTCAGTTATGAACACAGGCCTGCTGTGCTATATACATCACATGGCTGTCACATTCACATATCCATTACCTGGTGTAGGACTAGCTCCTCCCACATGGTCTAGGGCTTGTGAAGTTACCCTTCACAAGGTGGGAATGAGCTGCAAAGGTGAAGTTATTAGCATGTGGTTAAAAGAAAGTGACTGGGGCAGGAATGTTGAGGAGCAGGTACAACAGGTAGGGATGTGCCAGGCCAACAGGAGCCCAGCTCCGAGGTTTCATTACAATAAAAATAAAAATAAGTATCTAGTCCTCCTAATGTGCAAATACCTTTCTATGTGATTTCTTTGAGATGAGCCAGCCTGGCCACTTTTGCCTTTCAGTGTTTTTAGCCAATGAGTGAAGTCAGAATGATTGACAAGTGAGCTGTTTTAACTCCAAGTGATAGGAATCCCTGGAGTCTTATAAAGAAGTTCTGTTTCTCCTTCTCCATTAGTGTGTTTTTCTAGCAACGGTTTCATTCTCTAGTCCTTGGAATCTTCCATGGTGTGCCCTTCCTTTTTCCCCCTAGCAGCAATGGCAGCAGGGGCGACAAATGTGCTTCTACAAAAGCTTGAAGAAATGGCAATTGAGAAATGGCAAAATGGAGCCAAGATGAGAGGGAAGAACAGTGAAGTACAGACACGGGCATGGGTGTTAAATCCCCAAGCATTTTTTGGCCCATGAAGCTCCCATTCACTGAATCACATGGTGTGTGATGCCGCTTCTGCTTGTAAAGAGAACTTTTAGAATTCACTCAAAGAAATTATGCCTTTTTGCCACATCCACACACCCATGGTGAGTTCTAAAGCACCATCTTGGAAAACCCCTGTTATGCTGAAACCACTGAGCGCTACATGATGGGAAAGTCATGTGGTGTCAGGGACTGGACTGAACAGGAGGAATGGGAAATTAAATGTACATCTGAATGAGGAATTGCCTAATTATGAGATAGTGGATGAGGAGGAGGGGGAAGTTAGAGAGCAGACAGCAGAGACCTCCCTGCAGAGTATGGGAGACCCTCCTAGTCTAAGGGCTCGCCTGTCCCTCACACTCAAGAACAGAGAGTACGGAGGGATGTGACTCCTGTGACTTCCCGTAGGTTTCCAGGATGTTGTGGGAGACAGAAGAGGGGGACTCAGAGCAGCCAACATCTCCTATACGTGGAGACATGGATCTTTTGTCTTGCAACCAGATGACTGAATAAAAAGCCATAAAATACAAACTGTTTGTTCTTTTTGCCTCTGAGGCTGTCGGGGAAGGAGAAAATACTCCATGCCTGAAATGTGGAGGCAGTAAAGGCTATCCAGTAACAGACTGAAGAAGGTGATGCTGCAATTGCAATTATGGAGGACAAGTCTTCCAACAGGAGCAACTCTAGGCAGAGGACAGGTAGAAGTTGAAGGAATTACCTCAAAAATACACAAATTTAAATTTCTGTGCGGCTTGGTGTTGTTGTATGATGTGGTATGATTAAACTCCCAACAGATTGGTTTTGCTGTTTCTAGAGCCATGACACAACTAGAGAAAGCAAAATCCTTCCTCAAGGATGATTCCCACCTGTACAAGCCAAGAGGTTTCAATATAGAAAAGGCTGCTTGATTATGAGGCACAAGATGATCTCACCCCAGACCAACAAACAGCATTTTAAAGTTGAGTTTTCTAACCAAGTTCTAGACTTATCACAATCCAGTGAGGAAAAGAATGTTTCTTGCAGCTCAAAGATTTGGAGTGCTACAATATTGCAATAAAAAACACGAATAGAAACTACATCTGAAGACCTGTATCAACAGTGCAATAAGCTAGAGAAAGCAATGACATGTGGCAGATTGCGTGACATAGATGCAGCTGACTTGTGTGCTGAACTGAAAGCATTCTCCAGATATATAACCTGAAAAGTCATCTCCAAAGGTTGCCTCTGTAACTGCACAAATAGGTCGAATGGACTTTCAAATGTCTTTGTTGCCCTGTGCGTACTTCTGTCTTAAGAAGTATTGGTCTTAAGGACTGTCACATGGAAGATGGAGTAAGCTTGGTATCTCCTGCTCTGGAGGGTAAGACTCGAACCAATGGCTTCAGATTACAAGATTCCTACTAAACTCTCCTGACAGTGGTATGGTCTCCTTCGGGAGATTGTGGACTCTCCTTCACTGGACGTTTTTAAGCAGAGATTGGATGGCTATCTGTCATGGATGCTTTGGCTGAGATTCATGCATTGCAGAGGGTTGGACTAGGCTTACTCTAATCATATTTTACCTGGTGTGGGTGTAATTTGCATGAAAACAGCACCATAGGAAAAGGTAGTCCTTTTGTGAGCATGACAGTAGCCTTAACCCATCTCCCTCATGTGTCCACTCTGTCTCTGTCTCTCTCTGTCTTATGTTTTATAGATCACTGTTCATCAGATTTTCTTAGGAACCAGTCCTGTGACCATCTTTTCTCAGAGACCAACACTTGCTTGGCCACTTACCACCTGATTAATGTTCAATGTTCGAGTCAGGTTGCATGCGGGACAGGGGGGTTGTATCTTCTGCTTTGCCTCTGGCAACAAAATGTCTTGGGGTGGCCCTAGTCCCCCCCCTCATGTGATAACTTAATCCTTTCAACTGAGCCCAAATATGACTTTTCTTAAAACGGTATCTAATTTTCCTGGGAGCAACCAGAGACTGTTCCAGAAGGCTGCTTTTTTTTACCAAGCACCAAATCAACGGAGAGCCAAAAATATAGTTTCCTAGTGCTTGGGAAAAAGAGAGAAAATAAGAATCTCACATTTCCTCTGTGATTTTATCATACTATTGTCCTATATAAAAAGAGGCAGCCCAAATCCCCAATATAAAAAATGAGACTGAAGATTGCCCCAAGACACGTTTAGTAGGAAATCTCTTATAAGTCACTGTATCATGCTACTTTCATCATTAATTCATCACTGCTGAAGGGTTTTAGTTCCATTATATCAAATGCACATTGCATCAGAAGTCTGCTGGGGGGAAAAATCTCTCTTTGACCAAAATGGATGTTCACCACTGTACATAGAATATTAAAGGAAAGTAGGAGTAGAAATACTTCTAAATTCTGTTTTCCTTCCTGCTCCCCTTTCAACTGTAGGTTGACTGAAGGACAAACTCTTGTCATTCACAATACTATCCTTAAAATACTATCATTTTTTATTTAATTGTGCTTGTTTTAAAATGCGTAAAATGTTTCAAGATGGTGTTTTATTTATTTATTTTTATTTGTTTAAAGTACTTTAAATACATTTTTGTTATATTTTGATTTTTGAAGCCATGTACTCCTTTGGGATGAAGGGTGATTAGTTGTTATTGTTGTTGTTACTATTATTATTATTATTATTATTATTATTATTATTATTATTATTATCTACAATTATGTGTACGATTAATGCTACCAAAAATGTCTATTTTAGTATTTCTCAGAAATTTTATAATGAAATAGACTAATGACTTCTTTAAAAATGTGTTTCCCAAATATTGGCAGGTCACTCTGTTGATCTACTTTTAATTACTGGAGCCTTTGTAACCCTGAACATTTGTTTGTTTAAATATTTTACGATAAGGTCAAATGCTTTTGATGCTGTGTCAGAAAGGCAGTATATACCGATAAATCTGATTTCCATGACACAAAAAGCTTACAGTGTTGGTGCCAGATGAGCCTCCATGTGACAGAAATTTTTCAGACAGGACCCCACAATTAAGTAGGATGTCTCTTTGCTTTGGATGGAAGAGATGCCTAAAGGAGACCCTATGATTGTAAGCTCAGTTTATGGACAGATTATAACAGGTATTACTTCAAGTACCAGTGTCCTAACACAGAGAACGCTTTAAATGTTGGTAAGATGTATTTCCGCCAAGCAATCCCAGTCAACAGGGTAATTTTAAACTAACTGCAGTTTCCAGGCCTATTGAGGTCTGTTTTTCGAACCTGAATATACTAAAGTCGTCATTACTTCAGTACATGCTCAGCTTAAAATACAGTTCACAATTACTGTTCTATCAATGTAGCACATACAAAATTTTACGTAGGATAGTGTTGATGGCACGTAATTTATTTGTTTGTTTGATTACTATACCACCTTTCATCTGAGGAGCACAGATTGGTTCACTTTACTTGGCTCCAATATCTCTACAAAGTATCATCTTCTGTCAAAACATTTGAATACATTTTGCTCATATTTAATTCCTCTGCAAATTCTGGTGCTTTATTGAAATATGGTCCCTGTTCTTTTAGGAAAAGGAACTAAACAGGTGTGGCAAAATTGTCTTCTTTTCTTCAATAAAATCCAGTAATATGGCAAGTCTGTTGGGACAAGGTAACAAGATCAAAGAGCATAGACAGGTAAGCTGTCTTAGCATCACTGTAGGGCAACTCAGAACTTGGTTTTCAAGTATGATGGAAGATGAAGAATTTCTATTCCCGTGGCCACACTTTTATTAAATATGGATATTGTGTCTGTTCTTAAACAAGTTGATGTTTGAGGAATCACCATAGTTGTTCCTAGCTGGAAGTGATTATCAAGTTCTGTTGAGAACTGTCAAGTTCAAGGTGAAGGAGATGTTCTTTTTTAAAATATAAAAGCAAAGCTTGTGAGTTTTAATGTTTTCCTATCAATACTTTTGAAAAGCATGGAAAGAATGAACATGTTGTTTTCTTGTATCTGAGAACATACAACCAGTGACCAAAACATGGTGCAGCAGGTTTTTCCTACCATTTACCTCTATGTGAAATAGTGTCATCTTTGTGCAGTGCAATAAAATGTACACGTACTCAGATGTAATTCTTACTGAATTCAGTGGAACTGACTCCCAGGTAAGTGGATTTCATGTAGACTTCAAAGTATGCACTTAGAATTCCCGTTGAAGATCTTAGGAATAGACATGTATAGGATTGTAGTTTATTTCTTACTTTCCTGTTACACAGCTGAAAGCTGTACAGTGGTACCTCGGGTTACATACGCTTCAGGTTACACACTCCGCTAACCCAGAAATAGTGCCTCAGGTTAAGAACTTTGCTTCAGGATGAGAACAGAAATTGTGCTCCGGCGGCGCGGTGGCAGCAGGAGGCCCCATTAGTTAAAGTGGTGCTTCAGGTTAAGAACAGTTTTAGGTTAAGAACAGACCTCCGGAACGAATTAAGTACTTAACCTGAGGTACCACTGTACAGGCAAACAGGTTAGTCAGTAAAAAAGTTAGCAAACATTTTTAAAAATTACTTATAAGCCTTCAATGTACCACTGCATTGGAAAATGTTGCATCCATGCTATATTCAGGTGTACATTTTTGCAAAGGTATCAGGCATGGGAAATGTTCATGAAAGATATCCCATGTGTATAAAACATAGCCTGGAAATCATTCTGTTCGGTGCCAGTTTATCAGTTCAAATATTAGATTTATAAAAAATTCAGAGTACCATATTGCCCTGAATTCAGAATAGCAAGAATGTAAAGAAGATGAAATATTTAAAAGGATAACAGAAACAATCACTGTTGCATTAGATGGGAAGCACATCAGAAATTATCAAAAAAGGTGAGATAAGAAAAAGTTAGAGAATATACTGAAGATATAAACTCCCACTTTCCCAGCCCTTGGCTGCCTACCAGTGTATATTGAACTTGTATGTTTAGTCTAGGACTTGGCAAATAAGTATATCTTTATTTTCATAACTTCTAAAGTCCAAGGAAGTTAAGTAAACCTAAGGCCACAAAATACTGCAACACATCTGCTAATAACATGGCCAGGAAACAACAAAATATCTGTGGATGTGGTTTACTTAAGAAATTCTTAAAGAAAATATTTGGCTGATGAAGCAGATCCTTTCTTATGAGAAAGTTTACAATGAAACATAAAGCTCCTATCCACCCATTTCAACAGAGAAGTCCGTTCTCTTTGCAAATGTCTTTACACCCACAGAGCTGTCACTCTGTTTAAATGTTGGATGGAAACTAGACCTTTCAGTTTCACAAACTTACATTCCTTTCTTCCCTGTGCCTTTTTATTTTATTGGAAGCTTGGAAGAGAAATGTAACCATTTATAATTGACACTCTGATTCTGCCTGTGTCCTGTGTGGCTGTGTAGATGTGGACCCAAAGCTTTGAGAGCAGGACAATTTTCTTTGAGCCCTGTGGGAGAGGCCCACTTCACCTTGGACAGAGCCCAAATTGCTCCAGAACAGCCTGCTTTGGGTCTCAGTTCAAGTTTCATCTGAAGCAGGCACATACTCAGGACTAGACAGTTCTCTTGTAAGTGAGATAGAAGGTACCTGGAAAACTTCAATAGAAAAGAGCTTGCAAATTTGTTAAATGTACATTAGGTTTCAGCATGGGAAGCACGTAGTAGTTTAGCAGTATATAGTTGCTGTCCTCAAAATATATTATTTTAATAAGCAGGCACTGTAAGTAATACTACATATATATTTGACACAATTCCCATATACATAGCAAGCACACTTCACTGTTTTGATATACTACTTAATAAATGCTCATATTTTATGTAAAACCTTTACTTGTGAAGGGGGGAAAATTCCATCATCTCATTCTGGTATAGAGTTCAAAGAACATTATTCTGCCTAAAAATATTTGAAGAGCATCAATTAATATGCCTGAGGTGGGCTGATCTGTAACTGCCATTCTTTTACTGGACTACAAAGGACTGGACCTAACATGTATATTTTTAACAATGTTATAATTAGTGATGGTGTACGAGTGATCTACTCTGAGAACTCTTTTGAGTTGAGAAGTGGATTATAAATCCTCAAATAAAGAACACAAGAATTAAGTCTCAAATGAGCACAGCACAATAAGTTTCTTTCTATTGTGCCACACCAAAGATTTCATCTATATATGTACAGTAGTCCTCCAGATGTTGTTGAACTCCAGTGATCAAGAATGATATGAGTTATAGTCCAACACCTGGAGCAGTTTTCCCATTCCTATTGAGTCTCAGCATAGGTTATAAACCCACTGGTCAGTTTAAATTGCAGACCGCCCTTGCTTTTTTCGCACCAGATGGAGCAATCATTAAGAACATTTCCAAAGGCAGATGTCAAGTGACATCACTGTTCCCCATCAACCCTGCAAGATAGTGTATCTGATTTAGCAGTAGGCAACACCTGGAAGTACTTGACTAGAGTGTGCACTTGTACAATTGGTATCAGACACTTCACAGACACAGATACGTTCACTGTAAAGGAACTTCAAATAATGTCAACTTGCGGCATAAGACCGAAAGAAAGGAAATGCAAAACTGAGCAATTTCTAACTACAAGTAGCCACAAGAGTGTGCTGGATATAAAAGTGCTGCTATGAAATCAATGCAGCTATCAAATTATGAAAGAACACTTCCTGACAACAGGGAGTATGGACATGTGGAATTATATACACAAATACACACTCAAACTACAGTGTTCTGCATACTTACTACGAGGTAAGCCCCAGTGCGTAAAATGGGTATTACTTCCAGATATGCATGCTCAGGATTGCAGCTTAAATATGGTCAAAAGCTAGGCATTTTATGTACAGCATCTATTTGCATTTTTGTATACCATTTTCCTGCCAAAGTACTCAATCCAATCCAATCCTGACTTACCTGGGAGCAACTGACTCAGAATACATGCCGAGGACTGCACTTTTTTTTTTTACAAAAGTAGTACACAAAGGTTAATGCAAAACCTTCACGGAGTTAAAGCACCAGCTGTTTTGCTAAACGAAAAACAGGATTCTCAACTCAGCTTTCTGTAGGCATCCATTTGTTTACCATTGTTGCAGAAGAATATTCTGTTCAGAAAGGTCAGTTGCCATGGGCAAACGTAAATGAAAGTCTCAGAGGACCATGAATCAGTGTTGACATTCTGCTCCATGTGTTGATGAAAAGTTTGCCATTGCCACTTATACCACCAGGGGAAGAAAAAACAAGACATGATTTGGGTTTTGAGGTACATGGCTGCACTTATTAGCGCAAAACAACATCTGGTGAATAAAATCAAGTGAAGGGTCATAAAGAGTGGGAGAATGGAGCTGAGAATGGAGCTGTGGAATGGAGCTGTGGAAACATTTATGGCAGAGGAGCTAGCCCTGCAATAGCCATAACAAATTATCCAGATAATGAGATATGATTGATTGCCATTACCCCAGCAATCCTTAGATGTGAAGAATAAAGGGCAAGGTATTCTATCCTATTCTGGGTGGTGGCTTTCAGTAACCCTCTGCAGTGGTACATTTTAAGCGTGCATTTCTTATGATAAAGATGTGGGAATGTTTAAAACAGTCATACACAACTGGCGACCCAACATGTCCAATGAAGTTCATCAACCAGCATGTTAGCCCTCGTGTTGTATGTGTAGGGTTGCTTTATTTCCCTGGAAATGCAAAAAACAGAGAAACTGTCATGTGTGGAAGCCAGAGTTTATGGCTTTGGCTGGAAAGGTCTAGGCCTGCTCTGGGATTAGCTTGGTGTATGTCCATGTTTTTCTTGACTTGTCCATCATAATGGGTTGTCTCCAGAGTTGTGTTTAGCAGCATTCAGTTTGTGCTGGTGGAAGGGGTTGGAGAAGTGATTTCTCCTTCCTGCATCTCCTGAAAATCTACCCTGCAGGGCTGGGGGACCAGCGGGGGAAATAGAGAATCAGCAAAAAATGCCTTCCTATTTTCTTATTCCAGTGAAGGGCTTCTGCTGGATCTTTGTGCCTCCTGTGAATAGATCTATTCAGTTCATGAAATGGCCACTCTAGATCATTTAATGCATCCATGATGCTAATTTGGAAAAGCATTTCTGTTCCTTAAAAACATACTGCGAAAATGTCCCTATGTCGCTGGGAGGAACAATGAAAATTACCTTTGCCAGCAAAGCACTTCCTTCTAAATATTTTGCCATTTTCCAGCCCCATCTACTATAAATCAACTTTCTTGCTGAAACTGACAGCATGGCTTCAAACTGGAAGATTAGCGACAGCACAAAAATATGTCGTTTAAGCATTATCTTAATAGGAGCAGACTTCCACGGGTAAACATTCATTTAAATTGGGGATTTAAGTGCATGAAATTTTTAAGCATAATTAAGAGTATGTAATGATTCCTTCTGTAAATAGTAATTGATTACACTGAGGATTATAAACTCCCCTGATTAGTGATGAATAATGCAAATATGCAAAATAAAATACATTTATTAATACTGAACCAAATATATTTTGAAGGAAATGACATGCAAATTCCCACCAAATAATGTTTACTGTTGAAAAAAAATAGAGCTGAAACCTTGTACGTATTTACTTGGAAGTAACACACTGAAATCAGTGAGACTTCTGAATAGACATACAGTGTACCATACTGTTTCCACAATTTTTTATTCAAGAAAGCTTCCATTGCCACTACCACTAAAAGAAAAATCTGAATCAAGTCTTTGCTAGAATATGTAAATGATACTGAACAGAAATTGAAATTATACTTTACTTTGGGGGAAATTGCTTCACCTAGGATAAACTATTAAGAGCAGCATGCCACAATTTAATTTAAAGCTTGAGAATGGTTATGGATGCAATACATAAACGGGTGCAATTAGAGGTGCATTTATATTACTAATGTGTTTCTAATATTGAAGGATATTAGCAAAGCAATACAACCATCTGCAAGATACAATGACAGCTAAAACTGATTAAACCTTAACTGAAATCTCAATTCTCATCTTCCACACCTCTCAGGAAGTCAATATCCTAAACAAGTAATACTTTCAACTCGTTTTACTTCTGTCCATTGTTAAATAAATAGAAGCATAAAATACGTAGGTCTGGTGTTAGAACACAGCTTCATTAGGCAGCTGACAGGACCCCAGTGCTCTAGCAGGTCCCACTACCAGTGACACTTGCCCTGAGCCCTTCAACCACTGCAAGGTACTTGTATCTTGCAAGCTGCCACTTTCCAAAATGTAGCATTGCTTCCTGAGTTCCAGTCACCAATAGCAGTCATGCACTATACATCTTCCATCCCACCAAGCTGTAAACCGTTCACTACCTATATATTGCCTTGGCAAGTGCTGGACAATCCTGTGCTTTTGCACTCCTCAAAGAGCAATTAAGCCCAGGAAGGCTTATATGTCAACAGAAGTATAATGTCCAGATCAAGAGAAGTAATAGTACCTCTCTATTCTGCCTTGCTCAGACCACACCTGGAGTACTGTGTCCAGTTCTAGGCACCACAATTTAAGAAAGATATTGACTGGAGTGTGTGCAGAGGACGGCAACCAAGATGATCAGGGATCTGGAAACCAACCATTATGAGGAACAGTTTAGGGAACTGGATATGTTTAGCCTAGATAAGAGGAGACTGAGAGGAGATATGATAGCCGTCTTCAAATATCTAAAGGGCTATCACATGGCAGATGGAGCAAGCTTGTTTTCTCTTGCTGCAGACGTTAGGACCCAAACCAAAGAACTTTCTGATGGTAAGAGCAGTTTGACAGTGGAATGGACTCCCTCAGAAGGTGGTGGGATCTCCTTCCTCAGAGGTTTATAAACAGAGATTCAATGGCCATCTGTCATGTAGGCTTTAGCTGAGAATGCTACATTGCAGAAGGTTGGACTAGGTGACCCGCAATGTCCCTTCCAAGTCTACAATGCTATGCTTTCATGGTCAGCCACTATACATAGCACGTAGACAACATTGAGCTTGTGTTTTGGAAGTGTTGTCCTCTAAAACCACCTTGGGATTTCTAGTAGTAAAGTCAAACTCTGTGAGCACCACTCTGGTTAACACTATAGCTGGACACAAATGCATCCTATTAAATAGGTCATAAATGCATTCCAAATGATAAAAACAATAAAACTCCAGAATTGTGACCTTTTTGGAAGATAGCTTCTCTGCATCCAACTAAGTTGGTGATTTCCAGGAGTGCAAAATAGTTTCTCAAGCTCCATGTGCTCATTCACAGCACCCCTAGAGATTAGCTAATAAAACTAAGCACATTATTATTATTTTAATTGTTAGTGCTGGCCTAACTCCCTATGCATGTAATTTCATGGGTTACAATTATCATATATTATTGATCATTATATTCACTGATCGTTTAATGAAACAAAATTTAACAAGTCTATAGAGGAACAAGCTAGGCTAGTACCCAGCGATGGCCAATTATGCCCACTGTATGTCTGTATTGCTTTGGCCTCTGACCATGTCTCATGATCCCATAGGGATACTACTGATGTGCACTTTGTTGCTCTAAGAGAAAATGAAGGCACTTCATTTCAGCCAACTAGTTTGCAAAACAAATTATTCTTTAAATAAAACAGCCACTTTGCTTTGGGAACTCCAATCTCTTGAAGTCTGTCTGTGGCTTAATATAATCAAAATGATGCTGAGTAATGGATGTGATAAGTTCCACTTTTTTGGACTTGCTGAATAATTTACAAAGTAGAACCAAGGCATTAGGTAGTCTCAATTTTCCATCAACAATAATGATCTGAATATTGTAGCAAATGTTGTGCATGTGAAATCTCCCGTAGCTGTCCACCTATTTTATGTGTCTCAGGGTATGGTCTGAAGGCACATGAAGCCACCAACTTGCTTAAGCTAAGCAGGTCAGGGTCTGGTCACTCTCTGGATGGGTGACCTCCTGTATGCTACCTTCTTGCTCATGTCTGAATGGACATGTATACAATGCCATTGCAATTCTCTAAAATATAGTTTCATCTGTAAAAAATCTGTTTTAAACATAAAGTGATTCTCAGCACTTCATCCTGGAGATAATAGGGATTTTCAACTGACCCTCTTCAACACGTGGAGAAGGAACAGGACCACCAATCCCATCTTTACATCTTGTGCCTTGCTGACTCTGCCCTGACATCTACATATTCAGTACATCATCTGAAAATGGTACATGATTTCACAGAGAGCCTTTGCACATACAGCTTATGCACATAGGTTCCCCTTTCAAATAAATATGGATATGCTGAATGTGGTAGCAGCATGATGCATGATGTTGAGATGAGGCAATGGGCACAGTCCCACTTCCTCTCCATGCACAGATGTTTATGTGTGGAGGATATCTGAACTTCTGTAATGTTGGCATTGCCCACATAAGCCTGTGGAGCAACTTCAAAGTCAGTAGAGAGGTTCTTGGAGATCACAAGAGATTCACGTAGACATGAGAAACCCTAGTCAAGACACTCAAAGAATGGGTGAGGGCATAAATATTATAAGGGACGTAAGAGACTTATCAAACTTCCTGACCATGGGATGACTTCTAAGTGATTTTATTTCATTTTTGGCTTGCATTTAGAAATATATTCATAATTTTGGTAGAGTTATAAATTGACAGTTTTGCTCAATGATTTCTGGATTTTCAAGGAAATGTGTGTTGTTCCCTTATTTGTCCTCCCAACAGAGGACAATGAAGTTCCTAAAGGATTTACCCTTGGAAAATAGATTAGGATGCCCAAATGTTTGCAGACTGAAAATCAATGTGCACAAAGCAAGAAAAATGCATGATGCAATCATCAAGACAGTTTGCTCAGCTAGTGAACTTGGGAAACTAGGTCGCTGTACAATTGCTAACTAAGTGGGCAATCTTCAGTATGATCAATTCTCAATATATCATACGCGATGTACCACTCAGCACAGAGACACAGTCACCTAATATTAACTTCAGAGCCCTCAAAAGAAAAGCGTTGAGATTGAAAGCAGGCCTTGTTACCAATATCTTGCTTAACTGGAGGAGGGGGGATTTAGCATTAGCCGATTAACATCAATACTATCATTCTTATTTGGGTAATTAGCAAAAAACAAAAATAGAAACCCACAATGAGATAGAGATGATGGTACTCAGTCAAAGTACTGTCCAAGGCAGCATTATGAAGTGTTTAACTGTATGTCCCAGAAAAGTAGACGAGTAGATTTTTCAATGCAGCTAGATTTAGAAACTTTGACAGGAACTCACTTTACCCTTCCACTTGGCAAAATTGTGGTTCAAACAGGGACTGTTTTTGTTACAACCCTCCTGTCAGGGAACTGCCATCAGCTCAGAGGCGAGAGGTGGAAGGGCAGTTGGGTTACAGGGACCCTCCAAAGATCATGAGAAGCAGCACTTCCTCCACGGAGGAGGGAAGCCCCACCTCTAGTGGGGAAGAGATGCAGGGCTCAGAGGATGCAAGAGACAGCTAAAACACAGTGCATGAGCAAAGCGGGAGGGAGGCAGGTCCCCCCTTACCCACACCCTCTCTGTGCAGTAGGCTTACGTGCAGAGAGGGGCGTCGTCGGATGGGGGTCAAGAGACTACTCTGCTGGGGAAAGTTTAAGGACCGCTCACTCTCAGATTCTGTTAGTGACTGAGCAAGACATAGAATTGAGACGTTCTGCAATGTAAATGTTTTTGCACCGATAATAAAGCCTTTGAAAAGACCAGTGGGGATCTTGCCTGTTCGCTCTCGAGCAACCACGCCTGTAGGCATAACACCTTCCATTTATGAATTAAAAACAGAGCATATTTCCTTGTAGAAATACACTGACTGGGGCTTCTATTAGGTAAATGCATATCTTTTTGTCCTAGATTACCCTGAGACATTAGATTGCTATTACTAAATTCCTGTTTCCATCTGTTTCTATA
Organism: Podarcis raffonei; assembly: GCF_027172205.1. Classification (NCBI taxonomy): domain Eukaryota; kingdom Metazoa; phylum Chordata; class Lepidosauria; order Squamata; family Lacertidae; genus Podarcis; species Podarcis raffonei. The sequence goes on from NC_070610.1 coordinate 53,773,244, forward strand.
AAATTGTTTTACCGGTTTTGGTTTTTATTATATTGTACCTCTATATAATTTTTATTATACTGTCTTCATTTTTATGTTGTATTTTGTATACCATATAGAGATTTTTAAATACTGAGCAGTTCAGAAATATTTTTAAATAAAATAAATATAAATATGTGGTTATCCTGGCTAGTCGACAGTAGCAAAATAATAACCACAGATCAGCGGAATGAAATTAAAAGAAGCCTGCTTCTTGGCAGAAAAGCAATGACAAACCTAGACAGCATCTTAAAAAGCACAGACATCATCTTGCCGACAAAGGTCCATATAGTTAAAGCTATAGTTTTCCCAGTAGTGATGTATGGAAGTGAGAGCTGGACCATAAAGAAGGCTGATTGCCAAATAATTGATGCTTTTGAATTTTGATGCTGGAGGAGACTCTTGAGAGTCCCATGGATAAGAGCAAACCTATCCATTCTTAAGGATATCAGCCCTGAATGCTCACTGGGAAGACAGATCCTGAAGCTGAGGCTCCAATAGTTTGGTCACCTCATGAGAAGAGAAGACTCCCTGGAAAAGACCATGAAGTTGGGAAAGATGGAGGGCACAAGGAGAAGGGGATGACAGAGGGCAAGATGGTTGGACAGTGTTCTCAAAGCCACCAACATGAGTCTGCCCAAACTGCAGAAGGCAGTGGAAGACAGGAGTGCCTGGCATGCTCTGGTCCATGGGGTCACAAAGAGTTGGACATGACTAAACAACAAAACAACAAAACAACAACAACAACAACAACAACAGAGGAATGGGGATAGGGATGAGAAAAGGGGAAAGAGTATGGCTATAGCAGGACAAAATGAGAAGCTGGCTCCTGCAGTGATGTACAGGACTGGAGCATTTTAAAAGAGAAAAGTGTGGACAGCCTCATGAGATGAATTAGTACCCCTTCTGGGCCTAATTCAACTCATGAGCTGGAAGACACCTGTTACTGTAGCAGATACTACAAGGAAAGAAATGACACTCATAGCCTTTTTCAGCTACATGCCTACTGGAACATCTCATTCTGACCACAGTCTTATTGGCATTCAAGATCTGATGAATTTTGCATCCCTAAAGATTTTCAGTAGACCAAATAAATAGAAAATCCTCCCAATGAGTTAACTCCCACCCACCCAACAACCTCACACTTCTACAAAACAAGCAACTCATGATACAAAGAGAATTACTTTAGTGCATGGATCTCTAATATAAGGGTGTCTCATGTTCTCAAACACTGCCGTCTACGCTGAACAGGAAGAAATCTAATCAAGCCCAAATCTCAATAATAAATCAATTTGCATGAAACTCTGCTATAGCAAATAATTTCATTTTGCCTGTAGCTTATTCTGGAGATTCCCCCACCCCCAGCTAATTCAATTGTTGAAGCAGAATATTCTCTCTTTCTTCAGTGGGGCTTATAAAAAAAAGTACTCTCAGGCAAATCTTTTTATTAAGAAGCCCAAAATATTGTTGAAACATCAAATTGCCTGTTTAAACAACAACAACACATGTTCTTTAAGCAAAGTTTGCCAAACCTCTCTCTATATTGACAAGATCTATGAATTTTAATTATCATTTAACTACTATGGCAATAAAATATATGTCAATTTTAAAGTGTTCTCCAAAGTTGTATTTTTATAAAAGGAGGGCAGGAAATTCTGAGAAACTTGATCTCTTTTAGGGCATTTAAATCATTGTAATAAAGCACTTTGATTAAAGCCAAAGCCCTCACAGAACATATTTTAAACAAAAAAATGTTTGTATGAAATAATTTATAGAAAAGCAGCTCTCGGTGATTTGTGGGGTCACTTTAGCATTACCAAAGCACAATAAGCTATGTGAGTAACTTACAATTAAGCTTTCATCCTCTGCTAGTGACATGGAATTGTATCTATTTCACACTTCTTTTATATCAGTGACACAAGGACAGAAAGAAAGAAGGAATGACACATTTAGTATTTGAAACCTTGAATCCCACTTCAAAAATATTTCAGTGCTGTTTATTAATTTCCACTGTCCTAGACATTCTCTCTCTTTCCTGCAAGAAAAGATCTGTATGTAAAACCAGCTGAGTCAGCTTCGGGGGTTTTAAGCCTCTGTGGTTAAGAGCTCTACAAATTCTCTGTCTCCTATTGTGGCTTTAAAGACTTAGAAAAGGAAAAGGAAAAGAACACCTGAGTGATTAGGCCAGAGTCTGTTACTGGCCCTCTAATAATTAAAAAAGAAACAAGCATTAGTTTAATGGAATGCTGAAGGAATTTAATGGCATTGCGCTCTTTGATAATGGAACAATTATACAGAAGGATCAATATTTTCCTCAGAGAAGTACTGAGGGAATCTTTTATTACAGCTTAATTTTATTTTGAGATTCCATTCTTACTCTCTTCTTCGCATGATAAGGGAAGCAAAAATTAGTATGGAGCAATGACTATTCATTCTTTGTCTATTAAAAATAGGACAAAATTGCTACAAATAAGTTAGGATTAAACAATGCATGGCTTTAAACATGTTTTTGAATCATGTGCATGCCACTGGTAATGTCTCTTCATTTGTTAAAAAAACTAAAAAGTAGTGGAAAGGGATGCAGCTTGTATTGGGGCAATGGCTCATGGGAGAGCAGTCAAACTTGCACCCTGCACTCACAGCCACCCAGCCTGCAAAGGTACAATGTGTCATCACGTTAAAAATGAAAACAATGTGAAGGAAAAGTGCTAACCACCATATACTATGATCCAGTTCAGAAACCCTGTGGCTGCCTTATGTAAACAGCCTAACAGTGTAATCCTATGAGAAATGTCCTAGGCTAAAGTTGTGCCTAGTTTGATCCTTATGCAGTATAGACAGTTGAATAGAAACATCTCAAACGTGTGGGGTTTTTTTTGCACTTGTTGGCTAAAGGACAGAATTAATTTGCATTCATTGGTGTTTTTATTCATAGGGAGATCAGGAGTCAGGAGCAGAATTTAGTTCTCTCACAGAAAACATGCATGTCCACTGACAAATGGAAATGTTTGCTTGAATCCCGTGGCTACAGTCTGCTAAGCAATGAACCATATTCCCATGGTAGTTCCATAGAAAATGTGAGATGCCCTAGTTCCCCTCGCCTTCATTACAAAAGCTGAGGAGAAATCCAAATATATATTTCTACACCTTCAGCACTTTTTAATACAACTTAGGGATTTGTCTCATTTTTTGCTAATCCTGAATGGATGAACCTGAAAAATATTAAGCTGCTTGGGCTACTTTACAAATAGTACAGCTTAACAGTGCAATCCTATTGCAACCATTTCAAAATATTCCAGTGCTATGGAATGCGTTTCCCACAGGAGGCAGTGATGGCCACCAACTCAGATGGCTTCAGGATTAGACCAACTCATGGAGGACAAAGCTATCATCAGCTGCTAGCCACAATGGCTATGTTCTGCCTCCACTGTCAGAGGCATCATGGCTCAGAATACTAGTTACTGGAGATCACAGTAACTCCTGTTGCACTCGTGTCGTGCTTGTGGGCATCTGGTTGGCCACTGTGGGAACAGAATCCAGGATTAGGTGGGTCATTGGCCTGATCCAACAAGCTCAATCTATGTTCTAAATTATTTTAAAAGAATGACTTTCTAAATGTGCATTAGTATATTCCTACTTTTTCATTAATACCAAAAGGGCACGGGACTTTCTGCTGAACTGTATGATGGGTACCCTAATTTCTGGTGTAAAACTTCTTTTTCAATCTACAGACAAACAGTGTGGCCTTGTTTGACACATCACATTAAAATGCCGTTTAACTGCTTAGGAGCTTGTATAACAACTTAGTGCAAAAAGCATGTGTATGACTACAGCTTTCTCTAAATTAAACATACTGAATTCCTTTGCCCTTTTCCAGAGTGTGCTTTTATCGGTGCTCAGCGGTAAAGCACACGTCTTACATGCAAAATTTCCCAGGTTCAATCCCTGGCACCTTCAGGAAGGGCTAGAGACAATCCTGGCAACTAGTGTAGAAAATCCTGGACAAGATAGACTAATGGTGTGGCTCAGTATAAGGGAGCTTTGTATGATCCTAAAATTTTCACACCCTACAAAGTTTAAAAAGAAATGTTAATCACATCAGGTGATATGAGCAGTGAGCCATATGACTGGATTACGCTGAGTAGGTTCAATTTAAATTGGTCTCCACGTGTCAGTTAAGAGGTAGAAGCCATCCCTTTAGTTACCAACAGGGCTTAGGTGTTGATATCTACATAGAGCTTCAAGCTGTGTGCAAGGAACGAAGTATTGGAAAAGGGAGAGTTACAAATGAGATCAACAACAGAGACTTTGTTGCAGATGCCTCCACCTTCAGAAGCTAGGTGGGTAGTAAATGGTGACAGGACCTTCATGGCTGTGGCACCCCGACTTTGACAGGCCTTCCCCAGACATATTGTCTTGGTACACTTATTAGTTTGTTTCAGGCACCAAGTGATGCCTCTTTTCTTACCAGCTGCTTGAAGAGAAAACAGCTGTGTTTATGCACTTACAGTTCATCTGCTCCCACTTCTTTTATCTGTGTTTTAGTTGCTTTTAATCAAGTGTTTTGTTGTCAGTTTGCTGTTGGTCCTTTGTAAACTGCTTTGTGCAGAAAGGCAGAATTAGAATTGGATTTCAATTGGCTCAAGGCAACCTGACCAAGGGGGGATATTGGAAAGAGAAAAGCTGTTCAAATATGACACACCGATTCAGAGCCACATCTTGAAATAAAATCCCCCCACCAAGACTTCCAGAAAGGAAAGTGCAAGTCCACTTAACATTGTTTTTTCTGTAGCTGTGGCAGCTCCTGATGCCGTCTCCCTTGGCACTTTCCCTTTGCCGGCAAGTACTTTGTGAACTCAAAGAATTTGCTTGAATGAACCTTAGAACCTAATTGATTTCACTGGGAGCTGAAGTCACTAAGGACTTTCCAGGATCCAACCCTCAGGCTTTTAATATTATTTATTGTTTCTCCTAGCAGAAACAAGATTGCTTGGAGAAAATGAAAGCTGGAGGTTTTTTGTTGCCCTTGCTGTCGTTCCTGATGACTAAATGCTGGATATGTATGAAAAGCCAAATGTTAGATTAACGCATTAGCCAGTTCTGATACTGTGGAGATCTTCTTTCTTTTAATTTTAAAAATGTTGAAGTCAGCCTTCTTACAGGCATAACCAGCACAGCAGAATAAGGGAAATAAGCTAATAAATTTTCTCTTCAGTTTCCACCCCGCCTCTAGGTTAAACTTAGTGTAATAACCATAGTTGAGGAAAAGTTAATTCTAAAAAGGAAAAAGAAGACCCTTCAATTTTTTTTACACACAATTTGGTCTTTGGCAGGAGAAAGTAATGACAAGATGCTGAAGTTTAAAAGGTGCTTTTCTGCTCTTATCCATGTGTTGTCACAGTGATATACTGTACTTTGTCCACTTTGAGCCTCAAGCTTAGATGTTTCCCAATTAATTATAAACAGATTTTTAAGAATTCTAGAACCCAACTGGGAGCTTGAAATTATAACGCCCTGTCCTTGCATCTGAAAATAGCTATGGAAGGAACTATCCAGATATTCTTCACAAATAATTCTGCAAAGCGTCTGTCATTACGAACACCTTTTCCTGCATGCCCACTTTCCATCCTTCAACTGTGGCTGCCTCTAGATAGTCACTATTTTGTTGGAGGAATTCACTAACACACCAGAAATATAGCACTGTGCAAAAAATGGGGGGAAACGTGGATTAAAACAGTCTGGTGCAACCCAATATGCCTTCACTTTTAAGATTCTGTCAGAACAGCATTTAAGCTTTCCTAAAGCAAATCACTTCCTTCCATGGTCTGAAAAGGGAGCGCTAATTAACACTTTGATCCCAGGATATGCCTGCAAATAGTTAAAAGCAGACCTGTAAATTAACAAATTCTGCAGGCCTTCCTAACCCCGTTCTGGAGCAGTTTCTCTCATTCTGGACTAAACTGGATTGCTGGAATCTCCTGAGAGCAGTCAGTCCACCCTGAAATGCATCCAGTGTTATTAAGCATAATCCAGTTTTCCAACTTTACACACATTGAATTTTGCTGGCAAGGCTCACATGTGTACTCCCTGGTTAAACCTTCACATGTTCACTTGAAGAGAGGAATAGCACAATATTGCTAAGACTTGTGAAATATTTAATGTTATGACATAACAGAGTCAATTGTGTCCATAGCCTGGTGGTTCTCCAAAATTATAGAAACTGACACATGTCTCCTAAACTGCTATTATATTTTTCAAATCTGCCACCCTCACGTGTTTTATTACAGTCAACAGAGTTCTAGAAAGTCAACCTGACTGAGTTTTTTTATGAACGGTGTCTCCCACCCAAAGTTTTTGATAATATTTTTTATAACTTCACCATTGTCTGTTTTTTAGTTAGGTGTAAACTATGATGAAATACTCATTTGGTTTTCTAGAGCCCTGTGGAACTGTTAAAGAAGCCATTGCAACTGAGCCAATCTTTCTGGGAAAGCTTTATTGATCACACAGAGGAAAAGGCCATTTTAAACACTTTCATAGCTGCATTGCCCGAGGAAGCAAAATCTATTAAACTCAGATTATGAACTTTTTGTTTATAGACTTGGCTTTTTTAGAGAAAAGGCAGACAGAAAAATAGGCATTAGTACCCTATCTTTTAAAGCAAACTAAAAAAAAAACAAAGAAGGGACACGGGTGGCACTGTGGGTTAAACCACAGAGCCTAGGACTTGCCGATCAGAAGGTCGGCAGTTCGAATCCCCGTGACAGGGTGAGCTCCCATTGCTCGGTCCCTGCTCCTGCCAACCTAGCAGTTCAAAAGCACATCAAAGTGCAAGTAGATAAATAGGTACTGCTCTGGCGGGAAGGTAAATGGTGTTTCCGTGTGCTGCTCTGGTTTGCCAGAAGCTGCTTAGTCATGCTTGCCACATGACCCGGAAGCTGTATGCCAGCTCCCTCAGCCAGTAAAGCGAGATGAGTGCCGCAACCCCAGAGTCGGTCATGACTGGACCTAATGGTCAGGGGTCCCTTTACCTTTAAAAAACAAACAAACCCTATCTTAGCTAGTTTGTGTCTGCTTGGACCTCTTTTTTGGAAATTAGTTTGAACTTTTATGTCCTTCATAATGAAGACAACTTGTATTACACCTTGTTGCCCTGAGAAGAGAGAAGAAAGAAAAAGTCTGGTGAACTGCCACCATCCAGAACCCAAAAGTGGTCCTTTCCTCCGCAACCCCCAGGGATTCTGAAGGACTATCCTCCACATGAAGGAAGGGAAAGAAGATGCAATTATAATTTACCATATTTTAACCAATCAGTTGTTTCCCCTTTTATTGTACAGGGTTTTGTTTTTGTTTGTTTTGTTTTGTTTTAAATGCTTATTATTGTAATGGTCTTTTGTGAACTGCCTTGTGAGGTCTACCTGAAAAAATGGTATATAAATACCATAGATAGATAGATAGATAGATAGATAGATAGATAGATAGATGATAGATAGAAGAAGGCTGGGCCAGATTGACATTATTGCATCCATTTTTAAAAGTGCCCTAAACTTCATCATGGGGCCAACCAATGGCCAGTCTCTCTCTCTCTCTCTCTCTCCTCCTTCCTGTCTAGTAAATTGTTGCTCTGCCCATCAGTCTTTAACTGAGGATACTGTTAGTTGTCTAGAACAGCCATTCCTAGCTTTGGGTTGCCAGATGTTGCTGGACTCCAACTCCCATCAGTCCTGGCCAACATGGCCAAAATTTGCAGAGTAAAAGGCACACATAGTGAGATTTTGATATGTCTGAAATTGAAACTTCTAAGAGACTTAAATTTTAACATCACAACTCGCAAGATTATTCAAACTGATTTGTGTGTGAAAATGTTTTCTTTTGTATTTGAGGAAGATAATAAAAGATTGTTGTAATGCTTATTTTATTTAGCAGTTTCAAATTTTGTACTATTCCTTTTTTTCTGCAAGACATCTGTTTTTGAAAATTGAAGTTAGGGGAGAGAGAGAGAGAGAGAGAGAGAGAGAGAAGAAGAAGAAGAAGAAGAAGAAGAAGAAGAAGAAGAAGAAGAGTTTGGATTTGATATCCCGCTTTATCACTACCCAAAGGAGTCTCAAAGCGGCTAACATTCTCCTTTCCCTTCCTCCCCTACAACAAACACTCTGTGAGGTGAGTGGGGCCGAGAGACTTCAGAGAAGTGTGACTGGCCCAAGGTCACCCAGCAGCTGCATGTGGAAGAGTGGGGAATCGAACCCCGTTCACCAGATTACGAGTCCACCGCTCTTAACCACTACACCACACTGGCTCTCAGTGAGAGAGAGAGAGAGAGAGAGAGAGAGAGAGAGAGAGAGAAATGGAGTGGGTGGGTGGGTGCAAGAAGTTAGCCAGGCCTAAGGAGCAAAATAGGCAGGGACTGATACTTGTCCCACATAGAACACACTGCTGTAATCCAGCCTTGAAGTTACCAACACAAAAACTACAGTGGTTAGACTATCCCCTTCCTTCACTATACATTCACTAAAATCCTAAAGTCACTATATGGGACTTACTTCTGTTTAATTATGCATGGAATTGTGCTACACAACACTGAGTATCAATTTAGTTTTGGAAGGACAGAGAAATGATTGGCTTTATTGTGATTTACATAGATTAAATAATTTTCTAAATGACTGAACTCATTGCTCACTTAGATTAGCTCGCACTGCACCAACAAGGCAAGAATTGCCTACCAAAGTTTTACACTTTTCTACAATAGTTTCCAGCTCTGCTTTTGTGTTTGCAATTGATGGCCTCTCCCACCTACCTTTTTATTGTCCCTTTTATGATGACATTGGGAACAAGTGTCTGACACCCATTTTGGATAATGTGTCTTCTATGCCTATTACATTGCAAATTGCTTATCTGTTGTGTGATAAGAATCTTGTCATTATGAAAGCTATTGCCTCTTTTGCTTTAGTTACTGCCAAGATGAGAAGGGAAGTGATTAATGGAGTTGCTCCTTAGGGTGCTCTCACTATTTTTAAATTGGTTTTTAAGTCACTTTGTACTCCAGTCTTGAATTCATATTTGTGTATTGTCACATTTTCTGTGTAACCTGTAACGCTATGGCTTAAGGCTGAGGCAGTCTGATTTGTAACATGTTAAAGGATTTGGTAGCAGGAGAAAATAGGGACGTTGATGAAGCCTCTGGCATCCCTTGGCTGTTGTGGTGCTGCGACGTGGTTTAGCTTCTCCCAGCATCCATCCTTCCATCCATCCATCTCCATACATAATGTTATCTGTATGCTGCCTTTCCACAATTCAAACCATGCTCAAGGCAGTTACAGATAGGTAGCCGTGTTGGTCTGCCATAGTCAAAACAAAATTTCCCCCCCCTTCTAGTAGCACCTTAAAGACCAACTAAGTTAGTTCTTGGTATGAGCTTTCGTGTGCATGCACACTTCTTCAGATACACTGAAACAGAAGTTGCCAGATCCATGCTCAAGGCAGTTTACAACATTAAAAAAATATGACTGCAGCATAACAAAAGTAGTAATAAATTATAAATAGAATAATAAAAAAATGCACAACCAAACTGAAAAATTTCCACATAAATCACAACAAGATCCAAAAGAAATACAGTGGTACCTTGGTTGTTGAACGCATTAGTAGTCGAACACATTGGCTCCCAAACGTCGCAAACCCAGAAGTGAGTGTTCCGGTTTGTGAACGTTTTTTAGAAGCCGAACATTCAACGTAGCTTCCATGGCTTCTGATTGAGTGCAGGAAGCTCCCACAGCCAATCAGAAGCCATGCCTTGGTTTTCGAACTGTTCCAGAAGTCCAACGGACTCCTGGAATGGATTAAATTCAAGAAACAAGATACCAGCAGGAACAACCCTGTTCCCAACAAAACACCCCAAACATCCCAACCCAAGAGTCTGTTCAGCAGCCTCAGCTTTTGTAGCATGTTAAGACCCAGAGATCTCTCCCCTAAATAAATACACATTTGACTCAAATTTTAGTTTTGGTTTTTGGCAGAATTTAGGCCACAACTTTATTGATTACAGAAAGTGAGTGGTTGCATAGGCTCTGGTTCGACTAGCTCCCTGCACCCTTGCAGGCAGTGCTGACCCAGAGCTCTATCATACGTCAACCAAGGGTGAACACCTGAGGTAGGTCAAAAGCCCGGGAACGGACTATGTCCACTACCCAGATGCTCCCCTGGACTCAGACATGTGCACAACCCCCTCTTGGGGGTTGACCAAATGAAGTTGAATCCCTGGATTCCTTTAACAGAATACCCTTCACATAGGGATGGCGAGACCATCCCTATCACATGAACCAGAGCCTATCTGCAACCTTACAAGTTGTGACAATTTGCTACGTGGCAGGCGAAACCCAAATAGCAACAGCCAATCAGCCAAGTGGGAAAAATTCCTGCCGTGCCCCTGTCCCAATGACAGACGACACACAACGGCATAGCAAGTTCAATCGCAAAATGCCCTAAATATAGGGAGAGGTGGGAGGGTGTTCTGATGCACGAGCCGAAAGAAGAAGCTCTGGGTCACGTGCATGGGTATATATAGCTCCCTCGATCCATTTACGCAGTTCTCCATTGGCCAGATTAAACCCAGCAATGAGAGACCTACCAATCGGGTGTTGTGGCTGTCCAATATACCCACCCACAACCAGGAGGTCAGTCTCCAGGTCTTACCGCAACACGTGCCCTCTTTTAGGGAGGACACACTTAATCAGTCAAGGCCCCACTCTCCCAGGTCATGTGGGAAAGGCCTGCATAACAGGTAGCAGGTTTTCCAGGATTCACAGCCAAAATGGCCTCTGGCCTCTTCAGCAGCCTCAGCTGGAGTGCAATGGCAATGGCTATTATGGCTTTTTGAATGGCACAGCTGAAGATCAAATGTTTTAATTGACCTCTCTACCCTCCTTCAGAGGGTTAACTCTGGCCATGATGACAGTCTTAGGCCTTGTATAATAATTTATAAGCACTAGCAGACATACTATCCAAACTTGAGGGTTAAAGCTATTTTAGCATGTGGAGCAGAAGCTGCAGAAAAAACTATATTCTTCCTGTCTGACTTATTTTTAGCCAGAACATTAATGGGCCAGAGGATATATCCAGAAGAACGTGTGAGGCAGGATGTGTTTTAGCATTTTCAGAGTGAGCCTCAAATCAAATGCATGCCTTCATAATTTGATTCAGAGGAAATGGAGAATTAAGCATTGTAGATAGAGTGCTTTTAAACACAGCATAATTAATTGCACGTGCAAATGCGCTCAGTAAATGTGCTTGCTCTGTTACGGAAATAATGGTCACTTTGGACTGACTGAATATGCCAGTCAAAAGGCACACATCTCTGTTTTATCTCCACTCCTGCTTATTTTCCAGGTATCTATACTCTCCCTACTCGAACTACTTGTTTGTTAACCATAATACTTCAGTGCTCTGTGACAAGTCAACACCACTAGCACAAAGCAGAAATGGAATCTGGCTAAAGCAGATTTAGGTTTGACTCAATTTGTGGGTTTTTCAGCATGTGGTCATAGTGCTGGTGTTAATAACTGTGGTTTCTCTTGGTTGGAGAAATGGTATTCCATAGCCCAGCAGGTTGCCAGCTAGCCATGAAACAAGTCCACAGGTGCTTGGGCAGGTGGTGGTAGGGAGATAAGCCCATTCCACCCCCCCTCCCATTTCATCACCTGATGCTAGCAGCCCAGTCTGTCTCATGATAGGGCTAGGTCTACTAAGCATTAAATGTGAGCATTAACAATGTATGACCAGTGGGCCCCTGGGATAAGCTCAATACCACGAATGACATCGTAGGGAATGGGAAATTGGCAATTAGATAATGTGATACACTCCAAAATATAAACCATAGATAGAAAATATTATTGCAATGTGTCACTAAAAGTAAAAAGGACCTAAGAGTTTAATAAAATGTGTATATGCTAATTTATATGTATAGCTGAAAAATATTTATTATTTAATCGAAATTGAAATGCAGTGGTTTATCATAATGGGAAAGGCTATATGACCAAGTGACCTGCCTGTTCAGCCTGCTGCTTAGGTCCTAACTCTGGATGGGCAACTTCAAGGTCCATACAATTGCTTTTTAATAATTCTTTATCTTTAAACCAGACTTGAACCAGGCAGCCCTTCAAACACGATTCTGCTTTCTGGGAACCATCCAAATGGAGGACTGTCCTCTGTATATTAGGTCACAATGCTGCCCTGGTAAAATAGATTGATTTCACTTCATTTTCTTTAGTAAGGTCTCTAGATGTTGTTATTGTTTAGTCGTTTAGTCGTGTCCGACTCTTTGTGATCCCAGAGCACGCCAGGCACTCCTGTCTTCCACTGCCTCCCGCAGTTTGGTCAGGCTCAAGTTTGTAGCTTCGAGAACACTGTCCAACCATCTCGTCCTCTGTCGTCCCCTCTAGATAGGTCTCTAGACAGTGTTCTCTAATATCAGAATAAAGCTGACAATCAAGAATATAGTGAGGTTACGATCTCTGTGGGTTCCTTTCACCAGATTTAGTGGGGTTATTGTCGATGATTCAGTTAAATATCAGTATAATTCTGGTGATGAAAAGCAAACTAACAGCAGCTTAGAAGAATACTGCTTTTTAGGAGGCTCTAGGAGATTGATATATACTGACTAATGCTTTGGATAATTCTTTTCTCAGCAAGATAAATTAGAACAATTACATTTAGGTCTGCAAGCCATCTTTAGAGCTATATATAATTTGATAGAACTTGAAATATTGAGTTATAGTCAACTAAATTTACTCACAGTAGACCTATTGAGATTAATGGACCTAAGGTAGGCACATCCTTTAATGGGTCTACTTTGAGTATGACTCATTTTGCCAGTCCCCTGACTCCCCCTCCCTTTTGTGGCTACCAGAGATTATCACAGATTCCCAGACTAATGGGTATGTTTTCAGTAGTTCCTCAGCCCAGGAGGATGAGACCTTTTGTCTCACAGACAATCCCTGGTGTCACCAGCCCTCATTCCCCATTAAACTGGGATCATGGCACTGGGTATCTTAATACTAAAGTAACTAGGAAGTTGGATGATACTATTTCATAGTCAATGCTACAGAGACTCCATGCTGACTTTAGATGAATATAAAGAATGTCCCTATGGTGAATCCATCTTGTCATCATTAGGAGGAATGACAGCTGAGCATGATGAACAATCTTTTTTTATAAGAAGGTATCAAATAAAGCCAAAGCAATCCAGACATCTCCAATACCTGAGGCAATAGATGATCTGTGCTTGGAAGGATGCCCACAGGAAGAAATAGCCTCACTAATTATTCACAATTGGTGTGTGAGGAAAATTAATGGCTCCTTTATGGGAAAATAAGCCTTATTTCAGGAATTGCAGCATTTATGGGGAATTCCCCTGAGCGAGGAGATTTATAATGCTCATTTTTCAAATGACCCCTTTTGATTAATGGCATTGTGTATCATCTGAGTCATAAAAATTATTCCCTAATACAATCAATAGTAGACAAACTCAACTTTTACTATGCAAAGATTACATGGCTCACTTTCACCTAAACTTTCTCTGGTCTTTGCCTCACACCTACCTCATCAACTGAGCTTCCCGACTCCCATTATTTCCCCCCAAAGACAGCTCATTTGTCCCTGCCTCCGTTGACAGTGACTAGTCCCTCTAGCCAATCAGTGACTATTGATTCCCAGACTAATCAAAATGTTAGTCCCCAAAAATATGTCTGATCCAGGCCCCATCTATAAATATTAACGGCAGTTGTCTTTCTTTCCCTTTTCAGAACCTGTAACCAAGCAACTACTTCTAAGTAGGCCTGCAACAGTACAAGGCTTTAAACTTTCACAGTTATAGTCTGGCATGAAACTAATGAAGCTCCAGCTTCAGGACCCCTAATCCTATAAGGGCCCCAGAAGCGACTTAAGTCCAACTTGCTTTTTAAAAAAAATGTTTTAAAAGTTCCCTATTTTCCCCTTATTTTCATACCCCTCTCCATAGAATCCTAGAATAGTTGGAAGGGACAACAATGATTTAGTCCAACTTCCTGCAGTGCAGGAATATTTTCCCCCATGTGGGGCTTGAACCCATGACCTTAAGATTAAGAGCCTCATGCTTTACCAACTGAGCTATAACTCAAAAACTATAAGGCGTAGGAAATTTTTATTCACATCAGTGACATTGATATGTGAGATAATCCAGTACAGCAATTTTAATCAAAATCTGAGATGTAGTAGCTTTTTTAAAAATGTGATCTGCCGTGGAACAAACCCATTGAAGAAGATAACATTGCTGATTTGTGAAGGGGCCCCCATATCAGTTCAAACTTCAGGCCCACAAATGTAGGTCCACCACTGCTGGCATCAACAGAGGTCACAGAAATCTTTCCCAAAACACAAACAAACATTTGTATACACAGCATTTCTCTGGTTGGCAGCATAGATTTTATTATTATTATTATTATTGCAAATAAATAAAATAAAATAAATAAACCACTCAGAGAATTATGAAGACATTTTAAGATATGATTTTGCCTTGCCTAGCATTTTCTTATTATCATAGTACATTTATACTTCATGAATCAAATGTTTTGTCAAGGAGGCATCGAAGTCTGAGTAATTTGCTGTAAGTTCCTTCTGATCCAACTTCGAGTCAGTTAGATGACAAAATATCCTGGAATTCAAGAATTGTGCTTGGCATGCTTGTCCGGCACTGACAAATCACAAGCTTGTTCTTCCTTGCTTTTGCAAGCACTTTATTTCCTCCCATCTATTTACTATACCCACTGTCACTCTGATGAAATCACTGCAAGTAGTCTTTTGAGTTAGTCAGTTGATAAATCACACAGCCTATTTGGTATGCAGAATGGCTCAATAGCTTTAGAGTGACTGAGTGGCTTACTGGTGGGGGAGAGAGAAGAGTGTGGTTGAAATAAAGAGTAATTAACTTCTAAAATATTAGCAAGATCAAAATTAATGGCTGTGGCACAGTCAGTGGCTATAATTTGACATTATTTGTAATTATAAATAATGTAAAATGGTGCTAACAATGATGTACTTCATACTGGCTAATTGACATTTACAATTATGGCAAGCCACTTTTAGGGAAATTAGTACAATAATTGAATTTTGCCACCTTCGTTCGTGGCAATAGATATTGAAGCACTTGGGCAGCCTGGACCTATGGTGGATCAAGATGGTTGACGCTGCATTTCTGCTTCCATTTGTACTTTGGTAGGCATCATGTTGTTGGTGAGAGCAGCAGATGCAGGTAAGGAGAGAAGCCGAGTCCAGAGTCCAAAGAACTATGAGTCCAAGAGGTTTCTAAACTCCCTGCATTCATGAAGCAGGCCTCCTACATTTAATAGTCAAGTGCTTTGAAATTAGGAGAAACTCCGAGACTGAACTTTGAGAAGAGTATGGATATTAGCTGTTTAATTCTCACTCCTTATACTGAGCCACATGAAGGGACTCTGCTGGACATTTTGTTCAGTAGGTCCAGGAAGCGTCTCTGAGTTTGGTGGTCTATGTCAATATACAGAGGTACCTTGGGTTAAGAACTTAATTCTTTCTGGAGGTCCGTTATTAACCTGAAACTGTTCTTAACCTGAGGTACCACTTTAGCTAATGGGGCCTCCCGCTGCTGCCGTGCCAACACTGCACAATTTCTGTTCTCATCCTGAAACAAAGTTCTTAACCCAAGGTACTATTTCTGGGTTAGCGGAGTCTGTAACCTGAAGCGTTTGTAAACTGAAGCGTCTGTAACCCGAGGTACCACTGTATTCAGGAACTGCACAAACATTTGGATTCCAAAGCACATACTTTCTCTAAGGTGTGCCAGTGGACTCGTTCAGAGACTAAGGGTGTGTTCACATTACCACCTTAATGCAAAGAAGTTCATGTTTTTCTGGTGTGTTCCACAGCTCCTAGCTGTTCACATCAGCACACGCTTCATTTGTCTGAGAGTCATTTATTTTTGTGTTGATGAGGCAGAGATGTCTTTACCCCATGCAAAGGTGTTCACACCTTGGCTAGAAGTGAATTACGAACGGCTTAAGGAATCCAATTGATTTGAGAAACAGTGCATCACACAGTTATATTTTATAACAAAGTATAGGATATATTGTATTTACTTGAATCTAATGCTCACTTCTTTGGGCCAAATTCTGTGCAAAATTTAAGGTGCGCATTAGATTCGATGGCACATTAGACTTGAGTAAATACGGTATATGCTTTTAAAACCCAGCACTGGAAATGCAGTGAATACACAGCAAATAGGAGTGTGAAGACAGCCTAAGAGACTATAGAGTCTTAACAATATGCAATTTGGTGCTTTTGAAAAGTTGATTGTGATTGGCGGTTATTGTTCAGGTAAATAATTTCCATTCTTGTTTCATTTCCATAACTATTGCATAACCTCTCATCAAAATAGCACATTTTCATATGAAAATTTAATAATAATAAAAAATCAGCTCAGCTCCAGTTCTGAGATAACCTAGGCCTGGTTAAATGGCTGTTATATTTTTATACTGGAAGAGACATATTCAGAATAGATTAAGCAATAGCTTGCTCTTTAAAAAGACAGAAAATGGCATTACATTCCTAAATCCTCATTTTTTTCAAAGGACTAGATTAATTCATACATCAAAGCCTACAGTTTAAACTGCTTTTGTGTTTCACAGTGTGATGTATATTAGACAAAAAGAGACTAGAGCTTGTTATGTTAATGAAAATAGTGTTTGGTCTGAAATTCATCGCCAAGTGCCTAATGATATGTTCTATTGTGGCACATCTTGTGGCTTATAAGCATTCTTTTCAGAAGAGATTTCCCTCACCATAAATCCATGTGCATATAATTTTGAGGAGAAATAAACAAGCAGTGAACTTTAGGTTGAAAATTGATAATGGTAGACATATTCTGGCTTATCCCTGAGACAGGCGCAGAATAAATCAGATGCCACACTAGGAAAATGCATCCAGATTCATGATTGTATACTATGCATATTTGTTTCTGATGTCTAGATAGTTATTTAAACTGTAAAGGTAGTATTGGGGGAATAAGAGAAAGATAAGCTTTCCAAGCTAGAAGTCACTGTTTTATCCCTTGAATGTGAAAAAGGATAAAATCTCACAAGCTGCATAAAGATCATATTCCTCCTTTTAACATAAACACATCTATATTTACTTTCCTTCCCCTGTACTTTGAAATTCAGTGGGAGGGAAGTGAAAAATAGAATATTCTTGTACAAAGCACCTGCCCATATAATTTGAAACGTTTTCAAGAAAAAGAAATACAAATGCTCCTGGAACTTGTTCATTTCTTTACTTTTTGATGGCTATTCTCCTAAAACTAACAGGGCACAAAACACTAGGACAGTCTTCGTCAACCTGATACCATCTAGATGTTTGGGACTACCAGTGCTATTTTTCTAGAAAAAGAGGCGCCACAATTCACCAGGAACACACCTCTTGTTCTCTTAGAATGGCAATGGTGCCTACTGGAGAGATGCCAGAACCCACCTGAGAGGTGCTGGAACTCAGTTCTGGTGACTTCCAGCTGGAAAAAAAGCCCTGGGGACTACAATTATCCTCAAAGGCCAGCGCATGTTTTACTATGTCATCTGTGGCCTAATTCTGGCCTGCCTCAGTTGTGGACTACCAAGCCAGATGCTAGCTTTGTAAAGTCCTGCTTGCCTAATCTCTTATGTTTGCAGTCCTGTGTGGGCAGCTGCAGGAAACAATATAGTGAAACCCTCATGACCCGCCATACATGACTGGCGGCATTTGAGCCTGGGCTCAGTTTCGTGAGCCACAAGCTGTGCAGCTCTTGTTGCAGTTATTCATATGATGCATTTGGAAACACCTGCCCGTGCATTTCACAATTACATGCCTACAGCTTTCAGGATTTGACTTCCTTTGGAAGTCTGATTCATCAAAGCAGGACCTGCAGTTAAGCTGTGCAATTGACCTTATTTGTATTCTTCTGTTGGGATTTCTGAGTTGATTTTACATTTTGCACAGGTAAATGTTACTGGAGAGCTTTTAAAAAACTTTTTGAGAAGTCTAAGGAGTAAATGGAAGGTGAAACTTGAGATACTAATAATTAAATATATGTTTCTGTTTCAACGGAAAATGTATCTGTGCGGTTGTATATGGAGCTTGAATGCGGTCCCCAACAGTTTTCCATGGGAATAATGCAGCCCTCAACTTATCCAAGTGATTGGGAGAAATCACAGGAACATCAGGAAGATAACCTAACAATGGACTTCCTGTGTAATAGGTGTACCAAATATACACCAAAAAGACACAAAAAGAAGCATTTTCAAATGGTTGCTCTATTTTGTGGAGCAAAATTTTGGTCCAGGAAGAATAAGCAGAATATTGAGGGCCAGGTCCTGTCAGCTCTCACAAATATATAGCTACTAGTATGAACGAATTATTACACAATTATTGGAGTGACAGCAATGGTTTCTCTCTCAAACTCTTCCCCATTATCTTCACAGTTTCATTTGCATGTACTCTATATACAGTACAAAGACCCAGAGGTGGAGCTAGCTGCTCTGGCATCTGGAGTGGCGCACATGCTGTGCGCCCAGGGACAGGGCTCAGGGGCAGGGCGAGCATCCCAGGGGGTGGGGCAGCGATGTCAACACCCCTCCGGTATGACACCCGGGACGGACCACACCCACCACACCCCCTTCCTCCGCGAGTGCAAAGACATTAGGGCAAGTTGTTTTAAACTGTTTAGTGTTGTGTTTTAATGTTGACACCCTGGGACCTTAAGAGGAAGAGCAGGTAACAAACAAGCAATACATAAGCCAACAACTTTTGCAGGCAGGTGTGAATAAATGGACCATATTTATAAATTCTTCTGTAATTAACTGATGTCTGAAAAGTGCTTAGATTTCCTGTTCTGTTCCATTCTCAGAGCCCAATGCACAGAACACTGTCATGCGAACCAACTGGAAAATATTCAGAGAAGATCCATTTTTTCTTTAACTCAAGAAAGTGCTTCTGCTTCATGAGAAGATACACCTCTTACTTGGAACTAGGGATGGAAGAGAAATATGTTTGGTCTGAGGCTGAGTTTTAGAACTTACCTAAATTAGCACTCTCAGGATTTATATACTGGTTCAAATGCAGATTTCAGTTGGGTTATGCACTTTTCTAAATTTTGTGGTGCGTTATTTTGTGACGTGCATTGAGGGAAATGCATCGAAAAGCATAGAAAAATGTGTATTTTAAGGGCAAATTTGCATATAAAGTGCTTGCAAAATATATACAATTTAAGGGCAAATTTTACTTGCTTCATACTTTTCCAAAAAAATCTGCTAAAATTGGGATGAAACAAATTTATGATAGGGAATTTGCAAAACTAATATGAAAAGGAAATAAGCTAATACATCCATACCTAGCTGGAACTAAGGAAGCAACTGCAGAAGACATAATGGAGGTGGAGTAGTAAGAAATGCAAAGTGAAGAATTATGTGTTCCCTGGCAAATTAGTACCATTTCTCCTGCACAAGGCACTTGGAAGACAGCTTGCTGTTTCTATATGTTTCTGCTACATCATAACCTTTATTCATTCCTCCCATAAATCACAGGACATTGTTTGCTGACTAATCTAGCTTCCATCTCTTGTCCACAGTTTATTGTCTTTCTATTTCAGCCATCTCCTTTTTGCCTGCTTTGTTTACTGAAAATTCAATACACTATTGAGAAGAAGTTGTTTAAAAGATCAAAACAATGTCAGTGATTAAAATGATGATTTTGATCTATTGGGTGCAGATTTTCTGTGATGGAATGAAAGTTTGTTGGCACAAAATGATTCTGTTCTCCCTAGGCATTCTCTTCTAGGAGCTGAACTTCCTTGAGCATAATAATAAAGTGAGGGAAATAACTGCAGTAATAACATCTGACATTTTATGATGTTGCTTTCATACCCAAGGGTTCCACAGTGATTTACAAATGAGAGGACCGATTCTGTAATATTCTATGTTGTTTGCATGGATCTTTTATAGCTGGGTGCATTGGGACCCCAGTAACCTCCTCACAGTAATTATATTTATGATGATAGAGTCTATACAACAGTCCTGGACTAGGATCTTCTTGTGCTTGTTGCACCTTTGTGAATTACAAGATTAAACATTACAAGGTGGAGTCAAAATCTTCACTTTAATTAGGATATTTATTGTCATGTCTATGGCCGCCAAACTACAGCACAATTGTTGTACAGATCATTTCACTTTAGTTGCAGTGGTAATGTTTTCTAAATATACAAAGCTCAGTCAGTCACTAGAATCAGTTCCCCGAGCTCTTATCTGATAAGGCTTATCACAATAACTGTCATTATTTACCAGGGTTTTTCCAAGAGAAACTCTCAAAGACATCGTTTTGACTCTATATAGGTTTGAGTCTTCCATATTAGTTCTCAGGCATTCTTCTATAGAAATGCTGTAGATATTCATGACTTTTTGCCCCTAATCAAAACTGCATACAGCATATGCTGTTGCAGATGAAGGAGGTTTGATACTATTATCATTGAAGCTGTGGTCATAAAGCAATGACTTGAGGCACACAATGTTGTGTGATTAAGCAATCGTGCATGTGATGTCTGTGCTTTGGAATAGGGGACATGATGCTCCATTAATAGTATGCTCAAGCACAATAAAATAGATGTAATCTGCATCACAAAAATAGCATGCCTGCATTTGCTTATGCTTTTAAAGATTTGGTGCCAATGGGTAGGAAGGCAGAACTATCTATGGGAATAAATGGACAATCACTAATAATTATTTATTGAATAAAACTGGGAGCAAAGTATGGACTAATGCTACTTTTGTTTTCTTTATATTTAGCCATTCAAATGCACAAGTCATTGGGAAGGATAATATCTAATAATCATCAAAATATTGATCAGATATAGATTTTAAGGAAGACATATGAAAACTTCTTCCCAAGGGGAAGCAAAAATAGCTGAGTGTTGTGGCACCCAGAGGACAAAGATTTATTATAGCCTAAACTTTCATGGGCTACAGTCCATTTAATCAGATACATAAAGAGTTGTCCTGAGCTGCAGGTACAAATATACCTGATCAGGAGAGAAAGGGTTCCTATGCATCTGGTGAAATGGACTGTAGTCCGCGAAGCATAGACCATAATAAATTCCAGTCTTCAATGTGTGTGAATGCTCTTTGTTATTGTTATGAAAGCTTCTGTGTTAGCTTAAAAATACTTTGGGTAGATGGTTTTCAATCCATTTCCCTTCCTTGTGTTCCATATCTTATACCCCAATTTTATTGACATTTATGTTAAAACAAATTCCACCGAGTTAATTGGGACATACACCCAAGTAAATAAGCACAGTACTGCAGCATGACATGATTTATTCAAAGCAGAGGTGTTGAACACACTTTGTGAATGAGAATAGTATATTATGCTAAAAGAAGGCTTAGTTTAGTTAGTATTTTGTTTCCCTTAATTATAGGAAAGGACTGAACCTACAGAGAAGTGTAAAAACAAAAAAGAAACTGGCTGAAAAAGACAGTGCAGAATATGCACAATGAGTTATCACCTTGACCAGGATTATAACTAGAATTGAAAATGAGAACAAGAGTAGAATTCATATCCATCTAAAGCCAATAGCAAGGGTCCTAATGAATCTCAAATTATTTTGATTGAAGCTAATGAGATAAACTTAGAGAATTTTTTATCTCTTTTTAAAAGTTTAGGAAACCTCTCCCTTTCTGCTTCCACATTACAGAAGAAGAGAAATCACAGCTTATATTGGGGTTGACATACAATATGATTAAGCAGCACAATTCTAGGCATTCCTACTAAATCCAATGGAGCTTATTCCCAGATAGGTGTGCATATTATTGCAGTCTAAATTATATTTTCCACCAGAGCTCCAAATTCTTGTTAAGCAGGATGAGCTTGTGCACTTTTCTCATCTGTGTTCCATGTTAGGAATGCCATGCAGTTGGGTCTATGAGGAAACAAAACAAAACTGGGTTTTCATATCTTAGGTCTGCTTAGGTCCAAATGGATGAATCCATTTGGACACAGAATGATGCATAAGAATCTGAAAACAACAATAACAACTTTGTGAAGAATGCTGGAGAAGTGAGTGACCTATGGCATGCATAGCCCCTTATCAGTTGATGGGTTCTCTCCATAAAGCATCCCAAGAAACATAGGGATCTTGTGATTAATTAGCAGACCTGCTGTATTGAAGCAGGACTTCAGCTGTGCTGGACAGCAGGCAGAAGGAGGGAGCAATGAATGAATGGGAAATGGGCAGTCATTGCCACCATTGCTAAATTTAAAGGGCCCGACATCTATCTCTTCATTGCATAGCTGACCCTGTTTGTTACTCAATGTGCTGAAGAGAGGATGAAGCACTAGAACCTACCTCATGGCTGCCTCTGAATCAAAGAAATGACTCTGAATCAAAGAAATGGTCCTGTTCTATTTGCACCTTCTCAAAGGTGCCCCCCTTAGACATGTGATTTTTCCTCTTTTGTTCTCCCTCACATGGCTTCCTTTGTACACCCAAAATGGATGGCAATTAAGAGCTCCTTACATGGTGTCCATTTCTCATATGAGTAGTTACCTGCTTCCTAGATCACAAACACCCTGTAGGGACCTTCTGCAGTAAAGTCCTCATGAGATTTCTGGGTTGATGCCTTACCCAGAAGTTTAGTGGTAGGGCCAGCTTGCTTCATCCATGTGACAATATCCTCTTTGTACCTTTCCTCCCACCTTCTATATTATTTTGATCTTCATCCCTTGTACATGCCTCACCTTGCTATTGCAATTGAGGGGGCTGCGGCTGCACAATGTCAGCATGCCATGGGGCGTGATGGCATGTTGTGTGGATGCCCTGCAGCTTGCGCCTGTCACAAGCATACCCTGCAGCATGCACACACAGAACTTTGAAGGGCCCTGGCCCCATCATTGAAATATTTTGCACACACACACACCCCCTGATGGCACACCTGATCCCTTGAACACATGGGCTATTCCTTCTTTCTGGGACTGCCCACTCAATATTCAAACATATAAGGCAGCAACCCTCTCACTTGTTTTATGCTGATTGAGTCAGTAATCATGTTTCATGATGAGAGCAGTAAGCATCCTTGATTTTTTTTACTGAAAAATATTTGTCACTAAACCATGTTGAATTCAGAGCAGTGGAGCATATGGGGAAATCCCATACCAGAATGGAACAAATCTGCTTTTTCTTGTTTTTCTTGTGCAAAATTATCTTTATGGCCACTGAAAGCCTTGAGACATTTGACCTGACTACAGTTCAGCAATATGTTTTTTATGCTAAGCGTATATTTCAGTTTCAGGGCAACTAATTTTATTTCTATACTGTAATGGGTAATATATAACATTAAGTACCAAATTTCCAAAGCCATTTGGTTTGTCACCGATAATTAGAATTTGTTGGATCACAATTTGGCTGGTTGTAACTCCTTGTTTTGCCATGTCAGCTTTCTGATTGTTGCCCACTTGGAACTGGTACATTTTAGCAATTAAGAGAAGGGATTAAAGAGATCTTAACTAAGGGTATGTTATAGGGCAGTTTTCAGCCTGAAAAAGAGGAAGTTGTGAGAGAAGAAAGAATCAGAAGTTGGAAAACAAGCCCCAGATCTAATATGAATTGGGGAATTAAAACCAAATCCTCTGCTAAGGAAAAGGGAGAAAGAGTATGGATTTCAGATGTCCAGAATGCCTGTAAAAGAGATCTTGAGTGAATCCCAGACAGTGTAGCTCATGATTCTGCTGGTAAGACCTTCTCAATAGTAGAATGACTTCCCTTGGAAGGTAGTAGACTCTCATTTATTGGAGGTTTTAAAGAAGAAGTTGGATGGCCATCAGTTGTGGATCCTTTAGTTGAGATTCCTGCATTGTAAGAATTTGAACTAGATGAACCTCAAGGTCCATTAAAATTCTACAATTCTATGAATGTATCTAACATAAGTTTGCAACCACATTAACAACAGAAAAACAGAAGCACCCACCTAGATCAGACAAAAGGTCCAGCAAACCATAATCTTGCTTTCTGCTGTGACTAGCCAGAAGCCTGCAAGCAGAGATTGAAGTCAGCATCCTTTTTCCTATTTTTTTATCTCCAGACAATGGTAGTTGGAGGCAAAATACCACTGAACTTGGAATTCAGTAAGTTAATGCCCCATTTATATCATTTTCTGTGACTTTTGGGAAGAGAGTTCTAAGACTTTTGGGAATGAAGAGGGTCTCCTGCCTTTCAAATAACAGATAGCCAAGGATGGTTTTCCTTTTCATCTTTTTTTTTGGGGGGTGGGGACCCTTACGACTGCTTAAAGTGGTAGTTCAGCGTTTTTCCTGGGGACAAAATGCTGCTGAGAATGATGTCAGTAAGTTATGATGCTGCATTCCCATTCTGCAACAGACTCTGGACCATGGGTCAAAATGTTTAGAAAACCATAATTGTTTTGTTGTGATTCTTAATGCATTTCAAACACATACTGCAAAATATTCAGTGTGAAACAGACAGACATCAGACTGTTCAGAAGGAAAAAAGCATAATGGGATATTTAATGGTAGGCCAAAGAAATCCAACATAACTAAACTTTCATTGAGGAAATGATAAAGGAAGAGCAACTAGATCCCCAATGGGAAAGATAAAACTCATCTCCTTCTTTTGTAGCTAGAGGAAGATACTCAATTAAAAGAGAATAGTTTTTCTGACATGAAAGAGTATATATAATTTAAAGGAATTAGTTATGCTTCCCTCCCTCAGCCCCATTTATCTGAAGGTCAACATGAATATTTCAGACAATGTTAGGCTCTCTAAAGAGCAAAAAATATTGGGGGTCTAATTCATGTTAAAATACCCTTGAAAGAAAATATTTGTAATGCCACATACAACTGGGGCCAAACCATTTCATCTGCTTTTCAGGGGAGAAAGGCAAAATGAGAGCACTGCATTCCTTGCCTTAAAAAATAAATAAAAAATAGCTGTTCACATTCATATAACTCTATGTCTTGTAAATAGAAAGTGTAGCTAGTTGCCATCTGCCAACTCCTCACCAATGAGTGATGGCAGAAGTGCAACAGAACAATAATACCATTGCTTTTGCAGTAAGGAAGGGAAGGCATCTGAGCCTCTTAGTTGAGCTATGAACCAAAAGCCCATGGAATGAGCCAGTGATCAGGACTAAGACACATGTCTGAATTGAAGGGTGAACTAGAGTGTAGAAGCAAATGTCAAGACTGATGAACGACTGGACTGAGGGGCAAGTCAGGACTGAAGAATAGTCAAGGGTGTAGAAACACACAACAGCTACATTATGTTGCCCAAGCAAGGCTATAGCAGGACAGGTAGCCTTTTATACTTCACCCTGTGCCAAAGCATCCGATGAGAAACTTCTGTAGGTGGAGCCACTCCCGGTCCAGAAGGTTTGTTACTGAGGTTTCCACCTGCAGTTCAGTGGTTCATCACAGGAGGAAGTCACACAGAGATCAGCTTCTGATGCTCCATGCCATTGGACATTGGCATGACACTTAAGTATCCACCTAGAGATGGTGAAACTTTTAAATACTTTATATATTCTAGGTGAGATGTACATTTCACTTGGAATACTACACATGCTTACCTGCAATTATGTCCCACTGAACACAGTACAATTTGCTTTTGAGTAAGCATGCTTGAGATTGAGCTGTGAAATCTTCAATGCTGATGTGAAACCTGGCAACTATCTAGGGTGTGCTTTATGATTCAAAGGGCATTAAAAATATTACACAGAGACAGATGGACACACATGTGCAGTGAAAATACTGAAGACATTTTGTATCTTGAGCAGGCTTAGTGGCCTGGAACAAATGGTCCTTCATGTCACTGTTATATGTGGCCTGTCAGAGAAGCAGGTTCACTGCTCTCCTAAACTTAACAAAAGTGTTAATGCTGAATCATGCCAATTTGATTGTCTTCCAAGCCTAAATTTCTAAATTCCTTGTTTAGAGGTAACACAGCAGTAGTACATCAGGAGGATCCCAAGACTAACTACCTTACCTGCCAGCCCAGATCATGGGATCCCTGGTGCCCATTGTGAGTAATTAATCAAGCTGTCACGAGATCCTGGGTGTCACATGTAAGTGATCTAGCAAATGCACCTCATAGATATAAGCCCTAGCATTTGACTCAAAGAGGCACAGACCTGAACGGTTTGCTTACATGCTGTGTGACCCATTGGCCAGGTTTGGGGGGGGGGTCTGTCTCTCTGCTGCTGTATCTCTGGGGCTCCCAGCAGCTGAACAGAGGGGTTATTAATCTGTTTGCTTGGTATGTTATTCTATGCTTGCGTTCAATATCCCTACAACTTAATAAAATCTTAGATTTCTTTATCACTAGTGTTTGCATCCAGAATCCCTGAAAAAGTACCCCCTTCCCTTGGCAAGAAAACACACACCTTAAATTGACAGCTGCAAGTAGAGTATGAATAAAACTACATCCAACAGATCTGCAATATCACAAACTAAAAATGCCTTTAAAAATGTTTTTAATTTAAAGAAAGTATGCATGAATTTGGAGATGCTCATTTAAATACCCTTTGGCTTATTAGACGCGAGGACAAAAGTTATTCATACTTTTATGAAAACACATATGCACAATGCATGGTGGGGCAACAATATCTCACCAATTCACTTGACCCTGCGCTTATCTCTGTTCACCAGAATGGACATAACTAGTAAGTGAAATCTATATGGCGACAGATCAACAAGTATAATGAACCAGAAAATTCAACATCCTTACTTGGCAATCTTCTGTCTCTTTTCTTGTGAGAATAACACTAGATAGTCAAGAATAGGGTTAAAGATTTCATGAATTGAGGAAACATCTCATTGTAGGCATTAGCTCACTGAGCTATATATTAATCCAGAATCAGTACTTCTCTTTCAGGCAGCTGTTGACTCTCAGTTATTCAAGAGGCTTCTGTAGTTGTCTGTGCTGGTAGCAGCCATTGACATTTATAGGTCCCCGCTAAGAAGCTGTCTAGGACTAAAAGTAAATGAAAGCAGTAACATGAGAGATCCAGAAGAATCCCCCAAGACTCTCTAATCAATCACTGTAGTGATGGAAAGATTGCAACCTTGTATTCTATCCCATTGGGTTAAATTCTGATGTCATCTGGGTTAATCCAAGTCAGATTGTAAATCTGATTTGATTAATAAATTTAACTCAGAGTTACACTGGTACTGCAGAGATCAGAATCTATTTCCTGCTCCCCATATAATCGCATGCACTGCGGCATGTCAGCGTTGTGTCAGGGCAGAGCCAAGATGCTCCGAGTCCCCAGACATAGCTGAGCATGGGCGCTTAGAGACAGGAGCAGAAGAGGAATACGTGTATGTGGAAGAGGAGGGACAAGAGCCCAGTGGGGCAGCGTCAACTCCAACAGAACCTGAGAACCAGGAAGAGGTGGGGGGTGAACAGGCCAATTTACAGGCACCGCAAGGGTTAACCTCTGAATTGGATGGGGGTGGGAGATGGGACAAAAGACAGGGTCAGAGGCGGGGCTCTAGGTTCCCACACTTTAGGTGCTGGAAGAGGAAAAAGAAGTCGTTAGCTGTATCTGAAGTGAGTGACTTGGATTGATGGATTAATCATTATTCCTTCTGTATATAGCTGTAAATAAAGACTATAAAACCATCAGCGGTCTGCTGTGGTTTCTTGGGAAGAGAGCAGCTTCCAGCCCTGACAGGTTGAGAGCAAAGGCATAAACAAAACAACGCATATGGTCAAGCAATAACAATGTTTGTCTTCATTTCTGCAGATATGAATACAAAATTTACCTCATACACAGATTCACTGGTTAGCTTTGGACAACTCACTCCCTGCCCCACCCCATTCAAGTTCCTTATCTGTAAAGTGGAGACTAATTACTGAAGCTGTCAAAGTTTGACCTTTCCAGGTGAGAATGCAACCAGAATACAAACTATTCTTTCTCACCACTGTTCACACTGGTTACAGATGCTTCAGGTTACAGACGCTTCAGGTTGCAGACTCCGCTAACCCAGAAATAGTACCTCGGGTTAAGAATTTTGCTTCAGGATGAAAACATAAATTGTGCGGCGGCAGCGGGAGGCCCCATTAGCTAAAGTGGTATCTCATGTTAAGAACAGTTTCAGGTTAAGAAAAGACCTCCAGAACGAATTAAGTTCTTAACCCGAGGTACCACTGTATTCCAGATTAAATGTATTTCCCTAGAAAGGTTCTCCTTTATAATTTGAGCACCTGTACTTTCCTTTCTTTCACCCTGGCACCTTGAACACTGTAATGAAGATGGTACAGGGATTAGGGATTTCAGGATTAGGTCAATTCTTAGTATGTGGTTCAGGAGCCATGGAAACTCTGTGTCCCAAGGCTCTTAGTACCTGGGGTCTTTCTTGGAAAATAATTTGGTTTGCCAATTATGAATAGATTGGGATTGGTTTGACCTTTACTGGGGATAATAGCACCCTTTTATCACAAACGAAACAAATATTGTATTTTCCACATTGTTGAAAACATTGGTCAGCTTGAATATGTGTAGAAAGCAGTCTAGTATAGAAATAAGTGGCAGTGGGAAATATGTTTGAATAACTATTGCAAGGAATTGTATATTTTATAATGGCTGTTCTAAGTTGCAAAATAAATAAAATTATACTACAAGGATGCCACCATCTTTCTGACAGAGCTATTGAACTTTTAACAACGTTATAGGAGGTAGAAATCCACCTGTGAAGTCTTCCCAACACAATAATGCAAAGATTGCAAAATCTTCACTTTTTGACTTTCTACCTGTTGGACAGCTCCTAAAGGCATGGGCTCTGCCCAAAAAAGTAGCAACCTTGATAAGTGATTTTGTTTACAAAAAAACAACAAAAAAACAACAACCCTAGTCTCTCTCTCTCTCTCTCTCTCTCTCTCTCTCTCTCTCTCTCTCTCTCAAATGTGATACACAAGATAGCTTTTGTCCTGCTAATCCCCCTCTTCCCATGTTCTTGCAAATCAATCCATATCACAAATAATTGATTGGGGACTGGAGCAGAAATGAACACTTCATGCATTTGCTTAAAGGGAATTAATTCTTAATTAAGTTGGCTTTCTTTGGATTTTCATCTTTAGGGAAAATCAGCCACTGCTAAGCGTTTGAGATCTCTTCAGCTACTTTAATATTAGGAAAAGCTTTTATAAGAGATTTTAGGCACTTTGCATGCTAAGTAGGTCAGGAAAGGGTATCTTACATTGATGACTGAAACAAAAATTAATGTTGACATTAAAAGACATAGCATGTTATGTTTCTCTGCTAATATAAGCAAAGTAAGTTCTGATGCAGGCAAATGGGTCAATGCCCCGCCCCAAGCCCTGGTTATGGGATGTGTGACTGTGAACTAGACTATACATAAAGTCAATACTAGCCAACAGCCATGTGTCCATTTCCTTGAGTGTTGCACGGCACAGTTGCAGAAATAGCTGTCAGCTTATGTAGCCTCCAGCCATCAACCAGCCCAGGTAGCTCAGCCATCTTTTTTTCTTACACAGTCACAAACATGGAGAGGGCTCAATTGGAGAATGAATGTGACCGCCTGAGTATCTCAGCCAGTCCTTTGACAAAGTACCCACAAAGTCCAAGAGTCTAGTTAGAGAACCATCCTGGGCTTGATGAGGCAAGTGACCCTCACCTGCATGTTACCCTACTCCAGCTAAGATATCACGCCTCCTCACAGTGCTGGTGAACCCCACCTGACCAGCTAGGGAGCTGGGCTGAGGGCCTGTGCCTGCCTCAGCCTCCAGGAGTGCCCTGTCCACTGCTCCCTATGCCTCAAAGCCCATTGTATTTGGCCCCTCTGGCTCTGGTGATTGGCCCTGCTGTTCTGATTCTTGTTCACTGGCCCACATCCCCTCATCATCCTCTGTCACCCCATGAGAACTTCCACCCTCTCCTTTCCCATCCCCAGTTTGCCCTGGTGTGTCCCAGGGCCGGCTTCACCCCCAACCAGGATCTTCTTCCTCTTACCCGTTGTCTGGCCAGTTCATAACATATGATTCAACAAATAGTGTCATGTGGTCTTCTCCCTTGGCATGGCTAATGTTGTTAGAATTCAGCCTTTAGTTGACAATATCTGTGCACATACAGTGGTACCTCGGGTTAAGAACTTAATTCGTTGTGGAGGTCCATTCTTAACCTGAAACTGTTCTTAACCTGAGGTACCACTTTAGCTAATGGGGCCTCCCGCTGCCACCGCACCACCACCATGCGATTTCTGTTCTCATCCTGAAGCAAAATTCTTAACCCGAGGTACTGTTTCTGGGTTAGCGAAGTCTGTAACCTGAAGTGTCTGTAACCCGAGGTACCACTGTCCATGCACACACAAACAGCCCTAATGCAGGGACAGGGAATCTGTGGCCTTCTAGATATTGTTGGACTCTAAATCCCATCACTCTCTTCCATCTTGGCCCAGTGGAAGGGATAATTGGAACTGTAGTCCACAGGTTTCCCATTCTTTTTCTAATGTATTTGTGGATTCTGATTGTATAATATATCAAAAAATAACTCATTTTCCCCCAAATTATTTCCAACAGAAATGGAGAAGATGAGCACTACCATAAGCAGCATACTTCTGAAGACCTTTAGGAGGCAAGAAGCCTTTGAACTGGCTTTATTAGATTACTTACTGTTAATTGAATGCATGAGGGTGGGAAAAAGTTATGCCTTTGCACAAAATGTTCTAGATTTCATTTTTTTTAAAGAAATTGGCAGGAGTTCTTGTTTGTTTACAAATCAAGAGTTCTCTAATTTGCTACTAGCAAATGTGTTCCAGTTGATAATAAGGAATAGTTCCCAGGATAGGTTAAGCCATTGACATCAGTTACTTAGCATGGCAAGTGAACCTGTTATTTTCTAGTTGGCAAGATATTAGCAGGATTATTGCAGCTAGTCAGGCTGGCATTAATTACAGGAGAAGGCAGCCCTTAAATGTTCCTCTAATCTCTCTTGTCTACCTAGCTTGGATCAGGGATTTGAAATTTGTCAGGAGATCAAAGGACTGCCAGAGTTGTCCCATTCCACATTTGGCAGAACTATCAGCCCTTGAAGACCAGGTGAAACAGATGAAGTTTTGTCACTATGTCTCAGCAGAGGGATATTAGTTTATATTCGGATCCAAACAATAAATGCCAGATATTACATTTACACAAAATGTCTTACTGGAAACTCTATCCCCTTTGAACTGAATCGCCCTGTAAACCACAGCCTCAGTGACGGAGTTGCAAGCTGCCTATTGCCAATTTCTATACGCTCCTTCTTTTAAATGAATGACAGCATAAAATTAATTACAATTTGTGTGGTGTTAAGACTAAGCTAAGCAGCCAAAAAGTAAAATAAAATCCCACCCTGAGCAAGCTTAGCTGCAAAGGTGCTAAGAGGAACTAACAGATTGTGACAAGGGGTGAAAGAAAGTGTCGAAAGACATTTTTCACATGGGTCACTCAAAAGGGTATTTTAATTGCCCTCATTAGTAAATCAAAAGGATGTGCCACATTGGTCAGAAAATGCATTTTGTTGGAAAGTAATCTAGCTGCACATTTGATAGCATATTCATTTTTTAAAAAAAGATGTACTGGTGGATTCTATGGGAGGTCAGAAAACTCCCTGTGACAGACATCCTCACTGAAGATGGGTGTTGGGTAATGTGGATGATATTTTAGGTGTGTTATTAGATAAAGCCCCCCCCCTCCACACCCGTTTATCTGCATAGGAGAGGTCTATGAGTAATTGTTTCGGGTTGTTCACAGTAACAATGCATTCTAAATTTCTTTGAAGGATGTCCAGTGTGTATTTAACACCCTTATAGAGTGTCCTTAATTTTTATTTAATTACACTCTATGAGGGTTTAGGGACACGGGTAGCGCTTGTTGGGATGCATCTGGGGAGACAGGGGCAATTGGCAGGCCCCCAGCTGGCTCTAGCCCACCGGCCGGCAGCCGAGCGAACTCCAGTCTCCCTTGGAACAGCATCAGTCAGCGACTCATAGCTTCAGAAGCCTTCAGAAACTTGAGCACGCTCTAATCAGCAGAGTGAATAACTTCACAACAGAAGTGGTGGACAGAGGCATATGTAAGCATTTTTTCAAGCATTTTTTCAGCAGCAGGACAAAGGAAAAACATGTCTGCTTCCCTTCGTGTCCAAGCAGAAAGCAGCATAGGCAAAAGCTATATACAACAGAAGTTCTCAGCAGACTGTGCTGGAAGTAAACAGACATGTGACATACAACAACTCCATATGCCTGTTCTAAAGGTGGAATGGAACTATATCCTAACAGCGCTGTGGTCTACACCACTGAGCTTCTTGGGCTTGCTGATCAGAAGGTCGCCGGTTCGAATCCCCATGATGGGGTGAGCTCCCGTTGCTCTGTCCCAGCTCCTGCCAACATAGTAGTTCGAAAGCACACCAGTGCAAATAGATAAATACTGTAGGTACTGCTGTGGCAGGAAGGTAAAAAGTGTTTCCGTGCGCTCTGGTACTTGTCACGGTCCTCCGTGCACCAGTAGCGGTTTAGTCATGCTGGCCACATGACCCAGAAAGCTGTCTGCAGCCAGCTCCCTTGGCCTGAAAGCGAGCTGAGCACCACAGCCCCGTAGTAGCCTTTGACTGGACTTAACCATCCAGGGGTCCTTTACCTTACCTTTTTACCTATGAGGGTTTAACATTGGATGGCTTCGCAAGTGAAACCGAAATGCTTTGCAGAGAAACTTTTAAAAAGTGTGCTTTTCTTAATGAAGTCTCCGGTAGACCTTTACCACCTAGCATGGCTATCAGCAAAACCCACTCAGCCCCTTCTAGGATTTAACTTCCCCGCAGGGAATCAAAACCACACTGCCCTGCCTAGCTAACCCCACTCAGATAGTTTAAAAACCCCAACTGCCTATGCAGACTGTTAGTTCATTTCCCACTGAGAGTCAAACTCCCATCTCTGAGAACCAATACACTATCAGCCCCTGACAGATAATCCCTATCTGAGCCCACTCAGGTAGACAGAGATCTCACCTGTCCACCCAGGCAAAAAATAAGTCCCACCCTGACCACTAAACTATCAGCAGCTAACTTAAATGCCAATTTCTCTCTCCTGATTGGCTCTCACCAGCTCTCACTGGTTGCTGGATAACCGTGTGGCAGACCCAGAGCCTTCTTCAGAGATGGGAAGTAAGAACAGAAGGAGGGCTTTTCAAGCTTGGACACAGTCAATATCAATCTTCTTCAGCATTTTGTTTCTTGCAGTGTTCAACCAAATGACTGGAAAGTTTACAGTCAAGCCATGATGTAATCGCTTCAAATTGCTGTCTTTGAAATTGGGCTGTTTCTGGCTGAAATCTGGCTCACTTCAGGGGTGAAAAACCTGTTGGATTCTAACTTCCCATCAGTCCCAACCAGTGCAGCCAATGGTCAGGGTTGATGGGAGTTGCAGTCCAGCAGGACCACATATTCCCCACCCTTCCACCTTTGAAGTTAAAAGGATTGCTGATTAATGGCTTAAGTATAGCTCTGAGTAACAGTTAGCATGGAGTAGGCGGCTGGCAAAATGCTATTAACATGAAGCTTGCCAATAGCCATAGCAAGATGTTCAGAGACTGCTAACAATGGGAAGCTTTCTCTAATTGTGATAGGTGATAGGAGATTTATATTATATTTGAGTGTGTCATTCCTGTTGAGATTGTGTCATTCCTGTTAAATGACATACCGAGGAACAATATATCAATGCTTATTTCTGATACACATACAACTTAACCATGTTTACTTGGAAATAAGTCCCAATCACCTCCCAATAGTTTACTGCCAAATAATTATCCATAGGATTGAAGGCTTAGGTTTTACCTTGACTAAGAAAATTCCTGTGCCTTTCTCAGGAGTGCAACAGCCCATTAAAACCTCCCACTAGAGGTAGCTTAACCTTTAATTAAAATACATTTTTAGGGGTTTTTTAAAAGCGTTAATGAGACAGCAAAAATGATTTTGCTGAAAGATGAATAGCTACCCAAGCCTTAGAGCAGTGGAAGTTAGAGCCTCATTAGTAGTTAATTATGCAGAACACAGTATATAAATAAAGCTGTTATGGCAGTTACCAAAGAGAGAGAGAGAGAGAGAGAGAGGCTTGGTGCATTACCTAATGACATAAAATGTTTACAGTCTGTAGTAAGTAAAGGTACAATATCTTACTGAAGTTATTAATAGTGTGTTAAACAGCCAGACAATCTGAATGTTCATTGCTTTACAGATAAATGCTTAATAGCAAAATGAAAACGAACTACTTTCAGGAAAAGTACACTTTAAAAAACGGGGTTTGAGGAGATTACTGTCGGAATGCAAGCCAAAAGAGCACAGCCTCCAGCTTAGCTCTTAGTCCAGAGGAATTTGGCCACCCTCCAGGTGCCCGGCTTGAATCCTTATGACCTCCTGTCTGCGTCTCCCGGCAAGATCAAGGGAGGTCTCCAATCGGCGATTCTCCCCAACGTGAAGGAGAACACACCACTCCTCCCCCACCTCCATTCCCAGGGGGGGGGGGAAAGAGACAGACAGAAATATATTTACATGTCTTTATTTCTGTCTTTCAGCAGTACAGAGAAACATGTCTGTACACTTTGATTCCCAGATGCAGAGAGAGAATAAACTCCACCCATGTACTTCCAGTACAGGGTCATGTGCTGCTCTGAGGTAACATCCGGCTCTCAGAGCACTTTACAAACTGTCCCTGGTTCCCACGGTACAATCCAATAACACCCACATCCTGTTTACCATTCCAGCCACCTGGTGCTTGCTTCTGCATTGCTCCTTTTTCGTAACATCCTCCCCCAAAAGAATCAATGCGTGTTGCAGCAAGCAAAGCATGATCCAGAGAAGAAAACAAACAGTTGTTATACACATAACACTCCCCTGTTGTTTCAGTTCCACCCTTGGAACTCCCCGCCACTGGTTTCCCCAGTGTACCTCTCTGGTTGTCTGGTTTCCAAGGAATGAGTGCATCTGCATTACCTTGGCTAGCAACTCTCTGTTGTGTCTTTGTCTCTGACTTAGACACAGCTCCAACCTGTCCTCGGTTGTTTACAACAGCAACACATGCAACAGCTAAGTTAGCAAACTCTTTTGAGTACCTCTTGGGTGGTTGACCCTTTGTAACTCTCTCAGACCTACGTATGAGGTGCTGATCCTCTCTGCTCACTGGTCCAGTCTCAGGACTCTTTGGAGAACTAGTTCCAATGGTAAACAGTGGTTCATCCTTCAGTTGTGAAGGCCTATCTATTGTGTGAGACTTTCTCTCAATGACTGTGACAACTGAGCTCTCCGAGCTATCTGTGTCATCACTTTCAGTTCCACTGTAATCTGTGAAATCATCATCATCTGAATCGTCCTCAGTGGGAAATGTGTGTACTATCACTCTCTCCTGTTCAGGAGCACTCTCTAGAAATTTCGTGAGAATCACCTGACCAGATTCAGACAAAATTACTCTGTAGAGACCCTTTTCATACCCCACAAAAATGCCTCTGGCATTCTTTACTCCACCTGGAGCTTCTGTTCTCACATGAGACCCAAAAACCTTGAAATGGGCAACAGAAGGTTTTCTGTGGAACAGTTTCTCAAAAGGAGAACTTCCCAACTCTTTTGAAACCTTTCTCACTTTCGTATAACAGAACGACATTAGAGACTCGGCCCAGTACTCATGTGGCAGATGTGAACTTAGCAATTGCGCTTCCATCCCCTTTTGCAATTCTCTGTTCACCCGTACACAGACACCCCTGTTCCATGCTTCCGCTGAAACAGCAATCTTGTGTCTTATTCCCTTCTTATGCAGGAACCTCTGGAAATCCTGTAAAAGAAAAATCTGCTTCTCATCTGTGAATAGACAGTGAATGTTAGCATCATGCATACTCTTAACTTTGTCACAAAACTCCTGAAACCTCTCCAAGGCTTCCTTTGGCTTTCTCAACACATAAACCCAGACATAGTTAGAGAAATGATCCACACACACAAGATAATATCTTGCATTGCCTCTAGATGGTTCTAGAGGACCAATCACATCAGCATACACCTGCTGAAACGCTCTGTTGACTCCGGTCTTCTGCTTGCTCACACCTGCAAGAGAAACTAGGTTAGACACAGATGAATTACATTCCATGTAATCACTTTGTGCAAAAGTCAACAAATATAATCCATCCTTCTGTTTGGCAGAAAGATATAACTCTCCATCTTTGTAGATCTCGCAGCTCTCAGCATCGTAGCACAATCTCAGTCCTTTCCTTGCAATCTGCGAAACACTCAGCAGATTGAACTTCAATTCAGGAACCAAGTAAACATTGTTTATTGTCAAGTCCAGACTCTTAAGATAGACAGTCCCCACGCCGGCCACTTCTAGCTCCTGACCATTGGCCTGTGTCACAGTGAAGCTTTGCTTCTTAAACGTTGAAAAGAGTCCTCTGTGTGGGGACATATGAACCGTCGCTGCAGTGTCAATTATAAACGCGTTCCCAACATCTGGCGTGGTTCCTTTCGCCATCAAAGCCTTTGCAGGTTCCACCATAGGCTTGGTATGACCTTTGCCTGACGCCTCAGGCTTTGCTGAGCGGCCCTTCGCTCCTTTAGGCTGACGTGGCTTCTTGCAGCTCCGCTGAAGATGCCCAGCCTGTCCACAACTGTAATATCGGACAGCATTCAAAGCTACAGCTTCCTTTCCAGTAGCTTCATCTGCGGGGGAATTAGAACTCCGTTCCTCCCTCCCCCTGTCCTTTACTTCCAGTGCAGCAAGTCTGCTGTGTTCTTCTAGAACCACGGCACTCAGGGGCACTCCCCCCTTCTTGGCATCCATGCTGAATCCAAGAGTCAGCTTTACACTCAATCTCAAGCCAGCTTTCACTTTTCAAGCCAGTAAACTCCAAAAGTTCTCTTCTGTTTACTGCTTTTTACAGGCAGGCAAACTTTACGCTGTTTTCAAAACCCTTGCACAGCTGCGCAGATACACTTTCGATTTCCCAGGCTTTTTTTAGGCCACTCAGTAACTGGCAGACGTTGCCTAGCAACCTGCTCAGGACGGAACTCCTTATCTAACCACAGGAATTCCTGGTATGCAAGCTTGCTCTTTCAGAGCTGTGTTTCTTAAAATGCAGCTCTTTCTTGTGAACCAGAAAATAAATCTTTCTGCGTTCATTCTCTAGCCCGAAATACAGCATACCTTTTCTGGCTCCGTTGCCTTGGAATACACTCCTCTCGGTGTCCAGCTGTCTGTTCTGTTTAGCCTCTGGCTGCAGGCAGACGCATTTCTTTATCTCCTTAGGTGCAGAGGATGGCAACGATTCATCGACCTCTCACCTCTCATGCAGATTCTCATAGATTAGATATCCATCGGTCTGCTACCAGTTGTCGGAATTCAAGCCAAAAGAGCAGAGCCCCCAGCTTTGCTCTTAGTCCAGAGGAATTTGGCCACCCTCCAGGTGCCCGGCTTGATTCCTTATGACCTCCTGTCTGCGTCTCCCGGCAAGATCAAGGGAGGTCTCCAATCGGCGATTCTCCCCAACGTGAAGGAGAACACACCACTCCTCCCCCACCTCCATTCCCAGGGGGGGGGGGAAAGAGACAGACAGAAATATATTTACATGTCTTTATTTCTGTCTTTCAGCAGTACAGAGAAACATGTCTGTACACTTTGATTCCCAGATGCAGAGAGAGAATAAACTCCACCCATGTACTTCCAGTACAGGGTCATGTGCTGCTCTGAGGTAACATCCGGCTCTCAGAGCACTTTACAAACTGTCCCTGGTTCCCACGGTACAATCCAATAACACCCACATCCTGTTTACCATTCCAGCCACCTGGTGCTTGCTTCTGCATTGCTCCTTTTTCGTAACAATTACTGTATGGGGGAATAAATATTGTTTAAACATAGAGAAACTCCCTTCCATTGCAGAAAGCAAACCTGTGGATCCAGACCAATAATTTTTATTAAGATGGCCAGATCCATCTATTTCCAGTTTGAGTCAGTTTTGCTTCTTCATTAGTCCGTTCTGTTTTGTTTCTATATTAATCTCTGTTGTTGTCCCAAAAACTGTATTGGAATATGTATTTTATCACAGAAAACATATTTGGATATATATTTCATCTTAACATGCACATTTCCAGACATTATATCGTAATATACACATTTTTAAATGCTCTTTGATACTTTTTCAGAGTCAAGAGTTATGCAGCAAAATTCAAGGAAGTGCAAAAACTGAAGGATAATTATTTTCCAAACTGTGTATTAACACAGGGAGTGAAAATTAGTTTGGTTTGCTTAAAAATGCAAACTGAACAAAACTTTCCTCCATGCCTAAATATATACTGCAAAGGAGACATTCTCATGTAACACTGCTATGCAAGTGTTTTGAATAGGATTTCAGGACAACATATAAGCTTTACATCAAAAAATGTAACCAGCAAGGAACACTGTTTTCCCAAGGTAACTGCGTATGGTATGCTCTTCAGTTGTAATATGCTTTTTGCAATAAAATGCCAATATTTTGGTATCAGGCTTATGGCTTTTTCAGAGGCACTACAGCCACTTCTAGAGATAAGCAAACTCCATTCAGATTGGCTCAAAATAAAACAAGTTTTTCTCCCCTACCCCAAATTAAGAAATTCTTAGTTTCCATATAGTGCTGATAATGATGGAAGCAGCATGTGAGTGTGCTCAAAAGTACCTTTAAGGATTGTGAGTCCTGTCCCATATTCCTAACATACTGATTTCTGAGAAATGTTGGTGGATATGACATGATTACTATACAGTGGTACCTCAGGTTAAGTACTTAATTCATTCTGGAGGTCCGTACTTAACCTGAAACTGTTCTTAACCTGAAGCACCACTTTAGCTAATGGGGCCTTCTGCTGCCAGAGCACAATTTCTGTTCTCATCCTGAAGCAAAGTTCTTAACCCGAGGTACTATTTCTGGGTTAGCGGAGTCTGCAACCTGAAGCGTATGTAACCTGAAGCCTATGTAACCTGAGGTACCACTGTATATGATTATATCATTACTATAGAATGGGGCTGCCAGAGAATACCTATGAAGATGGAAAAGTAAGAAGTTGTTATAGTCTGCCAGCTTTTCTGTGCTCAGAAATGGAAATAGCTCAGACAATTACAATCGGTATTTGTTCACCTAATTGTTGATTTGTTTAAGTCTGCAAATGATATGAAATGGATGACTTTTTTTATATTGTTCTGATGTTTCCTTTCTGTTGAAGTGAATGCAAGATATATAAATAGTTGCATAATTTACACAACATACATGACTTAAGTTAAATAGAAGACAGTGAGATGCATAACATAGTATTTGGCAGAAACCGACCTGCAGTGGAATGGAAACAGCACTAAACATAATGAATGCCAGTCTAAACAGAGATTTCTGCCTTCTCATATCTCTTTTGTAGAGTACACCTAATATGGGTATCAAGAGGAGATAAGTATCCCCTCTCATAAAAGCACCCCTATCTGCCTCCAACTTGCCCGTGTTCCTGACCTGTATTTAACTCACAAGCAGCTGGAGTGGAAGAAAAGTAGGTGCCAGAGGAAGAGTTAAGCTTTGTGTGCCCCCCCCCCTGCAAATTATTCCTTTCCCATGACAAATTGCCCTTTCTTGTGAGTGCTTAAGAGCAGGGGCCATTGAGTTACACTTACATGTGGCTGCAGTATGGCATAAGGTTTAGCCCTAAAGGAATATGATATTACATAGGTACAAAGGTACAGTAAAGGGCAGTGTACCATACAATAGTATACAGGAGTATCTGTGAAGAAATGCAGTATGATGAGTAAAACAAAATCTCTCCCACCCATATTTCTCAAATCTCGATACTGTTTATTTTATGATTCCCAGTACCACACATCTTGAAGACATCTCTCTCTCTCTCTTCCATCTGCCTATCAGTTTCTTGTAGCCAAATGTTTTATTCCCTGCAGTTTTCCATTATGGAATGATCTCTCTCCCACAGGACTTGCCAAATGTATCAGAATTGATCTTTTTTTCTTACAAAAGAAAGGAACAAGAAAATTTTGAATGCAGTTGGGAAGATGCTTCTGCAAAGAAGGCCAACAAAATGGCTGGAACATTTGTCATGATGAAATACAAATTGCTATGAATATTGATTATAAGCCGCACAATCAATTAAAGCTTTAAAAGAAGATTTCCTCATTTAGTGCATTTGTTCAGCAGTTACCAAGTCCATAGCCCATTCAAGGAAATTAAATTGGTATGATGACAAAAGTAGATAATGAATGTCTCCATCTGGATTGTGAATCAAATTTGTTCCCCACTCATCTTGCATATTTTTTCATCCTCTATCAATAAAGTGGTAGCAAACAAAAAGTGCCCGGCTTAAAATTTTAGTGTTGTCAGCTGTGATTGTCAAACAGAGTAGGATAAACCTAGGTTTAAATATGGATCGGCAAGGAAAAAGGCCTTCCTTTGACAGCAGAGAGGGATGGGTGACTGTTAATTTCATTTTTTTCTCAGTTTCTCATTTCCCCCAAATCTTAAGTTCAGTTCTCCAAAATTCCACATTGATTTCATTTTTGTAAATAAGTTATAACCACTTTAGTACATTTTCCCCAAATTTACACATTTTTGCAAATCAGTTTTCCCTAATGTAATGCATTTTGTATGTTGTTTTCATCCATATATGTATTTTTATGAACGCTTATATGCACTTTTGTACATTACTTGGCAGGAAAACAACTGCATTGCAAAATTCAGAGAAGTGTGAATTTTGACGAATGGTGTTTTGGTTTACATCTTGTTTCAGAAAATGTGACTTAACCAAGTTTGCCTTTAAATGTGAACTGAATTGAGTTACTCCCCCATCCCCAAGTAGAGACTTGCATTTTTATTAATATACATATCCAGGTACAATCTATTATTGTTTATTTCATTTATGAATTCCTTCCCATGAGGCACCCTAAACAAATTTACAATAAACATACATAAAACAGTTACATAAAAACGGTGTGTGTGTGTGTGTGTGTGTGTGTGTGTGTGTATGGTTGCTGTTTCAAATTGTTTGAAACAGCAACAGCAAGTACACAAAATCAGTTCAAATCCAAGAAAGGTACCATTGGGGTTAAAGACTTCAGAATCCTTGCTCAAGGGTTTAGAAGGCTTCTTCTTTGGCAGAGAAGAGTCCTGTCTGATATGCAGTGGGAGGGCAGTCCAAGGAATGGGTGACTAAATGCAGTCAGGGTGTCTTCAGCTAGTGCCAGGTGAGCATACTCATGGCCAGCTGAGTCACAAAGCTGCCTATTCCAAACTCACTCATCCCAGTGGTTTGAGTTGCAAAGTCAGTTCCTGGAACGTGACCATATAATTGCACATTTATGATTGAAACACCACTGCTATGTTGCCATAGAATATGGACCAGTAAGAACATTATATTTCTATTTCACGTTATGTACTTTTATAGTACAGTGGTACCTCGGTTTAAGAACAGCCCTGATTAAAAACGATTCGGTTTACGAACTCCGCAAAACCGGAAGTAGTGTCCCAGTTAGTGAACTTTACCTCAGTCTAAGAACAGAATCCAAACGGTGGAAGGGCACCAGCGGCGGGAGGCCTCATTAGAGAAAGCGGGCCTCGGTTTAAGAATGGTTTCGGTTTAAGAATGGACCTACGGAACGGATTAAGTTCATAAACCGAGGTACCACTGTATTTAAATGGAATGCTGGAAATTTTGCTGTCGCGATTTATGCTTTATAGAAAAGCCTGCTTTGAATATTCCTTTCTACCATTACTTAACAGGAAATCTGTTTAATGGTCTAAGATTGTGGCAATTAATGTAAATTTTTGTACTGTTTTGACAGACCATTGAAGGTTTCATCTGTTGGAAGAAAGCTCTCTAAATTAATATTAATGAAAATAGTTAAGAACATAAATGGCATGCCTGCTTTTTTTTCTTCATGTGATGTTGCAAATCTTATCTTCATTAAGAAAAGCAATCTATGAAATAGAAAGTCTCTCCCAAGCTATAACTAGGAGTCTCTCCCTTTCCATTTCTTCATCAAATAATCTATTCATCATTTGTTGAAGAAGGAAGTATGTATTTGAGCTATTGTCTGTCAATTGATTTGGAAAAATAATATTCATTTCCTAGCAATGCTAGACTTCAACAGTTTGGGAAATGAAAATTCTGGATAAAAAGTCCAGTTGATCAAAACAGAGCATTTTATTTTAAATTGTTAGTGTGACCACATAACCTTAGTTAGAAGAAGAAGAGTTTGGATTTGATATCCCGCTTTATCACTGCCCTAAGGAGTCTCAAAGCGGCTAACATTCTCCTTTCCCTTCCTCCCCCACAACACTCTGTGAGGTGAGTGGGGCTGAGAGACTTCAAAGAAGTGTGAGTAGCCCAAGGTCACCCAGCAGCTGCATGTGGAGGAGCAGGGATGCGAACCCGGTTCACCAGATTACGAGTCTACCGCTCTTAACCACTACATCACACTGGCTCTCTGATTAGGTATATCTCTTGCTACTTGAAACAGACAGAAGCAAAAACATTGTCACTAGAAGGCTATAGTATCTCATGCCTCCTGTGTATGTTTTTATAAGAAGAAAAGTTACTCAGTTTGGTACAGCTATTAACTGTGTGCACAGACCACAAGATTCCATTTGGATCCAGATTCAGCACTTCAATCAGAAGCCTGCCTCATTCTGAAGTGCTTTGTAGCCTTCTGGCATTGGATCCAAATCTGCTTTGTGGGAAATGAAGCACTGCTTTCCCCCATTTCCTTGGCAATGGACAAAGAAAGACTAATCAAACTGCACAGGACCAGTTGTTGTTATTTGCTTTTTTCATACAATGTTATCTGTGAAACAGGAGCACTAGTGATGGAATTTAATGATGATAATAGGCTTCAGATATCAGAAAGAAAATCATTCGATGAATGGGCACACAGTCACTAAACTGTACAAGACTGTGGAAGTTCCCTCACTACAAAAAATAATAAGTCTGAAAGAGATTGAAAAGGTAAAAAAATAAAAAATAAAATAACAGACACTCAGAGCCAAATGAAAAATAAACAAAATAACTCACTTTTTTTAAAAAAGGGGGAGGGGACTCACATGCAGAAGTTCAAGACGAGATCTCCAGTGCTTTTATGAGAAATGGGATGGCAAAGTGGGTCCAACAACACTGCATTCTAAAACAAACTGGCTAATTATCTGACCCAAGCAAGACAGTAAGAATGGAATGAACAAAACTGCTAATGAATGAATGGAAATAAAACAATACATTTAAAAGGATGCTAGTGAGAGTGAAACCGAGGAAACCAATTTAGCATCACTAAAAAGGGTAGCTGAGGGACTCTGCCCCAACTCCACCAGAACTGTTTACAGCATCCAGTGCTGGAAGGAAAGAAGTTGCAAAAGTGCAGGAAACATGTGGGACAAGCATTTCCTCAAATGACCCTCCCTCGAAGCTCTGGGATTCTCATTTATTAGAAGCTGCACATGTCAGTCACAATAGAATTATCCCTCTCCCCCACTTTAGCAGAGAGTTTTCCTATAGGTAAACAGCATGTTGTGTTTCAGTCACAATGTCTTCAGCATCCCTTTTTATGGCCTTGACTCAATTTGTGACACTACTTAGGCCACCATCCTTCAACCCTGCCCCTCCCTGAGGCATTATCTTTTGACCCAAGACTTTGGCTTTACACAAAGTTGATGTACACCCCTAATGACTATACAGTGGTACCTCAGGTTACATACGCTTCAGGTTACATACGCTTCAGGTTACAGACTCCTCTAACCCAGAAATAGTACCTCAGGTTAAGAACTTTGCTTCAGATTGAGAACAGAAATCGTGCTCTGGTGGCATGGCGGCAGCAGGAGGCCCCATTAGCTAAAGTGGTATCTCATGTTAAGAACAGTTTCAGGTTAAGAACGGACCTCCAGAGTGAATTAAGTTCTTAACCCGAGGTACTACTGTGTAGAAGTCCAAAATAAAAATGAAGCATTGGCAAATAAGATAGCAAAGAAGTGA
Source organism: Podarcis raffonei (assembly GCF_027172205.1). Taxonomy (NCBI): domain Eukaryota; kingdom Metazoa; phylum Chordata; class Lepidosauria; order Squamata; family Lacertidae; genus Podarcis; species Podarcis raffonei. The sequence goes on from NC_070610.1 coordinate 53,817,349, forward strand.
GAATGGTGGCAAGAGCTGTGTTATTATAAAGTATACCAACACCTTGATTAGCTTAGCTTAGCTCTTTCACTGGAATTTTGAGAGGGTAAAATGAAAAGAGGGACAGGGAACGTCAGCTTTTTTCATTTCCTGTGAATGAGATTAATCAGGTCACCTGAAATACCAAAGATTAAAGCAATGAGCTAATCGATTATAGCAATATCCTGAGCTTCCTGCTGCTAATGTCTCAGAGGGAGAGTGAAAGCCGAAGAACTGTGAAAACCTTCTGCCACTCTAAGTCACACCGATTTAAAAAGGCCATGGGGAAGACATGTTCCGGACTAGATTTTATTAATATTTCAAAAGGATTTTGTTCTTAATATTGTGAGTCGGCAAACTCTCACCTCTGCACTGAAGAAAGCAACACCGTAGAGCTGCTACTGTTTTTCAAAATCCTATTTGTAGAATGTAATTTGCATTTGGGACCTAGGAATTTGCATTTAGTTGATGTCGGGGGGGGGGGAGACCAATGATCTATGCTAGACATTGTGGTTCTTGAAGCCCCCAGCCAAGCCCACCTCGAGCCACTGAGGCATGGTGTGCCTCTATGATACATACCATACACAATATATATGGTATCATATTGTTCCCAGAGAAAATATTTGAAATGGTGGTGACAAGGGGAAGGTAGATGCAAACAGTGTTGTGTCAAAAATTTCTTTTGTGTTGTTGTTTTTACTATTTCCCGTCAAGGAAAAAAGATTACATTTGGAAATATAACTTTAGTGAAGTTGTTATGAGTTTTTGTTACCTTACTTTCAAGGTGGCCAAGTGGGGTTGTGAATGTAATTTTACAAATCATATCTGTGTGGTGGGCTGCCTTCTACATTCTGAAAGCTTTATATAAGAGGAGGCAGGCTCCACCCTGACCTACATGTGTTCATTAAAATGTTGGAGACTGGTATCCCATGCATAGGTGTCCTCATAGGGGTTGCATCCTGACCTTCTAAAGCACACTCACAGGTCAGGAGCACAGCCTGCTACTTTGATGTTGATCCTCCAAGCAAGTCCATTGTATCCTAATAAGCACCTGGAAGAGGCCAGTGTCATATCATGCATTCAAAAGCAAGTCATCAAGTAATCTGAAAATAAGTATACAGTAACAAATTGTTAAAAATCCATGTGTACATCACCATGTTAATGTATGACTATGTTTGCTAATCATTTTTACATGGGAAAGTGCCGAACAAATTGTTAAAATGAAATAAAAGGGGCAGTTTAAATGGAAGACTTTACCAATAGAGAAACATCCTTTCAAAAACTGTGAGTCATTTTGTTTTTCCCTCTCATTGTTAGTCAAAGGAAGATATAAGTATTGATAACCCATCTGATCAATGGAATAAACCAGTTAAAGTATTTGCAGCCATAAATCACATTTGTTCCAATATTCAAGCATTTCAAGGGAAGATAAGGAGAATCATAAGTAGGTGAAGTACTGCAGTTAAAAGAGATCACCAAAGCATTTATAGAAAGGCAGCTCCTGGGATCAATTTTTCTTATGCGCTGAAACACTCACATAGCCAAAAAAGCATTAGTAAGATTAATGAGTTTCATAAAAAACAGCAAATTTTGGATCCATATTTTATTCACTTCGCTGTAACTTAAAATTGAATTTTGTATTTTTATAAACTATATTGCTCTATTTTTGCCACATTCTTTATGTTATTTACATTCAAATAGGTTAAAGAAGCATTTTCTGGAGACATGTTAGCACAAGAAAAACTGCAAAAGCCATTATTTGCTATACCGATGGCCAATCAATTGAGGGATCATATTCCCTTGCCTCCTCTGCCTATTCACATAAGAAGACTATGGGATGCCTCAAAGCAATACTCAGCATTGCTGTAACACTTTATAGAGTGTTTCAGTGGATAGACAGATCAGTATAAATCTAATTCATGTCCGTGTTACATCTGCTCACAAGGAAGTTGGTTCCACCCCATTTCTACATTTCATGTGCATGATCTCTCACCCTGAAAAAATCAACACAAAGTTGTTACTAAAGGGAGGAGGGCTGAGGACTAGCCATACTTCCCCCTTTAAAAAAGCAGGCAGTACCCCAGAGAAGGGATCCGTGGTACAGAATCTGCTTTGCATACAGAAGATCCCTGTTTCAAAACCTGGCATCTCCAGGTAGGGCTGAGAGACAGCCCAGTTGGAAAATGTTCTGCCTCCATGGCTGAGGGAAGCAAATGCTTCTGAATACAAATTGCTGGAAATTAAAAAATGGTTGTTGTTGTTTAGTCATTTCGTTGGGTCCGACTCTTCATGACCCCATGGACCAGAACATGCCAGGCACTCCTGTCTTCCACAAGTTGGTCAAACTTATGCTGGTAGCTTTGAGAACACTGTCCAACCATCTCGTCCTCTGTCGTCCCCTTCTCCTTGTGCCCTCCACCTTTCCCAACATCAGAGGTGCCCAAAGTATTGGAGCCTCAGCTTCAGGATGTGTCCTTCCAGTGAGCACTCAGGGCTGATTTCCTTCAGAATGGAGAGGTCTGATCTTCTTGCAGTCCATGGGACTCTCAAGATTCTCCTCCAGCACCATAATTCAAAAGCATCAATTCTTCAGCGATCAGCCTTCTTTATGGTCCAGCTCTCACTTCCTACATGGATCACTGCCTTCATGGATCACTGCCTTGCTATGGCGAAGGGGCTTGAATAACTCAGAGAAGCTATGAGCTATGTCGTGCAGGGCCACCCAAGATGGACAGGTCATAGTGGAGAGTTTTGACCAAATGTGATCCACCTGGAGCAGAAACTGGCAAGCCACGCAAGTATCCCTGCCAAGAAAACTCCATGGACAAAGACAACAGGCATACAGAATGGCAGATTGCTTAAATGTTATTGAGCTCTTCAAAGTGGGTGGAATGGAACTTACACAACAACTTCACAAGCTCATCAAAAAAATCTGGGAGAGAGAAGAGATCCCAACAGACTTTAGGGATGCCAAAATTATCAATCTCTTTTAAGAAGGTGACAGAACTGATTGCGGAAACTATTGAGGCATCTCTCTATTAGCTGAGGCCGGCAAAATTCTTGCAAGGATCTTAGCAAACTGTCTTTTAACAATATCCGAGGTGACCCTTCCTGAATCCCAAAATGGTTTTCGGCCTTCTAGGGGGACAGTGGACATGGTTTTCACAGCTTGACAGCTTCAAGAAAAAGAGAGTAAAACCAATCCCTGTATATGGCGTTTATTGACCTGACTAAGGCTTTTGAGAAGGGCCGACATTGATGCCAACATCCAGCATCGCCTGAGCTCTGCGAGTGCGTCTTTCTCCCAATTGAAGTGCAGAGTGTTTGAGGACTGGGACATTTGCAGGGAAACCAAAATGCTTGTTTACAAAGCTATTGTACTACCAACCTTACTGTATGCTTGTGAAACAAGGATCACTTATAAACGCCATCTCCAACTCCTCGAAAGATTCCATCAACGGTGTCTTTGAAAAAAATTGTTAGATTGATTTCCTTTCCAATGGGATGAATAAGCAAACAACAGCAATTTCCACTCCCATTTCCATCAAAATTCTCTAGCGTCCCTAACTGCAAGTACCATCAGCCCAGCCAGCACGGCCAATGGTTAGGGATGAGGGCAGTTGTAGTCCAACTCCATTTGGAGTGCTATAGGTTTCCCATGTCTCATTTAGACCAAGGATGAGCAAAAAGTTTAAACCATAGTTCAATGCCTTTGTCCCTGGAGGCCATTTGGTGGTACAAACGGGTGGGCGGGGGGCTCCAGAGATGACTCTAGGTTTTCTCTATCACTGGCCTGATTTGGTTATTTGTATGTAGGGTTGTTAAATTTCCATATTAACCTTATTAATAAAATTGTGTCCTGTTTCTATCCATCCAGTGCATTTGACTCTTCATTGCACACGTCTTGTCAATTTCACTTCCATCTTGCAATTTTGAAACCAGCTGGGGAGAAATTGTTGCCTTCATCACAAATTGGATCTGTCAGCAATTCTGTAGGGTTTTTGATCAGAGTCCACCTTAAAAGTAAATAAGCAACAAGAGAAAAAAGATGGAAACCAGCAGAATCTATACATTTAGTACTGTGGTATCTGTTATGATGTGAGCACTGGCCTCAGGCCCAGACACAATACAGTGGTACCTCTGGTTGCAAACGGGATCCATTCCGGAGGCCCATTCACAACATGAAAAGAGCTCAACCCACAGCACCGCATCTGCACACACGTGGGTTGCGATTCACCACGTCTGTGCATGCGTGTGACATCATTTTGTACTTCTGCGCATGCACGACCAGCAAAACCCAGAAGTAACCCTTTCTGGTACTTCCGGGTCGCCGCAGGACATAACCTGAAAGAACGTAACATGAAGCTAACATAACATGAGATATGACTGTACTGAAAAGGTGTATGGGTGGCTTTATGAACTTGTGAACAGAAGAGATAATGTCTGGAGCCCACCAAAGCCACATGATGTGGTAAGACACATTTCAAAGACACAACTTAGATATACAGTGGTACCTCAGGTTACATACGCTTCAGGTTACATACGCTTCAGGTTACAGACTCCGCTAACGCAGAAATAGTGCTTCAGGTTAAGAACTTTGCTTCAGGATGAGAACAGAAATCGTGCTTTGGCAGCGCAGCGGCAGCAGGAGGCCCCAAGTGGTGCTTCAGGTTAAGAACAGTTTCAGGTTAAGAACGGACCTCCGGAACGAATTAAGTACTTAACCTGAGGTACCACTATATACAATTTGTCCTGGAAACAAACAGAAACGGGACAAACCTTGAATAACTTTTGTCTATAGGAAGATGAGGCTTGTCAACTTGTGAAAGTAGCCTCTCAAAAAGAAGGAAAACTCGTCGTTAACCTCCTCTGCCTTGTGAGATATCCAGAGTAGAGTCTCTAAGACAGTTGAATGGCGCCTTGTTTACCTCCTTGCAGCAACTCTGGCAGCCAAGCTGGTGTTTTCCTTTGGAAAGGCTGAGAGGAGGGTCTTGTCATCTGGGCAGCCCAGGACTTCCATATACATTGCCCAGGTTTCTGCCCCTGAGAGGTCACTTTGGTGCTGCTAATGCAGCAGTTTGACTTCACCCCTGGAGGCACACTCCATTGTCTCTCAAGACAGACAGAGACCAACAAAACAGTTGTAGTTGTTATTTGTGCTATTGCTTATGGAACTATAAGCTGAAAACCAGTACACATTTTTTTAAAGGAAGGCGTTTTATTCTATGCTTTAAAAAAACCCCAGTTTGTGTTCCAAACCAGACAAAGATTATTAGAAATGGCTGCTTAATACTTTTCACACCTCTTTATTAAGTAGACATGTGGCATTTCACACTGTTTCCTTGAAGTGATTCTGTCACATTTCAGGTCAAAACATCCATTCCATTGCAGGTATATGAGAGTTGTGACTTGGAAGTTGTGCCCTGGTTGTGTTTCTGACATGCTCAATCAGTAGCTCTCCGAAATATTGCACTCTTAGTAGTTTTAGTAAACTTTGGTTTCTTGCATGGGATATCTGAGGTTTGACAATTCAGTGGTCACAGTGCTGTTTAGCCAATATTACCTAAGCACATACGTAGTGCAACCTATTAGAAAAAAAAAAGATGTGAATCGTTTCAACAAAGGCTGCAATCGTAATTTTTATATGTCTACTCCATTCTGTTGCTATTTAGCATTGGTAACAATACAGTAGGAATTTTATTACATTCAATCAGTTGTACAGTTACTGTACTTTTAAGACCTATTCTTAAAAGGCAAATTGTGAGGTGCAAGATTATAAAACTGGACTGTTCAAATCCATAGAAGAGCAAGCAGAAAGGGATGGGTTAGGCCTGTCTCAGATTAGGAGAATCTCCTGAATGGGATAGGCAGGTACTCATGCTCAGTTTTCATCTGTTCCCCATCAAATCACTTCACATCATAGGCCCAGCCTGTTCAGGATAGCTTGAGGAGCTGCCAGGAAAAAGAGTGAATACAAAAGGAAAGCTTCACCCAGCACTGCAATTCAGGACCCAAGCTGGCACCTTTAATGCTTGAGGCTGTGTATAAAAAACACAGAGAGGAACATCATAATATTAATAGCCCAAACAAGCTGTAGCCATTAAGACTCATCCAATCCTCAAAGCAATTCCCCCAAATGTGATCAAGGCAAAATACCAACAGCCTAGAAATCCACATGTAAGATTTTTAAGGTTTCTGTTTTATATATATAAAACAAGCTTGTCCTACGTTAATGTTTCATCTCTCCTTTGCTTCCTGCATGCCTGTGGCAATCCATAACTGTCAAGCTCCTATTGAGAGGCACACTGAAGTCACTTTAAGAGAAGCAAACTCAGCTGCCTGTGGATTCCCAGCTTAACCTTCCCAACTCTTGGCAAGATGCAGCCACTATAGTACATGCAAACGGCAGCCAACTTCAGATCTCAGTGGGATCCCTCTCCTTTTCTTGGCAGACTTACCTCCCTGGATGGCATCTTGCACGACAAAATTAGAAATCAATGATGTTTTGGCTCAGCCTTAGATATTAATAGTAACAGTCGCAGCCAGCACCATCTGTTGTCATGTGACTGCAGTGAGGCAGTGTAGTTGTGCAGTTGTTTTGAGATATGCCATTTGACAGGTGGGCATAGCATGTTTCTCCTCAAGATCACTCCGTCGTCATTAGTAATCTGGCCCTGCATCGCAAGTGTCATTTTCTTGGGTAGTTATTGCACCCCAGAGAACAAAACAAACAATGTGTTTGCATAGGATCCCTTAGGTGCAAAATATTGCAAATGAGTTAGTTTTATACTACTAGTCATGGGTTGAGATATCATTGCACTAAACAGCTGCAAATATTTTGTGTGTTATCCACACACAAAAATCATGCACAAGCAGATGCACTGTTTCATAGTGTTTCTGCTTCAGGAACCATAAAAAAGTGTGTATTAAGTTAAGACTCCCTGAAAAAGACCCTGATGTTGGGAAAGATGGAGGGCACAAGGAGAAGGGGACGACAGAGGACGAGATGGTTGGATAGTGTTCTCGAAGCTACCAGCATGAGTTTGACCAAACTGTGGGAGGCAATGGGAGACAGGAGTGCCTGGCGTGCTCTGGTCCATGGGGTCACAAAGAGTCGGACATGACTAAACAACTAAACAACAACAATATTAAGTTAAATGTGTTGTATCATGTCTGTAGCTTTTGGAAATACAGTACGTTGGAGTGTGCAATCCTTTCCCTGCTGCTCTGTTGTCTTGAGGATGTTTCCGATACCTTCTAGCAGGGGTCAGAAACCTGGAGCCCTACAAATGATGCTAGACTACAGCTTCCCTCATCCCTGAGTCTTGCCCATGATAGCAGAGGCTGATGGTCATTGGAATCCAACAATATTTGGAGGGCTACGGGTTCCACATCCCTGCTATGACATTTCCACATTGCCTGGCAGAAACAGGCATCAGTTATTCTCTCTCTCTCTTGTGTGCCAAATTATAAGGACTATGCAACATTTATGGGATTTTGGAAGGAGGTGGGTACATGTGCCCGGGGGCATTTCTGATCCAAACTATTTTTTTTTATTTCAACCTGATACTCTTATTCCATAGTGTCAATATTCTTCCCAATGTTACAGCACAGGAAGGTAAGCATTTGAGATATGTATGACCCCCAACAAAGTCTAGAGAAATAAGGTATTTCGGTTCAAAGGAATAAGGAAAGGCAGATATTGCAGCCAGGAAAATAAGAGAGGTGACTATATAAAACACCACCTGCAGAATCAGAGTCAGAAATGCCAGATTTTAGCAAACATAGAGTGAGCAGGTGTGAAAAGGTCATGCACTGTAATTTATCACACAGAGAAAATATCCCACCCAAAGTCTGAACTCTTTGAGCCACGAAGTGCAACCCTTGTAAAATGGTAGCATTGTAGAAAACAGATGCTGTGAATAAAAGGGAAGAAACAGACGAGAGCACTGTATTAACACAACAATAGAACTGCAACGTTGTCCAGTTAATTCATCTCTGAGACTTATTAAGATTAAAGACATTTTACAATCTCTATTGCCCGTTGACTTCCAATTAATTTGGTAACTTTATTAAAGCAGTAAAGTCATATAGCAGAGTATCTTACAGGGTTTATTCAAGCTTCAAATGGGTAACATTTGCTGCCTGTGAACCAGGTAATTACTGCATAATTAATTTTTTCATACTTTTTAATGTGAGATGTCTCTCAAATATAATTTAATTTTATATATTAATAGTCACCCAGCTCTTCTAATTGCAAGGAGAGAAAGGTGAATTACAACTAACCATACTTCCATAATATTCTCTCAGAAAGGCAACGTTCACATGAACAAAACAGATCCCCATTGTTCACACATACATTAATACACAACAGTACGAGAGCTGCTCATTCCTTGTCAAGCCAATCATCTTCTGGAATGCCATTTTGTGATAGTATATCTCAGTTCCATTGCATTTTCATATCTAGAGATACCTCATAGCTAGCGCACAAGGAAGAGCCACCCTAGTTTGACATCCACCTAAAGAAAGAATTATGGCAGAATAATATAAAGCAAAGGGACGCTGGTGGCACTGTGGGTTAAACCACAGAGCCTAGGACTTACCAATCAGAAGGTTGGTGGTTTGAATCCCCGCGACGGGGTGAGCTCCCATTGCTCGGTCCCAGCTCCTGCCAACCTAGCAGTTCGAAAGCACGTCAAAGTGCAAGTAGATAAATAGGTACCGCTCCAGCGGGAAGGTAAACGGTGTTTCCATGCGCTGCTCTGGTTCGCCAGAAGCGGCTTAGTCATGCTGACCACATGACCTGGAAGCTGTACACCGGCTCCCTCAGCCAATAAAGCAAGATGAGCGCCGCAACCCCAGAGTCGGTCACGACTGGACCTAATGGTCAGGGGTCCCCTTTATCTTTTTTTAATATAAAGCAATCGGACAATGTTTTATTATTTTCAGCTTGTGTCATCGCTTAAGAATTAGACCCCCCCCCCATGAATGGAGGAGGTCCTGATTTATTTTAATTAGTCCATAGCCTGCTTGCGTTTGTGTATTTGAACCTGCCTGGTGGCATTCATTGGTATTATGATTTCATTTCTTCCTTGAAACAGCCGTTTGCTTTGGACAATAGAGAATGATAGTCTGGCAAACGCTAGAAAGCCTTCAGAGCCGAAGTCACTCTCCACATATCAAATCTTGCTTACACGGTAAGACCAGCAATAAAAGGACATCAAAGGAGTGAAAAAATCAATTCTGTAATTGGATAAAAGTAGTCTTCTAAGCAGACTGGAGTAGGATTGTATTGTTCAGCTTTCCAGGTATGTATTTGGTGTGCAATGGAAACATTTAGTCATTCACTAACCAGTTATACCCATGTCTTGTATTTAAAATGTCTTAGGACTGAGTCAAGCATGGCTTTGCATCATTTGGTATCTCTTAATTATATTTAAAAATATTAATGTTTATCTTATCATCAAGTAACAAACAGCTAAAGCTATTGCCTGTGTTTGAAGTGCAGTGATATGAAAGCTCTGTTTTGTTTGATCTGTAAGGCATGTTTTACACATGAATGTATCAAATAATGTGCATACATAGGAACACACCCTAAGATCTAGTGGAGACCAAATGGTGGTCCTCACATAAATGCACCAAGAGTTCTTAGGGCTACCACCATAATGTTATGTGGTGCTCACACAGCCATTGTACTGAAAAACTGAGTGGCAGCGAGAACATAAAAATGAATAGTCTATGTTACCCCATAGGACCTCCATAGGTTCCACATCTTTTTCCTTTGCTTTATTGAAAATATTGTGGAAGAGGGTTTCTACCTTCATGACCTGTTTGTAGGCATCACAGAGACATATGGTTGTCAACTAGAGGAGATAGACTGAGTCCATCTGAAGAAGGCCAAACTGCCACTGAAATGACTTCCTACAGCTACAGAAGGTGGTTCTTACAATATTTTCATGAAAAGAATTGATAGACACTCATCAAATTACACACATCCAATCTCTCTATTTTTCACAATGTTGTTTTGAAATGTTTCCTCACATATCCCAGGGGCATTTTGACTTTCTTGTGACAATGATGGTATGATTGATCCTGTTTGATAATATTTCTGTGGCAGTCAACCCATGAGGTCTCTCAATTATCCACTGAAATGAAGATCCAAGGATATTTTGCTGGAGAAGGTGATAAACTTGCACGTTGTTAGGCAGCGTAAGTCATGCTGAACTCAGTGGCATCTCAGCAGCCTGTGTACAAGACTGAAACCAAGACTGAGAGAGATTCATTTCTTTGTATATTCTGAAATAGTACAACAGAAACAAAATCATAGACTTCATCAGCTCTTTTTAAATTGCCAAAATAGTTGGGAATCAGATGCTGTCTAATCTAGTTGCTATTCTGCATAAATATTTCAAAAACAGAATTAAAACCAGCATTATAATTTTATACTTCAAATGTGCCTAAAGATTGATAGCTGCAAAAAATGGTATTGTAAAATGTGAGCGTCTGTAAAAATGATAACTGTTAGATGCAGGCAAACAAGTGAAAATATTGATACTTTAAAAATATATAGCAGGTATCCTTGTATTCAATAATGGAGTTGAATATTGCAGTGTAATAGGAGCCGCAATAATTTGCTGTCAATGATACGTGTGTGTTAGTATTGCAGCAGGCAATATAGTAATATAGAAATGTGATGGAAGTAATAAGAAAATAATTGTTGGTAGATAGTGATAGCTTTAACGTAGTTAAACACACAATGAATATTTGGGCTGCATGAGTTAGGTGGGCAAAATCTATTGTGCTGTTGCAAAACATATTTAAATCCCCAGTAGATATATTTATTAATCAAAGGGCCTGCTTCTCATCCTAATGAAGATAAAATTCAACTTGACAACAGCAGCAGCAAAATGTAATCCCAAAAGATTCTATTGCTGAAAAATAATAATTCATCTTAAGCAATTGGTGTCTACTACATGCCAAAGATGAGAAGTAAACAGATATAATATAGAAACAAAAAGTAATGTTTATATAGATATAGCTTAGTCAGACATCTTCTTGACAGTGCTGTATCCTTAATTTTTTTCCATCCACCTGATTCATTTGTGCTCTTGTTAGGTGCTCCTACTGTAACATATGGATTGAACTATAGAGTAGCATGGAGTCGATTCACCAGCTTAGAAAAACAAACCAGAACTGGAAACTGTGGTTCTTGTGCTTCCTTTCCTTGTGCAATTAATTATTATAGCTCATTTGACACACAATATTATTTGGAAATAATTCCTAATTGTTCAGTGAGAGAGATTCTTGCCCACCTTTGTTTTTTTTTAAATAAATGTTTATTAAGGTTTTACCAATCAAAAAATTCATCATTTCAAATATATCATTACCGTAAATGAAGTTCACATAAAAAACAGAAACAACAGAAAGACAAAGATATATAGCAAAAAAAGGAAAAATAGAAAAGAAAAGAAAAGAAAAATCCACTTTCTTAAATTTATAAAGTTCCATACCCCTCTGTCTTGACCTCCTCACATCCCCCTTTTTTGTATTCCTCTTTATTCCAATCAAATTCAGCAAGTTCAAAACCTTATTTAAACCATGCTTAATTTTATATTCTTCTAATTATTATGTCCCAATTTTTCATTGTTTTAGCCCATACCTCATCTTATATACTATGACATAATAATGTTCTGTTCATAACCCCTTGTCCTTTTTAACATTCTTCTTTTCATTCACATTTAACCAAATCACACAAACCCTGTTACCTTCACTTCCCACATCATATTAACACTCAAACATTTTGCAGTATTTTTGTAAATAGTCCTTAAACTTTTTCCAGTCCTGTTCGATCAGTTCTTCTCCCTGGTCACGGATTCTGCCAGTCATTTCAGCCATCTCCATATAGTCAATCACTTGCGTCTGCCATTCCTCCACGGTGGGTAGATCTTGTGTCTTCCAATACTTGGCAAGAAGTATTCTTGCTGCTGTTGTTGCATACATAAAAATGTTCTATCTTTCTTTGGCACCCGTTGGCCAACTATGCCCAAAAGGAAGGCCTCTGGTTTCTTAGGAAAGGTAAATTTAAATACCTTCTTCAGTTCATTATATATCGTTTCCCAGTAAGCCTTAACCCTTGGGCACGTCCACCAAAGGTGAAAGAATGTTCCCTCAGCTTCTTTGCATTTCCAGCACTTGTTGTCAGGTAGATGATAAATTTTTGCAAGCTTGACTGGGGTCATGTACCACCTGTAAATCATTTTCATAATATTCTCCTTTAAGGCAATACATGCCGTAAACTTCATACCGGTGGTCCACAACTGCTCCCAGTCAGCAAACATAATGTCATGACCTATGTCCTGGATTCTTGCCCACCTTTGTATCCATTCAGTTGTTGTGTGCTTTTGTGGTGTCACGGGTAGTGGTGTCAACGGCAATCTCTGGGAATGGCATCATCATAATTTCCTCAGGCCTCACAATGACAAGTGCACCTCAGCAGTGATGTGTCTGTGTGCTTGTTTATAATTAAATATTATTATACCAGCCTTCATATGTGGTGATACCTGGGAAGGGCACACCATAAAACTGTTGTAGGGGACCTTTTTCAGGACAAAGATTGCTTCTCCCTTCAGAGAAGCCCCCAAGAGCTGCATGACAGTGGTAGGTGGGGGGCAAAGGCAGAGGGGAGGGGAGGGGAGGAAACAATGTGACTCTTTTCTTTGTACAGAGGGCACCATTCCAGCTACACAAAAGCAAATCTTTCTATACCCCCTTTCCATCTTTCAATCCACTTAAACAAGAAGCATTATCAAAGTTCAAGGAAACTTTTCAACTAGGCAAAAGCATGTGAGGGTGTTTTTTTACAGCGGGTGAAGGGGATGATAAGGACAGCATCTGGTAGATCTCAATTGATTTGTGGATTGGAAGTTTCCCACCCCTTTCATAAAACTCAGGGGTTATATCCAACATTAGTTGTATTCAGAATAGACCCACTTAGTAGCATAAATCCATTTATTTCAGTGGGTCTGCTCTGAGTATGAAGTATTTTGATATCATTCCAATTATTAAAAACACCAGCACACAAAGACACAAAAAAAATCTAAGCAGAGGAAAAAGGCTAAAATACTACTTTCACATTTTTAACCCCCCCCCCAAAAAATCCCACAAGCACTTCAATGATTTCACTCCTTGGGTAAAATCAACCCACTCAAACTGATCTATCCTTGCAGATCTGGTTTCGGTGTTTGCTTTTGCACCCTCAGTCCATCATCTCTGCTTGGCAATGCTTAGCCATTGTCCTGAAATGCTGGTTTCACCTCTGCTGTTAGAATTTACCTGGATGCTGAGGATCTCCGCTCCTTCTCTCTTTAATAAAACTAATCATAAAAGGTCATCCTCAATAGAAATGCTTTCAAGACACATTTAAAAAGTCAAAGATAGGGGGCTTACTGGATTCCCCCCCCCCTCGGAAGTAGTTCCACAAGCCATGCAACACTGCACAAAATGTCGTGTTATGGTGCTCACCAAATGGGTCTGATCTAAAGTAGGATTGGGTATGATTGTATATCTTTTTGAAATAGATAAGTTCATGTGGATGATGTGGGTCTTTAGGTGCTGCATGCTTAACTAGTTTGATTTTTACACATGTGCATTGCCCCTGCATGTACAATTTGTATGTACATAGACTTAGTTCACAAGTGAACTAAGAAGGGCAGGATCTCTTGGCATGATCCCAATCTCCCTTCCCCCATGTACACATGTCCAGTTACCACACGTTATCTTATAAGCGCAAACGTATCTCTTAACCTCAAGAATTAGCTTCAAATGATTAGCCTAGTCTTAAAATGTCATATTTTATTGTTAGTTCAACCAACAATTGAACTAAATTAGATCACTAGGTTATGTTAACAATTGTTCAAGGCATATTTCACAAGGCAGCTAATTATTCCAAGATAAATTCTCAGGGGTAGGGACTATTGTATAAATAAAAAATATTGCATGTGCCTTGTGTTAATACAGTCATTGCCAATCAGACCTCTGGAGAGTAAGTGCAGTGTTTATGCTGTTGCAATTGGGATAGCATTTTACAATTAACCTCTATAAGTAGAATATGATTATCTAGCATTATCATGTGTCATGTTTGCAGGTTTGCGCTATACGCGAAAGAAGCAAACTGTCTATGCAAAGAGAGAAAAAGAGGGTGCTTTCTCACCTGCGCATCTTCTTTGTAATTGGCATCTTTTGTTCACTCACTGTGAAGCATCCCGACAGCATCATTGTTAGTCTATTACACCTGTTTTCTGTATAGTCTTCCTGTCTATCCCTCCCATCATCCAACTTGGACTGTTTTGGTGTGTGACAGTAATAAAGTGCAATTGCTTTAAAGAATTAAAAATGCTACAGTGCACACATGTAGAAGAATAAAGCTGTGCCCTATAATTCAATCCATTTACCATTTCACATTTTGTTTCTAAGAGCTTGTGGCAATCACACAGGGTCCCCGGATGTTTAACAGTCTATTGATCCCTGTGCCACCACTGCGCTCGCTTTCCCGCTGCCACCAACCCGTTACTCTCGGGTAGACACTGAGTCCAGACAGTTGTTAAAATTGAACCAAATAAACAAGTTTATTTTATAGTATTAACAAGGTTATGGTTTCTCAGATAATATTCTGGTCAGTTTCTTAACTTTAGTTTCTTTACCGGCCTATACCTTCCTAATACCTTCTGGCTGATTATCTCAACTGTTTGACTGACTCCTCTTAACAGATTCTCTCACTCTCTCAAATCAGACTAGCCCAACCCATAGACTGATCCTCTCTGTCTCTTCTCTAACTCCAGACTAACTTCTTAACCCCCCTAACTCTAACTCTAAATCCTCCCCTTGGGTTCCCATTGGTTAGTTATTTTATAATTAGTTAACCCTTTCCTTATGAACCCAGTATGATGTCACACACCTAGGAAGGCAAACGCCACAGGGCTGTAGAGGCCATTGCCACTTTTTTAAAAAAATGAAACAATATGAAAACATGCCCACCAGACATGTAAAAATGTACCTACGATATTTCTCCACGTTGCCCCCAACATTTAGAAGCAACTTTCTTCAGAATTAATATAACAATAAACTTCAAGCTCTTTACATTTTGCACCTGACAATGTTGTGCCAAGCCAAATGTTTTGTAAAAGTTTGTTTTTAATGAAAACTAAGGGGTTTTTTTGTGTTTTTATTTCCATGAGCATATGTTATTTTGTTGTCACAAGGCAGCCCAATGCAGCTTGTCTCAACTCCCAGAATAGAGATAGGTTCTTCAAAGCCAGTTAGCAAGTTGTTCCCAAAGGCAACTTCAAATCTTCCTATTTTAGAGAGGGCACATGTCAATTCTTCATTAACATTTTCATTTTCATTATATTAATATAACCTAAAGAGGAATTCCCCCCTGCCCAAAATGTGATAATCAATTTGGATCTCACATTCAGATGGAAGGTTTGTGTTAACTTTGCTTTTGCCACTTCACATGCATATTGTAACCTTAAGACAGTGAACATAGTAAAAAGAAACAATTAAATAGTACTGGTGTTTAAAGAAATGGAGGTTTGGGAGTAGGAGGACATCTTCTTACTGGCTTTGGAAATAACTTCCTAAGCAGGACTGTTAGTAGCAGTAGTACTTTTTTTAAATAGCTACTACTATTATTAGTGATAGTGATAATGATATTTATTATGTTAACTTTGCTCTCCTGCCTAGCTACAGTGACATTTCTTTCAAAATTCAACTATTTTTTAGGGAAACATTTAACAGCCTGTTTAATAGACGCTATATAGAGAGCCAGTGTGGTGTAGTGGTTAAGAGCGGTAGTCTCGTAATCTGGGGAACCGGGTTCGCGTCTCCGCTCCTCCACATGCAGCTGCTGGGTGACCTTGGGCCAGTCACACTTCTTTGAAGTTTCTCAGCCCCACTCACCTCACAGAGTGTTTGTTGTGGGGGAGGAAGGGAAAGGAGAATGTTAGCCGCTTTGAAACTCCTTAAAGGGAGTGAAAGGCGGGATATCAAATCCAAACTCTTCTTCTTATAGTACACACATTGTCACACATCTGGGTGATGTATGTTTTATCAGTATAATGAGAATATGATTCCTTCATAGGTCTTTACTAAGTAGTGAGGAGGAGATGACAGGGCATTCTTGGACGCTGATAAGAAGGATTTCTGGGTGCATACATATGTATAAGTGGTTCGGTGTGGCAACACACCATTAGAGTATGCCACTCTGAAACAAAGATACTTCTATTACATTTATGTGATAAATATCTGCCTGGCTGGCTCAAACTATCAAAGGATTTGATTAAGGGATTGATTTGAATACAAACAGCATAATTGACCCTGGAGAAAAGATGAACTGATATGGACAACAAAGCTTTGTGAATAGGCTTGTAAGATTAGGAGGTATCTTGGGAAATGTCAGCCGTCATGATCTATTCTGTACTCATATCTTGGCTGGAACAAGGAATTTCTTTTTATTATGCCTTTGATGAAGCGTTTTCTGACCAGGAAACTTAACCAACATTTTTTATGTGTCTCTCACACACATTGTCACTCCCCTGAAGATACAAGCACATTTGTTTAGCTATGTTAAAAATGTAATTAGCCTATGGAGGCGCCAATACATACATGGATCTTTGCGCAAAATGCGGACTTCCCTTGCAATTCAGTTTTATGAACAGTGTGCAAGTTGAAGTGTCTTGGAGTTCCAAAACACAGCAAATATTTTAAGGAATGGGTTTTCCATCATCATGAAGAATAGAGATGATATTCTGGGAACAATATGAGGCACTCAATAACAGTTTAATGTTAAAACCGTAAGAGGAGCCTTGCTCAATGAGGCTGAAGGCCTATTTCCTGCTAAAGGGCAGGAAACTACAAAAAGGAAGCAGCTGATGGTATCAGTTGTCTCCATACTAATGCACAGAATATAGGAAACAAGCAAAATGAATTTGAGGTCTTAATACAGGATAACAAATATGGTCTAACACTGAATTAGTGAAGCTTAGTGGGATGAGACTCATCAATGGAATGTAGAAATTGAGGTGTATAAGCTGTTCAAAAGGAATAGACCAGTTGTTCCCAATTAGGGGTCCAGAATATCATGATGTTTATCTGCTAATATACCACAATGTTGAAAACCAGATATACCTAAAATCCTTTGCTTATTAGGGGCTACCCCACATTTTCTTTTAAAAAAAATGCTTTGCAGAAGTAACTCCCATAGGGCTATCAAAATTTTCAAAAGTAGGGGGTCCATGGATTGGCTTTTAATAAATAGGGGGTCTTCAGTAATTAGCTAATTGGGAACCACTGGAATAGACCAAACAGGAAGGGGGAGGAGTAGCATTATATATAAAGGCATGTACACTTTTGAAGAGATCCATGACTTGGGACATGGAAAGCAGTTTGAGAGTATATGGGTAAACATTGTAGAAGAGGGAAACAAAACTGACTTTTAATGTGAGTGTCTGCTATACGCCTATAAATCAGACTGAAGACTTGGATGGTGCCTTCCTACAGCAGATTACCAAACATTCAAAAATGAGAGACAGAGTAGTCATGGGAGACTTCAACCACCCCATTATCTTTTGGAACTGAAACTCTGCCAAGTCTGTAAAGTCCAACAGATGTGCACAGGAGGGCAATCAAGATTATCAAGAGTTTGGAAACCAAGCCTTATGAGGAACAGTTGTAGGAGTTGGGTATGTTTAGCCTGGAAAAAGAAGAGACTGAGAAGAGATAACATAGCCACCTTCAAATATCTAAAGGGCTGTCACATGGAAGATGGAGCAAGCATAATAATAATAATAATAATAATAATAATAATAATAATATTTGCATCCCGCCCTCCCCGGCCAAAGCTGGGCTCAGAGCAGCTAACAAGAGGTAAAAATAGCATAGTGTACATAAAATCGCACCGTCAATTAATTAAAATACATTCTAGAATCAATTTGAAGACAGGAGACTGGCGTGCTCTGGTCCACAAAGAGCCAGACACGATTAAACAACTAACAACAACAAGAATCAATTCAGAATCAAATTAATGGCAACCATTGGATTAGAGTTCTTTGAAGATTACAGAAGGAGAGAGGGGGTCAGACTGTGCCTTGGCCAAAGGCCTGGTGGAACAGCTCTGTCTTTCAGGCCCTGCAGAAAGATGTCAAGTCCCACAGGGCCCTAGTCTCTTGTGAAAGAGCGTTGTGGTTCGAGGACCCGAACCCCGCGCAGTGGAATGAAACACAAGGACACATGATATAAGGTTAATGGGCAAGAAAAGGCCACAATTTTATTGATTACAGCAAGTGAAAAGGTATTGGCTTAGGCATTGGATTATGTCAGCTGACTCCACCCACTCGGAGAGGGGTGAGTCTAAAAAACAAACAAACAAACAAACAAACAAAGGGGGTTTATTCACCAGTAGGTGTAGCCTGTTGATGCTAATCCAACTATAGGCTCTCCCCTGATGTCACCGAGGGTTGTGCCATGGCCTCCCGCCAAGCAGGCATCGGACAGAATACACGACCGCCGGATTCCTTTAACGGAATACCCAAAAATTGAAGGCGCAGGCGATGGCCACACCTAGCCCTTCGACACCACAACACATTATTCCAATGCCTAACCGCAACGGGACGACAAAAGTGAGGGCTGGAGGCTGGCGCCGCAGCAATTCAGGCTGCTGTACACGCCCCCTTGAAGGCACCTGGTTGGGTGCCTGACCGAGGGCGTGGGCGCCAGCCAGGTGAGTGGGAGGCAGGGGGCAAATGCCCCCTGCTTGAGGCGGAGTCCGGCTCCCGGCCACAACCACTCCCCTCTCTTGCAGGGAGGAGAGTCTTTCCACCAGATTGGGGCCACGGCTGAAAAAGCCCTGAATCGGGTCAAGGCCAGTCCAACATCCCTGTGGCCTGGGATCTCCAAGATGATTTTATTTGAAGACCGTAAGGTCCTCCGTGGGACATACTAGGAGAGGCGGTCCCATAGGTACAAGGGTCCTAGGCCGTATAGGGCTTTAAAGGTTAAAACCAGCACCTTAAACCTGATCCTGTACTCCACCGGGAGCCAATGCAGCTGGTATAACACTGGCTGAATGTGATCCTGTGGCGAGGACCCCGTAAGGAGTCTTGCTGCAGCATTCTGCACCCGCTGGAGTTTCTGGGTCAGTCTCAAGGGCAGCCCCACATAGACTGAGTTACAATAGTCAAGCCTGGAGGTGACCGTCGTGTGGATCACAGTGGCTAGGTCAGGGCAAGAGACGTAAGGAGCCAACTGCTTAGCTTGGCAGAGATGAAAAAATGCCGCCTTTGTTATAGCTGCAACCTGCGCCTCCATAGAAAGGGAGGTGTCAAAGATTACACCCAAACTCTTAATGGGCAGTGCTGGCACTAACTGTGCCCCCACAAGAGATGGGAGTTGGCCACCCAATCCCATGTCGTCCCAACCCAGCCAAAGGACCTCTGTCTTCGAAGGGTTTAACTTCAACCAGCTCCCACGTAACCATCCAACCACAGCTTCCAAACATCTGGTCAGTATGTCTGGAGCCAAGTCAGGATGGCCGTCCACCAACAGATAGAGTTGGGTGTCATCAGCATACTGATGGCAACCCAAACCACAGCTCCAGACAAGCTGGGTGAGGGGGCGCATAAAGATGTTGAAAAGCATCAGAGAGAGTATTGCGTCCTGTGGCACTCCACACACCAAGGAGTGGCGCGACGACAGTTCCCCCCAAGCACCACCTTCTGTCCCTGACCAGAGACAAACAAGTGCAGCCATTGAAGGACTGTGCCCTGGATCCCCACGTCGGCGAGGTGGTGGTCCAGAAGTTCATGATAGACCATGTCGAAGGCTGCTGACAGGTCTAAAAGAATCAGCAGCACCAACCTGCCTCGATCCAGCTGCCTGCAGAGATCATCTGTTAGAGCGATCAGAGGCGTCTCGGTCCCATGACCAGAGTGGAAGCCGGACTGGAAGGGATCCAGAGCCGATGTTTCATCCAGAAATCTACCAAGTTGTTCAGCAACCGCTCTCTCAATCACCTTACCCAGGAACATTAACCAGTGGATTCAAGTTACATAAAATGGAGAGTCTATCAGGAAGAATTTTTTGACAATAAGAGCTGCTCAGCAGTGGAACAGAAAGTGAGAAAGTGAGACTCATTGGAGGCTTTTAAGCAGAGATTGAATGGTCACCTGTAATGAATGCTTTAGCTGAGATTCCTGCATAGAAGGGGTTTGGACTAGATGACCCCCAGAGTAACTTTCAACTCTAAAATACTCTGAGACTATGTTTTTCCCCATCTGCTCCTTGTTTTCTACAGGTTATAAGAAAGCTGCAACAATTATCTCAACTTACATTTATACATATGATTCATTCTTACTGTTAATATTCTTGAATGTTTTCCTGTGCTGGTTTCAGAATGCCTTTGTCTTTGCAAGACATAGACAACTAGTAGATGTTCATAGAATCATAATATTGTAGAATTGTAGAATTGGAAGGGGGCCCAAGTGTCATCTATTCCAACTCCCTGCAATGCAGGTATCTCAGCTAAAGCATTCATGACAGATTGCTATCTAACCTCTGCTTAGAAACCTCCTATGAAGGAGACTCCACCACCTTCAGGAGTTTCATTTTTCATATTAGATTCAAGTATCATTAGCAAAATTACTAAAATCAGGAAAATTGTAAACTGATGTAAAACAGAAAAATACAGAATGCTAAAATTCTGCATTGTTTTTGACCTGCAACATATAGTATCTAGGTAATAAAATGAAGCAACACATATGTGTATACCAGCTTGCTAAACAATTGTGTTCTGTAGCACTTAGTGATCACCTAATAAAGACATTCTCTCATTTTCTAAGTGGTGAGTGGGAGTGGTAATGAGCCGTGTCCACGGCATTGATAATAATAGATAGCACAAAGGAGGATTGTAGGAGTATCTCTTAAAAAGACACATATAAAGCAATTTAAGAATGGAAATTACAGCATATGAAGGAAACTACTTTATTAATACATGATGGGGCACTGTGATAGTTCCATAATGTAATGCCATAGTCTGGAGAGTCCTAGGCAGGTCTTAGATGCCATGCAGACTAACAGTGTTATTTGGTAGTACCAGGCTGGGAACAAGCACCTTAATTAAGGATGGGAAACCTGTGGCTCCCCAGACGTTGGACTCCAACTCCCATCAGTCCCAACCAGCATGGCCAGGGATTATGGGATTTGTTGTCCAACCACATCTGGAGGACCACAGTTGCTCCATCCCTGCTTTAAAAACTTGAGTACGATTACAATTGTCAGGTTCATTTCAGAGCTAGAGGTTTTGCCTCTATACTTAGTTTTTACAGGTTTTGCTGTGATGTGGTCTCCTGAGTTCAGAAACTCCAAACTACTGCTAGCAAGCTCTGAGAATCTATGAAGCACACCTCTATTTTTCAAAGAGTAGTACGGGGGGGGGGGGGGGAGATTGTTCAGAAGACTGAAATCTTCTTCCACATGAAGAAAAAAAATGGAAAGTAAAAAAATAAGACAATGGCCATTCATCATTTTGGGAAATCTTGAACTGTGTGCTTATTGAAGATGGCCACAGAGGCCAGAAGGGGGGCAGGGCTAGCGGCGAGCGTCCCGGGGGGGGGGGGCTGCCCGCAGTGAGCGGTGAGCATCCCAGGCGGTGGCACAGCAATGTCACCCCCCTGAGGGATGACACCCAGGGTGAACCACCCCACTGCACCCCCCTTCCTCTGCCACTGGCTGGCCGACAACACTTTTACTCATACTGTGCAAGATATTCAAAACAGATGAACTACTACAGTACTATTCTTGAAATCACAAATCAGTTTTATGGAATTTTGTTATGCAACAAAGATGTAAGCTATAGTAAATCAGTGCCTCCCATCTCCAATAAAATATTTCACCCAAGGTATTTTTATTGCATTTTTTGAAACTCAGATGCTAGCAAGGCAATGTGGAGTGGAGCACCAGTAGATCTTTTAATCTAATGAAAATGCATGAAACCCAATTTATTTTGAATTATCGCTATAAGGAGCATCTAAGTGTGTTCCTTTGTTTGTTCACTGCATTTCATTTAAAATAAATTGCCATTTAAAAGCCTATTATCTGTTTCACACCTGGAAACAGTCTTCCCTTGTGCTACAAACACAGAACATCTTAATGCAAAACCATCTGTGGCTGATTATTACAAGTTTTAAAATAGCACACGATTCCGATTGCTTAACAGTTAGTTGTAAAATAAAATAGACCCCATCCCCCCCGCAAAAAAATATGCTTGAAAAAAGTTGAACATGTTGGTCCTTGTTTATCACCCAGTTTAAAAAACAACAACAATTCAAACACACCTTCAAATATTTACACAGTGCTGATGATGATTAACACCTAATATTTTTTGTTTGACAAAAGATACCGACTAATTGCTGATTTCTGCTTTGACTGCTTCCTCTCCCTGCAACAGGCTTCTAGCTTAAATTGCAGGCTGCAGGATGCTTACTAAAATTTCTTCACCACTGTGAAACAATCTGAGGCCAGGTTCTGATGTTATTTCGTGTCCCACTTAAAAATGTGTGAAAGGAAGTGCCCAGCAAATTGATATACAAATGGCAGTGTGGCAACATTATGGGATACTCTGGTACAGACATCATTCTCTGTTATTCGCTACTATACCCCAGACTGGCACCTTGGCATCCACTCCTTGCATAAGCTCACCAAAGGCCATTTCTCAGCATTCATTTTGAGAATGTGAGTTCAAAAAAATAGCACTGGCAACACCCCTGAGTTCCAAACTACCTGCACATCTGTGACTGGTTCTCCTGGTGCTTTGAGAGGTACTCATAATCTGATTGGACTAATGGCACCTGGGATAGCAGATTGCCCCCCCTTTCCTGTTCTCCATTGCCTCTCTAAAGACACTGTTAACTGGGGGTGGGGGAAGAGATACATGTACTTTTAAGATGGGGAAAATGGTGGAGAACCTAAATGTAAGCAAAAATCCCAGCAGATCCATTTCATGGCTGTGGTCTTTACAGACAGTGACTGCATGCTTCTGAATGCCAGCAGCACTGGATTTAGGATGGTGTGGGAGGTCCCAACAACAACCACAACAATTTATATTGATATGGGATTATTGTGAAAATAAGAAATGGGGAGGGGATTTTATCAGTGCTCAGGGCGGCATGTTACCAAAATCTGCCCCAATGCTAATTGCTGGAAAGTTCAGGAGGGAAGAATGCTCTTGTGCTCAGGTTTTCCTTGAGGGTTTTACCACAGGAATCTGTTTGGCCACTGTGAAAACAGGATGCTGGATTAGGTGGGCTATTGGTCTGATTCAGCAGGCACTTCTTAGCTTCATATGGCTCTGCTGTGTAACATGTACTCTGACCAATTCTACATGAGGCCAAATACCCATAAAGCTTAGAGTGACCACAGATCTTGGTTCTATTTCCCCTCTTTCAAATTGGCCTCTGGTACTGTATCTGGTACTGATACAGAGACGCAGGTGGTGTTGTGGGTTAAAACACAGAGCCTAGGACTTGCTGATCAAAAGGTTGGTGGTTTGAATCCCCGCGATGGGGTGAGCTCCTGTTGATCAGTCGCTGCTCCTGCCAACCTAGCAGTTCAAAAGCACATCAAAGTGCAAATAGATAAATAGGTACCGCTCCGGCAGGAAGGTAAACGGCGTTTATGCAGCTTAGTCATGCTGGCCACATGACCCGGAAGCTGTACGCCGGCTCCCTCAGTCAGTAAAGCGAGATGAGTGCCACAACCCCAGAGTCGGCCACGACTGGACCTAATGGTCAGGGGTCCCTTTACCTTTACCTTTACTGGATTTGCATTAATGCTACTCTGTTGACATAGAAGGGATGGAGAAAATGAAAAGGGATGAACTTGTGAATACACGTTTTCCCATCCTGTTTCTACAGCTATGGTCTTAAAATATAATTTATTTGTTGCCAATTGTCATTTTTTTATGGAGAAAGAAAGAATCAAAGCTGTGCTTCTTTGGGTGCTTGAAAATAGGAGATGAAATATATTTCAGAGCACAAAAATGGTAAAATTTGAATGTGGATAATGTAGTTTTAAAAATTTATTTACATAATGTTCAACTATGTTTTATTTGTTGGTTTCATATATTATAACCTGATTTTCCACTCCAATTTGGGTCCATGAGCTGCTAACAACTTGATGGTTTTATATAAACTCACATTTAGGCACCACAAAAATGTCCCTCTGGAACCAACGCTAACAGAAACCTACAATGCAGAAATTAAAACTAAATTCCCAAACACCAAACATTATAGTGATGTGAATAGTGTCACATTGCCTGATATCAGCCTTTAAAGTCAGTGGTAACTGGTGAGGTTTCCAGAAGTCAATATAAGAAAACAGAAAGGAAACCAAATACTATTCCCATAGCAAAATATTCTTTGCCAATTCCAGTTGCACAGTCCTCCTTGATTTATATTGTTCCTCCATCTTGACCTTTCAATAGCTGTTCAGCACGGAGGCCCATCACACACTCATTCGTTCCTGATTGACACTCAGCAGGTGATCCTTTTCTCATCCAGAAAGCAGCAAAGCCATTCAGTTCTCTTCCTTGATGCTGCACTGCAAGGCATCAGTCAAAGTCAGCAGTAGGTCGCAATTGACATCAGCTGTAGCTCATTACTGGGAAACAAGATTGTCATGCTGTTCAAAATAGAGTGATCCATGATTGGAAGCTTGGCAGTGATCAGTGAGACAATTTTATTATCACGTTCATACTAAGTAAATGAGGCAGTATGAATCTGTACTATATAGCTCCCTGGGCTACACAGCACAGATTCCTTGGCATGGGATGGATAAGCTTCAGGGACTTCGATAACATAGTGTTCTTCACAGGAGGCTCAAGTGGGTTATAAATGATCATATGTTTGGGTAAATGGAGACTGAATCTAGTTTATATGCAATACTGAACATCTCTCACTTATTTAAAATTAGGGAAACGGTGCCCACCATATCAAGAATTCTTCCAAAAGTGTCATCTGTATCTGTGAAAAATATATAAAATGATAAACAATGTTAGTTAGATGTCTTGAAATCAGCTTAAATGACTTAAGTCCACTTAAGGCCAGTCATATCATGTCTCTACATATTCAGTGAATGTATTGGAAAGCACTTCGGAAAAGGAAGTGCTTCGAAATGAAGGACTTGCAATGAATTCAATCATGTCATTGAAAACCATTTATTTGATTATACAGATACTTGGGGTGACATTCAGGACATACAAATAAATGAGATTGTACTTTCCCTTTAGGAGAAAGTCCAGTGATAGACTGTGTGATATGTTCTCTGCAACTAAAGATTGTTTAATCTTCTTTGGGAAACTTGGGGAAATTTCACAGATTATCATCTACTACCTGGAGATTGATAGACTGTCTGAATGATATCTAGGTGCTCCCAGACTGATTTTCAGACACATTGTCCTTTCAGATGTAATCCTGCCACATAAATTGCACACTCAAACATTTAAGACTGCATCCCTTGGCTATAAATAAGGTCAACAATCCTATGCACACTTACTTGGGGGTGAGATCATTGGCCTCAGAGGGATTTCGGCTGCAATCCTAACCCCTGGCAGGGAGTGGCAGGGCTTTATGAAGTGGTACATCTGGCATAGTACTGCCACTCACGCAATCCTGGGCAGAACGTAGGAGGCTGTGCCATCTCCCAAGATGGTGCATTGAGGAGGCTTGGTTCACATGACAGTAGTAGGGGCAACTCAAGATCCTGCAGATCCTGTGCTAACCCCACTCCAAAATGTCCCATGCTGCCAGGATGGGTGACACTAGCAGCAGCTTCCCTCCTGCCGCTTGAGTGGGTACATTGGAGCATTCCTTGCCAGCAGGACTATACTACCAATGGAAAATGGGGAGCTCCTCCTGCTAATGGGCAGTGCTGGTCAGGGGGACACTTTCATTCCATCCAAACTCCCATCCAGCATGGTGAATTGTTGGGTGGGCGTGTTGGGTTGCTCTGTTATCACCAGGCAGATAAGATCAATTAACAAATAAAACATCTATTCCTGAAGAGGGAAACAGTGGATCCCAGGGATTGAATGGAAAGAACTTCTGCTTATGCATGGATGTGTGTATCTCAATTCCTGCTGATTTCCACACCTCACCTTCTACCACAAGCGAACAAGATAGCGAGAGCCGTGCTTCATCCATTTCTATTTCAGCTGATCCCCGAAGAGCAACTGTTGAGGCAAGCTCAGGAGATTGCAGATGGAGGAAGGAGGCAAGAAAGCCCAAGTCTGCAAGCAGAATGGTAATTTGGATCCAAACCATAGTATTGGATCCAAACCATAGTATTGGATCGCCTGTGGTTCCTGCGCAATGTTTGCCATCTTGCCAAAGGTTGCAGGCAGCTTTACCTGCAGCAATTGCATGTTGATTGCCCTCTTAAAAGACAAAGTCCAGCAACTGGAGGAACGTGTAGCTACGCTCCAAAGAATTAGAGAGCTGGAGCTCTTCTTGGAAGCAACAGAGCACACCGTCTCCACCAAGGAGGAGACAGGGGACTCCCCTGAGAAGGAGGCTAGTTCACCAACACAGGAGCCAGATATATGGAGAAACGTGACTCAAAGAAGTAGGAGGCCCAGGGTTCGCTCTGATTGTTTAGAAATACGCAATCGCTTTGAGGTCCTTTCCCCTAGCATGGAAGAAGAAGAGCAGACTCCATTTGAGGATCTCTCCCTCATTACAGTCGATCAGGTATATGAAGACGAGCAGCAAAGGCAGTCCTCAGGGAATGTGCAGGCGACCTTGGAACGGACACCTCACGGAAGAACCCCGACCAGACCTAAGAGGAGGCGTGTAGTGGTGATAGGGGATTCCCTACTGAGGGGAACAGAAGCAGTGATCTGTGGGCCTGACAAGATGTCTCGGGAAGTGTGCTGTCTCCCCGGGGCTAAGATCCAAGATGTAACTGAACGACTGCAAGGAATCATAAAACCCACTGACAAATACCCCTTCCTCTTGGTTCATGTGGGAACCAATGACACTGCAAGCAATAGCCTCCAGAAGATCAAAAGAGATTACGAGGCTCTGGGCAGGAAATTGAAGCAATTAAATGCACAAATTGTCATCTCATCTGTCCTCCCAGTTGAACGACGTGGCCCAGGGAGAGAGGGAAAAATAGTGGAAGTGAACAACTGGCTTCGCAAATGGTGTAAACAGGAACGGTTTGGATTCTTAGATCACGGAATGCAGTTTCTTGAAGATGGACTTCTGGCAAGCGATGGGCTGCACCTCACAACGGTTGGGAGGAATGTTTTTGCAAAAAATCTCAGAAACCTCATCAGGAGGGCTTTAAACTGACTAATGTGGGGGAGGGAGACAGTGCTCCTGAAGGTAGGAGTCTATCAATTGATGAAGATGATCATCCAAATGTCATAGACCGAATGGAGCAAACAGCACGCAGACCTAGTGGTGGGAGGAAAAAATCCTTAAATAAGAGACACGGGGGAATGATTAATGGACTTCAATGTCTGTACACTAATGCGCAAAGTATGGGAAATAAACAAGATGAGCTTGAGCTCTTGGTACAGCAAACTAAATATGACATAATAGGAATCACTGAAACCTGGTGGGATAAGTCCCACGATTGGAATGTAATAATGGAGGGATACAATCTATTTCAGAGAAACAGACCAGACAAGAAAGGAGGAGGAGTGGCGTTATATGTCAGGGATGTGTATACCTGTGAAGAGATCCAAGATTTAGAACCTCAAAGCCAAAGTGAGAGCATTTGGGTCAAAATTAAGGGAGAGAAGAATAACAGTGACCTCATTGTGGGAGTTTACTATAGATCCCCAAGCCAAACGGAGGACATAGATGATGCCTTCCTGGAACAGATGGCCAAGCATGCAAAAGGAAGGGAGATAGTAGTAATGGGGGACTTCAATTACCCGGATATTTGTTGGATGTCAAACTCAGCCAAGAGCATAAGGTCAAACAGATTCCTCACTGGCCTTGCAGACAACTTCATTGTCCAGAAAGTGGGAGAAGCAACAAGAGGAACAGCCATTTTAGATCTGGTCCTAACCAATGTTGATGACCTGGTTAGTGGGGTAGAAGTGGAAGGATCATTAGGCGCGAGTGATCATGCTCTTCTGAAGTTTACTATACAGCGAAAAGGAGCAGCCAAGCATACTAGGACTCAATTTCTCGACTTTAAGAAAGCCGACTTCATAAAACTTAGGGAAGTGCTTGGTGAGATCCCATGGACAGTAATACTAAAAGGAAAGGGAGTTCATGATGGCTGGGAGTTTGTTAAGAGGGAGATAGTAAAAGCACAACTTCAGGCAATACCAATGAGACGGAAACATGGAAGGTGCCTAAAGAAGCCAGGGTGGCTATCTAAAGAACTTTTAACTGAGTTAAGATTAAAAAAGGATGTGTACAAAAAATGGAAAAGGGGGGAAACCACCAAAGAGGAATTCAAACAAATAGCCAGCACGTGTAGACACAAAGTCAGAAAAGCTAAAGCACAGAATGAACTCAGGCTTGCTAGAGAGGTTAAAAGCAACAAAAAAGGCTTTTATGGGTATGTTCGTAGCAAAAGGAAGAACAAAGAAACAGTGGGGTCACTCAGAGGAGAAGATGGTGAAATGCAAACAGGGGACACAGAAAGGGCTGAACTCCTCAATGCCTTCTTTGCCTCAGTCTTCTCCGATAAAGAAAACAATGCCCGACCTGAAGAATTTGGAGCAAATGATTCAGCAGAGGAAACACAGCCCAGAATAACTAAGGAGATAGTACAAGAATACTTGGCTAGTCTAGATGTATTCAAGTCTCCAGGGCCAGATGAACTGCATCCAAGAGTATTAAAAGAACTGGCAGATGTGATTTCAGAACCACTGGCAGTCATCTTTGAGAATTCCTGGAGAACAGGCGAAGTCCCGGCAGACTGGAGGAGGGCAAATGTTGGCCCTATTTTCAAAAAGGGGAAAAGAGAGGACCCAAATAATTACCGCCCAGTCAGTCTGACATCAATACCAGGGAAGATTCTGGAGCAGATCATTAAGCAAACAGTCTGTGAGCACCTAGAAAGGAATGCTGTGATCACCAATAGTCAGCATGGATTTCTGAAAAATAAGTCATGTCAGACTAACCTGATCTCGTTTTTTGACAGAATTACAAGCCTGGTAGATGAAGGGAACGCAGTGGATGTAGCCTACCTTGATTTCAGCAAGGCATTTGACAAGGTGCCCCATGATATTCTTGTAAAGAAGCTGGTAAAATGCGGTCTTGACTATGCTACCACTCAGTGGATTTGTAACTGGCTGACTGACCGAACCCAAAGGGTACTCATCAATGGTTCCCCTTCATCCTGGAGAAGAGTGACTAGTGGGGTGCCACAGGGTTCTGTCTTGGGCCCGGTCTTATTCAACATCTTTATCAACGACGTGGATGATGGACTCAAGGGCATCCTGATCAAATTTGCAGATGACACCAAACTGGGAGGGGTGGCTAACACCCCAGAGGACAGGATCACACTTCAAAACGACCTTGACAGATTAGAGAACTGGGCCAAAACAAACAAGATGAATTTTAACAGGGAGAAATGTAAAGTATTGCACTTGGGCAAAAAAAATGAGAGGCACAAATACAAGATGGGTGACACCTGGCTTGAGAGCAGTACATGTGAAAAGGATCTAGGAGTCTTGGTTGACCACAAACTTGACATGAGCCAACAGTGTGACGCGGCAGCTAAAAAAGCCAATGCAATTCTGGGCTGCATCAATAGGAGTATAGCATCTAGATCAAGGGAAGTAATAGTGCCACTGTATTCTGGTCTGGTCAGACCTCACCTGGAGTACTGTGTCCAGTTCTGGGCACCACAGTTCAAGAAGGACATTGACAAACTGGAACGTGTCCAGAGGAGGGCAACCAAAATGGTCAAAGGCCTGGAAACGATGCCTTATGAGGAACGGCTAAGGGAGCTGGGCATGTTTAGCCTGGAGAAGAGGAGGTTAAGGGGTGATATGATAGCCATGTTCAAATATATAAAAGGATGTCACATAGAGGAGGGAGAAAGGTTGTTTTCTGCTGCTCCAGAGAAGCGGACACGGAGCAATGGATCCAAACTACAAGAAAGAAGATTCCACCTAAACATTAGGAAGAACTTCCTGACAGTAAGAGCTGTTCGACAGTGGAATTTGCTGCCAAGGAGTGTGGTGGAGTCTCGTTCTTTGGAGGTCTTTAAGCAGAGGCTTGACAACCATATGGCAGGAGTGCTCTGATGGTGTTTCCTGCTTGGCAGGGGGTTGGACTCGATGGCCCTTGTGGTCTCTTCCAACTCTATGATTCTATGATTCTATGATTAAATATTTGCAGTGCTTTGATGTTATTGATTATAGGGATATATGTTACTTTAAAATGGGAAGAAGTAATAAAATTGGGCAAAGCAGCTTGAAATGAAGATGGGTTTCAATGTCTAACATGATGAGGCCATTTTTAATGCTTAGCACCCTGTTCTCCTGTTGCACTGTTAAGTCACAAATCATCCATGCT
The DNA here is from genome assembly GCF_027172205.1 of Podarcis raffonei. Lineage (NCBI taxonomy): Eukaryota > Metazoa > Chordata > Lepidosauria > Squamata > Lacertidae > Podarcis > Podarcis raffonei. The sequence continues at coordinate 53,847,966 of NC_070610.1, forward strand.
TCTTATTATTTTAGTCCAGTGGCACAATAACCATGGTTAAAGAGATGTAAGTGCAATCTGTCCCACTGAGGAGCAATTTATGCAAGCAGGAATCTTCCGTTTGAGGTCACGACAACATTCTTCTGAAATCATAAATGGGATTTTTACAATCCTGTCCTAAAATGGTGGCAGCCCATAAGTGCATGGAGGAAGTATACGAAAAGCTATAACTCATGTAACATCATAAAGCACATCATTAGGGAAAACAGTACTGTAGGCACCTATGCCAGGGAAAGTGTTTGGTATTAATCTTCCAGTAGCTGAAAATGGAAAATGCATTACATGCGGAGAAATGTTCTGATGAAAGATTTCCACCAGAACATTGAAATATTTATTTATCTGCCAAATGCCTCTTTGGAGTAATTGTCCATCTAGCACAGTGTTGTTATCTCTGACCAAGCAGCAACTCTTCAAGGTCACAGGTTTTTGCCATCAGCTGCTTGGTGCTTGAACCTTTTATCTGGAGATACCAGAGACTGACAAGTTCCAGAGCACACAGAAACACTGTTTACCTTCCCGCCACAGTGGTATCGATTTATCTACTCGCACTGGTGTGCTTTTGAACTGCTAAGTTGGCAGGAGCTGGGACAGAGCAAGGGGAGCTCACCCCATTGCGAGGATTCAAACCACTGACCTTATGATCAGCAAGCCCAAGAGGCTCAGTGGTTTAGACCATAGTGCCACTTGCGTCCCTACGTACCGTGCGCCAGAAGCAGTTTCGTCATACTGGCCACATGACCTGGAAAAGCTGTCTGTGGACAAACGCTGGCTCCCTCAGCCTGAAAGCGGAGATGAGCGCTGCACCCCATAGTTGAATTCAACTGGACTTAACCGCCCAGGGGTCCTTTACCTTTACCTGTCGGGGATTGAACTTGGAACCTTATGTACACAAGGAATGGGTTCCACCATTGAATTATGGCACAAAATGAAGAAGGTACTTGTTATTCTTTGTGCAGCCCCCCCTCCCCCAAGTTGGAGTGATTTAGCATCCTTCCTTGGAGTCTGAGCCTTCGTATTGGCTCTGTGCTATGAAGGTTGTGACAGTGCATATAAATCGCAGCTCATTGCTATGGCCACAAGCTGGGATCCAAAGCAAAACATTTTGAGTAAGATGCATAGTTGTTGGGCAAGTACTCCTCATATCAGTTTACAACCAGAATAAGGGAAGAAGGAAAAAACCTACCACCCACTCTAGTTCTCTGGAGAAAGAGTGACATCTTGTGGATTGATCATACGGATTTCCCATCTGGAAAACTGAATTCCTATCTCCACTCCCCTGCTCCTTCTGTTAAAAAGCTGGCAGTCTGTATTCATGTGGCATCTGCTGCCATTTGTTTAGAGCAACTCCTGATTTGACAGAAGGATTAAAAGATGGGCTACAGGATTCCTCATCGTTTAGTATGCCATGGGCACACAAAAGAAACTTTGTTTCCAGGCTCATTTAGTTGGAAGGTAGCATTTTAGCTCAAGTTTTCAAGTTTGTAAGTTTATTGTACTACCCAAAAGCCATGACATGCTTGTATTAGGCAACAGTATTAATAAAATAATATGGAACATACAACTATAATATTAAAAATCCATAATATAAAAGACTTTGCCAAGTTCCTGAGTATTAAACACAGTTTCCCTTGTGCATCCAATTCTAATATTTTTTTGCCTTTTAAAAAATCCAATTTTGCATTTTAACTGAAAGTTGACCGATTATTTATTTCATATCATAGAATCTTAGAGTTGGGAGGGACCCTAAGGGTCATCTAGTCCAACCCCTTGCAATGCAGGAATCTCAGCTAATGTATCCATGACAGATGGCCACCCAACCTCTGCTTAAAAACCTCCAAGGAAGGCTAGTCCACCACCTCTCCTGGGAGTCTGTTCCAGTGCTGAGCAGCTCTTGCTGTCAGAAAGTTTTTCTGAATGTTTAGTCAGAATCTCCTTTCTCTCAGCTTGAAGCCATTGGTTCGAGTCCTACCCTCCAGAGCAGGAGAAAACAAACTTGCTCCCTCCTCCATGTGACAGCCCTTAATATACCGTATTTGAAGATGGCTATCATATCTCCTCTCAGTCTCCCCTTTTCTGGGCTAAACATACCCAACTCCTTTAAGCGCTCCTCATAAGGCTTAGTTTCCAGACCCTTGATCATCTTGGTTGCCCTCCTCTGCACACATTCCAGCATGTCAAAATCCTTCTTAAATTGTGGTGCCCAGAATCCTAAATGACTTTAGGATTGTAGCCTTAAATATTTTAAACACATTGCCAATGATTTACCTTTAGTTATCATCTTCATTCTTTATATATTTATCCTGTATATGTGCATCATCAATTCTGTACCATGAAATGAGAATAGAAAATTCTGCATCAGAATTCCATGCCTGGGTCTACATGGATGAGGAATTTTGTCCTTCTAGAAGTTATTATGAGTTTTCTTTTCTTCTATCTAATAGACTCTTCCCTCTGTCATTAAATGGTTTTCTTGTTAATATAGCACCTACAAGAATGCACTTGTTGGGATGAGAACTTTAAATGTGAATGAATGTGAAAGGTAGTCAGAACCCTATAATCTACTAATCTTCTAAAGTGGTAATTCATCAACAGTGCTTTCTGTTTAGAAAGATTATAAATCAGATGGCTTCACAGACTCATTACCTTTGACAGAGCTGGCTTGTTAGTGTTTTCAATCTCTTAAAAACAAATTATGAGAAATAGCATGCAGGCACTTATCTGTTTCAGAAGCACATTGTGTATGACTTCCAACAAATGCAATCTATAAATGCGCCATATTTTTTTGTCCAAATGATATAGTCCTTTATAGATTTGTAAACATTTATTGATACATTTTAATTATTACATTTATATTCCACCTTTCCTCGAAGGAGCTCAAGGTGAAATACGTGGTTTTCCTCCTCTCCATTTTATCTTCATAATAGCCCTGGGATAGTGACTGGCCCAAGGTCACCCAATGAGAGCTTCAGAGCTGTGTGAGATTTTGAACCCAGGTCCCAGGTCTTAGTCCAGCCACTGTGATATACTTGTAGATAATATTCTCTTTCTCATGTACAGCCATTAACAGTGATCATATTTACATAGTAAGGGATTTGTGAGCATGTTCAGGTGAGCATTTTTATCACATTGTACAATGGCTCCCTTACAGAACTGAGTTGTTTGAATAAATTCATTCTCTGTTGCCTCCATGTTTTCAAGAAGCAAATGTTTTGTCACTATGCTGTTGGGAGATGATATTTAACTTCATCAGAGTCCACCTTCTAATGATCAACTGGCATCTTCAGTTACAAACAGACCTTCTGTCCATTTTAGGGTTTGTGGGTTCATTAATCATATATTTATATGATGCAATCCTGTGTACACTTACATGGAAGTTAATCTCATTTAATTCTATGGGACTTGAAATAGATCCAAGAACAATCTCAGACCATAACCCAGTATGGGTCAAGTTTAAACAAGAAGAGGAAACGATAAAAAGATGGAGACTTAATGAAAGTGTGCTAAATGATGAAAGGCCGAACAAACCTTAGATGAATACTTTAAGTTTAATTTAAACCAAGGAATAGATATCAAAATGGTCTGGGATATAAGTAAAGTGGTCCTAAGAGGTCTCTTTATTCAACAAAATGCTTACCAAAAAAAGAAAAGAAAAATAAAATAAAAAAATGGAAATAAATTATTCCAAAAACCAGATGATGAATCAATCAAACAAAATATAAAAATATTGCAGATACAATTCTTGAGGATAATTAACAAAGAAATTGAATGAAGATTAAATGGTTAAAACATAGAAGTTTCGAGCATGCGAATAAGCCAGGCAGTTTATTGGCCTGGCAGCTAAAAAGAAAGCAAGAGGGCATGGCGGCCATGGTTAAGTGGTCCCAAGATTTTGGATAAAGCAGTGGGAAACTTTGTGGAAGATAAACTGGAAATTTATCTCTTATTATACTCTGAGAGAGAAATTCCTAAAAATGCAACATCAGTGGTATCCAACCCCATGGAAACTCTCTAAAATGTATAAAAATATCTCAAGCAATTGTTGGCGATGTAAGGAAAAACCAGGTACCCAGTACCACATGTGGTGGCATTGTAAGGAAATTGAGACATTCTGGGAGGAGATTCACTCAGAGTTGGACACTTTTTTAAAAGTTCCCTTTTAAAAATCACCAGAAGCCTTCCTTTTGGGAATTACAGACCTGGATATTTCCAAAAAAACAAAAGAATTTCTTTTATATGCCACGGTGGCTGCGAGAGTTCTTATAGCAGCAAATTGGAAGAGTGATAAAATACCCTCAAGGAAAGAATGGATTTCAAAATTAGTGGAATATGCAGAATTAGATAGCCTGTCTGAAAAAATAAAGAACAAATCGAAACAAGTATTTATTTCAAAATGGGAAGACTTTAAAATATATCTGGGGGAAAATTATCCCAGTTAAAATTCTGTCGCAGCATTTGAGTAACTTTAGTAGCAGTTCTAAGTTTGCAGTGAAAGATAAGATAGTTCAATCGTATCTAAATTTTGATCAAATGTAATGTGTAATGTAAATTAATGAAGATTATCTGAAGTAAGGAGTGGACGGGAAGTTGGCTCTATAGTAGTAAGACCATTTTCAGTGTGTTATTTTGTGTTAAACATAGTGCTTAGGATTTTTTCTTTTTTTTAATAAATATTTATTGGTATTTTCAACAAACATATAACAATCAAAAACAAAAAATAAACAAAATAAAAACAACACAAAAATACATAAAATTCAAGACTTAACAACAATAGAAAAAAAAACACATAAAGTTTCAGATACTTATTTTCCTTAACCTTATTTCTCAGACCTCCTCACACCTCCCCTTCTTGTATTCCAATTTAAATTATCAATTCAGCAAATCCTTAACTTATTTCTCCACTTTAACTTGAACATTTGTTCTAACATACTGTTATTTTACTTTTCTTCTTTTTTCCATTTCCTCAATTTATTTTTACCAGCCTTATTTCTATTTAATTTAAAAACCAATTTTACCTTATCCAAATTTACACATCAATACCTATACCTCATTAATTATTCTTAAACCTTTTTCCTAAAGTCGACCAAAATTTCCCTTCCACGATTTTCCCAATTTCCATACAACTAGCAAAATATAAAAAACAAAGCAGATTATATTTATGTACCCTTTGGATTCCCAACCTCCACCCACCCTTTTCCCGGTTCCAGTCCCCAACCAATATCCATCAGTCTTTATGTTATTTAGCCTGGAGATCTCACGTCCGAGGCCCTTATATCTCTCTCAGTTCCTTTCTGCCGGTCTTTTTGATAGTCCTTGATTTTAAACCCCAAGTCTCGGAGAGGCTCCGGCCCAACAGGATCCATATTGCTTCCAGCCAGACCTCCGTACTTAAAAACAAAGCCTATGGGGTACTCCAACTCTTGTTTCATATTTCTTTCAAATCCACATGTCCCCAAAGCTCCAACTTTCACTTTCAACAAATTTGTAATCCTCAGGTCTTCAGATCTCCTCCAAAGGAGATCTCTCCATTTTTCAGACTCCCATTCAGGCCAGGCTTTCCACATCAAATTTTTATTATCCTTTTTTGTCATCATGTCAGGCCTCAAATTGCAACTCTCCTTTGACTTCTGCAGAATTCCAGCTCCTCCTTCATTTTCTTCTAAAGCAACATATTGCTCCATCTTGTCAAAGCTTTCAGTTTCATTTATTTGTTCAGTTGAACGGGCTTCCTGTTTCAAGCCCTTATCAGAATCAAAACTGTTATTTACTGTCAAACGTAGTACTGAAACCTCTGTAGACAAAACATTGAACTGATCTTGTAACTTTCTCAGGAGAACAAATGCTCTGTCCAATTCTGCTTGAATTTTCCATCCTCCAGCCATTTTTGTAATGTAATGTCACTAAGACCCCTCTAGGGGGATTTTAGTTCCTTAATATTCCTTTCAGCTCAAAACCAAAAGTCCAGTTATTTTGTATCAGCCCTCCTTATTTTCAGCAAGTTATAACAAATAAGCCAGCAGAAGCAACAGAAACAAAGTTCTCTTTTTCCAGCTGACAACTAGCTGTCTGACAGCTAACTTGACAGCTGTCAAACTCTTCAATACAGCAGGCTTTCTCACGGGACGTTCCCGGGTCTAGGGGGGGTGAAATTTCAGCTCCCAAAATTCTTTTATCCTTCAGTAAATCTTCTTATAATGTCAGAACCGTGAAGTCAAGATCTTATATTAAAAAGCAAAAAACAAATTCTCTCGACCTTAGCTGGCCGGTCCTTTGCTTTAGATTGTTTACAAAGAGGGGGGGTGGACTTCCTTTTTAACCCCTCCCCGCTCGTTCCAGATCCAAAAAGAAAATTTTTAGAGTTCCAATCTCCGTATTACTCACGGGTTGATGTTTTAAAGTCCAATCGATCCAAAGAAGAAATTGGCGCTCTCTGTCAATGGCTTGTGGCTTCACTCCGTAGACGAGGGAGTACTCTCAGCACCACGCCTCACCCCATCCCCGTTCCGAAGCCTTTAAAAAGGCTCCTTCACGGATTGGGGGGGCACAAATGGTGCCCGCCGAGTCTCTGTGTTCACAGGCTTTTACGCCTGTGATTTTAAGGGTCTCCGCTTCGCCGCAGCGGCCAGACCCAAACTCTACGGAGCCGATTCCCCCCGGAGCTCGGAGGGAATCCGCCATTGAACAATGGCGCCAACCCGGAAGTCTTTTTCTTTTTGATGTAGATGTTGTTGTTGCTGAGGTTGTTGTTGTCTTTTTCTTTTACGTTTTTGGGATGATGTATGTGTATATCTGGTTGAATAATAATAAAAAAGAATTCTATGGGACTTATTTTTGAGCAAAGCCATTGCATGATGATCAAGTTATTATTTAAACCCAAATATGTAAAATGTTGGTGTGTGTTTTAATCTGTTCTAAGGTTATCACGGTTTTAAATTTTTAAATGTTTAAAATAGATGTTTTTAACAATGAAATTTCCTGACAAGTTTTCAAAAATTCCCTTGAAGTAGGCAATAATTGCTGGTAAGCCAGTGTTTGCCTAAATTAGGACACACCTAATCTTATGCTAAAGCATGTACTTTAGAAACTAAATGTTAAAAATGCCCTGTAAAGCATCATTGCCCTTCCCAATGGTATGTGATATCTTGGAACTAAATCATGCATGCCTTTGTAATGGGAGCCATCCTTCACCATATGATTAATTCTGCTAAATCATCATATCCTCCCTAGATTTGTTGTCGTTGGGTACCTTTCTTGTGGGTTGAGCTACAATGGAGGATAAACTAAGTAACTGAAGAATTAAATATAATGAAAATACAAAATACCGTATATATTTTGAAAATCTTGGCTGCCAGCAGGCCCTCTGTTGTCATATATACCGTCACTGACCAACACTGCCCTTATTCAAATAAGAACAAAAAGAGTGAATAGAAGTAAGACAGACCTTAAAGAAATCTGGAATAAACAAGTATAATGAATAATAATAATTGCAGTCACAGACTGGCTCATATGTGCTTTCAACTACTGAATGTGTGAAGTTCAGGGGTGGGTCAGGCACACCCAGTGCTTGCATTCTTACTCCCACTCTCCATCAAAAGTCCTCACACATTTTCTTTTGAACACATGAACGGGGCTTATTTCTTTGACCTTATGAATTCTATGCTAACAAATATTTCAGGGTGTAATTGGTGCGTAAGGCTAGAGAACTGGAGTTTCGTTTACATATCTGACAATACTTCTTAAGGATTCAGTAGCAATTATGGGCATGTGATAAGGGCTTTATGGGATCTAATTATCTCAGCAGAGGTCCTTTGCTTGTTGTTTTCCCATTAGGTCTAGAAGTGGTGTTTCAGACAGACAGACAGACAGACACTAGATATAGATTTTAGCAATGTTTTTTTCACTTTTGAAGTGCCAAAATATGCTGAATTCAGAATGAGAATTCCAACTGCAGTGATAGCAGATCCCAATGAAGCAATAAAAATACAAATAGAGCAATAAAACATGAAAAGATGGATGTCCTATTAAAACCAATAAAAAGGCAGATTAAAAAGAGAAAGTTCAATATGCAGATAAAAAAATAAGACATTTTCAGCTCCCAAAAAAAAGTTGAACTTTCTTTTCCAGATCCATAAATTGTGGTGTTACAGATTCTCTCCCACTTTCCTCAGGTTTGCAGAGTGTAGGGAGGTCCTGGGCTACGAAGAGGACGAGACTCTCCTCATGGCCTCGCTGATGTGGTACAAAGGAAATCAGAGCAATACATTTGGCAGCAGTTTGGCTGTAGGAGTTGCTGGAAGGAGGCATACAAGGCGCCATCCAACCGTTTTAGGGACTCTGCTCTGGATTTGTGTAGGGTTGACTCCGTAGCCTTTTCTTCTCCACAAGGTGAAGTTATACCACAAAGTGGCAGGTATGGATTTTCCCTCAGGGTGGACTCCTAAAGTCTTTCTCACAAATGACTATATCCACAAGGCATATACAGTGGTACCTCTGGTTACGAACTTAATTCGTTCCGGAGGTCCGTTCTTAACCTGAAACTGTTCTTAACCTGACATACCACTTTAGCTAATGGGGCCTCCTGCTGCCGCTGTACCGCCAGTGCACGATTTTGGTTCTCATCCTGTGGTAAAGTTCTTAACCCGAGGTACTACTTCCGGGTTAGCAGAGTCTGTAACCCAAAGTGTTTGTAACCTGAGGTGTTTGTAAACCAAGGTAACCCTGTATAGTGTGCTGTTGTAATAAAGTGGTGTACAGCATAATGAAACAACAACTAAACAACAGTTAACTTCCACCCATGTGTGTCCATTATCACAAAAAGTTGCAATTTATGCCAAGCCTTCCTCCCCAATTTTTCAGTTTTCCCTCTAGCCATCAATGTACATTCTCTGTCCACCAAGCACATTCATTTTCCATTGCACTGTTTTATCCCCCCCAACACACACACATTTAAGGGAGGAAGAGTGCACTTGATCCCTCTCAGGGACATGAGGCAGTGACATGCATTGAGAAAGCTCCCTGCTTCACTAGTAGTTCTTCCCACTCAGGGAGGGCAATGTGGGGCAGGTGTAGCTAGAATCCTCGTTTCTGCTCATCCCCATTGCATACCGGTTGACTACAGAAGTAGAGCACCTTTTTATCTTCTTGAATTCGTGCAAGTGAACTGCAGATTTTAAAAAGACTCTTGTGATTCATGTTGAAATAATATGCAAAGGAAGATATAAAATGGTTTGCTGGTTTTATGCCTAAAGTATTACATATGTTTCATAACCTATTCCTTCTGTTTTACCACCCAATAAGAGCTCATTCAAATGAGGAGGAGACATAAGGGTTAAGATGGTTCAGGTTTATAGGCATTCAGGCTAATATTGCATTATTTGCTGTGTTAATAAAAATTAAAATGTTCCGGACAAATTAATCCCAGGCTTTATCTCATTAATGTCTATGGAATTATGCTAAAAATTGGATTTTATCCATTCTATAATACTTTTCAAAAGAAGGCAACTGATGAGATTTATTTGCAGTTAATGATTTCACTCAGTTTTTATCTCCCTGCCGTGTTTTAATCATTTTTCTCTGTTGCTCCTAATTTTGTTTTCTATCCCATTCATAATAATGAGCAAAATAGGTTTTGTTATTTTTCAGCTTGCTGCAGACTTGCATTCTGCTCTGCCAACATGGTACCCATGGTACCCTCCAGATGTTCACTCCTATGAAACCCAGCCAAAGCCAGTGGTTGAGGTGAGGGAAGTAATAGTCCACAACATCTGAAGGGCACCATGTTGGCTAACCCTGTAAACAGTTATGGTTGAAGAAAGATACATTTTGTGAACAACTTTCCCACGATTTCTGATTGGTTTAAAAAATCAAGTTCAAATGATGGTTCATTCCTGCATCCCGTGAAAAAACTTGCACTCTGTTTTTGGTAAATTTGCACCCATTTTTGAAAGCATGTGAAAATATTGTGAAGTGGTGAACACTAAGGGTAGAGTAAAAGTGTATCTGGTGCCAAGGCAAGCAGGTCAACCTTGCTCCACACATGCTCAGTTGACTACTGGGACAAAAGGGACACGGGTAATGCTGTGGTCTAAACCACTGAGCCTCTTGGGCTTGCTGATCCGAAGGTCAGCGGTTCGAATCCCCACAACAGGGTGAGCTCCTGTTGCTCTGTCCCAGCTCCTGCCAACCTAGCAGTTGAAAGCATGCCAGTGTGAGTAGATAAATAGGAACTGCTGAGGTGGGAAGGTAAACGGTGTTTCCGTGCGCTCTGGTTTCTTTCACAGTGTCCCATTGCACCAGAAGCAGTTTAGTCATACTGGCCACATGACCCGGAAAGCTGTCTGTGGACAAACGCCAGCTCACTTGGCCTGAAGCAAGATGAGCACTGTACCCCATAGTTGCCTTTGACTGGACTTAACTGTCCAGGGATCCCTTACCCTTTTTTACCCTACTGGGGCAAAATATGCAAACAAAGTAGTCCTGGTGGACAATATTTTCAATGTGACAATATGGTGCTGGGGAAGGGCTGTAGCCCAGTGGTAGTGCATGAGCTTTGTGTGCTTAAGGTCCAAGGTTAAATCCCTGGAATCTCCAGTTGGGACTGGGAGAGGCTCCTGTCTGGAACCCTGGAGAGCCACTAGCTGCCAATGTAGACAATACTGAGCTTGTTGGACCAGTGCTCTGACTCAGTGTAAAGCAAGTCCTATGAAAAACACAGTACTTCTTGGGTCTGATGAAGTGAGCTGTAGTCCACAGAAAAGTATGCCATAACGAAATGCATTAGTATATAATGTGCCATAAGACTTCATTGTTTTTGCTGGAAAGAACTACCTCTCTGGAAAGTACTTCCAGAAGTTATTGAGGCTAGGATTATGATGAGACTCTAGGGGGAAAGTGTTCTACAACTGTGAGTCAGACACTGAGGGTGCCATTCTGTATGACCTTGCTTTTTGAGCTTGATGCATGGATGGTAGATTCGAGAATGTGCTGATAAAAGGTTGCGACGGAATAAATGAGAGCCAGTGGTCTGAATGATGGAGGGCTCAACCCATTAATGGCTTTACAGGTCAAAAACAACATATTGAATTGTACCCAGAGGACAAAAGGGAGCCAGTGCTGATATTAGTGCAATGGTGTGATGTTCTCTCGGTGTCTTAACCCCTTTGAGATGAGTCAGGATGTTCTCCACCAGCTGGTAAAGCTTTTAAACCATTACTGAAAGCAATCTCAAAGAGAATGCATTACCGTCATTTATCCTTCAGAACAAACATGATTGACAAGACATGAAGACAATCATGAGGGCAAGAAATGAATGACAGTCTTTCGATCCTGAAGTGATAGAAAAGGGGAAAGGGTTTATAAGACAGGCCTTGCAGACTTCACTTTGGCACCTGCCCAGAGTGAGCCAAGCCTTACAAAGGAGTGATGGAGGGGGGTACTCACTTACAACCAAAGTGAGGGGGGCACCAGATTAGAAGTATAGGAGGTTGCCATATGGGCATGCCTGCATCAAATTTGTGTACGCTCTCAAATACCAGGATTGTTCCAAAATGTGTGTGCTAGTGTGAATCGCAGGAAGAATAGCTTTTTAATTTATTCCACTTATCAGGTATTGAATTCATTTATTCACTTCACATCTACATTGTGCACACTACCTTCAACAAACCCTCCTGTCCCCCTTTTGTTCTATTTTATAGTTATAGTTGCACTGCAGTTGAATATCATTTTGTCTGCTGATGATTCCTATTAACTACCTTTACACCACTGATGATATCAGCCTTAAGATGTTTCCTCCCTTAAGCCATTGTGGCATTGCCCCCTTCAGCTTCAAGCCAGCTTTCAGTAAATTCAATATGAACCTTCCTCTTAGTTTGAAAAAAAAACTGCAAAACATCAATTCATTGCAAAGAATTTCACACAAGCCTTTCTGCTTCGAATTTATTAAGTCGTATTGTGACAAAATCACATGCAGGGCATTGATATTTTTCTTTATTTCAGTCAACCAGCAGGTCTAATAAACAGAGTACCCTAAGACTCTCTTGTGTGAGAGTCTGAATAATGTTTGCTTTGGAATGTACATTCCTATTAACCATTCACAATGATGTGACAATCTTACATCACTTGGATGCTTGCTTATTTTCTGCCCTGTGTGTATTCCTTCGCATTGCCACTCAGAATTTGTAATGCATTATGTATATCTTGAGGTATGACTTTTTTTTGGAATATTTATGTGCACACAAGTATCAGTGAGAGTCACCTTGAGCAAAGCACCATCTGCAAAGAGATAATAAATAGCATTCATTCATAAAGTGGTTGCAGCATACTATTGTCACAATAGATATTTGGTTTCTGTACTGCTTCATGAGCAAAGGTGAGAATGCTTTGGAATAATTCACCATTGGTTTCCTATAGCTTAGTGGTACAGCCTCTGCTGAGGTCCCAGCTTCAATTCCCAGCATCTCCAGGTAGGGCTGGGAGAATCCCTGACTAAAATCCTGGAGATCTACTGTAGGCAGTATTGAACTAGATGGACTATTGGACTGATTCAGTATAAGGCAGATTTCTGTGTTTCTACAGAATCATGTGACAAGGTGAAGAAGAAGAAGAAGGGGGAATTAAATGCAATGGTACATTAGCAGGGTTGGGCTGCCAATCCTGGGCAGACATCAGTTGTCATAAATAAGAGCAGCTATCACATCAGCTCAGAGAAGATCAATGTAGAAAACTAAATGAAATCAGACAATGAATTGGACAGCACCCTTAAGTGACTCTGGGTATTAAGGTCCATGTTGAAACACCTGGGCCTGCCTGAACATCCATCCATCAAAACAGGTGGCATGAGAGAGTTGAATGAATTCATGCACACAGCAGCATTAACACAGGACCTGTGACCTTCTAATCACATCTGTATAAATCTAGATTCCTACTGCATTCAGTGATGTATATTTCTGTGCTGGCAATATCATGCGTTCAAGAGCTACATAGGGAATGCTCATGAAGTGTTAGCATCCTGTTGGTGACTTTGCCTGAAAAGGGGATATTTTAAAGAAGCAGATCATAGAATTGTAGAGCTGGAACGGACACTGCAGATCATGTAGTCCAACTGAGCTATCCAGTGGTTCCCACTTCCCACCATAATGATCTGTCCATGTGAGCAGCTAGTAACATTGTGATTGCAGGATACTGATGCCCTTTCCCATGATCATTTGGTCACACATGGTATTGTCAATGAGTGCATGCTCCGGAAACAGTTTTGACTTCTCACTTGGACTCAAAAGTTATCACAAGAACCAACACAAAGGGTCTAAGATTCATTGTTCAGCCACCTAACCCTTGGACTACATTGGCTTTCCATCTCACAGTTCTTGAAAGATAGAGAGACTACTGGCTCCTGTCTTTGAACAGGCTGAATGCTTTCATTGCCATAACTGCTCCCACGGTTATTGCACGATGCCTGAATTCATGTATAGGAAATAGGAATGGCATCTTTCAAGCGATGTTGTAGTTTTATAGCCCTTTATGGATCTGATTGCAATGAGTGCCCTGGGAATACAGAATTCATACAACATTATTCAAGCAGGACAAGGACAATCGGATGAGAGGCTTAGATATAGTGGAAACAGGAAAAAAATGACTGAAGAAATGAAAAGAAACAAGCAACTTTGGCCAAGGTTCCTAGGAAGCTACTTGTCAGCGATATAAATAGTCTTCAGCTAATGTAGAAAGTTTGCTTTTTAGCTCTCTGTTCTGTTTCTATTTTCACTTCTCTCACACACTTTCTCTTAAGCTACACTGTTCCTTGAAGGTTTTGCCATTTTCATTTTTTCCATGATTTCCCGTGTATTAGATGCTGTGTTAGAAACTTGTCTCAGGAATATAATACTGTATCCTCACAACTCCCAAATCAATTATATTTTTAATGAGATTTCTTTTTTTTCCTTAAAAAAGGAAAAATAAAAATAAAGAATGCTTGAAATTGCATGTATCCTGGCTTTTCCTGATAAGAATGGTGAGCTCTTTGGGCATAAGAAGTCATCTGACAAGGAGGGTCACTCTAGCCTGTCACTCTTTTGTGGGAGGGATTCAAACACACACCATAACTTTTGGATTGCACTCTGTTGCTCTCTTAAGCACCATAAACAAACTACAATTCCCTGGATTGTTGCTAACCACCCTTAAACTACAATTCCCAGGATTGTTGTTAAACACCTTAAACCACAATTCCCAGGATTGTTGTTAAGATTCCTTAACAAACTACATTTCTTAGGGGGCGCCATTTTCTGGTTTGCCTCAGGTAGCAGAATATCCTGGGCTGGCTCTGCCTAGGGCAATGTATCCACTTTTAAAAAAGAAACAGGCATTTTGCAGTTAGTGATAACAAAATGTATTGAAAAATATAGGGTGAATGAATGATTAATGGGACAAGGTGTAAACACCACACAAACAAATCAGGATGTATGTCCCCCTCATTTGTAGAACCAATTGGTGAAAATGTTCTGGGAGGCCTGTAAACGGCATCTTGGTAGTCAAGATAACCCTGGGACTAATTGTTATTTGCTGCAAGAAGGAGCTCATATATGTTTATCTGCTTTGAAGTCTTGAAGCCTTAGTTCTGGTTCAGTTAGTTGGGAAAGGAGAGGCTTCTCAATGCTGTCAGCTACTCCCTTATCTGAGAGATGGATGAGGCAGCCTCTTAGCCAGGGGTGAGTTAATTGGGCTAGCGATGCCAGTTTATGTACCGGTAGCTTGCTTTACATTTAAGTAATGCTTAACCTAGTAGCACCTCATGGACATGTCATGGTGACTGCTTGCTGCTTTGGTTTCTCTCCAGAGTCTGTAGTGGCAGCAAAGCTTTTGCTGGTTGTGTTGTAAGTTTACTCTTTTAAAAATAAAAATAAAGCACTACAACTGACCATTCTGAAGTTTTTGACATCTTTCTTCAGTATCCCTGCACCAAAACATTCACACATGTCCTCCTTTGGGCTTATGGATCAGGACATCAGCCTGCAAACAATTCAGAACAAATGCTCACTAGAGAATCGCCATAGGAGGCATTCAGATATGGGGATTATTGCTAGTGCTTCTGTCCCACTTTCTAAATTCCTTTTAAACTGCATAACCGATTGTGTTATGGAATCAGGGCTGTCTTACCCATAGGTGCTAGGGGTGTGGGGCACCCGGGTGCCGGGCTCTCAGGGGCACCAGGCCGAGAGTCCAGGGCCTGAGAGTTGAGTCCGAGGAAGAGCCCGCCCATTGGTCAGAGTGCCCTGGTGGGCTCTTCTGCTGCAGGCGGCTCTGCACCACAAGTTCGGGTGGGACCGAGCCAGTGAGATGCTGAGGTGGCCATCCGGCTCCGCCCTCCTGCGCACCTGGGACTGGGAAACTGGGGGGGGGGGCGCCGGGCAGATCTTTGCACCCTGGCGCCGCATATACCGGTACTTAAGACAGCCCTTTATGGAATTGTAGTTTTTTGATTGGTATAGCACTATGTTGTGCTGAATTTCCTTCACACCAGTAAATGTGGTGTAACACAACAGCAGATGTCACTGGGCATGTCACCATCTTTAGTGCAGATGCGTGCTTCTGTTTTCCCATGATTCACCAATGAAAACAGTGGGAAAGTACTGTATGCTGATTACTGCACCAAATTTCATCACATTGTATGATGTATGAAAACTACAGGAAAATTACAGTGAAGAACTCATATGACTTTCCTGATTAACAGGGATGCAGACAGATCCCCACCCCAAGCAATTAACACAGAAACGAGCACTTAACAACCACTAGCTTTGCTGAAGTGGCTTTCATGCCATGTGAAAGATCACAGAAAACGCAGAAATTATCAAGTGAGGAAATGTCAGGAAAATGGAATAAAGTGCTGCTTGAATGCAGCCAGAGTCTAACCTCCATGTAAACTTTGTGCAAGTCAACCAGGATGAATGCTGAATAAATACGTCATGTGGAGGATTCCATTGGCCTTAACCCCTTGCTGTCTACTCTGTTTGACAGCAAAGTCTGTAGGATCTCAGTCAGAGGCCTGTTTCATTACCTGCTTCTTAATCCTTTTTAAACTGGAGCTGCTGGGAACACACAAAGCATCTGCTCTGCCACTTGCTATAGCTGTAATAATTTTGGAGACTGACATCTCCCCCAATATGCCCCCTCTCTCTTTCCCTTTCTCTGTATCCGATAAGCATCTGGGGGAAAGGTAGGTTTTTCACAGCATTCATTTTTCTATCTTACAACATTATCTTTGCTAACCTCAGAAACAAACTATTTTTAAAGAACAAAAACCAGAACTTGAACACATTTTAGTATGAGTCATTGGCATTGCGTTGCTGGAAATATGATGACTGGATTGTTATCCTTGCTAAACATACCAAACTCTATTTACATCAGAATAGCTTCATACTAGTAGTCAGTTCTATTAACTGCAATTCCCAGACAGGGAGAACACAAGGATGATGTTTAGATTTAGAGCAGCAAATGTAAACAAAACAAACTAAAAATGCAGAATGACTGTATTTTTGACACAGTACCAAATAATAGAAAACAGGCCCCTTTGCAAATGGAGATTGATATCAGGTTCTCCAAGTGTCCCTATTTTCCATGTCTCTGATTTAGAGAAGCTGTCCTGGTTTCTGATTTGATCCTGGAATGTCCCGCTTTTCCTTAGGATGTCCCTACTTTCACTGGAGAAATATTGGAGGGTATGGAGTTATCTGATTCCCAAGCCTTCTGAAGGCAATCCTGTATTTTAAATTTTTTTAATGTTTTATTATGTTTTTATATATGTTGGAAGCTGCCCAGAGTGGCTGGGGCAACCCAGTAAGATGTGTGGGGTATAAATAGCAAAATTATCATTATGAAGTGGGACATCCCTATTTTCATGAAAGAAATGTTGAAGGGTATGTGATATATGCTGATGAGACCAAGAGATTTGGGGTTATAGTCATGACCTTCCATATCAAGTCCCAGTTAGGTTTATGTGAAGACTGTTCCAAAGTGCTCAGTAAACATAACCACCAGACCTGGATTAAAGCTTGCAGTGCATAAGCCCAAACAGTCAATAGCCATCATGGCAGCAGGATGTGAAATTGAAATGGAACAGCAACCTCATGGATTAGCAGTACACAAACAAAACTCAAACATGACATTCCATTGGTACCATTGCAGTCTCCATTTCTGCCTGTCAAGTTTAAAGATATGTAGCATCACCTTAACATATGCTACTTTAAATTCATTCCCCTAAAAATGTGTTATTCCCCAAGATGCAACCTCCAACACTCACTTAACATTCCGTTTGGTAACGTTTTTTGGCAAATATAGTGAGATGGTTCCCTATTACCATAATGCAACTCACAGAAATCTCTGGTTTGCTAGTTAACGTGTGTGTGTGTGTGTGTGTGTGTGTGTGTGTGTTGCACATGCATTTATATCATTCTCTCTTTTTCTATATGTGTAATGGTTCTAGGGGTTGCTCGTGCGTAAATCGACGCCACACCTGGCTAGGTTACCTGGGTGAACCCTTTCTGTCCGGACAGCCACTCACTCGTGGCTGTCTCAATCGCTGGCAGAAGCTCTTTGATGCCTAGTCGCCGCCTACTCTCCCTGCACGGAAGCCTTCTGCGCAGGGAGGGTGTGGGCAGCGGAGGACCCGTGCTCTCCCCGCTGGTCTCCGGCGAGGAGTCATGGAGCCACCTCGCCGATTCCCCCATCTGCCCCCCTTCTCCACTGGTGCTACGCTGAATTCCTTCCCCAGAAGATGGGCTGCTTCTCTCCCTCCCGGGACGCTCTCCGGAATCCCTCTGGAGCCCTCCCTCTCCCTCTGGCTCCGATGGCAGTTCCCTGACAATATGGTAGCGTTGTAGTCCATAGAAGTAAATAATATTAGTCCTTCCATCAGTCAAGAAAACTAGAACACCAGTAGAAGATTCAGAAGATACCAAGTTTATTTATGGCAATATAATATAATATAATATAATATAATATACATTCTTTTAAATCATGCAAAGGCTGTATTAAAAGGCTGTGAAGATAATCTAGAATAATCTAGAAGAGGATCAGTATGGGACGGGGAGGTAGCGTTTGCAAAGGTGAAAGGAGTAAAAATAAAAAAGAAATTTAGCAACATAGGAATAGTGCTGATGTATTAAATCTAAATGATAGCTTTACATAGTGGGAAGAGATAAGCAGAGTACATGTGCTGTGTCCCAGCTTCAACTCCTGCCACCTCCAGCTAAAGGACCAGGTAGCAGATGATGACAAAGATCTTAGATGCTGGAAAGCTACTGCCAATCCAAGTGGAAAATACTGCCCCAGGTGGACCAAGGATCCAGCTCAATAGAAGGTAGCTTCATATATAAAGGTCCAGGACCTAGCACAGGGATGAGATTGTGCTCTAACAAGGAAACGAAATGAATTGTTTCCTTTTCCAGGAAACATCGTTTCAACTTATTCAAAGAGAAACACTTATTTCTCATAGAGTTTGTTTAAGAAAATGTTCCCAGAGTAGTCTTCTCAGACTACTACAGTACACCTGTAGAAATCAAAGTCTAGCATAGTCTCCCCCAAGATGATGTTGTCCAGATTTCATTGGACTACAACTTCCATAATTCTTTACCATGCTGGCTGGCTGGAGCTGATGGGGTTTGTAGTCCAAATCATTTGGAGGGCACCAACTTATGGAAGGCTGGTCTAAGAGAAACCTCATGGATATGCACCAGATACGACTCTCCTGGTGGTGGGCAGTAGCCGCTGGTAGGATGGCGCGACTGGGATGCTGCTGCGCTCCAGGCTTCCTGGCACTGTGGGTTGCTGACACTTGCAAGAGGGAGAAGAGGAGAGGCAAGGCATGGGAAGCTTGGTGCAACACATGGCATCAGGAGCATCAGATTGGCTGTGCTGCCACATGCCACATTGCAATGAGCTCCCTATGTCTCACCCTGCTCCCTCTTAGTGACTTGCAGTCTTGGGAAACCAGGAGAGCAACAGAGCCCCACCTGTGCCATCTCACTGGCCACCGCTATATGGAATTTAAGGAGCAATGCTTTATACTACAAAGGGACTCAAATGTAACTCAGAAGTAGCTCATCCTCCAGGCCATCAAACAGGCCAAAGTACACCGTGTTTTGCCATCTGTGACCTGGCAGTACCAGAGCCTGAGTGGCGTCAAAACAGCTGTGTTATTGAAAGGCAAGCAGGACATGCAAGGGAATGTACTTAGACTTTTATTCATATAAATGCAATTGATTGTAGTCAACAACTTAAAGTAGGGAGTGATATCTGTAGAACAGCCTGAGCATCTGGCCTTGACATCTTCTGATTTCAAATTTCCATACATCACTTCCAATCTATTTTATACTGACATTTGGTTGGAGGATTGTCTGCTTCCAAAAGCTGGATGTTTGCCCACCTGGTGGCAAGAGAACTTTGTGGGGAGAGCCAGAAGAACAGCAGCTAGGCCTGCAAAGGGAAATATAGGGAGCATATGGTTTGGCAAAATTCCTGTACCTTGGACAGACTGAGACTTGTTCTGGGAGGATCCAGCATCTGTGGGCCTGAAACTGAACAGTATAGATATTTTTCAGCTTAGATTTTTCCATTAACACATTAGAAAAGCTCTCACTAATGAATGGCCCAGTCTGCTTAATGAGTTCCCTGTCCCCACCCTTCAACTTCATATTTGTCTTCTCCCAGACAAGACATGGAAGCATTTTTAATAAGAAACTATCAAGGAAGTGTTGCATTTACATCCATAGATAAGTCCTATTTATCTATATATTATGTAATAACAACTTAGACATTGCAAAAAAAAGAAAAAAAGCGTCACCAGAAATGAAAAGAAAAGAGGGTAGATTTGTGAGATTTTTGCATATGCTAATTTATATGTAGAAATGCAAATTTAGAAATAATCAATATTTTAATTATGCCAGACATAGTGGAGAAGACTGTGTGTCTGCTCAATCTGCTGTTCAGGTGCTCCTCCACATGCAGCTGCTGGGTGACCTTGGGCCAGTCACACTTCTCTGAAGTATCTCAGCCCCACTGACCTCACAGAGTGTTTGTTGTGGGGGAGGAAGGGAAAGGAGAATGTTAGCCGCTTTGAGACTCCTTAAAGGGACTGAAAGGTGGGGTATCAAATCCAAACTCTTCTTCTCCTCCTCCTCCCTTTTATTATAGTTATTTACATTGAAATTGGATTTGACCTTCAATTAGATGATGCCTTCAAATAAAAAACTACCTTATGAGATCTCTTCAAAAGAGACAAAATGCTTTTGTACACATATCAATTAGTGTAAAGGCACAACTAGATGTGATGCTGAAGTTCTGTGAACAAGAAGACTTCCCACCAACTTTCAGAAAGGCAATAGTAGCTACATGGGTCCAAACAGGATCGCAACAGATAATGGGAGATAGGTGTGGTGGTCAACCCTTTCTTTCTGTCCTGTTTTCCCTATTAAAATTGCCTCTCCCAAAGCTGCTATTTGCCTTATGGGGGGAAATCGTGCCATCATCACCCCAAGCCTGTCCTTCACTTAAAAAGCAAACAAGAGATCTTTATTACCCATCTCCCATGTGACATTTAGTATGGCCTTAACGTGGCATTTTCTTTAATGCTGGCATTTTGTGAACCAGATTGTTTAGTGAGAGCAATGTAACCCTCTACTGGAGTGCTAAATTATCCCTAGGAGACCTAAGTTCAAATCAAAAATTGCCCTTAATGTTGCTGGTTATCTGTTAGCAGACCATTAGTCTCGGGATGAAGACATGCCCTACATTCCAAGTGTGGTGAAAATAGTATTGACGCAGATTCTCTGCCTTGAAAAACAAATGCCTCAGAATGTGGTGTATGTGTATTTAAACCACTCCTACCATATTTTAGGTCTGTTTTCATCCAAACAGGCCTACAGTACAAAATAGGGATCAGAACTTCCTATATTGGAAAGAGATGGTGTGGAAGATAACAATAGTAAATATACTGCATATGAATATTTATGAATTATTATCAACACTCCATTAGGTTTTTAAAAGGTGAACTAGATCCATAATCATTCAGATCAAACATAACTGAGTTGAGGGGAAATTATTTTTTAAAAGTACATATAATGATGTTCTAATGACTGCTGTGTCAACCAAACTGGAAACAGAATATCAACAACATTGTCCATTCTGATACACGGCCATTAAGATGTGTTTTGTGTCTCTCTGTGTATGACACAATTCAGGCACATAGGCTGCAGTTCTGTTCACTCTGACCTAGGAGTAAATCCCACTCAATTTAATAGGACTTACTTCCAAGTAGTCATTCACAGACTCATTCTGCTGAGCTGCTTGCCTGGGAGTCAGCTCCATTGAACACAGTGGGGTTTACTTCTGTTCATGTGTGTGCACAGCACTTTCCTGCTGCTTAATCTGAATTCACCTCAAGACAACCCGAGCATTCATTGCACAAAGCTTGTGAGCATGTTGAATGAGAACTGCCATGTATTGAGCATTCATTCCTATTTGTTTCTAGAGATATTAGAGGATGACACTTCTCAGTGCATTTTCCCGACAGTTTCTGCATCATAAAGTTCAATTTTTGGAGGAAGCAGGATTATTTTCCAAGTTTAATTTGTGCAGCCAGAATTTGCTGGCAAGTGATGGAATCTTGGCCAAAAACAGGGACTGTCCAAAAGTGCCATGGCTCATTGTAGCCCTTCTTCTACACCTTCAAAAGAAAGACAGGGAGATAGAAAACACTGGACATTACATATAATTTTAGATTAAATAATATGATTTGAGTAACTTTATTTGGCTAGGATAACTTAACTTTCTGAGATATCAGCTGACACCTTCATTTTGTCTCTATAAACTTATTCATGAGTATGTATTCATCACCACTCAACCATTGGCAGTTGGATGTTGGGGTTAGTAAATTAAGACTGGCACAGTTAGTACACAGTATATTCTCCAAATGCAAACTCACAAAAGCACTATAGTCTCATTAGAGAGGGTCATGTTGCTGCCACCTGTCTGATGACAAGAAGGGGTTTAATCTATAATGGATAAGTAAGTTCTTGTAGACTCTCAGTCCCAATGCTATTTCTCATGGCTGCATGTCATCTATTTTATGTGAGCTTCTGATCCATTCTGACAAGATCTTATATATGTTGCCCATAAAGGTCAAAGCTGCTTCTCGCTGACAAATGAAAATATTGGTGTTTAGAAAAATGACACCCATAATAGGTTAATCTAATCTTTATCAGCCGAGTTTGATAGAATGTTCTCAAGAAATGACTGGGGATATTCATAGGAAGCACCACCAGGTTTCTGAAAAGCCTGGATCAAGTTTCTCTTTTTAAGGCAATAAAGTTAATCAATGCAATGTCTGAAAAAAATATTGCAGGATCAAGGTGAATGGCAAGTTTTTAGAGTGAGGGTTTTATTTTAAATTAGTCTATCCAAGTCTTTGCAAAACTGAGCCCTCATCAGTCAGGCTTTTCAGAACATCAGTTTTATATCTGTTGCTTGATAAAATAAATAAATTGAGATGGATATTTTCATATACACTGGAAAACTTAGTCAAGTTTACAATAGCCCTTCAGAAATCTGTAGAGCATAGTTTTACCAGCCTGGATAGCTCAGTTGGTTGGAGAATGGTGTTGACAATGCCAAGGTTGCAGGTTTGATCCCCATATGGGACAGCTGCATTGTTGGGGGTTGGACTAGATGACCCTTAGGTCCCTTCTAAGTGATGACACATGTAGTGCTTGACAAATCATGGTAATGAACTTGGTGAAACATCTAACACAAACTGGTGGAGGTGATTTGAGGTGCATCAAAATGCAATGACTATCAACTTGAACTGAGCTGCAACCACCTCCTGCATTTAAGTCATTCTAGTTCTGGACAATGAAATGCAAGGCATTGTACTCAACTTCAACCTACAGGCCAATCTACTGACACCCATCTGGACCCTCTTAGCTTTCATTCTCAAACACAGGTGGCTTTCTTCTGCTCAGACCCCTGACATAAAGTTACAGCATCACAGGATAGCCAGAAATCAGAATCTGGTTGCAAATTATTTAGGGGAAAAAATATGTCTAAATGACAGATGGGAAGTAGGCTTGTTATCCATGAAGATTTCTGTTAAAAAAGCAACACCTATAAAATTGTTATGCCCAGTTTAATTTGAAAATTGAGTCTTTATAGCATGCCGCACAGTCATGTTTCTTGAAAAAGACAAGCAATGAGAAATTGTCCTCCTCTGCCTTCCTTCTGTCATCACATTTCAACTTGATTTTGAGTAAAACAGTAAAATTATTTGATGAAATATTATACATTATAGAGGGTGCTGGGAAAATGTTGAAAATAAACTATGCATCATCTCTTTTAGGACTGGAGGTTGTGATATCCATAATTTTACATCTAACTGCAATTCATAAACATTTAAGAAGAAACAAAATATGGGGGCCAATTGAACAACACAAACTGACATCATTTATTGCCATACATAAACATATGTCAGCAGTTCAGTTCTGAAATTACCTCCATGGCTGTGGAAATGCAGTTCCAGAGAATACGCACACATACAAACACACATGGCCCAAATGGATCTGAATACAGACACTGAGTTACACATGACAGCCACTTTATTGCAAGCTGTCTCAAAGCATCTGATTATTTAAATCCAGTCCAAGGGTATAGTGGCAGTAGGGAAACCAACTGTATCAGCAATTTTTATTTGGGGGGCAGTATATTCACTCTCATTCTAAGAGAATTCTGCAGGAATACACCTTTAGGGTCATGAACATTATAGCAGGAGTGAAGGAGAGGGTTCTGTGGCTCATAGGAAAAAACAAAAATCAGCAATATTGCCATTGCAGTAGCTTACTCCAAAACCTAGTGGTTCAGCATCTCACAGATGCCATTTTGTATTGTATTGTAATCTGCGTTTTAATAAAGCGAAGTGACACACCACCAACTTCAGGCAATTTCAACCCCATCTTCTCTCCTCTTTTACTGGCTTGAGAATTCAGTTCTTTCTTCATCAAACAAAGTGTCTAGATTCCAGCTGCTTTTTTTAAAAAAAGAAGCCGCAATATATCCATATGGCAGTAACAATGGCACTCTGAGGGGGTTTAGGACTGCAAGTTCCTTCCTTTGTCTCCCAGGCATTATAATAAAACTAGAAGCTGAACTGGACTCCGTTCAGCAAGAAAAAAACAGCAGTGAGAAAGTATGGATACCCAGCTGTGGGGAAAATTAAGCAATGAATTGAAATAATGGTAGAAAATTACTCCAAATGAGCCTTGATCACAGCCACAAAGCTGAGAATCCCGAGCGCCATATTTGCATTCTCATGAATGTACATTAACGTATTGTTGTGTACCCAGTCTTTAGTTGTGTATTAACTTTATCAGATTTAAGTGTTTGTGATACCTCACCAAGCATGAAATGTAGTTACTTGGTTGCACCTGTTCATAATAATCAGATTTCATATTCATGAAAGCAAAGAAATATGTTGAGCGACCATATGCATGAAGAGTGATCATTACAACAGACTTTTCTCACAGCTTCCCAAATGTTGTTCTGGGAATGATTCACAGGCTGTGAGGAAGCAAGCACTTATTAAAAAGCAGAAGACACTTTGCAAAAAATATGCCCAGGTGATTCTGATTCACTTAGTGAAGGTAATAAATTGCTGCCTTGTTTGCAGATGGGATGCCACCTCTGCACAGTAATTAGGGATTATGCCAGGTGGAATAGAACACTACTTAAGGTGAAAAGTTCATGTCAAATGACATGACAACTGTTCACTGATTTTGAAAGAGGAAGTGCCCCAGGGGAATGTACATACATACACTGCATGCTTTAAGAACCTGATCTTTACAAAGTCTGATCTGAACTTACTTGACCTGAGTTATTCAGCAGGGTTTGGGATTGTCCATTTTAACTCCTGCCTCACAAAACATATAGAATACATTTTGAAAATGAGTATTTTTTAGAGTAAACACATTTAGAAATGCATGTTCTGAGAGAAAACATGTTTAAAAGTACATATGCAAGCATGCATATAACTATGAATTTCTGTGAAGATTCTTTTTAAAAATTCAGATTAAAGCTGAAAAAGAGAGAACAGAATGAATTTGTAAGTGTATAAATGGACAGTGGAGGCTGAACTTGTGGCCATATACTAGGAAATAAAGAAATAAATGGAAAATGTTGATGGGTTGATCAGCACCATATCACACCCCACAAGTGTCCCAGAAAAAAATGTGACATGCTGTGTTGTTTTTTTATCACAAGGGAATGGCAGCCATTGTGGCTGCTGTGATCTTGCACTATCCCCCCCACGAATAAAGGGATTTCACACACCATGCCCCAAAAAGTACTTTTGAGGGGAGAACCACAGCGTGAAATTGCTCAAGATCATGGGAACCAAAATGGCCACTCTGCTCTGCTAATAAAATAAATAAATGGGAAGATGGCATCTGGGAAGATGACATCCTGGATGTGGGCTTCAAAGTGTTGGAGAGAATGCCATATTTATTCCCATTTCTTTATCAACCCCAGTCCCTTTGCCACTGTGGAGATCTAAATGGGTAAATATCTCACAATGGCATGAAGATCAAGGGGTATTCAAAATCAGAGCCATTTGAAAGATGTGCCAATGTTTTAGTGGTTAAAGTGCTGGACTAGGACATGGGAGTTCAAATTGCCACTCAGCCATGAAGGTCACTGGGTGACCCTGGCCAAGCTACTCTCAGACTAACATATCTCACAGGGTTGTTGTGGGGATTAAATGAGGAGGAGAACCATGTCCACCATCTTGAGCTCTGTGGATAAAAGGTGGCACATTAATGCAATAAATAAAATAAATATGTTCTTCCCAACAGCTTTACACCAGCTTTTTCAATAGCATTAACATTAATGAAACCTTCAAAGACACTGGATTCTAGCCTGCTTTTCATCTCGCTGTGGGTATCTCAGGTGAGAATACAGGCTTTGAGAACGGTTAAAATTGGCTGCACCACCCCCAGCACCCCAACTTCTCCACCATTCTTGTGGGTTTGAAATAGTAAAACTTCAATATTAAAAAAAAAAAAAAACCAAACATTTCCAGTGACTGCAGTGCTCTACTTCTGTCATGGGAAAGTCCTGTTTGTCTGAAAAGCTATTAATGCGGTGTCATATTTTAATTATGTACGATTTGTGCAACATGATTCCGTAGTTCAAACTCAAAAATCATTAACCTGCATAATGGAGAAAATGTCACCAGAGTATACATGAGTGAAAGCAAACATGTCCGGATTTCTCAGGAAACTGCTAATTCTTTTTGATAAGGTTTTAGGATATAATAAGTAGCTAGGATTGGAAGTCAAGATGTGGTATCTGCTGCTTTGCTTGCAGAGCCGAGTCACAAAACCACTGTAAATGGAAGTTATAAATAAAGTTACCTTATTTATAGCAATGTACAACACATCTCCTTGAAAGTGTTTTTTTACTGTGCGACACTGGTGAGAGCCAGTTCAAGTTACTGAAGTGCCATGATAGATGTTTGCGAGTAATAAAACCCCTGCATCCAGTCACGCTTCCGTTACGTGGCTCTGCTTGGGAGCTGACCTGGCAGGAGAGCAGAGTAGCAGCGGTCCTGTGTCCGTGTGAGATGAGGGATAAATCAAGTCCAGAGACAGTTCGGTTCTTATCTCTAGAAGCGTTTATTTACAAGGCAATAAATCCGTCAGAAACTTCCGACATCTCTCCATGCTTTTTCCAAAAGCACACACGCAGCTTCTGGGCTGAGCTGCTGCTCAGTCGGAATCGAAAGCAAGTCTGAAAGCAAAAACACGCTGTGACTCACTTCTCTGCGACAAGCTCCTCCTCCTCCTCCCAGATACAGGACACCGCGGAGTTTTGACCCTGTCAGTTCCAAACTCCACACCCCCTCTTGTCCTGCATCTGGGGACAGTAGCCATCAATGCTTTCCCCATACACAGACCCTCACAGAACTCCTCGTGCTTCTGGAAGGTTAATGGTTTTGTGAAACCATCAGCGAGGTTCTTGGTTGAGGGACAGTATTTCAGAGCAACTAGCCCCTCATGAACGCTCTGACATACATTCCGGAACCGTATGTCCAAATGTTTGGTCCTCGCCTTGAATTGCCCTGTCTCAGCTAATTTGAGGCATGGTTGATTGTCTTCATGCACCACAACGGGCAGACAATCCTCTCCACAGATTTCCTCGACCAAACACACATAGAACTCCAGTTCTCTGCAAACCTCTGATAGCGCACTGAACTCAGCTTCAGTAGATGAAAGCGCTATGAGACTTTGCTTCCGGGACCTCCACCCAATCACTGAGTCCCCAAACTTCACCACTAGGCCTGACACTGATTTGCGGTCCTCAAGGTTAGCCCAATCCGAATCCACCCAGGCGGTCAGCTTGACATCGCCCTCAGCTGACATCTTGAGGCAAAAGTCTTTGGTATCTTGCAGGTAACGTAGCACCCGCTTAACACCATTCCAGGCCTGCACACTAGGACTTGAAGCCTCTCTACTGAGCAGATTGACAGCGAACGCTATGTCTGGTCTGCTCCACTGTGACAGGTACAACAGACTACCCAGAGCTGACTGAAAGAGTTCAGTGTTTTCGAACACCACGCGTTCTACTTGCTGACACTCCTTCACGTACCCAGTCTCCATGGGTGATCTGGCACCTGCACAATCAGACATCCTGAACTTCTCAAGCAACTGTTCAATCTTACCTTTCTGGCGAAGCAAAAAGCTTCCATCACTTGCTCTTGTGATCTCTACGCCTAGATAGGACTTGACATCTCCAAGTTGCTTCAGCTTGAACCGCTTACCAAGCTCCTTAGCAAACTTCTCTACCTGTTCACCTGTCCGTGCCATGAGCAAGATATCATCAACAAACACCTGAGCCACTTGCTGTTGCAAGCCTGAATCTCTAATGTAAAGACAACTGTCTGCAAGAGATCTCTTAAAACCTAGCTCTTCTAAGGCTTCATGTAGGCACATATTCCAATTCCTGGCAGATTGGCGTAATCCATAGATGGATTTGTGCAATCGCCACACGACGCCTGGCTCACTGACTTCAAACCCTGGAGGAGGAAGCATGTACAACTCCTCCTGGAGATCTGAGTTCAGGTAGGCGACATCTACATCAAAATGGTTCACCTTCCAACCTCTCTGTGCTGCTACCGCCAAAAGCGTTCTCAAAGTCTCCGCCCTTGAGGTCGGCGAATAAACCTCTGTGAAGTGGACACCCCTTCTCTGTGTGAATCCACGGGCCACTAACCTCGCTTTGTACTGAGGTTCTCCTGCTTCTGTGGGTTTAAGTCGGTAAACCCATCTGCAGCCTACAGCTTGCTGGTTAGCCGGCAGCTGTGTCAGTGAGAACACTCCAAGAGACTCCATTGAGTTCATCTCCTTCTGCATCGCCTCATGCCATTTGCTGGCTTCTTCCCGAGGCAACTTCTGAACATCCTCAAAGGATTCAGGTTCACATCTAGCCACACCAACCCAGACACTCGTGGCTTCATACCTTTCAGGTGGCTTTCCCTTGGTTGATCTTGCTGACCTCCTCAGCGTGAATTCTGGAACTGCGCCTGATTCACCTGGATCAACCCTACTATCCTCTGTGTCAGAAACATCCCCCTCTGACCTGCTGCGCCGTTTAGGGCGAACAGCTGGTTCTGCTGGCGAGGATGGTTCACTCCTTAGCTCAGACTTGACAGAGACCTGTGGAGGGGTCCTGGGACTCCCTTTTGGAGAGATACGGAGCCTCTCCCTTGGAGATCCCGGCTCTGGACTCTGTGGCTGTGGACTGTGCACATCAGCAACAGGTTCAGCCTCACCCTCCTCCTCTTCCTCATCTGAGTCTACCAGAACATCCGGATTCCCGTGAAGACGCTTCCACCCACTCTGCTCGCAAAACTCAGCACTGCCGCTAATAAGCAGCTTGGACTGGTTGCCAGTTGGGTATGCAAAGCGCCACGCCTTTGAACCCGGCTCATAGCCTACAAAGATCATCTTCCTAGACCTTGGCTCACCCTTTCTGCGCATGGCCTTTGGAATGAGAACCCAAGCCGTAGACCCAAAAGTGCGCAGAAAACCCACTTTAGGCTGCTTCCGGTGAAGCAGAAAGTACGGTGTGTCTCCTACACTGGAATTGAACACCCTGTTCTGCAGGAAACATGCTGTTTTATAACTCTCAGCCCAAAAACGCTGTGGCAAACCCGAGTCTGCCAACATAGCATTCGCTGATTCCTGTAGCGTGCGAAATTTTCTCTCTGCAACCCCATTCTGTTGCGGAGAGTGGGGAGCCGTCAGTCGATGACTGATACCCTTCTGCCTGAAGAACGATTGCAGCGCAGAACCTGTGAACTCCCCCCCCCCGATCAGATTGAAAGGAAATCACCTTGGTAGAGAACCGTAGCTCTACCGCTGTGATCCAATCCCTGATCAGTGCAGCTGCCTCTGACTTCTGTTGCAGCGCAAAAACCCAAGAATGTTTAGAAGCAAAACCCATTTAGATCCAGCTAAAGAAGGTGTCGGCATGGGGCCCGACAAATCTGCATGGACAAGTTCAAAGGGTTTACTGGTTCTCCTCTCAGACCTGGGGTATGTGCATGTTGTGACCTTTGATTGCTTACAGGCTTGACAATCTAGGTATTTGTCACATGCTTTGAACCTACACCCAATGGTGTTGCCTGTGGCTTTCCTCAAATATGACCACCCTACGTGCCCAAATCTCCTGTGCCATAAGTGTATGCAATCATGGTGTGGTGGGACATTAGCACACTGCCCTTGGGCGTCTTCAATGGACTCTCCACTAGCCCCATTTTCCACCAGCCCCATTTCCCCACCAGCCCCATCTTCAATGGGCATCTCCACCAGAAAGAGCGTGCCTTTTCTCTCGACACTGTAGATCTTCCTCCCATCCCTGTAGAAGGAACACAAATTGTTAGAGAACAAAACATCGAACCCATCAGCCATAAAAGCTGGCACACTTAAAAGAGAGTGGGCAAGCTCTGGAACCACATAAGCTTGCACCCAATGATCTATGAACGAACAGTAAAGGAACCCAGATTCAGTCAGTGGTCTTTGAGACCCATCTGCTAAGGTGACATAGCGTCCAGTTTTAACTGTCTTGCAGTTCCTCAGGAGCCCTTTAGAGGTCACTAGACAATGCGAAGCTCCCGAATCGACCACGAGAGATAAAGAGTGTCTCTGGCTGCTTTCCAAAGATGCCGTGGCGTTTCTCGCACTCCCATCGGTTGCCATGGCCACAGCCTCTCCCCGACTGAGGCTTTTGCCTTTTCTCAGAGACGCCATCGCAGCTGTGAGGTGATAAGACGCCTTGTCTTTGTTTTTCTCCTGGCCTGCTGCTTTCCCACGTCTTTGCTGGGAACCGGCCCTGGGAACCTGCTTTGTTGACATTCCACGCCGGCCGGTGTCCTTGACAGCCCGGGCCTCTAGCGGATGCTTCCCAGCGCTGTTGGACGTCGTCTCAAAGCACAAACAACTTTCAGAGCCTTTGGCTTTCTCAGAGCTCTTGGAATGGCCTGCCCCCCCACTCCTTCTTGGGGTGCAGCCTGTGCCCTCTTTCACAGCTCTCAGCCTCTCTCCAGCACACAGACGTGTTGAAGCATTGCAACAGCCTTCCAACACAGTCCCAGCCCCTTCTGGGCTTGGTGCTGCCTCTGGGCATCCTCTAGCCCCCTCTGGTCTGGCTCCCACTGCGGCCTGACATGCCGTCTTCAGTGTCTGCCACGCGACCCAGGGCTTGCTCCCTTGGCCCTCGGCTTCCTCCCGGCCCTTGGCTCCTGCTGAGCTTTCGCACAGACTCCTCAGCACCTGCCAAGCGGCCTGAGCCGATTTAACGCCCTCCAGGTGGGGCAACAGCAAAGCGTCCACACTTGCTTTCAACAGGCAGAGCTCTCTCTGCTCTCTCTCACTCAGCAGAGCAGTAGCATGCATGGGTGGGGCCGGCTCCTTCTGGACTGGACTCCAGAGCCCTGTGGCCACAAACCACCCCCTTGCTCTTCTTGACCAGGCCTCCCAGTTGGCCCCATTCAGTCTCTCACCGGGGTAGCTCTCTTGGCTCTGCTGTGCCTGTGCAGCAGCCATCTCCTCCCCCCGGGGCTTCAGCGTACTCACAAGTTTGCCAGCAAGCTGGACTCTCGAAGCAGCCGTTCCTCTTGGCTCCTGGCTCCGCTCTCCGGCATCTCCCGGCAGGAGATCACAGCAACTCACCGCTGGCAGCCTTCTCCCTTCTCACACTTGTCAGGAAACACGTACCCCCATAACCTTTGCGAGTAATAAAACCCCTGCGTCCAGTCACGCTTCCGTTACGTGGCTCTGCTTGGGAGCTGACCTGGCAGGAGAGCAGAGTAGCAGCGGTCCTGTGTCCGTGTGAGATGAGGGATAAATCAAGTCCAGAGACAGTTCGGTTCTTATCTCTAGAAGCGTTTATTTACAAGGCAATAAATCCGTCAGAAACTTCCGACATCTCTCCATGCTTTTTCCAAAAGCACACACGCAGCTTCTGGGCTGAGCTGCTGCTCAGTCGGAATCGAAAGCAAGTCTGAAAGCAAAAACACGCTGTGACTCACTTCTCTGCGACAAGCTCCTCCTCCTCCTCCCAGATACAGGACACCGCGGAGTTTTGACCCTGTCAGTTCCAAACTCCACAAGATGCTTCCCTGTGGCTTCATCCCAGGTTGGAGAAGAACAAATAATATGAGGGCTAATTCAGCTTCCATTGACTTTCTGTTTTGCTTTTTACGGAGTACACCATCTAAAACTGATCTCGAGTTTTGCTAATAAAAACATTTCCGCATTTCTCTTTACTGCTGTTCTCTGCTGCAAGGAATACTGGCACCAGTGAGGTCTGAGTGAAGACACTGCTTGCATGGGGGAATGGGGGGGACGCTGAAGATATCTGAAGAAGTGTGCATGCACACGAAAGCTCATACCAAGAACTAACTTAGTTGGTCTTTAAGGTGCTACTGGAAAGAAAAAAAATTTTTTGTTTAGATCTGGAAGGTTATGATAATAGATTTGAGTGGCATACATATTTGTGGTATGAAAAAACAAAGGTGCATAAGGGCTTCTTGAATCATATTGTTAGAAAATCACTATGCTCTAATAACTAATGCGGCCAGAAATTTTGAACAGGCAGTAGGAAACTACATGGAGCCTACCCAGGAACTAAAACAGGAGTGTGCTATGACAGCACAGATGAGAGAAGAGGATACTGCTGAATCCTGGGTGCCAGAAATGGAGGGAGTTGCGGCCCTGCAGGATCATGAGCCTTTGGATTTGATAAATGAATTTGGAAAAAACCAGATTTGGAAAGATAAAGTTTGGTTTGGTTTGGAAATGGGGGGTTGGACTGACCCTCCCATGCAGGGATGTTTGGACTTTCTGAGTCTGGTAATGGGCCGTCAGATGTTTGGAGCTGTGGGGGCTCTTAATTTTGGAGGGAATCTGAAAGAGGGGTTTAAATATCACATGGAGTTTAGTCTGGACTATGGAAATGGGGCTGATCTGCTGAAAAGGGTCAAAAACATTACTAAGCTGGAGTTCCCACGAGTGAAAGGGAAATATGAAGAAGAGTCGCGGAAGGGACATGGAAGAGACTTGAGGGCCTCGGATATAAGGATACCAGGTTAATGCGCTAGATTAATGGGACAAAAAGGACTGACAAAATCTGGGACCAGGAGGAAGGGACGCTGGATGAAGATTGGATTGTTTTACTTTTTTTTCTTTTATCATTAGGACTGTTTTAAAATAATTGATGAATGTTAGAAAAATGTTGAAATGGAACTACTTGGTTCTAGTAAAAATGTTTAAAGAATTAGGTTAATGATATGGTTATGAGAAGTTGGTAAAAATAAGATTTAAGTTTTAAGTTTTAAGGTTTGCTATAAGACAAGATGAAAATAGATTAAGATAATGTAAGGACAAAATATTATGAACTATGGAAAGGATTTGCTGTGATAATTATTAACCAGGATACAAGAAAGGGGAGGAGGAGGAGGTCAAAGAAAGAAGGTAAGGAAAGTTAAAAATTTGAGAATGATGGATGTATTTTTTCTTTCTATTTTTCTGTTTTGTCTTTTTTTCTGTTTTGTCTTTTTTATAATTTTAAAAAATCTTTAATAAATATTATTTTTAAAAAAGAAAGAAAATCACTATGCTCTATATGGGGAAAGTATAGAAATCTATTAGAAAACAAGACCCCGTGGTGGATATCACCACTAGAAGTGTTCTCAGTTAAAAAAATTAAATATGGAAAAAGAATGGATAACATATAGAGAGTTGTTGATGGAGGAGGGAAATTAGCTGAAACTGAAGAAATGTGAGAATATAAGACATTAAAAATGATATTTTTAAAATGGATAAAGGAGTGGGGTTTAGGAATGAATTATCAAGATTACAAAAAGATCTGTTGGAAATGAATGAAAAGGTTCTGTCAAAAGTATATAAAATGTTGCTGGAATGGGAGACAAAAGATGAAGAAGTAAAATCAGTAATGATACACTGGGCAAAAGATGTGGGTCATAATATACAGTTTGATTCATGGGAAAAGTTGTGGAAAGTGGATCTATGATTTACTGCTTGCTGTTTGTTAAAAGAGAATTATATGAAAATGATGTACTTAACTCCTACAAGAATTGCAAAAAAAATGTTTTTAAAAAGGTCTGATTTATGTAAAGAGAATGAGGGTATATTTTATCATACATGGTGGACCTGTGAATCAGCAAAGGCCTTCTGGGAAATTATTTACAATGAGCTTTAAAATATCTTTTGTTTAAAAAACCCAGAGGCTTTTCTATTAGGTATAATAGGAGAAGAAATACCGAAGGAGAAAAAGGTCCTATTTATGTATGTGATGACAGCGGCAAGAATGTTATATGCCATGGGATGGAAGGAGAGAAGAACCCCATAGAAAGACGAATGGATATTGAAACTGATGGACTATGCTGAAATGGCAAAATTGACCGGGAAGATTAGACACCAAGAGGACAATAAATTTAGAAATGAATAGATTAACTTTATAGAATATATGAAGGAGAACTGTAAACATTTAAAAACGTTAGCAGGATTGGATTAGCACTTGTAATATCATTTGATAGAGGGTATTGGAAAAGGAGATTTAATAGATTGGATAAAAGTATTTAGTCGCATAAAAAAGAGAAGAGACAATTATTAGAAACCGGGGAGGGGGGGAGTCCGGGAGTTGGAAGAACCCCTATAAAGAAACTGAATTTGTTTATACATTAATGCCAATAATACTGTATGTTAAAAAAATTAAAATAAAATATATAGAATTAAATAAATAAATAAACCATATATCCTAAAGACACCATAGACTCTGCTGTGCCTCATTGTCCCAAATGGGAACATAGACCTTGGTAAGGATGCCTGGAACCCCAAGAATCTCATACCACTTGTGGAGATTGGGGTGACCTGTAACAATATGTATAGATCAGATGGGGTCTATGTAGCATTTTTCTTTTCAGATCCCTTGACAGTGGATGATTTCTTTTCTTCCTTGCCTCCCTTTTTCTTTTTGACACAGTTTCAGAAAATTGATTTGGAATGTTTTCTGTCTAACACATGATCTTACACTGAAGCCTTGTACTCCTTAGCTTATTAGAAGCAGCAAGTATTTAGTGAAAATCTGAGACAGTTTTTGGTAGATTAATTATAACATGCCATTTCAATTCTCTGACATTATAGTTTGCTTGAAGGTGGGTATTCACACCAAGGGAGAAAAAATTAGATACCACAATATTACAACACCAACTCACCAACTCGTCTCTTTTGCGTCACTTTTAAAATAATGTGCTATTAAAATCATATGTAATTCAGATAAGCTTCAATAGCAAACTTTGGATTCAGATTTTTGTGGGACTAAAGTGTAAAGCAGGCCCTGTTAGATTTTTTTAAAACTTCCTATAGTTTCAGAAGGCCTGTCCTCTATGTCCTAGTTTATATCTCAAATTACCTTGTTCCTTTTCGGTATCTTCACTTGTATTTTTGTAGGATATTACATGCAACTGAATGTCTGAAGCAACCCTTGGGCAGAGAGCCAATTCTCCACACACACACACACACACACACACACAACTAAATGGAGGAAATGAAAACTCCATGGATGCTCCTACTACTTGGTGATGTTTTCATGGATCATTTTAAACCACATTCTCAACATATTATGAGTGGAGAACCTTGTTTTCTCTGAATAGTCATTGTCCCATGGGAAAGGACAGTTGGGATCTGTGTGCAATGGTGGGTGGAACAAGGTCCAATGATGGGCAGAGACACTCGTTTTCTTTTTCTATCACCACTTCTTCTCAGCATCACTTTTCAGCCATTTTTCAGACTGTCCATCTAGGCTTCATCTCTATGTTCACTTCATCTGTATGGTCACTTCATCTCTATGGTTAGATTGCTCACCCCCCCTAACCAGAGTCATCCTTCCATATAAGGAGAAGCTGTAGGCAGGGGAAACAGCAGCAGTTGAGCATCAATGGATTATGTGTGTGGAAGGGATTCAGGAAGAAGCAATATCTCTGAGCAAAGAGGGGGAGGTAGTGGTGGGGCAGTTGTGGAGGGAGGGCTGTCATGAGGAAGTAGCAAATGACTGAGTGACAGCAACTGTGGTGAGGAGAGGCAGTGAAAAAGTGGCTATTCCCCACCCTGAGTGGGTACGGAGAGGGAAGCAGGTATAATGCTCCAGGAAAATGGCTGATGGGCTAAGGTTCTAGTTACAGGAGTTATAAGCCTTTGCCAAAGTACTCAACAATGAGGTCAGGGTTACAGATGCAGCACAGTCCAAACAAGCCAAGGGTCAAACACAAAGAATCAGTTGAGGTCCAAACGTGAGTCAGAAACAGTTCAAGAACAAAATCACAGAAAGTCCTGCCAAGGTACAACACAGCAAGACAAGGAAACTAGTATCAGGAATGAGGAGCCAGAGATTAGTTTTGTTTCCAGCAACTGGAAGAATCAATAGTTCCTGGCCATTCCAGGGGTTCCCCATCATGTATCAACTCAGAGAGCTCCTCAAGAGAATTCTCTGCATTGGATTCAGGGGGGCCCTGTCTGTTCCTCAAAGCCATCTACCTGTGGGGTGACTGATTCACCCTCTGATCCATGGATTCAATCAATTCATCCATGAATTATTCATGCCAGAAATAGGCATGACACCAAGTGAGACTGGTGGAAAATTGGAAAAGCACCAGAGTGATGTTGTGATTCACATGAAATTTGGCTGAGAGCTATGTGCAGCCTGCAGACTGAGGGTTCTCTATCCAAGATCTGTATCTGTCTTTGACCCAGAGAAGTTTGCCTTATTTTTGCCCA
This sequence comes from Podarcis raffonei, assembly GCF_027172205.1. Lineage (NCBI taxonomy): Eukaryota > Metazoa > Chordata > Lepidosauria > Squamata > Lacertidae > Podarcis > Podarcis raffonei. The sequence continues at coordinate 53,884,385 of NC_070610.1, forward strand.
TAATAAAAGTATATTTAAAAATATTATTATTGGTTTGGATTTTTCAGATCACTAACATAACCCTCCCCACCAACCCCCCCATTAATAACCTTAATAATTCTAGTATTTCTTTCTAGAAATGCAATCTTGCCATTTCCCAGCTGCTATACATACCACCAAATTGGTTTTGACAATTTAAGATTAATATAAAATATAGGTTGCTAACACATGACAGAGCCCAAAGCTGGAGTGTTGGGAATATTTAACTCAAGCAGAAATTGCCCCAACAGCAAGACATCTGATTCTTCATGGATTCATGGAAACATCTGTCTTGGTGCTGTTGTTTACATCCCTTGAAGACAGAAGTCAAGCAAGTGACACAGGCTGTTTCATCACAGCAGAATGATCCGAGAATGGCTAAACAGGCAAGAGAGAACAGAAGGTTTGGGTGAAGTGTCTGATGCAGAAATGATAGTGTACATCTTGGAGATAAATTGGATAAAGGAGACAAGCTACTCTTGAAATAGGATATTACTTACATCATATAAGTTGCTATAGCAGTGGTGGCTGGGGTGGGGTGGAGACAAGCACCATTTCAAAAAGGAAAGTCAATAGAAAATCATAAACATTGACAAGGCAACACTACATTGCCACATGTCTGCAAGATCATTGCAATAAACTACTATGACCATAAGGATAGACAAAAGCTATGGAGCTAAATGCACATGATTAATGATAGCCTCTAGTTAGATTACCTTTTAAAAGTATGCAACAAATTTATGAGGGATAGGTCTTATTAATGGCAATTAAGCACAACAGCTTGATTAAACGTCAATCTTCAGAGGAAGCAGATCCTGAATACCAAAGGCTGGGGGCAAATAAGAGAAGAAGGCTCTTGGCCTTCTCAGCTGTCTTGTTTGCTTCCTGGAGACTGCTAGTTGCTTGTTGCTGGAAACAGAATGCTGGAGTACCTTTGGTCTGATCCAGCAAGGTTTTCTATTTGTGTGATCTTACAGATTATACAGACATGGGTGGTGCTGTGGTCTAAAACACAGAGCCTAGGGCTTGCCGATCGGAAGGTCGGCGGTTCGAATCCATGTGACGGGGTGAGCTCCCGTTGCTCAGTGTCCAGGTGGTGTTCCCTCTTTGCAGTAACACTTCAGTACACTCAGCGTGATATTTACAGTCTTTATTACATATATACAAAAGAACAGCTACAGTTCAAAATCATGCATCCGAACCTGTCAAGTCAGATTTGGGGAGTGGCTTCTTTCGATTCCAGCGCCAACAAAGTAGGTGTGGAAACCTCACGAGATGTCTTTGATCTTTACATTTCATTTCCCTCCTTGCCTGTGCTGATGTGAATGCTCCCCCCCTTTCTGAGTCTGAACTTCCTTTTCCCGGCTCTGGTGGGTTATAGGGCTCTACACCATCTCTGACCCCCTGCTCCACCTGACTACTCTCCTCCCCCTGTTCTGCTTCATGCGTCATTTCCCTGTCTTCCTCTTTTGACAGTTCCTGCTCCGAACCCTCCCCTGCTACTGACAAAGCAGCATATTCTGGCTCTTCCCTGACACTCAGTCCCAGCTCCTGCCAACCTAGCAGTTCGAAAGCTCATCAAACTGCAAGTAGATAAATAGGTACCGCTCCGGCGAAGCGGCTTAGTTCGCCAGAAGCGGCTTAGTTCGCCAGAAGCGGCTTAGTCATGCTGGCCACATGACCCAGAAGCTGTACGCCGGCTCCCTTGGCCGATAAAGCGAGATGAGTGCTGCAACCCCAGAGTCCTCCACGACTGGACCTAATGGTCAGGGGTCCCTTTACCTCACCGATTATAGTTCCATTGTTCTTCCATTAACCGTTTCATGGCTTTGATGGATGCTTTGTCCATGAATTAGAGGCTTAAAGCAGTGAGTGGCAACATGCACTCATATCCAAATTATAAATCTGATAGGAGCATGCTGCCCAACTCACACCATCCAGTTTAGGCAGGGACTGCACTGGATGCATTCCACCTGAATATGGATCCATATTTAACCTTCTAATGCAGTTATCAGTATGATGATGCAACCCATGTACAGACACCTATTCTCCATGCTGTTTTTCCTCATTAGTTTGGGACAACTATGTTTTGGCAACATTGATTGGACTCATGGGATTATTTTAATGATACCAAAATGATGGTGGCCATGGAGTAGGACTCCTCAACTGGTGACTCTATGGCCAGTATCCCAAACCTTAAGTTCTACTAGTTGTATCACCAGCCTAGGGATAAGGGAAGTGCTTGACGGTAATGGTGGTTCCCACAATGGAATTATCTGAGTAATTGCTGTGGGCCACCTCCCTCCATTACCACCTCAAATTGACTCTCCCATAAATCTCCCATTGCTGACCAGAGCAATATATTCATTGCAGAAAGTGGATGTCACATGAGTTAATCTTTTCCCTGATACCATCCCAAGAAAACTGCACAGTTAGAGATATATGCTGTAGCACAGAGGTAGCCACTGTGATGGCCAGTGGTCAGGGGTGAAGGAAACAGTAGTCAACAAAATCTTGAGGGCACCATGTTGGATTCCCTTGCTGCATTAAAGCAGGTATATTTGTACAGGACAGGATAAACAGCAGTTTCCCCCTGTGGTGCATTACTTCTTGCTTATACTACAACAAACAGTAATGACTTCAGCATAAATAATTACTTTTGTGTGCAGAAGCCACATTATGTAAGCTTCATTAACAGAGCATGTTCTTCTAAAGAAAGGACCACACAAGGCCAAGGCCAAGAGAGAGGTAACAGAAATAGCAATGAGGAAAGTATCATTTATTTGTTTGTTGTTTAGGAGAGCGGGGAGGGGAAAGACTTGTGCCAATATGCTTCTCTCCCCACCTCAATACTTAAGAAGCTTTTGGGCTTGAGGGTATTCAATATCTCTTACTGATTCTTACGTTATTGCATCTGAGATCAGAAAAGAAACTCTGCAGGCAATAATGAATGGCAGCAATAACAAAAAACAAAGAGACATGAAAGTGCAATCAGTCTAACCCATGGCTAAGTAATTGGCGCTGGAGACGTTATGATCACAAACGGCACAAATGAATCCAGCTTTCCCTAAAGCCTTATTATTTGACTGATCCCGTGTGACATTCTCTCCCTTTCCCTTTTAAGGATCAAAGGGGGAGGAGGAAGTTTGCTCCTCGGGGATAATCTGAAATGCCCAAACATATTAGCAGAATCTTTGCATCCAAGCAGAGGGCACAACTAATTATTCAAGGATCAATGGAAAATGCACAAATGTCGTTTCATACAGTCACTTTGCATTTCGTTGTTGTCTTCTTGTGGACTTTGGGGGGTAGCTCTTCTCATGCAAGCTGTTTACAACAAACAAATTACTGTAATAGACGCATATTCACTAGCTATTCTTTGAAACATAAAGCCATGTAAAGTCTTCCCACCCCAAGCGCAAAGCCTTGTGTAAGTGGGAGTGGGGATGGCACACACACACACACACACACACCCCTGCACTAATCAGATTTGTATCCCACCCTTTCCCCCCAGAAGCTCAGTGCAGTGAACATAAAATTTCCTTCCTGTTTAATCCGCACAAAGACACTGCCAATGTAGATATTGCTGGGGAATGGCCATTGGCCAAACATCACCAACTGAGCTTCATAAGAGTCTGCATTATGAACATGGTGCATGCATACAGACTGGCTAGCACACCACATTGGCATTGATTTACATGTTGCCTTACCAGTGATGTAGTGGTGCAGGAACACGGGGTTGGGGTGGGAGGTGGGCAAGACCCATTAGTATTTATGCAACAGGGTGCTCTATTGAGCATCCTAGGGCCACCCAATCAGCATGAAAAGGGAGCTTTTTAGCCAATGTTCTCTTTACCATTTTTCTCAAGGTGAACACCTTTTCTTGGAGAATTGGAAGCTCTTAGGTGGTTGTCTTAGGGTGTGCACCCATTTTGAGTCTGGACCAAACTTGAATTGAGTTTCTTCAACTGGGGAGAGCCCATAGCTCAGTGGTGGAGTACATTCTTTGCATGGGAACAGTCCCAGGTTCAATCTCCAGATTGTTTTGGGAAAGGAAAAAAATCAATGGAAAGCAGCTGCAAGTCAGAGTATACAATACAGTGGTACCTTGGGATGTGAACGGGATCCATTCCGGAGCCCTGTTCGCATCCCGAACGGAATGCAAGACACGACGGCGTGTCTGCGTGTGCATGGGTCACGTTTCTTCGCTACCGTGCATGCGCATGATGTCATTTTGAGCGTCTGCGCATGTGCGAGCGGTGAAACCCAAAAGTAATGCACTCTGTTACTTCCGGGTTGCTGTGGAGCGCAACTTGAACGCGCTCAACCCGAAGCGCATTCAACTCGAGGTATGACTGTATTGAGTTTGATTAAATAATAGTCTAATTCGATATAAGGCAATTTCCCAAGTTACTTAGTTTAATTGTGCATGGCATGCAGAAAGTAGACAGAGAAAAGATTTTCTCACTGTCTCCTAGAACTTGGTGGATCCCATGAAATTCAATGCTGGAAGATTGAAGATAGACAAAAGAAAGTACTTCTTCACACAATGCATAGTTATACTATGGAATTTACTCCCACAAGAGACAGTGATGGCTATCAATTTGGAGGGCTTTAAAAGACGATTAGAAAAATTCATGGAGGTGAAGTCTATCAACTAGCCATGCTGCTCTGCCTCCACAGCTAGAAGCAGGATGTATCTGAATATCAGCTGCTAGAAACCACAGGAGGGAGAGTGCTGTTGCCTTCAAGTCCTGCTTTGAGGCTTCTCATTGGCATCTGGTTGACCACAGGATACTGTCTGAGAACAGGATGCTGGATTAGATGGGACACTAGCCTGATGCAGCAGGACTATTCTCAACGTCTTATGACTCCTACTTCCAAAATTTCCCCCATCCCTAATCAGCAATGACTGTTAGGTATGCGTTAGTGTGTGACTCGTTTTTCTACACATATACTTTTTTTAGTCACAAAACCATCTTTGATGACATACATACAAAAATTATAGCTTTCTGACTGCTGCGGAAGAACCTCAACCACTCTGATTACCCTCATCAATGGGTGACTGCGTCAGCCAGTTAGTTGTAGCCCAGAAGCCTTTATAATATCACAAGCTTACTGACCCACTCATGCTGCGACTATAAAGAGCAACTACCTTGTCCTCCTTTAATGGACTTATGGGGGGGGGGGAATCTACCTGGCAACAGACTTTGAAAGGTCACAGTACATAGAGATAGCCTGGCATCATCTCTTCCTGCATTTCTCATTTAGTTTAACTACTACATTTGTTCCACTCCTTGTTATGAATAAGCACTTGGTCAGTTATAAATCATAAAGTAATCATTCTTGATACCAGAGACACATTAGAAATTGCTGCTGTCAGCAGTTAACAACACGATTTAGATTGCTAAGCAAATGTGACTAAATGCAGAATTGCAAGTAACAGAGCAGTAAATGCCCTTCAGGCAATGCCTTGTCAATGATTGTCATTAACTCATTGACTATACAATTTAGCTTCCGGGCCTCTGCGCATATCTATAGGGCACAGCAGAACCTTATCACCATGCCAGCTTATAAGTCTTCCAGGAGAAACACATGTTCTCTAGAACTGAGAAATGAGTATAGGGCTCCGAAGTGACTTTAAATAAATTACCTGCACTGATTGTGCTGCCTTGGCATAAATTTCTAACTAGTGTCTGTTTAGTTGTGTTTTTTATTTCCTTTGTAACTCCATATCTTAAACTAGGGCTGGATCCTTATCTCTCCCACCCACAGGGGCCAACTTTGGAAGGTTGGTAAAGCTGTACCACTCTCCCAAGCAATGTTACACAGAACACTTTAAGAACCCAGAGGAATGCTTTAAGCACCTAGCTCCAGTTTGGGACTGGACAGCTCCTTACTGAAGTAGTCTGAATGATAAAGAGATTAGGTATGATTTTGCCAAAGTTAAGCACTTCTGAGGACTATTGATTTCTATCAGAGAAATGCAAAATGAAAGGCACCAATCACCAGAAAAGACAATCTCTAGGTGCAACAGGAACTATATTGGTCCACAGTTCCTCAGAGTTATTCCTCAGGGGCACACATTGAAACCCACATTCCATGGTTTCTATGTGTTTCTAAAGAGGCAAGAACATCCTATCCCATTACAAAATGGAAAATCCGTTTGTCAGAAGCACACCCCAAACTGGGAAAGGTCAGCATAAAACCAGACCCGGCTAAGAACGTGTCATGACAGATCTGGTTTAACCTGTATGTTCAACTATCAGTACATTTCTAGCTGACTGACTCTTGAAATGGATGCCATAAGAGATGTTTAAATCTTCCTACCATTTTATGTTATATTTTTCACCTGAGACATTATTTGCAACTGATAAAAAAATGTGCACGAGACTCTTGGGGAAAGGGGCTCCTTGATCTGGGCAAGACATGTTTAGCCTCTCATGTCCGCTTGTTTTTTATGCAATATTTGCCTCTACATCAGAAGCCAATGCCACAGAACATTGCATTTAATGAACTTTCAGTGTGCCTCTGTATACTGAATGTGCAAAGCTTTTCTTAGCTGTACATAAGGAGTTACAGACTGCTCAGACAGCCGGTTTTCTTGAATCCCGCGTTGGCCCATTCTTTTTTCCTCTTCTTTTTTAAAACCGTTCCCACTCTCCCTTTTGTGTCTGGGATGCTACAGAAGTCCTTCAATGAATCTGGAGGGGAGAAAAATAGAATAACGCTTCTGTTCTTCCAGCATTTGACAGCTTTTCATTACCTTCCACTCACTCTAAGCCAAAAAGAACATGTGGCCATCTGTTAATAAATCTCGACAGGGTTTCCAACAAGTGCCAGAAATCCCACACTCATGAAGATTTTGATGGATGTCACTTTGGGAATGTGAGGAAAGTGAAGGAGTTCTGTGATTTGTGTGTTAAAATAACTGCACAATCAAGTTGATCAAAATAGCATTGCTGGAAACATGGCTCTAAAAGTTTAAGAAACAAATTTAAACAAAGAAAATATGTCATCTATGCAGCACTTTTGAACTTATTAAAAGGGTATCATATTCACACTGTCACCAGCGCCCTTAAATAGGTCAGCATTGTATTATATTGCAGATTGGCCAGATTGGGTTGAGGACACTTATGACTTAAAAATGGAGGCATTTCTAAAGCCATTTGGTAATTTCAGGTCTAAGACAATGTTTGACCCTAGGGCTTTCTGCCTCACAATTTCAACTTTTAACAGCACTATGTGTTAGGGGTTCCCCCTAAGCCTCAGATCTTAGTGCCAAAAACTAGAGGAACAAAAGACACTGTTGTAGTTGTAACTTTCCTGCAAAGTTTACTTAGGTTGGTGAGAAACACTCAATAGATTCAAAATGCAGTCCTATTGGTCAACATAGTTATGACAACACACTGTTATCCCAGCTACTGCTAATGAGGCGGCTTTTAGGCAGTTGGAGGCTCAGTCCCTCTACTGTCTTTTTTGATAGATCCTAAATCACTTTGTAAGCCACACAATCTTACTGTGACATGGCAGGCTTTGCAAATGAGAAGACTTGTGGTGGGGGAGTGGAATATGTGGGGCATGGAATATCTCTCTTCCCATATCCTTAGGGGCCATAGGAATGCGCGGGAAGCAAGTGGGGAGTTGACGTGGGATTTGGTTCATTTCACATTTTAATGCAAAGCTATCTAATTCACAATTCCCCAGACAACATACAAACCAAAATACAGATATCCTTTGAAATTTACAGCTCTCCAAATTTTGTGATGCCACTTGTAACCAAAAGATGGGTACAAAAATGTGTATATTGTTGGAAAGTTTGCATAAAAATGCATTAAAGGGGGAAATTGCTTGCAAAAATGTGTCCATTAGACAAAATTGGCTACAAAAACATGTTTATGAGGAGGAATGCACACTAAAATGCTCACAAAATTTCATGAGGATTATTTATTTATTTATTTATTTATTTATTTATTTATTTATAAATCCCAAACTCTGGTCTGGGAAATGTGATGATGTGAACTTCAGATTGGAAAAACAGGAAACTGAACAGAATTGAGAGATTCATCACTAGCCAAAGCACTTTCTCTTCCAGCTTTCAAACTGACAGCCAGGTAAATAATCTCCCATTTCATCCCCTGAAATCCCATCCCAATTTGGCCAAACATATGAGAGAGAGAGAGAGCACACACATTTTAGGCCCAACCTTAATTCATAAAGTTGTTGGAGAAACACTGATCATACTCCAGAGGCAAGAAGTGAAAACTAACATGAGCAGAAATGTTGGAAAGGACGTACGTGAGGGACAAGATGTTGCTTTGAACTTTCAGCAGCATCTTAGTGAAGGGTGTCCAATAGTATACATTCCATCGTAGGAAACAATATTACACATCGTGATACAGCCAGAACATTGCCTATAAAGTGATGTGGCTTATGAAAGTTATCTGTCCTCAGGTGTGTCATAACTGCAAACTATCTGAAGCGGATATTACTACATTTGTCTGTTCCTCAATAAAAAAAAGAAAAGAAAAAGTTCTCCAGCAAAATGATCAGTGTCTTAAAATGAATCATGCAGAAATTTAGAAAGACTAATAGACAACATCCAAGGGCATTTTGAAACCACAGGCATGGCTGGGCAATACATGCTTGAGTTTGTGATGCTGTAAATTAATTTGATGACCTGGATGCAGCTGTCAGAAGTGTGGGGAAGGGCAATAGCTCAGTGCTTTGAGCACATGATTTGCATGCAAAAGGACCCAGTTCAACCCCTGACATAGTATGGTGTGGGGAAGACATGTTTCTGAAACTCTGGAAAGCCATTGGCAGTCAATGTAAGCAATACTGAGCTGGGTAGACCAGTGATCTGACTTGGTGTGAGGCAGCTTTCTACTGACAAGTGAAAAGGAAAGGTGGATTTCCTTGATAGGAAGAGGTAATGGAAATGAGTGGAGTAATGTGGGGGTGAATTGAAACAGGTGTCTCCAGTTTGCCACCCCATTCCATGGTAATGAATGGTGGGTGTACACTTTGGGTGGGTGATTCAGCTTTTGAAACAATTTTGGAGAGGAGAGGATTTACCGTGGCACTGGGATGGGGCTTTCTACCTGACCCCCTTTTTATTGGTTTGTCTATTTCTGGGGACGCGGGTGGCACTGTGGGTTAAACCACAGAGCCTAGGACTTGCCGATCAGAAGGTCGACGGTTCGAATCCCCGCGACGGGAAGAGCTCCCATTGCTCGGTCCCTGCTCCTGCCAACCTAGCAGTTCGAAAGCACATCAAAGTGCAAGTAGATAAATAGGTACCGCTCTGGCGGGAACGTAAACGGTGTTTCTGTGTGCTGCTCTGGTTCGCCAGAAGCGGTTTAGTCATGCTGGCCACAATTGTATGCTGGCTCCCTCGGCCAATAAAGAGAGATGAGTGCCGCAACCCCAGAGTCAGCCACGACTGGACCTAATGCTCAGGGGTCCCTTTACCTTTTACCTATTTCTGTTATTGTTTTATAACACTTTTTGAGCAACTTCAGCAGTTTACAGCTGGGTTCGGGCTATCACCCCCTTCCCAAGTCTGGCAGCATCCTTTATAATAATAATTACTTTTTTCAGGTCATGATTACAGCAGAGTCTGTTCACCTGCCTCAGGTGGCAGAAGTGCAAGAGGTAACACGCTGCCTGCCCTACTGCTTATGGCTTATGATGCTGGTGCTCATCTTACCCACCCCTGGGGCAGAGAACATGAGCAGCAAAAGTTTCTGGAGCACCCCAGCCCTGGAAGAGTTTGGCAAGAGGAGGGCATTCTGCCAGTGGCGGAAGTTGTGGACTGCGCAGCAGGGGTAGGGCAGGGAGCAGCACATTCCCATTTTACCTCAGTTGGCAAAATGGGATGGGCTGCCCCAGAATTACATGTTGCTGTCATTCTTGCTTCTGCCATTTATTTCATCTATATTATGTTGTTGTTGTTGTTGTTGTTGTTGTTGTTGTTGTTGTTGTGTTTTACAGTCAAATGGCCTCAAAGCAGCTTGCAATAACTAGATGGAAAACAGTAAAAAGTGCAAAACAAACAGCAAATAAGCTAAATAATACTATGTGTTATAAGCCAAATTACCGTATTTTTTGCACCATAAAACTCACTTTTTTCCTCCTAGAAAGTAAGGGGAAATGTCTGTGCGTGTTATGGAGGGAATACCTACGGGTGGCATGCCTATGGATTTTCCTCCTCTAAAAACTATGTGCGTGTTATGGTCGGGTGCGTGTTATAGAGCGAAAAATACGGTAACTCATTGCTAAGCATCACAAAAAGAATTAAAAGGCTCTCAGACAACAACTAGCTGACTTTTAAAAAGACTTCTGAAGTCAGCCCTGTTCAGAGAAGTTTTAATGTTTGATGTCATTGTGTTTTAATTTGTTGGAAGCCATCCAGAATGGCTGGGGTAACCCAGTCAGGTGGGCGGTATATAAATAAGAAATTATTATTATTATTATTATTATTAACAGTAGCAGTAGTATAAGAAACATTCTCCTTGCGCCTAATACAAAAGGTACCAGACATGCATGTGTAGGGAGGGGATTTGGGAGGGATTTTGGCACGACTGCCAAAAATGCCTTCTTTTTGGCAGCCACCTGCCTTACGGCAAAGGATACCCAAAAATCATAGTTAGAAAGAAAATATTTGAAAAAATAGCATAAATGTCAACATGTCACACTGTAAACAAGAATTGCCAGCCTGGCCACTCTTCCATTGCAGGCTCAAAAAGAAGTTGTGAAGGAGATCCTAACTGGCAGGCATGTCTGTGTGGCTGAATGAGGCCCTTTTCCATGCAGAAATCTGAAGATTATGCAGGTGGAACACACTCCACATCCCATATTTATTTATTCACAGTATTTCTGTGCCACCCAATAATGAAAGTTCCCTGGGCAGCTTGCAGTGAAACAACAACAACAACAACAACAACAACAACAAAATTTGCAAACAAAGCCATGAAAGCTATGCCAGACTAAAAACAACAACAGACACCCAAAAAATGACACTCACAGCAGCACCAAATACTCTGCGGTTCTTAAAATGTCAAAAACATCCAGAGTATCTGTAATCATTACAAGATTTCAAAACTGGAAAAGTGTTGGAAAATAAAAATGTCTTCAACTCTCAGCAGACGAACCATAACAAAGCCATCCTCTCCAGGAAATCATCTCCATGGAGGGTGTTCCACAACTGAACACGTGCTCTCTTTAGTAGCTACTCATTGCACCTCATTTGGTGTGCGTACCAAGAGAAGGTCCCCCAGGGATGAGCACTAAGATTGATAGTACAGTATGTATTTCTGTTGGAGGAGATAGTCTTTGAAGTAACCTGGTCCCAATCTGATGAAGGCTAATTAAGTGTTAACACCTGCACTTTACACTGGGCCTCAAAACAGGCCGGAAGCCACTGCGAAGGACTAAAATGGATGTAATACAATCACAATGTCCCGTCCCTAATCTTGCCTCCCTGTTTTGAACCAACCAAAGTTTCTGTACCATTTACCAATGGCAGTTCCCATATTTGCTCAGCCCAGGTCAGGAGGTGTAACACAACAGCAGAATTCTAAATGCAAAAATTGAATATAAATAGCAGATATCTCCCCCACCCCACTGTTACCAGTATTACTGGAAACTCTGCAAAAGCCCACCCATCAGGGACTGGGCTGGTGATTATACCCACATGCTTCCAAGTACATGGGAAGCCAAGGAACTTAAGACAAGGGAGACATGCCCCAAGACACATCAATGCACCACAACATTCACAATGATATCACAGCACTCCCAGTCTTCCAGCCCAGTGGCTTAGCCAGCAATGGTCCTCATACTGCTAGTCCCTACAGATATCAGCCCAAATGCTCTTATACTCTGTGCAACCACCACCTGATAGCACAGCACAAGGGGATGGAAGAAGAGTCCACACAATGCAGTGTCTATATAGGTGTAGCATTTCCAGCTTGGTCCTCCTGGGACCCACCTATGGAGGGAAAGACCATTTTGATAGGCAGCCAAAGAGATGGGCCACAGACTGACACAGAAGCAATCTTACAGGCAATAAAAAGGTCCCCTCTGTACTGAGTGTATATAGCAAAAGGACCTTTGATTCTATATAAATGGTAGATGGGATAATTTGCTCGCATTACTAATGACATAGTTATTATGGGACATTCAAAAGTAATCACAACATATTCTTCAAATGCACTTTTTTTGCAAGTTAATATTGAATACGTTCATGAACAGGCCTTTTGATTCCCCCCCCCGAAATCTCTCCCACCCCCCGAAATGAGAAAGGGCACCCCTACATATAAACCATAATTTATATTTAGCATCTTTCTTTGTGAGTAAATTCGGAGGAATTCAGGCCTTTATCTTCCACAAACCATAGTGCTTAATATTGTATATATTATGCAATAGTGTCATATAGAAAATAGAGCAACATCTCACAGCCCATGTCCTTGGGGACATCAAGTCCTTTGGTAATTTTTCAATTTTATAGCATGGTCTTGAGAACCTTAAAAAAAAAAAAAAGACTTGGCGTATTTTATGGTGCCAGTGCCAATATATCAAATAATAATGAAAGTATAATGGAAACTTTTCTTTTTCTTTTTTCTTTCACAAGCAACCACCATTCTCCTTTGTACTTTCATCAGGGTTTCAAAACTCAGAGGATTTTATGGCTGTGGTTGCTTAATCTATATGATTTGCTCCAACGGAAAAATCTCTATCTCCTGTATATCAAGAGAGCAGCTGGTAGATATATACAAGTTCTTTTTTTCTTTAAAAGGATGGACTGGGATGGACCAAGATGAGAACGGTAGTCAAATTTATGTAATGCCATTTCTGTGCACCCATAAAGATACAAGGAAAGAAATATGGTACCTGTGCACATTGAAATGAAGTTTCCATGCAAGTAAAGGTTGGACTGCCAATCTCTCCTGAATCCAATCATATGACAATTCAGATCTGCTCCCAGAGATTGAAACTTTTTGCTGCTTCAGCATCAGCACCATTTGTCGTATTTATGCCAGAACTTGTTATTAAATAAATGGCTACCCTCCTTGCTACCCCATTCAAGTACACATCTCTGCTGATTAAGGTTTTGATGCGTTGACTGATACCTTGACTTGCTTGGGCAGTTGTGCTGTAATAGCATGAGGAATAGGGAATAGTTTGGCAAGACACGGCAGCACATTTCTTCTAATTTATTGCAAACACATAATGAGGTTACAGGGGACATCTTTACAAAGGACTGATGTATGACCAACTAATAGCTGCAAGTTCTGTCTCAATAAAGGAAGTTTCTTCCTGCCTTAAATTTGAATTCTCATATTCATCTTTTGGGATCTGGGCATGAATTATTCACAGCCTTTCCGTTAAGTGTTAATAGACAGCCATTCACCACACTTTGGAGACCTACCGGGTGTACAAGGATCTACTGTACCTTGACAGGAACTGACCCATTTGACATTGCATTGATGAGCAGCTATATAAAATAATAAAAAGTGCATTTAACAGACAATTTACACGGAAATAGTTTAGCACAGAACTATTATTGCGATGCCCTCACCAGTTAGACTTTGTTTTATTATTGAACAGCAATGCAGTTTGTACCATTAATCATGCAGTTCCCATTAGCTCCAAAGATGCATCTTTAAGAAAGGGGTGGTGGTGTTCTTTTTTTAATATCAAAGGGCAATGTAATATAGCACAGCACAAATGGCTAAATAAAATGGGCTTCAAAGCCAACAAACGGGAGGCTGCAATGGACCATTTAGGACATAAAACCATTTTTTAGAAGCTGATCCTACTTCATTTATTTACTTTTAATTTGTGTAACACACTTCTTCCGTAGATCTCAGGGCAGTTCACATGATCTTGCCACCCAATTCTGTGTACCGTGGCAGCATCAAGTATGTGTAAGCAAAGGGACAAGGGGGCTGCCTGATGATGAAAGTCAGGAGTGATGATGGTCACTCTCTATATTTCAAACAGTGAGACAGGGACTGTAAATCTCTAGCAGTTTGACTTCATGTCTATTCTGTGGACATCACCAAGCCAGCATAGACATGGCAGAGACAGGGGTGAGAAAATGCTAGGAATTTGGGCTTGGAAGAGCACATCTTTGTTTCTTTTTCCTGCGATGTGAAACCCCTGCACCCAATCTTCCTGATGCAGTGCATACGGAAGGCATTGAGGCATCACACCAGTTGCCCATGACTCACATCCATAAAGCAGTGTGCTGGGCATGCAAGCCTGGTACACCTTCATCTTGGTATTGGTCATTAACATCATATTCTCCAATACCCTTAAGGAGAGACGAGCCATTACTGTAGCTGCCTTGCCAATATGTTTGTCCAGCTTAGCATCAATGGAAAGGTTGCTGGTTATGGTGGATCCCAGTAAAAGCTAATATAAACTAATATATTAATGTAGATTTTGTATTTGTGTGTCTACACACACACACACACACACACACACACACACATTTTATAGATATATTGAGTCACCCTGTTTTGTTTCCAAGCTGCTAGACACAGGAACAGCCATGATCAGTATGAGAGGTGTTGATGAAAATGATGCGTGTGAAATATTCAGTGTTACTATTTTTAAAGATGACATAGAAATATAAATAAATCTTATTAAGACATTGCTATTGGGCCCTTGAAACAGGCTTTATCAAGAGTGGCAGGCTGCAGTTAAACTTTCCTCATTTTGCCTTGTTTCCACTAACCATATTCAATCACAACATTCTGAAACTGTGTGTACAGTCCATGCAAATGTTATCATAAACATATTATCCTCTTGGCTAAGTAAGAAGAAGGTTCCTTTCAGTTGCCTTTCCTTGTTTCACGTGCTTCATCGAGCTGAGCAAGATCTTTAGAGGTGCGGGGATTTCTTTCTCCCAGGGCGGCAGCAAGGCAATCCACAAACACCTGCAAACACAGTTGGCTGGTGTTCCATGGAATTAGTTGGGGATGTCATCTGTGCAACACCTGCTCATGAAACCTCTGCTGGAGGACACACGCAATATTGCCAAGTAGATCATCTCAGTGGGATTATTACTTTTTGTTTCCCAGCTCTGAGCCCCTGAATCATTTAATTCATATTCTGTTTCAAAGCTAGCCAAAATACAGCTTGCTGATGCCAGGTGATTGGAAGTAGAGTTGAAACCAAAATAGGATAGAAGTAACTTGTGAGCCAAGCGTCCGGAAAGGAAAGGCACACAAGTGAGGTGCACACTGTGTGAGACTTCAGGAGACATAGGATTTGTCAAAGATGTAGGAAATCCAGTAAAGCAAGTGCTGGTTCCAGGTTTTGGGGGAACCTTGGGCAAGATGTTCAAAGCAGGACCCCCAACCCAATGCACTACTTTCCAAGTGACCCTGCCTTCTCTACCTTGCTGAGATCTGGCTTAAACCTTGCTAAAATGGCTTTAGCAAGGGAGGCCTGCCACCTATCATTGGGCCCCAGCTGCCATCTGAAATTCCCCACAATGTCCTACAGCAATGCTATGTCAGACGCTCAAGAGCACTGAGCATTGAGAATGGTGTAGTTGTTGTGGGTTGTTGTGAAGATTAAATGAGATGGGGGAGAGCCATGTATGCCACTTTGAGCTCCTTGGAGAAAAAGAGGAACTATAAATGCTATAAATAATTGTGGAAAATTTCAAACGACAGGTGGCTTCTAGACCCAGTAACACACAGTGGGTGGGGGGTCTAATGGCCGTCATTAGCAGTAGGTGCAGAACTCACATAGCAGCAGCTAAGAGATGGTGCCAGGCATTGTTACTGACTGTGGTCTGGCCTTCTATAAATGCCTTAGGTGACTGCACAGAAACACCAGCTGGAACCAGTCCTATATAAGCAGAATATATTTCACCAGTCTAGGTTTTCTACCATGCATCTTTTCAGTGAGTTGGGGAAAAGACTTGTTTTCACCTGCAATAGATATGCTGTCCCTTCAGTGCAATAATTTAGCAATACAGCATTCACATGGCCCATGCATGTGCTTGTTAGCCACACAGACGGGTGCAGACTGGCACACCCCGAATATATGTCTAGACTACACGCATTAAAATAAAAACACTGCTGCATAGTGTCCAAGCTGTCAAACACATACCTTTTTGGTAAAAGGTCATGAATCATCCAGCCACGCTCACAGCTTATAAAACTATGGCTTACAGGATCCCTATGGGACATCATTGAACCCCATTTTACTTTGATTCACTCTTCTTTAGCCTGTTGCATAGCACACCATGTACAGCTCTGTACATTGGGCCATTGAGTTGTATGGAGGATACATGTACTTTTGCCCTAGAATATTCCTTTGTGGTGCCCCATAATTGTAGCCACTCTCACTTGGTGGAAGTGGATTGTACCCATAGTTATCAGACTATAGCAGTACAAATATAGAAATGAAAATAAACTGCTCTAAGCCCTGTGCATTACAAACGTATCAGTTCAGCTCTGCTGAAAGCAGGGCAAATATTCCAGAAATTATTCAGGCAGAAGTAATTAATAAGCCCTAGTTGTAAAAGAGACACTTTTTATCTCTGGACATATATGCACTTATTCGTGTAAAATTGTCAAGGGTATCCGGGATATAAATCTAGGTGGAGCTGAGCCACTGATCTATTAATATAATTAATTTGTGCAAGAAGGAAAAATATCCCAAAGATCTGACAGCCTTATAAAAAGTATTCCCAACGTGGCACAGTCTTTTAGAAAAAGAATAAATCATACTCTATCTCTTTGTAAATTGACCTGTAAGTTACTGGCAGCAAATCAATAGGGAACAAATGAAAAATAATAATGCTATAACAATGTTGTGTATTATCTTGGGCCAAGATAAAAATGAGTACAATGATCGATATGAGAAAGATCTGGTGTTGCTACTTTTTAAGACGACATGACAATGTTACTAATCCATATTAAAGGCATTGCTGTTAAGATTACGTTCAGCCTTTTAAACGAGAGAACTAGAGAACCTAAATACTTATCCATTCAGAAGCATGGCTGACAAGTTGGGTTTTCCTAGGTTAATCTAATGTTTTTGTTTGATGCACTTTTTGAAAATGAGAATTATTCATTAAATGACCTGCCTTGTTGCAAATCAGTGAAACGCAGCAGAGCAGATGCATACTGGCCTAAATTCGGCTGCATCCAGACAGCACTTCTTGCTGTTTTCTGATCTTTTCTTACCTGTTTAATTTTTGCACTTTATGTGATTATTTTCACATGATGTAAAAGTCTCTGCCAGAAATCTAATGGAATCTGTGAAGAAGGGTAATGCTCAGAGGAGCCTCTCACACCACTTTCCCATTGCTGCTATTTGGGTCTTACTAAAAAAAACCATTACTTACTACTATCTGGTAGTTGCTGCCAACACCACCATTTTAGGTTACCTACAGGCCCAGAAATGGGGGCAAGATGGGGATGTATGGTTAACATCCTGGGAATCCTGGGATCCTGGACTACCGCACCTCTAGCCAACCCCTTGCAATTTACACACAGTATAAAGCCAGATCTCCAGCCCTCTGCTTCTCCCTGAGAATAGGGTAAATTCTTGGCTTTACCCACTCTGGTCTTAGACTTCCAATAGCATGGAGCCCAAAGGAATCTAGGCGTGTGGGGATTCCTGAATCCTGAGCCTGGCAACCACACACTAATCCCATTGCGAAGCTTTATTAGAAATAAAAGGTAAGGGGAAAGCAGGCAACAGATCAAACAGAGAAAAGGAGATACTTCTTCACACGACACCTGATTAATATATGGAATCCACAGCCACTAGATGTGGTGATGCCCATTGGCTTAAATAGATTAGATCATGAGTAGGAAAACTTCCAGATCTTGTCGGAATACATGCCCCATCATCCTTGAGCATTAGCCTTGCTGACTGGGGTTGATGGGATCTAGAGTCCAACAACATCTGTACGGTCACAGGTCCCCCCATCCCTTGATTAGACAAACATGTGCTCACATCCAACAGTGCTGTTCTGTTAGCCAAGCAGACTTCTGCTTGGCTAACAGAACATAACTTTCTTCTCTCCTCTCCCCTAAAGCCCTTGGCCCACCCTCTGTAGGAAATAGCAGATTTTGAGGTCATGCAGGGAGAGGAAAGAGAGAATTAATTGCATGGCTCAAGTGGAACTCCACATGTGCAATAGTGGATACAGCTCATGGTGAATAGATTTCATTAGCTATGACAGCAAATGACATGACAGCATTCAGCAGAAATGTACCTCTGAATACAAGAGAACTGAGAGAAACAATGAAAGGTTCTACCCTTCTTCTGCACCTAAGTTTCAAAGAGGCATATTACTGTTCACTGTTGGATATAGAATGCTAGAGTAGATGAACATTTAGCCTGATCAATCAGGGCACTTGTTTGTTATGTTATTGAAATGTTTTATAAAGGCCATTGTGACTTTATTTCAGGTACCTACACATCACATTGTCTCAGATAATCACTGATGGGCCTGCCATACATTTTGCTCCCCACAAGTCTTTGGGGTTTCAAAGTTTTGCATTTCTACACATGCTGGTTCAAAGTATTCCACATAAAACACAGAAGTTAAGCATTAATTCTCTCTCTCTTTTTCAGTGATTCTAAAATTAATAGCTCGTGATGCAAAGGCTTTTATTTAAAGTTTCTAATATTTCCCAGGACACCATCACTTGAAAATGAACTGTGAAATTGTATAAACCTATTTGTAGCTTCATATTCATTTAGCTTAAAGATTCTTGAGGGCTCCGGAGCTTTGTATTTATTAGAAAATAATTACTTGCTGCAGAACAATCCATCAAAACTTCTCAAATAAACCCACAGAATTCACAAGGGGCCAACGCCAGCTTCTCTGAAGCCCATAGAAAAATGTTCTGACTTCATTAGTGGAAATATTAGTCCCATGAATGTTTGTTTTTGAGGTGTAATAGATTCATCATAAGAAAAATACATAATCATCTTCAGCTTTCATTGACTTCAAAGTGTAGCAAAGCACTGAAGAAGTGGTTTTGAAACGTTGTTCCCAGAGAGCTTATATAAACAGAGTTCCATGGGAAGATCTATAATGCTGGATAAACTTCCCTGAATGCACAGGTAACTGGAGCTCTGTGAAAGGTTTCCTAAAAACTTTCAGCATCCTTAACAGACTTCAGTTCCCAGGGTTCTTTGTGGGAAAGCCAAGACTTTTGAAGTGGTATAATAGTGTTTTAAAAGCATCGTGTGGATGAGACCCTAAACCAAGTTGAAGAAAGAGTGACCAATAAAACCTCTAAGTTAGGACAGTGGCAACCCCACCCCCAGTTTCTGTTCCATTGTTGTCACATATAAACAAATTACCCAAAATAGCAATTTCCCACGCTCAAGTCTTCATGTGCTTATCTCATCACTTGACCATTTTCCTTCTTTTGCTGGCAGGAACAACTAATTCCATAGGCGATTGTCTATCACACATATCACGGGACTAGGGTAGCTGAATTTTAGTAGAATTTGCCTTTTTCTTCTCTCATCTCCCAGCACCAATCCCTTCCATCCACATTGCAAGTAAATCGGGAAAACATTGGTTCAAGCTGGGAAGAGAACATTGTGATAACAAGCTGCCTGTTGCTCAGGGCAGTTCTGTAGCTCACATTCACCCCAAAGACTCTTTAGGGCAATAGCAAGGCAGCCTTGGGCACCCAGAAGACCAATGAATCTATTGTGGCATAAACTCTGATAGGCAGCAGCATCACATTCAAGGCTGCTACTTAGACAATCGCATGGCACAGTAAAATTGTTAGTCTCTCAGGTGCCACAGGCCTCTTTGCTGATTCTGCAACAGCTGACTAACATGGAATATAGCACACTATACGCCTCTACTGCGTTATTAACAGTGGTTAATTCATAGCATGTAGCCCTTGGGCTGAATAAATATAGGCTTCCATGAAAACTGGTTCCTATAATTAAAGATCTATGCACAAGGGGGGAATAATTATTTTGCATCAATAAGCTCAGTTATTAAGTGCTTGGTCTGCAATCTTGTCAATATCTTGTGAACATGTTTTTGCAGTGCATGACTGTATTCTTTCTTTTCATCATAACATAAGGTAGTTGATATTGATGTCACCTGGGGATGGGGGAGATTACTTCACAAGACATTCACCACTAGGAAGCCACCATTATGGAAGAATGTAATGTAACTGTGGGCGCTGCTGGTTGAGACTGATTTTGGCCTCCAATAATGAGTGTGTAGCAATAATATTACGATGTAAAATGTAACATTTTGTTCATATAATTTAGTGGGCTGAGACACACAGCACAATATAAGGTAATCGATCAGGTTAATTGTACATAGCCAAAGGCTACAATATGGAATTTTTTATTTTTTATAAAGCAATACATGCATTAAAGGAGAAAGTTGTTACGTAAAGTCATAGGACAACCATTAGTAGCCATGTATACCATCCGCCAGGTGTAACAAAGCACTGGATTAAAATTTATAACTCATGATAATTCTTGATATGGCTAGAACTCAGCTTCTTAGCTGCCAGCGTAAACTTAGCGGCCAAATTCATAGCGTGCAATTGTTTGTCAGCTAAAAGTTTGATCTCCACTTTCTGTTGTTGTTTTTTTTAAAGATATTTATTAAAATTTTCAATTTTTTATGCAAACAAAAAACAAACAAACAAAAATTAAAAAGACATATAGTTCATAATACTTAATTTTCAATAACATATTTCTCTGACCTCCTCATACCTCCCCTTCTTGTATTCCAATTCTTGTATTCCAATTCCAATTATTTGTTCAGCAAATCCTTAACTCAAAGCATTACAGCTTATAAAAACACCTTATTTTCTATCCAACATCTTAAGTTATTATAACCTTAAATTTTTACTTATAAAGAACCATTTTTTCGTATTCCTTTATACCATTACAGCTAGAAACCACTCAATTTCAATCCAGCATCATTCAACATTCCTTAATTTTACAATATTTCTGTAAGTAGTCCTTAAATTTTTTCCAATCTTCTTCTGCCGACTCTTCTCCCTGGTCACGGATTCTGCCAGTCATTTCTGCCAATCCCATACAGTCAATCAGTTTCATCTGCCATTCTTCCAGAGTGGGTAGATCCTGTGTCTTCCAGTATTTTGCGATGAGTATTCTTGCTGCTGTTGTAGCATACATAAAGAAAGTTCTATCCTTCTTTGGCACCAATTGGCCGACCATGCCCAGGAGAAAGGCCTCTGGTTTCTTTAAGAAGGTATATTTAAATACCTTTTTCAACTCATTATATATCATTTCCCAGAAAGCCTTAATCCTAGGGCACGTCCACCAAAGGTGAAAGAATACCTTCATTTTCTTTACATTTCCAACATTTATTATCAGGCAAATGATAGATTTTTGCGAGCTTGACTGGGGTCATGTACCGCCTATACATCATTTTCATAATATTCTCTCTTAAGGCATTGCATGCCGTAAATTTAATCCCAGTGGTCCACAACTGTTCCCAGTCAGCAAACATAATATT
Organism: Podarcis raffonei; assembly: GCF_027172205.1. Classification (NCBI taxonomy): domain Eukaryota; kingdom Metazoa; phylum Chordata; class Lepidosauria; order Squamata; family Lacertidae; genus Podarcis; species Podarcis raffonei. Next base: position 53,905,926 of record NC_070610.1, read on the forward strand.
ATGTCCAACGTCTTGTGCCCATTTAATCATTACAGATTTAACCGTCTCATCCTGAGTATTCCATTTCAACAGCAAATTATACATTTTTGACAAAGTCTTAGTTTTGGGTTCTAACAATTCTGTTTCCAATTTAGATTTTTCCACCTGGAAACCAACTTTCTTATCCAAATTGTAAGCCTCCATTATCTGATAATAATGAAGCCAATCTCGCACTTTGTCTTTTAATTTCTCAAAACTCTGCAATTTCAATCTGTCCCCTTCTTGCTCCAAAATTTCCCAATATTTTGGCCATTTGGCCTCCATGTTAAGTTTTTTCTGAGCCTTAGCCTCCATTGGTGACAACCACCTTGGGGTTTTATTTTCCAATAGATCCTTATATCTAGTCCAAACATTAAACAATGCTTTCCTGACAACATGGTTTTTAAAAGCTTTATGTGCTTTGACCTTGTCATACCACAAATATGCATGCCACCCAAAAACGTTGTTAAAACCTTCTAGATCCAAAATGTCTGTATTCTCAAGAAGCAGCCAGTCTTTCAACCAGCAGAATGCTGCTGATTCATAATAGAGTTTAAAGTCTGGCAGGGCAAATCCACCTCTTTCCTTTACATCAGTTAATATCTTAAATTTTATTCTAGGCTTCTTGCCCTGCCAGACAAATTTAGAAATGTCTTTCTGCCACTTCTTGAAACAGTTCATTTTGTCCAAAATTTGCAGTGTTTGAAACAAAAACAACATTCTAGGCAATACATTCATCTTTATAGCTGCAATTCGACCCAACAAGGAAAGCTTCAAATTTGACCAAATTTCTAAATCTTTTTTCACTTCAGCCCAACATTTTTCATAATTATCTTTAAACAAATTCCCATTTTTAGCTGTCATATTAATCCCCAGGTATTTCACTTTCTTAACCACAGTCAATCCTGTTTCATTCTGGAACTTCTCTCTTTCAATCGGTGTTAAGTTTTTCTCAAGAACCTTAGTTTTTAACTTGTTCAATTTAAACCCTGCAACCTGACCAAATTCTTGAATTAATTCTAAAACTCTTTTAGTACTAGATTCTGGCTCCTGTAGTGTCAAAACTAGGTCATCTGCAAATGCTCTCAATTTATACTGTTTAGCTCCGACCTGTATACCTTTAACCATCCGGTCCCTTCTGATCATATTCAGCAAGACCTCCAGGACCGATATAAAAAGCAATGGGGAGATTGGGCATCCCTGTCGTGTCCCTTTTTCTATCTTAAATTGTTCCGTAACCACATTATTTACAATTAATTTGGCCTTTTGTTCAGAATATATTGCACCTATACCATTCTCAAAACCATGGCCTACCCCCATACCCTGTAGGTTCTTTTTCATAAAACTCCAAGAAATATTGTCAAAGGCTTTCTCCGCATCCACAAATATCAAAACTGCTTTAGTGTTTATGTTCACTTCTAGCTTTTCCAAAATGTCAATTATATTCCTCAGGTTATCAGAAAGATGTCTTCCCGGAAGAAAGCCCGCTTGGTCCTTATGAATCTCTTCAATCAATACTTTTTTCAGTCTCTTAGCCAAAATATCAGCAAAGATTTTGTAATCCACATTTAATAAGGATATGGGATGGTAGTTCCTAAGTTGAGTCTTTTCAGTCTCTGTTTTTGGTATTAGTGTAATATAGGCCTCTTTCCACGATTCTGGTGCCCTTTTCCCTTCCAAGATTTCATTGCAGACTTCCTTCAATGGTTGTAATAGCCACTCTTTCAAAGATCTTGATCTCCACTTTCTGAAGTGTACAGCTGAAGAGTACAAGTGAAGAATAGGTGACAACAATTTCACTCTGGCCTTCAAGTACAAAGGACGGAACAGGAAATAGTGCATAATATGTTTAATATGATTACAGCTGAATTTACATTTCCGTTCTCTAACTGAGATTCCAAAGTATCTGCTGAAACCTAAGTTCTGTGAAAACCCTGTGAAGCTTTGAAAATGTACTCTTTTGATAAGCATCATAATCAAAGATCCATTTCATGAGAGCAGTATAATATAAACAGTCATTCAGTGCTGCATAGGACATAAGTGTCCAATGACTAATTAGTGATGGATGCCTCTTTAAAATGTTCTCAGTCTGTTTGCTCTTGTTAGCCATGATTATGTCCATTACTTTTTTATTTCATTTGTATTCCAATTATTCTTATAATTTCCTAGCTTGGTAGATGCAGACCTCACCCTGAGCACTTAAGCATACGATGAAATAATGGCTCTGGTGTAACCAACACAAGTTTCCCTGTTTGTTTGTTTATTTATTTCATTTCATTTCATTTCAACACCACCCTTCATCCGAAGATCACAGGGCAGTTTACAATATACCGATTGACCTTGATCACCCACTCAGTCTTGATGAGGGATGTCAGATATATATTTAAAACAGATTTTTATGGTAGGCCGGCAGAGCTTACTATTTTAAATCAAGAAGTGCATGTACTCAGAAGGCTTACAAGCTCACTTTCCTTATCTGCCATAAAAAATAAATAAGTCGCTGCCTTCTGTCTCCAAGGAAGCTGTAAAAAAAAACAATTATAAATCAGTTTTCCCCTTCCACCTCCTTTTTATTATTAAAAAAAAGCTGGAGGCTTTTATAGCTGCTTTATATAATTACATGTATGAATAAACTCACAGGCTGAACTGAGGAGTTACTCAATGTGACAGGAAAACGTCAAGCTCTCCACTGTCCTAACTGCATATAAACTCAGTTAATTTTGAAATCTTTGATCTGATGTGTAATTACCAACACCTAAATGCTACAGCTGAGGTAACTGATCATTTCACTAGTCTGCCATAATACTTCAAGTCAAGTGGAACAGTTTCTTAATTTTCAGTTTGGTCTTCAGGTGTTAATATTTAGTCAACAAATTCAAAGCTCTTTTTTCCCTATATTAAGCAACAGGCAAGTGTCCAAAATCTAAATAAATGTCTTCTTTCTGACAGAAATGAAAAATGAATAGTCACCGGAAAGTTTCCAAAGGTTAAAGATTGTGCTGGTGTGAGAAAAGGGGGCCTATTATAATGAGCTCAATGGGACAGTTTGCCAGCTGTTGTTCTGATGCAAGCAGTAATTCCCTCTTTTTGCTACCAGGAATCCCTAGCTTGGAGGGAAGTGTTTGATCTTGGTTCTCAAAGCTGGGATGAAGGAGGGATGCTAAGGCCCCAATGCACAATGTCTCTTGCCTACTGTCCACTCCCTGCATTCCCTAAAAGAATGCCGGGGGAAACCAGTAGAAAACTTAAAGCACTAGGAAAGCAAACCCGAGGTCTAGAATTTAAGAGGGAAGGGGAAAGAGGGGAGGAAACAGTGAGCAACTCAGGTCAATTGAAGCCTTAAAACTCAATGAGAATTTGGGGGTCGGAGATGAGATCCAAGGACGAGTTATCCCTAGGTGAACACTTCAAGTCCCTTGGACCTATTTCTGGCTACATTGTCTTGGGCTGGTATGTGTTTATGCCCCAGACTCTGCTACTCCCCAATTATGGATCTACCTCTGGACAAATGCACTTATGGGGGTAGGAGGCTGCTGTTCTTTCCTCCATAGATAGTTCCTCTTATTCCTTTCCCCTATAGTTTATCAGTCTCTCAGCTCTTCAACTCTTCTTCTCGGGAACTCTCCAGAAACCTTTTGCTTGTAGCATCCCCTCAAAATTTTCTTCAGTCCCTGGCTTCTTCAGCAGTCCCTTGACCCCTACTGCTGCTTCAGCCTCAGAGTCTGAATTGCTCCCTGTCACAGGCTCTTCCCACTCACTAAACTCTGTTGCTCCTTCAGCTTCCAACACCTTCTCCCACCAATCTTCTCTCTCTGACCCTTCCTCTGTGTCCCACCACAAATACCCTAGCTCCGAGACTTCCTCTCCTGGGGTTTCCCTGGCTGGTGCCTTCCACCACTCCTCTTTGTCCAGCCAGTCACTGACAGCACCCAGATGATGACTCCTCTACTTCCGAGTCTGCCTTTAAGCTGGATGAACGATTATGGTCAGAGAATATGCCACCAGAGGTCCTCCAGATGTTGAACTACAATTGGATAGGGCCTATGGAGTTCAGCAACACCTAGGAGCTCACAGGTTCCCTATCCCAGATACAGGCCAATACTAGGACATTCAGCATAATTCACAATGTGTGAAAACATCTCCATCAGCTGAATCATCTCTTATTTCACTGCAAATGGACTCAGAGCAGAATAGGTTCCAGGCACAGAGAATATAGCATATTTCAACTTTGCTATACAAAGCTATATATTGCTTGACCCAGTGCTATGAGGCTTCTTTTTCCCCCTGTGTAAGTAATCTTTATTTAATGAATAATGATAGTCAAAACCATTTCAAAAATGTAATTCTACCGTGCTAATTAAGCCAAAGTTTTATGCATAAACATCTAAATAAAATAGTTCATCTGTGTAGAGTCAAGAATAGAGATCGGGGATGTTCACTATGATGTCCACATGGGCCACATTAAAAATAGTTCTGCAGCCCTCAGGACACATTGGGAATAGCCATCTAACCAGTGGGCTGGATAACATGCGGCAATTTAAGCTCTGAGCTAACCCCTTCTCTTGCCTACTTTAACATATGGGACTCCAGCTGGGGAAGGCAGCTGTGCTGATGAAGCTTTGAGCCTGGAGTGATGGGGAAGAAGGGAATCAGGCCTGCCATGTTTCTCCTTAGCTCTAAAGTTCTTAAAGGAACAAAAGCTCTGTTTTCTGATTGTGGTGAGGCACACTGATACATTGAAAATGTGTGTTGAATAACTATTTTCTTCGGGGCTGAGCATTGACATTTTCAGTCAAGGAACTTAATGAATAATGAACTCCACAATCTGACCCAGCTGAACAAGTTAAGATTTTTGAAGTTTGTTAGGCAAGAAGGGGGTGCAGAATTCATCACTCAATATATTCCTGCAGTCAACCAAGAATCCCACCAGATGGTGACCAAATGCTACTGCCCAACTTACCAAGCAGTACAGTTTTCTGCTATGGTTTTGCTTCGTCATATAGTTTAGCATTTATGGTGCTATGGTCATATGGTGCTGTGGCATATGGTTTAGCACCTATTTAAGAAACAAACTTCCCCATACCATTTGGTAATTTGATTCCCAGTGATAAGAGAAAAGGGAAACCCCTTATTGTATGAATCCAGTTGAGAAGAGAGAGAAACTCTGTAGGAGAAAAGTAGAGTGGAAAACTACTAACAGTTTGAGCCCTCAAGACAGGGTGCATTTCAAACTAAATTAAATGCATACTGAACCACATTTATTTGGATCTAACTCATTTGACCTCAGCTGTAAAAGACAAAATTGATTGTTGTAAACAAAGTGAAGACCAATATAGCATAAACTAAACCCTTTGTCTCCTGTAGTGAAAAACTAAATTAAATTGCATCCTTCAATGTGTGTGTGTGTGTGAATATCACAAGCCAGATTCTAAAAACAGCTCACATGCAATTAATTTGAATGAAGCCCTGCAAAAATAAGAAAACCAGTTCTATTGCATGCAATAAAAAATAAAGACAGAAACCTGATTGCAAAATACTGCCTTTATGATTATTTTGATTATGCTTGTTTAATACTCCTGCAAAGCATATTTTATTTTTATGGAAACACACATCTTCAGCAGGCATTACAACTTATAAAATACTGGTGGAGATGTAGATCAGTTAATAGCACTAACAGGAAACCTTCATGAACAGAATGAAGGTTGAAACCAATGCATTATTTCTGAAAGGAGAAGAGCAGTTAAAGCTTGTCTTCCGCTGGTGTCCTCTAAACTGGATGTTCTCTTCTCCTTTGTGCTAATGTGTGGTGGTGGATTGAAGTTATTGAGAAATAAGGAAAGGGCAGTTCCACAGATGCTCATATAATCCAGACACTTCTTCCTTGCTTCATCTTTTTTTTTAGTACTGACTCATAAAACCCTGAAAAGGAGATTACAGGAGGAGGCCTGGAGTGACCTACAGTGAGGGGGGTAAGTATTTGATCCCCTGCTAAATTTGCCCATTTGTCCTCTGACAAAGAAATGACCAGTCCATAATTTTAATAGGTTTATTGTAGTTGTGAGAGACAGAATAACAACAGGAAAACCCCCAGAAACCCAGAAGACAAAAGTCAGAGATTGATATGCATTATGATGAGTGAAATAAGTATTTGATCCCCTATCGACCAGCCAGATGTCAGGCTACCTGGTATCTTCACTGTATGTAACAAGCTGAGATTGGAAGCACATACTGTAAGGGAGAGGTTTTACCTGTAATCCCAGCTCATTACAGTACCTGTACATCTATCAAGTTTTAAGTTCAGTTTCTCATAGTTTTTAATTTTCCAGTCTAAAGTTCAGCTCCTCAAAGTTCCACTACAGTTTGAGATGTTTTAAAAATATTTTTTTGAAGTTCTCATGTTTGGGTATGTATTTCTGCTGATATGCACATTTCCACAATAAATTTTCCTAATTTAATGTTGTTATGTTATTTTCACTATGTATTTTTCTTCACACCTTTCCCTGTGCATATTTTTGTTTGAAGAACTGCATGACAAAATTTTGAAGAAATGCAAATTTTGAGGATAGCTGTGTTTTGGTTCATGTATTGTTTCCAGATATGTAAACCAAACTGAACAAAGCCATTTTTTCTGTCATCCATAATAGCTAATGTTTCCTAGTAGTGATGTATGGGAGTGAGAGCTGGACTATAAAGAAGGCTGATCGCCAAAGAATTGATGCTTTTGAATTATGGTGCTGGAAGAGACTCTTGAGAGTCCCATGGACTGCAAGAAGAACAAACCTATCCTTTCTTCAGGAAAGCAGCCCTGAGTGCTCACTGGAAGGACAGATCAGGAAGCTGAGGCTCCAATACTTTGGCCACCTCATGAGAAGAGAAGACTCCCTGGAAAAGACCCTGATGTTGGGAAAGATTGAGGGCACAAGGAGAAGGGGACAACAGAGGATGAGATGGTTGGATAGTGTTCTCGAGGTTGCCAACATGAATTTGACTGGGCTGCGGGAGGCAGTGGAAGACAGAAGTGCCTGGCGTGCTCTGGTCCATGGGGTCACGAAGAGTCGGACATGACTAAACAACTAAACAACAACAACAATGATCAGCAAATGATAATATTTTGCTTTCTTGTCCTAGTTTCCAGGTTTTTGGTTTTTTTCAATATCAATCATACATATAACAGCATACATATGCATAATAAAATAAGCATCTTTAACCCAAAAGCTGATGTTTGAGCAAAACATACAAAATAATACCAAATAATAGTTATTTGCACTGAATTTTTCATAATAAAACATGTTCCAAAATTGTGGCATTTCAGCTCTTTTTTGTAGTAAATTATATAGAGAAATGAGTTTCCACTAGTGATACGTGAATCTTTCAGTATGGGTTTCTCTCAGTTTCTCATTTTTCCAATCTTCAGTTTTCCACATTTCCATATCATTTTGTGATTTTTTTTGAACTCCTCATGAAAATTCATTTTAAAAAATTCTATCTGCCTTCTAATAGATATGATTTTTACACTGCTTTAATTCCATAGTTTGTTTACTTTCTAGCCATAATTTTTAATGCATTGCTAGCCATAATGTTTTATGTGCATTTTAATTACCCTAATCTATGTATTTTTGAGAGCATTGCTTGGCTGGTGAACTGCACTGCATAATTCAGAGGGGTGCAATTTTCAAGGAGGGGCTGTGTTTCAGCTTCAGTATTGTTTTGGAAGGTGAAAATTAGGTAGGTCCACCTTTACATGCAAACTGATACAAATTTCTGCCCCATTCCTAGTTGCCACACCTAGTGTATTGGCTGAGTAGCATTTGAAATGTGGTTACCCAACAGCTCTGCCCTGCAAATCAGCCATTCTCACAGAGAAAACATCTCACTTTAGCCTGTGCCTCTGAAATACAGCAGGGTGGCCCAAATGTCAATCCCATTTCAACTGGAGTCCAAACTGGGTTGACATGGAAGCCAGGGCTCATGTTAAGGATGGCACATGATGTTTCAAATAAAAATCAGCCCTGGGCACCGGTGCCTCTTCTCTTCTCTTCTCTTCTCTTCTCTTCTCTTCTCAATTCTGTAGAGGAAATCAATCCCCATGAAAATACCATGCCAAAATACATAGCAATTTCAATTTATTCATTTAGAGAAACAGCTGTCCCTGGTTGAACAGAAGAATAGCTCCATCATTTATAAAAGAGAAATAAAGCAGACTGTAAAAGACTGAAAAGTTTTAAAACAAAAGCTGGACATCAGATTGATAGACATTCTCTTGAAGATATTAATAATATAAATATAAATGAATAGTACTAGCATTTTCCACTGTATCTTTAAACTGAGCCAAACTGTCAACAGGATGAAATTTGGGGCAGGGGATATAACAGTGATGAAAGGGTTGGGAAAGCCACCTACCTTCTTTTACTTGCATTTGAGATTGGGGGCATTATGGAGGAGATGTACTGGGGGAGAAAGAGAAAGGGTTAATAGGTTGACCAATAAGAAAGCCCAGGGGTGGAGCCTAACTGTGTTTAAGGCTCAACACAGGGGTTTCGGCAGTTAGTTCATTTGGTTTCTTGTGGGTGGGAGGCATAGGAGTCAGAGTGGGTTAGAGACAGAGGGGAGACAGAGAGTGAATCGGATCACAGTGTTTCAAAGTATTTAAAACTTGTTTGAATTCACAATAAACTGGAATCTTTGTTAATATGTTACAACCTGACTGAGTCTGAATATATTACTGGGGAAACCTGGTTGGTGGCAGTGGAAGAGATAAGCCGTGGTGGTGCAGGGTCAATAGTCCGTGGAACGACCAGGGGCTCTGTGCGAATGCCACAGGGGCCTTTTAAGGACAGAGGCCAAAAGTCACTGGCACAGTTCCTAGATGCTGTCATTCTCTTCTTCTTCTTCTTCTTCTTCTTCTTCTTCTTCTTCTTCTTGTAAACATGTTTTTATTGGTCTTTTTACAGCAGAATGTACAATAAAATATTATGGAATAAAATTCACAATTAAACACAAAAAACAAGGGCCTAGTATGGTCAGGTAAAGCATAGTATAGGTCTTTTAAGAACTGAGACAGCCAATTACTAGCCAGGCCCACACTGAGGTAATTAAGGCTGCATTCCTACGGAATGATTGTTATTAGGAGGAAACAGAAATATACGAAGAATCTATAGGTGATTATTTGTTTGGGGACACAATACAAGGTAGGTTTTACAATGCTCTACCAATGCCTAGTACCAGTGTCACCTTTAAGGTTTTCCATGGCCATGACGAGTGCCATCAACACCTCCTACTTTCCCTCCCCCCTTACTTCTATTTTCATGTTAGCATACAGGGGAAAGTGGTGTATCTTTACATTATATGGTTGTCATCCCTAGATTCTCAAATACAAGGTGGATCTACACACAGGGGGGAGGACACTTTAAATAAGTCAGAAATTAGATTGTTATAACAAAAATAAATAAAACCCTGTGGAAAAACATGTATAAAAATTCCCTGCCCTCTGACGCCATCTGGTGTTGCATGTTTATAGCACATTCAAAATGTTGTTTCTTTACTAATGAAGCTGAGTCCTAAATTAGGCACGGGAGCAACTACAGTGATAGAATCAACAGGGTGGGGGGAATAAAGATGGTATGCAACTTTTAAATGTGTCATGTGTGCAGGTGTCGAGGAAAACAACACCTAGTAGGTCTACACTCATATCTCAGACTAAGGAAATGATGGTATGCAAGCCACTCACTGATCACTTATATAGAAATAAATAGCACAATCAGTGTGCAATGTAAAGCAACACACATGTTTCACCCCTTAAGGGAGGATGGTAGTGCTGTTTATAGTTCATTTGCAGTTTATAGTTCAACAGTTGGTGTTTGCTGTGAAAGGTTTCTTAGCTATGCAATTTGTTCACTGCTATGAGTTATTTTTAAAGAAATGCATGCCAGCAGGGTTGTTTTCACTTGCAGTATGTAGTACCCAGCCCAAAGTGTAAAAAAAAAAACCCACAACAGCATGAAGAGGTTTTTGTGTTGTGTTAAACAAACTGTTTCATTTATTTTGCAAAATATAATATCAAATATAGGTTTTTATTAATAACCATGATCTTTGTATTCCTTTGTAATCTTTGCACTTATTAAATTTTTCATACAAGCAAATAAGGGTTACTTTTTTGTTTGTTTCAAAAGTTTTTTAATGAAAAAACATAGAAACTATCTCTTGCATCAGAGGTAAACTGCAGAAACATCTGAAATAGATCTCCACACACCACATATAAGGCAGTTTCTTTTCTTTCACTTTCTCTCTCCCTTTTAAAAATTATTTACATATATTTATTTATAACATAAAATATAATAATAAACATTAATTAAAATAAAAGTAGAAAAAGCTATCTAGAACTAAACATTTAGGAGCAAATTTCCATACCAAAGTCAAACACAATAGCTGCTTATAATAGCTATTTATCATTTCAGGATTTACAAATAGTTGTTGTTGTCAGTATTTCTTATACACCACCCTTCCTCGTAAGAGAGCCCAAGGCTTCAATCAATCAAAACAAAGCATTCAAAGTGAACGTAGAAACATGATACAAAAAATAACATACAAAATAAGGCATTAAGCCAGGCTTCCTCAACCTCGGCCCCTCCAGATGTTTTTGGCCTACAACTCCCATGATCCCTAGCTAGCAGGACCAGTGGTCAGGGATGATGGGAATTGTAGTCTCAAAACATCTGGAGGGCTGAGGTTGAGGAAATCTGCATTAAGCCAAGGTGCACCTTGTATGGAAGATGAGATCAGAATATCCCTGTCATTTAATGTCTATAGATTTTAGGATACAACTCGCTTTGCAATGGGAAGGGAAAATAAAAATTTTTTCATGGACCCTAGCAAGCAACCTCAGGGATTAAGGAAAAACATTTTAAAAAAGAAAAGCTTTGAGTGCAGGCAAACATTGCACAAAATGCAAAATCTGAACACCCACCCATCACTCTGTAACAAACATAGAGCTTGAAGACTTCTAAGATGCCCAAAGTTTCACCCCTTTGCTTGCTAGGTGGTGTGGAGTTGGCAACAGGAACTCCTAAAGCTGGTCCACCATCCTTTGCAAATTCAAAGTTGAGGTAATCCACGAAGCTATCATTCACGGCAGAGTGATATCAGTCACAGAAGAATATTTGAAAGGAAAAATCAGAAGTAGTAAGAATAAAACAGGGTGAGGGAAAAATTATGGAAATGAATTTCAGAAATGACTACATCTCTCACCTTGAAAGAATTCTGACAATAATATTGAGAAGGTGTATATAGGAAAGAAGTTAAGGAGAAGGTTTGTCTGTTTGTTTTACTGATTATTAAAGGTCGGGCTAAGACATTTCAGGGATATTTCATCCATCTCTGAAGTGTGCTTAGGATCACAACCTTAAGAAGGCTGGAAATATTATAGCTGTCATCAAGTCTCCAATACTGAAGTGCAATAATTCATATCTGAGGGATCAGTTCAACCTGACATTTTTATATTGATTTATATTTGATGTGATTACAAATTATGTAAATCAAACTAAGTTTGGATGTGGTTATTGCTGTTTGGCTTGTGTTTGAAATGTTTGCTGCTTTTCTCCTTTGTCTTTGAGAATGCTATACACTAAAAGATATATTTCCCCTATGAAATAGCTTTCTTGAAACATCTGCTAGCAGAATGTGTGTCTGGAACTAAGCTATGATGGATGAATTTTTGACAGGTAATTGCAATTCAGATCAGATGCAGACAGATTTAGTACTGAGAAGCCCCCAGTTTATTAAAATCACTATTGATTTATATAAGACCCTTCCTCCTCCCCTTCTCTTTTCAACACGATCCAAAGATTGATCACTTTGAGAACGTGTCTAGGGCGCATCCGTAACCTGAAAATTTAAAAATGTATTAGCTTACATTTCCTAACTTTAGTTAGCCATCAGCAGTTTTACCATGTTATCCTCTCTGACCATTGCCAAAATCAAAGTTGTCACTGTGGGCATTGTCTCCAACTTTAGGCCAACTTTGAGAGATCTGTGAATAGCATCTCCTACAGCATTTTAAAGTTTTAATAGCAGATTGAGACTGTGATGCTGAGGATTAACGCACTCTTTTTCTCTCTCTCCCTCTCACCATTTTCTTATTAAAATCACATCCTAGAAGCAATTATTTGACCCATATGGCAAATGATACAGCATCAGATGTTTTGACCCGTTAGACAAGTATCACTTTGGGGGTGATCTTGACTAGGAAAATGCCATGGGGAAAAATGGTGGGTGGCTCTTGCAGTGCCACAGCCCCAATATGAATAACTGCCCTGTGAGTACTACTAACAGGGTTTTTTGGGGGGGTTAAGTTTATAGGATGTCCTGTGCCCTAGTACAGTGGTACCTCAGGTTACGAACACTTCGGGTTACAAACTCCGCTAACCCAGAAGTAGTACCTTGGGTTGAGAACTTTGCCCCAGGATGAGAACGGAAATCATGTGGTGGCGCGGTGGCAGCGGGAGGCCCCATTAGTGAAAGCACGCCTCAGGTTAAGAACAGTTTTGGGTTAAGAATGGCTCTCCGGAATGAATTAAGTTCGTAACACGAAGTACCACTGTATGGGCATTTAACACTACCATTTAAAGTTCTGTCCATTCCCCATTCTTTTATGGGATTTACTACAACCAGCAACTAGCAAAATACATTAAAATTACTGCTACTCAAGAAGTCCTAGCAGGTGTCAGAGGGAAAATAAATAATTCGTTGACTAGAGTAGGTAAGTTTAGATATTTGATAGTGTCAACTTTTTGCACTACACATGAAATCACCATACAATAGGCCATATTGGACCATACAAGAGAAAATGTCTACAGCAGTCTTGTGCACATTTCCTTTCAGATAATGCATAGGATTTGATTCAGTCAGCAACTGGTTCCCATTAGTTCCTAAGGTCAACGTTCCCATGGACCAGACTTAGCCCTTTGCTTCAAACAACAAATCCACGCCTGCATAAGTATGGCTCCAGCGAAACTAAAATGACAAATCAAAATATGTGGGGTTAAATGTGTTTGTGGGCTGAGCAACTGTGTTTCCATTGTGTCAAATTAAAGTAGGGAAGGGGCCCATTATTTTCATTTTGTATACAGCAGGGACTGCCATCAAACCTCTACAGTGCTTTAATTAAGATATATTTAAATTTGTCCTTCATTTGCAATTAACATCAGCTTCAAAGTAGCATTTTTGCATTAAAAATGTGGAGTTACACAACCACTTTGGGCTATTTATTTTCCCAGCAGCTATCATAAGTTAAATGGAGTTCATTGTGAGCAATGCACAGCTGAAAAGCCTACAGAGAGCATTCTGGTAATGTTTATTTCAGTAGTGAAAACACTTCTGGGTATGGTAATTCTAAATAAGCACTAAATGATGGCATTAGGAACTACTGTACTGTCTCATATTTCTTCCTGGTGTTTTCACATTGAGACTGAGCCATCCTGAGTTTTGATACACTTCATTGTCAGATAACTTTTAAAACTGGAACCTAGAATTTTGCAGTTGGGCAAAGCCTTACTTTGATAGCAGTAATGTTTTAGGGCCATTTAGCTATTGGTATTTGGCTTGCTACTAGCAGCTTCATGTTGTGTGTGTGTGTGTGTGTGTGTGAGAGAGAGAGAGAGAGAGAGGAGAGAGAGAGAGAGAGAGAGAGAGAGAGAGAGAGAGAGAGAGAGAGAGAGGAGCAGGGTTTTCAGGGCATACTATAGACTAGTTCTGCCATCTGAACAACTGGATATTTTAGTTTAGTAAAATTGTGCCTAAGAACAGGAGTTGCTAGAAGTGTAAAACATTGTGTGTCTGGCGTGGAAAAAGGCAGAGAGTATTCTTCCTCTAATACACTGGTACCTCCGGTTGCAGATGGGATCCATTCCAGAGGTCCGGCCAGAGGTTTTCGCAACTGGAGAGACTGCTTATGCACACACACCGGAAATATACTTCCAGATTTGCCGCTTATGTATCCCGAAGTTTACATAACTGGAGGGATATGTAAGCAGAGGTATGCCTGTACTAGAATTAAGGGCTGTCAAATGAAGCTGAATATCTGAAAAATTCAGGTCAGACAAATGAAAGCACTTATCCAATAGTTGTGGAAGCATAGTTTCAATCCCACAATGTGTAATGATGGCTACAAACATAGATGGCTTTAAGAGGATTGGACAAATTAGTGGAGGATACTGCTATTAATGGCTATAAGCCATGATGACTATGTTTTCTGAATACCATTTGTTGGGAATAGCAAGTGAGAACACTGTTGAACAGAGGACCTGCTAGCAGACTTCTCAGAGGCATCTGGTTGGCCAGAGCAGAATGCTTGAATAGATGGGTTTTTGACCTGATCTGCAAGGCTCTTCTTATGTTCCTGTGAAGTTTAATAAATCCCTCCAGTTCACCATATATGGAGGAAGTGGCAGCCACATTGCTCAAAGTACCGGTAACTTCTTCACACAACACAGAACGTATTTATGGAATTTTGTTGCTACAAGATGTGGTGATGGCAAGTGCCGTTGATAACTGATAACAAATTCAGGGAGGCTTGATCTATCAACTAGTAGTCATGATGGTGGGTGGAATCCCCAATATCAGCTGATAGGAACATACTTATTCATAAGAGAGCAGGGTTTGTGTATGGGATTTATGTTTATAAGCTATTTTTTTTAATGATTAGAATGTAGATTGTCAAGGTGATATACACTTTTATTAATTGCATTTTATTTTTAATTAAATTCCCAACAGACCCAATATATATAGTGATATGTTTGGAAGCTGGATTTTATGTAATGTTGTATGATGAAACAGTTTCCATGGTTTGATGTTATTACAACTTATGGCTATACGTTAAATTACATCAGCATGCTACTGAATATCAACTTATTTGCCAGGCCAGGCTGAAGCTGGACAGGTGGAAAGGAGTCTAGGTTAATATGGTCCGTAATGTGTATAATAAATGGTTAATAAGATGGGAATAGATACTTTGTGAACCAACAGAGCTTAGATGATAAACTAGGAACTGATAAATTGTGAGCCCATGTGTCATACTAACTTTTAATTACTAAGATGAAATGTTTTAAAGAAATTCACATTTCTCTTTGGATTATTGTATTCTGCATATTCATCAGTTCTTTAGAGATTTTAATTAACTATATGAGCAGCATCTGCTGCATATAAATAGAGTATTTATTTTTATAGAGGTGATATATTTAAAACAAACACATACGCGTTGAGTGTATCTACGGAAGCTGATTATCAAATGTCAAAACAAGGATTCTCCCTTTTTTAGAATAATAGTTTTTGGAGGAGGAAGATCTATAGCTCATTTAAAAATCTACTGATGATTCATGAGGAGGGACTACAGTGATTAATCCTAAGAGCAACTCAGCGAAGAAATCCGTAAAACACAATGTATTTTTCCTTGTGAGATTAATGTGAATCCTGTCTGATCGAAGAAAGTGTATGAAGTTAGAATGAGAAAAAAGGTGGGGGGAAACCATCCTTGTGGATTGAGCTGTTCCACAAAATAAAGAATAGGAAGGCATAATACTAGTAATAAAAAATATACTTTCATAAATATTGAGAATAGAGGGGAATGTACCAGCAGACATGCCAGCCTAGCTTGCAGAGCATCCAGCCACCAGAAATAGCACTGCATCAAATTTTGATGAAGCTTATTATCATTACCATTACAGTGGTCCCTCGGGTTAAGAACTTAATTCGTTCTGGAGGTCCGTTCTTAACCTGAAACTGTTCTTAACCTGAGGTACCACTTTAGATAATGGGGCCTCCTGCTGCCGCCGCAGTGCTGGCGCGCGATTTCTGTTCTCATCCTGAGGTAAATTTCTTAACCCGAGGTACTATTTCTGGGTTAGCAGAGTCTGTAACCTGAAGCGTCTGTAAGCTGAAGCATCTATAACCCGAGGTACCACTATATTGATTAAATTTATATACAATCCGAGGATCGTAGTGTGCTTTACAGTATAAAAACATAGAAAAACAAAGCATAGTAAGAAACAGAACAATAAAAAACCCACAGTTTAAAAGGTCATAGATGGTTTAATAAGCCAAAGGCCTGAGTGAAAATGTTTTTTTTCCACCTGGCACCTAAAGATATGTAATGAAGGGACAAGGCTTCCTGAGGAGACATTCCATAAACCAGTTTTAAATTTGGTAGAAGTGAGGGTGTGTGGAGGTGTAGAGATCCCAAGTAGCTTCTGCCCTTTCACACTGACATGTGTGTTTTTATAATGACTTGCACATCTTATTTTATTTTATTTTAAAATATTTTCAATTTTTATAAATAACATTTATATTTAAGCTTAGTCAATTTTATACATTTATGGGATTCTCTGACTCCCCAGACTTCCCTCTGCCCCCTCCATAGTTTCCAATGTATATCTTTTTTCCCTTACTACATCTAAATATTATCCAAATTTGTTTTTGTCCACTTTCAACCTTAAAAAATTACATTACAAGTGTTATATCAATCCTCCTAGTGTCTTTAGATGCTTACAGTGTTCTTTCAGGTACTCTATAAACTTTATCCATTCCTTGTTGAATTTCTTATCATCTTGGTGTCTGGTCTTCCCAGTTATTTTTGCCATTTCGGCTTAGTCCATCATCTTGATTCTCCATTCTTCTTTGGTTGGAACTTTCTCTTCTTTCCACCCCTGGGCAAAAAGCAGCCTCCTCGCATCTGTCGTCACATACATAAACAGTCTTTTCAAGTTATTTGGTATTTCTTCACCTATTATTCCCATTAAAAAGGCTTCTGGTTTTTCCACAAAAGTTATCTTAAACCTTTTTTCAATTCATGATGTATCATTTCCCAGAATGCTTTTGCTATTTTGCATGTCCACCACATGTGGTAGAATAGACTTGCACATCTTAAATACAAATAAATCTCTTACTAGTCTCATAAAATACAAAAGACATCTCAAGGACTGTACTGTAAGCTATGGGTTGTATCTAGTGCTAGTGATACACAGGGTACAGCCATGTGTATGACTAATTTAAGCTTATTGCTTTCAATAGGTCTACTTTGAGTTTACTTTAGTTGGCAACAACCCTATGTTTTGAGTTTGGAGTGAACTTTGTGTTCATAATGTAGAAAATTAAACCAATATTAGGCCTTCCCACTTCCATTGCCGTTTTCTTGATGATGTCTCAGAAGAGGTCCAAAGGTACAAGAAAAGCCATCATTTTATATATTTGTATATTGCTTAATTGTATATAAATACCTCTAAGTGGATAATGTATTGTAGTGATTCACATTGAAGTGAATGGTTTATCTCCCCCCCCCATAGTTTGTTTTTAATCCTGTTTTTTCTGACTATACAGTAGAGTTTCATGATATGTAAAGTGCTATTTCTTTTCCTTTCATTATCTTCATTTATTTCAGTTCCCTGTCTGCTGCAGCTCACTTTAATCCTGGTGGCTTAATGCAGAGACAGTACATGCAAAAAGTGTAAATCTGCTAAGATACACTTTTTTGGGGATCAATTGTGTGTATTAATTAGGAGCATTCAGATTCCTTTACAATGAATATGCAGCAGTCATGTCATTGATATTCTAAGCCAGGTACTTTCCAATTTGGAGAGAGAAAGCAATAGGTCAAGACATTTGAGAACAGGTGGGGTTTTGCTTTAATTATCTTACAAATTCTCCGCTGAGGATAAACCTTCTACTTTACCTTGAATTTTAGATTTGTTCTATTTCACGGCGTTGCCAGGTTTCTATTCTGCCTAGACTTTCAGTGGAATTGGCTTTGGAAAGCAGTGCAAAAGAAATGGCAACCGCTGATCTAATGCCCACCGTTTAAGACTAGAAATCAACACAAGAGATTCAAAGTTTTGGAGCTGGCAGTATGATGGACTTTAAACAACATGAGATTTTCTGAGCTGAATGGAACTTGAACCAAGTATGTGAATCTTAAAGTAAGACAAATGGATTTTTGGAATTTGGCCTTAATTAATACATTAAACACACAAAATACAATGCATGCCAGTAATTTTGAAGATGCATTTTTTTAGCATGATCCTCATGATCAACTAAAAAATAGCATAATTATCTACCAGTGATCTACAGCCCTTCTCTGTTCTTCCTCCAGTATGTCTGATTTTTGTGTCATATTAAATATGTACTCAAAAAGGGGTGGGGAATAAATTGTATGATTCTGATTTCCTTCACAACAATGACAGAGTGAGTTTCCGGCCAAGCAGTAAACATGCCACATTTTAATTTCAAACATTTGTTAAGAAAAAAAGGTTGTTAAATATGGCAATATAAATAAAGAAACCACATTTTAGAATTTTAATTTCTTAACTGCTGGTGAGATGGGCAAAATCACCCAGTAAGTTAAGTGGTGATCTCTCTGCCTCCCTCTCTCGCTCTCCCCACCCTCTCTTTGAAGTTTAAAATCAGAAAGCTTTCCATTTTGTATTGAAAGGGGTCAGCTGCAATATATTACTTAGCCTGTGTACACATAAACCCATTTGTAGCACAATATGTAGCTTTTCTAAATCAGTAATAGTTCATGCTCACCCTCAACATACGACATCCGGACCTTCACAAGGATGGGTGCAGTTACTTGATATATATTTGAATCCTCCCCTTTATTAGGTTATCTCTGCTTTTTCCTCTCTGCTCATGTCCAATGTGCATAAAGAAGGAAATGGTAATTATAATCTTGGTATACTCCCCCCCCAAAAAAAATGTCATTGGGCAGATGTAGACCCCCACCCCCATTGCTGGGACCACCTTTCTTATGTTTTCTTATGTTTTCAAATGGACACACTGCAGGGTAATGCAGAATGCATCTGCAACAAGCTTTTATTTTTGGAATAAAACCAGTTTCTCATAATAATAAAAAATAATAAATTTTATTTATATCCCGCCCTCCCCAGCCGAAGCTGGGCTCAGGGTGGCTAACAACAATCAATATAATCCAAATGTTCTAAAAACATTTCATTATAAAAATTACTTAAAATCAAATTGATGACAACCATTAAGCAAAATTCTGTGCAGATTGCCAGAGGAGGGGGTCAGGCTGCACCCTGACCAAAGGCCTGGTGGAACAGCTCTGTCTTGCAGGCTCTGCGGAAAGATGTCAGGTCCCGCAGGGCCCTAGTCTCTTGTGACAGACCGTTCCACCAGATTGGAGCTGCGGCCGAGAAAGCCCTGGCTCTAGTTGAGGCCAGCCTAACCTCTCTGTGGCCTGGGATCTTCAGGATGTTTTTATTTGCAGACCATAAGTTCCTCTGTGGGACATACCAGGAGAGGCGGTCCTGTAGGTACGAGGGTCCTAGGCCGTATAGGGCTTTAAAGGTTTAAACCAGCACCTTAAACCTGATCCTGTATTCCACCGGGAGTCAGTGCAGCTGGTATAGTACCAGATGAATGTGATCATGCAGCGAAGACCCCATAAGGAGTCTCGCCGCGGCATTCTGCACCCGCTGGAGTTTCTGGGTCAGTCTCAAGGGCAGCCCAACGTAGAGCGAGTTACAATAATCCAGTCTGGAGGTGACCGTCGCGTGGATCACAGTGGCTAGGTCAGGGCGAGAGAGATAAGGAGCCAACTGCTTAGCTTGGCGGAGATGAAAAAATGCCGCCTTTGGTCAGTGTGTCTGGGGCCAAATCAGGATGGCCATCCATCAACAGATAGAGTTGGGTGTCATCGGCATACTGATGGCAACCCAGCCCAAAACTCCAGACAAGCTGGGTGAGGGGGTGCATAAAGATGTTAAAAAGCATCGGGGAGAGAATCGCACCCTGAGGCACTCCACACACCAAGGAGTGGCGCGATGACAATTCCCCCCAAGCGCCACCCTCTGTCCCCGACCAGAGAGAAACGAGCGCAGGCATTGAAGGACTGTGCCCTGGATCCCCACGTCGGCAAGGCAGTGGTCCAGGAGTTCATGATCAACCATGTAGAAGGCTACTGACAGGTCTAAAAGAATCAGCAGCCCCGACCCACCTCGATCCAGCTACCTGCGAAGATCATCTGTTAGGGCGACCAGAGCCGTCTCGGTCCCATGACCAGCGCAGAAGCCGGACTGGAATGGATCCAGAGCCGATGTTTCATGAAGCACTTTTCAAGGATCTAGATTGTGTAGACCACGCAGGAAAGCAAGTACTCGGTCTCCATTGATTCTAGAATAAAATGTCATGTGTACCTAGCCGTATTTTAAAGGATGAAGACGATTCATTCTCTTTACAGGCATTTATCACTCTTAATAAGGGATGTGGGTGGCACTGTGGTCTAAACCACTGAGCCTAGGACTTGCCGATTGGAAGGTTGGCAGTTCGAATCCCCATGACGGGGTGAGCTCCTGTTGCTTGGTCCCAGCTCCTGCCAACCTAGCAGTTTGAAAGCACGTCAAAGTGCAAATAGATAAATAGGTACCGCTCCAGAGGGAATGGGAAATGGCATGTCCATGCACTGCTCCTGCTTTCGCCAGAAGCTGCTTAGTCATGCTGGCCACATGACCTGGAAAAACTGTCTGCGGACAAACGTTGGCTCCCTCGGCCAGTAAAGCGAGATGAGCACCGCAACCCCAGAGTCGTTCGTTACTGGACTTAACTGTCAGGGGTCCTTTACCTTTTATCACTCTTAATGTACAAAAGCTTTATATATATATATATAAAAGCACCCTGCACATATTATAACTCTCATGTAGAGCAAATGAATTGTACTGAATCTCAAATTTATAACAACAACAATATCAAAGAAAGTTAGGCTTACTTAGGCATACCTAAAATACTTAGAGGCAGTCATTTGGAAAAATATAATAACGAAAGGGCTGTAGCTCAGTTGCAGAGCAGAGGTGAAATGATAGCCATCTTCAAATATCTGAAGGGCTATCACATGGAAGATGGGGCAAGTTTATTTCTTTGCTGCTTCAGAGGATAGAGCCTGAATCTGTAGGTTCAAATTACAAGAAAGCAGATTCCGACTAAACATTAGAAATAACTTTCTGACAGTAAGACTTTCTTGACAGAGTTACAGACTACTTTGGACCCTCCTTTCTTGGAGGTTGGGACGTGGGTGGCACTATGGGTTAAACCACAGAGCCTAGGACTTGCCAATCAGAAGGTCGGCAGTTTGAATCCCCGTGACGGGGTGAGCTCCCGTTGCTTGCTCCCTGCTCCTGCCAACCTAGCAGTTTGAAAGCATGTCAAAGTGCAAGTAGATAAATAGGTACCGCTCCAGCGAGAAGGTAAACGGCATTTCCGTGCACTGCTCTGGTTCGCCAGAAGCAGCTTAGTCATGTTGGCCACATGACCCGGAAGCTGTACGCCGGCTCCCTCGGCCAATAAAGCGAGATGAGCACCACAACCCCAGAGTTGGCCACGACTGGACTAATGGTCAGGGGTCCCTTTACCTTTACCTTCTTGGAGGTTGGATGGCTTTAGTAGAGATTCCTGCATTGCCAGGGATTAGACTAGAGGACCCTTGGTATACCTTCCAACTCTACAATTCTGGGATTTTGTAGTCTGTATGCAAAAGGTGCTGAGTTCAATCCCAGACATCTTTAGGTAGGGCTGGGAAAGACTCCCTTTCTGAAACACTGGAGAGCCATTGGTAATTAGTGAAGATAATACTGGACCAATACTAGATAGGCCAATGGTCCCACTAGGAAAAAGGCAACTTCCTATGTTTCTAGGATCAGTATTTTAAAGAAATGTTGAAGAGTTTTTTGCTTAAATAAATGTGTGTATAATAACACTGGGAATAAATAAATAAACAATTTCTTGGTAATAGTTTTCATTCTTCATATGAATCCACAAAATGTGACACATACAAACCAGATAATCTAGCTTGGAGAAAATGGAATACTTCATATAAGCTGATTACAAAATGCCAGGACCGTAAGAGGAAGAAAATACGTCACTTTTCCACCAGATAGTGATTTATTACAGATTCTAAAGATGTTAATAAAAAATCAGTTGTTTTTGTACTTTTGCTGTCATCCTGGGATGATAGATTAATATTGCTGTCGCTGTTCCACCTGTGCTGCCGCTTCACAACTAATGCTGAAAAACATGATGGTTCTTGTATAATATGTTTTTACTCATCTGCAGTCACCTAGCAGACATTGATGCTAGGTGGATAACAACATGTGCCCTGATCCAACAAGGGAGGCAACTCCTTCATGTGGATTATCATGCCGGATTGGCAACCACATTTAACAACTGGAGGTGGCGTTGATTTGGACACGAGGCATCAGATGCCACCTACATTTGCACAATAGAATTTGGGATAATCCGACCAGTTTGAGATAGGTGGGGGGTGGGTTTTCTTCTCATGTTCTTAAGGAGCACACCTCAATCCCAATGTATTTTGAACAGTGAGTTATTTACTAGGGAACTATTTAAACATATACATATGAGAGTACAACATACACACTTCAAAATACTTAATACTGTATTATTATTGTTGTTGTTGTTGTTATTGTTGTTATTATTGTTGTTATTGTAATTATTATTATTCAACTTATACACCACCCTATACCTGGAGGTCTCAGGGCGGTTCACAACAAGACCACAACATATAAAATCAAACCAAAAGCAGTAACCCAATTAAACCCCTCTCCAAAAAAAAGCCACATTCTAAAAGGGTGTTGGATGTCAGTAAGATCAGTAAGATTAGCCTAGCGCCTAAAGTTGTATAATGAAGCACCAGGCAAACCTCCCTGGGGAGAGCATTCCTTAGAAAGGGAAGCCACTGGGGAGCCACTGCAGAGAAGGCCCATTCTCATGTTGCCACCCTCCGGACCTCTCGAGGCATATAGCATAGATTAAAAATATAATAATAATAATAATAATAATAATAATAACAACAACAACAACAACAACAACAACAACAACAACAACAACAATTTTAAAAAAATATTTTATTTCTACCCCACCCATCTGGCTGCGTTTCCCCAGCCACTCTGGGTGGCTTCCAACAGAATATTAAAAATATATTAAACAATGTAAAGCAAATAATAAAGCAAATAATAAAGAAGTGCCAATAACATCATTTTAATAATAAAAAAACCACCCCCAAAACACACAAATCCAATATTCTCAACCAGCCTTCAACAACCTGCTGCCCTCCACATGTTTTGGACTGAAACTGTCATCAGCCCCAACCAGCCAGCCAATGGTCAGGGAGATGGGAATAAGGCATTATGATAGTCTGTGAAAGTAGTTCTAAAGGTTGTTCTAAACAAGCTAAAATTCGGGGAGGACAATACCCCCCCAAACCCCAGCATTATAAATAATTAGAAACGCGTATACACACATGTGAGTGCTTGCTATGAGAAAATTCACTTATCTGAATACAAGGAATTAGTACCCAAGCCTCACTGTAAGCATCGTGTATTCCTTGGTCAGGAATGCATTAGAAATTTCCCCATAGGAATCAATGAGAACCATTGACTCATTATGTGAACGCTTCCTCAACGAACAATTTTCAGGGAACACCTTGTGTTTGCAAAGCAGGACCTGTGGGTATTCATGAATTGAATTTTATAAGCCCACAAAAAGCCTTAGAGCCAAACTGATATTAACAAACATTTAACAAGCCAAACTTTATCAAAATTACAACCCCGCCCACTTAGAGAACAAAACTTTTAGGCTAACAAAACATGAATATATGAACGACAAGAAAACAGGTGCTGGGAAACCAATCATTTGTGTGTATGTGCAACATTTTACAAACTAGCTAATAGCATATGAAACATGTTCATTGGAGAACCAATTATCTTCAAATTATACTGCCAAGAGACTCTGCACGTTATAGCTGCTTCCTTTAGACCAGAGGGTCTTTTTTGTCCAGCTGTAGCTGACATCTGGCACTCTAGCTGCTGAAGCAGAGAGCATTCCTCTTCACTTGTCCCTACAGAATGGACATCCTCTTTCCCTTCTGTCCCCTCGCACAGGGACTACACCACTACCACAATTGTGTCTTTCCCCCCATAAGCTTCTTTCCACATCTATTTGGAAGAAACTGTTGCATAATTAGTTTTGGAGAATTGTCATGTTGAAATATGAAGCACAACAGGCCTAGTTTTGCTGAAGGTAGTGATACAGATCTGACAGCAGAATTCAGATTGCATTTGTTCAGCATCTCAGCTTTGCATTTTATGTATGTTACTGAGGGAATCATGATAAAAGAATGGGAAAGAACATAGGTAATTGGAAGCTGCCTTGCAATGAGTCATGCCATTGTTCCATCTTGCTCAGTATTGTCTATACTAATTGACAGTGGCTCACTGGGTTTTCAGACAATGGTCTCTCCTAGCTATGTCTAGAGATTCCAGGCATTGAACCTGAGATATTTTGTACATAAAGCATCACTGAGCCTTATGTCATTCACTAGAACAAGGGTTCTTAACTTTTTGGATGTCAAGGACCCTTTGGAGAAACTGATAGAAGGTATGGACCCACTTCCCAGAAAAAAATTGCACATAAACACATACACACAACATTTTGCATATAATTTATTTTATTGCATTGAGGGTGGGGTTTTTGTGGGGGTTTTTTGTATCTGGTTCACAGACACCCTGAAGACCACAGGTTAAGAACCCCTGCAGTTGAGTGATTAAGGCTGCCATCATTCTAAAACTGCTCCAGACCCCAGATCAGAATGGATCTGAATAATCTTTTTCCTCCACCTGGATCTAAGAGGACACTACTCTCGTCAAAACCTTGTCCAAAATAATAAGGATGAATGGTAGTTATCAAAGTTTATTGGATACAAGCTAGATCTTCCCCCAGTAAGGGCCTCACTACTTCTTTCTTAAGAGCAAGCAGGACCACAATATCTCTCAAGAAAGCATGTAGTATCTCCATTGTCCAAGTCTTCAACCCTCCCCAGTCACTTTTAACAACCATGATGGACAAAGATTCTGGAGCCAGTCAGGGCCCCACCCTCCCAGGTGAGGTGGAAAAAAGTAAGCAAGGCAGAGAGCAGGTCTTCCAGGACTCACAGCCAAGATGTGGGTTCATGAACCAGATGAATGATTTGTGTGCTGCCCATCAATAAGCATTTATAGAGCAACTAACATTTTTAAAAATCCACAATTGTGGAACATTCTGTTCTTTCATCCACTGTGCAATGAGATGAAACCTACGGATGCCTAAATAAATCCAATGTATTAAAGATAGCTGAGCTCTGTTCCCCCACCTTATCTACGAAGAGTGTACATACTCTCGGTACAACCAAGGTCATGCCCTTGCTACAGCAACCAATCCTAAATTGATTGCAATGGAAATGGCAATAAGAGTGGACACTAAGACCCCAGAACAAGGATAAATTGACAACGGTCTATTCCTTGGTGGGGAAATAATGAATTGCTCTGCTACTATCATGAATTGGCAAAGACAAAAATAAACCTCTTATAGCAGATGTCAAAGCCACTGATAAATAAAACCATATGACAAGGAAAAAAAGACTTAGCACAAGTTGCTGCTACACACATTTAGAACAGGAGAAAAAGCTGCATAATAAATTTTCAGTAGGGCCCAAACCACGACTATTCACCTGTACAAACTCATTGCTTTAAATCAGGCATTGTCAAGTAAGCACCCAAGTAAGTGTGAATTGAATTACAGCCCTAACTGGGGTTTTGGTTTCAGTCCTATTAACACTTACTTGTAAGTAAGCCCTATTGAACATGGCGGGGTGGGGGGAGTATTCCAAAGTAAAGAACTCTCAACAGGTGCTAGGAAAATAATTTATTAAGGTGTACTAATCATGTTTCAGGTATGAAGCTCTTCTTATAAATATGCCACTGTTCACAGAGTGAATTGTTGAGTTGTCTCATGAATTGAGAGAGAAGTTGAAAGTGAGGCCTGGTGAATGTGCACAATGGCCAGTTGATATGCACATTAACCACTCAACCTACATTCCTCTTATCTCAAACACATACATATATCCTATTATATGCATGAGAGACAACAACTTCAGTGTTTCAGTTTTGACATCCTTCCTATTCTCTCTCTGTGGGTGGGTGGGCAGGGAGGGAAGGCAGAGGAAAGAGGAAGATGGGGTGGATGGGAGAGAGAGAGAGAGAGAGAGAGAGAGAGAGAGAGAGAGAGGCAGAAAACATGTATCTTCTCCTCAGCACCACTTGGAACTAGAATTTAAATGTATATTTATATATATTTTTTATTCAGTTGTGAGAGATTTGTTTCCAATAAATGAAGAAAGAGGGTATGAATCTTGCTCGATAGCTGTAAATTCCTGAAGCGAGCAGCTTTTTTTAATGCCGGAAAGGCTGAGCAGTTGTGGGGGTTTTCTTGTGATGAATATATTGCTGTCTGAACCCCCTGGTGGAAATATGGATTCAATTTTTTTCTTAAAGACATGGATCAATCATCATTGCCCTCACCTATTCTTTTCTGTCAGATGTTTCAATTATTCTGGAGTGTCTGCAAAAAGTTGGAGAACTAGTTTGGCTGCTCTTCTCACCAGCATCAAAGTGGTTTGGGGTTACTTTCAATAAGGTATTTTACTGCGAAAGGTCTTATTTATGGCCAGACCTGACATATAAATGAATCTAGTGAATACCAACCCAACAATTTCAATGGCTGCAACAGCTTTAACTGGAGTTATATAGTCCTCACAAGATGACATTACCTCAGAATACAAGGAGGTGGTGCATAATTGAATGTTCCCTCATGTCAGAAATTTACATGCAGAAATTAGCATGTTAGAGACATGAGCACGCTTCAACACTTCTTGACATCTTTCTCTATGTGGTAGATGAAAACAAAAAGCAAAAAACCAAGAAATATTTGAACAGGCAAAGAGGCCCCTACATCTAAAATGGTAAAGTGGGTATTATGTCTGCCCCACCCACACCCACACATTTCACTTATTGTTAAATGGATGGGGAGCCTTTGACTCTCCAGGTGTTGCTGAACTACATCTCCCATCAGTCCTAGCAAAACATGGGCCATGACCAGGGATGATAGGAGGTGTACTTCAGCAGCACCTGGAGGGTCAAAGGTCTTGTCACACCTGCTTTAGAATGAGTGCTGCATGTTTTAGTCTAGAAGCTTGGGTTCTCTTTAAAAAGGTAAAGGGACCCCTGACCATTAGGTCCAGTCGTGACCGACTCTGGGGTCACGCGCTCATCTCGCTCTATAGGCCGAGGGAGCCGGCGTTTGTCCGCAGACAGTTTCCGGGTCATGTGGCCAGCATGACTAAGCCGCTTCTGGCAAACCAGAGCAGCACATGGAAACGCCGTTTACCTTCCCGCCGTTTACCTTCCCTATTTATCTACTTGCACTTTGACGTGCTTTCGAACTGCTAGGTTGGCAGAAGCTGGGACTGAGCAACGGGAGCTCACCCCGTCACGGGGATTCGAACCGCTGACCTTCTGATCAGCAAGTCCTAGGCTCTGTGGTTTAACCCACAGCGCCACCCGCATCCCTTGGGTTCTCTTTATGACCTATTTAAAACAAATGCAAGGACCTGCACACTTGAACATTCTCCTCCATATATTGTAAAGTGGGGAAAGCCACACCTACTGGTCCCACCCAATCCTTGCCATCAAGTCACCTGCTGTCCACATTTTGGGGAAAACATCTGCAAATCAGATCCCGCTCTATGCACACAGGCTGTCCCCGGGACTTGGAATCCTGCACAACCAGGCTTCCCAATCACTGAGACCACCTATGCATATACAGCTGGGTCCCCTTTAAAGGCACTTCACCCTACATATAAATGTCTTTTGCAAAGATACAGAGGTCAATGGGTGGTCTATAAATAGCATGAATCAATTATGTCATTGTACAGGCTTCCCTTTTTACGTCAATGACTATCTCCAATGTGTCATCTGCAAATGGGGTGGTGAATTGGGGCACCTATTTTAATCTGCCCTAAGAAGTATTTGTCAGGAGAGAAATAACAAATCCCATAGTTTGCAAAAGTTGTCTGCTCAGTGAAACAAGACTGAAAGCTGTGGGATAATATTCAGTTATTTCTGTTCATGCAATGGGACTTTCATTTCTCCTCCCATCTGCATCTCCCAAATCTGCTTGGGGGGGGGTGTCTCTCAAGCCTTTGGATCACAGTTCTGAAGTTCTGGGCGATGCTGCAGAGGGAAGAAGGTGAATGGGAAGTTCCATTCCCTGAATGGAAGTCTGTCCTGGAAATGGGCTGACACTACGGGTTGTTACTCAGAGGCTGAGCAAAATGTGTACATGATGATAAAGCAAATGCCTGCTTGAATTATACTTTTTGAATTCTGCTGATTTCAGTAGAGTTTCATAGCTGTAGCTCACACTTGAATTTAGTCCAGCTTTCCCCCGCTGGCAAAGTTAATAATCATGAAATTATATAACAAATCTGTAAACCAATTACCAAATGTCAGAAGGTGCCCTGATTAAAATACACATTTGCTTGAACATGCCACACTCACAAATTAGCCATGTGTTATTTATAGCACCTCGAGGCACAATAATGAAGGAAGTGGTAATGAAATCTGAAGGCTTGCTATGTTTAAATGTGACTCCCAAGAGGTCCATCTGTACTAGGACAGAGCAGAGAGATGGGAAAGTGAACAAGTTTCAAGTATTTTAAAACCATGAATTGGGGTACGGCCACAGCTCATTTGAAGAGCCATGCTCTGAATGTAAAACATCCCACGTTCATTCCCTACTATCTCAAAGTTGGTCTGGCAAAGAGTCCCTGGAGCGTCTCCATCAGTCAAGCCCCATCTGCACTACACATTTAAATAGTATTGTTGTTGATGATGTTGTTGCAATCTGTCTGTCTCGGGAGACAATGGAGAAGTGCGCCTTTGGAGGTGAAATCTAATTTTCAGAAGGATGCAGCACTTGCTGTGGCTGTAGAGACCAATACCGGAGAGACATGTTTTGTTGCAGCTGGGGCAAAAGGAGGTGTCTGTATGTGCTGCTGCAAATGCACCACACCGTTTCTTCTCTCTGTGCTCCTCTCAGCAGTCCTTTCTTCTCTAGTCACTGCTAAGGATACCTGACTGCCCAGGCACTGCAAAGGATTCTTACATGGCAGAGTTGATGTTGCCAGCCATAATGCTACCTGAAACAGTCGTGGCTTTCCCTAAAGAATAGTGAATGGTCATAGTGTTTGGGAAGAATTTGACCCACTCAGAGACACTGAGGACATCTTGTCCAAACACCTATGAACCTGGAACCAGCACTAGAAGTGTCATATATTCATGTGATGGTTTCAGTCTAAGTGTGGAAATTGGATCCTCACTATTTAATGTGGAAAATGAGTAAACCCACATAAAAATGAATGAAAGTGGGCAGGATCACCCCAGTTGAGGAAGGGGTAAGATCGACACGTGTACTGTTCAGCTTGTTGCATGCGATCAGATGCAAAATGCCAAGGCCTTCCTGGTTTCTATCCGGACAATGCTGCTGTCCAAGACAATTATCACCATTTGTTTTCCCTGTTTGGAATGAGCCATAAGTTGCTCTTTGTCGCAGCGTTCAGATCCTCTCATTTCCATGTTTCGAGGATGACATTTTGTTTGCTGCAACCGATGTTCCTGCTGTTCCTGTTTATTCACCTTAATGACACAAACGGTTTTATGAAGCATGCAAGCATTACACAGAAACATCTCTATTCCCTGGCAAGCTGATGTGATTGATTTGTCATATGCTTGCATACAAAATGATGGTGAGTGGGAAATCAACTAACACAGCTAAATTGCTCGAGACGCATTTGGAAGACAAACACTGGAGGGATCTCAAAACAAAGATTCTCCCCACCCCCAATGCAAGTGAGGTTTCTTTATAGGGTGGCTCTACAGGACTAGGATTAATGCTCCTCAAATGTTAGGTGCTTCCAAAGCTATGATTTATTATCTATTTAAAAGACAGAGCTTGGGGAGCAGGGGGTGAGTGTATGTAGAAGCTAGCTTATTGTATAAAGGTAAAATTCACATTCATTGTTCTGCCCACTTTTGTCTCTTGTCATAGCCATGCTTAGCCTGTGATCTCTGGATGGCTGCCCAGAAGGGCTGAAAGGGGTTCCCCAGCCCTAGACTAAGTCATACAGTAGACCCATTGAAATCAATAGATACAACTAACTTAAAGCCATTGGTTGCAATGGGTTCACTCTGAATATGTCTTAGTTGACTTGTAACTCTGTGTTTAAAAGTAACCATAGGGAAGCCAGTGCCGTGCAACAGTCCTGACAAAAATCACCTTCTTGACACTATTATTTTCATCTCAATGGAATCCTTTGTGGGTGAAAGGGGGAAGCTTCCCTTAAAAGGCACATGTGCTTAAAACAGATTCTGGGTGCATCTTGTTGATGATTCAGACTTGGTTTAGAATGAGACAGTGGAGGGAGTTACAGGCAGTAAGTGACGGGAGCAGCCATCTTCCTAAGGAGCTGAGAATTAACCCCTGTGCAAATGGTGTGACACACACCTTTTAAGGTTGGGGGATGCACATGTCTGGCCCCATTCCAAGCATGGCATGTACATTTAACCTCCTGGCAGAGCTGATGTGCACTTAGCCTCTATCTGTAAAGTCAGAAGCATGTGCAATGGTTGGGGCAGGGCCAACTGATGCAGTTGTGACCCCACCACCACAAAAAGAAATGTTGATTGTATGCATGATGTACCTGCAGCTAGGAAACAAATTCAGTAGAATGCAGAGAGAGAGAGAGATGCAGCAAGCTTTTTTCAAAACAATTCTACATATGGAAAGTTTCATATGCATAGTTATTATCCATCCAAGAAAGATTAGAAATTCTGATAAAGCATTTTTGCTATTTTTTAAAGAGGGGACAAGAAAGACAGAAGGGAGAGAGTTAGCATTGTTCTTCTGTAGCACAGCAGAGATTTCAAGTGCCATAGCAGTTGCCTAAAGCTGTTAAAGAAAATAACCGTGCCAACAATGAGAATAAAGCAGTCTAAGAGAACAAGTTGTATCATTTCTGCCTCCCCCATCCTGAATATTAGCCACAGGGTAAGCAGACGGACAAGCAACACCAGAACATGTTTTGCATCAAACAAAATTCCATTGGCTATGTCTGTATTTTGTTGTAACTGTAACACATTGACCCCAGGAATTGGAGGCGCCAGCTTGAGCAGAAGATGGGGGCACAATGACACATGCATGACATGCCCATGACATAGGCACATTGGGGGGAGCCAGGGGGGAGCCGAATGCAGTAGCAGTGCGGCTTCAATGTTGGGCGGCTCCTCTGTAGCACTTAGCCTCCTTCTCCTGCTGCTGCCACCGCCCCAGGGCTGTTTCCCCATCCTTCTCCTCCGCGGCAGCAGCAGCCACAGGAGGAGGAGGAGGAGGAGGAGGAGGAGGAGGAGGAGGAGGAGGAATCAGCAGCCACAGAAGCCACACTATGCTCGGTGCCACACTCAGCCTGTGCTGCAGCTGATTGTTTTGAACATTGCCCTCTCCAATATTTTATTGGGGGGGATGAAGAGACCTGGGCCCCTTAGATTGGCGCCTATACAGTGGTACCTTGGTTTTCGAACAGAATTCGTTCCAGGAGTCTGTTCCTTGTGATGGATCAAAACATTGGCAACACCATCTCAACTTATCCCCTCTCCAAAAAAAGTGATCAGTGGGGGGTGCAACTGGTAAGCAAGTAGATGGGAATAGGCAGGACTGAGCTGTGTAGTCCCCTGAGTGTAAACTAATGTATGAATAGTTTGTTACTGCTGCTTTTGTTATGAGTTGTATTGCAATAATTGGGGTTTTTTTTAAAAAAAATCTTGCATTGCATGATTATTATGTTGTTTATTATGCTGTAAACCACCCTATGGCATTTTGGCAAAGGGTGGTATATCAATATCTCAATTAACAAATAATAAATGTCCAACACACATATCCCAGAGGTGTCCATTTTTCAGAATATAAAATAATCCTACCAAAGGGAAGTACTAAAATGTGCCTTACTATTACATGTAATTATGCATATAATTTGAACGACCAACATTTCAAGGACTGTGCAGCTTATATGGTTTTTTCATGCTCTGTTCTTTCCTGTAACATTAAACTACAAGTGCTGTAGCACTAAACTACAAGGAAAGGGATGCCACAATTGACACAGGGTGAGTTTTAGAGTGTGTGTGAAAGAGAGACCACCTTTTTTACTTGTCTCACTTCTGCTGGTCTCCTTCCTGCGCAAATGAGTATCATCACTTGCTCAAGCATCCAGCCTTTGAGCCTGGAAGCACCCTGGGAATGTTGCTTACATATTTCATTGCAAACTTCACGTGGAAGATAGCAATATTTCTCTTATCCAGCAATTGAAATGTCCTTAATTGCCTGCTGAGTGAGCTAAGATGCTGAGTGAATGATGGTCTTCTGTTGCCAGAAGAATACTCCTTACAGATGCTACAACTTATTATATTACATTGTTACAGTTATCTTGGCCCCTTTAATGGCATGTGGCTGTTTCCCATTGTTATTGATGGGTTATTCTAAGCTGTTTCACTTTGCCTCTCCTTTGAGACTGAGGTTATAATGCATTTTCATCAAGCTGTGTAAAATGTAGATGGAATCTTTGTGCACACTTCTTTGATGGCAGAAAAGGGCTATTATCTCTCCCCACCCCCTTCACTACCAGCCAACCACATTCCAGGGGAGTCTGAAGAAATGGTTTTGTAAATCTCAGCAGACCCAGAAGAAAAGCTTTGATTGCTTAATCATTCAGTTCTATTATACGCATTTATTATTTTTTAAAAATGGGGGGGGGGGGAAATGTCCAGTAGCACCTTAGAGACCAGCTAAATTAGTTCTGGGTATAAGCTTTTGTGTGCATGCACACTTCTTCAGATACACTGAAATAGAAGTCACCAGACCATTATATATAGTGAGAGGGTGGGGAGGGGTATTATTCAGAAGGGTGGTGGGAGATGGGTGATTGGCTCAATGGGTATGTGACTCCAATTAGTCCTATGGGGAAAAGCAAAGGATAGTACGCAGATGACCAAATTAGCATATGTAATGAGACAGGAGTGCTCTGATGGTGTTTCCTGCTTGGCAGGGGGTTGGACTCGATGACCCTTGTGGTCTCTTCCAACTCTATGATTCTATGATTCTAAGACCTGGCAAATAGAAGGGGAAGAAATGGAGGCAGTGAGAGATTTTACTTTCTTGGGCTCCATGATCACTGCAGATGATGACAGCAGCCACGAAATTAAAAGACGCCTGCTTCTTGGGAGAAAAGCAATGACAATCCTAGACAGCATCTTAAAAAGCAGAGACATCACCATGCCAACAAAGGTCCGTATAGTTAAAGCCAGGGTTTTCCCAGTAGTGATGTATGGAAGTGAGAGCTGGACCATAAAGAAGGCTGATCACCAAAGAATTGATGCTTTTGAATTATGGTGCTGGAGGAGACTCTTGAGAGTCCCATGGACTGCAAGAAGATCAAACCTATCCATTCTGAAGGAAATCAGCCCTGAGTGCTCACTGGAAGGACAGATCGTGGAGCTAAGGCTCCAATACTTTGGCCACCTCATGAGAAGACTCCCTGGAAAAGACCCTGATGATGGGAAAGATGGAGGGCACAAGGAGAAGGGGACGACAGAGGACGAGATGGTTGGACAGTGTTCTCGAAGCTACCAGCATGAGTTTGACCAAACTGCGGGAGGCAGTGGAAGACAGGAGTGCCTGGCGTGCTCTGGTCCATGCGGACACGACTAAACGACTAAACAACAACAATGAGACAAGATATGTTTCATTGCATGTGTCTCATTACATATGCCAAAGCTATTTGTGGTCATCTGCATACTATCCCTTGCTTTTTCCTGTAGGACTAATTGCAGTCGTTAACAGTCATCAACAGGTTTACCATACCCATTGTGCCAATCACCCATCTCCTACTACTCTTCTGAGAAAAACCCCACTCCACCCTTCCACTATATATAAGGGCCTGGTGACTTTTGTTTCAGTGTATCTGAAGAAGTGTGCATGCATACGTAAGCTTATACCTAGAACTAACTTTATTGTTCTCTAAGGTGCTACTGGACAATTTTCTTAATTTTTATTTATTTATTTTGTCTGCGTCAGACCAACACAGCTATCTGCCTGAATCTAGAATGCATTTATTATGTTCATTTATTTTAGATTTGAATATCTAGACTGTGGCTAAAAATTAGTGGAAGGGTAACAAAAGGCAACAAAATGGAGGCACAGCACACTTTTCCTTTTAATTTACTGCAGGTAACATTTGTATAGTAAACTGGAATTATGTGTAAATAATTAGACATACAGCCATCTCCTGACCCCTTTCTTCCACTTTTACAGTAGGCATGATCATCTGGTGAGAAAGAAGAGGGAGGAAATGAAAAAAAAAATCAGTGACAACCACAACAACCACAACCATTTTACTTTTTCATTATGTTTCAGGAACACACTGGAAGATTTATGCACTAGGACCACTTCTCATAAGCTGCCTCTTTGATTAGCAGTTTCATGTGTAATGCACTGTTCCCATATCTGCTCTCAAAACTGAAGAAATCCTCTCTATTTTGCACTTGCAGCTGCACCCCAAGCCTTGCTTGGGAATTCCAAGAAACCAGAATATCAGTGCAGTGTTGAAATCAGTGGTTAAAATATGTGACACTTTGAAAGGTTAAGTCCACCCTCTTGGTTAAAAATTGTAATTAAAGGCACTTCAAGGATAGACAATTTTAACAAGACTTGGATTCCTCTCTATTCCTTTATAAATAATACAGAAGATACTTTTATTCTACCCACAACACAAAAATCTCTGTGGAGAGGATACTAGAATTGATAATGCATAAATAAATGTATTGCTTGTATACTGTGTACTGCATATGAGACTGTACCACTGGACAAGTTACTGTAGTGTAGTCATATGTTGTTCTTGTATTTACATGAAAAGCAATAAAAATTATTGGAGGGGGGGAAAAATGGTGTCCACTTATATCGAAACGTAGACAAATACCTGCTCCTTGATCTCAGAAACAGCTTTCCAGAATATATAAATAGCTATGTCAGTGATAGAGTAATATCATTAGATACAGAACTAGTAACATATGTGCCAACAGCAGCACCTACAGCTATTTGTTGCATTCTGGGGGTTGGAGGTGGGCTGCTGTATTGGAAGGTTGGCTAAGAATATAATAAAAATAATAATTTATTATTTATACCCCACCCATCTGGCTGAGTTTCCCCAGCCACTCTGGGCGGCTCCCCAATCCAAGCTCCCAATGGTTAAGCTGCCTGATGTTGCAAGAGTCAGAGATAGTAAATAACTAGATAATCAACTCATTGAAAAATGGAGTAATTTCTTAATGTGCTACTATAATAAGAAACAAGATGTTATCCATATACTGTATTGGAGATAATTTAGCAACTGATTTAACTGATTTAACTAATTTAGACTGATTTAACTGTTGGGGATATTCTGCTTAGCTAAGTAATCATGCATTTACTTATTTCTGACCTTTCTTTTCTCATATCTGTATAGATATTTATCTTCATTCACTTATTTTTCTTGTATATTTATCACAACAATAACAAAAATCTCTCTACTGATTTATGTGTTTCTCAGAAAACCAAGTACAACCTGTGGCTGCGGCAGCTTCTCCTCCTATCCATAGCTGTCAACTTACATATTTGAAAATAAGGGACCAGCAGCCAAAATAAGGGACCTGCAGCCTCATCTGTTCCAGGCACTCCAGTCTTCCTGTCCTCCTGCAGTCTGGTCAAACTCATGCTGGTAGCTTCGACAACACTGTCCAACCAACTTTGTAACCAGAGGTTCAACTGAATAGAATCTGAATCACATGCACCACAAGGCCTATGCAGCCTCAACTTAAGATGGCTCCCCGGCCTGGCTTTGCACTGCAAACTTTGCAGCAGCACGTGCAACAAAATGGCGTCCAGCATTCAAAAACCCGCTCAGCTTTCATTAACTAGCCACACACAAGGCATGCAAGCTCCACCCCCCAGTCGTTCTTAGACTTCTTATTGGGTGAGCAACACAGCCAAGCAACACAGTTGGAGCCTCCCTCCTCCCTGGCCAGCAGGGAGGGAGAGGAGCTGCTTCCTTTGAAATTTAAGGGACATCATTTAAGGGACATTTAAGGGACATCCATCAATAAGGGACAGCAGCGGGACATGGCGCTGGAATAAGGGACTGCCCCTTCAAATAAGGGACACTTGACAGCTATGCTCCTATCTACCTTTTCTGTTACTGGTATGAGTAATTTATTTCCCAAAGCAGAAGGCCATAGTCCCTCCCCACCCCTTTTAAAATCCCGTATCACATGAAGCACTATACATTTCATTCATGATTAATAAGAAATGATTCTTATTGTATGACCTCTTTTTATGGTGCTGAAATATTTCGCTTTTTGCCCATTAAAAGTATAGGAATATGTATCACTCATAATGGCAGCTGGAGGAGGATGAGAGGACAGAGGATGAAGAAAGAGCTGTGAGCAAGGTGGGCTCTTTCCCCATCCTCTGGACCCCCTGGGAAAATCAACAAACCTGCTGTACCTGGAACTGCGTGTGGAAAATGCAGCTGAATGGGGCGCAGCTGTGGGCAGCCTGAGGAACTAGCATCACCCTGGGCCTGCCCATAAAAAGCAAGCCTAGAGTGAGAGACCAGAATGATGTCCACTGTTTCCAGCAACTCTTATCATTGTGAGACTTTTGCAGGTGAGTTGAGAGTTTGTTTGGACACCTGGAGGCTGAAATTGGGGCTATGTCAGAAGAAAAATGATTGATTTTTTAATTTTTATATATTGGTAACTTTGTATTAACCATATGCAACTGTGTATTTTGTAATAGTTTTATTTTGTTGCTTCAGTTTTTTTTATATACCACTGAGAAATAATCAATCAATCAATCAACTTTGGCTACAATCCTATATCTGCCATTGAACTCAGAGAGACTTCTGAGTAGAGAATTGTGCTGTTTGTCTAACTTCTCTGTTTGGGAGCCACAAGAGAATTAAGTAAATGGACAATATTGAAAATTTAAATCTATGCAAAATTTATTATCATTTGTGGTAGTGATAACATAAATATTATTAGTACTCATCTTATAAGACTGTGTGCAATAGAATAAAATCTGTGTGCACTTTGTCTTGTTTCAGATTGCATTACTTCTCCAACAGCAATTCACTCTGAAATCACTGAAATAGGACTTGGCATCCCAATTCCCTAAATAAGATCAGTAAACAGAACTGTCACTTTCAGTTCAGTTGACCTGATTCAGGAGAAAGATCAAGCAGGAGAAACTCTTTGAACAAAGCCAGCTAGTAGTTTGTAAAATACCCAATACAACTGTCAGAATCAATAGATCCAACAGATTTCTCTTGCAGACAAGTCCAAATTGGGACTCCCTATCCAGATTCACGACGTTGATAGGCATATGGCCTCTGGGACATTAAAGAAAACCCTACTTCAGAGATTCTATTGTATCAAGGTCTTTTAAAAAGAAAATAATTCAGACTTTCTAAAGGGCAGCTCCCAAACAGCGCTGTACATTCTGAAAATAGAGGGGTATGAAAGGTGTTTGAGAAAATGCATGTTCAAAGCTGGCCAATATCTTTCTCTCCATCTCTCAGTTTCTATCTGTTTCACCTCCATGTTCTCCTCTTGGTTTGTCCCCATCATTCTCTCTGTACTCAGCTTTCTTTTATTTTACACTGCTCCATGTTTTGGGATTGGTAAGAGAGAGTTTGATCTAGCTCCTTGTATCTCGAACTCAAGATGGCTACTTCAAGATCCTCTGTGCTTCTGAGATCAGGGGATTAATCCTTGTCTCTCTTTATCCTACAATAAAGCACGTACTTCTTCTGATCACTGATTCTTGATGGTCAAAATGAAGCTGCTAAGTTTCAGCCATATTGTCTCTTTTGTATGGGAGGTGCCGTTTTTTTCATCGGTAGTCTGTGTTCAAGGTCCCATGGCCTTATACAGAATCCACCCAGTGCTCTCCAGTTTGGATAACAAACCTCACAAGACCTTATTTTGTCTTGTACTTTTACCCCACACTTGCTCCAAGGAAACTCAGAGAAGATTTCAGATGGATTTCGCCCAGGTATTCTCTCAGCCAACAACATGGCTTTGCAAAAATGTGTATGTTGGGCAAAATTGCTCAAAAAAAAAAAAAAAAGAAAAGGTGTATGATCACAGGCTGATGTGGAAATGCAGAGAATGGAATTTAAGACTGGGGAAGAATGAGATTGGCAGATTTTCCAATCCCATGTCTAGTTTCCCAGTTATCCCAGTGTTGGAAAGGCAGATAAGCGATCCTGCCCCACCCTTCCCTGCCTTGCCAGCTGCAACCATCTCCATCTCAATCCCTCCCAGTCACTGAAGACAATATGGAGCAACATGGACCAATGGTCTGATTCTATATAAGGCAGCTTCCTGACTCCTCTGTTGCAATGGGATCTATTAACACAGCATGAAGTTTGAGCAAGTCTTCCTCCCCATTTTGAAACATAACCTGAGCAGAATTCATGCATTTGCTCCACATCTCTTGACAAGCAGACTATATCAGCAATTGTGTTGTTTTGTGTACAGCCTTAGAGCAAGAGGCATGCTATTATTAAATACAGCACTTGCTCCCCAGGGACATTATGGAGAAGCACCGTCCTGCACACCTTTTAAAGTTGGTGATGGCCTTTCTTAAATAACATAATATTGCAGGAGCTATGTTCTGAAAAGAGAGTGAGAAGTAGGTGGGTAATTTTGTGTTCTGTGGTCACTAACACAAAATTGGGAGAGAAAAGAACAACAACACAGCACTAAGCAAGCAGCATATTATTATATACTTCAGGATGTTTATTTTTATTGAACCCAGATTAACAATAGCTATCAGAATGCCCTCCATTCTTATGTACAATCATTCATTTTTTAGAAAAAGATCCCCTGCACATTTGATGGGGGAACCTTCTGAATGGGAAGGTATGCATAGTCTCCTCTTATGCTCCATTTCCTAATGGAAGCTTACACAAGCTATTGACCTCATGAATAACCTGTTATTTATCTCCTTGTTTGATGACCAAAGCGATTTCGGCTTTTTATCTGGTGCAAAATCATTATCTTCTTTCTGCACTGGAATATCAGGTCTCATTGCAATTGCAAGTTTGACATTTCAGAAACTGTTCTGTTTGTTGCTGTTGCTGCTTTATTTTTATTTTAGTTTTATTGCGCAAGATAAGATGATGCATCCTCCAGCACCTTGTTGCAAAACCTTTATAAAACTTTATATATGAACATAAAACACAGAGACATTACGAATAATAACTCTTTGTATAACTAGATATAATTCTCAATGGAACAGTGACATTACTGTGAAAGTAATCTAGCGACTGGTCAAGGAAAGACAATCCTATCATATCCTGTTTATGCCATTTCACACAATATTTACATGCATGCTCTTGATTTTGACACTGACCTGACCTTGTTTCCATTATGAAATGTAATATATGATGTTTGGCATCTATTATGTATATATTACATTATGTAATGATTGTTCTTTTTAAAATTGTTTTATATATAATTGAGGTTTAAAAAAATAAAATTGTCTTCTTATATGCATTTATTTTAACTATTTTTATATGTGTAGTGTATGTGTGTGTGTGTGTGTGTGTGTGTGTGTGTGTGTGTGTGGTAAATTGCTTTGAAGTGCCTGATAGGAAGTGATTTATACAAGTGGAATGTCTGTAGCGGGGAACTGGCTGTTTTTGGTGGGTTTTGCTTTTGTGTTTTTTGAAATTTATAGCTTTTGTGGTGCAGAATTCTAAACAGTGTGGAGAAGCTTCCACAGGTAGAGCTGGCTCCCTGCTGCAAACATTCAGTCCCAACATGTGGTCATGGATGGAGGAGGTGGATCCTTGGGAAGGCTGCAAAGGGGGTGGGCACAGAAAGCTCTCATTCTCAACAGGTAATGTGCAGCCATGTTGCTTGCTCAGTCACCTTTGGCGGATGAGATACTGTTTTTTTCTGATAGTAAATCACTTTAATTGACTTTAATATTGTATTTTTATATTACTGTAACCCAAGCCTTGGACCTTATGGTGAGGGGAGGCTAAGTAATCCAATAAACAGTGGCAGCAAAAACCACACAAGGTTGTTGTCAGGTTAATATGAAGGATGTTTCCCCCTCAGTCAGTGCTTTTTAGAACAGGATAAAATGCAATAAATATATCAGCTATTTGAATGTGTAGATTATATACAGTTATTTGAAATTTGTAAAATGCTATTTCCAGTGGTTCATGATTTCTGTTTTTTGGTTGGAAGAAGATGTCCTTCATTCATTGCACCTCCTTTAGGGCCCTGCCACATCAGAGGCAGGAGACTAGATTATAGAAATCTGAAGGATGTGCAGGGATTCAGCAGTCTTATTTTATACCAAAGAAAAAAGTTGATGGGTTTTTTTTGTGATGCCTTCTTCAACAAATTAGAACATAGCTCCCTCTCAGTATTTTCCTCGTGGTTTTCCCCCTAAATGGCTGTGGACAGCAAACACAATTCATCAAATAATAAAGGTAATAAAATAGAACCAGACAAGACTAATAGAATCTTAAGTGCTCACTGATCCAGTAGCAGTTTCTGGTCACTGCACAATTACAAAGTGTTTACAGGGCACATAGAACAGGCAGGCTAAGCAGCTACCATTGCCCATCATATGCCATCTTAGCTTGATGAAAATGGTGACGTTATTTTTTCTGAAACTTGTTTGTCTCATGTGATTTCTTTCTCGGTAACACAGCAGTGTAATGACAGTACCAGTAAAGGAAGGGTTAAAGAAGAAACAAAACTGCATATACACAAGGAGTTCATTTTAAGAAAAACCTGTATTTGGAACTGTATTTACCTTTTCAAAAAAGAATGCTGCATTCATTACTTCTTCAGACTGTGAGAATGCCTTTGATGAGCGTGAATAAAGCATCTGAAGGTATCTGACACCAAGTAGGTGTGCCTTATGCTTACTGCCTGAATGGGAGACCTCATTGGAACTACACATGCAGCATCTTGGGTTCCAGGATGGCAGAAAGGGAGCATCATGTTAGACAAGAAATAACCAATACAAATTAATAATGTTGTATCTTATTTGTTAGCTGTCTTTAGCCCTGGTTTGCTTATTTATCTGAGTACAATTAACGTCATGGTTGACCCGTGAAATAGGGGTCGCATCCAATGACCCTGCAATCATTCAAAGGTCCTATTACAAAGGTTCTACAGTATGTGTGTACATCCAATCAGATATGTGTGATTCTCCATTTTCCTATGTCAGATTGCATGTAGGCTCCATTCACAAAGGTTGAGGGTGGGCCAAAAAGCATGGCATTGCTTTCATTCAGCAAGCAGTGTGACCCTCCCTGGACTCCAGCTCCCACCAGCCTCAGCCAGAATGGCCAATGGTCAGAGAAAATGGGGGTTGTAGTCCATCTGGATGGCCGCAGGTTCCCCTTTCCTCAAATGCAATCCTTAGGGCATTATTTTAGTATATACTATGTGGTAACTTCAAACAGCCCTGGAGAAATTCCTCCCCCTCAAAATGTAAATCACACTGTCCTTGGATTTCCGGCAGACCATAAGGACAGAAATAATAATAAAGAACTTAAGAGATGTTAGCATGAGAAACTGTAAGAATTCAATTAGATTGAACCAGGCAAGTGGAAGGTAATGCACTTGAATAAAGTGAACAGTAAAAACTACAAGAGTGGTAAAATTATTCACTGTGAACATGCTTTTTCCTGTTCACATCATTCATGATTTTTTGTCCTTCAATAAGTGTTCATCACATGATTTGGATGTATAAATAAATGGATTAAGAACAGATGGCAGAAAGTTGTTTACTTTGATTATCAGCATTATATTTTGTGAGTTTCTTCTATTTAAAATCTGGTTTAGGTAAAAAAATAGGCAACTCTTTTTTTATTATAGCTTATCGCTCATTTATTTGGTTGTTAAAATATTGCAGCTGAAACATTGCTGAGAATGTTTACAGATGCTAAATTGTAACAAGGGTTGATACAACAAGCCTCTAGTCTCTCCAGATTAGGGATGCCTGAACTGTCTCACAGCAAGCAATGCTCATCTGCTGCATAAATACTCCAGTACAACTTCAAGTATTCATATGGGCAGTTAAACCGAATATTGCTTTCACTCTTGTTTCTCAAGGGTGTAAAGTAAAATTATTTCCCCATTTTTATACCAATGTTAGCGTAACAGCTTGGAGCCAGATTTTGCAAGGTCATTTGAAAGGGGTCAGAACAAAGTTCTTTTTTCCCCCAGATGCAAACCTCAAACAATTAAACACAAGAATGCTAGTAAGAATGCATTAGCATTAATGTATATTGATATTAAATATTAAAAAGCAGCCCTATTTATAACAAATCTGTTATTGATTAGACGCAAGATGATAAAATGAAGTGAGAAAGTAAAAAGCAGATAAAATAAGGAATTAGCACATGACAGCCCATGGAAGGGCTGGGTGACTTCTGGCCCTCCCGATGTTGCTGGACCCAGACAGCATGGCCAATTCAACTGCTCAGCTTTTCAAGTTAAACTATTGAAAACCCAGTCAAGTTTTTTGCTCTTGATTGAATAGTCAAGCATTCCAATGCAGTTTATCGGCTGAGCAAGTGGGCACTCCATTAAAAAAAAAACAGTTACAAAAGTGAATTGTGGAAAATATTAATGTCAGAAATAGAGACTTCTCTGCCTAGAGCTTTTTTCAAATACCATAGCAGCAATCAAAGAAGATAGTTCCACAACGTGGAATAGTGGAGTGCTGATGAATGGGGAGTCTATGATGTGAAAATATGGCTGTTAAAATTTGTGAGTTTCATTATTTTAACCTTTGAATAATTGGAGGATCCAGACCACTTGATTGTTCTTGACAATTAACACTAAATTGGAAGTCATCATATGGACTTTGCCCAAAACATTCATTAACTATACAGCTACTCCTTAGTCATGACTAATGTAAGTTCCATTGACTTCAATGGGTCCACTCTAAGCATGACTAAATATGGAACCAAACCAAATTTGCTAGTATATTTGTTTCAGACCATGGTGACATCAATTTCCAGGTGCTAAGTGACTTGAAAGAGTGTTTCTTGGTCTCAAAAGCTGTTGTGAGATATGGTCTTAAGCATTTGTGTCAAACAACCCTTAGTTAGATCCAATGACATGTCAACTCAAGCCGACCATTAGGCCCTTGCTTTCTGCCATGGATCTAAAGTGATTAATACGAAGCATGCATTTACATGCTTTTATGGATCAAACCAAATTGCTTAATACAGTACAGGAAAAAATTTGTCAAGGAACAGCTCACCTATCTTGAATATTGAGCAAAGGCCTTGTCACCATAACTTTTATTCTCTAGCAACAGCCTGATACCTAGTATACCTACAAATGCCACTGGAGGGTTTTGATGATGATTGTTAATATTCAGAGACTTAAAAAATAAATTAAGTAGGGCTAGGGACATTGGTAGCTGTGTTATACCAAGCCAAACCATCTACCTCAGTGTTGCCTAAATCAGACTGCATCAGCCTGGTACCCTCCAGATATTTTGAACTCCAATCAGCCCCAGCTGACACAGCAATGGGTATTTCTCAGCTCTAACTAGAGATATCAGGCAGTGGTTATGGGACCTTCTGCATGCAAAGCATGCTCTCAATCACTGAACCATAGCTCTTCTCTTGCAAAAGAAATGGGCACCAAAACAAGGATTCCTCCAGAAAACCCCTTAAATTCAGATATATTAACATACTTTCAAACTGCTGAACATTTTTTTGAGTCAGACTCAGCCTAGGTTGGAAATTATGAAGACAGGTGGATTAGGGAGATATGGGAAATGTTAATCCTTTTCTGATTAGATCAAACCTGAAATAAGACTGCAAGAACTTGAATAATTCATTTGGTGATACGATCTAAATAGTTAAGGTAACATAACATAATAGTTGGGAACATAATGAAAATATCCTGACTATCTCTTCCCACCCAAACATTCTAGAGTGTATTTAATTCCCATCTGCTCCAAGAAGAAGAAGGAAGGAAGGAAGGAAGGAAGGAAGGAAGGAAGGAAAGAAAGAAAGAAAGAAAGAAAGAAAGAAAGAAAGAAAGAAAGAAAGAAAGAAGCCTATCTCTTACTTGGCCATGCCCCTGTCAGGAGTTCAGCCTACACTCAAATAGGACCCTGGCAGACACTAACAGCCCCTTCTCCACAGGCCACACCACTCATTGGACCTGTTTCACACCCTGAGTGTTTTGGACCAGCTGAAATGCATCCTTGAATTCTGATAATGCTTTTTGCTTGTCTGGATAGAAAACAGGGAGGAGGGTGCATAGAAACTGGTCTACTGTAAAAAGTAAAAATCAACATTTTTTGTTCTGCTCACTTCTGTCTCTTCCTCTTGGAAGAGGACCCAGAAGAAAGTGTGGCCCTCAGGCCAAATAGGTTCCGGATGCCTGGTGATGTAAACATTTCCTCAGGTGTCCAGATCTCAAACCATGTAGGGATTTAAACGTAAGCACCAACATTTTGAATTATGGTTGTAAATGGACCTGGGGTGAATTAGGCCCTTTAAGCTCTGGTCATA
This sequence comes from Podarcis raffonei, assembly GCF_027172205.1. NCBI lineage: Eukaryota > Metazoa > Chordata > Lepidosauria > Squamata > Lacertidae > Podarcis > Podarcis raffonei. Next base: position 53,950,552 of record NC_070610.1, read on the forward strand.
TCTGTTCCCAATGGTCTGTCCCTATTTGTAGCCAAGCATCTGTATTCTTTGCTAAGTACAGTTGTGAAAGGCAGCCCCATGCACTATGGCACCTTTGAAGATTGGGTCAAAGCCTTCACAGAGCTACAATTTTCAGAGTTGTTTATCAATCAGTCCCTCTTCCCGGAGAACTCTAGGAGTTGTTAGCTCTATGAAGGGAATGAGCTCCCTTTCAGCTCCTCAATTCTGATAGTTACCAGAATTCTTTGGGAGAAACCATGACTGTTAAAGTTGTATGATAATCTCCTAAGAATTCTCAGCACCCTTAACAAGCAATGGTTCCCAGGATTCTTTGGGGTCAGCCATGACAGTTGAAATTGTATAATAGTGCTTTAAATGTATGTTGTGAATGGGGCCTTAGAGACTGCAGGACAGGCCAAGGGTTAGCATTTCACTCCTCCGTTGCTGGATGTGTGATGGTTACATCACATGTCTGTGTTTACTTTCTAGGCTTGGAAAGTGTGTGAACAGAAGCCAGTCTTATCTCTTCCGCTCTGTTGTACTTACTTACTTTCTCTCTCTCTCTTAGAGAAGGAGGGAAAATGCCATATTTGCTTTGTGCTGTGTTGTTGTTGTTTAATTGTTTAGTTGTGTCCGACTCTTCGTGACTCCATGGACCAGATCACGCCAGGCTCTGGTCCATGTGCTGTATATATTGCTTAATAAATACTTAGAATGCACCCACTAATGCTCCACTTCGTTTCTGCTAAACTCTGCTGAGTGGGCGTGCACATAGTCATCTGATATGTGTCGCTGGAAGCGTGCCGGGACTGAAGATTTATGGACGTCCCAAGCTGTGCTTCATAAGAAAGAAGCCCGGAGAGGTTTGTTTCATTCCGGGGGCTATGTGTGCCCCCCAGGCGTGTTCTGACACGAAGTAGCTCACACAACCTACCACCTGTGGCAGTCTCACTCTCCCTAATGGTTTAACCAGCCCTGTTGGCTCCTTTGCTTCATGGTTACAAACAACTTTGGTATAGTTTAAAAAGCAGAGCTCACTTCAGGAAGCACAATAACTTGAGCCCAACAATGAGTGCTTGCACTATGCAATTCTTAAAATCGTCAGATGGTTGGATGAAGTGGCAGCACAGCATAGAAAACATAGAAAAGAAATCAGTGCAATCTGACTTGAGAATATGAGATCATCAACCAAATCACCCCATTTTGCCTCATTATTTAGGGTACACAGAGCTGATGCATGCCAATAGTAATTAAGACCTTTGTAGCCTGGAATTATCTGCAAAATAAAGAGACTGGCAAGGGAAGTGCAGTTGTAAGGTATTTCTAATAGAGGTTCCATACATCGACTTATGTTTGTCAGGCAATAGAGCAAAACAGGTTGGTGGAAAAATCCTGGATTTTCCTCAACTAATTATATAGAATTACTACGTTGTTTACCAATTGATGCTACCCAAATCTACATGTCTTTAAATCTCATTCATATATCTACCGGTACATCAGTCAATCTTTATTGTGCATAGCCAAGAGCCTTTAGAATAATATATCTACATCAGGAATCACAGTTTGTCTCAAAAAGTGCTAAGGAAAAATAAGACAAGAGCAAAGTGACTAGGAAATGCAATCCTTCCTCTCCAAGGTGTGTATTTTTGCATCCCATCTCAAAATAACCAAACAGTATTGTCTACTGGCAATACATCTGCTGGAACACAGTCAACTTGTAGTTTCCTGAGTAATTATCCCCTGAGGCATCGTCATAGAGGTAATACTTTCTCTACACACAGTGTTGAGCTTGAAAAATAATGAAGGGGTTATTTTTAAAAAAGGGGGGGGGTGATTTCCTGATGGCGAAATTGCTGCTTCATAAAGAGACTGCAATTGCGAGAATACGCAGACAGCATCTTTGTGAATTATTAGTGGAAGAAATATAATGCCAGAGGTCATGGTCAGGTAATTCTGTCCCTAACATAGACTTTGCCTTAGGCCTTGATACACGGAGAGTTTACAGCAAACCCTGTAAGCAGAAGTGTGTGAAAAGGGTCTCTCATAATTCTCAATCCAGTTGTAGAAAGAAAATACTGGAATGATCTAACAAAAGGGGAAGAAAAATTCTACATCAGTTTATCAGAGTGGGCCCACCAATAGCAAAGGCAGTTGTCTGGCTTCTTTCTGTTTTCCTAAGTTTTGCTTGTCTATTTTTGGCTGATGTTGTTGTTGTTGTTTTTTAAAAAACAAATACAAGAACAACAACCCTAGCCAGTATTTTTGCATCCCCCGCAATGCCACAGACAACAGCATCATTATTGGGCACGGAGAGGCAGCCACCACAGAAAATGCTGGAGTGTATTTGGATAAAGTGCTGCAAATTGGCCTTTTCTGTGTATGAGAAAATGACAATTCTAAGAAATTTTCTCTGAAAAATGTCTTCTGGGAAATTTCAGCTCAGCGGTATCTGTGGCTCTGATTTATTGTTTATAAAACTGTTTCTGTGCCACCGTATCATAAGATATCAGACTAGAGTGCACCAGTAAAACATAAATCACTATTAAAAAATACAGATAATCATTAAGGTGATTGACTAATCAAAAATAAAGATTAAACAGCTCTAAGGAAGTCAAAAGCAATGGGGCCCATACCCTGCAACATTTCTCCAATGAAAATAGGGATGTCCCATTCCATAATTATAATTTTACTATTTATACCCCACACATCTTACTGGGTTGACCCAGGCGCTCTGGGCAGCTCCCAGCATATTAAAAAAAAACATAATAAAATATTAAACATTTTAAAAAAACCTTCCCTATACAGGATTACCTTCAGACACCTCGGGGGGGTCAGATAACTTCATACCCTCCAACACTTCTCCAATGAAAATAGGGACATCCTAAGGAAAAGTAGGACATTCAGGGATCTAAATCAGGGATGTCCCTGGAAAATAGGGACACATGGAGGGTCTGTGGGGCCTGCCAAGTCTCTGATGGTGGAAGAATGTTCCACAGCACGGGACTGGCAGCACTAAATGCCCAACTTCTAACTGAGGCCAGATGGGTCTCTGTAACTTAAGAAAAGCATAGTTGCTCAGTGCATGTTTTCTCAGAAGTAAGTCCCACTATGATTAGTGGGATTTACTCCCATGTATGGGAGCAATCCTAACTATGGGAGGCCAGCATGATTTATGCCAGTTTAAATTAAACTGGTGTAAAGTGTACCAGACCCAAACCCTACTCAGGAGCAACCCTACTGTTGGCTGAGCCAGCCCAAACCTCACAGGGGGAAAGCAAGACTTTAAAGACTTTAAGAAGACATCTGAAGGCAGCCCTGTTTAGGGAAGCTTTTAAAGTTTAATAGACTATTGTATTTTAATATTCTGTTGGAAGCCGCCCAGAGTGGCTGGGGAAACCCAGCCAGATGGGCGGGGTATAAATAATAAATTGTTATTGTATTATTATTATTAAAATAGAGCTTGCTTGACACCACCCTTTTGCCTCTGTAAGTTTCCCCAAGTTGCCAATGTTAGGATTATCTGTAACACCTTAAGTACAGGCATGGCTGTTGTGTGTCACATGCCTGTTTACACTCCAGCACAGCTTGTTGGGAACTTCCGTTTGTGTATAGCTTTTGCTTTTAGCTGCTTGATTTTGGACACGAAAGGGATCGAACATGTTTTCCTTTTGTCCTGCTGTACGCTGAATAAACTGCTTGTAAATATGCTCATACAGCCGTCTCCTGCCACTTCTGTTGCGTAGAGTGGGCTGGAGCCAGCTAGGTGCCTGCCAATTGCCCCCGGTTCCTTGACTGAATCCCAACAGCCAGGTCATGTGACAGAGATGAAGAGAGTTAGGATACAGCATATGTCCTGCTCAGTCTGGTTTCCCCTCCACCACTTACCCCTCCCCACACACCCTTTTTGGGTGAGGGGAGGACTTACACTGGCCTAATCTGGTGTATCTCTGCCAGAGCTGGGGTTGGGGATTTATGCCAGTTAGCCCTGGCTAAGCCAGGCTTCAGCAGGCGGAGCCAAAGATCCACCAGATCTTAACCCACTCATCCTAGTGGATCCTGGGTTTGTATTACCTCCCCCTCCCAAGTATATGTAAAAGATTTCAGCCCTAGAGCATCTTTTGAGTCAAAAACTGTTTCATTGAGAATGAGGTAGTGAAAGGGTTTGGAAACAAATAGAAACTTTCAACGCACACGATGCTGAAAATAGTTCCACACCAAGCAGATTATTTGATGTCACTTTAAATCACAGCACACTGAAGTTGGAATACATTATACTTTTAATGAAATTTCAGAGGCAGCCAAGGATGGGTGTGCCAAAGTCATGACCACTGCCATAAATGTCATATTGTATAAAAGCCTACTGGGGGGGCACCAATATTAATAGCTAAAAGTCTCCCACCCTAGGGCTGCATTCAGTTGTTAAGACATGTGCAGCATCCATGCCAGGCCCCATGCTTTGTATTCCTGCCAGCTTCAGAAGAACAGCATAAAGAGACAGGAGGGTATGCCTGCTTCTGTTATTGCCTTCTGCCAAGCTCTTAGAAACAAACTTGTTGACTGTGAAAGTGAAAATTGAGATAGCTACTGTGCTGGAAGAGCACAGCACTGATTCCTACTAGGAACTGGAGCTGCTGAGAACTTTATTTATATGCATGTAATCTCATAATGAGTCTGCTATATTGAGGTCATAATCCTAAAGCATTGGATGACATAAGCATTACTTCTGAGTTAAAACGTTTAGGGTTCTGCTGCCAATGCACTTACATCAGGGAGGAGTGCCTGGGATCTTCAGATGTTGCTTTACTATCTAAAGACGTAAGAAGAGCCCGGCTGGATTGGACTAAAAACCCACCTAATCAAGGGCCTATGAGAAGCCCGCAAAGAGGACATGAGCACAAAACCCTGCTTTCTCCCCCACTTGTGATCCTCAGCAACTGGAATCCCTAGGTATGTTGCCTCCAACATTGATGGTTCTCTTCCCATTAGGTACCCAGTGGGCAGGAAAGCTCTGTTAATGCTGTGAGCCCTTCTATCTCATGCTCAGGTTGTACATATCTCTACCCCCATTGTTCTGCCCAGACACTGAGGTCCAGCGCCCAGGGCCTTCTGGCGGTTCCCTCGCTGTGAGAAGCCAAGTTACAGGGAACCAGGCAGAGGGCCTTCTTGGTAGTGGCACCTGCCCTGTGGAACACCCTCCTACCAGTCAAAGAGAACAACAACCACCAGACTTTTAGAAGCCATCTGAAGGCAGCCCTGTTTAGGGAAGCTTTTAATGTTTAATATTCTGTTGGAAGCCGCCCAGAGTGGCTGAGGAAACCCAGCCAGATGGGCGGGGTATAAATAAATTATTATTATTATTATTATTATTATTATTATTATTATTATCTGTGATAAAGACTCTCCTCCCTGGAAGAGAGGGGAGTGGTTGTGGGCGGGAGCCCGAGCTCCGCCCCTGGCCGGGGGCCTTAACCCCCGCCCTTCCTCACCTGGCTGGCGCCCACGCCCACCGGAGGCAGCCAACCAGGTGTCTCTGGGGGGCGTGTTTAGCAGCTTAATGCTGCGGCTCCAGCTCCGCCTCCTCCTCAGTTGTCGTCGTCCTGCAGCGAGTCACCCACCCTCCACTCCCATTTAGCTCAGGGTCTAGGTTTTTTGGCCTTGCTATGGACCTTAGGTTGGTCACCCTGGTTGTCCGGGGGGCCTGGTAGGAATTTTTCCATTTGGCATTAGGCTTTTTGGTTTTTTCGCCTACCTCGTAGCAATCGTCACAACTTTTGTGGTATTGGTGGGTAGGTTAGGCATTGGATTCATGTGTGTCAAGGGCTAGGTGTGGCCATCGCCTATGCTATCTACCGTGGGTTATTCCGTTAAAGGAATCTGGCGGTCGTGTATTCCGTCCGATGCCTGCTTGGCGGGAGGCCATGGCACGACCCTCGGTGACATCAGGGGTGAGCCTATAGTTGGATTAGCATCAACAGGCTCCACCTACTGTTGAATAAACCCACCTCCTATAGTCATCCAATGCCTAAGCCAATACCTTTTCACTGCTGTAATCAATAAAGTTGTGGCCTTTTCTTGCCCATTAACCTTATATCACGTGTCCTTGTGTGTTTATTTCACATAGCGGGGGTTGGGCCCTCGATCCACAAACCCATATATCCTAAAGACACCACTGTCTGCACCAGCCTGCATTCCAAGGAAACCAAGTCCTGGGGAAAGGGGGTGCACAGAAACCCCTAGAGTCTCCCTCCACTCACAGACTAGGTTGTGTACAACAGCAGTCACTCTGTCAGTAAAAGCATTTTGGCTTGCCAGATGGAATGATCCCCCCTCTTCTCCCCCCATGTACTTTTCTGGGGTTCTCCCAATTCCCCCCCCCAGCCAGTTTGGAGGAAAGTCAATGTAGTTTTTGCCAAATTCTCTGTAAGAAATGCTTGTATTAGGAAAAGATTTATTTGGGAGATAACGATAGCAGGGGAGCACCTACTTAAGTAAGCATGTGGCACAGCGCTAGGTAGTGTGCCAGATGTTAAACACATGCTTCTGAGCTCCAGCTCCCTCTGGAGAATCCGGCTTTTTGGAAAACAACATTTGAAACAAAACAGCAGCAACAGGAAATTTACATACCAAATGCATGACCTGAACGTACGGGGCAATTGCAATAGCAAGAAACTATTTTTTTGAAAGAGCATTCAATCGAGGCTCTTGAAGAAGCACACAGTTCTTGCCGCTGCTTATTTTGAAACAAGCTGGGCTGCTAAAATCCATTTATTTGTGGACAATGATAGCTCGTTATGAAATAACCAGCAAATGGCTATGGCAGATGTGTCTCGTTGGGAAAGAGGCTGTCAGTTATGGGTGTTTAGTGAGAACAATGAAATAAAATAATAATCAATCTCCAGAATGAGATGGTGATGGATGGGGGCAAAAAGTCTGTTGTTTCTCTCTGGGGGAAATGTAGAGCTGGGTATTAAAACCAGGGTGCTGTTTACTTGCAGGTCAGAAGGCACCTATCATTCAGAAAGGTCAGAAAGGTTGGTTGCTCATTATTTTCCAGTAGGCTTGCAAAATACATAACAGTCAAATCCTGGGCATGGCAAATTGGTACTGGGTGCCATCAGCATATAAAGATGAAAGCATACTCTTTGACACTGATAAGCCAGCTTCCTGCCATTCCCTACGTTGTGCTGGTACAGGAAACAAGCTTTCATTCATCCACACCAACTGCTATGCCTTTCTTTTCTCCCCTCTCCAAAAAAACCCCTCCCTTTAATTCACAATAAGCAACTCCTAGCCTACACTCGAGCATTAATGGCAACATTTAAGGGAAGAAGGGAAGGTTATAAAAGTCACTAATTTCTTTTGGGAACACTGAATAGTATAATTAATTCCTTTTCTAAGATGTGAACAGAGCAAGGAGCTCGCATTCAAGCTCCCTTCGGCTTCTATTATTTCCCCTTAAACATATAGTTTTCATTAGTTGCCATAATATTTCCATCAAGCTAGGATGGCAGTAGGAAATGTTGCAGCAGGAAACAAGGAAATAACAAGCAGCCCTCAAGTGCCGAGAGACAGAGAGCAAATAAACATGTAGACGTGTTAGATGCTCAGCCTTACGTCTTGCCTATGCAATTGGCTTCAGAAGTGTTTGGGCAGGAGGTGACAGAATTTGGGCAATTGGCAATAAATACGAATGCATTAAGCTTTTCTTAAGCAGCCAGATAAAGTAGATGAACTGAATGGCCTGAACCAGAACTAATTGGGTAGGTAGCTACAGTTTAATTTGAACCATGCCACTGTTGAGATTACTGCTGACCCTGCTGGAGAATGTGTAAGATCTTTTAATTCTAGGGTGAATCATTAATGTAGTAAAGTAAATGCTACTGGAGGGAACTATTCCTTCATTGGTGCTGGCTGCTGATGCATCAGAAGCCGTGTTAGACCAGCAAAAGTAACTTGAGGAAATCTATCAAACAAATAATCTGTTCTGGAGGTTGTCCCATCTGACTGTTCTGGGCAGAAAACACATCCATTTCCAGTACCTGACTTAAAATGGCATGAGATGCAAGCAAATTGAAGCTGTGGCTGCAAAGGACAAATTGGGAGTGCACTTCCAAGTGTGTTCCTAATTATTAATTTGTAGCCAAAATGCAAAGTTTTTGAATTTGGTACATTTTTCTGGAGTCCTGCATTGCAACAGAAAAAGGTACAAAAGAAAGAATTGGAAGAGTACTCAGCAGGACTGTGAATACATCAGTCTTTTGGGGAGCCCGATTTGGAGCACTTTGGAACACCTGCAATCCAACCAGAGACGATCTGAGGTTGACCCAGATCTGGGCAGTGAATAAATTTGGGAACCTTTCACAGTGTTTAATCATACCTAACCAAACATGTAGTCAGGAGACCCAAGCAGGTGGCCAATGTATGTCTTCGCCCCCCACACACACCTTTCCTTGCTACCAGACCACTTCCTCTTTTGACAGTCCCAGATCAGTCTGGATGGACCCAGTGGCGTAGCGTGGGTTGTCAGCACCCGGGGCAAGGCAAGTAATTTGCGCCCCCTAACCCGTGGATTTGCGCCCCCTAACCCTAACGCCCAGATGTTGCGCCTGGTGCGGCCAGCCCCCCCGCACCCCCATGCTATGCCACTGGATGGACCTGATCCACCCTGGGGCTGCCTCAACCCACTCCAGCCACACTCTAAATCAAGGGTCGAATTAGTTCAGAATCCTGGATTTTGCCAGAGCCAGTGCACAGTCCCAATACTTAAGAGTCTTTCTGTACAGCTGCAGCGTGAATGAAAACTGTTCAAGATGGAGGTGCCATGGCTTGAATTCAAGTTATGGATGCTCCCAGCTTATTTTTCAGGACTGAGTTAATTCATATTCTGGCTGATATCAAAATGGCAGTATCAGCCGGAAGACAAAATGTAAGCACTGTCCCAGATGAAATGAAACCAAAAACTGGTGCATCAGTGAATATGCTTTCTAGCCTAAGAGCAAAGCCCTGTATGAGCGGAGGCTCCCTTTCCCTATCTGTTTCTGAGAATACTCCATGCCTTCAGGCATTCTGTGACTGCAGACTATTCCTTGCTTTGGAAATGAATCGGGACAACTTGTGCTCCAGGAGAGATCTGCGATTACTGGAGGACTTGATCGTGACCAATAATTAATTGGGAACATATTTTTCTCCTCCCAAATATGTTTTGCCTTCAGTTAATCAATATTTATATGGTGTTTCCCCCTCCCAATTCTCAGAGCTAAAGAAATGGGAGAAAAAGAGAGAGAATTGGGGGTGGGGGGGAGTTAGTTCATGGCCCGGGTCAGAAAGATAAGTATGAGCAGAGAAGTAGAGTTCTGTTGCGTATAGAAATGATTGTGTTTGTAACTCTTATTATGTTACCTATTAACTTTTTTCATGTTCCTTTTAAACCCTTTGCTTTATGCTCGGGATTTATATCTCAGCTCCACGTCAGAAATGTTTTATGAGGAATGTTGCCCTGACCCAGAAGCAGGTGTGTATGAAAGGATGCCTGATACAAGCAGCATAAATCAGAATGCATTAATCCTGCCTTAGGAACCTTTCCTGCCTTCTGTGCTAGGTATACAGCAGCAAATAAGAAAGACTGCTTGATATCAAAGCGTTGTATAGCATGTTGCCAAATTTTATTCCAGTCAGAAATGCATTAAGCCTTTTACTAGTTTTTGATGTTGCTCTGGCTGAGATGATATTCTGTAACAAATTACACGTGCTCCTTTTTTATATCTCTTTGGGCAAAATGTCGCATCCATTGTTTTTCTGAATGTATTTGTCTTTTGTTTTTTTAAAGAAGAAGGAACATCTCTCCTATTCCCTAAAAGATGAAGTGTATAGGAAATACATATTTCAGGGAGGAAGTAGAAAGAAGGCCAGGACAGCTGAGTAGTATATTAAATAGGCTCCAACTTTATTGAAAAGGCATAATGCAAAGCTGAGTCCTTGGGGGTCAAATAATATTGCTATCAAAGCTTGTCCCATCTTAAATGGAGTGTGTTGCAAGCATCATGGCATGATAGCAAGAGGCCAAGTCTATCCTTTAATCCACGACTCCTTTCCAACCTGGGTGAGAACATACAGAATCTCGATAGTCATTAAAAATGACACATGTCTTTAAGGTCAGATGTAGAGTTGCCATCAATTTGCCCCCAAAATAAAATCCAAAGTAACTTTGGGACTTCCTCTTGAGACAAAACAACTGAGGAATTTTAAGGGAGACCAACTATAAGATGAGTTAAACATTTGCAGCTTGTCACCTGGATTTTAAAAAGACAAATTTGTATATTTCTGATTGTGTAAATAGTATTCAAGATATATAAGGAAAATCAAAAGAGTTTATAAGACTGCCCAGATACCAGCAGACTGCAAAGTGCCCGGGGGGAGGGGGAGTCCCACATGCTATTATGGGTTTGGGCAAAATGTGCTGCTTCTGCAGGGATGAGTGAACCTCCCTGAGACCTGTGGATATAGGCAATATACAAATTTAATAAATAATAGTATTAATAATAATAATGAGTAAAACCCAGGCCTGGCCCAAAACATTTTGGCACCTGAGGTGGACCCCAAAATGCTGTACCCCTCCCCACCAGGGAAGAAGGGGTGAGGGAAGATCTATGTCAGGAACAACAGAGAAAAAACATTGACATCAAGATCTGCTGCCCCAGTGGATTTGATGTCTGTGGTGTTTGCTTCACCTTGTCTCATGGGTAGGCCAGCCCTGGTGAAACAGACAGTCACATTCTTTGCTGAGAGCTCACACATTCACATTTTAAAAATAAATTCCAGTTATAAAGGATAACCTAATTATTCAGTAACTGTCACCATACAACCCCCCCCCAAAAAAAAAACATGGAACATGCAGTTCCAAGAAATGCTTGCTATGATAGCAACATGCTCTTGGAAGCCCCAATTGTGATTTGGGAGAGGGGGAGAGGAACCCTATATTTGTTAAATATCAGTGTCAACAATTACTTCTGCTTCACTCCTTTTTTTGTTTTTTTATAGTTCTAATTAATTATTTAGGCACCAGTCTGTTCAAAGTTTTTTTAATCTTTGATTTCTACTCCTTTACTCTTCAACTGTCACACCTCCTTTGTCACAGCATCAAAGATGCTACAACACATAATTTACAATCAACCTAACTAGTGATTTTGTGCTGGCACTCACATAACAATTTCCTTCGCCCAGTGCTTAGTTACCTTCAAATGCCATTCAGATTTTCTGAAATTAATCCAACAGTCCTCATTCAGACAAAAATGATGCTGGACCCACTTGGCTTCCCACAGAAACCTTGAGCTGATAGACACTGTAGGTGTTTCTGCTCTTCATACAGGTGATCCTAGGATGGTTAAATAATCCAGGGATTTACTCCAATATTAGCTGTTGGAGTTTTTTTATTCCTCTACTTTGTATTCCTGCCCTTTTGCTCTATTTACCTTCATTTCTATGATTACCTAATAAAACCACTTCTTCTTGCCATTGGACAGCAAAATAAGGATGAAAGTCATATGCATATCATTATTTTTTAAAAGCAAACAAACATAAAAAGTAATAAATTATATGAAAACACAATCTGCTATTAGCATTCTTTTATTGCTATCCTTTATTCTTCTAAAGCTGCCACCTCCAGTATTGGCTAGCTACATACTAAAACACTGGACTACATAACTCCTACTTAATATTGTCACTCCCTTTGTGGATGATTGAACTAGAAGATTCATATCTCCATTAATAAGGAAGGAATATGCTTCTTTAAGAAATTATCTCTTTTCTTTAACCACTGATGCATGCAAGAATGTAATTAAGTCCCTAAATTGTTCTGTTGGTCTGTGGATTCATTAAATCCCATGAAATACAAAATGGACTTTGATACCCCTCCTCTTCTGATCCTGAAAGAGAAGGTCAAGTACACAGACAATGGAGATCTGCATTCCTTCTTCTTTCCCTTCAGTGTTAGGGAAGAATCTGTGTTTGTGGTGATACATGTGTATTTTTAGACTGTGACTCCCCAGGTGGATAATTGTCTTTTTTAACGTTAATTGTACAGTGCTTAATAACATGAGGTTACTAAATAAAAGATGAGGATGGTGACAGTGATGATTTTACTTAGACTTTTGCAAGCACACCTGTTTTACGGAGGCTTCTTAAGCCCCATTTAAAGCATAGACCAATATACATGTGCTAATCATTTTCCCTTTTACCAGGAAAAACTACATGGGTATGTGGAGTAGAGGTGGCTGGGCATCCCATGGTAACAGTGAGAGTGGCTATAGGAAAAGGGTGGCCTCTTGGGCACTGAGTTCTCTCCTAAAGTACAGCTACCACATCTGTTCCTTTGGTATTTTAAGAGAGTGGTAACATTTTGTTAGGTTTCTGGGCTGGGTAGAGCATCTGCTTTGGATGCAAAACATCCCAGGTATCTCCAGGTAGAGCTGGCAATGTCTCCTGTCTGAAACTTTGGAGGACCGCTTCCAATCAGTGTGAAGAATACTGAACTAGATGGACCAATGTTCAGACTCAGTATAAAGCAGCACCCTATGCCACTAAATGGTTGAAACTTCTGGTTTGATCATTGTATTGCTGCTGAAAGTTATTATGTCTAAAGCACCTTCTTTACTACTTTGGGGACCTGTTAAGTCAAGAAGCAGGGCACAGAAAGAAGGAAGTACACAAAGAATGAATGGATGGATGTTTGTGATCAATACAGTGGTAGCTCGGGTTACATATGCTTCAGGTTACAGACTCCGTTAACCTAGAAATAGTGCTTCAGGTTAAGAACTTTGCTTCAGGATGAGAACAGAAATCGTGCTCTGCTGGTGCGGCAGCAGCAGGAGGTCCCATTAGCTAAAGTGGTGCTTCAGGTTAAGAACAATTTCAGGTTAAGAATGGACCTCCGGAACGAATTAAGTACTTAACCTGAGGTACCACTGTACAGGTAATGCCAAATTAGTAGCTCAAGAATGGGTTGAGTCTTTGCTCGCTTTAGGATAAGTGTAGTGAGCATCAATATTGTATTGTGGGGATGGCAGCACATCCTTAGAAATTCGTCAGTATACAAAAATCTGTTAATTAAACTGTGCAGAAGGATCTACAGTATGAGAGATAATATTAGCACAATGTGAATAGGAAATGCTTATATCTTGACTCATTCTAAGCTTGCCCTTGGAGCTTAGCTCAAACTCTTGTGTTCTTAAGAACACCAACAACTGGGAAACACTGGCCTGTGAGCGCTCCAATTGGAGAACAACCTTTATCAAAGGTGTCATGGGTTTTGAAGATGCTTGAACTTAGGATGAAAGGGAGAAACATGCTAAGAGGAAGACACTCTTGGCAAACCCTCACCATGATCAACTCCCACCCGGAAACCTATGTCCCCACTGTGGAAGGACGTGTGGATCCAGAATTGGCCTCCACAGTCACTTACGGACTCATTTTTTAAACCATGTTTATGGAAGACAATCTTACTTGGCTATGAGTGATCGCCAAAGAAAGAAGGTTCACCCATGAGGCAAGGTGAGGTGACAGTTTAAGATAGCAGGATCCACTGGAACTGCTGCCTGATCTTTCTTCCGCTTTGTTCCAGCCTGATGTAGATCTTTCCTCACCCCTTCTTTCCTGGTGGGGAGGGATGGCACCATTTTGGGGTCCACTTCAGGTGTCAAAATATCTCAGGCTGGTCCTGAGATGGCTACGTCTCTCTTGTGTGAAAGTTGTATGTTTATTATGACAATGAACCACCCACATCTGATTTGTAAATCAAGATGAAACCTAATTTACTCTCAACTGATTCAGACCAAATCAGACCTGTCCCAGGTCTTGATTGCGATCCAGAAAAAATAGTTCTGCAGAAATCTCCTTGACTTGCATCACAAAACCAAAGCAACCATAAGTTTCTTTTTCTCACACAGAGGCATGAAATTTAGAGACATTGTAGTCATGGGGTTTCATACTAGCCACTTTTAAAATTTATAATGTTTTGAATTTAAAATGAACATAACTTTTTGGTTTTTTCACATGGGGGGAATACCTTGAGACACTGTAGCCCCCACAAAGGGGATTAACTCTGCTAGCTTTCAGATAGGTGGTTCCAAGGATTTTCATGCTAGCCACATTTCAAATTTTCTCCCCTCCCAAAAAAAGGATTTTTTTAGAAAGACTGAGGGCTCAGTCATGCTAATTCTCACATTTGCTTCTGAGTAACTGAAGCTGCAATCTTATGCACACATTCCTAGGTGTAAGTCCTAATAATGAACACAGTAGGACTTACTTTTGAGTAAACATGAACTGTGAAGTAAGTAATTTTGAGCAGAAACAATCAGCAGTCTTGGGAAAAAAATACTGTGGATCACAGCGGCAAGAACAGCCATTATTGCACAAAATAAAGAGGCAGCCTTGAGTTCATAGTGTGTGACAGAGAAGGGGAGAAGTGTTTGGTTGATTCAAAGAATGATATATGGTTATAAAACACCCTCCACAGTATTAAATCATAATGTTTGCCATTTTTTACCATTGGTAATAAAAGAGTTCTCATTACCTCACCACAAAAACCATGGGAGTACTGCATGTTCAGTTTTTCCTAACATTCACCCTTTGTGCCTTATAAATCACTGCCTGTTCCTAATGATAATATAACACAGGAATTGATTAAACAGCAGCCTTTGGCTTAGGAAAGTAAAGTCACTTTAATTATTTGGAGGGCTTTTTTGAAGCTTTGCTGTACTTTTGGAAAAATGAACTTGTGTGCCTTCCCTCACTTAATTCAAAATGCATTGTGTTGTCATTAAAGATTTGAGGATTCTTCTCTCTCTCTCTCTCTCTCTCTCTCACACACACACACACACACACTATCCCCATTCCTATGAAAACCAGATGAATGGAAAACCACACAATGTTTTGTTTTATTCATATGTTTCCTGCATATGCATTCTCAGTGCAGATCATGGCACTATCTTGTTTCGGTCCATGAAGCCTATGTGTTTTGTTTTGCTTTTTGACCTTTACTTACATAGAGAAATCTCTATGCTTCTTTCTTATAGTAACAGGCTAGAAGATAAGGATACATTAAACAAAGCCAAACAGACTCAGTGAATTGATTATCGGAATCGCAGTGATAGCACAGTACAGTACCAATAATGGTTACTCCCCCAAAGCAGTATCATAAGACAACTCACAATTTCACTCTAGCTAAACAGACAAGTAATAACAAATGCTGCTGCTCCAAATCATAATTTGTAATTCTTCTGTATAAAACAAGTATTATGATCCAAATGTTTTTCTCTAGCTTGGTATGAAATCTTAATTGGAGAGAAATTTATATGTGCTCTCATTTTCTCTTTCACCTTCCCCTGCATCCTTAAATGGCATGTGATGGTTGGACAGGGAGAATAAAATTTCCCAGTGTTTCTTGCATGTGGTAGGTTACTATAACAGTGCAGCAGCCATCATAGGACGAAGGAAGAGGGAGACATTCCATTCCCTTCCCTGTTGTTGGAGCACGAAAAACAAAGGTGAGCAGGGAGGGAGGGAGAAAAATGACTTAGAAGCAGTACTACTTTTCTAGGGAAAGAGGTGCCAGAACTCACTACGAACACCTCCCTTGTTCTCTTATAATGGCAATGGCACCCACCGGAGAGGTGCCGGAACTGAGTTCTGGTGAGTTCCAGCTGAAAAAAGCCCTGCTTAGAGGTATAAAAAAGGATACAGTTGTGCAGTTGGTTGTCGCGGCAGCTCACTAGTGGGATTGGTCACCCCTTGACCATCTGGAAAGTTAGATAATCGCAACAGAAACCCTGAACCCAGGCCCTGTGAATTTTACACCCGTACCAAACTCTCCCCTTTGGTGTAATTTCGTTTCTCATTAACTGGTGGAGCATGGTTGAAAAAACACAGGAGAAATTTCTGGCGCTGCACTAGTAAAAGGTAATATGTGAACAGTGCTATAAGACATGATGCCTCCCTAAATGACTTTACAGCATTAGAAATTAAGGGAGCAGAGTTGTCTAGCAGCAAGTCATCCAGTTTTATGTAGTGCCACTAAAACAAAGCATGTGGGTTATTTCCTATCTTGCAGACAGCTGTGAGCACTGGAATTTAAAAGTAGCAATTTGGCTAGAGTTTTCTTCTTCTTGTATATACCCCACCCCCCAAGTGGAAAGCCTTACTGGTTTATACAGTTAAACTGACCTAAGAGAAATCCCACGGGTCTAATGCAATGGACTTATGAAACAGAGAAACCCATACAAAAATGACCCCGATTGCCTGTGGCTTAGCCTCATCATCTAGCTCTTTAATAAAGTGGGTGATTTTATTACTCTTGATATTTACAATAGAAGGTTTCCCAACCCCCACTCCAGATTCTGTTTTATAACATGGTGGTGCCTTATGACCATGATAGCATTCTGTGTAAGTTTTGTATCCATCTTTCTGGGGAAAATCCTTACTCAACTGCTAAAAACCTCAGTAGGAAGGAAAGATAATAGTCTGTGTCTGGGGAACGTGTTGATCTTTCACTGGGCAGGAACCCTCCAAATGACTTAAATGTAAGGGCAATGTACACTCAATGCTCAGAAGGACTAGGGGGACAGCAGCAGCCATTGACCAATTCTCTCTTATTGCCCTCTGCCTATTTCCATGTTTGAATTTTGTTGACTATAAACAGTAATCTCAGCCCTACCATAGCCTTTAAACCTTCCTGTGGACTGCCAGGGACTGCGCCCTGCCCTCTGCAGTTCCTCCTGCATGGATGGAAGATCAGGACCCTGGTCAGCAGGGCTTGCTGGTAGAGAATGGCTGGGAGACAACCCTCCAACCAGATGAGACAGGGAAATGATGCTGGGAAGGAACCTAAGGGGCTGACAAACTGAAGTGTAAGGCCTAAGACTGTACTCAACTGATGCTACAACAAGGAACTGCTAGAGGGTATTCACTAGGGGGAAAGTGTGGGGTGTACACCAGCTATTGTGTAATGGAAGCAGGTGACCTTATAATGTATTGGAACAACAAATAACATATTATGCAATATGTTACAATAATGAATTTGCAGTTTTAAGTCACGTTATTATATTTTTTTTAAAGTATGGATATTATACTAATCTTTGTGGATAATTCTTTTAATATTCAAAATCATTTATGATTTTCCATTTTTTAAATAAATAAACATAAAGGAAGAACTTCTTACTTCTATGTGACCAGATTTTCACAGGCCCCTCTTTTTCTTCCAGTCACAAGATGGGAAGACCCAGTCCTACTTGTTGAAGACCTGCCATGATTAGTCAGAAGACTCACAACTTAACATCCTCCGCAGCTCTTTAGGCAGAATGTGGGGCCCTTTTCTTAGGCATCCTATAGGGTTTGCCTCACAGCACACAGGCTCATAGAAATACTTTAAAGCAAGGGTTTGTTGTTGTTTTGCCTCATTAGATGGAGCATAAGGACATAGAAGCACCCTGACTAACGTATATTGCAGTAGTTTAAAACAGTGAGTGGCTGAAATGGTGACAATCTAGCACAAAGCGAATTCTTCTGATCATCATAATAAAAAAGGAACTTGCTAGTCATTAATTTTTTATGTGTGAAGCACTTGCTTTGCAATTTCAATGTCAATTAGCTTCAACGTACTGTAAATTTAAAGCATACTTAAAATAGCTGCTATTTGCTTGTTAGTATGCATCCTTGCAATCTTCAGTATTTAAACAGAAAATGCTGACTTAAAAGACCATTGTTTCTTTCCTCCTTCATAATTATTAGCAGTGACTGCCTAAATTACACTTCATGTACAAATGCTCTGCTGTGAGTTAATAAATTGTGACAATTGAGACAAACACTACTTGTTTAGTGCAAATTGAGATCAATGGGAAATGTACCTGTTTGTAGACATTTCTCATCAGACACATAAGCTAAGACGTAGTATATGCACAGAGACCTTGGTAGGTTCTTAGAACCTAGATTCTTCCTCAAAGAATTCAGGAATCTTCCAAATCTGTTTTATTTGCTTTTATAAGTTTTTTAATTGTTTTATTGGTTTTAGATTAGATTTGAGTTTTCATGGATATTGCCATTATATTGTACATAGTATACATAGTTATCCTTCCTATAAAAACATGGTGTATGGTATGTTAGGGGATGGGCAGTACCTCTGGTGGGGCTACATGCCATGCTTTTTCTTGGGTAGTTTGTCTACCTTTAGTAACTACCCTGTGCTCTGCTCTCACCTGTGGCTCCTAGAAGCTGCCAGCATGTGACAACAGCCACACACTGGGAAAATAGCCTCAACTGGTTGTCTAAACCAGGTGAGCGTAGCTGATGGGTCTGAAACCCTCAATGAGTCATGGATCTGCTCTGGCAGACATGCTCTGGCAGACTGAGCAGATGAGACCAATAGTGGGTCCAACATCAAGGAAGTGGTTACTGCACATGCTGTTGAGTGAAATGAGGGGCAGAAGGGATTCGTCAACCTGGGAAGGTAGCTCATGCAGGAAAAGGAAAACTCTGATCCTGAACCTCTGCTGCCATGCAGCTATAACACACACATAACTGGCTGTAAAGTAATATAATATTATAAGTAATAAAACTGTAATTTAATCGTCATATCAAAAAATTGCAAAGCACAGTTCTGGATGGCAATAACATATCATATTACTATTAACCTTCTATATGTATTGTCATAAAGTTCAAGGATTGTCAAGTCCAAAGATTGTCAATTGATACGGAGCGTCTCTGACTGGCAACTTCTGCATTCCTGTTGACTACTTTTGGCTGAAAAAACCTGCTGAAAAATCTCCTGGAAACCTTGTCACTGAAGAAGCCCAATGGGCAAAACAAGGGTGTATCCTGAGAACTGGTCTATCATCAGCTGCCTAAGAAGTTCTGTTTGTTAGACTCTCAAGATAGGACGATGCAGAAGGAAGTTTCGTTTGTTACACCTTTAAGACATAGGACGATGCAGAAGGAAAATATCAGTATGAAATGGCATTACCAACAGGAACTGTACATTGTAATCATTGGACTTGACAATCTTTGGACTTGAAAATCCTTGGATCTACAGCAATAATACATATACAGTCATACCTCGGGTTGAAGTTGCTTCAGGTTGAGCATTTTTGGGTAGAACTCTGCGGCGACCTGGAAGTAACGGAAAGCGTTACTTCTGGGTTTTGCCACTCGCACATGCGCAGACTGTCAAAATGACGTCACGCGCATGCACAGAAGCAACCAATCGCGACATGCACAAATGCGCAGACGCAGGTTGCGTTTGCTTCAGGATGTGAACAGGGCTCCGGAACGGATCCCGTTCTTATCCAGAGGTACCACTGTAGAAGGTTAATAGTAATATGATATGTTATTGCCATCAGGAACTGTGCTTTGCAATTTTTTGATATAACAATTAAATTACAGTTTTATTACATATACTGTTATGTTACATTACAGCCAGTTACATGACTTATGTAATGAGGCAATTGTGGTGTGTGTTGGCCATGCAGCTATACTGATCCATTAAAAAGGCTTCAGGAGTAAACCCTGAGGAACAATCTCTATCCATTGCCCTGTGGGACATCTTTGGAAGAAGAAAAGGCTATGGAGTATACCTGACACAAATCCAGAATGACATGCCTAAGGCATTTGAATGGCGTCTTGTACAGATGCCAACAATGTTTCTGTCTACTAGTTTGTGTGGAACACAAGTGGGTAAAGAGCTGCTGTGCTCAGGTCCTGTTTGTGGACTTCCCAGAGGCAACTGGTTGCCTACTCTGAGTACAGGATACAGGGTGGGATGGCCTGATCCAGCTTTTGGCCTGATCCAGCAGGGATCTTCTTATGTTCTTAACCAGTTGTTTTGTTTGCTGAAACCTGACTACTGGATTCAGGAGAAAGCCTGATTTTTTTATATCAGGATCATAGATAGTTCCCTGGCAGGGTTCCTAACCCGTTACAGCGGGAACAGAGAAATGTAAAGGCTAGAAACGTTAAGTGTTAATCATAGTGAATTCACTGTAGCTGGATATAACTCAGCAATAAGAAAACATGCTTGAATGTTACTTCTTTAAAAGGTGAAAAGGTAAAGGACCCCTGACAGTTAAGTCAAGTCGCAAATGACTCAGGGGTTGCGGCGCTCATCTCGCTTTACAGGCTGAGGGAGCCGGCGTTTGTCTGCAGACAGTTTTTCCAGGTCATGTGGCCAGCATGACTAAGCCGCTTCTGGTGCATCGGAACACCGAAACCAGAGCAGCGCACGGAAACTGGGACCGAGTAACGGGAGCTCATGCCGTTGCGGGGATTCAAACCGTTGACCTTCTGATTGGCAAGCTCAAGAGGCTCAGTAGTTTAGACCACAGCGCCACCCACATTCTCTTACTCTTTTAAAGCCCATGTAAAATGCTTGAAGGTTCTTTTTTACTGAGCATTCTATAAATATTATTAAATGGTAAAATAAATGTTCAGTCTGTCTAATGTCAAGCAAGATCTTACTAAACTTCTCATCTAACACTCTGTCACAAGAGACTAGGGCCCTGCGGGACTTGACATCTTTCCGCAGGGCCTGCAAGACAGAGTTGTTCCACCAGGCCTTTGGCCAGGGCACACCCTCCCTCGGCAATTTTTGCGGAGCTCTGGCCCAATGGTTGCCAGTGGCTTGATTTGAATTAATTTTATAATGAATAATTTTAGAGCGTTGTTTGTGCTGTACTTTTGCCGCCCTGAGCCCTGCTTCGGCTGGGGAGGGCGGGATATAAATAAAATTTATTATTATTATTATTATTATTAATTTGAAAATTTCAAATCCTGGAAAATTAGCCAAATCAGTATTGTGCAGAGCTCGGGGGGTTTTTTCTTCATGTGTAGGTCCATTAAAAACTCACAATGAATAGACTATCTTTTGATAAATTGTTTTCAGATAGATTCATATTCTGAACTAATTAACAATGAAAGTCAGTGACATTCCTCATGCTCACTCAATGTTGTCCTGAAGGCCAAATCCTGGCTTGAGTCAGTGCAAAATGATGCATACAAACAACCAATTCTAGAATTCAGTGCAATACAGCGTCTTCCCACAACTGCCCCACATTGAAATGGTTGTGTAAATCTGTCTCCAGTGTCTTTTAAACAGGAATTTACTTCCAGTTTGTTTGTTTGCGTGTTGAAAGGCACTATTTGTTTCACTTCCATGATTAATTTAAATTAATAATAGGAAATTTGTTCGGACAAACAGTGTAACACTGCATTTTCTTTTATTAGAGTTGTATGCTTTGAAAAATATTCACAGCCATTCTACAGGGAAAAGTTCCTGGTAGTACCCAACATGGTTTCTTCTTTTCAGATAGGAAATAATATTTTGGCATTTTCAATTGGTTTGGTCAAAAACCAGCTAGTTTTTCCAATGAGTAAATAGTCTGGATCTCTGTTTCTATAAGAATATTCATATAATGTAACTGACCTTTTGTCTTTGATCCCACGTTGAATTTGTGGTGTCCCGGGGTTTATAGCCTACAGCAAATTTGGTGCTGTATTGTGAAATGTGATGATAAGAGGTTTAAGAAGGAAAGAAATAAGGGAAATTGTACACTGACCCTGGTTTATGATACCACATAAATTATTTTTAAGAGCAAAAGGAGCATCTGTTTTGTCTGCAAAAGGATGCAATTAAGAGGCTTTCCACGATGTCTTTTCCTTAGTTGAGAATTCAGCTACTGCCATCTATTGATATATTATGAAGTTTTTATTGTGTAAGGGAGTGAATACTCATATCCACTTCTATGAGAACTGCAGGTATATTTCGCTCTCAGTAAAGCATCAAAATGAGGAAGGGAGGGTGTGTGACATTGATGGTACAGTTGGTCTAATAACTTGGGAATAAATTGGCAGATAAAAATGTGATTTCCTCCCCCGCATCTCTTGTTGCAACTGAGGTTTTATGGATTAGGCTTGCAGGTGAACTGTGTTCTATGTTATCACTATTACTAGTACATCAGGTCTTTCTTCCTGTTTCGAAGAGCATGAAAATGCACTGCTTCAGTTATTAAAATCATTGTTTTAGGTTTTTGTGCTGTTTAGTTATTATTGTGCTGTGCAGTGGTATTATTCCAAGTTATTGTGTTGTTTTCTGTTGTATATTGTCCAGTGGTATTTTGATGAAGGGTAGCAAATAAATGCTGTAATAATTAATTATTATTAAATATATTTTTATTTTAAAAATCCTGTTCTTCATTATTCCTTTTTTCCTGCTTTAAGGTTAATATTTTCCAGTTCTGGATCATATTCTTAAGACAAACAAAATTATCCTTCCTTCTAACTAGTTTTTATAAGAAGGGGGTCCAGTTTCCTTTGTTGCAAGTACAGTGGTACCTCTGGTTATGTATTTAATTCATTCCGGAAGTCCGTACTTAACCTGAAACTGTTCTTAACCTGAAGCACCACTTTAGCTAATGGGGCCTCCTGCTGCCGCCGCGGCGCCGGAACACAATTTCTGTTCTCATCCTGAAGCAAAGTTCTTAACCTGAAGCATTATTTCTGGGTTAGCGGAGTCTGTAACCTGAAGCGTATGTAACCTGAAATGTATGTAACCTGAAGCGTATGTAACCCGAGGTACCACAGTATGATGTCATAAAAGAGGGTTGAGAAAGGTTGTTGCTTTGTCATAGAGTTTTGCATTATTATGTAGCAAGCAAAGCAACTTTGAATTCATATATCATGCAATTTCTGCTTCAAACACTGGGCAGTGGTGAAGGGAATTATGGGCTTCTTCAGGAGGCTCTTCTTCATGTGCTCACTTCACAAGAGGTCTGGAGGGTAGCAACATGAGAACAGGCCTTTTCTGTGGTGGCTTGCCATTTGTGGAATGCTCTGCCCAGGGAAGTTCTCCAGGAGCTATCATTATATATCTTTAGGTGCCAGGCAAAAACTATTTCATATTGGTTTACATTTGTCTCAAATGTCTTGGCTGGGTTTTGTGTGTGTGTGTGTGTGTGTGTGTGTGTGTGAACTTTTTTGTGATTTTAATTCTACATCATGTGAGTTGGTTGTGTAGAAGGTGATTAATAAGATAATAATAATAACCCCCAGCCAGCATAGACATCGCTCAGGGGCAATAGGAGTTGTGGTCCAACAACATTTAGAGAGCACCACGTTGACTACCCCTGCTGTGTGTGTGTGTGTGTGTGTGTATCTGTACAAATATTCTTTTGCAAACAAATGTACCATATATAGAGAAACCAGCATTATTAATTCATTTTCAATTGAATGTGTGAATTATATTTTCAACATCTTGTTAATTACTTAAATGATAAACTGGTTTGGCGACAAATGTAGTGAAAAATACCTCGATCTTTTTATTTATTCATTTCATTTATGCAAATTACAGCTCCCAATCCAATATTGCAATAGAAGTGCTCCAGGGTAAATTCTGAAGCCTGTTTCATTATGCTCTCCTAAGTATAACGCAGTTAGGATCATGTCACGAATGACTAACATTTTAGAAGCAATTATTTTATGAGTAGGTAAATGTTCACTACTGAGCAAATATTTTCCATCTCTTTGTGTGAGCCTGAGCCACCTCTGAAATTTCATCTGAAGTGAAATTTCAAACAGATCTGAATGTTTTCCCATAGCATTGGGAAGGGCCATGACTCAATGGGATAGCATTTGCTCTGCATGCAGAAGGTCCCTGGCATCTCCACTTGGGGCTGGGAACATCCTCTGTCTGAAACCCCATTCAGTGTAGATGATACTAGCTAGATGGACTAATAGCCTGGTTCACTATAAGGAAGGTCCCTATATTCAAAACGTATGAGGAATGTTGGGTGACTGGGTAAAACATATGAGGAATGTTAGTTTCAGATGAGCTAGCAAAACCAGAAAAATGATGTGTTTTCACTAGTTAACAGAACCAGTAAGGGTAAAATTTTAAAGAAAGAAAGATTTTTAGCCGGCTTCTCAATGGATAGGACTAATATTTTGCCTTTGTGAAAAAATGAAACTAGTATTGCTCTATTGTTCATCAAGGGATGCGGGTGGCACTGTGGTCTAAACCACCAAGCCTCTTGGGCTTGCTGATTGTAAGGTCAGCAGTTTGAATCCGTATGACTGGTGAACTCCTGTCACTTTGTCACAGCAGTTTGAAAGCACACCAGCGCGAGTAGATTAATAGGTATTGCTGTGGAGGAAAGGTAAACAGCGTTTCCATGCACTCTGGCTTCTGTCACGGTGTCCTGTTGCTCCAGAAGCGGTGTAGTCATGCTGGCCACATGACCCAGAAAGCTGTCTGAGGACAAATGCCTGCTCCATCGGCCTGAATGTGGATATGAGCGCTGTACCCCATAGTCAAATTTGACTGAACTTAACTGTCCGGGGGGGGGCAAGGCTGGTTCTATGATTAATGTAAACCAGGGGTCAGCAAACTTTTTCAGCAGGGGGCCAGTCCACTGTCCCTCAGACCTTGTGGGGGGCTGGACTAAATGAAATTCCTATGCCCCACAAATAACCCAGAGATGCATTTTAAATAAAAGGACACATTCTACTCATGTAAAAACACGCTGATTCACGGACCGTCCGCAAGCCGGATTTAGAAGGTGATTGGGCCGGATCCAGCCCCCAGGCCTTAGTTTGCCTACCCATGATGTAAACCATTGAAGTTTGCAGCAGCAGTGAGAAGCCAGCATATAGGTTAGGCATAGATAGGCAGTGGTGCAGCATGAAGTTCCTTACTTCTTCAAATTCCACTCCCAATTAGATGGGCCACTGAACTGATCCAGCAGAGCACTTAATGTAAATTCTTATGTTAGGATGAACAATCCTAGAGCACTTTTCACAGTAAAAAAGAGAATGTTACACATATGCCTAATAAAAAAACCCAACCCTGATTTGTGTCACACAAATATCAGTACCAGATGTGCCATTTTAAGGTGTGTGTGTTTCCCCCCTCCTTGAGAATATACTGTGTCTAATTGCTGCTTCTCTGATATTGAGCGGGGGACGATGACAAATAGCTACAGTTGCTAGTTACCAATTTGCATGTAACACTTCAAATACCATCAGCTGAGAAGAAATGCCCATGTAATGAGTCTGAGATAGTATGGCAATTTCTTAATTCAGAAAATAATTACACGGTTATTTGTGCCCACCAAAAATAAGGTATTACTAATTCTGCCCAAACAAATTGCTATTTGCCCAAGTTTTGAACTTTGGTAAACAGTGGGGCAGCAGGGGACTGAATACAAATCCAGACACAGTGTGTATGTGTTAGGAATAGGATTACCTGAGAAGATGAGACAAATATTTGCCTGAAAAGAAAGCAGCAGACAAGTGTGCATATAAACAGCTGAAGACCAGATTTTTAGGAGATCGGGATGAGCAGCACATAAAGTAGGAATCTGTCTAATCTTACAGTCCAAGATTGAGCTGTTAGTTAGTTTGTATGAGGCATCTCAAACAAAGCTGAGTTTTAAATCCATCACATTTTTAATATGGCAAAATGAATTCCCAAAAATGTGAAATGCGACAAAAAAGAAGAGGTGAGTGGCCTTGAATATACTGAATATTTTTTTGAAAGCTATGTCATTAGATGTTCCCTCATCCTGAGTACATGACGTTCCCTGGTGCAAATTTATTTATTTAAATACTTTCAGACTAGACTTTAAATATTGCAAGGCAGTATACAAGCTAAAAAGAAACCCAATACTACAATAAAAACAACCTAAAAAGTCTTTACATGCCCATGTCTTGTGTGTGGCAATCTATATTCACATCAATAGAGGTCAGAGTTGCAATGGAAGAAAAGGAGAAACTCCTGGGGTGGGGGTGGAGGTCTATGTCCATACATTAAGGTGTGCCTGGTATATTCTAGTTATCAGTTATAGGTTATAGGCCAGGAAAGTCGTGTACAAACACCCTTTGTTTGTACTATTAAGCACTATTAAGTAACAGAAAGTAGAACAGTTCGATGTCATCCTAGACCAAATGTTTTGAATAGTTTTTTTGGCAGACAGAAAGTCAGAACTCCTTTTTATTTTTATTTCCTCCTTTTTTCTTTTTTCTATTATTTCCTTCTTGTTACCTTCTTTCTCCTCCCCCCCCTTTTGTTTTCCTTTGATGTCCTCTGTTCTGGACCGTTATTGGGATCCAAGGATTACACGTATGAAGATGGTGGACGGTTGGTGGAAGGACCATGAGTGAGAGGCAGGGAAAGGATGGGAAGGGAACATTTCCCCGGGTAAGAGACTGGAAGCACAAATGGAAGCTCCCAGGTGAGCGCTGAGAGGATCTGCCACTCTCTGTGTGAGACAAGGGTTAAGCACTAGCGGAGGAAGGTGGGTGCGGGGGGGTGCGGTGCACACAGGGGTGTCAGCTGTGAGAGTGGGTGACATCACCATATCACCCCCCACTCGCTGTGCGGGCAGCACACCTGGACACTTGCGGCAGGCAGCTAGGGATGCTCCCCAAGCGGGCAGCTAGCAGCGCCCCTCCATGCTCAGTGTGCGGGCGGTGGGCGGCTAGCCCCGTCCGCGCAGGCCAGCTAGCCCTGTCCCCGCATCACTCTGGGTGCCGGGGCAGGTAGCTCCGCCCCTGGGGGTAAGAGCAAACTTTGAGAGAGGACTCTGCGTTTCCTTTTTCCTTTGTTTTTATTTAAATTAGTTTCTGTTATCGTATTGTATTTTGACAAATCTTGAATACAATCCTATTAGAATACAACCCCCCTCCCCCCTGGAAAAAGTACAGTGGTACCCAGGTTAAGAACTTAATTCGTTCTGGAGGTCCATTCTTAACCTGAAACTGTTCTTAACCTGAGGTACCACTTTAGCTAATGGGGCCTCCCGCTGCCGCTGCGTTGCCACCGTGTGATTTCTGTTCTTATCCTGAAGCAAAGTTCTTAACCCGAGGTACTTTTTCTGGGTTAGCGGAGTCTGTAACCTGAAGCGTCTGTAACCTGGAGCATCTGTAACCCGAGGTACCACTGTATTCGAAAAAGAGAAACTAATTCATATTAAAGGGAAATGTTTGAATAGATGTAACTAATGCCATGCCCATCCCTACTAACTGAGATTCTTTTAAGTGATTATACTAGGGAATGAACCAGGGACTTTCCCCCTGCCCCATGCATACCCATGTTCTGTACCATGGAACTACAATGGACCATATGGTAACTGCAAGTTACATGGACCCAGGCTTGTTCTGGGTTTGAATTTGGGGATTCATAACAAACCCATTTAATAGTTTTCAATTTCTGCCTCTCCCGTACCATATACATAATAAACCCTAGGCTATGGCATGCAGCATTCTGATCACCTAGGAAGGGGCTGGATCCACCCATGATATTCTAGAGTTCAAATGGATTCTTATGAATGAGGTGAGAGGTATTTTCCCTTGCAGCATTTCCCTCGCTGTTTTATAGGAAGTCAGTCTGTGAGATCTGAATCCAGTGGCACGTCTGTCAAAAGGCTAGATTGCTGGAGGCTGTTTCCTGCGTTTGCAGGCCAGTCCATTTGATTCAACCTTGAGTGTTGGCTGAGCTTCCCTGTGTCTTTCCATGCCAGTTTTATCTGGAGCTTGGAGGGCAAGAGAGAGAGTTGGTATATTGCTTGTGAAAACATTATTGAAGGCCTCTGCTATCCGCTCAGCAGGTGGTTTTCAACAAAGAAAATGTTACAGCACACAAAGAGAAAAAAGGAATATCAAAACTATAGGCCTACATGTGTCAGTCAACATGGTTGTCCTGATTACTGCAAAAAAATGGGACTGAAGCGTGCTCTTGTATGGAGGGTTTGGGGATAACAAAGTTTTAAGAATCGGCATTGTTGCAAAGATGCGTAATTACAGCTCAAGTTGTATAGTTTGCCTGTGGTTACCATACGCCTACCTAGATTTTTATACAATCCTAGCTATTAATTATTCTAATGGGTGTTACACAAGAAACTCATTGGGGGGTTATTATAGAGTTCCTAACACAGAGAGAAAGTAAAAGAAAGCTGCACAATGCTCTGTGGGCTTTTTTCTTGGAGAATTTTAAAATGAAATAGGCCTGAAGGTCTCTTCAGCTCCAGTCCATGTCCTAAGGTTTGCTCTTCCACACATCTTCCTGCAGAAGAGCCCACACAAGTCATGACATGCATGGGCAGGAATGAGAAAAGGTCATGACACTAGAAGCTTTAGCCTATCAGTACGCAAAGCCACACTTGCCAGGGGAAGGTAAACAACCAAAACAACAGTAGCAGTGACCACCCTGTAGATCACTATACTGGCCTATCTGACCAGGGTAGTAATTCTACCCTAACCCCAAATGTGGAAGCCAGTAATGTGCAGAGTGTCTTGTGCCTTGTCTGATGTTCAAGGCTTTCATTGCATGGACGCTTTTCAACTCAAGCAAATGGGGCAATGGACAGCGGGCAGCCCCTTGCAATATTCTTCCTTCACACAATTCCCCAAATTTCTCACAACAACAACTGTTCTGAGATCTTCATACTTTGGTTGAGAGCTGGAGGACTGTAGTTATTGAAAGTGCTTCTTCACAGTTTGCAAGGTATCACTAGGATTCAATCTTTGCATTGTGGTTTCCTTGCATTACCATAGCATACTATCATGCAGGAAATGCCTCACAAAGCCTCATTTCCACTTCAATTGCAGTTTTATTCAAACTTATGGTATAACATAGTCTGGCAGCTCTCAGATGACTTGTGACTAGCCCATGCCCCTATATAAAAATGCCATTATTTATGCATTTATTTTATGGTATTTAAAAGCTGCTATTCTGGGCAAGTTATCTAAAGAGGTTTACAGTATTTAAAAACCTCAGCAAATAAGCTATTAAGAAACAAGCCCATAAAAAAGCAAATAAAACAGTATCAACTAGTCAATCAAACAGTAAAACAATATCAGCATGGAAAGTCATTACTGCTGCTGCCCCTTGGTTTTAGCAATGGCTGTTCACACTACCAGTCATTCATGCTTCTAGGCATCATGTCATACCTTTCTGGCTGCCTCCTTTGTCCTGCCATTTGTGCTCTGTCCCGATTCCTTATACTGTCTGCTATGCCATCATTCTGCCATAAAACCCTGATCCTTTTCACCTTAAAGCAATTTACCAAACTTCCTGATGCACTACCTGATCTACATTTGTTAATTAGGTTCACTTTGCTTGAATAATCTGGATGATTCCGTATCAGCAGTATTGCTTGTTACAGGCCACTTGGTTCTGATTCTGATCTATGTTACTCCCGAATCACTTGGGCGTGTGTTTTTGACATTGGACACTGTTGACTAATGGCTGTGTTTTGCTGAGTTTTCAATTTATTACTGTCACTATCAGGCTGTATTGAATTTTGTGACATGTATATCCCAGCAAGGCTAGAAAGTCATTGACGTTTAACACTGATCCTAAGAGCTCCTCTTTGACTGTCTGCCACTTAAAGATGTGCTGATGACTTTAAAATCAATTATAATCTTGCATCAAAAAATAATTTGACTGCGAGGATAAACAAAAGTGAAAGGCAGCAAAAATGCATACCCTCCAGAATTGTATGGAAAAAAAGAAATAGGGCCATTTCTGCTACTCCAAGGTCAAAAGAATTCAAAATATATGGTTTTATCCAGTGCTATTTTTCTAGAAAAAGAGGTGCCGGAACTCACCACGAACTCCTCCCTTGTTCTCTTCTAATGGCAATGGCGCCCACCTGAAAGGTGCCAGAACTGAGTTCTGGCGAGTTCCATCTGGAAAAAAGCCCTGGTTATATCCAATGCTGCTGTTCCACCAGCACAACCTGGCTTCCAATTACACAATGAAAGTTTCCCCTCTTCTCCCCTGTATCCCCCACCCCCAAAATCTGGTCCAGGGTGTTGAGGCACCCTCTGGAGCAGATTTGGAGAGGAGAGGAAGGGGAAGTTCTGTTGTGCAAGAAGAATTCTTTTTTACTCGCAAATATCTCAGAGTTTTCCTCAGAATATTCCTGCATTGGAGTCCCTTCCAACTCTACAATTCTATTATTTTTACTAGAATATAAATATAAAGCCAAACCAGGCTGCAAAACTGTTATCTGCGAATACGGATCATTCATGTATCAGTTAACACAGTAATAAACAAAACAAAACCTGCAAAACATATAGGTGAAGTGTTACAACTGAGCCTCAACATACTTTTTGCTAGTAGCCTATTTATCACAAATCTCCTTAATTAAAATGTTTAATTTTGTATCAGGCGGAATTAAAACAATATTTTTATTTGGGTTATGGAGATGCACTTAGAAGCATATAAAATAAGGATTTAATGGGCACTTAATGGTGTGAAGCATTAAACTGTAGAAATCATAAATTAAAGCTTTCCTTAGCCTTTTATGCTTTCCCATTTGGAACCTGAAATACAATTTGCATTCATTATGTAAGGCTGATATACAGTACCTTGCTTCCCAATGTCATTCAACTGGATCATAAACAATTCTCTCCCCCAGTACCCAACACACTTGCATTTTGAAAAGCTTATTTTTCAAGCCTTGTGTCATAATCTTTCTCTAATAGTGGCAGGCTGAGTGATTCAAAAGTTCTTTGGGCAGCCCTGAAGTTGGTGAGCCATGCTGATCCTGAGCAAAAATCAGCACCTTAATTCCGCTCATAATTTCAACCTGGGCTCCAGGGCTGAAATTCTGAAAACCTTTTATGAAAAGCTCTGGGCAAGAAATGCAAAACAACACACCTGTTACAAAAATAATGGTGTCTGTGTGCATCAGGTTAGCTGTAGGTGTCCAATTTTCCATTTGAGGCAGTACGAGGAAAAGAAAAGAAATCTGAGAATGAGACTTAAAGGGGAAGAACAATTATTCATAGAATCATAGAATCATAGAGTTGGAAGAGACCACAAGGGCCATTGAGTCCAACTCCCTGCCAAGCAGGAAACACCATCAGAGCACTCCTGACATATGGTTGTCAAGCCTCTGCTTAAAGACCTTCCATAATACAAGAACTACTGCACACATTTACCCTAATGTTTTACGGAGTCTCTTCTTTGTTCTTGAAGGGAAGGGCAGAATCTCAAAGGAAGAACTCATTGCTTTGTGCATGTAAAAGGTTCTAAGCTCAACCTCTGTCATCTCCAGAGAGGTTTGGTGAAAAACTGATCTTTGAGACTCTAGAAAGCCACTGCTGGTGATCACAGACAACACATAATGGTTACAGCACAGTTGTTACTCATTCTGAAACTGCTGTTGCAATAAAGACTGGGAAAGACATTCTAAATAAATGAATAGACAATACTGAGCTAGATAAACCTAGAATCATGGGGCTGTATCCACTGTTTTCTGTCTGCATGAGCAAGGGCTTTTGTGCTAGCAAGTTTTAAAGTTGCACAACAGAGGAATCCAATGCAACAGTTGTGCTAGCTGCGCAGAAGCTCATTGCACAAATGAGTATACCATCATTTGTGCAACAATGTTGCCAGCAACCTGCTTTTGCATTCTCTTGTGCAACAGCATTGCTCTGGTGACAACTATTTTGCCAGCAGAACAAGTATACCACTAAGTGATTTTAAATTAGCACTACAGGACATAACACAGAGCTGCCTCCTATGTGAATAAAAAGGAAAGTCATAGTAGAATAGAATCAGCCCCCGACATGCTAAGAAACCACAATGCCTTCAAAGGTAAAATTAACATGTACATTAGTGGTACGTAAGGATGGAGGAGAAATTCAATTCTGTTTGCAATTAAAAAAAGAAACCTACCTAATTTGCTATTTCTGAAACAATCTGCGAACTGAAATACAACCATCCTTTGAAATGTACCTTAAACCATTCATCAGCAGTGGAAACACCTCTCTTTTAGCTGCCAACTTTTTTCATCCAGTTTGCTAAACCCGGGTTGATATTGTAAAAGCTAAGAGAGAAAAGGCATATTGGTATCCAAGATGTACATTTTTGGCCTCCATTTTGTTATGGTGGGTTTATGCCACTACAGTCAGTCCTCTTGGGCTCCTGATCTGATGTACCTATAGTGGATTATAAAGAATTATTGATGTAAGGTGTTTAAGAGAGACATGCTCTAGAGCATTCAGAACTTTTTGGCATTCAATTAATTTGCCATAATAAAAATGTATGCAAAAATCAATAGCTAGTAATCGGTTCATAAAATGTTTCCATTTTAGTAGGAACCATTAAACCTCCTAGAACATGAAATCTGTAAATGAGAAAATATGCATCCAATTTGGCCTTTTTGTTCACTTCTCCTCACTAGGGATGGACAGATCAGTCTGTTTCTGTCCCATGAACCATTTGTGCACAGCTGTATCTTGCCCTGTGTGTGGCCAGATTTTTCCTCAGAAAAATCCTTTAAAATTCCTCCCAGATTTACGACACTACTTACACAGATGTCAAAGGCTGTCTTTTTCTTGCTTTAACATTTTTCAGCTGCTTAGATTAGCCAATACCTCCTCCATGCCTACATAGTAAGAAAAAATATGTCAGCTGCTGCTCCCATATTCCCATAGAATGTCTTGTAAGCTACAACTGAGGGTGGCAGCAAGGTTCTCTTCCCCAGTTAAGTAAAGGATAAGATTTTTTTTTAAGGTGACCACTAGCACCTTATATGGAAGTAAGACAAAAATACCACAAAATGTGAAATTTTATTTTAGGTGAAAAAATATGTATCTATTGTTCACCTGTGGTTTTGCCACCATTCAAACACACTAGCAAGAAAGACTTGCGGGGGCCGAAAGAAAATGCCTAGAATTGCTTCTGAATCCAAAGCTCTCATGCTTTCTAAGGCAAATTCAAGGGTAAAGTTGCATTTACTTACAAGAAAGCCATTTTTGCTTCCTGCTGAACACCTTACATGCTGCTGTACTTTAATGGGAAGACTGAGAATAGGAGATCATAGTTGCCTGCAGACACTTAATACAGTGGGTGGCAGATACAAGGAATAACATATTGAATTTGGCTGTGCCAGACTTCATGAAAATAAGCAATTACACATTCCTGGCCACCGAGCACCTGTGATAATACTGTTTCCAGAGCTATTAAATAGACATCTGTGTACAGAGGAGAGTGTCCTGCTGGTTTTGGATACACTAGATGTGAAAGAGATAATCTTCGATCCAAGTCTTATATTTGATGAAATAAAATTTCAATTGGGCTTTAAGAACACTCACCCACACATCTCATGGCTCCCTCCAGTTCAGAATATCATGAGTTTTTAGTTGTTTTCAAGAAGGAACAGTGCCACAGACAAAGGTGAATAGCTATTTCAGGTTATTAAAAAGGAAACACTTCATAGCCAATGGTTTCTATAGTCACACAGCACAAAACACATGCACACAAAGCACAGACACTCAGTGGCAGGAATCAAATCTAACAATGCATATCTATGCTATGTAGTAAGTCAAAGGGTTAAGAATCACAGAGCTGTAAAATGTTAGCGAAGGCTTAACTAGATCATGCCCCCTCACCTTCAGGGAGGCAGGAAGCAAGGGTTGTTTCCTGTTCCTTTCTCCTCCTCCTCATCAACCATCAACCTTTTTATTCAACCGTCAGTCAGAAAAAAGTACATTTGTCAATACACAGTTAAAACATCCAGGAAGATTTTAGAACTTAGCCAACACTAAAATGGGCTAAACAGATAGCCCCATATCAATACAGTCAGTTATAGTCTTGCGACGCTTAAAAGCTAAAAAAAGAAATTTGGCCACCAAGGAAGGTATAGCTCTAGTGACATTATTCAGCAAGTGTAAAACCTGGTTTTCTCTGGGTAGGAAGCTAAATTGACATAGGAGTGGGTCTATAAAATTTTGTCTAAGCTCTGCATAAGAAGGGCAAGTCAAGAGAATGTGTTCGGTGGACTCAACCACACCCATGGCACAATGACAGGTTCTTTGGGCGTATGGTACTCCCCTATACCTTCCCCACAATATCGCAGAGTCAAGGACATTTAATCTAGCCACTGTAAGAAGTCTGCGGTATTCCACATAGTGGATTTCTGCAAGGTAGGGAGCTGGTATGGTCCGATAAATCTGGTCACCTAGAAACTTCCCTGGTTTTACCTGGGCTATGTCCTCTTGTCTGGCAATGTCACTCAGTCTCCGGGAGATCACAGCTCTAGCTTGATTGTACGTCATAGACTCAAAGTAAAGGTGAGACAATCCGCAGGATTGAACCTCGTTAATGACCTCCCTTTCCCACGATGATTGGAAATCGTTCCTCAATATCAAGGGGGCAATACCCACTGGTTTAAAACAAAGCTTGAGCCATAGCCAGAGCTTCGTCTTCAAGGCCACATACCGTAGAGCTTGCCAGCCGACCTCTAATCTCATAACCGCACCCGCTACCGAGGGGGGAATCCTAAGGATGGCTCTAAGGAATCGCGTTTGGATAGAATCCAGTTTCAAAAAATCCCTACGGGAGCCTAAAGAGATGCCCACCAAAAGAAGGGGGAGGACTTTCATTTGAAAGAGTCTCAAAGCTATCTTCACTGATTGAGCCTGATTCTTAGCATATAGAGATCTAATCTGGGTGGCTGCTTTAGATGCATTAGTTGTTATATAGTCTCTATGGGCCAGAAAAGACCTATTTGACCGTATTACTTGTCCCAGATATTTAAAGCAGTTAACCTGCTCTAGGGGGATCCCGTTCATCGACCATCGATGGAGTCTCGGTCGGGCAGAGAAGACCATGATCTTGGTCTTTCTCCTCCTCCTCTTCTTCCATGTAACTGACAAGACACATGAGGCTGGAGCTCCTGTGCCCCGACTCCATGTTTGAAGATACAATTATACCTTATCTGCGTTGCTTCTGCTGTGCAATGCATTGTACAATAGAATAGAAATATCTTTATTGTCATTGCCCCCTCTCAGGGACAACGAAATTACTTGACTGCTCCATAAAAACACTAATTAAAACAATACAGTATAATACAGCAAGGAAGATTAGATGACTTTCAAAGTCCAGGCTTCCCATTCAGGGCTGAGATCGCTCTGGAGAAGAAGCTGTTCTTAAGACGGCTCGTTCTTGTCTTCATCGTCCTGTATCTCCGTCCCGACGGCAGGAGCTCGAAGAGACAGTGACCAGGATGCGATGGATCTTTTACTATGTCCAGTGCCTTCCTATGGCACCTTGTGGCATAAATCTGCTCTAAGGTGGAGAGTGGGCAGCCAACAATGCTCTCTGCTGCCTTAACAACTCTGCACAACCCCATCCTGTCCTGGGTAGTACAGCTACCGTACCACACACATAAGCCATAAGTGAGCACGCTCTCAATGGCACAGTGATAGAAGGCAAGCAGCAGTTTCTGCGGAAGATGGTTTTTCCTTAGAATTCTCAAAAAGTACAGTCTCTGCTGCGCCTTCTTCACAAGCCCCCTTGTGTTGACACTCCAGGACAGATCCTCTTGTAATTCAATGCCCAAAAATCTGAACGTTGTTACCCTCTCCACACAGACCCCATCAATCAAAAGTGGCTGGATATTGCTCTTCTGTCTCCTGAAGTCCACCACAAGCTCCTTTGTCTTCCTTGTATTTATGAGCAAGTTGTTAGCTCTGCACCACTCTGTCAGCCGCTCCACCTCATCTCTATAGTCCGTTTCACCCTCCCTTTCAGGGATGAGCCCAATCACGGTTGTGTCATCTGCAAATTTGACAACCCTATTACTAGGGTGAGCAGCGACACAGAGTGAGAGCTCTGATTACTGTAAGTAAAGCATTTAAACTTACTTAAGGTTGTAGTCTATTCACTCTGATGGGTCTGTATGGAGTGCTTAATTGTGAGTGTGTAATACTGGGACATTTAAAGGTCTAACAACCTCTATTTCCTGGACTTTGCACTTTGATAGGGCAAGAGGATACATAATCCTTTCTCTGCCAGCTTTTCACTCCATAATGCCCCCAAGCTGGTTTCCTTAGCACTTAATAAAATCCCTTTGGGTTGGGGACCAGCCTGAGCAGGGCACACTGGAGGCAACAAAAGGAGGTGCATACCGCCCCCAAGATCCTCCTCTATTCCAAATCCACCAATGGGAAGCAATGTGACCAATGGCAATCAGTCATGAAAAGATAAGGATCAAGGTTTTGTGGAAAGATCACCTCTCTGAAAGCACTACTTTCAGGGCCAAAATCAAACCTGGAAAATGTTTGGTTCAATACTCCTCCTCCTCAGTCATATGTTCACATGAAAGAACATTTTTAGCTTCCAGAATCCATAGACCATGTCAGACACCCTTTCCAATACCACATGCATTAATTTCAGTAAACTCTTTACTCTCCATGAAATATATGACAGGTTTGTTTATTTTTGCCGCTTTAGCATGGGATAGAAGAATTTCTGTGATATTTTCTGGGGAAGTCAAAGTCTGGAGTTCAATAATACAATGTAGCCAAAGGGTAAAAAATACTACATATGCTCATTTATTTTACAATCACTGTGCTGCTCTCCAGTGTGCCATATGCCATGTGTGTGGAAACATGGCAGCCAGAAAAGCTGTGGATTGCCAGAGACAGGTGCAGGGATTGCAAAACAGAGCAAACATTAAACACACACATACCTCAGTCACTTTTTAATCAACTAAGACACCAAACCTTACATCTTAAGAATTTCACCAAAATCATCCCATTTTCTTTTTGATTAAGATTTCCTTTTGCCTACCGACGAGCAAATGGTTGCTGCAAGGGGAATTGAACTAGAATATTGGCAGAGCACTCATTCAAACATTGTACAGAAGTGAGTAGTTTCATTTATGATTCTTGGGATTTTTGCAGAGTAAATGAGTTTTTTACATTTCCACTGTGGAATCCTTGCTGAGAGTGTAAGGGTGTTTTGAGACATTAAAAATATATCCTTCTTATTTTTAATATAGTTATATCCAGCTAAATTCTACTCAAATTAGTAGACCCATTGAAATGAAGATAGTAAAGAATATTATTTTTAACTGGTCTGTTCTATGACTAACATTCAACACAACCCACAGACACTTTTCTTGGAAGGTTCTAGGCTGAAATGAAGGGTTATCCCTGCCCCCCCATTTTGAAGAGACATTTGGGGCTAGTAACTCTAAGACATGCACTTGAACTGTTGGCAGTGGTATATAATCTACAAGACCACTTCTAAGTCTCTTCAGCCACCCCATCTACTCTTCTGTGTCTTCTGTTAAAAGAGCATAAAATGTAGGGTTGCCATATGTCCAGAATTTTCTGGATATACCCAGAATACTGCAGCCCCAAGCAGTGTCTGGGAAACTGCAACTAAAAAAAACAGCTCTACCATAGTCTGGATTCATCTAAGCCAGAAATAAAAATTGTGTGAATACTAAGTTCACCACAAGGCTTGAAAATGAAAGCTTTAAAGTTGTGAGCCACAACTTAGCATTGTGCTAGAAATTAGTCACTAAAAACAAAACAAAAAAAACAGGCATGTACCTAGAACATGGGTAGGCAGACTAAGGCCTGAGGGCCGAATCCGGCCCAACCGCCTTCTAAATCTGGCCTACGGACGGTCCAGGAATCAGCGTGTTTTTACATGAGTAGAATGTGTCCTTTTATTTAAAATGCATCTCTGGGTTATTTGTGGGGCAAAGGAATTTGTTTATTTCCCCCCCCCAAAAAAATAGTCTGGCCGCCCAAAAGGTCTGAGGAACAGTGGACCAGCCCCCTGCTGAAAAAGTTTGCTGATCCCTGCGCACAGAGATTTCCCCCCTCTCCTCCCCACACACCTCCTTTGCACCCTCTTCAAATCTGCTCCAATTGTTTTCTGGAACCTCCAAGACAGATTTAGGAATGGGGCGAGAAGATGGGGGAAAGTTGTTTTGTGCAAAGGGTACTTTCACTCTTTGTGTGTGACCTGCATAATCCAAAGCAGGCTTGGCATGCTACACTGTAAACACGTAAACTTTCCAAACGCCAGCAGCTTCTATCTGATGTTAGTAGGCCTTCCATGTTTAAAAAGTAGGGAAGCAATTCAAGAAAAGATCAAAGTGATTTCTGTGTCCGGGAAATATCACTCTCAGAACACATAACAATACTGTGCCAGGATGAAACTGCAGATGGCAGATGTATAGGACATTTAGAGCCCTCTGAGATAAAAGTCAGTATTCAGGCATCTCACAGCTTACAATAATGACACATGGATTAGAGACACCACATGATACGTTAGAAAGCTACTGGCAGGAAGGCATGGAACTGTGCATCGCAGGACCTTATTGCAATACAAATAAATTGGACCAAACAAATATGAAAACAAAGCAGAGCCACTCAGAAGCAGCAAAAACTCGGCTGCCAAGAGGAAAGAAAAGGCAGATGACAGAAAGATCACAGGCCATTTTTTTATTTATTTGGAGGACAGAGAATGACCTGTCCAAAGGATCACTCTATAGCATATGGGAAGGACCGATCAATGAGAGATTTGGCATGAGACACTCATTTTTGTGCAAGTTGTGAAACTATGAAATAGGTTTAAAGACGATGTAATGATTGAAGAAGGAGAGGGGAGAGAGAAAGAGAAAGAAGAGAGAGAGAGAGAGAGAGAGAGAGAGAGAATGAGAGAGAAGCCTAGACAGAAAGAAAACCTGGAAATGTCACCATTATGCAGCACGGGGGGGAAATGAAGAGACGGGAACACTTCAGATGCAGGCTTTAGAGAGGTAATAGCTGGTTGTTATAAATGTCAGATATAAACCAGACAAAAGACAGATACATTTGAAAATGTCTTTCCCAATAAAGATCCTAAATGTCACTCAAAATGATCAGACTATTTATTACGGAATTTGTAAGGGAGACATGGGAAGAAAGCCAATCTCTCTTACAATACAGACTGATAAAATGCCTGTTTCTGTGTCACTTAGTATCAGCTGTGGCTGGGACTCATTACCACATTTAACTGCTAGAGAGTTTGATCACCTAGTTGTTAATTTTGAATATGAGCATTGGCATGATCCAGACAAAGATAAGCACTTTTGATGCCCGTTGGTTTAAATGGAAAATGATTTCAGATAGATGATATGCAGAGGATCAATCCCAGCTCATGGCTTTGAGAGCAACTAACCTTGATAGTGGTGCTGGAGGAGACTCTTGAGAGTCCCATGGACTGCAAGAAGATCAAACGTATCCATTCTTAAGGAAATCAGCCCTGAGTGTTCACTGGAAGGACAGATCCTGAAGCTGAGACTCCAATACTTTGGCTACCTCATGATAAGACTCCCTGGAAAAGACCCTGATGTTGGGAAGGATTGAGGGCACAAGGAGAAGGGGACGAGAGAAGACAAGATGGTTGGACAGTGTTCTTGAAGCTATCAGCATGAGTTTGACTAAACTGCGGGAGGCAGTGGAAGACAGGAGTGCCTGGCGTGCTCTGATCCATGGGGTCATGAAGAGTCAGACACGACTAAACAACAACAACAACAACCTTGATAGCTATGCTTAGCCTCCATGATCAGAGGCAATAATACCTCTGAATACCAGTTGCTGGAAACCACACGAGGGAAGAGTGTTATAGACTGAATCCAGCTTGGTGGGTTTGCCACAAACATCTGATTAGCCATTGTGAGAACAGGATGCTGGACTAGATGGGCCATTGGCCTGATCCAGCAGCCTCTTCTTATATTATAGTTTTCCTCTAAGGAGACGGCTATAGGCAAATGCAAACCTTGTGATGGAGATGAATGAATCTGCCACTTTATGGTTTTAAGAAATAGCTGCCAAATGGGGCACCTGATCTGGGTTGGGGAAGCAAGAGGCTTAAGGGAACCAACACTTTCCCTTTCTGCCATTTTCTTAATGAGAATCACCCTTCCCTTTAAAGCTGCTGGTGGTAGTAAAAACATTTGAGGACCCAGGCTGTTCTGATACATTTTGTTTTAAACTAGGGGTAAAAAGTGGGTTTAAAAGGAGGGTGATTTTAAGCAGGAAATTACATGATAAGAAAGATTTTTTTCAACAACAAACTGTGGCAGTTCCATTCTGGATTCCCTACCATCACAGATGCAATGTGGAGAACGATTAAAAAGGTGGGAGTACTTGGAACTTACTCCCCAAAAACTACCACGATGCCATCCTCTTATATCTCACAAATCCCTCCTCAAAACTCACTCCGCTCACCATGAAGCACTTGATACAATACCCTAGTTTCTATTTGTGTTGTAATTTGAATAATTGCACATTCTTCCTGCATTTAACTCGGCAGTGGAAGACAGGAGTGCCTGGCGTGCTCTGGTCCATGGGGTCACGAAGAGTCGGACATGACTAAATGACTAAACTGCAACAATACTTCCATTCCCCTCCTTCTGTTATTTTCTCTGAGCTGAATTTCAGATTGCAAGTGTCTCTGGGTAGAGTCCTGCCCTGATGGACTTTGGAAAGCACTATGCACAATAATATTGCTGTAAAACAAACAACTAGTAGAAGTATGAAGTTTGGCCTCACTGTTATTCATAAAATATTATATAGTTATCACTGGGAAATTACATAGTCCCCAAGTGGGATGAATTTATTTGTGTATTAAAAGCATCTCCATCTCATTCTTCTGTAGAAAAAAGACTCCCAGAGCAGCTTACTGTGATCAGTAATAAGGCTGTCTCTCCCCTCAGGCTTACAATCTAAAAGTCACAACACAAAAGGAAGTGATTGGGAGAGAAGGGAAGGGAACCAAATTCAGGCCATAGCTCTGAGTTACAAAGTTCCTATAAGTGCTTTTTTTCTAGGAGGGAACAGGGAAACAAACTCTGCAGCTGTTCCTTCTCCACTCAATGGATGAAGCCATAATTATCCCTCAGTCTCCAAGACGCCCTGAGGCCCTTGGCTGATGTCAGAGGCCAGAGCATGCTGCCTTTCAGCAATGCAGTCCCAGGACAACTTTCAGTTAGAATTGAGTGTTCTTTCACACAGGGAGGGGAAGATTGTGCTTCCAAGACACCATCACCTTTGACAGTACTGATGTTGGAGTGGGCAGGAAAGGACTGTTTGGATTCTATCCCCTTGACAAACTGAATGCTCCTGAATCACTGTATATACCCCTCTGGGTGCTGACCGCATCCTCATGCTGCATCCTTTTGCGGAAGTGTACTACGTCAGATTGAAAAACTGCTGATGGACTCTTACTTCTGTGTATGGATGAATATCACTTTGGGACTGCGGCAGATGCTTAGACACTAAGTCTTCATGGCGCACAGACCCACCCACCCTTTCCAATTCATAAATGCTCCATATACAGTGGTACCTCAGGTTACAAATGCTTTGGGTTACAAACACTTCGGGTTACAAACTCCGCTAACCTGGAAGTAGTACCTCAGGTTGAGAACTTTGCCCCAGGATGAGAATGGAAATCACGCACCAGCAGCGCAGCAGCAGGAGGTCCCATTAGCGAAAGTTCGCCTCAGGTTAAGAACGGTTTTGGGTTAAGAACAGACCTCCATAATGAATTAAGTTCATAACCCGAGGTGCCACTTAAATGGATGGCTTCAGCAACTGTCTGTTTGATATTCTAAACAACTCTCTTTTTAAAGATAATGTCCAGATTAGTCAGACCTTTGGTTCCTGACCTCTCTACAACCAGCACACCTCCCACTGTGCATGGGACCTTTCCCACTGCTCCCATTATCCCGTGCTGCTTTCCAGAAAGTTCCTTCTCTACCAGAAGCAGTGTGTGGTGCAGGAAGGCCTTGCGTGTTCCCTTGTCACTAATAAATCTGCTGCTAGATTAGTATAGGCATGTACATTTAGAGCTGTATTTTCCATAAACTATCCAGGCAATTATGTCAATTCATTTTGGGTGATAATACATTCTACAGGTGCATTATATTAATTCTAATCCCACTTGTTTGCCTATGTTCTAATTATGTCTGTTTATTTGGGCATCAAGGTGTGTTTTGACTCTGGAAATCACTGCTGGATTTCTTTGTTTTTGTTTCTCTTCCTCTTGCTATGGAGAATGAGAAAGACAAACGACTCCAGTGGTTTGGTTCACCTCATGAAAAGCCTTGTGTTGTAATGCATACAAATTTGGATTGCCAACTTGAATTGGAAGTAGGCTAAGAAATACATCATTTGCTGCTTGATTAAAACACTGACAAAAGTCTTGAACTGTGAAGAATTATAAATGGGCTCTCACTGCATAATTTCTAATCTAATTACTTGAAGAATTCTTAGAAATCTAGGGCAAGTATTGCTAGTTTTGCCACAAAGTCATTACTGTAAGAAAAAGAATGAGTGATTGAGTTAACTAATATTATGATTAAATTAGAATTTCTCCCAGGAGAATCTAATATGAGGAAAGCTATACAAACACACAAAAGAGTCTAATGAATTCAAAAATACTTTCATGACTTATTCAGACAGCAGACATGTTGTAACAAACCTGTACTATATATCGATGTTACCTGCTTAATATTTGTTTGAAAATTTGCTTTGAATATATAGCTA
The DNA here is from genome assembly GCF_027172205.1 of Podarcis raffonei. Lineage (NCBI taxonomy): Eukaryota > Metazoa > Chordata > Lepidosauria > Squamata > Lacertidae > Podarcis > Podarcis raffonei. The sequence goes on from NC_070610.1 coordinate 53,992,936, forward strand.
AATCACCCGAGGTGGAAGGAATGTTTATCTTGAATATCCACAGCAGAACTATGTGATACTTGCCTGAGAAATGTTTGTGGTTTGAGGACCCGACCCCCGCGAAGTGAAATGAAGACACAAGGACAAGTGATATAAGGTTGATGGGCTAGAAAAGGCCACAACTTTATTGATTACAGCAATGAAAAGGTATTGGCTTAGGCATTGGATCGAAACAAGTGGGTTTATTCACCAGTAGGTGGAGCCTGTTGATGCTAATCCAACTATAGGCTCACCCCTGCTGTCACCGAGGGTCGTGCCATGGCCTCCCGCCAAGCAGGCATCGGACAGAATACACGACCGCCAGATTCCTTTAACGGAATACCCCTAAAAATTGAAGGCATAGGCGACTCCAAACCTCATGGCTCTTCTCTGTGATGACTCTCCTAGCTGATGACTCGCGATGGGACGACGATGAGGAATGAGGCCAGGGAGAAGCTGGCACTGCAGCAAAAGGCTGCTGAACACGCCCCCTCCACGGCACCTGGTTGGGTGGCCATCGGGGGGGGCGTGAGCGCCAGCCAGGTGAGCTGGAGGCAGGGGGCAACGCCCCCTGCTGGGCGGTGCTCGGGCTCCCGCCCACAACCACTCCCCTCTCTTTCAGGGAGGAGAGTCTTTGTAGAACATTCTCATCTCCTCACCTGTTAAACATGCAAGCAAAGGAACCCAGAATGTGTCCCCAAATCTGTGCTGGCACCTGCGTGGACTTTCAGCTGAAGAGATTTAAAGCCTAAAGGCCATCAGACAATATGGAGGGCACTGACAAAGCCTATTGGGCTCACTAAATAGGCTTTTGTGTCATCTCCAACATTTCTAATGCTCCTCTAAGACAGCACCGGATAGCGGGGGAGATAGCAGAAGAAGCTTTGGGGGAAGTTTATTCACCATTAGTTGGCCTTCATGTTCAGGCACCACTAAGAAGTTTCAAAAAATGTCAAGGATTCATTGAAGCACAATTTGAAAATGGATGACCTAAGGGTATTTCAATACATATGCACAACCTAACTTGGGGAGAAAAAAAATCCTCTGATACCATAGTTCTGAGTATAATATTCATAAGTCACTTCTGAGCAAGGACACTAAAACTGTAGAGTATCCCAAAAAAATGTAGAGTAATCTAATATATAATTAAAATTGCAATAAATTAAATAAATAATTTATGTGACCTATAATACCATGCCCTTTCATGAACCATTGGAAAGTCTCCAAGTCCTTGTACAATGTGTCTTTTTCAAGAAACCTCTTTTGCAGATTAAACACATTTTCTTTTTTTAAAAAAAGAAAGAAAAAGTTGTCTACTTTATAAGCACAGTTATAACTCACACCTCAAGCCGGGTGATGAATTTAAGCAACAGATGTCCTTTGATTCTGATTCATCATCTGAGCCTTTAAATTTCACAGCTGCAACCTTACAAATTTTTGATGCCAAAAATGAATAAAAAGTCACATTCTCATGTAATGCTAAGCCAAACCATTGCTTAGCAGAAACTCCCAGGAAGGAATTCACAGCCACTTTGCTCTTCCTCATTTTTTTCAGCTCAGCTAAGCTTACCATGTCATCAAACATGGTTAAGGTCTCTCCTTGGTTGGTTTGGCTACAGTTTGTGCTTAAGGAGGAGAGAGAGAACCACAAAGTTAAAACAACTGGAGAAGAGCAAAGCAGATGTGAGCTCCTTCCTGGGAGCCAGCAAATTCACATGGTTTGGCTTACCATGGGGTACACACTAGGCCAGATGTGCACATACACCAAGTCTTTTGAAAATTGATACGGAGGAAAATAATAATGTAATTGGATTTAAATAGATTATCAGCATTGGCTTGAAAGTCATCAGAGCTTAACCAAAGCAACTCCTTACCGTACCATGCGTGACCCTGCTTTTCTCATGGTTTTGATTATTAACTCACCTCTGAAATTCCATCCAGTTTGTCTGCAGTCTTCTTGAAACATGGTTTGCCCCAAGGAAGACTCAAGACAATGCTCTAAGTTGGGGAAAGGTTGTGTTTATTAAATATAACATTAAGGAAAACGGGAGGATCTGCAGAGAAAACCAATTAACTTAACTGTATTTAATTCAAGCAAACAAAGCATAGTCTGAGCAGGAAAGTTCCCTCCTTAGGAGAGATCATCTCCATCCCCATCCCTGAGGTGATGAATCCAGTCACTACCTGTGCCCTGCAGTTAGGATTGGAATGAATTCTTCCCCTGCTATGTGAATTAGACAAGCACACTGTGACTCCACTAGTTTGGCATTCACCCCGATGTGCATGCCAGACCCACAGGGCACACGTATCACCCACTAAGCAGATACACTGAAGGGTGATGCCCCTATTCTGTAATGCCTCTGGATTAATGGTCCCCAGGTCTTAAACTGTCTTTCCAGCTCAAACTAAAGGCCAGATTAAACCATAAATTATACCGTTCTAAAAATCACTCCCAACAATGTGATGTAAGCAAAGAAGAAGAAACTTGGGCCAATTGGGGTTCCTGCCCCCAAATTCCTACTCAGCCCCTTCAACATGCAACTGACAAAAAGCCCACACTGAAAAAGGGGAGGTTGCGCACCGCAGTGGTAAAAGAGATAAGGCTAGAGGTGGAACAGGTTTACATATCCTAGCTCCCTGCCATCCAGATTGGACAGCTGCCCACTCATGCCACCCCAAATTTCTTCTCCAGGAGGAAATCAATTTAGCCATCCTTTGGGGTATAATAAGGGTATGACAAATTTACCCACACATAAGAGTGGAAAGAACAGCCCCAAACCAATTCAAAATAGTTTGGAGTGATATCCAACTAAACAGTTTTGCTAACAAGGGTACTTTGGGCTACAGAATGGTTAGATGTCTATTTTTATATAGTTTAAATCATGCACTGAGGCTAGAACTGGTGATAAGAGAGGGCTAAATTGGTCACTGTGGGATTTGCTTGGATGACTATGGAAATGGACTATGGAAATGGGAATAGGGTAGGAGATCTGAGTTATACTGTATGATGTATTTAGTAGAATTTGTATACCACTTAATTGCAAACAAGCTTTTTGTTTCCCCCTTTGCTTTCCTACGTTCTTTAAGGTATATTGTGAGCCTGTGGAATTGGAGTAAATGATTCTTTAATATGGTGCAATAAGAAGAACAATGATAATAAGAAGAACTCTCTGAAGCTCCAAGACCAACACTTTTCAACAACAGCTTCATTGACTTCTTTGAGTATATAGCAGTATACACTTTAAGGTCTGCCACCTTAACTGCATGCTTATAACCCTCTGGCATTCATTTCATTTATTGATTATTTTAATCCAATGGTGCTGTGCAGACAGGATGCTGAGCAGTTCACCACTAGTTGGGGGGGGAGAGCTCAATAGATGTCTGCAGTTGTTGATGATGCCTGTGATTGCCTTCTGTCAGCAGACCATCTGCAAAGCTGTGTGCGTACCCCAGAGGGCAGAATATGGGTGTTTGTTTGTTTAATAATCGGTACACTGTTTTAATATTTATGTTACATTAAATTGATTACCAACACATTAGTAGGAGCATATGAACTATTTATGGCTAAATGTTTTGCTATTCTTAGCTAGGAAATGCTAATATTGTTCCAAATATTTGGGTAAATGAAACTTTCTGTCGGTATCTGCAGTATAAAAACCCTGTGTGATCTGAATGGGGAGGGAAAGAACTACTGTAATGAGCACCAACTGGCATTCTTTAATAGTAATGACTGAATGCGAGTGATTCATCAATTTCTTGTACTTTATTGGTACTTTTTAAAGATAGAGGCCAGGAACCAAGGCATAAGCATCTTCTGCACATGTATCCAATCCTTTATGTATTTCCTGTAGCTGCCCTCTCACTCGTTAAAGGTGTACTGCATAGATGGTCCATCTCTCAATTCTGTCAGTGTGCCCACAAAAAATGAACTGGGACAGGTGAGCATTCCTCTAGGAAATTCACACACATATTTCCTAGAACCAGTGTAGTGTAGTGGTTAGAGTGTTGGGTTAGGACATGGGAGACTAGGGTTCAATTCCCCTCTCAGCCACAAGCTCACTGGGTGACCTTGGGCCAGTTGCTGCCTTTCAGTCTAACATACCTCACAGGGTTGTTGTGAGGATTAAACAGAGAGAGAGAGAGAGAGAGAGAGAGAGAGAGAGAGCGCCATATACACCAACTTGAGCTCCTTGGAGAAAACGATGGCATCAATGAAACAATCAAACAAACATTTCCTTAAAGAGACCTACCCCCTAGCACAATAACATCAATCATTCATCTTTAAGTCAGTCCAGGGCTTATTTTATTTTTTTCAAATGAAAAAAATCAGCATGCTATCATGATATGAAGAAGGTAACACACTTCATTCTATGCCTTCAGCCTATTTTCTTTAATTCAGATAATCCCAGTAAGCCATCAGCAATGTCTACACAGGAACTGATTATGAAAGCAAATCAATAAAAGCCTTACTTTTGCTCCTCATAGTAGATGTTACAGAGGAAATATTTCTAATGGTACTAGGAAACATATTAATAATATGCCTATAGTATGGTTTCAAAATCTATCTTTGTTTTCTGTTCCATCATCCATTTGACTCTTTCATGTACCTTTTTTGCTTTTCAGAAATTCTCTCTCTGAACGAATAAATTCAGAAGTTTAATTACAAGAGTCCAGTTTGGGGTGTTCAGCTTGAAAATAAACTCTAGGGTTTAAAGTATTACAAGGAAAAATACTTTCCCAAACAAATTATTATTTGTAAGTATGGGGAAAAGAAAGGACACCAGATGTTCTCAAAGACGGGGGTATATATTTAGGAGTTGGTAAGGATGATGAATATGGACCAGGAAGTAAAACATTATGTATTGTGTGGAGCATCTGTTGAGCTATAAATCTATATGCTTTTACTGTTCTGTTCCCCAGTGAAATTCATGAAGAAATGTGCCAAGCTGATTAAAATGACTTCTACAGCAGAAAATTAATATCCACCATCCAAATAGCTGCTTCATCTATAAATGGGCTATTGTTACATGTTATCCACATTATATAGTATTCAGGGTGAAAAATCAATATTGTTTTGGTATAATGGCTCAGCCTTTTGACACTTTTATCATAGCCCAGGTTCATACATGCATGTATATGACTCAAAGCAATACTGCCTTCACATTTGTGATCCCAAGTTTGTAGGAATGAGATTTGTATGGCCCCATTAGTTCAGGCCAAGACTCCATTTGTTTTGAGTTGCCTTCTCTAAGACCAGGGGTGTGGAACCTGTGGCCATTCAGAACTTGTTGGACTATAAAACTACCACCATCTTTAACATGCTGGCCAAGGTGGATGGAATTTGGATTCCAATGACATATGGAGGCCACATGTTCCAAATCCCTGCCTTAGACAGATATAGGTGTTATGACATTTTAATCATTTTAGAAATCATGTTGAACTATTTTTAAATGTAATATAGAGGCATGGTTATTAGTGATTTGCTTAAGCAAGGCACAAATCTGGGTAAGTTTTTATTTTAAAAAGTGGGGTGCAGCCATTCCTTCTTTATTCCAGAATCCTAGGTGTGTAACTCGATATCCACATACCTGGCAGATATTCAGTCTGCAGTTTCTATCTTGGAACTGACTCTAAAAGTGGTGTTATGCTACATCATCTAGCCATATTTCTTTTGTATGTTCGTACTCACTCCCATTGCTTTTTATAACATCTTTCTTGATGAGGGGGTAGTATCCAACTAACATGTTCTGTCAGTGCAAGGAGTTACACTTGAACCATGGAAGTTACCCCATTCCTCTCCCCATGTGCACCTTATGCACTCCCCAAATCTGTGGCACATGGGGAAAGGAAACAGGGGCTGAAATTTCCATCATACAAGCAGAAATCTTTGTATTGATGAAATGTGTTACTTAGTGCTACCACCCAAAGAGTTCTGGAAGGCGCAACACTTTTTTGCACATTTTTGGTTGGTCCAAACACGACTATTGTCCAACTTCAGATTTTTCTTTTTACTGTTTTATGTTGGTGTTTTTAAACATTTTATGGAATTTTGATTCTAATGTGTTGTGTTTTATACGTTGGAAGCTACTTGGGAAGATATGGCTGAATAAGACAGCCTATATGGACTGCAAGAAGATCAAACGCATCCATTCTTAATGAAATCAGCCCTGAGTGCTCACTGGAAGGACAGATCGTGAAGCTGAGGCTCCAGTACTTTGGCCACCTCATGAGAAGAGAAGACTCCCTGGAGAAGACACTGATGCTGGGAAAGATGGAGGGCACAAGGAGAAGGGGGCGACAGAGGATGAGATGGTTGGATAGTGTTCTCGAAGCCACAAACATGAGTCTGACCAAAATGCGGGAGGTAGTGGAGGACAGAGGTGCCTGGCGTGCTCTGGTCCATGGGGTCACGAAGAGTCGGACACGACTAAACGACTAAACAACAACAACATATATATATATATATCTATATATATATATATATATATATATCTATATAGTACGTAATTTGCTTCTCAAGAATAAGATAGTCACCACAGATTAAATGGCAGAAGTAAATGTCTCTAATCTCTGCATACGTAACAAAAGCATTAGCAGAATCCTTCTGGATCAAACCAAAGGGTCATTTAGTCCAGCATTCTCCTTTTTCCACAGCAGTTAACCAAATGCCTATGGAAAGCCCAGAAGAAGACATGAGCACAACATCACATTCCACTGCCATTTGTAGTAACTGGCATCCAAGTTATGGTGCCTCTGATGCTGGTAGTAGTATCATGACAATATATTTTTAATGAAGACAATTCACCTATTTAGCTTTGAGTCATCGAGTGCTGCTCAGTAATCAGATAACAAGAAATAAAGAGAGGCTTCTGCATCTGTCTGCAAGTAATGGCCTATCCACATAACTAGATTTTCCATTCATTTGAAATTGAAGAAAACAATAAGCTTTTTGCCATCTGAACCAAAATATTAGGGTGGCCATGGGTCGTACTTTACAGAGAACAGACCTCTATCTGAAAGGCTGTCAGTGAAACATAATATATTTGAAGGGGTCTTCTGTTTTAAACAGCTGTCTAGTTCAAAACTGTCTACAAAGAAATTTAAGAAAGCATAGAAGGGATTTTGAAGTTGTCTATCCACAGTTAGAGACCTGGACAGAAGATTGCAGAGGTAGGCATACAGGTCACCTGATCATAGCCTTGTTCCTCACTCTGTTGAGATATATTTCCATCTCAGTGATAGTACACATTTCTAAATGTGCATGCATACATACAAATTAGCACATGCAATTCTATCTAAATCTGTGTCCTCTTCTGTCTTTTTATATTTTTGGGTGATGCATACCCTACAAAACACAAAATTTGATTGCTTTATACTGTGAAGTCATTCCTAAATTTGCGTCAATAATAACAGTATCTACTAATGAGAGAAAATGTTATTTAAAACTCTCTCAAAGATGGCAGAGCATGTCAATTCCAATTTCCTAAAAGATGTCAGCAGTGGCATCACAACGGGGGGAGGGGGCAGTACGCCCCGGGTTCCGTGTCTGCGGGGGTGACAAGAAGGCTCACAGTGGCACGAGCAGCCATCATGCCGCCACAGCTGACTTTGGAAGATCCTCTGTTCGCAGCTGCAGCCACGAGCAGAGGACCCCAGAGCCAGCAGCAAACCACTAAGTACAGTGTATGTGCGGCGTCGCACGCTTGTGCTGTATGTGGTGACACCACACATGCGCTGTATATTGGTTTGCCGCCAGCACTGCTCCAGCGCCATACGAACGGTGCCAGGATCCCTCTGTCATCGCTACAGCCACATTCGCAGCTGCAGTGGTGACGGAGGAATCCCGGCACTGTCCGTACGGCACTGGAGCAGCATCGGCGGCAAATCGCTATACAGCACATGTGCGGCGGCACACGCATGCGCTGCACATAGTGACACCACACATGCGCCCTACATAGTGACGCCAACCCCGGATGTCACGACGCCTTCCTTCACCTCTGGTTGTCAGGGCTCTTGATAGACTGTTGGCGCAGCTTTGGTGCTTTTGGTTTGAAGTTGTTGCCCATATCAGCTATGTATTGGTGAAATTCTTGATGTTTGTGGGTGTTCATGAAGTATAAAATTATATTCCTGTGGTACAGGGATTAATGGCAGGATAAAAATATAGATTTTAAGAGCCCTTATCGCTGCTAAGATTTTTGAGCTTAGAAGAATAAATACAGTACCTGCCATCTGTTACACAATGATCTGAAAACCTTAAAGCCCTGGCTACGCAGGAACATACTTTTTATAAACACCAACTTCCCTTGGATACTTATTTGGACATTTGGATGACATATATTCAGCTTTATGTGTCAAATAAGATGGATGTACTAGTGTCCGTTGCATTGTTAACATTATATGGGTGTTGTTGTGTGGGTGTTCTTCTGTTTTCCTTTCCTTTTCCTTTCCATTAACAGATTTGCATTAAAAATACATTTTAAAAACATTCAGCACAAGTAACTAGGGGGAGGCACAAAGAGGAGATTAAATATTAAACATGGTGATTTAAATAAGTTAAATAAAATGTGTTGATTTAAAATGTAGCATTTAACAATTTAGAATCCCTAGAACTTTATGATACACATTTTCACTATTTGCAGCCCAGCCATCCTGCTAAGCGCTATACTGGGAACACTTTTTGGATACAGTACAGATTGTACCTGTCAAAATGTCTTAGACAGAACAGCAGATTTTCTGCCACACTCGTGCTGATCTACAAGTTGTTAGCTGTTGAGCTGTGCTGCTGAGATAGGGGGAGGGGCAGGTGGGTAGAGCAGCCTGATTAATGCTTGATGTAAAATCATTCCCAGCATGTCATAAATTTGCATTTATCGCTGCTGTCATCGATTCTTGCATATGTTTTGTTTGGTTCCGTGTATATTGGGCGCAAGCAATCTGATTTTTCATCAACTGATAACAGTTAGGGTGGTGATGCAATTTGTGCTTTGGTGCCATCTCATTTCCTGTGCAGTATTCATAGAATATCACATGCTTTTCTCCAGAAGAGCTGCGCCTATCTCATGTCAAATCATTCACTCTTAGCATGGAATGTATCAGTGGATGTCATAACTAGCCACATATTAAACCAAGAAGTGGCTTATTTGGGGTGGCGTCCAATGATAGCTGCAATGGAAATTGGTTCGTGTAGTGGGACTTGTTAAGGGTGCTGAGAGATGTTAGGAGATTCCTAATCCCCTCACAGAGTTACAGTTCCTGGAGTGGTTCATATCAATCAATTCCTCTTCCTAGGAACTCTGGTAATTGTAGGGGAATAAACATCTCCTAGCAACTCTCAGCACTCCTAACAAAGGACCATTCCAGGACATTTTGGAGGAAGTCTTGACTGTGAAAGTGGTGCAACCAGGCTTTAAATTCATGGTGCAGATATGGCCCAAATCTCCCTTGCTACCCTTACTCTCTTTCTGCCAGCATGGCCTATCTCCACCTCCCCAGGCTCTGTAAGATGTGTTTTCCCTCCTCACCCATCTGTCCCATTAACTCAGGCACCCCCAAATTCAGCCTCCCAACTATTTTTGAGACTACAATCCCCATCATCCCTGACCACTGGTCCTGTTAGCTAGGGATGATGGGAGTTGTAGTCCCAAAACAGCTGGAGGGTCGAGTTTGAAGATGCCTGCCTTAGCTCTTCATTTCCTAGCTCCTCCACACTTTTCCCCTCAGTCCACTACCTTCCATGCCACTATTATTTCCTAAAAACTGGGGGTTTCATTAACCACTACTGTGATTTTTATTAACTATTACCATGAGACATTTCTTTCAACTATTCAAATTCATTTATTTTATTTATATGCCATCCTTAATGTGAAAGGAAAGGCCTTCTTGAATACTAGGTCTTCTCCTAATTCTAGACCTTCTTCCCATTCAGCTTTAAGAATAGTAGTTATCAACTAACCACTATATTACAATCAGGATCATGCCCCTCCCCCAAAATTTTCAATTTACATTTTTATTTTGGGCCACATATTGACAATACCATCAATATGTCAGGGCAATTCAAACCTCCTAAATAACAAACACACTTCATTAAATTGATGTACAGCTATGTTTTGTTAATGCTGCAATTAGTAAGTATACATTTAACATGTAATAAATGTTTTCTAATTAGCAATATAAAGCGCAGTTGCATTGACATTTTAATCACCCTGTCAATAAGTTGTGGCATCAAATAACCTGACATGAAATATTAAGTGGGATGAGAACAATGTCAATGAGTTGATAGAGAAAAAGGGTTGGCTCCTTTAACTGTTTATCTTTAGATCCAGGAATTCCCACACTTCATTACAAATATATCCTAGTAAGTGCTAGCAAATGTTGTCACTGGGGGTGTGGGAGAAAGTTAGATCCATTCACATTAAAAGGTGAACTTAACCAATTTGCACTTTCTGAAACAGTATGAGAACTGAAACACAGCTATCCTTTGAAATTTGCACTTCTCTGGGCTTTGCAATTGAGTTATCCAGCCTGGAAATATGTACAAAAATGCATGTTCTAGGGAAAAATGTGTATGAAATGTATATATTAGTAAAAATAACAAAAGTGCATTATATTAGGGGAAGTTGCTTTGCAAAATGTGTATATTCTGATAAATCTGCAATAAAAGCATGCTGGTGAATTTTCGTGAATACGTAGAAAATTCACAAACTGTTGTGGAAATGCAGAGAATTGAACTGAAGATGTGAAAACCATAGAGAAACCAAAATTTACAGATTCACCCATCCATAGATGTCACCAAAAAACCCAGCCTTCTATACTCATTGAGATGTCCTCTGTGACTTAGGGTACATTCAGATAGGGGGAATATTGCATTAGTTTTCCTGCTTATAATGCTAGCACTTCTGTAATGTTTTCTAACATTCCTCTCACACTACAGTACCTGCTGGGTTATGTAATGGTGGTGGTTTTACCAATATACCAGTGCGCCATGCTAAATTTCATTCACACCTGTGAGCATGGTATGACACAACAACAAGTATCATTGATCAACATTGCTACTCCCCCACCCAAATTTTCCACCATTTTCTCCATTTCTACAAATGTGTCCTATTTTTCACCCAAGAAAACAGCAGGAAAGAACTGTATGTTGGTATACCACCTCACATTTTGTCACTTACGGTAACTCCTGATAATTTCTGGGTTAAGGGGTCCCCAAACAATGTTTTTTTTTTCTGGAATCAAATAACATGGATGGAAATGTGCTATATTCCATTAGTTTTCCAGAAGTGGTGATGATGGGGACATTTCTCCTTCTCATGTTAACTGTGGTCCTCCAGAAGATACTAGACTTCAACTCTCATCGGTCCTAGCCAGTGTAATCAATGGTTATGGGAGGTGTAGTCCAGCAACATCTGGAGGCTCACAGATTCCCCATCCTTGAGTTGTAGAAATAAAAAGAAGAAACCATGAAGAATGAGATTTGGGTTTTGTTTTGTTTTAAGTATTTTAAACTGAGAAAGTCATGAATTAGGGTTCCCACCCTCAGGCAATATTTCATATTTGAAGAGCCTGTGGGAGTTTTACTCATTGACTGATAGGTATCTAATTGAGCACTCGCCTTCAAACAGTGAGTTTTTCTAGTATTAAAGAAAGTCTTAGAAGACTAGCTGTAATTTTCTAAGTGCATAATTCAATGTCATCTGATAAAGACTATAATTTTAAAAGCAATATAAAATAATTCAATCAACCTTTTACCTCTTGCATTATAGTAATTACTCTTTTGCCAATAATGAAAAGTGTGCTTTGAGGGAGAATTCTGATAATGTGAGTTATGGTAATATGTTCCTCATACGTCTATGAAGAAATCTGCTTTTGTAATTTCACACGTTTGGCTGTGGATAAATGAATGGTCTTAAACTAACTTAGACCTTCTAATATACTTGTCAGTTCTTAGAATTCAATTTTTTAAGAACTGGGAAAAACCTTGTGTACTTCAGCTGATTGTGAGTTGTTACAAAGGATAGTGCCAATATAAAGGGCAAAGGATATGATTTTTACTAAAATTATTTCAATCAAAGTCTGCCCTGACCTGAACACTTTGTGTTTTCTCTTGGGTTCTTTAAGAATCACACAGCTGTATTTTAAAAGCTGAACAATTATAATGATGGTAGATAGATTCTTATATATAGTATTATCCAGGGCTTTTTCCAGGGGGAACTCACAGGAACTCAGTTCCTGCACCTCACACATGGGTTCTGAGACCTCTCAGGTGGGCACCATTGCTATTCTAAGAGAACGAGGGAGGTGTTCATGGTGTTCTGGCACCTCTTTTTCTAGAAAAATAGCACTTGTATTACCAGTTGCAAAAAAAATAAATGCCTCACTGTGATCTAATAATGCACCTTTACTCAGACTCACAATTCACTGATAGATTGGTTTGAATATTTTTAATCCCAAAAAAGAACCCCAAAGTGTCTTAACAACATAACTGTAATAACAAGTAACAAATGGAAATAAATTAGTAAGAATTCAACCTGCAGAACAATAAAAAAGATGCAAATAAACCCATCAACAAACTCGTAAAACAGTAAAACAGTAGCACAATGATCTACGTATGAACACAATGAGCTGCCTTACACTGAGCCAGAACATTGGTCCATCCAACTCAGTATCACCTACTTTGACTGACAACAACTCTCCAAGATTTGAGTCTGTCCCAGCCCTCCCTGGAGATGCTGTGGATTTAACCTGGGACCTGCGGCATGCAAAGCAGATGCTCTACCACTGAATAGTAGCCCTTCCCCTGTTCGTATCAGTAGCAATGCCAGATCCAGAGGTTTCCTTTCAGGTACTCTGCAGGTCATACCCCACATTGAATAATAACTACTGGCAAACAAAGAATGCATTGGACAAAGAGGTGGCCAGGAGAACCTCCTAAAAAGCTACGTGTACATCACCTGTGGGATGTGGGTGGCGCTGTGGTCTAAACCACTGAGCCTAGGGCTTGCCGATCGGAAAGTCGGCGGTTTGAATCCCTGCGACAGCGTGAGCTCCAGTTGCTCAGTCCCAGCTGCTGCCAACCTAGCAGTTTGAAACCACGTCAAAGTGCAAGTAGATAAATAGGTAGCACTCTGGCGGGAAGGTCAATGGCGTTTCCGTGTGATGCTCTGGTTTCGCCAGAAGTGGCTTAGTCATGCTGGCCACATGACCCGGAAAAACTGTCTGTGGACAAACGTCAGCTCCCTCAGCCAGTAAAGTGAGATGAGAGCTGCAACCCCAGAGTCGTTCGCAATTGGACTTAACTGTCAGGGGTCCTTTACCTTTTTACCTTTACATCACCTGCAATCACATCTTCAGTGGTGGCAAAGCACAGAGCAGGGCATTGCCAAAAAAATCAATGCATGGTTGGTTTATAGAAGAGGATGTGGGCCTTTAAATATCTTGCTGGCCCCAAACTGGTCAGGGCTTTAAAGATCTAGGCTGAGAGTTTGAACAGGGCTTCGGAAGGTGGAAAAAATCACCCTCTCCCCGTACCACCACCTATGTTCTCCTAACTAACAAGGAATCTACCATTGAATGAGGACCAATATGTTCATAAATTATAGCTGTGGCAAAATCTTTGATCTCAGAAGTAAATCCCATAGTCTCCAAGATCCCACAAGTTGCTTTAGATGATATCCATGAGTTACTAGCTGTTGCTGAACCAAATACAGTGTGGTGATTTTGTATTCCATAAATATATATCTATTTCTTCTCCTAGTCCTAGTGCTGATTTACTGTTTGTAATAGGAACATCTGCATTCTTTACACTTTTACTGCAGGTCAAACATTAGCAATTCACATAGGACCAGGACCTAGTATCACCAGCTGTTGTCAGAGAGCATGACTGCACAGTGCAAAGTAACCTTATTGTTCTGGCAAAAAAAAAAAAAAAGAAAGAAAGGCAGATGCCAGGTACTTTGCTAGAGTGAACTGGGAAAAGATCAAATTTAGATATGGGTGAATTCTGTGATTTATAGATTTATTCTCTATAAAAAATAGCAGCAACTTCTAAAAATGTAAACAATACTGTAACTTCAAACAAACGGCTTTAAACACACAGGCTTATATTTTCTAGATCTGTGAGGCACTATTTTTTGAGAATTAGTATACTGTCTTTCTTCAGATACATTTTCCATGCTTGGTTAAAAAAAAGAATAGACACTAATGGCTTTTCTTTACAATATCAATGCAAAACAAAACTATAAAATTAGCAGCAGGAGCTCTGCACTTAATGGACAGAGATAAATCACATTAGAAGCATGTAAATTATCTGGGCGACATGTGGAGCAGTCATTTCATGCCAGAAATCCTAGTAACCAAATCTCAGGTCTCGTGAACACTTTTTTGACAACACTAACTATTTAAGTACAGTATATTATATGTTCAGCCATTCACAGGCCTGGTTTCCATTCACATGCCCTGAGATAGCATAACTTTTGAGAGCCTATTCAGATTCTGACTACAGAAGAGACAGCATCCTGGACTATAATCAGCACTGCTTCTCCTTTCTTCAAAATGAAGCTTTGACTCACTTTTAATAGGCACAAATGTGGCTCAGCGGTGAGTCTCCCCCCTTTCCAAACTCCTACATTCATTGAGTTCTGCAAAATGGTACCATGTGATTGGAACCCTGGGCCCATTCTATTGAAGTAATTAAGCTTTTGTACATGTGTAGGCGACCGCCTCTGTGGATCATCTTTCAAAACTGGAAGCTAATGAATCTCAGCATCATGAAAGATGGGCTAAGTTTAGGTTATTGAGCCAGTATGAGGAAACTGACAGTTGAATGAGTTTATATTCAGATAAGCACTACAGGCACTGGCTCTCATTCTAATATCAAAGCACTGGTTGCTCATTCTTTCCCACTGGAAGATTTTTGTTCTCCTAACTATAAAGAAGCACCAGTACAGAAGTATTACACTGTAGTAAATCATCACATTGTAAAGCTGCATTGTAGTTGATCTGTGCTTTCCACATATAGCCTGTATCCTGTACTCTCCTGCATTAATTTGTAACAGGACTGTACAGTCATACCTCATGTTACATTTGCTTCATGTTACGTTCTTTCAGGTTGCGTCCCATGGTGACCCGGAAGTACCGGAAAGGGTTACTTCTGGGTTTCGCCACTCGTGCATGCGCAGAAGCGCAAAATGACATCACACGCATCCGCAGAAGCGGCAAATTGCAACCTGTGCATGCGCAAACGCGCCGCTGCGGGTTGCGCTCTTTTCATGTTGTGAACGGGCCTCTGGAATGGATCCTGTTTGCAACCAGAGGTACCACTGTAATGCTCAATTAATCTTTGTTACTGAAACTAACACTAACTAATTAACACTCAACCAGTATATACCGTATTTTCCATGTATAAGATATTTCCCCCCAATTTTTTAAAGTTTCAAATTAGGGTCATCTTATACACGGAATGTTGCAATTAAATATATAAATACATGCCGCCATCTATATTCTTTCTCCCCAGCCTCCCCTCACTATTGGCCTCACGACAAACCCTGGTCTGATACTCCCCCCCAGAAGCCCCCACTCTGGACATTGTCCCTTCCACCTGATTCACTCAGCCATCCCCTGGCTACCCAAACCCCCCATTCCTCAAGCGCACTCACTCAGGCAGCTCTGGCAGTCGCAGCTCCTAACAGTGGTAGAGGAATACACTCCGGTGCCTGGGGCGGTGTGTGCCGCCTATAGGGCTGGGGCGCACCGTGGGGCCTCCGGAGTCTGCCTGCCTCCTCCCATTCAGCTGCCCTACAGCTGGGGGAGGGGAGGCAGCGGACAGACCGCTTGGGCCCAAGGGGCAGAGTGAAGTTCGCTCCCCTGGATGTTTGGAGCAGAAAAAAGCAATTTGACTTCTGCAGCATATGAATTCCCTCTTAAAGGGTTCATTAGCTATGATTCTTGCATTGCGGTGCCGACCAGTTCCCGGCCATCAGGGACACGCTCTCGTTCCAGTTCAGCTGTCCGTCTCCACACCAGCTCCACCGCTGCTCCAGTTCTTATACTGCACGTTATAATAATGCTGACTAGCCCCCCAGTTTTTTACTTATTTTTTTAATTACCTGCTGTAATTATGATACTAAATATATTGGTAAAGTTGTTCCGTTTGATGTCTAAATAAAGGTAAAGGTAAAGGTACCCCTGCCCGTACGGGCCAGTCCTGTCCGACTCTAGGGTTGCGCGCTCATCTCGCTCAAGAGGCCGGGAGCCAGCACTGTCCGGAGACACTTCCGGGTCACGTGGCCAGCGTGACTAAGCGGCATCTGGCGAGCCAGCACCAGCGCAGCACACGGAAACGCCGTTACCTTCCCGCTATAAAGCGGTACCTATTTATCTACTTGCACTTAGGGGTGCTTTCGAACTGCTAGGTGGGCAGGAGCTGGGACCGAACGACGGGAGCTCACCCCGCCGCAGGGATTCGAACCGCCAACCTTGCGATCAGCAAGTCCTAGGCACTGAAGTTTTACCCACAGCGCCACCCGCGTCCCACTCATAAAATATCAAAGTTGTTCTGTTTGGTGTTTAAGTATTTATTAATTTGGGGCTCAAAAATTGGGGTCATCACTTGGGGGTGTCTTAGACTCGGAAAAATATGGTACTTTGCCACTCCTATTGCACCCTTGATCCATGTCATTGGATCTGCCCTAAGTAAGAGACTCTTTGGGTGAGTCAC
This sequence comes from Podarcis raffonei, assembly GCF_027172205.1. Classification (NCBI taxonomy): domain Eukaryota; kingdom Metazoa; phylum Chordata; class Lepidosauria; order Squamata; family Lacertidae; genus Podarcis; species Podarcis raffonei. The sequence continues at coordinate 54,009,671 of NC_070610.1, forward strand.
TGTTGGTGGGGCTCCATGGCAAAGTTGCATTGCTTGGATCCATCAGGAGCCTTATGTTCAGAATTGTGAGTCCAGTTTTATGGAACTTCTTTCAAGTTGAGGACAGACAGGACCCCTCCCTGTTGAACTTCCAGTGCCTACTGATCTATCTATCTATCTATGATTCCAGTGCACATTTTGGATGAATTCTGATTTCTTAAAAACAATTTTAATGTTCATTATATTCCATTCCCTGAGCACTGCTTAGAGATGATTGTAATTAAGATGTATACACTTCCAATAAATGAACTGAATCCATAAAATACATTTAAATCTATCCTCACAGTGCAGTTCTAATACGTACACGTCAACGCAGAAGAAACTCCGACTGAGTTCAACGGAACTTACTCCTGGGAGTGTATACAGCATCACAGCATGCCTAATATTTACTGAATCAAGTACAGTTTTTATTTTCTTTGGGATTTGTTCATTTGACTGATAATAAACAAATGGAAAAAATGAACCCATGTGCCATGTTAATTCTGTTGAATCAAAAAGCAACATACGAATGACTATTTTGCTCTTTTGAAAATAATAAATAGTTACTATAATTATTTGATGTTCCTCATAGTCCATCTGATCCAGAAAAGTTTTTGCTTCAAAAGCTGGAGATCAATATTTGTTATGAAGGCACAGTGGCTCTGTGCTAGGAGAAAGTAGCCAAATAAAAGTTAAACTATATGTGACCTCAATAGTAATTGCATTGTGAGAATCTGAGGCCTTCAGGGTAAAGGATATTTCTATGTCTTCTGAGGCAGAGTATACATTTATTGGTTTGTATATATGCATAACAGTAACAATTGTCTATGCCTTTGGGCGTATGACCTTGTAATTTAATCTTAACATTAAGCAGTGCTGCATCTCTGAAGTTGCCATTCTTCCTCATAAGAGGCAGTTTTTAAAATCTGATTTAATGGCTTGCCTTCAAAATATCCTCAAGCTATGTTTTTAAAGCTTTTGAATAATAAAAAAGAGAGATAAAGAAATCACATCCCAGAATAAAATTAAGAATTAAGGAGCATTTCTGAAACTGTTAATAAAGCTTCAACTCCCTTCCGGTACAGTAGTAAATGCGCTACACCTGCCCTGTTCCACAGATCCTTACACACGGTCAGAGGCCCCTGTTGTTGCACAGAATGGCATCCTTGACAATCTGAGTCATTTGCCCCAGCTTTTGGGGGCACTTCAGGGGGGGGGAAATGTCCCTGAAGATTGGAGGGGGCGGGTAAACAAATTTTGCCAAAATCTTCAGGTGGGAGGAAACCTAACTTACCTTACTTTGGACAAGATGGCTAGGATTTTAAAGAATATTTTAAAAGCTCTGCAGCTAGCCATGTTTGCTGGATCAGAATGTCTACAGCCTACAGGAATAATTCTGTGTCATTGTATGCCATCATTACTTGGGGCGTCCTTACCCAGGAAATGCAGTCAGCCGGGAAATGGAGAAGCTCAGGCCTGGGTTCCAAACATGGCTTCCCATGCTTTTCCAACTGGTTTTCTGGACCCCTCCTGGGTGCACAACTCACCAGTTCTACTCCGCACCCTCTTTGAATGCTTTTGTCTGGCTGGAATATGAATTTGACCTGTTATAATGCCTCTTGCTTGAATGAATGGAAGTTAGACTAATACAAGAGAGCAAGTAGAAACCTTGGACCATTTGGCAGCTGGAATATAATCTACTGCAGGAAAGTAATGGTCCCATCCATTGCTCCATCTATTTTTGGCTCTTGTGTCAACCACTTTTTATTTCTTTTCCTAGCCACCACTGGCATGCAGTCCCTAGAAGTTTGTCCATAATGGGATATGGATCTCAGGCTTAAAAAGGGGTATCCAGTCTTTGCTCATTTGATTATGTGTGCATGGACTCAATCTACAAAGGAGCACTTGAAGGGACATCCTTCCTGGATTTGAGCCCTGTACATCTCAGTGTATATGGACTGAATTCAGTATTTTTGGAAGTGTGTGCAAAACATGTCAGACATCTGCATCCCCCCCCCAACTTAGCCTGTAATATTAAGCTTCTCTGGGTGCAAATAGAGGAGTTTGAAATTTCATAGAAGTGCTCGAGGCTAAAATTTGCCACTTTCACAGAAATATCTAATCATATTTGCATTAAAGTTACAGCTTTTGCCTGTGGAAATTGCCTTTTATTTTCAGATGAAAACATGTCACTTGAGAAGAAAAAAACATGTTCATTTTCACAAATGAGAAATTGTCGTTCATGTACAATACTTTCCCCCCAACAGTGATATTTCTCCACAAAGTCCTGTTCAAGAGCTTACAACATTCTTTTTCTAACCCATTAGAGTAGAATCCCTGGCCATCATTTATTATGTGAGGGAAAGCAAAGTTATCATGCACAGGAAATTAAATAGGGTAGTTGTATATTAGATGAAGCAAAATCTTCAGAGCTTTTGAGCGAACCAGGGGACAAAGAGAGCTGTGATCTTCTTTATCCTAAGAATGTGAGATATATACAAGGATTCATCAGCATAGCAAATTCTCTTCTCGCGCTTGCAGCTAGCTTGAGCAGAGTAATATCTTGAGCTATCTTGTTCGACAGAAAGGCTATTCCGGGCAGGGGCGTACGAAGTGGGGGACGGTCCGCCCCGGGTGTCACTCTGGGGGATGTGTGACAAGATGGTCCTTGCTTCCCCCCAGCTGTAGAGCGGCCGAGGGCATGCGCAGTCAGTATGCGCGCCGCTCGCGTGGCGTCTGTACAGGCTGCCGCTTGCGCGCGCCATCCATACGGGCATCCGTACAGGCTGCCTCTCACACAGCAACTGTATGGGCTGCCTCTCTCGCACGGCGTCTGGGATGCCGCACATGTGCAGCCCATACAGGATGCCATACATGCGCAGTCCGTACGGGATGCTGCTTGCGTGGCAGCCCATACGGTCGCCATGCAAGCAACAGCCCATATGGATGCCGCATGCTCAGCAGCCTGTACAGTCGCCGTGCGTGCACACTCCGTACGGGATGCCACAAATGCGTACTCCGTATGGGATGCTGCACATGTGCACTCCGTATGGACATCACACATGTGTCACTGGGTGCTTCACCCTGCCCCTTGGCGTCCTGCCCCGGGTGCCGGAGAGGGTTCCTCCACCACTGATTCCAGGTGTTGCCAACCTTTTGGGATTAGTGAGTGCATCTGAAATTTTGAGAAAGCAGCATGGGTGCCATGAGGATATAGCATATCACAAAATGTTTGCTGGTGCAAAATGTGCTGATGTGGACACATAGCCAGCAACAGGTGACACTATTGTTAAAACATCTACATTGGCTGCTTAGCTACTGCCAAGTAGATTGTATTAATTTACAAAGCCCTGAACAGCTTAGGTCCTGGGTACCTTCAAGAGCACCTGGACTCTTCTATCCCTGCTTGATTACTAGGATCATGTCCAGGAGCATTGTTGGTCATCCCTCGAGTTGGTGAGGCTCACCTGATAGTGACACAAAACAGAGCCTTTATCTCATTGGCCCAGTCCTGTGGAATGTTCTGACAGAAAACCTTGCATCCTGATCATGAGAATTTCACCATTCATCTCTCTCCTCTTCTTTCTAGTGCAATTTCTTTTTTATTAATTGATAGAGAATGGTAGCGGGGGGAACATAGGTCAGAGAATTTTTCATCACGGCACTGTTAATAATGTAAGAAAGGGGGAAATATGGGAGAATCGCACATTGAAAATGTTGGCTGTAAGGATAAAAGAAAATTATTATAAATTAGTTTGGAGATGGTATTTAACACGTCAGATTAAATCAAGTAAACAAGGAATATTCAGTGTTAGGTTGGAGGGGATGCCAGGAGACTAGGAATTATGTTTACATATGTAAAATTTTTCTGGCAAAGTTTGTTTAAGGAGATAACAGAAATCACTTGGTTAAAGCTGACCGAAAGTCCAGAGGTAGCATTACAGTGGTACTCAGGGTACAGATGCTTCAGGTTACAGACTCTTCAGATAACAGACTCCGCTAACCCAGAAATAGTACCTCGGGTTAAGAACTTTGCTTCAGGATGAGAACAGAAATCGTGTGGTGGCGGCGCGGCGGCAGTGGGAGGCCCTGTTAGCTAAAGTGGTACCTCAGGTTAAGAACAGTTTCAGGTTAAGAACGGACCTCCAGAACAAATTAAGTTCTTAACCCGAGGTACCACTGTATTATCAATTTACAATGGGGTGGAAGGTTTGCTCACAAATTTATTGACAGCTGCACAAATTATGATAGCTAGGAAGTGGAAGGGGCAAGCTGAATATAAAATAGAAGAATGGTATAAAGAGGTGTGGGATATAGCTATTAATGATAAATTAACATGTGCCATTAAGATGGGGAATACGCAGGAGAAATGATTTTGAGGAGATATGGAAGGTGTAGAATTTGTACTGTTAAAACGGAAAGGGGTCAAACCATTGCAAGAGTTGCTGAAATTTTGTGTGGTTGAATAGTTGTAATTGAATGGTCTCTGTGGTGGGGTGCACATTTTTATTCTTATTAATTTATGATTATTACTTTGTCAAAATCAAAATAGAAAATAGAAAAAAAAGAATGTAAGGAAAACCCTGCAGGATTAGGCCAAAGGCCCAGCCAGTACAATTTCCTGTTCTCATAGTGGCTAACAATATTCCTCTAGGAAGCCCACAAGCAGGATCTGAGTGCAGCAACACTTTCCTCACATGTGATTATCAGCAGCTGGTATTCAGAGGCATACCACCTCCAACAGAGGAGGTAGGCATAACCATTGTGAATAGAACTCACAGCCATTGCCATCATCTGTCTGTTCAGGACCAAGAGCAATGGTAGTTTCAGAAATGCTTCCAAACTGCAGTGCAACTGGCCCATTGCATGTCCAACTACTTCCTGGGCAAGGATGGTAGGATTTATTACTCCGTAGGAGGACCCCACCCCTCATTTACACGTCTCTGAAAGGAATGTGAATGTGGTTAAGAGAGAGGTACCTATTATCTGGTGTTGGAGGAGACTCTTGAGAGTCCCATGGACTGCAAGAAGATCAAACCTATCCATTCTTAAGGAAATCAGCCCTGAGTGCTCACTGGAAGGACAGATCCTGAAGCTGAGGCTCCAATACTTTGGCCACCTCATGAGAAGAGAAGACTCCCTGGAACAGACTCTGATGTTGGGAAAGATGGAGGGCACAAGGAGAAGGAGAAGACAGAGGACGAGATGGTTGGACAGTGTTCTCGAAGCTACAAACATGAGTCTGACCAAACTGTGGGAGGCAGTGGAAGACAGGAGTGCCTGGCGTGCTCTGGTCCATGGGGTCACGAAGAGTCGGACACGACTAAACGACTAAACAACAACAACCTATTATCTTCAAAGTTATCTTAAGAATACATCAAAATCAGGGGGAAATGGGGTGGGGAAAGAATAAAAGAAACAGGTCCTCATAATCTGTTCCTGGTTGAGCAAACAAGGCAACATTCCACCACCACCCCTTTAAGTTCTACTTTCCCAGTTGGGAAAGCTGTTAAACTTTTCTCTTTTTTTTGTCTGTGATGGCGTTAGAAGAACAGATGGCATTCAATTTGACTAGAGTGTTTATATGCTTGTTGAAAAGGGATTAGATTTAAGAGCTTACTAGCGTGTGCGAAAGATTATTCATAGTGTTCTGCTAAAATAATGCATGTGTTATGAAAGCAGAAAATATAGTTTTCATGCACTTTGGAATTGGCAGCCTCATCCTTTTCTAAATAGTTTTTTTGGGAGGAGGGGAGGGGGAACTGATACTTACATGAGCTCACTTGACTTGCTTGCTTCCTTAATTAAGACTGTGATTTTAAAACCGCTTGTACTCAAATAGCCAAAAGTAAATTGCACCAAAATTTATTTATATATATTTAAAATGTTTATATACTACTATATCATAAAATATCAAAGCATTGATATACAGTCATACCTCATGTTATGTTTGCTTCAGGTTATGTTCTTTCAGGTTACGTCCCGTGGCGACCTGGAAGTTCCAGAAAGGGTTACTTCTGGGTTTCACTGCTTGCGCATGCGCACAAGTGCAAAATGACGCCACATGCATGCGTAGAAGCGGCAAATCGCAACCCGCGTGTGCACAGATGCGCCACTGCAGATTGCACTCTTTTCATGTTGCAAATGGGCCTCCGGAATGGATCCCATTCGCAACCAGCGGTACCACTGTACAATAAAAACTGAATAAAAATAAAATCAGCGATCATCAACTAATTACTACTGAAGGATGTTTTACCAATTGCCTGCAGAAGCTTGGTGGATCAGAAAACTTTTCAGCCGACACTTAAAGCCTAAAACAGAAGGCACCTGCTGAATTTCTTACTTTTGCAGTGGCTGAGGGGTGTCTGTGAGTGACCTACAAAACATCAATCTGGTGAAGAAAAACACAACCCACAGTTGGCCACCTCACAAGGATAAGCTAAGCTCAAAACTCTACACTCACTAAAATTCTAAAGGAATTCTGAAGTGTTCTGAGAAGGAAGCAGAAAAATGGAAACTTCTATTGCATAGGAAGAAAACTTTGGAGAATTTGAAGGGAAAATTTCTGCACAGCACTTAAGCTGGGGTACCTTCACATAGATGGAAATGAACTCAGATATTGCCATTGCCATACTTGCCTTGGTTACACTTGGACTGGATTACTGTAGCATAGCAGTGTAACATACTGAATGTGAGTTGCTTTTGAAAGGGTCTAGAACAGGCATAGGCAAACTCTGGCCCTCCAGATGTTTGGGACTACAATTCCCATCATCCCTAGCTAACAGGACCAGTGGTCAGGGATGATGGGAATTGTAGTCCCAAACATCTGGAGGGCCGGAATTTGCCTATGCCTGGTCTAGAAAATCCCATTCGTACAAAATGCAATACTGTTTCACTAAACAAAGAAAAAGGAAGGATAATAATTCTATCAAACTAAAACACCGTAAGGCAAAATAATGGCCTCCCTGAAATGTGTCAGTGTCGTTGGGATTCAAGCGGGAACATCATAAGAGACTCCCTGGTGCTGTGAATAAAACAATGAAGTGCTCGCATTCTTAGAGAGAGCTGTGAACTATGACTATAATCTACACTTCCCTCACTACCCCCACCACATATCTATTCATCAATCACCTCATGTGCCTTAAGTGCACATCCGAAAAGTAGAACATAATTGAGAGGAAGGGGGAAATAAGTAGTCCATTGAAATCCTCCCTCTGTTTGAGCATTTGTCTCCCTCTGAAGCAAACCTGGCCTTTCTAAGTGGGAGAAGAGAGCTGCAGAGGGAAGCAAAGGCTGTTCCCAACTGGATTGACGTAGTTGCTATACAACACTTGTCCTGCATCGTCATGGTTTCGTTAGTCACTGATTGCATTATTTTCTATGAATTGTATTTTTCAAATGCTGTGACCTTCCCTGGGGCTTTAGGGAGAAGTGGGAGGCAAAATCAAATAAATAAATAAATAAATAAATAAATAAATAAATAAATAAATAAATATAATGTCTAATCCCATTTTTACATCAAACCAGTTAGTGGTGATTACTACATCTCATGGTAGGGTATTCTTCAGTTTAAATGTGTGCCGTGTGAACAGCTGCTTACCTTTGTCTGCCTTCATTCTTCCAGACTTCACCTTCATTAGACGATCCCAGGTTCTAATATTATGTGAGATAATATTTTTTTTAAAAAAAATCTCTCAGAAAGTTCTTCTATATACATAATAATCTTGTTAGTCATAAAACTTTCCCACTAGTTTTCCCAGAACAGATATTAAGCTAACTAAATTCCTGAATGCCTCCCCAACTCCTCCCCTCCAATCCATTAAAAAATAATAATAATAGTGTTTCATTGGCAACTTTCCAGTGCTTGAGTATGGAAGTTAGAGACAAGTTAGAGACAAGCTATATATTTGTGTTAGATCAGTAATTTCACTTTTGAGTTCTTTAAGAACTCTTTGGCGGGTGCCACCTAGACGACAATTTCCCTCAGTTCTTCAGACTGCCTTTACATTTTCTTTAGTGAAGACAGATGCAAGGAATTCATTCCGCTTTCCTGCAACCACTTTTGCCTCCTTTAGCACACCTTTGACTCCCTTGTTGCCCAAAGGTCCAGCTGGCTCCCTAGCCAATTTCCTGCCTCTACTGTATTTAAAGGGTATCTCTAGTGTTAGTCCTACTGTTTTTAGCATTGTGCTCCTTGAATTCTTTTATTGCATCTCATATTGTCTATTTCCATTCCTTTCACCAAAATCTGTGTACTTTTTGTCCTCATTTGGAATAGAATTCCATTTTCTAAAGGAAACCTCCTGTTCTATTATTGTGGTTTGGTGGGGGATGGGACCCCAAGCATTGTGGAGATATTTGAGCCTCTTGACTTTCCTTTTCAATTTTCTTTTTAAAATTAATCTCCCCATTTTTTCCTCTTATAAAGTAAAATGTGCCTTTTTCAACTTCCTTAGCAATTGTTGGCTTACATATATGTTGTATGAATTAGCACTGTGTTCACTGATCCATCATTTCAATAATACATCTCACATCAGATCCTAGGCAACACTTAAGATTAAATCCAAGGTCAGCTATCCTCTGATCAGTTCCATGATCAACTGTTTTAGGGGATTTTCATTTAGGGTATCTAGAATTTTTACCTCTCTGCAATGACAAGAACATGACTATGTTAAGGTAACTGATCTATTAACACTTTGGATGCCTCCTTGACTTCATTCTCTATTTCAAGACTACCCTGCACATTTTGATCAGGAGGGCAAAAAAGAATTTCTAGTACTAAAATACTCTTGGAACTCACAGCAACCCTGTAATTTCTAGCTTGTTGGAAGCTCTCTGATGTACAGAATGATACCACCTCCAATACACCTTCCCTTTCCTTCCTATAGGGTTTGTATTAAAAAATAACAGTGTCCCATTGGTTCTCTTCATTCTACCAAGTTTCCATTATGCCTGCTATAATGATGTTCTCCTTTAAAACTAAGCTCTCCAGCTCACCATCTTGGCTTGGAGGCTTCAACATATAAATACCTATACTAATTCCTTAGGGATGATATATCCCAAACCAGATGTTGCTCCAATCCTGTTGGCTTTGCCCCAGTGATCAACTTGAAAACTGCTATGCCACACCACATTCTTTATTTTAAGGACCAGCTGTCTGGTTCCATACTGGTTCAAGTAGCACCTTTTGAAGGTCACTTTCATTGAATAGGTTATTTGAATTGCTACTCATCTCCCACATTCTCATGTTTCCCTGCCAGAAGCATTGTAAACCCTCCTTCCTGTCTTTCAGCCATCTTCTTTCCACTACATGTTTGGTTCACTATTCTGCTTAGTTAGGTGGCCATCCTCCCAGACTTCTCTGGGAAGTGTTTCTTGATGGAGTTTCTAATGATGATGATGATGATGATGATGATGATGATGATAATAATAATAATAATAATAATAATAATAATAATAATAATAATAATAATGGCTTTATTATCTGTACATGCTTATCTGTCTGAGTTTCCACAGCCACTCTGGGTGGCTTACAACACATAACAGAAGTGTAAAACATTAGACATAAAAAAATCCCCGATACAGGGTTGTCTTCAGATGTCTTCTAAAAGTCAGGTAGTTCTTTATTTCCCTGACATCTAATGGGAGGGTGGTCGGCAGGGTGGGTGCTGCTACTGAGAAAGTCCTCTGTCTGGTTCCCTGTAACTTCACTTCTCACAGTGAAGGGACCACCAGAAGGCCCTCAGAGGTGGACCTCAGTGTCCAGGCTGAATGATGGGGGTGGAGACGCTCCTTCAGGTAGAGAAATGTACCCCAGAGGAGTTAGAAACCACTCTCTAGTTCAGCTGGGACCACATACAAAGGAATCCTTGGGTGTGATAGTACAGAGAATGGCAGCTCAATACACCATCATTTTTATAAATCTGTTCTTGATGGTCGGGCGCTTTGCCTTTGATTTGCTGCTGCTGTCACAACACTTCGCACTCGTATTAACAACATTAACAAATTCAAAGCTCCATAGGAACTCTCCAGTACTCTCAGTGAAGAGAGCAGCAATACACATTCATCACTTGAGGGATAGATGTGCATTTGGGAGGAGTTTCTCATTGCACAAGAAGCCACCAGACTGGAGTGTAGGAATGGCAAAGTAGACAGGCTTCCTGTCCCTGCTGTTACTGTGCTTGCCATGTCACTGAAGCCTAGAAGGTATGCGAGGAACTTGCTCGAAAACTCTAAAGGACCTTTCAGTAATTAATATAATTGCACCCAAAATTGCTCATAATTGTTGAACTGCTCAGAAATGTGTATTTCAGAGGAAATCCTGCTAGCGTTATTGCATTACTGCCTCGCAGGATCAATATTATATTAGTTCCTGCGCATGGTTGCCCTGGGCAGAACAGCAAGCTATTAGCATTTTATTAACATTATTCCACAGCTCATGAGTTTCACTCTAGTGATTGATGACCCAGCCAGTACACATACTAAAATGTTTATAAAGACACTGGCTGCAGACTGAGAGTATTGAAGACCCACAGAAAATGGGAAGTCAATGGAAGCAAGAAGGGACATCACCCCAGGCTTAGGAACAGAGTCCATTTTTGTCTCACCGGTATCCACGTCCAATTTTTGCATGTAATAATCTACCACACATTTTGCCCGTGTTGAAACTTTATTTCTCCCCCGCCCCTTGGTGGTGCTCCTGAACCAGATGAGGGTTTTTAAACTTGGTGTGTAAATGGCCAATTGACAGTCACTGACACTAGCATTAATTTCTGAAGGGGTGAAGAAGGGCACCACAAAGTGGTGGCGCCTGTATGGAGCGCAGGTTGGCTGCTGACACGAAAATCGAAGGAAGAGGACGAAAGAAGTCATGAATCAGCATAAAAGTTCCAAAATTGCTTGTTTATATGAATAGGTGCATATCTAGAAATATGTTCTGTAATTTAAAGAGAAAGGAAATTGCATAGAAGACTGTGAAGAAGTAAACAAGATGCTTCCTCAGTTTGGTTTCCAGGCACTAACTGTTGAGCCCATGCTTCCCCTTCTTATGGTTCTTTATCTTCATCTAGAGGGCTGTCTTTTGTGAAGCAGGGTGCAAGGTCACCCTAGCAGAAGACTTCTACATGCATACATTGGTACATACATAGGGACTCTTCTCATGCTTGCCAAATAAATACGTGGCTGGCCCTGGTGGCTTATGACTAAGCCCCCACAGCACCCTTGTGCCTGCGTTGAATGCACAGAAGGATTGGTTTGAACCCTGCCATGCTGTTTCCCAAATGGAGGCAATATTCAATTTCATATCTTTCCCCACTCTGCATTTGGTATAAGCAGATGTGCAACATCCTGCACACTGGGAATGCAACTGCTGGGGGGGGTGTTTTTTGGGGGGTGTCTCTCCTCCTTCCCCAGCCTGGCTGCATGGATCTACAGTAACTGTCTGGAACTGTTATTTCATTTACTTTGCTTATCACTAGCTGCAAATCTGCTACAGTGGTACCTCAGGTACAGACGCTTCAGGTTACAGATGCTTCAGGTTACAGACTCCACTAACCCAGAAATAGTACCTTGGGTTAAGAACTTTGCTTCAGGATGAGAAAAGAAATTGTGCCGCCGCAGCATGGCAGCAGCGGAAGGTCCCATTAGCTAAAGGGGTACCTCGGGTTAAGAACAGTTTCAGGTTAAGAACGGACCTCCAGAACGAATTAAGTACTTAACCCGAGGTACCACTGTATTTTTGTTTCAGCTTCTAAAAACACACACAAAAACCAACCCTAATGGATTGTATCTAGTGCTGCACCCATGGGATTCTGCTGGTGTAATGTGACTTCAATTCACTCGCCTCCTCCCATACACCCACAGAAACTGCTCTGGTGGGTCCTCCTCCTCTCCTGAGGTGATTTTGATGGTTTGTGGGAGCTGGGGGGAACCAAAGAGGAAGGGAAAGCCCTATTGTTCTGTAGCACCAGAGAAGCCACAACAATGGATCCAGTCCTCTTATCCCCACATGGGGGGGATAATCAACCACATGGGAACTGCTATGGTGTGTAAATCAGTTCTAGGTCAGAATAACTTCCAAGTATTTATGATAAAATGTTGGCTTCACAACAGCTTCCAGAAAAGATTCTTTTCAGATCCTACAGGTTTACTAGTTCATTAGTGCTCCACACTCTACAGGTTTCCCGATTACTATCTGGAGCTTAAAACTTTCTGTTCCAATTTGACTATTCATAGCATGCTTTAAAAGCTCAGGACATATGGATCAGGTTAGAGATTAAAGTCATATTTTCTCCCTAGGGACATTGGAGCCCAGGAGGTTAATGTAAACTGTTATGCAGCTGCTGTAGCTCAGTTTTCTCCATTTTACAACTGGAGATAATAAAGCTTTATAATGCATTGCGTGTTCCTACTTTATGCAGATATTTAAAATAGCCTGGAGTTACCAGAAAAGGAAGTTTATATATATATATAAAAGTTGTTAAAGTTTCCTTATTTAGGAATGGAGGAAAAATCATATGAGTAAGAATGGAGAAAGGCCATGGCTCAATGGCAGAGCTTCTGCTTTGCACACAGAGGTCCCGGGTTCAATCCTCAGAATCTTCATGTAGGGCTGGGAGAGATCCCTGCCCGAAACCCTGCAGCGCCATTGCCTGTCAGTGTAGGCAATATTCAGCTACATGGACTAGTGGTCTGAGTCAGAATAAGCCAGCTTCCTATGTTCAATTATTTTTAATGGATTAATATGTAGAACTTGCAGTTCCACCCTGAGCAAACTTTGCTTGCATTGGACCCCCATTGCATTAAGCACTCACTTATTGCTCAGCCACTTGTGTGTTGTCAGATTCTTTTAAAAAGAACTTGACTAATCATGTGGAGAATTATTGGCGGAACCTCTATATTATATGAATAATAAATTTCCATTTTTTACTTGTGATATACCAGAAACAGGGACGCGGGTGGCGCTGTGGGTAAAGCCTAGGACTTGCCGATCATATGGTTGGCGGTTCGAATCCCCGTGGCAGGGTGAGCTCCCGTCTTTCAGTCCCAGCTCCTGCCCACCTAGTAGTTCAAAAGCACTCTTAAGTGCAAGTAGATAAATAGGGACCGCTTTATAGCGGGAAGGTAAACGGCGTTTCCGTGTGCGGCGCTGGTGCTGGCTCGCCAGAGCAGCTTCGTCACACTGGCCATGTGACCCGGAAGTGTCTCCGGACAGCGCTGGCTCCCGGCCTCTTAAGTGAGATGAGCGCACAACCCTAGAGTCGGACACGACTGGCCCGTATGGGCAGGGGTACCTTTACCTTTTTAATACCAGAAACACCAGTTAACTCATTTTGCTTCATATTTATATACTTGAAGCTAGATTGGTAATATTTTTTGTAATATTGTAATATTGAATTTATTTTGTGTTTGTTAAATTGTTGACTTTTGTCATTTTTTAATTTACTGCTCTGTATTTTGTATATTTGTATTTCCAATGTTCTGTATTTTGATGTTTTGAATGTTTACCTGAAGCCCCTTTGGGCACAGCTCATTGTGCAAAAGTGGCATACAGTATAAGTAAACTCTAGCAATCAATCAATCAATCAATCATCATTGTCCTTTGTTTTTATCATGGTTTTTAGTGTCTGGCTATATATATATATATATATATATAATCATGGGAAATCTAAAGTCCTGGTCTGCACCAGGTCTCGGAAAACTTACAGCTGGAAGTTAGATGGAGTCCAATTAGAACAGGTTTTCAAATTTAAATACCTGGGAGTCTTTTTTCACTACAATCTAAGCTGGAAGCCACAGATACAGTATTTACTAAACAAAGGGAAAACAATACTTTATACTCTACTCCAATTTTTTGTGGCCGACGGAGCCTCTCACATCCCTTCTGCATTGAAGGTATACCACGCAAAAGTGGTCTCCACCCTCTGTTATGCTGCCCCGCTCTGGGCCCCTGGGTCCAATTTAACATTGCTGGGGACATTGCAGAATCAGTTTCTCCATCGCCTTCTGAAACTCCCCATGTGTGTGAGCAACGCAGCCATACGTCTGGAGTTAAGGATTGCATCATTGGAGACTGTCATCTGGAAGCGAGTCTTTGGCTATTGGCTGTCCAGCTGGCATAGGCTTCCCGACCATTATCTTTTTCAGTGCCTCTGGCGGGACGTCTTTGTCAATCCGTGGGTAGGAAAAATCCAAGCCAAACTTCTGAGCTTCGGAATTTCCCCAGCGGACTCCTTAAAGATGAACTTACGCTCAGCCAAAAGCCTTATTGAGCAAAGATTAGCAGACATTGAAAATCAACACAACCTTGCCAGGGGTGGGGGTGTCTGCTCCCCCAGGTATCATGGAATAACCCCACCACTTGGCCTCCCATCATACATGTCATCTCTTTCATCAGTACCACACCAACTTGCATTTATTCGTGCAAGGTTCAATGTCTTACCATCGAACCTGCTGAGCCACAGATTTTCCAAGGGTTTGTTGTCTCCGCTATGCGTGTGTGACGGGAAAACTGTTGAATCTCTTTCACATATAATGTTCAACTGTCCCCTACATAGCATAGCCAGGACTAAATTCCTGGGTCCTGCTTTACTGCGCTTGGTTGGCAGGCCTGTTGAGTTACACGCCGCACTGCTTTTGCAGGATACAGATTCTTCTGTAACTCTGCAGGTGGCGAGATTCCTGAATGCGGTTATCTCACACACAAAAACTACCAAAAAACAACAAAAACATCAAAACTAATCGGACTGTTATGATGAGAGTGCATGTCGGATCTCGTCTTCAGTTTTTCTTTTGCTGTGAACCGTCCCTTGGACCTTTCCTGGCCCCAAGCTGTCATTTGGCTCTGCTCAATGACCCACCCTTGCATCGTGGTGCTCTCCTTCTGTTGTCGGACATATCGGTCTTTAGGTCTCTGCGTTTTTATGTTTGTATATATTTTATGGGCTAATAGCCGTAAATATATATATATATATATATATATATATATATATATATATATATATATATATGAGAATACAGCTGTAAAGTCAATAAGAATCAAATGAATCAAAGGGAGGAAATTAAAAAAATCATAACTGTAACTATGACTGTAATCCTTTCTTGCAGGAAACTCTCAGAATTACAACTCTGTGAAAAGACTAGGAATCTCCTAACCACTCTCAGCACCCTTAACACCAGCTCCCATAATTCTTTGTGGGAAGCCATCACTGTTTTAAATCACATCATAGTGCTTTAAATGTATAGTGTGAATGTAGTCAATGCCTTGTCTGCTTGTATGAAGAATCAATTTTAATTCCCCCCAAGATTTCCCTCTTACCCACCACAGTGGTTCTCCAACCACTGACCATTGGCAGTCCTCATTGAGCTGTTTTGAGCGGTGGTTTCCAAAAACTTTTCTTTTGTGTGTACATCTGTAAACCTTGAGATTCCCCTTGGCTTTTGATACCTCCTTTCAGAGGCAAATTTAGGGGAGGACGACCAGCTCGGTCATTCTGGGCACAGAGCCTCCGGGGTGCTGTAGGGGATTCCACAACTATGATCAAAAATGGAACATGAGAGCTGGGGTGTGTGTGCCAAGTTTTGGCATCACACAGGGCACTGCTGAAATTTGAAACCCCAAAGTCTGCCACTGCTCCTTTTTTGTGTGGATAGAAGTTGTATCCCAGCATCTGGAGAAAACTGACACCAGTTGAGAGGCAATGGCCAATATTATTCCTTTTGAGGCTGAGAACAAACTAACAGAAGTCCAAAACTCCTGGTTTTTTACACCTGGAGCAGATGTCACTCAAGTCCTATATGTTTCTAGGATGTTTGAAAGGAAGGAGGACATTCCAGATAGCATTTTAGAACTCTGCAGGACAACATTACAAAAAGCAATTAATGTAGCCTAGAGCCAAACACCTTTATGATGCATTTTATGCAAATAGCTTGGAGCTAATTATATTGCTGGAAATTCATACATGCTGTGAACTTCTCTTCCATCAGTGAAGCTATCCAGAAAAGTGATAGCTATGATAAAGTGTTTACATGACCAATGATTTTTAAATCCCACTTACTACTGTTTGTTAATCACGGCTTTAGATCTTGTAAAAATATATATAAATAATCAGGAATTATCAACATAAAATTACCCACAACAATTAAACAAAATGCATTATTACCTATAGGCTGCACTGATTTTGAAAGGAATGATTCAATACTAACAGTTTTCAAGTTTGCCGTGTGTTTACTGCTTTTTGATGCTCCTTTGTTTATCATATGAGTACCTTTCACTTCCAGCTGTCCTTTCTCTTCTTCCTCTTGATTTTGTTTCCTTCCCCCCACTTTCCTTGTTCTTCATCTCTTTCTCAGACATCAGTAGTAATGTGTGTGGTTTACTTGCTCTTAAGAAAATATATTCAGGACAAGGCTGGCACACAGATATATTGAGCTTGAATAAAATATTGATAGGGGTGTTTTAATGGTCTTTTTCTCTCTCTCCAAGTGGGTAATAGATGAAAGGCCACAATATTAATCATCAAGGTACTTCTGTTAATGCTAGATGTACCATAAGCCTAGAGTTTAATTTTTCATTGGTGCATAAGGGTACCCAGTTGTGTGAGAGTCACTTTTAATGTGTCTTCATCTTACAGCATTGCTACATTGAAACGTGGCATGCTGCATGGACAGGAGCAATTGAGCAGAGCCTCCCAACTTGGTCACCACCCCCAGTTCCAGGTGGGCACGATCACATGGTAAGTATAAAGAAAGAGGGGTGGTCAGGAGAGCCTTCAGTTCTTGGCCCCACTTCTTGGCCTCACTGCTGCACAACAATCCTCCAGTGCTTTTCTATCTAGTAGTTTCTGTCACCACCCAAGAAAGGACAGAAGGAGAGATCCTAGACCAGCACATTTCCAGCCAATCCCTTGCAATTTACTCAAAGCATAAAGCCAGCTCTCCAGCTCTTGGCTTCTCCCCAAGAATACATCAAATTTATACCTTTATCAACTCTAGTTTTAGACTTCCAATAGCATGAAGCTCCAAGCAATGTAGAGGCATGTGGATTTCTGAATCGTCAGACTGGCAAACGCACACAGACTTCAACAGTCTGAACTTACTGAAACTCTAGCATGCAAACTTTGATTTATTTATTTTTATTTTTCACATATTTTACATATCTCACCTATGATGCTATTCCACTTCTTCCGGTAAGAGAGTCACACACCTGCCAAGGGTGGGTTTTTTATTATTGCAAAAGGAGAAAAAAAACATAAATCATTAAGAAAGTTGGAGTTGATAATTATTTAAGTCTGTGACCTTTTGCTTTCTTCTTCTGACAGGGAAAGTCTCTAATGTATATCATCAGGATATTTGGCGTGAAGTGAAAATGGCCACAGATTTAATTAAAATGTAAGTTATTGTTAGCAAGAAAGGTCATGGTTTTGAAAAGAAAGAAAAAAGATGTAATTTCAGGAGTATATTAGCAACCACCCTCCAGAGTTATTTGCATGTAAAATATATATTTTGTACTTGACATTTAGAAAGGAAATTGGAACTGTTTATAATGGATGCTTGAAACACTTTTGTGTTCTCCTGCTCCTTTTGTCCGCATTTGGTATAATTGGTTAGATGGTACATACAGCAGTTGTTACATTTCATTCTTTATGCCTGAGTGCCTAACTGAGCTGGGAATTAGTCCACAAAGATTTCTGCAGCACTGAATGAAAGGCACAGTGCCCAATATTTCTTACAGAGCTGGAGAGAATAAATATCCACAGGGAATCCTTAGCTGGAGGGCTGCTGATTGCACATGACAGATGCATTTTGGGGGGCATTCGCAGCATCCAGAGTGTGACCAAAGCTTTCTGAAACTTCGCAAATGGCCAAGGGATGAGCCCATTATTATAAGGGAAACACAGAAGGATCCCCACCACAACATTTCTGTGCCACTTTGCATGGGGGTGGTAAAATATGGGTGGGCATTTAGAGGCTCTCCAGACAAGCAGTTTATCAGGTAGCAAAACTGTTCCTGAACAGGCTATATTCAGAGTGTAAGATCATAAGAGTCTGTTGGATGAAGCCAGTGGCACATCTAGACCAGCATCCTGTACTCACAGTCGCCAACCAGGTGCCTATGGGAAGCAATTATCCATCAGGGTTAATAGTCCCTGATGGCCTCCATGCATGTGTGCCATCCTCTTTTAAAGCCGCCCAGTGTCTGCATTTTTGTGCTTTTGTTGTTGTTTGTCATTTACATGGACTTGAATATCACCTCACTCCTTTCCTCTAAGAGAGGGGCATTGATTATTACAGGCATCAATATTGTAGACTGTTTGGCAGCATATAAAATGAAGCCAAATGCTTGGCAATTATCAGCTATATTGCTTTTTATGTGTGGAGTTCCAAATTTAGTCTGAGCAACTTCTCAGGCAGAGCAATCCAATTCTCACATTAACCCATGCAGGGGAAAGCTTCGGATACCCTAAAGCTGTATCCAAAGCACGCTCGGTCCAGGAAGGGAGAAATGTGAATAAAAAAAAATAGTAATGGCATTAAAATGGCAGACATGTCCCCAGCATACCTAAAAACTCTGCTAACCACCACCATCCCTGCACAATCAGTAACCACGTAAGTAACTTTCCCCACATGCCACAAAGGCACATTCAGACATGGGGAATATTGTTTTAGTTCTGTTCATCATGCTGCCGCTTCTGTCCTGTTCTCTAATGTTTATTTCACACTGCAGTAACTGTTGTATTATGGAAGATGATTTTTTAACTGGATCTGGATCTGCCAATTAGGAACCAAGTGATAGGTCAGTGATCCTAACCAATAAGCAAGGCATGGCCAAAAGACAAACCAGGAGCAAATCAAGTCCTGGTAACAAGCCAGAAGTCAGGACTAAAGAACAGCCAAATATAAGGTACATGTCAGTGCTTAAGAAAATCTCCTTGCTTGAGTAAGAGTCAGCAAGAAAAGGAAGCCCCCAATATTCCACCCTGCCCAGAAAAATCCAGTGATGAACCTGGGGTGGACAGGTTCAAACTGGAAGGATCTGCAGTGGTAGAGCTGTAACATTCCGCTCAACAAATAACAATGATGAAAGATTAAAAAAAATTATTGAAAGATATTCCAGTAGCCCCTAAAAGACCAACTAAGTATAAGCTTTCTAGGTATGAGCTTTTGTGTATATACACACTGCTTCAGATACTCTGAAGCAGAGGTCACTACAACCTTATGACTGTTGATGACTGTTAATGATGGCAGTTGGTTCCACAGGGAAAGGCAAGGGATTTTTAAAGGGATAGATGACCAAAATTAGCTTTAGCATGTATAACGGGACATGAATCCAATATTCAGACCAGGTCTCTCCATAGTTTTTAGTTCGGTAATGAGTTGTAATTCAGCAACTTCTCTTTCAAGTGTATTTCTAAAATTCTTTTGCAATAAGACAGCTACTTTAACATCTTTATAGAATGTCATGGGAAATTGAAGGGTTCTCCTACTGGTTTCTCTGTTTTATGATTCCTGATGTCAGATTTATGCCCATTTATTCTTTGGTTTGTCCTGTTTGTCCAATATAGAGAGCTGACGGGCACTGTTGGCATTTGATAGCATATATAATGTTGGAAGATGAACAATTAAATAAGCCTGAGATGGTATGTTTGATGGTATTGGGGCCAATAATGATGTTGTCTGGGTGTATGTGGCAGCAAAGTTGGCATCCGCTCAACAGTTCTCCACATAGGGCAGCTACACACAGTTTTCAGCAACTGACATTGGGACACCACAGTGCCTCATTTCCAGAAGGAAACACAAGCCTCTGGAATCTTGCAGTGATCAGAGAATGGGGTGGCATGCAGCAGCATCTTAAAACCTTGTAGTGCCCTTTGAACAAGAGGAGCAAAGGGCTCTTAGAGGTAAAGGAGGAACAGAGAGGAATGTGAATCACAAAATGATTCAAAATGGTCCATTATAAAATTTGGCTAGAATTTGTAACTGCATTTCAGCAATGCCATAGTATAAGCCTGCTATTCTTCTCATAGACAATGTGATTTTGGACTGAACTGGGCACCATATTCTGAAACAGAAGATATTAATTAAATAAGTAGTATCAGAGGGTGGAACTCAAAATGTAACTCAATACTCATATTTGGAACTATGGTTGGCATTAGACTTGGTCATACTCAGAGTATGACTAATTTAACTCACATTCAATGGACTTTGAATATAACTTCATCAGATACTATTCTATAGTTTGTTGATTAAAACAAACTGTTGGTGAATATGACACACATAAATCTACTAGGATTTTTTGATAGCACCACTCTGTACTTTACTGTACTGCAACAAATGCAATTTAGCTGTCTTTTGCAGAAACTTTTTCTTCTGTGGGTTTTCACAGCAGAATGCAACACATATTAGCCATGAGACTTCTTCTGTGCAAGATTCCCTGAGATGAGAGGGGTTTTGGCCACAGTACAGGTGGACACTTGCTCAATTTCACTTCCCACTCATTTCAATTGCACAAAAGTTCCCAGTGGCTTTCTGTCCAATGACTTATAATACCATGGATGTACCTGCAAAGTGAAAATCTTCTTGCTGTGAAGCTTATTTGAGAGCAGCAGGAACAGAAGCATCCTGTAAATCTAACAGCATTCCATTTGTGCTATTTAATACTGCAGCAAGATTCTCAGAGAAGAATATTACCTAGTGAGAAAAGATTAGTTGGGGCCTTGGATCTGGATGCCCAGGGAGCATGTTCCAATTTAGAGACTTCAAGTATATTGAACTCAGTAATTGTTAGACGTATTGGCATTTACTCTTTTGAGGGAAATTGGCTGGCTTCTTTGCTTGTTATGCAAAATGTTATAGTTTGAGCCAGCGTTAAGCACAATGAAATCTCAAATCCGCCAGCCATGCAAATAGCTGCAAACATTCTTCAAGAAGTAACTGGTAGTTTTGCCAATGACTTTAAGGCAGTAGATTGCAAGCCCTGATAATGGATAGGTACATGCATTACTGAGGGTGGTGGGGAGTCTAGCTTAGATCACCTCGGCAGAATGGTTATAAAATGTATACATTACTGTAGTCTAATTAAATTTTATCACCAGTCAATATTTGGTATGCAGCCATTTTGCTACAGCGATTTGATATACATGTTTGGAGATTTTTTCCTCTCAGGGAGGTTTTCATACACAAAATTCTCCAAATAATCAGAAATATTATTTACAGAACATTCCTTAGGAAAACAGAAAGATGGTCACCTACATGTGCTCACCAAGTTAGTTGCAAGTTTAGCAACTATGGACCAATTCAAGGCAAACTAAGCTCTACGGACCCCACAGTTGTCCACAACTCACATTCCCTTTCCTCTAGAAGGACACATAGTCTGACCTGCAAGTGTCCACAGTTCCTATGTAGACAGGTCCAAGAGAAAAAGTTAAATCAATTCTGGATTTGATCCAGCTTCTTGAAGACCCATTAGGGAAATGATCTGTTTCAACAGGATGCAGCAACAGACTGCTCACAGGAACAGGTTAACCTCTGCTTTAAAAACCCCCTCTAAGGACTCTCCTTCCTTGGAGCTTTATAAGCAGAGGTTGACTGGCCAACTGACCTTGTATGATCTAGCTGAGTTTCCTGCATTGCCAACTCTACAATTCTATGTTGGTCCTCTCCTGAGAGAGCTACACAGGTTGCTTATTTGCTACCAGGTCAAGTTCAAGGTTATTGTGTAAATTCTTGTGGGCCACAAGTACCTTAAGGGCTACCTCATTCTAGGATCCTAAGACTACATGGTTCCTTATGCTCCACTTCAATCACTGAGATTTTCTAATCAGGCACTTTGGATGGTCAAGCACGCTCCTAGGGTTATAGCAGTCTTTATTAGGGACTGAGCCTTTAGTATGGTGGATCCTGCCCTGTAAAACTCCTTGCCAATACAATGCCTGTAGGAGTTGTCCCTGCTTTCTTTTACACATCTTAGGATGTCTTTGGATGCTTTGAACCAACAGTTTTTATTGATATCCCATTGAGGTATTTACTGAGGTTAAACAAGCTACTCTGAGCATCTGTTCTTTTTCAATAACCAGGTAAACTTACTTGCTACTTATAGAAGGGAAACTTTGGGGCCAGGGAAACTTTCTTGCAGTTAAAACATGGCTGCACAAACCCCATAAGCCTTTGCCTGACTGTTGTTTCAGCTGCTGGCCAACAGTTCCTTTCCGTTCCAGGATGGTGATGTTTTATCAGCAGAAACTAGATTAGATGTGCCATGTTCAAGAACTCAGGCTTTGGACAGTTTGGGGGTTGACTTTAAGTTTCCATTTAAGAGTAGTAGTAGTAGTAGTAGTTACACCTACTATAAAAGGTGGGGTTAAAAAAGCATTAAATAAATGAATTTAAATGAACAGACTAACAGGAGATGATATCTTAATAACTGGGGATCTCTCTTGAATACTTTGGCTGAGATGCTGAAAGCCACATCCTTCTCCATTGAGTGGAGATAGTGAGACAGTAGAAACATCAGTCAGTTGTTTTGAGATTATCAGCTGATTATTCAACTAGAAGAAGGGCCACAGTCTTAGGAGACTGTATAGGTGGTTGTCTGGAGACCTGCTGTAAGAGAGTTTATTTGCTTCCACTATGTTCTGTTCGAAGAGTCATAAATAAAACAAATATTTAAAAGGCACCACGAGTCTCCAGAGCTTTTTCATCTAAAAGAAACTAACCCTGTAGCACTGTCCCTGGAACTTCTTACTAATCGGGAAAGTGGGAAGCACATAACAAGCAAATTGCTTCCTCTATCCACCCACCACTGACTTTTCATTCGTAGAGAATCCTTGAATTCACCTTTACACTAAAGGGAGGGAACTGCTTTAAGCCATTATTATGGAAAGAGAACTGATTAACTGATTAACATTCTGGGCTAGAAGGTTAGAAAGTGAATTTTCCGTTATAGAGCGATTGCTATTGAGAAGAAACCCTGTTTATTAACTGTGCTTTTATCTTCTCTAGAGGTTTGCTTGACATAAGATAATGGAATTCCCCCCCCCTTTTTATTGTTTAAAACTATAATCATATCAAGAAAAGTAAGCATTTACTGTACCATTACATGAAGGCAGGGAGGGATGACTTGAAAAGATCTGCATATCCTATAAGCTATTTTATCATTTCAATTAGCATTGGCAAATGTCTTGTTTTATATTACAGTCATAAATGTGGTTTTACAGTCCTTCTAGGTGTGTTTATATCCTAATTAATTTGAGTAATTGTGATTAGTAACAGAACAAGGTTGTGCAGGGAGAACAATTACAAAAAAGCCATTCCTCAAGCAGGAACGCTTCAAATGCAGAGTCGATAGGAGTCCCACAGAGTCAAAAGGTCAGTGGCAACATCCAGTGAAAACACACATTACACCAATCATAAATTTATAATTCTCAAATATTGATTTGGAGATGGATTTACTCTCCTTTTTGTCCTTTGGAAACAAACACAGAAACTACTTTCAAGGCACTGTTCTGATTTCCTGTATGACATGGATAGTGAATTATGTCACATCAATAAGTTATGCCACCTCAGTGAGTTATGCCCTATCAACAGCTCCTCCACCAGATAGATCTGCCGGCCATATGGCAAATGTTCTCCTTGAACTGGTCTCTGAAGCATCAAACCTGCAAGATGGCATATATCTAACCTAGGGAGAATGTGATGACACTTCTCCACTTTTGCCTCTCAATCTATCCAAAAGCCTTTCAGCAATTAACGTTTAACAGATATGATCATCAACATGGATCTGCAATTGCAATGCAATACTTTACATGTATATCCTGAAGTAAATTTTATTTTAATTCATTGGGACTTACTCCTTGGTAAGTGTTACAATTACAGCCTTAATGTGGAAACTTTTTACACTGAAGCACTGAGAACTAGATCCATATATGCCCTTGAAAGTAACACTGCTTTGCATAGCCCATTCTTTTTTCACTAGAAGATAAATGTAAAAATAATAATATTAACACTGGATTCTGAATTTTTTATTTTCCCTTCCCCTCCAAAAATATAAATTTTAGTTACTAGTTTCTAAAAGGAATTCCTGCATTTCAACTGTACATTCTTAGACATACCTAATGCATGTCTATAAAAATACCTAAAATCATATAAATATTGTAAATTATATAAAACTACACATGTGCTAATACTATATATATGCTAATACTATATATATGCTACTTACATATATGCTACTATATATTCACTGTATATTATATAAAAAAGTGAAAATACTACGTGCTGCAAATCCTCCAAACAACCCCCTCTTTTCTTATGTTTATTATAAGACCTGGAGCTGGCTGTAAGAAATTTATCAGTGGCTGTAGCTCAGTGACAGAGAAGGGCTAGCATTTTTGAAGTCAATGAAGTAATATACACTTTAATGCAAGGCCATTAAGACTAGAATCTAAAACAGAGGTGGATTTGGGGCAGCACGGCTGGTTCTGCCATAAGTTAAGGTAACGGACCCCTGGATGGTTAAGTTCAGTCAAAGGCGACTCTGGGGTTGCAGCGCTCATTTCACTTTCAGGCTGAGGGAGCAGGCGTTTGTCCACAGACATCATTCCGGGTCATGTGGCCAGCATGACTAAACCACTTCTGGAGCACCATGGTGGAAGCCAGAGCACATGGAAACACCATTTACCTTCCCGCCGCCACAGTACCTATTTACTTGCACTGGCGTGCTTTCAAACCACTAGGTTGGCAGAGCCACGGGAGCTCACTCCATCACATGGATTTGAACCGCCAACCTTCCTATCAGCAAGCCCAAGAAGCTCAGTGGTTTAGGCCACAGTGTCACCCACGTCCCTATGGTTCTGCCATACTGGACGCCAAGCTAGGGAATGCCACAGGGTGTTGTAACTAAGATGTAGTGAACTGGGCAGAAGAGAATTTGAGATGCCAAATGTTGGCCTCAGACGGGGCACCGTTGAAATTTGGAAGACCAAAGTTTGTCTCTGTCTAAAATGACCTGGCTAAATCGCTCCTCAATCCCAGCCCATTCCAACTGCAAAACTTGCTGTTTCTCACACATAGCCTGCTGGCAGATCCCATTCAGGGAACACACACAGCCATCAATTAAAGAACATTCGTTACTTTTGCTTAAAATCCCTTGCTTCCATCTGGAGTCACTGTAGTGACAGAGCCATTGGCAGTAAACAGGCAGCCCAAAGGACTGTTGATAATTTTTGGGTGGGATTCGATCCTATGCTGGCAAATTCAGGTTGCACAATTAAAGTTGATTTGGCATCCTTGTGCAACAAACCTGTTTCTCCCCAAACATGGCCTTTTTCCAATAAGGAAAGTGGCCGGAAAAATCTCTCATATTTGATGCAACATCATCTAACCTCCCCACAAAGAAACCTGAAGGGGTGCTCAGTAAAGAGCTGACGTCATCTAACCTCCCTGAAAACTTTGCACAAACAAATCACGATGAATGCACCTGGAAGCAACCCTTGGCACTGTTCTAAATCTGTTCTACTTCATCCTGCTACAGCTTTATTCTGCTTTGTACACTGGCTTGAAGGCGGGAGGGTGCTCTGCATATATTGCATTAGTAGGTTTGATTGTTTGGATTTAAGTTCAGTCTGAAAAGGAAGGGTGATTGATCTTAACATATTGGTAAGCCCTGGCTTCAGGCTAGGAATACAAACAGTATTTCTCAAGTCGGGCATTATTACTTCTCATTTGTTGCTCATTGATTAGCTGTCAACGATAAGATCTTGGGTTTTTCAGACTGTGGCAGCTGCTGGTGGTCATTTTAATTTATTTATTTCTTTGCTAGAGTCTAGCCTACAGAAACTAGAAAACACAGCAGCAAAATAGAAAGTGCAGCAGCACCAGGTAAAATTTTGAAAACTCCTTCAACAGCATAGGAATTAGACTGGATTAACAGACATGAGCAACAACACAACTCAGAAAACTTCTTGAAAAGCATAGGGCTAGGGCTGGATTAAAGGACAACAATTCAGAAAGCAATTCTGTCCAGGAGCAAACCAAGGGCACTCAGTCACCCACACAAGACCTCTTGGTTTTGTTTGTTTTCTTTAAATGGCAGCTCCTATGATCTTCAACATGGTGCAAAGCCAGTTTTCATAGGCAATGGGTGTTGTAGTCTAGCAACATCAGGAGAGCATTGTGGTGCTTACCCCTGCATTACACAGGGTGCGAGTCTTTAATTCTTATATCAATAGTAGTAGTAGTAATAATAATAATGTGACGCGGGTGGCACTGTGGGTAAAACCTCAGTGCCTAGGACTTGCCGATCGTATGGTCGGCGGTTCGAATCCCCGCAGCAGGGTGAGCTCCCGTCTTTCGGTCCCAGCTCCTGCCCACCTAGCAGTTCGAAAGCACCCCTAAGTGCAAGTAGATAAATAGGTACCGCTTTATAGTGGGAAGGTAAACGGCGTTTCCGTGTGCTGCGCTGGTGCTGGCTTGCCAGGGCAGCTTCATCACGCTGGCCACGTGACCTGGAAGTGTCTGCGGACAGCGCTGGCTCCCGGCCTCTTAAGTGAGATGGGTGCACAACCCTAGAGTCGGACACGACTGGCCCGCACGGGCAGGGGTACCTTTACCTTTAACAACAACAACAACAACAACAACAACAACAACAACATCATTCTGGAAGAAAATTCCCACTGGAGTTCAGTACAGAGGTTCAAAAGTTCCTGTCTTCCACTGCCTCCCGCAGTTTGTTCAAACTCATGTTGGTAGAAACCATCTCATCCTCTGTCGTCCCCTTCTCCTTGTGGCTTTCAATCTTTCCCAGCATCAGGGTCTTTCTCTTCTCATGAGGTAGCCAAAGTATTGGAGCCTCAGCCTCAGGATCTGTCCTTCCAGTGAGCACTCAGGGCTGATTTCCTTAATAATGGAGAGGTTTGATCTTCTTGCAGTCCATGGGACTCTCAAGAGTCTCCTCCAGCACCATAATTCAAAAGCATCAATTCTTTGGCGATCAGCCTTCTTGATGGTCCAGCTCTCACTTCCATACATCATTACTGGGGAAACCATAGTTTTAACTATACGGACCTTTGTTGGCAAGGTGATGTCTCTGCTTTTTAAGATGCTGGTCTAGGTTTGTCATTGCTTTCCTCCCAAGAAGCAGGCATCTTTTAATTTCGTGAGTGCTGTCACCATCTGCAGTGATCATGGAACCCAAGAAAGTAAAATCTCTCACTGCCTCCATTTCTTCCCCTTCTATTTGCCAGGAGGTGATGGGACCAGTGGTCATGATCTTAGTTGTTTTGATGTTGAGCTTCAGACCATATTTTGCGCTCTCCTCTTTCACCTTCATTAAAAGGTTCTTTAATTCCTCCTCACTTTCTGCCATCAAAGTTGTGTCATCTGCATATCTGAGGTTGTTGATATTTCTTCTGGCAATCTTCCGGCCTGAGATTCATCCAGCCCAGCCTTTCGCATGATGAATTCTGCATATAAGTTAAATAAACAGGGAGATAATATACAGCCTTGTTGTACTCCTTTCCCAATTTTGAACCAATCAGTTGTTCCATATCCAGTTCTAACTGTAGCTTCTTGTCCCACATAGAGATTTCTCAGCAGACAGATGAGAAATCAATCTGATTTCGATGCTGCCCATCTGGTGATGTCCATGTGTAGAGTCATCTCTTGTGTTGTTGGAAAAGAGTGTTTGTGATGACCAGCTTGTTCTCTTGACAGAACTCTATTAGCCTTTGCCCTGCTTCGTTTTGAACTCCAAGGCCATACTTGCCAGTTTTTCCTTTTATCTCTTGACTCCCTACTTTAGCATTCCAATCCCCTATAATGCAAAGAACATCCTTCTTTGGTGTCATTTCTTGAAGGTGTTGTACGTCTTCATAGAACTGATCAATTTCAGTTTCTTCAGCACTGGTAGTTGGTGCATAAACTTGGATTACTGTGATGTTCAAAGGTCTGCCTTGGATTCATATCGAGATCATTCTATCATTTTTGAGTATTGCATCCCAGTACAGCTTTCACCACTCTTTTGTTGACTATGAGGGCCACTCCATTTCTTTTACAGGATTCTTGCCCACAGTAGTAGATATGATAGTCATCCAAACTGAATTCACCCATTCCCATCCATTTTAGTTCACTGATGCCCAGGATGTCAATATTTATTCTTGCCATCTCATTTTTGACCACATCCAGCTTACCAAGGTTCATGGTTCTTACATTCCAGGTTCCTATGCAATATTTTTCTTTACAGCATTGGACTTTCCTTTCGCTTCCAGGCATATCCACAACTGAGCAATCTTTCAGCTTTGGCCCAGCCGCTTCATCAGCTCTGAATCTACTTGTACTTGTCCTCCGCTTTCCTCAGTAGCATGTTGGATGCCTTCCAACCTGAGGGGCTCATCTTCCAGCGTCATAACTTTTATATGCCTGTTGTCTTTGTCCATGGAGCTTTCTTGGCAGGGATACTGGAGTGGCTTGCTGGTTCCTGCTCCAGGTGGATCACATTTGGTCAAAACTCTCCACTATGACCTATTCGTCTTGGGTGGCCCTGCACAGCACAGCTCATAGCTTTTCTGAGTTATTCAACCCCCTTTGCCACGCCAAGGCAGTGATCCATGAGAAGTTCCCAATTAGTCAGTCCAGAAAGTCTGTGAGAACATTCCATTATGATACATGCTATACAGTTAGCGACCATTTTAGGCACATCCAATATGTGTGCAACCGCACATGTGCACTTTGTGCCAAACCCGGAAGTGACCCAGAAACATCGTTAAAATGTCACAAAAAGGGGTGGAACGAGACAGAACAGAGTGTTTGCAGGCTTTCTCAATGGATGTTCTGATTATATGAAATTTTACACTCTCCACATGTAAAGAGAGGGTTGTCTGTATATGGGGGGAATGCATCACCTAGGCTGCTTTGTCTTCTCCCCAACCACAGGAGGCCCCAGGAGGCCTGACATGACCAGCAAGCTAGGTGAGATGACATGCCACCTGGAATTGCAGCATAAGGCAGACCTCCATGGATAAGGAAGAGGCAATAGAGTACAATTAGGAAAGGAGGGATGAAGAGAGGAAGTGCCAAGGAAAAAAACTAACTTGTGACAGGAAGGAGGATTGAGGGCTCTGCATTCAGCTACAACTCATCTCAACATATGGTGAGCATCTTTGCTCATGCAAAGTTAAACTCCATTGATCAGCAGGGGAATTAGCTACTTGAGAAGTTCCCTCCCCCTCATCCCCCACCTTAAAATTAGATGCAATTACAAAAGTTACAAGAACTTTATAAAGCAGAAATCAATATGAAACTATATTCTCTATATTTAGTTAATCTAGGTAGGAGAGCAGACATTTGTGTAATTTAATTATAAAACAAATGTGTGCTTCGAAGTAGCCATAAGCAACTTAGCAGGAGCTGTGAAAACCTAATTGATGATAACTTCTATTTTATCCGCGGGGGATGAAAATATAACTGTATTTGTTTTCCATCAAGCTGCTTAACAGTATAACATTAATGGAAACCACTACCTAGTCTTTCTAGGGAGCATATTCCTGAATGGCCAGGCTACTATGGCCCTGATCCAATGTTGATTAATCATAACCAAGGCACACTAACGAGAAACTGCACTTACTAGACAGTAAGTCTCATTGAACGCTGTGAGTTGGTTCCAAGTGAGTTCCACGCAAAGTAAACCCATTGAAATCAATGAACTTAAGTTTACCATGACCGCTGATTTCAATGGGTCTACTCTGACTAGAACCAGCATTTGGATATAACCCTAGGGGACTCATCTCTGAGTGAACACATTTAGGATTGTGCTGTCAGACTCTTTGAACACAACAAAACAAGTTTGTCGCAACTTAATTTGTTCCTATAGGACTTATTATGGCAAACTTCAGCTGGATTGTCAACCATTTCAGCGTCAGGGTGTCTGTCCAAAACAATTGCAGATGATTGAACTTTGTTAACATTTTTGTATGTCCATCAGCATCCCAAGGGTGTCCCAAGCACAAGACTAAAGTGGATATTTATTGAGGTATTCTGCATGTGCCAGAAAAGAAGCTAGCAGATACATGCCCAGCACTGCCTCCTCTTCTTCCTTTCCTGGCCCTTCCTCTTCTTGTTCCTAGGTTGATGAACATATACAGCTGCCTTATGCTGAGCCATACCAACCACACTGGCAGGCAGCAGCCCTCCAGTGTTTCAGAGAGGGGACTTTTTCTAGCCCTACCTGGAGATGTGGGAACCTGGAGCCTTCTGTGTAGAAAGCAGGTGTTGTACCAGTCAGCTGTGGCACTATCTCAAGCCATATAATCATAGAATTGTAGAGTTTGAAGGTGACCTCCCCCCAGGTTCATCTAGTACTAGGCCCTGCAATGCAGGAATCTCAGCTTAAGCATCCATGACAGACGGCCATCCAACTTCTGCTTTAAAATCTCCAAGGAAGGAGAATCCACCACCTCAAAGGGAGACCATTCCGCTTTATTTTCCCACTTTGTTTTCTTTTGGGGGAAAGGGATATGGAGGAGGCAGTGGTGGTTTTCCAAGTGTTCCAGCTGAATAGTCAAAAAGAAATTGCAAACCCTTGTGGTTTAAGTGGGAAGCCTGTCCTTAGTTGGCACTGGGTCCCTGATTTTGCTGTAAGCAACTGCCAATGTCAGCACTGTTTCTAATGTCTTGAAATGGAATCTGCCATTTAGCAATTGCTTCTTTACCCATAAAGAAATATTCTAGGCACAAGGAAGATTAGACATTTCGGGGGGGGGGGAGGAGAGAGAAAAAGGAAAGAAAATGTCCCTTATTCCCAAGGGAAGCTGTACAAGAGATTTAATCAACACATTTTTGTGTTTTCACAGAATTTATGAGACCCCCAGATTCACTCCTCCTCGACTGAAGCAGTGATGTGACAAACATTATAGCAAAAAAATTAATTAAAAATAAAAGCTACAATCAGCCCTTAAAATATTAACAAGAGCATTGTTTTTCCAGTTATAATTGGATGTGGATTTTGAGGTGGTGATTTTAAAAATTACTATACTATATTATATCTGATGGGAACGCTTCTAGGGTCAGTGTAAGGCAAAAACAAATTATTCCATTTCTTATTTTATGCCAGTCCGCACTGCAGCAAAAGCAATCTTTCAGTTCTTGTATGATTGCTATTGCTATTGCTATGAGTTAGGAGGGGCAGTGGTAGGCTGCATACTTGAATCCCCTTCTAATTCCTGAATCCAGCATGGATTCAATTTCTGGAATAACCAGCCTAGCTTCCTGGTGAGGTGATGACCCACTAAGTGTGGGCCATTAAGGCAACAAAGGAAGTGGCTCTGTGCCCTCAACTTGCTGGTAGCAGGACAAAGGCCAGAGTTGAGGTTATGTGAGCTAGAAGCTGGAAGCTGGCCAGCTGCAGGCTGGGCATCTGGGAGACAGAGCTATGCCTGGTTTCTGTTGGAATCCAAGGCTAAAGCCATGTGAGAAGCAAGACCCACTTGGGGTGTTAGTGCTGTGAACCCTTCCATCATAGGCTCTTGGCTGTAGATATGTGTAAATAGACCACATATAATAAAGACACTACTGTCTCCGCTGTACCTCATTGCAAAGGAAACAGACACCGTGGGTAAGGGTAAGCTCCTGCAACCCCTGAAATCTCAAACCACTCAGAGATTGGGGTGGCATGCAACATAGAGAGCACAATCAGTGTATTGTATTGCTAGGCTGTATTCACACATCCTCTTGGGCTCTCTGCCCAGGGAAAGGTTCATAGAGATATCTTCGGGCCCTCAGGGTGATTCCACTTTCCTTATCTGAAGTTTCAGCTCTCGTGTTGCTTTTTGAAGTATTTTTAGTTAGGATATTTATTTGGGTACTTAACGCCAGTTGAGCCTGGCTGAAACAGGAATCAGCCGACTGAACCATCCCAAGATGCTCATCCCAACTGAGATTCCCATGGGGTCACCCTATTAATAAACGTAAGCCTATTTAATGTGTAACTTATTGGTGTTTCCCATTAATTCTCTTGTCCCCAATCTCTTGCACCCTTAGGCTTCCTCACTATGGGCCTGGGGACAGAGCTAAAATATGAGCAGCATGTGCAGTAGTGGGGGATAGCACACTACCAAATGAGAGGTTCTTTTTATTGCGAGGATTTACATATGTGTGAGCACACATGTCCACCTTGCCAGTATGAACTTGAACTTGACGTCATCCTTCCAGGATCCTCTCCCTGCCTGTGGGGATTTTTCTTTTCATGTGAGCTTCTCTGCCTCTGTTATCATTCCACATCAAAGAGCCCACTGACTGACCTTTATATGGCTCTTTGTATCCTTTCCTGATAAGCTACAGGAAATTTGTTTTACATTGCAATTTAAGCCCCATCTCCCCCCTGAGAGGAAAGATTTGTACTGAGTGTGATTAAGTCCAAAGACAATACCTTTCATGTGTGCTAGGCATTCTGAAGCACTGCAATATTATTTAACATTTTAATGGACAATGAGTGATGAATACACAATGCATATTCTGCCCTTGATTTCCTGTATCCTGCAGACTGTGAGGCCTGTCGACTGCCGTTCATCAAAATGGTGAAATGTATGCTTTCTTTTCTTCTCGTTCAGTAGGAAATAACTGAATCACCAATGACTTTTTTTCTTGCCTTCCAGTTTGGAACGTTTTACAATACTTCCCCACAGTTTCAACTCCTATTCAAAAAAAGGGGGGGGAGCAGCAACATGACATAATGACTATTAATTTTAATACTGTGCCCCTGTGAACTAAAATGTACCATTTCCCAACCTTTGACTGCTTTATTATCTTGAAATGACAAAATTACACTTGCCAAGCCTTTCAAATGAGTGGGAATCTGGAATTAATGCTACTACAAATAAGGTAATGTGAACTCTGTAGCTTTCATGCTCCAGTTTTCATTGTAAAAGTTGTAGTCACATTGTAAAGTCTGCAAAGTAAACACCAGGATTTTTCAAAAGTTGTGGAGTAGAGTGGAATTGATATGATGCAGTTTATTGGACTCTTTTTTTTATAAGATATTTATTAAGATTTTCAATTTTTTATACAAACAAAAAACAAACAAAAAGATTAAAAAAGACATATAGTTCATAATACCAACTTTTCAATAACATATTTCTCTGACCTCCTCATACCTCCCCTTCATGTATTCCATTTCAAATTATTTGTTCAGCAAATCCTTAACTTAAAGCATTACAGCTTATAATATCGCCTTATTTTCTATCCAAACCTTTTTTTTCCATATTCCTTTATACCATTACAGCTAGAAACCACTCAATTTCAATCCAACATCATTCAACATTCCTTAATTTTACAGTATTTCTGTAAGTAGTCCTTAATTTTTTTCCAACCTTCTTCTGCCGACTCTTCTCCCTGGACACGGATTCTGCTAGTCATTTCTGCCAATCCCATACAGTCAATCAGTTTCATCTGCCATTCTTCCAGAGTGGGTAGATCTTGCGTCTTCCAATACTTTGCGATGAGTATTCTTGCTGCTGTTGTAGCATACATAAAAAAACTTCTGTCCTTCTTTGGCACCACTTGGCCCGCCATGCCCAAGAGAAAGGCCTCTGGTTTCTTCAAGAAGGTATATTTAAATACCTTTTTCAATTCATTATATATCATTTCCCAGAAAGCCTTAATCCTAGGGCACGTCCACCAAAGGTGAAAGAATGTACCTTCAGTTTCCTTACATTTCCAACATTTATTATCGGGCAAATGATAGATTTTTGCAAGCTTGACTGGGGTCATGTACCACCTATATATCATTTTCATAATATTCTCTCTTAAGGCATTACATGCCGTAAATTTAATCCCGGTGGTGATGCAGTTTATTGGACTCTTGTGTGTAAAAAGATTGGGCACAACTTAAATCTCAACATGGCCCCCATTCTTTCATGAGGGAAAATGTTCCTTGAGTTTAAAGGTTCCATACGCATGTAGAAAAGTACTTTGGTCTTGGAAGAGAATAAAGAAGCCATAATCTATCTGGATTTCTTTAAAGCTCCCTGTACACATTGAGGCCAGTACCCAACTTCCATCCCATTTCTGTTTTGCTGGAACACAAAGGTCTGTTACATCTAATTTTGTGCAGGTTTTTTTTAAAAAAGAAGACATAATAAGTATTTTCAACACTTTTCAGTGCATTTTCCTGTACAAGGAGATCTCACTTTCCGAACACCATGGATTCCCAGGAAAATGTTCGTTAGGTGAGTGTTTGCATAACAAACTGACAATTTCCATTCTTTCCTATGGGAAAATTTCTAAACCATGATTTGTCCATTCTCTCACACACTTCTCTCTAAGGTTTATTGGGAATGGCTTCAGCCAACTGGCACAAGAGAAACAAAGGAAAAACTGATTTATCTGAACTTTCCTGTTCCCTGATTTGTCCAAGCTCCATCCCTCATTCCCTCCCTACATAGTTTCTGTCCAAAAATGGCTGCCACCAACCAGTGAAACACAAACAAGTGAATTTTGAAGGAGGGTCGCTTCTCAGTTTGCGTATCGTTTCAAAAAGTGTGAATTAGGTAGGTTTCCTTTTAAATTCAAACTGAATCAGATTTCTTCCCCATCCCTCATTGCTAGTTTAGAAGAAGAGGAAGTTGTTAAAAAACAACAACAACCCAACAACCCTCACAGCACTCATGGTCTTGTATTGTTTGAGGTTTCAGTGTATGTATGTTTTGCTCAATTGGAAATAATTTAATTTATAAGATCTTTTATAGAAGTTCAGGAAATAATAGTATTGGATTCTGTATGAAACTCTGGAAGTTCTTGGACTATGGGCATATTCTCTTGGCTTTTTTGGCATTACAGTGGTACCTAAATCAGCTGCTTAAGTCATTTGCTCTCATTATTATTTTCAGCTAAGTGGCCTAAAATAAATGAACTCTTCAATTAATGCAGTTTTGTGAGTTCATTACAAATGTGAAATTAACCTATGGTCCGTGACTAAATTAGGTGGTTTTAAAAAGAGAAAAACAGAACTTATTAGATTAATTTTGTTTTCCTATAAGACACTTCATTAATATTTATAGGGAAGACTTATGCCCATATTATGATTTAAATTCCAATTTAAATTTTAGATCAGATTTTGAGTTGAATTTTAACTAGATCTGTATTGTATTGGTGATAGGATTCTGTTGATTATTAGGTTCTCACATACATCTGCCTGAGCGAGTTTAACTATTTCAGGGAAGCTTCTAGACAAAACATTTCAGGATATTAGTTTAGCATGAAGTTTTTAATGTATTTCCCCTAAGTTGGGAAGGCACCATTTGGTCTCTGCTTCAGGCAGCAAAAGATATTGGGCCAGCATTGTTCATTGATGCCTAAAGTTGAATGAGTTAGGTAGAATCAGGAAAAAATGTTTCAATCACAGCACTACTATACGCAAAGTTAAGTTTTATTGCATATGTCAAGTAAAGAGTTATTGGGTCTGTCTTCAATTGCAAAGCTAAATTATCTGTGTACAATGTGGGACTGTCGCAAAAGTTATCATCACTGTGTGAAGTACTGTCTTCTCTTCCCCTAAATGTATCGCAATACTGGGACGCGGGTAGTGCTGTGGTCTAATCCACTGAGCCCCTTGTGCTTGCTGATCGGAAGGTCGGCAGTTCGAATCCATGTGACGTGGTGAGTTCTCGTTGCTCTGTCCCAGCTCCTGCCAACCTAGCAGTTTAAAAGCATGCCAGTTCAAGTAGATAAATAGGTACCACTGCAGTGGGAAGGTAAGCAGTGTTTCTGTGTGCTCTGGCACTAGCCACGGTCCTTCGTGCGCCAGTAGCGGTTTAGTCATGCTGGCCACATGACGCAGAAAACTGTCTGTGGACAAACGCCGGCTCCCTCGGCCTGAAAGTGAGATGAGCGCCGCAACCCCATAGTCGCCTTTGACTGGACTTAACCATCCAGGGGTCCTTTACCTTTTACCTTATAGCAATACTAATCCATATAGAGAAATTGTCACAGCACAACTTAGCCTCCGTCAGCCAACAGGGGCCAAAAATGCACAGTGCAAGGATGTCACAACAAGGGTAAGTATTCCTCAGCAGCAACCCTGTGTGTGGTACGTTGTGCAGCTTCCCCACAGTTGCATAGCTCTCTTTCTGTTTGTTTTTTTTAAAGATATTTATTAGGGTTTTACAAAATGAAAAAAGAAAAAATACAAGTAAAAAACAATTCCATCTTTCCATCACATTCTTTCATTTGCTTGATTCCCGGACCTCCTCAAACCTCCCTTTTTGTATTCCAATTTAATTTGTTAGTTCAGCAAATCCTTCCCCTCTTTACTTATCCTAATCTTTAATCTTAAAATAATGTAACATTAGATTTTTGTCTATTAATAGTCTAATTTTTTCATACTCCTTATAGCATTGTAACTAAAAACCACATAACTTTTCATCCAACATCATTCTAACATTCATTAATTTTACAATATTTCCGTAAGTAGTCTTTAAATTCCTTCCAATCTTCTTCCACCGACTCTTCTCCCTGGTCTCGGATTCTGCCGGTCATTTCTGCCAATTCCATGTAGTCCATCACCTTCATCTGCCATTCTTCCAGAGTGGGTAGATCTTGAGTCTTCCAATACTTTGCAATAAGTATTCTTGCTGCTGTCGTAGCATACATAAAGAAAGTTCTATCCTTCTTTGGCACCAATTGGCTGACAATGCCCAGGAGAAAGGCCTCTGGTTTCTTCAGGAAGCATAGCTCTCTTTCTGAATGCTATTTGAATTAGTGGGACTTAGATGCAAGTGCTTCCAACAGCAAAAGTTAAGTTCCCCAGTTTTGACAAGATCCTCTTATCTGATATAGTCCTCCACTCCATATTCCATAGCATCTCAGAGGTTTGCCCAAACCTCAAGATCAGCCTGGAGAGTGGGACACAGGAGGCTCAGTGGAGGGACCAGCAACAATGGCTGCCCCAACACACTTTCTGCCAATTCAAAGCTGCCATTGAATAGAATCCATGCCTTTCAGTAGCAGAGATGACATAAAAGAAACACAGAATAAAAATATAGAGCAATATTTATTTATAAGTTTATTTATGCATCAACTTATGACAAACTGCAAATTATGTAAATAGAATCTGTAGCATTAAAATGGAATAAACAATCCTAATAACAGTTATACTAAAACACTGTTCGAATATTTAAAGCATCTCATATATAACATCTTGCTGTAGATCTTATGACGTCATTGTAAGGTAGGTCAGTGTTATTATTCAGTTATTGGAGGGGCACTGAATCTGGGTCACTTAAGGTCACCTAGAGAGTACATAGTAGTGACAAGATTTGAACCCCAGAGTTCCTGATTTGTAGCTCATTCTCTTAGCCATCACAGTATGCCAGTGCAGTGACAGAACCATCAGAATAGCACACTGCCATATCCAGGCATTCCAGTGAGATTTTTATCATGCCATACCTGTACAGAATTTCAGTTTCAAGCAGTCAATCACTTTCTATTTTCCCCACCTGTTCCTCTTCTGCTGCAGTGGAACGGTGGCCTTGCCATAGACAAAAGTGTGGGGATATTTCCCCTTAATCCCCCTCCTGTGCATATGCTCAGTTGTGTTTATATCTGCGTGCAGAGGTAGGTACTTATTAATTTGTAGATTGTTTCATCCCCCCTCATTTGTGACCATAAGTACTGGAACATAAAATATGCCTTTAGCAGTCTGGAAGTTGCCTCAAAACAATGAGAACTTGTTCTTAGCCACAGCAATCTGGCAGAGCAATGTTCTCTATAAATTGCACATTTTAATCAGAGAGGATCTCATTCAGATATTTGGAAATAATAGGAGGGAGGTACTGTTAATAGCTGCACACACCATCCACCACAGCAGATGGGTGAGACACCTGTCTTGCTGGTAGTAATGAGCTGATAGATACCTTAAACTGTCAACAAAACAATAGCATTATAAATGCATAAAGGGGGGGGGGAGAGATCGACCATAATTTTGCACTCCTTATTTCCATCCCTGTACTCATATCAGTATTTAAAGATAGGAAGAATGTTGCTTTTACTGTGCATGAAACACAACCAAAGAAAGCACTGGACATGTTGCACTACCTATGTATTTCTCCATTTTATTGGAGAAGTCTTGGTGGCAACAGCAAGGGCAGTCAAGGCTGCTACATATTGTTAGAGCAAATGGCTGACAATATCCTTCACTAGGAGGATCACTAATTAATAGTCAGTAACAGTCAGTTGATGTCTCTTCAAGGGGAGCAAGTGATGAGGGGATAGTTGGGAACACTTCTGTGGTTTTGAAAGAAAATAAATATCAATCAGAGTTTTGGAAGGTAATTACTCCCCTCCCAATAAAATGAGAAGACTGGTGGGTAGG
The DNA here is from genome assembly GCF_027172205.1 of Podarcis raffonei. Lineage (NCBI taxonomy): Eukaryota > Metazoa > Chordata > Lepidosauria > Squamata > Lacertidae > Podarcis > Podarcis raffonei. Next base: position 54,048,045 of record NC_070610.1, read on the forward strand.
TATATGCGCAGACCCTCCAAGTCCAGGGATGCCCCTGATTTAGAGAAGCCGTCCCAGTTTCTGATTTGATCCTGGAATGTCCCACTTTTCCTTCAGATGTCCCTATTTTCATTGGAAAAATGTTGGAGAGTATGGAGTTATCCGACCCCCGAACCATCTGAAGGCAATCCTGTATAGGGAAAATTTCAATGTTTTATTATGTTTTTATATATGTTGGAAGCTGCCCAGAGTGGCTGGGGCAACCCAGTAAGATGTGTGGGGTATAAATAGTAAAATTATCATTATGGAATGGGAGGTCTCTATTTTCATCAGAGAAATGTTGGAGTGTGTGTATGTGAAACAAAAGTCTGATGTAGGGGCAGATGATCTGCTATCTTGTAGGCATTTCTACCATTGTCATTCCTTTTTCCTGCCTTAGAAAGGTTTAGGTCCATTTACTGACCTACCTGCATGTTCCAGCTTTTGAAATTTTGCCACAGGGCCCTCAAAAAACGGTGAACTCACTAACAGTTCAGTAGAAATACAAATTTAAAATATGTGTAAAGTTGTCATTGTTTGAATATGATGAAAAATGATGGTTCACTGGTGTGCTGGCCAAGCATATCCATAGCCAAAAGGGCCTATGGCCATTGGTGAGAGAGAACTGGACTGGAAACAAAAAAAAGGTGAAGTAGTTATTTGGCCATGTTGACTGAGTGTCCTTAAGTACAAACTCGATAAGAGGTGTGAGTTTGCCTTTGCCGGGTAATTTCATTCATATTAGGTCTAATTTGAGACAAGCAAACTCTCATCTCCTTATCAACACAATGAAGCCTTTCTCTTTTCTGATCTTTCATATTTGTCAGAGTTGAAAATCCCTATTCACAACAATATTGTGGAGAACTGTAGAAGAGCCAATGCTATTCTCTAGCATTCTGTTCCAATGGAAATTCTGGATCACAACTAGGATTGCCCTCAGTATCACTTGATGCTCTTGTTTGGAAAAGATACTGATCCATATTCTGCAAATAAAAGAAGTATTTTGATAATACACTACACTGCACTACAATACACTGAAATGTTCAAATGGTTCTTTGGTTGTCCTTGAATCTTGCAATCCTCTCCTGCCACACCAATGTGGTGGACCACACCCTTTAAGAACTACTGAGGTAAACACTTGAAATCATTCACATTAACCAGCAGGTCTTCCCATGCACTGAAACTCTGGTTACCCATCACAGAACCTAAGTTCTATCCTCATGGAAAATGCCCTATGTTTTCCAGCTGGATACAGGTAAACGAAGCTCTTTGCAAGCCTCTTTAGTATTTTCCACATTATTTCAGCTTTAAATACAATATCCTGAATTATTCTTCCAATGCACCAGCATACTAATAGCAGAGCCTAACATGTCGTCAACATTCATCAATTTGTCCATAGATTTTCCCATTAGAAAATGACTGAGTTAGCAGTACTGCAGCAAAGTGCAAGGGGAATTATTAATCAAGCAGTTGAATGAATGTCAGGTTTAGGAACAACTCTCAAACAGTACATTTTCACCCCATACACTTTCCTCCACAAACATTTTGAATCTAACATTTCTCTCCACTGTTAGATCAGGAAAACAAATGCTGCTCACAGAGGTATGTTTTTAAAGTTAATGTATTGTTAAACCACAGTAAATTATATGGTTCATTTGCTGTCTATTTACTTGTAAAATGATCCTGGTTTTTTTATATTATATACTTATATATAAGCCTTCTTTCACATTTCAATTTCCAGCACCGTGGCATATTTTGAAGCACAATGCATGGTATAAGGTGGGACTTTTAAAATGCATTAAGCTCTTGGGAGGAGCACATCTCTCGGGGTCATGCTAAAATAAGAAGAGTTCATTGTAAGAATGCACTCGATGCACACAGTTTAGAGAATGTAAATAGCCATCACAGAGGAGGGGGGTCCAAGCACCAGAAAGACCACAGGGGAAGGATTAGACATTCTTGGTGGAGAGCGCTATTGATGGTTGCTCGCCATGATGGCTGTGCTCTGCCTCCCTGGGCACTTGTGCTTATGTCCTGCTTGCTGGTTTCCCACAGACATCTGGTTGGCCATTGTGAGATCAGGATGCTGAACTAGATTGGCCATTGGCCTAATCCAGCAGGCTCTTAGGTTCTTCTGAAAGAGAGGGCTGTTTTTAGAATGCAGGACAAAACTCACCAAAGGGAATAGGAATGTGACTAGACAGCTACTGTAAGCATAACCTTTCTTCATGTAGAGTGTCATAGTTGTCTAGTTATCTCCCATGCAGTCATAGTATCCTTTTGTAGGTAGGGTTGAGGAAGGAATTGTTTAGTGGCCCAATTCAATACTCTCAAACTTATTTGTGGATCAGAACACTACTTGTGGCTGAATTACACACTTCTCATTTTGCAATGTATTTTCAATGCAAAAGTGTGTTTATTATATCACGTAAGAGATATGTAGAAAAAAATGGATTTTCCTGGTGAACTTATTGAAAAGGGTGTGTTTTACATGAAGAATGTGCACAAAATGAAAGCAACAGGATGCAACAGCACAACATGGAATGGAACAGTATGGACCTATAACTGAGTACAAGGAACAACAAAGTGGGATGAAACCAGCCTCTCAGCCCATCCTTATTTGTAGACTTGCTTGGAGGCAGTTTTAGATTAACAGGTTATAAAGTTATGCTGAAAGAACCTGGTTTATAGCAAGAGCTCTCCAGATCCAAGAGTGCATATTCTTACGCATTCTCCAATTATATTTTGGTTCAATAACATGCTTGTTCTTAATTGGTCTCCTCATCTTTAAGAACAAAGCAAAGTAACGCTGGGGTAAAAATAGCAAATATATTTTGAAACTGAGGCCTCATCAAATCAAAATGAAATTTGCTTCCATGGACTTTAAAAACCATGGCACAAGGGACTGAAGTGAGGATCGAACCATTTTTCCCTAGCTACACTTCGCAACCATTTCTAAAGCCACAGTGACGGCTGCTCTCAGTTTCAATTCTCTGTTGGTGTTTTCTTCTAAGCTGCTTCCCGCCAAACACCTACTCAGAGAACACTTTTGATGCCTGCCACCATTATACAGATGACTCAGGGTTCCTGGACTTTTCTGCTAAGATTACATTTCTTTCTACAAGCTAGGTTCTTAAAATAAGGGGAGAACTGCACATTGATTTTGCCTGCCTCCCTCTCTTCATGGGCAGTAACAAATAGTCAACTCCTAATTTTGTTATGAACTGAAGGTTCATAAAACTCACGATTATATTGCTCTGAAAATTCACTGTAGGCCCGAGGCACTAACAGGAGAGTGTATTAGATTAGGCTTCCCTTTTGTAACTGTTCGTTTGTATTATTGCTATTGGTCACAGGGTTTTTAAGCCATCAGGCACACAAAATTCATTTTTAATTGCTTTTGTTTTGCTTTTCTGTTGTTGTTTTCTGCCCCCTTGGTGTGATGTGAATCAATTCTGCTATCATAAAGTTGGCAATCAAAGTGGGAATATCCATTATTTCAGTTTACAAAGAATCATTATTCTTCCAAGACTATGAAGCACAGTTGCTAGTAAAACAGCTTTGATTTAGAAAAGGTAAATAGTAATAAATCTTTTATATTTACACAGGTGACAGAGTATTAAAAGTAGCATTTTTGCAGTCCTGGCGGGATTATGTGGATAGAAATCTGAGCAGGATGAAACTGGTCATTTGCTTTCTTGATGCTGTTATTTATATTATATTTCCATTGTTTGTGTTGGGTGTTTTGTTTTTGTTTTTGTTAATAGTAGTCTCAGCACAGAGATACCCATTTTCAAGTGAGTGCTGTGCATAATGTAAGTACGGATAGGTCACTTAGATGAAATTTAGGTTCACAGGTCTCAGACCTTCACAAACTAAGGCTGTGTAGAAAGAGAGTTACCTCAATGGTAGGCCATCTGCTTTGCATGAGAAAGGTTCTATGTTCAGTCTCCAACATCTCCTGCTGGCTGAAAGAGCAGTCAGTCTGAAACACTGGAGAAACAATTCCAGTCAAAGTAGATAATATTGAGCTAGATGGACCAAAGGTCTGTCTCACTATAAGGCAGCTTCCCTTTTTTGGGCTCAAATTGTGTAGAAATAAATGTGTGAGTGAGGCAAGAATCACATCTTCTGGCCCTACTTCACCCAACATTAGCTGATTAGAAGATACATGTCTATGCATGTACACTCCAACACATACATGCTCTGATGATGCAATTTTTACATGCCACACCTTCAGAGCATACATGTCTCGGAGTGTATGCAGTTAGGCCCTTGTCACATCTTCCAAACAATGTGTGGAGGTGGAGAAGAGGGCAAAAGGTACAATTCTGCCCTCTCACTCTAAGCATCCATTTCAGCAGTCCGCTTAAATGGGCTATCAGCTCTGAACCAGGACTAACAGAATGCATGCTGGTTAAGTCCCAAATTGCATTCTGAATCCACCTCGAAGATTTGGTAGGAAAGAGGAAGCAAACTCAATTTTTAGTGACGTAATTGCTACAGCTTAAGATAAAAATAAAATAAAACTACAAAAATTACCCATATATACTCTGGAAGAGAATCTTGAATATGGGATTAAGCCATACTAAGCTCTTCCCCAATTTCCTGCTATAAGGAGATCTTTTTCCAGTTGGGGCATGTCAAATGGGAGATATCTGCTTCAATCAGAAACTAATTTGGGCTAGCATTTCAGCTCCGTTTAGCAGAGAGATGAGATAGCATAGGCATTTTGTAATAGGTCCCAAGGCAGGATGTGACAGTTGCTCTTGGCGAAATTGATAAAATGAAAAAAATCATTACTGATTAGTATTACTGAACGGCATGAATTATTATCACTATGGTGTAATATTAATTATTGTAAGTCAAGCTGACAGAGTGCTGTGTACTGGCTAACAAACGGATCGGTCAGTATTGGTGTAGTGGTAAGTTCTGAAATGCAGGAGCTCCTTATAACAGCCTCCATAGCCAGACTCCCAAGAAAATTCCAAGGATACAGAATGTTAATGTGTTCATCCATTTTAAAAATAGTATTTGTATACACCTACACAACAAAGAGCAGTAATGCACAGCTTAATACTCAATTCATCAGGACTTTTCAGAGGTGCTTAAAAGTATTCAATCTTTGTGAATTCCAATAAGAATGGACTGTGAAGATGTGCTTAGCTACCTATAAGCAAGGCCAGTCACAGTACTGCAACTTACTGCTGCCACCAACTCTAAGTTTCCTCTAGCTCCTGAGAACAAGGAACTCCACGAGCTGTGAGTTAATTTTCCACTTGGAAGGGGGAAATGACCAACTAAATTCCCAGTCACTCCCTACTAAGGAAATTCAGCCTGTTTCCCCTGCTTTTTCTCCCCTTGACTGAAGCATATAACATGGAAAAAAACACAATCTGGCATTCAGGGAGGAAATCCTTGGACTGTTCAGAATCTGTACAGTCAAATCCCAGGTTCCAGTATGAAGATGTTTTGTTAAGATTAGGGAGAAGTCAGACAGAACTGAATAAGGGTAAATTGCCATCCTGTATTTCTGAGATTTAAAATAAGTAGAGACATCACCTTGCCAACAAAGGTCCATATAGTTAAAGCTATGGTTTTCCCAGTAGTGATGTATGGAAGTGAGAACTGGACCATAAAGAAGGCTGATCGCCGAAGAATTGATGCTTTTGAATTATGATGCCATGGACTACAAGAAGATCAAACCTCTCCATTCTTAAGGAAATCAGCCCTGAGTGACCACTGGAAGGACAGATCCTGAAGCTGAGGCTCCAATACTTTGGTCACCTCATGAGAAGAGAAGACTCCCTGGAAAAGACCCTGATGTTGGGAAAGATGGAGGGCACAAGGAGAAGGGGACCACAGAGGACGAGATGGTTGGACAGTGTTCTCGAAGCTACCAGTATGAGTCTGACCAAGCTGTGGGAGGCAGTGGAGAACAGGAGTGCCTGGCGTGCTCTGGTCCATGGGGTGACAAAGAGTCGGACACGACTGAACGACGAAACAACAATTTCTGAGATATGCTTACGATGTAGAAAAGGTTCATTAGAAATTGGGACAGAAGGACTAGCATTATAACCAGTAAATCTAACACAATAGATTCTATGTGTGAATGCAGCCCTTATGTGAAACCTAAGATTTTTGACATGGCCCAATTTCCAACTGGCTAGCCAATGCACTTTTTAATTAGTTTTTATACATTTGTATTATTAATTGCTTTAATTATTTTTATTATGTCTTTTGGACTTTTATTTTGTAACTTTGTGTTGTGGCTTGGCCTGAGACCTATGGGTATAGGGCAGTATACAAATCTAATTAATGATGATGATAACTTTACTGAAGGTACCCATTGCATATTAGATACCTTCTCTATTTTATTTATGGTACCTGCTAAAAACATTCCTCTTTCCACAAGCTTTCTAAGATAGGCATTGTGGTTGGTACCTGTTTTAGATTTGAATTGATTTTATAGATGTGCTGTTGATGTTTTAAACTGTTTTTATATTTTTAATTGTGGGTTGTTTTTTTCAAAAAATGTTTTTATAGTTGAAATTGTTTTAAGTTTTTTTTAAAAAAAACCTATGTGACTGTGTTTACATATGTGATTCATAAATTAATTGAATGACTAATATGTTATACTTACATATAGTTGTTGTTCTTCTCTTTGCAGCTCTGAAGGACTACATTTCCTTTTAAAGAAAAGAAAAAAGTAGGCTATTCTTGTCCTTGGCTTCTTGCCTGGGACTTTGGTTTTGAAAAATGATTAAAATAAAATTGTTTCTCCATGGATATATTTTGGAAAAATGATACACTTTATCTTGCCTTGTCTTCTCATGTCGTTATATAACATTGCTACTTGTAAATGTTCTTCTCTTTTGGGAGGAGGAAAAAAGCATAGAAACTATATGTGTGTCTGTTGGAATGGAGGAGGCTACTGCTTTTTGGCCTGAGTAAAAACAAGAGGAATTTCTAAATATTCTTGGATGGTTATTATTCTAATGTATTCATCTAATCCCAGCCACATTTTCAAGGTGTTTGCATCTTATTAGTAATTCCCTCACTTCTCCCTTGCATCTCAAAGTGCCTTTCATGATAAGTTACATGAACATCTCATAACTTTGCTCAGCTTATTTATTCCACCCCACCGTCCTTAATGAATGGTGTTGATCAAAGAATGGGCACCGAGACAGGAGGAATGAGGAAACAAGTAGAAAGAAACAGAAATGGGAACATTTCAAGAGCCACCTTGTCATAGTGGTTGGTTAGAATGTTGGACTATGCCATGGCAGACCAAGGCTCAAATCCCTACTCAGCCATGAAGCTGAGTGACCTTCAGCCCTTCAAAGTCTCTCAGCTTAACCTACCCCACAACGTTGATTGGGGGAAAGAACGAACGACCCATATATGCTACCTTGAGCTCCTTCGAGAAAAGGTGGAACATTAAAAAAAACCACACAAATAAATTTAGCGTCTAATATCTGTGAGATGTATGACTTTGATACAGTCAACCACTTCAAATTTGCTTTTTTGGGTGGCATATCTGTGACAAATTGTGTGTGCATTAAAGACATGAAGCAGTGGAAAATTTCAAAGATATCAATGCCATTTGTGGGAACAAGAGAAAATTCTAAACTCTGGAGAAATTTGGGTGAATCTACGTAAGATTAGTATCGCTTCAGATTTTATCTTCAAGCAAACACAAATATATCATATTGGGGCGATATGAGGGATTTTGATGGAATTCAGCTGATTTTGACAAGATGAGTGAAGCTGAGAGGCTCTTTATCTTCTTTATAATACAGTATTGTGTTTCTGACTGAAGGCCTGACAGTTGGAAGTACCGTAATTTAAGGATTAATTTCCACTATGGTATAACTAAACATTTGGCACTAAAGTAGCAGACATTGTGTCTAATAATGTTCATATACTGCATTTAACCAAGTTTCTTACAAAGGCAGTGCATATGGTCCTCTCCACTATAGTCACCACCACTATTTTATCCTTGTAACAACCCTGTGAGATAGAAAGACAGTAACAGACAGTGGACTTCATGTCTGAGTGCGGATTTCAATCCAGCACTCTGAGAGGGTCAGGAACCTATGGCCCTCCAGATACTGATGGCCTACAACTCCTACCACCTCTAGCTATTGAACATGTTGGCCAATGCTGATGCAAGTAGGGAGTCCAACAACCTCTGCAGGGCCATGGGTTCCCAATCTTTACTCTAACCACTCCACCATATTCCACACATTATGCAACTACATGTATGAACAACGCTAACCTTTGCATATTTACTCTCTGATTTCAATAGAACTTATTCCTTGGTAGGTTTGCATAGGATTGCAGCTTAAGGTAACAAGAATGGTAGATACAGCTCCAGGCAAGCGGCCAAGAACAATTACTTTAATTAATAAATAAAGCAAGAGAACTAATCTAAGCTTTAAATGGGCCTCACAACTGAAGACCCGGTTCAGAAAGTCAAAAGCATTTCTCTTTCCTTGGTCAGCTAACTTGAATGCTGAAAGGAATTGTGCTGAATCAGGGTGCTGAGCTATTTGCTCGGGAAAGCACTCTAGGGGTTAAATACATATAACAGGAACCTTCTGATTAGATGTGGGAAAATGAAATCCCTGTGCAGAGCTTGATAATTTTAATTATGAGGAGCTAGATTCAAAGGCCATAAGTAGCTTCTGGATTATTTCCTGCTGTTCTTGTTGTTGCAGTAGCCAGGGGATTGTGGAAATGTTGCTATTTTTCAATTCTGCTAATTTATTTGTAATTAAATTAACTGCTTCAAGCTGGTTGCCTCCTCCGACGCAGAATGCACAAAGTGAGATAAATATGCAAACAGATCACTACGGAAACCTGCCACGGCAGGGGAACAGTGCATCGGTGTATAATAGAGCCCTCATTATACTAATGTCAATTGAGAGCACGTGCAGAACAGTGGTTAGGATTCTAAGCTATGAGCTGGAAGCCCCTGGGTCAGGTTTTAGCTTTGCAGTGAACTCACAAGGAAAAGCCCTAAGCATGTCACTATGTTTCGGTAATCCATCTTCAGTGTGAGGATAATAATATAGAACTGCCTACAGGGTAGATGTAAGCATTACTGAAATAGTGTTATACCTTAGGTCTGAATAAATGAGCATGGAAGTCTCTTCCTTAAAAGTACCCAGAACAACCATAGTGAATATGAATACTATCTCAGTTTCTTCAATGTGGAACCAGGGTTCTAGTGTGCACATGGAGCCCCAAACACACACAGATTCTTTTCTTCAAAATAAGGAATGCTGTGTGAATGGAACTCTGTTCCCACAGGATCCCTGGCTTTGTAAATCACTTTTAGCAACTGGATCATTTCCAGTCATAGTACACAATGAGAATCCTCAATGTATGTGGACCTCTGTGTTTGCTTTAGAGAACTTGCAGAGCTTTGGCATATGCTGAGAGTGTTCAGTTCTCAATTTAGATAAGAGGCTGGGAAACAAAGATTTGACCATATGTTTAAATTTTCAAGGAGTATTGACTCTACTCATACAAAGTTTGGGTTTTGCATTCGACCCATGCTGTTCTTCAAAGAATGTAAACCTCATGCATTGATGACACTTGATCAGGACAGACCATTTTACATTCTGGTGATTTATTTAAAAAACATGTTTCTTTTTTTAATCTGAAAAGCAATTGACTGCTGCCTTTTATGGCAAGAAGAAGGGTGAAAGAATTTACTATGCAGCTGATTTTATTTTCTCTTACTAATTCATTGGAACATGTACTGTACTGAAGAGAAGCAGCCACAAGTCCAAGTAGATTTCATTACTCGTCCCCAACACAAAAATAAGTTATAGCTTCTGACCTTTGATGCATAAAAGTATCTTATCTTCGTTCCTTCCATCAAATCATGGGTAGAAAGTGCCAGTGAGCCCTCCTCTAGCTCTTTAACATTCCATAAAATAAAATAAAAACAAAACACCCTGGGCTTATATGACTGCACTCTGCTTCCAGCGATCAGACATATGGGCATGAATCTACTATTATATCCACTTGGCCAGTAGATGCCAGAGACACCATTATAGCTGCCAATAAGGAATAAGCTCTCCTTTTGTGCTTATGGTGAGAAAGTAAACTTGATCTCTAGAAGTGAAATGAAAGCAACTGCATAGGACTGGGGCTGATGGAGATAGATTACAAAATTTCACACCACCTCCCTGGAGTAATTTTTTGTTTTGTTTTAATTTTTGTAATAGTTGTATTTATGATGCTGTACAAGCACCCTGGACTCCTTTGGGAGGAAGGCTGGGCTAGAAATAGGAAGAATAAATAAATAAACACAACACAAACCATACAATCAAATGGAATGTACAAGATGAATAAATCAATGTCACTGGTGTCTTCAGCTGGTCCTAATGCCAGAAATACCAGCTGTTACTATGGTGTATAGTTCTTGGAATTAAGATCTCTCGGTCAAAAAGTGTATTGTGAATTTTCCAATGCTTTTTGAGAAGTCATCTTTAAGATCTCCTTTGTGCTGTCACCAGTGTGCACAGCTGTGTGCCTTACCTGGACGAGCACATGAGTTTCTTTTTTACAACCTTTCAGTGCTTGGTGATGGTTATATTGGAAGCAGTCAACGCCTGGTTGGGAAAAAACCCAGCAGGAATCCATCTGCATTCAAGCAACATATCATTGTTGGACCACATTCTCATCTGTGTAAATCAACATAGCTCTGTTGACTTCAATGGATCTATGCCCATCGCAACAAGCTGAAGATCTAGCCCAATTTGTTCCCTTGGCACAACATGTTTGCTATACTATTTAGATAGAATGAAATATTCTGTTTTGCGCAGCCAAACTAAATCCAGAAGCTATGGCATGAGTTATGACATAATGAGTCATAAAGTGGTGGAGAGAATGAGCAAAGCAAAGGGATGTGCCATCTGTTCTGCAGAATGAATTGGCTACGGAGTACACTACTACGTTTTCTTTTCCCAGTGGAGTACCTAGAGCACCTGCACCGGAACCTCAGTAATCTATCTGTTTCATCCTGTTCTTCATATATATGTATCTTTTTCTCAGCCAACCATAATTCAGAAAGTTAAGTTGGATATGATATCCAATAGGTACTTAGTGAAGCCAGAGACATCATTACTGAGTACGAATTCTGTAAGATTGCTAGCCTTTCCTTTTTTCAGAAATCATTTCTGACTGGCGACATAGTGAAACTCAGGTTGAATTCGTTTTTATTGCCCCACTGATTATGGTGGAGGGGTAAGTAACATATCGCAAACTGTTTGCATCCGGTCATAGTAACCTATCCCTTCTTCTGGAAGACCAAATAGATGGTACTCTGCAAGCCAATGGGCTAGATGGAGACCCATGTTGTGATAGAACACTGATATTGCCCAGCCTTTTTAATTTTAAGGCTGAACCACATATCCAGGAAAGCACATATTGATAGCTTGGCTTTTTTTTAAAAAAAAAAAATCATTTATTCACCACCCTTGAAAATTTCCAGGTGGTTTAAAACAATTGCCATAAGAACAATACAATAGAACTAGAAGTATACAAAATCTACAGCACCAAACTATATGTTAACAGCTCTCTTGGGATTGTACCATTTCAGAGCACAGGTAAGGAGATCACGCATTTGGGGATCCATTCTTGGCAGTGTAAAAAAACAAAAACACTTCCCCACATATAGAGAGCTAGCATGCTGTCAAGAAGGCTAGCGGTTTTCCATTGCATGCTAAGTATTTTATTATATAGGGTAGCATGCAGATATCATTCCAAAGTCATTCCAAAGTCTTGTAGATGTGATTTGCTGAAGGGTTGTATGAGTCATTTCCCCCAAACAAACTGCAGTCTGGCTATTTTTCAAAAGCAAAACACAGGGCCAATCTAGATTCATTTATTGAATGAATGACATAGTTGTTTTGGGGCTCAAAGGGTATAACAAGCGGGTATCTTACATTAAGTACTTCTTGTGACTCTTATACATTTTGCACCCAATCAACATAAATCTATTTTATAGAATTAGGCAGTTTTATCATTCTTTCTGTTTTTAGTAAACATTTTATCTGTTTTATACACCCTAATTAGTAAGGATTTGTATTTTGTATTGTTCCTGTAATCATGTCCTATAACATCTCTTGAAGCAAATGTTTGTTATATGCACATGTATATCTGTCTGTCTGTCTGTCTGTCTGTCTGTCTGTCTGTCTATCTCAAAGGAGCACTTCACACCAGAAGATGGCACCAAAAAACATCACTTCAAAATTTCCTGTTGTAGTCTGGCAAAGGTTTAAAATTATATCATTCTTATGTGATGAGATAGGCCAACTGAATCTCCCATCACTATTCTCAAGAGTATACCCATTTGTTTGCCACCCTGGACTCCTTTGGAAGGAAGGATATTATTACAGTAAATGTGGAAAAACAGATGTACATATGAAACTGTATCAAAGCAATACATTTTGGCTCATCTGGAACTGAAAGAATAGAGTGGTTGTCAAGCACCTGATAGATGGTCAACCTTAGGTGGTTGCTGGACTGCATTTAGCAAGGTAGGTCACTATTTCTGCCGTAGGCTGAGAAGCCAATTCCATCTCACTTTGGTGTTAATGGCACTCAACCATAGGTCCATTCTGTGCTAGATGTGTAGGATGTTGACATGTGTTTCAATATGGATTTTGATTATTGATTTAAATTATTTTTAATGCTTTAAATAGCTGTTTTTAGCTTTTTTAACTGATAATTTTATTGTTTTATTTCTTTTTGTCATGAGAATCCATTCAAGCAGTTTGTTTCCCAGGTAGGGATACTTAATAAAAGACTGGACCAAGAAATATAAAGCAAAGCAGTCAGTAGGCACGCTACTTTATTTTCTACTGTGCAGTAGGACAGAGCAAGTTTGAAAAGAACTGCCCTGGGCAAAGGGTCTCCACAACTTCTATACATCTTTATAATAAATCAAAATAAGGCACATACACACATTGGTTCTCTTTGTATTTGTCATGTGGCACAAAGTCCAAGCTAACAACCTTTGTTCAACTTCAAGGTGTGTCTACAACCAAGCAGTTTATAAAAGCAGCTTATAAATTGTGTGAAATAAAATAATAAACATTTGAAGGGCACCAGATTAGCAAAGGCTGCTTTATAAAGGGACAGACCCAGCTGTGGAGGAGCAAGATGCCTTTGCTAACTCTCTAATGGCCTTCTGGCTTCCTTTTTAGAAAGATTTTTGGTTAAATGTTTTAAATTGGATGGAAACTCATTTTATGTGTTTTATTCAATGGTCTTTGACTATTGTATTAATCAAAATTTCTGCAGTTTTTTTATGACCCTGTTTAAACTTGTTGTTGTTGGCAGCTTTGAAGTCTTCTGGGGCACAGTAATGTTTTAAATTTTAAAAATGTTATTATCAAAGGCAAGGTCAAGATTCAGCATGAAGGAATCTCATTAACTTCAATGAGGAAGTCAAATGTATCTTTAAATCTTTTCTACTGAATTCGATGGGATTTAAATGTGTTCAACGTTGCCAGTACCATACCCAAAACTAAAATCATAAAAAGAAGAATATATCTGTGTTGATTTTGCTGCAATACAATTTGACCTCACTAGGAAAGTTTACAATAAACTGACAATATATGTCATGTCACTGAAACTTTGCTAAGAACAAGTATTCAGCTTAAACTGGGCTAGAGGAGATCATGGTGGACATATGGACATCACTTTGCCAACACAAATCTGATAGAAAATTGCTTGTCAGAGAGAGATGACAATGATAGCAGCCAAAGGATTAAGCAGAGTCACCCATAAAAGGTAGAATTTATTAAAAGACTGAGCTGATGCTTCCAGCTGGTTATCAAAACAGAAAATCCCCAGTCTTTCAAGGTTCCTGAACAGCATCACAATCAGTAGATTTAATTAAAGGCATCATACCAGAATTGGCCATGATCTTGTTCAGGATTAATGACAATAAGCCAAACTACTTCAAAGCTTCTGGCAATATCTGGCAAAATAAGTTAGGGCTGAAAGTATTTAACAGGAGGTTGCTGAGGTAAGTCCTTCAGTTTTTATTTTGTATCCTTAATTCCCATTCTTTTGAAAATTCTTCTTTCTAGGAACAGTTTTTTATGGGTGCTCTGCTGTTCTTCCATCCAGGTGGTGATCTATAGTTTACTCTTCAAAGAGCTTCAGTTCCCAGCACCCTTAACAAAGTAAAGCTCCCAGGATACCTTGGGGAGAGAGAAATGAGCTTTCAATGTATGGTATGTATGCACCCATAATGTAAAAGGAAAGAAAGGACTCTCACAAAACTCATCCACCTCAAATGTAAGGTCAGTGATGGTGGGGACCCACAAGAATTTCTCAGAAATTTAATCTCTCTTTCAAGAATTCTCAAACACAATTCTTTTCTCATTAACAGTGTGTGGTTGGGAAAAAATGCTGAAAGGAATTTTGGCACCGCATTACTTGTCTACAATACCTCACTTCACACAAAATGTGTGTGGGGTGTTTTTTGTTTTTTTAATAAAAAGTCTAATTGATTTACATTTTGTGCACTATCCATCAAATATGCTCTTTCCTGTCAAGAAATAAACAGTTGTTGTTTTTCTGCCTTGCTACTCAAGTATGGGGAGAAGGAGACAGTCTAATTTGCAAATGAGAAAAAGTAAAAATTATATTTGCAAGGACGTTTAGATACCTTATTGATAGTCAACTTCAAAACATTTAAAGTAAATAAGATAAAGGCTTTGTTGAAAAGTCACAAAACAAACCTGACAAATATTTTTCATGGTTTCTTCTAAGGCACGTTTCTTTCCCATAAAATGCATATAAATCTGAGGTGCAACATTTGTAGCTAGAATAAGTGAGGGCTGGATCTACTGTCACTTTTTGGCACACTTGTTGTTTGGCTGGAAACCATTGTTCAGTAATGGATCCAGGTTTTGGCAGGCCCTTGGGCCAGTCTCAAGTGCCAGTCTGAACTGGCATCTGCCTGCACCCCATCAGGGAGACACTGACAAGAGCTCTCTTGATCTGCAATAAATGCATAAACTCTCTGAGGGAGGGTCTATGAAGCCAAGGGCCCCCCAAAAAGCCTTGAGGCAACCCTGACAAGATCCCCTTAGTGGTGCCCCTGAGACACTTCCTCTTCCCTCCTGTTGCTGCTGTCTATTCATTTTCCCTCTCTGGGCCCAATTTATACAACCACCCAGAGGGAAAGCATGTAGCACGTGAAATTCTCTCCTTCCTCTACATATGGTTTGCATGCTCAAAAAAAGCAAATAAACAGGCTGTGGCAGTAAGGAGCAGGGAGGACAGGGACAGAAGACTCCAAGGGTTGACAGTGCTCGCCTGTAGGAGTGTGGGCCTTGGGGGTGTCCCACAATGCCTACCCTGATTCCTGCTATCATGAGGGAGCCAGCAAGAAGTGGGGAAGCTACAGTTTGTGGCATCCTGAACCATTTCTTGACTTGCTAGTGGTGTGTGGAGTTCTGGAATGGAATAGAAAGGATTATGTGGCATTGAGTTTCTGCTAAGGAGTCACCATCTGTTCCCACCATCTGAAATCATTTTATTATGTTGTCTTCAGAAGACCAGTAAGAAAGGAGATGATTTTGAAATCCTCATAGCTACCCAGTTACCTCATGTGATCTCATCATGAGAGAAAGCAAAGCGTGAAAAGTATGTGGTGAAATCCTGCTGGAATTTGAGACTCAAGCTGAAATGTAAGCCTGTACAACACAAGGCCCACAAAACAGGTACAAAACCTGTATGTACAATGAATATTATCCACCACAGTGCTAAATTTTGCCATTTTTTCTGCTTCTCACAAGCATAACAGTAACCACTCTATATAATAACCCCCCCCAAAAGGGTTAAATTAAATTGCCATCAATCAGATATATAAGACACTGGAAAGAGCAACTGATGTTTGTCCCCAGAACAATAATATAATCTGTTAGCATGGATTAGGGGAAGGAGGATGCTTCATAATGAAAATAACAATAAATAAATGATTCGTTTTGTATTATCCATGTGGTGTCCTAATTAAATTTCCCCTCTGTATCAGTGCACTCCAGTGACATAAAATAGGTTGACCTTGTCCCTTTCCTCCTTTGAAACAACAACAACAATGTGATTTGTAATTGCAGATGATGTTTTCACCTTCAGCAGCAGGTTTTCTATTTTTAATGAAGTTCAGGTTCTGAGCCCTGTTAAAAACAGCAGCTCCATTTTCCTCTTGGAAAGGCGAATTGGTTGAGATGCACTGCCTTGTCTAGAATCTCGTGCAGCCCAATCCCAAGTATGTTTAATAGGAAGGAAGCCTCAGTGAGAGTTCAAAGGGACTAACTCTCCCAAGAAGGTGCACTCAGAATGGCAGCATTAGTGAAAATGCTACAACTGTACCTTCCTTGCTAGGAAGGCTTACATCTCTTCTAACTGTCATCCTTCCAAGGACCTAGCCTCATCAATCAAAGAGTGCCCCTCCATCATTTTAACCTTTGTAGGATAGTTTTACAAGCCTTGATACAGCAGAAATCATTTCCAGGAAGGGTAGAGTCCTGTTAGTCTGTTAGGCAAAAAAACATCTAACAAATTTATTGTGACATCAGTGTTCATGTACTATACTAGTATTATCCTCAGATTTTTTTTTTAAATGTTACATTTATATCCTGCCTTCCTGCAATCTCCTAGCTTTCCAACATTAATTGGCCACATAGTAGGAGAGGAAACCAGAATCTTGATTAAGGCATAAACAAACAGAACCACATTTTCAGATAGATTATGGGAGCAGGGGAGAATTGATTCACACTGCTTTGTGGGTGGGGGGTGCTACTGTGGTTCTTGCAATGTGAGACAGGTGGCACTAGCACAATGGGCTCACTTGTTCTTAGTCTCAGGGTCAAACTAAAACATGCTTAATGGTAACCCTACTGCCCTTTCCATGAAAAAAAAAGTTCATCTTCTTGCTATGAACAAAGCCTGTAAATAAGACAAAACATACTGTTTATTTCTCCTTATATTATATACAGTTATTGTTCAGTTTACCCAGTAAAATACTGTCAGGTTTATTTTCTGTCTGGACTCCATCCCTCAAAATGCATGTACAAGCTTCAGGAAACAGAAACGGATTTTGTAGAAACCTTGGACTCGGCTAGATTGGTAAAGAAAAAATGTTGTGTGTGCAATATAACACTGCCACACCAGATGGCGTTGTGAAGTCTCGTCTTTCCCAACCGGATTTCAACGTGTTTAATTGAAACGCTTCTTTGATGTGTCTAGATGCAGCCTTTGTCAGGGAGAGAGAAACATTGAATTCCCCTCCTCATTCCCGTTTTCTGAAGGCGCAACTCTGTGCAAGTATAACTGTGTGGCTTTCGTTTGACACAAACATATAGTCCAGCCTTCCACAATCTGGCATCCTCCAGATGTTTTGACTGTAAGCCCCATCAGTCCTAGACAGCTTATGGGAGTTGTAATTCAATACATTTGGGGGTAGCAGGTTGGGACATGCTGACTTTGGCCATTGTTCAGCCATATTATTGTGGCATCTGTATAAATATTTGCCAGAGCGAAAAGAGGTGGTTGAAAGCATTCATATATAATTTACATTTTAAAACATGAGTCTTTGATTATTTTCCAATGTTGAGATTATTTTCATAAGCAAGATATAGTCTGTTCAAAATGCTCCCTTTCAAAGCAATGAGGCTAAAATAGACTTTGTTTACACACACATCTCTTTAGGATACATGTGATGGCTTCTCATTATTTATTCCACCTTTAGCATTTCTTTCCCTTGTCAGTGCTACCGCGGAATTGGTAATGCAGCAATCTCAATAATTAATGCCTTGTTGACTTGATGAGGGTTTCAAATGTTGCCTCTCGCACAACAATGCCAAAACTTCACAGCAGAAACTGAACAGTTAACACTATTTCTTCCATCCTAGGCAACTTAAATTCACAGGCAAGCTGATGAAAGTCTATGATGCTCTTGAGAGTATTGCAGTGGTATCAGCAGTGGCGTAGCCTGGGGGGTGCAGGGGGGCTGGCCACACCTGGCGCAACATCTGGGGGGGTGCACTCGCACTCGCAGCTCTCTGCCCCTACCTGGCTCACTCAGGGTTAGGGGGCACAAATTACTTGCCTTGCCCCGGGTGCTGACAACCCACGCTACGCCACTGGGTATCAGTGCCAGAAAATGTGAGCCCCAACCATTTTAAACCCACAGACGGACATTTGACCTGGAACGTAACATACTTCCTCAAGCTAGAAGTGTGTCTGTGAGTCACTGTTTGGGGCTTACAAAAATAAAAAAGCAAGAAGGCTGACAAATATTTCCTGTTTCTGCTCCTCATTGCTGAGAAGCAGTCATGAAAGTTTCCAACAGCTCCATGGGTCACACTCACTGCTTAGGCCTGAACAAGATGAAGATCTCCACTTTGTTGTACAGTGGTACCTCGGGTTACAGACACTTCAGGTTACAGACTCCGCTAACCCAGAAATAGTACCTCGGGTTAAGAACTTTACTTCAGGATGAGAACAGAAATCGCATAGCGGTGGCACGGTGGCAGCGGGAGGCCCCATTAGCTAAAGTGGTACCTCAGGTTAATAACAGTTTCAGGTTAAGAACAGACCTCCAGAACCAATTAAGTTCTTAACTCGAGGTGCCACTGTAGTGGCAATAGCTCATTATACCCAATGATCCTAGCTCTCTTCCATCCCCATTTGAATCTTTTGCCTGCTGGCCTTTCCTCTTGACTTATCTGAAAGTGATCATTTTGAGTTCTGATCTTAACCCTCTAAGACTCACCCCAGAGCAGATACATCTTTGGACTGATAGCCTGACTTCTGGTCCTCCTGAACCATTTTTCTGAACTTTGTGATCCTGAAGAGGAGTTTTCTGGGAGGTAAGGCTGGTACCTTTAATTGGACAAACTTCTGTGAATTGTGGAGACTATTTTCCCCCCTATTCCGACTCTACAGGTGAAGAGAGGTGAAGCAGAGCCTGAGGTTTAATTGGCAGAGGGGATTATGCAGTCATGTCAGATTGACAGATTCATTCGTAATGGGACTGGGCAGGTCTGGCAGCTAGTCTGATGACAACCATGTGTATATTGTTCTAATTCAAACTGAACTCAAACAACCCCTCCCCCCCCCATTTTTGTGCCTGTGTAAAATAGCAAAACAACCTGAATGAAAACTGAAAGCATTTATCTGTTTCTTTTGTCAAAGTTCTGCATATGAATAGCTGTTCACAGTATGGTCGACCCTATCCTTAGGCAGAATGAAGCAACTACTTCAGGTGACAGATGTTTGGGACTCAGCTATACAGCTGCAAATAAAATGTTTGGAATGTATTGTAAAGTACTGCCTAAAGTACTTGGCATCCTGACCTGCCAAGCCATTCCATTTGTTGGAGGACAGAACTATGTGTGTCCTGTGGCCTGTCTTGCACCTCTGATTAGTATCAGTTGGGTTTTATACCAGAATTAGACCCCCTGGTATGATGGTTTTGTTTTTTAAAAATCCAGCTACATTAACTGAAATGGAACAAAAACCAGTATCCGTAAACTTGCGGTCTGAAAAATAAGTGAAGCTTTCTTATATTTAACATTTTTAGACACCTTTACTCCTCAAATGAATATACATTACTTAATCCAACAGACTATGATACATATGTTTGCTGTACACACACACACATGTATGAAATATGACTTTGGAATGTCATAGTTAAAACACTTTCTGTTTGGTATGTTTTCTTCATATAATCAAGCTTGATAATTGTCTAAGACAAGAATTAGATTCCTTTTTAAAGGTAAAGGTAAAGGACCCCTGACAGTTAAGTCCAGTCACAAACGACTCTGGGGTTGTGGCACTCATCTCACTTTACTGGCCAAGGGAGCCAACGTTAGTCTGCAGACAGTTTTTCCGGGTCATGTGGCCAGCATGACTAAGACGCTTCTGGCGAAACCAGAGCAGTGCACGGAAACGCCGTTTACCTTCCCGCCAGAGCAGTACCTATTTATCTACTTGCACTTTGACGTGCTTTCTGCCAACTGCTAGGTTGGCAGGAACTGGAACCGAGCAACAGGAACTCACCCTGTCAAGTAGATTCGAACCGCCAACCTTCCAATCAGTAAGGAGAGATCAAATCAAGTAGAATTTAATTTAACTTCTGTGGCTGGTAAATAAGTTTATCACAGCACTTGCTGGGCTAAATTTTTGTATCTGATTTAATACAGTTTTGTAGAGCTACAAGCTACTTCTGAGTCACTTTGATGGAAAAAAACCAGAATTTAAAATGCTTTTAAAATTGGGAATTTGCTAGAACAGAAACACAACCGACCCCAAATTCTCTGTACAAGGCATCAGCTGAAATGGGCTGGGGAGTGTGGTAACTTTTGTATAAGTCATATCATTTCCAATTGCAGAAGAAGATCTTGAAGAATTTCACACAAGGGTTAACTTCCTATCCCTCTTTGTTTCATCCAGCCTATAGGGGCACACTTTGGAAACTGAGAAAATTCTATCTACGTGCATTTCAAACTACATTACAGTGGTACCTCAGGTTAAGAACTTAATTCATTCTGGAGGTCCATTCTTAACCTGAAACTGTTCTTAACCTGAGTTACCACTTTAGCTAATGGGGCCTCCCACAGCTGCTGCACTGCCACCATGCAATTTCTGTTCTCATCCTGAAGTAAAGTTTTTAACCTGAGGTACTATTTCTGGACAGCACCTTAAAAAGCAGAGACATCACCTTGCCAACAAAGGTCCGTATAGTTAAAGCTATGGTTTTCCCAGTAGTGATGTATGGAAGTGAGAGCTGGACCATAAAGAAGGCTGATCACCAAAGAATTGATGCTTTTGAGTTATGGTATTGGAGGAGACTCTTGAGAGTCCCATGGACTGCAAGAAGATCAAACCCATCCATTCTTAAGGAAATCAGGCCTGAGTGCTCACTGTAAGGACAAATCGTGAAGCTGAGGCTCCAATACTTTGGCCACCTCATGAGAAGAGAAGACTCCCTGGAAAAGACCCTGATGTTGGGAAAGATTGAGGGCAAAAGGAGAAGGGGACGACAGAGGACGAGTTGGTTGGACAGTGTTCTCGAAGCTACCAGCATGAGTTTGACGAAATTGCGGGAGGCAGTGGAAGACAGGAGTGCCTGGCGTGCTCTGGTCCATGGGGTGACGAAGAGGTGGACATGACTAAATGACTAAACAACAACAACTATTTCTGGGTTAGCAGAGTCTGTAACCTGAAGCGTCTGTAACTTGAAGCGTCTGTAAGGCCTGTAACCCGAGGTACCACTGTACTAACTATTAGGTGTATACAGATCTGTGTAATATTAACCTTGAATAAAGTTGCTTAAATCTTAATGTAACTGTGGGAAAAGAGCTACTGTACTTGAGTAAGTTATACACCACCATGAGCTCAATCATTTGTCATGAATTCTGAGTAGCAATGCCACATAGGAATTTAAGTGGGACCCATTCCTGCTGTCCTGTTTGTCGACCAAAAGAACTGCAATGTGGCTGCAAACCCACACACAGATTGGAGAGCTTTTCCACCATGTAAGAAGCAACGATTGTAGATAATGTAATTCAGTCCTTGAATTAAATTACATATATTTGTTAAATTGAGGTGAGCACGAAATCCATCCTTTCTGTGAAATTTTCAGTCTCAATCTGTTATTCTGCACTTCCCTTTCAACACATAATATACTGCTGAGATTATGACAGTTTAAATGAATTTAGTTAATGGATGCAGTGCTTTCCCCAATGCTTACTCTAGAGTAGTGGATTAGATTTCATACTCTGAACAGCCACAGAACAAATTCTGCTAATTAGCAGTAAACTAAACTTTGTAGAAAAGTGCTCCTGATTAGATTTCCTTGCAAAAGGGGTGGCAGCCTTTTCTGGCTTGTGGGTGATATCCAGTCTTCTCCAACACTCTGGGGGCCATGTGCTAGTGCTGTGTGCAGTGAAATGTACCCCAGAATAGACAAACAATGCCTTATATAGTAAATCATCAACAGTGAAACTAGGATTGAAGTACTAGAAAGGTCTGCATCAGTGAGTTTGGTAGAAGTGTTGCATAGTCACTTTCAGACAACAGAAGATTTGATGTTAATCTACTGTAGTCTCTGACATTCATTAAATAGAATGTGTCTAGAATTGGGTGCTCCCACCTCTCTCTCACACACACTCTTGCATATGCAAATATATAGGCAGAAACACACATAGGCACAGGGCAGGTCAGCAGAGGAAGAGCAATTATTGGCTCCTCTCTGCTCATAATTTGGTTGATCCAGGATGATGGGGACATTTGCATTCTCTATCAAAGTCTGGGCTCCACCCACCCCAGCACTGTGTCTACATGAATTTATTTTCTTTATGCTACTATTGATAAAATTGGTGGAGTCCTGCGAGAGTTGAGCAAAAATTGCTTGGGGACTGAATCACACCTATGAAGTGGAGTTAAGCCACCCCAGCCTTAAAAGTTTCAGCCTGTGGGTACAGGAAGGCTCCAAAAACAATACAATACAATGTGCCTGTTCAATTCTGGTTGTGTCTAGTATGGTTAGCTGCAAAGTTCATGGTAGTATGCTGTATGACTTCATGGCCCAGATATAGGTCAAGTTTCTGGGGACAGGGTGCTACATTTGTGATGACGATCAGACCATCCCCATTTTTGTTCCTCTATGTGACTCCACCAGATAACAGGACCGGTGGAAAGGTCCTGCTCCTCCTCATGCAAACAACAGCATCTCAGACTCCAGACAGGCCTTGTGTGGCCTGTAGTCAACGGGGCAACCTGAGAGTCTCCCTCAGTTGCAATATCCCCACCCGCCATTCCATGATAAACTTCAAACCCAGTCTCCCAAATCCATTGTGAAATTCTATCTTATATATTTAGAGAAATGTGTCGTTTGAGAAATGACAGTTTTGTGTTTGCAGGAGCCGCAATTTACAGCATTCCAATGACCTAGCATGGGTTTTGGTTCCATTAAAGTATTGCAGACAGAGACAATGAACACTTTATGCCTTAAAGTGCCTGATGTTGTTCCAATGACTTATGTATGCCGGTTGACATCAAAATCATTGCAATGTCAATTGCAATATTTCACCCATCTCTGTGTTATGATGTTATAGTAATTGCAATGCCTGATACACTTCAATGTTTTGACAATAATTTCCATTCCTGCATATCTGTCTGTTAGGCGGTTAATTGCAGAGGCTTAGACACTACCATTGACACAGTAATAGCTCCAGCAGAACCTCACTAGAGAGTTAATTGAAGTGTCTTAGACTTAGATAATATTAACGCTGTAACATACCTAACCTGGATAAATTCTTTATACAAACTATTTATTTTTTTAAGTGTGTGTATAATGCTGCTTTAGACAGCAAAGTTACATTCAAAGCAGGTAGCAAATTACAATACATACCTTAATTAAAGAAAAAACTGATTCCCTAACTATTCAAAATGGCCTACAGAAATGTGGGTATAAACTAGAAGTGGAGAGAAGCTGGTGAGTAAAGTATAAAGGTAAAGGTAAAGGGACCCCTGACCATTAGGTCCAGTTGTGGCCGACTCTGGGGTTGTGGCACTCATCTCGTTTTACTGGCCGAGGGAGCCGGCGTACAGCTTCCGGGTCATGTGGCCAGCATGACTAAGCCACTTCTGGCGAACCTGAGCAGCGCAGGGAAATGCCGTTTACCTTCCTGCCAGAGCAGTACCTATTTATCTACTTGCACTTTGACGTGCTTTCGAACTGCTAGGTTGGCAGGGGCAGGGACCGAGCAATGGGAGCTCACCCCGTTGCGCAGATTCGAACCGCCGACCTTCTGATCGGCAAGCCCTAGGCTCTGTGGTTTAACCCACAGCATCACCCGCGTCCGAGAAAAGTATACCTGTTCTTAAAGCGAAACAGAAATGTGCTGAGTCCTGGGGAGTGCTGGGTAAGTGCTGTTCTCTTGGCACTACAAAACTAACTTTTGAATCTAATAGTTTTTTATACCTTTTTGCCAAGGCATGCCAGTGGAGGGGGCTGTGAACTGAGTGATTTCTACAATTTCCATAATTCCTTCCAGAATAGTGAGAAATGGTTAAAACTGGCCATCCTGTTTGCTTAACAAAAGAATGAAAGACTTGTGATAGTGAGCCGTTATCTGAATCCAGGCATCCCTGTCTGCTGCCTGTCTTCAAATCACCTGCACACTGTGTGAATGGATCCTAGTGAGGAGTTGAGCATCCCGTGCTTAGCAACTAAATTCGCATGTGTTAATCTTTAAGGTCACGTGTGGGTGAACTCAGGATATGCCCAAATGCCTTTCAACAGGGGGCTGGGATCTGAGGAATAGCTATTTCTGCCATACTGCATTAAGGTTAAAAAAAATGCAATTTGCCCTGAACTTATCTGGAAATGTTTACAGAAACTCATACTCCAATTCAATGGATTAAGCCACTTTGATTTTGTGGGTAGCAGTCTTGATTTTGAGACAATTGTTGCAGGTACCATTCCAAGATGACTGACTTAGCCAGAAAAGCATATGATCAGAAATCTCAGTTTACTGACCCAAAAGAGAGAGAGAGAGAGAGAGAAATTGCGCTTTTTCTCACATTTAGTTCCATCTGTCCATATGAGGTGCTGAAATTTGTCTGCTGCTGCATGCTTGCCAAATTTGCACCATTCTTCTCTTTAGAAACCAAAACTCAGTTCTCACTTGCTCACCACTTTTACTATGTGATGGGAAAATCAGGTAGGTTTCCTGCCTCTACAATGCAGCTCAGTAGGTAACAAAGGAAAGGTGTTTTGAATTATAATGTCATCTTTAGAAATAATTGCAAGTTTTAGCTCTTGCAATACAGAAGTTTTATGATCTAGTTATTTTATAGGGTTTGTTTTATATAACATAGCTTCCCTTTTATCCCGGCAGTACTACACACTTTACATTTAAGATCTGGACAAAGATAAAATCAATAACTGTCAAAACCCCACTTTGCATTATCCCAGAGAAATAAAGGCTATGCTGACACAATAATATACTAAGAATTGTTCTATCTTTGGTGAAAAATAATACCTTCATAAATAGGAAGAGTTGAATCCAAAGCCAACTTGTCTAGGGATTTTTAGAAGGCACTTTAATTCATTTTATTTACATGTTGGTGTCAAAATATATTACAAATAGTCTATATATTATTGAGACAGGTCCAAAAATTCATGAGTGGAAGGGGAAATAGCGGCTTGCACGTCTCTGTAAACTGTTGTACAAGAATCTGTTCAGTGCTATAATAAGTTCCATGGTTCTTCTTGTGATTTGTACAAGAGTTTGGATAGGTTGTGTAATTACAACACAATTAGGAGACAATTGAATGAGATACTGGCTATTTTGAACTTGAGTGTGTTTATGACTTCTGCCTTTTGTTTACATCAATTTGGGCACCTGGCTATGAATGAACATGTACAGAATTGGTCTGAGTAAATGTGATTATAATTAGCTTTAAGACTTCAATCCTATCTGCAGTCACTTTGGAGAAAGTTCCACTTAAGACAGCAAGAAGCCTTACTTTCAAGGAGTGTGCAGCGTATTCAATCTGCTGAATTGGCCACATTTGCTTCATTCTTTTAAAGGATGAACACCAAACACTATGGAAAGGTTGAAGGTAGATTTAGGGAAGTGTGACCACACTGGGCACAGAACCTCATGGGATGCCACAACTATGGAGTGTAGGCATTGGGGCACCAAATGTTGGCATTGCACAGGACATCACTGAAATTTGAGATCCCAAGGTCCATCACTGGAAGGGTGTTTTGCTGTAGTGCACAACAATAACTCTATATTATTATCATCACTGTCATCCTTAGCCCTTCACCAGCAGGTCCAAGGGCAGATTCCAACCATTTAAAATTCAGTATTTAAATCAGTTAAAATGCATTACAGCTGCACAAATAGAATGGGCTCTGAAAACACACATCCCAGGAATCAAAGGCCAAGGAAAAGAGGTGTGTCTTCAGCTTTACTTGCATGTAGCACAATCTCACATCAAAGCAGGAGCAGGGCCACACTGCTGGCCCTTCCCCCAAAAGCATGTCTCTGGGTTAGCACCACCCACAATGTAAAGGCACCATTCAAGTCCAACAGTTGATTGTGCAATCACATGGAAACCCAATACATGAGCAGTTGGAAGGAGGGAAAGGGGAGAGGGTAGGTGTTGTGAACTGACAGGACAACGTGAAGGAGGGAGAGGAGGAAGATTGAGGGGTTTAGCCAGGACTGGGACACACCACGGCAAGCTGGAGTTGGGGAAGGAAAGGTTGGTGTAGAAAGGTTGATAGAGGATGACGAGGGGATGGGGTCAGTGCACAGGAACTACAGATGCAGGACCCATCACCAGAGCCAGAGGGGTGCCTGTCTCCATGAACATGGTGGGCTCTGGGGCATAGCGAGCAGCTCTCTAGCTGGCCAGGTGGGGCTTGCTAGCTCTGGGAGGAAGGGTGTGCTTCCTTGGCTGGAGTAGGCTTGGAACAGTTGAGGGTCCCATGCCTCATCAAGCCCAGATGCTGCAATCATCGCACAGAGTATAAAAGGGCAGCAGAGTGGAGGTGCTGTGTTTCCTCAACTGCCCATTTTGATCAACCTTGATTTGGATGTTCCTGGACCTCCACAGGACTGTGCTTTGGGTTTGACTCTGGACTGTATCCTGACTGCTGGATTTTGGACTTGGCTACTTGGGTTGAACCTCTACTTGTGTGAATTGACCCTTGGACTTCAAACTTTGGAATTGGCGTACTGACTTGCTGCTAGGTAGGCCAGGGGTTCAGGACAGTAGTGAAGGTGGTTGAAGGAGCCAAAAACTCCTCCTTTTGAAAATATTTTTGGATCTCATAGAAATGTATGGAAAAAGCAGAGGTTTAATGTTTAGGAAAGTTATTCTTCTAGAAGATCCCTCCTTTATTTTCTTATTTTTCCCTAAGCTTAACAATCCTTCAAGATGGCCCACAGGATTACCATTGTATTTATGTGATGTGTGTGATGTTAGTTTTCTGTTTTATCCGAAAATATAGAGTAAACAGATATTGTTCTGCCTACTTAGACATGTCATAAATCCCTAGCTTAATTTACACCATAGTGACATTGTACAAGGAAGAAATCTGTTCCTTATTGCAAGTTAAGTTTTTGCTTAAGGGTCAAACTCTGTATTGCCAAACATGATTGATTATTGCAGCTTGGAGTTAGGAAGTCTAGTCTTAAATCCTATGTCATGAAACAAGAGTAAGGGTGAAAGAGAGGGGGTGATCCCATCATGCCACAACACTTATTCCAGCACCTTTTGTGAACCAAAGAATAGGCTGCAATGTCTTATCATGTTTACATGGTCTACAGAAATATGAAGATGAGCTTGGGATTCTCAAGGATGTAACAGAGTTGGGTGTACATGCTTACATCTGAATGTTTTACAGAACTATACATCTTCCTTAGCTCCTGAAAGAGAGGACTATTTAAAAGAGAACCCCGAAAGTTTGGAGATTGGTGCAAGTGCAGGTTTTTCACAGTAGGTGTCTGGAATATGAATGTAAATTTAATGTTTAAAATAGCATCTGGTATCTGTTGGGCTGTTAATATATATTTTTTCTTTTTTAAACAAATTGAGTTAATACAATGCTTTACACAGGTAATTTACTACCTACATGTGGTTAACCAATTTGGGTTTGAAACTCAAAGTCTGATTCATTTTCAATTTTATTATCGCAATTACAAAGTCATTTGCATGCTCCTGGCAGATA
The DNA here is from genome assembly GCF_027172205.1 of Podarcis raffonei. Taxonomy (NCBI): domain Eukaryota; kingdom Metazoa; phylum Chordata; class Lepidosauria; order Squamata; family Lacertidae; genus Podarcis; species Podarcis raffonei. The sequence goes on from NC_070610.1 coordinate 54,075,865, forward strand.
ATTAAGAATGCTTTTTACCAACATTGCTGCTCTTTTGGTATTACTATGGATATGAAGAAAAACTAATCAATTTTTGTTAATTTGGCAAATGTAATCAAATCAATCAAGCTTCTGAAAAATGCCCTCAATGCATCCACGTTGAATACAAACTATTAAAGCTCATTTAATCTGGGCATTCTGCCCAAAACTCTTCTATTATACTAAAGAAGTTGCTATTCTAAAATGTTTCTGTACTTGTAAGCAAACTTCTGAAGAATACTTACCCCCAATTTCATAAGAACCCAACATCTGTCTATCATGTCATAGTACCTAAGGAATTTGATTTTTGAAAATTTCACTATGAACCGACTTGCTCTGAAAAGGGATGATGAGGATTCCATTTGCTCCACTTATATCCATATGCTGATCAGAACACAGATCAATGGATTAGACACATAACCAGCAAACCACTCAGTGCTAGAGTCTGGACTGTACAGATAATGTGGTCTGAGAGCTATGCCTTTGTTTTAACATTTTACAGCTACCTTTCTGTTTTGGACACTATCTACATCTTTCTGCATGAAGAGAACCAGGTTACTTTGAGGACTAGAAAAATTCCCTAGCTTCAGGATTTAGTTTTCCTAGGCTAAAATCTATATTAAATTTCACATCATTCATTTTTGAGACTATTTATCTCAGACTGATTGGGAAACTGAATTGCTGAACTTTTCTCAAAGACATGCCATAACAACCAAATCAAGAGAGCAGAGCTTCCAGGGAATCTCCTGTGTGTGGCTTCTAGGTCTGTTTGAGCCTTTCCTTTATTTGACCAAGTAGAGTTAGTTGTTGTTTTAGCTATTAAGAAAAGAATGCTCCCTTAAGTTGAACACTGAGAAACACAACAGTGACGTCTGTCTCTAGAAAACCTGACTCAGACGTTTGTAGTACTTTGTAACAAGATAGACTGAGGTGCTTGCAGGCCCCAAGATTCACCTTGAACCTGTATATATGCATTTTCAAAATTTTGTTAACATTTCTTTTGATAAACAATGCATTTTCAAAATTTTTGATCTATTTTAATTGCTCTGCGCTCTCTCCACCTTGATCTTAATTTGGCTCCTGAGCCACTCAGTATAAAATTAAGTTCTGAATTTCTGCATTCATTAAAATAAAGTATCTAAATATGGCTGTAATTTTTTCCCTTTTGGCCAAAGCAGATGAAATTTGCAGGCGCAGGAGCCCCTTTAGAGTAGTACTAAATTTTCTCCTTAAGAAATGGGTAATGGAGGTTTCTTTCTTGCTCTTCTGAGGAAAGGATATCTTTTGTTCTTGCTTGTTTTAAGACAATTAAGTGTTGTCAGTTTCACACAAGCCTTAGTATTCAGTGCCTTCAAATGTGCCTTTTTGTGTTCTCTGAGAGTCCACAGCCCTCCTTACAATGTAAAGAGTTTACAATGTGACACTATCTAGAATGCTGCACATGGAGGTCTGAAGAGCTCTGGGTTTCTTTGTTTTTGTTAAAGCAAAGAAGCACAGGATTTGTATTTTTTTAAAAAATATTAAATGAAGTTTCTAACTTTAAAAAAATCCTTCACTGCTATGTGTAACAAAAAATAATCCTGAGCTCTTCAGTGCTCCACAGGGAACATTTTGGATTCTCTTACTTCTTGCAAACCCAACAGAAATGGAGAAATAGAGATATACAAAAGCATAAACCTATTCTGTACCATGACATACTTCAGCTTTGTGGGGATGCTGATCTACGGTGGGGGGTATTGGCATCATGCTTCAACTCAGACCGTGGAGCCTCTAAAGCACCCTGATTCAACTTTTTATTTGACTTCTGCACACAGCCAATGCACACCCCAAGGATATACCTTTATTTTGAAACCATAATTCTTCTTTCCACCAAAGAATAAATAAGAAGTTGTGGGGAAATGAAGCTTCCTAGTTTTCCCTTACAGCATGAATAATAGAGAAATAGGATTGCTGGAGATATTCAAGACAAATAACTCTATTCAGAAATATGTTCATGAAAGTTCCCAACCTTCATTATGTTCAGGTCAGGGGGCACCATCTTTTCTATGGCCTAACACCACCACCTCATTCTTTCCCACCCATAAAGCCTCTTTTGCTTCCTCCTTCTCTTTGCTGTTTGTAAGTCCCACTCATCAAACAAACATGACTTGTGATAGGATCAAGGGGGGTGGAAAAGGAACTAGCCTCCCTCCAACTTGGCAGATATACCAAGGCCCTTTGCAAACTTGGAGCCAGCCCTGACTGACTTGCTCAGCCTTCCTCAAACTTGGCCCTCCAGATGTTTTGAGACTACAATTCCCATCATCCCTGACCACTGGTCCTGCTAGCTAGGGATCATGGGAGTTGTAGGCTAAAAACATCTGGAGGGCCGAGTTTGAGGAAGCCTGGACTTGCTCCAAGAATCAACCTTATTGCCTACTTAAAATGATACAGCTCTTGCAAATCCTGAAAGTCTTACCAACCAGACTTCTCCAACAGTGTGAAGATGCAATAGTGTCTTCATTCTGCTCAGGATTGGGCCGTAAAAGAAATGACACTGTATTGGAGGAAAAGCAACTCTGGTTCTTTAACAGCAATTATTCTGTCTTTCAGACTCAAGGGACCGAAAGTTGAAGGGCATAAGTAACATCGAGTAAATCTAACTGTCTGCCATAGATGTGACATAAAGCTATGCAAAGTGACCTTGGGGAAATCAACCTTTTGTCAATCAATAAAGGTCAGTTTGGGAGTTCCATTTGATCACCACCTGGACAAAAACAGAAGCTAGAATTGTCATCCATATTGTAAGCTGCCACAGAAGCAGAGTTTATCATTGGCTTATTGCTACCAAGGGTGCATGCCTTGTATTGGGGTCAAACCTGTTATGAAGTTTACTTGCTCAGAAAAATCATACATGAACTTGGACACCTATCTGAGCCTCTCATTTGCCATCCTGTTTAATCGTTACGATTTTTGCACAATTTTTCTTAAGAGCCCCAGCTTATTGTGCACAGGTGGGGGCAGATTTCAGTGTGTCTAAAAACATTCTGTTGAGACTGTGCCATAAGTGCTCTGTACATTCCAACTTCTGTATGGTCCCAAAAATTTCTTCACCCTGTCTTAATAGGCAGAAGTGGTGTTTCCCTTAATCTTCCCATCGGACCAGGGAGGGAAAACTCTTCTTTTGGTGGAGGGGAACAAGTCAGTTCAGTTAATGCTGAATGCAATTCTTGGTATTCCAGATGGTTGTGCAACTTTGTAGAGCAGGTTTTTAGGAGACTGATGAAAACTGCCTCCTGTCTCCCACCTCATGCCCTTCCATTATCAGAGGCTTTCTTATATTAATAGTCTTTCCATGAGTAGCAGATGCCATTGAATGCAACACACTGGCTCTAATCAAGAAAATAAAGCTGTATCCTATTTGATATTATCTGTTTGAATTTTAACAGCACTGAAAAATCCTTAACTCTCTGTTACTATAATATTTTAGGAGATTAAATGCTAGTCTGTACAGAAAGGTCTTAACACCTTTTACCCTCACAAATAATATGTGAAGTTATCAAGCTGAAATGATGTGTCGCCCTGCTAAACTTCTTTTGATACCGAAACAAGTGTAATCAAATGAGTTACTAATCAGGAAACTTTTTGAGTAGTCATGGAGTATTATTTAAATGACCAATTTGCAACACAACCCTATGCATGTGTACTCAGAAGTATGCCTCATTGATTTCAATGGAACTTCCTCTCAGGACTGAATGATACTTTGCCCACTCTCCTCCTGACCCAGCCGGTCATCTGTTTCCTGCCAGATATGATACGATAATCTTTATTGTCATTGTCCCATACAGAACAACGAAATTGAAAAAATCTACAACAGACATTCAAAAACCAACAAACCTGCTATCCCACCTATCCCAGCCTGGTTAGCCCCTAAAAACTCTGATACCCCATAATTAAATACAATATACTCACATAGAGACTATCTTACACTGCTTTTAAAACCAAGATATTATTAGCAGGAAGATATTGGGGGGGGGGTTGCAAACAAAGGTGTGGATTAGGTCACCAAGTGCCATGTCCACATCTTTCAGCCTCACCAAACTGAATTCAGCCAATAAACCTGGATAAAAATGGTGCTCTGTACACATCTCCTGACTGAACTGTAGAAGCAGCAGTATACCAGTTGAGGCAAACCTGATGGAATGAATAAAAAATCATGATCAAATTTTTGCAGCTGGTAGAATATTGAGGGGGATTACAGCTACTCTTGAGGCATAATTCAAGATGACGATCATACTGAAAATATTTAAGGATATTAAATTTAATGAGCACGTGCATTTAATAAGGATAAGTAAATAGTCCTACACAAGTAACCACGGAAAGCATAGTTGCTACTAGGGGACTATCTATCTAACAGCAAGCAAATATATTTAGGATAAACATTAGTAAGTATCTTGAAGTAGAGATAAATGCAATGCACCAAAAGCTTTATTCAGAAAAATCAGACACCTGACTAGATTTCACCTAGTGAACATCCACACTATATCATGGGTACTGTGTATTCTAGGGGTATTCACTGAACCACAAAACTCAATTCAGATCCCAATCTGGCACTTCAGAAAATAGCCAGTCTCAGTCTGAAGTGCTTGATAGGGTGCTTAGTTCAGAGCAGAGTCTGAATCTGCTTCAGGAAAAAACCCGACAAGCTTTGTTTCCTCCCAAAGTGGACAAGCCACAAATCCTCTAAAACACCCTATGTGTTTGGGTTTCATCCACATCTACTAAACATTCCTACTGTATATTAAAGTACATATCATACTGAGTAACTTCAACTGAATCACAAATGTCCAATTCAGACTCCTTTACCTAGGAGGAGGAAGAGGAAGATGAGGGAAATAACAAATTGTGGGTTCTGCTTTTTATATTCTTCCTTGAATTAATTTTCTGGTGAACACAGTGCTATCACTATTTTTAACTGAGGGGCGGTAGTGTTGGATGAAGATGTTTAAGTATGTTGTGAAATCACTGGAGGTCTGAAAGAGAAACAGAGTCACTTTTTTGTTGTTGTTACATTGGTAGTGGTCAGTCTTGCTAGCAAACACGTCAAGAGTTGGGTCTAAACTAAGGTTACTCCTCTGCAGAGGCGCCAAGTTGTGATGTCACGATGTCTGGAGTCTGAGCTCTCTGGAGGAGCTGGCCACTGAAGCAGCGCCACACTCAGCTCTGCACTAGGCCTCCTCCACTCCCTCAACATTGAGGGCGCTCTGCCCCCTTCCAACAAATATTGAGGGTGCCAAAGACACCACGGCCCCCTAGAGTTGGTGCACCTGTTCCTCTGGTGTGAACTCAAGTACATTTACATCCCCCTGTCCCTAGATGTGCCAATGCCTATACTGATTTAGAGAAAAGGCAGTAGCAGAACATAAGGAAGTGATTCTATGCCATGTTCCTGTCCAGTAGTGTTGCAACCTCCAACTGACTGTGGCACAAGTAGACCGCATACATAGGTTAGTAGATTCAATCCCTGAAACAGGAAAATTGACAGCACCTCTTAAAGAAGCATCCAGCCATATATCCAAGGATGTCTATCATCACAGATTACAGAGCATAGCTTTAAGTAATATTTGTGCTTCTGGACAAAGGGTGGACAAATGAGAGCCAGCCCAATACTATGCTCCATTTATTTCCTAAATTTATATCCCACTCTTCCTCCAAAGGAGCCTAGGGTGGAAAACATGTCAATACTAAAACAATACAATTAAAACTTTGAAAGAAGGTTTAAAAACAACCTCGTAAAACAGTTAAACACTCTTAAAAGCAATGGCTCTCATAGCTAACAATTTCATGGTTGCAAGGGACAGGTCTTTCAGCCATCAAATGCCTGGCGAAACTTTTTTTATCATAAGTTAATAATCGGGGAGCCTAGCATCTCGCTAGGGAGGGCATCCCAGAAACACCATGGAGCAGGCTTTTCACAAGTTACAACCAACTCGACAGTCTCCATTGGCACCACCACCAACAGGGCCTCCCCTGGTGCTTACAGAACCTGAGATGGTTGGTATAGTGGAAGGCACACCTTTAGGTACTTGTGTCCCAAACTGTTTAGGGCTTTGTGTGCTAGTACTAATAACTTGAATTGGACCAGGTTACTCACTGTCAGCCACTGTGCAATGCTCTAAATACCAGACTGCTCCACTTTCCAATCTGGGAGCCCCATTCTGCTTTGACTGTAGCCTCTGGACTATCTTCAAGGGCAGCCCCAAGTAGAACACATTACAGTAGTCCAGGCTGGAGGTTGCCAGAGGATGAACAACTCAGGCCAGGGTTTCTAAGACAGTATCATTTCTAAATCTCAGTTTGGGTTTTTAACTACCTGAATAAGGAAAACTTTATAAATAGATCTCCGAAGTTAGACCAACTTGGGTACAGTGTGACCTCAAATTCTGTGTCGTTTTAATTATGGTATTTCAAATAAGAGAATTTATTAATGTAGTGAAACATTCTAGCCATGTGCCAAATTTTTTTTTATAATTCACCACAATATACTTGCATCCTGCTGTTCGGATTATATTAAATTTTCATTTGCCAGCAAGTAATGCCAACATAATCACCTACTGTATTGGAAATTTCCCCCTCAAGTATTGTACATTTGATGTCATTAGTATTCATGTACTGCATTCTAATAACAGATGACTGTCTTTAATTTAATTTTGGAGCTGAGAGAAGGTTTTTAAAAGTGTAAACTTCAATAAATTTTGAACATTGGAAAGTTTAGTACTGCAAGGTTCTGACACGACATGAATAGTAAAGCATTAAGTACAATCTATTTGGTAACTTACCAGCAAACCATTACTACTGTTATTCCAATTAACAGTGTACTGGCAGCATACTTCTCTTCTCCTGGAACATATGCTTGGAGTAGTGGGGCAAATTCCAAGGAGACTCATTATTGTACCTTTATAAATGTCTAGGTTTTCCTGCCCCCTACCTAGCTCCTGCCCAAGGCTTATCTGGATCCTGGGCTCAGCTCAGGATTACAGGAATAAAAGAGTGGTCCTAAACTTGTTCAGGTGTTCACTGGCTATGCAGAGGCTGGCCTAGGGATGATGAATAAATTCGATTCAATTCACATTTAAAGGTAAACTTACCTAATTCACACCTTCTAAAACAATGTGCAAGGCAAAACACATCCATCCTTCAAAAGTTGCACTTCTTGAAATTTTGCAATGCCTTTGTCTAGTCAAGAAATGTGTAGAAAAAGGGAATATATTGAGGTAAAGCTTCATATGAATTCATAGAGTGCCAGATGGGCGGGGTATAAATAATAAATTATTATTATTGTTGTTGTTGTTGTTATTATTAATTATTATTAGATTAGGGGAAATGACACACACAAAATGTGCTTTGTTAGGCAAATTTGCTTTGCAAAAATATGCACACTAGGAGGAATCCATACTAAATGCTTATAAATTTCCTTGAGGACTTGTGGAGAACTGAAGTAAGAATGGGAAAACAAGTAACTGAGTAAAATCCAGAATGACATATTCATCTATCCCTAACTGGAGTGGGTTTCTACCTGCCAGCTATCCTCTAACCTCAGTGTGTCCAGTGGAATATCTGAAAGTCACACACACTAATAAGCTCTTACATATTCCCCTTGCACATGCACCCTATTTGTGCCAAACTCAATTGAATGCAAACAAATTACGTAAAAGGGACTTGGTCAGCGAAATGGTTTTTATTACCTTTGGGTGCCTCCAGACCGTCACTGTTTTGCATGTGGATTCAAGCACATACTGGAATGTTAGGTCTGTGCAGTTAAAGTGGCTTGAAGGGATCCATTGTCCTTCAAAAAGGAATCAGAGTTGCTGATGTTTGGAAAGTGACAGTGAAATCCATTGAAAAGTGCGAGTTGAACAAATTGGTAACAGGATGCCATATGAACAAATCGGGATGAATGCTCATTGTTGTATGCAAATAAGCATTATCTAACCACCACCTGAGCTTTGTGCAAGCAAATCAGGATGAATGTTCAATAAGCAGGCCATTTGGAAGGGTCCTTTCTAGGTTGATCAGGAAGGACTGCAGTCACTGTTTATAGGAGAAGTCATTTAAAAACATTAAACAAAATTATTTATTTATTGAATTTATATAACCGCCCCATACCCAGAGGTCTCAGGGCGGTTCACGGACAAACAAGCATTCGTATGGGAGGTCCTTTTCATTTTGGTGGTAATTCAGTTTGAAACTCTAATCTGTATCAGTTGGGTAATGCAAATCAGCATTTAAAAGTAACTTTTATACCAAGTGACAAAAATACTAGAATAAGCAGTATAATAATTTGGTTGAAGCAACAGTTCTGATCAAATGTTGAACCTGTGTGAGACCAATGACGTATGATCATAAAGCAAGGAGGCAAATGTGTGATTCTATTATTATTTTTAAAAACAACCTTTCAAAAGCCCTTAATTATACAGAGCTAGTGCAATGCAAGTCACTCCACATTTTTCAGGATGAATGAATTCAGGATGCTGAAGTTCCTTCTTTTCTTGTGCTTTCAGAGTTGATCCCAGTCCTGCAGTAATTTGTGTTCAATAACAGGAACATCTAGAGATGTTTACCTCAAGCACTACCTGTTGACTGGTATCAGCATTCAATGTAATTTTAAGATCTGGTCAACGCTTTCAGGTACAACAGTCCTTCTCTTTCCCAAAATCTTGCTTAAGACTGAGTTTGTGCAAGTCTTGGAGGGAAACACTTCACTCCTGTTGATGGGGGCTGAGCCATATAGTGTCAAATGGTTAGAGGTTAGGATTTACCTTTTCTGCAACAGTACCCCTAAAAATGCTGAGACATTGGCAGGTGCCTGATGACGCCCCTGACCTACCAATGCTGACCCTGCTTTCGCATACATATTGAAGACGTGGAGGGAGAATTATGTTCATCTTGGTCATTCCTCCCACCGCCTCTTCTGTTCAATGGGACGTACAGCTCTGTAGACATAAAATGACCTGTTTCACATTTCCCCCTGAATGTGCGAACATTAGAAACTGCTTCGATTCCATCCATTTGTTCTGTGCACATGTAGAGAGAAGGTATGAAAGGTTTGACTGCAAGAACCAACAATGACTATTTCTATGCTTAAGGTGGGGATGCGGGTGGCGCTGTGGGTTAAACCACAGAACCTAGGGCTTGCCAATCAGAAGGTCGGCGGTTCGAATCCCTGTGACGGGGTGACCTCCCGTTGTTCGGTCCCAACCTAGCAGTTCGAAAGCACATCAAAGTGCAAGTAGATAAATAGGTACCGCTCCGGTGGGAAGGTAAACTGTGTTTCCGTGCGCTGCTCTGGTTCTCCAGAAGCGGCTTAGTCGTGCTGGCCACATGACCTGGAAGCTGTACACCGGCTCCCTCAGCCAATAAAGCGAGATGAGCGCCGCAACCCCAGAGTTGGCCGCAACTGGACCTAATGGTCAGGGGTCCCTTTACCTTTACCTTTATGCTTAAGGTGTTTGTTCTCTCCTCCACACACAGGCAACCCCAATTTAATAATCCTTTTTATTTCCTTTGTATTCATTTATTCCTGCTCTTTGTTGAGGACACATAAGTCTCAGATTGCACACTAACATAAAAAGCCTTCATCATGGAATCCAACCTCCACAAGGAATTTGATGCCAAAATTTCCTCATCCTTATTCCTGAGCTGCTCTCAGCTCAGAGGTTCTGATCTACTTAATTGTAGAAATTGGCATTAAAATAGGCCACAGACGTGTGCTCGCAGAGTTACATTTCAACTTTAAAGTTATAACGGTGGATGTCAGACATCACTAGGCTACTGCAATTCCCCTGCTGCATCTGCTCTTAAACAATTAACCTCTATGAATGCTTTCTTTTATAGCTGGCATGCATATGCATAATTCATATTAAATAGGTATTTAGCACATTACCAAATTAATGAATTAGAGTTAAAAGAAAATAAGGCGATGACATTTGAGTCAGTTTTTAGAGAAGAGATTCCACATTCCCTACTTCATAATCACATACTGAAGACTGTATATCTCCATTTTCCTGACTTCTATATGCAGAGTAAGGTCAAAGCAAATACCAATGCATTTGTAAGAGTCAGGTGTAAGCTCGAAGCTTCCATTAATACAAAAGGCACATTTTTTATCTCTGTGTGCCTGAACTACTTTTCAGGTAGCCTATTCATATGGATTGGCTGAAGCTGCCCTGCCACCCCCTATCCAAGAGATGCAGCATGCATTTGTGTGATTTTCATTTCCAGGGTTAAAATTGAATATTTGCCATTGTAGATAAGTATTCTGAATGGGTAACACAGAGCCACAAGAAACAGAAACCAACCAGCCTATAGCTGACAATGCAATCCTATGCATTGTTCCCTGGGGGAAAGCCCCAGGCACCATTTTTTTGCATGGGAGTGAGTGGCTACCATGTAAGGGTGTTCCACAAGCCAATTGTACACAATAGGGGAGAAGTGCAATAGCACGTTGGTCATCAGTTGAATGAGTAAGTATTAAAAGCACAAGATGGACTGACTATAAAATAGCTACTCAGCATATTCTAAGTAGCACAGAATATGATGAGCTCAGAGTTGAAAGAGTTAATATAGCTAGATGATTTCATGTGCCTTTTAGGAAGAAACCTTGTGCAAACTTTGTGCTGTTTTTTAAGGGGAACAAATGTTGTAACAAATGTTGTAACAAATGTTGGAAATGTGGGGAGAAGGAGGGTACATTTATTCATATGTGGTGGGAGTGCAAGAAAGTGAAGGGATTCTGGGAAATGGTATACAATGAGTTAAAGAAAATGCTGAAATATAGCTTTGTAAAGAAACCAGAGACCTTCCTATTGGGAATAACTAAAAACGACATAAATAAGAGGGACTGTAAACTCTTTCAGTACGCAATAACAGCAGCGAGAATATTGATGGCCCAAAGGTGGAAGCAGGAAGAACTACCAACTCTGGAAGAATGGAGAGCAAAACTAACAGACTTTGCAGAACTTGACAAATTAACTGGAAAAATCAGATTTCAAAGAGACCATAAGTTTTTAGAGGACTGGGGAAAATTCAGAGATTATTTGAAAACTGCGTGTGAGGAAAATACAACGCTAGTGTGTTTCAAAGAAGCTTTGTGAAAAAAATAAGGAATATCGCAAAAATGTAAAAGAGGATAGAAAAACGTATTTAAAGGCGATACTATAATTAAGGAATGTGAAGATAGAAATTTAATTATGGATGATTGTCAGAGGAGTTGAGGGAGGTTCAATAAGTTAAAATATGTGATGTTAAAATTGTATGATTGGAGATATTATGGAAAAACTTAATAAAAAATTATTTAAAAAAAGTATTAAAAGCACAAGATGGACTGACTATAAAATAGCTACTCAGCATATTCTAAGTAGCACAGAATATGATGAGCTCAGAGTTGAAAGAGTTAATATAGCTAGATGATTTCATGTGCCTTTTAGGAAGAAACCTTGTGCAAACTTTGTGCTGTTTTTAAGGGGAACACCATGCAACAATAACAGGAACCAAACTAACTCGTGCAATAACAACTGGCAAAATCCTATGTGCATGAAAAGTGCCTATTCACTTTTGCAGATACATGATTTGAAAGTCCCAGGTTACTTTTCACAGTTACTGAGGTGGAAACCTGGGCACTGAGGCTTAATATGCAGACTTTGCAGCTGTACCCTTGATGAGAGCCTATAGGGAGCTCTGGTATCAGCCGTGCCACATGGAAACTGAACGGCACATATAACAGCTGGTTGATCCACATTTTCCTAGCTGTCAATTGGGAACCAGTCCAGGGCATGCAGCTATATATATCTGCTTCAGTACCTCCCAATTACAACTATAGAAAGGAATGCACCAAACAGTCAACTGGGCTCCAGTGGGCTCTCAGTCACATTTATTATCACCTCATCTCCTGAGGGCCAGGAAGGTCTAGTGTGGGTTGTTCCTATTAGTGCTGGTGGTCTTGTCTAGGGTTTCTTCAGAGTTGAAATCCAGCTTGGTCCCAACTCTAACAGCAACCAGAAGTCAAAACCTGCACCCTGTGTTTCAAATATATTTTACTCTTCTCATACTATAAAAACTTTGTATGTTGGCTTATACTGCATTCTTTCCTAAGAAAGAAAGAAAGAAAGAAAGAAAGAAAGAAAGAAAGAAAGAAAGAAAGAAAACTAGTTTTCTAATGAGAGAGAGGCCAAATGCAAGAGGATAAAACTTGCTTATAATCTCTCAGAGCCTATTACATTTGGATTTAATTGAAATGCTGCCATTTTATTCAGCACCTCCAGGGAAGATTACTTTGCAGGTGTCCTACAAGATGAAGAAAAAAAAGTAGATGAGAGCTTTGAAGACTTCCATCATTTGTAATCTACTGCCACAGAGCAGGTATTAAACCTTTGTTGAGTACACGGTACAAAACTTGGTTTGGGAATATTTTTTTCATTATTCTGGCAAATGAGACAGCAATTGGATTCATCTGGTAATGAAATATTTCACATTTTAAGCACAAAATGATAAATATGATCCATTTATGTAGTCAATAACTTCACAAGAAGAGTGAATTTAATGCAAATTCCTTCTTCCACATTATGAGGTTTTAAAAAACTATATGCATATGACTCAAATTCTTTGTTACTTCTGATAGATGAAAAATGTGAATTCTAGCATTCTAAGTTGGTGATTCATTCTTACACTACTGTTTGTTCCTATCCTGTCAGAGAGTATTTACTTCATTTCAACAACTTTGAATAACATTAAAGCATGCCCATTTTTTTCCAGTGCAAGAACAATTGACACACACAAACTCATCAAGTTGCATAAACAAATTACATAATTCTGAAGTCACTAACAGCGTAATTTACAGGGTAATCTGATGTATGTGGTATGAAATGTGATGGCAGTGAGTCGATTAGAAATAACCATCCACTGAAAGTTAGCTTTCAAGGTTGGCATCAGATGTCATAACTATTTGACCATGACATCTCAATAATGGTGGATGCGGTTCTAGTTTTACATTTATTTAAGTAAATGGGGAAAGGTGTGGTGCTTAATTAAGTACCCATTTCTTGATTTGGAAGAAATTAATATGACCCCAAATCTTCTATATATTCTGGAAATGTGTTTGTTCACCATTTATTTGAAGACCTCTTAAGAACATCATAAACAAATTTTGCATGATGGCTCCTGATACCTCTATCTAGGTTTGAGTACAATTGTATGCCATTTGAATCAAGATAGCGAACTGAACCTTTCAAAACCTCACTGATTTTAATCACAGATTTCAAAACTGCACTGATTGTTGGTTTCTTAGAATTCCTGAACAGTGTTGGGAATGAGGCTTCTGTTTATCTACACTTAAAAGAAAAACAGATACATCTGGGAACAGGCAAATTAAATGGACAGAGCTATGAGCATCTGGTAATTTTGTGCAGCTGCAGTTCAGAAAGATAAAGCCACTTTTGATCACAACAGAAACAAAGGATATTACTGAGTTCTGAAGACTAAAAGAAAGAACAGCATTATCTACTGCAGCTCACAATGTAACATTTCCAGCCTCTTGGCAACTGATAAGAAGAGTTTCATTACTTAGGAAAGCTAATGAAAACAGAGAAGCCTGTACACCCTGACATTCTTAATTTCAAAAATTCAGGAGCAAGTGTTTTACGTCTCAACTTCCTTTTAATGGGAGGGATGTGAGTACGAACACTGCAGTTGATGTAATTTAATTGTCTTTTGGACAAATCTCAGAGTTATATCCATAGCCCTGCTTTTTATCTGGTTAGTTAATTGGAAGAACACCCACTGAATTCAGTATGCTTGAACTTCAATATAATTGGCATAAGTTGCATCCAGACATCACCTGCAACTTCCTGCCTATTGTGCACCATTTACATTTAACGCTTTCATTAAAAATATGTATAATTTTAGGTGCACTTTACCTGCCATGTGTAGCTCTTTGATATTTGGGGATCACAATCTGTTTCTGTTAATGATCATATTTTGCATTTGACAAGCACATTCGCAGAGTTCAGATACACTATATTAGTAAAGCTCACAACATTCCTGTATGGCAGGCCAATAATGTAGGTGGGAATTAGGCTGGGAGAACAGAGGCTTTCCTTATGTTGAGTGGAACTGGAGATATCTGTATGCACTGATTCTTAAACCACTTTCCCTTACCCCACTGTGGTATATGTTTCACAGCAATATATGTTACGGGGCTGCATGCTCCAGTTTCGCCTTATTAAGTGAAGCTGCTTGTAATCATTAACACAATATAATGTGCCACATTGAGGGCAACGTTCCAGCTGTACAAGGTACAATGGTAAAACCTAGAATGGATTTTCAAGCATTCCTTTTCATCCCATTGCTCATGTGTTGTTCTTTCCTGTCCTGTGTTTAGTGCAAATTGTGCATCGGAATGCATAGATGAGTTTTGCTTGACTGTAATCCTTCCAGCTTAAGCGTAACCTTGTTAAGCTCCTCTGACATTTCAGCAACACCGGAACAGTGCGATTTTGTGCAAAATACATGCAATAGGAAATGAAGCACACGGCCCAGATAAAGAAAAATACCATGAGACCCATTTAGAGGCTGCAGTTATGGCCACCTAGAGGATTTCAACCCCAGACATTTTTGTTATCAGCAAGACTGAAGCAGGAAGCTTTTCGACCTCAGCATTCTCCCCATATTTATTTCCAGATGATGATCGCAGATACTTTCAATAATTTTGGTGTCCCCAATGCAATTGGATACACTAGTCCTCAGTATAGTCAAGATGACTGCATCCCTGGAGATTTGGAAAATGAATTAGAACATGGTAGAAATTAAAAGTGCAAGTCTAAGGGGTTTGTGTGTTTAGGTAGAAAAGAGATACCTTTTTAACACCTTATCCAATGCCAAGGCTCTGTGTTTCCATGTCCTTTTTCAGCTTTAAATGCTCTTTTCTTACAAAAAATTAATATATCCCATTGGAGATGGTGGGAGGGAAAGGTGGGGAAGATTTAGTAATGCTTGAGAGTGGGACTAATTGTGTGCCCTTATTTAGGGGGCATGGAGAACCCAGGAGGGACTTCGTATCCTTCAGATTCAAATTGTTTTCCTTTACTGGGCCGGTTGACATTGCAGCTCCATTGTTGTTTGGGCTAGGGGCATCGGGGCAGCCAGCAGCAGTGCAGAAGGATCTTCCTCTCCGGAGTAGGAGCTCTATCCTATTGAGGGTGTAGATCTACTTCCAATCTGCCCTATTTCCCCTGAAACACCATCCAAGAGATCATAGCACTGCACTTGATTCCTTCCTCTGGGCCAGTTAAGCAACCTGTATAACATCAGCCAGTTTTTCATGACCTTTACGAAACTTCCCTATCTCCTACCTGCACAATGAGTGAAATCCTGTCTATAGTTACCTATACTCGGCAAAGGAAGTTGTAGGAAGTCTTTTTCTAAGACAGGTGTCATCTTTCTGGGGAGCCTGAGAAGGCTGTCAAAATAATTAGCTAGTGCTAATGTTCTTTTTCTTTCTTCTGCTGCATCTGGGCTTCTGGATTTTTCTGTCTGCTGATTTATACCATGCATGTTCTGTCTTTCTGTCATCTTTAGTATCTTCACCACTCACATTTCCATCAGCTCTTCACCATCTTATGGTTCAAAACTACCCTTAGCCATTCCCCACTGTCTTTCAAGCTCTTAATGGTTTTGGCTCCTCCACCCCCTTTTTTTCTGCAATTTCATACATTTCCTTCTCAGTTTCATCTATATGGATGTGTATGTTGAAGACTTAGTATTTTTGAGCAAGCAATATAATTCCATGGTAGATATAGGTGTGAGATTCATAAATCGCTTTGGCAATGTTCAAGTTGCCAAAGGGATTTCAGAATCTTAGAATGATTTCAAAATGAAACTAAGGGCATCTACTCATTTCTATTTAGCACGCCCTTTGACAATTTTGGTAAAGGTGTCTTAAATGGTTTTTCACCACAAGGCAGGGTCTAATTATCCCATTGTCTTGTGTGATTAAAGAACAGATAAAATTCAGTTGAAGGTTGCACTGTCCCCTACCCTTCATTAAGAAGATATATGTCAATACATGGGTTTTCTTCTCATAGTAATTATGGTATTTCAAGTGTATCTTCTAACGGATGGTCATCTTTATTTATAAATGTTTTATCAGGATCACTTCACTTTAACTACAGTCCTTTCCAGCTAAATGGACACACTAACTGCAGCAAAATGGTCTGTCATTGCTTTTACAGCCAGATTCCACTCTGCAAATTAAACTGGCAGGCTATAAGTGATAAAGTCAACATGTTATCTGCATATACTTAGACTTAGATAAGGGCAATGATCATTTCTAGATGATATAGAGTTGTGATGTGCTTTCCTATTTACATGATGTACTTAAAAACTGCAAATAATATTTGGTGCTTTAAAAAATTCTACCCAAAGAGCCAGTATGGTGTAGTGGTTAGAGGGCTGGACCAGGACCTGGGAGACAAAAGTTCAGATCCCCACTCAGCCATAAAGGGTGACCTGTGGGTCAGTCAGTGCCTCTCATCTCATAGCCTAACTTATCTCTGATGGTTATTG
Organism: Podarcis raffonei; assembly: GCF_027172205.1. Lineage (NCBI taxonomy): Eukaryota > Metazoa > Chordata > Lepidosauria > Squamata > Lacertidae > Podarcis > Podarcis raffonei. The sequence goes on from NC_070610.1 coordinate 54,092,479, forward strand.
CAAGGATAACAATGGAGAGGGGAAGAAATCATGCTGGAAAGTGACAGGATCATGAAGGCTGCACTATACGGTTAGGAAAATCCATGGCCCTTATTTCCTTTGGTTGATGTTGGTCTGTTAACTTCATGAAAATTGAGAAGTTCTTGGATAGTGAAAATAAAAATTAAGAAGTAACTCTTCTTCCATTCCCCATCCTATTCTGCATTACCACTAACAAAACAAAACAAAAAGCCCCTGTTAATTTTTTCCTGAAATCTGTTCTCACGCTTTTCTTTTCTGTCATTTCAACATGTACACTAAATTTGTGACAGAGTCATCCAGCTGGTTGAGGTGATAAAAATAAGTTGCAATTTCAGAAATAATGTTACAAATATATATCATGTTCTGACAGATAAATTGAACCTATTTGAAGTAGCGGTCCATCAACTTTCCAAGGTGGAAAAGGCTGATGTATCTATTCTGGCTCTGCTGTTTCAATGACACTTGTCACCATTTAAAAGAGAGAAGGGGGGAAGCTTGCCATGTTAGCAGGGCTAGGGAAGAGGACAGCACTCCAGTGTGCAGTAGACTGGCTAACTGAAGCTCTAAAGACCACCAGCTCTGAAGGATACACTTCTGAAACTGTTGCTTAAGAAAAGCAGACATTATAATTGCATATTTTCACACGGCAGAATGAGATGTTTGAATGGCCTAGGTGTATTGCACTTTTCTTCCCTGTTTCCTTTCAAAAGAAGCTAAAATACAGAGGTCGGTCACATGCATAAAACAGTTTTTAAACCCACCATGATTCCATAGCATCAATGGTTTGGGTTGCATTCCCCCTCTCCACCTTTCCTGGTAAGATTAAAATACAAACTGCACTTAACTCCATTGAGTAGTTTCTCCTCCTCTTCATTTCTTTAAAGGAAAAGCAGGCTTTAGTTGATTTTCAGTAGGGGCAATCCTACTCTGTGCCCCACATGCTAGGGGGCTCACCATTGGCCGTGCCTCACCATAACGAATCAGGCAGTGATTGGCTACTTAGCTGATTTGGAAAAAGGGCTGGATACCAGGGTTGATGGTTATTTGAACTCTCTCACTAAAAGTACCATATTGAGACGGAATTCAGAGTGTTTCCTCCTTTGGTTGCATTTTAAAACCCAAGCAAACTGCAGCTCAAAACTGCTTTGTTTGGGAGAGACCAGCAGTAGAACAGGTCCCAGTCACCCTGGCTCAATCCAGGGCTGGAGAGAGTAGGGCCAGGGCACTTTGTTTGTGGTTGTCCCATGAATGGGGGCTGCAAGTGTATGGACTTCCACCTGGAGGTCCAGGCACAAGGGCACCACTAACTGTTGCTTTAAAAGGTCTTTCAGAGTAGTAGCATTATACCTTTGCATTATTAAACAGAAGTCCAGATTTGAAGGAATAAACACAACCAGAGTGTGGAAGTCAGGTGGGAGGATGCCAGGGGAAGAGGAATAGTTTTAACAAGAGAGAATATTGTGAGGGAAAACTGTGACATACAAATATACTGAGAGACTAGTATATTGGCAATACCAAGAGAATACTGTAAAGTTCCTCATGTATATTGGAGGAAGAATGAATTCTTAGTATGGTTTGTTGGTGAAATGATACAAACCCAGAGAGCTATATAATCTATAATAAGATGGTACATCTCTTTTTATGATTCTGCTGACAGGTCTAAGAAACTCCTACTCTCCAACAGCCAGCAAAAATAAATAAATAATAATTTTCCAATTCTTCTGTCCTTCCTCTCCCTGCTCCCAATTTTTTGTTTGTTTGTTATCACCTTACTTATCGGTAATTCTTCCTACTCTATTGCCCCTTTGCTGTCTATTGCTACTCTATTGCTGCTGACATCTTTTTTTTTTTTTTAAGGCTCACTAAGTGTTATCTGTACAGCTGCTAAAAAAATTAAAAGTAGACTGTATTTTCCTTTTCAGCTAGAAATTACTTGCAAGTCATGAAGGCCCGATTAGTTCTTCAACAAGCTTGAATGGCAGCTTGAATTTTACACCCATGGTGTATCCTAGCAACAAGGCAACTGGCCTTTCAGAAATGGTAGCTTACTCCAGCAGGTATGTTAGTTGAGAAAAATCTGAGGCAGCTTCTGACACTCTGAAGTCTGGCCATACTTTGCTTTTCATTACTGGCTAATGATATATCTGTCATAAAAAAACCCCTAAGAGATTTGATGCTTTTTTGGCAGCTGAAAATTCTGGGGTTTTTTCTGGAGCCTTCCTCCCACCCCAGGAATATATTTTTTGTTATATTAATAACAAAGCTTCTGAAACCGCTGTGTGGAGATTGTCCTTAGCTTAGAGCCTTTTACCCTTTCATAAGTGGGGTTTTTTTCTCTCTCTTTCCCACACTTGCGAGACCAATCAGTCACATCCTGAACGGAACTTAATCCAGTATCTGACTTCAATCTGTCCTTGAGGAGTTCATCACATATTATGATACTGATAAGAGCATTATTCCTAACCTCTGAGGAAGAATGGACAATATGATGTTGTCTTGACCAAAAGATTAAATCTGGGTAGAAGTACCACCCCAGGCCATGATTTTATGAGGTCTCAAAAGCTCTTAAGAAATTTCCCCAAGTTAGTACGTACTGGAATGAGAGCTAGGGGTGGGGGAAGAGAGAAAGAGAAAGAAATCAAGGTGCTACAAGAAGTATTGTGGTGAAGAAATAGATTAGCTCTGGTCCTGAAGCAAACTTTTATTATGTCTAATAATTCAAAGAGTCTCTGTAGATTCAGCATGGTCCAGTGGGAAGAACAATATAGTAAATGCTGGTTAAAACTCTAGCTCATTTACACAATCTGTACAGTAAGAGTAACTTACTAACTAAACTCACAAGGTAACACCTTACAGGTAAGTGAAAGTGAGTTCAATCAGGATTTCAAATGCATTTGCACATCAAATAACATCATAAAAGCAAAGAATATAGATACTACCCTTAGGTATTTATTAAAGCATTTCTAGGGCTGTATCCAGATTTAGCTGAGTCTCGCACCATCAGGCTTATTCAGAGGGATCAGCTGAGTCAGGTTGAGACAGCCACAGATGGCAGATCATGTTGGATGGGCCAGAGTGATCCAGGGCTGTCAGGGGGCAGGAAATTATACAGGAAGGATAGGCAGGCATCAGGCAGGAAAACCCTGCACAAAGACCTACCTGACTGCTGGCTGTGTCTTCCCAAGAGTAGGTAGGAGCCCAGCATGCCTGAGGCAGCACCCCATGAGACTGATGCCTCCACATAGCTGCTGTTGGGTGGAGGCATTGATCCTTTGCAAGCAGCTTTACTTTAGTGAAGCAGCACCCAAAAGAATCAGTGCTGCCTCCCAACACTTGTTACGCCTATCAGTTGTTACAACCTATCAGAGCACACTGATGTGTCTACATCAGTGTGCTCTGATAGGTTGTCTAACAGTGAGGGAATTTTCATGTTGATGTTTAGTTGAACATCTCTCTCATCTCAAAAAAAGACAAAATCCCTCTGTTTCTTTTTGCTCAGGTTATGTCCTTATATATTTCTCTAGTTTCTTTAGTAAACTTTTGCCAGAATTCTGTCTTTGAACAGTAACTAGCAGTAACTGGAAGCTGGGCCCATTACTTTTAGAAATTCTGCATGATATATCAAGGAAGAGAGAGCAGAATGTGTGACAGGGTCACAGGATTGGAGAATAGGGGAAACGGCCCCTTAATTCTTAGTCTGCTGGTAAATTTAAAGTATTAAATTGATACAGTGCATGGGGTTCCTAAATGGTGGTCCATGGACCAACAGTGGTCTGTGAGCTGCATTCAGGTAGTCCACAGCCTGTCTTCAAAAATTCAGTTCTAAATCATACAGTACCTTTCACACACTTGCTACAACAGACAGAAAAATCATTACGTGGTCTGCCAAGATCCTTGGCAATTTTCAAGTGGTCCTTGGGGAGAAAAGTTTGGAGGCCACAGATCTAGTATATTACACTGTTCTAATCAACTGAAAGAAACAGCAAGACAATGCAAAAATATATATTTTTCCAGTGGTGCTTACTTTTCTGTGTTTATAGGGATGCAGACAAAAATAACACAATCCTGACAATATATGTTTCATAGTAAGATGAACTGATATCTTTTAAATTTAAGTTCAGCATGCAAGTGAATTCTACCTATTATTTATACAGCTGGCATGAAAGAAAGAAAAATTGAGCAAAAAGTCATACAAAAGAGACTCATAACAAAATAGCAAGTAAAAGAAAACAAAGGGAAGTCACAACACATTGTTGGAAAAGGTTCCAAATTCAATGCAGAGTTTGCCAGAGAGTTACTCAGTTGCCCAAGTACTCAAAGAGAGAAGAAGAATAGCTGTGGGAAGATAATTGCATGCTTACGGTTTAGTGACACCATTTGATTATCTGAGGTTCTCCCCCCATCCCAGACTGTTGCAATATAAGAACGAAAACACTTACCTAGTGTTCAAGTCTAAAGTGCTTTTCAAACATTACATGCTATATAGTTTAGAGTTTATGTAACAAAGATCTTATTGAGCTGGAAAATAGACAGAGACTTTTAGAATTTGTTCTTCAGTTATTTTCCAGTCCAGCAGCATAATCCTGTTTTGAGTCTGGAAGTCAGTTTTAAAAAGAAAAGAAAAAAGCAGTTGACTGTTCATGTGTTCTATGAATATAATCTGACTGATGTGTTTGGTGAATTTTATGGAGGTCAGAATGGAAGAAGAATGAATGACTTCCTTTGCTGGATGGGCACACTTTTCTATACATTTTAAATTATGTGTTTATGAGAAACTGAGTATTATCTAAACCTTTTTTAATGGGGTCTATAAGTAATCATATGAAACAAGGATTTTACTACAGCTTATAGAAGAGATTTCTGGAATTGTATTGTATTCAAATATAAAAACCTTGAAGGTATGCAATGCTGTTATGTGTCCTTTATTAGGGCTTTGCACACACCCCTAATCTGCCCTGTGGCCCCAATTATGCCATTGGACCCTGGGCCCAACCCAGGGATCACATGCCACACATTGCATTTAATCCTAAATTAGGAGCTAATTTTAATGTTGCTTTTTACACACACACACACACACACACACACTCACACTCACACTCACACACACACACTTGATCTTAGCCAAAAGGCTGAGAAAATCTCCTAATTAAACATAGCTAAAATGGGAAGGAGAATATGGGTTGTTAGGAGAATCATAGTACTCATCATGTTACTTCTGGTGTAGTTTGTCCACGTTTAGTCTGCACTCTGCACTCAACTTTAATCTGTGGCTCATAGAAGCTGTCAGCATGTGACCGTGGCCACACCCCAGAATGACTTCGACTGGCTGACTAAAGCAGGTGAGGGTAGTTGATGGGTCTCAAATCCTCAGCGAGTTAGGGACTTCCCCTGCATGTGAACATAGGCTCTGGCAGATTCAGCATACAAGAGCAATAGTGGGTCCAAGAAGATTGTTGCTGCATGTACTGTAGAGGGAATTGAGGGGCAGATGGTGCTCGGGAAGGTAACCCATCTAGGAGAAGGAAAACACAGATTCTAAGCCTTTGCTGCCTTGCAGCTACACTCATTCTTGAGAAAGGTTTCGGGAGTAAACCCTGAGTAAAAATCCATACCCACTGTTTTACAGGACATCTTCAGAAGAAGGAAAGGCTAAGGAATAAACCCTACACAAATCCGGAATGGAGTCCCTAAGACAGTTGGATAGCATCTTGTACACCTCCTTCTGGCGATTCCTGTAGCCAAGCTGGTGCCAAATGTGTTGCTCTTTTTCCTTTAGACCACATCAGCGAGGTCGAGATGGTGGGAGGTGTCTTGTTGTAGGTCACTTCAGTGCTGCTAACACAGGAAAAACAATATAGGAGGTGGCAGTTATGAGTCACCACTCTCTGTGATTCTTCAGTGGTTTGAATTCAACCCCAGAAACATACTCCATTGTCTCTTGAGACAGATGGATGCTAACAACATGGCACCCTACAGGATCCTACATGATGCATCCCACAGGATCTATGCCTCTACTCAGCAGCTATTGTGTAGAAACATCAGTCCTGCAGGGAGCTGCTTCATGGACAGGGCATCAGACAGGAAAGAGAATCAGGTGGCATCAAGCTCCGACATTCTTACAGAAAGATGCAGCTCAGCCTTTTCACAGAGTTTTGCTGACCAATGCCTGCCTCTTCTTCATCCCTGATCTGCAGTCTCCTGATAGCACCAGTGATCTGTGGCTGTCTCAACCTGCCATAGCTTGAATCCCTCCAAAAAGACCTGATTTGGCTTGGCCAACTCCAGTACACAGTCCTACCCTTTATACAGGGTGAGTCTTTTAAAAGAGGTCCCGTGGAACATGTGTACTCTTAAAGGACTCACCCTGTATGTTATAGAAACAGCACAGGACCCAGCCTTTCCAAATTCAGCCAGCGTTTGTTCCAGATGTTCATTATACACGGATGATCACGCACAAGGCTTTGCTCATCAGAAGAATAAATCTACAGAAATATTCCTCAGTTGGAGAAGGCATAGGAAACAACACAAATAAGGGTTTCACAGTAACGGGGGAACAACACAAATAGTGCTAATCTCTGGAAAAGACAGAAGACTCATGTTGAACTATTATAGCTGTGCTACTTCAAACACCTTCCTTGGACCTCCAGGTCATGATATTTTATCTGTATCATTCCTTCTTCCTTTTTTTTTCTTTTTTAAACATGCATTATATGGGCTCATCCACACTTTCCCCTGGGAAAACCTGCACTTTAACATTGAACCGAAATAAACGGCAATCAGGTTTCCCACAAATTGCTCTTTGTTCCAATTTAGTGCTAAACTGTGGGTCTTCTGTGGTGGGGCAAAGGCAAAACTGCCCAGATCCATGCTTTCTAGGCACAGTACAAGCAAATGTGTGTCCAAGCCCTACATTAGCACCAGCAGCACCCAAACATTTGGATATAATCTAGCTATATGGGTAGTTCTATGAGCACTGAATGATTTGCTATGGATTTATAGTATTTAAATCTTTTGGGGTTACATAATATGTAGGGCTAACATTAGGACTTGGCATATGAGATAATACTTTGTTAAGACTGTACATTAAGAGGAGTCAAAGGTGAACATTCTTGTGAGATTTTATTTTATTACCCATGGAAATGCACACTTACCTTTAAGAAAAAATCTGGGACGCGAGGGCTAAACTGGTGCACCTTGAAAAGCAATCCTTGCTCTTCCTTTTTCCTTGGATGCAAGAACAAACAGAAGGCCATTCCAAAAAAGCTGTCTTTTATTCACACTTACAATTTTGGGAACTTTTATTTCTTCCATAACACTTCAACACACTGGAAACTTTCCATACTGGAAGGGAAAATAATTGAGATGCCCTGAACATAGCTTCAGAGCTAAGGATTTATGTGGCATGAGTCAGTGAGAATATTTATAGTAGGTGGAGAATGTAGTCTAATTTTAGTGATGATGGTTCAAAAAGTACAGCAAAAGATGGAAAAGTTTGGAGCCATGCCTTTGTTAATGTCTTGCCTCATTGGGTTTTGTGCGCTAACATCTCAATGGAAACTTTGTAAATGCCCTTTTATGTTTAACAGAACAGCATTCTTTAAAGTTATTGTTACCATCTTATCTTTGACTGAACATCCTACTCTTTTTCTTTCCCAAAGAAACTGTTTTGTCGCAATCACACGCATAAAGAATATGAAGTTCAGTACATATAGGATATTCATTAAACTACAGGATTTCAAATTTCTTTAGATTAGCAAAGGCTGGGGAGGAGGAGATTCTTCAGATGAAACTAAATACCCCCCCCTGACATTTACATCTTATATGCAGTTTTGGTTTTCAGGACTTCTTTGTCAGTTGAACATTTCTTTACCTAGTTTTGACAATGCAACAAACGCTACAAAGATTTATAAACAGAATTGCTAATTACATGCAAAATGAGCACTCACACTTTACATTGTGGGTGCCCTTTGCGGGATCACGCACGGTGCTACACTCCCAACACTCCCAACAAAGAATACCTACAGTTTATTTCCAAATGCCAACATTATGCAATTCAAATTACTAAATACTCCCCTTATGCAACTCCTCATATCCCAGTATTACCAGAAGTAACAAACACTGGTGCAGGAGTAGTCAACATGGTACCCTCCAGATGTTGCTGAACCATAACTCCCATCATGCCTGATCATTCACCATGGTGGCTGAGGCTGATAGGACAACATCTGGAGAGCAGCATGTTGGCTACCTTTGCACTGGTACCATCAAGGCAGGACTTTGGAGTTGAAGTCTAGGCCCACTCAGTAGGAGTACTATTTTAGCTCAGTAGGAGAGCCTCTAAATGCAGGAAGGCTGGTATACTTCATTTTGAAGTAAGTCAAATACTGTGCATTACTATCTAAAGAGTGGTGCCTTCCATAGTTCCAGTTACAGATAGGTAGCCATGTTGGTCTGAAGATATCTGAAGAAGTGTGCATGCACACGAAAGCTCATACCAAGAACTAACTTAGTTGGTCTTTAAGGTGCTCCTGGAAAGAAATTTTTTTTTTGTTTTATCTAAAGAGTGCACGCCCATAAGACCATTAAGCCCAGAGTCTTAAAACATATAAGTGTTGTCAGGAGCTCGTCCTACTCTTGAGTAGGACCCTGGCAGAGACACATGACCGACCGGCATGTTCCCTCCCTCCTGGTCAATCGTTCGGGAGCTTCAAAAGCTTTCTTCTGCCTGAACATCACAGCAAAAGACATCGGCACACTTAGGGATCTGCAGAGTCTTCGCAACTTGCGTAACAGACCTCAGCAACTCAGCATTTTGGCTAATCTACTTTATTTACATATAAACACACACGGAGCACTGCAAAATGGCTCCCTCTCTCTCTAGCATCAGACAGCAAAGAGAAAAAGAACAAAGGACAATAGTCCCACTTCAGGGAACACTGTAACACAAACATCCTGTCTCCATCACTTCCCACTTTGTGGAGTCAAAACATATACCGTCATGTGATAGACAAAAATCCCATTACTGCAATCATGGAGCAGGAATTCTAACAAGGGTGCCAAGACGGTTTATATGAAATGATCTCAGTTAGAGGAGTGAGCATGGGAGGTAATTTTGGCTATCAACACATACCTGTGTATCCAGTGCACACATACACAGCTGAAAAGGGTTCCCCGCCCTTAACACAAACCAATGTGTTCTCCACTCTTATTTCTGCTGATGCATGTTCTGTAAAGCAACACACACCCTGGCTCTAATTACTAAGCAGATTTAAACCTTGGTAGCAGCACAGCCATCATATACTTTCTGTAAGTGCAAATTCTTGCCAAAGCTAGGATAGCATAACTAATCAGGATAATGCTGTGGTCAACAAGCAGCTGAATGTCCCTCCCAGAGCATCTCCCATTGTGATGCAAATTGGCTGCTATACATTAGATTCTGGGTTTAAACAAACAAGAACTATTTTAGATTAGCATAGTGCACAGCTAAGGTGACGAGTCGCACATTGATCACGAACTTGTGTACAGGGCTGCTGCTATTGCTTAAATGTCACAGTGTGAATTAGCTAACAGTCATTAACAAGCACGTTTTCTGCCTGTATGGAACAATTATATATGATACTATTAGCAGCATCAATTAAGGCAGATAAAGTAATAGTCTAATTGAATGCTTGAGGAGTTTAATGGTTTTTGCTTTCCCTGATAATGGATTGCACTCTATATTCATGGACTTTAAGCCAGGCAAAGGATCAATATTTCCTTCTGCTTAGAAAACCTTCTACCCTGGAGGATAACCAATATCTAATTTAGGAGTCTTTGTTGAGGCTTTCTTCACTTAATCAGGGAACAATACATCATGACATAGAAAAGTACTTTTTGGAGAAGCATAATTTTCTCATCATTGCCTCTTTTTTTGGTAGTGGGTGGAATTAAGTAACATTTTGTACTTGGGTTTTGCTAATGACTTAGGAAGCAATCCAGGAACTGTCCATTAAATTAACTGAGAAGTTGCATATGAGGTCCAATTTGTGCAAACTTTTATTAGGATGATACGCGGTTTCATCTCTGTTCTCCCCCCCCCCACAACATTGTACAGGCTCTATTTTGAGATACCAATTGAGCTAGACACATTTGTTCCTGCAATACCTAAAAACTCAAAGATCACAAATGGGCAGAAGATAATAGCACCCCATATACCAAGCACTGAGAAACTGACTCTGCAGATGTTTGACACAACAAATACCATGTGGGGACAATGGGAGTCCAACATCTGGAGGCCACAGGTTTTCCATCCATGCTGTATACTAATAACAAACTCACAAACATGCCAAAAGAAGAACAAGGCATGCAGGTCCCACTTGTAAAATAAAATTATAAATGTATAGTTTAAGGGGGAAATTAAAATATGTGAACTACGAAAAACGTGAAATATGTAGTGGATTTACATAGACCACATTAACATAGACTCTATCTACAATTAAATCAATGCTTGGGGAAATGTGAAGCCGCTACAGAATGTTTAAGTCAAAGTTACATTGGTAGAAAAGGGAAGTAATCTTCATTTTGCAATGCCGGGAAATGCACTGGTGCATCTTATCCATCATTATCATCATGTCACAGTACAAAGCACAGGAGGAAAGCTTCTGAGTTGTAGGCATTTCAAATATACTTGGCAGGGGAAGCTTTGTGGAACATATATGCGAAAAATGAAAACTCCAGAATTTTATGTTCAATAGGTACCTTTGTTCTTCTGCAAGGCAGGATAGTTTTGAGAAAGGTGGTAAATGAGCTCAGCAGCAATCCAAACATTAATTCAAGCCTGGTAAAAACTTCTCCTAAGTTGCAGTGCCTCTCCTTTGTCAACTTGGGAAATAGTAGTTGAGGCTGAGCACTGATAACACCATATTAAAATATAGGAACATTGAATTCCCCTGAAGAAAGTGCCACTTATAAAGCTAAAATTCACAATGCCAGCTCTGTGCAGGACAATCACATGTGGAGGGCAGCATATAACACCCTCCTCTCCTGTCATGAGTTCAGTTCTCCTATGTCCGTGCATGGCCCATATAGGTGTGGAAATGAAAACCTCAATGTGTAGATGTTTCACATGATTGTAAACTCTGCATGATGGGGCACTGCTGAGAGTACGATATGCCCAAGAGGTGTGCTTAGCTTGGCTTTTAGTTTTGCAGCTCTAGCTCTCTGGAATCAATTACCAGCTGAAAATAAACAGGTGCCTAGTGCGATGATGCTTTGGTGCCTAGTGAAGACATTCTTATTGCAAATGGGAGCTGAGATTTGTAGCAGCTATCAGAATTTTGGAACCAGCGGCTTGATACTAGTATTGAGGAACAGCTTAAAACATCTCATTGCCAGCTGGGTACTGATCATCACCGACCTACACAAATCATCAGCTGGATACTGAAGTGGGTGCTGAGGAAGTATTTTACATTACATTCCTGATCATCTGATTGTTTAAACCTCTGACAATAAGGACGTAAAGGACACTTGTTCTAAAACAAGTTGATGATCAGGACATAAAGGACCCTTATTCAGAAAGAATGTTGTTTCTCATTTACCAAAATGCATTTGCTTAAGGACAAGATTGAATTGGTATTTTGTCTGCATGTACTGGCAGTGCATTTTAATATCACCTGAGATTTCTGATTATACTTCCATTGCCTTGAATAGATGCCTCTCCAGCATTTCTGAATAATCAGATCTATTGAGCAGAGTTCACCACAGTCTGTGTTACATACAGTTAAATCTTCAAGTTGGATCCTAAGAAGCAAGATCAGACTCTTCCCCAATAGCAAAGGAGACATAGCAAAAGGCTTCCAAAGCAACCAAATCTCCACCTTTTGGACTACAGAGGCAGTAAAATGTCCCTCTAAATCATTTTTATTACTCTATTTTAGCTGTCTCCTTCTGACACATTGAGACTTTTCCCCTGAACTTCAATCTGAAGTTGTTAATACAGGATAATTTGGCTGCAGGCATTGATATGGACAATTATACCATGATCTAACTTCTGCTTCTTCACGGCATAAGAACAATAGACATAGGCATAGTGGTCAATTTTGAAGTCTGGGAACTTATCATGGCAGCCACTGGAGACTCCTCTCCAAGGAGAGTCCAAAACTACAGGCAGCAGGTTGCAAATATATGCAAATATATACAAATCAATCAAACAATTCACCAAGCTAACCAAACCATTTGATGACCAATGTATACCATTCCAATATGCCACGTCCCATATAATTCAAGAGTGGGGGGGAGAGACTCACTGATGGAGTGGTGCTGAGGACTCCCAGAATGCTGGTTTGTTTTTTTTTTTTTATTTTTTTATAAAATTTTTTATTGCTTTTTTCCAGAATCTAAATCCATCATCAATAACACAACAAAAGCGGTTTTACAGAAAGAAAAAGAAATTAAACAAGAAAAAATTCATTTTTCGAAGTCTTTTTTTTTTTTTTCATCATCCACTGGACTTCCCCATCTCCTCCATCCCTGCATTCTTTATAATAAATATAAACAGCAAATTAATACCTTGTTTCCTGTGTTTTTGTATTTTCATCTAATTATTCACTCTGAAATTAAAACTTTTCTCAATCATTAACTTTGTTTCTATCAACTCCGAATTTCAATACTGAAGCATATTTACCTCAAACCTTAGCAAATTTTTAACATTCATATATCTTATAATGTTTTTGTAAATAGTCCTTAAATTTTTTCCAATCCTCTTCCGCAGCCTCTTCTCCCAGGTCTCGGATTCTGCCAGTCATTTCGGCTAGTTGCATATAGTCCATCAGTTGTGTGTGCCATTCTTCCAGTGTGGGTAGCTCCTGTGCCTTCCAGTATTTAGCTATGAGAATTCTTGCTGCAGTCGTTGCATATAGAAAGAAGGTTCTGTCTTTCTTAGGTATCCTCTGGCCCACAATGCCCAAGAGGAAGGCCTCTGGTTTCTTCTGAAAGGTATACTTAAATACCTTTTTCAACTCGTTATAAATCATTTCCCAGAAGGCCTTCACCCTCGGGCATGTCCACCAGAGGTGGTAAAAAGTTCCTTCAGCCTCCTTACATTTCCAACATTTATTATCAGACAAATGGTATATCTTTGCAAGTTTGACTGGGGTCATGTACCACCTGTACATCATTTTCATAATATTTTCCTTTAAGGCACTACATGCCGTAAATTTCATACCGGTGGTCCATAACCTTTCCCAGTCCTCAAACATAATGTTGTATCCAATATCTTGTGCCCATTTTATCATGGCTGATTTGACTGTCTCATCTTGAGTATTCCATTTAAGCAGCAAGTTGTACATTCTTGAAAGCACTTTCGTCTTAGGTTCAAGTAATTCTAGTTCTAATTTTGATTTTTCCACCTGGAAACCAATTTTTTTATCTTTTTTAAAGATCTCTAAAATTTGGGCATAGTGAAACCAGTCTCGCACCTTCCCTTTCAATTTTTCAAAGCTCTGCAACCTCCAAGTGTCACCCACTCTTTCTATTATTTCACAGTATTTTGCCCAGCCACCCCCCATATTAAGTATTTTTGTGGCTTTAGCCTCCATCGGTGATAACCACCTCGGAGTCTTGTTTTCAAATAAGTCCTTGTATTTAGTCCAGACAGAAAACAGAGATTTCCTTACAATATGGTTTTTAAACAACTTATGAGACTTTACCTTGTCGTACCACAAATATGCATGCCACCCAAAAGCATTGTTGAACCCTTCCAGATCTAGGACATCAGTGTTTTCTAGCAAAAACCAATCTTTCAGCCAGCAGAGGGATGCAGCTTCACCAGAATGCTGGTTTGGAGGGACTTTAACATCCATGCTGAGGTGCCTGGTTCTGGGGTGGCTCAGAACTTTGTTGGCCAACACATTTGGCAGGCCACACTGTGGACTTTGCTTTCTTGACTGGGCAGGAAGAGGGTGATCTGAAAGCAGGGGCTATTGTCATACAGTGGTACCTCAGGTTAAGTACTTAATTCGTTCCGGAGGCCCATACTTAACCTGAAACTTAACCTGAAGCACCACTTTAGCTAATGGGGCCTCCCGCTGCTGCTGCGCTGCCAGAGCACAATTTCTGTTCTCATCCTGAAGCAAAGTTCTTAACCTGAAGCACTATTTCTGGGTTAGTTGAGGCTGTAACCTGAAGCATATGTAACCTGAAGCGTATGTAACCCAAGGTACCACTGTAGTCAAATCACTTCCTGTTGAGATTTAGGCTTTCAGCACCTTTCATCCTCTGTGGAAGCAGAGGACCTATTAGGATGATCTGCCCTCAGAGGCTGATGGGTCCAATGGCACTGGAGAATTTTCTAGCTGATATGACTTGCCCTGGCTGACCTCTGGAATATCCTGATGGCTCGGGCCATTGATACAATCACCCATGAGACCCTCTCCCACTTTGTGTAGCCCATTTGGTTCCCTGGTATACTCCAGAGCTTAGGGTGATGAGAAAACAAACTGGGAGACACCTCGAATGTGAGTGGAGGAAAACCGCCGCTAGGTGACAGTTGTGGAAGAGCAGCAGTGATAGAATAACCCCTGCTTCCTTCCTCTCTCTCCCTCAGCTCTGCAGCACAGTGGAATTTGCAAATTTGCTCAGTACCATGTAGTGTGTCTATTTCCAGCATGGCCTACTTTTAAATGTTTCAATCTAAGCCCTGATGTTTCATCCATAGTTTCATTTAAAGTCACACCGCATTGTGCATCTTCAAACAGCATTCATATACATGCATATTTCTCGCATTGTTTTTCTGCACTCTGACTGCGAAATTCAAGAGAAATGTATTAGGGACACAGTCAACAACATTGTGTGTGTGTGTGTGTTTTCTAGGCAAAATGGCCACTCAAGTCAGCTTATAGCTGGATTTCCCAATGTGGCACTATGGCAACGGTAGGACAAACCCAGAATAATAGTATCCGGACAAAAACCAGCAAAATGTCCAGACGTATGGCAATCCATATATGTCGTTCTTGCCAATGTTCCTTAAAAATAGCTCAAAAACATCAGTATTTTTTGACGTTGGCCAAAACCTCAACAACTTTGCCCCCTCCCACCGCAAAAAAAAAAAAAATTAATAATTTTTGTGTCTCACCGGTGGATGCCCAGGTGATGTTTTTTTTAGGGTTGCCTTTTTAACCATGGATGGTGCTGAAGTGACTGGAAAGTGGCATGTGGGCATTTAGGGACACCTTGACCTTTCTCCAAAATGTCTCTGGATCCCACATGGGCCCATGGGGAAGAAAGAGGAGTAGACAAGCTAGAGGCCACGAGCAACCCTCTCCCACCCAGAACTTTTTATTGTTCCTATCTGTGCTACAGGGAGCACTCTCTGAGAACTGCTTATGGCCAGATCCTCGCAGGTGCCGGTCTCTGTGCAAGAACACATAATTGAGTGCAACTGTGGCGTGCGGTGGCGGCAGCCATGGCCCTTAGCTTGCCTGGTGCCGCATGCCTTTCCTGCTGCTCTCAGTGCAGCATTGCCTGTTGGCAGGGGTGTTGGGCAGTGGGCCAGGCCTCGTGGTGTAGAGTGAAGAACCTGAACGGGATTCTGTGCCCTGTGCAATGGGTGTGTGGCACTGCTAAAGAGCAGGTGAAGTCGCTGGAGGTGATCGAGGGTTAGTGAAAAAACCAAGCCTAAGGTGGATAGGATCAGGGACAGGGCTTAGCTTCCTCCCCAACCCCCACCCAAATATTTTATTCAAGTTGGCTCCCATCACTGTGGACTGTGGATATAACAGAATTATATCCATATTCTGATCAGTATTTGAATGTTTTTTCTGATTGTGAGCATTACTGCTTTTCAACACTGAACAATTTTAAACACCCTAAAAATCTTTGACTCCAGTCTTTGAGATATACCTTCCCTTCTCTTCCTGGAACAGGATGTTTCTTGAGTTTGATCGACTTTGCAAGGCAGGTGGTGTTAACTATGGGTGTGCGGAAAGGAACTCTTAAAATTCTGCACCCTATATTGTGAACAAGGGCTCTATCACATCTGGTATGACCCATAGAAGACAAACCTTTTAGGGGTGTGTCTACGACGGTTGCCACCAAACTTTTTAGGCTCATGGGCACCACACACACAACTAATCACACACCACAACCTACTTCATTGGGTACAATGGAATATTTCTTTCAAGCCTAAATTTAGCTGGAGGGAGGAGAACAAAGGGACACTGTGAGAACCAGAGAAGGGCTCAGTCTAAAGAATCTGTCATGAACTGTGTATTCTCTCTCTCTCTCTCTCTCTATCTCTATCTATCTATCTATCATCTATCTATCTATCATCTATCTATCTATCTATCTATCTATCATTTTTTATCTATTTTTCTATCAATCAATCAATCAATCATCTAACTATCTATCTATCCACCTATGTAGTGAGCAAGTAAATCTACTGAGGACTGGGGAAAAGAGGGGAGGGATGTGTCCCTGAAATCTTAACCTTTGAGGCTTCAGGGCTAATGACACTAACCTAAACTCATTTATGTCAGGAAGTATGTATTCTCAAATACAAGCAAGGAAGAATCCTGGTTAGTAACCATCCAATTAGTCTATTATGTATGGCAAAGCATTCACTTAAGCAGCAGATAATTGGAGTTCATGCTTGTTGGACTTAATTGGAGTAGAGTTGAAGGACAGTTGCTTGGAAGTTTGCCTGTAATAATGAAAAGCCTCACAATGTAGGAATATTTATATCTCATCTTTCTAGGAAGTTGCGTGTGAAGTTTAGGTTTGGGGGTGGGAGGAAGCATTTCAGAAGGCACTTTATCAAAACTGTGTTCTCCAAGCGAATCCTATATACTAGAATACTGATAGAAATCCAGTGCTTCTTTACAAAGATTTTTGGCCACATGAGCAAATTTCAGATGCTGTTATTAACAGGCATGTGCCATGGTTTGTAATAAGGGTTTGCATTTGGAGAGGAATCAACTCTTTTGCCCAAAATGAGCAACTTGGGAACTACCCACAATTTGCCCCTAGGCTCAGCTCTTGATTATTCAAGAGCTTTTTACATGCAAATACTATGCTGGTATGGAAGGACAAGAAAGGAGATTCGAACTAAACATCAGGAAGAACTTTCTGACAGTAAGCGCTGTTCAACAGTGGAACAGACTTCCTCACCAGGTTGTGGACTCTCCTTCCTTGGAGGTTTTTGAGCAGAGGTTGGATGGGCATCTGTTACGGATGCCTTAGCTGAGATTCCTGCATTGCAGGTGTTAGACTAGATGACTCTCTGAGCCCCTTCCAACTCTACAGTTCTATGATTTTATGACAGATTCCTGGAACAATAGTTGTGTTCTCAAAATCCTATTTTTCTGTACCCAAAAGAAAATACACCCACTGATCTGAATTCCTTAAATAGAATAAAAAAACATTTTATGAAGTTGAAAATGCAAGAGTATGAAAGAGTACTTTATCATTTCTTCTCCTTAATTCACTGCTCTAGAAGATGCAGGAAGAACCTGTTTCAGCCCCAGCTTGGCACCATATGGGGAGGGGGTGAGTGGGCCTAGAGGCAAAAGGGAATGGAATGTAAATTTTGCATTCATTGTCCTATCAGTTTTGTGCTGTGCGCTAGTTTCTGCACACACTCACACTCCTCTCTCTACCCTCCATTCAGACAATCAAAAGGGGCATATTCCAGCCAGGCATAAAGGTAAAGGGACCCCTGACCATTAGGTCCATTCGTGGACGACTCTGGGGTTCCGGCATTCATCTCGCTTTATTGGCTGAGGGAGCTGGCATACAGCTTCTGGGTCATGTGGCCAGCATGACTAAGCCACTTCTAGCAAACGAGAGCAGCGCACAGAAATGTCGTTTACCTTCCCGCCAGAGTGGTACCTATTTATCTACTTGCACTTTGTCATGCTTTCAAACTGCTAGGTTGGCAGGAGCAGGGACCAAGCAACGGGAGCTCACCCCGTCGCCAGGATTCGAACCGCTGACCTTCTGATCGGCAAGCCTGCGTCCCACCATAGCCAGGCTCAAACACTCAAGGACAGTGTGAAACGCTGTGAGTGATGGGGTAAAAGCTGAGGTCAGACAGTGAACCTTGGAAGGTAACATTTGGCCTCCTGGCTTGGGATTCTTCATTCCTGTTCTAGCTGATCTGGGCATGCCTCATGCTTCTTGGGCACAGGGATTGACAGGATTTGTAAGTTTCCTAAACGTTTAGGCTTTGATCCAGAGATCTCCTCTCATAAAACAGGTCTTTCCTACCTCCTTATTTATTTTATTTTTATTTCATTTCTTAAATTTCTATACCATGCTTCATCCAAGGTTCACAGGGTGCTTTATAATCTAAGTACACAAAAAATGCACCACAGTAACAAACCAAAACAATACTGCAGTCCTGAGTCATTTAAGACTTTATAGGGCAAAACCAGCATTTTGAATTGAGCTTGGAAGCTAACCAGGAACAGTACAATTGGGCCAGGATTAGTGTAATATACTCAAACTGTCCTGCCCTGGTTAACTCCTAATTGCTGAATTCTGCACCAGCTGAAGTTTCCAAACCGTCTTCAGCAGAAGCCCCATGTATAATGTGCTGCAGTAATCTAACCTTGTGCAAAGTTTTGCAGAAGGGAGAATGCTTTACAAGGGTAGAAAATCACTTATCAAAATCATTGAATATACATTGTTCAAGTTAATCAAAGTCCCAATGTCACATTTTAGCATACTGTCCCTCCCACTAATCGCAATCTTTACATTTAGCTAGGGTTGCCATAAATAGTGATTTTAAGCTTTGGAGCTGTTTCTGGTGCTTTTTCCATCACGTTGCCATACACCTGGGTTTTCCCTGACATTTTGCGAATTTGGCAAAAGCACCCCCCAAGTCATGTTTACATCCGAAAACCAGGACATGTCAGGATTTTCCTGACATATGGCAAGCCTACCTTTAGCCCTTCCAGTCCCTCCTTCCAAGGAACCTGAAATTGTTAAAGTCACTTCCTTAACAGAACAATAATCAGACAAGAGATTCATGCAGATACAGTGGAACCTCGGTTCCAGAACGCCTCCGTTGTCATACATTTCGGTTCTCAAAAGCTGAAAACCCGGAAGTAAATGCTTCTGTTTTTGAATGTTTTTAGAAACCTGAACATGCAATGAAGCGTCCGCTGAGTGCAAGAAGCTCTTGCAACCAATGGGAATCCATGCCTCCATTTTCGAATGTTTCAGAAGCCAAACAGGCTCCTGAAACAGATTTCGTTCAAGAACCGAGGTATCACTGTAACTGGGGTAGCTAAGACATGTTGACTTAGTTAAAGAAGGCAGCTTGATCATTTTGAAGAACTACTATGTTGCAGGTTATGAACTGCGCAACTTTCTCCCTGCTTTTTGTCACAGCCAAGAGATTTAATCAAATTGAATTCCCATTAGTTTTCTGTACTTTTACATTATTTATGTTAAGTATTGATATCCTACTTCACTGTTGAAGCATGTGAGCCCTTTTGAAAAATATTACTTAAACATAAGACATTTTGCTGTCTGCTTACACCCAGCTATTTAGATAAATTGAAACATGCTTTGAATAACTAAGCCTGAACTCAGCTAACCAAGAACAACCAGGGAACAGACTCTCAGAAATAATGTTGAATGGTGGCCGGGAGAGGTGGGGTGTAAACAGTTTTATCATCTCATTCCCTGAGTAATTATTCTTTTACACATTTGTGGTCGCTTTAGTTTTGCTGCAGGAGCAGTGTCTGCCTCGCTCAGTAAATAAACCCTATTAATGTTCTTAACACATTGGCACAGCTGTATAACAGTGTTTATATTCTGATAAATAGATTGTTGCACTTAATGACTGGGTTTTCTGCAGTACTTAGCAAACTACTGTAGGATTTTTGGCAGAAAGCAATTTGTGGGGAGAGTATTCCTTCTATGTATACAGCGAACTTTGGAAAGGTGGTATACCCCATATTATATAATCTATGGAACTAATTAACAAAGCAGCTTGGATTTTAATGATAGGTTATTAAAACCAAGAGCAGCGTTGAAATGAAAAGCTCTCTAGAAAGACTCATAGAAAATGGTACAAGTTTGGCAGATGTTAGTGCTCTATCTGTAACAACAATCTTGTCCCATCCTGCTCAATCAGTTTCTTTCCCATCTCTTCTCTACCATTTAAACATGCTCCCAAATTGTTACTTCTAGCTATATTTACTGCTGGTGAAATGGTCCCATTTTAAGGAACTCCTAGAGGTAGAAGATATCAGGAGCAGTTGTTTAGGGTTCTTGGTTTGGTTTATCCAGCCAATAGAATCCAGTGGATAAATTCTTTTTCTTGATTGTACCACTTCCAGTGGTAGCGGTGGTAACAAGTGTTTGTTTAAATGCTATGGCACAAAGACAATCCTTGTGTGGAAATCTAGCATATCAAGGATCAAGTAACCAATGTCCATCCCGGCACATTCTTCTGCTGCAAGGTTGCATATTCCCTTCAAACTCACAAGTTTCCTGCATACAGGACCCAATTTGATACTGTACATAGGAAGCTGGCCTTTGAATAGCGATATTTGGACTCCAATATCTGCTCAGCCTTTGTCACGGAAGGCTTTGAGGACACAGCCACCAAGAAGCTAAACAATAACTTTCTGGTCTCTCCCCAGCAAGAAAGCAGCAGCCACATCTGACTTTACCTAGATATAACCAAGTCCATTTAGTGACCATATAACTATGTAATGAAACTGTCCACAAAGCTCACTGGGTGAATTTGAGTCACTCACAATGTCTCACCTTTAGCTGCCTCACAGGACTGTGGAAGCTGGAAGGGGAATGGGGACATCTATACATATTATTATCTGAGCTCTGTGGAAGACAGATGGAATATAAAAGTGATAACAAATTAAAACTAGTAATTTAGTAATAATTTTAACACCCCAATGGCCAGTTGTTGTTTGCATACAAATATTGCCTGAGGAGTCCTCCTATGAAGCCAACTGGTAGAGAAAGCAGTTTCAAATCACACAGTCAAGCAGAGTGGAAAAGACAAATGAGTTATTTCAGAGAAATGTTTTAGTGTCTGTCTGTTGGTTTGTTTAGGATTTTTGTTTTGTGGTATTTTTTGTGGTACCATTGAAGCATATGAACCTCTCTCTTTTTACCGTTTTAATGTAACATGATGTATTTTGCTGTCTGCTTAAATTTAGCTAGAAGGAAATACAAATAACTAAGCTAGAACCCCTGTACCTGGGACTAAGCCCGCATTTAACTCAACAGGTCTTACTTTGGGGTCTATGCTGAATGTAACAAACCTGGGATACAATCCATAGCACTTCATTGTAGGCAGACTTCTTGAGAATCCAGCTTCGGACATCCAGCTGAAATTCACATTAACGTTAGGGAAGCACAAAATCATTCCAATTTTAAAATTTTGCAACAACTTATCTTTGGCTGAGAAGGGAGGCAGCTTATATCGTTTTAAAAACTGAAAGCAATTTTGCATTGGGAGCTGAAATACATGTATAAAATCCCATATAATATTGTTTGTTGCTTTCTTGAGGAAAAAAAGGATATTTCAATTGCTGGAAGTTTAGGTCTATAAAATTAAAGCCAATATAGTAGCATTTGTGAATAGCAAAGGCAAAAGAATAAAATAAAATTGTACTTCCTCTAACTAGTTATGATTTCTCATTATACAAATGTGCCATGAAGAGTGATATTACTGCAGGGTTATTACACCCAATAACTATTGACCCCTGGGTCACAAATTAAAATCAACCATATCTACAACTCCATTTAAATTATAATACCTCTTGTTTTTTTTATGGAGGAAACTCATCAAGAAGATCATAATTGCAAATTGCTAGACATACACACACACCAGACAGTAGTTGGGTTTATTTTAAATTAAAAGTAGCATTTCTTACACTCCACTTGCATAATATAAGTGTGATTACTAAAACACATTTTTAGAATACTATAATTTCAGTTCTTCCTCAATTTTACTGGGCAGAAATATAAATTCAGTTAATTAAATTAATATTGTTGATGACAGATGTCTGTACCCCATGAAGTCCCCTAGCCTTGCATTCTGACTGTCCTTCCAACAGTCCTCACTTCAACTATATGCCTCAACTGACACAGCAAGAAATGTGTTGATACAGACTTAACAATCTTATTTTGGTTTAAACATACAGAATTCCACATATACAGATATGTGATATACACTTTAACTTTAGCCACAGACAGGAAGTCCAAATATTGACTTCTAGGATTTCTGGCAAATGTAATTATGCAGTAACTAGGACTGTGCAACCAATCTGGGTGAAGCCTAGATACTGAACTGAACTGGGCTTTGACTGGATTGGGTCACAGAATCATAGAATTGCAGAGTTGGAAGGGATCCCAAGGGTCATATAGTCCAAACCCTTGCAATACAGAAGCTCAACTAAAGCATATATGACAGATAGTTATCCAGCCTCTTTTTTAAAATCTCCAAGGAAGGAGAATCCGTTGCCACCTGAGGGTGTCTGTTCAACTGCCATGCAGCTCTTACCATCAGAAAGTTCTTCCTAATGTTAAGTCAGAATCTTGTTTCTTGTAACTTGAATCCATTGGTTCGAGTCCTACGCTTGGAGCAGGAGAAAACAAGCTTGATACATCTTTCATGTGACAGCCTTTTAGTTATTTAAACATGGCTATCATATTTCCTCTCAGTTTCCTTTTATCCAGGCTAAACATATCCAACTCCCTCGACTGTTCCTCATAAGGCTTGATTTTCATAAGCCTTGATAATCTTGGTTGCCCTCCTCTGCAAATGCTCCACCTTGTCAATATCCTTCTTAAATTGTGGCACCCAGAACTGGAAACAGTATTCCAGGTGTGGTCTGACAAAGGCAGAATAGAGTGGTACTATTATTTGCCTTGATCAGGGCACTATATTTCTGTTGATGCAATCTAGAATAGCATTAGTCCCTCCCCCCCCCCATGCATCACGCCATTGACTCATGTCCAGTTTGTGGTCTACTAAGACCCCTAGATCCTTTTCCCACGTACTACTGACAAGCCAGGTGTCCTCCATCTTATATTTGAGCAGCTGGTTATTCCTGCCTAAATGCAGAACCCTACATTTGTCTCCCCTGAAACTCATTCTGTTAGTTTGGGCCAAGTTCTCCAAATTGTTAAGGTCATCTTGAATCCAGATTCCTGTTTTCTGCTGCATTGGCTAAACCTCCCAGTTTGGTGTCATCTGCAAACTGAATGAACATCCCCCAGTTCCTTCATCCAAGTCATTTATAAGACATTGAACAACAGCAGACCCAGGACAGAACCCTACGGCACCTCACTTGTCACTTTTTTCCAGGATGATGAGGAACCGTTAGTGAGCAATCTTTGGATTTAGTCAGCCACCTACAAATCCACGTAACAGTTACCTTGTCCAGTCCAGAATGATCTAAGGCTGTCAAAGGACATGGCAGTTGGGTGGCAGGAGACAGGAAAGACAGGCAGCCTCTGTAAGGTCTGTTTTGCCAATGCTTCCCAGTAGGGAATATGCTCATGAAGCAACACCCAGCAGGACTGAACTCTCTGGTAACCAGCTGCTCATGGGGGAATGCTGGCAAAGCAGATCTTGCAGAGGCTACTCATGATGTAGTGGCATATGAGGCACATAGATGGCATATGAGGAAGGAGTGAATCATTAAGGAATCCAAGCTGCCGAGGGCAGTAGCAATACCAGCAGTGTGACTATGAAACAATACAAAGCTAAATTGCATATCTCCATCTTGTTTTTCTCTTTATATCTGACTGCTCTAATTTTTTATGAACTTCTCACTTTCAGAGAGGTATAGCAGTGGGAAAGTTTTCAACATCACAAACTCTGACATCAATAGCATGTATTTTACTTGTCATATCTTCAGTTTTCTTCTCATTCTGCAAAAAGGACTTCTGCACCAAATGCAGTTTTTATGATGGAGCTTAGTGGTACAAGTCATACTTTGAATTTCCCCTTTGAAGAGGGAGATGGAGACAGCATCATGCTGCTCAGGTTCTTTCATTTTTACAGATTTCCTGTTCCCATTAAAGAGAGGGAGGAAAACCCTGCTATAGCAAATAATTCCATTGATTTATTTTTTTAAAGTGCACCTTTTTCCAGCTGTAATGATCACAGGGAGTGATCATTACAAATATAGCTGGATTTGGTTTTCCAGTAGCCAATGGGAATAATAATAATAATAATAATAATAATAATAATAATAATATATTTATACCCCACCCATATGACTGGGTTTCCCCCATTTACAGCATTACTATGTATTTGTTGAAGCACAGCATAAATGCATTCTGAGACTCTGAGCCATGCTGACTTGTTTCTAACCTCTGAGTCTATCCATAATTTTAATGTAAAGGCAACTCCCCGTTTGCGTGAGGGTTGCTTTCTGGGTCATTGTACACATCAGCATGAGCCTGCTCCACCCCCTTCCAGGGTTGAAAGTGGCATGTGCGTCTGCAGTCGCAAAGTCCTTGGTCATGTGTGAAATGCTTGTTCCCTGTATAATTTATATAAGGTGCTTAGAGGTTTAGATGATTAAATTCTATAGAAATTCTGATAAATCAATACAAAGAAAAAACAATAACAGCAATGAAATACTCCTTAACTAATAGTCAGGTGAAGAACCAGGTGTTCATATGCACTCTCACAGCTTTCCCAATTTGGAAAATGCTTAGGAATGGACCACATAAAGACAGGGGACAGTTGTATATATGCCATGCATTACCCCCCAAGATCAACAAGACATCATCAAATCTCATTGCTCCCAAGGGGACTTGCTATATTGTATTCAAATCTTGTGATGGCAATGATCCCCATATGCTGCGAGCAGCTGGATGACCTGTTTTGAACATTCTAAAAGGCAAGATAGTTTACACTACAACAGAGGTAGTGCCACAGCCCTAGAACTGCCTTGGATCCACAGGAATATGTTTTCTGAAGTGGCCCCATGATCTGATCCAGGTCATGGTCCTCCTGGATAGAATTGGGTGAGTCTGCTTTGGAATCCAAATCTGACAGATTCCTACCTCACCCCTATGACCACTGGCGGTGTGACAACCATGATGAAGAGGCTTGAAAAGTTTGCTTCTGCTGCTTCTCAGTGAACTGAGTATGTGTATCTACTGCTCTGAGCAGAATATGTCATGCCACCATGGCCCACCCCTCACCCTCTGTGGTAATATTTAACAGATCCTAGAGGACCTCATCTTGAAAGCATCTCTAGCTTGGTGATCGTGAACTGAGGACATGATGCTCACAAACTGAATATTCTACTAGGGCAGCCTTTCTCAACCTGTGGGTCCCCAGATGTTGTTGAACTACAACTCCCATCACCCCCTAGCTAGCAAGGCCAGAGCTCAGGGATGATGGGAGTTGTAGTCCAACAACATCTGGGGACCCACAAGTTGAGAACCACTGCATGTTTTTCCAGTGCTGTCCTACTCTTTTAAGGTAGCACATATGCTAAGTATTTGGGAGTATCCAGTCCACATTAAGTGGTCTTAACATCCCAAAGTGTCATTGCATGCTATGGCCAATCCTACAACTACACAGAATGACATGACAGATGCTGTGGCATCCCCTATGTTGAAGTAAGATTCAGCTTCCAGCTGGCTTTTGCACATACAATGGGAGAGGGTACCATCTTTCCTTTACCTTAGGCAGCCGTTGGATCCCGGCTACAGATGGGCCATTGTGTGCTCTTGTGTGCAAGAAAGTTCTGACAACCAGGTTTCCAACACAGCTACATTCAGCAGATCCCTTCAATTGAAGGCATACCTGTTTTGATTCACAAAGTTGACTGGACTAATTTGTTTCTGCTCAGAGATCTCCTCCTTGCACACATTTCCCGAGGATAATACATAACGAGCAATAAAAAGAGATGTGGTCTGCCTTACAGAAGAGTGTGATTGAGAGTGAGTTGTTTTTAGGGCATCTGAATTTTCTATTAGCACCTTAGCTGATGAAAATTGCCAGAATACACTCTTCCTTTTACTTGCAACAAGAGTGCCTTCAGCCTTGATTGCACCCTTAAAGTACACCATGGAGATATTTTGCTACATGCATAAAGGAACATGATGAAACAGCGTAAATCACAGACTCAGGGTGCTTATCCAAAAATCAGAGTGCTGGGGTGGCACAGGGAGACAGCATATTCTCAGCGAAAGTGTCACTAAAACAGAGTTATGAGTACAGTTGAGTAAAATGCTTGATAATTGCTTATAATTTTCAGTGTTTGGAAAACAATTTCCTGGCCAGATGATTTTTCATTGTGCTGGATGTTTTGCTCCCTGCCAAGTGCTGTACATTTCCTTTAGTTTATGATTCAAGGTGTTAATCATATTCAGTCTTTCAAGATGATTACCTGGTAACATTAACATACAAATGTACGGTGATTATCTCTGCTGTTCAGAATTCTTTGCATTCCGCAGAAGAAAGGGGAAATAAAAGAAATAAATCAGTCTCCTTCCGTTGGCAAGGTGCCAGGCTAAAGGAACAGAAAATGAACTTCTCTTGAATTCTGATAGGAAGGAAAATTAAGTATTAATCAAAATGAAACTTCAGAAACTTTCTATCAAACTTGGTGGTGTTAACGTCTCAGCTCAGTGACTCAAAATGTGGGCTTAACCTCAGGATAGGCCAAGTTACTCTGGCATGCTCAGTGCTTCTGTTTCCCTCAATAGATTTTGTATGGGATTTAAGAGCTATACTGAACAGACAATGTGACATCCTTTTTTGGATTGGCTTTAGCTGACATAAGAGCACACTTGCTTTCACTTACTTTGTTTTAGAAAATCTTTTATAGATGATCTTTCACTGTAAAATTGCAAGGCAGTTTACAATAAAAAATCAATATAATCAAATAAATATATATTTAAGAAAAAGATAACAGATATCTAGAAATTGCAGTGTAACTCTATTGAAAGCCAGTTCTCAAGAATGCACTTGCAAATAGGTATATTTCCACAAACCAGTGGAGCATGATCGCCATAGGTGCTGCCTGATCTCTAGGGGGAGTTCATTCCACAGCATGGGGAACACTGAGGAGAATCTGACAGTATATACACGTAGGGATGGGGGAGAAAGTGTTCATAAAAATGCATGTGTCTGTGAAAATAACATACAAAATACTTTAAATTGAGGGAAATTGCTTGCAAAACTGTGTTTACTAGGCAAAAGAGCATGCAAAAAAGTGTATCTTAGGAAAATACATGCTAAAATGCTGGTAAATATTCATGAGAACTTTTTTTAGAAAATAAAAGAAAAGTAGCTAGCCACCAATGGTTGCAGAAATGTGCCAAACCGAACTTAAGACTGGAAAAATAAGAAACTGAAATTGACAAATTCACCCATCCCTATTAACATAGCCAGCAGAAATTGGTTCAAAGAAAAGAGAGCTAGTGACTTCTCACTCTTAAGGTCAAATACTTGAACTGGTCCATTTCTATGAGTTGGCTTTTGAACTCTACTGAAGATTTGTTCTACCTGCTCCTTTCATGCCAGCATCTAATCCTTGCAACTCTTGCCAATCCTGATGTCACTGTTATTAATCCTCCACTTGCTCCTCTGTCCCATACATTGTTACTTCCTCTTCCACATCTAAACTGACGTTTCCGCTACATACCTTGCCTATGTTTCTACTTCTTCTGTCTTGATTGATTAAATGGTGTCTGATTTGGTGGTGTCTTTGGCTCTTCCCCACAGAATAATGGACTCTGTAGGTGAGTGTTATCACCTCACTCCTGTCCAAATCTCTACCCTGATATCCAAACCACAAATATTTTCATGAACTGAAGGTTCCCTACAATTTCCCTTCCCTGATGACAAAATTGCATTTGAACAGTTTTATGAGAAAGGAGGAAAGGGACGCGGGTGGCGCTGTGGGTTAAACCACAGAGCCTAGGATTTGCTGATCAGAAGGTCGGCAGTTCGAATCCCTGCGACGGGGTGAGCTCCCATTGCTTGGTCCCTGCTCCTGCCAACCTAGCAGTTCGAAAGCACATCAAAGTGCAAGTAGATAAATAGGTACCGCTCCAGCGGGAAGGTAAATGGCATTTCTGTGAGCTGCTCTGATTCGCCAGAAGCAGCTTAGTCATGCTGGCCACATGACCCAGAAGCTGTACACCAGCTCCCTCAGCCAATAAAGCGAGATGAGCACCACAACCCCAGAGTCAGTCATGACTGGACCTAATGGTCAGGGGTCCCTTTATCTTTACCTGTGAGAAAGGAGAGAGAAAAGCAAGTATGGAAACTATAAACCTTAATTAGAAAATCAGAAAATCTACCTCAGTTTAGGGGGTTAAGAAGGCCCTCCCACACCATTGCATTAGAGAATTGTGGAGTTGTGCTGAATAGCTCCATCCCCACAAATAAGTCCATCCACACACATGTTGGTCAAGCATTTGACAGCTATGTGAGTGGCCCTATGAGTAAACCAATGTAAATGCATAGGCCTGGACCATTCAGGATTCTACCTTGCATGGAGAAACTATACATGTATCATGGTAGGGTACCTTTACATGGCACCAAATGTCCAACTATTGGAGAGTGTGGCAAGAGTGTGCCAGCAGCGGAAGCAATGCAAATCTGCAATCTCCTCACAGGTGCTATCAGTGTATGTCTATAGTAAAGTCTCAGTTCATTCCAGCTTTGTTTGATGTGCATCATAATATGATTATGATTGCTACCTTGTGGATGCCTAAAAGAATCATTGTAATGGAAATCTCTTAAAAAACACATTTAGTTTTCAGATCCCATTTTAGAAACTGTGAGGAACAGCCCTGATCCTTCCTCAAGGTATTGCGACTTAGCAGAGACTGTTCACTGTGGATTAAGCAGAGGAAGAATAAATACAAGAAACACATTGCGGTACTCACGCTTTACTCTGTTTCCCTTGTTAAATTTATAAATATCGACACTAGACAGAAACAAATAGCTCCTCTTATCAGGCAGAAACCAGGATCACCTAAATTAAAGCTTAGTATGTGTTATCCAAAAGTCTCCACTTCAAAGAACTTTTGATAGATATCATCAAAAGAAGCCAAACACAGAGCAGGTCTTGCAACTTGT
Source organism: Podarcis raffonei (assembly GCF_027172205.1). Lineage (NCBI taxonomy): Eukaryota > Metazoa > Chordata > Lepidosauria > Squamata > Lacertidae > Podarcis > Podarcis raffonei. The sequence continues at coordinate 54,121,580 of NC_070610.1, forward strand.
TTATAAAGAAAATTTCATCCAAACTTCACTGCTCAAAATAAACATTTCTGTGGGGGTTTTTGTCGCTGTTTAATTAGCATTTGCTCCATTATGGGAGAGGATGTATTTCAAAATATTTCATTCAGAACACAAGCTATGTGCTGTGAGCTTGCATGATCTTTTTACCAAATCGGCAAGCCAGTAGCAACCCATATGGAACAATTCTGAAGAATGGGGTTCTTGAAACCTACTGTATGCTTATTAGAGTTGGGGGTCAAATGCCAAATTATTCACCAACCTAATACAGTCGTACCTTGGATCCCAAACACCTTGCAAGTCAAACGTTTTGGCTTCCGAATGTCACAAACTATTCCGGTTTGCAAACTATTTTGGGAAGCTGAATGTCTCTTGGGGCTTCCACAGCTTCTGATCGGCTGCAGGAGCTTCCTGCAACCAATCAGAAGCCACGCTTTGGTTTCTGAATGTTTTGGAAGTCGAACAGAACTTTGTAAACCTTTTGTGGCCTGGGCAGGCCTGGAACCACTTCCCATGTCTTGTTCCTCTCTGAGGAATCAAGTTCAGCCTTCGTGGCATTTAACCATGGCTCAGCATCCTCTGAGGTTAAACTTTGGACCTTTTGGAAGCTTGAAGGTTCCCCAACCTTCTCTGAGTTACTAACAACAGCTGTGTCTGCTCTGACTGTTTTAGAAAACTCTTCAGCATACCTTTTGGGTGGTTTAGGAGAATGGTGGGCAGGCCGGGTCGTCCTCTTATATACCTGCTGGGAATGACAAGGCATCTGACCCTCACCTGAATCTCATAGCTCTCCTTTAGCTCCCTCTGATTGGTTATCATTTAACTCTTGGGGGAAATCATTAGCATCGCACATCATGTGCATCAAAGTTGCTGAACCAATTAACCAACTAGAAGGATTACTGTTAATAGCACCAGTTTTCCTATAACTTGATATTGCTGGATAGTTTTGATGAACTGCAAAAGTTTGCTTTCTGTTGTCACACTGGAACTTTTCTTTATTAGTGCCACTTTGGTTTGTACGATTCCTTGCAAATGAAGGAAAACAACTTTTCTGCTTGTATATGTTGATAGTATAGGAGAATGGTGGGCAGGCTGGCATCTGGGCTGGTAGGAGGGACTTGGACACAGGCTCGGACTCCCCAACCATGTGTGCGTCTCCTGGGTGTCCAGACAAGGAATGCGTTGGGAGGGGCTTCTCCCAAGCGGTGCAGGTGAAGGTGCCTGTGGAGGCATGCGTGGTGGTGGTGATGCAGCTGGGCATGAATAATTGCTGGAAGCCCCCGGCTTGAGCTTGCAGACACACATGCACGAGGACTTGGAAGAGTTGAAGGCAGCTCTTCCTGGACTCAAAATTTGTGGTCACTGATGGCAGTGACGTGTGTGGCGAAGTAGCCAATGCCCAGCTGCCACCGAGAGGGCCAGGAAGTGCGTCCAGAGCGCAGTGGCCAAGAAGGTTCTGATCCGTCACCCGGGCATTACCTTCCGTGATGCATCCCTTTACAGGCTTGATGGGGTTTATCTGTCTGTGATTGTGAATGATTTGTGGCTGACCGCCGTATCAGCAGGGTTAAGGGATTGGTTACAGGTGTGAGTTGTTGGCAGCGAGCGTGGGTGCTCATGTGGCGGATAGGCACTGGTTCATGTGATGGGATGGGAGAACGGTCTTGCCATCCCTGTGTGAAGGGTATTCTGTTAAAGGAATCCAGGGACTCAACTTGGTTTGGTCAACCCCCAAGCGCAGGTTGTGCCCGTGCCTGAGTCCAGGGGAGCATCTGGGGAGTGAACAGAGTTTGTTCCTGGGCTTTTCACCTACCTCAAGTGTTCACCCTTGGCTGACCTATGCTGGAGCCCTGAGTCAGCACTGCCTGCAAGGGTGCAGGGAGCTAGTCGAACCAGAGCTTATGCAACCATTCACTTTTCTGTAATCAATAAAGTTGTGGCCTAAATTCTGCCAAAAACCAAAACTAAAATTTGAGTCAAATGTGTGTTTATTTAGGGGGGAGGTCCCTGGGTCTGAACACACAAAGGGCATATATCTGTGAAAAATAACGTAAAATGTGTTGTATTAGGTGAATTTTTTTGCAAAAATGTGCATATTTAGCATAAAACATGTATATATTAAGAGATATTCACAATGAAATAGATGTAGAAATCTTATGGGAGCAAAACATTTGAGGAGCTTTATCATGTGTGAAATAACAGAGGTAGAGCAAACTCACCATACTTTTAAAGTACATTTAACACACATTTAAAATGTATTACTTCCCCCAAGGAATCCTGGGAACTGAAGCTCTGTATGGGGTAAACTACAATTCCAAGGATTCTTTTAGAGAAGCCATGTGCTTTAAATTTGTATTAATTGTACTTTAAATATACAGCGTGTATCTGTTAATAGACACCCTGTCTGGGATTGCCAAGAATATTCTCAGGAAAAAGCAGCTGTAGGAAGAGAAGGCTTCCAAGCATCCTTCAGGAGAGATTTGTTTTACTCCTTAAATATTTATTTACGAGTCCTCTCCTTATTGGATCTTTTATTTCTTGCAATAACATCACTCCAAGTGTTATGGACCAAGTCTGCTCTTAGAACAAATTTATCTTATTAATGCAGATTGCAATGTGTCCTGTGAGCAATCTTAATAGCTTCCACGAGATTGAGCAATCATGTTCCTGCTAGTTACACACAGTTGCTGAGATGCATCACCTGGAAGATTCAGCGGGCTAAAGTTTAACAGCTTCATTGGGAAAAAGTTCAAACAGCTGGTGTCAGTTACGCCTAAGTTTGTCCAGCAAGGCAGCCTTTATGTGGGATACTCAAGGCAGTGTAAGTGCAAGTTGGAACGAGCTTCTCGAATAAAGAAATAAATTGTTCTAGTCTTTGCAAGTATAAGAGTAATCAACCAGAACTACTGCAAGCCTGTGGCTATTATTTTGGATGGTTTTGACACCCATTATGAGAGATGGTGTGTCACAAACCCTTCTGAACCAAACTCTCTCTGGCGCGCACACACACACACAGAGAGAGAGAGAGAGAGACTTTACAGAGCAATATACATTTTTTCTATTCATCTATTTTATTCATTTCTACACCACGAAATATCTTCAAAATAACTTTAAGGCTGCTGCCAACAACCTCTTCATGATATCTCAAGATCTCATTTAAAATATTAAGCCCCCTATTGGGAAGGATCTGAACATTCTCCATTAGTATCATGGCTAATAGCAACTGAAGTTCTATCCTTTGTGAATGTATTCAACTTTTCTTTGAGTTAGTGGTCATTAGCATCCATACCGTTGGCTCTTACCGGTCACATGTAGTTGTTAGACCAGACTTGTGTAGTAGCTCAATCCTACACATGGTTACTCAGAGCCACTATGTTCAATGGGGCTTATTCTGGGGTAATTGTGCATAGGATGGCAGCCTTAGCTTGTCTTAAGATCAGGCAAATAGGTGCTATCCCATCACGGTTTCTCATCTTTAATATGTCTCCGAGTTTTGAGGGATCGCTATGAGACAAGCCTCCAGATCACAAGCAAAACAAAACAAAAATGTTTTGTAAAATATCCCATTCAAAAAGAAGTTCTGTCATCTTCTATATATCTTTGTTGCTGCTGGCAGGCAGGCAGCTTTCTACTGTCAGAACAAAAAGAGGGTTTTCAAGCCTCTCTTCCCTTGAATGCACCTGCAGGAAGCCTATTCTATCATAGTTAAGATGTTCTGATAGGAAATCTGCAGGAGACAAAGTATTACATTTCCCTCTTTTTATGTTTCCATAACCACCTCTTTTTCATTCCCATGCCTTTTAAGGAAATGCTCCTGCTCTGCTTGGTTGTTTTTGTGTGTGTGTGTTTGTCCATTATGAAACTTCAATGAAGATAATTGTGACAGAGCTGGCAGCAAAAAAATAGTCTTGCTATTGATAATAATCCTGGCAAGAGGGAGGTGCTGTGAGTGGGCAGTTCCTAAGTCTGAATACTTGGTCAATTGTCTATTATAATCCCCCTGAAGGAGCAGGTTTATGGTGCTCCTGGATCATCTCTGTTGCTAGAGGCCCAGGTAGCCTCAATTAATAGGATTTGGGGGGCAAAGTAAAGGAGAAACTAAGAGAGCCATGGTCAGATTTCCTGCACTGTGTTTTAGATCCACAGGGGAACCCAAATAATATTGGAGGTGTAGTGCTGTGATACAGAGGATGAGATGGTTGGATAGTGTTCTCGAAGCTACCAGCATGAGTTTAACCAAACTGCGGGAGGCAGTGGAAGACAGGAGTGCCTGGCGTGCTCTAGTTCATGGGGTCACGAAGAGTCGGACATGACTAAACGACTAAACAACAACAGCAGTACTGTGATAGGGGGTAGTAAACCTTTTATTCTATGCTTGTGATCACAGATCTCCCAGTGTCTACTGTGGCTCTCAGTGTCAGGAAATCTGCCCCCCCCCCCGCTGCCCCATTCATGCACTTGCTGATAGCATAGAGCTCCTGTCAGGGGAACAGAAAGGTCCCTATTAGAGGGACCTGCAGTTTATCATCTTATTATGGTTATGCTTATGGAAAAATTTCCTTTGCCTCTTTGTGAAGAGATCAATACTGAAATGATAGATCATTGTGCACATATACCTTGTGCAAGAGTCCAAACCACCTGTGTAGCCTTAGAATTTCCCACTTAAGTAAATAAAGCCACATGAATTGTAGATTGTAATTTTGCATCGACTTGGCGTTTGTATCCTCTTCTACACCTTAAGACAATTTTTATGTATTTAACAACTCAATGTAATGCAAATCTAGAGCATGTCAATACGACTGAATAGCTTGCACATGATTTGATTATGCTTGCCAACGGGTTACATAAAATCCTTTAAGTGTTTAGTTTGCCAGTTTATCTAAGGCCTTCCATCTTCAGTTGGGGAGATGCAAGGTCCAATTTCTCATATGCTTCTCACAAGAAAATAAAGGCTTCAGGCAGTTTTGTTGTTTAAATACCACTTAAGCATTTAAGCAAATGAAGTGTGCACAAGATTGCAGCTGACAGTTTTAGCGTGGAATGCACTGAACACTGTGGAACTCTACATACATGTTCCTATTTTAATACCCTGGGTGCAAACTACTTTTGTACACTGTGTAATTAGGAGGTATCAGCATGGCTGTAAGAGGCATCCAATACAGAAAGAAACCAGTTGCATACATCATACTTCCAATGTACAGTCATATCTCATGTTGCGTTAGGTTCATGTTGCGTCTTTTCGGCTTGCGAACACAGCAAACCCGGAAACGTGCATTCGTAAAAGTGTTCTGCACACTTCGCACATGCACAGAAGCACTCTATCGTGCTGTGTGCATGCCCAGAAGCAGCACTCTAGTTATGGACTTTTCAGGGTGTGAAAGGCACCCCAGAACGGACCAAGACTGTAACTAAAGGTACTACTGTATTTGGCTATATAAAGTGGTTTTTTTTCAAGGCTGAAGAAGAATCTTACATTTACTTCTAACACAGAGAACTGTTTGAAACAAACCTTCAGTAGCTGCAACCTACTCAAGCAAATTTGTGTACCTGATATTCGACTATATCCTTCAGATGTGCCAGTGGAAGAATACAACTGTGTTTATTTTAGCAGCTGATCATATAAGTAGCATAAGTTGTTTTGCAATTCTAAACATTATAATATTTGGGATTTAAATATCTATACTTGATTTTGTGGCAGCTAAAGTAACAAATATGTGTTTTTTGGTAGGAAGAGCAGAGGAAGGAAGTTAAAAAGCTACCTTGCACTGATTCAGATCATTGGTTCATTGAGTTTAGTATTGACAACCCTAACTGGCAGAAGCTCTCCTGGGATTCAGATGGGTGTCTGTTCCAGGTCTAAAAAGAGATATCCATGAGAGATATCAAAGCAGGTGCTATACCACTAAGCTCTTACCCAAGATTCTTTCCTTATCTCGTTTGTTCTTGTACCCATGATCCAGTTGTTTTTGCAGGCATCCTGCCAAGGGGATAGTCACATTTTGAAGTGATGTCAAGCCATCCTAAATCTGTTGCCAAATGGCACCATACCGCACAAGGCTTCTTGTAGCTGATGGTTGCCTTGCACCTATAAACAGTAAGTTGTTCCATCTAGCTCTGGTACTGCACTAGTGGTGACAAGTAGTCAAAAGTCTTTCTTTTGTCCAGCTCTGCGGCTGAATTACGGGAAGTTGGAAATTGTCTGTGGTCTAGAGGGAGCCATTGTGCCTGAGTTTCATTTGTAGTTATTGACGGCAGGAGGTTTGCAAAATGTAATGAGATGGGCTTAGAGTGATGCTTTTGGCTGTAGGCTGAAGAACTCCGAGAAACAATAGGTTATGTGATGGTAGGAAAGGGGGCTCAATTTCAACATAGTGGTGAACATCATCATCAACAGCTGTGGAAAATAGGCCTAAATCGTTGCTTTAATGTGGGCTTTTATTTTGAACTTGAAAACATTTCCTTTTATTTTGAAAAGGAAGGATGCACATAATGATACAAGCAGATTGCCAGTTAAGGGGGAAATTGCTGATTACAGTCCTCGGTGTATCACGGGTCATCTTATGGGACAAATCAAGTAAAATGACCTAAGGAGCAGGGTTGCTCAGAGGTTCAGAAAGATCCAGGGCACTTTTTAAAAAATGACGATTCACAAAGACAAGGCACCAGAAAAAGAACAACTGATTTCTTCATATAATCAGCTGACTTGAGAGGACACATTCAACTTCTAGAAAATGAGATCAATAGGATCCCACTTTTCAAAAGTTATAAAGTACTTGGCAATCGAAAAGTCACATTCTGATGAGAATAACAATCATAACTAGTAGCCGCATTTGTTAATCAAAGAGGGCCAGTTCTCATGCTGGGCTTTTTGCATGTTAAATCCACTGTAAAAGGACGTTGTTCTTGTTGTTGTTTAGTTGTTTAGTCGTGTCCGACCCCATGTTTAGTCGTGTCGTGACCCCATGGACCAGAGCACGCCAGGCACTCCTGTCTTCCACTGCCTCCCGCAGTTTGGTCAGATTCATGTTTGTAGCTTCGAGAACACTGTCCAACCATCTCGTCCTCTGTCGTCCCCTTCTTCTTGTGCCCTCAATCTTTCCCAACATCAGGGTCTTTTCCAGGGAGTCTTCTCTTCTCATGAGGTGGCCAAAGTATTGGAGCCTCAGCTTCACGATCTGTCCTTCCAGTGAGCACTCAGGGCTGATTTCCTTAAGAATGGATACGTTTGATCTTCTTGCAGTCCATGGGACTCTCAAGGATTATACACTGTCCATAACTCAGGTGTGGAGCATCTGCTTTGCATTCAGAAGCTCCCAAATTCAAGCTCTGGCATCTCCAGGTAGGGCTGGGAAATATCCCAGCTTGAAATCACCCAGTGAGTTTAGACAATACTGGGCTAGGAGGACCAGTGATTTGCCTCTGGGTAAGGCAGCTTCCTGGGATCTCCCTTTATATATTGCCAGTTTTCCAGAATATCCCTAAAACATTAGTCTAGTGTGCCAAAGTAGGGGTGGCTAATGTGATGCCCTTCAGACCACAAGTGCCATACACATCAGACAATATGGCCCAATGGTCAGGGATAATGGGAGTTGGAGTGCAGCAACATCTGAAGGGCACTGCTTTGGCTATTCCTGCTCCAGTCACACAGTGAGCTTTATAGCTGAGTGGGGATTTGACCTTTGTCCTACGTTCTAACCATTATACCATACCAGCTCCCATCTGACTGCCATAATGTCTAACAGCAGACAGGCGTTCACATTTATTTGCTCCAGCATTCTCTGTGATCCCTGATGCACCACTTGTGAGTGATCAAAGCCCCTAAATAATAATAATAATAATAATAATAATAATAAATTTAATTTATACCCCACCCTCCCCAGCCAAGGCTGGGCTCAGGGCGGCTAACAAGCAATAATAAAAACAAGTTGAATGAATACAACTTAAAAACGAGATTAAAATACAACATTAAAACATTGAAACATTAAAATGCAGCCTCATCACAGGAGGAGAAAGGAAAAAAGAAAGAGGGGGAGGGAATCAAATTGGCTCCAAGTCAAAGGCCAGGCAGAACAACTCTGTCTTACAGGCCCTGCGGAAAGAAATCAGATCCTGCAGGGCCCTGGTCTCATGAGACAGAGCGTTCCAGTAGGCCGGAGCCTGTGTTGAAAAAGCGCTGGCTCTGGTTGAGGCTAATCTAACTTCCTTAGGGCCTGGGACCTCTAGGGTGTTACTATTTATGGACATTAAGGTCCTCCGTGGGGCATACCGTGTTTGAAAGTAATGACCTGGACCATCCTAGCAGCTTAATGACTTGAGATTGCATCAACTCTGCAATTTCCACAGATTGTTAGAAATCACATTTTCCTTTAATATTGTTTTTAAAAAATCCATCTGTTAGATGCTACTACACCTTTAAGAAAGAAGGCACAAAATGAGAAGGCATTCCTAAATCCCTGTTGTATACATAGCTTTTATTATAACAGACAACCCAACAAGATGCCTGTGCGTGTGTGTCATTCCTTTGATGGCTCTGAGCTCAGCTACGTTATCCTCTCTTGATCCAAACAGAATATCAGCTCCCCTTTCCCTCCTTCTTCTGTAGCACGCACTTAGGCAAATCTATCCTCATGCTACCATAAATCTACTTCCACAGAAACAGCAGGGATTTGCACAGCCTCTGGATGCAGTAATGTCCTCTGTGTGAGTGCTGTGAGCTCTCTCTCCCCACCCCTACCCTGCCACCGCCCCTAATGCTTGTGTTTGGACTCTAAATTAAACCTTTCATATGTCAGCGTCACCTACAAAATTGGAAAATCTGCAGAAGTTGTTGTGCTGTGACTTCTTTATTATCTCTGAGTAATGCAAATATACTTCAAGGGATGCAAGGCAGCCCAAAATAACTACTGTTCCTATTAGGAACTCCCCCACGAGTGCTGTTGTCATTTCTCCACCCCCAGTGGAATGAAATTAAATTGTTGGCTAAAGAACAGCCAGTCTGTTATTGCATTTTTGTAATAATCCTTTTTCATGTACTACATGTATAAGAACTCTGTCAGACCAGTAGGTCACTGTGTTGAGGTGGCTGATTATAAGTCTCTGTGTGGTGGAGGAGCAGGGATGTGCAGTTCCCCACTGCCACTAACACAACAGAACAGAACATACAATGAAGTGTGCTATGTGCTAAATAATACGTATGGAAATCTGATTTACACCATCTTTCTACTTTTATTTCTTTGCTTTTTTGGAGTGGTAAGAATGAACACCCATTGTCAGGGCATCATGGTGTCACGGAGTAGAGACGAGAATTAGCATCTGATGATGCAAAAATATGTCTTTAAAACAGGCATGGGGAACCTGTGGCTCTCCAGAAGTGGTCAGATTACAACTCCCATCAGCCCCATCCAGGACAGCCAGTGTTTAGAGATGATGTGATTTTGGAGTCTGATGACATATGGAAGGCTACAGGTTATCAATCCCTGTTATAATGTTTTGGGCCTTGGGGGAGGGGTTATTTGGGGCCCCATCTCAGCTAGCACTGCTAAACAGGCAGCCATGTGTACATGCTTCCATTTGGAGTACCTGCACTTAACTTCTGTTGTATGGGTGATGGAAAAGAGGAGCACTTGGTTGCTCCTTCACCACTGAGGACTGCTGTCACTTGGGTAAGTGCCTGAACTTAAGAATGTAAGTAGAGCCTTTTGGATAAGACCAATGGCCCATCTAGTCTAGCAATTCTTTCTCACAGTGGCCGGCCAGTAGTCTGTAGGAAACTGACACTACTGAATGTGGGGCTGCCCATTTGCCTCTGACAACAGGTAAAAGGAAGAGAGGACGACAACAGAGCCCTCTTCAAAGGTGTGTGCCCTACTGAATCATGGGAACTTGATCAGATATCCATCCGCCATAAGGTGGCATGCAGTGGCAGGACTTTGTAGGCAGAAATCCAGAGCCCCACTAAGCAAAATGAGCAAGGGCATAAGTGCACAAGTAGGCCTGGCTTATCACAACATGAAGTAATACCTAATACCATTCAAAGAGGAGGCCTCCATAAGACCATATAAGTCAAGAATCTATAATTACCTAAGTCAACCAGTCTCTGCACGATACTGTCAAGCAAGGGGAGACACACACATAACAAGCTACTACATCCTGTTTTAGTAACATGCCTCCATTAAACACAACTGGCCAAACTAGTGGCAGTATGTGGACACATATTGCTAAACAGGGAACCCCCTTTGCACCTCCCTTTGTGGTCAGGAGCACCATGCAGAGAAAAAGTAAGCCCAAAGCACAGAGCTGCCTTACATGCACTGGAACTTTCTTCAAGCCTGTTATCAGAGTAATTCAGAATGTACTGAGCCTCCGATCTGGAGTCACTTTTTGTTCACCTTAAATTGACTTTTCATTTTCTCTTTTCTCCTCACTGCCATCCTAATTCTAGAGATTTAAGAAGTCATGCAGAGCTCAGTAATAGACTAGTGCTGGCCCTTTGGCTTGTACATTAAGGGAACAAATGAAGGAGTCCCTTTTATTATTTTTACTTTTTTAACCTCTCTCATCCTGCACAAGAGCAAAAACACTTGAATAATTCTAGAGAAGAAAATATGATGTGAAAACTTGCAAGCGTCTCCAAAGGACAACATAGCAAAGTCAACAAGAGTCGTGGGTTTCATGCCATTATCATTCAAGTAAAGAAATGGGTGGTGTTCTGAAATGGGTACCCATAATTGTTTCTGTTCCAAAAGAAGGTATGTGATAAGGACAAATGGAAGACTTGTGCATCTATGGAATAAGTTTGCTAGCAAAGAATTCATCCTGTTTCCTCAAAGGGGGAAAGTTCTAAAATAGGGTCTGAAAGAAAGAAGTTAAATCCACTCTTCAGGGAAGGGGTGTAGATCAGTGGCAGACCACCTGCCGTGCATGCAGAAGCTCCGGGTTCAATTCCTGGTATCTCCAAGTAGGAAGACCATTGTCTAAAACCCTAGAGAACCACTGGCAGCCACAGTAGACAATACTGAGCTTGAAGGACCAATGTTCTGGCTCTGCATAAGGCAGTTTCCTTTACAAAAGAGATGCTTAGTCCATGATGTAACATTCTATTCCTTTATTGTTTTCTGGGGCTGCAATTCCATACACACTTACTAGGAGATACGTTGGTTTTGATCAAACAGGCATTGGACTGGGTTATGGAATGCTGTGATCAGATTATGGTAGAAAATTTATATGTGCCTAAATGAAATGAGAAAATCCAATCTCTTGGCACCCCCACCCCCCAGTAGCCATCTAAAAACCGTAATTGAAGAGGCTGTCACGAAGGTCAGGCACTTGAGTCCATTTTGTCATCCTGTAATTTGAGCACTGGGGCTATGTGAGCATTAGTTCAATGGCATTTGGAGTAATTTCTGGGTTAAAAAGAGAATCACAAATGTTTCGGATAGTACATATATGAAGCATAAGATGTAACTATCCTAATATCCTATCTGTATCTATCTCTATCTCACTTCTAAAATTGTAGGGCATGGATGGAGGGTCCATGGGCCTTGAAATGTTATTGGATTCCAATTCCCACAATCCCTATTCAGCATAGTCGGTGACAAGGGATTATGGAATTTATGCTACATTTGGAGGTTCTCTACCCCGTTGGCCTCATGTATGGGCATCTTAGTTAAGTATATAAAGATAACCATAGATTGATGGGTGATTCCAGCACAGTCATGGATCATGGAAGTTGTTGCCCAACAGTATCTGGAGGGCAACAGCTTCCTCATCCCATCTACTTTCATTCTTTGGCAATTCACTGAGTTTCAGGCAAGAAGGTTTGTTTTAAGCTAAGCAGCTCTCACAGCTCTGGTAGAACTGATATCAACATGGCAACAATAAAAAGAAAAGGATGAAGTGACTGAAACACCTACAGAAGATTATGAAATGCTAATCAGCTGTTTAAATTCGGTTGCCTTGGCTTGTTTTCCATGTGAAAATCCATAACAAAAAGGGGAATAGACCTGAAACTACATAGCAAGCTCCATCGCTATCAAAGTGGATTAATTATCCATTGAATCTTTTGGGAGTGTTTTTTTTTTTTTTTGAGGGGGGAGTAATTATACTTGCTTTGGAGAACTTCCATATCTTTTCTTATTCCAGGGGTGAAGTGGGTCTCATTGCAGGAATCTGCCTGCCTGCCATTCATTCCCCTATCAGGCACCTTACAAATGTGCATTGGGCTTTTACTCAGATCTTTGTGGGGGTTGAGAAAAATAGAATGCTGACATCAAATAGAAAGTAGAAGGGCTAGTCCTAGAAACAATCAAAATGAAGTATGCAAGGTTTTGGTCTTTCCAGGGTGTTTAAAATACAGCATCAAGATTACAGTACAAAACTACTTACTGCAGAAAAGTTTCTCACTGGGGTCAGTTGAGGACCATAATGTTAATTTCCATTCATAGGTTCTTGTATTATGCAAATGTCTTCAATTCTCCCTGCATTTTGGATTAGTGGATGTTTGCTCAGAACACTGTGTGATGTGTCAGTTCTTTTGTATGAGATGTTAAATGCCAGAGACTTTTTTGTTTATTTATACCAGTTTGGAAGCTCCTATTCATGTTTCATTACAATAGCAGCACTTCTCTTACATTCTTCTCTGTTTACTGTTTTCCCCCTCTTAGCTACCAACACTGTATTTGTTGCTGGCTCCATTGAAGTTGTACATTTTGCATACATCACAATTACATTTATCTGAAAACTCCAATAGCCCCAAACTGCCTTTCATTCAAAATGGGTTACCACACTTCTTAAATATGAATGATGTTGCTGTCTCAAGATGGTTCATCCAGAACTTAGCTGCATCAGAAACAGAGCAAAATCTCCCGAGTTTGGGAAATATTAAGTGTAGATTGTAATCAGCAGTGTTTGCTTTTTAGAGAAGTATAACAACTAGATTTGCCAGCAAATTTCAACTAAAGCATATCTACAAGGTGAACTTGGGGGGGGGGGGGGGATTCAGGTTTTTTAAAAACAACAGCAGGAGCAGCAGCAAACAAACAAACCTGAAGGGTTTTTGAAGGACCCAAGGAGAATTTTAATAACATTTGTGAAATTCCCTAGGTGAAAATCATACATCTCTTAAGACAGGGATCAGGAACATCAGGCCAGGGGCCAAATGTGGCCCATAAGGCCTTCCATAGGCCACACCCTCTCTCCACAGGCCACACCCCTCACTGGTCCTACACTACCCCCTTTTCAAGTGCTTCTGTCTGGCAGCAATGTGTCCTTGGACAGTGATAGTTTGGCTCGCTTGGTTGGATGGGGGAATAGAGAGATGTGTGTGAATGTAAAAAGCCCTGTCATTTCAGTGGGTGGAATATAGCCTACTCTCCAAACGTAAGAACCACATCCATCGCTCTATCCTCTTTTGCCTCTGCTCCCCAACACCACCAGCATGTGACCCCTGGAAAGTTCCACACCCTGCCTTAGATGAACTGGCTGTGGCTTACTTTTGAGTAGAGATGGGGGGGCTGTACATATCAATTTACCGAAAAACCGAATATTGCTGTAAGTTTCTTTAAAGTTGTGTTACGGTTTCAAGCAATGAAATGAAAGTAGTATATATAAGGCAGGCATGGAACCATTTCCATAAGCAAAAACAGGAAGGAAAACCCAGTTATTAAGATTTCAGGATCTAGAACTGTATACACACTTCCACTTCCACTAAAATATACCACCAGCTGCAAAATTTCACTACATTTGGCATGCGTTCTGGGGCACCCACTGTGAAACCATATGTCAAATGTTTGATCATAGCATCACACTTAAAGTTTAAACCCCTTCAGGAGGCCTGTTTTGATGCCTCACACGGTGCTAAGGAATCATTTCTAGCAATAATATTGATGTTTCAACTTGGATAGTGTGAAATCTCCTCTGAGAAATTTTGCTTGGTCTTCTCAGAACTATGTTGATTTCTGTCAACATTACATGGATGTTCTGGCCTAAGCAGGGAGACGGTTGGGTGGCCCACTCACCACTGACCTGAGGCCCTCAGAGGGTCAGCCAAAAGTAAATGTGGCCTTCAGGTCAAATATTTATGTCTGCTAGTGGTTTTTATTTAAAACTAAATTCAGTATGTTCTTTAATGCTTCTTTAAACATGTTGTTTAAATTGTGGTTTGGACAATGTGCCCTTCTACCATGGGCCCTTTGGGTGAAGGGCAATTTAAAAGTATTTTTAATTAATAATAAAACAACAGGCACACTTGTTCTAGCTTGCCAGCTCAAGGCTTTCTAGGTCTTCCCTGCATTAAGAAGTTAGCCATTTGGGTACTCAGGCAAGAGCACTGCAGTACCCAGAAACTGGGACTTTCCCAAAGAAGCACATCTGGCCTCCTTAATCCTGGACCTCTAGCATGGTGTTAAAATATTTTGCTTTTCATGGGCTTTATGGATGAGGTTTTGTTTTTATCGTTGTCTTTCATCTCTCTGCTATTTCATTGCTGCTGCATTCTTCCTTCCCTGTGCCTTTTTGTGCTTTGTCCTGTTCTGGTCACACAGAGGAACCTATCTGGTAATACAGATCAGTTGTCACAGCACCATGGACAGCTCCTAGCAAGCAAGCTGCTCTAAGCTTGGAAATGACTGATTACTTTTGAACTTCTGTTTCCAGTACACTGTCCTAGAGCAGGATGTCTGAATGTGTGAAGAAACTAGCCTATTATACAAAATTAAAATAAACCTCCATTACATTGTCCACATTTCTGTCTCAATCTGAAAAAAGTTCCGCCCACACAGGGGAGCTTTGAGAACACCCTAGTCCTCCCACTTCCCCTTGTCCTACACACTACCTACTGATTCTTCTCAAGTATTTTTGCTGCTACCTTTCTTCCTATGCAATCTTCTGTTCTGTAAGTCCCTCTTTTCTCTTTCCTCCTTGGCATTCTCTGATGTTTAGAAAAGGTAAATGGGCACCTCCAGCTCATTCCTCAGCTTCCTGAACCCTGTCTTCATCAAGTCCACCTGGCTTGGCTTTAGAAACAAACTTTCTCACTGCCTCTTTCAAACTCGCCACAGGTAATTTGCAGGTGCTGGGCTTGCTTGAAAATTTCTACCATTGAGATTTTCAGAGGGGGGAAACACAATACAGCTTCTTAATGTCCAGATAATATGACTTTACCATGGTTCTTGTGTAGCATCTTTCAAAATGAATGGCTTAATTAGTGCAGCCATCCTCCAGGCCAAACATTAGCTACCTGTTGGGGGTGGGAGAAAGCACCATCGTAATACATGGTAATGAGAGTTTGAGAGTGCAGGGAGAATGGTGCCTTTTGAAGTAGTATTTCCATCAAGCTTCGGCACATACAGGTTACGAGGTAAATGAAAGTCTTATTTAATATAAGGCAGGCATAGGCAAACTCGGCCCTCCAGATGTTTTGGGACTACAACTCCCATCATCCCTAGCTAACAGGACCAGTGGTCAGGGATGATGGGAGTTGTAGTCCAAAAATATCTGGAGGGCTGAGTTTGCCTATGCCTGATATAAGGTGTAATAGAGTTGCATATATAGGCTAACCTTCATTGTCTTACAAGGATAATTCCTGAATCAAGATGCATCTATCCAATATTTTTTCCCAACTTCTAAGCTATACATGAGAAAATGCTTTCTGTTAAGAAAAAAATACAGCATCAATTTCCTGGTGAGTATACTTTCAATGAAAGAAAGCAGTGCATCTGCTATCTATGAGTAGTACAAGAAAGGCATAGAGACTCTGACATTTGCCTTTATGCAATCGCTGTACTGCTTGTCCTTATCGCTTTTCTTTTTGGAGTGTTTTGATATATACTTATTGTATGAAAATGCTCTATAAATTTTAAGTGCCTCTCCATAAGTGAAACACACACACAATCCATTCTTAGCCACTGCATTTTTCAGCCATTGATTCTTCATGCTGAGAACCTGACCTCCTGGTGTTTCCACATCCAAAGCACCTGTTAAGTGCACTTACTGCTATTTCTGTTTTTATGACGTTCAGAAACCTGACTTGCCTTCAATTTATGTTCAGGCCATCTGCAATGACTTTGTATCTTTCTATAGATTCGGGGTCAGGGCTCTTTTATACCCTTTACGGATGGTTCAAGTAGCCTATAATGATGTTGTTGCCCTGTCCTGGTTTTAAAAATTATCTCTTGTCCTAATTGCTATGTCTCTCTACAGCACTAAAAGTAAGAGACAATATGCTACTTCGAGCAGCATTTTATAACCTGGTTGCAATGTAGGGTTGGCCATTAGGTGGGAAGAAAGGCATGGGTTGCATATCAGGAGTGCATGTCAATGCTTTTGGAGCTATATTGATAGCTTTGTCATGCTATCTAATAATAAGGGTGGGAGGATAAATGGGGAGGTTTAGAAGAAGAATAAAAGAGCTCTTGGAAGGAGGAGAAGCAATAATTTGGTTGAAATATACCAGGAAAACACTGGCCATCCCAGGTTATGGCCTTGAGGAATATGAGGCTATTACCCTGATGAAGGTATTTAGATCTGAGTCTGGTAAGTGGGAGACCTCCTGGATCTAAATACGGTTTAGCAGTCAGTCACAGAAACAAGCATGTCCCAATAGGTTTTGACCAAATGGTTGCCCCTTCTTCTTCCTAGAGTACCTATATTTCTATTGTAAGAACCCCCTTTTGAAACACCTACATCTGTCTACATATGCAGAAGAAAGACTAGAAATGGGATCCTCTTCAACGAGGGTCCAGCTTGCATGTGGGATCCTGGGGCACCTCCTACCTCATTGGGGCTGGGCGTTGCCCAGTTCTATCCAGGATAGCCCACGATTGCGCCAGGCTTATTAGGCAATCACTTGGAATGGCATGATTGTGGGGGGTAGTATTTAAGCGGCAGCGCAACATGGCTCAGCCTCTTGCTTTGTGCTGCCAAACACCCGCCCACCCACCCTTTCTTGGTTTCAGTGCTCTGGCCTTGCTTGGGACTTCGCTTGGTCACCTGTCTTATGTCAGGGGCCTGGTAGGAATTTTCCCATTTGGCAGATTGGCACTGGCCATTTTGGTTTACGCCTACCTCCCAGCAATCGTCACAACTTTGTGAGGTTTGTGTTACGAAAAAGGAGCAATGCAGAAGCAAGCACCAGGTGGCTGGAATGGTAAACAGGATGTGGGTGATATTGGATTGTACCGTGGGAACCAGAGACAGTTTGTAAAGTGCTCTGAGAGCCGGATGTTACCTCAGAGCAGCACATGACCCTGTACTGGAAGTACATGGGTGGAGTTTATTCTCTCTCTGCAGTGGGAAGCAGAGTGTGCAGACATGTTTTCTCTGTACTGGTGAACGACAGGAATAAAGACATGTAGATATATTTCTGTCTGTCTCTTTCCCCCTCCCTGGGAGAGGAGTGGGAGGACTGGTGTGTTCTCCTTCACGTTGAGGAGAATCGCCGATTGGAGACCTCCTTTGATCTTGCCGGGAGTCGCAGACAGGAGGTCATAAGGAATCAAGCCGGGCACCTGGAGGGTGGCCAAATTCCTCTGGACTAAGAGCTAAGCTGGGGGCTCTGCTCTTTTGGCTTGGATTCCGACAGTTTGGTGGTTAGGAATTGGCTTAGTGAAGTGTGTGGGAGGGGAGGTGTGGCCATCACTTGCCCCTCCATGAAAAAAGGTATTCTGTTAAAGGAATCTGGGGGTCCTAGATCTCATCCGAAGTCTGCTTGAGGGGCTAGGGCCATGCCAGCACCACAGGAACCCCAGGGTGAGCTTCAGTCAATTTGCATTGATGTAGCTCCCTCGTTTGGTGTTTACCCTTTCAGACTTCCTGCTGGGAGGGCAGGAGTCAGTTATAGTCTTACCAATGCCTAAGCCAATACTGCTCACATTGTGTAATCAATAAAGTTGTGGCCTAAATTTTGCCCATCAACCTTTAAACTAAAATACATGTCCATGTGAATTTATTTGGGGGGTGGCCTGGGGTCCTCGAAGCGCAAAACAAATATGTAGAGTAGGAGGGAGAACAATGTGACTGCTTTTGAACCGAAATTGCAATATGGTAATTCATATCTATCTTTTTTTTCTGTGTAGCTGTGAGATGCATCTACAATAGTGTACTGTCTGTGGAACTGTCCTAGATAACCTGTTGCTGTCAATCACATGCCCAGTATTTGGCTAGATAGATCATTGTGTTCACATTGGACTAATTCTCTTATTTCTCAATTGGTCTTTGCTCAGTGGCAGAGTCTCTGCTATGCATGCAGAAGATCCTTAGTTCAATCCCTGGCATCATCAAGTAGCACTGGGAATGCTCTGTGCCTGAAACCATGGGAGCCACTACCAGTCCATGTAGACAATACTGTGGATGGACCAATGGCCTGACTCAGTATAATGCAGCTTCCTATGTCTAATGGGCTTGCTTCAATACACTGGCTTCATTGACCAATGAAGCCATGAATGGTTCGGCTCAAAAACCAAAAGGATTTTCTTCTTCCTCTGTGCAGCACAATGCCAATTGCATTTGCTCTCCATTTCTCTTTTTTTTTATAAGATATTTATTAAGATTTTTTAAAGTATTACAATAAAAATGAAAAAAATAACAAAAATACAAAATAAAAATAGTTAAAAACACACAAAGTTTCCATTGCTTATTTTCCTTTAGCTTGTTTCCCGGACCTCCTCATACCTCCCTTTTTTGTATTCCACTTCAAATTGTTTGTTCAGCAAATTCTTACCATTAGATTTTTACCTATTTATAAGCCTTTTTTCATATTCTCTTAAAGCATTACAGCTGGAAACCACTTAATTTCTATCCAACATCATTCTAACATTCATTAATTTTACAATATTTCTGTAGATAGTCTTTAAATTTCTTCCAATCTTCTTCCACCAACTCTTCTCCCTGGTCTCAGATTCTGCCAGTCATTTCTGCCAGTCCCATGTAGTCTATCACCTTCGTCTGCCATTCTTCCAAAGTGGGTAGATCTTGTGTCTTCCAATACTTTGCAATAAGTATTCTTGCTGCTGTTGTAGCATGCATAAAAAAAGTTCTGTCCTTCTTTGGCACCAATTGGCCGACAATGCCCAGAAGAAAGGCCTCTGGTTTCTTCAAGAAGGTATATTTAAATACCTTTTTCATTTCATTATAGATCATTTCCCAGAAAGCCTTAATCCTTGGGCACGTCCACCAAAGGTGAAAGAATGTACCTTCAGTTTCTTTACATATCCAACATTTATTATTGGGCAAATGATAGATTTTTGCAAGCTTGACTGGGGTCATGTACCACCTGTATATCATCTTCATAATATTCTCTCTTAAGGCATTACATGCCGTAAACTTCATACCTGTGGTCCATAACTGTTCCCAGTCAGCAAACATAATGTCATGTCCAACGTCTTGTGCCCATTTAATCATAGCAGATTTCACCGTTTCATCCTGAGTATTCCATTTCAACAGCAAGTTATACATCTTTGACAAAATCTTAGTTTTGGGTTCTAACAGTTCTGTTTCTAATTTTGATTTTTCCACTTGGAAGCCAATTTTCTTTTCCAAATTATATGCCTCCATTATCTGGTAATAATGAAGCCAATCTCGCACTTTGTTTTTTAGTTTCTCAAAACTCTGCAATTTCAGTCTATCTCCCTCTTGTTCCAGAATTTCCCAATATTTCGGCCATTTGGCCTCCATATTGAGCTTTTTCTGGGCTTTTGCTTCCATTGGTGACAGCCACCTTGGGATTTTATTTTCCAATAAGTCCTTATATCTTATCCAAACACTGAACAGTGCTTTCCTGACAATATGGTTTTTAAATGCTTTATGTGCTTTAACCTTGTCGTACCACAAATATGCATGCCACCCAAAAACATTGTTAAAACCTTCTAAATCCAGAATGTCTGTGTTCTCAAGAAGCAGCCAGTCTTTCAACCAGCAGAATGCTGCTGATTCATAGTAAAGTTTAAAGTGTGGCAGGGCAAATCCACCCCTTTCCTTTACATCAGTTAATATCTTGAATTTTATTCTGGGCTTCAAGAAGCCCAAGAAGAAGATGCTCTCCATTTCTCAAATCTAGAGTTAGGTAAAGGTAAAGGGACCCATGACCATTAGGTCCAGTCGTGACCGACTCTGGGGTTGTGGCGCTCATCTCGCTTTATTGGCTGAGGGAGCCGGCATACAGCTTCTGGGTCAAGTGGCCAGCATGACTAAGCTGCTTCTGGTGAACCAGAGCAGCGCATGGAAACGCCGTTTACCTTCCTGCAGGTTTACCTATTTATCTACTTGCACTTTGACGTGCTTTCGAACTGCTAGGTTGGCAGGAGCAGGGACCGAGCAATGGGAGCTCACCCCGTCGCGGGGATTCAAACCGCCGACCTTCTGATCAGCAAGTCCTAGGCTCTGTGGTTTAACCCACAGCGCCACCCTCGTCCCTTGCCAAATCTAGAGTTAGTGTATGATAAAAAACCATGATTAGCTGTGGAGAATAACGCTGTCTGTGATTGCTACTCTTTGCGTGGACAGGCGGAGTCCCCAGGTCCCGAGCGCCCCCCCCCGTCATGTGCAATAACAACTCAAGACAACGTGCTATGGGATTAAATTGGCCACAACTTTATTAAATTTCAAATGTGGGTAGACCTTGGCTCAGGCATTGGGCGTTCTCCCTCCCCAGTCCCCAGCCGGGGACCTAGGGAGCATCAGGGTTATCCTGTGTTTGTGGGGGGGATGGGCCGGCTCTGGAGAACATATGTTCAAGCAGAGATAATCGCCCCCGTTACGCCGCCACCGCAGGGGAGAGCAATGACGACCTTTCGGCGTAGAGTCAAAGCCTACCTTCAGAAACCCCTTTAACGGGGAACCCTGGTATCGCCGCTGCACAGAGGAAGATAGACAAAAGGATTCCGCCCAAGGCCTGATACCGCCAAAGTTGTGACGTTTTGCTACAGGAAAGGCGAAACCTGCCAACGCAGGGAAATTCCTTTCCGGCCCTTTGACAGCGACCTTAACGTAGCAGCGCCTGCATAACTGTGAAGAAAAGTTAACCTGCATAACCTGTGAAGAAAAGTTAACCTGCAAAATAAGGCATTAACTGAGGATGGGTAGGGTGGGAGAAGCTCTGGAGCCAAGTGAGGATTCCCAGGTAAGATCCTCCCTCTATTGTGTGGGCAGGTAATCCCTCCCCTACCTGGCCTGATCTCCTTGGCAACGCTTCCCCCAGGTGGGATTGGACAACTGACTGGGGTAGGCGGAGACCTCCAGGTATCCCACCTGAGGGAAGGCAAAGCCATGCCTATGCTGATGGAGCCGCTCCAGATCCAGGGGCTGCGCGCATCCACACAAAGGCCGCCCCCCGTTTTATGCGGGGAGTGGTCATTGTGGCTGTATTAGTGCCAATATCAGAGGGATTAGGCCTATAGTTGCTGGCTGGATGACAAAGTAGAGATTTCTGTTTCTGGAGAGCTTCCCGTGGGCATCTGGTTGGTCACTCTGAAAACAGAATCCTGGAGTAAATAAGCCTTTGCTTTCATCCAGCAGGGTTCTTCTAATGTTTTTAGCCTCTTGCCTCCTGGAGGTTTGCCAAAGCTCCCTTTTGAGATTAGTCACCTCAAGCACCACACTGACTTTTAAAGTTAGTTCTCAAACAGCAAGAATGCTGCAGAACTCGGAATACATTCTGCATTGTAAATAATGCATCACATAATGAGCTAGACAAGTTCAGTCTGGAGAATTATTTGTTAGGTATAAATTTAGCACAGAAAATACCGCATTGGCATTTAGCAAAATCAAGCTCATTTGTGTTAAAAGTGGGGTTATGTAACTGTACAAGACACCCAGTGTGCCTTTTGCAATGAAAGGGGAAAGATGGTAGAAGCACCGCATGTCACAACCACTTCACATCAGTCAGGCAAGCCCCTGCCTACCCCAGCATTTAGAGCTGCAGCCTCTGTGTTCCACATGACTCATCATTCATGCAAAAAGAATTCCCTGGGAGTCCTGCTTAAACTTAGTTTTAAGTTTTTGTTAAAAAGACAGCCCTGAGATGGTTCAAGCTAGAGCTTCACACAAATGGCCTCTTAAAATTCTTCACCCTACTCGTAGATGGGAAGATTTCACCTGGTTTGTCCAGTTTTGTAGAGCAGGCTCCTCATGAGCAGTGGCAATAGCCACTCACTGGAGTGAGGATTTGGGGGCAGGGGATGGAGAGAGCAGGCTGGGCATAACACTACCTAAAATCTCTTTCTTACTGGTCAACAATCACCACTTCTGGCCTCATTTGCATGAAGCTACATACAGTTCATTTGCCCCAATACGGATCGCTTTACAGTTGCTTAAATTGAACTGCGTATGTTATTTTACTGCCCATTCACATAGTTCAGAAAAATCTGTATGGAAATAATAATAATAATAATAATAATAATAATAATAATAATAATGACGATGATGATGAATAAAAAAGTGCTTTTTTCAGGAGGGACGCAGGAGTACACATACCCTAAAAAAATTGTTAATATTTGTGCTTTTGTCCATTTACTGTATTTATTTCCCCCAATTTGAACTATAAAATGGTGGTTTTGTTGAGTCAAAATGAGAGTACCCCTAAACATTTTTTTGAAAAAGCACTGATAATAATTAGTAATAATAATAATAATGATAATGATAATAATAAATGGTATCTGACTAGGTTGCCCCAGCCACACTGGGCAGCTTCCAACAAACTATAAAACCACAATAAAACAACAAACATTAAAACTTCATTGCAATCACTTTTTTGTTCTTTCCATCCTGAACAATTTAGTCTCAGCAGCGAACTTGGCCACGTCATGGCACACCCTTAATTCCTGATAATTGATGAAAAAGCTTAAAAGCAGTACTAATTTTTAGGTCACCCCGTTTCTTCCATCCCTCCATTGTGAGAGCTGTCCATTTATTCCTACTCTCTGGTTCCTGTTCTTTAACCAGCTACTGAATTAGAAGAGGACCTGACTTCTTATCCCATGACTGCTGAGCTTATTTAGCAGACTTTGGTGAGGACTTTCTCAAAAGTTGTTTGGAGAAAAAAGATTTTACTGTCAACGTTCCAAGACCAACATTTCCCTTCAACAATCAGAGTGTCGGAGAACAGTGCCAAATAACTAATCAGATGTGGTTTCATCACCTTTTTTGGAGAGGTTTGGAAATAGGAAGTTTTTGGAACTTTCCAGAAGTAGCTGGAATTAGCTTCCCCTTGTCACCACATCCTTCATTTTTATCAGTAAATTGGAACTGTTCTGCTTTCACTAGAAGTTCCCCATTGTTTCTGTCAATTAGATGCAATATCCGGTTTCCTGTTAGTTTAAACCAGTGTTAAATTTTCTGACTTAAGCCTTTGGTCATGCCACTCAACACTCTTAGTCCCGGTGTATAACAAAATTCCAGGCTCTGTGCATCACCAAACTCAGTCTGAGTAGAAACCTTTTTCTGCTTCTGTTATGTACTGAGTTGAATAGGATCTAAAATGCAGCAGTCAGAACAATAGGATTCAGAATGCAGCAGTCTGATTGGTCCTAGAACAATAGGACCCAAAATGCAGCAGTCTGATTGGTCCACAGGAGCCACCCTGATTAACCTACAGGAGAATCCTGGAATTAGCCAATCACGTGGGGCCCATTGTGTAAATAATGTATATAAAGCAGAACTTCTGGGGGAACTTCCATTCCTCCTCACCACTATGAGATCTGAGTATATTTCTGCTTCTTTAGCATTTCAGGTCTGGTTACTCAGTTGTGATGGGGAATATGCAAAGCACTAGAGGGGGTTGTTGGTTCAAGCTTATTCCTAAGGTTCTGCATGCTGGGAGAAAACACCCTGGGGTGCCTGCAGCCCCCATTTCTCTGGACATACTCTGGTGAGCGTAGCTCTAGAAAAGGCATCCTCTTCTCCTCCAGGGCATTCCCAGTGACCTACACCAGCTGGTGTAAGCACACTATCCTTCTGGCTTAACACAGCAAGAAGTTAGAGACATTGTAGTTCTAAACTACTAATTTATTTACAGAATATACAGACAAGCAATCATGGTGCTCTCCCTCAGCTCCAAGAGCAGAAGGATCCACAGCGTAAAAGTGAAAGTACAATTTTACAGTCTCGTACCGGAAGAAAGATAAGCCTGTCTTCCCTTCTCACACTCCTCACAGACAGGCGTGTGAATCACACAAATCATACAATGCAGCTTTGGAGGCCTGGTTTGCTAACACTGCATCTTCTCCTCTCTGTGGGTTCTTAATCACTCGGATGCAAAGAAGCTGGTAGCAATCTCCTGAGCTCAAATGCGCACCTCAGGCTGAGAGCACTTAGGTTTGGGCATCTGGCAAGTCATAGCCAAATAAATATTTGGCAAGGTGGAAGGAGCAGAGCAATCAAACTCAACGGGTGGTTTTTCAGGTGTACCCAAGCCTGTCTTTAATATATGATGAAAGCTATCCCATGTCTGCTGAGTTCTTTCCTTGAAATGTCTCTTTTCCTAAGCAAATCTGGCTCCTGCCTCTGCTGTGAGATTGATGGTGAGTAAATGCTCGAGGCTGAATGTTTGACTAGATGAACTTTCACCATCTGTATTGAAAGAACTGTACTAATCAAAGTGGAGAGTTTCCTTGATGCTCCCAAAATGCCCCAGCAAAGGAGCAGCTTAGACAGGATATTAAAGCTAAATGCATCACGCATTGTTCATGAAGATGATGGTGATAGAGAACCATTGTGGTGTGAGATTTTCACTCTAATTATGGCATGAGTGGGAAAAAGGAGCTAACGCTTTTCTTCCTTGCTACAATCCAAATGAAAATTGCTCCCCCACCCTATGATGGTTAATAAGTCCTGGAAGGTAAGATTGCACAGGTGCCTCTAGGAGGTGACCTTCCAGTGCATTGTGGTGGTGGTGGCTCATCAAAACTGAGCTATGAAAATGGGAAGGGGGGGCGTTTAACAGCTGCTAGCAAGGGAAAAAAATGTTATGTCAAGTGAGCCATTTAGCTCCATCTAATTTGGCTCTCTGTATTCTGGTTTAGGACGTGGGTGGTGCTGTGGGTAAAACCTCAGCGCCTAGGACTTGCCGATCGCATGGTCGGCGGTTCGAATCCCCGCGGCGGGGTGCGCTCCCGTTGCTCGGTCCCAGCACCTGCCAACCTAGCAGTTTGAAAGCACCCTCAGGTGCAAGTAGATAAATAGGGACCGCTGACCAGCGGGAAGGTAAACAGCGTTCTGTGAGCTGCGCTGGCTCGCCAGATGCAGCTTGTCACGCTGGCCACGTGACCCGGAAGTGTCTGCGGACAGCGCTGGCTCCCAGCCTATAGAGTGAGATGAGCGCACAACCCTAGAGTCTGTCAAGACTGGCCCGTACGGGCAGGGATACCTTTACCTTTTTATTCTGGTTTAAGGAAGCAACTGTGGGAGGAAAAGGGACCATGGATTCTATGTGTTTGTCATCGCCTGGGCAACTTTCTTTATGTATCCTCTTCATCCCACCACTTCCTTTAAAATGGGACGTTTTCCTTTCATTCATTTTCTTTTCTCAAACAAAACTAAGAAACATGAGTGCAGATTTCCTGTTATTCAAGTAATGAGGTGACTTCACAAATGCCAACCACAACAACTAGATGACTCAGGAGTAAGTGCAGGGAACTGGATGTGAAAACGGTTTTCCAGAAATAATGTCTTGTAAGAGCAGTGTAGTCAATCTTTCTTTCTTTTTTTAAGTAAATTTGTAGGGGAGTAAATCAGACTATATACTTCTAAAACAGCCCACAGTACAATAGTTTTCAGCTTCCTCATTCAGTATTGCTCCGGTCAAAAATGCTGGGAGTTTGATGACTTCCTGCTGTAATGGCACATAAGAAGTTCTTTCTCTTTCCCTCTTATTCCCAACCAAGTGTTAATCCTTTTCTCTCTTGGTATATTCACAGAACGAGGACATAACATATTAATTCCTTTGCACTCTTCTGACTTATATGGCTTCGGCGAGATTTCATTTTAATTGATTTTGTTGCCAATGTGTGAACTCTGATGCAAAAGGAAAGAAAGGAGGGTGGACTGTTGCATTGAGCAAGTGATATATGGTGCCTGCACTTCCATATGATATAACTACTCTCCAAAGCATCCGTCAGAAAAGGTCTACTTTACTTCATTAAACTAACAAATATAATCAATTCAAACATGATTTACAGGCTTTACAGTGGGAAGCAGACAGCCCTTAACTTTATTTTTAATGGATTTAAGATGTACATCATACAATATTAAGTCTCCTTAGCACGGTGTGTGAGAGCTAGTAATCAAAGTGAGAGTTCTTGTTAAATAATTCTAGCCTCAGCCCCAATTGGAGTTTCACATTACGGGCATTAATTTTAAAATGCACACTTGCTTTTCCATTGCATGGAAGGACTGGTTAGTAATAATTGGAGGGGAATAAGATTAACCCTTGGGTTATCTCAGTGCTTGTGCTAGGCTATTTTGTGCCCTAAACAAGGCAAACTATTTGCACAAACACATACACCCCAAAATCAGCTAATTACAAAATTCAAAAACAGTTGTCTTGTAGAAATGATAGAATTCTTCAAAATATAATATATATAATCAGAATTCTATACTATTGCCATGTGTCATCAGACACCCATTCATGCAGGCATAGTTGACTGACACATGCACTGAAGTATGTCAAGTGAATCTCTACTTCACATTCTTCAGGATCCACTGTTGGACTCAAATCCCAATACAGTGGTACCTCGGGTTAAGTACTTAATTTGTTCCGGAGGTCCGTTCTTAACCTGAAACTGTTCTTAACCTGAAGCACCACTTTAGCTAATGGGACCTCGCGCTGCTGCCGCACCGCCGGAGCACGATTTCTGTTCTCATCCTGAAGCAAAGTTCTTAACCCGAGGTACTATTTCTGGGTTAGTTGAGTCTGTAACCTGAAGCGTATGTAACCCGAGGTACCACTGTATTCCCAGATATCACTGAATTGCATCTGAATGTTTCTTAGCTGAGTAGTAGACATCTTATATTAATTCATTTCAGATATCCCTTCTTTCTGTTGGAATTCTCAAGGCAGCAAACAATATAACAAAAGCATGCAAATACATTAAGGCAGTGTGATGCAGTGGTTAGAGCATTGGACTATGATCTGTAAAGCCAGGGACCTGCTTTGCTATGAAGTTTGCTGGGTGACCTTGGGCCAGTCATTGAAACTCAGCCTAACCCGAGTTGTTGTGAGGATGAACTGATTGCTGAGGAAAACAGTCTAAGCCACCTGGAGCTCCTTGAAAAAAAGATAGGATACAAATGTAGTACGTAGCAGTAATAATAATAATAATAAAAAATATGTTACTGGCTTTAACTTGCTAATATGTCTTACAAATGGCAGACAAATCAATAATTGCATTTCAAGCCAGACAAATTAAGCTCCCTCTCCCCCCAAAAAAACCATTGAAAAAGAAAAGAATTGGATGCCTCCCCCCAAAAAGCATTCAGTGAGGGGTTAAGTAGGTTTTTCTCAGTCGACAGATTGTGCCAATGTCTCTGTGCCACAACAGAAATGGTCCTGTCCCCTCTGCCTGCCCAAAAGAAGCTAGAGTTGAGGCAGATCTCGGTACTCAGGCAAGTTCATACAGGAAGAGGCTGTTCTTGAGATACTGTGGTTCCAAACAATGAAGAGCTATAAGGATCATTATTGTTTCTATTTATGGTGTGTGATTTAAAAACAAACAAACCAACCCTTTAACTGAGCCCTGGAAAGAAAACTGATGGCACTTTACCCATTGAGGAATGACCATGCATTTCTTACATTCCCAAAAGTTCACTGTTCTTAATAAGCAGAAACTGAACTACAAGGCTTTGCAAAGAAACTTTGAATGAGATCGTGATTTTTAAAGAAGCTACAGGAGCTTCTCAAGCAATTCCCCCCTCCCCCCAAAAAACAGCACACACATAGCTGTCTCCTTTTACTATTTCTGCCAGGGTCCTGCCGTTTCTATTTCAGATGGAGACAAGGCAGCAAATGACATCAATAGCTGGCAAAGCCTTTTGTACAGAGGTGCACCAGCTGCATCCTAGACAACCACTCTCAGGGCCCTGAAAGGGTGAAAGCATGAGTGTAGCAGGAAGTCGGCAGAAGCAGAGCTTTTTCCTGCCCCTCCAGAATGGCTTGATTGCTTCTCATCTGCTTTAATTTTTCCCTGATGACAAGCCGTGCTTGGGAGTAATAAGTGCGGCATGAACTAAATACATCACAATTGACTGCCTGCATAATAGCATTGGTGAAAAGGAATCAAATGGACTTAGGCTTCATCAACTTGCTGCTATTGATCCCCCCCCCACCTCCCTCTAACAAAAGCGGATTTACAAGGGAGAAAAAGGATGAGGCTTTGCTTTCTATGACTTTTTATTTTTTAAACAATTCTTTAAGGTAGCAGTAGCATTTGGTTGTTTTTAGATTAAGTAAATAATAATGCAAGAGCCATCTGATGGCAGGGAATAGCAGGTAGGATATCACCATAGTCAATATATGTCCATTCAACCCATTGATGTTACAGGTGCCACATAATATGCCACTTGTAAGTAGAATGCAGAATTCATCATCCGAAAGGCTGGGCTGGATGAATCCTAAACCGGAATTAAGATTGCCGGAAGAAATATCGACAATCTCAGATATGCAGATGACACAACCTTGATGGCAGAAAGTGAGGAGGAATTAAAGAACCTTTTAATGAGAGTGAAAGAGGAGAGCACAAAGTATGGTCTGAAGCTCAACATCAAAAAAACTAAGATCATGGCCACCAGGCCCATCACCTCCTGGCAAATAGAAGGGGAAGAAGTGGAGGCAGTGAGAGATTTTACTTTCTTGGGTTCCATGATCACTGCAGATGGTGACAGCCGTCACGAAATTAAAAGATGCCTGCTTCTTGGGAGAAAAGCAATGACAAACCTAGACAGCATCTTAAAAAGCAGAGACATCACCTTGCCGTCATAGGTCTGTATAGTTAAAGCTATGGTTTTCCCAGTAGTGATGTATGGAAGTGAGAACTGGACCATAAAAAAGGCTGATCGCCGAAGAATGGATGCTTTTGAATTATGGTGCTGGAGGAGACTCTTGAGAGTCCCATGGACTGCATGGAGATCCAACCTATCCATTCTTAAGGAAATCAGCCCTGAGTGCTCACTGGAGGGAAAGATCCTGAAGCTGAGGCTCCAATACTTTGGCCACCTCATGAGAAGAGAAGACTCCCGGAAAAGACCCTGATGTTGGGAAAGATTGAGAGCACAAGGAGAAGGGGACGACAGAGGATGAGATGGTTGGACAGCGTTCTCAAAGCTACGAACATGAGTTTGACCAAGCTATGGGAGGCAGTGGAAGACAGGAGATGGTTGGACAGTGTTCTTGAAGCTACTAACATGAGTTTGACCAAACTGCAGGAGGAAGTGGAAGACAAGAGTGCTTGGAGTGCTCTGGTCCATGGGGTCACGAAGAGTTGGACACGACTAAATGACTAAACAACAAGAAATCAGTCTTTCACCATGGCATCCCCCATACTTTGGAACTCCCTGCCTATTGGCATCAGGCTAGGGCTGCCATACGTGCAGATGTTCCTGGATATTACCAGGATTTCAAAGGCAGAATTGATGTCTGCAGGGAATTTTTTGGTGTGTCCTGGTTTTTACTTTTTGAAACACGACAACCCTACACCAGGCAGGTGTCTTCACTGTACTCTTTTGGGTGCCTACTTAAAACATTTTTGTTTAGGCAAACCATAACACATGTAGACATTTTATGTGCTTTATTTCTTCATGAGCTCAGCAAAGGAATATAACAAAAGCAATGATTCACAGGTAAGATTTTATACCAATTCAAACAAACAAGAAATGTATAAAGCAAAGCTGTCACTAGATATGAAATAATCTCAATTTTTACCTCCCGGTTATTGAGGGGGAAAACTCCTATGGAGCCATGAAAAGAACCCTTTCTGTTCCTTGTATAGATGTTCTTTAGTTCAGAAGATAAAACAATTTGCTTATTTTGGCATAGTTTAGACTCTAGGGTTTAGAGTGCTGTCTGGCAGGTTTGGAAAGGACAAAACAGAATGAATATCTGTGTCCTGCAAGTAAATTGCAGGTGAGCACTGTTTAAAAGTTACTTGACAGTGTGGAATTGATGCTTCTCGTTACCATCCAAGGCCACTGCTTTTCAAATGTTTGTTTTTCATCCACTGTTTTCTACCAATGATATGTCATCCTCCGAATGTAAAGGGCTCCTGCCAATCAACTATTCGTTTCAAGCTTATCACTTGGAATTAAACACCAGAATCTGCATAATTAGAAATAACCTCAACCTAGAAAATGGCATAATGACAGAGTCCTTGAAATCAATGAAGGTGAAAGCTGTATGTTATAACACATTCCTATAAGCTTACGATTGAACACTGATTAGGATTTTGTCTCAGCATTACAACTCAGTGATATTTATTTGTGGAAGTTTATTTTGAGCACAGTATGACCTTACATAAGGCAGTCAAAACTGAAGTACAAACACGACTTAATTTCTGTGGCCAGTTCAAGGTCTCTTGTCATAAACGACAAGGGACCCAAATACCTGAAGGAACACCTCTCTTTGTACTAGCCTGTCCATGTCTTGAAATCTTTAGGGGAGAACCTAATCACTGTCCAGTTGCTAGAGAAGATACATTTTACTAGGGCCTTCTCTGTGTTGGCACCCCCTTATGAAATGCCTTCCCCTCTGAAGTAAGGTTAGCACCAACCAGTTTTCTGCTTGTACACTTCCTTCTGGATACTCCTGCAGCCAAGCTGGTGCCAACTGTATGTCATGAACTGGCAGGACAATGGGGGGGGGGAGAAAAGAAGGGAGAGGATCCCAGTGAGTGGTGTAGCTGGGGCACACCAGGGCAAGCTGGAGATGGGGAAGGAGAAGATGGCATAGGATGTACTCATCGGGTGACAGAGGAGGATGAAGGGATGGAGGTCAGTGCACAGGAACCAGAGCTACAGGACCCATCACCAGAGCCGGAGGGGTTCTTGTCACCACAAACATGGAAGGGAGAAGCAGGCAAGGCACTCTTGGAGGCAGAGGCAGACAAGGGCCCACAGCCCTGGTCCCTAGCTGCAATCAGCATGCAAAGTATAAAAGGGCAGCAGGGCTGAGGTGCTGTGTCTGCTGAAGATCCCATGTTGATGGACCTCAGCTTGGATGGCCCAGGATCTTTGTGGGGCTATGGACATATGGATTGACCCTGGACTGGGGACTTGACATACTGACTTGCTGCCAGGTAGGGCAGGAGTTCAGGACAATGTATTGGTCTGTTTTCCTTTGGACCACATCAGCGAGGCCAAGAGGGGGCAACCCAGGACCTCTATACATGCTACCCAGGCTGGCATGCAGAAGAGGTCACTTTGGTGCCGCAAATGCAGCAAAAACAACACAGGAGGCAGCAGTTATGAGTTACCAGTTCCTGGAGGCATATTAGGTGCTGTGATTCTCCAGCAAATTGAGTACACCCCTGGAGGTGTACTCTATTGTGTCTTGAGACAGATGGATGCCAAGAAAAGTACCTTTTTAATTGAGGCCTTATTCAGGCAGACATCAAAATGCTAGGAAGCAAAATGGGAATCACCAAAAAGTAACACTTGGCACCATATTATTACAAATGATACTTTCCCAAAAGTCTGACAGGAATGTCATCCCGGTTTCACAGTCCATTCATGATGTCAGCTGGGAATATATACAATCTGCACCTTGCGATATAGCAAGAGAGTCACATCAGTAAGTGGAAGATGGGCTGTCTGGAGTGCCCTGTTTTGTCCACTCCAATGGATCCTCTTGACTTTTTCTTGACATTTGTGATTAATTGTCAGGAATTGCTTTCTTCTTAGTATCCTTCTCACTTACATTGTTCGTACTCTGTTCTCCAGCTGCCACAACACATTTCTCTGAAAAATTGAAATATGTCTTTGTATTTCAGGTAAAACTTTAGATCAGACCTAACCTGTCACACACCAACTAACATTGGCTAATAATAGCAAAGCTCCTGTGAATAATGGAACTTTAGGGTGTATACAGAATCCAATCTCCCACACAGCACTCCCCCCCCCCCCGCAACTGAAAACAATTCCATCTCTTTGCATCCTATGAGCCTGTTTTCCTAGTTATCTAACTGAACCTATTTCATCTAGCGTGTTCCCCAAATCCAATATGTCTATCCCTCTTTGAAGAAGCAACATTTAAAATGTAACAGCTGGTGATGGTTTTAAAGTTTTCATTTCCTACAAAATAATTATGCTGAAGGGTTACCTTCTGCAAACCTTTTTCAAGAACACAGAAAATAGAATTTTGAAGTTGGTGCTTAATTCATTTGTAATATTTTTACAATGTTGTAAACTGCTTTGAGACTTTGTTGAAGTAAGAAGCGGTATATAAATGACAAGAACCATCACCTTCTGCTACTGAAATCAATGGAACTTAAAAGTGTGTAACTTTGGTTGTTTGTGCCAAGTTATTAATATTCTTGAAAATCTATGGAAATTTGTTTTAAAGACTTTCTATATTTGTAGACTGAATGCATTTCATCATGAATAAAGTTGGCTACCTCTGACAAAATGATGGAACTGAAGAAAACTGAAACAAAAGTGAACTCTGTATACTTCAGAAACGATACCAAAATTAGTGGAAAGTCTTCCAGACAGGTTGAATTTCTATTATCCCAGAGTTTGCTGGGTCACACCAATGTCGCACTGAGTCCAGCATTCTGTTATCACAGTACCCAAACCAATACTGATTTGAAGCCCAAAAGCAGGACCTGAGTGAAACAGCGCTCCCCTTCACAGTTTGATAACATCTGGCTCACAATACAAATTTAGCTAGCTTGCAGTATACAAATATATTTTGAGAAGACAAGCTCCCCTTTCCTGAAGATAATCTTCTGCTCACAAAAAATAAATAAATCAGAATATTATGAGTTCCAATACCCATTTTGCATTTGTATTGTCTGGGTTGCTCAGACTAGATTATTGAGAAGGCAATGGCTGTGTGCTTTGGCTGCCTGGCACATGTTTGCTCATTGCTGAAATTACTGTAACAAAGAAGAATGAGGAAATGATTGTCAAAAAAGAAAATAGGATTGACACAGTATGTTCACAGCAATTTCAGAAACCACTTGAATTCTACTCCTTCCTTCCCTCCCCCCATGCCCCCAAGTGTAGGGGTGTTGCATCTGGTCCCAAAGAGGCGTGAGCATCTAGAACATCAGCATGTTCAGTCTTTGTTGGCACATTTTTAATTGTCAGAGGCGGAGGTCTGTAGCTACATGCTTTGCATGTAGAAGGCATTGGGTTCAATACTCAGCAGGTAGGGCTGGAAAACACCCCTATATCAAACCCTTAAAAAACCACTGCCAGTCAAAGTCAGCAGTACTAGGCCAGAAGGACAAATGGTCTGACTTTTTATAAGGCAGCTTCCTATATTCCCATTTCTGACTCCCACACTTTGGTTTCAGTACAAAAGCCAGTTACTATTTCCCTAATAAAGCTGTCAAAAATGCAGTTCCAATACAGATATTAAACTTACAAAATCCTAACTCTTGCACAAGACTTTCTTTAGAACACAACATATTCATATAAATACTGTACTCAACAACTTAGCTCCAGTCCAGGTCACTAACAAGCAAGTATTAACTCCAGTCCTTGCTTCTCCAATCTATTATTTCACTTTAACCAATCAGTGTCACCAGCTGCTGAATATAATATTCTGGCAACCAATTAGATGCAGTGGCAAGGAACCAGTTTTTCAGATCCACAGCTGCTGCAAGAATCACTGTTTATCCAATCCACTGTGTTGCCAGGTAAGTATTCCAGCAGTGGTTACTAGCCTGTATCTAAGCAACAGCATCAGGCTCCCTCAGGCAGTTTAGGATAGCAGGCCATTCATGCCCTTAGGCAAAATATAGACCTGAATGAATTTGTCCTCAACCCTTCCTTCTCAGAATTATCCTCTGAATTTTGATGGTGAATATTCTCTGGGAGTGTGAATATTTGCTGAATATTTTATGTTTGGCATCTGCATCTGACATCTGAAGGTCTTGTCTTTGATAGAATCTGACAGTTGGCATGTAGGAGCAGCCAGTGCTTAAGAGGACCCGACATGTAGCCATTGGTATTGACAGCAACTCACATGTAGCTATCAGGATTTACTCACAAGCGCGATCAAGGTGAGCAGGGAGTAGTGGCCTTCCTTCAGGCTCTCACTTCATCATCTCTCACTTCCCCAAGGTCCAGCCTTGAGGACACTGGTGGGTTCTCCCAGGGCCCCAGAAGACCATCTTTCCCTACTGAAGAATAGAACTGGGACCACTAGTCTCCAAATCTCCAGCAGGAGAATGAGTGCGTCAAGGGACATATCTGCTCTCCTAGATGCTTGAAAGAAATTAGTTGATGCTGTTTAATGTTTCAAGCTTTTCTCTCGGCACTGCTGTATTTTATTCATGATTGGTTTTTAGTATTTTGCTTGATCGTTGCTTTATCTTAAAAGAAATATATTATGTTGGAAACTGCCCTGGGATCAATCAAGAAATCTTATAGAAGTCTATATGATTATTCATGGTATGGAGAAAGCAGGTAGAAAGGTATTTTCCTCCTGCCACTCATAATGCTAGAACTCAGAGTCATTCAGAAGAACAGAAGATGAGTCCTGCTGGAGCAGATCAGTGGTCCATATAATCTAGCATCCTGTTCGCACAGTGGCCAACCTGATGCCTGTGGGAAAGTCCATAACTAGGACCTGAACACAACTGTACTCTACCCAGCATGGTGTAGTGGTTAAGAGCTGTAGACTCGTAATCTGGGGAACCAGGTTTGAGTCTCCGCTCCTCCACATGCAGCTGCTGGGTGACCTTGGGCTAGTCACACTTCTTTGAAGTCTCTCAGCCCCACTCACCTCACAGAGTGTTTATTGTGGGGGAGGAAGGGAAAGGAGAATGTTAGCCACTTTGAGACTCCTTCGGGTAGTGATAAAGCGGGATATCAAATCCACTCTTCTTCTTCTTCTTCTTCTTCTTCTTCTTCTTCTTCTTCTTCTTCTTCTGCGGTTTCCAGCAACTGATATTCAGAAGCAGCTAAACTATGGAATTCAGTTGATGCCCACCAACTTTAAACAGTTTTAGAAAGATTAAACTTCTGCTTCTATTTATGATGGCAATATACTACCTGCAGGAAGAGGGGAATACCTGTTGTTGGGGAACAGCTACAGGAGAGGGCTACTGCACTCATGTCCTGCTCTGGGGTTTCCCATAGGCATCTGACTGTGGAAACAGGATGCTTGCTTAAATAATTCTGCTTGCATCCGGGCATTTTTTAATGTTCTCATGCACCATAGAGTTTGCACTTTAAGTTTCAACAGAGGACAAGGTTTTAAATGTGCTTCGTTGTGTTAGGAATTGACTGTCAGTAGTGTCCCCAAACAATATTACAGTAAATAATGTCAACTTGTTAACCTTAACCGTCACAGGATGAATTGGATGTAGACTCTCTGATTCCGTAGCACATAAAAACATTAGTATAACATTAGAGTAATTTGCAGCCTTTTGGGGAGGCTATAATTCAAGAGAGTTTTCATGTAAATGAAGCAGGAGCTGCCAATACTTCAAAGAATATAGTAACATGTAAAATATGGCTGGCTTTTATAAGTACCTGTTGAGAATTTAAATGAGCAGCATCATAAAATGCTCGAATCTTCTTCTGGCAGGTTCTTCTACAAATTCTATAGCTAAAATCTCTTTTAAAGTCCTGGTGAAATTAAATGTAATCGTTTCTAAGCAACTTCTCTTTCAGACTTGAGTTTAGATGAGGTAGCTGCAAGCATTGACTCTTTTTGCGGAGAAGCATTTTAATTTAGCATCATTTTGGCATGAGAAATTGGCAAGCGGAACTCCTGCTGAGGCAGTCGCTTTAATAGGTTTGGCTGAAACCCTGGGTTTTTATGCTCTTTAAGCGCATGTAATGGCTGGAAATCTCAACCTTTCTCAAGGGCTGACTGCCCAGACAGACAAACCTTTCATTAAAAGGACCCACCCACGTGGACAGGCTTTTCAAATGGGAAGTTAAGATGGTCACCTATACTGTTCAAAGGAGCTGTAAGAGTGTGCTTGGAATCCAGTAGCACTGGATAATCAACATTGCATTGTCCATCTACTTCTGTTGGACTAAAATTCACATCAGCCTCCGCTGGTATGACCACCAGGTTGGCTACCCCTGATCTAGCAAGACTGGGCTCTAAGAATCTAGTAGCACCGGGATAGTGCTGATACCAGATTGAATGTCTGCTATTTCATCCATTACTCCATCTTACAAAATGCAACCAGAGATAGCTTCACCAGAAAGTAAATATATTTTTCTCTGTCCATCCCACCCCATCTCCCAAAGAGGGGTACCACTTTGCCATCTAGCCTTATAAAGAGTTCTTTGAAAATCAAAAGCTTCCACATTATATTGTATCATTTTGATGGGTCAAATAAAGCTATTGCCAAAAAGCAGATTTTGATCTTTTTTCTTGTGGGACAACACTGCTTTTTGTACGATCTGGGCTAGAGTCTCAAAGCTCCTAGATCAGTTTCCTTGGCATATTGGTGGTGAGTCAAACACATATTTGAATCCTATTCACAATCTGAATTCAGATGCTAATCCTTCTCCCTTTAAACCTCTCCCAGAGTTTGCATGTGATTTGAACAGGGGCAATGAATGGGTAGGGGCTCCACTCTGCCTTACGTAACATAATCCATGCCTGGCAGTTGTCAAACATGACTGACATTCGGCTAGAACATCTCAAGCTTTCCAGTAATTTTTTGAAAGGGTTTGACTCTTTATAGCATGCCTTGAGCAGTAACTTGCAGCTGTTGGCACACATGTTTTTTAGCACGTGAGAGAGAGGGAGAACTTCACACCTAAGGCTCTGCTCATCAATAGAATATAGCTGTGACAGCTGCCACTTAATGTAGGATGATAGCAGCAAACATAATTAGTGTCTTTTTTGTTTTTTAAAAAAGCTTGTGGCATATCTGTTTCCTTCACAATTGTATTAATGACTTCAGAGGGACCTCTAGTGAGAGAGATTGTCTTGAATTGAAACAAGACTCAACAGGATTAGGGAAGGTTGAGGATTTCAATATTTGTGAATTCTGATACCAGCTGACCTCACCTGCACCTCCCAGAATAATGTGCCGATCAGAACTTGGTGATCGGCAAGGCTTTCTTGCTTCCTGAACATACTAAAGCAATTAAAATATATTTAAAGATGTGTTTCTTGTGGGGGGGAATTGTTTTAAAATTATTTATTTAAATGTGAATCTTGGTGCAGATTTTGCTTCTTTTTAAATAGTAAGGTAAAGGTAAATGTACCCCTGACCGTTATGTCCAGTCGCGGACGACTCTGGGGTTGCGTGCTCATCTCGCTCTATAGGACGAGGAAGGTGATGTTTGTCCGCAGACAGCTTCCTGGTCATGTGGCCAGCATGACTAAGCCGCTTCTGGCGAACCAGAGCAGCACACGGAAATGCCATTTACCTTCCCGTCGGAGCGGTACCTATTTATCTATTTGCACTTTGACGTGCTTTCAAACTGCTAGGTGGGCAGGAGCTGGGGCCGAACAATGGGAGCTCACCCCGCCGTGGGGATTCGAACCGCTGACCTTCTGATCAGCAAGCCCTAGGCTCTGTGGTTTAGACCACAGCGATTACTGCAAAATGGGAATGGGTTGATTTATGGGTAAACAGATGTGAAAGTGACACAGGCTTCAAATAAACTGACTTTGGACTTCCTCAGATGGGATAAAGACCCCATGAAGACATCCAAACTCTAAACATTTAAGGTGTGTTTGTGGTGAAGTTGTTGCCTTGCAGTAACAGCCCCCATCCCAGTCTATGCAAATTCGTTTTGCAGTCTATCTAGTTCCTACGTAAGTACACATGTTGGCTTTACGTAGTCAGGAATCCTGCAAATATCGAGGTTCCCAGTCACACAGACAAGCCAATGTGTCCTTGAATTCATGTCATATCATGAAAAGAGCCTCCTCAATTGCCACACAAAGACATGCGTTCAGTATACCCTGAATGAGCACCTGCATCATTCTTTAGTGACTCTCATATGAAATACATACTAGGCCAAAAGGTTTAGCTTCATAAATGGACAGAACAGAAAGAAAACATCTCAGAACAGCTGCTTATAGATATATATAATTTTAATTGATGGTGCTGAGAGAAGATGGTTTAAAATAGAGAGCAATATTATTCTTAGTACAGTGGTACCTCGGGTTACATACGTTTCAGGTTACAAACGATTCATGTTACAGACTCTGCTAACCCAGAAATATTACCTCGGGTTAAGAACCTTGCTTCAGGATAAGAACAGAAATTGTACAGCGGTGGCGCAGCGGCGGCAGGAGGAGGCCCCATTAGCTAAAGTGGTGCTTCAGGTTAAGAACAGTTTCAGGTTAAGAACGGACCTCCAGAACGAATTAAGTTCTTAATCCGAGGTACCACTGTATTATGGTAATATTAAACCTGATATGGCCCATACAATACATCATCCCTTTTTGACTCATGGGAAAGCACCGTTTTTGCAAGGTGACACCCACAACTTCCTAAAAGCTCAGTTGAAAAATGTGTCATTGATGGGACGAAAGTGAGGCAGACCTTTGGTGTAAACAATCAGGGCAGTTCTCAGCTCATGGTTGAGAGTGGCTGCTGGAGGAACTTTGTGGAATCCTGCTTGCTTGCTTGATTCAATTTTTGTGTGATTTTCTTTCTAGGACAGCACAAAAAAAAAAAGGAAAGGCACATGGTCCAGATGCCCTTCCTTAATGTCTTTAAGATACTTTGAACTGGGTATCTGAAAGGCAACAACAGGGAAGGAATTTGGTATTTTATATGGAACTGTCTCCCTTGGGAGGTTGTGGACTCTCCTTCCTTGGAGGTTTTTAAGCAGAGGCTGGATGGTCATCTGTCGTGGATGCTTTAGCTAAGATTCCTGCATTGCAGGGGCTTCGACTAGATGACCCTTGGGACCCCTTCTAACTCTACAGTTCTATGATTCTATGTAATATGGTGCCCTGAACTAAGCCAAAGTTTGGTGCTTCCAAATGGATCTTCTCAATTTGCCTCCCCCCGGCTCAGTTCCCTGTGCAGGGGAACTGGCGCTGGCAACAAGGAAGAGAATGGAGTGCAGTTTTCTCGGAATCAAATGCAATTGATATTCACAAAAGAAATAGGTTCTTTCCCACTAAATGCTTGTTTTTGAATTGGTGGTGCTTTGCACTGTGTTGAGTTTCTTGTACACTGCTTAGAGACAATTATAGTTAGGTGGTATATTGTCCTGGGCCAAGAGTCGGCTTCACCTGCTGAGCAGCAGCCAGAAGGAGCGGAAGGAGAAGTGCTGCTGATCTTGCACCTAATGAGAACCAG
This sequence comes from Podarcis raffonei, assembly GCF_027172205.1. Lineage (NCBI taxonomy): Eukaryota > Metazoa > Chordata > Lepidosauria > Squamata > Lacertidae > Podarcis > Podarcis raffonei. The sequence goes on from NC_070610.1 coordinate 54,161,041, forward strand.
CAGGCTCCAGCTCTCTTAAAGCAGGGTTTCCAGCCTCAGTCTGTTGCTGGAAACAACATTTGTCGTACCTGGCCAGACCTTGCTGCTTCATGCTTCTCATGACCTTGGACCCTCAGTCTTCTTGACCCCCAGATCATCTGACTATGTGAACTGAAACTCCTTATCTTAGGACTGGACTGAATCTTGCATGTGGACTCTGCCAGCAGGCAAGAACCCCCCTGAGACTTGACTGGTTGGCTGGCTTCTTCCTCCACTAAGCTCTGCCTTGGCTGGCAGCATAGAACTGTGACATATATGGATTGTCAAAATAAATAAGAGTAACCATAGCTTAAAAGTATAGTGAATCCTTTGCATTCATCCTGACCATGTGACTATCCAGTGGAAAAAGGACATTCAGATACAGCAAGCAGAAGGGACATCTGCTGAATCCTATTTTTCTTTAAAAACACACACACACAAAAAAGTGCCAGTCAGATTATACCAGGAAGGGGCAGGGGCTTACGAAGGGTGGGGGGGCACCCAGCCCCAGGTGCCACCCTCGGAGGAGGGGTGACAAGATGGCCCGCTGCCTCCCCCCCAGCTGTAGAGCGGCTGAGGGCACACACGTGGCATCCATATGGGCTGCCGCTCGAGCCCTGTCCGTACGGGCGCCGCGCATGCACAGTCCGTATCGGTGCTATTAAGTAGTGGGTGGACATAGCAGACAACACAGAGATTTATCCAAGTAGTTCTTTATAAGTAAGCTGGAACTGAACTGAACAGCAAACAGCTCAGCCGGCCTGCTTTTATATGCAGCCGGCTGTCAACATTGTAACAACAACAGTCCAGGGTTTCCCGCCTAAATTAACTTATGTGGACCTGAGTGAAAACTATATACACAATACCCCTGGTGGCCAGGGTGAGAACTTCAATACAAAGCAGGGGCCATGTATGTGCAGTCTGTACACCGCCGCACTTCGCCCCACCCTTCGGCACCCCGCCCCGGGTGCCAGAGAGGCCTCCTCCATCACTGGGTATGAGGCAATGTGGTGCCCTTCACATATTGTTGGGCTCCATCTCCCATCAGCCTCAGCTAGCATATCCAATGATCAGAAGTGTTGGGATGAGGAGAGGTGTGGTCCAACAACATCTGGAGGGTGTAACATTGACTATGTCTGAATTAGACAACACTGGGCTAAAATGACCAATGGCCTGACTCATTATAAAGTAGCTACATATTCTCAATGAATAATTGTAATCTCATTCCCTTCTCACCCAAGTGGATGAATGTGGTACAAGAAGATTGTAGGGGAGGATTCTTTATGTTCTTCCTATTATTATATTTTTGTCAAATTAGAATGCAGGAGATGGATGCAGCTGCATCTTTTAGCCAAAGGAAGATGGAACTTTTTTGCATATTTTTGATATGTGATCTTAACAGCAGACAGCTTTTTTTCCTCTCTCTCTCTCTCTTTCTCCCTGTACAATAAATCCTTGTAATTCCACAGTACAGGAACCTGACAGTACAGAAAGTAATCTTTATGATTGCTGCAAGTCTTTGAGCAGTATATATTGTAGATTACAACCATTGCCTATTACAGACATAATCATTACAGAGTGCTTAATTTGCTTCTGGACAGTGGGCAGCAGTAGATGGTATGGGAGAAATGCTAATACGAATCCCTTAAGTACCAGTTAGTTTTTAGCATTTTGAGCAAGATATAATATTTTCTCTGCTATGCATTAGGGATTAAAAAAAAAATTAGGGCCAACTTATGGATCTTGTGACCCACCTTGTTAAATCTTTCCATCTAGCCTCTTAACAACCACAGAAGTTAAAATACTAGAACTTTTTTAAACAGAGGAGGTTTAAGGAATATATTAGACATTTAATGCCTTGCCATTGCAAAATGGCTCCCTAAAGGATATCTTCTACTACTTTCTTGCCGTACAATATTTCCCCACTTTTTATTTTGAATTTTCACTTCATTGCCTCACTGTGTAATGATGTCTCATTTGCTTTCTCTGCTTAAATTATTCCATTGCCTGATTGACCTTAAGATTAAGTTTTTTTTTTTTATATATATATATATATATATATATATATATATATATATACCTTAATAGTTAATGTGATTGCCCCCCCTTCTTACCTGCAAGCTATTTCCCTCCCTGGTCATTCCTCACCATCTGCACCATTGCTATGCTTAGATGTTTAGATATGCAGATGGCCCCTCTTTCTTGCCCTCCATTTGTGATGACAAAAAATGACAGATACCTAAGTTATATGATGAATTGAAGACACAGGCAAAATAGCATTTATCACATGATTCAGCTGTAGCCATGTATCTATTTCTCATTGTAATTCATTTTTTCTCTTGATAACTAAAAGTCCCTTCTGTTTTGTTGCCTTGTTTATTTACTTAAAATGTTTAATCTACCTCTTGGTAAAAAATACACTTCCAAAGTAGCAAACATATACTACTTGAAACATATGCATCAATAACTAACCAAATAAAACAGCAATTAAAAAAAAGAAGAATGTCTAATACAATCAGAAGAAATGAGGCAATTAAACAGAAAGAGAAACATTCTGTAAATAAAATAAAATATGAAGGATCTTTTTTTTTTTTAAGTCAGCCACGATAATGCAAGGCTTCCTTTTTAGAAGTTGAGAATGGCTCATTCTGCTGCTCATTACACATTGGTGCCAGCCAGCGAGGCGTTCTTCGCAGCCTATTTGAGCCAAAAGTGGCAGCCCACATTTTGGTTGTGTACCTGGGTGGCAATGATTTTGGTATGCTTGAAACGAAGGCTTTAAGCCTTCAGGCACCTGGGATTTTCAGTTAACCAAGCCCTGTTGGTCTGATGTTAAAATTGTGTGGTCAGACATTCTACCATGCATAGTTTGGTATTCTGAGAAGGACCCTAGGACAATTAATAGGGCCCTCAAAAAAGTTAGCAGGAAACAAAGGCTTGCTGCACATGAGCTGGTGGGTTGGTGATTCACCATGCAAACATCATGTCCACTAGAGTTGGGGCCCATCTTACAAATGTTGGTAACATCATCTTTTTGTCTGACTTGCAGAGGGGACTCCAAGAGGTGCATCTCAGTGGGTAAAGGGGTACTAAACAGGCTAACTGCTACCAAGAAAGTGTGGATAATCATGCGACACCTGCCCCACCCCATTGCACCCTGTTATGCCCTGCCCCCCATTCCACCCTCATTCTGCCCTCTTCCAGGTCCCATGCGTCTGGAATTGCGCATCAATTGGACGTGCCTAAAATGGTCATCGCCTGTGTGTGGCTTTCTCAGAGTCGTTTAACAGTGAATCCTCCTTTCCAGGGAACTCTGGGAATTGTTGCTCTAGGAGGATTATAAGGCTCCCCAAACAACTTTCAGCACCCTTAACAAGCCATAGTTTCCAGGATTCTTTGGGGAAAGGCAGTGACTGTGTAAAGTGGCATGACGCTGCTTTAAATTGGGCTTTTGTCTCTGATTATTTGCAAGGCTGGAAAGCTATTTTTTCCTGACGATCACGATTTGCTTTTAATTATCGTGTGCATAATTAAATATATGTGAGCTATAGACAAAATGCATCGTCTCCCTATCAAGGAATTAAACTTCTAGAGATCATGGGAAGACAGCTCATCTTTTAGATGGAAGGCTTCTCCCCATGTTTCTGGTTACTTATTGTATCTCACCAACAAGAATGTTTGATGTGTGATGATGTAGAAAGGTACCCTTATTCTGCATGCTTATCAAGGGTTGCCAGTGTGGTGCCCTCCACTTATAGTCAGACATCAGCCTTGATTAGTGTGACAAATATGCAGGGATGACTGGCATTGTTGTTTGCCTAACCACATCTGGAGGACACAGTGTTGGCTACCCCCACCCCAGAGAGAGGGGAATAATACACATTGCTTATTATTACTAATTTGGCAACAGTAGCAAATCACACCAACAATATTTTATCAAGGCATCTCTTCCCAAGGCTAAAAAAGGAACATGATATGGAGAGGGAGTTTGATCAGGGTGCCAGAAAATAAGGAAAGTTCCCAATAAATAGGAATCATGGAGCATATGCAGGCAACCAAATGAAGTTTGTGTAGAAAAGGTTCCTGGTCTACCTTATACAATCATTAAGACGATAAAGTAACATCATTATGTACATCATGTTTTGCTCCATGCATGGAAAGGGGGATACAAAGTGTGTTACTATAATATGTATTTTTGTGTTTTTTCTATTGTAAACTGCCCTGTGATCCTCAGAAGGGTGGTATAGAAATTTAATTTAATGATAAAAATAATAATAAATATCAAAGTAAATTGTATAGTTGTGACTTTCTTCATTGTACATGGTGATTTTTTTCTCAAAACATTGATATTCTTGTGCCTTGATCAATAGGTTAGATTAGCAGATTACTGAACTTCACAAAACAAACGTTCCATAAAATGACATGTTTTGTAATTTCTAATTAGTCTGAGTAATCATTTTTAATAGGGATGCAATCCCTGTATTTACTCTGATTCCATTTATTTGGTGAAAACCTGTAAGTTAAAATGTGGCTGTTTATCCTCTGTACTCTGCTGGTGAGCAGTCTACAAAATTAATTTCCTTCACCTTTAATGAGACTCTGTTCTGTAGTTTTGTGTGCATTATTGTATGTATTAGTCATAGCTTCACTGAGGGGAAATGCAGCATCAAATTTATTGTCACAGCAATTTTCTTTAAAGTATATTAAAAGACGAATTGGCAGATTCTTAGTTCATTTGCAGTAGCCAATATTTTATGCAATATTGCCCTCTATGGGAGCACCAGATATTTTCTAGATCAGCAACAAACTTCTCTATCTATGATGTTTAGCTTTTTCCTAAGTTGCTGACTTTCTGTACCTGTATTTGTCAAATTGCTTTTAAAAAAAATCCTATATGGGTAGCAATGGTTCTTTTATTTTTATCCTATTTCTGTCAAAGGTAGTTATTTCAGAGCTATCATATTACAATAGCAATGCATATTACTTAGCCATAAAACCCTTTGGGTTTCTTATGTATTCCCCCCCCCCCCCGAAATCAGAGCACTGACATTTCATAATAAAACACTGCATCTTGCTAAGCTGCACAGGAAATGTAAACAGATCCCTGGTCCAAGGAGATCACAATCAGAAATATACAGTGGCAAAACAGTAGAAGAGAAAGAGGAACAGACAACTGTAGGGAGGGAAGAATGTGAACTACTGCCAGTACTTGTGCTTAATGCAGGGGCTGTCCAGCTTTTGGAATATTTGGATTTTTAAAGAAGCGCTGTAGGCACCATTCACAACATAGCTGCTGGCATGATAAAAGACAAAATTGATGCCACAGAGAATGACTTCCAGGTCTAAAAGAGGCAGACCCATAAAATGGCATGGGCATACCAAGCCCCATGCTTCAGCCACCCTATTAACATGGGAAATGCACCTTTATCAGCTGCTGTGGGGTTAACACATAACACTTCTCTTCTGCTCAAAACAGATGAGAGGATGGGCATCACAATTTAGCATCCAATCAAATGTAGGCATGTTTCAGAGTTTACATTCAATGTAGGGGAGGCTGAGCCAGTGCAAAAAGGAATTGAGCAGGAATAACTTCTCACAGATTTTAGGGGGATATTTACTAATACCTTTTACAAGCCCGCTCAGGACACGGGTGGCGCTGTGGTCTAAACCACAGAGCCTAGGACTTGCCGATCAGAAGGTCGGCAGTTCAAATCCCCACGACGGGGTGAGCTCCCATTGTTCGGTCCCAGATCCTGCCCACCTAGCAGTTCTGGCGGGAAGGTAAACGGCGTTTCCGTGCGCTGCTCTGGTTTGCCAGAAGCGGCTTACATGCTGGCCACATGACCCGGAAGCTGTACGCCGGCACCCTCGGCCAGTAAAGCAAGATGAGCACCGCAACCCCAGAGTCATCCACGACTGGACCTAGTGGTCAGGGATACCTTTACCTTTACCGGCCCACAGGTTCAGGTAAGTGTTTCCTCTATTGAAGTGAATGGAGATGCTGGGGTTTGAGTGGGTGGGTGGATGCATGCGTGCAAAAAAAGCCTCTGCAGCACATGCCTCTGGACCAGATGAATGCAAGCAAGAAAATACATCCAATTTGTCATGTTAGTGCATTTTCCGTTTGGAATTCTCCCAATGCCATACTTAAGTCTAGCTGATATTTTGCAAAAATTACTTATTTTTCAAAGATTTTTGGAAAACCATGTGAATGAGTACCAGAGTGACTTGAATATAATAGACTGAGTTGTGTGTATAATAGTTTGACTTACATGAAAATATATTCAACAGTGCATATTATGATGAAAATAGGACAGTTATTCATATATAAATATCTCATTCTGATAACTCAGGTATCCACTAGACACAGACTACTTTGTGAAGAAGTAGATATTTACCATGAGTGTCCACTTTGTGTGGTTGTAGTTTTGTTTTAAATGTTTTTGCTATTTTGGTGTTAGCTTAAAAAAAAATCTTTACTGTGTGTTGCTTTGAGACAGTTGTTTAGAAGGCAATTAATAAATAAAAGATGACTATATTTTTAATATTAAAATGGAGTGAGATCATACTCTTCTTTTATCAAGCATTAGGATTATATTGATCAGGTGAATAATATTGTCTGAAATAATAACCAAAAAAGCAACATCCAGTGTTTTTTGCACATTTATGAACCAGTGTATTTTTTTAATGGTGCTTTCATTCTTTTTTACGTTAAGAATGCCCTGGGATTTCCCCCTCCCTGTATCTTGTCCCCCACCCCCAAATCTCAAGATAGATAGAGTTGGTCATTGTGCTCATTATGGTCCAGGGAAGAAATTAAGTCAGACCTTGAAATAAGTGGCTTATGTCACAGTTCCCAAAGAATGTGAGCATTCAAATGTTTCACACATCCAGGGCGATATGAATGGGAGGCTGTCACGATCATGTCACGCAAGCATTCTCTGGCTTTGTTCTTGCACTGGGTGGAATTTGGTGGCATTAGTTGAAAGTAAGCATGCAGATGGTGATTGATGGTGCTCCATGAAGACACACATCAGTGCCGAGCCCTTGGCTGTTCTGACTGAATTCCAAAATGTTGCTTCTACGTGTGTGTCAGGCCAGTTGGATTTCGCTCTTGAAGAAACTTTCAAACTGAATTTCTTCATTCCCCCCTAAGACATTCACCGTCCTAGGTGCATCACCGGCAACTTTGAACCATCTTTTCAAACTGAGCAGTGTTCTTCTGCTGCCTTTCCACTGAAAATCAAAATCAATTTGTTAATGTGAGAGAGAAGGAAAAGGTGAAGGAGGCAATGCTGCAATACTTCATCACAGAACAGTGGTATTTTACAGATGAGAAAGCTACCTGAAAGAACAGAAACCCTTTGCAGGAATCTTAGTGCAACATTAAGAGTTCCCATTTTGGCTGGAACATTAGTAAGAGGAACTAATAAATAAGATGCTTCTTAAAAAAAAAACAGATACAGAAAATAAATTATGTTGGGCTAACATAAAAGCTAGAAGCCCATAATTAGGCAGATTCAAGCTTTACAGTGATTTGAATTAATTTAGCAGTAGGATTATGTGCTTTTATTGTGGGTGGGGGGGAATGCACCAAGGGTTTTGGGGTTTCAAATTATTTTAGCCACTGTTGTAAGAGCCGGTGTGGAAATAAATGATCGATAAAGTGCAATGGAAACTTGATATCTGGATTGCTGCAAAAGGGAAAGATAAATGCTTTTGTAGTTTCACCTTTGAAAAATGCCTTTTGTAGTTTCACCTTTTATTCTGCAGTGTCTTGGGGTATTGAAAGATCCACCTCCATGGATATGTTAAAGGAGTCTCCCTTTGGAACTGGTGTCTGTCTAATTAAGGCACTTTATAAGCCTTTCAGCATGTTTGAATAACAAGAGGAGAGTGGGGGGAATAGAAAGAATCACTTAAGCTCTTAAACCAAGAGCTCACAAAGCAGAGCCCTCTGATTTCGAACCATCAAGGAGAAAGGAAACCCCCAGATTGGTATTTGCATGCCATGACTTGGGTTACAGAATGGCGCTGTCTGATGTGAGGATTGGTTTGCCAAAAGCTGCTTTTGATTTCTGTTTATTAGAATCTATGTGCCTTTAGGCAACTTGTGAGCCAAAGTAGGCTTTGACTCTTTAGATCGTTTGTTCTCTTGCGTGAGCTTTCGACTGTTGGCTCTTCAAAGGATACATCTGAAGTCTTGCCATACTGCTTTACCCACTTGTAGAACAATGTGCCACAGTGATATAAGCAATCTGTTTCTCTCTGTCCTTTCTTACAAAGCTCTTTTGACTGACACATGCAACTGATGAACATGTCAATGAATGATGTTATACTCTTTCATTTTGTTTCCACGCTCTATAATGCTATGAGATCAGCAGGATAGGAATGGCAGTCACTTCCTATTTAACCCCAGCTTTTATTTGCAAAAGGCTTCATTCTCTATGCTGTTTTGCCACCTGGTCCTATGCATGATTATTTGGTCACATCAATTTCAAAAGTTGCCTCCAAGTAAGCTTCTAACTAGGATTGTTGTTGCTACTGTTGTTGTGGTTCATGTGGACCCAAAGATCGCCCACCCCAAGATGCAGACAGTATAGTCAAGGAAAATAAACACAATATATCATAAATCAAATCAGCAATATATGGCAGAAGAATTGCAACCCAGGGGGACAAAAATAAAGTAAAGCCTTTCTAAGTGAAAGGATTAGAGTGCTGTCACCAGCCCTGTACCTGACACACTTGAGAGTTAAAAACCTGAACAGGCAAGGAACATACTGAAACTGCTTGCTGTCAATTAGAGGAATTAAAGTGCTAATCCCCATTTTCCCCAAATGAACCTCCCTTCTCGCTGTGTTTAATGTATGTAGGAAAATCATATAGGAAGTCAGAGGCAGATGGTGTGTTAGAAGGAGAGAACTGAGTATGTAATGGGCGTGCAAATTCTGGAGCTGTGCAAGAGGCAGGATCTAGCCCATAATGACTTTTCCAAAAGTAATATAGAGTCATAGAGTTGGAAGGGAACCTGAGGATCATCTAGTCAAACCCCCTGCAATGCAGGAATATGCAGCTGTCCCGTATGGGCATTGAACCTGCAACCTTGGCATTATCAGCACTACGCTCTAACCACATCAAAGTATTTTTAACAGCCCAGAGGTCCTTTTGTTGTTGTTGTTTAGTTGTTTAGTTGTGTCTGACTCTTCGTGACCCCATGCACCAGAGCATGCCAAGCACTCCTATCTTCCACTGCCTCCCACAGCTTGGTCAAACTCATGTTGGTAGCTTCAAGAACACTATCCAACCATCTTGTCCTCTGTCGTCCCCTTCTCCTTGTGCCCTCCATCTTTCCCAACATCAGGGTCTTTTCCAGAAAGTCTTCTCTTCTCATGAGGTGGCCAAAGTATTGGAGCCTCAGCTTCAGGATCTGTTCTTCCAGTGAGCACTCAGGGGTGATTTCCTTCAGAATGGATAGGTTTGATCTCCTTGCAGTCCATGAGACTCTCAAGAGTCTCCTCCAGCACCATAATTCAAAAGCATCAATTCTTTGGTGATCAGCCTTCTTTATGGTCCAGCTCTCACTTCCATACATCACTACTGGGAAAACCATAGCTTTAACTATACGGACCTTTGTTGGCAAGGTGATGTCTCTGCTTTTTAAGATTCTGTCTAGGTTTGTCATTGCTTTTCTCCCAAGAAGCAGGTGTCTTTTAATTTCGTGACTGCTGTCACCATCTGCAGTGATCATGGAGCCCAAGAAAGTAAAATCTCTCACTGCCTCCATTTCTTCCCCTTCTATTTGCCAGGTGGTGAAAGGACCAGTGGCCATGATCTTCATTTTTATGATTTTGAGCTTCAGACCATATTTTGCACTCTCCTCTTTCACCCTCATTAAAAGGTTCTTTAATTCCTCCTCACTTTCTGCCATCAAGGTTGTGTCATCTGCAGATCTAAGGTTGTTGATATTTCTCCCTGCAGTCTTAATTCCGGTTTGGGATTCATCCAGCCCAGCTTTTCGCATGATGAATTCTGCATATAAGTTAAATAAACAGGGAGACAATATGCAGCATTGCCATACTCCTTTCCCAATTTTGAACCAATCAGTTGTTCCATATCCAGTTCTAACTGTAGCTTCTTGTGCCATATAGAGATTTCTCAGGAGACAGATGAGGTGATCAGGCACTCCCATTTCTTTAAGAACTTGCCATAGTTTGCTGTGGTCGACACAGTCAAAGGCTTTTGCATAGTCAATGAAGCAGAAGTAGATGTCTTTCTGGAACTCTCTAGCTTTCTCCATAATCCAGTGCATGTTTGCAATTTGGTCTCTGGTTCCTCTGCCCCTTCAAAATCCAGCTTGCACTTCTGGGAGTTCTCGGTCCTCATACTGCTTAAGCCTGCCTTATAGAATTTTAAGCATAACCTTGCTAGCATGTGAAATGAGTGCAATTGTGCGGTAGTTCGAGCATTCTTTGGCACTGCCCTTCTTTGGGATTGGGATGTATACTGATCTTCTCCAATCCTCTGGCCACTGCTGAGTTTTCCAAACTTGCTGGCATATTGAGTGTAGCACCTTAACAGCAGCATCTTTTAAAATTGTAAATAGTTCAGCTGGAATATCATCTCTTCCACTGGCCTTGTTATTAGCAATGCTTTCTAAGGCCCATTTTACTTCACTCTCCAGGATGTCTGGCTCAAGGTCAGCAACCACACTGACCTTTACCCTTTACCTTTACCTCACATACCCTAACAAAAAATGAGAGGTGGAACTTCTGTTTCCTACTGCCCAGTGCTTTTCTTCTAGAAAAAGGTGCCAGTACTCACCATGAAATTGTTATAGTAAGTGCCACACTTTAACCAGGGTTTTTTCCCCCAGAAAAAATGTGCTGGTACTGCGTACCCTTAAGCCCCCCCCCCTCAAAAAAACACACACTGCCTTTCCCTTTTAAGAAAGGGCTAACACAATATCCAATATATTCATACTTATATTTACAGGAGTAAAATGCCAAGGTTCAGGAACTGCACTATATCCGTCTGTAGATTGAGGATGGCTTAGTATAGGCTGGGTTAGCTTGAGTCAATTTGCAGAACTTCATGCTCTCTCATAATAATGAATGGCATTCATAAAAATGGGAGAAGGTAGTGGGGATTCTTGAGAGACATGCCTGAGGTAGCAGCTGAGTTCATGGGGGGGAAACGTGGTGCCTTTCAACTCCTGTCTTTGCTTATTTCAGCCTGCTTATTTTCCTGCAGAAGCTTAAGCAGCCCAAGACTATCTGCATAGCTGTAACTCCTCATACCCTCCAATATTTCTCCAATGAAAATAGGGACATCCCAATCCATAGTGATAATTGTACTATTTATACCCCACACATCTTACTGGGTTGCCCCGGCCACTCTGGGCAGCTTCCAACATATATAAAAACATAATAAAACATTAAACCTTACAAAAACCTCCCTATACAGGGTTGCCTTCAGACGACTCAGGGGTTGGATAGCTCCATACCGTCCAACATTTCTCCAGTGAAAATAGGGACATTCTACCATACCCTCCAACATCCTAAGGAAGAGTGGGACATTCCAGGATCAAATCAGAAACCAGGATGACTTCTCTAAATCAGGGATGGCCCTGGAAAATAGGGACACTTGGAGGGTCTGCTAACTCCTGCTTTAGATCAGTGATAGCTAAGCTGTGGCCCTCCCAATTTTGCTCAGCTACAATTCTCACCAACATAGCCTGGCTTGGTGGGAGTTGGAATCCAATAATATGTGCAGGGTTACAGGTTATCCCCCTCTGTCTTAGGCATTTTTAAATGGCACACAGAACCTCTTCTGGTGTTACTAAGAAAGGCTAAGGGATTCAGCAGGGATGAATGTGCTAGTTCTACTCCACTTGTCAACATTTTTGTTATCTCTCATGTGTAGAGGGCAATACTGAGAAGTGGGGAGACCTTTGTACTCCTGGGGGCTCCCCATGCATCTTATAATTTTGATTTTCAGGGAGCTCCACAAACGGAGGAGGCCCCCCCTTCCCCCCAAAATCACCCTCTACCACCTGTTGAAAATCTGATGCTTACTTCATGGTGAGGCAGGACTTGCATTTATTGTGTGTTGCATTCTCTAGTTCCTTTCACATACAACAAAACAACACAAATAAGGATAGCATTTGCAGACTTTGTCTTCGTGTTATTTCAAAGGTGGGACCATTGTTTATACATGTGCAACTTTTGTCGGCTATTGTGATCCCTGAAAAACCCTAGACACAGATTGAATGGAGGAGGGCTATACATATTCAAGTTGTATGAGCATTTGCGTGAGGACCAGGAAGCAGAGGACAAGAACTGCAAGCATGGTTCTTCCTTGCATTTATTCTATGCATATTTGCTGGTAAAAGGGATTCTTACTTAGATGTTCTGTATGACCTCTGTAGTTATGGAATGTTAAGGCCTACATTTTGATAGCAATGCCTGCAATCATTGAACTTCTTTTTCTAAAATATCAGTATGTCTCAACATGCAATTTAATCAATTACAGTGGTACCTTGTGTTACGTACTGTCCCCCTTGCGAACGCTTCGGGTTATGCGCTCCGCTAACCTGGAAGTAGATGCCCCTTGCTGGGGAACTTTGCACCGGGATGCGAGCTGAAGTTGTGTTTTGGCGGCACGCAAGCAGTGGGAGACAGCATTAGCGAAAGCATACCTCATGAGCGGTTTCCGGTTACAAACAGGCCTCCAGAGCTAATTAAGTTTGTAACCAGAGGTACCACTGTATTGCCATTTTGAAATCAGAAAGCCAGTACCATAGAGCATGTTTATATCACAATATGGAACACCATCCCTATACCTTCAGTTATTCTTAAATTATATTATGAGAACAAACTGGAGTAATCACATTCTTTAATATTACATAGCATGAAAGCCTTTTGTGGTTTCTAGGTCTCACTCCTTTTTAAAGCAAGGAGGATTTGTATTGACTTTAGTCAGAAGAAAATGCATCCCATGAAAGGCTTTCATTGTAGATAAAAAAAAAGAATGTAACTGAATCCTGAAAAATTAATGTAAATCGTAAAATATACAATGGCATTTTAACAGAAAAGGAGTAACAAAACTTACTCTATCCAATGTCAAATTGAGCTTTGTGGTTGAAGAGGTAGTTAGGGATGGATGGATCTGTCTATTTCAGAATGCTCATTCAGAAGTCCATTTTATCCTAGTTTTGCATCAGTGTGCAATTATTATTATTTTTAAAAATGTACAAAAAATAAATTTAAACACATATTTTATCTTAATGTATGCAGTTCTTAAAACACACATTTTATCTTAAAACACACATTTTAATGCATTTTGGTACCATTTGAGCTGAGAACTGTATGGCAAAATTCAGAGAATTGCAAAATCCAAAGGATAAATGCATCCCAATCGATGAGTTAGTCTGGGAGGTGTGAATTAAGTCAGTCATCTTAAAAATGCAGACCAAACCGAATTCTCTTCCATCCCTATTAATGATAAGATGTTTCAAAAGAATGGGTGTGGGAGAGAGCCACTTCAGTGCTAGATCAATGCAGCACTGTGGACCCAATATATTGTCATCATCCCTGTATACCGTAATCCAGGAGGAGGAGAAGGGGGCATTTTCATAGGGTAGGAGCAGGGAACTTTTTTCAGCCCCGGGACTGCATTTCCTCATAAGGAACCTTCTGGGGTCTGAGTGCCACTGGCAGTTGAAGACAGAGGCAAAAGTGGAAGGAGGGATGTTAGTTACTCTTTGCACATTCGGTGAAGGCTCAACCATTGGAGGAAATGGAGCCCTGCCTCTTCAGCCTCAGTTGGCTGTCAACCAGCCTCCACTTGCTTGCCTGCCTTCCAACTGGTCCAAGGGGTGTCACTGCTTGTCAACATCCTCCTCTGTCTCTTTATTTTTCTTTATTCTGTTATTTATTTCTATTTTATTATTGTATTTATGTTCCATACAGCAAACAATCCCCATATAACCCCAGACCCTCCAAGTGTCCCAGTTTTCCAGGGACAGTCTCGGGTTTACAGAAGCCATCCCAGTTTCAGATTTGATCCTAGAATGTCCTTCTTTTCCTTAGGAGGCCTCTGTTTTCATAGGAGAAATGTTGGAGGGTATTATTATTATTATTATTATTATTATTATTATTATTATTATCATCCCGCCCATCTGGCTGGGTTTCCCCAGTCAATCTGGGCGGCTTACAGCACATAGAAAATTGTAAAGCATTAGACATTAAAAAAAATTTGATACAGGGCTGACTTCAGATGTCTTAGGAAAGTCCATTGCCTATTTCCTTGACATCTGAAGGGAGGGAGGGTGTTCCACAGGGTGGGTGCCACTGCCGAGAAGGCCCTCTGCCTTGTTCCCTGTAACCTTACTTCTCACAGTGAGGGAACCACCAGAAGGCCCTTGGAGCTGGACCTCAGTGTCTGGGCAGAATGATGGGGGTGGAGACACACCTTCAGGTGTACTGGGCCAAGGCAGTTTAGGGCTTTAAAGATCAGCACCAACCCTTTGAATTGTGCTCAGAAACGTACTGGGAGCCAATGTAGGTCTTTCAGGACCGGTGTTATATGGCCTCAGCGGCCACTCCCAGTCACCAGTCTAGCTGCTGCATTCTGGATTAGTTGAAGTTTCCAAGTCACCTTCAAAGATACCCCACGTACAGCGCATTGCAGTAGTTCAAGTGGGAGATAACCAGAGAATGCACCACTCTGGCGAGACAGTCTGTGGGGAGTTAAGGTCTCAGCCTGCACACCAGATGGAGCTGGTAGACAGCTGCCCTAGACACAGAATTGGCCTGTGCCTCCATGGACAGTTGTGAGTCCAAAATGACTCCCAGGATGCGCACCTGGTCTTTCAGGGGCACAGTTACCCATTCGGGACCAGGGAGTCCCCCACACCTGCCTGGCCCCTGGCCCCCCCAAACAGTACTTCTGTCTTGTCAGGATTCAACCTCAATCTGTTAGCTGCCATCCATCCTCCAACCGCCTCCAGACACTCACAGTAACTATGCAATCTTTAGAAGACATCTGAAGGCAGCCCTCTTTAGTGTTTAATATTTCGAGCATCCTGAGAAGTAGAGACGTCACCTTGCCAACAAAGGTCCGTATAGTTAAAGCCATGGTTTTCCCAGTAGTGATGTATGGAAGTGAGAGCTGGACCATAAAGAAGGCTGATCGCCGAAGAATTGATGCTTTTGAATTATGGTGCTGGAGAAGACTCTTGAGAGTCCCATGGACTGCAAGAAGATCAAACGCATCCATTCTTAATGAAATCAGCCCTGAGTGCTCACTGGAAGGACAGATCGTGAAGCTGAGGCTCCAGTACTTTGGCCACCTCATGAGAAGAGAATACTCCCTGGAGAAGACCATGATGTTGGGAAAGATGGAGGGCACAAGGAGAAGGGGGCGACAGAGGACGAGATGGTTGGATAGTGTTTTCGAGGTTACCAGCATGAGTTTGACCAAACTGCAGGCGGTAGTGGAGGACAGAGGTGCCTGGCGTGCTCTGGTCCATGGGGTCACGAAGAGTCGGACACGACTAAACAACTAAACAACAAAAACAGCAACATGTTTTTATATATGTGGAAGCCACCCAGAGTGGCTGGGTAACCCAGTCATATGGGCAGGGTGTAAATATGATGATGATGATATAGGACATCCCTATTTTCATTGGAGAAATGTTGGGTATATAACCCCACCCCACAAGAAACTTTGCATGCATATACCATGCCAATAATACAGTCAAACATTGAGTTTATAAGTAGTTTGGAATTGATGACATCTGTGCATGGATGGTGGTGAGAGGGCAACACTGTCCTTAGTGATGTACTGAATAAACATGTGCCATACAGATTCAAAATCATCTTTCATCTTTGTGTTTCTGAGCTCTCTAAGTTTCTTTGTTAGTTTCTCCTTAAGGGCTATACTAGGGATGTGGGTGGCGCTGTGGGTTAAACCACAGAGCCTATGGTTCAAATCCCCGTGACGGGGTGAGTTCCCGTTGCTAGGTCCCTGCTCCTGCCAACCTAGCAGTTCGAAAGCACGTCAAAGTGCAAGTAGATAAATAGGTACCGCTCCAGTGGGAAGGTAAACGGCGTTTCCATGCACTGCTCTGGTTCGCCAGAAGCAGCTTAGTCATGCTGGCCACATGACCCGGAAGCTGTACTCCAGCTCCTTCGGCCAATAAAGCGAGATGAGCACCACAACCCCAGAGTCGGCCACGACTGGACCTAATGGTCAGGGGTCCCTTTACCTTTACCTTTAAGGGCTATATTCCACATTCTATCCCACCATAGCTCTAGAGTTGTTAGTGGCTGTTTTCCAATACTAAAGTTTTAGGAATAGAAGCATACCCATTTATTCATTTTAAGATGTCTTCCATATGCATTTGCACTGCATTCTACTCTTTCTGGGTGGTATCCAATGCTCACTTTCTGCTGAAGGAAGGAACACATCAGCAGAATTGGCAGGAAGGCAATTTAGGGTGATTGCCTTCACCCTGCCCTACCCCATCCAACACAATTATCCCCCCCCCCCAAAAAAAAGTTGGAAGTAGATTTGCGGAGTGGGAGTGCCGGGTACATTGCAAGGGGAGGAGAATTGCCTCCCGCTCCCATTTCGTTGATGGATTCCATCCATCAGCAGACCCTTTTGAGTTCTGTTTAAGTGGTAGAATTGTTAGAATTAGTTCGATAATTGAAGCATGTGCAATTTCCTGCGGTTTCTCCCCTCTACATTACCAATATGAATCTGCAAATTGATAGGATTCTGGGGGGAAAAGCAATTGCAATGTGTTTGCAGCGCTTTGTACCTATGATTGCATCCAGATTCTTCCCCCCACCCCTTTGCTATGTTTAACCAATGTGCACATGAGTGCCTGCATGCTAATAAAACCGCACAAAGAATAATATTGGGCCAAATCACATCAAGATTGCTTTCGTTTATCAATGGGCCCATCTGCATCTGTGATGCAAAGTGGAGAGGGAAGGGCGCACATCAGCTGAAGTAACTGAAGGCTTTGGTAAAACGCATGTGCAGAGTGGAGGATTTGAATGCCTCTTTTACTTTGCAAACAAGACCAGGTAATTTGAAACTTCAAAATCCAGGACGAAATGAAGGAAGATATCTAAGCCATCCTGCCTGTGTGTGTGTGTGTGTCAGTTTTTTTAGCATAAATTTTAAACCTGTCCATTTCTAAATGCCAGTTTTCACGACCCCTTGGCATGTAGATTCTAGACAAAATTCTTTAGCTGAGGGGCTGGATCTTGGTCTGCCATACTTCCTCCAGGCCACAATTGGGTGGTAGGGGTTTTGTATGTCAGTAGTGTGCAGGATAAGAGCCAGCTGTAAGTTGGTCACTCCTTTCTCCCTCCCTCTGTCTCTCCACCGTTTCTCTCTCTTTCTGCAGCCCTTTCTTTCTCTCTCTCTTTCTTTCTTTCTTCACCTACTCCACTCCCTCTCCCCAACCTCTTTCTCTCTCTTTCCTACCGCTTCTTCTCTTGTTTCCTCTCCCTCTTTCCTACCTCCATGAAATTT
This sequence comes from Podarcis raffonei, assembly GCF_027172205.1. Lineage (NCBI taxonomy): Eukaryota > Metazoa > Chordata > Lepidosauria > Squamata > Lacertidae > Podarcis > Podarcis raffonei. Next base: position 54,178,612 of record NC_070610.1, read on the forward strand.
ATCTGAGAGGCACATGGATCTCACAGAGACTTGTTTTTAAAGATAACTCTGGAAACTTATAGTACCAAGCGCATATATACGTGTGTGTGTGTGTGTGTGTGTGTGTGTGTGTGTGTGTGTGTGTGAATGCCCTTGGTACTATAGGTTTCTCATATATATATGACTGGAGAGAGAGAGAGAGAGAGAGAGAGAGAGAGAGAGAGAGAGAGAGAGAGAGAGAAACACATTCACATCTGCTGTTCCTCCTGGAAGACAATAATAAAAACGTCAACAGAAATGCTGTGCGTTTGACAGTAATAAAGTGCAGGACCTATAGTTCCCCAAACATTCCTGTAGCAGAGGCAGGCAATAAAATGAAGAACTTTACCACAATTCAGGCAAAATAGGTTTTGTGAAAATAGTGGCTGGCATTTCTGGACATTCTCAGGAAAGAATCTATAGAATACAAAATGGTTAATTAAAAGATGGATTGTTGTCTGATGCAGGTAACTGACCAGCATTCACAGGGTTCTATCTATAACTTTCCCATTAATGGGAACAAAAACCATTAATGACAAGCAAATTGACAATCTATAGTGTTTATAGATTACAACCTAGCTAACTGGAAGAGTCTGCCATGCGAAATGTATAGGATATCTGAAATACGATAGTATAAACAGTGCTTTCCCAACCTGGTGCCCTCCAAATGCTTCAAAGTACATCTTCTAGAAGTCCAGCCAAGTTGGTGGAAGGTCACATAAACACATACAGTGGTACCTCGTGTTAAGGACTTAATTCGTTCTGGAGGTCTGTTCTTAACCTGAAACTGTTCTTAACCTGAGGTACCACTTTAGCTAATGGGGCCTCCCGCTGCCACCACGCCACCGCTGCACGATTTTTGTTCTCATCCTGAAGCAAAGTTCTTAACCTGAGGTACTATTTCTGGGTTAGCGGAGTCTGTAACCTGAAGTGTCTGTAACCCGAGGTACCACTGTATGTTGCTTTCATCTTGGAGCTAGAACTTTCTCCTCTTCTTCTTCTTCTTCTTCTTCTTCTTCTTCTTCTTCTTCTTTGCCCTTAATTGCTTTTTTCTCTTTCCCTTAAACTGATTTTATCCACTGCCTCTTTTTTTGCCCTGTATATTTTGAAAAAGAAAACACAGTACTGAATAATGTGTGTTGATGACTGCATTTTTTCATCTCTTGTTACAAAGTTAGTTTTATCTTGTTGGCCATATTTCAGCAAATCAGTGCAAATATTTTACATACACACACAAAAAAGTGAGAGGGAAGAAAACTGCTGTAGGAGACATAGCTGTTGAAAAGGACTGGCTTCTTTCTACTTGCTTCCTTTCTTTGGATCCATATCTGCACTTTTTCTCCTGATGTAACATGAGTGCTAGAAACATACTGTTAAAACAAAAAAGTACAGATTGTCAGGTTACTTTATTTGGATGTGTTCGTGCCTCCACTTGCACAGATCATTTTCAAATATTCTAACCATACACAGAGGCAGGGCCATTACTCCGTGATAGAGCATCTTCTCTGCCTGCAGAAGAACTCGGGTTCAATCTTGGTGTCACCAAGAAGGTCTGGGAGAGATGGCCTCAACAGCTACTGCCAGCCAACACAGTCAATACTGAGGTAAATGGACCAAAAATGATCTGATTCAAGGGGATCATAGCAACCAGATCTGGGATAGTCTGATAACAGCAGGCAACCTTAGGAGTAGGAAAATAAGAAAGCACCCTTAAGGTAGAGTCAATAAAGTGTTAGGGCAAAAAACTGAAACTACACATATTCTTCATCCTGGCCTTTGAAACTCAATATATATGTGTTTTAGGGCCCACTGTATTCATCTTATGGTAAATTGTTTTAACTGATTTAATACCGTAGTTTTATATTATTTTGTAACCCACCAAGAGACCATATGTTGAAGAGCAGGTAAGAAATCCCATGTTTAGTGGAACTTAAACTGATGGAATATGCACAGCTTGCGGATCTAACATATAGAATAAGAGAACAAGAACATACGTTAAAAGAAGATTGGAAAATGTTTATTAAATATATTGGGGGAAATTGTGTACACTTGAAAACATTGGCTGCATTAAGATAAATTCAACAATGTAAATAAGTTCTGATGGATATAATAATGGAATACTGAATGGTTTAGTTTATGTGAAATATGCAGGGATTTATGATATGCAAAATGAACCATGGAAAGAGAAGAAGGGAAGTCATTGATATTTTAAATGAGTATTCTAAATTGTAAAACAGAAAATTTAATTATATATATATATATATATATATATATATATATATATATATATATATGAAGTCCCGTGCCTAGTAGTAATTAATAATAATAATAGCTCAAGTTTGGATCTGAAACATTTGAAAGGAATACCCATGTATGTCTTTTTTGATGGCAGATTCTCTAAAGTTAGGATGCTTTGCTTTCCCATTCAAGATACTTGTAAGGTACAGGGAAATATGAGGTAGTACATATATTACTAGACAAGCTGTTTTATGCTGGATTCTTCCAGTATAGCAGGCTATTCTGCTAAGGAGCAAAGCTTTGGTACAGACTAAGCGTATTGATTTTAGCCTCTAAATTAAAACAAATTTCGGAGGACAAGCTTAACCACTTGGCCGAAGTCCCTCAGAAGGAGCATCTGTGCTGTTGCATTCTATTGATGTTCCATTACATGGTGTGTGTCTTGCTACGCATGGCAGAAATGCAAGAGGAAGATGCCAGGTCTTGGAAACTGCCTTTCCACACAAAATTTTAAAATGTTTATACGCTTCAAGGTTTGCAATATGTTTGATTTCAGTAGGAGGGATTAAAGTTGAGAGAGAAGAAAGCTTCAAACACATCCCAAAGTCTTGATTTCACTTGAATACATTTTGCACTGTAAAAAGGCTGCTTATATTTAGAGTATTTGTTGTGATTATCATCTATTCTCTCTCTCTCTCTCTCTCTCTCTCTCTCTCTCTCTCTCTCTCTCACACACACACACACACACACACATAGAGAGAGAGAGAGAGCACACAACTATTTGTGTTTAGAAGGCCCATTTTAATACCGTATTTTTTGCTCTATAAGATGCACCAGACCATAAGACGCACCTAGCTTTTGGAGGAGGAAAACAAGAAAAAAAATATTCTGACTCTCAGAAGCCAGAACAGCAAGAGGGATTGCTGTGCAGTGAAAGCAGCAATCCTTCTTGCTGTTCTGGCTTCTGGGATAGCTGCGCAGCCTGCATTTGCTCCATAAAAAGCACACACATTTCCCCTTACTTTTTGGGAGGGAAAGAGTCTTATAGAGCAAAAAATACGGTAACTTTAGAGTCTCAATTCGCACATCAGTATTCATCTCCTTCCTCTAAAGAGCTCAACGTGACATGCCTGCTTCTTCTCCTATTTTATCTTCACAACAAACCTATGAGGTAGGCTAGGTTGGTTAGACTGAGGGACAGTGACTGGCCATAGGACTTGTAAAAGTTCATAGGATTCTCTTTGAGTAACATACATTGATGGATGCTTTCCACCCTAAACATTCCATTAGAAGGAATACCACAGCCTATTCTTCTTGCATCAGAACTGGACCTATGTTGCTTCAGGATTTTGGATTCTGTGAGATTCATATTTGATACTGAGTTTTAATCTGTAAATTTGCTAGAGATGCATTAGGAATTTGGGGAGGGAAAGCCGATTTTCCAGAGATCTAGGGCTGATGGGAGCTATATGGAGAAGAAATACAATTTTGTTTTCATTTTAATGAGAAACTACCGGATTCAGGGTTGTGAAGCAATACTTGAACCAAAACACAGTTCGCACTTTTCAAAATCTTGCAATGCAAGTCTTCAGTGCACATAGATGCATTATATTACTGAAAAGTGTTCTTAAAATGTATATTTTAGTGACAATAACAAAATATGCATTAGATTGGGGAAATTGCTTGCAAAAAAATGCATGTGCTATAGAGCAGCATTAAAAAATGTATTAAGGTAAAGGCATTTTGAGGTGTTTTTTACTTGTTCTTTTCATATAAGGCCTCCAGCAACATTGTTCTCTAGGTGGCTCACAAACATAACATGATAAAACACAACTGAAATATCATAAAAGAACAATGCAGTCTAAAAACTGCCAGCAGAGAGAAGAGTAAACCAACAGAATTAATCAGTAAAACCACATACTTCAAAAAGTCCTGGGAGAAATTTTCTTCAAAAAGAAGGCACTAGACTTCTTGGGGGTGGGGTGCTTTTTGAAACTGGGGTGCCACCATCAAGAAGTCACTGTCCCTGGAAGCTTCACTTTAGTTGGTGGGGACAGCCAGAAAAAAGGTATCTGAAGCCCAACTCAGAGCTTAGGTAGACATATGCAGGAGAAGGTAATACTTCAGATAACCCACTTTCAAGCTCTTAAAGTATTTTACCTGGCACTGTGTTTGGATGATCAAGTCTTAGCTGAATAAACTAAGATATGACTGAGCTTCATATAGCCACATGCAGTTGCTCCATGACTTCTGGAAGAAGCCAGGATGCCTGTTGCATCGAAACCAAGAAACTATGTTTAATGGCTTAAAAGACAAGCCAGGAAATAAAATTATGGAGTGAAGCAGCTGCATTTGGAGCAGGGGGCTTATTCAGCTCTTGCTTATTAAGCAATATTTGACTGAAAGCAGTACAGATCAGTAAAGCCTCCTTAGGAAGAGCATACAAGCCGGGTGCCACAACCGAGAAGGTCCTCTCCCCACTCATCTCAGACAGTGGGGTCAGAGACTCCAAGGATGTTCTCAACACACAGGGAGGCTGATGTGCGCCTGTTGTAATGATTGCATCTGTCACTTGCCAACATAAGGGCAATAAAGCCATCCCTGACCCAACAAGGATTTCCCCGAGATACAACCCTATGCACCTAAGGAAGTTATTCTTGGAAGAAAAGCTCTTCCAGAAAAAGCGCATCACTGAGCCAGCTAACAACTGCTGATTTCATTCATTCCTGCACCTGTGATTCAGATCCCCTTTGATAACAATGACAGGTTGGTTTGCTTTCTTTCTTGCTTGCTTGCTTTCTAAATAAAAGGACAATGCTATGCAGTTGGGAATGAGGAACGCATTGGATGCTCCACTTTGATCACTTTGAAAATGCTGTCATTGTTCACACATTTTTTGGCAGGTCTTTTCATGTCTCCATGATCACCAGAAGGATGGGGAGAGGGACCCGTAAGGAAATGCAATAAACAACTGATAAGATATTGCACTAGAGGTTGGAGATTACCTTAGATATAGGGTAATACCGAGGATAATTGCTAGATATTTTTAGGATGATTGGCACAGAGGCATCTGTTCTTCAGCCACACAGTTTAAAACAAAGCTGCTGCTGTGCTCTGAAGTGCAATGTTCTGTTCAAAAGGCACAGTTTGTGTGGAGTTCAGCTAATATTCACCTGTATGAGACAGGCGGTGAGCAAATGACACAGCAGCCCAAGGGTGATTATTGTTACTAGTCATGTATATAGTACTTCTGAGCACTCTGCTGTATTTCCCACAATGCTTCTGTTGTCATGGGAACTGAAGCTGAAAGATGGAGGCCTGGTGTTGGCTGTTTAGGACTGGAAGGAATTTGAACCCAAGTTTTCCATATCCAATTTTATTGTTTTTATCTCCATGTGTGTTGTCTCCTGTTCCTGGTGACCTTTAAATTATTAACTGTGAGAGTGTGTGATTGTTTACATGCTTGTAAGACATTTTTAACTTTAAAAAATATTTTATTTTTAATGGTATTGTTTTATTATTTTTGTGCTCCTTTGAGAGGGAATGCAGGATATAAATTTAATAAATACCAACAGACACAAGTGATGGCAGGAATTACCCAGTATTTCTGATGCTGCATATTTTAGACACTACCTTGTTTAACTTTCTGTGACTGGAATTTGTATGTTGGAATTAGTTTGCTGCTTTTATTGTTCTGTGACTATTATATTTTCATATTTCATATATTTGTTTGTTCGCTTGCTTGCTTGCTTATAAGAGTATTTACAAACTGCCAACTCATAGGGGGGAAGTATCACGGCAGTGTACAATAAAATTGTTGGAACATCATAAAATATAAAAAATCCAATATAAAATCCAAAAATGCTGAACAAATGACCAGGACTGGATCAAATTAGTTCCCTAACAATGGTTGATCAAACAAAAAACAAAAAAATGGTTTGGTATTATTTGTAAGCTGCCAGATAACACTGTTATTGAGTAGCATTTTATTGTTGTTGGGGGGGGGAATGATTTGTACTTTTGAATGAAACAGTCAAAAAGGAGGATATTTGAGAAACAAAAACTGTTAATATACAAAATCTACCTACAAAATCTACCTACCTACCTACCTACCCATCCATGATAGATAGATGATAGATAGATAAATAGATAGATAGATGATAGATAGATAGATAGATAGATAGATAGATAGATAGATAGATAGATGCTAGATAGATAGATAGATGCTAGATAGAGATGATAGATGATAGATGATAGATAGATGCTAGATAGAGATGATAGATGATAGATAGATAGATAGATAGATAGATAGATAGATAGATAGATAGATGATAGATGATAGATAGATAGATGATAGATGATAGATGATAGATGATAGATGATAGATGATAGATAGATGCTAGATAGAGATGATAGATAGATAGATAGATAGATAGATGATAGATAGATAGATAGATAGATAGATAGATAGATAGATGATAGATAGATAGATAGATAGATGATAGATAGATAGATAGATGATAGATAGATAGATAGATAGATAGATAGATAGATAGATAGAGATAGAGATATAGATATAGATAGATAGATGATAGATAGATGATAGATAGATAGATAGATAGATAGATAGACAGACATACTGAAATTTGGCACAGAATTCAGCATCTTTAAAATTTGGTCCTTCCCCTTAAAAAAAACAAACAAAACAAAACCCTAAAGTTTCTAATCCTTAGGATTCAGAAGATGGACTTGAAAGTGTTTGGGAAGCATCTGGTGAATCTCTATAGCTAAGGAAGGGGCAGTTGATCTAGATCATCAGTGGTCCAGGTGTGGAATTTCTTGGTCCAGTAGTGTTTTGCTCTTGCTCATCACAACAAAATCCTTTCCTTTTTTTACTGAGAAGCAAATCCCACTGATTTCAATGGGACTTGCTCTCTAGTAAGCAAGCACAGTGGGCACCAGAATGATTAGTTAAAAAAAATAAAATGTAATGTGCATTTAATTTATCAGAATCAAGGAAATTGGGGTTTCTCAAATCAAAACTTGACTCCTCCCCCCCCAAGCACAGAAAATACATGGAAAAGGAGGTGCGTGCCCACCCCTTGTTTTTAAACCTACAACCCTTGTGACATTTCTGGGTTAAAGTGGTCCTAATACCGTTATGAATTCTGTGCTGGAAGGGTGAGACCTTGTCTGTTTTTGATGTTCGGGAAATCACTTCTCAAACTTTTTTCTCTCCCCCCCCCCCCATTTCTCTGTGATTTTATTTTCACAGCTTTGGCTGCAGATGTCAAAAAGCAGCCAGTGGCATTTCCACTCCTGGATTTAATTTGGCCAGGTTTATAAAGGAGGTGGCCCAACTGTACAATGACAGATTATGCAAATCCTCCAGGAGCAGCTAATCAATCACTAGGGTGTGAGCGGAATGCATCTGATCTCTGAATTAGCTTCTGCTGGAATGTGTTTGTGTGTAACCCCACACTGTCTGAATGACATCACAACAGCTTCTAGTCCTTGAAAACCTTGAGGATGATTAGCTGAAGGAATTGGCTGCTTCTGCCAATCATAATCCTCCAAAGCCGCCTTTATAGTTCTGTAGACATGAGCGGAGAGGGAGGGAGAAAGGGAAGAGCACAGCTAGGAAAGAGGCAGAGTAGCAGCAGCAGCAGCAGCAGCAGCAGCTGGTATTCGGGTGATTAAGTAGTTCTCATTGCCTCTTTGCTGTTCGGTGACTGCTCCCTGGTGTAATTCCTATGTCCGAAAAGGAAGCTGCATTTTAACGGTGTGCTGAACAGAGGTTTGAATCATTCCAGCTGGCTGCTTATTCCGAAAAGGACTGTGTGTGTATAAATAAAATGTGACTGTTCCAAAGGAATCCAGCGGACAGGGAGCACAGCAGAAGGAGTCTTCCCGGGATACTATTCAAGCAGTGGGTATGATATTCGCAAAAAAAGGAACAACTCCTGCCTTGCCGGGAACTGGATGAAGACGTCTCAACACCAGACTCTCCTTTCCCCTCATGGACCGTTACTTGAAAATAAATTATCTTTGGGTAAGTTGCGCCATACTTTGCACAGAGCATGGCTTCAGATGAGTTTTGTGTGTATTTACTTGTAAACATATGGTGCGCATGTGTACATGTGGAATAACTGTATGTATATACATAATTCTGTAGTATATATGAAGCCTGGTGGAATGGAGGAAATCGCCAAATAACACCCACTATTCACAAAGTCTAACGTGGGGAAACTGGGGAGCATAACCAAACAAACCCAAATGCTTTTCAGTCAGTTTTCAAAGCTGAAGTATTCCGATCCACTAGGCATAACTGTGGTGATTGTTGATGGATGTCTGTCTCGAGGTTAGAAGGGTAGAATAAGTTAGCAGCAAATTAGAAAACGGTGGGAAATGGGATGGGAGGAACGAAGTTGAGGATCTTAGTCTGGACTTGCACTTCATGCTCTTTGCCCCACACTTTTTGACAGAAGAGACTATTAAAAGCCTGGCAAGAAAGGCAGATCAAAAAGTTATGATTATCTGGGATGATCCTTAAACTGAACCATTTAAAGCTCTTCCCTTGATAACTAATCTGTGAGGAAGGCAGCCCAGGCAAATTTGTTCTGTTCCACTGATTTTTGTAGTTGAACAACATCTGTCCGGGACATTTAAGAGAGACTGATTGTTCTGTGTTTGCCACTACCAATTGCTTAAGTATGGGAGAAAACAGGGGCCGGGGGCGGGAGTGCAATGAGACTGGAAGAGAAAGTGCCTTCTGCTCTAGAGTTACAGCAAGAAAAACAGGGCATCCTAGCTGCTTTATCTTCTGGCTCCCAGTCACCCTGCTGCCAGGAAGAAGTACTCAAAACAGAGCCATTCCTAGAAGTGATTCATACTCTTCACATAAGCCAGAAGTGAAAGCAGCTACAGCCACTTGTGTTGTATGTTTCCCATACAACCTGCTTCTATGCCCCTTAATATACACTGCCTTAGAAGTATAGGGTCCAAGCAAAGTAATATTTTATTCCTGGATCCTGATACTCATGCAGTCTGTGCCTGTGCATGTTTACTTAGAAGTAAATGTTAAATGGTGCTTGTTCCCAGGTAAGTGGACACAGCCTGAGAACTGTCCTCTTTCAAAGAATACTTAGGAAGAAATTAATTCACAGCAGAAGATCCTGGACTCTCCAAAAGCTATACACAGAGGAAACTTTTGAATCAGTAAGCCTTGTATTCAAGTCATCTGTTCAGGGCAGTGTGTAAAGATGCCCAGGACCAATATGTTACTTGAAAGCAGTTTCACTGACGTCAATAGAGCTCTGGTAGAGTAAAGGGGCTGATATAAGCCAAAGTCTCGTGGAAGACAATGGAAAAGTTTTGCTTGCAAATTTTCTAAATGTTGTCAGAGAAACTGTCTATTTCCCAAGCTGAGCTCTCTGCAGAAATGTTAAAAGTTATCCTTCACTCTTTAGGTTTAGGGCTTCTTTGATTATCAGCACATGTGTAATGTCTTATAGTCTCCAGAAAGGCAAATGTTCACAATTCAGTGCCAACCTGGCACAGGGTGAGGGCTTTCTATAATGCTACTGAATAGTTCTCATCTGTCCCATCAGTTTGACAGAATAAAACAAAGCCTGTGAATTAGTTTTAAATATAAATAGCAATGGTTGAGTCACAGACCGCTTGCTTGTCATTAACTCTGATTTCCCTCTCTATATATTTGTATATAGAGAGGGAAATCAGAGTTAATGACAAGCAAATGGTCTGTATATAAGCTTTTTAAAAGCCCACAATTTCAACTCTGGCAACTTTGATCAGAACTTCATGGGTCTATAAACCCTGTGATAATTGCTGGATGGTTTGACAATGGCAAGGCATCATTGTCATAATTGTCTCAGTGATCAAACTTATCATCATTCTCAGTGATCATGCCTTACTTCAGAAACTGGGCATTTCCTCCAGTTGCTAACCTTCAAAGTTGACCATACTAGATTTGTTACTCACAAGCAAGGCTGCTGTGAAACCTAGAAAGAAATTAAAAACAGCGTACTGCCCCTAACAAATTTGTTTCATAGGTTTAACACACCTACAAACACAAATTGCATATAATGTACATACCACACACACACACAAAAGAAAGAAACTGCAGGAAATAATCCTGCATTTTGAATATATATAGACAGGCTGAAAGTTTGGGCAACAGCACAAAGCACACTTATCTGAGAATATGTCTCCTTTAACTCAGTGGGATTTACTTCCAAGTAGACATGCCTAGAATTGCTTTGTGCATGGAATGATTAGGAAAGTGTTCTTGGAAAGTATAGGCTTCCTTTGGCTCACATCCAATATTCCTAAAATAATTTTCCTTTCCAGGTCAATTATAACTTAACTTCTCAAAAGTTGTCTGACAGGATGAGAAATTCAACTCAGCAAATGTTTCCAACATTACAGAGATGTCAAATCTAATGATAGCTTTCGGATTTGTCTTCTTCCCGGAATTATATTTTGAAATAGAGTTAAAAATTCAAGCAAAAACACTTAGAGGAACACATATAAAAATAAAATGAGGTCAATGAAGGAATAAATAAGTCCCCTGGTTGCAATCCTTAGCATATCATGCTCCTGGGATAGCTACAGGGCAAGAGCATACCCTACAGTGCCATCCTAAACCATCTACTCAGAATTAAAGTCTGCTAAATTCAGTGGGGCTTATTCCAATGTTAGTGGGGTTAGGATTGCAGCCTAAGAAACAGAGAATTGCAAAGGCTTAGTGAGCATGTTCTTTCTGACCCAATGTGAACATTTTCTAACAGCGAGTATTTACCATACCTGGTAGGTAAATTATTGACAGAGTTAGGTCAGAATCTCAGTTCCACCTGCGATTCAAGTGGCTCTCAGCAATTTGATGCTTCACTTCTCAATCCCACTTCCACAAACTGGGAGGAGGAGAACTTTTGTCCCCCGATTTGCATGAAAATCTATTGATCTAATGATTACTTAAATTAGTCTGCAACAGTATGAATTGTCATTTAATAACCTTTTCTAAAGCAATAGATTCAAGGACTGGAACACAAACATATTTACTAGGGATATAATATTTGAATACCTAACATTTGGTGGGCTGCTTCACATATTATCATTTTCCTACATGGAAATAATCTCTTATGTAGGGAAATGCAAGCTGACTGCAATATAGGAAGTATGTCATGAATAATTTTTTAGGCTGCCAGTACAGGGATTAGGTGGCTAATGCTGCTAGACTTTACACACACACACACACACACACACACACACACACACACACACCTATATTTGCATTGGTAAGTAGATGGATGGACGGATAACAGAGCCCTGGGCTCCTGCTGGGTAACACAGCAGAGAGCTGCACTCCTGGGTAGCTCATTGATGCCTGGGCCATCATCTCTGATTTCCAAGTTCTGCAGAACCTCAGCTAAGAAAATGAGAATGTTAGTATCTGGCTGTGAGCCAGACTAGGCAGGTATGGCTGTTGAGAAGAATGTTTTCTGGGTTGAATTTCATTAAAACATTATGTAAAAGCACACTATTGTACCTTAGCTTTGTCTCGGAAAAGTTTCCATTTCATATTGGCAAGCGTTCCTTTTCTCCTAATGAGAAGCTAGTGTAGCTGTACTTAATAATAATTTTAAATTCCTCCTCCTATGCGGTACATTGTGAAAGACATGCAGAAGAGTGTTATATCCATTTTTTAAAAAGGAAGCGCAAATGTCCTTTAATATCATTTTATAAGTGAATGGAGTTTAACCTATAAAAATGAGTGGTGTAAAAAAAGGAATATCATGCATATTAACCCAAAATCTGAGCAATTGTTAAAATGCATGACTGCAGGTGATGTGTGTTAAATTGTGCCTTAGTTTGGCAAAACATTAATCTAGCACGTAAAGGGGGGTATTCAACTCAGTTTTACTCAGAAAAGCCCTATTGAAATGAACAACCGTAACTCAGTGATTCATTCATTTCAGTAAGTCTGCTCTGAGTAACACTGAGTTGAATGCCACCCAATGCGTAAAGTTAGTCTTCCTTGGGAGTTTGCTAAGAGAATAGATGTTTACCTGTGGGCATATCCATGCAGGATCATCCTGCTCCTTTGCTTGTTTGGTCTGATGTGGTTATGTGCTGGCAATTGTTCTCTCACATTTCAGTTCACCTGCATTCTCACTCGCTTATCTTTGGCAAGGTGGTACCTCTCAGCCACACCTGACCCATCCTTTATCCATTATATTCATGTTTATTATCTGTAACATGGACTTGATCATACTGACCTACCTTACAGAATGGCTCCAAATATTTCTGGAGCATATAAAGTCCTAGTGAAATGGTCATTATTTATGCTGGGCACAGTGTGTATGAAGGGCCTGTTTGCGTGTTCAGACCCAGAGACCTCCCCTCCTAAGTAAACACATTTGACTCAAATTTTAATTTGGGTTTTTGGCAGAATTTAGGCCACAACATTATTGATTACAGAAAGTGAGTGCTTGCATAGGTTCTGGTTTGACTAACTCCCAGCACCCTTGCAGGCAGCGCTGACCCAGAGCTCTATCATAGGTCAGCCAAGGGTGAACACCTGAGGTAGGCGGAAAGCCAGGAACAGACTATGTCCACTCCCCAGATGCTCCCCTGGACTCAGGCACAGGCACAACGCCCTCTTGGGGGTTAACCAAACCAAGTTGAGTCCCTGGATTCCTTTAACACAATACCCTTCACCAGTGCCTATCCACAACCTTACAAGTTGTGATGATTTGCTATGCGGCAGGCAAAACCCAAATGGCAACAGCCAGTCAGCCAAGTGGGGAAAATCCTGCCGTGCCCTGTCCCAACAACAGATGACATACGGCGGCATGGCAAGGTCAATCGCAAAATTCCCTAAATATAGGGAGAGGTGGGCGGGTGTTCCGATGCACGAGCCGAAAGAAGAAGCTCTGGGTCACGTGCATAGGCATATATAGGTCCCTCAATCCATTTAGACTGCACCCCATTGGCCAGATTAAACCCAGCAACAAGGGACCTACCAATCAGGTACTGTAGCTGTCCAATGTACCCACCCACAACACAGGAGGTCAGTTTCCAGGTCTCACTGCAACAGGTCTCCCTCTTTGAGGGAGGACTATATTGCAAGACTCCACAGGATCCTCTGTTTGCAGAGATGCAGTACACGTGCAGTGTGCACCGAAGTGTAGGTGGGTTCCCACGAAGCAAGATGCAGTGATAACACCAAGAACCTGTATTGAACTAACAGAACTGGGCAACAGGGGCAAAGCAACTGTCTATGTACATTTCTGAAGGTCTGGGCCACTCCCACTCTCAATGGGATTGGCAGTCTAAATTCCCACGCTGTGAATCATAACTCAGAGTTTAAGGGCCAGTGGCAATGGCCCAAATCCTGAAATGTTCTGTGATTGGATATCATGTCTCAAATCAGAACACAGAGGCTCAGAATCCTGAGTCCAGACTCAAGCTCAGGCAAACACAGACCACTGAATACATAACATGCACAGACTCACACACACATTCCAAAGGATCCTAGTGAGTGATTGCTGGACCACTCAATAACATGAATGGAGCAAGCCCTCACAACAAAATTGCCTCCTTCCCCCCCCCCCCATTTCCAAGGAGAGTATGGCAACAATGCAATTTTACAGGAGTCAGGAAAGGGATGCAGGGCTGCCTGATTTGTGCCTCATGTGACATAAGATATTGAATCAAAGCTCCTCCTCTCTGCCTAACTAGTCTCATTCTCGGTTCTGTTTCATGCTCACAATGGTGTGTGCTTGAATATTGGGTCATGCATAAAGCAGTATCTTGGAAAAGGAGGTACCATATTGCATTGGGCTTTGTGCAAATATCCCTCCATGTAGAACATGCTGTCTGCAGTGACCCTAATGTTCCCCTAATGTGCTATTTGTATTTGCTGTGACGCTTTAGGGCCAATGACCAGAGCCCCATTTGACAAAATGAGCAGAAGGACCTTCAAAAACTGCACGGATGGCATACCACATTTTGAAGTATTCACATTTCAATTTAAATAGGTGGGGATCAAGCCATCCAGGGTAGATTCACACTATGCATTTAAAGCATATTCAACATTTAAAGCCCATAATTTCCACAAAGGATCTTGGGTATGGTCGTTTTCCCTTCACAAAACAGCCATTTCCAGCAACCTTGACAAACGACAGTTCCCAGCATTCTTTGGGGGAAATCATGTGCTTTTAATGTGTGTTGAACATCCTCTTAATGTACAGTGTGGATCTGCCCTCAGCCCAGTGTCTAAAACTACGGTACCTTCCTGCACCACTGAACATTTTAGAAGGCTTGGCAGGTTTTCCCATGAGTGCATCAAAAAGCAAAAGAATAACTTTTTCTTTTCCTGATCATACTTTGCCGTCTCCTCGACCCCATCTCAATATGACTAACGGTGAGCGGTGGTTACATCTACAGTTTTCTTGTCTTGTTAAAAATGGTCCCAAAGTCTTCCTGACTATTAATATTATATGACGCCAAATTCGTCTGAATAGCCTGAGGGCCGTCTTCAGGGTGTTCCACCTGAGGCTGCTTCCCATTCTGCCTTTCTTGCAGCACATCATTAGAGATGGCTCAGATCCAGAGATTTTTGAAACCAACCTGTTTCTTCTCCACTTCCTGAGAAAAAGGCTGGACATAGAAAGCAGAACCTGAGTTGGGAAGTGAAAGGGTACAGAAAGACACAATGGGAAAATACAGTAGGTCAGCAAGCATTCCAAGTTCAGGAAATAGTAGATGGTCATGAAAACACCCCCTTCTCTGAACTGTAAATTTGGAGGAGTGGGGTTTTTTACCCATCTTTTTAAGGGGAGCTGATGTACAGGTTGTTTTCAGAAGAGGAGGTATTGGCTGCTCTGGGAGTCTTTCTGTCAACCTTTCTTATGAATGCACAAAGTATACCTAACACAATATGTGAATTAGGCATGTGTGAATTCTGTCTAAAGCATTTTTTCAAGCTCCCATGACCACAGAAATCTTTGTCAGTGGTACACCAGCTATATTCATGTGTATATTCCAGTTCATTGAGAATAAGGATGGGGAACATTTTTTACTCAGGATTTCTGACAGGGCTCTCTCCTAGCCCTTCCTGGAGATGCTAAGGGTTGAGCTTGGGACATTCTCCATGCACAGCAGATGCTTTACCATTGAGCTACAACCCTTTCCATAGGAGGCCCCTCTCTGCTTCTTCGCATTTTCAGTGGTGGGACAGATGTCCAGGCCCCACTTAGCAGAACAAGCAGGAAGGTTCATAATGCAGAAGATTGTGCAGCAATAAAACTGCTAGTGTGCTTGGGGGACTGTGGATGGGGGATTGTGTGTTGAGATTCCTGCATTGCAGGGGTTTGAACTAGGGTTCCTTCCAACTCTATGATTTTTTTATTCTAAGTTTTAATATAGGATCATCTGTATCATATTTGTGTTGCTAGTGATGTTTAGGAATGCAGTTTCAACCTGATGAACACTGACAGTTTGGCAGATGTTAGCTGCACTAAGATGAAGATGCAACATGTAAGCCTTACTGGGCTCTGCTCTGCTCACAAATTCCAGTCCCCATTGCTTGTGAGATAATAGCTGGAATAGTGGGAAGGCTACTCTGACAATGTGGTGTACTTTTACCTTTGAATCTTGGGGCATCCAGGGCTGCTCAATAGGAACCAACTTCAGCAAGTGGGGGGAAGGAAGGATGTGCAGTATACATGCTTTGTTTGCATGCAGTTTAGTGTTCATAATACAGATTGACCTGTGTGTTGCGGCTAGGGAAATCGGTCTAAAGTCCAAAGCGACAAGTGAAGTGTTGTTT
Source organism: Podarcis raffonei (assembly GCF_027172205.1). Taxonomy (NCBI): domain Eukaryota; kingdom Metazoa; phylum Chordata; class Lepidosauria; order Squamata; family Lacertidae; genus Podarcis; species Podarcis raffonei. The sequence goes on from NC_070610.1 coordinate 54,194,723, forward strand.
TTGCAGTTTTCACAAATCCTGATAGACAAGGAGATGGAGAACAAAGCATCAGCTCTTGAATGCCATGGAATGTGTGAAGGAGAACATTTGGCATCCTTTAATAACACCCCAGAGTGTGCTGGGAAACGCAGCAGCCCAACACAATGTTGATGCACTCAGAATGCCTCTATCATTCAAGGAGTTGGAAATGTAATAGGGTGTGGTATGTGCACAAACATTGACAGCAGGAGTGTGCAGTAACCAGAAGCCTAATAGCCCATGGCCCAAAGCACAGGTTAGCAAGTGGGGATGAGGCATCCTGACTTGCATTGGCAAGATGTATCTTGTCCTGGAGGGGTAATTTAGCCATATGTCTGAGCCTCTTCTCAGCCAGTTCTCTGCGGCAAGCATTTCTTTTTAGCCCCTGGGGGACAAATACACATTCTGCTTAGTTAATTAAAAGACAGAATTCCACATGCAAGAAACACATAGAACCCTAGAGTTGGAGCGGGGCATGCAGGGCAGGAAATCGCTTCCAACTTAGTGTAGGAAACCCATATGCCAAACATGTGGCTATCTTCCCTCCACCCCTCTGCTTAATGCACCTCCTAATGTTCAACTGAAATTGACCTTCCTATAATTTGTGCCCTGTTGGTGTTTAGAGTTAACATGCAGCTTGGACGCTTAACTGAATCCCAGTTGGAGGAGCACATTTTATCCGTGGATATAATCACAATGAGATTCTGGATTTGGAAAATAAGAAAGAAAAATGTATTCAGGAAAATACATAGTTGATAGAAAAGATATTAGTTCTATCTAACTAAGGTGGAGATACAAAGAGCTATGATTGCTTTGGTGTCTCTTCTTCCAAGGGTGAGGATGAAGAGGAAGCAGGAAATGAGGTCAGCAGCACTGATGGTGTCACTGAAGGAAGGTCAATAGGTCTGCACAACTAGGACAGTATAGGAAGGTTAGATGTTTTTCTCTCAGTACCCTTCTCATTAAGGTATGTCAGCCTACAGCCTGAATTGCACCCCAACACTTCAATTGGACCCTTGGGATCAGTTATTTTCCACGTCTTCGCTGTCCTCCAGTGAACCTGTTCCAATCTACCAATCCAGAAGTGGTTCACCCAGTAGGGTGGAGCTGCAGTTCTAGCTTCCCAGCAGCAGTGTTGCTGTTGTTCATGGGGAGAGAGGAAGGGAAGGGCCAGCCATCAGCGAGGTCAGGGCTGTGCAGGTGCACCAGTGGGAATGCTGGATTGGCTCCGCTGGTGCATCCCCACCATCTTGAACTTGCTTCTGGCTTGCCCCTCCTACTGCTGAGAAGCCAGCATTGTGGCCTCACCCCTGCTGCTGTCTACATCCTTAAAATGTGATGTCTGAAACTGTGCACAGTACTCTAGATGTGGAGTACTGTGAGGAATAGTGAGGAATAAAGCAGCATTATTACTTTGTGCAACTTGGAAACCAGGCTAGTGTTAAATGGAGAAGTAAATATACAGGGTAATGTGCCCTGCTTGATTTCTGATATAGATATTGTTGTTCTGTAGTTGTGAACAATTCCCCACCTCCCACCCATTTTTTGATTGCCTGGTTTTCAGATTAGCAACCGGATGCACAAAACCCCCATTCATTTTAGTGAAACAAGCTCTTCTGCTAGCTAGCTGGAGAGGAATAAAAAAAAGGCTGAATTGTGCATCCAGGTGCTGATGTCCACTAACATCACATTGCTCTTAATCCATTGATTGACATAACTGCTTTGTGGGGGAGACTGGGGGGGGGGGAAGGATGAAGAACTCCACATATGGAGAAGTTGTTTGGAAAAGCACAAATATCCAGAAAATGTCTCTTTGGATCCTAGCCTGTGTATATTGAAGTAAAGTTGCCATGCCAAATTTCTGCAGATTCCCTCTTTCCTGCTACGTTTCCCCCATATAAGTTACAGAGCAAGAATCGTAAGAGGTGGGAGTTTTAAGCTTTGCTGTCTGTTGAGCCTGGCAAATCTTTCAATGTTGTTTTCGCTCTGTTTCTCCTTTTCCCAATCTTAAATTCAGTGCTCTACATTTCCACATCAGTTTGCATTTAAAAAAAAAATGAAAACTCATCAGCATTTTAGTGTGAATTTATCCCAATATTCACATTTTTGCAGACTATTTTCCTCTCTTATAAAGCATAATTTTACATTCTTTCCATCAGTATATGCATGTTGATGTACAATTCACCCTAGTATATTCATGTTTGTACACTTGGTTGCAGAACTGCATTGCAAAATTTGGAGAAGTGCAAATTTTGAAGAATGGCTGGGTTTTGGTTCCTGTTTTGTTTTAGAACATGCAAATTTGGTCAGTTTGCCTTTAAATGCAAACAGAATCATTTTTTCCCTCCATCCCTAGTGTAAATTCACATATAACATAGCAATGGGAAACCTGTGACCCTCCAGATTTGTTGGACTTCAACTCCCACAATCCCAGCAGGTATATAATTAGAGGTGCCTAACATGATGTGCACTACAACTCCCATCATGCTAGGAGTAAGGACTGATTAGAGTCTAACAACATCTGAAGGGCCATATTTAGCCACCCTGACTTAAAAAGTCTATGTTGTCTCCCCAAAGCATCTGCTGATGGGATGGTGGTGGCTGCAGATTTTTGGCAGTGTGGTGCCAGCGGGGTCTTCAGTGAAGTTGCCCTCCCCCCAATGGAGTAGGGTTGCAGCTTGCAGAATACCCCTGGATTCATCACTAACATTGGTGATCCAAGTGGTCCCTGTAGTGTACAGTGTCTTTAAAAAGGCCACAGCCAGCATGTGGGTAACGTAGTTTTAATTATCTATGTTCAGGAAACCTTCTGGTTTGAGTACTGCAATGTATTATATGTGGGCCTGTCCAGAAACATCTGCTAGTACAGAATTCTGCAGACAGATTGCTAATGAGGACCAGCAGTTCAGACTTATAGCACCAGTTCTGGCATGACTGCATTGGCTTCTAATACATTTGGGGGCACAATTCAAAGTGCTGGATTTGAGTTACAAACCCATACCTTCTAGAACATATCTCTCTGCATAAACCCGTCTGGACCCTTAGGAAATCATTGGTGGCCATCCTCCAGCAAAAGTACAGTGAGTGGCTATAAGACAGAGGACTCCTTAATAGTGGGCCCCCAATTATGGAGTGTTCTCTTCAGGGATGCTGCCTTTCATAAACATGGTCCTCTTTTCAGCACCAGTCCTTGACTGCCAAGCATTTGGTTGGTGGTGTTTCCTCATCTGCTGGGTTGTTTTTAATGGTGGGTCATATATCATGCATTTATGTGAGAAGCTGGATGTTTTAACTTTTTGGATATTTATGTATCACTGCCTTTGAATTGTCACTTTGAATATTACTGTAAGTTTACTTTGGTCATGTCGTTGTAAACCTCCTTGGGTTTGAGGCAATAAATAAATAAACATTTTTTTTTTCTTTTAAGGTGGAAAAAGAACAGGTCATTTATTGTATCTGCCTCTTTTCCTTCACATAGCGCCACAAAAGAATTCTTCATATAACGAGTCATTGCTTGACCTAAGCTATGTTGAAAGGATTGCATAGAAATGTAATTGCAAGAGCAATCATAGCTAGAAAAAGGCAACAGGTACTGAATGTGCCACTTCTACAGCACACAGAAGTTGATGGTACATGGTGTATTGATATCCCTTCTTTAAAGATTCTCACATTTTGTAACATTGCCCTTGCCCATGTCTTGAGCATGTAAAAACCACCAAAGTAATATAAAAATGCATATAATCTTAAAGTCTTTACAGATGTACACATTAGAATAAATAAATAAATGTATAGGGAATTTTTCATACAGCTCTCTCTACAAATCATTGAAGTGGAAGTACATTAGTTTATCTGGTTTCAGACCTACTGAAATCAGTGGGGACTGATGACCCAGGTTTGTTTAGAAGTGCAAGAGCTCATTCAATCATTTGAATGAAGACTTTAGACCTCCTATTATGTAGCAATTTCTTACACCACCATGCTTATAAAGTGGTTCTCATAAAACAATATGCGGAAAATAATACTGTGCTGGAATTCAAAATGTTTTGTAAAATCCCACCCCCAAAAAAATTCTTGTGGAGGACTCTAGTATTCTACTCGGTTATTTTTTTCTTGAGAAACCAACATGGATTTTCATGCATAATGTAATCTTTTTCCATATACTAATTTCCATGGGATTTACTCAAAAAAGGGTGCATGACGAACCAAACTTTGCTTTTTTAAAAAATGGGGTTGTTGCTCCATGAACAAATTGGTCAGTTTGAAGGACAAAGAAATAATAATCTCGGCTATCTGACACAACTAAGAACAGAACCCAATCCAGGCCCACTGACTCTTTCTGTATTCACTATCAGTGTGTTGTTGTTGTTTTAATTAAAAAGAAATCCTTTTAATTTGCTTTGTGTTTGTATTCAAGCAACCATTGCAAGATGCTTCAAATAGTGTCATCATTCCAGCGGGTGGGGCAGGAATGCCGCACCAGCTTTAACCCTGGAAACACAACACAGCTGAACTGTTTGTAGAAGTTCGGGAAACTTTATGCTGTAAAGGGAAATGCAATCTCTTTGCTACCATAAATGTTTAGTGGTTTGTGGAGTTTTGCATTCATGCTGCATTTGTGATATTTTTAGTGCATTATGGACTTTTATATCCCTGCTGCCCCAACCATTTTACAGACCACTGTAGTCATATACATAGACAGCATGTAATGGAACACTGTAAGATTCTAGTGCACCACAAAAGTGCCAGGCAGTAGAATTCAAGCGCTGATTCACACATGCGCTGAGAGCTGAAACACCTTGGTAATCATTGGCAAATCTCTTCTAAAGAAATGGCAAATTTAACCTGAGCTAGTCTTTTGAGTGCCAAAGCACATCAATGAACTTCAGTTGCTTTCCCCAACATTGTCATGAGTTTTATCTACATTCAGAAAGGCAAACAAGTCCTGAATGTGCACACAGAAAATGATGCACAGCCCAAATCCGTTACTTCAAAGGCACTAGGATTTTGTTACATTGCCAGTTCCCATTTTGTTTAGCCAAGTAAAATCAACTAAAGAAATGTAAAAATGCATGTAATCTAAAAGGGTGGTATTCAGCTCAGTTTTACTTAGAACAGACCCATTAAAATTTATGACCACGATTTTGGCTTAGTTGACAAATGCCTTCGTATTACAACCCAGGATTTAGGGAAGTTTTCACTTATTCTTTCCACATCTATATAACTCTTGGCATTTATCTATAAATATATAAAAGGATGTCACATGGAGGAGGGAGAAAGGTTGTTTTCTGCTACTCCAGAGAAGCGGACACGCAGCAATGGATCCAAACTACAAGAAAGAAGATTCCCCCTAAACATTAGGAAGAACTTCCTGACAGTAAGAGCTGTTCAACAGTGGAATTTGCTGCCAAGGAGTGTGGTGGAGTCTCCTTCTTTGGAGGTCTTTAAGCAGAGGCTTGACAACCATATGTCAGGAGTGCTCTGATGGTGTTTCCTGCTTGGCAGGGGGTTGGACTCAATGGCCCTTGTGGTCTCTTCCAACTCTATGATTCTATGATCTCTTGTCCTGGGTCTGCAAAACAGGAGGAAAATACACTACAGGCCAGGGGACCAAGAGTCGCTGGGAAGTTGCACCTGCTGCCTCCCAGAAAGACCACCATGGCAAGGAGATCAGTATGGACCCATCTATCGTCATGAATTCATTGACAGGCTCTCTTTTTAAGTGCAGTCCACACCAGGAAGCTTAAAAACATAAGACAGTGCAATACAAAACCAGAAAGTAAAATAAGGCACATTGCAAAGGTTATTTTAAAAAATCTATCGACCAGAGAAGGAGCAGCTGAAGGAGCCCAGTTTCTCCCTCCCTGCCAGAAAAAACACTCTGTGTTAATGCTTGCTTTTCTCTCCCCTATCATTCCTTTTTCCCCCTTTTGTATCATGAGATCACATCCACCACATACATTTAAAAGACAATGAAAACACATAGCTTTCCCCCAAAGATTCTTGGAGACTGTTGTTTCCTATTACAGAAGTACAGTTAACAAGCTACAGTTCCCAAGATGCTTTCAATGTGTTTTTATTGTGCTTTAAATATATGGTGTGGGAAGGCTAGTCTGAGCTTGCCGTGAGTGACGTGGCCTTTTATCTCTTTACAATACTTAGAACATTTTAAGTGCAATTTGTGGTGGTGGTGGTGGTGATTTATCCTGTGTATCACAGTGCTGGTTGTGACTTCAGATTTACCACCTCTTTCCTGTGATACAGAAGGATCAGCCGTGGAGTGCATGGTATTAAGCTATGCACACAGCAAAAGTTAATTTATGCCTCATTAATGAGGTATGATTTCTGAAGAGTTTAAGTAGAAGTAGTCCTGCAAACCTGCACTTTAAGAGTAATCCACAATGGTCAAACAAGACATATGTCTCTTGAATCTGATTTTTCTTTTTCTAAAGCAACTATAAATCAAAACACTGGAGTGTTGTAGAGAGGAGAGAAAAATGTGTGGAAAAATATTTCTCTTTCTATCTCACATCCTGATTTTCTACTCAGGCTGAGATAGCCAAACTGGCTACAAAGGACTAGACAACAGTGGTCTAGTAATACCATTAATTGTTCCATGTGCAGCTTAACTTTAAGTGCATATCTTCTTTATCACAAATATTCTACATTCCTTGGTGAAACATTTTATTAGGACATATTGCTGCTGGATGTTGTGTGTGTGGCCCAAAACTTTGCAGGGTTCCTATGTGCACAGCACAACTTCTTGCAAGCTGAGATGGCGCTCTTTCTTTTCCATGATGTGGGGATTCCTGTCATATACCCCAAATAATCCACAACTCTTAGGAGATAAAAGGACAGCTTCTGGTAATACAGAGCTCTGTTTGCACACTGCATCCCCAGCATGCTAGGTTGGGAAGTGCACATTCCAAATTCATATGCAAACCAAAACACAACGGTCTTTGAAACAAATTACGCAATGCAGTTCTCCAGCCAAATAATGTGTTCAAAAAATGTGCATATAAATATACTAAAGCCTTTTCGGCTTTGGCCCCAGCCTGGTGGAACACTGTATTGCAGGAGACCAGGGCCCTGTGGGACTTGACATCCTTCCTCATGGCCTGTAAGACGGAGCTGTTCTGCCTGGCCTTCAGTCTGGGCCCAGTTTGACCCCCCTCTATGGGACCCTGTAAGTTACCTCTTTGGCCCTTTTATCGGCTCATGTGGGACCAACATAGCTGGCCCTGATGAATACTTGAGGTTCCCGACCTCTATGGTTGTAATTCATGGGCAGTCATTTAATTTTATCCTGATTCTAATTTTAAGCTGCAATTTAATCAATTGTTTGATTGTGTTTTAATGTATTTGATATTTTATGTTAGCTGCCCTGAGCCTGGTCTTGGCCGGGGAGGGCGGGGTATAAATAAAAATTTACTTACATACAAATACGTGCTAGAGAAAATAACATGCAAATGCATTACAATAGGGGAAATTGCTTTGCAGAAATGTCTTTATACGCAAAATTGCATTTAAAAAATGTAAGTAGTAAAAATTGCATTAAAATGCAGGTGCAGTTTCATTAGGATTATTTTTTAAGTCACAAAAGTGATATGGAAATGTGGAATTGAAAAATGAGAAACTGAGAGGAACCAAATGTATGAATTCCTTAATATGTTTGTATGTGGGTATCTATTTCCCATTGCACTTATTGTTGGCTCTAATCCCATGCTCTTTGTAAACCCTGGCATATGCAAAGAGCTTGCAGGGGAAAGGAGATTTATATCATATCCCAGCAGAGGATATGTGGCATCATATGCTATCTAGTCCCAGGAGACCTGGCTACAGAGAGGTGGTTAACTGCGTTCTTGAGTACTGTATGATACAAAAGCAAGGGATAAGGATAAGTAAAGAAATGAGGAGTGGGAGACAAATAAAATAAAAGAGTTATCTATCACATCGATAATATTTTTCCTGTTTTGCTTTTAGTTTACCATCGCTGTTCAGTCACCAGCTGTGCGCCATAAAACCCACTGAGTATGTGTGCATATTAATGCTGCTGTTTGAGCCTCTGAATTTGCATCGCCCGGCTCTTTTTATTTTTAACAGAGCTACCTTAATGTTGCATTAATGCAGGTCTCCTGGCTGAAAGAGGAAAGCAAATCATACCTCAGAAACTTGATTGTGTTGCTGGCAGCAGTACAAAAACAGCTGTAAATGTAATATATATAGACTTCACCGAAAAGCATTTGATAGTGTCTCACAAAAAAAAAAAAAGTTACTTGCAAAATTCAATTAAATCAAATTGGCTCAGAGCAATGACTTGACACATGGTCCAAATGTAGTCAAAACCCATTTTCAAATCCCAATGATACTCTTTAATGTATTGAGTTGTAGTATCTTGGAAACTGTCTAGGCGCTGGCCACAGTTTTGTTTCAGTATTCAGTCTGTATATTACTTAGGAGAAGAGAAGTGGTTCAGAACAGAATCATTAGATTTGCAAATTCTGGAAACATGAGCATGGGCATAAAAGGGAATCATGGGACTGGGTCTTTTTTATAATGAAAGACCCAGAGATGAAAGAATCATAGAATCATAGAATCATAGAGTTGGAAGAGACCACAAGGGCCATCGAGTCCAACCCCCTGCCAAGCAGGAAACACCATCAGAGCACTCCTGACATATGGTTGTCAAGCCTCTGCTTAAAGACCTCCAAAGAAGGAGACTCCACCACACTCCTTGGCAGCAAATTCCACTGTCGAACAGCTCTTACTGTCAGGAAGTTCTTCCTAATGTTTAGGTGGAATCTTCTTTCCTGCAGTTTGGATCCATTGCTCCGTGTCCGCTTCTCTGGAGCAGCAGAAAACAACCTTTCTCCCTCCTCTATGTGGCATCCTTTTATATATTTGAACATGGCTATCAGATCACCCCTTAACCTCCTTTTCTCCAGGCTAAACATGCCCAGCTCTGTGCCAGATTGTGCTCTGTGCCAGATGTGTGGCTGCTCATCAGCCATCGATCTCTGGCACCAAACCTTCAACAGGTTTACAGTCACAAACTACAAAACACACCCAAATACACACTTCAAATACAGTTAAGTCAATGCGAGAGCCACATGGACCCATAGCCAACCCTCTGGGAACAGCTGCTATACATGGTGGCATTCAACTAACTTTATGTTAGAGTAGACCCGTTAGGCTGGATTCAACTAACTTGTTGCATGCATGGAACAAGCTTCTCTCATGCAATGGGATTGTCCTGCCTCTCCTCCACCTGCACCCTGTGCTCCCAAAACTAGCTCTGGAGAGTTGGGGGAACCTGCAGAAGAAATGTAGGGGAGCAATTCTGGTGTGCAAGCAGACCTCATTCTGCACATGCATATCCCAGTTAACGCTACATTGAAATCCACCTCCTGAAATGAATCGACATGGCTAAGTTAGGTCCATTAATTTAATGTTTCTACTCTGAGTGAAACTTTGTTGAAGACCAGCTATTACCTCTGACAAAGAGATGTAGTCTGCAGCCTTGCACTTTGCTGCCTCTCAAGAATAATTGCTATAAATGCTCATAATTGGTACAACGGTCCTTATATAATGAAACATTCACAATGGTCAAAAAAAAATAACAGGAAACGGAATCTATCTCCCCAACTGTCCTCATTTGTGCATACTTCTGTCTTTGACGGCTCAACTGCATCCTCAGCCTGAAAAGCTAGGCATTGAGAATCTGAGACAGAAGAAGGCTATGTGTGGCACAGGCATGCATGGAGGAATCCATAACTGCTCATTAACAGCAGAGAAAAATTTCAGCCGCAAAGGCTGAGTCCATAAGCTCTCTCTGCATGCATCCCATGCAGTGGTTTCTGGCTAGTTTAACCACATGACTAGCATCACCCCTATATAAAGAGAAAGTATATGCAGTGTTGATAAACTGTCCTGAACAAAAGTCCATGGGATATGATGAATGCTTCATCAAGGAAGTAGAGATTAGGATCGATCTAAAGTTGCAGGATCTTAGGTATCTCTAAGCAGACAACTGGCTCCAGCGAGGTCTGGGGTTAAACTGAAGCCTTTTATCTCTCCCAAGTTCTGTCCACTCACCTCTTTTGAAGCATTAAAGGGATAGTCCTCTGGCCTAGAGCCTAGAACTCCACCAGCAATGAATCAGCTCCTACTCTTCACACTCAACAGGCACTGAGGAGCATGAGACCTATGATATTAAGGGAGCCAGTTTCATCAAGGGATGTCATCTCTGGGGTTCAAAGTTCAATGAGGTCAAGGGACTTCATACAATATCAAGATGAGAACATAAGAAGAACACTGCTGGACCTTCTCATCCAGCACCCAGCTTTCAGAGTGACCTATGGGAAGCCCATGAGTGGAACCCAAGTGCAATTGCGTTCTCCCCACCCGCGATTCCCAAAAACAGATACTCAGAGGGAAACTGCCCAGTAGTTCTTTCAGAAATAGCATTCAAACAGTTCCACTCTTTCGCCCATTAAATCTGAGAAGTGAGTGAACAGTGGTTGCTTTGCATTTGGCTCTTGAGATATCATCAAAGTTTTAAGAAGGACAGGAAGTTTATAAATAGTGTCTAGATCGCATTGCTTACTGAAAACTGCTGAAGTAAATTCCCATCTTGAAGAAATTGCTCCTTTCGTCGTAGAGTTGAAATTGACTAGGGGTTTTGATTTTGAAGCCCATTGCAAGTTATGCTATTAAAGCGAAGGAGCTTCTTCCGATTTGTTATGTAACTGGTGGAAGGAAGAGACTGTCGGTTTCACTGCTGTCTGTTACAATCTTTGCACAAAATTATCCCATCTTAAACAATAATACAGTATTAGACATTATTTTCTTTCTACTACAGTGGCTTCAAAAAACAGTGGTGAAACTGATAGACAAGAAACCCCCTCACTATAAAGATGAAAAATGTGTAATTGTCATTTCCTTTAAATATACACAAATATAAACACAGCTGGCCTTTGAAATTAGCATTTTTCTGAGTTTTGTAATACAGTTCTCCAAACAGAAATGTGTATGTTGTGCAATCAAGAGAGAGGAGGGGGGGGGGACCTTCTATCTTCCAGATTGTTCATAACTCCAAGAAATATTATGCTTTCAGTCACAAGTTGCCATTGTTTTCAATATCACCCTGCTATAGCCATACTAATTTAAAGATCATAGATACAATCCCACCAAAGTTAAGTGCTTTTAAATCCTATTAAATCTAATGAGAAATTTTAAGCATATCCTTAACACTTTCATTGATGTGAACAGAACTTAAATGTACTTAATTTTGACTAGTTTGTACCATGAGCTGCTTTGAAACAGAGCAGAATAAGTTTGGCCTTCATATTTCCAAAATTAGAAAACAGAAGGAGAACATTTAAAAATAAACCTGCATCTGTCAAGATGTTTCCTCATAATAGGGATTTTGTTAGCTATATTATCAATAATTTAATCCAAAACAGATTTTCTTTTTCACCAAATATTATTTTCATAGCTTAGAATTCTGGTGCCCAACTCACCTTAAGAGAAAGAAAGACAAAAAGAGAGAAAACAACAGCCTTCTAATTTCACCTGTTCTACTGGTCCAAAGTAAGAAATATTGTAAGTATTAATATGACAGCAATATATTATCTATGAGAATTTACATTATATTGTTTTAGCAGTAAAGTCTCCAATCCACTTTTAATCCTGTTCTTTAGATCCTTACAACTCTGAGGTTGATTGCAAAGCCCTTTGTTTTGTAAGCTGTCCCGGTAGTAAAAGAGGTGATAGCAATTCATGTATGAGGAAAAATGAGAACATATTGCCCTCTAGTGTTGAAAAATATATAACTGGAATGAAAACAAATGAGATTTCATCTAAGAATGCTCTACTTTCCCCCCTCCCCCCCTTTCTGGTAACAAAAATTCAAAAGGTTTTTGTTTTGTTTTCGTTCTTGCTTGCTGTAAGGACCACTTATTGATTTGTTTAGGGACAGTGAATAACCCTAATGAGATTGTAAAGCCCAAGATGTGTGTGTGATATTTGATGTACTCCAAAAGTGAAGTTGCAGTGATTTATCAGTGTCACCAGAGCTTCAAAACTGCAATGAACTCTTGTGGAGAATTTCATATGATCTGCTGTATCTGTCTAGAGCCTTATCGCTTTGCAGGAAGCATCTGAAACATTAAAGTTAAGCAAGAAATCTATAAACACTGGCTTAATCATGATTATGATCACAGTAATTAAGCAGCAATTGAACTGTTACTAGCAGTAGTAATATCAGTAGTAGAAATGATAGGAGCAGTAAACTGGTTATATGTATTATTACACTTTAGTAGGCTTTTGGGGGGGGAATTTCCAGTTATACATTCTAATATTCCAGTTATACATTTTTATATATTGTTTCTGCTTTTGAAGCCTTATATAGAAAACATATTCATCCTTGATACTCCACCTGTAGTATGGGAGCAGTAATCAATAGCACTCTAAGTATTATATAAATATCCGTTTTAACATTATTAATATCTCTTTCTATATTTACTCAATTGGTCGTGTTTTGGGGGCCTGCAAATCGATCATATACATGTATACTTAAAAGTAAGACCCACTGACTTCCATGAACTTACAATCCTATGCACGCTTACTCAGAAGTCCTATTAAATACAGTAAGCTTCCTCCCAGGTAAGTACAGGTAGGTCTGCAGCCTTGTTTCCAAGTACATGTGTATAAGATTGAAGCTTGACCTATAAAAAAACATCGCAGTTATAATTGCCACGAGTCAGACCTCTCCAAATGGAGCGTGGGGTTTGCTGGCTTTCCATGTAGAGGACTGAAAGTCATCATTAATGATTGAGAAGAAGAAGCAGCAAGGTGGCCCAACTGATGTATCACAGCATCTAAGACCAAGCTTCTGACATTTGGTAACAGTCTACAAAGCACTGGCTATGAATACACTTCATTGAAGTTAAACAGAAAACTACTATGGATAGTCAGTCGGCAACGCATGAAACTCTTAATCTCTGGGTTGCGTGTTCAAGCCCCATGTTGGGCAAAAGTTTCCTGCATTGCAGGCGGTTGGAATAGATTACCCTGGTGGCCCATTCCAATTCTACAATTCTGTTATTTTATTTACCCAGAGCCAGGGCTGGCTCTACTACAACATTAGGATGACATTTGCCATGTGCTTCCTAAGCTGTCCTCATGTGCAGTGGCAGAAGCAGCCCTATAGCCAGTCTTAAAATAAGGTTCAGCTACAAGGCCAGCTACATGGGAGGGAGGGTGATATCTTGTCCTTTGCCTCAGGTAGCAATTTCTCTTGGGCCAGCCCTGCAAAGCACATGCTTGGCAGTTCAGAATATTGAAGAGAACAGGCCCTGCTGTATATGCGGTTGAATTATCTGGCCCATTGATATGGGTGCCAAGAAATATAAACATTTCACCCCACAACTCCAAAACAGATATAGGGTTGTTGTTGTTGTCTAGAATCTTAAAATCTTATTCCAGCAGCCTTGCTATAATGTAAATGACCCTTCTGAGAGCAAGACCAAAAAATCCCCAAGATTTCACTTGCTGAATGTTTGGTTAAGATTTACCTTAACCTAAAATACCTCTTTGCCATCATTCTGCTGTCCTTGCAATTAACCTTTAAAGTCAAGTTATCTTAACCTTAATTCTGCTTTTATGTAGCACGATTCATTCCGACTCTAATTACTATAGCATTTTTTTAAAATAATGATGATAAATTATAAATATTTTTCCACACCCAAATGACACCATGAAGGCATCCCACTGTCGTCATCTGTGGTGGAATCAATAGAACTTTTTTTAAAAAAGGTGACTAGCTTATTTAATTAACACATTTTAATTGCTGTATGGATTTTTCTTAACCTACTCTAATTTCTCACTTTGTTGCAGATAATGTTAATTGTCTTCTCCATTGATTATTGGCAACTGGCGCATTCAGAGAAGACGGCTTCCAATATAGATTTCCAACTCTTTGGACTTCCAGCTCTCAGAGTTTCATAGTTTTGAACACCCCCCTTATAAATGCATTGCAATGGTCACATGAACGTTTGGAGAGTTGTACTGACACCATCACTTGGTTTGTTTATAATGGCACTTTAGAAGGAAGAAGCCAATTGTTGTTTTTTTAGTAACTAAATGAACAAACATAAAGCGCTGCAAAAAACATGAATCTTATTGTGAAGCTTCGTAGAAGTTTTCGAACATTGGTCGTTCTCTTAGCCACCTTCTGCTTAGTGAGCATAGTCATTTCTGCCTATTACTTGTATACAGGTCACAAGCAGGAAATAGCCCTCATTGATACCACAGGAGGGGCGGAGTGTGAGGATCTTAAACTCTTGCCATACAGGTCAATGGAGCTTAAAACGGTGAAGCCCATCGATCCATCTAGGACTGACCCGACTGTGCTGCTCTTTGTGGAGAGCCAGTACTCTCAGCTCGGCCAAGACATCATAGCCATTCTGGAGTCAAGTCGGTTTCAGTTTCAGATGGTGATTGCATCAGGAAAAGGGGACCTTCCTCCACTGGCAGACAATGGCAAAGGGAAATACATCCTTGTAATCTATGAAAATATTTTGAAGTACACCTCCATGGATTCATGGAATAGAGAACTCCTGGAAAAATACTGTGTGGAATACAGTGTTAGCATAATTGGTTTTCATAAAGCCAATGAGAACAGCTTGTCGAGCACTAAACTCAAAGGATTTCCATTACATCTCTACAATAATGCCGCTCTGCAAAACTGCTTAGTAAACCCCCAGTCTCCTCTGCTTCACATTACCAAAGCCCCAAGGGTTGAGAAAGGCCCATTACCTGGTGAAGACTGGACCATTTTCCAATATAATCACTCCACTTATCAACCAGTGCTTTTAACAGAATTTCAAGCTTCCAAACCATTCCCAGTATCACTGCCTAAGGCTTCTCTCTATGCCACAGTGATTCAGGACCTGGGACTTCATGATGGGATTCAAAGAGTTCTTTTTGGAAACAATTTGAACTTTTGGCTGCACAAACTCATTTTTATAGATGCCATCTCCTTCCTGTCAGGGAAGAGGCTTACATTGTCCTTGGATAGATACATTCTTGTCGACATCGATGACATCTTTGTTGGGAAGGAAGGGACAAGGATGAATGTTAAAGATGTGAAGGTAAGACAAGAGTGAATGGTGAAATCTCTTCTCAGCAATACATTTCTGGCACATAAAACATCAGAAGGCTAGTAATACCTCTCAACAGTCTTTTGTCCTGCAGTTTGCAAACACCCACCAATCCTTTCACTCAGGGGTGGAGAAACTGGGACAATAATCCCTGACTTTGCTGGCTGAGGCTGATGGGAACTGGCATCCAACAGCATTTGTAGGGCCACAGTTTTGCCATCCCTGCTATAGGTGTTTAAAGGATGGAGATTAGGTGTTTTATTTATTGATTCATTGCCTGTTGTAAACCTATCCGTTCTCCAAACTTCTCAAAATACCATATGAGTCCTGCCTCCAATCTGATCTTCACAACAGCCTTGTGAGGTGGGTGAGGAAGAAGGATTTGATTAGCCCAAGGCCATCCAATGAGCTTCACAGATGAATAGGAAGCCAGGTCCCCTCAGTCCCTGTCTGAAACTCTGCCTCCAATACACCACACTGATTTTTGTTTGTATTTAGGCTTAAAATGTCTGGATTTATTTGTTTCCAGTTAGAGGACTTGTCTCTAACATTTCTGCTAGGGTAAATTTTGAGGTGGGAAGCTAATAAATCATTCTGTCAGAACTACTTGTCCTCCACACCTTAGCAATGATCATCAGGCTAGTGGACCAATGCTTTTGCTAGTAAGAACAGCATCAGAAGGGTGGCAAACCCAAAAATAGTGAATAAACAACTTGGTCATCCAAGGGAGCTCACTGAACTCTGGATTTAGTAGGCCTCAATGCACCCATGGGCCACTATGTGAAACAATTAAGTGTCTTTGTACTAATAAAGTTTTCATCTTACTAAGACACTCTTGTTGACTTGAAGGGAAATGTTCTTGGAAGTTACATCCAGAGGAATCCTCAGGGAAGAGACTGGGCAAGCCTTACATACAATTTTGAGATTAAAAATAAATTAGCAGGACTAGCGATACACCTAATTAAATCCTCCCTGGGAATTGTCTAAATGTATCTAAATATCGAATTAATCATCATTATGGGAGCCAATACTACAACCATTTCTCCATTTCAGTACAGAGAGATTTTCATTTATGGATGATTGTTCACCTTGTAAATGCTGTTTTTCTTTCTGCCTTTCTCTCTCTCTAAGATATATACAAATATATATATATATATATACATATATAAGCACCCTCTTTGAGCTTCTTTTCCTCACCTTTTGTCCTAGCCACAATTCCAAAGAAATCAAATCATAAAGATAGGGCATGGCTCATCAAACGTTTACCATTTGATTTCTTTGTTATTCAGGCCAGGACAACAAGTGGCGAAAAGAAACCTGAAACTCCAGCTGTTCCCTAATGAATCAAACAAAGGCCCGTATAAGGTTCCATAATGAGATACTTTGAACCACAGCCATGTTGCATCACTTAAATCGAACAATCTGCTTTCTGAATAAATTCTTTGTTGACTTCTGTATATATGGATTTGCAAACCTCTCTCTTTGTTATTGTAGAGTTTTTTTGCTTTTCCACCCCATGCATAGTGTCTCAAATAACCTTGATGTTAGGAGCTGCAGAAATAAATAAGAGGCATAACCAGATCCCAGCCAAGTCCAGAGACTGTTCTTTGTTTTCATTGGGGCGTGCATTTAATGGTGCATTCCTCATTCTCAACCCCAGCAGCAGGATCTTTTCCAAGATTTTTCACTTTGAGCTTCTGACAATACTTTTTCCTGATGAAAAAAATATCAGACAGAATCATATAGAACCTGGGCATCAAAATGACAGTTTTCTGCAGCATAAGCTATCCATTAATCAAGATATGCTGAGGCTCCTGTCTGGTCATATCTGCTTTCTGGGGTTTGGTGATTAGAGACTTAATAGGGCCTTTTTGATAGCAGCACCTTAACTACAAAACTAACTTAACATACTTGCTTGGCACCATCTTTGCTATCTTTCATGCCCCAGGCAAAGTCCATCCCATTCTTTCAAATGGTATTAGAAGATCTCTCTTTCAAATGGTATTAGAAGATCTCAAATGCTTTTTAGTAATAGGTCATTCATTCATTTATTAAGTTACTAGTTGCTGTTTCATGTGTGGGTTCCCCCCCCCCATGTTATTTTCAGAAGCTGCCTTAATGCCACACCTAGTGAACAATAATAAGAATAAGCATACATACATACATACATACATACATGTGTGTTTGGGATTGTTCTATTTTTACAGAACTAGAATATTTGCAGTGGAAATCAAGTCCATCAGATTATGGTGGCTTTCCTGGTTATATGCAATATTGTATCACACTTCTCACTTCTGTTACCATAACAGCAGACTTGCAGCCTCAATGTAACTAAATTTACTTGGAAGAAAGTGCCATTTGTTGCAGTCAGATTTCTGTAATTAATTGCACTTAGGATCCAGTCTTATAAACTATCACTCCACATTGGAGTTCCAAGAATTGGGGGCAAAGTAGATGTGATGAGAGCAGCCATCCACATGCCTGCCTCATTCACTTATTATATTTATTTGCATGTATTTATTATTTTTATAGCCACCTATCAATAGATATTCTTCATGTGGCTTTAAACAAAACAACATAAAAATGCAAGGAAGAATAAGAGAATTCAACAATAAATAATAAAAGACAACAACAACAACAACAACAACAACAACGAGACAACATAAAACAATTTACAACCAAAACTTAAAACAATTAAAATCCTGGATGAATTAAAAGGTGCTGAAATGATCAGAGAAGAAAAAACCAGGTGAACCTCTCTGGGAAGGTGACTTGTTCCTGGCATGGCTGCTCCTGTGCAGGCTATTATTTCAGGTAATTTTTTATTTAAAAAAAACCAAGCAAGAGAATATGAAACTATATAACTCAGACATTGCAGCCAACTATGTGTTCAAAAATGCTTTCTGCCGTAAAAAATAAATAAATCCAAAAACTTATTTCTGCAGTGATGCTGGGCTATAAAATTTCTGGTCTGTGTAGGTTTCTCCATCACAAGAAATGGGGAGCTCACAGACAGATTTCTCTAGACATTTTGAAAAATTAGGAGATATTTTCATATTACAAAGCGTATCAGAATTGCATTTTGAGAAACTATATGCCTTCCAGAAAATCGAGCAGGTACTTAAATGTTGCTATATTTTTAGGTGAACACTTTGTGTGGCTTAAATGTGTAATTTAAACACATTTTTCATTAGACAGTTAAATGACCAATTGTGTTTGGTGAAGATTATCTGAAAGTTGCTTATGGTTTAACCAAAATGGATGTGGTATGGACATTAAACTTGAGCTAAGGTTATGGTTTGCCAGGAAATAAATGCCTGTGAGATATGACCAGTAGCCTATGTTAGGGTTTGACCAGGAAGTGGGGGCTGGGGAGTGCATTTGGGGTTCGGATGCAAAAAGTGGTTGTTGAAGCCTATCTCCCACACCTATTGTATCCTAATCCTTCTTCCAAGAAGCTTAGCATAGAATAGATGTTTCTATCTATTTTATCCTCATGAAAACTCTATGGGAAAGGCTATGCTGAAATATTGTGCTGGATTAAAAGTGAGCATCATGGCTGAGTTGGAAATTGAACACAAATCCTCCCAACTCCTATTCCAACACCTTAACCACTACACTGCAGACTCTCTAATAAACACAATGAGAGCTCAAAATAGTATTAACACTACAGATAATCACTGATTTTATGAACAAAAATTCTTCCATATGGCTGTATGGAAGGCAGACGTTCTGGAGAAAAGCACTGAAGGAACAGCATTCTAATCTTTTAGAGTTCTTTGAGAGGAACAAAAAGCTCGTGGATAGGAGTGGTGAAGTAGGTGCTGTCTCCTTGCAATCTCCAAAAGCTTGTGATGCATTTCTTCACCAAAGACTCCTGAGTAAGCTTAGCATTCATTGGGTAAGAGGACCGATCATCTAATGGATCAGTAATGGCTGAAGGAAAGGAAGCAGAGAGAATGAATGAATGGACCGATCTCACAAAGTAGGGGTGTAAGAAGCGGGCTCCCCAAATGATTTATATTGGGACTGGTGCTTTTAAACTTGTTTCATAGAGGTGAGCAGGGTGGTGTCCCACTGACAACAACAAATTGTTCAGGGATTGTGAAAAGCTCCGAAAGGATCTCTCTGAACTGGATGAGGAGTATTAAAATGGCAAATGGGGTTCAATGGTAAGAGTTGCGCTGTTCAGGTAAAGTTCCTTGGTTTCCTGTTTGCTTCATTCACAAAGTTTGCAGCAGAAAAACATGACAGCTATCAGAATTTTCTCTGCACTCACTGGATGCATGAATGGAGTAGCCAGAGGCACAGCCTTAATCCATTTTGCTACCTGTGATCAATACCTTCCTATTGATAAAAGATGTTTGCTGTCAGAAGGGAGGATACCTGCATAATACAACAGCTTGAGATTAATCAGTAGCCTGCATTTAGCTTTTAGCAGAAGCTTCTGATTTTTAGTGTTTTATTTTATTTGCTTTCAAATAAGATTGGTTTCTCTAGGTATTTGTTAATGAGTCATTTACAGGCCATAGAATTTTAGAGTCCATTAGTATCCAAGCCAAGTTCTTTCCTAATGAACATTATACAGTACTGGGAAAAAAACAAAATCTCAGTGATTGGTTTACAGTAAGGGAAAACTACTGAGACTTAGAAAACTATCTATCAAGACTTGCAGAACTGAAAATCAGTTTGCATGACCTTCCCCAATGAGTTTAAGCAACCTACTCTGCAATAGAAGGAAAAGGTCAGGAGGAGACAAGGAGAATGGATTAAATCTAAAGCATATAGAGCTGTGGTTTATGTATTTCTGGCCGCCTAATCCTCTTTTTTTTAAGATAGTTATTTTCTGCTGTGCTAAAACAGTAATACCTGATTTAAATGTTCAGGAAGGGTCCATGGTTCAATCCTCGCAGGGCTATTCTATCTCAGGATACTTGGAAAGAGGGCTGCTCATCTGAATGGGTCACCACGATAAAATATCTCTGTGCATGAAAAGAAAAATGAAGACATCAATATTCTAGCATAACAGCCTTCCTGACCTTTTGGTACACTGGTATTTTTTTCCATGGCATTAGTTCCAAGCCCCACCAAAAACCCTAACTTGGGGTGGAAGCAAGTTCCTTATCAAAGGATATAGCACTGCACCACTGAGTTAAAAGTTAGACCTGGCTAGCTGCTGAGTAATACAGTGGTACCTCAGGTTACAGACGCTTCAGGTTACAGACGCTTCAGGTTACAGACTCCGCTAACCCAGAAATAATACCTCAGGTTAAGAACAGTTTCAGGTTAAGAACGGACCTCCAGAACAAATTAAGTTCTTAACCCGAGGTTCCACTGTACAGCATTGGATTTTTGCTTTGCATTATGCTGTCTATGCTTTGCATTATGCTGGGAAGTGCCCATCACTTCCCTATTAAAAAAACCAATTCTGGTTTGGTTATGTTGCATTTGCAACATACTGTTCACCAGCTTCACATTCCAAGGACAGAACTGTCTGAATATTTCACAGTGTACTCAGCAGTGACTTTCACAAACCAGTTTCCCATTTGAGATGCAAATATTCAAGAAAAGGAAATTGCTAACAGACTGTGCAAACATGATGCTCCGGGTTGACAAAATGTGTGTGGAAGGGGGAGTAGTTTCTTGATTGATCTGTTTTCTTTACACCCCAGACCTCAATAAAAATTTCAGGGTGGTTTGCAAAATTTCAAAGCACATGAAACTAATTTAAAGTACAACTTAAAAAACACATAGCAATACAAACAGTAAAATCATTAGAAGCAACAAAACAACAACAACAGTAACCATGCTTATTATCACACTTAATCAACACTGAATGTGAACAATTTCACAGTCCTTACTATTTTCAGTATCCCTATCCTCTCCTTTTAATGGGCAATTCAGTTCAGTTCAGTTACAGGGGGAGGAATAAACCATGACTATTATTTGTTCTGTGCTCAGGTATATCTACCAAGATGGAAAAATGCACCCCAGATGTATAGTTTCTTATTTGTTCTGAACAGCTAGAAATACATTAAATACCTGGTGCAATTATACAGCATTTCTTGGTAGAAGGGACTTGTTTTCCTATATGATATTAGGTGTTAAAAAGTGATAGTGCATGGCATGGTTTAGCAGCCTTCTCTGTGCATTTATTCCATTTCCCTCTGGGCCTCATGACCCTCAAACATTCCCTTTGGTTCACATGTTCTAAGCATTAACCTTCATCCCTTACTTCTCAAATGATATAAAATGCCATTAGTCTTTGACACTTCCTTGGATTTTTGAAGGCCTCTATTTTTTACCCTCACCTGGTCTTTGTGCATTAAAAAGCACTTTGAACTCTGAAAGAGGCTCTCATTTCAGTGCCATAAAGACACAAATATATATAAGAGTCACACAGATCTTTTGATCATAGGGAATGAAATAGCACCATAACATCAGGGGACTATATCCTACATGTGTTCTGGAGAAGGCGTTAGGTGCGATAAAACTAATTATAGTGCTTCCATTTGGTACATTCTCTGATCCTTCTGAAAGAATCACTGATGTTATTACATACAAAGGACAGAAAAGAAAATGTGGGCTGCCCCCCCCATCACAAATCCTTCCCCATCTGTGGCCAAACTTTTAGATATAGTTGGCATAAAATGTGTGTATAAAATCAAAAGTCTGTAAGTGAGTACCCCTATGTTGATAGTATAAATTACATTAAGTGTGTTTTTTCTTTCTTGGCATTTATTTCAGAGTGTTGGTTGCCCAAGAGCATTAAAGATTTAACAAACATGCCTTCAACCTGGATATTATGCAAGTGCAAGGTGAGGGGAGTAGGATGAAAGGAAGGGGAGCATTGTCATAAACAAGTTCATAGATGCACCCTGCTTCACACATTCAACATTACACACACTAGGAGTCTGGTGTTCCTCTCCCCATCCATTTTCATTGCATCCAGTTTGAATGCCAACTTAAGGGTACTTTAAAAGATGCACAAAGAAGGTGTTCAATAAAACTGTCAAAGGCAAGCCCATGATTTTCAAGGGTTCTGCTCACCTGCGGGATGAAGAACTGTAACTTGTTTGACTTCATTGGTTAGTTAATCTTCCTCATTAAAAATAAGAGAGATTCCCACAAAAGATGCCACATTACAAATAACAGACCATGCTGTGATTTCTGGCCTTTAACTCTAATTACCATCATAGCCTTATCCAGGCGTTATTGTAAAATGCCACATGCAAGGAGGAACACAGGGTCAAGCATATTAACTCTACCCCCTTGTGCCCATTCCCCTCACCTTCCAGGAATTTGAGGTTGACTGTCTGAATCAGGTGTGGGTAACATTTAACCCTCCATACATTGCTGAACTACAACTCTCATTACCCACAGTAAGCATGTCCAAAAAGCTGAAATAATGGGAGATGTAGCTCAGCAGCATCTAGAGTGCCAAAGGGTCCTCACAACAGGCCTAAGCAATGAAGCCTTCTGTACTCAGAGGCTTTTGTGTGATCAAGAACCCTGGAAAATCTGGGCTCTACATCATGTGGGAAGCCTACACATGTAGAAGCAAGATCCCAACATCTGACAGTCATTGTCAGTTCCAGGTTTTGTAAGGCCCTTGGCAAGACATCCTCCAAGGGTCTCCCTCTTTTAGTGAGTCAACCTCTTCATCACCATCTTCAGCAGATGCTCTTCTTCTTCCTCATTGTTGCTACCACCAGGCCAGTGATCAAGCAGGCAGTGGCATCTACTACTCCTTATCACTACCATTATCAGGGCCACAGTGAAAGGCTGGTGGACAAACAAGTTGCAGTGGGCAAGAGGTGGAGTTGGTCTATGGAGGTCTTGTTAGTGGGGTGTGCTGTTGGCAAGTACCTGGTTGTGTCAAACCTTGGTGCCAATCTTGCACCCTTGAACTTGCAGAGAGCTTGGGGAACAGGGAATAGAGATAGCACATTTTTCACATGTCCCATTCCACCCAGTGTGTGTAATTTCTAGTATATAATAGGATTGTGCACACCTTAATAGGATTGTGCCTTAATCGGATTGTGCACACCATTCCCCATCCTCCTCACTGGTGCTGATGCAATCTGCATTTGGGGTAGATTTTTGACCCGTCTTTGTCGCTAACCACATGTGATATCAGGCTGTCATCCTTCTTCAAGAAAATTGGCCTTCAATGAACCTGGCTCAGGAACAAACATTGGAACTGCTGCAGGAATCCTATCAGGAAAGGAAGTTCTAGTTTGGACTGAGAGGGTTATATGAACTTCTAAATTAATGAACAGTTGCATGTACATTTCCAGGAACAGGAATTAAATCAATTAGTGCTTTTCACACAGAGAACCAAAGTAATTCCCTCCAATTAGAGCTCTCTATTCTTTGTTGAACAATGTGAAATATTTAGGAGAGTGTGGCAAAATTAAGAAGTGTATTAATAGTTTGTTCACTTGTTTTGGTTTTGTTCATTGCCTTACTATTTCAGGAAGCTACACAGGAGGTAGCTAAAAAGGAAGCAACTCCCTTTTTTGGTTAAAGTAGAAGTATGCCTTTGAAGACCACATGAACATAAGAAGAGCCTGCTGGATCAGGCCAATGGCCCATCTAGTCCAGCATCCTGTTCTCACAGTGGCCAGACAGATACCTGTGGGGAACATGCAGACTGGACATGAACACATAATATGCCTTGTTAATTGGTTAAACCACCAGCAGAAAGCAATGGATAAAGTCAATTTCCCATCGGGTGGTATTCAACTAAGTTTTACTCAGAGTAGACCCATTGAAGTAAATGAACATGGCTAAGCTAGGTCCATTAATTTCAATAGGTCTACTCAGTGTGTTTTTCGGGGGGGACCGCAGGGGTACACATACCCCTAAACATTTTGTGAATCTTTGTACTTTTGTCCATTTACTGTATTTATTTCCCCCTATTTGAACTATAGAATGGTGATTTCCCTGAGTCAAAATGAGAGTACCCCTAAACATTTTTTTTTTGAAAAAAAAGCACTGGGACTGGGTCTACTCTGATTAGAACACTGAGTACACCTCTATATCTGTATGATATTCTGTATAGTTTTTCCTCCCTACACAAATTATAAAACAATTTTAATGTCTTAAAAGTTGCTTATGTCCCTTTCAAATAATAATTACAAATATGGGTTGCATATTCTTTTCATTTCCATCAAGATGGCCTCTATTTTGTCCCACAAGTCATTCTGAACCTTAAAATGCTGCTATTTCCCGCAAACACTAAATTTAATTGTCTTTAATTAGTGAGAAGCATTTGCCAAATCTTAAGCTCAACATAAACAGTGGATTTGCTGTTAGATTTTCTTCTAACACCATGTTGTTGTTTTGTTGCACTTTTGTAGACCTGTGTTGTTGTAAACATCCATGGCACCTGTTTCGTAAATGATTCATAGCACTATGAATGCTTCAAGCTGAAAATTTTCAGGGCATGCTCTGCTCAACTTTTAACATAATTTCAGCTTTTGAAGCTCGCCGTGTTCATATGGGCAGGCTTCAAGACCGTCTAATGCATTTAAGTAGGGAGACTTGAGGGATTCTATCTTTGCTAATAGAAACTAAATAGAAACTAAACAGCAAACTAAATATGACATAATAGGCATCGTTGAAACCTGGTGGGATAAGTCCCACGATTGGAATGTAATAATGGAGGGATACAATCTATTTCAGAGAAACAGACCAGACAAGAAAGGAGGAGGAGTGGCGTTATATGTCAGGGATGTGTATACCTGTGAAGAGATCCAAGATTTAGAACCTCAAAGCCAAAGTGAGAGCATTTGGGTCAAAATTAAGGGAGAGAAGAATAACAGTGACCTCATTGTGGGAGTTTACTATAGATCCCCAAGCCAAATGGAGGACATAGATGATGCCTTCCTGGAACAGATGGCCAAGCATGCAAAAGGAAGGGAGATAGTAGTAATGGGGGACTTCAATTACCCAGATATTTGTTGGATGTCAAACTCAGCCAAGAGCATAAGGTCAAACAGATTCCTCACTGGCCTTGCAGACAACTTCGTTGTCCAGAAAGTGGGAGAAGCAACAAGAGGAACAGCCATTTTAGATCTGGTCCTAACCAATGTTGATGACCTGGTTAGTGGGGTAGAAGTGGAAGGATCATTAGGTGCAAGTGATCATGCTCTTCTGAAGTTTACTATACAGTGGAAAGGAGCAGCCAAGCATACTAGGACTCAATTTCTTGACTTTAAGAAAGCCGACTTACTGTCCCATGGACAGTAATACTAAAAGGAAAGGGAGTTCATGATGGCTGGGAGTTTGTTAAGAGGGAGATAGTAAAAGCACAACTTCAGGCAATACCAATGAGGCGGAAACATGGAAGGTGCCTAAAGAAGCCAGGGTGGCTATCTAAAGAACTTTTAACTGAGTTAAGATTAAAAAAGGATGTGTACAAAAAATGGAAAAGGGGGGAAACCACCAAATAGCCAGCACGTGTAGACACAAAGTCAGAAAAGCTAAAGCACAGAATGAACTCAGGCTTGCTAGAGAGGTTAAAAGCAACAAAAAAGGCTTTTATGGGTATGTTCGTAGCAAAAGGAAGAACAAAGAAACAGTGGGGTCACTCAGAGGAGAAGATGGTGAAATGCAAACAGGGGACACAGAAAGGGCTGAACTCCTCAATGCCTTCTTTGCCTCAGTCTTCTCCGATAAAGAAAACAATGCCCGACCTGAAGAATTTGGAGCAAATGATTCAGCAGAGGAAACACAGCCCAGAATAACTAAGGAGATAGTACAAGAATACTTGGCTAGTTTAGATGTATTCAAGTCTCCAAGGCCAGATGAACTGCATCCAAGAGTATTAAAAGAACTGGCAGATGTGATCTCAGAACCTCTGGCAGTCATCTTTGAGAATTCCTGGAGAACAGGCGAAGTCCCGGCAGACTGGAGGAGGGCAAATGTTGTCCCTATTTTCAAAAAGGGGGAAAGAGAGGACCCAAATAATTACCACCCAGTCAGTCTGACATCAATACCAGGGAAGATTCTGGAGTAGATCATTAAGCAAACAGTCTGTGAGCACCTAGAAAGGAATGCTGTGATCACTAATAGTCAGCATGGATTTCTGAAAAATAAGTCATGTCAGACTAACCTGATCTCGTTTTTTGACAGAATTACAACCCTGGTAGATGAAGGGAACGCAGTGGATGTATCCTACCTTGATTTCAGCAAGGCATTTGACAAGGTGCCCCATGATATTCTTGTAAAGAAGCTGGTAAAATGCGGTCTTGACTATGCTACCACTCAGTGGATTTGTAACTGGCTGACTGACCGAACCCAAAGGGTGTTCATCAATGGATCCTCTTCATCCTGGAGAAGAGTGACTAGTGGGGTGCCACAGGGTTCTGTCTTGGGCCCGGTCTTATTCAACATCTTTATCAATGACTTGGATGATGGACTCAAGGGCATCCTGATCAAATTTGCAGATGACACCAAACTGGGAGGGGTGGCTAACACCCCAGAGGACAGGATCACACTTCAAAATGACCTTGACAGATTAGAGAACTGGGCCAAAACAAACAAGATGAAATTTAACAGGGAGAAATGTAAAGTATTGCACTTGGGCAAAAAAAATGAGAGGCACAAATACAAAATGGGTGACACCTGGCTTGAGAGCAGTACATGTGAAAAGGATCTAGGAGTCTTGGTTGACCACAAACTTGACATGAGCCAACAGTGTGACGCGGCAGCTAAAAAAGCCAATGCAATTCTGGGCTGCATCAATAGGAGTATAGCATCTAGATCAAGGGAAGTAATAGTGCCACTGTATTCTGCTCTGGTCAGACCTCACCTGGAGTACTGTGTCCAGTTCTGGGCACCACAGTTCAAGAAGGACACTGACAAACTGGAACGTGTCCAGAGGAGGGCAACCAAAATGGTCAAAGGCCTGGAAACAATGCCTTATGAGGAACGGCTAAGGGAGCTGGGCATGTTTAGCCTGGAGAAGAGGAGGTTAAGGGGTGATATGATAGCCATGTTCAAATATATAAAAGGATGTCACATAGAGGAGGGAGAAAGGTTGTTTTCTGCTGCTCCAGAGAAGCGGACACGGAGCAATGGATCCAAACTACAAGAAAGAAGATTCTACTTAAACATTAGGAAGAACTTCCTGACAGTAAGAGCTGTTCAACAGTGGAATTTGCTGCCAAGGAGTGTGGTGGAGTCTCCTTTGGAGGTCTTTAAGCAGAGGCTTGACAACCATATGTCAGGAGTGCTCTGATGGTGTTTCCTGCTTGGCAGGGGGTTGGACTCGATGGCCCTTGTGGTCTCTTCTAACTCTATGATTCTATGATTCTATAATTCTAATACAAACGGGCCTTGTTTACATCTTCTGGATTAATGTGTGGATTGGTATTCAGCCTGGAACTGATTTTGGCACTTTCCATATATTCTAATGAAGTTCTCATCTCAAAACCTTAGCAAGCTACTTAAAAAAAAAAAAAAAACGTATTTTGAGAGCAAGTACATTATTTTGTTATTTTGAGAGAAAATGGGAGTGGAACCACTGGAATGAATGGTTAGGGGAGGCAATCTGAACCTTCCCATGCCACGGCTCTGCTTACTTCTGCCAGCTCAGCCATCCTCCTGCTGGCCACCAAACATGTGGGCAAACAGGGTGATATCTCCACCAGAAGAGCCCAGCAGAATCCCAGAAATGTGGTGTTTTGTGGGCATTGCTGAGCTTGCCTGGGTTCCACTAGATCCCAAACCACTCTCACAACTGGCACTGGCCAACACTGGGCTTAATTCTTAACATTATTCCTGAGTCTGCTCTGAGTCTTACTGAGGCTGTGCAATAGTGGGGTGGCTCCCCACTCTAATCTCCTGTCCACTGCAGGCAGATCATTAGTGCACTGTCTCTTCCCTCCCCTTCTCCCATTCAGCTGCTGCCTAGATAAAAACTAGGCTGTGCAGCCTCACCCCCACCCCTACATCTGATCCTGGTCCTGCTGAGGTCTGCTTCACTAGTGTGCTCCCGGCAGGGAATGAACTAGCAAACCAGATAATTGCAGCAAAAGTACAGTGGGGGCTGTTTGAAAGCCCTTTTGCAAACAGTTCCATGCTGTTCTTTGCAGACGTTGCCTCCTGCCTTTCCTTCTAACCCCCCACCCAACATCTTTCAACAGCTCCAGATCACTCCAAGTGGATTGATCCCTACTGAATCCAGTCAACGTCTGGATTTGCCAAAATTGCCTAACTTGGTTCAGGATTTGGATTGTAATGCAGCGGTGCCACCTTGTGTGTGCCTGCCACCGCAATGCGGATGGGCAGGCGTGTGTGTGTGACATCGCAAGTCTGTGTTGTGGTGGCCGGTGTCAACTCCTCTTCCTCCTGCTGGCACACTGTCTTTTATACCTCATCTTTGGCATAGGGTTTTGTTGGACTCTAGAGGTCCATCACAAAACTGATTGATAGATATTAGAATTGCTTCACTTCCATAATGAATGGATGCACCAACCTGACCCATTTTCTTGTATGTTGCCCAATGAATATTTATTGATGGTAGCAATATAAACTTTATTATTATAACTAGCATCATAATCATGATAACTTTCAAGCCCATAATGTACTGGAATTGTTGCATGTTATCCAGGTTCCTTTCAATAGGCCTCTGCAAGGAAGCAACTGCAGCAGATAATTCACTTTTTTCATTTTTAAAAAAGCATGGAACATCTCGAAGTCAACTGTTGTCATGTTTCATAGAACTCTACATTAACCTGTGTTTTAAACAATAATGCACATTAATCAACAGGAAAAAGGGAAAACAACCACTACCCATTGTTTCCTCCATCAGAAAACAACACATTAAGTTGTGAATCAGTGCCATGGCAGAAAGGATAGCTAATCAAAACTTAAAGAGCAGTCATAATTATTGTCTTAAAAGCACTCAGCGCTGCAATAAACACTTCACGAAGAATGTCAGTTGTAATGCACTTCCGCTAGTAACAATATTACTTATGTTTCTTTAAATAGGTCTTTGTCTTCTAAATGCATGGAGAAGAAATAGCACTGAGGCCAACAGCACCACTTAGTATCATTATACAAGAAATTTCCAAGCAACCCAGTTCAGACAGGAGCATTATTAATTCATTGGAGTGTATGCCTAATAGACAGATGGAGAGAGAGAGGAGAATGGTGGCTGTAGAGCAAAACTCCTTACACTTTACTGCCTGGGCATTCTTGTACAGAATCAGCAGCAGTCAGTTTTGAAACATCAACAGATATTTGGCATCATCCACATGCTGCTCCAACAGTAGCAGTGGGTAAATCTGCCAATTTCTCAGATTTTTCCACTGTTGAGTTCCGTTCTCCATATTTCCATATCAGTTTGCTCTTTTTTAAAAAGCCCTCATGAAAGTTCTTCATTTTAATGCAAATTTATTCCAATAGATAAATTTTTGCAAAACATTTTTGAATGTTATTTGCACCAATAAATGCATATTTACACTCACTATGCCCTAGTCTATGCATTTTCGTATGCATCACTTCACATTGCAAAATTCAGAAAAGTGCGAATTGCTTCAGAAAGTTCAAATTAGAATTGCTTTTCAATGCAAAGTGGGTTGAATTTCTCCCCCAACCTTATTCAATGGGTGCATTGTTTTAAGAAAGGAATTCTTATGACTTTGGGGGCTCTTCACATATTGTACAACCCATTCCAGTGCCTGTTTACTGAGAAGCTAATCTCATTTAGCTCTCAGAGTTTAGTCCCAAGGGTTGTAAAGGAGAAAGCAAAGTCTTGGAGGTCAAAAGCAGAAAGGATGCAAGGGGACTCAGGCCATTTTCAGGTTGCAACTCCCTGCAAAAACAGCAAAAAAATGCTAAAGGAAGGGAGCATGTCTTCAAGGGTACCACTACATGCCAATGAGCCAAGCTAACATGAATTTTAAGACTTAATTAAAGGCAGCAGACCAACTCAGCAATGCAAGTGACTACAGTGGAAACAAGATAGGCAGAATGATGGGTGAGACCTGGAAAAGGAAATCAAAATCCAGAGTAGGAAGCATTTAGTAAATGCCCGAAGAAGTCTTTTTCAGGTAATGCACAGAATATCCCTTCCCTTCCTGCAGTACACTGAGGAAAGGAAAGATGGTACTTAAATGGAACTAGATAGAGAGAATCATGTTCCCAGTGGCAAACAATTTAAGAAGGGATTTTTCAAACTTCTGCCTGTGTGTTAGCTGTGAAGTAAGCCTATTTATCCATCGTGTGTGTGTGTGTG
This sequence comes from Podarcis raffonei, assembly GCF_027172205.1. NCBI lineage: Eukaryota > Metazoa > Chordata > Lepidosauria > Squamata > Lacertidae > Podarcis > Podarcis raffonei. The sequence continues at coordinate 54,225,155 of NC_070610.1, forward strand.
TGTTTATTTAATTTGTTAGTCACTTTATCTTGCCCAAGACAATCCAGAGTGGCTTACATATTCATTTATTTGTATTTCTGTGCTACCCTTTCCCCTCAAAAGACACAGAGAGGTTAAAAATGGAAGTGACAGAACAAAATGATTAAAAATAAAATAATTTAAACATTTCAAAATGTCTAAAAAGTAGAGATGTTAAAAGTATAAAATCATAGGTGCCCCTGTACAAAACACAAAGTACCCCCTGCGTTGACTCCTGCAAGCACTGTTTGCTCTGGGCAATGGTTAATTCAAGAAAGGCTATGTAACTTGAACATAGAGCCAATCTTCCTTTAACTCCCAGATCAGGAGTCGAACAAGCACAGCTGTTAAGGTGCTTTGCTCTTGCATGTCTCTTGAACACCAGCAGCTTTCTATCCTGCACGGCAAGCTGATTTTTGAAGCTGAAGCAGTATGATGTGGCACAGGGAGCTGCTCAAATAAAAAGGTGGGGGAGGTCAGTGATCCCATTCAGTGTGCACAAGCACTGGGGCTGGCCTAAAGCAGCTTTTGGCTCCCAACCTCTGCCTCTTAAAACAGAGCTCTATTTCACATCTTAAAGGACCACAAGTTCCCTGCCATGGGAAGAATGTGGTGAAGCGGCTAGTACGCTTATGCTTTCATTTCCTGCATCTTTCGGAGTCTTCTCAAAACGTTTTCAGTTTTCTACCACCAGGAGAATTTCTTTAATTTGTTTATTTCCCTTTCCATCAATGTATTATGCACCAGCCCGATCCATTTATTTATTGCTCTACACAGGCTGCTAGCAACACATGCAGCCGGCAGATTAAATTCTTGCTCTCTTTTTTTATTGCTGCGCCATTCTCGATTCAGTAGCTTGACGCCAATATCAGTTTTAGCTTAGCCTTCGCTTCCTGTTTGTTGGCCTTATATCTTATTCATGGATTTAATAGCTCTGTTATCTGCATGTCCTTTGTGCAGATGCAATTCCAGTGCCACCGTAGCAAACATTTGAATTATTGTGTCTTAGCAATTGATCTGTCCAGGCATAGTGAGAGAGCCTTTTTACCATGGGAAACTATGTTATATAGAAAGCTAACGTAACCACTATATAACTTTTAACACACCTTCAACCAGTTCGTGGTATGTGTGCATTGGACTCAGGAACCAAAGGAAACCTGTCTTAAATCTAATAAGGACTGGTGAGTGGATTATTTTGTGATGGAGGCCTCTTAAGGACAAATTAAATCTTTAAGGCTAATATTAGGAGAAATGTGTGCTTTGAACTGGATGGGGTGGGGTGGGGCAGGCTGTAAATGTTTAAGTACTCTTCTCTTCCTCACCACTTCTCTGCTCTTTTCCCACCTCATGAGGCATGCTTGAAAAGAATAGAAAAGTATTTGGGACACTATTTAGCATATATGATAAGGTTTCATGTGATCCCCTTCTGCATTGAAACTATGTGTGTAGGCGTCTCACTGCTGGCTAGCTCCATAAACTAGAAGTATGGGCCAATTCCACACCCTGCCCCAATGGCTTCACAATTCAAAAACTATGCAAAGAGGCTTAAGCACCTACCAAACATATGGAGAGTTCCCCTACATCAATGTTTTTCAACCTTTGGTCTCGAGATATTTCTGGATTACAACTCCCTTTGTTTCTTACCATTGGCTAAGCTGACTGGGTGTTGTGGGAGTTGTAATTCACCAACCTCTTGGAGACTCAAGGTTGAAGAGCACTATTCTATATAAAGGGGAATCCTGATTGACCCAGATTTCCTCTACTGTGGAGAAACCCAGTGTGTCTATACATAGCTGCCAAACTTGGAGCTTTCACCAGGCATGTCCATCAGTTGTGGGGAGCAGGTCAAAGGGTGGGGGAAGCTGCAGGGACTCCATGACTATCTCACACGTGCTTTCAACCTGTGAGGTGATGTGGAATTGTGTGGAATCCTCCCTTGCTTTTTGAGCAAGAGAGACAGAAACAGTGATGAACCTCAAAGTGGAGGACAATGAGCTGAAGGAGAGAGCAAGAGAGACAGAAACAGTGATGAACCTCAAAGTGGAGGACAATGAGCTGAGGATATTAAAAAAGAAGACACACATATGCCTCTTTCATTGTGATGGGCACAACGTGCAAATATTAAGCTTGGCAGTTTCAATAATGCTAAGTTCTCACATTAATCTTTATGTTCTGAAAGAAGTAACTTTTTGATTTGATTTTCACACACCAAACTTTTCTTCTGAAAATACCCTCATACAGCAAAACATGTCTGAGAGAACTTGAGATCTCAGCTGGTCTTTATGATGTCATATGTAAGAGATTTCATTCAGGCAATGGTGGCATACCCACTCAGATATTTTTTTCCCCTCTCTGTGGAGAAAGATGAAGGACTCTTTTGATTGTAGAATGTTAGGAGAGACAGCAAAATAGTATAAAAAATATACTTCAAAAATGAGTAATACTAGTCAAGGAATACTTTTGAGGGGATAAGCCATTGAAAGAAATGCCTGTTTTTTTAAAAAAATTACTTTTAACATCCCCAAGAATCAGAAGCATAATTAGTGTGTACACTATTCAAGCATAACATTAATATCCATATCATCCACCAGAACATTCTAGAATTTCTGTTGAAAGAACATTTCCCCCTACTTTGAGGTTGTTGTTATTTTTTCCTACAGTGGCATATTGAATAGATATAAATTCTCTGGGTTATGTATTCCAGAATTTATCACTTAGCAGTTTGGCATGACATGATAACAATTCTTCAGCACTTGCAGTTGGGAACAGCTCAAAGAAAATGAGATTCACTTCAGCTCTTTCTATGTCAAGAGGAAACTTACTGTATGTTTGCCTCAGCACCATGCACTTTGTGCAAAATAAGATTCACGTGAAGGGTTTTCAGCTTCATCTATGAAACATTATTCTCAAAGACAAAACTAGGATGGAATCACATGACAAATTTTCCTTCCTGAAAAATATTGTTTGAGTTTTCCTCTGGAACATCACATTTGGGTTCTGCTCTTGCCAATAGTCCAACCTGTGTTCAGATAGGTGGACTAGTAATGTCCAGAATTTCAGGAGTCAGACATAGGTTGAGCTGCAACCAGTATAAGTGTTGAATTTGATCTTTCATTCACATCCATTAGTTTTTTACACTTCCCTGAATGCTGGGATGCAGTTTCAGCATCTCAAAAAACACATCTCAGTTATGTATACATTTAAATACAGTCAAATCTCAGTTCCCAAACACCTCCATTTTGGAATGTTTTGGCTCTCGAAAGCTGAAAACCCAGAGGTAAATGTTCCAGTTTTCAAACGTTTTTCGGAAGCCGAACGTCTGACGTGGCTTCTGCTTGAGTGCAGGAAGCTCCTGCAACCAATCAGAAGCCGCACCTCAGTTGTTGAACATTTCGGAAGCTGAACGGACTTCTGGAATGGATTGCATTCGACAACTGAGGTTTGACTGTGCATATTTTGAGAGAAAACACACAGTTCAGTAGTCTACTAAGTTTCACTCAGGGTAGAACCACTGAAATGAATGAAAATGGCTAAGTTAGGTCCATTAATTTCAGTGGCAGAATTGCAATTCTCTGAGTTCCCTGGGAGGAGGCACTGATTGTTAAACCACTCTGGGAACTGTAGTTCTGAAAGGAGTATAGGGATCTCCAAACAGAGAGACACAGGTGGCACTGTGGGTTAAACCACAGAGCCTAGGGCTTGCCAATCAGAAGGTTGGCAGTTCGAATCCCCACGACAGGGTGAGCTCCCTTTGCTCAGTACCTGCTCCTGCCAACCTAGCAGTTCGAAAGCACGTCAAAGAACAAGTAGATAAATAGGTACCACTCCAGCAGGAAGGTAAACGGTGTTTCTGTGCACTGCTCTGGTTCGCCAGAAGCGGCTTAGTCATGCTGGCCACATGACCCGGAAGCTGTATGCCGGCTCCCTCAGCCAATAAAGCAAGATGAGCGCCGCAACCCCAGAGTCGGTCATGACTGGACCTAATGGTCAGGAGTCCCTTTACCTTTAACAGCTCCCAATATCATTAACAAACTACATTTCTTAGGATTCTTTAGGGGAAGCAATCGCTGTTTGAAGTGATATGATACAACTTCATCTATAATGCAGATGGGGCCCAAGTTGGGAACTTCCAACAAATAGCTCATATGCTAAACAACTATGCCACAGTATACACTGTTGTAGCACTTATCAGATTTGAAATCTGGTTACTCAACTCTCACAAAAATCCTTTCCAAAACTGAGGCTGAGATTAGCTGCAACTCTGAGCCAAATTTTGCAAAGATATTGCATTTACTACCCCATCAAGCATCCCCACCTCCATTGCTCCCACACAACATAATCTACCAACCACAGAATTAAAAAGTAGTATTTTGATGGCATTATGTAACTCCACTAAAAACCATTCGTCAGTGAGTCAAATTGGTACTAATATGCTTCCTTTATATTGTCTTTGGCTATAACCTAAATGCCTGTGTCTATTTTAACATTCTGGATTTATGAATGCAATGGAAATTCATACCACTTTTACAAAACATTTAGAATGCCACACTGAAAATATTTAAGCAAAGAATAAAATATATCTGTAACACGTTACCTTCCCTGCTAACTTCACCCCACCCCCATATCTCTCCCACTCTCCCACTGATTTTGCTCTCCCAGCAAGTTTCTTCCAGTATTTAACTAGGTTGTGCAGTATCAGATTGATGATAAATTTAACTCCTATTCTCTCTCCCCAACCCCTTTTGTAAAAATAGTAACCCAACCATAGTGTGAGTTCTGGAATATTACAGATGCTTGCCATGTGTTTGCTGCGCGATTCATCCTGAGATCCAAGAGCGCTATAAACGCACCACTGTAGTGTTGTAAAGTGTAATTTCACTGTATTTGTTATTAGGGGAGGGAATAAGGTTTCCCTTTTGTTTTCATCATTATTTCTGCTGTAACTGGAAACATGCTGCTACTACATTATCCGGAAATAAAAGCAACCCAGAGGTGCCGTAAATAATTCTGGGAGGCCACTGTAGATTGGATATCCATTAACAGTTGGCAGAGGTTTCTTCTGAAAGCTGAGAAGTAGCTTGGGTACACAAAGAAGGGGAAGCATGTAAATCCTGGGACTAATGAAACCCACCATGATATCTTTATGTGGTGCAGAAGCCTGTTTCTAATGAAAAGCATGGTCAAAATTAAAGGGTTCAGGAACTCAGACCAGGCGAAATTTCATAAAATCATACACAGACTTTACTAAAACAAAACTCTACAAGAGAGAGAAAAACTCCAAATAATTACAATAGCTCAGAAGGTAAGAAAACAAACCCTAACTTATCCAGCTAATTAACATAAACACTTACACTTAAATATCATTAGGCTGAGCAATGGAACATGATGCCCAAATAGATGCTGACCTTGGTTTGGCTGGCTGGCTGGCTGCCAAGAGCTCCCACCAATCCAGGTTTTATGGGAACTTAGACCATGGGAGTTCACCTCTTCCACACAATTACCTTGTGCCACTGGCCTTGAAGTCTTAACGACAGACAGCTGTATGTAAGCTCACTATTTCTGAGGTTCTAACCCGTTCCTATAAACCAGTGTTAAAGGGGTGTTATCAGCCACTGGCCCAGAGGTTCCTCACCCCTGGCCTATCCAGTTGCAGCCTGACTCCCTTAATATAGGTGTGGGGAACCTGTAGTCCAGAAGTTGTTGGACTCCAGCTCCCTAGTGGTCAGGGATGATGAGAGTTGTCATCCAAAAACATGGGCCCCTTGGGAATGAAATATTGGATGCAAATTGAATAAGCAAACCAACAACACCAGGAGAGCCCACCATGGTCTTCCTAGATTAAAAGAGAAGTGCAACACAGGATCTAACTGGACATGTTTATCCCCTGGTCTGCAAAACTATATTTGGAGGCATCAGGTCATTTCCTTCCTTTCCTTGCTTTAGTAAAGGTAAAGGGACCCCTGACCATTAGGTCCAGTCGTGGCTGACTCTGGGGTTGTGGCACTCATCTCGCTTTATTGGCCGAGGGAGTGGCGTACAGCTTCCGGGTCATGTGGCCAGCATGACTAAGCCGCTTCTGGCGAAACCAGAGCAGCACACGGAAACGGCGTTTACCTTCCCGCCGGAGCGGTACCTATTTATCTACTTGCACTTTGACGTGCTTTCGAACTGCTAGGTTGGCAGGAGCAGGGACCGAGCAACGGGAGCTCACCCTGTCATGGGGAATCAAACTGCCAACCTTCTGATTGGTGGGTGGCACTGTGGTCTAAACCACGGAGCCTCTTGGGCTTGCCGAACGAAAGGTCAGCAGTTCGAATCTGCACAATGGAGTGAGTTCCCATTGCTTTGTCCCAGCTTCTGCCAACCTAGCAGTTTGAAAGCACACCAGCACAAGTAGGTACCACTCTGGAGGGAAGGTACATGGCGTTTCCATGCATTCTGGCTTTTGTTTCCACATGCACACCTCACTGGTCCTGCTGGGTACCTTGAATGTTTTTGCCTGGCCTGATTGTGTGCTTGAACTCTGATAATGCCTCTTTGTTGTCTGGATGGGAGAGAAAAGGAGACATAGGCACCAACTTTATGGGGCTAAGGACAACTCAGCTCCCACAAGTATGCAGGTATGGGGCTGAGCCTCCCAATCTTGAGGGGCTGGGCCCCACCAGACCTCCTCACATCGGGGGAGGCACCTGCCAGGCCTCCCTGTGTTGGCAGATGGCCATGAGGCCTCTTCCCAATTTGGCATGGCATCTATTGATGCCAATGAGAGTTCATGTCAGGCGCTGTAGGGGGTGGAAGCAATTTTCATAGAAACCGCAGCAAAGGGGAAAGCATTATTAATTCCACTTTCTCCTCTGCAGGAACCCCAATCCTAACTGGTCTCTCCAATGGCTATTTACAGGTTTAATTAGATTGTTACAATCCTAAAGTACATTTGTAACATCGTGTTTAGTTTTGCTCTTGGATCAGCCATTGGTCCCTGATGCAATACAAGCTCACAAATAGCATCAGGCAGCTGGTGATTTTCTGCAGAAAGTAGAACAGGAGCACGTTCAAGATTGGGTCATGCATTGTCACATGCTTGGCCCTTGCTCCCAAATGACCATGCATAGACTTGCAGCATATGACTCAGTTTAATACCAGTAAAATGGGCATGATAGTCTCTTTTCATGTCTTGTGTAAAAATAGAAATATAGTAAATGGCCATAGCTCATTCACAGTGCAGTGCTAGCAATGTCTCATCATTGCAGATTATTCTCTCAGGTACTTATACTTTGGCTTGCAATGCAATGGTACATGTCTTCTCAGAAATAAGTTCCATTGTGTTCAGTGGATATTACTCTCAGGTAAGTGGGTGCAGGATTGCAGCTTGCAGAGCATAATCAAATCAAGCAATGCTTGAAGATCTTAGCAAGGTTGATATTGTACCAGAGATTCTACTAAACACATGTGGCAATTTCAAGTTTATCCTTTCAGACCTTATCTTGATGGGACTGCCTCCATTTTGTCCTTTTAGAGAGTTGCTGCCCTTGTCTCTGTATTTAGAAACTGCTGAGTGTATCACTTAAAACTATCTAAGTGGCCCAAAGCTTTGGTAGTTATGGAAAGTCTTTTGGCTGATTCAGGGATTTTTCTGATGCCACTTACAGCTCTTGCCGGTTACATTAGACTTCATCATGTATTATGCCACAGTAAGGAAATAAGTCTGGAAAATGCATCCTTCACTGAAAAAGAATGTGTAAGGGGTGAAAAGCACTTAGCCTAGTCATAGGAAAAAGAATATTCTGCGGTTTAGCAACTCCTTGGAGACAGATTGCAATTTCTGCCATTTATCTGGATACCTTTTCTTTTTTTTACCTTGCATCAAACAACTGGGATTTATTTGCAGTATCACTGTGTCTCACATTAAAAACAAAACAAAACTCTAGATGTGATTCAATAGATTGTGAATAGGCTGCAACAATAGACTGTGGTACTGATTTAAAAAAAAATAAAAAACTGGGCTTTTTTAAATAAAAAAAATCAATATTATTCTCTGCTCAGGCTACACCAAAGCTTTATTTATGTAACTAGCTGAGGGCACATTTGCTGTGGGAAAAATTACAGTGAAAGCAGCTTCATTTTAAAAAAAGAAGCCTGCCTTTAGTAATTCATCTAGGATCAAAGTAATATCCCATGTTGATGTCTTACTTTCGCAACTCTTTTTTTTTCTCCTCTCTTATTTGAGCAACTTCCCTATATGTGGTTTGAATTTGGCCTCCATCTTTATGCTTTTGTCTTGTATTGCACTTATAACCTGCCATTCCATCCTGAGGTGTTGTGCATAGTGTTTGTTCCCCACCCCCAGACACACACACACAGAGAGAGAGAGAGAGAGTCTGTCCTCACAGTAATACTGTGGGACAGGTTGTGCTGAAATTGCCACAAGGCCACCAAGCGAGTTTTATGGCTAAAATGGAGATCTGAACTCCAAGATCTAATTGAACACTCTGACCGCTAGGCCACATAGTTATTCTTTAGTCCTGTGTTCTTGATAGAGGAAACATTAAGGCACAGCAGTAGCCTATGCTTACATCACTCTATGTGCAAGATTTTCCCTCTCTAACATAGCAGAAAGAGGAGTGGTGGCAGTAGGTCACTGCTGGGGATGAGGAAGGTTCCTAAATTGCAAACTAGATGTCTGTTCTGTTCTCAGAGGACTTCTTAGCATGGGATGAACGTATTATGGAAACATCAACACAACTGCAAGGGCCCCAGCGATGGGGCAGAGCTTTAAAAAGATGTGCAAAAAGAATTTAGGATTTTTAGGAAGACTAGTAGCAGTAGTGATGTATGGAAGTGAGAGCTGGACCATAAAGAAGGCTGATCGCTGAAGAATTGATGCTTTTGAATTATAGTGCTGGAGGAGACTCTTGAGAGTCCCATGGACTGCAAGAAGATCAAACCTCTCCATTCTGAAGGAAACCAGCCCTGAGTGCTCACTGGAAGGACAGATCCTGAAGCTGAGGCTCCAATACTTTGGCCACCTCGTGAGAAGAGAAGACACCTGGAAAAGACCGTGATGTTGGGAAAGATGGAGGGCACAAGGAGAAGGGGACGACAGAGGACGAGATGGCTGGACAGTGTTCTCGAAGCTACCAGCATGAGTTTGACCAAACTGTGGGAGGCAGTGGAAGACAGGAGTGCGTGGTCCATGAGGTCACGAAGAGTCGGACACGACTAAACGACTAAACAACAAGAACAGGAAGACTAGTACTGCAGGGCATGGAGTCTCCTTTAGCAACACTGATTTGTCATGGTCACCTTTATGTGTTTTGTGCATACAGCTGCATGCACATCCCTTCTAGTGTTTAGTGGTTGTTGAGGTTAGGTGAACAAAATATTTCAGTAGCATGGTCATTTTCAGAGCCCCTGGAAGATGGATTCACCATTGGGGCCCTTGGAAGGAAAGCAAGCCCCATAAGAAGGCATGAAGAAACTGGAGAAACATCTCAGGCAACAGCACAACAGGATGTTTGCTGTCATTTTATTTTAGGCTTGGCATTGCCCTCTGCTGAAAGTAGCATACGCCATCTTGATACAACCTGGTACTTAGCTTGTGGTGTTACTATGATCTATATGGGTAGAGAACTCTGGTCTGCTTCTGTCCTGTGTCCATTCCATCCGCTCTTACCTTGCGTCTTTTCCAGCACCTCACAAAGTCCTAAAGCCAACTCTGTTCCGAGAAAATGTTTGGCAATTATGTAAATATTTCATGTCGCTTTTTTTTTTTTAAGGAAGCTGTTCAAAATTGGACATCATTATTGTGAAAATGTGATGCATTCTTCACAGTCAGTGGGTTGTATCCAACAAAGGAATCTCATTAGCGCAAGGACTTCTGTCTGTGTAATGGGACTTCTTTGTTTCTCCCTGTCCTGTTACAAATTAATGGTTCTTTTTGGATCCATTTTTAGCTGGTTTTTAGGAGAAAGAAACACAAGTAGACCCAGAGAGTTGCAACTCAGTAAAACACTTTTATTGTACACATCAAAATCACAGTCCCTAACACACACACACACAAACACACACACATTCTCAATCATACTCACCAATTCTACACCAATCAGGCTATGGCAAGAGGACAGGTTGCAGCACTGGGAATCTGGCACACTTTTCCACTTTATATACTTTCAACCAGACATTCCAGCCATCAGTTCCTCGTCCAAGTTGTTTATCACGTAGTTCCTCACATCCTCATTAGTCAATCTTGATCAACACCCGTCCTTTGTTATCGGCCTGTTTGTATGTCAAGTCCCATGAGCTCAGCACATCTTCCTCACTTCGTTTGCCAACCTTATCAGTCCCACAAGTCTTAAGAAGACTCCATTTTAGAGTGGTGTTCTTCAGCCTAAAAACAGGCCTACATTCATTTCTCCATTCATACCATAAATCTCTAATGAATATGATATACTCATTACATTCCCACCCAACACACCCTGAATCTGCTTCAGAGGGTTGGAGTGAAACCCCAGAACAGATTTAGGGGACATGTTGGCAGAGGAAGAGGAAGTGTCATGGTGCATGTGGAAGTCTTTGCACGTACAGTGACTTTGTTGGATACTACCCTGTAATTTTGCAACATTGTAACTATCTGGCAAAGGACAAAGGAAAGAAAGACCTCCTATATTTGTTTAATTTGTACCTTGGACTTAACAGTGGTGGAAAGAACAGGCCTAGAGTCTCTTGCTTAAAGGTTTTGAGAATCCTGTTAGGTGAATCTAGTCCACAGGAAACACAACCTCTCATGACAACTGCAGGAAAATTGGAGATTTGAAGATGTCTTCACTCTTCTAGTCACTTCCCCCCTCTCTCTCATAACACATAGTGCAATAGAAATGAGGTGCTAAAAACACATATATCACTACAGGCCATGTACCTCCCACTGTGGCTGGTTCGTAAGCAGTAAATTTTGAGCATAGAATTAAGATTACTGAGTTTAAGATAAATGTTTGAGATAAATGCAACGGAGGGTGAAGGGATTAAAAACAAACAAACCAAGGTTACCCAAATAAATAATTTACAGGAATAATAAAGAATTGAGAGGAAAGGTCCGATTATATTTTAGTGGAACTGAAAACAAGTCTAGCGGGCCCAGTAAATGGCCCGAAGAATTTTCTTTCTTTCTTTTTAGCTTTCAAAAGTTAGATGTATAAAACATTAACTCATTTTCATCATTTTGATTTATTTTCAGATGTGGAAAACTAAGCAGATGGCAAACTAGGAAAAGCAGTGGTTTGTGTATTGTTAGAAAATGATTCCCCCCCCCCTGACAATCTCATTTATATTTAGCCCACAAGTGGTTGTAATTCCTCCCAAAATAACGTTTTAATTATAAATAATGAATATTTCATAATGATTTAAATCAGTGTTTCCCCAGCTTTTGATTCCTGGAGCACAATGCTGCTGCTGCTGTTGTTTTCTGGAATAAAACTGGTTCCGTAGTTATAATTATTTCAATTAAAAAGATACACATATTTGCTCAGTCGGCTCTCAAAACAATTGGCAAGTATCATATTTGTAGCTGCAGGGCAGCCCAATTAGTACTGCAGTCTGGGTCCACGTTTGCCCAGGGGGCTCTCACCGTGCTTTCTGGGATAAAGGGTATAGCTGAGCCAAAATTTCCTAGACGATGAATTTCTGAGAAAAAATGTGACATTTTCCTTCTTTTACCTCCGTCCCTGCTTTAAAAGGAAGGTTACTTTGCCAAATGTTCTCCAAAATTTCTCCACCATGCTTTTTGTGGCAGCTATCCTCCCGCTGCCCTTCCCCCGGAAAGACTTTAAGTTATGGAGGATTCAAAATGGCATTCAAGCCAGTTGCTGTTACTACTTGGCCCTTAGGCAAAAAGAAGGGAGTTGTAATTCTACCACTGCTAATGGTGAGGGTCCATCCCTCTGAAAACTTATTGGATAATTTCTTCTTTCCCTGAAGAAACTGGGTGCAGTTTCTCCAACTAGAAATGTTTTGAGAGAACATTTTCACCTGGCTTTCCTTTGGGATTCTAACGCATTCTTACTCTCTCCTTCAGGACGCAAAGAGGGGAGTTCAATGTTCTACAGCACCTCAAAAAAGTAACATGTATAAAATAGTAAATATATATTTTATTTTATTTTATTTTATTTTATTATTCATCCCAAATATATTAATGTCCAGTTGGGGAGTCCCTATCTTAGAGCAGTTCCTCCTGCCGGTTCAGCTCTCCATTCATCATGGTGCCATCCAGCACTAAAAGAAAGGAGGTGGGGGCTGCTAAGATAGTGGAGTTTATACAATTTGGCATAATATTAAATTTTATTTTCCCTTAATAAATTTATATGCCACTTTTCAAGGATGCATCCTCTCAAAATGCTTTAGAAACCACGTGCCAAGCATACAGTAAAATATAATTTTATTGAGATGGCTCCAAAGGGCTTAGTTAAAATGACACAGTGAGCATTAGGCATAAAGAACTCTAGAACCCACAATAGGTAAAGGTAAAGGTACCCCTGCCCGTATGGGCCAGTCTTGCCAGACTCTAGGGTTGTGCGCTCATCTCACTCCATAGGCCGGGAGCCAGCGCTGTCCGTAGACACTTCCGGGTCACGTGGCCAGCGTGACAAGCTGCATCTGGCGAGCCAGCGCAGCACACGGAATGCCGTTTACCTTCCCGCTGGTAAGCGGTCCCTATTTATCTACTTGCACCCAGGGGTGCTTTCGAACTGCTAGGTTGGCAGGCGCTGGGACCGAACGATGGGAGCGCACCCCGCCGTGGGGATTCGAACCGCCGACCATGCGATTGGCAAGTCCTAGGCGCTGAGGCTTTACCCACAGCGCCACCCACGTCCCTTAGAACCCACAATAGTCATTATCTAATGCATTGTGTCCACAGGAAAGGCAGGATGCAAAGAGAAATATCCACACAAGGCATGACATTCAGAGCTTGTATCCTGGCCATTAAATGCTGGGTTTTAATTGTACCTCTTTCCTTTCACTGATGCTTTTATTTCTCTCCTTGAAAAGTTATTATTATTTTAATATTAACATTTTTTTTCCTGCTGAAGGGTATAACTGATTTCAAGGTTTTCTTTTCATGGTTTGATGAAGCCTCAATTAAGATAAGCTTACTAGGCTATGTCATCATTGATACAACTAGCTATAGCTATTAAATCCCCAGCACCGTATTACAAGGCTTATTTTACCTACCTTCAGCTTCCTAGTGTGGATTTCTGTTGTCATCTCTCCAAAGTGAAGTTATCCAACCCTGTATAAAAGGGATTTGATAATGGATGGGTTGTGAGACTTCTAACCGCACAATCGAAAGTGTTTCACTACTTCTCGAGGACACTGCAATGCCATTGACATGATTGAGCAGCAAGATTTGAGACCTAGCAGTATATCCTTCCAGATACACTGTAGTAACTGCTATCACTGCCAATAAGTGATGCCAAGTCTCAAGGAGGAAGAAAATAGTGCGCTAGAGTCTCAGGCCTGAGGTATGCCCTTTTCTTCCATTCATTTCAGCCATGTGAAATAGATGGTTATGTATTTCTGGATGAACCAGCAGTTTTTCTGTGTCCCAGAATTCCAATCTTCAATCATCCTGATTCTCCTTTACTAACCCAGAGTCTCTAGTTTGCTTAAAAGAAATGACCCTGTTACTGAAAATGAAGGAATATTACTGGGATCAGTGGGAGGGGCCAGACAATACTCCATTCCAGATATAGAATATCATTGCATCACTGTTTATAGTGACCATACTGGACGAAATAATGAAAACGTATTTTGAGTTACCTGTAGGAGTTTGCGCCCCAAAAGGTAGTTTGTTCTTCCCAGCCTCCATAAGTAATATTTAACTCTGGGTGTCTACAATTCTTAATTAGGAAAGGCTCCTACCTCATATATCTCACTTGTTTTCCTAGAAAAGTGGCAAACTTTTTCTCTTGGTCATTCATTTTTAAGATATTATCAGCAGCTTTATGCAAACAACTAAATAGGGTGTTGCAGTAGTAGCAATACCGATGGTCAATAACTCATGAGTAATTGGTGTATTTGTTTCCACGCTACACCATTCATCTCGCTCAGCAGAAATTGGTAACCTATAGAGGCATGGCTGCAGGCAGGTACCCTGAATTATGGGTAATTAGATTCCAGACAGTTTTCGGATTCTTAGAGGTACAAAAGAGCAGCACAAGGCGTTTTATTGGTACCAGTACTACTACTTCTAGTGTGAAGAGCTGGGAGAAAATGTGATTTTATTTTTTACTACTCTTCCAGTCTGTACATCATCTATTAATATTAAGGAAGAGGTCAATTAAGTACTGCTCTCTACTGAATAAAGACAGTTTTAGAAATATGACCATGTTAGGAAATGCATCTACAGTACAGCTAACATGGGAAAGAGCTGATAAAACTTCTTTTTATTTGTGCCACTCGACAGTTTTCAGAAAGCATGAAGAATACCATGAAAGTCCAAAAATCTGAAGTTGTGGATTCTGACACATATTTTAATTATATATTGGGAGGGGGGCTTTTAAAATGTTTTAAAGTAACTACCAAACTACTAAAGTGTACACCCTGTTCCCTAGAGATGCTGTAGCATCTTACAAAAAATATTTAGACAATCTGTTCAACAAAAGAAGACACGTAGTCACGAAACAATATAAATATAATTAGAACTAGTACATGTAAAGCTCAGTTTTTGGAAGTGTTCAAGCATCCAAGAACACAGACAAGGGCTTCCTGTAAAGGAAAGTCTTGTTCTCGATTAGCTTCACAAATTATAAGAGTGAACAAGCCAGGTCCTCAGGTCTTGCATCTGGGCTTCGCATAGGCTGACCACTGTGAGAATAGGATCATAGAATTGTAGAGTTGGAAGGGACCTGGGGATCATCAAACCCCTGCAATGCAGCAATATGCAGCCATCCCATTGGGGATCAAACCTGAAACCTTGGTGCTATCTATGAATTGTGGATTGCTTTGTAACGATTTGTTGGGTCTCTGGACCGTAATAAAGATTGATTTGATTTGATTTGATTTGGTGTTATCAGCAACATGTTCTAACCAACTGAGGATGCTGGACTAGATCAACCACTGACCTGATCCAGCAGGCTCTTTATGTGTTATTCTTCTTTGCTGTTATTTATTTAGAAAGTTTATACCCTGCATTTCAATTGTGTTACTCTCAAGGTGCCAAGAGAGGGGAAGCAAGCTCTCTGCAGCTGCTCTTTCACTGTCCAGTAGATGGGCCAGGTTGGTCTCTCCTCTTTGCCATGATCTCCCAGAGGTTCCAGGTCCCCTGAAGTGTGGAGTGGAAAGAACCCAGAGTGTGCTTCCCTTTGTTTTCAGCACAAGGGCACCAGCCTCTTATTTGAGTCTACCACATGCACCCTCTCAGTTGAGCTCAATAGCATCGATCTCATGGGATGTGTGGCCAGTGGCTTAGGAAAGGGGGGCTGAGGGAGCGCACCGCCCCCGGCACCATCTCTGGCAGGGTGACAAGAGAGCACCCCATGGGGTGGCAAAGGCCACCGCCTCCCCAAGGCACACCATCCCTGCCCACATCTGCTCTTGCTCTAACCGCCGCCGCCTCAGAGTCACCACCGCTGTCTCAGGTGGAGTGGGGTGGGGTGGGGGTGGCATGTGTGGGCGGAGAGAGGGAAAGAGAGAGTGACTTGCCCGGCTCTCCCTCTCTCGCACACCTGACGCCTGACTCTTCTGATGGAGCGGGGCAAAGGGCTGGGCGCGTGAGGCAGAGGGAGAGAGCAGAGCCCCACAGATGTTTGTGTTGCCGTCAGCAAACCACCCGTACGAGCGGCAGCTGCAGCCACGAGCAGATGATCCCGCCGCTGTACAGATGGCACGCACATGCGCCGTACGTAGAGCTGCCATGCATGCACCATACGGTCGGTTTACCCGCCCCAGGTACCGTTCATGCTTCGTTCACCCCTGTGTGGTGCTAGCCAGCTGCCAATCACTGCCTTGAGTTTCATGATGGAAGAAAGGTGTAATATAAATGTACAGTGGTACCTCGGGTTAAGGACTTAATTCGTTCTGGAGGTCCGTTCTTAACCTGAAACTGTTCTTAACCTGTGGTACCACTTTAGCTAATGGGGCCGTCATGCGATTTCTGTTCTCATCCTGAAGTAAAGTTCTTAACCCGAGGTACTATTTCTGGGTTAGCGGAGTCTGTAAGCTGAAGCGTCTGTAATCTGAAGCGTCTGTAACCCGAGGTACCACTGTACTCTGTCATTCAGTTTCCCCCCTTCTTGAGAGCTGCATTGTAGAACAGATTTTAAGGTTGTAATTGTAACTGAGCCATTAAACCTGGCTGCCCAGGTACACACACAGAAAGAGAGGCATGTGCAGACTAGCTCTAGACTCCATGGCATTTCCATATCTCTCTGCATATCCTTACAACATAGACAAAATAAGTATTCAATTAGTCACATCCATGCATGCGATACTAAAATGGCTCAGGTATTGATTAGACTTGCCTCTCTTTTCTGATAAGAAATATGAGATTAGGTGGGGGGGGGTTACTCAATTAATCCGGCATCTGTCTTCTCTACCTTTATAAACTATTCCTCATGCAAACAAGGGATCTGGCTTCAACAGAGGTATTGATTGAGGCAGACCTTTTGGGTTAGAAGCAAAGCCTCTTTAATTACTTTGGCTGACTTTTGTTTTTTACAACGTCTTGGGACCCATAGCTCCCACATTTTAGTGTTGTTATCACTTAGCTTATATTTAGAGTTTTCCTGTGCCAGAGGAATCATTGCCGACCCAGTCTGGTTTTGCCTTTTCTTGGTGCAGAAGTAAGGCAGAGAGAAAAATGCTATCCCTCTGGTTTCTCTAAGGATTTGATAACCTCTTCACTCTCCTTAGCTAGAGGTGTTTTGACCTTTAATTAAAAGGCAAATTTGTTGTCTTCCATTCAGAAGACAGCAAATAATGATCTCATTAAAATGAGGTTAGTGTTTCAGGCCTTAGAGCAATAAGAGCTGAAGTCTCATTAGTAGCTAACAATCCAGAACACAGCACATAAATAAAGCTAATATGGCAGAGCAAAAAGCCTTGGTGCATTAAATTTGAGCAGAATCAAATGTTTACAGTCAATGATGTCTGGGGCATGAAGTTTTAATGTACTTAATAAAGGAAAGCAAATTGCTTCCTATTAGCCATGAAATGTTCCCGGAGAACTAGCGCCCACCCCTCCAAAAAAAGTTTATTATGCAAATGAAGGAGATAGTTGTAATTAACAAGGACATTTTGGGAAAATATCACTCCTGCCTTAATAAATGTGACAATTATGAAGAATAAAGACAAGCCAACTCAAACCTACAAAATGTAATTACACGGATGAATCTAAAATGCTGCTGAGTGGAGGCAAGATATAAATAAATAAAGAGACTTATCCTGTGGACACTGAGGAGAGATTCATACTCCTACGAACAAAGGAGAGAAGCAATTAATATAATGAAACCAACAATTCCACAAAGAATCTGAGCAACTGAAGTGCTTCATTTGATGCCTTTGTTGACTACAAACTGCTAAACTAGGTATTCTGATGTGAGCCTTTCTGAATGCAAAGATTCCTGATTATACTTTCCTGGAGAAGCAATATTTATTTCACCAGATTTGAAAGACTCTGTTCTTTAAAAAAAATAATACAAAAAAATTCCTGAAACTACATTGCGTTTCAATGAGAGGGAAATGGCTAAACTCATGGATGGGTGGAGGAGGGGGTATAAGTCCCTAAAAACAAATATGATTTCATATTTGAAGTCTACGAGAAGCATAATTTTTATTATACTTCTCAGTCCATTCCCACTTACTTTAGGCTGGCTGCCAGCTTTGAACCTCAGCATTTTAAAACATTATGGCAGTAATAGAAGGGGGTTGTAGAGAATGGGAAACAGAAAAAGTGTATTTTCCCCTTTCTTTCCTCCTGAAATATCTCTGGGGTGTTTTGATCTTACAGCATACATCCTTCCCAACCTAATTTACCTGCTCGTGAAATATGCCTTCTCAGCTTGTTAGGCGCTTGAGTAAACCAGTTCCATCTTCCCCTACTATTGTTCTTTCTAAAAATTAACACTCATTGCAACATCTCAATATTTGCAGATTCTTGTCAGGCTCTTACGGTGGGTGGTGGCTGCTTGTTAAAACTTTTTTTTATTTTAGTTTATAAACTTGCACACTTTTACTTAGCTAGGGACTCCACTTAAGTATGTAGACATGCCTCCCTTATGGGTACATGTGCGTGTTTTGCTTCTAAACCACCCCAGCTTGCTGTTAGAAGTAATGACATCCCCAAACTTTAAATATTATAGCAGCACTGAGTATGCCTCTGGGATGTTGCTGCCATATGCTTCCTATCATACCAGTTTTAATCTGATTGTTTTCCCTGAATGCTGGCTACTGACTTCCAATACCTTTCTTTAAGAACAGATAAATAATGTATTAAGCACATATTACATCTAATTTAGAATAGATGGGGGGGGGCAAAGTGAAGGGAGAGTTTAATACTAATATTTGCTGTTCAATGTGGTTTATTTATTTTATACAGAGGGCAATGTAAGCATTCGCATCCACTAATTACATTCAGTTTTAGAATACAAATTCCGTAAACACATGCAAAAAAAAAAAAAAAAGATTAACTACATTGATTCAGTTTAAATGTATACATTTTGCTCCTCCTATGGTTCAATAGACTGACAAGCAACTAATTTAGAAACAGTGGTTAACCTATGTAAAATATAATTGAGTGGAATTCATAGAATCATAGAGCTGGAAGGGATCTGAGGATGGTCTAGTCCAACCGCCTGCAGTGCAGGAAAATGAAGTTGTCCCAAATGGGGCTCAATCCCACAACCAGTGTTTCTCAAACTTGGGTCTCTGGCTGTTCTTGGACTACAATTCCCATCATCCCTGACCACTGGGCCTGCTAGCTAAGGATGATGGGAACTGTAGTCCAAAAACAGCCAGAGCCCCAAGTTTGAGAAACACTGACCTAGAGCATTATCAGCACCATGCTCTAACCAACTGAGCTATCCAGACTAACCAACTCTAATAAATCTAGTGACTGCTTACATCTCAGAGTACCTAAAACAGAGGTTGCCAACATTTTTAGGGCACATGAAGATTTTTGAGTGAGTGCTGTGGGTGCCACTTCCCTTTGGACACTGCAGCAGAGTTGATCTGAGCCTTGAAAAGTAGATACAACTGAAAGAGAAAATGAGGAAGACCGTCATCCTTCCAACTTCCTCCTTCAGCTGTATGTACTTTTCAAGGGAAGAAAAGGTAACTGGCCCAAACCACTCCATGGCCTCATGGCAGTAAGGGTGGGGATGGTTGGTTCATAGTTTTGTGCATCTCAGGAGAAGACATCAAGGACACCATTGCATCCATAGGTGCCGTGCTGGCAACCCATGAACTATAAGATTAAAACATTAATAGCAAATTGACAACCTAAATCCAGTCCATCAGATAATTTTGAGGAAGGTCCCTTTGCACAAATGACCACTTCATTGAATAGGAGTTGGCAGGGGGAGTGTTGCAGACACAGGGAAACAAATCAGTTCATGTGCATTGGCAGAAGTGAACCCTGCTCCCTCTCTGGTGCATACAGCAAGTGCAAATGCAATTTGAAACACAGAGGGAGAAAACACAGACCTCAATTCAAACAGTGAACCAGATCCAGATGTTCTGTCGTCACCACATCACTAGGAGTTTCTGTGGTTACTGAACTTAGGCTGTGATCCTAAACACACTTACTAGGGAGTAATTCCAGTTGACTAAAGTGGGATTTACTTCTGGATAAACATGCAGGTGATTGCATCACAAATTTATAAAATCTAATGATAAATTGTAAACTGTAATGTTAGTTTTCCTTAACATAAGTCTTACACCTGTTTCTAGGTTAGATTAGAAATGGGAAGTGGAATTCACTGATATATGATCATATTTGCAAGGATTCTAAATGCTATAGCCCAAGAAACATCAGTTTTAAAAAAGAGCCTTTTTTTTCTAAATGCGTGCTATTTCTTATTTGTTTCAGGCCTTACTAGAGACTCAAACTTTACTACGCACTCAGGTTGCAAATTTTACCTTCAACCTTGGATTTTCAGGAAAGTTTTACCACACAGGTAAGAAGGAATCATTTAGTTTCAGGTTAAGCAGGTGAAATACATTGAAACAATTTTGTCTTTTGCTCAGTAGCTGGTAACAGAATACTGAAATTATATTTCATTTTTAAAAAATAACGGTGTGAGAATTTCCCTCTCTAAATCTAATTTAACATTAGTTATGATATTGGAATTTTGAATGATTCATCCTTTAAAAAATATCAGTGAACAAATTGCCCTTCCTCATCAGGAAAAATGGTTCACCAATATATATGTTTGCTGACTAAAGAACTTTGATCTTCTGGATCTGGTTTGGCATCAGCAGCCAGCATTTTGGGGTACCTACTGAGAGTCCATGCCCCAGCAATAGGGGCACTGACAAGAGTCCCCTGGAACTGCTCTCTCCCTTCTGCATCACAACTTGCTTGTTCACCTCCTCTTCCTCTGGTCCAAACAATGGTATTAAAAGGTAAAGGTACCCCTGCCCGTACGGGCCAGTCGTGTCCGACTCTAGGGTTGTGCACCCATCTCACTTAAGAGGCCGGGGGCCAGCGCTGTCCGGAGACACTTCCGGGTCACATGGCCAGCGTGACGAAGCTGCTCTGGCGAGCCAGCACCAGCGCAGCGCACGGAAACGCCGTTTACCTTCCCGCTATAAAGCGGTACCTATTTATCTACTTGCACTTAGGCGTGCTTTCGAACTGCTAGGTGGGCAGGAGCAGGGACCGAGCAACGGGAGCTCACCCCGCCGCGGGGATTCGAACTGCTGACCATACAATCAGCAAGTCCTAGGCACTGAGGTTTTACCCATAGCGCCACCCGCGTCCCTGTATTAGTGAGAGTTTAATACTAATGGTATTAGTAAGAGTTTAAAAGCAGGAGGCGCCAGTGCCCACTTCCTTGCTGGCTAGCTGCCTGGCAAGGAAGCCAGTGATAGCAATGATGATAGATGGTGAAATTGATAGTGAGGAGGTGGTCCTAGTGAGGCAGTGAAGCCCATGGAGTTTATTGCCCAAAGTTCCTCCAAAGCCACTGTTAGGAATGGCTCTTCTGAATTGGTGAGCGGATTTCTAAAACATACTAAAGTAAATGATATATAGAGTCTCTCTCTCTCTCTCTCTCTCTCTCTCTCTCTCTCTCTCTGTGTGTGTGTGTGTGTGTGTGTGTGAATATGAAAGCACTGTGGGTCATTCTCCTAAACAGATAATCTCAGCTGAAGGATTAAAAAAAGAAGTAGACATAACTGCCAGGTATTTATGCCAACGCAAGGCAAGGCAAAGCTGGTGCCATCTTTGGCTTTCTTATCCTGTCAAGCAGAATAAGAGACAGAAAGTTGCAAAACCAAGTTCTCTGTCCACTTTTGACAGGAGTCGTATTTGTGTGATGCACATTCCGCCTTCGCTTCACACGGCTACGAACTGAGGTGACCAAAATACGTCTGTCGCCTAAGTGAGGAGGCACTGTGGGATTTATTTATTTTTTAAAGTGCACTGCCCTACCCAAGGGAGAAAAGATTTGGATTAAGGGGAATTTAAATTAAATGAAAAGAGGATTACTTCACCTTTCCAGTTCTAAGTAATTAATTGATTCTGCCCACCCGCCCACTGATTCTGCAGATTAGCGTTACCTGCTTCCAGACTTCTTCTTGCATTTCCTATCTGCCCTCATTTGCTTATTTCACGCCTCTTACATGTTTAAACTTTACTTTCCCAATGTCATCCTCCTGTCTATATTTCTCCATGAAGATACAGCTTTAAGGGTAAGCAGAGTTTTAGGGCAGTAAAATGCTCAGTGTTTTCCCCTTGAGTCTGGTACTGCTTCCTTGATCCAGGCTCCAACATTTTTCTTAGAAAACTGTTAAAACGGCAGAAATAAAGATACAAAAGTATTGACCATGATCACACAAATGTGTGTATGGGCATTTATTTTATTTTTAATTTATTACATTTCTATCTGGTGTACATGGTTCTCCCTCACCCCATTTCATCCTCACAATAGCCCTGTGAGGTTACATTATGGCCATTTCTACCACATGATACAGTGATGACCATCAGCTTAGATACCTTTAAAAAGGGATTTGACCAATTAATGAAGATGGTTGCCAATGGCATCTAGTTTAATCTAAACGTATTGCCTCCAGTACCAGAAGCAGCCTATAGCTGCAATCGAAATTATTCAACCCCCATTGCAAATCAGGTTTATTATCAAAAATTTACAGACTTTCAGCTGTTTTGCAATGACCAAATCAAACAAAAGCAGTTGAAAGACCTTAACACAGTGGATGCTTCAAGTGCTTCCCCAAATTCAGCTGAAATTGCAACTTAAACTGGCTTCACCATCTCACTATTATTCAACCCCTTCATGACAAGCATCTTTAGCACATAGTAGAGAAGCCTTTTTCTGCTATGACCTGCTGCAAACGACAGTTTACTTAAAACACTGGCCTTGCAGAATGCTACACAGAAATGGTTTAGCTACATTGATGGTGTCATGTCTATACTGGCCTTACTCTATGTGCAAATAATTTTGCAGCTTCAGGCAAGTTTCTAAAAGCATACTGATGTCTATGGGGTGAATGCATATTGACAAAATCCTCTGGGAATTCAGGGTGGCCTATTTTCTGCAGTTTGGGATTATCTTGTGGATGAGCTCTCACTGCAAGATATTTTGTGTATGTGGCAGCTGAGTAAAGGTTTCGTTCTGAAGAGAACAACTTATGAGAGAGCAGGTTGACATGCCACCTGAGAGAATATATGAAAGTAGCCAGTGGCAAATAATAAAACAAAGATTATTATCCAAGCTGTGAAAGCAATATGGGCTGCCCAGGGATTTGTACTTTTGCAGGTCTCCTTGTCAAGACTTCTGGCAGGTCGTCTTGTCTAGACTCTGCAAGGACATGTAATTGCTACTGTAGTGATGTCAACTCTGGGGATCCCCAGGGACAGTTGCTGCTGCTTTTCTTATTCTTATTTAAATTTGTATACTGCCCTTCATCCTCTCACCAGCCCCAGCCAAGGTGATGATGGGAGTTGTAGTCCAGAAACATCTGGAAAATTGATTCCTATCATCCCTGACAACTAGCTGTCCCAGCTAATGGGACTTGAAGATATGAAAGCTTGAAGTTCAGTGGCGCAGCATACTAAATACATACCAAATAATTAATAAATCTCTGGGCAGAAAGAAAAGCAACTATGGAAGTCATCCAGAGCATATGTCCAGTGCCAGTTCAGCTCTCTACCTGTTCTTCATCTACCTTTCTCTAAAATACAATTTCTTCACATGCAAAGCTTGTTGACATCATCTCCAGCAAGCGGAAGGAGGTGGCTGAAGGCAGACATGTTCTCTTTTCTAAAATGTCTATCTCTCCCAGAACAGTCCCTGGTCAGTTCCTCAACTGTTGTTAAGGCCAGCTATAGAGAGCCACCAGCTAATTTACCTAACAAAGAGAAGGTACTGGACAATTTTACCAGGGCTATTAATAAGACTCCAAGACTCTTATCAGGTATGTGTCAGGCAACCTACACCAACAGAGAACCTATTCAGGGAAATCTTAGATCAAAACTCATTGAGTTGGAAGGGATTCTGAGAGGCCGTCCAGCCCAACTCCCAGTCCCATAACAATATGCAATAGAATAGGTTTTCTCCAATGGTGACTGTGCATTAGCAGAAAGCACTTATGCTTGCACAACACAGAGCACCTGTTTTTTACTGTCTCCTCTATCCACCAAAGTCTCTGTGCCCCCTAAAAATTTGTTCCTGGAGCACTATGCAATATCACAAGAAGGGAAGCTGCAGGTAAGGGGAACTGGCAAAAGAAAAAAATGCCTTGCCGTGCATGAGCGGAAGCACTTTCTGCTGGCTCAAACTAAGTGAAGAAGAGCAAAGTTCAATTTGAGCCATGCTCACAGAATCACATCACTTAATCCTGGAAGGCGCTCGCCCCCCCCCCCAAGTGCTGGGTTCTTCCCTGTAACATGATGAGCAATAAAAGACTCCCTTTAAGGATAGCTAAAGTTCCTCATTGCTGCATGAAAATAAGCAGCCCTGGAGTAATACTCAGATTAAAGGGATTCCTTCCAGGTCAAAGGGCATGATTTCCTGTGAGACCTGAGCAAGCTGTAAGAAAATGAAGATGTCTAAGACTACTGACCATCCCTTAGAAGTGTCTCAGTCATCTCATAAATGGTTGCAGAAAAGATAAATGCTTTGCAATCATCACTTGGGTTAAAGTAATATCCTTCCTACAAGAAGGAAGAGAATACAAGTTCTTCCCATCATTTATATCAGCATGAAACATTTCAAATGTGAGTGTACTTGGAGGGGTTGGTGAAGGAAGAGGTCACTTTACCAACCTCTCTAAGTACATCTACATTTGAAATGTTTCATGCCAATATAAACAATGGAAACACCTTGTATTTCCAGTGCTGTTCACTTTCCTAATGAGAAAGAGTTTGCCCCTACTGTTGCTGGTTCTGACTTATTTTCTTTTTGTTCCTCCTGTCTGTCTTGAATGCCTTTTGGGAATTGACTGATAAAATTTGTATCACATACCGACTGTTAATGCTTTCTATTTCCCACTTGACTCAAACATTATCAATATTGAATTTGTGACTATTCCAAGATTGAGATGGTATGCATGTGCCTACAACTATGTACTCCCCAGCAGTTTAAAAGGCTCACTCAAAGACCATGAAGCAACTCAAGGAATTGAGGCACGTCAGTGCCTTCCATTAAGAGACCTGCTGCGGTGCATATGCCAGGCGCCCTAGATCCAAAGCACATCCCACTTTAAAAGTTAGCATTGTTTTTTGTCACTTCAGCTTAGAGGCAGCATGTCAAAGTATTCTCCATGCAAACATACACTTTATTGACTCATTATAAATAAAACATGGAGAGGTATTCTTTAATTACCGTAAATGTGGCTTGTTTACCCAAGGAGGCTTTTAATGTAAGATGCTCAACATGTTTTATTAGCACATTGAAACTGCTATGCCTTATTGACTTCTTCCTTAATGCACAATTCACTTCTCCATCCCTAAAGTCGAGTTGACAGGGTTCCAGAAAGGAAGACAGAATTGTGAATCTGTCAGAAGGTTTGTAAATACTATCACAGTTATAAGAGCTCCACATAGCTATTGCACACTGCTTTCTGATTCTGCATGAGCATACCATCCCCAACAACAAAACATGCTCAGTCAGGGTCTTGAAGGAAGTGCTTTCCACCTCCTTTGTGCACCCCAAAGCCCTTGGGGAGGGGCAGCTGGGAGTGATGTCCATAGGGATGAGGTCAGCAGGTTGTGAGCAGGAGGTCCTGCTTTCATTGATCTTGCTTATGTACATTTGAAAATGAGTGAGTGCTCCTGTTTGAAAGCTAACAACATCCCATGCCAGCCAGCAGTGATGCATGGAGGATGGCCAACAGCTGGACTAGGTCATTGTCAAGATGTCCTGCTTGTGAACTTCTTAGAGGCATTTTGTTAGCCACTGTGGGAAGTAGGATGCTAGACTAGATTGCCCTTTGGTCTGATCCAGCCATGCACTTACATTCCCAGTTTCAGAACTGAACACGGACCTGGAGGACCACAGGCTTTTAGTACAATAAGAGAAACACATGCTGCCAGCACTACTGAACCTAGATAACAATATTTATGCCAGCATTGCAGTTTAAAAAGGAATTGCTTGGGTGATAAACCTGGGAAAGAAGCAGCTTTAATAGAGTTTAATTGTTGCTTCTGCACTGATGCATATCGCCACTACTCAAAGAAACCATCACTCTCCAAGCGTCATGCCTTATCCATGAAAAATGTGAACTTTTGAACATTTTCTCTTGGTATTCTAGCCCTTAAAAGAGAAGGGACAGTATTCATCATGGCTGACATTTATAAAAACATTTCTATCCCACCTTTCTGTTGCAGCTAAAATACCTTGAGTCGGCTTATATCATAGTTTAATCAATAAACACAACAAAAAGACAAGCAAAGATGCATGAACAGGAAGCCTAACTGACATACTAGAATAACAATGGGACAGTAGCCATAGAAAAATCCAGTATCAGCCAGCAATAACAACATCAGTAAGCATTTGTATAGTGCTTTCAGGTGTTCAAGAGCTACATAGGTATTGTTAGAATTCCGTCATGTGAAAGACAACAATCTCATGACTGGTATTACCTAGTTGTAATCCTTAAAGCAGCCCCAAAACCATAAATCAAGTTAGTGTTATTATCTCCCATATTGCAGATGGGGAGACTGATGACTTTCCTGCCACTTTTCCTCAGGAAAAGCCGCTCTTTACCACTGAATTGGACATCAAATGGGTTTTCCACGGAATGATATTTGTTCCAGTTCAGTGGTAAAGAGCGGGTTTTTGAGGGGGAAACTGCTCAAGTCTATGCCCAGAAAGCATGGGACAAGCACGGGACAAGCTTGGATCCTTGCTTTCTAGGCACAGGACAAGCAAAGTCTGGAAGAGCCCTGAGGGAGTGTAGCTTGCTGAAGGCAACCCTGTGCGTTCAAAGCAGATGGAAGATTTGAACTAGAGACTTTCTGATTCCTAGCCTCTGTGTGCCCATTGGGACTGGTGTAGCAGAAAGCAGAGGCCAGCAGTAGGCGGAACCAGAGCCAATGGCAGGCAGAGCCACCTCCTGATTGGCAGCAAAACAACAGCAGGTGGATGCTGTCTGAGAGCAGACTCCAGTTGGTGAAACAGTGCCCCATTCACCTAATGAACTGGCCTCCACTGCTGTATGCTAGGGGCGGAAATCGTCAGGGTGGAAACGAAATGGATTACATCCTAGGCTGTGCAACAAAGAAATCCCTTCATGCATTTCCACCAGCCGTAGTTATGATAATGGCAGGATGTCCCGCTGATCTAACTGGATGTTGCATTGATTATGACAGCTCAGTCTTCAGCTATGATGGTAGACTGTAACAATGCAAATCTTCAGGTTTTTGTAATCATGTCCAGTGTAAACAGCACATTGGTGCTTTTTTAAAAAATTAGCTGTTCTGAGTTCAATGCTCTTGGGATAATGATGTACTTATCGCATATGGATGTGCAACATCAGCATACTAGCACTGCATACCTATGGGCCACGGAGCCATACTGTGTTAATGTTTCCAGACACCCAGTTAATATGTGATGCTCAGTGCATGGAATCCTCCACAGGTAACCATTCTTCTTTGATGTTGCCTTTTATAAACATGATATGGAAGTTTATTAAAAATGAAGTTACATAAACTCCAGTATCAACTATCGTCAACCTGGAAAAAGCTGTTCATGTCCACACCAGAAGATAATATTATTCATTTTGTAGGAACCATTGAAGAAGATGAAGGTGATGATCTATTGTTGAGTTCTGTGGATGAGTTCTGGTGGTTTCCTCACATGTGGAGCCACATGCAACCTCATCTCTTCCACAACGAGTCATCTCTGGTAGAACAGATGATCCTCAACAAGGAATTTGCACTAGTGAGTAACCTCTAGTTTTTCAAATATCTTTAAGAGCAGATCCACATTGCTTATTTTATAGTTTTCATCCTTGAGGTAATGATAAGATCCATGATTTTAGTAGGTCTAAATCAGGGGTCCTCTAACTTTTTAGACAGGGGGCCACTTCACTGTCCCTCAGACACTGTTGGGGGCCAGACTATAGTTTGAAAAAAATATGTAGTGCACAAAAAACAGGAAAAATACAATATTTAAAAGCCACACCAAAGTTGGATAACTTTACCCTTGCTCCGTGGGGGGGGGGGGTGGCATTAGCCAGATTTAGGGGCATTACTCTCCCTCCTTCAGTTCCCTCCTTCAGTTCCCAGATATGTGAGCTGGGCATACATTTGGTAAAAAGCCTATAGCCGGTAGCTTTGCCTGCTGAAACATCTGGGAGAGGCTCCCAGTGCCAGCAGACAGAACCGTAGTAGTTTGAAAGCTGCCTACATGGTGTGAGGCAGCTTTCCACAGCTCAGCACCTGTTTTCCCAGCTGGGTGCCTCATTCTGCACAGGTGCCACCCACCTGGATTTTAAGGAGCACCCCTTCCAGAGGGTCGCAGGACAGGCTGAAGGCCAAGGTGGCAGAGAGCAGCATCTTCTCGTGCGGAAAGTCCTCCTCCTCAGCGGCGCCTGTCCTCAGTGAGGGAGAAGTACCATCGGGGGTTGAGGGCTCAACATGGACACCCATGCCCCGTGGAAGAGGTCCAGGCTGTGCAGGCTGCTGGGTGTCACCCACAGGATCTCACTGTCCTTGCCTCCCCACAGGGCAGCGTGGCCCCGCTCCGCCTTCACCAGCCACTCCCTGCCGTGTGTCCACGTAGATACCAGTGGCAGCGGCAGCTCCCCGCTCCGGTCCCAGCTCTCCCCACCACCACCACTGCTGCTCCTCAGCTCAGTCACAGCCAAGCGGATGCCAGTGCCCAGCAGCCCTTGCAGGTTCACTAGGGCCTCCAGCATCAGCAGCCCCAAGTCTGGCAGCGTCTCCCCATGCCACACCAGGATGCTGGAGCCCAAGGCGGCCGCAAGTCACGGAGCTTGCCCTGCCCCTGCTGACACCAGTCTAGCAATGGCGGCCTCCTCACGGGCCAGACCCACACATGCCTCCCCCCACCAGGCCCAGCTGCCTCAGGAAGGCCCGGCCCAGCCACAGCTCTGGCCCCAAGGCTGCCTCGGCCTCCAGCAGTGCAGCGCACAGCAGCAGCAGTTGCTCCTCAGACCCCGCCAGGTGGACAGCCAGCATCAGAGGGCCTCCCACTGTGGCCACCATCGCCACCACGCCCTACTGCCCATCGGCCAGGGCCACCAGCAGCCCCATGGCCATGGGCAGGTCCTGCAGACAGGGTCTACCAAGCTACATGGAAAGGCCCTCACAGCAGCGGGGAGAAAGCCTGGGAGGACCAGAGAGAGAGAGGCGCAGGAAGGAACGCCCCTTCTAGGGCACTTCCGGCCCAACTTTGGAAAATGCCCAATGCGAAAATAGACATGCGGATAACTAGAGATATGAGTGGGTAGCGTGGCGTCACTGGCAGGGGTGGGCTCATGGGGGCAGGGTGGGTTTACGGCCCTGACAGGCTGAATCTGGCCCATGGACCATAGTTTGAGGACCCCTGGTCTAAATCTTCTCTTTTTACACTGTTCTTATGCTGCATTTTTTTTCTACACTTTATTCACAGTAAGCAGCTTTGATCATTACCTTTTTTAAAGTTGGATATAAACAATCTAAATATTTGAAATAAATAATAATAAGCACTCGTGCCTTCCCCATAAGCATCCAGAGAATCTTGATTTGGTGGTGATGCTGAAAAAATCATGTTTACCCACCTCCAATCTACCAACACTTCATTCCAGAACAACTATTCAATGTTAACAGATGTGCTTTGACATGGAGACTCATGCCTCACTGCATTGGCTGAGGAAGGTCCATAGTTCAGTACAGTGGTACCTCAGGTTACATACGCTTCAGGTTACATACGCTTCAGGTTACAGACTCTGCTAACCCAAAAATAGTACCTCAGGTTAAGAACTTTGCTTCAGGATGAGAACAGAAATTGTGCAGCAGTGATGCAGCGGCAGCAGGAGGCCCCATTAGCTAAAGTAGTGCTTCAGGTTAAGAACAGTTTCAGGTTAAGAACAGACCTCCGGAACGAATTAAGTACTTAACCCGAGGTACCACTGTATAGCACTTGCTTTATGTAGGATGGTCCTAACTAAGTTCATGATACGGCTGGGGAAAACTCCTGTCTAAAACCTTTGAGAGTAGCTGTGAGTTAATGCAAAGGATTCTGAGCTGGATGGACCAATGGCCTGGCTTCTTATAAGGCAGTCCCTACATGATGGAACATTTAAATCTTTCTGGTCCTTCTGTTCCAAATACACAAATCCCAAGATATTGGTTTATTTTGTACCTGAGGCACCAGATAACAAACTGGTGAGGCAAAATCCCAACTAGGAAAGAGTTCCATGTCCTCCCCAAGAGCAGAATCAGAAATTGTATCTATCATTTTCAGAGTGTAGTCTTTATTCTGAAGCATTATGTAACTATTCAGCCCATCAGTAAGATTTCAGTAAAATGATAACTGTTCTTACGTTTCCCTAAATATTGAAACGGACGTCAATTTGTTAGGACGGGGGAAGCTGAATTGCATGCTTCTATAAGCCTTCTATAAATGCACCATTTCTAAGAAAAGTTGTCAAGATGTGATGTTGCTATTTATACCAAAACTACCATCCAAGCTGGATGAAGGGAAGATGTTTCTGGCACATACAGTGTAATCATAAGTGGCCCACTTGTTTGGGGTGGGTGGGTGATAAAATTCAGCATAGAAGCAAAATAATATTTACACTTACATCACTGTCAGAAGCTTTTTTGGCCTTAGTTACAGCCTCTCTTTTCTGCCAAGTGTTGCCTTCTCAATAACCTCAGCCACCGTCAAAACCAGAAGGGAGGCGAGTATTAGAATGCAATAATGGAAGGAAATGAACTGCCTACATCAATCAAAATATATTCATGCAACTCTACCTGGATTTGCAGATGCCTTTTTGAGACAACATGCTGGTATTACATACACATAAACATTTTTATAGTATTTTTCACATCAGCATAGTTCTCAGTCTCCTTACCTTAACATTGGGAAACTGGTCATGCCACAGAAAGGAAAGGCTGTAGCTTTGCTGTGCATCCCTTTTTAGCACTAGGCTACTGTTAAATTTGATCCAGCTTCAGTGCAGAGCAATGTATCCTATATGCTAATAGTAAACTTAGACATTGCTATCCACAAGAGGGATATATCAGGAGGCTCAGCGTGTGGCGCTGTGGGTTAAACCACAGAGCCTAGGAGTTGCCGATCAGAAGGTTGGCGGTTCGAATCCCCACGAAGGGGTGAGCTCCCATTGCTCGGTCCCTGCTCCTGCCAGCCTAGCAGTTTGAAAGCACATCAAAGTGCAAATAGATAAATAGGCAGGAAGGTAAACAGCCTTTCCGTGTGCTGCTCTGGTTTGCCAAAAGCGGCTTAGCGATGCTGGCCACATGACCCGGAAGCTGTACTCCCTCGGCCGGCTCCCTCGGCCAATAAAGCGAGATGAGCGACGCAACTCCAGAGTCAGCCACGACTGGACCTAATGGTCAGGGGTCCTTTTACCTTTACCTTTAAACTTAGACATTGCTATCCACAAGAGGGATATATCAGGAGGCTCAGAGGACCATCACACACACACACACACACACACATTTGGGGGCGGGATTAAAGCCCAATAAGGCCCCAAATCTCACTTCCACCCTTAGATAAGACAAGCCTTACCACATGCTCTCATTGTGGTTCTTGTCTCCCTTTCCAAAATGCACCTTAAGCTCTTTCTTTCAGCCAGGCATAATACAACGCAGCTCCATGAATATCTATCAGAGCTCCCTACCTCATCCCTATTGATTTCAGTGGATTGTGGCCAGAATATTCACAAGCCACACAATCATTAAAGCTGTAGTCCTCAGTTGCACGCAGCAGGATAAACATGTAATACTTTGAAATACTGAAAACTGGAAGGGTTGTTGATAGGTTCAAAATGAATTTTTTTAAAAAAAAAACTTTACAAAAATAAAATAATGCATTAAGCTGACACAGTAAAAAAAATAATCTCCTAGGGGAAGTCTCAGCCTGCCTGAACAATACTAGAAAAAACACATTCCAGTGCTAAAAGTAGATAAGAGCTTATGCAAATCTTTTAATTCAGCAAGGTGACAGCTTAGAAAATGCTGAGAGCCAACATATCACCTCTCTGCTTTTGACAAAACTGAAAGCAATTCAGCAGGGATTGCTTCTTCATCTAGCCTTGCTATGCCAGCAGAGGACAAAACGATTTTCTTTCTTAGACTGTTAGAAACATTGGATCTTCTATGGTAAAACAGACAGGTGTCTGTTTCAGGGCCACACATACATGGGGCTTTGGGGGCAGCTCCCTCTCTGGCCACTCCCAGACATTACAGCTGAAGGTTTTTTTGGGTTTTTTGAAGTCCCTATCTTTTTACTTGAGGCAAGTATGCAGACAGTAAAACCCAATTGGGTTTTATTATGATTTGTCAAGAACACTTCTGTTCAAGAAGCAGGTTCTTTTATAATTTTTCAACTAGTGTTCAGCACTCAATTTACCCAAGCAGGTGCTGAAGCTCAAGCTGTCCAAGGCTTCTTTTTGGATGCACTTTCTCTGGGTTACAGATCCTCCAAACTAGGCATGATATCAAATATGTGATTGACTTTAATGTGTCGGGGGTGTTGTCGTCATTGTTCTAAATCACACCCAACAAATTTAGTTGCCAATAAGTCAACAGGCATATTACTATTCTTATAGTACTGCAACGGGAGCGGGTGGTGCTATGGTCTAAACCGCTAAGCCTCTTGGGCTTGCTGATCGGAAGGTCAGTGGTTCGAATCCGCATGATGGTGTGAGCTCCCATTGCTCCAGCTTCTGCCAACCTAGCAGTTCGAAAGCACACTAGTGCAAGTAGATAAATTGGTATCGCTGTGGCGGGAAGGTAAACGGCATTTCCATGCGCTCTGGTTTCCGTCACGGTGTTCCGTTGCACCAGAAGCAGTATAGTCATGCTGACCACATGACCCAGAAAGCTGTCTGTGGACAAACTCCGGCTCCCTTGGCCTGAAAGAGAGATGAGCGCCACAACCCATAGTCGCCTTTGACTGGACTTAATCGTCCAGGAATCCTTTACCTTTACCTTATTCTTCTATTTACCATTGTCTCTGATTTGGCCTTGCTCCATAGAAAGTAACATCTCTATACATTACTAAGAAGTTACATGAATCATAGTATTGTAGAGTCCACCTTCCTTCAGTGCAGGAACCTTTTGCCCTTCTCTGAGCGTAAGAGTCTCATGATCTACCAACTGAGCTATCCCAACTGCTCCATTGTTCTCTGTCATCATCTTCATTCAGAAAGCATTTGGTAAAGCCTTTGATGCAAGGAATGTGCCTAGCAGAACTGCGAGTTTGAAAGGTGCTCATTTAAGCATTCAAACTAATGTACTGAAGTGCAAAGAGTATTGAAGTGAAACAACCAGTACCATTTTACTTTTAGTAAGAATATCCGCATGTACGGTAATAGGGAATCCCTTTACATTTTCTACAGATGCCAAGTCTAAACCCAGAAGTGTTAAGAGTAAATAATTCACTTTGCAAGGGCACATATTGCACTTCTAGAACTTGTGAAAACAGGAGGTGACTAATGTTGGCATTTTGACAGAAGCAATGAAATGTACAGTATCAGAATTTACTGATGCTTGAATGGATCACTCAACCTTATGTAAACATTCCAATATTTTATAGTGATCAAGCATCAAAGATCCCTTTTTCACTTTACATTTTCAGTATGGAATATAGCCTTGTTTTTGTTTTGTTTTTTCAGAAAAAGGTCACCGATTTATTACATATTAAATTTAATCTCCAGCAACTAAGAAAAGAAGGATATTAAATTTCCTTTCAATAACATGTTAGCTTCTGTCCACTTTCTTTGATTTTATCCTTCTTACTTATCAATCTAATATAGACATAGAGCTGTTTTGTTTGTTCAGTCAGTTTTGGGGAACATTTCCCTACCCTTGTAAATTTCCTCCAGTGTGTCTTAACACTGAAAAAACCTAACAGCTACTTTAGTTGACATTTTCAAGGGTGATAATAATTAACACCTTTGCTGCTTGGCAAGGGTCCTACTGATTTTTTGTCTTATGCATTTTTATTGGCATTTCAAATGAAGAAAGGAACAGTCCAGTAAATCATGTTGTCTGCTTGGCCAAATAACAGGGTGCAACAATTATTTGATCATAGGATATGGTTATACACGTTGTTTTTTAAACACAGAACAGTAATTCTGGAACACTAAAGTCAACTGGATGCCAGTTATAGCATGGGGTTCTCAGTTGGGCAAGGCAGTTAAGCCTTAAGCCCCATGCAGATGCAATTTGATAAATGAATTCTAAAGAAGCAGGTTGGACTCGGACATGATGCACCTGCCTCTGGCAAAATAGCTTGCCTTAAATTAGACATGACAATCTTGCTGCCTCGGGGCAAGCCCCGAAACAAGGTGCAGGTTATCAAACCCCCGGTAGGTGCTGATGAAGCTATTCCCCAAGGCTATGCCTAGAAGGCTGGACCCTTTTTCACATCAGAACCCTGGGGGTTTAAAAAATTATTTTAACAAGGGGGAGTGAGTCAGCAGTGAAGTTGTGAGCTCAAGAGCAGGAGCCCAGGATAAGGATCAAGAAAAGGTGAAGGAGGAAGAAAGTCATAGAAGAAAAATCCTCTACAGCGCATTGAGCTAGTTCTTGAAAGGAGCAAGAGACCAAGCTTTCAAGTTACACCAAATTCTTCCCTCAGGTTTTCAGAACAATTGCATTGTGAGATTTATGGTTGCATAGGTCACTTTGATACCGTACATTTAACATGCTCTTATAGCAATTTTCAGTCATGTTTTTACCCTAAATAATGATGCACCAGGTGTGCAGGTTGGGCTTCAATTACCCAAAACTGTCTTAGAAAAGAGAAAGACTTTTCTCCCGGTCCTTGGCCAGGGAGCAAATAACCTGCTGGCTTTCATGCCCAGAAGGGTGAAGAATGCTTCTCTCTCATGCCATCATTGATCCCCCTGCCCTCACTTAGTTGGTTAGCTAATCAGGAGATCCTCTAAACAGTTATTTTTCTTTTCTTTTCTTTATAAATCATGTTTATTAGTGTTCCAATAAGAACATCCAATTAAAAAATCCATCAAATCAGCCCAGATTGGAAGATTGGAATGAAGTCCGGAAAATCTGCACAGGCAAATTGACAGTTAAATATATATATATATATATACAAATAAAACTGTACCCGATGGATATGATCTCTTACATGATTGAGAATTGCACAGCCAGGGATGGGGAACTTTAAAGCATTAAGATTGGAATGTGGAAAATATGAGAACAACAAGAAGGCAGAAATGAAAATATTGGAGATATACTTCAGAGGTCCAGAGTATGGGAAGCCTGAAAAATTAATAATTAATAATTTGGATTGTAATTTGGCTGGTTTTTTATTTTATTTTATTATTTTTAATTGGATTATGATAAAAAGTTACTTTTTCAATAAATATAGCCTTCTTTACCACCTGAGTCTTTTATCTGGGTGCGGGGGCAAGCTGTAGATATTGTGCTAGCAAAACTGGAGAGTGACTTGCAAGGCACCATTGGTGAGTCATTGGATGTGACATTTGGTGCTGCTTCCAGGCTAGAGGGGCTTACAACAAAGTCGGTCAAGCAGCTGTGGATCCCCTGGTTGACCCTTCTGCCTCTGCTCAGTCCTCCTGCTATAGAACCTTCCTTATATGTGAAAAACACACCAACTAGCAAATGATTGGAAAATGGAAGTCAAAAATAAGTAGGGTAAGAGACAGGTGATATTTCACCCCAAAGTGGTGCAGTTTGGAATAAATGCTTACACATCGTTGACCACTGCTTCCTCTAATGATAAACTTGTTGATATTTTATAGTATTGTCCTACAAGGAGTAGTGTTCTTTGTTTTGCGCCCCCAGGAACATGGTATTCCAACTGACATGGGCTATGCAGTGGCTCCACACCATTCTGGCGTCTACCCTGTTCATATTCAGCTTTATGAAGCCTGGAAGAAAGTCTGGGGTATTAAAGTCACCAGCACTGAAGAGTACCCTCATCTGAAACCTGCACGGTACAGGCGGGGCTTCATCCACAATGGCATCATGGTACATTGCATTTCCATTACTTCATAATCGTATCTTGGCAAAAATGGCTAAAGCAATGCTATTATTCACATTGCTTGGAGTTTTAAAAGTGGTCTTTAAAAACCATCAGTGACAGAGAACTTTAAGAAACTGCCACACTTGAATTGTACATTTTGCAATCCCAGCTTGTGGTTCAGTTCCCTTCCATGCTTTCACTAGAAACTGGGAGGGCACTTGAAAAGAATATCCAAACTACAAATTTCTTTAATTAATAAGTGCAAAAAAATAATAATAATCCTTCAGTTTGCATGAATCACTTTACAGAGGTTTGACTATAGGCAAAATTACTGATTTATTTTGCATAAGATTTTAAATGCCTCTGGATCATGCTTTGGAAAGTAAGTGAGCATTCATACAGGGAGCATGATTATACTTCAGAGCTATTCCTCTGGCTGCCGTTCTGTATAGGATAACAACATACTTTATCCATGTTGTCAACAAACTCAGATGGGCTGCATATTTCTCCTGCCAGTGTGCTGTGACAGAGTTCAAGCAACAGTCACCATTGCATAAAAGTGAAGCAATTCCCAGCCAAGGTACAGAGAGGACAGCTGTTTATATTTTCCACTGAATGTCATGGCATGAGGTCAAAGCTGTTGGTCCTAGGTCATGTTTACCAAGATTAACTTGGCCCATCACTGAGGAAAAAAGGCTCTGGCTAGCTGGCAGCTGTACTAACCAAACTAGCAAGAAGAACAGATTGGAGAGGGGGGGGGGACCACAGATTAACATTATCTCCAAATGAAACATCAAGAAAATTTTAGGCAGATGGAAATCAGAAAAACTTATTACATGCCATCAGTACTATACCAGTAGGAAATATGGCTCAATATGTTGAATTAAGTGTAGTTTTTCCCCCCCTGGATCTCACTATGAAACAGGTAATGTGATTACCAACATGCATTTTGAGCCCTTTATTGGTGTCTGAAATGGAGAAAGTTGGAGCCACACAAACAAACACACTATTGCAGTTCCCAGAATGCTTCTGTGGTTGAAAGTTTTGACTTAAAGAAGTGGTTTCAAACCTTTCTTCAGAAGTAAAGAGGATTACCTTTTCATGAAAAACCATTTATATCTACACTATCTGCACTGTTTGGGGAAGCAGTTATGGCCAGAGGTTTATTTGTGTTGAAAAAGAACTACATACATTGGAAGATGGAAATACAAATAGCTACTTGTGAGGATGTTCAGGGCATCTACGTACTCTATGGTGTCACTAACACCATGTTTTACTAGAGACCAGGGTGATTCAGACCATGCTGTAATGTACGTACTCTGAATATCAACAAGGGGATGATGACAATATGTGGTAGTGATCACCGGCTTAGATGGCTTTGAAAGGGGATTTGGGCAAATGCATGGTTACTAACCATGTTAACTTTATGGAGACACCAAGATCAGAAGCAATATGCCACTGAATCCCAGCTGCTTAGGACCAACAATGGAAGAAGGTTATTGCCTTCATCTCCATAGGCATCTGACTTGACAATGTAGGAAAACAGAATGGACTAAATGGACCATTGGTCTAATCCAGCTGGGCTCTACTTACTTACTTACTTACTTACTTACTTACTTACTTACTTGCTTACTTACTTACTTACTTACTTACTTACTTACTTACTTGTTTCATAATATTTATATGCCACTTGATGGTTAAGAAAAACAACCCCCAAAGCCTTCTTTCCACACAAGCCCTGTACAGGTGTTAGTTGTATGAAGAGAAGAAGCATAACGAAAGGGGTTGCAAGTTCCACACAACTACTCACCACATTTGCCCCTTTGTGTAAGTAACAAAGAGAGTTCTAGGGTTTATTTGCTTGTTTAATATACATATATGTGTTGTAGCAGGTTCTATATTAGGTGTTTCTACCTGCACAAGAGACAAAGTGGAAGATATCCTCTAAGACTGCACTCAGTAGCTGCAGTTTATGTAAGATTTTATAGTAAAAATAATTAACATGAAAAATGATATACGGTGTCTGTTTAGTCCCTGGCACCATTTTAGTTGATGAAAAGCTTTTGCATCTATTAAACTAACTGATTTAGTCAAATAAATATTAGATCCCATGAAATTTTGTGTTTAAAGATTAGGCCTAGGATTGAAGTGAATTAATTAGGGAGGGTTTTTAATGCAATTAGTACCTCCTTCCCCTCAGCTGGATCTGGCCTTTTCTTAGATCAGAAAAAATAAATCTATGACGTAATAGCAGACCTTCAATTATCAGGGGATCTAGGACATGGAGGAAACACACACACACACATATAGATCTTTTTTGTCTTTATTTTCAGGTGCTCCCTCGACAGACGTGTGGACTTTTCACCCACACAATTTTCTACAAAGAATATCCTGGAGGGCCTCAAGAACTAGACAAAAGTATACGAGGAGGTGAACTGTTTCTTACCATCCTTCTCAACCCCGTATGTACTTCCTTTTGTTGTTATACAATTATAGTATAACTGAGGTGGTGGTGGTGGTTTTCATTCCAAAGCACAAATAAAATCAGTTTGGTCTGAGACTTATATGAGCTGCATCCAGTACAATCACTGTGTCATATTATATTTTTGAATGGTGCTATATATAAAAGATCTCAATATATTATTGTGATTATGATATCGTAGTATTTAAATGCCACTTATTCAAAACACTCCACATGCAACATTTTGTCGTAATGGTCTAATTCAATTTCAATATTATGACCCCCTTTTTACAGATACAAAGTGGGGTGGAAGAACTGAGCTAAGTCTGGCTTCCCTAATATCCTTTAGTGAGTTCACAGCAGGGCATTCAAACCAAGGAATTCATGGTTTGTCTTAGGGTGTGTCTACTTAGAAGTTTTGAATTCACTAGTTTTGACTTCCCAGTTTGTATGTATAGGATTGCAGCCTTAGCTTCTATGCTACACTAATATTTCATTTCGATATGTGCCTAGTCCTGGATTTATTTCACTTAAACTCCTCCCATTAACACAGCAGAGCCATTACAATATATTCTGCAACATTGTGTCTCCATTTCCAGTGATAGTATGTCCATAAAAAAATCTAAATTTGAGTATGTGTTTTCCTGCCCTGCAGAAGTGCCCACTCTTTCTTCCTAGGCTGAATAAAGTCCAGGTATTTAGAATTTTGTATTGTAGGAAATGCACCCAAGCAGAAAGGTTAACAGGAACTAAAAGACTGGGAGAGACCTCAACATAATGGAAGTATGTTGCAGGAACCACCCACATAAAGTAACAGAATAAATCTGTATATTCCTCCATTGTGGGTAGCAAAGCAAAACATAAACCAGTGTTTCCCAACAGGGGAGCCCAGGATATTCCAAGGGGGGCACAGGTGAAAATTGTGTAAATAGAGGGCTTTCCTGTTTCAGCAATATTTCATTCTGTCCCTATCATTTTATACAGTTGTATTTTGTACAAATTATAAAAATTATAAATAAAATAATGTTCTATTCTACAAACAAAATATTTAAATAGCTACCTTCCTACAGGTAGGATGGGGGAGGGTACATGATATAGCCAGGATTTTTGTTACGGAGCAGGCTTTTGTTGGGGGGGGCAGAAACTCAAATATGTATTGATTTGTATTGATTTTTACTTATGGGCGTCTGCTGCCCTCCTGGGCTACATCCATGGGGGGCATAGGAAGGAAACAAGGTCGAAAGGGGACCACAGCTGGAAAAAGGTTGGTTTCAGGTTAACATATTATATAGGAGAATAGCATTCCTGCCATGAGCAGGGATGAATTTGTTCCACCGCCACCCCTTACCTGAAGGAGACTCTGAAAGGAATTTCTGCAAAGGGAAGGGGTAAGGTCACCTGAGGCAAGGTGACCAATCACAGGAAAGCGAACCTGGCCAATTTAGGGCTGCTTTGATTCCTCTCATCCTCTCTTTTACTTATGCTCAGAGGTAGGTTGAGCAATGATAGATAGAAAACAGCAAGAGCTATAGGCACCATCAAGCCAATAATTTCCCCCGATTTCCCCCTCAGCAGCTACCCTCACATTAATATATTATTCACACAGCTTCTCTCACAAGGAGCACAATA
Organism: Podarcis raffonei; assembly: GCF_027172205.1. Classification (NCBI taxonomy): domain Eukaryota; kingdom Metazoa; phylum Chordata; class Lepidosauria; order Squamata; family Lacertidae; genus Podarcis; species Podarcis raffonei. The sequence goes on from NC_070610.1 coordinate 54,265,145, forward strand.
AGTTAATAAAGGCTCACTTCAGAATAGCCTTGAGATAAGTGCCAATTAAGAGATAATTAACTTGAGTTAAAAGGTTCCATGATTGTCCCACCAACGATTTACCAAACAAGCTTAATATGAATAGCTGAAAGCTTGTTTGTTTGTTTACAAATTCCTTCAAAATCCCACTAAAAATAAAGCCGTCCTTGGCAACATGTCACCATGTGCAAAATGCCACTCCCTTTATATACTTCCCGGTACAGAATTTTTCCAAACTTTATAATACAGCACTTTAAAAAAAAAAATGCGGACGAGATGGTTGGACAGTGTTCTCAAAGCTACCAGCATGAGTTTGACCAAACTGCAAGAGGCAGTGGAAGATAGGAGTGCCTGGCGTGCTCTGGTCCATGGGGTCACGAAGAGTTGGACACGACTAAACGACTAAACAACAACAATGATCTCCATGACTTCTTCTTTATTCAGTTTTTATTTTCTAACCCATGTACACTTTTGATTGCCTCGGGTGGTTCTTCTGGATGAGCCCCTTTCAAACTGGTAAGGCACACCATTAGCTGGAACAAAAGGCTTAAAGCAGATGGACCTTTAATTAACTCTTTAAGCAATGAACATTGGCAATACATTACCACCAACAACCTTCTAACAGCTCTTACAGTATACAATTTGAGGGCTTTATTGGGGTGGTTGTAGACAACCCTCTATTTGAAAAGCTGCACAGTTCAAGTTGGGTTTAAAGATAAAAGAGCCACAGGAAGGGAGATCAGGGATCTTGAAGTTGCCCATCAACAGTTATCACCTGGACCACACTGAGGAAGCACACAGGTCCAGGTGATAATTGTTGTCATGCATTTTCTATTTTTTGGTGATCCATAGGCAGCTACCCTAAGCTTTACTCCCTGACCCCATGATCTAAAGGCCTTTTTCTGCAGTTGGTTCTCTGTAGGAGATAGATTACTTCATGCTGGTCACAAGCTTGCCTCTTCTTTCAATCTTCACTATTTTTGCAAGCTGTATGTTCTTCTGCATGACATAAATATCGTATGTTTCTTAATTTTCATTGCTTAGTTGCTTTGTTCTTTGAAAGTACAGTCAACTTACTCTGAAAGTATATGAATATGGTAACCACACCTCCATGTTTATATGTTATCACAGTCACTCATTCCTTTGTACTTAGAATGTATCATGTTATTTTATGATAACTGACTTATAATGAAATGCCCTATTTATCAAAAATATAGGGCATTGAGCAATAGTGATATTATAATTCTTGTTTGCCAGTTTATCAATTTTATCGTCTGATCCTGAGGCTTGTCAATGAACTTGCTATTTCTTCACTCCATTTACATGCCTTCTTAACATACCATCATTTATCAGTCAAGCTGAGTCAGTAATTCACTTTCACCATCCACCAGATCTTTGGATTTTCAAGGTTCCATTCATCCCAGCACAGTTAGGACCTGATATTTGTGATACCTTAAAATAATGTGCTGATATCCAAATCCCACTTGCACAAATGGGACTTACACTTTCTCTCCCTGTGCACCCCCAAAATCTTGGGAAGTCTTGGGAAAACTCTTGAATAGACTGGGAGGGTGTGGAGCTGCAATGGGGGGGACAGAAAGGGTTACTCCATTGTGTCCATTGGCATCAGATCTCACCCATACTAGCCCCATTAAATGTCCCACTAATTTAAGACCTCCAGCAAGAGTTGCCCATGCGTATATGTTACTTGATTTAAAGGTTATGAATAAACTGAGCTCTTGGTGAGTATTTTTTCTAGGCCCAGACTTTTTAAACTTCTTGTGCTAGCTGTTTCTGTTCTTCACACAGTTACATAAGTAGATGTATTTCTGTCCTGTTCTTTTTCTGGACTGTTTCCGGTGCACTTAGGGAGTTGGTCTTATGTCCCACAAAATAACCCAATTTCCAGTTGTCCAGAATAATTTTATTTTAAAGTGCAAGAAATTCTATTGGGATAGACAAAATTTTAGCTTAAAAAAAGTAGGTCATCGTTTAAGTATGTGTTGTGGAGTCTAGCTTTAGACACCTATATATTAAAATGATGGTGTCTGGACTTCAGGAATAAAGCATGGTTTGACTTCAAAGAGATTTAGAGTAGATTCAGATATTCGGAGCACTTTTATTGAATATATGTTAAGTATAAGAGTACCTATACCTCAGTGTAAAGAGAACTGCTCTTTCTGAACTCTGCTTTTATTATTTAGAAGACATTTCTGTCTCCAAACTTGCTTATCACTGTCTCTACACTATGATTAGAAAATGTTCATTCCTTGACCAAGCCTTTGCTTCACTCTAATCCTTTCCAATGTACCTTCACTTCCTGCTTAAGCTTCTTATGATTTCCCCTGAACTACAGCTTGCTGAAGTTTCTGAAGTTCTGAATTCTGAAACTAGATTTCTGGCTTATTTGATGTAATAGCACGCTGAAGCCCTTGATTGATTCACCATTTCAAGCATGCCATCACAAAAATTTTCAAACAGCTTGCTCTTAAAATGGCAAGTTTCTTTTTCTTTTTGCTAATACCCTGCATTTCCTCCAAGGAGCTTACAACAAGTTTCTCATCTAGGCACTGGCCAAGGTGCTGAAGCTTGCATCCTATGCTTTCAGACCATCTCTGCAGTCTCACCATGTTTCTCCTTGAGTAAGCTTTCACAAAGGGGAAGAGAGACTGTGGCCCACTTGACTCCCCAAAAGAAATTGCTGGCATTGAGAGAAACTTTGCAGAGCAGTGTTCACAGCAGCACGCCGTAATATATCTTGAGTAAATTTACCCAAGAGGAGGCCTTGAAGAAGTCAAAGCATTTTAACTTGAAATCTAGTAGACAATGATCCCTGTGATGCCTGTTTTCTTAACTGTTCTGTCCTGTTGATTGGAACGTTCATGTTCTGCATGAAATGTCATACTTCTCCACGAAATGATCTCTAGCCCATCTGCCCCGTTCTTTAGGGGTCTTTTTATGGTCTTCAGTTTGAAAAGACTAGTCATTAACATTGCACTGTTCCAAATAACAGTCTTTGTGTGAACAAGGAACTTTTTATGACATTATTTTTGACGCCATCCTTTAAAACAGGGAATGATTTGGTATCTTATGAATGTTGCGGGACTCCCATGAGGCATAGCCAGCAAAGGGCCAGAGCTTATGGTGGTTGTGGTCTACCCAAAAAAAAGTGGAGGTTACCATGTTGACTACAGCTGCTTTCGAGACACTTTGATATTTTATTATGTTTTTATATGTGCTGGAAGCAGCCCAGAGTGGCTGGGAAAACCCTGCCAGATAGGTGGGGTGTAAATAACCTCTAACCCTGTAGAGCAGATTTAGGAGGCACATGGGGGCATGCAGTGAGAGGAGAAGGGGAGGGAAGTTCTTTGTGCAGCCAAGAGTGCTTGCACTAACTCTAGTGGCTAAAGAGTTAGATACTGCCCTAAGATTTTAACAAATGCTAAAATACAATTAAGGTTGGAGCTTTTTGTACATCAGGCAAAGGAATCCCAAAGGGTGGGTTATTGCAATATCATGAATAAGCAACAGGACAACCAGGAGGGCATGATCTGTAAAACCTAACCTCAATTTGCAGGTAGATTTGAGCTATTAATTGAGGTATGTTGGAATCATTAATGCTGGGTAACTGGCAAAATGAATTCTTAGCAACACATCCCTGCACTGCACATCTCTCTCCTAAAACCAGGGTGTATTTTCCCTGAGAGCCCTCACCGACTCATCAACATAACCTCCTGCCATTATTGTATTTTCTAACTGCATACACTCTGCGAGGGAAATAGAAAATAAATTCAGCTGAGTGGGTTAGACAGCCAAAGCAGCCAAGGAAATTAGATTTAATATCCTGATTAGGACAAAATAGCTGAGTATTTGGCTGCAGGTTTATAATTTAAGATTGAATTGCAGTGTCAGCAGCATTTACCATTCATTTGGAGAGGGATGTATATGCTAGTATATCTCCCCAGCAGTCTAGAAGGCATTCAGCTTGGAGGACAGTAGTATGGTCATTGTATCATTAACATTTCACTGAGAGAGATATTGAATAATGCTATAGTTATCCAGAGGAATAACAATAGGTAATGTATTCAATAAATAATAGTGCATTAAGGGGGGGAGCATGGAAATCTACAGTTGCATGCACAGATGATAGCATGCATTATTCCTGAAGGACAGCATTTATGTAGATAATTTAACTGACTGAATTACACTTGGCATGAATAGAGACCCACAGAGCAATATATCATGAGACATTGTCAAAGCTAAATTCCATTATCTGTCACTGGAGGATAGCATGTTCCGCAGTTACGAAAGTATTGATCCAATAGATTTCTTTACAAAGCGCACGCAAATGCAACAGGTCACTGGGCAATTATCTTTAGGCTAAGACGCTGACTGAGCTTGGGACGGCACCCAGTGGAGTTTTAAAAGTTGTGGTTCTGTTCAATGAACAGGCATACCTTTTGCATTCGCTCTGCGGCATGCGCTGGAAAATTACTGGGTTGGATGATTTAGAATACAGGTTTTCAAAGCCTCAAGTAATGCCTTGATTTATAGTTGTGTCTTAAGACAATTTTGAAGAATCAGCAGTGCAAAGTATAAAGGGGGACCAAGTGAATTATCTAGACTTCCAAAACTGCTATTACAACCAGTTAAACTCTGCATGACATCTCCCAAATGGAGTGTAAATAAAAATGCTGCCTACGTGAAAATAACTCTTGGTTTCAAATTCCTTCTCCATTATCTAATAGAAATTTTGTATTTCACTGAATTTCCCAGGTCTGTTCTCTCTGTTGCCCCCAGTTTGGTTAAGCCTTTGGCAGTTTAGCCCATTTAGGCCAACTCTGATTCGTAAGTCTGTACAAGTAGCAGTTCTGGCTCTAAAAATGGTAAATACAAAATGGCGTCTGTTTACCATATGGTATTTTGCTACTGTATGTGTATAAACAGTTGGTCAACTGGCTGAAATGCTTCTCTAACCCAGTCCGGTTGTTTTAATATTATATCTTGTGCAAATTCAAAATTATGTTTCTCAACAGTGGCTTTGAGATGGCTGAGCAATTTTTATGCTGAACCAGAATTTTTAAAACCTTATTATGCAGTATAATAACAAGAAAATTGCTAATATTTGTATAACCATCACTTTTTGAAATACCAGATAAGTACCAGAGTTTTATGTATATCTGATGACTGCATAATATTCACAGACAAATACAGCAATGTTGTTCAAGTTCCTGGCACTGATCTTCTACATGTGTATCTATGGAATCGAATGCCTTGGATGTTTGTGGGTTTTTTTAAAAAAAAAACCAGTAGCTTCAGGCTGTTTGCATTAAGGCCTTATCAAAATGCAGAACAGCAGCAAACTGCAAGGTTTAATCAGATTATTATGATAGATATTATTTTCCTAACAACAAGCAATTATATCATTATTATGACACATGAAACATTTCTGTCACCCAAATACTGCACCAGATGGAATTTTGCATCTAACACATATTTAAGAAGAGGAGACTTAACAGCAAGTAAGAACCTTAACAAAATCTGTACACCATGTATAAATAAATGTATTGGGGGGGGGAGAGAACAGCTAGCATATTTACCTAAATGTAACATTAAATCTATAGCCTTATAGGTGATCCTCAAAGCTCAATTGGTTTAAAACTTGTTGGTTAAACCCTGGTTGCTGACCTACATGTAGTGTCTCCCTTCCAGAAGACAAAACCAAGTCAATAACAGGTGCAAACAAACCAGACAGGACAACATTCTGGGATTTAAAATTGGCCACACTGCCCCCGAATATTGACACAAATGACTGGAACAGACATTTTGCAATGTCCATCATATTGGCATCTGTCCCATCAGTTCTCTCAAAACTTTAGCAAAGTTACATTTCAGCAATCTTATCTAACAAAGGCCACTTGGCCACACATCATTTTGCCCAGGGCTGCTTACAAAGAAACATTTCTGTTTCCCTTTCCTCACTAACCCTGGAAACTATTTCAGTTTCAATGTTGACACTTTCCTTCCAGTGCTTTTCCCCCTAGAAAAATAGGTTCCAGTACTTACCATGTTAGGGACGCGGGTGGTGCTGTGGGTTAAACCACAGAGCCTAGGACTTGCCAATCAGAAGGTCAGTGGTTCAAATCGCCACAACGGGATGAGCTCCCATTGCTCAGTTCCCTGCTCCTGCCAACCTAGCAGTTCGAAAGCACATCAAAGTGCAAGTAGATAAATAGGTACTGCTCCAGCGGGAAGGTATATGGTGTTTCCGTGCACTGCTCTGGTTCACCAGAAGCAGCTTAGTTATGCTGGCCACATGACCCAGAAGTTGTATGCTGGCTCCCTCGGCCAATAAAATGAGATGAGCGCCGCAACCCCAGAGTCGGTCATGACTGGATCTAATGGTCAGGGGTCCCTTTACCTTTACTCACCATGTTACAACTTGTTACAGTAAGTGCTACACTTTTTTTAAAATTTCTTTTTATTAAGTTTCATGTAAGTGCTACACTTTTTAACAACAAAAAAGAGGTGCCGGTACCAAGTACCCTTGAGTATCCTCTGAAAAAAAGCACTGTTTCCCTCTCCCTTGTCTTAACAGTACATGAAGATATTCTGGCAACAATTCAATCAAGGGTGCCATCAGGCAGCATGACTTGGGGGCTGACGTGCCAGATATTACTCAGGAGGAGGGACCTGACAAGTAGGAAGTTTGGCTTTCTGTATTTTGAATTTAGTGAACTGCTGCACATTATTTTCTAAAGTGTTGGATCTCTAGAAGACCATTAAGTCCTGACGAAGCCTAAAACTACCCAACTGGAGCACTGAATCCAGCTGTTTCAGGAGGAAGGATGTCTACATGTACTATAAACTTTTAGTACAATATGCAAAGTTGTCATTTTTTCTAAGACTTTATCTGTGAGGCTACAAGAACAGTATGTTAAGGAAAAAATTGTTAAGAATGACACGAACACAGATGTGATAGTGTCAATTGCTGCAGCTTTAGAGACACATCAGAGGTGATGATCATATCCATTTTCATGTATTAATTATCCCAATGTTTTCTGTGTATTCCACTTCCCATGTATTCTGTCATCTGTCCTCCTTAGTATTTTAATTTCCTGCCATTTTCGTTTCAGCCGTAAAATCACTTGCATCTCTTTCCCCTTCCTTTATATCCCCCTTATCTGTTCTCTTGCAAGCTTGAACGTTATTGTGGTTTATAGCTTTTGGAGCAGGAAGATCAATTTTCACCACCCAGTGCAATTTCAGGGCTACTCACGACATCAGAAACATCCCAGTTGGAATAAAGTACTGCTTTAGTATGCATTGGAATATACAACTTTTGTAACAATAACCACACAAGAATTTATTCCCATGTTGTTTTGAATATTTAACTTTGGTATCATTCAGGATTAGCCAGTCTCGGAGACTTAACAACCCTTTATTATTTGCCCATTCTCAGTACGACAATACAACAGTTGCATGACCTTGAAAGGCAGAGCAAAAAAACCTAGATGGATATAATTAACATTCTCTTTGAAGACGGCATTAAAAAGTCAAAATATTCATTTTGTGAATAAACATTTACTTTGTAAATATATCCAGTCGGGATTATGGGACTAATGATGATGTTTGATAATAATATTTGTTGGTAATAGAATTCAATTTGCAACTTCTGTCTTTTTCATTTATCATGAAGTAATTCTATATATACATAGATATATAGATATATATATGGATGTAGCTGTCTGAAACATCTGGAGGGCACCAGGTTGAGGAAGGCTGATGCATGCCCATTCATAAAATTGTGAATGTACCAGTCCTCTATTTGCAAGGGGAGTTAATTCTGCCTCACTGCGCTGAACGCATAAGGGATGCGGGTGGCGCTGTGGGTTAAACCACAGAGCCTAGGACTTGCCGATCAGAAGGTCGGCAGTTCGAATCCCCGTGATGGGGTGAGCTCCCATTGCTCAGTCCCTGCTCCTGCCAATCTAGCAGTTCAAAAGCACGTAAAAGTGCAAATAGATAAATAGGTATCACTCCAGCGGGAAGGTAAACAGTGTTTCCGTGTGCTGCTCTGGTTCGCCAGAAGCAGCATAGTTATGCTGGCCTCATGACCCGGAAGCTGTACGCCGTCTCCCTCGGCCAGTAAAGCGAGATGAGCGCCGCAACCCCAGAGTCAGTCATGACTTGACCTAATGGTCAGGGGTCCCTTTACCTTTTCCTTTATGTGCTGAACTGCTGATTGACCCTGCTGGCATTATGTGTCCTGGATATAAGCCATCTATATTGAAAACAATGTATTTAGGATTGAGATGTCAGGCTTGACATCTTCTATGCCGTTATGAGCAAGTCGATTCCTCATTTCCCTCCCCCTCAAAAAATATTTGCTCAACTTTTAAAAACAATTCCCCAAAATGATTTTCTATGTTGGTAATTCATTACAATAAAGATTCAAATATAATAAAATAGAACCATTTCGATGACAACTAAACTAGAGCCTATAAATCATCCTTTTTATGCACTAGATATTTACTTGACATAATAACTGTTAGCAGGCAAACTACTTAATTCAGTCATGCTGACAGTTAAGACATTTACTTCAGGATTTTTTTTCTAGTGTTTAAGTGTTGTAATTTTACCAGCTATTAAAACTAACAAAATTCAGAGTTTGATTCAAAACCATTCCAAAAAAAATACAAAAGCCTTTTTCTATAAAAATTAAAAGGAAGTTGCCAAGAAGTTTGCCCCAAATATTCCAAGTTTCGTGCATCAAAGATGAAAGAAAAAGAGCAACCCTTGGTCTTAATAGGAATTATGCATGGGCCACTTGACACAGAATTGCAGACTAATAGTTCCACAGAGACTATACAAGGACAATTTTGATATATATATATTTTCGGTACACCAAATGAATTGCCCTGCACTCCTTGACCGGTACTCTTCATTCAGTCAAGCAAAGAAGTGTTCTGGCATATTTAAAGCACCCCCTGAGATGGGGCTATATATCACATGTGCTCAGTGTCCACAAGGTCTCACACTATCTGTTTTCCAGTTCATCTCCTTTACTCCCTTGCTCCACAGACTATAAAGAACTGGCCCATAAATGTTTAACAGAGAAGATAAGCTAATAAATACACCTCTAAATATTATCTCCTTTGCAACTAAGACAGGAGGGTTATTTGTCTAAAATAATCCTTTAAGCCCATCAAGGCTAGCTTCTTAATAAGCCAGAAAAATTAATCAGAGGAAGTATTTTATACCGTATAGCTGCCAAAAAGCTAAGTGACTCCATTCCTTTTTAGAAACACACACACACACATGCGCGCGCACACACACACACACACACACACACATTTCACATACATACACAATATTTGCAGCCTGCCGTTATTATGATCAATCTGTGGCTAATTTTAAATTTTGTGTACACTTAATCTAAACCCATGTAAGATATATGCAAAACTGCACAAATTTACTCATGTAGCATTTAATCCAACTATTTTCCTTTTACTCTTTTACTATTTTACTCTTCCTGCCTCTCCCCTCCAGTACAATATTATGCATGCCTACTCAGATGTCCTAGGCTGCTTTTACATGGCAGTTTATAATGCTTCTATTAATATTGTACATATGGAAGCAATAGGATGAATAAAAACTGACTCTTCTTGAAATACAAATTGTCCAGTCCAGAAATATGGTTCCAAAGTTTACTAAAAAAACTGGTCTGGAAACAGACACTCTAAACCAGGCATCCCCAAACTCGGCCCTCCAGATGTTTTGAGACTACAATTCCCATCATCCCTGTCCGCTGGTCCTATTAGCTAGGGATGATGGGAGTTGTAGTCCCAAAACATCTGGAGGGCCAAGTTTAGGGATGCCTGCTCTAAACAACAATTTTACATACAAATATTTGCATAATATCATGTGTCTGTCCAAGTACTGGTACAGCCTTTTAAAAAGGTGAAATTACTTTGTCCAAAGCTGAAAACAGCTTCAGAGACCAACTCACACAAAATGGAAATTTGCAACTGAATACCTTTCTCGTGTGATCTAAAGTTAAACACTGCATGATGGAGTAGCAGAGATACATTCTACATTAATTATAAACCTGTCAGGCTCTCTGCAACTCCGTCCTACAGTGGAAGTTTCCATCCTATGCATTTAGCAGTACACACACAGTTATTTTGCATTTAAATGTACAATTAAGCAATTATACTTAACAGTTTATTCTACTTCCCCAATACTTCTCTCACTGTTAATTTCCACATTTAAGTTGAGCTTTCACACATGGTAAGAGCCACTTCCAGAAATCTTGGGGAATACAATGGAAGTGTAGCAACTCATTTCCATGTTAATTGCTTCCAGAATAAACTAACCCAGAAAAATTGTGAGAGTAAAGTGACAAAAGTTGGGGTGGTATACCAACATATAGTTCTTTCCTGCCATTTTCAAGGGTGAATCCTGTATGGAAAGGGTGGGGGGGGAGCAGTATTGTCCAATGCTGTTCACTATTGTGTTTCCCCACTTCCACTGCTGTGAATGAAATTTGGCATGGCATGCTGGTATATCAGTCAAAAAGCAACCATTCCATAATGCAACAGCTACTGCAGTGTGACAGGAGCATTAGGAAATAAAACAGAAGCCCTAGCATTAAAATCACGAAAAGTAACACCATACTTACCCCATCAGAATACACCCCTGCTGTTTTCAACAGGGCATATTCTCTATAAAGTGTGCATAGGATTTATTTTACAGTATGACCTAACCCTCTTTGAGTGTTTAGGGAAAGTGGTCTAATTTATGTTATTATTTTTTGAAAAAAATAAATTTATAGGAAAGATTTGTGTATTGGAGAATCATTTCTAGTCTGAGGCTAGCTGAATTAATGATCCAAGTGTGAGGCCGTCTCAGTATGGTCCCTTACCATAATGGAAATGTTATAAAAATCATATATCAGCTTTTGGTACAAAGACTGCTGAACATGTGAAGGCAATCGCCAGACATGCAAGAACAGCTATGAAAAATAAAAGTCTTGCACATATTTATTAAGTACTTCAGAATTTTGGAGCTCTGTATATATATAGCACAGCAAGTTGTTCAGCATAGAATGAGAGTAAGAGAACGCCAGGTCTGAGCAGGTCTTTGGCAGGTTCTTCCAGTGTTACTCTGCTCTATGAATCAGCTTGGCAGTATGCGATATTTGCCAGATTATTATTATTGCCAGATATTTTTCTGGTCATTATAAGATCACCTGTTTTTCATTGCTCCATCTCTCGCAAACTAAATGGGTCTCCTCCTCAACAAAGCCAATACTGCAAAACTTATTAAATAATAATTTTTAAAAATCGAGAGTTACTAGGTCAAGCCACCATGGATATTAAGACTTAGAACCAATTAAAAATCTTCTGAAGTGTGACTTAATTTTCAGCACACACTGGGGAGCATCTTGGCTTATTTAAGTTAATGGAACTTTGTCATTGACTTCAGCCAAACCAATTTATTTTCCAGACTCCATTGCAAAATTGTTTCATTGCTTTGATTTTTTGGCCCAAACATCTTTAAAACAAAAATGAAACTGCTGTATTATCTGTCAGAATTGCTGTTTTACTTTTGCACAAATTGTTTAAGGATAGGGGGCAAAAGTAAGAGTGACTGACTAGAAGCCACATAATACAGAAAGGTTAGAACAAAATCTATACAAAGAGCTTATTATAATAATGCTGGGAGAAGTGTGATATCTCAAAACTAATACAGGCTAATTCTTTGTAGTTGCTATGGGACATTTTTAATTTTCAGGGCCACTTTAAGGCATTTACATTATAAAAACCTCCCAGTAACTAAGAGGTTATTCATTTAGAATCGTTACATCTAGATTATGCAGTACCCACATGTACTGTACCTACACTGGCCTGTTTCCAAGTTCCTTCTCATCATTCGTATAGAAGAGAATATAACTGCAGAATATTTAAAATGAGAAGGGTTAACAAATGATTTCCACAGGAGATATGTTCCCTTCCCACTCTGTAAGGCTGGGCATTAATAAAAATGTTTCTGTTTAATTTGCTTTGTTTCTCTGAGCCTAGCTGTGGAAAGGATACAGAAACATAACCTCAGGCACATTTTTTTTAATAAAACAAAAGATTTTGAAATGCACTTTAGAATAAAAATTGCACATAAACTGGTGGCATATGCTCAAAGCCCGGTGGGAAGTAGAATCCTACCAGAAAACCAGGGGAGAACAGCAGACCTTCCAAGTGTCCCTGTTTTCCAGGAACAGTCCCAGATATACAGATGTCATCCTGGTTTCTGATTTGATTCTGGAATGTCCTGCTTTTCCTTAGGATGTCCCTATTTTCATCAGATAAATATTGGAGGGTATGGTATGTTGTCCCTATTTTCATTGGAGAAATGTTGGAGGGTATGGAGTTATCTGACCCCTGAGCCATATGAAGGCAGCCCAATATACGGAAGTTTTCATAATGTTTTATTATGTTTTTATATATGTTGGAAGCCCTGCAGAGTAGTTGGTGCAATCCAGACAAATGATTGGGATAGAAATAGTAAAATTATTATTATAGAATAGGACATCCCTATCCCTAGGGTATGGAACTGAAGGCCGTGTTTCAGAGCCAATTCATTGTCTTCTTTCAAGGAAGACAATAAGGATTAAACAATTTCCTTAACTGAAGATGTTCTGTCATTACATAGTACAACAGAAGCAAGCAAGGAAGGAGAAACAGAAACTAAACCCCCACCTCAAAAAGGGACATAGGAGTTTCTGCAGCCATTCAGAAGGGCCTTATGAGGACAGATTTCCTTGTCTGAGGTTGAACCTGTCTTCTGAGGGGAAGATTGGAAACATTTTACAGAATCCTGGGACATCAGTTCTGAGGCACTACTTTTGGGGGCAAGGGCTTAATTTTTCTCCAAAAGATAAATGGTCATGTGTATTCACCCTTTTAAAAGCCACGATGACTGCTACTTTAATTTACCCATCCAAGGTGCCAATCGTGTCCTAAACCAATGGCAGGAGGGAATTAATGATTATATATGGAGTGTTAAGTGGCTGAAAATTTCAAAAATAATAAGGCATAGAAAGGAGGAGGCTTAAACATCCTTGACACATGCTGCTATTAGGACACTGGGGTTTTTCAATGACAGTTGCAGCTTCATCTACCTTATCATCTTTGCAAATTCCTTTTCATAACATTTGCCTCTAAGGAAAACTAGTCCTGTGCCCTGGCTGAGGGCACTTCATCAGAATTAGTCCCAAGTAACTTAGGAGATGACAGAAATAGTAATAAATAGCTGTGTGTCAGCTACAGGGTTGCAAAGGAAGTGAAAAAAATCTGTTACCTCCAGCACTCTCCATAAGATCATTTATTAAAGTGTCAGAAGGAAAAACTAAAAGGCTGTATATGGAAAGAAGAAAGCTGACTAAAAAAAATTTCTGATTAACAAAAATGGAGCCATAATGGACAAGAGCAAAATTGCCACTGAATGTTTTCAGCATTCAGCTTTAATTGGAAGATGGGCGGCTGAAGTATGCACTATCCTAGAAAAGACTGAAAAGGCATTATTTCCCGAACCAACAGAGAAGGACCAAATTAACTCAGTTGTTTGCTTGAAGTTGGGCACCAAATGGCTAAATTAATCATCATTCATAGACTCTACATAACATAAAACAGGCAGCTTTTCATAAAACTGCAAGAGTTGCAACCTGACAGCAACAAAGTTATGAAAAAGAATGACTTGTCTTTTTTTAAATTTCCAGTCTCTACCAACCTGCATCTTGCTTCTTCTCTAGTATGTTTCTTTTTTAAAACATTAGTTAGAAAATCTTACATTTTGTTTATAAAAGTCCTGATGTTTTGTATATAGATCTGCAGAAGAAACATATTTATGGGTGTGGCTATGAATTAACAGGTGTGGCTACACCCCCCCACCCCAGTCTAAATCCCATTTAAAGTAAACACATGGAGGGGGGGCAGGATCATATCTACCGATCCCACCCCAGTGGTTTTGTACCCCCAGCCCCAGCCCTGATACTGTAGCCTTGCAACAGTATGATTGTGCAAGGCTACCAACTGCAGGTAGTGTTTATGTACAGGTTTATGTACATAGGCTGCACTTTGTAGACTTTCTGCTGATTATGTCAATGTCTGAGGGTGGACCAGCAGTGCAAAATCATATCTGGGGCAAGTCCAGCCATTGTGCTTCCTCGTTGCATTTAGCACAGAAAGGGGAGGAATGCTTGCATTGGACTTGTAAGTACAGTATTTTTCGCTCCATAAGACGCACCAGACCATAAGACGCACCTAGTTTTTGGAAGAGGAAAACAAGAAAAAAAAATTCTGAATCCCAGAAGCCAGGACAGCAAGAGGGATCCCCTTCCCGGGAGAAGCTGCACATGGCTAAGGCTCCCCCAAGAGCCGCGCTCCCTTTAAAGAGCGCGCGGAGCGTGTGTGCGGCTCTTGGGGGCTTTTCCCCGAGGAGGGAGAAGGGCAGCAAGAGCCACACACACGACTCTTTAAAGGGAGCGCTGAGAAGAGCCTCCCGCCTGCATTCGCTCCATAAACCGCACACACATTTCCCCTTACTTTTTAGGAGGGGAAAAGTGCGTCTTATACAGCGAAAAATACGGTATGTAATATCTCTCTCAAAGCTTTTCAAAATGTTCTTCTTTTGCTATGGGGTGAAATGGTGATAAAATCTGTTTTCAAATCTGGATTTTAAAAACTGATAAGACTGAGCAGGGACAGATAAAATTGCTTCACGGGGTAGATTTAGTAAAGAAGCCATCTCTGCCTTGAGAGTTCTGAAGGAGGACATGTCGCCCAAAGTCTTCAATAGTGTGATGAGAGCAGCTGCACTTTCTGTTTTCTTCTTTCCTCAGAGCTCTTAAATATACAGAAGCCCTGTCTAATATGAAACAGAACATATATCACAGCACAACACAACTTGTTGGCCGGAAGAGCAAATTTGCAATATAAACTGTTGTGTACTGAGGTTGCATGCTATGTATGCTATTTCCTTTATCAGCAACTTAGTATACACTCCAACATTCCCTGTTTACGGGAATGGTCACATTTTATGGGACTTCTTCCTGGAAATCAACATCCCTATTTTGGCTCTTTTAGAGTTGCTTTTTGAGAAATGTTATCAGTGTTAGTTGCTAGTGCCATTCTTCAAGGTTCAGATCTCCAGGGTCACTAGATGCTAAATCTCTGGGTAGGAGAATAATGAATGCTTCTGGTCTTTGGAACAAATGCATATAAATGCATGCACATGAACATCAAGGCACCATATTGTGCAGGACTGGTCATCTTGCATACTGCTGCTGCTGCAGTATATTTTAACTGCTATAACACATTGCCATGCTTGGATGCAGCATTGCTTATGAATACAGGAGCTGGAAACCATGAGTGGGGTGGAGGAAGTGTTCATGTGCATGGGTCCTGCTTGTGAGTTTTGTGTATGCATCTCATTAGCCACTCTGAGAACAGGATGCTCGATTAGATGGGCAATTCGCCTAATCCCGTAGGCTGTTCTTGTTTTCTGCCGACTGTTTTACCTATTTATTCAGTTACTAAAATTAATGCATTTCTATACCTCCTTTGAAAAATTCTTCCCTAGATGATTCATATAAAATACAATAAAGAGCATTTAAAAGAATCTCAATAAACCTTTTTTTAAAAAAAGCTTTTATAATGCACCTTTAACAAAAAGAAGGATCTGTGCAGGACCAGTTTTGCAGCAACATAAATGAATACACCAGATGGGAGGCAGAGTACAGCAATATGAACCAAAGGTCAGGGATGAAAGTAGATTTTGTTTCGCCCAGGTCAAAGACCCAGTTTGGCACCCCCTCTTCGAAGCACATTTGCTTACACACACAAAGACTGGGAGGCTTCATTCAGGGCAAAAAGCCTGGCTAGCACCCCCTTCCCCAAGCTAAGGCACTGTAATTGTCTTGGGGGTGATCTTTATCATAAGAATTGGGGTACTACAAACACATTCCTATTTTCACCTCTTGGGGACTAGGATGCCATTAGCCAAGCAGTAGCATTTTCTCTGGTAAACAGATCAATACAAGTACCACCAAATGGTAAACAGAATTCTCCCTTGGTACTGCCATTACTAATTTCCTTTCTTCATGTTTGGTGAATTCCCAGAGCCAAGCACAGTTCTGTTGTTGATGTAAGTTCTTGATTGGCGTGCTCTCTTGTTCTTATGCAAAAAATCATAAGCATAAAGATATTGCACAGCTTCAACCAACATGTGCAGGCACTTATTTATCATCCGTTCCTTTGGGGTTTGAGATTTAATATTGCTTGACATATAGATGTCATGTTTGGACTCCTTCAAAGGAAGGAAAGATCAGTTTGTTGCCAGCAAAGTAGAAGCAGAATGCAAGATTTCAATGATGACTTTTAAAAGGAAAAGAAAAAACAACAACCCCATCCTTCAGTCTTTGGGGAAATTACTTCATTCTCTCTACAGTGGTACCTCAGGTTAAGTACTTAATTCGTTCTGGAGCTCTGTTCTTAACCTGAAACTGTTCTTAACCTGAAGCACCACTTTAGCTAATGGGACGCCTCCTGCTGCCGCTGCACCGCCAGAGCACGATTTCTGTTCTTATCCTGAAGCAAAGTTCTTAACCCGAGGTAATATTTCTGGGTTATTGGAGTCTGTAACCTGAAGCGTATGTAACCCGAGGTACCACTGTATAGCAAATTTACTCAACAGTTAAAATCTGGGGTGTGTTGGATGCTATTTCATAGGAGGCAAGAATAGGGATCCATTTCAGCTGATTCAGAGGATGGGTATACAGTTTTGGTACGTATGGTGAATGGATGTAAACCAGAGTTCATATGTGGCTCCACTGGGCTAGCAGTTGCCATCTTTTTCTGTTCTGTTCTGTTCTGTTCTATTTTGCCCTCATTGGAAATAGACCCCTCAAAATGTGGGGATCTGTCATTTGAAGCAACTTTTAGCACGCTCACTGGTGAATTTCTCATACCAACATAATGCCACCACATGATTGTGCTTCCAGATTAAGCTTGTACAGTTATAGTCAATGTTAATACCACACCGGCTTGAAGTCTTAGAAGAAATGCTTTATGTTACATGACCATGATATGACCATGATAGATTCTGAAAGAATGAAAGCATCAGTGTTGATTGGGAAAGTGTAACTGGCACCCTGCGGAGATGCCATTTTAAATTGGGGGGGGGCAGAATTCAGAGTCAGCTTCAAGAACCTGAATTGGATATATTCAATATATAATTGCAACCAAAAAATGCCAGTGCATGTTAAAAAGCATTTGCTGTGGTTACATTTTTAAGCCTCATGTGAGTCGTAGCAATATTACCCCCCACTCTGCCCAGTCATTGCCCATTTAGTTGTTCATAACAATCAGGGGAATAGTATGGGGGTACTAAGGGGACTGTGGCCGTGGACACACAGTTTTTGCGTTGGTGCAAACCAGGTGCCCCCACACAAGAAACCCCAGTACAGCGTGGCCTGGTGCTCCTCCCCGCCTGCTAAGGGCTGCGCCAATCTGCTGGTCTCCCTCCTGCATGGGTGGGCAGGCAGCTCAGGACAGCCCCGCTTTGCTCCAGTGGTGTTGGAGTTACTTTACTGGCATTGGCGGCAAGGACAGGGCTGGTATCCCTGTCCATCACGCATGTACCCTGTGTGCCAGCAACTGATTCTATGCCACTAATAACAATAACCAACATGTAAAACCAATGAACCAAAGAGAAAGGTGGGTGCTCATGTGGAATAATCACATGAAATGAACAACGAACATTATAATTAATTATACATTATAATTATAATTTAAGTTCAACACAAGGAGCTTTTGATAATAAATTCAAAAGAAAAATCAGGAGTGACTGAAATGCATACAATTATAAAATTATATCCTGTTTCATTAAGGCCATGCCAAGGGCATAAAGCATTGTAATGATTGTATAAGCAGTATATCTGATCGATAGAGGGCGTTGTTCCATGCTCTTCATTCTTAATAAGATTCTGTATCTTCTTGTTTTTGTGTTGAGAAAGTTCCTGAAAAGTTTAAGATGCTGAACTCCTGTGCAGCTTCGATAACTTGCAAGCCTTTAGTAATGTGTGGTTCTATGAGTAAGTGTTGCAATATTACAGAGGAATAATATTGCAGTTTTAGCCTATTTCCCAGAGTAGATATAAGTTCTGCTATGCCCTCCGATTCTCATATTTCCGTATCTTCATATGATTGATAACGTCTTCTACATTCTGTGCATGTGCTGTATTTTTTAAAGTATTGTTAACTCCTCATAGGTCTCGGTAATAAGGCATGTTATATAAGTATAAGCCCCTCACAACAAGACTGATCTACTGAATTTCTACCCAGGGCTAGAACAGTGGAATTTACAAGTCTGAGATGTATTGACAAACCTACATGGGAAATTAAAATGCCATTGCTTGGATCAGAACTGCAGCCAGAGCAATATTTCTTGCTCTCCCACAGAGCCTGCTGCACCAAAAGCTGGTAATTCAGCTACAAAAGTAATGCATGCTCTCTGGGAACTTTGCTTGTTATTAATTTCTCTGTAAAATTGAATTTATGTTTTTCATTCGAGACAACAAATAATTGCATTATATTTACAAACCTGAAAAACACCAGCATGTGTTTTATCAGTTCTCAAGGAAAGTTACAGCCTGAACCTTAGAACCCACCTGTATGTATAAAGTCAACACTTTCATCAGTCACATACCTAGAAGGAGAACTGATTTGGACCTAAGCTACAGAAACAGGTGCAATGGATGAATTAGCTGAATGCGGCTAGTAAAGGGGAGAGCCTATCAAACAAGGCTGGGCTACCTAAGAACTCTGTAGAGGCTGGCCTGTACAATGTATAAAGGTAAAGGGATCCCTGACGATTAGGTCCAGTCACGAACGACTCTGGGGTTGTGGCGCTCATCTCGCTTTATTGGCCGAGGGAGCTGGCATACAGCTTCCGGGTCATGTGGCCAGCATGACTAAGCTGCTTCTGGCAAACCAGAGCAGGGCACGGAAATGCCATTTACCTTCCCACCTGGAAGGCATCTACTTTCACTTTGACGTGCTTTCAAACTGCTAGGTTGGCAGGAGCAGGGACCAAGCAATGGGAATTCACCCCATCACGGGGATTTGAACCACCGACCTTCTGACTGGCAAGCCCTAGGCTCTGTGGTTTAGTCCCATACAATGTATACATGGCAACAAAGGAATGACAGGAACTTGGAGGGACATACTCCATTGCCCCTGAACATACTATCCTAACAACAAGTCTATGGACACTCTATAGAGGCAAACTTTTAAAAGTTGTGATTAATGTATGAAGTTAGTGGCTACCTATCAGGGATGATGTAGTAGTAGATTTCCTGCATTGACTGGGAGTTGAACTAGGTGATCTTCGAAATCCCTTTATGATTCTGTGAATTTAATGATAAGGACTTTTAAAAAATATACTGCATCTATTTTAGAAAGTTCTTCAGACTTCTCTGTCTTGGCAGGGTTGGAACACAGGAAGTTGCCTTATACTGAGGCTCTGTGCACACATAGCCTTCAAAATGTTCAGGGGCCATTTTTTCACTGTGTACTTTTCTACATAGTGGTTTGCAGTTGTACACGCCTTTATGCTCTAGCTCCATCTAACACAGCAGCGACTGTGTTGTTTGTACACACAGGTGGGACAGGGACGACTTGGGGATGACGTTGCATGTACAGCATCCCGGGAAGATGCCTGCATCCAGCACTGAATGTACTTTATTACTCATTGTGTACATGCCCTGAGTCAGACTACTGGTCTAGCTGGCTCAGTATTGTCTACACGGACTGGCAGCAGCTCCACAGGGTTCCAGGAAGTATTCTCTCCCAGCTCTACCTGGCGAGCCCAAGGACTGAACCTGGGACATTTTTTCTTCAGATACTCTGCCCCTGAGCTGTGCCCCCCCCCTCCCACAGGAAGGAGGCATCTCTGTCTTTTCTTTGATTGCTGGAAGCTCCTAGGTTATTTCCAGAGAAAGAAAGAGAGATGTTAGGTAGCTACAGCTCTCTGTTGAACATTTAGTGCATGATTGCTGATTTCTCAAAATCTGAAAATTAAGGCTGAAATCCTAAAAGTAATTACTTAAATGATTCTGCTACTCAACTTTACTGAACTATCACAGAAGGAGATGGAATGGGTAGCAAAGGCACTGCCATGTTTGTTGAGATTCTATGATGTCATAACTGGCCATATTTTTAAATACGTGCTTATTTTCTAAAGAAAATGTTTAAGGGTACTCTTATTTTGACTCAAGAAAATCACCATTTTATAGTTCAAATTGGGAGAAATAAATACAGTAAATGGACAAAAGTACAAAGATTCACAAAAGGTTTAGGGGTATGTGTACGCCTGCGTTCCCCCAGAAAAAAGCACCGATTAAATACATTTCCTATGAAACCAATTGTGAGTCCTATCTATCTTTCCCCCCTCTATATTCAAACCAGGTCATAGTTACCTTGTTATATCTTATTCTTCAACTTTCATCTCACTTCTTTCTTTGAGGCAAACATTCCTTTTTTTCTAATGCATCTAAACAAACTGGACTGTCTCTGCACTGTCCCCAATGCTTTCATCAGTGGAGTTTGCAACAGGAAATACCAACGCTAACCCCTGAATAATCATCAAACCACTAGCTGAGAAGGAACTGGGAATGTGGTGGGTGGTGTTCAGAGGACAGAAGTTAGAGAGAGAGAAAGAAAAATGTCTCCTTCAGGAGAACAAACTATAACCAGTTTGACAGAAGTATGTTTTCCCCTTGAGTGACATCTGGAATTCATACCCCCAGATAACTCATTGCTTTCATGTATCTCCATGCTTGACGCATCAAAGAGTAGAGGACAAAAGCAGATAAAGGAAATGACACAAAACATTACAGCATGAAAAGGGCCTATTGGTTACAGTTTATGTAACAGGTGCAGGAAAGGAACAAATGGTGTGCTCAAAGAAGAAAAAGAGCAAGTAGTATAACTATCTCTCGGAAATAAAATTGAAATTGCAGGTATCATTTTTGTTCTCAGACTTCCAAGAACGAAGGCAAAAACTATCAGGCAAATAGTAGAGATAGTGTGTCAGACAGTGAGTTTAACATATTTGGATGAAATAAAGAAAACGTATTTCAGAGTGCAACTCCATAGCCAATTAAAGCACATGATCCTGATCCATAAATGAAATGGCCTTTTCATGTTCTTGTTTCTCAGTAGGAGCTATTGAATACCAAGGTGACCCTGTGGACATAGCCCAAAACTTAGATTCTGCTTCTCAAGGAACATGTGACAGTAAGACAGAACTTAGAATGTAAGTCCACACTATCCATGTAGTCTTACACTTCCTCAATGTTGTTCCAGCTTGGATTCTTATTCTTGGTCACATTTCAAGTGTGACAATGAGATGTAACCAAGCCTTAAGATGAGACACCATCAGATCGCAAACTTGAATTCTATATCCTGGTCACATTCAAATTTGATACTTGACATTTGTAGAGCACTTCTTAGTGTTCAGAGCTTCTCAAAGGTAAACCCTGCCCCAGCCTCTAGGAGAAAAGAGAAATTATCCCTGCAATCTATAGCATATCTACTCAGAAGTAAGTCCTACTGAATTAAATAGTGCTTACTCACTAGTAGTGAGGTTAGGGTAGCAGCCTAAAACTTGCAGGGTTTCTTAAAAACAACTTAATTTGAGCAGAGGGTGCTCACATGTTAAGCTTTCCAGTACCCCCCACCCACCCAAAAATAAATACTTTCTCCATCCTAATAACATTGCTGAGCTGGAAGAAGCAGAGGTCAAAATAGATTCCAGGGCCTATCCTGGTAGTCTCTAACTCAGTACGCTATGCTATAGCCTCAAGTCACTGTACCACTTATTTCAGAAATTAAGTTCTGGAATCAACTGCTCATTAGATCTTGCCATGTGAAGTTTCCTGCTAAATGAGCACTGCTTTAGGATCAGCATAATGGCTGAGAGAGCCCTCAGAATGTGGCCAAGTGCTGTCTGAATGCATTTCACCTAGAATTAATAGCACTGCATTTAGCATGTATTGCCTTTTTAATGAATCAGGTCTGTGCTGGAAGGGAAAGAAAAATGGTTTGTCAAGCAATTGCTGGTTGAAATACAGCAAGAGCCTTCTGTTCTTTGTTTGAACAGCTGCCCTCTTAAAGATGCCTTAATGAAGTCACTGTCCAGGCTTTTTATTCGGGAAGATTGGTCTTTACAAGCTCATCTGTCTTAAGTCAAAACAGTTCCTATTTGTTAATAAGTCACTAACCAAATATTATGAACGAGACTCCGGGAAGCTAGTAAATAGCCAGATGTAGGATGCATTTTTTGTTGCATTATGTCAGCTAAAGAATTTTTTTGAAAAAGCAACCCAAATGGCAAATGGTATTTCCTCAGTTTATTTTTTTCTAAATGACAACTAGCAACTTAACGGTGCTAAATAGCAGATTAAATGTACAGGTGAGCTTCAAGTGCAGTCCTATAAACACCAAATAACTTGCTGGTTTCTAAGTCAGGGTGCTCCAACTATTCATGCCAAATGGGCCACAATAGTACTTTGACATGGAACCCATGGGCCGCTCACTGCCTTGTTGGGTAGGAGGGGGAAGTGAGGCCAGAATTCGTCCCCCCACCACCAGACCTCCCACCTCCTTCCCAAAGCTGGGAAAGCCCTAACTAGGATTTAGGAAGGAGATGAGAGGCCTCTAGGACCCAGTCAGAGCCCTCCTGCCTCCTTCCCAAAGGCCAGCACCTTGCTTACCTGCTTTGGCAAGGTGAGGGCTGCGGGGGGGGGGGCATCAAATGTTGCTGAGGGCCACCAAAAAAATCTAAAGTTGATTGCATAGTCCAGCATTCTTCTCCAATTGCATCCAGTGATTTTGCACCAGCTGCCTGTGCCTCACTCAGCCGATGCAGAAAATATACAGTGAGCTCACCACATTTTGCTGATAGGAGACTCAGAGTGAGACAAAAACAGCCTGAATGACCTTCTGTGAAATAAAGTGGATACAGCGCTAACACAGCTATGGATGGGTCATGAGGGACACTTCCTCCTAAGTTCCATCCATCTTCACCTTATGGATGTACTAAAAGCTTTATAAATATTTTAGCAAACTAATGGACATGTTTTTAAACACTGTGAACCCACAGTTAAAGAAGTGGCACATTGGCAAAAGCTGCAGGGGCGAAAATGGAAAAGCGAATGGCTCCTTATCTTGCGGTTATTCTAGAAAGCGGAAGAGGAGGGTGTGAATGCAGATCTCTAGGTCTCAGCAGGCTTTCAAGGCTTTCCCTTCAGCTCCATGCCTGAAAAACACTTACAGCAGAAATATTCTTTTCTGAGTTACATGGCACTGCCAGTTCAGTGGTGTAGTGATAAACTTGGAAGTACAGGAGCTCATTATGATTGCCCCATAACCATGGCCACTAGGAATGTCCAGAAATGCAGACAGTTCTAGGTGTGTGGGTGGGTGTGGGTGGGTGTGTGGTATGACATACAGTGGTACCGCAAGTTACAAACACCTCAGGTTACAAATGCTTCAGGTTACAAACTCCAATAACCTGGAAGAGTTACCTCGAGTTGAGAACTTTGCCCCAGGATGAGAACGGAAATCGTGTGCCAGCCGCGCATCAGCAGCAAGAGGCCCCATTAGCGAAAGCACGCCTCTAGTTAAGAACAGTTTCAGGTTAAGAACAGAACTCCGGAACAAATTAAGTTTGTAACTAGAGGTACCACTGTACACACATTGAAACACCATAGTGCATAGCATGTTGGCAATCCTATGCATAGTTTCCTGGGACTAAGTAGTGCTTACTTCTGACTGCATAGGTTCAAGTCCCAGAACTGTACTCACCTACATTTCCTCCATTATACACAAGTAAGTACATGTATCTTTATAGGTTGCAAAAATTAACTTGTGGGATAGGTTTATAAGTCATGATAACTAAGTGAAACCCCCATTTTTAGAAGCACGATATGTCTATTCTAGATAGTGAGGTCAGGTGAGAGGCTTGGTGCATAAAGGCTATTTGTAAACATCTGGCCGGCTGTTGCTGGAGTCTTGTTCTGATCTACCTGGGATATTCCTACATAATGCCTAGCTATGCCCATAAATATAAATTAGTGTGCACATACGGTAACAAATGTGAAGGCAAAAGCCGGTTCAGAAACTAAGAGTCATTCCTCCCAGGTAGAAGCCTTTCTGAACTTCAGGCCCACCTTACGGTAGCTTGCCTGGATGTCAACAAACCCTGCACTCCCTTTACCACCATGTATTTATTATTTACTTATATCCCACTACTACTCCAGAAGTTTAAGATGATGTGCATGGTTCCTCCTTTCCCCCCCTCCCCTTCTTATTGTCACAACAATCTTGTGAAGCAGGTTGGGCTGAGAGTTGGGGATAGTATCAACAAAAGTATAATGTCCAGCTTATAAATTAATGGTGCCACTCTATTTTGCTGTCAGACTTTATCTGGAGTATGTTTAGTCTTGGGAACCATAATTTCAAAAGTATAGCGACAGCTTGGAATGTGTGTAGAAAAGAGTGATAAAGCTGGTGAGAAGGACCTAGAGACCAAGTCCTATGAAGAAGTCCAGTTGAAGGACCTGGGTGTGTTTAACCTGAAGAAGAGACAAGAGACAATGTGACAGCCATCCTCAGATGGGATTCTGCCATTTCTGAACTCTCCACACTAGCCGTCCCTGCCACCATCCTCTTCAACCCTGCCCTAAGTCGGCTGCTCCATTAGTGAGCAGTTATTTGCATTGGAAAGTTGGCTGTGATGTCCACATTGGGCCCAAGACAAAGAGAAATTTGTCATTGATTACAAATGCCCAGTAAATGTAGAATCCTGGCTGTTCTTTTGTTTTCCACATTGAGATGCCATTAGCAGACTACAGCAAAATGCCACTCCAGGGAATATATTACTGAGAGAACACTATATTTCTCAGATGCTAAGGGGGAAAATGCTTCCGCCACGGGTTTTTTTCCTCATAATGCTGTCAGAAGCGTACCATAATGACTACAAAACATACTGTTTAGCATGTCTTTCCCTAATTGCAGTGGTGGCATTAGTTAATTTACATTGCCTCCGACAAAATGCATATTTCTTGTTAACCCGGGAGTGAATCCACTGGAAACAAAAGCGAAGTATGATAATTGCTTACTGCTTTTCTTATCTCTTGATAACTGTATAATTAACTCATTTTCCATGTACATCCTAATTTTAGTTAATCCAGTGTATACAAGTTTGTGAATAACAAAGATAGGCTGAATCTACAGAAAGCTAGATAGAAAGCATCTATTGATAAAGCACTGACTTTGCACTCATGAAAGTTAATTTTAAATCTCTGTATGAATTGTCCTTTATGCTGTTCATATTTGAAAGTGGTGTCACTATCCAAAAAGCCATAATCAGGCAAAAGAGAAAATGAAATAAGTTTGTATAAAAGATAAGCTGAAGAGAAATAATATTTTCTTCAGATCAAATGTCCAACACATCAGTTCCATGAGGCAGACGGAGCTAGAAAACCAGCTAAATAGGATTGTGAAATTGTAAACAAACGAAGAATCTATCTGCTCAGCTACACACAACATTAGCAACATGATTAGCAATCATGGGGTGTGGGTGGGTGGATGAATTTGAAAGCAACAGACATGGGCCATCTGATTGTTATCAAGATTTCTGTGTTTAAACGTTATTCCCCCAGCCAGAATCTCCATGAGATCCAACCACATCATGCACATAAAATTCCCAAGTGACTATTTTCAGGGTCTCTCCCCACCTGTTTATAGCCCTTGTTAGCAATACAACATAGTCAATAAGAAGATATCAAGACAAATTAAGAGAAATGCTTCATACCTTCACTCTGCCATATTGTGGTAAAAAACAAAAAAAGCTTTTGGTCACAGCAGGAATGCAATCTCCCCTATGGTTAAAGCAGTACTTTTTTACACTGGCCTAAGCCCTGATGCGGGTGGTGCTGTGGGTTAAACCACAGAGCCTAGGGCTTGCCAATCAGAAGGTCGGTGGTTCAAATCCCCGTGATGGGGTGAATTCCCATTGCTTCGTCCCTGCTCCTGCCAACCTAGCAGTTTGAAAGCACGTCAAAGTGAAAGTAGATGCCTTCCAGGTGGGAAGGTAAATGGCATTTCCGTGCCCTGCTCTGGTTTGCCAGAAGCAGCTTAGTCATGCTGGCCACATGACCCGGAAGCTGTCTGCAGACAAACGCCGGCTCTCTCAGCCAATAAAGCAAGATGAGCACCGCAACCCCAGAGTTGTCCCCGACTAGACCTAATGGTCAGGGGTCCCTTTACCTTTAAGCCCTGAATAGAAAAGGAAGCATTCATCCCATTGTGGAGCTATTGTTGTTGTTAATACAATTTATTATCTGCCTTTCACCCTAAGATCCTAGGGCTAGTTATAACAATTACAACACAACATTGTTGGAGACAATCCACATGGGCAAAGGGAATGATTGTAGCCATATTGTTCTTTTCAAGACTGTAAGCAAATTATATGAGTCTCTAGTACCTAACAACATTCATCGCACCTTGAAAAAAGGGAAGTGCATTAGATCTGGTGCAGATGCTGCTACAACTGTGATTACCCATCCCATCCCATTATCTGTGGATTTAAGAGTCGGAGCTGTGAGAGCCTCTGAAAACTACTAAACCTTGTGATGCAACAGCAAAAGAAGGTGGAAAACTATTGTGAAATCCAAGGCATATTCTGCTGTACACAGAGATGCTGTAAAAACTGCTATCGTCCTTCCTTTAGAACAAAAACAACAGCAAAAGTTTGTGCAGGATATACATTTGCTGAAAAGCATCCTTGCAGAGCGACAGAAGGGAATGGATGTTAGAACACTTTAAATAACAACAAAAATGTTTTACCTTCAGGTTGGGAACATAGTTGCTGCCACCTAGCAATGTCCTCCTGCTACTACAACAAACAAGTATTTCGTCTGTTCACCTTTCAGATCAGCATCTTCATGACTCATTTGTCTAACTACGGGAATGACCGCTTGGGTTTGTACACGTTTGTCAATCTGGCCAGCTTTGTTCAGAGCTGGACAAACCTGAAGCTGCAGACCCTGCGTCCCATTCAGCTGGCTCACAAGTATTTTGAGCTCTTCCCTGAGCAAAAAGACCCACTCTGGCAGGTAAGGAGACCCAGCTGACTGAACAGCAGGAGCCCAGCATTCATTCACAATCTTGTTTTAGGGAAGACTGCTGCGGGGGGAGGGGGGAGAACTATAAATGCAGCGTCTACTAATTAAGACATTTAAATCTCTTTTTAAATGGCCTTTCAAAATCATTTAATTCCCCTTTCAAAGTCAGCAGTTTGGCCTAGGAATATATTAGCTAGAAGATAAGGTACTGTCTGTCACATTACCTTCATTAGCACCTGCCTAGAGCTAGGCTGTAAAATAACAGCTATTACACTGACTGTTGTTTATAAGAGACAAAGAGTGTTTGTGTGCTCTTCATATCATGCCTTCCCCTTTATTTGCGTGATGCATTGCATTAACTTGTTTTGATGAACAGCCAGCTAGATGACTACAGACAGAGCAAGCAGACAAGCCGTGTTATAACATGGAATCCTTGCAACTCCAATTACCGCAAGCAACCTAGAGGAATGGTAGCATTTGGGATTCATTTATTTGACTATTTTGAAGAAAATATACACGAGTACCTAACTAAGGAGGGGGTCTGTAGCCTCTTGTGCTGTAGGAAAAATGCACCCCTGGTCAAAATGCGCCAACTCTTGCCCCGCATAGGCTGCATAGATGCCATATATTGAAAGCACATTTAAAACAGATTACTTTCCCCCAAATAATCCTTGGAACTGTCTTTTGTTAACACTGCTAGGAATTGTAGGTCCGTGAAGGGTAAACTACAGTTTCCAAGATTCTTTGCTCTTTATATACGGTATATGGCATAAGTACAGCCTAGGTCCTTGTGTAGTTTGGAAGAGAGTAAGACACTTGGGCAGATGAAAGTTCCCCCAAATACTGAAATATCTACCATTTCATTATTCCTTGTCTAAAGAAAGCTGCAGTTATTAGAACCGGACTAAATATTTTCACATTTCAATTTTTCCACCAAAAACAGCAATTTAGGGATAAGTAGTAATGTAAATATTTTCCCCAAATCCTTCAATTTTAATTAAATTATTGCTCTCTTTCAAACTTGTTCCCTGCCATGGATTCCTGAGTCTGCTGCTGTATTGGTGCCATCCCTCCCCCTTCCTCTTCTTCTTCTTCTTCTTCTTCCTGGATTAGTCACATGAGCTATCCCAGCCAATATTATATAGTGAACAACATGACATCAGAGTTCTATATAGCCAATACTTGATGATGTCAGTGAAAGCAAAGTACACTGAGAATAAGGGCTAGGTTTGCTAGATTATTAGATGTGGGTGATCCTAGAAATTGTGGGGATCATGTAGCTGGTTGGGTTGACACAGCCAATCAATTTGGCTACTGAAGGCAAATTAAATCAGTTGACAAAGACAGCAAGAAAGAAAATCTAAATGATCAGGTGAACAATTTCAGAAGCATTTCTTTAAAAACAGGGAGTACCTTTCAAATTCATTGTAAGAGTCTTTCAAAACTGCTGAAAATGAATACAATAAATATTTTTGTCTCAGGCCTACTAATTATACTATCAAATGTCTCTTGCTTCTTCATGCAATGGATATTACATATTTTTACAATATAAGCAACTTATAATTTGGTCTCTTTTTCATGGCTTTTTAGATCCACCTCATGACTCTTCATTGTGCATTTTCAAATACACTAATGTCCTCTGGACTTTTCTGAAAGATGCAGTACTCTGCCTTTTTTATCACTTATTTGCCTGATATATTCCAAATCACTCTTCCCAAGCTCAGGGTGACTACAATTTAATTAAAAACATGTAAATTGTGTGATGCAACACTTTGAAACAGTGGCGGACTAGGTGACCTTCCAGGGTTGCAGATGCACCTATTTTATTACATTGTCATCTACATCGGGTGGCTTCAAAAAAATGTGAAAGCAAAATTCGTGTCTGCCATATCATTCAGTCAACTGTAGCAGATGTACATCAAGAACAGAAGTAAGCAAGTTGGTAGGTGCCATACACGTTGACCACATGCGTGTATATTATTATAGTAATTTTTATACATTTGATACCTGCCCTTCATTAGCAAGTCCCAGGATAGGTTACAAAAATTTAATATTCAGTCCTAAAAACAATTACAGCAAATGACAGTCCCAGTAAAAGGGTGTTTCATGTGTACCATCCTAACTTTTGTTCCTGGGAACTTTAATAAAAGGATCTTAGTGGGGCCGGGCTGAGAAACAGCTCCTTATAACCTTGAAAGACAAATTTCACTATAATTTTTATTGCTGAAAGAAAGGATTACCCATTTGCTTTAAGCCATGATGCCTGTGGACTGCAATAAAGCTGTATGATCAATACCATCTGAATATCTAGCCCACTGTATTTAGCACACCAGGATCCCCTACAAAGGCAATTTCAGCATGATAATTCTTTTGAAGAGCCTCCTTTCACTTTCTTCTCACATTTTATTTCTCATTAACGCATGGTAGAAGGATAAATGGCTAAATAACCTCGATCTGTGATCTTTCGCTTTTTTTGTGTCGCCCTGAGAATGTTCAATGTTGCCAAAACACTTTATCTTGGAAACTTAATTGCCACCTGAGTTTGAAGTGGATAAATTTAACTTTAAGTAACAATTCCATTGATTTGCTTCTTTTAAAAGAAGAAATAAAACCAAGCAAACTGTGAATTTTTGGATAATCAAATATCAGAACTGGCAACATCCATTATTAAACATTGATGTAGCACATAAAGTGCAAACATTACCTTGCGATGCACATATTCCTAAGAGCCTTGGGAGGTAAGATGCAAATAGCCCTATTTTACATCTGGGGAACTCCAGCTGACTGTTTAGTAGGGTGATATGCAATGGTTATGTTCCCCAGCCTATGCACACTAACTATGCACAGCAGCAACTAACGCTGGTGTATATGTGCAGAAAAGAAATCACAGAAAGGTCTCATCAGTACATTGGTGTGAAGGCATTGTGCTAGATAGTCTGTTGCCACAAGGCAGTTCTTTTATGCTGCATTGTTCTGAGAAGGTCACCGAATTCACTGGAGCTAGGCAAATGCAATACAAATTGGGATTTGAACTTATAGACCAGAAATTAATGCCGAGTGCTCCAATTTAAACTGAGTTGTTCAACTGTGGTTTGTCAGGCAAACTACAGGGTGGTGTTTTCACACAATAATGGCACACATCAAACCACGTATTTCAAGTGTAGGTTTTTCTTCATGTGTGAAATTTTATTCTGCATCTTATTTTGGAAAGCTTATTGATGAGAAGAATATACACGCCTACAAACGGCGGGGGGAAATAGTATTTTGTTGTAAAAAAACAACAACAACCACAAAGAGAGAAAAAACTAACAAATAATTTGTCAGAATAAATAATTTAAAATATAGGTTACCTTTGGGCATGATATTCAAGTGGCAGTTTTGTTACAGCATATAAAATTAATTTCAGCCTTCTCATTAACAGTAATTTGGATACATTCTCTTGCACCTGGGCTTCAAGATCAGATATGTGGTCAACCAGGGAGTGGCAGGATTCTTCTTGCATTCCATCGCAGGAAGTGAGGAGCAGTCACTACATAGGACATTTCAGTCGGACAGAATGTCAGAATATTTGAATTTCTTCCAGGAATTAACCCACTCCTTTCTTTCAATCAGAATCCATGTGATGACAGACGACATCGGGATATCTGGTCTAGGGATAAAACGTGTGACCATCTACCAAAATTTCTTGTGATCGGACCTCAGAAAACAGGTAATTGAATGCTGCAGTGGTATCATTAAACAAGATTCAAAAGTAAAGCAGGATTCGACATTTTGTCCAGAATGTGGTGATATGGAGAGCTGCTGACCTTGATAAAAGCCATTAACGCACTCAGAGAGCTTTCCTGTGGACCCTAACATTTTCAATGCTTGACCAAGGGTTGAGCATGGAAAGATATTGATTGCTGGAGTAGAATTCTCCTGCTGAACACTGAATCTTTATCAAAGTAGGGACGTTACATTACATTACAGTATGCCGGTCTTGGGCTCACAGTCCTACTACCTGACCACTGGTGCTGTTTTGCAGTCAAGTAGTCCAATACCAGGTAATCATGTGGCCCCAGACACACTATTGACCATATAGTTAGCAACCCACACAATGTCATCCTAAAATAGTGACATTATTTGGTCTTACGCTTTTCTCTGGTAGTCTTTTTTCATTCATAAATTTAGAAACCACTATTCAAGCTCTATTCAAGCACTATTCAAGCAGGGATGCGGGTGGTGCTGTGGGTTAAACCACAGAGCCTAGGACTTGCCAATCAGAAGGTTGGCGGTTCAGATCCCCGCGACAGGGTGAGCTCCCATTGCTCGGTCCCTGCTCCTGCCAACCTAGCAGTTCGAAAGCACGCCAGTACAAGTAGATAAATAGGTACCGCTCTGGCAGGAAGGTAAACGGTGTTTCCGTGCACTGCTCTGGTTCGCCAGAAGTGGCTTAGTCATGCTGACCACATGACCCAGAAGCTGTACACCGGCTCCCTCGGCCAGTAAAGCGAGATGAGCGCCACAACCCCAGAGTCAGCCACAACTGGACCTAATGGTCAGGGGTCCCTTTACCCTTTACCTTTATTCAAGCTCAGCAAACTTCCTGGGTTGTTCTTTCTCCTCCAGACGTTTTTAGTTTAAGAACTTACAGCCTTCTCCATTTTTGTGACTATGCAATATCCGTGGAGATAAGGAGAAGGAATAATCTTCACCATAAAAGTCATTCCTGCTGTTCCCTTTATAAGCACTTCTTGTCTCACCTCTGTGCAATTGTCTGATGTCTCTTGATTTAAAGAGACATAACTGATGAATTGGGAGATGAGATACAAACTAGGTCAGAAAAGAGAGAAACTCCAAATTTTTTAGCAATCTCCTGAGTAAATCTATTGTGGTCTAAAGGCTGAAAAACAATTGCTGAGCTGCTTCTATTTCAGTGACAGAGAAGCGAAGGAGGAGATACTACACCTAAGATTCATTGTTTAGCCAATCCCATAGTCCAGCATGCCTTAACAAAAGAACCCCATGACAAATAGTATTTTTTACATATCCACCTCAGGGTTGCATAGGCAAACTTGAAAGTGTGATAAGTGAATAAGAGAGACATGTATTTCAAAGCAAGTACTGTATACCCATATAGCACAGAGGTATAGTAATCAGAGAACCTGGACTGGCTACAGGTTCCTTTCAAATAATAATAATAATAATAATAATAATAATAATAATAATAATAATAATAATTTGTTTATTTATACCCTGCCCATCTGGCTGGGTTTCCCCAGCCACTCTGGATGACTTCCAACAGAATTTGAAGCACAATAGAACATCCAACTTTAAAAACTTCCCTAAACAGGGTTGCCTTCGGATGTCTTCTAAAAGTCAGATAGTTGTTTATTTCCTTGACATCTGATGGGAGGGCATTCCACAAGGCAGGCGCCACTACCAAGAAGGCCATCTGCATGGTTCACTTGGTTGCAAACTCAGGTTTGTTGCAACTTATTGTATAGAAAGTCCCTACCATGTTTTAAATATCCATGCATTGCTATGGATCTGCATCTATAGATTTCAGGATTATTATTTTTATTATTATTTATTGAATTTATATAATGCCCTATATCCGCAGGTCTCAGGGAGGTTCACAGGAAAAATCAGAACAAAAACCATAAAGTACATAATCAAAATAAAATCAAAATAAAAACAACAACAACAAACCAATAACACACACACCCCCAAAAAACCCCCACATTTTAAAAGGGCATAAGATGTCAATCAAATCAACCAAAGGTTGGGTTAAAGAGGAACATTTTTGCCTGGTGCCTAAAGGTGTATAATGAATGTGCCAGATGGACCTCCCTGGGAGAGCATTCCACAAATTGAAACCTTAGAAGTTAATGTTTCACCAACAGTGCAAAGTTAGCTGGTGATGAGCAACAGATGGATTATCACTCTTGATAAGAAACCATCATCAGCTCTGAGCCACTGCAGCTTTCCTCCCACAGAATTTTGTATTACATTCTTAAAGAAACCCCATGAGTTCCTATCACGTAACCTAGTTTGGCAGCTATAGAGAAGGCAGTGGAAAAGACAGCTTTTAAAATAATCTAAAACTAATTGCATAAAACAGTTTTGTTTTTGTTTCTTTGGTGATGAGGGGAATCTGCTACTGTAGGAATGTTTGAAATCAGACATTATTTCAACTTCTGTGGCCAAGCCATGAAATCTCTTAATTGGTTTCACTTCTAGAAGACCAGTTTTGCTTGGTTGGATTTGGGCATAGGAGACTTAACAGCACAATCCTACACATATTTACTCAGAAGTAAGTCCCACTGTATCCAATGGGCTTCAGTGATATTCAATGAGTGTTTAGGATTACATACTTATACTTCAATTCTAACTGCATTTATTGGGAGTAGGTTAAACCAGTTTTGATTATTTTAGCCCAATATTTCACTTCATTTTTTTATACTTTAGATGCCACAACATAATTACAACATAATATGGCTGGACCTCTAAGGTTCAGATCCATCTCCAACCCCAAAGTACCTGGATAGTACTTTCAGCCTCACAGGACTGTGCGAATGAAAAGAAAAATGGATTTGGGGATACCCACATATGCTCTTGAGAGAAAAGCAGCAGAGAAAGTAAACTTTTAAAAGTGAGTTTGCTTTGATAGCTGTTATTTTAGACAAAGGGTTGAGCCACCTAATATTTCAGATGGACAGGAACATGTCAAAGAAGAAAGATATCTAAAAATGAAATGAACATAAAGTAGATCATTATCGTATTGAAAAGATTTCTCAGATCCAGGATAAATTTTACTTTTAAACATATATGCATACTTCCCACTGTAGTCAGTAGGAGCCTCATTAACTCACCAGAGAGAAGGATTTAAGTAAAAAGCAATTAAAATAAACTTTTGCCAGGGTTGATATATACAATACATATTTTTAACATACTTTTCCATTACTGAGATGCTTTACATCTTTTACCCTTCCCTACACTATCATTTAATCCTGCCTTCTGTGTTTTTCCCCCTGTAGGAACAACAGCGCTTTATTTATTTCTCCTTATGCATCCTTCCATCATTAGTAATCTCCCTAGTCCAAAAACCTTTGAAGAGGTTCAGTTCTTTAATGGCAACAACTATCACAAGGGAATTGACTGGTAAGTGGAAGAAAAACAAAACAAAGCAAATGTCCATTGTTAGCATATGCCAAACCACAGAGGAGCAATTATAGAAGTATCTGTGACATCTACATAATTTCCAGATAAGTTTTTGGTGCATAGTGCTTTGAGAATGAATAAGAAATTAGTTTGTACTGATGTGATGCTTGCCAAAATGTTGCACTTTTTTCATCTCGTCCGACTTTACAGTAACAATATTTACATTCCTCATAAACAAACACAGTTGAGGAAAGAGTTAGATTTTCATTTTTATTCTGTTTATGTCCCTTTTAATTTGTTTTTAATTGCTTGTTCTCAATGTTGTATAAATTATTATCAGCAGCAATGAAAAATTCAAGTTCATTGTGGGGAATGATGTGGAAAGGAAAGGAAAAGTGGAAGTATCATTTTGCTATTATTTTAACTGAAGGGGCATCTTTTTGTTCATTAGTTTCCCCAATGTATATCTTTGACCGTGCTGCTTAGGCTTCCAAGTGTTGTAATGTTTACTTTGGAATGAGAGGAAATAACTGGTTTAATGTATTTTCCCATCCGCATCAGCACTGCTGACATTGGTTTTTCACTTGCTTGCAGGTATATGAATTTTTTTCCTACTCCTTCTAACCTCACTACTGATATTGTGTTTGAGAAAAGTGCCAACTACTTCCATTCAGAAGACGCTCCCAGGCGTGCATTCTCCTTGATCCCCAAGGCAAAAATCATCACCATTCTCATCGATCCATCAGACCGGGCATATTCCTGGTATCAGGTAGGGAGCTTGTATATGAAGAAGTGATCTAACAGTAGTGATAAGTCGAGTTCATATACACTACTTGTGGCATCATGGGAGTCATATCCTTGTGTCTTACCAAAGGACCTGGTTCCTTCTCTGCTAGCACTGCCCCCATTTCACCTTCTCAGAGATGGGTGGGCAGAAGAAGCCATGAGCAAATAGTTCTAGCACTACAGTCGTACCTTGGTTTTCAAACAGAACGCGTTCCGGAAGTCCATTTGACTTCTGAAATGTTTGGAAACCAAGGCACAGCTTCTGATTGGCTGCAGGAGCATCCTGCAGCCAATCGGAAGCCACAGAAGCCGTACCAGACGTTCAGCTTCTGAGGCAAAGTTCACAAACCAGAACACCTACTTCTGGGTATGCAATGTTGAAGTTCTAAGTTGTTTGTGAACTAAGCTGTTCAAAAACCAAGGTACGACTGTACTGCAGTCAAGCACAAATCAGATGTCAAACACCTAGACACAGTGTTAGATACCCACACTGGCAAGTGAATCTTTTTCACCTATGTTCCACTGCATCAGTCACCTTTGGTTCCAGTGAGCCAGGTATTTCAGAATGGTTGGTGAGGAGGTGGGTTTTTTTTGGGGGGAAGGGTTGCTATTATGTTATGCATTTTTATTTTGTGTTTTTATGTTGTAAGCCTCCCTGTGATATTAAATATAAATTTAATCAATATTAATAATATAAATAAAAGGTTCTCACCAGCCCACACCAGTCAAAAGGAGAGCAGTGGCGTTTTGTATCCACTGTAGTTTCCAAACCATCTTCAGGGGCATTCTGATGTAGAACTCAATACAGTAAGTGACAATAGCTAGATTGGGGAGAAAAGATTGGGAAATATCAGGCATTCCACCTGACTTGTGGTTAATTAACATTCAGTTTTCTTCAACTAGCACCAGCGTTCTCATGAGGACTCGGCTGCCCTAAAATTCAATTTCTATGAAGTGATTACTTCTGATGAGTGGGCACCCAGTGACCTGAAGGCTCTACAGAAAAGATGTTTGACCCCTGGCTGGTATGCTATCCACATAGAAAGGTGGCTAACACACTTCCCCACTTCACAGGTAACTTTCTCTCTCTGCCAGTTATTTCCCTGGGATAAATGATAATCATAACTTGGTAACATGTTTAATATTGTCGCATGCTTAATAATGAATTGCAATATTGTAGCTTGTTTAATAATGGATTGATAAACCTCAAGCATTCATCTTGTGGCTCATCTTAAAAGACAAAGCACTTCAGCATACATATTCATAGACAAGTTCAGTTTTTAAAGAGCTGAAAAACCCATTGGTATCTAAAAACTGGGGGTTCTGCTAAGGAATTTTGAAATATTTTACCAGTTCTCTAGAAGGTTGCTAAAAATGAAGTAAAAATGCTGCTGCTGCCTAAAGTTTCTTAAAAATAAATAAATTCCTCTAACCATGCTTTTTAATAATAATTATTTGTGTGTGAACTTAACACACGGCCTTAGGAGAAGCGGGAGAGAGCCTACAGGTTTTCTTGAACCCCAGCTCCCATCAGCCCCAGCCTCTATAGCCTATGGTTGGGGGATTATGTGTGTTGCTATTCAATAACATCTAGAAGACCACACATTCTCCTTCTCTGCCTTGAGGGTGTTGCAAATGTGCCATGGAAGGGCAAGAAACCCACAAAATCAGCCACAACATGGAATTCCAGCAAATCCAGTGCTAAGAAGACCAATTGCTGAGAAGACATCACTTTTGCTCTGCATCCCAGGACTGATAGAATTGTAGGGCTCCTCCTTCCCTCCTGCCATGACACTTTCTTTACTGCTTTAGCCTGACAATGTAAAAGGATCTACCAGGGATGTGGGCAAGGATATGCATTCACACAGAATCCTCCATTCTCTCCAGGCATGCCAGCTGCTCTAGAATCTTCACAGTCTTAGTGCAAACTCTAATGGGTTTTTCAAAGCATGTCTGGGTAAATGCACTTGGAAAACGTCCCAGAAAAAAGCCAGCTCTCCCGCTCACGAGGAGGTTCCTTAGTGAGTTCAATCAAACAGTTTAAAAAACTCATCAGACCTCCATGCTAGTCGTGCAAAGATCTAAAGAGCACCTAGCTTGCCCAGGGACACTGCGGGGCAGGGATGGCACGCATGTGTTCATATGCTCAGGCAAATGCCTGAATGTGGCTTTTATCTGTGCCAAAGAACACTGGAAAATCAAAAGAGGGAGGTCTGTGATGTTTGCGTGCATGCAGAGCAGCAGTAGGCTTGAAAGGGCCAGAGGTGTCTACCTCTCTGAACCCATGATGAGGCATGAGAACACAATTTGCAACTCAAGCCAAACACAGTCCACAAACTGTTATCAGTGGTCCACTAGGAGTTTGATCGACCTCCTCTTGTTGTAGTAAGACTGCAGCCCTGCCAACCATTGCCAGGAATGTAACACATATGCCAGCTCTGATTTTATCAGAGTGACTGCAGATCCTTCAGTCTGCTTCCTTTCTTCTAAAATGAGCCTCTTTCTCAGCTTGCCCGGTTGGTGTTACAAAGGCTAGTAACCGTAAGCACTTAGCAACTGTGCTAAAGTGCAGTTGTGGGGCACTCATAATTAATAATGTGCACTCAGAATTTCAATAATTTAAAATAAGCTCAGTCAAAAATGATATCCAACAAGGAAACTTTAAAAGCTGTGTGCAGCTTCTTGCAACCATAGCAGTATGTTATATTTGTCATCTATATTCATAGGAGTCTATTATCACTATTATTATTATTATTATTATTATTATTATTATTATTATTATCACCAGCAGTTCCAAGGGCTGGTTAGAAGAACTTAAAATTCAGAATTAAAAACAGTTTAAATGTTGGAGTGCTTGTAGGTAAAGGTAAGGGATAAAGGGACCCCTGACCATTAGGTCCAGTCATGACCGACTCTGGGGTTGCGGCGCTCATCTCGCTTTATTGGCCGAGGAAGCCGGCGTACAGCTTCTGGGTCATGTGGCCAGCATGACTAAGCCGCTTCTGGCAAACCAGAGCAGCGCAAGGAAACGCCGTTTATCTTCCCACCAGAGCGGTACCTATTTATCTACTTGCACTTTGACGTGCTTTCGAACTGCTAGGTTGGCAGGAGCAGGGACCGAGCAACGGGAGCTCACCCCGTCATGGGGATTCGAACCTCCGACCTTCTGATCGGCAAGTCCTAGGCTCTGTGGTTTAACCCACAGCGCCAGCTTTATCCAAATCTGTCCAGTACCAGGTTGAAAATTTGGTGGAGCCTGCCCCGTGCCTTGAATGTTACTCCTATAGATCCACTAAGGTCTACAGCTTCATGCATGTAGGCACCAAACTGATTGTGAATGTGCAGAGGTGGAGATGGGACCAGTGGGTGTACTGATATCATTTCTTTGTGTGTTCACTTTTCAGTATATACCTTTGGGGATGGTGGGGGAAGCATTCACACAGTTCTGTGGTCATTTGGCAAGTTTATTTTGCAAATATGTTGCCTTTACAGTTTGTAAATGCATTTGTAGTGTTGTATCATAGAAAACAAGATCCAATCACATACTCATCTAGGTATCTTGTAATTCATGCAACACTACCTCACACTTCGTCTGAGATTTTTATTTAAACAAACAATTTATCTATCCATACAGTTGCTAATAATTGATGGACAGCAGCTAAGAAGTGACCCAGCAACCGTAATGGATGAAGTTCAAAAGTTTTTGGGAGTTTCTCCTCATTATAATTATTCAGAAGCCCTAACGTAAGTCCCCTTTACTTCCTTTTTTAAACCCAGAGGTTGTCATCCTCTGCATCTGAATTTTGCACAGGTAATTATTATATGGTTATTAGGTGAAAGTTTACACAAGAATAAAGATCTTCACCCATTGCACTATTGGGTAACAGGCTGGAAATGCTCAGCATTCTGAAGTCACATTATCTTCTCAGGGGCTTCTCATGTTTTCATGTTCAGTGGGCTCAGGATGCATACAGATGTACATAAAAATAAAGCCCAACCTGGGTTTTATAGTATGCATCTTTGCTAACCCAAAGATTGCATGATTCTTTTTGTAAGGAAACCAAGTTCTTTTCCTTTTTAAGTCATTTGGAACCTTTTTCATCTTCGATGTACTGCCCATGGATGGAGACTTGTTTGCTGTAACTTCTGGAAACTCTTGTGAATAAAATATTCACTTGTTTGCAAAGCTAACTGCCTGTGATTTATTCTTGCCTAAGTATTTTAAAGGTTTGTTTAAAAGAAGGTTGGGTGCAGATGTAAATCTAACCAAGTTTTAATGTGCTTGGTTTCCTTACAAAAAGGATCATGCTATCTTTGGGTGAGCAAAGATGCAGACTATAAAATATCATTTTAGAGAGATTCAGCCCACTTGTAGTGAGCCATTCCCACATGGCTATTTGCTTGTTCCACAAAAAAGAAAGAGAAAGACTGGGAGGGAGAAAACAAAAGGCTGTAGGGAGCCTGCTAAGCTCCACTTCATTGGCAACCTGAGCTCTGGTTAACCCTTTCATGCACACAAGTGTGAATCAGTAACTATATTATAACAGTGGATTGTGCCCACTCTCCGCAATACCAGTGGTTATAAAATCAATGCAAGCTTCTGCAGTTTCATTGCTTAGGGCTCATCCAGAGTTGGCAGCAAAGCACACATTTCTTCTGGGCTTTTTTGACAGCTGCCTGTCCTGATTTTCCTCAGCTCCACCTTATTATTTTTCCTGTAATCAGTTATTTTTGGTGTCCTAACATGAGTAGGTGTATAATTTGTAGAATACCACTCCCTCAACCTCCCCACTTCCCCACTCCTCTTTATGGTCAGTTGAGGTGCCTTGGTACCACCACCCCTTTTTTAAAAGGGCACCATTACACCAAATCATAAATACCAAATCATTTTACCTTTGTTTTACTTGATTAAAGAAATAGAAAGAGTAAAAAGGAAAAAGAGAGTAGTTATAGAGAATGAGGAAGGGGAAAGTAATTTGGGGTTAGATTTTAAAAGGAGAAACTTTTTAAAAGCTTGTCAAATTAGCACTGTTTCTTGGTAAAGTTATATACATTTCCTGGAAAGCATATATATTGTTTGGAGCATAAGTTCTACAGCTTTATTTCTTTCCTTGTGCATAGGCAGTGACATTGCTTCTCCTCTTGGGAAATTACTGGAAGGTAGCAAAAGTACTTTGCTATGCAAAAAGGAGATTGGGAAATTGTAGATAGAAATGAATCTCCTCTCAATATATCCTTTTTAAATCAATGATTTATTTAATTTTAATTGATACCACAACTAAAATACAATTTAGGGGCTGAGGAATAGAAGTAACAGACCGAGCTGGGAGGGAAAATACCTCTCTATATCTGAAATGTGTTTTTATATGTGGGTATATTCAGGTTCATTGCTATTATCGGAACAAGCCCAAGGCAAAGAGGAAAAAAATACATTTGGCAGCTAATTACTGTTATATTCCAACCAATTATTCTGCCGCCTTCCAAAACATCTCCTAAATAGTGAAAATGTTGCAAACTTTTCCAGCATTTTACATATGCTGCGACAGTATATTCAAAATTAATATATTTGGTTCCTTCATTAGTATGTTTTTTTAAAAAAAAATTACAGTTCCTCCATCCTTGATTTTTAAGTTTGACATTTCAAATTCTTGCCCAGATTTCTTTTGCATTGGAAAGGTGAAAATGACTGCCAGAGATGACTACCATTGAGTGTTGAGAAGCTTTGGTTTTCCCCCATGTACATCTTCCATTAATTTAAGCAACCTTTTGTAGGTTTGACCCTCAGAAAGGGTTTTGGTGTCAACTACTGGAAGGAGGAAAGACAAAATGCCTGGGGAAAAGTAAAGGCCGAAAATACCCACCAATGGATCAAGAGGTACCATTTTCTTCATATATCTAAACTTTACAGCTATACTAACATTAGGTACCATTTTAATGTCTCAATGAAGAAAAAAGGGGGGTTCACTACTAGGAGCAGTACCAGCTCCAGGTTCAATTGGAGGTCTTTTGCAAGATGCCACCAAGGAGTTCCCCTTCTCTGAGTGGGTCTTCCTTCTGTTGCTGCTGCCCATTGGCTTGCCATTTTTGTCCAGGACCAATCCACATGGCCTACCAGAGGGAGGGGGGAAAGCAAGCAGAGGTTGCAGCTCTTTCTCCTTGCTCCTGTCATTGCTCATGTGCTCAGAGATGGAAACCAAACATTTAGCAGCAGCAGTGAGAAGCAGTAAGTGTTGGGATACTGCCAGGGAGATAAAGTCCATCATAGCCCCCAAGCCGGCTGCCGGACGATCCATCGATCTCCCGTAGACACGCAGTATCAGCAATTAGCGACACGAAGCCTCAGAAATAGTATTCCACATTCTTAGGCTGGTGCACACTCTATCAGCAGAATTCACACAGCGAAAGATGCACAGCAGGAGAGCATATTTACAAGTTTATTCAGCGTTGGTCAGAACAAAGACACAACAGAAACATCCTGTGAAACAGGAAATACGCAGGCTGTGACACAAACATCCTGCTCCCTTTTAAGGTGGAACGGAAATATCCTAACAGTAAGACCAGAAGATCTGAGGGGATGACAATGGGCAACTTGTAGAGGCAGGAATCTCAGCAGGGCCTTGACACTGCTAACCCTCGTTGCGGGTCCTGATTGTAAACTGAATTTTGCCTTTATTGTGCAGGGCTAATGGCAGTGATTTCTGTTGAAAGCTTATTATCAGAAATATAATATACTAGTGGGGAGTGCCTAGTCCTGCCCTGGATTTAAAAAAAAAACATATTGTGGTTTTAAAATGGATAGTGTAATTTATGAGTTTGAACCCATCACGCTAAAAAAATTGTGAAGACACAACAAAGTCTCATTTTGGTCTGCCATCTTGATTCAAAATGGTGCTTGGCATTCAAAGACTCTCACCCCCAACTTAGGAACCCTTGTGCCAAGTTTGGGGAGCAAATGCACACCACAGTCACGTTTGGGTCTGCCATATTGAATCGAAATGGTGCCCAACATCCAAGCATTGATGTCTGCCATCTGCTCTTCAGGAACCCTCATGCCAAGTTTGTGGACGCTATATCGAGAGGCAGCCAAACCGATGCCAAACCTGGGTGAAGTCATGCCAAAGTAAAGTTTTGATTCAAAATGTCACCCAGTGTCCAAGCAGTGATGAAGTCTGCCACTCCACCTCAGGAACCCTCTAGCCAAGTTCAGTGATCAAACATTACACCTGACTTCATGTGACTTTGCTCACAAAAGCAGGCACATCCATTTTTTTGTTTAATTGTTACTGATTTATCATAATCATATGTACAAACCAACACATAGCCCTACATAAAATACACAGAGCATATTCAGTATAAAACATAAATTACAAGATGGAGTTACATATAGCCAAGATTTCAAGATGAATCTATATAGCCCCACAGGCACATCCATCACATGAGGAAAGCAAGACTGCCATGAATAAAATATATGAGTTATGCATGTGTTTTGATTTG
Organism: Podarcis raffonei; assembly: GCF_027172205.1. Lineage (NCBI taxonomy): Eukaryota > Metazoa > Chordata > Lepidosauria > Squamata > Lacertidae > Podarcis > Podarcis raffonei. The sequence goes on from NC_070610.1 coordinate 54,307,836, forward strand.
TAGAACAAAGAAACAAGTTTATTAAGGGGTTGGCTGAGATCCCCCTATAGCTTTCAAGTGGCCTGAGAAAAGGGTTTTATAAGAAATATTGTTTTAGGTAAATCCTGTGCAGAGGACTCAGTCTGACAGTTGCTTTCTTTTCCTCATTGTCAGTCTAGGGCATTCCTTTCAAACTACTACAGAGATCACAATGTGGAACTATCCAAACTGCTGCACAGACTGGGACAACCTTTGCCATCGTGGCTAAGACAAGAACTTCAGAAAGTGAGATAGCAAAGAGACACCAAAGCGCCGATATCCTGCTTTTTTCACTCTCCCACTCTTCACGTTCCCTGTTCATGTCCGATTATTAGTGAAGGATCTCATGAATAATTCTTTCTCAAGAGCAAAATTTTAAAAGGCCACACACACACACACACACACACAACCAGAAAAGAGCAAAATTGTTAAATATGCACAGGCTGACAGTTATTAGTAGCCGTTTTTAGTCAGCTTCTGGGGAAAGATTCTGAGCTATGAGGCATTGTTCTTTATCCAGTCTGGGGCTCAGACTTATTCTGTTTACCAGACAGTCACAGAAACTGTATGTATGATCGATAGTCTTCATCCTATATGACAAATTACAGTCTGTCAAGACACAAGCAAAGGATGGAAACATCTCTCGGTGGATTGCGAGGTTTGTAATTTCCTTGACAACTGCAATTTTAGTCAGCTTCTATATCCCTCCCTCCTTTGTTATTTTGGGGCTCATCTTGCAGCTAGCCCCTCCTCCCCAGTAAAATGAAGACAGTTACATTCTGCAAGGGTCTGCATTCATGTAGGTATGCTTGCTTGTTCTGTGCTGCTTGTTTTATTCCTTCTTCTTAATAATACAGAACACTCTTCAGTCAGAATATATATACATATACATATACATATATATATATATATATATATATATATATATATATATACATACACACACACACACACACACACACACACACACACACACACACATATATATAGGCCAGCAGAAGCTCAAGTCTGTTGCTGTAGCATGTTTCTTAAGGAGACGTTGCTGCTTACGAAGTTACAGCTGCTATGCGGTGTTCATTATTCCACATGGTGGTCACCAGCTTGTGTATAGCATCTCGGCCTCAGGTTGCCACTTTTGAGTGGTTGTAGCAATAATAAGTGTCTCACCTATGTGTTGTGCCACTTCACACAAGAAACTGCTCATGTGGCAATGACTGCCTCATTGAGTCAGTGGTGCCGTTAGGTGATTTTAGACTCAAGACATAACAGTCTTACAAGGCCTCCCCTCTTTAGATGGCGCTGTGTCTTTCTTAATTTTCAAATATGGTAAGACAATGGCACTGCTGTGTTTGGGCGCCTCCTGCGCATTCTGGGCTTCTCCCCTAAAGTCCTATCTTCTTAGTACCAGTATGTGGAGTGACTTCAAGCAACCTCCATATGGTGACTTTCCCCATGAATTGCCTCCTACCACTGGCGGAGGAAGAGGGGTGCGGGGGGAGGGCAGTGCCTCTGGCAGTGCGATCCCGGTGGGGTGCCATTATGGCTGCACTCCTACCCGTGCTGGGTGCTACGCCCCCAGGATGCACACCACGCCCCTGCAGGTGGCACGTCATGCCCCCAGGACATGCTCCAGCCCCATCCCCACCTGCTCTCCACCCTCCGGTGCCAGAGCATGAAGCTCTGCCTCCTACATACCAAACAAAATGCTGATTTCTGTGAGTGTAACAAGAATTTTTCGGCAAGTACCCAGATAAAACTTCAATGGGAGCTTTCGTGTTGAGTAGCAACCATGCTTCAAAATCAGTTTTAAGTGTATCGCTGAGGACTTTACATAAAGTATGTCACACATCAGGTAAGGGATAGTATCACAAAGTTGTGTTAAAGAAAGAACTGTGTTGATTAACAGGACAAAGCGGATCATGGAGTATTAAAAATGATTTGCAACAGTGACTTTTTAATGGTGCCTTAAGGCTGAAAGCCTATACTGTCTTTCCTAGGAGCAAGACCCATTGAACTCAGTGAAATTTCTAAATAGATGTGTATAGGAAGGTGCTGTGTGATTTTTAACAAAGCATACGACAAATTGCTTGTGTGACTCACACCATTTCTGTTGTCCTGTTTTGATTAGACATGAAACCACTGCCTGATATCATAGGCCTAGTCTCATGGAGTGTACTGCTTCATATTTCAAAACAAACCAAACACAAAAACAAAGAGCACCCACATAGAAAACTAGCATGTCAGGGGAAACTAGGCTAGAACAACCCTTCTTGACATCTAGGTTTCCATGTGCAGGGATTTATTTAGTATGGAGGATATGGTGTGCTTTGAAGAGGTGAAATATACAAGCATCATTGTTGATCCAAGTTCTCTTGGGGAAGGAGCTAATTAACTCTACAAGACACATCTCCTGACAATTTAGACATAAAGTTGACTCATAAGTTGCATGCATTTAACTTACGCAATTGCAGCTTTCTGTGGTTGGTCGTCGGCCAACTGACATCACACAGATTAAATGCACCGCAAGGCGGAGAGATTTAAAAGCTCTTTCTGTGCTGGGAACACCAGTCTCAGGCATGCCTTCCAGGCTTGTGTGGGCTGTTGTGTGAGAACTTAAGAGCTCTTTCCGCAACAGGTTGTATCTAAGCAGTACACTTATTCTCCAAAACAGGTTTGCTAAGGAGCACATTTGTGTTGGAGAAACAACTGATCTTGTGGAGTGTAATCACTCGGCTATGATTTTGGCATCACTGAACGTTGGTTCTGAGTAGAAGGAGCTGAGACTTCCTCCTGTTGACTTGGTGTCAACAGAAAAGAGTCCGCCCCATATTCATAATTTCTCTATTCCTAATAATATCCATACAATAAAATTTGCCTTCCTTGTTAAGATTCCCTAAAGGCTCTAATTTGGTATCACAGTGTCTTGCAAGCTTTCTTAATATCAGCATTACTTTTTCTTACAATTTCTCACCACCTTAGTACATGCGAGCAACCTCACAGCTGTTTTAAAAGTGTTTGTAGAGGAGTTTTGTCTTAAGGCATATCTATGCCATAGATAGCTTTAAAAGGGGGGTAAAGACGAATTCGTGGAGTTTCCAGAGCAGCGATGCCGTCAAGGGGGGTGGTAATAAATGCTTCATTTAAAGAAAACATGTTTTCTTTTTCTCTGCATCCAGTGTCTCTTTCCTATGCATTTTATAAAGTGTGGACTCAAGGACTGGATGCTCCCCAACACTGCTGCATCTACAGCAACGAATAAAGATTCACAAGCGACACAAACTCCTACATCTGCCATGTTGCAAGAACTGGATTTATATAAATATATATAGAAAACATAATCGCTCCCCCCCCCCCCACACACAAACACACTGGAAAATAATTCCAATATGTACTTTGATGTTTAATGCCTTGAAAATGGATTGTTTTCTACCGAACTGTTGCAAATCCCATTTGCCTGGATATATACTTGATGCTGGAACTAAAGGGGACAAAACTTTCAATCACCCTGGAATATTTTTTAGGTTTCTTTGTTTAGGGGAATAAACTATGTGCATACACCTTATTTTTTCTCCCTCACACTTCTACAGAATAAACATTTCTGCTGCAAGATTCTGTAGATGGTCTCCCATTGTTTCCCTTTGGATTCCTAGAAGGGCTCCTCTTATTTTCTTATGATGCCTCCAAGTGGTTGGGTGCCTAGGATCATCATGTGGCCTACTGTCCAAAGGATATAGCTCTATGTGGAAGGCTGTCCTGTTCAAAACCATTAAGGAGCAGGGACTGCAGGTAGCACCTAAGCAGCAGACGGAGTAGGCACAAAGATCACCAGGTCATAGTCTTCCCCACAATGGTGAGATGGATTGTATTTCTGTTTAAATTGTCGTATGTCATTTAAAATCTGCACCTATTCATATAAATTAGCTTATGCAATTTTTATGCAAATCAGTGTCCTATTTTGTCCTTTTTATTTTGCTGAACCATGTCCTCTCTTTTTTTATGAGTGCACAAGCGACCGTCCTACCACCTGGTCCCTAAGCACTGAAGATTAAACAGTTCAAGACGTAAAGGTTTCCACTCCATCAATAGTTTTATTCCTCCTCCTCCAGCCTCCAATTGCCTTGGCGCTTGTCCTGAAGCTGCACAGATGAATGTTTAGCAATAGTGCTGGGTCTTAAGGGCTTCTCCAAATGATTGGCTCGAAGGATATCTTTTATCACATTTTTGGCCTTTGGGGGAATAATCCTGCAACACCTGATTCAAAGACAGTAGCCTCACATCAAGTTCAGAAGAAATGGATGGGACACAGTGCTGTTTCTTGGCAGAAGCTGTGCTGCTGTTTTTGACCTCTTCTTCTTTTCCTTTTATTGATGTTGTGCATCCCAGCACCTATGAGGAGGGGCACTTAGCCCATAAGTAGGGAATTCACGCATTGGAGTCACAATTGACTAGTCACAAAGCAATATCCAATATCTGGAGAAGCCCCATTTCAGTTCCATGCCGAGTGGGTAGATCTGGACACTGAAAGAAGTGCTTAAAGGCATTTCTTTTCTTCCTGTGTTCCTGTGTTTTATGCCTGGTGTCGCACAAGGTGTGAGCTTTCATCATCACACTGTACAATTTGCTCACATCATTGGCTGCTGGTGGCTGTGCCAGGAAATACAAAGTACGGTGATGTCACATCACACATTGTACACATATCTTTTCCCCCTGCAAGCAGAAAAGCAGTTGGTGGTGGAGATTTTAGGTGTGTGGGGTGGGGAGAGCCACCAGAGATGAGAAAGAGTTAAGAAGTACTTTCCCCTACCCATTTCCACATCCACACTGGTCGCAATCTCTACAGCTGCATTTTGTTAAAAGAATGGTAAGTTTTGTATGTGGGAGGGACGCGGGTGGCGTTGTGGTCTAAACCACTGAGCCTCTTGGGCTTGCCAATCAGAAGGTCAGCGGTTCGAATCCCCACAACAGGGTGAGCTCCCATTGCTTGGTCCCTGCTCCTGCCAACCTAGCAGTTCGAAAGTACATCGAAGTGCAAGTAGATAAATAGGTACCGCTCTGGCAGGAAGGTAAACAGCGTTTTTGTGCGCAGCTGTGGTTTGCCACATGAGCCGGAAGCAGTACGCCGGCTCCCTCAGCTAGTAAAGCGAGATGAGCGCCGCAACCCCAGAGTCGTCCGCGACTGGACCTAACGGTCAGGGGTCCCTTTGCCTTTAAGTTTTGCATGCAAGTGAACAAATGGAGTAGTTCACCCCTAGCCTTTGTATCCTGAGAAAGTCACCTCTTTGAGGCTTGCTTCCAAAATTAAGGTTGGAACATGGTGCCCACCTGGAAGGAAACTGTGTAACACTTCATCATGGATATGACCAGCCATATCTAAGAGAACTCTCTGGTGCTTGGAAAGCCCCATCTGAAATATTCAGAATATTTGTAACTTTCGTTATGTGAAGGAATACTTATCCAGCCTGCGGCCTGTACCTAGTGCAGGCAAGTCAAGATATCTGCTAGTTCTTGTCTGCATTGATCCTAGCCTGGCAGTAAATATTTTCAGTGTTGAAATGGGGTGGATTTTCATAACCAACAGTCCTGGAATGGTGCTGCCACTCCTCTGAAAGTCTTCCCATTGACAATTGTGCAGGCATTAAAGGGAAATGACTGGAGGCCAAATTGCTATAGGGTCAACAAATGCTCTAGGGTCAACAAATCACTCATCAGTATGGGAATACATTTAGTTTGCCTCATCAGTATGGGAATACATTTAGTTACTTTCTTTACAATTATTTCTCTCTCTTTCTCTCCCCCCCCCCTTGAGCTTGTGGAAATATTAAAAGGACACTAAATGAGTGTGCAGCCATGAAATAGTCACTCTTTGCATTCCTGTGACCTTTTCTGTTCTTACATAAAAGGCTCTACAACAGCATAAAGGATTATTACTATTATTAGCTATTCTAAATGCAATGTTGACCATTTGCACTTCAACCTGCTCCTTTCCTTGAGGCTGGTAGCTGCCACATCATTTGGGGAAATGAAATCAGTTGTGCCTACAGCTGGTTTTTTATTTTTTACTACGTACTTAACACCAAAGCAGTGAAGCACTTTCAAAGGGAAACAATCTAGATTATTTCGGTAAGCAATTTAACCATTTCTTCTGCACAGTTATTGTAGTACAAAAGGGAGGGAAACAGGATTGGCTTTGGTAATAATAATTATTGCGTTGAATTAAAAAAAGAAAAAGAAAACCTGGGTGATACACATACATGCCTGGTTCATTCACAATGCAAACCCAAACATGGCTAAGCATGGACAAACCAGGATGAGGGTACTCCGAGGAAAAATATAAGGCCCTTTCACTTCTCTCCCATGCTACCTGGAGCTAAGCCATGGTTTGGCTTAGCAATGTATCCAAACCTAGGTTCGTGTTTTGTCTTGTTCCAGAGGCAAGGTTTGTTCTTGACTTAGCACTTGTGTTTTTCTAGGGGGAGCTGGGTATGTTTAGCCTGGAAAAGAGGAGACTGAGAGGAGTTATGATAGCCATTGTAATGGTTCTAGGGGTTGCTTGTGCGTAAGTTGTCGCCACTCCTGGCTAGGTTACCTGGGTGAACCCTTTCTGTCTGGCCAGCCTCTCACCCGTGGCTGTCTCAATCGCTGGCAGAATCTGTCAGTGGGCGTTTCTTGAACTTCTTCCAGCAAAGAAGTTCTTTGACGCCTAGTCTCCTCCTACTCTCCCTGCCCGGAAGTCTTCTGCGCAGGGAGGGTGTGGGCAGTGGAGGACCCGTGCTCTCCCCGCTGGTCTCCGGTGAGGAGTCCTGGAGCCCCCTCGCCGATTCCCCCATCTGCCCCCCTTCTCCACTGGTGCTACGCTGATTTCCTTCCCCAGCAGATGGGCTGCCTCTCTCCCTACTGGGACCCTCTCCAGCATCCCTCTGGAGCCTTCCCTCCGCCTCTGGCTCCGATGACAGTTCCCTGACAGCCATCTTCAAATGTCTCAAGGGCTGCCACATAGAAGATGGAGCAAGCTTATTTTCTCCTGCTTCAGAGGGTAGGACCAAACCAATGGCTTCAAGTCACAAGAAAGGAGATTCTGACTAAATATCAGGAAGAACTTTCTGACAGTAACAGACGTTCAACAGTGGAACGGTCTCCCTCCGGAGGTTATGGACTCTCCTTCCTTGGTGGTTTTTAAGCAGAGCTGGATGGCCATCTGCCATGGATGCTCTAGGTGAGATTCCTGTATTTCAGGGCATTGGGCTAGATGACCCTTCCAGTCCCTTCTAACTCCACAATTCTATGATTCTAAGATAAGACCTCTATGTATTTATCGGAGCAAATATGTAGCTCTGAATGAGGGTAACTGCAGGAGATGGAAAATCAGGCCCACAGCAAGTTTGATTCCAGAATAATAATGAAGTTTATCACATTTGTTATTATTGTCACAGCTAATAATTAGCAACTAATAACTTAACAACTAATAATAATGTAAAAAAACCCACCAAAAGAGTGCTTTAAAAAATAAGACACACAACAATACTTTGATGACACATAATATGGAAATAAAGTTCTTTTTTTTCTCTCCAACTATATTTGCTTGAAGCATTTCGTTGGCAAACTTCTCCTGTGTCAAAAAAACAACAACATGTCACCTGTTACTTTTCCCCATGGTAGTAACAGAAGGAATTTGTACCGTGTGAGTTTGACATAATTTAGTGTGAACTTGACAGATGTGCATTCATCTTTAATTACAAAGTAGATTGAGTTTCTCTCCCACCCTTACCCTATGGCAAAGCTTTTTTGCCCCTTAGTTGTGGGGAGACTGTCAGGGAAGGCAGGAGAGCAGCAGAGGTATGGCATGAGCCCCATTTCCAGACAGGCCTAGCTTAAAGGATGCAACTCAAAATGGGGCCAGCCTGCCTATCTGTCCACATTTAGAGCTGCCCCATTTTGGAATCTTCCTTCATCCCAGGTTCTTGCCCTGTGGAATGAAGATCTGAGAAAGCCTTCAGAGACCATCCAACATGTTAGGATATGAAATTTCCTTCCATCTACCCAGTCCTCTTCTTCAACCATCCAATTATCAAATGGATTGTAAACAGACATTTGGTACTTTGAAGGCTCGTGTTGCAGGATTTCAAAATGTCATAAAGGAGGAATTCATTTCAGTCACTGAAATGACACCCAAATGCCAAAATGGAATGCTTCCTATATCCATTTCAGATTCATTAAAGAGATGACAGCCTTTGTGCAGCTGAACTGATGTGCCAATGCCTCAGGCTGCCCCTCTTATCGTAGGACTCCTCCAGATGTCCTTTTATTGTGCATTCATGTTTATTTGTGCTCATTATGGTATGGGAGTGGTTATATGCAATCCCCCTTTCAGTACTGTTTGCCCCTAAGAAAGGTTTGTGATGGGCGTACTGCTTTATTTCCAGTCAGTCCATGTCCTGTAGCTACCTGCTGAAACCGTGTAACTTTTCATACCACAGATGTTTCAGGGCTGTTGCCTTTCGTTACACTTTTGTTGCACTGATGTTTGGAAAGATTGAGGGTACAAGGAGAAGGGGATGACAGAGGACGAGATGGTTGGACAGTGTTCTCGAAGCTACCAACATGAGTTTGACCAAGCTGCGGGAGGCAGTGGAAGACAGGAGTGCCTGGCGTGCTCTGGTCCATGGGGTCACAAAGAGTCAGACACGCCTAACGATTAAACAACAACAACAAAGCACAAGACTGCCCCTCCAGAGAGCAGTTACACTGGGGAGGCTTCACAGAACAACTAATAAAACACAATGCTGTGTAGATGGTCCAGTATAATTCCACCGCTAACACACTCTTATTGCAGCAACGACAATAACACTTGAGGAAGAAGAAAAAATCCCCAGAAGCCCACTGTCAGCACATCCTTTTTAAAATAGTGAATTTGTGTCATTCTCCATTAATCATAAATGTAAAAACATAGAATTGTAGTGTTGAAAGACTCATCAAGCCCAACTCCCTGCAATGCTAATTTGTCTGCTCACTGGAGTGATGGGTAGCTGGCATGGGGTACCTGTTGGGCATGAAGAAGTGCCTCGTGTACTGCTGAATACGACATAAGACTCTGTTTCTGATCCAGCAGTTTTGCTACAAAAAAAAAGAAGAAGCTACATTTGGGACACTGCAGGAACTTCAAGAGCAACTTCTTTTTTATATATATAAGATATTTATTAAGATTTTTTTAAAATATTACAATAAAAATGAAAAAATAACAAAAATACAAAATAAAAATAGTTAAAAACACCCAGATTTTCCATTGCTTATTTTCCTTTAGCTTGTTTCCCGGACCTCCTCATACCTCCCTTTTTTGTATTGCACTTCAAATTGTTGGTTCAGCAAATCCTTACCATTAGATTTTTACCTATTTATAACCCTTTTTTCATATTCTCTTAAAGCATTACAGCTGGAAACCACTTAATTTCTATCCAACATCATTCTAACATTCATTAATTTTACAATATTTCTGTAGATAGTCTTTGAATTTCTTCCAATCTTCTTCCACCGACTCTTCTTCCTGGTCTCGGATTCTGCCAGTCATTTCTGCCAATTCCATATAGTCCATCACCTTCGTCTGCCATTCTTCCAAAGTGGGTAGATCTTGTGTCTTCCAATACTTTGCAATGAGTATTCTTGCTGCTGTTGTAGCATACATAAAAAAAGTTCTGTCCTTCTTTGGCACCAATTGGCCGACAATACCCAGAAGAAAGGCCTCTGGTTTCTTCAGGAAGGTATATTTAAATACCTTTTTCACTTCATTATAGATCATTTCCCAGAAAGCCTTAATCCTTGGGCACGTCCACCAAAGGTGAAAGAATGTACCTTCAGTTTCTTTACATTTCCAACATTTATTATCGGGCAAATGATAGATTTTTGCAAGCTTGACTGGGGTCATGTACCACCTGTATATCATCTTCATAATATTCTCTCTTAAGGCATTGCATGCCGTAAACTTCATACCTGTGGTCCATAACTGTTCCCAGTCAGCAAACATAATGTTATGACCAACATCTTGTGCCCATTTAATCATAGCAGATTTCACCGTTTCATCCTGAGTATTCCATTTCAACAGCAAGTTATACATCTTTGACAAAATCTTAGTTTTGGGTTCTAACAGTTCTGTTTCTAATTTTGATTTTTCCACCTGGAAGCCAATTTTCTTGTCCAAATTATATGCCTCCATTATCTGATAATAATGAAGCCAATCTCGCACTTTGTTCTTTAGTTTCTCAAAACTCTGCAGTTTCAGTCTATCTCCCTCTTGTTCCAAAATTTCCCAATATTTCGGCCATTTGGCCTCCATATTGAGCTTTTTCTGGGCTTTTGCTTCCATTGGTGACAGCCACCTTGGGGTTTTGTTTTCCAATAAGTCCTTATATATTATCCAAACGTTAAACAATGCTTTCCTGACAATATGGTTTTTAAATACTTTATGCGCTTTGACCTTGTCATACCACAGATATGCATGCCATCCAAATACATTGTTAAAACCTTCTAAGTCCAAAATGTCTGCGTTTTCCAGAAGCAGCCATTCTTTCAACCAGCAAAAGGCTGCTGATTCATAGTAAAGTTTAAAGTCTGGCAGGGCAAATCCACCCCTTTCCTTTGCATCAGTTAATATCTTAAATTTTATTCTGGGCTTCTTGCCCTGCCAGACAAATCTAGAAATATCTCTCTGCCACTTCTTGAAACAGTCCATCTTGTCCACAATTTGCAATGTTTGAAACAAAAACAGCATTCTAGGCAATACATTCATTTTTATCACAGCAATACGACCCAACAGTGAAAGCTTCAAGTTCAACCAAATTTCTAAGTCTTTTTTCACTTCCGTCCAACATTTTTCATAATTATCTTTAAATAAGTTCCCATTTTTGGCTGTCATATTAATCCCCAGGTATTTCACTTTCTTAACCACAGTCAAGCCTGTCTCATTCTGAAATCTCTCTCTTTCAATCGGTGTTAAATTTTTCTCTAAAACCTTAGTTTTTAACTTGTTCAGTTTAAATCCTGCCACTTGACCAAATTCTTGAATTAGTTCTAAAACCCTTTTAGTACTAGATTCTGGCTCCTGTAACATCAATACTAAGTCATCTGCAAATGCTCTCAGTTTGTACTGTTTGGCTCCGACCTGTATACCTTTAACCAACCGGTCCCTTCTAATCATATTCAGCAGAACCTCCAGGACCGATATAAAAAGCAATGGGGAGATTGGGCACCCCTGTCGTGTCCCTTTTTCTATCTTAAATTTTTCCGTAAGAGCAACTTCTTACTTAGCACTAGGATGCTGGGAAGGTTCCTCAGCCTGGGGAATGAGATCTCTCTCTCCAACCAATGACTATCTCTGGGTAGGTGACTGGGGAGCCCACTCAGCCCTTGTAGCTATGACAAGAAGGATCCAGCTATCCCTTCTCTAGAGAAGGGGGAGCCAACATGCCATCCTCTAGATGTTGCTAGTCTACATCTCCCATAATCCCTGACCACTGGTCATGCTGATGGGAGTTGTAGTCCCATAACATCTGGAAGGTGCTATATTGGCTACACCTATTGCAGAAGGACAGTACTCAATTAATATGTGCAGGCAGTGAGAACAATAGGGTTTTTGAACAAACAACTTCTCAACACAGAGCGTTCAGAGGGATTGCAGATCAAAAAGGAAAGCTTTTAGGATTAATTTAGGTGTAAACTACAAAATGAACAAAGCAATCACCATGGTGATCAAAGAAAAGGTTATTCAACGGGTTGAGGGTCCACTAGTTTAGAAGGACTTTGAAGGGGAGGGCTATACTCGGGGATCTTGTCAATGATCACGTCAGGACTATGTGCAGGTAAACCTTAGCAGCTGGATCACATCAAAGACCGAATACACAGAGCATCTATTTGTATTTGCATATCTGGTTCCTTATCCAGCTACGGATGCAAACACACAATCCTGTGGATCCAGGTGTGACCCCAGCTGGATTTTTGCAATTATGTGGTCCCTTCTTGTAGACAACAAGCAACAAAATGGCTCTCCGCAGGGCATGAAGAGACCAAGCATGAGGGATATTTATTGGACCGAGGGGGATAGCAGAATAAAATATAGCATATCCCTGTATTACAACGATTTTGAACTGCTTTGCTTTGCTTTTCATTTCCTATTGTTTGTGATCACCGTGTAAACTGCCCTTACCCAGCAGGTATAGAATAGCACAAAGTGGGCTGGGCTGGACTATCACAATTATCTGCTAGTCTTATTTGTTCCTATCACTAATACAATTTTTCTCCTCAGCCCTGGGGAACATCTGTAATTACACTTTTAAAAACCAAAACCTGCTCCAAATGGATGTATAACATGGATGTTGGGGTGGGGGGTTCCCCCCACAAAGGATGACTTTATTTAGGACAGATCTCACGGGAATCTTATCTCACCTTCAAGCAATGCCAATGGAATTGCTTTTGTCAGATTTTCCTATATTCGAACACATATAGCCCCCCCCCAAAAAAATCACCCACCAAGATCCCCAAGGCTCAGACTTTTACAGCTTAAAAAAAGATCCAGCAGAAGCAAAATTCTCCTGTGTGTCAACCTTAATTTCACCATCTTAGCTGCGCTGCCTGCATTTTTAATTAAGTGCAAGACAAGTGGAGAAAACGGTAAGCGAGAAACAAGGAGGAAAAGGATTATTATAATCCAATTGAGACATAATTAAATGCAGATATCAAAGACTCATTGCATAGAACCTGCCTGAGACTTGGGAGTAGATGTTTGTGTTCAGTTCTCTCCTGTAGCCTCTTCATAATTCAGGGTGTTGTGTTGGGGTGTTTTTTTCCTGTTTGTAATAACAAAGAAGGGGAAATGGCTGCTGATCGGATAGTAAATCAGTCAAAATAAATCAAAAGCAGCAGAAAATCTATAAACCTACAGTACAGCATAATCTCTCTCTGGTGACCTGCTTCACTCCTTCGATGCTAGTTTCTCTCTCTGAGTTCAGGGAAGAAATGTAGCTCAGTGGTAGTAAAATGCATGCTTGGCATGCAAACAGGCCCAGGTCCAATTCCAGATGTTTCCAGGTGGGGCTGAGAGAGAGCCCTGCCTGAAACCCTGGAGAGCCACGGCCAGTCAGTGTTGACAGTACTGAGCTCAATAGCCCTCTGCTCTGACTCAGGAGATGGCTGCTTCCCATATTCCATCCCCCATCCCAAAACAAACAATAATAATAATAATGATTTGTTGGGCGGCTTCCAACAAAGTATTAAAATACAGTGGTCTGTTAAACATTAAAAGCTTCCCTAAACAGGGCTGCCTTCAGATGTCTTCTAAAAGTCTGGTAGTTGTTCTTCTCTTTGACATCTGGTGGGAGGGCGTTCCACAGAGAGGGCGCCACTACCGAGAAGGCCCTCTGCCTGGTTCCCTGTAACTTGGCTTCTCGCAGTGAGGGAACCGCCAGAAGGCCCTCGGCACTAAACCTCAGTGTCCGGGCAGAACAAACAAACAAAACCCAAAATCTCTAGACTCTCAATAGTCAAAATCACAACTTCAAGTTATTTCTGTACTACAAGAAAGCTAGGAGAAAGGTGAGCTCCCCACTGCTCAATTCAGGATGGGTTTACTTGAAGTGAGTTACTTTAGGCTGCATTTGACTTGGGCCTGGCTGTCATGCCATAGGGCTCCAGCTCTCCATCCTCAGAGGAAGATGCTGAGGATGCAGGAGACCTCTTGGATCAAATTCAGTTTCAGGGGCGGATGCTCTTCAGGGGGCAGGACTAACTGAGCCTGCAGGCTTCACTAAAGTCCACTCAAATGAGGCCTGCCCTGTCCTCTGCAGGCTCTGCTCACCTGCCCACCCTCCCTTTGTTTGTCTGTTGTGTTGACCTTGCTATGGACAACGTTGGTCGCCGTATTCAGGGCTGGGCAGGATTTTGTCCTTCAGACCAACTGGCACTATCTGTGGGTTTTGCCTACCTCACAGCAGTTGAAACAGCTTTGGTGGTCTAGGCATTGAGCTGGCATTACTCTTGGTGGAGGGGATGTTGTAAGCCTTTGCCTGCCCCTCGAAAGGAAAGGGGTATCCCATTGAAGGGATCCAAGAGGAGGCTAAGGCCATCGCACTCCTCAAGGCAGCACTCACACGGGGGTGATCCTATTAGATGTATGTCATAGGTCCTCCTCACCTCAGGGGTGATCCCCATGGAAATACTTCCACCAGGCGGGCTTGTTGTTAATGGTTATACCCAGTGCTTATGCCAAACCTATTACATCTGCAGTCAATAAAAGATATGGTCTTATTTAACCCAAAATTTGTATATCATGTCGTGACTGGTTCTTTTATTAAGTCAGGGTATTGGGGGCTGTGGTGCTTGAGCATGCAAGTTATACTTCCATTCTTTATAATAAATGGAATGGAAGAATGGAAGTATAACTCTATGGAGTTCAAAGCTTTGCGTACATCTTCACTGATTGATTTAGTGAAAAGGATTCCCTTGGCTATTTTGATCTTTTGAATCTGGCCTATAATACAATTTGATAAATGAAGACTTCTTCAATGGGATTTTGATCAGTAGAAAGTACAACAAATATAGCAATAAAATGTTTCCTGAAGATTGGAATCACAGTTTGCTCCAGCAAATGTTTTTTTGTGCTGCATTTTTAGTGTTTGCTCTAATCTGATTCGGGACTTTTAGAAAGGCATGAAATAATGAGAATCACATATTGGCTTCTGTAAAAGATAAAACTCTCCAAAATGCCTGCTTGAAGCTCCATAAAAAAGAGTATTTCAACAGGGTAACATAGCATTGCCAGTTCCTGCTGAGATCAAATCATCCTGATGGAACAATACATAGTTATTTTATGTTCAGATAGAATTGCCAAATGATCTATCTTTTTAAAAATAAAAAAGTGCTTAACAAATTGCAGAAGCATAGGGAGATGCTTTATTTAAATGCTTGTGATAAATTCCCTAAAGGCAGGGGTTGGCGCCAAATGTGGTCTTCTAAGCCTCTCTAGCTGGTGCTTAAGATACTCCCCAGGTCACACCCTTGCTCCTAGGTCACACATTCTCTGAAATAAAAAATAAAAAATAAAACTGTAACTTTAAATTCAAAAGCAGCAGTTTTTTAAAACACACACACATACAAGAACAATCATATCTTCAAAACCGTTAAATGCTAAACAGAATAACCATGTTTACAAAGCCTGCATGTAAGAACCATCAGGAATGGAGCCAGTGTTGCCTCCTTTGCCGAGGAATCCTACCACCAGGTGCTGCCTTGTCTTGCATTCCCACTCAGTGAACCTCTGGTGGTGGTGGGGAACACAACAGGGTTTCCTAAGATGATCTCAACCTACAGGCAGGTTCATGCGGGAGCAAGGGGGTCTTTCAGATATCCTAGCCCTCAGGCATTTCTTTGCAATTCTGTCATCTAACAAATAAAGGACACAAACCAGAGGTTTGTTTTCCCCAGTCCTCTAGATCCCTCAAACACCGAGTGAAAGACAGACCCACCATCATCTTTTGCACGGTTCTCTGTTACCTTATAGTTTGTCTATAATGGAAAGAGAAAGGCTAATTGAAAGGGAAGGGCTATTTGTTGGGATGTTTGGGGGGGAGCAGTATAAACACCGACAATTTGGAAACACTGGCCTGCAAGTACTCCAATTGGAGACCAGCCTTTTCCAAAGGTGTCGTGGACTTTGAAGACACTCGAACTCAGGACAAAAGGGAGAAACGTGCTAAGAGGAAGGCACGTTTGTCAAACCCTCACTGTGATCACCTCCTGTCCAAAAGCCTATGTCCCCACTGTGGAAGGACGTGTGGATTCAGAATTGGCCTCCACCGTCACTTACGGACTCACTGTTAAGACTGTGTCCACGGAAGACAATCTTACTCAGCTACGAGTGATCGCAGAAGAAGAAGAAGAAGAAGAAGAAGAAGAAGAAGAAGAAGAAGAAGAAGAAGAAGAAGAAGAAGAAGTTGGGCATGTTTGTGAGAAAGATACCTGACGTGAATATGGAGGAGCAATCAACAGTGATTCATCCAGACTTCATCAAATTCATCATTAAGCAAAATCTCCAACTACGTGCACAGGCATTAACAGTAATAGCCTGGCTTTCCACACCGGCTAATGACATTTTGATAGACTGCCTTCCTGCAGTTAGGGAGCTATCCTCAGCTTGGACTGCATAATTTACATTGCCAACAAAGGATTGCCTCACAGTTATTTAAACACCCAGGCCCTTGTCTTGCCAGGCGGTGATTAATTGGAATCCTGCCCACACGGACTCGGTGCCTGTTGATAGAGCAGGTTGTCGAGGGCAGGTGACACAGCACATCGCTCACTGTCACCGCCTAATAGCCTGGTTATTTATGCTGATTCATCCCCTCCTCCAAAACAGAGACCATATGGCATGACTGCAAGGGGGTTGAGGGGAGGGGAATAAAAGCTTTGAAGCCATTAAGAGTGCCAAAATAATGTGGATGGGGAAAAAATGGCAAACACTTCAACAAAGGTGAAGGACATCGCTGTTACTGATTGAACATTGCGCTTTGGAGACAGAAGTGTGTGGCAGTAATAGGGAGCAGATGGTCACCTGAGCAACAGAAAATACTACTGTGTTAGTCCCCACTCCCCCAAGTGTTGAGTAGTTCCAAGGGAAGCATGACCTGTGTTTCCTTGTTTGGGAGGAAAGGAGGGCACTCTTTGGAGACTGATAGAGTTTTTGTTTACATAACAGAAGAAGACCCCTGCTGGATCATGCCAAGGGCCTATCTAGCACAGCATCGTCTTCTCACAGCGCCAACCAGATGTCTATGGGATGCCTGCAAGTAGGACCTGAGCCCAACAGCATTCTCCTCACATGATTCCCCAAAACTGGCATCCATTTAGAGGCATATAGCTTCTGACTGTGAAGGTAGATCATAGTTATTATGGCTGGCAGCCACTGATAGACTTATCCTCTATGATCTTATTCTCTTTGAAAGCCATCTAAGTTGGTGGCATTTGCTTATTTACAAATTCACAGAGTAGGCATGGAGGCAAATTGTCTACGCTCCCACCAGGCAGCAGTTCTGCTACCACACACCAGGTTCCCCAGATACAAAGAGCTTGTAGACCAAAGAGCTTGTAGTCTGTTAATTAGCCTCTTGCAACTCTATTTGCCTATGTCTTTTCAATAAAAGATGAAACTATGTGATTGCATAACAAGTTTATGTTGAAAAGGTATCTCACTAGGCAAAATTCTTGGACATCATTAAAGTCAGCAAAGGCTTGGTAATGGACCTAAAGGACCTCAGTTAAAACCATGTGAGCTGCATATTGACTGCAGCGGAAAACCCTAGGTGAAATTAGAAATGGCTGAACCACTTGACAGCACTAGAAATTGCCCTGCTTTCTCATCCAGAATGTCTGGAAATATCTGGTTCCACTAGGAAACATATCAGAATCTTAGAGAGTTCCAGCAGGGGTGGAGGAAGCGGGGTGCAGTGGGTGCGTCTGCCCCGGGTGTCACCACTGAGGGGGGTGACAAAATGCCGGGTGGCACTCACCATGGCGCCTGCAGCATGCCTGAGCCATGTGTCTCTCCTGGGAGAGTCGTGGTGGCTTGGGCGTGCGCAGGCTCCATGCTGCCCAAATAGTCTGCCCACTGCCTCCCCCCCAGCTGTGGGGCGGCTGAGTGGGAGGAGGCAGGCAGACTCCAGAGGCCCTGCGGTGCACCCTGCCCCTATGGGCAGCTGGCCCCACCCTTGGGCATGCTGCCCCAGGCACCCAAACGGCTTCTCCGCCGCTGAGTTTCCAGTCAGTTGCCACCATCAACAGAGACTTCCAGTCTTGTGCATCATACAGTAGCTAAACAACATGGCTTAAGCATCTGGAACTTTCTGGAGTGCATCACTTTCTTTTTAGGGACAGGCAAAATCCAGTGCTGTAGTCCAAAACAGCTGGATGGCACCAGGTTGGCAAAGTTAATGCAAGTCTTAAAAAGAGCATATTCTGTTGGTGGCAAAATAGATATAAAAGGAGTATTCCCTAGATGCCAAGATCAAGATATGGAGCAAGTATTCTTTGATGAGAGAACCCCAGCAGAGATTTAAAATCACAAAATATGCAACAAAGGAAAAGTGTGGAAATATAGGATGAAAGACCTTTAAAAGATTTACTTCTAAGTTCCTTTCAAAGTTCACCTCTTTCCCTAGCATTGAAAAATGACCACACAACTGGTAAGTTAAAAAATTGTTTACTTACAAATCTCCAAAGGTCAGAGTCAGGTGTTTTTTTCATAGAGCAGCCAGAAAACACATGCAATAAAACCTGGTTTAGTTCCTGAAGTTCTGGTACAGGACCTAAATAATAGCTTGTAAAAGCCATATGGTCTGAGCTTAGAGCAACCAGCTTAGATCACATGTTGAACTTCTCAGGTAGACTGAGAGAAAACAGTAGGTCTAATTACCTTGTTCCTCCCAAGGTGAGCTAAGCCTGGCAGGACAACTTACTCTATGCTCTTAACCCTTTCATGCATTAATTAAACATGTTGGTTATATGAGGCTGGTTATCCCACATATTCATGAAAGGATTTTCCCCCCAAATAAAGAAAAAACAGGAATAGACTGCTTTTATTTGCCAAGCCATAGTTAGTGCAAGACTCTGTTTGTAACACCTCTTTGCAAATATACATGTTAGGATAAAAAAGAAAGAAATGAAGTGATTTCACACAATCTTAAAATAAAGTTAAACTGGTAGACAAGCTGTGTTAATCACACCAGAGCTCATTTCATTGCTGGTGCCCTCTTTGAAACTCTTTTCAGTCGCACCATCCAATACTGACAAGGCGTGAAGTGAAGTTGCTTCCTATATGCTGCTCTTTCGTCACAACTGATCTAATATTATCTTTGATTAGACACCTCCTTGTGACCATGATTAACCTCTTCCAAGCTAGAGCTTTCTCTCTTAAGGTGAGATGCTGATATAATTGAGGCACATGCAGATGAAATTTGATACCTCCCCATTACAAATCTGCTGCTCCCTTACTTCCCTCAGCAAAGCCTATGAATATGTGAAGGAGAGAGGGCTCAGGGGAAAGGCTGCTGGGCTTTTGCTTCACAAGAGCAAGGCTTCAGATCACAAATGACCTGAAGTCTCTCCAGAGCTGGGATCTAGTTTGAAGCAGGCTCCCTGTGTGAGCTTCCTAACAACTCGGCTGGCTGTTTCATACCTCTGGCACTGCCTTGAGCATTGTTTTAACTAAGGAAAGGTGCCATACAAATAAAATTATGTATGTATATATGTAATAACAGTGTTGGCTGTTTGCAGTTTAGTAGCGCAGAGAGCTTGCTGGGGAGACCATGCATTAAAAAAAATAAAGGACTCAAAAATAACTTAAACTAGGTTTTAATAAGAAAAACAAAAACTCCTTTTACACTAAATACATTAACAACCAAACCAGACCCAACCACCAACCCATCCCCCAGGGTAATGGGAGAGCTAGGTGCTGCTCCTTATATACTACACCCAAATGCTGACACACCTTAATCAAATACAACTCAGCAGCACCTGCTATGCTTCACAGCTGTAAAGCTGGGTCTCGTTATCTTACTCTGGCCCTTGCTCTGGCCCCTTAAAGACATACACATTGGGTGCAACAATGATGAACCTTTACATTTAAATAAACCATTCAACAAACAGCAGTAGCAACAACTAACACAGAAACTCCCAAAAGGTTTATCAGAAGGGTGTTAGAAACTCATCTGCAACAATTTGCACATCATTAGGATGCATGGTTTCGACTTCCTGGCATTTCTTTTGAGAATGCAAGCAAGGAAATATAACACTGAAAGCAACACTCAGTCTTCAGAAAGTAAAATGTATGTAGATAATATACAATAAATAAACAAACAAACAAACAAATTGTTATATACAAATTGGACATACCGTATAATGACCCCATATAATGAAGTGACTTCTTGCAGTGGGGGGCCACAATGTGCAGGACTTCCTCTTTGAAGCCCTCTTCCTCTTCAATATGCCATTCATGGGGGGGGGGTATTGTGTATTGTCCTTCATACAGATCTATCCCAGGGCGTTTACAATGAGTTATGATGAAATGGAATTACAAAATTAGCATACCACCAAAAAAATCATTTAAAACAAAAGCACCTTGCAAGATCTCAGTTCCAAAACCCATTGCTATTTTTCTAGAAAAAGAGTTGCTGGAACTCACCATAAACACCTTCCTTGTTTTCTTAGAATGGCAGTGGCACCCACCTGAGAGGAGCTGGAACTGAGTTTCAGTGAGTTTCGCCTGAAAAAAAAGCCCTGCCCAAACCCATTCACAATGCAGAATGGATGGTTCAGTTACAGTGCTGAAAATAGAGCTTCCTTCCCTATTGGATCAGAAAAGTTAATTTAAGGTGTCCCCCCGCCATATATATATATATATATATATATATATATATATATATATATTCACCAGGCATTGAAGAACATCAATTTAGGCACCAGACAAACTTCCCCACAGAGGAAATCCCATAGTTTGTGTGGATATTGGACAGCTCTTCAAACATAAGGAGCACCTCATGAGTTCTTTTGTTGTGTAGGGGGAGGCAGAGGTTATTAGCACCACAATAGCTTAGATGCGTAGGTATTTTTCCAGCCAGGCTAGTGAAAGAGTAAAGTGATGTGTTTCTGCCACATACTTTCCACGTCAAAACAGCCCCTCTCGGATCACCTATGTCTTCTACAGAGTCACGCTCTAAAATAGCTAAAAGTACTTCTGAAATCCCACACCATAAAACCATGGAGAGAAAGGAAGCATGATTCAGTGTTCTTAAGCCAAAGAATACTTGCAGATTGCACTTTTTCAAGTTGTTGTTATGGATGCTCATAAATTGAAGGCTGCAGGTAAAAATAGACACTTGTTTCAGCCCCAAAACTCTATTCGGTTGAGAAAGCAAACTGAAGTCTAAGGGCATGGCTCCAGGAGCCTTGAATGACACCACATAGATAGACTGTACTTTCTCAGTTGATTAATGTAACTCACCGTCACTAATAAAACAGCAGCAACAACAATACTGGAAGATAACAGCATGGGAATCTCAGATCAGATCAAAGGAACATTATGAATCCATCCAGCTCATAAGAAGCCCATTCAATTTTTTTGCGGTGAAATAGCCTTTTCTTTCAGCTATTGAGAGCACCTGTGCCTTAAAACAAGGAAGCTCTGTTGAGGCCCACCTGTCTCCACCTGAACCTTAATTTACTGATATGCAAAGTGTAATCAAGTTATAAGAATAGCATATACATGGTCCTTTCACTGCATTGTGTCATTGGCTTCTCTTCCATCTTACCATGTGCTGAATTCAATGCCATTTAGTTTCTGATGACTGCTTCCTGAGCTGGCGCGGAGAGAGGGATCTCCCACGTTCTCAGTTACTGACATCCCAGAAGCTCTCTTAGGCTGCAGAAATGTCCGTGTCCGAATCCTGGCAATGACAATCATTGGGGGGAAACCATTATGAATCATATGAATAACTTGAAAAGTGTGTTTAAATGATTAGTAAAGCAACAGTCTTTGCCACTGATGGAAGCTTCAATGCCGGGGGTGGGGATTAAACCCCATAAAAATTCAGCAGCATAGTCTTAGTATCTGTAGATTGATACTGCAGTACTGTAGTTTTGAAGCTGAAATTCCTGCAATTCTGGAAGTGCATCCTAATGTCTCTCTAGGCATGAGTTCTTGGGATAAAGAGGGTAGAATGCTGTGCCCAACAGAAGGCAAACCAATAATTCCTGGAGTTAAATGGCACGATCACTCTTCAGAGGCAAGCAGAGAAGTGATTTTGTCTGACGTTTGTTACTTAGTGTTCTCATAGGCAGTAGTTAGGGAGTGTGACAACAGCAGGTTTCCAAAGTGGGCTTGACTGAGAAGACCATGGAGAATCATTACTTGCCATTTGCTAGCTAATTAACCAAGGAAGCAATGTATGCATGCAAGCCGGAAAAATATGTGCTCTTGAACAATTTTGAAGTGGAAGTGTTTGGTTTAAAATAAACAAATAAATGGCATGGACACTACGAGTTCTGTGCCGCTAAAAAAACAACAACACCCAAATGTTTACATATTTGGGTGGTTCAGAAAGGGAAATCAATTTCTTGTTGAAGGTCTCAAATGCAGTATGATCTTATAGTCCCAGACTACCCAGAGCGTGATGTTACATAGAGACAGAAGTGTAATTTACAAGAACGTATCAAGCTATCAATCTGGACAGATGTGAATTGATATACTTAAATAAGTGTTTCGTATTGATCTACAAAGTTTCTGTACCTTTTGAGCTGGCATCAACAGTGTATGCTATGCATGGATCCAGAGCAATGCATACCTGGAGAAAGCAAAGCAAAGCGCTTTTTAAAAAAAAAAAAAATATTGATTGCCTAGATAAAAGGTCATTTTGGAAGATTTATTTCAAGGTTTTCTCCTTTCACCACATTCTACCAAGGCAACTTATATATATAGGGTTGATATTTTTGGAGGAAGAAATGTGGGGGATAAGCAGGCCAACGTAATATAGAAGAATAAATATCAGAGTGGATATGCTGAGATACATACATATATATATATGAATGATTTCTTGGTTTTCAAAGGTATGTGCAATGTTTATTTTAATTAAATTTGTGTACCACCCTTCGTCTGAAGATCACAGGGTGGTTCACAACATACATATACAAAATGAAAATGCAAAATACACAATAATAACAATTTAAAAAACCGTTCCCCCTCCTGCAAACACAAAGGCTTTTTCACAGGTCTGCTCCACAAAAAGAAATAACAATGTCAGCTCAACACTGGAGCACCGAGCTGAACTTTGTGGGTACAGGTGTCAGAAGAGAACATGGGACAAATTCTGATTTTGGCTGTTCAAATTGCCTATGAAAGAGGAAGCTGCATTATAGCAATGAACTGCAGCTATTCCGCTCAGTTCTTAGGTGACAGGGGCCCAGGCTCAATTTGTATTTGTTGTATAACTAGCTTTACCTTTACGTGATAAATATAAGATCAACCTCCTGCTTTAAAAAACTACAGGTATTTCTGGCAGCTGAAGTGGCAGCTATGCTACTATTCACATGGACATATGAAGTTGCCTTATACCAAATCAGACCACTGGTCAATCTAGCTCAGTATTGTCTCTGCACTGACTGGTGGCTGTTTCTGGCCTGAGTCTATGGAAGCCTTGTTAGCAGAGTACAGTGGTATCTCGGGTTACATATGCTTCAGGTTACAGACTCCACTAATCCAGAAATATTACCTCAGGTTAAGAACTTTGCTTCAGGATGAGAACAGAAATCGTGCTCCGGCGGTGCGGAGGCAGCAGGAGGCCCCATTAGCTAAAGTGGTGCTTCAGGTTAAGAACAGTTTTAGGTTAAGAACGGACCTCTGGAACGAATTAAGTATGTAACCCGAGGTACCACTGTAGCTAGATTGCAGCCAGGAAGCCGAACCATGTGCAATACAGACTCTTTTCTTGAAATTATAACAATGTCCAAACACTTGCCAAAATATTCAAACGTTCCTACTTGCAGAATATATAGCTAAAGAAAAACATATGCAAAGTATTTACATTCACATGCTTATCCAAGTATGGGTTTATTTTGTCTTAATTGAAGATTGTTTGAATGTTTAAGGAAGAAGCTGCAAACACGCTGGTCAAAATGTTTTCCTCTCTAAGCCTCATCTTCCTTCCACCATTCAACCAACTGTAAGCTAAGTTTACTGAGGGAAGAAAACATCTGAGGAGCTGTCACAGACTGTACCACTGGACCTTTGGCCCCACTGTTTACAACAGTTGTCAATATTTCAACGCGGAACATATGTACCTAACTCAATATGCATTTCCTACATCTGAACAGGCAATGGTCCATCAAACCTTATGCCACAATACATCTGTTAGTCTTTAACGTGTCACGTTGTTCTTCTAGGGAAGCTTTGGTTCCTGGTGAGCTCGAAGAGCCCAACTAGACATTTTAGAAAACATTTTGTTACAGATTTCAAAAAAGTGCCACCATCAGGTAAAGGGAAGACAAAGCCACCAGGAAATAACTTATATACAAGCACAATTATTTCTCTTTTTTTTTTCTCCACCAGAGAATAACAGTACAAAGAACATAGTCAATTTATAGCTTCCTCACTGAAAGCATGCAGCACTTTTTTTTAGCACAGCGGTGAATATTTTGCTTTATTTGCTCAGCCTTCTCTGTACCTTGACTTATGGCAGATCATTAACTGCATGGCTGACGAAAACTTCCATGAAGAACCTTGAGCTCCTTCCTTCTGTCTAGCTGCAAGAAGAGAGAGATGCCCTGAATAATGCATCGCTCTGTGCCTGCAGAAAAGCAAACACAAAGAGCAACATGAAGCTTTACAGACCATGTTTGATTACAATGTTCTCCTCCTCCTACCACCAGTTCCCTCCCTGACATTTCTGAGTCTTTGTGCTCCCAAACTACAACAGGAGGAGACGAAGTTGACAAAGCAGGAACAAGTGTTAACGTGGTGGGAGGGAGGTAAGGGAGAAAACACTGAGAGTTTGCTTACATTTTGGCTTGGCTTGGGCCATAGGCAGTGTACAGCCTTCTGCTGAAGACAGAGATCCCTCAAAGAAACCACTAAGAGCACAGTCTTAACCCTGCACCCGTATGTTGATGGCTGTCCTTGCTAGCCTGCACTTGCTTCTCTGCTAGACTTTGTTAGCAGACAGGAGCATGGCTGGTGGATACAGATCCTGCCACAGCAGACACCCCAGGTATTCCTGAGCTGGCAGAAAGCTTCAGCTGCTGGTTCTTCTGCAGCATTCATAAGCAGGAAACAGGGGGCTTGGGGAGCAGGGTGTCAGTAGCTTAGGATGCCCCAGATCTAGTCTGCTTGGCTAGAAACATATTGTTTCATAGATTCATAGAATTGTAGGGTTGCGAGGATGCCAAGGGTCATGTAGTCCAAGCCCCGGCAATGTGAGAATCACAGCTAAAGAATCCCTAATTCATCTAAGTCCATATTATCAGTACTCCGGGATTTCCAGTAGCAGAAATTGGTCCACCCTTTAATAATTCTCTTTGCCTTTTTCTGGACCTTTTCCAACAAGCAGAACTCTACACATTATTCCAGATGTGATAGACCATCTTTGGAGGTTTTCAAGCAGAGGTTGTATGTCCACCTGTCATATATGATCTAGAACTCAGCTTGTTGTTGTTTAGTCGTTTAGTCGTGTCCGACTCTTCGTGACCCCATGGACCAGAGCACGCCAGGCACCTCTGTCCTCCACTACCTCCCGCAGTTTGGTCAGACTCATGTTTGTGGCTTCGAGAACACTATCCAACCATCTCATCCTCTGTCGCCCCCTTCTCCTTGTGCCCTCCATCTTTCCCAGCATCAGTGTCTTCTCCAGGGAGTCTTCTCTTCTCATGAGGTGGCCAAAGTACTGGAGCCTCAGCTTCACGATCTGTCCTTCCAGTGAGCACTCAGGGCTGATTTCATTAAGAATGGATGCGTTTGATCTTCTTGCAGTCCATGGGACTCTCAAGAGTCTTCTCCAGCACCATAATTCAAAAGCATCAATTCTTCGGCGATCAGCCTTCTTTATGGTCCAGCTCTCACTTCCATACATCACTACTGGGAAAACCATGGCTTTAACTATACGGACCTTTGTTGGCAAGGTGACGTCTCTACTTCTCAAGATGCTGTCTAGGCCTGTCATTGCCCTTCTCCCAAGAAGCAGGCGTCTTTTAATTTCGTGGCTGCTGTCACCATCTGCAGTGATCATGGAGCCCAAGAAAGTAAAATCTCTCACTGCCTCCATTTCTTCCCCTTCTATTTGCCAGGAGGTGATGGGACCAGTGGCCATGATCTTCGTTTTTTTGATGTTGAGCCTCAGACCATATTTTGCGCTCTCCTCTTTCACCCTCATTAAAAGGTTCTTTAATTCCTCCTCACTTTCTGCCATCAAGGTTGTGTCATCTGCATATCTGAGGTTGTTGATATTTCTTCCGGCAATCTTAATTCCAGCTTGGGATTCATCCAGCCCAGCCTTTCGCATGATGTATTCTGCGTATAAATTAAATAAGCAGGGAGACAAAATACAGCCTTGTCGTACGCCTTTCCCAATTTTGAACCAATCAGTTGTTCCATATCCAGTTCTAACTGTAGCTTCTTGTCCCACATAGAGATTTCTCAGGAGACAGATGAGGTGATCAGGCACTCCCATTTCTTTAAGAACTTGCCATAGTTTGCTGTGGTCGACACAGTCAAAGGCTTTTGCATAGTCAATGAAGCAGAAGTAGATGTCTTTCTGGAACTCTCTAGCTTTCTCCATAATCCAGCGCATGTTTGCAATTTGGTCTCTGGTTCCTCTGCCTCTTCTAAATCCAGCTTGCACTTCTGGGAGTTCTTGATCCACATACTGTTTGAGCCTTCCTTGTAGAATTTTAAGCATAACCTTGCTAGCGTGTGAAATGAGTGCAATTGTGCGGTAGTTGGAGCATTCTTTGGCACTGCCCTTCTTTGGGATTGGGATGTAGACTGATCTTCTCCAATCTTCTGGCCACTGCTGAGTTTTCCAAATTTGCTGGCATATTGAGTGTAGCACCTTAACAGCATCATCTTTTAAAATTTTAAATAGTTCAGCTGGAATACCATCACTTCCACTGGCCTTGTTATTTGCAGTGCTTTCTAAGGCCCATTTGACTTCACTTTCCAGGATGTCTGGCTCAAGGTCAGCAACCACACTACCTGGGGTGTACGAGACATCCATATCTTTCTGGTATAATTCCTCTGTGTATTCTTGCCACCTCTTCTTGATGTCTTCTGCTTCTGTTAGGTCCTTACCACTTTTGTCCTTTATTATGGTAATCTTGGTACAAAATGTTCCTTTCATATCTCCAATTTTCTTGAACAGATCTCTGGTTCTTCCTATTCTGTTGTTTTCCTCTATTTGTTTGCATTGCTCGTTTAAGAAGGCCTTCTTGTCTCTCCTTGCTATTCTTTGGAAATCTGCATTCAATTTCCTGTATCTTTCACTATCTCCCTCGCATTTTGCTTGCCTTCTCTCCTCCGCTATTTGTAAGGCCTCGTTGGACAGCCACTTTGCTTTCTTGCATTTCCTTTTCATTGGGATGGTTTTCGTTGCTGCCTCCTGTACAATGTTACGAGCCTCCATCCATAGTTCTTCAGGCACTCTGTCCACCAAATCTAAATCCTTAAACCTGTTCGT
Source organism: Podarcis raffonei (assembly GCF_027172205.1). Taxonomy (NCBI): domain Eukaryota; kingdom Metazoa; phylum Chordata; class Lepidosauria; order Squamata; family Lacertidae; genus Podarcis; species Podarcis raffonei. The sequence goes on from NC_070610.1 coordinate 54,335,102, forward strand.
CACTTCCACTGTGTATTCATAAGGGATTTGACTTAGATTGTATCTTACCGGCCCAGTGGTTTTTCCTACTTTCTTCAGTTTAAGCTTGAATTTTGCTATAAGAAGCTGATGATCTGAGCCACAGTCAGCTCCAGGTCTTGTTTTTGCTGACTGTATAGAGCTTCTCCATCTTTGGCTGCAGAGAATATAATCAATCTGATTTCGATACTGCCCATCTGGTGATGTCCATGTGTAGAGTCGTCTCTTGTGTTGTTGGAAAAGTGTGTTTGTGATGACTAGCTTGTTCTCTTGACAGAACTCTATTAGCCTTTGCCCTGCTTCGTTTTGATCTCCAAGGCCAAACTTGCCAGTTGTTCCTTTTATCTCTTGATTCCCTACTTTAGCATTCCAATCCCCTATAATGAGAAGAACATCCTTCTTTGGTGTCACTTCTATAAGGTCTTGTAAGTCTTCATAGAATTGGTCTATTTCAGTTTCTTCAGCACCAGTGGTTGGTGCATAAACTTGGATTACTGTGATGTTAAAAGGTCTGCCTTGGATTCGTATCGAGATCATTCTATCATTTTTGAGATTGCATCCCAGTACAGCTTTCGCCACTCTTTTGTTGACTATGAGGGCCACTCCATTTCTTTTAAGGGTTTCTTGCCCACAGTAGTAGATGTGATGGTCATCCGAACTGAATTCGCCCATTCCCGTCCATTTTAGTTCACTGATGCCCAGGATGTCAATATTTATTCTTGCCATCTCATTTTTGACCACCTCCAACTTACCCAGGTTCATGGTTCTTACATTCCAGGTTCCTATGCAATATTTTTCTTTACAGCATTGGACTTTCCTTTCGCTTCCAGGCATATCCGCAACTGAGCGTCCTTTCGGCTTTGGCCCAGCCGCTTCATCAGCTCTGGATCTACTTGTACTTGCCCTCCGCTCTTCCCCAGTAGCATGTTGGACGCCTTCCGACCTGAGGGGCTCATCTTCCAGCGTCATAACTTTTATATGCCTGTTGTCTTTGTCCATGGAGTTTTCTTGGCAAGGATACTGGAGTGGCTTGCCGGTTCCTCCTCCAGGTGGATCACGTTTGGTCAAAACTCTCCACTATGACCTGTTCATCTTGTGTGCCCTGCTCGGCGTAGTTCATAGCTTCTCTGAGTTCTTCAAGCCCCTTCGCCACGGCAAGGCAGTGATCCATGAAGGGGAACTCAGCTACACAGCTGCAAATAAAACGTTTTCAGTGTGTTTTAAGTGAAATATACAATGTGCCACTAGATGGCGATGGTGAGCCCTATGGAAAATTCAATGTATATTTAAAAACGCTTTTTTAAAAAGCATTTTTCAGAACAGTTTTTATATGTGTGTAGGTTCCACCCTAGTTGAGATTCCTGCATTATAGGGGGTTGGAGTGGATGACCCTAAGAGTCCCTTCCAACTCTGCAAAACTATAATTATATTATTTGTATGGTGTTAAGATATTCCTTTTCAACTGGATATGATGCCTGTGCATTTTTAAATCCTTGACTAAGACTTCAATCCCAACCCCACTTACTTGGGAATTCAATAGGACTTCTGAGCAGACAGAAGCTTTGCTGAAAGTCCATATGCATTTATTTACATACGCACTGCAGTGTGGAGATTTAGACAAAATAATGAATTACTGCTCAGTTTTCCTTGCAGTTTTTGATAGTGGTAGATTAAATCTTCCTTCATATATACATGCCAACACACTTAATTCCTATCACACTCGATGTTTATATTTTGAGTTGTCATTTTGTTTTCTTTGCTTTTAGCCTACTGGTTTATTGTTTTATTGTTTTACTATCTATTGTTTTATGGCTCAACTCGATTTAGCGTAACAAGGAATACTAAAGAAGATAGATTGCAGCCTTTGCGACTAACGCACAGTTTTCATCCATTGAACATAAGACCTGGCCTTGACTTGATAGAATGCTTCTAATTATCTGGAATGCCTGCTAGAAAGAAAAAACGAGGCATTAAGAGCCAAAACAGCATAATTGGGACTCACAATTCCACCAACGCAGAGAAGAGGCGGAAAGCAAACACCTTCATTCCTAGCGAGAATCCTGCTGCAACCCCCGACGGAGCCAAAGAACCGAGGTGAGATTTTTACCAACTTGACCTTTGCAAGATAAATAATGGTGATGACCAGGAGTGGCTGTAGAACATCAGACTCTTATTGGAGTGATCTAAGACCTCTCTCTAAAAGAGCTACCCTAAAGGGAGCACAAACAAAAAGCACTCGGCCCTTTAAGAATAGGGGTAAAGTCAAGCCGAGTGAGAATCAGCAGGAAACTGAAACTTCTCCCTCCTGCACTGAAGGGCCGGCTGTGCAGAGAGAGGATTGTGTAGAAGAATGCCACAACAAAGGGCCAATAAAGCCCAAAGTAAATCCAAACACAATTGGTACAGTCACCGAAGTACTCCCAAAACAGAGACTTAAATCCCAAGCTTCTCCTGAACCATCCCAAGTCCGTGAAGTGGAAGAACTAATGTTAAAACAAATTGCAGAGATGTCCTCGGAAAACCCCCAAACATCAAGAGACTCCTGCTTCCAACTTGAGACAAATGAGGATGAGGATTTATCAGTTATCAAATGGCTTGTGCTTTTAACTGAGAATATTGGAAATATAAAATCTTATCTGGCCACCTGTACAAAAATCCTCACTATAATGATGGACACTTGCAAAACTCTCTGTAGGGAACCCAGCGGGGTGACTGTAGAATTGGAAAGTAATAACAACTCCCTTCCTACCACCTGCAAAAACAGATCACCAAGGAAGGCCAAGAGATCTTGTAGGGCTACTGCCTTGAATAGGAGACCCATAAGGGTAAAAAAGAGCAGAAATGTTAAAAATTTTAAGGCAGAGCGTTACAAAAAAATGGATTTTAAAAAGCTCTTTAATCTTCTCAAGAGTATCCCAATAACCGAGACCAGTGGGAACACTGAGAAACTTCTAACCAGGAAATCTTCTAAGCAAAAACGTTCTATAAACCCTTGCCCTGACGCTGCGATGGATTGCTTGGAACCCTTAACACCTACCCCAACACCTAACTCCAAGCAAGACATCTTGATCCAAGATCCATGGTCTTACATTCTATCTGCAGATGAAACCAATCCCTCTAAGAAGAGAAATCTGACAAATCTAACAAATAAAAATTGGAATCTGGTGCTGTACCGAAACAAACTCGTTTTATCAAATTATCCTAAACCTCCAGGACTCCTGTCACAAGAAGAGCGTAAAGCCCATCTATTGAACCTTTTAAAGATCTATATGCCAGGCATCCTTATCAACCCTACTGATTTGGCCCAAGTGGAATATCTATACTTCAACGGACTCCTTGCCAGAGCAGTGGTCTCATTCTATGAGGGGAGACTGGCAAAACTAGTGTATAAATGTAGAGAACATCTGGAGACGAGTGGTATAAGAATCTCAAGGTACTTCAAAAATGAAGCACCTCCAATTCCACTTATCCCCCATATTGTAAATTTGCCAAAAACTCAACATGAGATTGACCAACACGCTCTAATTGATATAAACTCTGCAGAGGACATCTCCAAACATCCTACTGGTCTGGTTGCCAAGGACTCTCAAAAGTTGGACTCCCTTGGGCCCAGGTATGCGGAGAATCAGGGAATCGTCCTTGATAGCTTTGATAATAACTTACTCCACTCTTATAGCGTTCTCCCGCAAGAAGTTCAGAAAGAAATACTTCATAAAGTTGATACCCTTTACTTCTGCCTGACAAAAGTGACGGAGGAACAGCTGAGATTACCTAAACAAAATATGCTTGATAGAGACTGTGTTTCAGATTCTGTCCCACGCTTATACCACCAAGAACTGGACCTGTGGGTTGGGAAGGCACCCACCCCTACCAGCCAACAGGTTGTTGCGGAGATGAATCCACTCTTCCATATTCTGGAGGCGGAAACCCCATCACCAGATCCATCTATCATGCATCCCATCTCTGAGGCAAATATGGCTACAACATCTGCCTGGAACAAAATGAGGGAACTTAACGAATCTGAATTAGGTTCTCCATGTAAAGTGCCCCATATGGGTCCACTTACTTGTAACTTTATTAACCCACTCTCTTCTAACGTGTGCAAGTTGAATAAATCCATAGATTCCATCGAACCGGTAACAGAATCAGCTGAACCAGACCAACAAATGAGAGACGACCCCATCTTATTTCCAGCCCCGAAGAATGATCTGGTTGAAGACCTGACAGGTCGTATTAACAAAACTATCCAAACAATTAATGATCACTCAACTAGTGGCACGATACCTGCTGACTTAAATTCGCTCTCTCTAAGTAATACCCCCCTAATTCTACCATCTGGCTCTGGAAAGTCGACTATCTTAGGCCTAACATCTGCCTCTAGCGAGACGAGTGGCACGACTTTACAGCCAAACCACCCCAATAAATTTAAACAGTTGGGATGTATAGCACAATTGCCACCTTCTCAAAGGAAAATTACTGATTTTTTTGAAGCTGAAACTCCCCCAAATTTAGAACCCCATTCCCACATGATCTGACTACCTAACGACCAACCCAGCCACTCCTCGATATCATTTTTATGCTGGAATATTGCGGGATGGAGGGGGAAGAAATTTGATCCAGACTTCTTAAAATTTGTTAATTTATTCCAAGTAATTCTCCTACAAGAAACTTGGGAAGAGGAGGGGATTGACATAAATGGATATGATACCATCTTGCTTCCAGCTAGCCCCTCTCTTAAAGGTGGACGCCCTAGGGGAGGTTTGGTAATATGAAACAAAGAGTTTTAATGCTCTCCTGAGGCCAATTCTTGAGAAGGATAAAATCACAGCATCATCAGCATAGAGTAATAATGGGCAACGATAGTTTGCGAGACGGGGGGCATGGATTGTTTCCTGAAATTCAGCCAATGGTATCCTCATGTCACTAATGAATAAATTGAAAAGAAAAGGAGCTAGGATACATCCTTGCCGGACTCCTCTGTTGATGGGCACAAAATTTGTGAGATCGCCGGCTGGGGTTATTCTCACCCTAGCAGCCGACCCCTCATGCAGCTGGATTATTAACCATAAAAGTCTTCTATCAATTCCCCATCGGGCCAACTTTTCCCAGAGTAACCTTCTGGGGATGCTGTCAAATGCAGCCTTAAGGTCAATAAAAGCCGCACAAAGTTGGCCTCGGTTTGAAGAGGAATATTTTCGGGCTAGATGGTGCAAGACTAAAACATGGTCCGTAGTTGACTGGTTCGGTCTGAATCCTGCTTGCTCAGGGCCTATCAGTTTCTTTTCTTCAGCCCATTGGGTAAGTCTGTTCAGCAGAAAACGTGCGTATATCTTTCCAACTATTGACAGTAGTCTAATATTCCTATAATTCTCCGGATCGTCTGGGGAGCCTTTTTTATATATTGGAATTATAATAGCGTCCTTCCATATTTTTGGTACCCTTCCAGTTGCATTAATAGCATCGAAAGTAACAGCCAGGATTTTTGCCCACCAGTCGGAATGTAGTTTTATGGCTTCCGCCGGGACCAAATCTGGCCCAGGGGCTTTGCCGATTTTAAGTTTAGAGATTAAATTCAAGATTTCATCGGGGTCAGTAGGAGCCCAGATGGGGAGGTGATCAAATACATCATCAAGAGCGTTGGTATTGGAATCTGGTGACGCAAAATATTTCCTTAAAAAGGATTCCCAGACCGGGGCAGGAATTATTGTTAAGGGATATCTCCTTGATCTTCTATTAACCAATTGCCAAAATTGCCGTGAGCTACATGAGCTAGAGGCGACTATAAGCGCCTGCCAGCGATTTTGTTGCCACTCTTGCTTAGCCATTCTCTGGGCTTGCTTATATGCTGTTTTTGCTTGTTGGTAATTCCTAGGTAATACTAAAGCACCAGAAGATTTATATTCATTGTAAATGGCACAGAGATGTCGTCTAGCTTGTTTGCATTTTAAGTTAAACCAAGGGGCACTGGTCTTAAAATGGGCCCGATTTACTTGGATGACTGGTACTGTAAAAAAGGACATAAGATCTTCTGTAAGCAGAGAGAATGAATTAATAATTTGTTCATGCCCATACAGATCTAAATCTAAAACAACATAGGTTTGAATTATCTCTTGTTGGAAAAATTCCATATATTTTTGGGCTTGAGTTACTGACCATTTTATTCCTCTCACTTGTTCTGCAGTATTTATTCCCATATATATGGGGTGTCTAGACTTGATAGACTGCCAGTCTAGGGAAAGCTTGGCACTCAAGGGGAGATGGCCGCTCATTTGGATATTTTCTATTTTAAAATAAGAAAAATTTGGGAATAAATCTCTGGAAACAATAAAATAATTGAGAACACTATTTGTAAGTGTGCTCAAATGAGTAAACTCACCCGGAATATCCGGGGGACAATTTCCGTTTAAAATTATCAAATTCAAACGTAAAATCAGCTGATAAAGAAGGGTTCCCGCTTCGTTGACCCTATTATCTTTCGATTTTCTCTGTATATGGAGGGAGAAATCCAAGTTCTGGTGATCAGGTATGACCCACCATTTGGCCTTGCCTAGCGCTTCCCAGTTTGCAGCTGTACGAGCATTAAAATCACCTCCCATGACTGATGAAATATTTGGGAACTTAGTGTAACAGAAAGTTAGGTGTTCTTCAAGTGTTTCCCATTTGGAATGGAGGTCCACTACCTGCCCCCCAGGGGGGAAATAAACATTTGTTACCAGTAATTCAAATTTCCCTCCTGAAATCAATCCTGTAATCGCGTAAGGAGAGGAAGATTTAACAAGCGTAAGTTTTGCTTGCAGTTTGAGGGAAATTGCTATTGTAAAACAAATTCCCTCAGTATAAATCAATCTAAATCAAAAGTACTAATTTTCTCAAAAAGTCGGAAATCCTATAAGTGGCAATTAGATGGAAAACCTATTGAACAGGTCTATAAATTTCAATACCTGGGAGTTTTTCTCCAATATAATCTGGGTTGGAAGGCACATATTGCACATATTTTAAACAAGGCCAAGGCCCTATTCTTTGCGCTTTTGCGCTTTTTCTTTTCGGACAGGGCTCTTCATGTTCCATCCGCCTTGAAAGTATTCAAAGCTAAAGTAATTGCAACATTGGCATATGCTGTTCCTTTATGGGGGACCGCAGTAAACTTGATGCCCTTGGAGGTAATTCAAAATCAATTTCTAAGACGACTGCTAAAACTTCCTCAGTGCGTTAGTAACGCAGCTATTCGCCTAGAATTAAAAACTACATCTTTAGAAAATACTCTTTGGAGGCGCAGCCTTTGTTACTGGTTGTCCCTAAGACATAGGCTCCTGAATCTGTATCTGATCCAATGCCTCTGGAGAGATGATTTTCCCATCCTAGGGGCAAAAGAGATCCATTCTAAAGTAGTGACCTATGGATTGTCTCCATCAGAATTATTGGAATTGGACCTAGCCACAGCAAAAAAACCCTCACTCAAAAACTTGAGGAGATTGACCTACAACAAAACACCATTTTGGGTAGTGGCACTTGCTCACCATTAAATCTTGGCATAGTGCCCTCACAGCAGATACCATTTTATTTGACTTCTTTGTCTGTAGCGGCCCACAGATATGCCTTTATTAAGGCAATATTTAATGCCTTTCCTTCCAATGTCTTGAATAATAGATTCTCCAATGGACAGATCTCAGCAGTGTGTGTATGTGATAATAGATCTATAGAATCCTTACAACATATACTATTCTGTTGTTCACTACATTCAGTTTCTCGGATCAGATTTTTGTCCCCTTTATTATTGGAAATTTCAGGTGACTCCTTGGAAACACAGCTAATACATTTATTGCAAGATTCTGATCCGAGTAGGTCCCTTTCTGTTGCCAGATTTCTGATTACAGTATTAGCTCATAAGAGGAAAAATGGATTACTCTATGATTATTGATTTTGCCTAAATAATATTGATTTATACTGATAATTTGATATTTTAAGCGCTATATTGTTCTTATTTTAATGGAATTTAGAAACTTACGTGTCAGGGAACTGCCATCGCAGCCAGGAGTGGAGGAAGGGCTCCCAAGCGATGCCGGAGAAGGTCCCAGCAGGAAAGGAGGGGACTCAGCTACCGGGGAAGGTAATCAGCGTTACACCAGGGAGAAAGGCGGGCAGAGGCAGGCTTCGGAGAGTTGGCTCCAGGACTCTTCACCAGAGACTAGCGAGGAGAGTACGGGTCCTCCACTGCCCACACCCACCCTGCGCAGAAGACTTCCGCGCAGGGAGGCTAGGCGAAGACTATCCGTCAAGGAACTTTTATGTTGGAAGAAGTTCAGGAAACGCCCACTGACGGATTCTGCCAGTGACTGAGACAGACGCAGAATCAGGGCTGTCCAGCCAGGGGAAGGTTTATCCAGGCAACCTCGCCGAGAGTGGTGGCAACTTACGCACGAGCAACCCCCAATTCCCATTACATTACGGTTTGAGATGTACTTGATTTAAACGTATTTTAATTAATTAATTTTATCTTGTTATACCTGTTTTACCTGTTTTGCTGTATGATGTATTGAATATGGGCCTATGGCCGTAATAAACTATCTATCTCCCTATCACACTCTGGGGTGCTAATGCTGTTCTACAATTTAGCACTTCTTGTCAACATGGTATGTCTCCAGGAGTTTTGCTATTAAAAAAAAATCAGCAGTGTTATTTTGATCTCTTGCACATACATACATTAGTCCATTTATTTCCCTTTAAATAATTTTAGTATCTCACTGGAGAGGGGGGAGGGATCCCTCAAGCCTCCTCTATAAATTATTTAGCAATCCTCACAGAAATAAATTAAACCCACAGGGTAAACATTCTTGGGTGAATTTTGCTGCGTTGTACAGACATGAAATAATAATGCTTAGCGTTTAAGTACATTTACATCTTCAAAGCATAATGCAAATATTCACTATTAAGCCTTCCCACAGCCTTCTGTATAAGTGTCTATATATGTGTTTGTGTGTTTAGAAAAAGGAAAGGAAAATCTGAGAAATGGTGCTGTTTTCTAAACTCAGACTCCAAAATACACAGATAGAAGCCCTATATGCACTACCCCTCTCCTCTGCATTCATGAATTTGCGAAGAGAAGCAGGATTGTGCCCGCTAGGCATGCCTTCCCACATGCCCATGGGCTGTGTTCCCAGCAGCCATGCATTGAGCATTAGTGAGAAAGGTGCCTCTTCATGTACAGCTGAATGTACACAGATTTCTTGCCGGGGAATGGGAGCCCTGGGACACTCAGGATTCTTGACCAAGAGGAAGTATACCTGCATGTACAGGTGTATGAGAGCAAGCCTCTTTCTCACTACAAGTAATATGTGGCTGCTGGGAGGCATGCTGAATGGGCACGCTTGCCTAATGCCAAGGGGCAGGTGCTGCCACACTATAACTTTGATTTCTTGCAAGTGCAGAATGGGTATTATTTAACACCTATTAACAGGGCCTGTTCAGCATTCTGATTCGAAGACCAAGTCAGTCCTGCATATGTTGAGTTCTTAATCTCTCTTTGCACTCTAAAATAGGACCGGTCTTTTCTGGCTATTGAACCTTGCTCCAGATTGCCTCTGTACTGGAGCCAGTCCTGAAATCTGCAAAGTGAAGCAGAACAACATAATATATCAGCAGCTTGAGTATATTGCAACCCCTGCCAGCTTACTAGCAGGTAGAGATTCCACTTTCTCTCTCTCCCCCCCCCTTTTCTTTGTCTTTGATTTTACAGATCCGTAGTAAATCAACAATACAACACATAAATGAAATGTTCAAAAAATTAGCATGAGAGAAAGTGACAGAGTCTTTCTTACTTCTGTTTAACAGTTAAAATGTTATGTCTCCCACCCACTGCCTTGAACTGCATCACACCATGATGATCTGTGTTTCCACAGGATAGCACCCTGCGTTAGCTTTCTCTGTTTAGAAATGTAATTAAGTCATACAAAGATACTTTAGCTTCCTTTCCTTGTCCTTTAGCCTTTCTTTACTTGTATTGAAAGTTTCTCTAGGGACTGTATGCTCCAGGTTTGTTACTACCACAACTCTCTGAAAGCAGACGGTTTCCATTGTACATTTATACTGTATTTTATGCTGTTTTTTGTTGCATCAATTAAGTGTTTTAAATTTGTTGTTGGCTGCCCTGAGCCCAGTTTTCTGAACCGGAAAGGGTGGGGTATAAATAATAAAAAATTATTATTATTGTTTATTATTTCTATGAGTCTGCAAATAAAAAAAAAAGATTAGCAAGTCTTTCTATGTCAAAATCCTCACTGTCCCCCTCATCAATGAATATGTGCTCATTTGGGATGTTTTCTTATCATTTGTGATGTTGTAGCACTTATTAAACATTGAACCCAACATGCTTATTCCACTTCCACTTCCACCACATGTGGAAGTAAGTGCCAAGTAGTTCACTTTCCCACAATGAACGCTACTCTTTTTAAAAACGAGACTCAGTTTCTGGGGATTCGGGTGCCACCAGGAGAAAATGTTCTGAGTTTTCCTTTATTTTGGTCCCTATTGAACTGAGAGATTGGATGTCCTTTTGACCATTTTGCTATGCTCTTTTTGTTCTTGCCAAACAGAGATCCTTATTCAAAAGTTACAAGAAACATCAGCAGGTAAAAGCATTTATCTGTATGGGGCTGCTAAACAAGAGAGAAGCTGGACAATTTGTTGTTGTTTCAATCTACTCAAGCTGCTCAGAAAAAGAAGAATACAGTACATATCATTTTACTTTATCTACACTGGGTTGTAACTAGCTATCATTGCATTCACACAACAGTTTATTCCATTTCCCCATCCTTTCCCCAGCTGTTAATTTGCACATCATATTTGAGCTTTAAAAGCCACTTCCAGAAATATAGCAGAATATAGCGCAAGTTTAGTGCTCATTTCCATGCCATTTGCTTCCAGGGGGAAGAAATCAATTTGCAAATAACAGACAAATGACCATTAAACTTGTGCTACATTCCACTATATTTCCAGAAGTGGCCTTTACATTGAGTGAAAGCTCAAATACAATGCGGAAATTAACAGAAATGTCAGGGAAATTGAATAAACTGTACTCATTGAAATTAATGACTCTAAGTTAGTCATGCCCATTAATTTCAACAGGTCTACTCTGAGTAGGATTAACATTGAAAACAACCCATTGTTTGAAACTTTGGTATTCTGTGGTTATTGAAGCTTTCAGAAAATTCAATGCATTTTACAAGAAAGCCATTACTGACAGAGTGGACCAAACATATCAAGGACTGAGATGAGAAAAAAGCACTGATTTTTCATGCTCTTCTCCCAGTGCTCAGTATCAGATTGCCAGGCTAAAGTAATAGCTAAAATATTAATCTGTTGTGACTGGTGCTAATCCAGCTCAGGAAGACAAAAAGATGTTCATCTGAATAAACATGGGCTTGTCCTAAAGTCAAACAACTGACTTATATGATGGCTGAAAAGATGAAATTTATGTAATTGTGAAACGCCTAACCCAGCTACCAAAGACAACATTACTGCCTCTGTTTTATTTCTCTTCAGACTGTTTCAGAAGAGGCTTGATGAATCGTAGGGTAGTGCAAAATGATGAAGTTGTACCTACTGGATTTGATAAATCAGGTCTTTGGGGAAGGCAACACTATTAAGGAAATGTGTGTTGAAACACAAAGTGCCACAAGAGAGCCTCAGACAGTGAATAACTTTCAACTATCTTGCTCAATATTTGGCACTGCAATTTAATTTTCAAACAAGGAGCCTGATAATCTTTATTAAGTTATTGTCCCTAAAGCCATCCAATATTACACATTGACTACTATGTCATTGGCAACAGTACCTGGAGATACCAAAGTCGATTCATTGTAGTAGATAGGTTTCTATAAGATAAAAAGCAACTGAGGTGGTGAAGTTTGCTACTAAACATGAACTTTTGCAGAGGTTCAGTCCTTGGGCTACAAGGACCATCACGTTTTTATTCTAATCTAAGAGGATGCATGTAACCAAAACAACAAAGTAACCACAGGAGGGTGACCGTTTCCCCACATTCAAAGCTGTCTCTGCCATTAGGCAGACTGACGCGGCTGCCTCAGGTCGCAACAGCCCAAAGGCTTGCAGGCACCCTGCCACCTCCACAGAAGCAGCACTGATATCAGTGCCGATTTCAGCTGAAATCAGGTCTGAAATTGTGCAAGATCTTGCAGAGTATGCAATTAAAGCATCCATGAGAGATGGCCACCCACCTTCTGCTTATAAGCTTCCAAGGAAAAATAGTTCATCACCTTCCAAGGTAGTCTAACCCACTGTCAAAGAAACTCCTACCACCAGAAAATTATTCCCAATGTTTAGTCAGGATCTCCTTTCTTGTAACTTGAATCCATTGGTTCTGGTCCTAGGCTCCATAGCAGGAGAAAACAAGCTTGCTTCATTAATGTAATCTTAAACAGATCTTCCATGTGACAGTCCTTTAGTTATTCGAAGATGGCTATCATATCTCCTCTCAGTTTCCTCTCCGCCAGGCTAAACACACCTAACTCCCTCATACTAATGTGAACTTGATTTCTGATGGCTGTGCAGGATGTAAACTCAACACAAGGAGGTGTGATCAGAAACATCCACTACATCAGAAACGAATAGACAACTTGGCCTTTAGGGGCTCTAGCTTGCCATGATTTGGAGGGCAAAAAATGTAGTATTTTGAAAATGGAAATTCATTGTTCAAATTGCATCTTCAAGCCGCAGCAAATCCCACAACACATTTTATTTATTGATTCCAGCTATTTATATACACCACTTAATCATCCAAGTTTATAAGCAGTGTATATAAAAATTTCAAAAAAGCATATAATGGATAAAAACAACTAAAATTAGCCCTAAAGACAGAAGCATACTTCCCCTATATGATGGATTCTCTAGATTTAAGTCAGCACGATAGCCTTCGGCTGAAACTCCCACACTCAGTCTTATACTCTAGCAGTGTCTTAAATAAATTGTCTATGACTATTTTACTTTCTGCAAAAAAAAAAAAGTAAAGGAAATAACAGTAAAGAAAAAGGGGTATGTAAATACAAAATGAAATTCAACAGTACAACCCAAGCAAAAAAATAAACTATCACTGCTTCTTTGTGTAATTTGTATTGTGATATATATCAAAGTCCATGTTGTGGAGCACTGAGCCAAACAAAGGCCACTGATGTGTGCATTGGCCTTGTTTTTATTATTAATTATTATTATTATTATTATTATTATTATTATTATTAATTTATTTCAGTCATACTTACTTCCTAATATTCTTTTTTCTAGTCACTTAGAAAACCCAGCTGGACATAAAGAAATTTTTTCTCCATATATTGGCTTCACAGTATTTCATTCTGTGTTGTGCCATCTAGTGGCTAATCATGTTCATTACCTCCACTTTGATTTCCCGCACCCCTAAAAAGAGTATCAAGGATCTTTTAACGGTAAAATCAGGCACAGCTAAGCTGAGACCAGCTTCACAAAATACCTCAGGAACCCTTCCATGTCACTATTTGGGACATGCCTTAGGAGTAGCATCATCTTGTTGACTTTGAATTATAGGGCTGCCATACGTCTGGGTTTTCCTAGTCACATCTGGTAATCAGAATTGGCGTCTGGGCAGATTTTTGTGGAATCGGCAAAATGTCTGGGGAAACCCAGACGTATGGCAAGTAGGGTGTTTTTGTTTTTTGTTTTTTAAATGCTTTACAAATCAAAGAAACACCCCCACCCCCGCTGCCCCCACCCCCACCCAAAGCTCAACAGCTTTGTCTGGATTTTCACTTTTGGCAATATGGCAACCCTAGAATTCAAGGCACATACATACCTGGAGTCTAGTTCTCACAAGGTAGGTGCTCCTGATCAAGAAACAGAGCAGAGCAGGACGCTCCTTGGGGAACAACTGTATTGTTTCTAACAAGGCTATCATTAACATGGAAGACAGGGTTGGGAAGCAAAAGGTGGTGCTTAAAATCTCTCTTAAAGCCACAGGCTTTACACAGAACCTGGAGCCCAACAAAAGCTCATTGTAGCATGCCTCTGATACTCTGATTAAAAATCATACTTTTAAGCCCTCCATAAGAACTAGGAAAAACTTTTCCATCACAATATTTCCCCAGAAACCAGGCACATGGCAATGGAGCAGTGCGCTGCAGGGGAAAATGACCTAGGAATGCCTTAGGACCTAGAGTTCAGACATTTGTTAATTGTGGTTGCCATGAGCTGAAGTGGCTGATTTAGATATGGATTAGCTAGTGCTTTTAATACACAAAGGGTTTGCCGATTTGCTCATTCTCACAACACTGCAACACAGCCTGCGAGTGTTACTGGTCAGCAGGTGGCAAACTGAGTCTGAAAGACTCCATATATCACCGCTAGCTTTCATCGGGCGCCAATTTAAACTATGCCATAAATGTGTTTGCTGCATATTTACCAGCAAGCACTGTAAGTGCGCAGGAGACTGGGGCATAGGATGGACACCAGGGAACTCCTTATTTATTCGTGCATTTATTTATTTGAATATTTAAATCCCATCCTCCATCTGTAGGGTAGGTTACAACCATGAGTTCAAACCATCCAATATTAAAATCAGGTAAAAGCTGCCAGTGAAGAAGCAGAGGTAAGAACAGAAGAAGAGCTCTGATGGACCAGGCCAAAGTCCCATCTAATCCAGCACCCTATTTTCACAGTGGTCAAGCAGACGTCTACAGGAAACTGGCAAGCAGGACCTGAAAACAAAGGTATTCTTCCCAAGTTGTGGTTGGGAAGTACTAAAGTAGTATACAGAGACATAGAGACTCCAACAGCAGATGTAGAACATAAACCATTGTGGGAAGTAGCCATGTATGGTCCAGGAACTTGTCTAATTCTCCTTTAAAGCCATCCAAGGTGGAAACCATCGGTGCCTCTTGTGGCATCCATTTTCCATAGTTTAACTATGCAGCATGTGAAGAAGTACCTTCTTTCATCTGTCCTGAATCATCCAAACTTCAGCTTCCTGTCCCCAAGTTGTGGTGTTATGGGGCAGAAAAACATTTTTTCTACCCTGTCACAGGTCTACAGTTTTTAACATCTTCTTCTTCTTTGGCGATCACTCACTCATAGCTGAGTAAGATTGTCTTCCATAAACACAGATTTAACAGTGAGTCTGTGACTATGGAGGCCAATTCTGAATCCACACGTCCTTCCACAGTGGGGACATAGGCTTTCAGATGGGAGTTGATCACAGTGAGGGTTTGCCAAACGTGCCTGCCTCTTAGCATGTTTCTCCCTTTTGTCCTGAGTTTGAGCGTCTTCAAAGCCCACAACACCTTTGGTAAAGGCTGTTCTCCAATTGGAATGCTTGCAGGCCAGTGTTTCCCAGTTGTTGGTGTTTATACAGTGGTACCTCTGGTTGCGAACGGGATCCATTCTGGTGGCCCATTCGTAACATGAAAAGAGCGCAACCTGAAATGCCGTATCTGCGCAGGTGCGCAGCGCGATTTGGTGCTTGTGCGCATGTGCGAAGCATGATTTAGCACTTCTGTGCATTCAGCAAAACCCAGAAGTAACCCTTTCCGGTACTTCCGGGTCGCCACGGGACATAACCTGAAAGAACATAACATGAAGCAAATGTAACATGAGGTATGACTGTACTACATTCTTCTTAGATTTGCCTTGTGACAGTCTTTAAACCTCTTTTGTTGACCACCAGCATTACGCTTTCCATTTTAAAGTTCAGAATAGCTCTTGCTTCACACCATGACACAGGAATCACTAATATATATCCAATATCTGCTGATAAATACCCACAACAAATGCAAAATTGCATCAACAATCCTTCTTCCATAAGCACCTCTAATGTATATGTGCGTCAAATAAAACACAGTATGGAAACTGTGAACCAGCCCTGAGAATCCATTTGAACCCAGGGGCTTTCTATTTATTATAAATATGGGCTCTGCATGAAATAAATGAGCCTCAGTTAAACCTGTCATTTCACAAAAGGTTCCACAGAGAAAGGAGAAGTGGTTAAATCCACAGGGCTAAATATTCAGCAGTGGGAAAGCACAATCACATCTTCTCAATCTGTCGTGCGTTGTTGTGCACATTTACATTGCTGAGAATGAAAGCTGGGACGGGGGTGGGGGGAGAATGGGATTAGAATTAGTATCATCTTGAAGTTCAAATTTGAGTTGGCTGTCAGAAAACAATCGTCTGAAAAAGCATAGCGACAGCTGCCCTTCTTGTCAGCGACAAGCTGCAGTGAAATCTCCTCCCTGCTTATCCGTCTTATGACAATGACCAGGCAGAAATTCAAGAGGGACTCTCAGAACAAAGTCCAGCTTTGTGGCACATGTCAAAAGGCCTGCGTTAGCGTTCTGATCCTGGTGGCTCACTACATAAAAGGCAAAGTCTCCACAAGCCGTACAGTGGCTGCAATTTGAGACAAACTGGCCTATTATGATGCCACCCCACCCCCTCAGTTCCTTGCCTCTTTGAATTATGTCTTTCTGCATTTATTTCCTCTATGGCAGAGCTGATAAAACGGAGGAATCTGAGGGGAAATGCCATCTGCTTTCCTGTTGCAGGAATCCTTTCACATTTCAGCAGCGTCCTAGGCGAGGCCAAAATTTGGTGTCCTCCACCCTGCCTCTCACCTTCCGTTCTGTTCAATTTCCTACATCATAGTTGCAATGCCCTACAGCACACTCTCCCCCCCTCCAAAAAAAAAAAGCTCAGCGCCCAGTGCAGCAGAACTGGTCACACTGCCTTAAACCGGTCTCTGCCTGTTGGGGGCCTACAAAACTACTGGATTGGTACTTTTTATTTTTTATATACATTAAAAAAAACTCTCTTCCCTTTATAGAGGGAAATTGACAGAGTTGCATATTATCTAGCGTTCTGTTCCAAGAAATGATGGTCTTGTGGTTTGACATCTGGAAATTCAGAACAAGCTGTATCACAACAGCCTGAGCATTGTAGATGGTAAGCTCAAGGCTGCGTTGCTGCAATGTGCTCTATGTAGAACTGGCCTCAGGGCTGGACCAGAAACTCCAGATGCTACAGAATGTAGCAGCCAGACTGCCGACAAAATGGGACAGAATTGTTAAAACATCTGGCTGCCCATCTATTACCCAGCCAGGTTAAAGTTCCCTGTATTAATTTACAAGACTTGAACAACTTAGCTCCAGGGTATCTTGGGGACAACCTGTGCTCTTATATCCCAGCTTGATCACT
This sequence comes from Podarcis raffonei, assembly GCF_027172205.1. NCBI lineage: Eukaryota > Metazoa > Chordata > Lepidosauria > Squamata > Lacertidae > Podarcis > Podarcis raffonei. Next base: position 54,352,346 of record NC_070610.1, read on the forward strand.
GAGAGCATCTGTAGAAACATCACTGATTCTCCCCTGAGTTGGAGAGGTTCATTGTACAAACACAAAACCAAGCCTATCATGTCACTGGACTTCTAATAAGAGATTCTGCCGGTGTCTTCCGAATTAAAGTTTAAACGTTTGCTGAAAACTTCTTTATGCCGGCAGGCTTTTTCAGGCAATTAAGAAAAAAACTTTTTTCTGGTTGTTTTTTTTGAGATAGTTAGCTGGTGCTCTGTAATTTTATTTTTTTATGTGGTTTTTATTGTGCCTATATAGCAATTGTTAAACCACTTCGGTATCTGATACTTGAGATTGTGGTGCAAAGCATTTTTGGAAGTAAATAAACAGTGTTTGTTTCCTCCTTGCTATCCTCCCTTCAAATGCTTTTCCTGTTTCGCTGGAAGCCAAAGCATAAAGATTTCTGATTTTGGGGGTAGGAATGATGTGCCACAGGACAAACTCCCACCAATATTAGTTGGCCTTGCTATGAAGTAGTCACTGTTTCCAACTTTTTGGTATCTGTATCATTGAAAATTACGGGGGAAGGAGTTATTGATGTACAGAATCAACATTTTGGGTATGTTCCTGAATCTACCAAGTGAACATTATGGATATCTACTGAGTATATATCCTGAATGGGCAAATCTGTCAATTTCAATTTCTCTCATTTTCCCAATCTTGAGGTCAGTTCTCCACATTTCCACACCAGTTCGCAATAAATAATTAATTATTAAATTATGAAAATTTATCAGAATTATTATTTATTTCATTTCTATACCGCTTTATATTTTTAAGAAAAATCACAAAGTGGTTTACAGCATATTAAAACATCAATAAAACAATCCAGAATCAAACATTTCTGAAGAAAGTCAAATGTAAAGTATACAGTCAAAGCAACAAAATTAACAGAAAACTAAAATATTATCTTACAGATTTTTTTTAAAAAAAACACTACAAAGGAGGTCAACTACAGAAATTTAGTGAGAATATCTCTGAGTACACCCATGCTTGTGTGCAAATTTGTCAAATATGCATATTTCTGCAAAGCAACTTCCCCTAACATAATGCATTTCCCTGAAATAATGCATATTATTTTCACTGACATATACTTTTCAATGGGCACTTCACCAAGTATATGCATTATCGTCACCAATTACTTGACAGGAAACAGCATTGCAAACGCTGGAGAAGCATGAATTTCAAAGGCTGGACACGTTTCAGTCCATGTATTGTTTCAGTCAGTGGCGTTGCAATGGGGGTGCGGGCGGGGGGCGGTTCACCCCGGGTGCCATGTCTGGGGGTGACAAGAAGGCACCCCGTGGGGGCTCGCTCCGCCGCAGTGGCAAGAGCAGCCATTGCACCGCCGCAGCCGCATGTGGAAGATCCTCCGTTCGCGGCTGCAGCCGTGAGCAGAGGATCCCAGCGCTGGCAGCAAACCACTATGTACGGCGCATGTACGGCGTCACTACGTACGGCGCACCATACGTAGCGATCCTACACATGCACCCTATTTAGCAACACCCGCCCTGGGTGTCACGACGCCTTCGTTCGCCCCTGGTTTCAGAAAGTGTGAATTAGGCAGGTTTTTTTCTTGAAATGCAAACTCTAATCAGATTTCTCTCCCATCCCTACTATGAATTAACTGCAACATCCCTTCCAAGCTGTTCCCCTGTCTCCACTTAAACAAGGAGAAATTCTGCTGCAGGCCTGGGTTAGAAACCCTCCATTGCTGGTTGTGAAGGACAGTTTGAGCTTCAGGGCCCCCAAAATGTCCACCACTGCGTGTCCTGTTCCTCCTACACTAGTATGCTGCCCTTGTGTGCAGTGGAAGATACTTTCCTTTCACCACCATTGAAGTAAGAGTCAACTGCCCATCTGATTGGCTTCTGTTTGTGTCTTGTGGCATGCCCTCCAACATTTCTCTGATGAGATTAGGGACATCCCATTCCATAATGATAATTTTACTATTTATACCTCCACACATCTTACTGGATTGCTCCAGCCACTCTGGGCAGCTTCCAACATATATAAAAACATAATTAAACATTAAACATTCCCTATACAGGACTGCCTTCAGATGGCTTGGGTGTCGGATAACTCCATACCCTCCAAAATTTCTCCAGCGAAAATGTGGACATCCTAAGGAGAAATGGGACATTCTGGGATCAAATCAGAAACCAGGATGGCATCTCTAAATCAGGAATGTTTCTGGAAAATAGGAACAAGGAGGGTCTGCTGTGGGAGGGCACTGTTGTGTATTGAGTCAAAGGATTTTATATCTGTATTATTATTGTCTGTATTTGCATTAGGGTAAAGTAACTGCCTTTTGGTTCCAGAGGGTACAGCTACTATTGGTTCATTTAAGCTGCTGTATTTGGATCCTCTGTCTTATTGGTTTCCTCCAAAAGGCAGGACTGTGATTGCCTGATATTGTTCCCTCCAAAATGTATCCTTTCTAGCTAGTTCCCTGTCCCTATAAATGTAGCTCTCCCCTCCTCAGTTCTCAGTCTTGTTTGCTTTAATAAAGAAGTGTTACTACAGAACTGTCTCCAGCATATTATGTCAAGAGAGCTGAAATCACAAACCCCACGTCACAACAACTGGCGACGAGGATGGGATCCGGAATGCTGAGGAGCGGTTAAATGCAGCCCTGCCTCAGAGTCCGGATTGTAGCTAAGAACAAGACTCACTGGCCAGCTGAGAAGACGACCCTGCCCACAGGACAATGGAGAGTCCAAGGGTATTGGAGCCCTTCCAGCCATCAGAGCCCCACACGTGGGAAGACTACGTCGAACGCTTCGAGTTCTTCGCAGTGGCTCAAGGGATCACCGATGCCAGCAAAAGAAGGGCCACATTCCTGAGCTACTGTGGGCCTGAGATCTTCAAGCTGGCCAAGGCATTGCTTGCTCCAGCGAAGCTAAGTGAGACACCTCTCAAAGATATTCTTGCCTGCCTGACAAGCCATTTGGCGCCTACTGAGACCAAGATGGCCTGGCGGTTGGAGTTTCATAAGAGGCAGCAGCGTGCTGGGGAGTCTGTATCTGCATTCCTAGCTGAACTGCGGAAGCTCGCTCAGCACTGCGACTTCCAAGATCTGGAAGAGACTCTCCTGGATCGGTTTATCGGTGGTCTGAGCAGCAAGAAAGCCAGAAGACGCATCATAGCTAAAGAAGAGGTTACCCTTGCTTCAGCCTTGAAGGAGGCCACCACCACGGAGAATTATGAAAGAGAGGAGCTTGATGCCAGTCGCAAGGCCCCTAAGCCACAGATAGAAGTTGTGCATGCCATGGACGAGCTAGAGGCTACGCCGAGCCAAAGCCCAGTCCGTGGGGTCGAGTCAGTGCGTCAGGCCTGCACAGTGCACAAAGATCACCGAGGCAGGTGCCCTGGTTGTGGCGGAAACCATGAGCGGAAGAGTTGTCATTTCCGGGATGCTACGTGCCGGACATGCGGGAAGACAGGTCACATCGCCAGGGTCTGTAGATCGGCGGCGTTGGGAGCGACAGGAGCACCTAGACTGGAGCATCACAGACTGCCCACGGCAAACCATGTTCTAAAGGACTGCCACTACATAACGGAGATCAACGGGAGGGTCGTGCAGTTTCCAGCGCAAGGCAAGGCACACGTCAAGGTGAAGATTGAGGGTCAGCTGTGCGACATGGAGGTGGACTCCGGATCTGGATTCACTATCGTGTCGGACCAGACCGCGAGGACATTCTTCCCCAGGGGTAAGTTGCCCCCTCTGGAGCCCTTCCCGGCAACTTTGCAGTCATACTCAGCGGGCCGCATCCATGTCATGGGAATGTGTGCCGTGAGAGTACAGTTCCGGGACAAACAGGTGGTACTCAAAGTGGTGATTGCGAAGGGCAGTCGCCCCAGTCTCCTGGGCACTGACTGGTTCCCCGCCCTGGGACTGAGTATATCAGGGCTTAATTCGATCCAAACCTGCCCTGAGATGAGCGAGGCATTATGCAAAGAATTTGCTGGTCTCTTTAATGGAAAACTGGGCTGTTATAAAGGGCCCCCAGTTGACTTCGAATTGGACCCTGGGGTGGCCCCAATCCGACTCAAACCAAGGCGAGTGCCATTTGCACTGCAACCCAAGATCGAAGCAGAGCTGGATAAATTGGTCAAGCAGGGAGTTCTCTCACCCGTGGACTCTGCTAAGTGGGAGACTCCAATCGTCACGCCCCTTAAAGCAAATGGGGAAGTCAGGATCTGTGCAGATTACAAATGTACTATCAATAAGGCACTCAGGGGAAACTCATACCCCATTCCAGTCGTATCACATCTGTTGGCTAAACTGGCTGGGGGCAAGGTGTTCGCCAAAATTGACCGGGCACAAGCTTACCAACAGCTGCCAGTAACCCCACAATCAGCGGAAGCACAGACTATTGTCACACATAAAGGGGCGTTCAGAGTTAACAGATTACAATTTGGAGTTTGTGTGGCCCCAGGGATTTTTCAAGGGCTCATGGAACACCTGTTAAGAGGTCTGCCGGGGGTCTTGCCATTTTTTGATGACGTTTTGATTGCTGGAAAAGACCCACAGGAACTGGTTGCGCATGTCCGTGCAGTGTTGCTCAAGTTCAAGGAGGTGGGGTTGCAACTGAAAAAGGAAAAATGCAGTTTTGGGGTGCCAACTGTGGATTTCTTGGGGTTTAAAATTGATGCATCAGGCATCCACCCCACAGATGCTAAGATTAAGGCCATCATCGAGGCACCACGACCACAGAACAAGACGGAGTTGCAGTCATTCCTGGGACTTATTAACTTTTATCATTCGTTCTTACCCCAGAAAGCTTCGGTAGCTGAACCATTACATAGACTGTTGCAGAAAAAGAATGTGTGGCGATGGGGGCAGGGGCAGCAGAAGGCTTTTGACTCCTTGCGAGGAATGCTGAGTAGCAGGAGCGTCCTTGCTCATTATGATGAGTCGAAGCCGCTGGTCCTGGCATGTGATGCCTCTCAATACGGCCTGGGGGCGGTGCTGAGTCATAGGGAACCGGATGGGTCGGAAAAGCCCATCTCTTTCTATTCCCGTACGTTGTCGCCCACGGAGCGCAACTATGCTCAAATTGACAAAGAGGCGCTTGCAATTGTGGCAGGAATCAAAAAGTTCCATGATTATGTGTATGGTCGCCATTTCTCCATTGAAACGGACCACAAACCACTGTTAGGGTTGTTCAACCCGAACAAACAAATGCCACAAATTCTCTCCCCCAGAATGTTGCGTTGGTCTATATTCCTGAACGGGTTCCAGTACACCTTGACCCATGTGCTGGGGAAACGGTTGTGCCACGCTGATGCGCTGAGTCGATTGCCTCTTCCTGGCGGGAGCAATGAGGATCCTGCTCCAGCGGAGCACATAATGATGCTGGAAACACTTCCGGGGGCTCCTGTAACGGCTACTGATATAGCTGAGAAAACGAGGAAAGATGCTGTTCTCTCCCGTGTGCTCACTTGGGTGGGGAGGGGGTGGCCAGGTGGTCCGCATGAAGACAAATTCAGGCCTTATGCGACAAGGCAGCACGAGTTGTCCATGCATAAGGGTTGTCTCCTGTGGGGAGATAGGGTGATCATCCCAGCACCACTGAGAAACAGGGTTCTTGAGACGCTTCACATGGGACACCCGGGAATGGTCAGGATGAAGTCGCTAGCCCGATGTTATGTGTGGTGGCCTGGAATGGACCAGAACATAGAACAATGGGTACGAACATGCAAGGCATGCCAAGAGGTGCGGCCAGAAGTGGCCAGAGCACCAGTTCACTGGTGGGAGCAGTCCAGATCTCCCTGGAGCCGGCTGCACTTAGATTTTGCTGGGCCATTCCAGGGGAAGATCTTTTTGGTTATCGTCGATGCATATTCCAAATTGTTAGAAGTGGCGATGGTCCCTAGCATGGCATCAGCTGCCGTAATCAAGGTGTTGAGGCAGCTGTTTGCAACCCACGGGTTACCTGAGACCATTGTATCAGATAATGGGGCAGCTTTTGTATCCCAAGAATTCAGGGCATTCTTGGCTGATAACTTCATAAGAGGGGTCACATCCGCGCCCTTTCACCCATCCTCCAATGGGCAGGCTGAGCGCATGGTAAGAACAGCCAAAGAACCCATTGCGCGCTTAATGGAGGGTAACTGGTCAGCTCGCATCGCGCGAATGTTATTTTTGCAGCATGCGACGCCGTGTACTGCGACGGGCAAGTCGCCAGCTGAGCTGCTCTTGGGTAGAAGACTGGTAACGGTGCTGGATTATGTCCACCCGGATAAAATGCCAAACCGTAATTCAAGAGCAACCCCCCAGGCTGAGACTGACACAACAAGGTATCTCGCCCCTGAAGATCTGGTCTGGGTGAGGAACTATTCACGAGGTTCGCGGTGGGTGGCTGGTGTGGTCACCCGGACTAGTGGACCTGTGTCCTATTATGTGACCTTGGAAAATGGGCAAGTTTGGAAGAGACATATAGATCAGCTGAGGCGCCGGGCGCTCAGCAGGGAGGGGTCAGATAATTCATCCCTGGCTAACGACGCAGAGCTGCAAGACCAGAGTGAAAATGGCCCAGAGGTGCAGTCACCAGGGGCGTCAGCAAATGAACCAGGGTCTGCTGGTCCTCAGGATGACGAGGTACAGGTAGGGGACCCTGCGATGTCTGGGACTCCATCTGTTCCTGACGAAACCCCTATAGCACCCCCCCCCCTACCACAGGTAACATCCAATCCAGAACCGGCAACACCTGTTGTCAGGAGATCAAGTAGAAGTTGTAGGACCCCACAGTACCTGAGAGATTACGTCTGCGGTGCTCACTAGGGGGGGAGGGGTGTTGTGTATTGAGTCAAAGGATTTTATATCTGTATTATTATTGTCTGTATTTGCATTAGGGTAAAGTAACTGCCTTTTGGTTCCAGAGGGTACAGCTACTATTGGTTCATTTAAGCTGCTGTATTTGGATCCTCTGTCTTATTGGTTTCCTCCAAAAGGCAGGACTGTGATTGCCTGATATTGTTCCCTCCAAAATGTATCCTTTCTAGCTAGTTCCATGTCCCTATAAATGTAGCTCTCCCCTCCTCAGTTCTCAGTCTTGTTTGCTTTAATAAAGAAGTGTTACTACAGAACTGTCTCCAGCATATTATGTCAAGAGAGCTGAAATCACAAACCCCACGTCACAACAGGCACCATCTTGTCTCTTGCCTCAGGCAGCAAAATGTATTGAGCCAGCCCTGGTCAACAAACAACAACAAACCAACCTAAGCCTTTAATATGTGGCTTACAAGCATGTTAGTACTCTCTCTCTCTCTCTCTCCTTCCCACAACCCATGTCATTGGTATTAACTTGTGACTTTGAGAACCCATGTCATTGGTATTAACTTGTGACTTTGAGAAAGGATTTCTATTTCTAGCCTAGTTTGCAGCTTGCTCTTACTATGTGATATGTTTTAAAGGTAAAAAAAAGGAAGGAAGGAAGGAAGGAAGGAAGGAAGGAAGGAAGGAAGGAAGGAAGGAAGGTCTATTTCCTTCTAAAACAGATCTCTTTATGATTGCATTGAATTGAAGGATGTGAGGGGAACAAACTTCTGCCTAGATCAGCTCATACTTAAAGACAGACCTCATTAGGTAGAAATACACTTTAACAGATTTCTGTAGTTGCACTTCTCTGGCCTCTAATATGATTTGGAGGTGTTCTTAGCTGCATTGAACAAAATATTAATAACAATTTATCTAAACTGCAAAGCTGTTAATAAAATCTGTTTGCTAACAATACGAAAGCACCGGGGCTGATTTCTCACCAGCAATGAAAAGAAAATGCAATTCATTACAAAACTATATAGTTCTTTGGTACTTCACAGCAAGAAAATAAATATTTAGGGATGACCCACTTTCTCCCATTCTACCTGTTATAAACCACCCTGGGATAAATATGGAGGGAGGCATATTAATGCAATAAACAAGCAGCTATCTATTAAATGGGAAACATTTAAATATCCAGTGAACAGTTGCCATTACAATTCACAGGTGAGAATTGTGAAAAGAATTTGTGGTGGCAAATCAACTGCAGCTCTTCCCATCTTAAATAGTAGTACTATTAACTGATGAAGCAAAAATTACAACAGGAAAAACCAACGATCAAACATGGAGCTATTTGTCCTGGTTCTCAGGCTAACCTAAAATAGTGTCTTCCCCAGGATCAACTATCTGAGACACTGCAACCCTCAGGTGAGGCCTTATAGCTGGTGCCACTTAGGGTTGCAGGCTGGTATTTTCAGTAGTCATTCCCCATTTGTGGAATGCTCTCCCTCATAATGTGCATCTATCTCCATCATGACTGGCTTTTAGGATAAAGTTTAAAACATTCCTGTTTGCCCAGGCATTTGATGTCTGAAAGCCACTGTTCTGGGCAACCCTGAAATCACTTGCATAATTTTTAAACTGTTTGTAACTGTTCATTTATTACATTTAGATATATCCACCTTTCCTCCAAAGGAGCTCAATGTGGTGCATGCGGTTCTCCCTCTCTCCTCATTGTTATCCAAGGTTGGTTAGGCTGAGAGATGGTGACTGGTCGAAGGCCATGCAGGGAACTTCATGGCAGGTAAAGTCCAGCCAAAGGTGACTATTGGGTGCAGCACCCATCTCACTTTCAGACCGAGGGTGCCGACGTTTGTCCACAGACGGCTTTCCAGGTCATGTGACCAGCATGACTAAACACTTCTGGCACAAGAGAACACAGTGATGAGTGCCAGAATGCATGGAAACCACCACAGCAGTACCTATTTATCTACTTGCACTGGCATGCTTTCGAACTGCTAGGTTGGCAGGAGCTGGGACAAAGCAACGGGAGCTCACCCAGTCATGGGGATTCGAACTGCCAACCTTCCAAACAGCAGGCCCAAAGAGGCTTGGTGGTTTAGATCACAGTGCCGTCAACCCTGGTCTCCCAGGTCTTAGTCCAACGCTCTATCAGTTACACCACAGGGGCTCTGTTTTCTAGAATGCTATGTTTTACACTGGTGATATGTTTGCTATCCTGGGCCTCAAAATAACCACCACCACAGCCACACTTGTGTGTGGCAAAGTCGGGGGGGGTGGGGAGATATATATAGATTTCAAAACTTATATTTCCCTTTTTTCCTTACTGAGTCCTTACTGAGTCAGATTCCAATCAAGATGTCTGCTTCCATATCAGAGCTGTGCTATATTCCTAATTATCTCGAAACATGCTGAAACCTCGGCGTGCCTAATGTTTGGCTTCTGCAAGCATATGTTCCTCATTGCTATTTTTGTGAGAGAGAAAGCATCAAGGTATTAAAAGCGCTGGCAGGCAACTTGCAGTAACACTTACAGACGGAAACCTTCAGCTAAGCAAGTACAAAATGTCTGTAGGTGGAAGAATGCTCACCTCCTGCCAACTGTCGTCATAACCAGCCCAATAAACATGTGCATTAGTATTCAGAGGTTAAGGCTGTGTACACACACCCATTTATTCTGCATCCAGCATGCTCCCACTACTGGTTTGTAAAGCCATGTACGCATAATGTTAGCCACAATCCATATCTATCCCATAGGTTCTTGAGAAATACTGTGTCAGGAAAGCATGAGCAATATGAAGACATCCAGACCCCCTCTCTCCACCCACTGGTGTGGACAGACAGCAGGTGACTTGGAAATGCACAAATGCATTCTGATATGTTGCAGTGGGGAGCCTCACTGTGTTTTAAGCCAGTCATGTATAACACAGCCTCAGCGCGGATGAAAGCAACTCGCTTGCCTACAGCTGTGTTGCGAATTCTTGCCTGCAACTTCCCACTGGGCTGAGAAGCAGAGACTTCTAGCAAGCAGTTGATGATCAATGTGTCTAACAGCATGATCCTATCCATGTTTACTCAGATGTAAGTCCCACTGTGTATAATGGGGCTGACTTCCAGGTAAATGTGTACAGGATTGCAGCCTAAAAGTTATCAGCCCCAATTAACAGAAACCGGATAACCCTAACAGAACAAGTGCATCTCTTTGTCCCTGTCTCATTGCTGATAGGAAGCAAATTTAAAACAACAACACACAAATCTATCTCATAACCATGCAGAACATCAGCACTTCAGTCGATTTTTGATATTTGCTCCCATTCTAAATTTTGATCCTTACTGCCTGAAGCTTGTACTCTTATTAACTGGACTGTGTATTTCCTGTCTTTGTAGCATTTAGAAAAAGGAATGCATTTGCCTCCAGCCCGAGTTTACTAAGGGTTCTATACTGTCATTGAATAATAGCTAACGTTACAGCCTTGGATATCTTGTTTTCCCCAACAAGGCATCTTCTGTGCGAGATGAAATCTATCTGATGACTTTTTTTGTTTCAGAGGATGCCATTAATCCAAGGTAAATGGGCTTCGCTTGGCAGCCTCTTTGGTTTATCTCCAGGATGTGAAAGTATACCTAGGAAATGGTGACATTAGTAAAAACATCCAACTGTTGGGAACATTTTTGCGTCTTCTCTTCTGTATTTCCGTCTTGTGACTGCCGACAGATCTGCTTCCTTAAATGTTACGATCTGCTTTCCTCCAGCCCTGCCATCTCCTTATCGCAGATACTGTTCCCCTTGGCTGCCTTTTAAATGGAAACCGGATGGAAATGGCTACTAAGATTCAAATGGAAAAGTGAAATGAATTATCATTAAAGGCTGATTCTAAAATACAGACACATGACAAGCATTATTGCCAAGAAAAGAGAAAAAAAGGGTATGCTGACATGCATAATCTGAATGCAAATATCGAATAGCTAAAGCTCACTGGTATCTTTAACATAAGTGTGGTGGGAATAGTATAGGAATGCATAATGAAATTTCAGTACTTCACACACACACCTGCTGTGAATTTTTTATTGCCTGAAGTTAATTACATTCGGTTCTTATTCAGTGCAGAGATGTAGCCCTCAATCAACAGTAAACCTAATGTGAAGACCCAATTGATCTACTTCTTTGCCACTGGCAAGTATAAAGTAATTTATCACCTAATTCTCTGCTTTTTTTTCTGATGCTGTTGTTAACTATGCAGTCCCTGGACACTGGTATCAATCCTTCTCAAATTTTAATCAGCTTGAATTCTAATTGGCATTAATTTTGTAGTACTTAAATAGTCATAGGGACACAGGTGGCGCTGTGGGTTAAACCACAGAGCCTAGGACTTGCCGATCAGAAGGTTGGCGGTTCGAATCCCTGCAATGGGGTGAGCTCCCGTTGTTCGGTCCCTGCTCCTGCCAACCTAGCAGTTCAAAAGCACAAAGTGCAAGTAGATAAATAGGTACTGCTCCGGCAGGAAGGTAAACGGCATTTCCGTGCGCTGCTCTGGTTCGCCAGAAGCGGCTTAGTCATGCTGGCCACATGACCCAGAAGATGTACGCCGGCTCCCTCGGCCAATAAAGCGAGATGAGCGCCGCAACCCCAAAGTCGGTCACAACTGGACCTAATGGTTAGGGGTCCCTTTACCTTAATTAAATAGTCACCACTTACCTCAGGGGTAGGGAACCTGTGATTGCCCAGGTATTGCTGGACTCTCACATCCCCAGCCAACATGGCCAAGAGTCAGGATTGATGGGAGCTGTAGTCCAGCCAGGGGTGTCAACTTGAACAAAATATTGGAGGGGCAAGTAAGTCCCGTCCCACACAATCAATCACATGATGGGGTGCACACACACCATTTGAATGGGAGTGTCCATCAACTTTGAGGGGAACCCAGCCCCCTCAAATATTTTATTGTGGGGGAGATGAAGACCCCTCGGCCCCTAGGAGTTTACTCCGGCTGTGTCTGCAGGACCACAAGTTTTCCTCATCGCTGACTTACCAGATACTAGGCTATGCAAAAGCACCACAACAAGAAAAATGAAGCCATTTGCCACGCAAGCAAAAGAGCCCTTGTTCTTCCCTGTGTATGTATGCATGGGCAGAAGAGTTCAATAGTGCCAAGTGGGCCTGCCATCCACACGCCCAGTGGAAGCATGAAATGGACTCTGTGCGCATACAGCGGTGTTTCCCTAGGCTTCTCCATGCAATTGGGAACCCTTCTAATTCCAAATCACTTTAATCTCATCCCATCAAATATGGAAGGGGTTGGGGAACTCTGCAATAAAAAGTGATAAAGGGGACTCTATCCTTGAGGAACTCTACAAGGAGGAAGCTATGAGCTTTGACTATTCTTCAGACTAAGAAAGATGTGAACTTTAAAAGGAGGGGTGACTGTGTCATGGTAATTGTGCTAACAAACAGCGCTCATTTAATACCTTTGCAAGGAAACAGTCAAACCATCCTTCACCTTAATATGATCTCGTCCTTGTTCTAAATCCATTTTGGCTGAAATGTAATAGCAATGCATTTGTTTATATAACTGCAGCGATTGCAAAGGAGTTTGATGTGTGCTTTCTTCTTTTCTCTCTGAGCAGCAAAAAGTTTGGGATTAAAAGGTAACTCTTTACCAGAGGGAGACATACTGTTGGGGACTCACAACCATGTGGGGAGCCAGTCATATGTAGCATGAAAACATGGTTCAAGAATTTTACCACTTCCCCTGTTTCCCATATTTCTGATAGAAGTGATAATGTGATGGCATTTACCCCAAGTCTTTTTTGTTTCAGCACCCCATCTTTGGAATGCTCTCCCCAAGCTCTTTGCCTGGTGCCTAGTTTGATTAATTTTAGGTGCAGGGCTAACAGAGTTCAGTATGGATTAGTCCCTTGTAGGTGTACAATGGACATTGGCCTTATTTATTAAAGGTGTACAGTGGTACTTTGATTTAAGGCCGTAACTCATTCCAGAAGTCCCGTCTTAAAACAAAGTGGACTTAAAAGAAGGCATGCTTTCCCATAGAAAGTAATTGAAAATGGGTAGATCCGTTCTAGACAATGAAAAACACCCCCTAAAACAGCAATTTAACACAAATTTTACTGTCTAACGAGACCATTGATCCATAAAATGAAGGCAATAATCAATGTACTGTATTATAAAACAAATAAGACCATATTGTAGATGGGAAAAAATAACATTTCCCCCCCTTACATGCACTGATGATAGTCACTGTTGTTGCTTTTTAATGATATTTATTGGGGGGGAAATTTAAATTGTACACACACAAAGAAAAAACAAGACAGAAAAAGAAAAAAAAGAAAACCATCATTCTCAAATTCTCCACTTTCAATACCTTCTTTCTTTGACCTCCTCCTCCTCCCCTTTCTTGTATCCTGATTAATAATAATCGCAGCAAATCCTTTCCTTAATTCATAATATTCTATGATTAATCTATTTTCATCTTATCTTATAGAAAACCTTAAAGTTTAAAACTTAAATCTTATTTTTACCAACTTCTCCTAACCACAACATTCTTACTTAATTCTTTAGACATTTTTACAAGAGCCAAGTAATTTCATTTCAACATTTTTCTAACATTCATCAATTTTATAGAACAATCCTAATGATAAAAAAAAGAAAAAAACACTCCAATCTTCATCCAGCGTCCCTTCCTCCTGGTCCCGGGTTTTGTCAGTCCTTTTTATCCTATTAATCTAGCACATTAACCTGGTAATCTTATATCCGAGGCCCTCAAGTCTCTTCCATGTCCCTTCCGCAGCTCTTCTTCATATTTTCCTTTCATTCGTGGGAACTCCAGCTTGGTAATATTTTGGACCCTTTTCAACAGATCAGCCCCTTTTCCATAGTCCAGACTGGACTCCATATGATATTTAAAAACATGTTCCAGATTCCCTCCAAAATTGAGAGCCCCCACAGCTCCAGACATCTGACGGCCCATTGCCAGACTCGAAAAGTCCAAATCTCCCTGTGTAGGGGGGTCTGTCCGGCCCCCCATTTCCAAACCTAACCAAACTTTATCTTTCCAAGTCTGGTTTTTTCCAAGTTCATTTGTCAAATCCAAAAATTTATGTTCCTGCTGGGCCGCAGCTCCCTCCGTCTCTGGCGCCCAAAATTCAGCAACATCCTCTTCTTTCAGTTGTTCTGTCATGGCACACTCCATATAATTTCCCACTACCGGTTCAAAGGTTCTGGTCGCATTAGTCATCAAATCCGTCTTCTGGCTTAACTGATCCAATAGGGCATTTATTTTACAGAAAGCACCCAACAGTGCTTCTGAAGACATTGTCCTGCAAGGTCACAAATCCTTTCCCACGGTTGTAATCTGAGGCAGCTGCAAGCTCCCAGGAATTAGTTACAATTTCACAGTCCCCCTCTAGGGGGAAAACTTCTGGTTGTTCTTTCTTTTGAAAATAATAGCAACAAAGTTTCTTTTTTAAGATATTTTGTCCATATTTGTCCTTTTAAAATGCGAAAGGAAACAATGGAATCACTATGTTTCTCTTCTTTTAACTATCTGTCAGAGACATTTGTTTCTGGTCAATGAGCTTCAAATGTGAATTCTGACACCCCGCTCCAGGATCAGGACGGTGGAAAATTACTTTGCTTTAAACTCACTTCTGCAGGTTTAAACAGCCCAAAAAAAGAGATCCCCCTTCTTCTCCTGCTGCCGAAGGGGGGTTCAGCGATTTTAAATGATGAAAGCCAATCCTTTAAAGGTGATTTTCAAAGCTCTAGTTTACGTTGTCTTTGCTTTGTTCTGACTACAAGGAAACGGAAGGCTGACTTCCTGGTTAGACCTTCCCGTTTCAGTACCAAATTGGGATAAATTTTAAGTCCAAATTCCTTTCTATTTTGCCAGTTCTTAATTAAAGTCCAAATGTTCAATGTTTCAGTACTCACGGGTGGTTATTTTAGATGCCAAATTGTCCCAGGTAAAAGGCAGCGCTCTCCGGCAACGGCTATGCGGCTTCGCTCCACAGAAAAAGCAATTGACTCACAGCACCGCGCCACTTCCCCCTCATCGCTTCGGAGCCCGTTAGTGGGTTCCTTTGCGGGTTGGGGGGGCTCTAAGGGTGCCCACCGAGTCCCACGGTCACAGGCTTCATCCGCCTGTGATTTCCAGAAGGGTCCCCGCTTCGCCGCAGCGGAAAAGACCCGTTTCATGCGGAGCTGGTCCCTCCGATTCAGAGGGAGTCCGCCATTGCCGATGGCGCCACCCCAGAAGTCGATGATAGTCATTGTTTGGATGGGGGGCTTTAATCATTTCTGCAGTCACACAATCAACCAGTAGGTGAACTGGGTTCCACACAGTCACAAAAACAAGTCACAAAAATGAAGCCACAAGCCACAGTCACAGGTCAGTCCCATAAAACAAAGTCACAGCCAAAAAACTGAAAAAGCCACACAAACCAAAATGCAAAAAAAGCAAAAACAAAACCTCCAAATATTACCTCTGTGTTGTGTGGGTTCTCAGGACTCAACAGCTGGCAGTCTCAACAGGAAGCCTCTGATTAGCAGCAACGGACTCAATTAACAAACGAAACACACTCAGCAGGAACCAGACAATGAAAAGCGACCCCTAAAACAGCAGCCGGGCCCAACTTATATCAAAAAATGACTCAACCCAGAGCACTCATTTCCAGGTTGCAATTGGACTAAGTCCAAGATGGACTTATAATAGACTGGACTTTAGTCAAGGTACCATTATACGTATATATTTTATGGTTATTTGTTTAAATTATGTGTTTCAAAACTGTTGTTTGTTGTCTTAGATCACAGGTGGAGAACCCATAGCTCTCCAGATGTTGCTGGCATCATGGGTCTGGGGCTTAAAGGAATCAGAGTCCAACAACATTTAGAGGGCCACTGCTTTACCATCGCTTTCTTAGAAGGTGCCTGTAAGCTGCCTTGACTGCTAAAAACCCCTCTTAGCTGCTACTTGTCAAGAGAGGCAAACGCTTTCAGACTTTGATCAAGTGTATGGATGTGTGGCATCTGCAGGTATCCAACAGGCTTGAGATAAAGAAGTTTAAAATCTGAGTGTAAAGACTCTGACTCCCTGCCATTCCTTGGAAGCTGACATCCTAGCCAAAGCTCTAAAAAAGGACCTCAGAGTGATCAGTTGCTGGAATATTACCATTTGGATGAGATCATATATACTTACTGCACACCACATGCCAATGTTAAAAGTCCTTGAAATGTATTTGAATGAGCACCTACCCTCCAACATTTCTCTGATGAAAGTAGGGATGTCCTATTCCATTATTATTATTATTATTATTATTATTATTATTATTATTATTATTCCACCCATCTGACTGGGTTGCCCCAGGCACTCTGGGCAGCTTCCAACAGATACAAGAACTCAATAAAACATCAAACATTTTTTTAAAAAGCTTCCCTATACAGGGCTGCCTTCAGATGTCTTCTAAAGGTAGCACAGTTACTTATCTCCTTGGCTTGGGGGAGTTGCCTAACTCTATGCCCTCCAACATTTACCTGATAAAAATAGAGACGTCCTAAGGAAAAGCAGGATCAAATCAGAAACCAGGATGGTACAAAAAGTGAATAAAGAGTGGGCTATCTTTAAGGTATATATCGAAATTTATGTGGAAAAAGTAGAATTTCTGGCAGATATTGAGTGAATCCAGAAAATGATTAGAGTGAAAGGAGAGTAAAGTTAAGATAGAAGAAGAGATTAAAGAAGTAATGAAATGTGTTTAAGCTAGTTGGAAAAATAAAGTAGTGTAACAAGAACGTAGCGTAACAAGTACAAGAAGTCAAGTCACTTGGTCGGTGTCCATGTGGTAGGTGTGGGGTAGGTGTGTAGGTATGTTGATATGTACAGTATAGGTAGGTATTATATACAGTAATGTAGGTATGTTTTATGTTATGAATATAAGGTAGTGTGTTATGTGCGTGTATTGTGTAATTGTCCAAATGTATATGTATGTGTTTTATATGTTGATAAAATTTACTTAAGAAGAAGAAGAAAAAGAAGAAGAAGAAGAAGAAGAAGAAGAAGAAGAAGAAGAAGAAAGAAAGAAAGAAAGAAAGAAAGAAAGAAAGAAAGAAAGAAAGAAAGAAAGAAACCAGGAAGGCTCCTGCAAATCTGGGACTGTCCCTGGAAAGGAGGAACACTTGGAGGATCTGTGAGCAGTGGATTAATATTAATTGGGTTATTTCCCACACCAGTTTCTGCCTTTTGTCCTTATGAATGTATGTTGTTATTGCTTCCAGTACGTTTCCGAGCACAATTCAAAGTGTTGGTGCTGACCTTTAAAGCCCTAAACGGCCTCGGTCCAGTATACCTGAAGGAGCGTCTCCACCCCCATCATTCTGCCCGGACGCTGAGGTCCAGTGCCGAGGGCCTTCTGGCGGTTCCCTCATTGCGAGAAGCAAAGCTACAGGGAACCAGGCAGAGGGCCTTCTCGGTAGTGGCGCCCGCCCTGTGGAACGCCCTTCCAGCAGATGTCAAAGAGATAAACAACTACCTGACATTCAGAAGACATCTTAAGGCAGCCCTGTTCAGGGAAGTTTTTAACGTGTGATATTTTACTGTATTTTTGGTTTTTATGGAAGCCGCCCAGAGTGGCTGGGGAGGCCCAGCCAGATGGGCGGGGTATAAATAATAAATTATTATTAATATTAATATTATTATTATTATTATTATTATTATTATTATTATTATTATTATTCTGCAGTTAATTCCTCATTGGCTGAAAAGTACACAACCTGCACCTTTACTGGCAGTGCTGTTCTCCATACACTATACTGCAGAAGAAAACCTTTTCTGACTTACGGGCCAGATTCCAACCACCTCCACCATCTGCAGGTCACTTTGACAGGTGGGCAGGTGGCTCAAGGGGTTTTCTCAGGAGGATGGAGGACACGTGTGCTATGTCCTGTTGGTATAACCGGGGGGAGAGATGTCCCTATTTTCATCTGTGGAGGCTATGGGATTGCAGGTGGGGGAAATACATACATTGTCTACCGCATAGAGAATTGTCTCCCTCACAGAGACAATATTTCCAGAGTTCCCTGGAAAAAAAGGAAATGACTGTTAAAACACTCTGGAAATTAGTTATTTGAGGGGAATAGGGTTTCCTAAAAGCTAGCAGGACCCTGAATAAACTACTGGTAGTTCCCAGGATTCTTTTGGGGGAGCCATGATGGCTTACGTTGCTTTGCCACTGCTTTAAATAGATAGTGCAGATGTGGCTAGAGTGAAAATTTGGGGAAACTGCATCAAAACACAGTATTTCAGAAGAGACTAGTGGGTTGTGGGTAATTTTGGGAACAGGTGGATTGTGGGTAAGTTTAAAGAACAGTTGTGACAATGCGCTGAACCAGAGTAAAGGACAATATCTGCATATCCTTATCTTCGTTTTCTGCTAAAAACTGCTCCCACCTTGGCTGCTATTTGGCTCCTGAGATGCTGCTTGCAGTTAGATGCTCTTCACAGAAAACTGAATTATTTCCACCACTAGATGTCATCAAAGGCTAAGAAATATTTTAAAAGATGAACATAATTTGAACATATCATTTGAAACAAGGAAAAAAGTGCCTTGGTTTCATTACATTATAACCAGTGCTTTTTTCTGGGGGGACGCAGGAGGACGTATACCCCTAAACATTTTGTGAATCTTTGTACTTTTGTCCATTTACTGTATTTATTTTTCCCAATTTGAACTATAAAATGGTGATTTTGTTGAGCCAAAATGAGAGAACCCCTAAACATATTTTTTTAGAAAAAAAGGCATTGATTATAACGCTCTTGGAAAGTAAGTCCATATATTTAATAAGTATGGATTGTATCAGATTAAATCATACTCAGAGTAAACCATGAGCATCACACACTTAAGTTAATTGATTTTTATGTATCAAATCAATTTTTATTGCGGTCAAAGACCAGACAGCAAAGTTAACAACAGCAACATATATAGCCCACACTGTAAAATAACTCATTTGTTTCTGTCTGGGGACCACAACAAAGAAGGCCCTACCACATAGTGCCATCCTATGGACTTCTGAAGTTGGCAGAATTACTAGCAAGTCTTCCCCTGCTTATCTTAACTTCCCAGCTGGCCTGAATGGGAGGAGAGTTCTTTTGGCTATTTGTGACCTGGGTCATTTGGGGCTTTAGATGTCAACGTCAAGATCTTGAACTGGACCCAGAAGCAAATTGGGTACCAGTGTAATTCTTCCAAGACTGATATAGGATATGGGGTGTAATTCTCAGATCATTGCAGTGCTATTTTTACAGAACAAGAGGTGCTGGAACTCACCATGAACACCTATCTTGTTCTCTTATAATGGCAATGACACCCACCTGAGAGGTGCCTGAACTGAGTTCCAGCTGAAAAAAGCCCTGCCTCATGTTAACTCAAGAATTGCACTCCGAAACCCTGTACAAAATGGCAAGAGAGCATGAGGTGTTTTATCTTCGATAGCATAAGTTAAGGTAAGGTAAAGGACCCCTGGTATTCCAGCTGAACTATTTAAAATTTTAAAAGATGATGCTGTTAAGGTGCTACACTCAATATGCCAGCAAGTTTGGAAAACTCAGCAGTGGCCAGAGGATTGGAGAAGATCAGTCTACATCCCAATCCCAAAGAAGGGCAGTGCCAAAGAATGCTCCAACTACCGCACAATTGCACTCATTTCACACACTAGCAAGGTTATGCTTAAAATTCTACTAGGAAGGCTCAAGCAGTATGTGGACCGAGAACTCCCAGAAGTGCAAGCTGGATTTAGGAGAGGCAGAGGAACCAGAGACCAAATTGCAAACATGCACTGGATTATGGAGAAAGCTAGAGAGTTCCAGAAAGACATCTACTTCTGCTTCATTGACTATGCAAAAGCCTTTGACTGTGTCGACCACAGCAAACTATGGCAAGTTCTTAAAGAAATGGGAGTGCCTGATCACCTCATCTGTCTCCTGAGAAATCTCTATGTGGGACAAGAAGCTACAGTTAGAACTGGATATGGAACAACTGATTGGTTCAAAATTGGGAAAGGAGTACGACAAGGCTGTATATTGTCTCCCTGCTTATTTAACTTATATGCAGAATTCATCATGCGAAAGGCTGGGCTGGATGAATCCGAAGCCGGAATTAAGATTGCCGGAAGAAATATCAACAACCTCAGATATGCAGAAAGTGAGGAGGAATTAAAGAACCTTTTATTGAGGGTGAAGGAGGAGAGCGCAAAATATGGTCTGAAGCTCAACATCAAAAAAACGAAGATCATGGCCACTGGTCCCATCACCTCCTGGCAAATAGAAGGGGAAGAAATGGAGGCAGTGAGAGATTTTACTTTCTTGGGCTCCATGATCACTGCAGATGGTGACAGCAGCCACGAAATTAAGAGACGCCTGCTTCTTGGGAGGAAAGCAATGACCAACCTAGACAGCATCTTAAAAAGTAGAGACATCACCTTGCCAACAAAGGTCCGTATAGTTAAAGCTATGGTTTTCCCAGTAGTGATGTATGGAAGTGAGAGCTGGACCATAAAGAAGGCTGATCGCCGAAGAATTGATGCTTTTGAATTATGGTGCTGGAGGAGACTCTTCAGAGTCCCATGGACTGCAAGAAGATCAAATGTATCCATTCTTAAGGAAATCAGCCCTGAGTGCTCACTGGAAGGACAGATCATGAAGCTGAGGCTCCAATACTTTGGCCACCTCATGGGAAGAGAAGAGTCCCTGGAAAAGACCCTGATGTTGGGAAAGATGGAGGGCACAAGGAGAAGGGGACGACAGAGGATGAGATGGTTGGATGGTGTTCTTGAAGCTACCAGCATGAGTTTGATCAAACTGCGGGAGGCAGTGGAGGACAGAAGTGCCTGGCGTGCTCTGGTCCATGGGGTCACGAAGAGTCGGACACGACTAAACGACTAAACAACAACAACAAAAGGACCCCTGGACGGTTATGTCCAGTCAAAGGCAACTATGGGGTGCGGCTCTCATCTTGCTTTTCAGGCCAAGGGAGCTAGCGTTTCTCCTCAGACAGCTTTCCAGGTCATGTGGCCAGCATGACTAAACCGCTTCTGGAGCACGGAGGACAGTGACAGAAGCCACAGTACATGGAAACACTGTTTACCTTCCTGCCGCAGAGGTACCTATTTATCTACTTTCACTAGTGTGCTTTTGAACTGCTAGATTGGCAGAAGCTGGGACAGAGCAGCGGGAGCTCACCCCGTCGTGCATATGCCTTACAACATCTTGGATGGCTTGTGCAGTTGGACTAGCCCTGGGAGATGCGAGAGCACTTCTGAGGTAGACGCGGGTGGCACTGTGGTCTAAACCTCATGACCCGGAAGCTGTACGACGGCTCCCTTGGCCAGTAAAGTGAGATGTGCGCTGCAACCCCAGAGTCGTCGGTGACTGGACCTAACGGTCAGGGATCCCTTTACCTTTACCTTTACATTATAAGGAAAGGAAAGGAAAAGATGTGCATCCATTTTATGACTGCTGCCTTGCACATATTTTGAAACACTGAGTAGAAAAACAACAGGAGAATCACCCTGTGCACCGGAAAAATTGCTCATAGGAAGCCATTTTGTTGAAACCACTTTAGAAAACTCCCACTAACCTAATTAGGTACAGAAGCACACTCTTACTTGTTATAGCCACATAATTGGCACGTGTACACACACAAACAATACACCTTTGTAACACAGTTACTGTGGAAACACCTTAAACTCCCCATTGAGTCATGAAACTCACTGGCTGACATTAGGCCAGTCTCCATCATTCAGCCTTATCTATCCCTGTGGGTTGCTTCAAGGATAAAATAGAGGGGGTAATGCACATTGCTTTGAGCTCCTTGAAGGAAAGGTGGGACAGACAGGTAATAAATTCAGAAAATTATTGTTGGTACTAGGATTGCCATATTTCAAAAAGTAAAATTCATTACACCCCCAAAATTGATGAGCTTTTTTTTTCTTTTCTTTTTAGGAAACCACCAACATTGTTGAGCTTTTTTGGGGAAACCTCCCCCCCAAAATAGTGTTTTTTAAGCTTTTGGAGCTGTTCCACCGTTGCCATACATCCAAATTTTCCTTTACATTTTGCCAATTTGGCAAAAATTCCTCCCCCCCCATGCTATTTTTACACCCGGAAACCAGGGCATGCCAGGAATTTTCCTGACATATGGCAAGCCTATTGGTACTCATGAGGCTTCATAGCATAATTTTTGAAATAAATTATATCTGGATTTATATTTTTAAATAGCTTTGTACTACTAGTGCTGCTGCTACTACTACTGCTACTACTTGTATACTGCCCTTCATCCATAGATCTCAAGGCAGTTCATGGGGGGGCACCTTTTGTGTGGTTGTGCACAGCCCCCCCGGATCCCAGTGCGACTCCTGGTAGTTCAGGCTGGCTTCATCCTCCCCAGGCTGGATACCTGGAGGTCTCTGCCTACCTCAGCCAATCGCCCAATCCCGCCTGGGGAGGCGTTGCCAGGGGATTGGCCAGGTAAAGGGAGGGACCGCCCTGCCCACACAACAGAAAGTGAATATTACCTGAGAAACTGCAGTTGGCTCCAGAGCTTCTCCCTCCCTCCCCTCCCTCAGTTAAGTCTTCTTTTGCAGGTTAACCTCTTCTTCATGACCCAGAAGCTGTACACCGGCTCCCTTGGCCAATAAAGCGAGCTGAGCACCGCAACCCCAGAGTCAGTCACAACTGGACCTAATGGTCAGAGGTCCCTTTACCTTTACCCTTCTTCACAGGTTCACAGGTGCTGCTACGCCAGGGTCGCTGTTGAAGGGTCGGAAAGGAACCTTCCTGCACTGGCAGGTTTTGCCTTTCCCGTAGCAAAATGTCACAACTTTGGCGGTTTCAGGCCTTGGGCATAATCCTTTAGTCTATCTTCCTAAATGGGGGGGAGGGGCGTGAAGTGTTGACCCATGCCCCCCTTGAGGCGGTGATACCAGGGTTCCCCATTAAAGGGGTCTTGAGGGGAGGTATTGGCCATAAGCTGAGAGGTTGTCAATTGCTTACCCCTCCAACGGTGGCGAAACAGGGGACGGGCTATCTGCTTGAACATATGTTCTCCAGAGCCAGTCCAACCCCACACATTCTGGATAACCCCCCAGCTGGGGACTGGGAAGGATAAATGCCCAATGCCTGAGCCAAGGTTTCCCCACATCTAAAACTTAATAAAGCTGTGGCCAATTTTAATCCCATAGCACGTTGTCTTGAGTCATTACTCCGCTCGGGGGTTGCCTGGGGTTGAGGGGACTCCGCCCGTCCATACAATGACCCCAGATCTTTTAGGAAAAGTAAAATCTGTAATAAATATGAAACAGTGTGAGGAGATAATAATACTGGAGGATAAGTATCAAATTGCTTTTGTGGTAGAGAAAATTCTGTCCATTTCAGGTTTCACTGTGGTGGTTAATAAGATTACTGGGGTTTTTTTCAGGTTGATTCTGTGGGCAGGACTATCTGGTGCGGGCAATCCAGACTTCTGTAATGTAGATAAAGTTTAATTATAATATACTACGTGGGCAAATGCAGGCCAGCATGAAACCAAAAACTGAATAACAATAACCCCAAGGAAGAACTATTTCCAGTTGAATTAGGATCAGTGTTTGCACTGCATTGTGAGCCCAATGTATCTTAAACCACATCGGAAACAGTGGATTCATTCTGACGTAAGCATAAGTCATAAAATGCACTATATATGCTCAGATATTAGAAAATATCTCTACGTGGAGCATTCTGAGTAGAGCTGAGTCAAAACTTCCCAGAAAACATTTTTCTGAGACAAATCCTGAAATTTTCTTTTCTCTCCCTTCTAGAAAAAGCAGGTACTGGTGCACTTTTCTTTTCCTTTGGGTGGCCACCATTTTCCCTCCACAGAACCCTGAAATGATGCTAGGTCCTGGGGCATTGTGGAAGCACAGAAATACCAGAGGAGAGGAGCTGTGCTGGGGCACATCCCTGAGAAATATAAGAATTCTGCCTCCCCCAAGAAAAAATTTGGTGAAATGGCCCCCCGTTTCTTTGACCACAAATAAGGAGAATTTCAAGAGGCAACATGCACACAGCCCTAATTATGCATCATGAAGCTGCATGAAAGAGGTAATGTAAGACTTGGTTTTACCTGCCTCTTGTAGGTTGTGACCCATATTGGTGTGCTGAATGAAAAATACTCTCACTTAAATAAATCACCGCCAGGAAATAACAACTGTAACTCAGAACATTGTGGTGTTAATTCCTCTTTGCACCTGCACACTTAGACGATGACCCAGCTGGAAGTAAATATTTCCAAACATTTAACATAATCCTCCAGGATTGGATCCAACTTAAGTTATGCTTAGAGAAGACCCGCCAAAATCATTAGGACTAAAATTAGCCTTCAATGGGTCCACAATAAACATGTCTAAGTCTGGATCGAAGCCATTGTTTATAAGCATAAGGAGATTTCTATTTTGTTCTTTTTTTGGAGGGGAAACATTGCTTAAAGTGTCCAAATTATTTTGCACATACAAGAAGCAACCTTTGCCTGACAGTTGATAAAAATGGTTTCATTTGCCTGTGGCATTTTCATTAATGGCTGCTTTATCAGTCTGCCAGTACTTTACCTGCTAAAACCAATAATGAATGTTTATTTGAAAGGATCTGGCCAGAGTTTTCCTACTGTTATCTCGGTTAAACAATGTTTTACTTATTGCGGGCTCCTTGAAATTCACAAGATCCTTTTCCTATGTGAATGCTAGAAGGAAACAGAAATGAATGCACAGGCTGAAACAAAAATTCCATATTCTGAAAACTATGGTGTATTGAATCTCTCTCTCAGCTGAGACTGAACCGGGCCTTCAACCTTATGGTCCCTGGAAGGATAGAATGTTTTGGATCTCCCTCTCTGAAGGCAAAGAGATGCCCACCTTCAAAGAGGGAGACCTTACCCCTGACATCAGAGCTCTGGGATCAAAAGGGGTTATAAAGTGCTGAGGGTAGATTGGTTGAAGTCTATAGACCCAAACATGCCAGTTTCCTAACATCCCTTTAACATGGGGAAAAGTATATATTAGGCCTGTGTCTGACATATGTATTTTCACTCCCAACATGGAGCGAGAAGGGGGGCTGGCTCAGTAACAGAGAAGTGGCTTTGCATGGAGAAGGTCCCATGTTCAATCTCCAGGTAGGGCTGGAAGAGACTCCTGTCTGAAACCCTTGAGCACTGCTGCCAGTCACTGCAGACAGTACTGAACTGCATGGACCAATGGTCTGATTCAATATATGGCAGCTTCCTATGTTCCTAAGAAGACTGGGAAGGAGCAGAAGAACATTGCTCTAATTTCAGTTTTGTTCTGCTGCTGCAAGCCTGGCAGTGAGTAGGATCAGGCGAGTTCTTCCTCCTGCTGCCCACTGCCCACTGCTTCCTCCTGCTGCCCACAGGGAACCACTGCTCTACAACATGCATAGGATTTTCATATGATGAAAAGTGCATTCATTTTGGTGTTACGACATAGTTATAACACTCCCATAGCTTTGGGAGATCATAGAGCCTGTTATCATTGAGAAACAAATTATAGGCAATATTATTGCATATTAAGAGACTGCAGGGCACACTCTTATCTTCAATGGTATTTAATATGAAGTGGCTGGGAGCAGTTATCAGGAGTGTGGGAACAAGGTGTCCACATTATGCCAGTGATGCTCAGCTCTACTTATAGATAACATCTTAATCCAGAGACGCTGTGAGTACCGTAATTGGACAATTGCCGGCCCTGGATGGGGTTGCACTCCACAAGAAGGAACACGTTTGCAATCCAATCCTGACACGTTTAGTTATGTAAAGGTAAAGGTAAAGGGAACCCTGACCTTTAGGTCCAGTCACGGACGACTCTGGGGTTGCGCACTCATCTTGCTCTATAGGCCAAGGGAGCCAGCGTTTGTCCGCAAACAGCTTCCAGATCATGTGGCCAGTATGACTAAGCCGCTTCTGGTGAACCAGAGCAGCACATGGAAACGCCATTTACCTTACCGCCAGAGCGGTACTTGCACTTTTGACGTGCTTTCAAACTGCTAGGTGGGCAAGAGCTGGGACCGAATTTAGTTATGTAATGTATGCCATTTATGCATGCCATCTAGTGGTTCACACATTCTCAGACTGCAATTGTAAAGGCACTTGCTCCTTAGCCTCCTTGAACAGAGTTTCAAATAAACACAGGACTGCACTATCAACCTGTTTATCATCCATGCACATCAAAGGTCTTGCATATTTATATACACAATGATAAATGCCTTTGTGCACACACATGCGAAGGGATGAGATGAGAATCTCTTTACTGAAAGGAGCCACTTACCTACAATACCTGCACTGTGATTGGGAAACTTTCTTCTGGTCCCCATTTTACATGCTTGTATTTTTATTAAGAGTGCAAAAGGTCAGCTTAGATAAGGAGACCAAAGCCCTTATCTTTGTCAGATTCTTCCGACTATTCTTTCTTCTTTTCCTTCTTCTTCTCCTCCTCCTCCTCCTCCTCCTCCTCCTCCTCCTCCTCCTCAGAAGCAGCACCACTAGCAGGTCCACCTCCTTTGCAAGTAGGCAGCAAAGAAATCAGAGCACCACCACAAACTCCTATGTTACAGTTGAGACTTCTAATATTAATATTAGCCAATGCCTTTGTAAACAGACCAGGAAGCTTCAACCTTCATTCCAAAGTATTTTCAAGGAATCTAAAAGCCACCTTTGCAGCTGCCTTGTGAGAAGGGAGCTGTCCAGGAAGTATTGTCTGTTATTGCCATTCATAACTTGCATCCTTTTGTATTACTGACAAAAGAATTATTTCTTTTGCCCCCGAAGTCAGAAGCAAGAGTGATAACTGTTCTTGCTGACCAGGAGCTACAGGGCCTGGCTTCCTTCCAAACAGCCAGTACACACTCTGTATAAATTAAAAGGTAAAGGTAAAGGACCCCTGACGGTTAAGTCCAGTCGCAGACGACTCTGGGGTTGCAGCGCTCATCTCACTTTACAGGCCGAGGGAGTCGGCGTTTGTTCGCAGACAGTTTTTCCGGGTCATGTGACCAGCATGACTAAGCTGCTTCTGGCGCAATGAAACACCAAAACCAGAGCAGCGCACGGAAACGCCGTTTACCTTCCCACCAGAGTGGTACCTATTTCTCTACTTACACTTTTTTTTTTGGTGTGCTTTCGAACTGCTAGGTTGGCAGGAGCTGGGACAGAGCAACGGGAGTTCAGCCCGTCGTGGGGATTTGAACCGCCGACCTTCTGGTCAGCAAGCCCAAGAGGCTCAGTGGTTTAGACCACAGCATCACCCGCATCCCTGTATAAATTAGGTCATTTTAAATATATTATGTTTGCAAACTGAAGTCAAAACTCTCTTGGACAAAACCAAAGTGGGAGCACAAATAACTTTTTAATAAGTTCCCATCGATTGGGCAGGGTGCTAGAGCACAGGAATGACATCACTGAGTGCTCTGCCCTTTTAATTCATCCTGATTCATTCACACCTGTATCGTGCATCTTTCAGGAAACTGAGAAAGTACATTAAGCAACCATTTAATGAGTATGAGACCCAGGATAAGTTATGAGAATCATAAATTGGATACTGAACCTCCTGGTACTCAGGATATTTTGGCTCCCAAATGCCGCAAACCTGGAAGTGAGTGTTCCAGTTTGCGAATTTTTTTTGGAACCTGAACGTACAACAGTGCTTCCATGGCTTCTGATTGGCTGCAGAAGCTGAGCTTTGATTTGCGAAAATTTTGGAAGTCAAACAGACTTCCGGAACAGATTCTGTTCCAACTTCCAAGGTATACCTGTATTATTTATTGCACTCATTAATTGCTTTTCTTTACAAAACGTAATCCAAAGCCACTTGCAAAATTGAATCCATGTCTTTTTATCTTAGCATTTAGTGGATATACCGTAATTTATGGAACTGCTAGAGGTAAAAGATATGGATGAATCCCAACTGAAGAACTGTAGCAGGGCAGCTTCAGACAGATTCAGGGCTCTTCTCATCTAAATCAGGATCTCTCCAAAGTGCCTGAGCCGAAGATGCCTAAAACCATTCAGAGATTTGTATGTTTAAAAACAACATTGCAGTGTACCCTTGAAACATTTCCCCTGACTGCTGAACATGCAGCTCCTACTATCCAAATGCTTGTTGTATGAAAATTCACTTAGCCAAACATGAGGAATTCGTACCCAACCTCACTATGCACACAGCAGATTCAAAAATTCAAACAGCTGGACCTGTGTGTAGTACTGTGAACAAATCAGTAGTCTTAAACAAGCCTTAGTTTTTGTATTTTGCTGGTCTGGGGCAGCCGCTTCACCAGAAACCATGGTGGAAGACAGCAAGCGAGATCAGACAAATAAGAGCATGTTTTCCTTCCTCGTATTCCTTTTGCAATGTTTTGGAGATTTTTCCAGGGTTTTTCCATCATTTTGGTGTCAAAATTCCATGGTCAGGAACACATTATAAATTTTCCCATAGGCATCAAGGGAAATCATTAACTCGCTGTGTGAACACTTGCCTGAGAATGCATTGCATTAGGATAGTGAGACCTGCATGTATACTAAAATGTAGGATGGGAAAGGAGAAGCTGTTTTGTGACAGCAGGTCTAGTTTTCAACCAGAGATTATTTTAACAGGGCTCTCCAAAAACAGTGCTTTAGGGGAATGATGTTGATGTAACTTACTGTCTTGTTCTTGTCTGTTCTGAGTTCTTTGCTAGTTCTACTCATGGTGCTTGCTCAGAAAATGCCAGACATTCGTATCCTTCTGCCTCTGTGTTATATGCCCATTCATCCACTCCTGTTCAAACAACTATTTATCATCTCTGTGATCTTTGGTGCCAATTGTGGAGAACACATGCCTGTAATTGTCCCCCTACATACCTTGCTCCCTAGAAACTGCCCCCATCCCTCTGGAACATTGTAGTCCTCTTGCGCAAGGGCACCAGTACAACTTATCCCATCTTCATAAAATTGTTACCCACAAAAACCACAAGGAAAGAAACAAATCCCCTTTAGTTCTCTCACCAGCACCCAAATAAACTCCAAAGGTACTAACACAAAAAAAAACCCTAAACCTATCTGAAGGATTGTTTTAAAATCACATTATAGTTTGAAAATATATCTGATGGTTTTGAATATTATAATACATTGAATTAAGTCTTACTCCTTGTCGGACAGAAGTAGGTCTCCAAATCTTTTTCTACAATAGACAAGTGATACTTGACAAATGCTGATTTTTTTTAAGCCCTAGGAGATAACACAGCAGAGCGAGCATGATACTGCAGGAATGTGAGGACCAGGGTTAAGCCTACCCCTGAGGAATTAAGAAATAATCTTGGGAGATTCTAAGCTAGCTAATGTGTTTTTAAATAAGCAGTGCATTGAGGGTATCTCAAAATGGTTGTGATCCATCCAGTATTTGGCACTTTCAAGTCCTTTTGTTTTTATTTCAGTGAAGACTGCTCAATTTTGACTGCATAAGGCCTACGGTACCAAAGATAAATAAATGTATCAAAGCCACGAAACACTTAATTACAATAAAGAACTAATGAAAAGAAATAAATAAAGATAAACATGTTGGGATTCGCAGGATACTGAGTAAGTCTGCAGGCTTCAACAGGCTGATGCAATACTCTGTGAAGTGCTGGGTCAGAGTGACTCAGCAGGAGTGTGATTAATGTGATTGGCTATCACCTGTTTTAAAAAGGAAAGCCTGTTCAACAGTAACTGTGGTGGTTGTAGTGGTGGTTGTGCTGTGGTGGAGAGTATTTGTTTGCCTTAAGGAGCAGGTACTCTGTATGGACTGTTTTTGTAAATACCTGTATATAGCTCACATTAAAAAGACTGCACTGGAAAAACCTGGGACTCTGAGCGTTTCGCTAAAAAGCGCCGCAAGGAATTCGCGACAAAATGATGGGACACTGTAGAAACTTAGGGTATAGAAGAATATAGGAAAATTCAATCAGATTCAGGGTGAGTTCCAACTTAGCATAAGGTGGTGTCTACTAGCATAACAGGGCTTCTCCTTCACATTCCTCCCATAAACTTCTGTACTCGCCAAAATATGAGCTGGAAGGTGGGAGGAACCCTCCATAGCAGCTTCTGGGGGGCTGAAGTAGGGAAAACAGAAAATAGATTTCTTCTTGTGAAAGTGGGCAGGCGGCACAGGATGTCACCTTCAGCTTGTTCTATCAATACAACACTAGGATGACAAAAGTCACAGCTGCTGAGGTTCTTCTATACAACCACTAAAGGCAGGGCGGTGAACCTTTTTCAGCCATTTGCCAGATATGGGCAGAGCCAGAGGCAAAACTAGGTGGAACAGTTAATGTAAATGGTATCTTTGTACAAAAGGCTAGTTTTCACACACGCAGGCACACACCCCTCTCTATCTCCCCATCCAGGCAAGCTACAGACTTTATCAAAATTCAAGTACACATTCCAGCCAGTCAAAAACACTAAGAAAATATCCAAAACAACATCAGTAGGGTGTATGGCTGAGGAGGACCCCAAGGCCTAGGCAGATAGCCTTGGAGGGCAAGACTTGGTCCCTGAGCCTAAGGCTCCTCAGCCCTGACTTAAGTGTATGAAGTCCTCTCAGGGCATGGACCTCACAATTGTACTTTATAATTTATGAAATCAGGAATTGGGTATTTGGGTTCTTACTTCCCAAAAGTGCATGCAGAATTCTGTACTGCTAACTCTAACTCATGTTAAGTACCCATGATGGAAACATGTAGAGAGTAAGTCCACTTTTTCCTCATCAGATACTGAAGTAACATCATTCATAGTGCTTTTGTTCCCTCCTCTTATGGACAAATCAAATACTTAATGTAAGACAATGAAAGGGATTGCATGTGTTTCATTATTCTTCTGTTCTGCAGATCAATGTTTCCCAATCTGTGGGTCACAAAGTCTGTACAACGGGATCATGGGTTTTATAGGTAAAACTCTCTCTCTCTCTCTCTCTCTCTCTCTCTCTCACACACACACACACATGCTTGTAAACCTTAACTCATATGATAAATACCTCTTACAACTTTTTGGTTTGTTGGTGTATTATAATGCTGTGGTGACACTTGTAACCAAATGCCAGAAAGGCCTGAATCTTACATGTTTGCAGGCAGGAGATCCACAACAGTTTGCCACAAGGTGATTGTGCAGGATTTTTGAATGCCTAATGCAGCTCGCCTCTGATACGCAGGTGCCCAAATGGTGAGCTGTAACAGTCATTCAAAAACAGTGCAGGATGCAAGCACTTTGTGAAGGACTGACACCTGAACTGCTGCCAAGGTTCATTCATAGTTAAGCCAAGGTTGATTTTACATTTGCTTAGTCAAAATTTGTAAGCTACATTTCTACTGAAGAAACAGACATGAGAGTAGGCATGAAAGCCATTTACAATTTACAAAGTTGTCTTGTGCAAAAAGAACAACTCACTGGACTGCCGTGTGATAGGACCATCCAAGATACATTTTTTGGAAGTGGGATTTCCCCAAAATTACTCAGTTACTCAGTATCCTGAACTTGCCGATACAGGAATATCTGTGCTGCTCCCGTTTGGTAGTGTGTATCGCTGCAAGACAGTTTTTTCAGCAATAACTGCCATTTAGACAAAATATAGTAGGCTATGTATCAATAATGATCTGGGACCATCAAACCATCTGATCTGAGATCATCAAACCCCAACACAATGGCAAAATGCAAGTCCAGCCACCTCACCAATACTTGTCGAAACAGATATAGTTCTATTTTGGTGTACGGAAAACAGAAAGTAGATTTCTCCTTGTGAAAGTGGACGGGAACGTGAGAGGAAAAACGGTCTTGAGTCAAGCGGTTCTGTTTTCTTTCAACTCACTTAGCCCTTAGACTGCATCAGTGTTTTAATCTAGGTTTATTATACCTCATAAAATGTGTGCAAACCACGCCTTCAATACAGAAGCCCATGGGTTCCACCATTTCTGAAGCCTTGGGAGTCTCCTCCTCGATGTACATGTGCTAAATATGTCTTCAAAGCATAACTGTATCAGCTTTAAACCAGAGGCCTTTCTCCTGGGCATAGTTGGCCAATTGGTATTCCAAAGAAGGATAGAACTTTCTTTATGTATGCTACAGCAGCAGCAAGAATACTCATCGCAAAGTATTGGAAGACACAAGAATTACCCACCTTGGAAGAATGGCAGATGCAAGTAATTGACTATATGGAAATGGCTGAGATGACTGACAGAATCCGAGACCAGGGAGATGTGCTAAATATGTCTTCAAAGCATAACTGTATCAGCTTTAAAAACCTGTACCCACATCCTAAAAATCCACTTGTCAGTAATCCACTTACCATATAGAAACACCATTTATCATGTGAAAACTGAGGACAAGTTGTCTTGTTATATAATCCTTCCAGTGCTAAAAGTTGTTTACCTTGAAATGCAAAAAAAAAAAAGCCCTTCAAAGGACAAGTGTATAAATACAATTGCATCACTATGCCAATATATCCAAGTACTGGAGCTCCCTTCAGCTATTTTAAATGCACACATTGGCAGATCAAGCTACATATGATGCTAAACATATCACTTGAAGTTGCATGTATTTTATTTTTGAATAAATGGACCAACTCCCCTCTTCACACCCTGTGGGGATCAAAAATTTACATACACACATTCTGTGCATTTTCTGTTTTAAAAAATGAGGTGTTGGTACTTCCATTTTCATATAAGCGCCACAGGCACAACCCTCCCCCCAAGTGATGGAATTCTGTACCAGTGAGTAGCATTACCAAAAAGTACTAATGTGCATGTGTAAATGTATAAATACACTCCCCGCCCACACACTATACAACCAATTGACATTCATATAAAGTTTAGCCTTCTGTCATGAAGTTGACCAAAAAAAATCTATTCTTCAGGGTGGGGATAGAAAGATCAGTATATTTTTGCTTTGTTTTGCTTTCACGTGCCTCAGAATTCTGTTTCATCCCATTCCTACATTAATCTGATTTTTAAAACAAGGCATAAAAATTAACATTAAGTACATAATCAATCACTTGCTTTGAACACGTTTCCTTGCAGTTCTAAATGAACTTTAACTTGAAAGACACAATTTGATACATTTGAGCTAAACAGCAATGTCAATGTGGAATTGTGTGTTTTAAACTATTTGTTTGTGCATGTTTTAAAATGTTGCGTGTTCTTGTGGAGCCAATACAAAAGCAGCTTAGTTAAATGTGTGTCATAATTTCTGTTTATTCAGTTATTTTAAGCACCTCTCCGAGTACTCAGGTAACACGGGTTTTAATTCACTGAATAGCAGAAAAATTAACTCCATCTTCACTATTCAAACTGAGCAATGCTAATTTTACACTATCACCCAATAATGCTGACAAAATGCAATCTTGATTTATAAAAATCATATTAAAGACAATGGCTGAAATGAATTTGCTGTTCCTGAACTGCTCCCATTGAAGTTTCTGAAGGATCATCTTTCCCTGAAGGGAAATGAGGAGAAATAGAAACAGCTGGGTGAAATGCCAACATCCAGCTTTCATTGTTTTATTCCCTTTGTAAACTACTCTGAGGTTTTTAACAATCAGGTGGTGTATAATTTTTATGAAATAAAATAATAGATAATAAACAAACTCAGGAAAATTACATGGCAAGTTAACTTTCTTAACTATACAGTGGTACCTCTGGTTACAGACGCTTCAGGTTGCAGACTCCGCTAACCCAGAAATAGTACCTTGGGTTAAGAACTTTGCTTCAGGATGAGAACAGAAATTGCGTGGCGGCAGGAGGCCCCATTAGCTAAAGTGGTACCTCAGGTTAAGAACAGTTTCAGGTTAAGAACAGACCTCCAGAACGAATTAAGTCCTTAACCCGAGGTACCACTGTACTAAGAAATTAATTATTTGGGAACAGCAGTCTCATGAGAGTCTCTCCCAACCAATTTATTGTGAAGGTATAATACTAAGGACTACAAGATCATCAAAACTTTGGGGGCAAACAGGACTCAATAGCAACTACTTTGAGGTTATGTGAAAACATTTGTTGCAAATCAGTTGTGACAACTGGTTGCCAAAAGCACAAGTTGCTGCTGTGCACGTGACAAGCAGGGTGAATTTTCTCACATAGATCATGATGTGCCTTTGGGGGATATTCACGGTAGCCAATTCACATGAACAGTGTTCCTCACAGACACATCTAATAAACACAAGTAAGTTTTTGTCGAAGTAGCTCTTCCAAAATAGTTACACAAATCAACCCTAGCTTTCATTACTCCCAGTAGGGATTTACTTCTACAAACATATCTCGAATGGTCTGGTCTACAAACATATCTAGAATAAAAAGTGTCAGGTATGTTAGGGAGCATACAAACTAGGTACAAGATAGAGATACCTGGAAGATTTTGTGGAAATTAGCTATTCCTAAATCTAAATAACTTCAATA
Organism: Podarcis raffonei; assembly: GCF_027172205.1. Taxonomy (NCBI): domain Eukaryota; kingdom Metazoa; phylum Chordata; class Lepidosauria; order Squamata; family Lacertidae; genus Podarcis; species Podarcis raffonei. The sequence continues at coordinate 54,386,641 of NC_070610.1, forward strand.
TTGGTACCACACTGATTCTTTTCTTGCTTTATTTTTCACACAGTGAGCAATGTCCAAGAATTTCAGTATGATGAAAAACTGCACTGTACTAGAACACAATGTTGCAGACTTAAGTGAGCCCATTTTATTAAACTGACAGTGGACCAAAGGCATGAGGAAATAGGAGTATTTCTTCTTTTCAACTGTGTTATGTAATGTGTGACTGAGTGTATATGCAGAACATACGCACACAAGAATATAAAACCTAACAGATATTAGCCATGCACACAAAGGGTATAGCTGTTAAGTATACACATAAACAGTGTGTTTGAATAAAGATGTGCTTCCAACCATTTGTTTCTATATTAAATCCATGTTTATTGCTTAAGTTGTATCACAGTGGAGATTAAATTATTCTTAATCATCCGGTCAGTGCTTGTGTACCATCAATAAGAAAAACATTAAAACCAACTCATTCATACACTCTAGGTCCTGTCACTTTCCCAACACTCATTGCCTCTTTGTGTTCCTTTAAGTTGCCACATGTTGATAGGATTGTAAAAAGATAAAGCTAACAGACTTATTGATAATATCATTTTTTCTTCAAGTATTTGGAAAGGCAGTACAACTGTCCTGTACTGAATATTAGAAGCACATTTGCAATGCTACTTTATTGCTACAAGATAGAGGCTCCTGATGGGATGATAATGGAATGCCATGTCACTGTGTATGAAGATGGTTTTTAGCATTCTGTTTTGTTCAGAACTCTTCCCATGTTAGTGAACAACACTCAGTAGAGACTTCCCGCCCCCAGCCCCCTGCTGTTAAGACATGGGATTTCAAACTGCAAATAAATACAGCGGACACTCACAACATGTGCAGTGCAAATTCCAAGTAAACAGAATGACATGGAAATTAATAAACTCATAGTTGCCAACACTGGTTCAATAGGACCGTCCTGATATTTGCTCAACGCCCTATGTTCCCATTCTCTGTTTAAAGCCAGAAAAGTCTGGTATCGGCTACAGTGATTGAAAGTGTTGTGCAGAAGGGCAGCTATGGGCGTGGGCAGAGACAAACATTCCAACTAGGTTTCCTAGGTTCAATGTCATGCATGATATCAAACCTCTACAAAGACAGCAGTAACTGACAAAAAGGATAGCCTCCAATTTATTCAGAGAATTGATGTTGGCAACTATGTAACATGGATTGTGTGGCCCAGACCAGCAGAAGGAACACAGATAGAACTATTGACAGTGAACCTCAGAACCACCATGGCTCTGGGGTGCGAGTGGGGAACTTAATTGCAATAATATAAAAGCAAAGACATTCAACTTTGTAACAAATCCCAAAGGTGGTTTGATTCTGCATTGCTCAAGGGACATGGCAAGACCTTTTCCAAAGAGCCTGGGACAGATTTTCTTTCCCCTCTGCTTCATTTGTTTTTCTAAATCTATCTAATCTATCCACACAGCCCTTGTAATTATCAAAATAAAACAACACCCTTACAATGGCATAAAATAATGGATATGTGGAAAGTGAAGAAGGAAGATAAAATATACATAAATATAAAATTACAGCTTACGGTACTCTTGTGCAATTTCCTTTTCTCTAAAGAAATGGAAGAGAAAGGAAGAGTTAAAAAGGATATCAAAATTAGTGTTTTGTTATCATATTCTTCAGCGCCGTTTAAGAATATGATTTATATGGCTGCATTATGATTCTGCAGTTTGTTCACTGCTATATACCAAACACCAGGAAAGATGACTTTAACATCATTGCCAGATAACATAGTGAAACTTCAAGGAATCAAAACAAAGTTCTCTCTGGAAAAATGTGAATGAATATATGAAAAAAAGGAAGAATAGTTGCCAAGTAAGAGTGAACCTTTCCTTATCTGGGACGCACACATGTAGATTCACAAATGGAGAAGTCATAAATATACTTATTGAATTACTTCAGAGAATTAAGGCTTCTAAAAAAACTTCAGTGCCAGAATAACCTTTTTGCATCAGTATTAAGAATAAAATACATTTTGCATTTTAGGTTGTGCTTCATTTTTCTAAAGATTTTCCTTAGTTCTGCAAAATTTAATCGCATAAGATTACATACTGTAGGGGAGCGTTAGAACTGTTTATTGTTTTGCTTTAAGTAGGTGTTAGACTAAGTTACAGCTATAAAATTCAATTATAGAACTGATTCGCTGCTAATGTACATTGGGTAGTTGGCTCATTTCACCTTTTTTTCATGTTTAATGTGGCCATTTCTTCTATACTTGCCATTTGGTATCCCATTTTGGTAATGTCCATTAATGGTAGTATGTTCATCAGTGGACCAAAGATGTTTGCTTTGCTTGCGGATAAATTTTGCTATCCTGACCAAAACATAGCAGAGTAAGGCAGTACCAAGCAGTACAATAACGGCAATATCCAATAAGAAATACTGATATAAAGAGACTGTGAAAACAGCAGCACGTAGATGCTGTGCTCCATTATGACGAAGGATGTAATTAATCCAGTAGACTGTTCGATCAACAGGATGGCCTGGTTGGTCTTTATGAATTTCAGACAGCTTCTGGGCCCTTTGTCTGTAGCTGTGAAGTGCGAAAACAGAACTAATTCAGCATATTGCATCTATGCAATTCCCCCAATTAATTGCTTCATCACCTCTGAATGTAATTTTCTGGAGGTGAATCTATGAAATCTATTTCTTATATTATTACATTTCTGTTTTGCCCTTCCTTCAGAGGAGCCCAGGGCATTATAATATAAAATAACATACATCTGATATTATACAACACAATCATAAATATCTATAAAATATCAACCATTAAAACTCAGTGGACAGTTGCATATGGCTACTATAACTACTTTATAGACTTGTTTTTTTCCACATTAGTGGAAGCTTAGCAAAGGAATCTTACCTGGGATCATTAATAACTTTCACTAGTGCTTTATATAATTCATCCTCAGTAATAGTCTTCCAGTTTAGTAATATTCCCATGCCTTTGGCCTGCACTCGGGTCATAGTGTCATAATGATCTCCGAAAAGAGGAATTCCCACCACAGGTACACCGTGGTACATGGTTTCAAAAATGCTGTTCAGACCACCATGACTCAGGAAGGCCTTAATCTTAGAGTGACCTAAAGCGGCAAGAGGCAAAGGTGTAGGGAAGAAAACGTTTCATGTTAGCTTTAACTTATCATAAATACCGTATCTATGTACTTAATAAATAGGCATTTGCATAAACTTAGAATGGGAATAAGAGGACTTCCCCATCTCCCTTGGAAAAGTGCTTTTTCATTGCAGGTGACATGTGCATGTGGCAGTGTTGTTGCCATGGCTGAAGAACACAGAAACAAGCTATTGCTTGCCAAGCCACTTTTCGAACTACACATGAGATCTAAATTCTGTCTTCACGCTTCAAAGTATGGGCAATAAAAACATCAATGGCTTCACTTTTTAAACAGTGGTCAGAACAGATGCTAAGTAGGTGTGTATACTGCCAAGAGAGGCAATCTCTCTTAAATGCTACATTATTAGCGATAATATAGCTGATGTACCACTAAGCACATTAGTATAACTTTGGTAGTGCAAAGAAAAGAGCCAATGTGGTGTAGTGGTTAGTGTGTTGGACTAAGACCTGGGAGACCAGGGTTCAAATCCCCACTCAAGTCATGAAACCCACTGGGCGACCCTGGGGCAGTCACTACCTCACAAGGCTGTTATTGTTGGGATAAACTGGGGAGGCGGAGAAGCACGTATACCACCCTGATCTCCCTGGAGGAAAAGGTGGTATACTGACATGATAAAGAGTAAACAAATAAAACCATATTCACAACCAAAAGTAATACAAAAAGTGGACATATCTTTCCGAAACACTATTTGAGTTATCAGAACCCTGGTTTTTAATAATACCAAATCTAGAAATCCAATGTATTATACAAATAAGATAAAATGGGATTTTAGTGTTTAAGAGCAGAGAGAACTAAACATCATTTCCAATTCTACTTACCCAGTAAGTCATTCTGCGGTAACCATTCTATGAGTTTTGTATTGTTACCCAAGTTCCTAGGTTTCTTCCCCGAATACCTAACACAGAGAGAAGAAGTCAGTTTCAAAATGCATTCTAAGGAAGATCTAGAGAACAATTTGCTAGTTCCTTTTCTACTGTGCAAATGACTTGCAAATCAAAGGATTTAAAATCCAGTATGCAATTCATTAAAAACAGAAACACATAGCTTATGTGTTAGGACAAGGGTAGGCAATTTCTGGACCTCGGGCCAAAATACACCTGCCAGGGCTACCCAAGAGGCTGTTTTGGCCAAGTGAAACACACCTGTCCTATACCTGGCGTCATATATGTTGCAGCCTTCTCAGAATGTTAACACCTGTGCTCAGAGGTCTGCACTGCTTACCGATGTACTTCAAGGGCTGAGTTCACGGTGTTACTATCAGTATACAATGCCCTTAACAACTTGACACCAGTTTACCCATGAGATCCCCTTTCCCCATATGTACCCAATCAACTGCTTCAATTGGAGGAACAGGCATTTTATAGTTGCTACATAATACTTGCACCGCATTTGTAAGAAGTCAATCATTTAGTGTGGCAGCACCAAAACTTTGGAACTTCCTGCCTACTGGTATTAGGCAGGTGCCTTCATTGTATTCTTTTTGGTGCCTGAAGATATTCTTAACTAGACAAGCCTACACAGATTTTTAGAAAGTTTGTATGAGTTTTAATTTGTTTTACTCTCTTCCATTGTGGTTTTTAAATTTCTGTAATTTTGTAAATTTTCTAGTGATAATTTTACTGTTTTATCTTTTTTGTAAACCGCTTTGAGTGGTACATAAATCTTATGAAATAAATACGATAAATACATGAAGTGTGTGGCAGCTGAAGTTGTGGCTGGACCAAAAACTCGGAGTTGCAGGCACTGCCAATCAGCTGGTTGATGGTGCCCACAAAGACCTGGTGGCTCTTTGGAAGCCCTGAAGATCCACTGGCTGGTGGTTTGCAGACAGCTGTGCATGGCGCTTTGAAGCATCAGCTCATTGTCAGGATTTCAAAGTGAAATCACTGAAAGCACCACAAACATCTGATTGGCAGGACTGGGGCAGGCCACTTGTTTAACATGGCTCATGGGAGGGTGGAGTTATCAGCCCCTGGGTTAGGACAAGGGCAGAAAATCAGGTGCATCAAATGAGGTACACTGGGGATGGATTTTAAAAGTTTCACAAATAGGCTAAAAGCCAAATACATCAGGTCAGTTTTCAGTTCAAGAAAGCTCATGCAATGTAACACACTGATGATAAATAAGACTGTTAAAATCCAAAATTAAACAACTATGTAATATTTGCAATACATTTTTAGACAACCCCCCTTGATTTGGACCTTAAGAGTTATTTTCTTGGCCTACACTTCTTTCCCACCTGTTGTGAACTGCAACTTAAAAGTTCTGTGGGCATGTAGTACAGAAAGGTGGGTGAATGCGCCTGGAATAGACGGTGCCACTCCTTTGTATTTTTTGCTGCCTGTGCTGCACTCTCCTAGACAAGACTTGGGCTGCATAAACACCATCCATTCAAAGCACATCCCTACCCCACAAAAAAAAGCAGGCAGGTGCAATTTACCCTTCACAGAACCACAAATCCTATAACCCTAAACAAATTATGATTCCCAGAATTTTTTGAATAAGAAATGTGCTTTCAATATGCTTTAAATGCATGGTGTTTATGTAGCCTGGACTTGGTCCTGGATATCCATAAATGTTTTAAACCTATTGACAAAGCTATTGTGCTATGATACATACCTCCAAATGACTCGTTGAGGAAGTCTTGCCAGAGCATGGGCCAATTTATGCGCTATATCTTCTGACAAGTATTTGACTCCTGCTCCAAATGAAACAAGGACAAAGCCTTTTTCATGAGCACCATCCACCCATGTTTGGAGATCCTGAGAAAATAAAGAGCTTGCTGTCATGGCTAGCAAACACCATGCCACAAAGGGAAATGCACCCTTATGATCAAACAGTGTCAAAACAAATCCATATGATAAATGCAGTTTTGTTGAAGATTCATTATTTCATTAATTAAAAACAAAAACTGTGAGTACAATCCAGAAAGCACAAGTGCAACAAGTGCAGAATTGAAACCCAGCCCACGGAATTACTAGATACTCAAAGGGAAATAGATTTCCATCACCCCCTACAGGGCATCCGATATTTAGGGAGTCAAGGATGGGATAAAAGGAAGTAATCAAGTAGCCTGAGCATGTCACTAGTTAAGTCCTTCCTCCTCATCCCATAAGTCAGGAGGATCCTGCACAATCAAAACTATGAGCAAACTAGACTTTTTTTGAGGCTCTCCTATTGCTGCCCATAGCTCGAGGCATCTCATGACTAAGGTGGAGATGGAACCACAAACTGGCATACACACTGGACACCTGAGCATCCTCCCAGGGCTGATCAGTTGCACCAAGGATTCATACACTATCTTGGTATGCAGGGTAATGTATAGATTGTGCCTAAAGCACTTAATGCAAAAGCCATATGTCTTAATCTATCTTTTAATAATCAAATGAGTCTTACAGTTCCGAAAGTCATTTCTAACATGCAAATACCACTATGACTTTCAGGAATGGATTCAACTGCTGAATCACAGTTTATTGTCTGTAACTGTAAAAAAAAAATTTTTAATGACCTGTTTCATAAGGAGAGTGTAAATTGAGCCAAGAATGTCTCAGCTGTGTGGCTGTGGTCAAATGGTGACTCAATCACCAAGCAATTCAGGATCAATCCCTTTTCCTCTCCACCTTTTCCCCAGCTGAAAGAGGAAGCAGCACTTTTTTACAGGGAAAGCAGGCAGGTTGGCAGTTTGCAAAGATGGGGGCCAAGAGAGACATGCTTGGCCATAGGAGCCAACTCCTATGGGAGGGGTCTTCAGCCCCCCCCTAAAATATTTGAGGTAGGTGCCCCACCCAAGTTTATGGGCATTGCCATTCAAATTGTGTGCGTGCACTGCATCATGGTGATCTATTATATGGGGCAGGGCTTACGTGTGCCGCTCTAATATTTTATTCAAATTGGCACCCCTGTGCCTGGCTGAAGAAGTCTTAAGGGAGATGCAGTCATAGCAGGGACTGCTACTCTTGGCCATATGTATGATTGCAACCTCTAAGTCTTGCAGTGTTGGCCATCTTGTGGATTGATGTAGCAGGACAGTGAAATACATGAGCTATGACCCAGAAGGCCTTAGCCGTTAAGTTAATTGGAGGCACTAGGCAAGCGACTCTTTCTTAGCTTTTCATCTACAGCCTGAACTTTGGAGGTAATGCAAAATTAACATAGATTATTCCTAAAGACTTTTAAATTTCCAGCACTCTGAGCAGAAAGTTTTTTAAAATAGTATAAATATAATCCAGAATATTACAATCACTAGAATAATACAACGCCCACACATTTTTACATGTAATTGGAAAACCCCAAGATGTGAACTTTGCCTCTCATATTCCAGCACAAAGTCAGCCAAATCACTCATGGGAGATCCGATGCAACAATACTGTACATACTTGAAACTGCCTTTGGGGTAATTCCAGCAGAGGAAGTGATTGATTATATGCTTGCAGAATGTAAACTTTATTTACTTTATTCAGTAGCAAAGATTAGCGTATCACACAAGGAAAGACCCTTTGAGGTAAATCAGTAACCAAGAATAAAAGAATGCTAAAAGAACCCAAATATCTGAAAGTTACAGAATGTTTTTCACTTACTGACTGACACTTCATCTGAGACAGATTGGGGTTTTTTGGTCCTAGAATTTTCACAAGCCCTTAGTGAAGTCAACATATTTTCTAATTTAAGGATAGGAATCTTTGAGGTTTCCATATTCCTACACCTCCTGCAACATCCCCATCTCCCTTGAATTGACTAGTGTCCTCATCTAACCCTTCCATATGCACCTTTTATTCTTTTCCTCCCTGCTTCAAATTGTGTACACACACACACAGCCCGCAGCACTGCTATTCTTCCTCTTTGTCATATTATCAACCCCTCCTTGCTTGTTTCCTGCAGTATTCAAAAACAATCCTCTCTCCCCTTTCCTCAAGAAACTGTTGTTTGGCCTATCTTTCAATTACTAGAGCATGTTGCATTAACTTCTTCTTCAGACTACTTGGATCTTGACTGTCTCCAGTCTGGCATCCACCCTCTGCAGGTCACTGAAATCACCCTCATTAAAATCACTTACACATCAGAATGCCTCTGTCTCATCCATCTTCAATTCACTGCTGCCTTCCATACACTTGATTTCCTTAGCCATGACTTTATCCTAAGCTGATTCCACTCCAACCTTATTCCTTCAGTATTTCCACAGAGGAAGTGCTTCCTCTCTCCACTGGAGAGCCATATGTTCTTGGCCATTCTCTCTTCACACACTGTCTCTGTGAGACCTTATCAAATCCCATCCCATTACAATGACAATATCCAGTTTCATATCTCTCTACCTGATACTTCTCCTTGGATGCTTCAATGTCTTAGCATAGCCAACTCTGAATTTCTGGTTTTTCCACCCAAGCCCTTCTCTCATTGTACTTTCTACTTATTAGTCAACAATGTCTCCTGTCACCCTGCTGTATAAGCACAAAGCCTTTATCTGTCTCCTTTCTCCCCTATATTTTGCTGTGAAGTCACAATGCTTCTGTGTTTACAGCATGGCAAAAATTTGGCCCTTCCTCTCTATTCCCTTGGTGAAAACTCCAGTTCATATTACAGTCAGCTCTTGGAACTAAATTCTACAATATTTGCTTTTATGATCTTTCGTTGACTTATTGGAGGCTTCTCAGTTCTCCCCAGCACTTTACAGACAAAACCATTCACCTCTTTCATGGATACTAGCCATGATGCCTGTTCTGCCCCTTTTCAAATCTCTATACTGGCTTCCTGCCCACTCCCGAATCCAGCACAAATTTCTTGTTCTTCTGCTGAAAGTCCTCCACAGCCTTACATCCTCCTCTCCTCATTCTGACTTCCCTGTACATGCCTTCAAATGACATTTGCTTCTCCTGTTCCACCAACTTGCCACTCCTTACCACTCTCCCCTGTGTCAAATTACAGAGCAGGAACTGCCCTCCTGCACTCTGCAAAGCACCTTACACAGCAGAAGCACTATATAAAAAACTCCAATTGTAGAATCACAGGTCCATCTAAAATGTATTGGACTTATGTGAGTGAAGCCTTGTAACCAACGGGACATGTATGACGACAGCTAGAAGGCAGAACTGATTGGCACATGCTCATCTTTCTCTAACGGTACTACAAGGCTAGATATTCTGAATGCCTATAGCATGTACTCATGATGCAGGACAGCACCATGGAAAGCTTCAAGTGGGCAGCTTGCTCCCGTGAAGACCGGAGGTGAACTGTGGCCTTACAAGTTCCTCCACCCAATCAACCCATCCCAAACCCCACCTCCCTGCAAGGGAAATTTTGTAGGCTGGTGGCTGGGCCCAGTGAAACCTAAGAAGTGACTGCTCCTAATGGGGACTCAATTTCATATACTGATGGAACTTCTCAGTCAAATCTTTGGCTGCAGGCCTTTGATCTTTATTTTAGTCTTCACTTCAGAATGCCCAGGGCAGTATGAAGGCAACTTATATTCCTTTTCATGCCTTATTATTATTATTACCAATTTATTGAGTTTACATAAAACCCTATACCCGGAGGTCTCAGGGCAGTTCACAGAAAAGATCACAACATATATAGTCAGAATAAAAACAACAACCCAATAACACATACACAGCCCGAAAAGAGCCACATTTTAAAAGGGTATAGGATGTCAAACAGATCAACCAAAGGCCTAGTTATTGGCACTTTTACATCTATATTACCTACCTGACATTTTTGTTTCAATCGTGCCCATCAGAACTTGTCTCATAAATCTGAACTGGATTTGAAAAGGTACCACAAAGAAGGGAAAGAAGGGAAATGTAGATGTTGCCCTGGTCAAAAGTTCCATCAAAGTCATTTGAATTAAAATCCAGAATATTGTTCTAAGGTAAGAATCATATCAAACTATATTTTATCCCTATCAGCAATGGAACTAAGTTAAGTTGATTAGTGGACATGCCTCCTAACACTGATAACATTTCACTAACAAAACAGAAACATGGGCTGTGTTAGTACCATTCTGCATACAGAGATCTTTCTTTAGAGCAGCTTCTAATCTGGAAATGAGTATCAGCCATATTTTAAACCTAAACTTCAACTACATTTCCAAAAAATCATGTTCCATTTAGGAAACTGTTATAAGAACAAAACATTGTATCAAATCACATGAATTCATATTCTTATGGAAGGTCATACATTTTAGGATAGGGTATCAAGCGTGTGAATTAGGACTACTAAAGTGCTCCCTGCAGTTTTGCTTTAACCATTTTTGTACTTATATAAAAAATACAAGATATCAGACAGATATGGTATTGTATTTACAGTACTGTGTGATCTTTGTTCTCTTTGGTTTTTCTAGCTAGCTATTCTGCACAGCTGTGACTATAGTGTGAGGTCCCAGCTGGCAGTAACCAGTGGTGCCTAATACTGAGCTTTGTTTCAGATAAACAAAGCACATAAATACAAACATAACTTGGTTTCAGTGTCTGCAGCTCTCTCCCTGTTCAGCTGTTGGAATCAAATATGCAGAAGCATCAGCGCCTATTTGCCCAAGACTTTTGTGAGCAATCATCATTCACAAAAATATATCTTGATGATGTTACTGTACAAGCCATGAATACATAATTTATAAAATAATTATTTAGAAAAAAACTGAAAGATGAGCTACCTTATTAGTAGGTAGTTAGTAGGTATTGAAGCTTTGTTACAAATACTATATAAAAGGCTACATTTAAAAAGCTTTTATCCCATCATAAATGCTTTCTGGAAAATCAGTGGAGGATATTCTAGGAGCATGCATTTGCTTAAAAATAATAATTTTTAGATGCAACGTTTCACATAAATCTATAAAAATAATTCTTAAATCAGTTTGAGAATATATACTAAGTCTATCCAATGTCTGTAACATTTGTACGAGCAATGGAGTTTCAAAGCACCTTAACATGATGTTGCTGCTACATCTTTAGTCTTAGAAGGATGTGCTCTCAAAATTAGGGTCTAACAAATAGTCTACTTCTTCTTACATTACAAATCTTAGAAACACATGTGCGTCCATTTCCAAATAGAAAACCCATGATCAGGAAAGCATATAAGAAACAGAAACAGAAAATATAAAAATAATAATCCTGGCACTGTCTGAAGTGACAACCTCACAGTTCTTAATACTGAACCAATAAGAAGCTAATTGTTCAAGGCAATCTAACTTTGGAAATCATTCAACTATTCTGCATTTTATTGTTTTGCCTTTTTGAAAACCACTTTGAGGTTTTGTTTTGTTTTTTTACAATAAATTAATAAATCACCAGCCCCGCAACCCTTTCCTTTTAAAGTCACTCTTGTCAGGAAGCAATGTCAGAGATAAACTAAAGGGGAAAAGAGAAATAAGATCACTTCTTCCATTCCCTCTGGTAAACTGCTCAAGTGATAGGATGGAAGGGCACAGTGGCTTCAACAGCATGCTAGCAGTACACCAGAAAAAATGGGGGTGGGGTGTCTTACCTCTCTCCTTAATACAACATATCATTCATTACGTTCCGGCTAATCATCACTGGTGCTCCTGTCTAGCCACCGCGTTAAATGTAATTTAAATAGAAAGATGGGAATGGGTTTGGGAAATCACTGGGTGAATAAACTAGGAATCTCTTAATCTGATAGAAAATAATTTTGGAGTTCATAAAGCTCACCTCCCTTTTAAGATGAGCCTCAGAGAGCTTGTAAAATCCTGTGTTAGGCGCCTAAGCCTGGAGAACTTTATCAGCACCTCTATGAAAAGTTTCCCCACATTTTGCTTTAATCCAAATATCTAGCCTCCTTCAGCCATAGCCCTAGCATCAATATGGAGTATAACCAATTTTAAGAAACACCTCCTTGAACTAGGTCTGACACTGTCAAAAATGCACTCTAGACTTAACTTGGGGGGGGGGGGAGAGAAAGTACTTCTTTTTAAAAAGTGTATATGAGTGACTTTCCACATTGCTAGTTATAGTTGACAATGGAAGCAAGGCACGAAAATGCAACTCTGAGCTGAGATACAGAATTTATCTGAAAATGGCTGTTTCAATGTCTTCAAATTACTGATGTCCTATATTCATATTTAGAGCTCTCGTGCACATACTGTGCCTGCCAGAAGCCACAGCAAGTGCCGCTCAAATTCGCAGTGCTGTCAAAGGAGAAGTGAGCTAACCCCCTCCTTCCTTGCTCCCTTCACTTGCCAAATGGCGAGAGTGACCCATTTCTGGGTCAGCCTCTAACTGTGAGACTACCATTGCTGGAGAAAGGAAGGAGAGAGGTGTAGGAGAGCACAGCCTCCTCCCTGCTAACCTCTGCACAGTGTGTCCCAAATCTACTACAGCGGTACCTTGGGTTACAGATGCTTCAGGTTACAGACGCTTCAGGTTACAGACTCCGCTAACCCAGAAATAGTACCTCGGGTTAAGAACTTTGCTTCAGGATGAGAACAGAAATTGTGCGGCGGCAGCACAGCGGCAGCGGGAGGCCCCATTAGCTAAAGTGGTGCTTCAGGTTAAGAACAGTTTCAGGTTAAGAATGGACCTCCGGAACAAATTAAGTTCTTAACCCGAGAGACTACTGTACAGCTGTTACAAGTACAACCATCAGCGGAAAAAGAAACCTGACTGCCCAAATTCTAAACACCAGCAGCTAGTGAAATTAGATCAAGGATTAATTCACAAACATCTAAAAACCAATTCACAATAGTTTGGGCAATATTTCCAAATTTCATATCATCGCTTTAAATTTGCATGAATTGAGCCAAATACAGATCAGTGGCTCTTCATGCAGTAAAACTACGGTAATTCCAAAACTTCTCAGAATTGTATTGTTCACTGGTAATAGAAATCCCTCCTTGAATCCCCAACATTCATTTTTCTACACGCAAATAGCTTCTTATTTGGGGAAGCATTCTGTAACATTCTCTACCTAAAACTGGCAGTTCTTAGCTCAAAAGAAGCATCACTACCAATACGAAATATGCATTTCATTCAAAGCAGTGATACAATAGTAAGAGCTCCTCCCCTTAGAAATGTAGGAAATTAGTTTAAAGTCAGGGAGGAATGAACTACAGGTTCTTAAATTATTGTTCATGATACAACAATAACAATTAAAATTACATTTCATTACTCAACATTACAACTTATTCTCCCTGAGCTGCAATGGGGTAGGCAGAATGGCTGTAGATCAGTGGCAGAGCACACATGCTTTCCTTGCAGAAGATCTCAGGTTCAAACCACAGCATCTCCAAGTAGGAAAGGCCCCATTTGGAAAAGCCATTTCCAGTCAGGGTACACAATAATGACTAAGAGAAAACTAAGGCTGGCTCAGTAAAAGACAGTTCTCATTATCCCTATAAGCACTTTCCATCTATGAACTTCCATCTATGAAATTCTACCAGATAACCTAATCACCAGGATTTTTGAGAAAAAGAAAAACTAACCATCTAACAAGAAACACTTCACATTTCTTAAGCACAGAGAAAGAAGGAATAAAGGAAATTATGACCGGTGTTTGCAAATGGGAAAAGCCAAAAGCCTAATATATACTGCATTTTTTTTAGGTTATGAAAAGCTGCTTCCTGCACCCTCACTATGTTATTTAATAATAATTAAAAATCCTTGCAGCAGCACCTTAGAGACCAACTAAGTTTGTTATTGATAACAATAACAAACTTAGTTGGTCTCTAAGGTGCTGCTGGAAGGAATTTGTTTGTTTGTTTGTTTCGACTACGGCAGACCAACACCGCTACCTACCTGTAACTATGTTATTTAAGTATGATTCTGTAGAAGAAACTCAGAACAGGCATCTTGCAAACATTTTTACAAGTTTAATTGCAGTGATAAACAACATAGACATCTGAATAGATTTAGCTGCATAAAACTCACGCCTTTATTTATGCAAAAATGTTTGGCAAGGCAGTTTTTACCAAGCTGAAAGAATTATGAAAGATTGCAAAATAATCTAATCTTCTTTGCAAAGTGTTAGTGCTCAGTTAATCCACAGAACACCGCAAATTTTCACTTTGCTTCCTATCAAAACTCATTATTTGTGGTCACTACTGACACCTTCTCTAAAGTCCAAGTCCTTTGCATTTGCAGAGGTCTCAGGGAATGGAGAGATATTTGCCATTTTGCAGAACATACAAGTAGCGTGTCACTACTGCAACGTCCTATTAATGCACAAATAGGGGGAGAGAGGAAGCACTTTCTCCTTTCTTACCACGTTTTCTTGAGAGGAAAGAAGTGGTACTTTCTGTTCCTTCCTGAAAACTTTTTCTGGGAGACAGCTGCTAGTACTGTCTTAAAATGACTCTTCTTTCATACAAGGAGAATGAAGAAGGAAACAAGAGAGAGTCTCTCACACCTGAGCTGGACTTCGTCCACAGGTGCATACATACTCATATGCACTACTGGCAAGCAATGCTTCAATCCTCAGTTCATGACTTCCAGACTTTGAGAAAGCGTGGAGATTTGTCAGTTTTCAATTTACACTATTTTCCCTCTTACAGGTCACCAATTCACATGAGTGCAAATGCACATAAATTTACAGCACAAATGTATGTGTGTGTGATTTCATTAGGCTTGCATTCATAACATGCATTTTTTAAAGGAAAAAACCCCACTGAAAATTGACAACTGTACTTAATTCAGAAGGCAAGACGAACAGAACAACCATCACGTACAGAACAAATTTGAGCAATTCTACATATTACTTAAACTGAACAAAAATAGTATTTTATGCATATGCATAAAGATTATTCAACTAAAATGTTTCATACCAAAATATCCTATTAAAAAATGAGTGAGTTGATGCTGAGAATAATGCTGAACACACTGATACTCTTTCTATGACTAAGTTCAATGAGGCTTACAATGGGTGGCTGCATTTTCCTTCATTCTTTATGCCTCTTTTCTACTTTTCCTAATCATAATTTTAACATTCTATTTTGGTGCCTGCTGGAAACATTCTGATTTAGACAAGCCTACCCAGATGCTTACGGGTGTCGCTGTGGGTTAAACTACAGAGCCTAGGACTTGCTGATCAGAAGGTAGGCGCTGGGGTAAGCTCCCGTTGCTCAGTCCCAGCTCCTGCCCACCTAGCAGTTCGAAAGCACGTCAAAGTGCAAGTAGATAAATAGGTACTGCTCTGGCGGGAAGGTAAATGGCGTTTCCGTGCGCTGCTCTGGTTCGCCAGAGGCGGCTTAGTCATGCTGGCCGCATGACCCGGAAGCTGTACACCGGCTCCCTCAGCAAATAAAGCGAGATGAGCGCTGCAACCCCAGAGTTGGTCACGACTGGACCTAATGGTCAGGGGTCCCTTTACCTTTACCCAGATGCTTAGAAAGTTAGTAAGAATTTGTTAGTAACAAATTTAATTTAAAAAATTAAAACATTAAAAAAAAATTTAAAAATTAATTTAAAAAATTAACAAAGTTAATTTGTTTTAGTCTAATCTGCTGTGGTTTTAACTTTCCGCATGTTTCAAATTATGGGTGTAAATTTTTTGGTGATAATTTCATTCTTTTATCTTTTTCATAACCTGCTTTGAGGTTTTTTCTACAATTAAGGAGGGTATAAATTTTATGAAATAAAAGATAAATAAATAATGAGAATTGTGAGAATTATCTACAAGAGTATTCCTATTTACTCTGGGTTCCACAGATTATACTAGCACTAAATGTTTAAATCAGGACTCTCAAGGGATAACATGTACAATGCATTACAGTCACAAAACCCAAAACTCTCCCTAAAGAGCAGTATTACCAAATAACAAAACTTCCCCAAGATAAAATTGGAACAAAATACGCAGTGGGAAACCACCACTAATAATACCTGAAGAATCAGAGGGCAGAAGACCAGCAGCTGCCATTCAGATGGGATGGAGAAAGGAATAAAGTACACATGATAAAGAGGACAGGCATATTGGCGGGTGGGGTGGGGGGCACAATGAAGAATCATTCAGAGTGGAGAGAGAAGAGGAGTGTGTACAATGAACAGAACAGGACAGGACAGGATAGCCCCTTGAAAATGTTTTTGCAAGCCTGAACCAACTCAAATTAGTTCTCAAACCCTTTTGGGAATTTAAGATGTTGAATTATTTACCGTATTTTTTGCACCATAACACTCACTTTTTTCCTCCTAGAAAGTAAGGGGAAATGTCTGTGCGTGTTATGGAGGAAATGCCTACGGGTGGTATGCCTACGGATTTTCCTCCTCTAAAAACTACGTGTGTGTTATGGTCGGGTGCGTGTTATAGAGCGAAAAATACGGTAGTTCAAAAACC
Organism: Podarcis raffonei; assembly: GCF_027172205.1. Classification (NCBI taxonomy): domain Eukaryota; kingdom Metazoa; phylum Chordata; class Lepidosauria; order Squamata; family Lacertidae; genus Podarcis; species Podarcis raffonei. The sequence goes on from NC_070610.1 coordinate 54,403,083, forward strand.
TCAAGTCCATTTGGGAGCATGCAAACCCTTGTGTACAGCTAAAGTAACTGTGGACTGTGGCATTTAAATCACTACTCTGTCATAGACTCACTGTCTACCATATGTAGGCTATCCAAACCCTGCTGCTGCTGCTCTCTGTATGCTCCACAAAGCCTTGGGGATCTATGCCCATCTTTCCCCACTACCCAGCCAATGAGCCATCAGCTGGGCAGCGGAGAAAATATCCGTTCCTTTGCTGCTAATCAGAACAGAAATAGGCATTTTGTGCACTCTGCCTGCCTGTGTGCATGCATTTCTATCTATGAAGTCCCCAATCCACCAGGTTCTGCCACCTGCAGCCTCAGAGACAAGATTGCACATTTCTGCTGTATACCTGGATGTTGGCTGGTTTCTCACTTAGGAGATTAAGAACCGTCACAAGTATGTCATCTGCTACAATCACAGATAGATAAATTTGCTCCTTGTTTCTTGCCTAATAACCTCCAGACTAAAATTCATTATGACTAAATAGTTGAGGTGTTATCTGCCCTTGTTTACTGACATAATGCCTTACCACTTTCATAATTCCTTAATTAAAAATTAAAATTAAAAAATTAAAAAAGAATTTGCAACTTCGTAGAGTTAGAAGTATTTAATCTACATCAGAAGTAGAAATCTGAAGATGAAGGGAACTAGTCATCTGTATAATAATAATAATAATAATAATAATAATAAGTTATTATTTGTACCCCACCCATCTGGCTTCCCCAGCCACTCTGGGCGGCTTCCAACAAGGATTAAAAATACATTAAAATGTCATACATTTAAAACTTCCCTGAACAGGGCTGCCTTCAGATGTCTTCTAAATCTCAGGAAGTTGTTTATCTCTGAGGAGATTTCACCCCCCCCCCCCCATATCCAAGAATCTCCTGATGAGTCTGCTGATTCTCCAGAGAGGAGGGCGGTGTTCTGCTCTCTATTTATTCTACTCCAGCACCACATCAAAGAGTCAGTCAGTCAGTGTGTCGGAGAGAGAGAGACTGAGTGTTAGAGATCGTGTGTATAGATAAGGTTGCTGCTAAGAGCAGCTGCAGACACTCAGTGCAGTTTAGCATTCATTTATGCTTAGACCTCATTTAGCTCTGTATATAGTTGTGTATAATAGTTGTAGATAGAATAAAGAAGATATTCTACAGAGCTGCTCTCCGAGTCGTTTATGCTCTGCTGTACTCTGCTATACTCTGCTGTGCGACGACTGTCTTCTTGTTGGAGTGAATCCGGTGCTCACAACTCTAAGCTGTGAGTCCACAGCACTTTGACCTGTTCCTGTGCAGAAGGTGGTCTCTGGAAGTGCTACCCAGCTCGCCTAGCCCAGTCGGGGCTGAAGTGGATGAGTCCAGTTAGTGGCACTGGCTCAAGGGCGATGCTGACAATCTCTTTGACATCTGGTGGGAGGGCGTTCCACAGGGTGGGCGCCACTACTGAAAAGGCCCTCTGCAATATTGACTTAAGCAACCACTACTTGCCTCTACCAGATAATTAAAATGGTTGTTTAGCTTTTTCTTAACTTAAAGCTGTTGGCTTTCATCTAGAATCGGTTTCACAGACCTGATTCTAGAAAGGCAATGCAAATACTTTCAAGTCAGTGAATTTAAATCATGCTCAGAACGTAAAAATGGAACACTGTGTGCCAGTAAATTTGTGTGAGTGCATGTGCTGTATGTGTGCTATTTGTATGTGCCCCCTATGCAGCCCTTAAAAGGGTTGGCTAACCTTGAATGCAGCCCTCAGGCTGAAAAAGCCTAGCAATCTGTGCACTAGTCCTAGAAATAAGTGAGCATATGAAACCTTATTACAAAATACACCCGTCCTGTGATCTTGAGAAGCCACAGAAAAATATTAGTAAGTTTAAAAACAGAGTATAAAACAGTAATTATACGAAATCATCATACATAAAGGTAAAAAACAAAAACAAAAAAACTCTGCAAACCTTACTTCTGGTAGAGGATTGGCTGGTCTGGTAAGGATTCCTCCCACATACACAACATTCGGAAGAGTGGGTCTTGGAAACTCTAGTGCTACATCAGTACACAGCATCCACAGGCTAGAATCATGAACCAAGTCATACAAGGACCTTGCTGGCTGTACATTGTACTTCTGCATTATCCTTTCGTATTTTGGCAGAACCAAAAAGTTGACTCCAAATCTTGAAACCAGGTATACAACAGTGTTCTTAAGCCTCTCTAGCAAGTTCATATGATCTGTGAGAAGTGAATTAAATTCTGGAACATATGCTAAAGGTGATGGAGCACCTACTTCTGCTGGATACCAAAGTCCAGTGGAAAAAACCGCGTATTTAATCCCTAAAAGATGAGCAATAACAAATCCACACATTTCATTAGGATCCACTAGCAGCAGGTCAAATTTTTCCTGTTTCAGGGCATGCAGGAGCTTCTTGTTGCCTACAATCATGTCACAATTCTTGGAATAGTGTTCCAGAATGTCAAACAGTTCCAGGGCTGTTAGTTTCCCAGAAAAGATATTCCTCATTTTGGATTGAAGAAACTCATCTGAGGTACTGGTATTAAAGATTCCTGGGTAACGCTGCAGTCTATAGTGATTAGATGGAGGGATGTCTCTGCCCTCAGACAGAAGGAAAACTGTTTGGTGGCCTTGCTCGTGCAAGGCTGAGGCCAGGGTCTTGAAAATATACAGATGGCTTTCAAACATAATTGGCGGCACAATAACGATTTTGGCAGCCCTTGAGATTCCGACAGCACTCCAAAGAAGAATGAAAAATGGAATGTAAGACTTCATAGCTGAAATGACAAACAAAAAGAATTACTTCAACATATGTTATTCAGAACATAAAAAATAAACACTGCCCAGTAACAGTGTGAAGTATCTGATATTTTAAACTCCAACATCACATTGTTCATTATTATATCATGTAAACAATGTAGCCTGGACAAGAGATGGAGCAAAGTTCTGGCTATCCAATTGGGTTAGATGCATTTCCAGAGAGGAACCAAGACTTGATGCTTTTTGGTCCATTCCAGTATTACATCTCCCCTCTATGCCTGGAGCCCTCCAGACCACTAAATGGCCAGTGCTCAATGTAGCTGCTTGCTTGACATGAAATAAACCTCAACAGATGAAGTGAGGCCAAGTGCTGCCTAGGAGACATTCCAGGACTCCTCTTGTCTTTTCCAAGGCTCCCTGCATGCCTGGTGCAGTCACTGAAGAACTTCTGATGCACTAGGCCTCCCATTGACTTCTCCACAGCCAAGAATTAGAAGATGGCCAATTTCACTGTCCTCTGAGCACACTGAAAAACTATATGCTGTGCTAGGCTCCTTTCATACAGCAAGAGTAAATTGTAGAATCCCTTCTGGATGCTTCCCTGTCCTCTGGAATTTTGGTGGAGCATTTGTTTCACTCTCCATCAGAACTGTTCTGGACTCTGCACCACAAAGTCACAAGATTTCACAAGTCATTTTATGGGGCACAAGTCACTCCAACATCAGTCATGTATGATTTCACAGGGCCTGCTCCATCTTATTTAACACTAAGTGCAACTTTCAAGAGATAAATAGATGGGAGAATCACAGAAAGTATTAATAGTTAATGTCAGTCAATGCAATCAGCTTAAATACAACACATAGGTATCAAGTCTGAAAACTGCCCAGAACCATGAGTTTGCAGTCACCTGTATGGTACCAAAATACTACCCACCGCTGCTGCAGTTAAGAACCGTGTGAACTCATAGCACAACACAATAGAAGCTATTTCAACAAACCACAAGATAAAACTAATCTCTGAATAGGCAAATTGTAGAAAAATATTAAAATGAAAATTCAGCGTATTAATAAAATTATATGCATAATATAGCACATTCCATTAACACATAATATGATCCTCAGTTAATAAAAACTGTATTAGCAACTACTGCCACTATAAATAACATAATTTGCTCCAAGTGGTGTCATAATTTTGTCTTTTAACCTAATTCAAATTATATAAAAAATAGTATAGTATTACAAAAAAACCAGAATATGTATATTTTCTAGTTACAACTGCCCCTGTGATCAATTAATCATATATTTCATTATTTAAAACACAAATTAAACTTTTCAACCCTCATTTTTTATTCCTAAAATTAACATAAGCACAAATCTGTAGAAAGCCCAGGGAGGAGGAGGAGGAGGGGGAGGGGGAGGAGGAGGAGGAGGAGGAGGAGAAGAAGAAGAAGAAGAAGAAGAAGAAGAAGAATTATTATTTACATGCCTCCCATATGACTGGGTTGCCCCAGCCACTCTGGGCCAGCTTCCAATAATTAGAAACATTAGTCAATAAATAATGTTCCAATAATTAAAAATTCCAGTAATTAAAAACATAGTTATTTCCTTTACATGTAACAGGAAGGCGTTCCACAGGGAGGGCGCAACTTCCAAGAAAGCCCTCAATAGTAACAAACCCAACATTTTATGCAAGCACCCAATTGTAACATATTTCCCAGAAAGCCTCTATCATTTTAATTGGCCATAATGCCTTCTGTAATAGTGCTTCCTCTCATTCAGAAGAACTCCATTGGGTAGAAGATATTATGTGTGATTACAGTGTAAGTAAGCAGCCACTCCCTTATTATCATATTAATTAAAATCATTAGGAAGAGTCATGCTCTTCCCTTGAAACATATTAATTCATTAGATTTAGTGTAATGTACGTCACAGATCTCACACCATGGTCTGCAGACAGTGCTGGAACTAAAAGATGGGCAACCCTTTCAAGATTACCTATGTGTCCCTTCTGAACTGAAACATTCTCAAAGGAGCTATAGGAGCTACTGGCAGGTGCAAAGGTACCCACAGGCACCACACTGCCTATTCCTTTGCTGAGAGCGTACTTGAAACTTACTTCCTTGCATGTTTATACTTATTATACAAATTCTGGGAGATTTTTTTGAAGTGTTAAAGCAGAACAAGCAACATTCTGAGTTTCTGGATGAGGCAGTGTGCATTTGCAGTTAAAGTGGAACTTGTAGTTTGATATGTGATAAAAGCAGAAGGGTAAGAGAGCAAGTGATATGGACAAACACCATAATGGTCAAGGAAATCTTTATCTCAGGGACAGTGGGAGCCAGTGCTGCTTGAAGAATGTGCAGAAGCAAAATGTATATGAGATCAAATGCTTACTTCACAACACAACATCAAAAAAAAATCTTTGTCAAGTGTTGCATCCGAAAATATATATATAAATGCTTTGGAAAAGTATGAACTACTACTGCTTATCTTATTACATTTTTTTAAAAAAAACCAACTGCACAACTTTCAGTGAAGTATAATCCGCACTTCCAGGGTGCCAGAAAAGTTAAGCCACCTGGAGAAAATGACTTTGGGAAATAATTCATGATTTTTTAATGATGAAGACTAAAAAAATAAGGCTTAAGACAGAACTGATCTATTTATGAAATGCTTCCAGCTGTGCTCATCCACTAGAATAATAATTTTAAGAAAAACAGCAACAGGATAACACCTTTTTTTAACCAAAAGGTTATAAAATAGCTTTGAAGGACTCTTTCTCAGGCTAGCTATTATGTTAAACAAAAACTGCAAAAACAGTGTATGTTTAGGGTACAGCAGAAATGACCCAGTGGAGCCATACTGTAATGTTATTTCAAAAATGCAGAAAATGTGCTCTCAGATTGAAAACAGAAGCTTTTCTTTCATGATTTGCATGGGATGAAGGAGATGTATTTCATGACTGCTATGTATTGGGATTGTGGTATGCATGTGGGAGGAGACCCATAGGGCAGGCTTGGTCCATAACCACTTATATTAGACAAAACACACCTAGAGCAAAACTTAGCTATGTATAGATACAAGCTCATACTAGTACAAGATGGAATGCATAATGGCTGTGGAAACAAAAACAAAACTGTGTAAACACCATATAGTTAAACTTTAACCATTCTAACAGCCTATCAAATAAACTAAGCTTCTGCTTTAGCTCTGCAGGGAAGGGCTCAACAAACAGTTAAAACATAAGAAGCCAAATAAAAGAATAACAGAGATTTAGTTCAGCACATTGCTTTGGCTGAGACCTTGCAGAGTTATAGAAACTGTCCCTACACTACAAAACAATCTAGAAATCTCAGTCTCGCTTTCCCAGAAAGTAGGATTGCCGGGGGGGGGGGCAGAAGAAGCTCTCAGTGGTGCCAATGTGACCTTTTACCCCCACCCCCACTATGCATGCTATCCAGCAGGAAATTTTGGGGGAAGTTGCAGCAAGTGGGAAGGGTTTTCTAAGACTACATGCTGTGCAGGAACATAATTTATGTTGGGAAGGGAAGGGTCGAGAGAAATAAAAATATGAGGTGGCCCTATCTGCCACTGTCTTTGGAATGTGATTTATTCCACTTATGATAATCATGATTTCATAGAAACAGCACAAAACTATTACAGTGGAGACAGGGCCAGCAGTCAAACCCCAGAAAAACATTATTTACCTTCCAGCTTGTCCCTGGCCATCTATGGCCCCACTAACAGATTATTGGTTGGGGCCATAGATTATGGCCAGGAATGCAGCTCTCAAGAAAAAGTGACCCACCTGTTTTTAACTGTTGGTTTTTACATTGTAAGACACCCTGGAAATCATTTTAGGCTTAAGGGGTGTGGTATAAATACTTGTAATTCACCTTTTTTTAAGCATTCAGAATTAAATCTATTTTTTAAAAAACAGAAATGGAAAATGAACTTGCCTGGTACTGGCAATCCTCTTCCCTGCTCCAAAAGAAAAAAATAGCAGGGGAAGGAAAAGGCAGACCAGTTGGGTCAAAATGTAACCTTCCACAATGGCTGTCCTATGGGCTAATCCATGCTTGCACAAGTTTCTCCTTTAAGTCTTACCATGAACTGTAAGACTTAAGAAAAGAGTTGGAAAAGGTTCAGTAAAGGGCAACCAAAATGATCAAAGGGATGAAACAACTCTACCATGAGGAAAGATTGCAGCATTGGGGTCTTTTTCGTTTAAAGCAGAAGTGAGTGAGAGGAAACATGATAAAGGTTTATAAAATTGTGCATGGAATGGATACAGTCATAGACAAGGCTATGATGGCTACTAGCCATGATGGCCATGTACTACTTCCAATGTCAGAGGCAGTATTCCCCTAAATACCAGTTTCTTGGAACTGCAGGCACACAGAATGCTTTTCACTCATGTCCCACTTGGGGGCTTCCCACAGGCATCTGGTCAACCAAGATGTTGGGCTAGATAGGCCATTGGCCTAATCAAGCAGGTTTGTCTTACATTTTTAGCTGTGACCTCGTTCAAACAGATGCAACAAGATTCATGCAAGCACAATGTCCAAGGACACCGCCTTTACACAGCTTATGCTGTTAAACCTGTACATTCAAGCTGTACATTCAAACATAGTTAACTAATATAGGCAAGCTCTGTATACAAACCAAAGATTTTATGGTACTGATGAAGTAGAGCTTAAAGCCTATAATGTAAGAGAAGAAAAGGTACACTTTTTAGAGCATGTTTTACAATTGCACCGCACTACAGGTATACACGTTTCCAAAACACTCAAGCAACCTATCCCTTGCAATCACAGGCACAACTATGAGCCAAACTACTGCATGGCCTAAACACTGTGCAAAATCTACCTATTCCCCTCCTGCTGATAGAAATGGGTTGGCCCTGAGCTGTCCTTAGTTTTGAGTGGAATGTGGGTATTATATGATTGCAGCTCATGGCAGAGGCTCTGTGACTGGCCTGTGGTTTTTCCAGGCCATGGCTTCTAGGATTGCTTAGAATTTGCGAGAGCTGACTAGCAGTTTGTTTGTGCTGATACTGGACACGGAATTATGTCAGCACAACACATAGGGTTTGTAGATTAAGCCCCACATAATTCTAAAGCAGGCCAGCTTTCCAATGAGTACATCCTTAACAATACCATCTATAGGTCTTATTGATCCACCAGATAGTCATTACGGTCAGTAGCCCCAGAACTATGAAACTACTTTAAAAGCAAGCAGGGCAGACAGAACCAAGCCTACAACTAATGTCCCCATTGCCTCTTTTCATCCAGATAACAACAATTCCAGAATGGGATTTCAGCTGTCTGCAAGGAGAGGGTTCTACCCTCCTTGCCCATACACCCTTTTTGATTTTAAAATTCAACTGTTCTGTGGATGAGGAAAGTTCCACATACTTATAAAAATGAACACAAGTGGCTCTTGCATCTAATTCGCACCCCCCCCTTCCCTAAATGAGAGGTTAAAGCAAATCGGCACTGGAAAGCAAAATGGATAAACACAGCTTTACAACCCATTATTTCTAACATGCTAAAGCTCAATTCTCATACCAATCAGAAGCTGGTCATTTAAACATACTGCATTTTTTACTACCTCTCTCTATGGGGTACCTTTTACCTACAGTACCTTTAATAAGGTGAAGTGTTTGAAAACTCCTTTCTGAACTCAGAAAATACTAGAAACATCAAAAATAAGCAGCAGTCCTTTACACACTTCTCTCTATATAAGCCCCACTGAAACCAGTGGGACTTACTTCCAAGTAAACTCAGATAGGTATGACCTGCATTTCTGCCAATCATTAAATATCTCTATTCTCAATAAAAGAATTGACCAAATTACAATATATATGGACATTAATCTCTCTGATATTTCAGCCACAGGTGAAAAAGTCCAGGGAAATAGGGAAAACACTGTTAAACACGTTACCTCATATCTTTCTTTGTTCAGTTCACTTCGCTCCTTCCTGAGCAGTTTAAGTCTCTTCAGCAAGAAGAAAAAGTCATGGCTAAAGAGAGGCTCTTCAAACCAATTAGCAGCACTTTAGTGCCAGCCGCTCAGCAATCTTTACAGCCTCAGTCTCACTCATCATGTTACCAGGAGGTTTTAAATTACTTGTTACATCATAAGAGATAGCAAAGCAGGGCAGGACTCTTAGCACATTATCTGCTTAATTAATATGTCTTTAACCTCTTGAAATCGCCATTCCAATCCAAATTAGCAGTTAATTAGTTATAATAGTTTTGCGACTCTACTTCGTTGTCAAACACTGACGACTGTGATATGGAAACATCCCTGAAGCTGAGACAGTAAGGCATACAAAGTTATAGGTACCACCACCTCAGAGACAGTGCCACACACACCAGCAACTGTTTACTTTCTATCCTACTCTTTTTACTTTACTTTCTTTCCCTGAAAAGTAAAGATCTTGATAGTTCTCCAGAAAGACCCCCGTCTGACCCAACAGCCAGCTAAATTATCAAGTTCCCTCAATCAAGAGACCATCCCCTGTTTGTGTTGGAATTTCAGTTAGAATGTGGTGGTTTGAAATCAAGAAAGCCATTTCTGAACAGTTCCAGCCAATAGGCTTCAGTTATGCAATTAGGTCAGAGAAAGAGGAAGGTGATTAGCCAAATGTGGCATTTATGATGCTCCAGGGCCTTTATGAACTCAGACAGTGATTTCAAATTGTTCTGCGGGGAACATCCTGATCATGTTTTGCCTCCAAGGTATATAAAATAGACACAACAGTAAGTTCTGGAAGAACAGCTTCAATTGGTATAATTGTGTTGAATTACACAGAGCTTTCCATAAGGAAGAGTTTAAGAGTCCTTTATTCCTGGCTACATAGAAAGCAATCTAGGCTACTAATATAGTGTATGATAAGCAGAAAGCCGAATTACGTAAGGTATTCGACATAATGAACATTGGTCTAACTGGTTTGTTCGTTTTGCCAAAGTTGTTGTGTAACTTGAACAACACAGAGACACTCTATAAAGAACATTAGAAGAGGTCACAGTGACCCCACAGACATGGATGCTGATTCCACCCCCCTTCTGTTTATTCATTGGTCATCTGAATAGGGTTTTTGAGAGAAGAGCAAAAATATTTGCATTTGTAGACTACTCTGTTCCATACATAATTGTAAACATGTCTTCTGCTGTCTGACTGATTAAGAATTCTATGCAGTTTAGTTAAAGCAGTGAACTTGCAGAACACAACTTTGTGGGTGGAAACACTTAGGGTTTTACATACTGTTCCTGGCCACATAAAAAATATATACTACTTGTACTCTTACTCTGCCCTATGATCTACATAGATGGGCAGACTAGAACTGACGTTAATAAATATATTGCAGAATCACTCAGTTTTACAAATGGTATGCCTAATATTATAAAACAGCCTTACTGTGCTACTGTTAGGAATTCAACTGATTTCAAAAGGTTTTTTTCATGAAATAAAAATATGAGTATTTGCAAAACCAGGGGTCTATATTGCAAGTTGCAGTTTCTTCTGTAGGAATGTTCTTACACTGCTTGCTCTGTGCATTCCCTCTCACTTTTATGGGTGATAACTCAGTAGTAGAGCATATGCTATGCACACGAAAGATCCCATATTTATGCACACACACCCCTGAAACCCTGGGGGACATGGGTGGCACTGTGGGTTAAACCACAGAGCCTAGGACTTGCTGATCAGAAGATCAGCGGTTCGAATTCCTGCGACGGGATGAGCTCCCGTTGCTCGGTCCCTGCTCCTGCCAACCTTGCAGTTCGAAAGCACGTCAAAGTGCAAGTAGATAAATAGGTACCGCTCCAGCGGGAAGGTAAACGGCATTTCCGTGCGCTGCTCTGGTTCGCCAGAAGTGGCTTAGTCATGCTGGCCACATGACCCGGAAGCTGTACGCCAGCTCCTTCGGCCAATAAAACGAGATGAGCGCCGCAACCCCAGAGTCGGCCACAACTGGACCTAATGGTCAGGGGTACCGTTACCTTTTACCGAAACCCTGGGGAGCAATTGCTACTCAGTGTAAACAATAGCTAGCTGGATGGGTCAATGGTCTGATTTTCCTGCTTCATCATAATCCACAATGTAAAAATCAAAGTTGATCTAAGTTTCAAAGTAAATAATAAATTTCACTGATTTGATAAAAAAAATTACTGTGGAAAACATTTGGGGGAAATCAGAGATATATTGCTAAATGATTCTCCCAGTAGCCTATACACCTATGTAACACAACTTTTATCAGTTTTGCCACTTAAACATATAGCACGTATCTGTACTGCACAATTAACCTTATTATACATTTGTGTAAAATAAGCCCAGGACTGCAGCAAGAAGTTTTGCCAGGCATTCTGTTTTATCCAAGTGCAGTCAAGAGTCCACAATAAATTAGCATATGAATCTGCACTAGTGCTGACACTGAAGGTCACTTTTTAGGATGAGAAAAAACAACAACATAAGCCATGCGGTATTTTAAACATTAGTAATCCTAATCTAAATTATAGAGCAATATACCACTTTGAACACAAGTCAGGAGTAATATATTTTTTTTCATTGCTGAATGTCTAAAAACCTGATTTCCTTCGTTTTACAAAAGACAGTTAATCACACAATGAAATTATATAATCCTCCCTATCACCCTTCATACATGCATCTGACAAAGCTTATGGCACCATAAACCCTATAGCTAATAACATTTACTTATTCCTATATTTCCACAGCAGTGTCTTTTTGAATATCTGAACTTTTGAAATGTCTCCATAAATAGGTCTTTCTAAAGAAATCAAAGAACTTAATCTTGAATGCAGTTTCTTATAGATGAGTTTTTAAAGATCATAAGAAATACAAAGGAACAGGAATACCCTCCCCCCTTTTATCTCACTTGAGAGCTTACTTGAGTTTACTATTATTTTCCACTAACATCAATTTTGCCCAATATGTGGTTATATAAAATTTATCTTATATCGCTACCATCAAAGCATTTCAGCTATCTTTCTTAAATAAACTGGCCGCAGACTTCAATTCACGGTTTCCTAAAGAGTTGAACAAGCATAATCTGAAAGTTGAATGGAAAACGTATGAGCATAATCACCATCTTTTTACCTGCTGAGGCCTGCAGTGTGTTACAAAGCAGCATTGCCGGAGGAACAGATCCCTAATAGAAAATCCCTCTGAGAGAATATCCGGTACAGGAGAGGGAGACAAAGGAACCATCTAACATGCAGTCTGTAAGCAAATATACAACCAGAAATAGTGAAGAAATGGAAAGCAATCAGCTTGCGCTGAAGGTTCCAGAGGAGAAGAAACATACATAAATGAACAGGACACTCCAGGGCTTCAGAAAGATGAAGGCCTACCTAAGGCCTTTACAGATTTCCATCTAGGGCAGGCTGACAAGTTGTCATGTTAAAATGAGGAAAAACTGCAGATAAAGGCATGCATGCTTCATCTCCCTCTAGAGGGCCGGAGGACTTGAATCTCAGATTACTTGGGAAGGTAACATATTTTAAGAGTTAATCTTGCCGGCTTCATCTTTTTACTGCTAATTTATACTGTCCCTTATAACGCAGAGTTCCAAGGCAATATTTCTCACGAAACATTGACAGGTGGAAGCACAACAGGCTTGTGGTTAAAAGTCTTTCCAACCTTATAAAAGGAAGCGTCAAGCTCTTCAGTATGATTCCATGTGATACAAACCAGTGGACAGTATGAATTAAATTTCCTGATTTTAAACCAGGCTTCCTCAAACTCGGCCCTCCAGATGTTTTTGAGACTACAATTCCCATCATCCCTGACCACTGGTCCTGCTAGCTAGGGCTCATGGGAGTTGTAGGCCAAAAACATATGGAGGGCCGAGGTTGAGGAAGCCTGTTTTAAACCATAGCATCTGGGGGGGGGCATCTACTGAAGGATAACCACAAACAATTCTACGCAAAAAGATAGAATAATAATAATAATAATTTATTATTTGTACCCCGCCCATCTGGCTGGGTTTCCCCAGCCACTCTGGGCGGCTTCCAAAAAAAAAAAAATTTAAAATACTCTAATACATCAAACACTAAAAGCTTCCCTAAACAGGGCTGCCTTCAGATGGCTTCTAAAAGTCTGGTACTTGTTGTTCTCTTTGACATCTGGTGGGAGGGCATTCCACAGGGAGGGCACCACTACTGAGAAGGCCCTCTGCCTGGTTCCCTGTAACTTGGGAATATTTGGATTTCTGTCTTATTACGTTTGGCTTGGTACAAGGTAGCTATCCTGATGTCACACCAGTAGGCTACCCTTTACTCATTAATATTATGAATCGCACTGTGCAATTATCAGGAGGAACGCCATGCTGCTAGATAATTTCAGGCATCAAACACACTGCCAGACAACCTGCATATGAATACCTCTATTCATGGATGGAAGCAGACCCTCCAAATGTCCCTATTTTCCACGAACAGTCCCAGATTTACAGAAGCTGTCCTAGTTTCTGATTTGATGCCAGAATGTCCCACTTCCCTATTTTCATCAGAGAAATGTTGGAAGGTATGGAGTTATGCAACCCCCAAGCCAAGGAGATAAGTAACTATACAACATTTAGAAGACCTCTATTATACAGGACTGCCTTCAGAGAAGTTTTTAAATGTTTAATGTTTTATTATACTTTTGTTGGAAGCCACCCAGGGTGACTGGAGCAACCCAGTCAGATAGGCACAGTATTGTTATTATTATATAGAATGTCCCTATTTTCATTGGAGAAATGTTGGAAGGTATGTGGAAGCTGATGGACGAGAAGCTGCTCACATGTAAGTTTTCCTGATGTACAGTCAACAACAACATGCAGAGGCCAACTTGAAGTATGTCCAAGTATGTGGAAGCTGATGAACGAGAAGCTGCTCACATGTAAGTTTTCTTGATGTACAGTCAACAACAACATGCAGAGGCCAACTTGAAGTATGTCCAATACCAGAGGTGTAGCCCTGCTCCCGGTAGTTGTGTGGAGGCAGCTTAGAAAGCCAATTATCTGGATTCTGCAAACTCTACAGCAGAAATAATGTATTTGCTCTGTTTCTGACCTCATCACATTTCTATGACTTGCAGTGTAATTCTACACATGTCAACTCACAGGCAAGTCTCACCAAGCTCAGTGAGATTTACTAACAGATGTAGTTGCACTTACTGGACAATGCTGTGCATGCTTACTCTGAAATAAGTTCCTATCAGCTTCATGCCTAGTAATTGTTTAGAGCTGTAGTCTAACTCACAGAATGAATCTCAATGTAAAATGCATTAAAAGTCTGATAGTGCATGCCTTTCTGTTTCTGTTGCAAATCAACACTCAGTAAAACAAAATGGCATTTTACATTCCAAATGGCAATTCCGTGTTTAGAAATTGCTTAAGACAGGGTTACAAGGTATGAAGACACACATGTCTTCATTTGGAATATGAAGAAAAAGGAATCCATAGCTGTCAAGTGTCCCTTATTTGAAGGGACAGTCCCTTATTCCAACACCATGTCCCGCTGCTGTCCCTTATTGATGGATGTCCCTTAAATGTCCCTTAAATGATGTCCCTTAAATTTCAAAGGAAGCAGCTCCTCTCCCTCCCTCCCTGCCGGCCAGGGAGGAGGGAGGCTTCAACTGTGTTGCTTGGCTGTGTTGCTCACCCCATAAGAAGCCTAAGAACGACTGGGGGGTGGAGCTTGCATGCCTTGTGTGTGGCTAGTTAATGCAAGCGGAGGGGTTTTTTGAATGCTGGACGCCATTTTGTTGCACGTGCTGCTGCAAACTTTGCAGTGCAAAGCCAGGCTGGGGAGTCATCTTAAGTTGAGGCTGCATAGGCCTCGTGGTGCATGTGATTCAGATTCTATTCAGTTGAACCTCTGGTTACAAAGTTGGTTGGACAGTGTTCTCAAAGCTACCAGCATGAGTTTGACCAGACTGCAGGAGGACAGGAAGACTGGAGTGCCTGGAACAGGTGAGGCTGCAGGTCCCTTATTTTGGCTGCTGGTCCCTTATTTTCAAGGCTGCTGGTCCCTTATTTTCAAATCTGTAAGTTGATAGCTATGGGAATGTCTTTGTGATGCAGGAGTTGGGAGGGAAGCAATTTCCTGATGCAGTACAGTGGTACCTTGGGTTAAGTACTTAATTCGTTCCGGAGGTCCGTTCTTAACCTGAAACTGTTCTTAACCTGAAGCACCACTTTAGCTAATGGGACCTCTTGTTGCTGCTGCGCCGCCGGAGCACGATTCCTGTTCTCATCCTGAAGCAAAGTTCTTAACCCAAGGTACTATTTCTGGGTTAGCGGAGTCTGTAACCTGAAGTGTATGTATCCCGAGCTACCACTGTACTCTTAAAGGAACAGGAACCCTACCCTCCATTGCAAATGGCACTTGGGCCATACTGCTAATTATCAACATGTAAAATAAAGACAGAGGGTTGTATTCAACTTTTACTCAGAGAAGATCCATTAATCAACCAAAATTATCACAGACATTAATTTCAATCCAGAGTGTATCATTAGAATGAGGGTTTGAAAGGATGAACAATAGTTCAATTCTCTACTACAGGCTTCCTCAACCTCAGCCCTCCAGATGTTTTTGGCCTACAACTTCCATGATCCCTAGCTAGCAGGACCAGTGGTCAGGGATGATGGGAAGTGTAGTCTCAAAACATCTGGAGGGCTGAGGTTGAGGAAGCCTGCTCTACTATCTCAGCTTGCAGAAAGATAACACATGTAGGTGATAAGGGGGGTTTCTGAAAACTTTGGATGGATGTGTAAACACAGGCATCCCCAAACTCGGCCCTCCAGATGTTTTGGGACTACAATTCCCATCATCCCTGACCACTGGTCTCGTTACCTAGGGATGATGGGAGTTGTAGTCCCTAAACACCTGGAGGGCCGAGTTTGGGGATGCCTGTGTAAACGTATTAGAAGGAATAATTTAGATTTGTCCAATAATAAGAAATGCATTATATTTATTTTACTTCATAAAATTTATATAATGCTTGATTGTAAAAATAAACAAACCTCAAAGTAATTTATGAAGCAAAGAAGTCTCCACCTGAACTATATCGACACAGACTGAGAGCACTTGATGTCAAAAAAAGTATAGAGAAGCTTTTAAAGTTTAAACAGACAGGTGCTGACAAATGTCTGGATCAGGATATATTAGAAATACATATACTAAACCTCCCATGTACTCAGTGTGGGGGACAAGATAAAAAATGGTTAAGGAGAGTTAATTCAAAAATCGACCAGGTTTTTTTAGGTGGATTGATACTTTACTCCAGTTCGGTGGAAACAACTTCCTTGCGAATTTGCCCCAAAACGGAATGTGACATTTGTGTGATAAAGAACACCAGATGCACAGGGTTCTGTCTAACATTGTGGGGGCCTGGCACGCACATGACTTCACACTGTGGAAAGAGGCCTGACGGGCCCTCCTGCGGCTGTGACAGGCTCCGCTTCAGTAGGAGGGGCCGACATAGCCCATCACAGCCACAGCAGGCCATTTGGAGGGCATAACATGCCCCATCAGGCCTCCTTTCATGGTGTGGGCTATTGAATACTGAGGCGGGCCAGCCCCCTCATTTAAAATTGGGGGGCTCAGCCCCACATGGATGACGCCCTTGAAGAACAGCATTTTTCCCCCTGTGGTTCCTTCATCTAGACGAGTGGTTCCTAAACTCCCCCCTCCCTCCACCAGATTACTTGAAAATTGCCTAAGATTTTATTGTAATGTGCTGCGTTAAATTCTGTATGATTTTTAATTGTATTTCCACAGACCACCTGAATGATGCTCACAAACTCTGATCTAGATTTTACCAGAGCTGCAAGGGGAAAAAAGACAAGAGAAAGTGACCCTCTTGACACTAACTCTACAGGAATATACAAATGAACATCAGGTTGTTGCAAGACCGAAAAAAAGAAACTCTAGGCCAGAAATTATTAGAAAGAATATCGGAAAAAGTATCATACTGCAGCTAAATAAATTTATT
Source organism: Podarcis raffonei (assembly GCF_027172205.1). Classification (NCBI taxonomy): domain Eukaryota; kingdom Metazoa; phylum Chordata; class Lepidosauria; order Squamata; family Lacertidae; genus Podarcis; species Podarcis raffonei. The sequence continues at coordinate 54,419,867 of NC_070610.1, forward strand.
GTGCAGACATATTTAAAGTATTGTTTGCAGTTCTGCTTACACAGTCATACTTATTAAGTTATCTGATCGTAAAATTTCATATCCTTTAAAAGCAAGTTAAACAGCTTATACAATTGTAAAGCAAAACCAGACAAAAGCAGCTCTGTATAGATTAAACAAAACAGAAGAGGTGGGTCCCACAAAGATTCCTCAACTGCCAAAGGCCAAGGTAAAGACACATGACCCCAGCATACAATGGAAGCTGTATAATGAAACTGCTGGCACACGTCTGTGGCGAAAGGAGTTCCACAATTTAGGAGTTACCACAAAGAAAGCCTTCTCCTGCATTGCCATTCACCACACTTCAGAGGGTGGTGGAACCTATCAAGAGAGCTTCTTTCCTGTTTTTAACACCTGATGGGGTCTGTTGGAATAGATGGCGCATTTCAGACATTTGAGGCCTAAGTTGTTTATAGCTTTAAACATCAATATGAACATCTTGAATTAGGCCTGGAAACAAACTGGCAACCAGAGCAGCTGTTTTAAAACCCAATTATATGTGCTCCAAACAGTCTACCTGATCAGTGACACAGTCACTGCATTTTGGGCCAGATTTCCCAATCATCAAGGGCAGCCACACATAGAGTGCCTTGCAGCAGTCCAGCCTGGAAGTATGGATCTAAAATTCCAAAGAGACTGGAGTAAATTTATTGACTATATAAATAATAACTGTAGAAGTTTGAAGACACTAGCAGGATTAAAATAAATCCTACGATGTAGACTTTATAATATAAGACTAAACTGTGAGATATAGATTTGAAAAGGGAAAGCTTGTTGGTGGGATGGAGGGAAGTGATAAACTTGGCAGAGCAGTAGGGAATGAGATTGGTAGCGCATATTGGAAATTATTGTTTATTGTTTAAAGTGAAAGTTCAATAAAAATTATATTTTAAAAAAAGAGAGCATGGAGTATTGTAGCCAAGTAATCTCTGCCCAGCACTGCCTGTAGCTCACAAACCAGCACCAATGCCAGAAAGAGACACTGGAATATAGCTGAAAATTGGTACCAAATGGACAATTTAAATGGTCAAGGGTTTGGAGAAACTTTCTCATAAGAAAAAGAGTGACTAACGGGGCTATGTTAGATAGATCCATAAAGAATGTGGAAAGAATAAAAACAGTCCAAATTTTAGTACACTAAGGCTACAACTTAAGTGGGGGTTATGCTCCAGGGATACCACCTAAAGCCAAAATTGCGTATAGCCAAAACACATTGGGTTTAATGACAGATGGGATTACCAAAGTAATTTTTCCTGGAACCCTGTCCCATTTCCATACCCTTGTTATTTTTATTTTTTTCAAATATTTGCCACACGTGTAAAGCTAAATACATACAAATTACCATAAATGCACATAAGTCAAGGTTTTGCTGTATATGAGAATTTGTTAACACAAATTAAATAAGGAGAGCCCTCCTGGCAGATCAGAAACCTGCTTAATCCAGCATGTTGTTTCCAACCATGGCCCCTATGAGAAGCCCAAAATCAGGATATTAATGCAATAGCAACTGGTATACAGCAACATGCTGCCTCTGCAGACAGTTGCATAGCCATTATGACTGACAGCCTTATGCTGGGCATGTCCAAAGTCCATTTTGGGGGGCCTAATCCGGCCCGCCAGTCGATTTAATCCAGGCCCCATGGCAGTATATGTCCTGAGGTAAAATCCTTAAAAAAGCTCAGCAACTTCGGTCGACCCCCACGCATGTTCACTTCAACAAATCGGACCCTCTCTGAGAAAAGTTTGGGCACCCCTGCCTTATGCTTTATGAATTTGGTTAATCCTGTTTTAAAACCATCTAAACTGGTGACCATTGAAAGTAGCTTCAGAACATATAAAGTTGACATATGACTTGTCAATAAGTATGCAAAATTTACTAGTCTGTGGAAAAAAATTACTAGGCTGATTGCTTATATATCTAATAATAATTTGTGGCTCCAAATTAGGCAGATTTAATTTTTGTAAGCTGGATTTAGAAGAGGCAGAGGAACCAGAGACCAAATTGCAAACATGCGCTGGATTATGGAGAAAGCTAGAGAGTTCCAGAAAGACATCTACTTCTGCTTCATTGACTATGCAAAAGCCTTTGACTGTGTCGACCACAGCAAACTATGGCAAGTTCTTAAAGAAATGGGAGTGCCTGATCACTGAAGCCTTAGGTCACAAGGGATTCATTTTGCCCGCTTACCCCCAGGACCGAGGAGAGAACAAACGCACCAGGGAAGTTCCTCTTCAGAGAAAAAAAGTTTTATTGAGATCTGCGCACAGAGGTAGCCAGTGGAATCCTTTCCAAAGACTGGCCCACAGATACAAATAAGCAAGCATCTTTATACCTGAGAGCCTGCCCATCTCTTCCCACCTCTCCAAATTCCCCAATCAGCTGGCAAGATGGTGCTTATTACCTAATATGGCATATGGCTATATGGCTAGCTAAGCCCCCCCCCCCCATGTTTGTGTGTTATTCAACTTTTGCGTTACTCAAGCAGAAAGCATAAAAACAGGAAACATGTCTGGCCTCTGATGGTAACAACAGTTGCGGATTTAGTCAACTGTCTCCTTTGCAGAGCGAAAACAACTGCGCCCGACTGCAGTTTCTGTCAACTGCCTCCCTCGCACCACCCAAAATAAGTTTAGGCACAGATAATATTGAGTTTAACCCTGCCTTCTCCCTTCATTTCCCTCCTCTTCTTTTGGACAACCTATCTCCTAGGTTCGTCCTGGTCTCTCGGGTTTATAATCTTCCTGAAGGAGAGCAGTAAGGGCCATGACACGGGGCCCCATCATACGGGACATAAATTTTTGCATCACACCTTGCAAGCATTGAACGAAGCAGGGTATACAGAGGCAAAGAAGCAAAAGGATTAATAGCGGCCCTGCTAATAATACCACAATATGCCTGAGCTAACTGCCATGAGGCAGCCAGGAATATAACCAACCCCATGGATCACCTCCTGTAGTTTTCAGCGGGTTCCTGGCTATCATTGTTTCCATGTGATCAATGGTGGCTGAGATGCTCACATTGTTATCTGGGACATATTTGTTTTATTACTGAAGGGCCCACTGATATTCGTATTCTACCAGCTGCCTTGCTTCTTGGGAGGTTGTGTCCCACCTCTCTGAGGAGGAGCCTATTACCTTAACCAATTTTCCCACCTGTCCTTGTGGGTGCTTAATACTCTCGTGATTTCTTCCCAACACACTGTATCCGAAAGGGGCTTCTCCCTCTACATATATTAACATACACCCACAAGAATATATATCCACCCTTGCAGAGGCCTGACACACGGAGTGACTATATCAAAGAGTTCTGGCCCCAATATCAAAAGTCCTGGCGGTGCCTCGGAATTTGCTGGGGAAAAAAGTCTCTACGTTGGGGACGCTGCACGCGTCCCTCCCATCCACTTGTCCAGCTGTGCGTAGAGGTATCAGCGTCCAGAGTGATACCAGCAGGGGCAACCAAAGGGAGTCCTCCGGATCTGGTGTTACTGTCCAATCTAAAATAGCCTTCTTCACTTGAGTGTGGTGGACCCGAGGGGTGATGTCATCAACTTTTACAGCAGTGGGTGTCGAGAGCAATACAGTGTATGGTCCCTTCCAGCACGGTTGCAGCGGCGTCCGTGCCCAATTTGTCACCCATCACCTGGCTCGAACTGATGGAACAGTTCAGTCAACACACAAAGGGGTGCGAGCCTGGGTCTACCTCGGACGCCCTCTCAGTTCTGGTAGGCCAGGCTTCAACCCATCCTGTATACATGCAGATTGCCACAAGTAGGTAGCGGTATAATCCACAGCGGGGCAATTCAGTGAAATCCACAACAAGGTCTTCCATGGGTGCAGTTCCAATATGCTGGATCCCCGGGGGAGCCAAGGGTCCGGTTCTGGGGTTATTCTTTTGACATAGCAGGCACTTCCTGGAAATCTGGGCTGCCAGTTGATAAAGGTGGGCTATATAGAAGCACTTCTTCAGCTGCCTGGTTGCAGCGTCCGGTCCCATGTGGGTGGACTCATGGTATCTCTGAGTTATCTGCCGGGACAGGGACTCTGGGATCCATATTCTGTCATCATGAGTAAGGTACCATCCTTCTTCGGACAATGTCAGCCCCTGGGCATCTGCAGTGTCCCTTTCCTGCTTGGTGTATATTGGCTTATCAGTGGTGCTTAAAATCCTTCCAGGGACCAGTGCTCCAATAACCAACGCTGGGGCTGGTTCCCGGGCTGCTTCCTTGGCCACTCTGTCTGCCAGTCGGTTTCCTCTGGCCACTTCTCCTGGTCCAGCCTTGTGTCCATAACAGTGTATCACTGCTACTGCCTCGGGTTCCCACACTGCGTCCAGGAGGCGCAATAATGCTTGCGGGTGCGCCACCTGACTGCTTTTGGAGGTAAGCAAACCTCTCTCTTTCCATAAGGCCCCGTGGGCATGTAAGGTTAGGAATGCATACTTGGAGTCAGTATAAATGTTTATCTTCTGCCCCTTTGCCAAGCACAAGGTCTTCCAAGGCTACCACTGCATAGCCTGCCTTCCGCTGCCCAGCCTCAACAAAGCTGCTTCCATCCACAAACCACGAAGGCCAATGGGGGTCTGCTTCATCTTTGAGGTCAGGCCTGCTAGAATACACTTCGTCCATAACCTCAATGCAATCGTGCGTTGGCTCCTCACCTTCTCCTACCGGCAACAGGGTAGCTGGGTTGAGGGCGGTGGTAACCTGGAACTTCAAACGCGGGTGCAGCAGTAACATTTGACATTTTCTCATTTTATCCTGGGAGAGAAAATAGGTACCCTTCATGTCAAGCAGAGCTGGGACTGCATGCGGGGTCACACAAACGGTGTCTTGGCCAAAGGTGAATTTGTCTGCTTTGTTTAGTAGAGTGGCTACTGCCACAACTGCTCTCATACACGGTGGTAAACCTTGCTCTGTAGGCGTCAGGCGCTCAGATAGGTATGCCACTGGCTGTTGCCAGCTTCCCAACTTTTGGCACAAAACCCCTTTCGCCGTCCCTTGGTCCTCATCCACGAATAGAGTAAAGGGTTTCTCAGGATTTGGGATGCCAAGCGCTGGGGCTTGCTGTAGTGCCTTCAATTCCACGAAGGCTTGCTGTTGTTCTATGCCCCAAACAAAGGGGTCTCTCTCAGTTCCTCTGGTTGACTCATGTAGAGGCTTGGCAATGATGCTGTAATTAGGTATCCATATCCTACAAAATCCTGCAGACCCCAGAAAGCCACGGAGTTCTCTGCGGTTCTTTGGCTCTGGTATCAGGATAATGGCTTGCTTCCTTTCTTCCCTCAGGGTTCGCCGCTAGTGGGATATGTCAAATCCAAGGTATTTCATGGTGGGTTGGCATATTTGGGCCTTTTTTCTTGGATAGTCGGTATCCAGTCTCAGCCAGATGATTTCGGGGGCTGCCTGGGCTACAAAGGCAGCCTTTATAATGGGGGCATTGGCATTTTAATCTGGGTCCAAGGGGGTGTATACTGCCCATATGCTTCCTTTAATCTTTCTAAAAACGCCCCAGGTGGCTCTTTGGACCCTTGGACCACCTCTCTCACCTTCATTAAATTTGTAAGTTTTCTGGCGGCTCTCCTCATGCCAATCAAAAAGTTCTGCCTATATGTATTAAGCAAATTCTGGCCTCCAACATCTTGATAATCCCAGTTGGGGGTAATCCTGGGATAGTTAGTCTCGATTTGTAAATCAGTCAAATCTTGCTGTCTCAAATGGTTCCTGGCTTTGCTATGGATCTTCCTGACTTCTTCTGTGGTTAACAGGGAGTCCAGGAGGTATTGCACATCATCATAGGTGGGATTGTAAGTTTTGAAAATCCCTTCAAACAATTTTATAATTCTTGCTGGGTTCTCCTCAAAGGAAGGGTTTTGATTTTTCCAATTGCACACATCTGCACTAGAAAACGGGACGTGCTGGACCGTGTAAGTGCATGGTGGTACTTCCCCACCCTGTCCTGGGGGGCCTGGTGGGTCATACACTCTGCGTAGAGGCATCATTGCAGTCCCACCCTTTTTCTGTGCCTTATGGGACTTATGGAAGGACGCCCTGGTTGCTGCTTCTATCCATTCCTTCTGCCATTATACAAAAACAGTTATGTCATTCAAGCAACGAAGGTTAAGCATCGCCTAACAGGGTTCTATGTTTTCCAAGCTTGAAATGTAGTTGTGTTAACCTCACAGACTAATCCTGAGAACTCATTTGGTTATTGTGGTCTCAGTGGGATCTACTGTTTGTTGTTGTTTCAATCATGTGTTGTAAATTCTAGAAGCTCTTTTCGCTACAGTTTGAGCATCTGGTAAATTCTCTTCCTGTTCTTCGGTCTGCTTCAGCTTAAGAAACACTTCTGATTTCAAGAAGCGGCTGTAGCTGTCATACTTCATGAGGCTGAAAATCTGGTCTTGAAGCCTCTCCCTCTTCAACTTGAATCCCCAATCATCCTTCTTTGTTGCCACTTTCCAGTTATTTAAGAAGCACTCCAAGGGAGTACATTTACTGCTTCCAGACCCCATGTGTGCCAGGATACTCCGCTCCTAACCGGGCTTAAAATCCTCTCACACTCCACACGCTACAGACTGTGACTTGGACGAGCTCGCGCTGCCAAGAAATGCACAGCCCTGCAATCGCCTGGCCAAGGGGACACTAAAGCCCCGACCTCTCATTCACTCATCCTTCCACTGGAGTATCCCCACACCACATACAACACACAACACACAGACCCCCCCTTTTCCTTTTTCCCCTTATACCGTCCTACCCTTGTCTGGCGGCGGCACCTTATTGCCACAGCCAGTTCCTTTCCTGGCGGCACTTTACTACCACGGCCAGTTCCTTTCCTGGCGGCACTTTACTGCTCACGGCCAGGTGAGGTTGATCAAGCCTCGCACCCTTTCCCTTGGGCTTACCTTTTTCCGCTGCGGATTCCCTTCCTCGGTGCCGTCCTTTTTTTCTCTCTCGACCAGGTGTCTCCACTCCGGAGCGGTGTGGCCGGCCCCCCCCCAAGAACAGGCAGGGGTGCGCACTTGGAGCCGCAAACGCCGGCCCGGGCTGTTCACCGAGGTCGAGCCTGGCTCTCCGGTCCCCTGGGGTGGGGCAAGCTTCCCGGCCAACGCACCAAAAATGAAGCCTTAGGTCACAAGGGACCGAGGAGAGGGCGTCCGAGGTAGACCCAGGACCGAGGAGAGAACAAACGCACCAGGGAAGTTCCTCTTCAGAGAAAAAAAGTTTTATTGAGATCTGCGCACAGAGGTAGCCAGTGGAATCCTTTCCAAAGACTGGCCCACAGATACAAATAAGCAAGCATCTTTATACCTGAGAGCCTGCCCATCTCTTCCCACCTCTCCAAATTCCCCAATCAGCTGGCAAGATTGTGCTTATTACCTATTATGGCATATGGCTATATGGCTAGCTAAGCCCCCCCTCCCATGTTTGTGTGTTATTCAACTTTTGCGTTACTCAAGCAGAAAGCATAAAAACAGGAAACATGTCTGGCCTCTGATGGTAACAACAGTTGCGGTTTTAGTCAACTGTCTCCTTTGCAGAGCGAAAACAACTGCGCCCGACTGCGGTTTCTGTCAACTGCCTCCCTCGCACCACCCAAAATAAGTTTAGGCACAGATAATATTGAGTTTAACCCTGCCTTCTCCCTTCAATCACCTCATCTGTCTCCTGAGAAATCTCTATGTGGGACAAGAAGCTACAGTTAGAACTGGATATGGAACAACTGATTGGTTCAAAATTGGGAAAGGAGTACCACAAGGCTGTATTTTGTCTCCCTGCTTATTTAATTTATATGCAGAATACATCATGCGAAAGGCTGGGCTGGATGAATCCGAAGCCGGAATTAAGATTGCCGGAAGAAATATCAACAACCTCAGATATGCAGATGACACAACCTTGATGGCAGAACGTGAGGAGGAATTAAAGAACCTTTTAATGAGGGTGAAAGAGGAGAGCGCAAAATATGGTCTGAAGCTCAACATCAAAAAAACGAAGATCGTGGCCACTGGTCCCATCACCTCCTGGCAAATAGAAGGGGAAGAAATGGAGGTAGTGAGAGATTTTACTTTCTTGGGCTCCATGATCACTGCAGATGGTGACAGCAGCCACGAAATTAAAAGACGCCTGCTTCTTGGGAGAAGGGCAATGACGGGCCTAGACAGCATCTTGAGAAGTAGAGACGTCACCTTGCCAACAAAGGTCCGTATAGTTAAAGCCATGGTTTTCCCAGTAGTGATGTATGGAAGTGAGAGCTGGACCATAAAGAAGGCTGATCGCCGAAGAATTGATGCTTTTGAATTATGGTGCTGGAGAAGACTCATGAGAGTCCCATGGACTGCAAGAAGATCAAACGCATCCATTCTTAAGGAAATCAGCCCTGAGTGCTCACTGGAAGGACAGATCGTGAAGCTGAGGCTCCAGTACTTTGGCCACCTCATGAAAAGAGAAGACTCCCTGGAGAAGACACGGATGCTGGGAAAGATGGAGGGCACAAGGAGAAGGGGGCGACAGAGGACGAGATGGTTGGATAGTGTTTTCGAGGTTACTAGCATGAGTTTGACCAAACTGCGGGAGGTAGTGGAGGACAGAGGTGCCTGTCGTGCTCTGGTCCATGGGGTCACGAAGAGTCGGACACGACTAAACGACTAAACAACAACAATAACAAACTTTTGTAAAGCTTTGTCCTGTCTAGTCTGGCCCAGCCAAAGACATGATGATGTCTGAGGCAAAACAGCAAATGCTGATCCCACCACTCAAGTCAAGGTACATGGTAAGGTAAAGGTCCAGTCGTGGCCGACTCTGGGGTTGCGGCACTCATCTCGCTTTACTGGCCGAGGGAGCCGGCATACAGCTTCCGGGTCATGTGGCCAGCATGACTAAGCTGCTTCTGGCGAAGCAGAGCAGTGCACGGAAACGCTGTTTACCTTCCCGCCGGAGCGGTACCTATTTATCTACTTGCACTTTGACGTGCTTTCGAACTGCTAGGTTGGCAGGAGCAGGGACCGAGCAACGGGAGCTCACCCCGTGGTGGGGATTCGAACCGTTGACCTTCTGATCGGCAAGTCCTAGGCTCTGTGGTTTAACCCACAGTGCCACCCGCGTCCAAGGTACATGGTACCCGCCCCCCAAATCCCACAAGTACTTGTCCCAGGTAGTAATATTACAATAATACTAACTTACCTAACAACTTGCTGCATTTCATAACCTCAAAAAATAAGCCACCCCCTCATTTTGTGTTTGGAAATGCTCATTATCACAATTAGATGGGAGGCTGTTTAGAAGTGTACAGGCATTTGTTTACACCACACATATCTGTCTCCTGAGAAATCTCTATGTGGGACAAGAAGCTACAGTCAGAACTGGATATGGAACAACTGATTGGTTCAAAATTGGGAAAGGAGTACCACAAGGCTGTATTTTGTCTCCCTGCTTATTTAATTTATATGCAGAATACATCATGCGAAAGGCTGGGCTGGATGAATCCGAAGCTGGAATTAAGATTGCCGGAAGAAATATCAACAACCTCAGATATGCAGATGACACAACCTTGATGGCAGAAAGTGAGGAGGAATTAAAGAACCTTTTAATGAGGGTGAAAGAGGAGAACGCAAAATATGGTCTGAGGCTCAACATCAAAAAAACGAAGATCATGGCCACTGGTCCCATCACCTCCTGGCAAATAGAAGGGGAAGAAATGGAGGCAGTGAGAGATTTTACTTTCTTGGGCTCCATGATCACTGCAGATGGTGACAGCAGCCACGAAATTAAAAGACGTCTGCTTCTTGGGAGAAGGGCAATGACAGGCCTAGTCAGCATCTTGAGAAGTAGAGACGTCACCTTGCCAACAAAGGTCCGTATAGTTAAAGTCATGGTTTTCCCAGTAGTGATGTATGGAAGTGAGAGCTGGACCATAAAGAAGGCTGATCGCCGAAGAATTGATGCTTTTGAATTATGGTGCTGGAGAAGACTCTTGAGAGTCCCATGGACTGCAAGAAGATCAAACGCATCCATTCTTAAGGAAATCAGCCCTGAGGGCTCACTGGAAGGACAGATCGTGAAGCTGAGGCTCCAGTACTTTGGCCACCTCATGAGAAGAGAAGACTCCCTGGAGAAGACACTGATGCTGGGAAAGATGGAGGGCACAAGGAGAAGGGGGCGACAGAGGACAAGATGGTTGGATAGTGTTTTCGAGGTTACCAGCATGAGTTTGACCAAACTGCGGGAGGTAGTGAAGGACAGAGGTGCCTGGCGTGCTCTGGTCCATGGGGTCACGAAGAGTCGGACACGACTAAACGACTAAACACCAACAACAAAAAATTATTGTCTCTTTCCAAATCCCCTGGCTTCTTCCCACTTCCATTTTGCATGAAGATGATGGGCACTCCTCAAGAAGCCTGATAAATATGTAATCCTATTTCTACACCTTTCTTTCCATGCCTCTTTCCCAATTTTTATTATATAACTCAGCCCCATCATTTTTCCTCACTTCAGGCACCTACCCAATCACTGTTTCTCACTTTATCAGCAGTGACATTTCACATTTTAGAGTTGGGGATATCATCAGTGAGTATGAAGGATTGTGTGCAAGAATAAAGAAATTGCTTCACCTCTTCAGATTTCAATACAGTGGTACCTTGGGATGCGAACGGGATCCGTTCCGGAGCCCCGTTTGCATCCCAAATGGAACGCAAGACGTGACGATGCGTCTGCTGCGTTTCACCACTTCCGCGCACACGCGTGACATGATTTTGAGCATCTGCGCGAGCAGCGAAACCTGGAAGTAACGCGCAACTCGAACACACTCAACCCGAAGCACATTCAACTCGAGGTATGACTGTAAATTGTGGCTAGAACATTTGTTGTGACTAGTATAGCTGGTTTTTTAAAAAAATCTTGTTACAACTATTGAACCTTCATGACTTCTGACCTACTTACACAGACCCATTTAAAATGTATATATAGCTGAAACTCTGAGCTCCTGAGGAGCAGTCACATGTGAGCTAGAAGGCAAAAGGTAGGACCAATAACCTTTTCCTTTTATGGCACCCCAGTATTTCCAACAGCATGGCCTCCTCCCCTTCACTCCCCCCCCCCCATTCTCACTTAGCCCAAACCTCATTCGCCTCCCCAAACATCATTCACCCTCAGCATTTCTTCCATTTTAACCAAGCCCCATTACTAAACACCGCTCCTTGACTTCCACCAGACTTGTCCCGAAACAAATTCTCCCAATTCAATGTCACCTTATTTTGCTAATTTATGCCAACGTCCTTTGTCAAGCCGTGCTATGGCTTACTCCTATTTCTCTGGATTGCATAGCTTGAGTAAAACATTAACCTTCATCAAGGTTTGGAAGAGGGAGCTCCATTAGTGTACAAAAATGCATAACCTCTTCCCAAAGTGCTGGTGTAGAGCAGTGGTGCCTTCAGGGCAGGACTTTGGGCAGAAGTTCCTAGTCCTATCCAGCAAAACGTGCATGCCCTCCCCCATGCAGCATGACTGGTTCACCACATTATCAAGTATAGGAATAAATACACATTATTATCTCAAGCTTAGTTTCATTTTTCCTGGCTGCACCACTAAAACAAGGTAACTGGCAAATCTGTTGCGTTCTGTGCCTATTTATCTGCTCAAACATCAGGATGAGTCAAGAAGAATGTTTACTTTTCCTTGAAGTAATATCTACCTCCCCTTTATATGTGGTTGATCATATATAAAGATATTCTCTACTGTGCCAGCCTGAAACTGGTACAGCAAAATCTCAAGAGAATAGCCTGTCCCACGGTCTACCCTGAACAGCAGAAGCCAGAAGGGATTCAGGTGTGGCAGTGGATCTGCAACTCTCATCATCTCTCAGGGCATGGTTAGCATTGTTCTGTAGGACTGGAGAGATGTAATTTCAGATAGCCACAAATTGACCTTGTGCCAGTCACTATTTCTCAGGCTATGCAACCGCACAGGGTGCTTGTCAAGATAGCATTTGGCAGTATCTTTGGAGGAAAGATAGAGGATACGAATGTGGTACATTAAAAATAAATGATTATGTTATGCCACTATTTCTATTTTGACTAATATAAATTCCAATTTTTTAAACAAATCATAATCCAGGAATGTCTAGCAACCATCACTGGAGGGGGTCTATCAAGAAATCCGCAATCCTTTTTTATTTGTGAGATAGTTTTGGTTGAACTTATTTGCGTACTGTATGGAAGGACAAGTTAGCAGCCAAAATATTTTAATCAGAAAAAAAGATTGCTTAAGCAAATTGAAGAGCTATATGTTCCTACTGTATTTAATTATTTCTTTGGCTATTTACTGTATTCATTTTTATGCCAGTGCCTAAATATATTCAAAGAAAATTGAATACTTCACTTTCAATGTCACAACAAAAATGAATCTGTATCTACCAATATCTACACAAAATTAGTTTTTAAACAGTGATAAAAGTACAAGTAGGCATATTGTATTAAAAGGCATTTTGTCATTTAAATACTTCAGTTTCACAGCTCCTATACAAAAATAATGAACGCTTTGCATGACTGGCAAGGATTGTGGCATTACGGTTCTAAGAAGGACAAAGAATGTGAAGAAACGGTAGCATTGGAACAGATGGAGAGGAGGTGCTTACTGCAGTGGTGCAGCAGAAGCAAATGAGCAAAGTCAAGCTGTACCTGGGATTTTAGTGTTGCCTTTGCAACACACTATTCTTCTTCTTTAGAGTAGACTGTATCTAGATGGTACCTGTCCTGTATTATTATTATTCCACACAGTCTGTTCCTTTTCCAAATACCGTATATAGCTGAGACTCCACTAGCATTTTGTCAAGGACCCATCATCGGTTCCCACATGAAGCATCATCTCTCTCTCTCTACAAGCCAGGTGTGTTCAGCCTAACAATACACATTTGAGTTTGTGCCATTCAGTTTTTTTCAGATACACCTTCCATTCTACCCTTCTTAACCAGATCAGGGGAGCAGTGCAACTCAGCACTAGTTAATTCCCTATATTCCAATGCCCAGGGCTTTTTTCAGCCAGAACTCAGTTCTGGCACCTCTCAGGTGGGAGCCATTACCATTGTAAGACAACAAGGGAGGCATTCATAGTGAGTTCCGGCACTTCTTTTTCTAGAAAAATAGCACTGCCTATGCCCTTTCTGTATGCATATCCCCTCCAATGACAACTGTCTATAATCCCTCCAGAAGACTTTCAACTCCTGCCTGCAATACTGGACCTGCTCCTGGCAAGTTCAAATAAGCCCTCTAGTTCACCCCACCATGCTTCTGAGCTACTGATCTCACTTCCATACAAGCCTGCTTGGCCTGCTGCCCAAGAGAGCCTCCCCACACCCTCTTTCTTTCTTCTTCTACTGGCATTACATATCCCAAACACAACGTATAGAGGCCCTAGAAATAAGCTCTACTTCCAGGTCTAGGAGCTCCACCCCATCTGTTCATGGCAATGGCACTAAGTTTTGTTGTTGCTCCTAGGAGACCAGCCTCTTTCCCTCCCCAAAGATACTCTCCCTTTTCTGAAGCACTTTTTAAAACAAAGCCCCTCATCCCCCCCCCTCCAGCGGGCTGTTGGATGCACAACCAAGGGCATAACCAAAGGGGGCGGGGAGGGCAGCTGCTCCCCCCCCCATTCAAACAAACGAACAAATAAATAATACTTAACTAGCCAACCACATGGCAGATAGCTCAATTCTGCCCCCCCAAAACACATAAAGCCTGCTCTCCTGCAGCCATGTGCACAGCCTGCCTCTACGTACTTCCCTTAATGTACTCTTTCGTCCAAATCCTCACCCGTTCTTTTCTTCCTCCTCCAGAAACTTCCAACTTACTTCCCCAGACACAAAAACCCCTTTTTTTCTGGAAGCAACCCCTTCCCCCTCCCCACCCCCACGACCCCCTACCCTTGATGCCTCCTTCCCACGGGGCCCCGGGCTTAACCCCTCTCGCTGCGCCTCAGGCTCCTCCCTCAGGGAAGGTCGCCAGCCCCCAACGGGGCGTCGGGCACCGTCCCGCCAGCCAAGGGCAGCCGGGAGTTCAGTTGCGTGGGGAAAAGGAGTCTGCGGCTGGGGAAATGAGTTGAAAGTTTCTGCAGGAGGGAGAAAAGAGCGGGCGAGGATTTGGACGAGGCTCCTCTCAGAAGCAGCCCTCTCCTAGTCCTCCTCGGCGCCCTCCGGCCAACTTCCTCGCCCGAGACACGCGCGCGCATATATATATACACATACTGTACATATACTGTATACACAAACTCCCGGAGTGGAAGGAGACAGACGCGCGCGGGGACACATAATAGATACAAACTCTTGCCTGGGCGCGCGCGCGCGCGCGCGCTCACCCCTCTCTACACACACACATAGGGAGAGAGAGCAAAACACACACATACACACACCCCGGACTGGGATACTAAGCTGTGTGTCCACAACTCCCACCCACCCCTTCTCCCTCCACAGCACACACGTGATGCTCTGTCTCCACCTGCGGTTCCTAAGCTACCCACGCCCTTCAGTTTCCCAGCGCCGCGTCGACTCCACCCATCCCCCCGGCTTCCGTCTCCCCTCGGCGACCCTCCCCAGCCCTCGTGGCCAAGTGCGGGCTCGCAGGCAGGCGCGCGCGCGCGCACACACAACCCGCTCACCGGGCGTGCGCCCGCCCCGCCGGCCAACTTTCCCACCTGCACAACCCCTCTTCTCCAGCAGCGACGCCTGTTTCACCTTCAGCATCCCCTTCTAGCAGCCTCCCTTTCTCTTGCCAGCGCCAAGAGGCAGCCGCCGCCGCGGTTTCCTGCAGAGCTCCTCCGCTTCCTTACCTCACTTCAGGACCTGATCCCCTGCCTTTGCCTCGGAAATGGGGGGAGAAGAGGAAGCGTCAGAGAGGGTTGGGGAGCGTCTTGCCCGCGGCGATGTCCCGCCCGTCCCCTTTAAACGCAATGGGCGTTTGCTGCTCTTTTGCAAATCCGCTGCGGAGGCGGCGGCCGGTCCGGGAGAAGCAGCAGATTCCCTTCGCTCCCCTTGGTGTCTCTTCCGCTATCAGCCGCTGTACCTGATGCGGAGCTCGGCAGCTGCCTCCGGGCTGGAGGAGGAAGCAAGCAAGGGGGTGCAACTTCAGGGTTCCCTCAACTTCTCATCACTTGGGCGTCCCCTTGATCTCCCTCCTCCTCCTGCTGCTGCTGATCGCCCCCGGGCTTCAGAGCTGGGCCCTCAGTATCAGCTGCGCACATGGACCGCTCGTGACATTGAGAGCGCACCTCCCAAGCACAGCCGCGCGCTGCACCAGCGAAAGGTCCCTGGAGAGAGACGGGAAGGTCAGGCAGCTACTGCTACTGCCGCCGCCACCGGGTCCAGGTCTCTCCAGGAAGGAGGAGATCCGTTTCCCCTCCCCCTCCTCCCACGCCGACAGCCGCTCTCAGTGGCCCCCCGGGCACCTTCCGATGGCATGCACTGACCCCGGCTCCCAGTGCAGCAGCAGCAGCAGGGACCGCTCCATGGGGCAGCCCCTATTCCCACCTCCCAGCGGGCGGGACCGAGCCTCCCTCCCTCTCCAAGGCGCCTGGCCACTTACAGAGGGGCGCTCTCGGGCAGGAGGAGGTGTCAGCGGAGCTAGGGATCGGGACTCGGGCGAAAAAGGACACCACCACGC
Source organism: Podarcis raffonei (assembly GCF_027172205.1). Classification (NCBI taxonomy): domain Eukaryota; kingdom Metazoa; phylum Chordata; class Lepidosauria; order Squamata; family Lacertidae; genus Podarcis; species Podarcis raffonei. The sequence goes on from NC_070610.1 coordinate 54,435,546, forward strand.
AGCTGCTTCCAGACGCTGCACGGGGCTGGCGTCTTGGTGGGGTGGGCTGTCCCATCGCTGCAGCACCGAAAAGGTGATCCATCAAAGCGGGGTGCAAATAAATGGGAGGGGCGGGTTCGCCTGATTCATTGGTCCCAAAGTATTAGCGAAAGTATCGATTGCATCTCGCCAAGCAGCCCAGCATCTTGGTGCAGCAGCAGCAGCACCACAAGCAAAAGGATGCAGCGTTGTCCTGCATCCTTCTGGCTCCAGCGAGGCTCAAAGTGAGAGGAGACAGCGCTAGGTCCGCTTCCGAGTAAACGCAGAGTGTTCGGTCTACAACACCCCAATGCTGCTCGCGTTTGATCCCTTTGCAGCGTGAAATTGAAGTTGGCTGGAGTGCAAGTTTGAATTTTAAAATGGTTTTCTGTCCACAGGTTAGCACCATCAGTGTATAAGACTCCAAATTTTTTACAATTTTTTTAAAAGTAAAAAAATCTTACAAACGGAAAAATATGGTACATCATTCCAGTAAATCCAAACCCTAGAACTTGCATCACATCACTCAATCTGCAAAATCAGCATCCTTTGCATGCAAAAAGTCCCACTTTCCCTAGCATCTCCAGGTAGCGCTGGGAAAGAGTCTGAAATCCTGGAAAGCTGCTGCCAGTCAGTGCTGACAATATTGAACTAGATGGATGAATGTTCTGAACTGCTATGAAGCAGGCCCTTCTAATATGCTTCAAAGGTGGATTCTTGTCATGGACTGGCTGCGGGGGGTGGGCACCAGTTGGGGAACCCCCAGGGGATGAAGGCTCAGAGGCAGAAAATTGGTGGTGGGATGACAATGTGTGGTCAGAAAAGGAAAAGGGAGCAGACTGGGAGGATGGGGTACTGGAAGCTGAAGAGGCAAGAAGGGTTAGTGAGCTGGAAGAGGCTGTGGCAGGAGAGGAGCCGGACTAGGAGACACAGATGAGGCAGGCTGCTGAAGAACCCAGGGAGTCTCCCCCTCCTGCTGCAACCAGTCCTCCCCCCCACCCTCCCAGAACATGCAGAAAAATAAAGAGGGAAGAGCAATGAGAACAAGAGATGAAGCTTTTGGCTGCTGGGGAAGGAACTGGGGGATGAGCCTTAGAGAGCGGTGGGAAGGCGGAGACCTTCAATCCTTGCAATAACTTCACTGGGGCAAAACCTACTGGGAAGGATTGTGGGTAGCTCGAGTGTGCTGGTCCGGGGGGGGGAGATCTTCTGCTCACTGCTGCAGCCGCGAACAGAGGATCCTCCACATGCGGCCGCGGAGGTGCAATGGCTGCTCACGCCGTCACACTCAGGCTGGGGCGGCAGGGCTAGCACCCCGTGGGGTGCCTTCTTGTCACCCTCCCAACACAGAACTGCCCCCCCCACCTTGCAACGCCACTGGGTAGCTCTACCGGATGCCAGAACTCAGCCCAGGAGAGCAACCATTTTGAGCAGCACTAATTCAGTCGCATTACTGTCTTGCAAAATGGCAGGGGAAGCCAAGGAGGAGGCAAGCGGCAGAATCTCTCCTCCTAAAACCTTCAGAGGACAGTTATCATAGCCTCTTCCGCTTCACCAATGTAAGTTGTCACAAAAGAGAATTTTCTTCACAGCACCCACCTGAGCACTGGCTGCTTAGCAATAACAAGCCTTTGGCTTTACTCATTTCTAAGCTGTTGCAATGTTGTTTAAAGATATTTATTTATTTATTTATTTACTATTTATTTATTTGTTCATATATTTAATTACAGCATTAGCATCTTTTTCTTCAGCCAAAACGAATTCCAGAGCAGCTTAAATATGATCAAACAAACAAGACAGGTCCTACCTGGAGGGTTACTGTTAGGGTGTGGGCAAACATATAAGACGACACAGCAATTCTTCAAACAGCTCTTCTTTATTCTGAGGCCAGAACTGAGCTGAAGGGCTCAGTCAGCCTGCTTATATAGAGCTCCAGTACCTTGTTACTGTAACAACTTTCTAAAACTATCCAATCACTGAACGTCACTTTCAATCCTTCATTTGCATAACTATCTACAGTATCCCCCTGCTGGCCCAGGGTGAGAGCTTCAGTACATAACACTTACCATCTTAATCCCACAACACAAAAGGGAAAGGGGACATGGAGGAAAGAGGAAAATCAAAATTATTCACAATTACCTTCTGCCCCACTCTTTCCAGGCACAGGTGCATGCTTAAAAGCTCTGTGTCTGAGCATGGTCTTTTGTGTGTGAGGATGTTCCCCCAGAGCTTTCCCCGCAAAAATAACAAAGAGGATAATGGAGTCAGCCCACACTTTTAGTTTAAAAAAATTAAAACTATCCTAAATTACATGAAGCAGAAATTCTAAGAACGTAAATCAAGTTTTGTTTTGTTTTTTAAAAAAGGAAAGTACAATAAAATATATGGTAATGGTGATTCTTCAGTTTAATATATTAATCTTAATATATGGTCTTTAACGTTGTCAGCACAAATGTCAATTGAGATCTTAAGCGCATCGCTGTTTGCTCCAATTGAGCTTTAAAGAGCAAGTTATCATGAGAAAAGGTCCAGAGGAAAAAATAAAAAGGGTGCTCAGACACAGAGCTTTAAAGCACAGATCAATCATACCTGGAAAGGGCGGAAGAAAGGTAATTATGACTCACCAACAATTAACCAGCTAGCATATTCAGGAGTAGGAGGTTCCTGGTGAAGCTGGGCCTCCAGCAAAGCTGATGAAATGAGCTCTGTATTGAGGCAGTCTGGTGCAATGGCTGCCCTGAGCTGATCCCTGATGGGAAATGAGGCCTGACAGAGCTGGCCGGTCATAGCAGAGTCAATGGAGGGAGCTCTGCTTTTCAGCACCCCCACTATTTCAGATAGGTTGCAGCTATGAGTTTTGGCTACACTGACCCCAAAGTCGGAAGAGCTCCTGAACAGAGATGACATTCGACTCCTTACATAGTTTTCCTGGGCTTATATCCTGTGTCTCACCCCCACTTTCAGACCCTCAGAGCCGGAAAGCAACTGACATTGAAGCAGTTGAGGGCCCCTGTTCAGCAGCACCTCTTTCTTCCATGAATTCAGGCCTAGAAGTGTGGTGAAGGGGCTACTCAGCCACTATGGCTTGACCTTTGCACTGACTGGTAGCGCCTTCTCCCTGATCTTTGGACACCATCATTCAAATCCAGCAACATCTGGAGGGCACCATGTTGACTGCCCTTGCCCCATGGCATTCCGCACTATTTTGAAAGAGCCATTAAGTGGCTGCCTGGCAGTCATTGTAGCTCACGGATGCCAAGCAAGCTATGGAGAAGCTATGAAGGTATGAACCAAAAGGGTTGCCTGGGTCCTCTCCTCCTGGCATTTTATTATGTGGACTGCCTTTTCCGTTCAATGTCTCTGAGGCAGAAGAAGCATGTGTTTGCTCTCACTCTTTTCTTGAAGCAATTAGTCTCCTTCCCCACGGAAACGGCCTAATCAATGTACTGAGGCCTAGCAAGTTTTGTTAAGAACCTGCAAACTGCCCATTTGAGTGTAAGGTTAATATTTGAGGGAGGCCCTTCTGCCTCCTAGTAGCGTGTGGACTGATTGGCTGCCCTGAGGTGACAGCACTCATTGTGGCCGGTTGGAATGAAGGGCTGTAGGCCTAAATAGCTTTGCATGTGGAATAAATAACTGGTCCTCCTTAAGAACCTATTGTCTCTTTGTTGGTGAAAGCTGGAAGTGCACTTCAGTACTGATTGGAGAGCAAGTCCAGCCACACCTCCCTGTTCTGAGAAGGCAGAGCTACCTTTACCCCCTTCCTATCACGAGGTTCAGAGTTGGAGTGTGACAAAAGATTAATGGCTGCACTGAGGCTCAACTTTTCAAGTAACAACAAAATGGAGAAGAAGAGCGGTGGTGTGTTTTTCCTTCTGAGCAAATGCCTTCCTCCTTGCCCTGCCCCACTCCCAGATGAGGTGCAGGGCTGGAGTGTGGCAGGAGCCGAATGGCATCACAAAGGCCTAGTTTTCAGGTGAGAACAAAATGGAGGGGAGCGACTACTTCCAGGTATCGTTGTTGAAGCCTTAATTACTTGGGATCCATTTGCCCGCTTACCCAGGACGTAGAGGAGACAAGAAAGCACCAGGGATTCAGTTCCTTCGGAGAAAAAGGTTTATTGTGATCTGCGCAGAGGCAACCAGCGGAATTGCTTCCAAAGGCTGGCGGCCCCTAATACACGTAAGCAAGCAATATTTATACCCCTGCAGCACCTCCCGACCACCCCACCACCAGTAACTCATCATATCATATTCCCTGATTTGCCTTATTGCTTCATTGGGCGTTGCTAAAGCATTTCGCCAGTGCACTCCTTTTGTTTATCAGTCAAGCCTGCATATCTTGTTTGCTCCAGCTGCATTCCTCGTCCCCCCCTCTGGGCGTTGCCTTCCAACTGTCAATACACTCCCTGCCTATTTCCTTCATTCCCTCCTCTTCTTATGAACAACCTAGTCCATAAGTTCGTTCGCAGGGATGGGCCTATACTCTTGCATGAGGGCAATCACAAGGGGCCCCATCATTCGGGACATCATTTTTTGCATTATATTTTGCAAGCATTGCACCAAGCAGGGCATACAAAAGCAGAGCGAAAGCAAAATTAGCAAAGGTCCCATAAGCATAGCAAAGAGCCCCCGGAGCCACCCTGTTGGGAGGAAATTGTCTAGCCAAGACATATCCCATCCTTCCCAAGTTTGTATAGGAACATGGGCTACTTTTTCAATGCTAGCCGCCAAATTACAGATGGCTTCGCCATGATCTGAAATGTTAAAACAACATGCTCCACCAGTCAGGTTAAGGGCCGCACAAAATCCTCCTTGCTTGGCCAAAATAAAGTCCATTCCCAACCGTAATTGGAAAACGGCGGTGCGGGTTTCATCTAACTGGGTGGCCACGAGGCGGAGGGCAGTGGCCGTGGCATTGGCTACAATTTCCACCACTGCCTGGAGCCAGATGATGCGATTGAGATTGTAAATAGGTTCTCGGGCTCCTGTCACCCACTCATCGGGATTCCAGAAGGCAGGGTCATAGTGGGCAATTATGCGTTTAGGTGGCCATTCGTCCTTTCCCCAGGTTTGTTTACTACCCCCTGCGATGTTGGAGATATCAACAGAGCGGCGGTTACGATGGAATGGCGAAGAGGGTATCCACATTGGAGGTACAAGAAATGCTGGAAAGCAGACACCAGATCCGTTCCGTGGATAGAGGTGATAAGCTTTTGTCCCACAAATCCAATAAATGTTGCTGCCGTGCTGAGAAGAGGTTCTCCTGGCTTGAGAAGTTGCCTCCATGAGTCCAAGGTTGGTACAAGCCCCGCCACATTCAGAGGTGTCCAAAGGACCACATGTACAATTACATGATGACCGGCCTAAAAACCTCGTACGGTTGAGAACGGCATCTCAGGTTTGATTAATACAGAACCACCCAGAGATCCTATAAACTCGTAAAGGAGTTGAATGGTTCCAATAAGGAGTTGGGCTGGACGGACTATACGTATATTGGATCTGAGAACGATTGAGGGGTACGGGGAGCATGGGCATTCCGCCTCCTCCATCTAAGGGTCCGAGGGTACAAACAAAACAAGCAGTTTTATTTGCTTCATGGGCTACTATTTCTGCCAATTGAAGCCACTTGTTATAGAGACTCTGAGCCCCCTGTCTTCTCATTTCCTGTGTGAGGAGAATGCTATTACGATTTAAGGCCTGGAAGCATTCGGCCTTGGGAGTGGATTCTCCCACCATAAATAGGAGAAGGATCATCAAGGGGATGGAGAGGGATCACTTCCTTCCACAAATCCTATGGCGCTCGTGCCAACAGAAATTAAAGACCATCCAGATGATCAGGGCGGTACATATTACTCCTACCCACCATGCCCAATGGTTCCATGGTTCCTCCCACCAATAATCAGACATTATGAGGGCAGTTCCAGGACTGAGAGTTGGGGCCTAGAGTATAGCAGTATCGACCTTCAATATTGGTGGGGTGCATGTGGCTATGGTGGGTGGGTGATAGTCTCAGCCCTCCGGGGATGGGTTGAGAGGAAAAATACACTGCCACACACCCACAAGAATAAACAGCTGCCTGCACGGGGCAAGAGCACGGGGACAAAATTCCTACAGGGGTGTTGGCACACCAAATAATACTAATCTGGGACCCTGCCCTTGTCTGGGCCACGAGATTTTCAGGGGGTTTAGTTTTAATATCTGGAACGTTGGGGGCGCTGCCAGCGGGCGTCCCTCCCATCCACTTCTTCAGCCGTGCGTAGAAGCGTCAGCGTCCGGAGTGACGCTAGCAGGGCGGTCATCCGCTGGGCACCTGGATATGGTCAGCCGGAGGGGGTCCTCGGGATGCGGGGACACAGTCCAATCAGAGACTGCTTTCTTCACTCGAGTGTGGTGGACCCAAGGGGTAACGCCAGCGACCTTCACAGCAGTGGGTGTAGAGAGGAGAACAGTGTAGGGTCCCTTCCAGCACGGTTGCAGTGGGGTTTGGGCCCAGTCCTTCACCCACACTTCGTCACCTGGCTTGAACTGGTGCAAAGGCTCGACTAAAATGCAAGGAGTCTGAGCTTGGGCCCACCTGTTGAGAGAGAGAAAAACTCGGGAGAGTGACTGCACATAATTATTCAACTCCACATCTTGAACAGGGATAGGTGAAAGCATGCGCACATAAGGAACCGGTCTCCCAAACATCACTTCAAATGGTGACAAGTGAGTACGTTTCGATGGGAGACTACGGACTCTAAGCAAAGCCAAGGGCAACATGGACACCCAATTAGACCCTGTTTCTTGGGTCAATTTGGACAGTTGATTTTTCAAAGTCCTATTCATTCTTTCCACCTTCCCAGAACTTTGGGGTCTATATGCAGTATGTAATTTCCAGTTTATTTGCATTATTTTTGCTAATTCCTGTAAAACTGAATGCACGAACGCTGGGCCATTATCTGATCCTATAGAGCGGGGCAAACCATAGCGGGGAATGATTTCCCGCAGCAGACATCTAGTGACTTCAGATGACCGCTCAGTCTTAGTGGGCCATGCTTCAACCCATTCCGTGTACGTACATACCGCCACAAGCAAATAATGATACAATCCACACCGAGGTAATTCAGTAAAGTCCACAACGAGGTCCTCCATGGGTGCCGTCCCACTGTGCTGAACTCCTGGTGGAGCCAAGTGTCCAGTTCTAGGGTTGTTCCTTTGGCACAACGTGCATTTCCTGGAAGCTTGGGCAGCCAGTTGGTGGAGGTTGGCCACATAAAAACACTTTTCCAGCTGCTTGGTCGTGGCATCAGGTCCCACATGGGTGGACTCATGGTACCGCTGAATTACTTGCCGGGACAATGATCCTGGGATCCATATCCGGTCATCAGGGGTGAGATACCATCCTTCTTTAGAGAGCCTTAGCTCCTCAGCGTCTGCGGTGGCCACCTCATGGGCAGAGTACCTTGGTTTCAAGGTGCTATCCAGAATTTCTTCTGGTACCAGGGCCCCAATGAAAGGTGTTGGGGATGACCCCCGGGATGCTTCCTTTGCTACCCGGTCAGCCAGGCGGTTTCCCCTGGCTTCTTCACTAGGTCCAGTTTTGTGTCCATAACAGTGTATCACTGCCACTGTTTCAGGTTCCCAGACAGCGTCCAGAAGGTCCAAGAGCGCCTGAGGGTGCACCACTTGACCCCCTCTGGAGGTGAGCAGACCTCGTTCCTTCCACAGTGCCCCGTGGGCATGCAGGGTGAGGAAAGCGTACTTTGAGTCAGTATAGATATTGATCTTTTGCCCTTTTGCTAGGCACAGGGCCCTGGTAAGTGCCATTATTTCTGCCAGTTGGGCTGAGGTTCCCGGTGGGAGTGAGCTGGCCTCGACCACGTTGTTTTCCAGGGCTACCACTGCATATCCTGCCTTTCACTGTCCAGCCTCAATAAAGCTGCTTCCATCCACAAACCATGAAGGCCAATGTGGGTTTGCCTCATCTTTAAGGTCAGGCCTGCTGGAATACACTTCATCCATGACCTCTACACAATCATGGGTCGGTCCCTCACCTTCTCCTACCGGTAATAAGGTAGCTGGGTTAAGGGCTGTGGTAACCTGAAACTTCAGGCGTGGATGTAATAACAGCATCTGGCACTTCCTCATTTTTGCTTGTGATAGGAAATAGGTGCCTTTCATGTCAAGTAAGGCTGGGACTGCGTGTGGAGTCACACAGGTGGTGTCCTGTCCGAACGTGAATTTATCTGCCTTTGTGAGTAGGGTGGCCACTGCCACAACCGCTCTCATACAGGGGGGCAACCCTTGTTCTGTTGAGGTTAGCCTCTCTGACAAGTATGCAACGGGTTGCTGCCAATTTCCCAGTTTCTGGCATAAGACTCCCTTGGCTACCCCCTGGTCTTCATCTATGAATAGGGTAAAAGGCTTCTCGGGGTTTGGAATGCCAAGCGCTGGGGCTTGTTGTAATGCCACTTTGAGATCCTGAAAAGCCTGCCCCATATAAAAGGATCCTTCTCTGTTCCCCTAGTTGACTCATGCAGGGGCCGAGCAATGCTGCTGTAGTTAGGTATCCATATCCTACAGAACCCTGCGGATCCCAGAAAGCCATGGAGCTCCCTGCGGTTCTTTGGCTCTGGTATCTGGATAATAGCCTGTTTTCTTTCCTCCCTTAGAGTTCGCTGTTGGTAAGAGATGTCAAAACCAAGGTATTTTACAGTTGGTTGACATATCTGCGCCTTCTTCTTGGATACCCAGTATCCAGCCTCGGCCAGGTGGTTTAACAAGTCCTTGGTGGCTTCCATGCATGTTGTTTTGTCCAAACATGCTAATAAGAGGTCATCTACATACTGCAGCAGAACCCTAGTTGGGGAGGTGGGGAAGCTAGCCAAATCTGAGGCCAATGCCACCCCAAAAAGGGTAGGGGAATTCTTGAACCCCTGTGGGAGCCTAGTCCAGGTGTATTGAATCTTGATGCCAGTCCCTGGGTCAGTCCATTGAAATGCGAATAAAGGCTGACTTTCTTCTGCTAATCTGCAGCAGAAAAATGCATTTTTTAAATCCAGCACTGTGAAGCACCGAGCTGTTGGTGGAATAAGGCTCAATAATGTGTATGGGTTTGGCACATTTGGGTGGAGCATTTCCACAGCCTGGTTCACCAGCCTCAAGTCCTGGACTGGTCTGTATCCTCCTCCCTCCTTCTTTACAGGGAGTAAGGGGGTGTTCCACTGTGACTGGCATGGTTTCAGAATGCCATACTGAAGAAGCCGACCCAGATGGGTCCATACTCCCTCTGCTGCCGCCCTCGGGATAGGATATTGGTTCACAGCTACTGGGTTGGCGAATGGCTTTGGCTTTACAATTATTGGAGATATATTTTTGGCCATGCCGGGGGGTTGTCCTCTGCCCACACTTCAGGGTTTACCTCATTGAGGAGTTCATCAGGGACAATTCCCTCCTCTTCTTTTACCATCATGAGGCGCCAATGTTCCCTCAATGGTACCTCTAGGGCCCACTCTCCGACGGGCCCAGTGGACATGGCAACTTCCCCAGATGGGTTGAAGAAAATTTGAGCTTGTAGTTTTGCCAATAAATCTCGGCCCAACAATGGGATGGGGCATTCCGGAATGTACAAGAATTTATGTTGTACTACCTGGCCTCCTAATTTACAAGTTACAGGCTGTAGAAAGGGGGCTTTTTGTGATTTCCCAGTTGCCCCAATTATGCGGATTGTTTTGGTAGTAGGCTTAGTCACAGGGATTGGGACGACAGAATAAGCCGCACCTGCATAATTCCCTGCTTGTATCTTGACCATGGGCTCACGGGAACCTATATCAGCTGGGCCTGGTCTGTCCTAATAAGTCTCTTCATCTTCCCTCAGGCTCATGGCTCCCGGCTGCCGCTGCGGTGGTGGCATCGATGGAGGCCCTAGGCCTCTTCCTCTACCCCTCCCTTGATTCCCAGAAGCCCAGGGTCTTGGACCCGGGCCTGGTGTAGCCTGGGCGGGTTCGGACATCCTAGCTCCTCGTCCCCTGGCTTCTTGTTGTGCTTGCGGGCACTCCCGTTTCCAGTGCCCTTCCTGCCGGCAGATCGCGCATTGGTTCCGTCCCAAGCGACTTCGCCCTCCTCCCCGGGCGGCTTCTCCTCCCAAAGGGCCGCTAGCCCGTAGCGCCATTAACTTCTTAACTTGGTATTTCTCTTTCTTTTTCTGAGCTTCCTCCTCTCTCTGGTTATAAGTAGTCTGCGCTATTTCTAGCATCCACTGCAAGGAATGTCCCATGAACCCTTCATTCTTCTGGATTTTTCGGCGAATATCGGGAGCTGCCTGGGCTACGAAGGCGGCCTTCACAATGGGGGCATTTGCTCCGTCATCTGGGTCCAGGGGAGTATACTGTCTATAGGCCTCTTTCAGTCTTTCTAAAAATGCTCCGGGTGGCTCTTCAGGCTTCTGAACCACTTCCCTAACTTTCATCAAATTAGTAGGCTTCCGGGAGGCCCGCCTCATCCCAATCAATACATGTTGGCGGTACGTATTTAAAGAATTTTGGCCTCCCACTTCTTGGTAATCCCAGTTAGGGGTTTCTCGGGGGTAGGCGTTATTTATGGCCACCTCACCCAGGTTTTGAGCCCGCAAATGTGCTCTTGCCTCAGTGTGGACTCTCCTAGTTTCTTCTGTAGTTAGTAGTGAGTCCAGGAGGTATTGTACATCATCATAAGTGGGATTATAGGTTTTAAAAATCCCTTCAAACAATTTTATAATTTTCGCTGGGTTCTCCTCAAAAGAGGGGTTCTGATTGCGCCAATTACATACATCTGCACTTGAGAAAGGCACATGTTGGACGGTATATGTTTGCGGCGCTGGCGCCCCTTCCACCCCCGGGGGTCCCGGTGGGTCATAAACCCGGCGCAGGGGGGCTATCTTCTCTGCTCTCTCCTTTTGTTCCTTAGCTGCCTTATGCAGGGCGGCTCTATCCCAAGCCTGTTCCCAATGTCTCTGTTTCTTCTTCCATTGGTCCCTTTTACACTCCGCGGCACTCACTAAGTGCCCACTCACGTCTATTTCTTTCTTAAAGTCCTCTACAAAATCTCTAACTCTTTTCCTTTGTTCTTCAGTCCACCTCTTTCCATCCTTTGTCAACTTTCTAATAGTCTGTCTAAACTCCTCATCCTCTTCCTTTTCCTCATCTGATTCATCATCTTTGGCCGCCCCTGGCGCTGGCAGTGCCGTTGGTGGGGCATATGGGAGAGGAGGTCTCAATACACCTCCTTCTTCTTCTTCCGGGCCCTGTAAGGCCGGGGGTTTTGGCTGCGTTCTGACCACATCAGGTGTGGGGCAGGCGGGTTGGATGTGAGGAAACTGTCCTTGTGGGCCAAACTGGGACCCCCGGCAACCCTAAGTAGGACCGTGGGCTGGAGGTTCCCCACCCTTGCTGTAGGGAATGGGCCTGGCACTAGTTTAAAAAGTTGTGATTACTACTAAAAAGATGGCCTAGTCAAGCTGAGGCCTCAGGAATTAAAGTGGCACTATCTCCCAGGTTTATAAGTCTTGGCCAAAGGAAGCTACAGGTCCATCCACACTATATTCGAGCACCCAAATTCTAGAGGGTAGTTTGTGCATCTCTTCTTCACATGTCTCTTCTGACAGGACACCACAGGGCTCATATATCTTGTCCCAATGTATTTATCTGTAATTGATAAATGTTAATCTGCTAATGGTATTTTGTTTGTAAGTTATTTCTGTAATGAAGTCAAATTCTGTAACTTCATGTTTCTTTCTCTCTAGGAATGGCAAAAAATGTATTTTCTTGTTGGTCCTGCCTTCTACCTGGTGGAGTTAACTTTTTTCTGTTTGCTGCATTCCCTACTGATCAGAAGAACACTTCACAGTGAGTCCAACTTTCCATTCTTACTCTGTTTTGTGTGTAAGTGCAAAAGTTATAAACATGCCCCACCAAGTGTGAAGAATGTGCGTGTGTTGAATTAGTTGTCTGTCTCTCTTTAAAAATTGGACGTAGAAACCTGATCTGTTCATGGCTGCTGTGTCCTTCACACTTGATGGGTTGTGCATGAGTATTTTGTACTTGAGTAAAAGAGGTAAAGTGAAAATCCACGCTTAGACTTCTAGCTGTATGGTGATGTTCATGATCCGAAACGATAAAGCAACAAAGGTTTTTTTAAAAAATAAATAAATCCATAATTTGTCAAAAGAACATCTGTTGCATATCTATGATGAGCCACTCAATCAGCAAACACAGAGAAATATATTCTGTGATAACTAATAGTTCTGCATTTCCCAAAAATATTAATAATCAAGATGTAAATGATGCTTATTTCAGTCCTAACAAAAATCAAACTTCTTTAAAAACATCCTAATTTTGAAAACTCAAATATCTGATCCTCCACTATTTTGTATGAAAATCTACCCTGTTGGTGACAATCACATAATGATGTATGTGGAGAAGATTATTTATTAAATAATAATTTCTATTAGAGCTTTATTTGTGTATCAAAGTATGCATCATTTTCAGGGAATGTCAATCCAATCTAATTTCACGGAGATTCTGTTTAGCATGGAGATTCTTGGGCATCAATTTATATTTTTAGACAATGAGCATCACAAGTGAATTGTGCATTTTGTAAGGTTTATGGCGCCCAGATCCCCAGCTTGTGCCAATAAGAAGACGGTTACAAGCTTATTCTCTGATATTATTCTCAACAAAATAAGCAGCACTTCATTTACTGTTGCTACTGTTTTTTCCTGATTTCCTTGTTTAAAAAAATGATTATATCATTCAGAATGATTATATATTTGCTGTGAATAGAGAACTCTTAATTATCTGAGCCTTAAGGCTTGTTTCACATGTGCAATTAGTACCTATGTAATAATTTCCATAACAAGGAAATGCTTGGGTAAAAAGCAAAGCTAAGCAACAATTATGTTTTTAATGGCTTATTCATATTATTTACAACTTTCAGGTTTGACTGGTAAATATTGTGTGGTTTAGGACACCAGAATTTCAAGATCTGCTTTTCCTTACATGAACCCAGTGGCGTAGCGTGGGTTGTCAGCACCCGGGGCAAGGCAAGTAATTTGCGCCCCCTAACCCGTGGATTTGCGCCCGCTAACCCTAACCCCCAGATGTTGCGCCCGGTGCGGCCAGCCCCCCCTGCACCCCCCACGCTACGCCACTGCATGAACCTGAAGTTCATCAGAAGCCTTTCTCCATATGCCTCATCCAAGGGATAAGCAGAGCAGAGCAACACAAGAACAGGCTTTTTCAGTGGTGTCTTTCTGCCTCCACATTTGACAAATGCTCTCTATGAGGAAACATGCCTGGCATACCACTGTCAGTTTTTAAGCACCAGGCTGAGCAGGGCTGGCAGATTGAAGCAGTCACCTCAGGTGGCAGAATCCTTTGGAGCAATGCCCCTGCGAGTGCCTTGGCTGCTACTGCCAGGGTTGCACAATGGTGGCTTCCAGTAAGATCTCACTGGAAGCATATATGTGTCACAAGCAAGTGCAGCTGCAGCAGGGAAGAGCATCTATATTTAGGATTAAAACATTTACAGAAGATTATACAATTAAGATTAAGATTATATAACTGTTGCCACATCTTTGTATTGTGTAAAAGAGACTCCACCTGCAATAGGATGTCTACTGCTAGTATTCAAGTGATTAAACAGGAGCATAGGCAGCTGCCTTTATTGAGTCAGAGCATTAGTCCATCCAGCTCAATGTCTCCACCAGGTATGGGGAACCTTTGACCCTCTGGATGTTACTGAACTACAGTTCCCATCAACCCTAGCAAGCATGTCTAATGGTCAAGGATGATGGGAGTTGTAGTTCAGCAACATCTGAAAGGACAAATACTCTAACTAGTCTACGCTGACTGGGAGCAGGGAACATTCCCAGTCTTAGCAGGAGAAGCTGGGGATGGAACCTGATGCTGTACCATGGAACTTCAGCCTCTTCCTTACAAATGATTATCATGTTGAATTCTAGACTATGTACTGGAATATTAGACTCAAAGCATATATACACAACTTTCTTGCACACATGCACTGGTTTGGCTGTAAAATAAGAGTTGGGGTTATGCTAAATAGACTGCATGCTCCATTTAACCTCAAAAAATGACTTTTCCCCCCTTTTATAACCAAACCAACACATGTATGTTTCATTAACACAACAGGTCAGCTTTGACTTTTATTTAGGGCTTGTCCACACTTCCACTTATCCCAAGGAAAAGCAGCAGGACAAGCGGAAGTGTGGACAAACCCCTATATAATCAATAAAGGTAAAGGTACCCCTGACCATTAGGTCCAGTCGTGAACGACTCTGCAATCCTAAACATGTCTGCTCATATGAATGAATTTACTTTATTATGGTCACAGACCAGCATAAACAAAACATCTAAATAAATAGCATCACAATATCTCTAAGCAGATAATTATTAAATTAATTGGGAACAAGAACCAAACGTAGATTAAAACATATACATAGAATACCTGATTAAGCATAGGTAATGGATGAATAAACCCGATAAGGAAAATTTAAAGGAGATCAGTTAAAAAAGAACAGCTGTATGGGGTGGGTCTTCCGAAGTGCGGATCTAGCAATATGGGCCTTCTATTTAGGACTGATTTGTAGCATAAACCATCCTTCGACGAAAATCAGGCAACTAAATATGTGACTTCTGGGCTTTTGTCCTGTAATAATAGGGAGATGTAGTGTTGTTCTGTACACCCAGGGAACTTCTATAGGATGGGGTGGATAAACCTAGCTCGAATGTCTGTGTAATACTCGCAATAAAGAAGGGCATGCTCTGTTGTTTCCTGCTGCCCAGTGTCTGCTCATAAGTAAGTCTCAGTCAATAGGAGTCATCCCTAGACCAGATAAATGTGGGGGGGATTTCAGCCCACATAGTCAGTAGTTTTAACAAAATTGAAGAAAATTTTCCTGGATAAAATATGTATGAAGAAGAGCAAAATTCAAAATCATGAATTTCATTAGCTATTTTTCTCCCCCTATTTCTGTTGTTATGCCAATTAATTTCACTGGATTTACTGTGGTTTCTTAAAGGGCAACATACAGCTACGTTCTGTTAAAGGGCAGTGCACGATTGCCACAAATCTATCAAGATATCATCATAAACAGTCAGATAGTATAGTTCCTGGTGAAAACATTGAACGGTGATGGCAACATCAAATTGATCTAATCCTGGGTGTTTTTATAATCTGAAGGGATTACTTTAAAAATAATAATAAATGCTATGGTGGAAGCCAGACCCTTTCCAGTTGTGTTTGAGTACAGAGTAGAAACCCATGCTCAGATATACTCTCTTTTGTATTAGTATTGTTATATCTACTCAAGTGCTGAGTCCAGGCACTGAAGAAACGTGCTCCAGTTTCCTAAGTACACTAACGGTCAGGGGTACCTTTACCTTTACTGTATTGTTATAGGACACAAAGCCACTCCCGACATCCGGAGGGGAGGGGTTGCGGGCGCACGCCCCATACACACCTTCAGGGGCTGGCTGCAGCCCCACAGGACTTGGGGAATCCCGGGATTCATTAGGATTCATCATTCACCGCGCCAGCCAACCGGCTGGCGGCGGGGGCAGGACTTGTAGGGGGCATTTAAATTCGGGGCAGCCCACGCTCGCCCCTTTCTTTTCTTTCAGCAGCTGCTGGCAGTTCCTGCAATTCTGATCAGTTTAAATTGCTTTGTTGTCACAAGGTACCTTTGCTTTCTTGATCATAGCGTTAATCCTTCATTCATTGTGCTGCTGGAGCCATTTGATTCCTTGGCGTTGCTTGAAGCATTAATAATTCTTTACGGGGCCGGGACAAATTAAATCATCTTGCTGCCTGATACCAATAATTCATTCAGGGGTTATTGCTGAAGGAGCTGTCTTCGCCTTTAAATAATTCATAGGTTTAATTAAAAAGTTGTGCGAGATGCGTTTAGGTGGCCACCCGGCAACGACCTGCTACAAGAATAAGCAGCAGCCCTTTCGGGGCGGCAGGGGTCACCTCCACCAGGGAAACCGGGGTGCCCCCTCAGGCGCGTCAGGACCCTCCCGCAGCGCAGTGGGGAATTGCTACTAATTTGTCCCTCGACCTAGCTCACTCTCCTATTAAACTCCATCCCTTAAAAACACTCTTAAATCTATATCCCAATAGGGAAGCCGCCCTTCTTCTGTGGGAAGGGTTTTCCCAAGGGTTCAGAATTCCAGTCGCCTTCACCCCCAATTCCAGTAGCCCCCCCAATCAAAAGTCAGTTTTGGAGAGACCAGACATTGCCATGAAAAAGATTCAGAAGGAAATTTTGGCCGGCAGGGTGGCTGGTCCATTTGCAGAACCTCCCATTGATCAGCTGCATATTTCACTGCTTGGCATCGTCCCCAAAAAGGCCCCGGGGGAATTCCGTATGATTCATAACCTTTCTTACCCCAAGGGCGCTTCTGTTAACGATGCTATCCCCCAGGAGCTGTGCACGGTGAAGTATGCATCCTTTGATCAAGCAGTGAAGTTGGTCCGGGGTTTCGGTAGGGGCGCCTTCCTGGCAAAATGTGACATCGAATCCGCTTTTCGCCTTCTCCCAGTCCACCCTGAGGACTATCGCTGGTTAGGCTTTAAATTCCAGGGTGCTTATTTCATCGATAAAGCGATGCCCATGGGGTGTTCAATTGCCTGTGCTGCCTTCAAGACTTTCAGCACCTTCCTGGACTGGGCGCTGAAGTTCAAAACTGGTTCTGAAGGGGTGGGGCATTACTTGGATGACGTTA
The DNA here is from genome assembly GCF_027172205.1 of Podarcis raffonei. NCBI lineage: Eukaryota > Metazoa > Chordata > Lepidosauria > Squamata > Lacertidae > Podarcis > Podarcis raffonei. The sequence continues at coordinate 54,452,329 of NC_070610.1, forward strand.
TTCTGGTCGCAAGTAAGGCCTTCAAGTCTATGGCTGAGAAGCTGGGCTTCCCTTTAGCAAATGAAAAGACCGAGGGCCCAGTCACTATGATGACTTACCTGGGCATTGAGCTTGACACAATTGCCCAAACATCTCGTCTACCTGCTGAGAAGTTGGTTGCCCTAAAGGAGCTTGTTTCACAGCTATTGCCATTAAGGAAGGTTACCCTCAAGCAAATTCAATCACTCTTGGGTCACCTTAACTTCGCGTGCCGAGTGGTTTCCCCCGGTCGTCCCTTTTGTTGACGACTGGCAAAATTGTCAGCAGGTTTAAGGTCGCCACATCATAGGGTGCGTCTCTCGAAGGCAGTAAAATCGGATCTTGGGGTGTGGCTGCAATTCTTAGACGACTATAATGGAATATCACTTTGGCAGGATAGCATGGCCCTGCAATCCGATTTCCAGGTGCATTCAGACGCAGCAGGTTCTCTGGGTTTCGGCGTCTACTTTAGAGGGCAGTGGTGCGCACAGCGATGGCCCTCTTCATGGCAGGGAAAACCCATACTTCGCGATTTAACATTCTTAGAATTCTTCCCTATAGTAGTTGCAGTTCATCTATGGGCCAAGCAATTTAAAGACCACAGGGTCTGCTTTTGGACAGACAACCAAGCAGTGGTGTCTGTTTTAAATAAGCAATCTTCTCGTTCGCCTAGAGTAGCGTCGCTTTTACGGTATTTTGTCCTTTCTTGCCTTCGGCTAAACTTATATGCCTCAGCCAAATTTGTACTGGGTATTGATAACAACATTGCGGATGCTCTGTCTCGTTTCCAGATGGATCGCTTTCGCTCATTGGCACCAGATGCGCAGCAGCTGCCTCAGCCTTTCCGGAGCACCTCTGGAGTATTGGCAACAAGAAGTGATAAAGGAAGTATTGTCAGCAGTTGCTCCCTCAACCCTAAGATCCTATAATAAGGCGTGGTCAGATTTCACATCATTTCGCCAGAAGAAAGGGCTATTTAAGCCAGGCAGGCCCTCGGCCAAGTCGGAGGTTTTAGAATATCTAGTGCACCTCCACGACTTAGGGCGGGCTCCCAAAACCCTCAATATTCATTCCGCAGCAATATCGTTCTTCTCCAAAGCTCTGTTCTCAGTCGACCCCTGCGCACACTTTGTGGTACGGAAGCTTCTGGAGGGCTGGTGTAGGTCACAACCTCCTAGCTCCGATAGCAGAAGACCCATAACTTATGACATACTCATGCAAATGCGTAAGAAGCTCAGGGTCATCTTCTGGTCTAGGTATGAGGCCAGGTTATTTTCCACAGCTTTTTCATTTGCCTTCTTTGGCGCCTTGCGCATAGGTGAGGTGGTCTGTGAGGACCAACCAGATAAAAATAACAGGGGGCTCCTCTTGGAGGACGTGACCTTGTCTAGCTCTGAGGTAATCTTGAAAATTTGCAGCTCAAAGACTGATCAGCTTGGTAGAGGGGCCCTAATCTGCCTGCAGGCTACTCAGAAGGCCGGCCCTTGCCCAGTAAAGGACGCAAGAAAGTTCCTGTGTTTAAGACGTAAAGCCTGTGGCCTTTTCTTCATACACGCAGATGGCTCTCGCCTGTCAAAGCACCAGTTCACGAGGGTTATGCACAAGGCAATCGCTGCCATTGGGCTCCCATCTGAGGAGTACGCTGCACATTCCTTCCGCATCGGGGCTGCAACCACCGCTGTGCACATGGGTTTACCGGTGGAGAGGATAATGGACATGGGGCGGTGGAAGTCGAACGCTTACAGGGGATACATCCGGAAGACATGCTAACGTTCCTTCCCCCATCGGCCCTCCCTGACCCGGTTATCTTGCTCTTTTTATTTTCAGGTGTCGGGACGGTGCGTCTGTGGATCATTGGCCACAGCATTGTCCACTGGGCAAGAGTGCGTGTGGTTACCAGGGGCTGGTGCGACCTGCAGCTTCCAAACAATCTTGAAGTTTCCTGGATCGCGCGTCGTGGAATGCATTGGGAAGAATTCTTCCCAGCAGTTACTAAAAGAATTGCTGTTGAAGGCCCACCAGAGGCGGTGGTCATCCAACTGGGCGAGAACGACCTAGCTTACAGAAAGGGGGTGGACTTAATGTGGCATAGTCTCAATGACCTGGGGGAGTTGCGGGCCTCCTATCTGAATCTAACAATTACCGTATTTTTCGCACCATAGGACGCTCCGTCCCATAGGACGCACCTAGTTTTTTGGGGGGGAAATAAAGGAAAAAAATTTCCCCTTTATTTCCCCCCCAAAAGCAGGTCAGGGAAACCGAACCAGGTCGAGGAACAGCGGGATGGTGGCGCTGCGCCTCCCTGCTGTCCCCCGAGCTTGTGGGGCTGGCTGATGTCTGCCTGGCGTGCGGGGCGCTCTGCTTCAGCGGTCCCCACCCGCCAGGCAGTAGGCTGCTATCCGCAGCATGGGGAGCCCTGCGGGGAACTCCTGCAGGGCTCTGCATGCTGCGGATATCTGCCCAGCGCGAGGGGCGCTCTGCTTCAGGGGGCCTCACCCGCCGGGCGGCAGGCTGCTATCCGCAGCGTGGGGAGCCCTGCGGGGAACTCCTGCAGGGCTCCCCACTCTGCGGATGTCTGCCCGGCGCGAGGGGCGCTCTGCTTCAGGGCGCCCCTTGCGCCGGGCGGCAGACTACTATCCGCAGCGTGGGGAGCCCTGCGGGGAACTCCTGCAAGGCTCCTCACGCTGCGGATGTGTTCCCGAAGCGCCGGGCGCTCTGCTTTCAGGGCGCCCGACGCTCCGGGAAGCAGGCTGCTATCCGCAGCCTAGACAGCCCTGCGGGACCTCCCGCAGGGCTGCCTAGGCTGCGGATGTGTTCCCGAAGCGCCGGGCGCTCTGCTTTCAGGGCGCCTGACGCTCCGGGAAGCAGGCTACTATCCGCAGCCTAGACACGGCTAGCGGAGCGCTGCGCCAATCCCAAAGCTTGGGGCGTGCGGAGCTCAGCGTGCCCCAAGCTTCTGGGTGCCGGCAAGGTCTCCTCTAGCTGTGGGAGAGCCGCGCGGCTCTCCCACGGCTAGCAGAGCGCTGTGCTAATCCCGAAGCTTGGGGCATGCGGAGCTCAGCGCGCCCCAAGCTTCTGGGTGCCGGCAAGGTCTCCGCTAGCTGTGGGAGAGCTGCGCGGCTCTCCCACGGCTAGCAGAGCGCTGCGCTAATCCCGAAGCTTGGGGCGTGCGGAGCTCAGCGCGCCCCAAGCTTCTGGGTGCCGGCAAGGTCTCCGCTAGACGGCTAGCGGAGACCTTGCCGGCACCCAGAAGCTTGGAGCGCGCTGAGTTCCACACGCCCCAAGCTTCGGGATTAATGCAGCACTCCACTAGCCGTGGGAGAGCTGGGTCTCCCACGGCTAGTGGATAGCTTCCTGAAGCCTGGAGAGCGAGAGGGGTCGGTGCGCACCGACCCCTGTTGCTCTCCAGGCTTCAGCGAAAGCCTGCATTCGCTCCATAGGACGCACACACATTTTCCCTTGCTTTTTAGGAGGGAAAAAGTGCGTCCTATGGTGCGAAAAATACGGTATCTGGTCATCTTTGCTTGAGAGGCACGTGTGGAGGGATTCCAAAAACCCTGTGGCTGTGAATAGATCCAGGAGGATCTTGGAGCGCTCGGTGGCACGTAGAGTGGGTGGGCATGTCATTGAGCACCCTGGCATCCATTTTAGCGAGGAGGCCCTCTACCGCGGGGATGGCGTGCATCTCTCCGATGCTGGTAATGATATTTGGCTTGCTGACATTTTCCAAGGGATCAGGGATTGGTTACAGGTCTGAGGGTATTAGTGGCGAGCCTGGCTCGTGTGGCGGTTAGGCATTGGCAGGGGTATTATTATGCAAATGAGTTGGGGGGAGGAACGCCATCACCTCCCCCAAATGTTGAAGGGTAGTTTGTTAAAGGACTCCGGGGGGGGCGTCGTCTCGTCCGAAACCTATGGAGGCTAGGGTCTAAAGCGCGCTCCCGAGCTGTAACCCCTCGGGGAGCGCCTAGGGATGTGCATCTTGGGGGCTCCCCCTGTTGGTGCTTAACCCTTCCCGGTTATACCGGTTAGTCTGATAGGGCCAATGCCTAAAGCCAACACCGCTCTTACCTGTAATCAATAAAGTTGTGGCCATTTTTCGCCCATTAACCTAAATTCTGGTGTCCTGTGTCTTTATTTATTCCATCTGTTGGAGGGGGCGGGAATCGCCACGCAAACTCAGATTAAGTGCCAAAAACCTCTGGAATCTTGGCACTTAATCTGAGTTTGTGTTCCTTTGGAATGAGGCACAGCAGAGACTAGTGTTTTTAAGAAATAGTTTATTTTACACATATTACACCTGAAACCTTCATTGGAGGGGGTGCAGAACATTACACCCCAAGAGTATCACGCCCCCCCCTCTCTGTGCAGCCTCTCCCAAGTTCTGCCTGCCTCCTCCTCCTTTGCGGCAGCAGCCTTTGCAGAAAACAAATCCTCCCCTCCCGCTTCCAGCGTCCTCCCCATCACCCTGGCAATCTCTGTTTCAGATGCCTGTTGCAAAATCACCACCTGCAATCCTGGTAGCCTCCCCCTTTCTTTTCTGGCATTAAATGTCTCGTCTTTTGCCATCTCTGTCACCACCCACCTTTGTTCGTGCATGGCACACCTCTAAGCCAAGCTCCTGAGGAAATTGGCTTGACTTCTTTTTAGGCCTTGCTAAATCCATTAAAAAAACTCCACATATACTAATTTTAGAAATTATGGGGAGAATCTGGCATCCAGGAATTTTGGGGGACCTTTGACGCCTGCAAACCATTGACAATATTACTTTAAAAAGTAAATGTGTGGTGTGTTTTTTTAAAAAACACCATTTTCCTCTTTCACATTCATATGACATTCATATAATTAAGTACATATGCACTAGGATTGACTCTAAACAGAATAATTATACTCTAACAGGTATCTCTGTTTCCTTCTTGAAAAGTTCATTGCCCTGATTAGCTGGCTTTCACTTCGGCCCTCATTAAATTCCCCTTGCAGTTTCATGTTTCTTGCAGGAGGTCATGTTAGCAAAAGGAGAGATGCTCTCTTAACAAGCTTGCATTGATCACATGGAAGGCTTTGAATGTCAGCAAAGAGACCTTACACAGGACTCTCTGTTAAATGAAGATGCATTGCGAACAACAGACTCCTAGGTTATGTCCACATTGACCTGCATTACTAAGCAGGTGTAGTGGCTGGTGCTTTTTTTCTTCTACAGTGTAGCTTTGACCATAGTGGCTAAGTTCTTGATTTTACAGTCCCACACGTTTGGCGTGTCTTGAGAGGTTCTATCATCCAAACAACTGCACAACTAATCTACCTTTGCATACCAAGGGGGTAGTATCTTTGGGAGTCGGGTATGTCTGACTGCCTTTTGAGTACACTGACAGGCTTTTCTTACATTTGTGTGTAATTAACATGAGATGATGTGGGTACACATTCTGTGAATGTGCTGTGAGAAACACATGTATGTGTGACTTGTAACATTAGCATTGTCAATAGCAGGCAGGAAATATTTTTGGAGCAGGGGTGGGAAACCCGGGGCCCTCCAGATGTTGTTGGACTGCAACTCCTACCATCCCTGACCATTGGCTGGGTGCCTCATCCATCTTTGGAACGTAGCCAGACAAGTCTGTTCCTCATAGCAGTGATGGGGAATCCATGGTCCTGCTGATGTTTTTGGACTCCCATCAATCTCAGTCAGCATAGCCAATAGTCAAGGGTGATGGGACTCTTAATCTTAGGGTCGTAGGTTCGAGTCCCATGTTGTGCAAAAGATTACTGCATTGCAGGGAGTTGGACTAGATGACCCTTGCGGTTCCAGCTCTGCATCCTAAGTTCCCAACACCTAAGCTGCAGTACTGCAAGAATAGACACAGGCCTCAATGACTGGAGGTTATCAATTCATATTTTCAGGGCTATGTCACACCATTGAAACCAAGTACTATGCTTTGCTCAAATTAATCCTTTACCTTAGGAGCATAGGAAGTTGACTTCTACCAAGTCAAATCATTTGCCCATTGTATACAGTGGTACCTCGGGTTAAGTACTTAATTCATTCTGGAGGTCCGTTCTTAACCTGAAACTGTTCTTAACCTGAAGCACCACCTTATCTAATGGGGCCTCCAGCTGCCACCGTGCCACCGGAGCACGATTTCTGTTCTCATCCTGAAGCAAAGTTCTTAACCCGAGGTAGTATTTCTGTGTTAGCAGAGTCTGTAACCTGAAGCGTATGTAACCCGAGGTACCACTGTACAGTGATTGGCAGCTGCTCTCCAGGCTTTCAGATAGGGTCCTTTCTCAATCCTACCTGGAGATGCCAGAGATTGAACATGGATGCTCTGCAGTTGAACTACAGCTCTCCCCATAGCTATAGTCCTTCAACTAGATCCTTCCCCTTTGGAAGGTGGTGCTAAGGATAGTGGCTTGTCTCAAAGCAAGTACAGAAAGCAACTTATTGATCCAAATTTTCATTGGATCGGTTGCATACAAAAATGGAGAGAGCTTTCTAACATAAAGAAAGTTTAAATGAAGAAGACTATTCTGGCCTAAGTGGAGTGTGACACTAAAGGCACCACTATATGAGATGAAAAGGAATCTGTAGTTAGATCATCACATTAAAAAGGGTAGATAGCTACTTTCACAGATGGGGGGATGGTAGGTTTATTTATTTTGGGAGGAAACATGCATATACTATGCAGGAACCTGAAAGTTTATCCCCACTGAGCAAATAACAGCTCAGATGAGTGTGGGTGTGTGCACACAAATGTGTGAAAAAGAGAAAGGGATCCAGGTGGCTACTTAATGCGTAACCCCAAGAGAAGAAAAGAGATATGGATTGAGAGAATAGTATGGAGATATGGTTTGATCCAGGGGCACCAGCTGCAGGGGCCAAGCCCTTTTTGGCCCTCTAAATATTTGGGAGGTAGGGACTGGGCCCCTGCAATGTCCCATTAGTGCAGAAGCGAAGCACGGAACCCAGCACAGCATGACTCCAGTGGGTGGCTCCTGCTGCTGCTGTTGCAGAGGGGAAGGAAGCTTGAAGCAGTATCCTGCCTCTGGCGGCGCCAGGAGGAGGTGGAGGAAGAGCTCCTGGCCATTGAAGCTGTGCAGCTGCCACGTTTGGCTCTGCCCCCAGCTCCTCCCAACATCTCGACATCACGCACCAGACATCAGAAGGTTGCATGTGTGTGATGTCACTCATGTGACATTGCCTCCACACCCCTTCACCCTCGCAAGCTTCCACCTCTGTTTTGATCTGATTCCCCCCATCACTGGGAACAGTTGTCTTTAGCTTTCTAAGAGAATGAACTGAGGTGATGAATCTTTCAGCATCTTCTCTTTAATTGAAGTTCTTGCTTCAGTGACGTCAGTGACAAGCTAGTTGGATTCGGACTGTGTGGATTCGGACTCTCTACTGTGTGGAGAGTATTATCTATCTATCTATTTATCTAATCGATTGATCTGCCCAGAAATTTTTAGAAACCAAAAATATATTGTGATTTTTAAATGGTTAGTGTGATTTGTGAGTTTTGGACCCGTCATATTAAAATTAGGTGAAGTTACAGCAAAGTCACATTTTGGTCTGCTATAGTGATTCAAAATGGTGCTTAGCATCTGAACATCAACAAAGACCACTGTCCCCAACTCAGAAACCCTTATGCTGAGTTTGGCTATAATATCTCAAGAGAAGGCCAAGCCTATGCCATAAAATAGGCAAGGTCATGTCAAAGTGACAGTTTGACCATGGCATCCTCCTGGACCAGCTCTGGGGAATGGGAATTGGGGGCACACTGTATTACACTGGTTCCAATAGTTCCTTCAGGACTAAGTCCAGAGAGCAGCATTGGGAGAGTGCATTTTGGCCCCCTGGTGGCTATGTTATGTGGTGCCTTAGGGGACTATCTTCTATCCAGTGCTGATTAATATCTACATGAATTCACTGGGAGTGATCATTAGGAATTTTGGGATGAGATGCTATCAATATACTGAGAAAACTCAGCTCTATTTCTCCATAACATCTGATTTAACAAAGTCTCCGAGCCATTGCTTGGATGCAGTGGTGAAATGCATGAGGAAAAACAAGCTGAGCTTGAATCCAGCAAGATGGAGGCACAGTGGGTAAGTAGCTCCTGTGTCTGAGAAATTGGTCAGTTGCCTACCCTGGATAGGATTGCACTCTCCCTGAAGAAGCAGGTCCACAGTTGGAGGGATGCTTATGTATCCATCTCTGTCACTGGAGGCTCAGGTAAGCTCAGTGGCTAGAAGTGACTTTTGACAACTGTGATTGATTCAACAGCTACGGCCTTTCCTGGACTGGTAAAGCATTGCCACATTGAAGTAGCATTGGCTACTTCTAGACTGGATTACTGAAATGTGCTGTATGTCGGGGTTCCTTTGCTCTTGATATGGAAGCTGCAGTCAGTTCAGAATATTGCAGCATGATTGCTGACAGGAGTGAGGTCTTGTCAGTATATAATACCTACGCTATCTGGTATTAACGCAGAAATCTGCAATTTCCTACTGGGCCAAGTTCAAAATGGTGGCTGGCAGCCGAACATTGACTGTCACTCCCACATCAGGAACCATCATACAGAGAAGTGTCTGAATGTATAGAGAGCAAACAAACATACAAACCATTTCCCAAAATATATAGTAGATATATATAACAAAACATGGGGAGGAGCTATTTTCTGGTATCTACAGAACTGACAATTTTTTTAAAAAAATTTCCCTGCAATGTCAAGAGCATAAACAAAAGGCTGTATTATAATGAAATGGTCATTTGACCAAACTTTTTTTTTCTGGCCCATCAATACTTCTTTGTGAGAGGGACATCTCTAAAATATGCCTTTGTCCTGAGTGGGATGTTTCCAAAGGCGTTCAACGCAAGTGTCTTAGTGGGCAGGCTGAAATACACAATGGGACCATACAAAGGTTAAGATTAAAATGTGTGTGTGTTTCTGTACCATGTACTTATTCATTACCTGGCTGCAGCTCAAGTCAGAACAATAGCGCTTAAAGGCTAACATACACTTCTATAATGTTTCATACATACCCTTTTGCCATGCAAAATTATAAAACAATGTCTGTACCTATTTCCTTGTATGTTTAACAAGTTAACTGTGTTATCTCTCCAGCTACTTTTGGACTTTGATTTCTCTGGTCAGGAATGGAAACAGAAGTATTGTTAAAGTGGGAAATAAGCCTTGATTTTGCCGATGCACAACAGGCCTGGTCTGGCCTTAGGCAAAACCAGGTAGCTGCTTTGGGTAGTGGACTTTTAGATACCATTAAAAGGCAGAAAATTGTCAATAACTTAGTTTATGTGTCTACTAAAACATTATCTTAAGAATGCCTTGAGCCATTTCTGTACATTCATATATAAGCTTATTACCCCCCTCCCAGTAATTCATCTGGCCCCATTGTCCAGAAGAAGCAGGCCTGCCATTGTATACCCTCCAACATTTCTCCAATGAAAATAGGGATGTCCTCTTTAATAATAATAATGATGATGATAATAATAAAATAAATAATAAATAATAATTTCAATTATAACCCACCCATTGGACTGGATTGCTCCAGCCACCCTGGGTCGATTCCAACATATATAAAAACATAGTTAAACATTAAATATTAAGAAACGTCCCTATGCAGGGCTTCCTTCAGATGTCTTCTAAAGGTTGTACAGTTACTTACCTCTTTGGCTCAGGGATTGCATATTGGTCCAAAGCAGATAGCAAGAAGAGGCAACTGGTAGGATGTGACTGAAGCCCTGTTGCACCTCTTCATGTGTTGACAGCACATCTGAGGGAGTCATGCTGTCTGGCCTCACCCTACACTGATGAATGCCCCAGTCAGTTCCCCTCTGGCAGTTTATTTGGAGGCCATGTGAAATGGTCCTATGTGCATAGCAGCAGACACAAGCAAGACACAATCCTGTCTTATGCTCTACACACATATATTGATGCATTTGCAATACCTTTTCACACAACTGTCAAATGCATGTTAGTGGAGGGAATTGCCAGCACAAATGTGATTGGTGGGTGGGAAGGGCTACCTGTCACAACCCAATGGCCCTTTACACTTGCTTTCAGTGCATGAGGTAGGCCAAATGAACCACCTACATTGTATCTACTGAAAAGGTCAAGAACTAGAGCCAAGAAGCAAGAGTAGTCAAAGATGGGGCCTTCAGTACATTGGACAGGTCCAAGGAGAAACAGCTTGTTCCAATATGTGCTTCGTACTAACTGAGCATTTCTATAGTCCCTCTGAACAGCACGCTCAACACCATCAATTTTGTGTGTGAAGGAAAAGCATTTGCAGGGTGCCAATTCAGAATGTTCTGTCAATTCTGATTGAGACCTGTAACAAGCTAGAAACCCCAAACTCCAGAACTGAAACAAGTCCCTAGGATCTAAGAACACAGACTGAAGCAGGAAAGGCCATGTCACAGGGACTTTGAAGATGGAAAATTAAATCTATGTTATAAGATGTGCTCCACTGAAAGCTATTGAGCAAGAATATATTTACTGATTTGTGGTTAGATTGGTATACTTCTGCAGCAAATACCTTGGACAGTGGGGAAGTAACCTAAACTGATATAGACAACAGCCACGCATGGTGCAATATATAGAAAATGTGAATGAGTGTGTCAAGAGGTGTGTTGGAAGCAACCAGGATAGCAAAAAGTACCCACACTCTTGCTCAAAACCACTTGTGAAAGTTGGTGCTAGGGGAAATAGTTGCTGATCTTTGTACATAGATATGTACAAGAACTCGTCTAAACCAGATGAGAGAGCCAAGGAAGCAGACAAGCTCGCTCCACCACTGCAAACCAGAAGAGCAGACACAGCTTTGGGTTTCTGAGGAAACCTGATCGTACAAGCACTTGTCTGGTAGTAAGTTCTATTGAACTTGCTAATACTTACTTCTAAACAGAGATGGATAGGTTTGTACTATAAGTGTGCTACCAACAAACCTAATACTTGAATAAAGGACTGCAGTGCCAGTCAGGCAAACTAAAATCCCTTACATTATTGTTTGCTTGAGATTAAATATGATACACAGTAGATTGTATATTTTACCTTGTTATGGAAACAGGTGTCAAAAAATGGCAGTATATTTATTTTGCATTGTGGTTTTTTTTAATCTGACCTGAAAGGTTCACTAATAGAAACTTCTCTAGAGCAAACTGGGGCCTATTTATATTTGTTCAAGTATTTTGAACAGGTTAATGATTTGAGAACACATGCAAGGGCCAATTAGCTATGCTTTGATGCCTTCTGAGGGTGGTTTCAAGATATTCCAGTCACCCCCATAGTTGTAACATTCTTAGTAAGTCATTATATTTTTATATACAGGCTCAGCAATTCATAAGCCAAAAGGAGAGCTGACCTGGACAGTTGACACCATTTTGGCAGATAATGGGGCATTAAACAGTGCCTTAAAAGACTCTTATTTAGACTGAGAGTGCTGGACTGAGCCAGGCTTGAAGCTCATTTACTGACCTTGAACCACTCACCTTCTCTAGTCCTAACAGAGTTGTTGCAAGGATAAAGGGGGTGTCTACCCTGAGCTCCTTGAAGGAAAGTGGAATATAAATACGTGGTGTTGTTAATAATTATACAAATATCTTTCTCCTGGACACATAGGGATCATGTGAGTCCCTTATTGAAAAGGCTGCACTGGCTCCTAATCTATTTCTGGTGATTGTTATTAAACCCCTCTAAATAGTTTGGGACCAGAGTGCTGAAGGGCTGACTTCCTCCATACATAGCAATGTGGAGGTGAGAGAAATGAGGGATAAGCAATAGCAGAGGGAACAGCTCAAAGCTCTGTCTTCTCCAAGGGGTTCCTGAAGCTGCTTCTTGGAAACTGCCCTATGAAGATCACTATGTTGTACTGATGTGGTATGTAGTTTCATAGAATCATAGAACTGTAGAGTTGAAAGGGACCCCGAGGCTCATCTAGTCCAATCCTCTGCAGTGCAGGATTTCAGAAGAATTTGTAAAGCTGTTAATGGGAGGTTCATTAATTGAAAAGTCAACTGTCAGAACAAGCCCTACTAAAACAGTTCCCTGTGAACAAAAATGTCTTGAATTGCTAAACAAGGTAAATACAACATATTTGTGTTAAAATAAAGAATGTGTGTGCAAGTATCAAACTCTAGAAATATTGCCTTCAACTCTGTCCTTAATATTGAGCAAAACTATTGCTTTTTATTTCAAATAAAGTGGAACCTCTATTACTGACACTTTGCTAAAAGAAGTTACCGTACTGTAAACCAACATTTGTTCTATATGATCTTCTTGGATAGGGAACTGGAATTCACTTTACGAACTGTCCACCTTCCCCTCATGTTAATAGATGTTCCTGAGGTGTCAGCTTACCTAATTCAATAATTCATCCCTTCAATTACTCTTCACAATTCCCCACCTTCCAGCCACATACACTCTACCGTGACTCAGTCAGCAGAGCTTAGGCACCTTACTATATGCCACCAGGACTGTTTTCAGACTAACTTGTGGGTTCAGTCTCTGCTATGTTACTGTACCACCTACTTTGGTGGCCACAGCTTGAACAGGAGCTCTTCAGTCTAACCAGAACCATCTGACTTGAGGTACCAGTACAGGCCTTGCACCAAGGTGTGTTTCCCAGAATAACTTGTCAGAGAGTACCTGACCTCTGGCTGGACCTTTTGTTCTTGTCTTTCTAATAAACCTTCTGAGTATGTGTTCTACCTCTTGCCTATTGGATCCTTGCCTACCTTTCCCAAAATTGGGCCCCAAATAAATCTGTAAGAATGCTAGGCCCCAGGCTCAACAAAGACAGAGCTCTTTTCCAGCTCTGTTACCTACCAGAGCTTCATTAAACTGGAGATGCAACAGAATGAATCTGGAACCCTATCTACCTCAGAAGACCCTCTGCTTTGTAAATATTGTCTATATTGCATCCTCAATATGCTGTTCCAGACTCATCCAAATCTATTGTAATGGTGATCTTTGCCCTCATTTTTCCCTGATGGCAGCAATCCAAATAAGTATGGTTCTCTAATCTTCTCTCTTCCTAACCTCATCCTCAGAAAAGTTCATGTTCTGAAGTATTTGCCTGGTCCAAGGTGACTTCTCTTCATCACATGAGATTTAACAAAACATACACATTGTGTTCTCTGGGCCCTGGACTAAATGCTAATAAAGTTTCTGTTTTATTGCATTAGAAGGCTTAAACCCTTTATTTTTTTTCTAAACTCTGGAATATTGATTGTCATGAAGACTGAGAACTCTGCCATATGATATATAAAAATTACATACGTATTGTAAGCACACCTAATTCTAGTTCTTTCCTACCTAATTAAATCATTAGCAAAATGATCTGACTTCCATTGCTGCTAATTGTTGGCCATTGATAATATTATCACTGGGACGGGGGTGCAAAAAGGGGGAGGGGAAACTTCAGTTGTTCTTCATGTTAACAGAATCTTTTTTCTTTCCATTCAAAGTTCAAAAGTGAGTGTGCATTTTAATGTATTCAAAATGATGCCATCCACACACAAGAAGGAGGTATCAGCGGGCTTGGGGAAGTGCCAAGATTTGCAGGACCACAAAGAAGTGATGGGGATAATCCAAAGAGGGACATCAAAACATCTTAAGGCGACTCAGCATGCTTAGTGGCCAAGAATGTTGAATGACTGATGAAGTAAAAGTGGAAAACTGAGTGGGAGTGGGAGTGGAATACCCTGGAGAAGGACATGCCTGACTGGCTGACAGGAATCCTCCACATTACAGTGTTTTGTTGCAAGTTTCTTGTTCCTTTCATTTGCTTGAAAGACGAACAACCAGTACATGGTAAGACTTGAAGAACTACAATGCATTCATATGCACTACTGCAGTGCTTTAAGAACTGAAGGTTCAACTATTATTTTCCCCACTACTGCATTCATTCAATTGTACTTCCCCCATTCCAATGAGTTCTCTCACAGTATTTAACTTGTACATTTTTATATTGGGTGCCAGGATGCACCACCTTTTGAAAGTTTCCCATCAGCAGACTTGTTTGGATGTCATTCATTAACTAGGCGTGTGACCTGTAAGTCAGATGTGTGAACAAATTCTAATCTCTCTTTCCACTCACTAACGCCTCTAGACTAGAGTTTCTGAGAACTCTTAAATTCACCTAGCTCAGCCTAAAGATTTATGCTTCAAATTGTTAGAAATCAGCACAAATTTTCAAATAGAAAAAATAAGTGAGCATGTGAAATGTGGGGCACTTAAGAGCACTGATTTCCTTGCTAGGGCACAATCCAGAAGAGGATATCCATCCACATGTATGTCTGCAGTGTGGTGCATTTTTAAGCATGAAGCATTTGATGTGGCCCCATTTGTACTGCATGCCTTTACCACTCTCTTGGATTGCATGCAGATGATTGCATGCAGCTGCATCTAGACTGATCCTAAATGTAAACAAAAATATGATAAAGTGACTTGTTTAAAGTCACTTGCAAGGATTTGTATGAGAGTCTATCACAACCATGATCGTCAATATAAACTTACAGTTTAAGGTTACCAGACGTCCCTGTTTCCCGGGGACAGTCCCCGGATTTACAAATCAGTCCCCTGACAAAATCCATCCATTCCGACTGAAGTTGAAAAGTGCCCCAGGATTCATTGAAAAAAATCTGGTAACCTTATTATAGTTAGGCAATTCAGTCTAACCTCCTAGGGCAACCACCAAGGTCAGTGCAAAAGTCATTGAATTGTAATATCGAAATCCAATAGCAACCTGATGTAGAGCATAATAATCTGTCTATATAACAGTGGACTGAATCCATATAAGATAAGTATTTAACCCCTATACAAGGTTACTGCTATTTGTACTACTATTTACCAAAATGGTTGTTTAGGTCATTGCTAAATGTACTGTAAAAGAGGTTATTTTCTTTTTTAAAAAAACTTGAAAGCATGTTTAGCAGGTTACCGTATTTTTCGCACCATAGGACGCACTTTTTCCCCTCCAAAAATGAAGGGGAAATGTGTGTGCGTCCTATGGTGCGAATGCAGGCTTTCGCTGAAGCCTGGAGAGCGAGAGGCATCGGTGCACACCGACCCCTCTCGCTCTCCAGGCTTCAGGAAGCTATCTGCAAGCCTTGCAAGCCCGGCGGGAGTTCCCGCGGGCTCACAAGGCTTGCGGGCAGCAGCCTGCAGCCCCGGCAAGTGTCCGCAAGCCTTGCGTGCCGGCGGGAGGTCCCGCCGAGCGCGTGAGGCTTGGGGTGGCAGCCTGTCACCCGAAGCACGGGGAGCCCCCCGAGGGCTCTCCGTGCTTCGGGCGACAGGCTGCAAGCCTTGCGCGCCCGGCGGGAGGTCCCGACGGGCGCGCGAGGCTTGGGGCGGCAGCCTGTCGCCCGAAGCACGGGGAGCCCCCCGAGGGCTCTCCGTGCTTCGGGCGAGTGTCTGCAAGCCTTGCGCGCCCGGCGGGAGGTCCCGACGGGAGCGCGAGGCTTGGGGCGGCAGCCTGTCGCCCGAAGCACGGGGAGGCCTCCGGAGGGCTCTCCGTGCTTGGGGCGACAGGCTGCAAGCCTTGCGCGCCCGGCGGGAGGTCCCGACGGGCGCGCGAGGCTTGGGGCGGCAGCCTGTCACCCGAAGCACGGGGAGCCCCCCCGAGGGCTCTCTGTGCTTCGGGCGAGTGTCTGCAAGCCTTGCGCGCCCGGCGGGAGGTCCCGACGGGAGCGCGAGGCTTGGGGCGGCAGCCTGTCGCCCGAAGCACGGGGAGGCCTCCGGAGGGCTCTCCGTGCTTGGGGCGACAGGCTGCAAGCCTTGCGCGCCCGGCGGGAGGTCCCGACGGGCGCGCGAGGCTTGGGGCGGCAGCCTGTCGCCCGAAGCACGGGGAGGCCTCCGGAGGGCTCTCCGTGCTTGGGGCGACAGGCTGCAAGCCTTGCGCGCCCGGCGGGAGGTCCCGACGGGCGCGCGAGGCTTGGGGCGGCAGCCTGTCGCCCGAAGCACGGGGAGGCCTCCGGAGGGCTCTCCGTGCTTGGGGCGACAGGCTGCAAGCCTTGCGCGCCCGGCGGGAGCTCCCGCCGGGCGCGCAAGACTTGGGGCGGCAGCCTGCACCCCGAAGCATGCGGAGCCCTCCGGAGGGCGCCCCGTGCTTCGGGCAGGTGTGCGCAAGGCTTGGGGCGGCAGCCGCGGCTGGGGGGGGGAATAAATTTTTTTTATTCATTTCCCCCCCCCCAAAAAAACGAGGTGCGTCCTATGGGCCGGTGCGCCCTATAGAACGAAAAATACGGTAATTATATGCCCAACTTTAATAATGTAAGTCTTTGTAGTCTAGAGAGACATTAAGACCATTCTGGTATCTGATGGTAATTTCTGGTTCTTTTATTTATGTGTTTTTGTCTAACCTGCAAAAACTTACTGATTTTGTCAGTGGCTTAGACTCTGCAGACTCAGCATATGCAAAAAAGCTTATCATATGTTTAGTATCAAAGGTGCTGGTAATCTGATAGAAACTAGGTTGGGTCTTGATTGAGAAACAAACAAACAATAAGGTTAGTGAAAGCCCATAGAAAGAAAGGATGTGATTGTCCTGGAAGGGTTCAGGCAGCATGCAGACAATGAAAGCTATTATGTATTTCCTTTGGTACAAATGTTTGAATACAGAGTATTGTGACATTGCCTGCTCCCAGTGCCTGGTTTCATGCTCGCCTTGACCTTCAGTGTGGGTTGATGGAATTCTAAAAGGAGGATTGTATTACATATACATTAGAGGAAAACACATAGGGTTGTAAGTACTGCTATTCTGCAAGCTACAGGAAAGAATAAGAAGAAGGATGATTGCAATATGCAACATAAAAAGGGTCAGTCATTCTCTGCAAAAAAATAGTCTAACTCTACATCAAAATACCTCAAATAGCTTTGAACTGCTCAGGGATACACATATCCAAATGCACTTTTCAGAACCCAGTGCATACATTTCAAACAATCTAAAAGCATCCAGCATAGAAACAGGTGCCTGTGGAAAATGTCAAAATTGAAGATCTGTCACCTTATGAAAAGGGGTGCAGTGCCAGTGCTTCATTCTGGAACCAGTCAGTTTAATGGCTGCATCATCAAAAGAGGAATTCTCTGTGTATGAATAAAGTTCAGATACTACAGGAAGCTGTCATACTCTCTGTCCATCTGGTCCAATGTTGTCTGCTCCACTGAAAGCAGCTATCCCAGGCCTCAGGCAGAGGTCCTTTCCACCACTTGCTATCCAACACATTTTAATTGGAAATGCCAAGAACTGAAGCTGGGACCCTCTATACCAGGCATGTCCAAAGTCCAGCCCGGGGGCTAAATCCAGCCCCCTGATCGATTTAATCTGGCCCCCCAAGCAATTCTGAGAAATGAATCTGTTGCAGCCCCTGAGCGCCTGCTTCTCGGCTTGTTTTGCCCAGGAGCCAACGCATTGATGGAGAGCTGCAGCTCTCCAGCATCGACCCTTGGAACCGCCCACCTGCCGGCTCGCATATGCACCCTGTTATGTTTTCCGGCTGCTGGCTGGCTTGTGCAGGCACCCTGCGTGTGGCTCTCTATCCCGGCCACTGACCAGCTCATGCAGGCACTCTGTGTGCGGCTCTCTATCATGGCTGCTGTGCGCCCGATGTGCACCTCGCTCTCCTGTGCAGCTCGCTCTCCCTCCTGCCTGCCTGCGGGCTACTGCAGCGGCTCAATGTGCGGCTTGCTCTCCTGCCCACTTGCCCGCGGGCACTTTCACAGCCGCTCTCGCCTATTTATCTACCCGTCGGTGAGCAACAGCTTTTGGGGAGCCCCCCCAAAAGGAATAAGTCCGCCAATGACTTCAATCCTTAAAAAAGCTCAACAAAATCATAAAAAAAGCTCAACAACTTTGGCCGGCCCTCACGCATGTTCACTTCATCAAATCTGGCCCTCTTTGAAAAAAGTTTGGATACCACTTCTATATACAATAGAAGTGCTGTAACACTGAGCTGCAACTATTTTCACATTGAGTCAAAACAGATTGATTTCCAGTTGCTTCACAATCTTCTACAAGTGATTACAATGGAAATATATTTTTTAAACACACACATACACACACACACACCGGTGATAGGTTTCTATCTCTTTGAACAGAAGAGGGTGGCTGAATGGTGCTCCAGAAGTTTCTAAAGGTCAGTGAGGCAAACAAAAGGGGGTGGGGAAGCTCTCCTAATTTATGTTGGTGATGGAAAGTGGGACATTTTCAACCAGTTGTAACTATATCTGTCATGAACACACCAGCTCCAAGTGTAATCTCACAGCCGGCTGCAAAATGCAGTCAGGAACATGGAGGCTGGGCTTTCACGCTGGCACAGGAGAGCCTGCAGCTGCCAGTGTCAACTTCTCCTGACCTTGGACTGATGGCTGATAAGGGAGGGACAGAGAGCAGGCTGGAACACAGCCAAAGCTCCCCGGAAGCCCAAACAGGCTTAGAAAGCCACAGACAGCTTTTCAGAACAGGAAGCGGCTGCAGCTGACCAAATAAGTCCAAGGCGTAGGCGGATAGGAAGGCTGCTAGACAAGAAGCAAAATGAGAAACGTAAAGGTCAAAGGTTCAATCTCTTCTGTTGATACAGGAAGAACTCCTCAGAAGGGTCAACTGAGTGATGGGGGCCAGAGGCTTGCTAGAGCCATCTGGAGATAACTGCTTGGGTTTTTTTCCCCAATAAATCCTTTTTAACTACATGCGCTTACTGTGTTATCAAGCCAGAAACCTAGACTCCTCTAACAATATCCTGAAACATGGTAATAAGACAATGTTGGATGATAATAGACATATTATTTCACAACCAAAATGACAAATGTGCACACCAAATTAAATGTTGGCATAGCTATAAATCTTTGTGTACAATGTCTACTTTTTAATTTGTTTTTCAAAACACTGAATGAAAGTTCATGAGTCTTGTTATTAATAAAAAAGTTACTTAAAAATAATTGTTGCAGAGGTTGAAAAGTGTTTCGGTGGCATCACTGGGGTTAGTCAGTCAGTACTGTGCATAGGCAATATCTGCTTGAACTTGTAGAAATCCCTCCCCCAGGGCATGGCTAGAGAATAAATCTGTTTAAACTCCGGGCAGTCGCTAAATTGCTTCACTGCTCTAAAAAGGCGGCACAAGTTTCGCCCTCTATAAACTAGGGACAATGAGAAGATTTGCAAGATCTGCTTTTGAACAAATGTAAAACACTAATAAGACTTTAATGAGATGTTCTCAAAATGCCTATAAGTCATTCAGCTATAGATGGAAAGAACAAGATGAAATGTGCAATGCACATGATATTGGCCTGAGGCCCAGCATCACATCACCCTTTGACAAGGGCAATAGAGAAACAGAGTATGGAAAATTAAAAGAGAAAGATGCAGAGAGATTGAGTGCTTGGATTTTAAAAATAAAAGAAAATACATTTGCTAGGTCACCCTAAATATTTTTATTATGCCTTTGTCACAGTCCAGCAAATTTCCCCCTCTTGATAGAAGAGACAACTTCTCTGTTGGGAAAAAATGTATTTATTATAAAAGATTTGCATGAACTGGCTGAGCAGAGTTTGAATGATCTCTTCTTTGTGATGTTCCATTTATTTGATTGTAGCATGATAATTGTCATGAACATGGAGTTATTTCATCAGAAGAGACCCAAGTGAACTTGGTTTTGCAGATTGCTGAATTCTTTAGGCTGTGCCCTCTACAAGGGTAGTCTAGCTGCAGTTGCGGGCCCATGGGGGACTCCAGATTTTACAGCATGGTTATGTCAAGAGGGACTTGTAGCCCACAGCAGTGCAGCCCAAGGCATCTCTGCCAGCCAACCTGCCCAAGAGGGATCTCTGTCTTTTCTCTCCCCCCTTCTCCCTCCCAGAACACTTGGCTAAAAATTCTTCCTTTCACCTCACACCCAGTTACCCTGGCAATGTTCCAAACCCCCAGTCTCTTTTCACATCTCAGGGCAAGGGGGTTGGACTGTTCTCTTGCATTGCCAATGACCCTGTATTGCTTCTTAATCAGCCTAGCTTGGCCAGGTCATTTTGCAAAACCTAGCCCAGGAATTCCTCTGCAGCTTGTATTTCTCCCCTTACATCCCAAATGATCAAAATTCTACCATTTATTAATTTCTAGGGTATTTTGTCAGGTCTAAAATCAATATGGTTCTTATTCTAGCCCCATGTGCCAGCAGTTTCAGTGTTTTGTTTTGTTTTTTTCACTTCTAAACTTTATTTTTCAATTTCTAGAAATACAAGTAACAATCCACATATACCCACTGCCCAAGAAACATTCTGTGCATATACAGTGCAAATAATACAATCAAACATTAAGTTTGCAAAGTCTGAGCAGCCTTTGGGCTGTTTCCCAGACCCCAGCCACACCTTGAAACACTTTGTAGCTAGCCAGGAGAAAGGTGTGGGTGCTACTTTGAGCAGTTTGTTTTTATTAATATTTGTTATGAGAAATTGATGCTGGATTGGGTGTGTATGTTTCTATATACCATCTTTTGCAATCATTTGTGAATGTAGGAGGCTTGGTTTTACATTTGACTCACAGCTTTCCCTTGGAAAACCTACTCTTTAGCAATAAATCAGAACAAATGGCATTCCATGGAAAATCTGATTGCCGTTTGCTCTGATTCAGCACTAAGCCACAGGTTTTACCAGGGGGAAGGGGTGGGGCAAATGGAAGTGTAGATCTATTACAAAATTCTATTCTATTACAAAATGTAGGATCATGCAGAAGATGATTCAGATGAGAATTCAGTGTGCATAACCTATGTGCAGTACAGGATCATGGATTACAACCTGCCTACACACCCCACCTAGTCAAGTGGGTGGTGCTGTGGTCTAAACCACTGAGCCTCTTGGGCTTGCGGATCGGAAGGTCAGCAGTTTGAATCCACATGACGGGGTGGGATCCCTTTGCTCTGTCCCAGCTTCTGCCAGTCTAGCAGTTCAAAAGCATATCAGTGCAAGTAGATAAATAGCTACCACTGTGGTGGGAAGGTAAATGGTGTTACCGTGTGCTCTGGCTTCCGTCACGGTGTTCTATTGCACTGGAAGTGGTTTAGTCATGCTGACCACATGACCCGGAAAGCTGTCTGTGGACGAACGCCGGCTCCTTTGGCCTAAAGCGAGATGAGCACTGCACCCTATAGTCACCTTTGACTGGACTTAACCGTCTATTATTTTTTAAAAAATGATATTTATTAAGATTTTTCCATTATAATACATCAAAAAATCAAAACAAAAACACACACACACAAAAAGACGAAACAAAAAAAAATTTAAAAACACATAAAATTCAAAGTCCTTATTTTCAATGACATATTTTCCTGACTTCCCCACACCTCCCCTTCTTGTCTTCCAGTTCAAATTGTTGGTTCAACAAGTTCTTGTCCCCAATTTTTAACCTTTTTATATTTCATTCATTTTAGAAAAACCAATTTTAACTTATAAACATCAATAATTATACATCTGTGC
Organism: Podarcis raffonei; assembly: GCF_027172205.1. NCBI lineage: Eukaryota > Metazoa > Chordata > Lepidosauria > Squamata > Lacertidae > Podarcis > Podarcis raffonei. Next base: position 54,473,826 of record NC_070610.1, read on the forward strand.
TTATTCTTAAAGCTTTTTTCTAAAGTCAACCTAAATTCCCTTCCACGATTTCCTCAATTCTCATACAAATAACAAAACAAAATAAAAGCAAAACAAGTTATAATTATGCACCCTTTGGATTCCCAAACTCCACCCCCCCTTTCCCGGTTCCAATCCCCAATAATCGTCCATCAGTCAATCTACTCTCAGCCTGGAGATCTCACGTCCGAGGCTCTTAATTCTCTCTCAATTCCTCTCTGCCGGCTTTTTGGATAGTCCTTAGTATTGAACACCAAATCTCGGAGAAGCTCTAGTCCAATAAAGTCCATATTTCTTCCAACCAGACCTCCATACTTAAAAGTGGAGCCTAAGTCTTGTTTCTTACTCCTTTTAAATCCAAATGTCCCGAAAGCTCCAACTTCCACCTTAATCAGATTTGTAATCCTTAGGTCTTCAAATCTCCACACAAGAAGATCTCTCCATTCTTCAGTCTCCAATTCAAACCAAATTTTCACCATCGAATTCTTATTTTCCTTTACAGCCATCATGCCAGGCCTCTGGCTCTCCTTTATCATCTGTAAAATTACAGCTCCTCCTTCCTTTTTCTCAGGAACAACATATATCTCTTTCTTCACACTCTCAAAGCTCTCAGATTTCTCTTCTTGTTCAGCTGCATAAGCTTCCTGAGACAATTCCTTATCAGATTCAATGAATTTGTTTACTGTTAAGTCCAGAGTTGTAACATTTGTAGCCAAAACATCAATTTGGCCTTGTAACTTTCCCAAGAGAACAAAGACTCTGTCCAGTTCAGCTTGAATTTCCCCTCCTTCAGCCATTCTTGTAGTTTCCCAAAAACCCCTCTAGAGGGATTTTGGTTACTTAGTGTTCTTTCCAGTTCAAATCCAAAAATCAAATTAGTTTGCATTGGAACCCGGACAGCCCCGTGGTTTTCCCCGGAGCTGAGGGTGATGAAACAATCGTTGAGACGGCTAGAGCGCCGGTGGCGGAAAACTCATTCTGAATCAGACCGGACACGGGTTAGAGCTCAACGTCGAGCCTACCAAGTGGCAATGGCGACGGCGAAGAGGGCCTTCTTCGCCGCCTCCATTGCATCTGCAGAAAACAGCAGCAGGAGACTTTTTCAGGTGGTTCGCAATCTATCGGAACCACCTGTACCACCGGGGCCTGGTAGGGACCCCAAGATCTCCTGCAATGCTTTTGCCAAGTTTTTTGCAGATAAAATCGCTCAGATTCAGAAGGAGGTAGACTCCACCGTGGGAGCAGGGCCAGGGCGGGAGAGTGCTAGAGTTCTGTCTGGTCCTGTTACATGGGATCAATTCCAATCTGTTACCTCCGAGGATGTGGACAGGCTGCTTGGACAAGTGAAACCGACCACCTGTCTCCTTGATCCTTGCCCATCCTGGCTGATAAAAGCAAGCCGGGAAGGGCTGGGCGATGGGCTCTGCGGGGTGGTGAATGCTTCCCTCTGTGAGGGAGCCTTCCCAGACCCGCTGAAAGAGGCGGTCATTAAACCGCTTCTTAAAAAAACATCTTTAGACCCGGCCAATTTGGCCAACTATCGCCCAGTCTCAAATCTGCCATTCTTGGGCAAGGTGATTGAGCGGGTGGTTGCTGAACAACTCCAAGCACGCCTGGAGGAAACGGACCATTTGGATCCCTTCCAATCAGGATTCAGGCCTCACCATGGGACTGAAACTGCCTTGGTCGCGCTGGTTGATGATCTCCGGCGGGCTAGGGACAAAGGTGAGAGCTGTTTCCTAGTTCTGCTGGATCTCTCAGCGGCCTTTGACACCATCGACCATAACATCCTTCTGGACCGTCTAGAGGGGCTGGGAGCTGGGGGCACTGTCATACAGTGGTTCCGCTCCTTCCTCCTGGGCCGTGTCCAGAAAGTGGTGGGGGGGGATGAGTGTTCAGACCCCTGGGCTCTCACTTGTGGGGTGCCTCAGGGTTCTGTTCTCTCCCCCATGCTTTTTAATATCTATATGAAGCCGCTGGGAGAGATCATCAGGGGGTTTGGACTGGGTGTTCATCAGTATGCAGATGACACCCAGCTCTACCTCTCCTTTAAATCAGAACCAGTGAAGGCAGTGAAGGTCCTGTGTGAGTGCCTGGAGGCGGTTGGAGGATGGATGGCGGCTAACAGATTGAGGTTGAATCCTGACAAGACAGAAGTACTGTTTTTGGGGGACAGGGAGCGGGTTGGTGTGGGGGATTCCCTGGTCTTGAATGGGGTAACTGTGCCCCTGAAGGACCAGGTGCGCAGCCTGGGAGTCATTTTGGACTCACAGCTGTCCATGGAGGCACAGGTTAACTCTGTGTCCAGGGCAGCTGTCTACCAGCTCCACCTGGTACGCAGGCTAAGACCCTACCTGCCCGCAAACTGTCTCGCCAGAGTGGTGCATGCTCTAGTTATCTCACGCTTGGACTACTGCAACGCGCTCTACGTGGGGCTACCTTTGAAGGTGACCCGGAAACTGCAATTAATCCAGAATGCGGCAGCTAGACTGGTGACTGGGAGTGGCCGCCGGGACCACATAACACCGGTTCTGAGAGATCTGCATTGGCTCCCAGTACGTTTCCGAGCACGATTCAAAGTGTTGGTGTTGACCTTTAAAGCCCTAAACGGCCTCGGTCCTGTATACCTGAAGGAGCGTCTCCACCCCCACCGTTCAGCCCGGACACTGAGATCCAGCGCCGAGGGCCTTCTGGCGGTTCCCTCATTGCGAGAAGTGAGGTTACAGGGAACCAGACAGAGGGCCTTCTCGGTAGTGGCGCCCGCCCTGTGGAACGCCCTCCCATCAGATGTCAAAGAGATAAATAATTACCTGACATTCAGAAGACATCTTAAGGCAGCCCTGTTCAGGGAAGTTTTTAATATGTAACGCTGTACGGTTTTTAACACTGATTGGGAGCCGCCCAGAGTGGCTGGGGAAACTCAGCCAGATGGGCGGGGTATAAATAATAAATTATTATTATTATTATTATTATTATTATAGTTTGTATCAGTTCTTCCTTGTTTTCAACAAAATATAGTCAAATTGTAACAAGTATAGCCAGCAGAAGCAACAGAAACAAAGTTCTCTTTTTCCGTCTGACAGCTAATTTGACAGCTGTCAAACTCTTCCAATACCTTCAGCAGGCTCTCTCGCGGATCGCTCCCGGGTCCGGGGGGGTGGCACTTCAGCTCCCAAAATTAGCTCTTATCCTCCAGTAAAGTTTCTTCTAGTGCCAAATCGTGGAATTAATATCTTTTGCCAAATGATAAAATAAAAAGTTCTCTCAACCTTAGTTAGCAGGTCCTTGCTTTAAATTATTTACAGGAGGAGGAGGCTGACTTCCTGTTTACACCTCCCCCGATCGTACCTAATTCACCGAAAAATTTTCTTTAAAAATCCAATTTCCGTACTACTCACGAGTTGTTATTTTGGAGTCCAAATCACAAGAAGAAGTCAGCGCTCTCCGGCCATGGCAGCGCGGCTTCACTCCACAGGAGAAGCAGACGACTCACAGCACCGCACCGCTCACCCCGTCCCCCGTTCCGGAGCCTTTAAAAAGGCTCCTTCGCAGGTCGGGGGGGCGCAAATGGTGCCCGCCGAGTCACCAGGTTCACAGGCTTCTCCGCCTGTGATTTTTAAGGGTCTCCGCATCGCCGCAGCGGTGCAACCCTGATCCTGTGGAGCCGATTCCCTCCGGAGCTCGGAGGGAATCCGCCATTAGCCATTGGCGCTAACCCGGAAGTCTGAACTTAACCGTCTAGGGGTCATTTACCATTTTTACATTTTTAGCAGACAGCCACACACTTGTTTTGTCAATGACTTACACATAAAGTCCAATGCTTGCCGATTTGAATATCCTGATTGTGTCCCAGATTCTTCTTGCTTTGATTTTTAGGTTTATTTTGTTCATGATTCCAAACCTGGCCCTGTTCCCCCAATTCAAAGCGAAGCACAGGTAGTCTACAGAGAAAAGGTGGAATGAATATAAACATAAACTGATAAATAAGGAGGAATCAATATAAACATTTATTGATTCCTCCTTATTTATCAGTTTATGTTTATATTCATTCCACCTTTTCTCTAAGGAGCTTGGGCTGGTGTTCATGTTATCATCACAGCAATCCTGCAAAGTAGGTTAGGCTGAGAGAGAGTGATTGGCCCAAGGTCACACAGCAAGCTACATGGCTGATTTTAACCCTGGTCTTCCAGCTCTTAGTCTTATTAATATTCCTCTACCTGATTCTACATTCTGGGGGAAAAAATGTAAAAGTGATTAAGCTGGAAGAGGAGAATAATCTTTCCCCATAGGTCTGGAAATGTATGGGGCCTCTTGTTTATTGTGTGGCACCTTTAAAAGAAAGTAAAGGTAAAGGACCCCTGGACACCATTTTGGGTGTTCAGCCATGCACGTCGGCCAGAAGTGTGAGAGCAGTGGGGGCACCCTATTTTGGAAGCGCCTGAGCAGCATGAACTTCAGAGCATTGCAGTAGACGCCAAGTAAAGCTTCTCAAGGTCTTTTCTGCAGCCGATCTGCAGAAGCCAGAATTTGAAGCTCCTTTGGAAGGTTCTACATGCCCCATGGTTTTTCAAACAAAGTCCTGAAAAGCTCTGTCTTGACATGACATTTAAACAAATGAAACATATTGCCCTAGGGACAAGGTGACTTTGTGCACACACACTCTGATAAAGCTCCCAGTCGACGGGAAACACACAACATCACATACTTACCTCAGTTTGAGCTGCTGCTTCTTTTTCATATTTTCAAGTTATCGCTAGTCCTTCTTAGAGAAGAACAGGAACACCACACCCATGTCCTGCAAGCACTTTAAAATTGTGCATATGTTCGTTCCTGTGCCCTGTTTCTGAAGCCATGTGGCCTGGATTATGAGGTTTAATATACAAGAAAGCGACAGCAAACTTCTATTTTATAATCTACAGCAAAATGAATTCAAATTAGTAAATAGCCAATGGGGAAGCAGGAAGTCTGCTGACTACACCATGCCCTCCAACATTTCTCCAATGAAATCAGGGACGTCCTATTCCATTAGTAGTAGTAGTAGTAGTAGTAGTAGTAAGGGACGTGGGTGGCGCTGTGGTCTAAGCCACTGAGCCTAGGGCTTGCTGATCAGAAGGTCGGCGGTTCGAATCCCTGCGATGGGGTGAGCGCCCATTGTTTGGTCCCAGCTCCTGCCCACCTAGCAGTTCAAAAGCACGTCAAAGTGCAAGTAGGCTCCGTAGCCGAGAAAAATATCCTGAGTGCCACAGTACGTCAGAACTAGTGGCGTAGCGTGGGTTGTCAGCACCCGGGGCAAGGCAAGTAATTTGCGCCCCCTAACCCGTGGATTTGCGCCCCCTAACCCGTGGATTTGCGCCCTCTAACCCTAACCCCCAGATGTTGCGCCCGGTGCGGCCGGCCCCCCCGCACCCCCCACGCTACGCCACTGGTCAGAACAACAAGTGTTGGGAGAAAAGGACCATCTGCTGACTTCTGCTGCTCGCTCTGGAAACACAAACACAGGTTGGGCGGATCCTATAGATAGCTTCTTGCAATGAAGGGAGGAAGTACTAGTACCCAATGCACCATTTCAAAGTTAGCAGGAGGGAAGTGCAGAAGAGAGACTGAGATGTGGTATTCCTATAGATCAGGTTCTCCAGATGTGGTTGGACCCCCCCATCCAGAAAGACATTGTTGTTTGGGGCTGAGCCACTATGCTAGCTTCCTGGTCACTGATATTTACTGGGGGGGGGGGAGGGGTAGTGCGGAAGTCAATGTGGTGCAACAGCAACCCCCCTCCTGGGAGCATAGTATAGTGGCTCCTCCCCATCTGGTGAGGCACTTCTGATGTTCAAGGTTGATGACTTTTGCAGTCCAACAACATCTGGTGGGCTGTACCTGCTATGGATAATGCATTGGGGGAAGAGCATACTACCATACTTTGCACAATGTGCTTGTCTACCAATTACATAAGCTGTCAATCACTTCCTTAGCATGAGTCAGCACACTGGCTGAGAAATCAAATATAATCTCCATAAGCCACATGGGAAATGTATGCTTCCATACACTGCATTTCTACAAGATTTCATTGTATTCCTAATAATTTTTTCTCTTCTCAGTTAATCAAATATATTCAAATAGCAGCCCTTTCACAAATCTTTATGGAGTATCTACAACTGAAGCTCTTTATTAGGAGATTTCAGTGCAGAAGAAATTGTGACAAATATATGACGTTCCTCTTGTTAATTTCTCTCTGCTGCACATTCCTCTTGCTGGTGCCTCTGTTTTTGATTTAGAGTTATTGTTCATTGTAGCTGAGATAGTGAACAGGGACAATGGCAGTGTAGGAATATGCCTCAAAAGAGAGAGAGATCAGGTGAGCTATTTGAGCTGGTTATCAATTGTTAATTGTCTACTGATCCTTAAACTAGATACCTAAACTGAAAAGACCACTATCAGCAGCAGATGCAAATTATATGGATCCTGTAGGTATGTAGGTCCTAAAAGATAAGTGGGGTGCTAAATTTTTTATTGCTTCCCTGAGCTTTTCAGATCTGCTCAGTTTTCCTTGTTAGTCAGAGTACCTGTTCAACTTAGGAAGTAAAGTGATAAGTTTCATTTGCATACACTCTGCCTAAAATAAATTATGTTTGTTTACAATCTGGCACCCAGGGGACTGTTTATAATTATTGTTGGCTTCCTAAAGTGCATAGCTAGCACATTAATTTTCCAAGGTACCCCCCCCCCCCATTGTAAATATGTTTATCCCAATGACTCAGCATAAACCAGAGGCCCATATAGTCCAGTAAACTATCTTCACAATGGCTGGCCAACTGCCTATAGGAAGTCTACATTCAGAATCTAAGCACAACAGCCTTCTCCTATGTACAGCTGGTATTCAGAGAGCCACTGTGACTGGTCGGATAGCTTTCAATATGGTTCAGAGCAGTGTTTCCCAAACTAGGGTCTCCAACTGTTTTTGGACTACAATTCCTTTCATCCCTGACCATTGATCTTGCTACCTACGGAAGATGGAGTTGTAGTCCAAAAACAGCTGGAGACCCAAGTTTGGCAAACACTGATTTAGAGCTTTAGAGACCATCGTTGCTGTTACTAGTTCTTGGGAAACACTGGTTTAGAGAAATTTAGGCTATCTAATTTGGTTGCCATTACTCTATCCTGTGATAGCTAATTCCAGACTTTAACTATGTGATATGTGACGAGGTACTTCCTTTTGTCTATCCTGACTTCTGAATCTTTCAACTTTCAGCTTCTTGGTTTTTCTAAACTAAAAAGCTCCAAATATTGCAACTTTTCCTCGTAAGAGATTGTTCCACAATCATGATCATTTTGAGTGCCCTTTTCTCAACTCTTCTCCAGCTCTAGAGGTTCCATTGAAGCTCTGCCTGTCTTGCTGGTCCTGCACATGGAATGGGCAGCATATTAAAGGTGCCCAGAAGGTCCTAGCTTTGTACCTTCTATGTAGCAGCTTAAATTTTGCTTCGGGAACATTACCGGTATTTCGTTTCCTCATGGCATTGGTACCAATATGCACAATGACTACTGACTCCTCCCCAGTCCCATCTATCCAGCTAGCTAGATGATCATTGTATCCTTTGCACCAGCCAAGGAAGTCATGTGGTTTGCACAGGGTGGGGCTCTTTATATCCACCTGTCCTTTGTCAACAACAAATTGTCACTACTTTTTGTGTTGAATATATGCTATATGGTAATTTATGGACCTAATAGGTATCTAAAGCCATTTGCACATACAGAATGTAGGCACCCTATATATTGAAATGAGCAAACCAGTGATATTTTAGGGAGCAGGCTAGCAGGCGGGGGGCCACTCCTTACATCATAGGAGCCTACACAACACAAAACACTGTTGCTGTATGTAGGTTTTATTCCATTTGTTTTTTTATCTTATATTTTGGAAATGTACATCCAGGGTTTTTTTTGCCTTTACATTTTTGGGGACCCCCAAGAGAGCGGGGCCCTAAGCTATAGCTTGTTTAGCTTATACATAAATCCGGCACTGGGTTTGCATAACTATTACACATCCAGCTATAAATGTTCCTTATAACTGACTCTCCCAATAACAGGAGTCCTCTTTTCCCCTGTGGAATATCCTCAGCACAACAAGAATTGACCGCTTCTAAGGGATTGGTTCCAACTTCCATACAGTGATGTCTTCCTTCTCTGTGGCCCTATTTCCAATGGCAGTGGATGAGCCATCACCCTGGGGGTAGGATACTGACTGCTCTCATCCATCATTACCTCATCCATGAACCCATCTGATCAGCTTCTTCTACTTGGCCTCAAGAGGAAAATAAACTTCTTATCATAGGAGAACAGGAGCTAACTGCACACACCTGTGAGTTCTGTTCAGCAGGAAGATAGCTATACTTGGGACATTCTGTATAACTCCCAAATATGGATGTAATCCAATTCTTGAAACCAGTTCAGAGTCGAATTTGACAGACTAACTCACTTGTGACCTTGAAACTTTGTCACTGAAGATCTGACACTCCATCAGCTATACTTTGCAGCTTGCTCATAGAGCATGCTCCTACCCTAGCTTGCCTTAAATTTATAGCCCTGGTTACCTTTCTCCAGTTCTTGCTGAAGCCAATTAAATGATGAAGTACTTCTTTGAAAACCACAAGGTGGTGTACCTCAATTACTAGACTTCACCAAATTCTCATGATTTGAAATATATATATATATATTTTAAGGAGGATTGAGCTCACCCTGGGGGTGGGAAGTAGACCATACCTTCCAACATTTCTCCATGGAAAATAGGGACATCCTATTCCATAATAATAATAATAATAATTTCACTATTTATACCCTAGCCATCTGGCTGGGTTGCCCCATCCACTCTGGGCATCTTCCAACATATATTAAAAATAATAATAAACCATTAAACATTAAAAACTTCCAGATACAGGGCTGCCTTCACATGGCTCGGTAGTCAGAAAACTCTATACCTTCCAACATTTCTCTGATGAAAATAGGGACGTCCTAAGGAAAAACAGGACATTCCATGATCAAATCAGAAACCAAGTTGGTTCTGTAAATCTAGAACTATCCCTGGAAAATAGGAATACTTGGAGGGTCTGGTAGACAATAGATGAAGATGAAGGTGAAGATGTGAGCAGCTGAACTATTTTAAACTGATTTCAAGACTGAATCAAAAGTTGAGCTTTTATTTTCAGCTGAGGCTAAAATTTATATGCTGCACTTAATAGCCTTAAACCAAATCAAAGCACACTGAGGTTGAACTGATTTTCTTGAAGTGTAGATCATGTTTTTGCAGACCGAAGTAGTTTAATTTCTAAAATTGTGAAATTTGCAGAAAGTCTGGATTATATTTGAGTTCTGGTGATATAACATCTGGGTTTATCTGGCAAGAATTTTAGAAAGCAGAAGCCTCAATACAATAGGGAAACTTAAAACGGAAGCCGCATAGCATGTTTGGCTTCCGAAAATTGCTCGAAAACTGGAGCAGTTACTTCTGGGTTTTCAGCGTTCGGAAGCTGAAACGTATGACAATGGAGATGTTCGACAACCGAGGTTCCACTGTAAATGTGTTTAGAATTGCAGCCTCAGTTCCCCACCCCCCTTCATTCTTCCCCATATTGTATGTCTTCAATATGAGTGTATCAAATCACCACTTGTTACACATTAAAGCATCGTCATGTCAAGAAAACAATGCCTTTAGCTCTAGCTGCAAAAGATAAAATTTAAAGAACCAGTGAGATAGATTAAACAGGGGAACAAGACTGCACCTGCTGCCGTCCTAGCTGTTCCCCTGCTGGTAAGGATGGAGTGTTTCATTGGTCAGAACAGACACATTACTAGACCTTCCTGCTTGAGCATGAGAGGGAATGAGAGCGAGAGCGAGCACAATAAAGATGAAGTTTCAAAGGTGCTGACAGATGTACCCCCTATCATTCATCTCATCTGAAGAGACACTGAATCAACAGAATAAAGATCCCACGGCAACTTCTCCGCAAACAGCTACTGCCCTTCAGAATGATACCTTTGTCCTTCAGTGTTCCTTCAGGTGCTTGAGGAAAATGATATCCTTAGCATTAAAAATAGCACAAAGCATCCAACTCTGAATAGGAGAAGTAAAAGTTAGATTTAATGTAAAATAATTTGCAGCTTTCTTGCTTTCTTCATTCCAGTCTTCCCTCTTTACTAACAGGCAAACACTTAAGAAACTTTTTGGCTTCTCTGTTGACTCATCGTTTATGCTTACACTCTGAGGTGGATGGAGCAATCAGCGTGTGAATGGAATTATGTGCACACTGAAAAGTGAATAACTTGTTGTTTGGTTTTATGTACGATCACTGTGGTCATTTTCTTCTCACACCTAGAATTAGAAATGCAAGTAATCATGTTTGCATATGGAGCAATCATGTGGTTGAGTGTATAACTGATGCATGCATGTATCGTACTGGTGTTATATTCAACATATCTTCATTGCTGAAGGGAAATGTTAATTTCTGTTTTAGTCTTTGTGGTGTACTTCCTTAATTTCAGTTTGAGGAGAGGAAACTTCCCTCACTGCCACATTTTTTTCTTTGGTGGTGCTGTTGGATTCAGTGTTGTTACTGAAGGCACAAGTGCAATCTTTAAACAGGTTTATAAGAACAGCTTCATTTGCTTTATACATTTTATAAAAATCATGGAGAAATAGGTGTTGTTCATAATGAAAGTAACAAAGGAGTGTGATATTTGAGAGTTGCATCAGCCTGTGAAATGCGACTAGTTCTATGCACAAGGCCAGCTAGATAGGCAGAGCTGTGTAGTCTCAGTGAGTGGATGAGATGATGGTGTTGGAAGGAAGGGTTTGGCATTTTTTTAGGCACTGGGAAATGTTTGGGGACAAGACTGGCCTGTACAAAAGGGATGGACTCCACTTGAATGGGGTTGCCACCTTTGTTCTAGAAAAATACAGGACAGGGCGGTGTGTTGCAGTTTGGGGGCATTCCGCCCAAAAAAACCTGGTGCTGAAGTGATTTCAAAGCAATCCATTACATTCTGTTGCAGCCTAACAGGACAGCCCCTCTGGAATTTGTCACACACACACACACACACACAAATTTGGAAATCTGTCTGTGCTTGGCTACCTAGAGCTTAAATACATGACCTTTCACATACCCTTTGTTATGTACTGAGTTGAATAGGATCCAAACTGCAGCAGTCTGATTGGTCCTAGAACAATAGGAACCAAAAGGCAGCAGTCTGATTGGTCCTAGAACAATAGGATTCAGAATGCAGCAGTCTGATTGGTCCTAGAACAATGCAGCAGTATGATTGGTTGGCAGGAACTACCCAATCATGCTCCAGATAGAAGTGAATCCGCAACCTGATTGGCTTACAGTAGAATTCCGGAATTAGCCAATCATGTGCAGCCCGTTGTGTAAATAATGTATATAAAGCAGATACTTTGAGGGGACTTTCATTCATTCCTCCTCACCACTATGAGCTGAATAAAGAGCATGAAATCACTTTGCGACTCTGAGTATATTTCACCCTTTCAAACACATGCGTTTGGAGAGGATCCCTAACTTTGCAGAGAGAGGGGGAGAGAGAGAGAGAGAGAACCTGAAATACATGAGAAAATTGTATCAATACAGGATGTAGCATTTTACATTGAAATACAGGACAATCCTGTATTATGCACTGCAGGTGGCAACTCTATGTGATTTGAACCAAGGTGGGACAAGGCTGTTGGAACTTAAAATAAGAAAGAGATTGCAAGGAGAAAGCCAACAAAAACTGGGAAACACCTGATCTGGAACAGATCATCCCCCGCAGATGAGGAAGGGTGAAAATGTTTAAGCAGGGTAGGACAGAACTAGTCTTGAGAATACAGGGGCACATGATAGTACTTCAGAAAGCAGAAAGAACTATAGGATAAAATACACGTGCCAAAGACATCGGGAGAGAGATTGCATGTATAAATGCTTATAAATTAATACCAGAAACGTCCAAACCAATATGGGTAAGCCAGGGTGCTTAGTCTTAAGGGGAGCATATATATAGTGGGCAGAATAGAAACCTGACGGAATGGGGAGAATCAATGGGAAACGGTTATCTCTGGATACAAACTCTAGAGGAAGCTGTGCTGGAGATGGTGTCACCCTGTATGTTGAAGACCACATAGAGTTTAACAAGTTAAAAATTCCAAAGGGGGCAGCCTCCTCCACAGAACTGCTGTGCTTAGTGATACCAGGCTCCCCATTGGGCTTCATGGGGGGAAGGCAGGACAGTAAATGATAGGAGTGGGTGATTTGCTTCCATGTCAGGATACTGAGCTCTGTGTCTATTTTTTTTTTTAAATCATTTTGCTTCCTCTACCAAAATCTGTTGGAACTTTCAGGTTCAGTGGGGAAATTGCTTGGTCAGCTAGATATGACTGCTAAACTTGGGGCTAGCTACCTCTGTTCTAAGTCAATGTGCATGTGTGAGAGAGGTATGAAGATTTAAGTGCCCTTTCTGTATTCAAAGAACGGAAGAACTGGAGAAACAGCTGGTACAGGAGCACTCATGCCCTTTGCAGAAAGAAACCAACAGAGAGATCAGGTATTTCACCAGGAGTCATTTTCCTGCAATGGTAATCGTACCATCAATTACCTAGTGCTGAAAGGCTGGGCATATAAGTAGTGAAATGAAAAGTAACACTTTGTGGCTGGAAGCCCTTGCATCAAGCTCATTGAAGCACGGATCGTGGTAAAAACAGTCAACAGCGGTAGAGTGTCCTCAGAAAAATGTTACTGAACATCATCAAAGCAACCACAGTTCTTTGTGCGCAAGAAAAAATGCTTCAGGCTCTTTTGGGCAACAATACATACAATTAATCTTCATCACTGTGACTGAAAAAAAGAGGTAACTTTAGGAAATTAGGGCAGGTATTAGAAGAAATTAACAGAGATCTGTGTATTGGGTACATAAACCAAAAGTTCAGGACAAACCAAAGGTTCAAATCACTTTGCTTCTGGTAGAGCATCAGCCTTGCATGCAGAAGGTCTCAGGTTCAACCCCCAAATTCTCCAGGGAGGGTTAGGAGAGATGCCTGTCTGAAACGCAGGAGAGATGCTGCCAATTGGTGTAGACAATACTGTGCTAGATGGACCGATGATGTGATGCTGTAGAGGGCAAATTCCTATGTTCCTAAAATGTGCCCAGGATATATTGTTGAATGTTCTCAAGCCCCTTACTGTGAATCTATACCAGCCTTCACCGACCTGGTGCCCTCCAGATGCTGTGAACTAAAACTCTCATGGGCGCTGTCCAAGGCTAATGGGAGTTGTGGTCAACATCTAAAGGGAACCACTTTGACAAAGTGTGATCCACACACATACATTCATACACAGACACTGTTGATTTAAGGCAAGGAAGAGTGGGGCAACTGGTCAGAAAGGGACCAGTCTAGCTAGCTAGGTAGCTAGCTAGCTAGTTAGCTAGCAGATAGTGAAATTCCAGCCATTCACTGTGTCTACTGGCTCATTGCAAGCAACCATAATTCTGAGTGTATAATAAAAATTGTTTTCATTATTAAATACACAGTTGGAAAGCAAGACATTGCTGCCTGGAGATTATTAATTCCCCTTATTTTATGAGCAGGACTGCAAATGCAGGGAATGAAGACACATTAGGAAGCCTGTGTGAGTGCATTTCCCACTGAGATCCAGCTCTGAGGGCCTTCTGGTGGTTCTCTCATTGCAAGAGGTGAGGTTATAAGGAACCAGTCAGAGGATCTTTTTGGTAGTCATGCCTGCCCTGTGGAATGTCCTCCCAGCAGATGTCAAACAGGCTATTTTCATACCAAAAGTAAAATAAAAGAAATTTATTCTTTTAAATTTTAATTTTAAATTTTTTAAAATTCTTTTAAATTTTAAATTTAAATTCTTTAAATTCTTTAAAATGTTTTCAATTAGGTGGGTTTTTTTTAAAAAAAACAAACCATTAAAATTAAGAAACCTGCTTTTAGAAATGCTCCATTTAAATGGGTGTGTGACATTATTTGTATCTTTAGTGGGTAGGAGCTTCAAAATGTCATATATATATATATATTGCCAACTTCAGCCTTTCCACAATATATGATTTAAAATGCATTTCAATTTCAGTCTTCATGGGAGAGTGATCAGCCCTGTGGCAATGAAACAGTTAATTCTGCATTCCCTGGGACTGAGCTTCATGAACTGAGAGTCAAATCCACAGATTTTGCCCATTTTGCAGACCTGATATTCAGACGGCATTAGAAGGGTGTTTCCTGATTAGATTCCTATGTCTGAGTCTCCAGCATAGAAAGATAGAGAAATAGATCATTTCATTTTAAACTTTCACCAGAATTAGGAGCGTGGAGTTTGTTTGCCCTCTGTCTTTGTTTCGTGTCCCTGTTGCTCAGCCCTGAACTGTTAGACTACCATACTCTGTTGAACTTGATTGAATACATTGTGCAAATCCATGGCTACCACTTGTGTAGCAGCAGGTGAAATATCGAGAATGTAAACATTATTGCAGATTTTCTGATTAGAGTCAGGCAGAGCCCAATACCAATAATGCCAACCCTTTCATGTAGGAAGACAAAGTGGACATTTTAATAGGGAAAGGTAATAAATGGTTGATTGTACCAGGATGGCAAAGGCACACACAAACATTCTTGCACGTTGCATCATATGTACATCAAGGGAGAAATTGTTAAATTGTTGCTCAACTGCTATTAGTGTGACAAAGTGTTTCACAGAAATATGCAGAGCTGCAAATCCTGTCTGCAGAAACCAGGATGAAGGGGAGAGTCTATGTATTTAGACACCTGTTACTATTTAGGTCAGGGATGCGGGATGCATAAAAGCCTCAGCGCCTAGGGCTTGCCGATCGAAAGGTCGGCGGTTCGAATCCCCGCGGCGGGGTGCGCTCCCGTTGCTCGGTCCCAGCGCCTGCCAACCTAGCAGTTCAAAAGCACCCCCGGGTGCAAGTAGATAAATAGGGACCGCTTACTGGCGGGAAGGTAAACGGCGTTTCCGTGTGCTGCGCTGGCTCGCCAGATGCAGCTTTGTCACGCTGGCCACGTGACCCGGAAGTGTCTCCAGACAGCGCTGGCCCCCGGCCTCTTAAGTGAGATGAGCGCACAACCCTAGAGTCTGTCAAGACTGGCCCATACGGGCAGGGGTACCTTTACCTTTTTACTATTTAGGTCAGAAACTGGGCCCAGTGCATTTTGTGCCATTCAGTGATTATATTAATGGGTGAATAAAAAGGTATTTTACCTGGCACTGAAAAGACTGTAGGTGAGCCTGTCTGGGGAGGCCATTGTATAGCTGGGATGTGTCTGTTGAAAATCCCCTCTCTTTAACACTAACCTGTCTCATTTCACTTAGTGGGGGCACTAAAGATCCAAAGAGGATCTTTTAGGCATGAGCAGAAAGAGGTAACCTGGTCCCAGGCTGTTCAGAGTTTTAAATGTTAAAACCAACACTTTAAATTAGGCCCAGAAATTAACTGAAACCCAATGCAGTAGGTGAAACCAGTGGGAAATGGGGTGGAGAAACAGAGAAAGGAAGGAGAAACAGGTGCAGGTGTGCTCTGAGAGTATACCAGGTTCCTGCCTCTTGGGGACTTCATTCATTTATTTATTTTGGTACCTGGGGTGGGGAGGAATTTTGCCTAGCTTTGACTAGTTATCAAAAGAGTACTCAGACTGCATACAGACACACTGTCCTGGCTCCTATCCCAAAAGACATATGCATGTATTTAAGAAAGGGATCATCATTCAGGCAAATAATGGTACAGGCTCAGCAGCAGACACAAAGCTCAGGAGTCATGGTTCAGCAACTCAAGAGCACGACAAGAAGTTCAGATCTGGACAGAAGCAACAAAGATGCCCCAACAAGCTTCCATGCCTCTCCCACCAAGCTTTCAATGGCAAGGCTTGGTACACTCACTCGTAAGACTCACTTGCCCTGCTGGAATGTCAGATTTGCAAACGTGCTCTCCTCTGGAGTACGTGGTTCTGCACCTTGTTCTAGATGGCAAGACTGCACCTTCCTGTTGGGGCTCCTGTTCAGCCCTTGCCAACTCTGGCCCCAAACTCTTAGCAAGAAAGCTGCAGCAGGGAAAACCGGCATCCCTGCTGTCTCTGGCCAAGTGACTGAAGTTACGGCAGAAAAGGGAGATCCGTCAACAGAGGTTCACACCACTCAGACCTTCTCTCTGTTTCTTCTGTCAGATCCTGCCAACCTCAGCCCAATCCTGACTATGCTGCGGGGCTCATAACACACACACACACACACACACACACACACACATGCATAATACACATTGGAATAATGTTTTAGGGAGTTGTGAGTAGCCCTGCCTGCATAGCTGCCATGTACAGTGGCTATGTCACTGCTGTCCACAGAGACCTCCATGCACATGAAGGAGCTCTATGCATGTCCTGACATGTGGATAGTAGTGGACATGGCCACTGCATATGCTGCAGATCTCAGCCTAGCCCACACAGCCCTATATATCCTTCCCCCTGTTTTCCTGTTCTTTCAGTGCACAAGGGAATAGCTTGAACCCTCCAAGTGTTTGGTCATTATGTAATCAGTTTATCCCCTCTTCCACTATCCCACTGTAATGGCATTTGAAAGCACTTTAATGTACTTGCAGTGTAGAATTACAGTTAGGTCAAAATCCCAGAACCTGCAGAGATTTGCAACCCCAAATTTTTGAATTTTTAATCTACTATCCAGGCTGACTGTTTAGTTTGTTATTCTGTGACCTCTCCTTATCCTTCAGCCAAGCTCCTGAAATGCTGTCAAAGCCTGACTTTATTCAAACAAGCATTTCTAAGCCTGCCCACATCAAGAAAGGAAGAAGAGTTCCATAAAGTAGCAGGGCCAGAATGTGAGTTACCGAATGTTGCAGCAAGTTATAGTTCAATGAGAAGGGAAAGCTCACTGTTGGACAGAAAAGCACTTTGTGTAGTTCAATACTAGGACTGCTTTAGAGTTTCTACCTGTGGCGCTGTGGGTTAAAACACAGAGCATAGGACTTGACAATCAGAAGGTCGGCGGTTCGAATCCCCGCAATGGGGTGAGCTCCCGTTGCTCGGTCCCTGCTCCTGCCAACCTAGCAGTTCGAAAGCATGTCAAACTGCAAGTAGATAAATAGGTACCATTCTGGCGGGAAGGTAAACAGCGTTTCCGTGTGCTGCTCTGGTTCACCAGAAGCGGCTTAGTCATGCTGGCCACATGACCCGGAAGTTGTACGCTGGCTCCCTCGGCCAATAAAGCAAAATGAGCGCCGCAACCCCAGAGTCGGTCACAACTGGACCTAATAGTCAGGGGTCCCTTTACTTTTTATACCTTTAACAGCTATATGATTGTCAGAGGTAGAACAAATGAAGCTTGAGCAGCAGTTGCAAACCTGTGGCCCTCCAGATATTGCAGGACTCCTTCAACCCCAGCCAGTATGGTTAATGGGCAGAAGTGATAGGAGTTGTAGTCTAACAACTTTTGGAGGGTCATTCTTGTCTTAGAGTTTTGTAGGTAAAATGTGGAAGAAGGAGAAGGGTGGAGGCTAAAGCAAAGACAATTTAAAATACAGGTGTGCATGTAAACAATAAAAATTAAAGCAGTCATATTATTATTACCTGGGGCAGCCTATATTTGTGACAGTTCCAAGGTTACTCCCACACTGCACCTGATAATCTCTGCGAACGTGAATAGGGTGATTAACACATATTGCACAAACAATGGCTTGTTTGGATTATTTAGAATAACCACACAATTCTCCCTTGCCAAGCAAGCTCAAGTTGCAGATGTTCCCACAAGCTGTTCAGGCAAGCGTGCTGCTCCAGGTAGCATATGAAGTAGTCCTCTGCCAACTGTACAGTTTGCAGGGCCAGGAGTAGGAAAGACAGCTTAAAAGCAATTAATTTTTCCAGGAAGGAAAGTAACCTTTAAAAATGATAACCCAAGATATGTGATGAGCTAACATATAATCCAATTTGATGAGAGCAGAATAAAGCTTGGAAGCTCTCAGGGTAGATAACCAACCAACATACAGTTCAAGGTTATTTTTGCTGAAAGGCAAAGGATCATTTGATTTATTACTGCAGCAAAGTCCAGGGCAGTCAGCTGTAAGGAGTGTGAGAGTGCCTGCTGTTGTAGGAGCCCTGAATTTAGTTAAATGCTAGCAAGTAAGTGGCTTGTTTTAACACCGTCTTCCAACTAAAGTGATTTAAAAGATCAGCTGCAGAGATACGAGCTTTCAAGATACAAATTCATATTTCAATAAAATAAACACTTAAAAGTGAAAATTTCAGTTGCATGCCAAGCCAGATAAATGAAGAATGAACAAATGAATGAATGAGAGGAGATGACTGAAGAGATCTGCCTGAACATTTTGGACAGAATGAGCAGAGCTGGATTAAACCCTGGATTAAACATTTTGGACAGAATGAGCAGAGCTGGAGGCCACTAGGCAGTTGAAATCTTAGGGGAGGGCTTTGCAAATTATCTCCTAATACATTTTTTATTTTACCAGTCAACAATTTTAATAAACCAGTTTTCAGATCAAATCAATATTATTTTTATCTCTTGTTTTGGGCCCCCTAAAAGGCATGGGGTCCATAGGCTGGTGTCTACTCTACGTATTTGGTAATCCGTCACTGAGGATGAGGATGGCAACAAGGATGCATATAGAGTTTCTTGGAGATGGTGGGGTGATGATGAAAAGACAGAAACTGAACACAAAGTTGCCAACTTACTGAGGTGGGAAGCCAGCCTTGAGTGATCCCATGCTTTTTATAACAGGCAGCAGAATTTTCATGGCATGCAAAGAAGCACCATCACCTTTTAATTGCTGCCTTTGTTAATGCTGTAGTTACATGGCTAGTTCAAACTTTTGCAGTCTGAACTGGTAAACAGGGTAGCTATATATGAAAGCCATGTCCTTCTGGTCACTCACAAGTTACACTGGGCATCAGCAGATTATTATTTTTCCCCCATGCGTGTGAAAAACAAATAGTTATGGTAAGTAAGCCATTTGAGTAGGATTTTCCCCCTGCTTCCACTTTCATATGATTATGGAATCTAAGTTCATAATGAAGTAACACTCCTTGGAAAATATATCACAGGAGAAAGTGGACAGCGCCAACAGTCTAAGTTTGCAAGCAGTGCTCCCCAGAGCATTTTTGGAAGCTAGCACTTATGCTTAATGCAAGCTGACATGTGTTGCCTATGCTGCCAATGAACTCTAGAAACTGCTCCAGAGACTGAGCACAGATCTCTTTGTGCAGAGCCGCTGGGACCATTATCTGCATCCGAATGAAAACCGTGGTTGGATTCCAGCTTCTATTGCACAGTCAGAATCAAGCTGGCCAATAGCCCTTGGGTTAATTTGTCCTTGAACCTTGATATATGTAATTTTGATAGGGGGAAGGTTGTTAGGAAATAAAGTTAAACAAAGTACAAGCAGCCAGAATGAGACTAGAGCTGAGCTGAAATTTACCAGATGATGTATTTCTGACAAGAGTTCTGGGATTCTTATTTTGCTCAGCTCTGCCCTGCCATTTCCAAGATGATGTCTTTCTGAGATAATTTCTGAGTTTCTTATTTTTCTCATCTTCCCACCCCATTTTCACCAAGACCATTTTGCATAATTTTCTCCATAATTATTTTCTACCATTCCCTGTGCACAAATGCAACATTCCAGGGCACTGTGAAGAATGCAAAAAATGGTGGGCAAGCTGCCAACATAGTTGTTGCTGTTGCCACCACTTGTAGTGGCAGCAAAAACAAGATGAAACACCAAACTGTGAGGGGGAAAAGAGGTTAAGCTGCTACCATTGATGGGGGAGAAATTCGATTCAGTTCTCATTTGTAGGTAAATCTACATGATCCACACTTTCTGAAGCAGGACTCTGTCATCCTTTAAAATGTGCACTTCTCTGATTTTTGCCATACAGTTCTCTATGCAAGTAATGTGTATAACAAATGCATATACTAGGGTAAAGTGTGCATAAAATGCGTAGATTAGTGAAAACAGCATACAAAAATGTGTTGTAAAAAATCTGTATATTATTATATTACATTTAATATCCATTTTTATTAACATTTGAAGAAAGTGGTCTGAGTTTGCCTGTCAAAATGACACAAGTCTCTGCCTGGTCAGTGGCTCTGAGAGGAGGCTACCTGAAATAGGAGGCAAAGTGGGAAACCTGTGCCATTCGGAGCTTCTCAAAGAAAAGTTGAATATCTCTAATTGTAATGAGAAGCATGGGTGGCTTCTTTGTTTCTATTGATGGATTGCATCTTCAAAACAAAAAGTTAAAAAAAAGTCTTGCATGTTTATCATTTAGACTCTCAGACACTTGCCTGAGTGTAAGTCCTAGAAGGCTTACTTCCACCTAAGCATGAATGGGATTAGAGTGTCCTAGTTTCATCTAAACATGCACAGGATGCAGACTCTTAGTTTCATTTTCCAATCACATATTCAGTAAAGAGAATCACATCCTCAAATTGACCCCCTCCCCACTTTCTGTGTTTACTTATGTTATATCTTTTACCACCGCATATCCAATTCAAACCTATCTACTAATTTTCCTTTGATATTCCCTTAAAGTTATTCTTTCTGCACATCTTTACATCAATCCTGCTAATCCTAATGATTTACAATAATTCTTCAAATAGTCCACAATTTTTCCCCATTCTGTATTAAAAAGTCTCTGTTCTTGATTTCTTATTCTTCCGGTAAGTTTCGCAATTTAGGCATATTCCATTAATATTGTCTGCCAATCTTCCTTGGTTGGAACTGCTTCTTTTTTCCATCTATGGGCATGGAGTCACATACATAAATAATTTCTTCTGTTCTTTGGGTACCTCTGAACCTAAGAGAAAAGCTTCTAGTTTTTAAAGAAAGTTTATCTTCAACATTTTTTAAAGCTCATTATAAATCATTTTCCAGAAATCTTTTGCTACCTTACATGACCACCACATATGGAAAAATGAACCCTCTTTCTCTTTACACTTCCAACAGATATCTGGTTCTGATCTATACATTTTTGCTAACTTACTAGGAGTCAGATACCATCTAAACATCATTTTCAGGTAATTTTCTTTTATCATGTAGCACTCTGTAAATTTCAAATCTTCATTCCACAGTCTTTTTGATGCTGCCGTGTCAATATTATGTCCTATATCCATTGCCCAGCAGACTCTTAGTTTCGCTGAGGAACAGTGAGATGGAAAGGGTCATTGATTGCTCTCTCTGGCCATGGACAGTTCAGGAGGCTCCTTGGTTTACTGAGGAGCTGTAGGCAATGGAATAGACTGGACATCAGCTGGAGTACAGGTGTTGTAGGTCTCAGTGTGAATTTGACAGAGGTATGACTACATAGCTGTTCCTACCACAATGGTATCAAAGGAAGCATATATCTTTGCTTCTATGGAGTTATCAGTGAATCGCCCAATAGAGATATTTAGACTGGTAAATAGGCTGGCCTAGAAGGGGGTGGTATCATTGACGATGGACCAGTCAATCACTCAGATCCATGCTGAACTTGAGACTAGAATTGGTTCAAGTCTATAGCAGGCCCCTACAGCATCATCAATTTACACCTAGTGTGATCAGTTCCTATTGTTGCAGCCCAAGGATGTGAAAAAGATGCTTACGGCAGTGAGGCCAACAACATGCCTTCTGGATTCCTGGCCATTATGGCTGATACAGTATTTTAACAGGCTCCTGAACTAGATGGTTAAAGGGTTTCTTCTAGTTTCTCTTCTAATTTCTGAGAAATCACATTAGAAGATAACTGAGGAGAAACAGGTTGTCCACCCCTGCCTTTAGAATCTTTGAAAGCTCAGTTCATAGAAGGTCTTTCTCCACTCCCAGAAGTAGGCAGTGCAGAGGCTGACTCTCAGTCTTAGAAAGCACACAATGAATTCTATGTATTTTCCTGTCTGCTAGCCTAAGTAGGCTGGTAGGAATGTACAGCCTCTGCTGTAGATTTATCTGCACATAAATTATGCAGTGCTCCCATTGGATTGTGATATTGAATTGTTTGCATACTTTTGTAATAGTCTCATGTACACATGACATATCATTGCATACCAAATGTGCAACATGGCTACAAGTTGCAATGGTTGGTCTGCCAGCTACAGCCCCTTTTGGACAGCAATGACTTGGCCACTGTACTCTGATAACTTCCAGCTTGAATTATTGCAATGCGCTCTACATGGTGTTCTTTGTGTTAGACCCAACGTTCTCTCTGGGTAGTTGCACTGCCCTCAAAAGCTTGGGTGTGGGTGCCCCAGGAGTTGTTGAGGTCATTCAGCCCTGCCTTGTGAAATAAAGAATGAGTGGGCACCACAAGAAAAGCCATCTATGTTAGTGTCCTTAAGGGGAGTGAGTGAAATCAAAAAAATGTGTGTAGGCCACACAGTCATTCAGGCACTCTGTTCTATATTTTGCTGGCAGGATCACTGTTGCTTGTGCTCATTGAATTCCGTAAAAATGCTAAAACGTGTGCATTGTGCAGATGAGATAATAAGATAATAATGAGATGAGATAATAAAGGAATGGATAGATGGCGGAGGAGAAGCGCGGAGGGAGAGGGGAACGTTGCCATGACTACCACATTCCTGAAATACCGAGGCAGTCTCCCCAGCTGGCTGAACCAATGGAGATAGATGGAGCGCGCGCGTGCAAGGTTTCAAACTCCGGTGAAGGTCGCAAAAAGGAGGGAAAGGATTGGAAAACCACCAAGAAGTGTTACCTCTGCCAACGGCCAGGACATTTTGCCAGGGTCTGCCCTCAAAGAAAGGCCTGGCAAGGAATGGTGGGAGCCGCTGGTGAGGGGGAGGAGGAGGAGGAAAATGGGCAGGGGCAGGGAAACGCCAACGCTTGGCTGCCGATCAGTGGGCACAGCAGCCAGGCCAGCAACTAATAGAAGTGCCCCAGCCAGACCCCCCCAAGGCAGCAATAGCCATAGAAGTGGTGCTAGAACTCCCGAATGGGCACCCAGTCAAGGTGAAGGCGCTGCTGGATTCAGGCAGCTCCTGCAATTTCTTTAGCAAGGACTTCGCTCTGGCACACCAACTCCACCTGCTGCCCCTGGATTTCCCCTTGCAAGTGACCACCATAGATGGCAGAGAACTTCTGGGAGGGGAAGTGACGCACCAGACCCCGCCAATGAGAATGAGGGTTTCCCGGCACACGGAGACCGTTGCCTTTCACGTAGCCACACTGGCAGGACCCCCAATAATACTGGGAATGAGCTGGCTGTCACTGCATGATCCAGTAGTGGCATGGCATCAGCGGACAGTCACCTTTGGGTCAGCTTACTGCTTGGAACATTGCATGGGGGGGGAACCCCAAGGATAGCAGTGGCCAGGGTGGCGGGAATGGCGGTGGAGCCAAAAGGGAAGGTGCCACCCCAATATGCTGGCCTGCAGGAGGTCTTCAGCGAGAAGGAGGCGGATAGACTACCCCCCCATAGGCCCTTTGACTGCCAAATCAACCTACTCCCAGGGGCTCAGCTGCCAGTGGGTAAACTGTATGCCATGTCGGACAGGGAGATGCAGGAGTTGTGGGAATCTATTGACAAGAACTTGAAAAGAGGTTTCATAAGAGAATCAAAGGCGGTGGGGGGCAGTCCGGTGTTCTTTGTGGACAAAAAGGATACAAATCAGCCCAGGCTCGTTGTGGACTACCGGGGCGTCAACCTGGTGTCAGAACCCGTGACCTTCCCAATGCCCAGGATTGACGACATTTTAACATGGGTGAGGCAGGGGAAAATTTTTACCAAGCTGGACCTCAGGGGGGCATACAATTTGATCAGGATGAGGGAGGGGGACGAATGGAAAACCACCATGTTCACCCCCCTGGGAGCCTTCGAATACTTAGTTATGCCATTCGGATTACAGTCCGGCTCCGCCTGCTTTCAAGCTTTCATGCACCACGTGTTGGGGTCCCTGCTGTACAAAAACTGCGTAGCCTTCTTGGACGACGTCTTAATTTATTCTGACAATGAGAAGCAGCATGTCAAAGACGTCAGGGAAGTGCTAAAGAGACTGCAGAAGCACCAGTTGTGGGTCAAGCTGGAAAAATGCCAATTTCACACAAGGGAGGTCGAGTTTCTGGGGTACAAGTTGTCAGACAAGGGTCTAGCTATGGACCCCAGCAAGGTGCAGGCGGTACTGGAATGGAAGGCCCCCAAGACCCGGAAGGACGTGCAGAGGTTCCTAGGGTTCAGCAACTTTTACAGGAAGTTCATCAAGAACTTCGCTCATTTAACAGCACCCATCACAGACTGTCTCAGCAGCAAAAAGAAGTTCGTCTGGACGGAAGGGGCCCAGCGATCCTTTGAAAGCCTGAAGAAAGCATTCGCGTCGGAAGAGCAACTCCTGCACGTGGATTTGGAGAAGCCCATGAGGCTAGAGACCGACGCGTCAGACAGGGCCATAGGAGCCGTACTTTTGCAGCCCGGAACCCAGCGAGAGTGGAGGCCGTGCGCCTTTTTCTCGAGGAAGCTGAACAAGTCAGAGCAGAACTACACGGTGTATGACTGCGAACTGCTAGCTATCTATGCAGCGTTTCGCCGGTGGAGACATCTGTTGATAGGGGCGCGGCACAAGATCCAGGTTTGCACGGATCACAAGAACTTGGAGTACTGGAGGACTGCGCGAGTACTCAACCAGAGACAGATTCGATGGGCACAAGAGTTCTCCAAGTTTTCCTTCGAGATCCGGTATGTGCCGGGAGCGGAGAATGTTAGAGTCAATGCTCTCTCCCGGAAGCCGGAGTACATGGAAGGAGAGGGACCGCCGGAAGCTCGACACGTGTTCCCCGAGGACAGATGGGTGTGTGGGGGAGTGTTGGTTGGGAAACGAGAACTGGCCGGTCTCACCAGGGACGACGAGTTCACCCAAACTAAAATCAGGGCACTACGGGAAGGAAGGGAAAACCAGGGAGAATTTGAGGAAAAGGAAGGAGTACTGTACTATAAGGGAGCGCTGTACGTACCGGGGGAGACATTGAGGGGAAGGGTACTCAAACAACTCCACGACAACCCAACAGCAGGGCACTTTGGTCAGCACAAGACCATGCTGCTTGTCACCAGGCAGTTCTGGTGGCCAAGGGTGAGGGAAGATGTACGGGAGTACGTACGGGGGTGCGACCGCTGCCAGAGGGCAAAGGGGGAGAGGTCCCTACTCTCTCCGTACAGGGAGGGGCGGGAATTCCCGGGACGAGAGGGAGAAGTCACCACACACCAGCAAGTAGAGGAGAAAGAACACCACAACCAAGCCACGGAAATACTCGATTCCAGGTGGCGGGGGCGCAGAGTAGAGTACTTGGTCGCTTGGGAGGGGGAACCCCGGTCTGAAGACACGTGGGTTCCCGCGGAGGCAATCAACGACGGGTATCTAGTGGAAGAGTTCCACAGTCGGTTCCCACACAAACCAAAACCACCAGCGAGATTCTGGGAGGAGCAATTTGGCACCACCGACAACGAGGAGGAGTTTGAGGGTTTTCCTGACTCTGAAGAGGAGGGAGGAGAAGCGTCAGAGAGGGAGGATTCAGACTGGGAGGCCCACCCCGCGAGGAGAGATTAGAGAGGGTGGGAAGCGGGTTTTGAATCCTCTGAGGATAGCGACAGCTCCTTCCGAGGATTTCCCGCATCGTCGGCCGAGGACAGGGACGAAGTTGGATCCAGAGGTCGGGCCAGGGGTGGAGGGGGTTCTGGGGGGGAGATGGATGTCAGGGAACTGCCATCGGAACGAGAGGAGGAGGAGGGGCTCCACGACGATGCTGGAGAGGGGCCAAGTAGGGAGAGAGGCAGGTCTCCTGTTGGGGAAGAAATTCAGTGCGACACCAGGGATGGAGGGGGGCCAATGGGGGAAGCAGAGAGCAGGCTCAGAGACTCTTCACTGGACACCAGCGGAGAGAGCACAGGTCCTCCGATACCCACGCCCACCCTGCGCAGAAGGCTTCTGCGCAGGGAGGCTAGGAGGAGACTGGGCGTCAAACAACTTTTATGTTGGAAAAGGTTGAAGAAACGCCCACTGTCGGATTCTGCCAGCGACTGAGCAGCCACGAAGTGAGGGGGCTGTCCAGCCAGGAAAGGTTTAACCAGGCCACCTACCCAGGAGTGGCGGCAACTTACGCACGAGCAACCCCATAACCATTAGACAAGAGCTTAAGAGTTTATGCTGGAAACGTATGCCAATTCTGACACAAGTCCAATTCTATTGCTCCTTTTGTGTTTGCTGTTGATGTGTAAATGTTTTTTGAATCTAGTCCAATCTTCCCAGCCCCAACCCTCGCTACCTATTGCATGTGCAATTATCAGGGCTGTTTGAGAGCAACTGGTATTTCCTGCAAATTTTGATTCTTTGAACCACTCTAAGCCACCTGTTGAAACCTCTTTGAAGAAGCGCATAAAAGTTAAGTACTCACCATTGTGTGAAAAATGGCAGTGATGTAAATGCAATCCTGCAAAATTTAGCAGCTAGGGCAGGAGCAAGCCCATTCAGCTCTTTTAATGCAGTCCTAGTGCCAGGTCAAACAGGCAAGGTGGCCAGTTTATTAATCACACAGAAAAAAGAAAGATGTGAACCATTATTATGCAGAAATGCTCTGCTGCAGTTTGTGATCATTACAGTTGTGTGCCAAGGCCCCACGACCCCACAATTCCGCAAGGGAAAGAATATCACACAGGACAACAGCATACAGTGGTACCTCGGGTTACATATGCTTCAGGTTACATATGCTTCAGGTTACAGACTCCACTAACCCAGAAATAGTACCTTGGGTTAAGAACTTTGCTTCAGGATGAGAAGAGAAATTGTGCTCCGGCTGCGCAGCAGCAGCAGGAGGCCCCATTAGCTAAACTGGTGCTTCAGGTTAAGAACAGTTTCAGGTTAAGAATGGACCTCCGGGACTTCCGGTTAGCGCCAGCGCTTAATGGCGGATTTCTCCCGGAGCTCCGGGAGAGATCTGCTTCGTGGGTTCGGGTCCTGCAGCCACGGCGGAGCGGGGACCCTCAAAAATCACAGGCGCGTAGCCTGTGAACTGGAGACTCGGCGGGCACCTTTGCGCCCCCCCGACGTTGTGAAATAGCCTTTTTAAAGGCTACGAAACAGCGGAGGGTGTGTGGAGCGGTGCTGAGAGTCGCTTCTACCCAGCCTGCGAAGTGAAGCCGCGTCGCCATTAGCGGAGAGCGCTGACTTCTTCCGGTGAATTTGGACTAAAAGACCAATTTTCCGTGAGTAGGATTGAACTCTAAAATATAATTGGACGTTAAAATTAAAGAATTTGGGCACCGAGACGGACAAGCACTAAAAAGGAAGTCTGCTTTCCGTTCTGTAGCAAGATCAAAGCGAAAGGCATTCAAGCTGTAACTTTCTGACAGGAGAGTTTTGCGAACTAAGAAATCCACCACCAAGTAAAGAACTCCCTCCCCCGAAGGCAGGAGGGGGGGGGGAAGAAGACGTTAAAGTGCTTTTCTGCCTGCTCAAAAGAAATTGAACTGTTTATTGCTGCTCCTTCACCTGGGGGTCGGACTGCCGGAGAAAAGGAACCGGCTAAGGACTGTTGTTACAAGAAGGTTAAAAAGTAACGGTAATATTGACTCTAGCTACTCTCAACTTGAAATATGTTATTTTGTTGCACAGTAAAGTTATTTGCAGGACACTATTGATTTGGATCTTTTAAAAAGAAAAAAGAATAATTGTAAGAGACTAGGAGGGCTTTTGTTTGTTTTTTGGAAGGAGTGGGACTAATTTGAAGGCAAGGATTTGACTTTACGCCCTCTAGAGGATTTGTGAATAGTTTCAGCAACAAGTGGAGTTTAAAACTTGAGATTTTCTTTTTCTGACAGCTTAAGAGTGTGGGAATGACCTTGAGTGAAAGACTTTGTTATGGCAGATGGTAAAGAGAAAGAGGACTCACAAGAAACAACCTTGAGATCTGGTAGACAATACAAAGTCGATCTTTCTATGCAAAGAAGGGCTTCTGTATCAGGAGCCTCTGGAACTGCAGCTGTCTCAAAGGCAAAAGTGAAAATAATGTCTTCAGAAGAAGCATTTGCTAAGGCATTGGGGAAAATAAATGACTCTTTGGAGGAATTAAAAAAGCAAGGCGCTGAAACAAATAAGAAAATTGAAGAAATCTCTGGGAAAATCGATTTAAATACAAAAAGTATAACTGACCTTGGGAACAAAGTGAACTCTAATGCAGAAGCAATTGGGAAACTACTTGAAGATTCATCTACAACACGAAAGATAGCTGAGGAAGCTAAAGAAATTGCAACTGCTGCCGAGGAAAAATTTCCACCGGTGTACAGGAAACTAGATGAGTACGAGCTGGCACTTTCTATGCAGGATATGCAATGCAAGGAGAGGAACCTAAGGATTAGACTTGTGCCGGAAAAGGAAGGAGACAACTTGGTGGACTACTTGACAAAAGAATTTTCTGACTTTTGGAAGCAGGAGCTGGATAAAGAAAAATTTAAGATTGAGAGTGCATTCAGACTGGGAACAAGGCAGAGGAAGAACAGACCCAGAGACTGCCTAATAACTTTAAGATCAAAGGAGGAGAGAGACAAAATACTGAACCTGCATTATCAAACAACCCTTCAAATTGAAGATTTTCACATTGAGATTTTTAAAGACATTCCCAAAAGTATTTTGGATGCAAGAGGTCCATACAAGGACTTGGTGACACTGCTGAAAAGGAACTACATACCATTCAGGTGGGAGTTTCCCCAAGGCTTGTCTTTTAAATACAAGGGGAAGAAAAGAAGACTAAAGACAGTGAGTGATAAAGACAAGTTCTTGGGAGAACATGAAGAAGACCTACAGAAAGAGACGTTTCCAGGACAAGGACACCCTTCAAGCAAGGGACCACTAGATACGGACACGGAACCACCGACAAAAGACGAACAACAACTGGGAGCTGTAGGAGGAAGTAAATAACCCCATCATGGCTCTGCAACTTCTAACCTGGAACTGTAACGGTTTAAACATTCCCAGAAAAAGAAAAAATATATTTCATGCTTTAAAGAAAGACCAATTGGACTTGATTTGCTTACAAGAGACTCATGTGACAAGAGCACATAGAAAATTATTAATAAATAAAAGATTGGGACAAGAATTTATATCTTCAGACAGAGTTAAAAAGAGGGGAGTGGTGATCTATGCAAAGGAAAATTTGCAACCGAAACAAATTTTTAAAGATGATCAAGGAAGATATTTGGCAATTGAAATTCAATTTCAAGGAGAAAAGTTTTTGATAGTGGGAATCTATGCACCAAATGAAGGGAAAGCTGAATTCTTTAAGAAGTTGCATGAGATTTTGATGGATTATATGGATTACAATTTAATTATGATGGGTGACATGAATGGAGTAGTTTCAACAAATATGGATAAAGCACAAAGACAGGTAGTCACAAAAGACGGAAGACTACCAAAAACTTTTTTTGAAATGACTGACAACATGGACTTGATTGACATTTGGAGAACAAAACACCCATTAGAAAGAGAGGGAACCTTCTTTTCTGAAGCCAAAATGACATGGACACGGATTGACCAAATTTGGGTGACTAGCAGTATGGCGTCGAACATAACGCAGTAAAGATGGTGATGAAGCAAACAACAACTGGCTCCTTCAGATGGAGAATGAATGACACCTTATTTAGAGACGAGGAGATTTGCAAGAAGGCCCAAAAAACTCTGAAAGATTATTTTGAAATCAACTTAAGGACTAAAGTAGAAAAAAGAATAGTATGGGACGCAAGTAAAGCCGTGATGAGAGGGTTCTTGATACAACAAAATACATTAAAGAAAAGAAAGCAAAATGAGAGGAAAGAGAAAATCTTGGAAAAGATAAAAGAAGGGGAAAGGAAACTAAGATTGAAGCCAAAATCGCAAGAGATTTTAAGAGAAATTAAATTGTATCAAACACAATATATGGAACTGATGAATCAAGAAATAGAATGGAAAATTAAACAAATGAGACAAAAGACTTTTGAATCTGCAGATAAATGTGGCAAGTTATTGGCTTGGCAAATAAAGAAGAGACAAAAACTCAACACGGTAACAAACATAGAAGTGGAGGGAAAGAACATATGTAACCCAGTGGAAATTAGGAACTGTTTTCAGAGCTACTTTAGACAACTGTATACACAAGGGCCGCAGAAAGAAATGGACATACAACAATTCCTCGAGAAAAATGGGCTGAAAAAGATTTCGCAGGAAAGTAAGACAATTTTGAACCAGGAGATATCAGCACAGGAAATAGAAGATGCCATTCAAAGCATGACGTTGGGCAAATCACCTGGACCGGATGGACTGACTTCCAATTATTACAAAGTTTTGAAGGAAGGGTTGATACAACCTTTGAAGGAAGTCTGCAACGAGATCATGGAGGGGAGGAAGGCACCCGATACGTGGAGGGAGGCCTACATCACACTTATACCAAAGACAGAGACTGAAAAGACCCAACTTAAGAACTACCGACCCATCTCGTTACTAAATGTGGATTACAAAATCTTTGCTGATATTTTAGCAAAGAGATTGAAAAGAGTTCTGATGGAGGAGATTCATGGGGACCAAGCGGGCTTTCTCCCGAAAAGGCATTTGTCGGACAACGTAAGGAATATAATTGACATTTTGGAGAAGTTGGAAGTGAATATAAACACTAAGGCTGTTTTGATATTTGTGGATGCCGAGAAAGCCTTTGACAATATATCTTGGAGTTTTATGTTGAAGAACCTCCGGGGGATGGGGGTAGGCCAAGGGTTTGAAAATGGTATAGGTGCAATATACTCTGAACAGAAAGCAAAATTAATTGTAAATAATGTGGTTACAGAAGAGTTCAAGATTGAAAAAGGGACACGTCAGGGGTGCCCTATCTCCCCACTACTTTTTATATCGGTCCTGGAGGTTTTGCTTAATATGATTAGGAGGGACCAGCTGGTTAAAGGGATCCAGGTCGGAGCTAAACAATACAAACTGAGAGCATTTGCAGATGACCTAGTACTTACATTACAAGAGCCAGAAGCTAGCACGAAAAGAGTTTTGGAAATAATTCAAGAGTTTGGTCAAATGGCAGGATTTAAATTGAATAAGTTAAAGACTAAGGTATTGGAGAAAAATTTAACACAGGTTGAAAAAGAAAGGTTTCAGAATGAGACGGGGTTGACTGTGGTTAAAAAAGTGAAATATTTGGGTATAAATATGACAGCTAAGAATGTGAACCTATTTAAAGATAATTATGAAAAAACTTGGACAGAAGTGAAAAAAGATTTGGAAATTTGGTCAAACTTGAAGCTTTCCTTGTTAGGTCGAATTGCAGTTATAAAAATGAATGTATTGCCAAGAATGTTGTTTTTGTTCCAAGCATTACAAATAATGGATAAAATGGACTGTTTCAAGAAGTGGCAAAAAGATATATCTAAATTTGTCTGGCAGGGCAAGAAGCCCAGAATTAAATTTAAGATATTAACGGATTCAAAGGAAAGAGGGGGGTTTGCCCTGCCAGACTTTAAACTGTACTATGAAGCGGCAGCTCTCTGCTGGCTAAAAGATTGGCTACTTCTTGAAAATACAGACATTTTGGATTTGGAAGGTTTTAACAATATTTTTGGGTGGCATGCATATTTGTGGTATGACAAGGTTAAAGCACATAAAAGTTTTAAAAACCATATTGTCAGAAAAGCACTATTAAATGTCTGGGTCAGATATAAAGATTTGCTGGAAAACAAAACCCCAAGGTGGCTGTCGCCAATGGAAACTAAGGCAGTTAAAAAGTTAAATATGGAGTCGAAGTGGCCAAGATATTGGGAAATTCTGGAAAAGGAAGGGGACAAACTGAGATTGCAGAGTTTTGAGAAATTAAAAGGGAAGGTGAGAGATTGGTTGCACTATCACCAAATAAATGAAGTGTTTAAATTGGACAGTAAAATTGGTTTCCAGGTGGAAAAATCAAAACTGGAGACTGAATTGTTAGAATCCAGTACTAAGAATTTGTCAAAAATGTACAATTTGCTGCTGAAATGGAATACACAAGATGAAACGGTTAAATCAACTATGATTAAATGGGCTCAGGACATTGGTCATAATATTTTGTTTGCTGATTGGGAAAAGTTGTGGACTACCGGGATGAAATTCACGGCATGTAATGCCTTAAGAGAAAATATTATGAAAATGATTTATAGGTGGTACATAACCCCAGTCAAGCTTGCAAAGATTTACCATTTGCCTGATAATAAATGTTGGAAATGTAAAGAAAAGGAAGGTACATTTTTTCACCTTTGGTGGACGTGCCCGAAGATTAAGGCATTCTGGGAAATGATCTATAATGAACTTAAAAAGGTATTTAAATATACCTTCCCTAAGAAACCAGAGGCCTTTCTCTTGGGCATTGTCGGCCAAGGGGTGTTAAAGACGGATATAACTTTCTTTATATATGCTACAACAGCAGCTAGAATACTCATCGCAAAGTACTGGAAGACACAGGATCTACCCACACTGGAAGAATGGCAGATGAAGGTGATGGACTATATGGGCTTGGCAGAAATGACGAGCAGAATCCGAAACCAGGGAAGAGAAGCAGCGGAAGAAGAATGGAAAAAGTTCAAGGACTATCTAAAGAAATATTACAAAATTAATGAAAGTTAGAATGATGTTGGACTGGAAAGTAAATGGTTACTATTAGTAATGGTTAAGACAAGGAGAATAAGGAAGATTAACTTAAAATTAAAGTAAAATAAGGGAAGATTTGCTGAATAATTGATTAGAATCTGGAATACAGAAAAGGGAGGCATGAGGAAGTCGGGGAAGAAAGGTATATGAAATTAAGATATGAAATGATACTTGTTTTTTGTTTTGTTTTTGTTTTTGTTTGTTTATGTATTTGCTGTTTTTATGTTATGTTTGTGTGATTATAAAAACTGTTTAATAAAAAATAATAATAAAAAAAAAAGAATGGACCTCCGGAACGAATTAAATACTTAACCCGAGGTACCAGTGTATTGGGTTTTGGCTTGATTATGGCTACAACTTTTGTTGGTTACAGTAGAGAATGGTTTGGCGTAGACATTGGGTAAAGCCATTGCAATTCCACTCCGACCCTTCTGCTGGCAGTGCATCTAAGGGTAAACCACATCTTGAAGGGGTGCTCTCTGACCTACATCAAATTAGGGTACCCCTGCAGGGTCCCTGTTGAAGTAGTGGTATGGCCCTAGCCCACTCTGGGCATCAGACAGAAGCCACTCCTCCTGGATCCTTTTAACAGGATACCCTTTCCCATGGAGGGACAGGCAGAGGCTACAACCTCCCCTCCAGCCAAGATCTAGGCCAGAGGTCAGCAAACTTTTTCCGCAGGGGGCTGGTCCACTGTCCCTCAGACCTTGTGGAGGGCCGAACTATATAAAATGGAATATAAAACCAAATATAAAACTGAATTCCTATGCACACTGTGAGGGGGGCAAGTAGTCCTCCTCCCCACACACACCCCAGCCCCAGCCGCCTTCTTGGTTTGCTCCCTGCCTCATTTGCCGAAGGGATGGCGACGGTGGCGTGAAACGGGCTTCCTCCCTGCCTAGTGAAAGAAGACAATGCGCTTACCTTCCCAGGGGCTGCCACCACCACCACTGCCGCTGCTTCTTCTTGTGAAGCGGGTAGGCAGAGCGAGCTCGTCCGCTCCATTCTCTGGCCCACAGGAGCACCAGGGCAGTGGTGGCAGTGATGGGAGCAAGAGGCCAAGCGGCGGTGGCTCTGCCAATCAAACCAGGCGCAGCATTTGATTGGCAGAGACTTCCCTCGCCACTCTGAGGTAAACCAGGCGCGGCATTTGATTGGCAGAGCCACCGCAGCTCGGCCTCTTCCTCCTGTTACCATCCCTGGGAGTCTCGACTTTGCAGCGGCTTCATGGCGTGGGGTGGATTTACAAGCCTGGGGGGCCGCATTCAGTCTCCAGGCCTTAGTTTGCCGACCGCTAATATAGGCTTACCCAATGCCTAACCACCTTACAAAGTTGTGATAATAGCTATGAGGTAGGCGAAAACCAGATGGCCGGTGCCAATTTGCCAAATGGAAAAATTCCTACCCAGCCTCAAATACAGCTTCCAGCTTGGTCCATAGCAAGGCCAAAGCACAAGTAAACACAATCAAATTAAGAGAGGGTGAGTGGGAGGTATGATGAAGAAAGGCCAAGGAAAACTATCGGGCAGTCCACCATTTATTGACCCTGGGAACAGGCCCAAGTGACCCTTGGCTAGTAGGACCCACCGCCAGGGAAACGCCCCTCAAAGGCTGCCAGCATTGGTCAATCAGCTGGCAGCCAGGCGAACTGGTCTGCCATTTGCAGCTCACAAGAATTGTGAAATTTATTCTACAATATTCTACATTACAAACATCCTATATGATCATAGAATGATAGTATCGTAGAGTTGGAAGGGATCCTGAGGGTCGTCTAGTTCAACCCCGCTGCAATGCAGGGATCTCAGCAAAAGCATCCATGACAGATGGCCATTCCATCTCTGTTTAAAAACCTCCAAGAAAGGAGACTCCACAACCTTATGAGGAAGACTGTTCCACTGTTGAACAGCTCTTACTGTCAGAAAGTTTTTTCGTATGTTTAGTCAGAATCTGCTTTGAATCCATTGGTTGGGTCCTAGCCTCTGGAGCAGGAGAAAACAAACTTGCTCCATCTTCCGTGTGGCAGCCCATGAGAAATGTAGCATCGTAGTTGATTGTTCTGGCTGGTAACTTACGTCAACTACTCAGCCTCACGCAATCTTGTGATGTTTGCTTGGAAGAAAGGTGTTCATTTTGGCTTAGTAAATTTGTTTATGGTTGCATTCTTAAAAAACAAACAAGCAAGTTATTTCGCTTTTGCACTTAACCAAAGAAACAAATAACCTAGCAATGTTACCTAAAACGTATGTTTAGCCTAGAAACAAACTAGGCACAACAGAAGCAAAACTGTGAGCTGACCAATTACTTCCCTTGATCTAGACACGATACTTCTGTTGATGCAGCCTAGAATAGCATTAGAGGGACGTGGGTGGTGCTGTGGTCTAAACCACAGAGCCTAGGGCCTGCCGATCAGTAGGTCAGTGGTTCAAATCCCTGCGACGGGGTGAGCTCCTGTTGTTCGGTCGCAGCTCCTGCTCACCTAGCAGTTCGAAAGCACGTCAAAGTGCAAGCAGATAAATAGGTACCACTCTGCCTGGAAGGTAAACAGCATTTCCATGTGCTGCTCTGGTTTGCCAGAAGTGGCTTAGTCATGCTGGCCACATGACCTGGAA
The DNA here is from genome assembly GCF_027172205.1 of Podarcis raffonei. Lineage (NCBI taxonomy): Eukaryota > Metazoa > Chordata > Lepidosauria > Squamata > Lacertidae > Podarcis > Podarcis raffonei. The sequence continues at coordinate 54,509,149 of NC_070610.1, forward strand.
GCTGTCTGCGGACAAACACCGGCTCCCTTGGCCTATAGAGTGAGATGAGCGCGCAACCCCAGAGTCGTCTGCAACTGGACCTAACGGTCAGGGGTACCTTTACCTTTACCTTTTAGAATAGCATTATCTTTTCATAGAATCATAGAATCATAGAATCATAGAGTTGGAAGAGACCACAAGGGCCATCGAGTCCAACCCCCTGCCAAGCAGGAAACACCATCAGAGCACTCCTGACATATGGTTGTCAAGCCTCTGCTTAAAGACCTCCAAAGAAGGAGACTCCACCACACTCCTTGGCAGCAAATTCCACTGTCGAACAGCTCTTACTGTCAGGAAGTTCTTCCTAATGTTTAGGTGGAATCTTCTTTCTTGTAGTTTGGATCCATTGCTCCGTGTCCGCTTCTCTGGAGCAGCAGAAAACAACCTTTCTCCCTCCTCTATGTGACATCCTTTTATATATTTGAACATGGCTATCATATCACCCCTTAACCTCCTCTTCTCCAGGCTAAACATGCCCAGCTCCCTTAGCCGTTCCTCATAAGGCATCGTTTCCAGGCCTTTGACCATTTTGGTTGCCCTCCTCTGGACACGTTCCAGTTTGTCAATGTCCTTCTTGAACTGTGGTGCCCAGAACTGGACACAGTACTCCAGGTGAGGTCTGACCAGAGCAGAATACAGTGGCACTATTACTTCCCTTGATCTAGATGCGATACTCCTATTGATGCAGCCCAGAATTGCATTGGCTTTTTTAGCTGCCGCGTCACACTGTTGGCTCATGTCAAGTTTGTGGTCAACCAAGACTCCTAGATCCTTTTCACATGTAGTGCTCTCAAGCCAGGTGTCACCCATCTTGTATTTGTGCCTCTCATTTTTTTTGCCCAAGTGCAATACTTTACATTTCTCCCTGTTAAAATTCATCTTGTTTGTTTTGGCCCAGTTCTCTAATCTGTCAAGGTCGTTTTGAAGTGTGTTCCTGTCCTCTGGGGTGTTAGCCACCCCTCCCAGTTTGGTGTCATCTGCAAATTTGATCAGGATGCCCTTGAGTCCATCATCCAAGTCGTTGATAAAGATGTTGAATAAGACCGGGCCCAAGACAGAACCCTGTGGCACCCCACTAGTCACTCTTCTCCAGGATGAAGAGGAACCATTGATGAGCACCCTTTGGGTTCGGTCAGTCAGCCAGTTACAAATCCACTGAGTGGTAGCATAGTCAAGACCGCATTTTACCAGCTTCTTTACAAGAATATCATGGGGCACCTTGTCAAATGCCTTGCTGAAATCAAGGTAGGCTACATCCACTGCGTTCCCTTCATCTACCAGGCTTGTAATTCTGTCAAAAAACGAGATCAGGTTAGTCTGACATGACTTATTTTTCAGAAATCCATGCTGACTATTGGTGATCACAGCATTCCTTTCCAGGTGCTCACAGACTGTTTGCTTAATGATCTGCTCCAGAATCTTCCCTGGTATTGATGTCAGACTGACTGGGCGGTAATTATTTGGGTCCTCTCTTTTCCCCTTTTTGAAAATAGGGACAACATTTGCCCTCCTCCAGTCTGCCGGGACTTCGCCTGTTCTCCAGGAATTCTCAAAGATGACTGCCAGTGGTTCTGAAATCACATCTGCCAGTTCTTTTAATACTCTTGGATGCAGTTCATCTGGCCCTGGAGACTTGAATACATCTAGACTAGCCAAGTATTCTTGTACTATCTCCTTAGTTATTCTGGGCTGTGTTTCCTCTGCTGAATCATTTGCTCCAAATTCTTCAGGTCGGGCATTGTTTTCTTTATCGGAGAAGACTGAGGCAAAGAAGGCATTGAGGAGTTCAGCCCTTTCTGTGTCCCCTGTTTGCATTTCACCATCTTCTCCTCTGAGTGACCCCACTGTTTCTTTGTTCTTCCTTTTGCTACGAACATACCCATAAAAGCCTTTTTTGTTGCTTTTAACCTCTCTAGCAAGCCTGAGTTCATTCTGTGCTTTAGCTTTTCTGACTTTGTGTCTACACGTGCTGGCTATTTGTTTGAATTCCTCTTTGGTGGTTTCCCCCCTTTTCCATTTTTTGTACACATCCTTTTTTAATCTTAACTCAGTTAAAAGTTCTTTAGATAGCCACCCTGGCTTCTTTAGGCACCTTCCATGTTTCCGTCTCATTGGTATTGCCTGAAGTTGTGCTTTTACTATCTCCCTCTTAACAAACTCCCAGCCATCATGAACTCCCTTTCCTTTTAGTATTACTGTCCATGGGATCTCACCCAGCACTTCCCTAAGTTTTATGAAGTCGGCTTTCTTAAAGTCGAGAAATTGAGTCCTAGTATGCTTGGCTGCTCCTTTCCGCTGTATAGTAAACTTCAGAAGAGCATGATCACTCGCGCCTAATGATCCTTCCACTTCTACCCCACTAACCAGGTCATCAACATTGGTTAGGACCAGATCTAAAATGGCTGTTCCTCTTGTAGCTTCTCCCACTTTCTGGACAATGAAGTTGTCTGCAAGGCCAGTGAGGAATCTGTTTGACCTTATGCTCTTGGCTGAGTTTGACATCCAACAAATATCCGGGTAATTGAAGTCCCCCATTACTACTATCTCCCTTCCTTTTGCATGCTTGGCCATCTGTTCCAGGAAGGCATCATCTATGTCCTCCGTTTGGCTTGGGGATCTATAGTAAACTCCCACAATGAGGTCACTGTTATTCTTCTCTCCCTTAATTTTGACCCAAATGCTCTCACTTTGGCTTTGAGGTTCTAAATCTTGGATCTCTTCACAGGTATACACATCCCTGACATATAACGCCACTCCTCCTCCTTTCTTGTCTGGTCTGTTTCTCTGAAATAGATTGTATCCCTCCATTATTACATTCCAATCGTGGGACTTATCCCACCAGGTTTCAGTGATGCCTATTATGTCATATTTAGTTTGCTGTACCAAGAGCTCAAGCTCATCTTGTTTATTTCCCATACTTTGCGCATTAGTGTACAGACATTGAAGTCCATTAATCATTCCCCCGTGTCTCTTATTTAAGGATTTTTTCCTCCCACCACTAGGTCTGCGTGCTGTTTGCTCCATTCGGTCTATGACATTTGGATGATCATCTTCATCAATTGATAGACTCCTACCTTCAGGAGCACTGTCTCCCTCCCCCACATTAGTCAGTTTAAAGCCCTCCTGATGAGGTTTCTGAGATTTTTTGCAAAAACATTCCTACCAACCGTTGTGAGGTGCAGCCCATCGCTTGCCAGAAGTCCATCTTCAAGAAACTGCATTCCGTGATCTAAGAATCCAAACCGTTCCTGTTTACACCATTTGCGAAGCCAGTTGTTCACTTCCACTATTTTTCCCTCTCTCCCTGGGCCACGTCGTTCAACTGGGAGGACAGATGAGATGACAATTTGTGCATTTAATTGCTTCAATTTCCTGCCCAGAGCCTCGTAATCTCTCTTGATCTTCTGGAGGCTATTGCTTGCAGTGTCATTGGTTCCCACATGAACCAAGAGGAAGGGGTATTTGTCAGTGGGTTTTATGATTCCTTGCAGTCGTTCAGTTACATCTTGGATCTTAGCCCCGGGGAGACAGCACACTTCCCGAGACATCTTGTCAGGCCCACAGATCACTGCTTCTGTTCCCCTCAGTAGGGAATCCCCTATCACCACTACACGCCTCCTCTTAGGTCTGGTCGGGGTTCTTCCGTGAGCTGTCCGTTCCAAGGTCGCCTGCACATTCCCTGAAGACTGCCTTTGCTGCTCGTCTTCATATACCTGATCGACTGTAATGAGGGAGAGATCCTCAAATGGAGTCTGCTCTTCGTCTTCCATGCTAGGGGAAAGGACCTCAAAGCGATTGCGTATTTCTAAACAATCAGAGCGAACCCTGGGCCTCCTACTTCTTTGAGTCACATTTCTCCATATATCTGGCTCCTGTGTTGGTGAACTAGCCTCCTTCTCAGGGGAGTCCCCTGTCTCCTCCTTGGTGGAGACGGTGTGCTCTGTTGCTTCCAAGAAGAGCTCCAGCTCTCTAATTCTTTGGAGCGTAGCTACACGTTCCTCCAGTTGCTGGACTTTGTCTTTTAAGAGGGCAATCAACATGCAATTGCTGCAGGTAAAGCTGCCTGCAACCTTTGGCAAGATGGCAAACATTGCGCAGGAACCACAGGCGACTGCAGCTGTTCCCTCACCCTCCATCTTGAGAAGGTGTCGTTGGGGGTGACTACAGCGGTCCTCCATCATAAAAAGCGTGAAGACAGGACAAATAAATCCCCCCAAATAAACCTATATCTCCCCCAACAAACGTTTGAGACTAGCTCCCCTAAATCTAAAAGATGGATCAAACTGCGCGCGCCGCTAGGCGCGCGCCGCTGCCCTACAAGCTCTGACAAGCTCCTCCCACAGCTAATCCCCTACCTCAACAGAAGCCCTGCCCCCTCTGACCTTTGCACAGAGAAAGCAGCTAATCAGCCACAAGAAACTCACACAAGAAAACCCTTTTTGTTCCTTCTTCAGCCGCTGCCCTACAAGCTCTGACAAGCTCCTCCCACAGCTAATCCCCTACCTCAACAGAAGCCCTGCCCCCTCTGACCTTTGCACAGAGAAAGCAGCTAATCAGCCACAAGAAACTCACACAAGAAAACCCTTTTTGTTCCTTCTTCAGCCGCTGCCCTACAAGCTCTGACAAGCTTGCTGCATCATACTGTTGACTCATGTGAAGCTTGTGGTCCACCATGACCCCTAGATCCTTTTCACATGTATTGCTAGTAAGCCAGGTGTCTCCATGTTATATTTATGCATCTGGTTCCTCCTGCCTAAGTGCAGAACCTTACATTTGTCCCTATTGAAATTCATTCTGTTAGCTTGGACCCAGTTCTCCACTCTGTTAAGGTCATTTTGAATTCTAATTCTGTCTTCTACAGCATTAGCTACCCTTCCCAGTTTGGTGTCATCTACATATTTGATAAACATCCCCTCAATTTCTTCATCCAAGTCGTTTATAAAGATGTTGAACAACAATGGGCCCGAAAGAGAACCCTGTGGAACCCCACTGGTCACTTTTCCTCAAGATGACGAGGAACCATTAATAAGTACTCTTTGGGTTCGATCCACCAACCAGCTACAAATCCACTTAACATTTGTCTTTTTCAACTCACATTTTACCAGCTTCCTTGCAAGAATATCATGGGAGACTTTGTCAAAAGCCTTACTGAAATCAAGATACACTATGTCCACAGCATTCCCCTGATCCACCAAGCTTGTTACTCCATCGAAAAGAAAGAAACGAGTTTCATCTGACATGACTTATTTTGAAAAACCCATGCTGGGTCTTAGTAATCACAGCATCATATATGGCATCATATATTGCATCAGGCATCATTTTTTTATATCAGGTGTGGGGCAGGCAAAGACATGGCTGAACTAAAGGGAGTTTGCAGCCTCACCAATCAGCTGACCACCAGCAGCTGCAAACTCTGGGCACATTGCTTTGCAAGACTCATCCATCAGCTGGTTATCTTCATGGGCAAAAATGGGTCATTCAATGTCTCTGTGACATTAGGTCAGGCATGCCCAAACTTGGCCCTTCAGATGTTTTGGGACTACAGTTCCCATCATCCCTGACCACTGGTCCTGTTAGCTAGGGATGATGGGAGTTGTAGTCCCAAAACATCTGGCGGCCCCCACCCCTGCCTTAGGAAAATAGGTGAATAAGCTGCAGACAGCCCTGCCCGCCATACTTCCCTATCTAAGCACCCCTCAGCTTGCTTCAGGCCCACTCTGGCCCCAGTAGCTTTGCAAAGAGCCCAGGGCTTCAGCCACATCAAAAGCACTGTCTTTGAATCATAGATACTTACATGCCTGTGCATATATCCCTTGAGTACAAACAAAGCTTTTGAGCTTTTACAGTAAGTTGCTCAATGCCAGAAACGAATTTTAGAAAAAGAATACAAGTACCCTGAGAATGAGGCACTACTTAAAAAGAAAACCAAGAAGTACACCTAACTTTCTCTACCTTACCTTACAAACAAATGTATATTCTCTAAAAGCCATGAAAACTATATTTTATTCTCTAGGAAGCATAGAGGGGCAAGGAGGCATATTATATGTTTAAAGAAGGTTATTTACTTGAATTGTTAAACTGGCTCTGTGGTGTCATTGTAGACAATGTGGACTGGTGCACAGAAAAAAAGACTTTCAAAGATTTAATCCTGTATTAGATGCTTGTTACATAGACACACAGTTTGTCAAGCATTACCCTCTAGTGGTGATACATGGAAACACAAGTGTCAAACCAGAAGAATTCTCCAGTCTCTTGAAAGCAGAAGTTGTTTCATTACTTCACTGAAATTAATTTCATTATGAAAGAAGAAATCTAGCCTATAGCTGTTATGGCATATTGGGGACATAGGATGGACTGAATGTGGAAGGTATTGCTAAATAAATAAAGAAAGAAAGAAAGAAAGAAAGAAAGTAATAAGTAATAAGTAAAAAAGCAACACAAATGACTATTGTTAAAAATTGGAAGCATTCTGAGAGAATTGGTAAGGAGGCGTGATATGAGAAGCAGACATCAGCAGGATTGCATCAGCAGGTGGTATTGAGGTATTGTGGTCCTGAGCCATTTAAGGCTTTATAGGTCAAAACCAGCACTTTGAATTGGGCCCCAAAACTAATTGACAGGCAGTAAAGTCAGGCCAAGAGGGACGCGGGTGGCGCTGTGGGTTAAACCACTGAGCCTAGGGCTTGCCGATCAGAAGGTCGTGGTTCAAATCCCCGCGATGGGGTCAGCTCCCGTTGCACGGTCCCTGATCCTGCCAACCTAGCAGTTCGAAAGCACATCAAAGTACAAGTAGATAAATAGGTACCGCTCCGGCGGGAAGGTAAACGGCGTTTCCGTGCGCTGCTTTGGTTCTCCAGAAGCGGCTCAGTCATGCTGGCCACATAACCTGGAAGCTGTACACCGGCTCCCTCAGCCAATAAAGTGAGATGAGCGCCGCAACTCCAGAGTCGGTCACGACTGGACCTAATGGTCAGGGTTCCCTTTACCTTTAGAGAACAGCAATTAGGCCATCCCTTTGCAGACAGGGGTGCAGCTGGGCCACAATCAAAGCTGATGAAAGGCATACCCTTTCATCAATACAGTCTGTGCAATACAGTCTTAATGGCTGCTCTCTGTTCCCACTTTGAAGGGAAGAGTGATAATTAACATCTCATGGGGTCCTGCTTCACATACAGGCTGCTTCACATACAGACGTGGAAAATCATTTATGTATTTATTCCTTTATATATTTCACAAAATTTATACACCGCCTGATTGTTAAAAACCTCAAAGCAGTTTACAAAAAGGTAAAACAATAAAATGAAGAAAAACATTACCAACCATACTTTAAAAGATACAAAAGTTAAAATACTAAAACAGAATAAAATTACCTCAACTTTCTAAGCATCTAGGCAGACTTGCCTAAACAGGAATGGTTTTAGCAGGCACTGAAGAGAGTTCAGTGACATCAGGTGAGCCTTCTGATTGTTCATTTGCTGGGCACTCCTAGCTGTCTAATAGAAGAGACAATTTAGATCAGGAAATGGCGATGGGGAAACAGTGCCTCAGCCCAGTGCCCCTGTAAAGTTGCTCGTGAGATAAAATCAAAATGTTACGAGATCTGATCATGGATCTCCCTAATTTCATTGGCAGGGTGCTGGACTACATGCGCTTTGCAGTCTCTTCTAATTCTTATTCTGTGGTTGGAAGACACTGTGATGCAGTGGCTACTACACTTACAACCAGAGAGACAGAATTCAAATCCCTACTCAGTTATGAAGGATTTTAGGCTGGTCCACAGAAAGCCACTATCTAATCTTTAAGGCTTACAGGATTGTTGTGAGGGAATAAATGGGAAATGGACATGTTGAACTTCTTCAAGCCTGAACTTCTTCATTGAAGGATGAGATACAAATGGGGGGGAATCTTGATATTAAATAGTAATAATAAATGCTACAGACAGTTGTGCTTGGAGACATTGAACAGGAGTTATAAGTGTGCTTTTATGCAAGGTTGCCATGGCAAGGCTCTGAAGAAATTCTTTCGGAGGAGCTATGGAATCACACGGTTGGTCTGATTCATTAGGACAATGAATCTGCAGAACTCTGAATAAGGAATCCCACTGCATATTTTGAATTCACCTATATCCTTTCTCTTCTTCTCCACAGCAGGGTTTACTATACTCTGCAAAATAAAAGGTTTTAAATCTACAAGAGAACTAAATACCACAAAGTCATCCACTGCTCACTTTTCTCTCACTTTTAAAATACTTGCTCCTAAGGTAGGCCTTGGGCAATCTTTTGGATTCATTTCTCTCTCTTTATCATTCCATTATATTGAAAATAATAATAATAATAATAATAATAATAATAATAATAATAATAATAATAATTTGCCACTCTTACTATTTGAAATATACTTTCTGTCAATTCCCCCCCCCAATTGCACAGATTTTTAAACACAAAATAAATGCAGACCACTAGGACAGTTTTGCATGGAACCATGCTGTCAAAAGCAATCCAACATTTGATTAATCTCAATACCTCAATACTCCATTATTTTTATCCGGGATAAGAAGATAAGAACACAAGTAATCCTGTGCATCATTTGAATGTTAGATTACAATGTACTGACCCTATAATAGTCATCCTAGTCTTTTCCATTGCTAGACCAAAGTGATATCCAAATGTATTATAATCACAGTAACCCCAAATAATAATGGCTTAATCTGACCTCAATGTGTCTCTCTGTGTGCTTGCTCTTCCCCTGTCTTTAGGCACAACTTTTTTATCTTCATATCTGAGCATCGGTGGTTTGGTGCAAGAGGTTTGTGGTTTTGATGTCCTTAAACAACAGGCTTTTTATCAGTTACCATACATAGGATTAAAAGCTGACGCCTTAGAGCCAAAACAACATAATGTAATATCATTGCTAGGTAAAATCCTTCGAAGTTCCTAAAAGAGAGAGACAGGCCTGTACATCTACACACATTCTAAGTACATATGTTATTCAGAGTGCTGAACCTCTAGATCTGAACATCTCACCTTCCTTGTGTTGTTCTTCTGTGGTGCCAGCATGAGCTTTTAGTAAAATTGCTTTCAGGAACACAAAATTGGTTGTTGGTGATGTAGGTAAATGGGTTTTTGTAGATTAGAATATTGGCTATTGTAACTGCTTCAACAATCTATATAAAAAGTAATATCAACATTTGAAAAACAACTAGTTATTTACATCACAGATAGTGATTGCCAAGAATGAAAGGAACTGAATTAATCGGCAACAGACAAATGGCTTCAAAATGCCTGACAGACTTTGATAATGATGATAATAATGATAAATATTATTCACTTCATGAGACTCTGTGAAAATAGACAATCCACATGTGGACAATTAGAGGCCTTATATGATATAGTGGAACAGAACTTAAGCCAACCAAGGAGTCTGGCAGGAAATATTGAATATGATTTGCAGCATCTTTTCTGGTGACAGAAACCAAATTTTCCATCCTTGTTTGTTCATTTATTTGTTTTGCTTCTTGTTTTACTTTATGAAAATAATGCCAAAAAAGTACGGCTTATTTGCATGTGTATTGTTATAAGTTGTGGGTGAGGGCCTGTGTGCTTGAGCCCCCTTCTAATTTCTGGTTGCAGCATGATAGCCAGCCTAGCTTCCTGGCGAGGTAATGGCCCTCTAAATATGGGCCATTAAGGTAACAAAGGAAGTGGCTCTGTGACAGACAGCATATGGGTGGACACCGTTTCTCAACTCATGGTAGCAAGACAAAAACCAGAGGGGTTTTTTCCCCTTTAAAAAATATTTTTATTAAAGATTTTATTGGGTTACAGATGTACATACTGTATATCATTTTTGTTTTCAGATCAGTTATATTCATTGTGAGACTTAAATGTTGTATACAGTATAAGTTTGGGCAAGAAGAGAGGGAGTGAGGGGAGGGGGAGAGAGAGAGAGAGAGAGAGAGAGAGAGAGAGAGAGAGAGAGAGAAAGAGAGAGAAGGGGGGTGAGATGGATTTAAAGGGAGGTTTAGACCACAGTTTGGTCCATTGGGTAGAGTTTATTTCATAGCCTATGTCATGTTCCTATTGTTTTTTGATTGAGATGAGGGGGTTTGTGGGTTCTGGAGCAGTATTAGTTAAGTTATGTGAGCTAAAAGCTAAAAACTGGCAGGCTGCAGGCTTGACAGTTGGGCAACAGAGCTATATGCTTGACAACACCCATTTCACATCAGCAGTTGATAAGCCATCATTGCTCTTTCACAATGCGTTCTGTTGTGTTGTGCAGAGTTTTATCATAAAAACTTGCCCCAGGGTTGTGACAAACATGTTTACAGAGCAGCTGGTGTTGCAAAACTGCTTCAGGCGTTGATAGAAACAGATATTCTTTTGTTCATCTCACCTGTACATTTTTTTTCTAAAGCATTGTGTCAGGATTATTGGGAAGACAGGGCTTTCTTTGCATCCCCAGAACAATTGTAAAACTCCAGATGGTAACTATACAGTGTGTTATGATCTGGTCTAGAGCAGACCATCAATACTAGATCATAAATAAAAGCTCTTTATTGTAAATACCTGATTTCCAAAAAGGACATTAGGGACATCTTAACTGAGCATTGGGAGCAATGAATGATAGAATGAAATATTCAATGTGTAAAGCCTTTACCTATTTGTGTGGGGAATTTTTTCATCTAGTTTTAAAAACAATTCGCATGGTTGTAAAAACCTGTTAGTCTAATGACACATGTGCCATATGGTGCTACAGCATACTAAAAAGCTGAGAATAGTTTAGGGCATATGGCAGAATTAATAATGCATCTGATTTACAGTACGATCCTATTGAAAACACTGGGACTGATTTCTGAGGTTTGTGCTGCACACAATTTATTTCCAACCAGCATCTACTTGGAGCAACTCTTGCATAAGCTCCATTTAAATAAATGTGGACTCTGCAAAGCATAGCTGAGGTTCTTACTATGCATCTCCCATTTGTCTCAGCAAGGTTTTGTACAGGTAGATAGGGGCCAACAATGGTATCTTTTATCATTGCTGGATATGTGAGTATCAAACAAAGTGGATCATCAAAGTGACCCAGATTATGCCATCCTTTGCAATCTAGTCTGGCAATCTAGTCAAACAGTTTGCCTGCTCATTTTTGTCAATAACTTACAGTACTATGGTCAAAATGTAAAGTGTATGACTTTAGATCAGGACAGCCCGATTTCTTGTACCAAGTGGGCCACAAGTGTACTTTGACATGGAATCTGTGCCGGGATGGGGGAGCAAGGCAAAAAAAGAGATGCCCCTCACAGCCCACACACTGCCTTCCTAAAGTAAGCGAGGCAATTGGTCTTGGGAAGGAGGAAGGAGGCTCTGGCAGAGTCCTAGAGCCCTCCAACCTCCTTCTCAAAGCTAGCAAAGCACTAACTAGGCTTTGGAAAGGAGGATGGGGGATTCTAGGACCCTGTCAGAGCCCTCATGCCTCGTTTCCAAAGCCCGGCACCTTTACCCAGTTTTGGGTCTACTCTGAATAAAAGTTAGCTGAACACAACCCAAATATTGGATTCTTTGCAATAGTGTGGAAACACAATGACCCACTAAAAATACATTTTTCATTGTTACAAGATTTGATGGCATTCTCTATGTGAACTGTCTTTTTGATAGTGAAGGGTTAGAAACTGCATAGCAATGTGCTACTTTTGTGTAAATATTATAGAGACAAAAACCTCAAATGCATCTGCCCTTTGATTGCTCTCTTCCCAGGAAAGTCTTTAGAGAGATATAAAATCTTCTTGGTCATAGATTTACAACTTTATGGAATTGCATCAGTGGCAAAACTTGAATTCCAGGCTTCCGGGTTGGCGCCATCGTCTAATGGCGGATTCCCTCCGAGCTCCGGAGGGAATCTGCTCAACAGGGGTCGGGTTCTGCCGTGGCGACGACGCGGGGACCCTTAGAAACCACAGGCGCTGAAGCCTGTGGACCTGGTGACTCGGTGGGCACCATTTGCGCGCCCCCCCGACCCGCAAAGAAGCCTTTTTAAAGGCTTCGGAACGGGGGACGGAGGGAGGTGTGGTGCTGAGAGTTCGACTGCTTCCCCTGCTGAGTGAAGCCGCATGCCATGGACGGAGAGCGTTAACTTCTTCTTTTGAACTTTTGGATCAAAGTAACGACCCGTGAGTAACACAGTAATTGGACTTAAAAGGGAAAATTATTTCTGGGAATTCGGCAAGATCGGGTAAGGTGCTAAAAAGGAAGTCAACCTGCCCGCCTTGTAAGCATCGTAAAGCAAGGATTTTATTACTAAGGTTGTGTGAATGTCTTTTGTTTTTTGTGGAAAAGCGCAATTAACTTTATATTGGGCCAATTTAAGTGACTGTGCTGGAGGATAAGAGAACGGAATTCACCCCTCCCCCAAAACCCAGGAGCGATCGGGCAGAGAGCCTGTGGAAGAGGTTTATAGACTTTGACAGCTGTCAAATTAGCTGTCAAAGCTGGGGGAAAAAAGGAGAACTGTGTCTTTGCTGGTTACATTTGATACAATTTGGTAACAAATTGTTAAAAACAAAGAAGAAAAGGTTAATTTGTCATTAAGTAACTAGAATCCCTCTAGAGGGGTTCAGGACATTACAAAAATGGCTGTAAGTGGAAAAATACTGGCTGAACTGGAAAAGACCTTTCGTCTTTTGGGAAATCTACAGAAGCAGACAGATGTTTTGACTATGAGTGTAATAACAATGAAGGGAACAGTAAACAAAATTGCTGAACCTGGAAAGGATATGATTCAAGCTCCTGCAGATGAACAGGGAAGTGTTGCTGCTGATACAAAAATCCTTATAGCCAAACAGGAGAAAGAGTCTGAGTCATTTGAGATGCCATTTAAAGAATATGAGAAAGAAGGAGGCGCTGGGATGTTGCAGATGGCTAAAGAGAGCCAGAGGCCTGTTAAGTTGGAAACAATTGAAAATAAGAACATGACAATGAAAGTTTGGCTGGAAGTGAAGAATGGAATCTGGAGAGATCTCCTCTTATGGGGATCGGAAGACATATGGAATATAAATATGGACAGTACAGAGTTTGGAGTCTTTGGGACATTTGAACTTATGAGAAGCAAGAAACAAGATTTTAGCTCCATTGTTAAATATGGAGGTCTGGCTGGAAGAAATATGGACTTTACTGGAACAGAGCCTCTTCGAGATTCGGAATTTAAAATAAAGGACTATCAAGAAAACCGGCAGAGAGAAATTGAGAGAGGGTTAAGTGCCTCGGATGTGAGATCGCCAGGCTGATTTTGGATGGACTGATGGACTTTGGTTGGGGATCGAAACCGGGAAAGGGGGTGGGAGGGCTTCGGGAATTTAGAGGGTGTAAAAATATGATTCTGTTTTAATTAAGTTGGCTTTTGCCACTAACATAAAAATGGGGAATTTGGGGAGAGATTTGGGGCCGACCTTAGCAAAAGAATATAAAAAATAAGTGTTTCGTGTATAAAGATTAGGATTTTTAAGTTTAAATAGGTTAATTAAATTGATGGAGGAATTTAGGGAAAGTATGTTAAGAATAAGTTTTGAAATATAAAGATAGAGGTTTAGAAGTTAAAATTTGTTTAAGATAATTGAATTAGAGGAAATAAGGTAAAGTGGGGGGGATAAAAATTGCTGAGCTAAAAATTGGAATTGGAATACAAGAAGGGTAGGTGTGGGGAAGTCAAGGAAATTGGGTATGGAATATAATTATGGTAAACTTTTAAATTGCTGTTTTTCTTTTTCTTTTCTTTTTTCTTTTTTCCTTTTTTCCTTTTCTTTTTTCCTTTGTATTCTTTTTTGAAAATTTTAATAAACATAATTAAAAAAAAAAACAAAACTTGAATTCCAAGTAGAGCTGAGCCAAGTTTCTCCAACAACATTATCCTGACAACATTCCAAAGGCTTTTCATTTTCTCCCACGCCTAGAAAAAGGGGCCACTTTGCACAATTCTCCTTGAATATTTGTCATCATTTTGGTCAGGTTGCAGATACCATCCTGTCCCTCTCACACATGGGCATAGCCAGGATTTATTTTAAGGGGGGGCAAGCTTTTTGTTGGGGGGTGGAACTGAGTTATCTGCAATGCAATTGGTCAGTTAGTTAAGTATTTTAATTTATTTACTTGATTGGGGGGGCAGCTGCCCCCTGGGTCCCCCTGGCTACACCTATGCTTTCACACACACTGCCCCAAAACAAGGCTAAGCTTGAGGCATAGTTGTTGTTGTTTAGTCGTTTAGTCATGTCCAACTCTTCATGACCCCATGGACCAGAGCACGCCAGGCACTCCTGTCTTCCACTGCCTCCCACAGTTTGGTAAAACTCATGTTGGTAGCTTTGAGAACACTGTCCAACCATCTCGTCCTCTGTCGTTCCCTTCTCCTTGTGCCCTCCATCTTTCCCAACATCAGGGTCTTTTCCAGGGAGTCTTCTCATCTCATGAGGTGGCCAAAGTATTGGAGCCTCAGCTTCAGGATCTGTCCTTCCAGTGAGCACTCAGGGCTGATTTCCTTCAGAATGAATAGGCTTGATCTTCTTGCAGTCCATGGGACTCTCAAGAGTCTCCTCCAGCACCAGAATTCAAAAGCATCAATTCTTCGGCGATCAGCCTTCTTTATGGTCCAGCTCTCGCTTCCATACATCACTACTGGGAAAACCATAGCTTTAACTATGCGGATCTTTGTCGGCAAGGTGATGTCTCTGCTTTTTGAGATGCTGCCTAGGTTTGTCATTGCTTTTCTCCCAAGAAGCAGGCGTCTTTTAATTTCGTGACTGCTGTCACCATCTGCATGGAGCCCAAGAAAGTAAAACCTCTCACTTCCTCCATTTCTTGGAGTGGTTAAGAGCGGTAGTCTCGTAATCTGGGGATCTGGGTTTGCGTCTCCGCTCCTCCACATGCAGCTGCTGGGTGACCTTGGGCCAGTCACACTTCTCTGAAGTCTCTCAGCCTCACTCACCTCACAGTGTTTGTTGTGGGGGAGGAAGGGAAAGGAGAATGTTAGCCGCTTTGAGACTCCTGAAGGGGAGTGAAAGGCGGGATATCAAATCCAAACTCTTCTTCTATTTGCTAGGAATTGATGGGACCAGTGGCCATGATCTTAGTTTTTTTGATGTCGAGCTTCAGACCATATTTTGCGATCTCTTTCACCCTCATTAAAAGGTTCTTTAATTCCTCCTCACTTTCTGCCATCAAGATTGTGTCATCTGCATATCTGAGGTTGTTGATATTTCTTCCAGCAATCTTGATTCCGGCTTGGGATTCATCCAGTCCATCCTTTCGCATGATGAATTCTGCATATAAGTGAAATAAGCAGGGAGACAATATACAGCCTTGTCATACTCCTTTCCCAATTTTGAACCAATCGGTTATTCCATATCTAGTTCTAACTGTAGCTTCTTGTCCCACATGGAGATTTCTCAGGAGACAGATGAGGTGATCAGGCACTCTCATTTCTTTAAGAACTTGCCATAGTTTGCTGTGGCCATAGTTTGCTTTTGCGTAGTCAATGAAACAGAAGTAGATGTTTTTCTGGAACTCTCTAGCTTTCTCCATAATCCAGCGCATGTTTGCAATTTGATCTCTGGTTTCTCTGCCCCTTCCAAATCCAGCTTGCACTTCTGGGAGTTCTCAGTCCACATACTGCTTAAGCCTGCCTTGTAGAATTTTAAGTATAACCTTGCTAACATGTGAAATGAGCGCAATTGTGAGGTAGTTGGAGCACCTTCTTTGGGATTGGAATGTAGACTGATCTTCTCCAATCCTCTGGCATAGTAGTGGATGTAAAATGGTGACCAGGCTGAAACACAGTTGCTGTTATGGCAGCGACAACAACAGCAACTGTGCTACTGCTAATGGTGAGAACCAGTCGAAGAAACTGCTGGAAATGGTCTCCTCCCCCTGATGAAATTTCGTTTGCCCACAAAGAGGGTTTGGAATCTTCAAGAGGGCATTTGCGCATCATTCTAATTGTAATATCTCCTTCTGCCGTGATTAGTCAAGAGATATTGCATATTGCATTGGTAATAACATCATATACAGTGGTACCTCAGGTTACATACGCTTCAGATTACATTCGCTTCAGGTTACAGACTCTGCTAACTCAGAAATAGTACCTTGGGTTAAGAACTTTGCTTCAGGATGAGAACAGAAATTGCGCAGCCCCATTAGCTAAAGTGGTACCTCAGGTTAAGAACAGTTTCAGGTTAAGAATGGACCTCCGGAACGAATTCAGTACTTAACCTGAGGTACCACTGTATACTGTACTTATAGAAAAACGTATGGGAATATATAACATTGTATTTTTGTTTTTGTTTCATTCAACACGTTTATTCTCCCCCCTCGTTTTCTTTTTTTTCTGTATCACTTTATTTCTTTATAATTGAAATTCTTTCAATAAAACTTTAATACAAAGAGAGAGAGAGAGAGAGAATGCATGAGGGATCAGGAACCTCCAGTCTTGAGTTGTCTCCAGAATTCTGCACTCTTCATTACAACATTTAAAGCTGCCTGTAACACATTTGCTTTCTGCTAATTTTCAAGCCTCCATCGATCTGATAGACTAGAATACTAGATAGATAGAATCAATGCTATTTTTCTAGAAAAAGAGGTGCCGGAGCTCACCATGAACGCCTCCATTGTTCTCTAATAATAGCAGTGGTGCCCACTTGAGAGGTGCCAGAGCTGATTTTCTGCAAGTTCTTGCTGGAAAAAAGCCCTGGGTAAAATTATTTTCATGCACCAGCTTATGTCCACAGGGCATTTGAAAAGTACAGCTTTGAAATTTCATTTTAGTGTCTCTACATTACTGCAGATGATTCCTAAACATATTTTTGAGCACACTGGCATTCAGAAACACACATTACAACTGTTTTTCTATGCCTTGAATTCCCCCTTTCTGTGTCCTGTAGTGGAGGAAGAAAATGTTGAAAAAAGGCTGCACACATGTTACCAGTCTGTCAGTGGTCAGTGCTGCAGACAATACAGCACATGAGAGTAAAGGGATGTGGCTTCTCCAACAGGGGTTTTAAAATAAACAATACAGTTGACCAAACCAGCAAACTAGTCAGCATGCCTTTGCTGGGTGCTCATCATAAGACTACTAGCAACTGCTCACTGATGGTGAACTTTGAACTTTGATATGGGTGGACTCTGCTGCTTGGAGATGTTGAAACAGAAGATAATTGCATCTGAAGTGCTGGGAATAGTCGAAAGTGCCTGAAGTTGATCCAAGGGCAATTAGAAAAACCCAATGAAAGAGCTAAACAAGGATGCCTAGAGGCACATGCTTTAAAGTGCAACATTTTATAGGTTGCAGCTGAAGAGCTGAATGCAACAGGCCCTAAAAAGAGGAAACATTAATCAACTTTTAACTTTGAGAATAGCTATCTAGAGGAGGTAGGCAGGAAGGGAGAGGCAGATGTGTGGGAGCTTGCAAAGAAACAGCAAAACTACAGTGCATCCCTGTAATAATAATTGCGTGTCGAGGTCCCCAAGCCACCCCCCCCCCCAAATAACTCACAACGCACACTTAATTTTTGTTTAAGGTTTTTGGCATAATTTTGGCCGCAACTTTATTTAAATACAAAACCGTGAGTGGTTGTTTAGGCATTGGTTAAGACTATCTGTCCCCCCGCCTGGGGACAGAACTGACTTCCGGGCACCACCGAAAGACAAGGGGGAAAGCAAGTCGGGGAGAAATGGAGCTGAGTCACAGACCCCCAATTCTCATCCGCATGCTCCCCGAAGGCTTGCTGGCCCTAGTCCCATTCCAGGGATTGGACGAAAAGATGGCAAGCCCCAGGATTCCTTTAACGGAATTCCCTTTCCGCAGCAACCATGGAGGGGCAGGCCCAGCCTATCCTAACCCCTCCTCCACCAATTTATAACCAATGCCTAACCGCCAATCGAGCCCTTTACGCTCGCTGCCAACCACTCACAATCCCAACCCAACCTTCAACCTTGCAGTTACCGCATCCAACCAAACACCATTCCCCAGTACAGAGAGATGTACTCCATCATTGCGGTAAAGGGCCAGAGCCTTGAAGGTAATATCCGGGCGGGAAATAACCAACCCACCCAATTCCGCCACCTTCTTACACACTGCGGAATTAATGCGCTTCCTGGCCCTTTCAGCAGCCTCAGGTCGAGAAATGCCATGCCAATTGCGCCTTTGCAGCAATTGTGACCAAAATATTTTAACTGTGGGTATTAAGGTCACCAATTCCCCCAAGTCTCTCTGAATCGTGGAGCGCAAAGTAAAGCAATCATAAGTTGCCACATCGTTCTCCCCCAGCTGAACCACAATTGCCATGGGGGGGCCATCCGAAAGCACCCTCTGCTTAATTAGCGGGATGAATTCGCTCCACTGCATTCTGCGCCTGGACATCCACAACACCTGCACATGCTGCGGGAGGCCAAGACCCAGTCCCCTTCCAGACTGCCTAGCTCTGATGCCAGCCCAGTAAACGATGCTGTGCCCCACAATCCAGATGCAGACTGGAGCTAGAAACATGGGCAGGAAGGCCGAGATGGCGCCCCCAGTCCAGACTCGTCAGGGTGCTTGCCAGCTCAGTGCATGATGCTGTGGCCGACAATCCAAATGCGCACAGCTGCTCCTATGAAAAAAGGAATAACAGACAGGCATCAGCACAGCCATCATTGGCGATGCTTCCTGACATAACCTTTGTCAGCGTCAGACTTCCAATGACCCGTATTCACAATCCTGTCTACTAATAGGCCCCAGTGCGTAGCCTTTGCAGCAGCACCTATTTGGAAGGAATGAGGCGTGTTCAGCGGTAGGCAAGCTGCAGGCTGCAATAACTGGCGCACGACATGAGCAATTAGATGCCTGTCGAACCAGAACCCATTTCTGTGCACTAGGATCGAGCCAGCCCCCAGGGGAACGAAAAGCCAAATATTTCCGGTATCCAATAACAGGGCAAGGGCCCACCTCACCTGTGACTGGAAGCCTGATGGTGGCAACCCTGCTCACTAGGTCTGACTTAGAGCTCCAGACACTTATGACAAGCTCCAAAGCAGATAAGGAAAAATCCTGAGGCAATAAGCCTCCAAACTCTCAGCCCCGTGCTGGCTCCAACACAATTTCCCCAACCCTCAGTACACCAAAATTACAATGGAATACTGAAATAAGTCTCGTCTTGATCTTGAACCAGCCGACAAGTCTTAACTTGTTGTGGATACTGCATAGGTCAAAGATTGACCGGCTTCCTGCCTGCTGTCCTGTGAAGGTTGGAGCCTATTCCAACCTTCCGAGACCCTGCGCACGACACACTTTTAGAAGGGTCTCTGAAAAATCAAAGCTTTACTCTAGCAGACATTGCAGTGGACTGAATTCTGATAGTTTTAACACTGCATCCGATCTGCAGCAGGTGGGCGAATTACTGCAGGTCCTGCTCAGAGGATGGGGGCAGGTTCCTCTGCATGGCCGAGGACTGCCAGCTAAATTTTAAGAAATCAGTCCAGGCCTTCTCATAAGACCTGAAAGCGGATGGGGAAACGTAAGCTACTACTCCTCATAATTATTAATTGTTGCCAAGTGCCACAGGAGCTCCAGAAAATCTGGCTATAGCTGGGCGTCCAGAGCCCAGGTTCTGAAGCTTTCCAACTGAAAAAACGGGATAGAGCGACAGCAAAAACATTAGATGATCCCGAAATAAAGCGAGCAGAAACGCAGTATTAAACCTTAAGCAGTGCGAAGACTCTGCCAGAGCATGAGGACTGTTTTGCCAGGACTCTCACACTGCCTGGTTATCAGACAAAGACAGACCCGACGGTCCCTAAACTCCTCAGTCCAGATGTGCGCTGACACTACAATGGGGAAAACTCGAGAAAAGTTAGGTTACATGTGATTGCCTTGCCCTGCCAGGCTCAAGGCCACTGTACATGATGATGGAGGGACCCCGGGCCATGAGACCACCTGGCCAAGCAGGAATGGAAGGGGCAGCCTGGAGCAACCACCCTGCATGCAAAATTTAACTGACCTAGGAAAGATAGGATCTGACAAAGCAACACTTGCTTCAGAGGAAGTCTTACAAGAATAACATCCTTCAAGGCAAACAGCTTTTCCACAGGCAAGCAGATGTTTGAGCAACGGTATCCAGCTAGCCCCCAAATACGTTAAAAGGGGCAGTAGGACCCACTGTCCTCCACTGCCAACAGAACACCCAGCTCCTCAGGGAATAAAGGGGCATCTAGTAAGCTAAGCAGAGGCTGGTGTCACATGAACCAGCCAGTAAAATAATCCACATAACGATACCCCCAGTTAAACGAGTCTTGACTCGCAATGTTCAATCCAGAAAGGCGCTAAAGGACTCAAGTGCTGCACAGCCTATTGAGCAACCCACTGGCATCGCCTTATCAATATAAGGACCATCCAATTAAAGCCTAACTACTTAAAATCTTGAGGGTGAACCGGCAGCAGCCTAACAGCCGATTCAATATCGCATAATGCCAACAAGGCACCTCCTCCAATTTGTTGGTAAGCTCAACTGCCTGATCCAAAGATGCGTATTTCACGGAACAATTCCGGAGGGATAGCATCATTCACTGAGGTGCCTTTGGGATGCAATAAATATGGATCAGATGGAATTATATGGGGCTTTCTTAGGGACGATCCCCAATGGGGATAAATGAAAATCGGAAATAGAAGGAGAATCAAGGGGATCCCACCATACGTCCCAATGCAAGCTGCTTCCTAACCTTCTTTCTGGCTACCACAGGTAGCTCTCTAACTGGCTTTTGAGTTGCTGTATTCTGAGCCACTGGCTGAAAAGCCAGAGGAATCCCAAACCTTAGGAAAAACCCTTCCCACAAGCACAAAGCTACTGACCCATCTAGATAACCTTTTAGCCAGGCTTTCAAGGGAGATATTTTTATGGAAATATGGGCGAGAGGTATTGAGTTATTGCTTGCCAGCCCCCGCTTCGGCAAGATGCCCTGCCTTGTGTTGCCACCATGATGTGTAAATTTACAGGGCCAACACTGGCCAGAAACCCTAAAGAAGTCCCAACAAAGCTGCCACCGGGCCAGCTTCCTGCATACCAGCTTCAGGTTCTATTGCTCAGGGAATTTCCATTTGAAATGTGAAGCTGCGCAAGTGGTCCACATGTCCCCGTCCCTGCGATCCTAGCGAGCTAAGGGGATAATGGCAGCCCTGCGTCTAACATTACCATCATAGTGAATTACCACTTATAGAATAGTGGGGTTGGAAGGGACTCCGAGGATCATCTAGTCCACTCTCCCACAATATCATCATCATCATCATCATCATCATCATCATCATCATCATCATCTATTTGTACCCCGCCCATCTGGCTGGGCTTCCCCAGCCACTCTGGGCAGCTTCCAACAAAATATTAAAATACAGTAATGCATCAAACAGTAAAAGCTTCCCTAAACAGGGCTGCCTTAGATGTCTTCTAAAAGTCTGGTAGTAGACATCTGGTGGGAGGGTGTACCACAGGGCAGGTGCCACTTCCGAGAAGGCCCTCCACCTGGTTCCCTGTAACTTGGCTTCTCACAGTGAGGGAACCACCAGAAAGGCCCTCAGCGCTGGACCTCAGTGTCCGGGTAGAGTGATAAGGGAGCATGCAGCTATCCCATACAGGGACCAATCCTGCAACCTAGGCATTACCGGCACCATACACTGACCAGCTGAGCTATCCAGGATGATCCCTAAAGACCTGGAACAGCCTCACCCTGACCCCTGGAGAGGTCCAAGGTGATGTCTGAATCATCATAAGAGCCCAGTGATGATCTACCTGCAAGGAGGTGTAAGCATCATCCCTGCTCCGCTTTTTCCTGCCTCTGAAGACGCTTCCTTCTGGAAGAAGGCACCTGGGGCATCAACAAATCATCCTCTGCAGGAGAGGCAAGCTCTGGAGGCATCTGCAAAGGCCCTGTCATAGTCTGCAAAAAGAAAAAACCTAAACAATGTGAGGAACAGGTGAAACCAATGCCTTGTGCACCACATGGGGACACTATTCAGGCCAGAAACGCTGCCAGAGGCCATCAAATTCTAGGGCCAAGCGGGCCAAGCCCTAGGATCACCTGCTAGGCCAGACATAGCCTATGAGATAACAAACTCGAAGCAGCCCACCGCCTGTTCAGGTACCCCTGCTTGCCCTTTAGAGGGAAGCACCTCCTCAAGAAACCCAAAGTTCTTTTTGGGAGCAATATCACAAATGGGCCAAACTACCCAGCAACAAATTAGTCCAAAAGGAGCAGCTTGTTTTGCTTTGGTATAACAATGGCTAAGTGGGGGATATGAACCCTGTCTCCCAGGTCCTAGTCCTGTGCTCTAGCCACTAAGCCACAATGGCTCGTCTCTAAAACGGCAGTCGCCACTATCAGGGCAAAACAAACTTGAAGAAAATAAACTTGTTCAGAAACAGCATAGTTAAAGAGCATACAAAGAGTGCTCATTGGAGGCACAGAGAGCCTCTGGCTCCACTCTGTCTGCCTAAGATATACATTAGCAACAAGTGAGCCTGCAAACAAACAGATAAATTCTTATAGAGAAAGAGAGTCACATGTCACAGTGACTTAACAATTACTGTACTGCTAACTGTAGCAGGCTAGGCTTGAATGATATGTGCAGGCCGAGCAGGCCATGAAGGCCTCCCTGCTTCTGCTCTCTGCCTTTTATAGTCTCATTGCAATATTAAAAGAACTCAATATAGTGCTCCCGCCCAAGGCTAGATTAAAACTTGGCCAACAGCACTGCACGCACCCAAAATAAAACCAACATATGGGGATACTATAAATGAAAGTGATTCCAGGTAAGCTGGGAACAGCCCTGACTAGCCCCACAATCAAACAGGCGAAAATGGGGAAAACCTCTTTGCAAAAGAAAGCCCCTAATGGGGGGGTCTCTCCCTATTGGGAAAGGCAAGCCCAGGAGGATTATGCACAGGCAGCGCTCACAGGTACAGGGAGAATCTTCCCAAAGGGCAGGGTAAGGGGTGGGGTGGGAAATCAAACAGAAAAAGGGGGGGAAATAAATTAATTAAGGGACTAGAGAAGACTAAAAAGAAGGGGAAAATAAAGAAATGTAACCAGACAATGAGAAGATCGCTCCACTGTCCTCCAGACGGTCCAAGTGCTCCAGGTGATCCGTTGCACGCAGCAAAGAGAAAGCTCCAGGCTGCGTGCAGAGTATTTAAACATTTTACCCCTCCCACCAAAATTGCAACATAACTTTTACCCCAGCAACCCAGTGAACCAATCGCTGCCCCAGGCCATCTTTAGAGACCCTGCCTGGTAACAGAGGGGTGGCTCAGCAGACCCCACCGCAACACGTGCTCTCCATGAAGGAGAACACGCTTAGTAGATACTAATAATAATAATAATAATAATAATAATAATAATAATAATATATACTAGGGAAAGGGTTTGAAAGAGAATGATGGTTGAACAATGAATGATAAGAACTACTGTAAAGAATGGAGAGTTCAGTTTTGGGTTATTTTAATAAAAAATTAGGTAAAACATTGTAATGTTGAGAGAACATCAATCAATTTGAAGCAGCCAACAGGCCTCACAATCAGACTTATACATCCATCAGGTACTGCTATAACAAATCACTAAACAGCAATTACTATTTAGTGAATTGTTGTTATTGTAAAGGATTGTGTTATTTTGTGGATTTTATGTATCCTTTTAATTTGATTTTGTTGTGAACTGCCCTGTAGCTTGTGCAAAGGGTGGTATATAAACCACCCAAATAATAAATAAATGTCATACAAAAGTGACATCCAGAGTGGCTGGGGCAACCCGGTCAGATGAGCGAGGTACATATAAATCATCATCATAACCATCCAAGATCACGCTGGAGGAGCATGATTCAGGCTCATACCTTCATTGCTCTCAAGAGGAATTTAGCTAGAATTTCTGTAATATTCTCTCAGAGGGAAGAAAAGCACAATCTGCAGATGATGTTCCAGGATATAAAACGGTTACTGGATCAATCAACTTTTCCCAGAAATCTCTGTAAGAGTTACAAAGCAACAAGATGTGGCTTACTGTTCTTCTGAGCCTCAAGGTTATAACTTATCCCCTGGCACACACAAAAAACCTCCCCCCCCCCCAAACAACAGAAAATATTGCATTGAAATGTGCAAGAGAAAATGCATCCCCTCTCTATATTTTGGTTTGAGGAATTTAAACTGTGAATGAGTGCAAAGCAGGCTAAAAGAGTCTTCAAATGCTATATGCACCATTGACTGACTGAGAGTAAGTGAATAAAAGTAACATCCTAGATTGAACACTAGGTGACAGAGTGAAACCATTAATCTTACCCCTTGGGGACGCTGTGCAATTCTATTGTTGTTCTCACCTTGTGACAAGTT
Organism: Podarcis raffonei; assembly: GCF_027172205.1. Classification (NCBI taxonomy): domain Eukaryota; kingdom Metazoa; phylum Chordata; class Lepidosauria; order Squamata; family Lacertidae; genus Podarcis; species Podarcis raffonei. The sequence continues at coordinate 54,533,570 of NC_070610.1, forward strand.
TTAAAACTGAAACAAATGTATTCCAGACTCTTGGTATGACAACTGTGGCCTGATAAATGGAATTATAACAAAACAACATCGGCACTTAAGCCAACTAACACTAGTCAAGCCTTGATGATTCATGAGCTTGTCATCAGCTAGTTCAAAAAACTTAAGAGACTGTAAATCATCATAAGTTTCAAAACAAAAGATTTTGGGGTGCCCCTAGCTGCCCCCCTCCCCGTGATAAAATAAAGACACAGAAGAATAGAGGGATCCAAAATCTGCTTCCAGGACCACCATACAATGCTGTAGTTGTTGTGATATGTTTGCACTTCTCAAAAATAATGATTAATGAAAAAATTGGGTTTTTGATATTGCATGGACCCAAACCCATCCATCATAGCAAATGCAATAAGTTTCATGGCATGGGGCTGTTGCTTGAAAAAGAAAAGTGAAAAATTAAAATAAGTCTCTACTGAGCCAAATTGCAAGAAGTCTACTTTTACATTGATGATGATGCCAAGGAATTGTCCACTTGTTTAGTTATAACATCCTATTTTTCTCTCACTTAAATAGGTTGTAGATTGAATTGGGATGGGTAAAATAATCCCCGGGTGTCAATGACTCTTCTTTTGGCTTATCAAAGTGACCAGGAGCTTTGAAAAACAACCATTTTAGATATGCTTATGGCATACTAAGTGCTATATCACAGGTGTTTCATATTTTCTGTTAGAAGTTTTTATGTGACAAAGAAATCCAACTGTTGTTGTTTAGCAGTTATTATTTTTACAGATTGCACCTCCATCTGCAGCATTATCCAGTGAAGTTATATAAGCAGCAAGACATAAACTTAACAGAAAATGAGACTCAAACAACATATAAAAATTCATTTCTTTAAGGAGAAAGAAAAATCACACAGTCAAGGTACCTTTATGGAGAGAATTAATGACTCATTTCCGAAGGCAAAAACATATTCCAATCTTTGCATCACTGCCCAGAAAGTGTTGTCTCATCTTAATGCTTAATTAAAATTAAAGCAAGCTCTGCTATCCCGTATCACCAACACCCATCCTGTTTTGGCTTTGTCAGGTGACCTGGCATTATTTCTCAGCCAACTTAAGAGGTTTTTACTGCCTGACTAAATTAGTGCCATGTGACCCAGTGATTGCAGGAAATTCCCTTGGTCTGCAGGGGAGAAGAAAACCGTTTTCTGACAAAGGCACTCAAATCAAGGCTGCTTCTGGTTTAGCACCTCTCTAATTATGGAACACAAATTATGACCGAATGTGAAGAGAGTTTCTTTTTGAGATAAGAAAAAGTGGATTTAATCAGTGTTTCATCTCCCAAGAGAAAAAAGGAACCTTTCCCTGCTTATAAATCTTGCATCTTTCCATTTTGTTAAAAGTGACGTGGACAGAAAGATACAGAAGTTGGCACATGTTTTTCTTAGCATTCAAGATGAGCATGTACTAGGATTTTGAATTTATGTTTTGTTTTAGACCTGTGCATTCTTGAGGTTACTGTCCTAAGCATACTTGGGTTACCATCTTGGCTGTGAGTCTTGGGGACCTGCTCCCTGCCTCTAGGTTAGATAACTGCAACACATTATACATAGGGTTGCCTCTGAAAACAGTTCAGAAAATTCAGCTGGTGCAGCAATCAGGAGCCACGCTGCTCACCAGGACAAGATGGTATTAGCATATTACACTGATCCTGGCCTGACTGCACTGGCTGACAATTAGTTTTCAGGCCCAGTTCAAAGTGTTGGTTTTGACCGATAAATCTTTAAACATCTCAGGACCACAATGCCACTTCTCTCCATATGAACTGATCTGAACCCTACAATCATAATCTGAGGCCCTTCTTGGTGTGCCTCCTCCACAAGTGGTCCAGAGGGCGACAACACAAGAAAAGGCCTTTTCTGATGTCACTCCCCATTTGTGGAATGCTCTCCTCAGGGTGTTCGCCTGGTGCCTTTGGCTGATTAACTTTCCGTGGCTTTTTAAATGTGTTTGGGGGGTTATTGGTTTATTTAGTTTTTGTTTTACTACATATTTTGTGTTCTTATTTTTAACAACAACAACACCACTTACCTGGAATAGGTTTAATTTACATTACCGTGGTACCTCGGGTTACAGACGCTTCAGGTTACAGACTCCACTAACCCAGAAATAGTACCTTGGGTTAAGAACTTTGCTTCAGGATGAGAACAGTAATTGCGCGGCAGCGGCATGGTGGCAGCAGGAGGCCCCATTAGCTAAAGTGGTACCTCAGGTTAAGAACAGTTTCAGGTTAAGAATGGACCTCCAGAACAAATTAAGTTCTTAACCTGAGGTACCACTGTAATGGTATTTGCTTCTGGTTGAAAAAGAAAAGAAAAAAAGATATAGTCTTCCTTTTGCTTGAAATCACTAGATTCATGAATGGAATCCTGATTTAGAAGCTGGTGCAACACAATTTTGTACAGCAAGAAATTGCTTTTCCACAAAAGCCTAGAGGAGATTAGATTTTAATAGACTTTACAATGGGTGATACCTGATCAATTAAAGTAGGCCAAGGAGATTGAGTTGAAGGAGGAAAGGAGACCTTTATCCTTCCCCTTACAATTGATTTCTCCCTTCCATTGCTATTTTGTTAACTGAACTGCCTGCACAGATATCAGCCTGGTTTAGGAATCAAGATCCCAGTTAGAAGCAAGCTATCCGCTTACAAACTCCCACATTTCCCTTCCCTCTGCTTTGGGGGGGGGGGGAATAGTTTCTGTTCACATTTTAATGTGAGCCTAAGGAATGCACACCTCCCAAAACATTATGAAAACCAAAAAGCTACTTTGTGAAGCAGTTCTCCGCCCCAAATGCATATAAAAATGAAAAAATAATAATATTTGTGGTGATGTGTATATTATTACACACAAAAATAAGAAGGGGGCAACCATGTACACCATCCTGAACTTCTTGGAGGAAAGGTGTAATATAAGCAAGTACAGAAATAATTTTAAAAGGTGCATTAAAATGCTGGCTATTTTTTCTGACTTTTACAAAAGAATTGCAAACTGGTGCAGTAATGTGGTAAACTGAAGAATGAAAAAATAAGCAACTCAGAGAAACTGAAATTAACAGATTAATCTTTCTCCCAGGTGCACCCAGCTTCAGTGCAGATTTCCTGGATTCTTGAACCATGTTTTCTCATGGCATCCCTTATCCCTCCCTTTACAATTGATTGAGGTTTAAGGCTTCCCTACAAACCAGAATATCAAACTTGGATCCGTTTACTGGTTTGAATGTAATGGAAACTGTGGTTTAAGATATCAGGAAATCTTCATCAAAGGTGGGTGTGTGAAGGGAGGGAGAAAAGAAAGAAGAATATATTAACCCTAAGCAGACCCTGCATGGATGTTTTCTGACTTTTCTCTCCAAGTAATGCTAATGTGATCTATTAATTCAGGAGAACTGGGTGAGAAGGAGGTGGTAGAGTCACAAAGTGGTAGAGTCACAAAGTGGTAGAGTCACTCCAGACTACATGCACCTTCACATGCAAAATTACTAAACTCCATATTAGGTTCATACTTTTATTAGGCCAATCAAAATACATAGTGAGCAAGCTTTTGAGTTCTCTAAAACTCTTCACCAGACTAGGTCAGAGGTAGCTAACCTTTTTCTATCCAAGGGCCACATTTGGGGTTTGCCACCCCTTCCAAAGGCTATATCCGATGCACGGATACATACATAAGCACTCACTACACAGAGGAATCCCAAAGCAAAACAAGAGGCTATGTTTCCTATGGCTATTTTCTGCACTGTCTCTACTAGAGATTGGAGAGAGACTTTGTTTGCACCTGCCTTACCCCCAGCCAGTGGCGGAGGAAGCTGCTCAGGCTCCTGGGGTGGCACGCCCAGGGGTGGGGCGAGCCGCCCATAGGGATGGGGCGAGGGCGAGGCACATCACGAGGCCTCCGGAATCTGCTTACCTCCTCCCACTGAGCCACCCTACAGCTGGGGGGGGGGGAGAGGCAGCGGGCAGACCGTTTGGGCAATGTGGAGGCAGCGGGCAGACCGTTTGGGCAATGTGGTGCACGCCCAAGCCACCATGTATCTCCTAGGAGAGACACGTGGCTCAGGCATGCTGCAGGCCCCGCGGTTAGTGCCGCCTGGCATTTTGTCACCCCCCCCCAGTGGTGACACCTGGGGTAGACCGCACCCACTGCACCCCCTTCCTCCGCCCCTGCCCCCAGCCCTACCCCACTAGCCCCAAGATCCCTCATATGGGAGTTGCTTCCAGAAGACATCTGAGGGGACTTTCTAGCCTGTTGGGCTGAGACATTAAATGTTTTTGGGATGTGTGGGGGCACACGAGACACTAATGTAGCTTTGGGTCTACTTTGGGAACTGAAGATACTGTATATTTTTACTTTGCCTATTAGTGAGTTTTATGCTCGCTTAAATTATGATGTACGTTAAATGAATTGTCATTTTTATTCATTTTTATTTTGGTGATGCTGGAGTGATATTATATTGGTTATATAGTAAATGTATACCCAACATATAATAATTTAGTGAGAGTCTTGTATGGGGGGGGGGCAAAGTGCCACATTTATTGAATACAATTCATAAACCAGGGTTAGAGCTCTCTCTCTCTCTCTCTCTCTCTCTCTCTCTCTCTCTCTCTCTCCACACACACACACACACACACACACACCAAGAATACTTACCAGGGATGGGCGCTTTGACAGCTGGTTGGTCAGCCTGGCAAACAGAGTGATAGACAGGTGGAGCAAGGCACAGTGGAAGTTTCCACTTCTCCTGGGCTGCAGAAGTCTTGCTTACCAGTAGCTATGCCAATGGGTTCCTATACCTTTTCTACCTCAAGGTGTAATGAAATTATCTGAGCCTCTTTGTCTGTTTTCCTAGGACTGAGACAAATTTGGAGCAACACACACTGGGGGCCAAGCAGAGGGGGTGCTGTAGGGCATCGCAACTATGATGTAGTGCATGTACAGAACAGAAGACAAGAGGCGGAGGGGGTGCCAAATTTTGGCCTTGCACAGGGTTCAGCAGAAATTTGAAAGACCAAAGTCGGCCCCTGCCCAAGGTGCTTCTCATGCATGACAGGCATCATAATTGCAGGGAATGTGGGTGTTATCAGGATGATGTTAGTTCTTTCTTGGGGAGATCTGTTTCTGGAATGGTATTTCCCTCTGTCATGTTTCTGCAGCTTCTGTTTGGCCTGTGACTTCTGAAGACTATTGCTCTCATCACGGGTAGCTTTATGATGCTGCTGAAGAGGCAGAGTCCTAATGTTCTGTTTGTTCAGCTCAGCTCAGTTCCCAACTTGCTTCTTTTCTTTTAATTTTTGGGCAGAGTCATCATCCATCATTCCTTACAGATTTAAAGTACATTACTGAGAAACTGGCTAGTGTAAATGGGGCATACAATTGTAAAGTATGCTATATAAATAGTGGCTATGGCTACTACAACACTGAATGGGGAGTGCAGGAAGTCGCACCATCTGGATTATCCTGAAGAAACATGAATATGTTCATGTCCCTTCTACTATGTAAATTGGAAATTATATCAATCTGTGGTTCACCGTCTTTTCAGCCCTTAGCAGACCCTGAAAGAATGTTCCCCACACTGAACTCATTTGGTGGAGGTGTGAATAATACAATGTACAGTGTAATGTTATTAAGAAACATGAAAAGGTTTCACAAGGTGTGGAGGGGAAGAATATTGGAGGAAAGCTGGTGGGGTGATGAAAGTCTGCCAAGAGAAACAGAAAACCTGATTTCTTTTCTTGCTGAGTTACAAAGAGAGGGGGGAAACCCAAGTACATCTCTTGATCTGGTGCTCCTAGGTTTATTCCTCAGAGGGGATCTCATTAAATAAGCTAATTTTCTTTTTACTGCTCCTGCGTGAGATCAAATTGGACAAGAAAGTTCAAGATGCAACAAAACCAGTATATATACACATATAAACTAAAATTATTAGAGGTTTCATTTCTTTTACTTGGAATACTTGAAGTTTCATGGTTCAGTGATAGGTAACCTGTGACCATCCAGATATTGTCAGACTTGGTGGTTTTTTAAAAAGAAAAAAAAAGGTGCCAGTACTCACCATTAAGTTGTTACAGTAAGTGCCACACTTTTAACCTTTGGAAACAAAAAAAGTGCTGGTAAAAAGGAGCAATGCAGAAGCAAGCACCAGGTGGCTGGAATGGTAAACAGGATGTGGCTGTTATTGGATTGTCCCGTGGGAAACTGGGACTGTCTGTAAAGTGCTCTGAGAGCCGGATGTTACCTCAGAGCAGCACATGACCCTGTACTGGAAGTACATGGGTGGAGTTTATTTTCTCTCTGCAGTTGCAATCAGAGAGTGCAGACATGTTTCTCTGTACTGGTGAAAGACAGAAATAAAGACATGTAAATATATTTCTGTCTGTCTCTTTCCCCCTTCCTGGGGGAGGAGTGGTGTGTTCTTTTCACGTTTGAAAAGGATCGCCGAAGAGACCTCCCTTGATCTTGCCGGCAGGCGCTGGCAGGGGAGGTAAACAAGGATTCAAGCCGGGCACCTGGAGGGTGGCCAAATTCCTAAGAGCTGGAGGCTCTGCTGGTTTGAATTCCGACAACTGGTAGCAGACCGATGGTTATCTGATCTATGAGAATCTGCATGAGAGGTGAGAGGTCGATGAATCGTTGCCATCCTCTGCACCTAAGGAGATAAAGAAAAGCGTCTGCCTGCAGCCAGAAAGCTGAAACAGCAAGCTGGACACCGAGAGGAGTGTGTTTCAAGGCAACGGAGCCAGATAAGGTATGCTGCATTTTGAGCTAGAGAGAATGAACGCAGAAAGGCTTATTTTCTGGTTCACAAGAAAGAGCTGCGTTTGAAAAAAACAAGCTCTGAGGGCAAGCTTGCATACCAGGAATTCCTGTGGTGAGATAAGGAGTTCCGTCCTGAGCAGGTTGCTAGGCAACATCTGCCAGTTAAAGAATGGCTAAAAAGAGCCTGGGAAATCGAAAGTGTATCTGCGCAGCTGTGCAAGGGTTTTGAAAAAACAGCCCAAAGGCAAGCCTGCCAGTGAAGCAGTAAACAGAGACTTTTGGAGTTTTACTGGCTTGAAAAGTGAAAGCTGGCTTGAGATTGAGTGTAAAGCTGACCCTTGGATTCAGCATGGATGCCAAGAAGGGGGGAGTGCCCCTGAGTGCCGTGGTTCTAGATGAACACAGCCGGCATGCTGCACTGGAAGTAAAGGACAGGGGGAGGGAGGAACGGAGTTCTAATTCCCCCACCGATGAGGCTACTGGAGAGGAAGCTGTAGCTTTGAATGTTGTCCAGTGTTACAATTGTGGACAGGCTGGGCATCTTCAGCGGAACTGTAAGAAGCCACGTCAGCCAAAAGGAGCGAAGGGCCGCTCAGCAAAGCCTGAGGCGTCAGGCAAAGGTCATACCAAGCCTATGGTGGAACCTGCAAAGGCTTTGATGGCGAAAGGAACCACGCCAGATGTTGGGAACGCGTTTATTATCGACACTGCAGCGACGGTTCATATGTCCCCACACAGAGGACTCTTTTCAACGTTTAAGAAGCAAAGCTTCACTGTGACACAGGCCAACGGTCAGGAGCTGGAAGCGGCCGGCGTGGGGACTGTCTATCTTAAGAGTCTGGACTTGACAATAAACAATGTTTACTTGGTTCCTGAATTGAAGTTCAATCTGCTGAGTGTTTCGCAGATTGCAAAGAGAGGACTGAAACTGTCCTACGATGCTGAGAGCTGCAAGATCTACAAAGATGGAGAGTTATTTCTTTCGGCCAGAGAAAAGGATGGACTATATTTGTTGACTTTTGCACAAAGTGATTACATGGAATGTAATTCATCTGTGTCTAACCTAGTTTCTCTTGCAGGTGTGAGCAAGAAGAAGACCGGGGTCAACAGGGCATTTCAGCGGGTGTATGCTGATGTGATTGGTCCTCTAGAACCATCTAGAGGCAATGCAAGATATTATCTTGTGTGTGTGGATCATTTCTCTAACTATGTCTGGGTTTATGTGTTGAGAAAGCCACAGGAAGCCTTGGAGAGGTTTCAGGAGTTTTGTGACAAAGTTAAGAGTATGCATGATGCTAACATTGATTGTCTATTCACAGATGAGAAGCAGATTTTTCTTTTACAGGATTTCCAAAGGTTCCTGCAGAAGAAGGGAATAAGACACAAGGTTGCTGTTTCAGCGGAAGCGTGGAACAGGGGTGTCTGTGTACGGGTGAACAGAGAATTGCAAAAGGGGATGGAAGCGCAATTGCTAAGTTCACATCTGCCACATGAGTACTGGGCCGAGTCTCTAATGTCGTTCTGTTATACGAAAGTGAGAAAGGTTTCAAAAGAGTTGGGAAGTTCTCCTTTTGAGAAACTGTTCCACAGAAAACCTTCTGTTGCCCATTTCAAGGTTTTTGGGTCTCATGTGAGAACAGAAGCTCCAGGTGGAGTAAAGAATGCCAGAGGCATTTTTGTGGGGTATGAAAAGGGTCTCTACAGAGTAATTTTGTCTGAATCTGGTCAGGTGATTCTCACAAAATTTCTAGAGAGTGCTCCTGAACAGGAGAGAGTGATAGTACACACATTTCCCACTGAGGACGATTCAGATGATGATGATTTCACTGATTTCAGCTGTAATGAAAGTGATGACACTGATAGCTCGGAGAGCTCAGTTGTCACAGTCATTGAGAGGAAGTCTCACACAATAGATAGGCCTTCACAACTGAAGGATGAACCACTGTTTACCATTGGAACTAGTTCTCCAAAGAGTCCTGAGACTGGACCAGTGAGCAGAGAGGATCAGCACCTCATACGTAGGTCTGAGAGAGTTACAAAGGATCAACCACCCAAGAGGTACTCAAAAGAGATTGCTAACTTAGCTGTTGCATGTGTTGCTGTTGTAAACAACCAAGGACAGGTTGGAGCTGTGTCTAAGTCAAAGACAAAGACACAACAGAGAGTTGCTAGCCAAGGTAATGCAGATGCACTCATTCCTTGGAAACCAGACAACCAGAGAGGTACACTGGGGAAACCAGTGGCGGGGAGTTCCAAGGGTGGAACTGAAACAACAGGGGAGTGTTATGTGTATAACAACTGTTTGTTTTCTTCTCTGGATCATGCTTTGCTTGCTGCAACACGCATTGATTCTTTTGGGGGAGGATGTTACGAAAAAGGAGCAATGCAGAAGCAAGCACCAGGTGGCTGGAATGATAAACAGGATGTGGCTGTTATTGGATTGTCCCGTGGGAAACTGGGACTGTCTGTAAAGTGCTCTGAGAGCCGGATGTTACCTCAGAGCAGCACATGACCCTGTACTGGAAGTACATGGGTGGAGTTTATTTTCTCTCTGCAGTTGCAATCAGAGAGTGCAGACATGTTTCTCTGTACTGGTGAAAGACAGAAATAAAGACATGTAAATATATTTCTGTCTGTCTCTTTCCCCCTTCCTGGGGGAGGAGTGGTGTGTTCTTTTCACGTTTGAAAAGGATCGCCGAAGAGACCTCCCTTGATCTGCCGGCAGGCGCTGGCAGGGGAGGTAAACAAGGATTCAAGCCGGGCACCTGGAGGGTGGCCAAATTCCTAAGAGCTGGAGGCTCTGCTGGTTTGAATTCCGACACTGTGTACCCTTGAGTACCCCCAGGAAATCAAAAAGCACTGGTCAGACTATAACTCCCATAATCTCTGACCATTGGCCATGCTGGGAGAAGGAGTTCAGTAGCACCTAGAGCACGTCAGAGTATTCAGGAACACATGCAGTTCCATCAGTCCCCGAGGGGCCATCCGAACGGGCCCACCACCCTTGCAGGCGGTAACTTCTCTGCTTAAAGCCTTTTTGTTTTTTCTTCTCTGCCAGTCAGCAGGACCCCATCTTTCAGTAACAAATTATTAGTAGCTTTTCTGGAGAAATAAAGTCTCCAGTTGAAGCCTTTATTTTACCTGCCTCCTCTACCCCTTTAAGTGCAAAAATGTATGGATTTCTAACTGATTCTGTTTCATCCATTTGTGCTATGTTAGAGGGAAGTTTCATATTTTAACTTAGATCTTTTCCCCTCTTGCTTTTTTCAAGCTCCTTCCTGTGTTAGTTCCTTGAGCATCAAACTGGGTGGCTGACGTAGCCAGATGCTGTAATGTGCTGGTTTTCCTTTGTGAATGGCCATAGGTGTTAACACATAGCCTGTGATATATGGTAGCCTGCTCGTGGTTGATTATAACAATAATTTCTTGGTTACTGTATAAACATCTTCTGACTCATAAATCTGAATCAATATCCTTCGTCTCTGACAGAAGCCGAAAGAGAAGCAAGGAGTTTGGGATTTTACAGACAGGCAGCCAATTAGTGGTAAACCTGAGAAAGGAAACCAGCCATTCTCAAATTCACACAGCCGTTTGAACAACATGGTTATGCTTCCTTCTCTGAGGTGATTGAGCAAACCCATTGGGGGATAGGCAGGAACCAGTACAAATTCCAAACCATTTCGTAGGAGTGAATTAGCTCAACAGGATGGTCCAAACTATTATTCTTTTCCTGGACACTTGCACTTTCCAAAATCTGCAGTGTTTGTAGATAAGATCATTTTTATAGCACTTTCAGGTAAGATGATAGTGTTTGGTGATTATGTCTGGTGACTGGCTTTTCTCAAAATGGCCTGTAAATGCTGCAGTGCTGTGTAAATGATGAAGGACTAAAATACAGAATGAGAAGAGGATACATCTGCACTATTATACCACTTTAACAACTGGAAAATGTAGTTTGCTGGGAGTTTTTAGAATACCCTTCCCCCCCCCCCGCCACAGAGTTAAAATTCCCAGAGCTCCGAGAGAAGGGGGATTGATTAGCTTTGTAGCTCTGTGAGAAGAATAGTGAGGTCTTCTAACACACCTCCTTACCTTTAACCAACTAGAGTTCCCAGGATTCTTTGAGGGAAACCATGCCTGTTAAAGTGGTGTGATACTGCAATGCAGATAGGGCTACAATTAAACTAAAGTTCCCAGGTTTCTCTGTGGGAACTTTCTCTTCTCCAAAGGAGAAAATGCTGTAGTAAGGAGTGACTTTAGTTACTCTCACATTGATGCGTCTTCTGGTCACAACAAAGAGGTAAAATCACCCAAATGGAAGCTAGAAAGTGGTCCCAAATTTTGTTTGCTTCTGCTACATTCGGGAAGGTTGACTGTGGGTCGGTGACGGATCATTTTATTATTATTTTCTCCTAAATTTGGTGAATCAACAATGTGACCAAGTTGGAGAACCTTTGTGTTGTGGTATACCTTTCACTCTTCCCAGCTACATGCTCCAGGTTGTAGATAATCTGAATCAGACCTTTCACTCTGGGCCAACCACCTCTACAAAACACAAGAGGCAACTCTGTAGCTTGGATTCAGTGGATAAAGCAAGTCCTCATGAGCAGCAGACTGAAAGAGAGAGACTTACAGTGTAGCTTTTGATGCTGGCTGGATCACATTTCCTCAGTTCTACGTTGCCTCTAAAAAGGGACTGATATGAACTGAGACTTTAAAAAATAATTATCAGGGGATTAGAGGCCCCCAACTTGATCCAATGCCCTTTTCTTTAAATGTGTGTGCGTGCATGCTTGGATTCTCACTGCACAAATTCTTCACTGTAATTGGAATGGGGAGACCTTCACAAACTTTTAATTAAGCTCATTTTAAAAGTAGTGAAGCGTTCATAAACAGCTCCATGGTAACAAAGGAGTTCATGAGGGTGCTCATGGGGGAAATAGAACAAAGATTTGAACAAAGCAATTATGTAATCACACAGGTAATTTGACTGTTTAATTTTATGTGGCGATATTTCATTCCCTTAACCCTAAAACTGCAGAATTATCTGTGAGACCACTGATACCTTTGCTATTAGGAACTTTATCTTAGCAATATCCTTCTGGTTTTCGTTTGGAGGAAAGAACACTGAAGATTCATGGTGGCTTTTTTTAAAAAAGCTTTCTGTTCAAATAGAGCAGTGGTGGGGAATCTGCATCCCTCCATTGTTGGACTCCAGCTCCCATCAGCCATTACAGTGGTACCTCGGGTTACAGACACTTCAGGTTACAGACGCTTCAGGTTACAGACTCCGCTAACCCAGAAATAGTACCTCGGGTTAAGAACTTTGCCTCAAGATAAGAACAGAAATTGTGTTCTGGCGGTGCAGCGGCAGCAGGAGGCCCCATTAGCTAAAGTGGTGGTTCAGGTTAAGAACAGTTTCAGGTTAAGAATGGACCTCCAGAACGAATTAAGTTCTTAGCCCGAGGTACCACTGTATTCTATGATTCTATTAATAATAGAGACATACCCCTTGGTCCCATACTTTTCTTTATGCTATTGTAGTTGTCTTCATTCATTGCCCTCAACATTGGACGGCTGAATGTCTGCAGTGGTCAGCCGTGTCTCCTTGTGCAAACTTGCTGAGAACCTTGATTTCATTTCCTCCATCTCACTGATCACAAAAATACTGCCTGTACATTGTTGCCAAATGCTGACTCACCTAGAATGCCATTTTCTTTCATTACAATCACAATGGATGGTTATGGGAGCCTGCATAACTATGATGAACTTCCTTAAAGAGGAACCACTGAGGAGGAAAGTGCAGTAACTGTGCTCTGATGACGCATGTTTGAGTCTGTATCGCTCAGCTTTCAGCTTTATCTCCTAGTTCCCCATGAGATGTCAGTTCCATTAATCTTTCTGTAACAAACAAACTAGTGGGTTGCATTTCCTGGCCACAACTTGCATACTGAAAGCACCTTAACTAGGGCATGGAAAATTCTATTAGGCGGTGAGAAATATCAGCCTAAAAAAAGAAAATGAATACCAAGCTTCAACTGTTTGTTTTCTATCACTGGGGAAGTTTGTATCATCTGACACCCCACATCACACACACACACACACACACACACACACACACACACACTTCATAGTCTTTTCATTCTCTAGAGGCTGCCATTGTCATTGCTGACATCATACTCCTAGATATAAATTGCCCTAAGCAAGTCAACTTAGACTGTTTGCATAGTTTCCCTGTGGCACTATATCTCTGATAAAGGTTCACTCCAAAAGACTGTTGTCCGAACTGCATTGAGTATAACTAGTGATTCTAGTGTAAAGTTTTTCTAAACCTTTGAAAAATCACCTCAAGGATTCTGGAATGAGCTAAACCCAAAAGATAAGCTGAACCGGGAGTTTTCTTTTCTTTTAAAAAAACCTAATTACACTAGTAATATAGAAACCCAGCCAGATGGGCAGGGTATAAATAATAAATTATTATTAGTTGTTTTTTGCCCTGGATTTTTTCCACAGGGTTTGTAACCAATACATAGCTCACAGCTGAGCACTGATGTGTTTTATATGGTTTCTGCTGCTCTTGCAATAGTGGCCGGGTTTTCACATCATATTAAATCCCAGTTTTAAAATAAGTGCTGTGTAACCACCGTTTTCATTCTGCTAAATTGTGACCTCATCACGGAGGGTACGTGTTGCGGTGACATCACTAAGACTGACCTCACCGTTTGTATGGGTGGGATCGTTTGAATAGCCACAACAACCTGATTGGGTCCCTCGGTTGCTGGGGTAATTCTGGCCAATGGGGTTGAGAGAATTTGCAGCCGGGGGACCTATTTATACTGCTGCACATTGCGTCAAGCTTCCTCTTAGCGCCTCGTGCATCGGATCACCCTCCCACATTCCCTATATTTAGGGTCTTGCTATCACCTTGCTATGCCATCGTGGGTCATCTGCTTTTGGGACAGGGGCCCTGTAGGAATTTTCCCATTTGGCTCATTGGCTGGTGCCACTTGGGTTTTGCCTGCTGCGTAGCAAATCATCACAACTCTGTAAGGTTTGGCGGTTAGGCATTGGTTCAAGGTGTGGTGGAGGGGAGGTTGTCACACCTGCCCCTCCCAGTGTGCGATAGGGTATTCCGTTAAAGGAATCCAGATGCTCGCCATGCTTTTGTCCCATCCCCTTCCAAGGGTCAGGGCCATGCCTGAGCACCTGGGAGCATTTTGGGATGAGGTTGCGCCTGTGGTAGGACCAACGCTCCCCCAGTATGTTTACCCTTACTGACTTCTGCCAGTGTCCAGTTGTCAGTGCTGCCCTGACGGAGGTGTAGGTGCAGCTAGTTGAACCAATGCCTAAGCAAACCACTCAGATTCTGTAATCAATAATGTTGTGGCCAAATTTATGCCAACAACCTTAAACTAATATTGGTGTCAACTGTGTCTTTCTTGGGGGTCTTGACACGCAATACAACTAATGCAGAAAAGCAGTGTCTCAGTTGCCCTGCATGGCTCTAAGGTGGAAGCAACCTTACTCCCAAGTAAAGCTGCAATCTTAACCCTACTTACCTGGGAGTAAGCCCTATCTGAATTCAACAGGACTTCTGAGTGTGAACTTTCTCTCGTTCTCTCCTGAATTGACTGTAGCTAAATCTATTGATACAATTTGAATAAATATGGTCGGGTTTCATGCCCAGCTCAGTTTCTGGCTTATAATTGCAGACAGCCTCAAGCAACTTCCCTTCTTTATTACCCTTACACTGGTTTATGTTATAGCTTAGATCAGAGAGCTTCCAAAGTGTGTCCGCTGTGCCTGAGTGATCATGTGTTTTTGACTTTGACAGTTTATGAAATATTATTCCAAACACAGTGACCCAGAGCTTCTCGCTGGAAATTGAAAGACACTAATGGAACTGTTTATTCAACTGGAGCCTCCAAACCAAGACACGTTGTGCTAGCCGTGATTGCCAGATGCTCAGGGTACTGGGGCAACTTGCTATGCCTGTGAAAGAATAGCAGGAAGTTAGACAAACACATGCATATTCACCATACCATAACGCAGCTGCTGAAATCTGTTCATTTCTTTGGGTGCATAAGTGTATGAATTATTCCGTCATTTCATTGTATCTTCTGTTTGTTGCAAATAACGTATTTGAATAGAAAAGCTCTGAATAAATCTGACAAATGTGATGATAAGTAGCGGGTGCTGCCATTTTGGCCATAATTCACCACTTCCTGATAAAAGAGGGTCTCTCAGAGTAGTAGAAATACAGTGATAGTGAATTGTCGCTGTGACGGCTGAAAATGGAGGTGATATGTGGGCCCTCCGCTGAATTGTATTCTCAATCTCACCAGCTCTCTGGTCAATATGTTGTAATCCAAACCAGTTTGCAACTAGGCAGAAGTGTCATAGCTCAGTGCAACAGCATACAGAAGGGCCCAGTTTGAATCTCTGAAATCTCCTGCCCCAGACCCTAGAGAGCTTCTGTCAATCAGTTTCCCATAGGCATTTGGTTGGTCACTGCGTAAGCAGATTGTTGGACTAGATGGGCCTTTGGCCTGATCCAGCAGGGCTCTTCTGACGTTCTTAGGCTGTGTTTCATAAAATGCTGTCCTGGTTAGTTAACATGAAAATGAATCATAAGTACTCTGAGAAGCACTTAGCAGCAGTGTGCTATTTATGGAATGCCGAAAGTAGCATTGGTGAAAGGGTATTTGAGGTGGCAGCAGCAGGAGGAGTAATCCTTCTGGGATGATCAGCTTTTACAGCAATGGGTTACAGGGTTAAGAAGTGTAATTAGTATATGTAGCAACAAGGAGTCCTTGCCATCTGTCACCTGCAATTGCTGTGGTTGATCTGTATTACCTGCCACCATCAGTCAAGATGCCTGTCTATATGCTCTCGTAAGCCTACACACTGCAGAAGATATGAGCTGCAGGAAATACAGTGATAGGAAAAGTAGGTGAATCTTGTAATCAATAACTTCTGAAGTCAGGGCCAAACTGACTGCATTTGACTGCAATCTTATACTCACTTCTCTGGCTGGGAATAATTCCAGTTGATCCCAAGGGGCTGTTTTCTTTAAAAGCAGACATGTACAGGATCGTACTGATAGTCTCCCAATTTTCATTCTTAAATGAAAAGCAGTTGCTGTTCTTGGCTGTTTGTCATTTAAAAGAAAATAATAATAATAATAATAATAATAATAATAATAATAATAATAATAATAATAAAGGTTGGGAAATGGCAACACATGTCTCCCATGCAATTAGCCTTGCCATTTCTAATGATAAGAAATTATATTTTCAGCAGGCATTTGGCATTCTCAAATGGATCTCTCAACTATCTCATTAGTTTTTTCTGTTGCAATTGTAGTAGGTGGCAGGACCATAGAGGTGGGAATGTGCTGCCCTCCCATCTTACCAATGCTGAGTGTTGCTATAGCTTAATATACTACTACTACTACTACTAATAATAATAATAATAATAATAATAATTTATTATTTATACCCCGCCCATCTGGCTGGGTTTCCCCAGCCACTCTGGGCAGCTTCCAACAAAACATTAAAATACAATAGTCTGTTAAACATTAAAAGCTTCCCTGAACAGGGCTGCCTTCAGATGTCTTAGCTTACTAAGAGGAGAGGGAGCAAGGCAGAAGGGCTGCAATGTATGCTCAGGGCTCACTGACCATTTTCTTCTGTCCCTGTTCATATCATCTCAGGAATCTACTTCACCTCAAAGGGAACTCACTTTTGCATCTTGATGCAGATTCTGCAGGACAGCCAAACCCTTCTTGAAACGGAAATATTTCATCTCAGCTCTGTGCCACAAGCATAATATTAAACCAGACCTGAGACCACACCTAGAAATAACCACACCTGTCCAAATGGTGTCACTATGACTCTGTGCCTTGCCTGTCTAATTGCCTGCAGTTTGATGGCACATATCTTTCTTCTGAATACCAGCTTGGATATAAGCTGATGGGCATTTGTATCCTGCCTGATCCCTCTCTGTCAAATCTGGTTTATCACAATAGGATTACTGACACACAATTTACTAAGAAAGACTCCAGGAATGTGTTATCATTCAGTGTTCAGCTTTCTGTTACTGATGCCTCTTCCTGTACTAGTCTGACACAGTAAAACATTTAAAACAAATGTTTGTGGGTGGGACAAATACGAGAGCTCTCTGGAGAATTGTGGGTCATGTAAAATGGAAGGCAGCTTCCTGAACCCAGCTCCCACTGCCAAATAAACCCACACCATAAGATGGTCAGGCAGGAAGAACAGATCATTGGAGCCTGTGGGTCCTGCTATGGCTCAAGCAGCTGCCCAAGGATGATGGTTGCTGATGCCACCCCTAGTTTTAATCAAGGGCTGTTGTGGTTTATGTTGTAAACTGCTGTGGTAGATTTAATTGTTTCCTATTTCAGAATCACACACCAAAGTAAACTCATTGTGGCTCTAGTCTGTTGTTGTTGTTGTTGTTGTTGTTCTTTTCAAAAGCGTTTCTGTGTGCAACCCAAATTGAACCACTTTCAGCTAGGTTTGGAGGTAGGTTTTTTTGTGCACTGTATTTCAATGTGATTAGGTTATTTCTGCATGTTATCACAAATTCTAAATGAATTTAATAGCCCATTTTACCATTAGCTTATGCAGTGTGTCATTACAAATAATTGCTCCCTGAGGAATTGGAATACTGAACCTATAGCTACAGGAGTTCTCTCACTGCAAAAGCGTTAGCAAGCAAATATGCCCACACATTCAATCTTTTCAATTGCACTTTAAAAAGGTACAGAAAATTGCTGTATGCAATATATTCTGGCTTCTAGGTAAAATCCCAAGTGGCAAGCTTCCTAGGAGCTATCTAAGGAAAGGCCAGGTACTGACAGCAAAAAATATTGCACTACAAAATGAAACATAGCAATGTTTTTGTCCCACAACTCGGAAGAGCTTATGCCCTGCAGAATGGTACAACCCAGGTACTTTTGTTCCACTGCCTCTGTAGTGACATCTGCTAAGAACATAGGAAGTTGCCTCATACTGAGCCACACCACTGGTCCATTTGGCCAGTACCATCAGCACTGACTGGCAGAAGTCACCTGAGATTGGACATTTCCATTCCTACCTGGAGATGCTGGGGATTAAACTGGGAACCTTTGACGTGTAAACTATGTGGCCTACCACTAAGCCATGGCCCCTGTTAGTGAAGCTACAAGGGAGAACAGAGTGAGTAGGCTTTAGTCACAGCTTTACCCTAGAATATGCTGTGGCATCCCTCAGCAAAGATGGGAGTGAAGTGAGGTGATTTGGTTTGGGGTGTTTAAAACCTTAACCCTCTCAGTAATATTTGAGAGGCCTGAGACTTTGTGTATGTGGTAGCTTTGTCTAATATCTAGAAGCGAGGGCTTTTAAAATGTGAAAGGAAAAACCTGTGATCACTTATTCCTCAATCGGAGGATTAAAGTAAGTATGAAGCATGTTGGAAACAAAACTGGAATATTTTTTACACACACACACTATGAGAGTTAAGGCTTAATGGCTACTTTGATAAGGCACAACACTTTGTTTCAGTCAAAACACTTTACAGAAGTAATAAAGAACTTTACTTAAAACTACCACTTTAAACCTGGTTCTAATTAAATCAATTCCTCCTACAATGGCTGTTTTTCACCTACCAAACCAGTAAAACACTTCTAACTCTTTCTAGCATCTTTTCTTTCCTCTCAGGGAGATAATTTTGGTTGCCCTGCCTAGCAATCTTCTAATCACCAAACCCTTTCCGAGCCCTAACCAAGCTCTATCCCAGCACTTTCCAGTCCCTATTTGGCAGTTTAACTCTTAGGTTCTATCTTTTATCTCTTAAGAAACATAAGAAGAGCCTTCTGGATCAAGCCAATGGCCCATCTAGTCCAGCATCCTATTCTCAAAGTGGGTGAACAATCGCCTATCAGAAACCAGCAAGCAGGATTCGAGCACAAGAGCACTTACGTGTGCTTTGAGCAACTCTTATTCAGAAGCATTGCTGCCTTTAACCATGGAGGTAGAACATAGCCATCATGGTTAGTAGCCATGGATAACCATCTCCTCCATGAATTTGTCTAATCTTTTAAAGCCACCCAAGTTGGTGGCCATAACTGCCTCCTGGGGGAATGAGTTCCATAGTTTATATAAAACAACAACAAAGAGTCTTTTGTTTGTCCCCATGCTAGTTTCAGTTCGTTGATTAACTTTTCTAGTAGGGCTATTTCCCATACACTTTGGAACCAGTGGTCCATGTTTACTCCTGACAGGTCCCTCCAGTCTCCAGCTATGATGCTCATGGCTGCTGAGAGTGGGTGACTTATAAAGGTAAAGGTAAAGGTACCCCTGCCCATACGGGCCAGTCGTGACCGACTCTGGGGTTGCGCGCCCATCTTGCTTAAGAGGCCGGGGGCCAGCGCTGTCCGAAGACAGTTCCGGGTCACGTGGCCAGCGTGACGAAGCTGCTCTGGTGAGCCTGCACCAGCGCAGCACACGGAAACGCCGTTTACCTTCCCACTAGAAAGCGGTACATATTTATCTACTTGCACTTAGGAGTGCTTTCGAACTGCTAGGTGGGCAGGAGCTGGGACCAAACGACGGTAGCTCACACCGCCGCAGGGATTCGAACCACCGACCATACGATCGGCAAATCCTAGGCGCTGAGGTTTTACCCACAGCACCACCCACATCCCAGGTGACTTATAAGGTCTTTGAAATGTGAGTGTGTGTTATTGTCTTGGGAAATATTCAATACTGCCAATTCTCTTCTCCCACACCCTTATACTGTCTATAACATTAGTGTCGCACATCGAATGTTACTGATCCATGGAAGGACTCTGTGAACTGAAAGCAGAGATGCTGTACGTACTTCTGTAACCCAAGAAACTCATAAAAACATTTTTTAAAAGAATCTTTTGGCACCTTAAAGTCTTAACAAATTTCTTATGGCATAAGCTTTTGTGGACTATACTTCATCAAATGTATGGTGTGTTATGCAAGTATATTTAAACATCATTGTGGTGGAGTAGAATTTTAAATAGCAAGATCATAAGAAACTAAATTCAGAAAAGCACAGGCAGTTATAATCACATAACTAACAGTGGTAATTTATAAAACAGTTGTTGACAACAACATCCGGCATTGCTAAGGCTCTTAACACCCATGATGTGCTAGAACTCCTTTGTCTTGGTTCAAACTCAGTATGAGATGGAAAACTCAGTGAGTTAATATTAAAAATTAAACAAATCCATTTGCAGCAGGGAGAGGAATCAAGAGTTGAGAGCTTAAGAGCTTGAGAATTAAGGCTTGAGAGATGAATTTGCTTGAAAATGAGTTTGTAATACTCAAGTGAACAAAAGCTTGTGGGCACTAAGGGAGCATGTCCCCTATTGACCTTCCTTGATTTTCCAGGGATGACAAATTGCATTGAGATTAGCATCTCCATCTGCTGAGGAGGGAGTGTTTTGCTCTTGGAAGTTGTTCCATATGCTCAGCCTATAGATATGGTTTTCACTAGATTCATTTGACTGGGCCACACTTCCAAATACACTGGAAATATACAACATCAATAAGCTGAAACCTTATGCACAATACAGAGATGGATTTATTTGTTTATTTAAAGTATATTTTATGCCTCCTTTTTTGCAGAACCATCATGAGGCAGCTTTCATAAAATGTAAAATACAACATATAAATATCAAAATCTAATATATATTGTGGAAAGATGCTTGTTTGCTATGCATTTGGAGACCTGTTAAGATATTATTGTGCATGATGGTTCCTGAAAACAGGGCCAATGGCTGCAGTTTGGTCTAACTGAGATGCAAAAAAAAAAAGTCACAGTGATTCCAGTGGAATATAATGATGGGCAAGCATAGGTTACAAGCCCTGTTTTGTAAAATGGAAGCCTCAAAGTCTCAAGGTGGCCCTTCACAGTATATGCAGACAGAATTCCATTTACACAGAAGTCTTGCTTCTGTGTAAATGGAATTCTGTCTGCATATGCTTCTGCGTAGTCTTGCTTCTGTTTAGAAATCAAAAGGTTAGGAGTGTAGCAGTGCATACCCTGAGACATTAACCAATTCCTTGGAGGCAGATAAATGACCGCAGACACTCTTTAGTCAAGATGAGCAATGTCTTAATCCGTAAACAGTATGATTAATTTTTGTGGCATGGCTCATAGACTGAAAGATTCCCTTCTGTGCTAAGCACAATATAATTTTTAAAAAGCATAAAACAGTTTGCAGCAGACGATCAGGAGAATGCATATTTGATTTGTGAAAGGCAGTATACAAATTAAAAGTGAAATGAAAATATTATTCAGAAAAATCAGAATCAGTAAACCAAAAGCAAATAATTTACTTAATTTTTTTAAAAATACTTTCCTAAAAGCCCAAACTGCAGTTTGCTAAGGTACAGGGGACTGTAGCACTGTAAGAGGCAAACTGCTGTTTCCGGGGAAGCCATGTGTGTTAAGTTTTCTTACCATTTTGATGCTCGTGCATCCAGTTGGGAGGGATCCTTTCGGAGCTCCTTGCAATCCCTTTTTATTTTAATTACGCTAAAAAGATTGGCATCATCTGCAAGCCTGGCCACCTCACTACGTACCCCTGACTCCAAATCATCTATAACACTGTTTTCACTCCCAGTGTGATGTGCTGGAGGCAGGGGCAGTATCATTGATATGGTAGTGCTGCCTAGTACACATGCACCATGTGCACCACCAGTACCCAGCTCAGCCACGCTAGTTACAGTGGCAGCACCAGAAGCCCAATGGCAACAGCAATGAGTCCCACCAGACGCTACATGCCCACCGTGCAGGGGGCTGGTGCCAGGCCTGCTCACCAGGCCTGCTCACCTTTCTCTGCTCCTAAAATTTACAAATTTAATATATAAAACAAAACATTTAATCCAAGTCCCATTGGTGGCAATTATTTCACAAACATCTGCATGACCACAGCAACATTGTCTGTCTACAGCTTCAAAGGAAAGAGGAGCTATAAAGCAGATGAAGAAAATCTTGTTCTCCTGTTAACCAACTCCAGGTTTAATGCCAAACATGGCGAATAGAAGCTCAATAATGAGACAAGAATTCTGTAGTCTGTGTAGTGCTGAGATGTCTGGATTCCTGCAACTCATTTGCAAGATGCATCTATCTGGATAAGTATCAGAAACACTTCATCAGTCAACATCCCATATATAATGCATCTTACCCAAATGCATTGTAAGCAGTTGGCATTCAAGTAGTTGTATTACTCAATTACATTTCACATTGGCCATCTATTTTAAGAAAAAAGAGAAACAACAGACAGTTTTTCTAGCGTATTTGCAGTGCAGTCCTACTGTAGGTATGTCTACTCAGAAGTAAATCCAAAAGCATTCCATAGGAATTGTTTCCAAGAAGTGTGCACAAGATTACAGTTTAAAGTGCAAAGAAAATCCCTACATCTCCACTACTTTCTTAAAGTAGGTACAACTGTAATTTTAAACTACATAAATAATAAACAAAAATGAAAGGAGTCATAAGTTCAACAAGTCATTGTCCAACAAGGTTTACCCCCACCAATCCATTTTTTAAAATAAAAAACACCCAATAACCCTTTAATATTGCCATGTTTGTGATGCTGTTTCTTGGGGGGGGGGGAGCTGTGGAAAACAGCAAAGCTTCTGCTTTGCTATGATTTGTTCTTGATTTATTGCTGCTTTATAGACTGTGAGCTGCAAGTTCTGCATACGTATTCCGTCTGCATATTTATCTGTAGCTATTTTTCATAAACAGGTGTGCATTCTACTTAAAAACGCAATCTTTCTATATGCACTGTTTTCCTTTTAAGAACCTAAGTCCTGAAACTTCAAGGGAAACAGTATTACCATTTTTTTACCCTACTGGATTTTTTTCTCAAGACCCAGATGTTCTAATTGTTTAGAAAGAAGGCATGATTGTAAGCTTTGCTTCAGGTGTTGTTCTTGTCTCAAAATAGGGGTGGAACCAGCCTCTGCAAAACTCTCCCTTTCCGCTGCCTGTACACATTCATTCTATGTGACATGAGCCCCAGGGAAGTGTCTTGGAGGGGCTGATCAGACCAGAACAAGGGATTTGAAGAGTTGGAGGAGTTGCCCGTTGATGACCCTGGGGAAGAGCCCAGCAAGTTCAGATGGGTTGTTTCCAGATGGGTTGTTTCAGGGTCTTGGGAGACAGAAGAGTCACAGATGAGTCAGAGTCTGGGGAGGGCCCAAGCAATATAGCCCAGCACTTCTTTGTCCTCTTGCAGGTTACACAGGCACTTTGCATCTACTTCACCTCCAGTTATCAGGCCAGCTTCATCTCCTGCCCCGACATCAGCTCCAGAGCCCATCCTCTTAGGAGTAATCTGCTGCTCGTACTGGTTTGGAGCTGCCACTACTGCTTCTTCAGTTGCCTAGGTCCCAGAGATGCTACTGCAGGTGGGAGCATACAGCTCAGGGCCAACAATGGCCTACCCACCCATTAGGCAAAGTGAGGCGACTGCCTCGGGTAACAGGTTCCACAAGGGGAGCAGATCCAGCCTCCAAGGAATGCATCACCTGCTGTTGCTGCTGTAATGGCGGCAATGGCTATGGTGTGCTACTTGGAGGCTGGATCTGCCACCTCCTCGGCAACCCTCCTCTATGCTGTCTCTACAGCAGCCACTTGGTGAATAGGAGGTGGTGCTGATCTTCTCCCAGCCCCAGGGAGGAAATGGCGGGGGCTGCCCTCTAGGGTCTTCTGGACTTTGCACTTACCCAGTGTGATTCAGAGCTGGCCCCTTTCTCCCACGTGACAGCCTTTGATTCCTACTTCAACCATAAGGTAAGGTTGGTTTGATTCCCCCATTGTTCCTGAGGTAGATCTTCACTTCCTCTTTGTCCCTGATGTAAATCTTCTCTGGTGGAGGAATGACACCATTTGGGGGTTGTCCTCAGGTGCCAAAATGTATTGGGATGGCTCTGGATCCAACCCTCCAGAAGAAGTTCCCTTTTACTTGACCAGTCCAAAACACAGTTCTATATGCCATGCTGAAGTGCCTGCCCTATTCCCACAGAGTGGAACCTAAGGGAGCAGGTCACTTGTTGACGCCTTAGTTTGCTTAGCCATCATAGCATCTGTTGTGCCTTCGAATCTTATTTTCCCTACAGGCTATACTGATCTGAACAATGAAGATCTGGGCAGAAACCACACTCTGGATTTGAGTTTTTCATCCCCTAGGATGAAGGACACTACACGCTTAGAATGCATACAATGAGTTTTAGCTTATACCGGTATATTCTGTAGAATGGCAGTGCGGGGCGGGAGCATCTGCCAACTCCTTGGGAGTAATCTAATGGCAACTGTATGCAAATTGGGAGTCAGACCAGGGCTAAAAGTGGGCAAGGACACCCATCTTTTTCTTCTTACCTTTCACTCCCAATGTCCTGCATACATAGTCCTCCCCAGTCATCAGATGAATCTTTCGACGAGCAGAGAAAGGACAATTACCCACTTCTTAGTTGATCTACACAAATCAGCTGAGAATGGATGCTGTGTACGTGTGTGTGTGTGTGTGTGTGTGTGTGTGTGTGTGCAAGAGTATGTGCACCCATCCCCAAGTATTAGTCCTAAGTGAATGTAGCCCTTAAGACAAAAATGGTTAACAATCTTGGTGTAGGTATCTCACCTGGAGACTGGAGTTCAGTCCACTGTGGAACAGGTAGTACTCCCATTGAAAGCTGATATTCATAGTGTGAGATACTCCTGGATCCATTCTTGAAACCTGATGCACTGCATCATCATTTTAAAAAAATATTGTCCAAAAGTAGTGCAACTGCAAGAAAACCTGCCTGTTGGAAATAACATTTGCATGAACATGCATTTCTGGAGCTATATTTTGATAATGTGTTTCTTGTTACTCCTAGAACATCAGGCCCCTTAATTTCCTGAGAGCACTGAGGTTAATGATTTACATGATTTTCTCTCCATCTGTGGAATAAGCTAGACAGGAAGGAGGAAAAAATGTGCACACAAAGAAATGAGTATGAAATTATCATTTTTGTGACAGCAGCAAAAGCAGGACCGGTATTCCGGATGTTTCACTACATTAAGACTCCATTAATGTATGCAGAAGTCTGTAATGTATGCAGACAAAAATATACTTGCATGTATGATATGAGTAAGTACATTCTTCTATTGCATTGCATGATAGTTATGGGATTCACTAACCATTGAAGCAAGTATATTGTCCTGCAATGCGGCTAAAAGCCAGTTGATATGGGGTAACTCCTCAGCCTCTCACTGGTCCACCTTTATGTAGAGGAAATAGCACATAAACTGAAAGGATGTTCATA
The DNA here is from genome assembly GCF_027172205.1 of Podarcis raffonei. Lineage (NCBI taxonomy): Eukaryota > Metazoa > Chordata > Lepidosauria > Squamata > Lacertidae > Podarcis > Podarcis raffonei. Next base: position 54,558,722 of record NC_070610.1, read on the forward strand.
TGCAGGAAATGTTGTAACAGTATTTCATGTATGACCCAGCCTTAGTAAAGGTAAAGGTACCCCTGCCCGTACGGGCCAGTCTTGCCAGACTCTAGGGTTGTGCGCTCATCTCACTCTATAGGCCGGGAGCCAGCGCTGTCCGCAGACACTTCCGGGTCACGTGGCCAGCGTGACGAAGCTGCTCTGGCGAGCCAGCGCAGCACACGGAAATGCCGTTTACCTTCCCGCTAGTAAGCGGTCCCTATTTATCTACTTGCACCCGGGGATGCTTTCGAACTGCTAGGTTGGCAGGCGCTGGGACCAAGCAACGGGAGTGCACCCCGCCGCGGGGATTCAAACTGCCGACCATGCGATCGGCAAGTCCTAGGCGCTGAGGTTTTACCCACAGCGCCACCCGCATCCCATGACCCAGCCTTAAATGTGTTCAAATAAACCTTCCCCAACCAAGTTTCCCTCAGATAATGTTAGACTCCAACTCCCATGGCCAATGGTAAGGGATGATAGGATTTGTGATCTAACTCCCATATGAAGGGTGCATATTAGAGAAAGCTAGACTGAGTGTTCTGTTGATTACTATTCTGAATCGGAGTGGCTCACTGCACATCTAGAATCAAAATGTGAACAAGTATAGTGAAAGCAAATCAAGAGGTATGAAGGTTAATTTGTCTCCACATCTCTTCTTGTCATATATTTTCCAACAGTACAGCAGATTAAAAAGAGAAGGAAAATATAAAATACAAATGGATATTAGGAGTGACTACAGTGGTACCTCTACTTACGCACACCTCTGGTTACGTATCCTTCAGGATACACACACAGCAAACTCAGAAGTATTTTTCCGGGTTTCGCCATGCACGCATGTGCAGAAGCGCTCTACTGCACTGCAAGCATGCGCAGAACAGGCACCTCTGGTTGCAAAAACCTCAGGAGCTCCGGAACAGATCCCACCCACAACCGGAGGTACCACTGTAGTTTATTTGTGTGTGTTTTTGGTAAGATGCGTCAATCAAGGGCCAAAAGCAATCAGTATTCTCATCTATTGGTTTCTTTCTTAGAAAGAAAGAAACTCTGTAAAGTTCAGTGACCTAATAGTTTGCAAGACTCAGCTGGCCCTTAATTTGGCTTACAGTCTCTCATCAGTTCAATGCATAAGTTTGTCATCATGAACTTCTGAACTCGTCTCATAAGAATGCCATATGGAACATGGGAAATGGTCTTCCAGCTGCTAAGTCTAAGAATTTCCATTTACAATAGCCATTCAGCAGTCAGAGAGTTCTCATTAGATCAGTGTCTTTAGGAACAGTCTTAACTGGAATCTATCCCATAGCAGATTTCTGTTATACAGAAACATGGACAGCTGCTGCTATCTCCTACAGATCTTGATTATGACAAATCTCAATCTCAAACATGAAAGAAGCTGGTCATCTTGGGACTATGTCATATTCCATTTTTCAACATAAGCTTAATATTAGTGTCTGAAAAGTTCTGACGAACATAATGTCTAATACTCACATGCCTGTTTGCACTCTAGGTACATGCACCCAACCAACAGATGCAGTAACTTCCCTAGCATAAATCTGGAACAAAATGGGAGCCACATGGCCATTTGCATGTTTTATATTTCATAACCTATTTGTGGTCCCTGTGTTAGACTTAGAGTCTAAATGGGAGAAAGTCACGTAGAGGTGAAATGTTCAGCCTAGTCATAAAGCTGTTTCCTTGAAAGTGAGTTCAATGGAATCATTGGGATTCTGAGTAAATATGCTTAGTATCAGGTTGATAAACTGCAACACTAAGCATGTTTTAGCAGCACTGTGCCCTATTCGGGATGGTGTGAGTGCCACATTTTAAGAAAGACATTCACAGATATTCTAATCAGATGTTATGGTTACTCAGAAGGAAGCGATTTACCCTCAGGTAACTATTTTAAGCCCTCACAAAAATTCACCAGCATATTAGTGCAAAATTCTCTTACTGTGCACATTTTTGTAGGTAATTTAGCCTAATATTGTATGCATTTTTGCAGGAAAAATATCCCTAATATAATTCCTTTTTGTGAGTTCTTTTCACCAGTATATTGGTATGCACATTTTACTCATGTATATGCCTTTTTGTACACATTAACCTGACTGGGAAACTGCACTGCAAAATTCAGAGACATGTGAATTTCAGAGAATGGCTGCATTTCATTTCACATATTGTTTTGGAAAGAGTGAATTTGGTAGGTTTGCCCTTAAATGTGAACAGAATACAGTATCTCCGCCGTTGCTACAGGGGATAGAATGTATGTGTTGAAGGGTGGTTTACACTGCCCTGAGCTCCTTGGAGAATGGGTAGGATAACAATGTTATAAATAAGATTGCAGCCTTAGAAGAATTGTGGTAAGCTATTCAGCTAAGCAAAAGCAGTATCCCACATTTTAGATAACTGAATAAAAGAAATGCAGAACACAGGACTGTGAATATGTAGCTATAAAGGCAAAGCAAAAGGGTTGCATTTCATGAAAAGCAATCCTCCAGTAAGTAAATGCTGAAACTGCAGAAGGAGATTAGATGTAGAGATGGGAACATTTACAGCTGGAATGGGTTGTGCAGATACCACAGGATGTTTGCATGCCGTTTATTTATTACTCTAAAATCAACTGTGACTTAAAGTGAGGCACAGCTGTAGGAATCTGTGGCTGAGAACAGGGAAGCTGGCTGGAGGAGGAAAGAATTTTCAAGTGTTTTGAAAGATTAGGTGCCTAAATTTATACCTCTGGAAGAAACTGTGTAGCAGGGGAGATCTTTGATCCTGTAAGGAGAAGCAGTGCTTGGAATAAAGTATTTTTAATTCCACCTGCATAGATATGCTCCCATATTGTTGCTGAGATGCCAACATTCTAGATTGCTAGTAAAGTAAAAACTGTAGAGTGTATTGTTCTGCCTAACTTATGATATTCTGAAATACAGTTATTGTAAATTAAGCCCTGTATTTACCAAAAGAGCCTCTAACCTCCCACTTCCCAATAGCGAATAGGCGGGAAGGGCAAATATTACAGAGACATTTTCCCCCATTCTATTTTTTTGAGTTTTTTCCAGTTTCCTGGCAAATCATAGCTTAGCCTGGACAATTGTGCCAACTGCTAAGCCTATTTAGGTAAATGTCACAGCATTAAATATTTCACCCATTCTAACTGAACATGCAAGGGAAGCTGACATATACTTCCTCTTCTTTGCTTTACTGCTGTTACAGGGTATTTTTCTACAGATATAAACTTCCTGATCCACCTAATGGCCTCTTAAGGCATTACCTTCCCTGCTACACGTGTTCACTTCTTATTGTGTCTTCACGTGTTATTTGTTCTTAAGTGTGAGGACTTCTCCTTCCAAATCCATTTTCTCCTCTTGCTGTCCTTTGGTTTATGCTTTTGAGGCCATCACCCTCTTTTCTCCATTCCTCTAAACTGCTCATTCTGCAAGCAGGATGGAGTCCCAACAATGGCTCCCTTCCTCAACCTCTCTATTCTCCTGCTTCTCTCAGCTTTTCTCTTTCTGGCTCCTCATGAAGCCCATGCCTCCCCCATAGTATTTCTGCTTTATCTCTGGTTTGTGGGGGTTCCTACAAGAGCTTACAGAAGCACAACCCCATTACTGTTGCCTCTTTGCAACACAGTTCAAAACTATGCTCACATCTACGTCTAGAATGACCCTCAAAATGGTGCCTTGATTTATACTGGTGCTTCTTTGTCTGTTTATACAAGGGTCATCTGGCCAAAAGGAAAAGGCCCCATGACTTACCAGAGGGTGTTGCTAGGAAACAGGGCAGTTCTACCCACACAGTTCAGGCACACGACTTCTGAATCTCTAAGAGTATCCAACACAAGCTGCAGGCAGTGACAATTGTTATGCATTCAGCCGCTATGTACCCACATGCTGTAACCCCAGCCACTACCCACTGACTCCACTGACTCCCATTAACACCCTTTGGTTGGGGGAATTCCTCCCAGCTTCTGCAATGCTGGCTTGGTACAGTGGCAAACCTTGGGGTCTCAAGTTTCAGTGGCGCCCCATGCAACACCAAAATTTGGTGGCCACCTCTTGCCTTTCATTCTGTATCGCAGTTGTGGCACCCCCAAAGCTCTGCTCCCAATGCAACCAAACCAGTTTTGCTCCCCTAAATCCCCCACTGTTGGGGACTATATATTCAACTCACACCCCATGCTCATGGCCTGCATCTCCAACCACATACCCCTCCATGTTACATACATGGCAAACTGCTTTTGAAACCCAAATGTGTTCCACAAGCAGTTGGGTGTGCGCCATAATAGTCTACTAGCAAAAGAAAGGTCACACAAAATCCCATAGGCCATACTTAAAGTAGCTCTTTGGATCCTGGTCAAGGACTGAAGCAGCTCTGATGTCCTAAACATCATCCCACACATACAGGTTTTTGATTTATTTATTTTTTAAAAAATCAGAGAGAAGGGGGGGGAATCCTTCAGCACACAGACATAAGAAATGTTCATCTATGTGCTGCAGGCAAAGGCAGGGTATAGAGCTGAAAATTAAGGAGATGTCTGCATTCGCTTGTGCTCTGAGGTACAAGAAAGAGAAAAGGGAGAGGTGTGAAAGACACAGCCTACTTTTAAAGATCAGGGTGATCTAAGACTGACATCATTCCCTGTCTTAGAGAAAGGCCAACTCAGCATTTGCCTCATTGGTTTTGCCAGTCTTGAGTCTACAATTTGTGGTTCAACCAGTGCCCAACCAAACCACCCTATGGTGTTAATTCAATAAAACACAGGCTGGTGGTCATGCATTGGAATTCGGTGGATTTATACCTATGCCACAGCTAATTAAAGGCTATGTCACTGTCACTGTTACTGGATTAAATACCCTCAAACTTTTGATGTGAAAACAGAGATACACTGGTGTAATTAGAATAACCTCTGTTCTAACACGAAGAAAAACTATGTAAGCTGCTCATGCATACAAACACATACATGAGACATTACTTCTACTAATGCCTTGCTCTTTTCCAAGACTATGCTCTTCATGCACTGTATAATAGCTACTCTCGTGCAGGCTTCTGAAGTTTCCATATTAGTAAAACTGGTCATAGAAATTTCATTTTTTAAAAATAATTTCACTCAGAATAGCTGCAATTCACACATATTTGGATCAGCATCTATTTATATCAGCCTTCCCCAGCTGAGTGCCATCCAGATGTTTTGGAATATAGCTCCCATGAGCCTCAACTGGCACAACTGAGTTGGCTGGGGATGATATGAGTTGCAGTCCAAAAGATCTGGAGGATATCAAGCTGGGGAAGAACTGATTTGGACAAATATAGAAGAGGGGCACTTTAACGCTGCAAGTATTTATAGTGCAATATAAATACTCCAGGCCAGATAAATGGAAGTAATGCAGTGCATAAACCATGTAATTAGTTCCAACAGGAGGCAGTGATGGCCACCAACTTGGATGGCTTTAAAGAGGATTAGACAAACTCTAATCTACACTGTCAGTGTCAGTATGCCTCTGAATGTCAGTTGCTGGGAACTGCAGGTGGGCAAAGTGCTGCTGGGCTCATGTCCAGCTTGCAGGCTTCTCAGAGGCATCTAGTCAGATACTGTGAAACCAGGATGCTGGACTAATGGACTGTTGGCATGATCCAATAGGCTCTTCTTATGCTCTCAAATGTTGCTAAGTATGCAGACACTGCCATTTTTTAAAAAGGGGGGCATAAGGGTCCCACAAAAGACAGAAGAATGAGAGTATTTCTTTTTTTAAAAAAAAGAAACAAGGATAAGTACCAGAAAACAGAGATCATTCCAGGTAAATAGGGACAGTTGACACATATGTTGTATGCAACGAGTTTATTCCATTGACAATATTGTTGGAAAAGAGCAAATTGCCTATAGAATCATGGATTCACTTTTCAGGCACTCCAACTTTAAATAAGTAAGTAAGTCTCATTTCCAGGAAGGGTTGATCAATGCAGTTTACATCATTTCATGGTTGATGGGAGTTGGAGTCCAACAGCATCTGGAGGACCTCCCATTAGCCACCCCTAATTTACAGAATTATGAGTGAAAGTATTGTTGATGTTTAATGCATGAATTCATGGCTGCCCCCTGCCCCTTTAGCAATAGCTAAATACAGGAGTTCCTGAGCAGGATTGGGACCACAGTGTGCAGGGAGTGCTGTTTAATCCTTTCTCCACCTCCACAGTCCTGCTGTACGTCCCCCTCAGTGGCTATTGGTGATGGGAGGGGAGCTTCCATTGATGCCAGCATCTAACAATTTACGTATTCCCAATCACCTATTAACTGCAATGACTAAAAGGCTCCCTCCTCACTTAAAGAAAGCTGCTGAGATTTTATTTACTTATTACTGGCAGTCTTGTACTCAGGAGTATTTCCCACCCACCCGGCTAAGTCAGGCAGTGAGGAAGATGCCATTTACCCAACTATACTCCACCATGTAGGGAGAAAGTGAGTCTTCTTGACAGGAGAGATCTCTAAATCAAGCTTCCAGGAAACTGCTGAAAATGATATTTCTATAAGCAAAGGCTAGCACAGAAAACAAGTCGTCAAAAGCATTTCAGGAATTCCATGGATCACTAGTTCCCCAAGTAGAATGAATGATCACTTGCTGCACCTTTATATTGGAAGGATATAAGTGTAGGGCACAGCCCAGAGTTTAGCATTTTAAAGCCTCGTTAATTTTAATGGGTAAGAGTTCAGCCTGTGCTTAACTTTTGGCTGGCTCACGCCTCAAGCAAGTTAAAGTTCACTTTGTACAATTCCTCTGATATTTGTGCAGATAACCATGTGAGACAGCCACCATATTCCACAGGGTAAGCCAAGTTCCCATAGTATGCCATCAAAGTGGCTGAGAATGTACTGGCAAGCAGATAGATTTGCTTTCTCAAAACACTAGATGCTCTAAATGTGTTTGCAGAATGAAGAAACATCCAGTTTTTTAATTAGATAATGGATTATAAAAACCTGATTTGGATACCACACACATAACTAGCATAACACTCTTCTGCAAGAGTTTTAAAAGAAAGTATCTACACGGTATTTAGACAGCTGTTCAAATTCTGCTCTTTGACTCACATTCTAGCTTTCGGCATGTGCTTCCAGCTGGCGAAGACTTAGTCTGCGGGGGAATGGAGGTGCAGCCAAAGACACATACTGTTGTATGTGAGGGTCAGCAGAAGGAAAGGCGGAGGGAGCAATCAGAAAATGCATACACAAGAGAGAAGCTGAAGTAGCATCACACTCCCAACACACAACGGAAATAAATCTTGCAAATTCCATCTTGAATTTTGCCTTTTTATTGGGCAAGGCAGAAGCAGTGACATCACCCAGTGTCATTTTAATGGAATGCTGCTGACCCACCTGGAAGAAATTCTGTCTAAGGGGGCTTGGACAGCACAATGCTAACTCAGAAGTTAGTCCTATTGAAATCACTGGGGTTTAAGCGGAGTAAAGATTGAAGGGCTGGAAGTCTTTATTTTTCTTGGTTTTAGGCTACAGTCCTATACACACTTCGTAAGCATGGGGAAGAAAAGTGTTCAGTTCACATTAAACTGTGTCACATTTCCCAAACCAATAAGCAAACCGAAATACAGCTATCTCTTGACATTTGCACTTCTCCAAATTTGGTGAGGCGGTTATCCAACTCATAACTGCAAGCCAAAAAAAAGCATATATTATGGGAAAGTATGCACAAAAATGTATTATGTTTGGAGGGGGGTGCCGACAAAATGCATATTTTAAATCCTGGTGCCCTTCAGAAGTTCTGGACTGTGGTTACCAGGCAGTATAGCTGAATTGCAGTGCAAAACCTCGGGGGGGCTCCAGGTTGGGGAAGGATGTCTTAGATGATGTACACATGAAAACACAAACAGCTTTTTCATGCAGGCCTTAAAAACAATAACAACAACTGCAAACCAATGAGGAAATGGGGAAAATGAAACTCAGGATCATGGGAAATGAGAAAAAGATTATTCACTTCCTACTTGACCTTATGCCCCAATGTACTCAATAGGTCCTACTTCTAAAACAAATGGGATTTAAATACCATATCCTAATCTTCCTTGGCAAGTGCAGGGCTGCTTACATGGGACTCAGAACACCTTAAAGAGCCAGTGTGGTGTAGTGGTTAAGAGCGGTAGTCTCGTAATCTGGGGAACTGAGTTCGCTTCTCTGCTCCTCCACATGCAGCTGCTGGGTGACCTTGGGCTAGTCACACTTCTCTGAAGTCTCTCACAGAGACCTCACCTCACAGAGTGTTTGTTGTGGGGGAGGAAGGGAAAGGAGAATGTTAGCTGCTTTGAAGACTCCTTAAAGGGAGTGAAAGGCGGGATATCAAATCCAAACTCCTCTTCCTCCTCTTCTTCTTCTTCTTCTTCTTCTTCTTCTTCTTCTTCTTCTTCTTGAAGCCGTATTCCGTAGTTAGTCTGGTGGGCAAGCTTTTTCAACATCTTGTTTTTATAATATTTGAGCGTTAGAGGTAGTACCTATGGTAGGGGACATGTTGTGCTCCTTCTGGGGTAGTTTGTCCACCTTTGATCGCCACCCTGTGCTTGACTCTCACCTGTGGCTCCTAGAAGCTGTCAGCATGCGACAGCAACCACACCCCAGAAACAGCATTAACTGGCTAGCTAAGACAGGTGAGGGTGGCTGTTGTGTCTCAATCCCACCGTGAGTTAGGGACTTACCCTGCATGCAAATACAGGCTCCAGCGGATTGAGCGGGAAAAGGAAAACTCTGATCGTAAACTTCACTGCCTTGCGGGATATCCTCAGGAAAAGAAAAATCTAAGAAGTCAGAGTGGTCCTTCCAGAAACTCCTGCAGCCAAGCTGGTGCTCTGTTTTCCTTTGGCCCACATCAGTGAGGCCGAGATGGGGATCTTGTCATCTGGGCAGCCCAGGACACACCTCCATACACACTGCCCAGGATTGTGTCCCAGGGAGGTCACTTTGGTGCTGCTAACGCAACAGTTTGACTTCACTCCCAGACACGCACTCCATCGTCTCCTGAGACAGATGGGTGCCAACTATTTTTTTAAAAGATTGTATTTTTTCTAGTCTTAATTCTGAACCAAATGCAACCTTTATTAGACAGTTTAGACAACAATATCATCACTTCTAAAACAAAAGTAGATTCCACCACTGCCAGAAATAAAAATGGAAAAGCCTGCAGTTTGAATGGCCAATAATGAAAGTGGAATAGCGAGTGCAGACAAGTTGTCAACAAGTTTCTTTGGCTGCCTCTATCAAAAAAGTAGGACTTGTGATTAGTTTCTAGGACTTCAAAAAGGTTCTCTGCATACTTATGGCTTTTTCACTGACCTTTGTTGCCTTGACTATAATAATGCAAAGATTTGTGTCAGAGTCCAATGCTGTATGTTTAAATGATATAAAATAATGGCACATGTAATGTTAAGCAGCTGCCTGGGATTTTTCCAAATGGGGAAAGAATGCTGTAATCCTGCCCACTATTTCAATCTGGCATAATTAGGTGCAGCTGTGTGCAAGGTGACAGGCATAGTTGCCACTCATAACAAAATTTAGGATTGTAATTGTGTGTCCTGTTTCATGTGTTTTAAAGGGCTATTTCAACCATCAGCGGAATCCATACCCTCCTACTTACGTAGCCCTGACAGTTGATCATTATATGCAAATGTTCTTTGTTGTAATACACATCACTTGTATTCAACCATCTGTCCTGACTGTGGATGGTAGCCCTCTCCCCCACATTCCTGAATTACACAGGATTAAACAGGACTACAGAGAAAGACACTTGAGACTTTTTATATTCTCAGGCTATTGGCTCCCATTTAAAGATAAGACATCCAGTCTAGTGCTTTTGCCTGTCTTTTTCTGTAACACCCCATTATGTCATTTGGATTGCTTTCTGCTAAGTGTAAACTATGAATAAATTCTGTTCATGCATCTGTCCAATTACCTGGTGAAGAACCCACTGTCAGTGGAATAGGTGGAGCCCAGTCCCCAGTCCTCAAGAACACTAGCACCAAAAGCTTCATGTCTAGACCAAAGAGTGATGACACACTATGCAGAAACGGGCTCAGTGCAACTGGTCTTTTTGTGTGCAAGGGGTTGACTAGTGAGTAAGGAATCCCTGTTGCTCCTTCACTGCCAGCAACTGCAATCAGAGTGCCGTTAAGGCATCTGTAGTATATAATGCCTCCCTTGTCCTCCTTGCTGAGATTCCCTGTGATACAATGGTACCTTGGGTTATGTACGCTTCAGGTTACATATACTTCAGGTTACAGACTCCGCTAACCCAGAAATAGTATCTCGGCTTAAGAACTTTGCTTCAGGATAAGAACAAAAATTGCACAGCGGTGTGGCAGCAGCAGCGGGAGGCCCCATTAGGTAAAGTGGTGCTTCAGGTTAAGAACAGTTTCAGGTTAAGAACGGACCTCCGGAACAAATTAAATACTTAACCCGAGGTACCACTGTATTGATCTGGCCTTGCTTTTGGCTCCTGTTTTGAAGCCAGATCGATTTGTTGTGCTTCACCTAAGCTTGTTGTAACCATGTAGCACCTTGAACCTTGGTTTCATGGGTAAATGTTTTGGCAACAACAGGGCTGGCCTGCCCATGAGGCAAGGTGAGGCAACTGCCTCAGGTGGCAGGATCCACATGGGCAAACAATCTGACCTCCATGCCATTGCTGCCATGGTGGCGGTAGTGGCTGTGGCAAGCTCCTTAGGGGCTAGATCTGCTGCTGTCGTGGCACGCCCATGCCACTTCCACAGCAACCTCTTGAGAAATAGGAAGTACTGCTGGTCTCCTCCCACCTTTAGGGATGAAATGGTGGGGACTGCCTTTGGTGGTCTCCTGGGGTTTGCACCATCCAGTGTGATTCAGAATGGGACACCCCCCCCCATTTGATTCCAGTTTCAACCATCCAGTAAGATTTGATTCCTTCCCTTGTCCCCAGTCATGATGTAGATCTGCATTCCTCCCTTTCTTCATTGGCAGGGACTGGGACACCATTTTGTGATTTGCCTCAGGTGCCAAAATGTCTTGGGCTAGCCCTGGGTAAAAGTTTATGCTCCCCTTGGTAAAGGTAAAGGTACCCCTGCCCGTACGGGCCAGTCGTGTCCGACTCTAGGGTTGTGCGCTCATCTCACTTAAGAGGCCAGGAGCCAGCGCTGTCCGCAGACACTTCCGGGTCACGTGGTCAGTGTGACGAAGCTGCTCTGGCGAGCCAGCACCAGCGCAGCACACAGAAACGCCGTTTACCTTCCCGCTATAAAGCGGTACCTATTTATCTACTTGCATTTAGGGGTGCTTTCGAACTCCTAGGTGGGCAGGAGCTGGGACCGAAAGACGGGAGCTCACCCCGCCATGGGGATTCGAACTGCCGACCATACAATCGGCACGTCCTAGGCACTGAGGTTTTACCCACAGCGCCACCCGCGTCTCTGCTCCCCTTGGACTGGAGTATAAACCTGAGTGCATAGGACCTGGAATGGTGAATTGGCCACCTGAACTGAGATCAGCTTGATCCAATCACAGAGAGATGCTTTTGCTTCAGATACATTAGCACAGTGAATCTATGGGGAGGTAGTCTATTTGACAGATATGATAGCAGATTTCCACTTATGCCAGAGTATGGGATATGTGTAATTATGAGGAAGAGCTTTAGCTCAGTGGTAGAACATACACTTTGCATGCAGCAAGTCTTAGCTTCCACCCCGGTATCTCCAGGTATAGGTGGAAAAGACCCCTATTGGAAACTCTGTAGGTAAAGTAAACAACAAGCTAGATGAATGAGTGGTCTGCCTTGGTATAAGGCAGCTTCCAATAGTTCTGAGTGTTTGCAATGTGAGTCTGCAAAAAGGCAAGTTGCCAAACAATAAAAATGAATTGGCAAATTACCCTGATTTACTTTTTAGTTGAGCAGTTGAGCTTTCTTTAATTTTCAAATGTGGACTAATAGTACTTTTTTTACTACGCGAACATTGTGCATGTGAAGAATTGACCTCGTTTCTTGAAGGCTCTCTGGAGAAGCCTCCTCCAACATCACAGAGTGATGTATGAGGAAGGAGTAGAAGGACATTAAAATAGTCTATAAAATAAAATACTCCAGAATGACTACTGGAATAGAACAATGGCTGTTTTTCTTCTCTGGAGATAGGCGGTGACCTGCTGAACAAAATAAACTCTCTACAAAACATATAAATTAGTTGCAAGTGGGTGGACAGCCTTGCATTCACAAGGATGTAAGGTAGCTCTTTAATCTCTGTGGACCTCTGACTTAAGTGCTGGGATCCATGGATGCCATTTAAATATGGAAGGCATTAGCACAGCCATTCCCTTCTATTTGTCTCATCCTTTCAAAGACGCAGGCTGTCAAGAAAGTGGCTGGCAACTGCTATGCATACTGTTTGCCCATTTAATCCAACCTTTGTCACCCACAGTGGCATTTTTAATGAGATGTTCTCCTAGCAGGTGGTTTCATCACTTAACTAATCAACACACAAACACCAGACATGTTAATATTTGTCAGAGTCAGTTATCAGTAGAACTTGAAGCAATTTGGGTTGACAGCTCTGATATCGAATGTTTTTTTTTTATATGGCAAGGTGTCAAGAAGGCTTTCATCCCCTTGTGGGAAACCAAGCTTGCTAACAGAATACAATTAAGGGAGTTTTGTTCCTACTTCAGCTTTGGTCTATAATGGAGAATGGTCCAAGAGAGCTTACTGGTCCTTTTGCAGAAGTAAGAGTAGTTCAAAGAACCACCATATTGCGTAAGGGAAATGTTGATTTTATTGTTGCTGCTTTGGGTCCTCTCTGATCAGAAGTTGCTGGACAGAAGAGGTAGAGCAGCTGTACTAGCTTCCTGGAAGATGGGTCATTGTTGCAGAAAGTGGATTGCTGAGAGCACATAGCAAGGCCAGTTAGAGGTGTGACCTGGGAGACTCCAGGTGGCCAGATAGAGAAGCCTCAAGGGTCACATTCTCCTCAGTCCTGAAATAAATGATGGAGCTACATACCTAAACAGGTACCTTATGCACCCTCTCCTTGTGTGCATGGTACTATATCAATCTACCCTGAAAATCATGTTTTGAAGTGATCACACAGCCACTTTGCTGCCTGGCCAGGTGAAGCTTGCATTGATTCTACCAACACCTTAAGGTTTACTGAGCTGGACAGGCAATCGTTATGTGCAAGGTTTCCTGGAAATCAAATGCAAGGGCTTTCTTGGCATTGAATGAAATGCATGGTCTACTTGGGTCCAAAATACATTTAACATATAATCCTGCACTATAGAGGCTGATGTGCAGCATCTGAACATCTCTTTTCTGGTCCTGTGGTCTGGCTCAGCTTTGGAAAGACTTGGGGAAAGTCAGGGACTTGGATGATGCTTGGCCAGCCTTAGTGATTAACATCCCCACAGTGGTTTCTGGATTTATTTAAATCAGATGTGGGGAAACCACCTTTTTGGGCAAGAAGAAGAAGCACAGGCTGCAATTCTGCACCCATTTTCCTAAGGACCATTGAAGTTGGTGAGATTTACTTCTGAGTGGAACATGTCCAGGGTTGCACTGTTAGCCTTTTTGCTTGTGGCCCAGTAATAGATTGGCAGGCAGTGCAAATCCCACAAGTAACTGGGGATAGTTGGCTCCCACAAACAGTCTGGCCACTGCATTCTGCAACAGCTGCATGCAGGCGCCCAGGAGCAGCAAGTTAGACTGCTTCTCCAGCAGTGATCTGGAGCCAAGAGAGGGTTTACACTTGTTGTCAGTTTGGTATTTCTTGCTCTGTTCCTTCTAAGAAAACTGTGCATTCAGTGTTGTGTATTTGGAGGGTGTGGCCTTTTTTACTCAGGCACTGGTGGAGCTGGAGAGCCTCCAGCTGCCTTGGAAGATGGTGTGGTAGCCAAGAAGTGTCCTCCTGCATCACTGAATGTTCTAAGTACTAGTTGTTGGAGTTGGAGGGCAGGATAGGGCTTGCTGCTCAGGATATGCAGGTGAAGGCACAACTGGCTCCCATCCTACTTTCTGAAAGAAGCCAGAGTCCCTGGTGGAGCAGTGTTTTCTGGTTCCTGCACCTCTCCTATTTTCTCAGCCACCCCCTCCTCTGATAGCAGAGGTTCTGATTAAGCGTGTTCTCAATTAAAGGAGAGCGCGTGTTGCAGATGGGGCCAGGCAAGACACCCCGTAGTTGCCAGGCAGGATAGGTTGAAGGGGCCCGACTCAGTGAAATTTATGTTGCCAATTTGGAGGTAGGAACAGAGGTTATTTAAGCAATGCTCACAGCAATCTGCTTTCTCTGGGTTGTGGCAGTGCAAGAGCATGTGGGAGTACAGATGCTCATTGCTTCTTGATGGAAAACGCTGTAGCTCAGCTGCAGAGCACATTGTTTTATTATTAAATTTATATACCAGCCTTCATTCTGTTTAGAGCATGGTGCTGATAACCCCAGTGTCGCAGGTTCAGTCCCCATATGGGACACCAGCATATTCCTGCATTGCAGGGAGTTGGATAAGATGACCCTCGGCATCCCTTCCAAATACACAATTCTATGATTCTTTGATTCAACAGTCACAGGGCAGTTTACAACATAAAAACACAGAATGCACAACTTAATAATAATAAACAGTATACCTCCACACACTGCATTGCAGGTAGAAGGTCCCAGGCTTGATCACTGCCATATCCTCTCTGAAACCAGTCAGTTGACTCTATATAAAGCAGATTCATACGTTCTAATGAAGGAAGAATGAAACTGCAGACTTCATAGGTCATACCAGCTTTCTTCAATGCAGTTCTCTATCAATAATAAATAAATAAATAAATAAATAAATAAATAAATAAATAAATAATTTTTTTATTTCTACCCCGCCCTTCCCGGTTCAGAAAACCGGGCTCAGGGTGGCTAACAACAAATTTAAAACACTTAATTGTAATACAACATAGAAGCAGCATAAAATACAGTATAAAAGCATGAATAACAATAAAATTCAAAGTTCAAAAATCAATTTGGGGGAAATCCATCCAATAGACATTAGATAGTCACCAGAGCTAGCTGGCTGAATTAGTCCTACCTGGGCCAGCGAGGAGGCCAGGGGAGAATTAGCTGTGGGGTCCCAGAGTGGGTAATCTTCATAAAAGGGGAGGGGGAGGAAAGAGAAGGGAAATAAAAGATCAGGCTGAATTCAAATTAAAGGCCAGGCAGAATAGCTCTGTCTTACAGGCCCGGCGAAAGGAGGTTAAATCCTGTAGGGCCCTCGTCTCATGGGACAGAGCATTCCACCAGGTCAGAGCCATCACTGAAAAGGCCCTGGCCCTGGTGGAGGATCGTCTGACTTCCTTAGGGTCCGGGACCTCTAAACTATGGTTATTCATGACCTTAAGGTCCTCTGCGGGGCATACCAGGAGAGATATCAGGGGCATATCAGGGAGATCACTAGTGCAGTGACACTAGTGCAGTGACACATTCAGAAGTTCAGGGTCCCTTCATAATAGTCACAGCCACTTCTCTTTAAAGCTACACTACCTTCTATAGTCATACAACCTTCTAATAATATACAGTAATTATCTTAATTGTGCAAGAATAATAATTAGGGATTTGGTACAACAATCAATGTAGATCTCATTGTGTTGCCTTTCAGCTAGATCTAGTCTTTTCTGTGCATGAACATGGGCAAATGATTTGAGGTGCTCCAACACCTGATTTCACAGTGACTGAAGCTGTGTTTTCCTTGATGTTCCATTGCACAAAAGCTGAACTTGCACACCATTCTCTTGAATCTGAAACACCTTGTGTTTCCAGTGTTGCTAAATGCTTAGCTTTGGAACGTACAAAGCAACTCTTCCTTGGTGTTCTTCCTGCAAGCCTTCTCCAGAATGACCCTGGGAGCCATTCCTCAATGGCTGACTCACCTCCTTCCAATCTTATTGGTTACAATCAGCCCTAAGAGTGGGAACTTTAAAAATTCATGTTGATTGAATAGCTCTGGGACACTGAAGACTGGGACTCTGCTGCAGAAATAGCAACAGGTCTTTGAACTCAGACCGCTGCACATCTGATGAACAGGGATAGAGAGGTCATACTTTTCTTGCCAAATGGGACCAGGCAGAAATGTTAAATTGGTCAATTGAATGTGCTTGTATTCATTTTCTCTGTGTGTCCGTTGCTCCTGTAGCTCTGTGCTGTGTGGTGCAGTGAAAGAGCTTACATTGTTGTTTTTTTCAGAGCAGCTATACTTGCAAGCGATGTCTTCTTGCCCTAATCATGATTGCAACATTATTTTTGTCAGCTGCATGCTGTGAGTATGCTTAGGCTTCCCAGAAAACGTTGTCACCCTTTTTACTTGGCAGTTCAGTGGTCTCTAACAATGCCAGATTTCATCTGCCAGGGCTGCAGTTCTATCTTTATCCATGGAACAGTCGGCAACAGCACACGTCTTCTTGCTCTTTCCACTCTGCCAGGAACAAGTGATACACGAGTACAGTGCTAGAATAAGCAGACAGATGTGCCTCTACATTTACAGCAGTCTCCTCTATGAATGCCGGTGAATGTACAATTCTTCACGCTAGTTCTTTGTATTAAGTTTAATTTGGGGGAAGCTCACAACTCTGTGGCAGAGTATCTGCTTTACATGCAGAAGGTCATAGCTTTAACTCCTGGCATCTCCAAGTAAGGTTGGGAGAAACTCCAGTCTGAAACCATGGAGAGCTGCTGAAGTCAATGTAGAAATGAGTGAGTTTGATGGACCAGTGCTCTGACTCAATAGAAGGCAGCCTCCTATGTTTTGTGGCAATGGTTCCCAATTGGTGGTCTGTGGATCCCAGGGGAGGTCTGTGTATCCCACCCAAGAGGTCAGTGGCATCATTCATATAACAAAAACTACCATAGATATATCAAAATTTCCAAAAGTAGGGGGTCCATGGATTGGCTTTTGAAAAACAAGGGGTCCGCAGTACTTAGCTACCTGAGAACAGCTGTTTTGTGGCATGGACATGCTCTAAAAACTTGACTGCATTGAGACAGTGTTTAAACATAAAAAAGGACTTGATGTAGGTTGCAAATCTAAGCATCCTTACTTTGAAATAAGTTCCATTGTACTTCATGGGACTTCCTTGTCTCCAAGCAATTCTAGTACAGTGGTACCTCGGGTTACATACGCTTCAGGTAACATACGCTTCAGGTTACAGACTCTGCTAACCCAGAAATAGTACCTCAGGTTAAGAACTTTGCTTCAGGATGAGAACAGAAATTGTGCTCCGGCAGCGCAGTGGCAGCAGGAGGCCCCATTAGCTAAAGTGGTACCTCAGGTTAAGAACAGTTTCAGGTTAAGTACGGACCTCTGGAACAAATTAAGTGCTTAACCCGAGGTACCACTGTATCAGCATTTGGATGAGATGCTCTCAGTGCATTTTCTCAATGGTTGAGACTGAAATAACTCCTTTAGGCTTGGCCATGTCCTATGAGATTGCTTACTGAATAGCTCAGTTGGTTAGAGTATGGTGCTGATAATGCCAAGGGTAAAGGTTTGATCCCCGTATGGTCCAGCTGCATATTCCTGCATTACAAAGGGTTGGGCTAGATGATCCTCAGGATTCCTTCCAACGCTACAGTTCTATGATTCTATGAATAATAACAAATTATGTGTCTTTTGAATAGTAGACACCCATGCTATATCACAAAAACCACTTGGTTTTGAAAAGTTCTTTGCTATATGTGCCATAGGATGCCGTTGTTTGAGCAACAAAAGCTGAAAGCACCATTGGCTGTGTGAAATGAATTGTACACTTATTTGCAGTGCTATAGGCCAAGATCGAGACAAGTTCCAACAACAAGCCGCCAATATTAACACACCTTTTCTTTTATTAAACTTCTTAAATTATTCAAAAGGTATTTTATCAGTAATGTTCTGTTTATGCAAAGTGTACATTCCATATAACTAAAGCCATAATAAAGCTGTTTTTGAAATCTTCAGTATAATCTGGTATTTTGGCATATGTCAAAATACACATACAGACTGTTCTTTATCCATGCAAGTGGCAATTCCTTAAAACAAAGATTAATCCTTTAAAGAACTGGTATGTAGCCTACGAGTGTTTATTTTCATGCTTAAGCAATGACTTCATGTCAAGATTTTATTGCATAGTCTGGGAATTAAAAAGAAAGGACCAATATTAGAAAGTAATGTGAAAAACAGGTCTATAACTGTTTTGGTGTCTTGATCTCAAGACAGTTTCAACCTTTTACAGGCAACATCTTTGGACAGGATTATCAGCCACTCTGTGTACTGCTGCATGTGAGAATTTTGATTGTGTGTAGACTTAACATTTTTAACACTCCACGCAAGAGCTTAAATAAGCAATGGTTGCAAATGATCATATCCATGTGAGATAGCAAAGGCTTAGGCTGTGTTTGGTTAGAAATGAATTTGGCTCAATTTATGCCCTCTAGAAAACAACTGAAATAATATTTTCAAGGGGAATTCACATTTCCTGTAGACAATGAAGCATTACACCACAAGAGACAGGCAGAAATTCTTGCCCATTTTTCAACATTTAATTTATTTAAAATATCCCCTATAATCAGAAAGAATTTATTGCTGTGTTTGTTTTACTCAGGACCACAGCAGAAAAACATCGCAGAGGGGTGGCTGTAGCCTCCAGAGTTCATTCCTGTTAGCTGTCTAGTATCTATCGAAAAGTTCCAGGATGTTCCATTCTGCCAAAGGCAAAGCTCCAGAGCAGGCATCGGAAAACTATATGGAAATAATTTTGAATTACGATTGAGATCAATGTGTTGACTTGTGTTGAAACATACAGCTGTGTACTGCAATTATTTCCTTAACAGTGTCATTTAGGGCCCAATTCAAAGTGCTGGTTTTGACCTATAAAGCCTTAAACAGCTCAGGGCCACAATATCTCAAGGACCACATCTCCTCATATGAACCGACCCAGACCTAGGGATCATAATTTGAGACCTATCTTTGTGTGCCTTCTCCACATAAGTTCTGAGGGGTAACAACATGAGAATGGGCCTTTTCTGCATTGGTTCCCCAGGAAGGTTTGCCTGACATCTTCATTATGCACCTTGAAGTTCCAGGTGAAAACATTCCTCTTCAACCAGGCTTTTGGCTGATTAACATTCTATGTCCTTTTAAATATGTCTTTGACTTTGTTCTTGTGTATTTTTGTGTTTTTATTTTGTATTTTTAAGCTGTGAACTGCCCTGAGATCTTCGGATGAAGGGTGGTATACAAATTTAATAATAGTAATATTATTATTTGTATGCCGCTTTCCCATAGTTCAAACCATGCTCAAGGTGTCCTACAACATAAAAAAATACATAACTACAACATAACAAAAGTAGTCATAAACAATAAAGAAAACATCAAAGAATACACAACCAAAGTGAACAATTTCCACATAAATAATAATAGGATACAAAATAGAAAAAAATAATGTCAATAACTGCAACACCACCACCCCCTGCATCATCAACAAAAAAAACCCTAAACAATATCCAGACTCAGAGTCTGTTCAGCAGCCTCAGCTTTTTTTGTAGCTGTAGTCAGTCAGGGCTCCGCCCTCCCAGACCAGGTGGGAAAAAACCAGCAAGTCAGGGATCACGTTTTCCTGGACTCACAGCCAAGATCACTGCAGCTCAGCTGGACAAAGATGGCATGAGGCTGGGTGATGGTGAAGTCAGGGCTGTACTGGTGCACCAACAGAACTAATCCAGTGCCCCCATTAGTGTACCTGTGCATCCCTGCCCCATACCCATCCAGGTAAACTACAGAGATGTTCATGTTGGGAGGGTGGCTTTACAGCTGTGCCCCACCACATGGGCTGCTATTGGACAGAACATTGTTTGAAATGTCTTTCTCATCCCTTCTCAAGATGCTACCTGTTGTTTGACTAGCTGCCTCTGATATGTCTCATAACACTGTTCTTTATGGCCAGATGTGCCGGTGCTATCAAAGCCTAGCTGCTTGCTTGCAACAGATGTATAGTTTAGTTTTAAACTGTCAGCACAATATGTAGAAATTGTTATTCACACCCACCCATGGTGTAAAACTGAGACTCAGAAGTAACGTTGGCATTTCCCAGCAAGCTGTTGAAACACAGCTGCAGCAATATCTAAGAGAGTGCCTCTTTTTTGTGGGGGGATGTTTTGAGGTCTGTTGAGGAATGTGATGATCATGACATATGTATTACTATTGGATTATCAAGAGATAAACTGGAAAATACAATGTTGAATTGTAGACAGATATTATGGGAAGTGTTGCCATCGGTCCAGCTTATTTGTTTCCTCCTTGCCTCGTCGTCCCCCCCAAATTTGCATTTATTTTGGGATAAATGCCTTGTGTGTAGAGAGGGCTAGCATGAGAAACATTGTTCCCAAACCTGTACTATACACACTGCCGCCTTGCACAATTGGGCAGTAGTCAAAGCAAACCCAGCCTCTGATCTGTGATGCTGGAGGGGACTTGGATGGATTGGATGTGTCCCCCTGCCAAGCTGGACTCCACCATTCTCCACTAGTGGGAGAGCTCAACAAACGTGGAACTGGGTGTTGGGAGTGCAGCTGAATGGGACACAGCTGTGGGCAGCCTGAGGAACTAGCATCCACTTTGGGCCTGCCCATAAAAAGCAAGCCTAGAGTGAAAGACTAGAGCAGTGGTCAGCTGTTTCCAGGACTCTTCTCATTGTGAGACTTTTGTGGGTGAGCTGAGAGGGGGGTTTTGGACCTTGGGTGGGAACCCAGAGGCTGAGAGGGAGGGTGTGTCAGAAGGAAAATGAACCTATATTGATTTATATATACATTAGTAACAGGACGTGGGTAGCGTTGTGGTCTAAACCACTGAGCCTCTTGGGCTTGCTGATCAGAAGGTCAGTGGTTCGAATCCCCGCGACGGAGTGAGCTCCTGTTGCTCTGTCCCTGTTCCTGCCAACCTAGCAGTTTGAAAGCACGCCAGTGTGAGTAGATAAATTGGTACTGCTGTGACACAAAGGTAAACAGCATTTCCGTGCACTCTGGTTTCCGTCACCATGTCCAGTTGTGCCAGAAGCGGTTTAGTCATGCTGGCCACATGACCTGGAAAGCTGTCTGTGGACAAACACCAGCTCCCTTGGCCTGAAAGCGAGATGAGCACCACAACCCCACAGTCACCTTTGACTGGACTTAACAGTTCAGGGATCCTTTACATTTTTACCTATATTAGTAACTTTGTATTACTGTAACATTTTCATATGTAACTGGGCATTTTTGTAAGTCGTCTGTTGCTTCATCTTTTTGTACACCTTAGAGATATTCTTTATATATTAAGCGGTATAGAAAATAATTAAATAATCAAATCAATCAACCATCATTGGAGATTCTTCACTGGCAAGGAGCACCCCATTGCAGCTCCTCAACTGGTGGACAGGCAGAAGCTGCTGCTGGTGGCACTCCTGTAGCTAGCAGAAACTCACGTACCATTTTGTGGTATTGTGGGGACAGCACATGATCTACTGGATCTGGTGTAGACCCTGCTGCTGTCATGTGATGCCAGTAGGTCTGATCTGGGCTTCTTCACAGCACCAGCCTTGGAGCTGCTGCAGTGGAGGGGCTTGCCTTACAGACTTCCCACCATCTGCTCTGGCTGGTGTGAACAACAGGGCTGTTGATGCAGTGCCAATGCCTGTGAAGCAGCTACAAGCAGGGATAGGAAGTCACAGAAAAAGAATGTGCTATTTTATTCAGTTAACTGTGGACATCTGCATTGTACTAAAATTTTATTTCATTGGTATTTTGGATCTACAACGCTATATTCTACATGCTATATCCCTGAAGTCAGGTGCCTCTGTTGACACTGAGCTGCTGCCATTTTCCACATTTCCACACTTCATTGCCTCCTGAATAGTGAGAGAGAGAGAGAGACTTCCTGTACAGTTCACAGTGTAGAAAAGAGGAGTTTGGCAGGTGTGGATTGTCATGCCATTGTGCTATAGGAGTGGGGGCATAGCTGTCAACGTTTCCCTTTTTTTTTAAGGGAAATTCCCTTATTGCGAATAGGATTCTTTGCAAGAAAAGGGAAAAGTTGACAGCTATGAGTGGGGGGGTGGGAACTATACCCTCTGAAATTCCTTTTTCTAACGAGCTAAATGCAGAACTCTGTCCTCCTGGCTGCCTCTGATTTCACCACTGCAGGAATAGGGAACTCTTTTCAGGACAGGGGCCACATTTTCTTGGGGGGGAATCTTCTGGGTATTGCATGCTAACAACGGTCAGAACTTGAGGTCATAGGAGATAGAGCAATGGATGTGACTCTTACTTTTGTATAGTAGCGTACATTCCAGGCATTCAAAAACCAGAGGCTTCTATACACATATACATACCCCTCCACCCATGGAAGCAAGAAGCATTGTCACAGTTCAAGGACACATTTCAACCGGGTAAAAGAGGAAAGTGCAGAATAGGCCTCTGGGGAAGGGGAATGCCCTATGGAGGATCCTACAGGCCAGATACAGAGGCCGAGGGGAGGGCAGCATTATGCCCCACGGCCTGTGGTTCCCCACACTTCACTTCTTCACCTCACTTTTAATTTGTATATTGCCTTTCTACATTACTAGACACAAGGCAGTTTGCAAACAGAAGAAACAAAAAAATATACAGCAAAGGTCACACACCTTATAACAATCTGATCCAGTACAAAAAAGTCATAATAAAAGCATAACTTTAAAATAAACAACATGTATCAAATAAATTAATATTCCCATTAGAATATAAGAGTACACAATAAAATATCAGCAAATAAGAATTATACAGAAAATCACTCTTAACCATTACTGAACTATAATCAATAAAAATAACAGCAAGTCACAATGCCTAAAACACCATAATACATACCAAACCATATAAAAGGGTAAAATTGTGGAAACAAAGACACACACCCTGCACAACTTCCCACCATGGAAATGTTATTTTCCATCATGATATGTTCTTCCTCCCATATCAATTGTTTCCTTTGCCATGCAACTGAAATCCCAGATTCCCCCTTCTGCCCAGGCTTTCTTACCATTACTGCTTCTTCTTCTCCTGCTGGCGTTCTTGATGCTGCTGCAACTGCTGTCTGCCCATTGACTACTACAAAGAAGCACAGTAAAGTGTGGTAGATGGGCATATCTCATGTAGCACACAACACCTGGTAAAGGTGTACAAAGGCACAGAACATGGCAGCATCACTGGTTAATGGGGGTGTGGTACATATTTTGAAAGTCACCAAAAAGTTCAAGGGTGGGAGCAACTGAAGATTGAAATTACTATGCATTTTGGCAAGGGTTGGAGCCCAGCAGTACTACCACTGGGAAGAGCACCTACAAGTGTCAGATAGTAAGGGAGGTGGCTGCAAAAATAACTAGAGAAATAAGCATTTGTGGAGCAAACAATTCCAAAATAATGTGGTGGGGTGAAATTGGGATGGCCACAGCACTAAGTCATTCATGAAGTATCAGAAAAACTCCATAATGTCACTAAGACTTGGAGAATGCAGTCTGCTATAATTAATTTGTCTCCACTCCCTTGTCAATTGATATAAGGAGAGATAAAGGCTAGTTGAATTGACCTGGAAATACAAATAAACTGAGAGGACCAGAGTAGCTGGACAGCACATGCAACTTGTGGCAAACCTTGCAACCAAATCAATTCTAGAGACCTTAGTGGCTGCCATTCTTGTAAAGTTAGCCAATAATGCCTAAAGAAGACTCAAATGCTATCTCCAGATCACTGTTCAGGTATTTGCAGACAATCACAATGAAGGTGCTTTTGTCTTTGTTTTCATCTTGAGAAGCAGTGCACAGCTAAAATCTTAGCAAATCATCTTACCAAAGCTAACATCTTACCAAACATTTGTTTGGTAAGGGGCAAAATGCACGCTTGAGACCAGTTTCAACACAGCCTTAGATTACATCCATGTTTGTCTTGGAATCATATTGCATGAAAAAAAAGGTGGGCAGATGATCTTTGCTTTACACTTTCGCTGATGTTTACTTGCAAGTGTTCAATATGTTTTTAATATAGCAGGAGAATACAGTGGTGCCATTCCTAACACTGTAATTAAGATTGCATCGACTTTTCCATTATATAAAACACTTTTTGTGAGGTTTCAGACTCAGCTGTAAAAATTCATTCCAGTTTGAGACTTGGCAAAGGAAGCCTAGGCATGGGGTGTGCTTCTTTTTATAAAATATGATAAAAATGTACTCGGTCGTGTTTATAATTTTACAGGCCATGTAAAACACCACAGGTTAGGCTTTTAGGAACACTGTATGCTTTGAAAGTCAGACTTTGAAAGTCCTAATGGACCACCAGATGAACTGGAAATCTGGATAGTCTGTGTGCTTTAAAAACCAAACCCAGAACAACCCATGAACAAAATTGACATTCCTATTACTAAAAAGTTCATTAATTTATATCAATGTTTCACAGAAGCTGTTCTATATTCAGTCTTTTTGTCCTCTGAGGAAGGAAGGGGGGAAATGGTTCTGTGATCCAAATACACTGAGCACTGAAAAAAGAAAGAGTTGAGACAGTTGCCTTCTTTGCATGACATGGTGAGTCAAACAATAACTTACTGGGGTTGTGCAAATGTGCAGGTTCCAAGAGAGAAGCTGACAGCAACTTTCCTCCTTTTTTAAAATTGCAGTGCCATTCTGAGCTAAGCCAAAGTTTGGCTCCCTGCAGCTCATTTTCCCAACTTCTTGAGCTGAGTATTAGGGGGAAGCACTTGGAGAGGGGAGATGAAAGAAAGTGATAGGTGGGCAAAGGTTCTTCACTCTTCACCCATGTCCCACCACATCACATGCTTTCTGTGCCATTGAGATACTTCCATTCTTAATCAACAGAATGGCCCTGGGGGGCTGCAAGGCATGGTCCCCAGGGGTCAAGACTTACCATGAGAATACTGGTAGCATATTCATTGGAGAGTTTTCTGGAATCAACACTTAAGAATACAGGTCTTGTTTCACTGGCACAAGCTCCCAGTATCACATTGTTTTAATTGAAACAAATGACTTTTTAATCATAGTGCGCCGCAGAGTATCTGTCTTTAAACAAAGTCTACATATTTGGCCACAGATGGGACTTAACTTAAGCAATGTTCATAAACATAACAACTCCCGTGAAGCACAGGACTGCCAACTTTAGAAGGAAAAGTTTCTGAGCAGAAACAAACATGCATGCACAGCTGGTGTGTGATCCAAACAGTCACTTAGTATGGAATGACGATCTGCTGGGTAACATTAGAATATTATAAGTTCATTAGAAACAACACACTTGTCCTATATTTGCTCCCAAAGCATACTGCACTGCTATCACAAGCAAAGAGCAGTCATTGTTTCTAGTAGGCTATATAGGAACATAGGAAGTTACCTTATACCAACTGCCTTATATGAGTCAGGAGCTGCCTTTTACCATATCAGGGCCATTGGCCCATCTCGCTCAATATTGTTAACACTGACTATCAGCAGTTCTCCAGAGTTTCAGACAAGGAATCTTTCCCAGCCCTACCTGGATATGCTGGGGATTGAACATGCAGAGCACGTACTCTACCACTAAACTATGGTTCTTCGGACAAAAATAGAGTCATCAAGGTGGCTATCAGGAACAAAGGAAGCCATCTTGTACCAGCTCAGACCATGGGTTCATCTACCTCAGTATTATCAACAAAGTGGTGTTCTACCACTGCGCTACGTTTCTTCCTTTACCACCAAATTGTCTTGTCTCTCAGGGTTGGTTGTAGTAACTATTATTATTATTATTATTATTATTATTATTATTAGTGATGCCATTAAATTTCATAGTTCCAGAAGTAGAAATAAGAATCTCATAGTGCTCATTGCAAATAGTATTGTGGTCCCCCAATGTCTTCTGTGGCTCAGGTTTTAGCCCAAGACAGAGAAAGTTCCCCTTCACTGCTTTCATCCTACTGATCTGGCCAACTCCATTGCAGGCACAAAGTTGCCCAGTTAGGTTTGGAGTTGGGAATCTGATGATAGAACTCTATTTTCTGATGAGGTGGAAGGGGGATACTTCTGTTTTTCAGATGATTTCTGAGTCTACTGAGAGTGATTTATCCCTTCTGAGTAGGGTTTTCTTACAGAAGTCTTTTGTTTTTGTTGTCCTGCTTTGGATTTATTGCCAATTTTGTTTTGTATTCTATTCTATTATAAATTTTGCAAGCCTTCTCTGAGTGCCTTTTGGTAGACTAGAGTAAAAAATATCTAGAAAGAATAAAGTATAACCCATCATGCATGTGTATCAGGACTTCAGAAGATGGTAAAGTTCCAAAAATGCTAGATTCCTTTAGAAATCTGAGCATTTGCTACTCTGTTGTGGAATCAAGAAATATGTGATAGAAAACAGAACATAACCTCCACAAAGAAAGCAGCAATGGAAAAGGAGAATGAGTATAGAGCATCAAGTGTAGATAGGGAAATCGTGTCTGCCTTCTATTTGTACAACTGTCCTTTGGGGAGAGCTCATACACTGTCATGCACATGGTAGACATTTTCCCACTCCCCTCCTTTATTTTGCTTGTGTTCAACAAGCCAGATGACCTCTTGTTATGTAATGCATAACAAAAACCACCGGTAGTCATGAATGAGACAGTCATATGCTCCATCTGTGGTGACTGTCTACGTTAATGGCCCTCAATTGTTGTGTCAGGACCTACAAATGAGTCATGATTTGACCAAAGGTGGGTTGTACCTGCAGCACTAACAGCATATACAGCAGGACAAGTGCTAGCATTTGGGCCAACTGCGCACAGCTGAAGGCCCCAGAGACTTGGAAGGGCCTCTCACTGTCCTCTCTGCTGGGCTCCTGGATGATTTGCAGCAGCAGACAGCACTGAGCAGTGCCTCTATTGAATGGCAGCCATAGAGCTATGAAATTTGCTGATTTCATCAATCTATAGTTTTAGAATGACTGTAGATCTATGAATCAGTGGGCCAGGGCATTGCATTTGTGGGGGTCACTTGGCAGTTGGCCACCGCAGATGGGAGAGGATTAGCTCCCATTTTTTAAAAAAGCTGCCACCAGTCCACCACTGAAACGTGTTTGGGGACCTGGTGGAGGGTAGTGAGTTCTGTTTTCACCCAAGCAGCACTTGTGGCAGTGAAAGCATGTGACTACTGCTACTACTGCAGCTACCACTAACATAGTTGGGCCCTGATCTGGTCAGATGTTGGGGGGCATCATTGGCACTGTGTCAGATACCCTCCTAAGTCTGGTGCCAATACATGCATGTTAAGGAGGAAGAGGAAGATGATGATTCCATAGTTTATGTTTGGGCTATAGTTGGGTCCCATTTTTGAAAAAGATTCTTTCTCTACATGTTACAGCAGCTTTGTGAAGCCTGGTTG
Organism: Podarcis raffonei; assembly: GCF_027172205.1. Classification (NCBI taxonomy): domain Eukaryota; kingdom Metazoa; phylum Chordata; class Lepidosauria; order Squamata; family Lacertidae; genus Podarcis; species Podarcis raffonei. Next base: position 54,586,132 of record NC_070610.1, read on the forward strand.
AAATACTTTCTGAGAGATGAGTTTTGCATACTATGAGGATAATGACAGAGGCTGGATTCACATGACAGTTCATTCCATTTTCATGACTGCTAAGTTCCACATTATATTTACGCTTCCACACAATGGAAAAGCCACTTCTGGAACTATAGTGGAATACAGTGCAAGTTTAGTACTCATTTCTGTGTTAGTTGCTTTCGGGGGGCGGGGAATCCAATTGCAAATAATATGTAAATGTGTGCTAAACTTGCACTATAGTTCCAGAAGTGACTTTTCCATTGTGTGAAAGCTCAAATATAATGTAGAAATGAACAGCTGAGGAAATGTTGGGGAAATGCAATGAACTGCCATGTGAATGCAACAAGAGTGACTCAAGAGGGGAATGTGCACATGTATCTCAATGCTGTCATTTGATAATATGGCAGATACACAGGGCAAGTCATGCTTCGTTATATACGAGTAGCATGGAGAACCCATTAAACATTGATTTCAGCTGGCATCCACATTGCTGCAGTGATGTGTAAAGTCAGCACTAAGTGGCAGACAAAGAGGAATTATTGGCTATGGGTCTGATAGCTTTGGTCTCATAATATGATTCCATCTTCCATCACTTCTTATTATAGAAATAACTGATATTTTAAAAAATAATTAAGTATGGCATTAGCTGCATGCAGCTGGGGTGGGGTGGGAATAGAAGTAGTTTTTTAATAACTTGCCTTCTGTGTTGCAGGTGGGTTTTTCATTTAAGACTTCTTCAGTCCTTTGGTGATATCCCACAACGAAACCATAAAATTGTACTTTTGATAACACTGCCTGTTGCTATGGAAATAATAATAATCATTCTTTGCCTTCACTTGGGAATCCAAATATATCCATATGCACTGAACAAACATGAATTAATTTGGTCTCACATCAGCCATGGGCAGGAGGCTAGGATTTTGCAGATGGGAAGTATTAAGCACAGAGGAAGTTTGTAGCAGAGCAGGGAATAGAATCACAGAGGTCTGTCTCTCAGCCCTCTTCTTTAACCACCAGATTATTGCTTTGCCTTACCCTGTGAACGTAAAACTGTCATGTTAGTACAGGCTGAGCGTGAGGTTTCACTTTGGTTTACCATCTCCAAATGGCTAAAAATCAACGGCCAGGTCATTTATAAAAGATGTGCTCCAACTGCTCTTACCAGGGGCATTTCCTATTTTTTGTCCCTAGCAAATCTCATCCTTATGTTGCCTTTCAGAGTTTTGTTCATTTTCACACTGATGCGCTAAAATTCTTCATGTTTCCCTTATTCAGGGAATTCAGTGCAATGTAAAGCAACCCACAGTTTTGCTGGATTGGCTTCACTGGGTGTTTGCACTGCACTGACCTCTCTACCACTTTGCTCCTCCCATTCCAATAAGCAGCAACAATTCAATTGCTGGGAGGTCAGGCAAGTGCTGTTGCCCCACAGTGTTGTCTGCTACTGCTATGAACAGAGGAAGAAGCCTTATACAAAGTCATACCATTGGTTCACCCTAGTATTGCCTACACTGACTTGCAGTGGTTCCCCAAGAATTCAGGGAGGTAGTCTCTTCCAGCCCTACCTGGAGATGCTGGGAATTAAGCCAGGGACCATCTGTACGCAAAGCAGATACTCTACCACTGAGCTACAGCCTTTCCTGAATGCAAAGCATGTGCTCTGTTTTTGAGCTATCCCCACCCCACCCCTGGGAGAAGAGTAGGTGCATCTTGACTGCAATATGTATGACTGTGTATATAGACTCATAGGTGCAACAATTCAGTGCACTGCTTCCCTTCTATCACCTCCCTCCCATCTTCTGTCTAGATTGAAAATGTTGCTAAATGGTGTAAGTAAAATCACATGCTTTTAAACATTATTGTAGTCATCTTCTCCATGTCCTTCTGCCATCTGGAGTCAGAGGACAGTAGGGATGGTTATTTTAAATGGATTTGTACAAGGAATTTGGTTATTTTGACCTGAGTTTTGATCACATCAGACTGCCTCTTGTATCAAACAGCTGTTTATGTCTAATTCACTTGTGCATTATTGCCTTTAAAAAAATCCCAACTAACCATATGCAAAAAGACATATATGTATAATATGGGTAAGGGAGCTATGCCCCATGCCATGTTATATTTTTACAGCATAATTTTATGGATACTAATGCAAACATATTTTATACAGTTGCAAGCATTCTTATATTAATCTGTTATTTTCTGGTAACTTTGGGAAACCTGGAATGTATATGCATATGGTATTATAGGTATAATGAAGAGTATACTAAGGGTTGTTTTTGTTGTGTGTGGATCTGGTCAGAGAAAAATCTCACTTCTTGCTGAGATTAAGGAATGATGTGGGAATCTTTTTTAAAAAAACAAAAAAACAAAAACCTTTGTGAATAAGTTTAACACCAAGTTATTTCTTTTTTATATTATGATTTTATTCTGTGAACCACCCTGAGACCTGCAGGTATAGGGCGGTATATATATTGATTAATCAATTAATTAATTATCCATCCTTACGGTGAGGGTCTTTTCAATTGTAGCAATGGGTCTATGTTTCACGTGGCACCAGGCATAAAAGAGTTAATTCCTTCTTTTCATGCTTTATCTAGATTTTGGGGGGTTGCGGCTCGTTTTGCTAAGAGGGATGGGGGGAATAGTTGTACACGTGCTTTTTAATTATTTTAATGATTACACAGACTTTGTGCAAAAAAAGACAGCAGGCTTGGGTCCGTAAAGATTTTGGGTCCTTCCAAAATTGAACAATTAGACAGACACACAGAAACACACACACACACAATAAAAAGATATCTCCAAAATGTCTAGACATTTTACATCTCTGATATGACATTAAGTATTGTACAGTGAATGTGCCTAGCTGAATTTCATTAGCAGGCACCATATGGATTCCAAATGACTGATAAGCTTTAGTACGGCACGTTTTTCCATCCCACACCTTATACAGGATATTCATCTGGCCATTCTGAACATTAAATTGTCTAATAAAATAACAGATGAGGAAGGAGGATTTGCTGGTAGGAAGAATGGTTGCTTCTATAAGCTGTTTTAACATAAGAAGAGCTTGCTGGATAATAGTGCAGCATCCTGCTCTCACGGTGACCAATCAGATGCCCATAGAAAACCTGGAAGCAGGACCTGAGCACTAGAGTGAGCAGTCTTCCTCACTGAAGTGTCCAGCAACTGGTATTCAGAAGCATTGCTGCTTCCTAAGCTTACTCAGGAGTTGTTGGTGAAGTACAGTACTTTGTCAACTGCTTTTTGAATGTCCACGCATACTATGTCAACTATTCCACCTTTATATGCCTGTTGATATGCTCAAAGAACTCTAAGAGAAGGTCTGCTCCAGGAAGGCATGTACTTGTATATGCTTGTCTATTTTATATTTAACAATACTTTCCACTGGTTTACCTGGGGAAGACATTAATCACCTGGACTGCAGTTTCCAGGATCTCCCATGATGTTACATTAGCCACTTTCCCGTCCTCAGGTATGGAGGCTGATTTTAGGGACAAGTTACTGGAGAAGTTTGTTACTACTCTGTGCAAACTCCCTGGTCTCATAAGAAATAAAGTTAATTAACCATGAACTCAGCTTGTAGTTAGTTTCTACATAAGCAGCTGAAGACAGCACAAAATGGGGTATGAAAAGGGTGATATCCAACATTAGTCTGCCAGCAATTCCAGAATACTGTGAATGTCCTGCCAGAATGGAGTGGAGAGAAGAGGATTGAGACTGGATGAAGGGCTGGGAGAGTAATAATTTCATTCTGCATATCATGTCTAAAGTCTGAAGATGGTGTGTAAATGTCTGTAAGGGGGAAAAACTCTACTTGGAGAGATCACAGTTTACAATGACCTCATCCAGGAGAAATCTAAGTGCCATATGTACTGCTGGCCTGGTTTTAATTCAATGAATGCTGTTCAAATGCTAATATTCTTGGAGGAACAAACTTTTTCGGAAAGCGATTGCAAGAATGCCTCCTCCTATGTCTTGTTTTGCTTGTGCTAATTTTTAATCAGCTCCAGACTCTGGGATCCACACACAGTAGTCCTACATTTAAAGAGAGCACACAGTTACATAACTTGCTCTTATTCGGCCAACACAACACGTCTAATGGGAAGCCAGAGATGAGAAATGGATAAGTATCAAGACACCTGTGTTCTTTAAGAATCCAAGAATCGGACAATACTGAAAACAAATCCCCTGAGATGTTCAAATTAGGCTGTACGCAATCTTTGGCAATCTGGACAGAATCCCCTCACTATTTTCATTATGTTGCTTTTCATACTCACTTGAGTCATCGGGACTTCTTTTTCTCTACTTTGACACCTTAGACTTAATGGACCCAGTTCTCTTCTGTCTCTGCTTTGGCACCAAAGTGGGATTTAGGGTGGAGTTAATCATAAGGGAGCAATGGTGTAGAGGATCTACATCACTTGCTATAAATCTTGGTCTTTTTTTATGCAGCTGTTTAACAAGTCGGAGACAATTTGCAATACTTTTTTTAAAAAAACAGATTGATAAACTACTAAATCTTAGGTCATGAAAGAAAGTATGAACAAATATGAAATCTATTTTAAAATGTGCAAGTAAAAGAACCCTGCTTCTCCCCCGCATGCTATCAAAGATGACTCAGACCTTACTTGAGTCTGTGAGGGAACATAAGGAAACAGACTGATTCTAAGGTATATAAAGAGGCCAACCTATTCATAATCCATGCTATCTGGCCCTAAAGGATTACACTATTGTTGTTGTTTTATCCCTCTGTATGTAGTTTTCTGGTGTGGAATTAATAGAGGGCATAGTTCAGATAGAATTCATTCCATTACACTCACAGGCCTTATCAAAGGTAAACTGAAGCTGGGGAATCCAACATCTACTTTCCATGTGCGTCTGTTATTTTGAACAGTTTCCCATAGTTACCTCAGTTTTCTATAGACAAAGAATATTCATCTATCCAGGCTTTCTACCTTAGAGATTCTTTTGCCTTATAAGCTCTAGCATTCCATACTGGAGACTTTCCAATAGTGTGTTGTGTTTTATACATGTTGCTCTGGGCATAACTTTAAAAATGGGAATAATTGTAGACTATACAGTTATGCATGTAGAGCAGTTTTCTCCACTGAAGAAAGGGAGGTGTTTGTTTGTTTTTCAGGTTGTTCCAAAAGCTTAAATCCTTGGCTGATAAGAACCTAAGAAGAGCCTAGTGGAGCAGCTCCATGGCTCATGTAGTCTAGCATCCTGTTCTCACAGTGGTCAACCAGATACCTGTGGGAAACCTGCAAGAAGGATTTGAGCACAACAGCACTCTTCCCTTTTGTGGCTTCCAGCAACTGGTTTTCAGAAGCATTACTGCCTCCAGCTGTGGCCTAATGGTATAACAAGAGGACCACTTTGAAGTTGAGGTGGTGGGTGCCAGGTAGATAGGAGAGAAATAAAAAGTAAGTTTGTTCTTAAAGGGTAAACTGACCCAGTCTGCACTTTCCAAAGCAAGATGTAAACTGAAACACAGCCATCCTTCAAAAGTTGTGCTCAATTTTGCAAGGTTGTTCTCAAGCTAAGTAATGTGTATTGCATAAGTTAGAGTAAAGTGAGTGTGTGTGTGTGTGTGTGTGTGTGTACAAACACATACATGCTGTACATAAGTTAATTAAAATACAGTGAGCCCACAACCTAGGTGTATTTAACTTGTGCACATTAAGCTTTACACATGTGGCAAAAGGAGTGGTGGTGGAAAGAGTGCAAGGTTCTGGGGGGAAATGACTTTGGCAATCCTATTCACCTTCTGTTGGAGGACAGAGTTGAGTTTGTTTTGTATTTTGTCCTGCACCACCATCACCAGCCCACTGTCCTCAGATGTGGAGGACACTCTCCTGTGGCTGGTACCTGTCCAGTTGGCTTCTCTTCGTGGAATGGGAGGTGAAGCTATATGTCTTTCATCTCAAGTGGCAAAATGTATTGGCAAAGAAGAGTTTGCCCTTCCAGAAATGGCTGTGGAGAGTAGCTTCTCAGGAGACCTTTGGAGATCAGATGACTGCTAAGGAATCTTACATCTGCTGCAGTTGGGTAATGGTGGTGTCTGACTGCTACAGTCATTTGTTTTATTACGTTGTGGGCGATTGTGAGAGCTGTTGTTTTGATAGCTTTCAATTGCTTTATTGTTGACTGTTCTGAGCCCTTGAGTTGAGGAAAACTGGATATATATTGTATATATATATATATATATATATATATATATATATATATATATCCTCAGTTTCTGCTTAGTTTCAGGATTGGCAACAGTGTCCTTGTTTTGCATGTTTCATTACTGCAGTTTGCCTAGAGCTTCCCCACTTTTCATTTAAATTCTACTTCCTTCCTCTCTTATAATCTTGGACAAGAAATTAAAGCAGGGTGTGGCTCATCATTTCTCATTTGGCAAAAGACAGAGAGAATAAGTACCTGCCTAGGAGCTGTTGGCTGCAAGGAGCTGTTGGTTGCCAGATGGAGAACTCAAGGATCTTAGCTGCATTCCTGATTATCAACCCATCTCAGCAGGTACAAAGGGGCAGGCAGTAAGAAAAAAAGGCAGAGGAGAACTGGCAAGGAGTAAGATTGCAACCAGCAGTTTTATTCAGCTAAGCTTTGATCTGAGTTAGAAGAATTAATCTAACTGCTGTATGTTGTGTTCATTAATTTCAGTGGGCCTAACTTGAGTAAAACTTACTTTAGTTCACCCATTCTCTCTCTTCTTAACAAATGAGTAGTTCAAATGTTTCCGCTGCTTGTCTGTCCATTTTGCCCACCCACCCAGCCTCCCTGCCTGCTCTAGGGCATAAGGAATTATTAACCCTGTTGGTTCAGACCAAAAACCTAACCTTTTTTTTCAGTCTGAGAGCCACATTCATTTCTGGGCAACTTCCAAAGGACTACATGCCGGTGGTGCATGGGGCAAGAAACAAAGTTGGGCTGAGCAACGAATTCACATTTTAGTTCTGTATAGTAGGCCACACTTCTGTCTCTACTTTCCATCCAGGCAAGCAAGAAGCATTGTCAGAGTTTAAGGACATATTCTAGCCAGCCAAAGAGACACTCAAGCAGGCAAAGCAGGGCTAGCAAGCAGTGTGGCTTGGGAGAGTGTGTAGCCTGGGGAGAGTCCCAAGGGCCACATTTGGTCCCAGGCTTGAGGTTCCCCGTCCCTGGCCTGGGATGCTAACCTAGCATCATCCTGTTTCCCACTGTGAGCATGCAGATGCCTATGGGAAGCCCATAAGCTGGACATGAGAGCGATGTCGCTTTCCTGCTGTTGTCTATCAGCTGCTCCCAGAGGCATACAAAATGAGACTTACATTTTCTTGTAGCAGCTGAAAAGGAAGTGTGTGTAAAAAGCCTGCAGGGTGGGCATTGCGAGAGGAGCTGTGGATTCTTAGCAATCTTAAAACTTCCGATATTCCTCTTTTTCAGGACAAGGGTTTGGGGTCCACTAACAACCCCTTATGCAGGTTTATGATTATATTGTGCTGGTGGCAAGGCACCACCAAATAACAGCACAATTTGTAAACCCTTTCTCTGTTTTCTCTGTTCCTCAGTTATTATTATTACTACTACTACAACTCCTTTTTATGTAAATGCCCTGTGGGAGGCAGTGGGTGTGCTCCAGAAGAAATTCTGAAGGTTTTAGTTTTTGAAAAGAATGCAGCCTACTGAAAAGGGTTATTCAGTAAGCAATGCCAACAGTAGTAATTTCTGAAGTAGCCAAATTTTATGAGAGGCTTACAGGATGTTTGTGGTCGCTCGGACAGACAGTAAGTTACAGCATACAGGGCTGCTGCTTCCTTTCAGTGGCCTAAATCTCAGTGGCTATTTATATTCACCAGCAATCTCACATAAATGTTATCTGACATATCTGTAGCACCTACCAGCAAAGGGAACTTTGCCATTGTTCTGGCCGTTGGGCAACATTCTTTCAACCTTGTAAACTACCTCACTGGAATTACTTCTGGCCATGACTGAATCTAACAGGATTTTTGCTCCTGAGCTCTGCAACTTCATACTTTGTGGAAACTGCTTCAACAGGTAAAATGCCCTAAGAAACATGCAAGATCTGGCCTGTTCCTTGGTCGAGATGTTAAGATTCCAGACTCCCCAACTCTGCTCCAACAAAAGTATTTAGCTTGGGTCTTCAAAAATGCAAGGCACAATTCACATCTTCCACAAACAGCTTTGGCTTGTGTTTCTTTCAATACAAATATTTATATAGTGCCCACTCATATAAAATACCAATGCAATAGACAGCAATATGTAAAGATACAATGGAATGTAAAATGCCATTACAAAAGTACAGAATAATTTGTAATATGCAGGAAGGTGAAGCCTCTAATATTCTTCGTCTGCCAGTATGACTCTGTGTGTCATTAAAAACAAGCATGTGAGAGATGTTTGGATTTGAAATACTGTGTTCTGGTCACCTCATCTAAAAAAAAAAAAAAAGATATTGTAGAGTTGCATAAGTTTCAGTAAAGGGCAACCAAAATTATCAATGGGTGGAGCAACTCATGTATGAAAAAAGGCTGCAGCCTTTTTAGTTTTGAGAACAGGACAGTAACATGACAGACGTTTATAACATTATGCATAGAGAAAGTCAATAGAGAAACATTTTTTCTCCCTCGTAACACTGCAACTCATGGATCCCCAATGAAGCTGAATGTTGGAGGATTCTGGCAGATAAAGGAAAGCACTTCTTCACACAACACATAGGGTTTATCCATACTTACATGTAGCCCAGCTCTTTCCAGGCACAGGTCAGTGCTGAAAAACTCCATGCCTGAGAGTCATTGTTTTCCCCCTCAGAACTTTCCCTGTGTAAACCTGCTCTTTAATGCTCAATCACAGCAAATACTAATTCAGGCTTTAAGCGGATTGCCATTTGCTGCAACTGAGCACTAAAGAGTGGGTTTTCACAGAGAAAGCTCCAGAGCAAAAGAAAAAGGAAGCTTGGACACAAAGTTTTAAAGTGCAGACTGTGTCTGGAAAGAGCAGAGGAAAGGTAAGTGTGTTTGAGCCCTTAGTTAAACTATAGAACTCATATTGTTGTTCTGCAATAGAAGTCTTGAAGTCTTAAGGCAATATTCCAGGATTACTCAAGTATACGGTAAGTTATTTGTAGAATGCAGTGCAAATTACTTTCCTTGAAGCTTCATGGGAACAGCTATGTAAAGTTGTCACAGTCTTGTCATAAGCACATATATGTGCAATATTTTGACTCATCCTTAATTGATGGCAGAATTCAAATGTACAGACTGCAAAGGTAATGCAGGCAAAAGAGTAAGAGGTCTTTCTTCTAAGCTGTGAGTCCTAGCAAAAGAAAATGAAACTATTGCCTGTGTAAACAGGAGCTCGTTTCTAACAATGAAAGCTTTGAAAATTTTGCCTAATACCCCCTGCTTACCCTGCACGGGATAGGTGCCCATGCCCCAACACAACATGCAGTGTTAGGAATACCAGAAAATGCATTTTGCAGCATAAAAGTATCACTGTTCAGGGTGTAAAAGGATTTGTCCCTGGTGGCACTGAGCTTAATGACACTGTCAGTAACACAGAGTTGGCAGTGAAGTATCTACGTGGGTAATTCATCCCAAATGGGGAAAGGAGGCTACATGAGGTTTTCATTTCAATTACTGCCTATCCATACTGAAGGAAATACTAGCCCGCCTGGGAAGACTCTGTGATTTTATTGCGTGACCGTGTCTATCCAAACCCCTCCTGGGGGAATCAGATTGTACAAAAATAACTATTCTGTAGTGCCAAATTTGTTTGCGTTGGTGGTGGGAGAGTATTTAATAGGGTATTGATAAGAATTAAAGCATGTTATGGGTGTGGGGGGGACAACAGACCTCAATTGATTAATCCCAAAATTATTTATCTGGCATGAAAAAAGGTTTGTGCATGTCTGAAATTCAGTCAGAGATGCTCTGCCCTCTGTACCTTCAATATAAGATTACATGGGGAGAAACATCTGCCCTCTCGAGCAGGACCAGAGTGACAGCATGGCACGACCCTTTAAAAATGCTTGCTGGGCACCTTTTGAGGGAATAGTCCTGAGCAGATAAAGCCAGCAGGGGCCTCAGTGTGCAAGGAGGGACTAAAGGTAAAGGTAAAGGGACTCCTGACCATTAGGTCCAGTTGTGAACGACTCTGGGGTTGTGGCGCTCATCTCGCTTTATTGGCTGAGGGAGCCAGCGTAAAGCTTCCGGGTCATGTGGCCAGCAGCGCACAGAAACGCTGTTTACCTTCCCGCCAGAGCGGTACCTATTTATCTACTTGCACTTTGACATGCTTTTGAACTGCTAGGTTGGCAGGAGCAGGGACCAAGCAACGGGAGCTCACCCCGTTGCAGGGATTCGAACCGCCGACCTTCTGATCGGCAAGTCCTAGGCTCTGTGGTTTAACCCACAGCTCCACCCGCGTCCCTAAGGAGGGAATACATGTCATCAAAATTACTGCTAGAGAAAAGAAAAAGTTGCAGCCAAAATAATGGATTTTATTTTAGAAGTACTTCAAGTCCAATGTCTCCCAGAGTGGTTTACATACAGTCAGGACTCATCCACACGTCCCTTTCTCTGCCACTTTCCTCCAGGGAAACCCAATCTTTATCGTTGAATGAGAGGAAACACCAACTGGGTTTTCTCCAGATTGGTGTTTGCTCTGCTTTATCACCAAAGAGCAGGTTTTCCCAGGGAAAGGGGTGGGGAAAGGGCACAACCGTTGAGACCCATGCTTTCTAGGCACGGAACAAGTGCAAGTCTGGATGCGCCTTCAGTTAAAACAAGACCATCCCTGCCTACAGGCTGCTTCATGCAACACACAAGGAGATAGGGGTAAAATCAAACTCTGGTGCCAATTCTTAAATAGTAGTTCTTATAATGACCAGCTGGCATAGAAGCAGCTCAGGGGCCAGAAGGGTCTGGTGGGTGGTGTTTTGGCAAAGCTGGTGGAATGAGCCCTGCTTCTCATTTCCCCCATTGAGACACCCCAATGGAGTGGCTGCTTCCAGGTGAGAGCTGAAGGAGAAGAGACCTGATGGAGCTGGTCTTCCAGCACACGATGGAATGAGCCCTGCTTACCAATGTATAGGCTGCGGAAGCTGACAGAGCAAAGTGATAACTTGGAAGTGGCAGTGTGGAAATTCTACTCTGCCCACTTCCAAGCCCCACTCTTTAACTCTTTGCTAGAATGCTAATAAAGACTCAGCCAGCATCAAGAAGGGAACAAACAGGAAACTCAGGCAACCCCCATTTATGTGGGGGTTACGTTCTGAGGCACCACGTGTTTAAGTGAAATCGCATATATTGGGAACACTATTGGAAAAACTATCAAACACCACAGTCGCTCCCTCCAAACCTCCATGCTCAAACTCCAACTCTCCACAGGCCTCAAAGGTCAGTGCAAGGGCTCCTGGATTGTTAGACACTGTTTTCTTGCCATTTTTGCTGTTTCCATGCTATTTTTCCCCCTTTTCTTGCCACTGCTGGGTTTGCAGCGATGCAGGCAGGTGCGGTCACCCATGCCTTGAACACATGTAAATAGGGAGTTGCATGTATTAAATTAGCTCTGTTCTCACTTAGCTCCAGTCTCCAGCCTCACCCAGGGGCCGGATTTTTAAAAATCTAAAGCTGGACAGTCTAGGTAACGCTGATACAAGATCCTTTTTAAGGAGTGCTGTCTGCATGTACCTGTAAACCAAGCGATTCTGTTGTCACATTCTGTACCCCCTCCCCATGCATTGGAATTTCATTTCAACCACAACTATGTCAGCAAGCTGCTGCCTCATATAATTTATGAAATATTGCATAAAAAATAATAATCCACCACTTGGCAAACACTGATAGGGGTGTAGGCAAGGTGGAGAAGGGGGGTGGAATGAAAGCAAGTAAAGAAACATGTTACTGTACATGTATTGTCTTGAAACTATGCGCTGCTGTAAGAGGCCCCAAGACATCTCTGACTTACTACTGGTACTTACACAGCTGAGGTAGTTGGTTATCGCCACCTTGAACAGAGACCCAGTGGTCGTATTTCATTCTTAGAATAATTTATGGCATATGTCCCTCCTTTTTTTAAAAAAAGCCTAAGCCTTTGGAGCATATAGCTGCATACAAATTTCATATCTATGTAAGACAACTGTATTTGCTTGCAGCCTAAATCTGAGGCACAGTGTCAGCTCTGTTATTCATTTATTTTGATGCTTAGTCCACCTTGTTCTGAGGATTCCAGATGGGTAACAGCAAACTGTCATTTTCATCCGTTGTGAGGTGCCCAGAAAATAAATAAATAAATAAGTGGGTAAATAAATAAATAAGAGCTTGCCTATAAAGTTGGTGACCTTCCTTCCACCTCCAAGTTTTGATTTCTTTTTTATTATTTTCTTTGCAAGGCTGCTTTTAACCTTTGGTTACTTAAGAAAAGAACACTCCAATTTGTTTTAGAAAGCTTAGCCACTGCCATGTTCAGTACATCTGTCTTGCATTTTGAGCTCAATGGCAAACTGTATTCTGTTCACAATCGTCTTCCTGTGAAATGTTCTATCTTGCACACCTCCACTCCCATTCCCATTCACATTATGAGCCACTTTGCAGGAGAGGGTGGGGCATGATTACTTTTCAACCCTGGTTGATTTTAAATAGCTCTCTGGACAGTTGAATAAGAGCTAGGAATGAGATAAGTGCTGGCAAAAATACAAACTTTTTCTTTTACACAATAGGCTTGTTTATTTTATATGCTGATCCATCTTTTAGTAAATTCCACTGAGTCAAAGTTCATTACTTCGTGGCAAAAGACCTTTGTACCCCACAACCCCCAAATTTAATTCTTCTTGTATCATATTTTGCATGGTCTGCTAACCTCTCCATTTTAATCATGTTTGTACACCAACTCAAATTCACTGAATTTTCTTTCTTTTTGGTAACATGTAGAAAGTTTTTTTATTATTATTAAAAGCCAAGGTTACAATCCAAAATAGTCCAAGATAAACTGAAATCAGTAGAGATTTATACTGTAATGCGCAAAGCTCTTCCCTATCCATTTAATTTTTCTTGCCTATTTTTACTATTAACAATCTTGCATTTCATCAGTAACCCTGCTGCTAGTGTGGGGCTGGTGGGCCTTCAAAAGAGCAAGAGAGCTAACCAGGGTGAGCCTTACCAAAATTGCTTCCACAGTTATTATTTGCGTACAAGCCTTAATTTCTCTTCGCTGACCGCCACTACAGTTAAAAGGGATGTACTCTCCTCTTAATGAAGGAAATTGTGCTGGCTTGTATAATTAATATTCCTTCAGTAAACAGAACAACATGTGCATACAGATAAGACAGGGAAGCCTGCCTCTGTGTAATTAGTTCTCACAAACCAGTAATCAGCAGCTAATTAGTTTTATTTCTGTTCTTCCAGTACACTGGATGGCTCATTCCCTGTCTGCTTCCCACTCTCTATTTATGTAAAGAATCTAAACTGGAATCTCTTTCTCACCTTTTGCTAATCACGGAAGCTTTACATATTCCTGTTTGATCTTTCAAAAAAAAAAGGCCTTTAAATGTGCCCCCTCTCCCTGTCCATTATACTCACTGCATTGTTAGCATTCCAATAATGTCTCCAGTGGATTTTATTATTGATGGAATTTGTGCTTTTGCAATTGGACTAGATGATCACCAGTGTCTCTCCCAACTCTACAATTCTATGTTTCTGTTTGCCCTTATCCAGTGCTTTTTTTCTTTAAAACATGTTTAGGAGTACTCTCATTTTCCAACTCATATTGAAATATTGCCCCTCAATGAGGCCAAACTTAGATTCACAAAATGTTTAGGGGTACACATCCCCCTGCGTCCCCCCAGAAAAAAGCATTGCCCTTATCTGAACCTTTTCCAACGTTTGAGGTGAGGCAACCACAATTGTACTCCAAACGTGGTTGCATCATATATTTACATAATGGCATTATGATATTGGCAGTTTTATTTTAAATTCCTTTCCTAATGAGCCCTAGCATGGAGTTTTCCTTTTTCATGACTACTACATACTGGGTCAATACCTTCATTGAGCTATCTACTATGACCCCAAGGTCTCATTCCTGGTCAGTCACCTCCAATTCAAACTCCATGAATGTATATGTGAAATTAACATGTGTTTATTGGCCCAACATGCTCCGCTTTACACTTGTTTACATTGAACTGCATTTGCCATTTTACTGCCCATTTACTCAGACGGGAGAGATCCTTTTGGAGCTCTTCACAATCTCTTTTTGTTTTAACAACTCTGAACAATTTAGTATCATCGGCAAACTTGGCCACTTCACCTAACTTTAGATTGTATATTTGAAACACTAATCAACTTTCATGGACTATTAAAAAACAAATCACAAAGTGATGCTGCAATGTAGCAAACTGAGTTTAAAATGAGTATAAAAAATGAGCAATTGTCCATCCCTACTTCAGTATTTCTGGAAATAACTCTCAATAGTTAAATTGTTGCAGAGAAGTAGTACCAGTCTTTTCTTGGAAGCACTTCACTCATCAGACCCAGCGGGAGCCTTTATTTTGACTGCTGTCAAAAGTCAACGGTGCCATTACTTGAAGGAGGGTATTCAATTTATTTGGGGGGAGCTAAACCAGTTTCCCATTATCATTTGTGAGTCTAAACCAGTGTAATGGAAAGCAAAGGAGCTCAAGTGTCTTGCAGAGGAGATCTTTAAGCTCCCTGATTATATAGTTTTGGAATAAGATACTGAACAGGGACCATATATAAAGAATGCTGTACTAAAGCAAAAACCTGCCATGCATGGATATAAAGAAATTAAGGTACCAGGAAACAAATCAGTAGGTTTATGGGAGATGAAAAGAAGGTATCCCAAATTCCCATACTAAATTCCCTTCCCTGTAGTCATCAATTTAAATTTAACATAAGCCATGATAATAAATACATTTTATTGCCTCTCTCATCCCTTTATTATGGGATCTGCAGATGCAGACTCTCTGCTAATGCTTTTGACTGATTTGCAGGACTGAATTTAGTTCATGTTACTATAATCATCACAGGTAAAATATAAGTATTAGTGTTTTTAAATTAATGAACTCTCTTCTTGTTGGCACACAGCTTGAAATGTTGTTGCACTTAATTCCAGATAGATCCTGGGAATATTTTTGATCAAGCCAGGCAGATGCTTGATTTTTGATTAAGTGTCTTTTTTTCTAACACAAAACATTCAAAAAGTTGCTTTTTGTACTATTTCTTTATTAAGGTTTTATTGGTGCTACAATTTTTAATGGAGAGATTACTGGGTGCAAATAATATATCACACACAGAATTTTCATATTTACAATTTCCAAAAGCTTTTTATTCTGTGTAAAAGGACACCTAAGGTTGCAGCAGTTTGTTCCTAGAGAGAGATCATTTCACATGGGAGATAAAGGGATACAATGGTGTACAGAATTACCATGTTTCATCAACAACTTTTGATTCATAAGTGAATTTTTCCAGTAAGGCCACATTCCACCCATGGTTATATTAGCCCTCTAAAGAGCCAGGGTTATGCTATGCTAATTGAGCTGTGGCTGTCAAGAAGATTATCAGATCTTTTCAAATAATGTTATATGTCAGCCAATAACACTAACAGTGCTAATCTGGGATCAGGTTCAGTAATTTGCTTCTCTCCAACCTCACCCCCATCTTATTTATTTATTTTGTTGCATATGGGTAGGCTCGTCTAAACAGGAATGTTTTTAGCAGGTGCCGAAAAGAATAAAGGTGTCTGCTTGATCTCAATATGCAGGGAGTTTCGAAGTGTAGGTGCTGCCATACTAAACAATCAAGTTCTTACAAATGTGGAACGGGTATTATGTGGCACCTGTAAAAGTGCCAATTCCGTCAATCGAAGCAGTCAAGTTACATGCTAAGTTCTGTCAGTCTTACACCCTAGCAACAAAGCAGACACACTCCTCTATTCATATGATGCAGTCCTGCGGGCATTAAATATCACCCATCTGCATTTTAAAAAGCTGACTCGTCTCTATTTGCTGAAGCAGTGCACATTCTCCACTTATTCCAGTCACTAACTGAAACAGGGTCACAGAGATCCACCTTCCACACAGCTGACTGTATATCTCAGCAAATAGCAAAGAGTACGATTTTGACATTAAGCCAATACTCACATTTTTAGAGGTTAGGATTCTACAGTAAACTAGCCTTCTTCAACCTTGGGTCACCTGATGTTGTTGTACTACAGTGCCCATCATCCATAACCATGAATTAAAATAGCAGCGGATGATGGGAGTTATAGTCCAACAGCATCTGGGGACACAAGCTTGAAGGACTCTGTTCTACACTGAAAGGAAGGAGGTGGGGAAAGAGAAGAGTGGGGCTGCACTCCTGGCTAATGGCATCAAAATGACTGCATGAAAATTTTAGCTAGTGATTTAGAAGTGTTCGGCAGTTCCTCACTTGCAGGCCCCTTTTAATGCTGAAATCGGATCCTGCACCCTCACTGTCTGCATGCACAAGACACTGTTCGGCTTCCATGGGTAGGGGTATGTCAAAGGCTGTGTGCCCATGACCCTGACCGTTCTCTTCCTTCACACAAATAGCCATAACCAGTGGGTTGTTCAATTCACAATTGTTTATTAGTAGCAGGGTGTTCCTTCGCACTCTTTCTCTCTGCTGAATACAATCAGGGAGTTCCTTGTTGGGGCAGTGGTGAGGGGTAGTGTGAGACTGCACTTCTAACCTGCTACACCCTGAGCTCCTTCCCAGCACCTTCTTCCTGCAGGCTTTGGCTCAGCTGGAACTCAAATCAAGCCATCTCTACCCCTTCCCTTCCTTTCTACTTCACTGTCATCAACCGTTCCTTCTCTGTCTTCTCAAACCCTCTGCAATGAAGATAAGTGGAATGTGTTGCCTGGCTGTAGTCTGGCTTCCCAGCGATCCTCCACAATGTGGGGCAGTAGGGCACTCCCTGGCAGTCTTCCACAGGCAGGCATGCTATTAACCCAAGAAGGTAGTCATGGCCTCATCTAGTTTGGACCTGAGAGCATGAAATTGGCTGGGCTGGGCTCTGTGGTGGTTTGAAATCTGAAACTGGATTTTGGTTCTCCTTTGCAAAGCCTTTGGTAAAATCAAACAAGGGATTTGTTGCTGTGAGGAGCTTTTATGGCTTGTGCTGAGGATTTCTGAAAATTCATCTGTGTTTTTATTGCTGAGAGTGCAAATACTGTAGTAGAAACACACAATGAACATGCGATTCTGGAAATGGTGGCATATAAAGTTTCCACATATGGCATGAAGTTCCGACTTGGTATGGTACAGATGGCTTTCGATGGTGTTTGTAATATTTAACACCTCCTAAAAATATGTTCATCTTTAACAGCAGTAAAACAGCACTATTTTGGATATTATTTCATATATTCCAGTCTCAGTCACAGAGCGAAAAGGCAGGCAGGAAAGGCCAAGCTGAAGGCAGGGCT
The DNA here is from genome assembly GCF_027172205.1 of Podarcis raffonei. Lineage (NCBI taxonomy): Eukaryota > Metazoa > Chordata > Lepidosauria > Squamata > Lacertidae > Podarcis > Podarcis raffonei. The sequence goes on from NC_070610.1 coordinate 54,603,638, forward strand.
AGTAAGTTAGTATTCCTTCAGAAGAGGAAGGTTTTCTTAACTATTTTTTTCTAGGAGAAGAGTAGGGCTTCTTCACTGCTCTCAATCCCTGCTCGAGACTAAAGCCAGCAGTCTTTTCTTTTTCCTCACAGACATTCACACGCTCCCCCTGCTCAGTTCCTAGGTAGCTGGTAAAGGAAGGGTGTTTTGCATACTGCTCAACAGTCCCAATTTAAGCAGGACATCCTGGAATTACAGGAGCCATTCCACGCTTCTGATTGGATCCTGGAAAGTCCCATTGTACCGGACTAAAAGGCATTCAAGATGTCCCCCTCAAAGCGGGACGATTGGCAAATATGAGTTTATTCACATGGATTTTTTCTTATTCTAGTCTTGCTCTCTGACCTCAGTGAAAGTGAGTTATTTTTTACTGGTTCTACTAAAACAAGAACAATTATTGCTTATTATATGCATGTTACGCATTATTACACACATTATTATGCACATTATATGAATATAATAATTACAGTATGTGGTTTTAATTGGTTGCGTAGCTTGTTTGCCACTCCGGGAAACCTTTCATCTGAAGAGAGGGAGAAGCATTAATTAATTCTTAATCATCCTACTGCAAATGTAGCCAGCCAACGTCATAGCAGCCTAGAGTTAGATTTTTCTTCTTAGGGTCCTCATAAACTTTAATTTACAGTACAGTTCAATTCAAACTAGCAGAGCTGATCATGCCACTGCAGCTTTTACATGTTTCTAATACCTTTCTTGGGCTGCAGGTGGCGCTGTGGGTTAAACCACAGAGCCTAGGGCTTGCCGATCAGAAGGTCAGCGGTTCGAATCCCTGCAACAGGGTGAGCTCCCGTTGCTCGGTCCCAGCTGCTGCCAACCTAGCAGTTCGAAAGCACGTCAAAGTGCAAGTAGATAAATAGGTACCGTTCTGGCGGGAAGGTAAACGGCGTTTCCGTGCGCTGCTCTGGTTCACCAGAAGAGGCTTAGTCATGCTGGCCACATGACCCGGAAGCTGTACGCCGGCTCCCTCGGCCAATAAAGCGAGATGAGTGCTGCAACCCCAGAGTCAGCCACAAGTGTACCTAATGGTCAGGGTTCCCTTTACCTTTAATACCTTTCTCAAGACAAAACGTTGCCCCTAAAATTTTTTTTAGCTTCGCGTTTGTAGGTGCCCTGATTTCCCTGGGTTGTGGATGCTCTTACTTCCTCTGGATTCCTGGGTTTGATCAGTGCTTTAAGAATTAAGAGGAGTTGACTGGCAGTGTAAAGATGCAGGCTAACCTTGCTTTTTCAGACCAGGGCATCACCAGGAGATAAGATTAAGGGTAACAAAGGCTGATGATGGCCATCCATCAACTCATCAGGGAAGTCATCAATAGGGTTAAGCCTGTGTGAGACAGGGAAGGGGTGGAGCTCCTCCTCCAGCTGTGTGTGTTAGTGGGCAGGGGGGGGAGTTCAGGGTTTCAGCTTGGATGACATATGCTGAAGGAAATTTTGGTATTCTGCAAGAGGTTTGAAAACAGGAGAAGGGGGACCAGCAGAAACCTTGGCCTGCTGGCTAGAACAGGCTGTAAGAAAGAGACCAGCAGCATGGCTGATTCCCCTGTATGTAGATCTGTGCCTGCTGCTCCTAAGAAAGAAGCAAAGAATCATCCTGAGATGTGAATGCTCTGAACCCTTTCTCCACTGTAGACTCAGGTTGTATATATGTGTAAATAAACCATATACCATAAAGACACTATAGTTTCCACTATGCCTAATTTTGGAAGGAAACCCAAAACCTGGGTAAGCGCCAAGACCCCTGGAATCTCACACCGCTCAGGGATTGGGGTGGCATGTAACAGTTTGTTGAAAAGTAATGTGATAATATTTCCGATTACATTTTGACCAGCACAGAGCTGCTAGAAAAACCTGTTTACATGTTTTTGTTTTCTTTTGTTTTTAAGTACAAAGTACTGTTATATGTACTTTGGGTTATTTTGAACTAAATTCTGCTCAGAGTTAATGAACTCAATGGACCTAAATTAGTCATATATATTTGCTTCAATGGATCTACTCTGAGTAGGAGTAGCATTGGACACAACCCTTTGTTTTAAATAATTTTGCACATTTTTAAAATAAAAAAATACTGCATGAAATGAGATGGTCATGTCCTGAATATTGGTTATGTGCTAAATCAGCACATACCAAATTGCACCTGATCCTTTGACCCCGGCTCCAAGGAAGCTGGGAACAGGATTACCACCTAAATAGCAAAATAAACATAAATTCATAATTAAATGCAGGAAAATCTACATTTTGACTCAGTTTTTGAGTTGTAAAATAGAGGCAGCAATCCAAAAGACTTATATTAAGTCCATCTAGATTTACGCCCTTCACTGATGCTTACATCAAAATCTGGCCTTGTGCCTATACACTCCCATAGAGGTTTGAAGAAAAATGCAATATAATATTAAACAAAATAACAGACATAGTATGAGTTATGTCATAAACCACAGAGCAATTCACTGGTGGAAGCTGGTAATTCATGAATATTTCTTCTATGAATTAATTACCAGGCTTCACCAATGACAGCAAAAAGAATGAAGTCACTCCCATGAATCATCAGATTTTTATTCATACTCGTAATACACTGCTTCCTGCAATGATGGTCTGGCAGAAAACCTAGCATCCACTTGGGAAATGGGACTTCCTGCTGAAGTGCTTGGGTCCAATTTCTATTTCCATGTAAGGTAAGATCAAAGTGAAATGGTGTGGCAATTACAAAAGGTTAGCAGAAAATGAAGCAGAGAGAAATGACCCCAGTATTGCTCAATCTTTTCTAATTCCTGAGTAAGATTCACTAAGTGCTATTCCTGCATAATGCCTATTCATTTTAATAAGAAAGGTGAGTGGCCTGAAGTTGAAAGCCCAGAGGAACTCGGTCTGATGAATTGCACGCTGAGAGCTTTCAAACCTAGAACACGTCCACCCGAGTTATAAAATAGTCCACTTTCCTAAAGCTGTTGTTTGACAAATCAAAGCTGAAGATGTCAGTCAAGCACTTCATCAGTACTCTGAAATAACTATTGTGCAGGGCAACCTGATATGCAAAAAAGTGTTTTGAGCTATTCAGTTCCTACTAATACAAATTCCCTTTCAAAAATGGTTTCAAATTTGTGTTTTGAAATGACAACTCTACCATGTGAGTTTTTGATCTAACTCATTAAATTTTCATATTCATCTCAATATATGTGATGCAGAATAGATGACATCCTCTATCTGTTCTCATCACTTGCATGATCAAGCATCTCTGAGAAGTAGATTGAGGCTAGCCAATGTTCAGGTGCTGAATACTTCTGGGAGCTCTAGTTTAAGGGTTCTGTGAATTGTTAGAAGACCATAGTTCCCAGGTTGTTTAACAATCAATTCCAATTCATTGGGAACTCTGGGAACTGTACCTCTGTGAGGGGAATAGGGGCCTCCTAACAACTCTCAGTGCCCCTAAACTACAGTTCCCAGAATTCCTTGGGACGCGGGTGGCGCTGTGGGTAAAACCTCAGGGCCTAGGACTTGCTGATCGTAAGGTCGACGGTTCGAATCTCCGCGGCGGGGTGAGCTCCCATCGTTCGGTCCCAGCTCCTGCCCACCTAGCAGTTCGAAAGCACTCTTAAGTGCAAGTAGATAAATAGGTACCGCTTTATAGCGGGAAGGTAAACGGCGTTTCCGTGTGCGGCGCTGGTGCTGGCTCGCCAGATGCCGCTTAGTCACGCTGGCCATGTGACCCGGAAGTGTCTTCGGTTGGCGCCGGCTCCCGGCCTCTTGAGCGAGATGAGCGCACAACCCTAGAGTCGGACACGACTGGCCCGTACGGGCAGGGGTACCTTTAACAACTCTCAGTGCCCCTAAACTAGTTCCCAGAATTCCTTGGGGGAAGCCTTAACTGTTTAAAGTAGCATCAGACTAGGGTTAATGTTGGGGCTGATGAGAGTTGGAACCCAACACCATGAGGGCCACAGGTTCTCTAGCCCTGTTTTAAGGAAGGCCTTTTGTCTTTTAGGGAATCCTTAGTTCTGCTCATCAAACATATTAGCAACCTCTTTGTTTTGATCTGTCAATATTTCATTTCCAAAGTTATTCCACTGATTTTCTCTGTTCTGCTAGGTTTCTTGATATGCCTCTTGTGCTCTTATAAAAAGTATTAAATACTTAATTTCTCTCAACTAATGTAGCAGGAAATGTAGTAAGTTCTATGAACTTTTTCAGCAAGAGTCTTTTTTTTAGGGAAAGTTTTCTTACCTCTGCTAATAAAATCTATGTGTCATGCTGGGTTTATTTCATAAATCATTCTTTAGCATGTGATAGCTCCATTTTTTATTATTGAAACATATATATTAACTTATTTCTCTCATATCAAGGCTATGGTATTGCCACGGTGAAAAACCTGTTTTCTTTTTTAAAAAAATACTGAGAGCAGGTTGATCAAATATAATGAGAAATGGCAGCCAAGTTGCTGTAAGACCTCCATGGAATGTTTCCAAGGCTATGAAGTACTAAAGGAGCCACTATGATAATGCAAGACAGGAAAAATGCTAGGTGTGATCTCCGGTGTGTCAGTGTTTCTATAATCACTAAATCAAATGATAAAATGCCACCAGTAGAAAATAAGGATGATCTGTTTATTGAAACATGTTATCATAAACTGTGCTTCCTCTGAATCTCAGGAGTGACGTATAGGTTGGGTTTCTTTTATTAAAAAATCAGGATACAAAATATTGTTGGAACTCTTACTGCATTCATTCCACTAACAGTTTGAGATGTAGGTCATTTCACCTTAATGTTCATCTATCAGCATTCAAGAACTCCAGCTGCTATACTGACTCATGTATCATGACCCTCTGATCCGCTTGGCACACAGCATCAACATCCTCCCTGGAGAAAAACCTTAGTTCTAAAATCAATGCATAATAATAGCAGAGGGAAGGCAATTATTCCTCCTCTACCACTTATTCCCTTAACATACTTCTTTATACTGCTGTTGTGGTCAAAATCTTAAGTTCTGCATGGTTGCGTATATTCAACTCCCAAGCATATCTGAGGATTTATTGTGGTTTTAGGGGCTATGTTACAAACTCAGGCCACAATCAATGGAGGAAAGGATACCCATGCATCATGTGAGCACAGCTGTGTTTGTGGATACAGCCGTAAACGGGAGACTCAGAACTACCAAATGACATTGACTTGGCCTAAAACTTTTCTTTGAGAAGCTTATAGGGGCAGTCATATTGTTCATTAAAGTCTGTCTTTAAGGAACGAAAATTTTGTATCTTTCAAAAGTTGATCCAGAACTAAATAGATATTAGTAAATAATACCACCCACCCCTGACTGACCCTAGTTCATAGTACAATGCATACATTTTAGTTTGTGAATACTTCCTGTAATATTTGCCAAAGTAATAATTCCTGTTTTGTTTTTCTTCTGATGTTCAACATACATTTTCCAGCTTTTTCCCCTCTCTCCAATATTCCAGCAAATAAGCACATGTGCATACTTTGGAAACTTCCCTAGTTGCCCATGTGTGAGTTTCTTTTATTTTCCTGTAAAATAACTACAAATACTAATAAGAATTCATACTAAAAGCTTCTTCTGTGTTAATGGTGGATATATAATTTCACATACCTCATGCTTCCCACTTTCCAGGAATAGTTTGTGGTACACAATTAGCAGCTTTTGTTAAAATTTGCTGCAGCTAAGACTTCTTACGACCTTGTAAAGCTTATATGGTTATATCAATTAAAGGAAGGAGCTCCAATAATCTTTGGTATGTTTGCAGTAAATTGTTGGTGTGTGGTTAGTAGACACCATATTTAAATATGATAATAAATAGAAGTGCACCATTTATCTTAAAAGGATGGGCATAGAGCAGGTGTCAGCAAACTCTTTCAGCCGTGGGCCAGTCCACCTTCCCTCAGACCATGTCGTGGGCCGGACTATATTTTGGGGGGGGGGGAATGAACGAATTCCTATGCCCCACAAATAACCCAGAGATGCATTTTAAATAAAAGCACACATTCTACTGATGTAAAAAGAGGCTAATTCCCGGACTGTCCGCGGGTCGGATTGAGAAGGCAACTGAGCCGCATCTGGCCCCCGGGCCTTAGGTTGCCTACCCCTGGCATACAGCATTGGAAGCTATCTTGTATCACATCAGATTATGGTCCAGGTATTGCCTGCTCTGATTAGCAGTGGCTTTCACAAGCCTCAGGCAGACCTCAAGTTTCACATCACCTGCTGCCTGATACTTTTTCACTTGAAGATGCTGGAGTTTGAATCTGGCCTTCTGCAGAAAAACCCTGTGCTCTGTCACTGAACTGTGATTCTTCTTTCACAGCATGGGGTGGATTTATTCATTTTGGAGAAGTAGCACCTTTGTAAAATAATGAAAAGGTTAGTTCCTAATAGAATATAAATACAACTCCAGCAAAAGTTCTACTCAACTCACCCACTGAGAAAGAAAATGAAGTATGATAATGAGCCTATCATTATTTCCGCGTGCAGTGATTCTGGATGCTGTTTTATCACCCTCATGCATAGCATTTATGTAGCGTATTCCCTAAGTCAGCAGTGAAGAATCTCCAGTCCACAGGCTTAATTAGGCCTGCCAGGCCATTTTGGCCAAGCCACGCACATCACACACAGTGATCAGCAAAGGTTTGCACCTAATGCCCTGCCTGGCTTTTTGCAATCAACTGACCATCAGGGCTTCAAAGTATTAACTCTCTGCAAGCACTAGCAGATCAACTGGTGCTTACAGAGAGCAGCGCATATGCTTTGAAGCCCCAACAATCACTGATTGGGTGGACTAACAAATCACTGATTGTTGGGGCTTCAAAGTGTAGTGCACTGAGAAGGGTGAAAATCGGTCGCCTGGCTTCACTGTGATATCAGGTGAGTGGCCATTGGTTCATTGTGGGTGGGGGAAGATAAGGATCCAGCCCAACAACCAGATCCAGTTCCTCACACCTTTGCTAAATGATTAGATTGCTAGTCCCTAAAAGCTTATGCCACTATAAAACTTAAGTTTTCAAGACTTCACAGTTCTCTGCTGTTTTTGCTCCAACAAACTACCGGTAATCCTTACAGCAGCTCTTTCAAAAAGATGGAGGCTAATTATTATCTGTATATGAGAGCCTAGTTGCTTAATCTGAGAGACAGTGACTTGCCTAGAGATAGACAGTAGACATGGCTGACCTCAGATTTCAACCAGAGATTTCCATCTCATAACTCATGCTCTTAACCTCTCCTCTATATGATCAGTTAAGAAGGAAAGGCTGCAGTAAAGAGATTTAAAATATGTGGTGTATAAGATCAATCAGGTCCAATCAAGGCCATTTGATTACATGGAACAGCACTGCAGCTCAACGAAATAGTATTGATGTATGCATACATTTCTAAGAAACCAAGTTGCTAATATTTTAAAGTTACATTTTCCAGGCATATTCTTCAGTGGCACCAGAATGGGAGGCAGCAAATCAAGCCAGTCTGTGGTTGAAAATAGATCCTGTGCTTTCATATTTTCCAGGTTTTGTGGTGGTATTTGAAATACTGCAAACAATATTTTTGCAACGAAATAAACCTCTACAAAGAGATGCTAAAATGGCCTGTCAAGAGACATGGCACCAGCAATGTGTACTAAGTAAACTAAAGAAAAATAACACCATGTTTGTAAGGGCATGGCTATGGAAATAAAATAAAGTGTAACTCTCTGGCTTGGAACATGGGCATGGCCAACTAAATTAAGAATAACGGGGGGGGGGACCTTTTTTAAAATTGGAGACATATGTGGAGCACAATCCTATGCATGTTTCCCTTGGAAATAAGTATATATTTCATAAGTTCGGGTGGGGAAGAAATATAATGCAATTCTCATTTAAAGGTGAAGCTACCTAATTCATGCTTCCCCCAAAAAATAGATGAAGCAAAACACAGCCATCCTTCAAAATTTGCATTTGCCCAAGTTTTGCAATGCAGGTCCCCAGCCAAATAATTTGTACAAAAATGCATATACTAGGGTAAAGTGTGATAAAAATGCATATATTTGTGAAAATGATATACAAAAATGCATTAAATTAGGAACTATTGCTTTACAGAAATGTGTATATTAGGCAAAAATTTATACGAGACTCTGTATATTAGGAGAAAATCATGGATGAATTTTCATGAGGACTTAAAAAAAATCACAAGCTGATGTGGAAATGTGAAGAACTTGAGATTGTAAAAAGGAGAAATAAGAGAAACCAAAATTGACAGATTCGCCCATCCTACTCATAAATCAAGGAAGGGTGATTTCTGAAAACAATGGACAAGAGGTGTTAAAAGGCTTGTAAAATCATGTGAATATCTACATGTAGAAGGGGAAGGGACATCAGTGGTGATTCAGTTGTTTGGAATGTCAGCAGGATGCATTGGATGTAGAGCTATGCAACCATAGAGTCAAAAAATCATCTGAGAACAGCAGAAGCACAAGGAAAGAATGGTGATGAACAAACTGAATGACTCCCTTGGCTTGGGGAGGCAACATGAGATCACCTTAAATCTGATCTTAAACCAGTAGTGGCCAAACTTGGCCCTCCAGCTGTTTTGGGACTACAATTCCCATCTCCCCTGACCACTGGTCCTGTTAGCTAGTTTGGCCACCACTGCCTTAAACCAAAGGTTTTCTTGAGCACTGAATATCTATACTAGGGATGTCCAACAGGTCGGTCGCAATCTACTGGTAGATCCCCACAAGGTTTTAGTAGATCGCGGTCGATCTCTGGCTCCCTTTCCTTAGAGTCGCTAAAACTGACTCCTGCCGCACCCCCTCGCCCCGCCCTACATTATTTTATGGTCTCTGGAAGGGAAAACGGAGCTTTCTATGTGCTGCTGTTTTGATCCATTGCAACCTTTTTGTGAGTGACTTTACCCCTTTGTCCCTTGCCTTTAACGCCCCCCAAAACGGATCTCCCCCCAAGCTTTTTTTAAACCCCCAAAATGGGGCTTTCCTCCCCCTAAAAAAGTTCAGCAACTTTGAGCTGAACCCCCCCCCCAAAAAGGGGGTAGGTCACTGCCAGTTTTTAATTCTGAATCTTGAGAGTTGGCCACCCGTGATCTATACAAAGTGACCCAACCAATACATTGCCTGCACACTTTACAGCATAAGTAAAAAGGTAAAGGACCCTTGGACAGTTAAGTCCAGTCAAGTGTGACTAGGGGGTTGTGGCGGTCAGTTCACTTTCAGGCCGAGGGAGCCGGCGTTTGCCCACAGATAGCTTTCCGGGTCATGTGACCAGCATGATGATACCACTTCTGGCGCAATGGAACATCGTGACAGAAACCAGAGCGCATAGAAACCGCTGCAGCGGTACCTATTTATGTACTTGTACTGGTGTGCTTTCGAACTTCTAGGTTGGCAGGAGCTGGGACAGAGCAACGGGAGCTCACCCCATCATGGGGATTTGAACCACTGACCTTCTGATTGGCAAGCACAAGAGGCTCAGTGTCTTACAAAAATTGAGTTTTACGATCTCACAGCTGAAACAGACATACAGTAAAATGAAATGGGGAAAAAATTGCCGATTTGCGAGTTTGAGACTGTTGTGCAATTAACCTGTAGGATTTTCTTCTACATTTGCCATTTACGGGCGTGAGTGCCTGCAGAATTGTAGCAACTGAATAGCAATTTGCGATTGTACGGTAACTTTTGCGGACTTGCAAGATCAAAGGCTTAAATTGGCTCGGAGTTACAATTCTACCAACCGCAGCGATTTTCAACCTATAACCCAGTTTTAAGGGAGCAGCTTATATTTGGGTATTGACTTTTTTCTTTCCCCCCCTTGAATTTTAAAAGTGTGGCTTATTTGCGGGTGCGGCTTATATTCAGGCCAATACGGTAACTGATACTTTAAAAGCATGCACTGGCTGCCCACATGCTACCAGGTCAGGTTCTCTACAAGGCCCTTAACAACACCTATCCTGAATACCTTAAGGACCACTTGATTCCTTATATTTCTGCCCAATCACTGAAGTCTGGGAGGTGTGGGAATCACTGCTTGTGGTTTCTATGGCTTGGACAGCTGGTATCCACCAGGATGTGTTCAGTTGTGGTCCCAATTCTGTGAAACTCCCTCTTAGCTGAGAGTAGATGGTCTCCTTCCTTATTAAACTTCCAGCACTTAGCGATTTCCTTTATCTTTCAGCAGATGTTATGGTCAATTACAACGGTTTTACCTGACTGTACACTGCTTAGTGAATAGCCCAAGTTTTGGACTTCTGTAAATCTAATCTTTCTTTATTGTGTTTGTTGTTTATGATAGATGCATTCCCATGTGCTATCATTTTATTTTTTGGATTCCTCTAGCTCATCTTATTCTCTCCACCACTAGCACACCCCATAATAAATATGGCTTCCTTTTATTTTGCAGTTTTATATGCTCTCCTACACACAGTCTCCTGCTGTCTTGTGGTTCCATCCCCACTGGTTTAAATGATTGTTTTGCAGCTATTCTTCCAGCGTGCATATGGCATTCCGACATATATCTATTTTTCCCTTCAGGGTGGCCATATGCAAAAAACCCCAGGATTCTTTAAACTTTCAGGACTGAATAAAATAAAGATTTTATCGACTTCTGGAAGGACTCTGTGGAAGCCACACCCTTTATAACCGGATCACGACAGATTCCAGAACTTTATTTCTAGTTCCGGTACTGAATTTTTTCCAGGCCTGCTCAGAAGTGTCCACCTGTGACCTGAAAGTCCTCAGATCCGTCTTGGAAGGAAAGACAGAGACAAGAGGGCGGGGTGCATTCTGTACTTTCTCAGAGGCACCCTTTATTACTTGATACGCTCCAAGGCTGAAGCCTGGGGCTAAAGTCTCCCTTCTCCTAAGCAAGACAGCTGTGGGAACCCGGGAGAGCCCATTCAGCTCGCCCTCCCCTCGGGGCTGGCCCAGTGCCTTCCTCGCCGGTCAATTCCAGCGGGAGGCGCGCGCGCGTGCGCCTGGGCTGAGGCGGGCCGGCGTTTTGTTTGGCTTTGCTCGCCCGGGATGGGTGGGGGCGAGGGAGGCGGCAGGAGGGAAAGGGAGCGGAGCGAGAGTTGCTCGCCGGCGCTCCTGCAGCGAGGGAAGGACGGCGTCCTGTGGGCTCGCCCCTTCGCGCCCACCAGGAAAGCGGGCGCCTTTTTCGGGGAGACGCAGCAGATGGAGCGCCCCGCGCCTCCCTCCCGGCAGCAGCGTTGGCGCCGCCTGTGCCCGCTCGCCTAGACGGGGGCCGTGCCTCTTCTAGGGTTAGGATGGAGTAGCGGGCAGCGGTCGGCGTCGCTGGCTGGAGGCTGCCCGGCCACCTGGGGATGCTTGGAGACGCCTAAGGCTGCCCCGACGGCCGCTCTCTCCCCTCAGAGGGCGCTGCGCTCGACCTCGTCTGTCAGCATGGGCTCGCCCTGCCGCCGCCGCTGCCGCGGAGGGACCCCTTGACGGCTTGCCTCTTCGTGGCCCTTTGCCTCCCCCCGGGAGAGGCGGGGAGGGGGCGTGCAGCTCTTGGCCCGGCTCTGCCGAGGGAAAATGCTAGCCGGGGGTTTGCTGGCCGGTTTCTCCGTGCTCAGCCTGCTCACCTACGGCTATCTGGCTTGGGACGCGGCTGGCGACCCCGAGAGCGCGGGCGCGACGGCCAGGTTGGAAGAAGGACCCGAAGCGGAGCCCGCCCCTTCTCCGCCACACCTCATCTTCATCCTGGCGGACGACCAGGGGTTCAGGGACGTGGGCTACCATGGCTCGGAGATCAGGACGCCCACCTTGGATAAGTTGGCGGCGGAAGGGGTGAAGCTGGAGAACTACTACGTCCAGCCCATGTGCACCCCGTCCAGGAGTCAATTCATCACGGGAAGGTAAGACGTTGGTGCTAGGGGTTTTTTTAGGGGGTGGGTGTCAATTCCAATAACCCTTGAAAACTGAAATTGGTGAGTGTCTGCGCCTGTCTTACCTCGCAAGATGCCTCTTCTAAAATCTCTTGTACAAGTATGGTAAATACAAACGGAGTTATTGTGGCACAAGCTTTTGTGGACTAGGGTGTCTGATGAAATAGGTCTGTTTGCCTTTAAAAGTGCCTGTCTGTCTGCATGTGCTGCTGTAGACTTAGCACAGGTATCCTCCTCTTGGAACATCTGACATTTAACTTTGCTTGGAAGTTTTGTCCTTAGCTGAGGTTTAGGAAAGTAGTGGGTTAATGAGTGAACTAAAATCAGAACTTGTGCTTTGTTAACTAAGCATTTGGCAACTGAGAGCTACCCACTTCATAATATTATGATAACAGCTGATTTGCATGGATATACAGCGCATAAAAGCCTCTTGTCACTCCATTCATGTGGAAGCTACCAGCAACTAGTGAGCATCATTTGAGTTCTGTTTTTATTAACACAGCTTGGGGGAAGGGGGTAGAATCAGGAGCCTTGAGCCAGCAGGAGAGCCTCATGTGGAGAGTCAAACAAGTTCCAAGGGAATGAATGAAAGCTCAAGTTGTCCCAGTTTGTTGTCATATGCAAGTCCCCATTCTTACTGCCAGAGACAATCACTCAGACAGTCATTGGCCAATGCGAAAGATGTCCATTGAAACCTCAGTCCAATGAGAAAGCCAATTTGAGTTTAAAGCCATAGTAAGCACTTTGGCAAGAACATCTTAAAGAACTTAACCACTGCATTGTTACACTGCTCAATATTGCCTGCATCTTCAGCTGTTAATGTTGTCATAGCATGATGTGTCCGAGCGCAAATTTAAAAAGGCTGTTTCTCCCGTTTCATACCATATTAATCCAATTCACAAGCTTGTATTTTAAAAGGCCATATCCTAGGATCAAAAATATGCTAATTGAATCACTTGTTGACATATTGTATTCCCATAGTATAATTCCTCCTAGTAGAAAGTTAGAAATGTGTTTTCAGTATCACCAAAGCAGCTGAAAACAAACTTGTTATTTATGACACTTTAGATGTGCAGTCCATTTCACAATCTTTATCATTCATTCTGATAACTGTGTACACTAGTTTCGCTGTTACTGTAGTTTTATCATTGCCCACTCATCTTGGTTTTAAGCTTAGGGCTTCTAAGATCATGTCTGATATAGCTTCTGCTGAACAACAACGCTGGCCGTCAGCTTCTGCTGCTCATAATTATGTGCAGTGTTAGGATAACTCGCAACAGATAATGTAACATACTTGATCATGAGAAGAGCATGGAGTTCATTTTTGGCCCTAAACTTTTTTTCCTAAGCGCATAGGTCAGGAACCTGAAGTTATGACGATAGCACGTATTCACATCTAAGATGCAAGTTTTCCCCCCTTGTCTGTTACTTTTATTGTGGCTACCATCATTCTACGTATATTACAAAAATTATAAGACACGGGTGTACTCACAGATATGCAGTCTAATAAAACATGACATATGAAGGAACCTTTTCCTGTTGTGGACCATTTCCAAGTAAATTGTTCTCTTATCCATAAATGAAACCTCCCACCTGGTGGCTGCTTCAGTAATTACGTATATTTCAGGGCTGAATCCACACATTTGTGCACTGGGTGTGCAGGCATGTCTGAAGCAGGGTGGGTACCAAAATATTATTCCACTGAAAACGGAAATGATATCTTTGTGTGCCTGTATGTGTGGTGGCGTATGAAGAATCACAAAAGTTAGCATGGAGCATGAATGCGGGCAGTGGGGAAGCACTCTCCTTTCACTCATGTTAGTATCAGCAAGGTTGTTTTAATAAAATGGAAACTGTTTTACTTCTGTTGGAACAGCTGGAAACAAAGTGAGAGCCAGAGTTATGGAGCCACCAGTAAATGCTCTGCAGAAAAGACCTACAGTTCACAGTCTGTTAGGCAGTCTGTTCAGGCTGCACGACAGTCATTTGTTCATCTGGCTATGGAGTGTTTCTGTCCAGGTGATGACCTGTCCCTGTTAAGTATGGAACAACTGGAAGATGACTCAGAACAGAACAAACCAAATCCAAAGGAGCTTGGATTACCAATCTGGATTGCTAACTATAAAACACATACTGTTTAAATTAGGCAAGGAGTGAACTAAAACAAATAGATTGGGAGGAGGCTGAGGCTGCAGTTTTTTAAAGTGAATGTTGTAAAAAAATATTCTTTATTGCTGTATTTTTTGAAGTGGTTTTAGGAAAACTAAGATTTTTTCATGCACTTCCTTCTGATTTTCTTTACAGTCTGCCAGACTGGCATGATGCAAACTTATTTTCTTTGCCATTTTACTTTCAGAGCAAGGGATAGTCTACAACAAAAGTAACAAAAGTAAGAAATAGAGTAAGGGTGTGACTGCAGAAGGGTTTGACCAGAGTGGAATTAAGAGTACATAATAAAGTTATTTCTCCTTTGTATGAATGCCAGAGATGGATTGTTGGAATTCTCCATTTCCTACTTCCGTAATATAAATAAATTCATATTAAAATAGTGTGGGTTTTGCATTATGTGACTATCTGGTCTACAGTAAGTTAAATTCACACATAAAATATTCAGCAAAAACTTGGTAAACTTGTAATACAATTGATCTCAAGTTTAGAGGTTCCAGTTTTTGAGTTCCAGTTTTTGAGTTCCAGTTTTTGAGCTTTGGCCAACATGTCCTTGCTGTTTAAAGATGGCTCATGCATAGTAAACCCAGGATGGTTGTCTCAGTTACCAAGATTATTATGAAAGATGGGGAACAAGGGAACAAGCATGTGGTCTTAAAGGCGGTAAGTATTTTAGAAATTAGAATTGGTGCCTTTAGACTTTGAAGGGATCCAATATTTTTGTAATGTGCTAAGATCCATCTGAACCTCACCAACAGTTAGCTAAGGCCCTGAGGGATAGTTCAGTCAGCAGAGCATGAGACTCCTAATCTAAGAGTTGTGGGTTCAAGCCCCACATTGGGTGAAAGATTCCTGCATTGCAAGGGGTTGGACTAGATGGTCCCTGTGTTCCAGATCTACAGTTCTGTGCAATCATACACCAAACATATTAGTCATCTTGAGGCTACATGTATGGCAGAGGTAAAGTGCAAACCCTGAAAAAGTAGAGTTGCAGCCTTTTCATCAGATGGTGTTGGTGTGCTGTAAACCGTTCCCAGGCCTATATGCAACTTGAAATTCCTGGAACAGCTCTTGGACTCAGGAGCACTATTAAGCTGCAGAACTTTGTCACTGCAGAACTTTGCCATCAGTGACAAGAAACTGATAATAATAATCAGGGATCATAGAATCATAGAGTTGGAAGAGACCACAAGGGCCATCGAGTCCAACCCCCTGCCAAGCAGGAAACACCATCAGAGCACTCCTGACATATGGTTGTCAAGCCTCTGCTTAAAGACTTCCAAAGAAGGAGACTCCACCACACTCCTTGGCAGCAAATTCCACTGTCGAACAGCTCTTACTGTCAGGAAGTTCTTCCTAATGTTTAGGTGGAATCTTCTTTCTTGTAGTTTGGATCCATTGCTCCGTGTCCGCTTCTCTGGAGCAGCAGAAAACAACCTTTCTCCCTCCTCTATGTGACATCCTTTTATATATTTGAACATGGCTATCATATCACCTCTTAACCTCCTCTTCTCCAGGCTAAACATGCCCAGCTCCCTTAGCCGTTCCTCATAAGGCATCGTTTCCAGGCCTTTGACCATTTTGGTTGCCCTCTTCTGGACACGTTCCAGTTTGTCAGTGTCCTTCTTGAACTGTGGTGCCCAGAACTGGACACAGTACTCCAGGTGAGGTCTGACCAGAGCAGAATACAGTGGCACTATTACTTCCCTTGATCTAGATGCTATACTCCTATTGATGCAGCCCAGAATTGCATTGGCTTTTTTAGCTGCCGCGTCACACTGTTGGCTCATGTCAAGTTTGTGGTCAACCAAGACTCCTAGATCCTTTTCACATGTAGTGCTCTCAAGCCAGGTGTCACCCATCTTGTATTTGTGCCTCTCATTTTTTTTGCCCAAGTGCAATACTTTACATTTCTCCCTGTTAAAATTCATCTTGTTTGTTTTGGCCCAGTTCTCTAATCTGTCAAGGTCGTTTTGAAGTGTGATCCTGGGGTGTTAGCCACCCCTCCCAGTTTGGTGTCATCTGCAAATTTGATCAGGATGCCCTTGAGTCCATCATCCAAGTCGTTGATAAAGATGTTGAATAAGACCGGGCCCAAGACAGAACCCTGTGGCACCCTACTAGTCACTCTTCTCCAGGATGAAGAGGAACCATTGATGAGCACCCTTTGGGTTCGGTCAGTCAGCCAGTTACAAAGAGGAAGGTTCCTCTTCCCCAAGTTGTAATTACTTCAGGGATATCCGGATTCAACTTGAATTCACTTGCTCACACAATCATTTTCTGTTCAACACCAGAAGAAATGAATGCTGTGTGAGTCCTGGTTAATGAAAAGGGAAGATAAAATAGCTACTCCACTCCACGTGGTGAATTTCTGTCCTGGGCTGCTGAAGCTCAACTGAGAACATTTGTTTTTCTGAATATTCCAAAATTGCAAGCATGTCCCCCTTTATCTTTTCCACCCTCCAGCTCCAGACCAAACCGATCCAGCTTCTTTAGCCTTCTCTCAAATGATGTTATAGACTCTTTCCCATGGCATGTATGTAATTAAAGCAAATTAAAACAATGTAAAAAAAATGTTTCTGGAATAAAACAAAATGGTTTTGTGTGGCAAAGTTGTCAGAAGGCATTGTGTGCCATGGAAAACAAGCATTTATGAGAGCCATAAAAGATTTAATAAAAAAGCTAACTTCAGTATTTTATATGATCTGTCCCACATGTCTATGCACATGTTTGGAGAGTGATCGTATTTCATATTTTTATTTATTATTATTAATACTAAGTTTCATATAGAACATAAAACTGACTTCTCCTGATTAGTGGTTGGATGTATTTTCAGCTGAGTAAATGGGAACGTTCAGAGACCATAGAACTATGCTTCCTGGATTACATTATTATCATTAATAATGATCATGATAAATTTATTACCTTTCCCTCAACAGCAGGTCCCGGGGTGAATTTAAAATTCAGATTTAAAGACAGTTAAAACAAATTGCAGTCGCAAGTATAGAAATAAGAATACTGAAAATGTTATTATATTTAGAAGAAAAGCATTAATAAAACTAGCCCAGATATATCACTAGATTTCTTGTACGATGTAATGCAGGGGTCAGCAAACTTTTTCAGGAGGGGGCCGGTCCACTGTCCCTCATACCTTGTGGGGGACCGGACCCACCGTCTCCCGAAAGGACCCCCCTCTCCCCAAAGGACCCCCTGCCGCCACTCATGCCGCAGGCACCAACGCCGCCTTGTCCTCAGCAGCGTCATCGGCCTTGGCCAGATGTGCGCAGGGTGCAGAGCCCATGCTGCTGGCCTGGGCGGTGGAGGTAGCCTCCCCGCCACCGTCGCTTCCTCCCGCTCAGCTCTTGGCCATACGCAGCCACCTCAGCAGGAAGGAAGGGGTGTTGCCCAGAGGCATCGGATTGGCTCCAGGAGTTTCCTGCAGCCAATCCAAAGCCGTGCCAGCGTCGCTGCCTGCCCAGAGGTGTCCACAGCTTTGGATTGGCTGTTGGAACACTCTTGTAAAGCTTATAATAATCCTATTGCTAGTGACCCAAGACACTCATTTCAGAGTGGATAATGACTGTTGGTGATCTATTCCATTTGACTTGTGAGCTCTATTCAGATGTTTTAAGAAGATTCCGAACAGCATGGGTTTAGTAGGATGTCATAAACCTGTGCCTTGTTCAAAAGCCCCTCACAAAGCCAGCGTTCCATCAGGGGATAGAAAGGTATTATTGGGCTGAAATTAGGAGCATGCTTTTACCCAGCCACCCATGAGTGGCGTATCTTAAATATCCCTCTTGTTATGCATCTTGGCAGTTGCCTACACTGTAATCTGATATGTGGGACTTCCACCTCCAGCCCTAGTATGTGGAATATATTCCAGTTCCATACTTTGCTTCGAGCTGCACTTGAGTAATGCATTTTGTTATAATTGTTAAAAATTATAGCTGTACACTTCCTTGACATTCCCAAGGAGCTGACTGTTGATTTATTTGGAGGATAATTTTCTTTATTCGGGATGATTTAAATGAACCGCATATCTTTATTTGGCTGCACTGTACTTCTGTATTTACATGTTGACACAATTTGAACTGTATCTCTTCACAGCAAGTGGCTCAGGACTCTCTTCATTTCTTTCAAATGACAAATGTAACATACATGTAAATAGGGGAGACTTTGTAGTTATAATACAGTTGGATAGCTTTTGAGGAAGTCCCAGGCAAAGATACCAGAGGAAAATGGAGTAAGAGGACACATTCTCTGATAGGGAATGTTTTTTGTTTGTTTGTTTTTTAAAGGAAGCAAAATATAGGGATAAATGAACAGGTCTCATAATGGAGATCTGTGCTGGAACTGGTGCTAGTATTTACTGTGTTCATAAATACTTTGAGGTCAAGGTCAGCACTGATGTAGACAAATGGGCAGGTGCCACCTAAGTATTCAGGATGGTGAAATTCAAAGCATAGTGTGAAAAGCTGCAGTACGGTGAGTCAAAACTCTTGGCAAGTGCAGCAAAATGGCAGACAAGGTCCATTGTTAGAAAATGCAAAATGACACACGGACAAAATCAACAAACAGTACCGCCTATAAGCTTATGGGATTCAAATGGTGCCCATGAGGGATATTAGCATCATGATAGGTGGCTTACTACAAACTTTTATGGCAGTAACTAGAACATAGGATGGTGGTAATAGGGGGTAAATCACACTCTTCTCTTGCCCCGGCCTGGTGGGATTTTACAGCATGGCAGGGCCACTGCTACAGCCATAGCTCTGCTACAATGGCAGCTGGGGCCACAGGCAGTGACCAGTAGTTGGCCAACAAAGTCCAGTAGGGCTGGCAGAGGAATACCACTGCCCCATCTAGCGCCTCCCCCCCAATCCCTATGCAAAGGATTGCTCTGCTAGTGTTTTGCAACAGTAAAAGAGGGAAAGAGGCAGATTTAAACATTTTAAAGTAAGAAAGGAAAGTTCACATCCTGTTTAAAAGGACAATTTTGAATTAAGCAAAACAAGAAAAGTTAGTGCTTTGAATAATTAATTTAATAATGTATCCTAAACTTGTGGGGGTTTTGTATCGTATTTGCTGCTAAAAATAAAGTTGTGAATATTGTGTAGGAATACATTAGCCCAAACTCCTTAACAATTATGAAGTAATTAAGTAGGTGTTAGACAAATATGTCATTTTTATGCTGCATAATATTACAATTTAAGGAGATGATAAATATTCCAGATTATATTACTTGGCAGTGTTGCCTTTCTTCTTCCGGATAAAATTTCATTTTATGTCATTTGGCAGAACTCATTTGGTCCCACCAGGACTCCATAAAAGTGCATCAAGAGCTTCGGGTGCTTATTTATTCCAAGTCTGCACCCATAGGACACTGTTCTAAAAAAGCAAATGAATATATTTCCCATTTATTAGCAGAGCTTTTGGCGGTTTGTGACAGTACTCCTCCTGTGTCAAATCAGAGGTCCGTCTAGCTCAGTTATCCTGTCCTAAATCATAGTCTGATTCAGCTTTTCAAGGGCGCCTATAATAACACTTAACACCGTTAGAATTTTTTCCAGATTCTTCTATTTGTCTCTGACAAAGTTTGTAGACTCAATGATACACAAAATATTTAGGAATCTGAAGAATTCTACGTTAGTGTTCTGGCTTGCATGCATTTCTCATAAGCAGGAGTGGAATCCCGTGAGGTCTGGTGGTTAGCATCTTAGCAGCTTTCTTCATTGCCCCTACAACAACACAGAAAGTTCTCCTGGATAACATCAGAAATATCCGCTCATCTGGAGACTCGGGGGCGGTGGCATCTGCTGCATGGTGTGGCCATGGCTGGTCCAGGCGGGGGGACCACCATCTTCCCACATGGCTGGAGAAGAGGAGGGTCATTTGGTACCACCCTCCTCCGGTTGCTCTGGATCACTGGAGTGGGCGGCCACTGGCCTGCAAACAAATTAGGCACAGGGCCGTAGGGTTGGACTGGACCCACCCCTACTGTACTGTATTTAGATGGCTTACCCCTGATTTTTGCTGCTGTTGTTCCACTTGTATTCTGAACTGGCAGGCTTTGGGTTTGAAGTCTGGTTTCCCACACACCCCACTCAACCTTTTCAGTGCCAGGCTGTACAAAAGTAATTCTCCTGTGAAAAGTTACCAAGTTAAAAACAATATTTTCTTATTCCACTAATCTGCTTCCAGTGTTTGATGAGTCATCTCTACTCATCATAGTAACAAAGAAAAGCCCAAAACAAACTAGCTGACTTCTTCCATGGGAATAACATAGCAAAGCAAGAAAAATGATTTGTTTTTCTATATCTGATGGAAACCACTGAATGTAAAGAAGGGGTCAGTCAAATCAGTATTTTATGGTGCTGAAGGTTATAAACTAAAATTGAGCTGAAGGATAATTCACACATTTCCCCACCCCCCTCTAAGATTATGCAGATACAAGAGTCCACTGAAATTTCCAACAACCTTAAAAATCATTCAAAAAGTGAAGCAGCTACACCACAAGACAGAATAATTCAGACATGACACATAACTAGTACTGTAAGGGTGGAAATGCATACTCCCATCACCATGGCAGTACGGATGGAAGTGCACATGTCTTCATTCAAACTCTGGCAGCACAGATGAGGGTTCCATTGGATCCTTTGCATCTGGATGCATGGCTGATTCACATCCAGACATGAATCTGCATCCAATCTGCACAGCTCCCAGTCCACCAAAGGAATCTGCTGATGGAAGTTTGATTGAGTGCAACAGCTGATACAGTATCCATGTGTTATCACTTCATGCAGTACATACTTTTTCCAGGTTAGCAGAAGCACAAAGACCATGCAGATCAGGAAAATAAAGAACCAAATTAGGTAGATGTTTTAGGTAGGATTGGTTTTAGCTGAACATAAAAGCAAAAAGAATAGCTGGTTTGTAAGCAGGTATCAGAAGACAAAGGCCCCATCTGCACTATACATTTAAAGCAGTATCATAGAATCATAGAATTTTGGATTTGGAAGGGACCCCGAATGTCATCCAGTCCAACTCCCTGCAATGCAGGAATCTCAACTAAAGCATCCATGACAGATGGCCACTCAACCTATGCTGAAAACCTTCAAGGAAAGAGAGTTCACCACACTCTGAGGGAGTTTCTTCCATTGTTGAACAGCTCTTACCACCAGGAAGTTCTTCCTGATGTTTAGTCAGAATCTCCTTTCATGTAACTTTAATCCATTGGTTTGAATCCTACTCCCCGGAGCAGGAAGGAACAAGCTTGCTGCATGTGACAGTCCTTTAGCTATTTGAAGATGGCTATTATCTCTCTTCTCAGTCTCCTCTTTTTCAGGCTAAACATAACCAGCTCCCTCAGCTGTTCCTCATAAGGCTTGATTCCAGACCCTTGATCATCTTGGTTGCCTTTCTCTGCGCGTTCTCCAGCTTGTCAATATCCTTCTTAAATTGTGGTGCCCAGAACTGGACATAGTATTCCAGGTGTGGTCTGAGCAAGGTAGAATAGAGTGGTGCTGTTTTTTGATGCTACACCACACTGTTGATATTCTTGCAACACCTAACACAGCCCAACACATCTATATTTATATTCAGGAGTGGCCTGAGATGTTTCGGTAGCTGACACGAAATGCCCTGCTGTTGCCCCTGTGATAGGAGTGCAAACTCCATAGGAAGTCTTACCTGCTGGGAAGTGGATGGGAAGATCCTTTCTGGGTCCTCACACTTGCCAGTGGGGCTTTGCATTAGCTACTCCCTTCAGCAGAATCCAGTGCAAAGTCCCAACACACCATGGGGTGGGAGGAGCAGGGGAGAGCTCTCTCTCGCACCCCACCCCCAGCAGCAAAGCTGGGTGACAGAATACCTCCCCTCTCGATGACTCGGCAGGAGGGGAGGCATTCCCCAGAGCTTTGCCACCAGTCTCTGTCCCTAGAGGTTGGAGAGACTGGCAGCAGAGCTGGGCGGTAGAATGGGCATTCCACCCCTGGGAGGATGCCGCCTGAGGCAGCCACGTCACCCAGCCTCATGAGTGGGCTGGCTCTGTTTATATGGGAATGGAACAAATTGTTCAGAACATGTTGACTTTGTACAATGATGCTCTTCTATAAGTTTCCATTGTTTCTTTCCTCGAAGTTCAGTTAAAAAGGTGGCAGAAAGAAAGGGGCACCTTCTGCTATCTTTAATAAACCTTGAAATATGCAATTACCCCAAAACACCTGGAAAATGTTCAGCGGTATCTAATCAAATAAATATTGAGAGTGGGGATATAAAAATTAATCTGTCTTATGGGGCTGCACTGCCAGATGAGGTTACCCAGTTGGGTTCACCTTTTCTTCAAATCAATCCATGCTTGGCTGATTTACTACAAGTCCTGGAATTCACTTCTTTGGTTACTGCAAGCTTGTCTCCGCCATAAAAGTGTAATCCAGTACCCGTTGCTCTGCAACTTGATATGAGATGAGAATGAGGTGTTTCTAGGGAAGCAGATGTTTGATTCACATGTATAGAATCCTAGATCCAAATCTTTCTAAACAATGGGTAGATTTGTTGAACTTGGCTTGTTCGACATGGCCAGGGTTCCATTAAGCAGGGTGGAACATGTCAATTTGACGGCAAGGTAGCCGTTTGATCATACCATGGAACTCCTTTGTGTAACAATCCCTGCACTTGTGTGTTTGCTGCTGTTAAAAAAACAACAAAAAAACCCCAACACCCTGCAGTATGGAAGAGAAAAAAGTGTGTGTGTTAGGATATGAGCCAACAATACTGAGCCTTTAGCATAAAGTCTTTCTGGAATGTATTACTTTATTTCCATTAGTATTTCACACTTTCCCAAAGGCCCAAGGCAAGCCATAAGATGTGTTAAACACAATTACAGCATACTAATAGAAAACATAAAAACCAATGACTTACAATAACCTGATCCTTGCTTAGCCTGTATAAGTGGTGGCACTGTAGGAAATGGGGGAGGGAAAATATAGGACAAAATAGGTTGTGGGGGTAAGCTCTGTTTTACATGTATTAATAAAGCTCTTGGAGGGGAATACAGTAAACTCATCTGCTTGTTCAGCACCTGCACTTTGAATGCTGTCCAGCTTTTGGTGGATTGTGTGAGTAATTAGGAGGTATGCATTCTCCACGCTTCTTCTGCTACTGTCTTAAGGTACAGGTGAAACACTGTGCTCTAACATAAGAACAGCCATGCTAGATCGCCAAAGGCCTATCTTGTCCCACAGTGGCCAGCCAGATACCTGTGGGAAGCCTATAGGATAGGAGTGCATTAGACCTTTCATTCTGCTCTTCCTCTGCAGCTGGTATTCAGAGACATACTGCCTCTGATCCATTAATTTGTCTAATCAGCTTTGGAATTTACCAGGGTTTGTGGACATTACTACTGTATCTTGTGGTAGTGAATTGTGTGATTTAGCTATGTACTGTGTGAAGAAGCACATCCTTCCCTCCTGAATCTTCCGCTGTTCAGCTTCATTGGATGACCTCCAGTCCTATTATTCTTGAGAGAGGGAGGAAAAGTTCTCACTATCCACTTTTTCCATGTCTTGCATCATTTTATAAATTTCTGTCATGTTTCCCCTTACTTTTCTTTTCCCCCTTAAAATTAAAAATCTCCAAGCATTGTAACCTTCCTTTATGGAGGAGTTGCCCTCTGAAAAAAATTGGAGTTCTAGTTCTCTGACAGTCTTGGTTTGCCTTTTTTTGAGATGTCTAGACCAAAATTGTACACAGTAATGCATGGCGAGTTAATCTTCAAGAATGGGAAAATTCTCAGGACATGAAGGAAGGTGGGACTATGGGCTTGCCATTAAAGATTAGGTGGTTGAGGATTTCTTCTCCAACTCCTTTTAAAATAGAATATCTCTATCATCTCTATTTCTATCTATCTCTAGCTCTATCTGAACTGCCCTCAGCAACCTAGTGACATTCCCTTTTCATTTAGGATAAAATGCCCTATGGAAGCAACACTCCATCGCGATGTAGCATTGCTTCAAGGGCAGTGTTGTTGGGTTTTTTGCAGGGTGGGGTGGGATAGGAAAATAGCTTCCTCCATTTCCCAATGGGTATGTGGATTTCATTACAGACATCCTGGTTTAATATTGTGCATTGAGAAGGGAGAAGGAAAGGTGCAATGGATGAATGTCGTGTACAAGCCATTGGCTGGGACTGGTGGGAACTGGAGTCTGAAGAACATTATGGAGGGCACCATGTTGATTAGTCTCTTAATGATGGTGGATGATTTTGTAGTGGGAGCTCCAGCTCCTTCCCCTTTTATTGCTGCCACTTTTAGACTTGCCCCCTGAATCCACCCTGTTGCTACTGTTTATCTGTCACTTTAGCAAAGAGTCCTAATTTCTTTTGTTGTTTTTGAATGTTGGTATTGCTCCACCTTGGGCAATTTGGTGGAGAGGCAGCATCTAAGATAGACAGGGAGTTTAAAGGCTCCATGTAGCCTAGCACTGCAGATGTAGACATGTTGAATTTAACAAGCTAATTTGATCCTGTTTTCCTTAGGAGCTGTTTAATTTGTGGTCTGCATATTTCTTAATCTGTGGCTATTCCAGAGGAAAAATTGCAACTATTACTGCACTGCAAAGCTATCTGTGACAGTTGGCGCTGATATAATACCAGCCAGGGAACAGTGGAATTAAAGTATTTCAAATATGCCTAGTGCTGTTTGCTTATCAGCTGCTAATACCAGGCATAAAATTATGTAGGTTATGTTGAGCCAAACTAAAATGATTTCCTTATATAAACTGTTTTTTATTACCAAATTAATCTTTTGGGCACTTTCAACTTATAAAATCCAACTTTTAAGTCTCCTCACATTACTGGAAAGCCATAGAGGCAGACATTTTGTTGCCCAGGGCAAGGTGCATGATACCCTTTACCAGCCACATTTTGGGGGCATCTGAGAAAGAAAACCCCACAAGCTCTTCTTTCCCCTCTCCTCCCTGGTAGTAAAAATACTACAACAATAAATTAAACAGCTAACCATTTTTTGCCCTTTCATGACACCCAAATTATCTGCTTGAGGTGGCCTTCCACTCTACCTAATAGTAGTGCTGGCACTGCTGGGGGGCAAATATGCTCACAGTTACACCAAGTGTGATCACAAATCACTTTCTGCCAAATAGTTACAGAGCGATCCTGTAGATCGTGGGAGGCATTCCGTTGTACAAGTAGAATTATGTGGTTTATGGAATAAACTACATATTTCCTTCTTCAACAAACAGCCAATAATTGGAAGCATGATTTTGCCCTGCGATAAGCAGTACTGGGTGCAAAATAGTCATATATGGGGTAATGTTGAAAATCACTTGTTTGGGGGGATTTAAGCAACCCACTTTCTCCCAGCTTCAGTCCCTCATTCCCAATATGCAATAAGGGGAATAATACTGATGATTTACCTTTCACCATTGGTCTGATCCAGTAGGCTATTCTCCTGTTCTTAATGGTGGGGAACCTGTAGCCTTCCATATATTGACAGACTCCAGCTCCCATCAACCCCAGCCAGCCTGCCTGGCCAATGGCTGGGGTTGATGGGAATTGAACTCCAGCAACATAAGAGGGACATATAGGTTCCTTGTCCCACCCTTACAGGGTTGTTGTAGGAATTGCAACCACATAATGCATTTGAAGTGCTTTTAATACACAGGAATGATATACAGTACAAATACCACTGCAAGGTCAAGTACCTGGTAATAAAATTAATACTCATGCATTGCAGATGTACCAAATAATACTGTGGCCCAAGATTTTCTAAGTTAGAAGAAAACAACAACATTGTGTATAGTTTATGGATTGTAAATTTATGGATCACGTTATAGACTTTTAAAATATTATGATAGATATAAAATGACATGCTTCAGAACTTAATGCAGCAAGTAGTTTATGGACTGTAGGAGAAGGAAATTTCATAAGAATCTCTGCAAATTTTGCTGGCCCTGCTAATCTAAATCTCCTGGGAAAGGGAAGGCAGTCCTATTTGGAGCTGGAACTATATTTTTTAGGGGGGTTCACTGCATAAAAACACAAAATAAAAACACAAAATACATAATAAAAACAAGACAAATCAACAATGCCCCCCTGAAAAAGACACATTTATAATGACGTAGAATGTTAATCAGCCAAAGGCCTGGTTGAAGAAGAACATTTTTGCCTGGTGCCTAAAGGTGAATAATGATGAACCTCCCTGGGGAGAGCATTCCACAAATGGGGAGCCACTGCAGAAAAGACCTGTTCTTGTGTTGTTGCCCTCCGGACCTCTCATGCAGAAGTCGCATGAAAAAGACCCATCCTAATAGATCCCCCACCTCTACAGAGGGGAAAAGATGCCGAAAGCATAAATCTCAACAGGAAATGATCTGACTATGACAAGGGGTAGACTACAAACAGTGGAATTCCCAGCAAGAAATGGATGCTACACATGCTCTGCACAGCATCAGGGACTTAGAGTCTCTGTCTACAATGGGCTCGGATTCCCTACCAGAGCCTGTGTAGAAGAAAAAATTGTTGGTCTTCAGGAAGGAAGAGTATGCAAAGACAGGCACTTCTCAAGCACTCTTGAAGCTTGCAAGTGCTTGTTGGAATGTGTGCAAAGCTTCAAGCCCTTTCAGGATGAAAGGGATGGCAGTGACCCATCCCCATTACAACCTGGCAGAGAGAACTCTTGGAAAACAAATAAGGTTTCCCCTCCTTATGCAGTCAGCATGAAAGCTCATAATAATCAAGTCTACTTAACATCTGAGCCAAGGTTAGTTTGACCTTCACTAGCTTTTGGAGCAATTGACTCCTGCCTCTCTGTAAAGATGCTTAGCTAATTTCAAAGAATCTCAGTAAAAGGAATTATAGGGCACAGATATTGCACCCATGTGGACAGCAAGATCTGGGATGTGCAACGGCAAAAAAGGGCAGGGGTAGAACATTGTATTGCAAAATAACCACTCTTTGTGGATGGTGCAAAACAGTGTTTTACACACCTTTTCTTCTACAAAGTGTGTTGATTTAGTTAGGTGAATCACCCAAATTCTCTTGTGTTAGGTAAAGGTAAAGGGACCCCTGACTGTTAAGTCCAGTTGCGGACGACTCTGGGGTTGCGACGCTCATCTCGCTTTATTGGCCGAGGGAGCCAGCGTACAGTTTCTGGGTCATGCGGCCAGCATGACTAAGCCGCTTCTGGCAAGCCAGAGCAGCGCACGGAAATGCCATTTACCTTCCCGCCGGAGCAGTACCTATTTATCTACTTGTACTTTAACGTGCTTTCGAACTGCTAGGTTGCCAGGAGCAGGGACCAGGCATGGGAGTTCACCCCGTCACGGGAATTTTAACTGCCAACCTTCTGATTGGCAAGCCCTAAGTTTTCACTGACCAGTCTTATGTGAAAGTGGTGCTTCTACATGGTAGTTTGTTGCAGAATTTATGTTGGCAATGCAACAGCAAGGATCACTCTGTCTCTTAATTAAAGGCTAAATCTGTTATCAATAAGTCAGCTAACAAAGAGGGAGGTGGTGGCCTTGTTTAGCAACCAGGCAGAATGGTGTGATCTCTATTGAGGTAGCATGTTTTCTAATTGGCTGTGTAGTTCTGAGATATTTTTTCCTCTATATGTTTCATTGAACATCTCCCTACAAGGCCTGAACTAAGAAAGACAAAGCCTCTTTGTTGCTTTCCCCTCAAATTATACACTGTTTTAATTCAGCTTGCTCAGTAAAGTGTTATCAGGTCTTTTCTTTCTCTCTCTGGACTCCATTTGTGTTAATTAGGTGACTCTGCTAGCACTTGGTATTGCTTATGTATGCAATTTTTCCACAGGATCCACACAATTTTTTAATCAAAATGGAATCCCTTTCCCTCCTTCGCTGCCTGGATATAATACAGATTTACCATTTCTATGGGGTCTTTTTTCCTTACCAAATTTTCCATGGAAGCAATATATCCTAACTGAATGGAAAAATTATATGAGACAGCATTTTGATTATGGTGGCATCATGTGGACAAGTTCGCAATAAACCCAAGGAGCCTCATTCCCAAGTTGTACTGACTTGTTGATATTTCTATCATAGAGTCATGGGCAGAGCCATGGAGAAGCAGCTCCCACTCAGAAATAACAACTGAAAGCAAGAAATAATCTATTACATTTTGGAAGAGGGTGCACTGTTTTATAAGAAATTTGTCATTAAATATGGGGCAGGAACACAGTTGTTTCCCCCCCCCTTTTTTGCATTTTGCACAAAGTTATATAGATATTTTGTTTTATCTCTATAATTCGTAGCCTACCATCATAACGCTATTCAGTGATGGCTTCAGGTGATGATTCCTTTTAGATCACACCAGGCCTTTAAACACTGTTTATAAAGCAACTGGAAGAGACTGCCATAATTGGAAAGAGTTTGACCTTGCATTTCTGAGAAGTCATATAAGCACATTCCTCAGGAGCTATGTAGGAGGAAGCATTTTGTCTGGGAACAGCGAAAGAGTTTACGCAAACAAGATACTGCTCTTTGAAAAACTGAGTTCTTTTGTGTGGCATCCCTTGCTCACCACGATAAATGAACCATTTTTAGAGGTGCTCTTCATTTCAGCAAGCAACATGCTCTGTGGTTCCTACCTGTTCACATATGTTCTTTTGTTTCCAGAGGCATTTTCGTGTTGTAGATTTCCTTCACCATCTCATGAACACATGCTAAAAGTCATGCATACATGTTAAAATGTTCTTAGGGAACATTTTGTACTTTACACCAGTATTATCATGCCAAAAATACATATAAGCACAATTCATTTTGCAGCAATAAATCTCCATAATTTGTACTTCAAGTCTGGAAAAGATATGCTGTCAGGATAGGAGGGATGTCCTGATAAGAAAAGTTATGAACAAACATACACATAGGTAAAGGTAAAGGTACCCCTGCCCGTACGGGCCAGTCTTGACAGACTCTAGGGTTGTGCGCTCATCTCACTCTAGAGGCCGGGAGCCAGCGCTGTCCGCAGACACTTCCAGATCACGTGGCCAGCGTGACGAAGCTGCTCTGGCGAACCAGCACCAGAGCAGCACACGGAAACGCCATTTACCTTCCCGCTAGAAAGCGGTACCTATTTATCTACTTGCACTTAGGGGTGCTTTCGAACTGCTAGGTGGGCAGGAGCTGGGACCGAACGACGGGAGCTCACCCCGCCGCGGGGATTCGAACCGCCGACCATGCGATCGGCAAGTCCTAGGCGCTGAGGTTTTACCCACAGCGCCACCCGCGTCCCAGGTGTGACACATACACACATATAAATCATTAAAATTGTGTATGTTTTACACGTAAGTTCTGGTTTGATGTTACTTTTCAAATGCACTATGAAGGTGAATGTGTCACAGATATCCCCCCTCCCCCAATAGAAAGCAAAACAGTATTCATCTTTATCAGAGATCTTGAATTTGAGAATTCAAAAAGACGTCTGGTCAAGTCAAATGTTCATTATCAACAGAGGTGAGTTGGGGAAGGCAGATGGGCAGAGGAGATACATAAAAGTCAAAGTCACATTCCATATCCAGTTTAGAAAGTAACATCAGATCTGGCACTGTGTTTAGGAGAAGAGTTCTTATAGGTGTATTTCTGTCATATTTAAAAAAAGGCATTCCGGTTCCTCTAATTTAGCTGTTGGATTAGGAATGGAGATGGAACTTTCCTGCCTTGTGAAGATGCAAAGTCCTCTGCTGTTGCCACATGAAATTTACCACATGAATGGAAGAATGGGATTCAGGAGCTTAATTATGCACCTTCTGCTAGCCAGACAAGATATGAAATGCAGAGATAAAGGTCTTGAAACCTTATGGAGGGCACCTATCAGGAAAGGCCTTTGAATCTATGTCTACTTATCAAAAAATACTTTATTTAGAATAGAGTACTTACATCTCAATTCATAGCCTTCAAAGGCTCCAAGTGGCTTACTAAATAATTGCACAGTACAAGTTATTGTATTACGATCATATTTAAATACAATCCAGGTGCATTTTTCCTAGAAGAACAATCTAGAAGACAACCTTTTCAATTTATGAACTTGATTACGATGGGGAGGGGATACCTGTGGATTAGTTTGGACAAACTTGTTTCAGTCAGCAGAAAAAGAAAGAAAACCACTTAAAACACCAGTAAAGGGACATACAGTGGTACCTTGGGTTAAGTACTTAATTCGTTCCGGAGGTCTGTTCTTAACCTGAAACTGTTCTTAACCTGAAGCACCACTTTAGCTAATGGGGCCTCCTGCTGCCTCCGCGCCGCCGGAACACGATTTCTGTTCTCATCCTGAAGCAAAGTTCTTAACCTGAAGCACTATTTCTAGGTAAGCAGAGTGTGTAACCTGAAGCGTATGTAACCCGAGGTACCACAGTATAGCATGCATGTTATATACTGTATGTAAGGAAGGGTCTGTTGTGAAGTTGGCGGTAAAAACCACAAATCTATGATTACCCAGGCTAGGAATCAAAGGAAAGCACTCAAGAAGTTTAGCAACATTCTAAAATTGCTCATGTTTTTAAGTGACATTTGTTCCTTTTTCCACTGTAAAGTTGTTCAGGCTGGAACAAGCTCATCCAATGGAGCCCATAGTAACCTCTTCCAGCCATAATAAATCCCCTAAACTGAAAATCTCTGGCTTTAGCTTGCTTTAGCTCAGCCCTTCCTATTTGCTTGTTGAATGACTGTTCTGGTTATTCTGCAAGCACCATGAGAAATGCGGACTCACGTTGCACCAGATCTTTATAGTCCACAGCAGTAGTGCTGTTGGCTGTCTCTAGATTGCTTGCCATGCTCCATCTCTGACTTCTCCCTGGGGGCCTGATTTAACTGGCCTTCTTTCTTATGTGCTTCCCTGACCTGGAGGGCTAGAACTGTGTCCAGTAGACTGCCTGTAGTTCCAGTCTTGGCTTGTTTCAGCATATGTTCTTTGGTGCATCGTTCTACAGAAACCATTGGATGGGCCTAGGGACTCTAGTTTGATTAGCTTTAGGCTTTCTTCCTGGCTTTAGCTCCAGAGCTGTCTTGCCAGCATGGTCCTGACAGCCCTCAAGTGGCAGAGCTCAACTGTAAGCCTTTGTCAGCAGACACAGTGCAATATCTGCATGGTAGATCCGTCTTAATGCTGCTTTATCTTGACAATGCCAAGTATGGCATTTGCTGTTCTGTTCTTCAGTGTGAGCCATGCAGTTGGATTTCTTTTTGCTGCTTCTTGGGGTTTTTTTGGTGGGGGATTACTCTTTGTTGACTCTAGAAGATATAATGAGTCTGTAATAACACAAGAGACACAACCCTGGAAGGAGAAAGCCTAGATTCATCCTGTGGATCAGGGAAGTATAATTCACAAAATATTTATGTACTGCTGTATAAATAAAGGGGGAAGTGGAAGCTTATGAGTCTTAGCAGAAAACTGACATGTCAGCATCAAATGTTCCCATAACCAAATTCAGTATACATTTTTCAAGAACAAGGATATCTGATTCTTTCCCCCTCCTTATACCCTTAAACTTATTTCGAAATACACTATATTTATCAATATACTAATGACAACACATCCCTTTGGAACTGCTTTCTTGTCCCTACACCATAGCAACTGATGTAAATGAAACCAATGTGGTACCTGATATTCTCTGCATCTGATGCAGTCGATAAATGGTAACATAGGCAAGGCAGCTATTGGCAGTCCACCTTCTAGCATTCTTAAATATCTCTGGACCCCAACTAGGCAATTACTGAAATAATAAAATGTTCAAAGGTCATGAAAAGAAGAGAAGGCCTTTTATTTCACATCAGGTATACAGTGACCCCTAATCAGTGTGCTGTGTCATCACTTCTAAATTAATTTGATGAGAATTTACATTCCACCTTGCATAAATCTGTTTGAATGCCTAAGAGGTATACTAAAAATAATAAAAATTGTCAGGCAGAGCCAAATGCCAATGTGCTCTCTTAAAAGCCCCAGCTACAACAGAGAAGTAGGCTTTTTTAATAAAGGACACCTGGAAAAATCTGGGAAGGGAAGGTTAATTGATGGCCAAAGTTAATGTCAGTTGACTTCATTGCAACTAGGTTGTCTTGTATTCCTTTGATGTTTCTGGAATCCCCAACTGTTGCTTGCTGAAGGTGCTTGCTTTTTGCTCACCTTGTGACAAAGAGCTTTTCAGCCAGAAAGACTTGCATTGACTTTAGTTAAAAGCTGTCAAGTGATATATTGGTGAGGGTTTTGGGTTGCAGTTTATGTTCTCAGTGAGCCTGAGTTGGATAGCTGGAACTAAAATTTGTACAAATTGTGACTGACCCTAAGATTGGTTAATCTGCCTGGATGTTTTCATCTTTTAAAGCAGCAGTTGCTCCCATTTTTCTATCTATCTCTCCCAGCTGCTAAAATATAAAACTTAGTTTCCAGAATGTTTGCAGCTCAAGGCAAGGAATCTGAAAGGACTTTCCAAATCACTTGTTCTGTCAGTCTAGCCCCTGAAAAATTTGGACTGTTCATTCCTTGACTTTGTTTGAAATGAGCAGCACTGTGGGCCATCCTGTAGGTAAATTAATTGATAATGGATGGAGTAGCGCGTTTTCTGAGAATTGGTTCCTAAGACTACCCAATGAAACTTATAATATTGTACCTCCTGACTAGCAGGCTACCTTTTGTTACAAAGCACTCTGCCCTTCCCCT
The DNA here is from genome assembly GCF_027172205.1 of Podarcis raffonei. Lineage (NCBI taxonomy): Eukaryota > Metazoa > Chordata > Lepidosauria > Squamata > Lacertidae > Podarcis > Podarcis raffonei. The sequence goes on from NC_070610.1 coordinate 54,636,429, forward strand.
AGCCCTAGCCTTAATCTTACCACCCTTTTCCTTGGGTATCTCGTTCGCTCAGGTAACCAAGTCTCCCCACAATAGACCATGATGTGTTTTGTTTCAAAGCTGTTCCATGGTGCAGTTTTCTCACTCAGGCTTCTAGCCTGCTCAACTTCATGGAGCCTTCACATAACCTAATAACACATTTGCCTTCTCTTCTCAGTTCCCTTGCCTCTATCCATGTTTGTTATTTTTCCTTGGGCTGGTTAGGAACCTTAAGGAAACCCATAAAGAAACTTCTACTTTTCAACCATATTGGAAGGGTTTTAGGAGCCCAAACTAATGCTAGATATAAAGGCATAATGCAGTCTCCCCCGTGGTGTGGAATGCTTCTGGATAAAAGACTTCAAAATATCATGCCTCCACAGTTACACATGCAGACATGTGTGTTAAAGTGTGATTAGGCACATGTCCTGGCTTACTGTCGGGGAAGAGCTGTAGCTCATTGGGAAATCCACGTTCAGTCCCTTGCATCTCCTGGTAGGGCTGTGAAAGGCCTCTGAGAGCCATTGTTAGTCAATGTAGACAACACCAAGCAGTCAGTTCTGAGCCAGCTGGATAACTCATCTAACCCAGTACAAGGCAGCCTGTCAGGCATGCTTTGACTTTAATTTCATAACACACGTGAAAAGCATGAATGTTGGTTAAAACCCAGCATACACATTTGTCACACTGAGTATTAAAGACACACACCCTTCTATTCACATTGAAGCTGTTCATTCTTGGAAGCAAAACTTAGTTTCTCTTAGAAGATTATGAGCTAATTTCTGGCATGAATTCAACCTTGGGTACCTGTTGTTGCAATAGCATCTTCTTTTATTAGGCTGCCAAGAGTATACTCAACACTTAATACTGAAAGTACAAAGGCTTTATGTGGACACCATAATCTGGTGCATAAACCTTTATTATTTTGTGACAATCGCATATATTTTTAGACCTTCGAAGGAAAGCTTACTTTGACTTCCTTATTTGCAGAACAACTCAATATGGCAAGGGCAAGTCAGGATTAAAAAACACAGTGGGGCCCTGTTTCTGATCTACTCTTAGGCAGCAAAACTTTCTGTTCATTTAGATCAGAGGGGGACAATCCATGGGCCATTCCAGCCCCCAGCCCCTGCTTTCCATGTGTCCTCTCAAGACCCCTCCCAATTTAGGAATTTAAAGATCTGCATTTTAAGAAATTAAAATGCACAATACTGCCTCAAAGCACAGCTAGGTCACGCCCCCCCCTGCAAAAAATGGATCCAAGCTGGTTTAAGGGAAAATTCATCAGAATACAATAGTTCTCAATAAACAACAGGATAGATATTGCTATGTCCGCCACTACTCAAACCAGCAGTGGAGAATGTTCTGGATGCAAAGTAAATGGGAGTGTGTACACAGCCACAGAATATACACTACTACTGTGGCTTCTAAAATGTAATTATATATTTTTTTTAAAAAAAAATTAATTAAGCTACACATTTCACCCCTGGGATATTTCATCAAAACATTCACATGCATGCTTGGTAATTACTTCTATCCTGTCTATAAATTATGAAGTTGTCGCTATTGGCTCATTCATTATTTCAGTCAGAATGCCTCCAGAGGCATTTGCGTATTAATTTGAATTTCTAACCAGCCCCGTTTGTAGGCTTAGAGTAAAAAAAAACAAAAACAAACCCTCCAACATCCAATAGCTAACAATATCAAATATGCTAAAAATGGAGATTAAAAATATACAACCTAAAATTTTCCCATGCCAATCCCCAGTAACGGAAAGCATGCTTAGTGAAGTCTTAAATAGTTTGTGGGAAATTCATGTGTTCATACTTTAGCAAATCAGAGAGAGTGAATTCCCAAGATCAGAGATCGTCTGCTGAGCAAGCCCTTGTCAGACTTGTGTGATGGAAACCAAGGAGCTGCTTAAAGGGCTGCTTTCAGCAGTAGTGGGAAAGGAATGAATTATGGGTAAGGACTGTTAGAAGACTGGTAATACCCAGCGCCTTGGGTTAGGATCACAGGGAGCTGCCTGATGCCAAGTCAGACCATTGGTCTCTTTAGTCCACATTGACCGAGAGTGGATCATGAAGTTTTCTCTCCTTGCCCTACATTGAGATGCTGAGGATTGAACCCAAGACCTTTTGCAGTAAAAACATGCACTCTGTGACTGAACCTCAGCCCGTCCCAAAGTATGAGATTATGTTTGAGAGGCACACAAAGCCTCTGATGCTTCTGGTAATTCCCTTGACACGATTAGGCAGTTTTCTTTATACCAGATGTAAACTTCAAGCAGCACAGAACTCATTGGAACAGACTCTCTTTAGGGAGGGTGGTGGATGGTTGCTAGATCCCAGATCAGTAGGGAGGGTTACTGCTGTCTTTCAAGACTAGGCAAAAGGCATACTTGGCCATTGTCAGTAATGGCTACATTATTAAAGCAGGAGCAGTTTAAGTAAAACCACAATGATCATGCATATAAAGTATATCGTGTCTGTTTTGCCACTTAGCAGTCAGCCAAAAAGGTCCTCTGACATGTCCCAAAATGCTCCTTTCTTCATTGGGCAGTTGCTCCAGCCCTTTGACCATTTTGGTTGCCCCTTTTCTGACCCTTTTCCATATCTGCAGCGATCTTTTTAAATGTGACCAAAAAATGTACACAGTATTCCAAGTGTGGCTGCACCATAAATCTGCATGAATACATGGGAATAATACACTAATAAAAATGAAACAAACCAGAACAAAGGTGGCATTGGAAGGTCTCTTTTCAAATCACAGGAAGCCTAAAGTCTGTTATCTTAGAATCATAGAGTTGGAAGGTACCCCAAGGGTCATCTAGTCGAACCCTCTGCAATGCTCCAATGAAGCAGTTGGCAAGTCTATTAGGAGGATACTCCCTCTCTAAAGAAAGCTAGTAGACTTTGGTGTTTATAACAGCATTGAAGTAGTCTTGGATATAAAACAGCTTTTCCTAACCGCCCACAAATTTTAGACTACAGCTCCCATCAACCCTGACTATTGGGCATACTTTGGCGGGGGCTGATGGGAGTTGTAGCCCAAAACATTGGAAGGCACTAGGTTGGGGAAGGCTAATACAAAGAATGGTTCTGGTGCTCATAGCACTTGTGTGGCTTCCATGCCAGTTTCCCTTGAGCATTGGTGTCAGTCATGTTGTGGAATGATGACAGGCCTGCATTTTGCTAAAAAGATGCATATCTGCCCAAATGGCCTACCTGCAGGCACACATGTTGATAATTAAGGAAACGGAGGTTCTTTTACATTACTTTAGACATGCCAGCCTTCATTTTATGAGGCTTTCTATTCATGAGTTCACAGTACAAGGACTTCATAACCCAAGCTTTTGTTTCTCAAGTTGCATATGCTCACGTTGGACAGAGAGGAATCTGCTTTTATTCAGAGTTCAGTTTTCAGGGGAAGTGGGTCTGCGTGGCAAGCAAAGGTTAGGTTCTGTCCAACTTTCTCTTTTCTGTGCATGTGTGTGTGTGTGCGTGCGTGCGTGCGTGTGTTCCATCTGTATAGATTTAATATAAGTTAAGAAGCTGATTATGCAATCAGGGTTTTTCCTTTCAGAAAGTGAACAATATTAATGGTAAGGCTGAGAACATTAGCTTCAGTTTTACAACTGTGCCAGAACTTAGAGCAAATAAAACAATAGCCACATACACATGCTTTCCATCTGTTACGCTGTCATTGCCATTTATGTAGTCACAGTGATAGCAGATGAAATAGGCTGTCATCCAGAGCTCCATTGGGCTCTGATGCTCCCAGAAAGCTTTGTATTTAGCAGGGAATGCGCAGCATCCTCAGAGATAGGAAGCAGGGCTCATTTCATCCCGTTCTGCTGAAAGACCAGCTCCATCAGGCCTCCCTCTCCCTCAAGAGTCCCCTGACAGCAGCTATTCCATCAGGCTGCCTCAGTAGGAAAGATGCAGTTTGCAAGAGATATTAAAAAGTATCTGTAAAGTTAAAAGCAAATAATTACAGCATTTATTTAAAAACCCCAATAAAAATCAATGATAAACTAATAATGATGATGATGATTGATGTTTGAGATTGTAAGCATCCAGGCAGGGTCTTATTTTTATTGATTGTATGTAAGATTGTATGTAAGGGACGCGGGTGGCGCTGTGGGTAAAAGCCTCAGCGCCTAGGGCTTGCCGATCGAAAGGTCGGCGGTTCGAATCCCCGCGGCGGGGTGCGCTCCCGTTGCTCGGTCCCAGCGCCTGCCAACCTAGCAGTTCGAAAGCACCCCCGGGTGCAAGTAGATAAATAGGGACCGCTTACTGGCGGGAAGGTAAACGGCGTTTCCGTATGCTGCGCTGGCTCGCCAGATGCAGCTTTGTCACGCTGGCCATGTGACCCGGAAGTGTCTCTGGACAGCGCTGGCCCCTGGCCTCTTAAGTGAGATGGGCGCACAACCCCAGAGTCTGTCAAGACTGGCCCGTACGGGCAGGGGTACCTTTACCTTTACCTTTAAGATTGCATGGGAGCCTTTTTGGCTGAAGAGCTCTAAATAAATAAACATATTCCTGCCAGTATTGGGCTATGCCTCCTTATACCGTGGCATAGAACAGGCATGTCCAACTCCCAAGAGACTGCGATCTACTCCCAGTATAAAAAAACTGGCAGTGATCTACCCATTGTCATTGGAGGGAGGAGGAGCGTTTTTGACCTTTTGGGGGGGGATTGCACAGAGTTTGTAAGCTTTCCCCCCGTAACTTTTTGTACACAATAAGGATTCCGCAATCTATCAGGATCAGCTGGGGATCTACTGGTAGATCGCAATCTACTGGTTGGACATCCCTGGCATAGAAGATTCCCCAGCAAAGCATTAAAGTGACTGATCCAACTCCTGCTTGAGCAAAGCTTCATGATTATTACATTGGAAGTTTTCGTGTTCTCCTGGAGTTGCTGGGTTGATAAAACAGTGGGAGTTTAGTAAACATTTGTTTAAAATACACAGCCTGGAAGAATCCGGTTTAGCATCTTGATTAAGTATCAAGGTATGATAGGAATAAATATTGTCACTTTTCAAAGTATTTTAATTCCACTCTTCTACCAACTTTCAAAGCAGTTTACAGATCAATAACAATAATAATAACAACAAAAAGCAATCCCTCAGGCATGCAATATGAAGGACATCACAAGAAAGAAAAGCAGAGAGAAGGGAAAAAAGCAATCTCCAGTGCCTATCAGAGTTACAGTTCTTTGAATAACCAGCTGGGATGGAAACAATTCAGCTAGCCTGATTGAATGGCTTCTGCTCTGTGGGCAGTAGAAAGCATTATACAGTTTCGAAGCACATTTTGACTTTCACAGGTACAAACCAAGTAAATGGTGCTGTTTCCTGCCCACCTGTTTCAGTGTGTACCATCCTCCTCTACCCCCTCCCCCCTCCCCCCGCATTCAGATTATATGCCTATGTGAAGGACTGTGCACACACAAAGGATTATGGGCAAAGTTTCTCTGCATTCAAGGTAAACGCTCCTGTCAACTTGCATCCTTCAATGGCAAGTAGCTCTCTTCTTTCTCTGGCCATGTTTAAAAAGGCAGCTTCCCATTGGAGATCCTGAGAGATACAAAGGAAGGGGCTGATGGCATTGGGTTGGCATCTGTCTGTGGCAGGAGTGTGGAACTTGTGGCTTTCCAGATGGGTGTTGGACTTCAACACCCATCAGCTTGACTATTGGCCATGCTGGTTGGAGCTGATGGGAGATGCACTTCAGCAACATTTGGAGGGCCAAAGGTTCCCTACCCCTGGCGTAAGGCATTCCTGAAAATGAGCCTATTGTTATTTCATAGAATTGTAGTGTTGGAAGGAACATGAGGGTCATCTGGTCCAACAGCCTAGAATGCAGGAATCTTTCACCCAACATGGGGCTCAAATTCCACAATCCTGAGTTTTAGTCTCATACAGGGCTTAATGTGGGGGGCAGGGGAGCCAGAGCCCAGGGCACATAATTTTGAGTGGCACGAATGAGGCACCCCCATGTAGGAATCCTCCTACTGCCCTGCACGCCGCTACTCTAGCCCAAGTTAAGCAGACTTAAGCCCCATTGTAATAAATGTGTTGCAACTCTTTATCTTAGCTTGGTTTGGGATGTAATTTTACATCCAGTTGTACATGATTGATTTGCGTGCAGGCCTAAAGCCATTTGTTAAAAAGCTTGTGCAGTCTGGTTGGCAGAAACAAACATCACTTTGTTACTGTTTGCATCACTTCTTTAACTAAAGTTCCATGTGCACAGAAACCAACAAAGTCTAGCTTAACATCTGCATCCATCTGGGAGCAATATTATGGTACTGTTTCTACAAACAGTTGTGCCATTGAAATTAATGTAAAACAAGCTTCCACCATTGTTGAATAAATATTGTAAACCTCTCCTTATGTTAAATAAGCGTAAGCCTCTACTTATGATAGATTAATCTAAGTTTATATTGGATTGTTGGAACCGGCATAACTAGCACAATCATCGAAAAGTCCTGGCTAAGAGATGGGTCTGAGGCAATGAATAATCTAATTAAATACAATTGCCCAAAATTTATACAGTATTACAGATACAGCACAAATCACCCACCTCTTAACAGCCTCTTAAAGCCTGCAAAACTGTAGGATTTGTTACTAGATCATTGGTTAGCGTGTGCTTGTTCTTTATAAATAGTGTCTAATTAGCTGTGATAATGAATTCAGTCCATTCAGCAAAATACTTCTGTTTTGGCTTGCAGATTTAAATTTAAACTCCCCCCACCTAACATATATCCAGTGCTTTAGGGAGCCGCTATAAATTGTCCATTAAGATTTTAGCAAACAGGCAACATGTTTCTTGTCTTCTGTTGAATACCAAAAGTAACCTTTGTCAGTAAGACGCGTAATTCAGTTTCATAATCAACTTGTGTACAACTGCAGAGCATTTGCTTTAAGGATACTGATGCTGGCAAAACTTTCAACTTCTGCCCATGTGGTAAGGCTAGAATTTGTGGGAGTGCATAATATTAGAATGAACACACACCCTGATGGGGCAGGCATTGTAAGCCGGCACATAACCATTTCATCAACATCAAAGCATTTGTGGAAGTCACTGACATTGCAGGGAGCAACCACTGCACAATTGCAATCACACTGCTCCAGAGAGCATCAGAATTGGGTGATAGTCACTTTCTATACAAGTTTTCATTCAGGCACCCTTTGAGTAAGTGCATGCATTGGGGGGAAATAATAAACCATGCTTTGGAATAATTAGGGTGTCAATTTGGAAATAACAAAAAATATGCTAATGTCCTTGTATTTCTAGATCCACAAGTAGTTGTTTAATTTCTTCTGGAGCATGAGCATTTGTTTAAAAAAAGAAGAGAGAGGAAACATGAAATGGTTAATGCATAAGTAGTGTCAAAATGTGAGAGAGACATAAGCCTTCATGGCATTATGTAGTTCTTAATATTTTGTATGTTTTCTCACTAATAGAAAGACTTCTGCAGCTTAAAAATACCTTATTTTCTGAGCCAAACGGGTGTTTACTGATTTGGCTTTGCAGTACCACTTAGTAATTGTCATGTTGAATCTATTTTGTATTCATGTGGGTGACATATGTTGTTGTTGCTGTTTAATAGAAATTCCACAATTACCCTAAACTCTGATTGTATTTCAGAACATTTCATATATTATAGATACCATTTCTAGACTGCGATAGTGATAACAAGTGTGTAGATTTATCTAAAAGGTATTACCATCCTCATAATGCAATCCTATACATACTGGAAGTTAGTTCCAGCCTCAGAACCCAGTACAGTGGTACCTCGGGTTAAGAACTTAATTTGTTCTGGAGGTACCTTTAGCTAATGGGGCCTCCCGCTGCTGCTGCGCCACCGCTGCACGATTTCTGTTCTCATCCTGAAGCAAAGTTCTTAACCCAAGGTACTACTTCTGGGTTAGCGGAGTCTGTAACCTGAAGCGTCTGTAACCTGAAGCATCTGTTACCCGAGGTACCACTGTACTGTATTTTCACTGATACATGTGAACAGCTCTGAGACTGCCCCTCTCTCTCTCTCTCTCTCTCTCTCTCTCTCTCTCTCTCTCTCTCATTGAATAGTGAGATAAAATGCCAGTAAGAATGAATGAATGAATGAATGAATACTGGTTTGCAACGTCAATTAGTAAACACAGACGCCAGTAGGGATGGATAATTTTTTGGCCAGACCTGGATTGTGGTGCGCAACACAGAATCTCTACCTGACGTCTCTCAGATCACCAATTTAAAGCTTTACTCCTGTGCATTGAACCAAGTGGAGCTTACTTCCAAGTAAACAAACATAGGCCTGTGCTTCATGGTACTCTGTGCAGTCCAGGTCCTGACTTTGTAGCATATATGCATTTTACATTTTTCTCCTTTGTCTAAAATGTGTCTTTCTCTCCCCCCCCCCAATTCTCTCATTCAGGTATCAAATCCATACTGGTCTTCAGCATTCAGTCATAAGGCCCACTCAGCCGAACTGTTTACCGCTGGATAATGTGACACTACCTCAGAAGCTGAAGGAAGCTGGCTACTCCACCCACATGGTTGGCAAATGGCACTTGGGCTTCTACCGCAAGGAATGCATGCCAACACAGCGAGGGTTTGATACCTTTTTTGGTTCTCTCTTGGGCAGCGGCGATTATTACACTCATTACAAATGCGACAGTCCTCGGATGTGCGGCTACGACTTGTATGAGAATGACAATGCTGCGTGGGATCATGACAATGGCATGTACTCAACGCAGATGTACACACAAAGAGTGCAACAAATCTTAGCCTCCCATAACCCCAGGAAACCCATATTTTTGTACATTGCATACCAAGCTGTCCATTCTCCACTTCAGGCACCAGGCAAGTATTACGAGCGTTACCGATCGATAAATAATATAAACCGACGTAGGTATGCTGCTATGTTGGCATGCTTGGATGAAGCTATCAACAATGTGACTCTTGCATTAAAGAGGTATGGTTATTATAACAATAGCATTATCATTTACTCATCTGACAATGGAGGGCAGCCCACAGCCGGTGGAAATAACTGGCCTCTCAGAGGAAGCAAGGGGACATACTGGGAAGGAGGGATCCGAGCAGTTGGCTTTGTTCATAGCCCTCTGCTTAAAAACAAGGGGTGTGTATGCAAGGAGCTCATCCACATAACAGACTGGTTCCCTACTCTGATCATGTTAGCTGAAGGGCAGATTGATGAGGACACCGAACTGGATGGCTATGATGTGTGGGAGACCATAAGTGAAGGCCGACGGTCTCCAAGGATGGATATTTTGCACAACATTGATCCTATCTACACCAAAGCCAAAAACGGTTCCTGGGCAGCTGGCTTTGGACTATGGAACACGGCGATTCAGTCAGCGATCCGTGTGAACCACTGGAAACTATTGACGGGGAACCCAGGATACAGCGACTGGGTCCCTCCGCAGTCGTTCAGTAATGCTGGCCCCAGTCGCTGGCACAACGAACGAGTTTCATGGACCGCTGGGAAAACCGTGTGGCTGTTCAACATCACGGCTGACCCATATGAGCGAGTGGACCTTTCCAGTAAGTACCCAGAGGTGGTAAAGCAGCTGTTGCGTAGGCTTTCGCAGTTCAACAAGACTGCTGTTCCTGTCCGATACCCACCTAAGGACCCCAGGAGTAACCCCAATTTTAATGGAGGCGTTTGGGGCCCATGGTTCAAGGAGAATGAGAAGAAGAAGAAACCCAGCAAAAACAAAGCAGACACTAAGCAAAATAAAAATAAAAACAAGAAGAAACCTGATAGAAGAAAAGGACATTCCCTAAGGTGCTTTGCAGGTGGATAGTTTCAGTGGTTCCCTAAGGTGCTTTGCAGGTGGATAGTTTCAGTGGTTCCCTAAGGTGCTTTGCAATGGTTTCTTATGCTGCAATCCTAAGCATACATACTGAGAAAGACTACCAAATGTAGTGGTAGCTAAACTTCCAGGTAACTGTTTAGGCTCAAGAGTACATTGCTAAACCAGAGCAAAATAGTCCCCAAAATTCATAATTTGCAGACATACCAACACAGTAGAAGTGCCATTTTTCTTTGGTCTTACATTGTAGCAACAGAGACATATGTCAGATGCAGTTGCCCTCACTACCTTATCTTCCATACAGTGGAGGGTTACTCACACATTATTGCTCAAACCATAGGGGAAAAGGCTACAGCTCAGTGGTAGAGCAAAAGTGTTGCATGCAGAAGATCCTCTGTTCAACCCCCAGCCACTCCAGGTAGGGCTGGGAGACACTCCTATCTAAAAAGCCATGGAGATCTGCTGCCACTCAGTGCTGAAAATTCTGAGCTAGGTGGACCAAAGGTCTGACTTGGTATAATGCAACTTCCTGTGGTCTTATGCTGTCTCTGTACCCTACTTTTGTAGAACACATGGTGATATGTGTTCGAATGCACCTGTTTATTTTAATAACCATGTAAAAAGCCAAACTGGTAAAATATTCTCCATTGCTGGGAGAAAATGAAGACCAAAAAAGGGATAAAACATTAAAACATTAAAATGAGTTGCCCCCTTATGTTATCTTGATGAAGCACAGCCAGCCATTAAGCTACCAGAAATAGCCTGAATAACTTGTGAAAAAGCTGCTTCTAATTAAATTTTGCCTAGCTTTCAACTGGAAAGGATTTTTTCCTTCCCAGAATGTGCCAGGCTACAATTCCTTCCAATAAAAACAAGCTATGCACACACATACAAAACTGCTAATACATGGTTATAATTACAGAAAGATGTAGAGTTATAGATTGAAACTCTTTGCTGGATTATGTGCGCACAATCCCATACAATATATACACAGAATTGTGCACAGAATTGCAGCCTTATAAAGGTATTCACCAGCAGTGCTTGGTAGATTGCATACCAACTGACTGAATCCAAAAGGCTGTGTGCACTCCAGCACATATGAAGCTTCAGATAAGTAGGCTTTCTCTATTCACTTTAATAAGTGATTTGTGTGCATTAAGGTGGCCAGACTTCAACCATGAAACATATATCAAAAGAAGGTCTTACTGACTTAGCAAGAGGTTGCTTATATGTATGGATTGTAGCCAGTGGCTGAAAGAGCCAGGCATGCAGCCCAGTCCCATTGTTGATTGGAGAAGGCAAAGATCCATGAACACAAGCCGTTCTGCAGCTGATAATGAGAAGAAGCTCATTCAGGATGTCCAACTGATAAATGGATGGGCATAGTCTAAATATGGTTCACAGCTTCCTCTGTTGAAGAGAGAAAGGTCAGAAAATAGTTTTTGGCAAATGCCTTACCCCAGAGGTTTTCAACCTTTTTGAGTCCACGATTCCCTTGGTCAACTTTCTGCGGCACCCCTGTGGGGCTCAGGAGCCCAGTTATGTCACCCTTTTTTTGAACACCCTCCCTTGTGGAGTATTCCCTGAGACTCCTCTGTTCTCCCCTCTCTTTGGGAGTCCTCTGGGCAGCCGCAGCTACCTACCCCAAATAGAGTTGCCTACTCACACTGCCTCACAGGGGCCTAGCCAGCCAGAGGCACCATTTACCTGGGTAACCAAGGCTTCTGCAATAAACAGCTGTGCAAGCCTTTGGGAAGCAGAGATGCAAGAGGGCATCAGAGCCCAGCGTGCCATGGCACACTGCTTGAAAACCACTGCCTTAGCCACACTATGCAAACCCTAACACCTGTGGTGGAAAACAAGATAAGGATTTTCACTTTCCGTTTCCAGACTTCAGAACTTCCCATTCTGGGTGCTGATGTAAGGCCAGCTCCCACTGTTCCAAACAGAGGAAACCTGTGACCCTCTTGATGATGTTGGACTGCAGTTCCCATCATCCCTGAACTTCATTGGCCATGCTGGCTGGGCCCAATGGAAGTGGGTCTGCCACAATATCTGGAGGGCTGTAGGTTCCCCACCCCTTCACTATTCACTCATCCATGGGTAGTCTCACCCTGAAAGAACAGTCTGTAGTAGGTCCTGTTTGTGAAGGAAGCTAAGGAAGGGAAGAAGAGGCCAGAGACAAGGGGAGAACAGTAACAACTGTGACAGGTTGGTAACTTGGCAGCATTGGCGAGGTGAACAAGTGGAATACTTCAGCTTGTAATACATACATAATTTATTTTGAGGTACAGCACACCAATGACTTTTTGCTCCCATAGTTTTCCTGCGGGTCATTTGTTGGTCCACTGTTATTCCTAGGAGAATGTTGTTTCATGTAGCAATATCTGCAAGTACTGTAAAATCAGAAATAACTGTAAGAGGGGGGAGTTATCTGGATGCATTCTTCCATTCTGTGTTTTGTCTGCAAGCATGTTAAAGTGGTTATCTGGCTGTGTAGTCACACACTTTTCTTTATGGAAGCAAAACTCTTGGATGTTTAAAGAAGAGGGAGGAAGGGGGAATGGAAAAAGGGTAAACTCTAAACATTTTATTTATGTATCTATTAAAAATAGTTTATTTTTATGGTGATAATCAGAATAGCCTCTGTTGTCTTTTTTTGTAACAGTTTTTTTTAAAAAACGACAGCAACCCAGTTTTCAGATTTTGCAATTTTTATATGAAAATGGAAGTTGGACTTTTTGTTTTGGGCAGACACTTGTCTCCACCTCACCCTGGTCAGTAGAAACCTTCACCATTATCCTCACAAAGCAGGTGAAATAGCAGAAGATGGGTAGAAAGCCAGTTGCCTCTGTTCCTTAATTGTGGTTGGTCCTAAATCACTGGTAAATGAATATTTTACTGTTTTCACAAAAATGAATCTATAAACAACATTTGATAAAGCAATTTCTAACTCATTAACCACTCTTGCTATATTGTGTCCAGTACTTTCAGTACTTTCAGTAGGGACTGTGTTTGCAAGGGCACATGAGAAAGATATTCTTGGGGGTTGGATCTCAAATTAACCCCCATTCCTTTCTTTTGGACACCTTCTGAGAGGGTAGGATCAGGTCTGTAAAAGATGAACTAGCCACACTAGTCTGGTAACACCAACACATATGCATACCTTGCACAGGTAAGAAATAGTATCTCTGCAAAGTTTCCATTCAAGGTACAAAAGTCGTATTCTTGCACTCGTATTCTTCTAGATCCAAGGGTTCTGGAACTCTCTCCATTATCAACACTGCACAGCAGTGTAAAAAGAATGAGAGAACAATGAGATGAAAGACCACAACATGATGAGTTCGTACTCTACAAGCTGAAGCCTGGAACCGATAAATCCTGTTTATCCAATTAGTGTGTTCTGCAACAGTCACCAGCAAAATAAACTATACAGCCTACTGCATTTATTTGAAACCTAAAGCTAAAATAAATTTCTGCAGATCACCATTCTTTAATATAAAATTAAGAACAGACCCAGTCTGGTGTAATTTACACAGTTTTTGCTGTGGAAGACTTAGGTTCATATCTTTGCTCAGAAACAAAGCACACTAGGCAAACTTTGGCTAGGCTAAGCTCTTTCGGCCTAATCAATATCACCATGTTGCCATGAGAATAAAATGAGCAAATCCAATATACACCACCTTGGAGGAAAGCCAAGAGATAAATTAGATGTATAGTCTCCTGTGTCTTAACAGCTAGAGGAGTGTAACAAGTTCATGGTGCCTGAAGACACATTAGTTCATGTTAAGTGCATACATAAATTTTGCCTTGAACAATTAAAAAGGATTAAAGCATTCTGTTGCCCTAGCACAACATATACATTTTTAAAAGGAAACAGACTTTTTGTGGTCAGGGACAGCAGGGAAATTCCTTGAAAAGAGTGGCATGAGCAAAGGATTAACGGGGAAAGTGTATAAACACCCTTCAAGCAATTCAGGATGAATGCTCAATAAACAGGTCATCTGGCGAAACCTTAGGTAAAGGTTTTCAGATCACTGCATCTCCATGGGAGGAATTGTTTGTCTTCTGCATTTCTGCTTGTCTAATAGGTTCTTTGACAACACAAGTCCTGCCAGGAAAAAATAGGCAGCCCTTGATGAGTTAAATTGACTCAACTTCGGCTCTAAAAGGATTAGAAAAGACCTGGTTGAAGAGCATTACCTCGAAAAGAATATTGTAGAGCTGGAAAAGGTTCAGAAAAGGGCAACCAAGATTATCAAGGAGATGAGAAGGAAAAGGTTGCAGCACGTGAGCCGTTTTCGTCTGGATGAAAGGTGAGTAAGTTGACATGATAGAAACTTATAATTATGCATGGCTTGGAGAAAGTGAAGAGTTTTTTTCTCAATAGTGCTAGAACGCATGAGCATTCAGTGAAGCTGCATGTTAGAAGATGCAGGGCAGATGAAAGAAAGTACATGGTGCATTGCTAAACTGTGGAACTCGCTCCCACTGGAGGCAGTGATGACAACCAATTTGCATGGCAATTTGCAAGAGAATTAGATTCATGCAGGATAGGGGGCTATCAGTGGCAACTAGCCATGATGGCTCTGCTCTGCCTCGGTGGTCAGAGATAGTAATGTTTCTGAATGCCAGTGTATGGGAATCACAGAGGGTGGTGAGTGCTCTTGTGCTTTGGTCCTGCTTACGGGTTTCCCACAGGCATCCAATAGGCCACTGTGAGAACAGGATGCTGAATGAGATGAGCAGCTCAAATTCAACCACAACGCGTGGCTAACAAGTATTATTAATGTATTATTAATGATTAGATCATAATCCAAAATTTACAAATCATAAACATCCACATATAATGTATGTATAAGTCCATAAACAAGAAATGGCAAACGTAATAAATATCAGGGAACACCACAATGAAGGCAGGATGAATTTCAATAGATAATGTCCAACAATATTGTAGTGGTGGGTGCGCCAACATGTAGACAGAGGCGTAGGAAGGTCAGGTGGTACCCAGTGCGGAAAATTTCTTGTCACACACACCCACACACCCACATTGATTTTTATTTATTTTTTTGCCTGCAAAAATGGTTTTAAGTTATTTCATATTTTCTCACAAAGGAATGTGGATTCTGGGCTTCTGATAACAAGTAGGCGACTATGGACAGTTACTTAAATCTACAGGATGGATTGTGTTTTGGCTTGTGTTATTTTATTTATATTTATTGTTTATTTATTTAATAAAATTTATTTAAAAAAACCTGCAAGTGGTTTACCAAAACAAAAAACAAAAAAACACCACAGCAGTAAAATCAAGAAAAAATAACAATCCTACCTTAAAACATACAAAAGCTAAAATATTAAGATTGAAATTACTTCAACTTCCTAAGCATCTAGGTATGCTTGCCTAAAGAAGAATGCTTTTAGCAGGTGCCCGAAAAGAGTCTAGCAAAGGAGTTCCAAAGTGCAGGTGCTGTCACAGTAAACAATGGAGTACAGATATTATGTGGAACCTGTAGTAGTGCTTGAAACTACTGAAGGGGAGGTTTTATTTATTGTGATTTCACCCTGCTCTGTATTATCTAATCTACTTGGCCTAGTCTCATTTTCTTCACATAGCCCGACTTTCCAGGACCTGGGAAGCCCAGCAGAGGGTAGGGCAGTAGGGCAGTTCATAAAAAACTTTAAAAAAAAAAGCCTGCTCCAAAGGTCTTACCTTACTAAACTAGAGATTATATAGCTATATCTGAAATTTCATGCATATCAGTTAATATCTTGACCTTGCTCCACTGAATTGAAATTTCAGCGTTCACGACATAGGAAAACAGCTATTTTCATGGAGGAAGGTCAAGATATTAACTGATATGCATGAAATTTCAGATATAGCTATATAATCCCTAGTGTAGTAAGGTAAGACCTTTGGAGCAGGCATTAAAAAAAAAAAATGAACCGCCCTAGTAGGGCAGTAATTGTTCCTTGATAATTTGTCACCCCCCTCCATGATGGTACATGGGGCGACCCTCCCCCCCCCTTTCCCATGCCCCTGCGTGTAGAATGCAGTAATGAACAGCAAACAGAACTGGAATAGAACATTGTTTCTGGGATAAGTCAACTGTTTCAAGGATGAAACTTCATCGGCAAATAAATTCCAAATGAATTGTCCGTTCAGGTACATATAATAACTATAGACCAGTGCTCACTAACAAGTGTAGCCAAATGAATGAGAAAAGCAGGCTTTTCTTATATTCATATTGCATCACCTTTTCTCTGGCTGAAGCTGCAAAAGACCAGTGAACTCAAGAGCAAAAAGCTCTTTAGACAAACAGATTAATAAGGATAAGCCTAGAGAGACAGACTTACTCTCCGGAAAAGGAATTGCTGGCCTATGAACTTGAGACGACTTCTCCAGATTGTTACTGGTATTAGAGGGCTGTGTAGGCAACCAAACAGAACTATGGTTGAACGTAGATAGCTGTATAGGTAGATGGACAGGCGTAGTTAATTTTTTTAAAACAGAATTCAAAGGCTGCTATCCATGGCTGTCAACATGGGAGGGAGACCATCTCTCACAAGATAATTAGATATCTAAAAACAGTCTATCGGATGAGCAAAAGCTCAAGTTGTTTTCAAACATGATATCAGGGAAACTTGGTGCTTGAGTTCAAGGCTTAAATTAAACCCAACCCTTAGCCCTCAAGCCTAATTTTAACATGAAAAATCAACCCCAAAGTGTGTAATGAGATTAATGCATACATATAGGAATATCCTACAGATGAGAAACTAGAGTAACTTTTCCAGACATTGCTGATCAAGGATATACATAATCATAGAATGCCATTCTGACCAGTGGAAACAATATGTTCAATTAGGCTGCAAAAACAATAGAAGGCTGGGTTTCTGCATCTCACTGCGGAGAAGTCCCTGTGCAATTGTGCACACTCAACTAAAATGTGTGGTCAGGTGTGGCTTCCATGCTGGTTTCCGCTCTGGCATTTTCCTCTAATTGTTTCTTTTTTGTATTTAGGAATGCTTTGTGTAGGTTTTCAAACCTACATTTTGTTACAAACTGCAATCTGGAACATTTTAAAATCTGCCCAGAGTTTTTACATTTTTATCCATGCAAATCTGCGTCCGATACGGACATAGGAAAACAAAAGGATTACATTTGTTTGCACTGAATTGCATGTATATAAATGTGTCTCAAATGAATCTGGATTTGATTAAGTCACCAAACTGATGAAATAAGCCTGCGAAACTGAATATAGCCTTCATAGTGCCAGACTCTTTTCTCAATGCTGCAAATCACTCTGATTTTAATGTGCAAATATTGCAGCATGAAGCCTTTAAAACGTTCATGTTTATCCAGGCATTTGATAACTGAAATATACTGCTTCTGGCAACCTTGACATTATTAGGCGTGTGGTTCTTTTGAAATGTTTTTAGATGTTAACTGTTTTAGGTATTTTTAAAAATTCAGTTTTTGATTGGGTCGTTTTAACATTTTGGTGTTTGCCACCCTGGAGTCATTTGCAAGGAAGAGCTGGATAGATGTTGTCATTGTCATGGTAGTTTCATTTCCCCACTAACTACTTATAACCAGGCCTTTGGCTGATTGAACATTCTATGGCCTCTTAAAAGTGTTTGTGGGTAGGGGAGCTATTGAGGATGATGATGATGATTGTGTTCTCACTTTGTATTTTGATGTTTTGAATTGTCCTATGATCTTCAGAGGAAAGGCAGTATGCAAATTAAACAAACAAACAAACAAAAAACAAATAATCAGCTTAAAAAACAAATAAACCCCACTCTGTCCCAAGTACCGTATTTTTCGCTCTATAAGACGCACCAAACCACAAGACGCACCCAGTTTTTGGAGGAGGAAAAGAAGAAAAAAAATATTCTGAATCTCAGAAGCCAGAACAGCAAGAGGGATCGCTGTGCAGTGAAAGCAGCAATCCCTCTTGCTGTTCTGGCTTCTGGGATAGCTGCGCAACTTGCATTCGCTTCATTAGACGCGCACACATTTCCCCTTTTTAGGAGGGAAAAAGTGAGTCTTATAGAGCAAAAAATACGGTACCTTTTTTTATCCAGGCTTCTGGATATTTGAGTGAAGCCAGTGAAGAAAGGATTAAACATGTTTCCTCCCCATCCTACCCTCCATCACTTGAAGTCTAACATCCTTTTGGGTGGGTGGGGGACATTTGGGGCTTTGCAATA
Source organism: Podarcis raffonei (assembly GCF_027172205.1). Classification (NCBI taxonomy): domain Eukaryota; kingdom Metazoa; phylum Chordata; class Lepidosauria; order Squamata; family Lacertidae; genus Podarcis; species Podarcis raffonei. The sequence continues at coordinate 54,654,508 of NC_070610.1, forward strand.
CGTAACATGCAGATTCTTCTGCAGTGGATAGGGACTGTGGGATAAACATTTTGTAGGAGTGGACAAACTAAAATGTGCTCCATTTTAATTGTACAGGGACATTTAGAGATAATGGTCATCAAGAAGGCAAAGCAGGAATGCTGTCAAATGATTATCATGCGATTTCCATCGTTTACAAGGATTATAATGGTCATTACCTTGCACATTCTGCAAAGAGGACAAGTTCTCAAATATTATGTTGCATGTCAGCTTAATGTAGCAAATGTTCATTGCTTGGGCTTCTCATTTCCATAATTGTGTAGTTACACCTGATATGTCACTGTAGTAAAATCTGGAAGCATATACCTTTAAATTGTGGCTAGGAAATGCTCGTTTCAGTAAATGTCATATGTGCAATCAACTTAAAATTATGCCAAACAGAAGGCATGCACAGACTTTTGATGGTGGTTTCTAAACTTTGCTTAAAAGGTCATTCATTTGCATTCATTATAGATGTGCACGTAAGTATTTGTGTAGGGTTGTTGTTAAGTAGCCCCGATACCTTGTTAGAAATAAAGTCTTAAAGACGTGTGCTTTAGGAGCAAGCAAAGACTTTCCTCTTTTTTAAAAGAAACCATGCAGTCACCCATGTTTGCCAAAATCTTGTTCAGAGTAATTGATCTGTTCATCTAATCACAGCGAGTCTGAATGGTCTTGCTGCATTTGAAAATGCAGTTGAATTAAACCCCCTTACAAACCAATTTATTGGGAGCAGTAACAAAGGTGTTTATCTTATGGGTGCTTAGTTTGATTCTTGATAGGATACAAGGGGATTATCCCCACAGAATTGGAATTTGTTTTTCCTTTGGATTGGTTTTTCATTGCTAAGAAAGGGGGGGCATGAAAGAGAAGGATGAAACAGTTGCCAACCAATCATACTTTATGCTGCAGCACTGCAAAAACCTAACGCCTGATTCCCACACTACTGAATTCGCCTGTGTTTGGCTATCAAGTTTTCCTTCAAGGAAACGATGCTCAGTTGCTAGCTTTGGTGAATTACATGCGATCAAAACACATTGTTGTGACTTCAACATTTATCCATAAAAGCCTGGACAGCTCTCTGTGTTATACCTTTTCTCATTTAAGAGTAAATATTCATACATCAGCTGGTGGATTGTTAATAAGTCTTGAAGATCTAAGTTAGTCCTGACTTATGTGTTTGTCCTTCCTTAGAAAAAGGTGACAGAAATCAATTGTCATGTCTGGACCTTTATTGAGAGGGATCTTGTACATGGGTGTAGCCGGGGAGGGGGGCAGCTGCCCCTACCAAATCAAGCAAATAATAATAAAAATACTTAACGAAAAATAGAAATAATCAGATTATTTGAAACTGAAATGCTCTCTGAGGTCATTTGGATGATGTAGTGGCGCATTCTAGCGATGCAACTGGACGATAAGTGTGGCTTCCATGAACTGACCAACTGTGTTGCAGGTAGCTCTGTCCTGTCCCCCCCCCCAAATCCTGGCTACGCCCATGATATTGTGCCAATAAAAGTCCCGAGGTAGGTAGACCGGTGGCAAATGTGGGTTTTCCTATCGTGCTACTAGAAGGAGGGGAGAAGCTTCACTTGACAGATGTTTTCCCTTCTGGGCACCTCATAAAGACAGAGGAGTCCTCTTAAGGACTACATCCAGCTGCCTTAGATAAAGTGCTTTATGTAATCCTATTACGAATTCATGTTGAGCAGACATAAATAAATTAGGGTTTCCTGGCTGTTTTCATGTTTCTTTCTGTTTACAAGAATTTCGTTCTTACTAGAGACGAGAAGGAAGCCTTCTGAGCACCAATGTTCTTTCTTTGATTCCTTTCAAATTATAGGTGTCTGTAGGCCCCCTGCAGATACACTTGCATCTCCCTTTCCCCCAGAAGGTGAACTATAAAGAACAGAATACAATTGTCTGTAAATTAACAGCTCTCTCTGCATGTTAACTAATGAAAAAGGAGAAAAGAACATTTATTATAATAAATAATAAATAAGAAGCTGACAGGTCATGGAAATGGAAAATGTTGACAGCACTCTGTTCCAGTTAAGGCATCAGTCCCGACTTCTAAATAGTCTTACTCTGTAAGGGAATAATCCTAACTGAACACAGAACAGTAGGGGGAAGTGTTAGGTCACAGCCAGGAAGTCTTGCAGAGATAGAAAACAACAAACCCAGAAGTGGAGAAATGGGGAAATTGTTATTGGGTCTTTCCTTGCCATAGGTGATTAGAGATGAAGCAATGATTGACAGGTGATTGCAGGATTGCTAATTTTTATACCCCTGCTTATATAATGTGAAATTGCTAGTATAATATTGCCGATATAAGTTCTAGGCATCTGTGCATTGGGTTTCTTATCTTTCCTCTGCCCAATGTTCTGTAACTTTTCAACAATGCATGACAAGTGCAAATGTAAGAACATAAGAAAATCAATGACAAACCTAGACAGCATCTTAAAAAGCCGAGACATCACCTTGCCAACAAAGGTCCGTACAGTTAAAGCTATGGTTTTCCCAGTAGTGATGTATGGAAGTGAGAGCTGGACCATAAAGAAGGCTGATCGTCGAAGAATTGATACTTTTGAATTATGATGCTGGAGGAGACTCTTGAGAATCCCATGGACTGCATGAAGATCAAACCTATCCGTTCTTAAGGAAATCAACCCTGAGTGCTCACTGGAAGAACAGATCCTGAAGCTGAGGCTCCAATCCTTTGGCCACCTCATGAGAAGAGAAGACTCCCTGGAAAAGACCCTGATGCTGGGAAATATTGAGGGCACAAGGAGAAGGGGACGACAGAGGACGAGATGGTTGGACAGTGTTCTCGAAGCTACAAACATGAGTTTGACCAAACTGCAGGAGGCAGTGGAAGACAGGAGTACCTGGCATGCTCTGGTCCATGGGGTCACGAAGAGTTGGACATGACTAAACGACTAAACAACAACAACAACAAGAAAAGTCTGCTGGATCAGACCAGTGGCCTATCTAGTCCAGCATTCTGCTCTGACATGGACCAACCAGAAGACTGTGGGAAATGCACAAACAGGAGCTGAGCACAAATGCACTCTCCACTCCTGTGTGTTTCCAGCAACTGGTATTCAGAAACATTGCTGCCTCCAATTTTGAATGGCAGAGCATAGTCATCATGGCTCGTAGCCATTGGTAGTCCTCCACAAATGTAACATTGCACACCAGAAAGAGTAACATTCATTCATTCGGTTAGATAATTGCTGTACTACTTAATATTTCTGGGGGCGGGATCTCGTAAGTGGTTTGCAACCTACCTTAAAATATCACAAATGCAACATTGTAAAACATCTTAACAGAACATTACAAATGAAAATCAAATACAAAAATAAAATCACATCTAAAGCAGCATAATTAGCAGAAAAACAGAATGGCCTCTTAGAAAGCACTACAAGTTAATAAAAACAAATGTAATATAAATTCCACATGTTAAAGTAACATTAGTCGCCAGACCAAATTGCGAAAATGGAAGATACGGCCACAGTAATGCTTGCCAAACACATGGCTAGCTCTTTCTGGCATGCAGACCTCACTCTGAGCCATTCCTACCAGCCATACCCACAGCATAATTAAATCTCCACATATATTAGCACATATTTATATATCTGTTCTTCTCCCATAGCTCCCTCGAGATGTTTCCAAAGCAAGTCACAACCATCCTCACTGCCAAAACCAGAAATAAACCATTTTTATTTTTTTAAAAAAATCCTTGGCTTCTATGCTTGGACAATCCTGAAAGTGCCAATGTGGGTATTGTTCAGGACCTTAACATAAGCTGCAGACCTGCGCTATCTGCGTGCCTTTGGCTGAGGCTGAAGTTACTGTGTTTGTCAAAACTGCTGGCCTGGGGCTAATGTGAAGTGAGAGAGGAAGCACTTGCTTTCCAGGAATGACACCACTAAACCTAGAGCACCCCCTGCTGCTCGAGTATAGGAATTTCATCCTTTTTTAAAATAATCGTACGTGCTTTTTATAGGAAGATATGTGGATATATTTTCCCAAGCAAAATATCTTATTTCTTAATTGCTATGCAATAATAAGTTTACCTTTGTTAATGTCTGTGTTATATTCTGTGCATCCCTCTGCTGGGGATATAAATTGGTATATATATAATCTATAATTATATAATAAAGCATATAAATTGGTATCTATATAATACAGCACAGATAAATTATGCTTCATGCTGGACCGCACTGAATGAGGGCAGGCAACATAATGCTTTTACCTGGCCAAGACTCTCCTTTCTTTCACTCAAACAATGACAACTCAGCTTTGGTGAGATGAATAAATCCCATTGGATTTACATTGCCAACCAGATTATGAGTTCCCTTATGGCCAAATCCTTAAATCATTGATGGTGAGGAAGTATGTCTGGTTCTTATCGTCTTAGAATATTTGGTGGAGATCTCAAGAAGGTCTTCTTCTATGGAGGAGCAGCAGTCTACCAGGGGATAATGGGAAATTTAGTTTTCTTTAGTACCCAAAGTCACTAGTACGTTGTCACAACATTCAAGGTGCCAGGAATGAAGGAGGCATTCAGTTTAAACCTTGAGCTGTAGAATAACTCCTGAGGGAAATGCTGCTTAATTTGCAATAGAGCCGGGCATTATAAACTGCACAAGTTCCTATTCCAAGCTTGGCTGTTACGAACCTAGGCGGAATTAAAACTTCATGCCAATGAAGGTTACACTGCACATCAAGATTGCCTCCCATGAATGACTTGTGGATGAGAAATCCCACTACCACTTGTGTTTGTTTTGAGTTTTCTGCAACTGTAGGACAGCATTAAGGATAAAATGTGGGAACTTGGGGTCTGGACCTTTAAACAAATGGCTATAGGTTTGCTCACTCGCCTAATGCTTTTTCCCCAACTTGGCTTTCCTAGCTTTGGCTAAAGTTCCCAAAACGAGTCTCATTGTATAATAAAAGTTTTGAAAGCTAAGAGAGCTCAAGTTCTTTATTATTCTAGGCAGCCATAAAGGAAAGTAGTTTAGATTTTGTTAAGGGAAATGGCTTGAGCGTATACTTGGAAGTGAACAGGGAAAATATAGTAGCTACTTGTAAGTTTAAATGAATGTACAAATGACTGTATTTGAAGAGCACATTTTACTTTATTTTTTTAAGAAAAGGAGAACCGACTGGTGCAAAAAACTGGTGTCCAGCTATTTAAAATGTTGTTGTTGTTGTTGTTAACAACAATCATTTCACATTTGTTGGCCATAGTTATGATTAGCATGCACGTTAAAGTGTAGTTTCACATCAGAGTACAGTGGTACCTTGGGTTACATACGCTTCAGGTTACAGCCTCCACTAACCCAGAAATAGTGCTTCAGGCTAAGGACTTTGCTTCAGGATGAGAACAGAAATCATGCTCTGGCGGCGCGGCAGCAGCAGGAGTCCCCATTAGCTAACGTAGTGCTTCAGGTTAAGAACAGTTTCAGGTTAAGAACGGACCTCCGGAACGAATTAAGTACTTAACCCGAGGTACCACTGTACCTGTTTTGCATGCATAGGATCTCAGGCTCAGTTCCCAGAATCTCCAGGAAAGGCTAGGAGAGGTCTCAGTCCAAAAACCTGTCAGCGTAGATAGTCATGAGTTAAATGGACCCGTGGTATGAAGCATTGTAAGGCAAGCCTAACACCTGAGTGTTGCAGGGGCTGTAATCATTAGCAAGTTTTAGTGGAACGGCCGTAAACTTCCCTGGGCAGTCAGTGAACAGTTCATCTTGCCATTTAGATATGTGGCTTGGATAGTGTTCTCGAAGCTACCAGCATGAGTTTGACTAAACTGCGGGAGGCAGTGGAAGACAGGAGTGCCTGGCGTGCTCTGGTCCATGGGGTCACGAAGAGTCGGACACCACTAAACGACTAAACAACAACAACAAAGTGTGGCTATTCTGGTTTGGTGTGATGGGGTTGTAATGCAAGACATCTGGGGGGCACCAAGTTGGGGAAGGCAAGCATAAACCTTGTTGAATTGTATTAAGTTTCGTAGTAGCATAGTACTTTTGAGGACTGGCTCCCATGAGATAATGTAAAACCCATGAAAGTAAGAGTATAAGTAAAGTTCCAAACAAAACTCAATAAGGAAATAGTGTTGATATGTAATAGGAAAGTATACAAGAAGTATTCTTGCCACTTCTTCTCTTTCTGGACTGTTTACTTATTTACTTAATTTCTTATTGCATTTCCATCCTACTTCATCTCTAAGGAGCTCAGGGTGACCTACATGGTTCTCCCACTCCTCATTTAATCCCAACAACCCAGTATGTCAGACTGAGAAGCAATGACTTGCCCAAGGACACCCAATGACTTTCATGGCTGAGGATTTGAACCCCAACCTCCCAGATCCCAGTCTAACATTCAAACCACTCTAACCTGGGGAGACGCTTTCTCCCTCCGTAGAGCACTCAGAGAACTCTGCACGCACGCACTCTTCTCTGGACCATCCTGGCCAGCAAAAAGAACAGTCTTTGTGTATAAGAACATTCCATACATAAGAGAGGTAAAATATGAGTTTCTTATCATTTGTTTTCTTTGGGACAATAGTCCCATAATAGAAAAAAAGTATGTGCTGAAAATTAATTATATGGATGAATGAGGCTGTATTTATAACCTAGCATGCTACATGTGGAATTTAATCTATTTCGGTACAATGCAGATTATATTCAAGCCGCATTTCCATTCTGTTCATAAATTGGATATATTTGTCACAAGCTGCTGGTGGAACTACACTAGAGGTGATAGGCCATGAATCTGCAAGGTGAATCTGTGTGGTGAACAAAAATCCACTACGTGGCCCCACTTGCCCATGCCTGGCAAAATTATAAATGCTTCTGAACTTGACTGGTATTTGTCGTGGCAACAACTACGTATATTCTTCCTAGCTACCTTGAAATAACTGGTTGTGAGAGCATGGGATAATTTTGCATGTTTTCAGATGCGACTAATGTTTTTACTTATTTTTTTATTGCTTTAAATTTATTCTTGATTGTATTGTTTTATCACTTTTGTGTTTGCTGGATGAAGGCTGGGATAGAGATTCAATTGATTGATTGATATTGATACCTGTACATTTTGTGCTGCCAGCAAAAATGCAATGCAATAAGATCGTACTTGTATGTCACACCAGGAGAAGCAGTGATGTTCATGGATTAGCTTGCTTGCAGACATGCATAATTAATTGTTGTTTATATGGAAACAGGAGCGGCTGGTTTTATGGACAATCGCCCAAGGTATACAACTCTTAGCATAAACACTACAGCTCTGACAAATATTCTATCATTCCTTTCATATCACTTTACATCAGTAGATGTGTACCTAGCCTATAAAAGAAAAGAGTTATATGAGCAAAGGAAAACATAAACTTGTGCAAAATAAATGCTATTATACAGAGTTTAACTTGCTATTAGCAAACCATAATATAGGCTTAGAATATTGCAGCTGAAGATGACACGTTAGTTAAACATTTTTATTAAAAAATTGCTTACATTTTTAAAAAAATTAAGAAAGGGATTCTATCAGGCCTTTTCAAATATCAGAACTACAGGCTAACAAAAGAACTTCTCTGAATTTTCTTAACTTTGTTATTGTTTCCTGCATTGGCAGAGAGTTGGAAAAGATTATTATTGAAGTCCCTTCTGTACTTTCTGTAATACTATTAGTAACACTTTCTATAATGCTAATAGCAATATTTAATAATGACCCACTATTTGAATGCATTTAATTTTCAGATGCATTTTTGTTTGGATTATTATTATTTTCATGTTGGCTAATACAAATGCAAATGTTTCAGCTTTAGCGGACCCTTCCCTCCTTTTTAACTTTACGATTCCTTTGCGGTGCTGATTATATTTTGGGCTGAGCACAATAATGTTACATACACTTTCAAGGAAGATGTTTGTGGTTCCTTCTCTTGGGGGCCGACACTTGGCTTAAGCATTTGCTGGCTTCAGCTTAATATGCAAGGAACATGCTAACATGTCTGGGGAGGCATTAAGGGAGGTGGTGTCCGAAGCAGCTATGAAAGCAAAAATGTTTTTGTTCTGACTGATGAAAGCGATTTCATCCAGCACCCTCCTTTGGGGGGCCTTTTCACACGACAGACAAAGAAAACTCCAGCCACATTTTATCTTTTATGAGTTATTTCCACAAGCCCACAATAATGCAATCTCACATCTCAGCAAAATGGATGCAGCGGGAATAGTTTTGCCATTAGGGAACAGTCATGTTGCTCTTCGCCACTCCTTTTAAAAATGGTTCTCATGTCCTCCAGCGCAGCCTCCACTTTTCTTTAAGTTCACCAACTGCAGAAATGAATTTGCCTGCTGCTCTTAAAAAAAAAGAAGTTGATAGATTGAAAGCTACAGCACTACATCTTGTACATTAGGGGAGCACACAGCCACTGAAGAAATTAAAAGGACTTGCATTTTAAAACGGAGTTCGCTAAACAGGGCAGGCGTGGGGAGTGGGAACTGCGCTTTGTGGTGGCACACCGCCCCAGGCTTCATCTGGAAGTGGCTCATCTAAAAAGAGCTGATTTTGATCATGCCCAGACTAGAGTCCTCTGGCGACTGCAGCTCCAAAGAAGAAATGGATTCACGGGTAGGTCAATTCCTTGGTTTGTCCTGTGTGGGTCCACAGGGCTCCAGAACTTTATCTGGAAAGGAAGCAGCATTTATAGAGTGAGACCTCTAGTCCATGGCTAGAATGCCCAGCCATGCTATGAAAATCAGTCAGTTGCTCCAGGACATTGCTGAGTCAACTTGGATGTTTGGTCCCAGCTGAAGAAGCCTGTCGGGATTCAAGCCAAAAGTCAGAGCCTCCAGCTCTTAGGAATTTGGCCACCCTCCAGGTGCCCGGCTTGAATCCTTAAGACCTCCTGCCAGCGTCTGCCGGCAAGATCAAAGGAGGTCTCTTCGGCGATCCCTTTCAAACGTGAAAAGAACACACCACTCCTCCCCCAGGGAGGGGGAAAGAGACAGACAGAAATATATCTACATGTCTTTATTCCTGTCTTTCACCAGTACAGAGAAAACATGTCTGCACACTCTGATTCCCAGCTGCAGAGAGAGAAAAAAACTCCACCCATGTACTTCCAGTACAGGGTCATGTGCTGCTCTGAGGTAACATCCGGCTCTCAGAGCACTTTACAGACAGTCCCAGTTTCCCACGGGACAATCCAATAACATTCACATCCTGTTTACCATTCCAGCCACCTGGTGCTTGCTTCTGCATTGCTCCTTTTTCGTAACATCCTCCCCCAAAAGAATCAATGCGTGATGCAGCAAGCAAAGCATGATCCAGAGAAGAAAACAAACAGTTGTTATACACATAACACTCCCCTGTTGTTTCAGTTCCACCCTTGGAACTCCCCGCCACTGGTTTCCCCAGTGTACCTCTCTGGTTGTCTGGTTTCCAAGGAATGAGTGCATCTGCATTACCTTGGCTAGCAACTCTCTGTTGTGTCTTTGTCTCTGACTTAGACACAGCTCCAACCTGTCCTCGGTTGTTTACAACAGCAACACATGCAACAGCTAAGTTAGCAAACTCTTTTGAGTACCTCTTGGGTGGTTGACCCTTTGTAACTCTCTCAGACCTACGTATGAGGTGCTGATCCTCTCTGCTCACTGGTCCAGTCTCAGGACTCTTTGGAGAACTAGTTCCAATGGTAAACAGTGGTTCATCCTTCAGTTGTGAAGGCCTATCCATTGTGTGAGACTTCCTCTCAATGACTGTGACAACTGAGCTCTCCGAGCTATCAGTGTCATCACTTTCGGTACAGCTGAAATCAGTGAAATCATCATCATCTGAATCGTCCTCAGTGGGAAATGTGTGTTCTATCACTCTCTCCTGTTCAGGAGCACTCTCTAGAAATTTTGTGAGAATCACCTGACCAGATTCAGACAAAATTACTCTGTAGAGACCCTTTTCATACCCCACAAAAATGCCTCTGGCATTCTTTACTCCACCTGGAGCTTCTGTTCTCACATGAGACCCAAAAACCTTGAAATGGGCAACAGAAGGTTTTCTGTGGAACAGTTTCTCAAAAGGAGAACTTCCCAACTCTTTTGAAACCTTTCTCACTTTCGTATAACAATACGACATCAGAGACTCGGCCCAGTACTCATGTGGCAGATGTGAACTAAGCAATTGCGCTTCCATCCCCTTTTGCAATTCTCTGTTCACCCGTACACAGACACCCCTGTTCCACGCTTCCGCTGAAACAGAAATCTTGTGTCTGATCCCCTTCTTCTGCAGGAACCTCTGGAAATCCTGTAAAAGAAAAATCTGCTTCTTGTCTGTGAATAGACAATCAATGTTAGCATCATGCATACTCTTAACTTTGTCACAAAACTCCTGAAACCTCTCCAAGGCTTCCTGTGGCTTTCTCAACACATAAACCCAGACATAGTTAGAGAAATGATCCACACACACAAGATAATATCTTGCATTGCCTCTAGATGGTTCTAGAGGACCAATCACATCAGCATACACCCGCTGAAATGCTCTGTTGACTCCAGTCACCTTCTTGCTCACACCTGCAAGAGAAACTAGGTTAGACACAGATGAATTACATTCCATGTAATCACTTTGTGCAAAAGTCAACAAATAAAGTCCATCCTTCTGTTTGGCAGAAAGATATAACTCTCCATCTTTGTAGATCTCGCAGCTCTCAGCATCGTAGGACAGTTTCAGTCCTCTCTTTGCAATCTGCGAAACACTCAGCAGATTGAACTTCAATTCAGGAACCAAGTAAACATTGTTTATTGTCAAGTCCAGACTCTTTAGATAGACAGTCCCCACGCCGGCCGCTTCTAGCTCCTGACCATTGGCCTGTTTCACAGCGAAGCTTTGCTTCTTAAACGATGAAAAGAGTTCTTTGTGTGGAGACATATGAACTGTCGCGCCCGTGTCAATAACAAACGAGTTCCCAACATCTGGCGTGGTTCCTTTCGCCATCAAAGCCTTTGCAGGTTCCACCATAGGCTTGGTGTGACCTTTGCCTGACGCCTCAGGCTTTGCTGAGCGGCCCTTCGCTCCTTTAGGCTGACGTGGCTTCTTACAGTTCCGCTGAAGATGCCCAGCCTGTCCGCAATTGTAACACTGGACAGCGTTCAAAGCTAGAGCTTTTTCTCCAGTAGCTTCATCTGCAGGGGAATTAGAACTCCGTTCCTCCCTCCCCCTGTCCTTTTCTTCCAGTGCAGCATGCCGGCTGTGTTCTTCTAGAACCACGGCACTCAGGGGCACTCCCCCCTTCTTGGCATCCATGCTGAATCCAAGGGTCAGTTTTACACTCAATCTCAAGCCAGCTTTCACTTTTCAAGCCAGTAAACTCCAAAAGCCTCCAAAAGTCTCTGTTTACTGCTTCACTGGCAGGCAAAACTTTTGGGCTGTTTTGTTTTCAAAACCCTTGCACAGCTGCGCAGATACACTTTCGATTTCCCAGGCTCTTTTTAGCCATTCTTTAACTGGCAGACGTTGCCTAGCAACTTGCTCAGGACGGAACTCCTTATCTAAACCACAGGAATTCCTGGTATGCAAGCTTGCTCTTTCAGAGCTGTTTTTCTCAAACGCAGCTTGTGAACCAGAAAATAAATCTTTCTGCGTTCGTTCTCTCTTGCCCAAAATGCAGCATACCTTTTCCGTTGCCTTGAAACACACTCCTCTCGGTGTCCAGCTGTCTGTTTCAGCTTCTGGCTGCAGGCAGACGCTTTCTTTATCTCCTTAGGTGCAGAGGATGGCAACGATTCATCGACCTCTCACCTCTCATGCAGATTCTCATAGATCAGATATCCACCGGTATGCTACCAGTTGTCGGGATTCAAGCCAAAAGTCAGAGCCTCCAGCTCTTAGGAATTTGGCCACCCTCCAGGTGCCCGGCTTGAATCCTTAAGACCTCCTGCCAGCGTCTGCCGGCAAGATCAAAGGAGGTCTCTTCGGCGATCCCTTTCAAACGTGAAAAGAACACACCACTCCTCCCCCAGGGAGGGGGAAAGAGACAGACAGAAATATATCTACATGTCTTTATTCCTGTCTTTCACCAGTACAGAGAAAACATGTCTGCACACTCTGATTCCCAGCTGCAGAGAGAGAAAAAAACTCCACCCATGTACTTCCAGTACAGGGTCATGTGCTGCTCTGAGGTAACATCCGGCTCTCAGAGCACTTTACAGACAGTCCCAGTTTCCCACGGGACAATCCAATAACATTCACATCCTGTTTACCATTCCAGCCACCTGGTGCTTGCTTCTGCATTGCTCCTTTTTCGTAACAAAGCCATCCGTGGGCCTGAACCCACACTTTTGATCTTTCTCCAAGGTGCTGAATTTAGTACAGCCTACTGTACTAGGACGCGGGTGGCGCTGTGGTCTAAACCACTGAGCCTTTTGGGCTTGCCGATCAAAAGGTCGGCTGTTCGAATCCCCACAACGGGGTGAGTTTCCCTTGCTCGGTCCCAGCTCCTGCCCACCTAGCAGTTTGAAAGCACGTCAAAGTGCAACTAGATAAATAGGTACCACTCTGGTGGGAAGGTAAACTGCGTTTCCGCGTGCTGCTCTGGTTCGCCAGAGGTGGCTTAGTCATGCTGGCCACATGACTCGGAAGCTGTCTGCGGACAAACGCAGGCTCCCTCGGCCTATAGAGCGAGATGAGCGCGCAACCCCAGAGTCGTCCACAACTGGACCTAACGGTCAGGGGTACCTTTTTACTGTAAACATATCATCCTGCTTGCTTGTGGAAACAGGTCATACTGGCCTCCCATTGCTTGGGCCATCAGCCCTCCATGGTGGTGGGCATCTCTTCTGGTCATGACAAAAGTAAGGCGACAGCTTAGAAGATGATAGGCACTGACAAGCTGAATTGTCCTTAAAGTTTGGGTGGCTTCCACAAGTATTGAGTGCAATGCAGACTTCCATAGTTTATCTCTCGATTTTTGTTCTGGTTAAAAAAAAGTCACTGCATTCCTATCTTGCTTCACCTGTCAACTAATAATGGTGTACGTAGTCTACTTTTCATATTTCCTTTAAAGAGTTCAAAGGTCTGTATATATGTTTGTCTCCACCCTATTGTAGCCTTTGATGTAGGTTAGAACAAGAGATGTTTATTGGGTCTTTCCCTGCCATAGGTTATTAGAGTGAACTTAGTGGCTGATTAAGGACTTCAACTCATGTCTTCAGAGGCCTATTCCAGCACTGTAGCCCTTCACAGCACTGTATCTCCACATAGCTGCTTCACCCTTTTTGCAAGATCTGGTTCTACAGGAGAGCACTATAAGGTAGACAGTGTTTGTGTTCTCTATTTACAGGTAGGTAGCCATGTTGGTCTGCTGTAGTCGAAACAGAATAAAAAAAATTCCTTCCAGTAGCACCTTAGAGACCAACTAAGTTTGTTACTGGTATGAGCTTTCGTGTGCATGCACACTTCTTCAGATACACTGAAACAGAAGTCACCCTTATATATAGTGAGAGGGTGGGGCGGGGTATTACTCAGAAGGGTGGTGGGAATGGGTGATTGGCTGATAGGTGTGGTAAACCTGTTGACGACTGTTAACGACGGCAGTTGGTCTTACAGGAAAAAGCAAGGGGTGAGATGGCTAAAAATAGCTTTATCATGTATAATGAGATAAGAATCCAGTGTCTCTATTCAGACCAGGTCTCTCCGTGGTTTAAAGTTTGGTAATAAGTTGCAATTCAGCAACTACTCTTTCCAGTCTATTTCTGAAATTCTTTTGTAATAAGACAGCTACTTTGAGATCTTGTATAGAATGTCCTGGGAGATTGAAGTGTTCTCCTACTGGTTTCTCTGTCTTGTGATTCCTGATGTCAGATGTTTCAGTGTATCTGAAGAAGTGTGCATGCACACAAAAGCTCATACCAATAACAAACTTAGTTGGTCTCTAAGGTGCTACTGGAAGGAATTTTTTTATTGCGTTCTCTAAGTTTGTGTTCTCTATTGAAAATAAAGGGATGGGGGAGCTTCTGTTGTTGTTTCCCCCCCAAAGAATAATGCAGCCAAGGCGTGTGCATGCTTCGGTGAATGTGCTTGTTTGGCCCTTTCCAAAGGAAGCATCTCTCATGTAGTTTATAGGTTTCGTGGCTTGTTTTCACAAAACGCCTGGGATATCTTGAACTCAAAGCTCATTCTGTTTGTGAGTATGGAGGGTGCATTTTGGGGGTATTTTTTCTATGAAGAAAAATGTGTCTGTTTGGCTGACCTTAAGTTGGATCTATCTTAAGGAAAATGTTAAAACTAGCCTTTGAGCCAATGTGAGATGCCGAGACCCAAAGAAGCTGTATCCAACAGCAATAAAATACTAAATTCAGCAGATAAGGGCCCCCTGTGATTTTGCTTTGTCTGCGGACTACTTCAAGAAGTCAGCCTGAAGTAAAATGATCTCCTGTCATACTAACACTTAGAGAGAGGAATGTACAAATGCGGGGAATAAACTACAAAAAATACAGTGTTTTTTCCAATAAAAAAAGCAAAAGACAAGAAAGGAGAAGAACAAACTTAAGTGGAAAGAAAGAAAGAATTCTTATCACTTGGTCTAACAGATAAGATGGTATAGATGTGGGTGGGTGGGGAGAAATAAACAATAGTTGTGTTGTATAAATGTGAAGATTCTCTTAGCTTGCTCTGAAAGAGTTCATCTGCTATGGGGAATTTATAGCACTAATTTTATTCTGCATGAAATACCGTAATTTATTTTGTATATGTTTATGCTGGTCTATCTCTAAAGGAATCCTGAAAGACCATTGTTGTTGTTGTTTAGTCATTTAGTCATGTCCGACTTTTTGTGACCCCATGGACCAGAGCATGCCAGGCACTCCTGTCTTCCACTTCCTCCCGCAGTTTGGTCAAACTCATGCTGGTAGCTTCAAGAATACTGTCCAACCATCTCGTCCTCTGTCGTCCCCTTCTCCTTGTGCCCTCAATCTTTCCCAACATCAGGGTCTTTTCCAGGGAGTCTTCTCTTCTCATGAGGTGGCCAAAGTATTGGAGCCTCAGCTTCAGGATCTGTCCTTCCAGTGAGCACTCAGGGCTGCTTTCCTTAAGAATGGATAGGTTTGATCTTCTTGCAGTTCATGGGACTCTCAAGAGTCTCCTCCAGCACCATAATTCAAAAGCATCAATTTTTCGGTGATCAGCCTTCTTTATGGTCCAGCTCTCACTTCCATACATCACTAGAAATACCATTACAAAGTTCAAATTGGTCAGTGAGGATCAACCCAGCCCTTTGTTGAATCCACAAAGAATAAAAGATTGAAATTCAGCAGCAATTGTGAGAATTACTATAGCTTATAGGCACCCAGCAGAAATTCCTTTGACCATATTAAATTTGTCTGGGGTCAGGTTGGTACATTCAACTAAGCACTAATAGAGGAAACTCAAGTGGATTACTTTATCACATTCCAGACTTCCAATAAACCATACACATCTGTCTTGCTGTGAAATACACGAGTTCTTGAAATTTCGCATCTCTCTTCAAGATAAATGCATAGGTTCTTACATTGTTCATTTCAGAAAAAGCATGAAAACAGCAACACACAACTCTCCCTTGTTCCTGTGTCAACACTTTTTCTTTTTAAACACCCACCTATACGTCCCCACATGAAAAATATTTATTTTCCTCAAAAGGGTTTGTGGCTTCATTCACCTCTCATTGCTGTGACTCTTTGACACCCACTTCCTTAAAACCCTACATCCCCAGATCCAGCACAAAGCCCTTATGCTCAAGTTCCCCATGGCCTAGCCCCACTGCCATCTCTTTATTGTATCCAAATACATCCCTATCTGTGCCACTTTTCCAGCTCCATCACCCTCAGCCATCCATAGGTTTCCTGCTCCTTCAAGCAAACAAACTGTACCCTTGCTACCCATTTTGCTTGGAACTGCCTCTTCCTAAATACCTGCACGATGCCTCCCCTCTCATGATGTGGAGGTCCTGTTTTTGCTAATAAAGAGTTAACTCCAACTTGCACTGCTGGCTCACTCCTGACAGCCAATGGCTGCCTTTATGTTATGTTGTTTTTTATTTTTGCATTTGTATATCACTTTTGATAGTCTGCACAGGAAAACCAAGCCTGCAAATGGACATGGAGGAGTTGATTGGCACTGCCAGGGAATCCCTTTGAATTAGTCCCCTGATGTCCTAATGATGTCAAGTGATTGAAAGATGATTCATACATGATTCACAGAGGATGGACCGGTTCTCCACCTGGCCACCTGGGCTGAAAAATGCTTGCATTTGAGGTATGAAAAGGTGAGGCGCATACATCAAAAGTTTCAAAAGTAGAGTTAGTCATTTGTAGAGATTGCCATTTGTTCTTCTAGATTTTAAAGCAAGTTATTTATAGACGTTAGCAATTTATAGATTATAACAATCATGGCACTGTCTATAAATGACTCACTCTAATTTTGAAATGATTACTTATTGTAATAGGTAATGTACTTAATGTAACATGTATTGTAATTATGATTGCTGGAAAGTCACATTTTCACCATGTATTACAAAGAGGAGAGGCACACATGCCCTGTCTGGCTTTCCTGTCTGACAATACTCCCTCTCCTCCATCTTTATCCTGCAGGCCAGGCTGCAGTCCTGCAGTTCCGTTGAATTCAGTGGGCCTTATTTCTAAGGAGACGTGGAGGACTGTGCTGTTACAGAGCAATCCTAACGAGGGACCAGATATGGGTGACCTACCAGCACCCCACCATGAAGTACCCTGTTTTGTGGCATACTGCCAGCTTGGGTCCTGTGGGCAGCAGTTTGCATCCCAGCTAAGCACAATCCTACCCACCCCCTCAACGTGAGGGTAGAATTGTGTTCATAATCTCCCATCTGTTTTCCATTCTTTATATTTGCTTTCCTCACCGAATTCTCAGATGTGTTGTATTTGCTTCTGTTATTATAAAACTCAAAATGACAAAAGTATTGTATCACTTCCTAAAAAGAAAACATTTTAAGAAAGTGTGTGAATCACACATATTTGAATTTTGCATCAGAAAGAAAAGATCTTCACCCCTTTTACATACAGTGGTACCTTAGTTTAAGAACAGCCCTGTTTACGAACAATTCGGTTTATGAACTCCGCAAAACCGGAATTAGTGTTCCGGTTTGCGAACTTTACCTCAGTCTAAGAATGGAATCCGAACAGTGGAAGGGCACTGGCGGTGGGAGGCCTCATTAGGGAACATGCACCTCAGTTTAAGAATGGTTTCAGTTTAATAACGGGCTTCCAGAACGGATTAAGTTCGTAAACCGAGGTACCGCTATATAGTTATTATTTTAATGGTAATGTTTGGGGAATTGGGGAATGTGTTTCATCCTAGGGTTGAGCCTACCTGACTTTGTGCTGAGTGCTATATTCTGCTGCTGCCCTCAACATATCGTTACCAGGGCAGGCCCAAGGCATTTTGCTATCTGAGGCAAAGGACAAGATGGCACTCCTCACCTCTCTCTTGCATTCCATGTAAAGGAGCCTAATAGACTAGCAGTTGAATCTTACTTCAACGCTGACTACGGGACAGCATTGTCCAATGCACCTGAAGGAAGCAGTCTAGTTTAGGGAGTGTATGAGAGGCCCATGGCCCACACAACTCTGATACAACGGAGAGGAATGGCCTGGGGGCTCCCGAGGAACAGAGGGAAGGAGGGGGAAGATGCTGCCCCGTCTCCCAGTATCTGCCACCTGAGGCAGTTGCCTCACTCCTGCTTAATGGTAGGGCCGTCTGAGGGCTAGTGCTGAATCTTAGTGAAGTACTTTTAAAAATAGGTGTTTGTTGCAGTGTATCTCAGTTTTGATATGTTCACAAGGCAGCAAGAATATTTGCCTTGAAGATATTAACTCGCAGACTTAGTGGGCAAATGTAGTAAGAACATTTGGAAATGAGAAATTTGAAGTGCCACATTGATGCTTTGAAGCAAAGTAAACACACCTATTTTTTAATTTTAAAAGTAACAATAACCTCCTGAGAAGCTAGGAAGGGCAAAGAGAGATGCTTTAGCACGCACAAAAAATCTGGCTTGAAGCCAGCGAATGGTTACATTGCTCAGTGTCTCATAAATCTTCATGAAGTTTATGAATTCCCTTCTGAGGCTGAATAACCAATATGCTGCTTTTTATTGCCATTACTGCTTGCACTTTTTATGCAGTGAAGATTTAGACTCAGAAGCTTCAGGCCAGTATCTGCTATTACTGGTACAGAATGGGCTGGTAATCAGGTAGCTGTGCAGATGAACGGCCTCCATTTAGAAGTAAATAAATGTGCCATTTGCAAGTGCAACGCTAAAAAGTACACTGTGTAGCATTGATAAAATCCTAACTGCACGCA
The DNA here is from genome assembly GCF_027172205.1 of Podarcis raffonei. Classification (NCBI taxonomy): domain Eukaryota; kingdom Metazoa; phylum Chordata; class Lepidosauria; order Squamata; family Lacertidae; genus Podarcis; species Podarcis raffonei. The sequence goes on from NC_070610.1 coordinate 54,672,892, forward strand.
ATACACTTATTCTGAATATTGTGATTCGTACCCAGAAATGGATGTTATAAACCAGGGGGAGCCATTTGGATTTTGATGTACTACCATTTTTCATCATGCCTGCCTACTGTATTGGTCACAACTGCTGGGGCTAATGGAGCCCCACTGCAGCTGGAGGGCATCCCATTGCCTCCCCGTTTCAGACAATCATTTCCGTGTACAATCCCCACAGGGTGTGCGCTAAAGTCCATTCTGGAGGTTAACTTCAGCAAAGGCTAAATGTTTTGCCACATTTGCGGAGCCCATCTCCTGCAAAGCCTACTGTACACCAGGATGGCAACCCTGCTTTTAAACATGCAAAGAATCGCCAATGGCTTTGCCCCCACCCCATCTTTAAGTCAAAGTCAAAGAGAGCCAGTGTGGTGTAGTGGTTAAGAGTGGTAGTCTCGTAATCTGGGGAACCAGGTTCGCGTCTCCGCTCCTCCACATGCAGCTGCTGGGTGACCTTGGGCCAGTCACACTTCTTTGAAGTCTCTCAGCCCCACTCACCTCATAGAGGGTTTGTTGTGAGGGAGGAAGGGAAAGGAGAATGTTAGCCGCTTTGAGACTCCTGAAGGGGAGTGAAAGGCGGGATATCAAATCCAAACTCTTCTTCTTCTTCTTCAAAGCAGAAGGGGCAGTGACAAGGGCTGTGAGAATCTGGGTCAACAATAAAGTTCATGAGCTGAAACCAGCACTTCAGTCAAGGTCAAATCCCCTGTCCCGTCCTTAAGACCACCTGCTCTCTATCAAGCTACTCCTTTCTTTCCACTTCCTCAACGTCTGCCTCCTTGCCACAACCTCCCCTCTGCTCCGTCTCTCTGTTCCATCACTGAGCCACAGTGGCAAAGCTTTTTTTCAAGGCTGGATCACAATCAGATCTAATGACTTTTAAAGACTGAAAGAGGCAGCCACGTTCACGCCACACCACACACTCCACCCAGGTCTTCTTATTTCTGGCATCTCCCAGAAGCATCTGGCATCTCCCAGAAACTGGAAGCAGCGATCCCATGGAGAAAAAGAGCCCAGGGATTGTGCTGCCTTTAATATATTTGCATTCTAAAGAAAGAACATTGCAGCAGCTGAGTGGAAAGAAGAGGTAGTGCTAGTTGTTTTGATGGAACATTCATTCTTTGCTTATCTCCTATTGACATCCTTAAGGGCTGTCACTTGGGGCAGAGCACTTCTCAGTGCAGGAGGTCTGAGATTCAATCCCCAGCATCTCTTGGAGAGCTGCTGCCACTTACTACTGAGCAAGTTGAACCAATGTTTGTCTTGGTATGAGTAGGGTTTTACTAGAGGAGTAGCCATGTTAATTACAGTGGTACCTTGGTTCTCAAACACCTTGGTACTCAAACAACTTGGAACCCAAACACTGCAAACTCAGAAGTAAATGTTCCAGCTTGCGAACTTTTTTCAGAAGCCAAACGTGCTCCGTTTTGAGTGCCACACTTCCGTTTTGAGTGTTACACTGAGGTTTGTCTGTTTTTGCTATTTATTTTGCATTTTTGTGGCTTTTTTGTTTTGTTTTGTTTTTGTGACTGTGTGGAACCCAGTTCAGCTACTGATTGATTGTGTGACTGCAGTACATTGTTTATTGCTTTCATTTTATGGATCAATGGTCTCCTAAGATAGTAAAATTCATGTTAAATTCATGTTAAACACTGTTGTCCCATAAAACAGACATCAATGTAAAACTGAAATCTTAAAACAGGTGGAAACATGAGCAAGTCCAGCAGCAATATAAAGAAACATGGCAAGTTTCTTTTTCCATTTATGCCAACATTATAATCATCACACACAAATACACACACACACACACACACACATACAGAGAGAGAGAGAGAGAGAAGTCCATGATAAAAATATAATCTCTGCAGAAAGTCTGTCATCATAACAACAGGTATTAATACTCTTTGCGATTAATTTGTGCTTCCTTATGACTGGAACATTCCATTGTAGACATTACAGTGGTACCTCAGGTTACATGCGCTTCAGGTTACATGCGCTTCAGGTTACATACTCCACTAACCCAGAAATATTACCTCAGGTTAAGAACTTTGCTTCAGGATAAGAACAGAAATCGTGCTCCGGCGGCACGGCAGCAGCAGGAAGCCCCATTAGCTAAAGTGGTGCTTCAGGTTAAGAACAGTTTTAGGTTAAGAACGGACCTCCGGAACGAATTAAGTTCTTAACCCGAGGTACCACTGTATAGCACAAAAGAAGAGTAGAGATTATGTGCTGTGTCTAAAGGGAATGAGTGAGCTGGTGAGTCCATGCTGTCCTATAACTCACAATCTTCCTCCAGCCTCTATTATGCCTTAGCCACTGCCTGTGGATGCTAATGAACGGGCAGTCAGTGCTGCAGATCATGCTGACCATTTGGATAGTCAGCTCACACCACTTGCGGGGTGAGAGGAAGCTGTTAAATGAGGCTTCCCCACCAGAATGCGGAATCAAGGACAGCTAAATGGAACAGTTTTAAGGGAAGAGTGGGCTGCTACAGTTGCTAAGAAATTTCTGCAGTAGGGTCCTTTTGGATTTACAGAGGTCAGGGTGCTGCTGATGTTTTGGGAGTGGTGGTGTGAATCTAGCGTCGCCTGTCTTATTTCTGGCCCCGCTCAGCCTGTTAAATGTTTAAATACAGATGATTAAAGAACACAGTAAATCTCCAGTGTTAACAGCTACAAAAGGAAAGTGAGTGAGTGGGATGGGGACCAATATATGTACCGTGTTTCACTTGTGATGGTGAAGCTGATGACATTGTTTTTCTCAGCTGGTACAATGGCTTGGAATGGTTGCTCTGGGAACAAAGCAGTTTGCAGTCCAGCTTCTGTGCTGGAAGCAAGCACTGGCAGTTTATCTGGGATTATCTGGGAAATTACTGAGGATAGGAAGCTAAGGTAGAGAAAGGCAAAGGCAAGGGGTTGAAACATGCTGCTTCCATTCAGGTTATACTATACTGTACAGGGTTATATACAGGTCTTTGGCAGGTTTCTTAATACAGGCCTGCAGCAGGGTTTCTCTTTGCCCCAGGGAAAAGAGGAGGGGTGGGGCAGAAGGTTAGTAGTTACAAAATAACCACTTAACTCCATTAAATTCAGTTTGGTCTGCTCTTTCTATATTGTAGTCATCCAGAGTTGTTGTTTTTAAATTGTGACTCACATTTTATTCTTTATGTAAACCACCCAGATAACTTGGTTGGATGGGTGATATACAAATGCAGTAAAATGAAACCAATAATGGAATTATTTCCAAATATTTACAATCATTCACTATGCTGTATGAAAATCATCCATTTTAATATCTATCTCATTGCATGACTGGTTACAGTTAACAATAAAAGCAAGGCCCATCAAAATAGTTCTTGCTGGGTTTTAATGATGGAAAGCACTGGTAAAGTGTTCCTTACACAGCATTTATGAATAGTGTTTTCTCTTCAGTACCAGTTTATGCCAATGATTAGCTATGCAAAGTAGGCAAGTGAAGTTGCAAAATAACATTACAGGCAACCAAGGCAGTATGCTTTTTATTTTAACAGGCTTTCCCTCCCCAATTAACTCACATTAATAGAAAGACATGGGCATTTAACTGCTGCACAAATAACAGTCATCAACCTAATGGTATGCTATACTAATCCCTGCCTTGGATTATAAATCACTTTATATATACTTTTGTAAGAGTATGAGAGAGTGTCTCACTTGAGCCAAAAAACATTAAGATGATGATAATGACTGCATAATATGATAACATTTCCTGTCATTATTAAAGGAATTTAAATAAAACAATTTCTGCATAAAAGAGAATCTACCCGTTCCCCATGTTTTGGAACATGAAATAATGTCCAGCACTAAAAAATGTTTCCTTTGCCTAAAATACAGTTGACTCTCAATTTACATTGTGGTTACATTCCAGGGATAGTGCATAAAGCCAAAATTGTGTGTAGTCAAAACACACTCTCCCTGCACCTCTGAATGCTCTCCCAAGGCCACACTCTCCCCCATTGCCTCCCCCAAGGTCACTAGGCCCCCTCCAAACACTCCAAACACTAGGCCCCCTCCAAACACTCTCCCAAGGTAAGTGCAATGGCAGGTGGAATTACCAACTCCCTGTTGGAAAATTCCATTCCGTTGCAGACGTGTGAGATTGTTGTATGTCACATGTCTGTTTACATTTCAGCACAGTTTGCTGAGAATGCTTGTTGTGTATAGCTTTTGCTTTTGACTCTCTCTCTGAAGAGATGGCAGTGAGAGACATGCTTCTTTTGTCCTGATTTATGCTTAATACATCTGTAGCTTGTTAGTATGTTTCCACAAGCCTCACGCCTGTTCTGTATGCGCAGTATGCTCTGCTGATATAGTGTGCTCAGGCTTTGAAGTCTGAGTCACTGATTTACGTTGCACCAGAGGTTGGGGGTTCGTCACGGCTGGAAGGGCACGATCCAGCTGTTGGCTAGCCAGCTGGCATATCGACCCCCGAAGGATGCCGACACTCCCACCCACTTTGAATTTTTAAAAATTTTCTCAGCCAAATGTGTAAAGCTTTTTATATTATTATTGAAAGAGTAAAGAAGAAAGAAGAAAAAGAGGAAGAAAAAGCACAAAAGCATACAGAGGATAATAACAATTACCACTAAAATATAATCAGAATTACAAAAATATATAATGTATACATACATGGATAGACTTACTATATCCCTTGTGTATATGTCGGTTCATGATTCACTATGGTTTCAATAAATACTTTCCAAATATCATTAAATTTGTCCATAGATCATATTTATCTGAAAGAGATCTGTTCATAAGTTGCAAGAGTTGTCATATCGTCTTGTCCATTGATCAAAGGAAGGCATAAAGCTGAATTGCACAAGATGAATGCACATAAGTAGTGAGTCAGCTGTAGTAACAACAAATTACTGCTTGGCTCCACATCTGCAACCAGACTTTAAACTAGGAGTGGCTATCCTGCAGATTGCAGTGAGTACATTGCCCCCCCCCCAAAAAAAAACACCTTTGGTCGCCGCAATCACTGGGCATTTTTTAAAAAGTAACTGTGATTTAACCTTCACCAGGTCTTGCCCAAGTGCCTCAATGCTATTTTCAGGTATTTCTAAGTTATTTCTTTTAAGTTTCCACCCAAAAAACCTGCTGCTTTCAAGTGATAAATTTCCATGTTCGCAGGGCTTCCTGAGCTCCTGTGAACACTCTGTGCAGAGATGTAGCCTTGTATTCAGCTGTTTCCACCATGGCTGTGATGTACCGGCTGCCAAAGTGGTGCATAGGTATGTGACTAACCAGTCCCAAGAACTGCCAAAAGCATCACAGTATTAGGAGGTTCACAGAAGAATCACAGAAGAATCACAGCTGGAAGCTGAAAACATCAAGCTGCACTTTAGCCCATCCATAAATTCAGAGGTGAGCACCAAATAAGAAGGGGGGGGGGTTTCTTCATGATTGTCAAAGTGAGCAATTTATTCAGATGGCAATGAAATAATTTGGGGTGGGAGGGAAGCTGGAACATAAACTGATTCATATGGAAATAATTTCTTAGGGAATGAATGTGGAAGAAGCAAAAATGATGAGGGAACAGAGGGGGTGTTTTCTATGATGAAATGAATGGATTCAGGTAGAAGGTAAGGTATAATATTTTGGGGTTGGGTGGGGAAGATTAAGCATAAATGGATTTAGTTGGCAGGCAGCAAAATATATTTTGGGGTTGGGGAGGAGGGAGGGAGGAAGCATAGGTTCCAATATTAGTACAATCGTATACTGGATCCCAAATGCCTTGGTACTCAGATGTTTTGGCTCCCGAACACAAAAGTGAGTGTTCCGCTTTGCAAACGTTCTTTGGAACCTAAATGTCCACCGGGGCTTCCGCAGCTTCTGATTGGCTGCAGGAGCTTCCTGTAGCCAATTAGAAGCCATGATTTGGCTTCTGAACGTTTTGGAAGTCGAACGGGCTTCCGGAACAGATTCTGTTTGACTTCCAAGGTACGACTGTAGTTGATGAAGTAAGATGGAGACCATGGTCAGCATTTATAACTGAGGGGGGGAGGGAATGTATGACTTTCCTGCTTTAGCTGCACCCATTGTTTTGCTTCAGCTATGCCAATTTGGACGTGTGGGCCCCAGAGTTAGCCCCCCAAAGGTTATCTACTTTTGCCTTTAAGCAAACCACTTAAGCCCCATCAGCATGGCAGGTTTGTTCAAAGCATTGCTTTGTCCAATGGAACTTGCTCCTCCTGAGTTCACTCGGACTTTCCTGCATAATGCTGAATGCTCAATAAACAGGTCCTCTGGAGAAACCTTAGGTAAAGGTTTTCCGATCAATGCATCTCCATGGGAGGAATTGCTAGTCTTCTGCATTTCTGCTTCTCTTAATAGGTTCTTTGAAACAGGAGTGCTGCTAGAAAAATTAGACCGCGGCAGGATTGTAGCTATGCAAAACAATACACACTTCATCCATACTCCTAGCAAACAAGCACGGGACAGCAGTTCCACTAGTTCAACCCTCTAGGTCAGAGCTTGCCGAACTGCGTCTTGCAACACATTAGTGTGTCAGTTGCAGTGCGTAGGAGTGTCAAGCGAAAGCTCCCTGTGTGCTGGGAAAGGGTTAGCTTAACCTCCAGTTTGCTAGTAAAACTGAATTTATGTCTCACAAAATGATGCATGTCTTAAAAAGTGTGTCACCAACATGAAGAGTTTGGAAAGCTCTGCTCTAGGCCTGTCTGCAGAGAAATAAATCTCACTGAGCTCACTGGGAGTAACCCCCCCCCCCAAGTCAGTGTGCACAGATTCACACCCTTGGCATGCTGGTCTACTCTCCCCTACATCTGAAGGAGACTCTCAACATTTATATAATATTCTATTTTTATCTATAGGGCTAATGCTATGCGTTTAAACAAAGGCAGAACTTTCCCCATCAGAACTGGGAATGTGGAGGGAGGGGGGAGGATGTCATAGATGAGAGCCTGCTATCCTAGCTCATTGAGGATGAACAACATCCCAAAAGCCCCTCTTCTGTGTCTTCTCCTCGCTTTAAAAGAGCTTGCATTATCTCGCGACAGGTCGGAAACTGCGTTTTATTCTCCCCCACTCTCTTCCCTCGTCCCTCCCCCCCTCCGCGTCTTTTCCCTGCTGGAGACTGGCTGGGTAGAACGCACGAGGTAGCGTGTCGATTGTGACGCCACTGGATGGAACGCTGTGAAGGGCGGATGGAATCACCCGGGAGGGTGGGGCGGCTTCCCTCCGCGGAGGCTTCGGCTTGGGAGAGCAGCGGGAGGGAGAAGAGCGGCCCCAAGAGTCTCTCCTCCGAAGGCGGGCTCGGCTAAAGGCCGGAGTTTCAAAAGGCATTAGAAATACATTTCACCAAAACCCTGCAATTAAGGACGGAACGGAGTATATCGTTTAGGCGAGTGCGAGCACACGGAGTCGCAACGTCCTTCCCTTTGCATCCGCCGAGGGGGGAAACAAAACAAAACATAAGCAACCCTCGCCCATTCAGACGACCCTCTTGGGAGCATTCGCGTGCTCACACGCCCTAGGGACAAAAGAGCCGGGGAGGAAGCGGGATTATCGCTTCGAGCAAGGACCTTTCCGGTCCCCTCCCGCGGGTGTGTAGAAGCCGCGGAGGCTTAGACGAAGGAAGGGCGGCACAGCGAGCAGGAGCGGGAGAGGTCAGGCGAGTCTCGCCGTGCCCAGCCGGGCGAACGGGCCTGCCTAGCCGTCGCTAGAGGGAGGTGTGGCACAGCGCAGAGCGGCGGCGGCGAGCGGGGGGAACCGCCGGGGCGACGGCTGCCGGAGGAAGAGAAGGGAGGAGAAAGAGGAGGAGAAGCGCCCGAGCCACCGCTTCCTCGCAACTCCCTGCCTGCTGCGCTCCTTTGCCCGGAGCGCAACCCTTCCTCGCCCACGGAGAAGGGCTGGTCTGCGCGAGGCGCAGAGGCGTCGCCCGGGCAAGAGAGGCGTCCGAGTCGCCCTCGCCTCCCGTTTTCCTGTTTCCCTCTCCAACAACCTCGCCTTCCGATCCCTAGTAGCTGCTGCTTAATAAGCCCGTCGAGGCTCCTCGTGCAACTCTCCGCGCCTCTGTCGTCGCCTTTGCGTCCTCTCCGTCGGATGGCACCTTTCCCCTAGACAGCTCGCCCGAGCATTTGCCAAGGAGGAAGGTCGCGGGGACTGAGGGGGAGCAGCGCGCCTCCCTCCCTCTCCTTCCCCTCCTGCTCTATAACCCTCGCAAACAAACAAGTCAGCCGGAAAGTGGAAAGGAGCTGCCAAGAGGGAGCGTGGCCGAGAGGAAGAGGAGGAGGAGGAGAAGCGCTTCTGCCCTCCCCCGCCGCGTCCTGCCCGCGCCCCCTGCCGAGCCTACCTTTCCTCCTCGCCTTCCTCGGTGGTGCCAGCAGGAGCGAGCCCTACGGCGGACGATGGCTTCGACCACCACCTGCACCAGGTTCACCGACGAGTATCAGCTCTTCGAGGAGCTCGGCAAGTAAGTCGGGGGCGAGCAGAGGGACAGGCTGGCTGCGGGAGGGCTTGGGGGTGGCGAGAGGAGCAGGGCAGCGAAGGGGGGCACGCTGTTGACAGCTGAGAGGAGAACCACACTGGCGGCGGCGGCTTGGCACGGGGGGAAAGGTGCGCAGGTCCCTGCCTTAGGTCAGCCCTTGGCAAAAGGGTCAGCGCGTTGCTAAAAAGCTTGCCGCTGAATTTTACGCACACAAACACACACATCGGGTGGTGCGGCGGCTTGAACCGCAGCAGAGTTCAACTCCGTGGCCGAATCTAGTGGAAGGGGAGGGAGAAGCAGAGATGCATATTGGAAGGCGACGCAGCTGTCTTCCTTTCTCTCGCCCTCCTTTTGCATGCCAGGTCCGTGTTGTGCCTCGGACGATTTGGTGCCACGTTTATTGATGCAGAAAGTTCAGCCCTGTCAGTAGAGTGTAATATGTGGAATATAACACACAAACACAAATCTACACAGTATACACATACACAATGCATTTAGACATGAAGGAAGGGCAACCCTGTCAAAGCAGACTGGGCTTCCCTGCGTGGGTCTCCTCCCCCTCCCGCCACTTTGTTAATTAGGGATTTGTGTTCTTACATCCATCAGTCTGGTTGGGGGGAAAAAATAATGGCACAAAATTGCGGAGGGGCACAGGGGGTGGGAGAGAGCCACAGATGACTCAGTTTGCCCCTGGGCAGTGTGGGTGGCTCAAATTTCAACGTCCATGAAAACAACAACATCACAATCTGAAAGGGGGTGGCACACACACACACAGCCTGCACCCAAGGGTTAGGAAACGTAAAGAAGCATGCTTGTTAGTCTCCCTATAAAGACGGAGTGCTTAGAATTCAATCCAGTAGGTCTGTGTTTTCCCTTCTGATTTGCATTTCTCTCCTTCTCTCCCATTTTTTAAAAAATGTGTGAATTCAATACAGTGTGATTTTGTTATATAAATTGACTTGAAAATGTTTGACCGGACGGCAGGAGTGGTATTAACATGGTGAACATGTCATGAAGAGCAGTCTAATTCCAGTGCTCTTCCTCTTCAAGGGAATTGCAAATGAATACTCTTGCTCAGGACTGCATCTATTAAGATTTATTGCATCCTAGCCACTCCAGTGTGACATGAGTGTTTATGCTTAAATAAACACAAAGTGCCATGTTTACAGGATCACAGGAGGGACTGCTTAAAAAAAAATCAGTACCTAAAATAAAATAAAATTCCACCACAGGAATATATTCAGGCTACACCTTTCAGTCAAAACTCTGTGAAAAATACACAATTCCTATGTGTCAATACTGCCACTTATAATGAGATGTACATTTATTCAGTCTGTTAATGATATGGCTTATGCTCACATCTTAAATACAATTTACTGTTACAGTCCATCAAATTAGGGCTGATTGCCATGTTGTGCTCATTCTCATGCCTTCATATATTGACACTGTTCAAATTGGTTAATGCTCTCTAAATTACTAGACCATTTATGAAGTAGCACAGCTCCCCCCCCCCCCCCGTTTTGAAACTGATGTTTCTCTGATTTATTGGCTTACAGGGGAGCTTTTTCAGTGGTGAGAAGATGTATGAAAATCACTACTGGACAAGAATATGCTGCCAAGATTATCAACACTAAAAAGCTATCAGCAAGGGGTGGGTATTCCCAATCTAATATGAATTATTTTGTATTTATGCACATCTAAGCGCATTGTGATATAAAACAATGTTGATTGCATGGAGTGAAAATGAGGGCCCCTCTTTCCCACTGTGAGTGTTTCTGTGTTTGGGAAGACCATATTTAACGTAGCATATTCCTATGATACTGCTTAGAGATTGCCTGTAGTGCTAATTAGACGAACAACTTGGAGTTGTAATTTCCAAATGAGCTCTGTTATTGCATTTTGAGGAAATAAGTTCTCCTTCCTATAGCTTTTACTGGAGAAAAGGAGGTCAGATTGTAATTGAATTGCACACTCCTGTTTTATTTACACATGAACTTAATTCACTCTGGCATATTTAACATGAAAAAACCCTTGAGAGGAAAATTCCCTGCTTCTTCTACACTCATGTTTTTGCTTGAAAATAGATCTAATTTTATCAGATGATCTGCGAGCCAAGTGGCCATGTTTAAATGAATTATCTTCACCTCCGTTGTGCATTGTTTCTCCACTTCACGACTTCCAGATTTGGCTGTTTATTTTGTAGTGGTTTTATATGAGCTCCATTGTTTTGGGTCCAGAGCTTTCTCCAAAATGCATCATTCATGTCTCCGATGGAAATTGGACATGGGGCAGCTTCCCATTCATTTCAGTGGTGCTGGTTTAGGAGAAGTCGGAACTATATGTGTGTGCTTGGCTCTTTCAACTAATGAAAGTAGGCCTTATGGTGGTGTATTCTTGGTAAATCCACACTGAAGTGCTTGTATGAGGATTTTGAGAATTATGGATTATTCTCTGTTAACATCTGTACCTTCCATGTTAATTTCTGGCCTCTTTATGAGCGTAGAAATGAACTGAAGTGTTTGTTCAGTGTGCAAACCTTCCATTTATGTCCTGATTTTTTAAAAAAAATATATTAAGGGGAACTATGGGGCAAGAATTTGCTTGCCTGGGTTTGTTTATTTGTTTTTTTGAGCTAATTTTATGTGTTTGTCATTACATGTACCTTGAATTCCTAAGGCAGCTCAAACAGTTCAAGAGAGTAGTGTTCATAGACTGCCATCTGCAACCTGCCTGGCAGTCTAAGCCAAGGCATGTTTACTCAGGGGTAGGTCCTATGAATTAAATGGGATCCTTTTGTATGTTTACCAGGAAGTAAGTTCTACTCTCTTGAATGGGATGAATCTCCAAGCAACTATGTTTAGGATCGTAGTCTTATTCTTATTTATACTAGAGTGAGTTTGGGGGATGCAGTATTACATTATTAGAGTTTTCTTTGTCATTTTTAGTTCACATATTTTGCAGTGGCATTTATGTGCTGTATAAAATTGAATAGAATTAGTGCACCTTTACTTCAGCAGCTCACACATGTTTGCGTTTAAAATATATTATTAATCCTCTGCGTGTGTAAACATTAATGCAAACATTTAAAAAATTGCAGTAGGTTTTGCAGGCTCAAACTGTGTAGCACTGATGTGTATGGAATTTTGCTTGTCATATTTTTAGCAACCATTGTGTTGAAGGAACAATAAGGAATTTCCAGTAGATTTTGGAGAATGCTTAAACACCTAGCATAGACAACTGTTGTTGGTCTAGATGCAGGGAATAAAAAAATCCAATAGTTAAATACCTGAGCTATAATGAATTGCCTGATAAAGAGCTATTTGTAACATGAAAGCACAATTACACATCAAAGTTGGTTGAATGAAAGATGCGACCACCCATCTTCATTCTGTAATTCACATTTTCACCAACTTAGTTTTAAAATGGTAAGTCAGAACTGTTTGTTGATTACTGCATTTGGTGTAACACTTGAACTATTCCTCACCACCACCCTTAGTGGTGTTAAACTAGGAGTGTTACGTTCTTAGGAATGCCATTTTGTGGCTGTAGTGTGAAAATCCATAGCCTTTGTTTTTTGGATTTAAACCCAAGTGGTGTAATTTTAGGCATAAAGTTTGCCTTCTGCTTATGTAAATCTCTATCTGTGTGTGTGTGTGTGTGTGTTCGCACACGCGCGTATGAAAGAGAGACAAAAGTCTTTGTGTGGTACAAATCTTGATACATTACCCAAATGCGTTAAAAGGCACAGAATATTTCGTCCTTAATGGGTGGCATCCAGTTAAGTCACACTCTTACCTGCATTGAAATGAATGTATTTAAGTTAGCTGTGACTAACCAAATTCCATTCCAGTGGGTCTACTCAGTGTAAGATTTAGTAGCATACTACCCAGGGTTTCTGAAAAATAGTTTATTGGCTTGAAAAAGAAAATAAGGCGGTCACGTGACAGAAACATAGCATATTTTGATTGGGAAAGGGCTGTAGCTTAGCAGCATGTGCCTTGCATGCAGATACTTTATTCAACCCCTAGTGTTTCCAAGTAGGAGTGAGAAGGTCTCCTTTATGAAACCCTACAGAAGCCGCTGCCAGGCAGCGTAGACAACGTTGAAGTAAATGGAGCAGTGGTCTGACTTTGTCTAAAACAGTATCCTTTGTTCTTGATGATGATGATGATGATGATGATAATATTTTCCACATGGAAGATATCTAAAATATCTAAAGATGGGAAGATATCAAAGGCATGGAGATGGGTAGAGGAAAGGAAGAAAAAGGAATGGAGAAGCAGCTAGAATCATGATGAGAGGAGGATAAATTCCTGGTTTTAGGTAATTGAGAGTATGATACATATATACTGTACAGGGCTTTTTTCAGCTGGAACTTGACGGAGCTCAGTTCCAGCACCTCTCAGGTGGGTGACATTGCCATTATAAGAGAACAATAAGAGGTGCCCATTGCTTCTGTCGACAGGTGTTCTTTTGTACAGGTACTGTAACGAGCTGGGATTACAGGTAAGACCTCTCCCTTACAGCAGGTGCATCTAATCTCAGCTCGTTACATACAGTGAAGATACCAGGTAGCCTGACATCTGGCTGGTTGATAGGGGATCAAATACTTATTTCACTCATCATAATGCACATCAATCTCGTGACTTTTGTCTTCTGGGTTTCTGGGGTTTTCCCTGTTGTTATTTTGCCTCTCACAGCTACAGTAAACCTACCATTAAAATTATGGACTGGTCATTTCTTCGTCAGAGGGCAAACAGGCAAATTTAGCAGGGGATCAAATACTCTCCCCCCTTTAAGTTATAGCTTTCTTGAGGTGCTACTTAATACCATATTGAAGAACTATTTAGTTATCCTAATTCTTAGCACGACCCTTCAAAAAAGGATTTGGTACAAATATATAATAATAATAATAATAATAATAATAATAATAATAATAATAATTTATTTGTACCCTGCCCACCTGGCTGGGTCTCCCCAGCCACTCTTGGCAGCTTCCAACAAAGATTAAAAATACATTAAAATGCCACACATTAAAAACTTCCCTGAACAGGGAATAATGATGTGTATGAAGGATTTTAAATGTTTTGTGACATAGAGCATCGTCTGTGAGTGCTTGCTACGTAGACCCATCTCAAAATAGAAGCCGGCTTGGGTCCAGCCAGTGTGGGGATCACTCTGAAGCCCTTGAAAAAGGGGGCAGGAGCATAAATAAATAAGGAATCTAAATACAGTGGTACCTCAGGTTACATACGCTTCAGGTTACAGACTCCACTAACCCAGAAATAGTACCTTGGGTTAAGAACTTTGTTTCAGGGTGAGAACAGAAATCGTGCTCCAGCGGTGCAACAGCAGCAGGAGGCCCCATTAGCTAAAGTGGTGCTTCAGGTTAAGAACAGTTTCAAGTTAAGAACGGACCTCCGGAACGAATTAAGTACTTAACTTGAGGTACCACTGTAAATAAAGAACCCACGGCAAATTATGACCCTATTACCCAATTGTATCCATTGTGTGTATAGTGATCTTGAATCTCTGAGCCAGTTCTACAAAACACATTAACATCACAGCATTATTAGGGATATGATGTGCCGAAAGAAATGTGGGAATGGACTCTTATTTAAAAGCATTTTATTTGAAAGTGTAGGGAAGCTCTCGCTGTAGTCCTTGATTATCAAGTGATGAACATACATTGCAGTCATCAAGTGGTGTACGTCAGGTGGTAAACATTGTGCATTTTAGCAGTAGGCAGCAGCTGTACATGCAGGCTTGTGCTCTCAGGAATGTTTCAGCCTTAAAGACTGGCATTGCTTCTGTTAAATCTCTCTTTGCATATTTAAGTGCATCTCTCTTGACAACATTTCAAGATTGCCTATTTAATTCACACATTGTGGGCTTTCTCGCTGAGCACAGTGGAAGTCAAACAGTAGCTTGTTTGTCATGCCATGAATGTTTTCTGTGATTCTAAAAATGCCTTCTCTTTCATATGCAAGACAGTTTGAGGAGGAAAGGGGAATAGAACCTGTAATTTATTTTTTGGCATTCTGAGGGCATACTTTCTGTGACTCTGTATGGCTAGAGGCAACTTTGGAAATCAGATGGGTAAATCAGCATTCTGGATCTGTTTCTACATTGGCATTCTTGGCTTGTGAATTTCAGGTTGGTGAGTGATCTCAGCAACACCTGAACATGTACAGTTTTGTAATACGTTTTCTCTCAAGCACTTGGGTTCCTACGGTAATCACCTCAATGTGAATTGCTGCTCACGTCTGTCTGTTGATCTATAGTTCTTTCGTTGCCTCATTTTTGAAGAATAATAAAATACTTTGATGTTCCAAGAATAGTAGTTTACAACTGTTTAATTCACAATTTAGTAGCAATATGTAGAAGAGACGCTTTTATAAAATAAGCAAATATTTTGAATCAAATAAAAAGGTGTATGTGTGAGGTAAGAGAATATTTCTGTGGGACATAATGATTAAACGTGTAATGGAAGCTGAAGCAAAAAAATAAAAATAAATGGATGAGAGAAGAGAGAAAATAGAAGTTGCTTTACCTTTCCCACTTGTCCTGCTCAACCATGCTCAGTGCTGTTCCACCCCACCACAGGCTTCACTTTCTTTATTACCATACTTCAGTGGCTCCCAATTAGCTAAATACTGCAGACCCTGTGCTTTTTCAGAAGCCAAGCGATGGACCCCCTACTTTAGAATTTTTTTGATATCTCTATTGTGGTTTTGTGAATGGTGCCACAGACCGCCTGGGTGACTTACATGGACTGCCTGAGATCTACAGACCACCAGTTAGGAACCAATGCTCTATTTCTGTCCTTCTGCTTGGGAAACGAAGCACATCCACTTTTTAATAACCCTCACTAGAGATGCCTTCTCCTACTCCATTGGAATGGATAAGGAAAGGGACTCGGAAGGAAGAGAGTTTCTCTCCCACCCCTACTTGTTTCTGTGATGGTGGGGCTCTGAGCAGGCTTATCAACTTGATCTCCTTCCCCTCTTTCCTTTTTCCTTTCTCCTTCTGTGATGGAACTCCTATTTGGGGACTTCCCTGGCTTTTTTCTGGCCCACGTAGGACCAGTCTGGATAGTTGGCCTTGGTGAAGATTTTATGTTTTCATCCCCAAAAAGTTTTATTTGAGTTTCTACTGAAATGAGGCTAGGTCTTAATGTTGTATTTTAATCTTGTTTTTAAGTTGTATTTTAATCAATTGTTTTTATATCTGGTGTTAGCTACCCTGAGCCCGGTCTTGGCTGGGGAGGGCAGGGCATAAATAAAATTATTATTATTATTATTATCATCCAGCTTGTGGTCCAAAATTGATTGTGGCAGCTTGATCTGGGCATCAGTTTTCTCTAAAGCCCAATAAGGTCTTGCTTGCACAGTTGTTTGCAGAGCAAGAGGTAGCTAAGCCTGCTCAGATCCTGCCTGTCCCTGAAAGGATCAGTGTGGAATGTATTGAGCTCAGAGGAAGTTCACCACAGGATGTGCTTCTTTGGAGACTGCTGACTGCACACCTGGTTTCTCCTTCAGGAGCCAGACTGAGCTTGCTTAGCCGGCTTCGGTCTCCAAAGCATGGTCATGAGAAGAGAAAAAGAGCCTTGCTGGCTCAAAACAAAGGTCCAGCTAATTTAGTTTCCTGCATCCCACATGCTTTCAGGAAGTATACAACAAGAGAACGAAGGGAACAGCACTTGCCTGCTGTTGCTCCCAAGCATCTGTATTCAGTGGCATGTTGCTTCTCGTCATGAAAGTTCCAGATGGCTAACGTAGTTTGGATAATGTTTATTAGCTCTTATCCATTGAATTTATTTAATACCACCTTGCTCCTGCATGAGGAAAAAACAAGACACGTTCCTTCAGCCCCAAGAACTTCCTGGTTGGCCAGAGCTAAGTCAGCACCAATGGCGATACGCATCTGAATCCCAGCTGCTGAGGAACTTAAATGAGAGGAGGCTATTACACTGTGAGAACAAGATGCTGGAGAGGATGACCCGTTTGGTTTCATCTAGTAGGGCTCTTGTGTTCTTATAGTTAATACCTGCATGTTGCCATTTTTATGGGGATATTTCATAATAAATATGTGTCTCCACCTCCATCATTCAGCCCGGACCACTGAGGTCCACCTCTGAGGATCTTCTGGCAGTTCCCTTACTGCAAGAAGTGAAGTTACAGGGAACCAGGAAGAGGGCTTTCTCAGCAGTGGCTGCTTCCCTGTGGAACGCCCTTCCATCAGATGTCAAGGAGATAAAGAACTACACATCTTTCAGAAGACATCTGAAGGCAGCTTTCTATCTGGAAGTTTTATATTTAACATTTTATTATGTTTTATATGTGCTTGGAAGCCACCTAGATTGGCTGGGGGAACCCAGCCAGATGGGCGGGATATATTATTATTATTATTATTATTATTATTATTATTATTATTATTAAGGTGGCTTGCAAATTCAAGGGGTTGTGTCCTGCCACAGCTTCTCTTTTCATTCTTTATTATTAATATTCAATTTCTATACAAGCGTTCATCAAAAGTGTGGGATTTAATCCATTGGCACAGTCAAATGCAACATTCCTTATTTCCCTAGAGTGGGCAGAGGCAGGGAGACATCAAGTCAGTGTAACTTCCCCACA
Organism: Podarcis raffonei; assembly: GCF_027172205.1. Taxonomy (NCBI): domain Eukaryota; kingdom Metazoa; phylum Chordata; class Lepidosauria; order Squamata; family Lacertidae; genus Podarcis; species Podarcis raffonei. The sequence continues at coordinate 54,690,042 of NC_070610.1, forward strand.
AAAATATATCCGGGTGGTTTCACAAGATACTTCCTGGCAGACCTGTTCTTCCTTGCCTGAAAACCAGGACCACAGCTTGCAATAGTTCACGAGGCCAAGGGTTGTTTTACTCCACGTAGACCCATCGGAATGAATATCCATTCATTTCAATGGGTCTCCTCTTAGTGTGGCTAATATTGGGTTGAACCCCAAGCTTCTAGTCACAGTTGCCAACTCGGTCTCCCATGTGGAGTTTAGACCAACCTCTCCTCCTTCCCTTGCGTCCCTGTGTGGGATGGAAAGAAGAGACAGAGCTAGTCTTTCATCTGGAATTGTCTGGGAGCCACACTGAAGTATGTTGGAAGCCTTGTGTAGTCACAGTTTGGAATAGAATAGTTCCAGTGCTGGGATGTTCTACCTCCCAACCGTTCTCGCGGAAGGAAAACAAGCTTCTCTTCCATCTGTGTAAACAGACGGCTCTAAGCTGGGCAGCTTTCTGTTCCAAAGATCCTACAGTTTAACTGTCAACAAGGAGGGAAGACGAGGGACAACAAATGCTGTTGTACACATACACTTAGCTTAATGATGGAACATAACTCTTTCTCCAGGCCAGCAGCCAGAGGAAATGCAGTTCGTTCCTACCAGGATACACTTGCAATGGATAACGCCATGCGGAAAAGGATACCCTGGGACTACCGACTGGTATCTTTCCAAGCAAATGGGATGTGAGGGAGCAGTCACAAAGTTGTTAGGATTTGGAATTACTGGGTTCGGACTATGAATTGTGTGTAAGTGTTTGAGGCAAGCGCCTTGGTCGTTGGAATGGACGTCCGACGGGTCATAGTGTTAAATTGAGAATATTACGAAGATATGCACCAATTGTGTGCCTGTGGGGCCTGCGTTCCTCAGGCTGAGGGGAGGACTCAGCAGGGCAGCTGCTGTGTTGGCAAGTGTTCATTGATTGTTGAAACCGGCTTCAGCTTTTTAGAATGGGTATGTAATTTACAGAACAAGACCCTGACTCATACAGAGAGCATGGTTGGATCAGACCAAAGGCCTATCTAGTCCAGCATCTGTCATCCCACAGGGGCTAACCAGATACCTATGTGATGGCTATAAGCAATCCATGATGAGGGCAGTAACTCTCTTCGGCTGTGGTTCCCCAGCGATCAGTATTATCTTCAGGTAGTATATAGCCATCTTGACTTCTGGCCAGCTTTGAGTCTGATTTGAAGAATCCATTTACCAGGGGATTTCCAAGACAGAAAAAAACCCTTGTGTGCCCCAAGGACAGGGCACATGCAATTTAAATATGACATTTAAGAAGACACACCGCAAGTCTGGCAGCTGAGGGAGAAGGATACTAATAATTTGTGGGGGGCGGGAAGGGAACCAGACATTGCTTCATAACTGCCAGATAGTAGGTTATAAAATTAGAGCGATCCTGCCACATAGTCCAGTGTTACTATTATTGTACAAGATGGCAGGTAGGGGAGTCTTACAACAAACCTGCTATGTATTTCACAAGTTATAGCACTCAATCACTTCCCTGCTCAACCACAGCACAGAAAACCCCCCTCCAGCCTTTCCCAGTCCTCATATTCAATCAGTCCACTTCCTTCTTGCAGGGAACTCCTACTTGTCTCTTATCTGCATTTGGCTTCATATGCAGCCAAAGAGGACTGGTTGGAAATGGAAGCGTCTTGAGTGGCAGTAGCTGCTTCTCAGATGGAAGCTTCCACTTGCTGGGCAAATGCAGCTCCCACCATCTCTGCCACCCTGCACCCTCGATCATGTGCTCACTGTGTGTGAACCTGGAACAGCAGCCAATCAAAGGGCAAGGTTTTACCGCACACGGCAAACACGGGAAGAAAGGGAGTGCCATGTGGTCCCTTGCCTCCGCGCTACAATTTCCAAGTGGCATGGCAAGAATCCACTTGCGTCTAGGAAATAAACCACACAAGCTCAGTCATGAGCCAGTTTTGAACTTGGGGGGGGGGGAGGTAGAAAAACTGCATACTCTTGACGCTGCTTGAATTGTATTTGCCTGCCTGTTTTCAATTCACTCTGGTGAGAGTTTGTCCATTTTTAGAGCAAAGGGCTCCTCTAAATATGGTCTTCCTTGGGTGGTGTATTGGAGGTGGCAGACAGAGTGCTAAATTTATAGTTGCAAAAGTTGGATAGGAGTAATTCTTTTCTAATACATTAAATTAAATTGGAATTGTGTTCCTGGCAGCTGGTGGATAAATTGTCTGCTGAAAATACGTAATTTCTGTAAAGGCAATTCCATTTACTCTGCTATCCTACTCTGGCTGAGAAGTGTGAGCTATTAAAGACTTGCCCCTAAAGTACTTTCCTCTAATTTTCCGGAGCCGGAGTGCTGCCATTGGAAATAATATTTCTCAGAGAAACTGTTCTAGGCTTCTTTGCTTGATGCATATTCTTAACTGCCTAATGGCAATCAGTGCTCAGCTTCCTTCCTAATTTCCAATTAAAGCAAGACAACATCTTTAACTAATCAACACTTTCCCTCTAATTAGGCTTTCTGTCAAGTAGGTGCATGGAACACAATCTTGTTCTATTCCTGCAGCAATCTTAATTTCACCTTTTGTTAGGGCAACTTCTTCTTAAAATACATTTGTGTGTTTGGGAGGCAAATTGTATCAGCTGCCAATAAGGCTGAGTTAAAGACTTCCTTTGATGGCCAGCCACACTCCATCATAAATCTACATTGTGGTAATTGGTCATTCTCTACTCCCAAACCTTGGAATCCAAGGCAGCACTGTCAAAATATTTCGGTTCTTGAAGACTTAAGCATCACATTTTTGGGAGGCCGGTTGTCCTGGTACTCACGATACAGTGGTACCTTGGGTTAAGTACTTAATTTGTTCCGGAGGTCTGTTCTTAACCTGAAACTGTTCTTAACCTGAAGCACCACTTTAGCTTATGGGGCCTCCTGCTGCTGCCGGGCCGCCGGAGCACGATTTCTGTTCTCATCCTGAAGCAAAGTACTTAACCCGAGGTACTATTTCTGGGTTAGCAGAGTCTGTAACCTGAAGCGTATGTAATCTGGAGCGAATGTAACCCAAGGTACCACTGTATTTCATCAGGGCTGAAAAAAATACTTGTTCACAGCATGATGCAAACTTTTGTTGTGTTACTTAGGTATATCTGTGTTTGGGCAGGTGCATAACGAAAATAATTTTGTGTGTGTTTGCTAAGGTAAATCAACATTTTATAACTGTATGTTACGGGGGGGGGGGGAATCATACATGTGTGTTTGTGCCGAAACTCACAAACGCTGTATATTATAGTGAGTTGATTTCTTGGGTTGCATATAAAAAGGTAAAAGGTAAAGGAGCCCTGGACGGTTAAGCCCAGTCAAAGGTGACTATGGGGTTGTGGCGCTCATCTCACTTTCAAGCCGAGGGAGCCGGCATTTGTCCACAGACAGCTTTCCGGGTCATGTGGCCAGCATGATTAAACCACTTCAACAGTGTCCAACTTTCATCACACACAACCAAGAAAGCGTATGGTTAAGTTATCTAGTCTGTATTAATTAGAAGGCTGAATTAAATTTTTTGGAGCTTGTTCTAAAATGAAGTCAGTTTTGTAACAATTTTGAACTCACTGGAAAGGAACAGGCAGCATAAGGTAACTGGATGTGTGTAGAACTCCTCTCTCTCTCTCTCTCTCTCTCTCTCTCTCTCTCCCCCCTCTCTCCACTGCTCTGTGCTTCTGTGAGGCGAAGCAGAACTAAGTCTGGGTGCGGGGTTAAGTCCAGACTGGTTACAGTGTCCACTGAAGCAAAGTTAGATATAGAAGGGTTCAGACTTAATGTGGGTGCACAGACTGTGATCTACGAACACAAAGCTCTTATATTGTTTCCACAGGGAACAAGCTGAGCCACGACCCTACATAGTGGCATCATAGCCAGTGGCAGATTTAGAGGTATGCACAGAACTAGGGCCTCCTGTGGCTGAGTGCCCCCCCCAATAGTAGTATGTAGGTGGTGACCATTTGGGGGGGGTTGTTCTGTTCCTGGTCCCCTCACACGTTGGCAGAGCATGCATGAGCCCGCCCCATTATGCCCTGCCCCGCTTCCTGCCTTCTTCAGACCCGCATCAGACATGTACAAAATGGTCACCACCTGTATATTGTTAACTGAGAGGTTACCTTTGAAAGATGACTACAAGCAATGAGTTGCCATGGTTGAATTTTGGTATTTTAGTTTGTTGCGTTGTTTCTGCCTCTCATTTCTCCTACTCCACTCATTAAGGTCCAGGGAGGTTGTTGGTCCATTGGGCAACCAGGCCACACAGGTTGTCTGGCCATGTGTGGCCTGTGTTTGAGCCCTCTGCTCCATCAGCTGAAGAGGAATCTGACTCCTGGTCCCTGCCATGGTGCACCAAAGGGAAGTGAGGACCTATCCATGAGTCTGTTGCTGCAGCAATTATTTTTAGCTTTTGCTGTTGCTTGCATTTACTGAAACTGCTCTGTGTTTTGAGTGCTGAAGGCGATCTCCTCTTCACTCTTTGCCTGAGAGGGTCCACCACAGTTTTCCAGGCGCCATTAGACATAATTGCAAGCAAACCCAGAGCAGAGTATTTTGTGGGGGAAACGAAGTGAGCTTTGAAAATACGGGTTTCACATCCTAACAATGTCCCCCCCTCCCCTGAATGCCAAGCGCATTTGGGAGACGTATCTTAGCGTCACTGTTTAGCTTGAGAGGCAAGTGTTCTCCCAATTCATTCCTCTACCCCTTTCCTCCCTGTTTCCTTTTGCTCCTACTAATTCTGAAAAAGTATCTTCTCATCCCCTGTGGTAACAAACAGAAGATGTACTATTTTCTCAACCTAGTTTCTCTTAAGGTGGCAAATGGCAGGATGTGCCTGTAAAGTAAGAAAGGTTCTGTTCTCAGAAGTTTCCCTCTTGCTTTGAATTTCTCCTTCTTGCCATTGTTTTTGATTGGCTGTGCAAGGAAAGGATGGCCAGACCTGGCTCTGCCTGCTACCCAAAAGGCCAGCTGGAAACCTTGTCTCTTCTTGTCCTTTTCTGAGGCTTGACTGGGACTGTTGTAAATCCAAGCCTTGGCCCTGAATCAGTGTCAGGCTTGCCTTTTGCATACCCGAGGGCTTTCTTTTTCTTTTTGCCTTTCTTTTTAAATGTCTGCTTCCCTTCTCCGATTCTTCCTTCACTCCCCACCAGCACCACATCAGTCTGCAGGATCTAAGTGCAGCCATGGATTAATGTGTTCTTGCATTTTTCTAATCTTCAGGAACAGCATGTTCCTTAAAAAAATGGAAAGAGTGAAGAGCAACTAAATGCAACTGTGTGTTGTGACAATGCAAACAGCCGTGTGGTCCTGAGAATCTCCCTAGATGTTGTCAGATGATGTGGCACCTAAAAGGAAGTTAGTCTTTTTTGTCTGTACAATCCTGATATCAATTCTCAGGTGTGTAGGAGAAAAACACAAGTGCAATATGCAAATAAATGAGCATGTTGTTACAAGGAGTGGGGGGGTGGGGAAGCAATCCTGTTTAGAAACTTCTCTCCTGTTTGTTTTTGTTTCTAAATTTCTGGTTATTTAAGGCTCAGCGTACCAGCTTCCCAGTTCTTGCTGTTGTTTTTGTGATGGGTGAGGAAAACACAACCCACAGCCTCTTCCTGTAACCTAAGAGCACCTGCTTTGTTCCACAGCCTGCTGCTCTTGACAGATGGCCCCCAAACCACAAATGTTTTCATTTCTCTGTGTGTGCAGATGTAGCAAAATGAATGCCAGTATTTGGCCCATTTCTTTCTTTGCACACCCTTGGATGCTTAGATGAGAGACTTCTCCATTCTGCAGCCTTCTTTCTGCATCGTTACCTGCCACGTGTGGGGAAAAAACTTTGCATGGGCATAGTTTTGAGGGTTACAAAGGATTATACGGAAGAGGACCAAATATCTGTAGCAAGTGTAACCTCTTGTTTAAGTGTTTTAAGTTGATCAGGCCTCAAAGTTGAATGAAACATCTTTGGGTCAGAGGGCACTATAAATCTACGCTGTCGGTTTATGCTTGGAAGTATGGTGGAACCATCCATGTATTTATATATAGGTGGATATTTATAACTCTCTTCCTCTTTATATAACCCCAGTGGTATTGAAAACCTTTTGTACACCGGAGCCTTTGTGTACACAATAGCAGCTGTAGAGCATGTTGTCTTTTGTGTAGAATAATTCGATGGCTGGATTCTCCCCCTCCCTTCCTTCCTCCCAGGCGTCAAAAGACCACAAAATGGTGACTAGCTTTCAATGGTACAAGTACTGCTGTAGCAATTTTCATATGCAAATGCAACCTGCCAGTTTCTTTTCTATGAAATAATAGCATTTGATTATAAATGAGACCAGGAACAAATATTACTTTGAATGCTGTTTGTTTGTTTGTTTGTTCATAAAGTCTCTAAAAATCTATGCATTCTGCATATGTGCTTTTAAAAATTCCCTGTCTTGGGGTGAGTAGCAAAGGAGTTTTTTGTTGAGAGTAAGTGTGGTACAATGCTTAGGATATCAGTCTAGGACTGGAGAGTTCTGGGTTCAAATCCCCACATAGCCAATAAGTTCACAGGGTGATCTTGAGTTAGTTATCAACTCTGCCAAACAGGTTTGGGGTGTGGCTGTGTGACAAGCAGGATGGGGGAGGCATTATACTCGCATCTCTAGACCAATTACCTTTCATGGCACATAAGAATCCGTTTTTTAATTAGAAGCGGGTGTTCAGAAGCAGTTTGTGTTATAGCATTATAGGAAGAGGTATCTGCTGTTCAAAAGGGGGGAGGAGTCACATATTACACGCATTAACCTATAGACATGCCTAAAATAACTCATTGGCTTCAGGCCAAGGACCCTATTTAGTGTGAAATATTTGGAGGTGTGGAATGTTGCCTATAACCAAAAACAAACATGTTTTAAAAAAACTAAATTTGTCTCTACTTGCTAAACTTTTTTTTTTATAAAGCTGTGAAATAGGAATATCAAGCAATGTCATTCATAATCTATCATTTAGTGAGCATGTGCCATTTTAGAAGCCTTCAACATTTTCCCCATCCTAGTTTAATCACAGGTAGTAAGTAGCTGCTTATAGGAGGGCAATATTCTGCATTGTGATTGCAGGTGTCACCATGTTGATTATCTTGCATATTCATGTATCTTTAGGAACAGATGGAACCACATAATATCCATATTTGATGATCTGGTGGGATTTGCTCAGCCTAAGCTCACATTTACATTTTGAACTCTGAAGGAGATGTGTTGGCAATTTAATCAGGCAAGGAAAGCCTTGGAGTTGCTTCTGTCGCGTGTCAAGCTCCTCTCCAAGTTCTTGACATTACAGTAGATGAGATGGTGAAACCTGTGTCTGAACTGTACAGATTGCAGGTGCGGACTCAAGACTGAGAATCATTCTCCATTGGGGGGGGGGGAGAGATCCTTGTACATATAAATAGGCTTCTCTCTACAAATATCTTTTCCACATACGCTTGCCCCCAGCGAACACCCCCATTCCAAAGCAACTATTTGCCCCACAGGGGGAAATGTGCAAGTATCACATAGGTACCTGTGAATCCACCCCACCCCCCAAATACAGGGCAAATAGCAGCTTGGAAGGAAATTGATGGATGCGGGGGGGAGGGGGAGAGATAATAAAGAAAACAGCATGGGACTAAGGGGTAATCCCCACCCCAAAGAACACACACATAGGTGCATATACAAGATTTCAGTACCGAGCTTAGTCAGGCTCCCCTGATGTTAGTAGCGTTCAGTTTCTATAAAAGGTGCTTAGAGGATTGGATCATGGATCTCTCCCCCCCCCCCCAATTCTTGTTTGGTCTTTATACATAGGATTACCACTGCAGCCACTAATTGTGACAATTAGGCCCCATGGCAGAGGTGTCTCTAGCGGAGTGTGACTTGGGCACTGGGCGCAGAGCATCTGGGGTGCTGCAGTAAATGCCACCACTTTTATGTCCATTGGCAGGCGAGAGGCAGGGGGCAGATTTTGGCACCACCAAAGGCCCACCATTGCCTATGGCAGAGGTGGGAAAGCGCTAACACTTAATCCTCATCAAACCTAAATGCAGCTTGGGGGAGGGAGGAGGCATTTCAGGGTGCATGCACGCAATTATATAATAATAATAATAAATAATAATAATAATAATAATAATAATTAATAATACCCCACCCATCTGGCTGGGTTTCCCCAGCCACTCTGGGCGGCCTACACCACATATAAAAAATAGTAAAACATCAGACATTAAAAATTTCCCGATACAGGGCTGCCTTCAGATGTCTTCTAAAAATCAGATAGTCTGAAGTTAAATCTGTATATTTTTGCCTCATTGCCTGCAAGTAAGAAGAGGGAGGTTTCATGAAGAGCACAGCACAGCTTCCAACACTGTGTCCTGAAAGGCCAAACTTAATACATGGGATCAGAATGCTGCTGCATTAAAGAAGAAGAAAAAATGGTGGAATTGGATCCTGAGAGAGAGAAAGAGAGAGAGGTATATGGTTAAAAATCCATACTCGTTTAAAGAAAAAAATTGAAATACAGTGGTACCTCAGGTTACAGACGCTTCAGGTTACAGACTCCGCTAACCCAGAAGTAGTACCTCGGGTTAAGAACTTTACCTCAGGATGAGAACAAAAACCATGCGCTGGTGGTGTGGTGGCAGCGGGAGGCCCCATTAGCTAAAGTGGTACCTCAAGTTAAGAACAGTTTCAAGTTAAGAACGGACCTCCAGAACGAATTAAGTTCTTAACCTGAGGTGCCACTGTATATGTGTGTATGTATAATAGTTAGCCCACCCCCCAGCTCCAGTCAGTCAGCAAAATCAGGAGTTTTTAAAAGCCATATATGATTGGTGGATGTCTTCTCTGGCTTAGTGGGTCCCAAACTGTGTTGGCCAGGCTTTCACAAGTCAGGCTTCCTTGACGTGTGATGACTGAGAGAGAGCAGCTCTGCTTTTGAAAGGCACTGCTGCATATAATAGCAATTCAAGAAGCCATTGCCTCTGACCCAAGATTGATGGAGAAGGGGGCTTAGGTGAAGTACGTAAGCAAAGCGATGCCTCTCCACTCTATCTCCGTGACTTAAGAGGGGAAGCCAGAGAAAAGCGGTTGTTTCCACCGCAGAAATGTAATTTGAGATTTTGACATGATAGCTTTCAGCAGCCTGCTGCCACTTTCACCTCTGCACAAGGTCGAGTGGAACCTGCTGTGAGGAGAGCCTCATGAAATGCAACTAAATGAGAAGCGTTTTTGCTCAGCTTCAGCTTTCGTTTTCCAGTGGAGGGTAGGAGGGGGGACACATGACTCTCCAGATGTTGTGGGGCCTACAGCTCCCAGCTCCCCTGATTATTGGTTGTGGGGAGTCCCAACAGCATGAGCGGGGAGGACGTCAGGTTCCTCCATCCCTGGGTTAGAGTGTTTTTTCACATTAGATAATAGCTGAGGCTGGTAGAAAAATTATTGTCCTAAGGCTCTGAAGAAACCCCTTCCAGTTCCTTTAAAGGAAAACATTTGCTTGGGTTTAAGCAGTATATGATATGCATGATGAGAGCTGTTGAACCTTCATGGTTCAGTCTAAGATTTCGATTCTTTTGTTAAGCCTCCCAAAATCTATTGAGCAATGATGTGTGTGAATGGATTGCTGTTTGAAGGTGATAGTTGGTAGAAGAACTGGAAAGCGTAAGCCAGTTCTGCAGCATTCTGCAAATACTTGAAAGGTGTGACATTGAACTGGTTGCACAAGTAAATACCATAAGTATAGAGAGAATAAAGAGCAGGGGGAGTTCATTATGGAGCAATAGTGGTCACTGAACTATGTTAGCAGAATTATCGGAAGCATGAGCTTTGTAATGCGCAGGAGCAAACGTTACTGGTGCAATTGACCATGGGCAAAACGAAGTGCTGTATATTGAGGTGGATGTACACAAAAAATTATAGTGTATCTGGAATTAAGGTGGATTCCTGCAGAAGACCGTTCTTGGATATGTTGCTGGAAAGCCAGCCGTGGAGCCTGCCTGCCTGCCTTCCTCCTTGCCTGACCTGGGGTGCATTCTACTTTCGGTTGAGGGTGGCTTTTTAAATAGCCCATGATATAACCCAAGTGTTTTGCAAATATTTAAATGTAAACCATGTGCTTTGCAAATATTTAAAACCTTAGTGGGAAATGGGGTGGGGGGTGGAAACCATTCAAATACAAAATGGACAAAAACATAGTCAATTTCAGGAAACTCACTAGGGTTATATAGTCCCCTGATTCTTCCCTCACTCCGTATTCCCCCTTGACCTTCTGTTCTCTGCTCCACATTCCCATCTTCCTTCACTCCCTGTTCACGGTTACATATTATAGCTGTCAATTCCTGTTTAAATATATACGTAGATATATATTTTAAAGTATGGAGGTTTTATACAAGGTTGGGACTTGTGCAAAACCACTGCATTAATTTTAAAAGTAAACACTTAAAAGTCTGATTTATGATCTGCAAACAAGTCTTCATTCCCAATTCAAATCTGTTTGCTGAGTCCTGTTAGTATCTATTTTTTTACAGTTTTAATACAGAAGTTGTGTGCAAAAGCAGTCTTGTGCAGAGCCTCTGTACTTTTTTTTTTTAAATAAAAAAAATAATAGTAATAATAAAGGTTCATTAACTTTCCTCAGCATGCAAAAATGGGAAATTAGTGTTGTTTCAGCCAATGGCAAATGCCTTTTCTACCTGCTGGTTTTTCCTGAAAGGCCAATTTTATTTTTATAATACAGCTGTTTTGCACAAGAGCCATTTTGCACAAAACAACTCTGCGTGTACACATGCGTGCGCATACACACACACACACATCCCAGATCATGAATGTGCCTTTAGCAACAACTGGTGGAAATACAAATTTTAACAACAGCAAGTGTGTGTCAAAGCAATAACAAAATTCTCATAAATTTCGTCGAGAAATGGGGAGTTTCTATGTGGGCACAGTTCTTATCCTCCTCCAAAGAATAAAAATGTCTTACGGAGAGAACCTGCAAAACACACACGTGCAAAAGCAGAAAGATGAGCAATTTCGATGAAACAAAATGTAATTTTAGTTAAACTTTTTGATGGTAGGCTCACTTTTCACTCCATAAGTCTTTGGAATTCAGTCTTTTTCACCGGTATGCACTTTTTATGTTGCTATGAAATCTTATTTATAACTTTAGCTCCCTCCCAATAATGAGTGGTTTTTAAAAGATGCTATTAAAAAGAAGCTGGAAAGAATAGCTTTTGGCTGGTGCAGACTGGAGGGAGTCCAAGGACCATTGTGATCATGTGTGTGTGTGTGTGTGTGAGAGAGAGAGAGAGAGCAGAATATTGGGTTTGAGATCTTGAGTTTCAAAAAGGAAATCTTTGTTTGCTGTACTGCTTGTTCATTCCCATGTTTTTCATGAGTACTCCAATGAAAGCTGCAGTTCACAAACCACTCATGCCGTGGTTCAGATTTGCCCCTTCAAAGTCTGTGAGCCATAACAAGTCTATGTGGTGTGTGGTGGGGATTCTCATGTTACTAATATATTGTATGTTTATTTTCTTTGCTAGTCACTTAATACACCTAGGCAGCTAAAAAGCCAGTATAAAAACATACACAGTATGTTAATACATAATAAAGGCCATCAAATTTTTAAACAAATAATAAATACATGGAACAAAGTGTGCCGCCCACACATTTGCCAGGTGGAATTGAGGAGCTTCACACTAGCGGAGTGGCATCACAACACAGGACAGCTGGGCTGGCCGGAAGAAGGCCTTGCCCAATCCACACACATACACAGCAAAGTGGGTTTGGATTGCATTGCTAGTCTTTTTTCCTGGGTATTTATTACAAAACTAGTGTAGATTGTTTACTAATGAATCATCATCATGACAGGAGCAGGATTTTGGGGATTGTGATTTTAGCCTTAAAATGAGGGAAGAAAGCTACACATTTATAAAACGAACTGGGAAAGCAGACTATTATTCTTCAAGGTCACTGGAAACGAGTAACATGAAATTCTAGTTTAACAACCATGGCTGTCTTTTTGCACTGAACACCTTTATCCTATTGTGTTTCGCAGATACAGTCAGTATTTGTTGTGCGAGTAGCTTTCCCTGCAGATATGATTTCAAATTTGCTTTCAGTTACAAAAGATCCTACGCAGTTCGCCTTGTTATTTTTACGCTCAATTCAGCACGCAGTGTTTTTCTTAACTTACATTAAAAGGCACCCATGGTTTGTCTAGAGCTGTCAAAATGTGATTGCATATACGCACTACAGGTCAGTTACAGTATACTTGTATTTAAAAGTCAATTAGATTTAAGGAAAGTTTGGACCAGGAGAAAAACATCACTTGCAAAATAGAGTCCCAAGCAATGCAGAATAATGTTATTAAGTAACTGTTTTCTTAATTAAATGGCTTTACTCCAGCCATAAAAAACTGCAGACACCTTAATCAAGGAAGTAGCTAGCAAAAACCCACGCTGATGCACTGGCGGTGCCCAACAGAAGCATGCCGGGTTCATTGAAGGAGGGTGGAGTATAGCTCCTGAACTTTCAGTAATCTAATCTATGCCAGCCTGTGAAAAAGGGTTCAGCAATGTGTGTGCATAGTTGGTTCCTGGCTTGTGAAGGTGGTAGGGCTTTCCTCGCAGACAGCGCCATGCTTCCTTGAGAGCAGCTTTTCAGGAGCGTGAACTTTATTGAAAGGAAAACACTTGTGTAGGTGCAGCTTTATGGAGTGTTTAGCATTTCTAGTGACAGATGGGGAACGACGTGGTTCAGCAAGAGCAGACAGCCATCTTGCACACCTTCTGACAAGGAAACTAAGGCAGGAAAGAGTGTTCTTTATTATTTTGAAAAACAAAAAACCTCTGTGTCCTGATTTGTCAGAAATGATTATTTCTTGAGCTATAGAATAATTCATCTTGGTTTTCCCATGAGTAAGTGGGAGGAAGGTTGCTACGGCATGAAAGGTTGCAGGGTGCACGAGAGACAGGTAGCTTAGTGGTAGAGCATGTGCAGAAGGTTATCCCAGTTCCCTGGCATCTCCTGGCATCTAGAAACAAGGAGGAAAAAGATCTCTGCCTGAGAACCCAGAGAACCGCTGCCAATACTGATCTAAATGGACCAGTGATCTGACCCCTTATAAAGGCACATTCCTATGCTTAGCATTTGAAGGAGGGAAGCCATTTTACAGTGTTAGTCCTCTATTTGAAAGGCCTTTTGGTCAAATACCAGTTTATAGATAATCATAAGAAAGAAGGGAGAGCAACAGGAGCCTTGAAGTTGCCCTTTAAGTTACCACCTGGAGTTCAAGCTGATCAGGCACCCTGGCCACACAGTATTCTCTAATATGGCAATATTTATTGTATTAAATTATAATAAAGTACTTCTAAATTACTTATCTCTAGACATCATATCCAAATTAAAGTAAATCTGTTTCTTCTTTTGTCCTTTTTGGGGTAAAGATAAAGGTAGAAAGGTAAAGGACCCCTGGACAGTTATGTCCAGTCAAAGGCGACTATGGGGCTGCGACACTTATCTCACTTTTCAGGCCGAGGGAGCCGTCATTTGTCCACAGATAGCTTTCCAGGTCATGTGACCAGCATGACGAAACCGCTTCTGGTGCAACGGAACACTGTGACGGAAACCAGAGCGCACCGAAACGCCATTTACCTTCCCGCCGCAGCGATACCTATTTATCTACTTGCACTGGTGTGCTTTCCATCTGCTAGGTTGGCAGGAGCTGGGACAGAGCAACAGGAGCTCACCCCGTCACGTGGATTTGAATCGCCAACCTTCTGATCAGCAAGCCCAAGAGCAGGGGTCAGCAAACTTTTTCAGCAGGGGGCCGGTCCACTGATCCTGAGACCTTGTGGGGGGCCGGACTATATTTTTTTGGGGGGGGAATGAACGAATTCCTATGCCCCACAAATAACCCAGAGATACATTTTAAATAAAAGCACAAATTCTACTCATGTAAAAACACCAGGCAGGCCCCACAAATAACCCAGAGATGCATTTTAAATAAAAGGAGACATTCTACTCATGTAAAAACACGCTGATTCCTGGACCGTCCGCAGGTCGGATTTAGAAGGCGATTGGGCCAGATCCCTTCGTTTGCCTACCCACTCCCAAAAGGCTCAGTGGTTTAAACCACAGCGCCAGAGGGTAATATGTAAGTGGCCACCCTGTTTTGAAGGAATGCATATTTAAAGAAAATTATCAAAATAAACCTTATGAGCACCTTATTGCATGATCTATTTACCTGTTGAAATTTACCTTTATTGCATGATCTATTTACCTGATCTATAAATGCTTAACAGTACCAATGTCCCAAAAATTTTTAAAATAGCAATAAATAGCATAAAAGGACTTTAAAAATATAACCCCATAGTATGGCAGGTTTTTAGCATGTCTCCAAAGTATACAATCCTTAGTGTTTTATGTCCAAGGGAAGAGCGTTCCATACAGCAGTTGCCACCACACTGAAGGTTCTGATCAAAGGACTTAAAGCTGGAACTTCACTAGTGGGTAAGTCCAGCTGTATATGATTGTGAGGATTTTTCCTTAATCCTTCTTGGCTTTTGGAATGAGAATTTTAAGTCATCAGCCACAATCTAGAGAGTAATGCCTACTCATTGGGGTTTTGAATTAGCATTTATCAGCTGAGTGCATCTGTCTCTGCAACCATAGCAAAACCAAATTTGAAACATGAAAGAATCCAGTCTTTAGGGGGCACATAAAGCAACACAAGTTGGTATCCCTCAGTGCCTGGCTTTTTTTTAATGTAACATTTAGAACTGGTCTCTAGCTGCCTAAATATGTAGACATCATGCTTCTATTTTGTTTTCCAGATATATTTGCAAATTTTACTCTACGCACAGCACACACCTCTGTCTTGCAGAAAAATAATAACAATTGTGTAAGCTGAAAATTCTTGTGACTCTCTCAATACGTCTGCAATCAGACTGAGCAATAAATGTTCGTGATGTGTGTTTTTGCGCTTGTGTGTTACTATGTTTGTCCAAAGGCATATGTAGTTGTAACCGTAATGCAAACAGCAGATTCTGCTTTTCATACAGATAATTTGTTACTTGTTCATTTGTTCCGCCTAGCATTACTATTTGCAGTCTTAAAAAAAATTAAAATGGTTACATATCTGCTCCCCGTTTTACATGCATCTTTATTCTGTTGACCTCAGCAGGCTTAGACCCATATAGCCTTGCAGAGGCTGTCTTTGCTGCTGCTTCAATATGCATGAATGTTTGTATCAATTCACCATTGGCACACTGACTTTTTACGCAGTGTGATATTTCCTAGAATGCCATTTAATTTTGTGCGACGAACAAGTATTATTTCAAGGGTAATTTGCTCTCTTTGGTATTCAGTTATTTGTCCGTGTCTGCTACCAGAAGCAGCAAAAAGAAATTGGACATACAATTTAATTATGTTGCAGTTAACATTGGAAAGATAGGTTCCAGTTGCTGGGGATCTTGAGCTGTTGGGCTCACGTCCTGCTTATGAACTCCCCATTGGTATTGACCTGGTTAGCCACTGCAAGAAAAGAGAGGAGATAATCCTTTGGTCTGATTCAGGAGGTCTTTTCTTATTCTTTTATTAGGCAGAAAGCAATGTCGGGAAGCCATAGCAGAGTAGGAACCAATAAGAATTTAAGGGAGACAATATTCGTTGAATATTTGAAGATTCAATAGCTCAAATCCCACTATCAACTGGATTTTTATTATCTTCTTTCAGTGTATTGACTGTGGTGTTGATTCTTATGTTAAAATGTTCCAGATTTTTTCCTGTTTACCCACATCGAGAATCCATTAGTATGCGGTAACTAGGTGTGGATGCAAACACATTTTTGATACGCCTGTTTTAAGAAGATAAGGGCAGCAGTGTTGAAGATTTCTGAATCATGAGATCTTGTTTAAACAATAGAAGAGACACATTTGCAGAATTCTTAAAGGAATATCAAGTAGTGCATTCCAAGTGGAACTTGTTCATAGTTCTGTCTCCTTATCTGGATTGGGGTACATTTTGTGTGTGAAATGCTTTGATATTGCTTTTCTAGAGTACGCTCAAGAAAGATTTACAGGCCAATATTCCGTGAACATTAAATGCAATTAAACAAGCAGCAATATAAAAGTTATCAGTATTTTAAAGTGAATTGAAATGCTACTGTATCAATTAAATTGCTAAGTGTAGATTGACTACTTTTCACCATTGTAATAGTATAACCAGTTATCTCAGAATAAGGACAACAAGAGTCAATGGAATTTACTTCAGAGTACATTGAAGGATTGTGCTATGAAACAATTTAAAGCAATTGGGAGCCATTTTGATCTGCTGGAAAAAGCAGCCTAATTTTTCAAAATAAATAAAGCATGGCTTTACAAGCTTTGTCCTCAAGAATCCGCTATCCAGAAATGTAGTACGTAATCCTGAACATGCTCTGTTGAGTAGTCATGGTTAAATAGCCATTGATAGGCCTACTCACAGTGAAATTTGCTAGTTGTTTTAGAATTAATTAAATTTTTATCTATTTTATCCACAAAACAAATGGAGGCTTTTAGACAAGCCACACAGAAAAACAGCACAGAAACAGTTTTCTCTTCTACTTTTCCATATTTAATCTCAAGATTGCCTAATCTTTTTGGGTGCCCACAATTGCTATAAGTTCAACTGAAAACAATGACGGGTCAGTTGGAGTCTGGTTTTAGTGAATATTCCACACACACCCTGGCTCTCAAATACATGCTTAAGGAACATTGAGTATCTCAGTAATTTCTGCACCAGTTGCCTAAATACTTGCTGGGTTTTTAGAGTCTTGCATGGGAGATCCTTGATTTGGATGGCAAGGCTTTTGCTCAAGTGGATGTGGTTATTCCATGACCTCCCACTTCAGTGGGTGAAATCCCTGTGTGCTTGCAGTCCTTTCCCTACCACAATAACACTCCTAAAAACCCATTTTCACAGTGTTGTGTCCAAATAGTATTGGGATCCTAACAGACTGAAATTGCAGCCACAGAACTTTACATGTAAATATGAATCTGTGTTCTTAATTACCTAGCTGCAGTTGTGACTACCAGATGCAAGTGGTTGTTTTAGACAATTTGATATGCTTTGATAGCATATTCTCTAACCTTAATGATAGTTTAAAAAAGGAAGGCCTGTTAGAGAAATCCATTCAAGTGTCCTTGTTTAATATTCTGTTTCTAGTATGCTTAAAGTATAAGTGGAGTTTCACATTCAATGAGACATTTCTGTAAATCAGGCAGAGAGATTTGGAACGTGAACGTGTATAATAAATATGTGAACAAGTTAATGCTGTTAAATGTCACAGTCGTGTTGTTGGTATTCTGCATAGAGGTCTGATTAAATAATCTATTCCTTACAAATCTTCCTGATCACTTTTGCATGTTGTAAAATTTCCATATCTGCCTGACTATGGTACCAGCCTTAGTCATCCTAAAACCCTTGGTCCTGTGAATCTTGAGTTACCAGTGTTGAAAATCTGCAATGCTCTCATAACATCATAGCTTGATGCTCGATGGTTAGGGAACCCCAAACTGTTTATGTGCTGACAAAGCACCATATTTTTCAGCTTTGTATTGGGTTTTTCCCTTCACAGTGATTCCCAGCAGGTATTTATAGATGCAGCATTTTGCAGGCTTACATCCTTAAATGCCCTTCTGCAAATGGGAAAGTGCCTTTGGTTTGCAGAAGGACTTTGATCTGGTGGATACTCCCAGTGGGGGAAGGAGAGGAGGCAATTTTCAGAGATTCCTCCTTTCCCCTACAGTCCCAAGTGCCTCCCACCATCTTAGTCCAGGGGGACCATCAGCTGATTATAGGGGACACAGGACAGAAGGGAGAGTCATTAAAAATCTGCTCCCCCCATCTTCTGCCAGCAGGAGCGTCCCATGAGTGCCCACTCACGGGATCTAAACCATTGTTTGTGCTTTATTAAAGAGCTAACCATTTACTCATTTTCATATTTATTGAATCTTAAACATAACTGGATGCTTTGCTTCTTAATAGAGCACCGGTATCCACCTATGGACTCATCATACACAGAGATAATTGTGGTATATATATTAATCTCACTGTTGTCACGAACTGGCAGAACAATGGAGAGGAGGAAGAGGATTCTGGCGAGAGGTGTAGCTGGGACACACCAGGGCGAGCAGGGGATGGGGAAGGAAGCACAGAGCGATGGAGGATGGTAAGGGCATGGAGGTCAGTGTGCAGGAACCAGAGCAGCAGGACCCATCGCCAGAGCCAGAGGGCCCCCTGTCCCCACAAACACGGTGGGCTCTAAGGTGTAGTGAGCAGTGGGCAGGGTGCTTCAGGAGGCTGAGGCAAGCAAGGGCCCCCAGCCCAGCTCCCTGGCTGGCCAGGTATGGCTTGTTAGCTGTGGGAGGAGGGATGTGATTCCTCAGCTGGAGTAGGCCTGCAACAGGTGAGGGTCGCCTGCCTCATCAAGCCCAGATGCTGCAATCAGCAGGCAAAGTACCCAAGGGAAGCAGAGCTGAGGGGCTGTGTCTGCTGATCTGCCCATGTTGAGGTCAGTTCCAGGATCTCTGTGGGACTGTGCTTCACTTTGGACACCTGGATTAACCCTGGACTGGAGATTTGACCTACTGATTTGCCACCAGGTAGGCCAGGGGTTCAGGACATATGCACACAATTGTACCAAGGAGGCATTGCATAGTAACTACCTAATTTTGCTCTCTCTGTGTGTGTTTTAACTCAACATAAAACCTTAATTTTTATGTGGTTAGTAGGAAGAGTAGCTTCTGCCCCATTTTAGAAGCTGTGTTTAATGTGGCTTCATTGGGTTTCACATTATTTGAATCTTCCTTAACTGGAAAAAAAAATGTGCGGGGAAGGAATATAGTAACGCCAACAGGTGTTCTATCTTGCTAATATTCCAACCTGGGAGATTCTTCTCTGTTGTGTCATTAAGAATAACATGTTTCAGGCTCTGAGGCCCACAATAGAAATGTGGCAAAAATATGTTCAGTTAAGTAGCTGATAGTCTAATGGTTGCCCAACTGCCACCTAAGATGGCTGACTTACTCTGTTTAAGCGATACTGTAAGCCCTGGTCTGTAGGTGGGTTGGGACATGAAACAGCTTGGCACTACATGGACAGAGTGAAAGCCTTTTGTCAGTCCAGAAGAGGCCTATGGGTCATTTGCTAAGGACACCTTTACATTGCAGGAAACATCACAGCATTATGTGCAATTTGGATTGCATTGTTTAAAGCAGGGGTGGCTAACCCCCAGCTCTGTGGGGTCCTGATTTGCCTCTCCCCAAAATAGCCTCCGAGAACTTTGCTGCAGTTGCAGTGCACGAGTGTTGAAACAAGATTTCATTAGTTGGGTTAGGACTAGTGTGATTAGGATTGTGCCGCTACATTAAAAAAAAGTGTGGGAAGATGATTTGAGGGAAATTGGAGAGTTGTCCCCCAAGAGCCGCCTGTGGCCGCGAGTACAAATCCCACCCCCACCCCAGTATGCATGCGTTCTGGAATAAGTTTGGATGTGTGTACAAGAATGTGAGGGGGTGACTTTTTCACCACACACGCTTTATCTCCAGAGGATAGTGTGGCCCTTGGGCAGAAAAGGGTTAGCCACATCTGGTCTAAAGCACGTTGACACACCTTCTGCATTTCCAGTTGATCCCTTTTAAAAAGAACATATTGGGAATGTATAGGGAAGTTTTTAATGTTTGATGTTTTACTGTGGTTTTATAATTGCTTCCTAGAGTGGCTAGGGCAACACAGTCAGATGGGTGGCATATACATAATAAAATTGTTCTTGTTGTTGTTATTTGTTGTTGCTGTTGCTGTTTAGTTGTGCAATCTCACCGTGTAGCAGCTGTACAATTGTAAACCCATGACAGACTTCAATGTTTTGAGGGAGAAAAAAGGATTTCCTGTCCACTGCTGGCAATGGTAATCTAGGAGACTTGACCTTTCTATCACGGCTTGTGCGCCTCAGTCTTCCCTCTGTAGTTTCTTGCTCTGTGTTTTGTGAAAGCCTGCCATATCATAGAAATAGTAAGTGTTCATAGCGGTGGGTTGTTCATCTCACACTTTACAGTGGAAAAGAGCATCAATTCTTTTGACTGTAGTTGCTGCAACCAGGGGCTGAGTAACCACAGGGAAGGATTTAATTTTTCATCTGTATCAAACTGCTGGAGTGTTGACAGGAAAGGTACTTTAGATGGCCATGGAGACAGTTTGAGATCCACAATAGCTAGCAATACGATTTGGTATAGTGGCTTTCCTGCTCTTCCGACAAATCCAGTTGCTTACTAAATTTAGTGCAAACAGTTCAGGGTGAATGCTCAATAAACACCTTAATTAGCACAATTTTTTAATTGGTTGCTTCAAATATAAATTTAAAAACAAGGTGTGTTTTTTAAAAAAATTGAGGAGGACTGGACAGATTTAAAGAAGGTAATTATGCTGTGCTGGATATTTAATCCAAAATAGTCAAGGAAACACAGTTTAGTGTACAGAAGGTGTCCAAATATATTGCTACGTAAACTAGACGGAAACTAGAAGGAATGGCTGCATTGCTGTATAACTGCTTGTTGTTGTATGCAATAGTAAAGGCGTCTTTAAATCCTTCTGCTCTGATCCATTAAACTGTTAGGTATGATCTAAAAGCCAGAATATTAACATGTGACTCTTAGCATCTGACACTTTAAATTGAGTTGGGAGCCGGCAATTAAAAAAGCCTTTAAATAGAAGTCATATCTGCATAGTAGCCAAGCATTAAGCAAACTTGTTGCAATATAATCAAGACTCTTCTTCTGCTGAGGAGGGCGTGATAATTTCAGCTGCTTCTAAAGTGATGCAGGGGTGATAAAAGCTGCATGCTTAAAACAAGAAGTGTTTCAGGTTTATTTTCTGTTTGGTTTATGAATCATTTGCATACTGAACAGGCTACTTTTATGGAAAATGTGGGCATCGCAACCTGAACTATGAGTACCCATAATAGTCTTTTGATGTACATTAACATTTTGTGTTGCTTTTAGGAATGAGATTCTTAGCTCAGAAATGGAGATAAAGTTTTGCTTACATATGAAAACGGATAAATGTTGAATTAGTGATAAAATGTATGCATTGCACAAGGAAATCCAAGCTGTTAGAACGAAGTCACAGCAAGATGCTCGTCCAGGAACCTCTAGCTTCACATTTCCCCCTGCATATTTTATTCCATTATTTTGACCATGTTTAATCTTTAGAATGTTGTCAACATGTTATTTCAACTCAACGTAGTTTGAAGTTTCTCCTTTGTAATACAGGGATTAAATTTGGTATATCAATTTTGTTTTGCGGTATCTGGCATGAAAATACAGAATGGACACAGCACCTGGGAGATAGCTCAATCAGTGGAGTGTGAAATTCTTGATCTCAGGGTTGTGGGTTCGAGCCCCACAATGGGCAAAAGATTCCTGCATTGCAGGGGGCTGGACTAGATGACCCTCGTGGTTCCTTCCAACTCTACAATTTTATGCTTCTGTGATTTAATCAAATTGGTGTTGTTATGTTTTCAGTTGGGGGTGGGGAGCCTCTGTCCCTCCAGATGTTGCTGAATTACAACCCCTATTGACCTTGCTAACTGGGGATGATGGGAATCAAACAGCATTTGGGAGAATCACCATCCCTGCTATAAGCATATAACATTTTCCTAAACACTGCAGATCAGTAGGATTGAAGGCACATACAACCTTTAAAGAGACTTGCATTGATTCACACTTTAATGCTATATTTAGTTTTGTAGGTTTAGGCAATTAGTTTCTCCCCATACATTCATCTCCCAGTCCCCCTTTTTTCATTTTGCAGCACAATCTTGCACCAGATTCCTATGAAGTGCCCATATTTCAGTGAGACACATTTTTTTATTGTGTTGGGACTGTGGTTTCTATGTGTTATGCTGCATCTGGCCATCTGTCTAAGGATATTTTTTATTTACCACATCTACATTCCACCTTTTTCTCCAAGGAGCTCAAGGTGCTTCTCCCCTCCCCCCCCCCGTTTAATCCCCACAATAACCCTGTGAGGTAGGCTAGGCTGAAAGACCTGTCCAAAGTCACAGAGTGAGCTTTATGGCCGAGTAGGGCCAGATCCAAGCCCAACACCACACAGGCTCTTTTGGAGGGGCTGATTGGAAATGGATGAATGCTTTGATAGCATGTATAAAACAAATATCCAGCTCTGAGGGCCTTCTGGTGGATCCCTCACTGCGAGAAGTGAAGTTACAGGGAACTAGGCAGAGGGCCTTCTTGATAGTGGCACATGACCTGTGGAACACCCTCCCATAAGATGTCAAGGAAATAAAATAACAATTATTTAACTTTTAGAAGACATCTGAAGGCAGCCCTGCATAGGGAATATTTTTTATGTTTGATGTTTTATTGTGTTTTTAATATTCTGTTGGGAGCCGCCCAGAGTGGCTGGGGAAACCCAGTCAGATGGGTGGCATATGCATAATAAAGTAATATTTTTAAATAATGGTTTCTTTATAAAATGCAATATAGAGTGCAAGAAAATCACATTGATTGATCTTTGTTTGCTGTTGTAGCACAGCTATGCAGTCTATTCACATGAAGAACCACTTGCTCTCTTCGTTAGGGAAGGGAGTACTAACGAAGTCATCAGTCATTCATTACCTGACACAGAATCATGCAGTATCATATAAAGATGTCACTGTTGCGAGAAAGAAAGGTCGCAGGTCTTTCATATGCCCTCTCTTGTAATTTCTTCAGTGAGGTACTGTACTCCAAATGTGTCACTATTTGTTTTTTCAGATACGTTGACAGGTTTCTCCCTTCAGCAATTCCTGCATTGTTTTCCCATGTAAAACATGTTTCCTCTCAAATGAAGGAACAAAGCACAAATGTGCATAGAATTCTTAATCTAGGTTTGCTCCTTGGGAATTATCCAATTGAACCCTGTCTGTTGATAGTAACATGCAAAGCCGTTTGTGGAAAGCTTAAAGCTATTTGAGGATTTGACCCATTGATCTTTCTTTCTGCTAAGGCAGGATGGGCAGTTAATTGGCTGAGGAAACCTGATAAACTTCCAGTTGCTTAACAACATGAAAGCAAACAATAACTACCATGTGTTTTCACTCTAAGCTCATTTATGTCTAACATAGCCGCAAGCATGTCAACTGGAAGGATGGCTAAATACAGTTCAGATAAGTCGTACAGATAACTAAAATTAAACTAAAATGAGGTGTGAACAATGATTTGTGGTTTATACTTTCTCTGACTTCTGTGTAGGTGTTTTACATGGATGTGCTTCAAGAGTAATCATCACTCACTTTATTGGTCATTGCTATTTTATGATGATGATGATGATGATGATGATGATGATGATGATGAACTTTGCATACCGCTCTTCATCCGAAGATCCCAGGGTAGCTCACAAATTGATAATCTCTAGATAAAGTTTCTGTTATAAAAAGTCGCAGTAAAATTTAATGCAGAGTATTTTTCTGTCTTAAAAAAACTATTTACAGAAGGTGTTTACCTAGTGCAATAAAATTCTAGCTTAAACTAGAAAAGATGTATTATATCCAGGAGTTCCCTACAATGAAGTCTCAGCATTGTAAGGCAAGGGATGTCCAGAGTGAGGAATTATCTCTTTATTATCAAAAGTACACTTTTGTTGTTGTTGTTTAGTCGTTTAGTCTGGTCCGACTCTTCGTGACCCCATGGACCAGAGCACGCCAGGCACCTCTGTCCTCCACTACCTCCCACAGTTTGGTCAAACTCATGCTGGTAACCTCGAAAACACTATCCAACCATCTCGTCCTCTGTCGCCCCCTTCTCCTTGTGCCCTCCATCTTTCCCAGCATCAGTGTCTTCTCCAGGGAGTCTTCTCTTCTCATGAGGTGGCCAAAGTACTGGAGCCTCAGCTTCACGATCTGTCCTTCCAGCACCATAATTCAAAAGCATCAATTCTTCGGCAATCAGCCTTCTTTATGGTCCAGCTCTCACTTCCATACATCACTACTGGGAAAACCATGGCTTTAACTATACGGACCTTTGTTGTCAAGGTGATGTCTCTACTTCTCAAGATGCTATCTAGGCCTGTCATTGCCCTTCTCCCAAGAAGCAGGCGTCTTTTAATTTTAAGTACACTTACAATGTAGGAAAAGACATGACCATTGGTCCTACATCTCTCAGCTACTCCTAGGTGTGCCCCCAGTGAGTTAGTCGAAGTAGCAGAGAGGCCACGCCCCTGACCTCCGGCTTATGTATCTCCCCATGGCTTCTACTCTTCATAGAATTGTAGAATTCTAAAGTTGCAAAGGGCCCTGAGGGTCATCTGACTCAACTGCCTACAATCCAGGAATCTCAAGTGAAACATGCATGACAGAGGGCCGTCCATTTTGTCTGTGGTCATCCCAACCATGTAGTGCATGTATGGAGTGCTTCTGGACTCCTTGACTGGGGCTGGTGGAACTTGTAGTCCTGCAACCTACCCTGTTGTAGTGGATGTAAACATTGGATTCTCCCCCCCCCCCCTGGTTTTCCTTTTTGGCACAGTATCTTTATTATCAGTAGTAAAATGACTGCAGTCAAATTGGTTCCCTCTGACTCTGGAAGCTGAAGGTTCAGGTTTTACAATTAGTTGGAGGTCAGCAATCACACTGACAATAATGTACTTAAAACTTGATAGAAAATGTGTTGATTAGGGGATAGTCTTGTTACTTTGCCCCTTGAACCACTGTGTCCTGATAAAAATATATCTGCATTACTCCCATCCTGCCCCATTTTCTCCAATTTTAACTAGCTTTAAATGTTTTGTAGATTCATTTTGTGCCTACAGGGACACTTGGCAATAGGTAATTCTAATGCCTGAAAGTTTATTGCTAGTCAACTTCCATGCAATTAAATAGAAACATGATTCACAGTAAGAAATTGCCAGTAGTTTGAAAACACATGCTGAAATGACAGCCCTGCATTCCTGTGGTTTCTCGGGTCACATATAAACATAGTAATGATGACGAAAATGACAGTTGTACAGTCAAGTCAAGAATAGGTTTTCCATTTGCAAATAAATAAATAAAATAGCGTAGAATCCATTCAAAGATAACTTAGCTGGATGAGTTGTTTTCATTAACATGGTTGATATTGGCCCAGATATTACAAGTAGTGCATGGTAAGACAGCAGATGGCTATAGAAAGAATTGATAAAATCCCCCCCCCCAAAAAAAAATCCTGGGAGGTAGAGGGAGGAGAAAGTGTGCCTCATGATAACTTTGTATTACTGACAAATGCACAGGAATAATGAAAGTTGCTTATTTGGCTTATTGTCTTCCAGAAAGTATAGACTACATAGCTGAACTGGGCTCAGAGTTTAGTAAGACGAAAATTGTAATGGAAGACCCAGAAGGCTATATATCTATAATATAGTATATACTATGGTACTAAGGGACGCAGGTGGCGCTGTGGGTAAAACCTCAGCGCCTAGGACTTGCCGATCGCATGGTCGGCGGTTCGAATCCCTGCGGCGGGGTGCGCTCCCGTCGTTCGGTCCCAGCGCCTGCCAATCTAGCAGTTCGAAAGCACCTCTGGGTGCAAGTAGATAAATAGGGACCGCTTACCAGCGGGAAGGTAAACGGCGTTCCGTGTGCTGCGCTGGCTCGCCAGATGCAGCTTGTCACGCTGGCCACGTGACCCAGAAGTGTCTGCGGACAGCGCTGGCTCCCGGCCTATAGAGTGAGATGAGCGCACAACCCTAGAGTCTGGCAAGACTGGCCCGTACGGGCAGGGGTACCTTTACCTTTACCTATGGTACTATATATCTGACTGTGTTGGAATTAGTGGCAGCAAAAGTCCTGTCTTTTGAGCAACCAACTTTGGTTTCACCTTTTTTACTTGTAAATGCTTAAGATGGCATATACTGACTGCTCCATCTTTGTGCTTCAGAAACCAGTAATGTTGATATAGGCAGCACCCCAACCCCCATTTATGTGGGGGTTACTTTCTGAGGCACCACATGTGTCAGTGAAATCACTTATAAATGAAATCCATTGAAAATCCCTGAAAAGACCCCATTCTGCCAACATTTCATCCTTTTAGTGATGTTTCAGTGACATCTTTATGACCTTTCTGGGTCACTTCTGGGTTTGGTGCAATGTGCGTATAGATGGTCGTGCACATATTGAGCATGCATAAACTCTGCCTATTTCCTAAATATCTTTGGAACTAATGATTGAAAGCATACATTTTTAAACGCACCTTAGTGCTTTCGTTGTGTGAAATGTCCCAGTTGAGACACTATTTCCAAATCATTCAATCAAGTAGCACTACCCATGGCTTTAGTTCTTCATCCTGAATTAGATAATCTCTCTTCATAGATTTATTTCCTCAACATAGACTGATCTTTTATCAGATAGACCAGGCTTTCTCAACCTCGGCCTCTCAGATTTTTTTGGCCTACAACTCCCATGATCCCTAGCTAGCAGGACCAGTGGTCAGGGATGATGGGAACTGTAGTCTCAAAACATCTGGAGGGCCAAGATTGAGGAAGCCTGAGATAGACCTATCTGGGCTAAAGTGGTTTGAATCTTGTTGCACTTCAAAAAAAATCTGAGGATGGCAACAGCAAAAAAACACATTAAATACTTGTTTCCTTCAGGAAAATCATTCAAATGCTTTTGTAATATAACTACAATATAGCTTTTGTAACGTAACTACAATATAGCAGAAGAAAGAAAGGAACAAATGGTTAGCTCAGGTTAACAATAAGAATAATCCACTAATTATCTAATTTAAATATGTAAAATATATTTAAAAAACAGTCTGGTATAAGTCTCTTTACAACCATAAGGACTCGTAGGTTCCACTATCATTGTCCATCTATTATTCCACACAATACTTGAATGTAAAAGTGTGTGAACATCTGCAAATATTCAAGGGTTTTTCCAAAGCAAAGTTAATATGAACAACAACTCCTGACTGAAAAGAAGACACCACAGAATATGCTGACATCATGTGCCCCAAAGAGGCCTGTTCAGCATTACACCACCAGTATCTCTTTTAAGTACTCCAGAAGTCTATTGCAGTGGGAGGGAGCATATGTCTGGCATTCTAAAAAAAGGTGTCAATGTCTATATTTTCTCCATTCCAACAATTTGCTGCTTTGAGATGAGTCAAGACAGCTCAGGGTTGATAGGAATCTCCTCAAAGATATGGACAGGTTTTGGATCCAGAGATGTCTTGTAGAAGCAGAAAAGTGAACTGTCTCCAGTTTTCCTATCCTGCTGAAGTCCAAAGTCCCATGGCTCATGCTGCTTTAGAAGTTCCACCAACCCTCAGCAGTGGCTTTTGGGGTGCGCACAGCATCTTTAGTGGAGGGAGGAAGAAGCGAGAAAAGCCCTGTTTTGTGCAAGTGGAGTTTTGCTCATTCTTTTGTAAACCCACCCCTAGATCTGCTTTTGTTCCTGAGAAGGCTTAATTAAGAGCAAAGAAAACAGAACACAATAATCCCTCGTGTTACATGCATTTGATTTGCACAGTTTCAACCATATGCTGTTGAAGGAGGCCTGGTTGAAATTTCAACCCAGACAAGAGTGGAGAGCTTAAAATCAGTTTTTGCGCAGGGTCCACTTTGAGTTACCTAGCATGGAAAGAGCTTTTAAGCACTCTGCCAATCTTGCTGGACACAAGGCGCAGGGATGCTCTCACAAGATGTCACAGGAGCACCACCAATGTTCCAGAGCCGGTGCCTTGAGCAGACCTCCCCCCACCCCGAGCAAGGGGCTAAGATCCTAAAAGCTCTTTTTGTTCCAGGTATCCCAAGTGGACCCGACACAGAAATAGCTTTCAGGCTCTTGGCCTTGCTTGCTGGGCAAGGCCCTCTTGGCACACTGACTCTGGGAGGGCTAAGGATGCTTTCTCTCCCCCACTAGCTGTGGAGTGGCTCCAAGAGGTTAACTATACAGTGGTACCTCGGGTTACATACGCTTCAGGTTACATACGCTTCAGGTTACAGACTCCGCTAACCCAGAAATAGTGCTTCAGGTTAAGAACTTTGCTTCAGGATGAGAACAGAAATTGTGCTCCGGCAGTGCGGCAGCAGCAGGAGGCCCCATTAGCTAAAGTGGTGCTTCAGGTTAAGAACAGTTTCAGGTTAAGTACGGACCTCCGGAATGAATTAAGTACTTAACTCGAGGTACCACTGTACACAATTTTTGTGTATACTATATGCATAACCCTTGAAACCAAACCCCTGCATAAGATGAGAAGTTGCTGTATTTAATTTGGAAATAATAATGGTTGTGGGCAGTACCATTCCAATTACTAAAAAAACTCCAGCACTTAATGATTTGTTTCTCTCCAAACAAAACATAGGAGGAAGTCAAGGAGAAAAACAAACAATGTGTGCTGGTTCACTATGGTTTGTTTCATCCCAGCTTGGGAAAAAGAGAAGTGGGTCAAGCACACTTTGAGCAGCATGGTCAAGAATGCTTGTCTTTTGTTTGTTCCTAGTCAGTCATAGTTTGGCTTACCAGCTCATATAATAGATACTATTTAAATACAATCTGGAATGTAAAGTTTTGAAATTAATAGGGTGGAACCATTACCCAGGGTCAAATAAACACACTCCATCTGCACTGTATTCTGGCAAACTATGCTGAAGACTTCATAAAATCCAAGCTGGTTCATGAGTACCTACAGAATGAAACTATTTTAAACATTTGGAAGGTCAAGCTTTACATTTTACCTTGAGTTTGAAAAGTGCAGTTAATTGGAAAGCTGAGTCATTTATCCAAGGTCAGTCAGATGGTGTAGTATCTCATCTCCCAATTATTGTATCTATATAAGTGAAGGTTAGGACAAAATTGCTTCTTCTGAATGCAAGTTGTGAATCACTATGGAATGACAAATCTCTCTCTTTTTTATACACATAAGCACACTTCAAAGCTAGACATTGGCAGATTGATGTGTCACGGCAGTCTGACTGCTAAGATGAACTTCTTTCACCTTTTGCCAGTTGGGTGTACTTTCCAGAAGAGCCCGGATCAGCATAGAAGGTGAAGAGGTGGACAGGCCTTTGAACAGGAGGAGATTGTTGTTGTTTAGTTGTTGAGTCGTGTCTGACTCTTCGTGACCCCATGGACCAGAGCACGCCAGGCACTCCTATCTTCCACTGCCTCCCGCAGTTTGGTCAAACTCATGCTGGTAGCTTCAAGAACACTGTCCAACCATCTTGTCCTCTGTCGTCCCCTTCTCCTTGCGCCCTCCATCTTTCCCAACATCAGGGTCTTTTCCAGGGAGTCTTCTCTTCTCATGAGGTGGCCAAAGTATTGGAGCCTCAGCTTCACGATCTGTCCTTTCAGTGAGCACGCAGGGCTGATTTCCTTAAGGAAAGGAGATAGGAGGATACACACACACACACACACACACACACACACACACACACAGTGATATCATTATACACTGGCTTTCTAGTTTGTTTCAGAGAAGCAGGTGTTGTGGTGTTGCACTCCTTTGGGAACAGTGCATAATATAACATAATTAAGTGTGATGAAGTTTACTTCTATGGAATTTTATCATCTTCCCTTTCCTCCCTCATAGCACTTAGCATATTCCATGCCAGTAATGTGAGACCAAATGCCCATGCAACACTGAAAGACTTAAAAGCTACCAGGTAGGTAGGTGTGTGTGTGTGTGTGTGTGTGTGTTTGTTGTTGTTTCTGATAAACCAACTCTTAATTTTCCTTTTCTCTTCCATTCTTTGGAAAAATCCTAACATTAAAAGAACCTGTTTCTGTGTCTAAGATATCTGAAACATGTACACACAGAGCTCTGGCAGAGACCATTGAGTGATGCCACTAGTCAGCATAGATAATGTAAAGCCTAGTTTTGTGTTCTGTGTATGTGCCTGCACCCATCTTCAGTATCTCTCCCAGAGTGATGCTTTTCAGTTTGTGTACCACACCACAGCATGCCACACTTCCCCCTTATCAGCCTGATTGATGGCCTGCTAAATTCTTGCTTCTAAGCAACAAATCCATATATTCATGTAATAAATTTATCTCTTTCCATCACTCTTCTCTAGCCCCGAACCCTTCAAAAGCAATGCAGTTGGGTGTTTCCGCTTCCCTTAACACAGCTTTGTGGCAGAATTACAAGTAACCTGTTTGCTGCATTAATATTCATCTTGTCTTGTCATGAGAGAGAGAAAAAGAGATATTTCCATACACAAATTAGGTCTGTTAAGAATAAATAATATGAAGGTAAGCTGTCATGGGAAAATTTATTTGTTTGTAGTGAAATATAACAGGCAGCATATCCACATTTTTTTAAAAAAATTTTTTGCCACAATACATTTGATGGCATTTCAGATACCATAGTCCTCCTTGTTGGTCTGGCACAGATGTCACACTGGCTGTTTTCCAAACACAGATTACAAATTAGGCAGACACATATACATACAAACACACCCCTTTCCCTGGTAGTCCTAACTGTGATCAGCATTGCATCTGCAACATTAACCATGGTTAGTATAAACTAGATTTCACAGTTTAGTTGGGATTGTGAACCAGTGTTTGAACAGGTCCGTAAACCCTAGTTGGACTGGCTAGATGCAAAGGAGTGGTGGGAGGCACTGGTTGGGGAACCCCCAGGGAAGAAGGCTCAGAGCCAGAGGATTGGTGTTGGGGAAATGATGCATGGTTAGAGGGGGAAACTGGGATGAGGAGATGTCGGAAACTAAAGCGGCAACAGGGTTTAGTGAGCAGGAGGAGGCTGTGGCAGAGGGCACTGCAGACCCAGAGGCAGGAGAGGAGGGGGAGCCAAGAAGCAGAGTGGAGGCAGGCTGCGGAAGAATCTAGGGTCTCCCCCTCCTGCTGTGACCAGCTCCCCTCCCCCCTGATCTCCCAGAACACACAGAGAAATGGGAGGAGCGGTGGGAGTCAAGGCGACAGAGCCTTAGGCTGCTGTGAAAGGAACCAGGGGAGGAGCCATAGAGAGATGTGGAAGGTCTGGGACCTTCAGTCCTCACTGCTGCCCTACTGGGAAGAGTTGCTGTCATCATTGGGCCTGTGCTGTTTCATTTTCTTTGATGTGTTATGGAAACAGGTAGACAAAAGAGGAGAGAGGATTGGAACCTGATGGGGGATGGCCATGCTTCTGTGCAGGTGACTCCTGCTTTACAAGTCCGAGGCAAAATTGACTTTGCCAATCCTACATGGAGTTTGAAACGATTCCTTGTCTATGCACAGGTCTTTGTGAAAGCTGACATTCTAATTCTCACGAGTTTGCCTACATTTCGCCCTTACTGGGAAGTGATAAAAACAGGAAAGCACTTCAGAGAGTTCACCTAGGAGCATTTACAAATGGCACTATTCTTTGAGATGAAGGAGCCTTCAGAGTTATTTTTGCACAAAGCATGAAGAGTGAGGTATTCTTCATGCTGGGGTAGTTTCAATGCAGTGGTGTCAAGTGGTCATGGTGCCATTGGGTGTCTGGTTGCTAGACAACAGATAGGAACAGTAAATATGAATGACTGCCTGCTGCCACAGCTACTTTTCCCTGAAGCCTTAGCGTAGTGACCACTAGAAGCATCTGTAACATTTACCAATTTGCTTGCAATTTGTTAAGTTGATTCATAGCTTAATTAGTTTCTGTGACTGCATCATAATGTTTAAATTGTTCCCTTTCAAAGCCAGCATTGTTCTACCAACAGCATCTGTTCTGAATTTGTCTTTTAAGTTTAATCATATTAAACTCCACAGATTTTCACACTGTCATCCACACAAATGCATAAATGTTTTGAAAAATCAAACAAAATATAAAACTGTGACATAATGTACACCAGCAATTTGCAATGTGCCTTGTATAGTGTATTAGTAATTTTCCTTATGTCTGTTCTTCTGGACTACAGTTTGTGCTTCATGCAATGTTTGAGGCACTTGTTCACAAAATCTATGCTTAGAAATAATTTCAGCTAAGTGAGAAATTAATAACCAATAATTCGTTTAGGCAAGAGGAAGCAGTGGCATTATTCAAATGAATTGTGTCTGTAAGGCACAAGTCATGTAGCTCAATGCTCCAGTAGCCTTAAAGAACATGGTGTTCATACTGAATGCACCCTTAACCTCGGTTATTGAAAGCTCTAATAATTGGCAATTTTAAAATAATTTACCTTGCGTAACCCCTTTAGGTCAGCTAATATGAGTTCCTTAAGGACTGCACTCTGAAGTCTATGAATCTCAGTATTTGATTTACTTACTACAAGTACATCTTTACAGGGAGGAAATACTTAACCTCTGATATAATCTTTATGGAGTTGTTAACTAGAGATGCAGCTTAAGAAAAAGATGAGGTAGGCTGGATGCCCTCATAAATTGCCAAACGGGGGAAGTTAGAAAATTATAGACTAGTATAGGTCAGCCTTCCAGATGTTTTGAACTTCCACATCAGCAGCAGATGGCATGTCAGGAATGATAGTAGTTCATTCCAAGCAACAGCAGTCCTGTTGAGATACGGCAGGTGCCCACCTTCCAAAAACAATTGGAGATATTTTTGTTTCAACAAAAAGCTTTAGGTGTTCATTTTGTATTGCTTTAGAACCTTTTTTGTCCTGTTTTTAAGCTTACCTTGAGCAAAACAAACAAACAAACAAACAAATTGCAGTATGTTTCTAGACTGACTTGACACATAAAAAGCAGTTTACAAATTAATAAAAAACACACAGCTGACCAAATAAAAACATCTGGAGAGCACCAGGCTGAGAAAGGCTGATCCTAGGCAATGTTTTTGATAGGTTTCTTCAGTTTTGAAAGATTTGTCAATACGCTGACATCGAAAACCTAACCTTTTCAGAGCAGCTCTGAAAGATTGCATTTTGTTCTAGCAAAGCAGGGACAAAAAAAGCAACAGTTGTGTAAAATGTATAGTAAGTGTGTAGTCAGTACATGCCTAAGCATACATATGCAGCCATAAATTCACTCCCCGCCACAGGATTCAGGAGGAGCTCCTCCCTAGTAAGTGTGGTTACCATATATTGAAACCTTCGTCAAAATAGCAAACAGTTATGATAAAATAATATTGTAGACTACCCCCTCTCCCCTCAAAAAAAAAAATAGTCAAGAAAGGAAACTATTATTTTCCATAAGTTCGTTCAATGTCATTTGTACACACAGTTTCTTGGAATCCAGTTTGTGTTAACTGAGTCATCCCTATTGTGGTAGGAGCCAGAATCTAGGATGTTGGAATAAATTTGAATTTAGACATGAAAGAGGTAACAGAGCCAAGGTTCTTTAGGCATGACTCATAATTTACAGGCTGTGGACCACATCTTTCAGTGGAGCTGGTTCCAGCATGAGGACTGAAGTCAGTAGTAGGCTTACCAAAAATATGATTTAAAGATTCCTTCCCGTGCCATTTTTTTTATTGCGGTATCTGATGCTGAAACCAAGTGTGTCCAGATTCTATGTGCATATATAAAAGTAATTAATCACATATGATGTTTGGCCTCACTGAATGTCTGATGTGACTAGACATAACCAAACATAACCAAGAGATAGCATAACTGAAGATTGGCCTCAGCACAGGTCACTCTTGGGCAACTGGTATTCCCCCCCCCCCTTCAAATTTGGAGCTCTCTTCTTTTTAGTTTATGTTTCAATGTTTTATTTGCATTGTTCAAAAATTGCATTAGAAAGCCGCACGTACACATGCACAACACACATGGTCTAAAAAGTTACATGAAAAAGTCCCATGCAAACACGGCAGGACATATTAAATTTAATTTGAGCTTGGTGCAGGTTATATAATTCAAGATGCAGCATGGGTCTTTGTCTCTGTCTTAATGTGTGTTAGTACACTTTTGTGCTATTG
This sequence comes from Podarcis raffonei, assembly GCF_027172205.1. Lineage (NCBI taxonomy): Eukaryota > Metazoa > Chordata > Lepidosauria > Squamata > Lacertidae > Podarcis > Podarcis raffonei. Next base: position 54,723,956 of record NC_070610.1, read on the forward strand.
ATACCATTGTCAGTTGAGGGACTGGGTTCAGTTGGTCGAGGCTCCCTTTTCTGCTTGAATTGACATAAGGTTCAGACTTTGTAGGCGATTTAACACTGTTGACTGCCCACTAGGAAATCAGATCACGGAAACAGAAATACTTACCCAGATCCTTGGCATAGGTCCAGGTAAAGCAGTCTTGCAAAGTATAGCTGAGGATATTATCTACAGATACGGGAATTGTTCTGCCAAAACACAGGGAGAGGGGGGAGAATTATGCTCCCTATTTAAAGGGCTAGTTTCTCTGATTCTACAATGACCTTTCTGAAAGAGGCATTAATAAGTTAGGTAGCTGGCAGCATTGAAGTTGGGGGTCAAACCATATTTTAAGTTATCAAAATAGTTTCAGAATGCTCTTATCAAGATGATTCTATATAAAAAAGCAGAGCACCCTTGCAAAATCTGATACGTTTTAAGTGGTGTTTGTTAGGAACAGCAATACCCTCCGTATGCTTCAGTAGGGGAAAGTCCCATTGAACTCAATGGGATTTACTTCAGAGTAGACACCCACATTTACTGCACTGTAAATCTTAATGAGTAAATTGTTTAATAGGAAATATTTTCTGTAATTTTGTGCATGAAGATGACAACATAGGCCAATAATAATTTAGTTGATTGTCTGCGGCACACTTCATTTTAAGCTGACTTCTGGAGTTGATTTTTAAAAGCAAGGCCAGAACAAGGTATTTTGACACCTCTGGCAAGGACACCTTAGTCACCTCTCTTGCAACATGTAATATGATAGATAATAAAAAATGAACACAAAGTCTGCACATGACTTTTAATGCTCGTCTTTTTATTTTGCTGTTCTAAAGCACCACAGTAAACATTTAACTGAAATGTTAATTTGTAGCATCATAGCCTAAAACGTAAATAAGTAATGTTTAATACGTTTTTAGGCCTAATTACGTCATAGCTCTAAACCATTATTTTTAAAATCCATGGCTTAGTGTTAGGTGTGGACACTGCCTAGTAGCGCTACTATGGTTTGTTTACTCCCAGCAAATCGCTGTCTGAAGCCATGATATTTTTTTTGGCCTATGGTTTGTTTTCATTGTGGCTTGGTGTTATGTATGAACCCTTTCTAAATCAAGGTTTGATTGGGCACCAAACAAAACTTTTTTCTTCCAGCTGGATTACAGATATGTTGTAGAGCATCTAACTTATTGGCCAGGTTCACACATAAAGTTAAGCCATCATTTGTTTTAACCAACCACAAGTTTGTCACTCAGTCAAGCAAACGATGGCTTTTTTCTCCAAAGCTTGGTTTGTTTTCCAGCTTCTCTTGTCTTGTGCCTTTGTAACTTCCAAGGATTAGTTGTGGGGCATTCTTCCATTTTTAGAAGTACAGTGATGTAGCCGTAGATTTGCATTTGGCTTCTGTGGCGGGACTCCTTTAAAAATAATAACACTGGGCAACAATTTTTTACTTTTTGAATGTTGTCTAGATTTCTACAACTGATTTAGGGTATTTTTGCACTGCTGAATCAGGAAATGGCATCCATTTCTCTCCATCAGGTCAGGTTTACTGTAAACTGAATGGTGGGCATTGATAAAGGTAAGTACACGTAAATTGCATGTTGCTTCACCATTTTTCAAACTTCAGGGCTTGAACTTCCATTTCTTGGAACTCTTGGAATGCTCAGCGGCAGGGAGGTCTCTCTTCAGAGTCCAACAGTAGTCAGCCATCATGACTGCGTCCCAGCGACCCTGATACCTGGTCTCCATCTCTTTCATGTCCTGATGGAATCTCTCCCCCTGCTCGTTACTCATTGAACCCAGGTTCTCAGGAAACCGGTTCATATGTGAAAATAGGTAGTGCATCTTGACGCTCATGTTGCAGCCCAGGTTTCTGAAAGCAGTCACCATGTTGTTGACAAATTCTGCATAGTTTCTGGCCTTATTGTTGCCAAGAAAGTTCTTCACTACCAGAACAAATGCCTTCCACACTTCCAGTTCCACTTCATTCATTGAGTTTCCGAACTCTGGATCTCTGATGAGCTGACGGATCTGAGGACCGTCAAAGATGCCAGCTTTCAACTTCTCCATGGTCAATCCTGGAAAAGCCTGGCACAAGTAAGTGAAGCAGTCACCATCCTTGTCCAGAGCCTTGGTGAACTGCTTGATTAAGCCGAGCTTGATGTGCAGCGGTGGGAAGAGTATTCTGTCTCTGTGCACCAGAGGGTCGTTGATGACATTCCTTTCTTTGCAAGGCACCAATTCCTCCCGCACAGGCCAGTCCTTCGTGTAATGCTGAGCACGGTCCCTACTATCCCACATGCACAGAAAACATGGATACTTGGTGAAGCCAGACTGTTGTCCCAACAAAAAGTTCACCATCTTCAGGTCAACACAAATAAACCACTTATGTTGATCATAACCAATTTTCTCCAGCATATACTTCACCGCTTCATAGTTCTCCTTCAGTGTAGTCGAGTGAGCCAGGGATATAGAGGCAAACTGGTTGCCGTTGTGTAGTAGAACACATTTCAGTCAATGAACAGTCTCCAATCTTTGGGTTTGTACTGTGGCACTCCAAGCTTGAGCAGAAGCTGCGCAATATCTGCACAGTACACCAAGTCCTTCTCTTCCGAGAAAAAATGGAGGTACTCTTGATGCCTGTTGCGAAAGAAGCTGATGCGAGCATTGTCAGAGAGGAGTTTTTTTCCTTCAATCTGGATGCCAACAGTTCGGCAGAGTCCTTTGACAAGCTGAGGTCGCGAACTAGATCATTCAACTCCTTTTGGGAAAATGGATGTGGAGCATCATCTTCAAGAACCACTTCTTCTTCATGTCCTTCAACACTGGAGGCATCTTCGTCACTAATGTCAGGAAGTTCTCTGAAGATAGGCACTGGAATTTCATCACAATGAGCTACAGGACGATGTGCTGATTGAAGATCAGGATACTTGAGGCTGCTCCGGTTCTTTCTGTTGATCCCCCAACTTTATGCTTTGCCGCACCAATTTATGGAAGATTTCGAGGTTTTATGACTTCAAACTGATCCCTTTTCGACATAATCACCCAGAACTATTGGACCTGAATACTTCTTGTCATTAAAATAATCATTTCCAATCAAAACAATTATTCGACATGGCATTTTACCCCCACCAACTTCTTCTAAAATGCTCCACACAAGCGTACATGTGAACAAAAACATAAAAAAAGACATGTGGCCATCGCTCAAAAACTTGACCTGATTGAGCAAAACCAATGTGATTTTTGGATTCAGCGCATCAGATTCGTCCTAAATCAACTGAAAAAACGCAGACAACAAATTTGTTGTTGACCAGTGTAATCTGTGGTACTAGATAATATCTTCTAGGATTTCCCCCCACTCTGTGTGTTGAGGGAGATGTCAACAGTACATTTTGTCTTATAGGTAGGGCAGCTTTTGAGCCTGAGGTTCAGTCCTGGACAATAGTTTGGATACCAGGAGTCAAATCTAGACTGTATTTGTAATTACAAATGTGCTTCTAGTAAACACAAAGCTAGCCAACATACATCTGGGATCAGGAAAGAGAGTTTTCCTGCCAAGATGCATGGCCTCCAAAGATTTCTCTTTTTTAGAGTATACGTGCTGATGTCCCTGAAGATTCTAGCCTTTCTTCGCAGCCTTTTCCCTTTTACGTCTATATAAGCTAGTAGTCAGGGGATTCAAATGCCTGCTGGGGGATCTCATCCATCTAAAGAGTTTTTGTTTTTACAGTAGCAGGATAGTCTGTAAAGTGAAATGAGCCACGTTCCAGCCAGTAGTACCAGTCAATGAAGGCATAGTTAAAAAGCAATAAGGAATCCCTTGGCTATGATACACCACAAGCAAAACCACAGATTTTTATTTTTTATAAAAATAATAATCTGCTGGAGGGAGTGATTGGGAACTTTAACCTCACATTTTCATCTGTGCAAGTGTTATTTTTAGAAACGGTGCCACTGAGAAATGTCTTTTTTGCTCAGACATTTTTGGAATTGGAAATTGCATTAGCGTTTTGTGAACTGGAATTTGAATCTCTCTTGGACTGTGAATATGCAGGCACTGGAAACTGTCATAGAGGCAAAAGGACGAGGCAGGTAAAAGACAGTTCTCTGATCTGAGAGTAGTGAAGGCATTTTGGGTTCATGATGCCGACAGGTGCATCATTAGCACTCACATATTCGCTCATCAGTGTGCATATGTCCCCAAAAGATGTCTGTTACTGTTGGAACTACTTGTACCAAGAAAAAGGTCCTTTTGCTTTTGCTACAATGGACTAGCATGGCCGTTCCTTTATAAGTTACATCAAGAGTAAAACAAATAAATAAAACAACCAAGAAAATAGAATTCCAGAAATCATTCATTCTGCTTTGGGCCCCTGCAATAAAATGGGAGATTTGAATGTTGGTTCTTGCTTAGGTGTTCTCTAAAGATACATATATTAGAATTCAAGTTACCTGGACATTTAGTATTAAACTAAAGGCTGCTGTTGATTCTTCTACTCGGCAGACGCTGATAGAGACATCTCTTTGCTCCTACATTCCTGTGCTGAAAGGGGTGTGGGTGGGTGTGGGGGTGTATGCAGGGGAGGGAGGGATTGAACAATCCAACCAAAAGAGTCAACAAGGGCTGTGCTGCGACATTCCCTGCCTTCTGAAGGGAAGGGCCATAGCTCAGTGATTGAGTATTGGGTTCAGTTTCCACCATTTCCACGTAGGATTGGGAAATTAAAAACTGTGATTGCTTCTACATTGTCAGAGTAAGACAGCACTGAAGTAGATGGACCAATGGCTCAGCAGGAGAGGTGGCAGGGTTTATGGAATCCCCAGCTATTTCACTTGTGGCCTATGGACTGGCTGTTGCGCATTACAGCTTGTGAATATGGAGTGGCCATCTTAGAATCATAGAATTGTAGAAGGGACCTCCCCTTGCTATGCAAGAATGTCAACTAAAGCAATCATGACAGAGGGCCAGCCAACCTCTGCAAAAAACCTCAAAGGAAGGTGAATCTACCACCTTCCGATGGAGTCCATTCCACCGTCGAACAGCTCTTACTGCCAGAAAGTTCGGAATCTCCTTTCTTGTAACTTGAAGCCCTCTGGAGCACAAGAAAACAAGCTTGCTCCATGTGACAGCCTTTTAGATATTTGAAGAATGCTGTCATATATCTTCTCAATCTCCTCTTATCCTGGCTAAACATACCCAGCTCCCTCAACTGATCCTCATAAGGCTTGGTTTCCAGACCTTTGATCATCATTGTCACCCTATTCTGCACATGTTCCAGCTTGTCCATATCCTCCTTAAATTGTGGGGCCCAGAACTGGACATAGTACTCCAGTTGCTGTCTGAGTAAGATAGAATAGAGTAGTACTGTTACTTCCCTTGATCTGTACACTATACAGCCCAAAAGAGCATTAGCTTTTTTTGCTGTTGCATCACACTGTTGACTGGAGTAACTTTTGCTTCAGAATGCTACATCATTATAGATTCTCAGCACATGCACTCATACTAATTACTGCTCATTATAAACTCTTGACAATGGACTTTTGCTACTAAGTATTTGATGGTTTCTTGCAGATACTAACCTGGAAGATCTGGTTTTAAATTCCTGGCAGAATGACTTGCTTTGAGCCATGGCTCCATATGCCTCATTTCCCTGTGATTAAATTTGGATAAAGACAAAGGCCTACTTTGTCAGCGATGATTTCTAAGCCCTTTTGAGCACTGGATGTGATATCTATCTACTTGTACCCACCTTCTTTTGGTATAGCCTGCCATCCCATAATTTGTTAGATTAATGTGTTAGTTGAGAATGGCTGCTGGTTGAGAATGGAGTAATAATGGCTGAATAGAGGTATAGAAAAATGAGACTGAGCGCTAGGAAAGCACTCAGTGGCTGATAAATATGTCCTTTGTTCATTCCTGTGTTGGGATCCTTTGGCAAGATTAGTGCAAATTTACCTTTCTTTCTTTAAAAACAAACAAACAAAAAACCTCTTAATGCCTGTAAGGTAAATAGTTAAAATCAGTAGATGCCACCCTCCCCAATCTATTCAGGGATCACAGAGCACCTCAGATCAATTGAGTTTGCTTCTCTTAGCCTTATTTTTTCAGAGCCTGATTGAATAGACATTCTGATGCAGTGTTCATCCACAAAAATAACTTGAGGCATGCTGTGTGCCCTAATTTGGGGGCTGTTGTTGCTTTCATCCAGTGGCCTGTTAGAGAAAATTTGGCTCTTGTTGTGGCATCCGATTATTGGATACAAGTATCCATTGTGCTTTGTTGTATCTATGGGAAGTTGTCCTGGCAATAATGGCTACCTGACAAGTACTTGAAAACAGGATACATTAAGAAGATTGGTCTCCGCTGAGGAGGAAAAACACTTTATTAATGTCAGTTGTGCTTGATTATGTTAGAACAGTGGCTTACTTTTTCGACAAAAAAACCCCCCACCTCACCCACCCTTCCAAGTAAGGAATAAATAAAGGAAGACAATTTCAAACGTTTCCCTAGGAGAAGGTGATGTTTACTAAAGCATTTGGTTTGAGAAAATGCATTATTTGTGTAAAGTCCAGGAGCCAATGTTCTCTAGCCTTGGCCTTTTAGAAGGTTGGATTGATGGGGTTCTGTTCTTTCCGCTTGAAGCAATTGGGGCATCCAGCGTTCTGGACAGAAAGCCTTGAGAACTGCCGGCTGTGGTGTGACTAGCCAAGCTGGTTTTGAAATCTCTAATAATCAAAGTCTAAAATTGGCTGCACTGTGAAATGTCAGAAGTATCATCCTCTCCAAAAGAGAAAATTAGGGCAGTTGGATTTGGTGACAGTTGCTGCATTGTGGGCTTTGGAGCCTTGAAAATCAAATCCCTGATTTTTATATCTGGCATTCATTTCTTGTACAGAGTTCAGTGTAATCAGTAAAGGAAGGTGCCGCACAAGCCACTGAATCTTAACAGTTTTGCTACTGATGTCCTCCCACAGTTGGATAGCTTTTAGAGAGGAGCTTTGCAGAGGAACAAAAACATCTATGGATATTTCTGTAGCCTCATCTGTGTTTCATCTGTTAATATTTTCACATTATTTGATAAACATTTGTTAAAGTGTTTTGCCCAGACCCACAGAGCCACACAAACAATTCCATGGGAATTTGGATTTCCATGTCCCATGGGTAAACCTCATCTGAAAGCAAGGGCAATTTCAGAAGCAGTTTGTGAACTCTCAATCTCTCTCTCTGTGCCCGCACACATTGTTGAAAGGGGAAAAGGAAAGTAGAAAAAATTACTGGATGCCTGCAAGCTCTTGAGAATTCATGAAGCAATCCTTGACGCTAGACTACACTTTTAAAATAAAATCTGTTGCTTATAACGTGGCTGCTCCTTGAATGGAGTGCTTTCAGTTGTTCTGAATCAAAATGAAAGATGAAGGTAATATATCATAGAAGTCTCAGACCTTTCAAGGAAAAAATAGTTCATTGATCAAAGACAATGTTATTGTGTGATCCTCTCCAACCACTTATCAACTTTTCTCTTTTAAGTATTTGCATTGCCTTGAAATATGCATACATGGGAGCAGTTTACAGTAATCTTAACATTCAGATCTAGTGCATACTTTATGTCTGGTGGATTATAAACCAAAGTACTGTTCAGCTTAACTCCATAAGACTCTTTCTGTTTAGTGCTTTTGATAACCTGATTACAACAATTGACAACAAGGATAAGGCAATCTATGGCTCCTAGTCAATGTAGCTTGGTATCATCTCCAGTATCAGTTCTTGGGGGACTTGGACAGAAGAGTGCTGTTGTACTCATGTCCTCCTTGTGGGCTTCCCATAGACTTCTGGTTGGCCAATGTGAGAACAGGAGCCTGGTGTAGATGTGCCTCGGGCCTGATAGGGCTCTTGTGTCCTGGGGGAGGGGCTGCCCATAGACATAAAACAGACAAGCACAAGACTTAACATGATGTATCTGTTGTTAGATGGTACTAGGTGAAGGTAGGGATGCAATTTGGATGCTCCTCACATTAAAAAAAAAACAAGCTGGCACATACAGGAGAAACTTAGAGTTTTCCTCTTGTCATGCATGTTCTATGTGTCTGGAGCAGGGGTCGGCAAAGTTCACGGTCCCGCAGATGCCGCAGTAGGCCGGAGTGTATGTGCGCACACACATGCACAAACGCCATTTCCTGCATGGAGGAGGCATGCAGGAGCTTCCTGCAGCCAATGGGAAGCTGGCCAGCATCACAGAAGGCAGTCCCTGCTCTGCTCCGTGCCGGTTTAGCGTGGCCCATGGGAGCCAACCAAGCAGGCGGCAAGGGTCCTCGAGCGGTCAGCAGGGGTCCATGGGGCGGTTAAACGACCCCCATGGGCCCCATGGGGACCTGATTGTGCACATGCAGTACCAAGATGGCATAGCAAGCAACAAGACAAATAATCAAGGACATTAAACTCATATATCCCTCTTGCCGTGTGGGTCAAGCTTAACTCCATATAATGGAGCTGTCCCAGTATTGATGAGCAAATGTGCAAATCCAGCCAAACTGCCCTGCTGATGGAAAACTGATAAAGTGAAACCATCTGGCATGGAAGGGTCCTTGAAATAAATAAGGCAAAGGGTTGAGCATCTACTGGACTCCCACCCTTCTTCCACTCAGGCTTATAACCTGTCTAGACCAGAGGAGAGCAGAAGATAAATTGGAGTCCACTGGTAGATCTCTGGGCAATTTAAAATAGACCTGCAAGTATTTTTGGCTTCCAGTTGCAAATTACAAAAAGACTTCCCCCTTTTTTTGTAATTTGCAGAAAACTGGAGTGTATTTTTGTGTGAAATGATTGCAAAGCCAATTCTGATAATGAAAGCAAATATTTGGTCTGGGATATGTGCCTCACAGGCATTCTGTTCCTTTTTTTACACCAGCCCTACAAGCCACTCTCTTGCATTTGACTCTAGTTGGTGAAACTTGAGGGTCTAGATTAGATAAAAAACAAAAAACTAAAGCAAGTAGATCCCAGAAGTCTGGCCACCCAGACTACTTTTGCTTTAAAAGAAAGTGCAAACAGGGAGAAACAAACCACAGAATTCCTTCTAACTGTTTGCTTGGCCATGAGAAGTTGTAGAAGTTGCAGAAATGCCAACCTGATTGCATTTCCTGGTTTGCCATACCTCTGGCAACTTGACCTAAAGTACCATTTGTCGTGCCCCGCTGAATAAATCTTGGAAGTTGCGGTGTGATTGCTTAATAACAGATGACTCAGAGGAAATCATGAGCTATTCTCAGACAAGCAAAAAATTAGGCTAAAGTTCAGAAAATAATTCACTTGTAAATTATTTGCTCCATCACAAGTAATTGCAGCACTCTTTGATGCCTTTGTTTTGCTAGTTATAATATACTTGGCTTGGCTGCACTCCAAGCTGGCTTGATTTCAGGAACCCATCGTGGCTTGCCACTTACAAGTCCCCCCACCCCCTTACCTCCCACCTCAAGAGGATTTATGTACAGTTGTACCTCGGGTTACATACGCTTCAGGTTACAGACTCTGCTAATCCAGAAATAGTACCTCGGGTTAAGAACTTTGCTTCAGGATGAGAACAGAAATTGTTCTCTGGCGGCAGCAGGAGGCCCCATTAGCTAAAGTGGTGCCTTAGGTTAAGAAGAGTTTCAGGTTAAGAACGGACCTCCAGAATGAATTAAGTTTTTAACCCGAGGTACCACTGTACTTTAACATGGAAGTTGTTAGCAAAACAATTCTAGGCCATCAAACAGATCATGTCATACAGAAACTTGGTATAAGTCTCTCCTCAAACTCTTCCCCTCCCTGCGTTATGCATGTCCAGGCACATTAAGAGTTCCTATAAATTCTGCTGTATACAAAGCGACGCTGAAAGAAACTTGGATAGGAGCAGTGAGTGGGTGCCGAAGTAATTCACACTAAAGGTTCTAGATTTCTATGACAGAAACATGCAACGGGGAGCAGCGGAGATGAGCTTCCTAGCTCCACCCTCCCTTCACTATTCTCATTGCCCTCCACAAGATACAGGCAGGTCTTCTAAAACCGAAAGCTTTAGATCCCTGTAAAAAAAGAATGTTAGAATCCTGGGAAACCAGTGTTTTATAATGCTTAGGGAGCCTCCATGAAGACAGAAGGCTCCCCTTTTCAGAAGAGTTGCCATGCACTACTCTAACCCCACCCTTACCCCCAGCAAAATTGGTTCAACAAGTTGGATTACTTTGCAGAGCTGGTATCTCAGGTCTGCAATCCCATCCATCCCCTTCAGTGTGGGTAAAATAATGCTGAACTGCAAGGGGAGGAGGTAGTGTGGAAGACTGACGCACAGCCCTGATAAACAAACCACGATGTAGCCAATAGCCATGACATCTGAATTGGGCCAGTCAAAAGTCACACAGTAAATACCTAAGAAGATCTGAAATGGGAATCTCCAACTCATTCTCTTGTCCACTATACTAAGCCTTGGCTCCATCTGCACTATATATTTAAACACTATTATACCACTTTTTAAACAGTCATGATTTCCCCCCAATGAATCGTATTTTTGTGGGGTGCTGAGAGTTGTTAGGGGACTCCTGTTCCCCTCACAGAGCTACAGTTCCTAAAGACGTTTAACAGTCAATCCCTCTTACAAGGGAACTCTGAAAACCGTGGCTCTATGCAGGGAATACAAGTGTCTCGTAACATCTGTCAGCACCCTTAAAAACTACAGTTCTTTGGGGGAAGCCAGGACTGTTTAAGGTTGTTTAATACTGCTTTTGATGTATAGTGCGGATGGACACTTAATCTAGAGTTTAGAGTTTAGAGACAGCACCCTGGCACAATAGCTAAGTTTATTCTGCTTAAAGAAAGTTGTGAATTAAGTAGATCTTTCTAAGTCACCATGGCAGATGGTTAGAATAAAGTATTTATAGGAATTTCAAATATGCAAAGGGCACTATGTACATCCCATGATCATGTTTCACTTTGCGTCAGTTCTTGTTTTATTCTCACGCTAAATAAAAGACATGGTTATTCCTGCTAAAATTATTAATCTATTTATTATTATTATTTTCTGCAGATCACCAGAAATTGGAAAGAGAAGCTAGAATCTGTCGCCTTTTGAAGCACCCCAATATCGGTAAGAATGTGGACAATACACAGCCATGTAGAATTTTTTTTACAGGGCAAATGCCACAGTATTAGTCTCAGAGAAATAAGGCAGACCAAAGAGATGAGTTTGTGCTTGTACTGATGTGATCTAATACCACTGTCGGAGCATTAAAACTTTTAATTTACTAAGGAATTTCTGCATATGTTGAGAAATGCAAATATTTCACATTTCAATAGGGAAGGGATACAAAACCTTGGCCCTGTTGATATTGCTAGACTCTAGCTCCAATCATTCTTGGCCAGCATGACCAGTGGTGAGTGATCAAGGGAGTTGTAGCCAACAACATCTGGAAGGGCAAAGGTTCCTCACCCCAGACCCAGCTGTGCTACCCAAGGAATAAAGAAAGGGAAAGAATGGTTAAGTAGTAGGCTAGGTGTTAGAAATGAAAAGGACAGCTCTGACAGCTCAATGGGATGGAATTTTCACAACTCTATTAATACCTAACAAACCTCCCACCCATCCCTTTTCTTACCTTTTCACCTGTCCTATGCAGGGGCTATAAGCTAATGTGGCAATGTGTGGCAATCAACCATATCAGCACAGTTGTCTGCAATATAGCAAGAGTTTTAAAATCGCTACAGTAGAGCTTCTTCTTTGAATTAGAGGGTATAAGTCGAACTAAGCTTGTTTTCATTGCTGAATTTGAACAGGCTTGGAGGGAACAGGACGCATCCCATGGCCTGTGTGGAACTTTCTGAAGCATTTGTAGCAAATTGTGCTCATGTTTCTTTTTTGCTTTGTGCTGTTGTTTTTTCATTGTGTTGAGATAAAAGCATTGTCCCTAAGCTCTGGCATATTATCTTATGCTTTCTAGGCCAGTTGTTTGGGGTTTTGGTGGTTTGTGTCACTTTGAAGATGCTCATGGACCTAGCGAAGTCATTGCTCAGCTCTGGGCCTCTGGTGAACACTTCAGCAGTTCTTATGTGTGTGGTGATGTTTGTTTTGAGATTGCAGGCCTTAGCCGAAGTCCATGAGAATTTGAAGTTGGTGGGCAGTTCAAAGGCAACTATCTGCTGCTATCTTGCTGTTTAGTTTGAAAAAAAAAGATATATGCTTTTGAATGTGGCAATAAAGGCCCATTGTTTTTCATTTTGATGTGTACTGGCTAACTCTATGGGATGACTATGTTGTCTGAAATTTTGCAGCAATACAGTTTAGTGTGGCAGTGTCAGAAATGTCTTGTTCTACTTTATTTATTGCCTCTAAGCCCTTGAATGAAATGTTTGTAGGGGGCCATCTTCTGTTTCTCACCTTGCTTCTGTTTGGGCAGGAAGAAAGCCAGAGATACCCGAGGGAGGAAAGAACCCCTCTACCTTACAGCATCTTCTTGCTGTGGGTATACATGCAAGCACCCTTCCTCATTTGTTTACTGTATGTGTTCATGGGAAGTGGATTCTGTCCGCTGGCCACATCTGTTGATGTATCCCTGCTTAGCCATGCACCCTTGGCAGTCACACATTTAGCACTGGTGAGAAAAGGACAGGCGTTTGCACAGCTTCTCTACCCTGGACCAGTCAGCGTTCCCAGTTTAAAGGAAGAGCCTTATCTATATACATGTGTGTGGTTCTTTCTCACGGACACCATATTTGTGGCAGCTACAGGAGGGGTACCTAATGGGCTTGCTGGGTATGTGGCCAGCAGGAACGATCCTGTTCCCCTTTCACACATTAATGTGGGAAGGGTGCTTGTATGTACACCCACAGTGAGAGGCTGCTATAAGGAAGAGAGGGAGCTTTTTCTCTCATCCCTGACATCCTTCAACATCTCTGGCATTGGTGCTTGCAGGCCGGCCACTTGCTCTCAGTCCAACCATCCCCATTCATACTGATCTTCTGGGGATGCAGCTATACAGAAGATGGGATTAGATTTGAGGCCTGCTTTATTATAAAGCTAATATTTGTCTGTTTGGATAATACAAAAATGACTTTATAAGTATGCCTTGGTTCTTTAGAGATTTGGACTTTCTGCATTTAAGTGATACAGCTTCTGTATTAAAAAGTGATGGAGCCCTCAAAAGAATCAAGCTGCTGTTTAGCCAGTGTTTTCTTTTATTTATTCTTTTACTTCATAAAATTTATAAACCGCTTAATTGTAGAAAAACCTCAAAGCGGTTTACAAAAACAATAAAGCAGTAAGATTATTGGTAATATTGCTATTGCAACAGCATTGTTTATCTGGTAAAATTTTTGAGCCCGCTTTCAAAGTTGCCAATCCTCATTAAATTGGAATAGGAGGATGGATATTTTCTTTATTGCTTACTGCAAAAATAAAGATACTAAAGTAATGTTTCATTGCATTCTGCCAACCAAGAGCTGGTTAGCATAGTACATAGTCTAATCACATGAGTATAGGATAAAAATGTAGCATGTAAACAGAGCAACAGTGGACATTATGAATGGCAATCCCCTTGATATGGTAGGGCTAAATTGAAAAGGCGTGTGTGGGAAATGGGACATGCAAAAAAAGTTTCACTTTTAACAGGACTTGAAAAATGAACTGAGCAGTGTCAGAAATCAGACTTTACAAATATTCTTGTACTGTATTCATTGTAGTTATCCAGGGTTGTAATGATACTAAGGGGGAAAAGCTAGAAGAGTAGTGGGAAATGGCTCTTTTTGTAGAGTCTATTTTTTTCTGCACATGGAATTTCATTTCAAAGTACCTTAAATTATATGCAGTGGAGAGAGAAGGGGAGAGAGTGAGATACAAAGGGCTTAATTTCCCCTTTTATGTTGCTTCCTTTTTGCTTTCTGGTAGTCTTCGATTTCTAGAATTAAGTGGAAAGAATCTCTGGTGCAAAAAAATGGGGTGGGGGAAGGAAATCCATTTTTCTTCTTCATAATAAAAACACATTCCTGAACTTTCCATTTTCTGGCCTGCTTCCATTTGGAATGTGCTTTATTTTCCATGTTTGATTTGTAAAAAAGAAATCCTTTTATCTTTCCCATTATGCTAGCCCAATATTGTTCTTGTAGCTTTGTGTTGGCATGTATTCCTTGGTTTCATTTTGTAATCACTAAAACCTGTGAGATTTCATTAATTATTCAGGCAGCTATACAATTTTCTATTTACTATTTTAAAATAAAATAAAATGTTGCTGTAACATGTTATATAACAAATAGTAAAAATGTCTTGAGTTTCAGGTGGAATGAAAAACTGCTGTGGCTTGCAGATTACATGCTACAAGAGCTGTAAAATTATTATTATTATTAATTATTATTAAAAGCTTTCAGTTTCTGGATTGTAAAGTAAAATGCCTTAAATACCTGTGTGTTAGTTACATCAGTAAATCTTACCAATGTAGCTTGCAGCCTTCAGTAGCAATACCTGTGTCTGGCATTAATATTTTTTTGTTCAAATAAACAATATGTTGCAGCAAACTAATCAACGTAAAACATGTTCTCCAATGTTCCCTGTTTTCTGAGTAAAACACTGCCTCTGTTTTCCTTTCTTTATTTTTTAAAGAATGAAGTATATGATCATCCTTTCCAGTTTTCTGAATTTTTGAATGAGTTTGAATTGAATTTAATACACAAGATCTGCAACAAGAGAATGGGCCTTTTCTGTGGTTGCTCCCTAACTGTGGAATGCTCTCCCCAGAAAGGCTTGCCTGGTGCCATCGTTACATGTATTTAGGCAAAAACATTCCTCTTTACCTGGGTCTATGGCTATTAAATAAGCTGTGGCTTGTGAAAGTGTGTGGGGAAGGGAAAGGAAAGGACTGTTATTATGATGGCTACGTAATTATTAGGCTGTGTGTCAGTATGGTTTTTATTATGTTTTTATCATTGATGTTCTGTAAAGTTTTTCTAATGATATTCTAATAAAGGGTGATATATAAACTGAATAAATAATAAAAATAATAGATCTATTGTGAGATCAAACATTCCATCTTTGGTGTGATCCTGTATTTGTCTACTCAGAAGCAAGCCCCATTGAGTTCAGTTGGACTGCAAGGTAAATTGATTGCCATCTTAGTTTTCTTTTTTCCCATTAAAAGAAGGTATTTGGCCACTTTTAACCACACACCATGTCTGGAAGAGAGTAGCCAAAGCAGTGTCTAATTCCCACCTATGAAGATTAGGGTTAAGAGGAAAAGATCATATCACAGAACCATTACCATCCTAGCTAGGCATGAAATTATATGCATGCGATAAGGGTGCACAGGGTAAACTTGTTTTTCAGGTGAATGCGATCACAAAGGCTTCTTTTCACTCATGCGTTGATCTCTTCTATGATTTTGCCGATTAGGCTTGCTTTGTTTATTTTTTTCAGAAGCAATTAAAGCCTTTTAACAATGAGGACTTGGGAAAAAATGAGGGAGGCAGAGAAGCTAAAAGGGAATCAACTGCCTGATTCTTAATGTCCTCCCTTCTGCTGTGTACAGAGGGAAATAAACAGTTAGTTGACTTTAGCGAATGGAGCTACTCTTTCATACTCCCTGGTGTATGAAAGATATGTCGTTCATGTGTAGCATTTCCTCTCAGATTTCTTTCCCCTACTCTAGACCACTCCAGGGCCATTCTTGGCCTTGCCTATGATTGCACAGCGTTGACAAAAATGTGTACCAGCCTGTGTATTGTCAGGCTACAGATGGCCAGCTTACCTTGTGGGGAGGTTTCCTCGTTTCTTAAACATGTTCCAAAGCATTGGTCTTCAAACCAGTAGATTGGGGCCAGCTACTGGGCCACAGCCTGATTTAAGCTGGGTTGCTACTGCAGTACAAGTACATGGTTAAAAAGAATAAGAAACGAGTCTCCAGAGCTTGTTTGGGTTAAATGAGAGCTCTGGTTTTGAAAAGATTGAAGACTGTTTTACAGCAATACAGGTGACTGTGGGTTTTGCTTGAACAGATAGATTGTTGTTGTTGCTTTATCCCTAGTTATTTACATTAGATTGAAGACAATAGGTTCTACCTGTTCCTCCACTGCAGCACTTTTCCACTACATTTTGCAAAGAGGTGTGGCTTAAAACAACTTGCTTTGGGTAGTGAGTTTTTGTCTTTAAACAGCGTATTAGACACACTGTTACATTATTTAAAATTAACAGCTCTGGGGCGCCAATCAAAGGGTTGTGCCTGGTGCTGCTGTTCCATTTGGGCAACAGACTTCCATTTGCAAAGTGGAATTGCCCCTGCAGCCCCCTGCGCAGCCTCAAAAGTTTGTTCCAAGGGGTTGGGAGATCCCCTGGAGCTGATTTTGAGAGTAGGAGAGGAAATCCTGTTGCAGAAGCAGAACTTTGTTTCCAGAGTATGTGATCCAACCCTTTGAATTCTGGCATTCTCACCTGATGCTCACCCTGCCTTACCTTGAAGTTATAGCCTAGAAAACCTTGCTGTAGTCAGTTTTTAAATACTATTTTTCTTCTTCTTCCTGGGCCTAATTGCAATTCCAGAAGCCTGATTAATGTTCTGGCACATTTGAACACTTTTTTGACTACTTGATCCAGCAGAGAAATGGCGTGACTTTACCAGTGCTAGAATGTCTAACCCAAATACTGTTTAAACATGTTAAACAATGGGTTTTGTGAGTCCCTGATTGAAAACGGCAGTATGCTTAACTACAGAGCACTTCTAGATGCGTGTGTGCGAGCATGGATGCCTCGGAGCCTCTCACAAAGCTTAATGTGCCATAGAGCAGAGCAAGTGCGCCAGCTACTATTTCAGATAAAATGTCTGAAATGAAAGGAGCCAGAGTTGCATCTTAAAGGCATATCCAAAGAGACAGGAACAAATGCCACGGAGCAGTAATAGCTTCTTTCACTGAGAGATGACCTCTGCTATCCATTGTACTTTGAAAAAATGCAGATGACACTCGGTTACCATAATCCTGAAGAACCTTGTTGTGTTTAGCTATCGGCCCTCCAGCAATGAGTTCTGTGTTGTGTGTTCCAGCAAGCTCTCTTTGAAAGTAACACACATGCTATGCTGCCTGCCAGAAGCCCCAATTTAATAAGAAAAAAAAGATGTAGACTAAATCCTTGGATGTTTCTACTGACCTATTTGTTTTCTTCTCATACAATTTTTGTTTACACACACAAACTACACACAATTTTTCCCCTCGCGACATTGCTTTCACGGTTTAAAAGTTAAACTGTGAGTGGTTTTCGCCCTTCCCCAGCCCTTGTATAGTTTCCTCCTCTTGTGTTCGTGAAACAATGAAATAATAATAATAATAATAAATTTATATACCACCCAGCTGCCTGGGTTGCCCCAGCCACTTTGGGTGGCTTCCAACAAATTAAAATATCAAACACAATAAAACATCACACACATTAAAATCTTCCCTATACAAGGCTACCTTCAGATGTCTTATAAAAGTCAGATAGTTGTTTATTTCCTTGAGATCTGAAGGGAAGGTGTTCTGTTATTTTAGGGTATGTTCCTATTTGTAGTTGAATGGGTGAATGAAGCTCAGAATACATTAACTTCTTACAAGGTGTAATTTTTAATAGGATATATTTTGATCAATCAAGGTTGCAATTCTAAGCACATGTACGAGGAAGTGATTCCATTGACCTTGGAGGACTCCGCTTCTAAATAAACATGCTAGGCGGGGACCTTATACCATGCAGGCATGTAGAAAACAGTTCTCCTAAAGAAGCCACCGACATTATGCTTTTGGGGGATACTTTTCCATTGGGAAAAAAAAATCCAGCTTTGACTTTAAAACCATTGCATGTTTAATTCACTGCACATCCTAGCGTTTCTATTTAAGCCACTTCAATAGGGCCTGTGTCATTGAAGTGCTTTGAAGGTTGAGGTATACTTGCTGGTGGAAGGCTGTTCTTGCAGCAGAAGGTCCCGAATGCTCTTTCATGCCCCACTTGTGGGTGACTAATAGGCTGATGCTCAGCAAGTCGCTCATTCACCAAATGAAAAACAGCCAGCGGACCTGATGAGATACCTGCCGAAGTCTTCAAAGTGGGTGAAACTGAACTTACACAACAACTTCACAAGCTCATCGAAAAAATCTGGGAGAGAGAAGAGATCCCAACAGACTTTAGGGATGCCAAAATTATCAGTCTCTTTTTTAAAAGGTGACAGAACTGATTGCGGAAACTATCGAGGCATCTCTCTATTAGCTGCAGCTGGCAAAATTCTTACAAGGATCTTAGCAAACTGTCTCTTAACAATATCTGAGGTGACCCACTGTAAATGGCATTTTGAGGAGATGAGATAGAAGCCTTAGTCTTTTACCTTTCACCCCCATGGTCAAAGTCTTCCTCCTGTAAAACTAGTTGTTGTTCAAGGCCTTTATATTGCCAGGGCAGGATTGAGTTTGAAAGGGATTTGGGGACAGTCATAATTCTGAGTCCCCCCCTCACTTGAAAAATGTAAGGCATTGGTCATATTTCCTTTACTTTTATAGAAATTAAACCAGGTCCAAAAAGCCATTTACAATATTCAAACACTTCTGCTAGTGCTCCACTAGAAGCCTGCAATGGAGCTGAATGGTTCTGAGTTATCAGAAGTAGAGACAGGTTTATGGGGGAAAACCACATTTCACTAATTCACTTCCAAGCTTTTCTCCTTAACAATTAGGACTAAGGATTTGCACTCATTTCCCACAAAAAAAAAGTTGTGTGCTGTGCAAGGGCCTGTCTGGCTCTTGCTTCCATTAAAATCTAGTGAGAGTTGAGTTCTCAAAAAAACATGTGCATGTAATTACATCTATGTTACTTATATCATATGCTAGAATTGTGTTTAACGACCTAAAAACTAAAGAACGACACATTTCTCATGAAAGGTCAGTGTTGTGTCATCTGCTATGTTAATGTAACTTCTTTTGTAATGAAGCAAGTGTTTTCAATCACTTGAAGCTGGTCGCTGATCAATTAGGTTAGTGTTCATTTATAGGTAGGTTACCGGTGGTAAAAGTGAAAGAGCTGTGCTCAGTAAGTGATGAAGTGATGCAGAGGACCTCAGGAGTATTGCTATATGGGTTCCGAATGGGTAACATTCCTTTAAGAATTTAATTCCATACAAGAGGATAATAATACCTTGTTGTAACTGAGATAAAATCAGGGTCACTGGCCATTATAATATAGTATCAACCTATCATCCTAGCAGGTAAGTACATACTTAGGTTGCAGTTACTTGGTAGTAATCCCATTGAACTCAATGGGACTTTCTTCTGATTAGATACTGACATGTTGATTATTTTTATTAAGCCTGTGGTGTTCAAGAGTTCTTAACCATTTCCTCAATTGTGACCTTAGGATTATCTGCACTTAAGATCATTAACTGACTTAAGAGTAAATTCTCAATTCAAGATAAATATAGTCTACTCAGTACTGTAGACCAGAAACATAGCCCAACTGTTTCGTTGAAATTGGCCCAAAATCATATAGATGCCAGTTATTTTGTTTGGTAGAATTACACCTCACTTAAGATATTTTGGACCAGAATCAATATCCACCCAAAGTTTTAAATACCTAATTCCTTCAGCTATGAGGTGAGTGTCCAGAATATGCTTAAACCTCTTCCTTTGAAATTCGTGCTCCCTCAAAGTGATGGAGTAGTCTGGCATCTGAGATTTTGTCCAAAATGGAACCAGATATAAACAGAGGGTTTTAAAATAAAACCAGGTCAGACGTATATAGGAATGTTACTATGAATGTACTAGTGATGACTAAAATTATACTGGCAAGGCATTAGGAGTTGTATACTGTTCCATCTTTGAGGGAACACCTCAAAGAGGTCTGGCAACAAGCCAGAACAGAAAATAAATGTCAAACTCTTAAATCAGGTTAGAAATAAGCTTGCCATCACAACAGGATCATGCAGATAAGTGACTGAGATGTCTTAATTACTGGAATGAAAACTGTGAATTCTGCATTCTGCAAATCATTTTATTTTCTATTTGGGGAAAAAGAAAAATAAGAAAGTGGTACATGGACTCCTCAATATGCACAATGGAATGTGCTGAACTGAAACAAGCAAGGAGGTGCCAGCTCAATGTGAGACTTCATTTCTGTCACCCTCATGCTTTATTAAGTCATTGAACATTCCTGTTGCCAGCTGTCAGTTTGATGGATTCTGGAAGCATTTCCTTTATCTGGGTTAGTGAAAATTCGGCTTCTGACATTGTTGTGTGGCAATTGGCTGCAGAGCACTGATAACTGGAAGTACAATACCAAATATAGCAACAACCCGTTTTCCTCCCTTCGTCCTAAGACAAATGCTCTTGCATCCTCTGAGCAGGTTCTAAAAAGTGTCACTTCACAAAGGTCTTCCTACATTGTGTGTGTGTGTGTGTAAATGTGAAGGAGAGTGGGGATGAATTCTGGCCTATTTATGAAAAAGCTACGCCTATTTAAGAAGTTCTGCCCTATTTATGAAAAGCTTGTGAATAAACTGAAAATATTAAGGGGCCAAGGTAAACAAGATTTGACTATACCAATAGAAGAGGCCTTCCCCTTAGCACTCACATTTGCAGACACATGATTGCGAAATGTATTTGCAAAGGTTTATTTTCTGT
The DNA here is from genome assembly GCF_027172205.1 of Podarcis raffonei. Lineage (NCBI taxonomy): Eukaryota > Metazoa > Chordata > Lepidosauria > Squamata > Lacertidae > Podarcis > Podarcis raffonei. The sequence continues at coordinate 54,744,606 of NC_070610.1, forward strand.
TTCTGTATGGATTTCGGTTAACAATGATATAATAATAGTTGCCAGTCTGTCTCTGTGAAAGTGCTGTTGCTTTAAACACTGTGTGCAAGTTTATGTCAGGGTTCGGCCCTGCCCAGACCTGAAACCTGAGGTCTCCTCAGATGTGGAGGAAGGAGAGCTGCCACCCCCACCTACCCTACCAGCAAATCTTCATATATATTGATGATCCTAAGGAACCATCAGACCTGGACATCCATGTTGAAGCTACAGCTTTCATCACAGATTCAAGTTCCAGCCTTTCCTGGAAATGCTGAGGATTGAACCTGGGACCTTCTGCATGCTAAGCAGGTGTTCTGCCACTGAGCCACAGTCTTTCTCTATGTTCACTGATCTCGGATTCTTGAAAGAAGCACATGTGTAGTCTAATAATGCCAAGGTTTCAGGTTCGACCCTTGCATGGGACAGCTGCTTAGTCCTGCATTGCAGGGGTTTAGACTACTAGAGGATCCTCAGGGCCCCTTCCAACCTGTACAATTCTACAAATGCAAAAATGAAATATTATTTCAAATTATTATTTTTTTAATCTCTTTGTTAAGAATCTTTTCTTTCTCACTTCTAAGTATAGCCAACTTCTTTCATCAGCAGAAGCTATTTCTAGCCTCAGCTTCATCTTAGATGTTTAGATATCGCTTAAAAGCAAGACCAGAGCCCTCCAAATTTCTTAATTCGTTGTTATCCACCAACTAACCATTTTAGACTCGGGTCACTGGACCATGGCTTAGATCTGCTGAAAAGGTATTTCAGTGATTCCCATGTTACACTCCTCCTGCTATAAGCCTTTTTATTTTGATGGTTAATTTTGAGACTAAAGACACTGCTAAAATTCACAGGACTGCCTCCTGAGTAAGGGCTTTTAGAATGTTGGTCTTTTCACCTGATGTTGTGTACTCTTTGTATTGAAAGCAAACCCCAAATGCTATCAAGTGAGAACTTCCAAATGGAACAACAAAAGGCCGGTTATTGTTCCTGGGGATTTGAAGGCACTTAGCTTTTTGGCTTATACCCAAGGAAACCAATTATCTCCTACTGATAGCATGCTCTAGAGTGTAATTATTCTTGATGCAACTATATGTACTTGGGGAAAAATTATTTTTAGTGGGCTGAGTTGTTCCCCAGAATATTTAAGTGTGCTGATATTTAAAATGCGGATGGTCACAAGTAAAAGGATTTCTATAAGTAAAAGAGGCTCACCACATAAACATGCTTGGTGAATATATAAGCAAGTAGCCTGTACTTCCTTGTATTTATAAGGGGGGAAATGTCTGTTCCACCCATGAGCTCTACATTCTAGTTCAGGGATGGGGAGCTTGTGGCCCTTCAGATATTACTATATTACCAATATATTACCCTTCAGATATTACTATATTACCAGTAGTCCTAGCTAGCACGGCTAGTGGTCAGGGATGATGGAAGTTGTAGCATAGCAATATCTGGAGGACCACAAGTTTCCCTTCCTTGTTCAAGAATGGAAAAAACCCCACTTAGATTCTTTTTCTTTTGAGAGGGTGGGGAGGAAATGCAAAGTCTTTAAATGTCTTTTCTCGGCCAGAAATCTTTCAGGATCTAACTATCTCATTGCCTGCAGTTTGTTATTAAACATGCCACCCTATTCACAGCTTTTACAACAATTTATTTAGCACTGGTAGTGTGCTGGGTGCTTTGAATTTTAAAGCTTTGGAATAACAAGTAGGCATGCTGTTATTGTGAAGTACTGATTCATTTACTTTTACTCCAGCAGAAGATAGTAACTTGTTCTCTTACGTTTTAAACTTTTAAGGAGAATGAAATGTAAAATACTACTTTCTGGAGCAGATTGTCCTAGCGTATACAATGCTTTCAGTTACAGCATTCAGCAGTGCTTTCTTTCTGGGGTACTTAGGCTCCAGCCAGCATAGACAGTAGTCAGTGATAATGCAAGTTGTGGTACCACAACTTCTGAAAGGCCTCAGGTTCCCCCTCCTTGTAGGAAGGTGTTTCAGTGCATATGGGGAACCTGAAGAATCATGGATTCTGAACCCATGGAGAAGAGACTCTGAATGTAGTTCTATGCATTTGGCATAGTGGATGGCATTATTTCCTGACCTTACAGAGGACATCCATAGGTCGTTCTGCATTCGTTAAAAACGCCAGAGTAGATACCAAAAGGATTTTGTGATTTCTTATTTTTTAATTTGTCAGCAAGGTCTAGAATTTAATCTCTTGACACCACTATTTGCCTCAGATTTTTAGGCTGTCTTCCTAGAAAAGTCAGTTCAGTTATTGGTATCTCTACCTTACATTTTCTATGGTTTAAGAGAGAGATTAAAATAATTTATTGAGTTTTTCTGCAATCTCCTTATTCTCCTCCAAGACAGTTGTAGCTCCTTTGTCAGCCAAAGGTCAAACCACCACCTTGGTTAGTTGCCAGATTCTGATATATTTAAATATGTTTAATTCCTCAAATTCTTTCCTTTTGTTCTTTATTGTGTGCTTTTGCCATTTGTGATCTTTTGTTGCCCTTATTTGACCAAGACTTTCATTTCCTCAGAAAAGGTCTTGACTGTCTACCAGCTTTCTTACTCATTAACCACTCTAGTGTCCTCTTGGACTTTGTGGTATCCTTCATTCTTTGTACTGTACATTTTACTTGAGCATCTTATTAGTTTTGGCTAACCTCCAAGCATTCTGGGAAAATTTAACCCTCTTAACTTTCTTTTTCAACCTTCTTTTTAACAATTCCCTCATCTCCGAGAAGCTTTCTCTTGAAATAAACATGACTGTGTTGGACTTTTGTCTTAATTGTTCATTTACAGTTGAATTTAATAGCACTGTGCTCACTCTTCTAATCAGTTCCACAGCAGTTTTGTTTGCATGCCACTTAGACTTACACTGAAGATAAAGAAACATGGAACAAAGCATTTTAAAAACACAATAACAGCAGCTAAAACATAAAAATTGGTTTCTCATTTGTTTGCTTAAAATAATCCTTAATAAACTTAACTTTGCTTAAGTGAGACTCCTTTGAGACTGACTTAGTTGAATATCACCCAGTATATACAGCGTGAGTCTTTTAAAAGAGGCCCTGTGGAGCATGTGTAGTCTGTATCCATGGGGACTCTTTTAAAGGACTCACCCTGTATATGAGAGAGAAAAACTGGTGATTCATTAGGACATAATCATACCTTGGTTGTCGAATGCCTTTGTACTCACACATTTTGGTTCCCAAATGATCGAAACCCGGAAGTGTGTGTTCCGGTTTTTGAACATTCTTTTGGAAGCTGCCTGTCCAATTCAGCTTCCACTATTGGTTCTGGCATGCCTGCGCAACTGGGAGCCAATCGGAAGCCGCGCCTTGGTTTCAGAAGTTGAACAGACTTGTGGAACGCATTGTGTTCGAAAACCAAGGTATGACTGTACATGAAAGATATCTTGACTCCAATTAATGATGATCAAGACTGAATAAGGTTTTAGTAACAAAGGCAAATGGAGTTTTTTTTTTAACACTCCTGAATGCCTAGTGTCTGCCTTTGGAGAGGAAGAAATACATTTTGCTATGTTAATTGGGCTTTGGTGTTTTATGTGTACCAGATTGTGCTTTATTGTTTTGCTGTCAGCAAGGCTATCTCATCTGGTTCTGGAATTTAATAAGAAGACAATGCTAATATTTTTAATGAGTAGACAACCTTTTAGAAATTTTGGACAGACATCATCTCTAAAGATTTGGATTTCCAAAATAGCTTACTTTCCTAGTTTAAAAAGTCACGGAATTGCCACATTCTGTTAAGTGTTAAAAGACCGTCTATAATCTGTCACTACAAAATTCTTTGTGTGGTAAAACAGTTCTTTACTTGCTTTAATTCTCATTGATTATAAAAACTTAAAATTGTGACTTGGGATGGAGTCTGTATCTGAATAAATATATTAATGTTACCAGTTCCAAGGTGCCAAATGGCAAATTAATAAAAATTCATGTGTTTGCACTCCTGCAGTGCTTTTTCCAACCTCCCCCAAATATCTGTATCCTTGGTGTTTTTCCTCAAAATTGTGCTCAAGCCAAATCACCTTAAACTGTCCAGTTGTGAACAAATGCATGTGTGCAACAATACCCAAGGTCTGCCTCACATCTAATGTATTATTATTACTTTGGTGATATGCTTGAATACTCTGGCAGAAGCACATTTCTGTGAATGGAATTAGGAACAGAACAGAATTCTCAGTGACGTTATAAGTCTGTGCTGGCAGAATGCACTCTTGCAGATGTTTAAAGCTGTTCATATTGCTGCTCGTTTTGACTTGACTCAACCCAGAGTTCAAAAGATTTTGCAGGATGTGGTGAGATGCATTCTTGCATGTCAGAGCAATAACATAACTCCATGCTAGGTTAGAAAAGGCACCTCGTGGAAACTTCACATCACTGCTGTGTGAAAGTGATCAGAGAGCTTGGTCTCATTTGTGGTTAAAAACTGCTGCCTCTTCAGTAAGCATGACACAACTTCCCTTATTACTGTACTACATCAGGTACAAGAGCCAATCACTAATGAAAAAGCACCAATGGAGACTTGTATGTTATTTACCAATGAACTCAAGGTTTAGATCCTGGAACTACCTGAAAAAAAACAAGCTATAGTATGATGCTAGGACGACTCCTGTTACTCCTTTGTGCTTGAGCAATGATTATTGTGAACATTACATTAATCCTTTCTTTTGTTAGATACAATTTAAGAACCCTCAGGTGCAGTTCTGTCCTTATGCTTTGGTTTTTTGGCTTCTGCCTTTAATTCAAAAACACACCCACCCACCCCCCACACAAAGGGAAAAGCTGCTACTAATTTTCCTGATGTGTGCTCAGCATGGTTTTGAAAAATCCCATAGCATAGCTATTAGAACAAAAATAAGAGTCACATTGACTTGGCTTACATCACTAATGCAATTCTTGAAATTTACTATAATTCCATAAAATACACAAGTGTTCCTTTTACTGTGAAGTTCATATAATCAACAGTCTCAGTGTTCAATAAGTCAAAGTACAAATGACTTGAAGGGGTTTTTTTGGGGGGGAGGGGGGACACCCTTTGGTTGCAGCCCAAGGATGGAATTTAGCATTGCGTTCTTCACATTGTTTTGTTTGTGCACATATTCCAGCTTGCCATATGGAACAGCACCCACCCGTATGCACTTCTCTGGGGGTTTTCCTGTCCCCGCTTCCAAAAAAAGCACTAATTTGGGGGTACAGGGGGAGGAGAGGGGTAAGCCCCATTACACAACTAGAAGTCCTTCTGCAGGGCTTCCACTGACAGGACTGGTTAGCTGAACCCTGCTCCAAAATTTGCAGCTAAATCCAGCTGTCCTTGTTTGACTGCATTTTTTCATCAACATCATCATTGAAGTGTGTTTTAAAAATAATCCTTTCACTCCCCACCATATGGCATTTCAGAGGTATGATGCATCTGAACATCGAAGGCTCATTTAGCAGTCTTTGTCTCCTGCATGTATTTGTCTAAAGGGTGTTTTTTCACCCATCTAGGCTAATGGCTATATTCACATTCTCTGGCAGTGAATTCTAGGAGTTAGGAATTAGGAATTGTGTGACATAGTCCTTTTGTTGGTTCTGAACCTAATGCTGAGGAGTGTTTTTAGGTGATCTCAAGCTCTACTATTAGGAGAGAGGAAGAAAAATCTCTATACTCCTCCCCCCACACCCAAAATACAATTCCTAATTTTATAAACCCTGCTGCTCAAGTTGCCTGCGGACCTTTCAAACTTGAAGGATCAGTGTTGGTGGGGAAAGTAGTGCACACAGGCCACAAGATGCCCCCCCCCCACTTGTGTATTGCCTATCATTTCTTGCTTTTCTAGCTGAGCACTCGTCAGTAGTCCTCCAACAAAGGAAATTTCCATTACAAGCATGCTATTTGGACTGCCGAAACAGTTGAACTCCTACATTGTAGTTGGAGTGCTCATGATATGTGTTGCAAGGGTCTTATAGCAAAGCACATGTTATAGGTCAGGTTGCCCAGAAAGCGTAATGTTTGCCTTACTGGCACGGAGCTGCAATCAGCATTTTTGTTACCGAACACCTAACTTGCTAGGCAGCTTCCACTTCCTTTAAAAGTGTGTTCTTCTAATGCTTTCAAGGTATAAGGTGTCAACACTTAAATAGAAGTGGGTTTTGTAAAGGAATATGTGTGCATTTCTGTTTGACAGGAGTTGACCGGGCATTTGACAGACTAATTGCTTCTTTCCCAGTTCAGATCAGCTGCTTGGGCATCTGAAATGAGGTCTGCATGGAGGCTGGTAGCTCATTCTTGAAAAATAGGAAAGGGCAGCGCTCGAAATAATCTTTCTACGTAGTAGCTCTTCAGCGAACAACAGCAACTGTGTCCTGATACGGCTTCCTATTATGAACTAAAATGCACTGAGTTCTGTATTCATTTCCTTCTTGATAAAAACAAAGTGCTTTTGACTAATTCACAGTGAAGGTTGGGAAAGATAGCGAAACAAAGGCATACTATTCTCCTGGGGTGTCTTGGTTGTTAAGGTAATTGTTGAACAGCTTATTCTATTCCCAATCCAGTGTTTGTTGCCACTTGGAACATTTTATGTGCTGATTCCCATTTAATGGGATCTGCAAAAACATTTCCCATACATCAGCTTTCTATCCAGCACCACTTAAGTTCTTTCCCAGCAAGACTTATGTACCCAAAAGATGTTTGAATAAAATAGATATTAGTAGCATTCATGAAATATGGGTAACATGCTACAAATTTGTAATATAGTTGGGTGACAGCTGTAACCTAGTGCCCTCTACATAGTTTTGACTACAGTTCCCATCAACTTCCACAGTCTTGGCTGTGGTGGCTGGAGCTGATAGGAGATGTAGTTCAAAACATTTAGAGAGCACTGGGTTGGAAAAGGCTGGTATAGTGCAAGGAAAGACATACAAACCTATTAGATGGAGTGCTTTCTGTATATATGAAGAAAGAAAGGTTCTGTAAAAATGGATTGAAAAGGGAAGACAAAGCACAGCTCTATCTTTTTTACATAAAAAAGGAAAAATTAATTATCAAAGATGGGAGATAATTATCCAGAAAGGTGAATTAGACAAAAGAGTCAAAGAGAAAGAGATATCATTTTTCTTTCTTTTTTTACAGTGCGACTTCATGACAGCATATCAGAAGAAGGATTTCATTACTTAGTCTTCGATTTGTAAGTATGTCTGCTTGCTACATACTGCACCAAGCTCTTTTTCTAAAGAATGAGACTGGGGTGCGGGGAGAGCCCACAAAGACCCTGGGGGTATTCTGTGTGTTCCTAATATTTGACAGGTAAAAAGGAGCCATAAGTGGTTCATGTCATGGTAGTGGATGAATAAATTATATCTAATTGCATATTGAGATCCACTGAAGCTGAATGTCTTAAGTGGTTAACCCATTCCTTGATCTTGGTTCCAATGCTTCTATGGATTCAGCAGATGGTGTTGAGTGAGATGCACTTTCTCAACTTCAGCTGCCTAACTGTAAAATGGAAATATAAGTTAATTTTCTTGCTGAGATTCTGTGTGAATGAAGGAGAGAAGGACGATAAAGCACTGTGTATTTTTATGGGTGTGTGTGTGCAAGGGTTCTGCTGTCTTGCCGATAAGGCATACATACACCCAGTAATTTTCTCCCTTGAAACTTGAGCATTAAACCTACTATCCAGTTGGTAGACAGGTTTGGTGGGGTTGCCCTCTACAAGCCACTGTATACTACAGGTACTACAAACACCTGTAGTATTTGTTGGCTAAAATCAATGTTAATCTGAAACAGTTCCACAGTTGTAGCCAAGAAATAATGGTAAGGGAGTACAGTATTCACACTAGGGTTGCATGTAGTTCCCAGTGTTTGGATCAAAAATGATTGGCTTTTGATCACTAATTGCAAGTGTTCCCTTTGAGGACTCAAAGTTTTGATGGCTTTTGTGAGTATTCAAAATGAATGCTCACCCAAAAATAATTGTCTCTCCTTTAATTTAAGGGTTTCTCGTGGGGAAAAAACTGTTGTTGGGCAAGAAGCCATGCAGTGTAGGAGACCTTCATGCCCCACAGGTCCTTCTCCAGGGGGTAGGATTCTTCCTAAACAGCAGGTTTCCCACCAGCAGCCCTTCAAATCATCTCCTGAGCAAGCAATGTCCCCATCAGTTTGCAGCATAGGGCAACTTGAAGAAGGGTTGTACCCAGGCTGTGGAAGGTGGGCTGTGCCTACTGCTCATTCTGCTGTTTCAACCATTGTGCACACCTGCTTCAAATGGTCTCCCCAATCTTATTTCACACCAGAAGCAGGAACAAGCAAACAAGCCAGCCAGCTCCTGACTAGTTAACCATTGTAAAGAGATTATCAGTATTACTTCAGTTCTTCCATCTTGGAAGCATGTTATTTCAGTAATACAAATGGCATCGATGCCTGCTGTGGAACAGAATAGAAAACAGTACAGCACCCCTTTTGATTCAGTGCTTATATGATGGAGTATTTGAGCAAAGTTGCATTAAATTTTGTTATGCACCTATGTACAAATCTTTGTTGCCAAGTTGAAGGGGAGTACAGTTATAAAAGGATATCAGGTGCTGCAAAGATAAGGTTTTAACATATTTTATTAACAGTAATTCAGTTAACGTACCTACTTTTGTAGAGTGCTTTCACAATCTTTCTTGCACCTACAGGCAGCCTTTAAGAACCAATTTTTGGTTCTAAAATAGCAAATAGCCCTTTTCACTTACACTTGATGATAACCTATAGACCTGAGAAGCAAAGTGTGCCTAAATGGTTAGTGAAGCATTCATCTATACCATCTATGTAAAGAGGCTGTGATCTGAAACCAGACCTAAGCATGTGCAAAAATTCAAATTCCCTTTAACTGAGTACAGAAAGATCACTTTTCTTGCAGATTTCCAACCTGTCCTTGCATAATGTGCAAATTTTTATTTGTTGCACGTGAATTTCTTTCCCTTGGTGTCCAAAGAAAGTAGAAATTGCATATGAGAGGTCCATGTTTTTAATTGCAAATTCAAGGACAACTTGAACGAGGGCTCCCCCCATGTCAATTGTATGCATAGAAGTAGATCTAATGGGTTTTAATGGGGTTTCTTTGGAAATACACCCCTGTTCAGAAGCCCTACACATTTATTCATCTGAGTGGGACTGTGCAAAATATGCATTCCCTCAACGTCACACATGCTGGCTAGCCATACCCCCTGGCATAAATTTCTGCAAAGATTGAGCTATTGTATGATTATCTGTACATACAAAGCCTCCTTCATCTCTGCAGATGTGAGATTAGCCTGTGTGCACAGTGTCAGGGGCATAGCTAGCTAGCATAGCCCAGCTCAGCCATTGTGAGACGGTTTAAATAAAATTTCTGAATGTTGTTAAAGAAGCCTTAGGTTTACCTTGGTTGTTTCAGTTCTCTTGCTCAAACAATTGGCCCAGGCTATTCTCCAGTGTGTTGAATTGTGAACAAGGCATTAGAACATAACTGGATCATAGTTAATAATTATGTGAGCTGCCTTGATAAGAGACAGATAAATGCCAGATACCTTCTGAATAACATGTACCAGTATTACAAAACTGTTCAGTGAGGAATGTGAGGAAATGGTGTTCTGTTACAGTCTAAGGTCCTATTTTTGGGAAACATTCCGAAAAAGCACAAGAATTGCTGGTAAAGATGAGAAGAGAGTATGAAATGTTTTGTTTAGCAAGACTGCATTTATGAAAGATTTATGTAATAGCATATTATTCAGTGAAATGCCATGCTGTTACGGGAAAAGAGAGGCCACCAAATGTAAAAACATGTAGCTGCAGTTTAAGTCGTAAGGCTATTGTTTTGCCTAATTATGCCCAGTGTTGAAATCTATTTTTGTAAAAGAAATAGGTACATTGGGCTTCTCACTTCTGGAGCACATTTCTTTTTGTCAAGAAACACTGGAGCAAAATTGTAAAGGTCATAGATGTTAGTTAATTGACTTTAAAAATTCTCATTTCAACCTCTCAGGACAGCACATTTTTATTGTTTTTTAAAAACCTAGCAAACAAGAAACTTTAATATTAAAACAGTCAGCTTAATAAATAGACACTTTTATTGTGAAAAGTTTTTGTTCCCTTATTGGATAGTCATTCAGCTATGTTTTTTGTGTGTGTGTGGTTGTTTTGTTTTTAAAAGAATTATTTTCACAATGAAATGTTGAAAGTGGTAAGATTGAGGAGGGGGTTGCCTGTGTATGCATGATTCTGTTTCTATATCACTGTAAAACTATTACAAAATCCATAGTGAGCTGGTTGAAGTGAAAATTCGGCCATAGTGAGGTGTTTACGCAAACTTACTTTAGACTGCCTGCCTTCTTTCTTATAAGCAGTTTTTCCTCTTTTTGGGGGAAATACTTTAGTATCTCCAGTGGAACAATCAGAAATAGAAGAATAAATTGATAGTGCGAAGACTGAAAGGCCACACAGGGACAGGCAGATCTATTGTTTAAAGCATTTTTACTCAGCTCTTCAGCTAAAAAGGCTCTTGGATCAACTTCCATACCATAAGATCAATAACAAATAAGACAGTCATAAGAACATTAGCAGAGACGTGATAGATCAGATAAACGTTTCCTTTAACAGAGTGGCCAAACACCTGTCTCTGTGAGCAGGAACAATAGCCCTCCTGCTTTTCTTGCCTCTGTCCAGCTAAAAAATGCAGCACAGAAGGAAAAAGGGAGGAGGAGGAGGAGGGAAGAGGAATACAGTGGTACCTCGGGTTACATACGCTTCAGGTTACATACGCTTCAGGTTACAGACTTGGCTAACCCAGAAATAGTGCTTCAGGTTAAGTACTTTGCTTCAGGATGAGAACAGAAATCGTGCTCCAGCGGCGCAGCGGCAGCAGGAGGCCCCATTAGCTAAAGTGGTGCTTCAGGTTAAGAACAGTTTCATGTTAAGTACGGACCTCTGGAACGAATTAAGTACATAACCCGAGGTACCACTGTACAAGCAAACTCAGGCATCAGTCCTTAGAGCTAAAATACTCCTACAGTGATCAGGTTCCTTTACAATGATGAGCTTTAGTGGCAACAGTTCAGAGAGAAGCCAAGCCAAATGGAGCTGTTCTCTCAGCCAAGCTGAGAGAGTGGTTCGGCTTCCCAACTTCTCCCTTTGTTGTAGCTTGATGGAACAGATAGATGACAATTGAGGAAAAGCCAAATGGAGCCTGTCTGTCAACCGAGCGGATGGAGTGGCCATTAGTGTGATATAAATCCTTTCAAGTTGTTATTGTGCCTCTTCTACTAAAAGTGGACACCCATAATAGAGAGGTTAATTACTTACCAGATCCTGCATTTCTGTGTTACGAAGATCCCATAATGAAAGCCCATCATAATGTAAGTGATTTTCCTTCACGTTAGGAATAGTTCCTTACTGGAACTATTTGGTATTGCATACAAATATCTCAGAACAGCAGGTGGCTGAAGGTCAACATCCCAAAGGGCTGCTTCACACCTTATCTATCAGGGATGGGTAACTGGATCTGGCTGGTGGGGTAGATAATTATCTCCCCCATCCATTGCAGGCCAAGCTTGGCAGGTGGATGGGAGCCGCCCACCTGTCAATCACCTGACACCACAGTGAGATTAGGCAATCCTTTTCTTCTTCTTCTTTTTTTTTTTGCCACAGTGGGTCTTGCAGAGCGCTTTGCAAAATGGTCTGCAAGACCAGATACCTCATTTACTACAATATCCAGTATCCTGCAAATCTATGCATCAATAGTTGCAGTGGTGTGAACCATTATGTGTGAGGATAATCCATGATTCAGTACTTTTGCAACACTTTGAATACTTTGGCAGTATAGAATTCTCTCACACGTAGGATTCTCGATTATTTTGTCTGATATAAAAAAAATGCTTTATATCATTAACAGAGTCACTGGAGGTGAATTATTTGAGGATATTGTTGCAAGAGAATATTACAGTGAAGCAGATGCAAGGTAAGTGCTGGATCTCAAGGCTTTTAACTGCTGTTTATTTACCTTTAATGTGGTATTTGGCACCATAATACAATGATGGTTGGTTTGCCATCAGTACTGACTTAAAAGTGGGAAACATTATCAGCTTGCCATGCAAGGAATTCATTAATTTATTGGGCAACCCTAGTTTGATGATGCACTCATTATAAGGATGGTGGCTTTAGTCTGCTGTTTAGTCTGGGACGTGGGTGGTGCTGTGGTCTAGACCACAGAGCCTAGGACTTGCCAATCAGAAGGTCGACGGTTCGAATCTCCCTTTGCACGGTCCCAGCTCCTGCCAACCTAGCAGTTCGAAAGCACGTCAGAGTGCAAGTAGATAAATAGGTACCACTCCAGTGGGAAGGTAAACGGGGTTTCCGTGCGCTGCTCTGGTTTGCCAGTAGCGGCTTAGTCATGCTGGCCACATGACCCGGAAGCTGTACGCCGGCTCCCTCGGCCAGTAAAGTGAGATGAGCGCTGCAACCCCAGACTGTACTTAACTGTCAGGGGACCTTTACCTTTACTTACTTATTATTAAACATTAAACATTGAAATGTTACAGTGGTCCCTTTACCTTTAAGGGATCAAAGTATTTCCCCTTCATCTAGTGCACCTTTTGGCAGGGGAAATCACACTGTCCCAGAACTTTAATATTATTCATATATTATTCTTACACAATGCTTTTTTGCTAGGAAAGTGTGGTTCTCAGTTAGCCCAACAGACCCATCTAGTTTCCTCCATTGAAATTTGGAGTTCCACATTTATTGCTGTGATGAGCACTTCTCATGCTTGTCCACACACAAAAATCCATGCCTGCTGTTTTCTCAGTTTTTATATAAAGCACATGGAAGTGGTTGAGTGATTCCTGCAGGGGGGAACACATTTCAGCATGCTGGTGATCTCACCTGGGCACCACAGTGTTCCTAAGCCTCTTTCCACATTAACTAATTGCCATTTTACCGGGAGCTCCAGAAAGTGGCATGGGTGGGTGATAATATCTGAAACAGTCCTTTCAGTCTCTGTGAGTGGTGCCCACTGGTACAAATAATCCCTTTCAGAGAACATTTTGGCCTTGAGGAGAACAGTGCCAATAGATCGAAATCTCCTTGCTTGTCTTTCTAGCCTGAGCACACAGTCCCCATCAGGTGCTTTGCTCAGGGGCGCTCAAGATGAAAATACTTTGATTGCTGGATTTGGGTTTCTTCCTGTTGCACCATCCAGGAAGATAAACCACTCCCTCTTTCCTCTCTGCTGTGCAAAACAGAAGGGGGAGGCAGCTTCTGTGTCTAGGCAGTGGTTCTTTTTGGGTTACGGACCCCTCTGAGAATCTGATGAAAGCTGTGGACAGCACCCCCCTCCCCAATGCACATACATACAAAATCTAGCGCAGTTAATTTTATTATTTTGGCATACATGCCCGGTTCATGGACCGCCTGATGAAGCCGATGCATGGGCCCCAGGTTAAGTACCCCTGATATAAAGTCTGCTTTCTATCTCTGCTGATCATCAAACACTGCTTCTTCAGAGGTCAAGGGCTTAAGATTCAGTTACATTTGCTGGTATTAGAGACAGTGGTCATAACCCAGAGAATTGCACATGCAGTTCTGTGTATCTAAAAGGGCATTTTCATTAGGTTTTCTAAAACCTATATGTTCTTGCCCTTTTCCATTCCCCAAGTCCAAGTTTGATTTTAAAATTTTCCTAACTTTTAACAAGTAGTTCCCTATGGGAGATTTTGGGGGGTGGGGGTGGAATCTAGAATCAAAGCATTAAACAGGTCATTGTTGAGCCCCTCATCTGAAAATCTTCTTGTTCATTCATATGAACGTTTTTCAGTGTGTTTGACCTTGGCTGTAAATATGCTAAGAACATTGGGAAAAGCTTTCGGTCTTCTCGGCCTGTAGACATCGATGATAAAATATTCAAATATGGATGTGTAAAATGACAAACTGTGTGTTTTTGTGCCCAAATCAAAGTGTCTTAATTTGTATCTTAAATTACAGCTTAGTTCTCTGTGCTTAGCAAGAGCAAACATACTTTATGCAATGGTTTAAAGAAACATAATAAAGTGTTTGGGCTTCCTTTTATTACTTTTGGGCATGCCTGCTAAACATACAGCTGTTCTAGATTAAATGTTACAGATCCTCAATGAATTGCACTGATAGTTTTCTGATTCCCCCCCCCCCCCCTTATAATTCAGGGGCAACATGTTGTGCCTTTTTGAGTTATTGTTTAATTTGTACTTCTCCCTTTCTGTTCCTCTTGTACAAGTGTTGAATTTGTATTTGTGTGTGTGTGTGTTTGTGTTCTTAAATATGTTGGGGTTAGTGTGGATTGGATAGCGCATGTGCTTAAAAATCCAGTCATTGTGCCACTCATTAGACACCATGGAGAATGTGCACAAATTAGGAGAGTGAACAAAGTATTGTACATATTTTACAGTCAGTTTGTAAAGTCAGGTCAAGTGAATGTCCATGGTCTTCAAGTTGAGAATACAGTGTGATTTGCCAGCATCATTAACATATAGATGTATTGACTATGCCAGTGGTTCCCAAACTCCCCTCAACTGACCATTTTAGAATTGCTGGTGGTCCTGGTGGACTTACTTCATGGTTTTTCTGCCCTTTGTAACAGTTGCAGTGCACTGTGATAGGGGCTCTATGGTTTTGTATTGTATTCTGGACACTTTCATTTCTGTTATTGTATTGCAGTTTGCATTCTCCCATAGAATTCAGATTATAGCAGAATAGAGTGCAGCATAAGAAATAGAAGAAGCAATAAAAATAGAATTAAAAATCAGTATAAAGATTTCATGCTGGCATGCCGCAGGCCATCTAAAAGAAGCTCACAGACCACAGTTTGTGAACCCTTGGACTAGGCAATATGCAGAATCAGTGGTACACAGTCTTCATAATGTCTGATGATGTGCATAGTGACCAGTTTTTTAATGCATGTTCTCTATCCTATTCACATTGACAACACTTACATTGTTTGCAAGGACTACCAAAATAAACAGCATCTACTCACCCAAATAATTTGCAAAAAATTTTTAACTAAAGATTGCCAATTTTTGTCTAACATTCCTGCCATTCAGTGAGTGGGAAATACAAGACAAAGGATTCTTTCTAATGATGTCACATGTTACGTGTTAAATGTCCTTTCTTTTTTTTCTTTTTTTGGTAAATCTTAAAAATTCTGTGCACAGCATTGCTGTGTTGCAGATCAGCGTGTAATTGAAATGTGTCCAAAAATGTGATTTAATTAGTATTATTATTTTTATAATTTCAAGTTATTTTCATTTTGATTTTTGCATTTAATGTGATTATGTGCCTTTAAAATGTTTTTTCCCTTCCATTCTGCCCTTGTATCTCTGCAGTCATTGTATACAGCAGATTCTAGAAAGTGTTAATCATTGTCACCTAAATGGCATAGTTCACAGAGACCTGAAGGTCAGTATCTGGTGCCCATAGGTTGGCTAAGAAGTGTTTTTTCTCTCTCTCTTTCCTTTCCTTTCCTTGGCTTGAGGCTGAAGGGTGGGTTCGGCTGAGAAGTCCCCTTCGCTTTCCTTTCTCATCCTCAGGATGACAAATGGATAATGCATGGTGCTGCTTTCAAGTTTGCAAGTGTCACAGGTCTAGCATACATCACGGTAGAAGCTGAAATAGGTGTGGCAAGACAAAGTGACCTTCCAGGATTTATTTTCCCCCCACCACTTATCTCTGTGGTATGATAGATATCACCACAAACATTGGAAGGAGCTTGCACCTGCCACATAAACTTCGGCTGTGATGTATGTCAGCCTGCAGGTATTTTGAAAAACACCACTTCTGTGCAGAGACTTTGGGTTATAGTAGCAGAACAAGTGGTTTGGCATTGCTCTGCTAGAGTAGGACAAACCCTCAGGCAAGAGCAAGCATGTAATCGCTCGGCTAAATGAAACCATGAGGAGTGAGTAATTTGCCTTAAAAACTCATTACTCCCTAAATGTAATATTAACTGCAGTGTGGCTGGTGCAAAAAGAACCATCACCTTCAAATAAATAGAAGGAAAAAACAGCACCAGATATTTAATACAAGCTTGCAAATAGCTCTGGGAGGTTATTTCTTCATCTGTGCATGAAATATATGGCCAAAAATGAGATTTGTGTGTAAAAGTAGACCCCATTTTGGGCTGTTCCTCCTTAGCACTGCTGAAATCAAAATGAGCTGCTTCATAGCAGCACACTCACGTCTGAGGAAGTTAGCTACTCTAGCTGAGGAATGCGGGTCCATTTCCGGAGGTTGTGCGTTACAGTCTCTGTTTGCTGGTTTTGCACTATAACCCAGTCTCACTGAGGGTATACAGACAGTGAGTGTACGGCTTGGAACTAACACACGCCCCCTGGTGTTTGCATGCAGTCATTGCATTCAGCAGATCCTGGAGGCTGTGCTACATTGCCATCAGATGGGCGTAGTCCATCGGGACTTGAAGGTGAGTAGTGCTGTTGGGGAAGAGAGAACCTACACCACATGGTCTCAAAGCACTCCTTTTAGCTGCATTTTTGCATGTAGAGGGGCAAAGAGGCGCCCACTTGTTAACTCGCTGGTTGTCTGGACAGTTCTGAAAGCTTCCACATAAAAGAGACACCAAATTACCAAATCCCCTTGCAGATTTAGAAGTACTTTCCTTTGCTGTTCTCCTTTGGCGTATACGTCACTGAAGACGTGGATAGGAGCGAACTCGCAGAAGAGTTATCAAGTGATGCTTGAGCTCGTCATCCCACAACAATCCATTTCGAATCAAAGAGTGAGAAGCTGTGACTGAGTGTGCTCAGCTGCCGGAGGCATCTCTTTTTACCTCCCAGAAACCTTCTAGTCCATTTTCCTTTGGATTTTTTTTTATCTACTCTTCTTCCAGGGTCACAAGATAGAAGGACTGATGTGTTTTGCCACTGAGTGCATTGGGATGCTTTGCCATCCCTGTTACCACCACCATACATACGTTCAGCTATTCAGCATCAACTTCCTATTTTATGCAGGCTGCTAGCTTCATTGGCTTCACATTGTTCTCAGCATTTATTTATTTTTTTGGTGCCTTTTTATCTTTCTGCTTACAGACTAAGAAACAAAGCAAACGCCAATTAATTTTGAAACCCATTCTTAAAACACACGGTGCAATGGGTTTTGGGAGGGGCCTTGAGTAAGACACTGTCCATAGCCTCCCATTCTCCCAGTTCCCCCACCATCGGCACCAGCTGTTCCTGCTTCTTCTCTCTTTCTTCATCATGACTACCATTCACTTGCTTGCCAGGCAGCGAGCCAATGAGTAAGCAGGCAGTAA
Organism: Podarcis raffonei; assembly: GCF_027172205.1. Classification (NCBI taxonomy): domain Eukaryota; kingdom Metazoa; phylum Chordata; class Lepidosauria; order Squamata; family Lacertidae; genus Podarcis; species Podarcis raffonei. The sequence continues at coordinate 54,761,958 of NC_070610.1, forward strand.
TGTGTATTGCTTCTCCCTTCTCACTGCCACTGTTGTCCGAACGAGTAGGTTGCAATGGTTAAGAAAATGAGCAGGTCCCAGGAGTGTGAGGGACCAATAAATCACATGGAGTAGGTTTATTAGAAGAAGAAACAAGGCCTGCTCAGGAGCTGATTCCTGCCATCGTTCCTCTGCATCCAACCTGTCCATGACAAGGACGGATCTTGCCAGTGACTCTGCCTGCTGGGTTATGGGCCCTTTGCAAGCGCCCTGCTATGTTACCGCTTGACACCTGCCGTGCTAGACGCTTGCGAAGGTTGGCAGTTCAAATCCCCACAACGGGGTGAGCTCCCGTTGCTCTGTTCCAGCTCCTGACAGCCTAGCAGTTTGAAAGCACACCAGTGCAAGTAGATAAATAGGCACCACTGCGGCGGGAAGGTAAACGGTGTTTCTGTGCGTTCTGGTTTCCGTCACGGTGTTCCATTGCGCCAGAAGTGGTTTAGTTATGCTGACCACATTGCCTAGAAAGCTGTCTGTGGACAAATGCCGTCTCCCTTGGCCTGAAAGAGAGATGAGCACTGCAACCCCATAGTCGCCTTTCACTGGACTTAACCGTCCAGGGGTCATTTACCTTTTTACCTTTTTTATATGTATGTATCACACACACACCCCTTATATGTTAGGAATGGTCACAAAGATCTGAAAAGTAAGCAGGGCATAATTTGTTAGGGTTTTAATGGAGATTTTGTACACCACGTTGATATATTTTTATATGAGTTGGCAGTACAGAAATGAATTCACATCATCCTAATTATTATCGTCGAGGAAAATTACACTTTTAGCTCCATTTGATACCTTCTTAAACCAGTGGTATATGTTCTCTAAAGGACCTTAAAGTTGTCCATATACCTAGCAAGTAAAAGAAGAAGAAGAAAAAATCAAAGGGGGGATTCCTTCACACTGAGGCCTCTGTATTGGCATTCATTAGTAGATTTGACATTGAAATCCTTGGGGTGGCTATAGAAAGCAGTGTTTACAACACCCTTCCCTAACCTGGCCCTAACCACCAGATATTTTGCACCACAATTTCAATCAGTGCCTATTGGCATGGCATATGAAAGGGGATGATTGTATTCCAAAATATCCGGAGGGCAGCAGGTTAAGGAGGGCACATAACATTATTAATTTTGCTGTTTGGGGACAGCAGCCAGAAATAGGTCACTTCCAAGCTGATTGGATCTTGTATTCATTTGATTGCGTCCTCTTTATTTGTGTTCTGCATAATTCTTCAAGACATCCATGGCTTGCATTACTTTGTAATGAAAGCATAGTGCACGCACGTGCATTGTCATCTTTCTGTACCCAGAGTGTGTATACTTACACATCTGGATGACCATTTTATTGCATCATAAGATACGGACTCCCGAGTCCACAAAAGCTTATGCCCACAACACATAGTTCATTCTTTAAGATGCTGCGTGACTCTTGTGTTGGTTTGATTCACAAGGAAAGATTTGTGCACACCTAAATCTGTCCTGTTGAAACACTTGGAGTTGCTCTATTCACAGCTGAGCTCTTTTATGATTGCAGTTTCCGTAACACCTTTCAAATTATACAAACCCAATCACTGCATGGTTTGTTGATGTTGTTTTCACGGTGCCCTTCAAAAGGAGTGCAGAAGTTCTTGCGGTTTTATACTCATCTTGTCGCTGCCAGGTTGACATGCAAAATGAATTATTCATAATTCCATTTGGCCTTGCGCTGCACTTGTCTCAATCTGTCAGTATCACTGACAAAATGAAAAGGGAGCTTCCACGTCTCCCCCTCCCCCAAGTATTAGTGCATTCTTGCTGTGCTGTTACATAACCAGTATTCCCCCATCACCTCAGAACTGAGTGGGGATTCCTTCGCTGCAGTGCCAAGAAGATGATTTCTTCTTCTTCTTCTTCTTCTTCTTCTTCTTCTTCTTCTTCTTCTTCTTCTTCTTCTTCCTCCTCCTCCCCCCATCCCATTTTTTAAAAGGCATTAACCATTGTTTTTGTTATTTCTCTCTCTTGATATATATATATTGCTTTTCTATCCAGACATTGAACCTCAAAGTAGATTGCAAGAATACATATACAGTGGTACCTCGGGTTACATACGCTTCAGGCTACAGACTCTGCTAACCCAGAAATAGTACCTCGGGTTAAGAACTTTGCTTCAGGATGAGAACAGAAATCGTGCTCCGGCAGCATGGCGGCAGCAGGAGTCCCCATTAGCTAAAGTGGTGCTTCAGGTTAAGAACAGTTTCAGTTTCAGGTTCTGAACAGACCTCCGGAACGAATTAAGTACTTAACCCGAGGTACCACTGTAATAAGCAATACAACCTTGCATCTTGTTTCTCCCCTCATCAATCCTGATATTTTTAAACCATAAGCCAGTGGTTCCCAAACTTCTTTTTCCACTTCAGCCTTTCTAAAGATCTTGCATCTTCAGCTACCTCCTATAGGGGACCTTGTTTCTGTCAAGGGCTGCATTCCCTTTGGTGTAATCTTTCAGGGGCTGAATGCCAATGGGGGTTAAGGCCACAGCTATATATGGGCAGGGCTACTCCTTTTCTTTCTCTTTCTCTTCTACCTTCTTTTCCCTGTCCAGCAGCTTGCTGGGGGAGGAGCAGGTCGCTGTTTCCTCTCCTCTTTCCATTGCTGTAACCATTTTGATTTTTCCACCCACTGCCCTTCTATTCTCACCCCCCACCCCCACCTCAGACTTCCCACCAATAAAATTCAGCAGAGCACTGCAGGTTTCCCACCCAGTCCTAAAGGTTGAAATGGATGGGTTTTGGTGGACCTCCTCTTGAAAGAATTAAAAAACTTCTGAAATGCCTGAGCAACATTTTACTATAGAGCAACCATGTTTGTGTCGTTTTAAGTGAAAGTTCTTCTGAGGGATTTCTAGTGAGGAAAGAAGCTACTGGCTCAGGTGTGACTGAGATATGAAGCATTTTCAGTGAGAGACAGGGTTCACCTTAGCTGAAAAGCCTTGATCCGGACAGAAAATACCCTTTATGGCAACAGAATCACCAGTGATTAAACAGGCTAGACCTTCAAATGTTCCAGAATCTCAGATATAAAACCCTAAACTTCAAGTTGGGAGCCTTTGGATATCCACACAAAAATACACTGTGACCATTATGTTGACATGGCCTAAACAAGAGAGGCTAAATGATGGCCGCCTCTCTACTACATGCATAACTGCAGCTAAAGTGCAACTTTGTGATCCGGACACTGACTTGCTCCTTCCCTGGAAAGACTCTCAAGCGTATGCTGTTCAATCTCCTATACCTTTCTCCAGTTTGTGCACGTTTGTCCCATCCTCTTCAGACCTCGTGCATGACAGACACGTCAGCGATTCCCCGTTGTCTTGAAATGGCTGGTGCATGTTCTTTTAAGGGGCAGAGTCCAGCAGCCCAGGATGTCCCTTACGCTTGCTATCAAAGTGTGTGGCTGTGTTTGTAATGAAGCATATTTACTTCCTTATGACAGTGATGTTTGCTTTACAGTACTTTGGGTCCAAAGATATTTGCTGACAGGTGTTAAGCACTTCTAAAGGAGCAGGGGGTGAGACTGAGTTCTTTTAATAGTCCCATACTGTGTGTGAATGGGCATTACTGTGTTTACGTACTTGGGAAGTATGTATGACCTGACAGCCTGATGCTCTGGGTTGTTGAAGGTCACCAATAAATAGAAACATCCAGCAGCTTTAAGTAATTTACATAAGCAGTGCTTTCCAGGAACTAATGATGGCCAACTTTCGCCTCTCTGCCTTATGAAAAAGGCTCTGCGGATCAATTTGTCCGGAGTATAGAAATAATATGGCAAACTGCTAGCAAGATTGGCTGGCAGTTTTATAATTCATGCAATATTTTAGGCAGAAATAGTGCCCACCATTTGATGTTTTTTCTGCCCAAATGAGGATGAACATCTTGGGATGCTTTTTTTAAAAAAGGGTGACCGTGTTTGGTCAAACTAATTTAAAATGAGAAGGGGGGGGGAACTATTTTGGCCTGATTCACTTGTCTCTCAATGTGTTGGTTCTGCTTATCAAGCAGGGGGAAAGAATCTGCTAGTTTAACGATAAAGTAGTTTAAAAAAAAAATGGGGAGAAGGTGAGAATGACTAAACAGTGGAATTTGCCCGTTACAAAGGGCTTGTAATTATTGTTTCTGATTTTTCAGGTGCTCATGAGCACTTTGAAATAAGCAATAGGCACATTTTTCTTCTTTACAATAACATTCAAGTAGCTTGTGAAGTGGTGAATGCAGGATTAGAGGAGAATATGCTCACTTAAAAATGCTGCTTTAAATCAGATGTACAGTGTAGTGAAGGTAGCCTAGTTTTTCCAACTCTCAGCAGGACCTAATGTCCTAATTCAAAAGCCTTTCTAGAGTCTGACAGGCTAGTCAAGGAGCCCTGGTGGGGCCTGAGGGCCAAACCATAAGTTGCCAATGCATAGTGGATAGCTAGAGATGGGTGGAACTTTCCATTTCAGTTTCCGCTGAAAAGAAATCATCATGAAAATTCACCAGCATATTAGGGCAAATTTCTCCTAATAAACACACTTTTGTAAGTAGTTTCCACTGATGCATACGTTTAATAACAAGGAATTTTCCCTAATATGCATTTTGTACGCTATTTTCACAAATGTGTTCCTTTTTTGCACACTTTCTCCTAATACATGCATTTGTTGTAAACACTGATTGGAAAACAGCGCCACAGAATTCAGAAAAGTGTAAATTTCAATAGACAGCTGTTTTTCAGTTCTGGAAAGTGTGAATTATGTAGGTTCGCCTTCAAATGCGAACTGAATCAAATTTCTTTCCCATCTCTGTGTGTAGCTATATCTCCAATTTGTATTTAATTATGGGCGCAGGGAGAGAGCAACTAGGCTAAGCAGCGAGCAGGAAGAAAAGCTTTATCCCTTCTCTCTCCTGCAATGATCAGGACTAAAATCTTCCTTCCACGTGGCTATTGGCAGCTGGTAAAGGAAAAAAAACCTTCCCATTGAAGCAATGAGAGGTGGTTGGCTTTTTTACTAGCCCTCTAAGCTGCCCCAGATGTAGAGAGAGCAACATTAGGACCCCCTGCAGCTCTGAAGGGTTGGTCATCTGATCCTCTGTGCCTGTAATTAAATGAAAAATTTAGATGTAAGTGCACTCTATGCATTAAGTGTAGCATGTAGTTTGGCCCTGAGCTTTCAATGTGGGCATCTTGTTAACAAAGAGGGATGAAAAGAGCCCTCTGAGGAAGAGTCTTCAGAATCTATCCTGGAACTCTTCTGTTTTGTGTAGATTAAAATAAACTCATATTTGAGCATTTATCAATTTAACAAATTTATAAAACGCTTCGTGGTCCGAGGCAATCAGCGCAATAAACAACAGTAAATGCACAAAATTTAAAAAACAATTAAAACAGTTTTTATAAACTGAAGACTATAACAAAAACAGTCTCTGCATCTTCTTTGTAGGCATTTAAAGAAATGATGACTTACATGATCTCTCATTTTCCCCCATTCCCTTTCCTCTTCCCTGCATTAAGCCTGAGAACTTGCTCCTAGCTAGCAAGTCAAAGGGAGCAGCGGTAAAACTGGCAGATTTTGGATTGGCTATTGAAGTGCAAGGTGAACAACAGGCTTGGTTTGGTAAGAGAACATTCTGACTTACCCATTTCCTCTCTGTATCTATCCTGCTGTGCCATCTTATTCACATGGAAACTAAGAAGCTGCCTTATATCATTGGCCAGTCTAGTTCAGTATTGTCAGCACCGATTGGCAGCAGCTCTCAGGGGTTTTGAGTCAGAGTCCTTTGCAGCTGTACCTGGAGATGCCAGGGATTGAACCTGGAATCTTTTGCATGCAAAGCATGCATTCTCCCACTTCCTCAGGTGGGTGTGTTTTGGGCACTTCCTGTACTTTATCCCTAGTCACCATTCTAGCTGATTCTTCCCTCAAACAGCTCCCCTCCCAACACACCTCTTGAGAAATGCTGAGCATTAAATCTTTTTGTGACAATCCTCCAGGAAGTTACTAGTGGCTTTTTTTCCACAGCTCCCATACAGCTGAACCTACTTCACAGGGTTGTTCTGAGGGTAGCATGGGATCTGTACCACCTTCAGTTCAATGGAAGAAGAGCAGGGTACAAATTTAATAGGCGGTGGGCCCAAGTTTTGTGGGCCCAAGACTTGATTACTGTCATTCTTTCCCCTTCCCCTTTTATTGGGGCCTATATCTCCTCCATATAATGATACCAGGTCAACCGGGAGTCACTTTGTGAACATGATGATATCATGATAATACATAGTCAGCCAGGGTAGTAACATCACTGAGGGAAAACCAGATCATCAAAGATGTCTTGGAGTGTGTTGGATCACCTGTCATGTACCGCAGGCCTGATCCTGCAAAATCTCTTTAAGGAGCTCAGCTTAGACCTGATTCTCTCTTAGCAATTTGCTGCAACCCTATAGAGCTCCCTCTCCAGGACGCTGGGGGAGGGAGAGCAGTTGAGGAAAGATAATTCAGAAATTGGGTGTGGTGCAAGTTCACTTTTCTAGAGGGGCTGAAGGAAGAATACAGGAAGCTTTCTCCCCTGTTGAGATTCTCTGAATTCATTTGCCTTTTTCAGAGCTGAAAGCCTGAAATTCATGAGACCGATTCACAAATGCCTATTTCAGAACAAGGAGCAGTAGATCTCTTTCCCTACAGATAGTTAAAGTTGGAAGAGTTGCTGAAAATGCAGTAGACTCACAAATATCTAAAGTATGTTCTAAAAGAATCACTGATGTTATATGGATCGTTTTACAAGAATGATACTTTCTTTTTTAAGGTTTTGCTGGTACGCCAGGATATCTTTCCCCAGAAGTACTACGAAAAGATCCCTATGGAAAGCCAGTAGACATGTGGGCATGTGGTAAGATCTTTTTTATTTCTGGGATTTTCTTTTTCTTCCTTTAAAAGCCTCTGTAAGCGAGCTTTTATATTTCATTGCTTTGCTCCTCCTAAAAACCTCTGCTAGATACTATTTTTTTATAGACCCATTTTTTACGGTATATAACTTTCCAAGACAGTTTACAATAAATCATTGCAATACAATTAAAATCATGTGGACGTGGGCTGGCATAAATTTGGAGGAGGGGAAGGAGAGATTTGAAGGACGTTGGTAGGCAGGAGAACAGAGCTGGCCCCTCTTTCTCCTTCCTGGGCTGGATCAAGAGGCATGGGGAGCTGCATTTGAACCCCATTCCTGCTCTAGGGGGAAAGGGCAGGTACCTTTATTCAGGGGGGATTTGGGTGGAGTAAAGAGATAGTGAAAGGAGAATATAAACAGCCCTTCCATCAGCAAACGGCTCTGATCTAAATATGAGCCCCATTTTGCATCAACATAGCTCCCGTCCAAATCTGCTTCAAAGTTTTGTTTGCTCTTTTTATAAGCTGGGTGATCCAATTGCAGAAAGCTGTGTCAGTTCCCTTGGAAAATATTTATTCGAGTCGTTTTGACTTAGTTTAATGCTATTGTCACACCACAAAAACGGTCTTGTAGATGTGGAAAAGGTTCAGAAAAGGGCAAACAAAGTTGATAAAGGGAATGGAACGACTCCCCTGTGAGGAAAGGTTGCAGTTTCTGAGGCTTTTTATTTTAGAGGAAAGGTGTGCAAGAGACGGCATTATAGAAGCCTATAGAATTATGTGTGGTAAGCAGAAAGTGAACAGAGATGGTGCTTTCTCCCTCTCGCAATGCTAGAACTACTAGGCATCCAATGAAGCTGAATGTTGGAAGATTCAGGACAAATAAAACAAAACAGTGATTAGTTCAAATATGGAACTTGCTGCCAGTGATTACTAACCAACTTGAATGGCTTTGAAAGAGGATTAGACAAATTCATGGAGGATAAGGATTGCCATAACGGCTGTGCTCCGCCTCCAGTTTGGAATCAGTATGCTTCTGAATACCAGCTGCTGGAAAATGCAAGAGGAGAGAGAGAGAGAGAGAGCTTGGGTCCTGCTTGTAGGTTTTGCTCGGGCATCTGATTGGCCACTGTGAGATGGTGGACCAGATGGGCCATTGGCCTGTTCCTGCAGGCTCTTCTTATATTCATGTGTCCTTATTGTCACCTTCCCCAGGTGTTATCCTCTACATTCTCTTGGTGGGATACCCTCCTTTTTGGGATGAAGATCAGCACAGACTCTACCAACAGATCAAGGCTGGAGCGTATGATGTAATACCTCAATTTCTTGTTTTCTGATGATAGCTCACTATAATATGATAATGGTGGGGATGACAGTGATGCAAAACGGCTAAGTATTCGCTTGTGATTCTAGCATCCAGTCATTCGTATGATGCGTTGTTGCTTTTTCATTCCTATTATCTGCCTACCATTTTAATCTATGAGCAACATTGAACAATTAACTGTTCAGGAACTTTAAAGAACTAACGTATGGGAAAAGCAGCTGTGATGTAACAAGAGAAACCACAAGATTGTATATCCCAGGGATCCCCCCCAAACTTTTTGAGTCCAGGGACACATACAAGGAACAGTGATTTGCACCACAGAATGCCCATTTCACTGAAGAAAAAATTGGGAGTTTTCATAACTTTCGTCCGCCCCCCCCCAGACAAAACACCTATACGCCCGCCCCAAAGCAAATAAAACACCAACAGAATAAATAGCCCACCCCACCCCCCAAATCAAGTGACCTCTTCACAACCAGACAAATCTCCCTAAAGCCAACAAAGCTCCATTAAAAATAAAAATTGAGAGTGGTGGTGGCCTTTGTGGGTGCCATATGTTGCCATGTTGTTCATATGAACAAAGGCTGATTTGATTTCTTTTTGAGGTAAAACAAGGTGTACATTTTCAAAATAATAAATAACTGATGACATAAACAAGGGGTGTGGAAGATTTGGTCTTCCTGGTGTTGCTGTACTGCAAATTCCCATGACCCACTGTAAGTGCTGGAGGTAGCTGATGGGAGCTGGAGTCCAAGAACATCTGATTTCTGTTCCCTGTCACAAACAAAACTGCCTCCATGTAGTTCTTAATTCCTTTTTAAATTGTCCCTGTCTCTATTACACACACCTATAACGGATGTTCCTCTCTATACAAACTGGCCCCTCCCCTTTCATTTTCTGGTGCTGCTTACATTTCCTCATTTCACTCTTCAGTTAGATTTGTCACTGATTCCCGCAGCTGTGATCTCTCTTGGTTTGCTTGCAAGTTTGCATATGTTTGCCCGGGACGGAGAATTGTGAAATGAGCCATGCAAGATACCAGCACCGCCTACAGTATATCCATCATACTTTCTCACAGCTCAGAATCCTTGAGTCTGGCAGCTGCAGAAGCGGCAGCCAAAAGACGTTTCAGAATTATGAGATGTTTTCCCCCCTCCTGTCAAGCTCATTCCTATGCGATGCCCATAGTGATGTGTTTTCAAATGGACAAATGTCTATTCTTCAGCATGATTATCCTTCTTGCTGACTCGGAGGACTCCTTTGTGCAAATTGCCTTTCATAATGTAATAGCCTGCTCTCAGGAGCACAGCCAGCAAACTTAACAGGTGTTTGTGCTTTCCCTGGTGATGTGGCTGCTTGTGGTAATCAACAAGCAAGAATTAGTGGCATTCAGAAGTGGGTATCCCTTCCCACCTGTCTTAGGAGATTATGCTCACCTGTTCTCCCCAGCACGTCCCTTCATATTGCTTGTTGTTGCTTTTTATTTAGATATTTTTAGGTTTTGCTGTGCCTCTTGGGGTCGTTTTCTTTTTCTCTAATAAAACAAACAGACATAACGTGTCTGTTTAAATAAATTAATTTAAATTAATTTAAATTTAAATTAATAATTAATTTAAATAAATTAACATAAATTAATTTTCTGGGTCCACTCCCATTTTCTGCTTCTTTGATTTGATTCAACTTGCTTAGAAATCAGGGGATTTGAAGGCCCAGAAAGCATAGAATAACAGCCATTGAAATTCCTTTCAAATTCTCTGTGTCAAAGAATCTTGATTATGTGTGACATGGGTATGGTTTTTCCCCCAAGTTTCCTTCACCAGAATGGGACACGGTGACCCCAGAAGCCAAAGACCTCATCAACAAAATGCTTACAATCAATCCTGCCAAACGTATCAATGCATCAGAGGCCCTCAAACACCCCTGGATCTGTGTAAGTAGGATTCTACTAGCTGTCTTCTTTGTTCAGAGGGCAAAGTCCAAAACTTGTATCCCATGCCTTTCTATTCCACTTGCAGTAAAATATTTCATGATTTCCTTCCCTGATTACCTGAAATCTCAGCTCAGTGCTGTAGTCAACAATGTGAGAGCCAGAGTAATGATTAGATTGTTACACTAGCCCAGGGGAGATCTGGGTTCAAGCCCTCATTCAGCCATGAAGTTCAAGGTCTGATTGTCACCATCCCTCTTAGTCAACTAACCTCAGAGGGTGGTTGTTGTAATAAAAATGGGATGGGGAAGAACTGAATACACCACTCTGAATTCTGTGGGAGGTAATTTGGATATTAGTATAATAAATAAATACATTTAGAAATCTGATAATTAGAATTGTTGCTGCCCAATGATAATCATTTTTATATTAATAGCCAGGGCACCACAATTATAATTAGCATTTTCACCTTAAGGTGAATTATATTGAAAAAATAGTCTGTAAATTCAAATAAGGTGTTGGGGGTATGTGTTTCTGGCTCACAGAACACCAGTTTCAATAACTGGAGTTCGGCAGTACCATGAATACTACAGTGGAGTACAAATACCTATCTCACCCTTATACAGTTAGCCCATATTAGCTCTTCCTACTCACCAAAATGTTAGAGAGGTTGTGGAACATTAGGCTCTAATCAATATATGTGGTGGACATGTGGGAAAGTGACTCAGTTCTGGGAGGAAGTATTTGTCGAAATAAAAGCAATTACTGGACAAAACATCTTTCAGTGTCCAGAGCTGTTACTGCTCATTTTTTCCCCGAGGCAGATAACATGAACTTACATCTCAAACCTCTAATAAGTTCTCCTTTACTAGCATGCAGGCTCATAATAATGAGTTGCTGGAAGAACTTAGAGGGTGCTGCTCTGACAAATTGGTACAATAAAGTATGGCAAATAGCACTTGTTGGAAAAATGAACTAATAAAATTGGCACAAGGTTTAAGGCACAAATGCTTTTTTCCCCTAACTCACTGGTATGGCTTTTAGTGTACATATGGCTAAAAAATGAACAGGGGACTCCCTTCACATTATAAAACCTTTTGGTTAAATTAAGCTGCTTACCGCTTTCTATACAAATAGTAATCTGGGATAAGAATTTAGTATGTTATTTTGCATGTATTGCCTAAGCACCATCTTCTGGTGAACCCACAAGGACCCTGAGATTATAATCTGATGCCTTTATTTGTTTGCCTCCCCCATGAGAGGTCCGGAGGGTGGCAACACGAGAATGGGCCTTTTCTGCGGTGGGGTTTAGGGTGGGATATGTTATTACTTAAGTGTACGATGTTGTTATATCCTGTAAGAATCTACTAAAACAAAGACAACCACAGCATAATATTGCATTGTAATATTGAACAAAACTACAGTGCAATGCAATAAAAAAAACCCTCACAAATCCTTAACCTCACTTACCTGGGAGTCATTTCCATTGAATTCTATAGGACTTACTTCTGATTATGCCTGGTTTAAATCCTGTTTAAATCCAGTTCATTATATTGAAGAGCCAACCACTTTTAATTAAACACTTCAGACTCTAAAGTTTAGATATGGGGACCTTGCTCTCTGATCATTTCAAAGGATTATTGTTGTTAAAGCAGGGCAATTGTGGAGTTGTTTTTGTTTTTCATTATTTAGTTGCAGAACCAGTCAAATGGTGGGAGGAGCCTTGTCATTTTCATCAAGGGCTCCAGAGTTGCCATTGGCATCTGGAAGTAGCTCCAGAAAACATTGTTCATGGAGATTGTTAATACTGAATAAATTTGCAAATCTGGTTGCATGCACCAAAACACTTCTCTCCCCCCACCCTTTTCTTCAGCAACGTTCTACTGTGGCTTCTATGATGCACAGACAGGAGACTGTAGACTGCCTGAAGAAATTCAATGCAAGAAGGAAACTTAAGGTAAGGAAGCAAGTTTCCCCCCAGACCTCCTGCTAGTTGAGAAACTGAAAGCATATAGTTAGTGTCTCTTAAAAGCAGCAGGTATTCATTAGCTGAGTGTCTGTATTCTCTATGGCTGCTTCTCCCTCTCTCATACATGACAGTAACGTTTCCCTAATATTGCACCTCTTTTCCCCTTGAGTTCTCTCCTACCACCAAACAGTTTCTTTGGGGGGGGGTTGGAGGGGGGGAACGTTTCAAAAACAAAAGCCCTCTCACAAATCAAGTTCTCAGTAAACGACAGACTGGGAATGTTTATACATACTTACTGCATATGCATACTTCAGCTTGCAACATTTGACTTACCATCATTCTGATCCAGTACTTCCAGTATATTTGCTCCCCTCCCCTCTGAACTGTCCAGGAATGTTCCATAGATCATTTCCAAACATTAAAGAAAACAGAGGACCTCCTGCTCATACAGAGTTCCTCCCACTTCAGAGTCCTTGCAAAGATTTCAGTTAGCGACAGCACCTCTGTTCCATGAGTCCTGTTGTAGAATGAATGAGAGAGCGCCTGTTTGCACACCTCCACTCCACATTAATGATGATGCAGGGTTTTCTTTCAATAAAGTCTAAAGTGATTAACAAAGGATTTTAACTTCTCTTTTTAAAAGAGAAAAACGACCTACACATTTAGAAAATTGTTTTATTCAGTATTATTATTATTTTAAATTTTTTTGGAGAGCATTACAAATAGTTTTGAACAGGCCTGTGTTCCTTGAGGCAATCTATCCTTTACACATTTTATGCGCCCTCTATTTATGCTTCAGGCAAGCAGCCAATACGGTATTGTTTCATTGAGATTTTAGCATGGGCTACAGTTCTGCCTGCCCATTTTGTAAAACTGAATTGCATCCTGGTCTTGGTTTTAATGTAGGAAATTGATTCCAGTATTTTGAACTGTTTTTATTGTCACTTTGATTATTTTGATTATTGTGTGTGTGTCTGTGTAAGCTTTTGAGTTTATCTCATCAAGAAAGGCTGGGTATAAATTTTAAAATAAAGAAGCATGTTACATAGTCACACGGGCCATTTAAACCTTTCAAATGTAGGGAATTTTATCCAACAGCAGGCCTCTGTGTGTTTGAAGTAAGAGAGAGATCCTTTTGCTTATCTTCAGAAATACTGTAGAGGATATTGACTTACTATGTTGAATGTCTTTTTAGGGTGCCATTTTGACAACTATGCTGGCTACAAGAAATTTCTCAGGTATGTTCAGTGCACTGTGTGACACCATATTGCTAATTGCTGAGATGTGGTATATGTTCCTGTAGTACATGTCAAAATTAGTTCATCTTTGCATGTGTCCGGATGCCATATTTGTTTAATACACATCTGTTTGCTTTGCATTGGCTAAGTAAAATTGGAGTGAGATGAAACTTCTTAAGTGGGCATCTTGTTAATTCCATCCTTCATCTCTGGTCATTTCTCACTCCCTTTCATATTATAGTAGTTAGACATGGTTATTAGATCTGCTGGCATTGTTTACAACAACCTTCCCCGACCTGGTGCCCTCCACAAGTTTTGGACTAGAGCTTCCAACATCCTTGACAGTTGGCCATGCCAGATGGGGCTAATGGGAGTTGTAGCCCAAAACATCTGGAGGGCACCAGATTCAAAACGATGACTTACAACATGAAATCAGAAGATTCAATACCATAACAAGTTCTCTTCTCTTGGGATAAGAATAGCTATATGCCAAAGTAGAAAAGCTAGAGATACCCAGAAGTCCTTATTGAAACCTTTTCTGTCAAACGGCAGGTCAACTTGCATTTTGTTGATACTGATCTACTTGATTTTTAGAGTTGTTGTTTTCAACATGCTTTTGGATGCTCCTTGGAGTGAATTCTCCTCATTTTTAAGGGCAGATTATGACCGTATTTACATGTTTTGTTTTATAAGGACCTCCCGTTTGGCAGCCAATGCCGGTTGAGGAACCCAGAAATTATAACTTTAAAGATGGTTTTGAAAGTGAAAGTTGAAGACTTGCTAGTCCAGTTCAACCTTTCAAATAACTTTTCTACATGATATTCTCATACTAATTTCCAAAGACGTATATCACTTGAGGAGAATATAAAATGCAAAACCTAGATGATACATAGATAGAAACATAGATAGAATCTAGAGAGCAATCTCCATTATCTTATTACCAACAAAACATATTATCACCATTTGTTGAATTTGCCACTGCAGACAGTGCCTGATTACCAAATAGGGAAAGTAGGCACCTATGGGCCCAATACCTTTGTCTCCGTAATACAATTCATTAATTTATGATTAGCCTATCATATTTTAAACTATGGCAGAACACTTGAGATATATGGTGTCAAATTTAACACCTACCACCTTCAGCTGAGCATCAAAGTGAAGAAGTAAAGACTTCTGGCTAAAACCAGGCTATAATAGCAAATTATTCAGGTTAGTGAAAACCCAAACAGATTGCAAATAGCCCCCAAACTATCTGTTCAGGGATATAACAAGTACTGAACCAGGATGCAGTTGTGACAGAGTTAAGTACTTTACAAATTTAAATGTGCATGGGAGAGTTTACACTGGTAATAAGAGAAATTAAAAGGCTTTGCTCTTGTCAAGTACACAGCCCAGCCTCTCTGTCATATGCTAGGATAACAATAAACTACCAAGAACTGTGTTAATTTCCATGTAATAATCAAGTGCAAATGAACTGAGTATTCTTCAGGTCCAATTGTTGCCACAAAAGTTTTGATTTTGCAGCAAGAGGTGTTAACCTTACCTTTTTGTGGCTGTTCATGCCCACTGCTTGTGGGAAATGATTAAAATGGTAGTGTGGAATCTAATGAATGTTTTTATGAAACTGCCACACCCACCCATTTAACCTTAGTTCTAGTGGAAACATCAAACTAACTATCTTCTCAACAAAAATAGATTTAAAGATGTGTCTGGTCACCTGCAATGGTTGTTGTTCAGCATCCTATATTCACTGTAATTTTCTCTCCTTTTTTGTAACCTTCCCCAGAACAAAGAATAATTTTAATATATTACTCCATTCATCCATTCCTGAATTGACCCTGTTTTGTTTTTTCCGTTCTTCTTGAGTGGCACTTGTCTACTGTGGTTATTTTAAGAAAAGGTGCCATCCAGGGGAATCTAATTTTGATTTTTGTTGTTGCATCGCATGCCTTTTTGGGGAGTAAATTGTCCATAATGATGTATCTATAAAAGTGTTTTATTTATTTATTTCCTTTTTTGTTGTTCTTCCTGTAATGTGGAATGTATGTTTCTTGTGAGGTAAGCCCCCTCGGGAGCTGAAAGGAATGTTTTTATCTTCATTCTCCCAAACAATGTGCTGCCTGTCCCAAATCACTCTTGTTTTTTGATACGCTGTGTCTGGATGGAACTGGGTGTTATAGCAGTCCCATGACGTTATCACGCTGTGAGTTTCCAGCCTCCTCTGCTCCATTTCATTGGCTGCTGCTTGTGGGGGCAAGGGAACTTTCAGTGGGTATGAAATCATGGCATACTTTGTAGTACTAGATGTTACTGGGGAGAGAAAGAGAGAGAGAGGAGACACAAAGATGCTGTTTTTCACAACAGTCATATGACTCTAATAACATCCAGTTCCAGCCTCAATTCCGTTTCTTTGGGTTAGCTGATATATAAGTAGGACATTATTTAAATTCATGACCTTTTTACTATGAAAAATTGGCAGAAATGCCCGTCTTCTTTTTTGTTGTTCTCAATGGTTATTAGGGAATATACTTAATTGAAATTGGTCTGTTGCGAAACAAGTCTTTCATTGTAACTATCCTCTACAGGTTCAAATGAATGGTTACAATATGCTCAGTGTAAATCACCACTTTGTATATTTTGATACTGTAGCATCAAATATATCTCTTTTGGCCGAAATAATCCTGTGAGATAAGTTAAAACGAGAGTTAGTTTCCTAATTCAGATATCCATTTCCTAGTTTGCTAAACCATAGTTTAGTAACTGGGAATGAGCGTCAGAACTCCCCTTCCCTCCCTTGTCCCTTCCCTTCCTTGGCATGCCAATACCGTATAGCTTAAAACTACATCTTCCCATTATTTCTGGAACAATGTGATACCGTGCAGCATCAGGATATTTACCCACAGTTTGCACATGGTTTAAGATGGTGGTAGGTAAGCTGACATTAAACCACAGTTCCCCATTTTGGCTATAAAGGAGAACTGTGGTTAAAGCTAATCTGGATCTTCACACCAAGGAATGTGGGAGACAAGGGTGGAGCATGTTGTCCTGATGTTCCTTCCCGGTTGCTAAAGTGTGTTTTCGCTAGCTGGGAAATGTATATCTGAACTAAGCCAGTGATTGGTTCAAAGCCCAGCCCAGTGGCTTTTGTAGCTGAGATTAATTATGAACTTTTGGTTGGATATATTTTACTCACTGCCCCATAGTATTTATTACAGCAGAAGGGGTGAATTCCAAATTTATGGCTGTCATAGTTGTTCTGTTGATATACAATGAAATATAACCCAAAGAACTTTCAAAAGCCAATCCTACATGTGCTCATTACATCTAAGCCAATATTCCACAAGTTCACTAAGCTTAGTTACTAGCAAAGTTGTCATTCTTTTCATTTGTGCTTTTATCCCTGAATTGTTTTTAATGTTTAAAAATGTGTGCTCCAGTTGTACTGATTGCTGCTGCAGCATAGTGCCACAAATGGCTGTGACATTTCAAGGATATTGCCTCATTGTTTGCAGCAGATATTTAGCCCTAATGGTTGACAGTTGGGTTGCTGCTTCATTCTCAGATAAAGGACTTATTCTTTAAATGTATGTTGTATCACTGTAGTGGAATTGTAAATACGATAAATAAAGACCATGGCTTTCTGTATGTATGGGATAGAGCTTGTGCAGCACATTATGCTCTGCTATTTCCCACATGAGGTAATGGGTGATGCAAGCAACATGTGTGTACGATTGTTCATTATTTTTTTCTCAAAAAGAGGGCTATATTAATTGGAAAATGAACTTGCGGGTTGTTCACAAAGACTAGAGGTGGGGAACCTTAAATCTGGGTGCTGAATACAGTCCTCCAAGCCTGTGTAGCCCTTTTCCAGGCCAGCACCATCCCTAACTGACCCTTCTTCGCACCCTCTTTGAGTATTTCTGCCAGATTGGAATGAGGCCTTGAACTCTGATCCTTCTTCTTTTCCCCTGGATGGAGGACAAATGGGAGTGTGTGAGTGTGTGTAGAAACTAGCCTACTCTGCAAAGGTAAAAAATTAATTGATTGATCTGCCCACATTTGCCTGTGGTCCACCCACCACTGATATGTGACCCCTGGAGCAGAGTGGTCCAACTTTTCATACCAAGTAGGCCACAAGAGTACTTTGACATGGAACCTGTGGGCTGCACACTGCCTTGTCAACTGGTGCGAAGGGGAGAGTGAGCCCAAAATTTGATGCCTCCCCAGCCCTCTTCTGCCTTCCCAAAGCCAGCTAAGCAAGGTGTCCTTCTTTGGGAAGGAAGCATAAGGCTCTGGCAGGGTCCTAGAGCCCTCCCACCTTGTCCCCAAAGCTGGGAAAGCACAGACGAGGCTTTGGGAAGAAGGTTGGAGGACTCTAGGAACCTGTCAGAGCCCCCACACCTCCTTTCCAAAGCCCAGCACCTTGCTTACCAGGCTTTGGGAAGGCAGCGCAAGAACTGCAGGGAGGGGGGCGTCAAATGTTGCCAAGGGCCACCAAAAAGGCATTGAGGGCCACATGCTGAACTGCCCTGCCTGGAGGCAATGTGGCCCTCAGGCTGGGAAGAGTTCCCTACTCCTGATGGAGATCTATGTAGGTATAGTACCCTACATAAGCATAGCAGATATTTCCTTGTGTATGCAGTGGTGTCCCCATCACCATGCACAGGACTCCATCTGGTAAGATGCCAAACAAATACTCAGTTTCCCTGTTTTCTATTTAGAGCACAGTAAAATATCTGCATGGGCAATTCTTTCACTTGTACCAAGATGGTTATATTTGCATTGATAATATTGTGCAATTTCCTCAAAATATATTGTGAAAGATATAGTTCCAAATGCATTTATAATTTAGAAAATTGCTTCCTTTGTGGTTATCAACATCATACTTTCACACATGTGTATTATTCTGAACCATTTTAATTTAAAAGAAAGTGATGATATCTGTCTAAATATTGCAAAATTTTAATGGCAGTTGGGTTTAAATTCTTAATGATAATCTGACCCTAGTCTTTTCCACGCCGCTTCTATTGGGGCAAATTCCTTGTGTGCACAAAGCCACAGTAAGATAGATGTGACAACAAAGAAGAGGGAAATAAATGATATTGTATATCTGCAGAGTATTCCTACTTCTGGCTCCCTTACTAAAAAAAACAAACTGCTGAGCACCATCCAGGAGAAATTGTTTACAATTTATAGCATGGTCATATGTATGAAAAATATATATGCTTAAATCAATGAAAAGTTTCAGCGGATAATAGCTGAGGTTTCATTGAAGGCAGTGGGATTAAAATGTTTAGTCTTCTTGATTTCAGCTACAGTATGCTTTACAGGCAAATTGCTGGAAACAAATCAGTGCACCAAAGTTTCCCTTTTTCTTTTAACTACACAGTGGCCCCAGGTATGACACATAGTATTAGTCCATCCTTGGAACCTGATGTTTTTCCTCAGATGCTCAGTACTGCAACTTGGATGCATTTTTCTTGGGCTTTTTCCAGTATTCTGTCAAATATATTTGTCCGTAGCATTGTTGTTCTTATAAACCAATCTACAATTAGTAAAGATTGGTTGGACCTAGGTGTTAAGAGACAAATAGTTCAGTTGGTAGAGCATGAGAAACTTAATTTCGTGGTCATGGGTTCAAACCCCACATTGGGCAAAAGATTCCTGCAATGCAGGGAGTTGGGTTAAATTACCCTCGTGGTCCCTTCCAACTCTACAATTCTATGAACTAAAAATGTACCAGACCTTTTTTTGTAACATAGCATCTCAAAATAGTAGTAAATGGTCCACTTGTTTGCAGTACCTAGGCTTTAAGACTCACTGCACCTGTAACATGATAATCTGCTGGTCTTCCAGATACCTTTCACAGGTAGATGTTTCAGTGCATGTGTTTTAAACTGCTGAATGGCAGTGACAAACTGTTATTTCTCCTTCACCTCTATGCCAAAAAAAATTATTGGGATATAACGGTTTTGTCTTCCAGAGAAGTTGTTACCTGTTCCAGGTCTGCATGAATGATCTAGAGATCTAATAGTCAATATTACATCTGTGTGGAGGTTTTAATGCTCTACACTCAGCAATAAAAATCTTACTAGTATTATAGGCATCTATACTTAACAGTTTGAAAGCACGTCAAGGTGCAAGTAGATAAATAGGTACCGCTCCAGCGGGAAGGTAAATGGCATTTCCATGCGCTGCTCTGGTTTCGCCAGAAGTGGCTTAGTCATGCTGGCCACATGACGTGGATAAACTGTCTGCGGACAGACGTCGGCTCCCTCAGCCAGTAAAGTGAGATGAGCACCGCAACCCCAGAGTCGTTTGCGACTGGACTTAACTGTCAGGGGTCCTTTACCTTTTTATACTTAATATGTTGTTGTTGTTTAGTCGTGTCCGACTCTTCATGACCCCATGGACCAGAGCACGCCAGGCACTCCTGTCTTCCACTGCCTCCCGCAGTTTGGTCAAACTCATGCTGGTAGCTTCAAGAACACTGTCCAACCTCTGTCATCCCCTTCTTCTTGTGCCCTCAATCTTTCCCAACATCAGGGTCTTTTCCAGGGAGTCTTCTCTTCTCATGAGGTGTCCAAAGTACTGGAGTCTCAGCTTCAGGATCTGTCCTTCCAGTGAGCACTCAGGGCTGATTTCCTTCAGAATGGATAGGTTTGATCTTCTTGCAGTCCATGGGACTCTCAAGAGTCTCCTCCAGCACCATAATTCAAAAGCATCAATTCTTCGGCTTCTTTATGGTCCAGCTCTCACTTCCATACATCACTACTTAATATAGATACAAGCAAATATTTAAAACAAAGACAACTGCAAGGCAAAATATAAAAATGGTATGGTAAGATGTTTTAAATGTGATGATAAATGCAAAGGGTAGAAGGAAAGAAAATACACCCAGTTTGTTCATTTGTTTTGTTTCACTGATTTCAAATTACATTGGCTGACATTGTTTATTTCCTTTCAATTTATAGCAGCCAAGAGTTTACTGAAGAAACCTGATGGAGTGAAGGTAGGCTACAAATACTGAGGTCATCTAATGATACGTCTTATTTACTTTTCATTACCATGTGACTTTCTAAATTCTCTTTACTTTGGCACTGAAATAACTGGTCCTCTTCCTTTAGGGTTTGCTTTTTAAGAAAAAGAAAATATATATGCTTGAATAAACTTAAGTCACTGCTTTGCAGCTGATCATGGACCAGCCATTTGGGAAGGCAGCCTCCATGTGTCCTTGGCATTCCGTTTGTCAGAAGGTTATACCTCAGGGGTTGGCAACCCTTGAGCTGGGTTCTGCCAGCAGTAGTTGGTGTGCTTTGGCGGAAGTCAGTGCGTAAGTTTACACCAAATAAAAGATGTCCGTAAGCAGAACAATCTTGCAGTTTTCCTGTGTGATTTAGAGTTTCTAAACTTGGGTGACCTCAGAATTCCATAATAGGAGAGAAGCTCTGTAAATTAAAGATTCTGGGTAAATACTTTGCAAAATAGCCAAGGAAGAGCTGGAGGGGCATGGGGAGGGAATATTTCTTCTTCCCAGAAGGACTTGTCAACACAAGATCAATTAAAGCAATCCAGCTAATATTAGAAAATGTAACTTCCATTTCTTCTATTTTGCAAGCTTTCATTGAAATATGTATTTGACCTCAGCTTTTATCCTTGCAACTTTTTATTGAAGTTTGTTACTTACCTTTAAATATCTAATTCACTGTATATTTCTCTTGGACTCGTTACATGTATACCCTTTCATAATTCCCTTAAAGGCACCCTAATCACTTAGGTCCACCCTATCTTTTTCAAAACCAGCCATTGGCAACCTATTGCTTCCATGGACCAAGCACAAATTCCAAGATTAACTGGACCTATTTCAATATATTGCTTGAATCACTGAGGGGAATACAGGGTGTTCGTCTCCACTGCCTTCAACAATTTGGGCACTTTACAAAATGACATTATCCAAAGTCAACCTGGTCCTTTCCAGTGTTCCTAACTGGGTAATTTCAATAGGTTAACTTACCTAAAATGTGGTCTAATTCAGACAGCTTGTTTCATTCAGTACTAAGGTCTTGTATGTCTGTAACCATCTCTGTCAAAATTGGTCTGTTTAAACAGTAATGCTAAGTATAATTGTTGCCAACACTTTGCTAGTACCACTACACTTATGGGGGTCTTCTTTGCTGTGTGTTCAGGATTCTGTTTTGCGTTTGTGTTTGCTGTCCTATGAAGTGGCGGGTGGAGAGTGTGCATCTTATCAAAGTCTTTGTTTTCACAATTTTTCTCACGCAGGAGATCCCACTCCCATCCTGAATACCTGTATATTAGGCTGTTCTTAGAACAAACAAACAATATACTGTTCTCCATGCATTGATACCTCAAATCCAACCAGTCACATTTTCTTCTTTTCCTTTCCCTCTGACTGGTCATATCAGAAAAGGAAGTCAAGTTCGAGTGTTCAGATGATGGTGAGGATCTTTATCTGCCAGATTTTTCCTCCTGTGAAACGTTCACACTTAAGAGATGAAATTATTGCATTTAGATCTGTTGACGTAGCAAAAGGAAGCTACAAGATTTTTAAAATACAGGCTTGTAACTTCTGCATCAGTTCAGTGTAAACATGACATCCTGAATTAATTGCTATCAGTTCTTCCAGAGCCAAGGTCACAGACAAGGGTGAGAAACCTGTGTCCTTCCAGGTGTTGCTGCACCTCAGTTCCCATCAGCTCTTGCCAGCGTGGCCAGTGGCCAGGGATGATGAGTTTTGTAGTCCATCAACATTTGGAGACCACAGATTCTGCACCCATCTCATAGACCGTGCAAATATCAGTGCAAAGTAGATGCAGCAATGGCCAGTGCAACTGTTCTGCTACAATATCATAGTTATTCAAAAAACCTTCTGTATAGTCATTGTGATCTTCTGGTATTAAACGTAGGTGAGATTTCTGAAAATGTAAGAACATGATAGGGCTGTCCCTTCAATTATATGTTGAGGTGTTTGTAATATGAAAACTGAGTTATTGCTCAAGCCAGTGCCCGGTTCCTGTGAGCATTGTGCAGTATTTGCAATAAACAATAAAATTTAGTCTCTGCTTTTACCCTTTCTCTTACACCACCTCCTGTATTCCACTGCAGGAACCACATGGTGTGAAAATTTATTCCAACATTTAACTATACATTTCATTCCTCTTAAAAAGAGCAAGTGCTTCTGAAGGACCCCTCCTTTCTAGTACTTGTCATTCTGCTGATGAATAGTAAAGCTCTGTAGGTAGTTCTTGATGGAGGTGGACGACTACATTCATGGGTATTTTACCTACAGATACACGAGCCAAATAAAAACAGAACAGACTACTACCAAACACTGTGCAATGTCATATGAATTAAGCAAATTTAAAGTTGTCCCTTGATTAGCATAGAGGACAAAGGTAGGTAGCAAGCAGAGCCAAGTCAAGTCCAGATGAAGGTGGCGGCAGCAGGGATGTGGAATACACAGTTAGGTGGATGTCTGGGCTGGTAGCAAGTCCAGTGCAAAGCTTAACAGCCTGTTTGCCAAACATACTACATCGTGTATTATAAGATATTCTTTTGAAACCCACTCAACAGTCCTGTATCTGCTGTACCAGTCACACATTTGTTGACGTGAACGTTTAGTTCTGGAAGGGTGGGTAATTGCCTCATGACATCCTGCCTAACTTTATATGACTATAGTCAGTGTGGTGTACCTGGGAGACCAGGGTTCAAATCCCCACTTAGCCATGTAGCTTACTGGGCGACCTTGGGCCAGTCTCAGCCTCACAGGTTTGTTGTAAGGATAAAATGGAGAGGGGAAGAACCTTAAACTCCTTGAAGAAAAGGTGGGATATAAATGTAAACACTACAGTCCAGCTCAGTATTCAACCCACTGTCTCTGTGCAGGTAGATATCCTCATAGAAGGACGAGGTTGAGTGAGGGGCTCTTCCGTCAAAAATAAGGAAATGGTGAATGGCATTTTTTGAATTGTGCCTGGCTCTGCAAAGTGCAAAATGAGCTTCATTTGCAAGAAAATCTTCTTAAATTCCTGTTTCCAAAGTGTGTCCTTATAGAAACCCTACCCAAACTGTACAATCCAGCAGTGGGAGTTCTGTCACCCCGCTGACTTCAGCAGAAGATGGATTGTGGTCAGCATGCTTGCAAGAAGGGTTTTACCTTTCGACACACAGTCTACAAATCTTTCCATTGTTAATTGCTTATAATTAAGAATATTACACAGCTGTTTGTAGGCCTACATGTTGCTTTCAGTGGTGCCACCAAAGCTTCCTTGAACACAGATAAAGTTGATTCCAGCAGAAATAAGTGGTAGGTTTCCAAGGAACTTTTCCAAGTATTTTGTAGGGCTGATATGTTACTTCAGCTCAGGAATTAGGAACTCGATACTTACCACCCTCACTTGTGGCGAGCCGAGCTTGTCACATGAGCTAATTTCCTTTGCCTGAGGGGTTTGAAATCAGCTCTGTAAAAAAAGGCACAGGGCTTTGTATGCTCCATCGATCAGTTGGTTGACAATGCCAGCAAGCGCCATACCTGATGTCATATGTAATATATGTATGGCAAATGGACTTGCCCTGGCCAAAAATTGACTGAGCTCATGTCAAGTGGGGAACCTAATTAACAAGTAGTCTGCATAATCAATAAAACTTCTGGGTCTGTCCCCTTTTCTGTCTCCAATGGGAGCTTACCTCCAAGGGCAAGAACAGTTTTTTGGGGGGGTGGAGGGTAATTCTTATCAGGAGAGAAAGTGCTAAACCTGATCTTACTTCCCCACCTCAATTTATTTACATTTTGAAAGTGCATGTTAATTGTTCATATGCAATTAATGTTGTATCTAGTTTGATCCTACTGGTAATCTTACACTACTGGTAATACCTCCCATCATTACAGTAAATAAATACTTCCATGGATCTAACACATTTTGGGGGGGGGGGCTGGAATACAACTTCAAAGTGTATATCTGCACTTGCAATATACAAGTGAATGTCTCCACCCCTTTTTCTATCGGAAGGATGTTCTTCCAGAGATGAAAGTTGCTTGAGTGATACTTTATATTTGATTCGTGCTCAGGATACCCATACTGACCCCTTTTGTTTGTGATCATTTTGCTTTTCTTCTTTTTTTTAGAATGATACTTTTGTGAAGGCCAAATTATATTTCAGTTAAGTTTTTGCTTTTATTTATTTATTGCTTGTGAGAGCAAGCAATCCAAACCCATGGTTTTGCACCATACGTAAAGGGACCCCGGGAGCCCAGTGCTTAGCTTAGGCCTATTCTAGCAAATGCACATAGTTCAAAACTGTAGTTCAGCAAGCATCATATGTAAACCAGCCTATTTTCTTATGGTACACAGAGAAAGGCGTAAATAGTGCATTTTCTTTTTCTTTTCTTTTTTACATGTGCTATCTTCGTAATTCCAAATCTAATGTAGTCACTGTTCAGTAAGAAAAATAAGTGTTTAATTGAAAACACATTGTGAGGAGGGATCATGAATACATACCACACTTTAAATATGTGTGTGTGTGTGTGTGTGTGTGTGTGTGTGTGTGTTTTCTAAAAAGTTCTTTGCATATATATATATATATATATATATACACATATATATATGTATACACACACACACACACACACACACACACACATTTACCTTCAGAGGTACCCCGTGGGAACGACACTGCGTGTTCAAAATAACTTTGTTAGTACATATTGCATACAGCACTACTGGTTCTAGAAGAACAAGTAAACAAAGCAACTTAATTGAAATTTGGCTAATAATGTAGTCTGGCACCTCAGAGCTTATTTGGAATTCTATCACTCTAGGGAAAAACAAACCACCATTGTCGTTCTGCACAACAGCATATGCTTTGATTGCTGTTATTGTAAATCCTATTGAATGCATTGTTAAGTCTCCCATTTTACGTATCTGAATCCTTTTCTGTTCTCTTACTGAAGGCAGACAGAAGCCCAGTTCATACATCATGGTAAGCCATAGTTAATGGTTTACCATGAGTGCACAAAACACCGTGCCCTTCACTCTTGCTCTCTAACTAGCAGGAACAACAAACCACTATCTCTGGCTTAACATTATACCCGTGGTATGCTTCACTCCAAACTATGATTGGTAAGCCAAGAAGAAACTTTGGCTTAACAAAAGGTTTTATGGTGTGAAGCAAACCACAATCCTCAGTTTAGACATAACACGAAGCTAGTGATGATGCTTTGTTCCTCTTTCTAGGCGTTTTCTGCACACTCATGGTAAACGATCAACAAAGGCTTGTGTAGCACCCAAGTATCCTCCGCTGTGTTACTTAGTTGAACAGGGATCTGTGCATGCACTGATCTTATTTCATTTATCTTAAGAACTCTCAAGGCATATCATTCATAATCCCATTTTACAGGTAAGGCCAAAGGCAGTTTATTCAACACTGTGAATTCCATGGGTTACACCCATTTTTTTTACAATCTGGACTAGAATTTTAATGATGTGAATCTCTTAAGTTATATATTAAAATAGCTACAACCATTCATAAATATGATTACTGCTAATCAGGCCCTCAGCATTTTTAGCATAATAATAATAATAATAAGATTATCATTATTATTATTATTATTATTATTATTATTATTATTATTATTATAAATATTTTTTGTACCCCCACCCATCTGAGTGGCTTGCCCAGCCACTTTGGGTGGCTTCCAACACAATATACAAAAATACAACAACATCATACATTAAAAGCTTCCTAATACAGGGCTGCCTTCAGATATCTACAGATGGGAGGGTGTTCAACAGGTCAGGCACGATTACTGAGAAAGTCCTCTGCCTGGTTCCCTGTAACTTCACTTCTCACAATGAGGGAACTCATTGGAGCTGCACCTCAGTGTCTGGGCTGAACTATGGAGACAGAGACACTCCTTTGGGTATACAGGGCCAAAGCTGTTAAGGGCTTTAAAGGTCAGCAGCCAACACTTTGAGGAATTGTGCTTGGAAACGTACTGGGAGCCAATGTAGTTCTTTTAGGACTGGTGTTATATGGTCCTATAATAAGAAAAATACGCCTTCAATGCCATGGGTTTACAAAATGTATTCCTACCATTGCTTTTTTCTTTTAAAGCATGCCAACCGATACTTTTTGTACTGCCTGATTAGTTATCTGAGTAGGTTAAAAGTGGACATCCCATGTAACAACATAAAATATTTGTTCTCTTTATAAATAGACATTACATTGAGTTTTACAAATGGTCAGCTAAGATTTATGTGTTTCCGTTCTTGCTTTTCTTTCACATGTAACATTTTGCCTTCTCCGTTCTTTGTGTTAGTGGAGCATTAAATATTCTGTATTACTGATCAGCTAAACTTTCTGTCTTATTTATCTGCAGCTCTGCAGTTTGCTCCTCTTACAGCTAGAGCTGGTAAAACCAAAGGGCAGTTTTTCACCAGAAGATATGTGACAGCTCCTTCTGCCAGTTTTAGTTATAATTAAATTTTACTGAATCTAACTTTTAAATATTCAGTTTACTTCTGTTATGAATAAAATACTTGATATATAGGTGTGGATCAGCATTTTAAATGCATCTAAGAACTGAAATAGTTTTGGGGGTTTATTCTAGAGAAAATGTAATTAGCTTTTCTGCTGTCTTTAAGGCTATGTCATTCTTGCCTGGTTTAAAACTACTCATGATATTAGAGAGAAAAACAAATTAGTTTTCTTCTTGAAAAGGGGTCTTCCATGCTCATATCGTGCACTCTGTGTATATCACTTTAGCACACACTTCCCAGAATACAAAATCATGCCTTTTTAATACTCCGCATTCACATTCTGCCGAAAAACATAGCTGACATCTTTTCCTGCATTGCCTTGAAATGATCAATGGTAAAGAGACTCTGTAAGCGACAATATTTAAATTATGTTGAATATACATTTTGTTTTCTGGTTCAATTGATTCCCAGTTGTGTCCAGAGAACCACCTTGCAGCATGCTGTAACACATTCAGACCTAACTTAGGGCAATAAGAGTGTTTTTGAAACAGTAAAGCTAATAACCTTTAAATATTTTTATGTCCTGCCTAAATATATAGACTTCTGGAGACAACACGTATGACAAAATAAAATGTGTATATGACTCTAATATATGGGCCTCTAGCTTAGTTGACTCCCAAGCTAAACTCAGACCTGGTGCAGTTTATTAAATAGCATCACATCCAAAGACAGGAGATGGTGAATAGGTCGTTGGAAATGTAGGCCTATTCTCTCTCATTTCCTGCATTAATTGCATATTGCTTGGTTTGAGCTTTTTTTAAAAAATCTTAGTAACATAGCTGAAACCATACATGTCTATACAGCACCTCCAGGGGCATTTCTTTGTGAACGGCACTGGGAGAAGCTGCTATAGTACCTACTCAAATCTGTTGTCATTGTTGCCTTTGATTTTTTATAAATTCATACCTCCGTCAGTCTTTATCTCCATATCTATATCTGTGTATAAGTAATCTATATAGGGAGATATAGATATGATTATCTGCTGTGAGAGGTCTAAGGCTTGTTTGTTTCTATTTTTCTGCATACCTACAGATAAACAACAAAACCAACGTGGTAACCAGCCCCAAAGAAAATATTCCTACCCCAACGCTGGTATACCTGGCTTTTTCCTTTTAACTTGCTTTTGAGTTCTGTTTCTGAGTTTTCTGTCCCTTTTTCCTCCTCTCTTCCCTCTTCCTTGCTCCTTGTTTGCTTTCTGAAATTTTGGCGCTGTTTTTTTTTCCTTTTGGGAACTGGGGATTGCACTTTTTTATATATGCATATTATTTATGTGTGTGTATAAAGAGGCAGTTGATTGTGAAACAGTGTGTTTCTAATTAGCCAATGTGACATGGAAAATGGATGTGGTTGTGCAGTAGCATTGGTAGCCGTAGTTGAATTTCATTGCATGCTGTGTCAGAAAGTGAATAGAATGTGCTTTTGTGTTGCCCTTAGCTCTTCGTCTGATGAGTGTTCCAGTATTTATAAATGAGGCTTAAACAAACTTTCTTCCTACTTTTTTGTCTCTAATACAACGTGAGTGTCAAAATCAAGGAGAGCTAACAAGATTATTGCTAGGCAACAACCAAGTAGACCTTATTAAGCTTCTCATTCTTTACTTTTTTGAAAAAACAAAAAAACACAGCAGGGCTTTGCAAGACTTCACTTACTGGGATCAAGAGGCATCTATTTCTAAAGCTGGTTATATACCACAGCTAATACAGGCATCCCCAAACTCGGCCCTCCAGATGTTTTGGGACTACAACTCCCACCATCCCTAGCTAACAGGACCGGTGGTCAGGGATGATGGGAATTGTAGTCCCAAAACATCTGGAGGGCCGAGTTTGGGGATGCCTGCTTTAATACATAGGAGTCATTACTCCATAATAGGCTCTGCGGTGAATGTGTAGCTCATGAGTCATAACCTTGCTTAGGTTACTTATTCTGATTTCTCTAGGCTATGCAGCAAAGCCTCAAAATTAAAAACCTTTCCATTAACAATTAGCATATTGTCAGTGGCATCCAACCTACCATGTTTTGGTAAACCCTTTTGAAGAAAGGTCTTTCCAGTTTTAAAGTACTGGCACCTGTGGTTTTGTGCATGACAGCAGTCCCATTGAATATTCCCCATGGACATTCCCACTACTAAGTATTCTGAAAAGTATCGGCTTCATAGAGTCTTCTACTAGGAATTGCCCAAATGTGTGCCTGTGTGTCACCAACCCTAGAGATACTCCTGCAGATGGCTGGAGGGATATTAGACTCTGAGATGACAGCATTTCCTACCATGAGTGTTAATCTCTGAAATGAAAGGATCTGAAGGTAGCAATACTCTTTTGTGCTTAGGGTTTTCTATATCTTTTCCTGAACCTACTCATCTCATTTTGGCCCTTCTTTAACCTTTATAGGCTGCATCGTCATTCTTTAGTAAATTGACCTAGTTTACCATGGTAGTTGCCTTTTTGCCCAGTGGAAACTGTGAGCTAATTTTTGGAGGTGGAAGGTTAAAAAACTGGCCAGCAGTTTGATTTGGAAGACCTTGTGAGAATTGGTGCCTCTTTAGATCTCCTTCAAAGCCCTGCACATGTGTTAAATCATGAATAAGGTCTTTGCATGCTGCTGCAGTAGATACGGTGGCCTTCCTTGCTGGCTTGCCAGTTTCATCCTCTGACAGTAGCTAACTTTGCCTTAGCTCTTGTCAGTGCTTAGCCCTTGTCATCTGGCTCTTCTCGTTCTCCTTCTCATGCGCGAGAAATCTATTTACCGAGAACTGTTTTCTCTCTCTTATTTTGTTCTCACTCAGGAGCCCCAAACTACCGTAATCCACAACCCAGATGGAAATAAGGTATTCAGAAAGAACCAATACTGTCCTGCACTTTTCAGATTCCACATTCCATTGAGCCCCCCTGCCAAAAGGAAACACACCCCACAGTGTGTGCATTATGCGGGCTTTAGCTAGGAAATTAGCTACCTGGTATTCAGTCGTCTAGTGAAGCCTGCAGAGAATTGCTTCTCTTGTAACGGAATCCTGCAGAGAGCCCTTTTCTGCACTATTTCTAAGTTTCCTCACCTGTGCCAGAGGTGCTCTGGTAGGAGCTGTTCCACACTTTTGGTGTACATCTCTAGCTTCTAACCTGGAACTTAATGTTCTGGCAAAGAAAAAGAAGTTCCTCCTCAGATGCAGAGTGTGGTTCAGGCTTTCCATATGCAACACTTTACTGAAGTTCAAGAAAGGCACATTTGGAGATTTGTCCCATCTGTTTTTGAGCATGTTCATTCATTGTTACATAACCTTTTATTTTGGGAGGGGGCATGTTGGGGTGCTTGTTGCAAATTTTATGATGAGTAATGGGCAGCACACAAATCATACATGTAAAGATGATAAATGCCCACGCACTCTTCACTGTGCTATCTTCCATACATTCTTCTGCATCAGACTTTCTTACCTGATGCTCTATAGATGCTGTGGGCTGCAACTCTCATCCCAGCCAGAGTGACCGATGATCAGGCACTGGAAGTTGTCATCCAAAACCTATGGAGGGCATCAGGTTGGGGAAGGTTGATCTATAAACAGGTTCAAGTTCCCCACCTCCCCCCAAATAATAAGCATTTCCTGTACATGAATAATAGTTCCAAGGATGAGGCTACTATTGGCCAGGAAAGTAATAGTTGTAACTTGTGTCCAACTCGGATTTCACCTTCTTGGGGTGTCCTTGGAACCAAGTTTTTCTGTCTAGCTGAGGGGGAAACATTGGAGCCAGGCCAAAAGCAAAAACTTTAAGACTGCAAGGGAACCAGTAGAAGTGGAAAGGGAACTTACCAGCCAGTGGACCTGAAGCTCTCCCCCCCCCCGCCCCCAGCTCTGTGCAATGCTCTTCTTCACTGAACTTCAGACGTTGTTCAGAACATCATCCAGATGCTCACATCTGGGCTGGCAAGGATGTTCTCTGGATTCCATGAGTATTATTTTATTGCATTTTTGGTCGTTTGTTTTTTAATGTCTGCTGTTTATAATGGCTGTGTTTGTTGGATTGGATTGCATATCAATTTTCCCCCCTTTCCTTGCATGGACATAAAAATGGGCTAAGCAACTGTTGAGCCATGGCTGGTGTGGTAGTGCTAGAACCCTGGAATTAGCAGCTTTCCTTTGCGGGAGAAAAGGAACCCATTTTCTATCCTTTTGTCACTTTTGGAGAGTTAAATTTGGGGGGGGAAAGTGTTTGCCCACCAAATTTCTGGTGTAGCTCTCAGTGGTGGACATGTTGCCTATCCCTGGACTAGGTAATCCTGTAATTGGTACCCCATAATTAACTAATCAAAGAAAATGTAATGGTATGCTCGGACATCACTATTCTTTTCTGATTTATTTCATATAACAACTGACAGCTACCCTGTTTTGTGTTTGTGGATAGTACTTGTAGTTCACACTACGGGCCTTTCTCAAGCATGTATCCCAATTTATCGTATTTATATCTCCAGTTCATTTGCATATTTATTTTACAGTCTCTGGTATATATATATAATATATATAAGGCAGATTGTGACGTTTGTTTTGCTACCACCTGCTCATGAACCACATTTTGTTGTTCATATTGTGTTGAAATATGCAGTTTACAGCCTATATTCGCTAACACTTGAATTTTCGGTTTTCACTTGAATAAAAACAAAAAAGCAAATGGGACAAAATGATCCATAGCTCTTTGGCATGACTACATCTACTTGTTCTGTACCATTATGGAAAATTGATAAAACTGTGTTCCCTTTCTGGGGTGTGGAAATGCCCCAAACTAAAATGAACATCATCACGGAGGTGGAAATCACTTGTAGGGGAAATCGCTCTTGAAACGTATCGTATATTGGGGGGGGGGAGGGTCTGTGTGGAGCCTTTTTAGCATGATGGGAGAAATGAACATGTCCATGGAGTTGACTTGTGAGGTGGTGCATGGAATTTCATGTGGTTGTTTGCAGATTATGTAAACATTTTTAAGATTGTGTTAACATAACCTATAAAGCATGATACATCTGTGTTCATGCCTCTTGACTCTTGAGCATTCTTAACAGCAGACAGAGCATGACGGTTTATTTTGAGTGGTTGGACAGATGTTGGGGTGGCGTGACGCTCGCTGATCTATTCGTTGGTGTGCATACATACATCATGTCTTTTAACCATCAACATTGCATTAAGCATTGAATTATTTTAAGAACATATAAAAGAACACTGTCAAGGTCTTTTGGGATTCATGTCTCCCAGGGTTTGGGGTTTTTTTATACCAAGCCGTAGAACAAACGTCTGAATCCAGACTTTTAAATAAAGCTCACAGAAACTACTGGCCCATAAAATTGTGCAGTATACTTGCCCACTCATGACAATTTTAATCATTTGTGTTCTGAGTGGAAATAAGAAACAGTTTTCTTGTCAACATGAAGGTCAATCTTACTTGTCTCAGGTGACCAGCCAAATTTACAAACCTGTGCTTGATCCACTTTCAGCATGGTCCTAATTCCATGAAGGAAGAGATTTGTCTCACGTTTTATATTGACTGCTTGTTTTGCTCTTTTCCTTGTATAAACTTGTTTTAAAGACAGACTTTTTTGTCATCTTTGACAGTGTCCTTTTAAGCGTGTAGACTTATTATTATTATTATTATTAATGCATAAAACTCTGACAGCCATCTGAGATGCTTGTCTTTTTGACAATATGGTGAGTTTAAAAAACAGCTGCCTGAGGAACAAATAATTGTAAACCAGTAGGGAATAATATATCTGTCAAAACAAAACAAAAAACATAGAAACATGAAATCGGACCACTTCTGTCTTTAAGCTTCCTTAATAACTTGCTTTCATCTTGAACACATGTCTTTAAAAAACAAAACTGTGGCTGGGATCCAAAGAGCGGCATTTATTTTTAATTTATTGCCTTTCTGTACCCCCACCCCAATATTCCAAAGGTCATGTACAGAAGGGGTCCCTGGATGTTCTCCATTCCAGGCACTGACCAGACCCCAACCTGATTAGCTTCAGCAAGGTGGCCCCTATAACTATTGTGATGCTGTTTGGGATGCCAAGTGAGGCCTTCATTTTTGTTTGATGTTTTGCTTTGAATAGGAGACTGCAACACCATGCCTTCGGCTGCCTTTGAAACTCTTATCTGTTTTAAAAGTACTTTGTCATCAACAGAGTGGGGAAAAGGTGCTGCCACTGTTTGAGAAACAGAACCTCAAAACCCCTTCAATACCTGGACCTTCTGGTTCCATAGTTCTTTGGATCCTGGCAATATTAATATGAAACCACAGATTTGATTTATATGTCTTACACAGAATGACATTCCTGCACTTCTTATTTGTAAAATGGCTGGTTCTGATGGTCAGCTTAATGTAATTCACCATCCTCTGTCTAAAAAGTATCAAAGGGTTTTAAGAAAACCAGTCAGCCCATTTTTCATGGTTCTTCCCTTACAGTCCTGTGAAGTTCAAAACAAGAAACTCGTTGTCTTTAAGCGTTCCTTTCCAATCCAAGCGAATTGCGACCGCTTCATATTTGGCTTTAAGGGTAAAAGCCCATCACCCTCTGTGTTTATTTGTTTGAGTCTTGCAGTCACGTGGTCTGCTTCTGGGCTTTGCATGAGATATTTGATGACATTGTAAATATAAATAAGTAGTGGAGTAGTAGATCAGTCAGTTGATTTTTCTTATACTTCTCAACAGGAATCCACAGAGAGCTCCAACACAACCATTGAAGACGAAGATGTGAAAGGTATTTAGCTGTACTTGTCTGGTACATTTCTAGAATTTCTTTATAATATCAAGAAAATGTGATCTTACTATTCTACTAGCTGCCAGTGTCTGCACGGCCGGACTCTGCTAAAGGCGTAGAAGGCTGGACGTCAAATTTTGCATGTGCTTAATGACACAAACAAGGTGACCAGGCTGAAAGTTTCAGAGAGAATTAATTTTATTACTTGTTTATTGCATTTATATCCCACCTTTCCTGCAGTGGACTCAAGGCAACATGCATGGTTCTTCCTTTCACCCTCACTATAACCCTGTGAGGTAGGTTAGACTGGGAGACAGTGGAGGAACAAAGTTCACCGCAGTGACTTTTATAGCTCAGTGGGGATTTGAACCTGGGTCTCCTTCATCCTACTTCTAACCACTGCACCACACTGCCTCCCCATATACTCTGTGCTGTAGCTGTAGTCACTTTTGCTGCTGCTAACCTTACCACTACCTGCTGGCCTTCAATTCATCCACTCTGTGGTATGAATTCCGGCAGAAATGTGGATAGGACTACATTAAAGCAAAACAACAACAACAACAACTCACAACAACACCCTCACCATTAGGCTCCTTTTTTGTATCTTCAACAATATGTCCTGTTCTACATTTGCAGCTTCACATGCTCATTTACCACAGTTCCACCACAGAGCTTCATATGGAAATTAAGGTTCTGGCCTGGTTCAAATGCTGATGCTCCTTTGGTGTGGGTTGGGGGCAGGCATAAGATTTTTGTCGTCTTTCCTCACCCTCCCACCTATCCTGCCCTTAAGGCCACATGGATGCACTGGCGGATGAATGTAGGGGCGGGAGGAGTGGTCCGCCCCAGGTGCCATGGGGGGGGGTGCCGCCGCGGCCGCCCCTGGGACGCTCGGCGCTTCACGCACCCCCGGGACACTCACCGCTTGCCGTGCACACCCCCAGATGTATGCTGCTACCGGGGCCAGAGCACATAGCTCCACCACTGCATGGATGTCATATCTAAGTAAATTGAGTGTTCATAGGTCTGAACAGCATAAGAAATACTATAGATAAAATATGGGTCCACACACATGGGCGAAGAGCATGGGGACTCAGTTAAATGGAGAGTGAAATTGGCGAAATGGAAAATATTGAAGAATGTTGTATTTATCATTAAATAATGGTTTTTTTTCACACTTCTGTTTCAAACATGTTTCTTCACTACTGTTTGTTCTAAGAAGCATTTTTATAAACAGTCTGTTCAGATGCCAGTATTTTTGTTTCCTGGCCAGATTTATGTTTTTCTTTTACATTTCCCTCTTTTCTCCTATTACTGTAACATACTCTCATATTTCCTTAGGCCACCTTTCCAAAACTGGTGCCCCCCAGATATTTTGTACTACAACTCCCATCAGCCCCCACTTTGCTTGCTAAGGCTGATGGGATTTGTAGTCCAAAGCATCTGAAGAGCGACAGCTTGGGGGAGGCTGTTATGAGGGTGTGATCTGTTTTCTTAGTCAGAAACACATGCATAGTCTCCAGCTAGTCTCCCACGAGAGGATAGTAGCCACTTTGATTGCCATGATTTCTATGCGTGATTTCCCCCTGAAAAAGTGCTTTTTTTCAAGGCCACAATCAGTGTACAAAATGCACATTGGTGGGTTCTGTGGCTGAAAAAAAAAGAGTTTTTTGCGGGGGGCATCAGGTGAAATCACGGCAATCAAAATGGCTGCCATGCTCTTACAATAAAAAATGGGAATGTGGTGTCTTGGACCTTGACTTCAAAGTGTCTGGCAAGGGTCTGGCAAGGCATGAAAGGCCATCCTTCTCATTATCCATTTCCAGAGTCTCCAAGGTTGTTTTGCGGGGGTGGGGGGTGGGATATCTTAAAAGTATCCAGAGAACAGAATAATCATGAAGCTGAAGGTCACAGATAGTTTGAGCTTCAGCTCAAGATTGTTCACGGAGCACTGGTTTGACTGTCAGTAAATGGGCAGATTTAATTGTAAATAATAGGTATTTTTTATACATCCTTGCTAAAGCTTTTTGGAAAACTATGCAACATTGTAAAGTTAAAAGATACTGGAAGTATAAGAAATGAAATGAAAAAGCATTGTTTTATAATGTGAAATTAGTTTCTTTGGGTACTATAACCCAAATGGTTTTGTTTTGCGAAGGGCTTGTTTTTCCACCAGCTAATGGTGCTTGTATCTTTTATAAGGCTTTTAAACTTGTTACAGTAATAATCTGATGCAATGGAATTAACAATTACGTGCAAAGAATAAATTTATTAGAGAAGAAAAAATAAGGTATTGTTTTGTGGATACTGCAGATTTAAAGATGAAATTTAAATAAATAGAAGTAATGTTGGAAGTCTTAGGTGTTTCGGGTTTGTATTTTTTTAGGAAGAGCAAATATATTTGTTAATAATATTTATAGCACATGCTGTAGAATGCTTTGCCTTCCTGCGCAGCAGCTATAGCAGTTTCTTCCAAATACGATTGTGTCTTCCATTATTTATTTATTAATATACTGTGCTTTGTATAATGGATTCCAGGGCAGAGAATAGCATAAAACACCAATATATACACTAAAACCATATCGGGAACAATTTGTGACAGTAGCCAGAGATGGGGAAGACATTTGAATCGGTTCATATTTAAAAGTGACCTCCCTAGTTCACAGTTTCCAAAATAATACAAGAATCAGAATACAGCATACCTTTGAAAGTCACGCTTTTCTGATTTTGCAGTAATGTCTGCAGAAAAATGTCTATTTGAGTAGGTGTTTTTCAGTTGAATGCCCCCTTTGCCCCTTAGAAATCTTCAAAGGATTGAGAAAGTGATGCAGGAAGTTACAGAGGGTAGGGGAGATGAGCAGAAAATGTGGCGATATCCTTGTACCTGCAGTGGTAGCCTCCACTAGATCCCACTTCCCTTGTTGAATGTAAGGATCTGACCACTGAAACATGTTTAGTCCCTTTCCAGTATCTTAAGACTTTGCCAGACCAGAAGACTGGGATTCTTGGGAAACCAAAAGTCTGCACTAAACATAAGAAGAATCCTGCTGGATCAGCCTAAAAGACCACCCAGTCCAGCATACTATTGGGCAACCCACAGTGCATAAGGGAAGCTCGTAAACAGGAGCTGAGCACACCACCACTCTCCCTATTTGTGAATCTCACCAACTGGTATTCAGATGCATTCTGTCTCCAACAGTGGAAGCAGAGCATAGTCATCATGGCTAATATCCTCCCTGAATCTGCTTGTTATCTAACTTGGTGCAGGATACGAAGTTCCACGCTTGTGTGGCGATCCTGAAGATACTAAGAACATGCACATCCTTGAAAAGAAGGATTAGAATAATGGCCAAACATTAGCGTTCATCAACCTCACAGTCTGGGTTTGTCTTAGTGAAGTCTATAGGACTACTCCATGGGTTTGTGAATCACATTTATCAGCCTAGCAGGTACCTTATGAATGCAACCCGTATTCCATATTTAATGTTGTTTTTACTGATCTGCATTAATTGTAGCTCGACCAGAATGTTACGAACAAACTGACTTAGGTGCACTGGCTACTCTCTCGAGGTAATTATTATTTATCTGGGTAAATAGTGCATATTGCCATAGGAAAGTAAGGATATATTCCTTCTGTGCTGGCATCTGAACAGAGACCCATAGTGGTGAATAGTATCCCTTTCAGCTTTTGGGTCAACCTGGTTTTTCCGTAAAGAGTTCTTGTTGATTTTGCCATGCTCAAAGATGTTCACTTGTTGCGTGTGATTGAATTACCATTTTTGCTTTAGCCTTTTCTTTTTTTTTCTCCCCCCCCCTCACATTTTCATGCCCCACATACAGCTCTCAGAAAGGAGGGTGACATGGAGGTGTCATGTTCTACTCACCATCTCTCTTCTCCCATTGCTTCTTCATCTTACCTGTCGCCATCTTTGTTGTATCCCAGCGGCCGCTCCTGCTGCCTGTGGCTCCTGAGGATTCTGATCATACTCTACCTGCTCATCTTTGTTTGTTCATATGTTGTGTTTCTTTCCATCAATTCGGCGGCAAAGTCCAAGAAAATTACAAATTCACAGAGTCACTTGCATGAATCTGGGCCCTCCCAGTCCACTCCTTCCTCTCTTTTATGTAAGTTGAGAGGTGCAGACAGTTCACTTCATTCACTCTGTCTCCACTCCCAGTTGTAGAAATATAATATTGAGTCTTGGCCTGAAACTTGCAGTGGGCTTCAATTTAATGTCTGGATAACCATGTCTGTTTAACACTGGAGGATGTTCTCCCTTCCTTTGATGAAACTAAACCTATTTTTGACTCTTCTGTGAGGAAGAAAGCCTATTAAAGAAATCATTTTGCCTGCAAAGTTGGGTGAATTTGAATTACATTCACTGGGACGAAAAGGAAGGAAACTCTTGTGTTTTATAGACAAATCAGTAGCGGGTTTAGGAATGTTTGTGTTGCTGATGTAAAACCAGTGATCTTGTCCTCTCTTTATATTCAGTAGGCTCTTGGGACGTTTGTTGAATTTTTAAAACACTGTTTTATGATTTTGAGCCACTTTGGGGAGTTTTTGTGTGTGTGTTGAGCAATGGAAAACAAATGTTTAAATAACATAATTAATAAAATGTAGCACAGGTCAAGGCACACTCCTCCAGGATGTTCTCCTGGACAAGACCCATTAAATGAATGGTAGCACTACCAAGCCCTATTATTAATTTAGTATTACATTTATACCCCACCTTTTCACCAAAAAACTTAAGGTGGTGTACTTGGTTATTCCCCTTCCCATTTTATCCTAAAAATAATCCTGTTAATCGTGATTCCATTCATCTGCACCACACTTGGCCCAGGCAAATATCTTGGTAGATGTGCCATAGGTCAGAGATTATAGTCCAATGCAGCATATTCTCCAGGTCGCACACACACACACACACACACACACACACACACAAATACATCCCTGTTTTGGTGGGGGTGCAGTGCTTGGTATTTCATGTGCTGCACAGATGGGGTACATTTTTATTTATTGCAGTTATTTACATCCCACCCTTAAGGGTACAAATCCATTTGAGGTGGCTTACAAATAATGCTGACACGTTAGTAAAATCATAATAAGTAAAAAAAAAATCAAAACCAAAGACATGAGTTAGCTATACAGGAGATCCAGTGTATCTGAGGCAAGGGTTGCATTGCTTTTTAAAGTTTATATATGAAGAAAATATTAAATCGGGAAAGGGCATAACGTTTAATTTATGGGTAAATGCAGTAGAAAATGTTGTGCTTCTTGCTTCGTAATCAGAAGCAGAAATTACTTACAGGACAAGTAAATATAAGCAAGGCAAAGTTATATAGATACATTATGAAGGAAATAGATTCCTGTGTGTTTTGTTCTTTACGAGCCTTACTCTGACTTGGTATATTTCTGCTTGGCAGTAGAATATCTCAGTGGCTGCAAAGAAAGATGATTCAGACTTGTATAAGGAAAGTGAGAACTGCTGCCATGTAACTGCATTAGGATGGAGTGCTGCAAAACAGAATCATAATGGCATGTGGCTGTCCTGTAGAAATAAAACATTCAATTATTGTGATGGAGCCAGATGGCAGCTATTGGC
This sequence comes from Podarcis raffonei, assembly GCF_027172205.1. Taxonomy (NCBI): domain Eukaryota; kingdom Metazoa; phylum Chordata; class Lepidosauria; order Squamata; family Lacertidae; genus Podarcis; species Podarcis raffonei. Next base: position 54,801,234 of record NC_070610.1, read on the forward strand.
ATTCACGGGTGTTAAGTATAAATAGAGCATGTTGTTAGGGGAATTTATGAGATCCGTAAACACCCCTTACCCATTCTGGGTATAATTTACCAGAATGCTCTCTCCTGTGCAAACCCCACCGAAATGATTAGGAGCATAAGTTCCATTTGTTTTTTATGGGGTTTGCATATGATAGGCCTCAGAGTTAGCCATTACCAGTTTAAAATATGAGTTGGTATATGAAAGTTTTATCTATCTATTTAGCTATCTATCTAAATGCATGCATAGATACAAACATATTACATCTCAGGTAGAATAATTTAGTCGAGGTATAAATGCCCCTGTTTGCACAGTGTGCTTGAAAATTCTCCTGTGCACCCAGTGCAAGAGCATCAAGATCTCTGGTGCTCTTGTCCAGCCCCCATTCATTTCACTCGGCCTGCCATGCGCTATTTCAGAATGGCATATCATTTGTGATTCTAAAAGCTCTGCTTCTATTGCACTTTTTAAAAGCATTTCCTGAGATTCTACAGTTACTCTTTCCAGTCACATTTTTTAAAAAAACAAACAAACCCCAACAACATTCGTCCCTTCTTTTTTGTAGACGTGTTAGACAAAGGCAACAAGAGAAGCAGGCATTCCTATACAAAGTACTATTTTAAAAGGCACCCATGGGGCAAACTGCTGAAATCAGAGTGAGGAATTTGTGGCCTTCTAGGCTTTGCCGGACTACAACAGCTTCCACCATCCCTGTCCATTGGGCATGCTGGCTGAAGCTGCTGATGGGAGTTGGAGTCCAATAACATTGGCAGGGGATGGTCGCCGCATTGTTTAAAGAAAGTGGAACTTTTTTCTGTATAGTGTTAATACGATGTGTTGTAAACCAAATAAACAGCAGCAGCCTCATAAAGCTCAGCTACTGGAGATTGAATGTTGCCCATAATCTTCTTTTAATAGAGCTGCTATTCAGAGTTTGTCAACATTTAGCTGCAAAATGCTGTATTGGTAAACTTGGGCTGCCATTTTGATATACTAGTCAGCATAGTAATGTTTCTTCATCGCAGACAAATAGATTACGAGGCCTACAGTTTTGTCCATGTTTTCTTACGGGTAAATCCCAGGCATAGAATCAGGCAGAGTGCTATTGCATACCCAGTGGAAGAGGCCTATTGCCTTTTTTAGTATCTGTGAGCCTTCCAAAGGCATTCAACCCAGATGCTGAAGTAGGGTGGATGTTACCAGAATGCTACACTAGATGGACATTAAACTGATACCGCCATGCTCTTTTTATGTGTTGTGGGAACTTTCAGACTTGCAGAGTTTATTGTGGCATAGGCATTTGTAAACTAATTGGTGCTAGTGCATGAAAGCTTATGCTACAGCAAATATGATTGTCTTTAAAGTCCCACAAGACTCGTCTTGTATGTGTCTGTTGCTGTAATGGAATAACATGGCTCCTGCCTGTTTTATTTCTGGCCTGTATTTTCATAGGGTAGCTTTGCCAGATACATGAGTAGTTAATAAAGTGCCACAGGACTTAGTGTCCTTGTTCAGTCAAAACAAAACAGAAACAAAGAGATTCATCCCTTGAACACATAGGCTTTTTATTGGCTAATTATTAGGTAAACACAGATGACTGGGAATGATCTTTGGATGAACAGAGCATTGTGCCAATATAGTGTCAATGCACTTTTCAGAAGATTGATGTTTTCCTGTCTGTTTCTGAAGCACAGTTCAGCCCAGAAGCAGAAGCCACAAGGACACAAGCTTTACCTCCCACCCCAATCTGTCTAAAAGTTGAAATTCCTTGGCATCGTGCCATGGGAGAATGGTGCTGTAAGAGCCATCTGCTTTATGCAAAACAGTTTCATAATCTTATCCTGCTCTAAATGATCTGATTGGTCAAATGCAAAGGAGGGAGGCACTCCTGGATCTTCTAATAATTATGCAGAAGAGGGAATTTTTGCAGGTGCAGCTTCTCACAGAATGGTGAGAGGAAATCCCTTTCCACACAGGGAAGATACATGAGTACTGTCCTCCTCCTTTTGATTTGATCAGTCTAAGCCACTGCTGTCCATTTGGTGAGTTGGGACCTAATAGTGGGTTGTGCAGTTCTAAACAAACCAAGAAGACGCCCCAATCCATGTCTGGGTGACAGAAAGGTCTTGTGTTTGGAACCAAAGCTCAGAAAATTCAAAACCTCCATTCAAAGTTTTTAAACAGAGGTTGGATAGCCATCTCTCAGGGATTATTTAGCTGTGATTTCTGCACTTCAGAGGGTTGGACTAGATAACACTTGGGATCGCTTCCAACTCTACAATTCTCTGTTATTAAAAAAATTATCTGGAAAACTCAGTGGATTACAGGGATACTTCCTAAGTCTATTTCCTAAGTGGCATGTTATGAATATTAGTGGCACAAGTGAACAAAAATTAGCAAGCTTCTGTGTTGAAAAGCTATGAATTTAGAATGTAAGCCAGCCTTCCAGAAATTTTCAAAGTGCCCAGAAATGTTGTGTTGTTACTTAGCAACAGTGTGTGGCTTTTCCCCAGCCTGTTGCTAACTGAAATATCTTTGCTGAGTGCAATTCACATAACAACAAGAAAAATAAATAACAATAAATTAAATAAATAATTTTATTATTTGTACCCTGCCCATCTGACTGGGTTGCCCCAGCCACTCTGGGCGGCTTTCCTTTAATGCAAAGCTTCTCATTCTTAAAGTGCTGAGAAGCAAATGTTAATGTTTCTGTTTTTGATTGGATAGGTATTGCGGCCCTTTTCTTTTCTAGATGGTGCTGTTGCTTCCGGAAAAAAAAATGAGGTGACTCTAGATGGTGACAAATATTCACTCCTCTCTCCAAAACCTTCATAAGGAAACTTTGGATTCTGAGGGAGAATGAAAGAGCCCCCCAGGAAAGTAGGTCTATGTCTTGCTTATCTGGAGGTGGTTGTGGGTGTGCCTTGTTTATCAGACATAGGGAGAAGTAAACCCACTAACACGAATTTATCAAATTTAGAGATATGTTGCCACCCCTGCCTGTCCCCTGCCCTGCATGCTTGATCTGAAAATTGATTGGAATGATCAAGTGTTCAAGTTTAGTACTTTACAAGAAAATAGAAGGGGTTTTCAAAAGTTCGTTTTAAACACTTGTTTAAAGCTTTTCCCAAGCTTCAACCCCCATCTTCTTCTGCTCTCCTGCCTCCCTACCCCTGCCTGCATGTATTCCCCATGAATGAATTGAGAAGGGTGGCCAAGGGGAGGTCTGTGTGGTTTTAAATCATGTTCTAAATCAGCCTGTGCTCAGCTTTTCTTGGTAATCACTCCCACCATCACCTGCACAAAAAGATGGGTGCAATCCGACAGGGACAGTGCCAGTGCCAGCAACCCCTCTCTTTTATCACCTGTTTCATATTTTATCGGTATTGTCCTCTCCGCTTCTCATTTGAGAATGGGTTGTATCTCAGGGGCAGAGTACATGCTTTGCGGGCAGAGAATCTCAAGTTTTATCTTTGGCATCTCCAGATAGGACCAGAAAAGTCTTCTGCCTAGTACCCTGGGGGGCCAGATGGGCCAGGGGGCTGACTGGTTCCTAGTGATGGTAATTGCCACCACCATATAGCTGATACCCAGTGCATAAATTAGCTTCCTCTTCCTTTTGTTAAGGGGCCTGGCATCCTGGTATGGGCAAGCTGGGAGGTATACATATCCTTTAGTGTGTTTGGATAGCAGATAGTCCATATGCTGACACTCCTGTTTCTCCTGTTTCTCGTTTTTCTGTTCATTAGGGCATGAGGCATTTGCGTTTTCGCTAGGTATGCAGAGAGTCTTGGGAGAATCTTTTCTTCTTAGGAAATTGAAGAGAGAATCAGCTGCTTAAAACTTCTGCCAGATCATTAGTGAGTGAATCACAGTGAATCACTTGGAGCAGCAGACACTGGAAAGTAATATCACTGTACAGATGACAGGCTTAAGTGTTTAGGTTCACCATAAAGTCATTCAAAACATATTAAATAAATGTCTCTGGCTTTTTCTTTGAAGAAAAAAACAACCCTACTCTTCAGTAGGAACTTAAATAATTTTCATATGAATGATATGTATTATTCAATAAGAACTTGAATCATTACCTGTTCCCCCAAGTAAGTTTTAGCCAGATCCAGTTTTGTTTTGCTTGAAAAGACTCCTGTCTAAGACCTTGGGGAGGGAGATGGACCATTGGTCTGACTGGTTCCTAAGTGATGGTGATTGCCACAACCTCCTGGTTTCAGGGAAAAACCCAGAAATTGTTTTTCTAGAGCAGAGTGACTATCCGTACCATACATTTAAAACAGTCCTATACAACTTTAATAGTCATGGCTTTCCTGAAGAAATCATGGGGAGCATAGTTTTTTAAGGGGGCTGAGAGACCCCTCACAGCAGTACAGATCCCAGCACCCTTAGCAAACTAATTTTCCAGGATTCGGGGGGGGGGGGGAGATGTCTGCTAAAGGAGCATGAGTGCTTTAAACGTATGGTGTAGATATGATCATATGGCACGGCAGACTTCCTTGTAGAGGGTGATACAGTAGATTCTAAACTTCTTTGGAGTCACTATATGAGCACAGGAATAAATCACTGCAGCAAGAGGCTGTATTAAATGCCCTTTCCACCCTCACCCTCCTTGCATACATGCATGCATGCATGCATGCATGCATGCATATAGAGGGTTGGTTTTGTTTTGTTTTTTGTAGAGGCTTGGGTCAAAATGCAATACTTGCCCCTGGCAAATGACTTCCTCAACCCTTCGGAGGACTTATTGCAACACACAAGCGTTCCTGGCATCATAAGCATATAAAGTGAAACGGGAGGATTATGCTAAAATAAAGTAATAATATTTGGAATTCATATTAAATTCCAAAGACTTAAATTTTCTCTTTCAGCTTTGATGAGTTTTAGATTAAGCTCAGTGATCACCCAGCTGCTCAACTCTGAGCACATAAACGGTGCAATTGGTCTGTTTGCAGAGGTTGCCAGCACTCTCCATCTTCCATCCCATGATAGTTACCTTCAAATGTGTATGAGCTGGTCACTCCTTCTTGCCAGTAGGGATTCCCAACTCTGGTTCATAAGAGCAGCACCAAATTTGTTGCATGTGTACAACTCTGAACCCAGTGTGCACACCAATTAAGCCAGAGTACATGATTTAACTCCATGCCTTTGAAAAACTTTAGACTATCTGACGCTTGATTATGAAGGTTGACGGCAAATCTGTAATTCAGAGACCAAGGGCCAACCTGAAACATGCATGGTACATGTCTTTGATTCAGTAGATGTTGTGATGAGCTAAGTTTGGGTTGGATCCAGGGTTGTTGCTCCATACATAGAAGTTCCTTCCGTTCATGGAAAGAAAGTTGTACTCACAGAAAGACCACTTGCATGGCCACAGCTCCCCTTCTCCAAGAATGGGTGTGAACAGAGAAACATCCAGCCCTGATCAATGGTATAAGCACCAACTTAAGGCAAACAGATGCCAGGCTATCTCCTATTAAAGCGGTAGGGAACCTTTGGCACTCTGGTTATTTCTGAGCTACAACTTCCATTCTCCCTGACCTTTGGCCACGCTGGCTGAGGCTGATGGGATTTGGAATCCAATAACGTTTGGAGGGCCACAGGTTCCCCACTCCTGCCTTAGTCTTTATGTAGCCTTCAGCTGGCTTTGCTGTTGTCATCCTACAAAAGAAGCAACTCTTTGTAATACTTGGCCTTGGGTATCATATATGCTGCAGAACTTCAGAATCCAAGCATCATTTCTCCTCTTAGATTATTTCTCATCTTGTGCATCCCGTGGAGGTTTTTAAGCAGAGATTGGATGGTCATCTGTCATGGATGCTTTAGTTGAGATTCCTGCATTGCAGGGGTTTGGCCTAGATGACTCTTAGGGTCCCTTCCAACTATGATCCAACTATGTTGTTTGCCAGTAATGTGCCAATGAGATTGCAGCTCTGCAAGTAGTAAAGGATATCATTGGTGAGACCCTAAGTGTGTGCAACAGGATTCAGGATTGCGGAAGGTATATTTGTATATAAGTGTGTGTGTGTTTGTGCACACATGTACAGGAGTGATTAAATAAAACACAGTATGCACTAATGTAAATTGGCATGTAATGGGAAAAGAAGCCAGATTCACAAAAGAATGGGACCTAACTGGCTATGTCAAGCTGTAGCTGTGCTAGAAAAGCTTATGGGAACCAAACAGAATGTGACTGAGCAAGGGAATGCTGTAGCTCAAAAAGCCAGTGCCATTAACAGGTGATAGTTTCAAAAGCAATTGGATCCAAGATGGAGGTGCTACAGCATGGCTGCAATCAGGGTTGTTGTGTTTGGTCTGAAGCTTTGAAGTGAAAAGGAGAAAAAGGTTGACAGGCTGGAAAGAAACTGAAAGAGAACTGCAAGAATGAGAAAAGATATCACATGAAGAAGGAACATTATGCCCTTAAATTGGACAGCCAACAAGTCAGGCATTGAAAACTGTGTCTCTCTTGATAATCTTTCTTTTGAAGTTCTCTCAGGTCGTTTGCTGTTGAAGGCCTTTCTCAAACTCTTGTCGTTCTGCTTTTTTTTAAAAAAACAACAACACCCTTCTGGTCTTATTTCCTACTAAAAATCTTACATCCCATGTATAAACCTGTAGCTGCATTCAGCACGGTGATGAAGCATTTCTGTTATTTGTATTTCTTGCTCCCAAGTTTTGCTTGCTCTCATCATGCTTGCGGGTCAGCTTTCCAATGACTCAGGCAAGGGCAAGAGAGTGAAGTTTCTCATATAACTGAGCACTGTGCTGCTTGTAGCAGAAGCAATCATTTTAGAGCCAGAAGACTCCTGTGCCTTTATTGAGTAGGAAAGAAATTCACCTTCTTGATGGTTTGCACCTATTCAACTGGAACGGACAGCATAGTGTAACTGCATGGATATATGCTCTGAGCTGCAGTTGGTATTTGGTGTGCAGACCCTTGACAAATGTGTGAGAAAGCTAATCCTGCCAAGCCCCTATTGTGCTAATGAAATGTACACACACACACACACACACACACACAAAAGTGTGTTTGTGTGTTGGGGGTGTGTGAGTAGTGCTGGAAGAAATGGTGCCAGATGTGATAGAAACGTACAGCCACAGCCGTGTACAGCAGCAACAAGGCTTCCTTAATCTCATTTCCTGGGGTTGTAGGATTGTGCAGGTACATTGCTTTCAGGTCAGCTGATACAGTTCATGCAGTTAAAAGCTGCAGAAATATAAGCCTGATTCAGTTGTTGTCACAAACTGAATTAAGTTGAGAGATACCCATTCACGGTGTTCCTATTGAAAAGTAATCTCCTAACCTCTGGCTTTCTGGATTTTCTATATTGTGAACAAGGAGTACTGCAAACTAAATATGAGTTGCCCATTCTGTGAAACACACGTGCTACTTTTGAATGCAACAGAAGTAAGGCTTAGGGAATGGTATCAACAGATGCTGTACTGTTGCTCATTAGAAAATCCATACTGAAAAATACCTAAAGAGCAAAGCCCACCCAGATGGCACATATCTCTGTTTGCAAGTACAATTCAGGCCACATCAGTTAAGGAAAACTTATTTTGGATCACTTGCCATCATTGTGACAAGAAGCGATTGGCACGGGGGCAGCCTGCAGTGAGTGGGGGAGGTCTGGATCAGGCCTGCCGGCCAAATCCTATTCCCCACCCAGGATTAGGGCATAGCTACGGTACTTTCTGGAAGCACAGCTGAGTAACAGGCAGATAAAATGAACCCAAGGAAGGAAGAGAGGAAGGAAGCATTGGACCCCAAAGGAAACAAAGGTAGATCAAAGTCACTTTGGAAAGGACATTTTGATGGGTACTGGCTGTATCTTTATGGCCATGTTTCCATAGCCGGTCCACCATTTTATGGGCATCTCAATAGTTTACAGATATTTTCTGGTGATTTGATTACAGGAAATGTGCACATCCCACCTTTGAAGTTACAGAAACTGGAGGATGAAGCTAGATGGCATGCATGAGAGAATCAAACTCAAGTGGCATAGTCTGCTAGATTCTGCAAAGGATTCTTTACAATTTTCTCTAAAAGCTTGATAGGTTACAAAAATCCTTTCCAAATAGATCTCTGGCATTTGCTTTATATCTCTTCAAACAAACAAAAAATGTACCAAGTTCTAACAGCAACTTAACTCTTCTTGCTATAATGTTGGGAGGGAGGAGAAGAGAAGAAGCATCAGTGAATGAAGGGCAATCACGTTGATTGGGCAGAAATCTCAATGGCTTCAACTCTGTAATACCCTGAGAGTCTTTTGTTCTGCTGGTTTCCATTGCACTGTGCAAATACCTCTGAATGTGCCATCTTATTCATGTCTCTGTCTTGTCTTCAGCTCGTAAGCAGGAGATTATCAAGGTTACTGAGCAGCTGATTGAAGCTATCAATAATGGGGATTTTGAAGCCTACACGTAAGTTGCATTTATTTTATTTTTCTTGAGATGGGGTACAAATGCCGAAGGCTGTATCCAGTGTCTAGTTTGCACAGTTGTGAGAACAAAGAATTCCGTAAATGTTCATAGACAGTAAAATAATCCAAATACACTTCATAGAAATGGGTAATAAAACATATAAGGCTAGATGTTCTGTCTTTACTGTGGGAAGTCACATTCGCAACTGGTTGACCACTTTGAGAAGAGCGTGGGACTAGATAGCCCTTTGACCTAATCTAGCAGGGCTCTTCGCATGTTTTTATGAAGCAAGTGTGTGACTTCTTGTATACACTTGAGACTTTGCCCATTCTGGCTGATTAAACCTAGTCAGAGGAGGCTAGGTAGAGTGGGTAAGAAGAGTAATGAATGTCTCCTAAGAGGAATGCATTGTCCCATCCTTAATACGACTCTTGTGAGACAGTCTTAACTAATAGGCTTCACTATGTTGATTACCAACAAGTCTTGTATTTCCCATTCTTGAACAGGATTTTCGTGTGTGGTAGCATCTCAGCTCCATGGGTTCTTGGGATAGATTATCTAGAACCATTTCGATCGGTATTCAGATCTAGTTTTGGTACTGGGGCAGCTTTGCTCACCTTGGTAGACAGTATTTTCTAGGAGCTAAACAAGGGGGAGTATGTCCCTGTTGGTTCTGCTGGACCATTGATGATTATCTTTCTAGACCACCTGGTGCGATGAGTTTAGGAGAGACTATTTGGCGACAGTTCCAGCTCTCCTTTGAGGATTGGTTCCAGAAAATAGTAAGAACATTAGAAGAGCCTAATCTAGTGATCGGGCAGATGGCATGTCTGGTATGGCATCCTGTTCTAACCAGATGCAAGCAGGAACTGAGTACAAGAGTGCTTTCCCATCCTGCAGTTTCCAGCAACTGGTATTCAGAAACATACTGCCTCTGATAGTGGTGACAGAGCATAGCTATCATGGCTAGAAGTCATTGTTAGCCTTTTCCTCCACGAATGTATGGGATGCTCTTTTAAAGCGATATGTCAGTAGCCACCATTGCCTCCTGTGGAAGTGAGTTCCATAGTTTAACTGTGCAACCGCACAGCCACACTTCTCCAAGATGCAATCTTCATGGAAATTGTTGCAATCTCATTGGGTTGCAGACCACCAGCACCAGTGCCTGGTCAGGATATCTGAATCCAACCATGACTGAATCTTCAGCATCAGTGAAGATACAAAATATATCTTGCTCATGTATATTGCTCATTTAACTCTGCAGCACCTAGGGCATAGAACTAAGCATATTTTTACACCTTCATGTGGTTTGTTGGTTCCATTGAATCTGGAAGATGACAGCCCAATCCTCCACTTGGTTGATCTTTAATCTGAATGGCTCTTGAAATGAGCATTTTCTCCTCCCTGCCCTGTAGGAAGATATGTGATCCCGGCCTCACCTCATTTGAACCTGAAGCTTTGGGAAATCTCGTAGAGGGAATGGACTTCCACCGGTTTTACTTTGAGAATGGTATGTTAATAGTAATTCAGATAATTTGAGGTCTTGTGTATCTGGGAGATGTTAAGCACCAGTTGTTGGAAATACTGTACTCTTTTGCATTTCAGATTTGTTTAATTAAATGGGGGAAAGCTTTCCAACATTCCCTCTGATCCATGAAATGGGCTTAGAAATTTGAATCACCTGTTCTTTTTTAACTGGAAATACTGGGGATTGAACCCTGGGACCTTTTACATGCAAGTGAACCATGGAAACTTTCCCCTTATTCAGATGAAGTGAGCATGATATGAGTTGTTAGGAAAGTGGCCTCACAACTGTGGGTTTTGCTCCTGACCTAGTAAACCCATTTGTTCCAGTGTCTGAAATTAGGCACTTCATTGTGTATCAGGAGCCTACAGTGCTTCTCTCTCTTGCTATGTGGGTTTTTCCCCCCACCACATTATATATCTGAAAAGGCCTCCCTGTTTCCAGTTATAAATAAGTAACTGATAGCAAATTGCCTGTGTCCCCCACCACAACAAAGAACTGACACGGCTACTGTGCATTATAGGAAGTGCGTGGGATTTGAACAATTTCTTCCTATAGACGTAAACATGCAAGGTGCCATCATGCTCTGCAGGTTATGTGGCCACCAAGTGGCAGCCACACCAAATGCAGCATGACCTCAGTTTAGTGTTACGCCGAATCCATAGCTTCCCAGACTTTTCATGTTGGTGACACACTTTTTAAACATGCATCATTTCGTGACACAGTTATTCAGTTTTACTGGCAAACTGGAGGTTAAGCAAATCCCTTCCCAGCCCCGGGAGGAGCGCAGGGAGCATTTTCAGCGACACACCTACACACGGCAGCCGACACACTAACGTCTCGTGACACACAGTTTGGAAAGCTCTTCCCTAAACGATTAACAGGCCCAGTTTCATGACTTGAATTTGGCTTGTTCAAGGAAGCCATAACTAAAATTATCTACAGTTTGCCAGGTTTCAAAAATGTGACATGTTAAGGTTTTATTGAAAACAGAAATGAACAATTCCATGCTACTCAGCTTCAGAGGAATTGAGTAAGAGGGAGGAGCATGCAAGCCAGCTAGGTTCGCTCCCATCACAATAAGCCATGGTTTACTGTGTGTGTTGTGGCATCCAAATGCAGCCACTGAAGAAACATATGTGATTGAATTGTTTCATGGAATTGTTTCTATGCCAAAAAGTCACATGAAGAGGATGTGGAAGTAACCTGTGGCAGCAGCATGGCATTGCAAATGAACAGACTCTGAGGCCCTTATGTTAAATAAATGTTATTAATAATTGTATTTGTTGCTGTTTTAAAAAAGATCAGTTATTATTGTCCCTCCTAAGTAGAATGTGAGGTGTTGCATGTTTCTCAAAGAGCAACCATTTGTAAAGCACTAATAGCTTGATTTCTGAGATACATATATGAGTTAAGTCTGTTTGCTCAATGAATGTTGATTTTTTGTTTACTTCTTCGCTGGAAAAAACAAGGAAGACCTATTTATTAGACAATAACTCCTGGAGAAAACCCCCTTATGGTGCCTGCTAAAATCTCATTTGAAATAACTCTGATAAATTTCTTTAGCAAATCTCACTGCCCCTTTAGCACCAGCTCACTTTACAAGACTGATCTATTGTTATAGTGCTCGAAACACATCAGTGTCCCATAGGGGCTGATTGTTCGTACACTGCTGAGGAATATAAATCCTCTTTTTAAGGTTCAGTGCCTGAGCCACATAAAAGGAACAGAAGCTTCATTTTTACTCAGGAAGGTACATGTTTCCTCGCTGTATATCCACAAGCAAGCTAGTGGAGAAAACACAGCGTTCCTCTTTGGATAACAATTCCACTAATGTGTCAATGTGTAAATTATGGTATAAACAGCTTTTTGCTTCTGCATAATAACGGCACCCTGCAGGTTGCAAAACAACAACAAATGCTCTCGTATTTGCATACATGGAGGCAATCCAGGGTGCATAGTGGGAAAAAGGATTTCACCCATGGTTGGATCAGCAGATAAGAGAGCAAGCTGTTCTCACTTAACTGTATCCCTGCCCCCCCCCCATCACACTTTGCTCCTTCCTTCCCCCATCATTACTGTTGGCATTATTATATTCTGATGAAGCAGGATACCAGTTGCGTATACACACACAAAATGGATGCTAACTTTAATTTGGGCATGTTTTGAACCAGCACCAGTTCTTCTCTAGAAGAGAATTGCCTCGCAAATAAATAAGGTAGTTGAATTTTCTCATCCATTCGGCTGACTAAACTTCAGTTTCTCATACATATTCCTCAATGTCCCTCCCAGGAGAAATAACAGCCTGTACAGAATAAGGGGTGGTGCAGAATTTGTTGGGACTGGAACACAGGAAAAGGGGTTAATTGTTAGCGTGTGAGCTCCAAATCTTGGGGTTCCTTTTCTTCGTCTCAGCAGAGTTCCTCAGAAAGTCTTCCTGCGTCTTTGGAGCAGCAGTCTAGCCCTCTCTTGGTGAATTCCTGTGACAGGAATAGCCACCTCACCCATCCAGTTATTCTCTAAAGTCTTTATTATATACATTACAAGTTGTACAACACCACTGGTCTACATATAAAATAAGAAACAGAACTATATCTCTGCTCCGAGCAGAGAGACAGACTCACATATTCTGTCAGACACACTGACTGCCCTGATAAAGACACCTGTTGCAGGGGAGAATTCTCGTTGCTAAGCAGATGTGAAGAATGTGCTTCAAGGCCGTGCTTCAAGGCTCGTTTCGACTTTATTTTGGCAACGCACTATCGTTTAATGCCCTGTTGGCATGCCATGGTTCCGGTCCAGATCGCCAGCTGCCCCACAGCAGCTGTGTAAACAACAACACACATTTAAAGCACATTCATGCCACTTTAGTAGTCATGGTTTCCCCCAGGGAATTTTGGCGACTGTGCTTTACCCCTGAGAGAGAGGGCTTTGCCTCACAGCACCTTTTTACAAACTGCAGTACTGAGGATTCTGTGGGGGGAGCCCAAATGTATATGTGACCAAACAAACCCAGGCGTGTTAAATACATTTTGGCATGTAACCTAAGAATAGGAAGCCCTTTTCAGCCAAGAGGCCATATTCCCTCACAGGCAAAAATTTCAGGGGGTCATACATGTTAGTTGCTAACCAAGATGTTATTTGGTGGTTGTAAGGATTATTTAGAGAGTTCATTTTAAGCACTTTAAACACTCTCCGCAGGTGGCGCTGTGGGTTAAACCACAAAGCCTAGGACTTGCTGATCGAAAGGTCGGCGGTTCGAATCCCCGCACGATGGGGTGAGCTCCCGTCGTTCGGTCCCAGCTCCTGCCTACCTAGCAGTTCGAAAGCACCCCAAGTGCAAGTAGATAAATAGGGACCGCTCTCTAGCAGGAAGATAAACAGCATTTCTGTGTGCTGCGCTGGTGCTAGCTCGCCAGCTGCAGCTTAGTCACGCTGGCCACGTGACCCGGAAGCTGTCTTCGGACAAGCGCCGGCTCCTGGCCTCTTGACCGAGATGAGCGCGCAACCCCAGAGTTGGTCACGACTGGACCTTTTGGTCAGGGGTACCTTTGCCTTTACCTTTAAACACTCCCCACATACAATCCATGAATTTTTGCTTCACATGTTAAGTTTTCTCCATTGTCACATCTGTGATTGGGGAAAAGATGTTGACAATCACTAGTATGATAAAGGGTGTGGGGTTTTTTAAACAAACAAACAAAATTCTGCATCATCTTTTAATTAATATCTCTGCCTCAGCAAGATTCTGTGGTAATGTAACACATTAACTTCTGTGGACACACAAGCCAAACAAAATTCAGTGTATTTTCAACTCCCATTTAAAGCTCAGGATCTACATTTTTTAGAAACATGCCCACATTTTATTCAGGGCTGCATCCCATTTGTGCATTATGAGTTTTATAGCATGTGCCATTCCTCCCTGCAGCTTTGTCTAAGAGCAACAAGCCAGTCCACACCATCATCCTGAATCCACATGTCCACCTCGTGGGGGATGATGCTGCCTGCATTGCGTACATACGGCTGACTCAGTACATGGATGGGAGTGGGATGCCCAAGACAATGCAGTCGGAAGAGACGCGAGTCTGGCACCGCCGCGATGGGAAATGGCAGAATGTTCACTTCCACCGTTCAGGATCACCAACAGTACCTATCAAGTGAGTAAAGCATTCTCATCTTCAGTTTGTTGTCTGTCCATCTGTTTAAGTGCTCTTTTCTTTGGCCACAGTTATTTGTCTTCCAGGCCCCACATTCCTATCGACTAGGTGTCTCTTGAAGGGAGCAGAGAGCATTTGATATGTCCAGGCCAAGCAAGCTGCTGACTGCTACTTCCATTTCATATCTACCTCAGTATGCACCAAATCAGCTTTCGAAACCATTGAAACTGATTCCTTAGAATTTGCAGCGATGAATCCGCACAAATTCAAGTGCAGAATGAAGCCCACTCAGCTGCTGTAAATACACGTTTCTAATATTATTTAATTTTCGCTGGGTAGTGGCCACAAATTCTCCCTTTATTGAATCAACAAAATGAATCAAAAGCTGCAGCTCCCATCTGCTCTACGGCTTCTGCCTACATGATTACTGTTGAGCCCTTCAGACCAGATTTCCCTAGCCCCATAAGATTGGAGCATGTTACTGAATTCTTCTTTTTGCCTGTTTTTTTCAATATTTATTTAGAACAAATATTATTTTACCAGGGTTTTTTGTTTTATCTGCGTTTTTATTACACTTTTCTATTGTTTTGGGGTCTTTAGGTTTTATCTTTGTATATGGCTTAGAGATTTTTAAATATTAAGTTGTTTAGAAATACTCCTAATTAATTACTTTTGCTCAGGATCAGTATATTATCTGCACTCTGGAAACAACAAGATGCATTGACCAAGATAGCATCAGAGTGTTCAGGCTTTCGCCACACCTTAAATACAGTATAGGCAATTCCCCATTCCCACAAGCCAAAGGGACGGCCAGGTATGGTTTAGGAGGACTCACCAGGGTGCTCTTTTTGCAATTTTGTGTATGCGCACATGGGCCCGAAACAGAACCCCTGCATAAATGGAGCATCACCTGTATTGCATAGTGGAAACTTGAGTTGTAATTCACAATAGCATATGATGAACAAAGCTTTGCTTATATCTTTGTCTTGATCAAATCATTATCATGTTGATTTATTTGAATGAGGATCGATGTTATTGAGCAATTCCCTACAAGGGATAAACAAAAAAGGGTGCATGGATAATTTGCACCTGTTTGTACTTTTAATAAAGGGACGTGGGTGGCGCTGTGGTGTAAACCACAGAGCCTAGGGCTTGCCAGTTGGAAGGTCAGTGGTTCGAATCCCCGTGACGGGGTGAGCTCCTGTTGCTTGGTCCCTGCTCCTGCCAACCTAGCAGTTCAAAAGCACCTCAAAGTGCAAGTAGATAAATGGGTACTGCTCCGGCAGGAAGGTCAACGGCATTTCTGTGTGCTGCTGTGGTTTCGCCAGAAGTGGCTTAGTCATGCTGGCCACATGACCCGGAAAAACTGTCTGCGGACAAACGTCGGCTCCCTCGGCCAGTAAAGCGAGATGAGCGCTGCAACCCCAAGAGTCATTCGTGATTGGACTTAACTGTCAGGGGTCCTTTACCTTTACCTCCTTTTTATTAAACATTGAAATGTCACAGTAGTTTGAATATGAAAATAGTGGTGTATGTAATTTGATTTCTCTGTGTGTGTACATATATAAATACACACAAACACACACAAAATCCTAATGTTTTAGTTCATTTGGAAATTATGACTTAGCCCCGAAAGTAATATTTCAGCAATTAATGTTAGTCTCTCTTTCTCTCTCCCTCCCTCCCTCCCTCTCTCTCTCTCTCTCTCTCTCTCTCTCTCTCTCTTTCTTTCTCTCTCTCTCTTCCTCCCATCTTTCCTCTCACCCCTCCTAGCTAAATGTCTGCGGTGCCACGTTCTGTCCTCCACACTCTGCACTTGGTTGGCTACCATCTTGGCCACTCCATTGCCCTCTTCATGCATGTTCTTCGAGTGCATGAAGCTGTGAAGTTTCTACATGTGATACATTTACGATGCATCATTTTGTTGTATATTCCATTGGTACTTTTTGTTTACACTTCAGTGAAGGGAATGGATGCTCCGTGCAAACTGAAAATGGAAGAAAAGAAGACACGGGAGAAAAGAGGGAGGGCAAGTAAAATGCTAGAGAATATACAGAGTATACTTCTCATGCCAGAAGATGAGTAATATCTTCATGTGCAAACTAAGGGAATGAAGGTTTTTTTAAAAAAAAATCAGTTAACTTTGTTTTAATTTTGGCTACTTCTGTTTTCTGGCTCGTTTATTCTTAAAGACAATCGGCATTGCTTTGGTCATAGTAGAAATAATTCCTACTAACAGCACCTTTGTTATTGTAGGACATATGGGTAGAAATACTGGGTTTAGACCAAAGCATTTCTGTAGGCTTTTCTTTCAAGGAGCCATCTTTGTTATGAGTCACTGTAGGTAAACTGGGGGGAAATGGCATAATTTACTGGCTTGACCTCGCTAGAAGTATCTGTCACTGTTCTTATCTGGTCAGGAAATTCATTTTGTTTTTAACAATTTATTTAGCTTTGTAGTTGTAAGTGCAGGGGAAGAGGAAATGTTTTGAAGTGTTTTTTTCTCATTTGTTCAGAGCCAAGCAGTGAGCACATTAATATGAGATGGGTTTTGGTGGTTAAAAGGGTAAACTAAAACTTCTAAAGATCATTTTATGGATGTACAGTACATTTATTAAAGCAAGTTGTAGAGGGTTTTTTAAACTGATGCTCTAGTCAAGATACTCTAGGACAATTAGGCCTTAAAAGCTTAGTATCAGGAGCTTACTTGTCTTAATTTTCTTTGCAACAGTTTATTAACTGACAAAAAGGAAACTACCAAGAAAACATCTGTTTTCTAATAAAACTGTTACGCTTTTGCTATAATAATTTTATCTATTTTCTCGTGGCTCATCAACATTCTTGAACAGTGTGGAATAAAATACTTATTGCAGCTTTATTAACTATTTCCCCCTGTTGCTGCATATATACATGCAAAGTAAGCAGGAAATAAATTCAGTGTCTGTTTAGAACAGATTGCTCAGTTGCCATTTGATTGCTTCTGTTGTGTAGATGTGAAATTATATTCCTGCAAGCGTTGCTCCTCTTCTTTGAAAGTTAACAATAAAAATAGGGGTTTTTTTCCCTTTTGAAAAAAAAAATACTTTTGTTTGTTTCTTCTCTCTTTGGTTAACATTGGGGCTACCGGTTTTCTGTAATGGTGTATAGCGCATGATACTTTGATCAATGTTATTTTTTAGTAAGTTAAATTTACAACTTGCAGCAGCTTGAAATTTTTAAAGCAGACAAAAAAAAGGTCCTAATTTGTATAACTTTCATTTCTCTGTATTGATTACTAATCAAAAGTGGATCTTATTCCTTACATCTTGATGTTGTTCCTAGTATACATATATATGTTAGAGAAATTTAAGCTTCTCTGGTGATGATTCTTATACAACCCACAGAAATGTTTATAACAAGCATCTACAGTAAATGTCTTGAGCCATATTAACCCGCAAACAGGATCTGTGAAAAGGCACAGTGGCCTCGTGCATTTTGTTTTTTAAAAAAATTAAATCAATTTCTTCTTTTGTGAAGCGGCTTTAGGTGGTATAAGTGTATTTACATTTAACAAAATTAGGTGTAGGATGTTTTTCTTTTCTTTCTCTTTTTCTTTTTTACACTTTTTACCATAGCATGTGGTGTTGCCATATTACTCTAGGTCAGGTCTGTTTTCCACACTGAGATGTGAGGGGCGGGGGGAAGGGGAATCATGTGAATTAGTTCTCTGCACTCCAACTGAATCACACACCTAACCCTTTGTCATTTTCAAAACACTGCAGTTTACCATGCGACACCATGTATATATATATATATTTCTTGCCATAATGGTAAAGAACTGACTGATATATTTAAGAATTAATAAATTTGTGATTTCTGCTGACATTTGGCTCTCATTGTTTTCATTTGAGAATGTGATGCTTGATGCTGATGTTCAGGCTGTGAGTGCCACTCCTGATGTAGGCAAATTGCACGCACGCACATACACACACAAACATGTGCAAAGAGGGAAATAATGTTGACGGGCTCTGAGGAATCTCAAGTTTTGCAGAAGCAGATTTTAAGTAGGCATTGAAAAGAGTACAGCAAAGACCTTCTTGATGTCTCTGGCAGGGAGTACCGAAGTGTAGCAGCTTCCATGCTAAAAGGTAGATTTCTTCCAATGCAGAAGGAGTATTACATGGCACCTGTAGCAGGGCCAGTTCTGCAGATCGAAGCAGTCAAGTGGGCATATATGAAATGAGGTGTTAGAAGAATCAGGTTTCACCCACCCCTTCAATCCTCTCCTATGCACACTGGACTTAATGGGAATTATTTCTGAATAGGCATTCAGAAAAACATTAAACGGTTCTGTTAATTGGGAGAGGGTTAGGAGTTGGAGAGGGAAGAGGATCAATAGCATATTTTTGTGGGAAAACATTTTTTTCTCCATTGTGTCCGTTTGAGATAGCTGCAACTACCCTGCGTTTCTGTGCTTGGCTAAAACTTTCAGTTTGCTGCCATCTGGCGGTCACTTGCTTGCTATTCCAAGGGTTTGGTTTTGGGGAGCATCCAAGTAGATCTTAGGGCCTCTTCCATATGTCCCCCCCCCCCCAGGAAGACGTTCCATTTTAGCTGATGGAATATGACTTCATTTTGCGGTCGTTACCATGAGTTAAGGCAGTTCTTTCAGGAGCCACCATGACTGCGAAAATTGTTGGAAACCGTTCCCGTGTAACACTGGTTGACGTTGTAGATTTATTCACTGAACACCCCACCCCCACCCCCGTCAACGTGAACTTGCAGCTTTCCATGAAGGAAGAAGGTTGTATGTTTCAAAGCAGTTTAATACATTATTTTTAAAAATAAAAACTTGTCCTAAAGTCCAGAGAAATGGAAAGGTGGTAACAGTAACAACAGCAATGCGTGTGTTGTCAGCGGGGTGATACTTGCAATCAGTTGTTGTTATTGCTGTTTGTAGCAAACGCACAGTTGCCTAAAACGTGGAATTCCTCCCATCCCTCCTCCATGGTCTCCCCCACCTTGCAAAGAAGAATATTGTGCACCAAATTAAGGCCAGTATGGACAGAACTGAACCAGAATCATATCTACTTAACCAAATGTGCCAGAGATCTTAGAAGATCAGCGTTGCAACCTCCAAAATGCAAAATAATAGACATGCATTGTTTGTTTCTTTGTTTTGTTTGTCCGTTTGTTGAATTTCTATCCTGCCCTTCCTCCTGCAAACAGTCCAAGGAAGATTAAAACAATGACAATTAAAAACATCTCAGAACAGTTACAGTTAAAACTATTCCAATAGCAAATACAATTTAAACCATTCTAAAAGCAGTTCTTACCATGAATGCTTGCCATGCTGTTGTGCCTCATTGGCCTGTGATTTGCTTCTTTGGTATGATAGTGATCTTTGTTAAAATGTTTGCCTCCTAGATAGGAACACAGGAAACTGCCATATTACCAAGTCAGATCAATTGGTCCAGCTAGCTCAGCATCGCCTACCCTGTCTGACTGTGGCTCTCCAAGCTGCCAGGCAGGGGGCCCTCCCAGCCCTACATCAGCTCCAGATGCACCTGGGATCTCCTGCAGGCACCGTGGATGTCCTACCTCTGAAGTCAGAAGCCTTCATCAGATATTTTGTATACAAAGGGTATGTGTGGATGGATGGATGGATGGATGGATGGGGCATCCATGTTCTACCCCCACAGAAATGGAATCCTATAGTCATGGAGCAACAGTGTAAATAACTGTGTTTAAATATAAACACAGAATATTAAAATCTCATATTAGGACCCAGCAAGATGACACAGTTTCCAAGGTAAATACATCCATCCAAAATATTTCATGGCTTTTAATAAAAAGTTTGTTACCATGTGAAATGACTGGGGCAAGGGGTACTGTCTTACTGTGAAGGAGTATGACTGTGCAAGACCATTGACCAGCTGCATCTGCTGTGCTGTTTTGCCCATCAAAGCCAGTTTCCATCATCTTTGGTACCACCGATGAAGCTCAGGTGAGTGATAGGAGTCTTTTTGGATGGCTTTGAGAAGTTTGATGAAATCTCCTGCTGGACTTGCTTTATCTCACCCTCTGCGCCATTGTTTTAGGTACACTAAATCATCTGCTCAGCCTGCTGGACCCTGTCTTTGTATTTAGGGGAAGTCATGCATGCATGCAAAGACAGGCTCTGGTGGATTGAGCAGGCAAGATGAATAGTGGGTCCAATGGTAAAGAAGGCAGTTTCTGCAGGTGCTGTAGAGGGAAACGTGGGGCATCTGGGGCTCATCAACCTGGGAAGGTAGCCCATGTAGGAGAAGGAAAACACTGATCCTAAACCTCTGCTGCCTTGTGAGATACTTTGGGAGAAGAAAAGGCTAAGGAGTAAACCCTGCAGAAATCCAGAGTAGAGTCCCTAAGATGGTTGGATGGTGTCTTGTACGCCTCCTTCCAGCAACTCCTGCATCCAAGCTGGTGCTAGATGTATTGCTCTGCTTCCTTTGGATCACTTCAGTGAGGCTGAGTGGGGTCTTTCCATCTGAGCAGCCCAGGACCTCTACATGCCCTGCCCAGGTTTGCACCCTGGAGAGGTCACTCTATGGTTTGGCTTCATCCGCAGAGGCACACTCCATTGTCTTTCAAGACAGACAGGTGCCAACAACAAGAATGTGCAGCTTTCATTGCTCACATGTAGCTTGCAAGGAAACTCTGGGCTTTTCCCATTAAAAGCCCTCTCCAGAACCATTTATCTTTGACTGCACTCTCCTCTTGGTTGGATGCAATACACATAATTTGCTTGTTTGGGTTTGCTCCCTGGCGCCTGAACTGGGAGTGATCAGTCTCCCTCCTACAACAGAACACATTAGAGAGAACAGCCATCACTTGTGAGACCATTTATTATAGTGCCTCTGTTTTTATTGTCAATGGCCCTGACAGCATAGTTTATTTTGCTTCTGTGCTCAGCACCCATAAATGCATATAGATAAAGCTGTGGAAATGTGTTTGTTTTCTTCTCCTTTGCTGACAGCCAGTCTGGCTCCTGTCTTTGGCTTTTCAACCACGTGAATAGCAAAATTGCTCCTTTTCCAGGACTACTTTACAGAAACTATGCAAATGTTCCAGACCAGAATTTACTTGCTTGAGCTGCTGTTGTAGTGGCTGGTGGTCAACTAGTGACCCATAGACTTCAAGGGGAAAAACCCCAATATAAAGTTTAACATGGGTATTAACTGAATGTAAAACAACAGTCCTGCTGCACTGAACAAATCCTGCCCAGTGCTCTGTTTCCAACAGTGCTAAGCCTACTGCTTCTGAGAAGCTTTCATGTGAGCCATGGAGTCAACAGTACACATGTGGCCCAGATCTATGTCCTCATAGATCCCAAGGGCTGTTTACTGTGGATTGCAAGTTTTGCACAGTGTCCACATGACACCCTTATCAGAATCCATTTTCCATTTAATCCAGAATTACCATTTTCTGTTGGAAATCTGGTAAGTTTGTTTTGAAACCAGTGGAAACATTATCTGGATGACATGGGGAGATTTGGGTTGGCTTTTCAATGAGGATAGGAATAGTGTGAACGAGTAGCATTGAATCAACAATAAAAGCCACATGGAAACACCCCAACTAGCCTAAAGCGATGTGGAATCATCAGATTTGACTGCATAGCTCAAAGGACTGAATTCATTGCTCCTTCATACAGCATTTTTCTCGATTGGAGAACTTGGATTCAAATTTCCCTCCCTTTCCAAATTAGTAATTGGTGATGATCACACTATACACTTCTCTCATGGGGGCAGAAAATGATATCCAAAGCATGATTGCCTTTTAGTGGTTCTGTATAAGATCCAAGCAAAACAACTCCTTTGGAAGTAAACCGAATCATTGCAGGACCATTGCAAGGCTGATAGATTGTTAATGTTAAGATGTGTGCATTATGAGATAATTTTCCATTGACTGATAAATGTGTTCCAGGAGTATCTCCTTGATATCAGGGTCATAAACTGAAACCTGCTTATTAGATGAAATATGCAGCTGGAAGAGTTACCACATGACTTTATAATCCTCTAGAGAACCTTTTCCCAATCTAGTGCCTTCCCGATGTTATTGATCACAACCCTCATCCCTGGCTGGGTCTGACGAGTTGTAGTGCAAAACATCTGGAGGGCAGCAGGTTAGAGAAGGGTGGCCTTCGAGTCAGTGGTGCACTCTGGGTAGGACTTTGGGCTAGAAATCAGTGCACCACTGTCTAAGGCTGAGTCATATGTTAGAGTAGAATGCTTGGTCTCCCCACCCCCGTGGCTATATTTCACGCCTGTTCAGAAGGATCAAGTAAAATGGCCAGATCATGAGATAAATCCATGTCAGTGTTGTCAAACCACGGTGACATATGCAGCTGAAGTGGAAACTTCCAACATGAGTCACTGATCCTGTGGTTTCCTGTGCTCTGGGGATTGTTGTGAAAATGTGCAAGAGGAATCGTTAACCCTCTATATCCCCTTAAGCAGCAGTGATTCTAATGCTGTCTTGATTGCTTGCAGGAGGGCTTCTGTTCTCAGAGATAACCCAGCTGTAGGTTAATTACTATGCTTGCCTGCTGGCCTAGATCATGAGACACCCAAGCCAGGTGAAGTTAATTACAGTAAAGCCAGGTGAAGGTAGCTTAAAAAATCACAGGGCCTGAACAGAGAGAAAGGAGTTTCGATTCAGGCCTAAACTGAAATAAGTGCTGCATAGCCTGGCCAGACAGGTCTCCGCTGCTACCTCCCTGGGGCTCCATGAAGATTGAAGTTTGGTTAGTATTCTATCTTTGTATGAAGGAGGGCTTGTTGTTTGTCTGGTACCATTTTGTAAATGAGGGTCTGGTATGTTAGTTTATCCTATTTTTGTGTCTTGGTCTGTTAGGCTATTCGATTCTTGTGTCTAGTGTAAAGGAGAGGATCTGTATCATTGCGTGTGATGAGGCGTGCTGCTTAGTAATTCCAGGCTGCCTTCACTACTTGAGTTTTGTGCTTGCTTCAGAGAGCCCCAATACAGAACCCTTTTGCCTTTGGCAAGACAGGAGTTGTAGGAAACAAAGACATTGGTACATTTCTTTTAACACAGGTAGGATGCAAATGTAATCGGCTGATGCAGTGTTTTCTGTATTAGCTTCAATTTCTATAGTTGAAAAAAGCATTCCTTCAGAGAGTCTGTAGGATGCTGAACGTTCCACCAGCTGCAAGGAGGGGGAGATTCAAAATCCATTTTCTTGGTGTAATTTGTGTAGCTCTGCTAAATGTGTTGCTATTTTCTGCCCTGCTCTGACACAGAGACAATAAAGCGAGCCTGCCATGGAAATTAGGAGTAGGCCTCAAGACTTGTAGGAAGTAATGCAGTGCAGCACAAAAGAGGCCATAAATCAGCTGGAAACAACCACTTGGTACTAATGGCTCATTTGTTTGGACTTCTCTTTTGATGGTGGCCGCCTTCTGCTGAGATGAGGGCCAGGAGAATAATGTCTGCCAAAGGGTATATTTAAAGCAAGCCAATAATGAGAGCCACTGGCTTGCCATGGAGATTCCACTCGGGAACCTGCTTTGTAATCTGAGATCGCTGCAGAGAAAAATCAAGCATTTTGGAAAGGCAGCATGCGCTGTCTTGCAGTGCCACCTGCCTACTCAAGGACCTGTTAGCAACCTTGATAAGTCAATAGCTATCATTCATGGAAAGAGATAGGTTAGATCCAAATGCATTTGATATTACAGGTTCTGTAGCTTTCAGATTGTGAGTCTGAAAGTCGTTCCGATTCTGAAGGTCATTCTGTGAGTCAAAGCATTTGGTCAGACAATAATTTAAGCTTTTTATGCTTCAGGTGAGGGGTTACACCAGCAAGAGGCAGTGTGGTGTAGTGGTTAGAATATCGGACTAGGACTTGGGAGACCAGGGTTCAAATCCATGAAACTTGCCAGGTGACCTTGGCCCAATAGGAGTCTCTCAGCCTAACTGAACAACCTCACAGGATAAAATGGGTGTGTGTGTATCACCTTGAGCTCCTTGGAAGAAAGATGGGTTAGAAATATGGTTAATTATATATATTGCTGTGAATGTGTATCAAGAAGACAGAACGAGAACCCTGACATGCTAGTTTTCTTCAGTGTAGGCCTTTTGTTTTAAAATGCAGGAGATTATATATCATGTGAGTATTTGCATGCAGTGTTGGCTAATGTACACATTTTAAAAATCAATTTTCCCCAATACACATTTTTGTTATTTTCACAAATGTAGCTACACTTTCCCCTAATATACACAAACTGCCCAAGAGCTGAGCTGGATCTCATCTATAAGTAGTAGATTCCTCCAATATCCTGACTTTTAACAGCTATTATAGGAAAGCAATCCCATTTTCACCTCACTTTTGTTTTGTAATGCTATTTTCATGCGCCTCAAAGAACTGGATGAATGCAATCTTGCAGACTGTCATGCCAAAGACGTTATGTGTGAGCCATGTGTTTGCCATTTCCAGACACCATTCTCCTGCCCCAAGGGGTGAAAAGATCACAGAAATGGGGTAAATTGCACATACCTATTTGGAACAGAGCAAAAAGGTCAGCCTGTTCTCTCTCCCTAAAAAGGTTTAAGCTACAGGATCACTCGCAAAATTCCGACCGAGAGGCACTCTTTTATATTCTGCGAAACATTGATGGGGGCTGTTTAAATAAGCTGAAATAAAACAGAATGGTTCATATGCGAACCTTTGGCACATAGCAAAGTAGTTCCTTCAGGCAGTGTTGATCTTCTAGAGTACAAGCTGGGTCTGAACGTGATAATTCCATAGGCATTGAGAGAATGATGTGTCTCACTTCTGAAACCTGTCCAATGGCTGTTTATTCACAGTGAGCTGATTTATTTGCAGTGATTTGGAGCTGATTGCTTTCTGGTGACAAATACACCGCTGCTAGCCTCTTTCTGCTAGGTAAATGCCATTTGTAATTGTAGCAGTCTACCTCGCTCATTCCTATAGTGCTGCACTTTGTGTTTTCTGGTAACAATGCTGGTGAAGTTAGCAAGAAATAGACACATCATTTGAATTGCCACCATTCATCAAACTTGTTCTTAATAGTCGAGTACCTTTACTCTAGGGTGGGAAACCTGTGGCCCTCCATATCATAGAATTGTAGAGTTGGAAGAGACCCTGAGGATCATCTAGTCCAACCCCCTGCAATGCAGGAATATGCAGCCATCCCATACGGGGATCGAACCTGCAACCTTGGAATTGTCAGACCATGCTCCTTGTTGGACGTCAACTCCCATCACCCCCAGCCAGCATAGCCAAAGGTCCCCCTATCCCTTTATCTGGAAAGTCTTAATTCTGATTGCAGTGAATGATAACGCATATTTCAAGCTGATGTTCTGGGTTTGCCTGTACAGCTGTCATTCATCAAACCGGAAGGCCCAAGGTCATATCCACTATTGGCATTTGGTTCAGAACTTTATTACTTCAACCCCTTCCTTCAGCTTGCTGAGGTACTGTCCCTTCTTCCTGCTTTTTATTCTGCTCTTGGTATATCCCATTAGTGTTTGTGTTTTTGGGTGGCCTCCCAGTCTGAAGCATGCTCTTTTCATTCACGCTTTCCCCCAGAAACCTGCAGTGTCAGTTACTGGCAAAAGGCTTCATTTCCGCCATTTTGGAAAGGGTGAGGCTTTCCACCCCACTGACCATGTCCACAATTGCTCAACTCTCAACATATTGTGTCCAACAGCGCAATATAAACAAGGGTCATGGGTAGTTCTGATACAGCTGTATGCTGTACTCTACCAAATATTAAATGACGTAATATTTTAAAGACTAAAATGTTTATAAGAGATAGGAGGAGAACATAGAGGTTGTCTTTGGCTGTGAGGAGTTGACATTTGCAGGAAAGTGGGATATTTTCTCTCTCTTGAGTTCTTAGAACAGCTGAGTGATGAGCGATGCTTTTAGGCAGAGAAGGGGTCTGCCGCCGGAGGTTTCCTTGTTGCACTGGCAGAGCGCTCTGTGGCATTAATCCACAGCTGTAGGAAATGACATGCGCTGGGCTGAGGGCAGCCTTGGATCTGCAGCATCCCAAGTTTGCTTGCTCCTCTGATGCATATACAGACAGACACAAGTAGAATAATTATCTCAGTCCCAGAGCTGTTGTGGCTGTTTTCAATCCCATTGGGGGGGGGGATGATAGATTTTTGAAATGACAACTAACTTAGCAATTCATAGTTAGTGGGATAGCAAAAGTTGCTGTATGCCTGTATGCGGCTAGGAGCTACTCATGAAATCTGTTGCACTCTGTGAGATCATGTGAAAGTTCAGCAAGATCTTCCTGGAAATTGGTGCCACTTCTCTGCTTTGGGAGTTTATGGCACTTGAGGTGGTTGGTTCACTCCTTTTCCTGGCCTATACTGAGCATAGGAACATGCTGCCCTGTCCACTCCACCCTCCCTCACAGACCACGCACGCACGCACACACACACACACACACACACACACCCCGTGGGCCGTTTTGACAGCAGTTGTGGACACCTACCTGTCAACCATCTAACATCTAAGGATGAATCAGCAGACTTAAACTATGTTGCTAGTTGCTCCTTTGCCCGTGTGGCTTGTCGTTCTTTTTAAAGAGGAGATGACTAAAAAATCTGCACATAGTATTTATCACAGTTGATTTATGCAGAAGCTGTGGTGTCCGTTTGTTCCATTCTTCATGGTTCGCATTCTGCTGAAGCAGATGTTTTCAACGGGTCACCCACCAAGACTCATCTCTTGTGCCTGAGGGGAGTTGCAACTAATCCAGCAACAGAGAAGTTAATTTCCCCCCTCTCCCTTTCAATTACCAACATGAGCACCACACTTTATTTGCTATTTTATTGCTTCAAGCCCCTGTAGCATGAGATCAATTTGTCAATCTGTTTGTAAAATAGGTATCTACAGGATTGGCCATGCTTTTATTAACATCTTTCCCCATGTTATTAATGAATATATAGCTCAGAACAATGATACTGTCATTAATCAGATGTGGCACAAATGTTTGTTTGGCTGCAGAAGAATGACAAATGAACATATGAAACCGCCTTCTGCAAAGGATGACACTAGGCCAGTATTTTTTGTCCTCTGATTTGGTTCTCCAAAATCTCAGGCCTCTCCCACACCTTTTAACTGGAGATGGAATATCTTGAGTAGTATATTCAAAGCACATGCCATGAGAGAGCGATGACCTCTCTCTCTTTCTAGTGTCTTGGGACAAGGATTCTATCTAAGTACCCCTGCACATGTTGACTCCCATTGGTGATTCCAAACAGGTATTCTTGCCAACCACTACATATATTCTGGGATAGATCTTTTGATATTTGCCCTGCTTCCCTCTCTTTCAAAAACATCAGAGCACCTGACCCTCTCAAAAAAAAACAAAAAAAAGGGAAAAAGTTGGTTATGCTTCTGTAACTATGCGGGAGTTTTCCCACACATAATACCTTTTCATGGAGAACAGTGCAACTGTGATTCTAATGTCAATGCTTCTAAGGTATCTTACTATTAAGCCCCCAAAATCGTGGAAAAGAGGAAACATTTGCCTGTGGGATCATGCACATTCTGTGGGTTGCCTATTGGGATTCATGCATAGGAGGGAATGTCTGCAGTTTACCCGTCAAGTTGATGTCACCATCTTCATAAAAGAGTTACCATCTGCATAGCTCAGTTGGTTAGAGCGTGATGCTGATAATGCCAAGGTTGCAGGTTTGATCCCCGTATGGGACAGTCTCTTATTCCTGCATTGCAAGAGGGTTGGACTAATGGTCCTCAGGGTCCCTTCCAACTCTATGGATTATCTATGTCAGAACAACTGGCAAACAACGAAACAAAACTCACACAGGACATCATTTCTGGAATATAACCACCATGCCTAGTAAGTAATGCACTGAAGTTGCTACCAATAAGAAAAGATCAAGATCCATTCTTTTATGAATGGAAAACAGTAAACAGTGTCTTTTGTTTCCCATACTTTAAATTAAATAACCAAATTTGATTATTGGTTATGCAGAGGTAATAATGATAGTAATAATAATAATAATAATAATAATAATAATAATAATAATATGTAGAGGTTACTAAGTTTGCCCTGTTAAACTTGTACCAAAAAAAGGCATACAATTAGTGCTACATTTAACACTTGTACATTTTTATTTAATTAAATCAGCCATTGTACACGTTGCAGCTATGTATTGTTAGTGTTGTTTTTGTTTTGTCTTTTTTAAAATCTTTTTAACTAATACATGCCCTCATAGATATATTCAGTTAGTGTTATCACCATGGGAACAAGATGCTGACTCATCAACTTAAAATCACTTCTTCTCACAGTATTCAAGTTCTCTGATAACACAGCAAAAAATCAAAACCGATAAAGGAGGATAGCCATTATGCTGTTACACAGAACATCATCTGCACCGCAAAGTACACAACAGAAATGCGTTTCTTTTAGAGCCCCAGTCTTGAAGGTCAACCAGTGATGTTCTTGACAATGAGAAATGAGCTATTGTGTGTCCTGAAATGGGTCTCCTTCCATTTTGGCAGTCACAAGTGCTTGCCAACCAAAATGAAAAATGTTAGAATGGCACTTTGGGTAGCTTTCTTAGCAGGCGGCCAAACACCCCAAAACGTTTCCTTTCTCTCCACATGGTTAGTTAAATGAAGAGGTGCCATTTGTAACATTTATTTTCGGTATTCTGAGCACTGAGTCAATTATTATTATTATTTTTTACAAGAAGGAAAATCTGGCTAGGTTTTGAAAAATATCAACCCTGGAGGACTTGACTCATCCTTGTTGAATATACTTTGTCTTTATCAAATAACTGATTCAAAATGTATATCATTTTATATGTATATATATAATATATATAATTACATATATATGTTAAAATGCAACAGAGCTCCAGACCACTATTAGAATTAGGTACAGACCACAGAATAATTCCAGAGTCGCATATGCCCTTCTTGGAAAAATCAAAGTGCAGACATTTACATGATGATTCCTGAAAGTTGGTTAAGGAATATAAATAAAACGACGACAAAAAAACAAATGCCCAATGGATTCATATCCCTCCATAAGCAAATCTCTGAAGAACAATCTCAAATGGAAGGTTAAGCTCTGCTCGCTCAGTGCTAAGAGAGATAATCTGTTGACATGGTTACAAGAAGGTTGAGTTTGTGTTTCCCAATGCCACATGCATAAACCAGGTTAAGAGACAGTCTTGATAGAATGTGATAAATTTAGAGTAACCTTTCTTAAGAGTGGGAAAGGGTTTCTTTTCCCTTATCAAGTTATCTACAGTGCAGTGGCCAGCAGGAATAACCACCAATAAGACAGCGTGGTTTGCTAAAGCAGTGATGAAAACAGGAAATTACAGGAGTTAGAGCTTTTTTTGTTTTGTTTGTAATGCACCTTGCCTCTTGTTCCAGTCTAAAAGATTTGAATACAGTATGCAAATGTGCCACAGATATAGCTGCTAGCAAGTTATACCTAACTGGGTATTTATTTCTTCAGGAAATCTTTAGGTGGCTTCCCAGGAGTCATAAAGCAGGGGTTTGAGGTTGCGGCCTGACTCTCAGAAACTTTCAAGTCAAGGAGATCAACAAACTGGAAGTCCTATAAACATGGGAGGCTGACATGCTTCCTTCTCAGTAGATCCATGTTGTATATTCAACGGAAGAGTAATTAATCGCTCTTCAACAGTTTCAACAGACCGTGTAGTTCTCGATCCTAAAAGTAGTCACGAAAGGCAGTGTTTCTTTCTTTCAGTCTTGTGAGTCCAAGCACTTTAGCTATTTACAGGTTAACGTTAGCATCCCTTTTTAAAAAAAATGCACATACATTGTGATTTGAAGAGGCCTGTGGAAGAAGCTATGTTTGTATGGATCGGATGCAGAAGCAAAGGAACAACAAAGATGGCGATCTTGACAAGTTTCCAGTATAGCACAAAGTCAATGACTTTTAGTAGACAAACCATCCCAAATGAAGGATGCTATCTTTGGTCACAAATTAGCTTACAGATATTTGAAAAGAAAGAAAAGAAAAGAAAAACAACCCTACACTATATGCCAAGTCGAAATGTTAGTGTCCTCTAGTGATTATGTTATGTCATCTACAGCAAAAGAAGAAAGTGAATTCTGGATATTGAATGGATATGTGTGTTGGTCTGTGGGTGAGATTTTAGCAGCATCTCATTTGGCCTCTTTCTTCCACTCATCTTTGCAGAAATGTCTCAGTAGTTGCTGGAGGTCATGCTGAAGGTCATCCCGGGGTAGTGCTTCTGGTGTGTCCTCCAGCAGTTCCACATGAATACGGTTTCCATACTGGTCCTTAACCACAGTCCTCTTCTGGGTACTGGCTTTACTCATTGTTGTCCTGCAGGGAAATGATGGGTAAAGAGTGAGCAATCGTAGCATATGCTAAAAAGGAAATGGAATTTCCCTTTTCTAATAATAATGTTTTTGAGTCATAATAGGTCCAATGAAATTGACTGCAGCAAGGATATGGATGTGAGCTGCCTTAACTATTCTAATAGAAAGGTGGAATATAACAACAATAATGACATTTTATTATTGATACTGATGCTAATAATACCACCAATGAAAGCTTGTACCACAATATAATTTTTAACTTCAAATGAACAAAATTGTTCAAATTTTTTGGTTTTTTTTTAACATGGTAAGATGCCCACCTTCTGGAACCAGGCCTTAAAAACACATGCTTCCATGCACAGCCATTAAAAGAGCTTGAAATAACCATGCAAACCTTTTCAGGGTGCTAAACCTAGCATGATGATAATTAAATCATGTTTGTTAAATATTTCTACTGCATCTGCTCTCATTGCTGATTTACCTTCACCAATTAAGACCCATGCTATCCTTAGCCGTGAACTGCTTAATAATGTTCTCACACAGCTTCCACTATCACAGACAAGAGCTTATAGATTGTATTAACTCTAGCATTTTGTCCTGTTGACTAGGCTAACTCCAAAATTTATAACATACTTGCACTTAGAAAGTACTTGGTTAGAACTGTCAACTGTCCCCAGACATGGAGTAAGGGCACAAGATGCAGCCACCTTGCTGACATAAGCCAGTCTGCCTTGACTTAGTGCCCGGATGGGAAGCCACTGGGAAAACCCATATATATGTATCTTTGAGATCCATGATGGAGGAAAGGTGGGAGATTAATATACTATTTCAAAAAACTGGAAATGCCATCATTTTGCAAAAACTGCAACCACTAGCCTGTTTAAGGGTAGAATGCATGCTTTCCTCCACTTTGTGAACAAGGCGGCAATCCCGCGTCACATTGGTGTTTCAAGGATTTGGAACAAATGCCTTTATCCAGCAATATGAATTGTTGGCATATATTTGTCGCATGGCAAGTGACAACGGTGGTGGGGTGGGGGTGGGGACTGGTTCTGGAACTGATCTGTACCAACTTGTTCTGGAGACAGTTTTGACCTTTGAAAAGGTAGTTCATGGTATATGACTGTTTCCAGCCATCATCTTAAATCTGCTTTGGTAAATATCACAGTGACATCGAAGAGAACAGATTGTTAAATGGGGCTTGTCTAGTGAATGTGGGTGGTAAACATTTCTATTTATTTTTTTTTAGAAGGGAGCTATGAGAAATGACATCACTCCTGTCTTCTAAGACTTTCTAAAGTACACGAACCAAAACATTTTCTGTCGTTTGTTATTTTAATCTTGCATGGGGAGTCTGTTTGCTTGTTATTTCCTGGGGAGCCGCCTTGGTCTAGTAAGGGCATCTACACATCTTCTTCCTCATGGCAGAGACAAAGAAATGAATGGACCATGCTGTGCTGGATTTTCTTTGAATGCGGCATCTTCCTAACCAGCTAACATACCTCCCACTCCCTTATTGCTTTATTAAAGGGTTTCTTTATGCAACTAAACCATTCCTTGGTCCCCATTTCATCCTCCCATCTTTTCTACATACATAGTCATCATTATGTATAGTCTTAAAAGTAGCCAAGATGCCACATAGTATATACATTGTCAGTCTTGACTATTGTCATGGTAAAGTCGTAAGTGGGAAACACGATGGCTCCACCCATGTTAAGCCAGTGTGTGATATCATAAAATGGAAAACAAAGGGGGAAGAAACGAGGTGGGAAAGCAAACCGCCATGTAATCCCAACCATGTCTACTCAAAAGTAACTGAATTCAGTGTTTACTCTCAGGTAATCTGAGTTAGGCTAAAGCTTAACAGAAATTACAAAACAGCAATAAAAATGTGGATTGTGAAATAAGTAGAGAGAATACATCATGGCTGCCTTATCCCAGCATCTACTCATATGTTTCCTCTAACCATGACATCTGAACCAAAGCGCTGAGATACTAGGGCAAGTCAGCTTCAAAACATTTGACTATGGAACACTGGAGTAGCTGTTTTGGTTGTACAATTAGTTCTACGTTAACTAAAAAATAAGGGTATTAATACCCCCCCCCCAAAGTGGAAACAGTATTTGAAGGCTCCGCTTGCAAGTTGGCTGAAGCCAAACTTCTCCCTCATTCTCTTAGAATGGCAATGGCACCTACCTGAGAGGTGCCAGAGCAGAGTTCCAGCTGGAAAAAAGCCTTGGCTGAAGCCCTGAACAGTGTATGCCCCCTGGCTAGGCATACACTGCAGCCCCACTTGTCTGTCTGAATGGCAAAGTGGAAGCTTGAGAAGATAAATTTCCTCTTCCTAA
The DNA here is from genome assembly GCF_027172205.1 of Podarcis raffonei. Classification (NCBI taxonomy): domain Eukaryota; kingdom Metazoa; phylum Chordata; class Lepidosauria; order Squamata; family Lacertidae; genus Podarcis; species Podarcis raffonei. The sequence goes on from NC_070610.1 coordinate 54,834,093, forward strand.
CCTATTTTTAGTGATGCTTCAGTTGTATTTGTTACAGAGAAAAAGGTCAAGCATAGAGTTCCGGTGAACATATATCTGGAGATCAAAGCATGTAAAATTGACTTAGTGACTCCGAACCAAAATGTGAGGGATATTTTCAGCCTAAATGTGCAGGTATGTGACTGAATCATACCTGCAAAATAGTGACAGTCCAGAAGTGGCCTTAGTGTCGATCACTTAGTATTTTCAAGAAAAGCTTAAGGTGCTGAGATTCAAAGCTGACATTATTTCACTTCCCACACAATTTCTGTTAGTTTGTTAATATTTTGCCATTAAGAAGTTCACTGCCATGCCAACCCAAACCTTTTAATAACTGAGCCATCCTCTTTCATGACCTCTTTCTCTACTAAAGGAGGGACTTCAATTTTCATTTTGTTACCTGCATAGTTCAGGGCCTAAAGTGAAACAAGAAACAGAACCATACCACAAAGGACTTTTAAAGCACAGCTTAAATATTCCAACCTGCTGAAATGCTGAAGTCCAGAGCCAATGAGAAAAAGAAAGTTAGCCAAAAAAACAAACAGCAAACCATCCACTTCAGCTTTTGCTAATGTAAAATATCTTGTCATTGAGTGCCCATGAATTCAAATTCATTGCATTTTGACTGTCTAAAATATATAGGAATCTTCTGTACTTACTGTGAATTTTGAGGAGTCACAACTGAATCTACATCTCTCTGCCACTGCTAGAAAAATGCATTATTTCCAGTAGCTTTAGATGAACTTCACAGTCCTGCTCCAGAATACATCCAAAAACTGGATATTTGCACTCCCCCCACCCCCCAGGTGTTATAAATTTCCAGCTCTTACCCCAGGACTAGTCCTAGATTAGTGAAGCCAGATCCTGCCTTTGCACTTATGAGAATCAAGATACATTTGGCAGTTCTGAAATATCTTCCCAGGAGACCCATATAATCAAGACATACAATGTCTATCAGGGATGGGGACCAGACGTTGCTGGACTAGAGCTGTTATCAGCCATAGCCAACATGGCTGATGGGCTAGGGATGATGGGAGTTGTGGTCTTCTGGGATGGAGGCTCTACATCCCTTGCCTATATTTATTTATTTTTAATTTTATATACTGCATAATTAATCTAATCTCAGATATTTAATCTGTGAATGTAGAACATCCATAAAACAGCATAAAAATCCTTAGTCAACATATGGACAGTGGACTATGATAACCAATTAAAATGGCCAAACTACCCCAGGGTATCAGAGCTACTTTGGACATTTTGTGTCATTCTGCCAAGCGGTAAAGATGATTTTGCCCTAAATCAGATCTAGATTATGTATGGTAGAATGCGTGATAAAGTAAACTTTGGCATCTACTGAATGTCTTGTGTGATTTTCAGCAGCAGGATCACCCCTATAGCTTGTTGGTTTCCAGAGCATTCTTCTTTGAATCAGCTTATAGGCAATTTATGGGGTGAATGGGAGGCTTGAGTACTTGATGGTAATTAATTACACAGCTAATGTAATTAATTTTCAGTGTCTCACCAGACTGAGGTGAACCCATTCTCGTAGGTCACAATGAATACGTGCTTGTGTGACAGTGTGAAGAAGTACTGCAGTTGATAAAAGGAATGTGAATGTCTTTCTATGCCACCATTTTGACAGAAGGAAAAATGTAAATTTTAAGTGTGAAAGGAACATCTAATGAGAGTATTGGAAATTACTGAGTTGGAGATACTGAGAGTTACTTCTGGTGAGAAGCTTCCTGAATGTTTCCTGAGTTCGGTTAATGAGTATTTTGTGGGTGGAGGGTCTCCAGTGAGATGGGAGGGGTTCTGCTGCTGCAATAGTTGGAAATCAGTGCAGCTAAAGTAGTGACGTCATGGAAGGGTGTTCTGGATAGTTAAGCTGAGATATGGTGATGCAATTGGATTAAAATAAAATGTGTTGATTTTTTTTTTTATTCCAACCCTGATTTTCCTGCAGAAGACCTCAGGGTCTTCCTCCCAGTGGTATCCTACTGAGTCACTAATTAGCTGTACATCTGCTTAGCTTTAAGAATATGGCACCATCAGATGTTCCTAGAACATTAACTGGGTCTTATCAGGTGTCTCATACAGGACATTTACAGATAGATATTATTTTAGTGGTTTTGTGTATTTTCTAATTTGGACTTTTTATTTTGAGTTGTTCTGAACATATTAGAAAGAACAGGTAAACTTTACTTAGAAACAAGGCTTCAAATGTACTTCACTGCAGTAAACTACTCCGGTTTATGTATATTCTTCTTCCCATATGATTTTACAGTGGTGTTCCAGACTGACACTTCCAAAGACATGTTGAAAAGGCAATATTTTACCTCTTCAAAGTCATCTTTGGCTGAGGGAAGATCAGTTGCTAAGCTAGCATCTCCATGGTGCTTCTCCATTCGCTCCCCATGTACAACCGTAGTCTTCACAACTTTGCTGACCTTGCGGCCTTCCACTGGTTCAGACTGAAATTCTGAGGCACTCAGTACACTTGGCTCAGAAAAGGTCACCTGGTGAAGAAAGGTTTCATGGATAAGTTGTGTGATTGTGAGCACACACTACTAAGGAGAGCTCAAAACAAGGATTGCTTAGTTAATGTCTGAAATGAATGATACTGAGTTTTGGCTTATCATTCTAAGTGAACGTAATACATAAATTTAAAGATATGCTCAACTTGTCCTGGTTGCAAAATTTTGCAAGAAATCAATGAATCCTAAATTTCCTCACAAAATTTCTTCCAGGATGTGAAATCAGTTTACTATAGGAATTCAGATGGTCTTAGCTTGATGTAGACATCACAAATCATATGGCAAACTCCTTCCAAATGAAAACTTCAATTCCTGCAGTTTCACTATGCATATCATAAGATGTAAATGCTCTGTGACCTTTCTATTTGTACTTCCCCATCTGAATCTGACTGTTGCCAAGAGAGCAGTTCTCTGCATGTTGCAGAAACGGCTTTGGGCACCAACTAATGTGAGTACCTTGAATTTAGGAGTAGGCCAGTCAGCTGAAGATCCCATTAGCAGAGCACCCACATGCTATCTTGTTCAGCTGGGGCTTGGGCCAAGACCAAGTCAAGGTAGGCTTCTTTAAGTAGTCAAGGACCTGGGCAGTTCCTACTGAGCTATGGTGAATGTTCTTTCAGCCAAGAATTGGGGCCATCACAGGCTTTATTGAAGCTGAAAAGGCCTTTATCACTGGTCTTCAGCTGGTGGGTCATGACACAGTAGTGGGCCGCAGCCTGTTTCAAGGTTGGTTGCAAGAGGAGCACTATCATCATGCAAATATGTGATAAAAGATTAAGGAATGGGTTCCCCAGTGCAGGTCTGGGTGAAAAGTACCCTGGGTCTGAAAAGGTTTAAGATAAAAAAGGAAGCCCAAACTCCTTGATGACCTGGTTGTGCTGACATCAAGGAGTCTTGTCGAGTTCTATATCTTCTTTAAAGTCCTGTGATCAATTGGGTTTGGGGTCATGATACTTGCTAGTTAGAAACAGGAATTTCTAATAAGGCAGACATGTATGAGAATAGATATCGAGAATAGATAGTTTTACTGTCTGATGTTGGAGAAAACATCTCTCTACTCAATAGGATACTACTCACTCCACCTCCTCCCTAACCCTCCACCCTCAGTGCAACACTTAGACTGAAGGGACATTTTCAAGGTTCCCTCCCGAGTGAAATGTTCAATGTTCTCCAAATGCAAGTGATCTTCCCAGCAGCAAAGTGATTTAGAAAACATGATTTGCAGATTTCGAAATGGGTATGCCCTGGATTCATCTACTTGCTTTTCACAATCTACAGATCACAACTTGCCCCTACATGTGCAACCTTAAAACCCAGGACATGTATGAAAAGGCCCTTAGAAGTGTGCAGACTTGCAACCAAGTGAGGGGAGTTTGCAACTTAAACACAACGGCCAGAAGAAACTCTCTTGAGGTAATACTACTGTTAACTTTCCTAATTCATTTCTCATTCAATCAATCTAACTAACCTCTGATTGCTCGCTGTCACTCTTCAGCACAACTCGCTTTATGACTTTGGAATATCCATCTCCCTCTTCCACCTTAACAGGCTCCTGAGGTTCTCCTTGCATCACAACTTCTTCCTTTTCTGTGCCATCTGGTAAAGTGAATCGCCTGATGATTTTTCTAGTGACCTAATGGAATGACATCATTATTAAGCATTTTAAAACAATAGCAGTCATATGTAAAATGTTGTAAGTGCAGCATCTTCTATTCATCTGCAAACAGAATAACCCTTCCCAAAGGGGCTGGAGGCATCACTATATCCATTCTACTAGCAGGTAATACGTGGTAAATGAAAGGCTAGATGTTCAAAATCAGTTCGCCTAAGTACCTTAATTCCAATGAACCTTAATAAGCTCACCTCTTTAAATAGTGGCTAGGCCTCCCAGTCAGACCATGGAAGTGTATCTTTATAATAATAATAATAATAATAATAATTTATTACTTATACCCCACCCATCTGGCTGGGTCTCCCCAGCCACTCTGGGTGGCTTCCAACAAAATACAAAAATACAATAACCTATTAGTTTAGAAACTATTTCGAAAGAGTAAGCCTTGCAGAAAGTATTTGGTATCAAGAACCTAGCAGAATCTCCCAGATCACACTTGCAAAACTGATGAGCATGTTTGACACATATCTGTGCAATACCATGCAAACTGCCATGCAGTGCAATCCTAGAATGGTTACTCACAAATGCCCCACTGCGCTCAGTGGGTGTTATCCAGGCTAAGTGTGCATGGATTGCAGCCTTGGATACTTTTATTACCAACCTTCACACTGATTCTGATATATAGTTTTCCACCAACAAAGCCCTGATATAGAGGAAAACTCATGCTGTTGAATGTGTTCCTGGGTTACTAACTAGGCCTCAAAGGTGCTCTGCAGGGCAACATAGAAATAACTTATGTCAGATTGACAACTGTGGCTTACTTTGTGACCGCATAGAAATTTTATTGCAGTAGTTGTCACAGCCACTGCTGCCCAGTTTGTGACAGCTTGTTCTTGACGTGCATGTTAGTCTGCAGTTTGGGCCAGGAATGTCACTAAAGTGTCCAGTTCCCATTGGAGATGCTTTCCGTGTTACTACTGGACTACACACAGGGGAGTTTCGAGGATTTAGTCCAGTCTGCATTTTTAAGCAGACCCACCTAATCTGCACTGCCCAGACTAAAATACAGAATTGAATGCAATTATTATTTCACACATCTTCAAATTGTGTAATGCAGTTCTTGACTCAGAAGAGGTACCCAAATGCATTTTTTAGGGTAAGATGTGCACCAAAAATGCATTTTGTGAAGAAGTGTGCAAAAAATAATGCTAATAGATGCAGAAACAGGATGGAATATATGTGAAACTGACACAGACCAGAAAAAACCGATCATTAACAGACACTGAAGGAGTCTCATTGTAGGCTTCTTTTAATTTACCTCCATAGCACATAAAAGGGCCCAAGCGTAGCTTTAATTTACAAAGAAAAACCCCTGCTCTTCCTGCATTTCCCATTAAGTCAACATCCTAATGTTAAATTGTACCTTCTTCACCACAATATGGCCATGTTCATCTGTGTACTGTTCCTCTGTTACAGCTTCTGGTGGCATTTCGGGCATATCATCAGACTGTTGGTCAAAGAACAAAATTCATAAATTAAAGTGGTTGCTTTAAATAAATTGTACAAAAGAGGTTAGTTGATTAAAGCAAGGGGGAAATAAATGAATCAGGAAGCACTGAAGCATAGTTGTTAAAACTCCATTAAAGATTCTGCAAACCAATATTTAAAAACATGCAAAGAAACCTTGAACCAATAGGCAAACAGAAATCATTTGACCTAATAGGAAGTAGTGTTGAAGCAGCAACTCTTAGTGGGACATTCTTCCTCAAAATGCGCATTGGGTAACAACCCTATTGGGTTTCTCTTTTCTCTTCCAAGCTTCCCAAATCAAAATAGAAAAAATTATCTATGTTACTCAATAGACATGCATTATTCAGGAACATGCCAAATTCATCAGTGCAATACCAGCCAAGGGGTTGCTTCAGGAACAGGAATTTGGGAAAGGGTGGGTCCTAGAGGTGTAACCAGGACATAATTGCCACTGGCACGTGCAGTAGTTCAACACTCCTGTACCTGAATAATCACCCGGCGGCGAACGACCCTGGTAGTTACCATCTCTTCCTCATCTGAGCTGGCCTCCAGCTCACCTAATTCCTCTGCTAGCTCCTAGTGGAAGCATGGAAGCATGGCTCTTATCATACAGATATAGTAGCATGGTGTGAATGAACAGCATTTGGCCCCTCTTCTATTAGCACAATGGAAACAACACAAATGCTCACAGCTTTAACAGAAGCTGCATTACTTCTTCCCTTGAGCATAACATGAGACACTAAAATTGCCTTTAAATGTGTGATACCATCTAGACTATTTTTGTTGTTGTTGTCATTGTTATTTGAAATCATGTATTAGCCAAGGTGCAAAGTGCTTGAACAACTTGGATACGATCCAAAAACTTTCCATTCTCTATAAATCTAATCAGAGAAAAGCTTTCATATTTAATTATTTAATTAAAAGGTATTTGCATACAATTCACTGTTAAAAAAAAGATCTGCTGGGTATAAACTTTTTTTTTTTTAAGGGAAATTAACCTGGGCAAGAGAAGTCAAAGAGAGAGAAAAGGCTTCTGATTGTGTGGTTTGTTCATGTATAATGCTAGGCCAGTCACTCCATGGGGAAGCGACTGGGAGGGACTGCTTATGCACAAGCTAATTTCCCTAACCATGGTTTATATGGTCAGCATTATATGTGGACAAAACCAATGTGAGCTCAAGCGTTGTTGCTGAAGTGTATGACTTGGCTTGGAATGCAAATGGAGTGCCTCTCCCATTCCTCCCCACCACCTGGAATGCTGCAATGGCAGCATTCCGTGCACCAGGGAGTAAAGTTTCCCAGGATTCCTCAGATTGTCCTCAGCAAGTGCCCTGGAAACAACATGCTTTGCGTGCATAAAACCCACAGAGCGGGCATACTCAGCAGCATCCCAGATACAGAGAATATTGGAGCATGTTTCCAGGGTACTTGATGCCCATCCTCAGACACCTTATTTCCTAGAAGTCCTGATGTCTGGGATGTTGCCATTAGGTATTTACAAGAGATGCTAGCAAGAAAAAAAGGGAATGCAAATCTTTCAGATACGCCTTCATCAAACCTCCCCGCTGCCAGATACCTGGAAAGGGGCAGCAGGACAGGATGCAGGTGCTTGGGGAGAAGGGTGAGCTGAATAACATTTGGCTGACACACCCAATTTGAAGTAGGATAGGGTCCAAATTTCATAATTGGCCTTGGCAAAAAATGAGGCGTTTCTGTTTGAGGGAATTTGTGTGTGAAATAGTTGCATGTGGCAGGTCCAATTCTGAACAGAGCCAAAGAGCTTCCACTAATCACTAACGACCTCTCTGTAAAACAAAGGAAGAGGAACGCTGACATGTAGGATGTCAACACATCAATGTTTTGTTTGTTGCATGTACACCAATAAGAAAGGCACATATTGGCTTCCAAACATTTCCTGCATCCCCACCCCACCCAACCCTACACAGAGATCTGGGTATCTTCTTTGCATGCAGAAGATCCCGGGTTCAATTCCCAGAATCTTTAAAAAGGGCTGATAATGGCTCCTGCCTGACATCCTGGACAGCCTGTGCTGGTCAATGCAGACAATGTTGAGCTACAGAGACCAGTGACTTGGTATGGAGCATCTTATAGGTTCCTATCATCTCCATACAGGGGAAAATGTCATCTGTGAAGCCCTTAAAGATAAAGGTAAAGGGACCCCTGACCATTAGGTCCAGTTGCGGATGACTCTGGGGTTGCGGCACACATCTCGGTTTATTGGCCGAGGGAACCGGTCATGTGGCCAGCATGACTAACCAGAGCAGCGCACGGAAATGCCGTTTACCTTCCCGCTGGAGCGGTACCTATTTATCTACTTGCACTTTGATGTGCTTTCGAACTGCTAGGTTGGCAGGAGCAGGGACCGAGCAATGGGAGCTCACCCCATCGCGGGGATTCAAACCACCAACCTTCTGATCGGCAAGTCCTAGGCTCTGTGGTTTAACCCACAGCGCCACCTGCGTCCCCTGTGAAGCCCTTAGTTGTACTAAATATAGGATATTCACTATTCTTTTCCAAAGGATTTCTTTAGCAATAGATTCTCTTTCTGGAACATTTCATTTTGGGTTGCTGCCATGTTCATCCTGTTCTAACCTAGTTGACAAAAGTTTTCTGTCTACTTTTTCCCTTCTGTGCTACCTACCACTTTGCGTTTTCAACGGCAGATTTCTTTCATTTATATTCTGTTTGCAGTTGGAATTGTTTTTGGCCAGTTGTGCGTGGGGAACATTGGTATTTATTATTCATACATTTTGTTCTTTGGTACTGACTAAGATCAGATTAAAGATGTTACTCCCCTGAATAATAATTCCTCTGATGTGTGCAGGAGTAACATCGTGATTCATCAAGCGAGCGGTAACACTTACCTTTTCCAGCAACTCTTCTTCATATCTTTCTGACTCTTCTGGGTGTTCTTCAATTGATTCCACAATCACCAGACTATTTTTCCTTGGATAAAGATCTTCTTGGTGGTCTTCAGGTTCTTGCACAATGGGTGAATCTGTTCGTTCACTAGATGTTGGGGTATGAAGGTATGGCCTTTCAAGATCCTCAGAGCCTGCAGTAGAGCCCTCAGACTTTTCACTGGGAATGCTTGTTGCTTTTTCTCCTTTTGGTGCCTGTGTTGCTCCAGAAGTTGTGACACTGTGAATTAAAGTTGAATTCAAGATACCTAATTATTATATGTTCTCTGTTTCTAGTGAATAAGTATACAGATGAATGTCAGGGTAAATATTCAACATGACTTTAATATAAACCTTAGGAGGACCACTCTCCATCCTTGCTCTTAACAGTTCAACACTCTTCATTCTTGCTTGGAAATATATTGGAACTTCCCTATTATGTTTTCATATTTTATTTTCTTACACTTATATCTTGCCTTTCTCCCATCATGGAACTCAAGACAATGCAATTGTGTTCCCAGTCCCAGGTGGTCACCCATCCCAAAGAAATCATCCTCTACCTTCTGTTCATAGACTCCCCTGGAGGAAAAATCCTTCTGTGAGTTGAGGGATACAATTGGATACAACCCCTAATTTATTTATTTTTTAAGAAAAATTCTCTTTTGTCCTTTGGAAATTCACTGGCTCAGTAATTTCTCTGACATATGTCTATAGTCACATAGAGTTCATATTTGACTGAGCATATAACACTTTCTAATGTGTGTCTGCTCTGAATGCATGAGCTTGAAGAACTTGCAGCTCTGAAAGCAGGTGTCTTAAATCGATTTTGTTTGTGAAACAGAAAACATAATATATGGAATCTAAATAGTGCACTTGTGTGTGTGTGTTTTATAGAGGTCAACAGAGCGTACGGTACATTTCTCACAATATGCCATCATTTTGGGCCTGCAATCTTGGGATTCTTACAAGTATTCTTGTGTAGTAGATGAATCTTCTGGCAGCGCATGAGATTTCCCTGAGAATTCAGCTTCCACTCGCTCCTTGTGTGCTTGTCGTAGGAGTTCTGTAATGGATAGTTCCGCCTCACCTCTAGGTGTGCCGTCATGCAAGGGTGAGTAACTCACAGAAATGTCTTCCTCAGAGACAAGGGGAGGGTGATCTGATGGCTCACTGTCTTTAGAAAAAGAATGCTCTTCTTCCTTCTTATCTCTTGTACTGTACAAATCTTCACGGAGTGCAGAAAAACCTACAGCAAGGTAAAAACAGTTATTTGGTCTTCCCATGTAAAGTAGGAAGGTCTGCTCAGTTTACATCTACCTGCAGATTTGTGGGGGTGCTGAGTAGGGAGAGGCAAATCTGTCAGTTTTGGTTTCTCTTTGTTTCTTGTTTTTCCAATCTTAAATTCTATGCCTTTCCACATCAGCTTGCAATATTTTTTTTTAAAAAAATTGCTCATCATTATTTTAGTGCAAAGTTCTCCATTGCATGATTTTTTTTTAAAAAAATTGCTCTTGAAAATTCATCATTATTTTAGTGCAAATTTCTCCATTGCATGATTTTTTTTTTGCCTAATATACATATTTCTGCAAAGCAATGTCCCCCAATATTTGCATTTTAATGCACACTTTACCCTCATACAAATTACTTGGCTGGAGAACCGCACTGCATAATTTGCAGAAGTGTGAATTTCAAAGGATCACTGTGTTTCACTTTCACTGAATCGAATTTCTCCCACTTCCTAAGGTTTCATGTAGAGGCACCACACACAAAAGCGCATACAAAAATGTCTGCTGACATAGAGCATAGAACCATAGAGTGGGGGGGGGCTTCAGAGGCCAACCCCCAGCTTGATCCAGATAGCCCAGAGCTGGAGCATCCACAAGACATTACTCTTTAGCTTCTGTTTGAAGAACTCCAGTGAGGAAGAGCCCACCACCCCTCTAGGTCATTGTCCCCATTGCTTAACTACTCTCACCATCTGGCAACTTCCACAGACGGCAACCTGGACAGCTTTCCTTCCAGATAAACATGTTCCCATTTGTGCTGTATATTGATATTTTAGGATTTCATTATCCTACACATGCCTCCTGCTAAGCTTAGCATTAAAACCATTTAGAGATAATTCCAACACACATGCAGACATCTTGACACTCACGGAATGACTCACACCTTGAGTGTCTAAGCTGCTAATACTGAAAAGCATCATTGTTGATGTAATCCGCTCTGTATGAATGCTCTGTCTTTGGGTGCCTCCAGATTGTCCCTATCTTGTGGGAGGGATTCAAGCATATATCAGAAATTTAGATTTAAAAGGCGCTGTTGCCCTAGTGCAGCAAATGCACTTAAAAAAAATAATCTGCCATCTTGAGGGTTGGTAAGCGACAGGGAAATGCATTGAAAAGTGTGGGATACACAAACACCCCACAAGCAAAACAGGATGAGTAATCAACAAAGATTGTCTATAATCTAACCACTGCCTAATTTTTGTGCAAGCAAATCAGGTTGAATTCTCAATAAGCAGAGCTTTGATGGCTGTGTCATCAATGCCGACAAGTTACTAAACAGTGAGCAGAGATGTGTGACTTCACCCTTACCTTCACTATGATCCAGTCCTATTGTCTGTTCAATTTCTGCATAGGTGCGATTATGGTCTCGGGATGTTTCCATGGTGTTCTCCATGAGATGAACAATATCCATACGATTTATTTTTGTAAGACACTCAGTAAGGCTTGAATCTGTGATACAGAAGAGACCAGACTTTATTTGAGCTGTGTGTGCTCTTTTCCCTGTCCTCCAGATTCACACAGCAAAAGAGTATAACTCAGAAGTCTGCATTAGCACCTTGAATTTGGAGATGAATGATGAAAATATATGCCTTTTTCTTCTGTCCGCCCTGAGGTTATCCCCAAACACTTGGAAAAGGTAGGCTACTTACCTATAACTCAAGGGTGTCCACTTATAAAAGTTCAAAGAGGCTTGCTCCATCTGCTGACCAGCAGTTACAGCAAGCCCCTTTGAGGTCCTGCCTGCAGAGCAAAAATGTCCACTTACAGGTGAGGTTTGAATCCAAATTGTGCCTGCAAATGGACTTTATTGGGGGTCACTGGCAGCTCTTCACCCTGCTGTGAGTGGTGCTGTGTCATAAATTTCTCCTGCGCTTTTTGTCTGCCATTCTCATCAATTTATTGGGGGGGGGGGGAATGCCTCTCTTACGAAGACATTTTTTGCAAACTGTACATAGCTCAAGGGCAAACCAGGGCCATTCAATTCCTTCACAACAGCTGTGAGAATGTCAACCAAAGATGTCAACACTGGCAGTGGGGAAAGAGGGTGGAAATGTGGGACTGTACTGCCACTTTCCCCTTTGTATTATGCATGTGAATTCTTGTCAGTGTTGCACTTCAGCGAAGTACATGTATACTCACTAGGCTCCTTTGCCCAGAAAGAACAGGTATCTACTAAAACTGAGCATACCAGTAGCATGTTTCCCATCACGTTCCAGCCAATATTTCAGCAGTGCGTGACTCTGGTCCTGCAGTGAATTAGGATTCTCAATTCGGATCTGATGAATTTGTTCCTCTGTGAAATCCAGTTCTCTTGCTAGCTCTGAAAACGCACATTATTAAAATGATTTCAAACAGTCACACATTTCCTTTTAAATACTTAACACCTATTTTAAGTGCATTTAACATTTACCTGGGAGCAAAGCCTGATTAAAAAAAAATGAGACTTACTTCTGAGTAGATATTTATAAAGTTAAGCCATTATAGGGTTAAGCAGTAGCCCCAGAAATGTAGCATTCTGGGAGCAGGCTGGAGGAAGCCTTGAATCTGATGAAGCCAAAGCCCATTCTTTTTCCTGAGATACCTCAAAATATGCCATGCTGCAACTGAATTCAAAGAGTCAAATATCCATCCTATTCCCTGAAAAACTTGTGGGGATTTTGAAGATGGGATGGCATCATCCACCACTTCACCTTCCCTCTCTGTCCCACTTAAACTTAATCTGTTAGGCTTCATTCTTATGCCTGCTTTCTGAGAGCAAGCCCTATTGACTCAATAAAACTTACCTCTGAGTAGATATGTCTAGAATTATACTGTTTGGTGCATCCTTGCTAACTTCTAGGAGACCTGCCTTTCTTGTGAAACCAATATCCTTCTGTGTATTACCATTTGGGCTTCAGCTACATGTAGGGTATTAGCTATTTTCATTCACATTTGTCACATCTCAGCTTCAATTTAGAGGAAACAGAAGCTATATCTGGTTTTCTTCTCCAGGGCCAGTCCTACCATTAGGTAGAATAAGGCAGTTGCTTTAAGCTGATTTGGTATATCACAAAAAGGAAGCAAATTGTTAATGATTTGAGTTTTGGATGTCATGCATCATGCTGTGCTAAGATAACTTGATCGGCCTTGGGTGCTGTATACCTTGGGTGGATGAGAACCATCTGCTGTTCTGCCTCAGAAAGCCAAATGTGTTGCTCTTCACTCAAAAAACAAAAGTGGTAGTACAGGGATTACTTTTACTATCCAGCACCTGTATTCTGGCAGCCATTTTGGATCAAAATCTCTGTATGTTCTCTGTGTTAAGAATTCACACAATGCTTTTCCTGAGCATGTAGGAATAACTTATGTAAAATCTGTAATAAAACATGCCAGTCAGATCTACAGCTACCGTCCCTGGTAGGCAGCTGTAATTCCAGTTGGTGTCGCAACAGATAGTGAAGAAGAGCTAGAAATTTCATTTCCCTAAGATGGATGTGATCTCAACCTCATTAGAGCTTACCTGTCCAGCTGAATCCAAGGTGATCAGCGATATGTGCCAGTCTTTCCTCTATCCTTTCTTGATCATCCTGTTGATCTAAAGCAAGGTCAAATAGGACAGGTTTTTTGTTTTGTTTTTAAGGCAAAACTGATCTGCCTCACGGGGAGAGACTCCATAAAATAAGGCCAGTGTTTAACAGTGTCTGCTTTCAAAGGAAACCAAAGCTCTTGGTATGTAGCTAGAATGGAAATATTTGAATACAAAGCACTTTATTTAAAATGCCCGCTTAATTGAGTATGGTATTGGAGGCTTTGGAAAACACTGTCCTCAATTTTATTTTGGAGCTCATAACTCCTAAACATTTAAAATAAAACAGAACAAAGGGAGAGATAAATAATTTGCTGGAGCGGGAAATATGTTTTTTCATGCCTCTTTAAAGTAATGGCAAATGGCCATCAAACTCATATTTGCAAAATTAGGTGATGTATCCGAAACTTCATTTCAAACATTAAGAGCATCATATTTTTTAAGTTGCACTGCTTACAATCATCAAAAAGATTTCCAGATCATGATATCTGTGCAGCATTAGTATTTAGCAGTATTAAGTTTGTTTGTTTTTTTGCTAGAACATGTTGCATTCCTAGCTCTTTACAAAGAAGGCATGCAAAAGCAAGTGCACACTTTTTCTCAGCGATATTTGCACCAAAGCAGCAAGAATTAATAACCCCAACAGCCAATCTGATACCAGCAGAGTTTGAGTTTTTGTTTTCCTGTGTGTGCATTTGAAGTCATAGTCTCTACAGCTCAAAATTCAGTTACCATATTTTCCTCTTATTGCTCCTCAGTGCTATTATAGGAAGTTCTTTTTTAAAAAAATGGATCTAAACATTGGGCATTAAATTTAACATGATTAAGTCTATAAATCCAGTGCACCACCTTCCATTAGTAAATGGTGCCAAGCAAAAGTACAACAACAATAAAAGGATTGGAGTTTTTTTTAAGGCACTAATAACTTTGCTTTTGGCACACCTATATGGACTTGCATATCCTGAATTATAGTAATCTTACCTGGTTCATCTGTGTCAAAAGTAATTCATGGCAAAGTGATTCAATTATAGTGAAGAGAATCCAAAAACTAAAACTTGCGTGGTCAGCTGTATTAGAAGCGAAATAATAATGCTCTAAATTTGTTAGTTAAACAACATGAACAAATGTTGTTTTAACGAAAAAGACTATATTGCTATGTTTTGTCCTTTGCGTAAGCATTTGCAGTGTGCAATCTTGAGATTGTTTCAGGGATAGTAAAATACATACACGACATAAAACAAAACAAACGGAGCTTACACAAAACACATTGACAACCACAGGAAGCTTTAAAAAGGAGACACACAAACCACACACAAAAAAAAGCAAGGGGAAAAGAAGGGAAGAAACAACAACCAAAGAATTGCGATTCATGACATGCGTAGCAAAGGGAATCCCAATGGCTGGCAAATACCTTCAACATGGTCAGGGACATTTTCATCAGGAATACGCTCAATCAGAGTCTCAATAGACTCATCCCAAATGGGCCTGGTGTCAAAGATGTCCTCGGCAACTGACTGCTGGGTCTCAATGGATGGCACATTTTCAATAACTGAAACTTCTAGGGCGCTACTACTTTCATCATCTGAAACTAATTCTTGTTCTTTCTCTGACTGAGTAAGTCTATCCACTAATTTGGAAGCTTCATCGCTAATCTCTTCAAAGAACTCTATGGAGTTTTTGTAAAGGTCAAAAAAATGTTCCTTACTTTCTTTAGTGGGACTAACAGCACTGCGGGAAGCTGAGGCGCTTCTGTTCTTAACGGGCAACCGCGAAGGAAATATCTTTGGTCGAGAAGTCGTCTGCTCGTCTGATTCTACCTCAAGCTTCATCTCACCCACCCTCTCTCTGGTTTCTGCTTCGGCCTCAGCATAGCTTCTAGCTTTGACTGAACGCTTAGCCTTTGAGTCCACGGAGGCACTTTCATCAGATTCAGATTTGCTCCTAATGTCTTGTTTCGCAGGTAGCTTGCATGTTTTGTCAAGCGCTTTAGCTGACTCTGGCTTCCAGACAGACGTCTCTGTATACAAACACTCTTGTTCAACTCTTTGGAAAACTGCTTTGACTGGAATCTTAGACTTTGGTTTGGACGGGTCATCCTCCGATTCCTCTAGGGCCTCAACAGAGCTATCTGAAGGAAGGCTCTCAAGCTCTGATTGTTGCAATGAGTGGGATGCTGCGGGAGTTGTTCTAATGGGAATTTTGGATTTGCTTTCAGAAGGCACACTTTCCATGATGGCAGTAGGGATTTCAATCACAGATTTCTGCTCCTCTGGTGAGGAGTCTGGGGAATCATCTTCCTGCTCAGCATACACCGACCTAGTGACTGTTGAAAAATCTAACTGTACATCAATCACAGTCTGCTCGGGAGAGACAGGGCAAGGCACCTGGGAGCTGTCAAACATGTCTTCAGTATCAGGTCTAGGGAAGAAGTCATCATCATCAGAAGGAGCAGTTTCTTTCTTTGGTGACTTTGAGGAGGCTGAAATGCCCATTTTAATAGGGATTCTAGATTTAATATCCCCTTTTGTGGTGTAGAAACCACTGGCCTCATCCTCTGATACAGACGTGAGTGAGCCTTTTATAGGCATCTCTGCTTCATCTAGTTCAGAAGACGCAAATGGAACTGGGGGTTGCTCCTGCTGGAGAGATTCCAGGCCTTCAGCTTCTCTCATTTCTTCAGATAAGGACACATCTTCCTGAGACTGCTCTCCCATTTGGAAAAAGTGTAAGTTTTCTTCAGAATAATTCCTCTTGGTCATGTCAATGGCACCACTCCTTGTCATTTCAAACAATTTCCCTTCCTGGAAAAGAAAGGGGTTTTGTTCACTGGTAGGCGTCCCTTCTTCTGTAGGAGTCCTGGCTGGTGTCGTGTCAGGTGTGGTGCCTTGTGATCTCCTGTCTACCATTAAGCCAAATATCCTTTGTTCTTCCTCTTTCACCCGAGCCTCAAAAGCATCATCATCTTCACGTATCTGACTCCACTTGTCAGAATCCACATCTGTCCTGGTTATGATCACTTGGTTGATTATTTTCTCAGCTTCATCTCTGATATCTTGTAGAGCAGCTTCATCTAGTGAGGTGGCCTCTGATGTTGAAGTTGATTGTTTCTGAAAGATGCCCACATGTTTGGATTCTAACTCCATATAGATATCTTCTGAGGTCTGAACCTCAGAACCTACAGATGCTGGTGTACAAAGGGAACTGGTCAGTGCAATTTCCTCACTTAAGGTAGTTTCTACCTCAGTAGAATGATGAACCCCAGATGACTGGTCTGTTGTCATCCTTAAACCAGTTCCTGAACTAATTTCAGTGCTAGTAAAAAAGTGCTGTGAAGGGACATTTTCATAAGGGCTTGTTATAGGCAGAGAACTGCTCTCATCAACATCATCTGCATTCCTTTCAGGGTCACCCTTTTGGATTGTTTGAGGCGAATGGTCTGCAGAGTGTTCTACACTACAAAAATCCCTTTGTGCCATCTCTACAATGTTGTTAGTTTCAGCCAAAACACTTCCCAAAGGGGAGTGAACAGGTGAAACAACAGTAGCCAATTCATCATTTGGGGATATACAGCAATGAGAGGAGCCAGGGATACAGGAGCCCCCTCTGGTTCCCATGGCAACCATGTCTCTGGGTGTTACCTCCTCAGATGCTCCACCATCTTTCTCAGAATCATCCTGGTTGTGAGACACCGCTGAGGTTTCATATAACTCAGCTATTTTGGGGGCGTCACCACCCACAGAATGATAGAATGCCTCCTCAGGCTGCATCATGGGGCCATTAGGGCTAGCAGTGTCACTCTCATCAGTGCTGTAGCACTTGGACTCGCTAGCTTGTGCTATGATGCTAGTATCTGAGGCAAGAGAGGTGTCACCAGACATTTTGGTTTCCTCTGTTGGCTTATCTGATTCTGTGTTGTCCTCTTCGGTACCAAATTCATGCTGCTTGGATTCAATAGGCTGAAACCCTGTTTCTTCAGGACTAGAACTGGAATCCCTATGACAAAGATGAGGTGAAGGAGGCTGCACCCTAATTACAGGCTCCATCAGCAGCCCAGAGTCAGCCTCCTTTTTCAGCTTTGTTAATTCTGGCTCACTTTCTGAAGAGGAAGAAGTCTTTCTAGATTCAGCTGCAGAAGTGAGTACAGTAGGTATGCCATCATCTTCTACAGGCGTTGAGGGTGCAAATTCAAGTTCAGATGCAGCTTCCAAATCAGAAGCTAAAGCAGCATCTTCTTGTTTGGGGTCCTTTCTATAGTCCCGCTTCTGCTTTGCTTCCTGTTCCAGCTCATCAAACATTTTGACTTTAGTCACCATTTTAAACATCTCTTCTTCTGGTGTGAACCTCCTCGTCGGCTCACCTTCGGGGTCATCTTCTGGCTCTTCGCTGACTTCAGGAATCACAGCTGACTTGGGTATGTTTGAGAGCATTTGCGAATCTGTTGTCTTGGGTGTGATTTCATAACTAATTTCTTCGGAGCTGGGAGTCTCGGGTGAAAGAGGGCTTTTCCCTGAGCTTTCCATAAGAGAGGTTTGCTCTAAACTGTCATCTTCAGCACTGCCATCAGGGTCACGTAAAAGTCTAGATCGCACAGGTGTCAGCTCTGGGAAGTTTTCTGCTTTGGCAAAGGCAGCCTGCATGGGACCAGGTCCTGGAGGGAAGCCAGTCTTTGTTTTCTGTTCTACGGGGCTGCTTTCAAGAGAATCGCGGCAGGGGGATTCTTTGGTAGGACTAGGCTCAAGGGAATCTGGTGTTTTACGGGAGGAATTATCTTCCAGTACTGGGCTTGCTTCTAATGAATCTTTATGGCTTATAGCTAAGGATTCATCTGCAACTGGGCTAAGACCTTCACTGTCTTGGCTAGGAAGTGAAAGCTCCAGTCCTCTACTAATGGCATGGTGCTCAAAGGATGCCTGATCCTCTTTCTCTAAAATAGTATCATGCACTTCAGATAACTTAGTTAAATGTCCTTGCTCAGTAGCCATAGATAACTCATCCCTGACAGCATCCTTATCAATCAATGTTGAGCTAGAATCTGTACATTTGCCTATCTCTTCTTTGGTGGTTGTAACTTCTACTTCTTCTGACAAACGAGGAGAGAGGGACTCTGAGCCGATTATAACTTTTATGTCTTTGTCAGCAACAGTCCTTTCACTTTTTGTTGGAGAAAGTACCTTTGGTGAATGTGCCTCTGCTGCTCTCTGCACTGTACTGGCTAATTCTGTTTCTTCCATCTGGTCAGCAGTTTCTGTTTTCTTTGGTGAAAAAGAGAGGCTCTCGGGGCTTGTTTCTGGAGTTTCGGCCAATCCCTCATGCTTATAACTTTCCTCAGAGCTGATCTGAGGGGTCCCATCGAGCAGGCTACCAACTGGAGAATCTGCTATGCCTTCATGTTTAAGGCTTTCTGAGCTGCCATCCAGAGCACCACTTTGCAAGGAGAGAGCGGGCAAAAAACCATCTTTCACATATTCTGATGGAAATGTAACATTGAATGGACTGGTCAGTACTTGATCTAAGTGAAGCTCACCTTCCTCGGTAATTGAAATGTGCCGGAACTGTTGGTATTTATCATTCTCCTCAAGCTCTTCCTTTATGACATCAGTAAAATCTGTGGACGTCTTTCTGTCTGGGCTGATTTGAAGGTCAGTATCCCCTTGGTCATCAAATGTCAGGGCCACACCCTTTGCATTGCCATCATCAGTTGCTGGAACATCTTTTCCTGCAGTTTTACTACTCTGCTGCTTTGTCTGCTGCATGGCTAGATCTTTCTTCAGAGTACCCTGTGCCTCTTTCTTAGATTGCAAGCCTGCCTCTGCCTGAGGTTCCTGGCTCTTTTTACCTTTTGGACTATCTTTTTTGTGTGTGTCTCTTTGTGTCATTGCCTGCTTCTTTTCAGTGTCTGCCTGAGCAGCTCCTTTCTTAGCCGGCTCTTTCTCAGAGACCTGCTGTTTCTGTTTCACAGACTTATGCTCAAAAAGTCCAGCCTTATGCTTTGATGGATCTTGACCTGACTGGAAGGCTTTCATCAGTTCACGAACAGACATTGTTTCTTCAAGTCTCTCTGTTTTAGAAGAAGGTGAAACAGGCGGCTTCTTGGTTGTGGGAGAAACAGGTGGCTTCTTAGATGTGGGAGAAACGGGTGGCTTTTTAGATGTGGGAGAAACAGCTGGCTTCTTAGTTGTGGGAGAAACAGCTGGCTTCTTAGTAGAGGGAGAGGAGAGTTTTGAAGCAGAGGGGGAAGCTGCAGTCTTTGAGGCAGAGGGAGAAGCAGGAATCTTTGAGGCAGAGGAGGAGGCTGCAGTCTTTGAGGCAGAGGGAGAAGCTGGTGTTTTTGAGGCAGAAGGGGAAGCTGGTGTTTTTGAGGCAGAGGGGGAAGCTGGGGTCTTTGAGACAGAGGGAGAAGATGGGGGTTTCACTTTGTAAATAATTTTTTTAGGCTGCGGTAGCTTTCCAACAGACTTCTCGGTTGCCCCTTCTTTTCCTGGGGTGCGAACAGGCAATTTTGACCGTCCTTTCTGCTCATCTTCCACTCTCTTCTGAAGGGCTTTCACTTTATCTTTGATTGAGCCAATAGGCGTTTCTTCTATAACAGGAGACACAGCTGTTGCCTTGGAAGCCTCTGCAGGGGCTAACCCTACCTCTTCATCTATAGACTCATCTGAGCTGAACTTTGTTAGTCCTGAATGTTCTTTCTTTCCTTTGGATTCTTCATCCTTTGGCTTTTGTTTATCTTTTAATTTCTTCCTAACTGGTTTTTTAATTTCCAAGGTAGGTTTTTGCTGGACCTGCTTCTTCTCTTGGCTTCCCCCACCTTTTTCAGAGCCCCTGCTTACAACCACAGCTTCAAATCTCTCTTCTACTATGTCTTCTTGTAATGTCTTAGGCTGCATTTCATTAAGTGACATGTAATCTTTTAGATCTTGGCTGAGATGATCGATCATTCCCGCCATGTCTTTCTTTTCTTTCTCTGTTTTCCCTTTGCCTATTCTAGTTTCTGTGCAAACAGGCTCGGTAACTTCCAGTGGAGCATTCTGCTTAGCCTCTTCTATTTCTTCATCGCTTACAAGGACCCATTCTTCTTCCGCCAGCTCTTTCTCAGAACTGGATCTTTGAAGAACTGGCCCTTCTTTTGGACAGCTTCCACTTCTCAGGATTTCGTTCACTTTTTCCAAATCCTCCTTAACTCTTTCCACAATCTCAAATGGTTCTCCAGGTTCTTCATCGGCAGCTTTCACAAGATCCTTCACCTTAATGGAGCCTGACTTTTCAGCTGAGTCTGTGGTCAAGATGGCACTCATTTTAATCAAATCTTGTTTCATCTCAGAGACTTCAGATAGCAAGTCTGGGCTGGCTAGGACAGGGACTTCATTGACAAGGTGACTTTTCAGGACAGATGTTTCTGTAGATTCTGTTTCATCATCATCTTTGATGCAAATGGGGAAAAACATTGGAAATAAATGGAAATCGAAAATAGAGATTGAAAAAATGTAATCAGGACTGAAATGACTGTCTTTGATTGCAGCGGTAGGAGGGTCAACAAAACTGTCTGGGTATGGTGGATCCACAAATCTGAGGGTGGAAAAAAAAGCAAAGCAAAGCTAACGGGGGGAAAACTGAAAAGGAAAGTGGGCAGGAAATAACTTGCTTAGTTTTCGCAGTACAGCACACACACACATACAACACCAAAGCTTTTATCAACCAAGGACACTAGAAAAACAAAAGTGGGCAAGAAAAAGAAACAGTGGAATTTACACAAAGATAGGCATCTCAAGATTGTCCAGATGTTACAGATCAATGTTCAAATAAAAACAGAGAACAAAGGTGTGTGGGGTGGGGGGAGATTGTTAAGTTGGTTGGAAGTTGATCTCCTCAAAGAGAAAGCCAGTGGTAGCAAACTTCAGAACCAAAATTAGGTAAACGGTTGTAAACTTTTGTTTAAGAACCAAAGTTAGAAGTTGTGTATTTACATTTAATTCTGAGATAATCTAGAGCAAATGAAATGCATTGATATCTGAGGCAGCTGCAAACCGGCATTTCATCTAAGGGGAATCTTACATTCAGGTGGTGACACAGACACACACAGGCTTTTATTTCAAGAGGAATGGTCCTTTCCTTGGAACATCCTCATTATTCAAACAAATGGAGGGGAAATCAAGGGAAAGAGATGGTGATGATGATGATAATATAAAAAAGTGGGAAGGGAAATTTTAAATAGTGACTAGCTCAACAGAGAATTCATAGGTTAGGGGGGAATGTAATGCATGGCAACCAAAAACATTCATACAGGGCACATACACACACACAGACACAAATAGACACAGTACATATACATATATATGTAAGCCAAGTTATTTCCATGCAAAGCAAAGCTGTTGCATACATTGCAGGGTAAGTATCCTTACAATAAAATAAAAGGAAAAAAGACACCAACAAAACTTAAGATGGTTATAAATGAAAAAGGCTTAAAATCATATGCAACATACTATGGTGAAGTATTGTCCCCACCCCCACTATTAACATATAAAGCATCAGGAATATGTTTACAGTAAAACTTACTTCAGAGTAATGTGTCTCCCCTCCCCCATATTTGTTCAGGGGTTTTGTGTGAACGAAAGCATTTTAAAATTTCTTATCATTTAGCAACACAAACGCGTGGAATTGGTTAAACTTTGAGACTATATGATATTGTAACTTGACCAAAAGGCCAAGAAATGAGCATCATGGAGAAGAAAAGCAGAGCAGAGGAGGAGCCCAACTAGAGAGGAGGTAAAGACAGAGGAACCTGACCCAAGGCAGCCTGCAATTCTGCATGAAAAGATTTATTTAATGATGTATTTTAAGAATGTTTACCTCCCATTCTTCTGCTGAAAAGTAGCTTCCAGTTTAACTTCCTGATCATTTGAGGTCCAGCTCCGAGGGCCTGGCAGTTCCCTCACTGCAAGAAGTGAAGTTACAGGGAACAGAGGGCCTTCTCGGTAGTGGCGCCTGCCCTGTGGGAACGCCCTCCCATCAGATGTAAAGGAAATAAAGAACTAGACAACTCTCCGAAGATACCTGAAGGCAGCCCTATATTGGGAAGTTTTTAATGTTTGATGTTTTATTATACTTTTAGTTTTGTTGGAGGCCACCCAGAGTTGCTGGGGCAACCCCATCAGATGGGTGGGGTATAAGTAATTTTGTTTTCATTTATTTATTATTAACAGAAGTCATTTTACAAAACAGTTCATTATTTAAGAATGTAACGATCTCTTTTTTAATTTATACTTCTTCCCTTAGCCACGGACTTCGACTGTGCCCAGTGGAAGAATGGGCTGCCTTGCACAGCTCCCACCTAGACCAAACCACTATGGCCTGGAAACTGCCTTTGGCAATTCAGCACTGCCTGGTGACCTTTCTTGGGTGAGTTTTTAGGGTGAACTAGGGAGAGAACTTTGCCACCTGATCTACTCCAGGGCTATAGGTTCAAGTCCCTGCCTGGACTCATGGCAGTATTTTCCTTCCCTGCCCTTCCAGGCTTCTGAAAAAGCAGCTGTTTCTTTTACTGCATGTTTCCAGCTGCTGGCTGATGGGGCCATGAAAGAATTTCACTTGCCTGTGTCAATGGCTGTTTAGTTCCAGAATATTTGCCTCCCTTATAGCAAATGTTAATTGTTTCATTTTTCATTTTCATGTCAGGAACTCTGGCCCAACTAACTGAGGACTGGCACTGGGCAGGGGCCACAGCATTAGGGCAAGTGGGGTGCTACATGCTCCACCTACAGGGTGACTACGGCCTTATGGGCCCAATGGCTCACTTCCACTCAATTTGCACTCTGCAGTATCTTCCATAGCTTCTGGTTCATGAAAGCAGACAACATGAGTGGTGTAAGCTGACCTTCCAGCAACTGGGTTGAAAAGTATCACTGGTAGCAGGGCTGCCATGTTGTTTTGGTCCTTTGCCCATGCCGTGATCTGCCTGGAAGCTGTAATTTAGTGAACTTGTGACCTGATTTTACCCCAACACTTGTTGCCATCATTCCCCTTCCTGTCCTGCTCCACTTCCAACTACAGGTATAATTAATAATAGCTAGTGACAATGTCCCAATACATAAATATGCTTTTCAGAAATACTTCACCAAAGTAAGAGAGGGTGAATGGATTATGGAACTTTGTTACTTAAAACAGTATCACTTTTATACACAGGGACATGCATATTGCATGTAAACAATTTAATGAAGGTAGTTTATAGAAGCTGAATCTTTAAAGGTGATACTGTAATTAACTTATAAAATGCAATGACTTTATGTGAACATACATACAAAATAAAAAATGAAATAAAATATGGGGATTTATACAAGCCTAACAGCAATAGCAGGGGTCACCAGGGGATGTCAAAAGGAAAGTGAATGCTTAGATGAACTGTCTTAGTACTTTTATTTTAATTATTAGTAACATATTAAATAACATCTAAAAGCTAAAAGCTAAATTTACATCATTATATCATTCTTTTAGAAAATTAATATCATCAGTGGCAATTAGAATTTGCACACTCTCTTATGCTTAACTTAATGATTAGACAAATAACATTTTTATTACAATCTTACGTTTTTCTGATGTCATGTCAGTCTGAAAGAGAACACAGAGTGAAATGGTTACAGCACTTTGAGTCATAACAACCAGTGAGAAATATCACCTAGAACACCAGCTAATTTACCATTGAAGCCTGTAGGTCAATCCTAAATACACTTTCTTGGAAGTAAAACCCACTGGATTCAATTGGAGTGCCTTCCTGATAAGTATTGCAACTTACCGTATTTTTCGCTCTATAGGACGCACCCGACCATAGGATGCACCGACCCCTCTTGCTCTCCAGGCTTCAGCGAAAGCAACGCGTAGCCTCCGGAGCGCAGAGGGAACACTCCCTCTGCACTTTGGAGGTTTCGCGTTGCTCTCGCTGAAGCCAAGGAGCTTACATTCGCTCCATAGGACGCACACACATTTCCCCTTAATTTTTGGAGGGGGAAAAGTGTGTCCTATAGAGCGAAAAATACGGTAACTGGTTGTCCAGACAAGCTGAATTCTAATAAGAGCTAGCAATGCCTTTAAGCCACTGATGAACCTTGGTAATTAGTTCCTGCTATTATCAAACTATATAATCTAAATTTTTAATTTGTTGCATTTAGGCTCTAAGTTGGAATTTGCACAGAAAGATCACTGAGCAGGACAGGGAGAAACAGTGAAGAAGGTGGAAGCGGCAAGCAGGTTATTCGTATCTCGACTTGCAAAAGTGCAAGAACAATATATTGGCACATTTGTTAGTAAAAAAGTAGGAGCCACGTACATAGCTTGAGATGTCCTAAGATGCCAGCTATGCATCTGATATCACAGTAGGTGTCTAAGGTTCTATTACCTTGTGGAAATTCTTTGGAGGGAGAGGGCAATATTTGCTTGGGGGGGGATAGAAACAATACAGCTCTATTATAATATTCATCACCACCTTTCTAAATTTTAAAATGCAAGGTGAGATGGAGATAATAAACTGTGGCTAAAACAAAAACGTGGAAGGAATAGAGAGGAGGCAGGAGTGCACAAACCTAAGGCGCATTCATATAATAGGTTAGCATTGCATCTGAATGAGTTTTAGTATGTAGTGTATCACTGCACTGATTTCTGACATTTTTTTTAAAAAAATCAACTTCATATTTATTTCTGCATCTAAACAGTTCTGATTTTTATTTTTAAAAAATCAATTTTATTTATTTATTTTTAAATGCATTTATAAACAATGACTCAGATTCTCAAATAAAAATTTAAAAGATCACACGTACTGTGTTTTTATCTTTCCCCCCCTCCTGCTGCAGCTCTTTACAATTTGAAGAGTTGCTCCTCAGAGTTCGAGGACTCTGGAGCCATGAGTGAGTGCATTGCAGGGAGACTTGGTGAACTTCCGCATGCATACCCAAGGGAATTTTAATTTTGGTCACAGGGGTTTTATAGAGTACTGATCTATTAGCAAGATTACCTCTTCTTCCTGTTCTTGATCTGATTCTGATTCCTTTCAGCCCAATATGCCATGCAAGAAAAGAGAAAAACAGAGCAGGAAAAGATAGGATGCAGTTAAAGGAAAAGAATGATTTCTGGTCATATTCAATTGGCAAGAGTACAAAACGAACACTATTTCTGCACTTTTTCCTAGGGAGGAAAAAAAGGGAACAAGAGAATCAGTTCATTATTTTTCTTAAGCTGGGGACTTAAGATAATTAAAAAGTGGGAAGCTGTTTGGATATTTTAGGCTCTTTCTTGATTTTTATTACTGCATTTCAAAGAAGCCAAGATACTACTTCTCAACCACCAAGCCTGACCCAAGTATACAAGATTGGACCTGCCATTTGCCATGCTGGCTCAGGCAGTGGATTGGGAGAGGCAGCAGATTGTGAACCTCCATTCACCACCTGTAGGGCTGCCCCCACCATCACTACTGTTGGCTGCTTGGCATATCCTGTTCTGAGGAATGTCACCGAATTGCTGTGACAACAGCAAATACTGTTGAAAGCAAGCAGGGCAATGCTACGCTGCTACCCCCCAAAAGTGAGGAGGTGGCGGTGGAGGTCTTATGCCAATCCTGAAAATACATGGTTGGAATGTCAAAGAAAATGTAACAAAATTTTGCATGTGTTAATTGCTCTCTCTTCATATTTGATTTTTCAAGCTTAAATCTGTAATACTTTAAATTCCAATGAAAGTGAGAAGACACACATCGTGCACATGAGACTCTGTTCTATGCATTTAATTGCTTATGTGAATGACTTACCTATGAACACAAATAAACAGAAGATCACAGATCAACTTGGAATGGGCAGGAAGGTGATATATATGAGAACCCAGACACTAAAGTGCCTTTGCAGTCTTTCTCCTCCAGCACTACACTTCTGTCTGAGCAAACTACTAGGCTTAATGCTCAAGAAATCTGCAAAGTATCATATGATGGCTTCTTTTGGTATTGGCTCTTTGGATATATATAATCCCCAGTATTTACACTTTTAACTCAGAAAATCGATGCTGCTGAGCCAATTCAAGGCCATGGTGTGAGAGCCCCCACCTAGAGAATACTCTATAATTAATGCACCCTCTATGTTAGGGGTGAGGAACCTATGACCTTACAGATGATGATCTGCCATCCACTCCATCCAGCACAGCCAATGGGAGGAGATGTTGAGAGATGTAATTTGGCAACATCTGGAGGGCCACGGGCTCCCCAATCCTACTCTATATGTAATATTAAAAAATGTTTAATTAAAGTCTTAAAAATAAAAACTCACAGCCACTTAACCCAAAAGATAAGCCACTCCTTGTAGTTTGTGCAAAACAAAGCCAGGGATTAGGAGCTCTAAAATGTCAGTGTGCCGGCTAGTATGTGAGCAAAGATCTTTTCATTGTATTATGCAGTACCTTTGTGTAATTTGGCAATGTGATATTCAGATTGCAGATGGCTTGATGTACGAGGCCTCTAGAAGATTTAGGCTCCTTCATAAATGACAAGCGCCCACAAGGTTCTTGTGTTGTGTCTCGGACCTAGTGCAAAAAGCAAAGCAAAACACACACAATGCTACAGCTTAAAGAGATACAAAATACTACAGAGACAAAATTATAAAATATTTATGATGCAAATGTATTAAATGTACAGATGAAGACATACAGTCATACCTCGGGTTATGAACGCTGCGGGTTGCGCGTTTTTGGGTTGCGGACCGCTTGCACATGCGCAGAAGCACCGAATTGTGTCACATGCGTGTGCAGACGCAGCGCTTAAGGCTGCGAATGCTGCGAGTTGTGAACGTGCCTCTTGCACGGATCATTTTCGCAACCAGAGGTATGACAGTACCTAAGTAAAGTTCTATTTACCCACTGCCACTAAACCCTGCTTAAAGAAACTTTAATATTTTTGCCTTAAAGTGAAAATGTTGAATCTCCAAAGGGAGATCTAAAGCCAGAGGACAGATATCAACAGTTTTATAGATCTTAGATTTTTATTTGAATGTTCAGGCAACTACTCCCCCCCCCCCCATTTGCTGTTTTTCATTCCATTGCATAAAATGCCAAAGCACTGTTGCACATCTAGGTGCACAAAAGGAGATAAAGTAGACCACTGCCCTTGAAATGCAGTTCATCAGCTTTGGTGCTATTATTAAAATAGTTAAAGAATGGTGGTTTCTGGCTGTATATGGATGGGCTGTTTCTGCTTGTTGAATAGTCGCCACCAAATAAAATGAAAGTTTAGATATGGACTTGTATCTATTACCTTGACAAACAATGGAAGTCTATTTTCTTTGAAGGCATAAAAACTGAATATGTGATGTTGGCCACTCTTTGTTAGTGGTACTAGATTCCCAAAGCAGTCCACATAGATGGGCTTTCCTTCTAATACCTACATAGGGTTGATAAAGAACAAAATATAATAGCAGTAAGTATCATGTAGAAGAGAGTTCATTATTACCTTTATTCAATTCCTAGAATGCACTGGTCCACTGGCTGGGATTGACAGAAGTGGAAGTTCATCTGAGGGGCCACAGATTCCACAGCCCTCTAGAACCACCACTTTGCTAAATGGCAATAAAGCGTTTTGGGAGATGACAGCCGGCCCTCAAGTACTATATAGTATAACACAAAGTCTTATACGCAAACAAGGAAGATAAAAAATATTTTCCCCTGCTTAAAATCCATAACTGATCTGAACTATGGCTGTTCTAGGTTGGGAAGAATACTGAACAGGAGAATTCCTCTTAGAGGGTGGAGATAGGTGCCACATATTGTTTCAGATCCCAATCTGGACAATGTGCTATGTGATTGTATTTGCCACTAAACAAAATTGCAGGGGGACTTGATCTGCAACACAAACATGGCATAGAAATGGTGGTGGAGAGAGAAGGATTAACCCTTTTTCCTTCGACCATTTCCTCTTGAAAGCTGCTATTTGCACCTATGGCAAATAGTTTTTCCTCCCATAGCAAAAGCAGCTTTCCACCCATGGCAGGGGTGGGAAGAATGTCAAGGAAAAACGAAACAAGAGTAGGAAAGGTTCAGTTCCACCCTCCATATAAATGTTTTAATCTGGAACGGGAGTCCCTGTACAGTGGTACCTCAGTTTACGAACTTAATCTGTTCCGGAAGTCCGTTCTTAATCCGAAACCGTTCTTAAACCGAGGTGCGCTTTCCCTAACGAGGCCTCCCGCCGCCGGTGCCCTTCCACCGTTTGGATTCTGTTCTTAGACCGAGGTAAAGTTCTCAAACCGGGACACTATTTTCGGTTTTGCGGAGTTCGTAAACCAAATCATTCCTAAACAGGACTGTTCTTAAACTGAGGTACCACTGTAGTTCCTTTTCTTCCCAATAAAAAGAAATATCTGCATGTGTTCTAACATATTTTTGTTAGGTATTTTAATATTTGTATATGTTTCATACCCCATTCCGGTATCTGTATAGATTAAGGGTGGGCTATAAAATATTTCTAATAAACAAACAAACAAGCAGATAAAGAATATACAGTAATGACCAGTTTTAATTCTACACAGAGTACACCAATTGAAATCAGTGGGTATTCTTAGAGGGTGACTTAGCTGGATATTACCCACATTAAGATTTAAAATGAGAGATTTTCTTTTTCTTTCTACCTACAAAAGGAAATTAAGACAATGGTTTTAAAAATACATGTACTAAAATGTGAATGAAGGAATTCATTTTGCATGTTTAATTCCATACCTCTACATCTCTGCTTCGGGCAACTTCAGCAAAGTTTTCTTGCTGTTCTAGCGTTTTATCCACTTTATCATCCGTCATGCAGAAACATCTTAATCGGGCTTCTATAGGATCATGTGATTTGGCAAACACTACAAATTTGGCCATGTAGGGCACACAGATAATCTCTCTGTATACTTGGGAAGCAAACGTAACAGATTCCTGTATCTGTCGACAGTCTATCAACCAAAACCTGCAAATAAACAAACATGGAAAACTGTTACATAGTTAAGTCTAGCATAACGCACACACAAGTTCAGAATTTGGAAAATACATCCAGGAATCACACTAGTATTGATTTCAAATAACTTGCGCATTAGGTTGAAATAAACAAATTCTTAATGGGGGGGAAAATCATCTAGATTCTGCATTGGGTGTGGCCCAAGCCTGAGTGTAATTTGAAATGGATCTCTACTGATTCCCAGATTACCAAAATGCATTGGAACAGTCATTTTCAGCTGGGATATGAACTGGGATATGTACACAGTCCCTTCACCCCCTTTGCAGCGCACAGGTGATCAAACCAGGAAAGCTCTAATTAACCACAGTTTCTCCTTTTGTCCATATTAGGATACCATGGCTGCCAGCTTCAGAACAGATATTAAAACAACATTAGACTCTTCAGACTCCAGAATTAATCATTATTTTAGGGTCAGGCCAGAGGATGGATTACTTTGCAAACACTACAATACCAGAATTAGCACATTAGCACAATACCTTAAGGACTTCCTGTCTCCATACAAACCTACACTTGTTATCTGAGGCTCTTTGCTATGTCTCTCCTCCCCAAGAGGTTTAGAGGGTGGCAACACTAGAACGGGCCTTTTCTGTGGTAGCTCCCTGTCTGAGAAAGGCTCTCCTCAGAGAGGCTTGTCTGGTGCCATCATTACGTATCTTTAGGCACCAGGCAAAAATATACCTCTTTACCCATGCCTTTGGCCATTAATCTATGGCCTGTTAAAGCTGGGGGATGACGACTTATGATTATTTTATTATTATGCTATCTATTACTATGCTTTTCATTATGTTTTTTACTATTATGCCCCATAAAATGTGATCTTAATGTTGTACACTGCCCTGGGATCTTTTGATAAAGTATATAAATCAAATAAGTAAATAATGATAAATAAAACTTCAGTGGGGTACTTGTGTCCGATTAAGAAGTAATCAAGCTGAAGATACAGTGCCGAAACACTTAAGTACAGTTTAAAGAAAATATACTATTCTAGACAGTGGTACCTGGCAGATACGTTTGTGGTGAAGGAAACACATTCATTGACAAAAGTTAATGGTGTTGTTCCTGTGATGTCTTCCCACTGAGCAGGTGTTGTTCCACCTGAAACAATTGAGGACAAAGAGAAAAAATGTTCAGCATTCCTACAAGAAGTCAATGGCCTGGTTGTCAAAGTATGGCTTGGTGCAGGCATCCCCAAACTCGGCCCTCCAGCTGTTTTGGGACTACAATTCCCACCATCCCTGACCACTGGTCCTGTTAGCTAGTGATGGTGGGAGTTGTAGTCCCAAAACATCTGGAGGGCCGAGTTTGGGGGTGCCTGGCTTAGTGAGACCACAAGAACAGGAGAGGAGCTGACAGCCAATTTGCGTCTCCAGAGTCCTCCTTACTCCTGCACCGAGTGACTCCAAGATTTGGCGCAGCATTTCATTTGAATCTGAGCTTGTGGTGAAGCTCTAACTTTACAAGCTGTAGCCAAGGTCTGTTCTTGGGTGTTGCTCAGGGTTAATAACTTGATATTAAAATAAATAAATAAATAAATAAATACACACCCACCCACATTTTTTTGGTACCAAGATGCAAAATCTTATTTCAACTATAAACTATGGAGGTCATTATTTTCACTTTGCAAATATGGACTAAGCAAGAGCTTTCAGTGAGTTCTCTACAACATCAACATACAATGCCACCCTTCTCAATGGACCCATCAGTGCATTTAGAATCATAGAACTGTAGAGTTGGAAGGGACCATGACAGTCATCTAGCCCAACTCGCTGCAATACAGGGATTTATTACCCAACATGGGGCTTGAATCCACAACTTTGAGATTAAGAGTATTATGCTCTACCGACTGAGCTATTCAAGTTACTTCTTATGAGCTTACCTGTTATGCTGCATAGTAGTCTTAGAGTGGGTGCATCACCCCCATATCCATTAATCATCAGATCACTAGAGGCTTTAGGAACAGGAATAGTCATTGTTATTGGCTTATGGAATTTTCTTCTCCTGGGTTCCAATGTGACAATAGGGCTGAATGTGGCTTTGTTGCCTAAAATCTTCTTTACAAGCTCATTGTGCATAGGTTGAGCCTAACCAAAGACATGCACAAAATGAAAGTCTTAATTATTGGTATCTGAACAATCATAACAACATCCTCTTCTTCTCCACAGTGGCCAACTAGATGCCCTTGGCAGGTCCACAATCAGGATGTAAACGCAACAGTCTTCTCTCACTTTTCTTCACAAGTGACTGGTCTGCTGTCTTTGTTTCTGGCAGTAGCATATATTCATCATCATTCGTAGACACTGGGCAATGTCTTCTATGAATTTGACTATATATTTAAAGCTATATAAATCTGATTACCCATTGCACATTCCACGTGCCTCAATTAATTACAATTCCATTTCCTGCTTACTCCTGTCTTCTACCCGCAATTTATTTATTCATTTAAATATTTATAAACCACACTTTCATAAAAGTAAATGTCAGTGTACATCATACAAGAATTACAACAATGAAACGATTAATAAAAGCATCCATAAATACTGGCCAGTGATTTCAAAGGGTTAGGGTCTAAATAACATAATGATTTTTCAGCCTGGGAGCTCCATGGGACCCCCTACTAGCAGGGATTTCCACGGCCTGCCATACTATAGGCTCAGTCCTCCAAAGTCCAACCAAACCTCAGGGGGATGGGGAAACACAATGAGTGCATCAAAGGATTTCAGTGATTGACATGGCGCATTATGGTCCTTAAAGTACTTGCAATCCAAGTTGCTTAAGGCTTTGTGAATTAGCACTAGGGACCTTGAGCCTCACCTGATGGCAAACTGGCAAGTGCTGTCAGCATGCTGCCAGTAGCCTGCTCCTGCATTCTGTACTAGCTTCAGTTTTCAGATCAGATACATGGGTAGCCCCACATAGAGCATATTACAGTAATCAAGTCTTGAGGATATCAGTGCATGGACCACTTTGGTAAGGCTATTACCGCCTTGTTAAGGAATGCAATTAATGGGTTAATACTCTATGAGCCAGCAGAGATGACTCAATGCACCTGCAGGCATCTTGAGATTCTCTTATCTGTGTTACTGGGCAGATTTGACAAGTATCTTTGTGTATAAAAGGGCTACAGTCTGCTGTGTGGGTTGTGGTAGGAGACCGCAAGAATTGCGGAAGGCTGTCTGTTGGAACTATGGATTTGAGTGAAGACTTTTTGAAGAGATTTTGGACCTCCAGTGACAGAGATGGCTCAAGATGTACCTTGCACACCTGTTCCTTCAGAGGGACTTCAACCCCAACCAGAACAGACAATTGCTATTAGCGCTAAAGGCTGCTCCCAGTGCAAATATCCATCGGAATCATAGATTACCAAGCCTTCTATGTCCTTAGAGAGGTTGCCACAGAGCTCCTGGGGAAACCCAAGCTCCTTCTGAGAATTCTTTGAAAAATCTTCAAGCCCATTCAGAGATGGGATGAGGTCACCATTCTCTAGCAAGCAGATGAGTGACAAATTGGACACAGCTTTATATTTTTACATAATCTGGGAATCATAAAGTGCTTTATGAACATTTAACTAATCAAACCTTTCATCATAACTTCAAAGCATTCAATGCAAGTTCGCAAAGCCTACCACTTCCAATTTATTTGTAAATTAGACCAGAAATATGGAACTCTAATCACAGTTGTGAAAAGAGGTTAATTGGAAGAAATGGAAGTTAAATTACTTGCTGAATGTAGACTGACAGAGTCATAGTTAGTGAACTCACAACTTTTATTCATCTGCTTTAAACTCAAAATATCTTTAATTTACTGTGGCAGTCTTTTAGATAAAGCAATATTTGCAATGAAACTGTTCAGTAGCTTCTGTTATTATTTTCTCTGAATAAAATAGATACCATTCCAGCCAGCTCCATACACCCAGCTCATTCCTTCACTCCTACTTCTCTTCTCCTTTAGCATAAGTGGGAATACATAGCTGGAAACGTCAGTTAACCATTGCTTCTTGTTATGTGTAAAGCAAGAACTATGCTTAGCAGCTTCCAAATAAACGAGCATTCAAAAGCTAACTTTAAACATGGCTCCATCTCCTAGTTTATTTGGAAGCCATTAAGCAGTATCTCAGTTATGTCATAACAAGAAGCAATTGTTAACAGTGGCTTCTGGGCTGGTTTCCCTGCTCAAGTGAAGGTAGGTGCGAAGGAACTGTTGCAGATTCATTGAGTACATGCATATCCTGGTTTATAAAGGCAGGAATCGTTTGTGCAAAGATAACCAGCGGCCTCCAGAGAAACGAGGGTTGTTTCTGAAATTCTGAATTACCTACTGTGACTTCTCAAATGGGAGCCAACGCTTTAGTAATTCTCCATTGATGTTGCTTTTTTATTTTCAAATTTTGTACAGAATAGCGTGCAAGCATAGTAAGACACTGCCAAATGGATACCAGTGTGCACATCTGCAAAAAGGATCTAAACGCAATCATATGTGTGATTGCATCAATGTGGTTCTTTGTTTGTTTTGTAAAGTTTTATCAACGTGCATGTCTGTTCTGATTAACTGTAGGAAGGAACCAGAGGTCCAGAAATAGTTTTATTAATTCTTCTAGCTACTGGAATTCAGGGGGAGTGACATACAGGAAAGAAACCAGATAAATAATTAAAAATGGAATGAAGAAACTCCTCTCATCAACAGAAATGCTGCCAGTTAGATAATGTAAAGCCTTGTCCTCATTTCTCTTACCTGCAGACCAACACGAATTCGCTTGGTTAGTGCTCCCTCTGGAAAGACAGCCTGCACTTGAGGTACTACTGTACTGCTTAGCACACCACCCTCGGGTCCAATGAGGTTACTGTCTTGTTTGACTCGGGACACCACTGCAAAGTACTGTGGGAAGTCCCGAGTGATGATACGACAAATGCGTTTCTTCTCCAGCTCTTCTGGTGTGTCAAGGACTAAGTAAAAAGAGACCATAGTTAAACCATAATTATTTTCTACAGTAATCATATATATATATATATATATATATATATATATATATATATATATATAACTTTTCAGATCGTGCATTGACCAGCCAAAGTAAACCCTCAAAGCTATAAAATTCAAAAGTTACTTCATGCTACTCCTAATGGCCAGTTTTCAACCCAACCCAACACCTACTTCACTAATTTTCTAGAGTTTAGATGTCTCTATGACTACAGAAAGATTTGTGATCTCTACATTCAGACTATGTTCATCTTCCTTATTTGCCACTATGGCCTTACTATTGAATGTAAATGTGGTTGGCAAAGACCACACAATGTGTTAGGATTGCTATTAAAGGGTTTCTTCAGATTTTTGCAGTTTTGTCCAGAATAACAAATCTGTATCATCAAAAACTTCATGTCACTTGGATACCCAAATAGATCTTTCACTTAGCGCAGGGAGATTTGACCACAAATTCGCAAAAATGGGGAAATATTAGTGAGAATTCACGAAGCTGCTGGTAAATGTGTTTGTCTTACCCATGAGTCATTTTAAACTGTTCTGACTTACAGAAAGAAGGCAAACGCCACAAGTTTTGATGTTCTATTTGTCTTTTCTACTTGTTCCATCATATGCCAGGTTAACAGACCGAATGGTCTTGCACACAAATATTCATTGGCCACATGTCATTGTACATGTCAGCTCGGTGGAGAGTTAGCCACACAGAAACTACATATAGCAAATATGCATAGCAAATGCATGCAGTAATCTATTTGTGGTTGCAGAATAATGTTTTTATTTATTTTTTAAGTTCATTATCATTTCCTTTCTGTGGCTTTCAGGCTTTTCTCCTTTCTTAGCACACTGTGTACCTTCATCCATCCCGTTTAGGATTTCATTCAGCTCATCCTCTGTAAATTCACAGAAATGCTCCTTCCAGTTGTCTCCATTCTCACTGCGCAGGATCACCAGCTCCCTTTCTTTACCACGTAAAGCCGCAAAGTGAGGAATCTCGACAATCACAGGCCTATTACAGCAACACAGC
The DNA here is from genome assembly GCF_027172205.1 of Podarcis raffonei. NCBI lineage: Eukaryota > Metazoa > Chordata > Lepidosauria > Squamata > Lacertidae > Podarcis > Podarcis raffonei. Next base: position 54,869,566 of record NC_070610.1, read on the forward strand.
ACGTTAAAGGACTGTGCCAAATGGGCAGCAAATCAATACAAGTTTTCTCAGTCTGTTACAAAGTGACCTGGAATACGGCCGGCTTCTTTGCCATTCCTGGATACGATCCTGAAAAAAGCATACTAGAACCACTTTGGCATTATATAGCTTGTTGTTAGGACCAGTGAGCAATGTACTCCCACTTTTTTTATATATAAATAAAAATCACACAGCATCTATGGTACTTGCCAAAGCAGCAGGGGCTGGCATTGGGGCTGTAGAATTATAATCTGGAATGAATAAAGCCCACACATTTGAAACTTGTTTTGATGTGTGGAATCCTGTGCAATCACATTTATCATGCAGAATCTACTGTTATCTATGTATATACATATATGGACACATTAAAGAAAAAATATGATTTATAGGAGAATACAAATCTATTTAAGAAACAGGCCACATCTGTCATCAATCTGCATTGATTTTATATTGGCTCTTTGTTTCAGTTGACATTTTCCAGACTCCTAATTTATAGTGAAAATGATTATTCTATATTAATCTACAAGCGCAAAATCAAATTTCTGCTCATTGTGCCCATATTGTATATATGTTTCATCATAACTTGTGATTCCCGTTTTTGCAAAAACTATAAATACATTTGTGTATCAATAGTCTCACAATAATAACTGAATTACATAGGCCATCTTGTATATATCATGCTAAGTTCTATGTTATATCCAATATATAACATATCAGCGTTGTGTTGGTGACAATAGAGGCAAAATATTGTACAGTAGATTCCTACAGTTCCAGTCCAGGTTGCTTTGCGACAGACGTCAAGCACACAACAGCTATAACAACTGTTACATTTCACAGCTAGGAAGTTCTCATGCTAAATCATAAGTGGAGTTCAAGGAACTTTAAGAAAAGGTACAAACATATCACCAAAACAAAAACCACATACCACAAGGGCTGGAAAATGGTCCACTAAAGGTTAGGTAAATACAGAATTTAAAATCATAGAAAGGGACAATGTCATGGGCACAATGACATAAAAATAATATTGCAGAAGGAGAAGAATGGGAAGGCCAGCATCCATCAATTTGTTTTAAGTCTCTCCTACCCAAGAAATTTGGTCCCTGGAGGCCCCAGCTGAAGGATTCGGCTGACCAAACTTTCTCCCTCATTAAGTGGGGGAGGAGCCGTAGGCAGGTGAAGTTTACTGAGTACATCCAAAGCAGCAGTGAAAGAAAGAAAATAAATAAGCTTTATGTATTTTGTTTTCCAAAACCCCAGTGCACTGTCTGCTCAAGAGTGGAATTAGGCTGTACACTGAACAGGTTTCTGCCTTGATTTGTTTAGGTATGCCCCACTGATCCTGATAATTCATAAAAAGAGCTCCCCAGAATTTTGCAACCTTATCTTGTCCTCAGTAGGTTCAGTGGTATGCTAGCCTTGCTTCTAATATTAATGGGAGCAAAATCCAGTCTTCAGGACTTATGAGCAAATGAATTAATGTAAGGCTTGGCTTGGCAGGAAGTGTTCAGTGACTTTGATTTCACTGCCAGGACGCCACTCAGGAAAGTGCCAGCGGTGTAAGACATGCCCTTGAGAAATGGTATGTAAACTCTTAGTACATGTGAGTTTCCATAGACATTCCCCACTAGGCTGAAAGGGTAGGGGGGAAACCAAAAGTTGTTGAGTTTACTGTGAGTGTATTGGAAGGAGGAGAAACAGGTAGATAGAGGAAGAGAAGAACTGAAAATACAAAATGTGACAGCAAAGGCTTTCCTTAGTTTGGGTTTGATGCTTTTCTTTAAACAATTTTCTAGTATTGAAGGGCGCTTTCGTAAACCCTAAAAGCAACCCTTTTATCACAGATGTGCATCTACCCATCTTTTCAGGCTTAGGAATCTTCTAGTTCCTCTATTGAAACACAGCAACAACAAAATAATGAGTTAAATGGTTGATGGTTTTTCCTCCTATGCTGCATTTTAGAGATACATCCCATTCTTTCCCCAAACCCCATTCTCCAGAACTAAATGTTAGTTAAGATAACTGGCTGAAAGTCTAGGGACTACAGGGCCTTAAATTTGCTTCACGCTGGATTTACGCTGTTCCTTTGACATCTTCATCCTTTTATCCGTTTTCAGCTGAAGCCATTCGCTCTAAGCAGAGGGGGGTTTCCTTTGATCATCCATTTTTGGATGCCACCATCGGTAAGGGAAATTGCTGATAAAATAAAAGTGTTGAAAACTGCTGGTTTCAGCAGAAAATTGCTAAAACAAGTGCAGCACGTCTGATCTTTCTGTGGGGTACTGCAGTAGAAGGAATAAAATGCAGCCCCAGAAAAATCATAGGTTTGTGCTTCCCAGGCAGTCCCAATTACTGAGAAAATATCCACTGAGAGAACACAAGTCCCCCTTGAAAGCAGCTTTAGCTTTTCTTGAATCTTTCAATAGATGTTATATTTACATTTGCAACATTTGTGCTATTTTCATTTTACCCTTAAAAGCGAATATGTAATTAATTGACTGCAATCACGAAACGATTTCTGCTTTAAAAGCCCAGCGTGGATTAAACAGACTTATTCCAGGAAGCACACTAAACCTTGAGTTGTAGCTACTGGTGCTTTAAATAAGGGGAAAAAACAAAACAAGCTAATTGAATTATTGCTGGCCTAACAGTGTTGCGCTTTTCACTGCAGAGCCCATCAGCATAAAATAAATCAGATACAACGTTTTCACTTCGAGCACTGAAGTGCTGAGCCACCCCAGAGTAGATCACAAAACGAAACCATCTTTGTCATGTTTTTTAAAATTATCTTGGATAATTAAAAAAAATTCTTACCCAAGAAACTGAGCACCAGAAGGCCCAACTTCAATTAAACGGCTAGCCAGACCTTCTCCTTCCACCATTGGAGGCATTGTGGCCAGTCTATGACGTTTGACCAACCGGCAGGTAACTCGTGTTGGAGCAGTGCACTTCCGGGGTGGAATAATTATTCGAAGTCCATTGTGTCTGCAACCCCGCATAGCACCACCTCGAGCATCCACCATGAAACTGACGAGGAAACTGAAAATTGGGAGAAATAATGCAATCTGATTTGGAAGTCAATCATAATGTTTGTTATTAAATGTCCATTCTTACTGGCTTGTGTCAACCAAAATTATGTGTTGTGTGCTACCCTATATCCACAGCTTTACATATTAATTGCAATGAAGTAGGTGTGACTATTACTGTATCTCTTTTCAGTAATAATATAAATAGTAATCAGACCTAAGAAGATAACATATATGTATACTCATAACAGTTAAGAGAAATGCAGAGAGACATGATGTGTATTCCTCAGCCTGTAAATATCTCATTTCAACGGGTTGCGTTAAGCAACTGCCCACAAAATTGCACTCATGGTTGGCTGTGCTGGTTTGTATATGTCCATCAGCAACACAGTAAAATAAGATTAGGAATAACACTGAATAAAAATAGTATTCGGATACTCGGAGATTACATAATTACTGTAAATAAGAAGTCCATTTCAATTTTTGTAAATTTTGTATCTAGCGATTGAAATGAGTAAAGATTCTAGGACAGCAGGCCAGATCCTTATCTGAACCTAGCCTTGTGGGCCAAATTTGACAGTAGGCAGGGCCCATTTCACATCTCAATGATACCATGCCAGCTGATTGAGCACTTGGAAGTCCCTAAACTGTGGGACTCCAAACCAACATGCAGAGCTTGCGAAGAGTCTGACATTTTCACTTTACCACCTCTCAGCTAATAGGTGGTAGAGGCAAGGCCAGCTTTCTACAGGAGTTGGCCATGTGAGAAAGTTCCCTGCAGGGAGCTGACTCGCACACCCTATCTGGCAGGCTTTGGTTTTACTGCACATCAGCTGATGGAGGGCAGAGCTGGAACCTGCCTTGCCAACGCGCAATCAGGTCCACACTTTAAGTTGTGCATTGACAGCGGTGTCTCTACCTGTCCCACAATGCAGTCACATATAATGCCAGATGTGGGGTAGTGGGCACGAGTCAGGGGAAATGGCCTTGCAGGCTATATTCGAACCCCTGGCAGGCAAAGTGGGGTCAGAGGGTGCATAAGATCTATAAGACCTTGATTTGTGTTCATAAAAAGTGTGAATGAAAGCAAGCAAATTGCTGGCATTCTTTAACAGCTGGTAAGATCCCCACCAAATGGTTAAGGAAATGTAAAATGGGCTGAAATTGGTGAGAAAATGCCAACACTATTTTCCCTTCCCAGTTTTCTCTAATGTTGCTTCCCCTTGTTTCCTGCTTTCTCCCATCCTCAGTCCCTTGAAGCAAAATTGCATCCTTTAATACCTTATACAAATGTTTACATCACTCTTCACAATCAGAACCTTTCCCCAGTGAGATCTGCATGCAGTTATAACAACCCTCCAAGCTAATGGGTGATAATTAGGAGACACGATTTGCCATCCTGAAACATGCCATGCGCCCTGCATCTTCCCTATTTCACCTCTCTAAGGCTGTCAATACTTTTTCCCAGCAGGGTTCTTGCCCCTCAACATCTTCATGAAAAGGAGATGAGACATTATGGAACATCCAGCTACAGCGACAGAAATTATTTCACCTTCCGGATTTTCATTTTTGGGGTACATCTCTTAAAAACACACACACAAAGTTGGCAACTCTATTTCCTACAGAGAGTGTTCAGTGTGGTGATTCTGCCACAGTCTACAAATTGTTTGTATGCCTCTGGTCTAAATGTGCAAATGTGCTATTTCTTAAGAGATGGAGCTTCTTGGTTTTAACAGGATAATGACATAATTCAGGATGCTATTTACACACATTCTCTCTGGGCTGTTTCAGTTAGATAGCATTGAATCTTGAGTTTCAGTTTCCCTCCTACCAGCACTTATGGGTTGATTTTTCCTTTCTTAATTCAAAGGTATGTACTTGTTTTCATAATAATTTAATATGTAAATATATTATTCCTTCTAAGAGTAAAACATTATTCTGTGTATGTGTCATAGGCCAGATGATGCAATGAAAACTGCAGACATTCTGGTTCTCCCTAAACATTCTCTTTGGAGTGATCCCTAAACATTTCAGAATAATTACTACAAGGTCACACTTTATATGCACTAATATAAATATAATTCATAATAATTTATTATATGCAACCAAATTTCATAAAGCCATGGAATATCATTTTTTGATAGAAGGATAAATAATTATTTTGAATAACTCAACCCTACGTCAAAAAATGATATAAACAGCAGGAAGGGTCATGCAAAACTTTTTCAGGGAGGTTTAATTTCAAATGCACAGAACTTGCTTTCATCTGTAAACCTCTGCTCTTACAAGAAAAGAAACTATATCAAATATGATAGTACACATCTCTCACTCACTCTCTCACTCACACACACACACACGCACAGGGCTTATCCAGTTGGCCCCTTATGCTCCCATGACGTAACAGAAAGACTGTCCATGGAGATATGATAGCAAAAAACTTGCAGAGCTGTACTCATAGTAGGCAACGGGAAGGTTGTGGCATCTATGGATAATTATAAATTGGATGTTTATGTTTGCATAGCATCCAGCTAGGGGTCAGAAGAGGCTAGACACTGCTTTTAGCCCACTTCTCATTCTTTCTTCTTACATACTACCAGCCCAGAAGATGATCCTGACGGTTAGCTTTCTCCTCCTTAGTTTCACCATTGCCTTTGTAGAACTCAACAGGGAGGAGGATGGGGAGAAAACTAGAATTAGTTGGATCTGGCTGCCATCACCTCTAGCAACTGCCTTCTGTCCTACCAGCCCCAGTAGGCTGGGAGTCCTGTAGTCACACCAGAGCAAATGAAACTATGGTTGTAGTCTTTTTACTAATGAAAACAGGCAAAAGAGACAGCATGCTACACACAAAGGATTCAGATATGCTGGTACATTTGAATTAGTTGGTTAAACAGGCAGGCAGACATGCTTCTCATCACCCAGTTGGAAACAACAGCCCTAAATAGCCTACATCCACCACAGCCTCACACAGGAGGCCTTCAAATTGGGATTACCATTTGATGCAGGGAAACAAGGAGATAGCAGCAGACAGTTAGTCACAGTGAGGAATATTAGATACAAAACAGCTTGATCAGGTTGCTTCAGCATTTTTATCAAGTTTGCAAATAAAAATAACGCAGCAAAATAGTTGTGCTGCATTTTAGAGGGACAGCAAAAAACTAAGAGACCAATCAAACACCTACTTAAAGTTAGTGGGCATGTTTCTCCTTGCATGAAGGCTACTGAATAGAATTCAAAATGTTCTTTGAGAAAGTAAGGACAGATTTTCTCTGGATAAAGGGTACTGCCTACATTTATCTGCATTTAGTTATGCATGATAATGTTCCTTAAACTTCAAATAATGTATGCATTTTTAATTACATGAAGGATTTCAACTCAAGACTTGATGGCTCCAGGCATCTGCAATATAGTTACAACACACTATGTATCTGAATTTATTGAAGAAAATCTGAAATAGAGCTAACGATTTGTAATGCACAATTCTAATTGTAGACTGAATTTTGTTCATGTAAAAATATTGCAAGCCTAGGCACTGCTTTTAAATTTTTCCAGTTACTTTAGGTATCCAATTAATAATTGCTTACAATATTTTTGTGAGGCAGGGAGTGTGGGATAAAAGGATTGCATATGACAAGATTTTGGAGGTTTCTTGCGGGGAGACAATGTATTTCCTTTGTACTCTTCAAAATGTAGGATGTTAACGTATTCAACGGACAGGCAGAAATCTTTCTCCTATACTAAGCAATGAATGGTATCAATGCACCAGAGCATCCTGAAGTGAATAAACGAAAAGGATGACAGAAGAAGGAAGGCAAAAGGAAGGCAAGTATTAAAAATGAAATTATATATAAGTTCACCTGCTGTTGTCATGGTCAAAACATGGAGATGAACGGCTGCAACAGTAGCAAAACAAAAAAAGAGTGGATGAATAAATGAAATAAAAGGAGGAAGAGAAGCTGTTTTAACCTACAAATGGAGAGATGTAAAGTGAATATGTAAACACAGATTACAGAGAGAATATATATATATAGGTGCAAAGATTAATGAAACAGGATGTCCCTCTCTGATCTCTGCTGATTGGGGGGGGGGGGACTCAAGCCCTCATTGCAAATTTATTCCACCTCCAAAAAATATGGAGGCCACATAGAAACACTTGCCTGTATCAGTGTTCCAGGCAGCTCCATATGTGTGCAGATGTATAAATAGCAGGGAACAGTTGTGCTTTAATGCATCTAGTTCATGGGCAACTGCATATGGAAATAGCCTCTTCAATGTTATATCTTCCATATGAAACAGTTAAGAGCTTTTCAGTGGTCTCCATATGGCAGGCTATAAAGCTTTAATCCAAAGGTAGCCAACATGGTGCCTTCCAAATGTTGTCGGATTATAATTCCCATTATAACTAGCCACTGGCTATGCTGGTTGGGAGTTACTTTAACTATATTGAGAAGGCAACACACTGGCTATCCCTGTTTTAATCGGTCATCAGGTACTTGGAATGGACAAATGAGTTCTCTAGAAACTCATGGGCTAAAATAAACCAACAACAGCTGCAGCACAAATTGGGTGTCAAACTCCTAACACTGAACATAGTACCACACAATTCTGAATTCACTGCACAATCCTATGTATATATACTCAGAAGTAAGCAACACTGCATTCAATTGGGCTTATTTCCAGGAAAACACTATAGCATCACAGTCTTGGTTATATATCATTGAAATTTAATTCTACTGAGAAATCGTTAACATTAAATGCATTGAGCATTGATGTCAGTGATGTATTGTTATGATGGACCCATCTTCACTCTTAGCTGCCTTTTTTCATTCCTGCCTCCTTGAAAAAAAAAGGATGCTGATTATCATTGAATTGGCCAATATGGTCCCATTTCCATTCTGATTTCCAGATTAACACATTTGACATTAATTATATGTCTTTATTTTTTCAAGTTGTTCACATGTTCATATTAGGGTTCATTTTTGTTTATTTTTCTGACTTATGTTCCTTGTTTCCAATTTCTTATCCTATCTGCTTCAAAATTGATGCATTCATTGCCATAGTTCCCTTGTCCGTGATTATGAGGGGAAATTGCATCTTGTTATTTTCAAGGATATGAAACTGCTGTTCATAAGAAGCTTTTTTAAAAAATAAAAAACTTTATTGTAGGAAGTTTAGAAATACTTTATTAAAGGAACAGCATAGAAATACTATTTGGTTTAGAAATACTTTAAAAGCTTATATGTAATTTTATTTTTATTTAAAGAGCTTCCAGCTGCTAGGTCCTGTTTCCACTGCTGTTTGTGAGAATACCATACTGGGTTAAAAATAAATAAATCAGTTACCTTGTTAGCAGTGATCCAATCTCCTTTTTTGAAGACAGGCAGCTAAGAATGATAACTCTAATTATTTATCAATTTTATGCACCAGTGCTACATTCCCTCCATAATCCTCCCACCTCCATCAAAAATGAGATAAATTTGGGAAATTATCATGGGAATTACAATATCCTGAGTTTCACAATTGAAAATCTTTCAGAAATATTATTCACTAATTGGTATTGGCCATTAGAATAATGGAGAACAAAAACCTTAGATTATCTGTGTGAACACTCATAATAAGAATCAAACAGGATGAAAAACAACAACCTACCATGCAGTCCAGCCCGTACTGACAAAGGAGACTTACCCAACCAATATAGTTCAATTTAATCTGTATAATCTAGCGGGCCATTCAGATGTTTCCCTGTAGAAGTGTGTTGAGGAGATACAGATTGTGTGGGCAAAGCCTATGCATGAACAGCTTGTACACCCATAGGCTCTGTGCAGATAACACAATCAATGCGTGGATACTGGGAGTCAGGGGTAGCAGGTGAGATCCCAATCCATCCTTCACAAATTGATTACATGAAGATACGTTTTCTAAACAAGCTTTAAGGCCTTCCCCTTTAGTCTAGTGCTCTGTTTCAGGCATGAACTTCAGAGCTTCTCCATTTCATTAGAAGTTGCCAATTTATACCTGCATTCCCTTCCTTTGTGGAATAAATGAATGCATTTTCTGCAGGCACACATACACACGTTCTCTGTGCACTGAGGTAGTTACACGGAGAAGCTCTGAAAACGGAATCCATCATATGCTGATACTTATTCACAGAGTAAACTTAATTGAACTCCATGTATTTTTGCCTATTGCATTTATTTTTTGCTTCCAAGTTAAAAAAAAAATCTAGCTGATATTGTGCCATTATTTTACCAAGCACACAGCTGGAAAAAAATATGGTTGCCAGTATGCATCAGTTCTGATGTAAAGACCATCTGTTCATTCCAGTCTTTTTCTTCCTCTTGCCACTCTTTCTAAATGCATCCAAACTGGTGATAGATATAATCCTGTTCAAAATTTGACACTATCAAATTGTATTTTGTAATCTAAGGTATAATAATGAAAGACCCAGCTCTTCAAAGTACCATAACATCAAATTAAGATAATTGATAATGAAACTATGTTATTAAGAACATTATATGTGCCAGATTGCTTAAATGGGTGTGGTGCTGGTATCCCTTCTCTCTTGACATTTTCCATGTCCTACAGATTCTAGCTCTAGTCAATTGTTCTTCACATCTAGGTGATGCAGGAGTTCCAATCATGTGGAAACATATGTGTGGGCATTTACTCATGCATAGGCTCTTGGGATGCGGGTGGTGCTATGGGTTAAACCACAGAGCCTAGGACTTGCCGATCAGAAGGTCAGCGGTTCGAATCCCCACGATGGGGTGAGCTCCCATTGCTCGGTCCCAGATCCTGCCAACCTAGCAGTTTGAAAGCACGTCAAAGTGCAAGTAGATAAATAGGTACCGCTCTGGCGGGAAGGTAAACAGCGTTTCCATGCGCTGCTCTGGTTCACCAGAAGCGGCTTAGTCATGCTGGCCACATGACCCGGAAGCTGTATGCCGGCTCCCTCGGCCAATAAAGCGAGATGAGCGCCGCAACCCCAGAGTCGGTCACGACTAGACCTAATGGTCAGGGGTCCCTTTACCTTTAGGCTCTTGGTATGCACATGGCCAGTGATGTGCAAGACATTGGGGGTGGAGTCAGCTGTGTACTCTCACTGCCCTGTTTAATCAAAAGCAGCTTATACATGACTGAATGGAATTTTTATGGTTCATTGTCTCTTGAAGCCTTCCCATCTAAACTGATGAAGGTCTCCTGAAAGCAGCTAAGAACTGTGATTGTCAATTTTATCCATTATTACAAGTATAAGAAACTGTAAAACTGGATGCCAGTTACTAGCTAGTATAAAACTGCACCTTTCCAAAGGTACTGACATTCAGTGGCTCAATTGGGTATTTTGTAGACTTTACACTTTAGATGTAATGTATATTCTCCTCTTATTTTGAAATGTAGTAAGCCATCAGTGTTGTGTCTGAGAGTCCTCCCATCAGTTATGCTGAGTGAGGCCCTTGACTTCTGCCCCAAAGCCCCACATGAAAGCACCACTGATATTTGCTTCAAGTTGTAATATCTTCAATAGAACATGGTCATACAAGGTCTGAGCCTTAACCTGCTGAAATCTGGACTCCCAATGATTTCAGGATTCAACATTATATTCAAGAGCTTTAGGTCTGGCTTAGGGCATGTCCACATTATCAATTTGCATTTGTTTCAAACAAGTTTAACCACCATTGCTTCTAGCAAAGAAATTTGTTGGGATCTGCAAAAAAATATTTTTCACTGACTGTTGAAGTCACAAATTCTTTGGAGTGTGGAGACGTAATGCTACAAAATGGCTTCAATATGAAGTGTAATTGAGTCCTTTAATCTGAATGGTTAGAACTTTTGCATTGAAACAATAACACAGGAAAATGCACATCCAAAATAAGCATTAGTTCAAGCTGACGAGATTCTAATTATTATCTTCCTTTGTCTTCTGTATTACTTACCCAGAATGAACGGGGCTAGCAGAAAGAGTGACATTGTCCAGGTTGTCAGGGCTCCAGCTTAAGCGATATGAATTTCTCTCACCTTCTTTGGCCAATGTGGATACCTTGAAATGCAAATAAATTTAACTTTTCTGTTTTTGTACCTTTGTTCTTCTCTTTATTTACAACACTGAACCAACCCAAACCAATGTTTTCTATGCCTCTGATGGAGTTGGTTCACAAAAAGCTATAAAATTCTAAAATGAAAGTGAAAAAGGTCATGTGTGTAATTTAGTTAATGACCAACTAAATATACTTCTGAGTTATTTAGATTTCAAGCTCTACTCTGGAATCACTGTGGCAGCATTTAATTGCTCCTAAATGATTCCAGCCCAAAGGATTGCCATCCAGCTAAGTTATAGTCAGAGTAAACTCAGTGAAATCAGCTAACATAACTTGAGTCCATAGATTTAAATGGGTCTATGCCGAGTATGCCTTAACTGGATAAACCCCTGTAGCTTCTACCACTAGAAAGTGGCTACATAAAACAATATCAATTGCTGAAATGGTGGAACATGCTCAAATTGTCCAAATATGAGAACAAAAAAGAAATATATAAATATTTGAACTACATTTTTTGCCATTTATTAATTTTGGGGGAAATCAAAACAACCTAGATTTGCCTCACCAGGTACTAATGTTTCTTGTGCCAGTACTATTTCCTCTGTCAGTTAATTTCTGTCAGAAAATTATAGAACCTGGATATACAAGACTTATAGTCATTCCTCCCTTTAGACATGTATATTACTTCAGCTGTGAAGCACATAGATAATATTTATCTTCTCGGAACAGTGTATATACTTCAATTGGGACAAATGTGATTGCAAAGCCATTTCCGACTCGGGAGGAGAGGGGGTTGCGGGCAGAAGTCCCTCCCACATCTCGCGCGGGGGCTGGCCCTTGCCCCCGCGTGGTTAGGGAATCCCCGGGCGCGTCAGCAACCCGGCCCACCAATCAGCAGGCCGGGGAGGCGTGGCCTAGCCTATTTAAGGCTTGGCGCGACCGGGGACCGCCCTCTTTGCCCCCTTTACAGCTCAGCGAGCGGTTTTCCCAGCCCACCCTCCCTTTAGGATTAGCTAGCTTTGACCTTGCTATGGACTTCGGTTGGTCGCCGCAAGGGGCCTGGTAGGAATTTTTCCAAGTTGGCTCACTTCAGGCCTTTTGGTTTTTTCGCCTACCTCGTAGCAAACGTCACAACTTATTTCGGTATTGGCGGTTAGGCATTGGCAGGGGTCTATTGTTATGCAAATGAAGGGGGGAAGGAAGCGCCATCACCTTCCCCAAAAGTATGGGTAGTCCGGTAGAGGACTCCGAGGGGCGTGGCCTTGTCCGAAACCTAGGGAGGTAAGGGCCCCCGGCACGCCCCAGGGCGGTGACACCCGTGGGATCCTAGTTGGCGTACTTCAACAGGACTCCCACGGTTTGTGGACAACCCTTCCCGGTCCCCATGCCGGGTGGTCGATAGGAGCCAATGCCTAAGGCCAATACCTTCCAATTCTGTAATCAATAAAGTTGTGGCCTTTTTATGCCCATTAACCTAAAATTCTGTGTCTGGCGTCTTTATTTCACATGGGGGAGGGGTCTTGCCACGCAAAGGACACTGACCCCCCCCCAAGAAAAACACAGCTATACAGAGAATGCACTTGCAAATATTGTGTCTTATGAAGCAGTTATCTGCTTTATACTAAGTGGAAAATAATCTCTGTCCTCATTTGGAAAACCTAAGCTGCTGACGAAATAAAACTGCCAAAAATTGGGTGAAACTTTGCTGTAGATGTATTTAAGCATTTTTTCATGCTACTTTTTTTTGCTGACAACCATAAAACAGTATTGTGAATGACAGAGAGAAAAATAATTCAGCTAGACAACATTATAAAATCAGACCCACACAGAGCAGTTGACAATTCACCCAAACAGTGACAATGCATAAAAGACAATTAAGAATGGCAACATTAAAGTTACCAGTTTGAGAGGTTTGCAAAGCTACCATAACATCTCACCTGGTGGCTGGGGATAACAACTGTGTCATCAATCATGGCGCTGTCTCTCAAGTAGGAGGCGTGGCTCAGAGTATGGGACCTGTCTGAACTGAAGGATCGTAGGCTGGTAGGTTGGCAAGATTATCAGCAGTTGAGATGGTGTTGTGAAGATGGGATTGTGGGCAGAGCAAAGGAGTGAAGAAAGCATGCTATTAGCAAATAGAGTGCAACTTCCAGGGGGATGATTTAAGCACTCCAATAAAACCCTCCACTCTCCCCCCCCCCCAACTTTCTTTCTCTTTTCTCAAAACCATTGGAATCCAACAGAATCCCATTCTGTTCAATCTACAGTATGGAAATAGTTTGAAGTAGTGACCCTGTGGCTTAATGGTTCCCCTTATTCTTAAAAGTAACAAGCAACCCATTCTATCGTTCTTTGTCCTGTTGAAATATATATATTTCACTCATAATTTTAAGGGAATTCTTCAGGAAGGAAAAAAAATGAAGTTCCTCTGACAAGCAACGGTGTGTACTTAGTCCCCTGGAAGGTACACAGAAGGTAGCCAGCCATATGCTCTTTTCATAGTACACAATTCTGCCTTTATATACCAGCAGAATTTATAAACAAGCAAAAACAAAACAAAACACTGTCACCTTTACGTCACCTTTATATGCACAACATATAAAATCATTTGCAGTAGCAATGATAGATGCAAAGCAAAATAAGCTACTTTCGTACATCAACTAATGGCTTAATTGAACTAACTGCTATCACCTCAAATATCAAAATGCAAACATACTAAGCTACATGGAGTTTCGGCTATAATTATGTACCTCAAATATTGATTAAGAAGCTTAAATCACTGAAACTATTACCAAGCTATAGTTCATATATTTGTGCTTTGTGTGCAATACTTAATATGTTTCCAGTTGCCTAGTAACATAATAATGTTAGGAATGAATTAAGATTGAAGAAACAGTTGAGTAGCAACATTTATTTACACAGCACATTTTACTACCTCAGTGTTAACTATTAATGGATATTAAACTTGTAAATAATGGAAAAAAATATTTCCCATCATTAGTACATAAGTATATGTAGCTTACTATATATATAAAGATTATATTTGATATGTTCTTAATAGTTCTTATATTGTGATCTGCGGTTGCAATTCTGCATGCAATGACATGTACAGAAATCCTGTCAGTTTTGATTGGATTAAACTGAACTGAACTGATTTCAGCCGATTGATTGATTTCAAGCAATGGCTTTCCAGGGACCCTAGCTTTCCTCCCATGAGCAGAACAGAGTTCACAGAAGAGGGTTTTAGTGCTTGGGGAATTTTTGGGAATGGCATAGGCTATAGTGCAAAGGCCTGCTGATGGAGAAAACAGTTGGTGCCTCCCTCCCATAAATGGAGAGAGAAGCAACTTAGGACCCAAGTCATTGTCATCAGGACATTTCAGCCCTAAAATTGTATAATTATCTTTTAGTCACATTTTAACTGCTGAGGTATGATATGCAATGCAATCCTAAACATGTTTACAACACATGTGCCTCTGTGCTAAAAGGGAGTTAGTCCCCAAATTTGCAAAGGCTGGTAATAGCAACCTTGCATTTTTAAATAAACCTTGGAAGTGACAATAGCATAATAACTGTTACGCGTGTATCATTTTTAACTGAAGGAAGTTGAGCTAAGTCAAGTTGTGGGGTGTTTTCTATATTAAAAAAAACAAATAGAATTGTTCCTTTAAAAAGCAATGTAAGTGTTAAATATGTGGCTAATATCACGTCTGCTTTGGCCACAAAAACTTGGTCCTCAGAAAAATTGCTTGGCCTTCATTCAATTTTATCCTTTCTTTAAAAAAACCAAAAACTTCAGTAGCAAACCCCATTCTTTATAAATTATTGAAGCATCTGGAGCACCACCATGCAAGGTTGGCAAAGGACCCAAAATGATGCTTTGTTAATTGAACGTTACAATAGTTAACATCATCCAATCAACCAGACATATGTAAAGCTGACATTACTAGAGGCCTTTAAAGATGTTACTTGGTTTTTCTCTGGTGGCTGCAAACCACAACAACTGCAATTCATTCAGGTTCCTATCTGGATCCTGGGACTTGGTTATGCATATACCCCATTTGTGCAAAATATTGACTTTAGCCATCGATGGCTGTACAAAGTAAACAAAAATTAATGATAAATCAGGGGTCAAAATACCCCATTAATATTTTCAGGCAGATATGAAGATACTGTTGTCTTTAGCTACCTATGAAAAGCAAAATGTAATTTATTTCAGATATGCTATTGAGGTATCTTAAGTAAAGCTGACCTGACAAAAAGAAACTCAAGGCTGTTGATCGTAAACAGATGCTATCCATTAATTTCAAGCTATCCTCAGCCACACCAATTATTTATCAAGGCTTTTCTTCTTCTGACACCTTTTGTACTTTCTAACATTGAGTTAGTGATTCATAGACTCTCACATAAAAGGACCCAGGAGCAGTGAGACTAGGACCTCCAGGGCATTTACTCATACTTGTCAGAGACTGGTTTTCTTCTTGTATGTCTTATTGAGCAAAGTCAGGTACAAGCAGTTCTTTCTATCTATTGTAATAGCTATATATAATTGAAAATGGGCAGCATGTTCACTTTGTTATCTTTCTGAAATCAGTATGTTTATTGTTTTTTAAGCCTGCCTTCAACTGGCAGCATTGCACATGCCGCAAAATAATGAGTTAAGATTTTGGCTGAGATCATCGTTAATTGCAACCACAATGGTATTTTAGTTGTTCCTTCAAAACTGACCAACTGTAATAAACAAAACCTTCAAAATCCTCCAGCACATCTACAGCATGGATGCGGGTATTTAATGACAGATGCCACAAGGGAGCACTGAAGAGAACATCATTTTCATGCTGTATAATACCTACCTGGGCACAGTGCTAATGAAAGCATACAAAGAGGGGAGAGAGAAATAATAAACATGGAACATGATTGTGAAAGAAAAACCATGATTGTGAAAGAAAAACCAGAGGATCTAAAGCTGAGCTTCTTAAAATAAGTCAGTTCCATAAGCCTGGGCTGGCTAATAGAAGGAAGAAGGTACGTTTCCCATAGCACAAAGCAATGGCACAACCACTGCATTGCATAGGCTTTCTTTACTGCAATGAAGATCCATATATTTCAGCAAACAATATCGTATGTTTAGTGCTTTTAATATTCAGATGGAACATCTCTGTACCTTTCATTTTCATGTGAGCTGTGATTAGGGTATTTGGCTGAAATCTGAGGGGGGAGCTTAATGTACACATTTCAAGCCAGTTCTCCCTCAGTAAATATTCTCCCTCAGTAAATATTCTTCCTCAGTAAATATTCTTCTATGAATCTACAAGGTAGGCATTCTCCATGCCCACCAAGTCTCTGGGCCTTGAAAGTGTCCTAAAAATCATCCACATACTGTACTGGGTGTTTATTCAGCAAAAATACTATAGATGTGTTAGAAAAATATAATATTCTTGGTGTAGTAGTACCTGTCAGATCGGCCTCCTTCCAGGCTGTACCTCAGGTAGTTCATACCATCTAAGAACTGGCTGCTGGGTAAGGAATCGTCGCCTAATTCTTTCAGATCTTCCGGTCTAAGATATTCTCCCCCATCTCCTGTCATAGTGTCGTCACCTTGAGCCAAAACACATACAAATTCACAAGATCAATAAACTAATGAAGCCCTACAGCACTGGAAAAGTATGGTCACATATTAGGTGGATCACCTCAAACACAAACAAACAAAACAGGGAACATTATCCTCATTCCTGAAGCACAGCAAGCACAAGCTGTTAATACACACTAAGAAAACACTGGCAGATTAAGTGGGATGATATCAGTGTAAGTTTTAAAAAAAACCATCAACAGCACCTCACATTGAATCAGTCTTTTGTCCTTTGCCATTATACATACTGTTGGCTGAACTAATTTTACTTTTGTTCCTTTTTTCCATTTAGTTTCTTGGACACAGCTGGCCTCTGACAGAAACTGCTTCCACATGAGACATTAAAATTTGACTTTGAGCCCCTGTTGCACTATTATGTGCCATATGAGAATGTCATTAATGTGGGACAGAATGTAGAAAAGAAACAGAAATATATATTCTAGCCAGCAGAGAGTTTATATTGGCACTATACTCTCATTTTCAGAAAAGCTCAATTAAGTATCAGATGTGAACACAGAAAGCTGCCTAATGTTTGGATCAGGATATTTGCCCATTTAGTTCAGTATTGTCTACTCATACTGGCAGCAGAGGTCTTTCCCATCAGCTCCTACCTGATCCTCTTAAATGGAGGTGACAATGACTGCACCTGGGACCTTCTGCATGCAAAGCAAGGAAGAAACAGCATATATAAAATCTGGTGGGGAATATATGTATATATAAAGAGGGGGGAGAGAGAGCTTGTGCAAATGGAAGAGCTTCTCTGGACCTGTGGTGGGGAGCATTTTTCTTTTGCAGTGATCTTCCACTAAGACAGAAACAGGCCTTTTATGAACTGTGAAAATGTTTGGATCCAAGCAAGCGTAAGTTCTGGATCTTAATTCAAACTTTGTAAGGCACAAAGGCAAAACTGACTTTCAGATTACTTTCAAAATAATAATAAAAAGTGTTACATTAAACATTCCAACCATAACAGAAAATGGTTCACATTCATTATGAGGCAATGATGCATTGGATCCAGACTTAGTCATGCGTAGAGCAGACCCAGTGAAATTTGTCTTAAGTTTGTCCATTCCAAACATGAATGAATCCGAGTCAAACCCTATGACTACACATTCTTCACCTTGAACCAGCAGCATCTAGTAATGAGTGCTAACCTAACAGTCTTGCTGTTAGGTCCAATGAACCAGACACTCTCTCTATAGTAAACACAGTTACCATGAGAAAGAGTGAAGACGTATCTGTTCTGATGATGCTCAAATGGAAAAGCAGATGAGGAACTGGGGGATGTATTCCTCTTTTAAAGGAATCCATACTCTTGTATCCTCCTCTCTCCAGGTACTCTTTCACTTAAACTTAAATCATGTCAGGGATTTATAACAGGGAAGGGGAGCCTGTGACCCTCTGGACATTCTTGGGCTCCAACTCCCATCAGCCCCAGTCATCATGGCCAATGGTCAGGGATGATGGGAGATGTAGTTCAACAACACCTGGAGGGTCAAAGGTTTGCCATCCCTGGTTTGGCGTGTTATTCTTTGTGCAAATCTTTGTAACCATAGCTACTTCAGGGTATTATATTGCCACTTTGACCAGCCATGCTGTCTAGACCCAAATAATTGTCAGTTAAGTGATTACAGATGGGCGTCACATTATGTCAGCCACACACAGCTCCCAGAAGCTCTAATGGAACTGTCAGCATCTGAACCGCTAAAATGGAAATACTGAACATCTGTCCCTGCTGAGTCGTGAGAGCAGCAGCATACAAAAACCGTATTCTTGCAATCGTCTGATGGGGGGAGGAATACAGGAAGAACACCCCCCTCCTGAAATAAAGGCAAACACTGGGGCATTTTGCTGGAATCTTTAGAAACCTGTTTCAGTGGTAATGACAGGTAACGCATCCACTACATTAAAGAAGCCTTTCTGCAGGTGTTACATATTCATCATATTTCACTATATTCATCGCTTTTTTGAACAACCTGGTAGGTGGCCATATGCCAATACAGAGACTACCTAGTTAAACTGCAAAAATCCTTAATTTTCCTCTAAGAAGAATTTTCAAGGCCTTGAACAAATATATTAGGTTATTGAAATACATTTTGGGGTGGGGTAGAGTATTCTTTCTTAACATGAATCTGAAACTTTTAGTATTCTATCAAAACTGCATTCTACACAGCATAACATGATTTCAAATAAGAACTTGACATTTTCTTCTAAAGAGGAAGCCATCTTGAGGAATGTCACACAGTGAAGAAAAATCACCATCATTGTTTCTTAATATTTATCAGTGGTCTCCCTGTTAATGAATCCTGATGCCCTAGGAGGGCACAATACTTAGTTAACTTACAAGAATACAACCATACAAAACTAGCAACTAAATAGTAAGATCACAGAAGGTAATTTTATCGTTCCAATATACAAATCTGAATTTGTAGAACATGAACTATGTCTTAAATCTTCTTAAAAGGCAGAACTAACCATCCAGAGAGCCAGCTACAAAATTAAGGCTCTGTTTTGGGGGCCAGGGTGGGCAAAACTGAAATCATGCAGAGACCCACACACAAATTCACTGGCATAGATCAGAGTTAGGCATTCCATAAACACGTGTCTCGGTTTCAGAAAAGAGGTGGGACAGTAAACAATTAAACAATAAAATAAAAACAGTTTTGTGCCTCACTCTAAGAACTCTTAACACTTTACCTGCATCACTAAAGGCATCCTCATCAGTGAAATGATCATAGTCAGAGTGTTTAAAAGCTGCATAACACATAAGTTAAATTTCAGGAACAGGGTCAAAAGGGAGCAACTAATGGCATATGGTAGACTGGGAAGAAATGTCATTACCTTGCAACCAAGAGAAAACCAAAATTATTTAAAATAAATATGGAGGGGGTGAGGGAGCGGTATATATACTGAACAACAGGAGGAGGATTAGAGAAAATCAAAGTGATTCTTCACATGGTAGATCAGTCTAGAGGCCAACACTGGATGAATCACTGGAGATTCATGATCTGATCCTCCTACCTTCAAATTTCTCTTTAAAAGCAGCCGTTTGATGAGTAGCCCTTTCACCTCTGGCATTTTCCAAATACAAATAATGTACTCTGCTCACCCAGCTATTTGCTCCAATGGAGAAAATATACAGGTACACGTATGCTTATCCTAACAGGGCAAACAGCAGCTGCAAGATGGTAGGGAGGGCTAAACTGAGACCTCCCAAGAAATGAGATGATAAGAAGCTGCCAGACCATTGTTCCATCTAACTCAGTATGATCGACATCGACTGGCCAAGACTCCTCAATGTTTTCCACAGGACTGTTTCCTAATTCTACCTGAAGATGCCAAGGACTGAACCTGGAACCTTTTGCAATCAAACCACATACATTATCACTTAGCTACGGCCCACCTTCATCTAATCACAAATCTTTGTCTCTTATATTTGATGCTAACTTATCTTTTAAATAAATAAATAAATAAATAAATAATAAATAAGCAAGCAAGCAAGCATTTGTACATTTGTTTTTTAGCTTATGGTTTTTTTTCAATCTTTTGAATTAGCCACTTTAAGTAATGTTCAGTATATATTATAACCAGTCTGGCTCATGTGGTTTGTGGTCAGCTTACCTTCCTCATCAGACACATCCAAGACTTCAGTCATAGTTTCAGGTACATTGAGCTTGTGTTTCTCAGTTACAGTCTGGATAAGAGAGAGAAAAAGAGACATCAATAAACAGGTTAAATAGTGAAAAACAACAACAACAACAAAACACCAAACTGCTAAATATAAAAAAAGAAAAAGAAAATACTCAGGCTTATACAAATTTATCATAGTATTTTTCAGTTAAATCACATTTCAGTCTCACTCTGACATTTGAATCACGTTCTTCAGTTCTCATGGTTTTTCCCCCTCCACAAAAGATGTCATTTCCTTTTATTGCTACAGAAAACTTGGTCATGTGCTGTAATGAGCAGCAGTTTCCTCTAGCAACTGGTTTTGCATTTTAAAATGCTTTTAGCAGATTTGTTAATTGATATACATGCAAAACATATTCAACCCTTTTGAGGCAGGATGAGTTCTAAAAACACATTAGGTAACGTCTACAGAAAGAAGTTAAAGGATGCATATGGAACTTGTTAAAGCTGTAAAAACCCTTAGAAATGAAGCTTTGAACGATGCAAAATATTCAAATTGAAAAAAGATGCGAACTCTGAGCAACATGTCCGATGAACCTGCACCTAAAATAGTAACTTTATTACTTTCTCATGTTTTACCAGTATATTTCTATTAGCATTTTATTCATGTATTTGTTTCTTAAAGCTTGTAAAATTACAATTTGTAAAAACAATTCAGAATCATTCTGTTTTGAAATTTAAGCATACACATTCATATTTAATTCTTGCTAAGAAAACCAGCCACAGTAGCTTATGGAAAGACAAAATAAGTTGAGTTGAACGTTGAGACATTACCAGAAGAAAGCATTAGAGGGAAGCATATGAGGGTTGTATTTGGCCAAGTCATACCCATGGAAGACCCATCAAAATCTGTTGAATTGAATAACTTAATCCAGCAATTTTCATGGGTCTATTCTGAGTATAATTTACTTGAATATAACATATAAAAATGAATAGGTTTTCTACAAAAATCTCATAAAAGTGTAGTTCGTCATTTAAAACTGAAACCAGGATTTAAAAGGTGAAAAAGTAATATGACTGTGCGAAATCTTAAGTGATAGACTAGACAACAACTGACATAGACAGCACCAGAGGAGGGCAGTGGAGCAATGTCCCTCCTAGGTAAGCAGTGTGCACACATACACACACATTGCTCTATGGAAATTGTTGTTGTTGTTGTTGTTGTTGTTGTTGTTAGACTCATACCCATCAAATTAAAATAAATCCATTTAAAATGAGCATATTTATTTTAAAGGTAACAAAAAAAATCTTTAACATACAAATATCCTGTCCACTGGCCAATGTGCTCAAAATCAGAGCATATTGTTGGTTTTCTGTATTTCTTTAAATATAAATGTTCTTTAAATATCAGTGTTCTCATCACAGCCAAACATGAATCATGTTGAATCATAATAGCATCCAATATAAGGACAAGTTCTAGTTTGGAAAATCATTTGGCTGTGAATAACAGGCCTCAGTTTACTCTCTTGTAGTGAAGACACGAGGAGTGGAAGCACAAACTGATACCCAGTGTTATTGTTTTTAAATATTAACTGATTTAAGAGACTAGTGATTCTTCTTCTTTTTTATTTGCATGCATTACTGATTCAATTTATTGTGCTTTATTGTACTTTATTTATTGTAATTTATTGATTCAGCTGAATCTCAAAGCAGCTTAAAAAACAGTAACAACGGCAGAATAAACATAACAGAACATCAGTGCAAAATATCACAATTACAATACCTGGGCCAAATAAAAGTTGGCTACCAAATCATATACGATCTTTAACAAATCAACAATTATAAGTACTTATAAACTATGCAACAATACTAATGAAACAGCAGCATTAAACAACCATTATTACAGGGTGTGATCACCCTGGCACACAAACTGCTTCAGTAACCATTACCCCTACCCAATGTATTAGATGCAGAGAGCCCAGCATCTTGAGAGGAACTTGATGAAATAAAAATACCTAGAAACACTTCCATACTATAACAAACAGTTTCCCCAAATCACATAATGTTGTGCTCGTGGGCAACAGCCCTACTGTGGTAACTCAAACCTACAAACTCATAAAGAGACTGGTGCTTCAGAGGGGCCCACAAAACCAAAGCCTGGATCCCCAATGGAAGTAATGACATCACAAAAAAACTTGACAGGTGGGGAGGAAACAGACATAAAGAGACTGGGGGGAAATACCCCCGTCCTTGGGACTGCATGCTATCACCAAGAAGTACCACCTAAGAACATAGGACCAGCCTTCTGGATCAGGTCCATGGCCCATCTATTCCAGCATCCGGTTTTCACAGTGGCCAACCGGAGATGCCTGTGAGAAACTGGCAACCAAGATCTGAGCATGAGGGCCCTGTCCCTTTCTGTGACTTCCAGCAACTAGTATTCAGAAGCATAATCCCTCCAACACCAGAGGCAGAGTAGAGCCACCATGGCTAGTAGCGACCCGCCCCCCAAAAAAACATACCCCAGTAGCAATCCAAACAATTAAAGGGAACAATATCCTTTTACAGAACTATGGGCCAGGTGAGCAGCAATCGGCAGCAGGCACAGCCCATCATTCTTCCCAACGGTTCTGCTCAACAATGCTTAAAAGTCACATGGCTTTTCTTTTGTAAAACCAGAAAGTTTTTTCTTCATTAGAAAGGTCAGACAACAGCGGGAAATCAAAGCCTGCCGAGATAGATTAAATGCACACTGCGGGGCATATGTTTCCAACATCTCTCTTTTCAGCAGCAAAGAAATGAGTTAGCAACTACATTCAAAGAAGGAAAGCCTGCTGATGGAATGATACTGCCTAAAAGCAGAAAGAAAGTAAAATGCTTACTTGCAAAGTGATATGTGGTATAGTGGGAAGCAGCATGTTTGAGTTTTCTGGGGTTTTCTGAGTAAAAGCAAAGATGAAGTGGAGCTTCTGTTGTCAACTGGAAAAGGGCCTGGGTAATAATATGAATACTCAGGCTCAGACAATATCTGAGCTGTTCTCTTAACATTGCTGATTGAATGCAGAGGAAGATTATCTGGAACTGTCAGAAGCCGTGTGGACTGTCCTACTAACTACATGATGGAGTTCCACTTGGAAGTGTATTTGGAGGTTTGGGGTCAGGATGAAATTTTTTAAGCTTTCCTCCTCAAAACAGTGGGGATAACAAATTTGTTCATGGTGGTATATATTTACCATGTAAACTTTACCATCACAGGGGTTTGTAGCTGCTTCATAAAGATAGCAGCCTATCCAGTTATCTCCACCACATATTTCTTCTACTGCCACTGCTGGTTTGAGATTCATTTTTCATTGGATTTCCCTCCTAACTTCAGAACTAGCCTCTCCTAGAGGGTGTTACCATATTTATTTTCTTAAAATAGGCTCTCTAATAGTACAGTCAATAGCAACTTGCCCAGTGGGGTGGAAGGGCAACCATAGCATCCTGGCAGGTGTGTTGTTGCTGTTTACAGGGAAGGAGAGAGGCAGGGGTGAGGAGATTGGCACAGAACAGTACTCTGCAATACTACTACCAGCAGCTGCAGTTATCACAGCAATCATTAATGTATTTTTTGTGAGTATGAAATGACTGAGTCTTATGAACAGATATAGAGAGTCATTCTTCTTTTGCAGATTGTTTGGGTTTTTTCCGTGCCCAGTTCAAGTCTTTCTACTGCCTACATCTCATTAATAACTCATAGCTCACTCTATTTATAATTCCCAACAAACCATTTTGATTCTATCTTTCTCAGAACATAACATCTGAGACTTACTGTAATCCTGCATTGCAAAAACAAAATTGCTTTCACTGACACATCTGGACATTGTTTGAGGTCCAGAACCAATCCTCAGTTTAATGGGAATTGCCGAAATTTATGTACTACTCTGATGTTTAAGTTCTTGAGTCCCTTGCATGGGATTGGGGTTAGAATGTCGGAATAGGATCTGAGAGACAAGGGTTCAAATCCCCACTCCACTATGAAGCTCACTGGCTGACCTTGGGTCAGTCACTGCCTCTCAGCCTAACCTACCTCAGAGGGGAAAGGATTAAATGAGGAGGGGAGAACCATGTATGCCACCTTGAGCTTCTTAGAGAAAAAATGTGAAGTATAAAAGCAAATAAATAAAATGTCTAATGCATACTTGCAAAAACAATATGACTGACTAAAGATTCTAGGTTGACATTACACAAATGCACAAAAGGTGTAAGGTCCCCACATGCTCTGGAAATGGACATCGGATCAATGTAAAAAAAGTTAAATGAACTATTCATCAGTATATCATAGTACAAAATAAAAAAATGATCTACAAAGGTTCTAAATAAATATATAACAATAGATTCACACTATGCATACTGTAATCAGTAAGTTAGGAGACATGTCTTTCTATGAATAGCACAAGGAATGTTGCTTAGGGAACAGCCCTCTAGTTGTCAGTAGGGTGCATGCACTCTCAAAAAGCCTGGCTTTGAACATGCCTCATACTAATTTCCCTTGCAGCTACTACACTTCTTGTGCCATTTATACACTAGGGGTCCTTTGGAAAACGATACATAGCCAAATCTCAGGTTTACTGATTTTCTGCTTGGTCTCTATAACACACTAGAAAGGTATCTCATGCTCTTTTAGATAAGCAAACCATAGACAAGCAGAGACAAAAGGTGCAGAAAAAGTCTAACTGTAGATACTTCAGCACTAAATTAGGATACCTTCAGCTCTCAGTTAGCAATGGATGCATACGTACTTCATGGGCTAGGCATGCCAGTTCTAAGCAGGCCAAAGGTGGAAGTGCAATTCAATGTGTAGGCCTTCCGAGACTCAGGATTCCAGTACCTGAAGGAGCACCTGGAATTGTCCCGCCTCTTAAGATCTGAATGAGATGCTCTTTCTGATTTCTCACATCCAAGGCTGGTAGCATGAGAACAGACTCTCTCTGTGGCCATTTGGCTGGTGCCTATGCTGTTATCCTTCTGTAGTCGGCAAACAACTCTGCCGTGTGGAGATTTTATGGACCTGTCTGTAGTTTTTGTGTGGTTTATGCATTTTAATTGGTTCTATCTGTTCCTCGTGCATTATTATGATATATATTGTTACCTGCCCTGAGGTCAAGGGTGAGGGAGGACAGGAAAAATCTCCTAAATAAATGAAGTATCTTCTAATGGCATTAAAGCTAATTTGAATTCAACCAAGACCCATTAAGCCTGACGTGAGAGTGAATTTCCCTGTTCAAAGTTAAAGCAGATGAATATGACTCACAGTTTTACATCATGGTAATTTGGGGTATGTTCAACCCAGTTAAGCAAAACAATTTTAAATATTTTAGTCTCACGAACTTCACCAAATAGCAGCAGGGTTTAAACTCAAGGATTCTGCTGCAAGTAACTTGTGGACAAAAATGATAAAGTATCACAAAGTTTAGCAACAAGCAAATAGAGTGGTGAGCAGCAGGCACCTTCACTCATTTACAGTGTTCAAGTCTCATTCTGCAGCTTCAGAAAGGGCAGAAAATAAAAGATAGCCAAGAACATGGAACACAAAATGAGAACTTGGCATGGCATCCAATTTGATCTTTTGGAGATGCAAGGCATCCAAGCTACACAAGACCTTAATATATTTTATGGTATGTATAAATAAATCTACATTTCCACAGCTAGATGTCCATGGGTACTGTCTACAAAAAACTGAAAAATAATTGCCACATTTAAATTATACTTCTAAAACGATAAAATAAGAAAGGAAAAACAGAATCAAAACTAACTAAGAACAGAAATGCCCCTCTGAATAAAGAATGGAAGATAAGGCTGGTGATACTCACAGTTGTGGTGGTAATCACTTCCTCGGTTACAACCTTTAATGTATCAACCACTGAGATATATCCCAGACGCTTAGCAATTGCTAAAGCAGTGTTGCCATTCTGAAAGGAGAAAAGAGGGAGAGAAGGAGAAGGAGAGGGAGGATTATGATATGAACCAATGAGATCACACCCTGCACTGAATGAGCCAGCATTTCCATCCAAAACAAGGCATTCGCTTAGGAAAATCAGTGTGCTTTACTGTTAAATCTGAATCTCTCTTTGCAACTTTGCTCAGACTACAGCCCCAGTTGCCATGGTAACAAAACACACAGAACATCTGCCTGTTACCCTTAATAAAAATCTACTGCTTTTAATGGTTTAACCCACAACTTTCAATATTACACTTTATAAAATCTGGCTTTGCTGAAACTCCTGATTAATTTTACCAAACATGTTTTTAATTGAGAATAACTTGATTAATAAATAGCTTAAGAGGCTCCACTTGAAAAATAGAAAGATGAGATGATTCATGCAAATGGTGCAACAGGGGAAAAAAACCTAGGCAAGGCAAAACAAATCAGAGACTGTATTTAAAATTCAATATACAAATGCCACTGCCAACAGGATGCCCTCCAGATGTTGTTGAACTACAGCTCCCTTAATCCCTGGTGGGAGTTGTAGTCCAACAGCATATGAAGAAACCACATTGGCTATCCCTAGACTGGGGGGATAGAATATTCAGCAAATGTATGCCTCAATTTCTATTTGGGTGAAGAAAATAACAGAAGTAATTTTGCTTCTCTTTTCTAAATGTAATATATTTAATCCAAAAGTAGCACCACTAACTTGTGTTATGTTTGGGGCTGTACCAAATGTGCTTCAATTTCAGTTTTCAGGGTTTAAGTAGTATTTTCAGGGAGAATGTGAAATATTTCCTAGGAAAATCTAAACTGTACAAACACTTGCCTTCTGAGAATACTTACACACACACACACACACACACACACAGTGCAGTTTCAGCACCAAATTTTGATTTCTTATATGTTGATTTTTGGCTGAAGGAGCTTCTAGACTGTTGATATTTTCAGCTAAAATTTAATCATACACCAACAAATTCGGGCTGTGCCATTATTGTTGACTGACAAGTCTTGCACATCAACCCGTTTCCCCAAAAGATTGGACTTTTTTGCGATAAGGAGGGCGACTGGAAAATGTAGTGGGATGACACTTAATTTGATGCAACACTAACCTCCCCGCAAACAGAAAGCTTTTCTATTCTATGTGAGAAATGACTGCGTGAACAGGGCACTGTTTCATCTCAGTTCTAGTCAGGCTACATAGAAAGCCAATTTGCCCTCTGGGGGTTTGTGGGGCTGCTGTGCAGGGCCGCAACTGCTGCCCACCATCTGATCAGATAAGTGGTCATTCTTAACCTGAGAAGCCATGGTTTCCAATGTCAACGATCTTCTGAAGTTGCACACCTTCCTATAGGAGCACCAGGTCCTGGGGGCTGACCCCTTTTGCCCCCTCAAATATTTTTGGGTGGGAGCTCCCCCCCCCATGTCCAAAAAGCACAGAGGTGAAGCGTGGAGCCAAGCACAGCATGGCACAGCTCCAACGGCCAGCTCCTTCTCTTTCTCCTCCTGCCGCGGAGGTGAAAGAGAGTCAAAGCAACTTCCCGCTTGTGGTGGCACCAGGAGAGGAGCCACCAACCATTGAAGCTGTGCAGATGCTATGTTTGATTCTGCCCCAGCTCCTCCTGACGTCCTGATGTCAGGCGCATGACATTGCGCCCCCCCCCCCATCGCCCTTTCAAGCTGGCACCTCTGCCTCCCTTCATGTTCCTCTGAAACTCTTTGAAGGAACAGATTTCAGAACTGATCCCAACAATCAGGTCCCATCCTCTTTTGAATGGAATACAGTCTCCAGGTTGTCTTGACGTTATACTTTCACTGAGTCTAATATTTAGTCACACACTGGGGGAAAGTGGCCATCAGTGAAATTATACCATACTCTTATTCTTTGAGGAAATGGATACACACTATTGTGTCACAGCCAATCAGGAAACAATCTAAGATAATAAATTAGGCGCTACTCTTTCCCTATGCTGGATGGGATGGTGGGTGCTTTATTATCATTAGCTTAAAACACAGAACCAGAAAGAGAAAACTACACCATGAAATGAAGGAAACAGTGTGGCAATACCATGCTTACCGCAGTGATTGCATTTGGTTTGGCCCCATGTTGGAGAAGAACATTGATGATGTGTGTGTGACCTTGCTGAGCAGCTTGATGCAGAGGAGTGTACCCATTCTGTAGTTAGTGGCAGTTCACACATTTAGGGGAGGGAAAAACAGCAACATCAATATATATATTTGCATATTCCCTAGATTATTTTAATGAAGGAATAACTCATAATTGCTGGCAACCTTGCAATCATATCTGTTTGGATATTGCAATTTTCATTATTAATACATTTTATAGAAAATTTTTCTTTCACTATTAATAACTGAAGACAAGTAATAGCTACCAGATCTATATTAAGGTTTAGAAAAAGGGAGCTGGGGAGAAATTAATCAATGGGCCAAAGCTTATAGGACAAAGCAGTTATTAAGTAAAGACTAGTGATGCCATGGAAGTTTGTGAAGTTTTTATATTCTTTAAAACTGTTCACAACTTCCCCTCCATGCTTTTCTATGGGCTAGTCACTGGAAGAGAAGTATGAGCAATACATCACACAAACCCTTGTTGATCATCCAATTGATTTATTTTTCTTGGAGATTTCAGAGTGTAATATAGCAGATCCATGAAGAAAAAGCTAACACAGGCTTCAAAGTAAACTAACTTTTGGTTAGAAATTCATTTTTCCATTTGCTTTTCTTATATGCTGCCTATATTTCCTAAAGCAGGCTTGTGTTCTAAAAGCAACTTCAGCTAAATATAACACTGGGTGAGACAGAACATTTAGAGACAGAAGCAATGCCACAACATTTCCAATCCAGCCATTCTTAAGGCCACACAGTAAACTACTGAAATGGAATTTTTCAGAAAGGGGGGACGTTATTACAGTAAAACAGCAAACTATAAAACTCTTCTTGCTAATAACACATCATGTGCCAAACTTAACTGAATGTCTTGGATGCAATTTAAAGAGAAGTATATTCAAAATTGGTGCATCTTATCTTTTATGTTTCCATATAGCAGAGGACATTTTAAAACAAAACAAAACCCCAACTCCTTTCCAGACTAACTGGCAGCCAGATGTATGGATTCACTCAGTTAAAAGAGCAGCTTCCTTTTGCTAGATTTTCAAAGTATGTATCTACCTCTTAGAAGCATGGGAACGAGGTGTTCTTTTTCCTACAGAGGGACTTCAAAACTTTCAGCTGCAGAATGCAACTTAAAAAAAACTGCACTTATGCTGAAAGCCAGTTGGAATGTAAAGGAAAGAATTGGGAAGGGGTTAGAAACTGCAGTTAAGGTTCACTGCTTGCCCCCACATGGCTGCATTGTGGGACAAAGGCCATGCAAGTCAACTGAACTTCTTATCTTGTCCAGAGGGTTGTCAGAGAGTTCTGTCATTCTTGCATCAGCCCACTAGATTTCTTTGCTGGGTTCAGAGGAAGGGGCTTCCCTCCTCTGGTAGTACAGAGATTTCCATGCTAGGAGCAGAGGAGGGCAGAATGTTCCATTCCTTTCCTGCCGACCTGCTCAGTCAACTGCACACAATTCCTTATCAGCTATGGCTTATATACAAGACCACGCTAAAACTTGTATTCATCATTGATGAAGGCATGCCTGAACCAAGATGTGTTTCAGAAAAATCACATCAAAGCACAAGTCTCTGGAGCATTATTCTGCTTCCATTTTATAACAAAATAATCCGAAAATTGAAATCCACATGAGTGATCATCTGTGTCTGCTTCTCATACATGCACATGTGTCCCTAGTCCACAAACAAATTATTAATGGTTCTCAGCTTGGCTTACTGAGTACTGCATTGCAATTTTGACCAAACTGGCTACAGTCAATGAGAACCACATTCTGCTTTCAGCATACTTCCCTGGAACAGTTAAAATACGAAGTGCAAATTACCATCACATGTTTGCAAAGCAGCAAAGGGGAGGGGGAGAGGAAATTATGAACAAATGTTTACCTTTGTCTTTGCATTGACGTTAGCTCCCTGCTTCAGGAGAAAGTTGACCATCTTGATGTTCCCATAGTGACAAGCCACTATTAATGGACTGTAACCCAGCTACAAATAAAAAGCAACCCAAAAAACCACAAAAAATAAGTAGTGAATATGATATCACACTGGAAATTTATTTCATCATCTTGGAAGTTACTGATATACCTTAGTTTGGGCATCTTTGTTTGCCCCATGTTTTATCAGGATATCTGCTACATTCACTTTATCTTCTTGAGCTGCCAAATGTAAAGATGTCAATCCACTCTGTAAATTAAATATAAACAGTCCTTTATTGTATTATAGATACAGCAGTATTTGCAACAGCTGAACCTTCTGAAACAACATCAGCAGCAACCAAACGTAAAACTTATTACCACAGTCAAGCCTCAGGCATACAAAGGCATGCATGGCAGTAGCTATGTCTTCATTGAAGAGAAGATGTCTTCTCACCATGAACATCCCGAGGCTGTGAACTAGTGCTACCAGGGGGCCTGAATCCCATCAATGGAAGGAATCTTAATCACTTACAAGTCAGAAAGACTGCCAGCTATCATTCTGTCTATCACATCTGCCATGACTAGATTTAATTCTGGGAAGCTCACTCACAGCCAATCCCCAATTATGGCCCAAAATGAAAGAGCAGCAAGTGTAGATCTGAAGAAGATGAATGCCAAAGGTAGAGTTGGATATCATGAGAGAACTGATAGCACTAAATGCTATGGCCAGGGGCCTCATACACACTGAACAGGAGAAAATCTTGAAGAACATCCTATGAGGACAATGAGCAAATGTCCATCACAATCCTTTGGGGCCTTTCTCTCAGGAATGAACAAAACCTTCCAAGAACAGATCTCCCTACACAACTGACCAACTCCCACAGTCACGCCAACAACATCGCAGCACCAACATAATAAATGCATGAAAAACTCCTCTGTTATTCTATAGGCAGAGAACCAGGCCATGAGAACTGCCTAAGTATGGGACCAAAAACCAAGCAAGTAAGTGTTTTAGAAAGCTTCTACCATCCAGATTTTATCGGGATAGAAACATATTTATCTGTTTCTGCATATTCAACATACAATAATATTTTTCTGTTAACTGTGTCACAATACTATCCCTTCTTTCATTTTCTAGATAGCATTAGGTGGGTTTATTTCCATTAACAGGAAGGCATTACCTTTGTGGCCACGTGGATATTAGCTCCTTTCTCCAAAAGTAAGTTCACCAGGTCAGCATGACCTTCCTGAGAGGCCAGGTGAAGTGGAGTCACTCCTTGTTTGGTCAAAATATTGGTCTCTGCTCCATAGTTCAGCAGGGTTGTGGCTATTTGCATCTGATTCTTCTTAGCAGCAATATGTAGAGGGGTATATCCATTCTAAAAACCAGTTGCTTTGAATTAATATCTATTTATAATGTCTGCTTTCTTTCACAATAAATATCAATGCATTATTTCTCCAGCAAATGACCATTCTTTTCTTACTTTTACTGAGTCTAAATCTTCCACCTAAGGGAGGAATATTCCTCAGCAAGCAAGAAATCAGCCAGGGATTCTTGTGTCAGATCACAGCAGCATGGGATATTTTTGTGACACCAGTCAGTAGTGAAATCCTCAAAGGTTTGCACATTATTCAAGAACAGGACCATGCAATGGCTTTTCTTAAATCCTGTCAGTCCCTGGAGATTCCCCCCGAAAGCTTAAAGGTCTACTTCTGTTAGACAGTATGCAATTTTAATGTAACTATTTCATAGATAAAAACAGATAAGCATCACCTATACTGTCAGAACTCCAAGGAAACATTCTTGAATGGAATGGGAAATCTCACCTTGGCAGTAGCATGGGGGGAAGAACCTTTCTCCAGCAACAGTAGGGCCACCTTCTGGTTGTCGTAATGAGCAGCAACATGGAGGGGGGTGAGGCCATTCTGGAAAGGGTGGGTTTATGTTATGGCATTAAGTGATGGTTAGCTCTGCTTCAAGCTACCGTTACATTACAAAAAAAAAAATGTTAAATAAGAAGCGATTGACTCATAACAGCACAACATAAACATCAAACTCAGGGTGAATTATTTTCATATTAGAAAAGTTGCTTAGGAACAGAAAGGGCATTAAAGAAATCATTAGTTAAGGGGCTTTGCTTTGAAAGCGGATAGGCTATTAAGAATTAATTTAAATTGCCCTAGTTTATCTATTTTACAACTTTAACCACACTACTATGCCCTGTAGGCTAATGAGGCTCAAATATGAATTACAGAATGGAGTAAAACAAAATAATTCAGTCATACCAACAGAATCATTTGTCAAGTCCGGGGGGGGGCGGGACTTGATCCATATCACTGTACTTTTATCCTACCACACACACTACTGAGAAGTCAATGTGGAAGTACATGTTTATGTAATCAGAACAAAAATTTACATTACAGAGAACACGAACTCTGCTGAAAATGGTAGCCCTATCAAGTTCTCTCCCACCTGCTGTGTGCTATCTAGTTCAACTTGCTGTGATATCATTCCCTGCCACTATTGCACATAATCAGCTGTAGCTGGCAGAGAAACATGGAGAAGCTTTACCTACAGATATTGTGGAGTGTGAGTAGGAAATTTGACTTGGGACCAGCACTGCTGGCAAGAAACCAAAACTTTTACAATAAGATTGTGCAAAGTGTTCCATATGCATAATTAGACAGTGCTAAGATGCATGCATGAAATCTGCTTGAAGGTTATTACATCTCCGATAACTGCTTTGTGTATTTGGATAGATTTGACTTAGTTTATATGGAGTTAGATACTATTGATTAAAAGTTTTGTAAAAATAATAATTTCAGAACTATGGATATCATTCTTGCTAAAAAAATTAACCCCTATCCAGCTACTTTCTGCTGTATTTAATTCCTGCCCTGAGTCTCTTAACCATTTCCTCATATAAGTTCCTGATTTGTTGCCTAATTCTACAATTGTGGAATAAAATTTATCTGTCAACTGCATGTCATTAATTGACTGATATAATATTTCATATTTGTTTTCTGCGATGCTAATGATATTTCAGTGTTTCTTAACAACCATCCTGCGCATACAAGTCCTTTTTGGTGTCAAAAAATAATTTATGACACTCTTGGGATCATCAGTTGCATTTTATTTATATTAATCTATAAACAAACTACTATATAAATAAAAGCTACTTATAATAACTGCAATGGGAAATTATTAACAGTATTGACTGGAAAAAGCAAATTCAGACACTAATTCCTACCTTTCCAGATGAATCAGGAGATGCACGGCGCTGCAGCAGGAGTTTCGCCACATCAATGCTTCCATATTTAGCTGCCACATGCAGTGGTGTGAATCCTTTCTAAAAATGCACAGGTGGAAAAAACCAAAAACATTAATATAATCTTAATTACTTGGTTTTAAAGAATAATCCCTACATATTCTCAATGCAGTAACTGCTTAGCCCTCAAATTAAAATCAAATTTTATCATTAAAGGAACTGAAAAAATAATTAATCATAACTTCCCAAGGGTCCATAGCATATTTCCCAACTTGCTAAGTATTTCTACCCCTAAAAGGAAATATCCCATGCAGGCACCATGTCTGCTAAGTTTCAGGTGCCAAGTAAAACAGATTTATTTCAGGAGGCCTTTGGACCATCAGTGTTGTTCTAATGTTCTAACCTGAAGTTTAATTTATATTTTGAAATCTGTATATTGTATGTTTCAGTTTTTTGTAAGCTGCTTTGAGAATTATTATTTTATTATTATTATTATTATCTGAAGTTATTATAGACACCTTCCTTCCTTCCTTCCTTCCTTCTTTTTACAAAAAGTAAATGAACACAACTTACAAAATTAAGACATCCCACTTACCAAATACATGTTGAAAAAGGCAGGGTGTGTGTGTTGAGTGTGTGTATACTGTATATATGCAGTATCTGACATGCAGTATCTGTGCATGCATTCAATTTTGCTATGAGATATTCCTTCTCAGCAACTGCCTTCACAGTACCCCCTGACTGTTTCCTAAACTCCCAGGAGTCTGAAAAAAGCAATTTGTGGATTTGGTAATAGGAATTGTAGGTCAAAATATTCTGTATGCACTATCAGCAGGTTCCTGTACACAATTCTCATGTCAGCTTTGAAGGTGTGTGGACTATTGATACAACTGAACTCATGTCATATCTTCAAAATGTCTTCACTTCTTTTAACTGGGGTAAAACCATTTCACCTCCAATTTCCGTACTGGGTGGCGCAACCTCTTTTGTAACAACCCATATTCTTTACTAGGGAACAATGAATGCAGCTATTTAAATAACTCATCAGGTCTAAATCAAGCAACTCTTTAAGAATTAATCATCTGAAGACAAGTCACACACACATACACCCCATGTATTTTAGCTGTCTTAATAATCATCTGCCTGTGATCAAACACCCCTTGCTCTGAATCACTGTGCCAGTTTTGGGAAACCGGCACTTAGAAAGTGATATGCTAAGGTGAACAAGGTAACATGGCAATGGTAGCTCTATCAGATATCACTCAGTTTATGCACATATTAAATGTATTATAAACTGCTTTTACTTTACTGTGCTTACAAGCAGGTTTCCTCAAGCTGGTGCCCTGCATACTTTTTTGGATTCCAACTCATGACCACTGAAACGTCTGGAGGGAAAGACTGCTTTTGGAGAATTTACTTTAGGAGTGGCGCTGCAGACTCACTCTCTCAATGCCAACACCATTACTACTTACCTGAGTAGTGACTGGGCATGGTAGCAGTGAGATCAGGACTGTGCTGGCACAACAATAATGGAGGCAATGAACTCTATCCATTGGTGTGCTTGAGCATCCCTGTTCTGACTACTGCCTCGCCCTGTCCAGAGAAGCAGTGACACTGGTGTCAGGAGGACTCCACTGTGCCAGCCACTTCTAACTTAACTATAGCTCTACTATTATTCATATTTAGAGATGTACAAATCAGGCCACTTCTGGTTCATGTCACTCTTGTATTCACAAATAAGCCCTTGCTATCCTATTTCCACTTTTTCTGCTTTTTTTTGAGAACCTGCATGAAAATTCACTTTTAAATGTACCTTTCTTCTCAATATTTGGGATGAATTAATCTATCAATCTCAGTTTCTTCCTGTTTCTGATTTTTCCATCTTCAGTTTCCCACATCAGTTTGTGTGTGTTTTTTTAAAGAAAATAAGATCCTCAAGAAAATTCATCTGAATTTTAACGTGAATTTCTTCCAATACACACAAAAAACTTACAAAGCATATTTTCCCTAATAATAAAGCATTTCGTATGTTACTTTCACGAATATATATGCATTTTAATGTAAACTTTTATTTTAGTACATGAAGTTTTGTACACATTACTTGGCTGAAGAACTGCATTGCAAAATTCGGAGAACTGGAATTTTGAAGATTGGCTGTGTTTTGGTTCTTATATTGTTTTGGAAGGTGTAAATTGGGTAGCTTTGGCCTTAAATG
Source organism: Podarcis raffonei (assembly GCF_027172205.1). Classification (NCBI taxonomy): domain Eukaryota; kingdom Metazoa; phylum Chordata; class Lepidosauria; order Squamata; family Lacertidae; genus Podarcis; species Podarcis raffonei. Next base: position 54,905,402 of record NC_070610.1, read on the forward strand.
AAATGGAATTTAATTTCTCCCCCACCCCTACTCAAAATACACATTTCTAAATATATTCTGATACTAAGAATTTTCTGAGAGTAAGACCCATTGACCTCTGTCAGGGAACTGACATCGGAGCCAGAGGCGGAGGCAAGGCTCCCAAGCGATGCTGGAGAAGGGCCCAGCAAGGAGAGAGACAGCTCATCGGCTGGGGAAGGAAATCAGCGTAGCACCAGGGATAAAGGGGGGCAGATGGGGGAATCGGCAAGGGGGCTCCAGGACTCCACGCCGGAGACCAGCGAGGAGAGCACGGGTCCTCCGCTACCCACACCCACCCTGCGCAGAAGACTTCAGCGCAGGGAGAGTAGGCGGAGACTTGGCGTCAAAGAACTTTTGTGCTGGAAGAAGTTCAAGAAACGCCCACTGACGGATTCTGCTAGCGACTGAAACAGCCACGAAGTGAAGGGCTGTCCAGACAGAAAAGGTTTAACCAGGCAACCTAGCCAGGAGTGGCGGCAACTTACGCACGAGCAACCCCTATAACCATTACAACCTCAACCAATCTTCCTTCTGAGTAGACACCAAGCGCTTCATCAAATACTCATCTCTCCTCATCAGGTCTCTCTATCTATTGTATAGGAATAAGGATGCTTGCTTAATTTGATGGTTGTGAATTTTGATATGACCTGACCTGCTCTATACCTTTCAGATGACTGGAACTTATAGAACTGTGCTGTCAGTTCCAATCTGGAAGGTGTGCATCACGTCAGTTCATATCAGAATTCACAGCAGTCAAATTAAGCAAGCACCCTTATTCCTGATCTACAGAGAGAGACTTGATGAAAACTTAATGGAAGTTCAATACTAGCATTAGCCAGCTCACTATTAGACGGTTTGTACCAAAACTTCAGATTTTACCTTGGTAGCCAAAGAGTGTGCTGCGCCTGCTTCCAAAAGAACTGATGCTACATCAACTTGACCTTCTCGGGCGGAGATATGCAGCGGTGTATACCCATTAGTAGTTGCTGCATCTGGGTGTGCCATGTGTTGCAGCAGCAGCTGGACAATTTCCGTTTTACCCAAGCGAGAGGCAATATGCAATGGGGTCTGTTCCTCCTACAACTCAAAGCAGGACAGAAGTTAGAGTGGGACTGTTGTTATTAAAGATGAAGCCTCATTTCCCCCAGTTTCAAATAATTATTCTAGATGTGTTCAAAAGGTAGATACATACAGAATGTTTCCTGCACTACAAATAAATCTACAAAATTACCCAAGGGCTGGGAGTGGGGGGCAGGGGGACAACCTGTAGGTAGCACACTCAGAAACTCTTCTGCTTTTGTAATAAAGTGCAGAGGTAGATATATGAAAACACCTACCCTTGCTCGTGCATCAACTAGTGCACCATTCCTCAGGAGGCAGCGCACCACTTCCACCTGTCCTGCACGAGCAGCCATATGTAATGCAGTCTCACCACGCTGAAAAAAAACAACCCAGATTTTTTAATGTGTTAGCCACCCGAATGCAAACCTTATTAGTTTCATTCATACTGGTCAACGTTCAGTGCAATGGAAGCAAAGCCTCTACTCCTAATATCCAAAAAGTCAGTAATGCAAAGCTAGTAACAACGTAAGAAAACTATGCTGGATTTGGTCAATGGCCCGTCTAGTTCAGCATCCTGTTCTTCCATCCGTCAACCAGATGCCTGCAGAAAATCTGCAACATGAGTGCAAGAGCTCTGTGATCTCCAGCAATTGGTATTTGGCGGCAATGCCTCTAAGCATGGAGGCAGAATATGAGTGATGAATGTCCTCTTAGTGGTGCAGCAATAAAAGTGCTAGCACATTTGCAAAGCTAAGCAAGATCCGATATGGTTTCAAATTGGATGGGGGACCATGCACTGAGATTCCTGCATTGTAGGGGGTTAAACTAGATAACCCTCAGGGTCCCTTCCAACCAGTGCTTTTTTCTAGAAAAATAGGTGCTGATACTCACCATGAAGTTGTTACAGTGTCACAATTTTTAACAACAACCAAAAACAATGCTTGTACTGCATACTCTTGAGTACCCCCTGAAAAAAACCCCAACTGCTTCCAACTATGATTCCATTTAGCAATTCCTCCTAAAATGCCACTGCTGAGCATGTCTTTGAGGGCCATATATCTAGAAACAAGAGGCTAGATTAATCTTCATCAATCGGGGGTGGGGGGAGGCACTATCCCTCCAGCCAGAGAACCTGAAGCTGCTGTTCTTGGACTTATGATGACATCATTGAAGACCCAGAAGGAGGATAGGGGTGGTTGGGCCCCTTTAATCAAAGCAGCACCTTTCTGCTTTGGGACTCACACTTAGGATGCACCTATTGCTGCTTCTATATAGGGCTGAGTCCCAGTTTGCTCCTTGCTGAAGTAACATTGAACTGCTGTGTTTCTAGAGCACAGCCTGAGTCCTGCATTCAGTGGGAACCCTTTCCCTCACCTTGAGCTAGCACATTTTGCCCAGTATCTAGCCTGAACCTCACCCTGTACCCAGCCTGAGTTCTGCTTCGCCTCACCCATCTCCACCTCAATCTTGTCTCTACCAGCAGCCCAAATAGGGTGGAGATGTGGACAGGAGAGAAATAACCCTGCTCACAACCAGCAATATATAACCCCCTGATGAAGAGACCATAATTCAGTTGATAGGACACAACATGACTAGGTCATCTCTCTGGTGGTTGAGCATACTTAGGTCACACAAGAGGGAACTTGGTTATGTGAACAAAGTAAAAAGGGGACTTTATACAAAAAGGAACCACCCTGTGCAATAAATATATGAAGAACACTGATAAAATTTCTCTTTGCATAAGTAACACAGGTATTTTGTGTTCAGGACTCCAAACACAAACACCCAACAGCTAACTTTCATGCTACTCCTACAACTGGGGGTGCAAGGACAGAGCACAACACAGAGATAAGAAAGAGGACAAGAAATATCTGTGCCACAGAGTATATGCTGCAGTTATCTCCCGGCCCTCTCCTCCTTGCTATATGTAAGAGGGTTTTGCCTAAACCAGGCATGGCCAAATTTGGCCCTCCAGCTTTTTTGGGACAACAATTCCCTTCATCCCTGACCACTGGTCCTGTTAGCTAGGGATAGTGGGAGTTGTAGTCCCAAAACAGCTGGAGGGCCAAGTTTGGTCATACCTGGCCTAAACTATGTTAATGAACAAATCCCCTTCCCAAAAGTATCTCCCACACAGGAAATACAAGGGTTATCCCTCATCCAGGTAAGCTCCCTAAAGTTGATTAACAGATACTCTATTCCAACCATCATTACTCCGGTTTAGTCATGCTGGCCACATGACCCAGAAAGCTGTCTGAGGACAAACGCCAGCTTCCTTGGCCTGAAGTGAGATGAGCACTACACCCCATAGTCAAGTTTGACGGGACTTAACCGCCCAGGGGTCCTTTCCCTATACTCCTGCTAAATACTCTTGCCTGGGGACATGGAACAAAACAATCTCTGCATGCATAATTTGCATTTAGGTGTGCATTCACAGCTTTATAAATAATTACCATATTTTTCCATCTATAAGACGTGGACTCCAATTTAAGAAAATGGGGGAAGAGCTATCAATGTATAAGATGCCCCCAAATTTTGGACATTATTTTTTAGGAAAAAACCCTAGTCTTATACACAGAAAAATACGGTATTTCTTAAGCCACTTCCAAGCATTCTAACAACACACACCTCCCTACTCCATAAGGCAAGACTTTTGATGTGGTGATCTTGGCTTCTGTTATACCAGACTTCCCTGGTTTGGATGTAATAGCATATGGCTTGATTCAAACCATGATCTTTGCAACAAAGCTGACACACAACAAGAAGAGGAGTAGGGAGGGGACAGAAGTAAATGGCCATAGTGGATTATGCTTATTTCAGGTCAGCTGCTATACTTAGCCTGCAACTTCCTGCTAGAACCTCTCTAGTTCTAGATGTACCACAGTGTTTCTACAGATCTTTCCATAATCCAAAACGTATTATACACATTAGAATGGTTCCATGAATCTCCATGAGACTTTTAGTTTTGCAGACCATTCAAGTTAAATTTAACTTCTGAAAACAATAACTGATTCAACTGTCAAGTTTAAGTGATAATAGGTAAAGGTAAATGGACCCCTGACCATTAGGTCCCATCGTGGCCAACTCTGGGGTTGCGGCACTCATCTCGCTTTACTGGCCAAGGGAGCCGGCATACAGCTTCCGGGTCATGTGGCCAACATGACTAAGCCGCTTCTGGCGAACCAGAGCAGCGCACGGAAACGCCATTTACCTTCCCGCCGGAGCGGTACTTATTTATCTACTTGCACTTTGATGTGCTTTCGAACTGCTAGATTGGCAGGAGCAGGGACCGAGCAATGGGAGCTGACCCCGTCGCGGGGATTCGAACCGCCGACCTTCTGATCGGCAAGTCCTAGGCTCTGTGGTTTAACTCACAGCACCACCCGCCTCCCTGTGGAGTGGGTTACAAATCGCTAAATCACTGGGATATAAAGATGCTTTTCTATTCACTTCTCTAATTGACAAATGGTGAAGCTAGACTCACTGTATCCAACGGGAGCTGACCCCATCACGGGGATTCGAACCACCAACCTTCTGATCGGCAAGCCCTAGGCTCTGTGATTTAACCCACAGCGCCACCCGCGTGATAATACCAAACAATAATTAGGTATTAAAAACATCAGATTGAAATGTTTTTACCGTCTGTTTTATGCTCCTTGGTTATTTTCCCAGCTGTAATTTTGTTAACTTAATTTCCATGAATAAATTATACACGGCAAAATTAACTGTATGTATAAATAGAGAATTAGGACTTGCTTCACTTAAGCAATCTTGATTGTTAGTAATAAATATTATAAAAGGCTATTTTGCCTTTACACTTGGATGATTTAAGCATTTGGCAAATAGCACAGGCAAAAGCTGAATCTGACACATAATTAGATTTGGGCTGCAATCTTATACTTACTAGGAACTAAATCTCAATGGATTCAGAACAACTAACTTCCATGTAAACATGTTTAGAATGAATTATTTTCTTTCAAGGGCATTCAATTTTTTAATCAAAGTTTATTTTGAAGACTATTTATGGTAGCATAGAGGTATGTTTGTTTATGTACACAAACACTTATTACTATAGTCAAGTCAAGTCTGCCAATACCACAAAGGTGTCATTTTTTTAAAAAGTCAAGGAACCTGAAATTTGTTAATCTATTGCATTTATATAATGCCTTTTTCTCCAAGGAGCTCAAGGTGGTTCTCCTCCTCCTCCTCACCATTTAATTCCCACAAAACCCTGTGTGATAGGCTAGGCTGAGAGACAGTGACTGGCCCAAGGTCACCCAGTGTGTATTATGACCAAGTGGGGATTTGAACTCTGGTCTCCCAGGTCCTAGTCCAACACTTTAACCAGTACACCACACAGGCTCAAAGCAACATGGCATCTTAAACACTTTAGATTTTCTTTATCGAGAAGTTAAATATATATCTATATATAATAACTAAACCAAAGACAGACAGAAGAGCAAAAGAAAGAAAAACACACACCCCTTTTGTATGCATTCATGCAAGACAAATTTATAGGGAAGTTTAATAAATTAACGATACCAAATGTAACATTTTGGGTAACACACATGGCAGTGCAGCAAAACTATGATTACTCAGATGTAAGCCATACTCACAATGTTAGTGACATCTGGAGAGGCTCCATTCTGCAGCAGAAGGAGAACTATGTTCAAATGCCCCATAAATGCAGCCACATGTATTGGTGTAAGGCCCGACTGTGAAATAAAGCAACAGCAATTTTACTCCCCTGCAGAGCGCCTTTAGGATCTTCCTCATTTATTTAAAAGGAGAGTGCGGAACTAAGAGAAGGAAGAAATAGTGGGGAGAGATGCTTCTTTAGGAAATTTCTCTACCTCTGTTATAGCTTGGATAGAAGCCCCGTATTTCACCAGCAGTTCCATGACTTTAATGCGATTTTTCTTGCAAGCAATGTGCAGTGGAGTAAAACCATTCTGTGCAAAAGACAATCAGGTTAGTTATAGCATGCACCCCTCAGTTCTCATACAGCGTTAGATTATCAGATTTTCTTCAGTAACGTCAGGTTCCGACATACTGAAAAAGCATATACTCCAGGGCCAGTTTATTCCCATTTAATCCCAGCATGAGTGAAGACACAGAATGTGTGAAGCTAAAGTGCCTTTTTGAAAATACAAAATGTGTCCCATCTGCAATTTAATTTGTGTGGTGATCTTCACATGAAAAATAGTGCTATCCCAAAATGTGTAAATATGATTTACAGCACTATGATTTTAAAATACCATTTTGAAAAGTCCTTCACACATAACCATTTTGAAAGTAAATACTCCATAACTTTCCTCCTTCTTTTTATTTTAAATATTAGGGAAAAAATGGGGGGGGGCATCTCTTCACATCTCTGATTTACTCTAAGTTTTAACTGTCTCACTAATTAATGCCTGTGTTAGAGAAGCGAGAATGAATGGTGTTGTTGCTTGGCTGTTCTTTTTCTAACAGTTACTAAAAGGTAATGAAAACATATCACCACTCCTGACTGAAGCCACTTATGTTTGGCAATTAGCTTAGGTGTGACATTGGTCTCTAATGACCAAGTTCAGTAATTTAATAGTTTAAAAATCTGTTGAAACACACCAGAATTATCTGTTGTTTTATTTGAAAATGTGAAATCATACATCATGTGTATATGTTTTATAAATAAAATAAAAATAAAAGCTGAGTCATCTGGTTTATCATGGAAAAATCGAGAACAGGGCTCTTTTTTGATATCAGATGACACAGCTACTGCTTAAAGGATCATATATGCTAGGGCTTTCTCTCTCACAAACCTCTGGGGACAGGGCAAGCATGAGCAACCCCTTTCTCAGGCTGACACTTGGCAGCTGTAACCTGTGGTGAGTTAGAAGTGCACTTTTGCCACTCCATGCAAGATTCACTATTTGACATGCCAAAAGTAACATTTGAAGTGGGATGTCAAAACGCGAATGTTGCACATGGCAGTAAAGACAGCATGAACTGAAAGCCAACACAAGCAACATTTTTCCGTTCAAGTTGCAAGTTGGATTATTATGTATCTATGTATGTGTGCAGCAATATATGACAAGCTTTTGATTAAGGCTTGCTGTTGTGTGTATTACTTTGTGCCACTAGGAGGCCAGTGCTCTTCAAATGGCTTTTTATGAAGCACTAAGCATCAGAACTCTGTAAAGAATGAGGACACTAAGAATTAAAGTGCCATTTTAAAAATCATTTTCTTTTTTTCTTTTTTATGTTAACTGTGAAGCTACTTAATTTTTAGATACACTATTTCTGAACTATTTCTAGTTCAGAAATAGTCCTGTTTTGGAAATAGGCAAACATGACAACTGATGGGAAGTGATATTAGCAGCTTCTGTTAAACCAAATGTTCACATAGCATCAAAGAAACAGAAGATCCTTCTCTTTACGTAGTTTCCAGACAGAGCTGTTTTAGTCAATTAACTGCAATTTTAGCTGCTTTAAACTTATGAGTGTATCGGCTAGAATAAATAATACAAGTTGTGAGAATAGCCATCAACAACAACAGCTTACCTATTATAAAAACATAATTCTTCCTTTAGGGAGGCATATCAATTGAATTGTCTGAGCCATAAGCCAATTGATGCCAATTACGTCAACAGTCTGGAAACCTGAATTTCAAACACAGCCTGTTTTAAATGCCAATTAATAATCAGCATAGGGTGGAGTCTACTTAGGCTGCAATCCTAATGGATAACTCATGGTTACTTCTGTGTAAGTGGGGTTATATTGCAGCCTTAGAATCCATGGTGCTGAAATATTAAAGAGACTATATGGCAGCTGCGAGGACGGTTAATGCACTGCAGAGAACTTCGGCCAGAATTCAGAGAGCTGCTTGGACACACGCAAGGGGCTTGCATTGACTCGGTGGATTTTATTTTTAACCATTGACGTTCACCATAATACAAACTATTTTTGAAATGGAGTGGACCTTACAAATAGTTTGCTGTGAGGCAAGGGAGGCTTGGGGGGAGGAAGGGGTTGGGAGGGGAAGAGAAGCCCAAAGCCACCTGCTAATAGATCTAGTTTCCTTGCCTCCCCTCAAAAAGGCTACAAGCAAATATGAGTTCAGTGTGAACATACCTACTGAATTAGAATTATTAGGCAGTGGCAGAGACTGCAGTGTCTAGAATCACACATTAGAACCATTAGATTGTCATTTGCGTAGCTCACTACACACTCCTTTCAATACAGAATGCAATGTGTGCCCCTTTATTGCAGGGAGCAATGGGGAACCCCCTGAAGAGGTAGACACTGCATGCATACATGACAGTTCAGACAGTCACAAGAAGCAGCTGGACCAATGTGACTGTGGCTCTCTGCAGATGCTCCCCCTCCACATGAACACTGAATGTGTGGAGCAGGAAGGGGAACCATGTGCTTGCTGGCTTCAGCCCTGGCATCCGTAGTCCAAGTGGCCCTGCCCCCATAATGCCCATGCATGCTGCATGGACACTGGAGGCAGAGGCAGTAGGCATGCTAACATCAGGGGTAGAGGTCAGTTAGCACTGAGTCCTTTTCATGCATTCACTGCATGTGTGGAGGAGAATGTCCAAAGACCCCTTGTGTTCTAGTAGAGGTACAGGAAAGGTTTACCAGAGCACGAGCATTTGGATTTGCTCTCTTGTCCAGCAGAAGTTTGGTGACGCGATAGTGGCCACAGTGTGCAGCAACATGGAGGGCAGTCAAGTAATCCAGCGTGACATCATCGACAGGAGCTTTGTGCTGCAGTAGGTGTTTGACACACTCCACGTGGTCACCTTGGGCAGCCATATGAAGCGGAGAGAGTCCATTCTGCACAAGACATAAGACCAAAGTTCAAAACTGCATCAGACTCACAGGGTGGTATCCAATGCTAGTCTTACATGGAGCCCATTGAAATGAATAGATATGACCGATTTATGCCCAATAATGTGAGCACCCTTGCTGCAGGAGAAGAATTTCAAAATAACTTATAAACCCTACTGGAATAGTAAAAACACAGCACACTGACTAGGAATTGCCCAATTATTTGGTTAGAAGGGGTATACATCCCTCAAGGATATATGCACCTTTGCTTGGAATGCATGCAAAGTGACATACATTTGGAGGGCAAACAAGGGAATGCTCCTGTATCCCTAATTTGGATCCAACCTGCTGTCTACCACATTTTCAGCAATGTGAATTGAACAAGGTTACTCCGAGATATTCTCACGTGACTTTGTCAAACACCCTCCTGGTTGTGGGAGAAAATGCAGGAAAACATTCCTATGCATAAAGAACAGCACAAAAGCACTAATCTAAGTTAGACCTCATTCTCCAGGCTGGTGTATGGTGGCCTGAGTTAAAGTCTGCTTGTGTTTATGTGCAGGAATCCAGCAGAGTATTGCCATATATGTCTGTACCACAATTTACTCACATTCCAGATTTTATGCTTTATGCATAAGTACTGTAATCTACCTTGATATTTCAAAACCAGAAAAGTCTAAGGTCTCTTCTATTGTGAGTTACCCACCTTGGTCCTGGCAAGCAGTGGAGCACCTCGTTCTAGGAGTAGTTCTACAACCTGGTCATGTCCACTTCGTGCAGCGCAGTGAAGTGGAGTCAGTCCATCCTTTAAAAAAGCAAAAACAGTGAAATGTTTATTATACCCAACACACTTGTGCTCATGGAATACAGTATTCTTCACCTATGAACCCCCCCCCTCCCAAAAGAAACCTGCAGCAAAATTGGGCCGTTAATGTGAGGGGTATCTTTGGGGAACTAATTGTCACTCAAATCGCATGGTATCATTCAAGGTCCATCACCACTTATGAAGATGTGGCATGAAGAGACATTACAGAATTCAGGTAACCAAAGCGATCAGCTGCCACTCTCCCTATCCCTATGGGCATAATTATTTTCTAGCAGCTTCCACATGGCCATGGCAATGTATACCAGTCCTCAGTTCTTAAGCAGAAAAAAGAGAAGAAGCATTTTCTGCCAATAACTTTCTCCACTATTTTGGAATACCTGTGTTGCCTCAGGTTACTTTTGAAACAGGGGTAAAAAACACAGTGCTACGGAGGTTTGGGCAAGGGGGGAACTAAAAGGGCGATGGAAGACATAGCATGGAATCAACAGTGGAAGAAGCCTTAATTTAAGGCTGAAAAGCAAGCAGGCCCTAACAACCATTTGGCAAACTTGCTGTGACAGCACCGTCTCTTTGCTGCAGAAGAACATCCTGTCCCAAAGCACTTGCAAGGCTTCTCTGCCACTGAACATGACGGTTAGCAAAAGACAAGTCTATGAAAGATTTAGAGAACTGAGTGCATCCTAGGTGACTCCAGACCTCGGAGAGCAAAGAAACGTGGAAAGAATAATTGTGTTTAAAGTAAACTCTGAAGGACACTGTTATATGAAGGGACAGAAGGAAGGCACACAAAAGAACATAAATTTACCCAAGTCATATTGGATGTTGTTTTTGTACAGATTTGCAAACATACCCATGAACTCCATAGGACACAATTCAACAGGAGTTACTTGCAACTAAGTATTGAAATCTATGGAATAGAACGTAAGGCTTAATGACCTCTGTAGTCCATGCATTCAGAACCCTGAGCCTGGATTACTGAAACACACTCTATGGAGGGCTGCCCCTTGGGCATGAACCAAAAGCTCCAGCTGGTGTGGAATGCAGCAGCCAGACTACTGATGGCAACAACGTGTGACATGACTGGTAAAACACCTGCACTGGCTGCACATCTATCAAAAGATCAGGGAATGCTGATTTCACTAAGGCTTTTGACAAAGTCCCCCATGACATTCTTGCAGAGAAGCTGTTACAATGTGGGTTAAACAAGGTAAATGTTAAGTGGATTTGTAGATGATTGGCTGACCAAACCCGAAGAGTTCACTAATGGTTCCTCATTATCCTGGAAAAAAGTGACAAGTGGGAAGCTGCAGGGTTCTGTCATGGGCCCGTTGTTGTTCAACATCCTGATAAATGGCATGGATGGGGGACTGAGCAGATGACACCAGACTGGGAGGGGCAGCTAATGCCACAGAAGACAGAATTTGGATTCAAGATTACCTTAAACAGACTGGAGAACTGGGCCCAAACTAACAAAATGAATTTCAATAGGGACAAATGTAAAGTTCTACATTTAGGCAGGAAGAACCATCTGCAAAATTATAAACCGGGGGACACCTGACATTCCATTAGCACATGTGCAAAGGATCTAGGTGTCTTAGTGGACCACAAGCTTAACATGAGTCAAACTTATTAGAAACAGCCAGCATGGTCAGTTGTCAGGAATAATGATAGCTATTGTCCAGCAGCATCTGCCAGGCCACAGGTTCCTACCCCTGCTCTATAGCAGCAAAATAAATCCTTGTTAGCTGAAAGTCACTTGACTGCCGCAGTTACAGCTTCTGGATCCCAGAAATACACTGAAAGTAGCAAAACCAGAATAATAGCCCATTGTAGCTCTGGTGTAGCTCCTCTTTGGCACCAGTGGCTAGGAAGGAACACTAGTGGGGCAGTGGTTTCCTGTAATCAAAGGGATCTCAGTTCTCCCGCTGAGATCCCAAGGTGCTGCCATGAAATGTCTAGCTTGTTTTGCAGAAGCACAACTTCACTGCTTAACCAAAGAATGTCTAAAATATAGAGTAGAGACACAAGGGAAATAATTTATTCCTCTGGTTCCCTGTTTGGGGCTCTAATACAAAATGTGAAAGCCACCTGAGATAAGATAAAAGCTGTACGGAACATGCTGCTACCTTACAGGCCCACGTCCTCAGTCAAACCAGTAAAGGTGTAGCAAAGTAGCAAATCAAGCAAGCAAACACTTCCTCTCTCCTTGCCCAACATAATCTCAAACGTATTATTGCAATAACCCTTTCGCATAAGCTTCTATTATTACTGTGGACATGACAGGGAATTGCGAATGAGATTTGTAAAGTAACTTTTTGGAACTAGGCATAACAATCTGACATAGCATTTTTTTATTCATGATCGGTCAATTCTTCCAGGAATTTAACTCGTAAATTAATGTTTATGCTCATTTTTTTCCCTTAACAGTACTGCCAGTTTACATAAAACTTTATTAAAAGAGTGTTGGCATCTTAAGATTGTTTAATGTATTATTTGTGGGGATGGCCATTTCGCCCCCCACAATGCCATGGAGTGCCAGCTCAGTGGTTGTTGCCATTGCTGTCAGCAGCAACATGCACACATATTTCCAAACAAACAAACAAAATTAAGGGAAATAAGATAATTGAATCCCATCCACTGCTGGATAATTGCCCTTCCTGCTGGAAAAAAGGGTGAAATGGTTGCCCTGAATACTCTGCTCACCAACAGGCTGGAGAATTTTGGGAGGCCATTTGTGCACAGCTCTGCCTTTAAGGCAACCCTGTTCCCTGCCTATCTTCCCATGGCAACTGAAACCTAGTGACAATATGTACACCCTTCAAATAGTGCCCTATCAAGGCTTCAAGTGTCCTGAAATGAGAAAACCAAAATATGGAGTACAAGAGCAGTGCTCAGCTTCAGTGTGAAAACAGAGCTGATTACTGAATCATGAAAAACCCACTCAGATTAAACCACAGCGAGCCCCACAGTGAGGAAAAATAAATGATTCTGGGAGGACATAATTTTTTGACCAGGCCTGTCATTTCTGAATTCCTGTTTTGATCTGTCTCATTTTCTCCATTTATTTATTTAGGTTTAGTTTTATTTAACAAAACATATATACTGCTTGATTGAAAAATACCCAACTCCAGACAATTTACAAAAGCACACCTGTTTTTACAATGCTGTTTAACAGCTTCTGTTATAGTTTTTATATTATTTTTGTATACTGCTGAGAGATTTTTAAATTTTAAGCAGTTTATAAAAGCTTTCAAATAAATTAATGAATAAAGAAGGAATCTCTTCATATAGCTGTACCTGAATTCAGATCCTCTCACCAATTTGTGACTCGTGAGGTGCTCTACATCTCACTGAGTCATGCTGCCAGCTGTAGGACTCTACTGACAGATTCACTTCTTGCCAAAATTCCAGTCTGTTTGATGGCCAGGTCCTATTTTCTGTCTACAACCAGGAAGCAGAGCAACAAGAGTACTGTGGCAAATCTCTGGGGCCTTATAAGCTTTACAGACAGCAGGCGGACTTGTTCATCAGTTCAGCAATTGTCAGCTGTTCCCTAAGAAACAAGTGTTTTGGACCTAGAAGTGGAAAGTCCAGGAAAGGCAGAAATCCAGAGGCTGCTCTGATTTCCGCTCAGTAAGCACACCATCAAAAGCCAGTTCTGAGGGAGCGATGGTTCCATTTTCTTTCAGTTTAACAGCAACATTCAGTGGGTTTGTGTTTAACTGCAATCACTAAAGAGATATATTGGGAAGGCCCTTAAAGAAGCATAATTCAAATTTATTAATGAAGTCTGCCAGTGATAATTTTGCACATTCTGTCAAAATAATAAAGCCTTTCCTTGAGTTTAAGTGTGATTTCCCCTGGTTTTCTATTGTTCACTCAGATACCATATTTGTTTTCTGCTGTTTGCCACATTTTTCTTAACAGCAGAAAGCCTGTGACTAAGGTTCTGGCCTTAGAAAATAAGGAGAAGGCAGGGAAGTTTTTAACGTGTGATATTTTACTGTATTTTTGGTTTCTATGGAAGCCGCCCAGAGTGGCTGGGGAGGCCCAGCCAGATGGGCGGGGTATAAATAAATTATTATTATTATTATTATTATTATTATTATTATTATTATTATTATTGCACTTAAACCAAAGCTTTAAGCTGCTCACAGCCTCTCTTCCTCCTTCTGAGCCCTATGGTCATATCATGAGTTAACATGCTTCTTAAACCACACAAGCGAGGGAAACTGTAGTGTGTGAGCTGAAATGGAGAAACAGTAGGAGGTAATTGTCCCCTCCAGAAACTGCCTTGTTTGTAATGTGCAGTTTGGCCTCCAAGTCCCATCTACCAGGTAGGGTGCAATGCTTGAAGACAAAAGAGGAAGCAGCAGCTTTTCTGGTTGTTTGGAGTGGGTTAGTAAAGGTAAAGGGACCCCTGACCATTAGGTCCAGTCGTGACCGACTCTGGGGTTGCAGCGCTCATCTCGCTTTATCGGCCAAGGGAGCCGGTGTACAACTTCCAGGTCACGTGGCCAGCATGACTAAGCCGCTTCTGGTGAACCAGAGCAGCGCACGGAAACGCCGTTTACCTTCCCGCCAGAGCGGTACCTATTTATCTACTTGCACTTTTGCGTGCTTTCGAACTGCTAGGTTGGCAGGAGCAGGGACCGAGCAACGGGAGCTCACCCCATCGTGGGGATTCAAACTGCTGACCTTCTGATCGGCAAGTCCTAGGCTCTGTGGTTTAACCCACAGTGCCACCCACATCCCTTTGGAGTGGGTTACAAATCGCTAAATCACTGAGATATAAAGATGCTTTTCTATTCACTTCTCCAATTGACAAATGGCGGAGCTAGACTCACTGTATCCTTGAAAACTGGCAAGTGTCACATCATTCCTATTTTGTTTTTTATTGCTCTATTTAGTTATTGCCATAGCTAAGCAGACAGAGCAAAGGTAAAACAAAGAGGACATAAACGGATCAAAGCTTGACACAAGGACACCACACAATAGCGTGACACTGACAAACAAAACCACAAAGCTCTGGAATCTCCCACACTGAGATGCTGTCAGCAGTGTCCTTGAGAACGAAGAGAAAGGACGGTGCTAAACCTGTGCAAATGAGGGTGCCAGTGCTTTGGGACACTTGCTAGGTTCTGTGTGGGTGTCTGTGTGCTAGCAGCTTTGAGCGACACTCCCAGCTGACAGGGGTGATAAGCCAAACAATGAAAGACTTTTAAAATTAGATTCTTTGTGAGAAACTGGAGGTGGTCCTGTACAGATCACATATTGCAAGGCTGCACTTTGATCTAGCCAGTTGAGCAATATAGCATGTTCAAAAGATAGGGAATAATGTATAGCAAATTAAAGTGTGACCAGAGCAATCACATTGTGCTTTCATGCTTGGATAGAATAGGTGCCTAAACTGCGATTCTAAAATACTTTTATCTGTAACTCTGTCCCAGAACTGAAGCTTCATTAATCAAAAAGGACATTTGCTTGCTCTCACCTACCTTCCATACACAAATGAATCTCTCTCTCTCTCTCTCTCTCTCTCTCTCTCTCTCTCTCTCTCTCTCTGCAGTACACAACTGTTTGTTTTTCTACACTAATATGCAAACACAGTATCCAATACTCCAACCAGCAATTATTTGCCAGGGCCACAGACCATTTTTCAGCTCTAAGGTCTTTCTCTTTTACTTCTAAATAAATATTAAAACCAAAATAAATTATATCTGTTGAATTCAAGATTAGCATTCTGCTTGTGGTTTCTCAATTACTGTTAGGACAAGTCCGCTCACGCTTTTTCGTGCCGCAGCACTGCAGGACGGAGGAGGCTTCACTGGGGCCCCGACGGAGGAATTCAATCTGCAGTGCCCTTCTTGATGGGAGGAGGGGGCATAAGCCCCCCCCACCTATCAGGAACCAGATCCTAGCCTGCACCCTGCTTTGGCAAATGGTGGTACAGGCTGGGACCTGGGCTGTGCCAGTGGGCAGAACTGATGGAGCCAATGGTGGGCTTCCCTCGGAGTCGCCCCTTGCCCATTTAAGCAGCCTATACCTGGGGCACAGCCTGTTTGTTCCTGCGCCGGGTTTCCTCGCCCGCCCACCCATAGTTTATGCTGCTAATCAATGACTTTGCTGTGGCTACAGTGGTTGCTGTTCTTTATGGGGCCAGGTAAGAATTTGCCCACCGGACTAATTGGCTCTGACCTGGTGGGTTTTGCCTACTTCATAGCAATTGTCACAACTGGTTGGGCATTGGGGCAATCCTTTGTTTCGGACAGAGGTGAGATTGTAGTCTCTGCCTGCCCCTGGGCCAGGGCTGCAGGTACTCCCTCAGACGGCGGTCCCTGCGGGGGTCACCCTTTTTGATGTTAAGTCTAAGGAACCCACGCCTGGGTTGACCACACGTCACTTCTGGTGGGCGGGCCGGAAGTATTTAGATTGCCCTATGCCCAAGCCAAACCTCTTCCATCTGTATTCAATAAAGTTGTGGCCTGTTTTGACCCAAAACCAGTCTTATTGGTCTCTTATTTATATGGGTTGGTGTATTGGAAGTCTGATGCCTGGTCCTGCAATCATAACTTGCTTGACTTGTTAACAGTCTATAAATTAATTCTAGGAACTCTTGGAAGTTTCGCTGAGAAGTTCAACAAGAGTGGACAGCTTCCTCTGAAAGATCAGGTGGCACTGAATAAATTTTTGAGACGTCACTGACGTAAAGTGGCAACTGTGAAGCAAGAATGTTCAGTATCCAAAGTTTTTGCTCCATGGACAGAAGGAATTACCATCATAGAGTTACTCCTTTCATGAGTAAAACAACCTCTTCAATGAGTGCAAATTCTCCTTTCAGTCACAAAACAAAATCTTTGGACTCAAGACTTGAATGTGAACAGTGGCTTCCTTAATGGCTATCTCTAAAGGAATGCATATTGCTGTTCATATTTCTGATCCCTGCATAAACCAACAAAGAAACAGAAGGGGGGAAGGAGGTGCAGGATGACATTCAGGGAATAGAAACACTCACCCTGGTTTTGGCATCGATCTGCCCTCCACGATCCAACAAGAGCTTCACCATGTTTGTGTTTCCCCTTTTGGAAGCCACATGCAGTGGGGTGATTCCATTCTACACCATGAAAAGAACAAACAAAAAGCATGATGGACTTGAAGAGGTTCAATGGGGATGGCTTTGCGTTTTGACATGATACAGTATAGAAGATGCATCACAGCATACAGAAAACAGTTAGCACTGTCCTATCTTGAGAAAAACATTCATAGCAATAATTTGCAAATGCTGTTAAATAGAACTAAAATATATGCATTTTTTATAGCTATGTAGAAAAAAATCTGATCTTTGTTATGTTTTAACATTTTGTTTGAATAAACAGAAGTTTACTACAACAGTTCTAATTCATGAGAACTGGGAAGGGGCGTTAACTTTGTATGGAAGACTTCACTTATCTTCATTTAGTAACTAATGAAATTTCAATTGTTAATCAGTATAATTACTTAATCTGAATGCAATAACGCAGGTCTGAATGTTTCTGTTGATGTATGCACAAAAATCTCATGAGAGTAATATGCATACATAATTTCAAATATGCACTTTTAAAGGGTATTTTGTCTATCTTCAGGAGATTCTTCACTGATTCACTAAGCAGCAACAAAAACATTCACCAAACATCAAACATCACATTCACACTGTATGCAAGACAAATAAATCAATATTCATAACATACTGGTGTGCTTAAATATACAGCAACAATCATAGCACATTAGCTAAGACACAATGAAGCCTATTATTGTAACAAATATCAGCATTTAAAAGGTCCTAATTAGGTTGGAAGGTTTCGTCTCATCCTTCATTTTTTCCAATTGTCATTGCACATATTTCAGCTGTGGGTTAGGTCTCTTGGTAGAAAACAGGAAAAGCAATCCACAGAAATATATTAAGATTCAGATGTTTAGTTTGTACACATTATTTTATTATTTTCTACATTTTGTTGTATGGTGGGTTTTTTTGTATTTTCTGTCTTCTATTTTTTAAATTGTATCTTAATTGCTTCTTGCTAAATTGTTAGTCATCCTGGGAACACACTGTTGAAGGTGTGAGATAGAAACCATGTAAATAAATAAAATATTAAGAAAAGGCAAACCTTAAAACCTTATTCATTTGTGCATGCAGCAGCCAAGGCTGACCATATATAGCCCTTTCAGGCAATTGGCAGTCTAGCTTTCAGCTGCTCAGCGGCAAGATGGGGGAACAATTCTAACTAATAGCTCAATTCTATGCATGCCTCCTCAGAAGTAAGATCAGTGGGATTTCCTCCCAGGACTGTAGCTTAAATGTAGCTCCTTGTCCTGAACAGCTGTTATGTGTACATAGTCCCAGCAGCTGGGATGCAGGGAGGATACATGCACAGGACACCTATAGAGCAGGTGTGGGGAATCTTTTTGTCAGTTTGAGGACCACATTCTCTTGACGGGAACCTTCTGAGATCCACATGCCAGTGAGAGGCAGAGCTAAAGGCAAAAGTGGGTGTAGCAATGGATGTGACTCTTACCTTGGCAAGGTAGGCTGAATTACAGACATGCAAAAACCAGGGGGTTTTGTACACCCACACCTCTCCATCCAGCAAGCAAGAAGCATTATTACAAATAAGGACACAATCCAGCCAGGTCAAAACACCCAGGTAGGCACAGAGCAACGCTGGAGAGGAGTGCAGGAAAAGCATGGGGAATTGGCCTAGGGAGAGGACCAATTGCCTGACACTGATTTATTCCTTTTTGATGATGGTGATACTGATTTCCCACTTAAAAGATACTCAAAGTGACTGACAAAATTTGTCAAAACAAAACAACCCTTTTTAATCATCAACATCCAGTGAAAGTTTAAAAGCCCACATAAGCATGTTACCACGTACGTTTAATTTGGGATAGAAGCCTACACATTGTTTCCTGGAAGTAAACCCCATTGATAACTCAGTGGGACTTGCTTTTGAGTGGACATGTGTGAGATGGCACTGTTGTGGAATTAAAAGGCACACTCACACTGTAAAAGTACTTTCCGCTGCCTGTTGCAAAGCAAGTAAAGAAGGAGCCAGAAGGATCCCTTCTAGAGGAAGGGTGCGGTACAAATCCCATAAATAAATTAAAACATTCCATAAAGCAGGTGCCACAGTAGAAAAGGCTCTGTTCCTGGCCAGCTATCGTATACTCAATGGCAAGTGACACAGAGCAGGGCCTACAGTGTTACCTACAGCATTCAAGTAGGACCATTCATATGAACAAGGAAGTTATTAAGGAAGCGCAGAAATATGTGTGCAGAAGCCTGCTTCTATTTCCATATGGCTAGTAGCTGAACTCCAATGTGAACAGTATATAATACATATCTTAAGCATTAAAGAATATTAAAGAGTTGGAGCTTGTTGTGTGCAAAGTACATATGTGAACAGAGTAATGAGCATAAGGTATTTGCTACGACACAGTTTTTTTAAGTATGCCAGAAGTTATATTAATAATTCAATTAATGTGTTCTGAAGCATGTGCATGAAATTTACATTCTTTCCCTCTACCTATAAGTGTATTGTGTAAAGATAATTTATTACAGTCTGATACTTTGGAAAAAATGGCTTATTTGTTGCAAGAATAAATGTAAGAATCATTTACTTTTCATAATTTTTCAAAACAGACTTGTAAATGGTTTTTTTGTTTTGTTTTAATTTGGACATTTAAAGAAAGTTCATAGAATCAATCATTGACCTCCCTCCTTTCATTGTTCTCTCAATGCACAAAAAAGCAAAGCATCCATACCCTTGCTGTGAAGTCTACAACAGCTCCTCGGTTGAGCAGAAGTGTTGCTACATTAACATTTCCATAGTGTGCTGCTATGTGCAAAGGTGTGAATCCACTCTGCAAAAAAGAAACGGTCTTAATCAGAATGCACCAGTTTTTACATAAGGAAGCATTTAACTTTTTAAAACCAGAGAAACATTAACCCAAAGCATTTTCCCCCTGTGCCAACCTATTATTATAAACAGAAGAGTTAATGTTACTACTTCCTGCAACAGGTAACCAAAAGCACTATTTTCCAGTTTAATATCTCAGGTTTTTCCATTTTTATTAATGCAGACAACAACAAAGCAACCTTCTCTGGGTCTTCTACGAAGGAAAACTACAAATCCCTTGATTCTAGCAAGAAACGATGCTCCTGAGCATGCTCAGAAGAGTCACTTCACCATCTGGACTTCCCCAGCTCATTAAACCTAACTAACAATGAGGCAAGCTTTCACCTGGCACCAGTCCCCTCCCCTCACCATGGTCTCCTTGCAAAGAGGCCTGTTCTGTCTGGGTTTCCTAATCATTCCTTATAAGACCTCATAAAACCCTTCAAAGTTTTGATAGCATATGATCACAAAACCCAGATGGTTCTTGAGACCAAATGGAGACACTTGCCAATTCATTTCCATGGCAAATTTAAGTATTGCTTTGGTTAGAAGATTAATGTTTTTTCACCAAAGCGTATTAGAATAATAGTACAGTACAACAGCTACAGTAGAAAATATTAAACTGTACACAATCTCCCAGTGACAGATTTGAGGCTACTCTTCATTTAAAATGCCTGTCATAAAATGCCTGTCATAAAATTAAAAGAAACATTTTACCTCAATACCTTTGAGGGGGTTCCCACTGGGATCTCTTCATTTATCAATAACCAACAACTACCCACAGGAACCATGCTGCAGATTAGCATTAATGGAGTCATGGCCTTATATTACATGCAATTACTCTGTATTTCAAATTATCCCCATAGGCCTACTCCCATTTCTAATTCCCAGTTCTTGTTATCTAAAAACAATCTCCACCATCTCAAAAGAACAAGGAAAGAAAAAACATCAAAGCAGAGGAGAAAATATACATTTTTGTCATCGGTTCACATTTAGAAATGACATTTGGTACAGTTTGAACTGTATATGACAGGAAAATGCAGCAATTATCTGGGGGAGGGGGGGAGTAGATTAACAAAACTGTTGTTTTTGGTACCTCAGTTGTCCTATTCACCATCATCTGTTGCAGCATGTTTTGGAAAAAAGAGGAAAGATATTACAGATTGGCAGAAAGACAGAGGCCTAAATTGTTTGCTGAAATGAATTATTTTGTTGTTATGGGAGAAAGCCTGAGCTAGTATTCAATTTAACTGTATGCAACCCACATTCTCTTGGGCCACAAACCAGTTTCCCACTCAACAGCAACACTGCTTCAGCTTCCCCCTTCCCCACAACAGATTGTCAGATTTACAAAGACGGAATTTGATATTAACCTCGTGTTAATTGGACTACATATTCAAATGCAAAAACTGTCAAACACCATTACAAAGTCAGCAAAAGAAAAACTTAGAAACTGAAGAGCGATTTTTGTGCCTTTGAAAATCTAACCCGTTTCCTCCTGCAGTTCTACACTAAACAATAGAGCTTTTATTGCAGATACAGGTTTCAGCAACGACTACTAGAAGAGGAGCATTATTATTTGCATTGATTTTTTTAAAGTAATGGAATTGATAGGAATCTCTTAGGGCCACTTAACAAAAGTATATGTTTCTTTTTTTGTTACCATGTAAGATGTTTTATATGTACACTTAAAAAGTGCAACATGTGAATGCAGAAAAACATCTAAATTGTTTAAGGAGCTACTAAAGATTGTTGTTTCTTCTCAGTGATAAATCTGAGTTTGTCCTGCATAAAGGACAAAACAGGCCCTGGACATCCCAATTTTTAGTACGATTACCAATACTGGAGAACAAGGAAGGGGAAGCAAGCGTATTTTTACCTTAGATTGAACATCGGCATTGTGATCATTCTGGAGAAGAAGAGCCGCTGATTTGGTGTCATCTTTCCTGGCAGCAATGTGCAATGCCGGCAACCGGACTTTCCCTTTAGTGTCATTTTCTAGAAGGATGGCTACTGCCTGATTGTGTCCTTGCTGCAATGCAACTGCCAATGGAGTGAAGCCGTCCTGTTGCAGAGAAAATAAAACATTCCGCATGAAGCCAGAACCCATATAAAGAGCTCCCACAAAGAGGTGTGTTGTACTTCAACACGCAACATTTTATTAGCCACCTTGCAATATATTTAACTCTGGCAACCCACCAAACACTCCAGAGAGGCCCATCTCCAAACATATTTACTACTGAATTTCACTTCTGTTAAAAAATAGTGTTAAAAACATAGGTGGTATTTTCAAGGCTGATGTTATAGTGATGAGTTATTTGGCCGATATACCACTGACAGTTGAATGTTGCTGGTGCTCTTTGGTTTCTTTTTTTGATGCTGGTGGTTTTTTATTGTTAGTTACTGATGGTGATTGTAATCTAGCTTTTGTATATTTTTATATTAATTGGAAGCCACCAATCAACTATTATGTACAGTCATACCTCAGGCTACAGACTCTTCAGGTTGTGTTTTTTCAGGTTACGGATGCTCCAATCCTGGAAGTACCAGAACAGGTTACTTCCGGGTTTTGGAGGTCGTGCATGCGCAGAAGCGCTAAATTGCGCTTTGCGCAGTTGTTATTTGGTGCTTTGCGCATGCGCAGAAGCACCAAATAACAACTGGCGCAGACACGCCACTGCGGGTTGCGAACACTGCAGGTTGCGAATGTGCATCCCACATGGATCACATTCACAACCCGAGCATCTAATAAGATGACTAATAACTCACATATGCAATAATAATATTTGGTTGTGAAATGGCTTGACAGGCTAGAATAAGGCAGTATGCTCCAGGTCAAGAGACATGGAGATGGAGCCAACAGAAAAAGCTCAAGAATGAGAAATAAGCACAAAGATGGTCCAGAGAACCAGTCCCTTTCCTTCTTGTCTCACATCCAGAGATTCAGTGCATTTTCCTGAAGGCCTTGAACAGAAGGTTAAAAGCCTGATCTTTGGGGAAGGGAAAGAACACAGTAATAAACATCTGCTTTTCACGTCCAAGGTCCTCTGGCATCTCCAGGTAAGGCTGAAAGAGACTGAAACTCTGGAGAGCTGCTGCCAGTCTATGCATTTGGACTATTGGTCTGACTCAGTATAAGGCAGGTACCTATGTTTGAGTTAGGACTGGGATATAGGAACCCTTGTGTAAAGGCTTCCCCTTCATGGATCACTGCCTTGCCGTGGCAAAGGGGCTTGAAGAACTCAGAGAAGCTATGAACTACGCCGAGCAGGGCACACAAGATGAACAGGTCATAGTGGAGAGTTTTGACCAAACGTGATCCACCTGGAGGAGGAACCGGCAAGCCACTCCAGTATCCTTGCCAAGAAAACTCCATGGACAAAGACAACAGGCATATAAAAGTTATGACGCTGGAAGATGAGCCCCTCAGGTCGGAAGGCGTCCAACATGCTACTGGGGAAGAGCGGAGGGCAAGTACAAGTAGATCCAGAGCTGATGAAGCGGCTGGGCCAAAGCCGAAAGGACGCTCAGTTGCGGATATGCCTGGAAGCGAAAGGAAAGTCCAATGCTGTAAAGAAAAATATTGCATAGGAACCTGGAATGTAAGAACCATGAACCTAGGTAAGTTGGAGGTGGTCAAAAATGAGATGGCAAGAATAAATATTGACATCCTGGGCATCAGTGAACTAAAATGGACGGGAATGGGCGAATTCAGTTCGGATGACCATCACATCTACTACTGTGGGCAAGAAACCCGTAAAAGAAATGGAGTGGCCCTCATAGTCAACAAAAGAGTGGCGAAAGCTGTACTGGGATGCAATCTCAAAAATGATAGAATGATCTCGATACGAATCCAAGGCAGACCTTTTAACATCACAGTAATCCAAGTTTATGCACCAACCACTGGTGCTGAAGAAACTGAAATAGACCAATTTTATGAAGACTTACAAGACCTTATAGAAGTGACACCAAAGAAGGATGTTCTTCTCATTATAGGGGATTGGAATGCTAAAGTAGGGAATCAAGAGATAAAAGGAACAACTGGCAAGTTTGGCCTTGGAGATCAAAACGAAGCAGGGCAAAGGCTAATAGAGTTCTGTCAAGAGAACAAGCTGGTCATCACAAACACGCTTTTCCAACAACACAAGAGACGTCTCTACACATGGACATCACCAGATGGGCAGTATCAAAATCAGATTGATTATATTCTCTGCAGCCAAAGATGGAGAAGCTCTATACAGTCAGCAAAAACAAGACCTGGAGCTGACTGTGGCTCAGATCATCAGCTTCTTATAGCAAAATTCAAGCTTAAACTGAAGAAAGTAGGAAAAACCACTGGGCCGGTAAGATACAATCTAAGTCAAATCCCTTATGAATACACAGTGGAAGTGAGGAACAGGTTTAAGGATTTAGATTTGCTGGACAGAGTGCCTGAAGAACTATGGATGGAGGCTCGTAACATTGTACAGGAGGCAGCAACGAAAACCATCCCAATGAAAAGGAAACGCAAGAAAGCAAAGTGGCTGTCCAACGAGGCCTTACAAATAGCGGAGGAGAGAAGGCAAGCAAAATGCGAGGGAGATAGTGAAAGATACAGGAAATTGAATGCAGATTTCCAAAGAATAGCAAGGAGAGACAAGAAGGCCTTCTTAAACGAGCAGTGCAAACAAATAGAGGAAAACAACAGAATGGGAAGAACCAGAGATCTGTTCAAGAAAATTGGAGATATGAAAGGAACATTTCGTACAAAGATTACCATAATAAAGGACAAAAGTGGTAAGGACCTAACAGAAGCAGAAGACATCAAGAAGAGGTGGCAAGAATACACAGAGGAATTATACCAGAAAGATATGGATGTCTCGTACACCCCAGGTAGTGTGGTTGCTGACCTTGAGCCAGACATCCTGGAAAGTGAAGTCAAATGGGCCTTAGAAAGCACTGCAAATAACAAGGCCAGTGGAAGTGATGGTATTCCAGCTGAACTATTTAAAATTTTAAAAGATGATGCTGTTAAGGTGCTACACTCAATATGCCAGCAAATTTGGAAAACTCAGCAGTGGCCAGAAGATTGGAGAAGATCAGTCTACATCCCAATCCCAAAGAAGGGCAGTGCCAAAGAATGCTCCAACTACCGCACAATTGCACTCATTTCACACGCTAGCAAGGTTATGCTTAAAATTCTACAAGGAAGGCTCAAACAGTATGTGGATCGAGAACTCCCAGAAGTGCAAGCTGGATTTAGAAGAGGCAGAGGAACCAGAGACCAAATTGCAAACATGCGCTGGATTATGGAGAAAGCTAGAGAGTTCCAGAAAGACATCTACTTCTGCTTCATTGACTATGCAAAAGCCTTTGACTGTGTCGACCACAGCAAACTATGGCAAGTTCTTAAAGAAATGGGAGTGCCTGATCACCTCATCTGTCTCCTGAGAAATCTCTATGTGGGACAAGAAGCTACAGTTAGAACTGGATATGGAACAACTGACTGGTTCAAAATTGGGAAAGGCGTACGACAAGGCTGTATTTTGTCTCCCTGCTTATTTAATTTATACGCAGAATACATCATGCGAAAGGCTGGGCTGGATGAATCCCAAGCTGGAATTAAGATTGCCGGAAGAAATATCAACAACCTCAGATATGCAGATGACACAACCTTGATGGCAGAAAGTGAGGAGGAATTAAAGAACCTTTTAATGAGGGTGAAAGAGGAGAGTGCAAAATATGGTCTGAAGCTCAACATCAAAAAAACGAAGATCATGGCCACTGGTCCCATCACCTCCTGGCAAATAGAAGGGGAAGAAATGGAGGCAGTGAGAGATTTTACTTTCTTGGGCTCCATGATCACTGCAGATGGTGACAGCAGCCACGAAATTAAAAGACGCCTGCTTCTTGGGAGAAGGGCAATGACAGGCCTAGACAGCATCTTGAGAAGTAGAGACGTCACCTTGCCAACAAAGGTCCGTATAGTTAAAGCCATGGTTTTCCCAGTAGTGATGTATGGAAGTGAGAGCTGGACCATAAAGAAGGCTGATCGCCGAAGAATTGATGCTTTTGAATTATGGTGCTGGAGAAGACTCTTGAGAGTCCCATGGACTGCAAGAAGATCAAATGCATCCATTCTTAATGAAATCAGCCCTGAGTGCTCACTGGAAGGACAGATCGTGAAGCTGAGGCTCCAGTACTTTGGCCACCTCATGAGAAGAGAAGACTCCCTGGAGAAGACACTGATGCTGGGAAAGATGGAGGGCACAAGGAGAAGGGGACAACAGAGGATGAGATGGTTGGATAGTGTTTTCGAGGTTACCAGCATGAGTTTGACTAAACTGCGGGAGGTAGTGGAGGACAGAGGTGCCTGGCGTGCTCTGGTCCATGGGGTCACGAAGAGTCGGACACGACTAAACGACTAAGCAACAACAACAACAGTGTAAAGGCTTATGTGCCACAGCTCAGTGGTAAACCACATAGGGTGTCCTTTTTTACAGAGAGCAGGCCTCTATTTGAAGGAGCTCTTTGTCTGAGGACTGTCTAGTCCTAAGGAGCCACAAAAAGGGAGAGCATACACATCAACAGTGCACTAAAGTTGTCCATCAACAGTTAGTAACACCTGATCAGCAGACTGAGCAGACAAACAAGTCCCCTGGTGTCTTCCCCATTATGGTGAGATGTACTGTATTTCTGTTTAAATTATAGTGAATGTTTCTAAATTTGCATCTATATGTATAAATTACCATATGCAAAATGTACTCTTCTGTTCTTTTCTTAATGCAAATCCTTTCTTTCACAATGCATAACTGATCATGCTAAAAACACATGTTTTGCATGCAAAAGATTCAAGCTTCAGTCCCCAGGTAGGACTGAGAAAGCTCTCTCTATGAAACCCTGCAGAACCACGGCTGGTCAACATATACATTACTTAACTAGACAGACTAATGACCTGACTCAGTATAAGGCAACTTTCGATGTTTCTTTCTATTTTCACCATGTGCGCTCAAATTCCAAAAGCAGCTTGCAATACAATTGAAGGAGGACTGTTTGGGATTAAAGTCCAAAATCCCCCTGGGCATACAGAAGGAATGATGAATTCCTGGACTGCAGCCTGTATGGTTGCTATCTAGTGTTGTCAATCTAGTGTCAGCTGTTTGAGGTAAAATAATAGAAAGCCTATCCTTTGGTTAGACCAACAGGAGAAAAGAAGGAGGTGTCTTTTCAAAATAGGTGAGACTCAGTTGTGTTGGCTGAAAAGAAGGATTGTTTAAGCTCCACCTGGAAAGATGTGATTTGGCACCTCACTGTGCTTCAAGCACTAGCTTGGTCTTAAAAAGAGGACCCCACAACAGCTATTCCTAGGAGAACATGCTCACATCTCCAATATCATATTACAGTATTCTTAAGAGAAATGAATTAGTTTGTCTGGGGGGAGATGGAATCTACTGTAGATTATTAAACAACAACAGCAGAGAACTGGGGGTTTCAAGATCAGCCAGTGACTCATTTACAAATGCTGTTTCTGCCTTGTTGCTTAGCAACCACACAGGATTTCATACTCTAGCAAAGCTGCAACAGTAACATGATCCTGGCCCATCCCAGCAACAGAAAGCATTATTTTAGGAACCACCATCAAATGCAATAGTATCCGCTGAATGAAAGGATAGAGAAAACAGCTGTTAACAAAGGCAGGCTTGGCTGGAGTGCAATGCTAATAAATGTCATACCATTCTGAATACCCTGGGGTGGGTTAACTCCATGCCGAGGAGGGTGACAAATGCAGGGACTGATAAGGGACCACTTTTCACAGTTGCTAAAAGTGGAAGAGCTTTATGAAAACATGCAGATTTGTCCATAGATCAACACTTTCTAAGTTTTTACACTGGTACCTCAGGTTAAGTACTTAATTCGTTCTGGAGGTCCGTTCTTAACCTGAAACTGTTCTTAACCTGAAGCACCACTTTAGCTAATGGGGCCTCCCACTGCCGCCGCGCCGCCAGAGCACGATTTCTGTTCTCATCCTGAAGCAAAGTTCTTAACTCAAGGTACTATTTTTGGGTTAGCGGAGTCTGTAACCTGAAGTGTATGTAACCCGAGGTACCACTGTACTTCTGTGGCAGACATTATAATACCATAATAGTAGGTTGGCGGAAGAGAGAACTTAAGTTAACGTTGTGACTTTTGAAGGGACATGTGGGAGGTTAGAGTTATGGGTTTGCTGAGCCAGTGTGGGTTAGGTCTCATAGGTCATAATCTGTGCCTTACAAGGAGCCTGGAAGACAATGGGAATCCAGTGCAGATATCAGAGCACTAGCTAAACTAAGCCTCAATGCTCAGAGGAAGTAGACCACTGAATACTATATATGAGGAACAAGCAGTAAGGGCTGTCGGCTTCCAGGAGACAACTTATTCAAATACCCCCAGTCAGATCCAGCAAGGGTCTTCTGAGATTACGTTCTTCTGCTAATGCAGCCCTGCTGAAGAGGCGGGCCACTGAATTCTGTACGAGCTGATGGTCTTCAAAGGCTACTCTACTCAAAATATCCTTGCAGTTACCTTGTCATAACCTGAAGGGAGGGCCTTTTTGGTGGTGGTACCCAAGGTATGGAACTCCCTTCCCTCTTACTACTGATATTACTACTAGTTAAATTTATTACCCACCCTTCATCAGCAAGGCCCCATACACATTACAATGATTTGAAATTCAGTATTAAAAACATTAAAAAGAAATTATAGTGACTGGTATAGGGTGGGCCCTGAGTAATTAGCAGCACCAACTTAAAACTTTCAGGCATTTGTTGAGCATTAACACTGGGACCTCCTTAGTGAATTACTGTGTTGCTGGTTACTAAGACTATAATAATAATAATAAAAATGTTATTTGCTTTCAAGTGTTATATTTTTAAAATTATTTATGAACCCATCTCTGTGATAGTTGTTACAATGAAGAATGAGCTACATGTTTTAAACCAATAAATACTCTTCAAATGGGAGACCACAAGAAGAAATCATCTCTGGGTGATAATTGGTACTAATAGCGTGAATATGTGACACCCTGAACAGCTAGGAACAAGTGACATTACGCCATGTTAACACCATATATATTATGCAATCTATATACATTAAAACTAAGCCCTCTGTAAGCACAAATAGTAGCCAGGAATCATTAAATTAGAGCTGTGCCTCTGCAAAAAATGAGAAACGTAACCAAGTCTGGGAGACATCAGTGGAGTTAGTTGACTGTACTTTGTGACTTCTTCCTAGGCTCTATAACTCTGTCCATACCACCACCCTTTTCAGCTCTGCTTGACTTCTTCCTTGCTCTCAACATGCTCCTTATTCACAAACTTTTCCTGATAAAGCTTCATGATGATCAGAAAGTGAAAGAGAAACATATTGTAAGAGGCATCTCATTTGGTAAATGATGAAAATAGTTCTATAGGGAGAGAAGGAATAACAGGGCCCTCTAAGAAGACTGGAGATTAAGGAACTGACTGGAGTCAAGGTGTGGAAACAATGTGTTTGAAGTTTCCTAGGACCTGAGGGCCAGACTACAGGTTACACACAGTGAGCTATTTCTTTCCTGTGATGGCTCTTTTAACTGAAAAGCAGCTTGAACTCTCCCGTTGGGAATGGAAGAGGGCAGAAGATGCTGCACAACCCTTTCCCTTATTAAATTATGTGTGCTCAGAATGCCCCTCCGCCAGCTGTTATCTCAACGGTTGAGGGAAAGCACATCTTTCCCCTTGCAGATGAGGGAACAGCCTGAGGTAATAATCATTTTGAGCAAGTGAAGGGCAAGAAAGAAAGGATTAAGCAGCCCCTCCCTCCCGATGACAGCATTTGAGGCTGCTCTTAAGATAAGTCAGGCCGAACTAAGAAACAGGAGTGTGTACCATGTAGATTCATCTTCACGGTTTTATAAAAGAAAAAGGTTATAGAAAGACTTGTAAATAAAAGATCCAAGTACTGTACCTCAGTAGCAGTGCTCTGGTTGGCTCCATTTTCAAGAAGATATTTCACTACTTCAATGTGGTTCTCTTGAGCTGCCATGTATAAAGGAGTGAAGCCATTCTAGGGGGAAACACAAACACAAAAAATAGTAATTTCACTGAGGGCCTAAGGAATTATGACATCAAAACATGGATATTAAAAAGTAAAGCCCAGCTGCCATTTCCCAAGTAAAATGAAGCAGAATGGAAAAGAAAACCAACAAATATAAAGTTCTGCTTTTTAAATTAATGAGGTGTGCCATATAATAGTTTGTACCCATTTGCTGCTGCTTCACCAGATGTTTTGAACTACCGACTCCCATTTAGAAGATGGTAGCCCAAAACCTCTGGAGGACACGAGGTGAAGGCTGCAATAGAATGCATGTTTTCAAACTGCTGCATGAACAAGCCACTGAAATATGAACGCTTTGGCTCTTTGGTAATGATTTAGTAACTCCACATAGCTTTTTATAGCTTAGTATCCCCTTGATATCTTTTTCATAGCATTTAAGGTAATTTGGTGTTCGCTAGGAGAATTCATTACTAGACTGCTTTCTATGTAGGAAAATGGGAATGTAAAACTGGCAATAAAATTTTATAAGCACTGACGAGGAAAGGGATAAAATATATTTATTTATTGCTTTTATTTAACTAGAGGCAGCCCACTGGGCACTATAAAACCATGGCCTCAAGAAAAACCGCAGAAATGGCGGAATTCTAAAATAATGTATAGAAGCGTATAGTATGTGACAAAATGAGCCAATAGTATTGGCTACAACATGTGTTTAGCATTTGATTGATTCTAAAATTGTGCTGATCATAGCACAGCAGCAAATTAACTCTTACAAGTCATTGTTGTACTCGGTGCAAGGCCATAACATTCTGGATCACTACTAGTACAAATGGTTTAATATTTATGTGTATTTTATTTATTCATGATTCTATATATCTCCCTTTGCCAGTAGGCCTCCAAGTGGTTTACTTCAAAAACTGTATAAAACAATACTGTACAATAGAGACAATTCTATAATTGGAACTGAAATATGTGAGTGTAAGATTCAGATTCTGTGGAGAGTGTGCCAAAGCAACTCCTATCTGCCTTTCTGTGGATTCAATTCATACAATGCAGCGGGTCACAAGAGATAGTTTTGAGTAGAATATTAATAAGAGTAAAATGATTTTATGAAGTTCCTAGAATTTTAACGAGTAAGCTTTGCAAGTTGAAAGTGTGTCTTCCCAGCTCTCAAGCAGACTGAAAGAAAGGCTAACTCTGTTGAAAGAAAGGCTAGACTATTGTTCTCCTACCTACAAGATGACATGACCAACAGCCAGGTCAGGGGAGGCCTGCATCATACTGGAAGAGCATTATCAGCCAGTTGTTGCCATAGCAACACATATGTATCTGACCAATTCTTTAAACGTGTAAATGGATTCCTAACTGACTTAGCCAGTCCCATTACATTAGCAAACTTCAACAGTACAGGGGTACCTCTGGATGCGAATGGGATCCGTTCTGGAGCCCCGTTTGCATCCTGAGCGGAACGCAACCTGCGTCTGCACATCTGCGGGTCACGATTTGCCGCTTCTGAGCATGCATGTGACGTCATTTTGAGCGTCTGCGCATGCACGAGCGGCGAAATCTGGAAGTAACCCGTTCCGTTACTTCTGGGTCGCTGTGGAACGCAACCTGAAAATGCTCAACCTGAAGCGTCTTTAACCTGAGGCATGACTGTACCTTCTACTACAGAGTACAGTTTTGCAGATACAAAACTAGAAGCTTAGTGCGGACCCACAGGAATCATCCAGACCAACCCCTCAATCCTTAAACAATACAGAAGCGTGCATAAAATGGTTGCATCAAGTTTTGCTTCTTTTAACCAGTGATACATCTTTGCATTATAAAGAGTCATGTTTTTATTTACCATCATCCTGCAAATTAGCATAACTCCAAGGTTTCAACCAAATTTATTCAGGCCTAATTACTGCATTCATGCACCCGCCTTAACTTCCCAGGGAGTAAGACCTATTAAAGTTAATATGTGCCTGGACTTCAGCTCCTGCACAGAAGGAGTCACGGCTAAGCTTATCTGCAAAGTTTTCACCTTTTGCATTTGCCAATTGCAGGGAGTGGGGTTTTTTTAACATTTACCCACATTTACTGTGCATTTGCACAACATAACTTCTAGTGAGTGTCTGATGTCACATGAACCCACCACAGTAAAGTGCATCCTAGTTGCTGGGAAGAAAGGAAGGGCAATAGGAGACAAGGGGAAATCTGGTCTTTAGGATTATGAAGATTCTAAGGACTACAAGCAGGAAACACAATAGCTCTGTAGGACTTGAAGGATTCTGATCACCTGGCATGCAAACAATTCACTCATTAATCAAAGCTTTAATTTTGATTAAAGTTCATTAGTTAACATTCATTAGTTAAAAACACTGAAAGGTGGGAGTAGACAGGCTGGCTCATCTTCTCACAGATACTGCTTAGATGTACATTTTGCCTCATATCTTCAATTTCATGAGGTGCATTCACTTACTTAATAAAAGAAAAAGAAATCTCAGAGTCAGGGCCTCCAGCTATCTGTGAGCCAAGGACATCAGTAGCCTCTGTATTCTCCTCTCAGCAGCCCTGCACATGCTGTGAATGACCTGATCATTTACCATCTGTAAGCAACCATTTTAACACAACTGTAATTCAATCAGAGATGCTCCCTTAACCAATCGAATCCCATCCTTTATGGAGCTGTTAAGTTTTACATGATATTAATTTCAGGATAAGCTGTAAGTAAAAGGGACGCGGGTGGCGCTGTGGTCTAAACTACAGAGCCTAGGGCTTGCCAATCAGAAGGTCAGCAGTTCAAATCCCCACGACAGGGTGAGCTCCTGTTGTTCTCTCCCTGCTCCTGACAACCTAGCAGTTCGAAAGCACATCAAAGTGCAAGTAGATAAATAGGTACTGCTCCACCAGGAAGTAAACGGTGTTTCCATGCACTGCTCTGGTTCGCCAGAAACAGCTTAGTTATGCCGGCCACATGACCCAGAAAAACTGTCTGCGGACAAACGTCGGCTCCCTTGGCCAGTAAAGCAAGATGAGCGCCGCAACCCCAGAGTCATCCGCTACTGGACTTAACGGTCAGGGGTCCTTTACCTTTATCTTTTAAGCTGTAAGTAAGTAATTCTCAGCCATGGCTTAGCCCTTGAGTTCAAGCATTTTATTTCACAAACTGCTTGACCGAGTCCCTGATCCAGATCAGATCTGAGACGGTAGTGGGACATAACTCTTGCCGCCCTCACCCCCATGGTCTCAGTTTGGATTGGGCGATGTGGCATGCCTGCAATGTGCGGTTTTTGTGGGAGGGGGCTCATTCCTTCACTGGAACTCATGTCATTGGACTCTACAGTCTGAAAATGCTTGTTTAGTAATGCTACAAACCTAAACACACTTATCGGGAACAAGCTTTCTTAAATACAGCTGCACTTACTTCTGGGTAAGTGTGGTTAAGACTGAAGCACAAATAATCTTCATTAGCTATATTTTTACTTTTTGTAGTCCCTACTGAAATATGATATATGATAATCACCAGGAACATAAATAAAATATTTACACTATGTCCTGTGGTTTTTATTTCTGCCTGTTACTTCACAATTATAGACATGACCCATTTGAGATATTGACAGCATTTCTTTTCCACTCAATTTAGAAGCTATGGCATAGAAAAACATCCTAATGAAATTTGATGTCTCTAATAGGAATTTCTACTGCAGCCAAGTAAGGAACAGCCAGCAAACAGCAGCGATTATGTGATTCTCCTTGCTCTGAATAGCACATGTATTCTCTTTGGCAAATATCACTAGGATAATCATATACAGTGGTACCTTGGGTTACATACACTTCGGGTTACATACGCTTCAGGTTACAGACTCCGCTAACCCGGAAATATTACCTCGGGTTAAGAACTTTGCTTCAGGATGAGAACAGAAATTGTGTTCCAGCGGCGAGGCGGCAGGAGGAGGCCCCATTAGCTAAAGTGGTCTTCAGGTTAAGAACAGTTTCAGGTTAAGAACAGATCTCTGGAACGAATTAAGTACTTAACCCAAGGTACCACTGTAGCACAAAGCCCCATCATAAGGATATGAAGATCTTGTTGGTGGGTGTAATATGTAAAAGCCTCCCACACCAAAAAGTGGAGAGCTACTCATTAGTATTGTGATAATCATGGTCCTTTCCAAAATCTCCTGTTCTCAAAAAAGAAACCACACCAAAGAGTTGCAGCTAAATCTGTCCCTCAAAACACTTGACATTTACAAAACTTTGCATTATACATCTCACCCTACAGAATGGAGTTCAAAATATTAAGGCTAAAATTAAATCTTACTTTTCTTTTATGTATTTGCTATATTTAATTACATTCTTAATTTTGTCCAAATAATTCAAACAGCATCTCCATGCCGAATATTTTTTTAAGTGAGGAGAGAAAACCATCAAAATGCCCCAGGTGGCATATCTTAATGTGTCGCTACTATTCACATGACGCAACAATTAATGACAACATAGGGCACAGGAGGCAGCTCTGGTGTAATGTAGTTGCCTGCTGGTGATAAATGCTCATTGTTTTAACTAGTGGTTCAAAAAGTAATTATGCATTTGAGGATCAATATAATCAATCAGATTGCTCTTTGTAGGTGGTTTCCCCCCTTTGCTAAATACAGTGATTGTTGTCATTATGCAAGCCTCACATTTACTGTCAAACCCATCTACGGTTACTTTTTTGTGCTTATTATAGACCTAACAAAGCACTAAAAAGTCTTATTACTGACATCCATTCAATGACATTATAGCATAATTGTGCTTGCTAAAGAAAAGGAAAAAAAGCTGAATAACCAGATATTATAAAAGAATATACTTGTATAAAAGCTACTTTTGAATTAACTGATTCCAAACAATAGAACTCTAGATAGTTTCTGAGGTCCAAATTACTACTTAGGAATTGTTGTGACTCCAGTTTGACTTTCCACATCTTCTACTCTGAAAAACAAATAATCATGCTCTATACCAAACTACTTTTAAAACTCCATCTAGTTTTAAAGGCAGTTTGCTATGGAGGGCTGCTGTTCAAGTCAAAAACCCCCTTGGGGAGGTGAAACTAGCTGACCAGTAGATCTTTAGATTTTCTCAACAGTTCTAATATTTACGGAGATACAATATTGTGACCTCTCCCTTGCCTGCAAAAATGTAGTGTCATCAGCATTCAAAGTGCTTTCCAGAGTGACAAAACCAAGATATATCACTGCCCCAAACAAGATGCTTGTGAACAAAATTTAGGCAGTGAGGAGGAAGATGAAGAAAACAGGGAAGGGAAAGATTGGGAAATAAAGGATGCGCTAAAAGTTAAAGGACTATGGTGCTGGGCAAAAGGCTTCACAGGAAACAAAGTTTGGAGCTAGGCTTTATGGATTTCCCAGGCATTAGTGGAATCCATGTAGAATGGACATAGTAGTTCAATAAAAGAGTGCTGTGAAATGGAAGGTAATAAACTCAGAACGGTGAAGAGAACAGCAAGTGTAGGACATATCAGGCTATAAAAGCAAACGTATGGAAATGAAAGAACTCAAACTTCCTATACCGGCATGTCCAAAGTTTGTTTCGGGGGCCTAATCTGGCCCGCCAGTAGATTTAATCCAGCCCCCGTGGCAATATATGTCCTGGGGTAAAATTGTGAAATAAATAAAAAAAGCTTAAATCCTAGAAAAAGCTCAACAGCTTTGGTCGGCCCTCATGTATGTTCACTCCATCAAATCTGGCCCCCTTTGAAAAAAGTTTGGGCACTCCTGTCCTATACTGTTTTCACATCCCTTTTCATATCCAGCACAAACACATCAGCTTTACCTTTAAAAGCATATGTAATTAAAGCATGCAAAAGGCTTGCGTGAACTTATTAACTAATGAAAGTTTAACTGTCCCAACAGGACAGCTGCAAGACTGTAATCAGACTTTAAAGCAGGGCTTTGGGCCTGAGTTGTATAGAAATATGCCATAGAAGTATTATTTCTATGGAAGGCTCTGTTCTTGGAGTTCAAAATGCATCACAAAAGAATAAAAATTATTAGGACTCTACAAACTTTTATTTTGCATTATGCTCCAGGGCATTATTTTCAGCTGTACTAAAAATAAATGTCTCATAAGAGGATTTTATCTCAACAGGAGAGATTCTCTTTCTCTACAAGGGTAAGTTAAGGACATAATACCCACTTTCCCAAAGATGTTCACATTACATTATGAGGCTATGAATATGCGTCAGAAGTTTCTATTTTTTTAACCTTCTTTCTACCTCCGTTACAGATTAACTAAAACAGAGAGCATAGAAACATTAAAACAAAAAGAGATTAGATTTCATGGGGCAATACATCTGTAAGAAAAATACACTTGGGGAGGCAAATTTGTAAAACAAATTACCCTGTTCGTTATGAGTTATAGTGATCAAAATTATTCTGCTGTATCCAGAAAATAGTATAGGACAATTTTCACAGAATTTTAAATAGCTATTTAATGCTTTGACATTTCTCTCTGAAGAAAAGGAAAAGAAGCCATATGTCAGAGGAATTCTTCAGCCACAGGAAGAATGCTGTCATAATGGATTTGTTCAGATGTAACGATAACTTGTAGTTCACCTTTATGAGACTGTGTGAGCCTTGGTCTTGTGTGCTCCCCCTCCCCTCTACCTCTTCAGCACAGCCATGAGGAAACAGGCAGCTTTTGCTTCTATTTTTAACTAACCAGAATTTGTCATTTTTTCCAAACCCACACAAAATGTCATTAGTCTCAGGGTGCTGCTCCTTCATGCAAATGTTTTGCAGCAACAACACAATGTCATCCTCCTCAAAATAAAATCCCATATTTTCCTCCCATACAATCTGGATCTTTCATTGGTGTTTTTTGTTTGTTTGTTTTTACTTTTTGGATTTTCTGTGAAAATAGTAAATTCAGATTAGAAGATGCTGAAACACTCCCACTGAAGTTTCTCAAAGGACTAACTGGATCTTTCTCAGAACTAAATCTGTAACTATTGTTTATAAAAGTTTATTGGAAGCTTGAAAGAGAAAAATTAGTTATGCAAGCCATCTTCCATTCATGCATCTTTTGGAAAAAATCTTTAATGGGGAGGTGGAATGTACTAAACAATGGAACATGGTTTTAGAACCCATACAGAATGTTTCTTTAGCTTTAAAATTGAGGCTGGTTCAGCAAAAAATTGATACTTCCAGTACACTGGACTAGCCCAGCCCTAGATCAAGGTAGCAAATATGGAGCAGTAGGGGCAGAATTAGTGTTTAATTGTATTCAATGTGCACTTTTTAAATGAGCTTAATTAAAATGTGTCTGATATTACTCTATTTTGAGTGTAATAGAGTAATAAACCCATCCTCTTATTTGTAGCAGGAGTATATAAGTAAGCAAAAACTGAATTTTCACATGCTTGTGGAATCAATAATTATTTTCACCAGCAGCTGATGACATTTTTAAACAATTTTTTAAAAGAATGACCTAGATGTTAATTTAAAATAAACACAGAGAGCTGAGCAAAAATAAGATCAGTTCTTATTTGAATATAAGAAAGATAGAGCCAATTATGCTTTGCACATCATGCAGCAAGTACTATAGAATGTATTAGCAAAGGAGTTGAGCTATGATTGTGGTAGTCCCCAGTTCAAATCTCTCCGCAGGTATGAACTCACAAGTAGGCTTAGAGTAAGGCATGACCTTCTTAGCCTTAGCCTCTACATAAGCAATAGGACAAGGATGCTGAAGACAACTTAGTTTACAGAGTTGTTGTAAAGTTTACATCCAGATAATAAAGTGCTATGAACACTGAAAAATGCTATATAAATTCACTAAGGCCTAGTTTGGATGTAACAATGCCAATTTGATACTAGTTTTCCACCATGGTGCCAGACAAACCTTTCCTCTATAAACAAGACTTTTGCCTTTAACTATCTGAGGCCTTTTGGAGGTAAATTGGATTTTTTAAAGTATTTCTTTTCCACTCTGTTTTAATGTATCTATATGGGGTTGGTTGGTTGTCGTTCTGGGTTGCCTAGGCAAGATAAAGTGGCTAACAAATTTTAACAACAACAACAACAACAACAACAAACAATTCTTAAAATACTGTTTGCTTGTTCTCTCTGTTTCTGCCAGCATATTAGTGCTTTATTTTCTGTTGTATGTACCAGAAATTAACTGTACCTAAAAATTGGACCCAATACTTGATTCTTGAGTCCTCATAATATAGCCATCAAACAGGTAGGTGGGGGAGTTAAAGTACCTGGAACCACTGCTAGAATATTGTAATTTACCCTTTATTTAGCACAAGTTGAGTTCCAACTGCCTACATTTGAGTTGCCTACATCTAAATATATAATGTCCTACACAGCCCTCTTATATCTAATTGTTTGTGTCTAAGTGGGAACGAGAGTATAATGTGTTGGAGCCCCTGCCATTTTTTATTTATTTTTTGGTATGAGCCTGGCTGTCTTTATTTTTTGAGTCAATTCAATTTGGATCAGAATTCAAGGACCAAGCATCTGCTACAATGCCTGTAGACAGTGCCTGGAACATTTAGTGCTACCAATTAATGTGCTGAAAAACTAGAATATTCATTATATACTCCCTGTGAAGATGATATTTATATTTCTGGCATTTTTCATTAAAATGGGATTCAGTGTTTTTTTTAAAAAAAAGGAAGAAGAAGTCAAATATTGGCATTGTATTAAAGCTTTTGGTGAAAAATACTGCGAAATAAAATTGGATAATGAATGTTCATGATAATAATATAATTAGAACAAATGGGGGGGAACAATTTGATAGCTTCTTGAGCTAAAATGATTCATAGCATTCATTTAATCTGATGGAGGAAGGGGATACAAAGAGAAACAAATGAGCCAATGTTTTGCCGTAATGATTTTTAGCAAAAAATGGAAACGGAAAAACCCTGAGCATTGTCATGGGTGTAATATATAATTCCATACCTTCTCTTTCTTCATAATATATATTGAGACATTTTATTTTGTATGACATGACTGACAAATGTAAATAAAATTATTTTATACAGACATGATCTTAATGGGTAAAGGGTTTGGTATGGGGTACAGGTCTCAGCAGAGCCAAGAAAATGGGCATAGGTTGGTTGGTTACCTGTTTTTAAAGAGGCTTTGGAGAATATTAATTAGGATTAGTAAAGGTCCCTTGGCTCCCACTTCCCTCAATTCCCATCCCTCCATTTCACTTTGTTTCTTTGGTTTTAACCAAAGATATTCTCCCCCACAAACTATGGGTTAGCTGGTGGACTTAAATAAGAACTGCTGAGAGCTAAAATATCAGGGGGAAATTAAAGGGAAGCATATGATTCATGCTGTTCTATTCTGTTTCTTGGTACTCACTTCCTTTGTCACTGTAATATGCACTGTGAATCTTCTGTTCAAGAAATTGTTTTTTCCTTCTTCCTTATGATGCAGTACTGCTGCCTGCTGTGAACCAATGGGGTTCATAATAGGGCTATATATCTAAATAAACCACCTCCTATTGCAGCTTTATACTAAAACACAGTACTGGGCTAGTCCTATAGTTCAGCCAACCCTATGACTGACAAAGCCACCATGCAATTCACAGCAAGTACGACCTCAGGCTTACTGAGTTCTTAACAATTTTGCAGGATGCCCAGCTAATGTAGAAAGAAAAAGCACATTCTTTACACCATCAGATAGACTCAAATTATGCAACGTATAAAATTATTTTTCGTAAGCCAAACATTCTTCTCCCACATTAAAAGGTAAAGGGACCCCTGACCATTAGGTCCAGTTGTGACCGACTCTGGGGTTGCGGTGCTCATCTCGCTTTACTGGCCGAGGGAGCCAGCGTACAGCTTCCGGGTCATGTGGCCAGCATGACTAAGCCACTTCTGGTGAGCCAGAGCAGTGCACGGAAACGCCGTTTACCTTCCCGCTGGAGCGGTACCTATTTATTTACTTGTACTTTGATATGCTTTTGAACTGCTAGGTTGGCAGGAGCAGGGACCGAGCAATGGGAGCTCACCCCGTCGCGGGGATTCGAACCGCCAACCTTCTGATCGGCAAGTCCTAGGCTCTGTGGTTTAACCCACAGCGCCATCCACGTCCCAGCATTGCAGTAATACATATATAGATCCTGTGATTCATAGAATCATAGAAATGTAGAGTTGGAAGGAACCCTGAGGATCATTTAGACCAACTCCCTGCAATGCAGGAATACACAGCTGTACCATACAGGGATTGAACCTGCAACCTTGGTGTTATCAGCACCACACTCTAACCAACTGAGCTATCCAGGATATATTATAGTGGCATATGTGAGTATCTATATGCTGCTCTGGTTTTGCCAGAAGCGGCTTAGTCATGTTGGCCACATGACCTGGAAAAACTGTCTGTGGACAAACGTCGGCTCCCTCAGCCAGTAAAGCGAGATGAGCGCCCCAACCCCAGAGTCATTCAGGGGTTAACTGTCAGGGGTCCTTTACCTTTACCTTTATATCTAAGATTAATGCATGTGAATGGAGGCATGTATAAGACAAATAAAGGAGCATATGGAGTGTGTAAGAGACAGAACAAGGGCACAGAGAATAAATTATGGGCAATCCCACTCCCTGCCTCACAGCTATGATTTTAGGTGGGTCTCTGCTTGTTATTGCCAATTTAAAAATGAAACAGCATCAACAATGTGGCATTACTATAGGATACAGGAGAAGGCCTAACTCCATCACACGTATTATAAAACTGCATGGGTATTGGTGGTTGTAAAAATATGTATATATATTTAAAATCGCCTAACTGTATATAGCTTGGGGGCCCTTAGTGCAGTGAACTTCACTGGTGTCACACACAGATTAAACAGTTCCATCTGACTACAGATGACCTTTTATTTTGTGATTTGCAAATTCCTTCTACCCTTTCCCTTTCTGAAGCCTTTTCTGTTGGATGCTGTGAGTCAGCAGCTACCAAAATAGATCAAAGACTCCTGCCTGAGACACTGCGGCATTTCCTTCTATGTAAAAGAGAAAAGAGCGTTATTCCAGAGGGTGCCTTGCAGTTGCGGCTTGTGAATAACCATTGTTCATTAATATTAAGCACTGAACCTGACTACAGATTTAGTATGTTTGGGACCACTTTTTATTTTTATTTTATTGCAAAATTAATGACTAAGTGCACAACTCGCAAGCCCTATTGAAATGAATGGTCTTCTTGCAGAGTTTCATTCCATCTCAAAGGGCTTTCTGAATGTGCACAAAGGCTACAATCCATTGCGTCCCTTTGTATGTACCGATTTCCCCCAACCTTCAAGTATCAGCTTGTATTGTGACAGAGTAA
This sequence comes from Podarcis raffonei, assembly GCF_027172205.1. Taxonomy (NCBI): domain Eukaryota; kingdom Metazoa; phylum Chordata; class Lepidosauria; order Squamata; family Lacertidae; genus Podarcis; species Podarcis raffonei. The sequence goes on from NC_070610.1 coordinate 54,946,438, forward strand.
TGCTGCTCTTTGGCAAAAGAAAGGGAAATTAATGCAGCATGGCAAAATTTGAAATTTATACAACCCTGAATCTGAAGACAGTATATCAATTACATCAATGATTTTTAGACTTCCGCTGAATCCAAACCACCATCTACATCAATGATCTTCAGATTTTCTGCTTTAATAGCAGGTGACTAAGTTTTAGATAGAGGCAGAATTTAGAAAGGAATGGCCCACCCCATTCCAAAATAGCTAGGTGTTCAGAACCTAAGCCAAATAAATAAGTTCAGGCCATTATAACTATTACATCATCATCATCATCATCATCATCATTTTATTATATTAGTATACCGCCCTTCATCCAAAGATCCCAGGGCGGTTCACAACAGAAAGATACAAAATGAGAATACGAAATACATGAAGCAAAACCAATAACACTCCTTCCACAAATGCATTGAAAAAGCTATGGAATGTTAATCAGCCGAATGCCTGATTGAAGAGAAATGTTTTTGCCTGGCACCTAAAGATATCTAATGAAGGCATCAGATGAGCCTGCCTTTCCCCACCCAAAAAACTTGCCTTTCACATGCAGCATTTGATCGTGTGCATGTGATAGATAGGTTTATGTCATAGGCCAGCATTGTGCCCTGAAAATGTTCTCAGTGTAAGGCCCCCACTGCAAAGATCCCTGGGAATTGCAGTTGGACATGCATTCTGACAAACTATAATTCCCACAGACCTTTTGTGATAGAATCTGCTCAGCTGTTAGGTGTTCAAGGCTAATGAAAGTCTGAATAGCTGCTCTCTCCTTCACACAAGGAGTGGTTATTACTGTAGGTTTTGGGGAAAGGAAAGTGAGTGGCAGGACTGGTGAAGTGAGGGAGGAGAGACACTAGTTGCAGGGAAGAAGCATTATCATGTTATGCTGTTGTGTTGGGGCTTGAAGCGCATAGGGAAAGTGGAGACAACAAAGAGCTGAAGTGAAGATCAGGCATAGGTCAAGTCAGGTGTAGGCAGAGTGAAGGCAGTTCTCCTAAAGCAGCTCAGGACCCTTGGCAGCTGGGGTGTGGAAGATGCTATCTCAGCCCAGAGTCAGGGCCATTTGAGACCTTTTTGTCGGTTGACTAGGCACTGCAGTTGGGCCAACCTCACTGAGAAGATGGCTGTGCTGACTCAAAGGACTCTTGTCTAACTCTGCAGTAGCCAACTGTAGAAGGGATGAAGGAATCTACACTCTCAGACTAGGAAGGCCCACAAGGGAGTGCTGAAGGTCCTTTCTATGTATTTCCTTCTCATCTATGTCTACCTCAAGATACAACATTGTGCCATATTCTGAGGCCATGGAAAGCATTTGCTACGGGTCATTTCCACCCCCTAAGATTCTCTTTGTGAAGAAGCTTAGAAAGAACCATTCTTATTTCAAATTGAGATAAGATGAGTTTGTCTATGTTGCTTTTCCATACCAACATCGTGCTGAGGACCCCTTGGGTGCTGCAGAATATTCTAGGACATATTTAGGGTGCACTCTAATTTTGTGTGGTGCATCAACCGGATGAGGTCAGTCTGACCACTGCCCCACGTAAACTGTGAATATGAGCTAGAATGCACAAGTGACCCCAATGAGAAAATCTTCAAACTTAAAAGAGTTTCCAGGAACACAGTTTAAAAATCAATTATATAGATTCTAGAGGGCAGAAAATGTATTGTTGCATGCTGAGAATCAATAGTACTACATCCTTATTTGAAAATATACAAGAGTGAAAAAGGTTTATTTGGAGAAGCATAAAAAGATGGCTTCAAGAATATTGTAATTCAGTTTATGTTACCTATATGGCTCCTCACTGAATTCCATACCTCAAAATGAAGTTCTACATGCCAGGAGAAAGCTTATAATTTCATAATCTGAAGACTGAGAGATGCCTTTCCATTGCTAATGAGCATGATTTGCAAAATATCTGATTTAGCTGCTGCGCTCCAGCTGCTGGTGAGGTTTCAATATGTCCCACTGTGCTGAATAATTTGGGCACTTCACTGTGTGTGACCAATTAACCTTGAGTCAGATTTGCCAACTTAAGGCTTAGAGCACTTTATACAACATTGCATTTTTATAAAGCAGAAAATGCCAAACATACCTGAGATTGTGCATTAATATTGGCTCCTTCCTTCACTAGAACTTTGACAACTTCAGCCTGCCCAGCCAAGGATGCAATATGCAATGCAGTATTGCCTTTCTGTTTGATAAAAGATAATGATAGTAATAATAATTTATTCATAAACAGATTTGCCCAAAACCCAGCTTTCAATAAACAGTATTCTCATTCTCATTCACATTCATAACATCAATTGAAACTTTAGCATTCCTGCATTAAAAATATTCAATAACTTTCTCTTCATTCAAAATAAACCTCCTAGGTTTAAGGCTACCCAAAAATTTCTTAGAGAGAAATGTTTTTGGCCTCTTTTTTTTTTTTTTTTTAGCTAGGGAGGTCCATAATGTGGGAACCTCTTATTTCAATACTTTGACTCTTATGGTATGTATATAATACCACCATGTTCTTGCTATGCACTGCCCTTCAGTGAAGCAAACCAATTTTGATAAACCTGATAATTCTAGAATATTCACAGGGATAGAGGCGAAGGCAAAAAAGCTGCATCCCTTGAACTGGTTTTGCCTCATGCTGCCAGCTATTAACACCAAGACAACAAGGGGAAATTATTCCCAACCAGAAAAAATCTTAAGGAGTAATATGAAATCACTTTCTACTTGCATGACAAGGGGGCAGTTTTCATGGGAACACAGGAAACTCCTTATACATTTGGACCATTGGCCCCCAGTATTGTCTACATAGGAAACCTCAGACCAGGCAGGGGCGTAGTGTGGGAGGGGGCTGCTGGGGCCATAGACCCAGGAGCATTTTTTGGGGTGGGGGTGGCAGGGCAGCATGAGGAGGACACAACAGGCATGTGACCTTCCAATCAGTCCAAAGCCCATCTGTTCATGGAGACCAAATCTGGATCCAAGACTTTCTCATCTCTGTGATTATATATTATAGGAGAAGGTTCTTTAATTCTCCTATGTTTTTACTTTGAAGCCAACAGGTGTACCAAGGGAGGGTTGGTTTGAGTTTGGTAGGGATTGCAGAGGTCGATGGAAAGTGTGTGCTTGCATTCTTGAGGCATGCACAGCCGACGTTAATGAGGAAGGACAGAGTACAGTGCTGTTGTCAGATGGAAGGTGTGTGAGACATATACTCAGGAGTTTCAGCACATGTTTCAGAAACACTGCCTAATGGATCTTAATGCAGAGTTGAAACAAATAATGTTCATCATTAGTCTGTTTCAGGAATAGAATCACAGATGGCTGTGGTGCTCTCACAATGTCTCTTTCCCTCTCCCTGCCCCCTTTCCCTTGTCTATTGTGTTTTTATATTAGATTGTAAGCCTTCAGACAAAGACGGTCTTGTTTTAATTGACTGTTTGCAAACCACTCTGGGAGACTTTTTGGCTGAAGAGCTGGATACAAATGCTCTAAATAAGTAAACGTTACTGTACTACAGCTCCCATCATCCCTAACCTGACCATGTCACTGATCAAAGCTGTAGGCCAACCACATTGTCTACCCTTGCTGTATTTCAGTGTCTGTGTGTGTGTGTGTGTGTGTGTGTGTGCGCGCGCGTGCATACACACACAGAACCATTTATATATAATGATACAGTGAATATATTACCTTAGTAGCAGAGTCCACTGCAGAACCTCTTTCCAGCAATTCCTGAACCAGCCCCACGTGGCCTTCTTTGGCAGCCAGGTGTAGAGCATTGAGTCCATTCTGCAAGGAAAAAATAACAATCCTCACATTAATCACAAACTCCCATTCGGCCCTTCTTAAAGGGGTAAAACCCTAGTGGTATAGCACAGGCTTTGAATACAGAAAATCTTAGCTGCAAGCACAGACATCAGCAGCTAAAAAGTCCTCAGCTGGCACAGCCACTGCCAGTCAGAGACTGGGCTGTTGTCTCATCCCATTCATATATGAAGCTCCAGGTCCCACATCCAAAGCATGCATGGTCATGCCGTCCACTATGTCCACTGCCCAAACACCTACACATTTCTCTCAACATTTGCAAATACAGTAAGAACTTTTGAGTCACAGAAGGAGATACCTTTGAAATTTCATAGACTCTGCCCACCCATTTCCCATGGGAGTGTGGGGGAGACACAAAGGAAGCTGCCTAGCAAACACAAGACTAGACAGATTTCTAATCTCTATGACCTTTCCCTATCCCAGTGATGTACTGATCTCAAAATGGGTAGGTTTCAGGAAGTTCAAAGGAGTCTACATAGTAGCACCCTCATTTAAACCTCCCAAAGTCTACTTGAAGCGAACCTCTGAGTGCAGTATATAAAACAAGAATTGGATGGGGTTTCTCTCATTTCTGTCCATTCAAGTGTTGAAAAGTCTTCTTGGCCCTCCCTGTGCTCAGAGTTACCTGGCTTGCCCACTTCACATATATGTTTGTTAAAACTATTTACTGTATTTTTCGCTCTATAACACGCACCCGACCATAAGAAGCACCTAATTTTTAGAGGAGGAAAAAAGAAAAGCCAGCAAGAGCCACAGACACGCTCGCTTGGCGCAGCTCTTATTGGCTTTTCTGGGAGGTGGGAGAAGGGATTGATGGGCTACCCTCCGTCCTTTCTCCCACCTCCCTGAAAAGCCAGAGCAAGCTGCGCAGCTATCGCTGAAGCCAGCAGAACAAGAGGCGCTGCGCAGCTCTCGCTCTTGCTGTGCTGGCTTCAGCGATAGCTGCACAGCTCCTCTTCAGTGAAGCGGGAGGAGGAACGGAAGGGGCTCCGTAAGGGCTCCCTTCTCCCGCTTCACTGGGAAGCCAGCAGAACAAGAGGCGCTGTGCAGCTCTCACTCTTGCTGTGCTAGCTTCAGTGATAGCTGCGCAGCCTGCATTCGCTCCATAAGATGCACACACATTTCCCCTTACTTTTTAGGAGGAAAAAAGTGTGTCTTATGGAGCGAAAAATATGGTACTATCCGCTCAGTTCTACAGCAGAGTACATAAACAATTCTTAAAATAAAACAAGTTACAGATAGGTAGCCGTGTTGGTCTGCCATAGTCAAAACAAAACAAAATTTTTCCTTCCAGTAGCACCTTAAAGACCAACTAAGTTAGTTCTTGGTATGAGCTTTCGTGTGCATGCACACTTCTTCAGATGCATGCACACGGAAGCTCATACCAAGAACTAACTTAGTTGGTCTTTAAGGTGCTACTGGAAGGAAAAAAAATTTTTTGTTTTAAAATAAAACAACACCGCCTCTATCAGATACGCAGACTTAAAGGGGTGGTGGCTCTTTGTAAACAAATAAGAAATCAGATAATTTCTCAAACATGGATATTTAAATTCTAGCTGCCAAAAGCAGCCACTTTATTCACACCCAATGAAAATGAAATGGCTCTAGTACATCCAACAACTGTTATTACTTTCATTATTTATATAGCAGCAAACTACTCTGACTGTCCCAGAATATACCTAAATATCCAAAACTTTGTCATAGTTTTTCTGGCTACTATAGATTCCAAGTGAGAGAAGTTTATTATTTTATCTGCTTGATCTTGGGGAAATCCTAATATAACCACTTCTGGATCAAACAAAAGTTTTATTCCAAAAAATCATTTGAATAATCCCCACTCCCAGTAATGAATAACTCCACCATACATGCAGAGGCCTAAAGGCTGCATGCACACTATAAAGCCCAATAAAGTACATTTCTTCCCTCAAAGAATTCTAGGTGCCATGGTATGTTAAAGGATTCTGGATCCTCAATCTCCTTGCACTTGGTCAACTGGTCACTGTAGTTCTGCCTTTAATATATGCAGCTTAATGCACATGCATTAGGAGGTGATATTTCCCATGCTGTCAAAAGCTTAACCAGCTGATTTCTGAAAATTAAACTATTGTTAAAGGGATAGGAGCAAAAAGGCCTTCTTTTTGGTCAGTATGAGCCTTGTTTGTAAGGAAACATCTAAGCTGTTCAGAAAAATATAAAAGAAAACAATAGAAGTATGAATAAAAACAGATATTTTAGAATATTCAAAAGATAATTATTTATTTTGAAGTAGGTTAATTTCTATGGAAACCTACCTCCACATGGGATAAAATATTTTAATAAATAAGTATGAATAAATAAAGTAAGCCTACTTAGGATCCCCCAAATGCCTTACTAGCACACCTGGCTAAAACAGGAAATCTAGGAGATTTACTTACAACTATAGACCTTGGAATTCAGCATTAAATGAATTGACACAATACTGTACAGATTACATTAAAGGATCTATTCAGTTTTAATGATCAGTGGAAACAGCAAAAGGTCAGCTGGGCACAATCCAACCTATTTAGAAAAGAGGCTGGCTGGAAACCAAATGCTGTTTTATCTGATTAAATGGATCAAGGCAGCAGAAAACCACAGAGGGAAAGACTCATGTTGATTTCCCCATTATCCACCGGTCTATTCTGGAGGTCTGGGCATAATAATAATAATAATAAAGTCTTTCAGCAGCAGAACACAAGGTTCAATGTTCTGTGAGCCTTTCAATGAAGAGCCCACTCTAGATTCTACAAAAAAAATAGTGTCGTGAACCTACAGAAAGGGAAGGAGAAAATGATGGAAGGAAGAGAAAAGGAAAGAGCAGGGCTTGGCTAATGGCAGGCTTTTTCACGTGATCACTTTTATCTTAGATACAGCACCCTCTTAACTAACTTTAGCCCTGTATTTGTTTACACAACCCAGGACTCAGTCCATGGTTGAAAGTGGTTCCAAGTGAGGACAAGTGTATCATGACCAAGCAGTGATTATTTCCTAGCATCTCTGTTGCCATGGAGTAATTCCATCTGTAAACAATGTCAGTTCTTCAGGTGATCAGATGTGGGAGGAGTTTGCAATTTAATTACAAGGGCACGCTGCTCTGTGAGTGACCTAGGAAAAGTGGTACGGGTGCTTTGCAGAAACAACCAGGGATTCCCTTCCCCATATTAAAAAATAACAGCAAATAAGGTTGCTAGTTTAGATAAAAAGCCTACATCAAGGCTTACTATATCCATATCTGAGATTTTGCAAATGCCATGCTATTTTATCAGATACCTTAAATCACAGCAGGAAGTGAGGAATCTCAGAACTGTAGAATTGGAAGGGACCACAAGGGTCATCTAGTCCGAATCTTTTGCCCAATGTATGTCTTCAACCCACAACCCTGAGATTAAGAGTCTCAAGCTGTCCAGACTGAGCTATCTGCATGATCAGTTTTTCTTCAGACACACGGAAGAATAAGAACATAAGAAAAGCTCTGCTGGATCAGATCAGAGGCCCATTTAGCCCAGTATCCTGTTCACAGAGTGGCTAACCAGATTTTATTTTATTTTTTATTTAACAAATTTAAAACCACTTCATAGTATGAAGCCATTAAGAAGTGTACAATATACTTATGGAAAGCACATAGGAGGAGGAGGAGGAGTTTGGATTTGATATCCCGCTTTATCACTACAAGAAGGAGTCTCAAGGCGGCTAATAATCTCCTTTCCCTTCCTCCCCCACAACAAACAGTCTGTGAGGTGAGTGGGGCTGAGAGACTTCAAAGAAGTGTGACTGGCCCAAGGTCACCCAGCAGCTGCATGTGGAGGAGCAGGGACGCGAACCCAGTTCACCAGATTACGAGCCTACCGCTTTTAACCACTACACCACACTGGCAACACATAGGCACACTACAACACATAGGCAGGACCCTAGTGAAACAGGACTATCCCCAAGTGTGATTCTCAACAAAGGGTATAAATAATGAGGCATATTGCCTCTGGTGGTGGAGGTAAAACATAACCCTCATGGCAAAGCAGCCCTGAACTTGTTTAAAGCCATTCCTGTTTTACATCCATTCTATTATCTGCCAGAAAATGAGACTAAAACTAAGAATATATAATTGCCTAGTGTTTCTTCAGAATGAGCATTAATGAAGTATCTATTTGCTTTAAGGATAAAGCAAGTAGGCTGTTTGGAAAGTCAAGACATTTGCTATTATATCCTTTTTCAAATGTATTTTCAATCAAAAATGTAGCAAATGTGAGATTTGGTAACTACAGAATTATAGATAAAGAGTACAGAGGGGAAGTGAATATTATGTAATTAGACAGGGACAAAATACACATCAATAACTTCTGGTTACACACAGACTGAGAAAGTGTGAAAACACATTAAACATGGCAAACAATTATTTTAACAACTCATCCCCTCTGAACATCAAAAATTGTGTTTGACAAAGAGAGCATACAGCTTTGGTCCCAGGCCTAAACTAACATCACATCAGCTGCACTACAGTGCTTGATCTTGGCAAAACTGAAGTGTCTGTTCTGGAATGATTATAGTTGGAAGCTGCTGCACGACATGGATCATACATCCAGTTTGATCCATACAAAGAACATTGACCAAGTGCTCATCTGATCATAGCACTGCTATGTCATATCCATACAGCAAACACAATTCTCTTCAGATAAAATATCTCAGATCAGCTAACATAATAATGGGGAGTAACTCCCACTGAACTTTGTATGGGTTACTCCCACATAAACATACTTAAGATGTTAATCCCCATATCGGGGTTTTTTTTAAAAAAACTATTTTTTCTTTCTCAATTCACTTGTATAGATTTGAAATAAAGCAAATGCATGATCCTTTGCATGCGCTGAGGCTGTTCCCAGTGTGAAACAAACTAGTTAGCATTTGAGCAGTTCTGATTACTGCAGATGTCCATTAGCTACTTGATTCTATCTGCTCCAACACACATTGAGCTTCCATCTAAAAATACCCTACGAAGTGTTTACTTGCTGCCTGATGCTACACAGAAATAGCAAGGGAAACCTCAGACTTCCGCACTTGGGATCACTGAACACCAGGTGCGTTGTGGAGGAAGATACACTTGATTTGTAGAAAGCAAAAGGGACACACCATACCCAAGAGCAAAACAGAAGCTTTCCAATTTCCATAAAAATCAATAAAATATGTCCCTGCCAATATATACTACTGCCCTTGAAATGTTGATTGAAGAGGAGTAGGTTCATATCTACTAAGGGAATTAAATTCGGGGGTAGGAGGGAATTTCTCAATCTAGAATATCTGTGTGGGCAAATATCACAGGAGCTGTTTAAGCTTTTGATAAAAGTTGACCTCATCCCTTCCTTCTGACATACAGGAGGCATGATAATAATCTTGAGACTTCTGGCTTTTACCTTTCCTCTGCAAAACCAGGAGATTATAATTGTAGGAGAGATAAGACTCACAGGATGCAAAGTTGCTAACATGCTTAAAATCTTTTTTTAAGGAGAGACCCAGGTGTTCTATCTTGCTTGCGATCAGAATATGGATGGCGTCAAAAGGAAATTTCTCTATAAGAAGAACTGCCTGTTAACTAATTTAAGCCTATTCTGAGCCACTGATCTACTATTAATCTCCGTGTAAATGCACTATAGAGCAAGCGGCCACCTTTTGTTGTTATTTATCATGTTTATATGGGACGCGGGTGGCGCTGTGGGTTAAACCACAGAGCCTAGGGCTTGCCGATCAGAAGGTCGGCGGTTCAAATCCCCGCGACAGGGTGAGCTCCCATTGTTTGGTCCCTGCTCCTGCCAACCTAGCAGTTCAAAAGCACGTCAAAGTGCAAGTAGATAAATAGGTACCACTCTGGTGGAAAGGTAAACGGTGTTTCTGTGCGCTGCTCTGGTTTGCCAGAAGCAGCTTAGTCATGCTGACCACATGACCCGAAAACTGTACGCCGGCTCCCTCAGCCAGTAAAGCGAGATGAGCACCGCAGTGTAGGGGGAAGGAAAGGCCAGCAAAAGAAAAAAACACTCCTTCCCTTCTTCCTTCTACCCAGTTCCTTCTGCAGTTCCCACTTGCATATTATGCCAAAATCTGTGAATCATGAGCCACTTACCTGATTACATGTATTGATGTCTATTCCTCCCTTCAGATATTCCACAACTTTGTCCAGATTGCCAGCCCTGGCAGCTCTGAGGAAGCTTGCATTGCTGTCAGACTGTGAAAATAAGCAAGAGGATACTATTACATTTCTTCTTCAAAGGTACACAGAACAAGTAAGACCAAAGAAAGAACCTGCATATTTATGTTACTGAAGTTTCAGTTCCAATAATTTGCACTCCTGATTTGGGCATCCCTATTTTAATACAGATTATTTACCACATGCTGTGGTGTGCATGTAACCATACGGAAAGCCAGTAATCAAATATTTGACCAATATTTCTCAACAATGTTTTCCCAAAATATCCTCAACCCTGTTGCACCTCACTGTCATCGCCCCCCAACTGCTGTACCTTAGCTGGAAATTTGAAAGGTTACACATACAGCTGTTCTGCACCTGCAAAGATCTGTCTAATGTGTGGACATCTGGAAAAAAGGAGCAAGGAAGCGTGGCAACATTGGGGCAGCATTAAGTGTATGTATGGAAGCAATGTTTGAACCGGTCGAATGGTTCAATATGGATCTGAGCAGCAAAAATTTGTGAGAACACAGTCTAAGTTGAGCCAAAAATAATTATGATTTTTTCCTCCAGGTAGAAATATAAGTTATCAGTAAAAAACTTTTTAAAAAATAGCATCCAAAAGATACAAAATTACCACCACTACAGTTACTCACACCCGTTATAATCTTGTCAAAATGCCTAATTATGATAATATACTTTGCTTTTCACATGATTCAGTTGATTCACAAGAGAACAAAAGACTAAGATCTGGCTGGTTATTACAACAGATTAGGTCAAACTTCATCCTTTCCTTCTGTGTCTGTCTAAGCCAGGGATGGGGAACCTGTGACACTCCAGTTGTTGTTAGACGCCAGGCCTTATCAGTCCCAGAAAGCACAGCCAATAATGAGTGGCTACAGGTACCCCAGCCCTGAGCTCGCCCTTCATAATTGCTGTCCCCAAGCATCTCCCATCTCTTTTCCTTCACCTTGATCAACAGCATACAGATCTTCTTTAAGGTTTTTGCCACTCCAATCTCATTGATCCCTTCCGCCATCATCTCCCAGCCCTGATTCATTCCTCTGCTCCTCTACCCATCATTCCCTTGGGTTCAAGCTGCACAGTCTTCTCTTTTGTAGCCATTTTGCCTCCTAAGGTGTTAGATTCACTATTTTCTTGGCTTGCTTGTGTTGTGTGTCCCATTACTCCTTAGGGCTCCACTCCATTGCCCTTTTCTATCAACAGGACGCAATGCCCCCACCCCCAAAAAACAACCCTGTGTGAGGGGTTTTCTCCCAGTTCCAATTGACTTTTGCTTCCTTAACAAAGGGATAATGTTGGTCAGATGGACCTCATTTCCCAGCAGATAGAACATTAATCTCTTCCATGGTATCACAGCTACTCAATCAAAGACTTAGATAAACGCTCAGAAAGCTTCAAAGTGCTTCATTGCTATATGTACAGACAAGAGAATATTTGTCCAAGTATACCACCATGTGAAGCACAATCCTATCCATGCTTAAAAAGGTAAAGGTACCTCTGCCCGTACGGGCCAGTCGTGTCCGACTCTAGGGTTGCGCGCTCATCTCGCTTAAGAGGCCGAGAGCCGGCGCCGTCCGAAGACACTTCCGGGTCACGTGGCCAGCGTGATGAAGCTGCAACTGGCGAGCCAGCACCAGCGCAGCACACGGAAACGCCATTTACCTTCCCGCTATAAAGCGGTACCTATTTATCTACTTGCACTTAGGGGTGCTTTCGAACTGCTAGGTGGGCAGGAGCTGGGACCGAACGATGGGAGCTCACCCCGCCGCAGGGATCCGAACCGCCAACCTTACGATCAGCAAGTCCTAGGCACTGAGGTTTTACCCATGCTTACTCAGAAGCAAGTCCCAGTAAGTTCGTTCTTTCTATCTATCATCTATCTAGCTAGCTAGCTAGCTATCTGATTTGTATATTGCCCTTCATTCAAAGATCATATAGTGGTTCACAGCATAAAAATACAAGATCAAAATACATAATAAAAACAAAACAATAAACCTCCCCATTGAGGCAAAATACAACGCAAAAGTGTTTGTGACTGCCGCCTTAATTTCACAATTGCTATTAAACCCCCCCACACACACACACACAACTGAATGGAAGATTGCTCAAAAAACACAACTACACAAGGAGCATGTATATGCACTGATAGGCAAATGTTATTGTAAGTCCCCAGTTAGGGAGTGTGCCAAATGATTTATTTCCCAGAAGAAAGGTAAAGAATAATGATATGTCAGGGGGACTGTGGAAACTTATATAATTGTTCCTTGCCCAGCACTAATCAGATCTCTGCTAGGTGCCCACTGGTGAAAGTGGGGGTCCTCAGTGGTCATGTTGCTATGGTCCCCTCCCAAACCTGGAGACACTCCTGGTTTGGGGGGAAACAGGATACAAAATAATTCTTGCTTGTTTGGACCTGTCATTAGTGGAGTCAAAAAGGCACTTGGAGTATTTGTCCTGGTGCACTTCCACTATGAATACCCCAGTAAAGTAAACCTGTCCATGAAAAAGGAAGGAAGGCGAAGACATGGGCAAGGGACAGCCATGCTGTTCTGACCTTATACCATACTTAATGTACACATTATTGCACCTAGAAATGGAAAATTAAGGCTGAAAATGGGATTGCAAACTTTAAAAAACCTTCTAATGCAGACCTTCCACCTGAGAGAAATAAGAAAACAACACTGATTCTCTGCTCATTGTACTCTGGATTTTACCCCAGAACCCAAAGATATAGAAATACTTTAAGGAGATCCTGGTGCATATTACAGGCTCCCCAGTATCAAGAAACCAGACCACCCAACTTAACACACTGCAAGGAGGAGAAAAAGGCAACACAAGATATTTGCAGCGCAGGAGTCTTTTTCTAGCAGTCAACACCAGCCAGTGAAGCTCTGTAACCATGACACAGCAGCAGTGTCTGTCAAACACTTGAAAGCGAGGCGATCTACTGCCAGAGAAGACTTTGTGCAATGCAGCAGACTCTTTTATTACAAGCGCAGAAACCAAAAGCAGAAATCGATGATGAAACCTGGTTTTTTGTGCTTTCACGCTATACCACAGAGCACATACTTTTCATGATTAAGTATGGCAATGTTGCATTTAAACAATATTGCTGCATTTTTTTTTCACAGTTCTTTATTGGTTAACATTGCCTTGCAAGCATTCAATAGGGGGGAAATGAGCATGGCTTGGGGGCAGAGTGCTACTGTGATGGTGAACTCTGCTCTAATCAATCCATGTTCATTAGCATATCTGTAGAACACCCCCCCCCATATAGCTGAATGCACCAAGGGTCTGCACAGCTTGGCTGCGTAACCTGCAAAAGCAGGAAACCTCATCATGTGGAGAGGTCCCTATGCACACACACATAAGTGTTTACACAAAAAGAAACCTGAATTCTTGCTTCCGGGATAACCAGTGGAACAGAGGCAGCATGGCTTTATATTTTGATTTTATTTTATTCTGTGAACCGCCCTAAGACCTTTGGGTATAGGGTGGTATATAAATCATCATCATCATCCACAATGATGTCAAGCCCAGGCTAGTGTGGAGCTGAGGAGTGTGAAAACACAATGAATGATACCAAGTGACAGAATCCACATATAGAATCTTGCTTTTCCACACAGTTTTCTCTCTTGGTAGAGTATGATGAACATTATTTCTTTTATTAACAAATTCAAAGCTGAGCATACAAACTCTACCCGTTCTTTTCTTTAAAACAAACAAAAAAAAACTGTGCTTCTTCCTTCAGCAGAGAATATTTTCACTCCAAGGGCCACAATTCCTTCAGGGCAACTTTACAGGGGCTGGAGGCAAAAGTAGGCAAAGCAGTAAATGCAAACGTTTCCATTCTGCAGAAGGCTACACACTCACACACCCTTCTCTATCCAGACAAGCAAGAAACATTATCAGAATTCAATGGCACATTCAGGCCAGGCAAAAACAACCAAAGAGAGTGAAAGGTGAGGCTGTGGGCGTGGTGGTGTCATCCTGGGCAGAAGTCCCAAGGACCAGAAAGAGTGACCTAGAGGGCCAGACTAGAAGTTCCCCGCCCCTGTCCTTGTGAGAGCAGAAATAAATAAATAATGGTTTGCTTTCCTGAACTTATTGCTCTGTATATAGGAATTAAGAATGACTATTAATTTAATGCTGGTTGTTGACTTTAAGAAGTATTTTTTGTGTACCATATATTCAAACCCCCCACTGCTGCCTTGCATTTCTTTTCATACCACTAATTTGCAAGATGAGGTCTCCACAGTTACAAATGAAAACTGTCCTTAATCCACCTTAACATGTTTATCTCTTGCTGTGCCTGTGGTGCTGGGGTCAGCCAACACTGAAGGATCCCTGGAACGTCTTTGCATTCCCCCTGGATTTGGCAATGGAGAGTCACCCTTACTTCTAAGTGACATTAATTTTCAGGTTGCATGTTGAGAGCTCAGATCACATTACCCGAGTCATCGGTTCAGTTGTAGCCAGAAGAAAACATATTACATGACAGTCAGAAATACTTAATTGATAGGTAATGCAGAGCTGCATGTTTTCTCCTCCCATCTTCAGAATAAAGGTAAGGAGCTTCCAGCTTTTACCACACAGTCAAATGGCACCACAAGAAGGAACTATTGTTCATGTGTGTTTTTAAGGTTCTTTTCTGGCTCACTGCCACTCACTGAGAGGGGGGCAAGGAAGTGGGAGGCCAGCACAGGGCAGGCACAGAATGGAAGCAGGACTGGGAGCAATGGATTGGCTCTGCTGCAGGGCCAACCTTGAGCTCCTGCTGCCTTGACCCCTGGCATGTTCAAAAGGTGGGAGAGCATCACAGTCTCACCCACACAGCCCCACAGGCTGCTGCTGCTGTGCCCCTCTTCTAGTGCTGCCACATCACAATTTCTGGATATTTTTGTGACTGATAAGAAGTGGCCTGAAGGTGGTAAAAATGAGAGGAGCATTCCTTTATAGCAGGTATGGGGATCCTTTGACCTTCCAGATGTTGTTGGAGAACAACTCCCATCAGCCTTGGCCATGTTCTCCGGGGATGATGTGAGGCACAGTTCAGCAACATCTGGAGGGCCAAAGTTTACCCCCACCTGCCTCATAATGACTCTGGTTCTCTACCTCCTTGCATCTGTGCACATATCTGTTTTGTTTTGTGAAAGCAGGTAGAGGGAGGACCTGCTGCAGGGAGGTGTAGCTGGAGACCGAAGTTTGAGAAACACTGGATT
The DNA here is from genome assembly GCF_027172205.1 of Podarcis raffonei. Classification (NCBI taxonomy): domain Eukaryota; kingdom Metazoa; phylum Chordata; class Lepidosauria; order Squamata; family Lacertidae; genus Podarcis; species Podarcis raffonei. The sequence continues at coordinate 54,961,715 of NC_070610.1, forward strand.
AAATGCTTTCTTCTTGCCTTGAGATTGGTAAATACCAATGCTGAAGGGACAGGGACTGTGCAGCCAAGCTAGCGGGGCTGCCAGGAACCTTCCAACCTTCAGCTGTCAGATGAGCAGCCACACAGAATTCAAAAACCGTGGCTGGGAGTGCATTTGGCAGTGAAACTGGAGGCAGGGGTGGAAATGTATTTGAAGGAGGCAGGAAAGTATGGGGCTGTCTCCTGATTCTTAGTTGCTTGATGCAGCACTGGAAGCCCAGGGAGGGATTAGAAGGAACAGGTCAAGTATAAGGACACCAAGCTTCAAGTGAACTGAGTACAAGCAATAAAAATGTTCCTTATGAAACAAGAATATCTCATACTGATTATCTGGTTACCTTTCAGGAAGATGTGATTTCTCATAGTTAAGACATATGCAGGTTTTACTTGGCAGTTACAACCACACATAGCACTTTAGAATATTAGAATATGCAAATAATAATATTAATAATATTAATAATAACAACAATAATAATTTGAACAGCAGCAATTTTCAAAGTAGGAGCAATGTAGATGCCTGGTTAACTCTTTCCATATGAAATTTGGATGTACAGTACTTTTAAAATTAACCTTCTGTTGACTTCCTTAGCCTCTCTTCTCCAGTATAGCTTTGCAGTTTCAAAGCTACTGTAACTTCCTCCTGATTAAAAACTTGGATTTGTTTATAAGCCTTTTATTCAGTACTTGCCTTTAACAACAACAACAACAACAACAACAACTATACAGCAGCCTCTCTGGGCTGCTTACAGCATATATTAAACATAGTAAAACATCAAACATTAAAAAATAGTTCCCTTCTTCTGAGCCAAGCCTATTATTTCTATTTTATATTCCAAATGTATGCTAATAGTAACTTTTTGAAAGACCATTCCAATGCCTACACTTACCTCTTTCCATGTGGATAAACTACATGACTTTTCCAACACATATTCTTTACCAATCTTGACTACAAATTGGATGCAAAATCTCACTGAATTAAGCATATGCTAAATTACTTTGCTAAAGCCAATGAAGGAGTAGTTAATATCAGCAAATAATACTGATGAAACATATTTAACAAGCAGCTGTATAAATCTAACCCTTAAAGCTCTCCCATAAATCCACTGTAATCATTTGGCAATCTAGCTTTCACTGACATTTGTAGGATTTCTCAAGCCACATAAAAAAAAACACACACACACACAAAGGAGCCTGGGAGATAAGTGCCATCTTAATTTTACAAAATGAATGCAGTATTTGTGTGAACTGAGGAAGTTGTGGACACTTTCTCAGCAAGCAGTATGACACATAAAAAGCGAATGTGATAAACCACTTGACCTGAGATGAAATAGGTTGCTTTGTGTCAAGATTTCCAATGGCTGTTCCTGAAAACATAAAAAATATCATGCTGGTGGCATTCGTCTCGAGGGGGACAGTGACTATAAGGGAGAAATCAACTACAACCTATCAGAAGAAAGTCCTTCATCAGAATCCAACCCAAACACTATTCACTGTTAGTTGGGTTTAAGGCAATTCTTTTCAATCCATGATTAAACTGAAAGTATGTTCGATTAGAGTACTTTTGTGACTTTGTATTTCCATTCCAAACACATCAGCTGGCCCCAATACAACAAGGAGCAATCTGTACAAGGAAAATGGGGTCGCCTGTACAATACCCCTTCTGGGGATAGGGGTGGGCAGAAAATCTCCTGCTTTGCAATGTGCACATGTGGAAGGAATCCAATCCAAGGATTTGTGTGTGCAGCAGGCATGAAGGAGACTCATTTTGCCTTCACGTTCCTTTATCAACCCTGTACCTTGCCCTTTGTACTTCTTCCAAATATGAAAATGTGATGGCAGCGTAATATTATTATTTGCTGGATGGTTAATGTGAGGTCTTCCAGATGTTTTTGGGCTACAACTCCCATCATCCCTGATCAATGGCCATGCTGGCTGGGGCTGCTGGGAGCTGGAGTCCAACTGCAACTAAGAAAGCCTCAGTTACAGGTAGGTAGCCGTGTTGGTCCACCATAGTCGAAACAAAATAAAAAAATTCCTTCCAGGAGCGACCAACTTAGAGACCAACTAAGTTTGTTATTGGGTATGAGCTTTCGTGCGCATGCACACTTCTTCAGATACTGTATCTGAAGGATTTTTTTATTTTTTTATTTTGTTAAGAAAGCCTTAGCTGCCCCTTCAATTTGATCCTTGACTTTCTATCTGCACAACAAAATGGGGCAATACTACAATGACAGGTGCATAATTGCAGCAGCCCAAAGATTAGCTACTTGAAGCTTCAGTAAGCAGATATTGCTACAATGGGAGGATAGACTAAGTTACCAACATTTCACAGCTTTTCAGCCATCACCATACTGCCTTTTCTTCCCAATGAAACTTATGCGCCAACTAAATTGTATTAGCCCATTTCAACATTGTATAACCAAGTCAAACAGACCTGCTGTACTGCACTAACACCTATTAAATGTTATAATCAGGATTCACACCACTCCATCTCATGGAATTTCAACCATAACAACATTTCTTCTATTCCAAATGACAAACCTATTCACCTCATAAACTGTATTACCCATTTCAGTGATACTGAACCTAAAATACTGCAAAATCATACAGACTGTACTGCAACTAACTCCCATAAATTGTGGTAATCATGGTTTGCACTGTTCTGTACTGTACTTGTACAGATATTCCAAACAGAAAATTCCAAACTTGTCCACTGACAAATAATGACTCTCCATGGTTTCTTTCATAGCCCTACCTAGAGATGCCAGAGATTGGACCTGGACCATTTTTCATGCAAACCATGTGCTCTATCACTGAGCCATGACCCTTTCCTCCAAAATGACTGGCACCAGCTCTCCAGGGTTTCAGGCAAGGGGCAGATTCCTACAGATTCCCTCCCCCTCAATTTCTCTTGCTGAACTCAACTGCTGCTGTAAACTTGACTGTTCAGTTCCAAAGGGAAACTACTTCTAACTGTTCTTAATTCTCAAGGCAAGCAGAGTGATGCAAAAATGCAGTAGAAAAATCCTCAATAAAGTATTTACAAAATAGCTTTGCTTGTGATTGAAATAAGGGAAGGATTTCAAGCAACTAGCTTTTACCAATTAAAAATGCATGCCATATTAACATTGAAAATGTAAAATAATAATAATAATATTCATGCTAAATTGTTGACAGAAAACTAGCAAGGAGAAGTGGAATATCAAAGATCTGTGGGTGGGGTTACAAACATGCCACGTGGGCACTCATAATGAGATTGCATTGATGCAAATTTGCAAATTGCAACCATACATTATAAGGGAGTGCTACTTTTGAACTGATACCAAAGAAACTATTCTTAAACAGCTTTGATATTTGATAAAATATGTGATATATAGTCTTCACTTGCTATATGATTTCTACTCAGATTCCATCTGACTTCCCTTCTTACTGCAAACATTTTATTTCTGTGATGAACATGAAACTACTTTCAAGTGAAAGTGTGTAGAACTGGCTGAATCCGGAGAATAGTGCAGCAAGCCAGCACAATTAACCTTGAAATGTGAATGCAATTTTTAAAATTATACATTTGCGGTATTTCCCCCTCCTGCTAAATTCACTAAGCTTGCAGTCCTTTGTACACACTTACTTGAAAGTAAGTCCTGCTGAGCTCATCAAAACCTACTTCCAAGTAAAGATGCATGGGATTAGGCTGCTAAGTACTTATATAGTGAATAAAATATTTGAAAAATTGTGCTTTGGCTTAAGTAATTGCAGACACTGACAACATGAGAGATCACATTGACCTGTGTAATGAACTTTTTTCTGTAATTGAGCCTTTATATATCTCCTAAACTATGGAAAATATACTTAACGGAATAGCACAGTCCATCAAATGCAATTTATTGATTTTATGTTCTCAAATGAGACATCAATACAGTCTCTTTGGAATGTCTACTTACAAAAATATAGTAAAAGACATTATTTTAGTAGGAGCTCTATCTCCTGAGTTTTTTTGCTACTTACAATCTTATATTTTACATGCATGGAAACACATTCCAGGAGCTACTTTGCTCTTCAACAGATCCCCAACAATGAGCATCTTAATCCAGCCACCAGCAGTTTTTAAAGTCACAGACCCTATTTCACTGCTCAGCATTGCCAGTATCTACCAAGCAGGTTCAAAGAGTTCTCTTGCTAAGAGGTCTTCTTCTTCTTCTTTTCTACACAGTCACAGAGGCCTATTTATCCCCCTTTGTTGTCTGTTTAGACTTACCAGTGTCTCGGGATATTTAGCCTCTTCGTTGTTGCATCCATAGTAGTCTGGAATTTTATCCACATCTTGTATGTTTCCTTGCACTCTCACACCCTTGTCTGTGTGACAAGCCTGGCAAACGGGTGCATTGCCCATATCAGTCCTCCCCGTTCACTCCTGCAAGTGGGTTTGACTTTGAAGTGTCCTAAGCACTCCAAAGGGGCAGAGTAAACAATCCAGAAGGATAATTACTGACCCCGTGCTTTGCTCCCCTCAACTCCCCTCGCCAGAGTTTTCTTTCTGCAGGCTGCCCTGTGTCAAAAGGAAACCTCAGCAACTGCAGACAGCATTCAGTGACCATTTCCAATTCAGGCGCTGCCTGTCTATTTTTACACCTACTAGGCCAGCTATGCATGTAAATTGAATGGGGAGGGGGAAAGCGACATACAGGCAGCCTGACTAGCGCAGAGTTAAAGTCCTACTGTGTGAAATGCCTCCACATACAAGGGTTATTGAATTACCCAGCTGCATGCCTTTGAATGTTTTGATTTCCCCCCCTACCCTTCTACTGTTCACATTATCCCTTGGTGCTTGCCCAAAGCACCACAGTTCAGAATGCTGCATGCTAACACCCTGGTACTTTCCAGGAGAGAGAGGGGGCATTGGGGGAGGAGAAAAACTTTCACATGAAATGATTAATTCAAAATGCCAATTATTTTGTATTTAACACACAAATGCTACTAGATATTTTAATGGTGCTTTGTTTTTTTTTAAAAAAAGATCATCATATGGTACTTAATAAATATGCAACTATGGCATATTTGTTCTTTCTGAATCTGCATTAGGTGAATGAGTCATAGCCTCATAGAATTCCTTTGGTAATTTTGCAGAATTGCAACATTTGAGTATCCTTTAGGCACTTTGAGCCACTACCCTTTTGCTCAAGCAGCCATGCTCTCTAAAGTACAAATCTCAGAAGCAGGCCTCAAACAGCCAATTGGAGCTTTGCCAATAATACAAACACAATTATATTTATCACCGGAAAAGTAGACATATGGTTGGATCCAGATTTAGGCTACAATCCTAGCCACACTTTCCTGGGAGTAAGCCTCCGTAAATTCAACAGGACTTTCCTGTGTAGACATAGTTGGGATTGCACTGTGGAGACCAACTGATATCAAGATGACATACATTAGTGGTGTCCCATTTATTTCAGCTGGTCTATGGCAAGCATGACTATGGTCTGGTTTGCATGCAGCAGTAAGCCATACACAGAAACAAACTATGGGAACCAGGCAGAGCGCCTTCTCAGTAGTGGCGCCCGCTCTGTGGAACGTACTCCCATCAAACATAAAGGAGATAAGTAACTATACAACCTTTATAAGTTATCTGAAGGCAGCCTTGTATCCCATGGGTGGGGTACAAATAAGATTACCAGCAGCAACAACAACTGCTACAAAGGAGAAGCACCATGCTGGTTGGCACATACTACTCAATCTTGAACACTTCACTTCTCCCTTTCCAGAGACAATAAGCAAAGCATGGAGGGCTGAGTTAGCATTACGTATGAACCAACACTCATATTCTGTTTCTTTCTGAACCTATAATGAATGGAAGCCATTGTTTACTTTTGGTTTAGCACTTTGTAGTGTGTATGGAAAAACAAACCATGAAAGCTAGTTTGCATGTATCGCTAAGTCATCCACACTATGGTTTTGTCCCCCGCTTCCTGCAAATGGGGGAGTGAAGGAAGCATGACTGTGCAGCATGCACTAACATGCTGCTCATTCACCATAAGCCATGGCTTGTTTCTGACCACAGTTTACTGCTTTTGGGTGAATAAGGCCTAAATCTGGTTCCAACCCACCGAATATACCAAAAGCACATGCAATGAAACTAAATGAAACCAGTACATTTCCGAGCACAATTCAAAGTGTTGGTGTTGACCTTTAAAGCCCTAAATGGCCTCGGCCCAGTATACCTGAAAGAGCGTCTCCACCCCCATCGTTCTGCCCGGACGCTGAGGTCCAGTGCCGAGGGCCTTCTGGCGGTTCCCTCATTGCAAGAAGCAAAGCTACACGGAACCAGGCAGAGGGCCTTCTCGGTAGTGGCGCCCGCCCTGTGGAACGCCCTCCCATCAGATGTCAAAGTGATAAACAACTACCTGACATTCAGAAGACATCTTAAGGCAGCCCTGTTCAGGGAATTTTTTAATGTGTGGCATTTTAGTGTATTTTTGGTCTCTGTGGAAGCCGCCCAGAGTGGATGGGGAAACCCAGCCAGATGGGCGGGGTACAAATAATAAATTATTATTATTATAAAGTGTACCAAAGGTAACTGTTACGGTTTTAGTCATTTTGACACACATTTTCAAATACTTACTGATTTTGTACAAAATTGTTTCTCCTTTATCATTTTTTTTAAAGAAACAAACGATATTCAGTAACCAGTTGTCAATGATCCAACATCTTTATTGCCCTATTGATTTGTTACCCTTCACAGCTGCCAGGATTTATAATCGGATAACTGTGTTTTTCACCCTTTAGGATTACTGACCTATGGGGAATTCATGCTCATGTTAATTATGTCAAGTTAATTTAGAATGGCTCTGTGCTTCTCTTTTTCCCAAGTTGTCCAGCCTTTTGGTTACTGCAATATTTTATTATTTATATTTACTGCCAATTTATGGAGGGAAGTGTCAATTGCATAGCTAGATATTGTAATAAAATTCAACTTGTGTGACAAAGGAAGCTTTGAGATATGAAGTTGAACAGATTTCATGTCTTGAGATCTCCAATAGGTCTCAAAATTTAGGTATATTAATAGTAATCCTCAGTCAAATTCAATAAGCTCATGGGACTCCTCCAGACTATCTGTTCAGCTTTAATCCTGATTTGCTTGTACAAAGCTTATGTGGTGGTTAGACTATGCCCAGCCTTAATGTGCATTCATTCTGAAATTTACAGGGTGGTGAAATGACAATTAATGGTCATCCTGATTCGTTTGTTAGGTGTCTACATGTCAATCCATTTATAATTCATTCATCGCACATTTTCAGTGTATTTCCTTTTCCAAACTGTAAAAAAGATAGATTTTTAGTACCAAATCAACAGACTGCTTTAATCCACTTTAAATATGCTGGTCTAACATCCTGATATACACTTCAAGTTCTCTCATAATACTGATAGTCTGAAGACCCCAAGGCTTGAAAAAACCCAACTTCTTACTATTTCCTTGCCTGATAAGATGCCAGGCATGCCATATTCAATACTGATGTGACAGGTTATGGACATCAGAAGCAATTCCACCCTAACCTCAGTCTAATACCTGTTTTAGGATTTCTTAATATGATGGGGCATTTGTTGAGAGGCGGGTGAAGCAACTTTCAAGTACTCACAGAAGGTCACAAAGGCAACAAAACAAATCAGACAGCTACACCAACAATGCCCTGTGCCCTGGTGGAAGCAGTGTGACTGGGGCAGTGGGATTCCCTCCCGACAAATTTCTTTGCTATGGGCGGGTGAGAGTTGGAAGAGTTGTCACTGCACCACACCTTCCTTCTGCTGCAAAAGTCTCAGAGTGCTTGACTAACAGAGGAAGCTGTAAAAATGAACAGACTTGTTTAGAAACTCCCATAGTTGCAGATAGTTGCCTCTCGTTTTTTAAAACATCTGCGGCATCAAAATTTATGCATGCAACTTCATATGAAAAGGGAAATATCAAACTCTTAGCACAATATCCCCATGACATTCCATCAAATACAGAACAGAGCTGCCTCCTGTTCAGCAAAATTCAAGCCTAGCTTTGTGGCAGAGTTCACGGTGTGTACAGATCAACTCTGCCTATTTTGTTTGTTTTATTTAACGCTGTCCTATGTTTTTAATGTCATAAAAGACAGCAGTTGGCAAACCCAGAGACTTGAAGCATGCTCTATAAATATAAAAGGTTAACCTCCTCAGTGTTGTTTCCTGTTCACACATATCTGCCCTCTCACATTCCCTGTCTAATGAATAAGGTTTCTAAAAATTTATGGTAGCTGTCAATACTGTGAAATTTTAAATCCAATGTGCAGTTGCAACTCCACAAATTCCATTTACTTTAGACTCAAAGCTGAGATGTGGACAGAAGGGAGACCAAAGTAGTAGGAGAGTTTCATAGAAACAACAGGTTTCGATACTTGATATTCTTCCAGTTTTCAGATTAATTATATTAAAAGAGACGTGTCCTACACACTAGATCTCTGCCTGGCAATAAATGTTATTTGAAGAATTCCACTGGATGAAGAACATTGACAAAATGCATGGCATACTTTTAAGAGCATATAAATGGATAGGCAAGCAGGAAACAAAGTCCACGGACTAAGTTAAAAGGGTGCCAAATACTGATCAGCACACATTCCTTTCAAAAACTACTTGCAGATGGTTGTGATCTACATAGATATCTAAGACAAAGAAAGGGGCAATCTTTCTGCCAGTGAACTTCTAACAATGCTAGTGCTGTTTGTTACACTGCTTCAAAGTTATTAAGGGCAAATTACTCAGAAAGCAAATATTTTCATCTTTTGCCAGATTGAGGCGGGGCAAAGCAATCAAACCATGTGTATTATTTAGAGACTTAAATTTCAAAGTCCTTATGGAAGGGTGGAAAACTCCCAGGGTCTCGTTAATGCCATTGTTATTTGGGTCTGTCTCTCAGATCTATCATATCACATAGCAGCTAAGAAACTGAAAACAAAAGCTGATTGTTACAGTAATCTGGCCTGTACATCAGTATTATATAATTAAAAACACAAGCAATGGAAAAGAGTTAGAGGTTGCTTTCACCTTCTTGGATCTAGAATTATTCAAAGAAGTCAAAAGGGCATTGATGGAAAAGTGCTGGGCATATTAGAGGCTAATTGGCTTATAGTGCCACGAGAAACTTGATCTCAGTCTGCCCTAGTGTTACCCTCATTGGGGAGTTAAGGTACATAAGAAAAACTGTCAGTTCAAGCCAAGTGGTCCAACATCCTGTTTCTTGCAGTGGGCAGTCAGATGCCTGTGGGAAATGGGCAAGCAGGACCTAAGTGCAGCAGTATTCTTCCCACCTGTGATTACAACTGAAGGTAGAACATAGACATTGTGGCTAGTAGCTATGGTGATCTCTATTCCAGTTTTAGATCAGCATCTTAAGACCAACCCTTGATCGGTCCTTTTGTTTCTGTTTCACTGAGTGACCTTACTGTTGCTGGGTTATCCTTGAAATGTCCTTTTCAATTCCAGAACTCATTTGCAGCTGTTTCTTCAAATTCATCTCCAGGGAAAAATTATGGATTAATATTTTTCAGTTGCTAAATAACACTGAGTAGAATTATCTTAAAAGCCAATGCCCCCTTTCCATCATCCTCTGAGCATATCCATCTATACTGAAAGGCTGAGCAGCACACTTCTAGTGCATTGACTGATGCTCCAGCAAAGAGCTTTGGACCAGCTGAGCACTATCTTCTTTTCTGGCTATTTCTGGCAAACTATGAATTGAATGTGTAAACTGAACATACGGGTTAATATGGCTAAAATACTCCATATATTAGGACATAAAGCCTCTCACACAACTGATGGAGAAGTGTGGCTTCTTAACTATCCTGAAATGTTTTTCACTGGACTTGTTCGTTGCGGTTGTGCTCTTAGTAGGGTGTGTTTTAGTATCAGTATATTCATCTTATTTGAACACTGGCATTTCTTTGTCTTAAATTCATTCTGAACCTGATAGCTATCCACGTGGATTTTGCACAACACAGAGTAAAGAGAAAAGTCAAAATATTGAGTAGGACGTGGCTTAAGCACAGCAGGTGCAAAGCATCTCTTAGTTTTTGACATCAAGAGCAGCTATAAATCCATTAAAGCACTGTGTAGCCATCCAAAGCCATGGGATTCATAGAAGCCCTAACAGGATTTGTTATTTTTAAAGGAAAGAAAATGTGATCCCTCCCCCCTTACACACAATTCACATGATTTGATGAGCTGTCTCTTAACAAAAGCACCTATTGAAATTATGGGTATAGAAGCTAGAAATACATGAACAAGTTACAGAAATGAGAAAGTGTGGAAGATGATTTTGTTTATTTTGCTTTGGCACTTAACACTAGAATCTACACTGCTAAATATACACAGCTAAATATATCCAAGAGTAGGACATATATAGCACTACCGCTGATAGCTGGTAAAATAATAACACTTTGCATAGTGGAATACAAATGCCCAAAGCTCTTTGCATACAAGATGTCACAGCAAACCTTACAACAGCTATGTAAGATAATGATATTGACCTTTGCATGAGGATGATATTGCAGGTGCAGGGAGGAAGAGCTGAGGGAATACCAATTAGGGGCTATGCATATTAGTTTGGGAATGAGTTGAGCTTTGAAGCACAGGTCATTTTTTGCAGCCTTTCAACCCACAGTTCACATTCTCAGGAACTTCACACATGTGCATTTCAACATACAAAGGAACATAGCTGAGTTGGTCACAGCGTGGTGCTGATAACCCCAAGGTTGCAGGTTCAATCCCCATATGGTAAAGGGACCCCTGACAATTAGGTCCAGTTGTGGCCGACTCTGGGGTTGTGGCACTCATCTCGCTTTATTGGCTGAGGGAGCCGGCGTACAGCTTCCAGGTCATGTGGCCAGCATGACTAAGCCGCTTCTGGCAAACCAGAGCAGTGCACGGAAACGCCGTTTACCTTCCCGCCAGAGCAGTACCTATTTATCTACTTGCACTTTGACGTGCTTTCGAACTGCTAGGTTGGCAGGAGCAGGGACCGAGCAACGGGAGCTCACCCCATCGTGGGGATTCGAACAGCTGACCTTATCGGCAAGTCCTAGGCTCTGTGGTTTAACCCACAGCGCCACGCACGTCCCATAATCCCAATATGGGATAGCTGCATATTCCTGTATTGCATGGGGTTGGACTAGATGATCCTCAGGGAGCCTTCCAGCTCTGTGATTCTATGATCCTGCATGTCACCTCAAAACTGGGACACACTTCTATTATTTATTTTCTCTAAGGCACAAGCTTAAACAACATGATGATCCATAACTCATAAAATCACAATTTTTAAAAAATGGAATGAGATGTCAAATCTTTTGGAGTTATAAAATGGTTCAAATATGATTACAATTGAGCTCCTAAGTTGATATTTTAGTTACTTCATCTTCCTGTGTTTGAAAGTGATATCCTTCCCCAATGTCCATTTGCCTAGCAATGGAAGATGGTCAGATATATAAATAAAATGCTGTTTCATTTGCAGTAGCTGGGTAAGGGCCATGCTGACAGAATACGATGAAGGCCCAACACTTCATATTGCAAAATTCACCAACTCCGTTATGCTTCACATACCAAATGCCATTTCACTGAGGCAGCTCTATATTTTCTCTGATAAGTAACATTTGCAAATGCATTTGATGGTGGGATAAAACAGCAATCTGGAGCACAACACTTCTAGCCTCGCTACCCATTAAACACTCAACCAATTACAAATGCATATTCTTAGCCATATTTGAAAAAAAACAATGACCAGAAGGCCCTTCCTATATGCTGAATGGTTCAATGCATTAATCATAATAATCCTCTCTTGCTAGTACCAGAGACAGAAAGATCTTTTAATCCAAGAACTACCATATGTCACTACATTGAGCATATAAATAAAAAAGCAGACAAACCATGCTATTAATCATTGCAAGCTACTGCAATAGAATAGGGGGAAAGAGAAATTTTGCATGAGTACATCATTTACATGGTGAAACAGTATCACAGTGAAAGGCCTAACCACAACTATAGATAGATCTCCAAAAATGCATTTTTAGATGCATTGAATCCTGGCAAGATGGAGGCACTGGGTGAGTAGTTCCTGTGTCCAAGAAATGATGCATATCTGAAGGAGGTTTGCAGAAGGCATGCTAGTATTATGGATGCACATTCATCCTATGCAGTTTCCCTGCTCTTCTACATACAAAGCAACAGCACCAGTCTCAAGAATGCTTGGCCTAAAAAGAAGCTCCCTAAAAGATGCAGAATTAACCAGGCACTTATCATCATATGCTAATCCTCTTGTGTGCTGCCAACTTCAAAAATGTCAAGCGGCAACACATCGTTATACAGCTTAGCATGGAACAAACCAGAGACCATAAATAATTAAGGAAATGCTTGCATTATTAAACCTGGAACATCAAAAGATGTTCATCAGTAGCAACATAACCTAGAACATCATTATAGCACTGAAGACCTGTGGTGCTTTAAAGAAAAAGAAACCTTCAGCATAACTGTGGCTGTTCTAAAGGAACCTGGCCATGCCCTCCAACACTTCACAGGGTGCAAGTCCAGCCCAGGGCCACTTCCTGGGTGCTTGAGCTCCTAGCCATACAGCACTATGCTCAGGCAATGCTCACTAGGATCTTCCTCTGTACCTAATGGCAACAGTGGCCAGACAGAGAGAGAAACTGAACACACAAACTCAACCAGCTCACTTGCTCAGCTGGGAAAACATCTGATGAAATTGAATCTAGTCTATATAAGAGCAAAGACTAAGTGGTGTGGTATAGTGGTTAAAGTGTCAAGACTAAGCCCTGGAAGACCAGGGTTCAAATGTCCATTTGGCTATGAAGCTCAGTGGGTGAGCTTTGGGCCAGCCATTGATTTACAGCCTAGCCTACCTCACCTCACAGGTTTGTTGTCAAAATAATATGGAGACAGGGAGAGCCATGCACGCCACTTTGAGCTCCTTGAAGGTGGGATGTGAATGCATCATAAAAGGAAAGGTCCCTTCCTTCTTCTTTCCAAACAGATCCTCCCTCTACAGGGATAGAGAGGCAGGTGGGGTCTTACTGGATCTCTTGTTGTAGTAACAGGAGCTGTGCAACTGCCTATCTGTACTCCCAACTCTGATATTTCTTCTCTGCTCAGATCTGGAAAGGTTGTGCTTCCCAGGGAGATTTTCTGGGTCACACACTACCCATGGCATCTTTGTATCACTTCAGTCCAGATGCAAAACATAGTTGGTCTTGCTGGGGAGCCATGAAGAGCACAATTACTTCTTTGTAATGAGCACAAAGTAAGTGTTTTAGTGAAAGAGACCTTCCCAGCACCACATATCCATAGGACATCACTGGCAGACTCTAGTACCTACACAGCCATGTATGTGTGTGAGGTGCCTCAAATAAAGGCTTCTAAAAACCTCAGCACAGCCATGACACACAACATAAATTTCACAATTAAATGCGTATGAATGATTTCTTTTGTAGCTACAGCACAGCCTGTGAGAAATGGCTTATTCTCTTGCTAACTTCCAAACGAGAGTACGTACAGTCATACCTCGTGTTGCATCCGCTTCAAGTTGTGTCTTTTCACATTACATCCTGCGGCAACCTGGAAGTACCAGAACAGGTTACTTCCAGGTTTCGCCGCTTGCGCATGTGCAGAGGCGTGCCTGAACAGAATTCAACAAAGTCTTGTAGGTCATGTAGTCCAACTCCTTGCTCCATGCAAGAAATCCAGAGCTACCATATTCCAACAGATCTCCAGGCCTGGTTCGAGATGTTGGTATTGGTGTAGAAAGCCCTACATAGCTTGGGACCTGGATACCTAAAAGATTGACTCATCCCGCAACATACCCAAATGATCACAACATTCTGCAGAAGAGGTAGACCATTCTGCACAATGTCAAGATTAGGCATTTTGTGTGGCAGCACCTACCTAAGAATCTCATTACATTCTTAGTATGCTATGAATAATGGCAGGCACAAGCCTGGCTTTGGTTATTTCCTTCATGGAACTATTCCAATGCCCTTCATGAAGTCTACATTTCACATACACACAATCAGTGGAGGCTGGTCGATTAGGGCAAATGTCTCACCAACCTCAGTCTGTCCCCAGCCAGCTCCTCCCTGTCCCCATTCGTACATACAACCAATCTAGGGTGTGGCAGTGCTGTCAGCTTCCTCTTCCTTGGTCCCAATGTTGCTCTTGTAGGGAGGAGGATAGGGAGAAACTAGAATTAGTTGGCTCTGCCTGCCATTGCCTGCCTATCACTGACTCTGGCTTCAGCTACTGTTGATCTCCCATTATCTTGTTCATCAGTTTTCAAAACATTCCTAACTTTCAGAATATGTAGATATACAGACTTTGCTGCCAGAGATGTTTAGTACTTATTCCCCTTTCACATATTCTAAGCACTGCTGCCAACCTTTTCCACTTTCCTAAAAAATGAAAGTAACCAAACAACAACAACAACAACTAAGCTGGTTCCCTTGAAAGGCAGATGTTGTTTCAGCAATCATCTACATCTGGGTCACAAACATAGTTATCATAGGATTATATATTAGCAGCAAACATTTAATCTACTCTGGAAGTGAGCATACATGGTTTTGATATGGAAATGTGTTTTTTGTTTAAAAAAATAGTTTTCACATTTATCTGTGTCTGAAAGGAGTTGAGAATTTATAATTCAGATTTAGGACAGTGGTCAAAAACATTCTTTGAAAACGAAGATAACCAAATGTAATTATTTATTCTTTAGAAGAAAGTCTGATTTTGAAAGCTCAAATATTTTTCTAAGTATTTATGGGTCTGTTTGGGCCCTCTTATGGACTTCTTCAAGCAGCATACAGTTCAAACTAAGGAATTAGACTACTGAAATCCTCCAGCACAAATTTCCCCTCCCATCAGCCCCAGCAATCATGGCCAATGGTCAGGAATGATGGTTCAGCAACATCTGGAGGGCATCACAACAGCTGCCCATGCCGTAGTGGCTGCCTCTGTTTAACAAGCAGTTCACGCAGAACGGCTCCCCACAGGTACCAAGACATTGTCTTCACGATTTGCAGAAATCCTGTAAAAGATTTGTGGTGAAATGGCAAACTGGTTTGATCTGTAAGATGAGTGACTGAGGTAGAGCTTTATCACAAGGTGTGTGAAACATGCTGTTATTCTGACAAATGAAGATTTAAAAATCCTGCAGTGCCTGGGCTCAAAACACAGTTGTGGACACAAAGCATATTTTTAAAGGTTAGAGGTGAATAATTGTGTGTGTGTGTGTGTGTGTGTGTGTGTGTGTGCGCGTGCATGCATGCATGTGTTTATGTGTGTGTGTACTTCAGAGCTACCCATATTAACATGTAACAAAAGATTTGGCAATCAATATGTAAATAGATGTATTCAAGTCTGCAGCTTCTGCCATGCATACAATCTTCTCTCCCGTTCCACACCCACCCACCCTCAGAAACAAGTTCTTAATTACTTCAGCCAGTGAAATGGAGTATCCAGATAGGAGCAGGGGCCAATTCCAACAAAACTAATATGAAAACCAATGGCTGCATTTTATCCAACATGCGCTTTCCCTGCAGTCACTTGTTTTCTGCTGGTGAATTTTAAACATGTTTTCAAACTGCTTTCACTGGGACTAGCTGTCTCATCATATCTGGCTACGCCCTCTTGCACACCGAGGCAAATTAAGACTCTCAGATTCACTCTCAACTCAAGCCTAATTTCCTAATTGATTCTGAACTCTACTTCAGAGGAGGGTCGGAACATGGGATGGTGCAGAAGAATGAAAAGAAAATGAAAGAAGCCTCATATAGGTGCCTTGGAGCTTGTCTGAGGCCCGGGGTGGGAGACTTGTTCGGATAAGGTAATAAACTCAAACGGAAAGGCAGTCTGTCCTTAGCTGGGGTCCCCAGCCAACTTAGCCCTCTGAGAAACAGGGCAAGTGTACTTGGCTGCCCTGCCCCCCTGAACAGGACTGTAGTTCTCTTTGAGATGGTAGATCTGTGTCTGAGTTGCACCACTTCAGACTGCAGGCTAGAGGAGTTAACATGGCTGAATGCTCACTCCTCCATAAAAATAACAACTTGCATGCAAAAAGTTAGCATGCCAAGGAAAGGCTAGAACATGTCTTAATAATATCAAGCTTTTTTTGTGTGTCTTTGAAGAAGCATCTGATCACACTCATCTGATTCTTCTAGACTTCTCCATATTCCAACCATCTTTTCCTAGGTGCCCCATCTATGTCCAACCTTTCTCTAGAATCTGGATGACTTGCTATGACATCTGCTCAGCCAATAGCAAGCAGAGACTCTTAGGGACAGAGACCCTTCTTAGGGACAGAGACCATAAAACCCTTCAGCTCATAGATATGCCAGTGTTTCTCAGACTTTATAAAACCATATCCAGTTATATCTAAGAATAGTTTTCACTGATATGCAATAATCTTCATTGCTGTATCCATATTTGGAAGTAATTTTATGGTTTTTTTTTAGATCTTATGTTTATCTTCTCTCCCCACCCTTTTAAAAAGAAAATCTAATATTAAAATTAAACAACCCCCCCACATCCTGCCATAAACTTACTTGATCTTCCTTTCATCGCCCTAACCTAGAATATACCCACTTTGTTCTTTTATTCCATATACTGTTTCTTCCTCACCTTATTGGTTCATGCACGACTTCCCAGTTTTCCTTCTACTCAATAGGCTACCACCTTCCCACATTTTTCCTCCTACAGACACCCTCTCCCCACTTCCCATTCAATATGAGATAACAGAGCCCACAGGAAGATGCAACATCACAATCACAGGGGCTTTGTGAATCGCACTTTTGGAAACCACAATCCTTGACTCTTTGGAACCTGGTAAGAAAAAAGAGCAGGCCAGATTGGGCCTGTCGAAAATGCACACACCCTTGTCAGAGTCTCACACATACCAACTTGAGGAAACATTAGTACATAGGGCTTACGCTTTTCCCTAAAGTAAAGAGAAGCAATTGAGCCAATGCTGTGTGCACAGCTGGTTTGTTTCTTAGGCATTTTGATAGGTTTCCCCTCAAGCCAGATTCAATCTGAATTGAGGCGAAAAAGGACCTAGCTGCATTTAAACTGGCACACAGCCTATAATTTGCCTTTGTCATCCCAATCCTGAAAGGTACTCAGGCCTTTTGTCTACCCAAAATTGTTTATGACTGCCAAGAAGGGTCTGTGTACATTCCAAAAACAGTCATCACTTTACATTACACAGCATTATGCTATCTCATTCTTTGCCGTGCACACAGATTTATATTTCTACAGGTAAAGGGCAACATGCTTAAACCACACCCATTCCTGTTAGAAAGCAAGTTTGCTGTGCGACTGAGGGGGCTATTTATGTAACAGTGAATGTGTAGCTGCAGTAAAAGGCAGACACAGTGAGGCTGGCTGCTGAATATTAAATGGAACAAAGCAAATAGAAGCATAGTAATTCCCTGGTATATGCTGAGCTCTGACCTATTATTGCTTCTTAGAGGGGAACATGATGATCTCCCCATCCTCTGTGGCCAACATATTCCTAACATGTGGACTCCTCTAAGTCTGCCTGGTTCTAATCAAGGTCATGCAGCAGTTTGTGCAAAAGAGATGCCAGAAGGGACTGGTTTAATTATATTCAACTTTAATTAAAGAGCCTCAACATTCTGGTTTAAAACAGATAAAATCAGAGAGAGCTCTCCAAAATCAGTTCAGTGCAAAGCACCCTTCTACATGCACAGATGAGTTGGTAATCATATTTATATACTATATATAACAGTAAAATATACTATATGTTTTATAAAGAAATGATCAAATGTATAATCAAAGGGCTGGCTTATGCTGTAGTGTTCCATTTAGAGGATTAGGGTAGTAATCGCAATCTGCCTTCATCAGCTACACATCCCAGTGCTGCCTATATGGGAAATGGCATTCATGTCCTGATAAAGAGAATTCTAATGCAACTTAATGAACATAGCAAACAAAGCCTTCGAGAAGTCAGACAGATCACATCAGGCATCCCATAGGTATCCAGCCACTTAACGAACGGGAAATATATATATAATTGTAATGAATTCAGACTGAATAATTCATTCCACAATAGCAAGGGGTGGGAATTAGATGCATTCCATAAATATACTGAGGAGGGGGAGAAAAACAAACAGCAGGAATGGCAATTCTGGCAATTTGCTAAACATATCAGCATGTTAAAATGTAGTATGACTGGACCTATGCCTGTGTGATATTAGCACAACAACATGGGCCGCAGGAAGGAATGTGTGTGTGAAGGAAGGAAGGAGAGAGAGGCAATTACCACCTGGAGCATATAACAGCAGACAATTTATATAGACACAGAAGACAAAGTAGCACTACAGATGAGTTAAAATGTAGCAAATAAGGAAGGAATTTCCTGTACTGTATACCAATAGCTGCTTCCCTACCAAGGTGTCCTTTGGACACACATTAACATACCCCATTAAATGTGAATATTGTATACCTGCTTCTTTAAGAAAACTCAACTGGTGAAAGGTTTGTGTTCATGCACTAACAACAACAACAACAACAACAATTTATCTGTACCCCACCCATTTGACTGGGTTGCCCCAGCCACTCTGGGCAGCTTCTAACATATATAAAACATAATTTTAAAAATCAACATTAAAAAGCTTCCCTACATAGGGCTGCCTTCAGATGTCTTCTAAAGGTTATATGGTTACTCATCTCCTTGACATCTGATAACAGGGCATTCCACAGGGCGGGTGCCATTACCAAGAAGGCCCTCTTTCTGTTTACGAAGTAAACACCCTCATAATCTGCACCCCTGACAGCGTACATTTAAACAAAAAGCCACACCTCTATACCTTCAGAGGCAAATGCCAAGTGGGAGGTTGCCCTAAAATATATGAGTGGTTCTGAGTTGCGAAGAATATAACCTCAATGCAGGTCTCCACGATATCCAACAATACCACTATTGTTGTTATAGTCTCTTCCAATTTATAGAAAACCATTTTCCCTGACAAAATGAGCAATAAGCTTTGGGATGGGGAAGGTGTCACTAGCTTCCCAATCCTAAACACATCTCAGAAACAGTGGCAATATTACAAATATTTCAGAGAAGAATGACTGGAGAATGGTTGTCAGTATTGAAAAGCAGAGAAGCAGACAACCTAAGTTAATTAAAAACACACACAAAGCTTCTGCAGCGTACAGGATAAATCACATAACAATGCTGTAAAATGAACAGAGTGAAATGCCCATTAATAGAGGTGCAAAGGATCCACACTTGACGCCTTCAGTAAGCAACAGAACAGATTATTCAGTTTACAGCATTTGGATTTCATGTAAAACTGCATGCTAATGACCTGACAGCAAAAAAAAAAAAAAAAAATGGAAACAGAGGGGAAGGGGGAAAATGTCTCAGACCTCAAAACCTATCTTGATTAAGCGCAGCACAAAATTGCAGTATTCCCTGCCAGTAAACAGTTTCAAAACAGCTGGAGGCATAAAACACCTGGCTCCTGGGTGATCAAAACAGAGCCTAGGAGCTTTGAAGATGAAAGAAGAAAAGCAAAAGAAGTGCCATTGGCCATCTTCATATGCTTGCACCCTTGTGGCTAGGAATTATTTTATTTGCTCTCACTGCAGTAAGCAAAACATTTATGGCAGGGTAGGGGATGCAAAATTTTGGAGTGGAAAGGGAGACATTGCTGCATATCTTGCAGGGGACACCTGTGTACGTGTCCTATATATATGGGGGGGGGAGAGTGATGGTGGGGTATGTTTGCTCATACCTTGCGTTTCCGATTTTCCCTAGAGATTTTCCTTTGCCTTTTTCTTTCCTTCTCTTTCTCCTTCTCCCTTTCATCGTTTTCAGCCTCCCGAACTTTTTTAATAGAAGCAGCGGCGTGAGCCATTTTGCAGAGAGGAGCACCTGCTCAGAGCAGTCGATTCCCACCACACTGAGATCCAGGCGATTTGTTTATCTCGCAAGGGCACAGAAGAGGTGATGCTGGAAGGCAGAAATCCACAGGGCAATCCTCTTCTCCCGCTCTTCCTCTTTCCCCCTCCTCCTCAGGCACCCTCTGATAGGTCACAGCTGTGATCCAGCCTCTGCAGCATCCATAATTCAGCACAAGATAGGCATATCCTGATTTTTAAGTCTCCCCCTTGCTCCCCCCTGCACACATGTAGGAAGGAACATGCACACAGCAGCACAGAGAGCTATGGAGGAGAAGCCTCACAGAAAAGCAGGAAGCACTTTAGATTTCCTGTGACGGCTGAAGAAAATTCATCCTATGCACAAATTTCACCAGCTGGGAAGGTCTCTTGGGATTCCTCCAGACCGGCTGCATATGCTGGATAGAGAGCCAGGATGGAGCCACCTCTGTAGAATCCTTAGAAGTGGGTGGGTAGGGGTGGACAGCTCCTTGCAGCTACCAGCATCACCTCGTTACAGGGTGGGAAGAAAATGCTGCAGTCTGGCTTAATGACTTGCCGCTGCAACTGCCTCTGCTAAAAAGCACATGATATGCTCTGTTCTCCTCACATCTCTCCATTCCAGTCTTCCCTTCTCTTGCTTATTAAATGCAGTTATTCTCTCTCTCTCCCCCACCCTGCCGCCTTTCTCCACCCAAAAACAAAGGAATTGGGAGGATAAGGAGGAAACGTTGCTATGCTCAGAACAGACCGGCTGCAGCCTGTTCAGTCTGCAGGTAGCGACTTCCTAGCTAAATACATGGCTGAGTGAGCTGAGAGAGGGAGAGAGAAGGGAAGAAGCTGGGAATAGTCAGGTCCTCATTGTGTCGTTTTTTTAGAGTCCACGTGAGGCTGCATTAGGAGAGCTGCATTAAGAGGCGATCCCAATGCTGCTCTGAGGGTGGACTTCAGCAAGGAAAACACGCAGCATAATCTGGGCTCAGCCTGTCCCAGCCAGCTAAATTCTGTGGGGGAAGGGTAATAAAATGTAGAATATCTTAGTCTGCAGTATACATTACTTAAAGGCTATCTGATTTGTGAAGTGCTTACATTAGGAATAAAAAATTAAACCAAAACAGGATGATTATTGGAGTATGAGAAATGAAAACAGAGAGTGCATCTTTTTAATTACAAAAGAGGGGGAGGGAATTATCCCCTCCCAGAACATTTGAGATGAGCTTTTATTATCTTTTATATTAGGTGCAGATGGGGTGGGGTCTATCATCTCCTGACTGCATATCCCGCAGATTGCATATCCCAACAGCCTATCCTTGCAAAACACCAGCCCCACCTACCTAGGAAGTATTTGCTCCTGCAAATGCATTCATTATAACAATGATTTCTTGAAATCGGCACAGCTACCCCTTTCGAGACACACGTAAAACAATGAGCCTGAAAAGCCACAGCAAAACCGGAAGTCTCTCTCAGCCCATAATTGAGTAAGTAAGTAAGCAATGCACATAAATGGTCTTTTCCCTAATCCAAGTGAGGAATCATGCATTCCTCTATTTTTAGCACAATGTTGTCCAAAGCAGAAGGTAACTGGTATTTCCAAAAACTCTTCAATTAAATGGCCCTAATTTGGCTGTACTGCAAGGTCCTTTGGGCAGCACAATGGCTGAAGTGGTACAGAAGAGCTGTTCTCAGGCCCAGTATCTGCATTTCAGCATCAGCAAGGCACAAAAGACAGCCTATTACTAAAGAGATCCAAGAATCAGGAAAGTGTTCCAAGGGAAGTGAATGGAAGTTCCACTGGGTAACAAACAAACTCAGCAGCTTCCACTAGCGAGTGCATCACTTAACCTGTGTTAAGTAATGTAATAATATACAACAATAATAATTTATTATTTATACCCCACCCTTCTGGCTGGATTTTCCCCAGCAACTCTGGGCGGATTCCAACAAAATACTAAAAATACATTAAAAACTCTATGTAAACAGAAGTTGGGGGGGCACACCACATTCTAAATGTACCTGCAAACACTGGTCCCCACATACTCCACCCCTGACTTATCTGCATTGAGTAGGTGCTTTGTAACATGCTCACCAAATGAGCTTAAGAGCCTCTATGTGATCCTGAATTATGAACACACTTAGAAGCCCCATACAGACCCTCCTACTCAATGTGGGAAAGTCACAAGTGTTGGGGACCAGCACGCACAGGGATGATGTATACACCCTGCACCCACTATTCATGTTTACATCACACCTGAATAGGTGAAGGCAGCATCAAGGAGAAACCCTGACATTCTCAAGATTTGGGGAAAGGGAAGGGGATCTTCTTGGTGCCACAATAAGCCTTTGAGACATCTGGAAGACAGTGAGGCTTCTCACTGCTTTTCAAGTGTCTCTGAGACTCTGCAAAAGATGGATGAAGGCTCCCCCCCCCACCGCCACCAATCTTCCCAGCTCATAACTGTGAAGGTAAGAGGTTTCTCACCTCAAGCCATCCTGAGTCTTGAGCACAGTATGACATTCCTGCCCCTCCCACTGCTAAGAGAGCAGGTAAGAACAAATTTTGGATGGCCACAAAGTAATGCAGAAGGCTAAATAAAAGCCTTCCACTGGAGTAAGTAAAGCAAGCAGAAGATGCTTGGTGGACTAGGGGAATGCTGTGGATGTAGTGCATCTTGATTTCAGCAAGGCTTATGACAAAGTCCCCCATGATACTCTTGCAGAGAGACTGGTAAAACATGAACTGGACGAGGTAACCATTAGGTGGATTTGTAGCTGATTGACTGACCAAACCCAAAGGTTGCTCACTAAATGTTCCTCTTCATCCTGTAAAAAAGTGGCAAGTGGGGTGCCACAGGATTCTGTCCTGTTGTTCAACACCTTTATAAATGACTTGGATGAAACTGAGGGAATGCTCATCAAATTTGCAGATGACACCAAACTGGAAGGGGTAGCCAGTGCCACTGAAGACAGAATCAGGACTTAAGATGAGACCAGCAGACTGAAGAACTGATCCCAAATTAACAAAATGAATTTCAACAGGGACAAATGTGAGGTTCTACTCTTAGGCAGGAAGAACCAGCTGCACCAATATAAGATGCTAGACACCTGGTTCAACAGTAGTACATGTGCAAAGGATCTAGAGGTCTTAGCAGACAACAAGTTTAACTTGATTCAACAGTGTAATGCAGCACCAAAAAATGATAATGCTATTCTAGGCTGCATCAACAGAAATATAATGTCCCAATCAAGGGAGGTCATAGTCCTGTTCTAGTATGCCTTGATCAGACAACACCTGGAGTACTGTGTCCAGTTCTGGGCACCACAATTTCAGAAGGATATTGACAAGTTGGAACATATGCAAAGGGGGACAACCAAGAATCAAGCATCTGGAAACAAAGCCTTATGAGGAACAGTTGGGGGAGTTTGATATGGTTAGCATGATAAAGAAGAAACTGAGAGGAAATATTATAACCATCTTCAAGTACCTCAGGGGCTGTCACATAAAAGATGGAGCAAGCTTGTGTTTTACTGCTCCAGAGTCTAGGACCCAAACCAAAGGATTCAAGTTGCAAGAAAGGAGATTCTGACTAAACATCTGGAAGGACTTTCTGACTGTAAGGGCTGTTCAACAGTGAAAAGGACTCCCTGAAAGGTGGCGGACTCTCCTTACTTGGAGGTTTTTAAGCAGAGACTGGATGGCCATCTGTCATGTACGATCTAGTTGAGATTCCTGCATTGCAGGGAGTTGTACTGGATGACTCTTAGCGTCCCTTCCAAGTCTACAATTATATGATTCTATGAGTAAAGGAACAAACAAGTCTCTGTAAGGTACAGCAATATCCTTGTGAAAGAGTATGTTGTGCAAATCTGAGAGGAATACATTTTTATTTCTCCTAGTCTGGAAATATTTTATTGCCATCCCAGGGGCAGTATTTGAAAGCCACTCTTTTGTTTATCACCAATTACTGCTAGTGTGAATGGCCACCATATTTATTTTGCACACATTTAAAATTTAATTGAATTGTCAGGTGGAAATTTTGGCATTTCCTTGTTATTTGACCATCCTTTTTTTCTCTGCACACTGTGTGTATGTGTGTGTACATACATATATACACACACACACAATCTGTCATGTAAAGTGGACTACAGTCTACAGATGCTTATGACATAAAAAGAATTCTTAGTCTTTAAGGTCCCATAAGACTCTTTGTTGATTTCACATGAGATTATGGGACATCCAAATGCTCATTTAGTACATCATTACATCATTACACAACAAATCAGCGATTAGGCAACAGAGGGTTTCCTCTCCTCATTAGAAAATGCCATCCCCCATATTCTTCCTTTCTTTCCTTGCTATACAAATCCCCCTTTTCGAACCTCTCCAATCCTTCATAAAAAATATTAATCTCTGCATTATCTTTTGCTTTATGCAGCAACTACAGCTGTTACATCTCAGAAAATTCACTCTGCAGACTACTGAAATCTCTGCAGGATGCCAATGTTAAGATAATCCGGTAGTTTGAGACTGCTTGAACTGGAAATCTTCCAGTCCTAGCTTGAGTGGTAAATTAAGAAAACTTCAGACTTCACAACAATTTGCTGTTTTTTGTAGACTTGTACAGATGATCTCTGTGCCTGGAAAATAATATGTATGGGAGCCATGAGGAGAAAAAGAAACACATACTTTGAGGACGTCCTCTAGTGAATGATGCTGATCTCTAATTGAACCATTGTATCAGCTGTAATATTTGGAGAGCTGCTCCTTCGTTATAAATAGGAGGTTTTTGTTCCTTTCTTCTTTCTCCATACTAAACTCTCTTTAACTACATAGATTGATAGCACTGTAGAGTTGGAAAGGACCACGGGGCTCATCTATTCCAAACCCATGCAATGCAGGAATCTTTTTGCCCAAAATGGAGCACCTATCCAAATATTACAGCTGGTAGGTAAAGGTAAAGGTACCCCTGACCGTTAGGTCCAGTCGCGGATGACTCTGGGGTTGTGGTGCTCATTTCGCTTTCCTGGCTGAGGGAGCTGGTGTTTGTCCGCAGACAGCTTCTGGGTCATGTGGCCAGCATGACTAAGCCGCTTCTGGCGAACCAGAGTAGCGCACAAAAACCCCGTTTACCTTCCCACCGGAGTGGTACCTATTTATCTACTTGCACTTTGACGTGCTTTCGAACTGCTAGGTTGGCAGGAGCTGGGACCGAGCAACGGGAGCTCACCCTGTCGCTGGGATTCGAACCGCTGACCTTCCGATCGGCAAGCCCTAGGCTCTGTGGTATAGACCACAGTGCCACAATGGAGATCAACACTAGAGCACTTCCTCAATATAAGTATTTCATTTTTTCATGGCTTCCATACATTTTATTTTCCAGCACAGAGGTCAGCGAAAGCATTTCAAATATATTTGTTGTAATTTACTGTTTTGTTCAAACCCATGCAGCAAATCTCACATTGTCATTAGCTTTGCAACCCATTGGGGGTATTTCATACTCACTTCACTCACTGCTTATGTTCTACATGGTTACTCTTTTTTAATGTGGAAGGTAACTGTATGATTATTCCCAATATACCACCAGATGCAAAAGATATATTATATACTGATTATTCTCTTCCTAATCACATTAATGGGTGCATCAGCACCTACCCAGTCAATACTAGAATAGTTTATTACAAGCTTCCCTGTCCTAATCTTTCTTTCCCAAATAAGTCATGTAACTAAACTGAAGGTTTCTGAACCGAAGGCCACATTCACTCTTTTCTCATTCCTCCCCCTGTTGATCAAAGGGAGGGAGTAATTCTGTGGGCTGTTCTTCTGCAAGAATGCCAAGCAGAAGACGGGACTGGTGCAAGCACTAAAAAGCTCCTACACAGGGAGGCAAATCCTTTCTAGTGCAGGCAGGAAGGAGAGTTGGCATAGTGTGCTACTACCTTCTCCTGAAAGACACAACCAGCAATCAGGGTATGTCTTGAGAGTTTTCACAAGGCTTTACTTCCCAGTGCCTGCCTCTCTTCATGTCTTATGCCCCACCACATGAATAATACTTTATCTGTCGCAAATCTGATTGATTTGCCCTAGCTACTCTGTGCAGCTTCCAGCAGATTATAAAACCACAGCAAAATGCCACACATTGCAGCTTTCCTCATACAGGGCTGCCTTCAGATGTATTCTGAGAACCAGATACAGTGGTACCTCGGGTTAAGTACTTAATTCGTTCCAGAGGTCCGTACTTAACCTGAAACTGTTCTTAACCTGAAGCACCACTTTAGCTAATGGGGCCTCCTGCTGCTGCCATGCCGCCAGAACCCGATTTCTGTTCTCATCCTGAAGCAAAGTTCTTAACCTGAGGTAATATTTCTGGGTTAGCGGAGTCTGTAACCTGAAGCGTATGTAATCTGAGGTACCACTGTAATTGTTTATTTCCTTTACATTTGACAGGAAGGTGTTACACAGGGCGGGCACCACTACCAAGAAGGCCCTCCCTGGTTCACAATGAGGGAACCACTAGAAGGCCCTTGGAGCTGGATCTCAGCATCCGGACAATGTGGGTGGAGGCGCTCCTTCTGGTATACATGAGCTGCAAATCCAAGAGCAAAATGTGGATACAGCTTGTGGTTTGTCTAGAGCAAGACAATCCATGATCCCAGGTCTGAACACGAAGTCAAACCACAGCTTAGCTTACAAGAGTGCAGCAGCACCAAAGAAGAAGCAGAGCAGCTGCAATCTTGCCTCCAAGAGCTTACATATTCACACAGTCATAGTTTGGCTTAGCATTACAGGTAAACCAGCTCTACTTAAGACAGATAAGTAGTTCACACCCACAACTGAAACCAAAGAACAGGGAGAGGGAGCTGGCAATGTGTTTGCAGCTCTTACTGCCACTCTTGCACAAATGTCTTCTACCTACTCTCAGCATTACATATGGCCATCACTAAATCCATGATGAAACTGAGGCTCAAAAAATCTACTTTCCATTTTAAAGAGTATTCTCAGTGTGAGTTTAGGGCAGGTGCAATTGCACTTCCTGCTCCAGGTCTTAAAATCGTGGTCTAAGATTCAGCCTGAAATGAGAAAGAGTGTTAGCCCTGATGCAGATCTGATCGTGCAAGGCAATTCTTATGTTCTTAGCTTTGCTCATTGGTCCCAGATATCAGGAAAATAATTAAATCAATGTGTGCCACTGTCCATAACAGGTGAACACAGTGCAAGACATCTTGCAACGTGAACTTCCTTTTGGAAGGCTGTGCCTGTTTGGCATTTCAGCAATTCTTGTTTTATTACTAACCTAGTACTACGTAAACACTCCTTTTTGCTCAGCAGTGTGTGAGTTATGCATACATACCATATATATATATATATATATATATATTGTACCCCCTAATTATGAGTGCAGCAGGATTTATTTATTTTTAATGAGCTATACCTAAACAGCACAAGTCAACCAGGTGAAAGCAAGAGTCATCAACAAAGGGCAAGCCCTTCATGATATCGATCTTAAAGTGGTCTAGAGCAAATAAATATTATGGTAAATAATAGGATGGTTGATCTAAGTATAGCTTGAAGTGGTCAATCACTGCCCAACATATGCAGCATTTTATTGATCCTAAGGAGATGAAGTCCTTCTGCAGTCATCAGTCAAAAGGTTGGATGTTCAACATCCCGTTAAATAAAAACCAAGTTAGCCCTATGTAGCAGGGTACCCCACCCCCTTCTGGCTATTTTTTCCACTGGAGTGTGTGTACTGTGGAGCTGTAGCTCTGCTACAAATGGTATGTAGGAGTTGAGTGGGAGGAGAAGCAGATGAACAACGAGCCTGAAAGAACAGAACACAGGAAAAAAATTATGTCGCTTCTGATACAAGTTTGATGCAACTGACTGTGGAATCAGAAAATGAAATACAACAGGATTCCTCCGGGGATGCTCTCTGGTTCTAGGTTCACATTGTATAGCATCCTCTGTTTACACAGCTGACACGTCCTTTCTGCTTCTAAGGCAAGCAGCTACAGAATGGGGGGAGGAGAGAATATGGGAGAGGTGAATAAAACGGACTTCACCCACTGGGCCCATAGTAAAGAGCTTTTAGCTACAGAGTGCTAGGTACAAAGGAGAAATGGCATAGCAATAAGAACACAAAGAGAGGATGGCTGGATCAGGCCAAGGCTTATCTTGCACAGAATTCTGTTCTAACAGTGGCCAGCCAGGTGTCTATTTGAAGCCCGTGAGTGAGACAAGAGTGCAAATAGTACTTTCCTGCTCACAATTCCCAACAACTGATATTCAGTGGCATGCAATCATTGCAGCATGAAGTCAGCATCCCATAAAACAATAACAATTACTTAATATTTATATAGTACTTTGAAGCATTCAAAGTGTTTCATGTGCATTACCTAGTTGGAATCCATGCAGCAATGCTGTAAGGATTGCATACCACCCTGATCTATTTTTAATGAAGAGTGACTTATAAATGCTTTAAATAAACAAGGTAAATCAGCGCTATTAGCCCTCGTATTGAAGATGGGGGAAATTGAGGTAACAGAGTGCCTTGCCCAAGACTACTTATGTTTATGGAAAAAGCAATATATTAACTAAGGCCTTCCTGATTCACAGCTCAGTCTCTCAACCATTTTACCCTACACCAGCTCTCAAAGTCACTAGGTAATGAATCACTCCAGTCCTGCAATTGAATTTAGAAAGGGGTTGTGTAGAAGGTTGAGGGGTGGAGCAAAGAAAAAGCTAAGAAAAAGTTCTACTTTAGAACAACATCTGTTAACAAGAATGTCTACCAAGATGCACTGCTCTCTGAATCAATTTATCCAATGATACCTCTCAATATTGTTCAACGCTACCATACTAAAATGTAACAACAGCATTTCTATAAGACATTAGAATGTCCAAAGGGTTTACATTACTTCACTGATCCTTACAAGAATAATGCTAAAGTGTTTTAAACACTATTAAGTGCCATATGAATGGCATGCCACTATTCCCCATTTCTTCCACACTTGCAATGGGAGAGACTGAGGCTTGGTTGGGGTCATCTGGGAAATTCATGGTACAGGCAGATCTGAACCAAAGATTTTCTGATTCACAGCTCAGTCTCTTAGACAAATATAAGATAAAGACTTACAAATCCATATATGTATTTGTTTGTTCTGAAGGAGTGGACAGGAAGTAACGGCAGAATCAGAATCAGGCAAGATCTAGCCAGATTGGTAACTGGAAGTTTACCTATTCAATACTAATGAACCTTATAATTGCATATACCCATATACGGGTGTGGTTGGGTAGGTGTCCACTAATTGTTTAGACTTTACAAACTATTTTAGCCAAATTAGATACCCAACTAGCACACCCATTCAACCGGATAGTCTGCTATATAATGATATTGATGTTGGCACCTGTCTATCTCAGGAGACAGTGGAAGAGAGCACCTTCGAGGGTAAAGTCAAGCAGTTGGGGAATTACAGCAACTGTAATTACTGAATTTGTGGGGAAAGTCACAACCCTGACTGCTTCATTCAGATCATTGGCATGACTCTAGAGTGACTTTCCATGCAAGGCACATCACATGCTTTCCAGTGTTTTGTTAACACAGTGAAGAAGACAAAAAACTGAAAACCCATGAATTTAACTAGCATCAAACCCACCCTAATGATCAGGTGCAACCGCTTGTCAGACCAATGAAACTGGTTATATTTCAAATCTCACTGGTTAGAAAAGGCCTGAAGAAGTCCAATTACAATTAACAAATCAATCAGTATTTGGTCTTGGCACTGTTTCTTATGCCTCTGAACAGATCACTAATCTTCAGTGATAAGAGAATTTGCTTTCTTCTTCTTCTTCCTCCACAAAAGCAGGTGGCCTGCACTATAGTTCAGTTTCTTGACTGGGGATGCTAAGATGTAATTTAAGTCTTCTGCCTGCCAGATTCTGGGCAGGGGTCAATTAGTTTCAAATATTCCCTTAATTATTACATCTTCATCCAATTGTTAGCATCTACCCTTGTTTAAAAGGAAACACTAAATTGTGATTCCAGCTATGTAACAACTCTTTATGTATCCCTCTCTCACCCCACCCCCAAATTCGAAATGCACACGTTCCTGATTGCCATTTGTAGCATTCACACCTACTGTAGTGAAATTGTTCACTCTCTTTCCCAAACGCTTTGAAGAAGCCAGCACCAAGGACAGCGCTGACATGGGAATCTGGCAGGCTCTAGTCTAGTGAGTGGAAATTTCGAAGTGTTATCAGTGCCCTTCAGTATAACCGAAGGGCAGCAACAGACCACATAATTGGCAAAAGAAAGATACACATGGCTGCTTTCTGGAAGGGGGGGAGGGGGAACCTACCACAGTCCTGTCTCATAATGCATCATCCCAAACACTGTGAGACAAAAATCGAAGGAGGAAATTATTCTGGCTCCTTTTTTAAATGAAAGGCAAACACAAAGATAAATCACTCATCTTAAAATATTATCTATATGTAACTGCATCTCTTTAATTCTTTATATTGAATATGTTTGTGCGTGGCTCTGTTATTATTAGTATGGTGGGGTGTTATGTTTGCAAATATCGTAGAATTATAGAGTTAGAAGGGAACCTGTGGATTATCTAGTCCAAGTCCCTGAAATGCAGAAATTTGCAGCTTGTCCCATACAGAGATTGAACCTGCAACCTTGGAGTTATCAACACCATGCTCTAACCAACCTAGTTACCCAGGCATCATGTTTATGATTTGTTGTTGTTGTTAAAATGATTTATCTGATCACCAAACACAGGAGTTTGGGATCCCAGAATCCAAACACTAAGTACTTCTAAGCCATCTCTGTCTGAAAGTTTGCTTCAGATAAAAGAATCGAATTTGTTTGTCTGTCCGAGATAATGGCTGGTGATTGGTAGCCCCCTGCTGGGGAACTGCTGCTTAGCAAGTAATAAGAGTTTGCTTACAGCTAACTAGAGCAGAAATGTGTTTCTTCCCCCCACTTACTTCTGCTGAAAGGCTTGCTGTGTATGGATTACAGCAGCAGATTACGGTCGTTGTGTTTTATCTTATATAACCCACCCCGGCACAACAGGGTGAAGGGCAGGTAAGAAGCACCATAATCAAATAAAAATAATAAAATTACAACAATCAGGATTATATCTGGAATTCCTAGTACTAAACCGTCACTGCAGAACTTAAGATATTTGGTTGGGGATAATTCTGCTGGTGCGAATGAGATCACTCGACAGTAAATTGTTTGAAGACTGCCAGTCAATTACTTCGGATTGCAGCCTGAGTTTCGAAGACACAACTATGTACTGAAATGTTTGCTAACATAAACAGCTCAGTTAAATCATTAGCAATAACTAAGAAATGTTAATTAGGGACAACACAATTTTAAATTATAATGTGAACAAAACAAATGCAAATATATTAGGCTGAAATGTACTGTACAGGCAAATTAGTCAAGACTACAGGGTAAATTTAATTTTGATACTGTGTTTTCAGTAGGCATGCAATTAATTTTAAGGATTTTTTGTTTTTGTGCTGTTCCATCAACTCTAAGCATTGAGGTGAGTTACAAATCCAGGGACATGATCCAGCCTTTCTATGTTCAGGTGGCAAATCACAGATGTTTGGCTAGACATTAGCTTCATACACCACACAGTAACCTACAAACTGTTTAGCAAGGCAGTCCTATACATGTTTACCTAGAGGAAGTATGTCCAGAAACATATAGTGAAGTTTACTCCCAGGAAAGTGTGCATAGGGTTTCAACTTCTAAGTTAGGACTCTATTCTAAAGGTGACATGAGCCAGTCTTTCGTCTCATCCACACCTTTGCTTGACCCATTAGCAGACTACTGGCCACAGAAGAAGGGAAGCACAAACGCAACAGACTGGCTGCAGAGGCCTGGAGCAATCCACAACTCTACCACCACAAACCAGTTGCACTCCCATGTTGGATGAGCAGGAAGGTGAAGTCCTTTCCTATCTATACTGTATAGAAGTCAAGTGGGCTGAAGAAACAGACAAGTATTATTACTACTATTTATCATCACCATCACCAGTGCTTCTAGAAGAAAATGTGATGGCACTGTGTTCCCTTGAGTACCCCCAGAAAAAAGCCATTATTAATTATTATTATTATTGATATTATCTTTGGGGTGGCTCACTTATACACCCTTAGGCACCAGGTGAAAACATTCCTCTTCAACATGGCCTTTGGCTGATTAACATCTTATACCCCTTTGAAATGTGTTTGTGGGAGGGGGTTTGGAACAGGTGGGTTACTGGTTTGTTGGGTTTTTTTTGTTCTTGCTTTTAATCATGTATTTTGTGTGCTGCATTTTTCTGATGTGAACTGCTCTGACATCTGCAGATGAAGGGTGGTATACAGACATTAATAATAATAATAATAATAATAATAATAATAATAATACATGTACACCCTGATTTGCTTTGGGCCCAGGAGCCTTCACACAACATGCCTCCTCAATCATCTCTATGGAGGAGAAGCACATTACAAGTCCACCTTTGTGGTGCATCAATGGGGGAAAGTACTTCAAAAGATGCGTTAAAGCAAATTTGGAGTTCTGGATCAGGGCAGAACATAATCCCTGCAATTATCAATACTGCAGGTTTCCTTGGCACATAACACGAAACTATATAAATTAGCCCTATAAAGACCCTTGTAAAGACCCTGTTATGGAAAGGCACTAATATATAGAAGGTTCCATTTACTGTGCATCTATAGTTTGTCTTTGAAAATGCATCCAGTAAATTCCAGACCTAAGCAATTACTTCTAGAGGAACTGGGTTCCAAATCCCTATCAAGTTCCTGAATTCTTAAACAGAACTGCTGACAGGGAAATATGGAGGTAATGCAGGATAATTGATGCAGTTCCAATATTTTGTCCATCTTCCAGTTTTAAAAATGGTACACCTATGTGAGTAACATCCTGATAAACATAATTTTAATTTCTTTCAAAACTATTGACAGATAAAAGACACAACTGCTTTAAATATAGAACATTAAATTTAGCTGATTTTGAAGGACACTAGTCAGCAAAGAGCTTGGCTCCTTGTCAACAGACTTTTTATTACCAATTTCACAGTAGCCCAACCCATGCACAGCTGCGGTCCTAAACAAATTTCTTTCTTATATTGGCCAATCAAAGTGATTTAGAAACTGGCATCACTGATTTTGTGTGTTCTATTTATGGAAGCGTAGAATTCAGGTACACTTCTTGAGGCTACACAGGACAGCACCTGCACAGAAGGAAGACGAAGGACAAGGTTGTGTCCATACGACCACTGCAGTCTGAGGCAGTTACAGATTATAGGTCACCCATGCTGACCCCAGGAGTATCAGCTCACAGCAGTGGAGTGATGTACTTCCCAGCACAGCTTTTTGCAGGCCTCTTCTGCTACTCAAAAGGTAAGTGGCTCTGAACTCTGAGCATATTATCAGTATGAATTTATAGAAAAACAGCAGCTCACATGAGCTGGATTGGTCCATTGGGCAGGCTTCCTTGCAATATAAATGGAGACTGTACATTTGTTTTGCAAAGTTTGTTTTGCTTTTGTTTTGCAATACAGTTTTATGGGGGGGGAGAAATACTGAAGAATTAAGAACTTAATTCGTTCTGGAGGTCCGTTCTTAACCTGAAACTGTTCTTAACCTGAGGTACCACTTTAGCTAATGGTGCCTCCCACTGCCACTGCGTGATTTCTGTTCTCATCATGAAGCAAAGTTCTTAACCCGAGGTACTATTTCTGGGTTAGCGGAGTTTGTAACCTGAAGCGTCTGTAACCCGAGGTTCCACTGTATATATACTGGGCTGAGTGCCCGTTTGCCATTTTTGTTCTTCTTGTTCCTGGTGTTACAATAAATCCTTTTGAGCTGAAATCTGGTCTTGGGTCATGCCAGAACCCACCTACACTTCACCTCCTTTTTGCCTCCATATTTTTGCATTTCTATTTGTTTTGCAATGCAGTTTTATTGGGGGGGAGCAGAAATATTGAAGAAAATTTAGAGAGAGTTCATTTGCTTTACAGTATAACTGTACCTAGGTCATACATAACTATATAATGAGCCATCATATAAAGATGTACAAACACAGCAAAATATGTGATAACAAATAAATAACAACAACAATTTATTTCTGGTAGCCCACCCATCTGGTTGGGTTGCCCCAGCCACTCTGAGTGTCTTCTAAAAGAGTGTAAAAGAAAAACGGCACCCTTTAAATGCCCACAAAAATGCAGACTGTGGATCCAGTTTCCCTTTTCTCCAGGATTAGAAAGGACTGTAGCTTGGTAGTAGAGTACCTGCTTTGCATGCCAGTCTGGCATCACCAGGCAGGACTGGGAATGCCCCCAGTATGAAACCCTGGAGAGCTGCTTCCATCGGTCCATGCAGGCAGCACTTAGCTACATAGACAGATTGTCTGACTCCATAGAAAACAACTTGCTATGTTACTAAACCTCAGTCTGTGGCCCTAACAGAATTAAGATTCCAGCATTTAGTAGCCACAGAGCCAATTGCAAATTATTTCTCCCCATGCTTCGAATTATAGAAACCCTGCCAAGTGCTTGTTGGAGGCAAATGAAGCATCAGCTAGAAATGCCTCACCATTCATAATCCTGAAGCACGCTGTGCACCTATTTACTTGGGTGAGAGTTGACAATGCCTGCTGCCTTCTAGCTGACCAAGGTTGCAGCATGACACAGGGAAAGGAGGGGTGATTGGAGTTTACCAAATCACTTCACCTGCCTGCTCATGGATCCATTACATTTGCTGCAGCTTATCCAGCTTGTGTTCAGGTCAGCCAGAGGAAGCACTAAAAGTGCTCCAGATGACCTATTTATAGAGCGTTCATCCTGATCTGCTTGCACAAAACTTAAGCAGAGGTTTGATTATATCCAGTCTTTATTGAGCATCCATTCTCATTTTTGCAACAAAGAGCATTCATCCTGATTTGCTTATGGAGCATTTTTACATCTCCATATTTCGGAAATAAACTTCCACATCACTTTTCTAACAGCAAAAAAACCTGTTCTGTTTTGAAAGTGCACTTCTTGCACACTTTAACCGCACAAACCTTTATTTCCCAGTTTGCACTTGAATTCCTTCCCCAAAATGCTAGCAGTCTCTCCCCCAGACTCATCTGCATTGTGGAGGATTACATTTCTTCCTTCCTTTACAGGGTTGATGTTCAGGATTATGCTTAGATAATGCATGCAATGGATGCACTTTGAACACTTGCAAGTAGAACACACATGTTAGGTGTTGTTTCCCAACTTACTATCTTAAAATCAAAACAGAGTGAGATGAATAACATCACTTGTAAAGCCACACAATACAAACATTTGAGATTTAAGAAAGGTATATTTTCCAATAATGGCAGTAAACAACTTTTTGTATAGAGATTACCAAAAAGAAATGTAGCTTTCAGAGAGAATGTTGTGGTGCAACATGCTTAAAATAATTGGGAACACTAACGTGATCCAGCCAAGTGCACAAAGTGTTCCTTCTTGACTGTCACTTTATGTTCAGAGTTATCACAGCTTATCTGGTCATGAGAAAGAAGGCTGGAGGCAAGAACACAATTATACTAGTCATGCTCTTGTTCTTCTCAATTGCTGGCTCAAGTCAGCTGTTCCAGTCTTGCATGTCTTTCTCACCGAACGCAAATTCCTTTAAATTGATGTTAGGTGGTACTAGCCAATGCAATAAATTCTTTCTAAAGACAAACAAGAATTCTCCTTAATTCCAATCAAAGAAGAAATTATT
This sequence comes from Podarcis raffonei, assembly GCF_027172205.1. Classification (NCBI taxonomy): domain Eukaryota; kingdom Metazoa; phylum Chordata; class Lepidosauria; order Squamata; family Lacertidae; genus Podarcis; species Podarcis raffonei. The sequence continues at coordinate 54,997,508 of NC_070610.1, forward strand.
ATTATGGCTGACCCTTAAAAAACCAAAAGATATCCCACAACATAGGGATACTAGAAGCTTAGGTGCAACGTACAGTGGTACCTTGAGTTACATACGCTTCAGGTTACAGACGCTTCAGGTTACAGATTCTGCTAACCCAGAAATAGTACCTCGGGTTAAGAACTTTGCTTCAGGATGAGAGCAGAAATTGTGCTCCAGCGGCGCAGCAGCAGCAGGAGGCCCCATTAGCTAAAGTGGTGCTTCAGGTTAAGAACAGTTTCAGGTTAAGAACGGACCTCTGGAATGAATTAAGTACTTAACCAGAGGTATCACTGTATTTTAAAAAGTTGCCTCATGGGAATTTATGTTGAAAAATTTGGAAATGATGGGAGTGGGAAAGGATTTTTTCAATGGTATAAAGGCAATTTATTCAGAGCAAAGTGCAAAACTGATTGTAAACAATGTAATTACAGAAGAAGTGAAGATAAAGAAAGGTACAAGACAGGGATGCCCTCTCTCACCATTGTTATTTATAACGGTCCTGGAGGTCCTTTTGAGTTCAATTAGACGAAACGAACTAATAAAGGGAGTCACAGTAGGTCGAAATGAATATAAAGTAAAAGCCTTTGCCGATGACCTGGTAATTACGATAGAAGACCCAGCAAACAGTTTAAAAGAGGTTCTAAAGAAAATTGATCAATTTGGCAGAGTGGCTGGGTTTATATTAAACAAAAGAAAAACCAAACTAATGGTGGAGAATATGGATCAGAGTTTAATAGAAGAATTGCAAAAGGAAACAGAGATGGAGGTGGCTAAGAAGGTAAAATATTTAGGAATATGGTTAACCCCAAAGAACATTGATTTATATCAAAACAACTATTTAACGATGTGGAATGGTATTAAGAAAGACCTCGAAGTTTGGGGTAGGATGAAACTATCCTTTTGGGGCAGAATTTCAACGATCAAAATGAGTGTGCTTCCAAAGATGTTATTCTTATTTCAAATGATTCCAATAATTAAGGGGACAAAGATCTTCAGAGAGTGGCAAAGAATAATATCAAGATACATCTGGCTGGGCAAAAAGCCAAGAATACAATTTAAGTTATTAACTGATGCGAAGGAAAGAGGTGGTTTTGCCCTGCCAGATTTGAAATTATATTATGAAGCATCTTGTCTCTGTTGGTTAAAGGACTGGATAACATTAAAAAACAATAAGTTGTTGGATCTTGAAGGTTTTGATGGCAGATTTGGTTGGCACGCTTATTTATGGTTGGGGAAGAAGAAAGTCCATAAAGGTTTTGAGAATCATATTTTCAGGGGTTCCCTAATAGAAATATGGGATAGGTATCAAAACATTTTGGAACCTAAAGTACCACATTGGTTGTCCCCACTGGAGATTATGAGTGTAAAGAAAACAAATATGAGAGGGCACTGGATCACTTATGGACATATAGTTATCAAAGAAGGGGGAAAATGGAAAATGAAGCCATATGAACAAGTTAAAGATTATGTATATGATTGGTTGCATTATCTTCAAATAAACGAAATGTTTAAAAAGGATCTTAAAGAGAGGGGATATATTGAAAGAGAATCCAGATTTCAAACAGAGATAATAAATAATGATTGTAAAATAATGTCAAAAATGTATAAAATGTTATTGGAATGGCAAACAAAGGATGAAGAGATCAAATCGGTTATGATACACTGGGCCAGGGATTTTGGTTATAATATACAATTAGCAGACTGGGAAAAAGTATGGAATGAAAATAAGAAATTCACTGCATGTATGACGATAAAGGAAAACATTATGAAAATGTTTTTTTAAACATTGCAAAAATGTTTAAAACATGTAATAAGTGTTGGAAGTGTAAAGAAAAGGAAGGGTCATTTTTCCATATGTGGTGGGAGTGTAGGAAAGTGAAGGGATTCTGGGAAATGATATATAATGAGTTGAAGAAGATGTTTAAATATACATTTGTAAAGAAACCAGAAGCTTTTTTGTTAGGAATTACAGGAAGAGAAATTAACAGAAGTGATTACAAACTTTTTCAATATGCAGTGACTGCGGCAAGAATTTTAATGGCCCAAAAATGGAAACAAGAGGAACTACCAACAGTGGAAGAGTGGAGAATGAAACTTATGGATTTTGCAGAATTAGATAAAATGACTGGGAAAATTAGATACCAGAAAGATCACAAGTTCAATGAGGACTGGAGAAAGTTTACGATTTATCTGGAAAATATCTGTGATGAACAGACAACGCTAGTCGGTTTTAAAGAGGCTTTGTGATGAGAAAGGGTATTGTAAAAGAAAATGAGATGAAAGGATATTATTAACTGGCAATATATTATAAAGGAAATGCGTAATAAATAGAAAACATGAGGATTGTGGGAGGAGCTGGTGGAAGTAAAAAATTAGTACATTGGTGAATATGGTTATGTTTGAATAATTTGTAAAAGAGAAATTTGTAAAAAAATTAATAATAATAAAAAAAAGAACGGACCTCCGGAACGAATTAAGTACTTAGCCTGAGGTACCAGTGTATAATATGTAGTGGTGGTTAGGACCAGAGGCAAAGGTGGGAAGAACAATTCATGTAACTTTTCTTTAATATAGTTTCTATGCACATTCACACAGACCTCTGTCCTCTAGCCAGACAAGCATTAGTCCAAAGACACATCGGAGTCAGGGGGAAACACTCATGGAATGAGAGAAGCAAGGTTGCTGAGGCTTGTGGCTGGGGAGCGGGTTTGCGCTGGGAGAATCAAAGGGCCAGATAAAGAGGCCCCTGTGAATGATGCTCTTTATTCTCGCTGTAATGGGACCCTTTCCCAGACCTGTAGTCCTAGTGTAAGAAAGAAATCTTAGGATAAATAAGACAGGGTAGCAAGAATGTGGCCAAAGCATCTTTGTGAGTTTGCTATCAAGTGTTCATTTCAGAGTCACCATTTTACCTGTAGGTACAAAAAGAGTCTTGAGAGATATACAGATCCAAGGCAGATGCTTGGTGAAGCTTATTTCTGAGTAGACATGCATAGGTTATGTGCTGTTAGTTCAGTAGTTATAACACATAAAAGGTAGCTTAATTAGTAAGAATGAGACTGAAATCCTATACATACTTGCTCCAGAATAAGTTAAGCTCAATGAGTTACTTCTAAGCAGACATGCATAGGAATCTAATCTATTCTCCAGCATAGCTCAACATCAGAAATAGCAAGCACAAACTCCTTTGCACATACCTACAATAGAGAAACACAGCCACTCAAATGCATTTTTAAGATAAGTTACAAACCAATGCATATTAATTCAAGAGATCATGCAGCTTGTTCTCAAATAAATGTGCTTAGGGCTATAGGTTTAAGCCAAAATTCTATGCATACGAATAATTTATAACTCAGATTTTGCCTACTTTCCATTGACATAACACACTGCTTTCAGTGAGATGGGACTTCTTTCCTGGTAGTCACAACTATTTTGGAGTCCTATCAATGTAGATGAGCAGTTAAGATTTTGTTTTGTTCCAATGTGCATCACTTGATGCTGAATCTAATTTGCTATTCTGCTGCCCAGACATGAATACAGTGAAACTGCTAATTTTAATGAACAGTTGAGAAATGTTACACTTGTTGCAACTGAATAGGCTGTACTGTATTATATTGGACAACCAGGCACCAATCATAACAAACATCAAAACCTCTTCAGTTTAAGAGCTATTTTCTCAAGCTACCACCAGAGGGCACCCTTACTACAAAACAATGGAAACTAGGATGGGCTACAGAAAATGAACAGCTACAAACTGAAAATTCAGTCAGTCTACCTAAAGATTTTTATCACAGTTAGACCATCTTTTAAAATGTACATTTATGTTTTAAAAATGCACATCTCATATACAATTCTTCATATACATACAAAAAGACCCTTTGACATTGCCTTTATACTGTATTTAATGAAGGCTTCAAATAGAACTATACACTGTTGACAGTTTGCATCCCAGGCATAATCCAGAAGTGTTGAAATCACTGAGGAATTGCTTACTTTACTTTTTACACACACACACACACACACACACACACACACACACCTGCTTAGTTTCCTCCACCACAGAGATGTCTGGTGCACCCTAACCTACAACACTCAATGAAAATCTTCCAGGGCAACCTCAGTTTTAAAGTTTTCAATTAGCATCTTCATTTCTAGTTATTCTACTTTTGAAATAGCACCTTCTTTGAGATTCCCAGTAGCCAAAGCAAAACTGGCACATTTTTATACACTCAGATAACCATTTTAAATAAAATGTCAGTGCTTTCTTACTCCGGTAGTTGCAAACAAAACAAAACAAAACACTTAGCAGCTCCTCACTTCTTTCAGTTTTATCAGTATTTCATTCTCATGCTATCACCTGCAGTGTAGAGAGAAGAAATTTGAAATACCAGACATCTCATCGCAAATCATGATTGTTGCCTTCTTTGGTAGTGCTGATACCTCAATATGTAAACATTTTTATTTATAGTCAAACATGACTATGAAGTCCCATAAATACTATTGGAAAAGCAGGTGCTATAACATTAATACAAGCAGATATGGACCAAAAATACATGGAACTCCATGTAAAAGCAGGGTATTTTATTTTTTAAAGGCCTGGTATACATATCTATGCATCCATCTATCTAACAACGTTGTTTACACTACCCTGCCAAGTCAGACGAAGCTGCTATAAGCCCGTCTCCTCAATCACCACTAGATGTCGCTCAGTCTACAGTGTTGACTTCTGACCACGCCTAAATTTTAAAATCCTTGAGATACAAACAGAAAACAGTGACAAATTGCCTGCAGTACACAGAGGCAGAGTTTTCCAGACATTTTGTTCAACTAGTGGAACACTTAAAGAGATTAGCACCTATGCATGCAAGGAAAGAAAGCCCTCAGGAGGGGAGGGGAGGGGGCTGGTCGCTTCTATTGTCCTGTTTTAAACAAAGGACTACAGCAGCCTTTACCAACCTAGTGTCCTCCAGATGTTTTGGTCTACAACTCCCATCAGTTGTGCTGCCCGGGGCTGGCAGGAGTTGTTGTCCAAAACATCTGAATGACACCAGGTTTTCTTATTTCTGAATTGAAAAAAAGAATAACAGTGGATTGCAGGACTACAGCTCTCAAAGCACCAAGCTTTTGCAAAGGAATAAACGTAAGTCCAGGTTTCACCTTTTAAAGTCAACCCCAAAGGAGAACACAGAACGCAGGCAAATCCTTAATTATTGGTGGATTTGTATTTTTGTTGTTTTGTTTTCAGAATCCTAGAATTGTAAAGTAGGAAGGGACCCCAAGGGCCATCTAGTCCAACCCCCTGCAATATGATTTCTATACAGTTAAGGAATCCTGTCTACAGCCAGGGTTGCCAACTTGAATAAAATATTGGGGAGGCCCAGGTAAGCCCCACCCCACATAATCGATCACATGTGGTACGCACACACCATTTTGCCCATCAACTTTGGGGGACCTGGTCCCCTCAAATATTTTAGGGGGGCGAAGACCCCTCGGTCCCTAAGAGTTGGCTCCTATGCCCACATCCGTCCCTGCGTGGGCTCGAACCACCAACTTTTGGGCACACACTGGTCAGAGAAGGCTTTCACTGCTTCAAATACAAAACAAATATTATTTATCTTATTGTTTTCAGAGATAGCCATGAAATGCTTTAAAAGGGGGCTTTAAAAAAAAAGCAGCTCGCCCTTAAATAGATGAGCACTTTAAGAACATTGCCAAAGACACAGTCTCTCCATGATAAATTGTGCCCACTCCAGCCACAATATGTAAGAATTAGGGTCACCATCTTTTGAGTCTTCAGTCCTCTAGAAAATCAGAGAACAGGTCTGAATACATACTGGGCCAGCCCAATATATTCCACACACAGAAGCCAACTGGACTAGCAGATGAATTGTAGGGTAGATAAACATACATTTAAAGCGCATTTTTTAAAAAAATCCACATATTTGTGACCATAGCATACAAAAATGCATTATATTATGCATGTGCTCTACCGCTCACCTAAAGCACTTCCTGTTATGTATGCAGGCATCGTAGGCCAAAGCCAGGCTGTATGCATGACACTGCAGGCCTAGGCCTTAATGCCTCCTGGAGCTCAGGTGCTTCACCTGCATAACAAAAGACAGGGAGGATTCTAAAACCCTCCAATCATATTTGCAGGTAGCTGGCAGGCAGCCAATCTGTGCTGCGATAGGGCCAGCGTTATGATTTGCTAGTCACAGCATTATGCGACCTATCACAGGCAGGGCCAGGTGTTTTGCCTGGGACGGCTTAAAGTGTGTATATATATACTGGGCTGAGTTCCTCTGTTTGCCATTTTTGTTCTTGTTCCTGGTGTTACAACAAATCCTTTTGAGCTGAAATCTGGCCTTGGGTCATGCCTGAACCCACCTAAACTTCACCTCCTTTTTGCCTCCATATTTTTGCATTTCTATTTTGACAGAAAGAGAGGAGAAACACCAGCAACAAAAGTGGATAAATGTAAGCAAACAACTCTCTGTACTCTTATAGGCCTGACTCCTACAAGGCACAATCACTGCCAAAGGTGTAACAACTTATAAAAACTGATCTCCCAGCAAGAAGGTAAAATATTACTAAAGGAGGTCAAATCACAGCAGGGAATAGGCCAGAAAATGTCTGAAAGACACTGAAGGGAACAGTATGCCTATTGTTTATGGGGAATATATATTTAAAGTGCTGGGTCTTAAAACTATTACATCAGTAAAACCTCCGAATAGAAAAATAAGGGCTGGCAGAGAGCAATATGTTTGTGTAACTGTCAAGTAAGAGCAATGACTGTCTATGACAAGGCACCAACTGCTCTGTCCTTTTGCATCGCTTCCTAAAAGCATCATATGCAAATGTTAAAAGCCAAGAGCGGAACAAAGAAGATGATACATTGCAGGCCGAAGTAAGATTTATGCCTCTCTAGCCTTCAGACTGCAAGCAGAACTGCTAGAATTTCTAGCTACTAGGAATAAACGCTTCTGGGGTTGTTGTTGTTGATGATGATACAGTTGAATCCAACTGAATTCTGATTGACCTACAGTAGGAAATTCTGGTGGAATTCAACGGGGTGCTATTAACAAACATTCTGTCTAGGGAATGATTGCTGCATGTGCTCTTCTGGGGGGTCTCTTGAACCCCCCCAAGATGCAATTTTGGAGGGCATAGGGAGGAAGCCCCATTGTGCATGTCGAAGTCCTTGCTCAGGGCTTCTGCTGACACAGTGTGTTAGGTGAATCCTGCCCTCTGTACCCACTTTTCTCTGTTTTAAGGTAAAGGTAAAGGGACCCCTGACCATTAGGTCCAGTCGTGGCCGACTCTGGGGTTGCGGCGCTCATCTCGCTTTATTGGCCGAGGGAGCCAGCTTACAGCTTCCGGGTCATGTGGCCAGCATGACTAAGCCGCTTCTGGCGAACCAGAGCAGCACACGGAAACATTGTTTACCTTCCCGCTGGAGCGGTAGCTATTTATCTACTTGCACTGGTGTGCTTTTGAACTGCTAGGTTGGCAGTTTCTCTGTTTAGAGATCTGCAATCCTTTTTATTGCAGTAAATGGGCAACTCTTGTTGCTTTACTTGCTTTTGATACCACTTCTCAACATAAGGAGGTGGAAGCTCTCTCTCCCTGGGTTGCTGAACAGCAGAGGTATCTAGGAATTATCCTCCCACATTCGCTATACCAGCTGTATTTACCATTTCATTGGAAAACCTATAGGCAGACCTATTCTCTGGATGGCTGATGAGGACAACCCCTCTGCGTTTACACCCAAGAGTCACTTTTCCTTGCTATAATACCCAGTGGTTGTTACGTGCTCCCTGCATAACCTCACCTTCAATGAATTAAAATGCCAAGTCGTCAGATTATATCCCTGGAGACAATTCACCAGGGCGCTGTGCTTCAAAACACACAAGGTTTCCAGTCAGAGTCTCATGGGAGCGCGGGAAAGGCAGTCACAGGTGTTAGATCACACAAATAAAATATATTGGCAAAGGCAGGCCAGAAGGAATGCATCTATCACTTATCTGTATTGATTTAACCAGATGGGTTTAATTCAGATCAGTGAATACGCTGGGATTTTGAACCAATTTGCTCTTCCTGCTGATTAAAAAAAAATGTGTTCACTATTGCTTCTTACTAGTAATTATCCTTGCAGTGGGTCACCGTTTCCATAGTAACTGGGTGTTTGATCTTCTAATCAGCATGCAGTTCTCCAATGTTACCACATTATAATACATTATACAAGCAAAACAAATACTGTGTAAAAGGGCTCTCTCTCTTTTGCCACTATATGGTGATGAAAGCAAAGCATTACAAAAACTAAATGGTAACATATGAGTACAAGAAATAATAATATTTACAAAGCATGTGGAGTTTTTGGGTGTCCAAACTGCTACAGAGAAGCTGTAAGGTAGACCAATATTATTACATCCATTTTGCAGATTGAGATTCAGAAGTATTGTTTTCTAAAGTCTACTCAATAAGTTAGTAATTGAGGTCAGCCTTCCTATGGGAGGGTGGGGCCCTGACTGACTCCAGCTATAAAAACTGAGGCTGCTGAACAGACTCTTAGGCTGGCATGTTGTGGCTGGTTTTTTTGTATCTTGTGATTTATGTGGAAGTTGTTCAGTTTGGTTATGTGTTTTTCAATGTTTTATTTATTGTTTATGACTACTTTTGTTATGTTGTAGTTATGTGTTTTTTCATTTTGTCAGCTGCCTTGAGCATGGTTTGAACTGTAGAAACTATGTATATAATTCACATGCTTCGCCACAACACAACATTGACACACACACAAACACATACCCCAAGTAAAGTTTGGCAGAAGGGTTAAATAGATTCTAGTTTTGATTCTACCACTTAGTTGCTATCTTGGGATATTAAGTTACCTTGGGCTTCATTTTCCTCAGCACTGGGAATTTCAAATTACCCTTTCTTTCCAGTTGCAGTGATTTCTAGAAACTCAAACCATGGTTTATGGTTATTGACTGGGAAATTTGCTCATGAGTGAGCAAACACCGGCCTGGGATACCTAAGGACTAAGGAAACTGAATGCAGCTCACTAGCCATGTTTCACATACCCTCCAACATTTCTCCAATGAAAACAGGAACGTCCCATTCCATAATGATAATTTTACTATACATACCCCACACATCTTACTGAGTTGCCCAAACACTCTTGGTGGCTTCCAACATAAATAAAAACATAAGAAAACATTGCAAAAACTTCCCTATACAGGATTGCCTTCAGATGGCTCAGGGGGTCAGATGACTCCAGATCCTCCAACATTTATCCAATGAAAATAGGGACGAACTAAGGAAAAGCGGGGCATTCAATCAAAGCAGGGATCAAATCAGAAATTGGGACGGCTTCTCTAAATCAGGGGTGTCCCTGGAAAATAGGGACACTTGGAGGGACTGGTTTCATGGGCTGGGCAACACCTCAGTTTTTGCAGCCTCAGGCCAGAGGTCTATCAAGTCCATGTTGGGCTGCTATAAATAACTGGAGAGTGGCTGGGAGGATCACAATTTGTGCTGTGTTAACACAGGCTTGATGTTAACTCCTCCTCCCACTATTTAATTTTGCAACCCTAAACACACTTCCTAGTGCAGTGGTACCTCGCATTAAGAACTTAATTCGTTCTGGAGGTCCGTTCTTCACCTGAAACTGTTCTTAACCTGAAGCACCACTTTAGCTAATAGGGCCTCCTGCTGCCACCGCACGATTTCTGTTCTCATCCTGAAGCAAATTTCTTAACCCGAGGTACTATTTCTGGGTTAGTGGAGTCTGTAACCTGAAGCATCTGTAACCCGAGGTACCATTGTAGTAGCAAACAGCATGGTGTGGCTGTGCCACTCACTAGACCTCCCTCTGACCAAATGACTGCTGCAGTGACACAGCTGAAGGAAAGTCCAGTGAGCAGAGTAGCACCACTACACTGTTGCTGCTTACTAGGAAGTAATTGCCACTGAACTCAATGATACGTACTTTTAAATTAGCATGGATTGCATGACAAGAGTGTGACAATTAGCTAAGTTTGAAATGACTCCCTTGATGGGTAAAAGTTTTTCTATGGAATGCTTGATTGCCATGCAAGATAGAACCTCCTTTTCTAAGCACAAGGAAGCATTGAAATGCCATGTGAATGCCATATGAACGTGAATAAATCTAAGCATGTAAAGTGGCTGTCATAAAAGCAACTATTTTTCATGATCTTGTATAAACTGTTTGCAGTATTACAATTCTCATTTTATTCAGTGAAAACATCTATTTCTGTCCCCTTATCCTTCTGTCCATCTGCTTCTTGTACAGTCATGCCTCTGTTGATTTGGTTGATTTAGTTATAAAACAACCACATTTTCTAAAGAAAAGCAAAACACCCCTTTAAAGAGAAAAAAGGAAAAAAAAGAGTATGATTGTTATTCCATAAAATGACTGAGTCACACTTTAGGGAAATACGTTTTAAACAGATATGTCTTCAAGAGTCACCTATATAGCAAAACAGCAGGCATTTCTCTCATTTCAGTTGATACCTCATTTCAGAGGGCTGGACTTTCCTTAGCTCTTCTATTTTACCTCACTATAAATACTATTTAATAGCATTCCCTTTGGCCTCTGGATACAAAGCCTTGGCAATACAATACTACCTAAAGCCAATTTATTGCAAAAGCTGTGGAAATTTTGCATATTCTACCTTCTGTTTTTAGCAAGCTACTTATAACCACACCCCTGGAAGCCCTAAATCTTTTGCCAAATGCAGCCAGCAGCTATACAGTTTCTTTACTTAATTCTTCCTCTGTAACTAAGAAACATAATACAAGCTCTCACTTCCTAAGAGGACTTCCACCAGGGAATTCTAATTGTATTCTGTCAAGACTCAGTTCTCTGGAAATATTAAACACACACACACACACACACACACTTGATGATAAATACCAGATATCCCTTTAAATATCAGCTGCCAGAAGTCACAAGTAGGAAGAGGGCCATTGCACTCGGGTCCTACTTGTGGGCTTTCCATAGGCAAGTGGTTGGTCACTATGACGCCAGAATACTGGAGAGAAACGCGGGTGGCACTGTGGTCTAAACCACTGAGCCTCTTGGGCTTGCTGATCAGAAGGTCAGCAGTTCGAATCCCCGCAACGGGGTGAGCTCCTGTTGCTCTGTCCCAGCTCCCACCAACCTAGCATTTCGAAAGCACGCCAGTGCAAGTAGATAAATAGGTACTGCTGTGGCAGGAAGGTAAATGGTGTTTCCATGCACTCTGGTTTCTGTCACCGTGTTCCGTTGCACCAGAAGTGGTTTAGTCATGCTGGTCACATGACCCAGAAAGCTGTCTGTGGACAAACGCTGGCTCCCTCGGCCTGAAAGCAAGATGAGCGCGACAACCCCAGTGTCACCTTTGATTGGACTTAACCATCCAGGGGTCCTTGACCTTTACCTTTTAACTAGAATGCTGGACCAGGGCCTTTGGCCTGGTCCAGAAGGTCTCATTTTATGGTCTTATAAACATAGTTATGAATGTGCTGCAACCCATGGCAAGTAGCACTAGGCACTTGTATGGCTACTTGGCCATACCGTAGTATCCTGGGGCCCATGGTAATCTGCTTGCATTCCACTTGGGAGTGTGGTGTGGTGGAATGGATCCATCAGTGGAGTTCAGCAATTTATGGATCATGCTTTATAGCAGAGGGTTCTGATTCATTAGAGCAATTAAGTAGGTGTACTCAATAAAGCTGCTATGCTAACTCTACAAATCAACAGACAGGAAATTTATTGTGCGTCATAGGCATATGTTTTAATGCTCTCATGGTAAGAACCTAAGTATATGAATTTAAGTATATGAATTTAACTGGTCCAATCTATTTCTTCCCTGTTATAAGATACAACAGGAAGGAGATGAGAATATAAATATTAAAATAAGAATTTATCTTCCTTATCTTAACTTTCAGTTACCCAGGGACATCTAGAAGAGCAATATTATCTGCAGCCTGAAAAATAGTTTCAAATCGGATATTACACATGATTTGTACTAATTTTGCTTTCATCTTCTTTCTGTTCAGCATTCCAGTCTCTTGATACATAGCCTATAGAGGTGGAACATCACCCATTACTGTGGTTTATCAACTGAAACATCACACTAAACCATAGTTAAGCCTAATTAATAACAACCTGATGTTATCTATGAATGCAGAAAAACTCTCCCCTTATTTATTATTATTATTATTATTATTTATTATTATTATTTTTCCTGCTTGGTTTTCATTAAGTTCAAATACACCATCATTTTCCCTTGTCTATGCAAAGCAGAATTTTAAGAAGGCTTTACTAAGAAGTAGACCACTAACCAAATAGCTAGGATCACATATTCACTTAACCCTGACAGTTGAGGAGACACCTATGAAAACTTCTAGTTTGATTGTAGTGTAAGACAGACTTTTGCAGATGGGATATAAACGTACCACATAAAATTAATATGCTGATCATAAAATGAAAGCAAATCATATGAGCAAGCTATGTATGGAAGAAGAACATTTTAAGAGAGACTGTCATTAATGAACTGTTATTACTGTACAAAGCAATCAATGCTGAAGGAAAGCTTCTCTCTGGAATTTTAAGGGCTCAGCACTTTGTCTGAATCCTAATCTGTCAATAAGGATCTAATGGTTTTGTGAATATCCCACTTATCAAATATCAAAGCAACTGAGAAATTATAGCAGAGTCAATATTTCACTTTCTAAAATAACACTATTATTCATTGGCAATTTACCATTAATGTGATATAAATAGAAATATATCCATCAACAAATATGAATTACACCCTTTCCGGGGATTTTTGAAGTTATTACAGTATATATGAGACCATTTTTTTAAAAAAAAGTCAAGCTGTACTATACAGTCTTTTAGACCAGGAAAAGGCAATCTTTGCACATGGATATTACAGATTGTCCATGAAGACTGAATTTGTACATGTGTGGACATCTACAGCCCATAGAATTTTTATTTTGTATCTGGTATGTTATTTTCTATCTGGTATGTATACAGAAAGCCTCAGGAATGGACATGGCAACTGCATATCCAAATCCATGCAAATAAAGCCATGAACATCTGTATGGCCTCTTGAGCCCGCTGGTTCTACTTCTAATTTCCTACAGAACGGTGTCTATTAAAACACACATTTTTAATCTGATATAATTTGATTAATGCATTCATTATTAACTGCCTCACTCACTAAAGAATTGATGAGCCTAATGATTAACCTGAACAATGCTTTCAGCTATAATTAAGTTTAACCATGATACTGGAAAATGATTTGCCCTGCTAATGTCATTGTTCACTGCTGGGACATTTTAGGATGCCAGAAGAGATGTTGGTCTTGCAGTGTATTGCCAGTACGCCTATGCTTTTTGAAGTGGCCCCAAACTCTACATGGGGTACTTTTAGCCAAGCAGTGTGTGATACAATCCCCTCGTCACACACTCTGTTTTCAAGCTCTCCACTTGATTCTTGCTGCAAATGTCATACCATTATTAAATTCTTCTGGAAAGGAAAGTAAAAGTTCCATCCAGATAATTTTTCAATCGTTGGGATATATATATTCAATTCACACACACACACACACGACTCAACTTAAAATCAATGGAAGATATCCAGCTGACTCACGCTCTCAGTAGACCTAGTGAAGTCCCACTGATTTCAATAGGTCTATTCAGAATATGATTAATGGGAGTGTTTACAATTCACTGTGCATTGGATGCAAGAGGCTATTTTTTAGGATTGCATCATTGGCATGTCTCATATTGCCCATTTTAATACTTTCCTCAGGCAGACAAAACCCAGCACTTGATCAGAATGAGCCAATAAGCACCAAAAGAGCTGTACTGTGATGGTGTACTCAGATCTGGAGCAGTTTTGAACAGAAAAACAGCTGACAGCAATTGGGCTTAAACACTTGCTCTCAGGGCCATCTTAAGCATATCCGGTGCCGTGGTGCAAAGCTCCCTCTGGCGGCCCCCCCTTTTCCAGAGTTGTCAACCTTTTTTTAGGGATTATGGCGCTGCTGGCGGGGCTGGAGGAGGTAGGCAGTGGCTGGAGGGCGGCTCCTCCGGCGGGGAAGCGGCAGAGGCTGGAAGTGGCGCCTCCCGCCTCAGCTGGCCACTTCGAGCTGCAGTGGCCACGGCAGATGAAGGCTCTGGGCGCGGCGCTGCTTCACCGCGGCATGGTGGAGGCGGGCAAAGGCGGCGGCTGATGCCTATGCCTCTTCCCTGGCGCCCTCCAGAACTTGGTGCCCTGGCATCCCGCGCCACTAGCCTCTGTGGGTAAGACGCCCCTGCTTGCTCTTCCATTCAACCACACAGCATCATCAGGCTCCTTTCCTTTCTCAAATTTAGTCAAGGTGTGGCAGGGGAGTAGACTTATTAGTTTGTTGTGGCAGGGGAATAGATTTATTGGTTTGTTCCAGCAAAAACATCAAACTAATAAGTCTACTTCCCTTTCTTTACATGTGACTTACTAACTGGTACCTTATTTTAACTTACAAGAGAAATGTAAATGAAATGTGTCTGAGATTGGGCTTTGTTGAACTGCACTGTTTAATCGATCAGAGTAGCTAAGAGTTACGTTAATTATGTGAAATGACATCCTCATGGATTAGTCAATACCATCTCACTGCTAGCAATGTTTAAATGTTCAAAGATACAAGAGACAATGTGGATTCCTTATTTTCCTTCTTAATGCTCTGCTCTAATCTTCATGCTGTCAAATCTTTACAAGCACATAGGAACTACATCCATCATCTCCTCTGTCATTATAGTCATTATGGTCAAAGGTCAAATACATGTAAAATGTATTTACAGTTGATTAGGATTTTCCCTTAAATTCCATTGCCTGAGGAAATCAGATTTTCAGAAATTGCCTATTAGCACAGCTTCACTGGTTTCTATTGCTGATTTATACCAGTTGAAGATCTGGATTTTTCCGGCTATTTTAAACAATAGGAGTATAGGATTGCCATGTCACCTCACCAGTGTAGAACCCACGTACTAATGAACAGCAAAAACTGATTGCAAAGGCTGCTTGAGCAAACTAGAATCCTGTACTTTAAAAAGATAATCTCAATTTCTAAGGATAACAGACTGGTGTGAGGCAGTGGCAGTGGCGGCAGCGACTTCCCTTGCTCCTTTCTGAACCTGTGGGGTGAGACAAGGAGCAGCCAGTTTCTGAAGCCTCACACACAACCTCCAAGTGTCCAGATTTTCCAGTCCTGAAATTACGTAAGCCATCCCAGCTTCTGATGTGATGGAGTACAGGGGAAGGTGTGTGTGCTGTGACCCTTTGGTAGTTGTGGTAGCACTCGCCTTTCTTTTGATAAGAAACTCAGTGGGAGGACACAAAAAATGGGTGTGTGTGTCAAGGAGAGTCAGGCAGCGCAAGTGAGAAATGGCCCTATTTTCCTCTGATGAATGTTGGAGTGTATGTAATCAACATGTTACAAGATATGTGATTCAACAACAGCAATGATTAATTCATTGTCTGTCCTGCCACGGACATCAGGGCTACGTTTAAGAGGCTTACAAACATGACATATTCTCTGTGGCACTTCTATGAATATATTTGATTGCTGTTTCCACCTTAATGCACTTATTTAAAGGCAATTTGACACTTTTTCTTTCCTGTGCTTTTTCATACAGGATTTTTCCAGGTTGCCATGAGACATTTGAAAAAGCACTGATCCACATTCTAATCACGTCCGTGCTCTTGTTTGCAGCTTGTTCTTTTATATTTAAAACATTCAGTTTTTCTCATTTGTTTTAGGCATGTATATGGTAAATATTAACCTCTTCAAGACCATTATTCTGCCTAGATTGATGTGCAATAAAGTGATGCCTCATAATATTTAGTTAAAAGCAGAGGCACGGTTCATATGTTACGACTCAGATATGCAGTATACCTGTGTAGACATTATGCATAGGAAAACCTGCTGCATAGCAATGTGTGCCTTTAGAAAGGTACCTTGAGTATTGTTACACAATGCAAACAGCAATCAAGGGATGGCCGTTTAGATACAATGCCAACCTCTATCACTACAATACATAAAAACAACAAAGCTATGCAGTATCACAATGACAGCTGGATTTCATTAACAGTTCACTAACAACATGTCAATAATATAATAGTCAGAAAACATTCCAATAGATCAATTAAGACTATGGGTCTTAATGGATCAGTTAAAACCTGGGGCCTTCCAGATCTTGTTGGACTGCAATGCTCATAATCATTGACTGTTGGCCATGCTGGCTTAGGCTGATGAGAACTAGAGTACCTAGCCCTAACAACTGGCATTGTCCTAGCCTTATTTAGTGAATTCCATTCCCAAGGTTGCCACAGATCTTACCATTTTCTTCCTTGTCTCATCTGCTACTTTCTCCAAACATATGTAGCATTGCTCACAAAGAAACAGCTGCGGTTATAAAAGGAGGAACATTACTTTTGTTTGCCTGGAGGGAGATATGCACCTGGTTTACCTCCTGCAGAAGAAAGCTTATGGATGCATTTATATGTGAATATGTATGACGGAGCCTCAAATTGCTCATTTCAGTACAGCCCAATAAGGTTCACTTTCCCCTTAAAACCAATACACGTCTAGCTACTACAAGGCATCAGCGTATTGCATGTCATTCAAAAGTATATTAAACATTCTGTGCTTTGCAGGCAAATGAGATGAAGCAATTCCAACAGCTGAGCATCATTGCCAGCATAGTCACTGGGATATATATCTGTTACAAAGCTCTCTGCACCGGTCCTTTATTTGGAAGTTGAGAGGCACGGAATACCTGTAATTCACATGCTGTTATGCCTTTCGGGAATGTCAACATAACTGGTATAATCAGGAGCGCAATTGAACTCCTGCCTCATATGAAAACCTCAAAGCAGCTTGTCAAGAGTCACAACAGATGCCTTAATAATACAAACGGCAAGGTTTATTATGGCTAATGCTATACCACTATTCCTATTTTCATGCTATTCAGAAGAAACAGTGTGAAAAGGATACAAAGGCTAATGTTTATTATTCTAGGATTAAAGCGAAATCTTCCACCACATGCATTGCTCACATGATATCTAATTACACAATTAATGAGTGTGCGGGGGGAGTGCATACTTTCGTACCCTTAGCACAAATATACACATGCAGGGATCACTAAACCTACAATGCTGGAAAAATGTCACAGCATGCTAGGCTTGTGTCACAATGAGGGAGGGGAAGCTGTGTCATGGAGAAAACAAAAGGTAAAGGGGATGCCATTGTCAGCTGGCGGAGACGCCACTCATTAATCCTGAGGGGCCTGGCTGTCAAAATCCAGACTGCCACCGCCTGCTGTTCTGCGCGCTCTCAGGAAGCGCCACACTTGCAGTAGGGAAGCATGATTGATAGCAGTGTTGGAAGCGCCTAATGGAAACTGAACAAAATGCTCTAATTGTTCCCTGTCCAGTATGGACTTAAGAATATAGGCTCATCTCCTCAAATCAGCCAAGGAGAGACAGTCACCACAAAACTGTAACTAACACATACAAATAAAGATCAAATGGGGGTAGCCATGTCAGTTTGTTGCAGCAAAACCAATGGAGAGCAGTGGCGTCGGGTGCCTATTGGCAGCAAGGCCAACAGCAGGTGAAGACAGAGTCAATGGCAGGTAGGCAGAGCCAACTAGGGATGGGTGATATCTGGTTTTCAACACTGTGGTGTATCACCAGTTCAACACTGCAATATACCAATATATCATTGGTGTCTGAAATAAGGGTGGACATATGGAGAGGCATTGTTTGACGTCACGGTTGTCACCAAATTGTGCTTTTTGCATAGCACCCACACCCACACCATGATTCATGATATATTGCCAGGTCAATTTTTTAAAAACCAATATCGCAATATGGAGGACATATCAATATATTGCCCAGCTCTAGAGCCAACTAACTTTAGTTTTGCCCGCATCCTCCCCTCTGTTGAGTTCTACAAGAGCAACATTGGGACCAAGAAGGAGGAAGCTGACAGTCCTGCCACACCTTAGACTGGTTGCCTATAAGAAGGTAGACAGGTGGGGGCAGGCTGGGGACAGACTGATGTTGGTAGGGCAGTGCCTCACTTGCATTTAGAGACCAGCCTCCACTGGCAAAGAGTCCTTTACCGCCTTAAAGACTAACAAATTGGTGCACAAGCATCTATTTCATCAACTGGGTGAAGAGTTACCATCGGTTTTATATGTTAAGTTTATACAGTGGTACCTCGGGTTACATACGCTTCAGGTTACAGACTCCTCTAACCCAGAAATAGTGCTTCAGGTTAAGAACTTTGCTTCAGGATGAGAACAGAAATTGTGCTCCAGCGGCACGGCAGCAGCAGGAGGCCCGTTAGCTAAAGTGGTGCTTCAGGTTAAGAACAGTTTCAGGTTAAGATTGGACCTCTGGAACGAATTAAGTACTTAACCCGAGGTACCACTGTATATATATATAGAGGGGGGAATGGTGTGTGTGTGTGTGTGTGTGTGTGTGTGTGTGTGTGTGTGTGTTGGAAACAGCAGTGTCTAGCAGCAATGGAATGCAAAAATTACAACCAGAAATGATTCAATTAAAGGATGCAAAATAAGCATATTGGCCAATCAATCACAGCAGCAGTAGCACAGGCGTCCTAGATTTGCTGTGTTAATTAACACCAGCAGTGGGGCAGGAAACCCACAAAATTTATATAATGAACAGTCCTTTAGATGGGATGGTTGTCTCACCAGCACTATTACCCAAAATGTGGATTAACCCTAACTTCATTCTTTGTGGTGCTGTGTCTAATGGCCTGAATTATATTTGCTGGGTGTGTATTATTTTTCTTAGTTTGCTTCAAATGTTGTTCTAGTGTTGTTACACACCTGAATATCTTAGTGACATAAGTAAGCTATATGAAAATCAAAATAATTACACAAACCATTCTGTCACACATTTACAGAACACTCGGAATGCAAATAGATCTGCTTCCCAGAAGTGGGCAGGGATCTTCCCAGCTTAGTTAACCTTCTGGTCCATCTGTGTGGAGAGAAATCACTCTTGTTTCTCTCTGCCCCTCCCTGCCCGCATTGCACTGTTTCACATGTTGCCATTTGTAAATAAATTTGTGAAAACACCAAGCATCATTCAGAGATGTTGGCTTTGCCTGTTACTTACAGAAAAGTTTTGTTTCTACATAATCCTGTCCTACACTTGCAGGTATACACAGATTAGAGTTATCCGCCAACAAGAATGGTTAAATACAGGTCTGTATAAAATCCAGACAGATTATTTGTTATTTGATGACTGCAGACCTTCAGAATGTTTCCTAATGAATTTTTCTACAGTGGTACCTCATGTTACGTACTTAATCCGTTCTGGAGGGCCTTTCCTAACTGGAAACTGCTCGTAACATGAGGTGCACTTTCGCTAATGGCGCTTCCTGCTGCTGCCGCACTGCCGGAGCACGACTTCCGCTCGCATCCTGGGGCAAAGTTTGCAACAAGGGTCATCTACTTCCGGGTTAGCAGAGCGCATAACCCGAAGCATTCGTAAGGGGGACAGTACGTAACATAAGGTACCACTGTATTTAATACCTGCTCTCCAAAGCTATTCTGTCTCCTAAGGACAATCAGAACTGGAAACTGTCTGGGGAAAACAGCATTGAGGAAAGTGGCAGAGAGAAGGAAGAAAGTGTTCTTGTCCCATAGCTTCTCCACTGAAAGATTCGCCTTCCTTGCTCTTAATTTCATTAAAGTGGAGAAAGGTTGTTTTCTGCTGCTCCAGAGAAGCGGACACGGAGCAATGGATCCAAACTACAAGAAAGAAGATTCCACCTAAACATTAGGAAGAACTTCCTGACAGTAAGAGCTGTTCGACAGTGGAATTTGCTGCCAAGGAGTGTGGTGGAGTCTCCTTCTTTGGAGGTCTTTAAGCAGAGGCTTGACAACCATATGTCAGGAGTGCTCTGATGGTGTTTCCTGCTTGGCAGGGGGTTGGACTCGATGGCCCTTGTGGTCTCTTCCAACTCTATGATTCTATGATTCTATGATTCTATTCTATGATTCTATGGAGAGGGGCAGTTGAGCAGTTCTGTCTTTGGGGGAAGCCAGATTGGCTGTTTGGCTGATTGGGAATGTTGTCTGTATCATAGTGTCTAGATGGTCTCTTTGCTTCCATTAAAGACAGATTAAATACGATGCCTTCCAATCATTTCTGGCCCGCAAACAACATAATTATGTTCAATAAAATATGGGCTTCTTTTGCAGTAGCGCTAGAGGTGGGGCGAAGGAAATGCATTTCTTAATAGTGGTCCTGCGCTATTTCTTTGTCTGCTTTTTGAAAGAGAGCCTGTTATGATAAATGATCCTATATCAAAAGCTTCTAGCAGCTAATGGTGTTGCCTTATGCCTGTGAATCCCCAGATCTAAATTCTCACACTACAATTAGGATATGCTGAGCATAAAAAAGAACTCTGATGGTAAGTACAAATTTAAAGTATAGTGCATCACAATTTAGGCACAGTTTTTATGCATTTAAAATGTGAATATGTTTTTCTACCAAAAGCCTTATATTCTTGTTTGTTTACATTTTCGGTAACTGTACACATGAGGCAAAAATGTGGTTTTTTAAAAGAAATCATAAATGTCAAAAGCCAATTCACATTGTTTGGCATGTGGATAAAAACAACAAAATCACAGACTGATTTCAATGAGATCCAAAGCCAATAACATTCAACGAAGGGCATCAGCATTTAAAATTAATGATATCTCTAGGTGGAATATATTTGCTTGGTGGTAAAACCTGCTTATTTCAATGGAATATTCTTCTAAATGAGCATGTTTAGGATTACAGTCCCTGGTAAATTAGCCTATACAACATGATGCTACTGCATGAATACTTCTGCATTCCTTGCCAACTATTTGGCTTTGAAAGATAACATTTTTTCCTAAACTTTTCTAAACTTCTGTGTAGACCTTTCAGTTAGATCTGCCTTTTGATGACCAGTACTAATATAGAAAGGATTTGGCTTGTTGGGGCTATTTCACAGATTGCAGCAATCCGTGGATACATGTTTCTTTATCGCATGAGTACATTTTAAAAGAAAGAAAGAAAGAAAGAAAGAAAGAAAGAAAGAAAGAAAGAAAGTGCATTATGGAGAAATTTATAATAATTATGGGGAAAGCGCATTATCACAGAAACTTACAAATAAACCTAAAGCTGCGATCTCCATACAATGTTAAGTGGACTTGGTCCAAGGCAGGAACTAATTTTTATTCTGATAGTTTCAGGTTAACAAGAAAGAAGATTCCAACTAAACACCAGGAAGAACTTTTTCTGACAGTAAGAGCTGTTTGACAGTGGACCGGTCTCCCTCTGGAAGTGGTAGACTCTCCTTCCATGGAGGTTTTTAAACAGGGGTTGGACAGCCCTCCATCATGTATGCTTTAGCTGAGATTCTTGCATTGAAGGAGGTTGGAATGGATGGCTGTCAGGGTCCATTCCAATGCTACAATTCTATCATTCAGTTGCCAGAGCTGCTGAAAGTGAAGTAACCTAGTCTCCTAAAGAAATCAATGCGAAGAATCAAGCCTTCCCAGAAGAACTTGACTTAATGGTATTCAGCATAAATTATTCACTACCTTCACCTTCAAGACATGTGCAAGATGCAAGAATTCTGCCCTTAACACTTTGATACTTAATTGTGCCACAGGGTTTGCTCAGAATGAACATTTAAATGAGGCAGTTAACTCTTAATTGCTTCTGCTCAAACTGAAATTCTCATTGCTGAAATTCTGAATCAGTTCAGAGTTCTATGCAGTAACAGTAACACTCCTCTGTAAGCCACTGTTGCGAATACTTGTGTGTAACTAGCAGAAGCATATATATACTTGTTTATATTGATGTTGTGAGACATACATATGGTAAAGTATTCAGATGCTGCATGATTAGTTATCCATTAGGTTTTGTTCAGTGCCCTAGTACCTAGCATGTGTGTTGTGTTGCTGTATCAAGTAATTGAAATATTTCCCTCCAGATTACAAGGATGGACTCTCCTGCTAAGTGGCAGGATTTTTTAAAAATTAAAAATAATAGGATAATTTTACAGAATGCTTTTCTCAGGAAGGTGACCTTTTGCAACAATCTAAACAACCTAACAGAAGCATTTGGACAACAACATAACACGAATAATTGGCATTTGTTCCTCCAAACTCAGTTTGAAAGCCATGTTGAACCACATCGGCAACAAATAGCCTTCTGTTCCACTAGTTTATGCCATCCATATGAAGGAATTGATATGACAACATGCGGTTTCTTCTAGAACACATTCAGTATAACAACTATGCTTGGCACATTTGTGGTGAACTGAAAGTAATTCCACTTCTCATTGGTTTACAACTGATATACAGGTAATACTGTTGTTTTATTTGTGAGTGGGACAGTCGAGCTCAAGTCAGTCCCATCATGCAGGAATTTAATAAGGGATGCTCCAGAAACATAAGACGTGAAACATCCATTAAATTTTAGGTGTGTTCATAATATAATAAACACTCCTATTCACTTGGAATTTTTTTTCCCCTTGCTTACTTTAAAAATGAATTCTGTAGCACAGTATTGGTGGGAGATAGATAAAATTAAAAGTAATTTCCAAGTTTGGAAAAGTAATTTCCAAAATTAAAAGTAATTTCCAAGTATAGTGTGTCTTTTGTATAAGACACACTATACTTTTTTTATATCACAATATTTCTGTGTTTTTTGTCACACAGTGTAACATTTGAATATCTTTGTGAACTCGAAATACAAGCTACATTGCAACATACGACTGAAATGTAAACAGCTCATAATAGTACATTATATCACTTCATAAAGACAAAGGTATGCCGTTGTTGTTGTTATTTCTGAAGAATCATTTACCCTCTCAAATACTAAATGTTGTATTTTAGTTTAGTGAATCAGGTGAACAGAGTTTGTAGGTGAATTCCACAACTGGCACAAAATCTGAACAGATGCTGACTGGGAGAGAATTCATGGAATGAGACCAAAACCCAGCGCATTGCAGTAAGTTCCAGGCCTATTCCAAAAATGACCAAGGATGTCCAGAACAGCAGTTCATATCCAACAACCATACATAAATAGTATGCATCTGTGGTTATCTATCTTGTTTGTTCAGGGTCTTATCAGGTCCCTGTACATGACTTCATTTGGATATAGTGCCACTGACCCGTTTCTCTGGCAAAATGAAAAAAAAAGTATCCATAGGAGTTTGCAGTTTATATATTATAGCCCAGGAATAGCTTGCAATGCAAACACATCTCATCCATAGCACAACTCCTCACGTTTCACACAAATGTGAAAGTGGCCACTTTGATCCATGGCTTTTAGACTTGAATTGAGACATTAGCAAGAAGCAGCTCCTCCTTGCCACTAGGTCTGGGTCTGTCACTGTGAATTATTCTAAACACACAACTTATTCTTTCTAAAGAAGGAACCTGTCCAACACTGACTATAGCCAAAAAACTGACATCAGTGCTATCTGTTGACCTTTTCCACATGGGAAGCGCTTGCTTCCACAATTCCTGCACTGCCCTCATATTTCCTATGGCAGTTCCAAGTGCGGTCCAGCCCTATGCTGAAGGAGTGGACATTGCATTTCCCATAAAGCACCCTGGTGCTCTTGCATTCATGATGCTGAATAGGAGGTCTGTGTTCTCTAAGTGGAGCATTATATCTCTGATGAAGCACTGACATTTAGACTAGGAACAGAATGTGTTTCTTATATTTGCTTGTGTTCTCGCTCAGCTTGGGAAGGCGGCAGTCACCACAGTGCCATCAACTGGAGTAAACTGTTCTAAACTTAATGGAAATGCCAATTCACAAAACGTATTTCTTCAATGTTTCAAATTTAATGAGTAAGGCTAAGAATCAACACTGTACTGAAGACTATTGACATTATTCCAATGCTTTGATTTCTAATCACTCATAAATCTCATTTTAGCATGTTATAATATGTAAAATGTTGCCATAATGTGGACATTTCTTCAGTGGTTTTAAAGACAGACTTTTGAATCCTATAAGCACTTAAACAGCATGAGTTAACTTCCCTAATCAGTCTTATAGGATTCAAACACAGGGATACACCAACTTCTAAATAATAAAAAAACACTTCCCTAGAATTACTACAGGAAATAAATGAAGGCTGCAGAAGACTACCTTACACAATGACTAACAGAGCAATCCAAGCCCCTTATCCACTGGGCTGGAGAGGAGAGATATTAAAAAAGGTGTCCTTCTACACAGCTCCATGGGACTGTGCAACCATGCCACTCCAAATTGCACCTGCCTGAACTGGAGTGGGGCAAAAACTTCTGCTGTTGGTATTCCCACTTGCAGTGGCCACAGTAATATACTCCCAAAACAGAGCAAATGAGGACTAGAGAAGAAGCAGACTTGGGCTGGTTCCCCTCAGCCAGTCCAGCTACAAGCAGGTTCTGAGTTTGAGCTGGAGCAGGCATAGCAAGAAAACAGAATTCTCAAGCCACCCAACTTTTCCACTCTGATTCATGGCACTGACAGGGGCTCCAGCTACAGCAAGGGCTCTGCCACTTCATAAAGTCCAGTGCTGCTCACCAGGGGTTCGGGGTGCTTTGAAAATTTTAAAAGCTAAATGAAATGCAGAAGGAATAACACATGATCCAGTCAAGATTAGGTATGTCCCAAAAACCACTAGAGCCCAAGAACTGAGGCAAAAAATAATGGAGACTAACTCAGCTAAATAGTGTTTATTAATAAACTGCATGATCTTTTGCATTCTTATTTCAAGAGAATATTAAAATACAGTGGTACCTCAGGTTACAACTTAATTAGTTCCAGAGGTCCGTTCTTAACCTGAAACTGTTCTTAACCTGAGGTACCACTTTAGCTAATGGGGCCTCCCGCTGTCGCTGCGCCGCCATCGCACGATTTCTGTTCTCATCCTGAAGCAAAGTTCTTAACCTGAGGTACTATTTCTGGGTTGGCGGAGTCTGTAACCTGAAGCGTCTGTACCCGAGGTAACACTGTACTTTGTGTGTGGCTAGAGTAGCTGTCTGTACTTCACCAGTCATAAAAGTGATGTATACTATATCCAATATTCTTTTGTGCTGTTTTTGGTTTTTCTGTGTCATTACTGTATATTGTCTTTCGTGCTGTGCTAAACCCTGATCCATTGATTCATCCTCACCAGCTCAAATTCCCATGAAGTGCACATAGTTCAGATGCAATTTGAATTTTAAGCTGCTGCCATGCTATCCATAGATATGATATCCATGCTATCCATAGATATGATTACCATGTTTCATAAGCCTTTACTAAAGACAGGACCAGGCATTATGTTAAATTAACAAGGCTTACTCAAATTTATACAAAGCACATCGTAAGAAGATCCTTTTGCTTGTGCTGAAGTCACAGACGCTGACTTTTTCCAATCAATTTGTGCCCACATGGCTAGTTTTGTCAAAGCTTCCAGCTTGTGATTGGACACACCCTGGTTCAGTCCATGGGTTTTCAGGACACAACAGTAGCAATCTGGACATACAATGAGACACCTACAAAGCTGGCTTAACACAAGGAAATGCACAGAAAAGGATAGTTCCTGTTGTCCTTATCATGATGGGGAAATGAAGTTCACAGACACTGACAGAGCAGTAGGAACAGATGGGGGGGGGGAGTAAATGTAAGCTGGCATTACACTCTTCCCTACATATGATGTGGCCATTAGCACCATGTAACCCTCTCCTTTATGTTAAAAATCATAAAACTGGAATGAGTCAAAATTTGAAAAGTCCAGCATATCTATACATATCAGCCCCTACTCTATACAATTCAGTCCATAAGGAACATCTGCTATTCTGACCTCACCTTCTTCTGCTACTGGCCACAGATTCTCAGACTCTGCAGTATCTCTTTAATTAATCACCCTGCTCCCAGCTTCTCAGCATATTGAGCTTGAAAAATGAGGACTCTTAAAATTGTAGGGTTGAGGCCTCCAGGCTAAGCCCATACCACAAAGAAGACACCTTGTCCCTAAAGCATCTCAACACCTGTTCAAGCAGTAAATTATCTCCCCTAGAGTGTCTGCAATCCCTCTCAATTTTATTTTTTTCTTATATCTATTCTGTCCATACACACACACACACACACACACACACACAAAATTTCATGACGATGTAATCATTCTTTTCACTCATCAGCAAAAGCGCATTAACCTTGAAAGATTCTACATGGCCCTGTGCCTTTTCTGCTCTTAATTCTCATTGTTCCATCATTTCTCCAAAAAAAATAGGCTCAATAAATAATACTACTTAATTATAATTATTATTTTAACTTACATTTTAGCTTAAAATGAATACAAATAACATTAAATAGCAGGAGCAGAAAATGTCTAAAATAGCACAGGCTAAATAAAACAAACCGGAGTCAAATGTCTGCTAGATTAAAGGTATTTTTACTGCTGTTATAGATTCTGAGTAATCTTTAAGTACAGCCCTACAAAGAGTACATTGCAGTAGCTGAGCTGAATAAACAATTGGGGTGTGTATAATAATTGCCAGATTCTTGTTATATTCATCATTATATTCATCATTTCCTATCTTTTTCACAAATTACTTGTTTAATTGTTTATTGTAATGTATTTCCAGGTATGGAAATCAAAATGCCAAGATTGCCTTTCCCTCCATCTTCCTCTCTTGAGATAATACCAAGATTACCTTTTCTCTCTCTCTCTCTTTGGGGATTATCACCCTGCATTTCTACCCCCTCCCTT
Organism: Podarcis raffonei; assembly: GCF_027172205.1. Classification (NCBI taxonomy): domain Eukaryota; kingdom Metazoa; phylum Chordata; class Lepidosauria; order Squamata; family Lacertidae; genus Podarcis; species Podarcis raffonei. The sequence goes on from NC_070610.1 coordinate 55,024,360, forward strand.
ATTAAGATAGGCTTCATATTAGCTTTCAGGGATCACATCAGTTTTCCATGAGTTCTTTCTTATATTCAATGGCATATGGCTCCAAGATAACCATCTTTAATTATTACAGCCATTTCTCAGTCACGTCTGAACTATTGCAGTGCGAAAACCAATGGCAAGCAGCTTGACCAACAGCATCTGCTCCCCGTTACAACTACGTTTTCAGTCCTATGTTTTCCAAACACAATGATCCTATACTGAGGAGAGGCAAACAATGACATTCCAAAACCAAGATGCTGCTTAAAATGCAGGCATTGAAACAATCACATGGTTCAATCTCTTGCTTAAATATGTCACAATTGCTCACAAACTGAGCAACACACAAACACCTGAAGGTTTGGAGGCTGGCTAATTGCAAAGTACTTTAGGAGAATTAGATAAAATTCACTGAAGCCTAAAGTAGTTATTCTCAACACTTGGTCACTGTTCTATTTTCACTTAAACAAAATACTCCTCTCAGAGGCACAAGCCAGATGATCTGAGGAGATAGTTTTCTCTCCTTTCATGAACATGACACACCCTGAACCAATCTGGCTAGCTAGAACCAGCAGGTGGAACAATATGTTATGTACAAAGAAAGTGACATCTTGTAGCACCTCCAGTGTAACTATTTTAGATTGTGGCATTAATAAATATTTTATTGCACCACGGCTGTTTATCCCAGTAGGTATATTAACCATTGTAATAACTATAATAACTATTTTAGTCAGTATATAGGTAACAAAACTCTGGGATACCTCTGCCTTGTGAAAATGTATTCCTGTAATGCACAATAGCATATATGCACTGCTGTGGCATTTTTAGGTACAATAGCCGTTCTTATATCTGCAGGACTGCATGCAACATAATATCAAAGGGATGGGATTTTGGTTGTAGCAAGAGGGGAAACTAGAAGCACCAAAGTATCAAACCTGTTTTGATAGTACACATTGTAATACTGTACAATATACTGACTGAATATATTGACCCAACTGAATGGCCCAATTGAGCTATTTCATGCCTTTCTCGAAATTATACAACTAGTGCACTGTGAGCACATTGGCAAGCCTTTAGGACCTGAGAGACCCTAGTTCTTCAAAGACCCAGGTGTAACTTTTAAAAAGCCAGTAATTACTACCTGCACTGTAGATCAACCTATTTGAAACATGAAATGAGTGGCTAAGTTTATTGTACCAGCCTATCAGGTTTTAAAGTGTTCAGTCAGGGCCAGCCAACTCGAAGGCCATTGGTGGGTCACATCCTATGTTAATTCTCTCCTTGTGGGCTTGCTCAGTGGCACTGTTCCTCTAGTGATCACTGGGTGGCCATCATTTCAGTTGCTCACAATGCCTCAGATAAAGCCTTGCTCTGAGGCATTGTTGGAAATTAAAAATAGCAACCACCTGGCCCTGCGCTGCTGAGCACCAGGAAATAAAATGTAAAAGCTGATCAATGCCGTGAGTTGATGGCAGAACTGAGTTCTTCACATTATGTTATCAAAACACAACAATAAGGGGCTGTAACACTCAAACTTTTTGCCTTTGTACCCTTTGCAAACAGTATCATTTTGTAACTAATCTCACTTAGCAAGTGTGGACCTCCCAACTCCCGAGAACTTGCGTACTAGGAATCCCTTGAAAATGTGTGGTTTACCTATTTGGACTATGTGGTCATGGACCTCCTTTCCCCAGCCAACGTACTCATCTCTCCTGACCTCTGCCTATTCTCTTTCCTATGGCTTAAAGATGAAAAAAGAAACTCAAACTCCCAATACCCTGTTGTATGCTATACTACCCTGAACCCAGAAACATCATAAGATGGAAGGCCAGGCAAAAGCCAATGCACAATTTGGCTTAAGTGTCCTTTAAATGTTTAGGTACTTAAACCTGAACCCCTAATGAAATGCTGTTATACTTTCCTTCATTTTCCTCCTTTGCATAACTCTTGCAGAATGAAGATTTAATAACGCAAGGCTTGTGATTCTATTTCATTGTATTTGCTTATTCAGATTTATAGCAAGCCCTTTCATATGCTGCTCTTTATTATTCTACCGCTTCTCCTTCACCCAGGAGGATATGGTCCCGCTTAAAGCTTGCATTGTGTTTAGATTGGTGGAAATGACATACATTGGCCACCCCCCTTGAACTAACCCTTGGAGACGGGGTTGTCTGGTGAAGTAAATGAGGTCCAGAAAGCTAGTCAAGCAAAGCATAGTGTTAACAGCTACTGCCTGATTTGAAGAAACCTAGTGTTGTGGAAAAAAGTATTTGAGGGAAGCTGTCCAGAGGGCAATTAAAACCAAAAGTAACATAACAATGCTACTCAATTCAGAAGGTAGACCAATAGTGGAAGTTTAGTACTCACTTTATAAACAAACCGGTCAATTGGTAAAACACTAATTCAAGGCAACTTGCTAAAATGGTGCATAAGCAATTTTTTAAAAAAAAAATACACCAGTGTGCGCTAAAAAAACCAAAAAACAGCAACCACACAAACTGTTCCTGGAAACATTAATACAGTACTTAAATTTAGCCAACAAAACAAAGCATTCAAATTTTGGGACCCAACCCTAACAAGTGACAGGGGAGTGGAAGCGGGGGTGGCCAAGATAATGACAAACAATTAAGTTATTATCCAGCCCAAATTATTTTTTGAGAGAGCCCGCATCCTTAGGCATATTAATACAATACAAACTTGACTTGATAAATTAAAAAAAAAAAATTAAGAGTAGGTCAATATTATTCCCATATAAGCACTTGGATTCTGGAATGCCATTATGTGGTTAATGTAGCAATAGCACATGTTAGCCTTAGGGATAGTGTGATAAGTAGGTCTAATCCCAGGAAAGGAGACTGTGTAACTTATTTTTATCATAGGAAATAGAACTGCAACATTGGATTTGGTTTTTGTTTTTGTTTTTTACAAAATGTAGCTACTCCATTTGTTCATTATACAATAAATATTTTATGGTTCTTTAATAATACTAGGAAAAGAGAATGTTGCGTAGATGCATTCCTGGAAACTCTATTAATATTTTCCAGACGTTAAGGAAACTATGGAATTTCCAAACACTTTAATAGAAAGAAGAGTTATTTTTTATGGCACTGATGTACTCAGCATTTCAGCTTGCAGCCAAGGATTTGAGCACACATTTTCCTTTACAATGTATATTGTTTCTTTGCAAAAGCATAAAAGTTCTACATAACATATACAAGGGGCCGCCAATGCAGCTCCCAGAGGTTCCTGCTGCATCCATCAGTGCCTCCTATGGTGCACACTAAAGGTCACAGGTAAGTGTCCCCTCAAAACTTCACAACGCATAAGGGAGTATTTGTTCTTCCTCCTCAGTTCCTGACTCAGTCTCTTCCATATTGAACATGCCTGCACTGGGGGCCAGGACAGGAACACCAGCCCCCCAATCTGTTCTGAAAGGTGTGTAGAATTTTGATCTGTGAGCATGGCAGTGGCTGGTATGGGTGCCTTTTTCTTTTGATGGGTTGGCTGGTGGGTGAGACATGGGCTGATATGATTTAAGGCAGCTTCATAGGTTCCTATGAGAAGCTACTCAAACCAAGGGAACTGATTCCATTGGCAATTCCTTCTGATTATACATTTTTAGATCAAGATGCCAGGAATTTTTATTGCTATGCCTACGAAGACATCAACGCACCTAGAAATTTAGTGCCAAAGTTTCCTTCATTTTGTGTTCTTTGCAATCTTGAGAGAAGCATCACCTCCAGGCTCAAGGTCCTTTCTATCAAACTTATGCTGGGGCTACCGTTAATGGTAATTTTAAGAGATCTGATACAAAAGCAATGAGTTATTTTGTCAGCGTATTTGGATACAACTTTAATTACTCCTCTGGGAATTCATTTTGATGACAAAAGAACAGAATATATTAGAACAGGCAAGTTAAGCTGAGTTTAAACTGAGAAATAGATCCATATATGTCAACAATGAAGTTGTAAGTTTAGAATTAATAATGAAAATGAAAAGATCACTTAATCATTACAGTTCTTTAACACTACCTTGTCTGTTTAAGGACCATCGTAATCTAACTGCAGCTGTCCTTAAAACCTGTGTTATAGGAACATGGAATCCTGCCTTATACTAGGACTATCTGGTCCATCTAGCTCAACAGTGTCTGCCCTTACTGGCAAAAGGTCTCTGGGATTTTAGGCAAGAGACACTCCCAGAGATTGGGAGTTGAACCTGAGACCCTCTGCATGCAAAGCAGCAGTTCCACAAGAATCTGCCCTACTCGTGATCTTCTCTGGTTCCTAATCATATGGGGAGCCTCCTCCATGAGTAGAAAAGGCACTCTGCTACAGAAATCCCATCAGCATTCAGGAAAGCCAGCACTAGGTGTATGGTGACAGGCTAAAGGTGAGCCCCAGAAGACTTTTTCTACTTGGCTATCATCATTCTTATTTGGCTTTCTTAGCCAGAAATTCCCAGAGTGAGTTACAACAATTAAAAACACAAGATTAAAATCAGTACAAACAATTTACATTCTGAAGAATAGAGCTGGTCCTAAAAATACATAGGTGGTATGCAATTAAGTTTTACTCAGAGTAGACACATTCTGAGTAAAACTTAGTTGTGGATCACCCTATGTATCTCAGGTGTCAAAGGCCAGGGTAATGGGCATCTTCAGCATATGGCAGACTCTATACAATGGAAGTGTCAGACATGCCTCTGTGAGAACGGAATGCTATAGCTTAGGAGCTGCCATAGACAATGCCCTGTCTCCCAGAGGTGCCAGTTTAGGAGGGCGAAGGCAGGTGGCAATGTCACATGTGTGATGTCCTGGCATCTTGCACACAACACCAGGATGTCGGGAGGAGCCTAGGGCAGAGTTGAACATGGCAGCCTTGTGGCTTCAATGGCCAGTGGCTCCTCCTCCACCTCCCCTTGGTGCCACCACCAGCAGGAGACTGCTTTGACCTGTGGAGGGGAAGGAGCCAGACACTGGAGCCAAGCCACAGTCAGCTCTTTGACTCACTTCTGTGCCTTCTGAACATGGAGGAGGGGGTGCTGGCCCTCAGCCTGAAAGTATAGGAGGGGTCCAAAAGGGCATGGTCCCCAAGAGCTGGCACCCCTGCCCTCCCATATGCCACCAGCCCCTCCAAACTTTGGAGGAAGATGGAAATACTAAGAAGGCTCCCTCTGTCAATCTTAACTCCCAAGAGGGTCTATAGGGAAGGAGGTGATCTTTCAGATTTTGGGGTCTGAAGGGGACTTAAGAAGAGTAGGAAATTGGTTTCCATACAGACTGGATCATTTTTGTGCAAGTACAGATTTATATGCATTATACATGTATGGCCCTTTAATTTGGGACAAACAAAGGTAAATAGCTCTTCCCTTTTGCCTAGGTATGAAACCCAACCTAATTCAAACATTATACACTAAGGCAATCCACAGAAAAGTGGAGTCACCATGTTTTAACTTTTTATCAAAATTCTTCCATTAACTGGATCAGGACATATCCTCACAGTGCAATCCTATACATTTCTTCAGAATTAATTCCTATTAAGTTCAATGGAGTTTACTCACTGGGTGCAGGATTTCAGCCTAAATTTATTAAAACATATACACACTACCAAAGAAAGATAATTCTCCATACTTCAAATACCTTTGGCAGGTCTGCTTTCTTTCATCTCTGTTGTATGGAACACATATTATCAAGTTTCTAAAAATACAGAGGCTTATCTTTTGGAAAGCTATATTACAGCATCATGTAAATTCTACTCAAGTTTACAACAGATGACTGCAAGATGCATCGCTGAACATTTGCTGCATTTTCCCCCTTGGGCTACACAGCTTCTTACAAAGCATAGCAGCTCTTTCATTGCTGTATCCCCAAGGATACCTAAGGACTAAGATATTTTTCACAGGAGCTACTCTTGTAGTAAGGTATTAAAAAGTGAGAGAAAGAGAACAACAGACAGCATGATAATATTTCCATAAAAGTAATTTTTCAATGAGGGGTGGGGGGTGGGTTGCACGTGCATGTTTGCTCCCATATTTTAAATGAAACTGGTTTCAAAATAATTTGTTTTGAGGAAACTACTTCCAAGTGGGAAGATTAATTTTAAGACCTGGGGGTTCAAATCCTATGCATTCTTTCCTTGGAAAAGTGGGACTTACTTCTGAGTAAAAATGCATTGGGTTGCAGCTCAGAAAACCTTTAGAAAGCCTGGCCAAAAAGCTGGGTGTGGCTGTGTATTTTATGTTGCCCTCCATCGCTTTCACATTAGCAGCAGGGTATTGCAAGTATCTGGTTGCTACAGGCATCTGGGAAAAGGAAACTCAGGGTTGTTGTTGTTGGTTTTTGTAGTTTCACACCTTTCATTTGAATGAAAGAGAGAAATCTCAGCTAAAGGTAGTTAAAGGATATAAATCCCAATTCACACATCCACAAGAAATAAAGCCAGTGCCATGTCCACCTACACTATTCCTCTTGCCACAATCAAACAGTTTAATCTTTTTTTAAAGGAGGAATAGCATGCAATGAAACCAATACAGCAAAGCATAACAAAGTCAATAGTAATTCAACAAAACAGGCAGCTGTGTGCTTTTTAAAAGAGCCCTTCAGTCACTGTCCATTCAGATTAACATTAGGTTTGTCTACCATTTCAAGACACTCCAAAAAAGAAAAACCAAAGCATTTCCTTATTGCCAAATTGCCTAGAGATCAGCAGTGGATAACACATTCCTACTACAACCTTCACACCCTAGACATGTAGCTTCTACATACTACAATGCCTTAGTGACTAAGACACTACTACTTCTTAATGTTTTCAGAATATCAAGCAAACAGTAACAGGCAATATGGTCTTCCACAGCATAAACACAGAAAAGGTGATCCATACACCTTCATTCTTAAGACTTCAGAGGACTACTACTGTCTTACTGCTCCACACACACAACACATATACACATATTGCTATGTCCGTTTACACTACCTTCTTGGGTCTTTTCTTCCTTTGATTACTTCCATTATACTTCTCTCCACCATCACTCTTCTGAGCTGCTTCCTCATTCATCATTTTGAATAGTCTTCAATGCAAAGAGCGTTGCCATTAAACCCTCTCAAACACACAGAGCATTAGCAAATGTGTCACTTGCTGGAGAGGAGGAGGGGTGTGTGAGCAGGGAGGGGGAGGGTAGGACGGAAGAAAGAAGACGCAGGCACAGAGAGGGTGAGCGCGATGATGTTGCTATGGCAGCAGCTACCACAACTGTTTATCTGACTGCATTGTTAAATCTGATTTAACCAATTATCACAGAATCTTGGCTCTTTAACTGTAGAAAAACCCTTAAGCAGAATGCACAGAATCCGGAATAGAATTTAGGAAACAAGTACAATGACCTAGTTAGTATAAACACACACACACACAATACGTTTTTTAGGATCCACCCTATACTTTTGACTGTAGATTGTTTTAACTGATGTTATTCTTGTATTCTTGCATTTTTGTATTGATGTAGCTTGCCCTGAGACCCGAGAGTGAAGGATGGGTGGGAAATTTATTTTTTATTAATTATTGTTATTACTATTATTATAGATGCTCAGATAGCTATACCTGCCACACACACACACACACACACACACACACACACACACACACACACACCCCTATCTGTATTATCTGCTCAGGAGTGCCTTCTTACAAATCTGTGAAATGTTAATTACTCTAGGTCACTGTACCAACTTCTGTAATTCCTGAAAGATATAATACATAAGGATTTGCTTTGTCTTCGTCCCATTTACTGACTGGTAAAAATCTTAGGCAATTTCCCCCAGTGTCACTGTGAAATACAGATTTTACTAAAATCAGTACAAAATGTGGATAATTATTTTGCTTTGGGCTTCCAAGTTCTTTAGAAAGCAGACATTTCACAATTATAAGCTCTTCCCTTCCTCAAAGGAAAACAAATGACTATGGAAAACAGACCTTCCATTTTTCTCTGATTATTACTAGTTTATTGTTCTCATTGGAAAGTTTAACTAAAGCATGCACTGCACACGATAAACAAAACAAGATGAGTGATTCCCTAAATGCTGCAATCTGACCCAATGCATATAGAAAAACCAGGACTGAAAAGTCCCCTTCTGTTGGAAGGCCTTTCCTTCAAGGAAGGTACACACCATTAGAACCTACGGATCTAACCTCCATGTATTTGCACAGCTTGATACAGGAGCTTCTTCTATACAAGGGAATTCTGAGGTGCAGATTGTGCTCCCATATTTGCAATAACTTTCCCATTGATTTCAGTGGTGAAGCCAGTTGGGAAACCCAGTTGACCAAGAGTTCCATCTGTGTAGATGTCCAATGATGCGAAGTCATCTCTCTGTCTCACACAGCATTTACAAGTCACTTTCTTCCACTGCTTTTCCCACTCGAGCAGGTGTGGGGATGTCTTCACACAATGATTTATTTTCCCATGTTAAACTCTGAGTGACTGACACTTTCATTTATGCATGCGCCATCATCAGCACATGCGCAAAAGCTTCCTGAACTGTTTACACCACAATGGAACCATGCCTTGCGTTTTCAAATTGCATGGAAGCTGGTCTGAGAAACAGCACATCCAAGAGAAGTATTTCTCGAAAAGCTACAAGGTACAGAGGGCACTGCATTTCCTCAGGGGTAACCTGTCAGGGGCCACAGACCTGTACTAGGTAGGTATGGAATGAAGCCACACCTTATTCCTCTCCCCCCATCACTCACATGAAATCAGACTGTGATTGCAGACTAGCCACTCCTATTCTAGAATATTATTTAGAGACAATTGGGTGGACAAAAATCAAATAAAGAATGCAATTCAGAAGGTTCTGTCTACTTCATATGATTAATGTGATTTCTACAGAAAGTATTCCAGAGCAATGATTGGCAAAAGTGTATCTTTGAAAGCAAAACTAACTGAAACTGAAACTGTTATGGGCCCCAATGCACATTGTTCAGAAAATGTACAATGAACCTTCTGTGAGGCTTTCCAGGCAACTAAAGTGGGAGAACAGGGCCAGAAAAGTTTCCCTCCATGAACTTCTTAAATTAACATTATATTATAACAGTATTATAAGGTATTATAAGGAAGTCCTGGCATGTAATGATTCTGAGTATTTACTATTTGTTTTTGTTGTGTGTGATTGACAATATCGCCTTTGGAAAAACCAAGCATATTCCTTGACAATTCATAAAAGGACTAAAGTCTAAAAATCATATTCTGACAAACATTAAATGTACAGAGTAATATTTGTACATATGGAAACTCACTGAAGTACATCACACTAATTAGCCTTAACTGCTGTTTCTTGTTTTACAAAAGCCAATGCATTAATCTTCATCAACAGCTTTATTTCTATGATACCATAAAGCAGCAAAGTTGAGGAAAATAGAAAACCAGACATTTAATGGCTGAGCTACACCTATGGGACTACAAGAATGGTCAACTCTGCAGCCTTATTCAGCCCAGGTAACCTAAAATAAAACTGCAAGATGATGTATGACTCAATTATCTCTCATTTGTCTTCAGCTGCCAGTCTGCCTGAGATTATAACAGTCAGCAGATGGCTCTGAGGCCCCAAGTGGGGAAGATTTGGTGGTCCCAGTGTTTGTTAAGGCAAAAGGAATCTTAAAAGAATATTACTACAATTAATTTGCCGATTTCAGTTTGTGGACCACTGTCCATGTCTCTGAGTGCAAAGCATTTCCTGGCAAATTGCTGTACAAGCTGTCACACTTCATGCATGGGAGGCCCTTGGAAACCACAGGGTACGGAGATCAAGCTGTTAACTTGCTAATGGCACAATTCTCCATTGCTTTTACTCATCAGACTCCTATCATCTTCTAGTAATATGTCAGGACACAGCACAACTACAGAATGGGAGATCAATGCAGTTTCATCAAGTGAAACAGAGCAAAAGCTCTTGTCGCAGTTAATTTTCATCACTTGGTTTTTAATTCATTTGATTTTTTTCTTCCTTTTGTACATGTAAATATTTCCATTTCTTTCTCTCCCTCCCTCTCTCATTCTCTCTCTCTCTCTCTCTCTCTCTCACACACACACACACACACTGTTTCCCAGTGCTTTTTTCCTAAAAAAAGAGGTGTCAGAACCAGTGCTTTTTCTGGGGGGGCACACAGGGGTACGCATACCCCTAAATATTTAGTGAATCTAAGTTTGGCCTCATTAAGGGGCAGTATTTCAATATGAGTAGTAAAATGAGAGTACCCCTAAACATTTTTTTAAAGCATAAAAGCACTGGTCAGAACTCACCATGAATGCCTCCCTTGTTCTCTTTTAATGGCAATGGCACCCACCTGAGAGGTGCCAGAACTGAGTTCCCCTGGGGGGGGGAGTCCTGCTGTTCCCCAAATTGTTTGACTTTGCTTCAAGACTTGGAACATAAGAATAGCTGTGCTGCATCAGGTCAAAGGCCCATCCTAGTTGCCCAACCAGATGCCTATGGGAAACATGCAAGCAGGACCTGAGTGTCACAGCACTTTTCCCTCTTGTAATTCCCAGAAAATGATATTTAGAGGCACAGTGCATCCAACCATGGGGGATAGGAAAGAGCCATCATAGCTAGTAGCCATTATTGATAGCTTTCTCCTCCATGAATTTGGTCTAGTTCTTATTTAAAGCAACCAAAGTCAGTGGCAATTCACTTGAGGTAAATTAAAATTTTCAGGAATCTATATTTTTATTCAAACTTTGTTCATTAAAGCTCCACACTACAGGATTGAAGTAGATCAGATGAAAAACAGCTGCCATGATAGGATGCTGCAGAAGCAACTGTTTTATTGATTTTGCTTCAAGGACACACTTATCTCTATTTTCATCTATGCTTGTAAATCACAATCCAGCACAGGATTAAGATGATGTTTATATATCACATAAACCAAAGACAAACCCGAGGAACTTACCATCCAGAACAATTAAATTAAACAAATTAAATCAGCAAATGTGACACCTTAATGAAAGGCACATCTGGTCCAATAGTAAAATGATTTCTATCTCTCATTGAGGCTGAAATCATAAACTCCCTTACCTGGGAGTAAGCCTCATTGCACCCAGTGGGGCTTACTTTCCAAGTAGACACATACAGGATTGCACCATTAGTTTTGCATCTTTTCTCCAAAATAACAACATTTCTTACTTATCAATACAATTATTTGAAGCAATACAGATGGTGTTGGTGGAGATGTGTTACACAAATGAACTATTTATATGCCTATTAATCAGTTTATGCTTGAATAATGTATTTTTCAACTGCCGGTAGCCTGCCTGGCCTGCCTTTAGGTTAAATTGATTCCCTTAGTCATCAATATGAACTATCCACTGATTCTGACTTTGTAATTAAATAGGCACACAACCACATGGAAAATATTGCATGGCTACTTCATCTACCAAGTGAGGCTTTATGCAAATTTGGCTTATTTCATATTTTATTGAAATGTCATTTCTTAAACTTTAGAAGGAACATTATGAATATATCAGACTTCTGGTCTCTGCTCCATTGAACCCAGACTACAATAGTTTTGTGTTCTGTTCTTTTAGGTGTCAGACTGCTGCTGTGATAGATGCTATCATGAAAAGAGCAGGCTCTTATGAATAAATGTAAATTTCACATCTTCAAAATTCACATAGCTACAGTTTTGTTAATCACTTTGCACTGGATATTGGAAAGAATTCTCATCATATTAACTAATTCTTTTCCAGCTAATGAATTGTCTAGAATTATGGTCATCTGGGACTTCCATGAACTTCTCTTACTAAGAGAGTTCTGCAGGTTGCTTTGAACCAAACCCGGAGGCTGCAGCTGCCCAGGACTGATAAGAAAACAACAATTGAATAGTGCAAATCATGGAATGCCAGAGACCAACTTCATTTTATCAGCAAATTAATCAAATAATCAGGCTGGGAGGAGAGTAAGCAGGATAAGACACTTGTTTTTAATTGCATCTTCAAGAAAATGGTGATTTAGATTATTTTGCTCCCAAAGGGGAGAAGCCCAAAGTGAGACTATAAGGATCTAGGAAATCAGTACTTCTACAAGCTATTATGTAAGAATCCCAGGAGCAATGCCCATGCTTTCAACAAGTACATTACAGGAAGAGTCAGTAATTGAGACACAGATAGGTAGGCAGGAATAAAAACTAATGCACAGTACACTACACACTGCTCTTGTTGAAGTTCCTTTAAAGTAGAAGCTCTGTGAAAAGAAAGCTTGAGGAAGAGTGAATCAAAAGTCAGACCTGGTCTTTTCAAACCAGCTGGATTTCCTTATAATGTAAGGAGGAGTCCTGTGCTTTTCACAGTAGTCAACAATATACTTTCATGAATTCCAAAATCTGGGCATGCAGACAATCATCCATCTCCACTGTTACTCCTCAGCAACTGCCCTTCAACAGGGACCTTCTATATGGCTATCATGACGAGTAGGGAAAGACAGACTCCACTAATGTTTTTAAAGTCATCTAAGTTATTAGCCATTGGCAGTGAAGTCCATGCATTAATTCTGTTGTGTGAAGAAATATCGTTCACTCACCTTTTCTGACAATGTGTCTGAATTTAAACTCCATACTGGGTGATGGAAGACATCAGCAATTATGTTCTTTGCGATTATTATTATTATTATTATTACTACTACTACTACTACTACTACTGTTAAATTTGTATACCCCCTATACCTGCAGGTCTCGAGGAGATTCACAGGATAAAAGCAGACCATAAAAACACAAAATACACAATAAAAATAAAGACAAAAATAACCCAATAACCCTCCCCCAACACATTTTAAAAGGGTATTGGATGTAAATCAGCAAAAGGCCTGGTTAAAAAGGGATGTTTTTGCCCTGTGCCTAGAGGTGTATAATGAAGGTACCAGGCGAATCTCCCTGGGGAGAGTATTCCACACATCCTGGATCAGCAACTAAACATAGTAAGTTTGACCAAAGGCCTAACTATCCGACCACAGTATTTCCCATAGTGGTCAATGTGATAATGGCTACTAGTCAGGGTGTTTATACAATACATCGAAATCAGAGGCAGCATATCTCTGAAACCAGTCTCTGAAGCACAAAAACAGGAATGAGTTAAATATGCTCATGCTCCAGCTTCTGATTGGTCACTATGGGAAATAAGATGCTGGACAAGATAGGCCTTTTGTCTACAGATTGCTATAATGTTACAGAATGTATTCCCTACTGATATATGATGTATGAGAGGCCCCATCTGTAGTGGCATTCTGCCGGCTTTTGAAGATGCATCTGTTCACAAAGGCTTTCCCTTGATCTTTCTGTCTAAATACCCTGTTTCAATTGCTGTATTTTGAATGATTTTATTGTGCAGTTTAATTGTGGATATTTATATTTTAATCTTTGTGTGACTGGCTTTTATATGCTGTAAATTACTTGGAAGTCTATTTTGATATTAAACAGTATGTAAATAAAAACAACAGCAACGTTCTCCAAGAATTTGTCCAATTGAGGTCTCAGTTGACAATGTAGGAGCAAGGCAGCAGGCCTTGAGATAATAAGCACTAAATACTCAATTATTTCACAACTCACTAGAGCTACAAAATCACCTTAATCCTTAGTTGTACCATATGCCACATACTCAGACCTCCAAAGCCTCAAGCTGGACCTCCCTTCCAGTGTGGCGATATTTGGTAACTGGCTTGATGATTCATAAACTGTTTATTATAATGAGATTACATTTTAATTCAGTACATATTGCTAATTTACATCTATTACTAGCAATTCAAATGGAACAAAAGCACATCATATATGCTCTGAAATGAAAATAAATCAAATGTGAAGCCAAATTTTAACTGGAATTTCAAGGCACATTTAAGTTTAAGATTTCACATAACCCTCCACTTAAGCATATTCCACCAACCGAAAAATATGTACATCTCTGTAGGAATGCCTCAAGATGGGGGAGCGGGGAACAGAGAAGAGAAGAGGGAAGTTTTGCTAGATAATGTTTTCATACTCATTTAAAAACACACATCACATTCAATTAAATTACAGTGGTACCTCGGGTTAAGAACTTAATTCGTTCTGAAGGTCTGTTCTTAACCTGAAACTGTTCTTAACCTGAGGTACCACTTTAGCTAATGGGGCCTCCCACTGCCACTGCACTGCCACCACACGATTTCTGTTCTCATCCTGAAGCAAAGTTCTTAACCCAAGGTAATATTTCTGGGTTAGCGGAGTATGTAACCTGAAGCGTCTGTAACCTGAGGTACCACTGTAATAATAATTTGCATCTAAAAAGGCTGGCACAAAATAATTTTCCTTGGATCTATCCTATTCAGCATAGCTTCAACACAGGTGTGATAAAACAATACCCATTCTTTAAAAGTTTATTTATGTATTATTTATTCTATTTAGTACTATAAGCAATCTTACAAAAAAAGTAGCATATTTTCAGTTTCCCTTATTTGCATATCAGCACCAAGACACTGGACAGCACCACAAACAGAACTGCTGTATATGTATTTTTCATTTCCCCCCTAAGAGACTACCATTGCATAAGAATTGTGCCAGTGAATGTCGAGCATCCATAGGGGGGAGGGAATTAAATGGTGGGCAGAGAGAAGAAACAAGTTATGACTAAATTTAAGCACTTACAGCTTAGAGTATCTGAGAGGAGAACATGGCTTACAAGCCAGAACTCTGAATGGAAGAGTTACTGTTAAAGAATGAGTATATGCTGCAATATTCTGTTACAGGTTACGCTTTATGTATATTACTCAGTGTATCAAGGCTGTCATGGAGTAAAAATGTACATATACGCACTATGAAAAATTCTACACTGTCCAGCTGACAATCAAATGCAGACAGGAATAACAAATGTGCTGGAATGAAGATATATGAAAGGCAAATTCCATGCAAGGTCTACAGTGTTAAAATAAAACCTATAAACTCAGAGCATCCTTTTCTGCCATATGGTATGGGAGCATCACTTGTCTCAAGCATGCCTTTAGATATCAGGCATTTAGATATACTCATATTAGTAGCTGTACTTCAATTTGTCTGGCATTATACAACATCACTTCTTTCTCCCCCCCCCCCCAGCATCAAACTTACCCCCATCTTTTCAGAAATACAAGTGAATGGAGTCTTTGGCACCCTATAATTACCATATTGATCACATGTCGTGTGATAATTGCTATAGTAACCAGACACCTGGTGTGGGATACTTTCTGACTAGAAAAAATATTCCTGAAAGTACTATTGATATCTTTAGTTTTCCCTCGGCTTCTTTTTCGTTTTAAGAGTGAAATGAATTATATCTCTTTGCTAAATATCATGACAAGTGAAATCTCAAAACATGTTTTCAACAGTAAGAAGCATGTGCAACTAGGCCTACGACTTAAAATATTAAGCAGCATATAAATGTTTTAAATAAATAACTTGTGTATATTATTCCCTTTGTTCTTTTAACATTTATTAAGCACTATTATAGCCTGAAACTCTCTAGAGTTAAGCATGAATAAGCCCATTTACATCTATGGACTTAAGGTTTGCCTAAGATGCAGCAATTTCCTTGAATTTTTCAATGTGGGTAGAGAAATTACTGAAATGTCTATTATCATATTTTGGGACACCTTATTGGAATCACTTGGGCTTATGTGCTTAGGCATGTTGTGCTGTAAGTATTATATTCTTAAACACATGTGGCTGGCATATATTTTGAGGTCTATATATTAAGTTGAGGAAGTTAAAATAACAGGTCTTGTTCTTGTACGAGCCTTCACAGGGCTAAGCCCAGAAGATTGCCCTGGCATTCTATGCCTTGTAAACAGTGCTCCAGATTTCATGGTCTTTCCTGGCCCATGCTGAAGGTGCTGCGGATCACAACCTGGGTCCTTCTGCCTGCAAAGCACGGGTTCTACATTGGACCCCCATTGGCATACACGCAAACACACATGTTGCACTTACAATCCTGAATTCACCTCCTCTCAATGATCCTCTCCCCTTATTCTTGAACCACTTACCGTATTTTTTGCTCTATAAGACTCACTTTTCCCTCCTAAAAAGTAAGGGGAAATGTGTGCGCGTCTAATGAAGCGAATGCAGGTTGCGCAGCTATCCCAGAAGCCAGAACAGCAAGAGGGATTGCTGCTTTCACTGCGCAGCGATCCCTCTTGCTGTTCTGGCTTCTGAGATTCAGAATATTTTTTTTCTTGTTTTTCTCCTCCAAAAATTAGGTGTGTCTTGTGGTCTGGTGCATCTTATAGAGCAAAAAATATGGTCTATCTCCCAGTGCTGACTCTCTGGATGTCACTGGTCAACCTTATTTTCAAGCCACATTTTCCCCCCCATGTCAGCAGACAGCGGACTTCTAAGCAGGCCTTTTATTAAATAAAAATGCAGAAGTACAGCCAATTTCAATTTCCATGGGCTTTCAGATCACAACTTGTTGCTAGAGAAAAGTTGGGCAGACTAGGAGTATTTCTGCAGAAACAATGAGATGGCATTTGAAGCTTCCAGAGAACGGGGAGTCTTTATGCTTTTGCAATGTTAGCACCATGGATAACATTTCCTTATGGTTATTTATGAAAACCAAAATTGGTATAATAACCTGATTTTGCAGACTCAAAATTGTTTTCCCCACTCCACCTCATGCTAAATATTTTTCTTATCTGAGAGATGATTTTGCCATACCTCCCTTTATGAATTACTGCACTCACCTGTTTCTCCTATACTATTTATTTACTGGGGAAATTTATATCCTGCTCTTCCGTCAAAAAGCACTTCTTAGTGCAGTGTACAAAAATGTAAATACAATAATTTGTATTTCAAAAGGGGGGAATACAACGTAAAACAGCAGAACTGTCAGACAGTATTGATACAGAATTAAAATTAAAAACCTGGAAGCTTCAAGTTCTAAAATACCCAGGCCAATACTTGGGTGGCAGGGCGTGTCTTCAAATGTCCTTGAAAAGGATCAGACTTGGAGCCAGGCAAGACACCCTATGGACAGCATTCCAAAACTTGTAGCAGCACAACTGAAAAGGCCCTATCTTCAGTCACCATCCTCTTTGCCTCTGAAGGCAGGAATAACTTGAAGAAGGGCTCTGAGGATGATCTTAATAGACGGCTTGTACAGAAGCAGATAGTCCTTAGTTACCTGAGACTTAAACCACTTAGGATTTCAAAGTCTGAAGCCAGAACTTTAAAATGCAGTATTAATCAACAATATAAAACAGCAAGCATGCTCTCTAACATTTTTACCTTAGAATCCAGGACATGGCCTTACCCCCATGTAAGTCATGTGACCTGTGCAAGATCACAGAGCCTCAAAACATTTATTTTTGAGGTCACGATCCCACACATTTTATCCCAAAACACAACTTTTGGGGCTCCGTGATCACACGTTTTGGGTGCCCATTGCGCAATGGTGCCCATTGATATTATCAGAACAGTTGACAGGTATGACAGCACATGAATGACAAATATTTTCAACAGCTGGCTGCTTAATTATGGAATTTTTTTTTCACTACATGTTGGGAAAATATGTGAAATACTGTGACTAGAATTGTCAGTAGAGCTAATTTTAGCCCGACCTGATTTTGTGATTTTACTTTTTTAGGATCTGCGTATGTTTCCCCATTTCCTCATGCTGTGCTTTAATGCTAGGAATGAAATAGATGGAATTGTAGCTGGTTTGTGATGACCCAAGTACACAAGTACTCCCATAGGCCTTTAAGTAAGATTTCTCTTCTTCAATGATGAGCTGAGAAGGAAGGAAAACCCAGTTCCCATGCCCAACGTGCACAGGGGAGATGAAACTCACCCACTGCTCCTCAGTTGACACTAAACAGTGTTGCTGTTAAACGTCCCCTACCCAAATGGGAATGAAAAATAGGCCCAGCCCACCTCCCCACCAATCAGTGCAGATCTGCTGAAAAGCACGGAAGGCATAACCCTCATGCCCATTACGCCACAACATAATGCAGCAAAAGCTGCACACACATGAGAGAAGGTTAACATTCAGAATAGCAATTTAGCACAAGGTGAGACTGAAATTCAGAGGCGACGCTGTGAAGTAGCTGAAAGATGAAAGCAATATAAGATTCTCTGTGGGTCTGATATGTGGAACTAAGAGCATCTGCTGTTTGCCTCTACTTATGTCCTACTTGTATAGTTGTAAATAAAGCAACTATTATTAAAAGGAAACAAAACTGTAAGTCTCAGAAAGGGGTTTTGCTTCAGGGGAGTGTTGGGGGCCAGGTGAAGAGTTCTGGCAGGCTAGAGTTTTCCCAGGCCAGTCACAGTAGAAGGAGCCAGCATTGATCAGTCATGAGGTGCCAAAGACCTTGTTGTAACCTTCTATACCAAAGTAAAATGCAACTCTTCCATTATTTTGCCCAGTTCTGTGGCGAGGTTGTTTTTGTTTTTGTTTGAACCTATAATTTTTTTAAAGAGCTGTTAACTTCTTAACTTATTAACCTGAGTTTAATCTGGGTTTTTTTAAGGTTTGTGTTTCTTTCAGTCTGCTTCTAATAATGTTTGCTAGCAGCCTTGATAACTAGGTGGGAGATTATTTTTCAAAATAAATAAAGTGTGCTCTTATTGCTTGGGTTTTGCTGTATTTTGTATTTCTGTTACAAGCCACTTCGTTTTCAATCAGGAAAACAGAGTATGGATATTAAGTAAACTGAAAAATGGTGTTTTTTCCAGTTTGCATCAGTTACTGAGTAGTCCCTTTCCAATCTAAATAAATCAAAGATTGATATCAACAAAGGGGTGTATACTTCACAATAAATACATAACACATATATACTTTTTTACCCCTTATTTATGCATATTAGCAGTATAACTTTTGCTCTGATCTCTTATATCTGGTACAGGATCAGGCAATTGCATTACTTGCTTTAAATGCTCCTGGGCAAATGGTCAGGACGCTCAATACCCCTATCAAGTTTTTGAAGGAGCTTTTGTAAAAGGATTTGGATAATATATAATAAGAAGCTGTTTGTAGCATTAACCAACCAAAGACAATTGAATGGCAATGAAAGATTGTGCATAAACTCACTACATAAGCTGCCTCTCCTCTGCTGTACCATAAAATGCCATGTGGCAGTCATAACACAAACAGGAGACACAAATGAATGAGAAAGGCGAGGCCCCAGCAGAGATCAAGAGTTCCAACAAGGATCATAGAATCGTAGGATTGTAGTGTTGGAAACGACCCTGAGGGTCAAGAAATAACACTTTCTGCTCTGGCAGCCTTTTCCTTTAATTGCAGGTGAATGGCAGGATAGTTATGAAAACTCAATAGTAAGGAAAAAGAGATGTGGAGGGGGAGAGGAAGTCTTCTCATTTTTATCACTTCTTCAATGGAAAACAGGTTTTAAGGTTCATCCCTGGTTCAAGTTAAGCCCTGAAACCACTGTGGAATGCTGAGTGCACACTGTGAAGACCTGGCATCAGAGAATGGGTTGAGCACATTGTTTAGTCTTTCAAAATTGAGGAAGAAAATCAGCACAGGGTTTCTTTCTGGAGCATTTGCAAATGCTAATAAGTATTTCAGCACTAGTCTGAAGAACTGAACATGCAATCTGAAGCATAACGTGAGACCCAAATATGAAACAAAGACCACAGCATGGTCAGAAAGATTTCTAGTTGTGAAGCAGATCCATACTGCACCAAAGCTGTGCTAACTTCACCCAGTGGTTGCTATGCCTGCAGACAGTACACATGACTCCTTCCAATAGCTCAGGTTGTTTTTTCATAGCAGATCATAAGATTCAGAGCAATAGGATTCTTTGATTATAGCAGGCCCACATCTGATATTGCCAATTTTATGCATCACTGCAACTCTACATTCCTTCTCATGTGCAAAGGGGTGAGAATCAGTTCAAATAACAGTAAATATACATGACAAGATCGTCCCTTCCCAGCTTATCTCCTACTCAGTAAGCCTAAAGCAAACCCCACATTCACTGATGCAACAGCCTGCAACATCCTCCTGTCCATGTTCTGCCCTGCACAAAGTTATTTGCCACACCTCAGCCTAAGGGAACGTGGAGGAAGAAAAGCAGAGTCAGCCCTGTCCTGGACCATCATATTTAGTTTTTAATCTTAGTAACTAAGGGCCAAGGGAACACAGGGAAGCAACAGGATTTCAGGAATTAATTTGAAGCAATTACTCTCACTGTATCTCTATCTTGGAACATGATTTCAAAATGAGGGCTAAGTACTGGATTATATTTATCATGTTCATATTCTGCCCTGTAGCCCCAATGACAGTCCCTCAAGCTGGAGCAGCGGAACAGTGGGGAAGCAGAGTCACTCCCTCAGCTCTGCTGGGAAACCACCTCCATGGGCTTCTCCTTCCACGTGCTGCCACTTGACCACGGCCATTGCATCAGTCTGCAGCAAAGAGGGAGGAAGCAGGATCAGCTCATTGACTCTGATGAGGGACTAGATGACTTTGGCTCTTCCTCTTCAACTGTCACCTGGTAGCAACCATTTCACCAGGCTCTTTCTATTTAAATTCCAGTAGTTATTTATAAATGTGCATTTATGCATTTGAATCAGCATGTTCAAATTATATGCATGCCGGTGCCCTGATGTCGGTGCTCTTTGCTGATGTGAAGGAAGCAGATATTCAGCCATTTTGTGTTGGGGGTTTTGGCTGTAAAACCTAGGTTGTAAAATGGTTGCTGGCTGCTTGGCTCTTGTGTAAAGGATGGTAAAAAGTTAGTAAGACGGTTAAAAGCTGTTCAAAGGTGGGTCAAAAGTTTAAGAGGAGTGTTTTGCTCCAGAGGTTTTGCACAGGAGAGTCAAGAGGTTCATCCGAGGATTCTGACATCAATTAAGGAGAAATACTTACTGAGACTATATTCCCCCTGCTTGGCTCAAGATTGAGAAGGGGGCTGAAAATATAAGTCAAGCTAGAAAATAGGGTTACTAGAAGGTTGTGGAATCAGATAGTTGAAGGGCTAGAATTCGGCTACGAGAAAGAAAAGAGGCTGAAATACTTTTAAGACAGATGGAACACTGGAAAACTTTAGAGACCATAGCTGGGCAGAGTAGGAGGAAGGAGCCAGGAAAGGATCATGACGTGACCCAGAAGCTGAACTGGGGAATTCAGATTGGTAAGTATTTACTTGGTTTGCAAAACAATATAGAATAGGTATTACTGGGTGCATTTATCTGTGGTTCTTTGGCTTTGTTTCTAATTTGCTGTACCTACTCACACGGCAAAATTAGCCTCCCCTCCCATACACTGTTTTCTCAAAAACTGTTTGTTGCCCTACTAAAGTCCAGAAAGTTAAAGGGGGTTTTGGCAATAACAAAAGTAAAATCAACAACAAAGAAAGTGACTAAGCTCAGCACTTTTTGCATCTCTCTCTTACAAATGAGTGATTGCTGTTCTCCATTTTTTTCTGAACCCCTCAGTTGTTCCAAGACATGTGTTTTGGGAGGAGTGATGGTTGAATTATCAAGAGGTTCTCCCAACTGACAACGAATGCTGACAACTAAAATATAATGATTCACATCAGTCCACACACACCAGCATAACAAGCCTAAAGACAACTCTTCAAAAACAGTAAGCTTCCCCCCCCCCAAATGCTCACCAAATAGCTCTTAGAAATACTGTTTCTGAGGCAACATTCCTTCAGTAAGTGTCCCTAAAATATTAGTGTTCCCACCCAAATGAGCGTGAGCAAACAGATGGTGGCTGCTACTGCTCCTCGCCACCATGGTTGCCAGAAAAGAGATCAAGAAGGCAAGTGAGAGAGAGAGAGAGAGTGGCAGCAATGCTATCTCCCACACTGGGAGTGATGTTCGATGGGGAACTCCTGTTCTCTGCAATGACAACTGCTTAGGAGTGGAGGCAGCGACTTCTCCTGAACCTTGGTGATGCAGTGGACTGGCAGGTGCCGCGCATATGGTGCCTGAGCCACAAGTCATGAAAAGAGTTGCTGCTGGCTGGCACAAGAGCTGTTGTTGACCACTCCCACAACAGAGGGAAGGAGAGGGAACTGCACTAAGGAAAAGCAGCAATAGCAGAAAAGTACTCCAGCTGGCCATGGGACCTTTGCTGGGCTGTAGGCCCTAACAAGTAGCTAGCAATGCTTGGTGTTGACACCTGCTTAAAAGTAATTCCTAAATGCGTCCGTAAGTAACTATATGAAATGGAAAGAAAATCACTCAATCAATACTAAATAAGACCTGACTGGATGGAGGAAAGGCTCTTCTTTTCTCAGAAAAGCATCCCTAAAAAATTAGGAACTGTTTCTAAAACTGGGGAAGATATCCCCATTGGCTGAGAAAAGCTGAAAGCCTACTGCTGGTTTAGTATAGACAATAACAGCAAAAGGAAAGAATGATATGTTCTCGGACACTGTAGGACATTCTGAATGCTCTCTTCACTTACAAAAGCTTCTTTTATTAGGAAGTGGGGGGAAAGCCTTTTATTCTCCAGACTTTGATGGAATTACAGCAGGGCAAGGGCACGGAGAAAACAAGCATTTGCTACCCTGGTCAAATGGCCATGAACTTAGAGTTCCTAGAAGTGTTTTATCTACATCCACTCATTACTACATGGTGTTATGGAGACTTCTAATAAGGGCTCATTGGAGAAAAAGAAAGAAAAGAAAAGGTCCTTCTGTTAAAAGTTATTTGGGATTCCTCCTCATGTGGGTTTCTACTAGTTGTCTGGCACCAAGGTATGCACTGAAAAGTACAGAGTAAAATGCACATTTTATTTGTGCATGTATAATGTTGGCTCTGAAAACACAGTAAGCTCTACAAACCATTTAATTTCAATATAGTTCCAACAGAAGTTTCCTCCATTTGACCTATGATTAACTCTCAAACTATGTTCCAAAGCCCCACATGCACCCTATGACTGTGGAACAGCAAGGCCTGTCATGAAAAAGGAAAACTGTGCCTTTACAGGACAACAGTGGAGAAGCCGCACAGACAATGCTCCCCTTTACTGGATTGCAACCTCTATACATATAAGAAGGAGGCTCCATCCTCACCAATTAAGGTTCAACTGGGGAGAGACTCTTTGCAGGAACACTTTGACATGCCCCTGTGGTGAAACTGCTGTTAAGAATCGGCCAGAATTATTTTTGATGTTGACATAAAGGACTGCTTAAAGGTAAAGGGACCCCTGACCATTAGGTTCAGTAGTGACCGACTCTGGGTTTGCGGCGCTCATCTCGCTTTATTGGCCGAGGGAGCCGGCATACAGCTTCCGGGTCATGTGGCCAGCATAACTAAGCCGCTTCTGGCGAACCAGAGCAGCGCACGGAAACACCGTTTACCTTCCCGCCGCAGCGGTACCTATTTATCTACTTGCACTTTGACCTGCTTTCAAACTGCTAGGTTGGCAGGAGCAGGGACTGAGCAATGGGATCTCACCCCGTCACGGGGATTCGAACCACTGACCTTCTGATCGGCAAGTCCTAGGCTCTGTGGTTTAACCCACAGCGCCACCCACGCCCCAAAGGACTGGTTATTATGGGGCAAATGAGAGTGTTATCTGTTGCAGAAAAACAACAACAATGAAAACTAACAAGCTTATTGTGAAATAAGCTTTCATGGATCAGAACACACCTCATCAGCTGCGCAAGGAGAGTGGGCATGTCTACACCAGAGAAAAATATGGATTTTAACCTGTCTGCCCACTAATTTAGGGGCATCCACATGACGTCCTCTCAGGGCCATGACACACATTTTCCCCTTTAAATGTGTGCTTTCTCAATTCCTGTAAAATCTGGAAAGGAAAAGTAATCTGCCTTGCTCTGCATGCTTGCCCCCATTTGCATTCAGACGGCACTCTCTTTTGGGGGTCAGTTCTTCTGGCAGCAAGGTGCTGCATGGAATTTTTGTCCTAAACATCTGATTTGCACAAAGCTGTTCATGGCTGCACATACCTCCTACATTTCTTTCTGTTGCTGCAGAGTAATGCACTGTGGCAGCTGCTTCCCTGATGGAAGGTCCCTCCTGTTTGTGCAGGAGGATAAAGGGAAATTGTGTCTCTCAGAGCTCAACCAGAAGCTTCCCAACCCTCTCTTTTAAGGGTGGTAGAAGCAGAAATGGGGGGTGACCGGTTAAATTCTGGCAAGTATGTTCAAACATTAACGTTGCAGGGAATGAATGGAGGGGAGAGGGAGGTGCTTATCGCAAAACACTAGCAAATCAATATGGATCTGAAGGAAGCCAATTTCAACCTATCTACAAAACCCAATGCATACATGTAAGGAGAATAAAATGGTGGATTCACACCTGATTTAGAGTAAAAAGTAGATGAGCTCATATACTCTGACTACAAAGAGAAAGAGGAGAAACAGTTTACAAATGGTCAAGTAATGTAAAAAAAAACAATAGTTGTGCCACACAGTACATAGCGGAGCAGAGGGTAATATAGAAGCTAAAGCATATGAATAAGCTCCAATCCACATGGTGGTGAATCTATCCTGGTTAGCAGCCACAGCCAGATCAATAGTGTAAACAGATACTTGCTCATCTTCTTACACGATACATGCTATCAGCTGCCAACAGTACCCTTCTGCCATTTACATAGGCCAAACAGGTCAATAACCATGCAAGAAAGCTAATGGACACAGATCCGACATTGAAATGGTTTTGTTAATAAATCAGTGGAAGATAATTTCATCCTCTCAGAAAATCTGAATCACCAAACACTAAAAAGTTTCAATGCAAAATTCTAATGCAAAGGCACCAAACTGAAATTTGATGCAACTTTGACATTGTGGAATGTGGTTGCCATCGATTCTGGAAATTTGATGCAATTAACCCTCTTTAGGTGTTTGCTTGCATCTATTGATCTTGCTGTGCTGAGTTATCACCAGCTTGCCACTTTGAAGCCTCTTGCGGTTGCTGCATGCCCCTCCCTCACCGCCCCCACCAAGTGGATCATCCTGAGTCTTTTAATCCAAATGTTTTGCATAAAGAACTACACAACTTTTAGAATACATCTAAAGGCAGCCGTGTATTGGGAAGTTTTTAATGTTTGATGATTTATTGTGTTTTCATATGTGTTGGAAGCTGCCCAGAGTGGCCGGGGAAACCCAGTCAGATGGGCGGGGTGTAAACGTTGTTGTTGCTGCTGCTGCTGCTGTTGTCATTGTTGTTGTCATTGTTGTTGTTATTAGCAAGTCCAGAAGATAAACATTATAGTGTAAGTTTTATTTCAATGAATACATGACTTGCGGTGTTTTCCACTAAACCTCTTATACTGAACCTCTCTCCTTCTCTGCACTAAACCCCCTCTGCATGTAATACTATACAATATAATACAATATAATCCTTCCCAAAAGCAAAAGCATAGCAGCACATTTTGACCACAACTTGAGAGTCATGGATACCTTCTCTCTTCAGCCTCTCTCTTGCCAAGGCACATCCTGACACGATATACGACACTCACCCCACTAACTAACACATACCAAATTCTCTCTTACAAAAATCATACAATACCTACTACTCACCCAATATCACATCCTACTTTACCACCACCCCACCTCAAACACATCCATCAATACACACAAACACAGCATCATCCAATCACTGCGACACCTCCGTTTCAATCACCAATCATTCCTTCCACTCCACAAGAAAATGTACTGCAACACCAGGAGACAATGAAACCATTCACTGACAGAACCACATTACACACACACGCGCACACACACACACACACACACACACACACACACAGTTACCCACCAATCACACAAATATACTGTTCCCAATAGCAGTCCAGCTCCCACCCAGGTTGCTACATCTCATGAAACACTCACCCAAAGATGGGTGGAGCTAAACATAATCCTTCTCTGGTACTTCTTCTTTTCACCATGGTAATCCCTTGGTACTCCTTCCTCAGGCATTTTAATCCACACAAAAGCCCCCCCCACACACACATTCATGCTTTCTGTTCAAAAGTCATAGAGGTTAGGTTATTTATTTATGTATAGTTTTTGTATAACTGAAGATGTTCCCAGTCTTTAGAGTTAAAGTGCTGCCTTAGGCTGAAGAGTGCTGGTCTTCCCTGTTTGACAGAAGGCAGAATGATTCATAAAAGTTCAGAAGCAATGCAGAGGGGGGAAATATCAGAGTGACAGTGTGTATTTCACATCAGACTTTTGACGGATAGCTTCAGCATGTCACTCAAATCAGTTTCATGGAAGGAGCAAATGCAGAACAAAGGTTTTTAAACAAGGAAGGTTGGCAGAGAAATGGTGACAGACAAATCAGAAGCGGTTACAGGACAGAAGAGTCTAAGATGGATGAGAGGGGACAGGTAAAATGAAGCTAAGGTTACTCAGGAAAGTCTTAATAAGGAGAAAATGGGTCTTTAAAAATGACTCTAGAAGAGGAGGAGGAAGTGGCTTGATGTGAGGGAAGAAGGCTCATGAGTTGCGAGGTGAAGATAAATGAGATGGCTAAGATTGTAAAAGGCCTCTGAGATGATGAGACAATGATGAAATATATTCCTCCATTCACACACACCTGCAGGAGTATAATAACTGCTTTGTTAAGATATGATTCTCTGCTGCTCAAGAGTGCGTGTACAAAAGAACAGGCCCCACGAGCAGGTCCAATTGCAAAGGCGTTTCACACATGTCTTTTGCCAGGAGTAAGGGAAACAATCTAGTGGGAAAGACGTGCTTCTCCAGTGTTCACATGCATACCACACTAATGCTCCTGTCAGAAAGGTAGAAATCATGGCCAATTTATGAAGATACAGGGATGGCATATACTCCTTGCTTTGAACATGCATTACTGCATTCAGGCATTACAGTACTGATTCCAAAGAAGTCAGAAGTTGGCTCCAAAAAAAATCAGTTGCTGCCACATGTGAATTAGTACATTTATCCTTCCCTAGTGACAACACTTAATTGCCCCCAGTGCTGGGAGGGAGAGGAGGGGAGGATGGGCAGAGGAAATGGCAAAGCTCAAAGTCTTTATTAGTTAGCCAGGGGCTAACTTTCATTTGTACAAAGGAAAACAAATAAGAGAAAGCATGATAAAACAAAGCATAACATCCAACTTTCCACACTGCAACAATACAAATAGACAACATGGAGCCATCATGGTGGTTCAGGCAGGGTCAGCTTGCAAACAGCATTACCTATGTCATTGGTCAGCCTGGTGCTGGTTGTCTGGGAGACATGTGCAACACTGAATAAGTGTCCAGAGTTTTAGAGTGGTAATGGTGTGCATCTGGAGAGAAATGGGATTTGGTTGAGTGATGTCTCATTTAGAGCTGCTGTAGCTTCTACTGGTTTGGCATTGGAGTTGGGCAAGCAAAGGTTCCTATCTTTTTGGTGTCTGGGCACTGGGCAAGGGTCACAGCTGAGGGATAAAGAGGTGGGCTCCCTGCAAGCTCCTATGGGTTTGGAGGCACAGGGCAGTCCAACATGCCACCAGGTTTCTGACTATGGGCAGTATGATCATCTCGTGTCTTCTAGTGTCCTAAGTCTCTCTTCCTCACGTGGATTGGCCTCAATGTTTTTTTTGTGTTTGTGCCTC
Organism: Podarcis raffonei; assembly: GCF_027172205.1. Lineage (NCBI taxonomy): Eukaryota > Metazoa > Chordata > Lepidosauria > Squamata > Lacertidae > Podarcis > Podarcis raffonei. The sequence continues at coordinate 55,051,926 of NC_070610.1, forward strand.
AATTCTATTAATCAGCAGTCAGGTTGACGCTATTCCATGGCCACTTGTTTTACATCAAATATAAAAGAAGCTGCAGCTACTAAAGGCATGGCATGCTTGTGCTCTCTTGTGTGTGTTCTTTCTCCCATTTCCTGCTTCCTTTCTTGGTGGCTGGCACAATTAGTACACATTATCAAGCGTTGCTGAATGTTTTTTTTAAAAAACAACAACACACACACCAAAAACTGGTACAAATGCACTTCAGCTGGCTGCATTAAACATTCTGATCTTGGCAACATTGTTGCTATAGTGATACAATTTGATCCAAAGCTCTTAGCACACCAACACAAGTCTCCAACTCCAAAATTGTGATGTTTATTTCTTACAAGATAAACCTGCACTCTTGTTCCCCAAATACATAGATTTCTAAAAACATGGCATGCCCCTTGAGCCACGGTGGATAGTTCACAGGAATCAAAAGTTCAATGCCTACTTCAACAGTACATTTTGGAAGTAGTAATACTTGGATTGAGCCATATATCTGCCCATTAATATCCTGCTTTCTTTTCCTGCCAGTGCATGCTTAGGACCTTTTCGGGCAGCTGCAACCTCTGCAGAATTGTTGCTAATATTTTGCAATGATTTCACTGCTGATATATTTTTGTGGAAGATTTCCAGAAATTAGGGGATTTCATTACTGATACATTTTTGAGGGTCTGCCAACGGCAGCAGAACTGCGGCGGCAGAAAATGTAGGTGCAATTTCACTGCATTCAATGTAGTTGCAGAGGGCCATAAATATTATTCAGTTTGTTCCCTACTACCTTTGAAGCATCTTACAAAGTAGAGACATCACCTTGCCAACAAAGGTCCATATAGTAAAAGCTATGGTTTTCCCAGTAATGATGTATGGAAGTGAGAGCTGGAGCATAAAGAAGGCTGACTGCCGAAGAATTGATGCTTTTGAATTATGGTGCTGGAGGAGACTCTTGAGAGTCCCATGGACTGCAAGAAGATCAAACCTATCCATTCTTAAGGAAATCAGCCCTGAGTGCTCACTGGAAGGACAGATCCTGAAGCTGAGGCTCCAATACTTTGGCCACCTCATGAGAAGAGAAGACTCCCTGGAAAAGACCCTGATGTTGGGAAAGATGGAGGGCACAAGGAGAAGGGGACGACAAAGGACGAGATGGTTGGATAGTGTTCTCGAAGCTACCAGCATGAGTTTGACCAAACTGAGGGAGGCAGTGGAAGACAAAAGTGCCGGACATGCTCTGGTCCATGGGGTCACGAAGAGTCGGACACGACTAAACGACTAAACAACACCTTTGAAGCCAGTTCATGACAAACAGAACTTTTGATCAGCATCAATTGCTTCCACTGGTCTACCTTGAAAAATATGTGCCACAGGTTATTGATTTCATGTGTGAAGTGCCTCAATACTTTGAGCTGGGTCACACATGCAAGTCCTGCTTATTGTCTCTACATACAGTAAGTATGTCAACCAGTAGACAACTGCACATGGAAGGAGGGATTTAATCATATCTACAGACAGCTGAAACACTGTTTACACTAAGGATGGACATAAAAATCATGACAGCTGTGTGCACACTAACCATTCTCTATGTTCTCTATCTAGTAGAAAAAATAAGCATACCTTGCATACCTAAGACTATACAGATTTTTAAAAGACAGAGAATGTTCCTAGCAGCAAATCTTAGTGCTGCAGCTTAGTTCCTTCATTTATTTTATATACCTTTTGAAGATGTTCTCCAGTATGGATAACGGTTGTGTCATCCAAATTTCCGTAATTTTATTTTAGTGGTGAAACTAAAGAACACTGTCAGGCTATGAAATATGAAACTCTTCATTTCTCATTTTTAAACTGTAGGAATGACAGGCTGGAGACGTCATCACTAGTTTTGATGCTGCAGGTGTCCAAATGCAGTTATATTGCCAGGTTGCATATAGTTTAGTCAGCTCATATTTTCCTCTGGGTATGAAAAATCAAGAGAAAATGAAAATGATTTCCTATTTACTATGTGACCAGATTTCTCTGAATGGGGATAATTTTCCTATGTGAGAGTACGCAACTACAAAATAGATTTTAAAACTGCATGCTGCCAACCCAAAACATGTATCATCTCAAGTATATAAAGCACAACCATCACCCATTAAAAACACCAGCCGTGTTCAGACACCAACCATAGTTTAGTGATACATGAATGAGTCTAAGCTCTCCATGCTCACGCACCCCATCTCCTTCCATGCTGCCATGAAGAGGGGCTTAAAAACCTTATTGACAGCTTCTCGTGCCCTCCAAACTGGGATCTGTAGTCTAGAACTATGGTTAGTTACTATAAGACAGCATCATTGCTTATGGTTTGAAGCTGGCTTGGTTTGCAACTAACCCATTTGTTAAACCACAAGTCAGGTGTCATATAAAATACACTGGAGGCGGAAAGGGAAGGGGGGGGGAGGGGAAGGGTTGAGTCCAGAAAGTGACTAAGCTTATTCACATAGTGCTAAGCCAAACTATTATTTGTTTGATTTTAATTTATTTTTATTAAAGATTTTCTTGGTTTACAAAAGTACATGCCTTGTCTCTTTTTTCAGGTTGTACAGTCTTTCTTACAAATCAGTTACATTTGTTGTGAGACATTAGTACAGTGGTACCTCGGGTTGCAGACGCTTCAGGTTACAGACTCTACCAACCCAGAAATAGTACCTCGGGTTAAGAACTTTGCTTGAGGATGAGAACAGAAATCGCATGGCGGCAGCATGGCGCCAGCGGGAGGTCCCAATAGCTAAAGTGGTGCTTCAGGTTAATAACATTTTCAGGTTAAGAACAGACCTCCAGAATGAATTAAGTTCTTAACCTGAGGTACCACTGTATAAGGTTGGGGAAGAAGGGGGGGGGGAGGTGAAGGGTGGGGTGGTGAGGCTTCTGTTCTTTTGTATAGTATACGTGTGGGGTTTTGTGTCAACATCAACTGGGTAGGTTCTCTTTCTATTCGTTTATTACATTTCCTTGGTAGTGAGATGTATTAGGGGACAGAGTCTGGTTGGTTGACTGTGGTTGGCTGCAGTGAGGTTTGTTTGCATTGGGGGGGGGGGGGCTTGTTGGATCAGGTAAGCCAGATTGATTCATATGCTGTTGGTGGGTTCTTGTTGCTTTCTTGGGCTGTGTATATGATAAAGAGGAGCCATACTGGTGTCAAGACATCCTCTTCTATTTGTCCCCATGTCAGTTTCAGTTTATTAGTTAGTTTTTCTAGGAAGGCCATTTCCCATACAAATTGATACCATTGATTCATGTTTACTCCTGACAGGTCCCTCCAGTGTCTGGCTTTGAGACTTCTGGCTGCGGTGAGTAGCTGGGTTATAATGTAAGTGGTCATTATGATCTTGGAAGATGTTGAGTAGGGCCAATTCTGGGGTAAGTTCTAATACCTCTTTAAGCCAAGCCATTGTTTAATACTACTTCCAAATGCAACCACTGCAAAGTGCAGTTGATTGGGTACTGTGATTGTAATTATACCTTTTAAGATATAGCCTTATGCAACTAGATAAAATGTGCAAGGCATTGTCACATAAGTAACATAACATAAATTTATTATTTATCGAACACCAGACCCATCACCAATTGTGACGTGGTCTTCACTTTTTAAAAAAGCATAGCTTGCCATGAAAGAAATTAGTCATATTTCCCCCTTTTAAAAAAGTCAATATTATTTTCTGCAAGTGGCAAAAAGTGAAAATCAAGCAGATGGCAAAGTTCTAGAAATAGAGCTGTGCACAAACAGATTAGCAGATATAACTTCCAAAAGGATAGGTGTGTATCATGCAATAACTGACAACAGGAGACCTCAACAGAATGACAGGGAGGCTGGTTCTGGCTGGAAGGGCAGAAAAACCAATTGAAATATGCATTTTCTTCTCCTTGCTTCCTATTCAAGTGACTAAATAATGCCAGACACACCTCTGATTTCAATAAGTAATGTTATCAAAAAATCAAGCATGATAATAATGATGAATAAGATAAAAACAGACTCTTGTTAAAAAGAGACAGCAGCATAATTTACCACAACAAAGGTTATTTTGGATTTATATCTCCGAGTTCAAATCTGAGGAGACAGCAGTGATGGTACAGTGTCTCCATGAGTCCTTGCAAGAGGCCCCACCAGAAATAAACAAAGCACACTTCTCCTCTCAAAGTACAGAGATAAACCAGAAACACTAAGAGGGAGGCATGGACTTGAGGGAGAATCATTTGCGAGAAAGCCACCACAGCATCTGAAGCTTACTATAGGAACATATTCAGGCAAAGAATAGGGAGGCTCCCTCTGCCAAAGGCAACCAAAATGCTGACAGTTTAAGTAGTAGGATGGCATCCTCCGTTCCTAAGAGGCAAAGGTGAAAATAGGATGGTAGTATTGAGGGAAGGTGCAGCAGTACTTGTTGTGTTAATTGTACACTGTGGCAAGCCTAGGAAAATAAAGTGCAAACAACATATGAATGGGAAGGTAAGAGAAGCCCATAGGAGTGTCATGTGATCAACCACACTCTTAAAGTCTAAGAACAAAGGACACACCAGGCCTCCTTTGCAGCATGCCGAGGTACCTCAAGAGGTGAGATCAGCCCACTCAAAGATTTTTATTTGAAAACTGTCCTCTGTTTTATTTTAAGATGCACAAAGGTGATCATATATTAACAAACAATATAAAAAGAAATCAGATAATTCACACACAAAATCATAGTGCTCCTAAAAATAAAAAAATACAAAAACAAGAGAATTACCCTTAATACACCCTTGTTTAGGAGTCACATAAAATCTGAAGTACTTCCACCTTTCTTCAGACATTGATTTTCTGCCACCTTCCTTTAACCCAAACATAGCTTCTTATTTTTCTTGTAATCGCTAAATCCCCCAATTCTAATAACATTCTTCAAGGTTAGCATTTTTTCTATTTTTCTAATAATTAACATTAATCAATCTGACAGCTACTAACATAGGACAAAAGAATATATATTTTCCTCCGTTGCTGCTCTTTTCAAAGATACCAGCAAACAGCTCTTCTCCCTGTTCCACTTTTGTATTAAGTTAGGCTGATGAATATGCAAAACAGAGCCATCTCCAGAGTATCTGGGTTCTGGAATTCCCTCCCATGTAAGGGAGTTCTCACCTCCACTGGGCATTGTATGATAATTAGAATGTAGCCTTGTCATTCATTCTGTCTTTTGATGCTATTAATAGATTTATTAATTCACTGTGGTTTTTAAGATCCGATTGTGGTTTTTATTTTATATGCACACCATTTTGGATGTCTATGGCTGAAAAGCAGTAGAAAAATAAACCTTACATACTTAGGAACCAATATGGAATTGAGCTTTGGCATTGTACTGTTCAGATAGAGCAACTGTGTCAGAAGCTGTCTGTTTTTGCTTTTTTAATAAACCCACCAGAAATGTAAGACACCTCATTCTTACCATTTATGTTTCCAACATTTATTGCTACCATTATTGAATATTGATTTATTACAGCTCCTTACTGATTGTTTTATGCATACTTTACTCCAGTATATACATTTCGTACATGTTATCTGGCTTACTTGGGCTGGATAATTATATTACAAAATTCACTGAAGTGTGAATTTCAAAGCTTGAATTCTTTTTTTGTTCGCATATTGTTTATTTTGCGTATCGCCGCTGCTGCTGTCCCTGAGCAAGTGCTTCCTAAAACAGCTGCCTCACTCTGCCTAATGGTAGAACCAGCCCATAGAATGGTAAGTATTATTCCCTTCAGTATTATTGTTAGTTTGTACTTTCCAAAATGAGTATGTTGGTAATATTCTGTGTTTAGAATATAAATTTTTGAGGGGGAAAGACACAAATGAGGAATGTCAGGCAGGTGGTCATGTTTTCACTTTTTCTTCCCCAAGCTTATTGTTTACAATTAACTACTATGCCTCAAGCCTGTAATTCTCTTTCCTTTTCATATTGCATGGGGAGATTTTTATAGAAACCTACTGGGATATGTCCTACATTGTGAGTAAAGCAAGAGGAAGTTAAATTTAGGTTGGCTAGTTTCTAAAGCAGCAGCACCACAGTTAGGATGCTCACAGATGGGCTCATAACATGCTTATTGTGCCTTTGCACACACAGGCATATAAGAAAATTAAATACATATTAGTAGTTTTCCACTAAGTTAGCTTAGATACCATGAGTCTGGGAGGAATACTTCTAAATTTTAGAAAAATAATCTGCAGTTTGGGGTGCTCTTTCATTTTGTCTAAAGATCTAAGAAAGGCAAACAACAATAATTCTGAAATAGACCCAGATTAAAACTGAGCCATTGCACCAAACAAATTCTTTATATTGAATTTTCAGACCAAACTTGCTGCATCCCTTCTGTTAAACTGTTTATGCTGCTATTAGTTTATTTTATTTGTTACTTTAAAAAAATTAAAGCCGTAACAAGTTAAATATGAAGATATGTAAGTCTTCTCTATTTGTGTGTGCAACCAGCTTGCCAGTGGGACTATAAATACAATTTGAATAAGGTTTGTCATAAAGCCTATGAATCTTGAAGTTATTTTGTTATTGGTGCTTCATTTAGTCTGATGCCCTACAGTCATATCCTGCTGAGCTGCCACTGCTATAGTCATATTGCCTATAGTCAAAACCAAGAGTAATGCAAAATGACAGGGCTGGGGAATTGATTTGTGGATCAAAAATTTAGAGCAGTATTCTTTATTCTCCCCCCCCCCCCATCCCCAACACCTTCCTGTGATCCCCACACCCTGAAAAAAACCCTGCTCATCAAAGACTCTTGTGGCTCCTATAACCACTTTTATGATGTTGATAAATAATAATAAGCACTTCAAAAGCTGGTTGCTGTACAACAGTTCTATTAAAAAGAACAAAGCATCTGCAGGCTTGCAATCAGCAGAGACAAAGGGCAAAGGGGAAAGAGAAGCAGATGAGAAGACAAAGGTCTAGGAGATGATGTACATTTTTAATTACAGTGGTACCTCGGGTTAAGTACTTAATTTGTTCCGGTGGTCCGTTCTTAACCTGAAACTGTTCTTAACCTGAAGCACCACTTTAGCTAATGGGGCCTCCCGCTGCCACCGCGCCGCCGGAGCACAATTTCTGTTCTTATCCTGAAGCAAAGTTCTTAACCTGAGGTAATATTTCTGGGTTAGCGGAGTTTGTAACCTGAAGCATATGTAATCTGAAGCGTATGTAACCCGAGGTACCACTGTACATTGTTGCAAAAAAGAGAGAGGTGCAGATGTCAGAAAGCAGTGGATTCCAGAGAAAAGAGCCAGCAAAGGAAGAACTGAGGCACAGGTTTTTTCTTCCAAAAGTGAAGTGTTGACAGTGCAAAGACAATGGATTGGAACTAGACTTTGTTCCTGTCAGCAGAAGCATATGCTGTGCTGAGTTCTGGTCAGGGGACATCCCTGCTGTAAAAATCAATACCATCAACAATCATGAGTTGCACACATTTCAAGGGTAGGTAGGGGTATGCAACTGTTATAGTCTGATTCACACTTTACCGTTGATTGCACATTTGCCATATATAGTATACTGAATTTCCTTACAGGTAAATTGTGAAGGGGAGACTTGTGTACTCAGATAATTGGAGATATGTGATGGACATGCTCCTGGGATTGACCAGGGCTCATTGGACTATATATTATGTCCTCTCTAGGAAGCCAAACATGACCTCAGAGAAGCAAGCGGTCTAAAAACTCCTGTATGTTAGACATCAAGCAATTTTAACCGATGAAAAACAGGTGTACGCTACTGTACCAGGATAGCAATTCTCTATACTAGAAATTACACAGATCAGAACTATCATGCAGTCTGATTCTATCTCACCCATTCCTTGCTGTGTGGGCAGTTATTTATGCATCTTTTTCAAGGAGCAAGATACTCACAAGGAATCATATAGCTAGAACATGTTATTTGCCTTTTTACAGAAGTGCCTGTTACTAATAAAAGTGGAAAAGTTATAGCATTTTGCTAGTGGTTGTTGTAAAAGTGTGGGGCAGGGGGTCACCCGTTGCCATATGCCTCTTTTCAGAAGCATGTCTTATAGCCCTCTTTCTATTCTTGGCAGATTTTGCAATCAGAATATAGCTAGCAATTGCCATGTTTTATCTTCCACACAGCAAGATACCTTGGCAAACAGTACATCAAATGACAAAGCATGTTATGGAGAAACAAGAATAATGAAGTGCCATTATTATACTAGACGATGATTACCAGGAAAGACGGGACAGCCTTTCTCTTCCCATTAATCAACAAAACATACACATTTTCTCTTCCCATTAATCAACGAAACAAACACACGTTTTATCCAATTCATTGTTCACAATCAAACGGAAGAAATATTTCTAGCTGTGAATTTCTCATCTCATCTTTGATGACAAATACTGCCAAATCAGTTTATTGGAGTTCTGTGAGTAAGACCCATGTCCAGATATTGGGTTTGCCTTTTGTATTACACATCTGAACCCCACAATTCTATTCGCTTGAACAATTTGTACCAGTACTTAGGGGAGCTGGCTGCTCACAAAGCTTTTCCAAGTTAATGTATGCTGCCTAATGTCTCCAGGGAGTCTGTCAGGGCACAAAGGACAGCCCTGAAGTGTTACTGGAAGGTCATTAAGACTGATGGATATTGTAGATGCTGGACAGCAAAGAGGCAATCAACAAGGACATTGCTTATTGTCCAGATCTACTGAGGCCTGGGGGGAAAAGACCCCAGCTGATCCAAATTAGTTTGTGAATGTGGCAAAATGTTCACTTAGTTACTTCAGACACAAAATAAATAAATGGGTTTTGAACAATAAAGGAAACTGCTTTGCAATAAAGAAGAATACGTTGTTTCAGGGTGCACTGCAAAGATGTTCTTGAGACAGAAGCATTTTACACCTAAAGAACTGCAGATGGAGCTGGAGTTGAGACAACAAACTGTTGCCTGTTATGAACATTTATTGTTTTTGTAATTTAAATGCATTTACCACTGTATTTCAAATATTACATAAGTTCACAGATACTGTTAATGCTTAATCCTCTGCTCTCTCTTAATGTTAATTTCTAAACTTTGGCCCGGTTCTTCAGCCATTTCTCAAAGCAAAGTACCTTGTCTGCATATAAAAACTTCCAGATTCAGTCCCTACATTCACAGCTGAAGGAACATAAGAAAGCTTTAAAAGGCTTATGCTTGAGAGCCTTGGAGGTCTGATGCTATTGCTAAGGTGGCCTAGGAGCAAGCTTCTGTGTAAGGTAGATCTGTATGCTACGGGATTTGTCCTCTCATTCTTTTCCAAATTATTTGTATCTGAAATTATGGCATTAAATTATGGTGGTAAAATGGCAAATCCACTCAATTTAAGTAGAAAGGGAATACAAAAACCGCACAATTCTGCTCACTGCGCCGCAAAAATGGATATTATGGAGTACTGCAGTGCTGAGATTGGTAGCTAACACTATGGGGGCCTGGTGGGTTGCTTCCCATGGCTTAATGGACTGGACACTCCACTCTATAATCATTCTTTACAATACTACCATCTTACCAGATAATTATAGTTTTTGGGTGCACATTTGGGCATTTTCCTATAGACTATGTCCAAAAAAACCTGCTAAAGTTTATATAGATCAACGGAAAAAGTCAGTGAGACTTAGTGAGCAGAACATCAGAATAGGGCCTAGGATACCAGGGTTTGTTTGTTTGTTTGTTTGTTTGTTTAGAGCAGGCATCCCCAAACTCAGCTCTCCAGATGTTTTGGGACTACAATTCCCATCATCCCTGACCACCAGTCCTGTTAGCTAGGAATGATGGGAGTTGTAGTCCCAAAACATCCCCCTGAGTTTGGGGGTGCCTGGTTTAGAGCATTTGTAGGCCTCTCTTCTGCCAAAAAGGCTTCCAGAGAGGTTTACACACAATCAAAACAAAACAATCCCTACCTGGAGGCTTACAATCTAAACACACAGACAAACATACAAGGGAAAGATGCTTAGCTGCCCTGAGCCCAGTTTTCTGAACCGGGAAGGGCAGGGTATAAATAATTTTTTTATTATTATTTATTATTAGGAAGAAAGAGGAATATCAAAATCAAAACTTGGGCATCGATTTCTAAACAGTTGTTTTTCCTATAAGGACCAACTAGCACAGTTCAGGGGCAGAAAGTGCCTGATGGAGCTGGGCCTCCAGCAAAGCTGATGAAATGAGCCCTGCTTCGTATCGCTCCCACTGAGGCAGTCCAAGGGGTGGCTGTCGAGGGGAGAGGAGGCATGATGGAGAGAGCTCTGCTTGTCAGCTCCTCCGGTGCTAGAATGGCTGTCCCTCAGAATGGTTCAAATCCCCACTCACCCTGAAGCTCACTGGGTGACCTTGTGCCAGTCATTACCTCTGAGTTTAACCCACTTCACAAATTTGCTGTGAGGGTAAAGTGTGGTGGAGAACACAATACTGAACTCCTTGAAGGAATGGCAAGATACATAAACTGAATTCTCCTCATATTACTCTGCCTCAGTGCTTTTCTTCTAGAAAAATAGGTGCCGGTACCCACCCATGAAGTTCTTACAGTAAGCACCACACTTTTTAACAACAACAAAAAGAGGCGCTGGTACTGTATCCCCTGGGGGTGAGGAAAGCACTGCGTTACCCCTCCTTCAAAAAAGGACAGCAAGTTAGTCTGGTATGCTTTCCTCTATTTAGATTCCCCATCACCAAGTTTTCCTCTGCGCAGGGGCTTTCAAAATAACTTGTTTTATGTTTGAAGTCAGACAAGAGCCCTTTAAAATTACTTTTCTAAATGTGAATACTTGGGTCCGTTGTTTGCTTCCTGTACTGCCTGTGCTGTGAACTAGTTGTTTAATCTGTCCACACATCACCTCATAAGAGTCTTTACTCTTCATTGCCAAATTTAGACTTGATCCTCAGGGCTTGAACTGTAGCTGTTCCAAATTAAAACAAAACACTGAAGCCATTTGACCTGCTAGCCACTTTCTTTTATTTCCCTTGGAACAGGGTTAAATACACAGTGGAAACAGTTCCTTCTAACTAGAATACTGATAGGTTTCCCAACAAAGCTCTCTGTGCTGCTCATTTTCGGGTATTGCACTGTTTCGTGTTTCAATAAGGGGGGAAAAACTAACTCATGATTAATAAATCATAATAAATTATGCATTTCTATCAATCATTATTTTTCAGGTTTTGTTTACCTAAACCTAAACAAAGATGTGACACATAGTGAAAAAACTTGTAAAAAAGAAATATTAAATACCATTTTACTAGGGTAGCTCAATTCAAGTCGCATGTTGTTAGAAACCTGCACATCTTTTTGCTATATTTGAGATGAACTCATTACTACATTTCAAAGTCTATGAAAATGCCTGATTGATTTCTTTAAAAAGCCACCGGTCTGTGGAAGTCTTCTAAGAAGCAGGACAGAAAGCTTGGTGTATTTGTGGCATTAACAAGTAAAGTCTTGGCATTTGTTTCCATTAACATTATTAGAGCTGAAACAGTAGCATTCTTAATGCTGTGCTGCTTTGGGGTTCCCTTCTGACCCCAAATTAATAAATCTGTCATCACAATATTGTCCCTGGGTGGCTGCGGATGAACACTCAAGCTTTGCTATGAATCTGCAAAAGGCTGTGTTTATCAAACAGAGGAGAACTTCATTAAAATTTACTGCGGTTACTGGCACACTGTCATTCATATGCAGGAATTACTCTCGCATTAAAACTTCCCAGGAAGCATACTGATGTAGTAAGCACACAAAGTATTACTATTGCAGTTTTGCTTTCACATAATATACGGTACTATTCCTTATTGGCTAAGAACATTGGGAGGAGGTATTAAAAATAAAGCACAAAGCATCATTTGAAATTAGCACTATGCTTTGTATAATTGGCTTACTATGCCTATGTGGACATTAGTGGCTTAAAACGCAGTAAGGCTGTTTTCCCTCGCTGCATTTCAAGTAGCATTTGTATACTGCTGTATGCACCAGAGGAGGGGTGGGGATGTCATCACCCAATGCACATCAACTATTTGGTTTCCCTGCACCCCACCCCCAAAATACAGCTCCTGTTCATGAAGCTGCCATCTGCACATGTGCAATGGCTGTCTCAAATGTACACACCTCAGTGTGAGAAGTCAGTATGGCTTACATTATCAAAATGAATGGAAGATGGTTTGAGGCAAAACACACTAAACAGCAGTATTTCTCAAGAAACTACAGGATCGAAATGAATTGTGGCTAAAGTCATGTGTACACGGCTTCCAATACAAGTGGTAGGAGCACATGGGAGCAAGAGTAAATGGCAATGTATATAAAACCTATGTTGTTTATACACTTGTCTGCAAAATGCCTTCGTTGTTTCTTTGTTTCCAATATTTAGAGGCCACTTTTCACCATAGATGGTCCCAAAGTGGATTGCAGAACAATCCATAAAAACATTTCATTAATCAAATAAAAAGGTGTTTTTAAATGAATGAAAGCCACACGTAAAAACATAAATTCCATGAATAGGCATAACAACAGAGTTAAAATTCCTACTGGAACAGAAAGGGCTTCATCAAGCACCTGACACTGAACGGGGAGGGGGCTTGTTTGGTCTTAGCTGCAAGAGACTTATACAGAGGCCCACAATACTGAATGCACGACTCCTAGTGGATGCAAGCCATGCATCTAAGCCATGGGGAACCACTATCTGAGGTGAGTCTTCCTATCAGTTTCCAGTTCCACCATCAAAAGCATGATTTCTTCTAAGATTGATCTCTTATTTTCCTCCTACTGGCATGTATCACAATGTAAAAACATGTAGGTTAACGGATTTTCTCATTAGGGTAATCTCTTGCTATTTCCCTCTTGTTTGTAACACACCTAGATGAACACAAGTAATCTGTCAAGCAACTGGCATATAAAGATGCCTCCTAGTGAATAAAGGCATTGGCCCTTCCTGCACCTTCTTCAGCTAAAAGTATATAGTACTGTCTTCAATAGGGCTGTTTCATGCAATTGCAGAAACTACTGTAGTAGTGAGCCAAAAAAACAACAACTGCAACCTAAAAATATCCACTTAAAAAATAATAATTCTAGTCATTAAAGGCTGCTAAACTACACTTTCAAGTACAAAAATGACAAGGTGCAAAGCTGCAAGTCTTATTTATGTTGCAAGTGTTCTGTGCCATAATCTATTTCTTAGACCAAGTCTCAGGCTTTCTTATGATCTATTGTAGCAAGTCATATGTCAGCAATTTCAACATGAAATACACTCCTCTTGTCTTAAAATCTCCAAAGGTCCCAATGAACCCCAAAAATGAAAGAACTTTTGAATGACAGCCAGGAGGTGGCTGGACCTATGCCAATTAACAGGTGAATTCATGCCAAAATCACATTTCAGTCCACCATCTTGATTCAAAATGCTGCCTGACACCCAAACATTGATGTAGATCCCTACGGCTTCCTCAAGAACTCTTATGCCAAGTTTGGCAATGATATTAATGTGTATACAACTAAAAAGTAGGAGAGCTGAGGAAGCACATGAGTCCAAGACTTCACTTGGGATCCTTCTTGCATATGCCAGTTCCATTGACTCATGGTTTAGCGTTATGTGTGAACTGGGCAACCGTGTCCTAACCATTTTTATTTTTATTTTTTGAAAATAAAAGGTATTACACTCCTGGAAATCCTATAATAACACATTAACTTAAATTTCATCCCATAAAGAAGTGATACAGAATGTTACCTAAAGAGTAACATGCTAGTAAGATGCTCTTTAAGCATACTGTATGGAACTGCAAAAATATATTCTGTACTAACAGGATAGTAACAGAAGAGTGCTCATCAAATCTTGGATCATATTTTTCACTACAGCTCTCAATTCTGAGCATTTTTGCTGTGATTCAGGTGGCCTGCAAAGTGGAAACTGATGCATTGGTTACCATGGTAAATGCACACTTCTGAAATTATTCAGCAATTGTGTTCAATGTCTTTCTCCTCCCACCCCAAAGAGTTCTGCGACACAAGGTTTGAGGCTATTGTGCTTCTCTTCCCACATAGACCATAGCCAGGTAAGAGCAGCAATCTGACACACTTTAAGTAAACGGTCACATTTCCCATAGTTCAGGTTGACATTCTATATTGAAGGCCAGGTTTGAAGGAAAGTAAATAAGATTTCTATGCCCCACAAGACTGTCATCTGCTTTCTTTAACTGAGCAGCCTTCTTCTCTGACTGTGAAGCAGCATTGTTATAGTGCGTGAATGAAAAATAAACAAATAAGAGCTTCTGTGCATTTTTCAGCTCCACCATTCATAACAGCATAGAAAATTTCCAAGACATCTCGTCACATTGCCTATGTACCCACTGGCAAGATCTATAAGCATACAGAGGACTACCACAAATACTAAAAAATTCTGGACACTGGAGACTGGGGAAAAGAAGAACTGGGGGAGTGAAACAAAGAATATAAGACAGGGGTTGGGAATCTCCAGCCCCCAGGCCTAATTAGACCTCTCCACTTGGCCCATGAGGCAGTTTTGTCCAAGCCACTGCTACCTGCCCTACAGTTGACATCATATATAATTGTCAGGCAAGGGCCAGAAAACCTGAGCTACAAAGTACTGGCACTCAGCTGATTCTAAGAAGATGGGAAGATAAGGCAGATATTTCAAGAAGTCCCTCCAAGTGTGAAGGGGTCTTCCTTTGAGAGGCACAGAAAGTGGCACGGGGAGGTTTTATTTTCTCTCTGACACACTCCCAGAATTTGCCATGACCAAATACAAAACCAATCTTGGTCCACAGTGCTAAGCATTGGTTGAGCAACTGCCTATTTCTCCAGAGGATTTGATTTCAGCACTCTGAAGCGTTTATCAGCACCTATAACCTAGCTCCCTCCATTTCATTTTATCTTCTAGCCCCTTTGCCAAGGCCATAATTTAGGCCCTATCTGTACTATATATTTAAAGCAGTATCAAACAACTCTAAACAGCCATGGTTCCCCCCCCCCAAAGAATCCTGGGAACTGTAGTTGGTTAAGGGTGACAATAGTTGTTAAGAAATCTCTATTCCCTACCATTCCCAGAGTGGTTCAATAATCATTTATTCTGCCCAGGGATTGATTGTAAAAAAAAAAATGGGTGTAAAGCTTGTCATTGCCTGCAGATAGCTCTCTGACCAGAGACAACTACTCAGCAGCAACAATACAGTAATAAACATACAAACCTAGGAACTAGCCCCTGAAACAAACTTTAATGACCAATCTGTCCCAATATCTACAGTATATGAGAAGCACTATAATGGAACAAACAATGGCAGCCATATTTTTTTGATAATTATGCTTACTGTTTTAAATGTCTGTTTTTATCACTATATTTTACTGTATTTTTGGTTTTTATGGAAGCTGCCCAGAGTGGCTGGGGAGGCCCAGCCAGATGGGCGGGGTATAAATAATAAATTATTATTTATTTATTTATTTATTTATTTAATACTTTTATGTAAACCTACAATTATCACTCTCATTGAATGGTATTTTGGCCTCACTTTGCAATAAAAATGCTTTCTATTCTTCTCTAAGTTTTCAAAAGGAGCAGTTTTTAAGTTACATTAGGCTACCTCTCTCTCTCTCTCTCTCTCTCTCTCTCTCTCTCTCTCTCATACACACACACTTATAGTGACAGCAACTACAAATAAAAAAATATTGCAAGTGTTTAAGAAGGCACTTTAGAATATAGCCTCTTTTTAAAATAGTACTGGCAATGCTAACAGGACATCGAAGCATGGGATTTTGTAGAAAATGTTGTACAATTAACAGAATGTTCTAATTGACTAACTGGATTTTAAATAGAAATATCAAATTTCCCCAAGTCCGTTAATAATATTGCCTGGTAATGCAGAGATTAATCACTGTCTTTTAGGCACAACACTTTCAATATTATTCTAGCAGCCACCTTGTCCAATAGGTAATTATTGCTTACTTTTTCATGGATGTGGAACTGAATCTTAGAAGTATTGACTAGCCTAAACCAGGAGTGGCATGCCTATGGCATTCCAGATTTTTCTGGCCTCCCAACCATATCTATCAACCTTTCCTTTTTTTGCGGGCAATTCCCTTATTCCAGCGCCGTTTCCTGCTGCTTCCCGCTGCTATCCCGGATTGTTAGATATCCCGTAGACTGTCCCTGGGACAGGTGAGGCTGCTGATCCCTTATTTCTGAGGCTGCTGAGCCCTTATTTTCAAATCAGAAAGTTGACAGCTATGCTCCCAACTCCCCTCCGTCCCAGCCAGCATGGTCAATGATCAAGGATGAGCTGCAGGGGGACTACAGGTTCCCCCAAACTGCAAATCCATCATGTATCTGGGGCCTCAACTCAACTTCCCTATGTCTCATCTTTGCACTGGGCCACAAGGTTATCATGTCACATTAATATCATATTCTCTCTGATGTACTCCTGGAAAATAAAACCTCTTGCATTGGAGCTAAATATAAAAAAATCTACTTGAGAAATCTACAATCCACTGGGCTGCAAATGAATGGAAGTCTACAGACAGGCTGTTATATTCTAAATCACCTTTCAAGAACAAGAGCAAAGCACAGGAATTGTCAGAAGCAGATGTGCTGGGAATAGGAGCTAAGCTATCTGTCCATATGATCTAAGAACTGGACCCATTAACAAAAGAAGATTGCTGACTGTTATACTACAGCTGTGGCTGCCTATTAAATAATAAAAAGCCCTCAACTAAAATCATTCCTGGACTGGTCAGCATGAAGCACAAGCACACCGCAGGGGGTGGAAATATTATGCATAGCTTTGTAGGTTCATACGACTTTCAACCCTGTAAATCATGTTACTCTATTGTCACCCTTTTGCTTTCTCCATAAATCTTTACTTCAGGGCAACTATATTTTGCATCTCATACATTTTTTAAAGTATTTGTGCAAAATGAATAAGCTTTGTGCAAGATGCTAGGGGGGGGTGTCTCCTACTACTTCTTTAGTACAATATTTATGAGTTCTGGGAATTAGGGAGGTTGCAATTATTCCAAATGCAGAGGTCACCAAGAGTAAAGCTGATCCAATTTCTTCATTTATACTGCTAAGAAGACAGTGTGTGGGTTACACACACACACACCTCCACAGAATCAAATGTTTGGAAATGATAAAAATACCTCTTAGATTGCTTCTATCTTACCAATATTGACAAGTAAGTAAATCTACAAAAGAACTAAATACACTAATACAAGGGAATTGCAATACTGAAATTTCATTAGGCCCAAAGGTGACTGGAACAGAAAATTAGGAAAGTAGGAAATTATGAAGACGGTAAGCAGAAAAAGATTCCTTTTCGATGAGTGAAAGATAAACTGTGAAGTCCTACTGAAATTACTGTATCAGCACTAAGTCAATAAATAAGCTGGAGAAGAAATGAATTCCTGTTATCAGAATTCATTTACTCAGATGCTCCTCTGAAATGTAAACAAAGAAGCTATGTATGAAAAGCTAGGGATTGGGCCTCCATATTTAGGGAGAGTATATTTCTGGTTGCCAGTTGAAAAAAGAGATTTAACAGTCTTTAGGAAAGTTCTTTTTACCGTGTGTGTGTGTGAGAGAGAGAGAGAGAGAGAGAGAGAGAGAGAGAGAGACCGACCCTCTCCCAAAAACTGATTAGAAACAGTTTAAAGGTAACTCTGGATGACACTGACAGCCATCTTTTGTCCTTTCCTTTGAATTAAACATGACTGACCCAATTTAAAAGAGGACTGGTGGAGTCTCCTGAGATTATCCAAGAGTCATGAAAATATTCTGAGGAGGAAAGGTGTGTCATTATCCCCAGGCTGTGCTCACTAGACTGTAATTAGAAGGACTATTTTCTCTTTTCACAGATGGGGCTCCTGGATAGTTTCCAATCTATAGCATTTATTTTTCAGCAGGAAAACTGCAATAGTTTGTTTGAGATGCACTGGGAAATTTTCAATAAACATTGTTTTGCATCATTGTGGATTTATCCTTTTTCCTTTGATCTATCTACTACTGCTAATCAGCATAGAATGATTTAAGTTTTCCAGTCCTGTTTTTACTGGCATTATAATTTCACTGGAATCACTAACAGGCAGAGTTAGCAGTTTTCTTGAATCCATTTTTGAATCCTGTGATACATAAAGTTTTTTTCTTAAAGTTTGCAGTAGAAACACTCAGAATAAACAGTGGTATATTCAGCCTTATTTAGCATATTTAAAATCTCTCATGGCTACAGGGTACACATTAATTACAAAGTACTGTAATCACAGCTTATATACAAAAATATAAATAAAAAGAAAACAAATGTTATTTTTGTAATCTGAGATTTGTAAATTACTATTGTGGCTCTGATGCTGTACTTCCCCTGATTTTAGCAGATCAAGTTACTATTAAGTTTTCAAGAAAAGCCCAGGCTTTGTTGAACCTAGGGCTCAAGTACATAAATCTACAAAAGAACTAAATACACTGATACAAGGGAATTGCAGTACTGAACTTGCATTAGGTCCAAAGCTAATTGGAACAGAAAATTAGGGAAATAGGAAATTATGACTTTCACTTGTCCTGTTTTCTTCTATTTGTTCCACGCTTTCTAAGCACAGGTCCAAGAAGTTTTTCTTTTGACCCACCACCTTCCCTGGGAAAACCTGCTGTTTACTGCTGAATTATAACAACTGTCATTGAGCCCCATGTTAGTTGTAAATCATATCTGAGGCTCAGGGTTGGTAAATCCAACTTGAGGTTCACAGCATTAAAAAGGCTGGTCCAACAGAACCAATTCAGAGGTATAGAGCTGTAACCAACATTAATCAAACTCAAAGCAGACCCTATTAAATTAATGGACATGACTGAATCCATCAATTTCAATGGGTCTACTCAGTGCTATTTTTTTAGAAAAAGGGGTTCTGGAACTCACCAGGAACGCTTCTGTCAGCGCTGCCCAAGGTCCCAGCTCACACAAGACCAACGCTGCTCCTTGCTCAAGTTTAAAAGTCTTTATTGAAGTTCAGTCTCATTTCTAGACGCGCAGCGCGCAACGCTACATCTATCCGTCAGACCGTAGAACTCCCATCTGAGTCTCCTCCCCCCTGACACCAGCTTAAGATTCTAGCCTTACTCCACCTCTTCCTCTGTTCCTTCCTCCTCTGGGTCCGCCTGCCCGTCGGGGTCTCACCCTTCCTAGACTCTTCTGACGCTGAGTCCCCTGACTCTTCCCCCTCCCTCCTTCGGGCTTTAGGACCTGGCTCCCAATCCGGGTTTTCTGCTGTCCCGCGCTCCTCCACATTTGAACTTGGCGCGCGCGCGCAGCCTCCCACTTTCCTTCTGACCGTTACACTTGTGTCACTGCTCCCCCTTTCGGGGAGGCTAGCTGGACCTGGCCTTCCCTCCGTCTCCCCACTCCCCGATGGAAGAGAAGCTGGTCCTGACTCACGTGACTCTTCCCCCCCACTGTGCTCTGGTGGGGGAACTGGTCCTACTCCTCCGCTACTCCTTTGGGACTCCCCTCTGGTTCCTTGTTTATGGAACGTCCCCCCTGGGACTCGCCTCGCCCTTACCATAGGCGCCCCCTCCTGGGAATCTTCAGATTCGCTGGAGAAGCTCATGGAATCTCTCGGTCCACTGTCATATTCCCCTACGCTCCCCTCCGATTCCTCTCCTCCGCTCTCTATTTGCTCTCTCCCCTGCTCTTCTGCTCCTGAACCTCTGACATCCATCCCCCCCTCGAAGCCCCCCCTTCCCCCCTCCCCCTCTTCGGGTGTGGGTTCCAGGTGCTCCAGCGCTGGGGGTGTGAGTGCTGGCTTCCGTTCTCTCCCCCTGGTGTGCAACCGGCCAGCGGGATCAGGCCCCCCCACGATGGGTTCGTCGACGTCGACTTCCTCTGCTTCCATTTCTCTGCTGTCGTGCTCAAAACCAAGATCCTCCCCCCACACGTCCATGTCCTCCTCTCCACCCGGTCCCTCGGGTGAGGCTGTGTGCAAGGGCCCCCTCAGCAGTTCCCTGCTCCACCCCACTTCTGGTTGAGTGTCCCACCAATAGGAGCGGTCCGTGGCAAACCCCGAGAGCGACCCCTCCGGGGAGCTCATCCCCGGCGTCGGCTCCTCATCTGAGGAGAAACCCTGGAACGTGCTGGCTGACAGTGTGGGTGTGAAAAGCCAGTCGTCGAAATACTCTTCCGGCATGGGTCTGTGTGGGAAGATCGAATGGAACTCGTCTTTGAGGTAGTGCTCCTCCACGGCGTAGCACGGCACCCACTCGTTGGCGCTGGCCGGAGTACCCTCCCTGGCGAGGAGATATTCAACTCCCTCTTCCCCCCATCTGGAGTCCCAAATCTGTGTGACCTCGTTGAATGGGGTCGCCCTCTGTGGTCCCTCCCCTGTTGGCGATGGGCTACGTGGAGCTGGTGCGGTCCCTGGCGCCTGAAACCTGTGGGGCGCCTTGTAAGGCGTGAGCACTGACCTGTGAAAGACTGGGTGCATTCTGGAGCCCTCCGGGAGTGTCAACCGGTAGGCCACTGGATTGATTTGTGCCGCGACCTGGTAAGGTCCCAGCTGCTTGTGTCCTAGCTTCCTCTTAGCTAGCGTTCTGGCCGGCACTGCCTGAGCTGCTAACCAGACCCAGTCCCCTACCTGTATGTCTTCCCCAACCCTCCTGTGCCTGTCTGCCTGCATCTTGTAGGCGTGTTTCGCGAGTTCCAAGTGCCTTCGGAGTTGCTCATGGACCTCCTGTAACTCTGCGGCTAAGTGCTCTGCCCCCCGTGGCTCCCCCTCTGCCTCGGTCTCCAACCCCGGGAAGGTTCTGGGGTGGCGCCCATTGTTGGCGAAGAACGGTGTCACCCCTGTAGACCCGTGCTTCGTGTTGTTGTAGGCAAACTCGGCTAGCGGTAGGTAGTCCACCCAGGTCGAGGGCTGTTGATTGGCGTAGCATCGCAGGTACTGCTGCATGATGGTGTTGACCCTCTCCGCTTGTCCGTTGGTCTGCGGGTGTCGTGCCGACGCTAAGTTGATCTTGACGTTCAGGATGCCCAGCAGCTTCTGCCAGAAGTTCGAGATGAATTGGCGGCCCCGGTCGGACAGGATGGACCGCGGCAGGCCGTGAGCTTTGAACACGTGGTCTATGAACAACTTGGCGGTCTGTTCCGCTGTGGCCACCTTCGCGCACGGAATGAAATGCGCCATCTTGGTGAAGAGGTCTACGACCACGAGTACCGCTGTTTTGCCGCGCGAACTGGGCAGATCTGTAACAAAGTCCAGGGCCACTTTCTCCCATGGTTCGAGCGGCGTCTGCAGCGGTTCCAGCAGACCTGCCGGCTTCCTGTGTACTGGCTTGGCCCTTTGGCAGGTGTCACACCTGGAAACGTAATCCGCAACTTCTCCCCGCACCTTGGGCCACCAAAAGTCCCTGGTGACTAATTCCGCCGTCTTGTCCTTGCCGAAGTGCCCAGCGCTGGGCGCGTCGTGCAGCTGCTGCAAGACTCTCGCGCGAAGGTCGTCTCCCGGTACGTAGAGAGCCCCTTTGCGGAGGAGTAGTCCGTCGCGTATCTGGAACTCGTCGTCCCTCGCTGTGCCGTTTCGCACCTCCTCCATCTTGGATTGCGCAAACGAATCCGCCTGTAGCGCGCGACGGACTGCGTCCAGGTCCACTGCGGCTGAAGCGCACGCCCACACCTCTGGTGCGAAAATGTGTTTGGCCGCTGCCGGTGCCGCTTCCTCGAGATACTGCGGCTTCCTGG
This sequence comes from Podarcis raffonei, assembly GCF_027172205.1. Taxonomy (NCBI): domain Eukaryota; kingdom Metazoa; phylum Chordata; class Lepidosauria; order Squamata; family Lacertidae; genus Podarcis; species Podarcis raffonei. Next base: position 55,073,682 of record NC_070610.1, read on the forward strand.
ATAGCGCATCCGCCATGACGTTGTTGTCTCCCGGGATGTATTCTATCCGGAAATCGAAATCTGCAAAGAACTCCGCCCAGCGGATGTGTCTCTGGTTCAGGAACTTCACCGTGCGCCAGTACTCCAGGTTCTTGTGGTCCGTGCGGACCTGCACTGTGTGTCTGGCTCCGACGAGGAAGTGCCGCCACGCCTTGAAGGCTGCATGAATGGCCAGCAACTCCCTGTCCCAGATGGTGTAGTTCTGCTCCGACGTGCTGAGCTTCCTGGAGTAGAATGCGCACGGTCTCCAGTCCCCTTGCGGATCTTGCTGCAACAGGACCGCCCCCACCGCTCTGTCCGAGGCGTCCGTTTCAACCCTCATCGGTTTGCTGGGGTTTACGTGTAGCAGCTGTTCTTCGGACGCGAAGAGACGCTTGAGCCTCCGAAAGGACTGCTCCGCCTGGTCCGTCCAGGTGAACTTCTTCTTCTTGGAGCTGAGGGTGTCCGTGATGGCCGCCGTCTCCTTCGCGAACCCCTTGATGAACTTGCGATAAAAGTTGGCGAAACCGACGAACTTCTGGACCTCCTTCCGGTTGTGCGGGCTCTTCCAGTCCAACAGTGAGCGGACCTTGGCGCTGTCCATGGCAAGTCCCTTGTCGGACAGCTTGTAGCCCAGGAAATCCACCTCTGTCGTGTCGAACTGGCACTTCTCCAGTTTGGCATAAAGTCTGTGCTCCCGTAGTCTCTGCAGGACCTCCTTGACGTCCTCCTCGTGCGCCTCCTGCGAGTCCGAAAAGATCAGGATATCATCTAAAAAGCAGACGCACTTCTTGTAGAGGAGTCCCGCTAGCACGTGGTGCATGAAAGCTTGGAAACAATGGGAGCCATTTTGGAGACCAAACGGCATGACTCTGTATTCATAGGTTCCTAAAGGCGTAAACATGGCTGTCTTCCACTCGTCGCCCTCCCGCATGCGTATAAGGTTGTAGGCCCCTCGTAGATCCAACTTGGTGAAGATCCGTCCCTTCCTCACCGTCGCGAGCAGGTCGTCAATTTTGGGCATGGGGAATGCTGTGGGCTTTGTCCTGGAATTGATGATTCTATAATCCACTATGAGCCTCCGTTCGGGCGTGTCTCTCTTCTTCACGAAAAACACGGGACTGCCCCCCACTGCTTTGGATTCCCGGATGAATCCCCGCTTCAAATTGCGATCTATGAACTCCCTGAGTTCTTGCATTTCGTCTTCAGACATGGAGTACAGTCTCCCAGTCGGCAGCGTCGCCCCTGGCAGGAGGTCAATCTTGCAGTCGTAGGGTCTGTGGGGAGGCAGCTTGTCTGCTTCCTTCTCGCAGAAGACTTCCAAAAAGGCCTTGTACTTGTTGGGCACCGCTTGCACCATGCCTAGGTGTAGCTGCGGTGCATCCTCTTGCCCCTCTTCTTCCTGGCAGGTCTGGATGCAGTGCGCTGCGCAGTAGGAAGAGCAGAAGGTCAATTGCCGCTGGTACCACGCTAATGCCGGGCTGTGCCTATCCAGCCAACTCATGCCCAACACTATGGGCGTGTCCGACAGGTGGGTGACGTTGAAACTGATGACTTCGCGGTGGTTCCCAATTTGCATCACCAGAGGCGGTGTCTGCTGTACCACCTCTCCTCCCAGTATCTTCCTGCCATCTACCGTGACAACATTTAGGGGCATCGTGGCTGGCAGGAGTGCTATGCGATGCTGCTTGACGAAGTCCAACCCTACAAAGTCTGCGTTGCTACCAGAGTCAATGGTAATAGGGACCTCCAGGGTGAGCCCATCGGGCAGCTGGAGCGATGCAGTGAGTTGCACCACTGGTTTGGGTGGGAGGGGGTCTGTGGGCTGCAAAATCTCTGGGGACTGCTTCACTGACTCGCCTGGTTGAGCCCCAGAGCCTCCATCTCCAACCAGGCGTCGCCTTTTCCCTGCTGCTCAACTCCCTGCTGAATTCCTCCTTTAACAGTTGCTGAGGCTGCAGTGTGCTTCTGGAGCCTCTGGGGACACTCTTTCGCCATGTGCTGTGCACTGTCGCAGATGTAACACTTCCTGCTCCCTCTAGGAGCCTTCGCCTTGACTGCTCCTGGTGTTTGGGCTCTGCTTGCTGTCTGAGCCCTTGCACCTCCGATTTCCATTGGCTCCTCTCCACTCATGAGAGGAGGCGTGGACTGAGCGCGCTCTGTCTCTCTGGGTAGGAAGGGAGTCGTTCTAACTGACGTGTTTGCTCTTCGCCCCTCCTCCCTGCTCCACGGGCGTTCTTCCAGGCGCACCCCAATTGCGAGCGCCCTCTGGACTACTTCTGCTGTATTTTGGGGTCTCTCTCCCCTGGCCAGCTCATCTTTCACGGCTCCATTCAGCCCCTCCCAGAACAGATCCCTGACGGCAGCTGAGTCCTTCTGCCAGCCCAGCACATTTACTAACCCAAAAAAGCGGGAATGATACTGGCGCACCGTCGCTCTTCCTTGTCGCAACCCGTGCATTTCCCTTCTAGCGACATCCACATCCACCGTTGATTTAAAGCAAGCGTCCATGGCTCCAATAAAAGCGCTTGAATCTTTGAGGGCGGGGTCATTTTCGCGTAGCAAGGTTCGCAGCCACGACTTAGCTTCCCCATGCAGATGAGTGATTATGAAACCCACTTTCTCCTCCTCATCTCTAAAATCTTTCCGAAGCAAATTGAGCGCGAAGACTACTTCTGCTCTGAAGTTAGGGTACTGCTGCAGGTTCCCGTCAAAATGGGTCACAAGGCTCGCCCCCCTTTTCCCGAGGCTAACTCCCTCCGGCTTGGCTCCCAGCTGCCCCTCCTTTCCCCATTTGTCCCACCTGGCTTGCAGATCCTGGCAGAGCGCAGCTGTGTCTTCTTCTTTTTTCTTAGACGCAGCCAATTCTGCGTAGAGCGTTGACACCGCTTCCTGCAATTGCTTGACTTTTTCCTCAGTCGTCATCTTTGCCTATCTCCGTGAGCTCGCAGAGTTTACTGGGATGGGAGTTACTGTCAGCGCTGCCCAAGGTCCCAGCTCACACAAGACCAACGCTGCTCCTTGCTCAAGTTTAAAAGTCTTTATTGAAGTTCAGTCTCATTTCTAGACGCGCAGCGCGCAACGCTACATCTATCCGTCAGACCGTAGAACTCCCATCTGAGTCTCCTCCCCCCTGACACCAGCTTAAGATTCTAGCCTTACTCCACCTCTTCCTCTGTTCCTTCCTCCTCTGGGTCCGCCTGCCCGTCGGGGTCTCACCCTTCCTAGACTCTTCTGACGCTGAGTCCCCTGACTCTTCCCCCTCCCTCCTTCGGGCTTTAGGACCTGGCTCCCAATCCGGGTTTTCTGCTGTCCCGCGCTCCTCCACATTTGAACTTGGCGCGCGCGCGCAGCCTCCCACTTTCCTTCTGACCGTTACACTTGTGTCACTGCTCCCCCTTTCGGGGAGGCTAGCTGGACCTGGCCTTCCCTCCGTCTCCCCACTCCCCGATGGAAGAGAAGCTGGTCCTGACTCACGTGACTCTTCCCCCCCACTGTGCTCTGGTGGGGGAACTGGCCCTACTGCTCCGCTACTCCCTTGGGACTCCCCTCTGGTTCCTTGTTTATGGATCGTCCCCTCTGGGATTAGCCTCGCCCTTACCATAGGCGCCCCCTCCTGGGAATCTTCAGATTCGCTGGAGAAGCTCATGGAATCTCTCGGTCCACTGTCATATTCCCCTACGCTCCCCTCCGATTCCTCTCCTCCGCTCTCTATTTGCTCTCTCCCCTGCTCTTCTGCTCCTGAACCTCTGACAGCTTCCCTTGTTCTCTTATAAATGCAATGGCACCCACCTGAGAGGTGCCAGAACTGAGTTCTGGGAAGCTCCAGCTGAAAAAAGCCCTGGGCCTACTATGAATAAAACATAGTTGGATACAATCCATATTCAGTTGAAGGCAGGGTTGTGACCAAAGAATCAGCCTCACTGAGTCAATCCTGATGATACAGAGCACTTACACACTCCCATCTATAGGCCATTATGAAATTGCACTATGTTTGTTGAGAGTGGGAATTTTTTTCATGCTTCATTAAGTCTGCCCTGAGATTGTACTGTATGAATTTAATGCACTGTAATGTATGGAGGGAATCCTATCTTGAACACGGTCAGAACAGGCACTTGAAAGAGTTAATGCAAATTCAAATAACCAGGACAGAACAATTTATTTATATAATTTCAATGAGAACGTTTTCATGGTGATGAGCCCTTGTTCCCTGATTGCCCACGGGTTCTCTTTGTTTGCATAGTTTGCACGCTGCAAGAGAAGATAGCTGCAAGTTATATTTAGCAGAAAAATATCCTTGCTGTTGCATCTTCCTGTTCCCACCTCCCACAGCAAAATGTATACAAGGCGGGGGTGGGATTTGACTGCATGGTACTGGAAAGAGAAATACAGCTCCTGATTACCAAACAGTATGAATCTTCCAGGGAACCATAAAATGGCGTACATAATGAATATGCTTTAGGCAAAACAATAAAGCCTTAAATAATAAAAGATGAAGTATTATTTATAAAGCAAATAATACAGTGGCAAAGGAAGGGAGCTATGAAGTGCAAAACTGCAGTTAAAATTTGTTTCAACTATCAAACCCCATAGGCGCCAACTCCTAGGGGCTGAGGTCCCTTCGGGCCCCAGCAATGTAATATTTGAGGGGCCTGCGCCCCCAGTTGATATGCATTGCCATTCAAATGGTGTGTTTGTGCCATGTTGTGGGATTGATTATGCAGGGTGGGGCTTACCTGGCCAACCCCAATATTTTATTGAAGTTGGCACCCTTGCAAACCATTGTATGTCTAGGTAAGTCACTCTCTTTTGATCCCAATCTGAAATAGTGGGTTGTAATATTTTGCATATATTTAAGGTCCGTATAGTAAAAGCCATGGTTTTCCCAGTAGTAATGTATGGAAGTGAGAGCTGGACCATAAAGAAGGCTGATCACCGAAGAATTGATGCTTTTGAATTATGGTGCTGGAGGAGACTCTTGAGAGTCCCATGGACTGCAAGAAGATCAAACGTATTCATTCTTAAGGAAATCAGCCCTGAGTGCTCACTGGAAGGACAGATCCTGAAGCTGAGGCTCCAATACTTTGGCCAACTCATGAGAAGAGAAGACTCCCTGGAAAAGACCCTGATGTTGGGAAAGATGGAGGGCACAAGGAGAAGGGGATGACAGAGGACGAGGTGGTTGGACACTGTTTTCGAAGCTACAAACATGAGTCTGATCAAACTGCGGGAGGCAGTGGAAGACAGGAGTGCCTGGTGTGCTCTGGTCCATGGGGTCACGAAGAGTCGGACACGACTAAACGACAAAACAACAACAACAACAAATATTTTGCAGGACTATTGTATGTGAAGTTGCCCATCTACAGTGCTACATAAATGCTGCTTATCATACATTACTATTGCAGCATGGTTGAAAACCTATGCAACAGTTACTTCAGTTGAAAAGTCCACTGCAGGTCCCATGTTTGGGAGACCTTGGAGCAATACATCAGTCTTGGGGCCCCCTCCTTCATTAAAGGATCACTCTTCGCTCTTCTCCCTAGCAATTACCCACCCACACACACAATTGCTACAAGACAAAGTGGCAGCAACTAAATGGCTGCTGCTCCTCACAGCCACTAGCATTCATTCTTCACCCTTTCTGGGCCAGATGGAAAATGTATGAGTGAGAGAGTAGGTGAAGAGGAGGAATAGAAGGGATGAGGAACCTGCGGCTCTGGTCAAATATGGAGGGAGCTGTAATCCAGCAACTTCTGGAGGACTGCAGCTTCTTCTGCACAATGAAAGCAGCTTCCTTCAGACTCCGCTGATTGCACCTTGGCTCAGGAACATTGCCAGTATGTGTGGTGTAATTGAGAGGGTAGAGTTAGCACATTGTGTTATAGGAAAGATGGATGAATGGAAGGTGGAACCTGATTGACTGAAGTACAGAGATTGGACAGATTACGTGAAGAGATAATGCAAGGCCAGATTTTCCTGGCTGCAACTCAAAATGGCAATAAACAAGGTCAGAAGAAGGGCTTTCTGCTTCGGTGGTGGGGTGCGGGGTGGCCTAAGCAGGGATAGGAATTCTACCTAGGGACAATCAATCAATGCACAGGTAGAAAGCCCTGACCTGTTGCTAGCAAATCTACAGAAGCATAATTAAAACAAGTTCTCAATGCAAAGATCAAGGGGCAATATAACAAGTAATACAATGCCCAGCTGGAGCAAAATAGCAGGTGCAGGAACCTAACCTTTGATGTCAACCCTGAAAACATTAACCAAAACAAACAACATTTGGAGTAAACTGAAGGGCAAGGTGTTAGACGTGTGAGCACCTTATATGAACATAATGCAAACAAGTATAGTGTCTTGAAAATGAGCAGCAGTTTTAACATGCTTGCATGATTTTGCTCCAAAGGGCAGGGTAGGAAACTTCACCAGTTGCTACCCCCTCCCCTTTTCTTGGTGTCCCACAGTACTTCGTTCAAAGTCCCAACTGTTTTGCATTTTTAATACTTGCTCTGGTCCCATCCCAATCTTCAGACTGCCAGCCATACAAATACTGGTTATAACACATCAGTGATTTGTTCTGGTAGGAGTTCTGGAATCTATTTTTAGGAATACAATGGGACCCCATGTTATTTGCAAGGGTTTTTCCACTTTTGACTGAAAGCCACAATTGCACTGGATTCCCTGAGACAGTCTGACTGCTGGCAGCAATGGAGGGCTAATATAATATAAAGCCACTACCCTTCTTAGAAAAGAATGTCCTTGGCTTATGGAGCATAAATTGTCATGGAAGAAACAATTTAAGGATTGTTAAAATTAAAGCTCACGGAATGATGAATTAAAAGATCTGAAGTTATAAGGAAACTTCTTGGCTTTGAAGGAAGGAAGAAAAAATTATCTCAGAGGAATTTTACCATATCATCTGGAACATAAATGGCAGCTGAAGATAATATCCCTGCCAAAAGCAAAAAAGCAGTAATGCTGTTCTGTGCTGGGTTCCAAATTAAATGAATAATTGAATAATTAAATGAACTAAATGAATTTTATTGCATATTTTGCTGAGATGAAAAATAAAGCCCAACTCAAAAGGTCATACAAGTTCCTCAGAGGATACTTACAGTAGTTATTGACAAAGCATGCCTTCCCATATCAGTAACAGAACTGTTTGATGTTTCATAAATGTGGGTATAATTAAAGCTCACTTAAGCTACATACATACTTACCCGGGAGTAAATTTGATTGAACTCAGCAGGGTTTACAGCTGAACAGGCATGTGTAGGATTGCCAGTGGTAAAATTCAAAGTCATCTAGTCAAGTCTTCAGTAGGTGCACACCAATTTTTGTAGTACCAATTTAGTACTTACCCTTTGAACATGTTGGTGAGGAAGGCTGAAATCCTGTTTTGTTGTTGTTTGTGCCTAGTCAGGTCACACACTAGAAAGGCTCTATGCAGCCATAGGACCTGTCTCACATTCTGAGAGCAGATTGGTATCATCCTTGTAGCATTGCAAACTGTTTCTCCTTCTGAAATTTACAGAATCTGTCAGAGGAACTGGAATCCCAATCTATCTATACAGACAGCTGCATTGCAATCTGTAAAACCAACTACAATAGTAAATACTGCATTGAACTTCTCAGCCGCCTTATTTAATAATACTTTAATTGGAAACAGTATTATACAGTCTGGATTAAATAAGACGACATGATTTCATGTTCCATTCGTACTAGAGAGGATAAGTTCCTCAAGGAGAACACAACACAGGAACTGCATATAGTAATGTTTGTGTAAATACATTACCACGTGGAATGTTTGGTGACACAACTGGTAACACAACTGAGTTAGCCACAGGGCTCCACTTTTTCTCTAACATATCCTCCACATGAGAGGATCTGTGGCAGCTATCCAATCCACATGTTTGCTCTGAACTTACCAGAGTATCATTTGCTGTGAGTGACTACAGTTTTTTAAGTTTTAAAGTTCTCAAGACATGTCTTGCTGATGCTTCCTACTGCTACTTCAATTTGTCTTCTCGACAGCTGCAGAGAAGCTAACTTATAGCATCTGGCTTACGCTCTCAGAACTGTATGCAAAGGCTGCAGAGTACTAGAGATGAAATTTACAAGATGTTCCCCTCATCTCTTGCGCAAGTTCAGAGAAGCCCCTGAACAGTAGGTGTAAAATTGATTGCCACATCAATTTTAAGGCAGCTTCTGAGCCCCTGCAATGATGAGAGGAAAGTCTCTCTCTCTCTCTCTCTCTCTCTCTCTCTCTCCCCTTGCGACTCTGTTTTTGAAGCTTAAGTGTGTGTTATTTGTCCCTTCCACAAAAGCTGCAAAGAGCAGGGATCAAAGATTGTCAGGACTTTTCCCCTCCTTGGCAAAGGAGTGCAGCAAAGCTCCTTCGTTGTGGTGGTGAAATTGATCATTCATACAATCAATGGGCTCTCCCCCCCCCCTTTGTATAGATGAGGAAAAGGCTTTGTAAGAAAAGCTTTGTCAGTTTCATCCCAGCTCTTTGCAGCCTTCTCCCACAATGCTCATAGCTTAAGCAAGATGCTGTGTGTTCCAATTACTATTTCTTTACATATGTGGTCATATCCACACTGTACACTTAAAGCAAATTTAATGCACGTGGCTTTCTCAAGTAGTTTACCCTTCACAGAGCTGCAATTCCCAGTGCCCTTAATAAACTACAGTTCCCAGGATTCTTGGGCAGAAAAATTACATGTGCTTTAAATGTATGGTGTGGGTGTGACCTGTAAAAAAAAATGCGACACAATATGGAAGCTGCAGTAACACAACAGGGTAGTAGATGGATCACCCCATCCTACTGGCAAAACCTCAAACAGGACATTACAGCCTCAAATGACAGCAATTCTCACTCCAATAGATGTTGATTAAGTGACACCAATCTTGCAGTGGCATATGTGGCCTGCTGGATTGCCCAGTCCCTCCACTGCATTCCCAACTGATCAAGCCCATCCTTTGACTGAAATGTGTACATTTACACTCTCATGTGTGTCTCTGTCCCCCTTCTCCAATGAAAAACATCACAATCAGTTGGAGAGCAAAGGGGAATTGTTTTGTTAAACTCCTAAATCAGAAAGGCTATCCCTTGACAGAAAGACCTCACCAGCTTGCAGTTCTTTTTCTTGCTCCGAAACTGATTACATTGCATTGTTCTGAACTCTTCATGATGGGCAGACATCGGTATCCTAAGAATCTGTGTTCATGATAAGGATATATAGGCACTTATATGGATACCGGCCTCCTGGTTTATCTGTGGCTATTAGTAAAGGTAAAGGTACCCCTGACTGTTAGGTCCAGTTGTGGACGACTGGGGGTGCACGCTCATCTCGCTCTATAGGCCGAGAGAGCCAGCATTTGTCCGCAGACAGCTTCCGGGTCATGTGGCCAGCATGACTAAGCTGCTTCTGGCAAACCAGAGCATCACACGGAAATGCTGTTTACCTTCCTGCCGGAGCGCTACCTATTTATCTACTTGCACTTGATGTGCTTTTGAACTGCTAGGTTGGCAGGAGCAGGGACCGAGCAACGGGAGCTCACCCCATTGCGGGGATTCTTCATGATGGGCAGACATCGGTATCCTAAGAATCTGTGTTCATGATAAGGAAGTACAGTATAGGCACTTATATGGATACTGGCTTCCTGGTTTATCGGTGGCTATTAACAACCTGACAAATAAGGCTACAAGGTCACTGTCAGTTTAGAAAGATCACAAGAGAAGGATCAATATATATTAGGAACTGTAAGATGGACATACATGTCCAGTGTGTCTTTGCTTTGGTAATAGTTACATGAATTGACTCTTTGTTTACATTTTATTTAGCAGTACCATTTTATTCACAAGAATCTTCCATTTATATGAACAACTGACAGGTCTGCAGTGGCCAGCAATATATATCAACTAACCAGGTTCACTCAATTTGCTGAGGATGAGCTATTTACTGCCTTAGCACACATTAAATGGCACCTTTGGGTGAATGATGTGTAAAAGAAAAATAAATCCGAAGTGTGAGAAAGCAGCTATAAAAGACCCTGCTATTCCATATGGATGACATGCAGTCATGAAGCTGCACGGAACAATTACAGAAGCAAAAAGCACTCCTGTGTTGTGAGACTTTAACAAGAAAAATGGCCAAATGCATTTTTGGACCCTGAGTGCAGCAGAGAGATTAAGGATCAGTCTTATCTCTTGCCTGGAGTAACTCAAGGATAGCATCATACTGTGAGGTAATCAGTAAGGATTTTATCTCTTTAGAACATGATCTTGGGGCTAAGTAGAACTTTCCATCAGTTCCAATTAAGAAACAATAGTCTGTTAAAATGCTTTCATGAAAGCAATCAGTCCACAATTGGGAAAAAGCTATTGCAGAATAAAGCTAGTTTTGTCTTTATACAACCACTTCCAAGAAAATAGGAACTAAAGTTGAATCATGACAGGACAGAGGTGCTGTTTCAGAAGAGGCTGCACTCTCCCCGGAGAATTAGGTGTGACTCATTGGGGACGCGGGTGGCGCTGTGGATAAAAGCCTCAGCGCCTAGGGCTTGCCGATCGAAAGGTCGGCGGTTCGAATCCCCGTGGCGGGGTGCGCTCCCGCTGCTCGGTCCCAGCGCCTGCCAACCTAGCAGTTCGAAAGCACCCCCGGGTGCAAGTAGATAAAATAGGGACCGCTCACTAGCGGGAAGGTAAACAGCGTTTCCGTGTGCGGCTCTGGCTCGCCAGATGCAGCTTTGTCACGCTGGCCACGTGACCCGGAAGTGTCTCCGGACAGCGCTGGCCCCCGGCCTCTAGAGTGAGATGGGCGCACAACCCTAGAGTCTGTCAAGACTGGCCCGTACGGGCAGGGGTACCTTTACCTTTACCATTTACATTCACTCGTCACTGGAGCCATAGGTTGCTGGGCCTATTTTCAGTTATGGCTGCTTTGCCATCTACTACCATTCCTTAACAGGGATAACCTAGCCTCAGCAACCCATGCCCTAGTAACCTCCAAGCTAGACTATTGTAATGCACTCTACAAGAGGCTACCCTTGAATACACTTCAGGGATTTCAGTCAGCACAGAATAGAGTTGCAAGGATGCTGACTAAGTCAGCTGCATGACACCAAATAACACCAGTTATTAAAAGCTCTGCACCAGCTGCCTGTAGGCTTCCAGGCTGTTAGTTTTGAAGTACAGTGTGGTACTACGGGTTAAGAACTTAATTCGTTTTGGAGGTCTGTTCTTAACCTGGAACTGTTCTTAACCTGAGGTACCACTTTAGCTAACAGGCCTCCCACTGCCACCGCACCACCGGCACACAATTTCCGTTCTCATCCTGAGGTAAAGTTCTTAACCTGATGTACTATTTCTGGGTTAGTGAAGTTTGTAACCTGAAGTGTCTGTAACCTGAGGTGTCTGTAACCCGAGGTACCACTGTATAAAGTCCTAAATGGTCTCTGACCTAAGTATCCAATGGAGCATTTCTCCTTGTAACATCCTATCCATGACTGGAGAACTGCTGAGGATGGGAGCTTTAGGTTGTACCAAAGTCAAATGAAACCCAGGCTACCAGGAATGGTGGTAAAGCTTGGGATGGCAACCTGACTTTCTTTAGTTTCAGCAGGCACCGGCAATGCCAGTGGAAACATTCCTCTTCTACCATTCCTTTTGCATTTGGAATATTGGCCTTGTATTAAGTAGGGCAGATGGAGAGATGTTACACTGTATGCAAAATGTCTGATTTCTGGATTCTGAATTTTAGGTTTTAAAAAATATTTGAATGGCAAGTTTATGCAGCTCTGTATGTTTTGAACTGCCCACCAATAATGTTTTGATGAAGGGTGGGGTATACATTTTATAAACAAATAAATAAATATTCCAAAACGCTAGCTGAAATAAGCGCATAAAATTGTTCTCTACAGAACAATTTCCCCCCCTTTGGCTTCAAAGCAGTTTCCCCAGCTGCATGAATATTTATAGCTCCAGCAGCTACAAGAGTTTACTTGCACTTCGTTGCATGCATGCTGTAAGATGGAAATGAATAAATTAATCCATAAAGTACTTTTAAAATACATTTTAAAATGCTTTATAACCGAAAGGAACATTTTAGGAAGATTAATCTTTCCTGTGGGTAATTACCGGTACTAAAAACCTTTTAGTTTGACATATGCCACTCAGGTGAGCATAAATTAGCCCTCACCCACACTACTAGAGCAAAATAATAATAATAATAATTTATTTTTAACGTCATTATTTCCAGTTTGGCACCACATTTACTGCAGGTTGTTCGGAACTTATATTTACAACAGCCAATTAAATGATCTATGTCTCTAACAACATACCTCTAATTCCTTGTTCTCCTTCTATACTTCCAAGCAACAACCTAAATTTCTTCTAGTGATTTCATACTAGAAGACCATAGCAATGTTATTTATTTTCAGCAAAGCTTTCTGAGCAATTTCAATACCGTACTATGTTGGTGAGTCAAGATGATGATGTTTGCTGGTGTGGGTGGTTCGGTTAGAACCCTTTAAATAATTATGGGTTATTTATAGGACAGCCCAGGTGGGAAGACAGAATAAAACCATTGATCACTTGACAAAATATTCAGCATGCTCAGTTTTTAAATATCAAGTGACTGAAGGTTAGCTCACACATTCAAGCTGTTAGCATTGATCATCATGACCCATGGCATCTTCACATTTCCCATTCCTTACCAAGGCTTTCCGTGATGCAACATAATAGGAGCTAATATACTTATTATTGAGCATTACTGCACTGAGCAGGGAGAGACTTGGTGCTGGCCACCAGGCAATGGCTTATCCCACCTGCTTTGTCCTACCCTCTAGCCCTAGGCGCCTTTTCCAGGCCATGACTTTAGGAACAGCAGAAGCATCTGGGAAGAAACAAGAAGAGGAAGTGTGTGTGTGTGTGTGTGTGTGTGTGTTGCATATCTTTGCTTGTCAATTTGTATTCTGTTATTTTATGCGCTGTGGATTGCTGTTGTATTGATTATTTTTTAAAAATTATTTATTGTAATTGTTAAGAGTGAATTTCTGCTTAATTATCATTAGCTGATATTTAATTTTATTGTGTGTTATATTCTAATATATTATTGAATATTACTTTATTTGGTATAAATTGTTTATTTTGAAGTTATGCTTTTACTATGACTTGTTTGTATTGGATCAAACTGTTATCAAGTGTGCAGTCTTTGTTGTATAAAATAATATTAGAATACCTAAGCTGTTATTTTGCTTGTTTGTCTTTTACTCTTTTGTCTTTGTCTTTTACTTTTATTTGTCTTTTACTCACACAATACTGCATACTCCTGCTTTGGAACTCAGTTTTAAACTTCCAACTTATTATAGCCAGTCTATTTTTAAGAAAATCTATATGAAACATATTGTTACAGGGAAAATATTCAAACGGACATATCCAATTTGCAGCAGAATTGCAACTTGATTGTTTGGGAGGAAAATTTTCAGTATGAGAGAGTACCACAGCACGGCTTCAAAAATCAAAGGCTAGAAGGAAAGTGGTCACCCCAGAGGCCATTTATATAAGAAAACAGATATTCTCATTTTATCTTACCAAGAACACAAGGCTGCCACTATTATTCACTCCTAGTACTACTGCTGCCCTACAGAACGATACAGCAAAATCTCCATTATCCAGATCAGTTTCCCTAAACTCCCCATTTACCAAATTCTGTATAAATTCACACTTTTGAATCCTTGTCCCCCTGTTTGTGATTCCTCTAATCTCAAGGCTTATAAAAACACCACTTGGATATTTTCATGCATGGTTTTTACTACACAGAAATATCATTTAAATAAATGAGGCTGATAGCCAGACCGTACACTTTTCTAAAACATTTCCCCAAAACAATTAACAAAATAAAGCCAAGCAATTTTGGTTGCCTCCATCATAAAGGCAACACAATATGCAGGTGTACTGCGTGCAATTACTGGTGTAAATGCATACTTAACTATTTATGACAAAAATAATATTTTCACTTACATCCGAGTAAGCATCGTTTCATGCGATGGGGCTTGCTTCAGAATAGACATGAACAGGAATGCCCTTCAATCTCATTAAACCAGCCCTCTGTGTAATTTCTAGATCTACCTAGCTCCTCTACTCCAAGTATGTTAAATGCTACTGATCACTTCATATACTTTTTATGAATACAAACATCAGCTTACACAAACATTCCAATCAACATAAAAATTACCAGTACATATTCAGTGACAATCAGATTAAAAGACTAGCAAACTAAAGAGAGAGAGAAAATCAATTAAGTTCCTCTCTGGAGAATATAAAAAGTTTAATTTCCTAAGTAGAGAATTCCATGAGGGAGACTAAGGCAATAGCTTCATAATTAATATAAATGAAACATCTATAATCTTCTCTCAACAAATACGGTAAATAATTATTTCACTGAAAGCACATACAATGGGCAATAGGACATAATCCTAGAGCATTCTGAAGATTTAAGAACTGTTTGTGTGGCATTAAATACTTCACAAGCTTCTATACCGGGGTGAGGAACTTGCAGTCCTCCATATGTTGTTGGACCTCGTCTCATCAGCCTCCGTCTGCATAGACAGTAGTCAGGTTCCCCAAACCTTTCTCTACCAAAAACAGAATCAATTGCTTAAAAATGGTGGGGGAAAGATGTTAATGTGCACAGAACTGCTAATCAAGTCTGCTGATATTATGGAACAGGATTCTTAATGCCCTATACGGGTTATAACAGATTCCCAAAACCTACTTCGGATCTCTTTGAGAAGTTTGTGAACACCGTGTGTATTAAGTTGTGGGTGAACATATCAGACGACACAGTGATTCTTCAAACAGCTCTTGTTTATTCACAGGCCAGAACAGAACTGAACTGAAGGGTTCAGCCAGCCTGCTTATATAGAGCTCCACTACAATGCAACTGTAACAACTTTCTGTAACTATCCAATCACTGAACGTCACTTTCAATCCCTTATTTGCATATGTGGACCTGAGTGAAAACTATCTACAGTATCCCCCTGCTGGCCCAGGGTGAGAACTTCAGTACATAACAGTGTGTGTGCACCAGTCCTCTGTTCCTTTGGTGAACATTGAACTGGACAAACTAGAGGACAAACCTTGGTCACTGGTCATGGTTTCTTTGGAGAGCTTTGTGGCCAAGTGTGGATTTGAATCCTGGTCTCCCAGGTCCTAGTCAGACACTAACCACTACACCAAACTGGTTCTAGAATCTAAACAAGCACGTGCACCACATTGCCTCCACAATTCAAGGGGCCTGGGGCAGCTCAACATCAGCATTTCTATAATACACAATTCATGTTCCCATGCATAACCCCTTTGCATTATGAATATGGATTAACAGTCATGTTGTGATTGTATCATACTGGGTTAGAAATTTAGAACTACTGAAATTAATAAAATGTTGTGTGAAAGGCATCACTGTTTATAATGTGATCATTACTCTCCTTGTTATTGTGGATTGAGCATGATTTGGCTTATGACTGTGGCATTTAAAGAAGGCCCAAAAATGAATATAGAATTTCTCTGTATATTGATAATCACTTGATTACATACAAAATACTTCTTACAGACTATGAAGACGTTTCAACCGTCTCAGTGCAGTATGATCAGGAAGATAATTATATAAATACTCGTGAAAAGGCTTTGAAGTCGGGGTTATGTGCTAAACAGAAAAGAAGTCCAACAGTGTCTCGTTTATTATTTATTCAATATTCTGATATACCTCCCTCTAATCTGAAGCTCAGGGTGGTTAACAATCGGCAGATAAACTGTAATACAAAACAGTACTTCACTGAAACCACACATTCATTACAGCAGCAATAATATTTTACTCCATTATACAAATGGCCAGTCAATATTTTATATATATAGCTTCCATCCTCCCCACTGCTCAGACCAGGGCCGGATTAAGATTTGATGAGGCCCTAAGCTACTGAAGGTAATGGTTTATATGTCCAGCAGTCCTTTGTCAACAACAAATTGTCGTTGGTTTTTTGTATTGAATATATGCTATATGGTAATTTATGGACCTAATAGGTATCTAAAGCCATTTGCACATAACAAAATATGTATTTTATCAAAGTAATTGTTGAACTTAAATAAAATTAAGAAGCATATTAATAGTGAAAGGTACAATTAAGAAGAACTATATTATTAGTGAAATAATTATTAAACTCTAACTGTATGTAGGTTTTATTTTATTTGTTTTTATCTTATATTTTGGAAATGTATATCCAGGGTTTTTTTCCTTTTAAATTTTTTTGGGGGGGCGTCAAGAGAGTGGGGCCCTAAGCTATCGCTTGTTTAGCTTATACGTAAATCCGGCACTGGCCCAGACACATTCTGTCTCAAGCAAACTGCTATTACTTGGGGGGAAATCCCCAGAAAAAAGCAAGGCAATTGTTTTCTTTTAATGAGACTTGTGTAATTTATTTTTCACATCCCACTAATACAGCCAATTTTTGTTTGAAACCAACTCCTTCTCAAAATTCCACACATGTCCACAGTCACATCAAAGTTAGAGAACGGCACACGCAAAAATAAAACCCCATCCGAAAATGTTATATTGCATGCGCAAGGCCTTGCATGAAAGAAACACAGTAACTGCTATTGAACTGACCTACCATAGCATTGTGAGAGCTCTCTGTTAATGTGCAAGCACAGCACATCCAATCGTATGTTACTAATACAGTACTAGTTACAGTGATTGGTATCTTTGCAGTGTTTACAGCAGTACGTTAGCAGGAGGTCTACTGCCCCTGATGGATATAAAGTTTCTACTGGAACTACAAGCATTAAATGCAATACGGTACTTTGGCTGATAAATAAGTAATTGCTCATGATATGTTGATCAGTTGGCTGGCACGTTTTCGCAGAAGAAACAAAGAGAAGAGTTTGCTAATCAATATGCTCCAACCGGTGAAACTGGATGGAGGTGCTGTTCCCATTAAAAATGTACAAAGATAAAGAACAAATCAAATAAGCTATAACTTTCTTGGATTAATGACACAAAACACCAAGAGTTTCTGGTTTAGGGATTTGATTATTTGAATGGGCTTAGCCAAGGGGGCAGCTGCCCCCCAAATCC
Source organism: Podarcis raffonei (assembly GCF_027172205.1). NCBI lineage: Eukaryota > Metazoa > Chordata > Lepidosauria > Squamata > Lacertidae > Podarcis > Podarcis raffonei. The sequence goes on from NC_070610.1 coordinate 55,090,832, forward strand.
ATCAAAATCAGTACAAATCTGAGATTCTGCCACCCCTTAACAAAAGCCCCTAACAAAAATCCTGGCTACACACATGGTGACTTGATGGTCATTTGAAGAGGGTTGAATAAATTAATAAATAACAATAATAGTAATATACTATACTATACTATACTATACTATACTAAAATAAATAAATAAATAAAAGACTGATTATCATTACTCTGTAACCATACTAAAACTTTGGGCAAAGGAATTATTTTTGTACAGTTTCTCACTTGAAGCCCTGATGAATAGTTTATCCGATCCATATTTCCGATCCACACTTATGTTTCTACAAGCCAGCAGATTTCATGCTGACTCTTTGGGCTATGTTTCATATATCAGGGAATGGCTTATATAGCGGGTAACGAAGGTTTACACAATGGTCAGAAACAGACTGTAATAAAACAGCTTTTACTGCACATTTAGTCTTGACTTCAATAAGAAGTTGTACATGTCCATGATGCAATGAATTTGAAAAACAGTTTGAAGGGTATCTTCTAAATCAGCACACATTGTATGCTTAGAACATGGATCACAAGAGAAAACGGTAGAAAGAAAACCTGAATTAAATACCAAAATGAAACTTCCACAAGGTGGCACCCTTTGCTTTTCAATCTACAACAATTAGCTTGAAAACAGACTCCTGTTATTTTCCGTTTAAGTACAAGCCACAAAATCCTTATCAATAATTTTTAAGGAACAACACAGGAAAAAAAGTATGCAGCTGGTGCTCAGAAAGGCTAATTATAATATCCCCATGAGGAATATTTGATAATTTTTACATTAATGGGGGAAACTTGCACACTCTGAAACCAAGCATAAAACAGCATAAAATAAAAAGTAGCACACTAAAGGGTCAAATTTAGTTTCCAGTTTATATCTCAATTTCCATCAAGATATGCATCTAGTGTAAAATAAAACAGGGTCTTCTCTTAACCTGTTCAACATCCATTGGCGTGGAAGCTTCTTATTGCATTTTAACAACTTGGCATCTGTATGGTGACATTTCAGTGGGCAGCCTCTATTGCCACACCCATACTTTGCCTGAGCACAGCCTAGTACAGTGGTACCTCGGGTTACATACGCTTCAGGTTACATACGCTTCAGGTTACAGACTCCGCCAACCCAGAAATATTACCTCGGGTTAAGAACTTTGCTTCAATTAATTGGGATACAAGAAGGAGAAGTATGAGGAGGTCTGAGAAATTTGTTATTTAAAAGTATGGTTTATGAATTTTATGCCTGTGTTTAATGTTTCTGTTTGTTTTGTTTGTTTATTTGTTTAAAAAATTGGAAAATTTAATAAATATTCTTTAAAAAAAAAAAAAAGAACTTTGCTTCAGGATGAGAACAGAAATCGCCCGGTGGCAGCAGGAGGCCCCATTAGCTAAAGTGGTGCTTCAGGTTAAGAACAGTTTCATGTTAAGAACGGACCTTCGAAACGAATTAAGTACTTACCCCGAGGTAGCACTGTATCTGATTGAAAAGTATCACCCCTGTTGAAAGTACCAACAGCTAAAATTTGACATTTTATTGAAACCAAGAAGACAAGAAGACAAATGGGTTACTTATTATATAATGACACTTGATAGGGCAGTAAGTCATTCTGTCACTAGAAGGATTTCCACTTGCGTAATGTAACTCCACCTGTCCTCTCCCAGTGTGTGCCCTGCATCCCCAAATCTGTTCCAGAGGGTTTGGGGGTCCTCCCAGAAGAGGCACACAGGGCAGGAGTAGAATGGGGAAAATTCAGTTGCACAAGCGGAAATCTTTGAACTAATGAAACTTGTTGGTTACCAGTGATTATGATGCATGTTCTGCAGGTCTCCTACATTTGTTAGATTTTGATTTATTTATTGAAGTTGAAGCTCTGAGGATATATTATATTATATTATATTATATTATATTATATTATATTATATTATTATATTTAAATATAAATAAAATTTGTTTGTGTGGATATATTTGTCAGTGTTTACTCTTTGGATGAAAATGCTGGTCTTCATTTCTTGTTTCAAATAAAAGTATTTGGCAGAGGTTTAAAAAACCTTGGTCTAATCCTATTATTGCACTTCCTTCTGTGAGACATAAGCTGGAAGATCAAGGTGTAAAACCGCAGCTTTAACTTGGTTGCATTATTTGTCACAGAACAAACTGTGCATCTTTTTCTTCATCAAGAAATGACTCATTTCTTTATTCCAAACCAAGCTGGAATTCATTTGAAGAGCTTGTCCAAGGCCTAACATTCATTCTCTCTCAACAGAGGCATATTTTTTCTTTCTCATTACTTTCATGTGACTAGTACAGTATCTTACTAAAAGGCTAGCAGCAAACAAAGGCAAACATATAGGCTAATATAAAAACCTATTAGCAGATCCTCTTATGAAAAACACAATCTGATTCATGTCCACTGCCAGTAATCTCCTATTATTTTTTGGCAGGGATACAAAGTCCTGACAAGATTTAATAACGTGAAGAAACTGAAGAATGTATACTTTAAAATTACAGCTGAAGGTCAGTGTAACATGATTGCACACCTCCAGCCTCTTAATTGCAAACAGTTTTTAAATAACTTTTGCTCCATGGAACTAACAAGCTCAGGGTTGAGGAGAAGAGCTATTCCCTGTTACAATTATTTACTGGATTAATGACAGAGTGCTAGAAACCTTGTTTACATAACAGATCAACAGTAGCCCTGTTTAACCTATATCTCAGATCACTGGGCCAGTGGGGGTGGGGTGTTCCACTTGCATTGTATGGGAGAAACTCAAGAGTCTGATTAAGTACAAAAAAATGGAGTGGAATGGAGTGCAATAGAAAAGCTGGGAACAGAATGGAGTATTCTGGAGTTGGGCTAGAATCTTGTAGAGGAGCCCTTCATGTTTTATTATGGGCCTTAGTGCAACTTCCACTTTTCATCTTCTGGGTGAAGCCTCTAAGGCCAATTCAGACTTTCTTCAAGCAAAAACATAGTTAATCAATATTTTCTACACCAATATTACATTACAGAGAAAGGAATCCTGTTCACTTCAATGGCAACACAAGTAGCATCAGTTTAAGAGCACTTTCATCCACACTCAGTCCTTTTCTCAAGCAAAGCTTTCTAGTCACCACCACCTGGTTCACTCACCTGGTGCTGCCTCAGTTTCCTTCCCTGACAATAGCTCCGGGAATCGCTGCTTTCCCCTGAGCAAATGGAAAGACAATGGCTTGGTAGAAGCTCCCAGGCAGGCGTGGAGCAGTGTGAAGGTGGTAAAACAGAACACACCTACTTGAAATATTTCATTATGTTCTCCATTAATTTAAGTGGGTCAGGAAAACCTCAAACCATGACAAATTCACTTCTCTGATCATGTGCCCTGAAAAACAAATGCCTTCAACTCTCAAGTTTAGTTTTAATTGAAAGGATATTAATAATCCTCTGCATTACCCAAAAGGAATGCCGGGGGGGGGGGGCAAAAGCGGAATGAAACATCTCCAAATTCACTTATTTTTCAATTCAAAATTCTGTAACATCTGTGGATTTTGTTTTGTTTTGAAACAAAACTGCTTTTAGAGCGAAAGAAGGCTGACTCACTAACACATATGTAAGAAGCAAAATACTTTCCCAATACTATTTACCATTCTTTTCCTCGAGTTATTCTACTAACTCAATAGATGTTCACATTTTATTCCAGATCTAATATCTTTCTAATATTTTTGCTGCATGACTCCCTTCTTTAGAAGGCAGTTTGATATTGTACCACTCTGAGACGGTGTGTGACAGATGCATGGAGTAAAAGTCCAAGTGGTTGTATTCAACCATGTCTTTCAGCTGATGGAAGATTCATTTGATCTAGTCATGGATGGAACAGCCTTATCCTGGAGTATTTCTGTTTTACATATGTTCATCAGTGAGTCCATTCTGTCCCACTTCCATTTTATTTCAAAGAAGCATCCCTTGGGAACACACAGGAAGGTGGAAGCAAATGCAAGGCCAAGACTTGTTGTGGCTCATTCTCATCATGCTAGGTTATGGTTTACCATTTACCGCCTGGGAGACTTGAATACAGTGGTACCTCGGGTTAAGAACTTAATTCATTCCAGAGGTCCGTTCTTAACCTGAAACTGTTCTTAACCTGAAGCACCACTTTAGCTAATGGGGCCTCCAGCTGCCGCCGCACCGCCAGAGCACGATTTCTGTTCTCATCCTGAAGCAAAGTTCTTAACCTGAAGCACTATTTCTGGGTCAGTGGAGTGTGTAACCTGAAGCGTATGTAACCTGAAGCATATGCAACCCGAGGTACCACTGCACAATAATTGTAGGACAGCTGGTTACACGAACAGGTAAACTGAATTTCTAGTCAATGAACTCAGAGAAGTAAAATGGTCCAATATCAGAAAGGTCATTTCTTCTGCCTTTCTTTCTGCTCTATTTTGCGGCTCTCAGCTCTTAATGGGGATAGAGACTGTAAGAAGTACAACATGTATGTGCACTTCTGCTTCTCCTGAGGAGGTTGTTCTTTGGTATATTTGTTTTACTATTATACAGTTGTATGATAAATAAAAATTAAAAGGAAAGGGAAAAGTCCTTTCAATAATACTCCCCCTGTAGGGCTTGTAACAATTATTATTATAGCTACAGTGATCAAAATATTCATTGTGTTTCCCCATATTGATATATATTTCTGAAACAAAAATTATATCTATACCATCTGAGATCATTCTAACCTTGTAATACCCTCTATACTTTGTGCCAAGTACACACGGAACTTTATAAATATCTGAGCAGTTGAAATTAGCCTCCTGATCAGCATTAGAAACATAGTCAGTCTGATATAAAATATGAATACTGAGAGCTTTTAAAGGACATAGCATTAAATTTTATTACAGACAGGGCACATAAATGAGATGCACATAAATTAGAATGAACCCTTAGAAACATCAAATTAAGTGAGGATTTAAGTGAAACTGAAATGTTAATAAAATTGTTCTGGTCTTAGACACATGGGAGAACTCACATATTTTAACCAAGTAACTTTCTACAATGTATTCTAGCTATGCCTGCTGTTGCTGATATGTTAATCCAAGAAAAACAATAACATGTAAGGTGATATAGTTTATTGTAACTAAATTCTGGTGTCCTAAGTTATGTTTAGGAAGGCATGCAATGAAGTTTGCATATCCCACACCAGTTGATGAAGGCCAAGAGAAGACGATCACCTCACTTACTTTGGAGCTTTCAACTAATCACCATCTCACTGCAGAACTACTCTCACTCCCATTTTAGTTCAAAGAGCTGGGTGGAAATGTATTCTGATAAAGTATCAGGAATGGATACAGAAATTTCCAAAGCAAAATTCTATATATTTTACTCTTCCCCCTGTACTAGCAAATAATAGGTTTGAAAAGTTTTTCTGCATCCAGCTTAGACTTTGGGGAGTGTCGGATCGCTGACATTCTCTTTGTAAAAACCAGCTAGCGTCAGTTAGATCTACAGAGATGAATAACAAATAAGCTCTCTCTTCCCTGAAGCACAATGCAAATCACCGCCTCCATGCCCAATACAAATATTTATTTGAGTGTATTCCAAGCCAGTATTTGAAATGCAGCTGATGAAGCCGCAAAGCTTTAGTACTGAGCCACAGTTAAAAGATTTGGTAGAAAAGAAGATATCCAGACCAAGGCCACATTCACACCATACATTTAAAGCAGGATGATACCACTTTAAACACCTATGGCTTCCACCAAAGAATTGTAGGAGCTGTAGGTTACTAAGGGAGCTGTAGGTTGCTACAGGTCCTGGGCAAAAAGAGGCCCCTATTCCCCTCATACAGTTTCCAGAGTGGCTTAACAGCCTGTCAGGGAACTGCCACTGGTTCAGGAGGGAGAGAGGAAAAGCCGAATGGAGTACAGAGAGCCTCCAAGGATCATGGGAAACAGCTCCTCCTCAACGGAGGAGAGTAACCATGCCTCCAGTGGAGAGGAGCTGCAGGGCTCGGAGGAGGCGAGGCGGTGCCAGGACACCTTGCCTGGGCAAAGCGGGGAGGAGAGGGGTCCTCCATGACCCACGGCCTCCTTGCGCAGTAAGCTTCCGTGCAGAGAGGGGAGGCGCAGACAGGGCATCAAGAAATTACTTTGCTGGGGAAAGTTTAAGGGCCGCCCACTCACAGATTCTGCCAGTGAATGAGCCAGCCACGGGAGAGTGGCACTCTGGACAGATAAAGTCTGTTTTTGCAGCTAAAGCAAGGCTTTACAGCCGAGTAGGCAGGTAATTGCCTGCTTGCTCTCGAGCAACCACTTGGAACCATTACACAGCCAATCCCTCTTCACAGGAAACTCTAGGAATTGCAGCGCTATATGCTCCATTGAATATGTAGGATTGCAGTGTTACTATACCATACCCTCCAACACGCTGAGGCAAAAAAATGGGACACCATCTTCCAGGGCCATGCTCCCACATGTGACTCTCACAAGATTGCAACCCTGAAAAAAGCACTTGGGGGGGGGGGAGATCACAGCACAAGAGCATGGCACCCAAAATGGCTGCTGTGTTCTTGCATAAAAAAGGGATGCCCCAGTTTTATCAGGACAGTTGAGGGGTACGCAGAACTGAAATGGAATCCCTTTTCCTCACTTCGATCAAGCATCTTATAAAATATAGACCCATGACCCTGGCTGCATCTACACAGATCTGTGAAAATGCTATTTTAAAAATGTAAAATAATTCTCAATGCAATTTCCCATTGACGATGGATCACTGTCCTACAGAGCCCTCTGGTGTTACCTTTTTATAACATATTTTTAATGTTATAACTAACCGGTGTAGATTAGTCCCTTGTGACAGGATTCTAAAATCACTGTACTGAGAAGGCATAATGGAGAACCTTTTTCAGCCTGAGGAGGGCCTCGTTCCCTTCTGGGCAACCTTCTGCGGTCACATGCCAGTGCTGGGAGGGACCAGAGGCAAAAGATGGCAGAGTAATGTATGTAAATCTTCCTCTGTATGGTAAGCTGGTTTCTACACACATTTCCCTCTATTCTCCATCCAGGAACGCAGGAGGAATTTGAGGGTACATCCCATTCAGGCAAATCAGGTCCTCCCTTAAAGAGGGAGGTGAGACCTGGAAACCGACACTCTGTGTTGTGGGTGGGTATGATTGGTCAGCCACAACACCCGATTGGTAGGTCCCCCATACCTGGGTGCAATCTGGCCAATGGGACGCAGTCCAAACAGTTCAAGGGACCTATTTATGCCCATGCACGTGACCCAGAGCTTCCTCTTTCGGCATGTGCATTTGGAACACCCACCCACCTCTCCCTACCTGTAGGACTTTGCGCTTGACCTTACTATGCCTTCGTGTTTCGTCTGTTGTTGGGACAGGGGCACAGCAGGAATTTTCCCCACTTGGCTGATTGGCTGTTGCCATTTGGGTTTCGCCTGCCACTTAGCAAATCGTCACAACTTGTAAGGTTGCGGATAGGCTCTGGTTCAGGTGATAGGGATGTGAGAACACTCTCACCATCCCTATGTGAAGAAGGGTATTCCATTAAAGGAATCCAGGGACTCTATGGTTTTGTCAACCCCTGAGAGGGTTGTGCCTGTGCCTGAGTCCGGGGGTGGTGGAGATAGCCTGTTCCCGGCTTTCCACTTATCCAAGTGTTCACCCTTGGCTGACCTATGCTGGAACCCTGGGTCAGCGCTACCTGCATGGCAGGGAACTAGTCGACCCAGAGCCTATGCAACCAGTCACTTGCTGTAATCAATAAAGTTGTGGCCTAAATTCTGCCAAAAACCACAACTAAAATTTGAGTCAAGTTTGTCTTTATTTAGGGGGGAGGTTTCTGGGTCTGGCCACGCAAAAGCACTGGAGGATGGTGCAAAGCAGTGCCAGTGAGAGGTGTGGCCTGGGGGAGAAGTGGGTCTGGGGAGACCTTCAAGGGCCAGAGAGAGAGAGAGAGGAGTGAAGGGCCACAGCTAAGGTTTCCTACCACTGCCTTGGAGAATACTCTTCCTGTTCACAGGGAAGTAATGAATACTTCAGGGAATCTGTGGCCTTTATGGGCTCCGCAAAGAGCAAGCGCAAGTGCAACCTTTTCCTTGATCACTTTGCAATGTCATGCAAAGGCAACGCTTCTCTTAAGACTGAACGACCTTGACAGTCTGTCTGCTGCAAGGAGTTAGGTAGCTGCCTCCAGCTGGGAAACACCCGTCAGCTGCTACAAGGAAGGGCAGTTTATGTACAGGCCTTGAGCCAGGTGGATAAAGCAGCTGCCAACATAACTGGCTAAATCCTTCATGTCAACACAGAATAATATTATTCACAAATCATCTACCACATACTAATGTTCTCTCGATCCTCTTCCCTTTATTTACATCACCACACACAAAAGCACCACAAGACATTCATTGAAAATAAAACAGAGCTCTCGCTTTAGACACAAGGTCCTTTAGACACAAGCATATGCCATGATAAGCATTTTTAGCATACGGCTTGCTATCACGCGGCATTTTGATGGGGCCCCAGTTAGGACCTGTTGCTTGAAGCCAGAATTGGCTTTTACAAGTTGTAGATGCTTTTCATCGATGCCTGCTTCCCATACAATTCAGACAACAGGGGAATACTGAAACCACATAGAAGGAGGAAGATCACTGGGGGTGGGGAATCCTTTTCAGGGGCACATTCCCTCATGAGAAGACTTCCATGAGCCTCATCGCAATGGTGGCTGAGACTGACCTGGCTGGGGCCAGCAGCAGAAATGGGTGAAGCAACAGCTGTGACTCTTATGTTTGTACACTGCAGTCATTGAAAAGCCAGAGGTTTCAACACAAAAAAGGAATATGGCTTTTTTCATGTGATCTTGTGGTTTAACCAGATGTTCTTCTAGACTACTATTTTACCAGTGCAGCAGCCATGCTCCTCAAGAACTGTCTTTGCCCTATTCACTGCAGGAATTATATCAACAATGCAAACTATCTGTACACAAATAATTGACTACTGTGGTCTCTGCCTGACCTGTGTTACCTACCAGTGGTGTTCTATTAACTGGGTGTCTGTACTATATTCCCACTTCCTGCTGAATTGGTTGGGTCGTTTCCATAAAAAGTACTTTGACACAAAACATAATAATACAAAGTATGTGCAGATTGGGCTAAAGGCATACTACTGCATATAAATTAGTAGGTACAGTCCTCTGGTCTACTAGAAATAAAGTGGCCCTCAGTGAAGAACTAGTTGTCCACTCCTGCTGTTTGCTTTCAAGTGCAAATTACCCAGAAATGAATAACAACATGAACCCACTATTTCAATAACTAAAGTAGTCTTCCTAAACAGAAGCATATAATCTTTGTCTAGCCTGTTTCATCAATACTGGGGGGGGGGGGACACCTTTCATTTTTGCAGCATTATCCAGTTTGGGAAAGTGTTTAAAAGTAATATGCACAGCTGCAGCAAGCCAGTGAAAATTGACTTCAAATTATAATTGCAAGCAATGGGAGAGAAAAATACGAAAGATACATTTCCAACAGGAAGCTTTTTAGATTTCATTGGAACAGTACGTCAGAGGCAATATACTAAATTGCCTGAAACAGATCACTATAATTTCATTTTTAAATCATTAGAGCTATTCCCTTGCATGAGCCATGAATTTTAATTCCAGATAAATTGTAGGCATACAAATTATGGAAAAATAATGTTCGTGGAGAGACTGTGGCAGTCATTTTAAAAACAAGAGAAAGACATAAACAGGGGTAGGTCACGTGGTATTCCGGTTGTTGTTAGACTACAACTCCCATCAACCCCAGCTATATGACCAATGCTTAGGTATAATGGGACTTATGGAGTAGAACTGGGCAGCATTAGAGTGGCTTACCTGCGCTGCAACATGAATTGGAATAAACTGAATATCCCTGATAACTTTGCATACCAATTTTACCCAATTTCTTAGGGAAAATGTAAAAAGGAGAAAGGTTTGTACTGCAAAATGTAGTATATATGAAACATTCATGATCATTTGGCAATGAAACATTCTACTGGGCTATAACTCCGAATGCTCGTTACTAGAAAGTAATGCATAGCTGATAAGAAAGAAGAGCAAGAAGTAAACTAGTTTTTTTGTAATTTTACTTTTTGCTTCTTTTTCTGGTGAACTTTCGGTTGTACAGAATCATCCTGGCTAAAACTCTTCTTGGATGAATTGTTGTTGTTTTTTGTATATGAGAAGCCCTAAAACAAGTAATATAGTGGATCCTTAGAGCTACAGGCACAAATATTTTATTTAGGGCTTAGCACTTGAGTTCTATCACCTCTTTGCTCCGTTAATCACTGCAGCATCAGTGTCACTGAAAAGGGGCAGTGGGGTGCGTGAGAAGGTGGGTGCTCCCGTAAAAAACAACTTTGTTTGCCTCCCTAAAAAAGCTCAATAACCTTGGCTGGATGCTCCCATAAAAAAAAGCTTAGCCACCACCTCTTTTTCTAGAAAAAGAGCCCTGATTTTATTACATTTATTACAAGCTTCTCTTCAGCAGCATCCTTCCATCACGTAGCAAGCACTTACATTCTGAAGTAATACTCTGGCTGGCACATAACTATTTGTCTAGAGAACAGCTAATAAGCCATTTGGTTCTTCCAAGGTTACTCAGTGGTGTAATCTCTTAAGGAGTCAGACATAATGGTAAATCTGCCACTTTTATGACCAGCATTGAAGTCTGATTTCCATGCAAGTAAAGAAGATAAATCACAGGGACTCAGTCAAAAAACCGGGACATACTAAGAATGGGTCAACTCCTCTGTTTCATCATACCACTGCTCCAGTCAACTGAATATTATTTCTTGAGCCCTGGACAAACACAACTATTTCTATTGATCAGTATTATATATCCAGGGCTCCACTGTCACCATACATCTCAAGCTATCATTCCAAGAAAGGCAGAACTCTGCATTTGGGAAGGAACAGAAAGGTGGATTGACCATTGCATCCCAAAATTTTGCTGGCTTGCCAGCCAGCTCATAAGGAGCAGGGCATTTTTCCTTACTTTTTTGCTTCACCAGTTTCAGGCTGGTGTAAAGGAGAGCCTAAGGATCAGGTCCCTTGGTAGATCAGTGGGGTTGATATGGCACTCAGCTTCCTAAACTCCCTGTTTCAAAGTTTCAAAGAATTGTGTTCAAACTTCTCTTTCAGAAACAGGACCAAATTCTGTTTGTACCAAAGATTGTATTTTTCTGTATTTCCTTAGAAATATAATCGGAATTAAAAGAGGGTGACTAAAGACTGGATTTCGTCTATTATTACAAGTTTGCCCAGGAACGTGCACAAAACTGTAGCAGTAAAATTATTCAAGAATGGTAAACTAGAAAATCACATGACTTTTTAATTTGGATTATAGGTGTTTGTTCAGAGCGAGGAATAATTTAAGCAGTTATGAACAACACTTTCAGCTACGTATAAACATGGCCGACTTCTTCATGGCTCCTTTGTTTCAGATAAATAAAATACCAAGGTACCTTTTGTAACATGGTGGTCATTTGAAATGTCTGTTCATCTTCCCATTCAGTTACTTACCTAGAAGAGGAAAAAATCACACATTAGATCTTTACAATAGACTTCATTATACTTTAATTTCAATGTATGTTGATTTGCTGAACTGCAATAATATTTTTATACAACTTGAAATGATTTCCCCCCACTTTACAATGCTTGAGGCAGCAGTCCTATAAACATTTTCCTGGGAATAAGTCTTTCATCAGATTCTCTGTGAAAGCCACATTGAAATGCTGACTTTTTTAGTACCAGAATGGCATAGGAACATTGAAGCAGGTAGAGGTTTTCTTCCACACCAAGCAAGACCTAAGTGAACTGAGTATCCTCTGACTGATTCAAATATGTATTTGGGTCTAGTCAAAGGTCTCTTATCACAACATTGGATGTGTGGGGTTTGAGGTGGCCCTGGGCAAAGTGCCCTCTAGTTGGCTGTCTTGTCCACCTGTGGGTCATTCCAAACTTTTTTGGGAGGTGGGCACTAGCAGCACCCTAGATGGTGGGATCCAGCCACCTTTTACCTTCCTGCAATGTTCCCCTTACATGACCCAGCCACTCACAACTGCCTGGAGCACTGAGCTAGAAGATGATATTCAGGTAGGGTTCAAGGCAGGTGTTAGCTATGGGCCTTGACACAGTGCTGGGACCTTGGCTGTTACCCTGGGCTTCCTGGGGGCATGCTCTGCATGCGCACTGACCCATCATCCCCAGAAAATGCTGCATCTTTGTTCTTACAGATGTGCAGCAGCAAGCTGTATTTGCAACAACCGTATGCAAAGATTTCAGCACATTCTGTTGGCATGCATTCTAAAACTACGAGAAACCCTCTCCAACTTTTCTAAGCATTACAAAGGTAGTGCCCAGTATTCACAAGAACAGTGTGAATGTTCAATCCTTTAAACATTTGCTAAAAACCTTTCTTTGCCAACATGCTTATGCCAACAATTAAGACTATTTCTGTAATGGTCAGCTGGTGATACGTTTTAAGAGTTTTCTTAGTGTGGGGGAGTCTTTAATTGATGTAAAGTGCTTTGATTTTTTTATGAAATTTCAGTATATATAATTAAAGGCTGTGTACAGAAATACTTGGACAGGGTTTTGAGACATAATTCCTGTGACAATCACCTTCTCTCTTTGCTACATGATAAGCCTGCAAAGTGGCACAAGAAATTTAAATATCTTGCAAAAGCAAAGTAAAAGGTAATGAGAAAAGGTTTTTCTCAGCATGGCAAGGAAACTTTATAGACTGAACTATAAAGCTGCCAGCATTCAAGAGCTCTTTTTATAGGCGAGATAATCAACATTGCCAAAATTTCACAGCTACTGCACAAAAGCAGTTGCTTCTATGCTCTGGAAGACATTCCTATTCAGCCTTTGAAGGAGCCAAGTTCACATTATTCTTTCTGAAAAATAAAACTTCAGTCTGTTGGATACTCTGTATTTGATTAGGCCTTTCCAAACAAGCTGTTGCTGCCAACTACAGTTCACAAATTCTCCTAATGTCTCGTCCCACTTTAAACTTGATCATGCTCTTTGTGCATTAGCTATGCAGTGCACTTAGGAGGAATTAAAATGTAATGCTTGGTGCTTCCTCTTCAAATGAGCCACACAATGCTTTCTTGGTATTTGGCTTATGCTAACCAACTAATGACAAAATGCACTGTCTGTTTGATTAAAGGCTCCTTGTATTTTAATGTTTTTGTTTATTTGTTTTAATATTTTCTGTATAACTTTCTTTCTAGGATGGCTAGAGTCTTTCTTTAAAAGAAAAAAAAAGAAAGCTGAGAGCCTAGGGGCACCAGTGAAGCACCAGCGAAGCACCAGCTTATCACTTGCAAAATTATGAAGCAGGTGCTCAAAACCAGGTGTGCAATTGCTCTTTGAAGTTTCGGGAGTACCTTACAACAATATTTATTTTTGCAGGTGTACTATATTGTATCTATGAGACATCCCCAATTTCAAAACACTGCATTGATCACACCCTGCATTAAAATCATGGAACCTACTCTTAAAAATCACACTTATTCAGTCATTCCTGAGATCCTTCATTACATTAAAGCTTTTTTGGGAAAGCAGGGCTTTCAAACTTAGTAAGGGTTTTGTTTTTTTAAGAATTGCAACAATTTTGCTTCTCCCTAGGACTTCAAGCCAAAAGTTCACAGAACAGTGAAAGACTCGTTTTCCCCATGTTAGTATCATGGAAAAAGTAATCATAGACACTGTTGGCCAGCTCTGAATTGTAAGCATTTGGGCCAGTGTAAGATTTCAGACATATCACTTCCCAGTCTTCCCATCCACAAGGGGATGGGCTGGCAAGAAGATTCATAACTATGGCCACAATAATTGTACAACAACTAAAGAACGAATAGCTTAACCAAATAGCAGTTGCATGCTGTTACAGTGGTACCTTGGGTTAAGTACTTAATTCATTCCGGAGGGCCGTACTTAACCTGAAACTGTTCTTAACCTGAAGCACCACTTTAGCTAATGGGGCCTCCCACTGCTGCTGCGCCGCGGGAGCACGATTTCTGTTCTCATCCTGAAGCAAAGTTCTTAACCCAAGGTACTATTTCTGGGTTAGCGGAGTCTGTAACCTGAAGCGTATGTAACCTGAAGCATATGTAACCCGAGGTACCACTGTATAGAGAATTCAGTTTGAGAAAGCTCTGAGAGTCACCTGTGGGGGCAAAGATGCTTCCCTCAGAAACTGGATAATAATAAATGGATAATAAATAAATAAATAAATAAAGAAAGAAAGAAAGAAAGAAAGAAAGAAAGAAAGAAAGAATTAAATGGATTAGCTTAATTACTGAAGTGGGGAGGCAGTTGGTTTTACTTCAGTGATTGGTGCATTCTTAACGAATTGATGAACTCAAGGTGGAGGGATAAGGTGATTGGGGTCAATGCTTTCTAAATTAACAATGATTACTAGGGAGTGAGGCGGGAGGTTAACAAATTAATATGGGAATAAGAGGGGAAATGGATAGCAATTAGTAAAGAATATGGAAGGGGTGAAAATTAATAGGGGAATAAGGAAAGGGGAGATTAAATAAGGGATTTGAAATGAAGGAATTGAGTGAAAATTAACAGGGAGTAAGAGGGAAAGTGGTGGAAATAGGGGTGGAGGAGAAATACTGTTTGGCTTACATTGCAATGTGAACCTACCTAATTTGTGCTTCTGGAAGCAATGCACAAACCAAAATTTAACTGTAGATCAGAATTCACACTTCTCCCAATTTGAAATGAAATGAATAATAATAATGCAGTTCTCCAACCAAACAAGTGTACACCAAAGTGTGTGCATTAGAGGAAAGTGTGCATAAAAATGGATATGTTAGTGGAAACAGCATACAAAAACACATTATATTAGGGGAAATTGCTTGTAAAAATATTTGTATTAAGAGAAATATGCACTAAAATGCTGCAGATATTGGTCTGAGGAATCTTAAAATAAATTTGCACACTGATGTAGAAACTGAACTTAAGACTACAAAAATGAGAAACTAGGTGGAAGCAAAATTTGGAAGTGTGTGGTGGAGTTCAGTGTGTTATGGACTCACAGTTAAGACCGTGCTTATGGAAGACAATCTTACTCGGGTACGAATGATCACAGAAGAAGAAGAAGAAGAAGAAGAAGAAGAAGAAGAAGAAGAAGAAGAAGATTTAATGAGGCAAAAAGGTTCAGAATTTTGGCTTTGCCCATGGCCACTTTGAGGGTTGGTCTTGGGAGAATGCAGCCCTCACCCCAGCAAAATGAAGCGGTCCCTGCCCTGGAGCCTAACACAAGGTATATAACATGTTATGTACTGAAGTTCTCATCCTGGGCCAGCAGGGGGATACTGTAGATAGTTATGCAAATAAGGGATCGAAAGTGATGTTCAATGATTGGATAGTTTTAGAAAGTTGTTACAAAGCGTGTTCTCCCTAACAGAGAGCACGTGTTGCGGTTGGGGGAACAAGCCACCCTCACATTACTGTCCAGATTTGGTGAGGAACCCAAGCCTTTAAGTGGTTAAAATTGGGTTGCTGGGGAGTTTTGATTGTAGCCAATTTGGAGGAGGGGTCAGAGTCTTTAAATACAGGGGCCAGACGTTGGACGTCCTCTTGGCCATTTTGCACCGGATCACATGGAGCACTTGGACAATCTTCTCATTGTCTGGTTACATTTCTTTATTTCTTTATTTCCCCTTTCTTTTTAATCCTCTCTAGTCCCTTAAATAATTTAATTCCCCCCTTTTCCTGTTCGATTTCCCACCCCACCCCTTACCCTGCCCTGTGGGAAGATTCTCCCTGCATCTGTGGCTTGCCTTTCCCAATAGGGAGAGAGCCCCCGTTAGGGGCTTTCTTTCGCAAAAAGGTTTCCCCCATTTCTCTTGTTGAAATTGTGGGGCTAGTCAGGGCTGTTCCCAGATTAGCTGGTATCACTTTCGTTTATAGTATCCCCGAAGATTGACTTTATTTTGAGTGTGTGCAGCGCTGTTGGCCAAATTTTAAGCTAGCCTTGGGTGGGAGCACTAATTTGAGTTCCTTTAATATTGCTGTGACATTCTCGCTATAGGAATGTATCTGCTTGCAGGCCCAGTTGCTGCTAATGTATATCTGAGGCAGACAGAGGGCCCCAGAGGCTCCCTGTGCCTCCAAGGACTATGAGCACTCTGTATATGCTCTTAAACTATGCTGTTTCTGAACAAGTTTATTTCTTTAAGTTTGTTTTGCCCTGATAGTGGCGACTGCCATTTTAGAGACGAGCCATTGTGGCTTAGTGGTAAAGTGTAGGACTAGGACCTGGGAGACAGGGTTCATATCCCCCTCTTAGCCATTGTTATAACAAAACAAAGTAAACTGCTCCTTTTGGGCTATTCTGTTGCTGGGTAGTTCGGCCCATTTGTGATAAAAGAACTTTGAGTTTCTTGAAGGGGTGCTTCCCTCTAAAAGGGCAAGCAGGGGTACCTGGACAAGCTGTGGGCTACCTCAGAGCGTGTTTTTTGCATTGCACGGAGTGTGTAGTTGCATTGCATGGAGTGTGTGTGCACTGCACAGAGTGTGTTTTTTGCATTGCACAGAGTGTGTGTCTGAAAAGGAAGCTGGCTCGGCGGCAGCTTTGTCGGGGCTTCTTTAGGGGTTCTGGCCAGCGTTGGCCCTGTAAATTTACATATCATGATGGCAGCACAAGATGCCCCCTGCTCAAGCGGGGTCTGGAAGCTGGCAAGCAATAGCTCAATACCTTTTGCCCATATTCCCATTTTATTTAGGGATCCAGTTGGATATCGTTGCTAAAACATACGACTTGCCTATGGAGAAGCTGTCTGCCTTGAAGGAGGTTATTTTGTAATACTTCCTCTGTAGCAAGTGATGCTTCATCAGATCCGATCTTGCTGGGTCATTTAATTAATCTTCCCACTAGGCCAGGCTGCCTGCGGCCTGAGGTCCCCTTACCTTTGTGTACACCTACCAAGTGTGGTGAAGGCAGATATCAGGCGATGGTAGCAATTCCTGAATGTATGCAATAGTAGTTCGCCATGGCAGGATACCTTGAACCCGCACAGGGATTTTCAGGTTCATGCTGGTGCTGCTGGATCTTTGCCCTTTGGTTTTTATTTCAAGGGCTGCTGTTGTGCAAAGCTATGGCCTCAAGCCCGGTGTGGTGAGGCAATCATGTGACATAACTTTTCTTGAGTTTTCCCCATTGTAGTAGCAGTTCACATGTGGCCCGAGGAGTTCAGTGACCATCGGATCTGCTTTTGGTCTGATAACCAGGTAGTGGTGAGCGTCTTGGCAAAACAGTCCTCACGCTCTAGCACAGTCTCCGCCCCTCCGCTCGTGCTTTTGAGCTGCGCCACTTAAGGTTTAATATTGTGCTTTCTACTCTCCAAATTACGGGATCCTCTAATGATGTCGCTGACACTCTATCCCATTTTCAGATGAAGCGCTTCAGATCCTGGGCTCCAGACTCAGCTATTGCCAGACTTTTCCAGACCACCTGTGGCATTTTGACAACAATTAGTAATTACAGAGAGCGGCAGCTTCCATTTCCCCATCTGCTTTTACCTCTTATGGGAAGGCCTGGATGGATTTCTTAGCCTTAAGCTGGCAGTCCTCGGCCATTCAGATGAACTGGCCCCCATCCTCTGAGCAGATCCTGCAGTATTTGGTCCACCTGCTGCAGATTGGGCATGCGGTTATAACTATCAGAATTCAGTCCGCTGCAATGTCTGTTACACTGAAGCTTTATTTTTCAGAGACCCTTGTATAAAGTTTGTAGTGCGCAGGGCCTTGGAAGGTTGGAATAGGCTCCAACCTCATAGGACAGTGGGCAGGAAGTTGGTCAATTTTTACCTATGCAGTATCTGCAACAAGTTAAAACTTGTCTGCTGGTTAAAGATCAAGGCGAGACTCCTTTCAGTAGTCCATTGCATTTTCGCACTGAGGGTTGGGGAAATGGTTGTTGGAGTCAGCATGGGGCTAAGAGTCTTGAGGCTTATTGCTTCAGGACTTTTCCTTATCCTTTGGAGCTTGTCATTAGAGTTGGGAACTCAAAAACAGACTTAGTGGGCAGGAGTGCCACAATCAGGCTTCCCGCCACAGGTGAGGAGGGCCCTTGCCCGGTTATGGATAACAGAATATTTGGCTTTTTATTCCCTGGGGGCTGGCCTGCTCCTAGTGCATGAAAATGGGTTCCCGTTAGCCAGGCATCAATGTGCTTACGTTGTGCACCAGTTATTACGGCCTGCGGCTTGCTTACCGCTGAACACGCCTCATTCCTTACAATTAGGTGCTGCTGCAAAGGCTGCACACTGGGGGCCTGTCAGTAGACAGGATTGTGAATACGGGTCATTGGAAGTCTGACGCTGACAAGGGTTATATCAGGAAGTGTCACAATGATGTCTGTGCTGATGCTTGTCTGTTATTTCCTTTTTTCATAGGAGCAGCTGTGCACATTTGGGCCACAGCATTGTACACTAGGCTGGCAAGCATGTTGACGAGTTTGGACTGGGGCGCCATCTCAGTCTTCCTGCCCATGTGAACATATACTGGATGTCCAGATGGGGAATGCTTTGGGAGGAGATCCTTCCTTTGGTGCGGTCGAGTGTGACCTGTGCAGGTCCTCCCGCAGTGCTGGTGGTACAGCTGGGCGAGAATGTTTGCTGTCTTCCTCCAGCATAAGTTTGCATTCCTGCACGCAAGAGGGCTTGGATTGAGTTGATGGCAGCTCTCCCTGGACTCAAAATAATTTAAGGCATTGGTTCAAGGTGGTCTGGAGGGGGGGTTGGAGCACCTGTCCCCTCCAATGTGCAAAGATATTCCATTAAGGGAATCCAAGGATTCGCCATGCTTTTGTCGACCCCTTTCGAGGGGTAGGGCCACGCAAGAGTCCCTGGGAGCATTTGGGGGTGAGCTGGAGTCTGATCCTGGTTCATTGCTCCCCCACGCTGTTTATTTGTACTGACGATATGGTGGGGCCCAGTTGTCAGTGCTGCGCTGCCGAGGTCAGGTGGAGCTAGTCAGGAACCAATGCCTAGACAAACTACCACCGAGCAGGCCAGAAAGCATGTTAATAAGGTGGTGGACAATAGAATAAAATAAATAAAATAAATAAAATAAAATAACAAATAAAATAAAATAGGTCCTTGCTTTAGGTGGTTCTGTAATATTGCACCCTGCTATTTTTCTTCAAGGCTGTTGCCCTCTTTAGGGCAGATGGGGTGCATCTTTCCCCTATGGGGAACGACACCTGGCGGGATGCGATTGCCTTGGGATTCATTGCTCCCCCACAATGTTTGCTGGTACTGACGATATGGTGGGGCCCAGTCGTCAGTGCTGCCCTGCTGAGGTCAGGTGCAGCTGGTCGGGAACCAATGCCTAGACAAACTACCACCGTGAAGGCCGGAAAGCGTGTTAATAAGGCAGTGGAAATAAAATACAGGTCGTTGGAAATCGAATGCATTCAAAGGTTATGTTCATTAACATTATTGGTGTCTGACAATTTTTGCTTGTTTTATCTTGGATCAGGAGGGTAAGGGAGCCCTCATTCGTCTCCCTGCTATGGGGGATGCAGGCCCTTGCCCTGTAAAAGATGTCAGCAAGTACTTGGCGGTGCGCACCCCAGGGGATGGGCCTCTACTCAGGCATGAAAATGGGTCGCCCCAGCAAGACACCAATTTGCAAAAGTGATGCGTAAGGCGATTCTGGCCTGTGGTGGCACGGCCGATGGTTTTGCTCCCTATTCCTTTAGGATAGGGGCTGCGACGACGGCAGCTCACTGGCGCTTGTCAGCCGCTAGAATAAAGGATTTGGGTCGCTGGAAATCAAATGCGTTTAGAGGTTATGTCCGCTAACACTTTTGGTTTCTTACATTGTTTTGCTTTGTTTACCTCAGGTTTAGCGGCTGTACGTATCTGGATGGTGGGGCACAGCATCATCCATTGGGCTGGTGTCGCAGCGCGACAGTCCGGATTGGGTCCAGGTCTCGGCCTTCCTCCACATGTGCAGTTGTTGTGGCTGTCCAGACGGGGAATGTGCTGGTCAGAGCTCCTGCCGCGGATCCGGAGGCAGTTGCTACTGGAAGGGCCGCCCACGGCTATTGTGGTGCAGCTGGGTGAGAACGACCTGGTCTCCATGGACTGTTTTTCACTTCGTGCTACAATTTTGGGTGACCTGGAGACGCTGCAGGCAATGGTGCCGACAGCAAAAAAATTTTGGTCTAAGCTTTTGCAACGCCACATTTGGAGGGGCAGTCGTTGCCCAGCTGCCACAGAAAGGGCCAGAAAACGCATCAACTCTGCGGTGTCTAAAAAGATTTTGGAGCTGGGTGGAGATGTGATTTCCCATCCTGCGATTCTTTTTCAGGCTGCATCCTTTTTTAGAGCTGATGGCATGCATCTTTCTGCCTCAGGGAATGAGGCCTGGCTGGGTGCAGTGGTGGCCAAGCTGAGGTCTTGGTTGGGTCTGTGAGTGGTTTGGCGTTGACCTGTGGGCTCCATGGCGGTTAGGCATTGCTTAAATTGGTGCTTGGAGGGGTAAGTGCCTATCCCTCCAAATGATGCGGAAAGGGAATTCCGTTAAAGGAATCCAGGGCTTGCCATTCTTTTCGTCCTTGTCCCTGGCATCGGACTTGGGCCGTGCAAGCCCCACAAGAACATGAGGGTGAGAAGTGAGGGACTGTTGCCCAGCTTCATTTTCTCACCCAATACTTGTTTCCCACGCTGGCTTCCGCTGGTGTCCAGAAGGGCCAGCTCTGTCCTTGAGGGCAAGGACAGATAGTCATAACCAATGCCTAAGCAACCACTCACATTTTTTGTATTTTGAATAAAGTTGTGGCCAAAATTATGCCAAAAACCTTAAACAAAAATTGGCGTGTGAAGTGTGAATTTTTTGGGGGGTGGCATTGTGGGACTCAACACGCAATTATGTGTACTGGAGCTCTATATAAGCAGGCTGACTGAACCCTTCAGCTCAGTTCTGTTCTGGCCTCTGAATAAACAAGAGCTGTTTGAAGAATCGCTGTGTCGTCTGATATGTTCACCCACAACTTAACATGACACCTTAAAAAAATATCAGAGGCTGCTGGACAAGAAGCTTGTTACTTTAGGGGTGGAAGATCCATCACTCAAGGGCACCTTGAAGCTGGAATCCAGGCAAAAGGAAGGAGGGATAGCATCAAAAGGATAGGAAGCCAAAAGGGAGAGGGGAGGCCAAGCTTCAAAATGCAGCTCAAGAGAGAGCGAAAGAAATATTAGACATGGTGTGTCCAATTCATTTTGCATTCTTTTTTCCCAACCACATGGTCTGAATAAAATACAGATCCGTAGAACAAGATCTTTCTGTCCCTGAAAAAGGCAAAACACTGAAATGTACTATATCTTCTAATAAATATTCTCACTTCCCTGCTATCGTCCCATGATAGCTGCTTTCTTTAGGCATTATTCCACTCCTGGTTTGCAGTGCCAAGACTGGTTCATCATTTGACCTCTCTGCATGGCATGCAGAGTTTCCATACCAGCAGTGGGTGTCCCCAGGAACAAGCAGCACTGGTGAAGGCATTTTTCTTGTGATCCCCAGAGCTTAAACGTGGGCTAAATTGTGGGGGAGCGGAAAATAGCCACAGGCAAGCTATAATTCCATGTAGATAGGTAACAAGCCACCCTCCCCACTAGTAACTGCAGCTTGGGTTGGCAGAGAAATTTGCTTATTTAAGTATACATAAAACACATAGTAAAATGCATTATTATAAAGAAATTGTTTTGCAATGTCCTCCATTTTAAGGCTAAGATAGATCCAAACCCCATTAATGTTTTGTTGTTGGTTTTTTTGGTCTTATTTCACTTTTCAACTAAAGAGCACACGCCATGGGATAAAAAGACAAACTGCAAGACCTAGCAAGCATTAAGCACATCCTATGCTGCTTTATATATTTCTCTGGGAGTTGCTCTACATAATTACACTGGATGATCAGTGCTCTAAATCAGAAGTGCAACCACTGCAAATGATGAATTCAGGAGAATGAGAAGATGTCTCTATTTTCCCCAAGCTACTTGAGCTCAGCAAAGTGGAAGTGGCCAGTGAGTTAAATGCAACCTAACTTCATGGCATCAGTGAGGCTGGAAAAGCATCATAATAATAATAATAATAATAATAATAATAATAATAATAATAATAATAATTTATTATTTATACCCCGCCCATCTGGCTGGGTTTCCCCAGCCACTCTGGGCGGCTTCCAACACAATATTAAAATGAAGTAATGCATCAAACATTAAAAGCTTCCCTAAACAAGGCTGCCTTCAGATGTCGTCTAAAAGTGTGGTAGTTGTTCTCTTTGACATCAGGTGGGAGGGCGTTCCACAGGGCGGGTGCCACTACCGAGAAGGCTCTCTGCCTGGTTCCCTGTAACTTGGCTTCTCGCAGTAAGGGAGCCACCAGAAGGCCTCGGTGCTGGACCTCAGTGTCCGGGTAGAACGATGGGGGGAGGAGATGCTCCTTCAGATATACTGGACCGAAGCCATTTAGGGCTTTAAAGGTCAGCACCAACACTTTGAATTGTGCTCGGAAACATACTGGGAGCCAATGTAGGTCTTTCAAGACCGGTGTTATGTGGGCTCAGTGGCCGCTCCCAGTCACCAGTCTAGCTGCCGCATTTTGGATTAGTTGTAGTTTCTGGGTCATCTTCAAAGGTAGCCCCACATAGAGCACATTGCAGTAGTCCAAGCAGGAGATAACCAGCGCATGCACCAGGAGGCAGTCCGCGGGCAGATAGGGTCTCAGCCTGTGTAACAGATGGAGCTGGTAAACAGCTGCCCTGGACACAGAGTTGACCTGCGCCTCCATGGACAGCTGTGAGTCCAAAATGACTCCCAGGCTGCGCACCTGGTCCTTCAGGGACATAGTTACATCATTCAGGACCACGGAGTCCTCCACACCCGCCCGCCTCCTGTCCCCCAAAAACAGTACTTCTTTCTTGTCAGGATTCAACCTCAATCTGTTAGCCACCATCCATCCTCCAAATGCCTCCAGACACTCACACAGGACCTTCACCGCCTTCACTGGTTCTGATTTAAAAGAGAGGTAGAGCTGGGTATCATCTGCATATTGATGGACACCCAGCCCAAACCCCCTGATGATCTCTCCTAGCGGTTGCATGTATATGTTGAAAAGCATGGGGGAGAGGACAGAACCTTGAGGCACCCCACAAGTGAGAGCCCAAGGGTCTGAACACTCATTCCCCAACACCACTTTCTGAACATGGCCCAGGAGGAGGGAGCGGAACCACTGTATGACAGTGCCTCTAGCTCCTAGCCCCTCTAGACGGTCCAGAAGGATGTTATGGTCGATGGTATCGAACGCCGCTGAGAGATACAGCAGAACTAGGGAACAGCTCTCACCTTTGTCCCACCGGAGATCATTGACCAGTGCGACCAAGGCAGTTTCAGTCCCATGATGAATCAGTCCCTTAGCTGCATTTGGACTCGCCTTAAAAGCTATGAGCAAGGCCCATGAGTTAAGAGCTGCCTAAAGGGCCCATTGTGGAAATGTGATTTATTAATATATGGGAAACATATATACGGAACCAACTCAGTATATGTCACCAATTGATGAACATTTCTTAGTAATTATGCAGCTTGGTTTCTTGAATAAGCAATAAGCAAGGAAAGACAATAAGCCAAAAGCCACAAACCTGTAAAATAACAGTCATGCAACACAATCCTATGCATGTATACTCAGCTTTAGGAACACAGCAAGCTGCCTTATACCAAGGGCCCATTTACTGTAGTATTGTATACCAATGACTGGCAACAGCTATCCAGGGCTTCAGGCACGGGACGTTCCCAGCCATACCTGGCAAGGCAGAGGCTTAACCACTGAGCTGCAGCCCTTCCTCAAGTAAATCCCACTCTACTCAGTAAGGACTCATCCAGACTTGAGCTTGCCCCATGCCTAGAAAGCAGGGGTCCGAGCAGATTCCAAGTGGCTTTGCCATTGCCCCACCATTTTCGCTGGGAAAACCCGTTCATTAACAATAAATTGGAGCAACCGTCAATCCAGGGAAAACCCGATTGACATTTCCTCCGAATCAGCGGTAAAGATCAGGTTTCCCCGGGAGAAAGCAGCAGGACAAGGACAAGTCTGGATGAGCCAGAAGAAGAAGAAGTTTGGATTTTATATCCTGCTTTATCACTACCCGAAGGAGTCTCAAAGCAGCTAACAATCTCCTTTCCCTTCCTTCCCCACAACAAACACTCTGTGAGGTGAGTGGGGCTGAGAGACTTCAGAGAAGTGTGACTAGCCCAACATCACCCAGCAGCTGCATGTGGAGGAGCGGAGAATCAAACCCGATTCACCAGATTACGAGTCCACTGCTCTTAACCACTACACCTCACTGACACACTCTCTCTCTAAGACTTTTTCCTAAGCAAATGTGTATAGAATTAAAGCCTGAAATATAAATAATATTGAGTTCCCTTGCACTGTATTAGTAAGTTTCAAAACCATTATATTACAATTATAATATTATGATGTATTACGTTTTATCAGTACACATTTCTTGTACTTTTAAAAAAGTTTAAAAGTAGTAATGAGGCTAAATGTGTTCATGGAAAATCTTTCCTTTATCTAAGTTTTTACTAGATATTTTGCAAGCCAGCTGGTCTGGCTATTCCCCATTAAAAGCTGTTCTAAAACTAAGTTCCTTTTTCCCCCCTGTGTCAAATAGCTTCAGTGAACTTGCCTGGAACTGAATCAGAGGAGTCACATAAGAGGCAGAACAAATACGGCCTTTGTGCAGTTTTCCTGGAACACAGTGAAAGTTTGACTCACAAACACAATACAGTTCTAGATGTAAATTACACAATCTGCCCAATATTAAAAACAGTGACCGCCTAAATGATTCACACTGACAACTGCTTTCAAAACCTGAAAGCTTTTTTAAAATGGTCTTACAAATACAACCTTGCCAAAAAACATAAAATTTAATTTTGCTTGCAGTCAGCAGCTAGACCTGCTAATGGACTATTCTTGTCCAGTGCAGAAGTAATGTTCCCAATAGGAAAACAGTGAATCTTCTCTTCTTTCCATGATGGTACAGCATTATATTGCCATTGACATAGGAAGCTATTTTATATCAAGCCTGACCATTCAATGTGGCCAACCTATGGTCCTGCAACTCCCAGGAACCCCAACCCACATGACCAATAATTAAGGATGATGGGCATTGTAGTTCAACAACATCTGGAAGGCCATGAGTTTGCTACCCCTGGTCTGCAGTAACTAGCAGCAGTCCTCAAAGATTTCATACCAAAATATTTTAGAGCCCTAAAATTGGGTTGGACCAATGCAGCTCTGTGTGGCAGTGATTTTGTGACTCTCAAAATTTGCAATGTGTCCTTGCTCCAAAAAAGTTAGCAAACTCTGTATACTAGATCATGACTGAAGCAAACCATAGAAAGAATGGGAGAATGTGTGGGGCTGAGAGCAGGTGAAACAGCAAGGATGTACAAGAACTAGCAGTGTCTCCCTGATCTCCTAATCACAAATATATATAAACAGGATATTTTAGTGAATGAATCTCTTGTTTTTAAAACATTTTATCTGCTGAAACTGTATCTTGTTTGAAGTTTTTTTCTAAAATAAATAAATAAATGTTTAGAGGTACTCTTATTTTCCTACTTATATTGAAATACTGGCCCTCAATGAGGCCAAACTTAGATTCACAAAATGTTTAGGGGCATGCGCACCCCCAGAAAAAAGCACTGCTTGTTTGTACTATTATATGGATAAATTTAATGATGCATTTTAGTTTTTTTCTAAGTTTTGGTAAACCACCTTGATATTCAATTGCCATAATTTAATCAGTAATTCCACTGATGACCAAAGTGCCAGTGTATATTTGTAATATCTGGTGCCAAGTTGTCTGCAAAAAGCTAATCCCAAACTTTAATAGGCTAGTAAGCTACTTAGTCCTCTAGAGAAAGGATCAAATAATATTTATGATTCCTTAATGAAGGGGGGGTTTCATCCCTTGAGCATAGGAGCTCTCTAAAGTTACCTGTCCCTATAATCCTCTCAGTTTTTACTAAATCTATGAAATCCTCCTGCTTAAAATCTGCATTTTTATTGTAATTAATCTATTTAACATTTAAAGAACGCATAATACTATGGAGAAAACATTTCAGCTTTCTTTTCCCTCTACTTGCATTTGCTGTTATAAAACTGTTCATACTTGAATACAGACAAAAGAAATACAGTCACAAATGAAGCTAAGTAGAGCATGGGCTTATTTGCAGAAACATTTGCTATTAAGATGAACATTTGACATCCCGAAATGTCTAGCTCTGCCCCCTGCCAATTAAACCTCCCGTCTTTCAGTTTATTTTGAGAACATGTAGGTAACACAGTTGTCTTTCCTTTTTAAAAAACTCTAGCTGTCAAACAAGCTGACAGGGTGCTGCGCATAAGTGTTACACATCCACCTGCCTATCAGCAGATTCTGGCTTTTTTATGGGCCAACATTATTTCTTTGCATTGTACTGTATGTGCCTTGAAGAATGCCAAATTTAGCCAATCAGAAATAAGATATTTTATTAGAGTGAAACAATATGTAAATTTTGATAGATAAATTAAATTAAACTAAAGGGAAAATATTTTCTACCACCTGAAGGGGGACTTTGCTTTTTGAGGGCTTGTTGTTGTTTAGTCGTGTCTGACTCTTCGGGACCCCATGTACCAGAGCACGCCAGGCTCTCCTGTCTTCCACATTTTGAGGGCTACGTACTTTCAAACACATACCTTCCACTGAAGAGCCAGTGTGGCGTAATGGTTCGACTAGGACCTGGGAGTGCAGGGTTCAAATCTCCACTCAGCCATGAAGCTCAATGGCCTTGGCCTTGGGCCAATCACTATTAGCCTAACCATAAAGGTGGTATGTAAACAAACAAACAAACAACTATGCAACACTACCCAAAGACACATAGGGATGACCTGTAGCACCAAGCAGTAAGATGGATAAATTCATTTGGTCTGCATTTTAGAGCAAGCTGATTTAATTTGCTAATCCTGGGCTTATATATAGATTGGAATACAGGTGTTAGCCAGATCACAGACTGGATTTTTTGATGCAGTCTTGGTTCAAAAACAGCACATGAAAAAGTATTTTACTTTTACAACTGCATACAAAAATGCATATTTTAAGGGGAGAAAGTATACTTTGGGAGAAAATGGTAAAATACTCTTTTTCATACTTTAAAAAAAAATCCACAGTAAATGAGACAGAAATGAATGAGTACAAGGGAAACTGATATGTAACATAAACAGGCCTGAGTCTTACTTCCAAGTATGTATGTTTAACACAGGGGTGCAAAAATTGCCTTTTATTTCAGACTAGCAAAATTAGCTTGTTTGTCCATGCTACATAAGCTACACCCAATATTTTTTTAAACTTCCCCATTGTCATGAAGAGTATGAACTTCCATCCATCCTGCATTATTCAGGTGCATAAACAGGATAGTAGACTTTGTTTTGAACAGCTGGTACTTCTTCTGGAAACATAAGCCTCAAGAGGTTTCATTTTGCTTCCGATCCATCTTACAATTTTAACTAAAAACCTTCTATTTCTTGATTATTGTGTATGCTCTCTGAGGACTCCTGAAGATGGAAGGAACATTTCCAAAACCTTTGTAATTGCAGTAATGTCAAACTGACTGGCTGTTCATAAAATTACTTCTAGCTTGGAGGGCTAGAATTATGTTCCACTATGCAATTTTGCCATTTCATATTCTTATGAGTCCTGCCCCTATGGATAGGTCTAATGCTATGGTTCTGCCTGAAAGTGCCACCTTGGTTAGAGCCTAGAAATTGTCAAAAGGGTGCTAATGTTCTTTTAATGGTTAAATGGGCAACTCAAGGGTGGAGTGGCAAGTAAGTATGTGAGGAAATGTGCCTGCAGTCACTTGGAACTAAGCACTCAATAAAACTCAAACGGACTTACTTTTGAATAGATACGTGTAGGAAAGAACCGAGTATGTAAACACCAGAAGTGCTGCCATTTTGAATCTGGAGACAGAGAATCAGTTTACAGATAATGCTAACCCAAACCAAGATTTAGCATGAATGAATTAACGAATGTTAGAATGATGTTGGATAAAAAGTTAAGGGGTTTTTAGCTATAACACTATAAGGAAGATGAAAAAATGGACTATTAACAGGTAAAAATTTAATGTTATAATATTTTAAGATTAAAGACTAGGATAAATAAAGAGGGAAAGGATTTGCTGAACTAATAAATTGAATTGGAATACAAAAAAGGGAGGTGTGAGGAGGTCCGGAAAATAAGCATATGAAAAATAATTGATGGAAAGATGGAATTGTTTTTTAACTATTTTTGTTTTGTATTTTTCTTTTTTCTTTTTTCATTCTGTAAAATCTTAATAAATATCTTTAAAAACAAACAAAAAAAAACAAGATTTAGCATGAATGTGCAGGTTCCTTATCACAGCCACTTTCCTCCTCCTCCTCCTCCTCCTCCAGTCCTGCTTCTGCAATGCTGTGAGATTAGCCATGGATTGGCTTAGTAATAATAATAATAATTTTATTATTTATACCCCGGGCCCCTCTGTCTCACGCAGGCTTGCGGTTTTTCTTGCTCCAGAGAAAGTATGTGCTGTATCCAAGTTTGTTAATGGTTTATACATCCTAAACCAAACCATGGCTTAGCTCACAACAGCGAAGCAGAAGGCAGAGGAAGAAAGCAGTCGTGATGCGCTCTTCAGCAGTCTGCACATT
The DNA here is from genome assembly GCF_027172205.1 of Podarcis raffonei. Taxonomy (NCBI): domain Eukaryota; kingdom Metazoa; phylum Chordata; class Lepidosauria; order Squamata; family Lacertidae; genus Podarcis; species Podarcis raffonei. The sequence continues at coordinate 55,119,644 of NC_070610.1, forward strand.
CACGCTAAACCTTGACCTGTCTTAGTGTTATGTGCTAATGGAGCCATAGAGAACAGGAGCAGAGGAGCCTGCCTCGTACAATGCTGAGTTAAGCCAGAGGTATCTAGCTCAGGGTGGTCTACCTACCGGCAGCAGCTCTCCAAGGTTTCAGACACAATTCTTTCAAACTCCTACCTGAAGCTGCCAGGAGTTGAACCTAGAATCTTACACTTGTAAAGTATGTAGTCTACCACTGATCCCAAGTGCTTCCCTTGTTGTGGATCTTGGGATTCATGCTCTTTCTTTCTCTCTTTTGGGGATGATGCCACAGGGTAGTAGATCCGCCGTCTTGTTTGAAAGTATTTTTTACTGCTATGTATGCTTTGCTTGTAAACTTGCAAGTAAAGCGAACATTACAAAGATGCCGTAAGTCTTCAGTGGTTGCTCATCCAAAGGAAATTAAAATGGTGACGTTACTCCTGGAATTTCTCACCAATCAGGAAGTGGGGTTTTTATGTTAACAACTTAACCATAGTTACCAGTGCTTTCTTCTGTTGATACGCTATCCTTTCATTGACCAGTCAAGTAGAACACTACAGCTATTAAAACATTCTGAAATGCAATTACGAAAAGCTGTTCAGGAAAATTTGAAGGCTTAGGCCACCAGTGATACAGAGGTTATTTTCCATGTGCACTTCCTTTATATATATGATATATTACAACAGTTGACCCTGGGATAAAGGATGATCATTTTTCAGAATAACACATTGTCTTCCAACGGTTTTCATTATGTAGGTAAATGATGGTGTAGGGGAGATGTTTGCTTTTCCTTTCTCATAATTCTTTTCATTTAGAACAATGTCTACAGCTTTTTTTCTAAAGTAGCCAGTTCCTTGACAAAAGAGGGAACATGTGCATTTGGTAGAATGTCCCTGACAATTCAGTGTTTCTCTTAAATAGCTTTCCTAAGCAAAGGCTAATGGAAGGGTTGTTGGTCTCCAGGCTTGAGTAACACTTCTGTGCCTCTTATAATAGCTGTATGGTGGCCAGCAAAAGTTGACTTTTTTTTCTTGTCACCATGGTGAATTTTAGGCAGTATAATAGCAGCATAGAAGTCCCTTTTTCACAAGATGACCCCACAGTGCTGCTGTAATGTTTAAAGGCCTGACACCAATACGTGGGGACAATCACTGGGTCATCACCACTCAATTGCAATGATAGGTGGTAAGCTCTTACACGATTGGCCCTGTCTATGTATGGCAGATGGGGTTTTTTTGTTTTGTTTTTAAGCATTGATCAGCAATGTGGCATACATTATTAAATTAAATATTGTTGCAGTAGAAGAATACAGACAATATGTTTACTGAAAAATAGAGCACCTTTGAAAAGTGCTGTGCAATCTATAGGTGTAGGGCTTCATCTGACTACATGGAATATTGGGTTTAATTTGACTCTTTGAACAGCCACTATTTACACATGCCTATTTTACAGGGAAATGCTGCCTTATACTGATGATAGTGTTTCAAAGCAATTTAACAACCATCCTAGTCAATCTACCCAAGATATATGAAGCTATATACTCATATAATTAAGAGGGGGGAATTGCAAAATTCAGTTACTGGCTGTATTTAGATGTCACGATAAACCATGTTTTTTTTTGGAATAGGAGCACAAAGCCTTGGGTTCACACATCGACTCTTTTTGCAACTGACATTTCCTAATGAGGTTTTCAACATAGTTTTGGGTGGAGTTTATTTTTAATATTCCTGAACATAGAATAAACTAAACTTCTAGCTTGTTTGCAAACAAGGAAACAAATTACATATGGTAGAATTTCTAACTCTACCACTTTGTAAAGTAAACTACGTTTCAGCTTATGCTTCCAAATCTGTGGTTTGGTGGTCCCCAGATTCTTCTTGGCCCAGACACTTCTCTCAGTTCTTGTGCTACTTTAGCTAAACTTTTATTGGGCACACTCCACCTAGCTGCAGCACAGGAAAAAGTGGGTGATGCCAGCAGGAACAGCAGCCATATCTTGCTTGCTGTTTGAATATAATTAAGCCATGAACTATAAGAGAGCCACAAGTGTGCTTTAATGTACAAAACTTTAATGTACAAAAAACCCAATGTTGTGCTTTTAATACATGTCGTGATTTAAAATGTTGACTAATTAAAGTGTAGCTCATTATCCCTCCATAGCTACATGCTTGCTCAGTCTAGCTTTAAAGCAAGATTCCTTATATATATTTTAAAGGGTTCCCTCCTCAAAGTGCCTCTAAATGGCACCTGCAACTATCCCTCATAAATGTTTTAAAATCTTTAAAACAACTGGGGCTTTGGAGCAAAGCTGCTTAGCTTAGTGGTGCAGAAATCAAACCTTTTCTATCTACTAGCAAGGAAAGTGCAAATGTTTAATCTCCTCCTACACAGTCCAGCTATCACTCTGAAGTCTAATGGTTCATATCTCTTCTCAGACAGTTCATTTATACTTTCCTTGGATGCCAACATGATGTATATATAATGTCGTAAGTGTGAGAAGGATATCCAAAGTTGGGAGGTGTGGAGATACGGGAAGGCATGGCAGGTTCAGTTCACACTGGGGATTAGTTTTAGCACAGGCCTGTGTTGAAGGATAGGAAACCACATAATATACAATATAATACCATACAAAAAAGCAGAGCTGTTAGTTCTGCTTTATCTTTGCTGCAGAGTTCATCCTACGTCCAAAGACAGGCAACCATGGCTCTTGGGCCATTCTTACAGTACTGTACTGCCTTTTGGCATAGATCTAAAGCACTAGATATACAGCGGCTGCATTCACACGTCATGTTTTGATCTACTAAATCAGAGGTGGGGAATCCAAACCATAATCTGAGGAACTGGAAATAAGCTCTGTGCCAATGTGGTCCTTTCTTCTCTTCCCTTGGCTTAACAGAACAAAGGTTCAAGTGAGCCCTTCAAACCAGGACCATAAACCATGCTTGAACAATCAATAACATGACATCTGAATGCTGCCTATACATCTCACAAGTTTTATTTATTAATCTCATGAACTGTATTGTAACTACAACTGGCTTAAAAGTGTATGTGGGACAAGAGTCAGGGACAGAAGTAATTAAACATGAAAGGGCCATTCATTCCACACCAGACTTGGTTCAAAAAAAACAGAGAAAGAATCTAAGTTACCCATCACCCCTAGACAAGGCACTGCAGTGTCCTTAGTATTCATGCAAATGAAGGAGACTGTTATCCTTTAGGCTACACTATGTCATAAGCATTCCAAAGATCTGTGCGTCTACATGAGCACAAAGAACAGAAAGAGCCACCTTTTTAAGTGTTTGGCTGGCAGTACCTGAATCAAAACTCAAAAGACTGAAAATAACCTTTCCCCTTTGTTAGGAATCATTGGCTCAATTTAAAGGCAAATGCCAATTCAATTGCTTTATAATGCACTTCATTAATGTGTGTATTACACTGGCTCTATACACTACTAAGCCTTATTAGTTTTGTACCACTTTTAACAGGTTAGTTCATGTTGCTTTCTTAGCAGTGCTTTTCGGTCTGTTGATCACCATTTGCGTGGCAATGCAAAATATGACAAATTCCTTGCACAGAAAAACTGTGCCCTCTTGCCTTTTTCGCCATGAGCTCTATAGTGGTCCTAAAACTCCACCTCAAACTAAAATTATGAAGATGTAGCTTATATACTCATGTTCATCTGTGGCACTGCTGTGCTTATTCTTAAGAACAGCTTCGGCGACCGTTTCACAAACACAATTAATGCAAGAGTGATTAATGCCAGCTGAGCTTCTTGGAGAAAAGATGGGATAAAAAAGCCAGACTTGTCAAACGTGGGTTGTCTACAGGCAGGATATCATGGGAAGATCCCTTATATCAAGTCAGCCCGTCAGCCCCTCTATCTCTGTAATGTCTACACCAGTCAGCCAATGTTGTGCCCACAGATGATGTTGGACAAACTGCTATTGTCTCTGACAATTGGCCCTAATCCGGAAGCAGGGCCAGGCTGCCCATGAGGCAGACTGAAGCAGCTGCCTCAGACAACGGAAGCCTGTGGCGGCTCTGCCCACCTTTGCCACTGTTGCTGGGGTAACTCTCATTCATATCTGGAGGGACCTAATACTGAACATTCGACACAGAAAGTACGTGCTCTGCCTCCATCACTGAGCAGTACGGCATCCTTTCAAAGTTCTTGATAAATCCCATATCCAGTCCACCTAGGAACAGGGGTGTTTATCAGGTTCTGAATAGACTGCAATCCATGGATGGCATGTTGCACATGAATTAGGAAGTTAGCGCATGTAGAAATTAACGATCCATTTATAAGCATATGTTTTAGCTGAATGGAATACAAATGGCTCTTTCGTTTCCTGCTTTGCATTTGCACCATGACGATGTTAGCTTTATAGCCTAGTAATAAAAACATTAATTCATATTTCCAAAACAACAAAACTCACAAACAAATGATTAACCTTTAAAAGTGGTTTAAAATATAAAGTGCCTTTAAAGGAGGAGTTCCTTAGTACAACACTTGTGATAAAGGTTAATTTCATTTTGTGTATGTGACTAAATACCGGTACTTTATAGATGGATGTGCTTTCTTTCTTTTTAATTAGCAGCTATTTATTTACGTGTGCCTCCTCCACAGGCAAATACATCCTGGAGCCTCCACGCAAAAACAGATACCACCTGTATATTCTGTCCCCGCATGGATAAAGCAGCCTTCCTAAGTTCTGCTCTAAAGAAAGATTCTCTTTTACTTCTGATTAGCAAAAAAGCTGGTTTCAGCACTTATCTGAAAATCACTACCTAATTCAGTACATGAAATATCGGCTCTGACATCATACCAACCCACCCCAAAGCATCCACAAGTCTCTACAAGAACAGTAGCAGTGGGCCCCCACATCTGCAGATGAGTACAAAGGGCAATCCATAACTTTAATGCAATTTAGACATTTAGATGGATGGGCTGCATGCCCAGTGTGTTGTAATAACCCTGAAAAGCTTTTGGCTCAAGCTGTGGACACATTAGCATTAACTTATGTCTGCTGCCTTGTTTATACTACGTGAGATAACTGCTTGTGCTTCTCTTTCTCTGCCTGCCGCCCCCAGTACTTAAATGTTACCAACAGAGACTCTCAACGGATACAGAATTTAATTGCAAAGATGAGGAATATTCTCCTACCGTGTTCTTCTGCATTAGTCATGGGGGCTAGCTAAAATGCTGGAAGGTCCAAGCACTTACAGAAATATTTTATTAAATTATACAGATTTCATTTAGGACATGTATATCTCACCTTCCTTGCATCATGAAACTCAGGGTGGCATAGATGGAGCTCTAAGGCAGTTTTTCACTTTTGTCACTATGTTGTTGTTGCTGTTTAGTCGTTTAGTCGTGTCCAACTCTTCATGACCCCCTGGACCAGAGCATGCCAGGCACTCCTTTCTTCCACTGCCTCCCGCAGTTTGGTCAAACTCATGTTGGTAGCTTCGAGAACACTGTCCAACCATCTCGTCCTCTGTTGTCCCCTTCTCCTTGTGCCCTCCATCTTTCCCAACATCAGGGTCTTTTCCAGGGAGTCTTCTCTTCTCATGAGGTGGCCAAAGTATTGGAGCCTCAGCTTCATGATCTGTCCTTCCAGTGAGCACGCAGGGCTGACTTCCTTAAGAATGGATAGGTTTGATCTTCTTGCAGTCCATGGGACTCTCAAGAGTCTCCTCCAGCACTATATGTCACTATAGCCAGACCCAAATCTTCTTAGATTTTAGTAAGGCGGCTGCGTCATGTGCCTTGAGATGCCTGGGAAATGTGATGATAAATTATTCAAAAGGACTTGAAATAAGGGAGATCCCTTTTTGGAAGCCCAAAATGATGTGCTGCTGATATATATGTTTCTTGCAGCTGGGGCAGATGAAAGCATCTGGTTGTGCTGATGCAGGTGCACCAATGCATTTGTTCTTTCTGCGCTCCTCCCAGTGGTCATTCCTCCTTTGGTCACTGCTATGGATACACAACCTGACTGACTGTCTCCAGGTGATGTAGCTGTCTGCAAGGGATTTGCACAAGGTGGAGTTAATGCTGCCAGCTTTCATGTTACAACTGCAGACATCTTTACAATGCAGTGTTGATCCGCCAACAGGCCTGGTGCCTGCAGAGCATGTCCTTTCTGGAGATCCTGCCATCTTCCATTCTGTATACATTACCAAGCCAGCATAGACGTCACTGTGACAGGAGTGTGAACATGCTGGAAATGAGGGCTTTGAGACTCTGTCCTGCCATGTGATGTGCAAAATCTTCCTGAACCAGCATATGTGGAAGGCACTGGGGTGTCACTCCAGGTGGGTATAAGCTGCCCACATATCACTACCATAAACAGCGTGCTCAACACACAAGCCTGGTAGACCTTCATCTTGGTATTGGTCATTAGCATCACATTCTCCCATAAGCTTTTTTGCAAGGCAAGACCACCAGTTAAACATCGCTGTGAGGCAACTAAAATTCCTGCCCCAAGCACTAAGCGGCACTAATACCACCTGGGTCAAGGATGAGACCACAGATCAACCAGTTCACAAAACATGCTGGTGCACATTGCTTAAATGTTCCATTGGCACCCCTCACCCACACCTGCTGCACTACAGACCAAAGAAGCCAGAGCCTGCCTTATTGTATCATCCGAATCTGGGCTCATCGTTTGTTACATCCAAGCAAAATATAAGCAGCAACCAAGGTTTATTCTTGGCTTGCCACTCATGGTTTGTTAGGAGGAAACAAAGCATGAGTGTCAGTTCAGATGGCACAACAAGCCGGGCTCTGCTCCACCCTTGTGTAGCAGGAGTATGGAAGAAAAGCCGTGAGAAATGTTTAGCATACAGCTCATTCACACTAAACAATAGTTTGTTTTGAACTATAGTTTAAGATGATGGTTGTGATAAGCCCGTGAGTGCCTTACAAAAACATACTTATTTGCTTAGGCCTTCCAGCATGTCTTCTGAGCCAATTTTTACTGGTGCTGATTAATGTTTTATAGATTTGCTTGGTATTTACTGTTAACTATTTTATTGCTTCTATTGTTCTAAAATTGCATGCAAATTTACATACATATTATATATTGCTTTTGTTTTGAGTTAGGAAAAAAATGAAAACTATTATTCTTATTAGGAGCTCTGGGAGTTATTAAATTGAGATGTAGCGTAAAAAGTAGTTTCAAATGAAATAGATATTTCTATACAAGATGCAAGCAACAGACACTAGTGTCTCTGACAAGAGTTTCACCAGAAGCCAGCAACAGCCTTTTCAGCATCTTTCAACGCTGCAGATACTCCTGGGCCTAGAATAGCTCTGTAATTATACTGCAGTTCACAAACCCAGATATTGTCTACAAGTGGTAATTTATCATATTAAATCAATGTCACTTAATGTGTACATTTGAAAAATGGATCGGAGTTGCATCAATGCTTACAACTCTTGGGAGTAAAGTGAATGTAGCCAACAGTGAAATAATCCAACAATACTCTAATAAAGATTTATAATAAAACAATCCCTTGAATCAACCAACGAGATAAAATGATAGTTTGTCTCAGGTTTATGTCTTTCTGTTTTCATACGTATTTCTGTTAGACACAATCTTACATAGACAGAGAATACTTTCACTTAATTCAAATTTCAGAATCCTTTTTAACAAACCTTCAGAATTGATCAGACAGTGGTGGTCAGGTCTAAACCCAGCTTCAAGTTGACTTTTTAATATGAACCATGTTCCTTGACCCCCCCCCATTCTATTTCAGAGCTTCCTTCAATTACACATTCTGCACTTTTTCTCTTCATGTTAATATTGCCTAAATTAATAGCCCTATGAATGCAGGAGGCCTCTTAAAATAAAACTATGTAGCTATGGCAATTTGGCCTTTTCTTATAAACATAGTAGGAAACAGAGCAAAAACAAACTCATAATGACAATAGGCATAAGTCAACCAAGTCCTAATGATTTACATTAGGAAATTTGCAGCCTAATTCTATGCACATTTACTCTGCAGTAAGACCAAGGGAGTTCACAAGGCTTACTCACAAGTAAATACCCACAGGGGTGCAGTTTTATACTCATTGTATCAATGGGGCTTGACACTTTGACTCAATAAAGTTGATACAGGCTGCTTGCATGTATAACCTGCCTTGAGGGATTTTATAGAAGAAAATGAGGATACATATAGAATACCCAAACCTCATATCTCATTAACCTTTATTCAGATAACATTCCAGTGTTATTTGAGAAAGTATCTTTGGCAGCCTGGGTGGGTGGGTGAAGCCTGATTCAGAGGTGCTTCAGAGGAAGAAGAGGATTATATTGGACCAAGTACCAACCTTCTAAACAGGCTCCCCCAACAGCAAGCAGTTGAAATCATGGACAGAGGCAAGCTTTATGTTTCCATCAACTACAAGTACATTGTTAGCCCTGCCCTTGAAGTGACATAATTGCCCATTTACAAGCATAGAATAAAGGTCATTATCAGAAAGTGTCTCTGTACTCTCTGCTAAGGGATTGACAGGGCAAAGTCATATTTCTATCATCTGACAGGGGAAAGAATATTGAACAGGTATTAATTAAATTATGATAACATATAAAAAATGTGCTATATACAAAAAAAATCCAATATGCCACCAACAGAAACATTGTATGTGAGACAGTGGTGCAGATGCTTTTGCTGAGGAAAACCTCTCACAGAATCAGATCTTTGGGGAGAGAGGGTCTTGGTGCCTTTTAATTAACAAATATGCTAACTGAACAGAAGGGAGCAGGCAGCAGTACAGATACTGATACAATGCAATACAGGTATCAATCTCCAAGAGCGATAGTAGTCCGCTACAAAATCTCAAACTTCTTTATATGGCCCCATTCAGATCACTTCTCCCCACTCCCTAGTCTCAGCCATAACCCTGGCAGATATGTTAGGCTTGCCAGGAAATGTTGATGCCCAAGGTGGAGAACAAAATGGCGTCCCTCCTATTCCATGAACGAAAGCAGAATGAACTGCCAGCTCACTATTACTTCCAACTGTGGCAACAGGACAAAATCCTTCACTGCACTACAGGGCAGGCTATGTGGCCCACAGCCCTACCTGCCAGCACCTTACCACTGTTCCCCACCCTTCAACATCTGCTACCTGAAGCAGTTGCCTCAGTCTGCCTGATGCTGGCCCTGGGACTTGTATCCTCAGTCGTCCTTGAAGGCCCATTAATCAGCATTAATTGCCAAACCACTAAAGCATATGGCTCATAATAATAATAATTAAAAAAAACTTTAAAAGAATTTAATGAGATGCAGTAAATTGCCTCAGTTCATGTGATTGTTATCCCTTTAGCAGCATTGTGGATGTGAAGGGAAAACACTCCAAAACACAAGGCAGCTCAAATTATTGTTCATACCAGCAAATACCAGTGCTGGTATAATGGTCCTCTGGTAAAGGAACATATGCATTTACCTGGAAATAAGCCTATTGAACTCAGTGCAGCTTATGTCTGAGTAGACAGTTAGGACTGCACTAGCATCTAATCAAGTTTCTCCCTCCACTTTTGCAACACCTCATTCCACAAACACACACTTGTGCTTCCCTTCCCCCAAAACCTCAGCAATTAACTCTTCACCCCTAGCTGCAGTTACCCCTTCTTGACTGCAACATACACTCAAAGCAAAATCTCAGCCGCAGAATAGAATATTTTCCGAACAGAAGAGAAGCTCCTCTCAAAGCAAGTTTAGAAATCAAGACAAGTAAACTCACAATCAAGTATATTCAACTGCTAGAGCAGCACCGAGTATTTGTTCAAGAAATGAGCCTCCCAAGCACCAAATCCTCCCTTAAGACAAAAATACAGCCAACTCACTGCCAACCCCAGCCAGTCTCCCTCCACGCTGTGACACCTCTTGGCGGAGAAAAGCCTCCAGGCTCTCTTGCAAACTGATGTCAGAGATAGCAGACTTTCCTATTACAGCTCTTTTACTGTAATCCATGTGCTTGCTTCTGGCCAGTCCCTGCTGGCCATCTAGCACTGCATGATCTTCCCTTGAATGTAGCTGTGCTTCCAGAACACACCAGCTTCTGGCAGTCAGTCTAACTCTCTTCAGCTGCGTTTATACTTGGCAGCTGGGAGGTATCAGGCTGCCTGAGTGAGAAAGCAAGGAGGCTGTTCCTCCTCTCTCAGCTTGCAGTTTGGAGAGGGCAAATCATATGGCATATATGGATCCTGAAGATATGCACTGAATAAAGGAATCTGCAGAATGCAGCCATTGCTTTACTATCCATATCTAATTTATGCTGATAACAGTCTGGTGAGGGAATGCAAAGAGTGACTGGTTCAAGTCCATGGAAAGGAAGTTTGTGGCTGTGGTGAGATTTGGAGTAAGGAAAAACATACAAAAACAATTATACACCTTATCAAGCACCTTATGGGATTCCCATAAATTAGGAGAGACAAAAGAGAAATACAGTTTGAGGGGAAATGGGTGCCTGTGGTCATTTAACCCACACCCAAGAAATCATACTGGAATTTCTCATGGCACAATATTCCCTGTGCAAGTCTCACTAAATTCAGCGAGAATGACTTCTGAGTAGGCATTCTTAGCATTCTGCTGTCAGTAATTAATTAAATAGTGCTTGTGTTATGACTCTTCCCTTTTATAATTTCAAATTATTCCAATTAGAAAAAGAGAATAATCACTGAAGACTGTTGCAGTTTATATGGAAGGCTGAAGCAGTTTTTTATTCAGGCCATCCACTGAATGAAATCAATAGTTTAAAATAGCAATAAATCACACCTGAAGACTATACTTGCTCAACGTGCCTTCAGGCAGAGACATCCAGTCTCTTATACAGGGAATAGCACAGGCATAGGCAAACTCAGCCCTCCAGATGTTTTGGGACTACAACTCCCATCATCTCTAGCTAACAGGACCAGTGGTCAGGGATGATGGGAATTGTAGTCCCAAAACATCTGGAGGGCTGAGTCTTCCTATGCCTGGAATAGCATCTTGCTTGGTGATACTACACTGTCATTCCTCTTTCTCAGCAGAATTCCACTGGATAGAGGTAGGTTGGTATGTTTAAAAGTTTATGCACGGAACCAGCAGCAAGGCCATACCATAACAAATCAGACACTGCAAATGCAAGCTCCACAAGAAAGCAAGTATATTTTCATTTTAAAAACTTTTCCATCTAGTATGACAATTTAATATGCTTTATGGATCCCTTTATTTATTGTTTCGCTACTTTTAATGGCTGGTTTTGTTTTAGCATCTTTACAGTTATGTAAGTACGGTAACCTTGAGCTTTTTGTGGAAAGCCATCCTGTGCATATAAACAAATAAATCATATTCATTTTTCTAAGGTATGATGCAGTCTGCAAGTCTGTATCAGTTCATGCAAGGATACCTGGGAGGAAGCCCTTGAACTCAACAGAACTTAATCTGGAGTACGCATGCGTAAGATTGTGCCTGAAGAGTTACTAGCTCAAATGTATTCTTGCCTGTTATTAATAGTTAATCACTACAAACACAGTTATGCCTGGGATAACACAGAGTTGCTTTGCAGCCTCTTTGATTTACTACCCCAACTGAAAGCTCAAGAATTTACTTACAATGATAATAACTATTAGTACAAAAAATGTTCCCATTTCCTCAGAAGTGGGACCTTGGCTGGCTCTTTGAGTGTGCTGTAGAACTAGACAGCAGCAGGGGTTAGGAATGTAATGTTATGCCAAGTCGTTTATGCCAGAATTCCCACAATTTTAAAGTGCCTTCAGTTGGAGACGTTCAGTCTCTTACACAGCAAAAAGTGTTTTAATTGGTGATACTACACTGCCACTCCTCTTCTTCAATATAATTCCACTGGATGGAGATAGGCTGCAATATTAGTTTATGGTACATCTGCAGCTGTGTCAAAGAACATCAAGCACGTTCCCACAATTTCTTGGTAACCTCAAGACTCAATTATTACAACATGGGGCTACCCTTGGTCTTGGTCTGGAAGTTCAAGCTTGTGCAAAACATTGCAGCTAAACTGTTGATAGCAACAGATTATCACCAGTATGTAACCCTGGGGCTTCAAAGTTTGCACTGGCTGACCATATGCCCAGGTTCAAGGTTCTTGTATTAATTTACAAGGCCTTTAACAAATTGGACCCTGGATGCCTCAAGGACTGCCTAGTTCCTGATATCCCTACCCACTCACTGAGGTCTTTGGAGGAAGCACTCCTAATGATGCCCCATGGATAGGATGCACAGCTTGTTTCTGCCAAGAGATGTGTGTTTAGTATTGTGGGCCCAATTTTATGTAACTCTTCCAGTTGAGGTCAGACAAGCCCCCACCCCTACTGGACTCCTGGCACCTACTGAAGTCTTTATTATTCCAGCAGGTGTTTAACTGAAGTTTGGTTTTATAGTTGTACCTGATTTTTTATTTTTGTTTTGTACCTTAAGATGTATATACAATGTTTAAACAAACACATAAACATCTACTGAGATTACAGAGGCTGAACTGTTCTGGAATGAAGTTGCTTTTCAGAACTCTATATATTCTCAGGGTTAACATGTATAACCACACCTTTAAAGAGATTTTAAATAAAATCTCCATAATCTCATGTTGATGTTTGTTTGTGGGGTGGGAGACAACAGACTCTAAGGCTTGGCAATAAATGAGGAGGAAAATGTTTGAGCATTTGCCACTTGTGTTCATTTTCCATACTTGCAGCTTCTAAAGCACTCAGCTTATTAAGGGCTCAATGGTATCTTGTAATATGAGCTCTCTTTTTTTATTCATGTACCAATAAAAAAACAAAAACAAAAAGCCCATCCAACATCTTGCAGGTCTTGGAGCCTTTAATGGGATTGCCCTTGATGAGAGATATGAAGGCAAATTTCCTGTTAGCCTGAGTCACACTAATGGACTTTCAAAGTGCAGCCTTTCGACTAGCTCTTAATGACTTGTTGCAATGGAGATGGGGAATCAGCATACAGCAATGCCATCTTCTGGCATAGTTCCGGTGAGAAAGGGAGTTTGCTGAATGCAGCTCAAAGGAAGCTCCTTTTCTTTGGAAACAGAAACTCAAGCAGCCACACAATAAATCTTGAGGGTTGTTTTTCTCAGAACACGTAATGTTGGATTGTGATTGCTCAAAGAACTGAAATGAAAGAGGAAAGGAGAACACATAGTACTGAACTGGAAGGGCATAACTTAAGTGGATGAAATCAGACTACAAACATGTTCAGAGTGCAACCAATTCATATACAATTGTTACTGAGGGATTAAAAAAAATGCAAGTATAATCCTCCCTATCTGTCTATGCCACTGGATAGCTAATAATGGGGTGAGCCTACATGTAAAACAGTCCCTGCAACTGTGATTGCAGAAGCTGACTAGCATGATAAAATTTATTTTGAGATTCAAGTTGCCAGCTGTTTAAAAACTGCAATTAAAATAGCAAATACAAAACACACAATTAGAAATACTGTGGAACAAAATGAACCATAGAACATGTAATTGTGACTGCATTGCACATTATGTCCCTACTTTATCAGAAGTATTCCTGTTTTTAAAACGCTGCTAAGAGATCAATGAACATGTATCTTTGTGGCCAGACACACTTCTGTCTTTTAAGTCTGCACATAAACATCAGTGTTTAAGATATGGCAACTCAACTGGAAAAGGACCTAAGTTTGACAGTAATCAGTTCCAATGCATTTGTTCTAAGCTTGTGAATTACATTACATTACAACTTTCTCATACTATTAGACTGGTCAAATGCATACATCAGGGATAGAAAACTGGTGTCTCAACGATGCATCTGCTCACTTGCACACTACAAACTTATCCTTCTCCCTTCTACCAGCCTCACATTAACAGATTGCCACTTTTCACCTGACAGGCATCATGCCAAGAGAGAAATGAGAGATGAGCTTCCATTTCCCATTCACAGTTGCAAGGTAAGAAGCTGTTCTAGCACTTTCTTTTTAGCCTGGTCAACAATAAATGGGCACTGCATTCCCCTTCCAGCTGCAGAACCTTCCTCAATATTGGAGAATTTCCCCCTGCAAAGTCAGTAGGGTTGACCATTTCTAGAGATTGGAGAATGGAGATGGTGGGTTATAATAATAATATAATAATTTATTATTTGTACCCCACCCATCTGGCTGGGCGGCTTCCAACAAAGACTAAAAATACATTAAAATGTCACACATTAAAAACTTCCCTGAACAGGGCTGCCTTCAGATGTCTTCTAAATGACAGGTAGTTGTTTATCTCTTTGACATCTGATGGGAGGGCGTTCCACAGGGCAGGCGCCACTACCAAAAAGGCCCTCTGCCTGGTTCTCTGTAGCTTTCCTTCTCGCAGTGAGGGAACCGCCAGAAGGCCCTCGGCGCTGGACCTCAGTGTCTGGGCAGAATGATGAGGGTGGAGACACTGCTTCAGGTATACTGGGTTGGTAGTACAATGGTAAAATAGCAGATGGAGGCCTTTCTGGATGTACTTTCATTGCATATTTAGACTGCAAACAACCAACACCCTGCTCCCAGTTCAAGCAGGTGTTGATGCTGAGCCTCCTCTCCCACCTGAATCATTTCATTACTGTGCTCGATTTAGCTATGTCGATGTCTGACTAACCCTTACTGGCTTCTCAAGCATTGTACCCATTGATTCCGCTTGCTCACTTTTGTCTGATAAGCTACTATTGCAGAGCCAACTAATACACCTGTAGCACCTTAAAGACAAATGAATTCATTATGACACATAGATTTGAGTCCACGTCATCAGATGCAAACGCTCAGTATGTTTGTATGCTTTTTATTTTTGCATGTATATTTGTTTGCTGAATATGTTAAACTGATTGTTCAGTGTATTTATATTGCGGTGGCCTATGGCTTTAAACAACAAAGTTTTATTCTATTCCAATGTGCTGTCTTTAAGGTGTCACAAAACTTGTTTTTTTTCTGCAGCAACAGCACTGTGAATTGTTGCAATGCTGTTGTCACTGTCATCTGTCTGTCTAGAGAGACAATGGAGGGCACCTCTAATGGTAAAGCCCTAGCAGCACTGAAGAACCACATTCCCCCATGGGCAAACCTCTAGAGAGCCTACTCCTCTGGAAATAGTTGATAAAAATATTTTTTAGATAATGCTATACCTGGGTTTTATCCAAACATATATACCTGCTTAAAAAAAAAACAACCCACTTCAGATATCTTATGAATAGTATTTTGAAACTGCCTTCTTGCTATCACAATTGGAAGTGTTTTTTAAATAATAATGATGATAACAACAGTAATGACTTCAGTAGTATCTGTTTCTGTTCCTCCTATTCTCCATCCTCTGGTCCCCTCTCGCTTTTGTGTTTCACGTTTCTTTTTGTTCTACAATAATTCCTTGTAGAAGCTGAGTAGCTCAATTGGCTAGAGCATGGTGCTGATAATTCCAAAGCTGTTAAGGTTACAGGTTCAATCCCCGTAAGGGACAGCTGCATATTCCTGCATTGCCGGGGGCTGGACTAGATGATCTTCAGGGTCCCCTCCAACTCTATGATTCTGCCTTCATGGAATTAAATGTGAACCAGAATTTCTCTTCTGCCCTGCTAATGAACTTGAATGATGTTCTCACACACATACAGAGAACCAGACACCCTCTGCTGGCTCTTATGGGAAGTGGAAGTTGAAACTGAAGCTGCTACTTCTTCCTGATTAAATCCTGGTAGAGAGCCTGTAGTAAAACAGAATCAGAAAGCTACAACTTCCTATAATTCAAATTATCTTGTGGTTTCAACGTAATGCTGACTGTGGCTTGTAAATGAATTAGGAAAAAAGTTAAACCTCAAATCACCCCAAGCTATATCAGTAGATCTAGATGTTTCATCCCACTTCCCTCCACCTGCCTTGTAGACCTTTAATTGAAGAGTTAAAATTGAAGTTGAGTTCAAATTAGGCAACATTACTGTATTATATGCAGATGGCCAAAGCTGCCCAGTGCAAAAATTGACCAATGCAGTGGTTTGGACACTATTCCTGAAGCTAAATAGGTTGCATGAGAGTCTGCATACAAATGTAGGCTGCTCTGAGCAATTCAAAGTGGGATGTATATGTAGCCAAAAAAATAAATACAAAGGTTGATAGTTCCCTGCCTCCAGAGTCCACCTTCAGTAGCCAATTTCCATCCTTGCATGAAGAAAGCAGTCCCCTGTCCAAAGTGTGCTCTGGGTAAGCCATCCTTCTTCAACTCAGAACCATAATCAGGGTTGATTTTTCATATTCACAAGTGAAACTAGGCGCTGCAAGGTTTATGAGGGAGTAAACCCTACTGGCCTTAATGAGGCTTATTTCTAGAGAGAGAAAATGCTTAGGGTAGGGGGGATGAACTGTAAATCAAGCAGATTTTAGAACTGGACCTAACTCATCCAAAAGAAATGGAGAAAACCAAACAGGGTCACTGGCTGAGCACCGCACATCCAGCTGAAGTGGAAGCACAGAAGGAAGGGAAAGGAGCTTAGATGTTGGAAGTATGGAAAAGACAACTACTTCCTGAGAGTCTGGAGTATGAGGACGGACTTTCCAGAGAAGGAGGAACAACACGGGATTATGATCAAATGAAAAATTGTTTGGATAGCTGCCTTAGTAAAACATTTGGTAATTAGTAACATGATATCTCTTAGCAAAGCCAAATAGGTAGAATTTGGGAAGCTTGAATCACACACACCATTTGCTTTCTTACAGAGCATGCACTATAACAAATGTCATGTAAACGAGATTAAAAAGCACTTAGGAGGAGATGCAGTGGTTCCAGAGACTGGTAGCTGAGTGCATCTCCCTCCATCTGAGTCATCTTTTCGGACAACCTGCATGGATGAACACACAAAATATTAAACATATCCAAAGGGTACCTTGAGAAGGACCTGAAAGACCTATGTGACTTGATTCGAAAGGCTGGGGGAAAGCACTAAATGCTGCACATATGCGGAAATACTTTTTCAAAATATGCAGGCCTACCAATTGAGAAGAGGGAGTGCTTGGATTGGTAGGCCTGTCCTTCATGCTTCCTCTGAATTGCTGGTGGCTTCATGAGAAGTGAATGGGGGAACAGAAGGGTTAAAAGTGGTCCATGGAGAATGATTCAGATTGTCCTCATTTGCTAACACTGTATTTTTAAAAAATATATAAAATATTTCCTCATACGTACGGCATCTGTATGCACTGACACATCATGCGATATAGTGCTTCAAGTGAATGTGACATCTTGGCTAAATCACAGCACATATACAATGCAAACATTTTAAGAAGCTAATAAATAAATAAAAGGCTTTAAGGGTGAAGATTAGGGGTTGTATCCAATGAAACCAGAGCAGATTGGGCAGTGGAGCAGTTCAGGTGACATGCAGGGAAAGAAGACTTCTGAATAAACAGAAGTCATAGAAACATGGGAAGCTGCCTTAAACTGACTCAGACCACTGGTCTATCCAGCTCAGTACTGTCTGCACTGACTGGCAGTGGCTCCCCAGGGTTTCAAGAAGGGAACTCTCCTGACCATACATGGAGATGCCGGGGACTGAAGCTGGGATCTTCTGAATGCAAGGCAGATGTTCCACCACTGAGCTACATCCCTTCCCCATAAAGTCCTTCCACTAATACAACCCTAGGACCACACATTGAATTGGTTAATTGGTTAAATTACTTAATTGAGAAACATTTTTTAATTGACTAAAAAGTGTGAATTCATTAATCAGGCTGTAGATCTATCTATTACTTCCATTATATATATATATATATATATATATATATATATATATATATATATATGTGTGTGTGTGTGTGTGTGTGTGTGGATAGCTCAGTTGGTTAGAGCATGGTGCTGATAAGGCCCAGGTTGCAGGTTCGATCCCCATATGGGACAGCTGCATATTCCTGAATTGCAAGGGGTTGGACCAGATGTTCCTGGGAGTCCTTCAGGGCGACTTGCTGCCTAACCTACCTGATGAGAATGAAATGAGGACGGGGAGAACCATGTATGCTGCCACTTTGAGCATAATAACCTTATCCAAAAGTTTTGTTTTCCCCTCTTCTGCATCTTTTCGAAATGGGCTCCCGTATAGAAAAGTGTGAAATTCTGCATGCTAACTCTGAAGTTGCATTTTAGAGGCAAACATTGTGCTAAGGTGGGGTATTACTTTTCTCTCGATCTTCATCCAGTCATAAAAATTCCCCTTCTCGTCAAAGAATATGAGCTCATTCACACATGCATAGTCAACACTTGACAACTGTAACATCCTGGGGTGATCATCATCTGTGTATGAGCCATCACAGATCAAGCATTGCAGACAGAACCCTTCCCATGAGCTTATACCATCTACAGCTGAACATCATTGGTTCACGTATTCACCGGTAAGTCATCCAGCAATGATTAACTAAACAATAATTTAATCATGGGAGGATAACATATGCATCTCTTTTGGGAAGTACATCTATATGTAAAGTGTCTTAATAATTTATTACCATTTTATCTGGCTTGTAATATTTGAAATCCAATTTCAAAACTCAGCATAGTCCCAGTTCAAAGATAGGTAAACTGAAACAATGTTAAAGGTGACAAGAGTATTTTTTATATATATAAAAAAATAGTGAATAACCAAGAGATAAGATTATCAGGCACAGTCATCTTAGATCTAGGACTCAGCTATACAGCTGCACATAAAATGTTTCAAGTGTGTTTTAAGTACAATATACAGTGTGACACTAGATGGCGATGGTGAGCCTTATTGAAAATTGGATGTATTTTTTAAAACGCTTTTTAAAAAATCATTTTCATAATGGTTTTTATATGTGTGTAGATTCCACCTTAGTTAGCTGAAAGAGCACCCCAAAAAGTAAGGTACCAGTGAAAGGCCTCTAAGGAAGAACTAAGGGATTGATCAGATTCAAATGCCATACACCCTGTTCCAGACTACTTAGAACAGTGATGGTAGTTGTGGTTTTTTTGTTCCACCAAATATTTACTTAACGAGAACTCCCAGCAGCCCCAGAAATCATGGCCAATAATCAAGGATGATGGGAGCTGTAGTTTAGTAACATCTGGTGGGCCCACCTGATGTGACTTGCCTCATCCTACTAATGGAAGGGCCATCCCTGCAGAGCTGATTAAGTACAAAAAGCTGCTGAGAGGCCCACAAGGATCAACAAGGACACATTCCCGCTGTATTCATCAGTCAGCAGCAACAGAAGAAGCAGCAGTCCCAAAACACACAGAGAAGCTTCACAGAAAATTTTTCACAGAGCTACAGAGCATTTCTTTTTGATTTTGTATGTGCAAGCAGTTGCCCTTGAGTTTATTAACACAGGCACCAGCTGTTTGCAAGGAAAAAGAGTGGCTTTCCAGTAATGACAGTATTTCCTCTCTCACCCCTCACCCGCCCTTGTGTACTCTTCTAGGAGAAACAAAAATAAAAGCATCTCACTTGAAGCCTAATAGTGGAACTAAGCAGGAATTTCTGACCAAAGCAGCATGCAGGAGTCAGTCTGATTCCACCAAGGTTTTCCGATACATAGCAGAAGAGAAAACCCGCATGTTAAATGTTAAGGAGGTGGCAAACAAAAATAATTCATTTCTCATCCTCCTCAACATTTCAGAGGATTTGTTGTGGCTACAGGGCTATAAATAGAACCAATAGGGATAGCTGACCCAGGAAGACTGTAGTCATATGAGCAAATAACAAACAATGGGGTACTGTCTGTGAACCAATCTGAACACAAGCAAGGGCTGATAAAGGTTCTGCGGTCATCTAGTCTGGCCCCCTCCTCACCTTGTCAGACACATCAATCCTCCTATGAATTAACTTAGTTCTTGTCCCCAGAATGTGTGCAAAAGACAGAGACAGATGCTAACAGTGTATTTCATGGCAGAGCTGCTGGCAAACAACTTAAAAATTGGTAAAAAGACTGAGGTGAATTGCACAAGTGAGTCAAGCCAGATACTCTCGAAAAATGAGGAAGAGCAATCTGCAAAGCACTCAAGCAGTTTTTGCTGGTATTAATAACGCTTAATAGGCAGAAATAAGAACTATGAGGCTAAACAACCTTCCATAGGTCACCAGTAAATGCAGTTGCTGAGGAACAGTAAGCTCAGGTACTAGAAAGGACAACAGATTAGTCTAGAATGCAGCAGCACAACTGAATTTAAAAGGGTTAACACAGCAAACACGCAAATGTTTTGCAGGCTTTTTTGATGAATGAATCTTTTGTTGCCTAAACAAAGATTCTTTTAACATAGGGAAGTCTCAAGTCGTTGCCCCATTGTGCTCCTCATATTCAATGGGAGCAATTAAGGCACGCAGATAAACCAGAATATTTTACAACCACGCAGGCATTCTTTTTTTCATTTTTTTAAAGAGCTGTACAAGTGGATGCAATGAAAGATACAAAGTTCTCAGACTGCACAATGTCACTGTGGTCAGATTTTTTTTTCCATAGTGGGAATCTCAGCTGTGATGTATGACTCAACCGCAGCTTTGATTTGATTACCAACAAAAAAATGTGGAACAGTCACGCATAATTGGTCCCAGCAGTTGGAAGGAAAAACACACATAACTATTATTTCACAGTGTTATCAGACCATTTACTGAAAATCCAACTTCAAACATTAATCCCAAGACTGGATCTTACATGATAGTTCATACTTCACAAAGCACACAGGCCCAAGACTGTTGCCTATAATCCATCACTGAATGAGACACTGATCACCCACCAGGGATCTGGTAGTCATGGATTACACATGAAGTTCACGAGGCATGGTAATTGGTCCACAACTTTGTATTTTGTTTTACCAGGAGCGTGCTAGAAGACGAATACAGGAGGGAAAACCCCATTTAATTAAATTGAAAGGCTAAGGCAGCAATCTTCTGAAATCTTACTTGGGAGTGAGTTGCATGGAACTCGGTGGGATTTATGTCTGATTAAAGATGCTTAGGTTTGGGCTGTAAAGAGGAAAGGAAAAAAATGGGGTGGGGGAGGAATAAGAGCTTAAGCTTACTGAGAAGAGAAACTTAACATGCCAAAATCCATATCAGGGCAATGCCTTTATGAGGCCAACCGCAACATCACAAAATAGTGTGTAGGTTTTCAAGCTATCCAGAATTCTTCCTCAGAGAAAGTTTCTCAAGCTGATGCTGTTTCCTATACAGTGGTACCTCGGGTTACATACGCTTCAGGTTACAGACTCCGCTAACCCAGAAATAGTACCTCGGGTTAAGAACTTTGCTTCAGGATGAGAACAGAAAGCATGCTCCGGTGGCACGGCAGCAGCAGGAGGCCCCATTAACTAAAGTGGTGCTTCAGGTTAAGAACATTTTCAGGTTAAGAACGGACCTCCGGAATGAATTAAGTACTTAACCCGAGGTACCACTGTAAACATATGACCTTCCAAAACAACCCATTTAATTCTTTTTAACTAGGGATGGATTAATTGCTTAACCTGTCAAGAGCCACACTGGAATCAAACCACAAGTTGTGCACCTGCACATTTAACATAGTTTGTTTCCATTCTTTCCTTGGTGCCTCCCTCAAGGTTCTTCCCTGGACTCAGAGCAAATTGATCTGAGGCTTTTGCCTCACGGAGACTGGCCTATTCCCGTGCCCTCTACCGCACATTCTAGACAGCTATGTCTGGCAGCCAAAGCTTTTCTCCCGACTGGCTATCTGCTTCTCTCCATTAAATCAAAGCTAGTGAACATCTTTCTCCTGCATCACAGCGGTGCCAGAAAAGTCAAAAGATTCCTGTTTTGAAAGAGAGTGGTTTACTGGGGGATATACTATAAAGGGAGAGGTGAGAAGAAGGCAGCTTGGAATGTAATGGGAGATCTCCAGGTCATTTGCAGTAGATCAGCAAGGATTTCTGACTCCTAATTATGTAACAATAGCAGCAGCAAAGAAGCTTTCTCCAGCTCACTACTGATAGTTTGCTGAAAAAGAGTGAATTTGTGTGTTAAAGTGCTTGTGAGATTGGTTCTGGTACTGATGACAAATTCCTGGGCTGAACAGTTGTTCAGCAACACCCTGCTCCTTAGTTCTTAGGATATGTCTGTTCACCTGATCCAATGTTTTGCACCTGGCTCCACTTAGTGGATTTCAGGGTACTAGTTTTTTTAAAAAGGAGATCCCACAAGACAGAAATCTGCCCACCTGCTGTACAGATAACCAGATTAATTGCAACCCATCAACCATTTATGGCAGCCCACTCTGTATGAGGAAAGTTCATATGTTCATAATAAACTTGCTATTGCATCCTAAGAACCATGAATAGACTTGGGTTTGCAGAATGAGGCTCCCCAATTCGTTCTTCTGCTGCAGCCCACCCACACCCCAAGATACCCCCTAAAAAGCAGACTTTGAGGAACAGCGTGGGACATGGGAAGCATGGAAATTAGTGGGCATTTGGGACCTCCTATGCATGAGAGAGTTAAGGGACGTGGGTGGCGCTGTGGGTAAAACCTCAGCGTCTAGGACTTGCCGATCGCATGGTTGGCGGTTCGAATCCCCGCGGCGGGGTGCGCTCCCGTCGTTCGGTCCCAGCGCCTGCCAACCTAGCAGTTCGAAAGCACCTCCGGGTGCAAGTAGATAAATAGGGACCGCTTACTAGCGGGAAGGTAAACGGCGTTCCGTGTGCTGCACTGGCTCGCCAGATGCAGCTTGTCACACTGGCCACGTGACTCGGAAGTGTCTGCGGACAGCGCTGGCTCCCAGCCTATAGAGTGAGACAAGCGCACAACCCTAGAGTCTGGCAAGACTGGCCCGAACGGGCAGGGGTACCTTGACCTTTACCTATGCATGAGAGAGAGTACCCTGCTGCCTTGCCCTTCACTCTCCTTCCTAGTAAGCAGCAGTGACTCAGCTGTTGGGAGGTTAGTTGAGTGGAGCTGCCACCATCACCGTGCCATCTGCTGTAGCTTCTCAAAATGAATCAGTAAATTACCTATTCAGACAATGAGATTATATGTGTCTTTTCCTACCACCTCCTTTTGCAGTTTCTCTATCCCCTTCTCACCCATTTTTCTCACCCCCTCCCCCAATAATCAGTTAGGATCCCATCCGCACTGAGTCCTCATTTGATTTTTTTGGGGTTCTCCCCTTAGGAATTTCACCTTAAAAACAAAGCAAATGTTTCTGAAGATCTCAGGCATTCCCCCCTCCCCTGAAGTCTGTCAATGCCCTTCTCTTGTGCAGAAGCATACAAAGGCGTCCCTTGGCAAGGAGCTGTATTGGCACCCCCCTGTCAGAAAAAAAAATATGAGAAGCAGGTGAGGGTGCCTGGACAGGAGAAAGGTGTCTCCTTCAGGCTAGATAGGGTGACCACACTGCTCTCTGCCTGGAATCCACTCAAGGACCCCTTTTCATCTCCTCCTGCAGCTGCTGCAACAGCAACTTTTCCTGCTGGAGATCCCGGCAGGTTCCTTCTGCAGGCAAAGCAGGAACTGGAGTTCTGAGCTGGTGTGTGTGTGTGTGTGTGTGTGTGTGTGTGTGTGTGTGTCGCAAGAGGACTCCAATGCCTGGAAAGTGATTTTTGCATATACACCAGGGCCTGCATCCCCAGTGGGGGCTGGTTTCGCCAATCCCTAGGTATGACTATGCCCTTGTATATGGGTGCGGTTCTTTTGGCTACAAAAAACCAAGATACTCAGAGACTTGACCTGATATTAAAATAGAACAGGAGTAGCCAATATGGTGCCCTCCAGACCCTCAACAATTTTGGTGGTTTCCTGGTTTTTACTTTTTGAAATATGGCAACCCTAAGTTATAATCCAAAACATATTGAGGGCACCATGTTGGCTTTCCCTGGAAATATATGTGTGTGTATATATGTGAAACATTTGACAATGCATGAAACTATTTTTCTGGCTGCAAGTGTGGATAATATATTTATTATTGGACAGGTACTGCCTGTACAAGTATTGCTGCTCATGCTGTTATTTCTGTCTCACTCACAATGCTGAGTTGCTGGCACTAGATAATACATCCTGACACCCTTTGCTTCATTCTTCACAGTTTCATTTTCACCTCCACCTCCGGAAAAAAAGAAGAAAGTCACCAGCTAAATTCAGCACTCCGGGGACTCTTCAGTTTGGTAACAAGATGCTCAACCAATTGCATCAGAGACTGCTCACAGCCAAATTAGACATGATATGGAGTTACACATTACTTTCCTTCAAGATGTCTTCATCCAAAAGCAGCCATGGCAGGCTGCCTGTGTGAACAGAGGATGGGCAGGTGGGGAATGGCCGCTTAAGGTACAGGTATTGGAAGGGGTGTTTTCCTTCTGTGGGTGGGAAATCAGCAGGAGGCATTTTTTAGTGGACAGTATAGAGCAGGGAGTTAGAACAGTCCTTCATCCAGACACCTCCTGTGAAAGGGCTCAGGTTGTTGGGATATTCTGTTTCACCTTAAGAACAGATGTGTGGATTGTTGCATGTCACATGCCTGTTTACACTCCAGCACAGCTTGCTGGGAACTTCCGTTTTTGTATAGCTTTTGCTTTAGCTGTCTTGCTTTGGACACGAAGGAGATCAGACATGTTTCCTTTTGTCCTGATTTATGCAGAATAAACTGCTTGTAAATATGCTCACACAGCCTCTCCTGCCACTTCTGTTGCATAGCGTTTACTCTGCTGAGTAGCGTGCCCTAGCTTCTGAAGCTTGGTTCGCAGATTCATGCTGCACCAAGAACTGGAGTTTGCCTGGCACACCGGCCGGTGGGCTGGGACCAGCTGGGGGCCTGCCAATTACCCCCATTTCCTTGGTTGCATGCCAACAACGGCAACGTGGTGGAAAAGACCTTGGAGAGCAGATGCAAGTCAGATCAGATTAGACAATATTTGGGGAGGGCTATGGCTCCCTGGTAGAGCATCTGCTTTGCATGCAGAAGGTCCCAGGTCCAATCTCTGGCATCTTCACATAGGACTGAGAGAAAACCATGTAGACATTATTGAGCATCCTACGCTCCTATGAAATAGAACTCTTGTGTCGCATCTAGTTTATCCCAAGTCATCCACCTAATCCAGAGGCAGTGGCAGCACTACTTAACAGGTTGAGTTACTATTTTTATTTCCATGCATTTGCTAGTTAGCGTCTCTTTTAAATTGTGCAGTCAGCTCAAATCTCAGCATCACCCTTGATCTTCCTTTACTTTCAGTTGCCCTGTTGAGTGACAGCTGTTGTACTGCTAGTGAATTAGGAAGCCTACAGGAACATTTAGAGAATGCCTAATAAGAAATAATTTCATGCACCTGACCTGAGTGCTTTAAAATAAACTAGAAAAATGATAACGCCTAAGTACTATTTCATTTCAGAGGTCTTGCAATTTCTGACATTTAAAGGCCCCAATCAGCAACCAGCTCTACCTTACGTATTTTTGTGGCATTCATACCCACAGAATGAAACAATCCAGGTAGTTGATGAGGAGCAGGAAAGTAGGAGCATCACCTTCTTCCTCATCAAACACTTCAGGGAAAAGCAGTAACTGTAGCTAATTCCCCACCACTTTGCTTTATTTACCATCTAGCCCAAGGTTTCCCAAACTTGGGTCTCCAGCTGTTTTTGGATTACAACTCCCATCACCCCTAGCTAGCAAGACCAGTACCTGGGATGCTGGGAAATATAGTACAAAACTAGCTGGGGACCCAAGTTTGGGAAACCCTGATCTAGCCTGATGATCAGCTGTGGAGAGTTCAAAAGCTTGCAAAAACTTCTGTTAGCCTAATAAAGTTATTGCCCTGATACAGATTTTGGGTTCATTCTTCTTATGAGCAAACACTGCTGCTTTTACCTTTTGTGTAGCTTCAGGAACCATCTCTTGAAGAATCACATAACCTCCTCCCATTCCTTAAGACCAAGCCAAGGTACATAAGAAGAGACCAGCTGAACCAGACCAAAGGTCTATATCAAGTCCAGCAGCCTGTTCTCAGTGGCCAACCAGATGCCTATGGGAAACCAACAATCCAAGCCTGACAGCAACAGCACTCTCCCCACCTGTGATTCTTAGAAACTAATATTCAGAGACACACTGCTTATAACTGTGGTGGTAGAACATAGCCACCATGACTAATAGCCATCAACAGCCTTACCCTCCACAAATCTATCTAATCAACTTTCAAATCCATCCAAGGCTATTCAGAAGGCAGATTCTTTCAAAATGTAGTCAAAACAAAACAAAAATTTTTTTCCCTTCCAGTAGCACCTTAAAGACCAACTAAGTTAGTTCTTGGTATGAGCTTTCGTGTGCATGCACACTTGCATGCACACGAAAGCTCATACCAAGAACTAACTTAGTTGGTCTTTAAGGTGCTACTGGAAGGGGGGGGAAATTTTTTTTTTGTTTTGACTATGGCAGACCAACACGGCTACCCATCTGTTTCAAAATGTAGTTGACTTTGTTCATTTCTGGAAAATTTACAAAATAGTCAACATTACAGCCATATGATCCAATAAGCTATTATTTAAACCTGTGGTGTGTTGAAGGCATCAAATATTAAAAATGAATGCAATGAGTCAAGCTTACCAAAACTATTTTCAGTAGTTAAACTAGCTTGCCCTATTTATCCCTTTACAAAGTGAGACCACTGTTGTTCTTGTGGTCGTTGTGGTCTAGGTTTCATCTCTGCATAAGCTGTCCATATCAAAGGAAGGAAAATCAGGAAAAATACAGGTGTCAAAGAGAAACACAGGTTGACCAACTAAGCCCAAGCTGAAGGCCTTGTTAGCATCAGGTGCCCCATGGTTGTCTAGGAGTAGGTAGCCAGATCCAATAATGTCTGTATACCACTCCTAGCCAATTAAAAGGCTAAGCAAGGAGTTGGGGCCTGAGAAATCACTAGAAAACCAGGAAGAGTATATTTACTACAATTTCCTGCACCCTTTGCTCCTCTGGTTCTTAATCTTATGAACAATGTTTCTCATCCTTAGCTAAGGGGAGTAATTTAGCCTTGTTGCTGTATCAATTGTTTAATCACAGCAAGCATTTCAGCTTGCCAAATGGTGGGGTGGCCTGTTTCGTTTAGCCGCCTGAGGAGAAACAGGGAAGTGCTGTCCTTCATATCCCCTCACTGCCTCCCTGAAGCCTCACTTACTGGGGTCACACGGCGGCAACTTCTGGGTTCCAGTGAGATCTCGCAAGAGCTCCACAAGATCTCCACAGGGCTCATGCAAGATCTCACCAGAAGCTGCAGTTGCGGTGGGGGATGGGCAGGGTACCTGGAGTGGCATTGGAGAAGCGAGGAGAAGTGGCTGTAGCTTCCAGTGAGATCTTGTGAGATTTTGCAGGACTCTTACAAGATCTTGTTGGAACCCGGAAGCAGCAGTGGGCAGGGTGCATGCAGCAGCGCTACCCCTTCGATTCTGCTACCTGAGGCATCTATCTCAGTCCATCTCATGGACAAGCCAGCCCTGCAGATGAAATGATCCCCCTTCTCCTCCCTTCCATGTACTGTTCTGGTGGTTCTCCTGACACAAACACTGACCCTGTTTGGAGAAGGGTGCACATGAGTAGATGGGGAAAAGCTTACTTATGCAAGCAGAAGTCATTGCATGGGCTTTCACTGACAGGACTCATTAGTTGGATCCTGCCCAAGATATCTCACAGTACTGTATATTAAAAAATCCCAATTAAATTAACACGATTGCCTTAATGTTGATGTCATTAAACACAGGAAAGTTTCACAAGCTAGTTAATACCAACAATATAGTTTGGGAAGGGGAAAACATTCTAAAATTTTAATCTATGCACCAGAGTCTTTTAAATCCACTTGCTACTTGCTGTTCACAGTTCCAGCCTTAGCATTTACAATCTGTATCAATGCATATACCTTATCAGTCAGAGGACACCCTCTACAGCACTTCCACAACTGAAGTCACAGTTTCCAGGCACCAACCCATAACAAACCAAACATCTTCTGCAAATTCAGTCTTATTCTTTTAGAAGGCTGGAAAGCACATTTCGGATGCAATCCTGAAGCTAGGGAATTGGGGAAATTAAGTCAGTTATTAAACCTCATCCGACAAGTTGCTGGGCTTTCACTGGCAGAGCAGAAGATAGGGCAAAGTAGCACTCAGATTTCTTTTAAATGATTTTCTTCTAGATCTATTCCCTTTCCATTGGAAACAATGAATGGAAAAACAAATCTCTGGTTTTGCGACAGGTTGACAGACTGAGAAGGCATGGAATTCTTCAGATCCAACCCTTCTTCTGGTCATCTCCCCATTTTTTGCTCTACCGATGTTGTTATTGAGTTAGGGATGTGGACATTTCAAGGAAGGGGATGAGAAAAGGCCATGGCTCAATGGTAGAGCATCTGCCTTGAAAGCCGAAGGTTCCAAATTCAATCTCTGGCATCTCCAGGTAGGTAGGAGAGACCCCTACCTGAAACCCTGGACAGCAGCTGCCATCAATGTAGACAAAAGTGAGCTAGTTGGACCAACGGACCTTCCTATGCTCCTAGCATATCTTCCTCTCTGTGGTGAGAGCTGAATGACCTTTGGAGAAGGAGGTCCAATGCCTCCTATGTCATTGTTACTTGTTATAAAAATCATTTGCATTTTTAATGGTAATCCAAACACCAAACCCTTTTAAGTTACCATATAATTCCTTGACAAATGTGTTTAATATATAAGAGAAGGAACCCCAACATGGCACCTATAATCAAACTGTAATCCTCCAAGAATGCAGTCTCTTTCTTTTTCAGCTTATTCTGAAGCACTTCCAAAATACGTGTACACATATAAGTGTATGCTTTTTAGCAGTATGAAATTGGCAGCATTTCTGTTGTATCACACTGGATAAAAATCAGGCCAGGTGGAGAATGACAAACAATTCTAGCAAACATTTAAATATATATGCAAACTGATGCACCAGTTCCCTGCAAGGTACCTCTCTCACCTTATTTTACTTTTTTGTTTGTTCAATAAGATATATGCAGAGGAATAATGCATGGGAGAAAATAATATGGGAAAAGTTGTATTATTAATTAGCAACTTGCATCTGTGCATAGCTGCACTCCAACTATAAAAACTGAAAGTATACAACAGCTGTTCATCAATTAGTTTTTGATATGAACAAATATCATTTGCTATAAGGTATCAGTATGAAAACTAGAATTCTGGCAGAAATAAATTAAAGCAAAAGGTGACAGATATCATTTTTAATATCTGTGTTTTATTATACAAACACACACACACATTTGACAAAGGCAAAGCATGTGGTTACTGTCAGAATCTTAATAGAATTTTGCAGGGCTCTGTTCTCTGCAGCAGACAAATTCATTTTAGACAATTTAATGGATGTCACTGAAGACCACATTCATTAAAATTCAGATCACATAGCTAGACATTACCTTTTCTCATGAGTCAGTTTATATCAGTAAAAGGAGAAAATGTGAAAGGAAGTAAGGCAACAGAAAGGTGGGGTTGGGACAGGATTCTGTTATGAAACAGAATGAAAACATCAAGGGCAGTATGAATTTCTGTACAATTCAAATGAGCTGTCCAGGTACTGTGTACCTACAGTATTCCAAGTCCCTTTCATTTCAGTGAATGTGCTCTAAGCATGACTAAGCCTACATCCAGCTCTGTATCAGTAAAATTGTTACACTAGAAGTTCAAGAGTCGTTTTGCTTTTGTTTTTGTTTTGAAGGCCTAACATAAAGGTTATTACCAGATAACCTTCATGTTTATAAACTTTCAACAGTCTCTGAAATCTCTCCTTTGCTGGTACTGCAGCTCAGACCTCTTGCAAATGACATTTCCCTTCCTGTCGTCTCCTGTGTTGTTTACCAATGACAAAATCCAGGCTGAGCTGGTAACCAAGGAAAGAACCTTTCTCTGTTACCTATACCAGAGCCAAACTTCACTATCTTCATAGTATGACAATGCATGGTGGCAGCATACGCCGCAAAATATAGAATTCTTTTTTTAAAAAAATATATTTATTGACTTTTCAAAACGCAAAATATAGAATTCAGACCTCTGCACTCCCCATGCATCAGCAATACTTTCTTGATTCTGTGACACACTTCCACTTTCATCCACAGACACGCAAAGACTGCAGCAATTGTCATGCACAGTGTAAACTGCAATCTGCATTCCTCAATAACATGTTGGCTATGGCGTGTCTGTGTAAGGCAGGCAGTGCTTATTTATGTCTGTCAAACAGCACAGCTCTTTTGTGCCATGCAGCATGCTGTCTGCAATTGTGTTGTCTTTGACTGGCCTGTGATCTGCAAGCAATGCGTTTTGTACCTCAATGAATTTTTTATTCCATCTGATCTTTTCATCTATGAGATGGTTAGTTTCTTTGAATGGTTGGTGCTGCCAGTACGTAGTTGGTCGGATGTTTGATGGGAAACGGGTAATTGTTTACGATGTCAGAATGAAGCACTTGAGCCGAATCCTTCATGTGGGAACTACCCACTGCTGGACTTAAGTGAGTGCCGGGCCAGGCACTGTGCCAATCAGTATAAATGTGCAGATGGCCTTGCTATATCCTTTGTGTGGTCTGTAAGCCATGCAACACTGTGTTTGTTTTGTGTAGGATCAGTACAGTTCTCTAGAGGGGGGGGGAGTGCTGCAGTATTTGGCGTGTGGGTTGCCATGCTATGTGTTTGTATATAGTAGTATCTGTATCATGTGTCTGCAAAGAAATCTGCGAAATGCTGTGTCTGGCTAATGGTCTGCACTGCACAGCAGCCTGTAGTATTATGCAGCTGTAGCACCATGGTAGGTGCTTGCATGCACATAATGTCTGTAGGCTCTTATCAGTCAGGGAAAACTACTATGCTAACATCTGTCCGAGACAAAGCAGCATAGCAAGGTGCCTTATACAAAGTCAGACTGTTGGTCCATATAGCTCAGGGTTGTCAACATTGACTGACAGGGTTTCAGATGGGGAGCATAGCCAGCCCTACCTGGAAATGTCAAGGACTTGTTCTTCCACTAAGACATGACCCTTCCAAACAACATAGTGTGTATGGTGACCATGTGCCATTACTTAAGTCAAGATACTTGTCTGACATGCCTTAACAGTGTTGTCAGTTTTTCATAGGCTAGATGTCCATATCAAGGTGTGCTGTGTGGGGGGGCCTGATGGCTTATGGTGCAGTCACCCTGCTGAAGCTAAGGAGCCATTAGATCAGGGTGGGACCACTTCCTGGGTGGGTGCCCACTTGTAAAGCCCCTAGAAGACCATGTTAAGTTCAGTGAAGGAAGAAAGGTGGGGTGCAAATATATTAAATAAGTAGCGTCTGTCCTGATGACCAGTGAAACACCAACGTATTAAAAAGAGCACCGCCGTTTTGAGTGGTTTTGCCAGACAGTGTGGCAACATGAATAGACAGAGGACAGGTGGAGCGGTGTGATGGCTGGAAGCTGGAGCACTGCATCCGTTCCCCTCGCCACCCCGTTGCACATGCCAGCCTAAGTTTGTTATCCCAAACCCCTTGACTTCCAAGCAGACCCCATCCCACCCATTCGCAATATGGTTCCTTCAAACAGGTGCAAGTTAAGCTCGTAGCCGCAGGGCGGGTGAGTGAACGACTGCGCGCGTCCGCCGAGAGGCCGTTCGCGCCTCCGGCTGCTGCAGCCTGAGGTAAAAGCGCCCCTCCGAGGGCGTTTCCCGCCCTTCCTCCCCAGGGCCGTGTGAGCGCACCCACCTGCCGAAGGCGTGGCTGGCTGGCTTGGGGCGACGTCCCGCCTCCAGGGACCCCCGGGGAGGTGGGGGAAGCCATCTTCCCGCTCGGGGGCTTCTCCTTCCTGTCCTCCTCGCTGTCCCCGTGCCGCTCTCCTTCCAGTCCCGCCGTGCTGGGTCTGGTAGCAGCAGCCGCAGCCGCCGCCGCCGTCTCCTCCTGCTGCTGCTACTCCTCCAGCTGCCGGCCTCAAGCGGGCCGGCGCCAACGGAAGGCAGGCGCTGGGCTGCTCATGCCCCGAGGTCCCTCTCGCCTCTTCCTTTCACCTTCCTCCGTCCCGCTTGCAGCCGCCCTTCTCGCAGCAGAGAGCTGGTCTCGGCGCCGGCCAAAACAGCACGCCCGGATTCCCTCAGCAGCCCGCCTCCGAACCTGCAATAGGCTGGACGCTGCAATGGGGGTGGAGGGGGAGCGTAGAAAGAGAAAGAGAGACAGAGAGGAGGGGAAGGGCGGGAAGAAGGGCACGCGACTGGTCAATGAATGACCTTCCCCGAAAAAGTCGGAGGCCACCGCCGCTTCTGCTCCCTCGCTGCGCCCTGGCGGTTGGAGAGCTGGGGCGCTTCTTCAGGCGCGCCGCAGCCGCCCGGCTTAGTGCAGCGCCAGCCTCCAGGCTGAGCCTCTTCTCTCTCTGTGTGTGTGTATGCGCGCGCCCGCGTCTCCGTATCTGTCGGGGGTGGGAAGAGAGCGAAGCGCACCAGCGCGGGGATTATTATAGGAGCTCTCTGTCCCTCACACACACGCCCAGAGGTGAGAGGAAAGGAAGGCTCGGCTCGGCATGAGGTCATGGACAGCTCCTTGGAAGACGGCTCGCTTCGTTGCTGCCGCTGCTGGCGGACGGAGGTGGCACGAGGGGGAAACGGGTGGGGAGGCGCAGAAGGGGCGAGGCACGTTTCTAGGTGGGCGAGCGGTTTCCCACATGTTAATATTTCGGAAAGGAAGACAGCCGGGTGTGTGAATGGCAGGAGTCCAGCGTGGCTGAGGACTGGAGGGGGGCGAGTGGGAATGCAGGGCTATCCAGTCATTGAAGAAAGGCTCAGGACCCCACCCCAGCACCTCGCAGGATTTCTGCCCTGCACAGTGACTTCATTTTTTTCCTGTCATGGCTTTGTAGGCGTCGTGAGCCCACCCACGCAGAGGCGGTGGCCTGAGCGTGCAGCGGAGGTGTGGTCGCCAGAGGAAGGGCTTTCGCTCTCATGCTGCTGCTGGGCAGCTTCATCCCTCGTAGGGCAGGCGCACCAGTGGGATAAACAGAAGCAAACGCCTCTCTGCCTGTGCTAGGTAAAGGTAAAAGGTAAAGGATCCCTGGACGGTCAAGTCCAGTCAAAAGCGACTATTTGGTGCGTTGCTCATCTCATCTTGCTTAAGGCTGAGGAAGCCAGCATTTGTCCACAGACAGCTTTCCTGGTCATGTAGCCAGCATGACCAGAGCGCACAGAAACACCCTTTACCTTCCCGCTGCAGTGGTACCTATTTATCTACTAGCACTGGCCTGCTTTCAAACTGCTAAAGTAAAGGTAAAGGGACCCCTGACCATTAGGTCCAGTCGTGGCCGACTCTGGGGCTGCGGTGTTCATCTTGCTTTATTGGCCGAGGGAGCCGGTGTACAGCTTCCGGGTCATGTGGCCAGCATGACTTAGCCACTTGTGGAGAACCAGAGCAGCGCACAGAAACGCCGTTTACCTTCTCGCCGGAGCGGTACCTATTTATCTACTTGAAATTTGACATGCTTTCGAACTGCTAGGTTAGCAGGAGCAGGGACCAAGCAACGGGAGCTCACCCCGTCGCAGGGATTCAAACCGCTGACCTTCTGATCAGGAATCCCAAGAAGCTCAGTGGTTTAGATCACAGCGCCACCCATGTCCCGTATGCTACTCCCATGGCGTTCTGAGTTATCTGAGCTTACTCCCAGATAACTTGGTACAGGACTGCTGCCTGAAGGGTCCGTTTCATGGATGACATAATGGCTGCATTCTTATAGCCTAACGTATCTGGGAGTAAGCCCCATTGAACTCAATGGGACTTACTTTTGCATGGTCATGGGTAGGATTGTGTCATAAGCACAATTGTGGCATGGACTGTCTAGGGTTGGTAGTGCTATATCTGCTATACGAACAGGGAGAGCAGCGAGGATCCTTGGCCTCCCCATCCCCAGCAGAGCCATCCCCGGTGCTCCTCCAGCTTGTACGGCAGCCAGCACTGGGCTGGGGGATTCTTTACCTGCTCAGCCGAGGGGAGCGGCAACCGCAAACTTCTCAGCTGAGCGGTTAAAAGATGTAGAGGGAGGAACAAGCTGTATCGGTGCCTTGTGGCTTTTTTCTCCCTCTGTGCAGTATGAGGGCAGAATGGGATGGCGGTTTCACTCAGCAATATATCGCTGGTGAAACTGCCACCGCAGTCCCTCTGCTAGCAAAGCTTGCTGGAGGAAGTCGCTAGCAGAGGGACTCAGGAACACTGGTGGTTTCAACAGCGCTATAGTGCTGAGTGAAG
Organism: Podarcis raffonei; assembly: GCF_027172205.1. Lineage (NCBI taxonomy): Eukaryota > Metazoa > Chordata > Lepidosauria > Squamata > Lacertidae > Podarcis > Podarcis raffonei. Next base: position 55,153,862 of record NC_070610.1, read on the forward strand.
CCGACATCGCGGTCTGCTCCTCATACTGGTCCTGGGTGATATATTGAGATATCGCCCAGGCCTAGAGTCCACAGTATTTAGCTAACTGGGAACTACTGACATTGAGGATTAGTCTGTATGCTGTGCATTTATATCAAATATGTCATGTCTTGGAGGGCACGTTCTGTAAAAGTTGTATCTCAATGCATTTTTTACTGATGGAAAATATGAGTCAATTTCCTGACATGTTTAAACTGGTGAAGACGACGTGAAATACAACAGAGTCATTTAGAATGCCAAATATACTCCTCTGTCCTCAGAGTATCCCTATGTTTATATTTTGAAACTGAACACAAGTTGGAGCATGGTGTATTTTTTTGCATCTACAGAAGATGCCACACCTGAATTCTAAATGCACAAATGGCTAATATATGCTACTGTACGTCTTCCCAGGTTATTTAAGCCCTTAATGCATGACACTTCAACAGCAAGGCTGTTATACAGAGCAGGTGCAGACTAACACTTCAGTGTATAAAAGACTGCCAAAAGAAGTGGAAGAATACAGATTTGAAAATTTATGGTGGAGAGTAGATCAAAATAGGAGCAGAGAAGGAAAAATGTATTGACAAGAGGATATAAAGCAGACAGCCACCTCCGTCATAAATCTATTTGTTATGAACAGTGTCCCATTGATTTCAACAAAGATCAGCTCAGAGGTAGTGCCTGATGCTTTAAGAAAGTGTAAAAAGAGTGGCTGGCAACAGGAATTTGTTGGCATTGGCAGACTCTGCTTGGCTCAGCAGAGAGGGTTCCCAGAACTACTTGGATCAAGATATTTTTAAAGATCACATTATCTCGTTCCTAAAAATCAATAGCCACTACAGGACTGTTGGGTATGTTGGGATGTAAATGTCTTCCATTCCACAGACCACTCACTTGATGCTTGTGTGGATAAGTTTCAAACCTGTTTTTCTGCCTTTCCCCTCTGCTTATTTTGTTTATACATATATTTTGTTTGTCAATATCAGTGTTACACATATACATCCAGTTCAGGTCTTTACACAGATTCGCATATCCACCTGTATTCTTCATTCTGCAGCAAACACCTTCAACATCCTTCTATTTCTTTTGGCATAGTGTAAATTTGAGCTTGGTAAGAACAACACACTCCCTAATTCTGAACTGGCTATTTAAAGCAAATGTCGGCAAGACCTGAAGTTCAAGTGTTTCCCAGTGTTGCACACCTGGTAATCAATATTCGCATAGGAAGTAAGTTGTGATTGTAAAATTTCCTTTTCCGTTTTGCTATTTAAATGAATCTAAATTGATGTTTTCTTCCTCCATGTAGCAAATGAGCAGCATTATCTTCCCATAGCAATTGCCATCCTTTCGCATTATGTAAAACATAAACTGCTGAAATGAGAATGCTCCATCAAGTGATGGCACTTCCATTATAAATATATTTTTTCTATGCTTAAAACTTTACAAATTTTAAACACACAAACACAACTGCTGTAGGCTTCCCCCAGAGTTATAAATATAGTGCCATCTGTAGGATCATTTAAACCCACTTTGGATTAATCTGGTCTCATGAAACCTTTTATTTATACCATCATCATTTGTTTGTAAGCCACCTTTCCATGCTCAAGGCAGCTTGCAACATCAAATAAATCACATAATTCACTCTAATAGTCACAAAAATATAGCAGCATTTAAAATTAATGAAAACATCTAATTAAATATACAATAAAATTAAACATTCCATGCATAATTCAAAACAAAGTCTAATGCAAAAATAGTCTTCCAAAATCAGGAAAAATAATGCATCTCCAAAATTAAATATTGACCCCCAACAAGAACTCATAAATAACACCCCCACCCCAATAGACATCCTGAGAAGCCGGCTGTATTCCTCCCATCTTCCCTAATGCATTATCCACTGTTTGTGCCTGGGAGTTAAAATGTCCTTTCAAAACAAAAATGCTTGTTGACTTGGTTTCCCACCCCCCACCCCCATTAGAACAGTGATTTCACAGTCCAGTTGCTCTTTTTGGATAAGTGGCCTGCAACATTCATATAATCCACTTATTCTGAAACATTTCAATTATCAGCCCACAGAAGGTCTTGCACCATTACCAGCTACTTTCAGTTCACTTCTTGCATAAGATGGTTACATAATCGCAACTAACCTTCTCTTAAACTCCTTTTCTTTCCCGCTTTTTGTCTGTGCATCCCATTATAGAAGCATGCACTACATGCAGTGCCGAGAGGTTTTGTCCTATGGCATGGTTATATATAGACATGCCCTGTACAAATACATTTAATAGTTCTTCCCAGGAACACGTATCTGCAGCAAACCTCTCCCCAATCCTCCCTGTTGCATCTAACTGCCTAACCTACCAGGAGGAAAGGGCCATGGTGGTTGTGGTAATACAGTCTAACCAACTGATGCTTATTCAGCAGTCAGTCCCCCTGAGTTACCTCTGAAACAGGGACAGTGGACCTGTGAAACTTCAGATGTTGTTGGACTCCCATCAGCTTGTCAGCATGGCCATAAGTTAGGGGTGATGGGAGCTGGAATCCAACAAATTCTGTACCACAGGTTCCCCATCGCTTCTGTACCACAGGTTCCCCATGCAGAATAAGAACTATGGATTGCAGATCCATAGTTTGCACATCTACTCAGATGTAGTCCCTACAGAGTCCAGTGGGACTTACTCTCAGCTAAATGTGAATCACATTTCAGTCATACGCATGGATATTTACTGAACAGCCATGCTTTTAAGCATATTAACCTGTCACTGGTGAATATTGGAATTGTTTCAAAGATTGTATACATTCAAAACTGGCCTTTGCTAGGAATAAAGGTACCTCAAAGTAAACTTGAAATAAAAAAACATTTAATGCAAGATAGATCACTGAGGGAACCATATGTTATACGTTTATTGTAGGCAGAGGCTTTGATTTAAAAGCCCCTTCTAGTGCTTTATTTTTTTGCAATTGATTTTCCTTCCTTCACATAAGGAAGCCTAAGAGCTGCTTTCAGTATAACTTTGGATGATGGGCATCTTAAAGCCGGAGCTTCAGGTTCTGTATTGTGTTTTAGAAATCCATATATTTTCACTCTCAGGCAAGCCTTTGGAAAAACTCGAAGGCTGGCTGGCTTGTTTTGAAGCTATATATGGGCATAGCCAGGATTTTTGTTGGGGGGGGGCAGGCCTTCTGTTGGGGGGGGCAGAACCCCAGTTTGCTATGTATTTTTATTGGTTTTTATTGATTGGGGACAGCTTTCCCTCCCTGCCCCGCTTGCCTATGCCCATGAGGGTATAACTGATATTAATGTGATATGCCTGCTGCAACCATTCTAAATGATGCTGATCTGTATTTTCCAGTTTTTAAATATGATTGGTAACCTGGCAGTGGGAATCCCAAACATCCAGTAGGATGGCTGGGTAAGGTAAAGGTACCCCTGCCCGTACGGGCCAGTCGTGTCCAACTCTAGGGTTGTGCGCCCATCTCACTTAAGAGGCCGGGGGCCAGCGCTGTCCGGAGACACTTCCGGGTCACGTGGCCAGGGTGACAAAGCTGCATCTGGCGAGCCAGCGCAGCACACGGAAACGCCGTTTACCTTCCCGCCAGTAAGCAGTCCCTATTTATCTACTTGCACCCGGGGGTGCTTTCGAACTGCTAGGTGGGCAGAAGCTGGGACCGAACGATGGGAGCTCACCCCGCCGCGGGGATTCGAACCGCCGACCTTTTGATCAGCAAGTCCTAGGCACTGAGGCTTTTACCCACAGCGCCACCCGCGTGGCTGGGTAGCTGACTTCTTTATTAACTGGTTTATCTATCAGTCTGTATCTCACTGACTTCAACAAATCTTGGCAATGTTAAACTAAGCATTGCTATTGCTATGCTTTATTGTTAGTTTTTATAGTCTGGCTAATTACTTGTAATGTTATTGCTGACCTTCTGATTTTAGCCTCTATAAATTCCAGAGAGGAGTAGGTGTATCAGCGTAATAAAGGAAGAAAGACTGCCCTGTAGAGTTTTAAAGAATAACAAATTTGTTGTGGAATGAACTTGCATAGGTAAGTGATAAAGTCAAACATATAGGCTGAAATCATTCCCACTGAAATTGAAGGGAATTTTTAAATGTTTCATTGTTGACAAGTATCAACACCACCACTGTGATAAAATAAATGAATAAAGGAACTGTTTAATTGTGGAAAAATCACATCATTACAATGAAGGTTATACCCTTAAGGTGCAATTTTTCTGCTCAAACAGAAGTCCCACTCAATTCAGTGGGACCTGCTTCAAGGCAAGGGTGCATAAAATTGAGCCTGAAAAGGACCAAACATTAATTAAGAAACCCAAGCATAAGGCAAAAAGCATTTTCACATATTACCTGTGATTTATATATACCCTTCATCACCCAAACATGCTTATTTCATCTTGAACATAGAAAGGCGTATCCTTGCAAGAAGTCTGTTCCTGTTGTTTTCACTATTAGCTGCCTCCCTTAATAAGTAGTTATTCTTTATTGAAGTAAACTAATTGATTTTGTTTTGCATTGTTTTATTGATCTTGTAATGCACCTCATCAACTGAGTCATGTTCTGGTGGAATGGTAGGATAAAAATATTTTCAATTAATATTGATAGTCAAATCTCATTCCTTTGACATTTTTCCAGAAGGGTCATCCATCTATTTGGGGAACAGAATGTCCAGTTTTGGAACAGGTGTTTGAACCCCTTGTTTTTCTTCATTGGAATAATATTTTCTAACTGATTTGAATGTTATTCTTGAACAACATGGAAAGGAGACTCTGAATATTGAATTTGTATTAGAGCTTATGGACCTGAACTATGGATGGTGAACTGCATCCTTGCTGAGAAGATTATATGATAAAGACTTCTGTGATAAAACAGCTGTCAACATGAAGCATATCCGTGATTGATCATAATTGTGGGCCTCGGCTGACCAAAAGCATTTTGTATTACTCATCCATCAATTGCCTCCAAAACAAGCTTTTATATATCTAATCATATCCAGCCTTGTGCTAGATCACTATCTACTTCTTGTTGTTGTCTTTTTCAGAGGAATGCTGGACTAGTCATTCCCTTCCTTCCTTCCTAGAAGAAAATCAGTTCTGTATTACTGCCATTCTTTAAATGAGTCATCCTTCAGTGTCCAGGAATCAGCTCTTTTACACTAAGTTGCTGCATCACACACAGTCATTCATTATAGGCTTATTCCTACAAATGATGCGCCAATACAATGGTGTTGTATTTGAGCATCAATAGCAGGTCTTATCCTCTTCTCTATAGATGTATACCAGGAACGGTTCTGATTCACATGCCTACTGCCTGGGCTCAGGATTGTTTCTAATGATTTGCTCATATATGATGGAATAGCCAAGTAGGGTGGGTGTTTTTTTAAAAAAGAATAATTAAATTGTGTCCTGAATATCAGCAATCTAATGTCTTCATATCCCCCTTTTCTAACTTTTTCCCCCAAAGGACTCTCCACCAGCTTTTGCCTTTTTCAGCCGATAATGGTGTGAAAAAGTAGGGAAAGGATAGGGATCAGTATGAGGTTGGAGAGCAGAATAAAAACTGATTAATATGCCACTGAGTTTTGGATAAAACAGGATCAGGACTAAAGGCCAGGAGTACTAAACTAGGAGGAAGCACTTGGGGTTGTGTCCAACTGACAGTAGAACCACTGAAATTAATGGAGCTAAGTTAGTCATTAATTTCAGTTAACCTACTCTGCGTAAAACCCTATTTTGTTTCCTTTTTGTACCCCATCTGGCAATAATAGCTTTCATGACAGAAGCAGTATAGTGGGACTGGATTCATCACAACGAGAACTTCAGTAAAATAACCAAGACAATGCAGAACTGGAATGAAAAGTTGGTGACTCAAAGATTCCGGTTAGGCCTTCCAGGGCCAAGAAAATGCAGGGGCTAAGTTATGGGATAGAAAGTAGACCATGAAAACTTGCCAGAGTGTCCTTCGTTGTGCTATTTCATCACTATTGAATATGTACAAATACTTGCCAGATGCTAGAGAGTGGGCAGTTCCTGGCACGAAAAGTACTGAAGGGAAAAGGCCAAACAGAGAGGAAGCAGCTAACCTCAGGCGTCTTCCACAGCTAATGGGAGGAAAACATGTACATACAATAAAAGAAATAATGAAAATCTGAAGGAACTGATGCATAAAAAAGTAAAAATGAAGACAAATGCCTGGTTTCATTGCCTGCTTCTAGTTTGTTATGCATAGAAAATATTGTTTGTTATGCATATTAGAAAATATAGTTTGCTATGCATAGAAAATATTGTAGGCCAAATATAGAGCATATGCACCTCAAAGGGTGTGTAATGAGATCACCCTGATATATCCAGGCTTGCCAATTGTCCCACCCTCAGCAGAAGACTCTTGCTGCAACATACTGGGCTGAGTACTTAGCAACTCAGGTTTATCAAGCTTGGGCCGGCTCCTAAATTGCAATGGTTTTTTGTGTGGCTCCTGCCATGTTTACAAGCTGCCACTGTCTTCTAAGCTCTATCTCTCCTTTCAACCTACTTCAGTCTCAGTGAGGCTTTCAGACTCTTGGTCTCTGAATATGGTTTTGGACCAAAGAGAGTGAACAAGTAGAGGCTTAATTCAGACATGGAGATGCTGTGGATAGAGAAACCAACCTGGTTACAACCAGCCTTAGATAGGGTTGAACTCTCCATGAGGGACCACATACAGAGTTTAGATCTCTAGGACTTTGCTATAACTGTGGAAGCTTGAGAAGCAGTGGTGGCCAGCGGCTTAGGCTGGTACACCACCTGCAACTAGATTTAATCTGCTTGGATGAGATAAAGGTAAAGGGACCCCTGACCATTAGGTCCAGTCGCGGACGACTCCGGGGTTGCGACGCTCATCTCGCTTTATTTACCTTCCCGCCGGAGCGGTACCTATTTATCTACTTGCACTTTGATGTGCTTTCAAACTGCTAGGTTGGCAGGAGCAGGGACCAAACAACGGGAGCTCACCCCGTCATGGGGATTCGAACCACCAACCTTCTGATCAGCATGCCCTAGGCTCTGTGGTTTAACCCACAGCGCCACCTGCGTCCCATGCTTGGTTGAGATGCTTGTGCTTAATCTTGAGTTTCTGAAAAATAGGTCTAAACACCTGCTAAGTCACTTGTAGTGATACTGGAATGAGCCACTAGAGGGAGAGGGAGATGCAGGAACCTTTTAACTTCTTTCCCCTGTGCCATTTGCCAAGATACAATAAACTGATTGTAAAATTGTCTTGCCACCAGCACCACCAAAAGAACCCAAGTGTGGGAGTAGAGGGAGATGGAAATATTTGGCTGTGCCACTGAAACAGTAAAAAAACCCAGATGAACACTTGTGGATATATAGGCCTCAGCAGTAAACTTTGCATAACCACGATTTAGGGACATGTAAACTGCCATTCTGCTAGTACAATATCCAAAGCAGTGCATAATTCAAATGAAGACTTGCTTCTAGTTTGTTATTCAAAGTTGTATCTTTGCTGGAGCTTCAAAAAGTAGCTTCCATTTAGGGGAAAACTCTATACTCTCCTGATGCATTAGAGTCAATGGAATGATTTTGCACAAGGCCACAAATGAATTTAGCTCTTAGTTCCTAAAGTAATGAAAGAAGTTTAATTCACTAAATGGGGTTTTTGTTGTTGAAAAGTCACTTTTTTTGCTACATTTCGGGGAAGTAACAGGCACGAGGTATGTGGTCACACATATAGAATAGATCTATCACACTGGGTGTCTGAATTATTTCTTTACCATGAATTGCTATGTAGCTTTGTGCAAATGTTGGGATGCAGGTGGCGCTGTGGGTTAAACCACAGAGCCTAGGACTTGCCAATCAGGTCAGAAGTTTGAATCCCCGCAATGGGGTGAGTTCCCGTTGCTCGGTCCCTGCTCCTGTCAACCTAGCAGTTCGAAAGCACGTCAAAGTGCAAGTAGATAAATAGGTACCGCTCCGGCGGGAAGGTAAATGGTGTTTCCGTGCGCTGCTCTGGTTCGCCAGAAGCGGCTTAGTCATGCTGGCCACATGACCAAGAAGCTGTATGCTGGCTCCCTCATCCTATAAAGCAAGATGAGCGCCGCAACCCCAGAGTCGGTCACGACTAACGGTCAGAGGTCCCTTTACCTTTGTGCAAATGTATTGATAATTTTGGACGTGTATTGCTCTGCAATACCTGAGAAACATTACAGAAAAGCTGGGGTTCTGTGTATTTCAGTGCATTATGTAGATCTGTATCTCCATGATGTCATATATTCTGAGTTTCTGTGCAAGAGAGAGGCAAACAAGCCTTCATGATTTATGTTGTACCAAAAGCAGCAAAGATATATTAAATTTGGCACAAAGCCCACCCTTTTTGCCACTTAGTCTAGTCAAAGCCCTAAATGTCTAGGCTACAAGGAAATTCAGCTCAAAAATTAAATATCAGCTAACCTTTATGGAACGATTTTTCTTCTCTCTACAAGACCTCACTGCTGCAACCACTGGAAAAAGTGGCCCGACAATGTATCATTCTGGCATATCCTAGACAAGAGTCAGCAGCACTCTTGGTCGTTCCAAAATTTGTCAATGCTGTGCAGAGAATGTGTCTTGGTTTCTCTTAAGATTTAAGTGTAGCTCAGCTGACAGAGACTCTTTCTAGCAAGTCAGATGCCTGTTTGGCCAGGAAATAAAAAACGGCATTACCCACCACTGCCCCCGCCAAATGGAATCTTAAATTTTGTTTGTGTGTCTGTTTTGTAGGGAGATACAAAATAGTAAAAACAGTAACTTACTGTGTCAGCATAAGTATTCATGCATTCCAACCACCTTATTTTGAAGTCAAGAATTAAAAAATATCTAGTTACATCTAATACAAACAAGAGCCTGAGATCTTCCCAAATCCCAGCAACAGCAAAATCACCAACTAAAACTTGCCCCATGGAGATCAACACGGAAACCTTACCAAGAACATTTTCCAGCACTTCTGCAATATGCTCCAGTTAGCTTTCTCTAGTATATCCTCAATAAGTTAACAGCTTCAAAGGAAGAACAGCCAGCAAGGCCTCTCTCCACCTGTGTCCTTCTTGTACACATCTAGTGCAGTAAGATCTCATTTCTAATTATCCTATCTGTATACTGAATGGTAATTCTTAAATGGTAGCATTATAACTATTATTTTTAATTGCATTTATATCCCACCTTTTCTTCCAAGGAGCTCAAGGTGGTATACAGCGTTCTTCTACCCCTTCTCATTGAATCCCACACAACAAGCCTGTGAGGTAGGTTAGGCTGAGAGGCAGTGACCGGCCTAAGGTCACCTATTGGTTTTAGTTGGATTAAGACCTGGTCTTCCAGGTCCTAATCCAACGCACTAAGCACTATGCTACACTGGCTCTCTGGACCATGTAACATAACATTCATTTCTGTTTTCCAGGACGTCAGCTACAGCGGGGATATTATGAGAGCATGCTCAGTTATAAAACTTACTAAGAGTTTATGCTGCACCCCTCCCCTGCATTTGCCCCTATCCACATCAAACCTAAGTTAAAGAAAAATTAAAACAGTACTGAAATATTTTAGCAGTGGCTTGGAAAAGGAAACTGCATTGGCATTGTGTGCCGCCTAAAAAAGGAATGTTTTCTACAAGCCTATAAATCGCAGGGCACCTTGGCAAAGCAACTCCTACATGTCTGCGCTCAATTCTGTTCCTCCTACAGTACACCAGCAACTCTTGACTAACAAAGGAAAAAGTGAGAGAGCCAAGGGCTTGGGTGTGTGGGGTAGTTTAAAATAAAATAATTGCAACAGTGCCAGCTGTGCAGAGGAAGTTGTGTTTTGTTGGTTTTTTTTTAATCCAATGCATTAGACCCTAGTCTCTGTTTCTAAATTGCCTTTTGGAGACCTCCTCCTCTTTTTCAGTTATAGTGTGTAATGGTAACTTTATGAGAATTGGCATCCATTTAGAACATTTGTATTAGTTTATTTTTACATTTCAATCAGTTCCTAAACAACTATTTGTACCCCATAATAAATGAGCAAAATCATAGAGATGATGCAGCCTATTTCCTGTGCTCCCATTTACACTAAAAAGTAAGAGCAAGAAAGGATTTAATAAAATGTTCTCAGAGTACAAGAGGCAAAGACATTGCTTTCATTTACAATGGTAAGATGTACTGGTAGATTAGCTCTCTCAGGTCTACAATAAGGATTCTTTGGGTCTGGGGAAAGAAGCCTCACCCATCTTAGGAAGCGTGCTACACAGCAAATTAATCTGTACAGGACTGTATAAATTCAGCAAATTAAGTTTAATATAAAATGGTCCCCATCAGTTTAAGTGTACAGTTCTATTTTTACATTAAGTTTCTTATTCTACTTTACTTCCACACCCACAACTTCAGATCTTTTTTCGCATTCTGCATAGGAGGGCTTGCAAAACTTGCTGCTAACAAAGAAATTACCTAATTTTGAAAGCAAGAGGCGGTCTCATTTCTACAAGTCATTAAGAAAGTGTCAGAACTCTCATCCTTTATTTCAACAATAGATACCAATTAATTATGAAGATTTAGCCTTTTTATTTGGATCATACTTACACCTCAGTTTTTAAAAATGCATTGTACAAAAAACCTGGGACAAATACATATAAAAACTTGCTTAATACATTCTAAAACAAGGCCAAGTAGCAATTCAAATGACTGTATTAACAGGAATGCACAGTGTCTTTATTTGTGTCCCTTAAGATTACGAAGCAAAGAGATCATTTCTTCAGAAGAACAGTTTAATTTCTTTTCTAAACAGCAATTCATACAAGTAAATTAGATGAATTTAGTCGTCATCAGAGAAATGGATATGCTTGCTTATCTCTTGTGTCTTCGCTAGCCTCATTTTTTCAGCTTTTGCAATCAGCTGTAGAAGAAAAAAAGACCAAGAAGCATTTTCTAATTACACTGTATTGTCATTTTAATTTATCATGTGTCAGAGAAGATGAGGATTAACACTCAAACCAACATTTGCAACTATAACCTTCATAAAACAAATGTAGAACCCTGCTGATACTGGAAAAGACTGAGCAAATGTTAAGAAATTTTTAATTCCCTTTATTTCAATGGAAGACATTTAAATTGTTGAGAGCCATAGATCTTATCTTTGACAACACCATCCTCATTGTTCCTCTTCAGAATTGTAACATTTAATTAGCAAGGTACTTCTCTAATGCAAAAACACAGTGGGGCTAATTCAGCCATTAATCCTGTATCCTTAAAATATTTGCTCTTTAAAAAAAAAAAAATACTTTGGTGGAAAATGTTAATTTGAATGTTTGAAATCCTACAGCATATCTTTAAAATGAAGACACAGATTCTAACAACATCTTAATACAACCAATTGCAGCAGGTGAAGTAGAATGCAATGAAGGAACACTTTAAGGAAAAGCACCACTATTCTTAGAAAAACAAGATGACTGACATCCAATCTCTGAAGATGGTTTGGAAACTTCAACTGGTCCAAAATGTGGCATCCTGATGGGGATGAGGCAGGTAGCATTGGTGACACCATTGCTATGCAAGCTTTACTGATTACCAGTGCATTTTACTATTAGCCCCAGCCAGAACCACCACGGGTCAAAGATAACGGGAGTTGGAGTCCAATGGATGGAGGGCCACATGTTCCCCACCTATGGGCTATGCATACAAAGTTTACAATTTATGCCAATGTGAACCTGTGGTCTGAGCGTGCATTGATGTAAAATACAAGCAAAGAGGATGACTGATAAGCTTTGTGAACAACATATGGGATAAAGAAGGCACAGTAGGCCAAATCATGCCTCACACAGTTCTTCAACTAACAAGGGAGCAGTGTGTTTTGCTCGCAGCTGGAATAAGGTCCAGGTAACATGGGGATTTAATATTTCCAAAAGGGGGGACTAGCTAGTGTGTTTCTTTTTGTCCCAGCAATCCTGCATTGATAGCTGCACACACTTTTGGGGTGGGTGGGTGGTGCATTTCAGTGGTGGGTGAAGCCAAAGACAAAAGTGGATGGAGCAATACAGTGGTGCCTCGCTAGACGAAATTAATTCGTTCCGCGAGTCTTTTCGTCTTGCGCGGTTTTTCGTCTTGCGAAGCACGGTCCGTCGCAACTGCACCTCTTCAAGCGGCTTTAAGAAAAAAGGAAACAAACTCGCAAGACGTTTTCGTCTTGCGAAGCAAGCCCATAGGGAAAATCGTCTTGCGAAGCAACTCAAAAAACGAAAAACTCTTTCGTCTTGCGAGTTTTTCGTCTTCCGAGGCATTCGTCTTCCGAGGTACCACTGTATAGGAAACTGACATTTATACAGTTGGCTACATTTCCACCGCACAGAGTTTACTATATCCTCTATTGCTCTTCACCCAAGCAAACCAAGGGAAGTTATCACCATTGCAATGACATTTGGAGTTCTGAGAAACAAGATTTTGCAGAGCACGTTTCCATGGGAAAGTTCTCACATTTTTTCTTTTTTTGTATGATCTAGATAATATTTCTTCTAGTGCAAACTCTCAATATAAAGGATTTCATGGATGTACTGTAGGACCTAGACATGTTCAATGTACTTTAATGCAGCAGTGCAAGTTCTTGCCCATAATTAAATCAGTCCAAATTCTACCTTTATAAAATTTGATTTTAGAAAAGGAGAACCCCACCATCTGACCCCAAAATCATTGTACAGCATGCAACTCTGCTGTAAATCAAGTAAGGTTGTTTCAAGAGTTTCTGTTAAATAGGCATATATTGGCAAGAAAAGGCTCAGGTTGGAAGAATAGGATTGATGCTCTTCAGAACCCTTCCAGTGCTACAGTAGCGCTAATGCCACATTAGGGAAGGAGTATCTAGAAAGGAGGAGCAACTCATGAAGTTCAAGAAACTGAATTAAGGTATTTAGCTTTTAAATATTCACCTGCTTTATTTATATTTGCATTACAGTGACCCAAAGTCCCAAGATCTGCTAGAACATTAATAATATAAATATACAAAATCAAACTCCTAAAAAGCTTCTCCAAATCTATCCAATACCAGCATTATTTATTAAATGTCCGCTATGTTAATATTTAAATGGTTGTTTATAAGCTATGAAATGGATGTTTCTTAGAGATGCAAGATGACAGAAGAGAGTGATAGGAAAATGGCAGCTAGCTGCTGCTACTGTTATCTGCAATTTAACAGTTTGTTTTGATAATACTGCTTGTGTAGATTAATCTGCAGTTCTTTGCTTAAGGAACTCTCAAGGATTCTGGTAGAAAGTAGCAGGAGGTTAAAGCTATTCACAGTATTACATACATGAATGGTTAAAACTGTTACTTTACTTATGGAAAGAGGGTACAGATAAAATAATAATTTCTATTGTGTCTTAAAGTTATAGGGAGATATGGGTTCAGATGGGATGTATGGATTTTGTACTGTTGCTTTCAAGATTATATTCAAATGCATAACAGAAACCCTGCTTTTAAATAAGTTATGAGATTTCTTTGGAAACTGTTCAATATTCTCAAATTATTGGAACTCCACCTTATTTTCCAACTGCCAAGAATGCATTTGCCCTGAAATAAGGAACGACACAGTAACTGGAGGCAGGCAAAACACTATTTCTCTTCTATACAAAATGTAGCAGACAGAAACAAAGGCTCCATTTCCTTGGGGTAAATCCAGGATTGGAGTTCATGAAAAGGAAGATGCTAATTTACAAGGCTTTACACCAACCATTAACACTCAAGTGGTTAATGGTTATGCAAAAAATTAAAGGGTAATTAACACCACAACGTTTCCTAGAGAATTTTAGTTGCATATATTCAAAAAGGTTAAAGCAATGTGAAACAATAAGATTCAAGACTTATCAGATCACTGGGCTCTAATAATGTGTACAGTCTTAAATGTTCTGATTCTAGCTTTTAAAATCTATAAAATATTCTTAACAGAAAATTGTTCTAGAAATTACTTTTTCATGAGTAAAATAAATTAGTGATTTGTTAAAGAATCACGTGGATAAAAATTAGCAAGAAACAGTATCATTAGAAGTTTCTCTTTTAAAGAACTTGTTACTTGATTTAGACAACTCCTTAACATTTTATCAGTCTTGTGTTTAACTTCTTGTAAGCCCTGAAATAAAAGCTTTTCCAACCCATCTCCAATATTTGGGAGTCATTAAACTAATGGAGTCCTGCCAACCTAGCAGTTCGAAAGCACGTCAAAGTGCAAACAGATAAATAGGTACCGCTCCGGCAGGAAGGTAAACGGCGTTTCCGTGCACTGCTCTGGTTCACCAGAAGCAGCTTAGTCATGCTGGCCACATGACCCAGAAGCTGTACGCTGGCTCCCTCGGCCAGTAAAGCGACATGAGCACCGCAACCCCAGAGTCGTCTGCGACTGGACCTAATGGTCAGGGGTCCCTTTACCTTTAAACTAATGGAAGCTCATTAAGAGTAATTTAGTATCAAAGCCCAGAAATAGAAGAGCTACCTTAAGGTGTATGAATAAGAAAATGCTTGTTAACCTGATCTGATATAGTCTTCTGGAGTCAATGGAGTGATGTTTACAAGTAAAGTTTTTCACAGCTACACCACTAGCGTTTGTTGGAGATGAAAATGAACAGACATCATATGAAATACATGCAGCTTCCTTATACCAAGTGAGATCAATGGTCCATTTAGCTGAGTACTATCTATTCTCAGTGGCAAAAGTTACTCAGTACCTTTATATTTTATGTTTAAGGCATTTTATACAGTTCTTAATATTTAGCTAAGTGCTTTCAGAAGTCATTTAACATGAGTCCTTACATAAGTTTACCGGATAATCTACCACTGAGCCCTTCCCCTTGAATATAATCAAGCCATTTTTTATTAAGTAAAACCATTTTTTCATCTAGTCCCATGCTCTCTATACAGACTGCCAGTAGCTTTCAAAGATCACAGCTCCATTTCTAGTTTCAAAAAACTGAATCTGAGACCTTATCCATATAAAACAAGTTAAGTTTTATAAATCTGAGTTAAGATGCTTGCCCACAAAATCCAGAGTTCTGAATTGGTTATCTTACCTTCTCTGTACCCCGCTTCTTTTCTCTTGGTTGATTAAGTTTAGCCTGTCGGTCCACCAAGATCTTCTGCCAATATCGTTGTTCATGATCCCCTGAATAAAAGAATGTTGTAACTGTGTGTTATATCTGTATGAAGGAAGATGTTTTGGTTTCCTCGGCTATATCAGTACAACAACCTTTCTACAACTTTATAAAACAATTGTTAACTTTTAACAGTTTATTTCTTAAATGGAATACACGTTAATGCAGGTGTAGGGAAGACTTTGGCCTTTTAGATGTTGCTGAACTACAACTCCCATCATCCCTAGTCATTAGCTATGCTTGATAGGACTAATGGAAGTTGTAGTTCAGGAACATCAGGCGGGCCAAAGGTTTTCCACACTTGCTTTAATGCAAAGAAAAACGTTCTTGTGAAGATAAAAGATGCATAATTTTATGTCTCAGCTTTCTATCAATGAGAATTTTAAAATATATTTTTTTAAAAAAATTAAAAGGAAAAGAGACACCACCAGCGGAACTTTATGACATTCACTTCTTATAACATTCTCTCCTTATAATCTGAACAGAGTAGAGGAGGATGCAGAATAAGGGAAACGATGTCCTGCTGATGATATACCATATCCTGTTTAACACACACTGTCCTCAACCCAGCTGTTTGCAAACACAATAGTAGGTTTTTGTCCATGCTCACAGACTGAAAAGCTCCTTCAAGGACTGGGACTTCACAAAATGTCTGTCCTGCTGAAGACAGGAAATGCACTGACGTGATATCACAGGTGTGTGCTCAGTGGGCAAAGCCCAACCCATGTTTCCAGTCTTCAGTAGTAAAAAGGCAACAAAAAGGTGGTGTGTGTCCACCACCTCTGGAGAAGTAAAGTCATGATGTGATGTGTAACCTTATTGGGCTTTTTCACCAGATGGAAATTCATAATTTCTTACCCAGCCACTTATATAGGCAGAAAAAATTGGTTCCAAAATTGTATGGCCCTAGCTATATTTAGAATACTTTTTTGGGGGGGGGAATTCAGGATACAAATCACAATTTCAACAAATCTTGAAAAAGTGATAAAACTGATGTGGCATGTACAAACCCAGTGAATTTCAACAATAAATCTTACCTGAAAGGACCTCAAGTTTCCAATTGTGTTTCGTCTGTAGTTCTTTATGTGATTTTAATAAAGTTTGTGCATCTTCAGGAGTTTTAAGCCGCACATGACACTCTGTGTCACCTTCCAGCAGGTCAACATAAGCAACATTAGCTAATGTTGCTAACATATCCTATGGCAACACAAGCAAGACAAGCCATTAGAATTAAGGCTTTTATCTACTTACCACGGTGCTTTTATCTACTTACCACGGTGGGGAGCATTTTTTCCTACATTTTCACAGGGCTCATATACCACTCTCGTAAGGAAATACATCTCTACTATTAACTGTTTTCACTTATTATCACTGATGTGTCACGAGCAAAGAAATATCTTTCCTAATGCACTTATCTGGAAGCACCATTCATGAGCCATGAAAGGGAGGGTGGGTTGACAATTACACTTAACCACAGAATGGTGATTGCAAAAAAATGCAAAAAGAAAAGAGAAAAATCTGTCATGCTAGTGCCACATGAGCTAGATATCTTCTACCAATCCAGCTCTAATACTCTACACACTCTGGTTTACAGCTCTGAACCTTTAAAGCATGCTATAATTCACCAATAGAAGTGGATACAATAAAGAGTATCCTCTTATCTCTAGCTATGACCATATTGCTGTCATGAGCAATCTCAGACAGACATTTAATATTTAGATGCCAATGTCAAGTTTGCCTTGCTAATAGCCAAGATGATAAACCTGAAGTTACAAAACAACAAGGTTAGGTTAGGGCTTTATCTTTCTCAAAGACGTATCTCAGTGCTGTCTCAGAGAAATCATTAAATCATCATAAAACTTAACAATAATGAAAGAACTTCACATACATTATCTTGTTTCAAGCCATGCAACAATTATGTAAATATAGGTCAGTATTATCATTCTCATGCTGCAGACTACAGGGTAGAGGGATGGGACTGAGACTATGCTATTTGCTTTAAGCAATCTAATGAGTTCACAGCAGAGGAAATATCTGAACTGGAGACTTCTGCAGCTCAACTTTAAACTGCTGTTCCACACCAGCTGTCTATACTAGACTATAACAAGAAGCACTCACAAGTTTGTGAAGTTCATTACAAGTATGAACAAGGTCAATGTTTAAATTTTAAGGGGCAGAATTAAAATACTACTGTACACGCAACATGAAAGCCAGGATTGAATGTCAGTTTAAACAAGTTTTAAATAAATTGCTGTTTGTGTGTGCTTCACTCCTCCTCTGCTCCTTTCAATGTGCTGAGGAAGAAACAAACCAAAGACTGGCTTTATGATACCTGTGAACCCGCACTTGTAGTTTGTTTCCCCATCAGCAAATCATAAAATCATAGCATCACAATTGTAGAGTTGGAAGGTACCATGAGGGTCATCTAGTCCAACCCCTGCAATGCAGGAATATTTTTTGCTCAATCTGGGGCTCAAACACACAACCCTGAGATTAAGAGTCTCATGCTATACTGACTGAACTATAGAGGCTTGGTGGGGAAGCCATACCAATAGAAACAACTTTTACAGATAAACTCTTTCCTCAACCAAAATAGTTTGAAATCTTTTTTGCTCTGATGTAGATTTTCTCAGCCTGGTTCTTCAATTAAACAATCCTTTAGCAAGTATTATAAGGCATGTGCACACCTAGCTGGCGATCAGAATTATGAACAAAGGAAACTGACTTATACAGAGGCATACCACTAGTATATCTAGCTCAGAACTGTCTGCACCAGGGGTAGTCAACTTTCCACATGTTGTTGGACTCTAGCTTAAGGTTACCAGATGTCCCCGTTTCCCAGGGACAGTCCGTGGATTTACAAATCAGCCTCCATACAAAATCCTATCGTTCCTACTGAAAAAAATCTGGTAACCTTACTCTAGCTCCCATCAGTTCTAGCCAGCATGGCCAGTGGTCAGGGATTATGGGAGCTGTAGGGCAGCAACAACAGGTAACTGATTGGCAGCAGCTCTCCAGGGTTTCAGAAGGGGGTCTCATCCAGTTCTACCTGCACATATTGGAGATTGAACCTATGACCTTTTGCGTGCTAGGCAGATGCTGTGCAACTGAGTTACCTTGACCTTTCGAAATGCTATTCCATATTCAAAAGATTTCAAAGCGAATTATAGCATTTACCCCGAGGCTATAGAGGCATTACCTTGATGTGCTTCCTGCCTGGCAAGGGCTCAGCACTAATGATCTTGACTATTACGCCACCCTCAAACTGGGGGCCCATTGTGTGAACCTTTTCAACAGGAGCTGAACCATCCTGGGAAGCTGTTCATTTGAAAAGGAAGAGAGCATTCATCAAAATTTCACTTGTAACAATTTACCACTGGACAAATTCAAAATAGCACAATACCTCACTTAGTATATTTTTTTATATTGGGTATATTACTAGGAATATTTCTATAAGAAGCAAAGGCAGTCCAAGAGAAAAGAATGTGAGACAGATCTAAGTAGCAGTCAAGTGTTATTTTCAAAACATATTTTCTAAAAATAAGTTATAGGTATAACATGATACCTGCAACATCTAGCAACAATTAATTTAAGCCTGCACTTTCTATTTGGAAACAGAGTCTAAACAAAACTCTAAACTCTAAACTAAACAACTTTTGGTTGTTTTCCCCTCTGTTCCTCATCCCCTCCTTTGTGAAATATTTAGGTGGATGAAAAGTTCTGGAAAAACTCATCAGCTATTTTCTGACATTTTTGGTTGGTTCTAACGAAGCTGGATTTTGGAGAAACAGATAAGATTTTCTTAATAGTTTGACATATATAGATCACTGTTGGTGGCATCAAAATATGCCTCAACATGACAAGTTAAAGGCCCTGCAGTTTAAGTTATAAGCATGAGCAGTATATCAATAGTACCATTAATTCCAGTTATCAGCACATACAAAGCCAAACAACTACTTTAAGGTTGTATATTCACAACCTGATTGTTGTGCTCTTGTGAAGTTAACACTCTCATCTTGTACTGCATATATGGCCAATGAGCATTAATTAAAACAATATGGTTAACTCACTTTGCAAAGCAACATTAGGCAATCTTTCTGAATGCTAAGTGAATTTAGATAGATTTGATTCTTCTAAATCAGTGGGCAGTGAATAAAGAAACTATTCACAAAGTTGGTACAGAAATGGGTTATTACAGTGAAGCATAGCACAAATTTTATTTAGTTCTCAATTTTTTTTTATAATTGCAGTAATACTGACTACTTTGATTTCTTCAACAGAACCAATGAGAAAAACTATGAGACCTCTGGCTTGTATCCGATGTTGGCCCTACTTAGAGCAGACCCACCGAAATTAATGAAACCAAGTTAGTCATTTCAATGGGTATACACTGAGTGGTGCTGGACCCTAACTACACAGCATATAGAAACTTAATGCCAGAAAATTCATTTACTGATATGCAACCTCTTGGTTCTAAAGCCCAAAGGTTTATCCTGGATGCTGAACACTAGTTTATTCTTCAGTTTTTGTAACATTTCACAAGTTCTCCTGTATACATACAACTGCAACTGGTTAAAGAAAATCAATTTTGCATGATGTGACCTAGAGAAATTTTCAAGATCTGAAATTTCCCCCCTCTTAATCTCCTTTCTGCTTCCAGGAAAACAGTACATACTTCTTTATATCCAAATCACTAAACTACAATTAGCATGTCATTTCTTCTGTTAAGGATAAGCACAAGCTATGAAGAACCTCACAATTTTCTTTACATTTTCCATTTCTTGCTGCAGGCTGGTTAGGTATACAGGCATCTGTTTCCATTTCTCCAGCAGTCAACGTTTTTATTTGGGCCATTGCTTTTTTCAAAGAGGACATGCTGGCTTTCTGTAGTGCCAAGTATTCTTGCTTCAGCTGCATCCATTCATTTCTAGTGATTAGGATTAAAAAGTATGAAAAATACACAAGCTCAGCACTCTATAAAGAAATCTAATTAAAATGATCAGAAACAAATTTATCTTCAAAAAAAGATAATTCAAAAAGTAAAAAGAGACTGGTAGATCATGCTTTTTTTAAACCACAATAACAAAACTCAGTTCAGATGCATACCACATATAAGGAAATATAGCACCACAGTCAAGAAGATACCACCATGGTTAACAAATGGAGTCAAGGAACTTATTAGAGGCAAGATGGATTCTTTCACAAAAATGGAAGTAGTGCATAAATGAGAACAAAATGGAACACAAATTGTGGCAAAATAAATGCAAGAAGGCAAAAAGAGATGCAAAAAGAAGAATCTGAGGAGCATATTAGAGAAGTATGTAGCTAAAAACATTAAGAACAAAATAAATAATTAAAAAGCAAAGCAGGAAAGCAGTGGGGGTTGGGGTGGACCTCTGAACTACAAGAGAGTTGAAACATGTACTAAAGGACAGAAATGAAATTGCATTTAACTTCATGTCAGAAAATGAAGGGCAGATCTCTGAACCTAACCTCCCCCCTCCCCCCGAAAAGGAGTCTGAGTTAAATACTGGTGACAAGAGATGTATTTTGAGAAATAAAAAAACAACAAATCTGAACATGAGTTACTGGGTTGCACTCCTGTCAAAAGGACATGAAAAGAGCCAAAGTAGTCCAGCATTCTGTTCTCACAGTGGTCCACCATATGCTTAGATAGAACACAGAATATGCTTATATAGAACATAGCCTAGTAGCATGTGGGTTTACCATAGGCATCTGGTTCACACTGTGAGAACCGGATGCTGGATGAGATGGGACTTTTGCCTGGCTCTTCTTAAGATTAGCAGTTACTAATAAATTTCCAGTGTGGATCCATTAGCAATTGATTCCTAAGAGTATTGCAAAGACTGCTAGGCTAGACCTTGGCCTAACCTTTGGTTCTTAAGCAACAGTACATACTCAGGATCAATACGCAGAGTTTAATTATGCATTAACTTTAAAAATCCTCAATTGCATCTTACTTTGTACATTTCTACAGTAAAAGACATCAATGCATCACAGATTAACACAAAAAATGTAAAAGTAAAGCACAAAGACTGGTCAGCCTGCATCTGCTAACCAGCTGACTATTTTTTAAAAAGTGAGGAAAACTAGCTAGAACATTCCCAAATCTATGGAGACAGGAACATTCCTACTGTTCAAATGCAGCAGAGAGGAAAGCCCAGCATGGAACCAAATGATAAATTTACATTCAGTTAACATGGAGATGTTTCTGCAAACAGCTAGAGCCTTGCTGATAGAAACACAATGGGGATAGTGCAATTGAGAGAATGATTCATTGTTAACCTAATCTGTGCTATCAAATAAGCAGATACGGGATTTTTTTATTTAAAAAAAGATGGTATCTTGGGGTAATAGTGAGAGAGGAAGAAAAACAAAGATTCTGTCCCACCCAGGAACATACGTTCCCTGAGAGAGGGCTTTAAATAACAAATGATCTACCTAATGACTCTGCGATAAAGGGTCAATGGTACCCTTTGCTAAAGTATGGAGTAAATAGAAGCTCGAGCAACACTTTATTAAAGGAAGCTGAAAAGGAAAAGAACACCAAAGCGAATGAACAAGGTAAGTAAGCAAAATGGAAAGAATTTTTCTCAAATATTATGTTTCCATTAAAACTAAATTATTTGCTATATTTAATGCTTTGGATAGCAAAAGGTGCTGCTTTATGTGGAACCCTTCTACTTTAACATGGAGGTGCTTTCTGTGTGTACATAAAAGGTAAGTGCTTCCATGTTTTGGCAGAGGTGAGTCCAACTTCAGCATGAGTTGTTTGTAACTTGAGTATTCTTGTATTGTTCAATTCAACATCATGGAAAGAACCACTGCCAGACATTTGTTTACTTGACTGCAATATCTGCTATATTCTAATCCATGTTCCAGCAAGGTGTGCAGAATCTCTGTAACAGGATATTCTAGAGAAAACTTGCTTTACCTGCCCTGTTTCAAGATGCTCTCTACTTCTGTAGAAAAGCATGTTTTGCTACATTGACTGAAATAGAAAACAGAAGTCTGTGCACACTTACATGCACACTTACTTGGAAGCAAATCTCATTTATCTCAGTGGGTCGAACTTCCAAGCAAATGCAGTTAGAACTGCAGCCTGAAGCAGGCAATAAACTACACAGTATGTAGTCCCTGACTGAGCAAGGTTCGAACAATAATTCTGTAATTGTGTTGGTAAGCTTTTGTTTGTTCAAAGAAGTCACATCTGACAGTGATTCAGTCAGTGTGCTAAAAGAACTGTACTGAATTTAAAACTAGGTAATTGTGAATTATTTGCTTTGGCTTTTTATGTATAGTCTTTATAATTTTATAACTTATTTTGTGTTTTAAGATTGTTGAACAATGCTCTTGAGCTCTATGGCAGGAAAGTGTTTATGAATATAATTTTAAAATAAAGCTGCTTGATTTATTTTTTTAAAGCAATGACTTCTATCTTTTTCTTTCACAGGAAAAATTATCACCTAATATAAGGGACCACCCACTACTTTAATGTGGAAGTACTTGTTTTATTCCTTTAAAAAAGTGCTTTCATATTTTAGTGATGGCAAATCCTATTTAATCATCTTATTCAACATTACTCAATTATTTAATCACCTTACTCAACATTACTCAATTATTTACTAGCAAAAAAATAAAAAAATATGGAATTATATTTATTGCATGTGGAACTTCTTCAAACAGGGTTACGAGTTCAAGCATCATCCTGAAGGATTTTCTGTACTTTAACATGGAGGTACTTGCTGGCTATTTTTAAAGTAAGTGCTTCTATGTTTTAGTACTGCAGGATTCCACAATCAGAAAATTAACTGGCAAGACTTCAAACAGTAAGTCATATTACTGTCATTATAATGTCAACAGGTCCATTGGTCAAAAGGAAATCGTAGGTCTTTTCTATGTATGATGTGTTCATTGCTGTAACCCTTTACCGTTGCTGACATGCAACTCTGTTGTGTGAAATCTGGAATTGCACTTTAGCAATGGTGATGGACTATGAGCCATGCGTATAAAGGCTATGTATAGACAATGCTTTGTTAAACATGTGGAATATTAAGTTACAAAGTTGTTTGTATTAATGCATATAAGAGTTAATACAGATGTGGCCATTGCTCCTATGAAGCTTTGGTATGAATGTGACAATAAAGAAGTATTTACATTTGATATCGACTTTATTCACCTACATTTTACTCTTTTTAAAAATGAGCTTTTGCAACATGACTGCTCTAAAACTGCATAATAAAACTAGTTTCTATCAACTTCTGAAGAGTCATAACCCGGCCAAAGCTTAGAACATTGGCATCTCTTTGATTTCAACAGGAACAAATTATCATACAGTGGTGCCTCGCAAGACGAATGCCTCGCAAGACGAAAAACGCGCAAGACAAAAGGGTTTTTCGGTTTTTGCGTTGCTTCGCAAGACGATTTTCCCTATGGGCTTGCTTTTTCGTCTTGCGAGTTTGTTCGCTTTTTTCTTAAAGCCGCTTGAAGAGGTGCAGTTGCGACGGACCGTGCTTCGCAAGATGAAAAACATCGCAAGACGAAAAGACTCGCGGAACGAATTAATTTCGTCTTGCGAGGCACCACTGTATTTAATTTCTATTGCTGTATAACTGTTGAACTGGCTGAATGTGCCTGAGAATTTTTCCTCTCAATTGGATACAGCTATTTTAAAAAGGTGTTGCACAGAATGAAAAAAACATTCAAATTCTTCCATCTATGTTCAGTACTTTTAAAAACATCTTTCACTGCCTCACAAACTGTTTTAAAATCTCTACTGGAACAAACTTTGAAGTAATGGCCATCTAATCTTTTAGGCTCAAACCTTTGCTCAAAATGATTTCTTTGAAATTGTTAGCAAAGGATCTGGTGTACCTCTTGCACCCTCCATTTGATAGTATATATGTAAGAGCCACTCACATGTACACAGATTTTAAAGAAGGCGAATGACAAAGTAAGCATTTCAAAAGGATAAAAAGGTTCAATAAACTTGTTTTAAAACATGAAATTCTTTTTTTAAAGAGAACAAGCCATTTCATCTATCCACAATGCAATGCAAATATCAATTTCACAGTGATAGAATAGGTAAAATTGATTTCTTTTACAAATGTAAAACAAGTTGCATTAGCAGAGGAGTTTTTATTTACCGTAACAGGCTAGTTTGTGTGCTTCAATAAGACAAAATATAAGCTGCGGCAGCAACACTCCTGAACTGAAACAAGTTGAATGGAAACACATAAGCAGCACTATTGACAGGTCAAAATTAGGCAATATTTTTTCTCATGGGTCGTTAGTACCTAAGAACACTAAAACACAGTTCTTGTGTAGACTACTTCATATCTGGGAAGTAGCCAAACAGCAGCTTCTGGATCACAGGCAGCCCAACACTGTATTTTACTGTCAATACAGCAAGACTCAAAAATGCTTTAACATACTTTGAAAGGACTCTCAGTGGGATGACCTCTTCGCCCATCTTGTGTCTCTCTTTATGTTTCTTTTTATGTTTCCTTTTAGATTTTGAAAGAGATGTATCTTTCTTATCACCAACCTCTCTCTCCTCCTCAGTGGAAATTTCTAAGTGGAAAAGCAAAAAGAAATGGCTAACAAGCAAAGAACAGCTAGTTATAAATACGTTAGTGCCTTTCCTCCAAGGGTTTGATTCTGGGTCACTTTAGCAAACAGTCTAGCAAACTGACTACTATACTATATACTGACTCTACTTTGAACTGAAGAAATAAGTTCATAGAATAACCGAGTCGGAAAGGAACCCCATGTCATCTAGTCTAACTCCGAAGGAATCTCTGAAAAATTACCCTCAAACTTCTGTTTAAATACCACCAATGAAGGAGAGGCTACTACCTTCTGAGGTAGTCCATTCCACTTAACAACTCTTAACAGCTCTTAAGTGACAGAAAGTTTCCCCCAATGTTTACTGGGAATCTTCTTTCTTGTAATTTGAAGCCATTAATTCGGCTCCACCCCCTGGAGCAGGAGAAAGCAAGTTTGATCCATCTTCTACATGACAGCCCTTCAGATATTTGAAGATGGTTATATCACCTCTGTCTTCTTTTCTCTAGACTAAGCATACCCAATTCTCTCACCCCATTCCCCAAATGGCTTAATTTCCAGGCCCCCTTATCTTGGTTGCCTTCCTACAATACTGTGTATATGTTTAAATATTACTTTACAGTATTATTAAATTTCTATCCCATCTTTCCTCCCAAAGGAGCCTAGGGGAACAAGCAAAATAAATAAAAAATATAGGATTTTGTTTTTCTCTCACACCTAAAACAGCTATCCTCACAGCTAATAATTTCAAGGGTTTCAGGAACAGTACATTTCAGCCATTAAATGCCTGGGTAAACCAGAATGTTTTTAAATTCCTCCTAAATTTTAGAAGACAAGTACCTCGCCAGGAAAAGCACCACTACTCCTACCAAGAAGTACCTGCAAGTTATTTATTTATGAAAATATTTGTAATGTATTCATAAAAAATATCAATTAAGTTTACAACATCCAGCCGTGTATACAATAAAAACCATGTAAAGCATCAACATCAACAAAGCATCACCCAGTGGCAGCCCTATCAACAGAGTCTTGCCTGCCAGAGTCTTGCCTGCCACTCATAGGGTTCCAGATGGCCAAAACTGGGAGACACTTCTTTATAGACTTTTTGTAGGCATCTTATATATGCAAAAACCACAATCTGCATTTGAGGTAGAAACACAGAAGCAACAGCATTTCTCCAGCTGTTCTCTCCATAGGTCATGGAATATTATGGTTTTTTGTATAAACTGCTTAGAGGTTTTATTACAATCATGGCATATATAAGTTGCAAAATACAAATAAAACAAATCATAGATGTGCAAGCTGGTCTTGCATCTTAAGTAGTAATAAATCCTCATTCACACCACTTTACCTTTTAATACATTGCTAACAATGGCAGGTAAGCAACAATGTCCAACTTTTACAATGCCCTTATTTTCATCTAATCTGACCACTTGAATAAGCATCTTTTTACTTGTCTGCTACTTATCCAAATATAATTCTACTGTTAAAATTAATTATTTCCTGGTGTATTTCCTACTCTCTCCTCAGGTTTTAAACTGAATTACATTTACACCACCAAGCTTTCATTTTCTCCCACTGTTTACAAACAAAACTCAACAATGTAGTTATATTACCCAAAATCTCTGTCCTTGGTCAGATATTTCAGTGAAATTTAAAAATAGGTGATCTGCTTCTTACCTTTGGGATCCTCTGGTCCCTCTGTAGATTCCTCTTTTGTAGAATGAACATCTTTCTGAAGTGTTTTCTTTGCCTTTACAATTGACACCTCTCCATCCCCAGAGTGGCATCGTTTCCTCTTTCCTGGTCTACTTTCTCCTGAACCTGAGCTTTCCATTCTATCAAACTTCCTTTTCTCTTTCTTTGAATATGGCCGTTGGACTTCTGATGCTTCCATTTCAGAGCTCTCAGACGTTGTCCTGTGTCTCTTTGACCTACTTGTGTGTTCTGTAGTAATGCCCACATTTAATTCTTTTGCTTCTGCAGTTGGTTGCTGGCTACTCTCCTTCTTTGTTTTTGATTTTTTCTTTTTTTTCTTCTTCTTTTCTTCTATATAAAGTGAATAATATCTGTCTTGACATTCTGTATTTTAATTATTACAAGTTTCTCCCACTTTGCTTCCAGGGAGTTCAGCATAGTATACAGGACTATCTTTTATTTTCTGTCCCACAACATTTTAGCCTCACCCTGTGAGTTCTGTTAGGCAGAAAGATTGACTGGCCTAAATAACCCAAAATATCGCAAGGCATATCACGCTTATTTAACTCCAGGAGTCAGCACAATCCCAACTTAGGAAAATCAGAGTTTGAGACGAATCATGGTTTTTGTTTTAGAAGGAGTGCTGAACAAGAACAGCTAAATAAAGTAAGATATTTTCATGAAAGACTGATACTAAAAACCCACAAAGAAAGGGTCTGGTAACATCTTAAATAACTACATAACCACTTCATGCATCTGATGAAGTTGGCTGTAGCCCATGAAAGCTTATGCCATTATAACTTTGTTGGTTTTGCTACAATTGACTAAGGTGGCTTCCCCTGAAATTTGTCACAATAATCTTATTTACCCTGAATATTTGCATGGCTGTAATCCAGAAATCATCCAAATCCAAACCTGTATTTAATTTTTACTTCACTAGCTTCAATGGGATTAAGCAGGTTTAACTATCCTCTACCAATCCACTATATGATACCTTTCAAAATGACCCCAGTTTAACAGAAAAAATGACTTATATTGATAACTGGAAAGTAGTCTAAACAAAAAAGATTGGAGCATGGGCGTAGCCGGGGGGGGGAGGGGCAGCTGCCCCCATCAATAAAAATCAATATAAATACATAGCTAACTGAGGTCCCCTCCCCCCACCTGCTACGAAAGGCCTGCTCCCCTTAACAAAAATCCTGGCTACGCCCATGGATTGGAAAACATTGGGCCATACAATGTTAACAGAAGATACAGAAGTAAAATAGAAAGACTTGATGGGCAAAATAAAGCTATCACCTTTCTACTCACCAACTACATTGGAATCACTTGATGGTAATGCAGGAACGACCTTGTTTTTAACTGTTTTGGGAAACATCCCAGGCTTTCTTGGTGCATCTTCTGGAGGATTATTCAAGTACTTAAATGCAAAAGTTAGAGAATGTAAGTTAACTGCTAATAGATATTTTTCCACAGAGGCCCCTCTATATAACTTTGGAACTTGAATTTGTTGCATGAAAGATATTAATTGGTTACTTTTGGCCGAAAGAAGATCATGAAGAGATGCAGGGAAGTATCTCAGTCAGTAGAGCATGAGACTCTTAATCTCAGGGTCGTCGGTTTGAGCCCCACATTTGGGCAAAAGATTCTTGCATTGCAAGGGGTTGGACTAGATGATTGCTGTGATCCCTTCCAACTCTACTATGATTCTATGTTGTGGGTTTAAGCTGAATTATATTTAAATACCCACTTTCTGGCACACATATGTACTGAATTAAAGAATAAATATGCAGTGCAATCTATGTAGGGAGTGCTTACTCCCATGAAAGCATGCATAGGACTTTAGCCTAAGATACAAGTATATTCTATGTACTGCTCTTTGTCAACTATTAGCATGGTGAAGTTTAGCATTTCAAAAGATTCAGGATGCAAACTTCCCAACACTAAATGTGTCCTATGGCCCACTAAATTTGGTGGGACTTAGCTTTGAGTATATATGCATAGGGTTGGACAAAAAGTTAATTTTAGCTATGAATTTTGAATGCTGGCCTTATAGTAAAATGAAGGGGACAGAATATGGTTGCCATTGGGAAGGAACCAGAAACTATGTAGTGCAAGAAAACATAATCTGCCTGATGAAGTATAAATTAATATTTTAATGAAATTTACATTCTTTGCCAAGACATTTTAAGTCCACCACCAGGGTAAGAAACTTGCTTTTTTGTTAATTTCACAAATTAAAGACAAGACACATTAATATATATGTCTTTGTAAAGTTTTCAGAAATTACAGATGAGTTCAGATAATTTTGCATTTCTAAATTCTCAGTGTAGAGAGCCCGTAACATATTCTCTGAAGTTAAATAGCTATAACCACACAAGGAGTTAAAAAGTAAAATATAGGAATACAGAAGTTGAAACTGTATATAGACATGAAGCTAAATAGTAACACAGCAAACCATTATTTCAAGTTGTTCACAACTGACCTCAATTGCCTTTTCTGCCTGTTCCTTTGTTTCAAATTCAACAAATGCAAATCCCTTTGGGTCTCCGGTAGTCTTATAGCGAGGGATACTGATATAAACCACGTTGCCACATTTCCCAAATACCCTTTCAATCCAACTATGATTGACATTTTTCGGAAGTAATTCCTACAGCAAAAGCAAATTATGGGTATATATATTCATGCTATTGAATGTAATAAAAGAACCATTACTTTAACTGTATGCATTAATGTCCGATTAACACAATTTGAGTGAACCATGAAAGAACTTTGGGAGGTAATTCATTCCAGTCCTGTTCAGAGTAGACACACTGAAGTTAATAAACATGACTATTTTCATAGGCCCATTTTAGGTTGCTAAGGCTGTCTTTTTTATTGTAAAGAGTAGTTAAGACTCTGACATTTGGAGAGCAGCACTCACAGGAAAGACAGCCTCTCTTCACATGTCAGCTAACATTGCAGGTTCCCATCCTTATGATGCACAATTATCAAACTATTATTATATGTACAAGAGGGTGAACTGAGAAAGAGCTACAGACAACAAAAGTGAATTATCATTGCTCAAAGCTCCTTCTAGGAAATAAGGTTATGAAAATTATAAGTACCTGCATAAAAGTTTAAATTAAGCCTTAGAAACCCACATGCAACAGCATGATAGGCAGCACACAGATTGGTTCCATCCAAAAGACCTTGTCCTATATACCAGGATTAAAGAACCATGTTCAAGGCTTTTAACACTATGCATTCTTCATAGCTGCAGATCAAAAGAAGTAATTTAACATAATGGATTCTGCATGGTTTCACATTACTATATGCTTAACATCAAAATGGAAAAAGACTACAGGTTGCATTCTTTTTTGGGGTAATTGATTCTACAGAAAATTTTTTTAGTGGCTGTGTTTTTCGTAAGCTATTTTGCTTCCACAATTTTTTTAATTGGACACTAAATAAATGGATATCCACAAATCAAATTAGTTTCCAAGTAAACCATGTTGTAATTGAATCTTAACAAAAGAATAATTCTTTGATTAGCAGACTTGTATAAGACTTTTCTTTTGTATGTGTAATACAGAAAAGTCTCAAAAAAAGGTTGCAGTGGTCAGGAAGAGGTGATTCTCAGCTGCATAGTGCTTTGAAGGTTAAAAGCAACTGACAGCCAGTGAAGTAGGACAACCATGTTATATCTTCACACCTTACTGTTCTTCTTAGCTGTCAGCTGGTATATTCTGAACAAACTGATAAGTCTTCAAAAGCGGTCCCACGTACAACATAATGCAGTAATCCAATCTACATGTTACTATAGTGCACATAACTGAACAAAGGTATCCTGGTCCAAAATAAGCTTGCAGCTTGGCCTAGACAAGCTAGGTCCAATTTTGACCTGGACACACCACACACTATGCACTAGAGCTGAATGACCGCAACAGAGAACTAGCTCTACTCATGGAGGCTTCTCATGCAACTTAAATTGTGCTGGAGAAGGTGAGCCAACACCTTGTTCTCGCCCTCACATGAGAAATGTAAAGGGGCGCACACATCTGCATAGAGCTTTAAACATTTTTTTTTAAATCCAGCAACCTGTTTCAGTGTAAGAGTTACCTCATTTGCATGGACTCTTATTCATTTGATAGGTGGAAATAGATTTTTATGCACCAAGACCTGTTCCTCCCACCAACAAAATAAGTTGGGCAAACCATGTACATAAAAGCTGAATGCACCAACTGGCAGAAACAAGGAGCTTTGGATCAAAACTACAGAAGAGTCAAAACTACAAAAGTATCAAAAACCGTAACAAACAATTGACGATATTTCATTAGCCTCTGCTAAGGAGAAACTGCAGAGAAAACACTAAATGAAAAACGTGAAGTTCAATTTAGACAAGCAAGAGAGTTCATAATTATTTAGATATATCTTACCACATATACTGTACGACTATCCACATCTTTAGGCTGCTCACCCAGTGGCTGCCGTCTTCTGATTCTAATTCCTTCTAAATCCAACTACAAGACACAAACCAATTGGGAAAGTCAGTTCCTCCTAAATCCAACTATAAGAAACAAAGCAATTAGGGAACTCTTTCCCTCAATATTTGTTTGCACTCAGACTGACACAAAAAACAAAAGACAAGGTTTTATACTTACCTCTACCACAGATGAACTTTTAACTGCACGTGCTATCAATTTTCTGTCAGTGGTTAGCTTTTTCATTTTGTTAAAAGAAACCAGAAGTGATATGTCAACATCTAGAAATAAACACATTGCAATTAGAATCATAAGAACTGTAGATTTGGAAAGGACACCAAGGGTCATCTAGTCCAACCTTCTGCAATGCAGGAATAAGGTAGGACATCCTGCATCTGATATCCCACCCTCTACTGTGATATGTAACCCTCTCCATCCCCACACGACTTCCGCTGCTTCCCTTGTACTTGACATTTTCTACTATATGATACTTTTCAATGCTCGTTTCCACAAACTTACAGATAATGATAGTGGGAGTAGTCACCAAAATCCCTTTAAGAACCCACAGCAGAATATTTATTGCACACTGGTTCTCTGAAGCACTTCTATAGATGCACATAAAAACATTTGACAAAATTAAAGCAAAGTCTGCATAATAAATAGTGTAGACAATTTTGGTTCTCAGCAGCAAGAAGCATATAAACAAAAAAAGATTCTCTTCCCAGGTGTTACATGATAGTAAGGTGTTTTATTTCTAAATTAATTAACTCACAACCATCTCTTGATTTTTCTATTTGTTCTCGAAGAAATCTGTCTTTGTGAAGATTGACATCGCCAAACCAGAAGTCTACTTGCTTTGCTATATCTGAAAGCACCTGTTTAACTCTAGACCTTTTCTTTTTTTCACGTTCCTTTCTTTGTTCAGTGGTTTCTTTTTCCATGGCTTTACTTCTTACAGTTTCAGTTTCCATTTCTGTCATCCTTTCACCTGAAAATGAACATGAAATTATTATTATTATTTCTAGTCATGGGATTATACTGTGATCCTTTGAACCTTTATAATATTAAGCTCTGTAAAATAATGTTAAATGGGAAAGTTTTATAGAATTCTTACCCTGCTTTCCTCATACAACAAATGTGAAGTATGTGAATGCATTACTGTACTCTTTTTATTGAATCAGAAGCTTAGTAGAAACATTTTCTCCTCTGCTTAGAAGGTGGTACTCTAAACACACTGGGAACTAGACAATCCACCAAAGCAGTTTTAAACTGTTCTTGTGTTACTATGTTATGTCTTAATGTTGCTGTAACCTGCCCTGGGACCTTACCATAAAGGGAAGAAAATAAATAAATGTTAACCATTTCTCATTCAATAATTCTTTAAAGCTTTATTTTTATTTTTAAAATTCCTTAATTTTGTTTACAAATGCAACCCTTGCACAGAAACATCAGTAGTATTGGTTGCTTCCATATTATGGCCCTTTTGCACCACTGAGGCACTGCTTTCTGAAATCAGCTTAAAGCAAAATTAATAGCAGTGGTCAAGATAGCACTTAATAATATAAAGATCCTTCTAATGGTTACTCAGGTCAGTTCCACTCAAAAAAGGTTCTCTGCAAGTTTTGTCATAAGAGAGAGAAAAAGAGAAATTAAAGACCTCCATCACAAGAGCCGACTTTAAAAAGTATTCTATAGTACAATCTGATATATGTCTATTCAGAAGAAAGCTTCATTCATCATTTTAAGGCAATGGAGTATATGATTGCAGCTATAAGAGAGGCTATTCAAAGAGAAGTAACAGGCTGTTCATCAAGTAGAGGAGAAAAAAATTGCGCTCTGCTTCTTATGTGCACAATGTCTTAACAAAAATACAACAGCTATAATAGCTACTTCATGCAATAATCATTCTGACAAAAGCCCCTGCATCTTAAAATGCAGCAATATCTTGATGAGAGACCCTACAGACTACAACATGAGTACTTCTACATGGAAGAGGAGTGAAGCTCTTTTTCTGCTATGAGCTGACTATTCAAGATGATTAAGGTCAACATGTTTCCAATTATAGTTTCCAGTGATAAATGAGATCATGCTGTGTTTACTAGGGCAGAAATGCAACATAGGTACAACTCTCCCACTAAGATCTTTGGCTTACCAAAATGTCAGTACTGGATTTAACCACATAATGAACATAGGAAATTTATTCTAAAAACAGAAGGTATTGACCAACATACATAGGGCTAATTCAAACTTAATCACAGATGTGTAAGAACCACAATATAGGCAACATCTACATGTCATATTTCTTGGAAACTATAATACTGCAATGCTGGAAACTGCTCTCTTGCAGTTATGAAAGCTTTAATAAACGATTACGACAAATTCATAGGTTAATCTATTCATGTCTGAAAGTAGGATGCAGCTTTTATGTTAGACAAAGTATTCTTTGATAATAAATTGCTGGATACAATAAGTCAGGATATGTGCATTGCTATCATGCCTTGTTTGTGAGTGTCTAAAGATGTTTGGATGGTGATTTCTGGATAAAGAATACTGACAACAAATCAGACCTTGGAATGATTCACCAAGGCAATTTCCTATTGTTGAGCAAGTAATTAAGGCAAAAGGCCACTGCACAATTAGTAGTCTAGCTTCAAAGAGAATCATTAAAGCAGCTATGCAAATAGATGTCAATTTTACAGTTTGTATTCTTTTTCTAACCTCTGCCCCAAGAACACTTAGGTTCAATTCAGATGCACCATCCAACCATGATTTATCATTTGGCCTTGCACATACCTTCAGCCCTCTTAGGAACAGTTTCCCTCCTTCACTTACTGGTACTATTCACTAACCATCGTTTTCTGTGACATCCAAATGGGTGAAGACAGTTTTACTGCATTAGAAAAACACTTCCATCTTTCCAGGATACTATCAATTTGCTCACAATATTTCATCCACATAAACATTGGTTAGCAATAATCCTTCTTGAAGTGAACCTGAGATCTTATGTTGTGTGCTCTGAATTACAGCCTTACTGTGGAACTTGGGAATGCTTCTAGGCCAGTCAATTATACTGATTCTGATACAAACTTTCCAGCTGATGACCTACTGTCATACTGTAACAGGCAAGTGTTGTTTCTTAAGCACATTTCCCAACATGTCTCCTCCTCAAGATACACACCAGGTTGAAGAGAGTTCCTCATACCCCAAAATGATTAAATGTAGTGCTTATTCTGGTTTCAGTGGAATAATTCTAATCTTTGTTAGTAGCTTCCTCACCTAGATCTCACAGTTTATTTGTGTACCACATAAACACAATTAGTCTTGCTCAGACATGTTCTCTCTCCCCACCCCCACCCATTTCAAAAGTACATTTTTTTTCCAATACTCCATAAAACAGAAAAATACAAAAGCAGTTATCCAACCCCCACATTTACAATGCCACACGACAGGTAGGGCACTGGTGGGCAGTTAAATCAACTTTGGTTTCAATTTTCCCTGCCTTCGGATTGCACTCCTAATGGGTAACAAGAAATGCTACAAACCCCACGCACATTTACTCAGGAGTTAAGCCGCACAGGACAGAGCAGCATTTATTTCTGAGCAAATATGCGTACGGCTGTGTTATACATGATTTATTTTTTTTTCGTGGGGAGGCTCTCCGGATGTAGAAACGTTGAGACTGCTGTTTCCCAGTGAGCCAGATGATTTTAAAAGCATCTGATTTAGGCTGGGCAGTCAGGTTCAGATTCCCACTCACTGGATAATCTTAAAAATCTTACTAGCCGAGAGTCTACCTCACAGGGTTGTTTGTTTGTGAGGACAAAACAGTGGCTGTACCATATACCGTACACCCGAGCTCCTTGGAGAAAAAGCAGAATATAGTTAACAGGTCTTTAATCAGTATTGTATTAGCATATTGTATATCATTAACTCTGCGCTTCACAAGGCGAGAGAAGGGCGACGAGGCGACCAGCAAAGCACCTGAGTGAGGCGCCCGCCTCGCGTCTCCTCAGCTTTAAGAACGACCGCGAGACACATTCCCGCCGCCCCGCCCGTGACGCAGCACTCGCTGAAAGTTATTCCTCAGAGCGGCACAGCCAAGGCAAGCGCATGCGCGGACGTCACTGCAACGACCCGAGTCCTTTTAAGACGAGGAAGAACGGTTCACGCGACTCCAGTTTTAACCCGCCTCTTTAGCGCTCAACCCGCTTCGGGACTGACCTGATACCCCGAGACAGGGTGAAAGATGCGGGTCAACGTCACGGACACGAGGAACAAACACCGCTTCTAAGGCCTGGAAGAGCGGCGCTCCTCTACCTTCCACGCCCCCCCCTTCCTCTGTCACGCTGTACTGTTAAATTCTCGCGCGATGCGCGGCAGACCTCGGCCTTCTCCGGCCCTATTGGTTACCAGGAGCTCGCAGGCGCGCGCGCGATACTTGCGCATAGAGATAAGAAGAGTAGACTGACATCAAGCCTCCAAAAAATAAAAAATTAAAAAAGGAGGTCCTTTACGTTTCCCTTTGGGAGCAAAAGTAGAACTGTTCTGTCCATAGGCATCTCCATAGTAACTACCCTATACAATTCCAATACAAATTACAGCGCAAAACCTTTCATGGAGACCATTTGGTTTTACGTTCAGAATGCTGCAGACGGAATGCTGTTTTTGTCTCGCCGCATAATCCTACACAAATTCATATTAGAGCGACGGCGCTCAATACCTTCCTAGCAGTGGAAGTGCTCAGAGGTACTCATCCCGACAGCCACAATCCTATGCACGTTTTACTCAGAAGCAAGCTCCTCTTAGTTCGGTGGGGCTTCTCCCACAGTTTAAAGCCTCACTCGGCTTCGTGGATCTATCACCTATTTCTCTTCCCTTCTGAGGGTGCGGCAAGGCGACGTTTCCTATCGCCCGCTCTATCCGCGCCGACTCTATGATGAACGCTTCGCTATTGGCTGACGGCATTGGAGACGCTCCTCGGCGTTAGGCTCTCTCGGCTGACCCTCGCGTCGCGCGGAAAGGGCGTCATCGCCGTCAGCTGGCCGAGCGGGAAACTTCAGAAACTGGGAGAACCTGCGTCGGGTGTGGGCGGGAGAGAGAGAGCCAGGCCGAAGCGCGCGACTACGGTCAGGGCTCGCGAGTGGGTCGCTCTCTTTTCTGAAGGCAGCCGGGCTCGGAAGCCGAGTCTTCGGTTCGTTCGTTCACCTTTTGTCGAGGGTGGCCGGCCGGGGACAGCGACTTCGGGGGGCGGGCGGGATTTATTTATTTATTGAATTTATATACAGTACCACCCTATATCCGGAGGTTTCGGGGCGGTTCACAGAACAAAATCAAAATATAAAACTACGAAATATATAATCAAAATAAAAACAACAACAATCCAATAACCCCCCTCCCCAAGAAAAGCCACCTTTTAAAAGAACATAGGATGTCAAGATTACTTGTCTTAATCTACCTCACAGGATTGTTGTGAGGAGAGAGAGAGAGAAAGGAAGCGCGTAGGGGGAGAGAATGACTTATGCTTCCTTAAATTCACTGGAAGAAAGCTGGGATGTAGATATAATAAAATAATAAACGAAATGGCAGATGTGGCACAGTGCTGTCACTTGCTCACTAGGATGGGGTGGGACGAGGCAGAGTGGCGGCAAGGCCAGAGAAAAGCACTGCAATAGTGCTACTCTTTCATTGCACTGCCCCATCTCTTTCCCTTATTAAATATATTTTTCAACTGCTTGAGCGTTTTTAAAAGTTTCAAAACAAAAATGAGTATTGGCGAAGGATGGGCAGAAGGTTGGCTGGGATCTAAAGTACTGGTAGATATCTGGGCGATTTGAAGTAGATTGGTAAGATTTTCTAATGCTAATTGTTCGGCAGTAGCAACAACAAAATGATCCTCCCCAATTATACTAAGGAAATGAGAAAAGTACTGCAAACTCTATCCAGTTTGTCAGAAAAAATCTATGTGTTTAGAGTTCCAGAATTCTAAGTGTATGTATTTTGCACCTGTCTCTCGCTGATGGATCTGACTGATCTCAGGGTCCTTTATTTTCTATTAGTACATCCTGCCATCTGTTGACCCCTGTTTTAGAGGAGATAAGTGTGTGATACATTGATTTCAGCAGGGTTCAGGACTTGGCTGCGCTCTCTCACTTCCCTTGTTCCCAAAAGAAACCTTTTGCCTGCTGCTGATAGTCCTGTAAACATGGCATCAGTACTAAATGACTTTTTTATAAATGATATTTCTCATTAGAAATGATTATTCCCATTTTAGATTTGTGGTCAATGAACTCAACTAGTTAGCAGATTAATCAAGATATCATTTTACAGATTTAATGTTTTTTAAGAGAAACGTACTGTATTGAAATGTGAGA
Organism: Podarcis raffonei; assembly: GCF_027172205.1. NCBI lineage: Eukaryota > Metazoa > Chordata > Lepidosauria > Squamata > Lacertidae > Podarcis > Podarcis raffonei. Next base: position 55,191,148 of record NC_070610.1, read on the forward strand.
CACCTTGTGGTAGTTGTATGAAAGTGAGGCTAACTTAAAGAAAACACTTTGCTTTAGATTACTGTAGAATCTTTAAAATCAGCAAAGCTCAACATTAATTTTTAAACTAAGGGTCTGCTGTTGATACAGCTGATGAATGTCTCTCATGCTTAACTACTAAGGTATAAGTTCTTTACAAACTAAACTGGAACTAAGCTCCATTGAAAAATGGACATATATAGGATTACACTGAGAAGACATAAATGAGATTGTACTTTAAATTGCTTTTTTAACTTCAAGGAATTTGGATTGCAGTTAAGGGGTTATGGAATGAGTTATAGGAAATATTTATTTAAAAGGGAATGCATGTGTGTCTGTGGTTTCTGGACATTAAGTTCAATTGCTTTAAACAGGATATTATTTCTTTCAGATGGTATGAAATTTGGAAGTGCAAGCTAGCTGTGATGGCTTCTCAGGAATTTACTGTGAGTTTCTGATATTTCAACAATATATTATATATAACAATATTCCACATACATCAGGATGACATGGCATTTTATGAACAATATAACATCTTTGTCACTCCATTCAGCCCCAGAAAAGCCCTCTAAGATGGCTCACAAATAAAGTATAATACGGTGAAATATAATAAAATTAATTTTGAAATGTCACTGAAATGTTTGTTTATATATCAAAACAGGTTTTATACACACACCAAAAGACTAAAAAATCTAAAGTGTGGCAAGACGGAATTTTGAAGTCCCTTCTAGGGGGCAATAAGGTAAAATATTGATTAATAAAGTATTATACTGATACCATCTGTGGGTGTTACTGTTTTGTTGCTCAATGAAATACTATTCTATTTTTCTTTCTGCTGTAATACAGGCAACTTTATGTGATGACAAAGGACAGGTTTTGGATAGCATATTTCTGAAGTTCCAGGTACATGCTTTTAATTTTCCTTATTTTTTTTTACTTGATTAGCAATTCTGGAAGACAGGTTGCTTGTTTAGTTGATCCAATCTCTGCTGGCTTATCTTGGTCACATTTGTTGAGGCCCATGGAAGGGAAAGAAGAAAGCCAGCAGGGTTTAAAGTGCCTGCTGTTGCTGTCCAAAGTGCCAGGAAAAAACACAGCATTTTTTTGCCGTCATCTTCCTGCAACAGGCAACTGATATTCTTTCACCCCCTTCCTCCTCAGGGATAGGTGTGGGTGGGGATGAAGCTTTCTTTTTCTCCATTGTTGAGGATGAAGGAGGAAATGAAAACTTCAGACCTTCAATTTGGTATATATACGCATTGCATATATAACGAAATGGTGGAAGTTGTATTAATGCATTATGTGTTGCATTCAGTATGCATTCATATATACTCACTACTACATATTTATCTCTTTAGGTAAAGCCGGGAGATGATTTAGAAAGTGAGAAATATTTAATCACAGTTGAAGCTGAGAAAACTTCTGAAACTGGTTTTAGTGATCAGCCAAAGAACACAGAAGTACCAGTGTTAATAAGAAATCATTTGAAGTCTTCTGCCTCTTCATCTCTGCGTCTGCCAGTTGGCCTAAAACGAAAACATACTGTATGTCATTCTTTCTCCCTCTCCTTTTTACACTCATACAATGTAGAAGGAAGCCTTTTGAATAAGTGAGAGAGATAGAGATCTATAGCTAGTTAGAAATTTGGGGGGGGGGGAAGAGTAAAAAAAACCCCAACTCTGATTTTTTACAATTTGAACTGCATGTGACAGTTTCATAGATGATCATTTTTATCTCTAGCCTCTTAAGTACAAAGTGTGTTACAATATAAGGTGTCCAAAGTCACTTACTATATTGCTCATTGGATAACACCAGTGATTATAATGCATAATCAGGCAAGTGAAACACAGTAAATGGAAGCAAATTGTGCAAGGGGATCCATCAGCTATAAAGTAGGAAGTGCTTTGTGGACCCTGAGTAATTGAGTGGGGTGCCCATGCCCACTGCTGGCTGAAAGTTACTCTTGGGGGAATGTGCCTTGGGTTGTAAAATCCATATAATACATGGAACTGCACATCATTGTTTCCTGGGCTCAGGTGGGGACCCTCTTTACTATTAAGGAGATTGTAAAAGTTATTTTATCCTACTTAGATGTACTCAGCTTTTGTTACATAAAAAACACGTGCTTTTCAGTCTTCTTAGTTTAGCGATTCAGTAAAATATTGCATAATAAATACAGAAATATAGTACATATTTCTACTTCTTAATTCTAAAACTTCAATTGTTAAACTTCCCACAAACTGAAAATATTCTCTTCTTAGGGTTTCCAAGGGCCACGGCAGGTGGAAAAGAAAATGACAACAATGGAAGTATCTGCAGCAGTAGCATCACCTTCATCCAAGGATCCTCATTCATCCTTCCCTTCTCAGTTCTATGCCAGTTCCCCTTTATTTTCTGTCCCTTGCAAGACTAAGTTACACTCAGAATTGAATCAGAGCGCTTTCAAAGTGAATGGCTCAGATGCTGATTCTGTCATTCCATCCGCTTTTACTCACAAAGTGGTACAAAGTAGAATCCTTAGTACTGACGGTGAAGATGCTGAATATTTGAAGCCAGGATTTCAACTGGATAATGGAATGGACAAATCAATCTACCATGCAAGTAACAGTGTGGCAGTTTTGCAGAATGCCAGGAGTAAAGCACAAATCTTAGCAATTCTGAGCGGGGGACAAAAACATTCTAAAGTTTCAGAGGATGAAACTAATATATCATTGGGAAATCAATCACCAGCATTGATGAAATCAGAATTCCGTCAGGAAGGCTCACTTTTATCTGAATCATCAAGAAGCACAGAGTCTTTCTTCAAAGAAAAGATGGCACCTCTTTTGAGCTCTGCAAACCACACAACCAAAGAAACCATTAAATACATAGCACCACTGCATTTCTCAGAAAAAAATGTAAAAACAAAAAGCCGATGGGATGTATATTTGCCATTGTCTTTAGCTGAAAAGTCTCCTGACAAAGTTGAGGGAGAATACAATGATAAGAATGCTAGCGATCTTCAGGACTTGAAGGAAGATGGCACTGATAATAGGAGCCAATGCACTGAGGACCATAAAAAAATTCCAGAAGTGCCTGTTTCCTTGGAAATCAATATGTCTCCTGTCAGTAATAGTTCCGTCAAACACCAACCACATAGTATTGTACCAGCTGAATCAATTGTGTGGAAAGAGAATGGCACAGTTTTATCATCTGTTGATAGTATGAATTACTCAGGTTGTAATGCTGATAAACTCTCCACATCCAATAAATGCACAGAGATTGATAATTTGGATGGGTTTTGCCATCAGCCGCAAAATGAATCTTATCCAGTAATATATTCTGAACGTTTCTCAAATAATTCTGCAGATGAAGAGTTTGGTGACACAGAAAAGCAGTTTATAGAGGTTAACTTCAATCTGTTGGATAAACTAGAGTTTAGTGACACAGAGGATGGAAAACTTCATACCAACCACACACTTTCACAAGGTTCAGCATGCTTTAAAGAGAAAACTGAAGCACCATTTGAGACCGGTGTTCAAGTGAACAGTAACATAAAAGCTTGTAGTAGTCAAGGGGAAGATAATGTGCGGCTCACATTTCTGCAAGATGGAGGTGTGAATTATCTCTCAGAATGCCAGTCACTGCAAGTTTGTGATGAAATCTCGGAGGAACCTAACAAGAAGGAGGAAAATAGTGCAACTCTTCCATTTTTTAAAAGGCTGCCACATTCAGAGGCTATAATTGTTGATGAAAAGGTAGAGACAAATGCAATAAATATCCAAAATACATGTAATCACAGAGATCTTGGTACAGACTTGTTAATGGTTAATGATATGGACTGTGATGCGAATGATCATGAATATCCTAATCCAACAACTTGTCTTGCAAAAGGGAATGTTCCTGCTATTTTACATGGTTGCCTCATGGACAAAAGTAATGAAGAAGGTATTGAGGTTGAAGCAGGTAATTCCCAACCTAGTTCCTTAGGTATTTGTCATAACAACATGAAACAGAGCAATCATTTGCTAGTCCTCACTGAAAAATACAATATTTCTCATGGTTCCCCTCAGTATATTTCAGACAAAAATGATGCTGCTTCAGAAAAAAATCTGGATTTGAGGCAACTCCCTCATCCCTTAACTTGTGAGACTTCAGATGAATCACAAATGGATCGAAATGAAAATGCAGTTAATAACTTGGATTTTTTTAACAAGTTCAGTAAATATGAAGGAAAGGATTCTATTTGTGTTGAATCTTCACTTGACTCTTCAAGCCTTCCCCAGCTGGTAAATGGTTTCAGCCTGTTAAAATCACTTACAGAACATAGCACAGCCTTAGAAAGCCTGCAAATGACAGAGGAAAGTACTTCTTTGCTACCGCGGGAGAGACTAAGAAAAAAACAAAAGCCAACAGGACCTGAAGGTTATTAGCTTCTATTTTTAATTTTTTTTTAGAATTTTGTTTTGAAATATTGATTGTACTTTTCTACTGGTTTTCCTAGTTCATTTTTCTAGAATGGAAATGTAAGGAGAGCTAATTCATTGTCAAAAGCAGTTTTGTTCTGCATGTGAAACAGTCAGTCTCCTTGATTATCCTGAAATAAAAGAGATAATACCTTACTTTAGAATAGGAATGGGGAACCAAGTCCAGCAACTTAATGGTAAACAGATATGGTTTACGGTAACATCAAAACAAGGCCAGTGGATTTCTTTGCAGCATGTTTGTCACTGATGTGGCTAATAATTCTAAAATAAAATATGTGTAGTTAGCACCTAACATTCCTATAAGCAATAGCATTGACTTTGAAAACATCACTCAACTTGAATGCAAGATAGATCTTCAATATTTTTTATCACTGAACTAGCTTCATGGCTGAGGCTTATTGTGCTTTTCTCTCTTTTGTAGTTATGCAACAGTTTCCTGACGTTCCCCTTTCTGAAGATGTGCAGATAACATCTTGCCTGCATTTTGGTTCTCCTAAAATGGTAACCTTTTTGGACTTTTGTAATTCATCACTAATAGCTTTTATGTAAATATCCCATTACACAAGCTGAAGGCCCATCTACTTGTATGTATTTTCCACCTCACTGTCGTCTTCTGTGTTCCTATCAGCCACCCCCTCTGAACGCCTTAAAACTGGCTGCAGAGAGTCAGAGACCTCTGCAGCAAGTTTTGTGAGATGGAGTCAGAATTGCCAACACTACTGCAGACTCATTGGGGCATAAAAATAAAAAAAATTAAAGTAATAGTAATCATCATCATAAATTGTGGGTATTGGAAAAAACGTATTTCATTTGATAAGTTCACTGCTTCATCGTGGTAAAGAAAATTTTGAGATGAGATCGTTTGTAGGAGAGGATTGCAATAGGTAAAGGACAAGATAGAACATTTGCTCTACTCCAGTATGGAAATTCATTTTTCCTACACAAATGTAAAATAGATTTGTGGGGCTTTTGCTCAGATATAGTTGTTGTTTTAAGAAATTGCAAATTGTATTGCCATTCAGCCTTCTGAAGGCAATGAGCTGGTTGTATTATATCACTGCATTGCAAAATGAGACTGTGCTAAGTACAGAATGGTGCATCCTTCTCTTGACCCGTTTCTGATCATTTCCAGAATGCTTCCTCAAACACTGATGCAGAGAAGCCCACAGCAGCTACAGTAAACATGCTACATGACCAGGTTCCTTTTGAAGTGGCTGACAGTCAAACGAAGGTATAGCTTACAAAGAGATGACTTGGAAAACCTCCCACAGGCAGCACCCCCAAAACTTGCACTGCTTCCATGCACCTCAGGACCTGTGTTTCTCAGACTACTTTTGAAACTGGAATTTTTAAACAGCAGTTTGTAATATGACCTGGAGGGCCAGGTGTTCAGCAATAAGAAGTAAAATGTTCCACAGTCTGTGGAAGCTCTTCAGCACACCTAAACAAGCTTTTTGGATCTTGGGTACTAACTGTTCATTGACTGCATTAAAGTTGCCATCTTATCTCTTATTTTATCATTGAAGGTTAATTTTCAGTGGTATAATGAATAAGTATTCTTAGGATGGCCTCCTAACCTCTGATGCTGATGGCTGAGGTTTGCTTAGAATAGTTGTTAGGCTTCTCTCATCCAGCAGAGATGAGTAGAAAGCCCTGGGGTGGGGCTGGAATATGGATCTGTTGAGTGGCCCCAAACCCAGGCTTGTTGGCTCCTGGCTGGCGTTCCAAAAATGTGTGACAATCCACTTCCCACCTTCTACCCTGGCAGGCCCAAGCAACAAATACTTTGTGCTAAATTGTAGTTCTTTGTTCTCCTATGATTTCCTTTTATTAATCTATCTCTTAAATATATGTAGCTAGTTGAATTTCAAGGGTACCAAGTGAGAGGATCTGCAGCTAGTGAGATAATGATGAGAGTACCCTCTTCACATCTTAGATGGGATCCACAGGCTGATATGACAGAATTTGAACTTGCTACAAAGGATGGCTGTTTTTTCTCAGCCCAAGAACTAGGCAGCCCCGTGCTGCCTGGCTTTATTCAGGTAAACCGTAGAATGCTTTTTATAGAAAGGTTTATTTAATCAATGAACATGTGGCAAAAATGTGAAATAATTTATTAAGGGACCATAAACATGGTTTAAAAGTTGTAAATAAGGACCTCAGTTGGCCCATTCCTGACATAAATCTGTCAATGACTTCTCTGAAAACGTGTTCATATACTTAATTCCCTTGGTCCTTCTGGTGCATTAAACATGTACATGTGCATTAGTATGTACATGGTGCCACCTTTTAATCCCTCTTCAAAATTCACTGTTTCTGCAAACCCTGGTTTAGTCTGCATTTTCATGGGGTAGCCAAAAACAATTATGTTTAACTATACCTGCTCACATCTATCATTTCCTAGGCTTGTTTCTCTCTCCATTTTGTTATCTTTCCCTCTGTTGATTTTAGATTTTCTCTTGTTTTGGGGAGTAAGGATCCTGCTTTCTTTTCTTTTCTTTCTTTCTTTCTTTCTTTCTTTCTTTCTTTCTTTCTTTCTTTCTTGGGAGCCAGTGTGGTGTAGTGGTTGAAAGCAGTAGACTCGTAATCTGGGGAACCAGGTTCGCGTCTCCGCTCCTCCACATGCAGCTGCTGGGTGACCTTGGGCTAGTCACACTTCTCTGAAGTCTCTCAGCTCCACTCACCTCACAGAGTGTTTGTTGTGGGGGAGGAAGGGAAAAGGAGATTGTTAGCCGCTTTGAGACTCCTTAGGGTAGTGATAAAGCGGGATATCAAATCCAAACTCCTCTTCTTCTTCTTCTTTCTTTTGCTTGAAACTCTGTAAAGCATTGTTTGAAATTTCTGTTGCATGACCAGGAGCCTGTTCATGTGATGTTTGGGTATCATTCATTATCATTGTTTTGTTGTTTTGTAATGAAAAGTAATGTGAAAGATCTAAGTGCATTCAGCTGGGTGTGCTTGTTTTTTTAGCTTTACAATTGTTTCTCTGCAGTCTTCACAGCCTCCTGACTGCCACTTTCCCCCAAATTCAAGCAGTGAAAAGGCAGTGATAGAAGCAGAAGAAAACGATTTCCTGGTGACAAGGGTATCTCCAGATTTACCTATGGACAATGCAAAAAGCTTTTTCCGTAAGAATGTTTTGTTTGTTATTGTTGTAAATAATGGTTGTGCCAGCAGACATAGCAAGGGGGGAAAGTAGGCACCCTTCTGCAGAAGTTGGCTTGCAAGTGTTGGATACCAGAGTGATAGATCTCAGATTCTTATAGCCTTGCAATGAGATAATATGTACATTCTGAGCATTCTCAGCCTGCTTTGATTACGTGTACATATTGTAAGCTTTTAGACAATGGGATTTTTTTGTGTGGCTTAGAATTGTTATTGGAACAAATGACTTGGACTCTGCCTCCCCACCCCCCGTGAGTGGAAGAGATCCTTCTGCTCATGGAAGGACATCTTTTGTGAGTTCCATTCTTCTTCTATGAACAGATGCTTCTTTCATTCATTGAGTTTAAGATTAGGATCCAAGCCAGTGTTTCCTTCTACACCTCAATTATTTTCTCCAGTACGAAACAGCAAACAAGTTTAACAAGTGAGAATCTAAAACATAGTGTTCTGGTGTATCCCCAGCTCATAACAAGAGTGCTCCTGTTTAGGATCTCAGCCACGCTTGGAAAGGAGTCCTTTATGAGTTGGTGAAAGGAGGAAGGAGACCCCTTTCCCCCACGCCATCCTTCTGAAACCTTCCTCTTTTGTGTTGTATATCACTGAATGGCTCTGGCTGAGGTCTGACTATCAGCACTGAGCTGTCCCAGGTAGAATACAGTTGTACCTTGGAAGCCGAACGTCTTGGTTCCCGAACAAATCGGCTCCTGAATGATCGAAACCTGGAAGTGAGTGTTTTGAACGATTTTCAAAAGCCGAACGTCCAGCACAGCTTCCAATTGGCTGCAGGACATTCCTGCAGCCAATCAGAAGCTACGCTTTGGTTTTTGAATGGTTCCGGGAGTCAAATGGACTCCCGGAATGCATTCTGTTCAAAAACCAAGGTACCACTGTAATTAAGATACACGTTACTATCCACATCAATAACCTTTTCTCAGTTAACTGGCTACGCTAGGTTTGTCTTAATCTTTTGAGTAAGAAATGCAAATACAGCCAAAATCTTTGCTGTAGAAAAGTCAAGATTTAAGGAAATCAGAGTAGAGCGCCCAGGAAACTTGGAGGGAAGACATTGTTTTGAATATTGACACTTTCTAAAACTCTCTGCTTCATAGAGATGGAAGAGTCCAGCTGCCCAGAAGATGATGATATGTCTATACTCCTACTACCCCTTAGAGCACGAACTCCAGTTGTGACTGTACCTGTAGATGGAGAAGTTCCTGACTTAGTTTATTCCAGTGTAAAGACATGTGAGCGAGGCCAGCAGTCCTTTGGTTTCTCGGGAATAAGCATGTATGGCAAGTCAAAAATATTAGGGCCTGAGGACAGGATGTGTGAAACCTTTGTGCATGAAAAGTGTAGAGAAGAAAGACATGGGGTGATCACACAGTCTGCATTCCCTAATGTATCAGAACAAAAGAGACAAAGCAAGTGGCAGAAGTACCAAAACACAACTCATAGTGACTTGAGAACTCAAAACAGCAGCGAAGTGGTCATGACTGATGACATCCGAGCTGAGAGTGCCTTTGGAATGCCACTGCATGACATAGGAGAGGGTTGGAGTCATGCCATCAATGAAAGCCCTCCAGACTTTGGGCATCCGCAGATGCTGAAAAGCGTGCTTTGTAAACAGCAGCGAAACTTTAGCAGCCAAGATTCTGTTTCAGAAAGACAGAAACTTTCTCTGCACTTAAATCAGAATTTTTCCACTGAGGAAGGACTAAAGGTGCTAGGTCAGCTGAATTGCCACAGTTCAACCAGACACACCAAGGTATATAACTGTTCACAAAAGTCTTAGGAATAGATTTTGCCAAAGCAGCTTCCAAAAATAGTTGTGAATATTTGATAGTTTAGTCATATGTTCATCTATAAAGTGGTTTGTTTGTTTTTTACATATTCAAGTAGCATTTATGGCTCAATTTGAAATATTATATAAAGGAAATCAACCCTGGTCTTGCAGTTTTTTGTCTACATCAAAAAATATTTCACTATAGAACATCAGGTTCCCGACAATGCTTCTCTTACAAAGTCCTTGACCACCCACAGAAGTGGCCCAGTGGAGGTGGGAGTTATATGTCCTTGTACTGCATTATAGTCCTTAGGGTTGCTGTTTTTCTTGATTGCAGAAATGTAAAAGGGGCTTGCAAGCATCCTCTTCCTCTTGTTCCTGCTCAGTGTTTTGACTCAGCAGTGCAGCAAAGAACTGGACTGTCTCCCCTTGTATATGCATTGTCATGTAGTGCTGCAACCAGAGCAATGTCCCAAAAGTCCCCTTTGCTATTCACAAGATATCCTGCAGGTGGTGATGTATTTGAAGAGAGCTGAAAACCTGTTGCCATAGCAGCAGTTTTCCCACAGCTATGGTGACAAGTCTTTGCTCACCCAATCACTAACTGTGGCTCTGAGAAATGGAGAAGTAAATAGGCAGAAAGAGTGCAAACATGAGTGTAAATATCCCCATGATTGCAGTTTGTGGGATATTTAATGTCAGTGTGGAATAAGAGGGTGGTCAGTGCTCTAATTCTAATATGATATGCCTGAATATATGTTACCCATGTATTAAATCAGATGGAAAGGAAATATGATTTTACATGCATACCTTTTATTTATATTTCAGAACACCTGTGAATTGTTCTTTCCCAGTGTAGAAATGGTGAACTCTACCAATGTTCCTAAGAGACAGATGTATATCCCAGCTGAGTTTCAGTCTCCTGCACATTATAAGCAGGTTTTTACTTCTGCTTTGATGGGTATGACTAACACCTTTAATTTCCACATTGCAGTACATTCACTGATGGTTGTTCTTAGAGGGCAACAAAATCTGAGATAAAATATTGAGTGAGCGTCCTCATAACAGTTTTTTTCAAAAGTTGCCACATGGATTTGGCCTTCAAAAACACATTATCAGCCACCTCTGTGTTTGCTTGTGCAGTCTAAATTGCACCATCTCAGAAAATCTCACCTGTACCATTCTGTGCATTGTTTTCATTTTGGGTTAAAAGCAGTCAAAAGCTCCCTGTATTTTAATGGAGAAGCAATGCTGGAGAAGAGGATGTTTAACTGCTTTGTTCCATACCACTTTCCCAGTCTAAATTGCTTCTTGCAAGCTGCATTTCTCTCTCTCTCTTCCCACCCCCACCAACCAAAATTAACAAACTTTTAGGGGACCAATTTAGAATGGGCAGAAGGATTAAATTTCCCATAATTGCTGTTCACCCCAACATTTAAGTGCAAATTTGTTTTTAAGTGCAAATAAGGCCATCAGGAGTTCTAACTATGGTTCCTCAGCATAATACGTAGTTTTCCTTGGGAAAAACAAATGGTATACCAAAAGATACATGACTGAAGCAAGGAGCCCATAATATACAGTATGTTACATATGAAGTACGAATGAGAAAAAATTATAAAAGCCACAAACCCATGGATAAGCAGAATGCAGGACTTTGGCTTTATTTAGATGCTTCATTGCCAGTGCTCTGGGAGTAGGTGAACTGCAGTTGCTGAGCTTGGAAAACCTTCAAAACATTTGCTATTGTTCAAAGTATTGAACCTAAAATTGTGGAAAACGTATTTGATTCTTCCTCTAAGTCAGCAATCACTATACGGTCAAATAATTCCAGGGTGTTTCAGCCACTGCCTGAAGACAATTCGCAAGTTGTTATTTCTGGGGAGCCACTTTGTGGTAACTATTTATTTACTTACTTCATTTATGAATTGCTTCCTATGCAACGTTCTGAAGTGATTTATCCATAAAAACATCAACAACAAAAAACACATTTAAAAACAAGATCAAGTGCAAAACAGGTATAAACTGGGGGCAAAACTCTCCAATTAAAAGGCTTATTGTAAAGGGAATGTCTTCAGTAGGCACCTGTTTCTCATGTAATGGGAGTTCCAAATGGTTGGTGCTGCCACACTAAGGCCCAATTCCTACAGAGTATAGAATTGGCTTCCTGGTTGGGTACATAAGGGGTGAGATGGTCTTTTAGGTACACTGGTCCCAAAGTGTGTATGACTTTCTACCAGTCCCTTGAACTTAGCCCATTGACTAACTGGAAGCTAGTACAATTCTTCCAGGTGTGGTGTAATATGATGGTGATATTCTGCCCCAGTTAGCAGCCAAGCCACTGCATTTTGCACTAGCTGCAGCTTCTTGAGCCAATCCCACAGGTAGTTCCACATGGCACATTTCAGTAATCCAAACTGGTGGTTACCAAAGCCTAGATTTTAAAAGTGGTTCCATTACCTTTAAAGAGTCGCAATGAGAAACTGGTTAGCTTTCTGGAGGAGCTCAAATTAACAATATTTGACACACAAAGGAGTTGTATTTACAGTTAATAGGTTTTCCCCACTACACTGAACTTTTTTTAAAAAAAATACTTTTTATTGTTTCTATTTTGTGTAAAGAACATTTAAACATATTGCTGTTTGAGCTGTCGCAAAAACTACACCGAGCTCTGGAAAAAGTGGATATATCCTTCTATACCTCAGTGAAAAGAGGGCAAGGACAAGAGAATTCAGCCCCACTCTGCAACCACAAGATGGCGAGTAAACTTGTTACGGTTAAAAAAGAAGGTCAAAATAAGGTAAGTTTCTTGAGTAATCTCAAGTGTACTCTACAGAAATATTACAATACATGCTGAAGGTCATTTCATACATAAGTCCATAGATTTATATATTTTTGTAAAACTGAATGGTTAGAATATCTAAATTGCTGCATATAGAATTGTGTTTAATGAATGAGCTTACATTTTTATCATATACATCAGTATTATTAAAAATGATTAATTACTATGACAGTGGGGGGGGTGGACATCATAATAATGAGATGCTGTAGTACCCCACTCTTATGCTAATTTATTTGGATTGCGGTCCCCCTAATTTAAATGCAACATGTTTCAGAATAAATGGGTTCAGGGCACAACTAGATGTAATAATGGGTTGCATTCCTGGTTTTGTTTATTTCGCTGCTAAGCATATGCTATGTTAATTTTCAATAGTGTGATTGGTTTTTTTTTCAGGGTGTTGTCCAAAAAGTGGGGGGCTCTTTCTGGATCTGTTAATCTTGGGAGTGTTCTCAGTCATTGATCAATGCAGCTAGAACTTAATGGGATATGACTTTTCAAGAGTACTATCCACCCAATGTCAAGCTCTTTTAAGGCTCATTTATGTCAAGGGGAATTGGGAATGGGTTTCAAGATGTGAGAACTGTAAAGTGCCTAACTTTGGCTGAATCGTGGATAAGGGATAAAACTGCAGAAAGTTACACTTGACATTGGCAAGTGGGTTAATGATTTCTATTGCTCAAATTCTAAGCCTTAAAAAATGATAGGCAAAACGACTAAATGACGAAACAACATACCGTAAGTTTTACCAGGTACAGGGGAATCCCCACGTAAATGCAATCAGCACGTCCTCTCCAACTTGCACGCGTGCCAAGAACAGTGCTGAAAGGGGGCAGGGGCGGAACGGGGGAATTCCACTTACACATGCCCTGATGCGGAACCCCCGAGTAAGTGGGGATCCCCCTCTACCCCACAGGGGAGCTGCAGAAAGAATATGGTTGGTAAAGGGAGCCATGGACTACAAAAGGTTGAAAACCTCTGCCAAAACTGTAGACAAAGAAGTGCTAAACAGAAACAACGCAACAAAGGCAGACAATTTCAAATCATGGGTGCCACCACATGGAATAGCTTTCCTGTGGTTACTGATCTTGCTGTTGAGGAACCATGGCTCTATGAAGCTTAGTTTTCCCTAACTTTCACAACCTTTTTCAGAAGTGAAGTTTAATACTTTTAATGAGCTGGTGTACGGTGGTCAGCCTGTTCCATATAACTTAGCTTTTGGGCTTGCATTTTGTTCTAGGGCCGCCTTTTCTACGCCTGTGATGCTCCTAAAGGTAATCGATGCAATTTTTTTAAGTGGCTAGAGGATGTAAACCCTGGACAGAAGGAAAGTAGGCCTGGTGTTGTACTTCACGACACAAAGAGTATTGGAACCTACCTCAGGAGTCAAAATGTTTCCCTCTATGAAGAATGCCAGCTTCTGATGAGGTATGTTAACTAAACATGAGTATTACTGCCTGGCTCAGTAGAAATTGAGCTACTGGTCTGACATCATACTTCGTTAGAGAAAGGTAATAATCACAGTGTTCTCTGCTACTTCAGACTTGATCTTTTCACATTATTTTGCAAAAGTGTCCGTATAAAAAAAAGCCCCAGTATTACCTGAGAGTATCAGGGCAGGTAGCGTGGAGACCCAGTAAGAGCAAGGTAATGGCACAGATTCATAGAGCTACTTTACCTCAGCTTTAATATTTGTTACGCAGCATAGTGTTCAAGAAATTCTTCCCTGAAACAACTTGAGTGTATGAAACTGTTTGGATACTTTTAAATCATCATTTCTTAATATTAATGAAGAGTTTAATAGTTATTTAATCAATATTGCATGTGGTATGTGTGGTTGTTCACATAATTTAGTTGGTTTTTTTTACTCTGCTGCAGTCTTCTGGTAAATCAGTATTTGTGTCAAATCTAAAGCCAGCCCAGAAATCATAATGTCTTATTCAGTATATTTCTCTCTCTTTTTTTTAATAGGAAAGCCTTTGATATTCAAAGGAAACAATTTGGTAAACTGAAGAAATTCAATATTGCAAATGCAAACCTTGATTGCGATTCTAAGAGCAAATTATATCTTAAGCTGAACCAAAAGGAGCACTCATCTGCATATAGCAAAGGTGGGTAGACTCTTGTCATCTTACTGTAACGGAGCAAAACGTAACTAAAACCATTGATATCACACATAGGAGCCTCAGTTATTTTGAAGTATATTCACATTAAGATTTGTCTTTGGAAATACTGCATATGTGTGTGTATGTGTACATATATCCATTTTCAGGGTGTTGACTTGCATAGAGGAAAGGATTTCCATTTCCAGTGTGGCCTGATTTATATAGCTCATACATAGTTTTCTGTTCAAAGGCATTGCACCCTGACCTTTATGCTATACATTGCTTCTGTCTAGTGAAATGAACTCATTTAGGAAAGTGGTGCCTGAGACTGTATAGGCAGTCCTCTCTCTAGTTCTAGTGACCAAACAAGATTAAATGGTAATATGTCTTGCTAATTAAGTTTGAACAGCGTTGTTTCCTTTTTTAAAAGACACATGATTCTCACGCAAATGGATGCAGCTTTCAAAGGAATACCATATCAATTTCATGACACAGCACCTGTGATGAAAGAAATACTAATTAATCTTAGTATAAGATGTAAGAGAATACATGAGAACACTTACTACTGACTGTGTCAGAAAAGTGAGATGTGTGAAGACTACTTGTAGCTCCTCGATACTTTGGTTACTAATAGATTTTGTAGCTTCAATCCACGGTTAGCATAGCACATCTTCAGTTGCAGTCTTTTTTTTTTTGCAGGGGTTGGGGAGGGACCGCTATTCTAGATATATCAAATAACTGATAAGGCTGTCGCTTTGTTAGAATTAATCCTGGTATCCTGGAATTGTCCTTTTGTTTATGCCTTAATTGGTTAAAAAGTGGGTTATTGCTACAAGTGGATAATCTACATATCAATTCAATTTCATTTTATAAATTAACCTGTGTAGGCAGTTGTCATAACTTCCCACCCCCATTAGTGCAAGATTAAAGTGCCACACAGAACAAAAATTAAAACAAACCTTGGGGAAAAGCTCTACAAACTTAAATACAAATCTTGAGACTACGTTAATACTTAATATGAAAATAGATATACTGTACAATCTATGTTTCTATTCAGAAGTAACCCCCATTCTTTCAATAGGATACATAGGATACCTAATATTGCAGCCAAAATTTACCTGACACTGTTTAGTTAAAGAAGGCAAAGCACACAAGACTCCTCTGGAACAAGCAGAACTAGGAAGTAAAAAATAAGATGGGACATAACTTATTTTCTGCAAAAGACTTAGTCCAGATTTGATTTTGTCCATTCAGAAGCTGGTGATTTGATGCAACTGATAAAACTCATTTACTCATTGACAGATGATCTTTGGGTTGTTTCCAAGACTTTGACCTTTGCACCCTTGGATACTTTCATTGCAAGCAGTGTTTTCTTCGGACCATCCTCTAGCAATGAATTGGAGTTGGTACCTCTCAAAGGTTACAGTCCCTCAAACTGGCGCTCAGATAGTAAGATGTTTTTTTAAAAATCAACATCTTCGTACAGATGATTCAAATTCAAAATACAGCCAACTCTTAATATGTTATGAAACTGAATTATCAATTTCTCAAACTTGGTATGCTAAAGGGAAAAAAGCCCAAGAGAAATGATGGAAAGATGAAAGATCTAATAGGCGTGAAGGAAATGCCCAGAACAATTTTTTAATTGCCATAGAGATGTGATGCTACAAGTGAAATAATGTTAATTTGAAAAGCTTATTAAATGGTATTCATATGTTTGGCCCTTGAAAGTTGAGTAATGTTTTCATTTATTTAACTAATCCTAAAGTGAGATATCTGGTAGCTTGGGGAGAGGAGGAAAGCAGGGGTGGAGATAGTGTAATAATGAATTGGGTAGAAACACAATTGATTACCTTTCTTGGAGGCTCACAGACATGGCTGAAAGTGTATGGACAGCATACATAGTGACAGATATAAGAAACAGGGGAACTAAGTACAGTGGTACCTAGGTTTTCGAACATAATCCATTCTGGAAGATCATTTGACTTCTGAAGTGTTCGAAAACCGAGGTGCAAAGGGTGGCCAGCAAATTCCATGGAGAAAATTGAAAATAACTCAGCGGAAGCCGTTTGACTTCCGAGGTGCATTCGAAAACGGAAGCATTTACTTCCGGGTTTTTGGCGTTCAAAAACCGAAATGTTAGGCTTCCGAGACGCTCAGTGGGTAGTATCACAATGCAACATATGAACCCTCCTATATGGGTTCATATTAGTAGTGAGTGCAGCTATAACAGGCAGAGAAATGCAGAAATGTAAAAGAATTTATTTAAGTCTTGCAACAGAGATGGTATGAAACAAATTAAAGCCTTGTTTTAAAACACAGTGAAAAATCATACTCTATTTGGAGTGTACATATTATAATTACCTTATCAAAATAGAATACCTTACATTGGTGTGAAGGGGAGCTTTTTCTAGTACAATACAGTGGTACCTCGGGTTACATATGCTTCAGGTTACATACGCTTCAGGTTACAGATTCCGCTAACCCAGAAATAGTGCTTCAGGTTAAGAACTTTGCTTCAGGATGAGAACACAAATCGTGCTCCGGCGGCACGGCAGCAGCAGCAGGAGGCCCCATTAGCTAAAGTGGTGCTTCAGGTTAAGAACAGTTTCAGGTTAAGAACGGACCTCCGGAACGAATTAAATACTTAACCTGAGGTACCACTGTAGTAGGTACAAGGAGTTGAATCTATATTGAGATCACAGTGGTGGTCAAAGGGTTGAATCCCCATGCCCTTTCTCCAGCCAGGGCCCTTAATCCAGATTAGTCCCCCTATGTCTGCTATTTACTTTTGGGGGGGAGGGGGCAAACAGTCATGCAAGTGTTAATTTTCTGTAGCCAAGTACATTTAGTTACTCTTCTTCCTTGTAACATTTCTTCTTCTTCAGTGATTGTTCATGCTTTGCTAGTTTGCAACGCTAGTACTGAGCTTACAACTTTGAGAAATATTGAAGAAAACATCCGTTCAGGCACTTTACCAATAATGGAGCATCTGCTAACAAAGTAGGTAGCTTTACTATCTATATTTCAGTTCAGTTTTTATAAACTGTAGATTGTACTATCATTTGAAATAGGTGGGAAAGGATAATGTTTTATGCTGCATAGAATGAACATTGCAAACTAATTTCTCTTTGGAAATATACAAGATAAGACTGTGCAGATACTATTAACAGCATATATTTGCACTCACTGTGTTCTGGCAATTTTCTGAAAACTAAGAAAACTTTCAAAAACCAAAGTGGAATGTATTTGTTTTAGTAAAATTACTTTAAGCACCTGTAGGTGAATTGTCATAGCTGCAAGATTCTGTATATTTAAAATCAGACAAAATAGGCGATGATGAAATTGTTTTGGTTAAGAATTACTTTTAAGAGGAGCAC
The DNA here is from genome assembly GCF_027172205.1 of Podarcis raffonei. NCBI lineage: Eukaryota > Metazoa > Chordata > Lepidosauria > Squamata > Lacertidae > Podarcis > Podarcis raffonei. Next base: position 55,208,901 of record NC_070610.1, read on the forward strand.
AATTTCCACTGCTCATGTGTGTGCATGTGTGCAACCCCCCCCCCAAAGTATTGAATTTGAGGTGGGGGGGGGACTGAAAAGGTGGCAAACTATTTAGATAAAAAGTAAAACAACTTGAAATGTGTGAATGTAGAGTCATACAGATCCTAATTTATTTTAAAAATGGATGCAGATTCATACATTTAGTGATGTAAATAAATTTCATTTAAAACTATATAGCTTAGTGATATTCAAAGTTAGACACATTGAAATAACTTAAATCTATTGGTTTCAGTGGGTCTACTCAGAGTATAACTAATGTTGGACACTGCCTTTTCACTCTCTCCTGATTTAAATCCTTTAATTAACACAGGTGTGATTTAATTATATGACAATTTGCCTCTAAATGTACCCAATATTGTACTTTTTAGGTCTTTTAAAGCTTCTAGTAGCCGAGTCAACAAGCGAAAATTTAAACCACCTGCCTTAAACACAAATACAATAACTACGGGAGCCCTGAGTCCAGAAACTATTATAAATCTGGCAAACAATATGATTCAGACATTTCATCTGAATAAAGATCAGGCTACGGCACTGATTCAGATAGGTGCCATGATGACATTGCAAGGAATCGATACAGAAACTGGGAAACGGCAAGCCCTTCCAATAACAGTCATACACGGTAAATTGTTTTATGCGAACTTAAATAGCTTGCTTCTACAGTTCTGTCTTTATTTCAAACATTTATTGGACTACCCTCACTTTGCCGGCAACTCCTCATTGCACCACCAAACAAGTGGTCAAGTGTGCCTCCAGCAAGAGCCCATGTTCAGCAGCCCATGGAAAGTCCTGAAAGAGGGTGCTGTGGAGAGGAGGAGGGCTTGAGCTGGCCTGGGGTCTACTGTTACTGCTTGATGATATTGGACCCAATTTGGATCTGATGGCTCCAGTGTGGCCCAACGCTTCTCCTACCCCACCCTTCCACCCAGTATGAGCAGATGGACTGCAAGGACCGTGGTGGCCCCATCACCCTGTTAAGTCCTGCCAGTCCTCGGTGGAGATTTAGATTGTAGCACCGTAGCTAAACTACTGCATAAATTTGGGCACTCCAGAATCATTGCTGGCCCCATGACAGAAAAACATTCCATGCTCCTTAAGTTAAGGATGTTCTACTTGCTGTTGTTATTATTTTTAATAATCTCCTTCCACACACGTCTAAAGGTGATATGCAAGTTATAACAAAACTTAGGAGAGAGTTTTGTCTCAACTTGCCACTATCACAGCACACTCAGATGATTTTGTTAGTGAACTTTCAACTGTGGTACCCATTACTCTTTTTGTTTAGTTAGTTACATCTATGCATATGTGGTTAAGAATATTTCATATGTTATTTTGCATTTACTTGGGCTGAATCTCTGATTTCTCTACATACAGGTGTGTTTGGATCTGGAAAAAGTTATTTGCTGGCCATTGTTATCTTATTCTTAGTACAGATCTTTGAAACCGGTGAAGGAACTGATGGCAAAAAGTCGGTGCCATGGAAAGTACTGATCTCTTCTTCCACAAATGTTGCTGTGGACAGGGTACTGCTTTGGTAAGTACATACAGTTCTGCATAGGACATGTTTTGTTTTTCTCTTGCTGTTTCAATAACTTGCTTGCATTGTTAACTCATAAACTCTGCCACCTTCCCTGGATCCTTCAAAGTAGCACAATGTGTCTTCCACTTTCCTTGTTAGAGATGTTGTATAGAAGGCACTTCCAAACTAACTTTCGAAAGCAACCTTTTGTAGAGTTATGAAAAGAATACCACTTTTCACTGTATGAATGGTGTATCCATATTGCCTTGTATTTTTTTAAAGCTACATGCAGATTTTGGGGGTGTACAGGGCGGGGGGAGAAGCCCGGTTGCACCAATGGGAGTCCTTCTACTGGCTCCTCCTTGTGCTTCAGGTTAGTCTGTCTTTGTCCCTGAAGCAGTCATTTGGCTCCTCACCAGAATTGCTACCATTGGTAGAGACTTTCTCCAAAAGCATTGGCATTCTCCAAGTTTGCATATGAACATTTCCTGTTTTAAAACTGGTGGGTAAAGAATAAAGAATGTGGAAAGATGAAATTAAAATAAAGGTGCTAGAATTCATTATAATAAATGTTAGTTTGTGTCTTTTTCCTTCCCCCACAGCCTCCTAGATCTTGGATTTGAAGAATTTATTAGAGTGGGAAGTATTAGAAAAATTGCTAAGCCAATTCTTCCTCACAGGTAACATGCCTAAAATCTTCAGCCTGTTTGTTGTTATTTAATAGAACATTTTGTGTGACGTATATCATTGGAAAGTGAATGAAATACCACATACACTGAAAACTTGAATTAAGTCAAATTCCCCAGCTGTAATTTTGCTTGTGTGAGAGAAACAATAGAAGCAAAGTAAGTTACTCATTTAAAACTTGGGCGCTGTAGTTGGTCTGCCACTTAGCCACAGGCAAGACATTTCCAGGCCAGTATATTGTGTGTTTTTGATAGTAAGTCCCACTCAGTTCCTTGGAGTTGTTGGTAAATAAGTATGCATATGGCTGCAACTGTAATCTGACTGAGGCTTGGTTTGCCCTCTTCACGGGACCCCTGTTGAATTGTGTTTTCTACTAGTTGGCTTGTAGCCAAGCAGGGTTTGCGTAGAGACCCCAGTTGTATGACCAGTTCTGCCTCGTGGAACCTATACAAGCAGTGGCCACAATTTGTGTGATCATTCCAAGGCACCACGAGTATACAAAATCATATTGATTAAGCTATTGGCTTCACACAGGTTTAGTCAATCAACACTTCTATGTAGCCCTGTGCCCTCTTACCAGTGGCCATGTGGGACCATCAGGAATCTAAACCAGACTTACATCTTCCTGACATTTAAAATGGGAGTAGTACTTACTCTATACATTCCCACACATACATTGCATTGATCGTTAGAGCTTCTCCATGTGCTCCCAAGCACATGAAGTAAGGCAGGTGGTGATGAAAGAGAATATCTTTTTTGTAATGACACCCCATCTTTGGAATTCTCAACTCAGAATAGTTCATCTGATACCTTTCTCCTTTGTCTTTGTACCAGACAGATAGGTGTTTTTTTAATTCTCCCCAAAGGGCCTTCTTTTTTATCCTGTGTTTTTAATCATCTGCCAGATTTACATCTTGCTGTGCTGTACTGCTGTTTTGTCATCTTGATTTTTTGTTTTAATTACGTCAATTGTTTCAGTTTTTATAAGTCATTCTGAAAGCAGCTGTTGATAGAGAAATGTATACAAATTTACATAAAAAAGATGTTGCTGGATTGTTATCACTACAGAATGTTTGAATGGTGCTTCATATAAAAGAGTCCCTGCAGATACAAAGTTTTTTTCTGGCATAACCAATCCCTGACTTGCTAAATTTTGGGTGCAAAGGAGGTGGGTTTTGTTTGTTTGTTTGTTTTCTGTAAACATGAGGGAGCATTGAAACATTTGGTCCCTTTTTGTATCATTTGCAAAATAAAGCAAAGTACAGGATCTGCACATGGCGTGTTTTGTTACTATCTTAAGGAACCTATTTCTAGATTTCATCACCAAACTACATGGAAAACAGAAGGGTGTATTTTACATAGGTTTCTTTACTATGACTACATTGTTTTCATTCAATATTATTATCTACAATTGAACAATATGTTTAAAGCTTGCATGCTGGCTCAGGATCTGAAAGTGAACAACTGAAAGAATTGCATGCTCTGATGAAGGATGATTTAACCCTAGCAGAAAAGATCTTTGTAAGAAAGACCATTGAACTCCATAAGCTGGGAACCAACAAAGCTCTCCTGCAACAGGTGAAATAAAATTAAGTGGCATAAAATAAGTACGTGCTGTACTAATGTTGTACAATGATGGTGGAATAAAATCATGCTTGTATCCAACGGTGGTGTGAGTAGGCAGCAGCTCATGTGACCGGTCTTCTTCTCCTCCTCCTCCTCCCAGTTGTACCAGCTCCCAAAACCCTCTCCAGAAGATTGGGGGGCTCTGAACAATGGGGGCTATGGAGTATGGGACTGCAGTGTGAGGATGGAATTACCCAAAATTGAGTTGGGGGATCTTGCACTGGTGTAGCTATTGCTGGAGCAAGATCCTTTGATCTGAATGAGTTTCCCTACACCTACTATTGATTTGGATCGGGATCATAGCTGTGGCAAAAGGTGAACATAGGAAGCTGAGTAAGACGACAGTAAATCACAAGAAAGCTGGAGGTAACTATTAGCAAAAAAGATCTGCTCAGGAGTGTCGGGCCTAATGAGTACAGCAACTCAGGTCTTGCTCCCATGAAGCAGTTGCCGAGGCTAAAGGTCCCCGCCTCCCAGCCAGCTATGTCACCTTCTCTCCAGGGTTTTCCCCAAGCAATTGGAGACGTTGCATGCGTGTCTGTTTTTGCTCCTCACACTTCATGCCTCTGCTGGTTTTTGGAGACCATTGAGGGAGGGGAGCTTGTCACAGCAAGAAGAGCAGACACCCATGCCTTGTCACATGCCTGGCCCATCTCTGCATCTTGGCCTCTCTCCTCTTCTGCTTCCATTTCTGCCTCTGATTCTGGACTTCTCTCTTCTCACTAAGCCCTGTTACCTCTTCAGCTGTTACCTCTCCTCCTCCCAGTCATCTCCCTCTTCTCATTGTCGTCCCTTCACCAATCCCCGGGCTGTGAGCCTTCTTCCCTTGGGGGTTCCCCAGCTGGTTCCTCCCACCATTCCTCTGCATCCAACCAGTCCGTGACACTGCCATATATGTGCCAGACCATTGGTCAATCTAGCCCAGTCTTGTTTATTCTGACTAGCAGCAGCTCTCCAGGGTTTCAGCATGAGACTCTTAATCTCAAGTCATCGGTTCAAGCCCCATGTTGGGCAAAAAGATTCCTGCATTGCAGGGGGTTGAACTCAATGACCCTCGTGGTCCCTTCCAACCCTACAATTATGATTCTATGAAACCACAGTGCCATGACCCCTCTACCACTGAGCCTTGATCCCTTCCCATTGCCACTATCTCAATCACTTTTGAGATGTATGAGTAACTTGTTTTAAGCATTAGAACCCACAGCATATGGCTATATGAAAGATACACATGGGACTTTTTCTTTTTGCTCCCCTCATAACATAGGTAAGGGTAGTGGGAGCTACCTGTGCTGCCTGCCCATTCTCTTGCATGAAAAATCTTAAATTCCCTATAGTAATTCTGGATGAGTGCAGTCAGATGACAGAACCTGCATCGCTTCTTCCTATTGCAAGGTATTGCCTCTTTTAATATTACAACTAATTGATGGTTGAATTTCTTATCTTATTCTTGTATGTATTAAAAAGCTTATGATCTTGAGAAAATGGTTTAGTCAAAATAGATTGACTAAATGTTCTATGCAGCAGTGCATAAGGTCTTATGCAGCAATGACTGCAGCCTGCACTAAAAATATCAAATGATGTAACTGGAATAAAGTATGTAGGTCTCTTCTTCACCAGTTTTCTGAATTCCAGTAAGTTGTCTTAAGTGTATGCATGCAGAATTAGAAATGTTGCCATTTTGAATATTTGTTTGTTCAGATACTTTTGTCGCACGTGGAAAGGAGACCCAGGATAGTGGGGGCTGGGAGACGGCAGTCAGTGTCAGGTGGGATATACAAAGTGGATGAAAAGATCTGTTACTGAAATCATGAAGGCAAATAACTAGTCACAGTCCAGGCAAATTTTAGCAGTCCTAAGCCCTGGTATTTTTAAAAAGCATGTATTTAAGTCTGTTCTGTTGAAATGCATGATACGTAGAATGATGCTTAAGAGAGCTTACATTTGGCTGGAACTTGCCTATTTTTCTTAATTTGTAATTGGTTTTTAAACAAATACAAGAACCATTAAACACTCATCCAGCAATGCATCTAATGATGTTTGTTCTATCCATTGACTTTAGACATAAGCTTACACATTCAGTGTTCAAACATAATTACTTAACGTAACCCCTCCACTGAGAAGATTGAGTGGCTGATATAGCAAGGTCTTGAATTTGGTCATGTACACAGTTAAAGAAAGAGGTCTACATTTCTTGGAAATTATCTCTTTCCATAATGCCTTTATTCACCTTCCTGTGTCTGGTGAAACTCAGACATTGCTGTATCCCAGATATTATTTTCCCATGTGTTCAGAGGTATTTCAGAGGTTCTTTCATTGTTGAGCTATCGCTAATCATGCTATGGTCAGAAAGAAGCCTAATAGTTCTCTGTGGTGCAAGGTAGAGCCCAAGTCTATGTCTAAAGAGAGTAGGGCTAAGGCAGGACTTGGAGAAAGAGGTTGGCTTGTGATTGCAAGGAAGATGAAAGCTTAATTCCCTGTAGTTGCAGCCACAGACTGCATTCTTAATTATATTATTTCGTTTTAGGGCACTAGGGAACTTCATTTTTCACAATGATGTAGTTGATGTTAAAACCTAGGACTAAAAGGCAGCACACACATTTTAAAAAGAAAATAAATAATGTGTGATGGTCAAAAGTGGGGTTTTTTTATAGGTTTGAGTGTGAAAAGCTGATTTTGGTTGGAGATCCTAAGCAACTGCCACCCACTATTCAAGGGTCTGAAAGTTCACATAGTAATGGTTTGGAGCAAACCCTCTTCGATCGACTCTGTTTGATGGTATGTCTTGCTATTTATCCTGAAAAAGATATTCCTCCTATGATGCTAACCTTATTATGTGATAGAACTTTGCTTTCTTAACTTAATTTTGAAGACATCCCTCTCTGTTCCATGCACAACGTCCAACCCCATTCTGGGAGCTGCCAGGAGTAAGGTCTATGCGGAAAAGTCATCTTCTGTGCACTGCCTTCTGCTGGCATTTCTCTTGCTCAAACTCACAACGACTGGCTATAGTTGTGACCCAATGACTTTTACTCATTTTGCTCTCTGAAATGTACCAAAAGATATAACATGATCCTAAAAATATAGGTAGTTTTTAGTACTGGTATGTACAGCCTGACAACAACTTCCTTTCCCCCCCTCCCTCATAGGGACATGAGCCAATATTGCTTAGGACGCAGTATCGTTGTCACCCTGCTATATCTGCTATCACCAATGACCTGTTTTATGAGGGGAGCCTGCTGGACGGTATTTCTGAAGCAGATCGAAGCCCTCTGATTGACTGGTTACCAACACTTTGTTTCTATAACGTCAATGGCTTAGAGCAGGTACATGATATATTTATGTTTAAACTGTTAAGATTATATCATGCTTTATTATTGCCAGAGCAGTGTTGGATTATTTGGGACAAGTTGGTTACAAACCAAGGCATCAGTTTTGGATTTGAAACTTGCTTGTTTTTGAAGGTGCAATACAGTGTTTATGTAGCAATAGAAGAAGAGGACAATAACCCCCACAGTTGCTGCTTTTCAGTAGCTGGCATTTGGGGCACAGAGCCTCTGAACCTAAAGCTTCCATAAAGCCATTGTGACTAATATCCATTAATAGACTTCTCCTCTATAAATTTGCCCATAACATCTGCCTATCCCCTTTGTTCTTTTATTTGCACATGCTACTAAAGCACAGTCCAGCTTCCACTTTCCCAGGGCTTAATTTCCATAGCTTTTCCAATCCCTTACGCAGCCAACTAATCAATATTTTGACCTTGAAATCTTTTTACTTGAATTGAGACTTGGATAATGCAATGCTGCTTTAGAATGCTTATCCTTCTGTTTGGGGATAAAAGTACACTTTGGTTAAAAATCATATTCAGGATGTTGTTCAATATGTAGGCCACAACACTCTTCTGAGGCTTAAATCCTTTACCCAAAACTACATGGAAGGAAGCCTCAAATATTGCAGTCAAATACAGGACTTCTTTGATCATCATTTGTGATGATCTACATATGACTGAAAGATCATTTAGAAATGTGGAAGGCTGCTTTTCTATGAGTTATTTGGCCATTTAGCAAAGGGGTAAATAACATTATTGACCTTGGAGGCCAGATCCATCGGTATGTCTCCCCCCACCCTTCCAAGTGGGCCACTTTGACAGGTGGCCTATGCACCTGTCAATCACCTGACATCACCATTTTTCCTTTACAGCATGGCTTGTACTCAAGTTCTGTGGCAAAGAAAGATCCCAGCAGAGCTTGAAAACAGCATTGTTCAGCTGAATGGCACTGTTTTAAGTCCTCTTTGGGGCAGGGATTGGCTACCTTCAGGCACTCCTGACTGGGAGTGCCTAATTGTAGCTGATCCTGAAGTCACCACTGATCAGCTGGTCACAGCTGACTTCCAGCCCCACTTTCCACAGTGATCATCTCCAGTTGGGAGAAGGAAGCTTTATCTCTGAAGTAGCTCCCATTCTGGGCAGAGAGCGATATCACTGGAATGACTTGACTTCATGTGGTGAAACGGACACTGTTGAAATGGCTTTGCCTGTTGGGTGGGAGTTTCTTCACACAAGTATACAGCATTCCACATCATTTCAAACCCATGTCTGTCAGCATCACATTGGAAACTATCGCAAAGGCTACATGATAATTAGACCGAAATTATTATGAATTAAGTTTTTTTCTTTGTTCCCCCAAGTGGGCCAGATGGTATCTCATGGGCTTTCTTACATTACATAATATATGTCTGTTTCTTTTTCTCTAGGTGGAAAAAGACAACAGTTTCCACAATTTGGCAGAATCATTTTTCACTGTCAAATTAATCCAGTCTCTGATTGCCAGTGGAATAGAAGGAAACATGATTGGAGTAATATCCCTCTATAAGTCACAAATGAGCAAGGTATATGTTGCACACCAAAACACATTTCAGTAAAATGTTTATCAGTACAGTATTGATGTAAAAATTAATTTTAGTTTTCTGTTTTCTGTTATAATTTTCTGTTTTCCAACAAGCTTTTTCCTTGCTTTCTTATTGAGACCTTCTAACTTTGCTAAGCATCATTACGTTCAAAACTAACTAAAGATTAATTAAAAATTACCCTTCTTTTTACAGACAGATTACAATTTCTCAATAAGCATAGAAATGGTTATACTTCAGTAGGGCGATAATTAAGGTTCAGAAGGAACCTTAATTAATATTTACATTTTGCATGTCTGTTTGTTGTGAGCAAGTTCAAAACTTAATTGTATCAAGTTATTAATAAAATTTTATTTTAATTTTATTTAATTTGCAAAACAATAAATGTAATTATCTGGATCTGTTTTTGTCTACAGATTTCTAACTTGCTTAATGCTGTACATTCAGATGCTTCCCAAATTAAAGCGGTCCAAGTCTCCACTGTTGATGCCTTCCAGGGAGCAGAGAAAGAAATCATTATATTATCCTGTGTAAGGACAAAACAAGTTGGCTTCATTGATTCAGAAAAGAGAGTGAACGTGGCATTGACAAGAGGGAAGCGACATTTATTAATAGTGGGAAATCAAAACTGTCTAAGCAAGAACAAACTATGGAGATGTATCATTCAGCACTGTGCAGGTAAAGCAGCCTACTTTTAAAATATAGTCAGCTATTGCTATATTGTTCCCAGAGAATCTAGTGCAATAAAACATAACCTTCTTTGTGTGTCAATATTTGTAAGTTCATTTATTACTGATGAAAAAATTGGTGTGGTGTATGTGTAACTATTGTAACTGTTAGGTTGATTCTAATGATGTTTACATTACAAAGTCACACTGATTTAAAAATACTTACAAGTAAATATAGTCCTTAGTTGACTTTTTGGGACCAGCTAAAACATTAGCTTTCAGCTTTAACAGGCATGGCAGGCTGTTGTACAAGAAGCCCAAATCCAAACCTCTCTTGGGTGTGTAGATGCTTTGTAGATTCTTGTATTAGGCCACTCTGTTTAGTGGCTAAATATTAAAAACTAAGATTGCTTTAATATATAATTATACTGTTTCACTACAGGAAGAAAAAATGGATTACAGCATGTTAGCCAATGTGAGCAGCAACTGAATGACATTATTAAATCTTATGTGGAAAGGAAGAAGAAGGAAGAAGAAATGAACAAGGAAAAGGAAAAATCTAAAAGAAAATTACTATCACAAAAAACGAGTGATTAACTTTGTGCTGTTTCTATGTAAAATATTTTAAATACCTTGAAAATCAGTGTTAAAACTTGTTAATTGTTTTATGTCCCACCAATACTCTAGTTAGCTTTCCCCAACCTGATGCCTCCATCAGCCCCAGACACGAGGTTAGGGAAGGCTGGTCTAGTTACGTGCATCAAAAGGTACACAAAAGGCTGTGAAAATCATAGATACGATCACTAGAAAGTGGGCTTTTCCTTTGAAAATGAGCCTTTTACTTATATGTAGTTCTTTTAATTGTTATAATGACATTTTAAGTACTCTGGAATAAAGTCAGGATTTTAAAATTGCTTTTATTGTGGATTTTTTTCCAACAGGGAATTAAACTTTTAGATGGATTCATCATGGGTAGTATCTGAATAGGCTTTGTGTTTTATATAAAATAGTCTTATGGATGAAAGCTTATTGAGAAAAGGACAAAAAAAAAGCTGGTGGCAATTAAAAAAATATTCTGCAGGTTGAGTTTATCACTCAACAGGATAGCTCAGTCAGTAGAGCATGAGACTTTGAATCTGAGGGCTGTGAGTTTGAGCCCCACGTTGAGCAAAAAGATTCCTGCATTGCACAGTGTTGGGCTAGATGTGGTCCCTTCCAACTCTACAATTCTGTGCTTAGATTGAATACATACTCTATTGATCATCATGGTGTGTTCTACAATAGTACACCTAATTTCTGCAGCATATTTCTACTGTGAGGTTGTTGGGCTGTTCCCATGCTTTAAAGCAGCAGCCTTTTACATTTGCAACCATGTCATTTCCACCATAGATTCTGACAACTCCTTGTAGGCTGTCTGAGACTAAAACACTCTTTCATAGCAAAGATTGAAAATCATTTTGAAAAACCACACTTTTCAGTTCATGAAGTTTCTAGCTCTAGGTTTCATTTTTGCTTTGCCTTGCTTTTTGCAAGGCCTCTTATTTTTCTACTTTTCTTAGAAGATTTTCCTGCAGTGGAGGAGTGAATCCTAGGATGGGTTGCTCCTTCCCCTTTTGCTCCACTGGGCAGGATTATTCAAATGAAGATTGAGTTGCCCAGTGACAGTGGCAACCCCTCTCCAGTTTCCTTCATGCCTGGCTTCATGGCAGGTTTCATCATGACAAAGTTCCCTCTTTTATGGTCCGGCAATTTATTCTCTCCCCACCTCATTATCTTGCCTTTGCAGAGCTAGTGGACTTTGCAGGAAAGGGAGGTTCCTGTTGCCATCTGGGATACCTTTTAAGCAGCTTGTGAGCATGAGCTCTCCTGCCTTCCCACTGGGCTGTTCAACCATGGGATTCTCAGAGATGCTGGGAAGGAGAGGAAGTCGCAAGGCAGTTTTTAACAAGTGGTGTTAAACTTATTCTTGCATTTCTCACTTTTGTAACACAAGTGAGAAACCTGATCTGTTAAAGATTGTGAAATTAGCACGAGCTACTGTTCTAATGGGGGACGTGGGTCCAAACCACAGAGCCTGGGGCTTGCCAATCAGAAGGTCAGCGGTTTGAATCCCCGCGACGGGGTGAGCTCCCATTGCTCAGTCCCTGCTCCTGCCAACCTAGCAGTTCGAAAGTACATCAAAGTGCAAGTAGATAAATAGGTACCGCTCTGGCAGGAAGGTAAACGGCGTTTCCGTGCGCTGCTCTGGTTCTCCAGAAGCGGCTTAGTCATGCTGGCCACATGACCCGGAAGGCGTATGCCGGCTCCCTTGGCCAGTAAAGCGAGATGAGCACCACAACCCCCGAGTTGTCTGTGACTGGAACAAACGGTCAGGGGACCTTTTACCTTTACTGCTCTAATAATGGGTTATCTTACAAACCCCCACGTATCTATTAAGCACTTCCCTGCACAAATGCTTCCTTCCCTTCCAGTTTAGCATGCCAAAGCCAGAAGCATAGAAAGCTGGTGTCTGAATGCAGGTAAGTATGATCAGTAGAGCTGTGTAATCCTAACTGTACTTATTTGCAAGCAAGTTCCATTTAAACTTCAGAAAAGTTGGACACCCTCCCCCCAAAGAGAAAGATCTATGGGCCACAAGCCCGTGGAAAAATTGGAAGGAATATCTTAAATTCTCTTTAAAGTTAACATTTCTACAAAATTATTAGTAGGTACATAGTTATATATTTCAAAATCTTCAGAGTACTTCACATATATTATCTGAGTAACCCTGTGTCTTTCTCCCCATAGGGCAAATACCAGCTTCTGGAGGGCAAGGGAAGCAGTTTCCATTGGGAAAATAGCATTGTAGGGAAAGGGTTAAAATCCCCTCTGCTAGCTCTATGGCATCTATTGAAACTGCCCCATCAAGCACAAACTTTTCATGTTGGTTTTTGAAAAACAGGAAATCCTATTTCCCAGTACACTATGGAAAAGTAAAAGAGGGTAGTGTAGAAACTTTTTAACAATTTCTTTTTTATATATATAAATGTTCTCTGCTTTCTCAGATAGTATTTTATACTAATACAGTGATTTAGCTTGTGGTGATCTCCTAAAACTCTTAATTTTTTTTTGTTTTTTAAAGTTAAAAAACAGATTAAACCTGATGTTTCTCATAAAATAAAGACCGTCCATTAGGTGGTGCCAGCGTTCTCTCTTCGGTCCATACTTTAGTGCTGAGAGAACTACCAAGGGTCATCTAATTTTTAAAAGAAATGAAGAAAGAAAATTTGCGTAATCTCACATGAATTTAAGATAATTATTCAGATGCGATGCACGTCTGTTGCCAACAGAGACTGAAGTTGTTCTCAGGAAAACTAAAACTTTATTGCACTCTTAAGACTTTGTAGGCTATCTGCGTTTCTAGAATGAAAGTAAGCTTCACTATCACATTTTGGTTATTTTTAAAAGGATTTCTTTTAGCCCAAGCTGCTGCTGAGGCCACTAATAAGCGAAGTGTGGAAGAAGAAGGAATAGTCAAGGGATGAATAGCATCTTTTAAATTACTGGTGACACCCCTGTTCCAGCTCCCTAAAATCTCAATCAACAATCCATTAGAACTCAACAGGAGTAAAACTAAATCCTCGTTTAAGTGTATTTATCCGATCTCTTTTCTCTCTTTCAAATGCTAAATCCATTTCAGCATATGCCCCTTCTTTCTCTCGCCTTTCTCTAAAGGCTGGCAGCCTATACTTCTCTTGTAAATATGAAAGATGCTAATCATATGACATATCACGTCTCAGTCGGAGCTTGGAATAAAGCCTTGAGATTTGGGATCATTGCCTCCAGACAACAGCTTCATCAGCCGGAAAGTTGGTTTTTTTTCTCCTTTCCTTCAACTCTCAATCCCTTCTTTGTCTGGGGGAAAATGCAGCCAACTCAAGCTACCCTGGCCATATGGTTCACTCTGTATTTTCTTAGTTGAATTCTGAATTGTTTCTGTGACTTGCTAAGGGCTTTTTTTCTTCCTTTTTCTTTTTTTGAAGTGTGTATAAAGACATAGACGCCCTACTTGTATGGAGACGGCTTTTACGAAGGTGCTGCATGATCTTCATGTGTCCATTTCATATAATCTGCCGCTATTTTGCAGAAACTGCTTTCTGCTGCTGAATGCACTTTTCATCTGTACCCAAAATGGCCTTGATAGCAAGTCCCATTCATTGATTTCTAACACTTTCCACGAGTGTTTCATTCCATGTGATGTACTCTGAATGATGGAGGGGTGTGTGTATATGTGTGTGTGTGTGTGTGTGTGTGTGTGTGTGTGTATATGAACCTGTCAGATTTTCTTTTCTCTCTCCCCCCTCCTTTCTCTCTCCTCTCCCCCCCCCATATCTGTTTGTCTATATCTCCTTCTGCCCCCTCCTTCCCCAAGGGCCCTTTCAACAAATCATTAAATTCTACAGAGGTGGTCAAGCCAGGCCTGCTTTTCATGCATTTGGGAAAAGAAAAGAGTCCTTGAAGTTTAGAAGATGCCCAAGGAAAACTCCTTGAATGACATCAAAAGAATGGGTTTCCATAGCTGTTGAAGCACGAGAGCCATGTAAGCTACACAAAGGCGGGTTGGGGCAGTGGGACTGTCCCGCTGCTCTATCCCAGCACAATTGGGTCACTGAAATAGGGAATTAATTACCATTGGAGAGTGGGCAGCCCATTCACCACTGCCTGAGTTTTATTAAACGCCAATATAAATAACAAAACAACTCTTGTGGCTGCACTATTCCTACACGCCAAAGGAAGGATTAGCTTGGGGATTAACATCTTAAAGTCTATGAGACTTTCTGACTCAAGGCTCGGAGCTGGTAATCGTATTTGTCTCCTGGTTCAGCGATTAGTGCTCTCTCACTCGCACCTTCGCCTGCCTGCCCAATGTCCCTTTTTGCAGGCTTGTCTCTCTGGGCTTCTGGCTGCTTCTCTTCTCACAATCGGCTGTTCTTTTGGCCACATCTATAGAAGAAAGGAAAGGGGAAACTGCGTCTTGGCCGTGCAATCCTCGAGTTTCTGGGAAAGCAGGGTGGGGTGGGGGAGCTTATTGGGGTTCCTGGGGAGGGAAGAGCCTGCCGCCCCGGGAGGAGAAAGCGAGGGAGGGGCTGGAGTTTAAAAATCACTATGTGGAGGGCTGCACCTGCCATGCAAATCGGGAAGCAAACAATCAGAGAGCTACCACATTGTGGCCCTGGCGGAGAGGGAGGGGGGGGGAGCAGAGAGAATAGTTGCAAGCAAGGGATGCCTCCAAGCTACATGGGTATAGGTATCTCCCAGTGAGACCAGGGAAGGGCGCCCATCTGTCAAGCTGTTTTTTCTGCAAAGAAAGTAAAGGAAAATTGCTGTGCCTTCCTCCATAAAAAAACATTTATCTGCTTTGTGTCCCTGTAACACTTTCCCTATAGTTTTTGAGCATAGTGCCTGGCTTTAGCAAATGGGTATGAAAAAAATATGTCATTACTAGCTTGAGTCCAGTATGTAAAAGATGTCCTAAGGGATTTTTCACAAATAACCTTTTGGTGCACACACAGAGGAAGCTTGTTCCACAAATGAGCCAAATTATTTTGCTGAATCCAAGACTGAGCCCTGTCAGGGCTGGTCACATCTGTGCCTGCGCTGAAATTAAGAGTGGTATTCAAGTTTTACTCTGAGTAGACCTTTTGAAATGAATGGACCCAGCTTAAATACCACTATAAGCTCTCGTTGCTGCAGGGTAATTCAAGGTAGATTCTCATGTTCTGCTTTGCACCTGGAAACAATAAATAAAAAATATCTGCACCCTTCTTGAATATTGAAGATCTTTCATAGGCAGGTGTAGATAACAGTATGGGGGCAGACCGTGTGCAATTCATCTATGCTTCTATGTATTTTAAGAGGAGAAGTGGTGGCTTTTTTTACACATAGCTGTGGGCCAGGTATCTCTTAAAAAATCAGTTCTCAGGCATGGAAAAACAGCACTGGGCATCATTCAGAATGGGTGAGATCATGCGACTGGAACAGTTGCAGAGGCAAATAACCTCCTTAGTTTTAAGAAATCTGGTACATGTGGTTATATTTGTCTCCCACCCTATACCAGAGTGGGAATGTACTATCTGATAGTTCCCCACAAAGCCCTGTGAAACAGATTTAAGCCTACCAAAAAACAGACTTGTGAAGGCCACCCAGTAGTAAGTGTCATGCCTGGGCAAGCATTTAAGCCCGGGTTCCCCTTGTCCTACCTAATACTCCTCTGAACTAATTTTCTGTTGGAGGTATCCAGTAGATAAACCTCATTTCTTACTTTTGAGTTAAGTTTATCTCCATTTTGGGAATGGAGAAGAATCCTTCCCCCCCAAAAAAAATCGTGTTGATGATAATGACACAAGTATTTGTCCCTTGCCAGAATCCTTCCAGCATTCACCAACTTCAGCCCTCATACTATATATATATATATATTTAATTATTGGTTTAAAAAGTATACACTGTTATGTGGGTATCTCAGGGTGGTGTAAAACAAGATCATAAGTTACAGTACAAGTACAATCAAAACAGTTAAATGCAGCAAGATAAACCATCAGGTAGACTGTAAAAATAACCTTAAAATACCATGACGGCTGGCCAGCAAAAGCCATGGTAAGCCAAAATATTTTCAGTGTAGCACTTTTGGTTTGTACACTGCCAGAGAGTGTTTGCCACCAGAAGAAAAGGCAAGGAAATGGAGGATAAGGCTGTGCTCTACCTTCACTGAATGCTAGTTGCTGGAAACCACAAGTGTTATACTCAGGCTCTGCTTTCAGGCTTCCCATAGTTTCCATCTTCTCATGGGCATTTAGTTGTGAGCAGGATGCTGGACTAAGATGGGCCATTGGCCTGATCCAGCAGGCTCTTTTTATGTTCCTCTGCCTGGTTGATGCCAAATAGACACCTGCCGGTTATGGCACAACCAGGAGGATTTCCTTGGGTAATCTCAATTGTCTCAACCTGCTTGCCCCACCTATCTCACAGCAGACTTTGGTAGCGGTTGCTGCTGGAATAGATTGCCCTATTTGCTCTATGGGTGATTTTCCTGCCTTTCTGAGACCAATATGATAGGGAATTACAACCTTGTTTTATATGTATTAATGTAGCTAAAGCCTGATAAATATGTCTGACAGTGGTATTGGTGAAAACAATTGCTCTGGTGCATGAAAACTGTCTTCTGTCCAAAGGCAACTGCAAACCACCAGTGGAAAGCACTTTGTACAAACAACAGTGTTTAAATTTCTCATGACCTGAATATATTAGGATGAGAAAGTTTGCTTTACCCCACAACCATCACACACAAGGGCTTTATAATGCTTTAGATGGATCCATTTATTTCAGAAATGGGCAGCAAGCAAGCTGGTGCTGCCTGGCAAGTGCTGAACTGTTTGAGCTGCCTCTGCGTTTTCTGTTCTAACTTTCTTCAGAAATGTTCAATTGATTTACTTTTTTATTTTAATGATATCTTAGAGTCTGGGCTCCTTTCTGGCCTTGGACCCCCTAAAATCCTACCCCTTTTACCTGTCTGTTGGTGTCCTGTTAGAGATTAACAATATGAACAAACTAGTTCTTCATCCAAAGCTAGGTTATATAATTTAGAAACATTTGCAGACTTATTTTCAAGGCTGCTACAAATGTGCATGGCAGTCAATCCCTGGCTATGTCTATAAAATATAGAATGCAAATAAAATATAGCGAATATATATTTTAACAAGCCAATACTAGCAGTGCCTTTTTTTTAGGGGGCACTCATTTTTGTTAAAATGTATGGCACTTACTGTAACAAACAACTTCATGGCACCTATTTTTCTAGAAAAAAAGCACTGAATGCTAGATATGTTGTAACCTAGAACAGATCAATTCAGCAAGGACTGAACTGTCTCCATTGCTGCAGTGCAGAGGCTAAGCAAACTTCTAAACAGAGCTTAATTAGTCAAGAAATCTCTGCCAAGTACTAGTTAATCCTATGGTAAATCCACAATAAAGATTGCATCTGACACATGCAGAGTGCCTTCCCATCACCAGTGAGGAATCAGAGCCAGTTCCTGTGCATCTTCAGATAGGGCAGGGCTTCCAAGTCAGAATGTCTGGCCAGCAGAAAGACTCAATACCAATCATTTCTCATTTTAGAAATTAACCACGGAGGTGGTATAATAATAAAGTTTCTGATGACATGCAGGATAACTTTTCTCTTCCTGCTCCTGAACAAAAGACACTCCCTTCACATTTGGGACCAGGAGACAGATCTTTGAACTGCAGCAAGCTCTTATATTTCCCTTACAGAACTGACCGCTGCAGTTCCATTCTTTCCCCTCAGTAGGCCTCAAAAGCCAAGAAGGAAACATGGTGCAGGCCTCTTCCAAGGGGGCTCACCAACACCCCCTGCAGGAAACCTTGCAGTGCTGGCATGAGTGGAGGGACAGCCTGTCGCATCACACAACTTGGGCAGCCGGATCGTGGTCTGGGGTCTCTGGGCAACAGTTTAAGGTCTTTCCACTATAAACTTTAAGGTCTTTGAGGTCGCGCCGACGTTCAAGCGTCTTAGGCACCACAAAGGCTTTTCTAAAGGTCTCCCTGCCCTGTCCTCCCAGTTCCTTGCCCTTTCCCTTAAATCATTTGTGCTCTCCCAGTTCTTGAGCCTTGCCTGCTTTGGCCTTTTGTTGTTACCCTAAAGGAGGATTGAGCCAAGCGAAAGGGGCTGGAGTTGAACAGTTTGACCCTTGCTGGACAGTTTGGGTGCTGGGATCTCTCCGTCCTTCTGTGCCTCCCTCCTGTCCATCTATCTCCCCCCCTCCAACTCCTTCTTGCTTCTCCTCCTCCCTCTTTGCATAGCCGTTCAGCCTCGTTTCACCAGGCTGCACTTTAGGGACCACACAAGTGCCTCTTCAATTCAGACAAAGTTAAAAGACAGCCACAAACTCCAGCCGCGTCTATTTGTCTTAGGTCACGTTTGGCTTCAGACTGAGGACGAACTGAAATAAGACATTCTCAGTGTCCCCCTCACCCACCCCTCCTTTTCCATGTCCTCTCTCCAGACCTGGACAAAATAGTGTGCAAATAAAATGAAGACCCAGCTAGCCTAGAGAGAGAGCAAAAGTAACCATCATTAGAACAATTCAGCCTTTGAGATTTCATCAGGCTGGGGTGTGGTCTGGGGTTAACCCAGCCTTGGCCAGCCTATGTGGGACCAACCCTGGGAGAGCAGGGTTCAAATCCCACTCGACCATGAAGCTGACTGGGTGACTTGGGGTCAGCCACCGCCTCTCAGCCTAACCTACCTCACAGGGTTGTTGTGGGGATTAAATGAGGAGATGAGAAACATGTACAGTGGTACCTCGGGTTACAGACGCTTCAGGTTACAGATGCTTCAAGTTACAGACTCCGCTAACCCAGAAATAGTATCTCGGGTTAAGAACTTTGCTTCAGGATGAGAACAGAAATTGTGCTCTGGTGGCGCGGTGGCAGGAGGAGGCTCCATTAGCTAAAGTGGTGCTTCAGGTTAAGAACACTTTCAGGTTAAGAACAGACCTCCAGAACGAATTCTGTTCTTAACCCGAGGTACCAATGTATATGCTACCTTGAGCTCATTGAAGGAAAAATGGGATATAAGCTAAACAAATAGAACCTGCTGTCCTCCAAATGTTTTGGACAACATCTGTCAACCCTAGATGTAGAATGAAACATCTGGGGGCACCAGCTTGGTGAGGGCTGGGTTAACTTGGTGCCCTAGTGCAAACCCTTCCAATTGTAGAGTCCCCTATCACACAACTTCCCAAATAGGATGCTCACGCAGCTAGAGAAATGTGCCAAAAAATGAGATGGTAGAGTACAATCTTATAAGTAAGTAAGGGACAAGTCCACAAGTAAGTCCACTATTTGTTTAAGATTTATACTATATTTTAAAAAGCCAATATGATTAAAAACACAGCCCAATCCAATGAAACAGCAATACAAAACAGGAATTAGGGGATTCAAGCACATGGAACAGTGTCTGATCTTATGAGCTGGGAAAAGCAAATGTTCAGCTGACATTATTCACAGCTAAAGCTGCTCACTTTTATGCTCACTTACCTGAGAGGAAGACCCACTGCACTCCATGAGACTTGCTTCTGAATAGGATTATATTGTGTGTTTAAGATTGCAGCCATAAGATGCCATCTTCTTAAGGCTGCACTCTTAACTCCCACAGACCTGACATAGAATTCAATAGGACTTACTTCAAAGCAGACATGGTTAGGATTGCACTGTGGCCCCATTTGCACAATACATTTGCACTATACATTTTAAAGCAGTATCATAACACATTAAACTGTCATGACTTTCCCCCAAGATTTATGGAAGCTGTTGTTTGTTATGACAGTTGAGTGTTGATAGGAGACCCCAATTCCCCTCAGAGAGGTACAATTCTGAATGCCCCAAAATCCAACTATTCTGGACAACAGCCAAAATAACTAAGCAAGTATTAGAAATCACCCCAGAACTGGCCCTACTAAACATCTTCCAAGACAATAATGCCC
The DNA here is from genome assembly GCF_027172205.1 of Podarcis raffonei. Classification (NCBI taxonomy): domain Eukaryota; kingdom Metazoa; phylum Chordata; class Lepidosauria; order Squamata; family Lacertidae; genus Podarcis; species Podarcis raffonei. The sequence goes on from NC_070610.1 coordinate 55,228,886, forward strand.
ACTCACATCACAAGGAACTCATAACCCACCTACTTCTCAGCAGCCAGAAACATCATAACCAGACACTGGAGAGACCTGTCAGGAGTAAGCATGGGCCAAGGGTACCAAATAGTATGGGAAACAACCTTACTAGAAAAATTAACCAATAAACTGAAACTGACACGGGGACAAATAGAAGAAGATGCCTCAGGTATGGCTCCCCTTTATCACATACACAGCCCAACAAGACAATGACAAATAATCCGCCAACAGCATAGGAATTAATATGGCTAACCTGATCCAAAACACCCACCCAGCCCACTCACACAGAAAAACTCTCTGCTCCCTAAACAATATACACTTCCCAGAATACATTGGGGGAAGCCATTACTGTTTAAAAAGGTATCCTAGTGCTTTAAATGAACTCAGAGCAGACTCACTGAAAAAAATGTACTAACTTGTTTCACTTGGTCTACCGTCTACTCTAAATGTAACTTAGTTGGGTTACCACCAGTAAGTTCCATTTAACTCTGTGACATTTGTCTCTGAATACTCATGTTCAGGTTTGAACTGAAGGCTTTGCAATCCAGATCTTTCATCCAGCTAAGTCAACAAGTTTGCTGCAACTAGCTCACTGTGGGATTTCACAGTTATTTATTACAGGAAAAGTCAAGGCGTTGGACTAAAACTCCCATCTTACCATTGGCCATGCTGGCTGAGAGTGATGGGACTTGTAGTTCAACATCTGGAGGCAGGCACCACCTTGGCTACCCCTAGTCTACTGTGATGCTTTTTAATTAAACTAATTTAGATTTTAAAGGCATCTCATTTTGTAATCGGTCTGACAAGGTTGTGAACTGATACGAATGCTGTGCAGAGAGACATTCCTTCCAGTGTCATGTCAAAAGCAATGTCCAACAAGAAGGACATGAGTGAGCACTGTGTGTTTTAAGCAGACATATTTGAGTTTGGTTTTTGAGACGCTGCCTTTGCACCTCATCCGAGCCACTGAGGTCTAGATTGCACTCCTATAAAGAGCGAGGGTGCCTTAGCCACAAGAGTGCAGTGGGAATAAAATTAAGCCTCTTTCTTTGTCATCTTTTTCTAAAAGTTTGCTGATGCCTGGCAGGACTGTGTCTGGTTTAATTAATCCCGTTGGTAGAGGGTTCCAAACACAAATATGTTGAGCACGTGTGAAGCTTAGTCTCTGTATAGTTTGGCACCTCGTGAAATAAGTCCGCCGTGGTGACTCCTCGGATGCACACCCCGATCCTTCCATAAGCGTGGCTTTACTGCCATTCCTCGCGGACCTGCCTGCACTGCGCTTGAGCTTGCGCCCGGCTGAGCAAACTTTCGTCGCAGCCTCCCTCCGCCGCCGCGCGTCCCTCCTGCGCCCCGCACGCTTTGCCAGACCCCGCGGCGCTGGACCGGAAAGGCCGAGCCCATTGACCTTTGGGGCAGGTCGCCAGGGCCCACTGCGCCTGCTCAAGGCGCTTGGCCGAAGAGGGTGGTCTGGGGGTGGGACAGCCGCTTAGGGGTTTGCCCCCACCCCTGTGCTTTGACCTAGGGGGTGTCAATTCGTGGTGCTTCTCCTCCCCTTCCCCCCCTCCCCGCCCCACCTTATGGTTTTAAGAAGAAATGGGCGCGTCTAAAAAGTGTTATGCTTAATAAATTTGTAGCGGGCTGCCAAACAAATGTCTGAAAGCGACTTTGGATTTTCTTTTTTAAGCGTACAATGCAAAATTAAACTACATCAACACATTTTAAAAAAACAACACCAAAAAGCATTAACTAAAAGTGCTTTGAACGTGTTTTCAAGTACCTAAAAGGATGGGGGGGGGGGAATCTGTTGTGATCTCTTATGTACTTGCAACTTCGCGTAATCGTTGCATTTTGATGTGCTTGTCCCAAACCAGCTTCAATCCGAATTGGGGGAAAGGGACCTAACTGCGCTTGAAGCCAAGTAGATCCATTTCTTTTTTTATGCCATGTTTAAAAATAATAATTAAAAAAGCGCACAGGGGAGTCCTAAGGATGTTTATTCCGAAGGAAGCGTGTTTGCAGCGTTAGGCATAGGGCTTTTAAATACTTGTGTGTGTGTGTGTGTGTGTGTGTGTGTGTGTGTGTGTGTGTAATGATGACCAGCATATCCAACTCCCCCAGACCCTTAATTTTGTTTGTTTATAATTCGTTGAATAATGCATATTTAGGTACAGTTTCGATTTTATTTTGAGCGCTTGTTGAGTGTGGTTGGATCTTATTCTCGAGGCGAATTTTTAACGTTTAGAAGTTGCGATGAATACTAAATAACTAAAATACTAGCGTTTGGGGAACCCCATAGTGTACCTGCACTACAGGCGCCCAAGGTGTGTCGAGGAAGAGAATAAGGCATGTCTTTGGGTGGACCACCCGTGGGATGTCTCAAATGACTTGCGGGTCATATTTGTTCGGTTGAAAAGGAGAGATACCTTTCATCCATGGTCAGATGTTGGAGGGTATCTAACAACTCGCATTCCTCGAAGGAATTATTTATGTTCGTTTCGTTGAATCTCGGTATCCGCAGTCTCTTTATTGGTGGCGGATTTTTAAAAAAGTCAGTGTTTAAGATTGGGAAGACATTTTGTGTGTGCATGTAAATCTTAAACTGGAAAATAAGAGTGATAATAAATACCCTTTCAGGAGCCATGCAATCCAGCGCAATCACTCCTAGGCTACAAACCTAGTGGGGATAAGCCCTGTTGAACTTCTGGGTAACAACTGTTGTTGTTGTTCTGCCCGGACACTGAGGTCCAGCGCCGAGGGCCTTCTGGCGGTTCCCTCGCTACCAGAAGCCAAGTTACGGGGAACCAGGCAGAGGGCCTTCTCGGTGGTGACACCCGCCCTGTGGAACGCCCTCCCACCAGATGTCAAAGAGAAGAACAACTACCAGACTTTTAGAAGACATCTGAGGGCAGCCCTGTTTAGGGAAGCTTTTAATGTTTAATAGGTTATTGTATTTTAGTGTTTTGTTGCGAGCCGCCCAGAGTGGCTGGGGAAACCCAGCCAGATGGGCGGGGTATAAATAATAAGTTGTTGTTGTTGTTGTTGTTGTTGTTGTTGTTGTTGTTGTTGTTGTTGTCGTCGTCGTCGTCGTCGTCGTCGTCGTCGTCGTCGTCCCACCCTTCTTCCAAGGAGTTCTCAGTTGCAGACACGCTTTTCCTCCCTCCCTCCATTTTTACCCTCAAAGCAGCCCTGTGAGGTAGGCTAGCCTGAGAAGCACTGACTAACCAAGGGTCACCCAGTAAGCTTGACGGCCGCGTGAGAATTTGAACCCTGAGCTCCCAGATCCAACCCTCTATAGCCCCACAGGTATGGGGCCCCGCTGTTCATAACCCATCACATTCACAACCCCTTCCCTTTGAGACTCTTGTTCCGCAGAGGCCCGATGCTGCTTCCTCCTTCCCCGTCCGGCGCTGGCCGCTGCCTCGTGGAGGCGTCGGCGTCGTCCTTCCGCGCGGCCCACCAAGCAAAGGGGGACAAAAGGGACAGAAGTTCGGACCAAAATTGCAGGGGAGGAAGAGGCTTTGGACAGCTCCTTCCTTCGAGGGCCAGGAGGGTCCCTGCGGAACCGCAGAGTCTCGCCACCGAATCCGTTTAGCCCGACGGCGCGCACAGCACAGCCTGGAGGGAGGAGGAAAGGCCAAGACGCCGCCGCTCATTTGCCACTACTCGCTCCGCCTCCGCCGGTGAGAAACCCTCCACCGGCTCAGCCCGAGAGCAGACCCGCGCCGTCGGGCTCTGAATGGGGGGCGGCGCCGAAGGCGCTTCTTCTTGGACAGGACTTATTTGCTCGCGGCAGGTGGAGAGGCGGCAAAGGCAGCTTTTCCCAGCTCCCGGGATGCCCCGACGATGGTGGAAGCTCCGTCGGTCGTGGATGATAAGAGCTCATCGAAGTTTTGGAATAATTTCTGGAATTTCTGAGACACTAGGCACGGATAGATATATCCCTGCCCGTAGGTTTAGCGCAAACAACAACCATTTAAAACGGGGAAAAGGAACATCTGAAGAAGTGTGCATGCACACGAAAGCTCATACCAAGAACTAACTTAGTTGGTCTTTAAAGTGCTACTGGAAGGAAAAAAAAATTTTGTTTTGGCCCAGAAAGTGTGTGAGTGTCCTGCATCTTTTAAAGGCGCAGGAATCTTCCTGGAATTTTCCTGCGGCGACCCTGCAAACGCAGGACTTTGATTTGCACATGTGACTTCCCCACCACACCGCAACACATCCATCTGTGCATCCCTTCTTTTCAATAAATCAAAGTTCGTTCTCTATCGCAGACAGACCCACACACTCTCAACTCACACACGTAAGAACTTAGTCTTTATTATACCAGCGTTCAGCCTTGGAGGATATGGCGGAACAGAGTTTGTAAACTACTATCTATAGGGCTCCGTCGACTAAGCAGGGCCAGCCCCTCCGCTCACTTGCTGGGAATATGAGAAAGGAGCTTCCTCTTTGGAGAACGTGCCTTGCTTGTTAGGCAAAAGAAGTTCAGCACCTCATAGACATTGGAAGTTAAAGCATGGGACGCAAATACAGGCGCACAAAGCCCAGTTTGTAGCTCTAGCTTCCTATAATTCCTACCCCGCCACACATAGACATATTTAGAGAGGCACTTAAAGTGATTTTGAGTCTGTTTACACCTGCAAAAGACAAAAAGAAAGTTTTCAATGTTCTATGCAGTTTTAAAACAGACTGATGGGCCATGTGGGCTTTGCAAGCACATTTCAAACTTCCTGCATTTTTGTGCCACCTATGAACAGTTTCATTTCTCTTTAGTCCTCCATTCTTTCTTTCTTTTTCCTCACGGAGTTCTACACATTTAGAAATTACTTTTTCATGTCGTAACTTTTCTCGTTGAAGAGAAGTGGGGACGGGTGGGCGCTGAGGAAGGACTTGCCCGTTTCACCTTCAATTCCCTCTTTCTTTGCTCTAAGGTGAAACTGAAAAGGTATGGAGAAAATCTTGTAAGTTTCACCTACGCTACCCCTGCAGTTTCCCCTGTTACCATTTTCTTACAGTTGCTCCCAGGAGGATATCAGAAGTGTCTGGTTTTCTTTTCAGTGTATGTGCACCAGCTTTGGTGGCACAGCAATGCTTTAATTTTTGTTAATGAAGAAAGTGATATGGTATCAGTGGCGCTGGAAAGATAAAGGAAGTGGCTTGTGATAGAAAGATACCTAAGGTAACAGAAGAGCAGTATGGACCAGCATCTCAGGATGCAGTGTGGCCAGTAAGGAGATGGAAAGTGGTCTGTTTCTCCATGAACTGGAGGTGGCACTGTGACATTTGAAGAGAAAAATCTTAATTTGTGGACATGATGCACACTAGGTGGGAACATTTGCCACCTGCAAATGGGAAGATGATTTTGCCCCGCATAGCAATTCCCTCCTTTTTCACCGGCAGCCTCAGTTAACTGCCCTGCTTTCCATTGCAATGTCTGGGTGGACTTGGCCAATCTTAACATTTACTGTCCAACTCTGAGCGCCCATTTCTTGTCTACCTCAACTGTCTCAACCAATGGTCTCCAAGTCTTGCTCAAGGAACCGTCCTTCACCTTTGGTCACACCTCAGTTGACTTTTTAAAGAGAATGCGATGGACATGAGTATAACTTGCCTAAAACTGAGAAGAAACAGAGTTGTGTATTTCATCACAGCTTCCCCCAATAATTCAAGAAACTTCTCTAACCTTTCTCAACTTGGACCTACGTTCAGTCTCATTCTCCAGTGGGATCACTTTTAGTATTTTTACACTGTCCCCCCCGCGCTATTTCTTTTTTCCTACTTCCTCTCCTTGATTCTTTTTATCCTGCTCTCTCATCCACTTTCTTCCTCTTCTTAAAAAAGATAATACTAACTATAATACTAGAAAATAATGGGTGCTGCTGCCAGAAAATGAGGGGCACAGAAGGACAAATTTTATTTAGACATGAGCCAGTTGTGTCCCACATGTTACCATCTTGCAAAGAAAAATAATAGTATGCATTCAGGACAGGAGTCCAGCAATTGGGGAGGCAGTGGGGAGGGCTGTTTCCTTGGGGGGGGGCGATTTCCGCCCTCTGGCACTGTCCATGGCTCTTGCTGGTGTGCTTGAAGTGTACCCTAAGTCTGGCTCTCAAAACACCCACCAGCTGAAGAAAAGTGGACTACCTCCAGGTAGGCAGTCACCGAAGACCACATCAGCACAGCCCCATGTCGTTATGTGAAATGTGACTTTTTGGATGACGTGGAAAGAGGAAAGCTATTTACGAGTGTTTCAGTGGAAACCAATGAATAAAGAGCTTTTAAAGAGCACATTAACACTTAGAACCCTGGAACGAGATCAACACGCCCCTTCAGGTCTTTGTAAAACTTTTAACAGCGGCATGGCACTTTCGCCTGCTCCCTTTGGATTTTGATAGCTTTTGCTTTCAAGCAAGGAAGTCAGCTTGTAAACGCAACCTTAGCTTCTAATTTCCAGTTGATGACTTAATCGTGGACGGCATGTGAAAAGTACCCATTTTTCACGTAACCACCTGCGCGGGGTGGAGAGACTTGTCCTTGCCCTTACCTGCGCCTCCAACTACACCCCCCAACAGCTGGAAAAGGGGGACTTGGTTACCTTTCTGCCTGAAAGGCAAACCCGGAAAGGGTGTTGATGGGGCGAAATCCTGATTTCAGAAATGCAACTCCTCCTCAATTCTACCTGCTCTGCTTTTGGTTCAGAACATCCGAACAAGCCTGCTCGGGATGGCGCAAGCCACCTCCCGCACCCCGTCTCTGGTGCTGAGGTGGGCAGAGCAGGGCGCCTCTTGCGAGCCACCCCTTCGGGGTCTGAGGAGTCAGCAAAGGGGAGGCTGAAGCCTTTGCAGGACGCCCTTCCTCTGACTCCCCCGCCCCCCCCACCCGGCCTAATGAGCTGCTGAAAGGGAGCAGGTTCCAGCGCGCGTGGCTAGCGGGACTCTGCGATTGGCCAGCTGCGCCTCGCGACCCCCATTCATTAATAAATTAGCGGCACGCTCCAGCCGAGCGCAAGGCACCAATCGCACCCTAGAGCCGTCGGGGCTGCGCCACACACTTGCGAGGGATCAGATGAAAGCGAGAGGGAAGGAGGGGAGGGGTCGGTGGGGTGGGTGGGTGGCAAGGGGGCTTGACGCGGAGGGAGGGGAAGAGAAGCAACCTCCTAACCAACCCCCCAAAAGAGAGAGAGAGAGAGAGGGAGAGAAAGAAAAAAAGAGAGATGAGTGATGATAATGAAATGAAAAGAAAGACTCGACCTGGGGAGGGGGGAGGGGGGGAGGAAGAGCCAAGGAGGCCCTGGGGGTAGATTTGATTGTTGTCCGGGGGGTATATAAGGGGTTTTAAGGAGAGTCGTGTGCCAGACGCACAGCCACGGAAACACAAGCAGCTTCGCTTTAACTGGAGGCGAGGGGCGCGTGCCAGCAGCTCGCCCCGTCGGGCTTGCCTTGTCTCTTGCGCACGCACACGCGATCAGCAACACCAAACTCTCTCTCTCCCCCTCCTTCCGTCACCCCGGCAAAGGGGTCTGGAGCCACCCCAACGCCCGGCAACAGTGGGACCCTCTCCAGCAAGCAGGGAGGGGAGCGGCGCGGGGCCAAACCCGGGCTGCAGCTTTTGCACCGAGGGGGCGGTGCGGAAAAAAAAGGAGAGCGCGAGAGACGCGCGACCCGACGCATTCCCTGGCAAAAACAAAAACAAACCCCAAACAAACTCTACGCAGCGCGCAGCAAAATCCGACCGCCTCTAGAAGGAGAGCCAAGTAAGTCTACGATTCTCTCGCTGCGCGCTTGGATAGAAGCTGGGATGCGTTTTGTTGGGGTTGTGAATTGACTTGGGTTTTTTTTGTTTTTTGTTTTTTGAGTTGCCGGCGAAAGTCCCGCTAAATTGGCCAAGCGCAATCGCAGGGGCCGCTCCCCGCCTCCCACCCATTAGCACTTAGATGGGGAGGCAGCGGGGGTCCTTTCCTTCTTCCAATAAAGTCTGTCTGGGTTTCGCTTTCCTTAGTCCGCTGTTGGCACTTTGACACCCAAACGCGGGGAACAAATCAGAGGGGTCGTTTAAAGCCCCTTAAGTGCTCTACAGAAGTTTACGGGGCTTTGCTAGAAAGAGGGGTACAAGCCATATCCGTTCATCAGGAATGGGCGGTGAGTCCCATCTCTCCATCTCTGTCTGCCTAGTTTGTTCCGGATGGCGCGGTAGCTTAGTTGCTAGAGCATGAGATCCTAAATCCCACAATCCAACGTTGGAGCCCCACGTTGGGCAAAAGACTGGGCATGGCAGGGGGTTGGACGCTATGGTCCCTATCGACTTGAAAGGGCCCGTTTCTGGGCATGAGCAGGAAGTAAAGAGTTAAGTAGTGTGAGGCGCCGTCAACTTTTCCGGCTTGTCAAGCGCTCAGCACGTGGAGTTGGAGAGACGAACTGGCAAGCGAGCGCCTCCGCGCGCCTCTTCTCCAGCCAGAGACTCCAGGGAGATGGACGCAGCGGACGCGGCAGAGCTGTTTTATTTTAGTATTAATTGTTATTATTACAGGATGAAATTTGTATGCCGCCTTCATCCTCAGAGCTCAAGGCAGTTCACAACACAATCCAACTCTGCTATATAGGGTGGGCGGAGCGGGCAGCCTTGCCAGGGTCGTCAGGTTCATTTCGCTGATCTGACCGCTTCTCTTCTTGCCTCTTCTTCCTTTCAGGATGTTTGTGAAGCCGGAAAACCTGGAACTGAAGGAGGAGGAAGCGCTGCTGCTTGGAGCCCGCTCGCCGCCCGCCTCCTCCTCCTCTTCCTCTTCCTCCTCCTCCTCTCTGACGCAGTTCTCGTCCGGCTCCGAAGGGGAGGACGAGGAGGAGGAAGAGGCGTCCCAGCCCCTCTCGCCCTCGGGGCCGGCGGAGGGCGTCCCCGGAGCGGCTTCCGAGCTGGCTCACCTGCGCCACCTGGGCCTGAGACGCCACGACTGCAAGCGGCGCTCGACGGGCCGGGCCCGGAGCGGCTCGCGGGCAACCAAGACGGTGGAGACCGTGCAGCGCCTGAAGAAGAGCCGGCGCCTGAAGGCCAACAACCGCGAGCGCAACCGCATGCACAACTTGAACTCGGCACTGGACGCCTTGCGCGAGGTGCTGCCCACCTTCCCCGAGGACGCCAAGCTCACCAAAATCGAAACGCTTCGCTTTGCGCACAACTACATCTGGGCGCTCAGCGAGACGCTCCGTCTAGCCGACCACGGCGTCGGGGGCGTCGGTGGGGCGGCCGTGGCGGCGGCGGCGGCCGCCTTCTCGGAGGCGGTGCTGGGCAGCGCCGACGGCAGCCCTTCGCCAGCCTCGTCCTGGAGCTGCACCACCAGCCCGGCCCCGTCGGCTGCCTCCTCTTCTTCTTCGACGTACAGCTGCACTCTGTCCCCCTGCAGCCCTGGGGGCAGCTCCGCCTCGGAGCTGGACTACTGGCAGCCGGGCAAGCAGCGCTACGCGCTGTCCAGGGACCTCATCTGACGCCCCAAGGTTATCCTCGCTCTCGCCCGGCCTCCCGGTCAATGCTTGACGCTGAACTGTCGCCGTGGAGCGCGGCGCGCAGGCGCCCGCTTACCAAACAAGGACCGAGGGATTTGGGCGCGATCCCGGGGAGAGTTCGGCCCCTCGGGCTTCCCGGAGAGACGTGAATGTCTTGGGTCTGTCCTCTCCTCCCTTTCGCCATGCCAGCTCCGCGTTGGCCGTGCCTGGCGCGGCATCTGCCGGCTTCCCATCGCCCGCCTGGAGGCTGTGGGAATTTCACCTGTCAAACCAAACTTTCTCTTTCTGATGTGCACTTTCCCACATTGGCCAGGCACAATGTCTTTTGTCCTTCGCCTTCTCCCTCAGACGCACACATTTCTCCTTCCTCGACGCCCCCATTCCCCATTTTGTCATCTGTCTCTCCGATGATTTATCGGAAATGGCTGGATGGGAAAAGGAGAAAAAGAAAGTTTTGGGCTCTGTTTTTGTTTGTTTGTTTGTAGATCGGGTGAGAAGTCATTGTATAATTTGTAGGTTTTTGTCACGACTGAATGCAAGCGTGGAAATTTAGGCGGAACTCTTTATTATAAGGGTTTGTGGGGGGGTATAGAGGTGGGGGTCGGAGTGGGGTGGGCGCTGAACCAGGAGGGGAGACTGGCTCATGTATTATTTATCTTCTCGACCCTTTAGGGGGAGAAGAACTCCTCTGTCCTTTCACCAGTTTACAAAAAAATCTCAGCAGACTGTGAAAATCCCAGCAGACACGGAGCATTACCCGCAATCAACCACCCACGTGTTTGTTTCTATTTATTACAAAGGAAAATATTTCATGGGGGAGGGGGGAGACGTATTTCCCCCCTGTATATTTCAGAGTTTATTCTAGTATGTATTTACATTTCTCAGAGCAAGGACATCGTTCTTGAAAGGAAACAGATATATAAATAAAGTATATAATTTTCATAAGATGTGCTTGGTGGTGATCCATGACTTTATTTCTTGCAGTTGCATTTTAATTTCTCAGTTACTGGTTACCCTAAGGAGATATTCACCTAAGGCTGCTTAGCAAATCAGATTTAACATGAACCAGAAAGTAATTCCTACCTTTCAGAATGGGATTTGGCATGAACTGGGTCAGGCTGTATTAATACTATTTATCTGCTTGGCTAAAGGAGACAAAGCAAGATGTGTGTACCTTTAAAAAGCCAGCGGCAAAACTTTCTCTGATGCACCTCAGGGAATCGGGTTTGTACCACAAACAGCATAGATAAGGAAGTTTATGCACACATGCATAACACACACACACACACACACACACACACACTGAGTGAACATAAGAGCCACTCTTTGAAAAATCACACATCCAGACTCACAAACCAGTTCAGCTGGATAACTTGGATTTCAGCTGACCCACCTCCATAAGAAAGATGAACTATTGAGAAATATACCAATTCTACACCAATGGAAGTCAATCTAATGATTATTCACTGCAATGGGTTTAAAATGGTTTACGTCCAAGTGGTTGTGGCTTTTTGACGTTAAGGATCGAGAAGCTGTTCCTAATGTGGTTCATTGGCCCCTGAAAGGGGCCTAACGCCAGAGTTAAAGCACTGTAACTGAGATATATGTTTATTTGTTTTAATAAAAATATTACTAGCCCGCCTTTCTTCTTGACTAGCAGGCCTGCTGGCCTAATTAGATCCTGTCCAGATTCTAGGGCTGTCCTACAGTATATACTAGCTGTATACCGAAGATGCGGCTATAAATCGGGGGCTTGTGCTCCTCTGTATACGGAGACTAGGCCAGGCTGTGGTCAATGTGCAGGTGGCCTCTTTCTAGCCACTACTGCACCATGAATTGCTGTGTCTGTGTGGCTCTCCATCTCCCTCATCATCATCACATCCATGGATGACTCTGTGTAGAAGCACTCCCCTCCATCACTTTTCACCTAGTCTCTATGCTTGTGTGTGTACACTGTATAGCAGGATGAGTTACAACACACCAAGGACCCAGTGGCAGGCACCTGGGGGTAAGTCCCATTAGAACCAACCGAATTATTAGGCTGCAGTGTCAGCAGGCAATCGTATGTCACAAGGCAACAGCTTCAGCCCCATTGCTAACGCATTTACAGTTCTAGGAAGTAAAGCCTAATTGATGCCTACCCTTAGTGCAATTCTACATATACCCATTCAGAAGTTGCATTTAATTCAGTGGGACTTCAGGGTATGTACAGAGCTGCAGCATTGTTTGTTCATTTATGTTTCACATTTATATCCTACTTTTCTTTCAAGAAGCTGAAGGGGGTGTGGATGGTTTTCTCCCTTCCCATACCCTATCTTCACAACAACCCTGGAAGGTAGGCTAGGCTGGCAGTTGGTGATTATCCGAAGGCGAGCTTCATGGCTGAGTGGGGATTTGAACCCAGGGCTCTCAGGTCCTAGTCCAGCACTCTAACTACTACATCACACTGCACTATATTTGCAGAGCAGCACATTGGCACCCCAGTTCCGGGACAAGTCGAAGCACATCGATCCAAGGGTCCAAATTATTTTGGCATCTGAGGTGGAAAAACCCACAAACACCTCTCCCCCTGCCTGGTAGGAGAAAAAAAACACACCAACACTTAAATAAGTTGTTTCCCTTTCATGACAATCCAAATTTTCAGAGGGCTGCCTCACTCCGCTTAACAGCAGGGCGTGTGTGTATATGTGTATGTTTACACGACCTCAGATCATATTAACTTCGGGGAATTCTACGTTGAGGTCTTCAGAACGTCTGAAAAGGGCCCATCGCGTGTTGCCACCGGCTGGGAACAAAGGAGTGAGAGTGCTGCGTTTCGTCGATTGGTCCCTACGTGTTAATCTGGTGCCAATCAGAAAGCTGCTCCAAGCCAGGGGAGAAGGAGAAACAGAGAGAAAGGCAGCGAGCTCGCTGCCTCCCTTCGTTCAGCTTTATCCCTTCTGAATGGGCTGAGTGACAATTGGCAGACGCGGATCCTGGGCGCCTTGTCCCCGCACGCGAGTCCTGCCGAGGGCGAACCGCCCCTCGCTCCAGGCAGCAGACTGACAGAGCGGGATTGCAGCACACACCGTTCTCTCTCTCTCTCTCTCTCTCTCTCTCTCTCTCTCTCTCTCTCTCTCTCTCTCTCTCTCTCTCTCTCCCTCTCCCTCTCCCACACCAAACGACTAGATGGCAGAAGGACAGTAACAGAACCACCAATTCCAAGGGGAAGCCGGATCGGTGGGACAAAAGGAGACCGACCTGAATCCCAAGCTTCCCTTTACAACCAAGTCCTCGCAGGGCGGTTTCACGTGTGGACGACCCTTGTCAATACACCCCTACACGTGTCTACTCCCTCTTTTCCTCTGTTTTGTAAGCGTGCCTGGGGCAGGTGTTGTTGCTTAGTCGTTTAGTCGTGTCCGACTCTTCGTGACCCCATGGACCAGAGCACGCCAGGCACTCCTGTCTTCCACTGCCTCCCACAGTAGCTTCGACAACACTGTATAACCATCTCGTCCTCTGTCGTCCGCTTCTCCTTGTGCCCTCCATCTTTCCCAACATCGGGGTATTTTCCAGGGAATCTTCTCTTCTCAGGAGGGTGCCAAATTATTGGAGCCTCAGCTTCAGGATCTGTCCTTCCAGTGAGCACTCAGGGCTGATTTCCTTAAGAATGGATAGGTTTGATCTTCTTGCAGTCCTGGGACTCTCAAGAGTCCAGTACCATTATTCAAAAGCATCCGTTCTTCAGCGATCAGCCTTCTTTATGGTCCAGCTCTCACTTCCATACATCACTACTGGGAAAACCATAGCTTTTACTATACGGACCTTTGTTGGCAAGGTGACTTCTCTGCCTGGGGCAGCTATGGCATTGGAGTTACTGATTGAGCTGAGTCACTGAGGCGCCAAGTCTAGGTGAGGAGGAGAGGCTGACCAAGACATTCTACTGCCAGAGGCAAAAGGTGACTGAGCACTTCTATGTGCAGAAGCAGACTAGAGTGGAAGATAAATCTTATTTTAACTCTCCTGAGAGGACTGCAGCCTTTACAGCTTTAGAGGGCAGCAGGCTTGCTCAATGGGCACAGGGCTGCGTGAGACACAAGGCTCTGCCCTCCAGTACTTAACTGCCCTGCCCTTCAGCAGCATTAATTGGAGAGGGGTAGGTCTTGGTGGTGGATGATGGGGATTGTCAAACATGCACATGAATGAATGCAGCTAGTGTAATTTTTATTTTAATCAGTGAATTCATTTATCAAGAACCAATGGGACAAGCGATTTTGATTTTAAGTAGCAGTGAATTAATTTATCAAGAATCAACAGGACAAGCGACTTACGACTTATTTATTTGCAAAAGTTTATTTATTTATACCGCCCTCTTGCAAAACCTCAGGGGAGTGCACAAGACGTCAAAAACGTCTGAGAGCCGTAGGAAGCAAGCATTAAAATGACTGGCCACTCTAGGGACATTTTAGACTCTCAATGGGGCATATTATTTCAACTGATTTCAAAGGGAACTGAGCACAAAGTGAAATAAGTGAAAAGATCCAACCTATTGTGCTGTTGTCACTGGAAAGCCCACTGTAGGAGTATTGCACAACAACTAAGTTGTGCTTGTTGCAGAATGTATAGAAATGGCTTTTTGCATTCTCCTGGAAGCCACCCAGAGCAGCCAGGGAAACCCAGCCAGAAGGGCGAGGTATAAATGATAAAATTATTGTTGTTATTATTATTATGACTTATTCACACATTATGCCACATACCTGCATAATCTGATGTGTGGTTAACCTTTCTCTAATAGTCTGCAAGAGGAGACAATAAAAAAGGGGAGTTTACCCCAAAGTAGTATGGTTCTCTGTAAGGGGCTCCTATTTTCGATACAATGATGTTGCAGAAAGGTCCCTTCTCATATGGTTTTCTCAGTTTGGCCTAGCCTGATTTCTTTCTTTTTCTCTTGCATGGACCACACATCGATCATTGCCACTACATCATCACAACCACCTCCCTTCACATCTCCCCCTTTCCCCCTCACATGCCTATTCTACACCAGGGTCTTCTGCTTTCTAACTTCTGGGCATCAGCACCTGGAAATCTTTATTCAGCAGCCAATTCTTGAGTAGCCATATTAATTAAATAAAATGTGCAGCTCGTGAATCTAGAAATCTACTGGATTGGGACCCAAGAGTATAAAGTTCAATGAAAGAAAGAAAGAAAGAAAGAAAGAAAGAGAGAGAGAGAGAGAGAGAGAGAGAGAGAGAGAGAGAGAGAGATGTGTGAAAAGAGAATTAGTGAAATTAGGTTAGTCCAGTTAAAAAAAACCAACCCTTTTTGAGCCTTGGGCTAGAAGTGATCAGATCTATTGTTTCCCACCCTAGCAGGGGGTTTATTGTGTGATAAATAATTCTCTCCTCACCCAACCCTTTTAAAAGTGCATATTTGCATAATCACTGCTTTGATGTGAGCAGCAATCTGAAGCTGAGACCCAGAATGGACAAAACAAGAGCCAATCTTTCACTACCCTGACAGTGTGTGGACCTGTGTGTCAGGACCAGCTTTACACACTGCCTTTAAAACAACCATGCTATCCCTTTTAATGATTAAACTCTGAGAATGCTAAGGGGAGATGGGGAGGGGTCTCTTCATCTCTGTCTCTCTCCTAAGATGAGACATGATTGTCCTCTGTTTCACCTTCAAGTGGACACTGAAAAAAGGACTTTCAGCTGGTGTCTGACTGAGTATCTTGCAAAATGCAAAAATGGAATCATGAATTCAGGCAGCTATGAATTAAAGGATTTGAGCAGAATTCTGTATTACACGTAAGCACATCTAAGCCCTATAACATTCATGGGATTTAAGCACTTTGAGCTATATTCTGATTTCTGTATTTTGTTTGGGAGGTGGAACATCCAAGACCACTGTCGGTTGCATCCATTCAACAGAACCTTTCATTTTTGCTCTTCCTCTCCTCACTCCATGTGTGTACCCCAAATCCATTTGGGGGGCATGCAGGGAGAGAAGAGGAAGGAGAAACAACACTGCACAAGCAGAAGTCCTTCCACAAATGGGACAACATCACTGGACGCAACCCCATGCCTTCCTAGATGCCTTCTGCTTGACTCCAGCATGGACTTCCCTAGGTAACAACAAACCATTATCAATGAATAAGCAGGAAGTTTCAAAGATGGGTTTTTCTTCAGACAAATCTGTGGCCTGTTATTGCTCATTGAAGTGCAACTGTTCCCTTTCTTCATTATCCTCACTGATTTTGCAATATGTAAATATAATCAAATAACATTGATTAATGTTAGATGATTAATTGGTTAGGATTCAGATGTTTATTTAATTGATCAACAGCTCTTCCTCCTCATCTCTTCTCCCTTCTGTAGCGCCTTAGAGTGTTCAAAGCACTTTATAAAGTGTTCTGAGTAGGGGGCAGGGTTAGTCCATATGCCCCAACTCCTTCTAATTCCTGGATCCAGCAACATTTAAAATGTAATGGAGGATTCAATTTGTGGAATAGACAGGCCAACTTCTTGGTGAGGTAATGACCACCAAGTATGGATCATTAAGGTAACAAAGGAAGTGGCTTTGTGCTAGAGAGAAAATGGTTGCGCCCCCTCCCTCAGCTGGCTTGTAGTTAGAAGGACAAAAGCCAGAGTTGATTAGTGTATGAGCTAGTAGCTAGAAGCAGGCTGCAGGTAGAAGCCTGAGAGGGAGAAATATGCTTGATTTCTGCTTGAATCCAAGGCTGTGGCTATGGGAGAGGAATGACATTCTGGGGTGTAAATGCTGTGATCCCCTCCACCATAGGCTCAGGTTGTACAGATATGCAAATAAACCTAAAGATACAACAGTCTACACTGTCCCTTGTTCTGGGTAAGCGCCTAGAATCCCAGGACTCTCGCAACGCTTGGAGATTGGGATAGTGCGCAACAATACATTATTTCAGTAACTGCTGCAAGAAATCTGATAAGGTTGAGTAAATAGTATTGATCTTCTGATTGAGAACCAGTGTGATTAAAGGTTGGACTAGGACCTGGCAGACGAGACTTCAAATCCGCACTAATCCATGAAGCTCAGTGGATCATCTTGGACCAGTCACCGACTCTTAGTTTAATTGCACAGGGTTATTGTGATGATAAAATGGGGAGAGAGATGTGGAAGATCAGCAGTCTAACCCAACACATGCATATTCTTGCTAGTTAACATGAGAAGGGGTTAACACCACAGAGCTGTACTGCTGATAGGCAGATACTCAGACCATAGAAATTCAATTGGTAGAGAGGGATCTGTATGATGTTATTTCCCCTGCTCCCTGGGAGAGGGAGGGGCATATAGTGCTTCCTGTTTCTCTATCCTCTCTCTCTTTCTTTGGCCAGCAATGGTTGCAGATATGCCTCTGCTTGCTCCAGGTGCACGCCTGAAGTTGGTTATGCTGTAAATCAGGCATAGGCAAACTCTGCCCTCCAGATGTTTTGGGACTACAATTCCTGTCATCCCTGACCACTGGTCCTGTTAGCTAGGGATCATGGGAGTTGTAGTCCCAAAACATCTGGAGGGCTGAGTTTGCCTATGCCTGCTGTAAATATAAGTATTTTGCCTGCATAGTTTTTACTGCTGCCATTGCTCTAAACCAATAAAGGATTATAAGAAAGCAAGTTATATTTTTAAATTTGCTTCACAAGTTGTTGCCTGAAGCGGGGTAAGAAGGGGGAAGCCAGCCTACTTCATAGCTGGACTTGCTCAAAACAGGGTTTTTGCAGCCTAATTCCTATGCTTTTAATTTTGCTGCCAATGATGGGATTTTGAAATTCTGTTCAGCCCACATATATGGGAGCCTGGAAGGATAAATTGCAATTAATATATCCTCTCCTACCCATTAAAACCCATCCCACAGGAGAACCATGTATGCCATCCTGAGATCATTGAATGAAAGTTATGATATTATAAATGTATAATAACTGACTAACTAAATAAATATTACAGGTGAGATAAGTGAGGCACAAATGGTTCATCCAGATTGTTTGGGGGTGTGTGTGTGCTCTTGAGCAAGATGTCCTCTGTGGGTCTCTTCTCTGAGTGGTCTCCAGCCTCTTCCTTGTCACTGTCATCACTACTCATTTACTTGCTATCTTCCTCTGGGACCAATCTGCACACCTGGTCCAGATGGTGTGGAAGGCAAATGGAGGATGCTGCTCCATCTTGCCAGCTTTATCCCTGCTTGCATGCTTGGAGAGGACAAGTGAGCAGGCCATGTGAGCAGGTGGCTTTGGAGGTCAGCAACCCCCCCCCCCCCTTTGCAGGCTGTGAATTTTGGCAGATGCCTAATGATGCCAGCCCCTGATGACCCTCACCCTGGTGGAGGCTAAGAGATGGTGACTCACCTAAGGCCACCTAGTAAGTTTATGGCTGAAATAATATTTGAACACGGGGCTAGATTACACCAGAATGGCGGGGAATTGTCTGCTTTGTTACAGACTGTAACAGCTGCAATACATCAGAACATGGAGCCAAATGGAGTTTTTAGTGGGGATTCTGTGTGCTTAGGCTTCTATTGGACTGTAAAATGAGGAGATCTGTTTCATTAATGAGGGTAACGAGGAAGGATTATATACCACTCCCATGCCAGCCTTTGCTATTTTGATTTCTTGTTTTCACAATACTGCCAGGATTTATGTTGGGGGGGAGCAGGCTTTATGTTGGGGGGCAGAACCTCAGTTAGTTAAGTGTTTTTTATTGTTTTACTTGATTGGGGGTTGGGGGGAGCTGCCCACTGCCCCCCTTGGCTACACCCATGATGATGATCACTGAAATGTTGCCTGCACCATGCATGAACAGTGCATGTGTGAACCAGTCAACAATCAGATTCTGTGCATCCCAGGATCCATCTGTCTCTGTAGAGAACCCTCCCATTTATGAACATTGCAGATATCTTGACAGCCATGCAGTTTGGAGGTTTGGGAAGCTGATCAATCTATAGGGTATGTAAAGTGCAAATAAACTTGGGCTTACATAGGTCTCATAAAGCATACATGCAGCCTCTATTTACCAGATAAAATGGCAAAGGGTCCTGCAGCATCTTAAAAAGTTTATTATGGCAAAAGTTTTTGGGGGCCAGAGTCATTAGATAGATGCCGGCTTCAGAGTTCTTTTTTCTGGTTTGCATTCAGCATTAATAGTATTAATACACAGCATAAATGGTCTCAAAGGTGCTTCTTAGTATCATGTGTGATAGGACATGTCTAGCTTTTACAGACTGGGAACGGTTGTTGGTGCCCCACAAGAATGTTGGCGTGGGCTTGGTTTCAGATGTGTGAGAGGGGATATAAATGGACAACTGTCAGTTCAAAATTACGGAGGGGAAATAGGGGCCGCTTGTTTCCATAGCAGCTCTTTGCCACAAAAGCTTAATTTCTCCTGACAAAGAGGTCATCTTCCTTGAAAACATCTTTATGGTCCCTTTGTGTATTATGCTTTTGGTATAAAAGCTTCTCCACACTGTCAAAGCTCAACTGGCAGTTCTATGTCTCTCAAGGGGGTTTATTGCCCTCCCTGGCATAAGAATAGCATTGAGAAGCCAAACCTAGTGCCAGCTCGACAAAGGCCGAACCCCAAGGGGCTGTGCGTGCTTTCTTTCAAGTAATGGATACATCTCAGAGCATATCGCCATAATTAAAAAGAGTGTTCCTGATCTACAACCATAATTTGGCTGTGTAATCTTAAACAAAGATATTTTCCCCACCCCCTTTAGACAAAGCCAGTGGATTACCATCGCTGTTGATCAGCTGTTTGTCCCTTTGTTTTCTGTCGCTGATCACAATGCAAAATGAAATGTCGGAAGCCAAACTTCAAAGCCTCAGAGAAAGAGAAACTCAGTCCGTTTGTGGCTTTAGAAAGAATTGTGCAATAATGCTTGCTTCTCCTCCATGTGGGACCAACAAGGATAGCTGGCCCTGATGAATACTTGAGGTTCCCGACCCCTGTGGTTGTAATTTGTGGGCAGTCATTTAATTTTATCTTGATTCTAATTTTAAGCTGTATTTTAATCAATTGTTTGATTGTGTTTTAATGTATTTGATATTTTATGTTAGCCACCCTGAGCCCTGTCTTGGCCAGGGAGGGTGGGGTATAAATAAAAAATTACTTACTTACTTACTTGTCATGGCACAGAGCAGAATGGGGCAGTTTGCTATTTGATGGCCTCCACACTGCCATGGCAATTTATGGATTAGGTCCAAACATGTTCTCACAAAGCTGTGAGAAATTTGCTCTAGAGCTTAAAGTGAGCACCACTACGTCTTCCTCTCTGAGCATATTGATACTACAAATGTACATTAATTTTGCACCTTGTTGGCAGACATAACTTTCTCAAAGCAATGCAATCACGCGCGTGCACACACATAAACACAAACACCTTGGCTCTCTATCTAGTCCTCAGGGCTCTCCTCAGGCCACACTCCCTCTCCCTAACTTGTTTGCTCTACTGCCACCACCTGTTCTGGCTGCAATGTGTCCATGAATAGTAATTATGCCGTTTGCTTATCTGGAAGGAGAGATACATGGGTAGAAGAAAGTTCTGGGTGTCTGGACTGCAGCTACTGTACAAAAGAAAGGGGATGCGGGTGGCACTGTGGTCTAAACCACCAAGCCTCTTGAGTTTGCTGATTGTAAGGTCAGCAGTTCAAATCCGCACAACAGTGTGAGCTCCCGTTGCTCTGTCCCAGCTCCTGCCAACCTAGCAGTTCAAAAGCATATCAGCGCAAATAGATAAATAGGTACCACTGCAGTGGGAAGGTAAGCGGAGTTTCCATGCGCTCTGGCTTCCGTCATGGTGTTCTGTTGCACCAGAAGTGGTTTAGTCATGCTGGCCTCATGACCTGGAAAGCTGTCTGTGGACAAACGCCAGCTCCCTCGGCCTGAAAGTGGAGTTGAGTGCCGCATCCCATAGTTGAATTCGACTAGACTTAACCATCCAGGGGTCCTTTACCTTTACCTTACAAAATAAAAAGTCACATCTGCTGCCCCCCACTTTTTGCCTTACCCCCCCACTGACCCTCAGACTGAAACAGGTTCCACTCTCCTGCCTTCAAAAAAATACTGGGAATTGTAGTTTGGGGGATTCTGTGCTAAGAATTCTGACCCCACTCCTCACAGAACCCCAGTTCCTAGAAGGGATAGATGTTCAACCAATCACGGCGATGCGTCTTCTGCCATATTTTCATTGCCGGCAGTCTGAGGAACTAGTGCCTGCTGTACATCAACGCAGTCATTCCTCATTTGTTTGCGTGACAGAAATATGTATAATGCTGGCTCCATTCAAGCCATCCCAGTGTTCCTCTAGAGCTTATTTCTGCCTCTTCACAGAATCACTGATGATCTCCAGCCACACATGAGACCGAGGCCTTCACTTGAGAGTGTCAACAGGCCTTCTGTTTCACATGGCTGAAGTAATCAGATAAACTCAGCGTGAAGGAATAAAACAGAGCCAGGAGCGAGGCTGGCGGTTAAATGGGAGCTAAGCCTGTGTTTTCTAGGCGAGCGCCGAAAGCTTATTGGGAAGATTTTGACTCTGTGGCAGGCAGCTCAGGGCAGCTGCACTCAACCACACAATTGGGCAATTGAACAAGAGAAAGGAATTGTGTCCCCTAATCTTATTTTCATAGGTATGAACAATATTGGAGAGAACTAGATGCTCTCTTTTGACCGATCAAAACACCCACCCACCTAAGTAGCAGTTTTGCTTGCAAAATGTATGAGCCAAAACAAATTTTATTTCTACACTCAAACTAGTAGGGTGTGTGTATATATATATATATATATATATATATATATATATATATATATATATATGAATTCACAAGCAATAAATGAATGAATGGTAGCACCTCTAAATTCCCCTTGATTTGAAGAAAATGTCTGAATGAAAATGTCCCAAAACCTCATCGTGAATCAAGGATTAATCTGACTTGGCTTTTCCCATGAGCAGATTTAAGCCTTAGTATTTGTTTTTCCTGCCCGGTTGAATATTTTATTTTAAAATGCCCAAGGTGCAATTCAATGCTGGGCTATTACAAATGTTATGTCTGCGCAAGCCAGATGGAATGGAAACCCCTCTCCTCCCCCAGCATGCTGTTCTGTGGCTTCTCCCGACCCCCCACCCAGTCATTGGGGGGCACAGAAGGGAGGAGGGAGGAAGCATCGTTGTACAAGGGGAGGTTCTTGTGCAGGGCTTCTGCTGATGGGGCACAATAGGTGAATCCTGTCTGCAGTGCGCAACTTGGACTTGTGAACTGTTCACATTTTTGAAATGGACTCATTAGCTTGGACTATAATCTCTGTAAGTAAAAGGAAGGTACAAATATGAGGACTTCAAAATCTGGTACTTTGTTCCAGTTTGGTCTGGCCAATTTAATCAACTCACCATCAGAGTTCATAATAATGACCCTTCCTGACATTAAAAACAAACACTGTTGCCCTTGCTGCTTGAATTTAGATGCACTGCTTCCGATTCCTTTTAGGATGCATTAAAAATATAATACTCAACTCATACTCTGGTATAATACACGCTGTTTTGAATGTCTGAAACCTTCACCTCTTAAGACAACCCTGCAAGTGAGGCCAATATTATGTTCATATTACAAATGTGAATGTTGAGACTGAGAGATAAAGGGTTTCAGACACCCCTCCTCATGTGTTCAAATAACATGTCCCAGGGCTCTATGGTCTAGCCCCATCCCTGGCATGCTCAGTAGATACACCCCAGCTCTACTCATCTGGCACCCATGAGAAAGGGCCCTGCATGTGTGCTACTCTATTTACAAAGAGTATAATCACACCAAGTTGTGGTCTCCTATTCCACTCAGGACCCCCTCTTGTGTGGAGGAACTGTACATGCATACGTCAGCATGTCGACAGAGCCCCATTCTCCCACACTGCATGTGTGGACAGTGATGTGGCAAGAGTAGGAATTACCTATGCGGTTGCACGATCCCTTTATGTTTTATCTGATGACACTTATTGCTATTTATGTTTGCATTTATATTCCACCTTTCCTTGAAGGAGCTCAAGGTGTTGTGCATGGTTCTCCCCAGCCCTGGCTCAGGAAGGGGGCGCTGAGCACTGCTTACTCAGGTTGTCAGCTTAACTCTCATGCCTGGCCTGTACCACAGCAGGACCTTTGCTGGCTATGACCTGGAGGGGATCAGCAGTAGGGCTGGGATGTTGGTGGAGCATCAGATAGCATGCCAGCTCCCCAATGATCACTGATCCTCACTCTATGCCTAACCAGTCTGTAACCTATGAAGTTGTGGCCTGTTTTTACCCATATCTGGTATATATTTTTCCACTCCCAAAAGCAAAGCTCCTTTGCTTTTGGTGCACAACTCACACAAGCTCTTGAAATAGGAAGCCTGTAAGGTGGCGCTGTGGGTTAAACCACAGAGCCTAGGACTTGCCGATCAGAAGGTCGGTGGTTCGAATCCCCACAATGGGGTGAGCCCCCGTTGCTCGGTCCCTGCTCCTGCCAACCTAGCAGTTCGAAAGCACATCAAAGTGCATGTAGATAAATAGGTACCGCTCTGGCGGGAAGGTAAACGGTGTTTCCATGCGCTGCTCTGGTTCGCCAGAAGCGGCTTAGTCATGCTGGCCACATGACCCAGAAGCTGTACACCAGCTCCCTTGGACAATAAAGCGAGATGAGCACCGCAACCCCAGAGTTGGCCACGACTGGACCCTAATGGTCAGGGGTCCCTTTACCTTTACAAGCAGCCAAAGAGTTCAACGTCTCTGAGCTTTTGCCCATTACAAGCAGCTACAAGCATGCCCATAAGAACTTGATCCAAAAAAGATTCTTCAAGCAGTGGATGGGCTTCCCAAGCATGACAGTTGATTTTAGGACACAACCCACAAGGGTGTTCTCTGCCAAAGCCTCATTGACAATTTGTTTTTTTAACATTGTTGTTGAATATTATTAAAATCCAAATTCATAACAAAAGAGAATGGTAATACAATTATAGTCCTCTGGGAGGGGATCAACCCATCCATAATGCAGTCTACTGTCATAAATTTGTGCTACGGGGGATTTTTAGTTAATCTTCCTGAATTATTTTAATTATGGATTGGTTCTTGCTTGGATCTTTTCTGTCTTGGCCTCTTGAGAATTGCTCCATATTTTCTGTGCTGGGGACTTGGAAAGAGAAGGAAATCATAGCAACTCGCTGAAAATGGTTCTTATTGGCATGGACAATTGATAGTCTTAAAGCTTCTTGGGATCAGAGTGTTCCCCTTACTACTTTTCCCTTTCTCTCCTGCCTTTATTAAAAAAGGGAAAAAAGGAGGAGAGCATGGGCCATCACTGATGGAATATTTACTTTCATGAGTATTTTAAAAAGTTAATTACTGCTCGGAGCAAGTTGGTCTGGCTGTCCTGAGCTGTCTTTTATTAGTAGACTCCTTCATTAATTCCCTTCGCTGGATTTGCTGTTAATAGCTGCCTGGTCTCAGGCAGCACAAAGCAGCATCTGTGCCATTGAGCAGAAAAGCGGGAGTCAAGCAAAGGGATTGGGGGTGGGGAGACGCCGTTTACAAATCAACCCTGATTAACATGATGGCCTACTCTAGGGGGGAAACTGCATCCTGCGCCCATCACCAGCTTCGAAAACATCAGTTTGGACTATGCCTCTGCTGAGATCAACTGGTGCCATTGAGCCAAGGAAGGAGAACAAAAAGACCTTACTACCCAACCCCTTGCATGTCAGAGGAGGACGTACAGCGTAACTGAATGGAAATGTCACCAGACTTATTGGATGGGGAAATGATTAAAATGGGCAGTAATGGCCCAAGATGTCTGTTGAAGAAAAATGAAAGGTAATAATACTGATCCTAAAAACATTGCTTGGGAGTCAAAAAGAGCCCTGCCCTACTGAATGGGTCTATCGAGGATCTATCAAGTCTTGACATCCTGTTTTCAACAGGAGACACACCAGATGTCTCCAGAAAGCCCAGAGCTCGGTTGCATTGACTTTTAAGGAACTTATATCCACATAATGACTGTATCCAGGGAGCCACCTGCACATTTGGGTCCCATCGTTGGCTCTGGAAGGCAAAGACCTGCGGGTACAAACTATTCTGTAGTCGATGATGAAAATTAATGTTTACACTTATTTTAATCCTTCATAAGACAATGGCCAGTTGTTCTAGGATCGGAGTGCTAGGAACCAATGTTTTTGAGGGGAGAAAGGCTAGTATTTCTTTGAAGACCAACACTGTCAGCTGTGGCCAGGACCAGAGTCATCATTCCTTAGGCACAGTCACTGAAGTTTTTTGGACTTGTGGGGATTTCTGTAAAGAATGTAAATTTGGGCCACAGAGACGAAAGGACTTGTGAGAAGCTCCTAAGCCTATAACTGTCACTTCCTGCTTCTCTCAATGCAGCTCTAGGAGGACGTGTTAGATACATGTTACACTTGGTAGGTCTTGTGGGCCAAAACTGATCACAGGAACAGAAAACAGGGAGCAGAAGAATGTACTTGAAGTGGGAAAGGGGATAGTTTTTGTTTTTAGAGAATTCTATTCCCCTCCCCTGAGTATTCCCTGACAAAGTGGTCCCATACACCTGAAATGCACTAGAATCACAATCTGGGAGCCACTGCTTCTCATGACACATGGATGATTGATCCCTCAATTTATTCAAACTCTGGTTTCTGTTGGTTTCTGAGGTGGTTATAATTTTTAGGTATTAAAAATACCAGTCAACAATAAATATAAATTATTACCCAAACCCCATAACAAACCAACAGATAACAGCAGGTAAAGAGAACAAGATAAATAATTCTGAACAGGCTCCCAAACAACACTTGTTAATTTGTTGCCAAAAAGAAAAGAAAAAACGTGAATGTGAGCAATTGGGAAATACAGTGGTACCTTGGGTTACATACGCTTCAGGTTACAGACTCCGCTAACCCAGAAATAGTACCTCGGGTTAAGAACTTTGCTTCAGGATAGAACAGAAATTGTTCTCCAGTGGTGCGGTGGCAGCAGGAGGCCCCGTTAGCTAAAGTGGTGCTTCAGGTTAAGAACAGTTTCAGGTTAAGAATGGACCTCCGGAACGAATTAAGTACTTAACCTGAGGTGCCACTGTATACTGTTTACAGAGAACTAAAGCATCTGGAACCAAGGTAGGGGAACCTGTGACCCTCCAGATATTGTTAGACCTTCAGTCTCATCAGACTCAGATGGCATGCTCTGTGGTCAAGGACGATGGGAGTTGTAGTCCAGCAATATCTGAAGGGCTGCAGGTTTGCTACCCCTGGTCTAGAGATAATCCAGGCATTTAAATCACACAACTCCCCCCAAAGAATCCTGAGAGCTGTAGTTATCCCCTCACAGTATCCTTAACAAGTTACAGTTATCAGGGTTCTCTGGGGGAAGTCATGTGCTATAAATGTGTGTTGGAGGTACTTCAAAGTTAAGCATTTTCAAGCACTACTGATTTCAGTAGGAGAGTTTAGCAATCTTCATTCTCATTGAAAGAAATATAATTTCCCCCCTTAGTGTTTTAAAAACTCAAAGCTGAACAATTCAAAGAAGCTGGACTATCTGTGGGCTTCTGACATGACAACAATCCTATGCGCAAGGCAATGTTATTGTAAAATAGAGAAACTAGACAGGGCGCCATACAGTTATACCCCACAATTCCCTGTTCTCTTACTGCTACATGTTGCTGATGCAACATTGCACTGGTGCAGGGAAGGGTTAGGGTCTTTCTCAGGGAAGATGACAGAGGCGGCTGAGAGTCTCAGCAGAGCGTTGCTCATTCAGCTCCTGCCTTGCAGATGGACGAGGAGATGATTTCATCATCATAGCTGATTACACCCAGGCAATGTTTAATCCAAAGGGGAATGCAGGTCACCCTGCCACCTCCTCTCTGCCTGTTCTTCAAAATGAATAATTAACACAGTTTCCCTTTTAATTGTTATCCTGGATTCATGCATGCTGAGAAGCAGCAGCGCTGCAAATATTAGTGCACTTACTATTCAGGTGAAGAATGAAGTGCTGTGTAATTCAGAGGATAAGTGAGATTGACACGGCCTTGACAAGTTGGTTCTGAGATGAATACTAGAATCCTGCTAGATCAGGGTTGGGCTCCCTCCCTCTGTCTCTTCTGCCCGCCCCCAGTCAAGATGTTGACCTGGTAAAAAGAGGTAATTTCAGCAAACTGGTTTTATGGTGTGCAAATTTGAGCATCTCAACATGATTCAGGTGATGTTTAATGAGAGTTTTGTACTGTTTTGTTACTGCTTTGTAGTTAGGTTTTTGTTCAAATACCCTGTGCTGTGTACGTGACATTGGGCAGCTGAGATTAAATGCCTCCTTAGCACCCTCAGGGAAGTCAGTAGCAGAAACGATCACCTTCAGCTGGGATTTCCCAACTCTGCACTTGCAGAAGTGTATTAGAAATGGAGATTTTTTAAAAATATAACATTGGGATTCTAATGTGTCATTTCATACACCTTGCGTTCCAAATCTAAGCCTTGCCATCCATTGGGGATCATTAATTTTAATCAAAGGAACTAAAAATTAGCTAGGGATTTATTCCAAGTGTTGCACACCCCCCTGAATAAAAGCACTGCTAATTCTTTTAGCTTCAGTTGTGAAATCTGTTGCTACACATTGGCCTAGTGCTCTCAGAAATGGATGCGATAGGAATCGTTTGTCCTCCAAATTATGGCACTTCATACTTTAGGCTGAGTCTATTGTGAGGTGATGTTCCTCACTCTCCCCAAACAGACAAGTAGAAAACTATTATGGCACCCAGACTACAAGACTTGAACCTACCTCTCTGACATCTAGTGCAGGAATTCTAATTGCTTGTATAGTGGGACATTTAGTTGCATGGTGCCCCACCTGAATTGGTACAGTCAAGACCCAAGTTTACCACTGGTACAGTCAAGACCCAAGTTTGGCTTTGTAATATTTGCATCTTTTATATTACTTCAGGTTACTGCAGCTATATCTTCTGAAAAAATAACCCTGGAGGGTGGTATTCAAGTAAGTTTTACCCAGAGTAGACCCACTGGAATCAATGGACATGCCTAAAACAGGTGCATTATTTTAAATAGGTCTACTCTGATTCACATTTAATTGGCTACCACCCATAGTATATTTATTTAGAGGCCCTGTAGTGTTATAGGATCATGCCGGGAGTAATCACACAGTTCAAAGTCTCCACAAAAAACCTCAAGTGGTAGATGATAAAGGAGTGGGTGGCGCTGTTGTCTAAACCACTGGGCCTCTTGGGCTTGCCAATCGGAAGGTCGGTGGTTCAAATCCCCATGACTGGGTGAGCTCCTGTTGCTCTGTCCCAGCTCTTGCCAACCTAGCAGTTTGAAAGCATGCCAGTGCAAGCGGATAAATAGGTACCCCTGTGGCAGGAAGGTAAACGGCGTTTCTGTGCGCTCTGGTTTCTGTCCTGATGTTCCATTGCACCGGAAGTGGTTTAATCATGCTGGCTACATGACCTGGAAAGCTGGCAAACACTGGCTCCCTCAGCTTAAAAAGCAAGATGAGCGCCACAACCCCATAGTCACCTTTGACTGGACTTAACCGTCCAGGAGTCCTTTACCTTTACTTACACGTGCATGTATTTGTTCAAATACCTGGGAGTCCTGCTTGGACCAGGCCCCAACAACATTTCTAAGAATGTTTAAAGTTGTTGTAGAACACACCTACATAATACAAAGCAGTATAAACTCTAGGCAACACACACTAAAACACCAGCTTTTCATCTGCGTCTTGAGACAATTCTGAAAAAAAGAGCATCACAAGGAATTTCTTAAACATCCACTGAAGAAAATCAGTTAAGGATGAGTCTGATCAGAGAGGATTCCTTCTCTTTTCCCTACACAGAGAGCAAAATAGAATGATTCTAGCTTTACAGCATTGGTTTAGGAAACTTTAGCAGTTTCTTCCTGCGGATAGAGCATCAGCAGCTGTGACTACTTGGTTAACACTAGTGTTTCTAAGTGCAGACAGGGAATGGTCTTTCTTGGCTGTGGAACAAGATAATTGACATAATCTTCCCAGGAACATGTGAGCTGTCATGTATCATTTTAATCTGTAAAACCCCGGAGCCGAGTGTACCGTCACATGCTGATTTTACTATTCTATGCGAAAGTGACTCTGGGTTCATTGATGGATTGTTTGCTCTCTTTCTAAAACAGTCAAGATGCTGAATGCCCTCGGGTGATAGACAGTGTGCAATAGGAACGAAAGCAAAGCTGATGGCCCAGTTCAAGTTCACCTGACAAAGCTGGAGCAGTCTGCAAGTGAGTCTCTAGAAAAGGATTATTCACACTAGCATTATATTTTGTGAATGCATTTTTCTCCCTTCGCAGCTGCAAAGCTTCCCGACCCTGAAGGTTTTACACACCATAATAAAGAGATTTAATTTCTCTCTCTCTTTCTCTCCCCAGTTTTCTACTCTTTACACCTAATTTCTTCTCCGGCTCTGGACTGTGACGGGGCATTTGTATATCCAAACAACGCAGCACACAAACATCACCTAGAAAACAATAGCAGCACGAAGCAGCAGCACAGAAAATCTCAGCTCCCTGTAAGTTGCAGAAACAAAAGCCAATGGTTTTTGTTCAGCCTAACTTTGTAGTGGGGATTTGTGCATCGATAAAATATCATATGCATTCAACATTACTCAAAATGCCACAAATAATCATACGCCTTTTCAAAATGCACGCTACAATATTATTATTTTTAAATGTCATTGTTTCTTAAACATCTGCTGAAGAAAATCAGTTAAGGGTGAGCCTGATCAGAGAAGGTTCATTCTCTTTCCCCACCCTTACACAGCAAGATATATTGCGAGCCCATGCGCTAAACCTTGTCCCTGGAGCCTACCCCCCCAGGAATGAGACATGACAACAATGTATGGGTTTAAAATTAGGCCACAACTTTATTGAATTTCAGGTGTAGGAAGCTTGGCTTAGGCCTTGGAAGGTATCCCTCTCATACCTGACAGGGGCTGAGGGCAGTCAGGCATTGTGGGAGGGGACTGTAAAGGAGTTTGACCTTCTGATGCCACTCCAGGGTCAATCAACCCTTTAACGGGCCCTGCTAACACCGCCGCATGGAGGTGCATGAAGATTCTGCCCCCATCACAAAGATAGACTACAGAATACCAACAAAGCCTAAAACCGCCACCCGAGACCCCAAACTGGGGACTCGCCACCAAGATACCTGCAGCTGAAGGCCCCTCCCTAAAGAGAAGGGCTGTGCCCTGCCAGCCATCAATCCTTGAGGCCCTGACACACATCTTGCAACCAAAGGTCATTACCGATTGGGTCAAATGTACTCCACCCACCCGAAACAGCTCAGAATTGTCCACTCGGGTGGTGAATGGAGACACCGCTGATCTGGCGTGTTATGCATGGCCCTATTAATTTTTTTTGCGCTGTATAATTGATGTAAGAAGGTTTATTGGCCCCTCTCCAGCACTGGCAGGGGAGGAGTTCGAACCAGAGAATGGTCATTGCCGGGCATAGGGCATGCACGTTATCAAGGTCTGTCTTCACAGATAGAACCAGGCTGATGCCTTTTTGCACTACCAGGTCATTCTCTCCCAGGTGCAGTATCATTGCCTCTTGTGGGCCATGGGCAGTGACAGCTCTGCACAGCATGGGCATCAGCATGACCCAACACATGCCTTGTTGTCCCATCCTGGAAAGAAAACAAAGTGAGCCTGGGCTAAAGAGCATGGTCCTTTTCCGGCCCTTGCCCTGTCCCCACCCATTGGCTTGCTGAGATGGGGGCGGGGCAACGGCCACCCGTAGCCAAAGGGGGGGCACCCTGGTCCCGGGAAACCCTGCACAGTGTTGCAAACCCCGCCCACCTCTTGGAGGGGATGAGCGGTAATTATTGTTTTCATAAGAGTGCATCTTTATGTGTGAACCTCTATGTGAAATCTGAAACCCGAACACTAATCCACTGCCATCCTAAGCATGTTTACTCAGAGGTCCTATTCACTTCCAAGGAATTTATTCTCAGGTAAGAATATATGGGATTGTAACGTCAATTTCACCAACACTTTGCTTTAAATTAAAGAAAGTATTGTGCATGCAGCCCATACAGGTAAATTATGGGCCAGGTAAAGTATTCAGGTAAAATTTTCTCCTTTGAAGTAAGACTAAGCGTTTTTACAGGGGCCTTACTGTTTCTATTTCATGCATACTTAATGTACATCTCATCCACAGCATGGCAGGAACCTGTTGTGGTTGTAAAGTTTATTACACACAGAAAGAGCCAGTGTGGCGTAATGGTTAAGAGTGTTAGACTATGACCTGGGAGACCAGGGTTCGAAACCCCCCTCAGCCATGAAGCACACTGGGTGACCCTGGGCCACTCAACATCTCTTAGCGTAACCTGCCTCACAGGGTTATTGTGAGGATGAAATGGGCAGGAGGAGAACCTTGTACACACCTTGAGCTCCTTGGAAGATAAAGGTGGTATTCAAAAGCATTACTGGATCCGATGATGGAGGCAGAGCATAGCCATCATGGCTGGTAGCCACTGATAGACATATGCTCTATGAATTTGTGTTCCAGGAACCTTCAGCCCTGCAGCTTTCCCCAGAGGTCTGAGATTAATAAAATGCCCATAGCAGCTGATAATGATGAGCAGCTAATAGTCAATGGTGCTTTGCTGCAAAGAACTTCAAATACAATCCTGTTCAGGTGCTCCCTAGCAAGAACACAGATTATCTAGTTCCTGACGGCCCAGCTCTATCACCCTCCATGAGCTTGCGCTAAATGTCTGTAGTGTGGTGACCTCGATTGCACAATTTAGAACCCTCTTCATGCATAAATAGCCTCTAATGTGTATCAAGCATCACCAATGGTTTGATCGCAATCTTTAAGACTGATTCATATCATATTGAAATGAGTTGGTCATTAGGCAGGGTGGGTTTCTCCATATGGCAAAGCAGTACTTGTGGGGCTGCAACATCTTATGATAGATCTTGCTTTATCATAACGTATTGTGTCGTGCCAACCCCAAAAGGTGTAACAGCAGAGTGACAAAATGGGAGTCTAAACTGAACGAACGAATGACGATAGATGGAGTTGAGCGCATAGTGATGCAATCACACAACCATTTATCTGAACAAATTCAGCCTGCAAACTGCCAACTCACATTTTGGCAGGCATCCAGGGTCATGTGAAATGGCCTTTAGACCTGCTCCACAGAAATCCAAATGACAGGGGTGGCATAAAACAGATGTCTGGTCTATAGCAGGGATCCCACCATTGTTTTACTTTGGGAAAGCTGCACTGATAGATACTTTTAAAGAGGAGCGGGGGGAAGTCTAAGGGTACAATCCGAAGGGAGGTTTTCCTGCACCGGTCCTAGTGAAATGAATGGGTGCTATGCATGAGCATAGCATTGCTTTTGTGTCATTCCAAATTCATAGCGCTGGGTTTTGTGAGGGAGAATGCCCCCTAATGCTGAGCTTTGGGGAGAGGAAGAGCAATCTCTTATATTATAATATTCCTCAGTGAATGCTTGGGAAGTGCAATGGCTGTAATTCTGCTTTTTGCTTCTTTCCATTTCTCCAGGTGGTAGCTGACAAAAAGTCCAAGGAGGTCACATCCATGAATTACAAGCTTTGATCTAAAAACACAAAAGATTGCTTCATAAGTAGCAAAAAAGAAAAACGCGACAGCTGCTTTTACCCAGGGCAAGCACTGTTGATGCCTGTGGACAGCACACATACCACAAAACATTCAAAGAGGACGAGTGTCAAACCAGCAGCGGTTTATATCCTATAGCTGTGAGCAAGAGAGCAACCCCCCCTCCACCCATTTGCAAGAGCAGCGAACGAAATGGAAGTGGTCATTGTAGCAGAACAGCTACTGCATCCATCCCACCATTGGAGAATAGATCTGTGAGAGTGGGCAGATTTAAAATGCTGTCTGGGAAGTTGGAACAAGAAGAGGTGATGAATGAAGGAGTTGGCTGAAAAGAGCAGTTTTTGACAATATATCTGTTCTGATAGCTGGAGATTTTTCTGCTCTCTACTCCAAAAGGTGTTTTATTTTATTTTTTTAAAGCTAAACCACCATACAGTTCAGTGCAAATGATTTATATTTCCCCTTAGCTCTGTTTCAGTCACTTTTCTAGAGAATCTTCATTTCAGCCTGTTTTACATATTTTTTAAAAATAAAATAAAATACAAAGCACATAAGAAGCAGACAATTTGACTGTTATATCATAGCTAGAACACCCAATGCTACAAATTCTCTAGATTTGTGGTCAAAAGTGACTTGAAATCTCTTTTCTCAAAGTCTCCACTGAAGGTCTAGTCAATGAAAGGCGTCTGCAGATTTCATTGCATTCTGTGTGCTGATTGTTGAAGAAATAGCAAATCCCTTTCTTCCCAAAGTTTGTCAGGCATGATGCTTCTTTCCGAGAGAGAGAATGGATCTGGGGGTCAGTCAGGTAGATGAGGCCTTTCCCATTACCAGTCACCCAACCTGTCGAAAAGAAAAACGTCACAGTTACAATACTGTTGTTGAACTCACAAGCCTGGGCAATGTGTATGGAGGTCCTGGGCTGCCCAGATAACAAGACCCATCTCTCAGTGCCTCTGGTGTGGTCCAAAGGAAAGCAGAGCCATACGCTGGGCAACAGCTTGGCTGCAGAAGTTGCTGGAAGAAGGCATACAAGGCGCCATCCCACCACCTTAGGGACTCCTTTGGGTTTACTCCTTAGCCTTTCCTTCTCCCAAAGATACCCCACAAAGCAGCAGAGGTTTAGGATCAGAGTTTCCTTCTCCTAGATGGGGTACCTTCCCATGTTGAAGAGCCCCACCTGCCCCCCACTTCCCCCTACACCATGTGCAGAAACTGCCTTCTTGACCATTGGACCCTCCTATTGGTCTCATCCACTCGATCTGCCAGAACCTGTCTTCGCATGCAGGGGAGATTCCTAACTCACTGAGGGTCTGAGACCCATTGGCAACCCTCATCTGGTTTAGCTGTCCAGTCAAAGCCGTTTCTCAGGGTGTGGCCACAAGGAGTGCCAACTTGGCCCCGCAACCATGGGTGCCTGGGGCCTTGGCTGCCATGCAGCGTGCATGGCCCTGGCACCAAAAGTTGTGGGTGCCTGGCCCCTTCATAGGGAATTTTGTGGGTGCTCTGGCACCCAGGGCCCCAGGGAGTTGACACCTATGGTGGCCGCTGTTGCATGTTGACAGCTTTTAGGAGCCACAGGTGAGTGCAGGGTGGGGACCAAATGTAGACAAACTACCCCAGAAGGAGCACGACATGTCCCCCACCAGAGGTACTACCCCTTCCCTAGCACCCTAAGTTATAATACTGATTCTAAAAATACACCCTATACGCATTCCATTTCATTTTCTGCAAATCTGTAGACTACAGAAATTACTTGTTTCAGCACCAGTGTTTTAAAAAAGAGCAGAATAAAAGCAGGGAAATTGCCTTCTTTGTATTTGTATTTTTATCAGCTGGATAAAGAAAGCATGAGTCTCTCAAGCTATTTTGTGGTGAGGGCAGCTGGTGTGTGCATGTGCATACTAAATCTTGGTCTCTGTTTTGCTTTGGGGGGGGGAATCTAGTGGTTTTAAATATATATATAAAGTACCTGTTTATGCCTGCATAATGTATTTGAACAATTTCTATACCACTTTTACATTTCCAAAGAAATCTCTAAGTGGTTTACAACTTTAAAGCATTTAAAAAATCACAAAATATCAAAAGAAAATGTTATGAATGAAAATCAAATGCAAAAAGATCCACATTTAAAGCAGCACCTATATCTATAGTCCCTAGACAGAATGAGATGACTATGTCTATACCTGAGAAAGCTGAATAGGTTTTAAGCCAATACAGTGAACTGCAGAAGTAATTTGCTGCCCCCCCAGTGACGTTTAATATTTTCTTTCTTTTAAAAACTTCAGCTCTGAATAATCATATCCGAAAGAAGCTTTTATAAGAGTTATTTTTGAAAGGGGGGTGGGAGCAGCTCAAGTCAGTCCAATAAAATGCTGTATTCCATCATTTGATATCTGGCAGTACAAACCTTGTAAATCAACCACCACATCTCTGCCTTGGGAAAACTCATAGCAGAAATGGCCATAAGCGAGTCCATATTCTGTGGCTTTGTATTCCAGCTTTACCACTTTGGTGTTGTTGGATAACTTCACAAACTCTCCTAGAATATAAGGCTCCACACTCACACATCCTTGTATAGACTTGCCTTCTAGTACCTGGGGAACAAAAAGGGGATTGTGATGTGAACAGCCTTTCAGCCCACTGCTTCTGCCTGCTCCTTTCACTAGCTGAATCCTTTGCAACCTTCTGCTTGCTCCTTACCAAGAGGACCGCCGATGGGATGTAGAAGATTTGTGTTGGGATTTTTTGCTCATACAGCCTCTTGTTGAATTCTGTCACGTAGTACTGGGCAGTCATTTGTCTTTCCACATCGCTGAAATGGTGAAGAAGCTCCTTTTCGTCTTTGTACTCTTTGCCAACGTATCTATGAAAAATGTAACACACACTGACAAGAGTCGTAGCAGCAGCAACAACATCATACTGTATCCTGCCTTCACTCCAAGGAGCACAGGTTGTGTGCATCAACCTCCCATTCTCCATTTTATTCTCACAACCATCCTGTCAAGCAGGGGAGGCTGAGAGACAGTGACTGGTGCCAGTGGGGATCTGAACCTTGGTCTCACAGGTCCTAGTGGTAGGACACGTGTATTTAAATGTCCTCCACTGAACATAATGAGATAAGGTGACCACTCCTAACAATGATTATTCCATAGTCGGTTCCACTAAGTTCGATGCAGTTTACTATCCATAGTTAGGACTGCAACTGAAAAAAGTGGTAAGAGCAGTTTGATAGCAGAATGGACTGCCCCAGAAGATGAGGGACTCTCCTTCCTTGGAGGTTTTAAAGCGGAGATTGGATGGCCATCCTGTCATGGATGCTTTAGTTTAAATTTCTGCATTGCAGGAGGTAGACTAGAGGCCCCCAGGGTCCCTTCCAACTCTACAGTTATGGGCTGTGGAAAGCTTTGCCTGTTACTATCAAGCAAACACCATCCATACTTTGTTTCAAATGCCTGCTTAAGTTTCTTATATCAACACAAGCTTTTTCTGAGGCATAGCTCAATCCACCCGTTATTTACCATCCCTGTGCAGAATCTGGCTAGGTATTTTTATGCTGTTTTGTGGATGCTTTATGTTCACTGCCTAGACTCCTTATTTATCATGTGGGATCTAAGCCTACAAACAAGCACATAACTGCCTGGACTGATCAAATTGTCACGCTGATTTGAGCGATACCTTCCCAGAGTTTCCTCTTGGTGCAGAAAGTGTATCCAAAAAGCATTCCTTTGTCTGCCTTTCTTTGCTACGCTCAGGTAGTCCCCAATATATACAGCAGTTTCCTGTGCAGTCCACAGCGCAGATTTCTTGGAGAATTTCAAAAGGAGGGCAGCTGGAAAAGAAGACAAATGAACTGACAACTTCTTCAGCAAAGGGTTGTTCCGTACCAGTAGCCAGGAATGAAACAGCAGAGTTAAAACTGTTCTCTTGCTAGGATCAATGTCCTTTTCCCAGACTGAGTCACAGAGAAATGACATTTTGCTCACACCCATAGGAAGTTGCATTCATTGCTGCAGTGTGTACTATTACAGTCACCTTCATCTATAAACAGAAGGTGGGAAAGGCAAGGCAGGATGAATTGCTTTTGGAAGGGCTGCAAAGTGGGAAGGCATTCCTCACAAATATGTCACCGAGTAACAGAACCGACAGAACAAAAAGGAATGCATTTTTTAAAAATTGCTAGCAGGGAATGTGAAATTACAACAAAAGCATTCAAATGATCCAAAACAATCAAGGAAATGGAGTGACTCCTCTGTGAGGAAATTTTACAGTTTTGGATTTTTTAGTTTAGAGAAAAGACTTTTTTTAAAGGTGACATGATTAGAAGTTTATAAAGTTATGCTTGGCACAGACAAAGTGGATAGAGAGAAGCCTTTCTCCCATGTAATACTAGAACTTGTGGATGCCTACCAAAGTTGAATGTTGGAAGATTCAGGAGAGATAAAAGAAAGTACTATTTCACACAGTGCATGGCCACCAACCTGGATGGCTTAAAAAGAGGATTGGGAAAATTCATGGAGAAGGCTCTGAATGGCTGCTAGCCATGATGACTGTGTTCCGTCTCCACAGTCGGGGGCAGTATTGGTTTTGAAGACCAGTTGCTGGAGGCCACAGAAGGGGAGAATGCATTTGTGCTTGGATCCTACTTATGAATTTCCCCACAGTCATCTGGTTGGCCACTGTGAGAACAGGACGCTGGACTAGATGGGCTATTGGCCTGACCCACCAGACTCTCCTTATGTTCTTAATTGGTATAAAATAAAAAGACTTCCCCCCACATATGGCATAGCCGATAGAACAGAATAACAGAATCACAGAGATGGAAAAGGGGCCCAAGGGTCATCTAGTCCAACCCCCTGCAATGCAGGAATCTCACTGCTTTGGAATTTGGAGGCCAGCATTCAAATCCCATCTCAGTCATTAACTCACTGACAATCACTTCACACCATATACAGGTAAGGTACACAATAGCAGGATCTGTCCTTGGCATAAAGCTTGCCAAAGGCTGATCAGAAACAAATAATTTTCTTTCTTGGTCTTGAGTACTGCGCACAGGCAGTGTCAGTCAGGCTAACCCAGGGATGGATAACTGCAGCCCTCGAGATACTCAAACTCCCTGACCATTTCCATGCTGGTTGGGGCTGAAGGGAGCTGGAGTCCATTGGCATCTTAGCATATTAACACAGCAAGGCTAAAAGGGACTTTCATCCGGGTGTGTGCAAATGATTTGAATCCTGTCTTTCTGTTGTGACATGTGAAGTGGGGAGCACCTGCACAGATTACCCCTGGGGGAGGCAAGTGTGCTCTTGTGCAGCTCACGCATGAATCAAGACACCTGAGTGCTTGGGGCTTGTAAACTACAGTGGTACCTTGGGTTAAGTACCATATTTTTCGCCCTATAGGACACACTTTCCCCCCTCCAAAAATGAAGGGGAAATGTGTGTGCATCCTATGGGGCGAATGCAGGCTTTTGCTGAAGCCTGGAGAGCGAGAGCTCGGGCTTCCCCCGCCCCAGCCCCGCACCTGGGTGGGAAATAAAAAAAAATTCTTTATTTCCCCCCAAAAAAACTAGGTGCGCCCTATGGGCCGAAAAATACGGTACTTAATTCGTTCCAGAGGTCCGTTCTTAACCTGAAACTGTTCTTAACCTGAAGCACCACTTTAGCTAATGGGGCCTCCTGCTGCTGCTGCGCCGCTGGAGCATGATTTCTGTTCTCATCCTGAAGCAAAGTTCTTAACCTGAGGTACTATTTCTGGGTTAGCGGAGTCTGTAACCTGAAGCATATGTAACCCGAGGTACCACTGTAGAATGAAAATCTTTCTTTCCCTGAAAGCAGCACAAAATGCTTGGGATTAAATAATTATAAGGGTGCATTTCGGAAAACTCTACTTACAGTGTGCTTTACCGAAGAGGTTTGGCTTGAAGAGCCCTGTATTCTTCATTCTTTCCATTAGCCAGGCATGGCCTACACCAGACAAAAGCCTTCCATAGTCATCGTCACTGAGAACACGAGCCTGTAGGGCTTCTTCTTTGGCCCTCTCCAAAAAGACAAAAGAGCTGCTGCTAGAGTTCAAAAACGAAGGACTCCCCGATTCAGAAAAACTGCTGGAAAAGTGGGCTGCTTTGTACCATGATTTTAGAGAGGAGCTTGAACTGTGACTGCTGCTCAACATGTTCCTTAGCTTTTCGCCGTCATCTTCTTCCGTTGTAGCACAGTCACTGGACTGGTTGACTAATGGCTGGTTCTTTGTCCCCAAAGGAGAATTTGTGGGCCCAGAGCTGTGATGTGGTTGATCTCTTGCTATGCAGACGTCACTAAGGTGACCTGCTGACTTTTTTCCACATTCACTAGCAAATTCACAGTCTTCTGTTGTCTCTGCTTGCGGGTCAATTTCAGATACTCCAGTGGAGCTTTCTGGAGGCACTGCAGAGTTTGATTTATTAATCCAATTTTGAACAAAGCGGTCACGTTCCGGTTTGGGCATGCTACTATTGATGGAGGCAGGTGTTTTCCTGGCATCAGGCAGGTGTGAATTCATCTGTGCATCTTCAGTAGTGTCCACAGTTTCTCCTTCTGGGTCAACAAATGGCCAACCATGTCTAGATATTGATTCTATTATATTTTCTGTGCTTCCTTTCCCAATGCTGCACAGATTCTGGTTAGAAATGGCACTGGAGTCCTTGCTCCTGGAATCCATTAATGAAGATGGGATAATGGGATCTTGTTCAGAAGTGGGACTCAAAAGATCATTACTATTTTGGGGGTTGGTGCTACTAGTTTCTTGGAGTGGCTGCTTCAAAGCATTCTCTGCTCCCTCTACATGGTCCTCTCTGAGATTTGGGTATGATTCTGTTACTCTGTGAGTCTTGTCTATATTATTCTGATTGGGATGCGTTAAGGAGCCACAACAGTCATTCTGAGGCTCTTGAAGAGAGTGCTGATTAGTTCTGGAAAGCAGTACACATGGATCTGGCTTTTGGCAGTTCTCTTCAGTATCTTCAGTCAAAGCTGCAGAACATTCTTGCTCCTTACCTCCAGTAGCCTTTTGTTTCTGGACCTTATCTTGGGGCAGTTCATTTTCATTGCAGTCAATCTCCTCCCAACTAGTAAAGGAACTCGATTTGGAGAATTTGCTCCAAGATCTCAGTGAACTGGAACTTTCACTCCTGTTATCAGAATTACTTGAAATATCACCAGTGTGTCTTTGACTTCTTTCTGAAGGAATGCACTTTACCTCTTCATCAAGGGCAGTGGCATGGAATAATTTCTGTCGCATCTGCTCCTGAAAACCCTCACGATTTTTCCTTCCTTTTTGTGAAAGCGAGATCTTTGCAGAGTCTTTCCCATGATGTGACCTTTCTTCAGTGGTACACATGGTGTCCATATTTTTGGTTTCCGTTTTCAAAGCTGTTATACAGGCTCCTGTTAGGCTTCCTGATTTCATCTTGTAGCTGTGGCAAACACTTCCATAAACTTCACAGACCGCTGCATGATGCTGGGAATACATTTCAAGGACTTTCTCGAAGCTCAATTCACCGTTCACAATTGACTTTTCAACACCAGTTTTGTAGCTATCTGGAATGTAGGACTTGGCATCTGAGTTACAGAAATCCTGCACATTTAAGTGCTCTTTAACTAACATGACAAGGCACATGATATCCTTGGCAAGCTGTTCTTTGTCCCGCTCTTCAGTATGTGGTAAATGACTATAAGCATACAGCTTCTGTAAGGCTTCCTGGCACAACTTATTCACTTGACTAAGTCTCTCGCTCTCACCGTAGAGCCTTTGGTGCACTTTTGTAAGGCAGAAAGCTGCCTTGATAAAACTGTGGAGCTCCTGTTTGCTGGTGACTGGTTCTTTGTCCTTCTTACTAAGGAGACCAATTTCAAAGGACTCCTTTGCTTCGGACAAATAAAACTTCTGCTTTGCGGAAGGGCATTCGCTTGAATGGCTGTAAGACAGCAAGCACATTCCACGGATATTCTGTAAAAACAAGTACAGCTGAAATGAACAGGATCTTACAGATTCGTGCATCAAATTTGAAAACTCAGATCCTATAAAGAATCCTCAAATTTGAACTCACACCGCTACAAAGGTTTTGAGAATATAGCTTTTTCCAAATGATTTTCAAGTACTTTTTTTTTCTGTGTTTGATCAATTATGCTTGAGTTAAACTTATTACACACCGAAGGAACACTAAGCAGCTTTGTTCTGAGATATCTAGCAAAAAAAATCCATGCTAGAATTGTGCATTTGCTAATGGAATTTTCAATATAAAACTTTGCAAAGCCTATTAATCTGAGGGACTGATTTGTCTATGGTGTTCAGTGGGATTGAGGTGGGTTGGGGAGCAGGAAGAAGCTATATTCTCAAAACCTTTGGAACTTAATCCACAGAGAAGTGGGGTATGAAGTACACTTCTTCTGCCAAATGCTTTCCTGAAGATACCCCCCTCCTTCCCAAAGAACCAAAAGATAGATTGTATAACTAGCAGCCTTTACCTTCCAGTTCCACTTTCTTAATTATCCAATAAGTTTTCAGTTAAATCAATGGGACATTAAAGGGGTATGAATGATAGGCAACAGTTTGTAATAAGCAACTGCTCCAAATGAACAGATTTAACAGCATAAAAGCCAGATGGCATTTCACTTGCACCACAACTTTTCATCTGCATTGCATCTGAATTTGGAATGCACATCCTGATTTTACATGCACACAGCAACATATTGCAGTAGTAGATCACAGTGAATAATCTTCAGCACAGGGAAGAAATAAAAATATTGGGTATCACACTTACGACTGCTGTGAGCACAAACAGTGGTGTGAACTGGCTGAAGGCCGCTGCTAACTTGCACGCTTCAGCAGCTGAAAGTAAACGGTGGTCAAACTCTTTCAGAAGATTCTGTTGAAACGGCAGGAAGGAAATGTAAGTTTAGGCAGATTGCTGTCTGTTCATCTCTGTGCAGATAGGTGAGTATATGTAAGGTAAAAAGGTAAAGGACCCCTGGATGGTTCACTCTAGTCAAAGGCAACTATGGGGTTGCAGTGCTTATCTTGCTTTCAGGCCAAGGGAGCCGGTGTTTGTCCACAGCAAGCTTTCCGGGTCATGTGGCCAGCATGACTAAACTGATTCAAACTGTCAATCTTCTGATCGGCAAGCCCAAGAGGCTCAGTGGTTTAGAACACAGTGTAGACAGATGCCAAGGTTTAGCAACGTCTAATTATGGCCTTATGTTTGAGGGCTGGAGTACATGACATATTCTGTGCTTCCTCTCTCCATAATTTTATGAGAGAACAAACAACAAATGGCTCAGCACTTGGCAATTACTTTTGCCAGGTTGAGGCAATGAGGAGTAACTGTAGCTTAGTGCAGAAGGGCAAAACTTCAATCTCCAGTTTTAAAAAAAGAGGATCACATAGGAGATGGGAAAGACTCTCCCTGAGATCCTAGACAGCTGATGCCAATCAGAGTATACAGTACTTGTATGGATGGACAAATAATATTCTCCAGAGTAATCTGTTTCTGTTGTGGAAAAGTGAGCTTCAGGTAGCACACAGAATCTCCCTAGTCAGGGATGCTGAACAAAGCACACACAATTTTCAGCAAGCTAAACAAAGTTCATTTCAAATACAGGAATAGTTACCAGGTGAAACTGATAGTTGTCTTTAAACCGGTTGTAATCGTTTTCACTCATCGATACAAAGATGTCAGCCAAGATACCCAACGATGTAGCAATTCCCTGCAGGAGACACACACAAAGACAAATTGGCGTTTCACTGCTTCCATTGCAGATTACTTCTCTAAAACACAAGAATCCATTCCATAAAGCACAAGAAGCTAAAACACACAGGGTGTTTCCAAATGGGATTAGGACTCCTCATGCATGCAGCACCAACACATCCCTATCTTTTAATCCAGATTTGCTCTTTCCATAGAAAATCTGGTTGGTAAATTCAAAACAACAACAACAACAGACTTGTTGCCAACAACCCACTTGCAATAATGAATCCCTGTCTGGAAGCACCCAAAATCTCAGGCTGTTTTTACTTCATTCAGTTTCTTAATGGAAAAAAGGACAGTCTACTTTTCCACTGCTTGTGAAGCACTTGGGTCTGTTTGAAACAGGAAGGACCGCTTTTCTTCACCAGCAGATCCCTCTGTGAAGGACAACCCTTTCTGTTGTTCCTCAGTTCCTGCTAAAAGGTTTGGAGCAAGCTGCTTGTCTAGATTGTGCAGAGAAGCAGAACAAATACTGTCAATAGCAGAAAATACTCATTTAAAAAAAGAAAATAGTACATACATTACCTTTTTATCTGGCTGGGGAAGTGTGAAATAACCTAAAATTGAGGCCCAAATCAGCTCTGCTGCTTCATACCACATCCCTGAAACATACATACAAAAATGAACGCTCGGTTATTGTAGTTTTTTTTTAAAAAAAGAAGTAATATTTTATAAACTTATTTAATGCACTTGTACTTAGTAGGGGTGGGGGAGAGGTTTGCCAAACATGAACTGAACCATAGCTATCATTCAAAAGTTACACTTGTCCAAATTTTGTGTTGCCGTTTTCCAACCCCAATATGTGTACATTTGGGGAAAGTGTACATAAGCATTTACTGGTGAAAATAATATACAAAATACATTAGAAAAAAATGGTTTGCAAAATTGTGTATGATACAAATTTCCAAAAGGGCTTTTTTAATAAAAAAAAAACCAAAACAAAACAAGTGCAGAAATGTGAATTTAAGATTTGAAAAATTGGAAACTGAAATTGACAAAAGCATCCATTCCTTACAACTTAATGGAAATAGGATACTGGACAAGGTGGACCAGTAGCTTAATCCAGCAGGCTGTTATGAGCCTGATCATCACATAATTTCACCATTCCATGCCCTTATTTTTTATCCTCTGCAACCCAACATCTTGCAAAGAAGGAGGAGGAGAAATTTGTAAGTCTTAATTTGGGAAGCAAAATTAATATGCAAAGTAAGCAATTTGAAGCAATTATAGGCATAGAATTTGGGTCACATTAGATTTTTCTGTTTTGCCAATACATTTTGCTAGGCATACAGCTGATTTTTATTTAGGAAATGAGGAATATTTCACAGCTAGAAAGAACACAATTATGAGA
Source organism: Podarcis raffonei (assembly GCF_027172205.1). Lineage (NCBI taxonomy): Eukaryota > Metazoa > Chordata > Lepidosauria > Squamata > Lacertidae > Podarcis > Podarcis raffonei. The sequence goes on from NC_070610.1 coordinate 55,272,209, forward strand.
AATGACTCCTGCACTATCCTCAGAGAACTGAACGGGAACTGAAAAAGATCAGGTAAAACCAAAGAATGTGAGATTGCTTCATGAATCCTACCCAGCTTTTGCAGAATCTGTCCTCTAATCTGTACACAGACAGACTGAACAAGGATCCTGTCACTTTCTTTTGAGTACTTCCACACACCTGAGAAACAGAATGAAAAGAGCAGTTGAACACACTACAGTGTTTGGGAACATAAAGAGGTAGAAAGGTGAGGTAAATATATATCCAAGACCTTTACAAATTAAGAAAAACAAAGAAAGAAGCTGTCTGGGACAGGAACACATTAGTCTGGCAGTGGCTCTGCTAGCAAGGTGGCAATTTCTTTTGGGGGGGGGGAACATTTATAAATAATAACTCAACGTGTAGAAGCCACAAATTATAGATACCTGTTGCTCCATTGTCATTAATAAGACTGCTAAGGATATATTCAGCCTTTAACAGTTTACCTAGAAAGAAGAGGAAAAACAAAGCTATATTGAGGCAAATATTTCAGTCTCGGAGTTCAGATAGCAAAGGGTAGATCTGGTAAATCTGGTCTTTTAGCAATTTTTTAAAAAAATATCATTTCTCTTCCTCAGTTTATCCCCTTAGTTTAGAACAAAGGTAGGACCAGCCTCACAGGTCAAATCTGACAGGTGGGTGGGGGCTATCCATTTGCCAGGCACTTGACATCATAATGAGACAAGGATGCCACTAAAATGAAGGCTTTTTCCTCTGCTTTAGCAGGGGATTCCATCCAATTGTGACCCAGTCGTAGACCCTGACCCAATGCTTGAAGATGAATTATATAAGGGCCATTCACATGTTACATTCAACAAGTGCACAATCTCTGTAAACAACAGTTGATGCACACTATCTACACTCTTATCATTATTCACATCATGTTCGACAAGCGTAGTGTCTGTGTTTCTGTGTGCACCACAGCTGAGCTGTATGAACCAACATGTGTAAACTCTTTCACAAAAACACTTGTACATGTGTAGTGGTAGCTTGTACTGTATTTAGTGTAAAGTGAACAGGCCTACAGATGCTCAAAGCTACTCCAAGATGAGAGCTCACCGAGGTAGTTTAGATATTTATATCTGCCTAGACTCACCCACATTGTGGTCCAACTATGTCACCCTGATTCACCCTGGACTTTAGGAGTAAACAGCATGCCAATCTCCTGTTTACTTCTTTAAGACATGTGTTTGCAAGACTTGGCATCAGACTCAGCCTTTCTCCCAGATGTTTTTGGACTACAACCCCCAACATCTCTCATCATTGGCCGTGCTGGCTAAGGTGGAGTGGGGTTGTAGTAAAGAAAACGTATGGGAGCCCAGTGTTGGGGGAAGTGGCATCAGATAGCAGAGCTCACAAATAAGGGCAATTATATTTGATGCACATACTATTCCTGAGATGTAGTGTTTGAAATCAGATGATCATTTCATTTTATGTAAGCTATTTCCTTCTAAAACTGTATTCATCATCAGCTTAGCTTTGGCTTTTCCTTCCTAAAAAAACTAGGAATATGTATTTTAAAATGGGCCAATGCCATTCATGATCTTTGTGTACTACCAAAAGAGGAACGAAGAAAAAACAACAACCCTCAATTTTACATGAGTAGGTTAACTGCATTATTTGCACCAAGTGGCCATAGTGCATGTATATGTGTGTACACACACACACACACACACACACACACACACACACACAGAAAATACCAGATCTTTAATCATCTTTTTGAAGGCTTTTGCTCAGAAGTACAGCAATTCACAGACCCCTGTTTGAAACAGCAGGGCAGATTTGTTAGGAGACAAAAGCTCCAATTAGTATTTTCCACACCCTTTCACAATTTTCTCTGCTGCTTCTTTCTCTCAGAGACCCCTTTATGCCAGACACTTTGTGCAGGCCAGAAGAGGTGGGAGGGAGATGGAGCGGGGCGGGGTGGGGGGCGGGGTGGGGTAGATGGAGAGTAGATGGCAGGCAGGAGCAGGGTGTCAGTTTAAAATGATGGCTCAGGATCATAGGAATGTCATCTCCAGAATGGGACAAAGTATCCTCTTGAAAGTCAAGCAGCTCCTAATTGGGACTCGGCCGAGAAACGGAGATGGTGGTTGGAGGGGGGTAGCGCAATGAGTGTTTCATTACCTGAATTTACAGAGACGCGAGCTTGGCGAATCACCAGCTGAGGGGCAATTGGTGTTGTAGGCTGGAGCTCGTGCAGCCTTTTGGCAATCTGAAGGAGCTGGCTGGAGCCATCAACCCAATATAAGAACCGGTCAATCAGGAACACAATAGCAGCTGCTGTCACATAGTCTCTGCTGGCAATGGAGGCTTTCAGACAAACCTGAAAAGAACACCAAACGAATGTGATGGTGAGGAGCAACCAGCTCTCAAATTGGAACCGTTTCTAGGGGACTATCCATAAAATATGTAAATCATCAGGCAGAGGGATGGGGTAGAAATGTTTGTTGACTTGCTTAGCTGAGAAATGTGTACACCCACTTTCAGCTACGGAAAACTGCAGAGCAAAGGAGGGATTGGGGGTGGGATATTGCTTCAAACGTAGAAAATTGTCAGAGGCATGGAAGGGAAGTTCAAAAAAGCTTTAAAAAGTGTAGCATACTTTACAATGCTCTACCCTATGATAAAAAAGGGACACGGGTGGCGCTGTGGGTTAAACCACAGAGCCTAGGACTTTCCAATCAGAAGGTTGGCAGTTCGAATCCCCGTGACGGGGTGAGCTCGTGCCCACCTAGCAGTTCGAAAGCACGTCAAGTGCAAGTAGATAAATAGGTACCACTCCGGTGGGAAGGTAAACGGCGTTTCCGTGCGCTGCTCTGGTTCGCCAGAAGCAGCTTAGTCATGCTGGCCACATGACCCGGAAGCTGTCTGCAGACAAACGCTGGCTCCCTCGGCCAATAAAGCAAGATGAGCGCTGCAACCCCAGAGTCGGTCACGACTGGACCTAATGGTCAGGGGTCCCTTTACCTTTACCTTACCCTATCATAAACCCAACAACATTTTATTGTACTCTCTCTCTCTCTCCTCCTGCCTGCCACAGCCCAGTTGGCATTCATCAAACGATGGCACTGAAAGACCAAGTCATGGAACCCACACAAGGTTGGATTCAGGCTCACACTATACTTAGTTACCAGTGAAATCACTGTGTGGCTGTGTGCAATGCTCCCAATCTTAGATAGGATATTCTGATTATCAACGAATTTTACTTTAATTTTAACCACCACCATCGATTCATTTTCATCCCAACCTTCTTCCAAGGACTTCAGAGTGTTTCATCTCATTTTAACTTCACGACAAACAGCTTAGACCCATCAAGCTCACCCAATTATTAGATCCTGGGCCTTCCTGATTTGTGTCCAACATGCTACCCACTAAATGACACTGTATCTTGCAACCTTATTTAAAAAAGGAAGAGGAAGGTAGAACACTCCTAAAAAGTAGACCAGTGTTCTGTTTTCAAGAAATGACCTACATATAGCATTAAAATTAGCTTAAATGGGAATTGGGGGTGTGTGCTATTAAAAGCCTTTGCCTTCTGATTCTCAAGGGAAATGAAGACTTTTGTGGTGTCAATCAAGTTCTAAACATCAACAAGTTGCATTAATATAGCAGTAAAGGCTACCAGATCAAACGCTCCTTTGTACATCATAAAGGAGCAACTGGGTCAGCAGTCCAACGTTTTCTCTTTGCAGGTGACCTTTAATGATTTTTTTAAAAATAGCATTAACTCCCTTGGTATCCCTCTCAGAGGCTGATCCTTCTCCCTGGCATGGGAATCAGCCGCACTTATGAAGGAACGTGCTGTTAGGAGAGAAGAAAGGCCAGCAGGCTAACTCTGCGGCAGTATACAGAGCCTTCATGGGTGCTCAAGAATCCCTGCAGGCATTGTGACATCTGCCCAAATGCCCAACTTGCACCTTGGGAGAATGGCGTGTGAGTGAAAGTGCATCTCAGATTTCCTCTCCTCAGCTGGGGAAAGATGAGAAGAAAACTCCTGCCTGCTGGAGCCTCAAGTTTGATTTGTTAACACCTTCCTTGGGATCGAATAGGAAAGGTTAATTTGATGAAGGGAAATTTTACTTAGACTAGAATATACCAGTACTGTGGCTGCAGTATGAGAATATTAGCTTGACATGGAGCTCAGAGGTCACTCTGATAGACATATGAAGCCAGACCCCCTATCCAAATATTTATTTTCTGTGTGTACTCCTAGTGTCCACTGCTGGAGAAGGCATTTGTTTCTTAGTGACTTAGTGACTCATTGAGAAAAGTCAGTTACCTGACTCAAATTCTCTAGTGCTTTTGCTGCTTAATTGGTAAAAAGAGAGTGATGCAGCTATAATTTAAGCCTGCCTGGAAGCCAGTGTAGCAGTAAGGAATGTACTCCATCAGTGCAAGGAATAATGCTTGCACAACTGACGTTCCCTTTCTCCTCCCCTGTGTTCTGCCAAACTGTTCTGGGGGTTTTCCCTATGACAAGCTCCCTCAGTGAAGATAGGATCTTCCATGCACAGGGACTAGTAAATTAAAACACACTACTACTACTACTACTACTACTACTACTACTACTACTAAAGAAATAGTATCTTCATCTCACTTAAGACAGAAAACTCACATTTCCCCCCATTTGCTTCCATGTATAAAGCCAAATTTACATGTGTCCATGCAGCAACCATAAATACACAATATCCCTGTATCCTGTTTCATTTGCAATTATGCATCCATGTGGATAGTGTCATAATACAGTTTAGTCACCAGGTAGTGCTGGACTTAGTTGTTATCTGTGTGGAATCAGTATCTTCCTGTGCCTGTTCTTGCTTGGGAGAGACTACTTCCTCACCTGTTTACAGTAGCAACCGGTGTTGTTCCCTGGCTTCTTGACACTGTCAAGTGTCACTGATAGTTACCGAGAGGAAGATGGTGAAGGACAAGGCTCAGCACAGTATGGGTGCAATGATGGAGCCAATTTGACATTTTCTTCGCTGCCTTTCTGCTCCCCATCTTGGTAACTGGCAGTGACATGCAGCATTGGGAAGCCAGGTAAGCAATGCTGATGACTACTGCAAACAAGACAGGTAAGCAGTGCTGTGCTGTGTGGCCTATCAGATGCTCCTGCCCATTTGTCCTCTAACTATCCATGGCAGCATTCACTCTTGCCATGTAAAGTGTGAATCAGTCTTCAGACCAGCAATGATCTGGCATAACCCGGCAGAGCAAGGAGCTGTCCATTGGGAACTTTCAACCAACAGTGCTGAAGGCTAGGCAGCACTTCTAAAGACGTTGCAGGATTAAATACTGAATTCTTGTATTAAAAAACTGGGAGAGTCTAAAGTATTCAATTCCCAATTCCTGGCTTTGAGGCCCAAGCAACACCTATTTTGGCCAGTAATGTCTACCACTAACCTATCATTTTTACAAATGGGTTGTGCATTTGTAAAAATGACTTAACATGAAATACATAACATGAAATCAGCTTCATCTGGTCTCGATTTTTGATAGTGTGTATTTTGTTTTGTAATAAATAGAAGAACTTTCAAATCTTACTCTGCCTTAAATTACATAAGCAGGGGAAACTCCTCTCAACACCAAAGATGATAAAAACAAAGAAGCTAATACCAAAGAGAAAGAACTGGGAAGCAATACTCATTGTCAATTTGTAATTTACACCTGGTACTATGAACATCAAAAGGGTACTTTGCCTTCAGGCCCATCAAAAAAGGGCCTCCACTGACAACTTTCTATAAAGTCCCTGGGGAAACTGGCATCACACACTGGGAGACATTGTTCAAAGAATTTGGAGGTAGCTCCAGCCATGTGATAAACTAATCAGATGTAAAAATCAACTTCTGGCAACTAATTGCTTGATCTGAATCATTGCTTAACATTCAGGGTTCCTATGTATGAGCGTGGTTTTGGCTAAGGACTATAGTACTATTTGGAAGTTACCGGAAGAGTCAGGTAAAACTTGATAATGGTATAAGCTGCCTTTTATCTTGTCAGATAAATAGACCATCTTGCCCACTAGTGTGCTGACACTGACTTGGTTCGCCTAGCATGAAGTTTTGCTACCGGAAAACCTTTAAACTGAAGATTTCAGGGACTGAATGTAGCGCCCTCTCCATCCAAATCACAGGCCTGGTGGCAGAGCAACAGCTCCCATTCCCTCCCGCCCCCCCAGAAGAGAGACTCTCATGAATGACTCAATAAATGTGTGAAAACATTTGTGGTGACAATCAGCTCCAAGATTAGGGATAGGTTGTTGATGTTAGCCTGAGAAAAAGATTTACACCCTGTGGCTTGTTTCAAATCATAGACTATGCAACTTGAAGACTTGAAGAAACTGAAATAGCCATAGTGTGAACAACTTGAACAGGAATGCCTGATATTTGTTTACCTCACAAGACCAGTTGTGAACAAGTATTCACGGGCTGACTTATGCTTCAAAAACTGGTGGAAATATATTTATTTATTTGCAAGGGGGCATGCTTTCGCAAAGAATAACACTTGAAAGGGATTCCCATTTCTTTGTGTGAATGTGCCTCTTGACAATGGAGGGATCCCTGTCTTTAAGCACCTGAAAACGAACACTGCCAGTGACACATTTTCCTCAATGCTCCGGAGTCTACCGTATATTTAAGCACTGAGCCATTGCCTAATGCATTTTTTTCTTTCTGCTTCTTCTCCTCCTTAAGAGATTGGAACACAAAAGCATGAGAGAGGGTGACCTACCAAACAAAAGAGCCTTTGAGTTCCTCGGAAAAGTAGACTTGGAGGAGGATGGAAGGAATCCAAGTGGCCCTATTATTTCCACTTGCACTAATTAGACATTTTTCTGTCAGCTATTGAGCACCGCTGAGAGGCCAAACTCACTGAATTCATTTCTAAAGTGTTTACAGAAGTTTGCATCTGTTTGTGTCTCTTCAGGAGGAAAATAAGCACTTCAATAGCATTGTGAAAAATCTAAACCAAGTATCCTATTCTGGAGGGCCGGGCAGCTGCATAATTTAACTCTCCGCTCAATGCCGAAACCTCTTGCATCCCTCTCCAAAACCAAATGGACACAAAATGAGGAAAAGTCAAGACAGGGTGAGAATATCAGCTGCTTTTTCTTTCCCCGAAGATGGCGTGCTGTGTTAACACACCAATACATTTTGCTCGGTGTGAATTGTTTGAAGTTATAACCCTGTTCTCGTCCCCTCTGAGAAATCATACCTTTTCCCTTGGCTCCCAAGTCACACAACAGTTCCTAGTCCACAAAAATGCTGCCATGTTAATGGAAAATGTAGATCAAAACCTCCTTCCCATAAAAGCATAAAATGAAAGTAGGTCAAGTTCTGTGACAGCAATTCTAGGGTAAAAAGATAGACTTCACACATAAAGCCTAGATGAGGCAACAGACATTCCCTTCCTAATATAAACATATGATGGATACAGAGCAGGAGCAGACAATATGTCATGTACACCTTACCTCTGGTTTGTTGCTGCTTACTAGAAGGGAAGTGGGGAAAGAGGAAAGACAGTGTGATGGGATGCTATGATTCTATACATGACTGTGGCCTGATGGGAAGTCTTGCTCCTAAGCTTTGCTTCTGCACATAATGCTGCACAAACCGTTCTAATACTAAGACATTCACTCACCACCTTAGAATGTTCAGTTCACATTGAGTTCAGGAAAAACATTGTACTTTGACCCGTTCTTAATGCATAGTTGATCACATCTACGGAACGTGATTATTATGCTCTTTTAAGTTTCCTATATCAATCATTAGTAATTGTTTTAAGTCTTACTATATTAATCATTGGTTATAGTTTAATTAGGAGGTCTTCATGCCTGTCTAGTTCTGTGCTCCCTTTCCCAGCCTTTAATCTATTGGTGATTAATGCCTATATGCAATCTTTGCTTTGTACTTGTGTTAACCAATCAGCAATAAGCACATATGTGGCAATGCTGTAATATTCAATAAAAGAGGCTCCTCGAGACTTGCTCGAGAGATGCCTCCCAGATGACACTCGCTACCTGTCTGTCGTTATTTCAACCCAACAACAGTGGTGTGGTTGGTGTGGTGCAAACACACTGTCAGGAGCACTGGAGAGGCTTTGCCAGTGTGTTTGCACTGCGTCCACCTTGCCCCTCCCAGTAAGCAGCAGTGAAGCAACCAACTGGAGGTCAGATGTGTAGTGGTGTCCCATCATGCAATCCACTACTGGTACAGATAGCAATTTTTCAGAAGTCTGAAGCAGAATGGGAGAGCTGTTACTGCCTATGGGTCCACACATTTATGTCTTCTGTCCTATTAGTCTCTGGTCAATCAGTTTCGCAGGTCTAAGACCCTGCAAAACGTGTTTGAAGTGTTGTTAAGATACCAACATTTCTGAGAGGGATTGCATATCAGAAGCATGCTGCCAGGATCACCTCCCTTCAGCAGAACAATGAAAAGCTTTCCTCTTCTCTTTTTCTGGCAGTGTCCTGTAGAAGCATGATGAGACTGAAAGTGTGTTATCCTGGTTCGTCAGAAGAATACTTTCTCTGTCTCCATATATGAGTCAAACAAGACAGAACGGCTGCCATGCCTGAGGTGCACATGCAAAGCTATACTGAGGAAAGAGTGCTTATTTACTTTGAGAAAAGCTGATCTCGTAACTCTTGCTGTCTTAAAATGAATAATGTATAAAAAGAAGAATGTATAAAATTACCTCCAAGTGGCAGATGAGACACAGCGGAAGTTTCTGCGTAATTTGTATTTTGAATTGCCATGAATGGCTCACATAATTCCTAATGCGCTGACTGATTCACTTCCAGATTTCTCCCATCACAGGTTAACATCTGCAATATCCCTTGCTTGTTTGGATAACAGACATCACCTTGGCCACAGGTCCATCCCACCTATTACAGTTGTTTTCCTTTAGATTTGATATAATGTGTATCCAACCATATACCACAGCTCACAATTCTTTTGCTAATTTATGTTTCTGAGGGACAGGAAAAAGTCTACTTCTGACCTTGCCCAACCTCAGTTTCTTTGCAGTCCCACATCCTGTCTTTCTGCACCTTACATAAAAGCTTTTGATCAGATGTGCACTGTTGCATCTGCATCTCCTGAACATAATTTTATTTTTTAAAACAGCAACAACCCATCAAGCCTACAACCCCAGGAGGAAGACAGTTCATGGACAAAACAAAACAAAATTATGGCGACACAGAGGTATAACCAAAATATAAAAGAAAGAAAAGGGTTCTAATTTGGAAATTGCGATTAAGGGATTTCTGTATCCATGCCAAGAGAGAAAAATAAAAGTGCACTTTGCCTGAACATCTGTTTCTACAATGTCAACCTAGGATGTGTAATTGAGTTTAGGGGCACAAAAGGAACTTCATGGCTGGGAAGCTGAGTCAGGTGGAGATGGAATTAGATTTGCAGAAGATTTCTATACACCAATTATAGGGGTTCAGGGTGGAAATGCAAAACAGCCTTTACTGAAGGGCCTTTGCGAAAATGCCCTGAGTGGACGGGTGTGCTGTTTTCATGGTTTCTCGCATTAGTGGCCTGGTTCCTCCCAGCAAAACACCTTAATGTTTGGGTCTCAGCCTTAGGTTCAATGCCAGGATACCTTGTTTTTGCCGACAACTGCAGCTGCTCCCAGGAAGGGAGAAAACACTCTCTCCCAGAGCCATCTGGCACTGAGGTACGGGACAAAATGTGAATATACGAAATTGCTTGAGCAGAATAAATTAGGAAGATAGAAGCAGATGAGGGTGGAGGAATTTTCAATGAGCAAGAATTAAATCATCAATAATTGAGCCTAGAGGTTTTTTGGTTTGCTAAGACTAGGAAGGAATGGCATTGCTAACTCATCCAGGTACAGGGCACTTGGGATGTATTAAATGGATGCAGCAAATGGGGTAGAAACCTGAGTCCACCTACACAGGAAAAGAGAGAATGTAATGCCAGTAATACAAGCCCCCACTGAGCATGTAGTCTAGAGATAAGTGTGCTTTGCTTGCTTCATAGTTTGTGAAAACTAGTAGAATAACGAGAAGCACTGCATTTATAGAATTGGCAGAGTATGCCATTATTATGTTTTTATCCTGCTCTTCCTCCAGAGCTCAGGGTGGTGCGCGTGCATCCCCTTTTATCATCACAGCAACTTTATAGGGTAGGCTAGGCTGGGAAAAAATGAGTAATTGGCCATGGTCATCTATTAAGTTTTCACTGTGCACAAATTTGAACCATTTCAGGTATAGGAAACTTGAGGCTGCCTGAACTAACCATCACTTTAAAAGCGTTTAAACCAGTTAAAATAAACAATGAAGAATTGTTAGCGTTACCTGTTAACAGCCAGCAAAGCTATGCTTTCTAACACAACTCTCTGAAAACAGCCGTATTAAAAAAGGTGGTTGGAAAAAGAGGGTTTTTAAAAACCCACAACACGAAAGCAGCAGACACCTCCCTGGGAAATTAGTTGCGAGAAAGATGGGTGACTGTATCTTCTGTTTGCAAACAGGCAGAGTAAAGGGTCCAGTTTAGGGCCCTTAAGGTTACATTTAAAGATACAGTACAGCTATCGCTATTATCATAGAATCATAGAATTGTAGAGTTGGAAGGGACCCCAAGAGTCATCTAGTTAAATCTAGTCCTATTCTGGTGCAGGAACCTCAACTGAAACATCCATGACATATCACAGGGCTAAGAAACAAATTAAAATCATGCTCATTGAATATGACTTGAGCAAATAGACAGTTATGGGGGGGGGGGAATCTCAGGCTTTAATATCAAGATGCCCTGGGGGTCACAAAGATACACCACAGTAGATCATTTTGCAGGATATGATCTGCTCAAGTAAAAGAGAGCTACTACATGCAGTACCTTACAAGGTTGCTTATTGGGTTGAGACACCCAGTGATATTAAATTCTTGACAATAATCTCTTGAAGAATATTCTCGAGAATATTCTCAGTTAATGAGAATATTAGAGAATTTTCATTTAAAATAGGAGAATATTCATTTTAATTCATTGAAAATGATATAATTAGTTAATATACATGTTTATTCATGGGTAAACTTGTTCAGATGGCAACCAAAAACTGTACAGATATTTTATTCAATAGGGCAATGCAGTGAATTCACATTCTTTGATACAAGTAAATTCAGTAATAGGCTATCTTGTGCTTCTAATAGCTCTAACGGTAATATATTTCAGTATGTCAATCTCTGGTAAATGGCATGTTGTACCATTGAATGGCACTGCCAAAACCAGTTATCGGCACTAAATAAAAATATAGAAATGTCAACTGATCAACTGTTTAAAACAAGGCCACCTCACATGCTGTTACACATAACTGTATAGGCCTGGTATTTTAAGTGTATAAAGCATTGAAGCTACTTTCTGTAAAAATATATATCACACTATATAGCCAAGAGTATAGAATTGCTATGAATAAGGTCACACCAAAATAGAAAAAAAGGCTATTACATATTTCTGTAGCTCAGAACTGCCAATGGTGAATGACACAATGCCCAGTAATGTAACTGGATAAAAAAAAAAACATTATTCATTACTGACACTGGCAATATCACAGCTTAACTTATTATTTACTAGATTTTTTAAATGTGGGTTGTAAAACTGGTTCTTACGTTAGAATTTACAGTTTGGGGAGAATATTCTCTGGATAATTTTCTAGCAGAGAATATTCTCACCTCACATCACTAGAGACACCACAACCACACTTGCAAAACAGATAGTCGACACTGACAGTGTCAACAGCCAGAGTCCTCCATAGAGGTGGGAGGGGAGGGAGAGTGTGAGGAAATAGGTGATGAAGGGAAGGGAAAGAGCCTAGCAGCAGATCTCTGCATACAGAAGGTCCCAAGTTCAATCCCTGGCATCTCCAGGTAGGGCTGGAAAGATTAACTCTCTGAAGAACTGCTGCCAATCAGTGTAGACTATACAGAAGTAGATGGACCAATAGTCAGACCTGGCATAAGGCAGAATCCTGTGCTCCAATGAGCACCAAGGGCAGTGCCAACCGTTGGTTCAAAAACCAGATCCTCACATGGGCTGGAGTCAGAACGTGTGTTTTTTTACAGTCTGCAGATGTATGAGAAGGTCAGGCACCTAGGGAAAACCATAATAGACACTCGTACGGGCAAGAGCACATTTATTAAAAGCAGATGAGATACCTCCAGCTGTTCATTTCAAATCAACATATAGTTATTTATCACCTCTGCTGCTTTCCCGCTTGCCCGTTCTGTCTCCCAGTTTTCTTATGCTTACTTTGAGCACAGCTTGTGCTCAAAGCTGTGCTCAAAGTAAGCATAAGAAACGTCCTGTTTGGAATCCCAGTGGAAGCTGAAGTGTTTTCGACCCTCATTTTCCTTGGCTCAGCCAGGAAGGAGAAAGAGACCTGGGTTTTTGTTTTTAAACGTTCACTGTTTGTTGGAAGAAGAGCTGAGATGATTTGCAATGGGAGGGTTAACTGCTTATCCCCTGATTTAAAAAAATGGGGACAGAACAAGGACCAGATACTTTTTGGAAACCCACAAGTGGAAAAAGCAGCAATCTTCTACTGTTGTTCCCCAGGAACTGGTATTCAGAGGCATGTTGCTTCTGATACTGGGGTAACATTTAGTGATCATGCCTAGCAGTCATTGGTAGCCTTATCTTCCATGTGTTTGTTGGAAGGGAGTTATTGGTTTGTTTTTGTTCTTGCACTTGCTTTTATTATGTATTTTGTGTTTGTATTTTGTATTTTTACGTTCAGGACTGCCCAGTGATCTTCGGGTGAAGGGCGGCATACAAATCAAATCAATCGTCAAATCCTCTTTTTAAAGCCACCCAAGTTGGCATCAATCCATACCTCCCGCCTTAGCAAATCCCATCCTATGCAGATTCAGTTTCCCCACCTTGTATGAAAAGTTTCAATTTGTTTTTAGTCTATTGTTATTTTAACTTTTTGAAAGTTTTATTGCTGCTAATCTTATTGATAACTTTTTATTTTAAAAAATGCAAACCACTTGGAGAGGTTTTTTTAAAAAATTATGAAGCGGTGTATAATTTTAATGAAATAACAGTTTTGGTTTGGCAAGACTTTGGCAAATCACCTCTGTGTGATATCTGCTGCCCTAGAATGCATTTTTTACAACACACACACACACACACACACACACACACACACACACCTGTTGCTGCTTTCAGTTTTGTCACAGTTTATAATTGTTTGCACTATTTTTAATTTAGACCTAAGAAGTGAAACAGCAGGACAAAAGCAAAAAATAAGATCAAAAACTCAACCCCCCCATAAATCTATACCCCCAAAAATGTAACATCTGAAAGAAAGGACCTAAGATAGTTCTTTGAAGAGACAGGTGACAAATCACCAGAATTGCTTTCTTATAGTTCCACAGAAATAACATTAACAGTCAGGATCTTTCTTCTATCAAACTCCTATTCTAGAATTCTCCAGTGAAAATCCCTATCAAGAGGGAAAACATTTTAGGATGCATGTTTTACATTGGCGTGTTAATTACTGAGGGTGGTTGTCAATTAAGCTGCTCAGAGAAATCCCATTGAAATGAATGACTTTGCCTAAGTTGGGCCAATTAAATTCAATGGGTCTACTCTGAGTAAAACAGTTGACTACCACCCTGAGTTTCTCATTAAATTTAGCAGATATGGGATTTCCTCCATGCCCCTCTCCACCCACCCCCATTGCCCCCATGTCTTTTATGAGCATTCCTGTCTTCTGGTTGTTTTGTACAATAGGATTCTGCAGCCTATGCAAAGCTGAACTGTTTAAAAGGATGATGTAAGCAGCAATGGTTGCTTTGCATACTCAACAGAGCAATGGTCTGCAAACAAAGCATCACTACTAACAATGCAAGGCTAAGTCAAACTTTCAGACTGGAGACCCAAGTGCTCTCATAGAGACACTTTGAGATCAGTGGAGCTACTCGAGAAGCAAGATACTGCACACTGTGAATATGGTCCCCAAAATCTGACCTTCCAGAATAATAAACACTTCATTCAAGGATCCCAAATCACTTTACAAACACTGGTTCATTCCAGTGGAGAGCTTATTCTAAACTCGCCACTTTAGAATAAACTCAGATGAAACGTGTCAAAGTTTTCGCCAAACAATATCAACAAAGGCTGATTTCTCTTTTGGAGGGATTTAAATTAATTCCCTCCTGCAAATCATATCAAAAGAGGAAGCTCAGAACTTTATTCTTCGCAATCAAACTGTAAATTTAATACTTCCCCCCTCCCCAGCCTTGCTCAACATCTTAATCAAAGTTCTAAAGAAACTTTTTCTGTGTCTTGAATTTTTTAAATTTCGTTTTGAATAAATAAATGGGAAAGAGAGCAATGGAAAGGGGGTGGGGGAAAGAACCTTTCTTGACTAATACTAATAATATGGGTCAAAGTGCCAGTCATTCTACAATTAAATTGGGGAGTAAAATAGTATCCCTTTTCTCCCACAGTACAATAGTGCTAGAATATAAATTACCAGTGAAAATGAAATAATAGTTCAAAGCACATGGGGAAGCGAGCTCAGCGTTTAGAAAGTATTTTTTACGGCACCATGAAACATTGAAGACGACGGTAACCCATGTACTTTGGGGTGTGTTGGTGAATAGTCTCCAAAGAGCATCAGGCAGGATTGTAGGGCCCTATAGTCTGTGACCCCATGATATGCTTTGTTTCGCCGGGGCAGCTGCAGTTATCAACAGATGTTTCGGCAATAAATAATTGGTATCATCTCAGAAAAGGCCCATCTACCTGGGGTGAGGGGATAATGTGGGCAAACACTGTTCCACTATTACAGTCACATTAATCTCCCATCTATCCAGGTTTCTCAGGGAGTTGGCTGCAGGTGTTTATCCTGGGAGAGAGCAGACAAATGCTCTTGAGTCCGAGGGCTTTGTGAGCATTGTAAAAGGGGGTCAGCCACCGCCATAAATTTCCATCTGAGGCCACACACCAAAAAGGGAAAGGGAAAGGAGGGGACGGGGAGGAAGAAAACACAGCAAAACAAACTCAGAATCACAATAAAACTCCACTTAGCACTAGGGATTTGTAAAGCAAGGGCGACAACAAAACCCTCCCACTTTTACCAAGGGGCATGTAAGGTGCTCCACGCAAGTTAAACCATTCACTTACAGAAGGAGAGGGAAACAGTGATTTAAGGAGGCAACTCCTTATCCTACCTTGCACCTAGATACAAATAGCACCTGGTTGCAACCAACAGGTCCCTCCCTCACTTTTAACCCTCGCTGCAAACACAGCAATTGTGCTGCAGAAAATTCCCAGCGGTTGTTGGAGCTCTGGCCTACGCAGGTTTAGGAATTGCTTGCTGGATCAGGCCAATAGCTCATCTAGTCTAGCATCCTGTTCTCACAGAGGCCAACCGGATGCCTGTGGGAAACCCATAAGCAGGATTCGAGCACAAGAGCCCTCTCTCCTCTTGTGCTTTCCTGCAACTGGTACTTATGCTGGTGGCTGTCACTGCCTCCTATAATTAAAAAAACAAATAAATTTTTATTTATACCCCACCCTTCCTGGCTCAGAAAACCGGGCTCAGGGCAGCTAAAAACAAATTTAAAACACTTAATTGATGCAACAAAAAACAGCATAAAATACAGTATAAACCATGAATAACAATAAATTCAGAATTCAAAAATCAATTTAGGGGGGAAATCCATCCAATAAACATTAGATGATCACCAGGGCTAGCGGGTTAAATTAGTCCTATTTGGGCCAGCGAGGAGACCAGGGGAGAATTAGCTGTGGGATCCCAGAGCAGGTAATCTTCATAAAAAGGGGAGGGGGAGGGAAGGAAGGAACGGGGAAAAAAAGATCAGGCTAAGTTCAAATTGAAAGCCAGGCAGAGTGAGTTCCATAGTTTAGCTATGTGTTGTGTGAAGAAGAGGAAAGTTTTTCTCCCTCTCTCATTGTACCAGAACTTGGGGCAATACAATGAAGCTTAATGTTGGAAGATTCAGGAAAGATAGAATAAACTATGGATTTTATTCCCACTAGAGGCAGTGATGGCCCCCAACTTGGATGGCTTTAATAGAGGATTAGACAAATTCATGGCGGGTGAGGCTATCACTGGCTGTTAACCCTGATGCATATATACTCCCTAAATGGCTGAAGGCAGTAATGCTGCTGAATGCCAGTTGATGGAAACCACAGGTGTTCTTATGCTCAAGTCCTGCATCTGGTTGGCCACTGTAAGAAGAGGATGCTGGACCAAATGGACCACTGGCCTGATTTAAGAGACTTTCCTTATGCTCCAATGTACGTAAAAAATGTGTATGCAGTCCGGAATGGGGGGCGGGGAGAGGACAGAATAAATAGAGAGAAGTTCCTCTCTGTTCCTCAAAAGACTGGAATCATAGGGTAGTCCGATACGATTGATTCAGGATAATCAAAATTAAATACAACTTTACTCAGCCCATAATTTACAGTGAAAATCACTGCCTCAAGATGTTGCCAAAAACCCAACCAAAACCCAACACAGATGGCTCTGAAAGTGGTATAGTCAAATTCTTGGAGGATATATCTATCCACTTGCTATTTGCTAAGATAACTAAAATTGGACCCACCGCCTTCAGGGCTTACACCTCAGATGACATATGTAACAACAAGTGAAACTTGTCTGCATCATGCCTGACAAGTGACCTTCAAAGGGGCATTTAGCTGCAACTCTTGCAGATAGAGTGCTGGACTTGGACCTTTTAGACCATTGGTAAGCCTTTATATCTGTAATTGCACACATCTGTATTTGTTCCAAAGAACACATGAAGCTCCTGAATGAGTGGGCTTCTTCAGTCACTGGGGGAAGCCCCCTTGTGCAGGATCTCCATGTCTACAGCAGAGAAGACACTGCCTTCTGGTCCATATGTAAACAAAATCAAGGCATTAACCCCAACACAACTGATAAGAGTAAGAACGCGGCCACAGAATTAAATGTAACCAGGATGACAACTGTCACCTAGCAGAAACAGCAGTGAAGGATGGGGGTCACCTATATAAAAGGAAGGCTACCATCTGTTAGGCCACTGTACATCTAAGTGCTGTGAATGCAGGTTTCAAAGGCAGGTGTCATATACTTCATACCAGTAACTCATGCAGCCTTGCACTGATCACATCTTTCAGGTTTGTTTTGTCTTCCAGGTCTACGGCTTGTTTGTATTGCCACTTTTCTGGCACGAAGGGCCACTTCATTTCCTTTGCCTCTTCGATGAGGGTCCTCAGATCATCAGGGAGCAAAGCTGAAAAGGTCAAAGTGCAGGTAAGCGATTCAGGTGCGAAGGTTAGGAGGTGGTACCTGACCTGCTGAAAGCATTCCCTCCACCGTTTTTGTCTCTCAGTGGCTGCAAGCTGTCACTTCTCCCAGCCGCAGAGTAATAATGAGAGGTTGCCTGTCATCAGGTGACCTCCCGTGCTCTGCCCTGCAGGTAAACTAGAGCTGTCTGTCATTAAGAGAAGGGATTTTATCAAGGAAGTGAAAGACTGTTGTTGCTTTGTAGGTGTGAGAAGAGAAAAGGAGGCAGAAAGGAGCAGAGGAAATGGATTCCTCCACAGTGTGAAAATGAGAGTTTGGAGCCCTTAATGTGTAACTTAATACCTAACTCAGTCTTCTGAGTCCAGAGGCAATATACCTTTAAATACCAGATGCTGGAGACATGTAACAGGGGAAAGCCATTGCTGTCATGTCTGACTTGCTAAGTTATCTGGCTGGAAACAGAATACTGAATGGAATTTTAGTCCAACCCAGAATGAAGGGTCTTTGAATAAAGCCTTTGGCTTAGGTCTGAGAACTGTAGTTTCTTAATATTCCCGATTAATGAGTTGGGAGAAGTTTAAGAAACAGCACTCTTCCTCAGAATTTGTCTTTTGCAGAAACTTAGGAAAACGATACAAGGAGAAGGGGACAACCGAGGACAAGATGGTTGGACAGTGTTCTCGAAGCCACGAGCATGAGTTTGACTAAGCTGCAGGAGGCAGTGGAAGACAGGAGTGCCTGGCGTGCTCTGGTCCATGGGGGTCACGAAGAGTCGGACACGATTAAATGACTAAACAACAACAAGGAAAAGGATGGTGAATGAGATTTAGCAGATGGAAGGGTTGGTGCAAAGTCAGCCTGTCTGGAAATCCCTGAGACATGAAGAGCTAAGGCCAATGCAAGCTGGATGAGTTCATTTCTAAATGTTCAAGAAGGACACTGACAAACTGGAACGTGTCCAGAGGAGGGCAACCAAAATAGTCAAAGGCCTGGAAACGATGCCTTATGAGGAACGGCTAAGGGAGCTGGGCATGTTTAGCCTGGAGAAGAGGAGGTTAAGGGGTGATATGATAGCCATGTTCAAATATATAAAAGGATGTCACATAGAGGAGGGAGAAAGGTTGTTTTCTGCTGCTCCAGAGAAGCGGACACGGAGCAATGGATCCAAACTACAAGAAAGAAGATTCCACCTAAACATTAGGAAGAACTTCCTGACAGTAAGAGCTGTTCGACAGTGGAATTTGCTGCCAAGGAGTGTGGTGGAGTCTCCTTCTTTGGAAGTCTTTAAGCAGAGGCTTGACAACCATATGTCAGGAGTGCTCTGATGGTGTTTCCTGCTTGGCAGGGGGTTGGACTCGATGGCCCTTGTGGTCTCTTCCAACTCTATGATTCTATGATTCTATGATTCTATAAATCCCTGCTCCTGTTTCCACTATTCATCTCCATCCTGGATAGAAAGAAGTAGTATCTAGGGAAGCAGTAGTAATACTAATAAATGAAATGACATTGTTATTGTTTGTGTTTGTTACTATGGTGTGTATTTTTGTATTTTTATTGTAAACTGCTCTGTGATCTTCAGGTGAAGGGCAGTATAGGCATTTAATAAATAATAATAATAATAATAATAATAATAATAATAATAATAACAACAAGCTTCAGGCTTTGAGTTCATATAATTAGTTCAAACTGCTGCCATAAATGATGCCACACTTCTTATAAGCAATATGTGATCATTGTAGGATTTTTTTTTAAAAAAAAACACCTGTTAAGGAAGAAGACATCTGCAATTGGAGCATTTAACTAACCTGCAGGGATATAATCCAATGGAACAATCATACACACATTGTGACATTATTCATATTATTGCCTCTTGGACTCAAAGCGGATAGCTAATACAAAAACGAAAATCTAAGGGAAGTAGGTCCTAGGGAATCTCTGAGCCTTGGTTCCTTTGCTGCTTGAACTAGTTTACCTGAAGGGCCATGTCTAATGTAGTGATTAAAAGGGTACTGATGTACCTTATCTGTAACTAAGCCGATTATTTATCATACTCTCCAGCATTTAATAAGGGAAACCGAAGAAGAAAGAACTACCTGATTAGAAGTTCAATAGCCCATTCTAAAGAGTGATAATAAAGCTGAAAGGAATTTGTGACAAGGAAACAAAAGTGCCTTTTGTGGGATGAAATGAAAGGAAACCTTACAAGAAAAAATACACCAGCCCTCTACACATAGCCTATATTCCCAAATGCCAAAGAGCTACAGACAACTATCATCACAGTGAAAGGAAGCAGAAAACTGTACACAAACAGAACAGGCCCTGCATGAGGTGGATTTAAATTTCCCCAAATGTCATCATGATTGATTCACTCGGGCAAAGTAGCTGGTACTATTGAAACAGCAGAACTAGGTGGAGAGTCACATGATTTGTCTGTCAAAAAGGAAAATCCTGTGTGTGTGTGTGTGTGTGTAAACAAATAAGCAAACAAAATTCAGATTTATCTATTTTAATAATCGTCTGCTTAACATAGGGCCACTTCCTTGCAGCAGTTTATTCTGCGCTTGGTGCTGCTTGTGCAAGTCTGTTTTGCACAATGTCCTCACTATGATGTCCTTATCAAAATGCCATCCCATATTCCCTCCCTCCATTTAGTTCAAATGGACTGTTTCCAGGAAAATAATACATTTAAAAAAAAAAAAAAACCCAAAGCTTCTGCAGAAATTATAGATCCAGATTAAATGAAGGCAGTAGGCAAATGGGTTGCCATTTTGATGAGGACTAGGTTATTTGAATGCTGCGAAATGTGTTTGCTAGAGCAGCACCGAATCCACACTAAGTATCTGTGTGGAAGCACCCAAGACCCTACTATGGCAGTAAAGGGATGGAAGGAGGAAGTATGGTCAAAAGGATTTCAACCGTGACAACTTAATCGTTAGGTAACGTACAAAGTCAGAATTTATGGAAGTACAAGCTTAGGCTCCGAACTGGCAAAACTTTTTGCAAAAGTACTGCAACTATTTAGTATTTCTAAGCAAAATTCCTAGAGATCAAGCCCCATTGAACAGAATGGGTGTTACTTCAGAAGAAAAGCACATCTTGTGGTAGCTTTATTTGGAGTAATTAATTTTGGAAGAGCTAGCCATGGTAATCTGCTGCAGGAAAAACCCCATAAAGAGGCTTCTGGATACAATAACAAGTCTTGTGGCACCTTAAGAAGCATCTGCATCCCCACAGTTCAGCCTGGACACTGAAGCCCAGCACTGAGGGCCTTCTGGGGTTCCTTCACTGCACGAAGTGAGGTTGCAGGGAACCGGGCAGGGGGCCTTCTCAGTAGTGGCACTCTTCATGTGGAACGCCCTCCCATCAGATGTCAAAGAGATGAGCAACTATATAACCTTTAGAAGACATCTGAAGGCAGCCTTGTATAAGGAAGTTTTTAATGTTTGATGTCTTACTGTGCTTAATGTTTTCAATTTGTTAGAAGCCACCCAGTGTAACTGGGGCAACCTAGTCAAATGGGCATAATAATAATAATAATAATAATAATAATAATAATAATAATAGACTAACAAATGGATCATGGAACGACTATGCACAGGCAAGAGTTTGCTTCATCAGATGACCTAATAGATCATCTTCCTATTTCAATAAATGGTTTCTTCAATAAATGGTTTCTTTTTCATATCATATTCAATAAAACAAAAACTCTTTCAACGTGTCACTGGTATTGACGTACCGCTCTTCAAAGTATCCGTTGCCTGCAAATCTTCCTCTAACACCCTGAACCATTTTTATTTTCAAAACACTTTTGTAGATGATGAACTTTTATATAGAGAGAAAAATATCTGGGAATTCAAATGTAGGGAGTTGCATTAGGGGAAACGGTCAAATGCTTTAATGAAGGGGATATACTCTCAGTGAAAGGACAGCAAACAGCCGCCATTCAGAAGTTGCATTATTTCCCCTCCCCCTTTTTTATAATTGAAATTTATGTGCATCGCCAAACTTTGGAAGCATTGTTTTTCTTAAACGAAAACCGCTCCTTATAGCCTCATGTTTACTGAAGCTTTAAATGAGAACTGACAGCAATTCACTGGTACAAAGTGGGCTTCCTTCCCTGCCTGCCTCCTAGCTCACATCCCATTCATGTCCTAGAAATCCAGTAATCTTTTGACACTTATCTGCTAGGAGATTGGGGGGGGGAATAGGGCAGGCCGGGGATGGGGTGGAAGTTTAGGGCAGTTGGCTGTTTTGCACCCAGTACTTGTCACTGAGATCTCACCTCTGTACTGCTGATGCCTGCTTTCGTCTCTCTTAGACTGGTCCTGCACCTCTGGTGAGATCTGATCCAGCATCTGTTTGCATTCCTGCAACAGAGCGGCCATCGTTCTTTGATTATCCATGCTGCTCGCTTGAAAATTGGGTGGGGTGTGCGCGTCTTTGGGTGTATGGCGATCAATTACCGAGGAGAAGACACAAATTCTAAATGAAAAGGATCCTTTCTAGGCCGAGATACCTGGTGAACAAAAGAAGGGGAAGGATGATTAACTAAAGCATCATCAATTATCGGCAAGGCTCAAGCAGGGAGGGATAATAGGGGAAGTACATGACAGTCTCAGAGGACTTTATTAGGGAAGGGTGTGAAATTACTCTGGGGTCCGTGTACCACAGCATGGAGAGAGGAGGTTGCTTTTCAATACCCCTGTAAAAAGCCCCAAACAGTGAAGTGGCCAGCCACATGCGCACACATAGAATCCATTTGCACACATGTTGGTTCCATGCAGTCAAGTGCTTTATGCTGGAACCCTCATGTTTTCAAGACCTTTTAACCTTGCTCTGCAGCGAATCACCGTGATTTCTAGAAATGCTAGCTGAGTTACATCACATATTCTTTCTGGAGACGGTAGGAAGCACTTTGGGAACAAGTGCTTGGATAATTGTACGCACAACATGGTGGATGGGGAGAGGCAATCCCCTGCTAACCCACCAGTCAACAAAAGGACACAATTCAGTTTTACCTGCTATGTTGCTGTATCAGGGCAAAACAAAAGAATTATGAAAAACAGAAAGCAGGGGAAACAGCAACCCAATGTCTAGTTCTCCCCCCAATTCTCTGGAAAGTTCTGGTGAACCTCAGGCTGCATTCACATGGCACTTTTCATGACTTTTCCCTGATAATTTCCATATGATGCTTGAGCTTTCACAGGATGTAAAAGCCACACCTGGAACTTTAGTAGAATAGAGTGCAAGTTTAGTGCTCAATTCCATGTTAGTTGCTCCCAGAAAGAAAACGCCTGTTTGCAAATAAGGTGGTTTCTGTGGGTGCCTGGTGATGTAATCGGATGGTTCCCTTGTCAGAGATTCAGTACCCACCACTCACTGTGTTAAAAGGTTTGTGTGACTCAGGCCTGGCATATGTAAACAGTGCCAGCTTACGTGAAAGATGCAAACTGAACTGTAGCCACTTGCCGATCAATGCAAAAGATGTACGCTATCCTTCAAAAGCATCTGAGTTAGAACAATGAAGGACCCACAAGGAAAAAAGACTCCAAAGTTGTAATGAAGGAGACATGGAGTGCATCCAGATATGGGGGGAACAAGTATTCCTAATTATAATGTTAGTGTTTCTGTTTTCTAATGTTCCTTTCACATTGTGGTACTAGTTGTGTCATGGAACTGTGTGTGTGTGTGTGTGTTTTACCAATGTCACGTTGAATTTCATTCACACTGATGGATGCAGTGTGATGCAACAACAGATATCACTGGACGATGCCAGTACTGCCCCAAGCCTTCCTCACATGATGCACCACCCATGAAAATGGCAGGAAACAACTATCTTCTGGTATACTGCCCCAAATTTTGTCACTTTACTGCCACAATTTTCTGGTTTAATGGGGTTGCAAATGGATTGTTTCTGAAAGAAATTAACACAGAAATGAGCACTAAACTTCTACTAGATTTCTGGAAGTGGATTTGATGCCCAAATACAATGAGGAATTAACATTGGAATATTGGAAACAGAAAAAACTGCTGTGTGAATGCAGCCTCAGGCTGTAACATTGTACAGCTTCCGCATTCCGTTTTAAAGAACTGCTTCCAGCATCAGTTAATCGTTGCAAACCAGTGAGAATCCCTATTTACATAGGTGATCTTCATAATTTTATCAAACAACAAGGAGTGGCAGCTTGAAGGATAACAAGTTTATCGTGTCATAAGCTTTTGTGAACAAGGGCCCACTTCATCAGATGCAGGAAGTGTTTTCCTCTGTTACGTTTCATGCACCTGAGGAAGTGGATTCTGGCCTACAAAAGACTGTGTTTGCCTTTAAGGTGCCCACGAGACTCTTTGTTGTTCTTGCTGCAAAAACAAAACAAAACAAAAAACACACAAAAAAACCACGCAGCATTACTCATCTGGCAACTCTTAACATTACTTTCTTTAAAAACTGGGTGCAATATTGGAGCCATATTCACAGTATAAAATTCTGAAAAACCAATTAAAACCCCTAAGCCCCTTTCGCTCTCAAGGCAAAAATAAATAAATAAATCTCATCCTCATTTTGATCTTTAGGCTATGCTACAATTCCAGAGAGACCAATGAGGAGGAAGAAACAAAGACCCGAGGAGCTCCACGTGGAGACTGCATTTATGGATTAATCCCAACAGGGAACAAATAAAGATCGTCCCAGGAGTGTCCGGTGGGGACTTAGCGCAGTCAATTGAGAAAAGCAAATCATTATTTAGGGCCAGGGCTGTTTTGACTTTCAAATAAACATTTTTAATTATTTTAAGTGCTACACTGAAACTTCCCCTTTCTCTGGGTGGAAAATTATGGTGGCCCATGAATGGAGGCACTGGTGATTATACAAATCTTTTAGTCATGTAAGGAACCTTTTGCAAAGCTGAGAGGGGAGGGATCTGGAAGCACAAGGCTCATTACTAACATTAAGGGTTTTCTTATTTCCCTTTTTGGGGTTGTGTGTGTATTCCCTTCTTCTCTAAAGTCTCCAAACAAGTAAAAGATTGGAGTCAGTGGAGAAGAATCACTTTCACAAACACCACTATATGTAAGTAATTCAAACTGATGGGATAGCTCAGTCAGTAGAGCATGAGACTCTTAATCTCAGGCTCGTGGGTTCGAGCCCCACGTTGGGCAAAATATTCCTGCATTGGACTAAATGGCCATTGGGATCTCTTCCAACTCCATACAATGAGGCATACAGAATTTCCCCATTCTGATCTGTCCATACTCTGGCTCTGGTTTCCCTCAGGAGTAACTTCAAGAGTGATACAAGCTTGGATTCAAGAACTCTGCTTGCGGAACAAAGCTTTACTGACCCACCTGTGTAAGCACTTCAGTCCCCACCACCTGTCATTCAGGAAGAGTTGGCGGAAACTTCTGGAATGACAGAGAATGTGGCTTTGCAGAAGCTGCCCCCACCTAACGTTTGCTGGTTTCCTCATCTCACTTGCAGCTCCTCGTGGCAAATTCTAGGTCATTCTGGAGAGTTCCCTGACTTCCATGAGGAATTGCCTTCCGCTGGTGGCAAGGAATGCTCTAGCTCTGGTGAGATTGTGGTGCCAGGTTAAAACAGATCTTGTTCTCCTAGGCATTCGGTCATGCAAATCTAGGCAAGGCTGTGCTGAACCGTAGCTATTATCTGGGATAGTTTCCTCACCAGTGGCCAATTTTAGTGATTTAATCCTTGTTTTCCTTTCAACATTATATGTATGCAGCCTTTTTGCTCTCCGCTGCAGGTCATCTAAAAAGCAAATTTAGGCTGCAGTGCTATATACCTGCTTACATTGCTAAGCTCAGCCAGACTTACTTCTGAGTAGAAAAGTATAGGGCTGCAATATTAGAGCCACATTTAAAAATGATATACCAAATGTACAGCCAAGTACAAATTCTCCCTCTGCCCCTTCAGCACTTTGAAGTATGTGCTTGTCAAAGCCACTTTGAACCCATGTCATTACGCTACACTGCACTTTGCATCTAGCCATTCTAAAGGGCCAGATTTTGCTCCCTTTGGAATTCAATAGCATGAGTCCCATGGCCCTGCAGAGGGAGAGCAGGGCTGAGCACCAAACGCCTGGCCTTTGAAAAGGTCACATTTAAATTTTAACTTTCAAGTTAATGAGGTTTCTCTCCTTATCAAAAAGAGCAGAGCTGCATTTCTTCTTTCTGTACTTTCCTACAACTGTAGTTTGAAGTTAAATGTAAATCTGAGGTAAAAATATGGTATCATAAATGATACTGCATAATATTACAGCAATATATGATTTGAAATGTTGGAATACACCACACAACACATACAGTTTGTGGGGAAGCGGCAAGTTTTTAAAACAGATTTATTGTACTGTGGGTTGTAGGTGAGCCGGGGAGGTCTAGATGATATTAACTGGATTATCAGCATTCACTTTTCTACACATTTATACCTGATGAGCTTATCTCTTTGTTTGTTACTTGGTTGCAGGATTTCCTTAAATAAAACACAAGCTCTTTGAACACACTGGTGTAAATACCATCCCAAGCAGAAAACTAAATCTTTTTTCTTTTCTTTTCTTTCACAAATAGGCCAGCACTTCTCCCCACTGGCATATGTTGAAACCACAGCAAGAAATTGGTGGGATATTTCATTTGTAATGTGCTGAATGAGAGATGAAGCATGGCTATTTGCTTGAGGCTCTGTTACCATCTTTCTCGTTTGCTGGTTTCAAGTTTAAACGCCTTTTCTTTTTGTAAAGTCTCGTATACCGAACGGCACCGGCTGTATTAAAATAAGGAAAACCCTGACTCAGGGACAGCCTTTCCTAAGGCAAGCTCTCTTGTTAATATGCACCCACATGAAAGGGTTTCTTTTCTCCTATAGAACTACAGTGTGCGTGTGTGTAAATTGCAAGGGGCTCATTGGCATAAATCTCGGCTGCGACCTCTGAGGTAAACGGGATTTACATTACTTTCTGACAAGAATTAAATGAAGGCCTTGTGGATGTATGAACAGCCTTCTAGACTGCAACAGATGGGCATGAATGTGCTCCCTAGGCAAACTATCAGTGACATCTGTGTCCTCCAAATTCTGGTGGTCTCAGCCAATTAACAGGCAAAATGGGAAAAACGGGGAGGGGGCGAGGAGGGCTGGTTCCTGCGCAGTCTACCCTACCCCCTTCCCTCAGCAGAAGCAGAAGTGCTTGTGTTTAGAAATGAGATCAAGAGTAGCCTGGAGCAGAGAGGAGATTGTATTTTTTTTTTAAAAAAAGAAACTATAGAGATTAAGCTTTACGAGATGGACTTGGGTTATATTAGATATTAGGGAAGCACTGTATACCTGATAGACCTTTATAAAGCAGGCTACGCCTTTTCTGTTGCTGTCATTTATGCACCTCCCCCCAAAAAACTCGTTATCGCTGAGGTAACAGAATTTTAGAGTTGAAATGGACCCCAGGGGTCATCTAGCCCAACCCCTGCAAGGCAGGAATCACAGCTAAAGAATCCCTGACAGATGGATAGCCAACCTGTTTAAAACTCTCCAATGAGGGAGAGTCCACCACCTTCTGAGGTAGTCTATTTCACTTCCAAACGCTGCCATTATTATTATTATTATTATTATTATTATTATTATTATTATCCCACCCTTTTCCCTTACAGGGACTCAGCTCTTACTGTCACAAAGTTCTTCCTAATGTTTAGCTGGAATCTCCTTTTTTGTCATTTGAATCCATTTGTTTGGGTCCTACAAGCTGGCTCCATCTTCTATGTCTCTCTCTCTCTCTCTCTCTCTCTCTCTCACACACACACACACACACACACACACACACACACACGTACGTATAAATACTATGTCTAAAGCTGTTCCTACTATTCTCTATGACAGGGGTGGAAAACCCTCAGGCCTGAGGGATTAAGTGGATTATGCAGTTAATTATATGATGGTCTGTTTGGGACTCTGCACAATAACATTGTTTTTAAAGCATGCACACACAAAAGACAGCTGAGTACCATTTTATCCATATCAGCAGACTGCGGGTGTGGGACACTGATTGGTATAAGGCCACCTATAGAGTAAGTTGTTGTTGTTGTTGTTGTTGTTATTTATTTATTAAATTTGTATATTGCCCTCCACCCGTAGATCTCAGGGCTCTTCTCTACATTAAAATAAAAGATAAAAACACACAAAATACATAATAAAAACAAAAACCAATAACCCCCCTCTCCCCACACATTTAATAGGGTATCAGATATAATCAGCCAAAGAGGAATGTTTTTGCCTGGCACCTAAAGGTGTATAATGAAGGCGAGTTCATGGCAGAGGAGAGACTCAAAGGCCTTCTGGATTAAACCTCACAGCACAATCCCATGCATTTTAAACTTGGATTTAAGAACTGCTGTATTCGGTGGGGCTTAATCCCAGAAAAATGTTCATAGGATTGTAGCTCCAGTCTCCTAGCAACTAGGTTGCGAATAACATAATGTTCAAAGCAGCCTATAACCATTGGGCCATAATGCTTCCCTCTACAGGACCGCAGGAAACTTGTCTATAGTGATTCAGACCCATTGGTCCATGCAGTACTGTCAGTTCTGACCAGCAGAGGCTTTCCAAGGTTTCAGACAGAAGTCTTTCCCATCTTACCTGGCACCTCTTTGCATTAAAAACATCTGCTCTGCCACTGAACTACATCTTTTCCTTGAAACAATATTTCCTTACGATATGATTTGTTCACATTTGCTATTCATTTGGGATACTAGTACACTAAAATGCAAAACTTAATTATATTTTGTTTCTTAAGAACATAAGAAGAGCTTGCCAGTGGATCTGAGTGCAGCAGCACCAGTTTTCAGCAACCGGTATTCAGAGGCATGTTTCCTCTGACTTCTTTATAGCTGGGAGTTTGAATATGTTACAGGACATTCAGTTTACTACAGCTGGCATAAGGACTGGTCTTTCATCTTTTCCCTTCCTGTGAGTTAGCTGTTATAACAGAAAGCAAATTAAGGCTGAGAGCTAATTCATACCCCACTTTGACTAAATACAGCACTCTGTCCACTGGGCTATACAGTATTAGTCCTCAAAGTTTTATCTCAGTGAGTTTGGCCTCACTGAGGGGCAGTATTTCAATATGGGTAGGAAAATGAGAGTACCCCTAAACATTTTTTTTAGAAAAAAGCATCGTGTGTGAGGATTCACGCGAGAAGCCCTATTCGCATCAGAGTGAGGAACTTTGTGAGCGTTATGTGGTTTACAGCTCAGAAGTTGAGATGCAGCTAATTTTGCAAAAGAACTGAAAACACGCTACCGGTACAGTGTGCAGTGAAACATTTGCTATTCATGCTTGAGGCTAGAACACTAAAATGCAAAAGTGTTTCTTTCCCCCTGAGAGGTCATGGCAAGTTTTGCCCATTTGCCCATGAAGAATGAAAATGTTCTATAGGCTTCGACGAGTCCTAAGAAAGGTTTAGAGCAGAAAGTTCCTCTAGTTCATTTCGAAAGCGTGAGCTCACATTACTTGCTAGCATTTCAGCTCCCTCAGCCCAATAGCTTAGGATTTGGGCGGCTGGTTGGTTGGGGGCGGGGGAGGTGGTGGTTATTGCAGTTTTGAAGGGTTTGTCTCTGTAGACATGGAGAGCTGATGATACATATTCATGAATGAGAAGTCTTCCCAGACCCTGTTAACGTTGACAAAGACTACGCTGTTTCACACAGCGAGTGGATGGGAGTTGCGGGTGACGACGGCTGCAGGAAAAGATTAACTCAAAAAACAACCTTATTCCTTGCGTCACTTGGCCTTGCCTTCCTAATGATTTCCACAATTGTTGCTTTGGGACAAGACTGTCATTCAGAGATGGCTCCTTCTAGCCATATTCAGATAACAACAATTTCCTTAACTTCTGTTTTATTGGACACCACCAAGTAAGATCAGAACAGAAAGGAAGCAGTTTCACTGATTCACAGGCTGGAGTTTGGTCACTTCAAAGGTAACTTTGATCTAGAAATATGTGGTGTACCAAATTCATTATGTCTTTTTAATGAGCTTTTCAAATTTATTGCTCGTAATGTCGATTCCCTTTTCCACATGCAGCCATGTCTTGTGAGATGGTCGTATTTAGAGAGAAACAGTCCAAACTTGTACTTTTAAGGTCATTACTAGGGGAAACAACAGGTGCTTTTGTTCTCTAAATTATGACTCCCCCAAGATTCTGCCTTTGGCCACGTATTTCTTTTACTTTGTAAAATCCCCCTGCCCTACTGGAAGTGCATATGGAGGGTAGGCATAATGTGGGACTAATGAATAGAAGAATTCATTGATAGAAACCTAACGAGAAAAGTGGGTGCTTTCAGATATGCCACCCAAGCCTACATTTGTCCCAGGCAACAACCAGATTTCAGCATGGCTTCAGAGCACTGGCATATGTAGAGTGGAGATAGAAACATAGGCCACATTTGCATTTAGAATGCAACATAAAGAATAATCTGGACATTTCTTTGGTGGCCCACACAACCCTGTCTTGCCACCAAGGGCCGTTCTCCTGGAAGATGATCACTTGGGGATGAGGGAACAAGCCACGCTAGGTTTGGCCTGGGACCGAATGCTGCTCAGACCTGACCATGGGTTGGTTGTGCATGGGTTACAGTTAAGAAGAAATCATGGTAACGGTAATTAAGAACAGTAAAAACAGAGTGGTGGAAAAAAAACGCTTTAAATAGATCTAAGCTCATTATTATTATTGGATTTTAACGTGGTGCTATGGGAATGGTTCAATCAGTGTAAGCATTCCAGCTAGCCAGACAGACCGCCAATCCTCTCCTCTCCTGCATTCTGTTCTAGAATGCCCCCCAATCTAGAACAGGGGCATCCTATTCATGCAGGGGAGGAGGGGAGCCCTGCTATGCTAGGAGAAGCTCTTCTGCAGTTTTCTGCTAGCCGGATTTGTTGCTTTGGTTTAATTATTTAGTTGTGTAAATAATTATATTTTATTCTGGGATCTCTTGATGAAGGATGGTATATAAATAATAATAATAACAATAACAATAGTTGAATCCCACCCATTATTAGCATTAGATCACCATCAATACCATTATAATTTTAGCACTGCATTTAGTCCTGTCCATTCATCTGAAGAAACCTTGATTCTCCATTTCTTTGTCATGTTGCAACAGGGGTGGAAAACTGGTGGTCCTCCAGATATTGCTGGACTACAACTCCCATCATCCTTGACCATTGTCCATGCTGGTTGGGGATGATGGGAGCGCGAGTCCATCAACCTCTTGAAGGCCACAGGTTCTCCAGCCGATTTAAATTATAGCATTCTTTCAAGAATGTAAAAATAAAAACAAAAATAGCTTTTCATGGTGAATCAATTCATCTTAGGGTGCTTGTTAGTTACTTTAAGTAAACCATATACAAAATGGGGGGGGGGGGAGAAGCAAAGCACCACTGAATTTAGCTTGGCTTAATATGCTGCGTGTGGTGGAGAAACTATAAATTACCTCAGAGGGTTTACTGTGGTAAAATCATGCTCTCCCTCCCACCCACCCCTGCCCATCTGATTAACATGAAGATAAAGAAATTTGTCTCTCAGAGTGGACTATCAAGGCGCTAAGCTCAGTTTCGAGGGTTTTATGTTATCATGCAATGTTTGCTGTAGACATTTCCATTTCATTAGCATATTCTGCTTTACATGAAACCCAGCGATGAATACTCCTCCTGATCTGAAGCTAATCCTCTTTAAAGAGCTACAGGCTATATTACATGTGGCCCAGCCACAGCTATGCCATAGCTGAATTGCTTTGAAGCCTATTGAACAGTGTTCTCTTGTGAGACCATGTGCAGCCCTATAAACCAATGCCCCTTCTGTGTTGTGAAAGCCCACTGTTTTTTCATGAGGAAGGGTTTTTATAAGAGGACAGAAACTACCCCACCCCTCCAAGCAAGGTCACACCACTCATGAGAGAAAGATGATGCTACACTTCCTATATTGTTTCTAAGCACCAACTCATAAATTGCACCAAACAAGATTTGAGTAAATGTTGTGTATGGCATTTAGAATTTACATTGTTTGGAAAGCAATAATTGAAAGGGAATAGATTGTTTAACATCACACTGGTTGAAAATTCATAACATGCAAAAATAAAAGTCATCTTCTGTGGTTTACAGAATACAGCTTTTGATGGGTAGCATCCTCTATACTAGCAGTGGCCTTAATTCATTGAGTACCGATCCTTATATAGACAAAATAGCTTTGGAACACTCAAAAATGCTTGCAAAAATATAATAAAGGTTAGTGGGAAGGGGAAACAAAACGGTTAGGGGACCACTCCCCACAAAAAAACTGAATGAGGACTGAGGTTAAATAATCACAGAATGGAAAATCAGATGAAGAGAAAATGGAATGGAGGCTTCCCCTAGAGGCAATAATTGGCTGGCTGGCATCCTGAACAACACTCCATTCCACAGTGTAACCTTTTTGTTGGTGGACACACTTGTACACTAATACTTCACAGATTAAAGTGGGTACAAAATAAAAGGGTGTAATTAAACTGAGTGAATATTAAGGAGTCCAAGACTTATAAAAGGTGCCTTTGTTGAAACAAACGTAAATAAATAAAATGGTAGCTTTTCAAGCTGTGCAATGTGAAAATCCTCTTTGGGCTGAATCATGTGGCATTTTTAGCTACTCATGTCCATAAAGACTTTCATTTTTTTTAAAAAAACCTTATAATAAACAAGACTTAGGAATACTTCAATCCACATAAATACACTTTCCAAAGATTTCCCAGAATCAGCCTTGTAAATAAGTTCACAAATGTTACTAGCCTGCAAACAACCAAACAACCCCTCCTCCCCACTGTGGGTCTGCTATAAGATTAATAGCCTGCATTTCCATGCTGACTGCAGAGGAAATGAAGCCCTGTGCTTCACAACTAGCACAGAAATGCAGGATGCTAGGCTCTAAGCAGGTTAGTTAAAAATGAGCCTTCAGCCAAGTGGCCTGGTGGAGGAGGGATGGACCAACCCAAGGTTTCCCAAACTTGGGTCACCAGCTGTTTTTGGACTACAATTCCCATCATCCCTGTCCACTGGCCTTGCTAGCTAGGGATGATGGGAGTTGTAGTCCAAAAACAGCTAGAGACCCAAGTTTGGGAAACCCTGGACTAACCTAATCCTTTCCCACCTGCTCAATGAGCTAAGTGGACTAAAGGACTGACTCTTTAAAATGCTGATGCCAATGTCCTGTAAGAAGGTACAATGTAATCAGGAATGTGGGGACACGTATTCTGAATTTCAGTCTGCCTCTATTAAAACAGCATATTGGCTATTATTAAAGTCCTTTACAAACAAACCAACAAACCCACATGCACTCAACACGAAATCGCGTAACGTGGTATTGGTAATAAGATGTGTGAGTGTGCCAAACCATTGCACTGGGGTATAAAGGGAATCAATCTACCGGAGGTCTCTCCAGATGAGATGCGTTTCTGAAGGACATGACTGTGACAACCACCGTGTGTTGTTTATGACTCATCTCATGATACGGTTATTAGCCTTTGTAGTCCTCATGAGCAGCTGTGGCCATTAAAGAGCTCCTGGCACTCTGCTGGGAAAAGGATGTTCGGGTGAAGAGCCCTCTTGAATTCTCCCTAGACTTTTCAGTTGGCTCTGGCTTTTACTCTTTCTAAACCCTTTTTCTACAGTAGAGTGGAGTGCCGTTGCTGTGCATTCACCACTACTTTAGGGCTGCGCTTGCCAACGTTTTTGGCACAAAAATACCGTTTGGAAAGGACCTGCAATATTCCCTCACCCGAAAACTCAGGAATGTTTGCTTTAGTTCTTTCCAGCCTTTGGGTTCTCCTTCTCGGCTGCTTCTTCTGCAGAACTTTCCAGTCTTTGGGTTCTCCCCCCAGCTGCTGTTTATGCTAAAGGAGGCCTAACTCCCAATGCAGAGAGCCACTTCTTCTGCGCAATGACCAACCAGACACATTTGGGAAATCCATGCAGGGCATGTAGGCAAAAGCTCTCAAACCAATGCTGAGGAGCAACAACAGCTTTATGGATTCATTCCTGAGAGCTTCTGAAGGCAAATCTCTTGCATTGAAGCCCTGCTCTGTCTTCATGACCACCCTGATTCTCTTATTTCTGTTCCTTCACTCTCATTGCAAAAGGAACTGCAACTCTCAACAAGATACAATTCCCAAGGACGGTTATACTGATTTCATAGAACAAACAATGCAGCCAGCTACAAAACTGGGGAAGCTCAGTTGGTAGAGACTCTTAATCTCAGCACCATGGATTGAAGCCCCATGTTTGGCAAAGGATTCCTGCATTGCAGAGTTGGACTAGATCACCCTTGGAGTACTTTCCAACTCTACAATTCTATGAAAACTGATGGCCGATGGGGATTTGTTGCCAAGTAGAGCTAGCAGAGGGACCTCTTGAGGTGTCCATCACAGCTTTCTTCCTAGCCATATGGCAGGAAATATCCAGCAAAACCAGCACTGAATGGTTGTAATTCTGTGATGGAGCAGAGCATTTATGCAAAGAAGATTCCAGCTTTAATCTCTGGCATCTCCACACATGGCTGAGGAAGACTCCTGTCAAAAACCCTGGAGAGCAGCTGGCCACTACCAGTTAATGAATACAATACTGAGCTAGATGGACCAATAGTTTAACCTGATATAAGGCAGCTCCGTATGTTCCTATGAAACTCTGGACCCTGTTGTTATTTACAGTTTTACTGTTTATATGTTGCATTTTTGTTTTAATGATACTGTTTACATAACCCACCACTTGCAGATGTTTCAAATATTAAGCGATTTACAAAGATTTTTAGCAAGGAAGCAAGCAAGCAAGCAAGCAAGCAAGCAAGCAAGCAAGCAAACGCCTCTAGGTTACTTCTCAATTATTCGAGGCAGCAGTGTGCTAAATTGGGAAGGCGCAGGTCTGAACTTAATCCGAGAAATGAAATAAAATAACATTTTGGGTACAGGATTCATGGCATCACATTCACCAAGGTTTGGTCTTGGCTATAGACCGTGGTTAAAGAGAAAGCAATGACCATGATGACTTTTGCTTAGCTGATGTGCTGCACTGACTTGAAACTACTGGGGAAGAGTAAAGTGGGTGTGAGCTCCTTTCCAGCAGGTGCCTAAACTTTTCACACAAAGCTTGCACACCTATGCACACTCCTATAAGCCCAACTGAACTTATTTCAAATACAGCGACCTAGGCTTCAGTAAATCACTTTTTAAAACAACATGCAACTAAAATGATTTTCAATACAGTGGTACCTCAGGTTAAGTACTTAATTCGTTCCGGAGGTCCGTTCTTAACCTGAAACTGTTCTTAACCTGAAGCACCACTTTAGCTAATAGGGCCTCCCACTGTCGCCGCACCGCAATTTCTGTTCTCAACCTGAAGCAAAGTTCTTAACCCGAGGTACTATTTCTGGGTTAGCAGAGTCTGTAACCTGAAGCGTATGTAACCTGAAGCATCTGTAACCCAAGGTACCACTGTATTTCTGTTTCATGAGATCTGCTGACCTGGAATCAGAATTTCACTCCTTCCTATATAATTTCTTTTCGATTTCTCATTGATTTTTAATCACTGATGTGATGATTTTAGATTATTATCCTTGACCCCTTGCTAAAGCTTTCCTTCCACATCTCACATTATTCTGCATTGTTTCCAAGAGAACACCTCGCTTGTCACTCATTCTTCACTTTTTTTCTCTCCTGGGTATAATTCCTCAATTGTCGTACTTTCTGATTCTCAAAAACAATTACAGCCACAATCTCACTGTTGGGTTTGCTGGAGAATGAAGAAGAGGAAGCTTGTGTTGCATCTGCCGTTGCTGCCTCTGCACCTGCTCTCTGGGTGAACAGAGGATTTAGTCTCCATGGTTGTCAGTCCAGAACTTTCAACCCTGATCTTGTCAAAACAGATGCACGCGAGGACTTGTGTCGAGCTTGGTGAGATTACTCTTGTGCACAAAAGCAGTCACGTGCAGAAATCCTGGCAGGATCAGTTTCTTATTAAGGAAGGACTGAGTCCTTCAGAAGAACGAACAAAGAAAGCATCATGGACAAAACATCGATGGTGAGTATGTCTGAGGCAACATTGCCATCTAGAGACTGGGAAGCAAATACACTGCAATAGACTTTCTTGAAGACCTATGGAGAGTTTGTCTAAACTAAAGAATGATAGGATGGATTTTTGAAAAGAAAATAGTGTCTTTTTATTATTTGGAGGTGGATATATATCTGCCCGTTAGAGAAAACAAGACTTCCCAGATCACATTTTTATATGCTTCTTTCAATTTAACTATAGTTTCTATACTTGGTAAATTGAAACGTGATCAGCTTCCACTCTTCAGATTCCCCCATTTCCTCCCAAACCTTGTTCTTCTTTTCACTTCCAATATTTTGCTTGTGAACAGAACTTCATGTGCATTTCAAACATATGCAGATTTTAAACGGATTTTCTGGAAATCAGTGGAGAACATTCCAGACAAAATTAATCATTTTTCAAGCACATTAAATGTAACAGGACACATTTATACGTATTGATTTCATTCCAAAGAATCAAACTGATGTAAAAGTGATTAATTTTGGCTGTATTGTGCCAAATATTTATTTTAAACACTGTATGATAAAAACATCTTTCCAGTATATTTATTGCCTTAACCTTTCCATTCACCTATTCCTTTTTCATAGAACTTATCTGTTCAAAAAATTCAGGAGCACTGGATTCCTGTAAACCACACAGTGATGAGCCCTGGGCATATGACAATTTCTTTCTTCTAATCCTGGTTTCAGACAAACTGATGTTTGCTGCTTTGTCCAAACTGGTAAACTAGGGTTTGCACCTGCTGAATCCGGTTTGCAGAGCAAGTGCAAAAACAGTTTGGTGTCTGGAACATAACAACTACTACTACTACTACTACTACTACTACTAAAACAACAACAATACTTTTATTATTTATACCCCAACCAACTGGCTGGGTTTTCCCAGCCACTCTTAGCAGCTTCCAGCACATATAAAACATAATAAGATGGCAAACATCTTTTTTCTTCTTCTGGTTACTGTAGTTGCAGAAATTATATGATGGATGTTTCATTGTTGTTACTTAATGATTGTAATAGTTTTATGTGTATATATTGAGAATTGCTTTGAGGTTTATGCAAAGTTTATAAATGAAAAGTGATATTTAAGTTTTAAAAATAATTGAATAGGTTTCATCCAAAACTCCCTGGCTCCACAACATTTCGCCATCCCAGAAAATGGGAGGGCAAATTCCAGCCAGGCAAAGGCACTTGAGAAGTGGGGGGAACAGGACCAATGAGGGGTGTGGCCTGGAGAGAGGGAGTAGGCTGGGGAGAGTCCTGAGGACCAGGCAGAGAGAACTGGAGGGCTGCAGGTGGCCCTCAGGGCTGAGGTTCCCTGTTCCTGGGCTATACTGCACAACAAAGACTCACACAGGAGTCTTCCTCTGCCCTACCTGGAGATGCCAGAAGTTGAAGTACGGATATTTTCTACAAACATGTGCTTAATGAATTTATTATGGCGCTTCCGGTTAAGGAAATGTCTCTGCAAATCATCAGTGTTGTTAAATTCCAAGAAAGTCTGTTAGGACTGAGGTACAAGAATTCCCACACATCAGGTTATTTGTGTGTGTATCGGGTAATAAACCCAAGGTTCTCTGAGTAATAAAGCAATGTCTCCTTGAAAGATACACATTGACAGCGGCTTTCTTAGCTCTATAGAAACCAACAATAAAGTAATAAAGACATCCTTCAGAAAGTACGTTTCCGCCTTACCTGAAAAAGCATTAATTTCTTGTAAGTCTGATGCTTTAATGAGGAAGTAAGGTGAAAGAAGATGTGAAATTCAGCTTGCAGGAAGTTCACAGAAAGACTGACAAAGATTGCTCAAGAAAGGAATGTCCAGAGACCTCTGCAGCATTTTGCAACACAGCTTAGTTATACAGTCATACCTCGGGTTGAAGTTGCTTCAGGTTGAGTGCTTTCGGGTTGCGCTCCGCGGCAACCCGGAAGTAACGGAACGCGTTACTTTTGGGTTTTGCCTCTCGCGCATGCACAGACGGTCAAAATGACATCATGTGCATGCGTGGAAGCGGTGAATCGTGACCCGTGCACACACGGGTTGTGTTCGCTTCTGGATGCGAACGGGACTCCAAAACGGATCCCGTTCGTATCCAGGGGTACCACTGTACATAGCTATTCTCATGGCTGGTGCAAGGCATTATGGGAGAGGGAGTAGGAAGCTCTATCTCAGGGGTAGGCAACCTAAGGCCCGGGGGCCGGATGTGGCCCAATCACCTTCTCAATCCGGCCCACGGGCGGTCCAGGAATCAGCATGTTTTTGCATGAGCAGAATGTGTGCTTTTATTTAAAATGCATCTCTGGGTTATTTTGGGGGCATAGGAATTCGTTCGTTTCCCCCCCCCAAAAAATATAGTCCGGCCCCCCATATGGTCTGAGGGACAGGGGACCGGCCCACAGCTGAAAAAAGGTTGCTGACCCCTGCTCTATCTCAGAATCATGGATTTAAAACTCTGGAGAAAAGGCTACAAGCTACTTCTCTAATAAAAAGTTTTTTTAAAAAAAGGAAATGTAGAAAGGAAATCCTGCAGATGAAGGCACATATAACAGTACACACTGGAAGTGCTTGATATATAATAAATGACAATAATAGTAACAGCCTTAACAAGTGTGGTGAATAAAACTCTGGTGTCCCTAATGACAGATAGAGATGTGGAAGTTGAGCAGCTATTTTCCATTGAACGAGAAATCTCTAAAATGTGTTTAATTGGAATGATTTTGTGAATGCAAGAGTGAACCAAAGTAGTCATAAACAAGTGCATCAGGGATTCCCAGTTTGCTAGTGGTAACAATCAATGTCATTTTACAGCAGAGAAAGTCCCTACACTACTTTATTGTAGGAATAATAAAAAAAAACCTGTCAGAAATACAGAAAAGTCTTTCAGCATGATGTCAGGTGATAGAACTGCTGCACATATGCGCCCAACACCCACTGCTCCTCTGTAACATCTTCCCTCCTGCACATGACAAAGGTGAGCTTCACTGGCTATTCAAAATAATGATTGACTAGCATGGCAATGAGGAAACTATGGCCCTCCATATGTTGTTGGACTACAACTGCCGTCATCCCAGACCGTGTTAGCTGAGACTGAGGGGAACTGAGAGCCCAACAACATCAGGAGGCCAGAGTTCTCCCATCCCTGGACTAGCAATTCCTTCAAGAAACTGTAGACTCCTGTTACTTCTGCTAAAGCAAGGCAGGTAAGGAAGGCTGTGCCTATTTTTCTCCCATGTTACCCTATGATGGGTGAAGCTTTTTTAAGTGTCAGATGTCCTAATATAGATGTAATGCAGACCTTGTTTAAGAAAAGGCAGTTCCAAATACAGTGGTACCTCGGGTTAAGTACTTAATTTGTTCCGGAGGTCTGTTCTTAACCTGAAACTGTTCTTAACCTGAAGCACCACTTTAGCTAATCGGGCCTCCTTTTGCTGCCGCACGATTTCTGTTCTCATCTTGAAGCAAAGTTCTTAACCCAAGGTACTAATTCTGGGTTAGCGGAGTCTGTAACCTGAAGCATATGTAACCTGAAGCGTATGTAACCCGAGGTACCACTGTAAATGGGTTTTAAAAACGCACTTGAAAACTTGTATGCTGGAGCTATGCCAACATTAGTGGGGGTTTTGTTTGCAAAGACCTGCAGCTCTTCACCCTTTAACAGGCAAAAACGTTTGCCGGAATTCCCACTTCTTAAATACTCATATATCTGTGGAGGATATTCTGAATAACGCATTTTAAAGGGGGCAGCGGGGATGCGTTCATGGAGCCAGTGTGGGGGTGTAGCAGGCTGGAAAAGTCTGGCAACCACCACTGCTCTTGGCAGTTATCTTTAACGTTACCAACTGTCACTGACTTCGAGAGAGGAGCCTGCACACCAGATGGCAGCCAAAACTGTTTCTAATCATCTCTGCACACACGCATTTTTGACTCGGGCGTCTAACGCCCCGCTCTCCACCCCCCTCCTCGCAGGGAAAGGAGGAAATCCCCTGGCAGAGCAGAGTTGCTGCGTCGAGATAGCAACTCAACTGGTGCTCGTCATCTCGCTTCCCTCGCGCCCCCTCCCCTCTTTCGGGGCCGGAAGGACGGGAGGAAGGGGCATGTTCTCCAAAGGAGATGTGAAAGCAATCTGATCACATGGGGATTCCCTTTTCTCTGCTCCTCTACTCCAAGCTCGCCCAATCTTGCTGCCTTCTGAAATTGCTTGGCGCAGGTAAACGTATCTGTGTGTGTGTGAGAGAGAGAGGGGGGGGGAGCAGGAATCGTAAGATTTTAATCTGAGCTTGTTTTTCAACTGCAGCAAGAAAAAGGGGGTTGGGAAGCAATCGGATGTGGAAGGGCGTAGGGCGACGTTATGCTTTTAATTAGAATAACAATACGGGGGACAACGGTTGCTCACCTTGCTCTCTGGCTACTGGCGTTTTCTAGGCAAAGGAGGCCGGGGAAATCCTAACGCTCGGTTTGCGCCAAGACGTGGCGCCCGCTGCCTGGGCTCGGACCTCTCGCTTGCTTTGCGCTTTGGTGCCCAGCCGGAAGCGCAAGTGAAACTGAAAGTGAAAGTGTGATTCCAGCCAGGGGCTTGGTTTACTAATCGGCGAGGCCTTGTGGGACGGGCCTCCCGTTCAATTACACAAGCGATCGGGCTGGTTGGTGCAACTGCTTTCGGCGAGGATGACACCGTCTGCAAGCCAGACCCTGCAAGCCAGACCTAGACCAAAGCAGGGAGATACTAGGAGGGGAAAAACAGCCACTTATTCTTCCTGGGGCGTTATTTTCTAGTTTATTTGGTTCCACTTGCCAGATCAACAAGCACCCCTTTCTCGGAGGGTAAGCCGAGGAAGAGGGAGGTTGTACTGTATTAGCATATTTTTTGGGGTAAGGTTTAAAGTGGCCTTTTTATTTTGAAGTTCCAACACCACCTTGATCATGACCAAGCAGCTTGCTGCAAAATAATAAGCAGGACTTTGAGGTCACCAGAAGCCTTCATCAGGCTGGAATGGCACGACGAACTTTAGCAAAGGGCAGGGGTATGTGTATATATGTTTGATAAAAAAAGCTGGCTTGGTATTCAGGACAAAACAAAATGTCACAAACATACAAGCAAGCCTTTGAGTCCACCAGAACTCTTCATCAGGTTGGGTAATGTAGCAAAGTTTAGCAGGGTAAGAGAAAAGCTGATGTTGAAACTACTTTGGTCAAAAAGTTTGCTTTTGTATGAGCTTAGAAGGGGTGTAGCTGGGGGGGGGGGGAGGCTGTTAAGAGCTCTTCAGGTGGAGGAACAGACTTGTGGGCTTTGTCCAAGTATGGAGTGTATAGAAACAACTGTTATTTCTGGAGTGCCTTCCAGTGAGAACCATGAACAATGTGGGTGCTATCAAGGATGTAGCTAGATGTTTGGGTAAAGTGAACAGCTACAGTCCAGTGTGGTTTTAAGTGGAGTAAGTTGAATTCAGTAGGGCTTCATTTCTGTCACCAACTCAAATTTTGAATTGTCCCTCCTTTTGTAGCTAGCTTTATTAGGGTTTCTAGGAGCCTAAGTAGAGCGCAACAGCATAAGGCCAAAAACCCATCTATTACAGCATTCTGTCCCTACAGTGCCAACTAGATGCCTATGGGAAGCTCACAAGCAGGACACAAATGCAACAACTCCTGTTGTTGTACCCTAGAAAATGGTATTCAGAAATATACTACTCAGATATTGAAGGTAAAAGAATTATCCCTGGTGGTCTAGTGGTTAGGATTTGGTGCTTTCGCTGCCAGGGCCCAGGTTTGATTTCCGGTCAAGGAACACGTCTTTAACAAGGCCTGGATAGCCCAGTTGGTTAGAGCATGGTGCTGATAACGCCAAGGTTGCAGATGTGATCCCTGTATGGGACAGCTGCATTTTCCAGCATAGCAGAGGGTTTGACTAGATAATCCTCAGGGGCCCTTCCAACTCTTCAATTCTGTGATTCCATTATTATCTTTGATAGCCATTGGCAGCTTCATCCTCCATGAATTTTTCTAATCCCCTTTGAAAGCAGTCCAAGTAGGTGGCTATGGTCACATTTTGTAGTAGTAAATGCCATAGTTTTAGCTACATGCTGTGTGAGATTTTTTCTTTTATCTGTCCTAAATGTGCCATCACAAGCAAAAGTCCTATCCCGTCGTACCCTAGAAACTGGCATTCGGAAGTATACTGATTGGATACTGGCGGTAACAGAACTATCCCTGGTGGTCTAGTGGTTAGGATTCGACACTCTCATTGCCATGGCCTGGGTTTGATTGCTGATCAGTGGATGCTCAGTTCTAGCACTGTGAAAGAAAATTGGATGGGGGGGAGCATCTGCAGGTAAGATAGTGCCAGGCAGATCCATGAGAGGGAAGGTGGCTGGCTCATCTGCCTGTTGCTCTGGGAGAGGAGCTGACACACATTTTTCTGACTGTAGCTTGCTTTTACATTTTTTAAAAAATAGTGTGAAGTTGTGGTTGATGTTTTCTTCCAGGGTTTTTCTGAGAACTAGTACTGCCATGGCCAGCTTTGAAACTGAAGATACAGAAGAGACTGTGACCTGTCTCCATATCAAAGTCTATCATCCAAGTCAAATGGAAAAGAATGTATTCCAAGCCTTCCACTTTTGCCAGCCACATCATGTGAAAGTAGATGACCTAGTGAAGTTTGGAAGAGATGGTCAGGTCTGCCGCTTTAATTTTGTAGATGGACGGGCCTCACGTATTCAGTTCGCTCTGCAGTGTTTCAGACACTTCAACAGCTCAAAGCTGGGTTTCGAGATTAAGAATTTGAGCAAGAAGACAAAGCTGTTTGTGGATCTCGCTGAACTGGCTTACCTGAATAAGGTTGAGTTGCAAGAGACATGCATGGTTTGTTTTGGAGAGTACCAAATGCTATTGGAAAAAGAAGAAGGACAGTCAGATAAGTATTTTGACATCCGCTTTGAATTATCAAAAACACCCATGTTGCAGCCAAAAAACTTGTCTTGGCGGGAACCTATACCTGAATGTGGCTTTTCATGTGCTGAATCTCCAGTTGAGATAGATGAGACGGAAGAAATGGGAAATGCCCTCCATGAGAAATGGACTTACTAGTTTCAATGTTACAAATTCAATGTTGTTGGTTTTTTGCCCTATGTACTATTGCAGTTGAATGGTATCCTTCACATATGTCCAATATATGCCTACACTATGAATAGGTTAGCATTGTTCTTTGTAAGCTGCCACTTTACAGATATTTTGGCATCATTGCTTAAAATACTGGTGAGGAGCCACCAGACTGTGAGCCTAATTAGCTGGTCAATGACACTTACAAAACACAATGCCTTTGCCTGCATGGTTTGACTTCAAACTGCATGAGCAAAGGAAAACAGGTTACCTGCTGTCATTGTGATTGACACTGCATCCTCTATCAAAATTGGCTCCTGGGGGTGGGGAAGGTAAGGATCTGGTCCACCATTGGGATCCAGTTTCCCACCTCTGGCTTAAAACAGGTAAATGATAATCTTATCATACAGCCAGAGGACTTGGCAGTAACAATGCAGGCTTTCAATACTTTTCAGCAGTGGCTGACCTGTAGCCTTCCAGATATTGCAGGACTCCCAACAATTCCAGCTGTCAGTTCCAGCCAGCATGCCCAATGATCATGGGATAATGGGAGTTTAAGTCCAAAAGCTGCCACAGGCCACAAGTTAGCCACCTCTGCTCTAAAGACTACCTGAAGGCAAAAATAAAATTCTGACCTTGTAATACCACTGTCATCTTGGATGGATGGCTAACTATCACCCAACAATATAAAACTGGAACCAATTGCTTTCCTTATTAAACGGTAATGTTTTGTTTAAATACGACACTGCAAGCCTGCCCAAAAGCAAAAGAAACTTGGAGAACATAATGATGTATGCAATATCTAAAGGCCTCTTTTATATTTCATAGCCTGACCTGTACATGCTTCCTGCTATGTTTCTGAACAGCTGTTGATTTGAAATTGCTGCAAGTTGTGAAAGCACATAAACGCATGCATGCTAGCATTAATACTGTAGTGCAACTATTTTGATTCCATTTGGACACCATGCTGTGTTCTCTTGTGCTAGTAGCTGTTAGATTGTGAGTTTAGGATTGGGGCAGAGGAGGTGACTTCAAATTTGCATTTAACCAAGAGGAACACTGGGGTAGACCTGGTCTAATCAGGTTTGGTTCCCCTTATTAATGAGGTCCACTTGGTGCCTTTGCTGACCTTAACTAAAAAATACATCTTTTCCAGGCTTTTGATGGACAGTGATTGCTATTAGCGTGCTGCTAGAGCTTTATACTGCTGTTATGAGTGGAGCAGGGGGTTGTTTTGTGTATTGCTTATGATCTGAACGTATTTCTGTGCGACTGTGCTTGTAAAATATTTTTTTAACTTATGCTTAAAGTATGTTACAAGTCTCTTGGAGGCCTTCTGTGTAACAAGCAACTAAGAAGTTTACTAAATAAACACAATATAATCACAATCTCTCAGCCTAACTCATCACAGGGTATTGCAAGGATAAGAGGTGGTTCAGCAGAGAACTGCCTACATTTCCCTTAGCTACTTAAGGGTAGGATAAAATGCAATTAATAGCATTATTAAAGATTCAGGCTGCAGTCATCCAAAGTTAGGCTGCTTAAAATGGGATTTATGTTGCCAAGCTTTATGCAGGATTGCAGCCAAATTGAAAATCAAGTTCAGCCCTCAGGGAAAAAACTGGTTACAGCGTTAAAAATGAAGAAACATGTACACCAAGCATTTAAAGCACTCTTCTGTCGCTTTAACAGTCATGGCTTCCCCCAAGAATCCTGGGAACTGTAGTTTAAGGGTGCAGAGTGTTTATTTAATAAAGTTTATACACTGCTTGATCGCAAAAAACAACCATCTCAAAGCAGTTTACAAAAAGGCTAGGACAATAAAATTGTAGGTAAAAACAGTTAAAAACAAATATTTAAAACATCCAGAATTTTAAAATCATCAATAAACTAAAGACACATCAACATCCCACAAATCTGGGTAGGCTTGTGTAAACAAAAATGTTTTTAGTGGGTGCTGGGGGAAATAAAGGTGCCTGTCTGATGTCAGCAGGTAGGGATTTCCAAAGTTAGGGTCTGCCACAAGGATCAGTTTCTTACAAATATTGAACAGGTATTATGTGGCTATGTAAAAGTGTCAATTCTGTAGTTAGATCTCCCACAGAGCTACAATTCCCAGCACCCTTGACAAACTGGTCCTTACAATTATTTTAGGAAGGGGAACCATGACTGTTAAAGTGCTGCAAGCGTGTTTTAAATATACAGTATGGTG
Source organism: Podarcis raffonei (assembly GCF_027172205.1). Lineage (NCBI taxonomy): Eukaryota > Metazoa > Chordata > Lepidosauria > Squamata > Lacertidae > Podarcis > Podarcis raffonei. The sequence goes on from NC_070610.1 coordinate 55,316,964, forward strand.
TTAATGTGATCACAGGTTTTCACAATGGGTCACTGTATGCTTAAGAATATCAGGAAGGCAAGGGGTGGTGTCTTTGAGCTAAATATACCGACATAACGTGACAAGGGCATTGGGGCCAATATGTGATAGATAGCAAAGCCACAAGTCTTTTCAGTAGTAACAGAACAAAGATTGAAATGAGGGACAGTAAGCCTTTAGCTATGTAATAAGACAGCTAAGTGCAAAGTTTTTGAATTTTAGACTGAATTCTATCAAGTTATTTTACCAGGTTCTGTTTCTTCAGAGGTGGAGAACTGATGTGAAAGTTCCAAAGAACCACCCTGCTGAATCAGACCCAAGCCTCATGTAGTCCAGCATCCGATTTTCCACTTTGTCAACCAGAAGTCTATAGAAAGTGCAGGAGCAAGAGAGGGCAACAGCTGCCTCTTGATACTGGAAGAAGTATAAAATAATTGTGATTAGTAGCCATTGATAAGACAAATTCCAGAAGTATAAGGCTGATCGCCATCTAAATTGGAGTCTCCCACTACAGTCCATAGCAGGAAGAGATTAATTTGCCCCACCTTTGCTCTTCAGAATTCTACCAGTCCAATTCCACCACCAACCCCAAACCCACTGGTAGTGGTGGGGAAGCCACTAACTCATATATACCATGCAGGAGTCCCCATTTGGTCTGCAAGTCTGTTTTCCCCAAGCCATGCCCACTAGCCCTATGCCTGATGAGGCGAGATATGAGGCAGGTAATGATGCAACTCCTGCCAAAATAAGGGTTTGCAGGTGCCAGTCAGCTGCATGTGCTAATGCGTGCCTTTGCCCTTGCAGTATTAAAACCAACTGATTGGGTGGCTCTGCTGACCTGTCAGGGAACTGGGAGAAGCAAGGAACTTGTCCATCAGCTAGGCAAGCCTCCTAACCCCATGACCTCTGGGAATGGCACATCCCTCCAGTTATGGTAGAAAGCAAGCTTTTTGCCTGTGTTCATTTTTCAGCAGAGCAGGCAATTCTTGCATTTCAATTCACTTCACTTTCAGGTACCAGTTTGAACAGGTCGTATGAGGCTAGTTCTGAAGTGTGTAAAAATTTATTCACAGCTTGAGAAATTTAAAACTTTAAGGAGTGATAACATGAAAAAGTCAGGAAGAGACAGTAGCGCATGTCAAAACCAAAAATATACATCTGAAATGTAGAAATCTTATAATAAAGCATATTACAGGCATTGCAAAATGCAACACTTAAAATGAAAATATATTATGCAACAAAGCTCCCAATTACGAAATGCAATACATTAAGAAAGGATAAGCTGTTTAATGTCATATGTACACGTGGCCAATATCTTTGTTAAACATAAAAGGCACAGGGAGAGACAAACCAATCTATAGTGATCCTGGCATACTATATGGGTTAAAATAACTATATAAACATTTGATAATTATTTATTGCCACTGACCACTTTACATCCATATTATTGGGGCAGTGAATAAAATGTATAAAAGGCAAATATTTGGAGTCTTTTAATGAAGTATTATAAATTAATCAAAGATAGTGAGAGCAAGAAGAGGTAAAAGGAGCAGGAGCCAAAAGAAAGAGATTACTGATAATAACATAATAGTAATGAAGGCCTCTTATAGGGCAATAGAGAGATGTCGAGATTGATTCTGAGAGTAAGGAAAGTAAATGCTGTCATTTCCCCCTCCGTTTATGGCCATAACAAAGAGTGCTGCCATTGGTAGCAAAGCTTCAGCAGGAGACAGAGTTGCTACTAAAGTTGATCAATTATTTTCTGTGCTGCTGCTTTGTGTTTCCTTGCCCTTGAGGCTGCTGCTTGTAAATATCTGCAAAAGCAACCTCTCCATTTAGGAAGCTAGCAAGCAGAAATCCCTACAAGAAGAAGGAAGTATTAAGAAATCATGTAAAGCAAGTACTCTTGCTCTCTGATTGACTGTACTGCTGAACTCTGCAATATTCAGATTTTCCATGAACCTAAAATCCACATGGTAGACATGTACTGTGGTGGTTTATTAAAGAGCAAGTACCATTTCAAAGCAGTGTTCTTTTCTGGGGGGAAAGAGGATAGAGGAAGATAGAGGCTTTTCTGCAGTGCAGTCATGGGTGCCAGAACCATTCTAACTGGCACTGAGTATCTTCTGTTTAGAATTAAAATCCACAGGACAATTTTTAAGAGAAATAAAATATTAGACAATATCATCATCATCATCCTCCAACATATTTCCAGCAATAATTAAACTTGATTAAGTTACAGCTTTTGTCACTAATCTTAATTAGTTAAATGAATGGAACTTTCACATACCAGGTAAGCTTGGACTGGAATACTAATTTGCATTAATACAGCCACAGACATTAGTCATGCTTTCCATCTTCCATATCAAAAGAACACTATTTTTGAGTTTCCGATATTACTATCAGTGTTCATTAAGTTAGCAACAGTGAAACAAAATTATTTGTGCACAACTTAAAAATATATGCATCTTTTGGCATTTCAAGTTGGTAGGGAAACTGAACCTTTGGTTCTGTAGAATCTAAAGTTTTACTTCCAAAAACCAGCCTTTTCATTTCCAGTGTTTAAAACAGAGATTCTTTCAAAGTTTTCTAACAATATTCACTAGCTCATTACTGCACAAGAACAATAATGTCTTAAACGATACTTTTAAAAACCTTTTTAAGTGTGAGAGGCATTGTGCTTGGGAGGGATCTAGTCAGTTTCATGAAGTCAATAAATAAAAGGGAAGGGTCGAAGATCAATTTCACATGTAAAATTTCATTTCTTCTTATCAGAACAAGTTGAACAGAAAAAAGTAATACCTGTAAAATTGTTCTAACATTCAAGTATTAAGGTTTTAAGTACTTCCTATATAAATTATTGTGCCAATGTCAATACTTAAAGCAAGGATGCATAAGTGAGCTAAATGTGGCTCTTCAGACTTCTCTATCTCGCTCTTGGGACTCTCAAAGGCCACATTTCTCAACAGCCCTATTCCAGTGCTTTTGCCTGGCAACAATATATCCTTGAACTGTGATAATGCCTCTTGCTTACCTGGATGGACAGACTGTGTGTCTGAGCACACACATAATAAATTCTGGTTTTTGCATGGCTGGAATGTAGACTGCCGAACAAGGTATGTTAAGCCCTGCCCATTTTTGCTTCTGGCTCAACCACTACTGCCATGTGGCCCCTGAAATGTTTCCCATGAGAGATAGCCCTCAGGCTGAAACAGGTTGCTCATCCTAGATTCAAAGAAATTAGAAATACAGCTCTAGAACAAGATCGTTGATTAAAACATCAAGCTGCGATGTGTCATTTAGTGCAGACAATTGTGTACTAAAACCCAACAATAGACACAACAGAATCACTCAAGTATTTTCAAAGAATTTCAAAGGTAGATGATAAAATTGCACTTAAAATTCTGAATTCAGATAGCAAACCATACGCTTCATTCTTTTAACTGACATAGTTTCCTTTTTCTATAGGAAATCTGGAGCTCAGTTCACCAAGTACTGTCACTGTGCAACTTCCTTATTTTAAAGGAGGCTGTGCAGCAGCAATGATTGGAGGATTGTGCACAATACAGATTTGTAGGTTTTTCCCCAACTTCAACCATTTGGTCAGATAGCCAAGGGCCACACAATTTCATTATCTGTCCTGTTGGTCAGTATCAGATTTTTTTTGGTCTGATGCAGACAGTTCTAAAACGGGGTTTACAAAGCCAGCATACTCAGAGTTGCCATTATCATCCATTTCAGCACTAACAAAATCATTCTCCCATTCCAAACCATTAGAATCATCAGATGCAGAAGTTGGGTTACTTCCAGTTTTCTTGCTGCTAAATTTTAGTGCTGCTCGAAGAATGTCTTCTTCAGTTTTTGAGCGTTCTCGCAATGGGACCATTCTGTTCATGCCTGCAATTAAAAAAAACAACAACTGTTTTAAAAGCAGTATACTATATTTGGGAACAACCATGTATTTGACTTTCAACAAGAGATGCATCCTGAATTAAATAGCAGCCAAAGAAATATATGATTGATGAGGTGAACTGGCTCTCTTTCTTAAAGGTATGTCCAGCTTGTTTCTCTATACTGTATTTTAAATCTTAATTAGCCCCTGTAAAACATTTCAACGCTTTTCTGTGAACTATAAATCACAGGCATCTTTGAAAAACACACTGCCTTCTGAGTTTGCAGAACTCAAAAGTTTCTGTTTAGGCACAGTGGAAGTGAAAAAACAGTCACTACATTATTGCACCTGAATAGGAAAGAATGAAGTAGTAGCAGGTCATTAGCACTTCCCTTCAAAGACATTGCAGTAGCAGCAGCAGATTACTACTACAACTACTACTACTAATACAACAAAAACCATCAATTCATTCAATAGCAAAAACATTACTATGCTAGTTTTGCAAAGTTATATCTGACATAAATGTAAAAAACAGTAATTCCATAATGCAAAAAAGCAAGTAGTTAAGGCTGTCAAGGTCTCATAAATTTGCTGTTTAAATCGAAAAAGAACCCATCCTGCAACAGAAGTAACCAGAATTGCAAGAATAAATGGAAACCAGGGAGTAACTAATTTCATATGACTGCATTTGTGTTTTATTCAGGTTTTTACGTTAACATTGACTTATTCTGGCAATTCTACTTCACTTAACCAAACCAACAAATACTTAAAAGTTATATTCATCCCCCAATTACCAGTTTCCACACTATGGAAGCAAGATATGCAACTCTGAGAGGAATACTGAAATGGGATTTCACCCCACTCTGTGTTTTTTAAATATCCCAACAGTATCTATTTGCTTAGATGTTCAAACAGACCTTTGGTATTATTTATATGCTTAGGTCAGCAAAATCAATATAGAACAGAACAAATACCTTCTTCATCTTCCCATTCTAAATCTAAGGAATTACTGTCATCATTCCCACTTGTCGATTTGGTTTTTGTCATCAAGTCACAACTGCTCTCTGTATTTGGTGTCAGAACAGTGGCATCTGAGGACAGCCCTGTGAGCAAAACACATATTTATACTTCAAATATACCAGCACCATTAAACAATACACAAGCCCAACAGCTTTTAGCTTTAGTAATATGAAAATCTGCAAAATGCCACACAACCATTATCTAGAATATATATTGTGGCATTTGATTGCACACATGCCAAGCAACATTCTCTTTAATAAAGACATCTACAACAGTAACCCTAGGATATATATATACCAAAATGTCTTGACACTTTAAAATAAAGCCTGCATATGAAAACAATGGGTTCTTATTGCAGATCAGTAGATGTTCCTCTAGGACGTTGAATAATTTTTTAAGAAAGGGAAGTGAATTTTGAATTGCTGTAATTGACATATGTATAGTGTGCACCTACATGAAAGATGTGTAAGGGTTTTCAATACCCTTTGCAATATTTGAGCTACTTGATAGCAGCAATAAAAGCTGTGGCTGAAGAACATCCACACACAAAAAAGACTTACTGCTGCTCCGAAAAGCTTCATATTGTAGTTTTACATTCCTCAGGTAGGAATCAAAGTCCTCTTCTGTCACTGAGCTGTGAAAGAACAAACAAGTTACATCAAGGAGGACCAAGTTCAGAACCAAAGATTGGCTTACAACACCAACATATAGTTTCCTACATTTTGAATGTGATGGGTTGGAGCCAGTGTAATAATACTCCTACTAGAGGAATGGGATGTGTGAGAATATTTTAACTTATTTTTCTTCCCCTGGAGCCCCCTTGCTTCTGAGGGTTGGAGGACTGAGACTGTGTGAGAAGTTGCATGGGGGAGGGGGCCTTCCTGCAGGAAATTGATCGGAGCCCTTCTTGCAGGAAATTGATTTCCAGAAGTTTATGAGTGTGGATGAAAGTCTTACCAATCACAATCCTATTTCTAAAAAGCTACAGGTTTATGAGAGATTTTGTGGTTTCAGTTCAATACTGCTAACCATAACCCTTGCCAATTTCTTCCCATTTCATTCTGTGAATTTGCAACCTACACATTTATAAAGGGAACAAGGGTACATCCACCTGCTGCTTCAAATGAATTCAAAATTGAAGTTGTTTCTGCATTAAAATTATACAGTGATTTCAAATTCCCTGGCAAGCTAAATATTAAAGGCTCGTGACTGAATATCTTACCTTAAACCGTCTCCATTGCTTGCCAGTTGTGCTCTTTGCAGTCTTTGTTGCTGAAATTTAAAAAAATTAACATGCGTTTCAAGAAATAAACTCAAAAGAATACAGCTTAGCTTAAACTCTCTAGTCCAAGCCAGATGTATGAACACACCTACTCAACAGGACAGTTTACATGCTCAAGTATTATGCCTGTCTGCACAGTGCCTGGTTGTTTCTCATTAACAGCAGAATGAAGCTTTTTTCTCTATGACATTTCTATATTGCCTTTCCATAAAAATATAAACAAACTAGAGGGTGCTCAAGTATCAGACTGAGCAAATCCCATGACCTTCCAATAAAGTTGAAAATGTCTCACAATTTTATTCTGCTTCCTAACTTACAGAAACAAATTTCATTCTGTTCTTGGTTCTTCTAAACTTTTTATCAGCACTTGTGACTATTTTGCAGCAGCTAAAGAATGAAGGAGGACTGGATAAATAATTAGGCACACAGGAAGCTGTCTTATATTGAGTCAGAACATTGGTTGAGTATTGTCAACAGGGACTGTCAGCATCTCTCCAATGTTTCAGATATGAGCCCTACCCAGACCTGCCTAGTGATGTCAGGAATTGAATCTGGTTCCTTCTATATGCTAAGTACATGGGTTCCACACATATTTGGGAGGGCACATGTGTGAGTCACATGGCACACCTGGCCCTATCAGGCCTTGGTGCGCCATGTGATGTCACGTGCATGACACCTTAGGTCTCCCAGCTGGGCAACCACAGTGATAGTGCCTATGGCACATGTTCTGCCATCAAGCTACAGCCCTTCTCAGATTTGTTTGTTGCAGCAAATCCATTCCTAGTCATTCTAGAAAGGACAGTACCATAAGGATAATAAAATAAAATAAAATGCATAATTTAACAAATGTAGAAAAAAAGAAATCAAAGACATTTCATCAGCTAAAATACAGATGTTGGATAACATTTAGAAGCAGTCCAGTACGTGAGGCTGCTTTTAACAATGTCATTTCTGATGCAACCAACACCAGTGACAGAAACATCAGTGTGCTGTTTAAAACGTATTTTAATAAAAGTGTGACACAATTGCTGGAAGAAATAAAATGCTAGAATACACTTTGCCTCCCATAAAAATAACTACACTTTTTCTTAAAGCATGTAGACCAAGCTTTTGTCGTTGTCTTAACTACTGGGCTGACCTGACAAAGCTGTCCTTAAGATGTTCTGTGGTCTTTTATGAAATCCTAATTAAGTGCTTACATTTGGATGCAGTTGGTTATTAAATTACACAGTCCAAAAACCTTTTCAGTGGCTGCTAGAAATCCTGGGATGCAACATAAATACAGAGGAATTATTATTATTATTATTATTCCAAAATACTAATCCTTTATACACCACAAGGATCTGGTATTCCACTCACCTTTGCTTTAGAGTTCCTAATTGCATTGAAACCACTTCCTCACACAGATCATGCGGCAAGAAGTTAAAAGACTTAGTATTATATATGGCCTTGTTCAGACTTAGCTCTGCTGCTCCAACAAACTGGTTTGCTGAAATATTGATGACCAAGAAACTTGAATGCTCCATCTTGCCCTTGTTTATCTGGCTTGGTTGGAGACTTAGGTGTTTTTGTTAAAGCAGTTTCCTGCAATGTCTCATTTAGGAAATTGTGATTCTGGAGGCAGAGCTTAAACCACAAATATCCAGCTTGATGTTATGGGACACTGTTACTTAATAAGACGTCTCCCTCTTAAGCTGGAGGTACAAGGAGAAAGGGAAGGCACATGCACTCCTTACTTAACACGGTTAACATTGTTAATAGTTAATATATTTCTGAACACTAAATAGAATGTTCAACTTATTGCCATAAGTTCATTTTATGCAGGGGATCCCTGCCCAGTGGAGTGAGTGGGAGGAACCATCCCTCTATGACTCCTCTCTCCTCCCACTACAGGACATTATTGACTTTTGATGCATTCCAGAAATCCATCATTAACATCTTTGCACAAAATTTCAATAATGCTTCTCTATGAAGAATGATGACTGCTAGGTATGGAGTAAAAAGCATACAAAACAAAGGAGAACTAAAACCCTGAAAGCATCCCCACCCCACAAAAGGAGAAAGTGGTAAAGTTATATATTTTAAAAGTTATTTAAAAATTATCAATGTGAATCCTCGTCATTGATATCTACTTATGTGTTATTATCCTACCCTCCTCTAAGGACACTAGGGGGATATACATGGCTCTTCCCCCACCTACTGCCCCGTGAGGCAAGCTGCGCTAAGAGAGAGTGACTTTCAAGGTTGAGTAAATGAACTCAAGTCTCTCTGGTGCTCTAACCCAGGATGGGCAACCTACAGCCCTTGACCTGCATGTGACCCTCAGCCCTCTGCAAGTTATCAGTTCAGAACTCTGGCAAGAGTGGGATCTCCCTGCTAGGTAGTGGAGGAGAGGAAAGAGAGAAAGAAAGAGGATGCCACCCACTTTTACTCTGTCCCTGTACCATAACTGATTTCGACCCCGTACACACATTTGGCACATGTGCCACAAATGATTACCCCCAAAAGGAATACATCTCTCAAAAGAAAAAGAAAAAGGCACTCATCCCTGCTCTAACGATTTATCATATGGGTTCACTTCCTTTCAAAGCAAGCTTAGTATTGCAGGACAAGATCTTTATCCTAGTAAGGGGTCAGCAAACTTTTTCAGTTGGGGGCCAGTCTACTGTCCCTCAGACCTTGTGGGGGGCCTTACTATATTTTGAAGGGGAAAAAAAAACAAATTCCTATGCCCCACAAATAACCCAGAGATGCATTTTAAATAAAAGCACACATTTTACTCATGTAAAAACACCAGGAAGGCCCCACAAATAACCCAGAGATGCATTTTAAATAAAAGGATACATTCTACTCATGTAAAAACACGCTGATTCCCAGACTGCCCATGGGCCGGATTTAGAAGGCAATTGGGCTGGATCCAGCCCCCAGGTCTTAGTTTGCCTACCCTAGATTTTGCCAAGCTTTCTCCAACCACCATCTACAGTTTGTAGTGTGCTCAGACACAGTAAGTTCATACTGACAGTTATGATCCAGAATAATTTTAAATTTTCACTTACTTCCATAAAATTGACATAACGAAAGGATTAATGATCCTACAATCTTCTGCAAGATTGACTAGCCTGCAGTTAGTATCTTCAGAATGTTTTAAGTAACTGGCCAACTGTTATCTACCCACTACAGGTTCAATAGTAGAAACATATTAAATATATGTATACTAATGTCCTATATAAATAATTTGATACTCTGCTCAAGAGATTAAAGGAATTAGAAACTACTACAAAGAAACTTGGAATGTTCTGTTTAAGATAGCATGTGAAACTAAGAGCAAGATACACAACAGGGGCTCTGATACATATATTTTGGGGTCTTCTCCCCTCACCTCCAAGAGCTTTCTCTGCTTTGCTGCCCTGGCTGCTTCACGCTGCGCAGCATATAAAGTCTCCTCTTCTATTCTTAACTTCTCCTCTTGTTTGGCTAACTGTATATGAACAAAATAGTAAGGATTAACAAAAGAGAACCTAGCTATCTTTCCTATGAAAATAAGTGCACTAAATTTAAAGGAAAAGTTATTCATGAAAAATACAAAACACAAAATTTACTGGTGTGATTAAAAAAAGAAACTATTTCCATACTATCTTCCAAAATCAATTGTTATTTGAATTAAGCATATTAACTAGATAAATTAAAATCTTCTTTAAAAGCAATTTTAGCTCTAGGTATTCCACTGATCATAAACAGAAGTCAGACATATACATAATTTAAACCCAACATTTACATATGATCATTCAAAGAGCCCCGCTAGATTGGAAGTACGAAAATAGGATGTACAAGTAATTTGTTCATGATCTGTTAACATTTCCTTTTAACATTCAAAACTACCCAGAAGTGGAAGCTTTTCTACTAACTTTGTTCTCCACAGCACTTTTCTGTTTCCACAGAGAGAACTCTAACTACTGTACTGCAGCTTTATTTTTTCTTCCGTCACATCCTGTTAACGGTGTTGTTAAGACCTAGCTTGCTCCATTCGCCATATTAAGCTTCCACTTTTGTCAGCCAGTTATTGGTATAGACAACTGTGCATACATGAATGGTTACTATGCCTACCTCTGACAGAAGTCTATCATCTAATGTTCTTTGTTTTTCAGCAATGGAATTGTAGTGCCTTCCCCTTAGATCAGCAATTTCTTCTTCAGTCAAAGGTCTGGAGAAAAAGGAAGAAGAAAGAGGCTGCCCACTTGGCACTCTGCTCCACCAGCTTCCTCAGCAAGCTGTCATGGAGACTGTCTCCAAAGGCCAGATCTATCCTTCGCTAGATGTTTCTGCTGTCCTACATGATTAACTAAAATATTCCAATATTTATAAAACATACAGTACGTTATTTATTTTCCTTTTTGTCTGCATATTTTTATTTACATTGTGAAAAGGGATACATTAAATTTTATACATTACAGTAACAATTCTTACTTCACAAAATATAAATGATAAATTACGGCGATTTTAGAATTTATATAATTTATTAGCTTTATATACTGCCCTTCATCACAAGATCTCACAAGATAAAAATACAGGGTGAAAGCACATATAAATAGCTAAAACAAAAACAACAAACCAATAGCCTCCCTCCTCCCACAAACACATTTAAAAGGCTGTAGAATATTAATCAGCCAAAGGCCTGGTTGAAAAGGAATGTTTTTGCCTGGCACCTAAATATATACCTCCCTGGGGCATAGCTGTCAACTTTCCCCCCTTTTTAAAGGGAAATTCCCTTATTCCGAATAGGATTCCTTGAAAGAAAAGGGAAAAGTTGACAGCTATGCCCTGGGGAGAGCATTCCACAAATGGGAAGCCACTGCAGAAAGGGCCTGTTGTCATATTGCCACCCTCTGGACTTCATGATTAAGCTAATACATATTAGAAAATAGATATTAATATATTGATAATTGATCAGACTAGAGAAATTGGGACTACAAGTGACTTATCCCATTTTTTTTAAGAAGACATCAAAAAGACACTGATTTGGATTTTAAGGATAGACCACTCTTGCAAACAAAGACAAATTAAAAACTTTGCTTGGAATTTATTTTATTGGAATATGTGTAGCTATTTTAAGTCATAGTAAAGGCATTATACACTGCTAACATACACATTTTAGCACACCCAAAAAGAGACAAACATTTGTATTTACTTTATATAGATGCATGGTTCTTAGGGGCAGTGATTAAAAAAATTTGAAACTGAAACAGCCTAATTTAGCTGATATTATACCTATTCAATATGTTACTATTTATAATTTTAAGAAACAATGCATTTTTAGATATGGAAAATTACCCACCCACCAATCTGTCCACTCAAAAGGCCAAAAGGCACTCTGATAAAGAACCTAATATTTCAGGCAAAATCACCCTGCTAATAGGAAAAGTAGATGATCAGAATGATGAAACAAGGTGAAAATAATAGTGGGTGGGAGAGAGAGAAAATATGTTATAAATACCCACCTCTGGTTGCTTCCTGGACTCTCACCCTATTAAAAATTATCAAGAGATACCCAATATTAAAGGCAATAACAATTGTATTATCATGCTATCTTTGAAACAGTACTGATAGATTTGTTTTAACAAGCAACCCCACCATCCTTTTAAAAATTAGAAATTAAATATATGGATCCATCTGTGATAAAAAATCCTGTCTTTATACATTTTGATTCAATGATCTGTAACTCCATCTATAACATATTGGTAACATAAGAGCTGTGCTTGTTTGTATATAGCCCTGCTCAGAGACAGTCTTAGGGAACATGGTTTTCAAAGTAACTATCAACTCATTATATAAAGAGGCTGTTTAAAAAACTGTTTCTTTCCATGTTTTCCCAATTTACAGCCTTTTAGGTTACCCTTGGTTCAAACATGCTTTAGAAGGCCAATTATCCACTTTACACATAAAATTGTTCTAATGACCTTTCTTTATCAGAAAGCTACTTACCTCATCGCTTTCCACTAGATTCTCAAACTGTAAGTAGATAGAACAATATTTCAATTAAACAAGTATTACAGCAAAAAATGAACATATATTTAGACATATATCATCCAGTATGTTCTTAATCTTATTTAAGTACCTATGCAAACTCAGTGGGCACTTACAAAGTTTTGGTAAAAACAGAAATCACACAAACATGCCCATCAACTTTGTTATTGTATTTCTTATGCTATTAAAGTAATTCTATGGAGGTCGGGCAGGCACAGGGAATAACTGCCACTTCCGAAGCCTTGCTGGTCTTGGGCTGGCAAAAGGTTAGGAAAGCTTCCCACTGTGCAATGAACTTTTACCATTTTCCCTCCCATCAATTTTGAAGAGAGGGAAAATAACCACATCCTTCTTCACCTGTGGAAAGAGAAGTCCGCTGGATCCAACTGCCACCCTTCACAGATATTTCTTCTACTCCTAGATGCCATATGTTTAGATACAAAATGCATCCGATACTTGTATCTAAAGATATTTCCTTTCAAATATTTCAATTAGGAAATGTGATTGTTTTTCTCCTATTAGTTCAACATGAAAGCAGCAGTAAGTTTTGGAATTGAAAGCCTTTACTCACCTCTATAGTGAAGTGTTCTCCTGTGGCACAGGTCCTGAAGTACTTTGATCTAGAAAATAAACCAACATTTACCACAACATTAATTAGTATTATAACTGAAGACTTCTTAGAATAGTTTTCTCTGTTCTCAGAAACTTTCAACACTACAGTTCTGTATCTTTTAAGAGCTGTGTGTAGCAATGTGGGTTTCCTAGAAACATTTTTCTGATGAGTGATCTAATTTAGAATGTTTACTTTTTCTTGTATTAGTCAATAAAATTAAAACAAATATTCCATAATATTTTTTTGTCCTCACACAACAAGCATTTGAAATGAAATATTTGGAGGGATATTAAAGCACACATCATGTGGTTCAAATGTTATATTAAATAGACATTTTTATTGGAATGCCCTCCATTTGAAAGAAAAAAGGTCTGATTTTCATATTATCCAGTGCATGAGAAATGCAGCATATACCCTATAAAAGGGACTGGTGTAAGTGTATAAACCAATTAGATTTACAGTATGGCATGGGCAATGTAAGCACGGCCTTGTTATCAACAACAGTATGGGCACCTATTATGCTTGTGTATTTTCAAAAGGATTAATCAATATTATGCTGATGATATATTCACTTATCACTTTAGGCAGAGTACTATCAGATACTGCGGAATGACAAACCATGCATGGAGTTCCACTATAACTGGAGCATCAGGGGGAGAGAGATAATTTCCCCCAACTATTCCTTCCATGTGCAGCTCTCTGAAAGGCTGTTCTGGAGGGTTGGGGGACCCATGTGTACAGTAGGTGGTGGAAAATATACTTCTTCCCCTTCCTCCAGCAGGAGCCTCCCCAGGATTGCAGTCTCTTCTGCAATAACTATATAAATAAGCTTTACAATAATGTTCTGGATGCTAAGAATATGTACAAATTTAACCCTTTTAAAATAAAAAATAACTATAATAAAACATATTGCTTTCTGTATGTGGTGGTCTTAGGCACTCTCCAGGTAGGACAATAACAGTAAGCCCAGAGCTCTAATTATATATATATTCCCAGAAGCATTATAAGAATGATGTTGTGATCCCTCTAGGAATAAAGTGGAAGTTAACAATGAGAGCACAGAAACTAGATCTGACCCACTTTCTAATTATGCCTGCAGCACACAGACAACGAAACTTGAACAACAAACAATTTAAACAGAATTTCTAGAACCACTGGAATTAAACCACTTTCTACATGAATAAACAGAGATTATATTTTAAAAAACATTTTTTGGTGAACCCTGTGATGCTTGGATAATTTACATTAGGTTTATAAAAAAATTCAGGAGATATTCAGAACAAGCACATGGAAATGTATGTAAGGTGTATTCTGTATAGACTAATTGTTTCACTCAATCCAAATATACCTACTAATTAATGAACTGCATGTTATTATCATAGCTGTCAACGTTTCCCTTTTTTTAAGGGAAATTTCCTTATTCCAAATAGGATTCCTCGCAAGAAAAGGGAAAAGTTGACAGCTATGTATTATTATTTATTAAATACATATACAACCCTTTATCGAAAGATTACAGAACAGTATACAGTATAGGGTGGGAGAACAGGGGTTCACAAAATGTGTGGCCCAAAGCACTAACAAGAAACGGGTGGATTTTTAAAAAGGCATTTTTTTTGCTTTTTAAAATGTTCAGACTGTTTCATATTTCAAGTTTTCCAAGGTCTTAAGGGTTAACCCACCTTTAAACTAATAATAATAATAATAATAATTCAGGGTAATTAAGAACATTGCAGAATATCTACCACCTGCAGTTTAGTAAGCTGCAGACATAGATGTTATATGAAAAGTACACTGATGCAGATTAGCTGCAGTTCTCTGGCCCACTATAAATTTTCAGTAAGGCTTTGGCTGCTGGCAGTAAGGGTAAAAACACTTTTCTCCTTTACTGCTTTTAGAGCTGTGGACAAAGCAATCCAAATCCATGATCTACTGCTATGGATGGGTTTTTGATGGGCTGAAGGTGTTTGCCTTGCCAGGCTTTGCCAGCAAGAAGTCTCTGCTATGATAAAGCTCTCCACTTCTACTGAAAGCATAGGTGGAAGTTTCTGCCAGCATAACACGCCCCCCATGGGTGTTTTAGGAGCAGAGTTGGCCAAGGATCCACTAGATCCTAAAGGTAAAGGTACCCCTGCCCATATGGGCCAGTCCGACTCTAGGGTTGTGTGCTCATCTCGCTCAAGAGGCCCTGAGCCGGCGCTAGATCCTAAGCCAGTACAAGATCCTAAGCCAAAGATCCTAAACTAGTACAATTGACAGCAAGTTGTGCCAAGTAGCCAGTTTGGGTCCGTCAGCCTTGACCTGGCCCAGCAAAGATGCATACTTTTCCTGCCCCTACATGTTTGCCAAGGCAGGCAGTTCTCTGGATGTGGCAGTGCTCTGCTGCTCCAGTAAGCCTTGCTGTTGTCTCAAGAAGTTAGGATTTTGCTCTCAAAAATGCTGTACTTTATGCACCTTTGTTGTAATTGGCAGACCTGGGGGGAAACATGGACATCTTGTTGTCTGAGCAACTAAGTAGCCTGCTATTGACATTGTCTCTTACTCATCCATATGCCTACACAAATGCAAACTATGCAGAGAATATTAAATAAGCTAAGGGGAAAATTTGGGCATAATACTCAAGACACCCAACAAATCTAGGAAGTGTAAATTGGTGAGATCATTCCAAATCCCTTTGAGCAACTGACAGTTTGTTGTATTAAAATATTACAGATTTTATGTCTATTTTAATTTCAGAGGAAGGTGGGTTGATAGAACAAGGCAAACTATTGCAATTCCTGACATCACACCTTATCATTGTCAACATTATTTTCTAGAAGATTAACTAGAACATTTAGTTTCTGTGAATTCTTTAATGTCATATCCCCTTCTTGAAGTAGCATCTAGTACACTAAAGCATAATTGCTGCCTGTTTGAATGTCAGTGTCTGCAGTAAAGGCAAACATAAGGGATGAAAGCTTATACTGTACTCACAGGACCACAAAATAGAGCTTCAATCTATGCTGAAACAAATGTTTCTCAGCTTTAACCATCTCTTTCCTTCTTAGTTATTGTTTCAATCAAATTCATGTGAACATCAGTCAAATCGTTTTTTTAAGGGAACCTAAGCCAGTAGGCAAGTCAACAGCAACCCTTAATCAGGGATGGAAAACTTATGCACTTTTAGTTGTTGCTGGACTACAACCCCCCTCACCCCTCCCATTCTGTCTGGCTCGGATAAGATTTGTCTTAGATGAAGCCAATATCCAGATTTGCTTCGCACTGCAATCCTATAGATGTCTACTCAAAGATATAAGTAGTATCAACTTTTCTATTGCTCCATTTTTTACTACATTTTGGAAAACTAATTGTCCTTTATTTATCCTCCTTGCCTTTTACAGAAGGAATTCAAAGAAACCTACCACAAAAAACAGATATTTAATTTTTCTCTGCCCTTGTGCAAGAACAGGGCATACAGCCCTTTGCACACTTTTTACATTTATCCTGCAATCCTGTGCCGATCAGCTGGAGAGTGGGATCCACTGAACTCACAGGGGCCTGAGTAAATCTGCATAAGATCAAACTCCATGTGATCAAGCTCACTGGGGGGCTTTGCACCAGTCACTATTTCTCAGCATAACCTACCTCACAGGATTGTGAAAATAAAATGTGGGGGAAAGGGAGAAACATATATGCCACCTTGAAGCCTTTGGAGGAAAAAAGAAAATATAAATATAACTAAACAAGTGATAAACTGAAGCATAGAAATTCCTATCCTTCCCAGAATTGTTTTATACCTCCTCCTTACTGCTACTTTCTTCTGGATTAGTAGTATCACAGCTTTGAACCGCAATCAACACCATTTTATAGCATTTACAATACATTAAGATGAAAAGTTATTCTGCTTTTCTTTTGTTTACTGCTACAAGTTGTCAGTGTGGGGGTGGGCTATCCGTGTAAAGTTGCACTCGTCCTCCATTTGAGATTGTAATTGCCAAGCTAAGGGCCAGCAGACTCTGAATTCTTCTTGCATTTTTTTCTGTTGACATACGGAGAATATATCTATCTATACAAGTATAACCTATACTCTTGTCAGGAGAACTGATCTGCTTCTCTTCCCCCAAATGATGTTCTTTCAGCTATGGATAAATACTAGAGAACCTTGAGTGACAGCAGAAGCAATCAGGAAACGCTGACATTTCATTCTTTATTGAACCCTTCCTATGGGGGAGGGGTAAACAGCCCATCAGCCTGGAGGTGAATCTATTCTGGCGCTGCGTTTCCCCGTGACTAACCATATACTTTTGAAAAACAGCCACACAGCCGACTCCCCACTACCATTCCACCCAAGAACTGTGTGAAGCTGCAAAAACGGCACCTATAACTTTTGCGACAGATTCCTGTTGCTATAATCTCGCATTATAGGCTTTTAGGCAGGAGAGCACGAGAGGCCTGCTGGATCACACCGAAGGTCCATCTCGCGAGCATCCTGTTTCCTCACAGAGGCCGATCAAATGCTTCCGGGGGGGGGGGAGCCGCACAAACTAAAGAGCCCTCACCCCGCTGTTGCTTCCCCCGCAACATTCAGAGATACCCTGCCTCTGAACATGGAGGCTCCATTCAGCAATGTGGAGTGATGGCCGTCGCTAGACTCGCATTCCCGCTCCCTCCATTAACACCTGAGGCAGCTGTCACATCTTGGCAGTGTCAGCCCGAAGGGACGCGAGACTCCGCCGCTGAACCGCGAGGCAACTCGCCCTACAGTCCCACCTGGGCACTACCTAAACCCCCCCACCACACCTCGAAAAGGTGGAGTCACAGCCAGCCAGCCAGCCCTGCCCGTCCCGCCTCCTCTTCCACGTCCCGTGCTTACCCTCCTCCTCGCTGGATCCGTCCCGCTTCCCGCCTCGGGAAGAGCCAGCAGCACCACTGCGCCGCCCAGCTGTTCCCCATGGCATGCTGAGGGGGTGAGCGCGTGTGCGCACGCGCGCGAGGGCCACCAGCGTCCGTTAAGTCACCAACCGCCGCGGCAGCGCCAACCGACTATGACGGCGGTCCCTCGGCAACGGCAGCGGCGCCGCCACCGCCCAACGGCCGCCGCGAGCTAGGTAAAGAAACGGCACGGCGACGGGACCCCCCCTCTCTTTTGTTTATGCGTTATGTGGAGAAACACCCACAAGCCACACTGTCGCGCGACCACAAATTAAAAACGGAAAGCGCCCCCTCCCCCTCGGAGACTCCGCTCTGCTCCGCCCGCCTTCGCCGGCCGCCTCACACGCTGTGCCTGCCAGGTCGGCCGTCGCAGGCAGCTTCGGGCCCCGCCCCCTGGCCCCTCTCAGGCCCCGCCCTCCTCATTCATGACCGGGAGCGAGGAGGCAGATGAGAGCATGCGCAGATGGGGGGGTGTGCCTTCTGACTCGGCTGTCTCTCCGTGCGCTTTTACGCGCCGAGCCGCCCGCAAAGTGAAAGGTGGGAGGAATAGTGACTAATGCGAGTCGGGTGAGAATGTTACCGTGGCAATGAGCTCAGCGAGGATAGCGGCTCCGGGAAACGTTTGAGCAAAGCGGCTGCTCTTCACAGCCGTGCCTAGAAGTTGGCTCAGTCAGGTCCCGAATATATTTCCAGGGAGGGACAGTGGTCAGCCCAGTGTTTTTATGCATTCAGCACCCCCACCCCAATTTGGCAACCCTATTCTGGATGCGGTAATGGTGATGATGGCGATGGTGGTTTCTCTAGCCCGTGTTGAATTGTGCATTAGCTAATAGCCTCAGAGGTCCAGTAGGCTGCTGTTTGCAAAGTTAGGTCCAAAGCTGGCTTTACCTTTACAGTAGTTAGGCGCCTCTCGATTCCCTAGCTGCCCTTCTTTCAGCTTTTAGCCGTGGAGTGTTTATTGATGCTGTTATTTTGATATGGCTGCTGCTTTTGTTTTTGCTGCTTCACTGTCTTCCTTGCCCATTTCTGTAGTTTTGGAATGAGTAATGCAAGGTTTGGAATGAGTAACACCTTAGCTTTGGAATGAGTAACAAAAGATGAAAAAGCAAATACAGTCAAACCTCAGTTCCCAAACGCCTCTGTTTTGGAACGTTTTGGCTCCCAAACGCCGAAAACCCAGAAATAAGTGTTCTGGTTTTTGAACGTTTTTTGGAACTCAAAAGGCTTTCGAGGCGCGTTTCTCTTTCCCCCCCATTGAAATTGCTGGCAGCCCTTTGATTTTCGCTTTTTGAACATTTCGGAAGTCAAATGGTATTCCGGAACAGATTACGTTCGAAAACCAAGGTTCCACTGTACAAGGCATTCAGTTAAATGTAGCTAAGACACCACAAATGCTTCATTACAGTCCTGTACTGGCTTAGCCACAGCTCCCCAAAACCAGCCTAACTCAGTCTACCAGTGTTGCCAAGTTATGAACTGCTTCTAATAAGATATTAATAAATTTATTAAAAAGTTACAATGCAATCCACAACTCCATTAAACCAAATTGCTTTGATTTTAAGCAATAAATTTTAAGCAATAAATCCTGTTCTCACAGCTATGTCAGCACTTTATGGCTGTTTGTAACGTCTGGGCTTGGTTCCTAAACCATGGTGAATTGCTCAAGTTTATCCAACAGCATGTAACTGATCTGGTTTTATTTGCGCATGTTGAGCCAAGACTGTAGTCCTAAAGTACAGTTACAAAGAAGTAAGCCTCATTGAAATCAATGAGACATGCTTTCAAGTAAGCATACTTAGGATTGGCAGGAGCTGGGAAAGAGCAATGGGAGCTCACCGGGTCACACAGATTCAAGCTGCTGACCTTATGATCTGCAAGCCCAAGAGGCTCGGTGATTTAGACCACAGTGCCACCTGCGTCCTTGGCAGTTCGAAAACTTACCAGTGTGAGTAGATAAATAGGTACCACTGCAGCAGGAAGGTAAACAGCTTTTCTGTGTGCTCTGGCTTCCATCACGGTGTCCTGTTGCGCCAGAAGTGGTTTAGTCATGCTGGTCACATGACTCACAAAGCTGTCTTCAGACAAATGCTAGCTCCCTTTGCCTGAAAGCAGAGATGAGTGCCGCATCTCATAGTTGAATTTGACTGGACATAACTGCTCAGGGGTCCTTATTTAGGATTAGAATCTGTTTTAACAGCTAGATGGGCTCTTAGCTCTTTCTGTCCATTCTAGGGGTATTATAAGACAGAGACTCAATTTATTATTTGGTGTTATGCACAAGTAGGTACCAGCCTCAGGGTTGCAAGTTCCCTACTCATGTGCCATGATTTCTTCATTTCTCAGTTCTTGGTAAAGCATAGTTTGAAGTTTCAACTTAATAGTTGGTGGGTTCAGATGAAACAGCAAACTATTTGCCAAGAACCCAGAAGTAAGTTAAGAAATTGTGGAATGTAAAGAGAGAATGAGATGGCTCTTAAGCCCATGGTTTGTGCCAGTTTGTGTACAGAAGGGGAAACCATGGTTTGACATTATTTCTGAATCATACCAGACTGTAGCACATGAAGGCTATAGCGAATGAGTGACAGCAGGGCAGTCTCTTTTCTTTTTTTGCTTATGTTATTCTATTGTTCTGTAAAGGGCAACTCATTTTTTAACTTCTGACTTTTATTGGTAACTTTAGGAGGCAATCCTATGGCAAAATCCATTGGTATGAGTAGCTTAGAAAGCGGTGGACCTCTGACTCAGTTGGCTGATTCCTGATTCAGTTGGGCTCAGCCAGCATGAAGCCATCAGTCCTGGCACCGTGTAAGTGGCTGAGCTGAGGCCAATGTAAGTTTCAGGAAGGGGTGTTCTGCAGGCATAGTACGGGCATGACCAGAGAGGAGGGCCATAGGCTGGATCCCAAGACTATTCATCTAGGTCATGTGACCTGGCAACCCAGCATAGAACACTATTTTCAAGGCTTGTTTTCCCTCCACCAGGCATGAGCAGAGCGTGTGTCTTGTCTGTGGAGGTGTCTGTCTGTCTGTCTGGTTGAAAATCCTTTTGGTTGCCTGGGCAAGATAAAGTGGAAAACAAATTTAATTTAAAAAAGTGTAGAAATAAAGTTCAAAGAGAATTACAGTATTGGAATGTCCTCCCATGATAATTTGCTTTGGAATTTACACTTAAATAACACATGAACACATTTTTTTACAAGGAGGCAGCATAGAAGCAAATCATAACTGACATATGCTATATATTCCAAGGAGTCCCCAAAGAAAATTGAAGAGCAGAATGCCATCATACATTACCCAGTATGTGTCAAAACACTGGTGTTTTCAGAGTTTGCTTTCATGCACTGCTGCCTTTATTTTGTATTATCTTCTGATTCAACATATCCACTGAGCATTTCAACTAAGAACATGGCAGCTTTGTATGGCAGTACAGAAATCTGAACAACACCTTGCTTCAAAAATTAGCTGGTATTAGATAAAAAGATATGTTCTCTACTGAACTTGAAATGAGATTGAAAACTACTAAGGCAAAAGGAATAGACTTTTTTTTTAAGGACCTCACAATGCTAGGTGTTAGATTATAAATTATTTTGAACAGTTTCTAACAATCGCCTTGTTATAAATCTTAGTACCCTGCATATTGCAAAAGAAAGCATTTTTTTTAAAAAAATGTAATGCTCATTTGTGGGCAGAGTGACATCATTTTATTTATCATAAAATAATGAATCTTGTCTGCAGTTTATGAGTGGGGAACAAAGACTTACATTTTAAAATGCTAGGTCCAATCTTACTGCTAAGCACACCATGATATACTGCTTATGGCAGTACCTTGCAAAGGTGGCATTGGATGATACTGTGGGTGCCAGAATACCTTATCAGAGCTTAAAGCTGTTTGATATTTTACTGGCAATATAATATTTTTGCCTAGAGTGAGGTGAAGTTGAGAGAACTTTCTTAATCCAGTTGGTGTCCATTTTGCATGTCTTCACTGCTAAGTCTTGTTTTTGTGGCCATTAGTCCTAACATTCCCTTGGCTTCATATTTTGTTGCTGAGATAAGATGCCTGAGTCATTCCTTCAGGATCATAATTGGATTAAGAGAACACATTGTTTCCAGGATTCTCCACAGGCAATATCGGTATAAGACCTTTCTTTATTTACTGTAATCAGCATGCTCTTACCTTGTGTTTGAACCAGGAGGTCACTGATTGCTGTTTTGTATGTTCAGAATGAAACATGGAGAAAGGAAGAAGTCACACAGGTTGGGTTCAGATGCACAAAAGTTCTCTATGCAAAACAATCCTAGTGGACATAGAACCAGGTCAGACTATTTGACCGTCTACCACACCAACAGCTATCTAATACTTTTAACTATGGATGGCAAGGCTTACTCAATAGAACCTTCTGCTTACAAAGAATGTGCTCTACTCCTGAGCTTTCATCCCTCTGCATGGGAGAAAGTAATGTCTTCTCTGGTGCAATCATTCCTTGTGCCATTTTCCACTAGATAACCCATAGTTTCCATGCTTTTCGGAGCACACATGAAATGGTTAGTCCCTTAACTCTCATATTAAAAATGAATTGATCTCACAATGACCAGCTGGAATAGGGACATATCAGGGTGGTGCAAGAAGGAGCCAAATTGTAACAATAAAAAATGACAAAGAAAAGCCATGACCTAATCAAACAATACTTCTGCAGAGGCAGCTTTCTTATTTGGCTATGAGTCATCAAATGTTGGAACAATAAAGTATTGAGAGATCATGTGATACATGTCCAAACCAATCCACTATCTAATGGCAATCTGATTAATTTGATGTAATCTGCAAACTTGGCTTCCATTCTTTGACTTGCTCCTGATTCTACACTACAGTCTTTTGTAAGAATTACTGTACACTTCCCCCCATTGTCCATCTAGTCCTTCCCTCTGTCTCCCTTTTTTTTACCCATTATTTTTCTAGTGTGCCTAAATGTTAATTCAATGCTAGGTCATGTTAGAGTGGTGACTATCTGAAATACCCAATTTTGAAAATGTTTCCCTAATTATAATTTTCTTTATTTTGTATATGCTTAGTACATAGCTTGTATAAATTAAACAAGATACATCTGGCTTCTTTTGCAATTAGTTTGATGTCAGCCCAATTTTCAGTAGATAGATTGGACTACAAAGGTGTTTATAAGCAAATCCCATGTACACCATGTTGACTTCCATGGCAGAAGAAAGGTAGGATATTAATATACTAAATAAATAAGTTATTTTGAAAAAGACACCTGACTAGCAGGACCTAGACTGCCAAACTGATATTTCCACTGAATGCCCTCAACTTTTCTTAACAGTCCATTGTTTCAAAGGAATGTCTTATCTGAGGGAGGTCAAACAGGTAGCTTGTAGCACTGTTGGAGCAAGTAACACTTCATTAATTTAGAGTCATTGCACATAAATCACAAGGAATTCTATTATGCTGATCTAAAGTACTTCATTTTGGATTTTAAGTTGGCTTGCCATTCTCCCCCATCCCTCACTCTGTGCTTTAAAATATGTCACTTGTTTCTGGTTCACTAATGTTTCAAAATGAGCAGAGACTTTGTGAACTGAGATTTACAGTGCCTCAGTGTTCTACGTAAAATTATTATTTTGTGTAAAGTAAGTGTTCTGAAGCAAATGAATGAAGAAGAAAAAAAATACACTGAGAAATCTTATGTTCCACACCTCAAGTCTTAGATAATAATTAAGTGCATCTGTGTCACCCTCCCTTTATTGTCCTCTACACCATACTAATAGCCATTTAGGTGTATTTTTATTTTTTAAAAATCTTTGGGTTCCAAGACATATGTGTGCACTGTGAAACTTCTGAGTGCAGTCATATTTATCTTTATTTTTAATAAAAGAAACATAAAGGCAGCTGGTACCATTTTGTAGGATGCATTTAGTCTAACAGCATGTATGTATTGGTCTTCTTACTGAGTTCAGACAAACCAATAAGAGCAGAGTTGAACACAAACCTCTTCCTCTCCATTGAATGAGTCCCAAATTGCTCCAGGCCAAACTTTCCCAACCTGGTACCCTCAAATATTTTGGACTATAACAACAATCAGCCAGATTGGGAAATGATGCTCCAGTCTATTTCTTAGGATGCACAGCCCCTAGGGAGCCACTGGCATGCCAGGCAGTGAAGTAAGAGTGAAACACATGACACTAGATTTTACCGTGTCCAGAAAGATGAGGAAGTCTTCCCTTCAGAATGGAAAGACACCTGCAATACTGAAAAGCACTTTGCTCTTAGGTTCATTTTTGAACTTTCTCCTTAAAGAGATAACGAGATAACCCTGAATCTTTCACTTGTAGTTGGGCAAACATGTTACAAGAAAGAAGATTCAGACTGAACATCAGGAAGAACATTCTGACAATGGAATGGACTCCCTCGGAGGTTGTGGGCTCTCCTTTGAAGAAAGCAAACATGCATACCATAAACATTTTTTTCATGAATTTTCCGTGATGGCAAGTCAGCTGAAGTTCTTCATGAAAAGAGGATTAACCAAGCAAGTCATGACTATAAAGTCAAAGCAGTTCAAGGTCAGGGTCCAATTGGTTCATGGGCAAAGCCAAGCCAAGCCAAGAGGCAGGTCAGGGGCAGTTCTTGCTCAGATTTAGGGTAGGTAGGACATCAAGCTAGCACGTAGCGCACAGTACTGATACATAGACATTGTACCAGCAGCGTTTCCACCCTGGCACCTGTGGTTTTTAGCTGGAGCTGCTGGAACCAGACTACAATCTCAGCTAACTCCCATCCATTCTATCCAGAGAGGTATTCTTAAGTAGAGGGTCTTATTTCTGAGGAAACCTTTACTCCTAAAGAATCCTTGCTTGAAGTCAGGCACTTCCCTGGTTGGGCTGGGTTTGCTTCTAGTGTTTGAGGCATCATCTCTTTTTGGGGCTTGGGGCACATTCTTTCTTGACGTCAGAACTCCCTCTGGGTGCAGATAGACCCTCCTCATGCTTGTTGCAGAATCCTGGCTCCCCATCTCTGAATGGAAGGTGACCCAGGGCTTGATTCCAAGGCCTCTTGGTCATCCTCTTGAAGATTCCTTTGGCCAAGACAAGACAGGTAGAGAATTATAACTATGTATGATTAACTTTCAGTATTTGAAACCTTACCACATATGTGTGTAGTTAACATTTGCTTTTATAGGGTATTCCTCTATAACCCTTGCTAGAATAATTGAAATGTAACTTATGCATAAAGGAAATATATAGAAAAAGGAATGTACAATATGCACTTCAGAATATACATTTTACAGCTTCATGTAACATTTTCTGTTTTTAGTGGGGGGGGGGAGGGTACTGTGAAGATTTGAAAAAGCTGGATTCATCTATGGTGAAAACACATCAATATTTGTTTTGTTTCACAGCAGTAATATAAATATTATATATCTATAATGTGTCATTTAAGAATTGTTCAGCTAGCCTTAGCTCATAACGAAGTGAGTGAAAGAAGAACTGTGCAGAGATAATGATCTTAATTGCTGGGCTTAGATGCTACTAGAAGCATTATAAACCTTATGTCCATAAGAGTTTTGATTTTCCATGGGGACACACTAATGCATTTTACAGGAAAGCTAATGCAAGGAGTACTTGACCTCATACCTTCAAAGATCTAAACACAAGCAGCTTTGTTACTGTTTTAAACTGACAAAAATGAGAACTGAGCATTGGGTCCAGTTCTACAACTTTAATGTGAACTGGATACAACTAAAATCTGCTTCAAAGTAAAATGCATATAAAATGGTTTCAGTCTGATGAGTGGTTCTTTAAACTTCTTCATCGTTTGCCCCTCACATACAGAATAAATACCGGAAGAAGGGTTAAAAAAAGAGAGAGAGTAAGGGAGTTGCCTGCATGAGGGGAAACAGGATTATGTGTTTGCTTACCACAAAGCCACAAAAAACGGTCACAACTGTTCATAATGGGCTTTGATAACACCCACCAGTATTACATACCTGCTAACTTCTAAAAATCCATTGGCATTTCTTCAGAACAACTTGCTTAATGTGTACTAGGAGAATACACACAAACACACAGACAGTATATGCTTCATATGTTCATACTGAGGCTGAATAATTTTCAGCCTAATTTCAATGCCAAGCCTTACTCTATATGTTACAATAAATTAATTAATTAAAAAGCAAAAACAAAGTAATCTTGTCTCACCATTGGTATACTGTGTGTGTGTGTGTGTGTGTGTGTGTGTGTGTGTGTGTGTGTGTTCTGGGTTCTTTCTGGAGGAGAGGGGAATCCAGGTCAGAGGCCATTCCTGGTTTCTCTCAGGAGGACCAGATGGGGATGGGATGGATTTCCTGGCATTCTTGAACACCTGGCTCTTCTTACTCTTGAAATTAAGTATTTAATGCCACCCAAGCTATAATCACCCTCCCATTCTTGTACATTAGCCTTCCAAGTGGGCAGTGACCTACAGCAAGTTAATTATGAGCTCAAATGACAGTCTATGCTTGAAGCGTCAGTACCAAAGAGCAGAATTTTCTTCACAGAGTCAAAGCAGATTTGGAAATACATTTATCACCAAGTCCACAGACACCGCCAGACTTTCATGCACATCAACTAGAGAATTTAAAACTTGGCCAAAGGATACATTCATTATTTTTTTGGCCAGAGCTAGAGAAAATTATTTAATCCCGACATGCTTTCCACTGCTAGAGCCCACATTTTCTTAAATCCTGTAAAACTTTTTCCTGCAAAAAAATTCCTGTAAATGATCACTTCCTTGTGCGTGGGACTAAAAATTATGCCTCAGAGTATTTGGAAAGTAGGTCAAGACCCTGAAGTGGATAAAACACTAGGGCTCATACCTATGAAACTTTTAAGCCAGCCTCAGGGACTAGGCACTAGTAAAATACACCTGCTTAAGTGTGCAGAAATGCCATTAAACTATCGGTATTGCTGTTCACAAATCGGTATTGCCTTAAGTCCACAAAAGCCATGAAATGGAGGCAGGAGAGACTTAGCCACCTAACTGCTTACATGGCTCTTTCTCTTTCTCTTTTATCTCCTGGCACTCACTATAATATTATATAATTACAAGATATAACTATAAGATATAGTAAATAATACACAAAAGTTTCACCACCCACCACATATCCGTTAAATAAATATCATCTGGGGGAATTATTGTGTTAAGTTAACATGAATGTTACTCTTTTAATTGTAGTGCAAGGCTGCCAACTTTTTTGGATGTGTGGGCATAATCTTGAATTTTGAGAAAGTGCCCTGGGTGCAAGTCACAAAATTGCTCCGGTGAAGGCATCACAAAATAAAAAACGGCTGCTGGGTGGGCTGGGTATAACACAAAATGGCTGCCACATCTAAGAGTAGAAAAAGAGAAGACCACAAAAATGATGCAGGCATCCTCCTCCCGAACAATCAGTTGTTCCATCAGTGGGGAAAAGGTACCTAAAGTTCTTTGCACCTCTCATCTGTTCAGAGTGGATGGGAGGGTGTGTGTCCAATCCTGCTATCAAATTAAATGTGTGTATATTTTTAAGGGGTATGTTGAACATAGCTGAGGAACTGAGCTGCTCAGGAACTGAGCAGGAAGAGCAAACTTTCTATCTTGTATCATGGATTTTTGAAGGGATATTTACTCACACAGGCACCATAGGTAATACTGGCAGCACATTGCCATAACGCATTATAGTACATGGTGTGCTCTGGTGAATAATGTTCTCACCTATGGTACAATGTTTGACTTGGACTGAGAAGATATAGATTCAAATCCTCTCTTAGCCATGGCGTTCACTATCTGGCCTTTGTAGCATCGCTTTCTCAGCCCCACCCGCCTGATGGGATCACTGAGAGTAGGCTTGTCAACTGGTCAGGAGAAACAGACTGCTGACCCTGTGCCTATAATATAAGTGTAATATGAAACACGGTCACCACAGATAAAACTGCCTTTTTCTCCATCTGCTGCTTAAGAGTGTTTGCACAGTAGGAACAAGGGTGCTTGGGAGGGAAAGGCAGTGTAGATGGAATTCAAGGACTTGACCAGGCTGCAGAATGGAATATAAAAGTGGCAATGGTGTATAAAGGAATATGAAATCCTTACACAGAGGTTTATCAGTGCAAACTACATCAAACGTGCAGACTGCATCAATTTGCAAGCATTCCCAGCCCAGTACGTTCATTGTTCCATTTAATAGTTGAGTGAGCACTTTGAGAACACAAGAAAATTATTTTTTAAAACATATTTCTTCCTGGTTGCTACATAAATTTGGAACGAAACTGAACAGTATACATGTCAACAGCAATATATCAGGAAGATGCTACACAAGCAGTTCTTGTTAACACAAGGAATCAGAATGTTAAGCACCCAGCTGATAAAAATTTGCCATAGAGGTGGAAGAAAACCCCCCAGTATCTGTTCAGGCCAGCAACAGAATGTAATAGCAGCATAATATGCTGACGCTTCAGCAGAGCCTAGTTTGTGGAGCTCAGCTGCTTGGGAAAGATAGCGTGATCCCAACAGTCTAAGGTTTACAGAATGAAATGCCTGAGGAAAGCAGGTGCTTGGCTGATGTCAGCTCTAGTTAAGCATTTTACAGCATATTGCATCCACAAGGTGATGGGAAAAATAAACACTGGAAAATCAATTTTTAACGTGTAACAAGATAGCACACTAGACAAACCACTGCTTCACTGTAGCTAGGATAGGCATCTCCAAATAGGAGGTTTTAATAGTATCATTCTTGCTTTTTGTGGGTGTGAAGTTAGCTTCCATATTACCAAAACACTCAGACACAAGGTATTGATGAAAAGACATCCCATGCAAAGCAAGGAGCCTGAGGATCAACTTAAAACCAAGGAAAATTAAGCTATTTGCTCCCATCTGTACACACACCACCACTCTGGTCTCGCTTCCATTCATCAAAAACAGCAGCATGCGTGTTCCAAACCCTTTGGTGTGTTAGGAAAATGAAAGAGCTGCTCATATGCTAGTTTCTTATCATCTCTTGATCACATATCTTGGAGATTTCCATTGTCAAAACTCTTTCCCAGTCTAGTTCATTTCAGCTCTTCCTCCTTCCAGGGCCAAATCACTCTATTTCTTTGCAAGTTAGCTGATGCTGCCTTGAATCAGAAGGCTTCTCACACAGTTGGGCTGTCACAGAAATGTTCAGCTAAGGGGAAATACTGGATTAGCTATTTGGGATCTGGAATTATTGACCAATTAATATATTTTTTTAGGGTAGGAGGGTAGCTCACATATGGGTAGCCCACTGCACAGTAAGAACGGTATTCTGAAAGCTTCAAATGGGCAGGTTTCTGAGTTCCCTTCCATGCTTGCTGCCCAAACTACTACTAGTATTAAATTGCTTCCCAAACTCCTTTGTGTTTGGGGAGCAACTGACTGGGCATAGCGACTAGTTTTCAATGAGGAATGGTTAGAAGGTCCCACCAAACAGAAACTCCCCGCTGGCCCCTTGAATCCATGCTTAAATCTAGTATTGCAGTGGAGGTCATCTGCAAATAATAGCACTGTACCAACATGCCGGTTTCTCTTATATCCTAAACCACCAGTTACTAAAGTGATTTTTTCGCTCTTCACGGGTGCAGCTCTGTTTAGTGCTGTACAATGATTTCTTGGTTTATTGCAGGTCCCACTGAATCACAAGCTCAACAGAATACAGCTGCGCTTTTTGATGTTCCCATGTATTCCTCATGAAAAATGATCAGGCAGGGACAATGAGTAATGAGAAAGCATTTTATTAGAAAACGTAACGAAGTGTTCTCAAAGTACACTTTTATAGAAACGTATCTAAGTAAATAATTTAACCTTGTCAGTTTGTGTGTGGCAGCTTTTCAGTGCAAGTGAGAGTCCAACAGTCTATTAATAGTCTTGTGTTCCCAAAGCCCCTGTGCTTGACCATAAAGCTTTTCCACACATGGATGGGAGGCCTTCAGTTTCTACGCCTGAGTACATTCAGCTGCATCATCTTATGTGCAGCTCTGAAGGGTTTAACCAACCCTTGGATATGGTATTCTGGCGCAAATACCGAGCAAGAAGAGGTGTCTGTAAATGAAACATCATGCATGGTCCTTTGGATCCTGCCAAGTTTCTTGTACAGCTGGATAATTCAAACAACATATATATACACATATACACACACACATACAACTCTGAGTCATTAAATCAATTAAGGTGGAAATATCCCCACACATGGATTTATATAGTATGCTCCCCAAACAATTTTAATACCAATAGCCCAAGTGGTAATTTACCTTAAATATCTTCACATAAATAAATATACATATATACAAAGTAAAGAGTTGGGTTACTGTTCTTCACAATGGACATTTATATGGCAACCTAACACTGTCTTCCTTGCTACACACCTTTCAATTGTTTCAATAGTGCTAGTACCAGAATAGCACTGAACTTTGTAGCCAACAAACAAGAGTAATACATTTTATAAACAAAACCTGTGAGACTATCCCTCATCTTTCAAACATCAAACATTCTTTAAATTCTAATTGTATATTCTTCTGATGATATGTAGCTATAAACATGTGCCCCAATCATGCAAACCTTGACCCCAAGCCCAAGTTGGGCTGCGCTGGCTCACATGAAGGTCCTGTATGCATGGGCCTTCCTCATTCATTTCAATGGATGCAATTACTTTGTACAGATTTGTCTTCCTCTCATGAAATGAATAGGAAATACACTGCAAGTGAAGGAGATTCAGCTGTACATAGAGCCATAGTACTCACAAGAGATCACTTATAGTTGCTACAAATCAACAGAAACAAAAGGCAGCAAGGTCAAATGCTTCTCCATTTTAAATGTTTGCATGAAGCAAACTCTATAGGAGAAAAAGGTTGGTTCAGCTATTTTAATGTTATGGACACTTAACATATTTGGCAAATGAAATGGAGTCCAGAAATTCATTTAAAAGTGAAAAAATATGCTACTATGTTGAGATATAATAAATTGCATCCAAAACCAACCAACTTTTTCTGAATAGTTGTAACACCCATGTTGCAAGAAAAAAATATTTATGTGACCATTAGGACCATAGAGTATGAACAGAATGGAAGCTGCAGAAATAATTCTGTTTGATTGTATCCAATAATAAACTTTTGTTTGCAAAAGAGCTTTTGATTCAGCAGAGGTAACCACCAACGGGGTAGGAGCATGAAGTTATCAATGATTCCTTCTTCCTCTCTGCACCCCACAAAAAATAGCTTGAGAAGGTTGGGAGACTATCCAGAACAGCATTAAAGGGAGTGTTAGAATTCCACAGAAAAAGAGGTATCAGTGAAATGTCCTTCCCTTCCACCAGAGGTTTCCACTTTGGGGCAGCCCATCCTGTTTCACCATCTCAGGCAAAACAGGGATTGCCACCGTCTGTCCCCCTAACACTTGCCCACTTTTGCCACCACTGCACTCTGGCTCTCGTTGAGCTTGGCGGGAGCTGGGGTGCCGCTCGTCAAAGCATCACCAATTAAGCTGATTTGTAACATGGCCCAAGAATGCCCTGGCTCTTGCTGAACTCAGTGAGAGCCCAGGCACTCCTCAAAGTGTTGCCGGTTGGCATCTTTGCCCATGGGCCTCCTTCTCAGTGGTGGAAGCGGTGGGGTGGGCCGAGCGCCATCTCTTGAACTTCTGCCACCTGAAGCGGGTGCTTCACCTCATCTCATAGGCAGGCCGGCTCTGCCTCCATTGATCAAAGGCTTCTCTGTGAAGGTAAGGACTCTTTGTAAAAAAGGGACACTGGCTACAACAGATTGCGCAGGCAATATGCTTATATGGCTGTCATTCAATATGGTTTTCTCTAGCATTTGCCTAGTTTCTCATTCAAAGAATCTTTCACTTTGCAAATCAACCTCATAAGAACCACAATACTTTCAGCAATATACTAGGGCCTAATGATGGCTTTGTACTGAGCCCTTATACTCCTGAGTACATTTGGTACTGAATGGCAAAAAGAACAGTTGGCATCATTACAAATCAGGTTCAGACTCTGAAGGAATCTGGCCTAATTCAGGATGGGTTTTATACATCCAAACCTAGGAAATTTGTTTTTGAAATCCCCCCAAAATGAACAATGTCCCTATCACTAGAAAGGAACACATGAAAGATTGTAGCCACCATCTTTAGTGTGGCTTGTCTTGCATCAAAGTCTACTGTGCTTGTGCATAGAAAAGTTTCAGATACAGGATGTAGGATGTTAGAAAGCCATTACAAAAAGAGAGGAATATTTTGTCACAGTGAGAACTTGACATGGACGAAAAGCTGCAAGAGTATTAGTCTCTTATCTAGTAAATATGTTGGGCTGGATTCGACTATCCTGGCACGCTAGTGGAAGCCAGTGCAAAGGCTCCCCTCTCCCTGCCCCATGGAACCCTTGCGCCTTCTTCAAATTTCCTCTGGAGGGTTGGGAGAAACAGGCAGGCAGAGGAGAGGAGGAACTGTTCTGTCTGGCAAGCAGAAAACGCTTGCAGTGACAGAACGATCAGAAGAGTGTGACGTTGAATTCCTCCCTTAATTTTCCTTATATACATATAAAGCATTAAATGGCACCAATTGTACAGAAGCATACTTGCTTAAGATTGAATATGTATACACACAAGGCTAAAGAAGTTTGCAGAGAGATTTACAGGATGATATAAAATAATGAACCATAAAAGCTCATACAAACCAGCATTTTAAAAAGTTGAGTTTGCAATACAAAAAGGACTGTTGGAAAGTTGTCATAGAACAAATATAAAACCACTGCTAACCTAATTTTTGGGCAAGTTTCTTTTCATACCAAAAAGACCTTCCAGGACTGGAACCCACAGGAACTAAAATGATTCAGTATCTTCTATTAATTAGCTTCTACTGTCCTGTATTAAGGTCTTCTTTAACCCATCAGTTCATAACACATTTAGAATTTTTTGCTTTGTTTTAAATTGCAAAGATAAGGACAGTTCAAAAAGAAAGAGTGCATAACTTTAGTGGCAATATAATGTTCAGCACACCAGCTATTAATATACTATTCTTGCTTGGTTTAATATGTAAATCCACCAAGAGATTACATAGTGTTCAACCACCATCTATAGCGCTTTACTGCTGAACATAAATAATGACAAGGCATAGGACTGCAACAAGTCCAAGAGCTTGTAAACCAAGGAACCAGAGCATAACCCAGAAGAATATGACTATTACAGGTTCCACAATCCGTTCTCCAAAATACATCCTTGTGAAGCCAATACTAATGAGGCTTTTGTTGAGCTCTCCGAAGAGAGTTCCCATCTTTTTGTAGTCATCTGTAATAGGTTCAATACTGTAGTCTCTGTCTTCTTCTTGGACCTGCAGTAAGAAAAAAAACAAACCATTGGATTATTAAAATCTGGATAAATAAATTTGCAGCATGTTACTGCTGCCATTAAAAAAACACCCACCCACCCACCCTCCTGTGCAGAAATGTTGGTGTTTTTCATCTTTCTGCACTGTAATGATTTATAGTGGCCCCTATCACAACTAACAATAGCTTGCATTACTGGCTTTTGTCATCCAAAAGCAATGTATTTTATTAATGCCTACAATGTACAAAGTGCTGCACTAGAAACGCCCCTTTCCCAAATCTGTCATTACCTGAAATCTTCATAAAGGGCTTTGCGTAAATATACTCAGGAGGTTTCCCTTTTCCCCAACACCCTGCTACTTGCACCTTTTTAATTTTAGAAACTGGTAATTTCTTCCATCACACTACTTTTCCGACCTCAAAGGACCAGAGCTCAGGGGTAGACAATCTGCTTTGAATGAAGAAGGTCCTAAACTCAATCCTTGGTATTTCCGGGGGGCGGCTAGGAAGAGCCCCTGCCTGAAACCCTGGAGAACTGCTGCCAGCCAGTGTAGGTAATACTGGTCTTGACTCAGTATAAGGCAGATTCCTGTGTCTGCAATTGTGCCTCGTGGGCCATGAGAAGAGAGAATGGGGGAGAGATCATTTTTCCTCATTCACTGCTCCATCTTGTCACCTCGCCCCCTTAATAACAGGAGTGTACTATTGAATAATAGCGGCAGAGCCAAGTATTGAATTCCTTATCATCTTTATAAAAAAGATATTGCACAAAGCTTCTGTGGACAGGCTTTTGATGGAGATGGGTAATGTAAAGCAAGCTTTTAAGATGATGAAGTACACAATGCACGGCACTGCTAATGCTTCCATTAAAGACGAGCAAAGCTCAGCAAGAAGCTACTCATAAATATTTTACTCAACAAGTCAATACTGTTAGCAACACAAGGCTTGCCTTGTAAACTGTAATTATCGTGATTAAATATCCATCATAAAAAAAAAATCTGGAGAAGAGGTTTGTTTTAAGTCTAGTTCTATAGCCAAAACAATTCCTACACTGATGCTTTAATTAGATATCTAACAGCAAGAATAATACAGCTTGCATTTCCCCCCAGTGAGTAGCAAAACAGGCCAAAAAACCCAATAACAAGCAGTGTAATCTTAAGTACCCTTACTATGGAGTACCCCCCCCTAAAGCTCCATGAGACTTACATTACATTACACATGAATAAGTGCAGGAAGTATGTGCCATTAGAAATTAAAATTCTAGTTTAGTAGAATTCATAAGGGTTAAAGTGCTGCCTTACTCATTATAATAAAACGCTGAAAGCTATTTCCAGATAAAGAGCAATATTCATACATCATTCACCCTGAGGCACATTTTAGCCCTGATCTCCTTTGACGCCGTACACTATTGTTTGTCAACCTTTTTGGGTTCATGGGTACATTTGTGAAATAGAGGAACTGTTGTGGGCGCCACACACATGCTGCAACTCTTTCCTCCCAGCTGAAACCCCTCTGCAATTGCCCACACAGAATTAAGAGCTGGGGGGCGGGGAGCCTTTGAATAGCTAAATAAGGTTTGTTCAAGCCCTAATTTCAACAGGGGATGATACCCTATGGGCACCAGGAAGGCCTCTGTGGGCACATGTGACCCCACAAACACTATGTTGGTGACCCATGCCATACAGAATCATCTAGCAGATTATGTTTGTGTCCATGGTTGTGCACAAAAGTCTCCCGTTTCATAAACATCAGCTAGTTTTATGTGGTTCAATATTTTCACTAACACATATTAAATACACTTTGCAAAATTACTGTGTACCTCCTTAAAGTAGATGGATAGTTAGAAAGGAAAAGCTGCAAGTATTACTCTTTTTTATATTCAAGTGGTTTCTTCAGACAAAAACAAAACAAAAATGCACACATCCCCCAAACCAATCAGCAATTTGCACCCAATTTTGAGTTTAGCAATTTCTCCCCTCTCCCAGCTTCTGCAGTAATAAAGGTGGAAGGTTTGAACATTCCTCTGCATCTGCATTGTCATTTTTGTGATACAAGGTTTGAAAGAGCAGCTTCATGCTAATAATGTAATTGCCCCCTTGAGATCTGCACTATGCAGCACTTCACATCAGTTGCATGCCAAATGTGCAACAAAGTATGGGATTCAGTTGGCAGATCACCCAAAGCATATACCTACTCCAAAACTGTCCCTTTAATATTCACTCCTTTTCTGCTTTTGCCTTTTATAGAAATGTTGGGTCTCTGGAAGTTGAATCTCTATGTGAGGAAGCAGATGCATCATGACTTTGGTGCATGCCCATGGACACACAATGACCTATGCATGGCTTAAATTCCCTTCTATTCCCACTACCACAATAAAAGTATAAATATAGCTAAATGTTGCTGAATGTGTCTGGAATCACAGTTATTCTATAATCAGATCCATTTTGATTAAAGTTATTAAAATATTCTCATTATCTCTCTCTCTTTTAAAAAGTAGGCTGCTATAATCAATACAACATACAAGAAATAGTGAAGAAACTTAAGCACATGTATTGTGGGAAGGTGACTGCCATGCTTATAACTATTGTGGAATCTCCCTGCTAGCTACTGTTGGGAAAGCCTTTGTCTGTGTAATTCTCAACAAATTACACTCACTGATAGGATCTATCCTGAGTCACAATGTGGCTTTAGAGCTCAGAGGTCAATGGGCAACATGATTTCCTCACTCGCCAGCTGCAGGAGAAACGCTGAGAGCAGAGAAGCCCCTTGTACATTGCCTTCATGGACCTGACGAAGACTTTTGACCTCGTCAGCTGAAAAGGACTCTTCAACAAGATAGGATGCTCACCTAAGATAGGATGTCCACAATATGGTTGTGCCTTCCGCGAGAACATACATGGCACTGTTCATCCATGGACACTTCCCTGTAAAGAACAGTGTGAAATAGGGCTGTGTTCTCACTCCAATTCTCTTTGCTCTCCCCATGCCTTCAGCTCGACTGATGATGGTATGTACTTCCATTCAAGGAGGGGTGGGGCTCTGTACACCTGGCACATCTTCACACCAAGACAAAAGTGTGGTGCGTTCTTATCTGAGATATGTTGGTTTCAGATGACACAGCCTTAAGAGTGCACTCCAAGGAAGCTCTACAAAGACTCATCAACCATTTTGCCCAAGCCTTCAGCACTCCATGCAACACATGGTTAGGGTGGTAGACAATTTTGTTTACCTGGGATCCACCATAACTAGCAACCTTTCCATCGATGCTGAGCTGGACAGGTGTATTGGCAAGGCAACTACAGCAATGACTTGCCTTTCCGAGAGCGTTTGGGAGAATGACCAAATACCAAGTTGAAGGTCTACCAGGATTTGTGTTGAGTATGCTGCTTTATGGAAGCGAGTTGTGGAAGTGAGTTGTGCACTTGGCATGACAGAGTCTTGAACAAGCATGTGCTCTCTCTCTCAAGGCCACAATCCC
Organism: Podarcis raffonei; assembly: GCF_027172205.1. Taxonomy (NCBI): domain Eukaryota; kingdom Metazoa; phylum Chordata; class Lepidosauria; order Squamata; family Lacertidae; genus Podarcis; species Podarcis raffonei. The sequence continues at coordinate 55,353,551 of NC_070610.1, forward strand.
AGCATGTTCACACTTATGTCTCTGTGATGTCTATGCTGGCTTGGTCATGCACACAGAATTTAAAATACCAGGACCCCCAAGCATGTGTTTTATGGGGAGCTGGCTTCAGGCCCTAGGCCTGTTGGCAGTCTTAACTCTGTGTTACAAAGTTGTCTGCAAACATGACATGAAGTCTGGTAACATTAACCCTGCCATATGGGAATACCTTGCTGATGACTGCAGTGCCTGGAGACAAGACACTCAAGTTGTATATCCACAGCACCAACCACTGAAATGACCACTGAGAGGAGCACAGAGAGAAATGCCATTCTGCACCTGTAGCAGCAAAACCTGAACCCTTCATCTGCCCTAACTGCAAGAAAACATTTCTCTCCCATATCAATCTCTACAGCCACAGAAGGTGCTGTAGCTCTTCAACCATTTGGCTTCACCCCTTAAGGCACGTTGTCTGCTGAGACAGACAGATGCCAGTAACTGGGAAGAGGATTAAGCAGTGATTCTTGCTGTGAGAATAGGGTGTTGTAGCACTAGGCAGAGCCAATGTTCTTCAGACATTGTTGGGACTCCCAGCTTCCATTAGCATGGTAAATGGTGAGGGACGATGGGAGTCATAATCCCATATCATCTGCTACCCGTTTGCTCCCCTCTGGTTAGTATACTAGATGTCAAAGACACAAGTACTGTACAAAACCCCACTTCACCAAGAAGCTTGCAGCCTAACTTCTGATCTCACAGCGTAATAACACAGGGTTGTTGTGAGGCTAAATGAGGAGCAAGGAAGGAAATAATATATGCCAATGAGAGGAAATGCAATAAATTATAATTGTACACAAGAGGGTTTTAGAATGTATGCAATCACATGTGCGATAGCGCAACTGCTGTAGAATAGAAGCCAAAAGCACAGGATCTTCCTATACCACATCATAAATATTTTCAGAGGGGATAACTCACTACTTTCTTCCACTACTGTTTCCACTAAAAATTTGGTAGTGTTTCACAAAATATAGAATGTATATTTTTCTGGGGGGAAAATAAAACATAAATTTTAATTTTGCAATGTGAACGAGGGTTAGCAAAAGGTTTTACTGGTTTCTTAAATTTTAAAATGTAACATACCAGGAACAATGTTACAGCAATGGATTTATATTTATGTTCAGATAAAAATAAAATAAGATAGCAAAGCTTGAACAGTCAGGAATGACATTTAACTGGTAGTAAATGGCTTATTTTATTTATTTTGGGAAGGAAAAACATGAGCAGGCACAGGATTAAGCTGGTCGTGCTGAACTGAGATAAGGAATAAATGAACAATGAAAAGCAAAGCAACCACTATGCAAAAACCTATTCAGCTGTTATATGAATTTTTTTTTATTACCATATGATGTCAGTCATAGCTCCCCCCACCCCGCTTCCCCAAGGTGGGCTCAAGAATTTGGTTATGGCAACTGAACACTTAAATACTAGCTGAGCAAATACCAATCCAGCCAGAACTTTGTGAAGTGGTTTCCTAAAATAAAACCATGGTGCCAAACACTTTGTAGGAAACAGGAACATATACTCTTGTAAGCTGCATGAGCTCACATTAATTGACATTAGAGGGAAAGCAATTAGGCTTGAACAGGTCTAACACAATTTAGCACTCATGAAACCTATGCAATCTGTACTATTTGTACTCAACACCCATCCCACATCTCTGCTACAGTCCATGTCAAGAACAAATTGCCACATTTGGAATGGTCATGAGTTGGGACAGGACTGTCCTGAATAATACTGTTTATATCAACCATTCTTCCATGCCAATGCCAACTGTACAAACACTGACCAATAGATTTGGACTTATCCCTCCCCCCCAAAAAAACCTAGCACTATATTCATGCTGTGTCATTAGTGTGTAAGAAACCAAAACATCATCATGGATTAAGTAGCAACCTAGCAGCTGTACAATCAGGAGATAAATGCTTAGTAGGGGTAGTACTGGGATGTGGGTGGCGCTGTGGTCTAAACCACAGAGCCTAGGGCTTGTCGATCAGAAGGTCGGCAGTTCGAATCCCCATGATGGGGTGAGCTCCCGTTGTTCGGTCCCTGCTCCTGCCAACCTAGCAGTTTGAAAGCACATCAGAGTGCAAGTAGATAAATAGGTATCACTCTGGCGGAAAGGTAAACGGCGTTTCCGTGCGCTGCTCTGGTTCGCCAGAAGCGGCTTAGTCATGCTGGCCACATGACCCAGAAGCCGTCTGCGGACAAACGCCAGCTCCTTGGCCTATAGAGGGAGATGAGCGCCGCAACCCCCGAGTTGTTCGCAACTGGACCTAACGGTCAGGGGTACCTTTACCTTTAGGGGTACTACTAAGTACATTTATTGCCGATATCCACAATTTTTAAAGATCTAAATGAATGACCTAAAGCTGAAATAGTATGGGAAGTACAAACACCCAGTCTGTGAACTTGTAATTTTAAAAAATCACATAATAAATACTTTGGAACACAAGCAAGTTTCATTTATTTTGCTTTACAGTTTGCTAAACCTATGGAAGTGCACAATAAAAATGCAATATAAACAATACAAAACATTTATTAAGCGTACAACAGGTATGAAAATGGTATCCTTTTCTGCTTCCCTCATCAGCCAAAATGTGCAAAACTCTGGGCTTGCAGTATTTACTATAAATATCAACCATAAACTGTAATTCATATTATTCATTCCTCATTGAGAAAACTATAATAATAAGCTTATAAGCATACACTTCCGCTAAGGAAGATAACAAGATTTCTAGTTGTTTTTTTAAAGGAAAGGAAAAAGAGAGGAACAGCTAGGAATATAATCTAAAAATCCTTACTTGAATATATATAGTTAATATGCTTGGAAAGAGCTGAGTAACTATGGCACAGATCCAAAGAATTACAGAGTTCCATTCACGCAATGGAGCTTTCCTGTGTTCTCCTCCTTCTGACTGTATTCCTTTATACCCCACCCCCCAAACCACTCCTTAGGGTCACGGATGTGGTGTGGAGGGCTGCAGCTGAAGGAGAATCAGCAGAAATGTGCATTCCAGTGGTACAAGGCACTTTGTGGAACCCACTTTATATAAATGGCGCTCTCTTTGTCAGCTTTTGAAGAGTAAGCTTATGAAACTCTTATGGCAGGCTTCTTCACACATTAACAAAATTCAATTCAGAGATTTGGATATTAAGCCTTCATTTGGAGGAAGGGCTGTAGCTCAGAGGTAGACCACTTGCTTGGCACGCCCAAGATCCCAGATTCAATCTCCAGGAAGGACTGAGAATTTCCCTTGTCTGAAACCCTGCAAAGCCACTATCAGGGAGTGTGTAGACAATACTGAGCTAGATGGATTAATGTTTTTATACTAAGGCAGCTTCTTATGTCCTCGTTATTTTTAACCACCCTTTATTCTCTTCCCACTTTTTTTTTTTTGCCCTAAAGTAGCTCAGAACACAGATGTAAAAGAAGCTATGGTTGCCTTGCCCTTGCAAAGCAGCCAGTGGAATTGCAGGTGTTTTCCTAGTTTCTGCTGAGTGTGGGGAAAATCTTCAGCAGAGTAGGAAGCTGAGTCAGATGCTGAAATCCAAGTGGTCACCAGATGTTGTGATGAGGAAAGGCCGCCCTCTTCACAAAAGCTCAGCAAATTCTCAGTAGGCTCTCATGAACAATGTTCTGAAGATCCACCCTTCCCTTACACACTGAAGTCAACATACTGTATAACTATTTAAGAATACAAGAAGAGCCCTGCTGGATCCGGCCAAAGATCCATTTCGTCCAACATCTTCTCACAGAGTCCAACTACATGCCTATGGGAAGCCCACAAACAGGAACCTAACTATATCACTAAAGCCTACAAGTGATATATAAAAGTATGTGAAAGACTTGGTTTCATGACCAGGGGATAGAGAGCTCTATAGTAAAAGTATCCAAAGAACAAGCAGATCTTGTAAGAATAGCCTCTTAACTTAAAACTCGCCTGTGGGCCACAATTTTGTCCATTAAATTTATGCTAATCCCAAATAGACTCACAGATGCTGTATTTTTTGTTATGCCTAAATTAACAATTATTACTGGAAAGCATCTGTGAAATTTCAGTTGCATTCTCACAAGGTTGGTGCTGATTCCCAATCTCTACTTTCATGGACAACTGCTGTTCTTGAAATGTTATCACAATTTGAATTTATATCACTACAAGTCTGTCCCTAACACTTGCGATTCTGAAGATGATTAGGAGTATTTCATTAGGTATTTAGCACTCCTGAAAATATAACCTTATTCTCAGTTGCTAGAAAACTGCAAACACAGAGAAGTTTTGTTTCCCCTTTTAGAACACAATGCGGGTCCCACCATCCCACTAAGACAGGAAGAGAGAACAAAAAGGAAAGCATGTTAACTGTCAACAGCTTGTTCCTGAACAGCAGAAAATCTCACGGTTGATTCCACAGATGAGGCCTTGGTTGCAAGTATTGCAAAAGTTAGCCAACAGTAGACAACTTCTTTTTGTAAAGAAGCAACTTACCAATATTTAGTAAATTTAGAATTTGTAAAGAAGCTACTTTCCAATATTTAGTTGCTGAGTACAAAAAGTGGGTGGGCACTGTGGTCTAAACCACAGAGCCTAGGGCTTGCCGATCAGAAGGTTGGCGGTTCGAATCCCCGTGATGGGGTGAGTTCCCGTCGCTCGGTCCCGGCTCCTGCCAACCTAGCAGTTTGAAAGCACATCAAAGTGCAAGTAGATAAATAGGTACCGCTCCGGCAGGAAGGTAAATGCCGTTTCCATGTGCTGCTCTGGTTTGCCACATGACCCGGAAACTGTACGCTGGCTCCCTCGGCCAATAAAGCGAGATGAGCGCTGCAACCCCAGAGTCGTCTGCGACTGGACCTAATGGTCAGGGGTCCCTTTACCTTTTACAAAAAGCAAGTCTCAGGAACCTTTACATTTTCACTGAATATAACCCATTAGGAGCAGAAGAGCTTGAGGGTAAGCTCTCTGTCTTTTGATCAGCATGGCAAGATCTTTTCAGAGCTAAAGTTATAACAAAAGGTATAACAAACACCCTTAATGTTTACATAAACATCCCACATCAGTTGTGACATGAAGGAGGTGCTCCTGAACTAGTTTTATGTTCTGAACCACCAATTTCCTAAGTTTTTAAATTAATGTTTTTCAGCACTGCAAGCTCTTGAGAAGCTTCTTAAAAACTGGATATTGCATCACATCATTGGGTGACAATAATTTGAAGCCCTTTGGCTCCAGGTTCTCTCTGAGACGTTGCATGTTCTCTTTTCCATTACTGTATTTTGGGAACTGTTCCTGGCACAAAGATCCAAACAAAGCGAAACCTGGAGTGATACTGAGCCACCAGAGCTATATTTCGATCAAAGATAAACTCTCATTATTATTTGCAAGAACCTATACTTCTTTTCCTGCAGCATGGTAAGGGGGCATCCCTTCAAACACTTTAGGAAAAATGTGCTGATGCCACATGCCTCCATATATCAACTATCAAGCCACCTGCTGTGCCATCTCACATGCAAACTGACAAGTAGTGTCCTTCTATGTGGACCAAGATAGCCTTGCTTCATAGACTAGCTCCAGCAGCTCAAATCTTAGAAGCCCAAAAAAAGCCTAGAAGATTCTCACAGTGACAATAAAGGACAAATTTCCCAAGCCAGAAGTTATTCAGATTTTTTAAAAAGTGTATTGGCTCCCCAAGGCCTTGGCATCAAATCAAGATGGGGAGAAGAAATGTGTTCATATCTTTTGCATAGCTGCAAGAAGCATCTTCAATTCTCATATGGTTTGAAATGGAGATGGTGTTTCAGAAACAGCCTTGAAGTTAGGTACTTTCCCAGAGCAAGTCACAATAAATAACAAATTAGTTTACACTAGCTGCACTGGCTAATGAGAATGTATGGGGCTAGCCCTAGCCTTGATACTTATGCGCATGCCAGCCATGTTCCCAGGCCAATGTGTGATCAGTTCAGTCTGAAGCGGTCAGCCTTCTAGGTGTATAGGATTTCCAACATGTGAACAAAAACCAGATGCCTGAATAGGGCTACAATTCATATGCAATGGCCATTAATTGTTTGCTGCCTTTTGTTAATTTTCATTTATTGGCAGCCACCTTGGAGGCAGAAAGGTAGCAAGTAAATATTTCAGATAGAATAAATACTGTACATAAATTTAGGTAAAAAGGCTAAGGGCTCTAGTAAAATGGGGCTGACTAATTCTGCAAAAAGTTTTTCAGAAAAGGAAATTTTATGACCAATACCATGGCACAGTGAACCTGCAAAACTCCAGCTAATTCGTCACTGAGCACACCTCTTTGTAGAATGTTGGCAGGTCTCTATAATGAACAGGTTCTTCCAAGCCAGAGGTGCTCATTTTATCTGTTTAGAAAGAACTGTGAGATCATGCTTTGGACACAATGGTACATAGAGAAAAGCTAGTAAAGTGAAAGCTGACAGGCATGATAAAAATAGGATTATAAAAGTACTTACAAAAATTACTCTTTGTAAAAAGCCACCATTTTTAAACAGGCATCTCCTGTTCTTGCTTACACAGTGTTGAAGAATGCCTTTAAGATTATGCCAGCTACAACATACCCATGCATTTAGAAACAAATTTTAAATTTAGTTTGTTTCCAAAACAGTAGTTTGTTTCCAAACGACTGCTTTGACCAGAACTGTAATTTGAATCTCTCGTTCCTCCATAAGAACAGCCCTCTTCATACATTAGGGCTCTTCTCTGCACGTACAATGAAAACAGGGAAGTGGCAGACTCTGTCCACACCCATTAGCATGTTGAAATATCTGCTACATGTGCCCATAACTACAACCTTACACATGTAAGAAAGGACTCATCTGATCAGGGCTCCTGATTATGTGGAGTTCATCCTATGCACATACACTTGGACACATATTGCAGATGTGTGTTTCAAGAGACATGCAGAGAAGTATAACACACAAAGTGGGTTTATGTCAATCAATAAACCCAATTCCTCTGAACAAGACAAACATCATTGTAGACTCTTTCCCTGGAATCTTGTACAGTGGTACCTCGGGTTAAGTACTTAATTCGTTCCGGAGGTCCGTTCTTAACCTGAAACTATTCTTAACCTGAAGCACCACTTTAGCTAATGGGGCCTCCCACTGCTGCTGTGTGATTTCTGTTCTCATCCTGAAGCAAAGTTCTTAACCCGAGGTACTAATTCTGGGTTAGCGGAGTCTGTAACCTGAAGCGTATGTAACCTGAGGTACCCCTGCATTGCCTTTCTTCCAAGAAATCTGAATGATGCTAAGAGGTGCGTCTGTGACTAGAGTCTCTAAACATAAACAAAGGATAGCATACTGGCCTATAATTATTCCACTGTTATGTGATCCTTCAGGTATTTCCAGATTGGTAAATCGCAGTGCACTGGGTGCACTATTGCAACTACTATGTCTATGTGTACACCTGTGCAGGCATAAAAGGAGACAGAAAAACTGGACCACACCCTACTATTCCATTTCAATAAATTCAGATTAAACTACCACCCCGTAGTGGTGAAGAGCGGTAGTCTCGTAATCTGGGGAACCGGGTTCGCGTCTCCGCTCCTCCACGTGCTGCTGCTGGGTGACCTTGGGCGAGTCACACTTCTCTGAAGTCTCTCAGCCCCACTCACCTCACAGTGTTTGTTGTGGGGGAGGAAGGGAAAGGAGAATGTTAGACACTTTGAGACTCCTTCGGGTAGTGATAAAGCGAGATATCAAACCCAAACTCCTCCTCCTCTTCTTAACTCCATTCTTGCAAACTCAATGATTGTTGTAACTCCACACATTCTTTGAAAATATGGAGGATTTAACTATTTAGTGCTCTATAGTCACAAAGATTGTGTTTATAGGAGAGTGATTTGTGTGCATGGGTTCAGACACCTTTGCTAGTTCAGGGAAAGCAACCTGAAATACCCACAAACTGTCCCAAAACATATTAGTATTAAAACCCAGTCAACAAAACCTGCCTCACCACATTCACAGCCACACCATACATCTGAAGTGCATGACTTTCCCTAAAGAATCCTGGAAACTGTGATGTGTTAAGGATGTTGGGAATTGTAGCTCTGTGAGCCACAAACTACAGTTCCCAAGATTCTTTGGCGGAAACTATGTGCTTTAAATGTATGGGGATGTGGCATGGGAAAACTAATAAAGGGCTCTTATCCTCTTCCCCCCCAAGTAATGGGGGGGGGGAATCACACTCCTGTGGAAAGTTTGCATAACCACATAAACATGGCTATGGGGTGTATTTTCCCAATACATCATCAGGAAAACTTGCAAGGGGGTTAGCAGAACTCCACCCCCCCCCACACTTCCAGGAAGTTCAGTGTCTCCCCCCCCCCAACGATCACCATCCTCCAAACTTATCCGATGGGGGGGATGCAAAGATACCCTACCATGGATTCCTTCCTTTTACAACAGCAGCCACGCGTTTTAAATTTTATTTTCAGAGCGCAAGCGCCACAGGCACGATATTATAGACAGTGCAAGGATGGAGGAAGGGGGGCGCTCTGCCCCCCCCCCGCTTTTCTCGTGCGCGCGTTTTGCGCGTGCACTGTCCGGCTTTTGCCAGCGCTGCACAGGTGCGGCGCCCCACCCCTTACAAGACCACGTCCCGGTCCCACCACCAGGCTTGGCTCCCAGGACCTAAGAAGAGCCACGGGCTGCATCGGACCCAAAAGGTGTGTGTGTGGTTTCTGCACGATCCTGCAAACGACAATCGGCTAAACCAGATGCTTCTGCAAGAAGCCCCCGGAAGGCAACGGCCCCAACCGTTCTCCCGGGCAACTGGTGGGGCGGATCCTGCCTGGTCGAGGTTCAAAAAAGAGGGAAGAGGCGTTTTACAACCCGCTCCTGGCCACCCGGAGATGCAGCCGCTCACCTGCAGTTGTTCCTCCTCGCCTTCGCCCTCCTCTTCTTCCCTAGGCGGCGGCGGCGGCTGCTCCCGGTGCTGCCTCCTCCGCCTGTGCCGGGCGACTGCCCTCCCGCCCGGAGACGCCAACGATGGCGCCGGCTCCCAGTCCCTCTCGAAGGCGTATTCGGGCGGCGGGAGCAGCAGCTCCTCGGTCGAGCCCATCCCTCCCCTTCGTCGCGGGCTGCGGGAGCGCCTTCCTCCAGGCTGGGGAGAGGGCAGCTCCCGCCAACGGGCGCTGGGCGGGCACGACTAGCGACCCGGCGGCGGTCTGTCACGCTGCCGCTTCTTCTGTTGCCTCGGCGGCCGCCTCTGCCGCCTCGCAGGGCGGGTCTCGAGAGGCGTCACGGGGTTTGCAGGAGGAGGAGGAGGAGGAGGAAGGGGGCGAGGGTTGTGCCGGCGCTAGAAGGAAAAGGGGCGGGGTGTGTGTGTGTGTGTGTTGCGCGTGAGAGAGCGAGTGTCGGTGAGCGTGTGTGACAGAAACGGTGCGTGTCTATAGCCCGCCTTTGCTCGTGAGGCAGAGCTGGAAATGCGTTTCCACGCACATGCACGCTTCATATTTGTGTGCTCACCCTCCCACAGTGCATGCGGTATGCACAGGGCCGGATTTAGGTTTGATGAGGACCTAAGCTGCTGAAGGTAATGGGGCCCTTTATATGTCCAGCTGTCCTTTGTCAACAACAAATTGTCGCTGCTTTTTGTGTTGAATATATGCTATAGGCAAAACAAAAAAAAATTTCCCTTCCAGTAGCACCTTAAAGACCAACTAAGGTGCTACTGGAATGGAAAAAAATTATTTGTTTTGACTATGGCAGACCAACACGGCTACCTTTCTGTAACATATGCTATAGGGTAATTTATGGGCCTAACAGGTAGCTAAAGCCATTTGCACATAACTAAATACGTATTTTATCAAAGTAATTGTTGAACTGAAATACAGTTAAGAAGAAGTATATTAATAGGGAAAATTTGGGGGGGGGGGCGTCAAGAGACTGGGGCCCTAAGCTATGGCTTGTTTAGCTTATACATGAATCTAGCCCTGGGTATGTAGCTGCACATATAGATACATGCAGTGCTTCCCACACCTTTAAAATGTTTAGGGGCACTCTCATTTTGACTCAAGAAAATCACCATTTTATAGTTAAAATCGGGGAAAATAAATACAGTAAATGGACAAAAGTACAAAGGTTCACAAAATGTTTAGGGGTATTTGTCGCCCTTGCGTTTCCTCCCACCCCCCAGAAAAAAAGCACTGGATGTATGCACATACACACATATACATAAGGACACACCCAGTCAAACCCATATTACAACAGCTCCTGCTTGCCATGGGCAGTCCCCCTTTTTTGTCACCTGGCCCTGCTAAACCACACACTCCTCTCCCCCCACTTTGCTTCCTAGGAGTTGTTTGATAGGATAGGGTGCCTTGTTAAAAAGGTAAACGGGTGTTAGCAACAAAGAAAAGAAAAGAAAAAAGCAGTAGTCTGGGGGACACTGAAATGTTAAGAAATGCATTATGGTAGTGGTTCCCAATTAGTTAAGTACTGTGTGGACCCCCTGCTTTTCAAAAGCCAAGCAATGAACCCCCTACTTTTGAAAATGTTGACATCTCTGTGTTGTTATTGTTGCATGAATGTTGCCACCATACCCTCCAACGTGTCCCGGTGCCTTTTGGGGCGCTACAGTCTTGTGCGAGACGTATGCCCAGTTGCAGTTTCGTGCATTTTTAGACACTGTTCTCTTTGGATGTCTCAGACAGATGACAAGGATGTGCCATGGGCCCCCTGGGTAGGTTACACGGACCCCCTGGGGTCTGTGGACCACCGACTGGGAACCAGTGTATTATGACACATTCTGCTCCATGTGATTATACCAGGTTCCCTCCATTTCTAGAAGGGGAGCCCTGTTAAGTATTTAATTAGCTACATGTTACACTGATATGAATGAGAATTGCTAGCAGTACAACACCCTTCTTCAGAGTTTAGCTCCCTCCTCATAGTCTGCAAATTATATTTCTAAGTAGGCAAGGGGATAGTCAAGATCAGGCCTGTGAGTTGTTTTAAAGTGTTTCTAATGTTAAGGGACACGGGTGGTGCTGTGGGTTAAACCACAGAGCCTAGGGCTTGCCGATCAGAAGGTCGGCAGTTCGAATCCACACGACGGGGTGAGCTCCCATTGCTCAGTCCCTGCTCCTGCCAACCTAGCAGTTTGAAAGCATGTCAAATTGCAAGTAGATAAATAGGTACCGCTCCGGCGGGAAGGTAAATGGCGTTTCAGTGCGCTGTTCTGGTTCCCCAGAAGCGGCTTAGTCATGCTGGCCACATGGCCCGGAAGCTGTACGCTGGCTCCCTCGGCCAATAAAGCGAGATGAGTGCCGCAACCCCAGAGTTGGTCACGACTGGACCTAATGGTCAGGGTTACCTTTACCTTTACCTAATGTTGTGTTTTAATGGGACCTTAGGATGCAGGGCAGGTAATAATATACTAATAATACAAGTCAGGAGAGTTGTTGTTTTTTAATGCACTCTTGTCACACAAATATGTCCAGCTGCTATTTAAAGCAAATGTCCCAAAAGGCTTGGGATTCTGAAAGCTAGCAAGAATTTTATTGTCTCATTCCGATAAGAAAAGGGAAGTCCGATAAGAAAAGGGAAGCATCCAGGTAGCAATTCAATCCAGTAAAAACCTAGGTGATAACGCTTGAATACAGATCATGTAATGAGACTATCTACGTATCTCATACAGCAACCACATCAGGTGCTGTAACCTTCCAACAGTTTGACTTCACCCTCAAAGGTGCTCTCCGTTGTTTCTTGATGCAGATGGATGCCAACCAACAGATTTCTTAAACCAGCACTTGTTGAAACATTTAGTTGCCTGCAAATTATTATTTGAGATTCGTTGAGCCTTCAGCTACCCAAGTAGAAAAATTGCTGTCATTCTCACAAGATGGCTCTAGTGAGTCTCAGTGGATGGGTTTTCAGGTTACTACTTGCACATTGTACTTATAGTTTCTCAGGAATAGGAAGAAGATTCTGGCTGCAAGTATTCCATCTCCTGTGTCAACAGAATACAAACTAGGCATTTATTTCCCTCATTCCCAGTGTACAGACGCTTGGAGTTCACTATTCCTTTCCTCGTACTGAATTGCACAGCTTATGTTCATAACCTTACTAAGCAATAGGGAATAGACAGGGTGAAGCAGAGCAATCAAGTGCCTTGTGACCCTCAACAGCCTCACTCCTGTCCCTTTTAAATTTATCCCGCAGATTTGAAATGTCTTAACTTGTAATGCCAATAAATGTATTTGTATTGTATTGCTGTAATAATAATAATAATTGGTGCAGTCTAGAGTAGCATTAGCTTTTTTTGCAGCTGCACCACACTGTTGACATATATTAAGCTTGGGGTCAACTAAGACCCCAAGATCCTTTTCACATGTACTACTGGCAATCCAGGTGTCCCCCATCTTATATTTGTGCCTGTGGTTATTCCTACCTAAGTGTAGAACCTTACATTTGCCCCTATTGAAATGCATTTTGTTTAGTTTTTGCCCAGTTCTCCAATCTGTTAAGGTCATCTTGAATCCCGTTGATTCTATGACTGAAATGTCGAAAAGCTGCACACAGAAGGGCCTATACATTGTTGGTGAAAAGACAGGTCAAGTGATCGAGCTGGCTTAAGAAGTGTACAGGTGTGTGAACCAGCGAGTCAAAGGAGCAAGAAAACCAAGGGAAGAGATGGAACTGAATTACACATATTGATTTGAAAGAACTGGGAGAACATCTGGTATCAGGTTCTCTAGTAATGTTCTAAATCAAATCATCTGACTGAGCAGAACAGGATAATGGGGCTGTGGGGAGGGTGGGAAGGAGCTATTTGGATCCAGTCAAAACATTTGTGATCATAAACAGGCTGCTTTCTTTCTGCTTCCAAGGTCAGCAATATACACATACATTTGCTACATGTCTACCTCAATAACATTATTACATGTATAGTGTCTGTTGCTTTTCAGCGTAGTTTTGTGTTAGATTGGGAAAGCCGTTACTTGCTTGTTCCAAAAATACTTTCGTTTTTCTGATAAATATAGTCTGAAAGTCCTCCGTGTACAAGGTTTAAACTGCTGAGACATCCTTGTTTCCCTCTTTAACAAAAATGAAAAAATAAATGCAGTAACCTGTGGGGTTTTTTTAAAACAACAACAACAAAAAAACCCTTATGATTTCAGATTTTCTTGAAACAAAACAATTTAGTGGGATATTTGATACATTTTAAAATTGTCAGAGCTGAGTCAAAATGAATCATATACTTGATTAATATTTTATTTTGCAAATTTACTGTAAGGACAAATGATTTTCCAAATGCATAAATTATTTAACAGTATTAGGTAACAGATTTGTCAGCCAAAATGCTTTTGCATTAATATTGCCAAAATATGAGATTCTTATCATTGGGATTGGGGGGTGGGAAAGGGTAGCTTATTTTTATTTTGGTGCAACAGTGGCTTCTCAGCATTGCCTTTAAAGCTTTCCCCATGCTGGTTCAGAAATCTTTTAAAGAGAACATTTCTGGTTGCAAGTGTTGTGTGATGCAATCTTTCCTTATAATTCTTTAATTCCCAAGAATAGTGAAATTTGAAATAAGAACTATGATCTTAACACCTGAGAGGCTCTGTAGGGAGGGAGGTGGACTTTAAGACATTTTGGGCCTAAGTCATTTAGGGTTTTAAACAGTAACCTTAGCACCTTAAATTGAGCCCTGAACCTGTGCAGCTGCTTTAAAAAAAGATGATACAGTCGTACCTTGGTTGTTGAACGGAACCCGTTCTGGAAGTCCGTTCGACTTCCGAAAACATTCAACAACCAAAGTGCAGTTTCTGATTGGCTGCAGGAACTTCCTGTACTCAATAGGAAGCTGCAGAAGGCACGCTGGATGTTCAGCTTCCAAATAACCTTCGCAAACCAGAACACTTACTTCCGGGTTTGTGGTGTTCAGGAGCCAAAACGGCTGAGTCACAAGGCCTTCAGGATCCAAGGTAGGATCGCATATTGGTTTTAAATGGAAGCCTAGCCAGTAATCTGGATGCTGCGTTTTGGACTAATGGAGGTTTCCAAGTTGTCTTCAAAGGCAACTCCATGTAGAGTGCATTGAAATGATCCAGACGTCAGAAAGAAGAAAACAGGGGTGATGCCCCTGACCTCGCCCCAGACTTTGCTCTCATCTATCACATGCATGCAATATCTGACAGATTACCGTCCCTCCCCTTTGACAGAAAAATGTTCCCCAACCCTGGTCTCACAAAGCTGTATTGTTTCAGTGTCATTCATCTTTCATTGACAATGCAATGCCCCCCCCGCGAGCATTTCCACCACCACTACACTAATGGGACACCACACACATCCTTCACCACTGAAATTTGAGACCCCAAGGTCTGCCATTGCAGGTCCCCACCCTGATTTAGGAGCTATGGTTCACATGGCCACCTTTGGTGTATTACAAATAGTCCCCCCCCCTTTCTCTCTGTGTGTAAACTACACTGAGTTAGTCAACAAGCACTAGAATTCCATAGAATTCAAATAATACAATGAAATACAATATATGAAATAAAGGAAGCAATAAAAATACAATTAAAAATCAATAAGAACGTTCTGTGTGATGGATGTGCCATCTCCTGCCTTTTGACAACAAAGCCACAATCACACTGCTGACCACAGTTTGGGAACGCCTGCCCTAGTGGATGCAGGGCTGTGGTTGTTTTGTCTTTGTGAAGTTTCTGTGAGTGATGTGTTCTTTCCATTAAACATTTCTCCAGCGCTCCACAGCCTCCCTGACTGCCTTCGCTTAGTGATCTGAGAAAGCCCTGTGGAATGAGTTACTGCCTGATGGCTTTCCCTAAATGTGGGAAGCAGAGAAAGTAGCAATCAAGCACATGAAATAGGTGCACTCACTGATTTTGTTTTGAAGAGGTTCTTCTACCTTAAAAAAAACAACTCTGCACTATTTACTTTAAAAGTAAAAACAACAACAACACTTTGCCTAAAAAAAAAAAAGAACAAGTGTTAGGCATATAGCAGGTGGTCTCTTTGCTTTCCTGTACTTACTGTAAAGCTTAGCAGAGGAACATTATGGGAGTTTTCAAGAAACATGGGTACTTGGGAAGACTGCAGAATGCAAACCACCAGAAAGCTGATTTACAGAATGGAAGACTGACAAGCACCCCGTGACCACTTTGAATATAAGGAAAGTGCGACAAAAACCTTGCACCCAACGCATGACCAGAGGCGTACCTAGGCTGCCTTATGCCCTTGGCAAGAGCTATATCTGTGGCTTCCGTCCACAGGGATGGGGCAGAATGTGGGGTGCAACGGATGTGGGCCGGAGTGGAATGGGGGCAGGGTATGCTTATATGTGCTCTGCAGGCGTGCGTGGGGTGTAGGGCCAGAACCCCTGTCACAGCCTGTACCGCCCTTCATCCCAAAATTATAGGGCAGTTCACGGCATAACAATGCAAAATGGAAACACAAAATACATAATAAAAGCAAAAACAAAACTAATAACTCCCTCCTCAAAAACACATTTAAAATGACATAGAATGTTAGTCAAAGGCCTGGTTAAAGAGAAATGTTTTCACCCGGTGAATCTCCCTGGGGAGAGCATTCCGCAAGCGAGGAGCCTCCTCAGAAAAGGCCTGTTCTTATGTTGCCAGCCTCAGCACCTCTTTTGGAGGAGGCATATGAAAAAGAACCTCAGGTAATGATTGCAGGGTCTGGGTTGGTAGACAAGAATTTTATCAACTTTCTTGGGGAAAAAACCAACAGTGCAGAAAACTCCCAACTCCAATCAGACACAACTCAGTTCAGTGCCCCCCAGTGGCTTGTAATAACAGTCCAGCTATGTACACATTACTGCAGAGCTTTCCAAACTGTGTGTTGCGACACGCAAGTGTCAGCTGCAGTGTGTAAGTGTGTCACTTGAACGCTCCCCGTGCTCCTCCAGGGACTGGAAAGGAGTTAATTTAACCTATAGTTTGCTAGTAAAAATGAATTACCGTGTCGCGAAATGATGCATGTCTAAAAAGTGTGCCACCAACATGAAAAGTTTGGAATGCTCTGCATTACTGGCTTAAAAAGCGGCTAACTTGTTCTCTCCCCCCCAAGTCAGATCGAAGCTGTTTTGGGGAGAAATGCACCAAAATGCAATATTTCATATGAAACAAGAAGATAGATACAGGATAGATATGGATTGTGACCAACGTCGTATTTAGTGCACTGAATTCAGAGGCAGCAGCAGTGTAAATACAGGCTCAGTGGTGCTGAACTCAGTGGTTATATTTCTCATAAGAATGTGGGGCTGGATTATACCTTGTTTGCTTGGCTTTTCCAAGAAAGTTAAGACAATTTCTTTATACCGTGAGTTAAACCTATGACATTTTAAAAAAAGTAACCTCGTGATAGATTGTTCTATCTGCAACCCTTTCCCTCTTTTTCTAACCCCATTCTTTCTTCCTCTGTGTGCTCTGGTATGTAAATTAAGACACATGCCAGGTTAAAATTAAATGAGAATTTGTAGGTTGTCTCCCCCTTTAAATATAAATTGCATCTTGCCATCCTGCAAATAATGAAGGTGATGGCTGAACTTTCTTTTTATTTGTAAAATTATAGCTATTTTCCTACCTATGTCTGTGGGGTGCAGAAGAATTTTAAAGGGCATATCAGGAAAATGACAGTATTTAAATCCATTGCATCTTTATACAGAGTACTTTAAAAAGTTGCATACTTAAGAGTTGTTTTAGGCGGTTATCCAGAGGTTAACCTGATAAATCTAAAATTATTGCTATAAATAAATCAAAGAAAGGCCAGGAACAGTAACAGATGGGACTTCTGGAAAGATTTGAAACATTCACACATGTTCTTCTTCATAAACATTCAGTCTGAGATCCTTAGATTTGTAAGCCTGCTGTAAAAGTAGAGATTTCCCCATAGCTGCTACAGACTTCAGATGTATTCAGCTAAGTCTTACAGTAAAGTTCAATTAAATTAATGGACATGGATAAGTTAGGGCTATTAATTTTAATAAAAGCTTGGTTAAATACCACCCCCATTGTTTTTAGGAAAGCTATGTGAGAGGAAAGCGAAGATGCATATTACTGCTGTGAGAATTAATTATTACAAAGTGGTTAACGAAAGCTCAACTACTACATTCTAGAAATTTCAGAATGTTTTGGGTATGTCTACTCAGAGGCAAGTCCCATCGACTTCAGTGGGGCTTAATTCTATATGTACAGCATTGCAGCCTTAAGATTTGTAATGGAACTCTGTGCAATTTCGGTGTATGTGAATTAATCTTTGCTCCTTCCAAAAGTTTTTAAATGAAACGTATTGAATCAAATATAATGTATATCTTCATAAGCAATGATTTGCCACATAGAAGTGATTAACTGAAAGATCTGAAGGAGTTTATTCTCATTTTTTGTATAACATGAACCCTGAACTGATTGCTCTCTTTCGCCAAGTAACACATACATTAATGCCAATTATTTTTGTAATTAATTATGGTATGTCTGTGTAAACAAAGACTGCAGAACAGAGCCCTTAAAGAGAATTAATTGAGATGTCTTGCGTATGCCTGCTTATCTTTTAAGGCAGATTTAACCTAGAATGCTGGTCTATAACTTTCCTTAAAGCACAAACATTTCTCTCCCTTTAGAATTTACGATATCTATATGGAATAAAAGCAAGATACATTTTATGGGGGGGAAAAGGATATCAGTGTCTGTTAACCACCATAGCTTTGGTCAGTTCTGAAACTGTGAGTATCTTCGGACTGAAAGCAGATGTGAAATTAGTCAAACAATTATTAATTATGTGAATGTTTTGGTATTTAAAAAGAAAATAATATTGTTATTGATTTATTAGTTGTTTTACTCATAAAAATGACCCAAATGACTTAGAAACATAACAGAAATACTGAAACCAACTGCAATAAATACAATAGTTGTCATCACCATATCTTGGGGAGGGGGGTCCTCCAGTCATCATTTTTATTGCACATTCATGAACTCAAGCAGGTGCCTTCCAAATGTTTTTGGATTACACCTCTAGCCACTCCTGACCATTAACCATATTGGCTGGTTCTGATGGGAGTTCTCCCCTCCCACCCTCCAAGATCTGGAGGGCACCAGGTTGGGGAACGTTGAACTGACCCGTGCTTGTATTCTAGAGTCATGTTCAGACACTTTGCTTGAGCAAGGAATGCCAAGGCATATGGCTTTATGTGCTGCCCACAATGCCTCCATCATCTTCTCCCCAATCTTCCTTTGTTGAGCATTGAAGGAGACTTCAAAGCATGTTTGACTGAATGTACATTATCTGGGTTCCAGATTGGGAGGAGACTACCAAGTGTGTTCAGACAAATGTATTTAGAAGCCCCCTTCAGATCTCCTAGCTCTATGTGTGGAAGTCAGCAATGGAGAGCTCAAACTTTATATTGAGAACAAGGCTTATATTGTCCTGAAATCTGTTCATTCCCAGCCAGCCCCATAGCCATAAGCTGCTCCTTTCCAAATGTCATGTGCTTTGCTTTCTGGCCGAAAATTTATTTTTAGTGATTCTTCTGCAAGGTTTCTCCACAGGGTATTTTCCCTTCCTGCTCTGCTGATCTAAAAGAAAAGAAGCCCTTTCTTGGCAGTTAAAAAGCAAAAGCCCTAAACATAATTTGTAAGATGTCTAATGCCATGTAGAACACTGATACTTCACAGAGCTGCCTCAGTATCCATGAATCCATGATTAGCAGTCACTTAGTTACAAGAGAAATGGCTCAAGTTGTTGATGCATAGCGTATTCAAAGGAATCAAAGAGAACGGATAATTTGCTTCACAAAGCATATTCTTTATCATTTGTCAGATATAGGACTTTGGCGCCAATTATTTCCCCAGTGGCCTACCTCCACTATTCAATATTAAAAATAATTTAATCAGACTGTCACTGCCAAAATTAGCCAACTGTGAGAGTTCACCTTTTAAAAATGAGTACCTGCAGTTCAGATAATCAGCATATATTTCAGATACAGTGTCAGAGTTACTCATTTATTAGCTAATCGTTGACAACTTTATATTTTATATTAATTCACAGGGAGTCCAAATCCAGAATCTTATTCTGTCTTTGCAGCCTGTGTAATGGCTCACATTTTTAATTTGGCCCCAAATTAAGTAAAACAGCTAACATTTCAGCTCATATTCCAATCATAAACACATTTATTTATCTTCCGCTCCCTAAAAGTGTTGCAGGAGAGGAACCACAACCCATGAAACATCACTGAATTTGCAAAGTACGGGTGGCCATTTTGGTGTATCCCTAAATATCGGCTTCAGAAAGCTGCTGCCTCACGTCAAGGCAGTTCTATTTAACAACCGCAGCTATTTGCAAAAAATGGCCCTAATCTCTTTGAATGTGTCTAAAACCCGTGTTTTGGATTATCTATCTTTTTGACTATTGGATCATATTGCATAAACATTTCAGCATCAAGTGGGTGCGATGTCACCTTTGTCCTCTGAGGCAACTCCTTTATCTTCTAAATTTATTGACACCATCATATTCTGAGGGCAGCTGGTGGATTTTCCTGCTTCTTAAACTGTACACAACTCTTATGAGTCATCACCTTTTCCTTCTCCTCCTTCTGTTAATTCCCCACCCTTCACCCTAAGGTCCCTGGGCAGGTTACAACAACTGAAACGCAATGTTCGAAACTGTTCAAAAGAACTTACAATCATAGAAATAAGGTGGGTCCTAAAAGCATAGATCTCACGTGTCAAAAGCCAAGGTAAAGAGGTGTGTCTACAGCATTTGTCAAGAGTCATATAGTAAAGGTGCCAAGTTCACATTTTTGGGGAGGGTGTTCCACAAGCTGGGACTGCAACATGAAATGGCCTCTTCCAGGCCACCAATGAACTTCTGAGGTCAGTGGAAAACCAACAGGGCCTCCTGTCTTGGAGAAAAGATGTTTCCATGATGTCCTACACAGTTTCAAATCTGATGTAGAAGCCTGCTGGTTATCATTTAGATGGTGTAGATGTGATACATATTGCAATGGGAATTGCCCATTAGTTAATACTAAATAAAGGGGCACACAAGGCTAAGAAGTGACAAAGTTTGTCCTGCACTGGCTCCTTGGAAACTATGTCAGATCTAAAACCCTTTTTGCTAAAACTCAGATCTCCACTGCCCTGAAAATTGGCACCTGCATTAAAAAATGGTATTGTTTGCAGCATCAGTGGGTTCAATGAAAGAATTAGTGCTGCTGAATTTGGAAACTGTTCCCCCGCCAAAAAAAGTGGATTTACCTGGCCAGAGGAAGGACAGTTCTTTTTGAGAAGTGACTTGAAATCATTAGGCTGCTGTTCTAACAGTGATGGCGAGGACTTAGAGCGAGCGAGAGAGAGAAACAACTGAAGGTGGATTAACCATATCTAACTCTTTGCTGGGCAATGAAAGTAAAGTAGTATTTGTGTGCTTCTCTGCATTGATGGCAGAAAGTGAGGAGGAATTAAAGAGCCTTTTAATGAGGGCGAAAGAGGAGAGCGCAAAATATGGTCTGAAGCTCAACATCAGAAAAACGAAGATCATGGCCACTGGTCCCATCACCTCCTGGCAAATAGAAGGGGAAGAAATGGAGGCAGTGAGAGATTTTACTTTCTTGGTTTCCATGATCACTGCGGATGGTGACAGCAGTCACGAAATGACAAGACGCCTGCTTCTTGGGAGAAAAGCAATGACAAACCTAGACAGCATCTTAAAAAGCAGAGACATCACCTTGCCGACAAAGGTCCGTATATTTAAAGCTATGGTTTTCCCAGTAGTGATGTATGGAAGTGAGAGCTGGACCATAAAGAAGGCTGATTGCCAAAGAATTGATGCTTTTGAATTATGGTGCTGGAGGAGACTTTTGAGAGTCCCATGGACTGCAAGAAGATCAAATGTATCCATTCTTAAGGAAATCAGCCCTGAGTGCTCACTGGAAGGACAGATCGTGAAGCTGAGGCTCCAATACTTTGGCCACCTCATGAGAAGAGAAGACTCCCTGGAAAAGACCCTGATGTTGGAAAAGATGGAGGGCACAAGGAGAAGGGGACAACAGAGGACGAGATGGTTGGATAGTGTTCTCGAAGCTACCAGCATGAGTTTGACCAAACTGTGGGAGGCAATGGAAGACAGGAGTGCCTGGCGTGCTCTTGTCCATGGGGTCACGAAGAGTCGGACACGACTAAACGACTAAACAACAACAACAATAACAACAACAACAACAACAACTGCCTTTTGCTAGGGTATTCCCCCCCTTTCTTCTTTTTAGGGGTTAACTTTCATGTAATTTACAGCCCACCCTTTAGCCTAAGATCTCAGTGTGTGGAACAATGAAATCTTTATTTAAACCACCAGTCTGTTAACAAAGAAGAGCAGATTTTTTTATTAAAAACCCCCGCATTATAATCCATTTTATTATCAGTCATCAAATTTTGGACAGTCAATAATTTTAAAGTATTTAGGAATGACATTCATATTTCTGGACTTTAGTATTAAACCAGGGAAACTGTGATTATTCACAGTAAGTACTGTTATCATGGACAATTATTATTCACTGTGATTATTCACAATAGTTACTGTTACTGTGCAGGATCAAAGCTTAGTTTAAATGCTTAGAATTGAATACCATTAAAAATTATTTCTGTGAATTAAGCAAAATTGGATAGAAATCTGGAAGTCCTAATAAACATACTTTCAAATAAAGTTTCAAAGTGACACTTTCAAATATATTTCAACTTTCAAATAAAGTCCAGCCTTTGCATATATTTAAAGTCATGTCTTTGTTCTACTTACAGGACAACACACTAAACTATATTTGTACATGATTTACCATTTTGTTTAATTGTGGTATATCAAATCTGTTGAGAATGTACCACAGAGAAGGCAAGGAAAAAAGGAATTTTTTACTCTGAAAACAAAATCAAACCTAGATGCATTTATAGGAAATTCTGCATATAGAACACCCATCTGAAATGTATTTAGGTTTCCACCAGATGTCACTGTTTCTCCATGCAAATAAATATGGTCACGGAATTGACTAGCTGTTTACACCATTTTCTAGGATTTGTGCTAGCCTTTTTTCCTACTCAGAAGTAAGTTCCATTGAGCTAAATGGGACATATGTGTATATAGGACTGAAGGCTTGTATCTTATAAATGTGGCAATTGTCACAGCTTCCCCCATACACTAGCAGTTTGTAAGAATGCTGTGATGCCTTTAGAACAGCTACATCATAACCTCTGTGATAATGCACACACTACCTTTTCATCTGCAGGCACTATGGTCCCTCCCTCTTCCCCACCACATAATTCTTGCATTATTTCAAAATTTTGCACTTTTCACCTGATGCTTTCCAACAAAAGGGGGCAAATGAGCTCGAGATAATTGTGGCACTGATTGTATTTGAAGCTGGAAAAATGAAAAGTCGGTTTTGTAAATGGTGATGGAATAAAACTGTTCTGGAAGCACAACAGGAGCATTTCTCTCCCCGCCCCCCACAATGCCCTTTTACTAACACCCTCTCACTGGTTAATTTTTCTCTTCTCCTCTGAAGCTTAACGGTAGAACTCCAAAATGTTTGCTTGTTGATTGCAGCCAGATTTGATTCCACACGAAGCCTCGGGGATCCTACTCAAATGGTTTAAGATGTGATCATCTCTCCTTTTTTTGGCTGTACACACCTGTTTCCACTCATTCTTGGCAGTTCTGTATTTAATATGGAAAGGGCAGTGGGAAGTGATTGGAAGACCATGGTTTAGATTCCAGAATATTTGAGCTAGACAGAAGAGATGATTTCATGACACCTTCTTTCATAGCGCTCATGGAATAAAGGAATGCTTCGGGGATTTGACAGCAAGGCATCAATTCTCAAGTGGAAGCCATCAGCCCTCTCATTACCTTTGGCAAAAAAGAAAGGAAGAATTGTGATGCCCTTATGCATCTGGCTGTAACTATATATATATATATATATATATATATATATATATATATACACACACACAGTGGTGCCTCGCAAGACGAAATTAATTCGTTCCGCAAGTTTTTTCTTTTTGCGAGTTTTTCGTCTTGCGAAGCACGGTTTCCCATAGGAATGCATTGAAAATCAATCAATGCGTTCCTATGGAGACCGTCCAGGGACAGAGGGGAAGCGCCGCGCGCCTTCCCCTCTGTCCCCGGACCTGTTTTAAAGCAAGGGAAGGGGCAGCGGGGAGAATCGCTTCTTCCCGTTGCCGCCCCTTGCTTCAAAAGAGGTCCGGGGACAGCGGGGAAGACGCGCTGCGCTTCCCCGCTATCCCCAGAGCTTGCGGGGCAAGCTTTGTTTTGTGAAGCAAGCCCATAGGGAAATGCGTCTTGCGAAGCGGCTAAGAAAACGAAAAACTCCTTCGTCTAGCGAGTTTTTCGTCTTCCGAGGCGTTCGTCTTGCGGGGTACCACTGTGTGTATATATATATATATATATATATATATATATATATATATATATATTAGCAAGAAATGAAATGTTGGCTTATCTTAGAGGCAAATTATGCATAGACATCCTGTCTCAGCTCCAAATGGTTTACTGATGTGTCTCCTCCACCTTTAATGTTTTGGACTCTGTATGGAAGCCAAGAGCTAGGATTCAAATACTGCAAAACATTGTGTGTGGAAATTCAGCTTCATATGTGCTATCCTTGCAGGACATATGTGTTTCTTGCTGGGTAGGGCATATGTGTGTTGAATGAGGAATAGGGCTGTGTTTTGGAGCTGCCACACCCAACGTCACATTTGTAATGAAGCTCTCACTCAAATGTAGGAGCTCTGTGTGGCTTCTAGGATCATAGAGTTGGAAGGGACCACAAGGATAATCCAGTCCAACTCCCTTGCAATACAAGAATCTTTCACCCAACGTGGAGCTTGAAACTCATGGCCCTGTGTGGTGTTTGCCCTCCTATGTGTGTGACATCATACTGGGTTCATAGGGAAAGGGTTAACTAATTGTAAAATGACTAACCAATGGGAACCCAGGGGGCAAACTGTGTATAAGTTTTAAGCACAGAGGTTTTTTAGGGAGTTAGAGTTGTTAAGAAGACAGTCTAGAGTTAGAAGAGACAGAGAAGATAAGTCGGTGGGTTGGGCTAGTCTGCTGTGAGAGAGTGAGAGACTTTGTTAAGAGGAGTCAGTCAAACAGTTGAGATAATCAGCCAGAAGGTATTAGGAAGGTACAGGCTGGCAAAGAAACTAAAGTTAAGATACTGACAGGAATATTATCTGAGAAACCATAAACTTGATAATGTTTGTAAAATAAACTTGTTTTTTTGGTTCACTTTTAACAACTGACTGGACTCAGTGTTTTACCAGAGAGTAACTGGTTGGTGGCAGCGGGGAAGCGAGCACAGTGGTGGCACAGGGATCAATAGACTGTTAAACGTCTGGGGACCCTGTGTGATTGCCACGCCCTGAGATTAAAAGTCTTATGCTATCAGCGGCGTGTGGTCATTGGACTAAGGCTAGTCCCCTAAATGTTCCCCTGGTGTCTCATTCTGAAAGCCAGGAAGCTTCTGCCTGCGTTAGGGAGGAAGACACAAGTCTCCAGTGGGTCCAAGATCTGTTCTGCCATCTTCTCACCCCCCCCCCCGTTTTTGGAAGAAGGCAGGAGGGCCTTAGCATCCTGTCAGAGCCCTGGCACCTGCTTCACAAAGTCTAGGAAGCTTCTGCCTGGCTTAGGGAGTTGCAGTGCTCACGTGTGCGATGTCAGGACATCACAAGGTCAAACACATGACACTGACCCCCCCATGCCCCTTGCAAGCTCGTGCCTCTGGCCCTAACTGTTCCCTTATGAAACATTTCACCGCATGCCACTGCATGCTATATTGACTGAGCAATCCCTCAGATTGTCAGGACACCCACAGGACCCACAAATGTTCCAAATGTACTCAGGAATTCTAAGAAACCCAAGAATATAGTAGGATGACTGTGATTTTATTCCAGTGGCATATCAGGTAATGCCTGCAGGACTTTTTTCCAGCCAGAACTCAGTTCTGGCACCTATCAGGTGGGTGCTATTGCCATTCTAAGAGAATGAGGGAAGTGTTCATGGGGAAGAAGAAGAAGAAGAAGAAGAAGAAGAAGAAGAAGAAGAAGAATAGTAGTAGTAGTAGTAGTAGTTTGGATTTGATATCCTGCTTTATCACTACCAGGAGGTGTCTCAAAGCGGCTAACATTCTCCTTTCCGTTCCTCCCCCACAACAAATACTCTGTGAGGTGAGTGGGGCTGAGAGACTTCAGAGAAGTGTGACTAGCCCAAGTTCACCCAGCAGCTGCATGTGGAGGAGCGGAGACACTAGATTACGAGACTACCGCTCTTAACCACTACACCACACTGGCTCTCACCACACTGGTGAGTTCTGGCACATCTTTTTCTAGAAAAACAGCACTGCATACCTGATATGGTCCGAAGGCACACAAGGCCACTACCTTACTGAAGCTAAGCAGGTCTCAATTCAATCTGTTGCTTTGGGTTCCATGACAGAAGGAAGGTAGGATTGAAATGTCTGATCCCTTTTCTTAAACACAAGAAATTTGTTGGTTTCTAACCTACAAAAGAGCAAAATATAAGCAAATTAGGGGAAAACATTTAGTAAAAGGGTCTAGTTCAGTAACAGGGGCTGGGGAAGAAATTCTCCTGCAAGTAAATGGAACAGCCACCCGAACTGCTGCAAAGCAGAAAATGAATTGGCTATAGCACTAATTATTACAATATGAGCTTATGATTTGTATAAAAGGCAACATAATTGCTGTGAATATCCTCTTGGATTTCATACGGAAGAAAGGAAGCGAAATGCAGCACTTCTGAGGTTAAGGATAAGCATAATTGATTTATGATTAATATGAAGGCCTAGGCTTATCAAGCAAATATATTGTATTTCACGTAGAGATGACTATAAAGGCATTTTCCCCATTTCTATGTGAAACTCAATATTTCCATGCCAAAGAATGAAGGAGGCTATTGGCTTCAGCTACTGGTAGATGGATACTCAACATCATTCATGCCAAAGTCAAGTCCATCTGTTGTGTAGCTGCTGGAAGATGAATGGGGGATCGGAACTCTGAAGAATAACATGAAGGAAGCTTTAAAAATTATTATTTATGAAGGGACCCAATTAAATGAAAGCAGACCAGCATCTTCAAGCTTACTATGAATTCATTAAGCAAACACGATCTCAGTGTAAGCGTTAGACATTTACAAGGCATTAAAGGGAACCTGACGTTAATGGGCATTAGACCATGTGCTTTTTCAGCTGCCCGCTAATGTCAAGAAAATATCATGCTCCAAATAAAACAGATATGAAGGATGGATCAGTGACCAACAGGTTTTCTAGAGAAGCCTGTCACAGACAAAAAAAGCCCAACAATGCAATCCTAGACATGTCTACCCAGAAGTAAGTCCTGTCGAATAGTGGGGCTTATTCTCAGGTACAGGTATTTGAATTTTGTGATGCAGTTCTCAAGCCAAAGGATGTTTACAAAAATGCATATATAAGGAAAAGTATGCAAACAAACAAACAAACAAACAAACAAACATCAACGTTAGTGAAAATAGCTACAAAAATGCATTATATAATGAGAGATTGCTTGCAAAAGTGTGTATATAGTCAAAGCTATATAAAAATGTGTTTATGAGAAGAGATTTGCACTAAAATACTGAAGAATTTTCCTGAGGATTTTTTAAAGAAGAAATGTGTGCATTTTTGAAGAAATGTAGAGAACTGAATTTAAGACTGGAAAAATGAGAAACTGGGAGGACCAAAATGGGCAGTCTTCTCCAACACAAGAAAAGAAACTGAAGCAACAGTATTCACAGGGAAAAGAGGCCACAGGTATTGTATATTATTTACTGGGGAATTAAAGCTGTAAATCCACATTCACCTATTCACTTTTTGATCTCTGCCTACTATACTATATGCTGACTGTTTAGCCGTAATAATAAACATTCATTCGTTCATTTGTTCATTCATACTATACCTTATTGATGAAATTATCACAATTTTCAAACAATATTTTGCATAGATAATTCACATCATGTAAACATTAGCAGTTCACACTAAAATATTTTCTGTTTTATGCTGAATTTTAATTCTTTTTTATGGTTTAAAATATTTTATGCACACTGCTTAGAAGCTGAATATTAAATGGTATACAAGTACATGAAATAATAATAATAATAATAATAATAATAATAATAATAATAATAATATAGCAATACTATGAAGATCTGTCAACTTTTAAATTGTGTTGTGTGATTCTAAAATGATGTTCATGGAAACAGCTTTGTGAAGCACTAGCAATCAAGTTCACCTCACGTGGAGTTCAGCCTGTGTCAGACCCATAGAATGACAGTGCCAAATAAAGCATAGGTTTAGTGTTCTGTGACAGACATGCAGCTGGACAAGTCTGACCCGTTTTCTGTGTTCTGATTCCAGCACTCACTGCAGGTGGCAGATGAAAGAATTTAACTGACATGACCTTGAAGCCTGTTATATTTTCATGGACAATAGCTTACTTTTGTGCCTGTCACTGTTTCTCTCCTCGGTTGAACAAGTCTTTTTCTGTTTCTGTTTATCTTCATAATGAGAGGTGAGGAGACAATGAAGAACAGTCAATCAAGTGTCAACTTTTCTAGAAGGAAGAAATCTTTGAGTGGGTTCCCTCCCTGCCCCTTGGTAGTAGCTAGAATTATCACTTGCACTGGGCCATATTCTGATTCCCAGTTATAATATAGCATTAGACCTCCTCGACTGGAATTGCTGTAAAATTAGAAGAGCAAAATCTGGCCAGCCTCAAGGAAAACACGAAGCAGGAGAATGGTATCTTTCATCACTGCCATGGTTACATATCGCAGCGACCATCTACGAATCTGCCTCCATTCTGCTGGTGTTCTGTACATGCTGGATTAATTTACCTTGGCAGATTCCTGATTGTTCCACTGTCTTATTTGTTTGAAATGGAAACTGAGCAATGTCGTCTGCTCTCTCATTTTGGCATGCGATTTGGTTGTGTCTCCCATTTTCATAATCAATCATCTGCAGCGTTATTTTCCATGGCGTGCCCCAGTTTTGGAAGACCATTGGAGACATTTCTATATGAAATTCAGACATCATGCAAAGGAATACCGGAAAAAGCAGAAAAAGAGCAAAAAAGTACAGGGGGTGTCTCCAAATGTGTGTGAAAGGTATCCAAGTTTTCTTTCAAGCACTTGCTCAATCCTTTCAAAGACAATGGGTCTGTGGCTGTTGTTTCGTAGACCTTTCCAAGGTCTAAAAGACACAGCAGTCACTCTAGCATGCTTTTGGCTCACGCAGCATGACATCTTCTTTAATCTTCTCCCTGGCCTGAGAACCAGCATGAGAAGTGCCACGTAGTCCTGCCCATCCACCTTGGTTTTGGTCTTAGATGTGTTTATGGAAGGGAACATCAGAAGCTGCCTTTGACTGAGCCAGACAGCTGGTCGGTAACTTTTTTCCATGTGAAGAATGGCCAACCTTCCATGGTCCTCATGCCATGTTGGGTAGGCTGGAGAGAAAAGCAAGTGGTACTCAGGAGTCCAGCAATGCAAATACAGTGGAACCTCGGGTTGCAAACGTGATCCGTGCGGGAGGCACGTTTGCAACCTGCAGCGTCACATCTGTGCACGTGCAGGTCACGATTTGGTGCTTCTGCACATGTGCAAAGCACGATTTAGCACTTCTGTGCATTCGTGAGCGCTGAAACCCGGAAGTAACCTGTTCCGGTACTTCCGGGTTCGGCGCGGTGCGCAACCCGAAAATGCATAACCTGAAGCATCTGTAACCCAAGGTACCACTGTAACTCTTACCTTTGTACAGTAGGCTACATTCCAGCCATGCAAACATTATCCATCCTCTGGTCAGGCAAGCAAGAGTGTTCATCACAATTTAAGGACACATTTCAGCCAGGCAAAAGCACTTGAGAAGGGCACTGAGGGATGGCGTCAGGGGGAGGCAGCATGGTGTTGGCTGAGTCCCAAAGGAGAAATAGATACTTCTCCTTGGTAGCTACCCACCTCAGTTCATTTGGCAGAGGCACCTGGAGCAAAGCCTCTGAAGTGGAACTTAAGTTTCAGTTAGGCATATGCAGCGCATTTTTCTAAAAAATAATGTTTAGGGGTACTCTCATTTTGACTCAAGAAAACCAAAATAAATACATACGTTTTTGTGCAATTTTTTTGCAAGCGAGTTTCCCAGATATGCTGCATTTTTGCATGTCTCTTTAAATGCATTTATATCTGCACATTTTACCCTTGCATATGTATTTTTGTATGCAATATTTGCCTGGAGAACTGTGAATTTCAAAGAATGGCTGTGTTTCAGTGCAGTCATTGTGTTGTCTCTTGTGCCAGGTTGGCCAAGTCTCCCGTTTCCAAGCTGGATGGAGGCCCCACCATCCAGGATGGGGATTCCCAGTGGCAATACAGTTAAATGACATTTGGTAGAAATACTCTTGGAGACTAAGTAGACTTTCCCATTGTAGATCTCAAAACATATTTCAGAGAAGGTCATTATTACTGTATCTGTTCTACTGAAGGACATGTGGTAGTGAAACAATTGGATGAGGCATGCAACAGACATCAGGACGTAACAAGAGCCTGCTGGAGCAAGCTGATGGCCCATGTAGTCCAGCATCCCATTTTGTTTCTCTCTCTCTCTCTCTCTCTCTCTCTCTCTCTCTCTCTTTATATGATTTTGTTTAAATTTTCTGCTAAGATTGGACAAGGTTTTGGGGGAGCTGTTTTCCCCATCTCACAGCAATTTACATTATTGTATTATTTCATTTTGTTGCTGTTTTGTTTTTTGATGTTGCTTTACATGCTGTAGCAACTTCAAGTTCTCTCTTAAAGGAAAATGATGGCACATTCCTTAAATGCAAGCCAATAAAGCAGAGCAGCAACTAAGGGCAACAATAAAATGCGTGTAAACCCACTAAATGAGATCAGTCTTGGATGGCAGCCATCTGCTGGGTCAATTAGTGGCCAATACCTGCCCTAAAAAAGTACCTAATGCTCTCGCAATTTGGCAAAGAAGTTGTATACTCTAACTTTCAGTACCCGTAAATTGCAACTCTGGTATGCCATCTTTCAACTTCTACTAAACTGAACACGGAACAACTTCTCACCGATAACTACAGAGATAAAGCTCTCTGTATCTAAACTACTCAGGCCTGAGGCTGCCAGTGCTTGTTCTGACAACAAGAGATCTTGTCAGCAGAAAGAAAAACACAACCTAAACTGTACACTCTTACAATTACTGAATGGCATACGGTGAAAAAATAAATAGGGAAATTCTTGAAAATGCTCAAGAGCTGAGCATGTGTCACAGCAGACCTACTGGAGAAGGATTTGGTGTTCTTTGCAGCCTTTCTGCAAAACGCAGTGTTCTGTAGGAACATGGGATTCTGGTTTGGGCCAAGGAAGCCATTGACCCATCTAATTGATGCATTGCTTTTACTGAGTGACTTTGGCTTACCAGGGCTGCTGAGGGGAGACTTTTCCAGCTGAACTTGGAGACATCAAGAACTGAACCCAGGACTCTCCCTGAGCCATAGCGCTTCTTCCTCACAAATTGCTGAAGCAGTGTAATGCCATGATATAAATCTATTCTGCCTTGGTCAGACCACACCTGTGTCCAGTTCTGGGTGCCACAATTGAAGAAGGATATTGACAAGCTGGAACATGTGCAGAGGAGGGTGACCAAGGGGCTTGAAAACAAGCCTTATGAAGAACAGTTGAGGGAGCTGGGTATGTTTAGCCTAGAAAAGAAGAGACTGAGAGGAGATATGACGGCTGCCTTCAGATATCTAAAGGCTGTCACACGGAGGATGGAGCAAGCTTATTTTCTCCTGCTCCAGAGGGTAGGACCTGAACCAGTAGATTCCAGTTACAAGAAAGGAGATTCCGACTAAATATCAGGAAGAACGTTCTGACAGTAAGAACTGTTCAACAGTGGAATGGTCTACCTCAGGAAGTTGTGGACTCTCCTTCCTTAGAGGTTTTAACAAACAGAGGTTGGATGGCCAGTTGTCATGGATGCTTTAGTTGAGATTGCTGCATTGCAGGGGGTTGGACTAGATGGCCCTTTCAACTTTACAATTCTATGATTCCCTACCTGTCATTTTAATGATCTCTCTTCTAATAAGCCCCCTTGGTACTTACAATCTACTAATGAGACTTCACCAAATTGGCACCCATGAGCAGCATGCCAGTTTTGTTGTTCCTCCTTCTCTGTTATGCTTCTTGAGGCCTTCTTGTGTTTTCATAGACTGAGTCTGCTAACATGCTTTTCTACACCCCATATCTGATATCTTTTGCCTTGCTTGCACTGTTTTTATAAAATTTTATTGTTTGATTTTTGTAGTTACTTGGAAAGCTTTATATTGAAAGTTGGCTAAAAATAAATTCAATCAATACAACTAGATTTTTCTTTCTTTTAAAAAAATCATAAACAATTTATTAAATCTATATACATGAGCATATATTCCAAATGGTGTGCTCTGCTAAGTGCCCAAAGAAGAGCTTCTGTACATAATAATTCATAAATATTGCATGGTAGGAATTTTCAATTTTGACCACAGTGAACTGACCCAAGTCAAGAGAGGGGGGGAAAAGTTAGTATCACCCCCAAGTGGAAATAACACAAAACAAAGATATGAAAAGGATATCCTATGTGAGATTTAATTAAATTAATTCTGGAAGAACTACAGTACTGTATACGGAGTTTAGGCAGTTTGCAGGGAAGTTCTTAATATATGTTTTTAAACATAGTAATTTAAAAGGTCAAAATTTGATCAGACTCAGGGAATGGGGATCCACTTTCATCAAAGTAAAACCAGACTTCTGGCAGAGCACATTGACTTTTCTGGATGGCATTTTTTGAACTACAGGTTGAATGAAAGCCAAGAAGTGTTGAAGAAGAATGAGTGGAAGAAGAAGAGATCTGCATAGGATGTTAGCAGCAATAATTCAAGATACTGGTGATAGAAAATAAATTTTGTCTGGGTTGTGTTTTAACACTAAATAGCACATTATAGCCTTGGATCAGTGTACTCCAATTCCTTATACATGTTGAAAATATTAAATATATGGTTATACCAACTGGGATTTCATAGATAGGTCCTACAAAGTGATCAAGTAGTCTAAAGAATAAATGCGAGACAGAAGGTTGTCTATGTAATTTCGAGACAATCTGCTTATTGACCATTTAACATGGTGAGTTTGTACGCAATTTGTGGGTAGGTTAGATAATGCAGGAATGCTATTTATTGAGCATTCATTCTGATTCATCTGTGGGATGGCTAAAAGACATCACATCAAGCACATGTTATCTCACTTCCCAGTGCATCTTCCCCATCACTTTCCTTATTGCAAACAACAACAACAACAACAGTGTTTTTGGGGATAGTGGTAGTGGATTTGTTGTGTAAGAGCTCCAAATCAGCTTTTATTGTGCATCTGGAATTGGCTGGTATGTGGCTAAATTTCCCCCTGAAAACAGCAGCAGGCTGGAAGGTCCCCTAACCTTCCCCTTCAGAACCTGTAAGCTATGTTCATCCTTCAGTCTTTTATTAAGTAGAATATTTGTGTCTTTGCATTGGAGTGTCTCCTGCTGACACCTTTTCCAGATATATCTGGTTCTGCTCTTTAGGGATATACTGGAATATAGATTAAACTCTGGATCTTTCCATATCACATTTTTGTTTGGAAAGAAGGACATCTGTTTGCCATTTGTTCCGCACCATCTGCACAGTGCTCAGGGTTCTGCATCTTTTGCAGGAATATCACTTTTAGTGGTCTCAAAACATGAGAT
Source organism: Podarcis raffonei (assembly GCF_027172205.1). NCBI lineage: Eukaryota > Metazoa > Chordata > Lepidosauria > Squamata > Lacertidae > Podarcis > Podarcis raffonei. The sequence continues at coordinate 55,386,433 of NC_070610.1, forward strand.
TTTGTCACTGAGAAAATGCGATCTCATGCTGTATTTCTGAATGACATTTATTGCATGTTTCAGGAATTAAATGCTTCCATCTTTCCCCAATAAAGTTTCCATGTTGAAATTTTGCACAAACCACACGGAGGACACAAAATATGGCTTCTAGGTTTGGCAAAAAATTAATTGGGCCATAAACGTCAGATTTGTTTATTATATCTGTATGTTTTGCCTAAAGAAAAACCAATATATAAATCATTTCCCACAGGATAGTCTCTATAAACCAGAGTTGCTTGAAATAACACTGGTGCTACAAAGGTTAAGGATAGTATTATTTTTAAACCAAAAGGTAAAGCATAGGTTCTTGTGTTTGACTTTCCAAATCCCCTATAAATCCATGATTGGTCTGTTTTCCAAGCCCTTTCCTCTGGACAATCTGTGTATAAGGAGAGGTATAAAATTACTTTCCATATAACTTCACTCTCAGAACTAGGTTGCCTAATAATTGTGCAATCCTGGCTCACTTCAACCTGATAGCCACAAGCATAAGTGCTTTGATTTCAAAATACGGCTCCACAATTCTTTCCAGAAAGATACGGAACGGGTTGATCCACAAAGTAGTGAAGATGGGTAATTACATTTAAAAGCCATTTAATCCCACTCTGTCTTCTGAACAGATTTACAAACTGTACCTATTAATTTAAGAGAGAGATCTGGATCAGCAGTATGTATGATTATTATGTCCAGGTGTTATATGGCAGGCATCAAAAAGCAACAAGAGCCTGCAATTCTAAACACACTTACTCGTAGGACTTACTTCTGAGCAAACATAGGATGCACTGAGCAAACATAGGATCCCCCCCATCGCCATTTGTTCAAATCTATCACTATAGAGCAGGTTTTCCCTTGGAAAAGTGCAGGGCATGGGGGAAACCATTTGGACTAGCGGAAAACCACTTGGACCCATGCTGTCTAGGCACAAGTGGAAATGTGGGCAAGCCCTATGTGGGAAAAGTGCAGTTTCAAATATGGAATACAGTGGTACCTCAGGTTAAGAACTTAATTCGTTCTGGAGGTCCGTTCTTAACCTGAAACCATTCTTAACCTGAGGTACCACTTTAGCTAATGGGGCCTCCCACTGCCGCTGCGCTACCATTGTGCAGTTTCTGTTCTCATCCTTAGGTAAAGTTCTTAACCTGAGGTACTACTTCCAGGTTAGCGGAGTCGGTAACCCGAAGTGTTTGTAAGCCGAGGTGTTTGTAACCCGAGGTACCACTGTACACAGGAGCCCTTTCCAGGTGTTCCAAGGATGTGTGAAGCCTTCATAAAGTATGGAGGGGACACATGAGGGAGCACACTGGCCCTGCACCCAATGACCTCTTCCACTTGTCCCAACTTCCTCCCAAACAGCAAGGTTCCTGTTTAATTAGATCTATAACCAAAGACAATTTTACCAGAGCACAGTAACAACAATGCCCTATCACACATTTAAACAATCCTCAGGTTGGAGTATGGGCGTTCTAATGACAGCTAAGAACATAACTAAGGTATGTTTTCTAAGCTCATCTGATGCCTTCTTTGGATTCTTTATGATGTCAAGCAAAGTCAAGACCTTTCTTTTCTTCCCCCCAACATCTTAGGAACCCTGTTCTTTTAATAGATTTTAAGGCTCTGGTTTTAAAGAGCCAGCTGTGCTTGCTTTTATTGATCTTATTTCTGCTGTGGTGTGTGCTATTTTGTAGCTGTATTTTCATTGCTTTTTAATAATTTTTATGGATTGCTACCCAGAGTAATTTGATTATTGGACAGTATAGAAACATAGTTAATAAATGCAGTAAAATGAATAGTATAATTAGAAGGGATCAATAGATCACACACGCTTTGTGAAGATGTAGCTCTGAGAAGGGGCTTAAAATTCTTCAAATAAATAAATAAATCCAACATCTTTCCTAAAACAGCATTGTTGCTGGCACATACATACCTCTTTATGCATTCGTTGGAAATTTCCATGGAAGTTACTTCTTTTTGTAATTTGTTCCTCTGATGACTTGCTCCCACAATCTGGAAAGTTTTCCTAATTTTAAAAATGATTTTACCTTCTGTAGACAAAAGCCATTTTTCTTTTCCTACTGAGGGTGAGCTCTAGTTTTTCCTGAGTGTATGCAACTTAAACTATTGGAAATTTCTGCAGGTTGCTACAGATAAGAAGAGGTTTGGTTCATGGTAGTGCACAGATATACGTAAAATCAAAGTAAATGGAAGTTGTATATGTATTTGATGAAAGTGATGAAAATGTTTCCCTCTTGAGTTGTCAAGTTCACAAATGCACGCATAGATTCCTCATATGGCTACACTTTAATAACCATCCCTTTTTCCTATTCCACATGCCTCTAATAAATAACTCATTCTCAAATAATATATTATCCTCATAAAAAGGAGAGCTTTTTAACGTAAACCCAGCCCCTTTGCTTTCAGACTTCTGCTTCGTGGTTAATCATTAGTCCAGCATTCATTTTTCATGGCTGTGCTCTCAACAATAAACCTGCAAGGAAATAAACAGAATAATTAATAGGATATCTGAAAATAAGCACGACTTTAAGAGAGTTCACTGGCAACAGCTGAAGACAGCTTGCTCTGCATTTTTTTTTTTAACATCTAAAGACTATTTCTTCAAACAAAGTTGTTCACATGGTCAAACAAAATGAATGATGAATGGGACTGGGGTGTGAGGCTCATATGTCAGCTCTTTTGTGTAAATAGTAAACAGCTGCACCAAACGTCTTGTTCCTTGAAGGGCAATAATTGCTAGCTCAAGGTTAAGATCCCTGAAAAAGACCATTTCGGTTACCTCAGGACTGTGAAATCCCATTCTCTGGGTGTCTACTAACACATAGAGTCATGTGTTAAGTTATGTGATACTGACAAAGTGGGCCTTAGAGCCCATCTAGGAACTGTCATTAATAAAGCTGGATCTTTAGCAGGAAGCTGAATCCAATAATGGCTTTGACTAACATGGCATTCTCCAGTTTGGTCAACATGTGCTCCATCTTGCTGCCTGCAGTTGTCTTCTTTGACAAAGGTTGCTTCTGAGATCACATCCACACTTTTACAACCATGTAGGAAAGCTGTAGGAAATAGCTTGTAATGTGGGAGCAGTCAGAGGTACCTATTCAGTAGGGTGAACTGTGCAGAAAGTTTAAGGACATAAGAGCATACCATGACCATGCCAAAGAGATACCATGCCAGGCTGTTGGTCCATCAAGTTCAGTATTGTCTACATGGAATGATGGTAGCTCTCCAAGGTTTCAGACATGGGTCTCTCCCACACCTACCTGGAGATGCCGGGGATTGAACTTGGAACCTTCTGCATGCAAAGCAGGTATACTACCACTTAGTTATGGTCCTTCCCCAGTGGTGGATTGGAAGTACTACAGATCAAGAGCACCTCGGTCATGGGGCTTTCCCCAAAGAATCATGGGAACGAAAGTTTGGTGAGAATGCTGATTCTCTGACAGAGATCTCTGGCTCTCTTCACAGAGCTACTGCAGCTCCTTGCATAATCTGGAGAAAGACTGTGACTATTTAACCAGCCTCCAGTTGATATACATATCAGTTAAATTTGGAAATTATGGGCTGTAAGGAAATGCATACATACCATTGAGCAGATGGTTGAATCTGTCTGCCTGGCCCGCCGAAGGCTCCCAGTGAATCCACAGGGGACGTGATCTTGTTTATTGCACTTATCTAGCTGTGTTTTAAATGTAATGGAACTTCTGGCAACTGAGAATTAGGAGGCTCAGAGAAGTCTATGCAAATAAGCTGTCAAAGTAGGCTCAAACTATGTGTATTTGTTGAAACATGTCCCATTATTTTTAAGCTTGGGCATAATCAAGATCTGTATCTGAATGAAAACTTTTGGGGAAGATGATAGGATCTTGGCAGAAAGGCAGCTGTCACTGTGGATTGCTTGCAGGGCTTTGGTTGTACCAATTATTCTATTTTGGTGCTGTGCAAATTGGATCCATCTTCCCACAGCCCCGGGATCAGATGGGAGACATATGACATAAAAAGAAATGCCTACAGAATTGACATTACAGGGGTGTGTCTCATAAGAGCACAATGAAGTCATTTGGATCACTGCAGTGAACTGCATGTTGGGCTGCTTTTAAAAATGGCGCAGAAACTTCAGCTTGTCCAGTAGAGGACAGCAAGATTATTAATGGGGGACTGCATGATTTGAATGGACGACACCAGTGTTTTATTCTCTGTACTGACTCCCAGTTAGGGATGGGGGAGGAATTTGGTTCAGCCCACCTTTTATAGCAAACTTGCACAAGTCACAATTTCTGAGATACTAGGTGAACTGAGATGCACATATCCTTCAGAATTTGTACTTCTCTGAATTTTGTGGTGTAGTTTTCCAAGCTCAAAATGTGTATATTAGGGGTGAGCTCCCATTGCTCTGTCCCAGCTCCTGCCAACCTAGCAGTTTGAAAGCATACCAGTGCAAGTAGATAAATAGGGACGGCTGCGGTGGGAAGGTAAACAGCGTTTCCATGTGCTGCTCTGGTTTCCGTCATGGTGTTCTGTTGTGCCAGAAGCGGTTTAGTCATGCTGGCCACATGACCCGGAAAACTGTCTGTGGACAAACGCTGGATCCCTTGGCCTAAAAGCGAGATGAGCACCGCAATCCCATAGTTGCCTTTGACTGGACTAAAGCGTCCAGGGGTCCTTTACCTTTACCTTTTTACTTACATTAGGTGAAATAAAATTGCACTTAATTGTGAAAATGACATTAAAATGCATTGTATTAGGATAATTCCTTGCTACCACTTGTGCATTGGGTAAAATTGAATACAAAAGTGTTTATATTAGGAGAAATGCACACAAAAATGCTAATTTCCTCTCCTTAAGGACTTAAAAATAAACAAATTCACAAACTAATGCTGAAATGTGGCAAACTGCACTTGAGATTGGAAAAAAATTATACTGACAGATTCTTCCATTCCTACTCCCTGTCCATTTCCAGACCTAATCAAAACCTTTAATTAATTGGAATCAAGGATCCAAAGTAGAGTGAGTGAGGTGAACGCGTCAAACAAGTGATTTTGGGTCATGAAAGGGTTGCAAATTACTATTTAATTTATTACTGTAGCGTGTTTACTCCCACACAGAGACTCTTGCAGGATCTTCTGTTTTAGGTGCCAAGAATAATTTGGCTAGGTTTGGGTATTATGACTTTGACTGGGGGTTTTCCTGTATTTCTGCTTCAGGCAGCAAAATCTCTTGGGCTGGCCCTGGGCCCACTAGAACAGTGAATCTGGCCCATTGATTTGCTATTGCTTGGATAACTCATGATGAAGCTGTTATCTCTGTGTTGCCCTTGCATTGTTTCCAGACACAGAAGGAGGCAATCAGGCACTGGAGAGATGGAGAGCAGCTATGAGAATAGACAGTGGTACCTGAAAGCATACCTTGTCAAAAATCTTCCTTTTTGGTGCTTTTGCATGAAACAGGAATCAAGAGCGAGATGTGTTTCCAGTTTGCCTGCTTCTTTTGCAATAGGTGAAAAGAGGAGGTGCTGTAGGAAGATGTGTTTGGACACATTTGTGCTGGAAATTCCAGTGGCTGACTTCCAAACACTTGCATCAGTGGAAGAGCTTTTTTAAAAGATACTTGTGTGATCGCTTATGATATGGATAAATATTATCTTACCCAGCTTTTCCATAACTTGTACAGTGGTACCTCGGGTTAAGTACTTAATTCGTTCTGGAAGTCTATACTTAACCTGAAACTGTTCTTAACCTGAAGCACCACTTTAGCTAATGGGGCCTCCTGCTGCTGCCGTGCTGCCAGAGCACAATTTCTGTTCTTATCCTGAAGCAAAGTTCTTAACCTGAAGCAGTATTTTTGGGTTAGCGGAGGCTGTAACCTGAAGCGTATGTAACCCGAGGTACCACTGTATATGCTTATAAGAAGGGGTAGCTAGCTTGCCTTTCCTTCTTACTATGAATACTCAGCTGTCTGCTTATTTTGTCGCACTATTCGTAACTCACAGCTTCTTTTAAACAAGTTACAGTACATCCTATTGTGGGGGAGAAAGAGAAATTCTAAGGCAGAATTACCACCACTTGCTAATCCTTGCTGGCTTGCTGTCACCAGGTTTGTAAGTGTGTGTCCTTTAGTGACTAAGGTATCCAGGTGGACCAAAAATTCAAACTTGCTCCTTCAGGAGGCAATTGACCAATTACCTGGACTTCAGAACCACCAACCCATAGCACATTTGTCTTGCCAGGATTCAGGGTCAGTTTGTTGACTCTCATCCAGCCCACCACCCTCCCAGGCCTTGGTACAGGGCCTTGTATTTGTCTCCAGTTCACAGTTAGTTCCTTGGTAACTGTGTATTGGAGCAAAATATTTTATCCAAGTAGCAACCTAGAGCAAATGGGGTGATCAAATCCTGTGCTAGCTGCAGCATCCAAGTGACCTTCAACAGTAGCTTGATGTTCAGAATATTGGAACGGTAATTCCTGTTGGAGGTCGCAAACATGGATGGCTCTGCTGCAATCTACATCCAAGAGAAACAGTTGTACGAGCCCAGGCAGATGGGAAATGTGCTTCTCATTCAGCCTTCATAGACTGAGAGAGAGAGAACATCCGAAACAAATATTGCCTCTTTTGCCTCTTCAGCTGCTGTTGAAGAAGAATGATAGGCAGACTTATAGCTTTCAGTGAACAAGCCCTGCTCAAATTAAGCCATGGGGATTTTTATTTTGAGAATTTTAATTTCATCATGATTGATATGCTGCAAGATCTTACAAACACAAGCAGACAGAGAAAATGCCTCTTCTGTCATTAAATTAGGCTATGTGAGTAGATCCATTTCTGCCTTCTGCCCCGGGATACCACCAACATCTCGGTCTACTGCTGATTCTATTCTGTGCCTGAGAATTCCATTTATAAGTTAACAAGTGAGGGCTTATGAGAAATTGTGACACTTCTTCCTTCCCTCTCCTTTTCTTGAATGCTATTCTTACTCCTGAACATGCTGCCTCATCGACTGGACTAATGGCAGTGATGTAAACAATAGTGCTCCTTAAATCTTCTAGGTATCCCTTATTCTAGGTCAAAGTAAATGAAACTTGGATAGGAAAATTCCACCCACATCAGCCAAGTCAAATCAGAACAGTAATTGCTAAAGTAGTTTTCCAGGCTTATAATTAGTAAGTAGAGATAAACCTCACATGTGATTAGTGTTAGGAGAGGCTCAGAACTTATAGGGTTAAGAGTTCTGAGTGATGACGCCTCACATTCTGAGGGCGGGCATAGAACACGGAAAGGGAGTGGTTTTCTCTGTGTGCTTTCAGTGTGCGTGTTTGCTCCGTTGAGCAAGCGAGATGTCCGCTCTGTCTCCAGGCAGGAGATTTATAACTGTTGTGTTTTGCTAAGGAATAAAGTCTTTAAGATAAGAAGACTGCTGCGTTTCAGCCTGAGTTATTACCACACGACAGAACGTTCTGCTTCTGCTTCCGCTGTGTTTTATGCGCTCTGCTGAGTCAAAGGTCCCAGGGGGAAGACCAGAGCTGCGCAAGAGAAGTGTGCCGGACCCCTGGACGTATTTGACCCCACAACAGGTTATGGAGGTCAGCAATAAAGATAAGCAACGTTCGTGCGTGTGAGGAGGCTGCAGCCAGAGGCCAGCCGATGAGACGCTGGGAAGTGAAACTGCAGGCAGAATCGGCTGAGGAGCAGCCAAAGGCCAGCTAAGGAGTAGCTGGAGCCAGCTGGAGCGAAGGGAGCTCGCTGGGAAGGATCTGCCGGACCGGGAGGTGCTACTGTATCGTGAGTAGGCCGGGCCCCGGGGGAGAGATGGCAGACAGCCATGAATCGTACTCCGTCCCTTTTGAAAGGCTGGACGGCAAGAACTGGGAGGAGTGGAGTAGGAAGCTAAAGGCCTGGCTACAAGCCAAGGGTCTGTGGGAGGCGGTGCTACAGGCCCCATTGCCCCAGCCAGGAGCCGGAGCAACGGCAGCGGAGATCGCAGATGCTCATGCCTCGCGCAGACGGAACCAGAAGGCCCTGGGAGCTATAGTGCTCAGCCTGGAGGGTTCGCAACTGCCGTTGGTTGAGGGGCTTGAGACTGCTGTAGAGGCCTACCGTGCGCTGGAGAGAGTGCACCACAGAACAACAGCTGGGGCAAAGATACACACCACCAGGCGCTTGTTTGAGATGAAGTTGCGTCCTGGGGACAGCATCAGGAAGCATGTAACTGAGATGCTTTCTGTGTTCAACCAGCTGAGATTGCTGCAGGTGAACTTCTCAGAGGAGCTGAAAGTTTATATCTTGCTCAGCTCTCTGGACAAGAGTTATGACAATTTGTGTCTAACTCTGGAGTCAATGGATCCGCAACAGCTGACGCTGGAATATGTGACCGGCCGTCTGGGGGATGAAGAAGAACGGCGTATCAGAGAGGGCAAGGCTGGCTCGGGCGGCTCCTCCAGTAGCAGAGGGGCCAGACCAGCGGAGTGCTCTGTTCAGGCTTTTTCCGTTCGCCGCTGCTTTGTTTGTAACTCCCCGGACCATTTGTGCCGCAGCTGCCCACAAAGAGCAAAGGAGCCAGGGCAGGACGTTTCCAAGGTTGCTTCCCATGGGAACCAGCCGGGTTTCCATGGCAACAGGGGGAGCAGGCGTGGGAAACCGCACAAAGCACGCGCTCCAGAAGGGGAGGAAAACGTTTATCAGCTGTCTGCTTCTATGGCGGTTTTGGACAACAACAACACCTGCAACGAGAGCCCCAAGGTCGGGGGGGGGCAGGGAGTCAGTTGCGAAGGCAACAAAGAAGGACAACTCCGGAGGGGGGAGAGTCCTACGTTGGGTTGTTGACTCGGCTGCGAATGCCCATCTGGTCACAGCGCCACCTGATGGACAAATGTGGAACTGCAAGGCTGTTTCAACTGAGAAAACAGTTAGATTTGCTACAGGTTCACAGGGACGTGTAACCCATGTTTCTAACATGTTTGTCTCTTTTTTACAGGCTGAATTGAAGGTTTATATTCTCCCTGAGATAAAACATTGCCTGCTGTCTGTACCTTCTCTTTTACAGGAGGGATATTCTGTGAGTTTTGAAAAAGATGTTTGTACAATTTCCAGAGGTGGGAGGCAGCTCGTAAGTGTTGGAAAAGATCAAAACAACCTCTTTGTTTTGGAAACACCACTGGAGGGTGAGGGGAATATTGGGAAAGCCACTGATCACACTCATGTGTCGTGTGCTTGCGTGTGGCACAAGAGAATGTCACATGGGTCCTGTGAGGACGTCCAGATGTTATCAGAGTGCACCAAAGGTTGCAAGGTAAAAGAATGTGGTAAACCTTTGAATTGCAAGGCTTGCAGAGAAGCCAGAAACAAGGGATTTAATGATCCCAGGGTGGACAGGGTAACCACAAAGCCTTTTGAGCTTGTGCATGCAGACCTTTTAGGTATGCCACAGCCAAGTCTGGGCAAGGCCAAGTGGCTGATGGTGCTGACAGATGATTTCACGCAAAACTCATGGGCTTTCACGCTGAAAACAAAGGAGGAGGCAACGCAACTGATCAAAGATTGGGTTGCAGAGGTGGAACTAAGGTTCTCCACCAAGGTGCAAGGGTTCAAATGTGACCGAGGTTCAGAGGTCACTGGGTCTGCTCTAAAGGGTTTCTTTCGCCAGAGGGGGATACGTCACAAGGTGACTTCTCCTCAGGAGAGTGGCGTGGCAGAGCTTAGGAGTAAAGCTCTGGTTCGAGCATCCGAGATCCTACTGGATGACTCTGGTTTGCCTCACAGTTTTTGGGGGGAGGCGGTAAAAACGGCCAACTTCACGATGAACAGGTGCTACAATGCAGTGGTAGGTGACACCCCGTATTTCCTGCTTCATCGGCAGAAGCCGCGTGTGCATTTCTTTCGCACTTTTGGTAGCAGAGCCATGGTGCCTGTACCAAAGTTTCTGCAGCAGGAGGGTGGTCCAAGGAACCAGGAAATGATCTTCTGTGGATATGAGCCTGCGACAAAAGGGTGGAGATTCGCATATCCAGAAGGTGATCAGACCAAGCTTCTGGTCAGTAAACAGGCTGAGTTCTTTGAGCAGGATGGTTGGGCAAGGCGCAAAGTGCGCTCTGACTTTCACTCAGATTGTCTGTACGACTCTGAGGAGGAAGGAGAGCCAGAGCCTGAACCTGCTGGTGGAGACCAGGTCCCTGAACAGAGTAGGGCGTCTCCACAGGTTGTTAAGGGAGTGTCCAAGAGTGAGCCCTCATCTCCTGTGCGCATAATGGAGAAAGCTCACAGACGTGTCAAGTCAGAGGGGGAGTCTTCTGATGAGGAAGACGCACATGCTGACCCCAGTGGGTCAAGAGGAGCACCCCAGTTTGTGCCCAGGCGGTCATCGCGGGCTACAAAGGGAATTCCACCTGAGAGGTTTCAGGTCACAAATGCGTGGGTTGGTTTCGCACAATGCGAACCTGAGGTTTGTGAGGTTCAACAGGTGCCTAACAACGATGCCAGGAAGGGGCGGAAGGCAATGGGGAAGGTGTTGAACACTCAGAAGTCCTCTCAGAACGTGATTCGAGAGGGGGTGTTAGGAGAGGCTCAGAACTTACAGGGTTAAGAGTTCTGAGTGATGACGCCTCACATTCTGAGGGCGGGCATAGAACACGGAAAGGGAGTGGTTTTCTCTGTGTGCTTTCAGTGTGCGTGTTTGCTCCGTTGAGCAAGCGAGATGTCCGCTCTGTCTCCAGGCAGGAGATTTATAACTGTTGTGTTTTGCTAAGGAATAAAGTCTTTAAGATAAGAAGACTGCTGCGTTTCAGCCTGAGTTATTACCACACGACAGAACGTTCTGCTTCTGCTTCCGCTGTGTTTTACGCGCTCTGCTGAGTCAAAGGTCCCAGGGGGAAGACCAGAGCTGCGCAAGAGAAGTGTGCCGGACCCCTGGACGTAATTGACCCCACAACAATTAGTTGCATCACCTCTCAGAACATCTTTCATTTCCTTGACAGTCCCATAATATCAGAACTCCTCAAAACCTGGACTATATTTACCTTTGGAGCTGCTTGATACTTTATACAGGACAGGAGTGTTTGCTATGTCTACGTTGCTGTTACATCAATGTTTCTGGCAGAGATTTTTTTAAAAAAGTAGATTTGTGAACTGCCCCAAGATATTTTGATGAAGGGCGGTATATATAATAAAATAGACAGACAGACAGATAGTAGGGATGGACAAGTCTGTCAATTTCAGTTTCTTCATTTTTTCCAATCTTAAATTCAGTTCTCCACATCTGTCTGAATTTTTTTAAAAAATATAAACCAACATTTTAGTGAAATTCCTCCTAATGTACACATTTTTGGTACATTTTTCTTAATACAAGGCATTTTTGTATGCTATATTTACTGATATGCACACTAACCCCTGATATATGTTATTTCATGCACATTATTTGGTTGAAGAAATGTGGGTTCCCATAGATAATTGTGTTTGCATGTTGGCTTGAGGAGTACAAGTCAGATAGTTTCTTTCAAAAATTCCAACAAAGTCAAATTTCTCTGCACCTCTAGCAGATGGTAGAATAAATACAGAATCTTCATTTTTTTAAAAAAAAGTTTAAATGACAGCTATAAAATGCAACACTGGGCTGAGTAGCATTGCTGGCAATATTATCCACTAAGAAGCTATATAAAGCATTAAACAATTTTTTTAAAGTAGCAGATTCACATAGAGTCACTACAAGCAACTCATGTTAGTGCTGATTGAATGAGAGATAACCAGAGTCTTGTTTAAGCAAGCAGTCAGGAGAAATGCTAATTAGAAGTCATTTTTCTGTCTTCCCCCGCCCCCAGATTCTTTTGACATCAGTTTGAATTGGTTGGCTGCCTTTACAGTACTTCCTATTTTGCATGCCCCAATGAGTTTCTTATACTGTTTCTCCTTAAATGCTGAGATTTAAAATGTTATTAACTTGCCCTTTAAGCTTGCAACACATTGCACATTGAGACACATTGAGAACCACTGGAGAAGAGCTGATACTCGTCGCCACAGTTGCACAAGAATCACACCCTAAAAGTTCTGCATCTGCTAAGGTTTATAAACTTTACAAACTAAATTATGAAATGTCCTTGGCTTTGGTCCAGCAGTGGTTCACATAGGACTCACTTCTGATCTCTCAGATGTGCAAAACAGGATTGAGATGACTTTTTTTGAGTTTCAAATTTTGTGCCGGTTAGACATTTTCTGCTGCAAAAAACTATATATAAAAAAAGTTTAATTCCCTCCCCCCAGCCAAGCACAGCTTACAGGGTGATGTTCAGGAAACCTCAGGGAGTGTTTTTTTCCCCTTCCCTTTTTTGCTCCAAGGAGCTGCGTTATTCATGGATCATGTTTGGCAAACCCTGCTGATTCAATTGAGCAAATACTCAGACAACCTCCTGATATTTCCTGGGTGTAAATCATTCCGTTAGCCCCACATGACGGTAGGTGGGGCTGCGCTGAAGCTTGTCTGTCACTAGCAGGCTGACATGGCATCACCTCAGGGTATCATCAGAGATGAGTCTCAGCACATTAGATTCCCACAGGTACAGATAGATCTTGTGCCATACAGTAAGGTTACCAGATTTTTTCCCAAAGAATCCAGGGACACTTTTTTTTTTTGAAAAGGGGGGGGGGAGATATATATATATATATATATATATATATATATATATATATATGTAATATTTTCTCTTCTGTGGTCTCCTCTGTCGCACAGTCTTCCTCTGGGCCCCGGCCTGCTCTCTTGGAGCGCTAGGATAAAACAATGAAATCATGATTTAAAAAATTACACCCAGAATCTCAGATATACAGAAAGTTAAAAGCACTGTAGAATAGATTAAAACAAATTAAAACTCATACGATGGTTGACATTGACCCACAACAGGGACTTCTTGGTGGTAGTTCCCGATTTGTGGAATGCCCTCCCTGGTGAGGTGCAGCTACCTCACTTGCTATTAACTTCCAGGAGGAATTTAAAAACTTTCCCCAGGCATGTGATGACTCAAAGATACTGTTCAGCTGTTGATCAGCTGTGAGAATATAGGACTGTTTTATCAGTTTTTGGTTGTTAAGAAGGATTTTATGTTTTTATTTTATTTTGCATTGTGTTGTTTTATCACTTTAGTGTTTGCCACACTGGACTCCTTTGAGAGGAAGGATGGGATATACATATAACAGATAAATAAAACAAACAATGGCACTTGATCCAAGAATCCATGTGTGCTGCTAATTTGCAAGTTGTTCACGGTATGGAGCCACCTTGAACCTTCCTCCTTGCTGACAGGCACCTACACAATAGGGGAATAAGAAGCTCTGCAGATCAAAATCAGTGTGTTAAGACTTGGGATGCTTTATTTAATTCTGAGTACTTTTCAAAGTTATATGTTAATTATTGTGGTTGTTTTATAAATGTAACATACACTTAAAATATATTATGTGCAGCTGGAAAAAGGAAGAAAATGGCCACAAATGACTAATGACCTCCCGTTTATGTGGTGATTTCATCCCCACCCCCCGCTTCTAAAATTCCAGATGTTGACAACTATATTTTATAGGGAACAAAACAAAACTATGTAAAGAAACTGCTGATGGGTTTTGCAGGTGAAACAGTTTTTTTAAAAAAAACAAAATGTGCAATCTAATAGGTTCCATGCTTTTCCCACTACCGAATGTAAAAGAACGGTTGGTAAATAAATAGTATTTGCCTGTGAAGTAGGTTTTGCCTACATATCAGGTAATTAATTAATAAATAAACAACAACAACTATTAGCACAAACAGGGTAGTTGGCTGATATCAGAATTTCACACAGAGCTGCATTTTTTATACTATGCTTCTCTTGGGAAGAAAATACAAAATATCAGCATGGGATGAATAAGCCAACATTGGCAATTTCCACTCCTTTAGCCGCTGAAATTCTCTGACTTCACTATCTGCCGCTGAGTTATGAAAATAGGAAACTTACAGTATTCTGTATACCCAGGTGTACTATCCAAGTATTAACCAGCCTCCCCCACCTTAGCTTAGACATATTATCAACATACAAATTACTCACAACTTGCACAGGGGTTATTTGCAATGCCAAAACCAACCCAACAACCTAAGAACCGCCCCAGTGCATGGTTCTACCTTTTTGAAGCCAATGTGCCAAGCAGGAATTGCCACCCCCACCCCTAATCTTGCAGGAGCATCTCAGAGCCTGTTAAGCAAGGTCGAGAGCTTAAAAGCTCTTTCCATTGTGGGAGAACTTTTGAATGCCTTGCACACATTTAATTTCCATGATGTCAGCTGAGCGGTCGCCAAGCGCACAAAGCTGCAATTGCACAAGTTGCATGCAAGTAGATAAATAGGTACCACTGTGGCGGGAAGGTAAACGGCGTTTCCGTGCGCTGCTCTGGTTCACCAGAAGTGGCTTAGTCATGCTGGCCACATGACCAGGAAGCTGTACGCCGGCTCCCTCAGCCAATAAAGCGAGATGAGCGCCACAACCCCAGAGTCGGCCACGACTGGACCTAATGGTCAGGGGTCCCTTTACCTTTTATACATGGCTGTATACATGATTGTGGCTCTTATTTCATCCAACTCTTTTAAGTTTTGGAAAAGAAGAAATCTGAATTGAGATGGTCAGTGTGAGTACCATAGTCTCTCAATATGGTAGTTGTGGATTTTGACTCAGACTTGGCTAACTTAATCTTGGAGTCTGACTCTGGGTATAAAGCAATCCTTCCCTGTCTCCCTGAAGCTCCAAATTAATTTTCTCTTGTATTTAAGGTTAGGGCTTGTCCAATCTCATGGCCCTAAATCCTGAAAACAATCAAAGGCTATCACAAAATCACAAGCCTTTGAGGTTTTCGGGGTAACAGATCTGTCACATTTGCTCCCAAAACAAGAAGACAACAAAAAAGGGAAACAACTTTATATTTATTATTATGGCAAAGCTGCTAGTGATAAATTATGGAGGGAAAAGAAAGGACTGAAGGATAATTGACTGAAAAACAAATGTCAGTCAGAGTAAACACAGCAGATTCTACTGAACCTATTTGCAAAATGTCAGAGGAGTTGTTTTCCTTCACAATATTTGTGCTGGTATAAAGGGACTGCAGTTTAATTAAATTTCCCCACTGACACTAGGTATTCCACTAGATGTCACTTTGAGATCTTGCTAAGATGAAGGACAGCATTCTGATTAAAGGATGCAGCAGTCTTGCTCCCCCACACTACCCAAAATGTGAAGTCTAAATTGCCTGAAAGTTAGATCAACTTTTGCCTGTTGAAAGCACTGGGAAATATCCTAAAATATTCCCAGCAAAACAGCTCGTGTTGTTTTCCCATTGCCTGGGACCACTCAAGTGGGATATGATGTAGAAGGAGAACTAGAGCAGGGATCGACAATGTTGTGGATGTGCACCCAATGAGGTCTTCCCCTGGAGTCCCCAAAGTTTATCAGGGACCCTGCTCACTAGCCCTTTGAACACGAGGGGTTGCCTTTTTCTCCATTGAAAAGTACATAGAGCTGAAGTCAGAAGTTGAGTGATGCTCTTTCCTAGGTGGAATCTGCACACATATAAAAACTATTTTGGAAATGCTTTTTTAAAAAAGCATTTTTAAAAATACATTGGATTTTCCATAAGGCACACCATCACCATCACGTGTCACATTGTATATTGCACTTAAAACACACTTAAAATGTTTTATTTTCAGCTGTATAGCTGAGTCTACTTCCTCTTTCAGTTCTATGTGCTTTTCAAAGCTGAAATTAATTCTACTGGATGTGACTTTAACCCGATCCACTGAAAAACTAAGTATGTGTGCCTATTCTGACTGTCTGTCTGTCTGTCTGTCTGTCTGTCTGTCTGTCTCTCTGGAATGAGCCAGAGAAGCAACAGAGGAAGGGGGGGAGCTCACAATGGGTGGCACCCACAGCACTCACTCAAAAATCCAAATGTGCCCATGAGCCTGAAAATTGTCTCAAGGACCTTGAATCTGAACAACTGTGACATACTGGGAGTTCTTACTGGGAACAGGACACAATCCAGGAAGGGAAAGTGTATGACAGAGAAGAACACCAGAACTGTAACTTTGCCATTAATTGCCTATGAGTAACTTACAAATGGTTTCTAGGAGATGTCCCGCCAATACAGCTATAAGGGCAAACCTGCTTATGCCAAAAGCAGCAGAACTGAGACATGTGCCTGCAGGACCATCCATCTTCAAACATCTTGTAAGAGAATGTCCTATGGAGTTTAGCATGCTACTCATTGCTGCTATGAAAGGATGTCTTGGGCTCACGTCATTGATTGGTCACTGATAATTTTGTCATTGACTTAATGTGTGGACCTTCCTCTAGAGCAGGGGGAAAGTATTGATGGGTGGGAGTTAGGTTATCGTATTTTGGAATATATTGTAAAGACTGTTGCCCTGACCCATCTACCATGGTCTGATTGCTTGACTTCCTAGACTTCCATGGATTGGAGGCTGAACTACTGTAATGGGAAGATCAGATTTATGAATCACATGGGGAATACTGTAGTGCAGAGATTCAGCCTCCAACTCACAAAGCTGAGTGGAGAGATGATGTCTGGGCATGGGGACTAGGGTTTTTGTGCTTACTAGTACAGCCTTGTAAAGAAGCCCACAAAAGTTACTGCCCTTCAAAGAGGCTATGAGCCTGTGTTTCCATGCTGGCTGTCAGGAGGAAAGCCTCCACCGCTCTTCAGACAGCATAGAAACACAGGATATTAGATTAGTAAAAAGAGATTTAAAAAGCCTTCTACCAAGTAGACAGATGGGTAGAGGATGATCTCTTTCCATCATACTCCATTTCCATGCTGGTTGTAGAGAAAGACTTACTTGCTTCCATTACTAACAGTGAAACCAAACAAGTTGACAGAGGAGGAATGGAACAATCTGACTCCCTTCCTTCAGCCTGCACACTCACCTGTATGGAATTCCTGGTCACCTCTAGTGACCAGGTAAGTTGTTAAGTTACAAGGCTGAATTGGTAGGTTTTCTAAAAGTTCTGAAAATTGCAGCTTTATGCACACTTAGTAGGGGTTAATACTGTAGAAATCAAGAAGTCAAGTGGACTTGCTTCTGTGTAAAACTGTAGAGTATCTGGTTGTACATGTCCAACAAAAGTAAAAAATAACACCCGATTCTGAGCTTAACAAAGCTCATTTCTTCCAGCTCTTTGCAGCACCTGGATAGAGAAGAAAATTCCTTTTAGTGGCTGTAAGGATATGCTATAGGGAAAAGCAGTGAAATAAAACAAGGAAGCATGCTAGCGATTAGGTTTGCATTGGGTAATGTTATTCGGGTGTTGATAAAAATGGCAGAAATAAAATTAAGTATGGTCAGCTACTTGCTTTAAGGATATGCAGAAGAGAGGGGAGGGATAAATCTCAGTTTGCAAGGCAGAATAACGCCAATAAATGTGTCTGCGAAAGCTTGCTGTTCAGCGCAAAGGAAAAGACATTTTGGCACAGCTAGTTTCTGGGTTTGGAACAAGATCTTCCAATACGCCTGTGCTCAGCTGTTAAAATTGCATGCAATAAACAGCTGGGCAGCAAAATGTCCAGGAAAAAAGTTTTTTTAAAAAATAAAAAAGTGTAAAGAAAAGAATATGCCTGTGCATTAAACATTCTGTGTTTTTCCAGTGCCTGCCAGCACAGCCTCCCGAAAGCTCTCGCAAGCTGCATTCTGTTTGTGCAGTAAACAAGCAGCAGCTTCTGCACCTATGCACATTTGTTTACTAAACACAAGGAAACAATGGAGTTCAATTAAAAGTAGATTAGTCGCACATGTACCGAAGGAACGTGTACTTAATAGACTATGGCAAATCCGACTCCAGTTAAATCCCCAGAGAGGCTGCTGCGGCATGTCTGTCTAGGCCTCGCTGGTACGCAACGCCCCCCCCAACCACCGCCCCGCCAGCTACAGACTGAATGGTGATTCTGGAATATGTTAAGCTGAGCATGTAATAACGGAAGGGCAGATGTTGCGCTAGCAGTAGTTTGCTGCAACTGTGCAGATGGGGTGGTCTGTGGCCATGGGATTGGAAGCATTGTCTGATGGGTCCGTTGCCATTATTGCCTAGGCCAGCACCATATGTGTCTTTGGTCTCTTTTGTGCCAGCATTTCTTTTCAAAATCAAGGGCAATAGGGAAAAAAGAAGAAGAGAGAGCCAGCACCTAAAGAGAAAGAGGAGCCCAGTTCTCAGGGCCCCACCAGAGCAATGTGTGGTTTTGGGCTACCATCAAAACCCTTGAAGGACCAGATTGGTGGTCAGTTGGCAAAGCTCCCCATTCTAGCCACTGATAAAGCAGGTTAGGAAAACATGGCTTGAGAAACAATGGATAGCAAGCCACAAACTTATCTGTTCTCTAGAAACATTTTGCATTATAGTCGAGTTGTAATCTCACCTTTTCCTGCGATATCTCTTTGAGGGAAGCTCGTTAACTGTCATTCTGAAAACACATGGTAATCGCTTCAAAGGCTACTTTAAAGCAACAGGACAAAATAAAAGCTTCCTAATGCTTCCGATATGCCGACAAACAATGGGAGGAAAAGCTCTGTTTATGTGCAAAGAACTTCAAAGTGAAGAAGATTTTGAAATGTGAATGATAGCAGGATTTGATTTTCAGCTCAGCCTTCTATGTGGTTTTGAACCCTTCTCTCACTCTCGTTACCTAGGAAAGAGCAGTAGACCATTGCCTGGATCCACTGGTTTCTGCTGGAAGTGGACCTCAGTTTTCGTAACAGATTTCCTTAGGGTGGAATCTAGTTGGTGCCCTTGCCCTCCTGGGAAGGGGTTTTGATTCAGCAGAGGCATCTGTAATGGACAAGGATGGAAGGGGATTTCTGACAATTCTCCTTCTTCCCAAAGCCCACTGCACACTTAAAATCCATCTGCAGAAAGCTGGAGGACTCTGCAGGAGAGGATGGAACATAGGGATGGAAAGATCTGCCAATTCTGGTTTCTCATTTTTCTACTCATAAGTTCTGTTTTCCACACAGTTTGCAATATTTTTTTAAGGACCTGATGAAAATCTGTCAACTTTTTAGCGTGCATTTCTCCTAATATACACAGCTTTGTGTGTATACACATTTTTGTATTATGTTTTTCACTAATATATGCATTTTTGTACACTTTGCTTGACTGGAAAACTGTATTGCAAAAATTAGGGAAGTTGCAAATTTGAAAGGATGACTGTGTTTTGGTTCATCTTTTGTTTCAGAAATTGTAAATTAAGTAGAGTCACCTTCATATGCAAACTGAATCAAATTTCTTCTCCCTCCTTGCTGGGAGCTGGCACAAGGGGCTTCAGGGGGAGCAAATGGGCAAGAATTGGACCAAGTGGATCTCTCAACTTCTTCCATGAATTGAAGGTCACCAGCTGGATTCCACACACAGTATTTTCTTTGACACATGTCCCAAGGCAACAGGATACCAAATTAAACTTGTAGCCATATATTTACTTTGATTTGTTAAAAAGTGTGTGACAATAGTCCCATAGTCCAACCTAGAGGCCAAACTGGAGAGTAATCTCCCTTTCATCATTTAATCTGCATGTATTTTTAGTTTAAGCGTAATTCGGCATTGTCTAGATGTCCCACCCCATTAAAAATGTTTAAGAGTCTGCAGAATTGAGGAGAAAAACAAAAACACTTCAAAACTCTTTCCTGAGCATTTGGGAATTTAAAAATAGACATAGCATTTGCTGAGTGAAGCCTGAAGATGGAGCTGTTGGCAAAGAATTAAAAGGAATAGTGAGACATCTATAGCTCTAGAAATACAGGTCACATTTTGTAGAAGCAAGCAAGGTAAGTTGCTTATAATGGTTACATTTGTTATAATTTCAAGCGGAAGCAAATATGTGTGGTATTACCCTAGAGTGAACAATCTCTGAGAGTAAAGACAAGTTCATGAGGTTGTTCTGTCTCTGCTCTGCAGTGCTATGTGAAGGCACATTCACACAAGAAATGTTTCATATGAACTGTGCTTTTCCTTTCACAGAGTTGGTCGTTCCTTGCTTGCAACATGTCTGAAAAACAACAAGCATTGACGATATTAATGGAGTTTACGTGGCATGTCTCCTGGAACATCTCATGAACATTTCATGGAGACAAAACCGGCCATGCCAACTGATCTAAAAATATCCCTGAATAGAATTCATAACATTTTGATGAGGATGAGTGACAGCTATCAGGGTTCGTGTTTTGTAAGTACTTAGCAATGTGCTTATTCCCTGGCCCGTGTGGAAAAATGTACGACATGAGCCAGTGATACATGAATGACATCAGCTACCGTTTTCATGGTTCTTACAGATCCAAAAGGAGTCATCCCAACTGTGAAAATTGTTGCTGTTGTCATCACATTTATTGCCTGCCCTTCACTACAGGGCCCAAGGGTGGGTTACAGCAATTTAAATTTCAGAGTTAAAAACAGTGAATTGCATAAATTGCAGTCACAGGAATAGGGTGGGTAGCTCCTTACTGCCAACTGACTATGAAACATTGCAGTTATAGCAAGAAGGCAATTTTTCTGGCTTTCCTTACATGATCTGTGAATGACATTACACAATAACATAAGAAGAGACCTGCTGGATCAGCCCAGTGTAGTAGTAGTAGTAGTAGTAGTAGTAGTAGTAATAATAATAATAATAATAATAATAATAATAATAATAATATACATTTATACCCCACCCACCTGGCTGGGTTTCCCCAGCCACTCTGGGAGGCTCCCAGCAGAATATTAAAAATACGATAAAAATCGAACATTAAAAACTTCCCTAAACAGCGCTGCCTTCAGATGTCTTCTAAAAGTCAGTTGTTTATTTACTTGACATCTGAAGGGAGGGCATTCCACAGGGCAGGCACCACTACCGAGAAGGCCCTCTACTTGGTTCCCTGTAACCTTACTTCTCGCAGCGAGGGAACCGCCAGAAGGCCCTTGGAGCTGGACCTCAGTGTCCGGGCAGAATGATGGGGGTGGGTGTATACCTTCAGGTATACTGGGCCAAGGCCGTTCAGGGCTTTAGAAGTCAGCACCAACACTTTGAATTGTGCTCGGAAACTTACTGGGAGCCAATGCAGGTCTTTGGACTGGTGTTATGTGGTCCTGGCGGCCATTCCCAGTCACCAGTCTAGCTGCCGCATGCTCACAGTGGCCAACTAGAAGCCTACAAGAAGTCTGCATGCAGGACCTAAGTGCTATAGCACTTTCCTCTACTCTGGTTTCAAGCAACTAGTATTTAGAAGCAGACTGCCTCCGACCATGGATTTGTCCTAATTCTCTTTTAAAGCCATCCAATCTGGTGGCCATCACTGCCTCCTATGGGAGCGATGCCAGCTATGTGCTGTGTGGCATATAGCTCAGTTGGTAGAGCATGAAACTCTTCATCTCAGGGTTGTGGGTTTGAGTCCCATGTTGGGCAAAAGATTCATGCATTGGAGTGGGTTGGACTAGATGACTCTTGTGGTCCCTCCCAACTCTGCAATTCTTATGTTTCCATATATCTGTAACTTGCTTTCTTAAAAAAACCAGTAGGAGAAACCAGTAGGAGAACACTTCAATCTCCCAGGACATTCTATACAAGATCTCAAAGTAGCTGTTTTACTACAAAGGAATTTCAGAAATAGACTGGAAAGAGAAGCTGCTGAATTGCAACTCATTACCAAACTTAAAACCATGGAGAGACCTGGTCTGAACAAAGACACTGGATTCTTATCTCATTATACATGACAAAGCCATTTTTCACCTTCTCACCCCTTGCTTTTTCCTGTAAGACCTATTGCAGTCATTAGAGTCGTCAACAGGCTCATCACAGCTATCTGCCAATCACCCATTCCCACCACCCTTCTGAGTAATACCCCTCCCCACCTTCTCACTATATAGAAGAATCTGGCAACTTCTGTTTCAGTGTATCTGAAGAAGTGTGCATGCACACGAAAGCTCATACCAAGAACTAACTTAGTTGGTCTTTAAGGTGCTACTGGAAGAGGAAAAATTTTTTTGTTGTTTTGCTTTCTTATGGTTGCGTTTATTTTCCTCCCCTTCCCCTTTTATATACCTGCAAGGTAGGCTTGGTTAATAAATGTATTTACCGTATTTTTTGCTCCATAAGACACACCTAGTTTTCAAGAAAAAAAAATATTCTGAATCAAATGTTGTACTAAACTATTTAATAAACTACCGGTATATCAGAATAATATTTCACCCATGTAAAGTCAACAGTGGCATTAAGAACCATCATCACTGTCATTAACAAATGAAGAGAGACTTTATCCCCTAGTAAGGGGGGTAGGCAATGGAAATATATGAGCTTCCCACATTGAGTCCCTTAGCTCTAAGGACTGTATGGTTTGGCCCTACACAATTATTTTAATAAAGCCATTGCAGAGAGCTCTGGGGACTTTCATACGAGGGAGGAATGAAGGAGAAATCTGATTCAATTCCCATTTAAAGTCAAACCTACCTAATTCACACCTTTGTACACAACACAAGGACCAAACCACAGCTGCCCTTCAAATTTCACACTTCTGCAAAGGAGGGCACTACTGTTCCAGCAAGACCAATGGCAGAGGGAGGGTCTTGTGTGGCGGCACGTCGCCCATGCAAGCATCGTCTCAAGGAGGTGGTGCATGTGCGCCTATCCCAATGGGGTAGCTGAGCACAGAGGTGGAGGGATTACACAGCTCCCGCTGTGCTTGCTTTACTTGTAAGCGGCTCCTGTCCCACTTTGCTGTTTTAAAGTGAGCGGTGGAGGAGGGATGGACAAGAGCTATGGCTCCCATCTGTCCCTCCTCCACGCAGCATTCACTTCATAAGACGCACAAACCTTTCCCCTTACTTTTTTTAAATAATATTTTTTATTCATTTTCCAACAATTTTTTATACAATCAACTCACATTTTATCACACATTCATTTCTTTTTTGACTTCCCTCAGCTCCTCTGCCGATCTTTCGTTTGCATCTATATTATTAACGCATTTCTTAACTTAGTATTGCCTTTAGATATCTCCTTCCCTCCTATTCTCTTTTTTACAATATTTCTCTATTTTTCACAGAGTCACTTGAAAACCAACAAACGTTATCTGTTCATCACATATGCCTTTCTGATAATCTGTAAATCTTCCCCAGTCCTCGATGAACTTTTGGTCTCGTTGATACTGAATCTTCCCCGTTAATTTGTCCAATTCTGCATAATCAGTCAATTTCAATCTCTATTCTTCCACCGTCGGTATTTCTTCTTGTTTCCATTTTTGGGCCAGAAGTATTCTCGCTGCTGTAACTGCGTATTGAAAAAGTTTACAATCTTTCTTACTTATCTCATTTCCTACCAATCCCAATAAGAAGGCCTCTGGTTTCTTAATAAACGTATATTTCAACATCTTTTTCAATTATTATATATCATTTCCCAGAAGCCTTTCACCTTTTTACACTCCCACCACACCTTTCCCCTTACTTTTTAGGAGGAAAAAAGTATGTCTTACGGAGCGAAAAATTCGGTAAGCAGCAGCACTTATCAATAGATTGCCTGGGGGAATCCCTTACAGACAACTGCAGCACCTGGAGACAGAAAGTCAGGTTGTGCATCCACAGCAGTGACTATTGCATCTGCAACAGCGCGACTGGACGCCTTCATCTTCCCCAGCACCATGGTGCATCTTCAATGGCGCAACTGGACGCCTTCATCTTCCCCATAATAATAATAATAATAATAATAATATATTATTTATACCCAGCCCATCTGGCTGAGTTTCCCCAGCCACTCTGGGCGGCTTCCAATCGAGTGTTAGAAACAATACCGCATTAAATATTAAAAACTTCCCTAAACAGGGCTGCCTTCAGATGTCTTTTAAAGATAAGATAGCTACTTATTTCCTTCACATCTGATGGGAGGGCGTTCCACAGGGCGGGCGCCACTACCAAGAAGGCCCTCTGTCTGGTTCCCTGTAACCTCACTTCTCGCAATGAGGGAACCGCCAGAAGGCCCTCGGTGCTGGATCTCAGTGTCCGGGCAGAACGATGGGGGTGGAGACGCTCCTTCAGGTATACTGGGCCGAGGCTGTTTAGGGCTTTAAAAGTCAGCACCAACACTTTGAATTGTGCTCGGAAACGTACTGGGAGCCAATGCCAGGAGCGGGCTTGCAGAATGCTCAATCCACATACAGTGTTCTGGGCTCAGGAAAGTCTTTTGGCATTCCTAATCCTGTCCCTGAATTGGCTGCTTCACTCTGTCCAATGGCTGGGCTGGCCCTGCTGACGCAGCAGCCACGTCTTACTGAGGTCACAGTGCTAGATATGTGCTAAATCTTAATCTTTATTCCAAAGCGTCGGCAGCTGGCACCTTGCCATTAAATATGCATATCCGCACCGCTGTCAATCTTGTCTTAGTGGAGGATGTATAATTTACACATAATTTCAGTTTGTTGGTAGCATTGCTCTGATCAAACACATCTTAAAATTAATATAATAACAATTAGGGGGAAAACAAATCTAAGCTTGTCCTCAGGGCCATTTGGAATAAACAGGCTCAACATCTCACTTCCAAACCTTGAACGGCGGGGATCACTGCACTGCAAACTAGAGTATTTTCCCCACCCCCATAAAGAACTAGGTCATATTATAATGTCTTCTTCAAAAGTCATTGACTGCTAACTTCTGAACCATTTAATACTGGAGCAGTGCCATACAGCTGAATGGGGCAACTGGAGATGGCAGCTTTCAGGATTATGGCGCTTTTATTCTCCCCACAAGTGATACTGTGAGGGCAAATGCACATCATACCTACTCATTACTCTGTGCCTGCAACATCATTGGGCAAAGGGGCAAGTGGACCATTGCAGTCCGGGCAGCCGGATGAGAAGCCCCTATTTAGTGAGAGACTCTATCAAGCTGAATACACATGATGCTGTAATTTAAATATAAAATTAAAAAGTAGGCTCGCCTGGCACCTTCATTGTAGATCTTTAGGTGCCAGGTGCAAACATTTCTCTTCAACTAGGGCTGATTAACATGGGTCTGCAGAAGAGGGAGTTATTGGTTTGTTTTGCTATGGTTTTATGATGTTCATTTGCGTTTTGATTTTGTATTTTTATGATGTGAACTGCCATGTGATCTTTGGATGAAGGCTGGTATACAAAACACACACACACACACACACACACACGTTACATTTTCCTAGTAAATTAATTCCTAGGGATACATTTTCCTAGTTAATTAATCAGGGTGCAATACACACCCACCCTGGTAGGGTTTTGTGGAGTGGAAGAGTCACTACTGCATACACAGCCCAGCTGCTTATGGGAGCTGTGGTGGAAGATAGTGGGCAGGATGATTGGGTCTGATCCCAGCTCCAGGCTGGTGCAGTGATTTGAGTCCAGATTGGGCCCAGTGCATCTGTGTGATACTGCTCAGATCAGGCCCAATGCCAGTTCAGCCCCACCTCTTCCCTATTGCAATGCCCTGTTTGGGGGCATTTTTGCTGGCCAATGCTGGCAGAGAACCTACCAGCGTTCCTTCTGCCCTTACGTTCTGTGGCTCTTGGTTGCCAGATGAGGGGGGAGAGCTGAGCAAAAGGAACTCTGCCCTTTGTACAACCCCCCAGCCCAGTGTGTGTGTGAGTCAGGGTGGGTGGGTTGGATTGCTCTGGCCACCAGTTTATGTCTCTCATGTATGAAACAGCCACACAAAATGAAACTCTCTAGACAGAGCTTCTGTATGATCTGGCATCAACTCAGACACAATGGGTGGATTGCCAGTTCCTGTGAGCAGAATTGGATGCTCTCATTGGATGCTCTCTGCCTGCAGCCCCCTGTGTCCTCTTCACATCCTTCCCTAGAATATATTCTTTTTCAAAAGCCTAATGAGAATTTTGGCCAGTTCTTGCAGAGATAAAAAGCTGTGCTTTGTCTAAAAGAGAACAATGTGGCTCCAGCCATTCATTCGAGGACAAAGACCACCACATACGTATTGCCTGAAGGTATTCAACATATTACTTATTTGGGATGGATTACCTTGTCAAACTATAAACCATCACTGTCTTTTACAGTGTACTGCAAGTTTAGAGTTTTCAATAAATCAAAGTTCGTTCTCTTTCTCTCTCTCACACACACATGCACACACGCACACACACACACTCTATTTTCTGCCTTATAGGTCAGTTTTAATTAAGACATTTTAATCAAGTTCCAGGTCTGGTAGCGTAAGAATTAATCTTGGCAGTATTTTTGGATATAAACAAGCTGCCTGCTTTGTTTTTTCAATTTAGGTTTTAAAGAGCAAAGCATAAATAACATAAAAGATCGTCAACTCCACCTCTAATTATGAGACTTAAGTAATTATGAAAGTTTTACAAAGTTTTTTTTTCCTTTACCCCAAAATTAATAATTGCAAACACATCCACAGGCATTTTCAAGAAGGCCAGAGACAGGACAAAGGACCAATAAATGGATAACAAAGAAATCATTTATTAAGCCAGTGCACCAAAAATAGAACTGATATGGATCTTCATTCCAACACCTCCAAATTCTTAATCAAAATATTTCTTTGTGAATTTTAATGTGAAATATTCTCTGGTGCTTGGATATTCTCCAGTTGTTGTCCAAATATTGCCTATGGCCTAGTTTTCATATCAGCCTTGACCCAAACCATGGCTAAGTGTGAATTAGCAAGGATGTGAGGATGCAGAGTGAAAATTTTGGCTGCTTTGCTCCTTCCCAGGTCCGGCAGCTGCTGGGCAACCCACAGCCCAGTCATGGCTCGGCTAAGTACTATGTGGGAATCCAAGCTCATGATCTTTCTTGCTCCAGACGGACCATGGAGTTGTAGTCAAGGTTTGATCTTGGCTTACTGCTCATAGTTTGTTTGTGGGAGACATAACATGATTTTGGGTCCAGACATTCTTCTAAATCAAAGCATAGCTTAGTTCAGGATAAAATGACAGCAGCAGGTATAGGGGAGGAGTGAAGTGGCTGGTTGTTCACTCTGTCGACCCACATGTTCACCTGAAGGTCATGTTCACTTCAGAAGATATTGTACAATTCACAGCTGATTAGAGTCCCTATGTGAAGTGTGCCAGAATCAAAATAATCAAGATATATTCAAGAAAGATTTGTATTTTTAATCTGGGAGTTTAAAATTTTATGCTCAAAATGTGAATTTTGCTTAGAAAACGTCTCATTTAAAAACAAAAGGCAAGTTGATAAACAAAAGGTTGGGGGTTGAATTTATTAATTCAGATATAAACAAAAAAAGAGGAGTGGTGATATATGCAAAAGAAAAAGGGGACCCCAAATTAATATGCAAAGATGAGGAAGGGAGAATCATGGGGATACAGATTAACCACCAGGGAGAAAAATTAAATGTGGTAAATGTTTATGCCCCAAACACGAATAAAGCAGAATTTTTCAAAAAACTGGAACAAATATTACTGGATTTAGAGCCTCATAAATTGATCCTACTAGGTGATTTAAATGGAGTTCCAATACCAGAGTTAGACAGAAGTGCAAAAAAGAAAAAATTGAGTCAAGGGAAACTACCAAGATCATTTAAAAACCTTGAAGAAAACTTAGACTTGACGGGCATTTGGAGACACAAAAACCCACTGACAAAACAATTTACATACTTCTCAGAGCCGCATCAGAGCTGGGGTAGAATAGACCAGA
Source organism: Podarcis raffonei (assembly GCF_027172205.1). Taxonomy (NCBI): domain Eukaryota; kingdom Metazoa; phylum Chordata; class Lepidosauria; order Squamata; family Lacertidae; genus Podarcis; species Podarcis raffonei. The sequence goes on from NC_070610.1 coordinate 55,414,142, forward strand.
TTTGGGTATCAAGAGAATTAGTAACAAGAGTTGAAAAATGTGAAATACAACCCAGAACCCTTTCTGATCATAACTCAATATCCTTGGAAATTAAGTGTGGAGTTCAGGGTGTGTACAGATGGAGAATGAACGAATATCTATTTGAAAATGAGGAGGTAATTGAGAAGGCCAAAAAAACCTTAAAAGATTTCCTTGACTTAAACCTTAATAAGGAGACAAATATTGACACAGTTTGGGACGCCAGCAAGGCGGTGTTAAGAGGCTTTTTAATTCAACAAAATAGCCATAGGAAAAAAATAAGAGAACAAAAGAAAGATGAAATCCTGACCCAATTAAGAGATTGTGAGAAAAAATTAATAATAAATCCTAGTGATGAACAGACCAAACAAACATCCAAATTGTTACAATCACAATATTCAATGCTAATTAACCAAGAAGTCGAATGGAGAATCAAATCAATGAGGCAAAAATTCTTCGAATCAGCAAACAAAACAGGGAAATTCCTGGCCTGGCAACTACGAAAAAGCAAAAAGCAAAATGTGATTAATAAGATAAAAATAGAAGAAAGGCTTGTGGAAGAACCAAATGAAATAAAGAAAAATTTCCTAAAATTCTTTGAAAAACTTTACCAGAAAGAAGAAGAAGACATAATAGAAATAGGAAAATATCTAGAAAATAACAGAATAACATCTATAACGGAGGAAGAGAAAACCCAACTGAATAAGTGCACAACAGTAGATGAAGTTCAGGAAACAATAAAGAGAACGAAACTAGGGAAAGCACCAGGTCCAGATGGATTATCGGCCAAATACTATAAAGTTCTCAAAGAATACTTAGCCCCGGTGTTATGTGAGGTAATGAATAATATTCTACAAGGAGGGAAGATACCGGACTCCTGGAAAGATGCTCACATAACGCTGATACCTAAAGCAGACTCAGACAAATTAAACATTAAAAATTACAGACCGATATCACTTCTTAACAATGATTACAAAATATTTGCTGAGATAATGGCAAACAGACTTAAGAATTATCTAAAAAATGCAATACATACGGATCAAGCTGGATTCCTTCCTAATAGACAATTAAAAGACAATGTTAGGCATATAATAAATATCATCGAATACTTGGAAAAGAAGAACGAAATTCCTGCAGCATTAATTTTTATCGATGCAGAAAAAGCATTCGATAATGTATCATGGCGATTCCTATTAAAGTGTATGGAGACAGCAGGGATAGAAGGTGCTTTCATGGAGGGAATCAAAACAATTTACTCAAATCAAAGAGCAAAACTGATTATTAATAACAACTTATCTGACACATTCGAAATTTCAAAGGGTACGAGACAAGGCTGCCCCTTGTCACTGCTTCTTTTCATAATGGTGTTGGAAGTAATTGCAGATAAGATAAGGAAAACATCTGAGATACGAGGAATTAGAATTGGGGTGAAAGAATTCAAACTGAAAGCATACGCGGATGACCTGGTAATATCAGTTGAGGACCCGATACAGAGTACTGACAAAGTTCTGGTACTTCTAGAGGAATTTGGGAAAGTAGCGGGCTTCAAGTTAAATAAAACTAAAACTAAAATGATGGTTAAGAATATGGGAGAAGATCTAAGGAGGCAGCTAGAACTCCAATCGGGAATCAAAGAAGCAAAAAAAGATAAAATATCTAGGAGTGTGGCTAACGATGAAAAATATAAACTTAATGGCTGATAACTATACAAACACCTGGAAGGAAATCCAAAAGGAACTAGATACTTGGAATAGGATAAAACTCTCCTGGTCAGGCAGAATGGCTGCAACCAAGATGTGTATACTACCGAAACTTTTATTTTTCTTCCAAAATGTCCCAGTGATTAGAGGAAGTGCAATATTTAAAAATTGGCAAAAAATTCTCTCTAAATTTATATGGCAAGGTAAAAGACCGAGAATTAGATTTAAACTGTTAACGGACAGAAAAGACAGAGGAGGATTCTCGGTCCCAAATCTGAGACTGTATTATGAAGCCTCGTGCCTTTGTTGGCTTAGAGAATGGGTCACTTTAAAAAACACAGATCTGCTAGACTTAGAAGGCTTCGATTTAAGATTTGGTTGGCATGCTTATCTCTGGCAGAATAAGAAAAAGGTGCATAAAGGCTTCTCAAGCCACATCATCAGAGGAACACTGTTAGAAGCGTGGGAAAAGAATAAAAAACTACTGGAAAAAAATACCCCCTGGTGGCTATCCCCTATTGACATATTAACTACCAAAAAACAAACAAACATGGAAGGTGAGAGATTGACCTATGAAGACCTCCTGGAAAGATCGGAAAGAGGATGGAAAATTAGATCTTATGAAGAGTTAAAAAGCAAATTAACAGGTTGGCTGCAGTATCATCAAATTAATGCCTTATGGAAGAAAGATAAAAAGATTGGAATGAATGAGAAAAAATCAAAGTTCCAGGTAGAGATAACAGAAAGTAAAACTAAACTGCTATCTAAAATGTATAATCAGCTATTAGATTGGGACACCAAGGACGAAGAGGTTAAAGAGGTTATGGTAAAATGGGCAATAGACATTGGATATAATTTGGATTTTGAAAAATGGACGAAGTTGTGGACTAAAGGAATGAAATTTACAGCCTGTACTGCCCTCAGAGAAAATATGGAAAAGACGATGTATCGTTGGTACATCACCCCTGTGAAATTGCAAAAAATGTATAAGACTGGTGACAAAAGGTGTTGGAAGTGTAAATCTAAAGAGAGAAGCTTCTACCACATGTGGTGGAAATGTGAAGAAGTTAAAAAATTTTGGGACTCCATCTACAACGAACTAAAGAAAATACTTAAATACACCTTTGTCAAAAAGCCCGAAGCCTTCCTTCTGGGAATGATCGGAGAGGAGATTAAGAAAGAAGATTATATAATGTTTCAATATGCAACTGTAGCTGCCAGGATTCTGTTAGCACAAAATTGGAAAACCCCAAATACCCCGACCGTTAAAGATTGGCAAATTAAATTATTTGAGTATATGGATCTGGCAAAAATGATGCAGAACATTAGACAGCAAAAAGGTACAAGGTTTATCGACGATTGGTCTAAATTCATAACATATATGGAAACAAATTCTAGAGATGTAAAAATCACAGTAGGTTTAATATAACCTTTGCGATGTGTTTACGTTAAAAAATGAAAAACTGCAGAATGGATTTAATATTCACATAACCCAAAACCGAGATGGAGGGAAGTCAAACGTTATTTATTGTTAATTAATGTTTGTTTTTTGGTTGGTTTAGGTGTTTTGTTTTGGTTGATGTTTTCTTTTTTCTTTGGTATGTGTTGGCTATTTTTCTTTTTCTCTCTTTGTTGTTGTTTGGTTATAGAAAATGAATAAAAAGAAGTTAAAAAAAATAAAATAAAAACAAAAGGCAAAATGGGAAGTTGCTGGATTTCAAATAGGAGAAAAAGTTAGCAAACAGCAAATATGTACCTTGGACCCAACACAGCCCTAGCTTATGGATTCCAGTTTGTCTTGATGGACATCATCTGCCCTTTGTGTGTTCTGTACTGTAGAAATATGCAGACTCCAGCAAGTTGCGGGAGAGAAGAAGTTGTTTTACCTGATTTAATATAAGTACAGGAAAAGGATTGCTTTAAGCAAATAAGAAATATCTGCACCGGGCCTTCTCCAGAGAGGGTGTGCGCCTGCTTCTATGGCTATCACCAAGAGGATGGAGAAGCCTCTTATACCTGTAACACAGAGAGACGATACTTTAATTCAGTGAAAACTGGGACTTTCCTAATCCCTGTTCTGATTAAGTGGGATTTTAAAGAGCTCTAGTTTTCAAGGCATAGTTCTTTTCCTTCCACACAGGATTCAGTAGTATCCATTCTCTGTCGTTCAAAAGGGAAATTAAGCCTTGCTAGCCTGAAGGGAGAAGCGAAGCCATGCTAGAGATATGCAGGAAGTGGCCTTGAGTTAACTTTTCCATTATATTGAGACTAAATTTATGAACATAGGTTTCCACATATTTTTTTCAGATTTCTAGGGCTATGCTTTGTTATTAAGGAGCGGTCTTTTGATTAACTCAGCTTCTTCATTTGTAGCCAGTGTTAAATTTATCGGCCTGATTTTTCAGTGTTTTATCAGTTGTCTTTTATGGTTGTCTTTTTAATAATAATAATAATAATAATAATAATAATAATAATAATGCTGTTTTTAAACATATTAATCAGATTGCAAGCTGCCATAGGCATTTCTTTTGAAAGGAAGGATAAAAATCTTTTGAAGGAAACAAATAAAACCAACAATATCCGGAGATCCTATACTTTTATAGAGGTAGTTTTGTTGATGGATGCAAAACTGTCCAGAAATAAAGTGATAAAGGAAGCTACTTTCCCCTAAAATGTTAAGTTTTCTTTTCTTTATTGCATGCTTTACAGACTACAGTACATCCTCCAAAAAGAGCTATGTCCATTTTTAAGACAATTCTTAAGCAGCAAGGTTAGTTCTGCCCCCTTTCATAACATGAGGATGTATCAGCACAGAAAATGTCCAGTAGGAATAAAAATCTGGAATAGTGTGAAAGGATCAGTCAGTTTGGGTTCTCTCCATTTCCCATTTTTCCAATCAAAAATTCAGTTCTCCACATATATGCAATTTGCAAATTATTATTTTTTACATCCTCATAGAATTCTTCAGCATTTTAGGGCAAATGTCTTCTAATAAATATATTTTTCAATGCAGTTTTGACTAATGTGCACACTGCAAGCAACTTTCCTAGAACTATGCAATTTTGTATATTATATTCTGTAATATATTCTTTTTTTTTGGTAAACATTGGTTGGAGAACCGCATTGCAAAAAATTGGGTAAGTGCAAATTTTGAAGGATGTCCATTTTTCAGTTCTCATATTGTTTCTGGAACATGCAAATTTGATAAATGTGAACTGAGTTGATTCCTCCCCCATCCCTACTCTGGAGTAAAATGGGGTTACTACCATGGAAGAGGACCTTTAGCTTAAGATAAACTTTGGGTTATAGCTTCTTGGCCTTTGGCTGAGATCAAGGTTAATTTGTGCTACTGCTAAAATAACTGAATGTTATGTCTAATAAGTCAAAGATGCGAGTTCACAGTGGTGTCAGGGTGAATGGCTGACACAAATAATTCCACAATTGTTCATAACACAGGGTCTACAAAAACATTTGTAGATGCTGACCTCCATCTCAGCATGCTCTTTCCACTGACATTTGACCCTTAGGGCACTTATACAAGCTACAGTGATTCCTCTGGGTTGCTACATCCATTTTTTAAAGCTTTTCTAATGCAGCCTCATAAGAAAAAGCAAAACAACACTTAGGTTCTCATACAGATAATTTACACAGAGCATTTTGGTGGGTACTTCTGTACATGTTAGAATACCGTGAAAAGCACATGCCAAAATGTAGTTGTCCCCCAAAATCTATTTTGATGTAACATCTGCAACCCACCAGAAGGCATTTGAAGTAAACCTGTGATTACAGATATAGAATACTCTGGAAAATGAATGATTTAATGCTATTGATGGCTACAAGCCAAAATGGCTGCGTTCTACCTCCACTGCCAGATTCTTCACTCTGAGTTTGAGCGTAATATCTAATCTTATCATGGCACCCAGTTATACCAATACCAATACTGGCTGAAAGCCTGAAAGCACTTTTCATGAATTGTCCTGTTGAAACCTATAGGTATTATATTTAATACTTATGCAATGGTTTCATGATTGTGGCCATTTGGGGCATGTTGAGGCTGCTGCATTCCTTTGTCATTAGTCTTAAGTGTGGGATGCTCTTCTGGGTAGATTAACATTTCTAATCCTTTGATTGACTAATATTAGTAAGACTCAGAATCCATATTCTCCAACATTTCTCCAAATAGGGACATTCCATTCCATAATGATACTTTTTACTATTTATACCCCTCACATCTTCCTGGGTTGCCCCAGCTACTCTGAGCAGCTTCCAACATATATAAAAACATAATAAAACATTAAAAAACCTTCCCTATACAGGATTGCCTTCAGATGGCTCGTGGGTCAGATAACTCCATATCCTCCAACATTTCTCCAATGAAAATAGGGACGTCCTAAGGAAAAGTGGGACATTCTGGGATCAAATCAGAAACCAGGATGGCTTATCTGAATCAGGGACTTCCCTGGAAAATAGGGACACTTGGAGCGTCTGAGAATCAGTTCATAATTCTACTGACAAGGAAGAGGATAAATTCCCCTACCCAATAATACTAGAGCAATGTATTTTACAGCCTATAAACTAGATAAAACTGTGTTGATCTCTTGATTAAGATCTCTACAGGTGAAACATTGTACCCTAAGTTTGGGAAGTTAGAAAGGCCATAGGCTGTGAAGAAGGTCTTGGGTAGCTCTGTGGTAGAGCATTTGCCTTGCCTACAGAAATACCCAAATTCAATTCTGGCATATTCAGGTGGGGCTGGGTGAAAGCCCTGCTTGAATTCCTGGAGGACTTCTGCTATTCAGTGTGTATACTGAGGCAGATGGACCAGTCCACTGACAGCTTCCTATGTTGAGTTTGTAGTGGGTCATAATTAGAATTGTATTAATTCTAACTCCTTCTCCTCCTCTGGAAATACTATTTTGGGACACTTACCAAGTTATAGTACACTTCCTGTGCTCCTGTGCTGAGTGACACTGAAAGCTCACTGTTCATAGATTTGTAAAAGGTTCACTCTTCATCAACATTTAGGCCATTGCCTAAACATCAGTCAGAAGGCAAATTTACACATTTGTTGATGACTGTATTGTCTAGTGATGACATGTATGTGTGAACAGGCCACAAAAGATATAACACAGTCGCTTTCCTGTCACACCAAATGCAATGCTTCTCAATGGAGTTAGTTCAGACAACCAGATGCCAGGAGTGCAGGAATCATGTTTAGAGAAATGAAATTGCAGATGTGAAGCAAGTCCCCACTACACACATATTTCTGTAACTGCACTCTGGAGATTGTCCATTTTCCCATTTACATATGCTGGGAAGATAAAATTTTCACATATGAAATAAGAAATTTGTTCAAGAGCCTTGGTCTTAAAAAAACAAAAAACAAAACAAAACAGTGTATCGTATACATGCCAAGAAGAAGAAGAAGAAGAAGAAGAAGAAGAAGAAGAAGAAGAGGAGGAGGAGTTTGGATTTGATATCCCGCTTTATCACTACCCGAAGGAGTCTCAAAGCAGCTAACACTCTCCTTTCCCTTCCTCCCCCACAACAAACACTCTGTGAGGTGAGTGGGGCTGAGAGACTTCAGAGAAGTGTGACTGGCCCAAAGTCACCCAGCAGCTGCATGTGGAGGAGCGGAGACGCGAACCCGGTTCCCCAGATTACGAGTCTATTGCTCTTAACCACTACACCACACTGGCTCTCTTGATATGTTTTTATAGGGACTAGACCGGATATTACAAAACCTTTTTGCATGGAGTAGCTCAAGTGGGCTTGTGGAGATAGTCATATGGAAGATGTAACTCATAGAACCACCACTTCAAGGCAACCAATGGTGGACTAAAGTGATAGCTTTATCTGCATGGACCAGGCACAATGCCCCTTACATGATTGTGTTAGTGTGCTCCCCATGGACTGATTTACTACAGAATGAGTCCTAATACAGCATTGACATAGTACAGTGATAGGGAACCTGTGGTCCAATTGTGGTGGTCCTACAACCCTAGTTAGCACAGCCAATGGTTACAGGTGAGGAGTGTTGCACTTCAGCACCTTCTGGAGGGCCCTCATCCCTGGCATAGGATATATCTTTAGACAAAGTGGAGAATAAAGAAGGTGGAAGCTTTATTGCTCTATCAGTAATAATAGCTGAGAGCTTACCTTGTGGTGGTGATACGCTTTATCTGTGAAATTTCAGGACAGGATGAGCCAATGTATGTCTGCACTTTCCAGGAAGGCAATGCTTAACCCCAAACAAAGCGTTTGCCAGCTCATCCCACAGTTCTGCAGACTTAGAGACAAAAGCTTAACTATTCTTAAATGGAAAAACCAACTTCATACAATAGTGGTTAGGACAATCCAGGAAGAAAGAAAAAGGAACAATGAATGTACTGATCTTCTATTCAGTTCTTAGAATGACATGCACTGGAATTTCTCACAACTGATCCCTTGCAAACAGCACGGCTTTTTGGAGTCAAGATATGAAAAAATAGTTAAGGTGCGGCCCTTATACAAGCATGGAGTTATATAGGAAAAGAATACAGCTCAATGTCATTTTAGCAAACAAATTAGAATGTGATAACACTCTAGGACTCTGCAAATCTGGAAATGTTCATGATTTCTTAGTACAATGAAGAACAGTGGAAACATGTAATTATGAGCTGATATTGTTAACTGGAAAATCGCACGGTCTGATAGCATTGCTGACTCAAAAGAATGGGATTTATGAATAATTTTGATCCCCATGAAATGCTTTTTCCTTCAGTGTTAGGCATTTTCAGAAGCTTTTATGTACTATCACCAACAACTATTATAATACAAATGGTATCTGAAACAAAATGTTGTAGTGTGAAATGATCCTATTCAGGGTTCCAGCCAGCCTGCCAACCAGACTCCATTCCAACTCACCTCAGTTCTCTGTTTCTCTTTTCCAACTGAGATTCAATATTTCATGACTATTGAGCTTGGCCAGTCCTCTTTTACCTTTGAGTTCTTCTGTGGCATTTAGCACTAACCAATAAAAAGCCAATATTCGTGTCTTTGCTCTGGAACGCTAGAAATAAACACAATGGGGTTACAAATTTATTATTTATTTATAACACATAGAACAGTTTATGAATAATAATAATAAAAACCCAATGACTTTTGCAGGTTGACATGTTGCTTCAGAAATATATTGCATTACACAAGCTAAGCCACCAATGTTGCCTGGACCATGCATGGCTACAATTGCCGAGATTGCAGTGGTGCGTCCTAGAAGTGAAGAGTTGCTTTGTATGGAAATAGGAGGTTGAGCTGTAGGGCTTTACTATGGGGAAAAGATGTGGAATCAGGAAGGAAAAAGCATTAGTTTTCCCAATCTTGCAAAGCTTTAGCTTTCCTGATCTTGGCAAAAGGCCTTGGCAAAAAGTTTCCTCACAGTAACCTAGAGATGTACCACCACGTATGGACCAGGTATCTGCAGGTGATGTATTAATGGTTCTGTCCTTTCTATTTTAACCTTGGGAAAATATTCTGCTTTTAGAAATATATCGGTGGCTGTCTCTGTCCAGAGGATTCCTGACTAGATCAGAGGAAAATAACAAACATGGTTTAGAGGCAGGAAAAGTGGAAGGAAGGAGGCCAGGAAGGATCTAGCTAAAGTTTAGAGAGAGAAGAGCCAATGTCTTTAAAAAAATATATATTTTTGTTACAAAATTACAAAAATAGGTAAGAATAACTCTGGAGAGAGAAAATTCATCACGTGGTGTAATATTATACATAGTCAAGTTCAAAGTTATAAGCCAATTTTCACAAAGGGATACACCATATGAAAAAATTGTTTGGAGCAGCCTCCTGGTGTATGTATCTGTACATATGTATAGAATAACATAGTTTACTACAGTATAATATACTTTATATATAAACAAAACAGTGATACAACTGTGAATCCAGTTATAGTAAACACCTATTGCGCGTCGAGGTCCCCAAGACACCCCCCCAAGAAAAACACAATTGACACTTAATTTTTGTTTAAGGTTTTTGGTATAATTTTGGCCACAACTTTATTCAAATACAGCAATGTGAGTGGTTGCTTAGGCATTGGTAGCACTAACTGCCCCCGCACGGGGACAGCTCTGACATTCGCACCCCCCATGAAGTCAGGAAGGGTAAGTCACCTGGGGAGAGAGACGGGACTGGGAACCATGCCTCACCTCTCCCCAGCATGCTCCCAAGGGCTTGCGTGGCCCTAGCCCCTTGCCAGGGGGTTTTGGACAAAAGCATGGGGGAGCCCCTGGGTTCCTTTAACGGGAAAACCCTTCAGCAGCAGCAGCAGCATTTTGGAGGGGCAGGCACAGCTGAATCCATACCCCTCCACCATCAGCAGCATTTTGGAGGGGCAGGCACAGCCGAATCCATACCCCCCAGCAACCAATTCCAGACCAATGCCTAACCGCAAACCTTACAAGTTGTGATGATTTGCTACGCGGTAGGCGAAAACCAAGTGGTACACACTAATCAGCCAAATGGCAAAATTCCTACCGGGCCCCTGCCCCAAAGCAGACGACCCCATGACAGGCAATAGCAAGGTCAAGCAAACAGCCTAACATTAGGGAAGGGAGGGCGGATGATCTGAAGCATGCAGCGAAAGAGGACGTCCGTTGCTGCGTGCCTTGTATTTAACAAATAGGGCTGTCAATCACTAATTGGCAACATCTAAATTTCCCCAGTAACAGCCCGCCCCTGCTTACAGGATGGCCAAACCATTTGCCTAGTAACAGTGAGGTGTCTTGTCAGCCCCGCCCGCAACCTGTGCTCTCCATGAGGGAGAACACACTTTGTGCAACCTCTTCCTGAATTTGAAATGTCTTTTTCACAAAGGATCTCAGCTTGGACCTGAGTGCCATTGCAAAACAAAAGGAAAACAAATTATGCAGCTTCACAAGGCATGTCAAAAGACACAATGACGGATTCACTATTTAACAGCCATTTGCACCTGTATGGATTTCTATTTACGGTGCATCTGTTTGCAAAACGTAAGCCTGTCATCACACTTTACATTTTTAGGTGCACATAGAAAACATTTTAGTTCTTGAGTATGAAAAAGTCTATATGTGAAGTAGCCTTTACTTGTCCCCAGCTTTATTCAAAGAAGAATAGGCTAAACTATCTTGTACACCAGTTATTTGTTTTTGCCGTTAACACTGTTCTCAAGCCTTCACGGAAGTTGCATGCTACAAGTCTGTTATTTTAATTATCACGTTTCCATTTTTCACCAGTTTGCTCAAGCGTAATACAATAAAATGATTATGAATGGGGCAGATGAGTGAACACTGACCGCATAATCATAAACAGTGGGTGATTCATACTGGGTAGACACAAAATTAAGCTTATCAGGGGGACTACTCCCAGGAGGTATCTGGTTGTCAGACAATTGGCTTTTCAGTAAGCATGATTTCTTTACCAGAGCTACGCCTTCCTGTCATGCCAAGGCAGGTAGATCTAATCATTCTCATTCATGGTGGTTAGGAAACCTGATGGAATAATCCATCCTGAATGTTCTTCTCCAGCTCTGTATACATTTGGGAGAGCAAAATAATTTCCTTGCTGTAGCAGGCCAAGATCCATCAAGACCAACAGCATTCCCTCTCCACCTGTGGCAAGTGTGAGACTGTCATGGCCACCAACCAGGACCGGCCTTATCATCAGGCAAATGGAGGTGGCCACCTCAGGAAAACCTAGCAGCTTCCCCAACCCCTTTAAATTCCCAACATGGCCGCGCAAGTAATTCCTCCTATGTATATGTGGTCCACCCTGCTGGAAAATGTGATGTTGAGGACAAAGCATGCACAAAACCAAAGGATATATACTGGACCTTACAGTGAATGTTCAGTTTTGGCCTCATTTCAAATTTTTTGAGTTTCTTTTGTCTCGCATATCTTCAACACCATGGAAAGAGGCAGCAGGTGGCATGGAAATGTGGATAAGTGTTCGTCAACCTTAAGTCCCCAGATGTTGTTAGGCTACAACTCATATCAACCCTAGCCAATAGTCAGGTTCTAGGGGTGCTGGGAGCTGTAGTCCAATGGCATCTAGGGGTAGGTTGAAGAACATCTGTGTAGATTATATTTGATCTATCTTCTGATATGAAATGAAATATTCAGGGGTTTTCTGAACCTTGATGGAAGGGATACCATTTGCTGCTCGGTCTCAGGCGGCAAAATGTCTTAGGCCAGTGCTGCTATCATCTCTGAAAGTTTGTTGATCAGTTCTTGAGGTATTCAGCTGTCCTATTTTTTTACACCTTGAATTGCAAGAAGGCCTTTGTTATAGGGATTCTTGGTGCCCACAGCTGGAGATCTACAAAGATGAAGGCTGCTAACCAGGCTTGTATTGTGACTTGGTTCTTGCAGTTCCATTAATGTTACCAAAACAGGAGAATTAATATCCCACCTTTATTCCAATGAACCTGAGGCAGCATACAACACTAGAAAAGATTGTGGGTTGGCATAACTAGAAGTCACAGCCCACCTGCTGAGGTGAAGCCCAGTGAAGGAGATCATAATATGCTAGGTGCCTTTGTATGACATACAACCATCTGATCAGGCTAGTGATTATGCCACAGGGGGCAATTTTGTGCAACTAATAACAAGGGCAAGTGATGATGTTAGGGAAAATATTTGAAAGTCCCTTAGTACCCTGTTTGGTTGTCTGGGACGAGCAGCTGGTCCTGATATCAGTCAGATCTATTAAGTGGTGTTTCTTAGCATTGTACTGCAGTCGATAACCTCTCACTTTGTCAGTGCAGTTAGTCTCACGTTAGTCAGGAAAATAGTTGAAAAGGGGGTGACATTTTACTGCTCTTTACAAGACAATTATTTATGATACATTCCATGAATTCACTGTTAATTTTTAAATATATTTCATTAAGGTTTATATTACTAGAACATGCTAATGAAAAGGCATGAGAGTTATGGGGTTTTTTTTTATATTCAAAACATATCTCTTTCCCCTGACACACATTTCTAGGCCATCTATTTATGGTCTATCTAGAAAAGGAAATGAGAAGGCAAACCCAGTGCTAAGGGTGAGATGTATTAAAATGCAAATAATGAGTCCCATTTTGATCAGCGGCTGTAGTTTGTGTTGGATAAAAAGGCACCCAAGCAGTTTTCCCTTTGCTACTGTGATGGGTCACTGTTTCTAATCTCAGGGTCATGTCCATGTTCTACTCTTCATAATTGCTTAGGCTGACATCTATCTTGACCTTTATTTACTTTGCCCAACTAAGGCACTGGGGGGTAAGGAGGTCACATAAGCAAGAAGTATCACAGAACGTAATGAGAGCAAAAGAAGGAGGAATCAAACTCCTTTAGCATTTGGTGCAGGTATTTGCACAATGTGCTGCAGCTTAGTATTTTAACCCCTTCGCAGCACAAACAATTCCCATGTTTTCTCGGGACTCAAAAGAGCTCTGCCCCCTTTCCTTTTAAATCAGGGATGGAGAAGTTGCAGCCTTTTAACTCTGACTGGGACTACAATTCCCATCATTCCTGCTACTGGCTGTGGCTGATGGGAGTTGAAGTCCAACAACATCTGGAGGTCTCCAGGTCCCATAACCTGGTTTTAGATAGTAGTGACATTTGGTCTTGTGTACAGGTTCCATTCACTACAGTGAGGCTGGCGCAAGAGACATTCATACTGACGCCATACTTCTAGGTCTATAAATTACTATGAAATAATCGCAACATTTCATTTTATGACTGGTAGCAAATGAGCCAACAATAAACCTGTTTGTTTGCTTTTTTAATCTCCCCATGCCCCCCCAAAGGCTTTCTGTTTCTTGTTAAAGGCACCCCCATTTCCATTGCTATTCTTTATTCATCTGCATACTTAAGGTTTCGTTTTTGACATTTACTAGACATAGCTTTCAGCCAACTGAGTCTTGGAGGATTTCTTCCTCATGGTGTTCATTGGATAAACACCCAAATCTAATCTCACAGACAAATATAATAGAGAGATTCATGGGGGCTACTAGCCATTGAAGCCAATGCTCTGCTTCAATGATCAGAGGCCATATGTTTCCGAGCACAATTCAAAGTGTTGGTGTTGACCTTTAAAGCCCTAAATGACCTCGGCCCAGTATACCTGAAGGAGTGTCTCCACCCCATCTTTCTGCCTGGATGCTGAGGTCCAGCGCCAAGGGCCTTCTGGCAGTTCCCTCACTGAGAGAAGCAAAGCTACAGGGAACCAGGCAGAGGGCCTTCTTGGTAGTGGCGCCTGCCCTGTGGAATGCCTTCCCATTAGATGTCAAAGAGATAAACAACTACCTGACATTTAGAGGACATCTGAAGGCAGCCCTGTTCAGGGAAGTTTTTAATGTGTGACATTTTAATGTATTTTTAATCTTTGTTGGAAGCCGCCCAGAGTGGTTGGGGAAACCCAGCCAGATGGGCCGGGTACAAATTATGATGATGATGATGATGATGATGATTACCAGATGCTGAAGGGGAGAGTGCCCTTGTGCTTGGGTCCTTGTGGGCTTTCTGTAGGCATCTGGCTGGCAACTGTGAGAACAGGACACTGGACTAGATGGGCCATTGGCCTGATTCAACAGGCTGTTCTTATATTCTTTTGTCAATATGGGAATGGTCAGAAGCCACGACCTTGCTACCTTCTTCACACATGGAGGAGAAAAGCTGGAGAGGACTTTTAACTATAGGATAGCCTCCTCTTTAGATATCAAAATTTTGTTGTTGCCTTCAGCTACCTTATTAACCTCTATTTCCCTCTCTTCCTTTTTTTGCCAGCACGATAAACTTTCCCAGGCATGCAGCTTTGGTTGCTGATAAATGGGGGCGGGGCGGGGTGGGGGCGGGGCAGGGAATGAATAGATTTCTCAGCTTCCCACTGAGAATTGGCTTCCCAACCAATGTGGGCAGCAGTTACTCATATAACTTGTCTGGAGGAATTCATTCTCAAACAACTGATGGCTTTGCTCTCCTTATGCCATATGCCCTGATGATGTTATGGCTTCATGGGTGGTGCTATCAGACTACTGTCAGAAAAATAGTTCTTCAATGAAATCATTGCTACTAGGAAGAAAAACTGGTTCACCCGATAAATAAAAAGTGGAATTACCATACAGCATCTATCAGCGCCTCTGACTCTTGTGGTAAGGAATAGATACCAGGGTAGGATTAGCAATGAGATGTTTGGTATCTCACTCTGACACAACTAAAATACAAAGACCAATTAAAAGTAACTATACGCAAAACCATCACAAAGATAAAAATGGGTTTTGGTTAATTTGGTTGAAATGTTATGACTGAATATTCTATTGCAGTTACCCATCTTTATTGTCTTGAGTCTTCTTGAGTGTGTTGGGAAAGCAACGATACACAAAGTCATCACTAAAAACAAAGATAAAAATCAGTAAAACATTTAAAACAAATATTAACTAAATCGCATGTTGGGATAGGCTTGCTGGAACAGAAATGTTTCCTGATCTTTGGTCTAATGAAGGTGTCACCCAGCTCATTTTTTTGGTATGTACATGCATAGGAAGATAGGCAGTCATGTTATTCTGAATCAGACCATTGGTTTGTCTAGCTCAGTATTGCTGCCCTCCGGATTTTAAGGCAGAATATCTTTCCAGCCCAACTTCGAAATGTGGGGATTGAAGTTGGGACCTTCTGCAGCCAAAGCAGTTGCTCTGCCACTGAGCTTTGGCTCTCCCCGCATACTGTGACAATGACTAGAAAGTTTCTATAATGCAATAAGAGTAGGATCGTTGTTTTTTTGTTCATGGCAGTTGTGAAAGTTCAGGAGGGTGAGAAAAAGGACAAAAAACCAACTGCAAGGTCTCTTTTAAATGTACATAAGTAACTGACCAGGGAGACCATGTGGACTAACCGTAAATGGATTTGATTAAAGAAATCCAGTTTAAAAAGGACTATAGATAATCTCCTGACAAACATTGCATATTGCTTCAGGTTCTCCTGTAATAAAAATGTTGTAGTACCACAACAATCCTTGAAAGCAGGAAATGAAAGAGTCAGGGCTGGGCATTTTCCCTTTCTCAGGGCAAGGTTCCATTGTAATGTATTAAAAGGAGGAGAAGAAGAAAACTTCTGTAATATTCATATGATTCCAGCAAAGTAAATCCTATCAAAACAAAGTCATGTCATTCCAATCCCCATGCCTGACACAGGGCGGCTAAATAAACACACAGCTCTCCTGTGGCGTTTCCTTCCCTCTCCCCCTGCAAAATCTCAGTTGCTCAGCAGGACAGGTGTGTTGGCGGGCTGCCATTTTGCCCAAAGGGACAGACTGGAAGATACTTCCCACATGGATTTGAAAGCAAGAGGATGCTGAGAGGTGCTTTAGCTTCCTGATCTGGATTGTAATGCATGAGATGTTTGCGGTGGTGGAGAGGTGATGCTATAGCTTCCTGGCAGTGATTGGCTGGGCTGCCATGATGTCACTGAAGGGTGATAGAAAACAGAAAGGTCTCTAGCTTCCACCACCTGCTTAGATCCCAGAGACAGGGGTGGACTTTGGTAATACTGCACCCTGAACGAAGACAAAAGTTGCTCCCCCCATCTGTTCTGCACATGCTCTGAAGTGCTTTACATCATAGTTTTGCACTCCCTTGGCTCAGTGCTCTGTGTGGGGGTATTTCCCACACCACCCTAAATATGGTGCTGCTAGAGAAGGTTAGAGCAAGCAAGGCATGCAGAGTAGTAAAAGTAGTAGTAGTAGTAGACAGTGCCGGATTAAACCTGTAGAGGCCCCAAGGAAGCTGAAATCTTGGGGGGCCCCTCGCAAATTTTTTTCTAATACGTTTTGGATTTTACCAACCAACCAACCATTTTACTAAACCAATTTTATTACATAATTTTTAATACGTTGTTGCACGACCACTAAAAGGCATGGGTCCCATAGGCCGGTGCCTCCTCTGCACTGGTACTAGAAGATCTAGATATAGGAAATAGATGCTAAAATGGTAGCAAGTGAAGAGGTTGGCAGAGGGAGTGGCTAGAACGAATAAGGGGAAGAGCAGAGGAAGAAACTGGAGAACTATAGAGAGAGTGGGCAAAAAAGGACAGCTGTACATGATCAAAAGTTGGATAGGGAAGGAAGGCTGAAGTTCATGTTCTGATTTGAAATAGTCAGCCAAACCGTTGGCTCCTGCCATTGAATATATGCTGGAATGCAAGGCTGCATGCACACTAGACCTTTAAAGCTCATTTGATGCACATTCCCCCCCCCAAATAATTCTGGACACTGTAGTTTGTTAACGGTTGCTGGGAATTGTAACTCTGTGTGGGGTAAACTACAGTGCTTTGCATACAGAAGATTCCAGTTTCAATCACTGGCATCTCCCAGTGGCAAACTTTGCGCTGTTAAATTTCAGTGGCATATTGTGTGATGCTAAAATTCGGCCCCCTTTCAACCTCTTGGGCTCTGTACTACAGCATGGTTTGTGGCGCCCCCTGCAGCGTGGCACCCAGTGCATCCGAACTGGTCGTGCTACCCTAAAAACACCTTTGCATCTCCACTTAAAAAGGATCAGGGAGCATATCATATAAAAGATCTATGATTCTATCTCTGCCCAAGACCCTGGAGTGCTGTTGCGAGTCAGAATTGACAATATTTGGCTGCATGCACAAAGCGTGACTTGATATAAGATGCTTCATATGTCTAGCACTTAATTTGTCTCTGGATATCAGTTGTTGCACCATGGCTAGTAGGGGAAGGATAACATGCAGAAGAATGACATCTGGACATGAGAAAAATCATTGTAGTGGAGGTAGCTTGTCCAAAGGCTGCCATTTTCAGAGGCAACCTGCCTTTATAGGGCCATGTTGTTCTAAACTCCTACCTTTAAAATTGATAATGCAGGGAATTATTTATCTTCCCTCCTCCATTCCCCTGCCGACAACACAGACAGGGTCTTCTCTGGACTGCCATCTGAAATGTTTTAATAATATGTTTGTCAGGGAAGAGGTAGGATAACAATAAGGGCAATCTCAAGGAGGAAGGTTGGGAGAAGGGTGAGGAAGAAAAGGAATATTAGGAACCATTTAATCAGCTAGGTTATGTTAGTTTTGGTTTCATCTTGTTTGCCTTTGTAATAACTACAGTTATTCTCACACGGTGGCATTTCTGTTTTCTCCAGGATATATGTGCTGAAATTGAAAAAAAAAAAATCCTATTGAATCAAAGCATGTAACGAGAAAATGTAATCCACTGATATTAAAAAAAGGAGCTTACCTTTATCTGGGTGTTAAATAGTACAAATCCGTGAGAGTCAGCGAATGTTTTGAAGTCAAAACAAAGGGCATTACGGCAGCTAAAGTGGATTTGTCGAAGAATTATATGTGATACTTTAGGAAAGGTTTAATATAAGGTCTAATACAAAGAACATGGAGAGAGATGGAGGGAGGAAGAGAAAGCAAGGTGAAGGCCACTTATTTGTTTTCTGCATCTTTAAGCACTGCAGGGAAATGAACAATGAAAAAATAGTCAACACTTATCTTGCTGGACATGTTTAGAAGAAAGGGGCTGTAGCTCAGTGGAAGAGCATCTGTTTTGCATGCAGAATGTCCCAGGTTCAATCCCCAGCATCTTCAGGTAATGCCAGGGATGTCTCCTGCTTGAAACCCTGGAGACCCACTGCCAATTAGTGTAGACGATACTCAGCTAAATGGACCAGTGATATAACTCAGTATAAGGCATGTTCCTAGAATGAGAAACCGGTGAATACTCTTGTATGTTCTTGACTGCTTCTCTGGGCTAAACCAGACTTCCTTTTGTTCTGCAGTCTCCTGGCACAGGCCCACACTTTCCAGGTCCAGGTCTCAGCATTTTCTTTTGGTCCTGCTGTTTTTCCAGGAAAATCTGCTGTTTACCGCTGAATTGGAACAAACAACAATCTGCAGAAACCCCAATTGCCACTTCTTCTGATTCAGTGGTAAACAGCGGGTTTTCATGGGGAAAGTGGCGAGATAAAAAAACAACAACATGGACACAGATCTGGAAAGCATATAGCAAAAGGAAGTCTGGATGAGCCCTCTGCGAATGGTGGGTAATAACAACAACAATAACATTAACAATAACAATTTTATTATTTACACCCCGCCCATCTGGCTGGTTTTCCCCAGCCATTCTGGGCAGCTTCCAGCACATATAAAAACATAATAAAACATCAAATATTAAAAAGTGGGTACAATAACCTACATTGACTTTTCGGCTTAGATAGAGGCTCTTTCATATGTCATATTGTCAGTGATGAACAAACACTCGGTTGGGACCGGGGGTGGGGGTGGGGAATTGGTGTTTGGGATGACCAGTCTGGAGGAAGACTTAATCCAACCAGCCCTCTAACAGCATCCTTTTCTGTTTAAAAAGTAGAGATCTGTGTGTGACATCTAATTTGTCCCTAAATGTGTTAGAAAGAGAGAGACTTTTTGGACACAACCAGATCTGTGCATTTCTTTTTCTGTTCAGTGCTATGACAGTCCCAAAATATAAGGCAGATCACTTGGATTATTCTTGCATTGTTGAAGTTTAATTGCACTAGAATAAATACATACATGGTGTATCTCATCTTCACAATGTTGTTATCTTCTTATTGAAATGAAAGAAAATGTAGTATTCAATTCCCAAGTAAAATGTGCTGCCATAGCACAAGCTTACTGCCAAATTGAGGGCAGCTAGTCACTTGGGCCACTTTTAGGGTAATTTAATGATCAGTTAAGAGCAATTGAAGGTGCTCAGATAAGCTACTGACCTTGATCTTTTGCCTCTTCTTGCTACATGAAAAGCCAGCGTGCCTGCACTCAAACACCACTTTATCAGTTTCCTGATAAGGAAACATCTATTGTGCATTCTTCCTATCTACTAGCTGGAAGCTTGGGCCATGAAGAATCAAATTTGCCTATTCTATGCACACTGCTTAAAAGACTCTCAAGCAGTAAATTATGCCTGACTTCAAAGGCAAGCCTCACCAAGCCTCAAATTAAACCATAATGGAAGAAAAGACCAGAAGCAATCATTAATCTTGCTGAAGGCCATATTTTTTCCATACAGTGCATACTTTTCAGGCACTAGGCCCATACAGAAAAAAATAGTTCACCACTGTGCATTAGATTTTGGAAACTAGCTGGGTCATTCTGCAAATAATAATTTCAAATTATCAGAAGAGACATATGTAGTAAAGGAACACATCATTGTCAGGGTTCAATTTGGACCCTGATTCAGCACTTTAGGAAACAACTGACTTCATTCTGAGGTGCTCCATAGAATGCATAATTCGGTTTGGGGGTCTGTCCAAATCTGCTTCATTTCTTCCTCCACTTCACTTTTTTTGGGTGGGGAAGTGAATGGCTTTAATTTGATGACATTAACAGGCATGCTAGCCCTTCTAGAATGGACAAACTCTGCCATATTACAGGGAAATAGGTCCAGGGGCATTTGTGCTGGACACCTTTAAACTTTGAATTTTTAAAGAGTAAACCAATGAATTGAAATGATCAACCCATGCAGGTAGTATGGGGCCACATACTTTGCCCACAGTGACCCCATCTCTGCCTCCTTGGTTACTGATGTTCCTGGTATTGAGCTTGTATATTGAGTACAGACCTCCACATGATTAGGAACAATGCTGTATCAAACAACAAAAATCAACAAATAAAATATCTCTGCAACATCTCACAGCTTATTTCCCTTTTATCTCCTTGTTTATGTCTCCCTACTTATCTAACTGATTTGCAGAGGCCCCAGATCATGACATAATTTAATTATTGGAATAGTAATTGGCTCTTGATAGTTTCATATCAAGAAACTACTCCCTATCCCTATTTTTTTTTTTTTTTGGTTCTACTTTTGTTCTGCTTTGAGCTATAATACTTTCATTTCCATTGTTGCTGATAGTTACACTTTCAAATAATGGACAAAGTTCATCAAATGCTGACTGAAAAACAAAACACGCCTCAAGCATGTAACTGACTAGAAGGGAAAGTATGGAAGGTTTGTGACTCACTTCTCTGCTCCCCCTCCTTGAGCAGTTCAGGCTCCTACTTTATAATACTGGAGACCCAGTGTCAAGATTTATTATCTTTTTGCGGCTCGGAAGTCCTCCAGCTGGTGATTGCACATATTTTTAAAATGTATGCACCATGAAAAAGAATGAGGGAAGAAGGGAAAATAAAATAAAATAAGCCAAAGCATTGTTAGCTGCCTTTTTTATTGCAAATATTACATTTAATAAGGTTGGCATGCCCTTCCAAATTTATTTAATTAATACTATTTGATCCAAGCCCAAATTATGACTTCCCACATATATGACATATCTAATGAACTGTGAAAGGGAAGCCGTTCAGATGGTGGCCAACAACCGATGCTTAGTTAATCTTTTAAATAAACTGGAGCTCACAATGTGTCCCTTTGAAGTCATAAATAATGTATATTTTTCTTTTGACTTTTAATAAGCCAGCAGAGTTCATCTCACAGTCTCCAAACACATATATTTTATTATGGGCCTCTGCAGTTTACTTTAATTAGTGTGTCTGAGTGCTTTGGGAGACTTAGCCCTACTGAAAACAAACAGAGTCTAACCATCTATAAAACATTAGCTCCCTTCGGTTTATCCTGATGCAGCCGAGCCTCAGTGAGAAACACATGGTGTAAGTAAACACTCATAATTGCATTAGAATTCCCTGGCGTATCGGTAATTCAAGCTCAGCTTCATGAGATTGTCAAAGCAGTTAGAACAGGTTTACCAATCTGAACGTCTTTGGGGATTTTGTGAAATTCCACTCGGAGAGAACTTTAAATGACAAATCTAATAGATACAGCAGATGACAGAACAAGCCCCCAGAAGCTCCGAGATGGAGGCATGGTGTTAAAAAGAAAAGCTCCTGTGGTGAAATTGGATTCTTCTCAGAGTTTCTGAAAATTGCCATTCATCAGTATTTGAATGCTCTGGAGAGAGTAGGTGTTTGCCTGTCCCAATCTAACTTCCCCACATTTCTATTTATAAATCTATCTTTCTTGAGTGTGAGAGATTATGGATCTCAAATGGTACATGGAAAATAAAGCAAACATCTCATATAAAAGCATGACTCATTAGTTCTAGAGAATGGTGGGTGTAAAGGCACATGATACAGCCACCATGTGGAAGCTAAGCGGATCTTGTTCTGGTTAGTGTTTGAATGGGAGGTAGCTTGGGAACCCAGTGGAAAACATCTTGAGTTTCTGGGAAGAAAGGTGAACCAGGCAAGCAAGAAAATAAGATAGCTTTAAAGCAATATAAGAGTTACCACAAAGAGGAAGAAACTGGGGTAGAAGTCTTCTCATGATGGAGGCAATAGCCAACTTTACTAGGTGAATACAGTTGTCTATTGGCTCTATCCTGAGATGACTTCTACCCCAGTTGCATATTCACATGCAGCCAGACTTTTGCAAATTGTTCCCCTTATATCTGAATCACTGAATAACCTAAATTTGGAAACTTCCAATAAAACAAACGCCCCAATTACAGTATGGCCTATAGTCTGAACCTATATTGAACCAATGTATAAAACTGGTACACACCAATGCAGCTTCAGGGAAGTGTCCTTAGAAATCAGCAGTGGAGTGGGGAGAGACATGTTTGCATGAGTGCATTATGGGGCAACCTGAGCTTTTAATAACTCAATGGGAGCACTTTCTATAGGGGTACCGTTAAGGTATATACAATATGACAGGCGGCATTGGGCATGGCAAGAGAGTTAGTAGCCATCAGGTGATATTAGGATCTTATGTCAAGATGAAGGGGAAGCAAATATTGAATAAGGAGATTGCACTTTGTGGGGGAAAACCCCATTATGCTGTATATTTGCCTTTTTTATGTAAGAAATTTATGTAAAATATTTTAAGCTGGCCCCCTTCATTGTGTGTGAAATGTGGAAATTTTCCCATAATAAGTGGAATGTGTCTCTGCATTATAAAGAAACCTGCTGGCTTGTTAGTAAGCCTATTGTCATTATGGTATTCATACTGTAGATGTAGAGCGTGTTCTCCTTCAGGGAGAGCACGTGTTGCGGTGGGGTCTACTGAGCCACCCCCTTTGTTGCTGGGTAAGTTCTCCAAGATGGCCAGGGGGCATTGATTGGATTGCCGAGTTGCTGGGGGAAAAGTTATGTTGCAATTTTGGTGGGAGGGGTAAAAGGTTTAAATACTCTGCATGCAGCCTTCTACTTTCTCTTTTGCTGCATGCAACGGATCACCTGGAGCACTTGGACCGTCTGGAGGACAGTGGAGCGATCTTCTCATTGTCTGGTTACATTTCTTTATTTTCCCCTTCTTTTTAGTCTTCTCTAGTCCCTTAATTAATTTAATTCCCCCCCTTTTTCTGTTTGATTTCCCACCCCACCCCTTACCCTGCCCTTTGGGAAGATTCTCCCTGTAACTGTGAGCGCTGCCTGTGCATAATCCTCCTGGGCTTGCCTTTCCCAATAGGGAGAGAGCCCCCATTAGGGGCTTTCTTTTGCAAAGAGGTTTTCCCCATTTTCGCCTGTTTGATTGTGGGGCTAGTCAGGGCTGTTCACAGCTTACCTGGAATCACTTTCATTTATAGTATCCCCATAGGTTGGCTTTATTTTGGGTGCGTGCAGTGCTGTTGGCCAAGTTTTAATCTAGCCTTGGGCGGGAGCACTATATTGAGTTCCTTTAATATTGCAATGAGACTATAAAAGGCAGAGAGCAGAAGCAGGGAGGCCTTCATGGCCTGCTCGGCCTGCACATATCATTCAAGCCTAGCCTGCTACAGTTAGCAGTACAGTAATTGTTAAGTCACTGTGACATGTGACTCTCTTTCTCTATAAGAATGTATCTGTTTGTTTGCAGGCTCACTTGTTGCTAATGTATATCTTAGGCAGACAGAGTGGAGCCAGAGGCTCTCTGTGCCTCCAATGAGCACTCTTTGTATGCTCTTTAACTATGCTGTTTCTGAACAAGTTTATTTTCTTCAAGTTTGTTTTGCCCTGATAGTGGCGACTGCCGTTTTAGAGACGAGCCATTGTGGCTTAGTGGCTAGAGTGCAGGACTAGGACCTGGGAGACAGGGTTCATATCCCCCACTTAGCCATTGTTATAACAAAGCAAAACAAGCTGCTCCTTTTGGACTATTTTGTTGCTGGGTAGTTTGGCCCATTTGTGATATTGCTCCCAAAAAGAACTTTGGGTTTCTTGAGGAGGTGCTTCCCTCTAAAGGGCAAGCAGGGGTACCTGGACAGGCGGCGGGCTGCCTCAAGTTTGTTATCTCATTGGAAACATTTATGTCTGGCCTAGCAGGTGATCCTAGGGCTTGGCCCGCTTGGCCCTATAATTTGATGGCCTCTGGCAGCGTTTCTGGCCTGAATAGCGTCCCCATATGGTGCACAAAGCATTGGTTTCACCTGTTCCTCACATTGTTTAGGTTTTTTCTTTTTGGAGTCTATGACAGGGCCTTTGCAGATGCCTCCAGAGCTTGCCTCTCCTGCAGAGGATGACTTGCTGATGCCCCAGGTGCCTTCTTCCAGAAGGAAGCGTCTTCAGAGGCAGAAAAAAGCGGAGCAGGGATGATGCTTACACCTCCTTGCAGGTAAATCATCCCTGGGCTCTGATGATTATTCAGACATCACCTTGGACCTCTCCAGGGGTCAGGGGGAGGCTGTTCCGGGTCTTTAGGGATCATCCTGGATAGCTCAGCTGGTCAGCGTATGGTGCCGGTAATGCCTAGGTTGCAGGATTGGTCCCTGTTTGGGACAGCTGCATGCTCCCTCATCACTCTACCTGGACACTGAGGTCCAGCGCCGAGGGCCTTTCTGGTGGTTCCCTCACTGTGAGAAGCCAAGTTACAGGGAACCAGGTGGAGAGCCTTCTCGGAAGTGGCACCCGCCATGTGGTACACCCTCCCACCAGATGTCTACTACCAGACTTTTAGAAGACATCTAAGGCAGCCCTGTTTAGGGAAGCTTTTAATGTTTGATGCATTACTGTATTTTAATATATATTTATTTATTTTTTGGACGCTGCCCAGAGTGGCTGGGGAAGCCCAGCCAAATGGGCGGGGTACAAATAGATTATTATTATTATTATTATTATTATTATTATTATTATTATTATTATTATTATTATAATATTGTGGGAGAGTGGACTAGATGATCCTTGGAGTCCCTTCCAACCCCACTATTCTATAAGTGGTAATTCACTATGATGGGAATGTTAGACGCAGGGCTGCCATCATCCCCTCAGCTCACTAGGATCCCAGGGACGGGGACATGTGGACCACTTGCGCAGCTCCACATTTCAAATGGAAATTCCCTGAGCAATAGAACCTGAAGCTGGTATGCAGGAAGCTGGCCCGGTGGCAGTTTTGTTGGGACTTCTTTAGGGTTTCTGGCCAGCGTTGGCCCTGTAAATTTACACATCATGGTGGCAACACGAGGCAGGGCATCTTGCCCAAGCGGGAGCCGGCAAGCAATAACTCAATACCTCTTGCCCATATTTCCATAAAAATATCTCCCTTGAAAGCCTGGCTAAAAGGTTATCTAGATGGGTCAGTGGCTTTGTGCTTGTGGGAAGGATTTTTCCCAATGTTTGGGATTCCTCTGGCTTTTCAGCCAGTGGCTCGGAATACAGCAACTCAAAAGCCAGTTAGAGAGCTACCTGTGGTAGCCTGAAAGAAGGTTAGGAAGCAGCTTGCATTGGGACGTATGGTGGGATCCCCTTGATTCTCCTTCTATTTCCGATTTTCATTTATCCCCATTGGGGATCGTCCCTAAGAAAGCCCCATATAATTCCATCTGATCCATGTTTATCGCATCCCAAAGGCACCTCAGTGAATGATGCTATCCCTCCGGAATGGTTCCGTGAAATATGCATCTTTGGATCAGGCAGTTGAGCTTACCAACAAATTGGAGGAGGTGCCTTGTTGGCATTATGCGATATTGAATCGGCTGTTAGGCTGCTGCCGGTTCACCCTCAAGATTTTAAGTAGTTAGGCTTTAATTGGATGGTCCTTATATTGATAAGGCGATGCCGGTGGGTTGCTCAATAGGCTGTGCAGCACTTGAGTCCTTTAGCACCTTTCTGGATTGAACATTGCGAGTCAAGACTCGTTTAACTGGGGGTATTGTTATGTGGATTATTTTACTGGCTGGTTCATGTGACACCAGCCACTGCTTAGGCTAACTGGACGCCCCTTTATTCCCTGAGGAGCTGGGTGTTCCGTTGGCAGTGGAGGACAGTGGCTCCTACTGCCCCTTTTAACGTATTTGGGGGCTAGCTGGATACCATTGCTCAAACATCTGCTTGCCTGTGGAAAAGCTGTTTGCCTTGAAGGACGTTATTCTTGTAATACTTCCTCAGAAGCAAGTGTTGCTTTGTCAGATCCTATCGTTCCTAGGTCAGTTAAATTTTGCATGCAGGGTGGTTGCTCCAGGCTGCCCCTTCCATTCCCGCTTGGCCAGGTGGTCTCATGGCCCGGGGTCCCTTCATCATCATGTACAGTGGCCTGGAGCCTGGCAGGGCAAGGCAATCACATGTGACCTAACTTTTCTCGAGTTTTCCCCATTGTAGTGTCAGCGCACATCTGGACTGAGGAGTTTAGGGACCGTCGGGTCTGTCTTGGTCTGATAACCAAGCAGTGTGAGAGTCCTGGCAAAACGGTCCTCGTGCTCTGGCAGAGTCTTCGCACTGCTTAAGGTTTAATATTGCGTTTCTGCTCTCTTTATTTCGGGATCGTCTAATGTTTTCGCTGTCGCTCTATCCCGTTTTTTCAGTTGGAGAGCTTCAGATCCTGGGCTCTGGACGCCCAGCTATAGCCGGATTTTTCCGGAGCTCCTGTGGCACTTGGCAACAATTAATAATTATGAGGAGTAGTAGCTTACGTTTCCCCATCCGCTTTCAGGTCTTATGAGAAGGCCTGGACTGATTTCTTAAAATTTAGTTGGCAGTCCTCGGCCATTCAGAGGAACCTGCCCCCATCTTCTGAGCAGGACCTGCAGTAATTCGCCCACCTGCTGCAGATCGGATACACTGTTAAAACTATCAGAATTCAGTCCGCTGCAATGTCTGCTAGAGTAAAGCTTTAATTTTTCAGAGACCCTTCTAAAAGTGTGTCGTGCGCAGGGTCTCGGAAGGTTGGAATAGGCTCCAACCTTCACAGGACAGCAGGCAGGAAGCCGGTCAATCTTTGACCTATGCAGTATCCGCAACAAGTTAAGACTTGTCGGCTGGTTCAAGATCAAGACGAGACTTCTTTCAGTATTCCATTGTAATTTTGGTGTACTGAGGGTTGGGGAAATTGTGTTGGAGCCAGCACGGGGCTGAGAGTTTGGAGGCTTATTGCCTCAGGACTTTTCCTTATCTGCGTTGGAGCTTGTCATAAGTGTCTGGAGCTCTAAGTCAGACCTAGTGAGCAGGTTTGCCACCATCAGGCTTCCAGTCACAGGTGAGGTGGGCCCTTGCCCTGTTATTGGATACCGGAAATATTTGGCTTTTCGTTCCCTTGGGGGCTGCCTCGATCTTAGTGCACAGAAATGGGTTCCGGTTCGACAGGCATCTAATTGCTCACGTCGTGCGCCAGTTATTGCAGCCTGCGGCTTGCCTAACGCTGAACACGCCTCATTCAGCCCGGTTAAGGATTTCAGGAAATTCTTAGCAGTGAGGCCCTCTGGGGGGGGGGGATCCACTGTTCATTCATGAAAATGGTCGTCCCTTGGCACGGCATCAGTTTTCCAAGGTAATGCGTAAGGTTATTTCTGCTTGTGGGGTCCTGGCTTATGGTTTTGCACCCCATTCTTTCGCATTGGTGCTGCTACAACAGCAGCCCATTGGGGGTTGTCGGCCCACAGGATTAAGGACTTGGGCCGGTGGAAGTCTGATGCGTTCAAGGGTTACGTGCGGAAGAGATGTTGAATTATTGTATTGATGTGTGCTTGTTCTCCACCCTGTAGGTCTCGCTCCAGTCCGTATCTGGATTGTGGGGCACAGCATCGTTCACTGGGCTGGCATCAGAGCGAGGCAGTCTGGAAGGGGACCGGATCTTGGCTTCCCACAGCACGTACAGGTGTCGTGGATATCCAGACGGGGAATGCGGTGGAGTGAATTCATCCCACTAATTGAGCGGAGGGTGCTTTCACATGGTCCCCCTTTGGCAATTGTGGTGCAGTTGGGGGAGAATGATATAGCAAAGGTTGATTGCTATACTTTGCGCTCCACAATTCAAAGAGACTTGGGGGAGTTGGTGACCTTAATACCTACCGTTAAAATATTTTGGTCACAATTGCTGCAAAGGAGCAATTGGCTGGGCATTTCTCAACCCAAGGCTGCTGAAAGGGCCAGGAAGCGAATTAATTCCGCAGTGAGCAAAAGGGTAACGGAATTGAGTGGGTTGGTGATTTACAACCCAGATATTACCTTCAAGGCTCTGGCCCTTTACCGCAATGATGGGGTACATCTTTCCGAGCTGGGGAATGATGTCTGGTTGGATGCGGTAATTGAAGGGTTGAAGAATGGGTTGGGATTGTGAGTGGTTGGCGGCGAGCATAAAGGGCTCGATTGGCGGTTAGGCATTGGTTATAAATCTGGTGGAGGAGGGGTTAGGATAGGCTGGGCCTGCCCCTCCATGGTTGCTGCGGAAAGGGAATTCCGTTAAAGGAATCCTGGGGCTTGCCATCTTTTCGTCCAATCCCTGGAATGGGACTAGGGCCGGCAAGCCTTCGGGGAGCAGGCGGGTGAGAGTTGAGGGTCTGTGTCTCAGCTCCAATTCTTCCCCGACTTGCTTTCCCCCGCACTGTCTTTCGGTGGTGCCCGGAAGTCAGTTCTGTCCCCAGGCGGGGGGACAGATAGTCTTAACCAATGCCTAAACAACCACTCACAGTTTGTATTTTAATAAAGTTGTGGCCAAAATCATGCCAAAAATCTTAAACAAAAAATTACGTGTCCGTTGTGAGTTATTTTGGGGGGTGGATTGGGGACCTCAACACGCAAAGCGTGTTCTCCTTCAGGGAGAGCACGTGTTGCGGTGGGGTCTACTGAGCCACCCCCTTTGTTGCTGGGTAAGTTCTCCAAGATGGCCAGGGGGCATTGATTGGATTGCCGAGTTGCTGGGGGAAAAGTTATGTTGCAATTTTGGTGGGAGGGGTAAAAGGTTTAAATACTCTGCATGCAGCCTTCTACTTTCTCTTTTGCTGCATGCAACGGATCACCCGCCCACCCGCCCTAGAATAAGGGGTTGTTGCGTTGACCTTGCTATGCCTGTCATGGGGTCGTCTGCCTTTGAGCAGGGGCCTGGTAGGAATTTTTCCACCTGGCAAATTGGCTGGCTGGGTGGTTTTTGCCTACTGCGTAGCAAATCGTCACAACTTGTAAGGTTGTGGTTAGGCATTGGTTATAAATCTGGTGGAGGAGGGGTTAGGATAGGCTGGGCCTGCCCCTCCATGGTTGCTGCGGAAAGGGAATTCCGTTAAAGGAATCCTGGGGCTTGCCATCTTTTCGTCCAATCCCTGGAATGGGACTAGGGCCGGCAAGCCTTCGGGGAGCAGGCGGGTGAGAGTTGAGGGTCTGTGTCTCAGCTCCAATTCTTCCCCGACTTGCTTTCCCCCGCACTGTCTTTCGGTGGTGCCCGGAAGTCAGTTCTGTCCCCAGGTGGGGGGACAGATAGTCTTAACCAATGCCTAAACAACCACTCACAGTTTGTATTTTAATAAAGTTGTGGCCAAAATCATGCCAAAAATCTTAAACAAAAAATTACGTGTCCGTTGTGAGTTATTTTGGGGGGTGGATTGGGGACCTCAACACGCAACTGCTTGCCAGTGGAAATAAGGGAAAGTACAAACTGCCCTTGAAGTATTTTGTCCAGGCTAGCTATTGATTAATTCTATGATTCTATCATAATTATAGTGAATGTGTATTAAACGGAGGATGGTTTCGATTGCCAGTTGTTTCTATCCCATAATGTCAAAGCAATAAGCAAGATTCACCCAAAGTGAAATATGTGTCCCATTGATTTCCATGAGAGAAAATTAAACACATCCTGATCTCGTGGATAACAATGGCAATAAAATGTGCTTTGGGTCTGGTTGGATTATTCTGGCTCTTTATTTATCTGTCTACAGACCAGTCATCAACAAAGGAATATGATTTGCATTAAATGCAAAGATTGCACAAAACTGTTAAGAACTGCAAACACTTCAGAAGGAAATGATCCATATTGAAACTAATTGTGATTAACTGGAGTGCTGAGCTGAAAGCAACAGAAAGAGCCTCAGAAAAGATGCATGTAATGGGCAGTCAGGAAGCCTACATGTACAAAGTGGAGACAGCAGAAAAGGCACAGGAACTGGTTAGAACCTCAGGTCTTCTAAGGACAAAAGATTAATCATAGATCTAGGACAGACATCTGATTAAACACACTAGGCTGAATCCAAACTAACTGTGCAATTTATACATGTGTACTAGGATGTAAGCCCCACTGATTTCAGTGACACTGATTTTGAAAAGCCATTTCCCACCATGGATTTGTTAGTAACTTACATTAAAAACCATCAACTTTAAAATATAAATCTAGTGCCTGATTAATTGGGGCAACATTTTAATTGATAAACACCTTTTAATTGATTAATTCAATTCATTAATTGACTATATGTTTCAGCCATAAGTGGAGCACAGTCTAGAATATGATTAAGCCACATGTTGCTATAAGACAGGCAAATTTCCATTGATTTGAAGCACTTGCTTAACTCTCGCGTTAAAACCAGTGGGGTCTATAAGCACTGAGCTTTGGCAGGATTATAACCTAATCTTTGTATATAAAACAGAAGCGTTAATGGTACTTCACAGTATTCGGCACTGCTTATACTTCAGCTCTGTTGTGGCCACCATATTGTAAGATGGATACTCACAAACCGGTAGAGTTTGTGGATGAAATGATAGAAAGTTTGAAAGGATGCACCATGAAAGTTGTCTACAAAGGAAGCTGCTTCTTCTTCTTCTTCTTCTTCTTCTTCTTCTTCTTCTTCTTCTCCTCCTCCTCCTCCTCCTCCTCCTCCTCCTCCTCCTGTATATTTATTGAATTCCTCCCACAAAAATATTTTAACAAAGGAAGCAAATTGACATTAAATGCACAATAAAACAATATGTGAAATTCTCTACAAAGGTAGTCATGGCAAAGGGGTGACAAGTGGTTAAGAGGTGCTTGCTCAGCAAGGGAGTCTCTTGAAACAATAAAGAGCACTATGTGTCCAGGTACAAGCAGATTGTGTATTAACATACAAATGAAATGGAACCCAGATTTTCAGGAACTACCCAGGTTGACCATCTCTGTGATTAGAGATGGATTACTTTGTCTGTTACTTTCGATGGACATTTGGTTCATTTCTTCCAGGCTTGTTGTAAGTTCACTTCTCCACATTTCCATCAGTTAGTGATTTTTTTAAAAGTAAGAAAGTCATCAAAATCCCTCAGCATTTTAGTATAATTGCCCCCTAATAAATATAGGTTGGTATGCAATTTTACTGACTATACACAGTTTTGCAAAGCAATTCCCCCTAAAAATACATTTTTGCATGTTATTTTCACAAAGCTGTTCATTCTAATGCACACTTTATTTCAGTATATGCATTCTTACACACGTCACTTTGTTAGAGAACTGCATAGCAAAATAAGGAGAAGAGTGAATTGCGAAGCTAGTCTTAAAGAAGATAGCAAAAGAGTGTGAGAAAATGACAAAGAGCAGGTGGCAACACAAGTACCTTTCAGGTAGATCTACAGATGGTTGGAAGACCTGGGTGGTGGATCAAATTGTCTAACAGAGAAATTGATTCTCTTTGTGTGGGTTTTAAGAAGAAATTGCATAAAAATCTTTGAGTGGCTGGCTTAATTTGAGGGAAAGGTACCATTGTTGAAAGTTGGGCAACAATTCCTGCTACCAATAATAATATACATTAAGCAGGAATAATAAATACATAATCATGTACTTAATCAAGGAAGTTTTTCCCCAAAATGAGTGAGGAGTTAAGAGTGGAGTTTAGGAAGATACAGGCTCTGATTAATATATTATATAAAATGATACCAAGCAGTACAGATGCTATCAGATTTGACCACGTCTCTAGAAAGCTGAGTCTGATGGGGCTGTTTCTCTAGGAGAAATAGATGCTAAATATGAGTGATTAGGTCATGCAGTTGCTGTGACTCAGGGATCTTCCAACTCTATAGAATATCTGTATGGGAAATAACCAAGAGATGTACAATGAGTTATTTTCTGGTGGGGTGGTGGAGGTGGTGGGAACATCCCCTCAAATTAATGGTTTGATGAGTAATTCTAGAGTGTTCCTGGAAAATTTGTAACCTGCCACAACATGACAGCTTCCAACTCGCAGATTTTATGATGCAATGGTTATCCTTTCTCTCTGATTGTCATTAAAATTGTCTGCTTCTACCTTGCAGAATATTCTTCCTGAAGATTTGGACCTGTCTTCGTTGCAAGTTAACTTGGAGCATATGCTTCTGGTTCATTGGCTCCCACGAATTCATGCTTTTGGTTCTGATCAGTCGCCAGAATTTTCCCTACTTTTTCTTTTTATATAAAAAAAAATCTAGTGAAAATTGTCAAAGCACTGATAATATCTGCTTGTAAATAAAGGTTAATTCATATATCTCAGCCGTCTTTGTGTGAGATTACTTCCCTGTGCTCAGAATTCTACACTAATTTATTTCATTGGAATTTGTGCAAGAAGACTTTCCTGTGCTTATGCT
This sequence comes from Podarcis raffonei, assembly GCF_027172205.1. NCBI lineage: Eukaryota > Metazoa > Chordata > Lepidosauria > Squamata > Lacertidae > Podarcis > Podarcis raffonei. Next base: position 55,446,627 of record NC_070610.1, read on the forward strand.
TTGACTTTTTCATTGATTGTAATTGGTTTTTTGTTTTATGAATAGCACCAGCCCAGAGCCTTTGGATTGGGATCATCTAAGCATGTAAACAAATATATAGCACATATTAATTTGTGGCTCTAGGGATACACTGCGGTTTCAAACAAGAGCACAACCTTAATTTTCCTTAACAAAATATTTTTTTCCCTTATCAGGTTTCCAGTAGACAAGGCAGCCTGCTTTGTGTGTTTGTACAATTTAAGTAGGTTCTTAGTCTGTTTGTTAAGACATCATGTTTATTTTAAACTCCTACAGGAAGTTATTAATCTGCCCCAACGCTGAAGGTCTGAGCTGATATAGATGAGAACAATGCTAAGCAATTCTTCATGTCATCTTTCAAACCCAAATCTTAGCACTCTTCTTCATGGATCCCAGGTTGCTTTGAAAATGACTCACTTGTTTGCCCACGTCACGTTAGTGCCAAGGACTGGGTCTGTCTGTTATGCACACCCAGTGGCTTAAGCAAGGTGCCTTCCAGACTCAAAGAGCTGGTGAAGAACCCAAAGTATGCTTTAATCCAGTTCTCATTTTCATGTCACAAAAGGTGCTATGGAATGATTGCCATTTGGAAAAAGAAGAAGGCAAGCACAATTAAAAGCTGAACCTCTAATCCCCTTTGCCTCTGGCTTTGTGCCGGAGCCAAAAGAAATATTGTCTTAACAGGTACATTTCACCTGGAGGGAAAAACACACCCTCGACCACCTAGCAGGCAAGATGACGAGATAATAGGATGCCGGGCTGTATCAGTGGCCAACAAATTGTGCCTTGGCTTCTGTGGCTGACAGAAGAGCATAGAATTGATGGGTGGCAAAGGGAAAGCTCTGTCTTCTGACAGTGGGTGGGTCGGCATTGTGGCAAAACCAAACAAGCACATTTTCCAGCTCCAGCCGCCAAGTCACATAGTGAGAAAATCTGTGCATGACTAACTGACATTTGTGTGGAGAGATGTTTCAAAAGTGATTGAAGGGTCCTCTAAGCAGCCAAAGCAATAATTAAGCTAATTGACACCGAGAGGGCGTGACTCAGCCCTTGCAAAACCACTCTCTTCTAATTGCTGCATTATGTTTAGCTACTTGGAAAATTTCTGGATGTTGCATTTTTTTAAAAGGAAGATCTATTAATTCTACCCAGTAGAGTTAAGAAATCTTCCTTTAATATTTGGGAAGAACAGAAGATAGTGATGGTGTTGATTTTTTTTAAAATAGAAAAAGGTTAATTAATATTTGGGAAGTATAGATGACGGTGATTATGATGATGATTTTTAACAAATGCACAACTTTTGTGAGCAATTTTCTGAGACAATTTGCAACCTGCAGATGCACTCTTCCAGCCTTCCTTTTCTGCCGTGTTTCCAAGCACAGGTCCACACTTTAAAGATCTGTGTTCGAGCACTTTTGTAATTTTGCCCCAGCACTTTCCCTGCAAAAACTCACTTCATACAGCTGAAAACAATGTTGAATTGCCATTTGTTCTGATTTGGCATTAAAGAGTGAGTTTTCCTGGCAAAAGCAGTAGAGCAAGGGGAAAAGGGGGGGGGGCTTTGACCAGAAGTGGGAAAGTGTGAACTTGTGACTAGAAAGCTTTGGTGGGGGGAGAGGTAAGTGTGGATCAGCCCTCAGTGGCTCAGGTTAGTGAGATTGAGTTGTAAACAGTTATATACAGTGGTGCAATGTCTCTTCATTTAATAGCCAGTAAAATTACACAGAAGGCCAGGCACAATTTGAAATTCTGGGATAATTTTGCCCCTCTCTTTGATGTAACCAAACCTGTCATAAGACAGAGTTATTTATTTATCATGGTACTTGTATCCCACCCTTTCCACAGTGAGTGAAAAACAGTTTAGATGGAGTGTATCTAATGTTACTCTTAAAACAACTGTGTGAGGTAGCATTAAGGCGTAGAGATTGTGCTTTTGGGTGCAGTGAGGCTCATGGATTTCTGGATATTAGACCAACTACTGCCACAAGACTGCAGGACCTTGTTTAGGATTTCATCATCTTTCGTGCTACATCCAAATGAGAGGGCTATTCTAATCCTTCCAACTCCTACAGTTCCTTCCACAGTGTTAAGCTGCCTTTCCAAAAACCAAATAGCCAGCAGCATCACCAACTGGAAATGTGCGATGGCAGTGAAACCATGAAGCTTTGCTAGTCCCAAATGAACAGAATGTTAAAAACCTAGCTAGTTTCAGTTTCATACAGAAAAATAAAACCAGCCAGTTTTGACACACGTTTTAAATTTCAGAGCCAATTCTGAAACTTGTTAGGTTTTTTATTTTTTAAACTGTTAGTATATACTTTTTTAAGAAAGAAAAGCTAAAATGCACATTTTCTTACTAATAAAAGTTAAGAGTTGGCAGCTAAATAAATTAACCAGTTAAACATTAGTGTTTCCCTTTAAATATTAATTAATTCCCAAGACTGGCATCTGAGTAGGATGAATTGGGGACATCTGTTCTGAAACTTGTTAAGCAGAATTAGTGGCTCTGATTTCACTTAGAAATAGTTCCCATTTATTAACCAAATATTTGCTTTCATTTCAAATTAGTAAAAAAACTAGGCTGATAGGAGGAAGATGCTGGAATAGAACAGTATACAAATCTACTTATTTGGAATAACTTGATACTCCTTTTTATTTTTTTGGGAAGTCAAAAGCTGTTGAAATTGGATGCCAGTGGAAAAGATATTACAGCCTTTCATTAAATGAAACTTCAGCTGTTTATGTCAATACAGTGTCTTTCGAAATTATTGAATGAACCCATTTTAGACAGTAAACGCAACACCTTTTTATTGCCCCTACATCCTGGAATGAAGACCCAAGAGGCATGAACTATGAGGAAAGGTTATTATTTATTAACTATAGCTTGAGAATCTGCAGCAATACAAGAAGGGAACTGAGTCTGTGTACGCACTACCATTTTACCCTGGCTCTTGTGCCTTCACACTACTGATGTTTGAAGCCTAGTACACATGGCGTTAGCCACAAACCATGCATATCCTGTAGTTTCTTGAGAAAACCTGCTTTTTTATTTGTTTTCCCTCAACCCAGCTTCCATCAAATTTGAAAGTGTAAGGCATCGTTAACCGGAGGTGTGTTCCTCTCATACATCTGTTGCACATGGTGTCAGTTATCGAACTTTATTTCAGGCACAGACCAGCATAAGATAAAACATATAGATAAACTGAACACATAAGACTTAAAACAGGTAAGGGATAAAAACTAACAGTTAAAGGTGATTATATCATACATAACTTAAAAAGATAAAAACAACAATGACAAACGGTTAAAAGCCCAGGTCTTGCATTTTGGGCCTTCAGTTTAGGCCTAGTTTGTGGCACAAACCATCCTTTGACGGATATCCATCATGGCAGAACAAATATGGCAGCCACTGAATATACAACATCTGGGTTTTCATCCTGAATTAGTAGGGAGGAGTAAAGTTGTTCTGTGTTACCTTGAAATTTATGTAGTATAGGCAAGATGAACCTACTGTAGCTCATATATCAGTAAAGTATTGGCAGTGAAAAAAGGCATGTTCCATTGTTTCCAGTTGCCCAGAGCCACATGGGCATGATGGTGCATGTGTATATGATGATAGCATTTTTGAATAGGAGCTTGGAGGTTGCAGGTGTGAGGAAACAAGCCAGGCAATGTGGCAATAGTGTGTACAAAATATTAGCATGTGACCTGAAACACAGTGATGGGAAACAACCTTGCTACATTTTAAACTGCTATTGTGTACAAGCTCTTAATTTGACAAGAGTAGACATTTGCGTGCAGCTGCTAAATGAGGTGAAAGTCCCTCATTCCCCAATATTCCCCAGTTGATTCCTACAGTACATTGTAATTGGTCACGGGCAGAGAAATGCTGGTTGATATCTTCAATTGTGCCTTATGTAGCAGGTGGGAATATTGGCTTACCCACTTGTTGTGTTGATGTGTTAGGTTCCAGTAAGGAGCCTATAGCTCTGCTGTAGAGCAAACACTGGGCAGGCAGATGGCTCCAGCTTCCACCTGTGGCAACTACCATGGTATACTGAAATAAGAAGGCAGGTAGCAGGTGATGGATAAGACCAATGATTTTTTTCTAAAAAAATAAATAAATGTTTAGGAGTACTCTCATTTTCCTACTCATATTGAAATACTGCCCTCAATGAGGCCAAACTTAGATTCACAAAATGTTTAGGGCTAAGCGTCTCCCTGCGTCCCCCCAGAAATAAAGCACTGGGTAAGACCATCTGTGATAGGTACCAGTGACGCCACAAAAACTCACAATTAACCAGTGAGTAAGTCACATCATTCTTTAGTTACCAAAGGTTGTTGCCATGGGTACCACCCTGACTTTGTGAAAGGGGTGCTTTGTAAACAGCCAAAATAATTGGCAAGATGTATTTTGAAAATTGGTTTCAGATAGTTTAGAAAAGCTCCATGGTTCTTTAGGAGCAATGGATGCTGCCTTGCATCAAGTCAGACCATTAGTTTATTCAGTGAAGGACTGTCTAAGTGTTGGTAGATGATAGATGATGATGATAGATAGATGATAGATAGATAGATGATAGATAGATAGATAGATAGATAGATAGATATAGATAGATAGATAGATAGATGATAGATGATAGATAGATAGATAGATAGATAGATAGATGATAGATAGATAGATGATAGATAGATGTCAGATAGATTGTTGGGCCTTTGGCTTCTCTCATAACTGCTGATGAGGCGGACAGGTGTGTGTGTGTGTGTATTAGGATTGTGTGGATGTGCTCCTTCAGTGTACAAGCACTCCATTGGCAGACATCAGGTGACCTTAGCATAGTTAAAGAGTCAGTTTTAACCTCCTAAGAAGATCAGAGATCTGCAGGCATGATGAGCTGCCTGATGAAAGGTGTCACTTTTGAGTCCATGACCATTAAGGAATGAAGTTGAGGCAGCGCCAACCAGAGTCAAAGGTCATTTCATTCAGTGGAGGCTGGCCCAAATGGGGGCACTGCCTCACCATGCTCACCTGCCTGCCTGCTTACATACAACCAGTCCAGGTGGTGGCAATAGCTGTCATCTTCCTTCTCCTTAGTTTCAGTCTTACCTTTGTAGACTTCAGCAGGGAGGAGGATGAAGACGAAACCAGAATTCTCAGGCTTCACCTGCTTTGGGCTTTGGGTCCACCTAACATTGAGGGCACAAGGAGAAGGGGACGACAGAGGACAAGATGGTTGGACGGTGTTCTCGAGGTTACCAGCATGAGTTTGACTAAGCTACAGGAGGCGGTGGAGGCCTGGCGTGCTCTGGTCCATGGGGTCACGAAGAGTCGGACACGACTAAACGACTAAACAACAACAACGATCAATAAACTTGCCTTCTGCCCTACCAGCCTTCACTGATTTCAATATGTCTGATAAGAAGAAAAAAAATCATTTCCCCCCTGACTTATTCTTGAACATGACTTTCTGAAAATATTTTAGATATCTTTTTTAAAAAGAGAGAGAAACATTGACATGTAAGCAATGTTTACAGCACTTGATCATATAATGTGGGATAAGTTCTACAACTCATCACTTTAAGAGTAGCAAAGAAACAGTCCATCAAAATCACCATGTAATTGTCAGTAATTGAAAGTGGTTTCTTTAAAACTGGAAATGGGGGGCGGGGTCAGAATCCACATAAGAGTGTATGAGAACCTATAGAAATCATCTTAATCACTCAATGAAAGGAAAAGCCAATCTGAATATTGTTTAGGATTAATCTATCACTATGCAGCAGCTCACCCTTGCCTGTTCTTGCTGTGTTTACTTTTGACATGAAGTAATACAAAGGTGTGAATTGGGAAGCAAGATTCAAAAGCACACCTCTCAAGAGTTTATTTTGTCTTTCGACTAAAATATTGTTGCACACCACCGCAATCTCCAAGTGTGTGAGATTTCAGGGGTTTCAGGCACACCTAGCCAGGGTCCGTGATTCCTTTTGGAAATGAGGAAATTTGTGGAGACTGTGGCGTTTTAATGATCACCCAGTGATGTTGTGGGTGGCTGCATACCAAGATAACAATCACCATTTCCTTTTTCGTTCACCTGGGGCATGTGCTGGGAGTAAGAAGTTGGAATAACCTCATTAAGGGCAGGGTTTTCAAATGTGTAGCAAGTAACCACATTCACCCTTGTGGACAGCAAGATCTGGAATCAATGTAGGCTGAAAGCAGCATGTTGTAGATGAGCATGAACAATTTTGGACTGAGAAAAATACATTTTTGTGCTACAAATATGTTGGTGTGTATACAGAGTTGGCCATTCTCCCCCTTCTTCCTTCCCTGTAGAGATTTGTCAGATTAAGGACAAACAAAAGAGAGTACTTCTTCAGGCAGCACATAGCCAAATTGTGGAATTTGCCACACAAGATGTAGTGATGGCTGACAACTTGGATGGTTTTCAAAGCAGAAAAAAAAATTCACAGGACAGAAGGATACCAAAGGTTACTAGTCACTAAGGCTATATATTACCTCCCCTACCAGTATCTGGGGGGAACAAGCAGATCCCTGCTATTCCAAGCATATCCTGCTTGTGAGTTTTCAGAAGGCAACTGGCTGGAGACTGAGAGAAGCAGAATATTGACTGGATAGACATTTGGTCTGATTCATCAGGGCTATTCTTATGCACTTATTGGAGCTGCCATCATTTATATGCATCTCGTTTGTTGAACATGCAATCTAAATACAGTGGTACCTCGGGTTACATACGCTTCAGGTTACATACGCTTCAGGTTACAGACTCCGCTAACCCAGAAATATTGCTTCAGGTTAAGAACTTTGCTTCAGGATGAGAACATAAATTGTGCTCCGGCGGCGAGGCAGCAGCAGGAGGCCCCATTAGCTAAAGTGGTGCTTCAGGTTAAGAACAGTTTCAGGTTAAGTACGGACCTCCGGAACAAATTAAGTACTTAACCCGAGGTACCACTATAGACAGAATAAGCAGCCATATGACTGTTTTTGTTGGCATAGGTTTATTAAGCACACTACTAGATGTCTTTCAGAAACCAACAAATTCCTTTGAAATGTGAGGCAAAATGACTCATGAATGTTCTAGATGTAGCAAAAGTAGATATGAATTAGTGCTAAGATTGCATCTTTCTTACTGTGTCAAGTCTAGACACCCCTAAGATCTGCAGTGCAGATCTCAGAGAGCTAAAATTCTAGTTTCCCAAGACTTGCACAGCTGTAATTTAGCTTCAGGTTTCCAGAGGTCAGAAGTCAAGCCATTAATCAATTTGATATAATTCAAAATATCCCAGGGGATGGGGGGGAAATCAACAGGGAAACAAGTCCTGCTTTTCTGTATATGACAGGCAACATCACATGATTTAAATCAGCATGTTCATAACTGTGGCATGATCCTGTTGTGATTCTTCATAGCTGCTGGTCTTTCAATCATAATAGAATGGCTTCTCAAAACTCACAATTGAAAACCAGTGTGTCTAAAGTATTGGGTTCGTAGGTAGAAAACCCAACTGCAAATCACTTTGCCGCTGTGGAGTTGATGTCACTGAGAAAAACCTTTTTGTAGTGCCACCTTCAACATTGGTCCTATCAGAATGGCACAACTATTGACAGTGTGTGTGTGTGTGTGTGTGTGTGTGTGTGTGTGAGAGAGAGAGAGAGAGAGAGAGAGAGAGAGAGAGAGGTTTCAATCCAGACAAAAGATCTGTTTGCTCTCTTTAATAAAACCAGAAAATACATTCTGAAGAGAGAGAAAGTACAGAAATAGCAATTAATTGGCATTACACTGTCTTGGTTTTGCTTTTTGCTTTTAGTAGTGTTTTCTGCTCAGACAAAAGAATTGGGACAAAATATTGCATTGGTATGAATTCCCACATATAAAATTACTTTGAAATCACCTGTCAGTGCCAGTCAATTATTAGACTATAACAAAATATATGTGTACCTGATTGGGATGAGTAAATCTGTCAATTTTGGTTTCTTTCAGTTTTTCATTTTTCAGATCTTAAATTCAGTTCTTCACTTTGCCACAAAATCCTCTTGAAAATTCATCAGCATTTTTTATTTTTATTTATTACATTTATATACCACCCTTCCTCAGAAGATCTCAGGTTGATTCGTGAGTTTCTTCAAATACACACATTTTGGCAGACCAATTTCCCCTAAAAGAATGCATTTTTATATGTGAATTTTCCCTTAGATTTGCATTTATATGCATATTTTACCTCAGAACATGGATTTTTGTACATATTACTTGGCTACAGAACTGAACTGCAAAATCTGGAGATGTACTAAGGCTGAATTTCAGTCTGTGTATGAATTAGGTAGGTTGTGTGAATTAGGTAAACTGAAATTTAATTGCAAAGTGCACAGAATTTCTCGCTCATCTCTTGTATCTGACAAGATCATGGTCTTCATGGGCAAGTTATTTTTGTTAGTTTATTTATTTAACAGCATTTCTAAATTGCCCGTTAACAAAAAGTTCTTTGGGAGGTTCAGACACAAAAGTTAAAACCTTGAAATGTGAAAAAGAACACAAACACTAAATCTTACATAGTTGTGGTGGTGGGGCCATTACTATGTGAATGATAATGATCTTCAGGTGTAATTCTGAGTTTTGTGTATTAGCAGAGCACTGTTCCTATAGCTATGTGGAAGTGTGGCTAGAGATTGGTGTTATTGTAATGTATGCTGATGTTAGATTACATAATCCTTTCGGTTTTATGAATTATTGTTAACTGATGAACTGCTCTGCACTACACTTCTTCTTCCATGGTGGATTTTTGTTTTCCTGGTTATTCACAGAACAACTACTGCTGAATGTTACTGCCCTAATTTACTCCTAATTAGGAATTCAAAGGCTGAAGATGAATTGTTTATGGGGTGAATTAATTCTCCAAAGACTGGTTTCTCTACATGTGCACTTTACAGACAGACCCCAATCTTGTAAAGATGATTTGCATATGAAGTTCATTTTTAAGCTTGGGCTTACTGTAAAATGAATTCATTTATTGCTTCTAATGATTATGCTGCTGCTTTAAAGAGCAAAGCAGAAGAGGATCCAGTGATCCAGTCAATCAAAATGTTTTGCTGAAAATCAGAGGAAGTGGTGGTGGTGAAGAGGAGAGACTCTATGTGTCTTGTAAGCTTCTTCTTATGCTTTCATGGAGGAATCAGTGAATGAATTAAACTAGTCTGAGGCTCACTACATTTTTACTAATCCATAGTTCGTTAAACATCAGTACATAGCCTGAGATGATGTGCAATGATGCTTAACCAACATGTGTGATGTATTTATTTTAAAGCAAAATAATTTATTAGCTGCCTTCCCAATGAATGTGAAGCAAAACAAAGCAGCCCACAAAATCAGTACAAACAATCACCAATAAGAACAAAGCTAGAAGAACCAGAGACCAATAAAAAGAGGTGCATTTGGTACCCTTCCTGTAGGTCAATAAAGCAGGGGAATGGCAGATCTGAGTAGGAGTATAACCCCACAGCCTTGGGCAATTGATGTTAAGGCCATTATCATAATCACAGCCATTATGTATTAGCTTTATATGAATATGGGGATCTAAAGTGCAGACTTGTATGACAGTTTGAGAGTTTTTGTAGCTTGGGGTACAGATGATTTCTGGAACAGGGTCTCCCTGTTGTGATGGTGGCCTGATAGCATGTCACCATTCCTCCTATAAACAAGCACAAGGAAAAGCATTGTGGTTTCCTTAACAGAAAACAACCATAGAAAAAAACAGAGTGAAATATATCACCCTTGAAAGGAGTTTTGAACGTGTGTGTGTGTGCTCCTTTGCAAAGGGCACCAACATACTCTCCAACATTTCTCCAATGAAAATAGGGGCATTCTATTCCACAATAATCATTTTACTATTTATACCCTGCCCCAACCACTCGGGGCAGCTTCCAACATATAGAAGGACATTAATAAAACATTAAACATTAAAAAACGTCCCTATACAGGGCTGACTTCAGAAGTGTCCAACATTTCTCCGATGAAAATAGGGACATCCTACCATACCCTCTAACATTTCTCTGAGGAAAATAGGGACACCCTAAGGAAAAGCAGGACACTTCAGGATCAAATCAGAAACTGGAATGGCTTCTGTAAATACAGGACTGTCCTTGGAAAATAGGGACACTTGGAGGGGCTGCAACAAGCCAGTGTGCATTTTGATAGGGACAGCAAGTCTCAAGTTGCAACTTAGAAAGCAATATTCTGTACCAATTTTTGCCCTTGCTCATTTTACCAAAGTCTGCCCCTGCCAGGCTGATAACTGAGAAGCTTTCACTTGGATTCCACTTCTTCCTCCACCAAATGCCTTCTTGACATGCAAGTAAGCTTTTGCACAATCTCTCTATAAAGGCACAGAGAATTCAGTTTCATGGTAAGGAGGAAGTTGTTAGTCCACAATCTTCTGCTCTTTTAAATAACTTGGATCTCCTCCCACAAAAATATGAAGCCCTGCAGGCCATGATTATATTGAGTGGTAAGGACAGTGAGAATCAGTGCACACACTGTTTCTTCAGTCCAATAATCTGTTTGATCAATACTCTTACAAACACATTCTCGTCCAACAGCCAGCTGCCCTGAAGGCCACAAAGGGCAACACAATCTAATCAGCCAAAGTTGACTTGCACTAATTCCATATTAATGAAGCTTTCTTTGCCTTGCGTTGCCTGTTCAATAGCAGACAATGGAGAATCTATGCACCTTGAATCATGCTCTTTGGGGATGAATGGAGGAATCTTCCCACATTGGTATTTTGATGAATTAATGCCTTAAGAAGGCTGTGACGGCAATCCTGAAAGCAATTCATCAGTTCTTTTTGAAGACCAGTATGGCCAGTTAGCACTAGACAAATTGCTCAGCTATCTAGAGGCCTCTGCCCCTGTCTTCATCACATGATTTTCCACTTTGTAAAAATGAATTTTTAGCTACTGTATTCAGCATTTCCTTAACAATGTAGGATCAGTAATATTGTGCAGCCTAGGAAGTATAATGTTGTGTGTGTGCATATCTACCTAAAGCTAGAGATTCCACTTTTGCAAAGGAACCATAGCTCAGTGACAGAGCACATGCTTTTCATTCAGAAAGTACCAGGGTCAAACCCTGATATCTGCATTTTAAAGGAATGGGTATCAGAGAATGGGGAAGATCTCTGACAAAGAGCCACTGCCTGTCAGGGTAGAGAGAGTTCCTTGTGAAGAGGAATGGACTGTTAATGCACTCTGTAGCTCTGGGAGGTGAATAGGACACCCAGCACCCTTAACAAAGTTCACAGAATTCCTGGTGGGAAGCCATGACTGCATCATGTGGTATCACATGTGGGAGCCAGTGTGGTGTAGTGGTTAAGAGCGGTAGTCACGTAATCTGGGGAACCGGGTTCGCGTCTCTGCTCCTCCACATGCAGTTGCTGGGTGACCTTGGGCCAGTCACACTTCTTTGAAGTCTCTCAGCCCCACTCACCTCACAGAGTGTTTGTTGTGGGGGAGGAAGGGAAAGGAGAATGTTAGCCGCTTTGAGACTCCTTAAAAGGAGTAAAAGGCGGGATATCAAATCCAAACTCTTCTTCTTCTTCTTATCACAGTGCTTTAAATGGTGTGAATGTGGCCTCTCTGTATTATACTCACAAACACCCACACCCCTGTACATTTTCTCTCATTCTTTATCAGATCACATATGCAGATGTCTTTATCAGTGCAGGGATTTTGGGATCTTGGAATATATTCATCCAGCACACCCATAACCTACATGCTCTGAGATGACCTCTTGCAGGCCCACTTTCCCATCTAGTTGCTAAGCCAAATGGGGCCATCAACACAGGCTTCGCAGGTCACATTACTCCCCCTTTCCCATGGCACATGCACTATTTCCCATGCTATACTGCTCCACTGTGTGCATGTGAGAGCAACACTTCAGTCTGTGGTTTGGAAGTAAAATGTTGAACCAGGACCTGTAGAGACTCCTATAGAAACATCCTCACTCACCAGTAGGTTCGCATGCCACTTCAGGAGGCAATGATTTCCCATGGAACAGAGGAACACCTTTTCCCCACTTTGAATGCTCTTGCACTAGAAAATAATCCTGATTATGGTTGCTTCCAGACTGCTGCTATTTTAGGGCGGAATTCAGTCGCATACTGGAAATACCAAGCTGTACAATTAAAGATAATTCTGAGCTCTTGCACAATAAACTTGCTTTCTCAAGAAAGGGAAGTGATAGGGAAATGCTGTGGACAGTGCAGGATAACACTTGCTTTGATGCAATGTCATTTTGTCTCCCCAAAAACAAACCAGAGAGTGCTCATTAAATAGCCAGCATCACCTAATCTCTTTGCAAACAAATGAGGATGAATGCTCACAGATCAGCTTGTCTGGATCATGCCTATTTTCCAGAGAAACCAAGATGGGCAAGGGGGGAGAGTGGGAAGGGAAGAAGGAAGAGATGGAAAATGGGAGCTGAACTGACTTGGCTCTCAAGCCTGAGATTTTCCACTATTGTTACAAGGCTTGGGGTCTCATATTATACTAATAAACATACAACTGATAATCTGACCATCAGCATGGCGATTTATTAAAGCTGGCTTTCTGAGCAATGTAAACATGGAAGCAAATATAAAGCTCTCAGCTTGTACACTGAGAAAGCATTATCAGCTGATGCCTCCACCTGGGGCAAGGCAGCAGTGGCCTCTTGCAGTAATTAATTTGGGCCATTAGCTGAAAGTCAGGGTTTGTTTCAGTTCATCAGTCTTCCTCACACTCTGGCCCCCCAAAATAAAATAAAGTTATGTAAAAACAAACACTGACTTCATGTCTGTTGTGCCATCAAAGCGCCTCTGATCTGATAGATGGGTCACTAAGTACATGTACAACTCTGCTGTGACAGCAGCAACTTGCTCTGCTTGAGCTACAGCAGCTGGACATTTTGTGTGCGCCAAAAGCATCAAATAAAGCATTTTGTGAAATGTGCAAAATGTTTCACATCTGGGAAGGAAGGCTTCAAAAGGCAAAGGAAAGGTTCCAAACTTAAGTGCAAATATGTATACAGTGGTAAAATACATGAAGGGGATTCAAGGTCCAAGCAACACATGATGTGCACCATGGATTTCCCACCACAAATGGCACCCCCATGTTGATTTTCTCCTTCCCTTATACTGGGTAGAACAACTCACTTCATGATGTGGTTTCATCATGTTGTGAGTTTCCTTGCCTGTTGCTAGGAGCAACTGATGATACCATGAATTGGAAACAGGTAAACTGACAATGTCACCATGCTCCCTGATGTGAAAGGGTCAGCAACACAATGCCTACAGTGCCTACAGTTGCCAGTGTGCATGCTAGTGCAAGAGGGTTTTATAAGCATATGATGAACAATTTGTTGTTGTTGTTGTTTAGTTGTTTAGTCGTGTCCGACTCTTTGTGACCCCATGGACCAGAGCACACCAGGCACTCCTGTCTTCCATTGCTTCCCGCAGTTTGGTCAAACTCATGTTAGTAGCTTTGAGAACACTGTCCAACCATCTCATCCTCTGTTGTCCCCTTCTCCTTGTGCTCTCCATTTTCCCCAACATCAGGGTCTTTTCCAGGGAGTCTTCTCTTCTCATGAGATTGGAGCCTCAGCTTCAGGATCTGTCCTTCCGTGAGGACTCAGGGCTGATTTCCTTCAGAACGGATAGGTTTGATCTTCTTGCAGTCCATGGGACTCTCAAGAGTCTCCTCCAGCACCATAATTCAAAATCAGCAATTCTTCAGAGATCAGCCTTCTTTATGGTCCAGCTCTCACTTCCATACATCACTACTGGGAAAACCATAGCTTTAACTATACGGACCTTTGTCGGCATGGTGATGTCTCTGCTTTTTAAGATGCTGTCTAGGTTTGTCATTGCTTTTCTCTCAAGAAGCAGGTGTATTTTAATTTTGTGACTGCTGTCACCATCTGCAGTGATCATGGAGCCCAAGAAAGTAAAATCTCTCACTGCCTCCATTTCCTCCCCTTCTATTTGCCAGGGGGTGATGGGACCAGTGGCCATGATCTTAGTTTTTTTGATGTTGAGCTTCAGGCCATATTTTGCGCTCTCCTCTTTCACCCTCATTAAAAGGTTCTTTAATTCCTCCTCACTTTCTGCCATCAAGGTTGTGTCATCTGCATATCTGAGGTTGTTGATATTTCTTCTGGCAATCTTAATTCCGGCTTGGGATTCATCCAGTCCAGCCTTTCACATGATGAATTCTGCACAGAATTTAAATAAGCAGGGAGACAACATACAGCCTTGTCATACTCCTTTCCCAATTTTGAATGATGAACAATAGTTACGTTTTACTAGGGTCTTCCATTGCTGCTGATGTTGCTCACCCACCTGTCTATTCTCTCCCCTCCCCCCAGCACCCTTGCAAACCCAAACCCCTCCCTTTACACCTCTCACCAATCCCCCATCCCGTCAAAGGTTCTTCCAGGCATCCATGTATGGTCTTTTGTCTCCATTTTTGTCTTGTTCACCTAACATACATTTGTAAGCTTTTTAGGCAAGGACTCTGAATCAAAATATATGATTGGAACAGCGGTCACAGGAGGGAGCCAGCAGTAAATCATAGTGAGCAAGTCAGAGTTAACTCTTTATTAGCAAAAACAGGATCTGTACAGGAGTGTCAGGCCTAATGAGCTCAGCAGCTCATCTCCGGCAGATCTTGCCTCCATGAAGCAGTTCTTGAAACAGAACGTCCCCATCTCCCCACAGCCCTGAGATCTTCTGATAAAGGGGAGTATATAAATTTAATAAATTTAATAAATAAATAAATAAATAAATAAATAAATAAATAAATAAATAAAAAGTCCACCCCCTCCCTGGGTTTTTCAAAGCAATTTGAGACTGTTCCTATGTGAAGCTAACTTCTCCTTCACTCTCTTCATGCCTCTCCTGGTTCTGCGATATGGGGACAGGAAGGGAGCTTGTCACAGCAGAAGGGGGAGACACCCCATGCCTCTTCACCAGCTGGACTCATCTCTGCCTCTTGGTCTCTGTCCTCTTCTTCTTCAGCTTCAGCTTCTAATTCTGGACTTCTCTCTGCCAAAGACTCCCCACCCACCCACTCAGTAAGCCCTGTACTTCTTCAGCTTCCAACACCTCCTCCCAGTCTTCTCCCTCTGACCACTCATCATCATCCCACCACCACTCCCTGAGCTCCAAGCCTTCTTCCCTCGGGGATTCCCAAGCTGGTTATTCCCACCATTCCTCTGCATCCAACCATGTGACATGTGCTATAGCTTTCATTGGTCTGTACTGTATCCGGAAGGCATGTGGGAAAGGGCTCACATGTTTCAACGGGGGATCTGCCTGTATTTCCCCATGCTTTTTATGCTGGGTTCACATAACACCCCCCCCCCATATCATGATGAAATTTATTGCACTTGGTGGCTGTTCACATGCATTTTCAATTTTGCTAGTGGTTGCGCCTATCTTCACACCAGACAGGTCAACCTGAACTCTGCATACTGCATCTCTGAAGCTTGTCCAAAGCCACCTTGACTTGTGTGTGTTGAACGATTCAGAGACCTTTGTGCCCTTCACCAGGAATTGACTTATAATAATCTTGGAATCTTTAAGGTGGGAAAGAACAGTCAATGTCACCTCACTTTTAGCTGATCCTTCCAGCCAATGCTTTGTCTCGCTTCTCTGAAAGGGAAGACCTCATAACTTTTTCCACTGTCTGCAGAGGAAAACTTTTTCCACTGTCTGCTTTAGGACAAATTGAGAAGCTACCCCTTACGGTGTGGCAAATACGACCTCGACCTCGCAGTGGCTTTTTTACAGCTACTGCTGGAGCCTGTTGTGCTTTTGCTGGATCAAATTCCTTGCCTTTTGTTATTTGAGCTTCCTTGTGAGAATCGCTGCAGCCTAAAGGAGTGTCAGGACATTCCCTTTCTTTGCCCTTTAATCCAATCAGACAGACCTTGCTTTCTCACACTGAGCTGGCCTGCACTCTAAATTTAGCCCAGCAGCTGTGAAGTAAACTTCAGTGAAGATTAAGATTTCTACTCTGATCGTGCATTTCAATATGAATGAAGGCAATAAAGGGGAGATTATCTTTCTGGTTACTTTTCAAATGTCTCATCTTTGAGGCATCACTTGTTTGCATAAAGTCTGATGCACCCGGTCAGGTCTTCCCTGCCTGCCCCTCCCAGGAAGCTCAAGGCATAGGCAACTAATAATCATTAAAAAAACAAAACAAAACATGGAGGGGAAGCAAAGGGGTCTTTGATGGCAAGTGAGCAAATGATTCTGGCTCCTAGAAAAATATGTGGCTGTTCAGAAACTTTGAAGGCAAAATTCAGGAAGGTGATGTTTCGGGGGGATGATTTTTTGTTGGGATACAGTTTTCTGAATATAAAAAGCTACTTTGTATTAGATAGGAAGGAGACCTATATGGAAGATTAATTGCTTAACATACCATAAGTTATTTTGGCCAATTATTTCAGACCCATTCCCATAGCAGTTTGGATGCAACACAGAGGACTGGGACCTGTCCTCTCCACCCTTCTATCACCAGTGTTACAAAAGGACTCTGACATGAAAATGATATGCTATGAGGGTGACCTGCAATCAAATGTTGCAGTATATCTTCACCTCCCACAGTATCGTTCTCTGGCATACTATAAGTAGATTAAGCAGGATTAGAAATTTCCCATGTTCTTGCTGCTTTATAAATCATCATGCAGATGAAATAAATTGCAGAGTTGAGGTTCCAAGTTCCAACATCATCACAATCCTCACAATCCCCCCATCTTTCCCCCCATTTTTATTTTCCTTTTTTAATATACTTCTGGAAATGTCAGATTTCCACCGAACACAGTGATCTCTCCGTGAACCCACTTTAGCTACAATCCTACCAGCAAATACCTCCCTGCTGAATAACAATAAATAACTATTGTGATGATGTTGGAACTTGGAACCTCAACTCTGCAAATTATTTCATCCGTATGATGACTTATAAAGCAGCAAGAACATGGGAAATTCATAATGACTGCACTTGAAATAAAAAGGTACTGTAAAGAGCTCCAAAAGGATCTATCCAAATCGAGTGAATGGGCAGTAAGATGACAAATGCAGTTCAGTGTAAACAAGTGCAAAGTGATACATGCTGGGTCTGAATTGGTGGTGACTGACCAGGAACAAGATATTGGGGTCATTGTAGATTGCTCAATGAAGTCAGCAGCAGGTAAGAAAATGGAACAGAGCAACTCCCCTATGAAGAAAAGTCACAACACCTGGAGCTTTTCAGTTTAGAGAAAAGGCAAGTGAGAGGACAGAGGTGTATAAAATTGTGCATGGTGTCTAATTTTTCTCCACTAGAACTCGTGGACATCCAATGAAGCCAAATGTTGGAAGATTCGCAACAGACAAAAGATAGTACTCTTTCACACAGGGTGTACTTACTATGGGAATTTGTTCCCACAAGTAGGAGTGATGGCCACCAACATGGAATAGGCAAATCCATAAAGGACAAGGCCACCAAAGGCTATGCTCTTCCTCCATGGTCAAAGGCAGGATGTCTTTGAATGTCAGTGGTTGGAAATCATAAATAGAGTGCAGTTGCACAAAGCTATTTCTTGTCGGCTTCTTGTTGACATCTAGTTGGCCACTGTGAGAACAGGATGCTGGATCACATGTACCATTGGCCTGACCAATCACACGCCTCCCACATTCTTATGTAAAATATTTTTTTGTTACCTTTGACCGTAAAAAGCTTCTCAAGGTGACCAATAAAACATAAAACAGGAAAAGATATCAGAATGCAATATAGGGATTCCAAGTGCATTGAAGGCATTGTCTAGTTGGAATCCTTACAATATGCCATATTACCATATGTCAGGGGAAAGTTGCTTGCCTAAGGCTGCCTAAAGAGTTCACATGGGAGGGATGAGATTTGAACAGGGCCTTCCTGACTTTAGAGCAATGTCAAATCAATGATGGAAACTGTCTCTCAACCAGGGCCAGTGGACATGAGGAGTTGCATCCTAGGAAGTCATGGCTAACTTAAGTCCATTGATTTCAGTGGACCTACTCTGAGTAAGATTCCCAAATGCAACCCAAGAATACTGATACACTCTAGGTTAAATATCAGTCTTGGCATATCACCAACAATTATGTGGGGATGGGCAGAGCACTGAGGGATTATGCTTTATACTTGCGCTACATGAGACCACTTCTTTTCTCGGACGTTATACCTGCATCTTTTTCTGTATATTGGGACAATTTCCCCAGAGATGAGCATTGCCTTGGTGTTGACCTGTTAACGCAGCACAAAGAACACAAAGAGCAGGAATTAGTGTGAAAATGTCACTCTAAACTACAATAACCTGTCAAGCATGCTCCCCAAGCAGCAAAATTGGGCCAGTCACATTTATGGGAAGTATTTATATTCAGCCTTTAAACCCCTGAGATTCAGGCATCACAATTTGGGCACCATAATTGATTATCCCTTTTCCCCAATCTGTTTGTGTAAAATTTGCACTGAGTTCAAATCCTGTGGTTGTCAAGAAGTCTCAGGATATTAGATTTTTAGCCTTGTGAAGTGAACATCCTTGGGAGGGGGGGATAGTCTGAAGAACCCTTGACATGAAACTGGCTTTCAGCCCATATATTTTTAGTTGCTGAGAAATATAATCCTAGTGCACGATGTTTAAGGATTGTGTAATATGTTCCTTGATGACTCTGAGAATTTTCTGACAAAGATTGAAAAGATTAAAAGTGTGTGTGTGTGTGGAGGGAATTGCATGAGATATTTGGCTGTGTACAGATAAACAGTCCTTTGTAAAGCTGAATAATTAGTACTGTCCATATTTATTTTGAGTGAGATAGTAAGAAGCAAAAATGAGACATCTCCACATCAAAACACAGTAGATGCATTTCATGACAGTGATGATGATGATGATGATGTGTGTGTGTGTGTGTGTGTGCATGTTCTCATGCCCCAGCAAAATTCACTTCCTAGTTTGGAGATAATTGAGTAAATCTACAAAATGGGGCAAAAATATAATTTCTTTCAGAGTTGAGGGCAAGAAGCATTGCCCTTACTGTTATGTGGCTTAATTGAAACTGGGATTATAAGTATTGGCCATACTTATTTTGACTGAGGTGGTAGGGAACAACATGAAACAACACTGAACTTTAGCTCAACCCCAAATCTTTAGTATTTTTATTTATTTATTGTTTCAATTTCCATCCCACCCTTCATCAATTCACAATCCATGTGTGTGTGTAAGAATTTGATTAGCTATATGGCAACATGTCACCGTTACACTGGTAACCTGAAGCCTTCATGGCTAGATCACATAGCCAGGAAGCAGTTGCTGAAAAAGGCAGTGAACACAAAGCAAAACAATGCAAAAAAAGAGGGAAGTATGGTTGGGCTGAGGAATATTATGGATCTTGCAAAACAATCCCCTTCACACCATGGGAATTTTACTCCACCCCAATCTCTCTCATTTTATTTATTATTTCAATTTCTGTCCTGTCCTTCATCAATGCATGGTCCGACTGGAGGCTGCAACATAAAATACCATCAAAATGTCCAGAAAAAAGCCAGTTAAAGCAATTGACAACTCAGATAAAATATATAAAGTAACAATCCATAGTGCAACAGCATGCAATCACCAGTTTACAGCTGACACATCAGGTACTCCCTGCAAGACCTTGTTCTGAGAGGTGTGCCAAGAGGGAAGCAATGAAGCAGACCCTCCAAGTGTCCCTATTTGCCAGGGACAGTCCTGGATTTACAGAAGCCATCCCAATTTCTGGTTTGATGCCGGAATGTCCCACTTTTCCTTGGGACGTCCCAATTTTCATCGGAGAAGTGTTGGAGGCCTTCTGTGACCGCTGAGCCAAGGAGATAAGTAACTATACAATCTTTAGAAGACATCCGAAGGCAGCCATGTATCAGAAGGTTTTTTAATATTTAATGTTTTATTATTATTATTTTTTTAATGTTGGAAGCCACCCAGAGTAGCTGGGGCAACCTAATCATATCAGTGGGGGTATGAATACTACTACTACTACTACTACTACTACTACTACTACTACTAATATAGGACATCTCTATTTTCACTGGAGAAATGTTGGATGGTATGATGAAGGCAGCAGCTGTATCTCATGGGGGTGGAATTCCAGAACTAAGGTAGCCATTGGAGGCTGGTGCTCATTGGGTCTGGTAGGATGGAAAACAAGGAGGCCAACAGTAGACAGAGCCAGATCTCATGACAGGTCAACTGATTCTGGTTTTGTCTGCAGCCTTTTCCTCCTTTTGAGTTCCACAAAGGCATTGAGACCAAGGAGGAGGCTCACAGCCAGTGCCACCCACTAGACTGGTTGTAAAAAAGGAGGTAGGCAGGAGGGTGCTGTCTGAGCTTGATGGGGCAGTGCCTTGCTCATGGACCAGTAATCACTAGGGGGTAACACTATATTAATGGTGAGAGGAACAAGGCTAAAAGGAGGCAATTGGAATCTCTTTATGGCTACGTCTAGACTTCCAGTACTTTGTGGGAGGGATTCAAGCACATACAGTATGTTTAGGCTTGTGCAACGAATGTGGATTAGAGTGTTCTATTGACCTAGTGTAACAAATCTACGCTAAAAGAGAAATGGACTTTTTGTGGTTAGGAAAGTGGCAGTGCTGCTCAGTGTGGGATGAACAAATGATCAACAGGAAGATGTATAAACTCTCAGCAAACAAACAGAACGAAATCAGGATGCATGCTCAATAAACGAGTCACCTGGAGGACCTCAATGACTCTAGCATAGGGCTTCATCCTGCAGGGAAGGAAAGAGGCCTTTTGGATCTGAAACTCCTGATTTCATTCTATGCTAGCACCTACTGACAGCTTTACTGACTGCCTCTGTGTGATGGAAATGGCAGGTGGAGTCGGCTGCAAAGAGGATTTCTGTCTCAAGCATCTACTTCATGGCACATGTGTAACTGAGAGTGTCTAGAGGTCAGGAGAGGACACATCTCTGTTGATATTGGCTTATGAAGAAACGTATATTTATTTTCTTTAATCATCCTCATGACAAGAAGCATTTTCCATCGAACTAATTATACCACAGTGTAAAGTAGATGGGGAAGCAGATTGGTTCAGTGTGTGACGGGTTTGTTGTTTGCTTGTTATTGCTGTTGTTAGCACTAATGGTATTCTTCACGTGTATCTTGCCCTTCCTCTAAAGAGCTCAGGGTGGCTTCCAGGAGGGCTGCCTCTTCTTTGACCTTGCCTTGTAAAACATTTATTTTCTCACATTATATCTCATCTTTCTTCATTTATGGAACCCAAGACAATGTACCTGTGGTTTCCAGATGGTTATCCATCTAGGGACTGACCAGAGCCAGACCTCTTTGGCATCAGCAAGGTGGTGGCCTTATGTAACTTCTGACCGTATTCTGGATAGATTAGATGGTCATTCAAACATCATCCAACAAGTTTCATGGAATCATGATCTTCTGACTTAAGCCTGGCATTCTGTGGTATCATTTTTCCAGAACAGAGGGAACTACTAAAATATGTTGCTAAATTGCCCTCCTCCCCACCATTGATTAAGACTAGTGGGAACAAGACTTTGAGTGCCTTAGAGATGGATTTGATAATCTGGCACAAGAAATCCCTGGCCAATCACAAGTACTACATAGCGAAGCCTGATCTGCTGGAGGAGAAGATAAGGTCATAGAGATCAGAACTGGGTAATGGTGCCACCCCTAGACAAATTCTGTGCTCCTCAGCTAAATTCATGTGAGGTGACATTTATTACCAGAATGTGCCTATGTGTTTTTTTCACTATCAGCAGCTGAAGGCAGACAGTAGCTCTTTCCAAGAGTCAAATGTGGCTTTAAAGAGTGGCTGCTGCTCACAGTATGTATATTTATCCCACATTTATTTCTGGCAAACAAGTTTGGCTGATTTTGTCTTAGCACATGATAAGCTGGTCTTATACTAGGTTAGATGATTGGTCAAGCCCAATATTGTCTATTCTGATTGGCAGAGATCTTTCCTACCCTTGATGATCTTTTATGGAGAGGCTGAGGGAACCTTCTGCATTTACCACATGTGGTCTGTCACTGAGTTACGGTGCCTTCCCCTCAATGTATGTTTGACCAAAGCTGACAACTGGACGAAACAAAGGTGTTTATACACCATGGGAAGAGAACCCAATTTTAAACCGTTTCCAACTCTTTTATACATTACTATTTCCAGCCACAACCTGATTGGTGTGAATCTGGTTGTTTGCATTTCAATGTATTTGAAGTGTTTAATTGGGAAGAAAGGTACACAGTTAAGATGGTGGTGACTATCAATATTTTAAAATAGCAGTGTGATGTAACAGTGCTAAACACTCTTTTTCTTAAGCTGTATTTCATTAATAGTTTAAGATATATATTAAAAATACAGCCAGAAAGCCATTTTAGCACTAAATAGAAGACTGATTAAAAAAATCAGCAGGGTGCCCCATCACAAGTGATATAAGTAGTGTGTGCTGGCCTGTAAAGGGTAGTGCTGAATGCATTCACATTCCTTTTGTAAGAAAAAAGATGGAAGAAACATTGGGGGGATGCAAATGGACAATGGCATCATGTGGCCCCCCATAACATGCGGATGAACGAGACATGGTGATTCCACATTAATGCCTAATGTGGAAGCAGCCTTGATTGCCTTCTGATTCCATTCAATCCCATGCTTGTACTCTAGGCTTTGCTGAAAGCCTCAGTGAAAAGCCATATCTCAGTGGTAAAGCATCTGCCTTGTGAAGGCCCACGGGTCCAATTCCCCAGAGACCCATGTCTGAAATCCTGGAGTGTTGCTGCTGGTCAGGGTAGACAACCCTGAGCAAGATGAACCAAAGGTCTGGGTGAGGGCAACAACTGGCAATCTGGGTTTTCTGCAGTTCACCATCTGTTCCGATTCAGCTTTAAAGAGCAGGTTTTTGTGGAGAAAGCTCCAGACTAAAACAAACAGACCAGAGAGCTCTCAGACACAGAGCTTTAAAGTGTGGACCATGCATAGAAAGTTTGGAGGAAAGGTAATTGGACAAGCCCTCCATAATAGGCACCTTCCTACATTCCTATGGTCTTACATTTGGTCATTTCATGGATTATTCTCTCTCACACACACACACTCGCTCGCTCTCTGTATGTATAAATGTCTTATCATCTTTCACTTTCTGTAAGCCATTTCCTTTCTTTTATAAAACACAGTAGCTCTTTTGGCAGCAAAGCATCAGAAGGCATTTGCTGTTGACAAGTGGTATCCATAGCCCACTTCCTAGATCATATAGCACAACTTCGTGATGGTGTGCTACAACCAGATACGGAGGCATTAACTGGCTTAAATGTGCAAAGCGACTTCGTTCCGTGAGTAATTGCACTGAAGAATGATTGCTCTCCCTGTGCCCTTGTCCCAACGCCTTGCGTTAAGACCAAAGAAACATGTATCTCTCAACATTGCCGCAGCTAACGATGATATGACTAGCAAATGCTGGGACTCAAACCACAGCCAAACAAACACCAGGATTTAAATGCCATTAACACACAAGTGAAGACCTTCTGCTTGCTAGGACTCTTATATCCCAAGAGTACTAATTTTCAAATCACTCTGCCATCAGAAGCCCCACTTAAACAACAGTCCCTCAACTTGGGAAGAGGAAGACAGTAGACCCCCTACAATAAGAGAATAGTATATACCAAGGGTGGGCTGACTTTAGCTTTGTGCACAGTGGTGGAGGAAGCCGCTCGGGCACCTGGGGTGATGTGCCTAGGGGCGGGGCCAGCCACCCATAGGGGTGGGGCACACAGCAGGGCCTCTGGAGTCTGCCTGCCTCCTCCCACTCAGCCGCCCTACATCTGGAGGGCCAGCAGGCAGACCATTTGGGCAGTGCAGAGCCTGCGTGCAGGCCCCGCCCAGCATTTTGTCACCTCCCTCAGTGGTAACACCCAGGGTGAACCGCACCCACCGCACCCCCTTCTTCTGCCCCTGCTTGTGCATCTACTAATACCTAGAATGAAAGTGTAACAATGAGCTCAAGGCGGGGCTGAAATGCCAATCAACTCCTTTCCCCCACCTAATTAGATGCAATGATGCTCAAAGCTCATTATGAATGGCTACCAAATCATCTTATAGGAACAAATGTGTGTAGGTAATGGGGAAACCATATACAAATGTGCCCTGCTACAAGCTCTAATGAAGTCCCCCACCAAAGGAGGGGCTAATTGCATGAAGAGAACAAGCAAACGGTGTTGTACCTATGTTGCTAAATTCCTGGTGCTCATTCTTATTTCCCAGTGTAGCACTTCATGAAAAGGAAAATAGAAACACACAAATTTCACAAAGGAATTTGCACTGTATAGTTTTCCCTCCAGGGTGATAAAACTATTAGCTTGAAACAAACAGTTTTTAGATGGAAATAGATCTTCCTGCAGAGAACAGTGCGATTTTCTAGTATATTACAGAAAGTTGTATGTTTCTTCTAAATAAGAACCCAAGGAAGGTGGAAAGGAAGGAAGGGGATAGTAAGAAAGATATCAGAGTCCCACAAGATCAATCTATAATCATAATGAAGTGCTGGCGGCAATTTGGCAACTTTGTAGCATCTGGGAATAGAAGGTCATTGGGTCTAATTATACCGCAAAGAGAGGAAAGGAAGAAATGTAGCATGTAGCTGTATTCAGAGCCTTCTTAGATTTCAATCTAAGGGAGTGCAATAAATAAATAAATAAAATGCTTTGGCAACAAGAATAGTATCAGATGGGAAAGGCTGGGAGGCAAACGATCAAGAGGGCCTTTATATATTTCCTCAGTAGTGAATATTGTGCTAGTGAAAAATGTCAGGATGAATTTGGGCAGTGGGTGGAGGGGCAGAAGAGTGAGAGGAGAGTGAGTCCAGGGTTGTGAAATGTGTTTAGGTTAGAAATCCAGCATATGGGTTTACAACTTTAGTTTTACAAGCCAACAGTGATGATATCTGCAGATGTCACTGGGGGTCCCATTTGCTTCAATTCAAGAAGACCATCATTGGTATGGGAGTCTTCATCTTCTTCAAGAACAACACTTGAGGGTACCAAGAAGGATCAGTGTGTCTCTCAGTCCTCAGTAACACGTGCCCTCCCTCCAGGAAGGAATTGCAGAAGTGGGAATTGCTAAGAATCAGGGCAGCTTCTCAAGGGTACAGCAGCAG
The DNA here is from genome assembly GCF_027172205.1 of Podarcis raffonei. Classification (NCBI taxonomy): domain Eukaryota; kingdom Metazoa; phylum Chordata; class Lepidosauria; order Squamata; family Lacertidae; genus Podarcis; species Podarcis raffonei. Next base: position 55,471,875 of record NC_070610.1, read on the forward strand.
AAGCAGATAATCCAACTCTTCGTGAGCAAGTCCTAATCATCATGCAATGACAGACTTCTGGGGCAGATTTCAACTACTGCACGTTTCATAGCCCTGAGATGGTTGTTTCTCCAAAGAACAAGAACAAGCCTTGGGAATGTCTTGCTGCGATCCTTTTAAGAGGATAAGCAGTAGCAGAAACACAAGTTGGTATAAAAAACAAAACAAAACCAGAAACACGCACACATTTGGATCTTTCCTTCTAACTATTTCTTGCCTATCTTACAGCAACAAAGGAATGGACAAATGATTCCAAAAACTAAGCAGAATTGATCCTAGACAGTGCCAAGATGGGGCACTGCCTGTGAATCCTATGTAAGCCACTCTGAACTTTGGAGACAAAAGATGGTATCCGTACACAGTGGAGGAGCTTCATCATATTTTCTTCTTTGTAACAAATTTCAACCATATGAGACTGATAAGGAACAATCTGACTGGGTAACTTTTTCTGGTGACACTAGGAAATGTGAAAAAGTTGCCTAGTCAGCTTGCTGTATTAATCCTATTTGTTTTATGGTCAACAGCCTTCTTTTGTCGCCAAGTTGTCTGCCCTCCCCAACTTCCTCACTATTTTATTTCCTTACCCTTTCTTACACTATGGAAGGAGCCACTTCGTACCTGGCAGACATCCTTTCACCTCAGGGCTTTTTTCAGCTGGAGCTCACTGTAGCTGAGTTCCGGCACCTCTCAGGTGGGCACCATTGCCATTCGAAGAGAACAAGGAAGAAGTTCATGGTGAGCGCAGGCACCTCTGTTTCTAGAAAAAATAGCACTGAGCAGCCTGTATCGTTAAATCTGGGGTGGCTAAGCTGCCGCTGTCCAGATGTTGTTGGGCCCTTCATTCCTGACCACTGACCATGCTGGCTGAGACTGATGAGCATTGTAGCTCAACAACATCTGGAGGGCTACAAGTTGTCCATCCCTGACTTAAATAAACAAGCTGTCAAACAGTGTTGGGTAGCTGGACTGGAGAGCCACTCAAAGTCAAAAGGGTGTTTTGCTATTGAAAGTAGACCAAAAGCCCTGCTCCATCTACAGAGAGAGACAGGCAGCCTGAAGTAAGAAGAAAGTGTCAGTTTTTACATTTAAGGATTGGTGCTTTATGAGGCTTGATGTCTTAATGCTTCCTCTGGGACTATTCTGCATGAGTGCATTGCACAGGTGGCCCATTGCAATTTATAGTCACAATAATTGAACAGGAGAAATAAGAGCCTTGAGCCTTAACAGCACATGGGATGCAGCTGGTTTGGGTGCTTAGGTGGTAGGCATAACTTTTATATGACAAAGTCTCTTTCTGAAAGACAGGAAGTTGTTCTCCCTCCCTAGAAGCGTCATGCCCCACTTTTTTTTTGTAGTTGTGCATACCAGGGCATGCTCCTGGAATCACTTTGTCAAGCCCTAAAACGAGCAATTTAATCCACCATAATTTATATGGCTATGGAATTCTTTTCAATGAACATCTGTGAAAGAGTCAGTTTGAGAAACGCAGGAACCAAGTTGTCATTAAAGCTGGAGACTTGAATGAATATTTTATGATTCTCTTTTTCAAGTTTTTATGTGCTAACATCTCATATGAAGTTTTCTTTCAGCACGCGTGCAAGGAAAGCACGGCCTTCGCCCCCCTGAGTTGCCTCCTTTTGGAAGATATTGCAGGATCAGCTATCCCCGAGTTTTCCTGTTCATCACTCAGTTTTAAATAAATGGCCAACCATCTTAGATTGTTTCTTGAAAGAGAAACAGGCCTGTTTACTCTGCCTGAAGCATGCTGCCACTGCTGGTTTGGGAAGCGGTGTGACACGCGGGTGGCGCTGGGGGTTAAACCACAGAGCCTACGACTTGCTGATCAGAAGGTCGGCGGTTCGAATCCCCATGATGGGGTGAGCTCCCGTTGGTCGGTCCCTGCTCCTGCCCACCTAGCAGTTCGAAAGCACATCAAAGTGCAAGTACATAAATAGATACCGCTCCGGCAGGAAGGTAAACGGTGTTTCCGTGCGCTGCTCTGGTTTGCCAGAAGTGGCTTAGTCATGTTGGCCACATGACCCGGAAGCTGTACGCTGGCTCCCTCGGCCAGTAAAGCGAGATGAGCACTGCAACCCCAGAGTGGGTCACGACTGGACCTAATGGTCAGGGGTCCCTTTATCTTTTTATATCTATCCTATTATTTCCCAAACTTCTATCCACAATGAGAAAAAGAACTAGATATGTTTTAAGCTGCTAATGTGGGCACAGCCTCAGAGTCAAAATAAACACTTCTTCTAAAAAAAGAAATCTAGAATGATATTAGGGAAGAGAACCAACCATTATGAATGTGAAATTAGGCTGTAACACTGTGTCCTACTGAATTCAATGGGTCTTATTCCCAGGTAAGTAGGGTAAGGATTGGAGCCTAAAATAGTATCTGTTTATTGGTGTGTATAACATGGGAAGTTTAAAATCAGTTTCATTAACACACAATTAGAATTATTAAGGATAGTGGGAAGAATATAGTTGGTACCATATGCACACTGTTAAGTGTGAACAGCGAGTACAATTCTCTGCTTCTAAAAGTGTGGTTGATGGGATTGGGGGGGGGGTCAGCTCAAAGATTTTATGAATTCAGAAGCCAAAAACATGTCATTTCACATCTTAGGTGTTTTTAAATGAATTTTTCGGTATAAAGGTCTGTATCCTGGGCATGATTAGATTGTTTGAAAACTACTGAAGGTAATGGAATGAACAGACCAGGTTCCATAGATGTTTACTCAGGAGCAAGGTTGGGGGAGAAATTGAATTCAGTTCACACTGAAAGCTGAATTTACCCAATTCAACCTTTCTGGAACACTATGAGAACTGAAACGCAGCCATCCATCAGAATTCACACTTCTACAGATTTTGATATGCATTTCTCTAGCAAAGCAATGTGTACAAAAATGTGTGCATTAAAAATCCATATTATTAGGAGAAATTGCTTTGCTTTGTGCTTATTAGGCAAAATTGCAAATTTCACACTACAGTAAAATGCTAGCAAATTTTCACGAGGACAAAAATTGTAAACTGTTGATTCTTGCTATAATAGGGTGAGATAGTGCAGTTCAGTGTGCTGAGAAGATTTGAAGTGAATATGGCAGCAAGGGCATGGATTTGTTTCATCTGCACTCTGATTCATTTGCATAATCCCAGTTTTCCATGTTGAGCCCTATTTCCCAGAAAATACCTCTGCATATTTGGAGAAAAATGAATAATGCTGTTGCCTCTGAAGTATATCCAAGCTTCTGCCACAGGAGGTCACTCAACAGCAATGCATAAATCTCTGAAGAAGTGCAATGTGAAAGGTGACAGGACCTGTTCAAAACATTTGAAAACCAAACCTGGGTATGTGTACATGTCCATTCTGAATATACCGAAGGGCAGGATTTTCAGCTGATCCTTTTGAAACCATATTTATTTATTTATTTATAAAAATATTTATATTCTTCTATTTCTAGAAAAAAAATATTAGAGCTAATTACAATTATACATTCACTGTTCTCCTAGCCTGATTTTAGAAGTGAGCTAAGCTGGTGAGAAAATAATTGATGAAAGATGGGGAAGAAAGTTGGGGAAGAATTACACTTCCCTCACCAACTGGCATATTTTGGTCATAAAAAATAGAACCTATCAGGTCATTTCTAAAGATGTGACCAGGGCAGGTGTGTGAACAAATATGGCTATATGGCTGCCTGTATCATATCTAATTTGTTTTGCTCCAAGCGTTTCTGGTTTTATGAAACCTGGTTTGTGGTTAAGACTAGCAAAGCTAAGATGGAAGAGAGGAGATCTCATTTGCAAAGACTGCATCTCTCAGTTGCTTGCTCCCTTGCCTTCACTTCCATGTCAAAACACATTGTGGTGCACTTGTGCCTGATTCTCCAAGTCCTTCACTGTTACACATTTAAGCATGTAAGAGTATCTGGGCTGGATTTTTTTTTTGTCTCCACTTCTGTATATTCACATTTATTATTGACCCTATATTCCTAGATCTGTTTAGCAAGGCACATCCAATCCTGGGTTTGTCTGACTTGCTGCTTTTTCCATTCTGCTGCAGTTCCGCTTCTGCTAAAACCTATGTTGTTGCTCTTATTATCTACTATGTGCAAAACTTATGAAATTGATTGCACAATTAATTTCAATGCATTTCAGTGTAAGTCAAACATCAAAAACAATACAGTAAATTAAATCCTTATTTTCATATATTTAGCAGTTATGCAATACTGCCAATAGTGATGGTATTTGCTTGTATGATTTCCATTCATGACCTCTGATGAACATTTGAAATGCAGGACTTTCTGCTCTCATTTCCATTTCAGATGGAATCCTCCAGCATCCCTAATTCCCCACCCCCCCATTCCTTAGTGTGAGATTAGATTGCAGTTTATTGTGAATTCATCATTTGTAATTATCCTTAAAATGATTAAAATATCAATTAAATAGAATGCTGTACCTGATTTTGTAATTTCCTTTAGGCTGAGGAGGATCCATCCATCAGAACTGGAGTCTGAGGATTGGGATGGGGAGGGAAGTTAACACAAGCTTCTAAGCAATGAAAAATGTCAGCTCCCCACTTTAGCTTCCAGTGTGAGACTATAAAGCCAGAGTGTTGAAGTAGTTACCACGGGGTGGCCAACACAGTACCATTCAGATAACATTGACTACAACTCCCATCAGTCTTGAGCACTGGCTACACCCCTGGGTAAGAGTGTAGTATCAGGCCCTTGTTTCAAATTTTCCCTCAGTTCAGTTCAAATTGCACACTGAACTTGGGCCAGTTTTTCTCTTTCAGTCTAATCTACCTCTCAGGGTTGTTGTGAGATTAAAATGGGACGGCCGTAAGAACTGAAAGCACCTTGGAGAAAGGGTGGGGGGAAATGAAGAAATCCAAGTCCTGTTGATGGGCCGGGCTGGGTTGTGTGTGATACTATGGCTGTGTACATACCATATATTTAAAGAACGCTGGGAACTGTAGTTTCCCCTCACAGAACTGCAGTTCCCAGTGTCCTTAACAAACTACAGTTCCCATGATTTTGGGGAAACTCATGTGCTTTATGGTGTGTACACAGTTAAGGTAGGAAGTTCCTTTTAGATCTTTCAGTCCTAGGAAGAGCCTTTGCATGGTTTCCCTTTGATTGTATGGAAACTTACTGTCCCATTTAAATACTGAGCATCACAGAAAAAAGAGATGGTAAATTATATATTTTCTATGCCTCACCTTCTAGGGAGCGGGGGGAACCTCCCTACAATTCTGATTTGCCTGTTGATCTCCAGCATTGTTTTTGATGAGTTGCTAAATTGCTAAATTGATGGGCCAAGCAATTTATTAGGTGTTTTGTCTGTTTTTAACTGCAGTCTGCCTCTCAAGGAAACAAGTATTGTCTGTGGTGTGGAAGATGAGTCTCTGTGTGATGAGAGCCATGTGTACCAAGCCCCCATTTTTCATAACTGCTGTCATTTTACAGATGTATGACCCTCTTCGCCTGGTTACGGAGAAGCCGGGGGTGGGGTAGAGAATGGGGAAAGAAGATAATATACAGGGCTCCGCAGAAGAAACTCTGGTAGGCAGATACACAAATCATGTCATGCAAACCAGACCCAGCTAAAGGAACATTGCATCCCTCTTCAGAAGACAATAACAGATAGGACAGAGAAAGATGGAGTCTGAGATGATTAGGAAAACAGGAACGGTTAATGGATAACAGCAATGTGGCGCCAAGTAGTTCATTTCATGTCATAAAGATATGAGAAGCAGCACAAACAGAGAGCAGGTAAAAGGTCTTTGAAATTCATCCAATCAATGCAGATACAGGCTTGTGTCCCCAGTGGATCTGGCAGAAATGGATACAGATGGTGGAAAAGTTAATTTATTTCAAATGGTGTCGTTTTGTTTTCTTGGGTATTTCAGCTTGGGATTCTTTGTAATGGGCCTACAGCTCCAGTCTATGCCGGTGCTGCAGCACTGACCACGTACAATGAGAACCAGAGCTACCATTTTGATTCTCGAAAGCAGCTACAGATGTGATGGAGATGTATAACCAATGGGGTGCAGCGACATCTCTCCCATGCTTTGCACGCAGGTGGCCTCATGGTTGATCCCTAGCATCTCCAGCTAGAACTGGGAATAGCCCTTGTCTGAAATCCTAGAAAACAACTGCCGGTCAGTGCACTGCAAACAACACTGAGCTAGATAACTCAGTGGTCCAAGGCAGTTATCCTCACCAACTGGCAACCATTCTTCATCATGTTGAAAGGAGGGACTTGTCCATTGTCTCTCAAGTGAGATGGGAAGGTTCTTTCTGCACCAGGGACTTGTGTCTGCTGGTAATAGGGGAATATATTCAAGTTCCTGTCAGGCAGTGCTATTTTTCCAGGAAAAGAGGTGCCAGAACACAGCTCCCTTGTTCTCTTAGAATGGCAATGGCATCCACTTGAGAGGTGCCAGAACTGAGTTCCAGTAAGTTCCAGCTGAAAAAAGCCCTGCCCTCGGGACATTTTGACCGGCAGACACTAACTCATGAACATCCAATGAAGCTGAATGTTGGAAGATGCGGGACTTACAAAAGAAAGTACTTCTTCGCACAGCACATAGTCAAACTTTGGAACTCAGTCCCACAGGAGGCAGTTATGGCCACCAACTTGAAGGGATGAAAAGAGGACTGGCAAATTCATGGATGATACAGCTATACAGCTATTCATGGGTACTAGCTGTGATGGTCATGCTCGGCCTTCATGGCTGGAGTTTCTGGAAGCCACAGGAGGGGAAAGTATGCTTGTCCTCAGGTCCTGTTTGGTGGGTTTCCACAGGCATCTGGTTGGCCACTGTGAGACAGGATGCTGGACTTGATGGGCCTGATCTAACAGGCTCTTCTTATGTTCTTATGCTGTCTCCCATTCACTTTTTTAAAAGATTGATTTAGGTAAAGGTAAAGGGACCCCTGACCATTAGGTCCAGTCGTGGCTGACTCTGGGGTTGCGGTGCTCATCTCGCTTTACTGGCCAAGGGAGTGGGTGTACAGCTTCCAGGTCATGTGGCCAGCAGGACTAAGCCACTTCTGGCAAACCAGAGCAGCGCACGGAAACGCTGTTTACCTTCCCGCCAGAGTGGTACCTATTTATCTACTTGCACTTTGACGTGCTTTTGAACTGCTAGGTTGGCAGGAGCAGGGACTGAGCAATGGGAACTCACCCCGTCGTGGCGATTCGAACCGCCGACCTTCTGATCGGCAAGTCCTAGGCTCTGTGGTTTAACCCACAGCGCCACCTGCGCCCCATTTGATTTAGGATAGAGTTCAATTAAAGCTATGATTTTCTGCACAGCACAGTATGATTATAGAATAGTTGTTAACACGGGTTACATTTTACCCTGACCAGTTCCATGCAAAAGGTCAACCCATTCAAATACAGAAAAATCTAACCTCTGAAATAATAAGATCGTTAATTATTGCAAAGTTCAGGCTGCAATTCAACAAATGATGCCGCTTCCAAGATAACCTGCGTAGGGAAACATAAAGATCAGTCTCTGTGTGCAGTCGTTACATCACACATGATAGTGCTGCCCAAGATGGCATTGTGTGCCCTTTAGATAAATATCCCAGTCAACAGATGCATATAGACTAAAGAAGAGCAATTGAGAAAAATGCATGTGCCGGGAAAGTGCAAGGTAACGACTCTAAGCAAAGTAGATTTGTATTGGCATAAAGCCCTTTCAGAAACATTTGCGGTTCATTTTGATCAATGGATTTGAAAATTCTGTTTTGTGGATATAGCAAATACTCAGCTCTTTGCTTAACGAGGTGATAAGGGGCTATAAAGTCAGCTGAGATACGACATTGCAAACAAAATACTTTAGATTGTAGGCGCTGTTTTTGTACCGAAACACATCTGCCTCAATGTTGGAAGCAGTGCCCTTCACTGGTGTTGACAATGGCAGAAGAAAGCACTATACAGAAGTCTGGAACGAAGCCTACTTCTTCAGCCTATTTAGGCAAACTAGAACTCTGGGCAATGGCATAATTCCTCCATGAAACAGCTTGGCTGAACACAGTGGGCCCCTCCCCAGGCTGAAGAACAGAGCGGACTGCAGAATATCTCTTCTGATAGGAAATGGGAGTATTGTATTGAAAAATGCTGTATCCCATTCCCCAGCATGAAGAATGACTGCTTGTCAAAGAAGCAGCAGTACTTTGCATGCTACTTCAGATCATCCAGAACTACTTCTCTAGGCTTAGGGGCAGGCAGGCTGGTCTAAGAGCAGCACACATATATAAGGCACTGCTTCTTACTTTGGGAGCAATCGGAACCCAAGTTCTGCAGGGATGAGCAAGTTAGGATCCAGTGAGTTAGGATATAGTAGCCATTGATAGTCTTGTTGTCTATGTATCTGCCTAATCCTCATTCAAAGCCATCCAAGTTGGTGGCCATTCATTGCTTTCCACCTGGCAGACACTCCTTCTGGTGGGATAGGATAGATCAGCTTGTATTTCTTGCTGGGGAGGATGCCTGTCAGGTAGGAAGCTGCTCTTTCCATGGTGTAACAAAGGGTAAGGAAAGAGAGGGTGAGGGTTATGGGGCAGACAAACTGGCAACCAAAGAAGGATGCAGTCACCTCTTAGCCGTCCCTGAACCAAGCCACCATATTCATTTCTATATCTCCACCAGTGCCAAAGAAGGTTGCTGTTGTTGCTGTTGTTATTGACAATAGTTGTCAGGCTTAATCAACATTTGAGAAAAGCTTTGAGAGCCTGGAATAAAAGTGACTATAGTATAATTGCGAAGACACCTTAATAAGGCTAGTGATCTGTGATAAGCATCTTGATGACGAACAAGATTGAAAGTAATGAATGGATCAATCCAAATCACATTCCTTATTTATTCTTTTTTGGGGCAATGTTATTTTCTTCCAAATCTTTCCAAATCTCGGGGCATGCAAATATCTATTTTCTTTGCAGTAATGCTGTTAAGAGCAGCCTGGATAGGAGGAGGAGGAGGAGGCATCCCACAGAAGAGATAAAAGAGTACAAAACAGCTCCTGATACCGTGGAGTGTAACCAATTCCTAGGAGTGAGCTTGTGCTTTTGAATATTTTATAATTTATAAACTGGGAACACATGATGTTCTGCTTTTCAAACAGTAGCTCATATTGCATATGCCCTCCATAGACGTGGGATGAAAAACAACAACAGAAAAAATGCCCTTTTGTTCCCCAATATTTGGTAGTGTTCTGTGATTTTCATCAGAAGTTTGGCACAGGAGTCATCTGACAGGCTGCCTTGTCTGTTAACAATGTATAGTTTGGGCCACCCCACCCTAGACAACATAATTTGGAGTGCTGCATTCCTGCTAGTTCCATTGAGTACTTACAGCATGATACACTAATCCGACATAAAGACAGTGGCAAATGATGGGGTTAGTTTCGCTGTAGATGGCAACAAGGGTAGAAGAACATTGTTGGAGGTAAAAGGCTTTGCTTCTGCTTCCAGTGTTGTACTTATTTGCTAATTTGGACTGGGGGAAAGGCCCTAAGTTGGGTTGTGCCATAGCCTCTGGGGTTTGAAGCAATCTTTTATTTGTCCTGAATATTCCAATTTTGCAACATTTAGCTTCACTGGATTTTTGCAAGCAAGTTTCTTGTAGTAGAATTTTTTTGTGTACATTATTTTCACTAAAGTATGCACATCTGTATGCATTGTCCACTCACATTTACATTTCCTAGATGTTCTTTGGATGGATAACTGCATTGCAAAACTTGGAGACATGTAAATTTTTGCTTCAGATGTTGAAGGCTAGCTGTGTTTTGGTTCAGGAAGTGTGAATTCAGTAAGCTCACATGAAAATGTGAATGAATTTCACCCCCCATCCCTGCACGGGACCTCTAGGGGATAGCGCCAATGCTTAAAGAGGTTGGGGAGAGAGAAGGAGGGGGGGAAATGTATTCCACTAAAGCCAATCAAATAGTTTATCTGAAGGAAAATCAGTCAACAAAATACTTGAGGTGGTCTAATTGGTCTAAATCACAAGGCCAAATTATGAAGAGGGCCACAGCTCTGTGAGACTGATAAAAAGTGTTTGTGCCTATACAAGCAGTGGAACAGAAGCACCCACCCGAACAGAAGTTTGCTTGTTATATGTGTCAGCATTTATGCATAGCTGTGTAAGAGCCAGGCGGTGCGGGGATACTGTACATCTTCAACCCTTGAATCGTACAGCGATAAGACAGACTCTCAGGATTAACAGCCCTGTCAAGGGGAAGTCTCTGAAGTGCTTATTTGTTTAGATGGAGAATTTCATTCATCATTAAGGGAGTGATAGAAATGGAAGCCCATCCGACGTGGTATCTGAAGCCTACCTGGAAATATGTTGAGGGTGGTGAGATTAAACGCCGTCCCTTTTCTGGGTCTGAAAGTAGCACTAGATATGAGACATATGACTTCTAAACTATTTGCTTTCTTCCCTTTCTCTCCCCCCCCCCCCATGAAAGCATGGCAAGCCCACTTGAATGAGCAAAGGCTTTTCATACAGGCAGCAAGAGAACAAATGACATTACCATTTTAAATACAATTTCTCAGTCATACTCTAAGATTAAATAGTGCACGTTAATACAATAACTTATAATTGCATTTTCCTCATTTTGTTCCTCCAAAATTTGTTTAAATTGATAAAACCAACACATGTGTATTGTTTTGGAAGTATTAGCTAGAGATGGAAAGACTACAGTCCTACTTTCACTTAAAACGTCATAGAGTTCAATGAGACTTACTTCTGAGTAGGCATGGTTAGGCTTACAGCTTTATTTATTATCTGCTATCATAATAATTACTGCCCTGCCTTTCTAGAGTGAGAGTACTTACTGTTACTAACATCAAACAACAAAGTCACAAATATAACAACACAATAGCTTAAATTTAAAAACAGAAACAAAAGTATACAGCCTTGCATTTATTATCTAGATCTGAACCCAGTGCTAAAATAGTAAAAGGTAAAGATAAAGGTACCCCGACAGTTAAGTCCAGTTGCGGATGACTCTGGGGTTGCATGCTCATCTCGCTCTATAGGCCGAGGGAGCCGGCGTTTATCCACAGACAGCTTCCAAGTCATGTGGTCAACATGACTAAGCTGCTTCTGGCGAACCAGAGCAGCACACGGAAATGCCATTTACCTTCCCGCCAGAGTGGTACTTATTTATCTACTTGTACTTGATGTGCTTTTGAACTGCTAGGTGGGCAGGAGCTGGGACTGAACAACAGGAGCTGCCAACCTTCCAACTGGCAAGCCCTAGGCTCTGTGGTTTAGACCACAGCGCCACCTGCGTCCCTTTAAGCTAAAATAGTGGGGAATGTCTATTCCATAGCTAGAGGCCTGTGTGCTGGGGACTTTGTGGGAATGTAGACCTATGCATTGTGGAAACTATTTAGAAGTAAATACCATTGAAAGAAATGGAAACTTCTGTTTACTAAATTTGGGAACTGGAATATAATAGTATGTTTACACTTACATTTAATGTACACTTATCACATTTTCCAGTGCTGTATTTCAAATCCGTGATCCCATGATGTTCACATCCTATGGTGTTCTGCATGGTCATCCTGTTTCTTTCTGAAGAAAAACAAAAACATTTGAAGGATTTTCTTCTTCTTCTCAAAGCAGCTTCACAGCAATTGGAATCCACAAGCCAATACAAGTCTGAACACCTTTGCCAAAGCCACCTCTGCTGCTGTGGGTGTTCTTGCAGTAGTGATATCATCATAGGAGTGAACAGGACCCAATTCAAAATAGTGTCTTCAGAGTGCAAGCATCCAGAGTGGTCAGAATATGCATGTTCAGATATGCACTTGACACCCACTAGCATTTCTCAGCAATGCCACATCCACTCTTACTGTCAAAACTTTGAGTGTGTGCAGATGAGACTGATGGTACAAATATGTGTCAACTACGGATGGGGTAAAAACATTACCTCCCCATAACATTCCCTGGTGTGACCACATATTGAAACAAATCATATCCTGATCAGCAATATGGGACCTTTGGTGATGTTAACATCTCAGGTAGAAAGCATTTTCAGGCGCAGATTTAGGGGAGCGTGACTGGTTTACCTGCACTGGGAGCTGAGCTGGGAGGGCGCTACAGGGGGCACCACAACAATGATGGAGAACAGAAGGTGAGAGGTGGGGAAGGAATGAATTTTGGCATCATGCAGGGTGCCACTGAAATTTGAAAGCCCAAGGTCCACCACTGGCGTTTTGAAGAACAGCTGGAAAAACAGACTTCAAGTCACTCTGAGCTGAAAATGTGGACATACCCAAAGTCAGAATCATTTGTACTCTAGTCCCCAAATTACCTTACTAGTGTGTGCTTCAGGAAATAAAATGTTTGGAGATCTATTCTGAAATCAGCTTTTACAGTCGGGATCATTTTATTCTATAGTGGCAAAATGAGGAGAGGGAGGTCAAATGCAGACATGCTCTAATTTGGTGGGAGAAGTAGTTACAGAATTCAGTTGTTTGTAGGCGTGATTGTATGTCAGCGTCATGTTCACAGAGGCATGAAAGGTGAGAGCAGGAGGGGCTGTAAGATCTAAAACAACAGAGAAAGCAAGTGTGGTTCCACGCTGATGGTGGTCTTCCAGATTCTGGACCTAATTGGATGTTAACTAATTAAAGCTATCTTGTTCTGTCATTTTGACAATGTGTGCAGTGAAACACGTTGGTGAAGAAGACGCTTGTTTTCCTGAGCAAAAGAAACAACGGTGTTGACAATTCAAATACAACTCTGTGTGGGAGAAAAGCCACAAAGTTAATTTTGTATACACTTCTCTTGGAGCTCTATAGAAGAGTGGTTTTACATTGTATTTAAATACGTGAAGGGCAAAATGGGATTGAAAATAATGATATTCTAAGGACATTTAATTTGATGTTCAGACTCTGATCCTAAACACAGCAGATGTTTTTTAACTGGGGCCACATTGACACCATTCATTTAAAACACTGTGATGTCACTTTAAATAGTCATGGCTTCTCACCAAGAATTCTGGGAGCTGTAGTTTGTTCAGGGTGCTGAGAGCCCCTCCCAGAGCTACAATTCAGCATTGCAGGGTATTGGACTAGATGACCCTTTGGTCCCTTCCAACTCAAGATTTTATGATTCTATGAATTCCTAGAGTTCCCTGTGAAAAAGGGTTGAATGTTAAAACACTATGGAGAATGTTTTACATTATTCCACAATCTTGCACAATAGAATCATAGAAGTGTAGAGTTGGAAGGGACCATGAGGGTCATTTAGTCCCACCGCCTGCAATGCAGAAATCTCAACCAAAGCATCCGTAACAGATGGCTACCCATCCTCTGCTTAAAAACCTCCAAGGAAGGAGAGTCCACAACCTCCTGAGGGAATCCATTCCACTGTCAAATGGCTCCTACAGTCAGAAAGTTCTTCCTGATGCTTAAGTTCCTCCTGTTAGGGAATGTATGCTCAAAATCCTGGAAGATTATGCAGCCAGAATCTGACATTTTACTCGCCTAATGTTTCCCTGTTTCCCACAGGAGTGTTCACTCCAGGATGAGCAGGAAACATTTACAGAAGCCCCAAAACTAACATGTCGATTTGATAGCAGCGCCTTTGACAAACTGGTGCGGTTTAACGTGAGGCTATGAGACCAAGCCTAGAGTGAACTTAACTTCAGAAATAGGAAAGAGCAGATGAGAAAAGTACAGTGCACAACCCTGTGTTGAGGTCCGTAAATCCTGTTTTAAATCCTGCTGTAATTTTGGCTTTCCGTCCTCTCCCCCCCACCCAACCTGTATTATTTCACAACTGATTACTTCTGACTGCTCAACACCCAGTTCCCTCGGAAAGTGCTAATTAAGAGACTGAAGAGGCTCATCTAATATTTATACTGGTGGTGTTGCACTAGATCATTTTGCAGTGCATGAACAGCGTCATGAAGAAGGAATTAGAAGCAGTATAGCTCTGAGCCCCAGATAATCCTTCGCTGATTAGTGAGATTCTCATTGCCACCTATTCTGAATGCACTCCTCTCAGGATGTTGATAAAGCCTTTCGGTATCGCAAGATGGACTACCAAGCACAGCGCTAGCTTTCCTACCCAATCAAAGCGAAGCCCCCAGTTCACCTGGTTAAGCTATCCTAATCCTAAATCGGCTTTTAGATTGTCGCTTAACAACTCTGAGGTACTCCAGAAGGATCCAGCGCAAATCCGGCAGTAAATGAGGCCTAGTCTGAGTGAAAACGAACAAACAAAAAGCTTTGAGGAAGGGGGGGGCAATATTTTTCACCCCCTAAGACTTACAAGGGGGAAAATCTATTCAATGAGAATTAAGGTGTCACAAATTAGATGGTTCTATGAAGTCAACCTTCCTGTGAAGACTTTGAATTTTTCAGCCTACGAAAGATTATATACAATTGTATCTTAAACCCCATATGATGACAAATAGGGGATTTTCCAAGTGGTGGTTTTTTTTTTTTTTTTACACTTTGGAGGTTATTTTTGCACAGGGAAATGACAAAGAATAGAGCACCACAGAATTTTAAAGTGTAATTATTCTGTGTGTATTTGTTAACAATGACAAATGTCTGGGCAGCCTGTCCAATTATCGATTAGATCTGTATTTCAGACCTTCCAATTAACCTTTACGTTAAGTTATCATTTTGTGGTAAAGAGAAGGCTGTGCCTTGTAGCGAAAAATTGTACCCTATAATGTATATTCTTGAGTAATGGTATATATGGTGCACCGCAAATCTCAGCGCCCTTTATTGACTATTTTAACAAGGACATGTTTGAACACTCCTGCCGGACGCTTCTCCCATTCGTAATTAAAGAGGAGGAAAGAAAGCCAAGTTAAGCACAATGGCAGAGAGGCTTCATGCAGACATGCACTGGCGTTGTCAAGGTTGCTTGGAAACCCCTAGACTTCAAGAGATTATTGTATGGATGAATAGAAATGCTGGGAGTCATTTCAAGTGCTCTGAGTTGGGCTTACTGCTCGTTTGACTTCTCCATTTAAAGAGCAATGCTTGAAAGAAGCAGCCGCAACTTCCCTGCCCACAGCAAGCTTTCAAATCTCATGCATTATTGGATAAAATCAATATATCCTGTTCAGTAGCTTGAAAGCTTCTGTTCCAAAGGAATGGCATGCTTTGGAGCCTGCTGACTGAATCTGGATGGAAAAGGAGTGCCTGATTTGCTGGTGCTGCAGAGAGAGAGAGAGAGAGAGAGAGAGAGAGAGAGAGAGAGAGAGAGAGAGAGTCATTCCCACCCTTGCTTCTGTTCTCCTTAGGAGGCAGCTGGGCTTTGGATCAGCCAGTGGCTCCAGAGCTCAGACCTACCCCAGGCTAGAGTTAGAATTGCTCTAAGAAACAACTAGCCAACCAGCCTACCAAAACAACAACAACCCAATATGTGCTGTTTTTTTTTAATGGTGAAGTTGACATTAACGACTGAAGACCTTGAATTGAATCCTCTTTGCTCTAAAGAGGAAGTCTGTTTTGCTTAAAGTCTGTTTTCCTCAAAGAAAATGTCAAAGAATTCAGCATTCTTTTCTTGCTCTTTTTCTTTTTTTCTTTTTAAATATACACACTATTTTGGAAAAGGGGATAAGAAAACAAAAATGCCAACTGCTTAAGGGGTAGTGACACCAGCCAGCGACTGGCACTTAAAGTAGATACAATGGGCTGTATCCAATGGTCCTCCTACTTAGAGTAGACCTATTGAAATCAATAGACAACTAACTTAGGCCTGTTAATATCAGTGGGTCTACTCTGAGTAAGACTTAGTTGGAGGCAATCCACTGAGTACCAACCAAAGATCACTGATTCTGGAGCTCCCACCACTGACGATGGTCCTTGAGATCTAAGATATCAAGGTCTATTATCCTTCATAAATAAATTGAGTATAATAAATCCAATACACAAACCCCATCCTGTGGTGGTTTGTCTTTTCTTGTGGGAAGTTTTAGCAGTTCAAGGATTAGCTAGCTTTCCCCTTCCATGAAGGGTCTGATGTAAACCCTTGTACCAAGAGCTTAAAGTCTTAAGACCGTTAGAAATTTCCATCAGTCAGCCGGTATGTTCGTGAATAAAAAGTTAGTTGCTGATCTGACCCCACTCATTGCTCTCTGGAAAAAAGCCATCTAACTACAAACATTCAGCTGCGCCAAGTGAGGGAGAAAGGGGGGGGCAGTTATTAATACAAAAGTAATGGGGCCGTTTGCATTGGCATTTGAAGTCACATATATACCTAGGATGCAAAACCACCCATATCTATAGATCAATTTGTTTGAACATCAGAGTCTGGATTTGCAACTTCAAATTAAGACCCCTATGGTCGGGGGGGGGGGGAGAAGAGGAAAGAGACATTGCACCCTCTTTTGTAATTCAAGAACACCGTGAATAAAAAACATTTTAACAAATTATTTTGTAAATCTATGCTGAGCACAGTGTGAACTGTAGAATTTTATTGTATATAGAAAATTAAAACTATTGTATATAGAAAATTAAAACTGTTAAATCTGTGTGCATCTCAAACAATGATCCTACTCATCGGAAACACTAGCCCTTTGCAGGCCCCCCCCCAGTGGAACAGTTCCTCATATGTGTAGAGTGCCCTTCACATGCTGTCTGAATGTTCAGATGGTGTTCTTTCAACCTAGGTGAGTGGGTGTCTCCTCAACCATCCTAATACAACCATGCTCCATCTATCTCATGACAAGGCAGTGTCTTGAATAGGGAGGGACAAATCTGTCAAATTTGGTTTGTTTCTGTTTCTCACATTTCCAGTCATCAGTCCTGCACATTCCCAGACCAGTTTGTGATATATATATATATATATATATATATATATATATATATATAATTGTCATGAAATTTAATTAGCATTTCAGTGTGAATTTCTTTGAATGCACACATTTCTGAATATAATTTTGCCTAATATGAATTTTCCCCCCAAAGCAAGTTCCCCTAATTTCTCCTGCTGCCAGTGTGGCTATTACTGTGGCTCTGACCCAACCAGTTGACATGGCCCAAACCTGGGACAACATATTCCTGGTGTTCAAAATCCTGCATGAGTCATGCGACATGAGTGACATTGTGGATCTGAAAAAGTGCTTTTTGGGGGCATGGAACAAAATACGCTTTTTTCAGGGTGAAATCTTGGCCCAAAATTGTGCTAGAGCAAGATGTCTAAAATGGCCACTGTGCTCTTGAGGGGAAAACCAAGATGTCCTGTTTTTTTTTTTTCTGGGGCAGCTGACAGGTATGAGATGAGCCATTCCAGGTTAGCCCTAGAATTTTTATCCCTCTTTAAGAAGAGTTCTCTTTCCCTTTTTTACTTAGTAAGGAAATGAATGAATGGATATATGCACACATGTGTATATGGCACCTTGAAAAATTAAAAGGCCAACAGCTTCCCCAAAGTATGGGGTGGGGCGAAAAAGACTGAACAGGGATGGCTCTACCATTAAGGCTAGGTGTAGAGAAACTTTGGTCCTTCAGATCTTGCGGAACTACAACTACCATCAGCCCCAGTAAGCATGACCAATGGCCAGGGATGATGGGAGATAGAGCCCAGTAACCTCTGGAGGGCCAAAGCTTCTGCACACTTCCATTAGGCAAAGTGAGGCAGCTGCCTTGGGTAGGACATTCTGGGGAATTGTGGCAGGACAGTGGTGCCAACTCCCTGGCTGTTTCTCAAGAGTTCCCCAGGCACTTCACTCTGAGCAGGGTTTGCCTGCACCCTTGAAAATAGCCTGGTGCCCACAGATATAATAGAGGACCTCCTAGAGGTCCTCTAGGAGATAGAGGACACTATCTCCTAGCCACCATTGAAATAAGATTCAAATGACACTTGACATCTGGGCATGGGATGGGCAGCAAAATCTTGCCTCAAGTGGCATGATGTCTCAGGGAAGTCCTGAAGCTTAACCATGTCCCATGTGCTGGTATCCACACTTGTCCTTTCCTGTGAGAACCCAGGAGAAAACTAGACTTGCACTGTGAGTCAAATATTCACTCTGAACTTGGTTTATGTCAATCTTCATCCTAGGTGGTGTTGAAGTCTACCAAAAGGATAGACCTATTCCCTACAGCGGATTAATACATAAATAAAATCTTGCCAAATGGCATTTCATGAAGGACCATGAATCCCAAGAAAGATTGGCCCATAAAAAAGAGAAAACATTGCCCCATACCTTTTCCTAAATGGTATTTAGACATTGGTACTGACATCTGTTTACATGATCACATGATTGGAGCGACAAAAAGGGGTCAGGTCAAGGGTGCACCTCGTCCCACCACGTTTGTAGTTGAAACAAACAAGCTAATAAAAGTTAGGTTAGTTAATTTTTATAGCTCTATTAGTGAAATGCAGAGTTTCTCATCGTGGAGGAAGGCAAAATCATGATAGATTTTAAAAAACAAACAGCATGCTCCGGACTGCACAAACACCAGCAAAGTGTAGGTCAGTGGCTAATCAAAGCTGACAGGGACAACAATGGGCTGGGGAGTGACCAAAGGGCAGAGTTCAAGATATGGGAAGAAAACCAAGAGAAGTAAATCAGCTTAAGTCCAAAATGCTTCAGATCAATTGAGTTGGGAGCCTTGGTGAAAGGGCTAAACTAGATGTGACATTAATTGCATGATTGCAGTGAGCATGGGCTGCGTTACCAACTATTCTGAAGCTACTATTCACTTGGGGGGGGGAGTGGGGAACTTCCATTGGCACTCATAGGATTTCCCTTCCTAGAACAATTTCCTAGGTGGAGATTTTCTTTGGGACCATGGTGTGTGTGTGTGTGTGTGTGTGTGCACGCACATAAAAGAGTTAAATCCTGCCCTCAATCTTGATTCCCCCCAGCTGCTATTTAGAATTTTGAAAATTATCACAGAATTGGTGTAAATGTGTAGTCTAACCCACACAACACTAGACACTCATCAGCAGGAGCCCTTCTCCATGTGCCTCCTCTAAGGGAGGTGTGAGGGTTTTCTACTGGTAGCTCCCCAGTACAGTGGTACCTCGGGTTACATATGCTTCAGGTTACTCCGCTAACCCAGAAATAGTACCTAGGGTTAAGAACTTTGCTTCAGGATGAGAACAGAAATCGTGCTCCGGCGGCATGGTGGCAGCGGGAGGCCCCATTAGCTAAAGTGGTGTCTCAGGTTAAGAACAGTTTCAGGTTAAGAACGGACCTCCAGAACGAATTAAGTTCTTAACCCGAGGTACCACTTTAGTGGAACGCTCTTCCCAGGGAAACACGACTGATACCATCACTGTCAGCTTTCCAGCACCAGGCTAAGACCTTTCTGTTCATCCAGGCTTAGGGTTCTTAAATTGGATCTGATGGCAGCTTTGTTTGTGGTGCTCTTTAGTGTAAGGTTACCAGATTTTTTTCAATTAATCCAGGGACACTTATTGTTTGCTATGTACGTGTGAATGCTGAGAAAGCTATAAATCCGGGGACTGTCCCTGGGAAGCGGGGAAATCTGGTAACCTTACTTTAGTAGGGTGGGGAGAATTTATCCTTTTTATAGTTACATTGGATGAGTTCTGTAGAAATTACGTTTATTAGATCTTGTTTTCGCTTGTACCTGGTTCTTAACTCATGTTTAAAATCTTGCTTGAATTCTATGGATTCCAAACAATAAACGTAATAGTTAATAAGATAAATAATATTATATACCCAGAGTAGGATAAAGCTATGTATCTATCTATATGCAATGTTGGGATTCTTAATCAAGCATGGTGGCAGTAAAGTGTTACAGCCAAGAGAAGCTCAAAGACACTCTACAAAAGCCTCTGAAAAAATGGGCAGATGCCTAATATCCATCTATCTCAGTAGTGTCTACACTGATTGGCAATTGCTCTCCAGGGTTTCAGGCAGAGTCTTTTTCAGTACTACCTGATGATATTGGACATTAGACACGGGACCTTCTCCATGAAAAGCAGATGTTTCCTATTGAGCTGCACTCCCTCCCTCAAAAACAAGACCTTTATTCTTCACATGCTCTGTTCATTAGCAGCAAAAGCTGAAGACGGCTCAGAACTAGTCCCATCCTTTGGCATTGATATCCTAAGGACACAGAGATGCCATGTCATTTCTTCATTCTCCTCCCATACCTGCCATGGATCCAAGTTACAAGTCCTGAGGGACACAGCTGCTGGGGAGCAATGAGGGAGAAGAACGTAGCTTCAGCCACCCTGCCCAACCACACTGGTGTATTTAGTGATAAAAGCAATATCAGCAGGTGACGATCTGGCTGGCAACCATCGCAGCTCTCATTTCACCCAACCATACTCTTGGGTAGACTGATGTTCTCCCCAGGAATTATCTCCAGACATGACTTTAGAGATAAGTTTGCAGCAACAAGATATAAGCAGCAATTCTTCTTTGTTGGCAACGAGGGATTAAAAGGCAATCTGTGCACAATCTTGTAAAATCGAGGCGAAATCTAGGTCAGAGGTCTTGGGTTTAGTCATATGATGGGGCTTCTGAAATTCACTAGTTGCAAATTTGAGGCCTAAATCATGAGAGATGTAGAAAAGTAGGAAGATGCATTCATGATACTAGAAGTGTCAGGGGACAGAAATGTGGAAGCACGAGAATGTGCTAGCAGATATGTCCATGCAGTGATCTCATGTTGGGAAAGGAGCAAAAGTTAGTGTGTCGTACATGGAACATGACACATGGCATTATTAGCACAGTGTAGCAGGTTGGACAGTGTTCTCGAAGCTACCAACATGAGTTTGACCAAACTGCTGGAGGCAGTGGAAAACAGGAGTGCCTGGCGTGCTCTGGTCCATGGGGTCACAAAGAGTCAGACATGACTAAATGACTAAACAACAACAACACCAGGCATATGAGTGGGATATCAGCTGCCAAGCCCTGCATTCAGATCTCAGCTCAGATGCAAGCTTATTAGATAGCCTTAGGAAAGCCTCAATCCACCATCCGTAAAATCAGGATGATAATAGTGGCTTACCTAACAAGTAGCTGTGGTGATGGTCACAAATGTAGATGGTTTTAAGAGTGGATGGAGAGGATATGACTATCAATGGCCTCTGGTCATAATACCTCCAGGATCAGATGAAGTTTTGCTTCTCCAGTCACTGGAGAACACAAGCAAGAGGTGGCGATTGTGCTCATGCCTTGTTTATGGACTTTCCAGGGGTATTCTGTTGGCCACTGTGGGAGACAGGATGTTGTACTAGAGATAGTTATGTGATCTGATCCAGCAGAGCTCTCCTAATGTTCTTAAGATTATGTGCACAAAGTTCTTTGGGCAATTAGGAAAAGTTCCATACAAGCACCAGTTCTATGTATAGCAAGGATGGGGAATCTGTGGCTCTCCAGATGTTGATGAACTGCAGCTCCCATTATCTCTCACCACTGCCAGAGCTGGCTGGGGCTGATGCAGGTGGCAGTCCAACAATATCTGGAGGGCTATGCTCCCCCCCAACAATGTATAAGATTATGCTGTTGTTTTGTGTTTCATTGATTTAAATGGGAGGTTAAGTATGTCTCAAAGAAACCAATGAGATCTACAGTGGTACATTGGATTACATACACTTCAGGTTACAGACGCTTCAGGTTACAGACTCCGCTAACCCAGAAATAGTACCTAGGGTTAAGAACTTTGCTTCAGGATGAGAACAGAAATCGTGCTCCGGCGGCATGGTGGCAGCGGGAGGCCCCATTAGCTAAAGTGGTGCTTCAGGTTAAGAACAGTTTCAGGTTAAGAACGGACCTCCGGAACGAATTAAGTACTTAACCCAAGATACCACTGTACCTTGTTTCCATTAATATTCACAATAACACAGGTGCATGGAGACTTCATAGGACCTACTAATGAGTATCATGTGATGCTTTGTACTGGAAGAATGTTCTTGGGTTGTGCCTTACAAATGATAGGAAGCCAATCCATTTCCCAGATCAGTTTGGAAGCTCTCCCAGCACTTGTTGATTATTCTTTTCCTTTTAAACAACGTGCTGTAGAACATTCTCAAATGTTATGGAATCTCCCCTTCTAACTAAAACTGAAGTGAAGTAACCCCTAATAAGACATGAAATTGCTGCCATCTCATCTATACTTTCCTCCGGCGGGGCTCATTCAGCGTGGATGCAACTCTTAAAATGCACTGAAAACACACATGTTAATCTCTAAAGATGCGAGTAGCTTTGCTGAAATCGATGTCCTGAATGTTTGTAAAGATTTGTGGATATAGAACTATTTGCAGGCCCAGGAAGTAAATGATAAACCACACAGAATCCAGTAGTTCATAATAAGTCACCCTGGCTGTGTTCCAAGAATTGTTGCCAGTAATAAGAGTTTGGGAGGCTGCCTCTATCTAAAAAAAGATTCCTTTTTACCATTAAGGCTTAGTCTGTGTGCTCATCCTTTGAACAGAGTGGGCTGTTTATTTATCTGTATGTGTGCATAATAGCCTGAGACAAGGTAAATCCCCCCAACTTTTCTTTCTTGTCTTTCAGGTATTTTTCCATCGTTCCTTTGTGCGTGACTGTTTGATTTGAGCAGGCTCCTTTTTTCTTTCAAATAGAACTGGGGAGTAAACAAAGCACCTTTGCATTATGAAGAAAGGAGGGGGGGAGAGAGAAGAGGCAGCTGAACAATCGACCCAGCAAATAACACTAACTCCTTTTGGCACTTCTTCTTTCAAACCTGGAGAATTAAGAGTAAATGCTTGTGTTTAAAAACAAAATTAAAAAAACCCCATGCACCCCCCACCCTTTATCCCACCCTCCCAGAAAACCCCAACCCCCCAAAAATGGCATAAACACACCAGAAATATTTGATCTGGTCTTTGTTTGGGTGCTAGTCTTTCTGATCTACTGAGGGGCAAGAAAGTGGTACAGTGGTACCTCGGGTTAAGTACTTAATTCATTCCGGAGGTCCGTTCTTAACCTGAAACTGTTCTTAACCTGAAGCACCACTTTAGCTAATGGGGCCTCCCATTAGCCAGAGCACGATTTCTGTTCTCATCCTGAAGCAAAGTTCTTAACCCAAGGTACTATTTCTGGGTTAGCGGAGTCTTTAACCTGAAGCATATGTAACCTGAAGCGTATGTAACCTGAGGTACCACTAATTGCTATACTGCACAGAGTAAAGAGCAGGAAGGTATTCTATCCATACATGCATTTATCACTGAATCCATTGTTGGAATAATTGGCTTATACCTGACTCAGTCAACACTGACTGGCAGCAGCTGCCCAGGGTTTCAGACAAGCGGTTACTCCCAGCCGGGGCTTGAGTGTGGGACTTTCTGCATGCAAAGCAGATGTTCTACCACTGAGCTGCAGCCCCTCTCCAGAGATCCTCTCTAGATTCACAAGCTGTTCCTGCAGATTCTCCCCAAGAGGAAAAGGCTATCACAAAGCTAAATGGGAAACTCTTGCTGTTTTCTCTAGATGGCAGCATCTACCTTATGGTCTGTCTTCTGAATGTGAAACAAAATTCACATGCAAGACATGAAACGCTTAGCATTCTGGTTTGGTTCTGAATGTGTAGATCCCCATGGCTGGAGTATTTGCATGGCAATGCTACTTACTCAGCAGTAAGTCCCACTGAGTTGAACAGGGTTTGCTTACCCCCAGAGAAGCAAAGGGAGTGCAGCCTTAGTTTGCAAAGCTTCTCTTGGTTTCTCAATTCCTCTTGTTGATGGCAGTCTCTTGTCTAGTCGAGGGCACTTTTCACATGCTTTCCCTCCCCATCTCTTTTCAGTGAAAATGGCATGGTATCTCTATGGTTGTGCTTGCCAAGATTAATGGGCAGGTATTCAAATGGTGTTACTGAGTGCAATGGTGCATCCACTCTTAAGCAAATGGTTGCCATTTACTCCTCCGGAGAAAGAAAAGCAGACCAAGGTCCAAATTTCCAGTGAGAGAAGCACCTTCCAGCCCAAACATTGGCTAGCTCAGCCATTGTGATGAGAAATGCTTGCACTGGTGTAGTGCATCTGCTGCACTATATGAATTTCCCCTATAGAAACAGACTATCAGTGGTACTGACTGGAATTTTACTCTTATTAAAATAATTTGATGACTAATACAAGGGGAAGATAATAAAAGGCAACAGTTTCACTTACAATGCATTTTCCTGCATGAACTCTGCTCCCCTTGTAGTCCATACATTCTAAACAAATATATACAATAAGAGAATGTGATCCTCATGTGGAGTGTCCAACTAGTGGAACAATCTTCATGGTTTCTCAACAAAACTTGTACCCTGCTCTGAGCACACACCAGGATAATATAAGAAATTGGGATATTGCCCAACTTCCATAACTTCATAAACCTCCTCTTTCTCTGAACTGCTAGGACTCAGCTAGATTGGTAAAGAAGAAGTGATCTATACGTGTTGTATATGCAGTATAACATTGGGCCACCAGATGGCACTGTTGGAGTCCTGTTTCTTCCTACTGGATTTCCCCGTTTAAATTACGTGTTTAATGGAAATACTTCTTTGATGTGTCTAGATTTAGCCCTAGTCATTCAGAGTTGGAATATCAAGGAACTTCCAAAGTCAGAGAAGGATATCATGACTTAGAAACTCCAGATCGTTTAGAAACATAATCTGACCCACAATGCAGCCATCCGAGCGAGACCTGTTGGAAGCTGCATGGTCATCGTGTTGGACACAATTATGGTACCAGCTGTGCTTTCAAAGGAAGTCAGAGGAATGGAAGCTGATAACCAAAATAACCAAGCAAGGATCAGACAGCATTCAAATGAGTGAGGAAGAAAGAAGGGTCCCAGAACTCTGAGCCAGAAAATGGTTGTGAAGCACCAGCCCCACTGAGATAACATTTGAAGATATTAAGAAATACCTGTATAAATGGGTTGCGACTCCACTTTGCCATGCTGTTCATAAAGCGAGAAGAGCTGTGAGCCTTTCTCAAGCCAAGAGGAACAGAAGGGTCATGTTTAATATAATAATCAAGTAATCCATAGGCATTAGGACAAATAGCATACTCCAGATACACTTTCAAAGGGCAGAAGAGCTATCGTATTGAAATCAGATGCCGTGTACATCACACATAATTTCTTCCCGCACTCCACTTCTGTCCTGCTCTGCTTCTTTCTGGCTCTGGAGATACATCTGTTTCTCCTCCCTCAGTTGATATGATCCAGTTAAATCCAGGCTTTGGAGACACTTGCATGAAACATCCACGATTCCTTGATTTTTCAGAACATAAATCTTGCGACGAGCCTCACTATGTAGGCCTCTGTTATGAGATCATTTTCCCTATGAAATGCTATTCCGCCCCCCTTTGCAGCTATATTGAGACCCATGCAAACATAGCACTGTCAAAACTGATCTCCATATAACACACCAAACAATTGTTTCCCCAGAACACTGATGAAGAGAGTGAAAAGGGTCAGAAAAGAAAAATGCTGCTAGCTAGGGCTCTTCAGCATTCTAACAGGCAGCTATGGCATAATTGGAGATCTCGAGAGAAAGCAGACCCTGAACATATCAAGTCACAAAGGGCTTTGCTCAGATGGAGATTCTGAAAACAAGCAACCTGCTATCAACAAAGATGGCGCTCTGTTTGTCTGCTGTATTCCCCTCTCAGAGCTACAATTCTCAGAACAGTTTAACATTCCTTTTTTTCACAGAGAACTCTTGGAATTTTAGCTCTGGGAGGGGAATAGGTGTCTGCTAACAACTCTCATTACCCTTTAACTACAATTCCCAAGATTCTTGGGGAGAAGTCATGACTGTTTTAAGTGGCATCATAGCTATCAGTCAAATCAAAAATTTAAAAAGGAATGGAAGTGTTTTGAAGATTATATGTTAAAATATTGTTCTAAGAAAGATATGCTAATATGCCTAGAATAAAAATGTAAAGTGTGTCTATGATTTGGAAAACAAAAGAGATAAAAGAAATACAAAGAATGATACATTTGGAGAATGCAAAGATAAAGGTGGAAATAGAAAATCAAAGAAGTTGAATTGTGGTGGAGGGAAGCTGCAGGTGGGAGGGGGAGTATTATATGATAAGTATGTAATATTTACAAGGGACGCGGGTGGCGCTGTGGGTTAAAGCCTCAGCGCCTAGGACTTGCCGATCGAAAGGTCGGCAGTTCGAATCCCCGCGGCGGGGTGCGCTCCCGTTGCTCAGTCCCAGCGCCTGCCAACCTAGCAGTTCAAAAGCACCCCCGGGTGCAAGTAGATAAATAGGGACCGCTTACTAGCGGGAAGGTAAACGGTGTTCCGTGTGCTGCGCTGGCTCGCCAGATGCAGCTTGTCACGCTGGCCACGTGACCCGGAAGTGTCTGCGGACAGCGCTGGCCCCCCGGCCTATAGAGTGAGATAGGCGCACAACCCAAGAGTCTGGCAAGACTGGCCCGTACGGGCAGGGGTACCTTTACCTTTACCTTTATGTAATATTTGCCTTCAATATTTTTGGATTGTATTCAATCTATTTTTCTTTTTTTTCTGTACTACTTACTTAAACAAAATAAATAAAATTTAACATAAAAAGTGGCATCATAGCATTTTAAATGTATGGTTCCCAACATTTCTCCAATGAAAATAGGGGCGTCCTATTCCATCACCACCACCATCATCATCACCATCATTTTATTATTTATACCCTGCCCGTCTGACTGGGTTGCCCTAGCCACTCTGGGTGGCTTCCAATGTATATAAAAACATAGTAAACCATTGAACATTAAATACTTTCCTATACAAGGCTGCCTTCAGATGTCTTCTAAAGGTTGTATAGTTATTTATCTCTTTGGTTCGGGAGTCGCACAACTCCATACCCTCCAACATTTTTCTGATGAAAACAGGGACACCCTAAGAAAAAGCAGGACATTCTGGGATCAAATCAGAAACCGGGACGGCTTCTGTAAACCTGGGGCTGTCCCTGGAGGGTCTGCTTGGAGGGTCTGCAGTAGTGTCACAGTGGCTGTACTTGGATACCGCCTACTGTGTTTAGGATCAGAGTCCTAACATTACATAGTTTTAAAATGACACGAATTTGTCTAATCCCCCTTTTAAAGCCACCCAAGCTGTATGTTGTGGGAGCAAATTCCCCAGTTTAATGATGTGCTGTGTGAAAGAAGCAGTAGCTGGGAACCACAGAAAGGGAGGAGTGCTCCTGTGCCTCTCTCCTGCTTGAGGACTTTTCCCAAGCCCTTATCTGGGTGGCCATTATGAGAACAGCAAGCTGGACATGTCTTTATGTTCTTTAGCACTTTATTTTGTCTGTCCTGAATCTCCCAGCATGCACAGCTTACTACAGAGCTGTTCTCAGTTTTATTCCCATTTATTTCAGTGAGGTGGTCTGGATCCTCCATAATAACCAAGTGTTCAAATTATGTATCATTTCCAGAGAAATTGGCTAGAGTGGAAGCAACCAGTAGCAAAATGGGTTTGTGTAGTATAAAGGAAGTGTGGGGGGTTTTTTGGAGGGGGGGGGGAGAAGGGACAATAAATCACTCATACTGTTGCATCCCAGTAGTATCTGGTTTTGAAACAGTTGAATTAATTAGGTTAATTCCTTTCCAATATTTAGAAGTTAGGAAGGCAGACTGAGACAAACCTCATCCTAAGTCTTCCAGGCATTTCCCTTCTTAATCCATTCCACTGGCAGGAGGGATTCATCTTACTTCTTTCAAAGAAAAGAAAAGAAAAGAAAAGATGTGTCAAGTTGGTTTGATGCTCTCTGACAATATGAAAATAATATTCCCAGTTCAGTATGGACATAGTTACACTAAGGAATAAAGCCCTTTCCCCAGCAAATACTGGGAATTTTAGTTCTGCGTATGATGGGCACTTGCTCAGTTAAAACAACCAAACAACATGTCACCAACAATATTTTCATGAAATCTGCAGCTGGCAATTTATCTGTTGAATTATTATAGTTTG
Organism: Podarcis raffonei; assembly: GCF_027172205.1. Taxonomy (NCBI): domain Eukaryota; kingdom Metazoa; phylum Chordata; class Lepidosauria; order Squamata; family Lacertidae; genus Podarcis; species Podarcis raffonei. Next base: position 55,499,822 of record NC_070610.1, read on the forward strand.
AGCAGAAATATTATTACCAAGGTCCGACCCTGCTCCAAGCAGTTTTCCATTTGCCACACCACTTTCCTGCTCTTTGCCTTTGAATCGGAGCAAATTCCAATCCACAGAAAACCCAATTGATGTATGTTCTGATTCCACACACAAAAAAGAATAGGTTTTCCCAGGGGAAAGCAGCAGGACAAATGGAAGTGTGGACTAGCACACCCTAGTTCTGAGAGTGGGATAAGGGAATTTCTAGCAGAGAACTATCAGTGCCGCACCAAACTACTATCCCTAGGATATTTTCAGTTAGAGTGCTATAAAACTAATATAGGTTGGTAGGGCAGATAAGTCCAAGCTTCTGATTTCTCTAACACTTTCCCCAAAGGACCAAACTCTGATGCCATTGGCAGCGAGGCGTCATCCTTCCCAATGTGAAAATGGGCTCTGTTACCTGCTATATACATTTCTACATATACAGTGGTACCTCAGGTTACATACGCTTCAGGTTACATACGCTTCAGGTTACAGACTCTGCTAACCCAGAAATTGTGCTTCAGGTTAAGAACTTTGCTTCAGGATGAGAACAGAACACCGCCGTGCTCCAGCGGTGCAGTGGCAGCAGGAGGCCCCATTAGCCAAAGTGGTGCTTCAGGTTAAGAACAGTTTCAGGTTAAGTACGGACCTCCAGAACGAATTAAGTACTTAACCTGAGGTACCACTGTACATTCCTAAAACATGTACATGCACACCCACACCCACCATGCACAGTTGTGTTTTTACAGTAGGATCTGGACTGAATTGCATAAATTGTGTTTGACATGAAGTGCAGTTACAAATATTTCAAAATTGCATGTGGGGAAAGCTCAAGAAACCCATTCCCATTGTTATCTCTTCATATTTTATTATTTTCACAGCAGTACCAAAAGCTATGTAACTAAGACCAGATTAGCAATGGAAACTTTTTCTTATCTGCATTTCTCCTTATCTGCATTTCTCCTTGAATTTTGGATTTTTGAATTGCTTGCTCTTGTTTCTGAAATGGAACTGATGTGTTAAGTGAACTACCAAACAATTCTTCTGTTTTTCCATAACAAGGTCCTTGGAAGGTTTTTGCATGGGTGTATTCTGCAATATGGCATTGATGCAATCAAGGAGCAACAGAGGTGGATTTATAGTGGACCAACTAGATATCATTCTGCCTTATTGGTTGTTCTGCAATGCTTCCTCAATGTTGTCCAACGTTTACGATCTGGAGGTGCAAATTGGTAGTATAGCAGATCAAAAGCAGGACAAAACAACAAGTGTGGAACATTGGTGGTTATAAAAAGTTGCAGGCTTTCAGCAGGAGGCTACAGGACATGGACGGACTGGAAATGAAGCTGTATGTCCACCTTGAAACATTTGCAGGTGTGGATGTCAGGGACTGGATGGATGCAGAGGAATGATGGCAAGAACCAGCTGGGGAACCCCCAAGGGAAGAAGACTCAGACCCCAGGGATTGGTGGAGGGATGACGATGAGTGATCAGAGAGAGGAAACTGGGAGGTGTCTGAAGCTGAAAAGATAATAGGGCTTAATGAGGAGGGAGAGTCTGTGGCACAGAGAAGTCCAGAATAAGAATCAGTAGCTGTAGCAAAAGAGTGAGATGAGGGAGGCCAAGAGGCAAAGATGTCAGGCTGGTGAGTGTCTCCCGCTCCTGCTGCGATAAGCTCCCCACCCTCCTAGTCTCCCAGAACCAGGAGAGGCATGAAAAGGGTGGAGGAGAAATTAGTCATGGAGGTGCAGTCTCAGATTGCTTGGGAAAAACCCAGGAGAGGAAGGGACTTAGGCAGCGGTGGGATGGGGGGGACCTTCAGTCTCTGCAACTGCTTTGCAAGACATACCGAAGAAGAGTTGGTGTGCTCATTAGGTTTGACACTCCTGTGCAGATCCTGGGTTTTTCATTTATTTTTAATTAAGAGTTAACTCCACTTGCTTTGTGTGATTTACAGCTGGCTCACTCCCAACAGTGAATGTATAGAAAGTGGGGTCAGTTGTAACCAACCCAATACCATCAGAAGCAGAATAATCATGAATGCACAACAAAAATGGCATCTGGATGGGGCATTTCTTATCAATTACTTGTTTTTCCCACCCCACAACAAGAATGTTACAAGCTTTTTCTGGGCCCACAGAAATCTTCCTTGGGAGCACTGGATCAAAATAGCCTCATATGCTAGTTTCCCTTTCTACTGGCTAAGCCTTGCCACTCATAGAATGCTGCTCTGGAGGGCCTCCAGTCTCTTGAGACTAGCTGTGTGTGTGTAAACATCAGACCAATCTCAACTCCTTGGATCTCAGCCTATTTATTGAACCCCCCCTTCTTTTAAGGAGCTGAGAGCAGTATAACCGAGGTTATGAACTTGCATATAAAAATGAGAAAGGATTGGCACCATACCTGATGGGAATTTAGTAGTAACATTTCAAACTGGAAAGAGGCTCCTACACTTTTCCTGAAGGCTTCCTGCGTGGCAAGATATGTGAATATTATATTGACCACAGCCTGACTTACGAATGGAGCTTTACAGCTACCCAACAGAAGTACTGTATTTAGGGAAGGGATAACAGCTGCACTCAATGGAGTTTTTATTGTCCTTTCAAGTAACTCAACCCAACAGCAGCAGCATTAAGCAAAGTGTCGTGGCAGAGCAGAGAGCAGCACAGCCCATTCCTTGAGGTCATGCTATAAGTGCACAGTTATTTACCTTTCTGACTGCATTGTGCTCATCATACCTGTAGATGGTGGGAACTACTCAAGACTGCACCCCATTTCTGTTTATAGGCATAATTCCTAAAAAATATAAATTGCCTTGTCTTCCAGAAAAAAGGCACAACATAATTTATCAGTGGGCTTGATTTCAGTCTGCACTCTGTCCTAAAGAGTCATTTAACGTAAGTAAGGAACATGCCAAATGCACACACAATTTAGGAAAGACTTTAAGTCTATGAAAACCATTTGGAGTCACTATAGAATTGATAAATGGAGAAACTCTTACCCACAATCAGTACAATAATCCGAAAAAGCAACATTATTAAGCCTTTTTGGCAAACAAATCACCTTTAAAGGGATTTTGGAAAGACTTGGCTATCCATATATATAGAAAGAAAAGCTAAGAACCATACTGGAAGGATTGCATTAGTGAGCCACAGTGCTAACTCTTGGAAATGAATTTTGACAAGTACTCTTGCTCAGTGCTTTTAAAACTTCTACTCCGATTGTGGATACTCCTCTGTGTTCATTCAGTTAAGCAGAATGTTACAGGGAGTCTTCACAGAAGCAAGGAGTCGCAGAAGCTTCAGCTGGGTCATAGGTGATGTATTTACAAGGAGTGGGATTTATAAGACAGCAATCATGAGCAACAAGCACTGAGATTTAATGGGAGGAAGACTATAAGACAGGAATGGACTGGCTAGTGAGGAGCCAGGAGAAAAAGGAATTTCTTTGGAATGATACTGGGAATTTGTACAAGGAAGTACGATAACATCAGTTCCAGGTTTGAGGAACCTCTGTTAGGCCTTGGTGGACTTACCAGGCAGAACCAAATTTTGTCACTTTATTTTTGCAATTTTCTGGGTTAAGGGGGCTGCATCAGATTTTTTCTGGAATCAAACAACATGGAAATGAGTCCTAAGCACGCACTATATTTCCTAAGTTTTCCAGAAGTGGCTTTTATATCCTATGAAAGTTCAGATATAATGTGGAAATCAACAGGGAAATACTGAGAAAATGAAATAACCTGTCATATGAATACAGCTATTACCAGTTACACGAAATGAGGCAAATATAGAGGTTATCCCTGAAAGATCACTGTGTATAGGCCTATTTTGCTTTTAAACACAGACTATAAGGGGGGAAAGGTGTGAAATGAATAAGCTAAGTACTTTGAAAGGGAATGCGCATTGTATGCTAAGTTTACATAAGCCAAGTTGTGGCCTGCTTACTTGACACACTGAAAAGGATTGTCCAGCTTTTCCACTGTGAACAAACCTGCAGATATCAATTGTGTGGACTGTGGATCTAAGGATAAGAAAAGATAAAAGTTTTGTTTTCCTGTGGCAATCAATATTGCTCTTTTATACACTTAATCTTTAACTATTTTAAGTCTTTTGTGTAGAAGGCAGATTTAGCCCTTTGCCATTTATAAACATGTTATATTCAAACAAGCCACCTAAACTATAGCAGAAGCAGTTTCTTGATGCAAATCCACCAACAAAGAACTATCAGCATCTAGTCCAACATTATCAATGCCAGAAACGTGACAGTGGCTGCATTCAGATAGTGTTTTATTCAACTTCCCAGTGTTTCCTTACCTGATAATGTCCCTTTGCAAGGCACTGTGGGAATGTTCAGGGAGGCAGGAGAGGATATATTGTTTAATGAGATCCTTCCTAACTTGCGTTAGCAAGTTCTATATCTAAGTAGAGCTTAAACATTCCCCTTTAAACGCACAGTGGTTTGCTTGTTGCAGGCTAGTTTTAGCCTCTAAATATAGGATTCCTGGTAAGATCCCTTCTTGTCCCTCTTAAAAAGAATAAACACAACAATCTTATTCAAGTCAACATAAAAGTAGTTTACTCACATTCATTCAGTTCACAGTTGGATCCCTGAAGGCAGACTTATGTTACAAAAGTATATACACATGGGGAACTATCCCATAAGCGAGTTAGTTCCTAAGTGACTGCGAACAAGCAGTCAATTCTCCTCACACATAGAAAAACAAAATGGAGAAGAGCAGAAAGAGGGAGAGGTGTGTTCCCTGCCTTGCTCTTGTTCCCAGGGCCAGAGAGAGGGCCAGATTAGACCATGCCTGCCTCTAGTTACATGCAGAGGAAGTTTGTCCCAGCTCAGGAGGAAACAGGAAGTTTTCTCCTGGCTGGTACAAAGCATCCCCTAGCATGTTCACTCTAGGAATGTTGTACTTTACTGCTATGTGTTCCACATCCCACAGGCACATTCAAACTGTGCCTGCAAAGGAAGAAAGAAAAGAATCAGGAACATACTGCACCCTGCAGAAGATGTGTTTGTGTATGCTCTCAGGTTGCAGCCTGGTGACTGGATCCTGCTCCCACACCTGCAGTACATGAACCAAAACACAGCTGCTCATAAAAATTGGCCAAATTTTGTGACGTAGCGTTGCATCCCAAAAATGTGTACAGAAATGCATATAGTGTATTGGGGGAAGCATGCATAAAAATGCATATAAGAAGTCACTTGTCAATGTAGTTCTGGGACTAACCCACTGGCCAGATCCAGTTCCAGACTCTGGTCTACACTGACCACCAGCTGCTCTCCCCAGTTTATTTGACTAGTTGTAAAGGCTTGCATTATTATTTTTATTAACACTTTTTCATAATACAATATGATAAAAGAAACTAATCTTAAAAAAAGAGAAAGAAAACATAGAATCTTCTCTCAAAGGTAGCTCCTAACTCATGTCACTTGCAGATAGTGGACACTCACAGTTCTCACCTGGGAGCTTTCCTTTCTTCTAGTCTCTCACCCTGGGAGATTTTCCCTTCCCTGCCTCTCACTCAGGTCCTTCCACCAACCATCCACCACCTTCATGTGTGTAATCCTTGGAACCCAATTATGGCCTAGAGGCCTGCATTAAGAAGACTGTCCAGCATGTTCCAGTCCCCAACCAACTCAAGCAGTAGCGATGGAAAAGATGTGGCTTGGATGCTCCAGGGAGAAAACATCGGTTTGCACTTCCTCTTTTCTATAGGTAAATTACAGCACAGTCCTGTGCATGTCTGCTCAGGTAAATTTTACAGGATTAGTCACATTACTGTCAGCTATTGAAATGCTACGCCAAATCAATCAGGGTTAAATTAAGAAGCAACATTTGCCATATCTATTTCCGTGACATGCATATTGGCAGTAGGGATTCAACCATCATCTCTAAAACAGTATTAAGTTTTATAGTTTATAGTTCATGTTCAGATGCAGTTTCATTGTGGTTCATGTTTGGACTGCAGCGCTTTGTATTCCAGAGCAAGTGATAAAATAAGATTAGACTACAAGCGGAGAGCTTTTTACTGGCCTTGTGCTCAAGAACGTCATGTCTGATTTTGGAACGACGAAAATGTGGAAGCTAAGCTATTTATTCAAGAGAGTGAATGGGAGAACTGGTGAATGTGAATGTCATTGGCTCTTGTGGTTAGAATTTCAAAGTAACATTCCAGTTTCCTGTATGCTTTCTTGCAGGAAACTGATTAATTTAGAAGCTTGACTTGTGGGCTGTTTTTTTTTTAAAAAATCTGCCACATCCCATACTTTGCTGCCACTTGCTAAAAAGTGGCCTTTCTTCTGGCTGTAGAAATGACTCCTTTCTGATTCCTAGATTTCAGAATCTAGACAGTAAACTGGTCACACGGGATAGTGTGATGAGGTTCATAGAGCTTTTATTTCTAATACCAAATCTATCTGGTCTGGTACACCATCAGTTTATAAGAGCACTGTTCTTTTCCCCATGAACCTCTTGGAAACCCACCATGATACTGGAAGATGAAATTATAATTCAGAGAAACAAGACCAAAAAGGGAGGAAGGGGCATTTTTTTGCTTCACCTCTTAGCTGCTTGCTTATAATCCCCAATGATGCAAGGTATACACTTACTAAGCGCACTAAGCTGTGATCTTTGCTAGGGATCAATGGACATAACTGCAGATTCAAGGAAACATTTAGATGAAACTGTGCGGAGAATTCATGACAATGTGCTTCTGGAGCAGATGCTAGACAGACAAACTGGGATACTGAGAGGTCTGGCGCTTCCTCTTGAAGTATTGTGTACGATCTAGGCTGGTGAGGGAATGGCCAGGTGACCTCTTCACCATGTGCACATTTGATTTGAGCTGACAATTTTATTTTTGTCAAGCGTTGAGCATGTGGCCAAAACCAGGTAACCTGAATCCCTGACAATGCCTCTGTTATGCTGCAACATCCAGTCTTAATTTTGATTATACCTACAAACACCTTTGGCATGCAAAGAATATTCTCTGCCACTGAGCTGTAGACCCTCAACATTCCTCTGCGTCACATGGAGTGTACAGAGAGGCTTTGTCCCACCCCATGCCAGGGGCGGACTTGGGTAATCTTTGGTAGCATGATGCCCTGAATAAGCCCAAAATTTGGCATCCCAAAATGGATCTTCTCAGTGATGGATCTTCTCAATTTTGCATGCCCTCGGCTCAGCACCCTGTGCATGAGAATCGCCCACAGAGCCCCAAATCCAGCACTGCCCATTTACATGTTTAATGAATACATGGAAAGAGCCCCATGTATATGACATGCAGATAGTTTGGACAGTGAGAATGGAAATCTTGCCCTTGATCAGTTTCTGGTTTGCACCGGCTACAGCCCTTCATGCGTCTAGATATAAATGCCCCAGTCAGGATACACATAGTGGGAGGCAAAGAGCCTGCCACTCTCTACTTTTGAGCATTCATTAAATATACAGTTTGAATGCTTTAAAAAAGGGTTCTTGTGTTTCCAAGATTCCACTACAGCAAGATACAGGGTGGCAATATGCAAATGAAGAGGCGGGGCCCTGCAGTTGGCAATGAGTCATTGGCTTCTACTGAATTCTATAAGACAAGAGTTGAAATCTTGCAACATGTTTGAGAAGAGGCACTCGGGCAGTGTTCACCAGGCACCCCATGCCTGAATGTGCTTTTTTCTTTTACTTTCCCCCCATAAAAATGAATGGCGGAGACACTCACATCTGAAAGATATGTCATGTGCTCTTAGGAATACAGGATTGTATCCTGTGTTAGGCATATTCAGAAGAAACCTATTGCATTCATTCATTCATTCATTCATTCATTTGTTGCATTCTGTTCCAAAGTTGCTCAGGGCAGGAAACAACAAAGCAGCAAAGCAATGCAATTAAAAAATAAAATAATATTTAAAGCATTAAGAACTTCTACAAATATTTAAGTACAGTCACATATCCTCACCTCTAATAATTTCAAGGTTGACAGAAAGAGCATCTTTCAGACATCAAATGCCTGGATGAAAAGGAATGTTTTAAATTCCTCCTGAATGTTTTTAATGACGGAGGTGTAAATAATGTTAAGAATTAATGGACATAACCAACTTAGGTCAATTAATCTCAGTGGATCTTCTATGGGTAGAATACAGTTAGATGCAATCAACTGTTGCAACGGAGCCAAATTATTTCACAGAAATTATAATCAGATGCACAAGGCCTCCAGCTGTTCCTAATTTATGTATGTGCGGGGAAGAGAGGAAATTTGACTGTTTAAGTTCCAGAGAAGATCAAGTCACAACATCCACTCCTGATGCTCAGAAAAGAAACTGCTTAACTTCCCATCTTCTCACTAACCAAATTTGACAATTTTAAAACCATCTTGAATCTCAAGCCTACTGACTGCCATAGATCACACTAATAAGATGGAACAGGATGGGGCATATGATGCCAGTGAGTTGATGAGTGCTGTTTTGAAAGACTCATTAACAAATGGCAGCTTTTTGCCAAAATGTTGTTAATGTCCCCAGAAGTCTGAAGACAAAGGTGTGCTATTTTTTTGTGATGAAATGTCTGCTAAATTTTGTGACAGCGTCTGCTAAATCCCTATAATTAGCATGGGCCCCTGTTAAATGTCATGGGGTATTTGATGAAACAGGGCATGAACTCTGTAGCAACACTCTGGGGATCTGTAATGCTATCCAGCGTGACGTTTGGAATTTAACTACTAGATAGGGTTTCCTTATCTAGGAAACGCAGGGGAGAAAGGCATTTGTCCAGTCTAATGACCCCTGTTAACAGATTTATGCCCCTCCCTCAATACCAACTCTGTCCCCTCCGCCTCACACCAAACAAATGCATTATTGAGATAATCAAACAACATTCCAAAAACCAGAAACAAAAATGAAGAAAATAACCCAGTTTGGTTTTATCTTATTGCAGGTTTGGTTATTAATATATATGGAAAGAAAATAGAAATCTTATAGTTACACCCACACCCACACCCATATGCATAGGATACAGTTTGGTATATTGCATATATCCATGCACAGACACACCTATCTGTATGTATACTCCTGTTGTGTTGCCATGTAGTGCATTGCAGTTCCTGGACCATAGCTCAGATTCAGAGCATATGATTTGCATGCAAAAGGCTGCATGTTCAATCCCTGCCATCTCCTATTAAAACGGTCTTGGGTAGGGGATGTGGGAAAGACCAGGTTCTGTCTTGTGGAGCCTCCATCAGTGGGTATAGAATACTGTGGGCTGCATATGTTTCTATACATGGAGGAGATTACGAGGGCTTCCAGTGAGACTGTGGATTTATACACACAGGCTCCTGAGGTACAGGGGAACAGGCCCAGCTATGCTGCTCTCAGAGGGGTCCCAAGCACCATGGTGTCTTTTTCTTCATTTTCAAAAAATGTGGGGTGCGCAGTCTTCAGAGGACTGCTGGGCCGGACAGCTGGAGACACTACCATATTAATTTCACCCTTAATGTCCCTGGGTCCCACCTGCAATGTAGCAGCACTTTTCAATGCTACGTTAGCACAGGGCCCAGAGGTATAATGGGGAAATTATTGTGCTTGGCAGCTCCAGTCTCTTGGCCTGGCAGCGCAAGGCATTGGATGGCCACGAGAGAGGAACCAGTCCTTTCAGCTCCACCACTTGTCCCCACTGCCATGACCCATTGCTGCTTTCTCCTGTTACCTAGGAAGCTTGTGTGGGTGCACCAGCCAACTGGAGGGAGGGCTGCGGCCTCCAGGGTTGTGTCTGTGGGTGCCACTGGTCCCCTCAAACAAGGCTTTGGCCCTGTAGAGTGAGGTATGAACAAGGCTTTGCACTAAACTAATGCTAAATAATATCTCCCGGTCGCTCTCTTTGCAGGCAGTAAAGGTACTTGTGCTTTCCCAGTGTTTAGTTTACCTGGAATGAAGGATAGTGGAGACTCTGGTCTCTGTAAGGTATTCACAAACTGAGCATAGGATGGAGGAGCTCACAGCATTAACATTCCAACATATATTGCCTCATCATTAGGTTCCCGGGCAAATCCCCAAGCCATAGCTTTGGGTCCAGCCCAGAGCAAGACAACTCTCTGTGTCTCCAGCATCAGCCACCTGCCCCTGCCATCATATTGCTCTCCTGTGTAGACTGACATAACATCCAGCCAGGTGAGGAGGGAAAAGACCTCACCCCATTTGTCTCTATGGCAACAGAACCCACTCTTTAAGATGCTGCTGATGGGTATATAGCTTAACAGATGAACTGGTTTGGCAGGTTCAGCAGATTATCTTTTCTAGATTCAAACCTCACAGATACAGGATCACAGGCCTGAAAGGGACCCACAGGGTTACATTCCCTTCTGAGCAAGCTTCCAAGGGCCACATTCCAGGGGTGGGTGGGACCATGGACAAAAATGGATAGACCAATGGATGTTACAGACTCTTAGCTTTGTACTGGAGGCTACATTTTAGCCATGCAAAAGTCAGAGGATTTACACACCCAAACAAAAACTTCTCCACCCTCCATCCAGGCAAGCAGTGGGCTCATTACTGTGCAAGGACACATTCTAGCCAGGCAAAAACACTCAAGCAAAGCATGGAGCAGGGCTGGAAAGAAGGGAGTATGGCCTGGAGAGAGTCCTGAGGACTGGATTAAGAGAGCTGGAGGGCTGGATTTGGTCCCCATGCTTGAGGTTCCCGACTCCTGATCCTCAAATGCTATATATTACACTGTCAAATTTTCCAGTGAACAGGACAGAGAGAGCTTTAAAACATAAATGATTATTTGTATTGTTTACAGTTGAAATAAGGCACAGATATGGCTTGGGACAAATCTACCTGTCCTAATTATGAACTGTAGCGCAGCAGGTAGAAAAATAAACCAACCGCTAACTTTCCAGGCTCCAATCCAGCAGATTCAACACATTGATGTCTATAGATGTTTGGTTTTAGTGTTCCTAACACTGAGTTGGACTGGCCTCCAGGCTGATAATTTACCAGGTGAGCATAATGGGCTCAGTCCACTGAAATCATCTTCTGCACAAGCCCTGTTTAGAACAGGACCTGTACAGAAGTTCAGGCGGATTGTGCCATCTGTCAGTAGGAAGAGCTCACATAAAACTTAGGTAAGAAAAAAAGTTACCTATTTTACCAAGGACTTATTCCGAGATTAAACGTAACCTCAAAACAAATAGGTTCTGTGAGTTTATGCTAACTAGTCTAATTAATCTTCATGTTTGATCTTTGGACTAATACGTTGAACTAATTTGGGATTAAAAGATTACAAGTAACATTTTGAGTTGAAAGCTGTTACATGCCTCATGTCAACACTGCGGTGACAGAATTAACCCCGGAAGCCCTTTGGATTCCACACACTAGATGCTGCTGCTTGAGCAGAGTTAAGGCGACTTATTAGTGAAGGCATTATAAAGTGCTCATCCTGAAATGTTAGATGCTAAGAGCACAATGCCAAAAGTCAGACACTTTGGGTTTTGCTTATTGTATCACCAGCATCATAATCATCCTCCTGCATCATCCTGGGTTTCTTATCCACCCTTCACCACAAGGCTACAACCATATAAAAATACAATAACAAAATTAGTTAAAACAGTCTGCAAACACCACTGTTGAGTTCCATTCGGAAAAGGTTTTTTTAAAATGTTTTCCAATTGTAATGTTTTTATTTGTTTATAAATTTGTATATTCTATTGTTGTAACCCACCCTGGTACCTCAGAGTGAATGGCAGGTTAAAAAAATCTAATAAATAATAAACAAATAAATAGCCATTCCTATTCTCAGGAACCCTGATAATGCAGGATTCCTGATTACAGGGAGGTTTGTAAGCATGTACAAAGAAGTTCAAGTGCAAGAAGAGCTCTGCTGGATCAAGCTGGTGGCCCACCTAGTTCAGCATCCTTTTCTTCTAATGGCCAACCAGATCACAGAATCACAGAGTTGGAAGGGACCACAAGGATCATCTAGTCCAACCCCCTGCAATGCAGGAATCTTTTGGTCCAAACATGGGACTTTAACCCATGACCTTGCTATTAAGAGTCTCATGCTCTACCAATTGAGTTTTCCCAGATGCCCATGGGGATCCCACAAGCAGGACCTAAATGCAACAGCAGTCTTCCCACTTGTGATTCCCAGCAACTAGAGACTGTTTGCTCTTGGAATCCCCTTTCAGACCATTCTTCTGAATACAGACAGGGATAGAGATAGAATTAGAGAACTGTAGAGTTGGAGGGGACTCCATGGATCATCTTCTAGTCCAATCCCCCTAAATGGCAGGAGCAAGGCAAAGGTTCTGCCCCCAGGCTACCTCCCGACTTTGTGCCCTCACATGTTCTTTGAATGCCTGAGGAAATGTATCATAACAATTAAAAACAGTATGAAATTAATAAACAAGAACAGCAGATCAAAAAAGGACACATCCTATGGATCCAGTCTGAGGACACAAACATGCCTTCAGGTAACAGTGGAAGACCCACAAAGGTGAGACCTCAGTTAGGGGTTTCACCATCTGGACACTACAGAGAAGGCCCTTTCCCTCCATTCCACCAGCTGTTCTTCAAATGAGACTCACAAAAGGCTTCTCCTATTGACCTTAGTGAACAGGCAGGATCATACAGGAGCAAAATGCCCAGTATAGGTAATACCATTATACAGTTTAGTTACTAGGTGGCCTTGGTCTCATTTGTACCTGGGCAGACTCAGAAGTTTCCCATTGCTGTTCTTATTTAAGAGATACAATAAAGTTCTTGTCTAGCTTTGTGTCATCCTAGCCTCCCATGACAGCCCTTTAGGTATCCTGGTCTCAAGCTGTTTATGGCTTTGTTGCTGTACAATAAATAAACTACTACTACTACTTGGGGTTTTCCCCCCAGAGCTACCAAAACATTTGGCATAAATCATGCATTAAGCATTTCCCCATAAACCAAATGGACAAATGGGTCTTGATGTTATGCACTTCTTTCCATTAAAGCTGCGAGTCCCCCTGATGATTTATTGCTTGGGTTACTTCTCTGAATTACTGCTTAACCTCCTTTATATTAAAAGGGGGGACAGGATATTGGAGTTTTCTTAAAGTTGGGAATTACTAATGGCCCAAATAAGATGATTCAGACATGTTTTATTACACTCTGTCATGAACCATGCATTTTTTGCATGGGAAACCAATGATTAGTCCAACTTGGGTCACATAACTTGGCCAAATCAAGGAAGGTTTTGAAAGCTAAATAACAGAATTAATAGTAATGCTTATTTTATTCTTCTGGATGCATGGAGTGCAGTCATTGTTTGCTGATTCTTATAATTTCTTGAAAGAGAAGCAGGGAGGGTATAGGCTTCTATTTTGAAGAGCACACTTGAGTACTTTATGAGGTGATGATAGCAATTTAATACCAGATGCTCTTTGCAACTAAAATTTAAGGAAACATACCTTACCTTAGGGAAAGGAGAACAGTACTTGGATACTATATGTCAGTATCTTCAACTAAATCATTGCCATAAAATTACAATGTTTTCTGCTAATACCTAAATATTCTGCTGCTTTAGCTGGAACATGTCCTTATTCTTTCCTGTTCCAAATGGAAACGCATTGTGTCATGCGCTTTGCATTCATAAATACTTAACATCTGCCACCTAACTTCCTATATACATATTATTCAATGACTCCTTCTGAATCATTCACTAAGGTGGGTAGGGAAATCTTATCATTTTACTCATGAAAGTGAAACTCTTTGTAGTGCTGGTTATTCCCAATGTGGCTGAAGTTGCTAAACGAATCTACTCAGCAACAAGGGGATAGGGTAACTGGTAGAGCAATCCAGTCTCCCCATCAGTCTGTGTGGAGTTTGGACTGAGTGGAGGTGGACTTTTGGTGGCCTGCTGGTGGGGGGCAACAGTGGTGGACGTTGGGGTCTCTCTAATTTCAGTGATGCTCTGTGTGATGCCAAAATTCAGTGCCCTCACCTCTCACCTTCCATTCTACCTCATAGTTGTGGCACCCCTGAGGCTCCATACCCAGTGTTACCAAACTGGTTGCATTCCCCTAAATCTGCCTCTGGGGCCAGCTCAAAAATGGAGAGTTCTGAGACTTGGGAAGAGGCAGCACTGAGGTGATGCCATGAGGCCTGATCTGTACTTAATAAATGTGCTAGTCTGGACTGGTGAAGGGATCATGCCCAATCTTGAAGAGAAGAAGAGTTTGGATTTGATATCCCGCTTTATCAGTATCTGAAGGAGTCTCAAAGCAGCTAACATTCTCCTTTCCCTTCCTCCCCCACAACAAACACTCTGTGAGGTGAGTGGGGCTGAGAGACTTCAAAGAAGTGTGACTAGCCCGAGGTCACCCAGCAGCTGCATGTGGAGGAGTGGAGACGCGAACCCGGTTCACCAGATTACAAGTCTACTGCTCTTAACCACTACACCACACTGGCTCTCAATCTTGCTGCCAATACTACCTTCTACTCCTGGTCCACCACTCGTACCCTAATGCACCAAAGTGGTAAAGCGAGTTCTCCATCAACAAATCTTTCATGTCTTCTAGCTTGAGGATGCCTAAGTTTGATAGCCCCTTTCTTGGGTTTTGGTGGTCTCACTGACCCTAAGGTTATGAGTCTCATGACACTTCTCAAAACATACATAAAATATATGAGCCAGGAAAAGCAAGGACCAAGTAAAGCCTGCATCTGAAGAAGCTTTGAGTCACATTATGTAGCCTAAGAAAGTGGGTAGCAGGAGATTCTGTCTGCCCAGCTTGGCAACCTTGGAAGTCAGACAATTGCGCTGAGATATAGCTGCCATTAGAAGATTCAGGATGCTTCAGACACATTAAAATTGGTGGAGTGGTGGCCATTTGCTGTATCTCTTGTCTTTATTCCATGGAGTCAGGCTTCCCTTAAGAACAAAATTGGTGAGCACAATAATCTCAGGTGTTTGGCATCCAGGCTCCCCGACAGCTCACATTTCCATTAAAGCCCAGGAGAAGACATCATGATGTAACTCCTCCCATGGTGCTTTTCCAGATCTGGAAGTATGGGAAGCCATGGAGGCTGCAGAATGCTGGATAAATGGTTAATGGAAAGAAAAAGCATCTCCACCCCCCACCGTTCTACCCGGACACTGAGGTCCAGTGCCAAGGGCCTTCTGTCGGTTTCCTCACTGCGATAAGCCAAGTTACAGGGAACCAGGCAGAGGGCTTTCTCGGTAGTGGCACCCATCCTGTGGAACACCCTCCCACCAGATGTCAAAGAGAAGAACAACTACCAGACTTTTAGAAGAAGCCGCTCAGAGTGGCGGCTGGAATTCTAAAGTAATTTTAAAGCACACTGTGAATGTGGCAGAAGATAGAATCCTCTTTTGTGGGGAAGAAAAACTTTTTGGGAAACTGGTGGACAGATTTTGGCACGGGATTACTCAACATCTAATTATGAAGGCAAATCAGAATAAGGGCAGTGCTTAATTCCCTCATTCTGGAGC
The DNA here is from genome assembly GCF_027172205.1 of Podarcis raffonei. Classification (NCBI taxonomy): domain Eukaryota; kingdom Metazoa; phylum Chordata; class Lepidosauria; order Squamata; family Lacertidae; genus Podarcis; species Podarcis raffonei. The sequence continues at coordinate 55,515,318 of NC_070610.1, forward strand.
ATTATGTACAAAACAATGGCGCTTGATGGGTATTGGGAGTGCAGTTTGTGCCACTGATCCATACACCTCATATTTCACACCTGTTCATGCCTTTGTCCCCCCCCCCCAATTGTCAAAATGCCACCTAACGTTGCACCTTAAGAACAGGGTGCTGGTGTTTGGGCTGTGCTGAGTGTGTGGAATCTTGCCTCCAGCCTCATTTTCTCCACACACCAGTGCTCTATGCATCACTTTACATAAATGACAGCAAATACCACAACTGAAGCCTATAAGAGAGTTGTCTATATGGGCTTCTGAAGATCTTACCTAACCAATGTTTGAAATGAATATCATTCATCAGACAATTACACTTTTCCAAGGTTGAGTATTCTTATTATATTTAAAAATAATTATACACAATGAGTATGGTTCATTGTCCTGTCTGCAGAATCCTTTTGCACTTGTGGAGCTTCCTCCTACTCATAGAAAAGTACTAGAATACACCTGATTGTACAAAGTTGCTGGACAACAGCCATAGGTTACAATCCTATAAACAATTATGAGGAATAAGACCCATAGAACTAAGTTGGACATAAGATTGAACTAGTGAATCTATTTAGACTGCCACTCTTTGCACTTTATTCTGCTCCAAGAATGTAGAATGCCCATAATCCCATTCTTAATGACCATACTGCTCTTTCTTATGAACGTCAGGATCATGAGCAGAGAATAGAAATTGTATCTCTGAAGTGTGAATTGGAAAAAAAGTTTCAGATTTATTGCTTTGTATCTTCTAGGTACGATGGTACTTATTTTTCCTCATGTGCCATTTAGAAGTTCTTAAATAAAGGACTCTTATGCCTGCTAAGGGAATTGACACAGTTCACTAAAATAATTTCATTCCACTGGATAGCAAGGCATGAAAAGCTGTAGTTCATCTTTTCATTCATACCACGGTCTGCCAGGGTATTAAATAAATTCCCCTCCCTCTTCCACTAAGTGGTTGGCATTTACTCAGTCTTCAGTGCTGAAGTTACTTTAAGTACCGTTTGAGTTATTAACTTCCCCCCTTATTTGGATTTATATTGAAAGTTGTCATAAACTACTGCAAGTTGAAAATGGTGTCTGGAGAAATCCACGTTAAAAGCATTATTTTTTCTGAAGTATTCATCATTATTCCTGGTCTTGCAGTGGCATCCTCTGAAGCCAAAAGAAGTCCTCAAGAAGAAAATAAATCAATTATGGCAAGATTATCTCATGCTGGTTATTATATTAATATGAGAAACCCAAAAACAAAGTTTAGGCATCAAAGTCTAATCGATAAGTGAAAATCACTTTCTCACTTTCTTCCACTAGAAGAATGTTTATGTTCATTTATTTATTAAAAATCATTTGTATACTGCCTTTCATTTCAAGCAGAACAATAAAACAGGCAGGACATAACAAAATACAACACTAAAAACATATAAACATACCGTATTTTTTGCTCTATAAGACTCACTTTTTCCCTCCTAAAAAGTAAGGGGAAATGTGTGTGTGTCTTATGGAGCGAATGCAGGCTGCGCAGCTATCCCAGAAGCCAGAGCAGCAAGAGGGATTGCTGCTTTCGCTGCACAGCGATCCCTCTTGCTGTCCTGGCTTCTGAGATTCAGAATATTTTTTTTCTTGTTTTCCTCCTCCAAAAACTAGGTGCGTCTTGTGGTCTGGTGCGTCTTATAGAGCGAAAAATACGGTATTTCAAAATTTATAAATGTGTTGGAAAAGCCAAGACAGGCAAAAGGAGGTACATCTTCACACAGTCAATAGCTAAACGTGAATCAGGACAGTCAATAGGGATGTGGGTGGCATTGTGGTCTAAACTACTGATCAGAAGGTTGGCGGTTCGAATCCACATTACGGGGTGAGCTCCTGTTGCTCCTAGCAGTTCAAAAGCACACCAATACAAGTAGATAAATAGGTACCACTGTGGTGGGAAGGTAAATGGCATTTCCGTGTGCTCTGGCACTTTTCACGGTGTTCTGTTGTGCCAGAAGCGGTTTCGTCATGCTGGCCACATGACCTGGAAAGCTGTCTGTGGACAGACACCGGCTCCCTTGGCCTGAAAGCGAGATGAGCACCGCAACCCCATAGACGCCTTTGACTGGACTTAACTGCCCAGGGGTCCTTTATCTTTTACCTTTTTTATCTATTTCACAGGCAGAGAAAATATTGTAACAAGCTACCCCATTCTCCATGAGCTGTGCAAGATTCCAGGGGTTGCAGATGTGCTTACCAAGGCCTGCATTCCCTTTTGGGACAATGAGGCACAGCCGAGTCTATGGTGACTTTATGATATATGGTTTCTTTACAAATTTACACAGCCCGAGTCTGGATGGAGAATGTGCAAAGCAGTCACATCTCAAGAGGGTCCTGTTCCTACCATTGCTGCAGTCTCCAATTCCAAGAGACCCCAAGCATCACATCTAACTCCTTCTGCAGAATAAAACCAACTGCCTGCCTTATTCGCTGGCCACCCCACCCCCGCTTGCAAAAGATACATCTTTTTCCAGCTTGCTTACCTCATAACCCAGTGCAGTTCTGGAAACCTCCCCTTCCCAACTCTGGAACTGTATTTTGCTAATTACACCCCGCTCCCTGTGGCCAGCAGAGATTCTTTTGCCTTGGTGAAGAATTTACTAAAGCCAGGAATTAGCAGTGTAAAAATACTGGCTGGACTTAGGTCAAACTATTCTCTCCTGTGTTTCCCAGTTGAGAAAAAAATACCATGATTTTGTCATATTTGCTTGCCTTGCATAAGGGACAGTGGAATTTGCTGTCTATGAAGAAAGGTCACACTACCTGATGAGAAATAGTTACGTTATGCTTCTAAACCATCTGCACTGTCTCTTTCTTTTCCTCAGGAAACAGCAGTAAATTATTTCTGGATCTTCCAGATTTTTTTTTTATTATCTCAAACTACTTCTGGTTAACTGTAAACCATATAGGAGAACAGACATTTCCAATATTAGATCCAGCAGCAAATATATCAATGTGGACTTGCCTGTCAGATTTGAAATGCAAATGTAAAACTTACATTGGACAGAATGTTCATTTGCATTACAAATACATCACCTCTTCTGCATAAACAAGCATCAGATGCTAACATAAATTGCAGGGGGAAAAGAAAAATGCTCAAGGGCAAATTAAGACTCATGTGTGAAACAATGTGTTGTTTAAAACAAACAAACAAACAAACAAACAAACTTGGGTTTTTAAGCAAAGGTTTTTGAATGCTCATAGATTATAGATTTTTGGGTCCAGAGTAATTGGCATATCACAATTATATATGCATGATTTATAAAGAAATCCTATTAATTTCAGTGGAATATGGGGATATATATATATATATATATATATATATATTCCTAATGAAAATGTATTGGTATTTTAGTACAATTTCCTCCAATGAACATTTTAATATACAGTTTTGACTAATGTATACATTTCCGCAAGCAACTTGCCCTAATGTAATGTATCCTGTGTAATTTTCACTAATATATTCATTTTTAGGCACACCTTCCCCTAATTTATATATTTTTATAAGCATTGTTCGGTTTGAGAACTACATTGCAAAATTTGGATAAGTGTGAGTTATGTTTCAGTTTGCATATTGATTTGAAAAGTGCAAATTTGCCTTTAAATGTGAAATGAATTGACTTCAATTTGCCCCTATCCCAGGAAGGACATTAGCATAAACCAAAAGTCTTCTGCCTAATTTACCGGTAGTTGTGCCTTGAGTTTTCTGTGGGTATTGTCTTTGCAACTCTTCTGTCTGTAGGTTGTTTCTGATGCATTATATATAATTTGCTAAGTATTTCAAGTTAGTTGACAGAAGGAAATACCCATATGGTTATTCAAGGATTTTGACTCAAAGATTATATATTCATTGAACATATTTGCTATGTTAAGCATAAAAGAGCTAATCCATTCTTATCAAAAGGTCACTTATTATTTTAGACTTTGAATGATTTTATATTGCTTAATTATTTTCATTTTAAAATGGCTGGGGGTTCTTATACAATTTAAATAGTCTTCTTTTTGTAAGGTCATGCTTTATTTATTTCCAAATGCATACTCCAGTTTTGTTTATAAAAACAAACAAACCTCAAAGCAGTTTACAAAAAAATAATAAAACAGAATGAAAGCGGCTCAAATTCATAAAATAAATTTCATACAGAATTTAAAGCTATTTGGCAGAAATAGTACGTAAAGACTGACTTGAATTGAAAGCATATAGCATTCCCATTAAAAATCTTGCAGGCAATGAGAAACCGATAACAGGTTTATAAATATTTGCAAGGGATTCTTTTTCACTGGTTCCCTCTGTCACTTCAAAGGACAAAGATGGACATTTTTACCAGGAAATGTGCAATAACGCTTGACTGTTGGAAGGGTAAACACTATTTTAATGAAAAATGGCACCAGTCTTCCACAAAAACAAACTTGAGTTTGTCCTGTGCATATTTCACATTAGATCATGCAGAACTCTTGTGATCTAACTTCCCATAATGAAGCAACTAGTGAATGAATGAATCAAGGCTAGCTTTAATCACTATCCTTTGCATTATTTAAAAAAAATATATCCAAAAAAGGATTACGGCATATGCTTTTGAAAAATAAGTTTTAAAAAGAATGCAAAATATACAAATCAAAGGTTGCCTCATTTCCCTTGAAATCAAGAAAGAGTTGCCATTTCCCCCAAAGGGAACTACAGGTGTTCAAATAGAGGCTTCCAACATATTTATGTATTAAAAAACCCATCTTTCTCTTGCCATCTGTCACTAAAGAAGACGAGATATAGAACAGTGGCAGACTCATGTTCAAAAGGCTGTCTTTGGGATAACAAAGAGAAAAGTTAATGGACACAGATTTACAAATTATTAATGATTTCTCTTGCCATTTTTGAAAAATGAACGCTATGCACACCGTCTCTCTTCCCAAACAGATTGCATTTTATTCCTCTGCAGTTTGTCCATCAGGCTTCACTCTGACAACATAATCCAAAACTAATCCAGAGCATTCAGTTTTCCTTGTTGGCTCTCATGCACACTGCTTAGACAAATCCTGCTACCTGTCAGCCCTCCTGTGTGTGCCAGACAGCCTGCCAGGTTAACCCCTGGGGAAAGCGAGAGACCTACTGACTTAACCCCTACTTCCCTTCCAATAATCCACTGTAAATATGTAGCGTTAACGGGCTAACTGCGCTAATCAGGGCTGGATCTTTTAAAATCTGCTTCATACACACTCGCTAAGTAGTAAGGATCTGAGCATCACTGTTAGAAAAGGGGAAGTCAGTGCATCCAAGTATATCAGCCCCAAAGCAGCAGATGGCTAGGACACACTGAAAGGATTTAATCACTTAAAGCAGTGTGTGAAAACACATGCATCAAATTGCTAGGCCACCTAGTTGCTTATGAATCCATCTGAATTGTCAGCACAAGGTCAGGAAAAAACAATAATCCAAAGAAAGCCCAAGAAGCTCTACCTTTGATATAATTTATTCCTCCAGGTTTTGCTTCTTATAATTCACTTTTACATATATCCCCCCTCCTCTGTCCAGTACAGCTCCAGCTTTAGATTTTTGAAACCTGCACTTTAAAATAAATTTCTGTAAGAACTGGCCCTTGCCATCATAAAATTGCTTCCCTCACACATTGCTTACAATCAAAATTGCCTAGCATCTTCAAGCCTTTTTCAATTTGGAGGCCTCCTAAAATCCGAAACACACAGCACAACTTGAGTAACAAAGACTTTTCAAAGTACTCACTCTTTATTTGGTGTTGCAGGGGGGAGACCCCAAAACAAAACACCATTGCTCCTCATTGGAATTCAAGGCACATCACTCTGTCATTCTGTGGCAGCATCAACAATCCACAGCAGAAAATAACTTGCGTAAGCACGGCATACCCGGGAGCACTTAAAAGCCCTGCTAAGCTCAGCCACATGAGATCTGTAATAAAACATTGCTCAGCTCATTTAATGATTGGAAGGCATGATGTCCAGGACTCCAGGTTAATATCTGAAGTGGGGGGAGGTAGAGTTACCCATGGGGAGGTGGTCCTGAACTCTGTCATGAACAAAAGTAGGAAGGGAAGATCTTTTGTGGCTTGTGATAAGAACATTCATTTTAACTCAATTAAATTCCTGGCAGTCTCTTGGGGGAGGAAGAGATGATATTGATTCTTTATATTCATATATGTGTATGTACAAAAGTGCAAAACATTTTGTACAGTACTATAAATCAGAAGTATTTAAAAAATACTGAACACAGCAACTTTGCTATCTTGATCACAAAACAAAAAGGCACTAAGAAAACAACAGCCCTCAAAAAACATTTTCTGTTAGAAATCTGGAGAAACCTGCAAAATAATACTGTAATAGTATTTTTCACTTAACTTTCAATAAATGTGAAGAATTGTTAAGGAACATTTGCAGCACTTTCATTAAGCAGATTCAGAGTAATTTTGTGCACCTTGAAAGTTTTTACAATTATATTTTCTCATGTAAACATTAATCATTCATTCATTTTGAGGTTTATTTTGGTAATGAAAATTGAACCTTTTTCTTGCTTTTATGCTATTGTTCTGTTCTTTTTGAATAATATATAAATATCTGGGAATTATTTTCACAGAAATTAAAAAATAAAATGTTGTGTCAAACCTTCTGAAAGAATATATTTAATTGATTTTCAGAGGTTAATAAAAATTCAGCCATACTAAATCTTAGGAAAGTGCATAAATTATTGTGTAAAAATGAACTGAATATGAGGGCTTTTTGGACAGATGTTAAATGCTTTATTTGAAAATGATGTAGGCACCATTCTGGCTATGCTATTAGAGCAAATACCTTGGAGACATCTGTTTTCTAAACTATTATCTTTTAATAAATGTGAATTGTCCAATGTTATCCTAGGCTAAATTAAATTCATGCAGCAAAAAGAATTCTTTTGCAAAGAATAACAGATGGCAAGTTTGCTAATCAAAATGTAAAGACATATAAGAAATAAAGTGGAACTCTGAAAACTGCAGCCACAAAATAATCTTAGTCTTGGCTGCCAAAAGTTATCCAGTCTTTAGGGATGCAAAGCAAATTAATTTTGAAATAACCTCATGCTGTGGTTACCTAGGAAATGCCTCAGTTTAAAGCTAAATCTCTTTTCTTTTGTGCTTACTGTTTTGCAGTAGTTCAGCAACCAGCACAGGATTTACTGAAGAGTCATAGCAGAGCTAAGCAACATGAGTCAATGAAACTACACATCGCAGGCATCATTATTGTTGCACATTGAAATTTTCATTTCAGAGTGGTTGATAGTTTTGCTATGATAGCTCAACCACCATCCTTAAAGCTGTTTAAAAATACCAAGACTGGGCACATCTCAGTGTATTTCCATTGAATGTCGGCTACTTAGGTCATTTGTTGATTATTTTTCTTCCTGACAAAGCAGCTGGGAGATGTTCTGTCAGCTATTGATCATGCAACTTATCAGCTATTCACAACATACGTCTTTGTAGCTGCTGCGAAATCTAAACAACTTGGATTCATTAATTAACCTTCTCATATTTGGCAGGAGGGGGGAGTAAAAGTAAAAAGTATAGATGGCCTCCAAGCTGTTGTTGTTTTTAATTCCTTTTAAATGTTGACCAAAGGAGAAAAAGAAATAAAGTGCTAGTGCAAGACAAAGTCTTTTGTGTGCATGGGTTGGCTGTGCTTGTTGGCTGTGGAGAAAGAACTCTGTATGTTCAGGGGCGATAACTTTAGCACAGCCAGCTATAGGAGCCAAATATAGTAATAGGATGGCAATGTGTTTTCCTATTCAGAGGTCAGTCTCCTAGCTCAAGGCTCACTTTCTTTGAAAGGCTGACTGGCCTAAGTCCAGTTTCAACAGCACCCAGACAGCTGAACAAAGAGCAGCAAGCTCAGGAGGTTCTGAGGGTTGAGATGCAGACCCCAAGTCCTGCTTCACATTTGGTCTCACACAAAGGCTAGAGTGGCCTCTGCAAGAAGTAGGGCTTTTTCTATAGTTTCCACAGCACTTTGAAATGCTCTCTCCCATACGACCACCTTCCAGTCCTACTCCAGCCATTAGGCAGAGTGAGGTGGGGGCCCCAGGCAGGAATTTTAACAGGAATTTTAAGATGAATTTTAACAGGGAGAAATGTAAAGTATTGCACTTGGGCAAAAAAAATGAGAGGCACAAATACAAGATGGGTGACACCTGGCTTGAGAGCAGTACATGTGAAAAGGATCTAGGAGTCTTGGTTTACCACAAACTTGACATGAGCCAACAGTGTGACGCGGCAGCTAAAAAAGCCAATGCAATTCTGGGCTGCATCAATAGGAGTATAGCATCTAGATCAAGGGAAGTAATAGTGCCACTGTATTCTGCTCTGGTCAGACCTCACCTGGAGTACTGTGTCCAGTTCTGGGCACCACAGTTCAAGAAGGACACTGACAAGCTGGAATGTGTCCAGAGGAGGGCAACCAAAATAGTCAAAGGTCTGGAAATGATGCCTTATGAGGAACGGCTAAGGGAGCTGGGCATGTTTAGCCTGGAGAAGAGGAGGTTAAGGGGTGATATGATAGCCATGTTCAAATATATAAAAGGATGTCACATAGAGGAGGGAGAAAGGTTGTTTTCTGCTGCTCCAGAGAAGCGGACACGGAGCAATGGATCCAAACTACAAGAAAGAAGATTCCACCTAAACATTAGGAAGAACTTCCTGACAGTAAGAGCTGTTCGAGAGTGGAATTTGCTGCCAAGGAGTGTGGTGGAGTCTCCTTCTTTGGAGGTCTTTAAGCAGAGGCTTGACAACCATATGTCAGGAGTGCTCTGATGGTGTTTCCTGCTTGGCAGGGGGTTGGACTCGATGGCCCTTGTGGTCTCTTCCAACTCTATGATTCTATGATTCTATGAATTGTGGGTGTCACAAAAAGGCAACAAATTGTTAGCTATATAACTTAGTATTGTTGAACTGATGGTGTGGGCAGGGCTGACTTAAGCATATGCTGCGCTGGGGTGCAAAGATCCTCCCGGCGCCCCCCCCCCAGTTGCCCAGTCCCAGGTGCGCAGGAGGGCAGAGCCGGCCGGCCGCCTCAGTGTCTTGCTGGCTTGATCGCCCCTGAACTCGCGGCGCAGAGCAGCAGCAGCAGAAGAAGAGCCCACCATGGTGCTCCGACCAACAGGCAGGCTCTTCCCCAGACTCAACTCTCGGGCCCCGGACTCTTGGCCTGGCGCCCCTGAGAGCCTGGCGCCCGGGTGCCCCACACCCCTGGTGCCTATGAGTAAGATGGCATTGGGTGTGGGGAATGTCCATGGGGTTTTCTGCTTTAGTGGCTAAAATAACTTGCCTGGTGTGGGCACTATATTATTATTATTATTATTATTATTAGTAGTAGTAGTAGTAGTAGTAGTAGTAGTAGTAGTAGTATTTGTTAGTCGCTTTATCTTATCCAGGGCAACCCAAAGGGATTTACAACCAAACAATATATAATGTTACTTTGGTGGAGGGAATGGCTTGAGCTGGCTCTTTCCCCCTTCCTGATATTGTTTTGAAGGCAAGTCAAGATTTTAACTGTTTTAACACATGTAACTTTTGTATATGCCATTATATTGTAAATCACTTTGTGATGCCCCATGGAAAGCGATTCATAAATGAATCTTGCTGTGCAAGAGCTGGTGGCCAGGCACTCATTAAGAAGTCATTGTGCAGTTAACTTAAAGTGCAATGCTTTATTTATCAATTTCAGAAGTAAGTCCCTCTGTGTTTTATGGGTCTTACTCCCAGGTGAGTGGATACAGGGTAGAAGTCTAGGCTTTGGTTTAGGGTTGGCATTGTGGAAAACAGGGTCATTGTGTCTTTAACAGCTCTATCTCCATAATCAGAACCAGCAGGACATAGCTGGCTTCCCATGGTGGAAAACACAAGGTTGTCCTGGGACTACTTTCTTCAAGTTTTGGTTATGCCATGAGTCCCTTGGCAGCCATTTTATGACTGGCACCCACAGCACTCTCTCAAAAATAAAAGCGCCCCCTCTACAGGTATCCCTGTAGTGCCCTTTTGACTACAGGCCTGGAGTGATTCTGGCCTCCTGCCGCATTCCTGACTTATGGCTGTCTAGCCTGTGCTTAAATTCCTTCAGTGGAGGAGAGCCCATCATCTCCCAAAGCAGTCTCTTTGGAGTCATCCAGGCTACGGGCTCAAACAAGACTTGTTCCATGTCAACTCCCAGCATAAGAGTTCTGTTTAATAGACCAGAAGAGTGCTGTAAAGTTGAAATGGTACGTTTTCAAATGATATTCAGAAAGATATGCCGTTATATGTTAGTCTCAAGAATAATTTTATGCAGATTCCCCATTCCTTTCTATTTTATTAAATATATCTTTTGTTCTTCTAAAGAGCCATATTGCTAAAATGTGTCCTATGTAATCTGTTGATACTGAACAGGCACCTCATGCTGAACGTGTGTTATAAGCGTCTGGGTTCTTGGGCTTTCTTTAATAACTTAAAGGCACATGTAAATTGTGGCACTATCAGTGCATTTCCAAAAGCTAACACACACAAATAAAATATCCTTTGTCCTTTTGCAAAACTACTCTACCCTAAGTGATTATTAGAAACTTGGGGAATGTGAGCCTATTTAAACTTCAAGGCAGAATAAACAATAGATAGTATCCATCAGTCTCACTAATCATTTTGGAATGTTTTGTTAGACCCCATTTACTTTGGTCTCCTCCCTTTCAATCATGTATGGCACTTAAAGCTCACATCTACAATGAAAAGTATAAGAAATGTAACAAATGCAAGAGCTAATGTTGTACACAAATACAATATGTGCCTTATGTACAATGTAACATGCCGTCACCTAATGATCCTAATATCAGCCAGGGTACAAAAGAATGTTTGCTGAAGAGTCCATGTGCAATGTGACTCCTGAGATCCATCCCCATCTATGCCACCCTCTCTGCTGACTGGCAAACCTCTCTTGAAATTTGGGTGATCTTTGAACAAGGCATCCTGGTAAAGTTTGGATCCATGGGGAGAGAGGTTCTTATGTACAACAATGAAATTCCCACTTGGTTTATAAACCAGAAAACCCCTGAAGAAGAAAGACCTTTCAGTGCCAGATTTATGTATAAGCTAAACAAGCTATAGCTTGCCCCCCCCAAAAAAAATTAAAGGGGAAAAACCTGGATGTACATTTCCAAAATATAATTTAAAAAACAAATAAAATAAAACCTACATGCAGCAACAGTGTTTTGTGTTGTGTAGGCTTCTATAAGTAATGGGCCCCGCCTGCTAGCCTGCTCCCTAAAATATCACTGGTTTTTTTTCATATTTATATATAAAGGTTGCCTACATTCTGCATGAACTGGTTGCATGGCAACATGTGCAAATGGCTTTAGATACCTGTTGGTCCATAAATTACCATATAGCATATATTCAACACAAAAAACAGCAGCAATTTGTTGTTGACAAAGGACAGCTGGGCGTATAAAGGGCCCCATTACCTGCTCATCTGATGAATAGCTTAGGGCCTCATCAAACCTAAATCCAGTCCTTGATCTTCTGCTTAGGTCTGAAGCACTCCACTCCACATAGGTTGACTTTGGTTCCATGAATTTGCATAGTTGGACATATGCTGAATCATTTAAGAGACTGGGGGGGGGGTAAAATTTTTAAATCCCCTCCCTCCCTCCCTCCCTCTTGTCCTTAGGGGGGAAAGTTGGAGATATAGTTCAGTGATAGAGCACCTGTTTTGCTTACAGAAGGCATTGTGTTCAATCCCTGGCATTTCCAGGTAAGACTAGGAATGTTCCCTGGAGAGCTGCTGCCAGTCAGTTTAGACAACACTGAACTCGATGGACCCATGGTCTGATTCCTGTGTTGTGCCTAACTCAATTTTACTGAAAAAGTCCATTTGAGATGAGAAAAATCTCAAACATACCCTGTAAAATCCTGGAATACTGGAGAGGATGCTATGCTTTTGCATGATATCCAGTTGAAGTTGTGCTGCTTTTAAGCCCAGCAGATATGAACTCTTTGAAGGTCTCCATGTGATCCTCATTTATTCCAAAATATCCCCCACATCTTTTCCAATAATCCTGTAATTGCTTGCCCACTAAGATAAGGTTTGTCTTGCCACAACTTGTGCCTTCCAAAATAGCAACAACACAGAGACGATACCAAGCTGGCAGTGTTCCTCTCTGCTGATTATGACATTTGGTTTCTTTGCCTTCTTCACTCAATTTGCTCTAGCAGATAATCTGATATTTCTGCTACTCAGTGGAGAAAACTTGGCAGCTGTGGAAACCTGTGGGTCAAGCTCTGGAATGCTGTTTTCCAGCCATGGAATACACTGGTGCTTATTTTGACTCATGGGTTTTGACTCATTATAGCAATATACGCTAGATATTAATATCGCTCGCATTTTCTAGGAAGCCAGATCTGTAGAGCAAATTACATGTTTAGGATGCCTTTATCTGAGCACTACTAGTTGAACGTACTTTTTAGATTGCTTTTCAAAGCTTCATTGAAGAAACCAAATATTCAGAGCTAGAGTTTGCTCTTGTTTTGATTAAGCAGAAGGACTGTGTTTTAAATATTCCACTGCACATTCTAAATTCCTTGAACAGTCTCCCTCCCCAGGCAATCAAAGGGAATCAAAATCTAACATTTTCCTAAGTTTTCTGATGGCTCATGTAGCTGCAACACAAAGTCTATGAGAATTTCAGTGTGATGGAGCAACAAAGTTTCCAGACTGGCTGTTTATTGAGCACTCCCTCATGCTGATACATTTGCACAAAACTTCCATGCAGGATGTACAATGCCACCCATTTATTGAGCATTTATCCTGAGAGGATTGCATGGAGATTACGTGGCATTGCCAGCCGGTGGTGGCTATGTGTATTTCTCTAACTTTTTACAGTTAGAAAAGTGATGGGATCATTGCATTAGAAAGTGTGAGACAGCTTCCAAATCTGGTGCAAATAAACAGCCCATTTGGAAGTGTCCTAAGCACTTACTATGGAGGAATGGTTGATAAAATTATTGGGCATGTTTAATGATAGAAAAATCACCACTGACATTTATTAAGAGTTGGAAACTTCCTATGGACTTTTTGTGTGAAAGATGAAAGAAATTTGTAATATATGGATGTGAAGATTGAAAAAATATCAGTTTGTAGAAGAATGATTGGAAGTTAATGAGTAGGGTTGCCCTACATCCATAATTTCCTGGACATAGCTGGAATACTGCAGTCGGTGTCCAGGTGGAAAACACAGAAAACACTAAAATCTGGCTGTATGTTGGCAGTGTTGGTTCTGGCAATTTCCCTTTAAATTACCTCAAAATCCCGATTGCATATATATCTATCTATCATCTATCTATCTATCTATCTATCTATCTATCTATCTATCTATCATCTATCATCTATCTATCTATTTAGAACTTTGGACAAAACTAAAAAAAAGCTCAACAACTTTGCAAAAAAAGAAAGAAAGAAAGAAAGAAAGAAAGAAAGAAAGAAAGAAAGAAAGAGGATTTTTGTGTCCAGGTTTTCACTTTTTGAAATATTGCAACCCTATTAATGAGTGAACACTATATTTAGCTGCAGGACAAAGAACTGGAAATCTTTCTAGCTTTCTTAATTTCTCCCCTCCCCCCTTCTCTTCTTTTGCTCTTCCTACCTTTCTTTATTTCCCTTTTACTTTTTCCTTCTTCTTTCCGCCTCTGTTCCTTTCTAGATTAAATATCTCTTTTATTTTAGTGTATTACAAAAAAAAGAGCTTTGTATTGGGTATGAACTTTTGTATATCTTTGAACAAATATCTATCACCTACCTACCAACCTACCATAAGCTTCCATACCCACCAGTCTCAAACATGCAAACATGTCCTCACAAAGACATCACACACAGCAACGTTTCCCAGACCACTGGAAGGTAATCTCTTCAGCATGCATAGGCTTTACTCCAAAGGCCAGGGTTCTCATGTCTGTGGAGGAAACCCCATGTGTATTGAAGAGGCTCCTTTCAACAGCTACTAGCCATGATAACTATGTTCTACCTCCACTCTTGGAGGAAGCAAGCCTTTGGACACCACTTCCTATGAGGAGAGTGCTGTTGCACCCAGGTAGAGCTGGCAGGCTTCCCTAGGGGATCTGATCGGTAGCTGTGAAACAGGCTATTGGAATAGATAGACCTTTGGTCCCAATTCAGGAGGGCTCATGTTCTGATACTCATGCAGAGACAATCCTGTATCAGCTGAAGGATGTTACTAGGAGGCACCTTGTCAAGGGAAAGAGCTTGCATTGTGCATTCCCGTAGGCACCTTTGAACATTCAGAAACAAACACTCAATTTCATTTAGTGGGGCACTCCCACTGAATGGCATACCACAAAGCAACTTTCGTGCTTTCGCTATGTCACAATTTGGAAATGAGCCTTTACTTTATATCCCATCCACATCACAGTATGTACAAACTTGTGTTTAAATTGTGTGCATTGCAATAGCTCCCCCTTTCAGTTTTATTTCATTTTAAAATAGGGGAAATATAAGTATTTTGCATGTTTATATGTTAGAGGGTTTGGATCCCCAAACAGATTAAACAGATTTAACAGTATTTGCATATGCAGTAATATAGAAGAGGACTGTGAATATTTGGTGACTAAGCAAAGTTCACTGTTTATCCATAAGCCATTACAATATTAATTACATTTATGTTACTATTAGAATGTTAAAATAAAGATAATCCAAATATATATATGCAGGGGAGAGTTTTAAAACTTTCATTGTGTCAATTTCAGAAAATGATTACAGCATTATTTTTGCTTTTGCTTTTTTAAAACATATCTATCGTGGCCTGGTTGCTGCTACTGCAAATGTCACCATCTTAAGAGTTGTATATTTATTTGGGTAGCACCAAAAATGTTTTACTTTCAGCATCATTTACATTTGGCAATATTTATGATACCATTTGTGTTGTAACATAAGAATTTTAAATTCAACTAGTCCTACTATATTATATTTGGACGTGCAATACAATTTGTCTTTATATCTTAGTCCAAACCATTTAAAGACTGCGGAATGAAGTCTGGCTCCAAGTAAGAGCTGCTTCAGTCACTGCTATATACAACATCCAGCGTTCGTATGGATTACATTTTAATATTCTCATGGAAGCTTAATTAGAGTGGATTATTACAAGATCATAAGAATATTATGCTGCAATAGGATCATGTAGCATGGAATATTATAAACTGGCTAATATTTCAAACTGTCTCTCCGTATTATTTTGGCACAAACTTAATAGGAGCATAGGAAGCTGCCTTTTACAGAGTTTGATCATTGCTCAGTCTAGCTCACTACTGTCTACACTGGCTGGAAGCAGCCCTCCAGAGTTTCAGGCAGAAATATTTCCCATTCCTACCTTTCAGTGCCAGAGCCTGAGATAAAGGTAAAGGACTCCTGGATGGTTAAGTCCAGTCAAAGGTAACTCTGGGGTTGTGGCACTCATCTCACTTTCAGGCTGAAGGCGCAGCGTTTGTTTGCAGACAGCTTTCCAGGTCATGTGGCCAGCATGACTAAACCACTTCTGGAGCAACGGAACACCACGACGGAAGCCAGAGCGCATGGAAATGCTGTTCACCTTCCCGCTGCAGTGGTACCTATTTATCTACTTGCACTGGTGTGTGTTCAAACTGCAAGGTTGGCAGGAGCTGGGACAGAGCAACAGGAGCTCACCCCGTTGTGGGGATTCCAACTGCCAACCTTCCAATCGGCAAGCCCACAGCACCACCCGCTTCCCTGAGCCTGAGGTATTAGTCTGCTCACCCTTGTTGGTGGGCGGTTGCTTACAAAGCATATTCTCCACCACTGAGCTAAGGCCCTTCCCCAAACAGAATACCAAGATGAACATTGTATTTTTAAAGGCTGTGCTGAATTTTTATCGGCTTAGCTTTTCAAAAGTGGCTCTTTCATAGAATCATAGAATTGTAGAGCTGGAAGGGATTCCAAGGGTCATTTTTAACAACCCCCTGCAATGCAGCAATCCTGCCCTCAGCCTCCTTGGGCAGCCACGAAGCAGCAACCTTCTAGTTAACAACCAGGTGCACTGACACATTGTGCCACTGGGGATATATTTGTCAACACATCAAACAGTCAAGAGAGAAATATTTTTGGGTAAACAGGTTATATTTAGAGAATCCAAAATAACCAGACTGAACCAAATTAAATTTGTCCAGGCAAGTGGGCTGTCCATGCTAGAGCTTTGCAGAATTAAAGCGAAACTGAAAGAGTTCTCCATGGGTGCTGATGGACATGTAAAGAGCTTCTTCACCTGAGAAGCAAACAGAGCCCTTTCCCACATCATCCAAGCACATGGATAGTGTTTCCAGTGCGGATGTTTGTGGTGCTGGCTGGCAGTGTGCAAAGGGTGTTGCGAATAACACTCCCTACTTGACACTCTGGTGACTGGAACTTGAGAAACTGTATTGGCACTTTCAGCCTTTTTCAACCTGTGGGTTTCCAGATGTTGTTGAACTACAACTCCCATCACCCCTAGCTAGCAAAGCCAGAGCTCAGGGATGATGGGAGTTGTAGTCCAACAACATCTGGGGACCCACAGGTTGAGAACCACAGAGTCTAGATTGTCCCTTCCCCCAATAGCAATAGTTAGTTATAGGCTTTTCAACCAACTATTATTACCTGACAAATAATCATCACATTTGAGCAGATTTTGCAAGCATGTTGCAAGTCACAGCACTGTGTTGAAGAGAAAACGAAATGTCTGAAGTTTAATTTTTGTCAAGTTAAAATGGAAGGGGAAGCAGAAAGACACATGGGCAGCCACAGCAAACTGCAGAGTTGCACTGAAGCTATAGTTTGGTTTGGGAATCTAGGAGGGTTTTTTCCTTCCTCCTACTCAACTGATAGGAGTGGTCAGAATATAAGCAACCCTGTTTTTTGTAAAGGGATGCAGCATGGTCTTAAAATAGCACTTATGTCGGCTTTTGTCGCATTAACTGTGGGAACTCTGGTGGAAATACATTTAGGCACTTGAAGACTATAAGTTCTGAGATAAGCCTGACTGATACCGTGAACAGCTTTCTTGAGAGGTAAATTGCATGCAGAAACTAAACATGACAGGCGGAGATAAAGCACTTATTATGATTAATACCAGAAGATGTAACAATCTTTACTTACTGCAGCCCTGCGGAAGCCTTACTTTTTTACCTGGTGATAATGTTTACCATTCCATTTGCACTCCTAGGGTAGTTTGGAGTTCTTCTTAGCTGACCAGTTTATCTGTGAGAACTGGCACCCAGGCATATTTCAATTTTGGCATTATTGTTGTGCATTGTTTAACAGATCTACAAGACCTAACATCTTACATACCAATCAAAATATAAAGCATGCTGAGAGAAAGATTTTTTTTTTTATGACCATGGCCTTAACTGTGCTATCCATCAATTGTTATGGGTCTTCTTATGAACTGTTTACAGGACGTCTCATGCAAACATAACTACTCAGACTCCTTTTGTATACCTGTGAAAAGTAGCCCTCCCCTCCCCATCAATGACTTTAATAAAGATGGTGCTAGCATTGAAAGGAACCATGTTTGGGTTCTCTTTTCTGAGTGTCTTGGAGTGGTTAGATGACGACAGTTTTCTGTGGTGGTGCTCAAATTATGGAGCTCTTGTCCTGTGGCGGTGCTCAAATTATGGAGCTCCATCTTGTTCTCCCCTGATTTTTTTAACTTGCATGTGCTAATTTACTTATTAATGTTACAAGAAATGAGGGAAAAAACAGGAGAAGAGAAAAAGAAATGAATATTATAAATTAAGCAAAACAGAATAAACAGTATCACATAAACAATATAGAATAAATACAAATACAAGGGAAACTAGTGGCTAGGGAATCAGAGACATAGCCTGTGGCTAATCATATAGTACCTAATCAAAGTATATAGTTGCACTACACATCTTGCTGTTCCAGTAATGCATAAAAAATTACATTTTTTTAATTAAATCGACCACCTTGGAGCACTTGGGACAGTATATAGTGGGCAGAGGGGATTCCAGTTGTGACTAGGACAAGGTGAAGGGTTGAAGACATGGTCCAATGTATTTCTGCTTAAATTATACTAATTTAAACTATTATAT
This sequence comes from Podarcis raffonei, assembly GCF_027172205.1. Classification (NCBI taxonomy): domain Eukaryota; kingdom Metazoa; phylum Chordata; class Lepidosauria; order Squamata; family Lacertidae; genus Podarcis; species Podarcis raffonei. Next base: position 55,533,494 of record NC_070610.1, read on the forward strand.
CTGAACCACATGATGCTATAAAAGTATTCTCTGAATAATAATAATAATAATAATAATAATAATTATAATTTCTGACTTTGCATCTATACATATAAATTTGCATGTGTACATTTTAATGCAGGGCCTTATCCTTGATAATGCTGCTTCTTCAATACACAAGTGGCCAGCATAGGAAAGAGTACAACGAGGGCACCTGTACACAGGTGTCTGTTCTTTTCCCCCTTTTCAGCTACTAGCTTGGGGAGGGAGAACGAATTTAAATCAGACAAACAGAATGGGAGGAAGGCGGTAAAGCTCTTGCTGTACAATGGCTTCAGTCCAAATCATGCCCCTAAGCAGCTGCTTTTAATGAAACACCTCTCTCTCTCTCTCTCTCTCTCGAGATATGATCAGCATCATGTAATTTAGCCCTTGTAGCCATCTCATGCATTAGGCCATTGCCCTCTTATACTGCCCTATTCCAACCTTAGGTTATATACTTGGACTTTGGCTTTTAAGCTTTCTTTCTCAATGTTGCCTCTAGAATTCCTTAATCACTTGTATATTCGCTCACTAGCCAGCAAAATGTCTGCCAAAGAGTGGAGTGCCTTTCAACTCCAACAAAATATATGAGCTTTGACAGAAAGGAAAAGGTGGAGATGTTAAGCAAACCTCCTCCCCTCCCCCTCTGCTTACCTCCTGTCTCCCTCCCATGTATAATTTCCTTGCAGTAGCTAAACTCATGGAAACTTCTTTTCTTAATTAAATTAGACGTGAAATCAGTGGTATAGATTCAGTCCCCTGTTTGTGGTTTTCTTTTTATTAATTAGATCTGTGCCATCTGTCTCTGTTTATCTCTTCCTCAACCTTTTCATCTACTGTTTTATGTTTAGATGTTAAACACATATTGGTTTTCATGAGGGCTGCTGGAGCTACCATCCCGAGCCGGAAAAACACTCCAGCTTTCGTCTCGGCAGAACCCATTAGAGGAGAAAAATTGAGAACATCAGACAAGTACACAAATAGATAACAGAAAGGTTCACCAAATCCTGCCAGCGGATGGATAAAATAATATTGCCACTATAGTTCATCTAGGTCTCGGAAAGGCTCTTCACCATTAGCTAAACAATGGGTTCAGCATTAAGGCTTGGGTGCATTAGTCTCCTGGACACCTCAAATCTTTGAACAGATCAGAGTACTTTTGATGGAGAGCAACCACCACTCAGACCACAAATCAAGGAGAGAGCTAGGAGGTGAGCATCTATGTCAATTATGTTTGAATGGAGCTCCCTGGAGGTACCTTTCCAGTCAAAGGGCAGGACATAGAGGCCTATGCCATGCTCTGCTACCAAAAGAAAGAAAGAAAAAGGAAGGAAGGAAGGAAGGAAGGAAGGAAGGAAGGAAGATGAGCATGGGAGGGAAGGGCCTAATGGCAGCCCAAGAAATTTTGCTGCCCGAGGCAAAGGACAAAATGATGATGAGGGTTTGACAAATTCATAGAGGGTAAGGCTATCAGTGGTTGTTAGCCATGGTTTGTGTGTTCTACTTCCACTGTCAGAGCCAGTAACAGTCTCTGGCTGGCCAATGTGAGAAGAGAAGGCTGGGCAATATGAGCAGAAGTATTATGTTTTTAGTTCAGTAGCCCATACAATATAACCTAAAACTTAGCATCCAAATAATTGTTCTGCTTCATGTTTTCGACAACAATAACAAAAGTGTTTCTGAACTGGAAAACAAGTATTTGGCCTTAGATCTCTTTCTAAAATAATTGTAATATATTTAAAAGGTTTTTATACCTGCCTTACAGTAAGCATTTCCCCTTTATATGTGACTCGTATGTTTTCTTTTTTTAAAAAAAAGTCACGACAGAAGAAACCATCAATCAATCAATTTCCTTTATTCGACCGATAGTCAGAAATAAAACATTACACAATAATTACAAACTATAACATCATAGGGGTACATAAATAAGGTAGGGCCACAGTACTAGACCTCTCACAGATAACCCACAGACAGAAGAAACCATTTTTGAGCTTTATTACATGAGCAAACTTTTGTTGAAATAACTGAGGTACATAGTTGGTGTAAAAGGGCTGATTTGTGTTAATTATCATTCAAGAAGCATAAGTGAAAGTTCCAGATAAACAGTTTTTTAAATGCTGGAGTTTGACTCTAATGGAAACGAGAGATATTAGGCAGTTAGATAATAGTGCTCAAGAAAGAAAAAGCTTAGATTATTGAAGGCGAAGTCTATCAGCTGGTGCTGATGGATACAATGCACTGGTCATTTCCCCAAGTTGGCGAGGCTCATTTGACAGCAACAAGGAACTGAGCCTTGAGTGTCATCAGTCCAGTACTGGAGTACTCTGGCAATAGAGATTCAGCAGGCACCTTCTGGGTCAACTTTTAAATGCCTCTTGAAAACTTTTCTATTCCAGCAGGCTTATACAGGCAATTAAGAATACATCTTCTCATAAAAGCTTATTGCTGATTTTAACATTTTTGTATGGTTCCTGTTGTATGGTTTTATGTACAACTGCTGTAAATTGTTCTATTTTTTAAAAAAATGAATATAGTGGTACCTCAGGTTACATATGCTTCAGGTTACATACGCTTCAGGTTACACACTCCACTAAGCCAGAAATAGTGCTTCAGGTTAAGAACTTTGCTTCAGGATGAGAACAGAAATCGGGCTCCGGCGGCATGGCAGCAGGAGGAGGCCCCATTAGCTAAAGTGGTGCTTCAGGTTAAGAACAGTTTCAGGTTAAGTACGGAGCTCCGGAATGAATTAAGTACTTAACCTGAGGTACCACTGTAGTAGTGTGTGTGTGTGCGTGCTTATCTTTCTTTTACACAAATGAACCAAAAACATTCTACGTCTGTCAGTTAGTCAGGATGAAAGTGACAAGGGCATAATTCATTATTTGGCTTGGCCAATTTTTTTTGCCACAAAGCATCATTCAGAAGAAGGTGCCATTCAGGGGTGCCAACTTGAATAAAATATTGGGGGGGCAGCAGGTAAGCCCTGCCCCACATAATTGATCATAAGATGCAGCACACACACACCAATTGAATGGCAATGCCCATCAACTTTTTTGGGGGGGGGGGAGGCCTATCCCCTCAAATATTTTATTTGGGGGCCCAAAGTGACCTCAGCTCCTATGAGTTGGCTCCTATAGTGTCATTAATGTTTGATAGCAAATAGACATCTATGTGTGCTTTTTTACACTTTGTGAAAGCCTGTCCAGGAGTTTTCAGTTGGCCTGGACCACGGCACAGACATGCAGTTTTAAGATGATGCTCTGAGGCATTTAAACGAATGGCTTCTGGTGACTCACATCCACTCCAGGTGCAACCAACTAACTCATAAGAGACTTATGCCAATTACAGCACATTCAGTTATATAAGAGGATAAAGAATTGAGGCAAACTGTGCTGCCAACTGGGTTGCACTCAAATGTAGTATTTCAAATCAACTATTTAGCACACCCACACACCCACACACCCACATACCCAGGCTGCTACCTACACATATATTTTCTTTTTTTCCTACATGTTGGTGAATTTTGATCTAACAGAGAAAATTAACATCCACAAATGTACAATGATATATAAAAAAATAGTTTGGCACGTGACATAAATCCTACAAAACGCAGAAACACAAGGACATGATTTACATCATTAGTACCCAACTACATTTCACTAAACTCCAAAATCTTGTGCTTCATATGAGGCCGAGGTGCTTTCGAATTGCCCTCATACCATTAAAAAATAAAACTGTTTTAAGAGTAGGGCTAAGGCTATTTCTGCTTATACAATTTCCATGTGTGCTGAGCTGTTAAGTACATTCTACAGTTATGTTTACAGACTCATTGAAGATGTCCCCCAGGTGCAGCTAAGGTCACATTGTTCAGTAAGTGGGTCACCACGATTCTTTTGCTTTACAGCACAGGGACCCTCATCTCCCACATGGAACATGAAGGAATTAAATGAGTAATTCTCATTAGAGCTAACGGGCATTCAGTTCTGAGATCTATCCCGCCTCTAGCCACTTCCATTCCTCCCTTATGTATTTAGAAGAGCAAGACCTTCATGTCTCCACACACCTCATTTAATCATTAGTCTAATAATATTTTAGGCCCATTTCAAGCTCTCTTGGAAAAATAGGCATTCATGGCCAAGGGGAGTTCATCCCCCCCCCAGCAGATGTACTGTTAAACTGAGTAATATTTCTGCCAAGAAGCCCAGTACTACAAACATTCAATTGCCATTTGTATTGTCCTCCCATTTACCTTTTGGAGACTAATCACGGCAGTAATCTGGTAATACCTGGAAGTAAGGGTAAGTAAATGCTGAACTGTGCTGAACTGTGCTTCTTTGCCCATATTTTCTTCATATTAACATAGTCTGAAGCACTGCATGGCAGTATAATTTGATTTCTACATCAACCTTTTCCAAGAGGACTTGTGAGCATTTAATTTTTAAAAAACATAGGCTCCAGTCCAACTGGAGTGCTGTTTAGGAGGAGATATGAAATTACACCAGAGTCACCAAAATTTTGAGGCCAGTGGACATATTTGTAATTTTGAGAAAGCACAGTGGGCACCAGTCACAAAATGGCTGTTGTTGCCATAGGCCTCTGCAGTACATTTTATTAGGGTGTGCTCCTAGGGAATGAATGAATGAATGAATATTTATTTATTTATTTAAACTAAGCACACCATGGGTGAATGTGTCTGTTCACCAGAGGGTTGGTGGTTCAAGCCCCCACAGGTACGGCTGTGGGCTGGATTCCTGCACTGCAAGCAGTTGGACTTGATGACCCTTGGGGTGGTGGTTCTACAATTCTATAAGCAGGGATGGGGAAACAACACGACAAACAAATAAGGACAAGAAAAAGGCAAAGAGTTAACAAAACAAATGCAAAGAGAGTGTTCAAGAAGCCACACCAGGATGTTTTTTCCTGCCGTGAAAAAGACTTGCGGTCAAGCTGACCAGAGGCAGGGCAGTTCTGGAAGGCTGAGGGGGTGGGAAATGACTCCTCCTCCTCCTTGTCAGCACACAACAAAAGCAGCCCTTCACCCCCACAGATACCTCTCCACAAAACATGGCAATCGGCGCTCAGGAAGAGAAGGTGTCAAGAGACAGAAGCAGGCAAAAAAGAAAGAAAGAAAGAAAGAAAGAAAGAAAGAAAGAAAGAAAGCCTAGAATGGTTCTGCAGCTTCTGCCCACATCTGAATCTGGATGCAGTGATTGGCTGGTGATTGGCTCAAGTGGCGGCAGAAGAAATTGAACCAATGCAAACAAGGACTGAGCAGGAAGAGGAAATAGACTCTTGTGTGTTGTGGATTTTCGAGGGGATATTTATGGAGACCTTTTGTGACTGCCACAGAAAGTACCAAGTTGGTGACCACTGAATGATGTAGCCAGGGTATATCTTGGCTTCCTGATCTGTGTACATGTGAACACACAGAAAGATGGAAGCGTTTTGAATACCTTCCTCTAACCACTAGGAAAGTCTTTTCTTACTGTAGGCAACCTGTACAACAGGCATAGGCAAACTCGGCCCTCCAGATGTTTTTGGGACTACAACTCCCATCATCCCTGACCACTGGTCCTGTTAGCTAGGGATGATGGGAGTTGTAGTCCCCAAACATCTGGAGGGCCGAGTTTGCCTATGCCTGCTGTACAAGCCATACATGACTCCAGAACAGAGTGTTCTGATCCCATTCCTTCTGGCTCTTTTTCACAGGCAATCTATCAGGTGTGCCTTTTGACAAAAATCCTTTTCACCACTAAGTCACAGCCTGGCTCCCAGACAACTTCTGTGCCCTATTTCGTTCTGACTCATGTATTAAAGGGAATAAATCTACAAGTTTGGACTGTAAAAAGGGAGAAAGCCCTGCTTGCCCCTGTAAATCTTCTGGGTTTCATTGTGAAAGATTTCTTTCATGTTTGACTGATTCATGCCTGATGTTGAAAGTGCATTTTGCCAAAATCTTATACTCAGCTTTTATTTTTGGCAACAGAGCATCTCATAATTCAATTTGTAACCAAACGGGGAATAACTTTCTTAGCCTGATAAGTGATTGTGCCTTGCAGTAATATTCAGAGCCTTATATTATAGCAGACATAAACAAAAGTTCCTAAAACTTCAAGACACATAAAAAAATCCTCTTTTTCTTCTCTATTCCAAACACCCCACTGCTTTGCCTAGTAGACAGCTATGGTTCAATCTACTGCTTTCCCCTACCCCTATTTCATCGCATCTGAGCTGTCCACAGTTTCTTCCAGCCTCCTTATCAGTGGAAGAAAAGGTATGAGACCATTAACGACGTCCTCAAGTCTCACCTCCTGACTTGACCCCTCCTAATTTTAGCCAAATCATCCATGTCCCCATAGCCTTCGGAAAAACAAGAGGTAAGGGGACTGAGCTTCCTGAAGTTTGACAATACTTTCCTGCTTCCCCTTTCCAGCCTACCCCCCACTACACAGCCCCACAGCCTCATAAAACTACAATTCCCAACACCCTTAAACTATACTTCCCAGGACTATTTTTGGAAGAAGAATGTGCTTTAACTGTATTATTCAAACACAGCCTATGTAATTGAATTCTAAGTTCTCTGACTCTCCACAAACCAAAACCCCTTACACATCATGAGCCCATTCCCAGAATGCTAAGAAGAAGATGACTATGCAAAACTGCTTCCAGTGATAGCTTGGTTTTTTAAGTGGCAGAAATCTTTTGCAGGGTGAATTATTTCAGTCACTTGAGCCCCCACCTGCATTCTAAAGTGATATAGTCTGGACACAGTTTTACTAAGCCTTGACTCTTCTAAGTAATGGAGAAATCTAGCCCTTATGGCTCAGGTGCCCATTTCAAATACACTAGGAGCCATGCCGTAGGCCCAATTCTGTGGAAGTTGCGAGTTACCTGTATTTCATTGGCTGATGCATGCAAGTTGAGCTCTCAGATTTAAAATTAGTTTGAATAATGCTTGCAACAAGACTTGCAATCTGAAAAGTGATTGGGGAGTGGGGGAACCCCACTTACCATATTTACATTAACAAGCAACTAGTATATCAGCTTGTGGGATGTTACATAACATGAGACTCCCATTTATGATTTATAATATTGACCATGGAGAGCCCTGGTTAATCTATTCCTTGCACTGCTGTTTTCTATCAGTACTGGTCATACCCATTTCTTCTCAATAAATAAGAAATGGCAAGGAGATAGATTTGAAAAGGTATCTACATTATGAATACACTAATTTGACAAGTCTGGCCACTGCACCCTAAAGCCCTCATCCTCCAAGCTACACATGCATGAGAGGGGCCTGTGATTTTCTGTCCTCAAGAGAATACTCTCCATTCCTTCTTCCCTGTTCCAGAGAAGCAGATATGTTGCCTCGGCTTGTACATTTGGCGAATCATTCTTTCAAAGGACAAAAATTATTTAAACACACTTTCTTTTTAAGCGAAAGGATGAATGATAAATTATCTCCATTCATAGATGGGCCAGAGTACAGCTGCGTTCTATTATCATCAGTCAAAAATGTGGAGTTTTGCCATTGGACCTGTTCCATGTTCTTTCTCCATGATGTAAACAGCAGCTCGGGAACATATATCAAGAACCGTCTGTTTGAAATGTAAGGTGAACCAATTTTTCTACATCTATTTTGGTTTGAAGATATAAACTACTGTTGCAATTTATACTAAATGAACTCAGAAATGCAGCAGATTATTTTTCAGTGGTGATATCAAGTCAATGCTCTTTTCCTGGTGATGGTTGATTTGATCTCAACCGAACAGGAATGTTTTGCTTGTACTGAGTTGACTCTTCCAGAAAATTATTTATATATACTGTAAGGGAGACTGGAAGGCTAGATAGAAAAGCCTGGAAGGCTGCATTTGGCATCTCTGAATATAGCTCAGAGGGATAGCCAGCAGTGTACCCTCATGGCCTTATAAAAGGTCAACCAAGCTGTGGTACAAACTTTGCCCCACAGTTTCCTAATGGGAGGAAATGGTTCCCAAAGTTGTGTGTGAATGAGAATATAGGAAGCTGTTGTACGCTGAGTCAGCCCATTAGTCCATATAGTTCAGTATTACCTATTCTGACTGGCAGCACACTAGGATTAGAGACAAGGGTATTGTCCAACTCTACCTGGCGATGCCAGGTTTGAACCTGGGACCATCTGCTTGCAAATAGTGCACGCTGCCACTGAGCTGGGGTCCTTGTCCATGTTAATGTCGCACATCTCTTTGGGACTTGAATGTACTATTCTAGCCTTGCCACAGCACATGTACTTCATACCTATGAAGCTGATATAGCTAAGCAGAACTTACTTTTCCTGAAGATCTGACCACCTGTGAAGGATGCACCAGAGCTTTGGGGTAGTGTTTACACATTGGATCATGCCTTTGTGGTTGAACAGCAGTGAACTGGCTAAGTAATCAGCATGCCACAGTGAGCGTTATCTATTCAGCAATTCTGCACAATGATGAGCAGATACCTTTAAAGGCCTTGACTCTGGCTATCTGAAGGGCCATCTCCGTGAATATGAACCTGCCCATACGCACAGATTTACAACCAAGGACCTGGTCTGTGTCGTCCTCACTCTATCTAACTCCACTATTAATCTGAGTGCAGACTGTGGAATGCCCTCTTGAGGGAGCCTCATCTGACTCCTTTGCTAATGGCTTTCAAATAAACTAGAAAACCATTTTCAGCAGGCTTCTGGTGCTACATGGTTGAACACTTTTTAAAATTAGGTGACCTGGTTCTGCCGCTATAAGAAATGCTTTTTTTATTATTCATTTTGGTCACGTGATATTGTCATTGTACTATTTTTTTGTTCTTTATTTATTACATTTGTATCCTGACTTTCTGTCATTATAGAACTTGTGACATTCTCAGGTAGGGCTGTAGTTCTCCGTATGCTTTCATTCTGTGCCCTGATAGAACAAGCTGGTTGTGATTAATGTATATCTAGTTCGTGTCAATAGGGCTTCAGTGCAAGCAACATCCTTTGGATCTGAGCTGCTGCTACTGGTACTACAATGGGACTGATGCCTTGGGTCCCTGGCCCCAACCAGCTTACAATCTCAAATAGGCAGCAAGGGTGATGACATGGGGAGAGGAAGGAAATGGCAAGAGAAGCAGGTGAGCATTTTCATGTGATCAAACTACTGTACAGCAATGTCTCTGGATCTCAGTCTCCTTCACTTGACAACTAGGCCAAGTTAGAGTTTTCTTATTTCAGATTGATCCTGCCTTATCCAGAGTTGGCAAAAAGCAGAGGACTTGTCAGTTACGACAGGCAGAACCACAAGTAAATCCTTAGCTTAACATCAGCATGACATACAGACGTATATCTGCTTCTGCCACTGTTTGGCTTGTCCACATTGTATGCATAATCCACGCTGAATCACTGGAGCTAAAATGCATTCTCAGCTAACCCTTGTTTAAAGATTGCAATGTGACAGATATGTGCAGTGCCAAGAAGGAAGCGATGGGTCTTCTTAAGCTCCAGGGGGTCCTGTAAGAACCAAATGGATGGTAATTGAATTATACCAAGTTAGACTGCAATCCTATCCTATACACAATTATCTGGGGCAAGTTGCTTTGAATTCAGTGAGACTTTGTTCTGAGCAGGCAGGCATTGAAGTCCACGACTAGTGGGCTTTTGTTTGTTTCTGGTTTTATTTGCTGGATCGGTGCTTTAGCCCAAAGTTAACCTATGATCAACACCTCGCAAATTATGGCATCGTTAACACAGCTTTTGGTTTCTGTATCCTCTTAGCCTAGAATGTCCAGACATTATGTCCTCTACATGGATATGCACTCAAATCTATTTGAGACACATTCCATACCCATCAACTGCCCTGGAAGACACCCCATTCCACGCCCCACCCCCTGCAAGAGCATGACGGCCATTTTGGGAGCCTTGCTCTTGTGCAATCTTGGGCCAAGATCTCATTCTGAAAAAAACATTTTTTTCATGTCCACAATCTTGTGCAGTGTTCCAAATCTGTGTTTTGGGGTGTTGTGGCCGAAAAAGAGTGTTGTCAGGGTCTGCGATCTCTCACTGGTTACGTGATCCATGCGGGATTTCAGACCCAGGATATAGTGTTTTGGATTTGGCATGTGTTGTGTTGAAGGGTATGACATTCCGGTTTTTTTAATGGAAACTGCTGTGTAAATTGCTGTACCTCCAGGAGGTAAGCTTCCATTAGAGACAATGTGGTATAATGGTTAGAGTGTTAAGTTCAGCAATATATGCATGTGTTATGAACAATTTACCCTAGCTTATCTATTTTTTTTACATACTACTTACCAGGAGAACTGCACTGCAAAATTTAAGTAAGTATTAATTCTGAAAGACTGCTGTATTCTGGTCCACATATTATATTGGCAAGTTCTATTTAGCTAGGTTCATCTTTAAATGCAAAGTGGATAAAATTTCTCCTCCACCCCTACAACAAAACAACCAGTTTTTCCAAAGTCCTAAATCATTTATGTTGGTTCAGTTCATCAACCAAAAGGAAAAATGTGGATATTAAGCCAAGCCCATTAACAACAGCAGATTTCGGGTTACTCCAATATGCAACTACTGAAATACAGATAGACGGAAAGACAGAGAGGGAGAGAAATCAGCTTGTCGGATCGTTGCCAAAAAAGAAATTACTATGCATGGAGCAGAAGACAAAGGTCAAACAACACACATCATTTTTGTCAGCGATAGGAGTATAGCGATGCTTGCAGCAAGGTCTACCTAAGTGATGCTGTAAAAGCAGGAACCGATAAGGCGGAGTGCTCACAACTTAGCAACAGCTTTGAAAGTATTGTCAATAAATGCTACAGTTTGAAAAGAGGCCAACTGATAGGATGCGATAATGCTGCACAATTGAAGCAGCACTTCAATATCTAATCTGGGGATTAGTGTAGATCGGGAGGTTCACACTATGAAACGTGTCAGGGCTGAATTTATAGCTTTGGTCCGCTGATATAAATAAATTACAGATTAGGGGAGACAAAGTGCATTGCAGCTGATCCAAAAATATTGCCTCTTTTAAAGCCAGACAGACTCACATTTTAAAATCCATTCAAAGGGAGCAAATTTCAGGTGTTCAGAGACAGCGAAAGCATGTCTCCAGTGTTTTATTTTGCTTATTTAATATATATATATATATATATATATATATATATATATATATATATATATACACACACATACATATATATAAAATCCCACCTTCCTATTGACATGGCCCTCAATGCAGTTTACATATTTTTTATTATTTTTTTAAAGCAGGATGATAAAGCAAAAATAAAAGCATAGCAGTTAATACAATTAAGCTTGTGCTCTTAGAACTGGCCAAAGGCAAATTTTCGCACAACACATAATTAATCTATGGAATTTGCTACTGCAAGGCATATTGATAGTTACCAAGTTGGATGTTTTAAAAAATGGTTTATGCAAATCTATGGAGGTTAAGGATCTCCATGGCTGCCAGCCAGGATTAAGCTATACTATAGTGTCAGAAGCAGTTGGGTCATAAAATCATAGAATTGTAGAGTTGGAAGGAACCCTGAGGATCATCTAGTTGAACTCCCTGCAATGCAGGAATATGCAGCCGTCTGATATGGAGATCGAACCTGCAGCCTTGCCATTATCAGCACCACGCTCTAAGTACCTGAGCTAACTGCCTTATAACCAGTGCTTTTCTTCTAGAAAAAAATATGCCAGTTCTCATGGTTCCTACAGTAAGTGCTACATTTTTGACCAGTGCTTTTCTTCTAGAAAAAAGGTGCCAATAATAATAATAATAATAATAATAATAATAATAATAATAATAATTTATTATTTATATCCCACCCACCCATCTGGCTGGGTTTCCCCAGCGACCCAACAGAATATTAAAAACATGATAAAACATCAAACATTAAAAACTTCCCTAAACAGGGCTGCCTTCAGATGTCTTCTAAAAATCAGATAGTTGTTTCTTTCCTTGACATCTGATGGGAGGGCGTTCCACAGGGCAGGCGCCACTACCAAGAAGGCCCTCTGCCTGGTTCTCTGTAACCTCACTTCTTGCAGTGAGGGAACCGCCAGAAGGTCCTCGGAGCTGGATCTCAGTGTCCGGGCTGAATGATGGGGGTGGAGATGCTCCTTCAGGTATAACAGTACTGTGTACCCCCCGCAAAAAGCACTGCTTATACCTCTGAATACCTACTGAAGTGATTCTCAAGCCCTGTGACTTGTGTCCTCCTTGCAAGCTTCCCACATGCATCTGATTGGCCACTGTGAGAACAGGATTCTGGACCAGATGAACCTTTGTCTGCTCTGCAGGGCTCTTCTTACAATCTTAAAGACTGGCTGAGGGGCATGTGGTCCACATGCCCCTCCACCTCTGGAGAGGGGAACTCATTGGTGAAATTATTTTATTGGTGAAAAGTGTACATATACATCCCACTTTTCTTCCAAGGCTCTTAAGGTGGCAAACATGGTTCTCCTCGTCCTCAGTCTACCCTTACCTGTAAAGTAGGTTAGGCTGAGGGATGGTGGCTGATCCAAGGTCTCCCGCTGAGCTCCATGGCCCACAAGTCCTAATCTAAAAGCCCATCTGTGGCATTAAACTGAAAAGGCACATTTGCTTACAGAAGCCCCCTAGAAAAGGTGGAAATCATAGATGTTCTGCTAGTGATGTGCTGACATTGGAGTCTATAATAAAGTTATTGGGAGCATGTCAGGGTGTCCAAGACTCTGTAGGGTCCCAAGTATCCAAATTTCCCAGACATTCCCCACCCCACAAGGAGTCCTGCACTGCAATGGGAGGGGTGAGAGAACCATTAAAGGTATGGGGGGAAAGTGCAGCCCCATTCTCTGCTTTGGCTGCAGTAAGCTGGCTTAGGAAGTTGCAGGAGCTCTGCCACTGAATCGTCACACATACACATACACCCAAACACAAGAAACTCTGTCCCATATCACCTAACATAGGCACCAACTTCTGGAAATCACAGGGGCCCAACAAAATGACCTGATGTCACACACACAACTTCACAAGGAGCCAGGGGGCACAGCCAAACACGTCCTGCTCTGTGTTCTCCCTCCTCCACCCTCTGAACACTGGGGGGCCGACCCCCTAAAAAAGGTTGGGGGGCAACATGCCTCGGCCCCTAGGAATTGATGCCTTTGTCACCATAGGATTGCTCTGCCTACCAATAGGAGACAAGAAGGCACAAAATGCACACTAATGACAACAGCAACAATGAACCAATCAACAGGACAACACAAGAGGTTTATTGAGCTACCCTACATTGCTGTTGAGACACGAGTGGCACTGTGGGTTAAACTACAGAGCCTAGGACTTGCCGATCAGAAGGTCAGCGGTTCGAATCTCCGCAATGGGGTGAGCTCCCGTTGCTCGGTCCCTGCTCCTGCCAACCTAGCAGTTCGAAAGCACGTCAAAGTGCAAGTAGATAAATAGGTACCGCTCTGGCGGGAAGGTAAACAGCGTTTCCGTGCGCTGCTCTGGTTCGCCAGAAGCGCCTTACTTATGCTGGCCACATGACCTGGAAGCTGTACACCGGCTCCCTCGGCCAATAAAGCGAGATGAGCGCCGCAACCCCAGAGTCGGTCACGACTGGACCTAATGGTCAGGGGTCCCTTTACCTTTACCTTTTATATGGCTGATGAAAGTTGAGCAAGCCTGTTCAGCAGCCTGTTCTACCTTATCACTTATGTAGCATGTAGGGCTTATTTCAGACTTCCAAACCTACAAACTCTGAGGCTCAGTGGATCTGAATCACATGATCTGTCCTGGAGTGAGGAAGACCAGTTGAACGCTTTATTCTTTCCATGTGTTAGTCCACTCACTGGGAGTGAGGGGGCAGTATATTCAAGCAAAGGTATTGATGTATTGTGGGAATATGCTTTTCAAATGCCTCCCCCCATTCCCCACAGTACAGTCACAATCCCAATAAAATGGATTGTCAGCTTTTGATGTACGAGCACTTCTTTGAGGAGTCATGGGCCCAGTTCCTATATTGCTAGTGGATCAAGTGTGCTTCTTTCACATGGCTAGGTCCCATATTTCACCAGCAATATTAGGATGATGGCATCATAAGGAACAGGTGGGAGGCTTGGTTTCCAAGGCTGTGTTGCTAGCTACCAAGGAAGTAATGCACTGACATAAGCTTCCCTTTGTGTGAGAGGAGAGGGATTAACACACGAGCCTCAAAAAGGAGAGCCTAGAACTCCTGTAAACTTTAGTACACTACAGCACTTCAAAAAAAACCAGCTGACTTATGTAGTATCGTTTAGATTTTATTTTTCTGTTTTGACTGTTAGTTTGTTCAAATCTTGAATTTACATTTTGATTTTTATGTATATTGTCCTGGGATCCATGTTTGGGTTAAGCCATGGTTTAGAAATGTTTAAACAAACAATCAAACGATATTCTTCGGGATGTAAAGGGCTGATAAATTGCACATAGGTCATCAAGGCAACCGGTTCCAGATTTTGTTTGGCTAAGTTTTACAAATGGGGATGACAAAAGAAAAAGAGAAAAGGGAGATCCTCTCAATTGTTGGGAGAAGGGTGGTTTCTTTACAGACTTGTTCCATAGTGAATCCAATTGCCTGATTTACAGAATATTACAATTAATTAATTAATTAATTAATCCATTGATCATTTTTCAGCGCATGTTCTTTTTCATAGGTAGCGATCTTAGTAAATAGTAAAGGTCTGCACTGGCCACTATATTAACCTTCAATCTGTATATGCATAAATCAGGCCAATGGACCATCAGTTTCTGCATTCTGTGCAAACGTCTGCCATTTGGATTAATTTTAGGCTGATTGTGTAAATGACCCCCACCACAAAAAACCCTCTGGAGTTTTGCTTCTTTCCTTTTTTCCTGCTTGTTGGGGGCTGTGTCACCCCAATTTATTTTTTCCTTCTTCAAATACAGGAATACTCTTTCCACACATAGAACAAATTAGAATCAGGAGTTGTTCTTGGTTTTTATTTTTTAAAAAGGAATGAGGTTTCCTTTTTGGAGAAAAATCTAAAACAGTATTTCAAACACTGTTTTCAAATTGAGCTTAGAAGCTATTCAAAATCCTGCCAAATAAAAGGAATCTCCGACTGTCACGCTTGTTTAATGTAATGCATATAAGACACTTGGTGGTGGCTGCTGTTTGTTTTTCAGCAGCCGAGGGAGCCTAGTATAGCTGGCAGAAGCTGTTTCGCAGCACTTGCGTGGAAATTTCAAAGTGAAATTTAGTGGGGTATGACATGCTTCTACTTTCTTTATTTTAAAGCTTGATTGACACATGCATCTGTTCCAGTGTGAACAAAACGTAACTCCACGAAACCATGTAATCCTTGCCTATGACATTATTACATAGGAGACATGCCCTTTCATATGATTCCTGTCAGGGGAGTGGGTACCCATAGACCCATTTGTCTCTTAGACCCATTTGTCTAAGAGGCAAATTGTTGCTGTTTCTATTTAATTAATTGAAATTATGTTCCGCACTTTCAGCTGAACATTTCCAGTCTGTATTGTTACAGATTTGGAGTACTACAGTATATTAGTGAGTAGCAGGAATTAATAAATCATAGTATTCAGGCAATATTTGTGACATTGAATGGAAAATACAGACTACAGCAGTTCTCCTGAGTGTAGTCCATGCAAATTAGCCTGTCTGGGCCAGTTGAATGTACAGTGGTACCTCTGGTTACGAACTTAATTCGTTCCGGAGGTCCATTCTTAAGCTGAAACCTTTCTTATCCCAAGATGTGCTATTGCTAATGTGGCCTCCCACTGCGCGCTGTGATTTCCGTTCACATCCTGGGGCAAAGTTCGCAACCAGGAGCAGCTACTTCTGGGTTAGCGAAATTCGTAACCCGAAGTGTTCGTAACCAAAGGTACCACTGTAGGTCATTATGAAACAATAGACAGTCATTATCACCTCAGGAGGAACCCCCCAGGTCTGTGTAAAGCCAAGGTGATGGGGAGGGGGGGTGAGATGGCAGGAGGGAGGTCAGAGTTTTGGCAGGGTTTTCTGAGAAGAAGAAAGGGAAGTGGGCAGAAGCCCATGTGGGGGAGCTGAAGGGCAGAACCATCTTGAGAGGCTGGGAGAGAGGCACAGAAATGGCATGCTCAGTGTCTTGGACTGTAATGCTGTGCTGCTGTTGGGAACAATCCCTGCTTGAGAAGTAATGCTTTGAACTTTCTCCCTCTCTGTGGAAGACTCTAGGTGCATATATCTGTAAAACATGTCTTAAAACGCTTCAGCCTCGGCCATGTCTGAACTTCCAACGGAAGTACAACCCTGAGACCCTTGGAATCTAGTTACCGCTCAGCAGAGATTGGGGTGGTGTGTAACAGTCGTAACACATTAGCAACTTTGGTCCACAATTTCAGGCAATAATGCACAAATAAAAAGCAAGAGAGGTGTTCAGGTGCAGAGAGTGTGTATGAGGGCTTCAGCAAGGGTGTCTCAGAGAGCTAGGACCTGCTACAATTTGTTGAGATGTGCAAGCTCTCACTGGCTCCCACCAGAACCATCTGCGTTTGTGAAGTATGCCTGTAGAACAATGGGAAAATCTTAAGGGTTGACCAAAAATACTCCAAAAACCCAATAGGTATAATGTGCTCCCCCTTAGAAAAGGAGTTGGGCAGATGGGCAGGACAGGGTTGGCATGAACACCTGGCTTCCTTGAGTGGATATCAGAAGACCCAGTCCTCCCTGCTGTCTTTATCTCTTCTTCAGGGTGAACCTTATACCTGTGTTTGAAGTGTTAGAATAACCAGATGACTGATGAGAGTTGGAGTCCAACAACATCACACTGGTGACTCAAATTGTATATGATAGGCTTAAAGGTGGGGTGAGGAATCCCCAGCCTGTGGACCTAATTAGGCCCACCAGGCCTCCTCATTTGACCCATGAGGCCATTTCAGACAATTCTTGACCGTTCACATTATGCCTGACATCAGGTGTGGGGCAGGTCAAGACCTGGTTCAGCTAAAACAAGGTTTGCAGGCACAGCTGATCAGCTGATGACTCAGCTCATCATTGGGTCTTGAGAACACACAAGATCCTTGATCATCTGGTTTTGCCAAGTCTCTTGCAAAGCACCCTGACAGTCTGATGTTAATTGGGTCTTGTAAAGCTCATTGAATAGCACACAGCAGGACCTGTGTTGGGTCTTGTGTGACACTTGTATGCACGAGATTTAACAAGACCTGGTGATCAGCTTATTCAGTTTGTAATATGTGAGCTGTATCTTTGCTTGCACTGCTTGATTTCAAACCTGGTTGGCCAAAAGGGATCACCTGACATCAGGTGATTGACAGGCTGGTGGTCCTGTCCAGGTGTAGGACATAGAGAAGAACAACTGGCCCACCAGCTGAATCCAGTTCACCTCTGATTTAAGGCTTGGTATAACAACATTACTTGATACGTGCATACCATTTTCAAGTTCTAATCCTTACAATAACTTTGTAAGTTATTATTATCCTCCATATTGCAGATGTGGAGATGAAGGCTTCAAGTCAGTAGCTTAATTGTGTGATCTGATCTGAAGTTTACATTAGCATTTATTTGGCATAGCTTGAAAAACATCTTCCGCTCTCAATATGCTTTTATATATGTGACTGTCCTGCCTTTAGGCCCGTAATACCCCCCCCCCCTCAATGGTGCATCACATCATTATATGTTTCCCCTCAGGAAAAGCAGGAAATCCTTCATTCTCCTCTTTTGACACTTAGGGCAAGTGGTAGCTTTGTACTGGCAACTTTTGACGGTTTCTCCAGAAACACAAATGCCAATAAAATCAGACGAAGTGCCATGGGGAGGATCCATTTCAGCCCACTAGTTTGGTTCCATTATGCTGTGCATTCCTATAAAACAAAAGACTGGCATCATGACTGGTCATAAATATTCCTTCCATTCCAAATGAGTCATCAGGGAGTTCCTACCTTGAGATATTATTTCCCCTTCCCTTAGCTTTTAAAAAAGGAGCCATTGTTTCCCTTCTTATTCTGACCATGTAAATCTGTTGGCTAATGGAGGAACAATCAGAGGTTTGCCTCTTGTGTGACTGCAGAAAGAGCTATCAGTAAAGAGGGGGAAAGGGACACATTTCTTTCATTTGTGAGAAATTAAATCCAGGTTTAAAGCTCTTCTTGAGCCACTACTGTTTGCTTTCTTTAGAAGGAAGCTGTGCTGGTGCCAGACCCCAGGAATGCAGGCTACATGTGTCAGCAATCTCCACAAACTCCATCTAGAGCCCTTTATATTCAATATTGGGATATTTATTAGGAGCAAGTCTTCCCTGAAGTGCGTTATGGGGGTTTATGCTAAGCCATTGGTAGCCTCATGTAGGGTCCCCTTCCTCTTATTTATCGCCAGAGATGTTTAGAGCAATGCTAATCCATTTCCTGGGGCATCCCACTGAGATCCAAGGCTCATTATTAACCGAGTCCTTTCGGACCATGGTCTCCAACAGAGGCTTGCAATTCAGTACCTGGAATCTTCTTTGCTGGTTTCCCATTAGGCAAACCAACTCTTGGTTTCAGGGGAAGAAACCCCTCCACCATGAATAAAAATAGTTACATGATAAATTAAGTATCTTTCACTCTCTCTCTTCTGGTCTGGCATGACCTTCGTTTTGTAAGACATTTACTTGCCTGTGGTGTTTTTGTTTGTTTTGAAAATGCACTTCATGAACATCAACAAGCTCTGAGGATGTAGCTTAGAGTATAATTTGATCCCCTTTCCTTGTGTGCTGACCCTGCAATATAATTAGCTAACTAAGCACATAAAAGCATAACGGAGATTACTTCAAAACACTCTTCAAAATGTAGTTACAGAGTACTCAGATTCCCAGCCGCTGTAAATAGAGGTAGCTTAACTTACAGAAATGGAAATCTTTCCATTGGGTCTCCCACTCCCACCCCAGGCCTAATAATAATAATAATAGTAGTAGTAGTAGTAGTAGCTATTACTACTACTACTACTACTACTACTACTACTACTACTACTGTACTACTATTAACCACTGGCCCTTCACCAACAAGTCCCAGGGTGGGTTACAACAATACAAAATCAAAAGTTAAAAACATTGGAAATGGATTACAACAGGCATAGGCAAACTCCGGCCCTCCAGATGTTTGGGACTACAATTCCCTTCATCCCTAGCTAACAGGACCAGTGGGTAGGGATGATGGGAATTGTAGTCCCAAACATCTGAAGAGCCAGAGTTTGCCTATGCTTGGATTACAATAACAGAAATAACGTGGGCCCTGAAAGCACACATCTTAGGAGTCAAAGGCCAGGGTGAAGAGGTGTGTCTTCAGCATTCACTGAAAACTGCTTAGTGAAGAAGCCAGACATATATCTGTGGGGAGGGAAGTCCACAACTTAGGGGCTGCCACTCTCACAGTTTCCAGGGACTGACGACCATTTAATTTAACCACATGTACAAAGACAAGGCTAGCTGCCAGCCAGCCATCAAGAATTCACTGCTTACCTTAGTGGATTTCACAGTTCCTTCAATAAAATGTAGGCTAACATTAATGGCAATCAAAAACTCCTGCAGATGAAATTGCTACCATGTCATGCCTGCCTACTGATTTTTTTTGTTTGCCTTCCTTTAAGGAGCTTCTGGGTTGGATCATCTATGAATTCAAGTGTAAGACAGGAGAAACGGCACTTTTAAGAGCATTTTACTTGGTGATATCTAAAGTAAAGGTGCAAACCACTTGCGTATCAGGTGGAAGTGTTCAGTCCGGGATAATGTGTCCACAGTGACATTGCAAATTTCCACATCTAATCGCATAATTTTGAAGCAGTTTCAGCCGCAGTTAAATTCTGCAGTGGTGGTTTACTGGTATGCAACTTGCTGCTTTCCTGTGAGTAAAGGTTGTAGTGCTTTGGACTTTTCAGTTTGGAGAAAAGGCAAGTAAGAGAGACGTTGTAGAAGTTTGCAGAATTCCATATGGCATCAAGAAAGTGGGCAGAGAAAAGGTTTTCTCCCTCTCTCCTAACTCTAGAACTCTAGAACCCAGTGAAGGGAAATGTTGGAACGGTCAGGACTGATAAAAGACAGTACTTCTCCACTCAGCACGTAGTTAAACTATGGAACTTCTTCCCACAGCAGGCACTGATGTCCACAAAACTCAGATGGCTTTAAAAGAGGATTGGACAAATTTATGGAGGAAAACTCTATCAATGGCTACTAACCCTGACAGCTGTGCTCCATGGTCAGAGGCAGTAATGCATTTGAATACCAGTAAGGAACATGCTGTTGCTTTTGGGTCCAGCTTGCAGGCTTCCCACAGGTAACTGCTTTGAAAACAGGATGATGATGATGGGATGATGATGATGATATGATTTATTTATACCCCACCCATCTGGCTGGTTTCCCCAACCACTCTGGGCAGCTCCCAACAGAATATTAAAAACACGAGATAAAGATGTCTTCTAAAAACCAGATACAGTGGTACCTTGGGTTAAGTACTTAATTCATTTTGGAGGTCCGTTCTTAACCTGAAGCACCACTTTAGCTAATGGGGCCTCCTGCTGCTGCCACGCCACTGGAGGACGATTTTGGTTCTCATCCTGAAGCAAAGTTCTTAACCTGAAGCACTATTTTTGGGTAAGTGGAGTGTGTAATCTGAAGTGTATGTAACCTGAAGCGTATGTAACCCGAGGTACCACTGTAGTTATTTATTTCCTTGACATCTGATGGGAGGGCATTCCACAGGGTGGGGGCCACTGCTGAGAAGACCCTCTGCCTGGTTCCCTGTTACTTCACTTCTTGCAGTGAAGGAACCACCAGAAGGCCCTTGGAGCTGGACCTAAGTGTCTGGGCTGAACAATGCTAGACTAGATGGGCCATTGCCTTGATTCAGCAGACTCTTCTCATGTGCTTATGTAATTGTGGAGGGCATTTCAAAAGAGCACTTGCCAATACCAATTTCAATACCTGCTTACAGCAACCATCACTGAAAAATCGATTTCATTTCAAACTGCACTGGCTGCATCATTAATGCAGGAGGGGCGGGGGAAACCTACCAAAATAATTTCAGATAAAGTCCTTCCCCATCTGTCTCCTTTGGGAAGTTCAAAGTTTTGCCATTCCAGACAGACCTGAAACCCAGCCTGGCTTTAAAAATATTCTATTGTTTGTCTCTGGTGTTGTAGCTCTAAGTTAAATGGGGTCTAAAGCTCTTGAGGCCAACCACTACCCAAACATTGTTAAAAGGCTTGTTCGATGACACCTTAATTTTTCACAGGCTGCAACTGCAGCCCAACTCCCACCCCCCTCCTTCATAAATAGCACATTCCTAGGCAGGCTCCAATCGTGGATCCACACTCAGATGACCCCTTGACATTTCCCAGTCACTGCATGAAGGCTGTTCTCTCTCTCTCTCTGGAAATAATCTAAACATTGATTCACCAAACTGACAGAAAAGAACCAGAGATAAGAAGAAAACTGTCTATAGACACTTACAGAGTTAGCAATCCTTCTTGAACGGGACAAAATGCTTACAGTTTGCTTTAACTGGAGAAATGACCAAATGCAGTTTGCCTTCCACGAACAACCAGAATGGAAGTTGGAGCAGTTTGTTGTAGACCAAAATGGCAGAAGTCTGGATGGTTAGCAAGCTGATACTCTAACAAAGCAATGAATTGTAGTAGTAGTAGTAGTAGTAGTAATAATAATAATAATAATAATAATAATAATAATAATTTATTTATTTATACCCCGACCATCTGGCTGGGCTTCCCCATCCACTCTGGGTGGCTTCCAAAACTGCTGATTTAATCAGCAGTTAGACTTTGTAATCTTTTTTTTAATTATTTGGGATCAAAACTTCATACCTATAGTTCAACCATATTCAGCCCACTTATGTGCTGTGAGGGTAGACTGGTAAATAGGTATTTTCCTCATCTTCAGTTCATCACATTTCTGCATCTCTGTCCCTTTTTTTCTTCAAACCTCATGAAAATTTGCCAGCATTTCTCCAAATACACATTTTTTTGCCTAATGTATACGTAGATCTCGGTAAGCAATTTTCCTAATATAGTGTAATTTTGTGTGTGATTTTCATCAATAAGTGCCTTTTGTGCACACTCCCCCCTAGTATACATATTTCTCTATGTATTTTTGGTTGGAAAAAACTATATTGCAAAATTCAGAAGTATGTGAATTTTGAAGGATAGGTGTGGATTGGTTTACAGATTGTTTCAGAAAGTTATCTAGGTCCACATTAAAATGCATACTAAATTGAATTTATACCCTGTTCTCACTGCTGTTCTCATTATTCTCACAGATCCATAGCTCAATAGAATCTATAAGTTAAGGATGATGCTTGCAGGAAAAATTCCTATGACATCTTATGTATAGACAATGCAATTTTTTTTTGTAATGATCCCAATTTGTGTTAATATCTAAGAATCTAGCATATGTTAGATTTTTTTCCAAATACCAAAGAAACAAAACCAAAACCCACAAAGAATAGTTACTGAGCCACAACATTTGTCCACCTAGCTTAGTTTTGTCTACTCTGTTGAGCTGGCTGAAGCTCTTTGGAGCTTCAGAGAGCAGTTTTCCCTGGACCTACCCAGGATTGCTTGCGACTGAACCTTGGAGGACCTTCTGCATGCAGACTGTATGTTTAATGCTGAAACTTTGCTTATGCCAAGCAGATATTTTGTACCTTGGCTTTGGGGCTCATGTCTGCATCTTATGCAGAGAATTAGAATGTTCATAAAAGCCGAGAGAGAGAGAGAGAGAGAGAGAGAGAGAGAGAAAGAAAGAAAGAAAGAAAAGCTCCACCTGTAATAGATTAATACTTGCCTGCCCCAGTTTGTACAGCTAAAGAAACAAGGAGAAGACATGTCTGCCTAATATGTTTTTTGCACCGGAGGAAAGTGACTTCAAAATATACCACTTGTTAAGATATGGACCATGGATGAAAGATTGTCAAGTCATAAAGATGAACCGTGTTTAACATCCCACCTGACACTAGGATATGATGTACTCCCAACCCCCAATGGCTTTCAAAAAGAGGTGTCACTTAAAAGCTGAAGTGCTATCAGTCTGTCTGGGAAATGTCCATCTCAAGGCATTTTGCCGACTCTGAATTCTTGCCTGCTGCTGTCATCGGTTTAATAGGTTTATATCTCATCTCCAAGAATTATACACTAGCAGAATGGTTGAAGCTGGCCTGAAAGGAAGATGGGGAATGCTCTCAGTGCAATCCATTACTACCCTGTTTTAGAAATGTTTAGATGCCAGACTTTGCTGCATTATACAAATGGGAGACCGGCAGAAAATAACGAAGCTCTCAGATATCCATTATCTCAGAATGAAATAAGATGTAGAAGAAAGAGAGTATAATAAAATGTGCAGGCCACTCCCATCATCCCTGACCATTGGCCTTGTTGGCCAGGGGGTCATGAGAATCCAAAGCATCTAGACGTTGGCTTCTCTTGAGTTAGGGGAAGGGTGCAACAATTCTACTTGCTACTCAAAACACCAGATGAAAGAATGGTTGGACTTGATGTGTTGTTACTAGGAGAATGGGGAAGATGGCTCAGATACTGATTACTTACTATTGCCAAACAATTATTGCAAATGCCTTATATGTTAAAATATTCCTAGAGTTTGCATTGAGTACTGAAGCTAATGGCAAAAATGCTCATCTAATGTTCAAAGTAAAAAAGTGTAAATGAATAAGGGCACCGTTTCAAAATGGAAGAGATCTACACTCCCAAATCTTTGTTCAAACATTATCGTAGTACTGCCCTTCATTTCACTTGGAGCTTCTAGGACATGGGTGAGCCTTTAACCTCCTGCCTCAGACCAGACACTATCTCCCTAGACCACACCCCTCCATAGCCCTGCTCCACAAACTTCTTGAGTGTTTTTGCCTGGCTGGAATGTGCCGTTAAACTGTGGGAATGGCTGATGTTTGCCTGGAGTGGATAGGAGATATGGACATGGAGTGTGCATATTGATAAAGCTTTGGATTTTGTCATGGCTGGAGTGTATCCCACTGTACAAAGTTAAGAGTCACATCTATTACTCTGCTCACATTTGCCTCTGGCCTGACCCATCACAGAATGCTGTCTCTGGAAGGATGCCCACAAGGGAATGGGGCTACTCTAACATTGGTTCATGCATGCTTAGTGTTAAAAGCAGCAAACAACCCTCTTCATTTATACAGTTCATCTAATGTGCTAAGGGTTTTGCAAGTTTTTATCTTGGTTTATGATGGATAACAAGCCAGCCTAAGGGCTGCCCGTAGACTCAATGCGTATTGATGCTGAAGATGGAACTGCCAGCCCATTAAGTGGTGTTTAGCATGAGTGGGGGGAAAATGCACTGCGCTGTTTCCTCAAAGATGATTTTGATTTAGTGACAACGGTCTCTGTGCTAGTGTTTACCGGTTTAAAGGATTACAGAGCCCCTTACATTTTAAAACAACAGAGGATCCAGAAGGATTTTATATTTAACCTTTGTTTATTTCCTAAATCATGCATTAATGTGATTTGGGGGTATGAAATACACAGCGCTAAGTGTTCTCCGGCTAAATTGGAGTAATCTAGAAAGTGAGCTTTGACAGTGGAAACAGAGTGATTAATCTTCTCCTTCTTTCTCTCTTCCACTTTGCCTTTGGGGGCAGTGTTAAGAGTTTTCCTTTTACCTATGAAAATTCTTTATGAAACAGGGTGGATTCACCGTTGCATTTAGTTTGCCAGTCCATAATTTGACCGAGCTCCTGCAGTGACTGTTATTTGTTAGACAGGTGGACAAGGATTGGTGTTGCCTAATAAGTAGCACTGTTTGTAACAATACTATCATACCATGACTAACTGAGTTAGAAAGCACAGGAGAACAGAGAGAGGGGCAGGGAATTGTTACTGTATCTCTCACTGTACAGGCACATATAGGTTTGTACCAGAAACACTATATAAATGTTTCCAATACTACTACCACCACCACCACCACTACTACTACTACTACTGCTAAAGACTCTCCTCCCTGAAAGAGAGGGGAGTGGTTGTGGGCGGGAGCCCAAGCACCGCCCAGCAGGGGGCGTTGCCCCCTGCCTCCAGCTCACGCCCCCCCGATGGCCACCCAACCAGGTGCCGTGGAGGGGGCGTGTTCAGCAGCCTTTTGCTGCAGTGCCAGCCTCTCCCTGGCCTCATTCCTCATCGTCGTCCCATCGCAAGTCACCCACCCTCCACTCCCTTTTAGTTAAATAATGTGTTGTGTGTCGAAGTGCTAGGTGTGGCCATCGCCTATGCCTTCAATTTTTAGGGGTATTCCGTTAAAGGAATCTGGCGGTCGTGTATTCTGTCCGATGCCTGCTTGGCGGGAGGCCATGGCACGACCCTCGGTGACAGCAGGGGTGAGCCTATAGTTGGATTAGCATCAACAGGCTCCACCTACTGGTGAATAAACCCACTTGTTTCGATCCAATGCCTAAGCCAATACCTTTTCATTGCTGTAATCAATAAAGTTGTGGCCTTTTCTAGCCCATCAACCTTATATCACTTGTCCTTGTGTCTTCATTTCACTTCGCGGGGGTCGGGTCCTCGAACCACAATGCTAATAGCAACAACTAAATAAATTTAGCAAGAATGGAGTAGTGGTTAGGGCAGAAGCAGCCAGATGTTTCTGAACAGCAATGTACATCATCACTGACTATTTATTATTAGGGCTGATGAGAGGTTTACTCAACAACATATGGATGATACTTGATTGTTACCTGTGGGTTAGACTAGGATAGAGGAGATGTGGGTTTAAGTCAGCAGTCACTGGATTACCTTGGTCAAATCACTCTGTCTTAACCTACCTCATAGGGTTGTGGTGAGGATGAAGTATCTACAGTAGGTGAAAACCAGGGAGACAACATTGAACTCTTTGGAGGAATGGTGGGATGCAAATGTAAATCAAAGAAATCTCACACGTGGGAACACAGGTCTCAAGCTGGTATGAGAAATATGTTTTTGTGTGAGAATGCATCCCACTATTGTCTCCGCTAACAGGTTTTGCAAGTTTTGTTTCGTAGTGCTTGAAAAAACTTGAGAAACCAGGATTGGCAGTGGGAGCAAGCAAACATCTTGCTCAAACCACTTTCAATGAGTTTCTTAAAAGCTATTGTCTGCCCTCAGTCTTAGGGCCCAATTAGACAAGATAACAGTTTCACAATTAACAATTGTATGAGTGGCCTTCAACCTCAATATAGTCCCGGCCGAAATATTCCCCATACCTGTTTTTTTAATTGGAGAATGTTATTATGTGTTCCAACAACAAGGGGTTAAAAGCCGCTTCTCCCATATCAGATCCTGATCCAGATGATGTTCACTGTGATGTGTGTGTGTGTTGTTCATTCATACAATAGCTGATTGAATGGTGTGTAGCGTCTCATTTGGCCCTCATTAATTTTAGGATTTAATTAATTTGATTTTCTAATCAAGATTCCCCCCCCCCCCCCGCAACACTGTGTAGTGCAATAAAGTATAAATAATTATCTCATTACAAATTCTTTCATGGTCATTTTTATCTCTCCAGTTGGAACTTACCTTCACAGTAAAGACACACATCCAGAAACACACACCCAACACTCTTTTCTTTTTTCGTCACTGACAACTGTGTTGTATTAATGGGGAAATGTCCTCAGGCACTACAAGGATTACTCTGTGAGTGTCCAGAGGACAGAAGATAAGAGAACTAGACACATGTTTAAGTTTTGGTAGATAGAAGGTGAAGAAGATCCTATGTTGAAGATCACGCACATCTTTGTAACCTTTGATCCACAATGTTCAAAAGATGTGCTTTAATTGTGCTTAAAAAAACCCCTACTTTGCTGTACACTCAACTCGTGACAGTTTTTTTATCTTTAGAGGAAACCCACCACTTAGTTGATGTGTAAGCAGAATCATGGATGTCCTTAGCCCTGTTCAGATGTTCATTAGGTACAAATGACTTTATGGATGACACTAAACAGGTTGATATCTGCTATGCCTACACCAGTCCTCCATGGGTTCAAGTGTACCATTGAATAGAATCTATGAACATGCCTTTGGATGCAATCCAGTATCCTGGGAACTGGAGGGTTCTGAATTGTGCATACAGGAGCCAACTTGAGTATGGGCGCAGATTCCATGGAAATGGTACATTCGAACATGCAGAGGTCAGGGCACTATGCCAATGTGTCCCTAGCACTTTGCACTTGTCTTGACCTACTCACTCCAAAATGCAACTTCAGCAGTGCATCTGTGTGAGGTAGGAGGCTTCCTTTTGCAGTGTCTGACACTTGAAGGGTAGAAGTAGCCTTGGACTCAAATCCTCACACAGTCATGGATCTGAGTTATGAAACAGAAATGTAGAAAATGGACACATTTATCTCCTGAGCAAATTTAATGTAAATAGTTAATGTAAATGGGTGACCATGAACTGGGTTCTGTGTAAGCTGCAGCTTAATTTTGATTCTTGCCACCTTCCAGGGCTTTCAAGAATGTGAATTCACCCCTTGAAATATTGGCCTTAATATAAGCCTCACTTTTCCCCCAAATTCCAACCCTGAAAAGTTAAAGTGTGGCTTAAATTCGCCGCCTTACAAAAAATGGCTTTTACGATATTGCTGCTGAAACAGACATATGGTAAAACAGAACGGGTGTGAGTGCCTGCGGAATGGCTTATATTCGGGTATTATCTTTTTTTCTCTTCCCCCCTTGAATTTTAAAGGTGCAGTTTATATTCTGGTACGGCTTATATTTGGGCCAATATGGTAGGTGTGTGTTGTTGCTTCGAAATGACAGCATCATTTGCTATATGGAGGTGATACTCCTACAGAAGCTTTTCCCCAGGCGCACTACCCTTGAGATACAAAAAGTGCATGCAGTCAACATTGGCATATTCAAATCCTGCACAGTTCCTATTGCCAGCAAATCCTTTGAACTTTCCCACAGAACAATTTCCCCTTGCCCATTAAGCAGCTGCAGTTTGACAAATGTGTTCTTAGTGCTGATTCAGTACATGTGTTTTGAACATTTTGATGTAGGTCCCAGTGTTGTCTACTTGGTCGTATAAACAAGCATCCTGACATAACACATTCTCCCTGCACATGGATGAAGAAGGGAGGTAGAACGCATACACAACTCCTCTCAAGGATACAAATGAGGTGGTAAGAACATTAAACAAAGCTTTTAAAATGGATAAAGAATATAGTAGGGTGAAAGAGTAAACGTAAAATAGAAACCAATTCACTCATAGGTTGGGCTGCTGGGCTGTAAAACACTGAGGCACACCTTCCAATGGGAAAACCAGGAAGAAAGCTTCTGGGGCTGCACTCCCATGAGTCACATGACCTATGCAAGACCGTGACCCTGGAAAAAAAACTTTTTCTGGCATGGTGCACATTTTGGGGCTCTGCGCAAGATCGCAGCCCCAAAAAAGCACTTTTCTGAGGCAAGATTGTGTCCCAAAATTGTGCGAAAGCATGGCATCCAAAATGGCCACCGTGCTCTTGTAGGGAAAAACAGGATGTCCCATTTTTTCCTGGGACAGTTGCAGGTTATGCTGAGGCTATGCACACTGTATATTTAAAGCACATTCATTAAATGTACACACTATATATTTAAAGCACATTCAGAGCACATTCTTTCCCTCTGCAGTTTACTCTCCACAGATTTACAATTCCCAACAACCCTTAACAAATTGCAGTGGCTAGAATTCTTTGAGAGTGAGAAAATGTGCATTTGATGCACTTTATGGGTATACTGTGCACACAGACACAGACACGCAAGGAAGACTAACTTCTTGTGCTTCTGCTTGCTGTAGTAAAGCCATCAGTAACTTAACCCACTTCTTCAAGTTTAGTAACATTATAGTAATGCATATTTTTAGTAATGCAAATATATGGTAGTGCAAAGTGTTGAATGGCCAAATCCAGTTTGTTTTTGTTGTTGAGCCTCAGTGGGTGGGAATAATGTGACCTTTTGGGTTAGGAGAGAACTTTGATTAGTTAAGTATAAAACAAAATGTATGATAATGATAATAATACATTATTATTTTGAAGATATTTTCATTGGGAAAGAGCACTACATTATATTAAGTACTATTATATTAAGTACTCATTTCAAACATAACCACCAATTTTCATTTACAGTACATATTCTCTTTTCTCAAATTCTCTTTTCAGAGGCATCAGAGTACAAATTATCGTATTTTTTGCTCTATAAGACGCACCAGACCACAAGACGCACCTAGTTTTTGGAGGAGGGGAAAAAAATATATATTCTGAATCTCAGAAGCCAGAACAGCAAGAGGGATCGCTGCGCAGTGAAAACAGCAATCCCTCTTGCTGTTCTGGCTTCTGTAATAGCTGCGTAGCCTGCATTCGCTCCATAAGGCGCACACACATTTCCCCTTACTTTTTAGGAGGGAAAAAGTGAGTCTTATAGAGCAAAAAATACGGTAATTGAAAGAGTCTCTCTCTCTCTCTCTCTCTCTCTCTCTCTCTCTCTCTTTCTGAAAGATTGAGTTTATCAATCCTTTTATGCAATTCCTTTTTAGAATCAACATATAGCTGGAATGGGAACCATTTCCCTAATAAATCATATTTGATATTACTGTGCAAAGCAGCCTTGATTTGCATAGGCACTTTCTCCATTATAAGCAGTTCCTGTATTTTCCCCTAACTGAAGTTCCACTGTGGCAAAATAAATTGTAAATTCCATTTGCAATTATAAATGTGAAC
Organism: Podarcis raffonei; assembly: GCF_027172205.1. Lineage (NCBI taxonomy): Eukaryota > Metazoa > Chordata > Lepidosauria > Squamata > Lacertidae > Podarcis > Podarcis raffonei. The sequence continues at coordinate 55,563,277 of NC_070610.1, forward strand.
TCAATAAATTGTAGCCATCTTTAAATGAATCTGACATTCTGTCAGAATATACCTGAAAGTAAATTGTGTTCCCTCCAGGTTTTTCGGGAAACCACTGTCTAGCTGAGATGTACAGAAACCATATGAAGTGGAGGCAGCTGCAGTTAGTTTCTGGGCTGACATGCCTGCATAAATCAATGGACTGGATTCTTGTTTGCACTGCAGAATTCCTTTTGTCACATTACCATGCTAAAATACATTTAACATGATGTAGAATCAACACAGTTTGTAAGCGAGCTAAGCATTTGAGCCGCACCGAGCTATCTCTTGAACTTTGGAACCATTTCAGAGTCATGTCAAATTCATGTAGGGTCGGTGACTGCATTCTTTCAGCCTAGACCGAAACATGTGGCCTCTGTGGTTTGAGAGTATGCAGGGAATGTAAGAATATAGAACTTGAATATAGAATATAGAAAGGAACTGACCAACTTGAGGGCTGTGAGCTTAAGAAGAGACCTCCTGGATCAGACCAAAGGCCCCTCTAGCCCAGCAGCCGCTTCTCACAGTGGCCAACCAGATGTTTGCAGGAAACCTGAAAGGAGGATCTGGGTTCAATGATACTCTCCCCACTGACTGGCAGGTCTCAATAAGCACTTTGCAGGACCCATGCAGGCAAAGTGATCTGCAAGACCTGTGCAGGCAATGATATCAATAAACTGACAGGCAGGCAGCCCCACCCACCTACCAAACCTGACTTGCAAGGGGTAGGGGAGATTACAAGCTGGACCACTGGTCTGATCTAGTTCCCCACCACTGGTTTGATATATTAATATTCCGCCTTTCAGCCCCAAAGCAATTGAAAACAGCAATCAATGAAGACAGTAGTCACCAATATTGTTATGCGTTTGGAGTGTGTGTGTGTGTGTGTCAGTCAGTCTGGATTGTACCTTGTGCCCTTTTGAAACCTGTGGTCAGGTATGTGAGGTAGAATCTATAAGAGGAAACCAATCAAACCAGTTCCAAAGGAATGACTTTGGCTGGCTAGTTAAGTATCATGATTTGCAAGAGGTTGCCATAGAAACAGATGAGTGGGCCTTTCACCACCCACCTCACCTGACTGCTAGGCCCTTGAAGGGGGGTATAGTCTGGTCTCTGCTACCAGCCAGGACTCCAAGCACCACCAGGAGGCAGCCCCTTCCTCCCAGGAAGACCATTACAGCTCCATCCATTGGCCAAACCAAAAGCAGCTGCCCCAATATTTGCTTTCCCCTTTCCTCCCTTCCATTACATTTTCCCATTTGTATCATGTCTACCCTGGGATAACTCAGTCAGTAGAGCGTAAGACTCTTAACCTCAGAGTCATGGGTTCAAGCTCCACAAAATATTCCTGCATTGCAGGGGGTACCTTCCAACTCCATGATTCTATGGTTCTACCTGATTTATCTTTTCATATATTGCTGCACTTTAAAAATGTTGGTTGCTTTAGAAGTGCTGAACAACTACTCTTCCAACAACAGTTATTTGAATCCCTGATTGTCTGCAATTGCCAGTGGTTTCAATTCTGAAGATGACGACAACAACCCAGTGCTTGGTTGGCTTTAAATGCTCTGAAGCATCAGCAGACCAGAAAAATAATGGCAGTACATTGATACCAAATGACAACATGTTCAAGGAAAACCAGAGGAGCAGGGACCTGGGAATCATTTTAGAACCAGAAATGCTCCAGTTTTTCCCTGGTGCAAAATTCAGTGCAGCTACACCTCGGTGTACTTTTGTAAGTGCAACACAGTGATTTCCCATAATACCCAGGCTGTCATTTCCCCGTGGTTCATCATCCACACCATGAAACAGCAGCCTGAGTGACACTGTCAGTGTTTGATTTTCACTTATTTGCTGAGGGGCGGGGGGAAGAGTTAAGGCAAATATGAAAGTGATTTCAGCTCAAACTTCTTGTGCGAGCTATTAAAGCAAACAGCAGATCTTTGGTGTGGAATATGAAGCAAAGGTAGAAACAATAGGCAATCCCTCTGTGTCAGCATGAGAGGATTATCCCTGATCTATTGATAAATATATAGATATTTAAAAAGAAATATTTACTTAGCATAGTGAACGATCATCTCTAATTAGATGATACATTACACAAATACCCAAATACTAAAGAGCTTCATCTAAGAAAGACTGAAGGGAATTAGGTGGGTCACTCTTCTGCCTTCGGGATGTTGCGGGAAGATTGGCAGATGTAGCGTCTGTTTGCCCTGAAATTTCGGGTGAAATGCAGGGAAGGGACAAACTTCAGGGAAGATGGCAAGCTGTGTTGCTTAAGGAGCTCCAAAAGAGGGCAGCCTTTGCCTCCCCCACCCTTGAATTCCTGACTCTATTGTGTCTGTCTTCCTTTCTTTTGACTTAAGCCGTGTTGGGGCTCCCTCTGCTGTTCATTTTCAGTTTTAAATATCGAAAAGGAAAAAGGGAAGGAGGAAATGTAATGCAAACAATGTCTGTTTCTATCCTGTTAATTTAGGAGTCAAGCTGTTTCGCTAGCACATTTGTTGTTCTTTCATTTTCTATGAACTGTAGAGATATAAGTTGCTATCATCATTATTTAGATTTCTTACTCACTTTTCCGCTTGAGGTCCTAGGGTAGGTTACAACGATTTAAAAACACAGGATTAAGATAAGCGACCAGACCTGGGATCTGTTGGATCCTGTATTGGTGCTGACTGGCACTGGATCCATTTTAGGCCCAGACACTGCACTGGCCTGGAGCTAGTGCAGGGACCAGGCCCCATCTGCCTTCCACCATGTTCTGCTGCTGCCTCTGTGAGTGGCCTGGGCTGCATATTATTATTATTATTTATTAAATTTGTATATGCAATGGTTGCTATGCAGAACACCAGAAGCAGGAACAGCAGGAAGTTAGTATTGTTTTGCAGGAGCTCAGTTACATGTGTTTTCTCACATGCTTCTTTCTTTATCAAGTGTATGTAAAGTGATACTTAATCTACCTGGACCGCAGATTAGCCAGCGATGGGTTCCACCCTAGCAAGTTCATATTCCAAAGTGAAGACAGTGTCTCGGCCCCATTTACCTGTCGATGAGGCAGAGTGGATTTTGTCAATCTCCCACAATGTGGAGACGCTAGCCATTCAACTAGCCGGTTCAAGCACATGCTAATTTGACCCGGGTTAACTGAGAAACTGGATGTGAGCTGTTAAAATTCCCCTTATGCCAACACGTTTCGTGCAAATGCAGCCAACTGATTTCAGCGGTGCCTTTTTCCACAGAGAAGGTGTGTGTGTGTGTGTGTGTGTGTGTGTGTGTGTGTCGGAATCATCATTGTGACTGTCTCTGACATTCTTGTTGCAGAAAGAGCTCAGCAGCACAACCCAGGCATGCGTTTTCCTACCACCCTACATCTTGAAGTAAGTAAGCCAGGATCACACAGAGGCCCTGCGCTGTGGTTAATCCCACTGGATTTGCCCTAGCCTTTCAAGCCCCACTTCCTGTCTGAACCCGCCTATACGTTCTGAAGAAAAAGAAAACAGGAATTCGGTGGGCAGCCATCTTCAAAATGCCAAACATTTGCTATGCAGGTTAAACTTCAAAGGGTCTTTGTGGGTGGGGAAAGAATCCTAGTCATTCTTTGACTTCAACAGACAGTGTGTAGGGGGGTATTTTCCCTCAAATCAGGCCTGAGCTCTTAATAGAGGGGAACTCCAGCTCGCCTCAGTGATGAGAATTTGTATAATCAAATCTAAAAATCTATATGCATTTATCTCTCTCTCTCTAACTCTTGGAATCAACACAACAACATAGAATAGCTTTGGTCACAAAGCCTCCTTGCATACATTAACATTGCCTCACAAGATTTGTGGATATGTTTTCTTTCTGACTTCCAATGGCATAGTTTAACACAGAAGACGGATAACAAACAGACAAATTCCATTTGGCCATCTGCTCAGAGCTTCCTTTAACTGATATCTGAAGGAGGTCCCACCCGTTTCAATGCTACACTTTACTTTGAGAAAAGCTGGGCCGAGTTCACTTAATGGTTTTATATTTTCAACAACTGGAATAAAGAAATAAAATATGCCTGTGATCTCTAGAAGTACCTTTGGCAAGCAAAATGCTCTCCTCACTCCCACCCAGCAAAAGCGGTTGAAGCTGCAATCCCATTGAGCCCAACAAGACTTGATTCTGAGTAGACATTTCGCTATTAGATGGACTATTGCTAGAACAAGCGGGGAGGGGGGGGGCAGATAATAATGTAAGTAAAATTCATAACCTTCTCATCTGCTTCTTCAAATAGCAAACCCATAGCTGCTCTACAGAAATATTTATTAGTCCATAGATTGTAGAAAATCCTTTGATTACCACATTACAGTAACTCAGAACATTAAAAAATTACTTTTGGGCAGGGATCTCAATCTCTCTCATTTCACCAGAAGCTAAATTCCAATGTAACTCAAGGGAATGAAATGTGCGCAAACCAAAACCAAGGGTGTGGTATCAAGACATTTGGTTCTCTGGATAAATTTTTGTTTCTGTCCTCCAAATATGTTAACATTGGCTGGAAGAACAAAAAAACAACAGATTCCAATCAATAGGTTGTGGGGGATCTTCTTTTGTCATAAAGAAAACTTTAATTTGGGCAATTAAACCTGTATCCTTTTTGGAGGAGATTTTTTTTTTTTTACCATGATATGTTACCTTGGCTAGGATTTGAAAAAAAACAGCTCCACCCCAAGTGTAAAATTCAGTTGGTTTCCTTGTGATATTTTGGGTGTGGGTGTGTCCTTGGTGCTTTTTGGGTACAGAAAAAAACACCCTGTAAATGGTAAATTGCTGAAACTTGTTACTGCTGTGCAGGTAACAATGTCTTAGAAAGCCTATGCTACAGGCCTACTGTAGCATAGTAATGTAAATTCTGCAACAAAAAGTATATGGGGTGTATTTAGAACCCCAAAGGTCTGGATTAGGTCAATAGTATGGCAGGCTTTAAAAAATGCAGATTCCCATGATATCCAAGGAAACCATGCAGGCTCTTTCCATTTGCCTGCCAGTAGCTGGGGTGGGGGCTTGCAGGCTTATTATGGGGTAGGAACTTCCCATACATGCTAATCTTTTGCAATGTCCGCATGACATTGTTAGCATCAAAATGCCAGTTTCATACTCCCACAATTTAATCTGGAGTTATATTTTCTGGGGGAAATGGGAACAGTTAAAAACAACTGTTAACAAGAACCAGTTTATGGTATCTCAATGACCTGCTTATAATATTCAGCCCCCGGGGGAATCACTCTACATCCTCTGGATCATCCATCTCCTTTATTCTTGCATCCTGAAACACAGAACATTTTCTCCTCCTGCAACAAAATATTCTTCTGTAGATAGACTTAATCCACGCTCTCTCTCTTTCATTCTGCTGCCAAACTTGGCCCCCACTACAAAACGACATCATTGCCAACAAGATTCTTTAATGGAGTGCAGAAGAGGAACCAAGACCACAACAAAGGAAGACAACAGTTGCCTCTACTTGCTTGCCTTGCCCTCCAAAGGGCATATAGGCATTGTGGAAAGCCCCCATATTACCATCCTATCTTCAGCATCAGGAATGAGGAACCTGTGGACTCCGGATGTTATGGGACTACAATACCCATCATCCCTGACTGGCTGGGCTGATGGGAGTTGAAGTTCAACAACAGCTGGAGGGCCATAGGTTCCTCATCCCTGCTCAGCACAGAGCACCACCATCAATAGACTTGAAGACTCAAGTTCCGTTCCGTGCAATAGCCCTGTAAGGAAAATATTCCTTACAGATACCTTCCCCCCACCCCCAAATAGAAGAATATTACCTCTGACACAAACAGAGAGCAGGAGGGATCAAGGACCTCCCTTCCTGATGTGCTCAAAGGATGATAAGTATGTTGTCAGGCAAGCATTAGCCATGCTACATTAAAGGAGAAGGCAAAATCCCTCCAGGGTCACCAGCCAAGTGTTCTATGCACTTAATGCTTAAATAAACACCTCTCTTGAAGTTGTAAGCTAGCAGCATTCCAAGCTCTTCCAAACAAACTATAGGCAGTAAAAGAAGAATGCGGTGCCAGCAATTCCGAGCAGCAATGTAGGATCTAGTACCAATATAGAAGAAGAGACTGCTCAATTGCCACTGCCATGGAATAATAGAATCATAGAATCTTAGAGTTGGAAGGTACCCCATCTAGTCCAACCCTCTGCAATGCAGGAATCTCAGCCAAAGCATGCATGACAGATGTCCATCCAACCTCTGCTTAAAAACCTCCAAGGAAGGAGAGCCCACCACCTCTCATGAGAGTCTGTTTCACTGCTGAACAGCTCTTATTGCCAGAAAGTTTCCCCCCGAATGTTTAGTCGGAATCTCCTTTCTTGCAACTTGAAGCCATTGATTCGAGTCCTATCCTCTGGAGCAGGAGAAAACTAGCTGTTGACTCATGTTAACCTTGTGGTCCACTAAGAGCCACTAAATCCTTTTCACATGTACTACTAGTAAGCTAGGTGTCCCCCATCTTATATTTGTGCAGCTGGTTCTTCCTGCCTAAGTCCTGAACCTTACATTGAAATTCACTTTGTTAGCTTACGCCCAGTTCTCCAATCTGGAAATGTCATTTTGAATTCTGATTCTATTTTCTGCGGCATTAGCTGCCCCTTCCAGTTTGGTGTCATCTGCAAATTTGATGATCATCCCCTCAATTCCTTCATCCAAGCCATTTATAAAGACGTTGAACAACCATGGGCCCAGGACAGAATCCTGTGGCACCCCACTTGCCACTTTCCCCCAGGATGATAAGGAACCATTAACTCTTTGGGTTCCGTCAGTCAACCAGCTACAAATCCACCTAACAGTTAGCTTGTTCAACCCACATTTTACCAGCTTCCTCGTGGGAATATCATGGGGGGACTTACTGAAATCAAGATGCACTATTTCCACAGCACTTGCCTGATCCACCAAATTTGTAATTCCATTAAAAAAAGAAAAAGAAAAAAAGAAATCAGATTGGTCTGGCATGACTTATTTTTGAGAAACCCATACTGGGTCTTAGTAATCACAGCTTCCTTTTCTAAATGCTCACAAACCAACTGTTGAAATATTTGTTCTATGGCCTTCCCTGGTATCACTGTCAAGCTCACCAGTCAGTAGTTACCTGGGTAACTACCCCCTTTTTGAAGATGAGGACAACGTTTGCCTGCCTCCAGTCTATAGGGACCTCACCTGTTCTCCTCTCCAAGAATTCTCAAAGATAATAGACAAAGGCTCTGAAATTGCATTTGCAAGCTCCTTTAGTATCCTTGAATGCAGCTCATCAGGTCCTGGAGATCTGAATTCATTTAAAGTAGCTAGGTGTTCCCTTACTACCTCTTTTCCTATCTTGGGCTGCAGCTCCCTCCTTACATCATTTATTCTGTTATCACCCGCAAAATTACAGAATAGTAGCAACCTAACTCACAGGGCTAAGAACACAATTTTCAGTGTAACGTAGTTGTTAAAATAATCAGATAGATCTCCTGATGCATAATAAGATCCACTTGGGAGAGCTCAGAAAATAGCAGTGCACGGCAGAAAACAGTAAGAAGTTGGAGGCAGTGACTAACATCATCAGTTGGCAATCACTGGCATCATTTCCTCTTGGTATATAATCCCTCTTTGCAAATGGTTAAATTCTTTGCCACAGTGACTCCATAGTGCAGCTTTCCTCAAGACTAAGAAATCGTTTTCCATTCCACCTTGTATTCAATGCATGCAACGCTATTTATTTTCTGCTGCAGTTCGTCTTCCACCAAGAACTCTATTGTTCTTCTTGTCCACTGTGGCAAAATTACACAACTTGCACAATTACTTAAGGTATATTGCCATTATGCTATTCTTCCCCTTTCATTTCAGTGCAAAGGAAATGCAGTGCAAATTGGAGGGGGGCATAATCAATGACATATCATTTGTGGACTGAAAGCAATAATAGGAAATACTGACTGTATTAGCTGGATTCATTTCCATTCCTAATATGGGACGAATAAGCAAACATCCACAATTTCTGCTCCCATTTCTGTTTTTGCTGGAATTTTGTGACATTCCTAATTATAAACCTTGACTACAGAAGTATTGTGGCTCAGTCTCCCCCATTTTATTTGCTGATTCAGAGGCTCTAAGTAGAAAATACTTTTTATTTTCCCCCTCCTCTGCTTTTCAGAATATTTTCACTTTCCTTCTTCTAAAATCCTATGTGCTTTGCCTGTCCTAGAATTGCCAGTTTCTTTCATCCATCCTCTCTGCTCACATTACATCCACTTTTCCTTCCTATGGCAGGTTCACTCTCTTCTTCTCTATTTATGATTTTTTTTTAACTACTTATGGAGCTGCTATTGTTCAACCTAAATGCTTCTGCATGGCCAGTGGGTGGACTGTAGTGATGAGGCCCACGTGAAGGTGGACTGGAAGTGAGGCCCACCCCAAACTTTGAGAAACAGTGCTCTAACCATTTTGGAAAAGTGATACATCATCTCTATCACACCACCATTATTTGCTGATCCTGATTCAAAATATATATTCAGAATGAAAATTGCTGATTGGTTCCCTAGTGAGTTAACATTCTTAAGGTGCAATCCTAAACATGCTAAGTCCCACTGAAAATAGGATATTTATGACTACATAAACATATATATAAATGCAGTGCTTATTTCCATTTTTGGGACTCCCTGCCACAGGAACCCCACCCCCAATCCTTCCACTTCCTCAAAACCACTTTCTCCTGAAGTGAGTCATTAGATGTGTATGGATTTGGGTCAGGATTCAAGACAGCAAGGGCATGGGTTTAGTTGCTTCAAGATATGCATGGAATAAATGTCCACATCTTGGTGTGGAGGGATGGAAGAAGGTAAACTGCTACTTCTTATTGTCTAATATGTTTTATGAATGAGATTTGCACCCATTGCCCGTGCAACATTCTCTATGCACATCCTCACAGAATGGCTGTTCTGTGAGCCATTCTGTACAGATTACAAAATTATGCATACGATAATGCAAATATTGTTAAACAAGCACACACCCACACCCACAGCTGTACAAACTGCTATTCTCCCTTCCTGCCTGACAATATGTTGCCATGCTATAAAAGCCCTAATGCCCATTTTCAACGATTAGCTGTACATCAGCATTACCACCGCAAATCCACAAGTTTCACATCAAGCATTAAATGGGATGAATATTGATCTGCTAAAGAGGATTTATTTATTTCTAGCTCTATCCAAAGATCAACTGCTAGCAGCTTTTGGTGGATCTGTTGAGCTCTCACGGCACAAAGCTACTGCATACATGACACTGGACTTGACATTTCAGTTCTGGAAGAAAACCAAACAGTAAATTCAGTGCAATAATCCTAGATAAATGAGATGATCACTGGGAAAGCTGAGATAGTTAAGTGGTCTATCAGAGAAGTCCAAAGGAAGGTATTGAACAGTTGCTACACAGTAACCTTTCTCATGTCAATATGGCTGAAGACCATCATATACATCAGATGTTAATACAATCACATAATCTCATCACCAAAGCTGGCGTCTTCTGCTTATCTTTAAGCATGGCATAATTGTTCTGAGAACATAATAAACATGTGCCAGAAAACATATGCTTTATTACCCATTTGTATACCATGCAAGGGATTGTAAGACCATTCCTTCTCAAGCGATGCCTCATATATACAATATTCAAATCACGCCCCTGCCCCAAGACCTGAGACATCTGTTTCATTCTACAAACGGGACTTTAGAATTTATACAAGTTAATACACTTTAAGAGGTTAATTTGCCAATAAGATTTTGTCCTTCCATTTGGGCTGATACGAGATGCTACACATCAGCACTGGAAACAATTTCCTACTGCATTGCATCGCGCAATTGCCACCAATTGCTGCCTCTCCGCCCCTCCCCACACCCTATGCTATTTAAAATGCCCATATTAATGATAAGACTGCTCTGACTGTCTTTCACACAACAGAATGAGATATTAGAACCCGAACGAGGAAGCGAGCTGTCCCAGAGGCTAATAATGTTGTCCTGTACCACTGCTAAATTATTCATATTTATTTTATTGCGCACTCTTATTAATCTTTGCTAATTCTCTGATTAATTATGAGACAATGTCAATGAGAGAATATGAAAAAAGAAACAAAGAAAATGAAGCATGTAAATGAATATTTTGCATGCTTTTCATTTGAGCTCTTTATCACAAAGCAGACTCTTCTCTCCACCTTTTTGTAAACACACACACACACGAACCTACAACAATCTATCCTTCCAATTTTGAGGATGGTTCTGAACCTTGAAAAACGATTCCTTGTTTTGACTACCTGAATGTCCTTGCTACAGGTAGCACTTAGTTTAATTAGGTTTTATCCGTAGGCTGGAGTATCTAGTTTGCCAAGGAAACGTACTGCTTTTGTTAAGTTCTGTAGTGTCAATGGAAAAAGACTGGTGTAAACATCTGACTACAATAGAACTCCTTTTTATAAAGGCAACTAGCCATTTCCCCCCCCCCCCTGCCTGGATGCAATTTCATGCCATGAGCTGTACATTAATGATGATCAAATGCAATCTTGGTCATATTCAGGTGCTCTTAGGATTTTACATTATACAGGGTAGCAGGAGCTTCAATTTACTCATTTGTGGATGCAGACACACAGCCTCAACAACTTGGCTACAGCTAGCCACCAAAATGCAGCTTAATCCATGATGTCATTTATAAAACATAAAGAAGAGGCCAACGTTATATTGCCAATGGTGGCCAAGCCAATGCTCCTGGGGATCCCACAACAAGGGTGTGAGGGCAAAGTATATGTACTCGGACCAACTAAACCATTTCAAACTTATTAGCCCAGTTGGGTGGTCCATTGGCAAGATAACCATTACATACCCACAATTTCAACTAATTTCAATGGGACTTATATGTATGTGATTTTCTGCTGGATCTCAGCTATAGAAATAATGGCTGCAGAATTCCACCAAGAACCAGATTCTCTCTCAGTCTTTGTGTAACTTGTTCCCAAGCAGATGTATGGGGAATCACATCCAACTGCAATAACAGTTTAGTGCAAGGCACACCACCACCTTTCTATTTTCCACAAGCCAAATGCCCTTACAAATAAACTGTAAATTCACTGCAAATGAATAGGTAATATATCAACAAAAATGGGTTGCATCTAGGAAAACATCCTTGGCAAACAAAGCTAGTGTCACAGAGCAGTTAAGACACAGCATAAATGGTAAACCAGCATATTCACTGTGCATTTTTAATTCAGCCAAAGCCTTGCTGATAACTTACTTTAGGCAAACTACTATCTCTGATTTCTAATTTGGGAATAATAATGCTGGCATATATTACAGAGTTGCTGGAAAGATTGCTGAGGTGTATACAGGATGTACCTAGAGCAATAAAATAAATGCTTCATCCTGTGAGGAAGGCAGAGTCTTGCTTTTTGCATATGAGATTTCAGTGAATAGGTGGGGAATAGAGTACAGACATTAGTTTCACTTACAAATAGTGTGCATGATCCAGTTACCATTATGGGCTTTGAATGACGAGTGAAAAGCACAATTAATTTGGGCTGGATTATGCCTGTTGTGAATAGCCTTATGCAAAACCTGGAAATGATGTTGCAAATGCTAGTTTAGCTGCACGCAAACAAGCCCTTGCAAAGCTGAGTTATGTTTCCCATGAAAGCAAATAGGTAATATTTAGCATGCTCCTTTTAAGGCACAATGCTTTCACTTAACAATAACTCCTTTCTTCAGAAACACTTCAGAACAGATGCCACTCAGAAACAGATTGTGCGGCTTGTGGCTTGAATAACGTAGCAACAATTCAGATGTTAAGAGACTCTGCCTTTGACCTTCCATCAGTCCTTTGTACACCCCATAACCACTTTTACCTGCACAAAATACAGGTCTCGTTTTGTCTTTTCATTAGTTTCAGAACAGATGAAGGCTATTTGTGCAAAGCCACCCTCCCTTACCTGGAGCTGACGCTTCCCCCCACCCCACCAGAATTGTTTGCTCTTAAAATCAATGTGAGGAATGAGACGGGGATAGCAAAGAAGAAGAATTTGGTAGCTTGCTTGCTTCTGCATAAAAGACAGCAATTTCTATGTGGAACAAAAACACCAACTCCTGCCCATTAGGCATTGCTGGCATAAAAATAAAAATAGTGATAGCTATTCCCAGAACACAACAAACAGATACTGTGAGCAAAGGCCAATTATTGCAGCCTTTGCTTCAACCAAATCATTACATCAATTAGCAGGACAGGCTTGGATGCCCAAGTAAGGGCAGCGTGACTTGACTGCGTATTGCATTTCTTTGTCAGCCTTGTGTGCAATAGGATTTCTTCAAAAGCCAACTAGGACTCATTTCCACTTTGTTGCCTGTATACATAGACAAAAATAGGAGCATAGGAAGCAGTCTTATAGCGACAGGCCATTGGTGCATTTAGCTCAGTATTGTCTTCACTGATTGGCAGTGGCTCTTCAGGATTTTAGGTGGGGAATCTCCTTGTCGTACCTGGAGAGGCTGGGGATTGAATCTGGGATGTTCTGCATGCAAAACAGATGCTCTACCGCTGAACTACAGTCCACAGTATTTACTGTTTGAATTTATTATTCAGATAGTACCGTCAATATACATGACAGGTTATGTTAGACAACATCCCTACCTCCCCCCCCCCCCCCGATGCAGGGCCCTGCCACTCAGGAACTTAAATTCTGTTGTTGTTACTACACACCCGTCACTAGCAGGTCCTGGGGAGGGGAAGGAAGGGAATAAAGTCACCCCCCCTTTCTGAGTGCTCCTTTTTTTCTTCCAAGGCTTTTAACTCATTTTGATGTATAAATGGCAGCCTTGTCTCCAAGTTAGTGAATCCACGGAACCTGAAATCTCTTACTAAACAGCCATCTGTCTCAGTCTGACCCTTTTGTTAAAAAGAGCCCTGGTACAAGCCACTGCAAGCCGCACAAAACCCACATGATGACCAGACCCCCTTTCCCCCAAGTCAGAAAGGCTCCCGGTACCCAAACCTCACCAAAGTCCCGGCAACACAAAAGTGATGCAATAAACCTCTCTAACAGTAGCTGATTTGTATGCAACAGTGGCAGCAAGGGTAACTCTTCGGCAAACCTGAATCTCATATATAATGCATAGCAGTTAATAAATCATAGACAAATCAGGTGGCTTAGGGCCAACAATACCCAAATAGTAATGGAGAGAGGGGAAAGATTTATAGAGAGGCAGACTCTGTCTGGATTTTGCTTTAAAGAGGCTTGCAACAGTGGACTGGAAGACCTTACTGTGGTTTTGCTCTGGACATCTGTGTCCTGCTGACTCATTCCATCCCTTTCCCCTTTTATACTCTCTCACTTACCTCCACAATGTGCGGCCTCTTTTCCATCAGAAATCATCTCCAGTGACCTTCCTGTGCTCTTGCAAATGCAGAAGAAAAGCCAGTGAGAGGGTTGGGAGATTTTCTCCAGGAATGTCTCACAGCCACATCTGTAACTAGGAAGCCAAATCTCTATATTGTTGCACAGTATATACACAATAAGGAATCAGCAACTTATCTCAACGTTGTGTGTGTGTGTGTGTGTGTGTGTGTGTGTGTGAGAGAGAGAGAGAGAGAGAGAGATTGTGTTTCTCTCCATGTCCAAATTAGTTTAAGCATCCTTCCTTTCACTGACTCAAAATCTTTGCTGACCAGCTGAGAAATTATTTTACCTCTATGCTCACAGAGGAACAGATTTCAGTTTTATTTTGTGCACTAAGACCCAAATCCTCCTTGTGGTTCTCATAAAGAGAACTGCCTAAAAAGGATATTAGGATTTATTTATTTTTTTAATGTGGATCTAAAAGGAGAACATTGAACTGAAACTATGCACACTTGGGAGAGTGTTTCTGGCATAAATGTGACTCAGAAAATGTGTCAGGTTATAATTAAGAGGAACTAATACTTTTCTATAAGCATGTCCTCTGAATGTTTTCAGTGCTGAATAATGTTTGTTTAGGCTAAACAAATTAGTTTTGATATATACACAAATTGAGCTACAAAACTGAAAGAATTTATTGTTGCACCAATAAGTTGGCAATATCAATTTCATTCAAATTATGCAATAAAATACTATTCATTGTTTCATATCATCTTTGTGATCAAAGCTTACAGAAATGACCATAGTTTTGACCAACACTGTAATAGTCCTGCAAAAACTCCAGATTTTTTTTTAAAAAAATTAAAAATCCTACAGGATTTTGGTAAGGATTATTGCACATAACAATGCATATGAAGAGTCAGGAAAGCACCAAAAGACTTTATAAAAGTTAAGGGTATAATCCAATATATGCTTACAAGGGAGTAAATGTTAGTGAGACATACCATGAAGCAAATATACATTAGATTTGGCTGCAAATATGATTGCAATTGTTGTTTTTGCCATTATTAATAATAGCAATATTCCAATAATCCAAAAAGCCAGCCCTTCTCTTTTTTATTTCTTATAAATACAAAGAGTGATATCTAATGTTAGTTATACTCAGAGTATATCCATTGAGATCAATGAACTTAGGTTCACTGATTTTAATGGCTCTACAGTGAATAGGACTTAGTAGGGTATCACTCAAAAGCATTAGTGTGAGGACATTGCATACATACATACATACATACATACATACTGTACATACATTCATACATACCCAATTCAGCCAAAATAAGCCCCCTTTAGTCACTCATATTTCAACAAATGCTTAACTTTTCTGCTGAAATCAGTGGCACTTTATTGGTGGAAATGATTAATTTTACCTGGATCATTCTTAAGACTTTTAAAAATACATCATTGCTACAAATGAAATGTGACAGCAATCTAAATGACGATGACAACAACAAAGGTATCACTACTGCTAATTGTTAAGATTGTTCCAAACACTTCAATGTTCTTTCTATTGCGCTTTAAAAGGAAATGTGCCATGGTTCAAAATGCTTATACGCTGATACCGGCGGTTGAAATAAAATTTGCTTCCAAGTAGGAATGCTTAGGAATGGGATGGCTGTGGGGTGTTGAAGGGGAACAAGGCTGTATTCCTGATGCACAACCCAATTAAGCCAAAGTACTTAGACTTAAGGCCGTTCGGCTCAGCTTAATCCGAGCACTTTGTTTTAACTGGGAAGTGGATCGGGGAGTAAATATGATTAGTTTAGAAGGGGTTCTTGCAGATTAAAAGCAAGCCATTTATGTAATAGAAGAAGTCCAAGGAGTAAATATTTTGAGGCGACATTCCTTTGTCTTTTTCAAGCCTGTTTTGCTTTGTGTTGTCTCTGTGAGCAATGAAGATCTGCCACATACACAAAAGTTTACTTTCAAAGTGTGCGCATGCAAGAAACGAGAACCAGATATATTACAGATATCTTCCTAATGCCCCAGATCTTTAGGTGAATTAATCATCTTAGTTTTCATTTTATTTTTTTCCACTTCAAATGTATGGTGTTATTGCTTCTTTTACAAGTTTTTACTTTTTAAAGAATCTATAATCCTGGGGGGCAAATCACACACAGCCTGAGCAAATTCTTTACAAAATGGTCTTTCCCCTGTTCATATGCGCTCTGAGTGCATACGATTATTCAATGTACAAGCACCTAGTTTATGAATGCCTATCTATAGGGATTGTAAACATAATGTTGGAAAGCACAATCAAACAGTGCAGCACGACATGCATTTAAAATGAACATGTGCATGTGTGCGCACAGACAAGCACATCAGGTCCAAAACTGCCGTGACACATTGTTCTCTCAGTTTATTGAGCTCATGTAAAACAAAGTAACCAGAGTATATTCTCTTAACCTCATACTGTTCTGTTCCTTGAGTACATTTTGTTGGGAAGCAAAGCTGTGTTGGTATCAGGATCACAGAGGGGAACTTGAACACTAGATGGCAGCTCTTGCTTGTTAAATGGCTATTGCCTTCTCTCTATTGTTACCTTCACCTACTTCCCTCTACTATTTGCTGGATCAGAGGAAAGCACCAGCCCTTGCTGAACAAGGCCAGGTAGAAATAGGAGCTGCCCTGATCTTATATCTACCATCCTACAAAAAGAGGATGTCTAAATAATTGTTTTGAATTGGCTTCATTCCTTCTTCTTCTTTTTGTTATAAACTGTTTTTCCTTACTGTCACTTGAAATATGCCTAAGCGGTAAACATGTCGTGCAAAGCAATATTATATTTATACTTAGCTTGTCTAGA
Organism: Podarcis raffonei; assembly: GCF_027172205.1. Taxonomy (NCBI): domain Eukaryota; kingdom Metazoa; phylum Chordata; class Lepidosauria; order Squamata; family Lacertidae; genus Podarcis; species Podarcis raffonei. The sequence goes on from NC_070610.1 coordinate 55,579,549, forward strand.
TAATTTCACTCATCTTAAAACAAACCAAGTACCTCATTATATAGCATAAAATACTGAAAAGTTTTTTTTGTTTTTGTTTTTAAAATAAATAAGTTTAAATGTTGCATTTCTGAGTAATATAATCCTACACAGGATTGTATCACAGACACAAATTAAAGTCAGTTTTTAATTGTACCACATACACAAATTAAAGTTATTCTTTTTAAAGATCTTAAGTAATGAGAAGCAGCTTTTAGGTGCCTGGTGTGGTGATTTTGCTATCAGCATAATAATATAAGGAAACAAAAAAGCGTCGGATTCAGTGGTGTCTTTGCCTTAGCAGAAACCACTTCTGATTTTTGCTGAACCCACCCACCATTCACCCACTTAAGCCTCACTCCCCAGCCCTGAGGGTCGAGGATTACTCTGGAACAGAAAGCAATGTGGTGCAGAGGGCTAGACGATGCAGGAGCTTTCAGTAGAAACTGGGTGTCCAGACGTCCACCCATGGAAGTGCTTTCTGTTAAGGCAAATTCACCGCTGGATACAAGCCTATGAGACTGACCATCCTGCTCTCAAAGCACCAATGCCTGCAGGAGCCCTAGCAAAGCTTAAACAAATGAAGTGCATCGAGGCTCTCCTCTCCCGACTCGTAAACTGGGTTTTTAGTGCTTTAGAATATTTTATTGGCCAACCGAGTTTGTTTCATTGTTTGTGCTGAGATTAACGTAGAAGTAAAATGGGGTTTTAACATTTTATTGTGTTTTCATTAAGATAACTATATAACGCAGTGCTGATGAAATGGTAGTTTATGAATTATGAAATGATATTTAAGCAGTGCTTTAAATCTCATTTATTTGGCATTTGGTTGGAATAGGTCCAGAGGAATTACACTTGTGAACAAGCAAATCAAGTTCTTTAGTGAGCAAAAGGGAAGTTTGCTTAAGCCCACAGTTTGACGGATTCATGTGTGGAGCAGCTAGCTTATTTCTCACCACTCGGGAGCTTCCCCCCACACATTAATTTTAACAAGAAATAGCATTATTGTGAAAAAAGCCACCTGCCCTAATATTATCAATATTCTCAGTAGTAAGTTAATAATTAAAGAGGAGCAGTGTGGTGTGGTGGCTGGAATAGAGCTGGGAAGACCCAGGTTCAAAACTCAGACAGAAACCTTACTGGGAGACTCTCTCAGCCTAGCATACCTCACATTGTATGAATAAAATGGTGGGGAGCGAGGGAGGACTATGTATGCTGCCTTAAACTAATTGGGGGAAAGCAATAATAACAGTAATTATAATGGTAACAAATTACATAGTCATGTCAGAAAACACATACACACATGGAAACAGATGGAAAACACTGTACAGAAATTGAAATGACACGGGAACTGCTCACAGTTTGACAATCTAAAGAAAAAGAAACAGAAAGAAGTTGGATGGTAGTACTGGAAGAGAAAGGCAGGACCGGCTCTAACATGAGACAGAGTGAGGCAACTGCATCAGACAGCAAATACTGAGGGGCAGAAAGTGGAGAGAATTCTGAGCATGTGCCATGCAGTCTGTCCTGCATCCATTAAACTCAACCATTGCCATTGGGATGCAATGGAGAATGTTGAGATAACAGTCAATGCTCTGCTGGGCTTTTGTACATGGAATGGAATGGGACTTTTCTTTCAGGCAGCAAAACCTCTTGGGCCAGCCCTGCAGAAAATCATAGAACTGTAGAGTTGGAAGGGACCAAAAGGATCATGTAGTCCAACCGCCTGCACTGCAGGAATATGCAGCTGGCCCATTAGGGAATCGAAGCCACAACCTTGGCCTTATCAGCACCATGCTCTAACCCAGGCATAGGGAAACTCCAGCCCTCCAGATGTTTGGGACTACAATTCCCATCATTCCTGACCACCAGTCCTGTTAGCTAGGGATGATGGGAATTGTAGTCCGAAACATCTGGAGGGCCAGAGTTTGCCTATGTCTGCTCTAACCAACTGAGCTCTTGTGAGAAGTGAGCTGTTAACCCACTATCTAGTTCAGATGAAAATATAACAGAGCAAAAGATACACCAGGAGGCTTAGTTGGGTCAGAATTGAGTATACACTTCCAGAGTTAATGCTAAACACATTAATTCTTGTAAATGAGCCAACATGGATGCTAGAGGGTCATGAAAATTTGTGTCCCAGGTTTTTTAGACTCTTCTACCCATGTACTATTTGGAACCAAAGACTCCTGAAGGCACACTTAGTAACAGTTGGGAGGTGCAAATGCTTTCCCCTGCAAAATTATAGATTTTTTTTCATGGTTCATCATAATTTCATAGACTCATAGAATTGTAGAGTTGGAAGGGACCACAAGGGTAATCTAGTCCAACCCCCTCAAAGCAGGAATCTTTTCTTCAAACCCACAACCCTGAGATTACAAGTTTCATGCTCTGCCGACTACTTTCCTGTCAAAAGATGGGAAATGGAAGCATCTAATGCTTCGAATTAAGGCTGCTTTCAAAAAGCAGAATGTTATTCATACCATACACTTGAGCAGTGAAAATAAATGTTCCTTGCGTTGATATTTAAAAAATTAGCCAAGGAAATGTTATTCCGGAATTTGTAGTTCCTTGGTTGCATTTCATAAGGAACAGGTCTGTTGGCAGGCTCTAAGAATGTACTGTCTGTGCTGTGTCTAGCTCTGTGGTTTGCCTCTGTAGCTATATGACTTAGTATTCCACTGCCAATCACTTTTAAGCAGAAGAAAGATAATGTTCTAGCTTTTATTCCAGTGAGAGCAGATGAAAAGAGGAGAAGTTTTATGCTAATACAATGTGAGTAAACGGGCATAATGTCTACAGTAGTGCTCCTCAGTGCAAGCGTGACTTTAAACCCTTAAACGGACCTTATTGTGGGAAAGATTTGTGTCATATAGCTAGAGATACACAAATCTGTCAATTTCGGTTTCTCTCAGTTTCTCATTTTTCCAATCTTAAATTCAGTTCTCCACATTTTTTTAAACTCAATTTTATTAAAGGTTTTCAACATATAATACAATAAAACCCCCAAAAGCTAATATTTAAAGAGAGCGAGATAATTCTGCACATTCCCACAACAGTTTGATATATATATTCTTAAAAAGGCATAGTGAAAATTCATCAGAATTTTAGGGCGAATTTCTCCTGTATGCAATTTTGTCTAAAATACACATTTTTGCAGAGCACATTTCTCCAAATTTAATGCATTTTTAAAAAATTATTTTCACTGTTGTATGCATTTCTATGTAAACTTCACATTAGTAAAGGCAGTTTTGTTGCATGCTATTTGGCCGGAGGACCACATTTCAAAATTCAGAGAAGTGTGCATTTCAAAGGAATGGTTGGTTAAGTTTTTGTTCATGCAGTATTTCAGAAAATGTGAATTGCATAGGCTCACATTTAAATAAAATGGAACTGAATTCCCACCCCCAATGCCTGCGCAGAGCCTTTCTTGAAGCCTGACCCCTGCTGGCCACACCTCCCGTGGTGTGTGTTTGTTGGCCATATGATTGCATGAGCATATGTGTACATGTGGGTGTTGCTAGTGTTACACAGCATGACCTCCACACCTCGCTCAGGTATTCATTCAGTACACAAAAGGGTTAGAGTGAAACCCACTGATGTGACTGGCCAAAGCCTCTTTCTTTGCAAATCTCATTCTGTTTATTTTAATTAGGCTACTGCATTCTTTTAATTGGACTACTGCAATGCGCTCTACGTGGGGCTACCTTTGAAGGTAACCCGGAAACTGCAATTAATCCAGAATGCGGCAGCTAGACTGGTGACTGGGAGTGGCTGCCGGGACCACATAACACCGGTCCTGAGAGATCTGCATTGGCTCCCAGTACGTTTCCGAGCTCCCAGTACGTTTCTGAGCACAATTCAAAGTGTTGGTGCTGACATTTAAAGCCCTAAATGGCCTCGGTCCTGTATTCCTGAAGGAGCGTCTCCACCCCCATCGTGCAGACCGGATGCTGAGATCCAGCACCGAGGGCCTTCTGGCGGTTCCCTCATTGCGAGAAGGTAGGTTACAGGGAACCAGACAGAGGGCCTTCTTGGTTGTGGCGCCCGCCCTGTGGAACGCCCTCCCTTCAGATGTGAAGGAAGTAAGCAGCTATCTTCTTTTTAAAAGACATCTGAAGGCAGCCCTGTTTAGGGAAGTTTTTAATATTTCATGCTGTATTGCTTTTAACACATGATTGGAAGCTGCCCAGAGTGGCTGGGGAAACTCAGCCAGATGGGCGGGGTATAAATAATAAATTATTATTATTATTATTATTATTATTATTATTATTATTATTGGCACCTATAACTCAACCATAGCTTTACATGATAACATCCTAATACATGGGTCAGCAAACTTTTTCAGCAGGGGGCTGGTCCACTGTCCCTCAGACCTTGTGGGGCCCGGACTATATTTTGAAGGGGGAAAAATGAACGAATTCCTATGCTCCACAAATAACTCAGAGATGCATTTTAAATAAAAGGACACATTCCACTCATGTAAAAACACACTGATTCCCAGAATGTCCACTCAAGGAAGGGTGGTCCTGAAAAAGGGGTGTGGTCTGAGGAAAGTCTGGTGGGCCAGATGGGAAGGCTTAGGAGGCTACATTTGGCCTGAGGTTCTCCCTTTTTCCTTTATTTATTTTATTATTTATTATTTATTTATTTTATTATTTATTTCATAAAATCCATATACCTCTTGACTGTAGAAAAAATCCTCAAAGTGGTCTTACGTGTACACCAAGAAACAGCACTCCTTCAACAGAACATTTATTGTAGGAACAATTGCATGTAGTGCAGAACTTAGCATCACAGTCCTCTGAAGATGCACCCTAGAGCAATCTTACTAAAGTCAGTGGGGCTAACCTGGAGCAAATGATCTGAAGGTTGCACCCTAGAGAAAGGGGGGAGGGAAAGGAGAAGGGGAAAATCCCAGTCTTGAATGCTTCCAAGCACCAATTTTGTTTAATCTGGTGCTTAACATGTTATGTGCTAATGATACATTGGTCAAAGCCAAGTATGAATAAAAGCTTAGTCAGGATAAAATGTAGAAACTTCTCAGAGAGCAATGATTTTTTCCCCTTGCTACGATTCATAAAAAGAAAGACAAAGAAAGACTTTGTGTGAAATCCAGTATTGTACCTCTAAATGCTTTAAAGCTGTGCTCTGTGTCTGTCTGGCCATTGAATGTGTAAATTCTTTTAGACAGCAGGACCTAAGTCGTGGTATCTGCCTTCCAATAGTTTCTCTGAATCCCCAGAGTGGTTGGGAAAACCCAACCAGATGGGTGTGGTCTAAATAAATTATTATTATTATTATTATTATTATTATTATTAATCTCTACCAGATAACAGAGCTCTACCCATAAGACATCTTCTTCCAGTGCCACAGCCTCAGAGCGTGCTCACGGAAATCAGCATTATACAGATGTCCTTTCAAGAGATAAAATCTGCAGCTTAATTGATTAATGCATTAAATTAAAATGCATCTGCATATTTTTAGAAAGCCCAATATAGGTGCATCTTTGAGAATATTGAGAAAAAAGAGGAGTGCAAAACCTGGCAATTTAATACTCCATAAGAGCTGCTATTCAGGTTGTTTTTAGCATTTTTCTTTCTCATTCCCTATCACAATGAGACCGCAGCTTTTTAACAAATAAGCAAGTCTTCTCTTTGGTCTCAGCTGCCATGGTTCACATTTGCTCTCACTGATTAACCCATTTGATTGACCAACCAATTCATTGATTAAGGCTTACAGCTCCAATATGGATTACAGATAAAAATTGCTTTCCCCAATGAATCTTAACTGCTTCCGGGTGGAAATTCACGTGGAGAGTGTAACGCAGGGGTGGAAAACCTATTTCAGCCTGTGGACCACATGTTCATTAAACTCTTAATCTCAGGGTTGTGGGTTTGAGCCCTGAAAGATTCCTATACCGCAGGGGGTTGGACTAGATGACCCTCGTGGTTCCTTGCAACTCTTCTGTGATTCTATGTGGGGGCCACATGCCAGGGCGGATGGGGGCGCATGAAGGCAAAGTTGGTAGCTCAACAAATGTGACCCTTACTTTTGTTCAAGCCTCAGAACATGTACAGTGGTACCTCGGGTTACAGACGTTTCAGGTTACAGACTCCACTAATCTGGAAGTAGTACCTTGGGTTAAGAACTTTGCTTCAGGATGAGAACAGAAATCATGCAGCAGTGACGCAGCAGCAGCGGGAGGCCCCATTAGCTAAAGTGGTACCTCAGGTTAAGAACAGTTTCAGGTTAAGAACGGACCTCCAGAACGAATTACGTTCTTAACCTGAGGTACCACTGTAAAAGTTCTTATCTTCATTCATTCATTCATTCATTCATTTTATTTTTACGTCACTTTTCCACAAAGAAAGGATGATCAATGCGGTTTCCCTCACATGCATAGCTTCATTAATGTGTAACCCTGAGATTTTACTTTGGAGATTACTTTGGAGGTCTTTGGGGAGCAGAAAAGCCTGATGCTGTCTGGGTGACTTTGGCTCTTCATCGCTCCCTCTATCCTGTCACATGGATATTGTTGTGAAGATAAAATGGTTGGTGCTGGGGAAGCCTCTGAGCTCCTTGGAGGAAGGGCAGATACAAAGGCAACACGAATAACAATCAATACTGTCCTGAAGCCTTTGTGTTCAATGTCCAAGTGACTTTCTGGCTTCAAATTGCGACAAAACCGCCAGCCCAACATCATATACTTGTGTTCGCAAGCCAGGAACTCAGCTTGTAAACCGAGTCACCAACTGTAACCATTGGTGCAATCTTATATTTGTTTTACTTAAGCCACAGTTTATTGGTTCAAATGCTAGAATTTCACACAGGCCTGCCAAGTCTACGATCTCTAAATGATGGTGTCCTTTAAACAGTGAGATGCCTGTGTGTTCAAAACATACAACGCTACTCACTCAAGGACTGGAATCAATGAAACTGGAGACGGGCTGCATAACCATTCGTTCAAATAAGTAACGTTTCTAAGATTACAGCTATTAGAATGGGGCACAAGCCAGCCACAATTAAGCACTGCTAAGTCTTGAATCAATGGGACAGAATTATGCATGTACTTAATTCTTCCATTAAAACCAATAGGTGCAATCCAGCCAAACATGAGCATCTTTAAACCCCATTGATTTGTATTGTTGCATAAAGCATGCACTTAAATCACTTCCATTTCAGTCAATGGGAATTAAAAATAGGGCTGAGCTGCAACCAATTACCCTCTTCTGTGTCAATTTTTGTTTGTGCTGAAAAGTGCCTCCTATTTTGAGGAGTTTGGGGCACTTGCAAAAATGTGTTATGTCAGTACTGTTCTTCTTGGTGCCATCTCCTTTGGCTTTGCCCTCACTGCCCATGGCCTCATTTACCCACACTGCCATTTAATTTTATTGACTGCAGTGGACGGCATGCTTTTTGTCAGTGATACCATGGTGCTACATTTGATGTGATGGCTCCTAAACAGCATTAATCTAACCGGTTGCAGTGATCAGTGTAAACAGGACTATGCACATACAAGGCTGAGGGCAGTGAGGAGGGCAAAGAAGGAAGTAAGAAACAGCAGCAGTCAAAGAAACAAGCAGTACTGAAACAGGGAAAATGCAATATAGCAGAAAATGTGCTACCTTCAAAGCAAGTATCAAAACCAGAGAACATTCTGTTCAGTCCTTTTTAATGGGAGCTTAATTTTGGCTGGATTATGCCCCTAGTAATTTTTAAGTGATTTAATTTGCTAGGATTGTGCCTATGGCCATACTGTCTTCATTTAAACTTATGGCAATGTTCACTGTAAGTAGCGGAGAGAGAGAGAAATCTTATAAATATTGAGAACAGTTACAAAGATCATTCAGCTGAATTACTTTTCATCTTGATTGTTTTATCAGTTTTATTGTTTTCTGTGCCACTAGCTTGCCTTTCATTGTCCTCAACATATCTGCATCAATTCATAATATCTAAACATGGGTTTACCTGTCAAGGAGGGCTGAGCCCACACAGATCGCAACCTGTGGGTTCAAACATGAATGACTAAATGGATAATAGGCTGAGCCTGTTTGCCGCAGAACAGATGCCTGCACACGATGATGGCATCATCAGCCTACTCCGAGCAGGTATGGGGCCATTACTGGTAATTACAGTTAATCATCCACAATAGTCTTTACCAAGATACAGATCAACTCTGAGCACTAGCCTAACAGGACCTAATGAGTGTAATGGAGGATGAAGAAAGCCTGATTAAACCTGTGAAACACTGAATGACCTGAACAGATGATGCATTGTAATTCCTCCTTCCCTCGCCCTCTCCACAACCCATCGCTCAGTTAAATCAGTGTTGGTTATCTGGAAAATTAGTCACACAGCAAAGAGTGCATTTTGTGTTGAATGCAAAGGGATTCAAATTCCCTGCACTACCACAAGAAATGTCTTAATTTTGAATACAGAAGCAGATATGCAGTTACAAAGCTGTGCTCGCGAAAGAAGCAAAATCAGTAACACAGAAAGAGTCACCCGAGTACAGATTGTTGAAACAATCTTTCGGGTGCTCATGGCATGAAAGGGACTTATCACAGAGAAGGAGCTCCATCTCAGGGCTGCCAAAGGCTCACTTACTGGGGTTGCACAGCAAGATCCTTTAAGATCTCACAAGAGATATGTGAGATCTTGCCGGAAGCAGCTGGGGCTGCCTCAGTTCATCCCATGAGTGGGCTGGCCCTGCCCCATCCCATGTCACAAGCCTTCTCGGGGTCCTTTCCCAACCTCAATTCATGGTCATCAAGAGTAGAGTCAGGAAACACACTCAGCAATGATGTTTTTTCTTTTTTCTTTAAAGAGCCAATTGGGCAGTTGTCGGACACCCGGCTTTGGGAAGGAAGTAGGAGGTTTCCAGCATCATGTCAGGGCCTGACACCTTCTTTCCAAATCCAGGAACCTTCTGCTCAGCTCATGGATGGGAGGTGGGATACTCACACGTGCAACATCAGGACACCACAACGTGGCCTCCCCATTGCCTTCACAAGTTGGCTCCTCTGGCCCTCGTTGTTCCCCTACAAAAAATTCACAGCCAGCCGCTGCTTTCAAGAGTAACTAGCACATTGATTGTGGCTTAACATATAGGCAATTGGTTACCAGGGGTGGCTAATGGCAACCCCTCCTATGACCCTCACCTGATGCTTTACAATACCTGTGCAAAAAGCCCCTGCTGTGGTTTATGCGACCCTTTGGGATGCCTTTCATGAACTTTGCCAGCTCCTGAGGATCAGTTTGTAAGTAAATTAATTCATGATTTGTAGCTTAGTGGTGTGAGATTTACTCCCACTTTAGCTTTGTAGTTTGTGCTCTTCTCTTTGAATAACAAGGCTCTCTTTTATGTTTACTGAATATGCATATTTTCTACTTTAGTGCCTGCTTTTCATCTCGTTCTCCACTGGAATTATGAATTCCCTTGATAAGCAAGCCATTCCTACTTCCACTTAATGGAAATGTGATTAAATGAACTGCATATTCGATCAAATACAAACACGTTCAACACTTGTAAAGCTAATAGCATGTGCTAGAATGTTACTTGGAAAATATTTCTTTATGAACAGGGCCCGGGGGGACCCATAACCTGCACCAAAAGAGCACATTAAGTCAAAAGGGGAAATGAGTACACTACAGAGTAAAAAGCCACTGACTCAACAGAATTATCATCATCACCATGAACAACAGCAGCAAGAGCAACAATTTTCTCAGCAAAGAAGGAGAATAGTGTTTGTGTAAACCAGTGCGTTGGTTCCTCCAAAATAAATGTCACTGGGACTGGTAGAGTTTGTGGATAAGCTTGTCTGCTGCATACTTGAATGGTTTCTTGGCATGAGGCAAAGATTATTTTATTCTCCTAGGGCTTTTAACATCTCTTAATATCATTCGATCATAATGTTATTATTTTATTTCAGCCTCTGCAGAATAATGGTAACTTGGTCAGTTTTTTACTTTTGTAGTCGGATTGGTTGATTGGCTCCTCCACACCACCTGTTTGTTCAGCATTGTCCTGATTCACCAGAGCAAAGATTTCGTGGAGAGGATTATATTTGGATTTTACTGAGCATTTGTTATAATTTGTTTATAAGCAGGGGTACCAACTTGAATGAAATAGCATGGGGGGCAGGTAAGCTCTCCTCCACATAATCGATCACAAGATAATAATAATAATAATAATAATAATAATAATAATAATAATAATAAATTTTATTTATATCCCGCCCTTCCCAGCCGAAGCCGGGCTCAGGGCGGCTAACAACAATAAAACAATACAAAAGTACAACACAAACAACACTCTAAAATCATTCATTATAAAATTAATTAAATTCAAGCCACTGGCCACCATTGGGCCAGAGCTCCGCGAAGATTGCCGAGGGAGGCAGTCAGGCTGTGCCCTGGCCAAAGGCCTGGCGGAACAGCTCTGTCTTGCAGGCCCTGCGGAAAGATGTCAAGTCCCGCAGGGCCCTAGTCTCTTGCGGCCCCCCCCAATTTGAATGGCAATGTTAATAAACTTTGGGCAAAACCCAGCCCCCTCAAATATTTTACTGGTGGGATGGTGGCAGCGGAAGGGAGCTCTGCCCCTAGACGTTGGCTCCTATGTTTACCAGGAAGTTATAAGACAAGGAGTATTCATCCTGGTTTACTTGCAGGCTGTTTAAATGGCATCCCATGAGTCACTGATTGATCCCACACTTTTCAATGCATTTCCACATCTCTTTCAAAACCTCAAAATGATGTTTTTTTAAAGTTGATTTGTTGCACTAGTGCAACATGGCCCTTTACTGCTCTTGAAATGCTTGGACCTACAGTTCCAGTTTGTGTCTGAATCTCGCAAAATACAGTCTGGGGGCACCAGGATTTTATCTATTGCTAGATCGGTTTTATTGATTCATTGATTTGTTGCATGGTTTGTTTTAATTTTGTCTTCTTTTACTGTGCATGTCACTTGTGTGTGTCATTTCTAATGGGATTGCATAAATTGACATAAATAAGTAAATAAACCAACAGGTTGTATTCCCAAGTCAGCTTGTATTGGATCACAGTCTAGATGCAATCTGAAACACACTTACTATTAAGCCCCTATTAACCAGCTCTTTGTATGAAACCTCATATCAAAGCATTCTTAAAAATGTTATTATAAACACCTGATTCTGACCACTTTGCTTGCAACTTTCATGGTTGTTTTCTTCTTCTTCTTCTTCTTCTTCTTCTTCTTCTTCTTCTTCTTCTTCTTCTAAATAACCTTGAAATTGGAAGAACAACCAGGTTGGGCTTCTGGCACCCTTGATCTGATTTCTAATTCTGTGGCAATTTTTGATAACCATAAGGGCTATAAGACTTTAAAAGAAAATGAAACAAGAATAAACAATGCTTCAGTTTTGAACTTCTACTTCTTCAGTCTACATCTGGAGAAGAAAATCCTTTTGCTTTGATAACCAGTAAGCTAACAGTGTCTGTCATATACTGAAAGGTGAACTTTAAAAATCATCAGAGATTCAGACTGGGAAAACTGATCTGAATCTTATCCCTGCTTCTTACATTTGAAGAACTAGGATGAAAATCTCACTAGAGCTGATTTTCTCAACAACTATTGGGCGCACCACACATCTGGGGAGATGCCTGGTGTGGAGGGTGAACACAGCTTCTTTCACAGCTTCGTTCTTCTGCTATCTTCCTGAATGTGAAAGTGCAGAGGCTTATCAAATTGAAAATCTCTCTGGAAGAAAAACAGTCAGAGTAACCCCTGAAACCTCAAAAACGTCTCTGCTCAGGTTTGGGTTGAACTCTAGAAGACAATTTTATTTATATCGATTTGTTCATCATCAGCTCAAGGCAGACAGAAAGTTTTACTTTGGGGGAATGGAGGGCAAATAATGGAAGTATATGAAAAAAGCTTCCATCAAGATGGACTGAAACATAGACACATACCAAGGATGGATCTACACACAGGGTAGGGGGGAATGCTACAATTAAGTCAGAAATTAAATCGTTATAACAAAAGAAAAAAACTGCTATGGAAAATCGCATAGATTTTTTTTTTTACTCTCCAATGCCATCTGATGTTGCATGTTTAAAATGCATTCAAAAAGCTGTTTTTCGACTAATGTAGCCAAATCCTAAGTCTACATGTTGGGTGCTGGTGAATAATGTAAAAGGAACATTTTAAAATTTAGGAAAGTGTAACTTTTCAAATGGAGGTACTTATTATGAAATGCATCAAACTTTCAGCTACAATTTTTAAGTACAGGACTTAATTTTATGTTGGACAAGCTCTGGAGATCCAGCAATAGGTACCTGATGACATAAGAAGAGTCATGCTGGATTACGCCAAAGGTCCATCTAGTATAGAATCCTGTTCTTATGGTGGCCAACCAGCAGCCTATGAGAAGCCCACTTGTGTCTACACAGTATGGTAGAGGCTCTCCAGGGTTCAGGCAAGGTTCTATCCTGGCCTGACCTGACATGTCAGGGATGGAACCTGGGACCTCCAGCAAGCAAAGCAGGTGCCTTTCAATTGTGCTACGGCCTTTCCAAAAGTTATAGTTCAAAACATCTGGAGGGCACCAGGTTGGGGAAATCTGGCCATATGGATCTCCCGGTCTAGGCTGCTTACTTCTGAAACCTGACCAGAAAGTGTGACTTTCCCAACTGAGGATTCTTGAAGGTGTGTGGTGCATGATGATGTTGACATTAAGTGGAGCAGAGCGCATTCACTTTACTCTTAATGACAGCTTTATTTTGCAGCTATTTTCCCTTTTGTCAGCAGAGAAGATCTTTGAGCTCCTGTAAAGGTGTCTGAAGCCTGTTCCATGACTTTCTCACAATTGAGTAAAAGGAAAACTGAGGTATTTTGTTTATGGTTAAACAGCTGCAGTGACTCCCAAAAAGGAAACTTTATAGAGACACTTTCATTTTAACAAAGCTCAGAAAACAAAGAGATGACTGGAAACTTTATATATATATATATATATATACTTAATTACAGTCTGTTCCTACATGCCTAATATTCTATTAATTCCAAAATAATTCCCATAATCCTTAAAAAGGGGGAAGAATGGAGCTACTCTGTTGTTACCTGTATTCCCACCAGTAATTATGAAGGCTAACAATGTTGAGTCATCCATTTGCCAATATTATTATATTTATTAATCACTTCTTGGCAGTAGCAACCTGGTTTACAGTCAAGCTGAAGAGTGCAAGGATAGTAAAAAATACATTGAATCACAATATACAAGCCCCAGGAGATGAAAAAATGGCCATATTGTCACAGGCCTGTACAAATTGTAACCTATCATGTTAAAAAACAGAGCATCAACCATGTATTCTGAGCCTGCCAGGTTCTTGTCAAGCCCTGGGTGGTATCCATTGCCCTCATTCCATTAGCTCAAGGTTTTATGTTTGTGCCAATAGAACTTTCCCTCATCTCATCTTCTTGTGCCTACCCCAGATGGTTGGGGAGCCGCCTGAAAATATTTAGAGGGCTTGCAGGGGGTGAGGGGAGAGATCCTTGGGGAACTTCAACATCCATGCCAAGTCTGCCTCTGCAGGTGCAGCTTGAGATTTCATGGCTTCCAGGACTATCATGCAGCTGTCACAGTTCATTACAGGCCCAACTCACATGGCAGGACACACCCTTGATCTGGTGTTTGCTACAGAGTGAGCAGCTGCAAAGCCCTTGGTAGAGTGAGGGGGGGTTTTGTAATAAGCCCATTGTCATTTACAGATCATCGTTCACTACGAGGTACACTCTGGAGAAGGCCCATGGAAGGAACATCGAGGAGCACTCCAAATCATTTGCCTACGTATGTGCAATAGAAAATAAGAGATCTACACTGGAGATTGATTGCTGCAATACATCCCTAATAATAACAACAACTGTATAATTATAAGATTGTATAATCTTAGAAGAGGGTGTGGCTGTGAGGGGCATGGCTCTGACTATCATGAAGGGATCTTGCACTTCTAAATTTGCTGCTACACTAAATGAGGCAGAATATGAGTGCCATAAATCCTGAGGTGAATCTGACCAAACACAAGAGCACAATATCATGCATTTAATGTGATCATGGTGGCGACGAAGAAGGACTACTTCTCCACCTTCACTGCATCCTCATCACCAGAGCTTTTCCTGCTGATTAAATCTCGGCTTGTTAAATCTCGCCAGAAAGTGGAGGATTGGACGCCTATTATGACAGTTTTGCTAGGCACTTTACTTTGAGGAGCAGGTCATTGGGGTCTGCAGAGAACTGGATGCCACAGTTCACATAAGTCCAGTGGAGGCATCCATAGCACATCTCATGAAGAGCTAGATAAATCCTATCTCATACCCTACAACACACTGCAGGCAAAAATTGGGATACCATCTTCCAGATGCCATCTTCCCAATTTTTCTTGCAAGAAGGCGACGGCCATTTTGGGTGCTGTGATCTCATGCATTTTCGCTCCACAGCCCCGAAATTGCAGTGCAAAGCCACATGAGATCATGGAACCCCAAAAGGCTGCGATCCTCTGGTGAGAAAAAATGGGATCTCCCGGTTTTTCCAGGACATTTGCAGGGCCCCATCTGTAGGTGCTTTGGAAAGACCAGTCTGCTTATAGCTGTAAGGGTTAAATAAATAAATAAGTCGTGCCCTATCCTCTATCATGTTTTTCAGATCTCAGTTTATATTCTGGAATAAAAAGATAAATCCTTAAAATGAAGTAGTTCCCCCCTTCCCAATGAAAAGTCCATTGACATCAAAGGCATCTACGTATGACGACTATCAGCAGCACAAGATGGTAAGAGGAATTGCTGATATCATTATCTTTAGTAATACTGAAATGTGCCCATAAGACAGAAATCACCAAAAGGGTTAATGACTTTCCTCTGCATATATTAGATGGTTTAAAAAGGATATCTTGCATCATAATCAAATAGATGGCAAAGCAGACCTCTGGATTAATTGTGAGGTTGGGGGTGTTTCTTCCTTGTAAACTGAAGCTTTGAGTTTCACAACTGGCCACACCTTTGGAACCATAAGAGTTCTTGGTTTATTAGTCACTCCTGAAGATTTGTGGTGATGACACATATTGTGGAAACATTTCTGCAAGATAATTTAAATTGGCTATTTGTTTTGGGCCGTAAGAGTTGACAGTTGCCTAGATTTAAACAAGTCAATAAGCTTTTGAGGTCAGAGTGACTTCGAGGTTAACAGTTTACCTCATTTAAAAATTCCACAGACGCTGCTGAACGAATGAATGTATCCAGATCATTTAATTCTATGTTTTTGTCATTGTAACCATACCTAGGTCCTTTTTTTTGAGGCCTCCTTTTCTCCATTTTCTGTTGCAGGGGAAAGAACCATCTAGAAGCATCCTCTGAGGCCGACCTGGAAGAAAATAATTTATTGTATCCTGCCTTTCCTCCTGTGAAATAAGTTAGGCTGAGAGGTGGTGACTGGATCAAGGTTACCTTCATGTCTGAGTGGGGATTTGGAACCTGGAACTCCCATGTTTTAGTCCAATACTCTAGCCATGAAACTACCCTGGCTAACAATGTATAAACTATAATTTGGCTGGAGAACAAGTAACTGGGCTTTGCCATCTTTGTCTGGCATTTAGTCAGCACTGTTGATGCGATGCCAAATAAATATTATTGCAGTGTATAGTAAGGTAAAGGGTAAAGGGACCCCTGACCATTAGGTCCAGTCTTGGACGACTCTGGGGTTGTGGCGCTCATCTAGCTTTACTAGTCGAGGAAACTGGCGTACAACTTCTGGGTCATGTGGCCAGCATGACTAAGCCACTTCTGGTGAACCAGAGCAGTGCATGGAAACACCGTTTACCTTCCCACCGGAGTGGTACCTATTTATCTACTTGCACTTTGATGTGCTAGGTGGGCAGGAGTAGGGACCGAGCAACAGGAGCTCACCCCATCGTGGGGATTCGAACCGCTGTCCTGATTGGTAAGCCCTGGGCTCTGTGGTTTAACCCACCCGTGTGTATAGTAGGGAGAATTAAATGAGCAAAGTTGTTGTCTCCACAATAATGACAGCAATAATGTTGCTTCTGGATAATTGCCTTTAGTTTGTCCAGCATTTGTTTGGGAATGATTTTTTCTTCATGAAGAAATGATTTTCTTCTTTATGAACACAATGTAAGAAAAGCCTGCTGGATAAAGCCAATAAGCTATCCAGTTTTCACATTGTCCAACCAGATGCCAATGGAAAGCAGGACCTGAGCACAACAGCTCTTTCCCCACTTGTGATTCTCAACAACTGGCATTCAGAGGCAGACTGCCTCTCACAGTGGAGGATAACAAGAGTCATCATCTTTTAGAGCCATTCAGATTGGTCGCCATCACTACATCTTATAGAAGCAAATTCCATAACTTAACTCTTCCTTCTAGTTTTATGAGAGGAGGAGAAAACCTCTCTCTATCAACTTTCTCCCCACGATGCATAATTTTATACACCTCTATCAAGATTTACATATTCCTTTAACTGTGAAGCTTCTAGTTTGAATCACTCTTTTACATGTGGTGCTTTCTTTTTCTTCTTCCATACCTACAGACTGGGAGCAGCTGCCAAGACCACATAACACCGGTCTTCAAAGGTCTACATTGGCTCCCAGTACATTTCTGAGCATACAATTCAAAGTGTTGGTGCTGATGTTTAAAGCCCTAAACAGCCTCGGTCCAGTATACCTGAAGGAGTGTCTCCACCCCCATTGTTCTGCCCGGACACTGAGGTCCAATGCCGAGGGCCTTCTGGTGGTTCCCTCACTGCGAGAAGCAAAGCTACAGGGAACCAAGCAGAGGGCCTTCTCGGTAGTGGCGCCCTCCCTGTGGAACGCCCTCCCACCAGATGTCAAAGAGAAGAACAACTACCAGACTTTTAGAAGACATCTGAAGGCAGCCCTGTTTAGGGAAGCTTTTAATGTTTAACTGACCACTGTATTTTAATACTTTGTTGGAAGCCACCCAGAGTGGCTGGGGAAGCCCAACCAGATGGGTGGGGTATAAATAATAAATTATTATTATTATTATTGAAGAATGAATTATGAGGATACTGAGCACGTGACTCTGTTACTTGGAGCATCTTCACACAGTCCTGATTTGATGCCGCGGCAAATAATTCTGTGTACAGGCAGTTCCCAACATATACACATAGCCATTTCCAAGGTTTATGGCAGTACTTGGACCTTCAACGGATCCTACCAGCCTTCTCAAATTGCAGGGACCAGAGGCTAAAGGACCCTCCCCATGTTTACTGCAGGGATTGAATGCACTGAAACAGTACATCTGATCCCCTTTATTAGCGCTATGGATGAGTCCCAATAAGCTATCATAAGCTGCATCATAGTAGGGGCTACATTCCAATTTTCTAGCATGCCAGACCAAGGGCTTAGCTGGATTACCACTCTGCTGATTATGCTATTCCTTCCCAACAGAGACATGTTTAACTCATTGGGGAAATGGCAGGCTTTCTATGCTCTCTCCTAGCTGTCAAGGGTAGGCTGCCAGTCACTGGTTGTGTAACTTAGGCAACAAAGTACTGACATGGAGCCACAAGCAAACAAACAAATCCCAAACCCTTCCATTGCTTATTAAGAAGAATTATTGAAACACAGCTTCTGTAAAAATGTGGTGCTCATAGCCCTGAGATAAGATTTTCCCACAGAGCTATAATACTATTACAACCTATTGATTATATGTATACCAAATAATTATGAATGAAAACACAACGGACCATGTATTTGTAATTACCATTTAAATTTTGTTGCTCGCTTTGTTGCAGTTAATTGTTGGCTGTTGCTATTTGTTGTTTGATGTTGACAATTAGCTACACAGAAGTTAAAATAAAGATTTATTTTTTAAAAAAAGAAAGAATTTGCATACTGAAATTTGTTGAGAAGCTTCAGCCCTATTTTTCAACATTTGCCATCCTTAGAAATGAACCACCTGCAAAACTTTTCACCTTCTACTTTGGAATGTGCTCTGGTGCTACCCATTTTTTATCTCAGGAACTATAGTTTCAGCAAACAGCTGAAATGACACCCACAGCATAGGAAATCAAAAGAGACATGGGACCACCAAGGGATTGGCTACTTACAGCACAATCCAAACCCAAGATCCACTGGGATGATGGAGTTTGGATTCAGTGGATCTTGGGCTATCCCAGCTGATCCGGGGCTACAACAGCATAAGTGCTTAACCCCTGTTAATCCAGAGGTACGCTTAAGTCCCTCACCAGGCCTCATCTGATAGAATTTAAGCCTGCAGAACTTACATTGGTGTAAGTCCCCCCCCAAAGGGGTGTTCCAGAGATATGGTGGGACAGAGTAAGAACTTACACCCATTCCAAACCCCATTAAGCTCAGCCTCATGACCTTGCAACCCTGCAGAATCAAGCCAGCAAAAGGGGTGGTATAAGTCAAATTCCTCCCAATTCCTTTCTATAGTTACGATTGCTCTGTTAAAAAAACCAAAACCTCAGGCTTGTAGTCAAGTAATGCCTACTCAAAGTAGACCCACTGAAATTAATAGACCCAAGTTAGCCAGGTCCATGAATTTCAATTGGTTTACTCTATGTATAACTACCATGGGATGCAACCCCCAGTCTCTGATAGCGCAGGGAGCCTTTTTGTGTTCTGACCGCCAAAAATACAATCCCAACTCGACCTGATACCTTCACAGCACTGCACCTGCAAATAACAGCCATGCTCTTCCCATGCCATTAGAGAACCAAAGTCTTTTCTCTAGACAGCCAAAGACATCTTTGTGTGATGCATTATTCAGGGCAATACCATCTCTGATGTGCCCTGTTCTCTTGGGAACCACTTCTGAATGTCATATTTGCAGACTAGCGCTAAAGTATATTGAAATAGGTACCATGGCTGGGGAGCTAAATGCTGCAGTGGGTTAATGCATTAACCTCTCACACCTGAAGACCTGGGGTTCAAATGAGGTTTAGGTCACACGCAGAATTATTGGTATCTCACTAAAGTGCCCAGTGGATATTTGCCTACCTCATGGTGAATTGCCAAATGATCTGTCTTCCTCAGCACGTATGACTATAGGCGAGGCTTGCGTGGATATGCTGGAAGACTTGTAGTAGTATTAAATGTAGAAATGTTCTCCGCTTTTTCATGTGGAGTCTGTTGTAACCTAAGTTTAGCTGATCAAGATGTGCTGCATTCCCTTGAATGGGCTCCTGAGGATCTAGATTTGGGCCCCAAATGCACTATACATTAAAAGCACTATCACACCACTTTAAACAGTCATGGCTCCCCCCAGAACATCCTGGGAACTGTAGTTTGTTAAGGGTGCTGAAAGTAGTTAAGAGTCCCCTATTACCCTTACAGAGGTACAGTTCCCAGAGTTCCCTGGGATTATTTCTAAACACCTCTGGAAACATTCTACACGCTATTTGGTTGGATGGCTGTATCACAAAATTTGGGTAGGTGCAAATTTTTGATGGCTCTAATGTTGACCTGGGATACAAGGCGAGTTGTGTGAAAACAGAAAATCACCCTTTCCCTTTGAACATTGCCAGGTGGCATCGGAGGCCTGGTAAAAAAGGTACAAGGTAAAGGACGCAGGTGGCACTGTGGTCTAAACCACTGGAGCCTCTTGAGCTTGCCGATAGGACGGCTGGCAGTTCAAATCCGTGTGACGGTGGTCAGCTTCTGTTGTTCTGTCCCAGCTTCTGCCAAAGTAGCAGTTGGAAAGCACACCAGTGCAAGTAGATAAGTAGGTACCACTGCAGGGAGAAGGTAAACATGTGAAAACACCCAACAGAAAAGGACCCTTTCCCTTTGAACACTGCCATGCAGCATAGAAAGTCTGGTACATGGACTGCATAGCTGGCATTGGTGCCAACCAGCAGAATTTATCATGGGTTGCAGAACCCAGCATGCTCCGATTTGCCAGGACTGAATGCACTGAAACGGCAATTCTGCCAGGCAGTTAAATCCAGCATTAGTGTTTGGATTTTTTGCATTGCCTTTACCCTTCTATCTCCCCACCGCCCACCAGGCCTGCTTCCCTCCCCTTCACTATACCTGCCAGTGATTACTGGAGTTTTAAAAAGCCTCTCATTTAGACGGAGAGCAAAGAACCAAAATATTCCATGCTTTTATTACTTTGGAGGTATTTGATCAAGGACGTTAAAACAAACTTAACACTGATACCCTCATTTGCCTAAAACTGCAGTAGATTTAGCTCAGAAAATAGCGAGTGTCACACGTCTGGCTTTAAAGCTTGAAATAATCTCTGCAGAACATTAGAAAAAACATCTGGGATCTTCCTTGTTTAAGTAAATCATGACACCAATTGGTTGAGGAATGAGGAGCTGCATCAATAAGAAAATGTGCCTTGGCTTTATGATCATCCAGTGCAATCCAGAGACAGGTCTGCCCTGCAGAATGATACATCATGTTAGGTTTAAAGTATAAACAGAGGCATTTCTAGCTCTCTGGTGTTGTTAGTGGCTGCTCCAGTGCATTGCCCCAGATTACAGGCATTTTCCCAAGGACATGATGTGCAAACATAATGTGAATTTGTCTATATTCAGAGTGTTAAGCCTGTCCTTCAAATAGTCCAGGATGCAATTCGTATACCATTCCTGCAGTCGTGTTTCAGTGCTGTGTGTGATTGTTATTGGAGACACAGGTGGGTGATATTAGACTCTGGACTTAATAGTTTTATAGGGACATTCATTCATCAGATGGTAATGTGGATTTACCACTTAAAGAATGTGCTAAGCAAATTCTGCTGTGTTTGGGGTGGTTTGGCCAGTGATGCATTGCCAAAAGGCAGAGCAAAAGAGAACACCAACATGCATGGATTTTGAATACAGTAATGTATATGCATAGACACGCATTTGTAAAGAATTACTATAATTTAAAGAGAAATGCATAGTGGGGAAGATACCAGATGACTTGGGTGATGTTATCTTGAAAGTAGTCTCAGACTGGAGAGCCTTCAAACAGAGGACATATTCATGTGGAGGACTGACCTCAACAGCCCTTCAAAACAGAGGACCGTCCTCTGTAAAGTAGGACATATTGCCACCACATTTGGGGAGCCCTCCTAACTCAGCTAAGTAGGGCACTGGATTTTATGCCCATTACCAGAGAAATGGGGTGAGCTCCCGTTGCTCGGTCCCTGCTCCTGCTAACCTAGCAGTTCGAAAGCACGTCAAAGTTCAAGTAGATAAATAGGTACCGCTCTGGCGGGAAGGTAAACGGCGTTTCTGTGCACTGCTCTGGTTCGCCAGAAGCGGCTTTGTCATGCTGGCCACATGACCCGGAAGCTGTATGCCGGCTCCCTCAGCCAATAAAGCGAGATGAGCACCACAACCCCAGAGTCAGCCACGACTGGACCTAATGGTCAGGGGTCCCTTTACTTTTACCTTACCAGAGAAATGATGCAGTCAGAGATGTACTTCTAGGAAGAACTGGCACAACCAACCTCCTTCCTTGGAGGTTTTTAAGCAGAGGTTGGATGGCCATCTGTCATGGATGCTTTGGCTGAGATTCCTGCATTGCAGAAGGTTGGGCTAGTTGACCCTTAGAATCATAGAATCATAGAATCATAGAGTTGGAAGAGACCACAAGGGCCATCGAGTCCAACCCCCTGCCAAGCAGGAAACACCATCAGAGCACTCCTGACATATGGTTGTCAAGCCTCTGCTTAAAGACCTCCAAAGAAGGAGACTCCACCACACTCCTTGGCAGCAAATTCCACTGTCGAACAGCTCTTACTGTCAGGAAGTTCTTCCTAATGTTTAGGTGGAATCTTCTTTCTTGTAGTCTGGATCCATTGCTCTGTGTCCGCTTCTCTGGAGCAGCAGAAAACAACCTTTCTCCCTCCTCTATGTGACATCCTTTTATATATTTGAACATGGCTATCATATCACCCCTTAACCTCCTCTTCTCCAGGCTAAACATGCCCAGCTCCCTTAGCCGTTCCTCATAAGGCATCGTTTCCAGGCCTTTGACCATTTTGGTTGCCCTCCTCTGGACACCCTTGGGCCCCTAGAATCATAAATTATATGATTCTAACACAGAGGCACACTTTGTAGCCTCCTTCTATGCTAAATGCCCAAACTGGACCTATCTGTGGTAGGAAAGTTTTGGATATGGGAACTTGAGGTGATCATGTGTCCTATTTTAGAGGCTGTGGTGGACTGTCCAATTAAAGATAAAGAGGCATCAGAAGGGAAGAGCAGAGGTTCATCAAAAGTTAGCTGCTGGACAGCAGACTGATATCTCTAATTGCGTTGGAAAGTCTGAAAAGGGCTCAGAGCCTAACAGCACATGTAGGAGAATCAAATGAGGCAACATATCACTGCAGAACAGAGGTGGGAAATCTCACATCTGGATGATCCACCGCCAATCAACTTTGGAAATGTTCCACTAGTATTCTGGTATCAAATGTCTCATTTGTTGTTTTTCATCTTCTGCTCAAACCTACCACTCCTAAATGTGATCCAAAACACTTCATGAGCTTTGAATGCTCAGATATTGTTTCTTTGACATATACCGTAATGGATATTAGGGAGATATTAGGGAGAGCTGCTTCCCCACTCGGTCTTACCATTAAGCATCTGGCAGATGAATATGACAGCTCTCTGGCCCATATCTCTTTGGAGCATCTTTTTGGTAGGTGTACAAAGGGATTAGTTAGGCAAGAGTCCTCTTCGGGGTATGGGCCAAAGGTTTTCCATCATAAACACTCATATTTTTGGCATGAATCCTTTCCACCACATTTTTTTTTTTTTTGTAAACCATCTGCCAGGCATCAATAACTTTAGCATGAACCAGTTACAATGTTGAATATTTAAAAACTTTTTTAAAAACAAACAAACTAAATTTGGCTCAAATATGGGCCTTGATTTGTGAGTGTAGACTTGGAAATCTGTCTTTTGGAAAACAGTATTTGTATTACACCATGAGGGCATAAAACAACAGTGTGCTTGTGCAACCAGGACTGCAAGCAAGCAGAGCTTGGATAGGGAATGAGACTCAAATTGCATTTAAAGGTTAACCTACATACAGTGGTACCTCGGGTTAAGTACTTAATTCGTTCCGGAGGTCCGTTCTTAACCTGAAATTGTTCTTAACCTGAAGCACCACTTTAGCTAATGGGGTCTCATGCTGCCGCCGTGCCGCCGGAGCACAATTTCTGTTCTTATCCAGAAGCAAAGTTCCTAACCCGAGGTAATATTTCTTGGTTAGCGGAGTCTGTAACCTGAAGCGTATGTAACCTGAAGCATATGTAAGTTGAGGTACTACTGTAATTTGCACATTCCAAAACAATATATGCACTGAAACACAGACATTCTTTGAAATTTGCACATCTCTGAATTTTGCAATGCAGTTCTACAGTCAACTAAAGTGTGCCAAAACCACATGCTAAAGTATGCATAAAAACACATATATCCGTGAAAATAATGTACAGAAATGCATTACATTAGGGGAAATGGCATTGCACAAATATGTGGTTTTTAAAAAAATTTCCATTGAAAATGTGTATAAAAGAAGAAATTTGTGCTAAAATTATTATGAATTCACAAACATGGAGAACTGAGGACCAGAAAAATGAGAAACTGAGAGCAGCAAATATTGGCAGATTCACCGATTCCAAGAGGTAAGTGCTGAAGGCAAGTGCTGCTGACCCAGTTCAGGGTGGGTGGTGGTTGCAGCCCATTGCGGTGGCCCCTTAGGGCCAAAAAACCATCCACCCTTGTAGCCAACTGTTGGATTCATCAGCCAGCCATAATGGCTCCTGGAATTGCTGGCCAAGACTTTGAATTTTGGCCCGATCAGGGCCTTTGCAGGGGGTGGTGCTTTGGTGGCAGTCCAGAGGGAGCAAGTCTTCACTCTGATCCACTGTCAGTGAATAAAAGTCAGCTGCACTGCCCCTCCCTGCCCCCATTCTTTCCCCATTCTGCCTTCTTCTGCGTCCAAAAGAACCCACACATTGGTGATTGTGTGTCAGCTGCACGCACGATTGTTGCTTATACTATCCCTTGTATTTTTCAGCAATCATACTTGCCCTGTTTGAGAGTTCTAAATTACACAGTTAAGATTACATGGAGCAGAAAGGAAGCAGGGGAACCTGCTTGATGTATGTAGGCTTCCCTTCACAACTGAGCACCTTCATCACTGTTGGAGCCTACATGTCTAGGTAGGCAGGTATTGTGGTGGGCGGGGAGCTGAGATGACCTTAGCAAAACCAGTGGCCATAGCGCTACTCTGTTAACTCTGTTTAAAACACCCAGAAAGGTAGGATTGCCATATTTCAAAAAGTGAAAATCTGGACACAAAAGTTATGAAGCTTCTTTTGGCAAAGTTATCAAGCTTTCCTTCCTTCCTTCCTTCCTTCCTTCCTTCCTTCCTTCCTTCCTTCCTAGTTGTTGCGCTTTCTTTTTCTTTTTGGCACAAAGTTGTTGAAATTCCAGACGTATAGCAACCCTACAGATGGAGCTCCTGACACATTCCATACAAAAACAAGGAATTTAATTGGGTAGGTAAAACATGGAAGTTTGCAACTACCCAGACAGACGACACATCAGATTCAAAATATGGCAAATCAAGGCTAGTCCCTTTCTCCCCCAAGGTTTTCCAACCCAATCAACCCATATACAAACAATCCAAGAGATACCCAGGTTTACAATATTGACAAGTTAATAATATCCTGCAGAGTCAAAAGTGTGAACTGAAGCACGTGCACCATATGGTTGGGCCCAAAGCTTCAAAGCATATTATCCCCCTTCATTATACAGAGCTGGAATGTGTCTCTTCAGCGTGGTATTTGCAAAAGTGAGATACTGATCTATGAAGGAATATGTTTGATGTCTATATTTATTCATCTTACTGAAAGTAAGTCTCATTTCCTGGCATATTGTAACTAGCTGGCTTTGTAAAGATGGAGGGAGAAAGACTGGTTGTTGGCTTGTGTGTGGGTTTCTTCGTATTCAGAGATCTTTACAGTTTGTAAAGTCATGAAAGACATGAAGTATGGCGAGTTCTTTTAGACACTTTGCAAATGACAGGCTGGCTGCTATTTCTTGCAGCAAAGTAAAATCACTGGCACTCAAGAAATGAGAGCAGAATAAGAGAGAAAATTCAAAGCCTATACTCCCTTGAACTCTGAGAGGTGGTAAAGCTGGATGCTGTTGGCTTTTCTTTGTTTAAATATAGCAAAGTTTGTTGCCCACAACATACGAGGATAGAAAAGCTGTTTTCATGAAATATCCCTGTTTATTTCTATGTACTTTGACACAGGGATGCTTAAAACTGTCAGTCTCAGTTTCTCTCTCATTTTATTTTTCCAATCCTAAATTCAGCTCTCCACATTTCCACATCATTTTGCCTTAAAAAATAAAGTTCTCATGAAAATGCAAACTTCTCCTAATTTACACATTTTAATGCAAGTTTGCTTAATATCATGGGCTTCGCCAAGGGGGCGGGGACAGGGGCCTACATCAAGTAAAACAATAGAAATACATAACTAACTGGCCAATCACATTGGTTCTGCCGCCCCAACAAAAGTCCTGCCAGCCCCCCACCAACAAAAATCCTGGCTACGCCCATGCCTAATATGCACATTCTTGCAAGCAATTTTCCATCCTATAATGCATTTTTTTGTATGTTTCATTAATATATACAATTTTATATGCACACTTTACCCTAGTATGTCTGAATGCATTATGAAATAATATGCATTCATTTCCAATTTGGAAAAAGTATGAATTTTAAAGCATAAATGCAAGTGGAACCAGAACAGTGTTGATTCAAAGACGAAAAAGCACATACATCTGTGAAGTGAATTATGTTCAGATAACAGTTAAAGGTACTCTTTTTTAGGGGTATCAAGAAGTTCATATCCTACAGGTGTGGATACTGTATACTCCAAATCCTGTGGGGTACAGGATTTTGCACACACCATACATATCCCACTAGATGCTGTACTGATTCTTTGTAAGCTTATACAATGCTGGCTTATGCATAATGACACACATCAGTTCTCTACAGGAAACTGGAAGCAGATACTGTGTTGGGGAGTGTAGCCTATTGCTGTGTTATATGGTGTGATTTGAAGAGGTTACCTAAAATGGGAAATGTAGCACTTTTGCCCCAGTAACACAACTGCCATAGCCATGATTTATATAAACATGTGGCACTCTACAATGCTCTCCCCTCTATAAAATCATCATTGGACAGCTGGGTGATGTTAACTAAGACCTAATCATAAACATCTGCTAAGTTTACAAAAAAAAAATATCTTGCCTTGATTCCCAGATTTGCCTCAAAGAAAATATACTGTGAAGCTGTATGCACAAATTATTTTAACCATCTTTCTTTACTATTTTAAAAGTTGTCATTTATATATACTAACGCCTAGGGTTTTTTTCCCTGACACATGCACACTAACAAATCAGATATGTTTGGAGTTTGCTGACTGTTTTCTAACACTTAATAAAGAGATCAGATGCCTTGTAGTTAACTTACGGGTTGCCAGTACCTTTGGTATTGGGTTGCTTGCGGCCTCAGACGAGGTTCCATTTTGCTTTAAATGCAACTGACAACTTAAACCCACTCCATTTTTTTATTTTTTGTTACAAGTTTCAGTTTAAATAGTTGGGTGTGTAAAGGAAAGTCATCTGGATTAGCCACCGAAAGTTTATTTGCAAATAATGCAGAACATGATTCAAAATATTTTGCTGTCTAACAGTTTCTGTGGGCCTCCCACTCTTCGGGTGGCTCCACTAATACAACTCTTGTGAATTTCATTGATGCTTTGAGGATAAGTCTATTATAAATTATGCCTGCTACCAGTAAGTATCATTGTTTTCAGTAAATCCCATTGAACTCAGTGGGCCTTACTTCTGAGTAGACATGCGTAGGATTGCATTGTTGATTGATAATATATTTTAAACTACAGATTGGAATAACTGCATTCTATATCCTTATTCCATTTATTTATTATTTGGTTTTGGGGCCATGTGCAAATTTGATGAGTCCACTTCCTTGTATACATTATCTGCATCATTTTATGGTTGCTTGTAGCTCAGGTTTTGTGAGTAAATATTGTGCTGTGTATATTATTTAGAGTATATTATTTATTCGACCTTACTATGTTACTTATTATTCATACATCATTGTCACTGTCTATGGCATTGTGCAAAGCAGTATAAAGGACAAGGCAGGAAACTACAGATTAAAATTAGATATGTGTTAGTTAAGGAAATGAAGGAAAGGACTTGGCTTATTATGGGAGGGCAGGGATAGGATTCACAAAGCCCTCCAGATGCTTGTTGGACTCCAGCTCCCATCAGTCCCTAGCAGGATGGACAATGGTCAGGAATGATGGGAGCTGTAGTCCAGCAACAAATGAAGGGTCCCAGGCTCCTCAACCATACAGTGCATAGTATTATTATTACCACACTGCATAGTACACTTAACACCTCAATCAATGTTCCTGCTAAGGAAAATTAGCTGGGTGCCTCTTATTTGCCTTTCCAGGCCAAGTCCCTCCTGTTATTTGATACTGAAGTACAGTTATTTGGAGTAACACCCACCTCTGAACTGCCCAGGACATCCTAGCATTACAGAAGTCACCCCAGCTTCTGATTGGATCCCATGATGTCCCGTTTTGGGTCCCCCAAGAGTGCAGCCCCCAAGAGTGCAGCCTGTTTTTAGGGGCCATGCTATCGCACAACTCACCTGACTTACACAAAAGCATGGCCCCCCAAAAACACCCATTTGGGGAGGCTGTATTCTCACACAAATCACATGGCTTGCATGGGAGCGCAACCATGAAAGATGGGTTTCCCGATTTTCCTGTGTTGAATGTTATAAGTTAACATAACCTCTGAGTAAATACAGATGGTTATTCTAGGTATGATAGGTTATAAATTTAATGTACATAATCTGTACATTAAGAAGCCTATTGCAAAAGGCTGGCATTTTCCCCCCAATTAGGCAAGCAGTCTCATGACTTACCTTGTGACTTTCTGCTTTTGCAATTTAAGAAGCTGTATATGTTTACTTAAGAGCTACTATGCCTGCCTATGTGAGATTCTGACACACAGAGGAATGAAGCAGATGCAATTTGATTTTAGCACTGAAACTATATTTTAGTGGAGATGCTTAATATTTCTCTCTGGAACCAGAGGGAGGGGAAAGTTTAAGAACTTAAACTCATTGCCAACAATATGTTACTTTGTTGTTTTGTAACATTTGTATTTTTCTACTTAGTATTTAAGACTGTGCAGTAAAGCTTTAAAAACTCGTTCTTCTGGTGAAGAGAATTCATTTCTGCACAGGAGTCCAGATCAGGAATCTTGTTGTACAACTCTAACATAGTATGAATGGACAGAGCGCGTTTTTTTCTGTGAAAGCAAACGCTTCAGAATGCAACAACTTTGTGTTCAAACACTTCCATCACTCTTAAACTTTAGAACATGGGAATACATGATCATGATCACCACCCAGCATGGTTAAAGTCTAGGGACAGTGGGAGTTGTAGTAGAGCCACATTGATTATCCATGTTTTAGAATGTCTCAAGAACTTGGACTACATAAGGCCTTAAATCTTTTGAAGTGTCTTGTAAATGTGAGCTAATGGGCCAAAAATGGAAAGAAGAGGAAGAAAAAAAAAATGAACACAGGTGGATGAAGAAGTGATAAGAATGAAAACAAAGCTGTTCATTTGACATGGCATTGACTGTGCTTGTGGAACCTGCTTAGAAAGGCCTGGCCTCGGGGGGTATTGCTCTGTAACAAAGTACATGATTTGTAAGTTCGCAAGTCGAAGGGCCCATCTTTGATCCCTGTTAACTCTGGTTAACAGATGTAGCCAAGACCTATGCACCACACTTTGAAGAGCTTCTGATAGTTAGGATTGATGGGCTAGGGCAGGGGTGGGGAAACTATGGCTCTCCAGATTTTGTTGGACTATGACTGCATCATCCCTGATCATTGACAATGCTAGCTGGGGATGACGGGAGTCTTGCAGTATTGGGGGAGGCCGTGGGTTCTCTATTAGCTTGACTAAGTAAAAGGCAATCTCATAAGGAAACAGGATAAAAGTGGTCTAGAGCAGGCTCATCTCTGTCATGCAGGTGCGGAACAATATTCAAAACCATAATCTTGTATTAGGTGATATCATCTAGTCACCCTTGCAATTAGTGATTATCTTATACTCTGATGCACAGAGGCTGATATCATGCATGTTTTCATCCTAGCTAATGCAACCATGGTGGGGGCAGCGGGTATTCTTATTCATAATTTCCAGTCCTTTCGTGAATCAGAGGAAAATAATTGGGTTACTAACCACATGGACTCAATAAGAACATGTGATGGAGAGGTTGAACCTGATACCTTTAGATAATGAAATGTCTTACTAACTTACTTCACAGTCTAAGGACAAGAGCACTGATATATGCATTAAATAAATGTGATCTTCCATATTTTAATTTAGAATAAACATTGATGCAGACTATAGATCAACATACTCATTTACTTCTAGTTTGGGATCCCCGCCCCCCACAACAAGAATGAGGAACTTGCTGCTTTTAAAAACCCCCTGAGATTGTCATGATTTGCCATTGGAAGCCATGTTCTGCAACATGCAACCTCAGGCTCATAGGTTTCTATTACACCATTGGTTTTATATGAAATATTTGACCGCAACTGACCTATAAGACACTGTAGGAAAATGACCCAGCTGGTTATTCTCCTCACCCTGGTTGAAATTTGCTTTGTCCACTCTCTTTAGCAAGATCAGCGAAGTGCTTTGCACACATGCTTAGACAAGAGGTACAAGGAAGAGTTATACACAAAGGTGTCAGACAGTCAGAAACAGACCTTTGAGAAATGAGTGTTTGAGAACCTGTGTCTTTCTTAGAAACCACAGTGTATGATGATGGTTTTGTAAACACCAGTGCCTTAGTGTTAAAAGTAAGAATTATGACAACATTGCAGAGAACTATTGCTAACCATGGCATTTACTTAGTATAAAGATCACATATTGAGTCAAACAGCAGGATGATTAATGATCCTACATTTTTTTCAGATCCCGCAGCCCCCAATCCTAATTCCTTGTCTGTGCCATGTACACTCCAATCCTGATCATGTTTATTTGGAAGCTAACTACTCTATTGATTCCAAAGGAACTTTCCGATTAGAAACATTGGATAGCAATCCATTGTACTTTGCTTTAATTAGTTACTTCCCATTTTAATAGCTAAATTTTAGTGCCTTCTTTAAAAAACAACAACAAGCAGGTGATCAATATTAAAACTGCTCTCAGAGCTCTCAATCAAAATAAAATTAAGCACTCGGGTCCTCTTGAAATATAATGTGACTTAAGTGCTTAACCTTGTTTTTAAGTTCTAGTGATTTAATGTTTTTGCATATTCTGCTCACTTTGTCCCATCCAGCAGTCTGTTCTGGATGGAAAAGCTCAGTTGCAGATTTATTGTACACAGCAGTTACCATTTATTTCAATGGAGAGACTTGATCCATATCTTTGCAGATAGGATGAAATATTGGATGATACATCTCCCCTGAGCTGGCCCATCACACGGAGGAAATTGAGTTCAGCCAACACCTCCATGTTCACCTGATGTGCCAGCCCAATGTGCAAGTGTGTAAAATAATAATAATAATAATAATAATAATAATAATAATAATAATAATATATTCTTTTGTGCTTTAACAGATCCTAAGTTTTAATTGTCCTTGTTGTCTTTGTTCTTTTATCATAGCTGGTATTCATCTTCTGTGAGTGGTTTTGAATATTGTTTTCATAGAAAAGCACCCTATATATGTTCTAAATACATACTTTGTTTGGATTTATGTCATGTTCTTCACTGACTCTTTCTGTCCCATCAAGAAATTAACCTAAATAACAATTTCATCAGCTTTCTGCTTTGGAACAATGGCTTAGGCTCTGCATAGCTCTGTAATGTGATCTGATACTTTATTATGTTTTTAACACCACCATTATCTACAGGAAATGCATATTTTTAAACATTTGCCAAACTCTTGGCAGTGCATCCTAACTGGGGGGAAATGATAGTCCTTGTATTCTTTAGTGATTGTGGTGGAAGGTATTTGGAAAACTGGCACACCTTGTTTTTAAGAATGCCAATAAAGGCCAACCTGAGAAAGTGACCTGAATAAATCAGTCCAAAATTAAACAATCAAACCCAGTTAATAAGTTTTCTTATCAGTTGAAGATCCAAGTGAAAAAAAACACCATACATTCTGGTGCCTTACTAGACAGCTGTTGATGTCCACAGCCTAGAGTGATGGGTGCTGATTTGGGAGATTTCGAATTCCAGCCTTGTCTTGGTTGTGGGTGATTGTGAACAACTTACTATATCTCAGCCTCAGTTTCTCATCTGCAAAATGGGAATATTAGTCAACAGGGCCTGACTAGGGAGAAAATGGCTTTTGCATAGCAGTTGTTAAAATAACTTTGCGGGGAGGGTATGAGCAGGGCTTTTCCTTGGACTAAATTATTGTTACATCTCTTACGGCCTAAAAGCAGAACTTGTGGTTTCACAAAAAAATGGCCTTTCCTGTTTTGTGAAGGTACCAAGAAATCCTATTCACCCTCCCCAACATGGACACTGTCAAAGAGCAAAATAATAATGATGAAACCTGTCTTCCATTTCTTTGCAGGCCCCCCCTCCCACCATTGTGAAAGAGTCTTCTCTTGTTCTGCTTCTTTCTCAACACATATGAGAATTTCTGTAGGGTTGTCCAGTTGAGCTAATTTATCTGTTTAGGTTGGCCATGTGAAAGGTGTGTAATTTTCTTCCCATTAAACATTTCCTCAGCACTCTGCAGCCTCCTTAGCTGCCAACACTTCCTTGATCCCAAAGAGCCCCATAGGAGAAGTTCCTCATTATATTTTCCCCTGAGCACTGACTGAAACACCGGAAATCAGAGAGGTTGGCTACCAAGCATCTGAAGCAGATTGGGTTGCCGATTTTCTTTTTACAGTCCTCCCTGAATCTTAAAAAAAAGTATTTCCACACTGATTTCTTTCAAAGTAAAAGATTCCACTAAAAACAACAACTAACTGCATGGTACACAGCTTTGCCACTTTCCTATGCTTACAGTAAGGACCAGCTGAGTACATCATGGGGTTTTCAAGAAATAAAGGCACCTAGGAAGGCTGGGGAGTGAAAGCCAGTGGATAAATTACTTGGAAACTTAAAGAAAGGACACTCACAAACACCCCTTGGCCACCTTGAAAGTAAGGTAAGAACAACAAGAACCATGCACCCAACTCATGAGAATTTAACTGAATTTTTCACTTCTATGATTTTTCAATTGCAATTTCATAGTGTCATCAATTGATGGGAAATGGTTTTTTAAATTTTTTTGTTAGGAAAGCAGGAGGAATTTTTTGGCACCACGCAAGGGGAAAGTGTTACACCAGTCAGTGTCAAAAGTGTACAAATAGCTACTGGATTAGATGTTAACAGGAAATAAAGAGACAATTTCCCCCTTCAATAGTAGCTCTTCCCTTACAAAACTTTTTAAAGTATTCTTTGTAATATATATGTGCGTGCACTCATGTGATCTGGTGAATACTTGAAAGCAGAGTTTTGTAGTTACCCTTTGCAGTTAAATGTAGAGCCACAGGAGAATTGAATGAAATTCGAACAATACAGCAGGCAGACCAGCCATTCTTGTGGTTTCTCCCCTTCTTATTTGCTTAATTTGATTTTTGTCAAGCACTCACTAACATTATAAATCTCTCAAGTGAAATAACAATAATTTGCATGTGTTAACACCTTTGATTAAAAAGGGGGAGGGAGAAGGGAGAACATATTCTTTCCTAGTTTTATGGTTTCTTAATCATAAAAACCTGTTTCATCTCAGCACAACTGCATTGTCCTGTTTGTAATTATGGAGACATCACTGTAGAATTTAAACATTAGTGCAGAGAAAACACTTCTGCGATATGTCCTGGTTATTTTGCCTCATTTGATGCTGCATCGTTCAAGTATTCCCCAAGCCTAATGACAACTTATTTATTCATGTTTATCTCTGCTTTGGATAATTTGAGAAGGGATTTCTAGTTGTCTTGCAAACAGGTGAGGGACATTTTTGCTGACACCTTTTAGTTAGCATTATAGGAGGGAGCCCTGATTTATTGCACAGATCAACTTAGCTTTATGATATACAACCTCATATTACAACCATGCTTCCAATCTCCCAATTTACAAAAAGTCAAAGAGGATATGACTGTATGCAGGTGCAGGACAAAAAAATAAATAAATAATACTCATGTGGTTTTTAATCAACAGGACCTGACCCCTAATGACTGGTGAAAAATCACTTTTCATTACTTGTGATTTGCAGATGGTGGAAACTCATTCAAACTAATTTGATTTCCTTAAAAAATAAAATAAAAAAATTCCAGCCTCCACCCCTCTGAGCCTTGTGGGCGAGTGTGATTTAAATAGCTGATGAAAAACTTCATTGCAATAAAGCATGCTCAGCTGCTCAGGATTTTCCTATCTTTATAAAAGAATCTGATTGCAAATCTGATGCATTCTGAATGGATCAGAAGAGTTTGAAAAGGAGCAAGATAAAATCAGACAGATGTGTAGGTCTGTGGACTGGGGTGCACATCCCCTTCTTTCCCCCTGCTAAACAGATGTTTGACAGGGAGGCATAGCTGGCCTGTACTCCCCCTCTCCAACAGGGGGGCTGATGTCAGGAGGGCTCAGTAACCTTTCCCCTAACATGTGGGTTTTGTGCCTGCATGGAAATTTCAGCATGGGTGCATTAAAATGTTGTTTTCCATCTGCAGTATGTAAAGTGGTATAGTTTTACAATGATTGTACCATGTGCCTTTGCTTGAAGATCCTCACAAACTGCAGAGGACGTCCTCTTTCATTGATTTCCTTTTACATAAGAAGTATGTGCCAATGATGTTATGGGTTCAAAATGGAACTTGGTCCAAGAGATATGTGAGTGGAGGCCTTCTCCTGGAACGTGGGTCTTGGCTCTGCTCCCACAAATGGAAGAAGCCGGAGGGAAGATTATTTTCATGAACTAACCCTGATGTTTCTTGAATGTCAAAACTCAGTTCTCAAGTGCTGGGGACCTGAAGGATACAGAGACACTGAAATGCGTGCAGAAAAAGGCGACTAATATGAAAAGGGGTCTGAAAACAAAACATTATGAGGAACGGTTGATGGTTTGTTGGGTAGGTTTATCCTGGAGAAGACAAGATTGAGAGGAGATATGATAGCTATTCTCAAATATTTGAAGGGCTGTCACATGGCCCTTCAAATCCAAGAAGGATATTGCAACTAAACATTAGGAAGAACTTTCTGGTGGTTAGGAGCTTTTCAGCAATGGAACACACTACTTCAGAAGGTGGTGCATTTTAAAAGTGGCTAGATGACTGTCCAAGAGGGATTCTTTAGCTGTGTTCATGCACTGCAAAGTGTTGGACTAGTTCCTTCCAACTGCATATTTCTGTGAAGATCAGCATTTGAGGTGGTTCAGGGGGCTTCAGGGAGAAGTGAGGAACTGGTATAAACAACACAAACACAAAAACCCTCACTTTTCAGCCACAGAATCCTTTGCAGGACTGTAGCTCCTTACATCAACAAAAGTGGATCTCTGGAGCCAAAGCGTGGAATTTATTGAGAAGGAAAGAGGAAAATGTGTGACTATATGAAAAGGGTCTTTAAACCTGAAGCTGCAGTGGCTGTTCAGCTAGAAATGAGGAAGATGAACATAGGCCAACCCTGAATAGGCTTTTACACACACACACACACACACACACACACACACACACACACGCCCCCTTTCCCTTATTGTTATTCACACAGGTCCCATATCCTTTGGCATACATGCCATACATACATTTAAAGAACACTTAAGCACATCCCCCCTCTCAAAGAATCATGGGAACTGAGTTTGTATGGGTGCTGGGAATTTTAGTTCTGTAAAAGGTAAACTGCAGTTCCCAAGATTCTTGGGAGGTTGGTCAGACATGTGCTTAAACGTGGTTTAAATGCATGGGGTGTCAAATCATATTGTGCTGTCTAATTTCTTTCTGTGTTTTAAATGGGGTGTGTGTGGAATTTCCCCACATATCAAATTGTCTAGTTCTCTTTTTGCATCTTTGTTTCTTCTTCTCTTTCCTGTTTTGTTTTCTGCCTGGAATCTTTGGAAGAAAATGTGCAACCTCCTTCTCGCTAATGAACATGTGGAGCTGCATCACACGCAGGGGAACAGACGTGCATCAGTTTTGCCACTGAGTAATCTGTATTATAATTTGTTGTGACATGATGTGGCCAGACATAAAGACTACACTTAATTTATGTTTATTCATTTTACATCTTGACATCGCACCCAGAAGCCTGCTGTATTATCAGCTAATCTTGGTGGAGCACTTTAATTGCTCGGCTGCTTTTCATGTTTGAAGTAGCCTGTGCATTTCAGGCATAGCCAGCACAGAACCCACGAATCTGATTTTAATTTATGGAATGAAGAACTTTTTTTAAAGTATGCTTATATGCTAACTCCTAAGGCCTCACAAGCCACATGCTATACTCACATTGGAGCAAAAATAACTGAATGGTCCAAAGTAGCATTGCCATTAAATACTGTAAGAGGCAGCACACACACATATTCTAGTTATTGGTATTGCAAGGCAGAGGTTGCCAACGGGGTGCCCGTGGGCATATAGGCACATGCAGAGGTATTCCAGGGTGCCCACAGAATCCCTTTCAATTTACAGAATCCCTTTCAACTTACAGAAGAAGAGGGGAATCTAAAAATCTACCATCTTTTCTAAAAAAACAAATGTCCTCATCCCTCTGTGTCCAGCCTGGGGGTTATTTCCCCCTCTCCTCTTAAAGGAAAGAAGATCAAGGGGACAGAAGTGATGGAAAGGAGGCTCAATGGCTGCTTTAAAAGGCAGTTGCTGCTTCTTCTCCCTCAGCATTATTTGGAGCGACAGCAGTCTGGCCCACGGCACATTGCAACCTGAAGTGAAAGCAAGATGGCACCAACTTGCCTGGCTGCTGAATTTTACCTCAATACTGGCTCACTACGAATCTTGCAACCAAGAGCTATCTGACTTTCTCGTTGACCTCAACTAAATCATTGCATTGTTTGCGTGTTTCCTAGGTGTCTAGCTCTTTCTGTACAATTGTGTTGTTGTTTAGTATATTTATGGTTCCAACTAAAGACCATTGTTCAACTTAAATATTTGTGAGCTTCATTCCACCTAAGCCCTGTAGGACGCAGAGGCAGAGATTCCCTTTGCTTTTGCAAGCACCTTTCCATGAATACTTTGCATCGCCTCAAATAACAAGCAATCAATTTATGTTTAACATAACACAGGAGAGCCTGCCGTTCGCCTCATTTAATTTCCGGGGTGGGGGGCGGGGGGGGGGGCTTTAAACAATTAAACAAGTGTATGGCAGCCACCCACACCTTCCTTCTTCCCACTAGGCAATTCCCCACCCAGGTTTAGCCATAAAAGTTCAATGATGTGTAAAGTGAGCCTTGAGCAACATTATTAGATGCTATCAGCCTCTGAAAGTGTGTGTGACAAGATCTGATAATATGTTGAGGATCAATGCTTCTTTCTTGCTTTTCGGCTCCCTTGAAGAAAAAGCAACTGTCAGACCTAGTGAAGAGATCACAGTTGCTGAGCAACAAGAGCAACATAAATATGCTTTTGCATCAACTTGGAAAAAGGAAAATATATGTTTTAAAAAAGAAGCCTGGTAGAAATGAGACCCATTGATTGGAGGGCAGGAGGAGAGTGAGAAAATATTTGAACCTGAGCGCTGTTAACACAAAGATATTAGTGACACCTTTCAGCAGAAACATAAGATGGGCTGCACAGCTGTAGCATTCCCTCCACTTCTCTGCTGTTTATTGTGGCACAGCAAGTGGAAAATAACCGTGTTGCCCATACAGTTTCTATGACCCATAAGAGCAGACCCTGTTTTTTGTATTTGAATGTCCTGGATTCTTGTTTCATGTGCTTTTATTAGGCTGTTTTATTAGTTTTAGGTTGTACTTTTGTTTTAACAGTACTGTTTGTTTCTATGTTGTACAACACTGATGGATTTTCAAAATATAAAGCAGTGTATAGATGCTTGTAAACAAACAAACAAATCATAGCCTCACATTCCCGGTCCATCTAGGATAACACTTAACCAAGTTAACATGCAGGAATACAGAAATATCTTATGGCTGGCTTCACTGTTGTACACAGAAAGAAGTGAGAAAAAAAGTGGAGATGAAAGTCCTTGAAATAGACACACAATCCCTTTGTCCCTCTCTGATTTGTATACCACTTCATATTTCAGCAGAAATCTTGAAGCAGTTTACAGCCCCAGCTAGCCTAGTGAATGTACAGAAATGTACAGGGATATTGGGAGTTGTAGTCCAGAACATCTGGAAGGCCACATGGTCATTACTCTGGATTTAACTAATACTTGCTTTGCACTGAGTAATTGCTTCTTTTCTGCCTAATTCATGAAAGAAGAATGAAGAGAGTTTTGCAGAGAGAAGTGAATGAATTCAATGAGCAAAACCTATTTATTTATGGAGACGTATCCACAGCGGGTGGCGCTGTGGTCTAAACCACTGAGCCTAGGGCTTTCCGATCAGAAGGTTGGCGGTTCGAATCCCCATGACAGGGTGAGCTCCCATTGCTTGGTCCCAGCTTCTGCCCACCTAGCAGTTCGAAAGCACGTCAAAGTGCAAGTAGATAAATAGGTACCGCTCCGGCAGGAAGGTAAACAGCGTTTCTGTGCACTGCTCTGGTTTGCCAGAAGCAGCTTAGTCATGCTGGCCACATGGCCCAGAAGCTGTCTGCAGACAAATGCCGGCTCCCTCGGCCTATAAAGCAAGATGAGCGCTGCAACCCCAGAGTCGTTCGCGTCTGGACCTAATGGTCAGGGGTACCTTTACCTTTATCTTTAACCAAAAATAAAGCATGGAAACTGAGCAGCGACGCGGACTTATAAAAAATATTGGGGGGGCCCGGGAAAGCTCATGAATAATAAATAAGCTCATGAATATGCAAATAAAGTGGCGCCGCCTCCTCGTGAGCGAATAGGGGAGAGCGTGCTGCGCCTATTAATCAGCTCCAAAGGAAATTGGGTGGAGCTTTTGCTCGGGAGGGAGGGCAGGAGGCATGCAGCCCGCCCCCCCTGTGCATTTTGGGCTGGGGGAGGGGCGGCGATGGCGCTCTGCTGGAGGGGCGCCGGAGATTATTGGGGGGGCGGAGCCCCCCCAAACGAATTTTTGAGGGGGCTCGGGCCCCCTCAAGCCCCATGGAGTCGGCGCCTATGAAACTGAGTGATTTGATGTAACAAAAGAAAAAAAATTCTGAAACAATTTCTGGAATGATTCTCTTCATTTTTATATATCACAATAATATTTTGGGTAAGCATAAAGCAAACGTCATAATGATATACCTCTTAAATTTAGTAATTAGCATCTATTGCTGCTTTGCTACTGTTATGAATGTCTTAATATAACATTTAGCAGCTTCATCAGCTTCTAGCATGCTTACTGAAGGAAGGCCTAAATGACGTTGATGCAACTTGAAGCCCCACCTTAAATGCCGCTTTAGTGGGAAGTTTTGCAATGAATCCTTAAAAGCATAAACAAGGGGGGAAATAGTGGTGGGAGGTTAAGGGGAGGGGGAAAAATCAAACAGCTCCATCTTGCACCTAATTCAATCCATTTAGAAGCTCTCTGCCTAAGCCAAGGATTACTGGTGATACCATCTACTTCAGGTTGCAGTGCCTAAAGAAAGCATCCCTCTTATTAAAAAATGGAAAAAGACAAAGTTTAAAGCCAAATAATTCAGGCTTGCATAAATCTTTAATAGGACCTGCCCTCTCAGGATTGGCTGTGTGTTCTTTTCTCTGCCCAAGGGAAACACAATATGTCTTAGAAGAGAATAATAGTAACTCCATCTTGTGTGTTATATGATATCTTCAGGTAATCCAGAGGATTTTGCCTTTGTCTGCCGTAAACACAAGGCCACCCATGCATACAGTGTCCAGGCTTTTCCAGACTCCTCACCTTAGCAGGTGACACCCCAGAAGATGGACGTGGAAGAGTTAGGTAGCTCGTTGCTAGAGGCAAGTTTCCTCTCAAGGCTTTGGGGAAATATGAAACAAATCAGGCAAATTCTGTCTTTGCAAGAACAAAGTGTGACAAGCTGTCCTTCCAGTTTGCCAGAGCTTTGCAGACATGATTCCTTGCCATTGTTTCTTATAGTAAATTAACGTAGCCTGTTGCATATGAAAAGTAGAGAGTGTTGGAAGTCGCAAATAGGCCAGTGTTAATATATTGAAATTGGCACAGCCCCGAATTTTTAAATTGGGAAAGTGTGATTAAGGCTGGAATCCAAACTACATTTACTCAAAGTAAGTCCCATTGAATTCAATAGGGCTTACTCCCAGGTGAGTGGGGTTAGGAATGCAGGCTAAAATTCTAATTCCAATAATAATGCTAATGACAATTTCTGATCTAAAATCTCATAAAAGATTTCATGTACTGAAATTTTTAGATGTATATCACCAAGGCAAACTGGGCCAAAATTCCTACTCAGCCACAAAGCTCTTAGGGTGACCTTGGGCCAGTCATAATTTTTTGGCCTCACCAACCTTACTAGGTTGCAGTAAGAATGAAACGAGACAATCCATTCATGTTTTCTAGAAGTTTTTTTTCTCCCCTTCAATGGGATGGTAATAAATAAATGAATGTCATAAACAAATGCAAACAAATTAAAAGGGAGGGGGGAACCCAACTCAGTACATTGCTACAGAGAGGAATTTGGCCTCAGAATTTCTGTTTTCTTTTCTGAATAGTTTCAAACATCCTTCTGTGATTTGAGGTGGGGAGAGAAATGAAAATGCTATTCAGTCACAATCTCACCTGTTGATATTCACCACAGAAAACATGCCTTGAGGTTCTGCTACATTTACTTCCAAGTTACGCACCTATTGATGGTGGGGAAATGCAAAACATGCCCATGGCTTTGAGATTTGGAGGCTAATTCTTGAGCTTGTTCACAAATCTGGTTTAGAGATTTGTGTCTTTCTGGCTTCTCGTAGATGATTTCTGTGACCTTCTGTCAAGGCTGAGCTGTGGGCAGCTGTCAGAGCCAAGCCAACAGCTGGGAGCCAGGAGCCAGGAGCTGAGCCAGGAGGTCAGCACTGAGTAATAAGCCAGAACGTACATCAGACCACATCAGACCTTGTTGGTTAGGGAAAGTCCCAGCCAAACCAGTGCTGTGCTGAACATGTCTGCTGCATTTTTATTTCTTATCATTCTCCATCAGTTAATGGAAAAAACAAACTGCATTCAGAAATTATCTGAGAGGGGGAGGAAATTTCAGTGACAATTCTCATAGGTAGGGAGTAGGGTTAAGTAGAGACATCACCTTGCCAACAAAGGTCCGCATAGTAAAAGCTATGGTTTTCCCAGTAGTGATGTATGGAAGTGAGAGCTGGACCATAAAGAAGGCTGATCGCCGAAGAATTGATGCTTTTGAATTATGGT
Organism: Podarcis raffonei; assembly: GCF_027172205.1. Taxonomy (NCBI): domain Eukaryota; kingdom Metazoa; phylum Chordata; class Lepidosauria; order Squamata; family Lacertidae; genus Podarcis; species Podarcis raffonei. The sequence goes on from NC_070610.1 coordinate 55,620,175, forward strand.
GCTGGGGGAGACTCTTGAGAGTCTCATGGACTGCAAGAAGATCAAACCTATCTATTCTTAAGGAAATCAGCCCTGAGTGCTCACTGGAAGGACAGATTGTGAAGCTGAGGCTCCAATACTTTGGCCACCTCATGAGAAGAGAAGACTCCCTGGAAAAGAGCCTGATGTTGGGAAAGATGGAGGCCACAAGGAGAAGGGGACGACAGAGGACGAGATGGTTGGACAGTGTTCTCGACGCTACCAACATGAGCCTGGCCAAACTGCGGGAGGCAGTGGAAGACAGGAGTGCCTGGCGTGCTCTGTTCCATGGGGTCACGAAGAGTCGGACACGACTAAACGACTAAACAACAACAACAACAACAGGGTTAAGATAATGAGAATAGCCTGCTGGATCAGGCCAGTGGCCCATCTAATGCAACATCCTGTTGTCACAGGGGCCAACCAGATGTCTATGGAAAGCTCACAAGCAGGATCTGACGGCACTCTCCCTTGTATCTATGGGAGACAGAATCCTCCCCCATGAACAGAGGCCTTGACAGGTGACATTTTCCCCTACTCAGTCTTTCTTGGGGATCCATTGTCTTCCACTATCTACCCTCCTTGATGCAAGCCCATGGAGATTGAGCTCTCTCCCAGGGAGAAAATGTTGAAGCCTCCAAAATCCGTTGGCAGGGAGAAGAAGCCCACCCCCAGTAATGACCCTTGGGGTAACAGGATCATTGCTGGGGAGTGACATTTAACACACCCCAGTTTTTTGGGGGGAATTTTCACTACCCCTTTAATCTCTGCAAGTCAGTGGATAGATCCCTCTTACAGGGATCCACCCCCCCCAAAAAAAACAACCCAGGAGTAGGGGAGAAGCCCAACTCTGGGGGTGACATTTTTACCACCACAGTCTTCCTCTGGTATCATTGCTTCCCCCCAATCTGCCCTCCTATGATTACTATTGTAAAACGATCAAGTCAGCCCTTGTGGGAGAACCATTGAAACTACCATTCTAAATTTTGGAAGGATGCATCCCATCAGAAGTGGTGGCCAGTCCTGAAAAATACATCCAATTATAGCAGAAAATGAAAAAGCTATATACTTCATTTTGTTCTTTAGAACAGAACTTTAAAGATGCCTTGCATGAATATGCCTAGATACATTTGCCTATGATTTGACAGGTTTAATCAACCCTGGAAGGACTTCTGTGCCCGTAAATATTGTCCACTTTGGCCAAAAGAGGGAAAAGTTAAATGTTCATTATAGTGTAAGGTTACCAGATGTCTCCGTTTCCTGGGGACAGTCCCTGGATTTACAAATCAGTCCCCATACAAAATCCATTGAAGTTGAAAAGTGTCCCCGGATTCATTAAAAAAAATCTGGTAACCTTATTAAAGTGAATGAGAAACACAGAACTTCATTTTATTCAGAGCAGGTTGGAATCCAGACTACAGAGTGAAGTAGAGAGAGTACAGAGTAACTCAGAAACAGACTGGATTTTTTAAAAACCAAAGTGAATCTTGGGCCATGTGCATACCACTAGGACCAAAGTTCCCTTCCTCTGGTGACAGGACTTAGTCTGTAAATGTTCAGAGTCCTTCTGATGGTGGAAGGTCCTTCAATCAGTGGCAGGGACTCTTTGGTTCCAGTCCATCACAATGAGGGCTATCCCAAGACATTATGCTGTCTGAATTGGAGGACAAGGTCGGCCCCTTTCACTATGCCAGAAGCCAATGAACTAGCAGCTGAATTGTACTTTCACACTGGTGATGAGACAGCATCAACCACAACATCCACCACTGATGGACAAACAGCTCTGCACCTCAACAGAGATGAATGGGCATGGCCCTCCACGTCTCCAAGGATCTGCTTCCCATGAACCCATTCACAAATCTTCTAAAACTGTGTACTTGCTATAGTGCAAGATAAACTACCTTCTTTTAATAGAAAAGGGGCTATTAATTAATGGGTCACTGCTGCATGAGACACCCATAGTAATAACTGCATGGCAGCTGATTCCTAAATGAGTCAAGTCTTAATAATAAGAGCCTTATGTTTGTGGTGACATAATCAATAAAACAACAATGGTGACCCACTTTATGATATATTAATTTTATGATTTATTTATTGACCACTGGCAATTCATCTCTCTCTCTGTGTGTGTGTGTGTGTGTGTGTGTGTGTGTGTGGTTTTTCTTTTTTCTTTTAATTTTAAAGAACCCTTCAGCTTGAGTTCAGCTGCACCAGGCAAGCTGAGGAAACTGTGATCCTGAGTCACTAAAGCGTTAATGGAGCTCATTATCTCTGAGAATATTCACCATTCTCTGCTTTGAAGCAGACAACTCTATCATTCGTTTAATAGAACTCTGCTGGAAATCAAACACATTTTTTATTCAAGGGAATGATTACTGTGTCTTGTTTAATTCTCGCCTAACAAATGTCAGCACTAATGTATTACAGATTATTCAGTCAATTTGATGGTTCCAGGTGAAAGAAAGGAACACAAATCTCTTTCTTTAGTGTAAAAAGGGTCAGCTGGATGACTTTCCACTGCATGAGCTGAGATGAGGCTTGACATGAATCAATCAATCAGGCTCAGTTTTACAGTTATAGTGCCTAATGCCTAAACATGAGCATATGGGTGGAAATTAGCACCCGATTATGGGCATACATGATCTTCCCCTGGAAGACAATAATATTGGCATTAAGCTCCTCAAGAGAGAAGATGCTGCTGGTTTTTAATATGTCTTAAATTATGTCAGGAAAAACACTGGAACATCACACAAAAGCCACAGTCGGTGTATATTGCTATCTCATAGAGCTGGAGATCTTTACAACAATATTGACACAAGAGCAGGCAAGCAAATGTCAGCCAATATAACATATGAAATACTTAACGTAACCAATTTTCAGCTGTCAATCAGCAGGGAATAATGACTGATGCAAGGAATCAATACACCACAATTGAATTCCAGCTCACAAACTTGTTTCGTTCGGCGCTATAAAAGACTGTCAAATGTCACACCCCAAGAGATGCAACAGGATTCCAAAGATTTATTTATTTCAAGCTCCGAAGTCTATTAGCAATAGTGCTCCTCATGCAAGTGGAAAAGGAGTTTTTGATGGCACTACATTTTTAGCAATGACAATTCATTCTTTCTGGAGCCAGTTAATAATGATGCCAGCACTAAGTTCTATTTTCCTTAGCCATTTGCTGCATCCTCTAATGAGAAATCATATGCAATCACATGTGATTAAATATGGATTTCAAAACCTAACTGATTACCTACTTAGCATTAAGTAATCTTCTCAGAATTTTTAAAATGTAAACACTGATAGAAATGAATGGGCTACAGAAGCAGGAGTCATTTATGAAATAATATTGCTTGCTTAGCAATTCTGTCTAATACAATATTACTCCCATTCGTACTATAGGACAAATTTGGGGTGGAAGGGGAGAGAGAAGAAACTAAAACAGGCAAAGCTACACTAGATAGATGGGTTATTCCCTGCAAAGACCCCCCACCTTCACCGCACCCTACCCAGAATGAAGGACTAATTTTTTAAAATAGATTTTCATTCCAAACGCTGAAAATCCACCTCTGGAAGTCTGTTCTTTCCCCCTCAAACTCCACTTTAGCCAGAAAGAAATACATGTATTTCAACAGTGCTGCTTTTGTTTTGTTGTGTTGAATAGATTCATCAGAGAGGAGTCCTGATAGTAGCCCATAGGATTGTTCCTATACTAATATTTGCTTCACAAGGAGATATATGCTTAAAGTAGAATGGGAGACACTTCCTGCTCAGCTGGTGTGTGATTAAACTAATATCACATGAATGGTGGTCGGAGGTGTAATATCCATCTCATGTGTAGATCTGCTGATGCAAAAGCTTAGGATGTCGGCATGAATGTGGTCAAATCGGGGTCCTTTATCTTAACAGGGATGTGGATTGGCTCATTTTCTGAAAATATAAGCTGCATACAAATGTTGTATAGATCCCCCCCCAATCCTTGCTTATTACGTGTAATGTTTTATTTCATAAGTATTCCCAGTAATATCAGTGAAAAAAGAGGCTGCACAATAAGCGTAAGGATATGACCAGGGCTGGATTTAGGGTGGTGCAGGCAGTTCCCCCACAAAGGGTGTCGAGCTGAGGGGGTGCTTGAGTTGCTGCAACTATGATGTAGTGCAAATATTATTATTATTATTATTATTATTATTATTATTATTATTATTATTATTAAGCCCTCCCATCTGGTTGGGTTTCCCCAGCCACTCTGGGCGGCTCCCAACAGAATACTATTATTAATAATAAGAGCACTTGAGAACATGCGCAGAACAGAAGGCAAGATGGGTGCCAAATTTTGTCCTTGCTCAGGGTGCCGTATTACCAAAGTCTGCCCCACACTTATTGTTATGTAAGGCAAGTTGAATTAGCAAATAATTGGGGTGAAATTTAATATACAGAAGGTGACTGTGGCAATATTTTTTTTCCTTTAAAAAAATAGTGCCTATTAAACAATCTAAGAGGGACTTGTTCCTATTGTTAAGGGTGCTTTTTAAAGGCAAGAAAGGAAGGGTGGGGGGAGAGACAGGAGCAAAACTACTGTCCTTCTCCTAGATTGTCTTCACCAGGAGCGAAATAGGCAAACCGCAAAAGTTGATATAGGAAGACCACTAGTGTGTTGTCTAATTTCAACCACTGAAACGGCTGTGCACTCTGTGACTTTATGAGGGAATAGGATTACAGGTCACAAGAGCGTCTTTATTTCCCACCTGTAGCTTCTGACAACATTTTATTAAGGATTTTCCCATCTTCAGTCTCTGACCTACAGGGACAACATTCTAACAGCTGTTGCCGGACCCTTCCCCAAATGGCATAATGACAGATTAGCAGGTTCGGAAAAGCAGTATCATTTCATAAGGACTATCATTTATGACAGCCCACTAATATTTTTACAAGGCCTGTAAGATAAACACAGTGCATCATTTGCTAAACAGAACCAAGAAGCCTCAATGCACTTAAACATTTAATATATATTAGCTGTTACCTTTTTAAAACAACAGCAACAACTTGATGCACTCTTGGTCCTCTAATGCTTTCTTGTTCTACAAAATAAATCCCTCCATCCTCAGCATTCATAGTATACTGTAGTAGTGTTGCTGGTACTGTTGATAGTAGTAGTAGTTGTATTTAAATACATGAATTGCCATCATCATATATTAAAGTCAGGTGGATGCAGAAATTATAAAAATGCAAGTAACTTTTTAAGCATAAAAATTGCAATTGCAATTAAATTAAAATTTAAAAGTCTGTTGTAAAAAGACACCCATGAATAGGGAAAGTGTTTAGGAGATAGGTAATAATACTATGGGGATATTGTTTTGTTTGTTATTATTGTATTTTTGTCTTACTATATTGCAAACCACACTGTGATCTTCAGATGAAGGGCAGTATATAAATTTAACACATGGTGATAAAATAATGAAGGAAATTAGGTCTAATGCCCTCAACACAGAACAGTGAATTGAATGAATTGAATGCAATGGCTCCCTATTATTCACAGAAGGGCATCTGATCTAGTGGCCCCTCCACTTGATGGAAGGGGAGAGGAGGGGGTGATGTTCCCTGATTCCCTCTTCAACCTACAGTCACCTGCACACCCCTAACATCTGCTTCAGAGAGTTGGGGACCCTCCAGAACAGCATAGAAGGGAACACAGGGAGTTGCAGGCAGGGGCAGAACAGAATCTGCAAAAAAAAAATCCCTCTCCTTTCCCCATGTTGTAGACCTTTTTGGTGACTGTGGAAAAGTACGAACATTTCCCAGACCCTTTTGAACTGGTGTTGCCAACTGCATTGTATCCTCTTTTTTATCATTCTGCATCATAACGAGAAAAGAAATTGCATTAGGAAATTATCAAAGGAAACAAAGGCTGGATCTACATCGATCTTTTAAATATTATTCAATATAGCATTCTGTAACATTTAACATGGGGACACGGGTGGAGCTGTGGTTTAAACCACTGCACTGCTTGGACTTGCCAATTGGAAGGTCGGCGGTTTGAGGCCCTGCGATGGGGTGAGCTCCCATTGTTCGGTCCCTGTTCCTGCCAACCTAGCAGTTCGAAAGCACGTCAAAGTGCAAGTAGATAAATAGGTACTGCTCTGGTGGGAAGGTAAACGGCGTTTCTGTGCACTGCTCTGGTTTGCCAGAAGAGGCTTAGTCATGCTGGCCACAGGACCTGGAAAAACTGTCTGCGGAAGTGGACAAACGCTGGCTCCTTTGGCCTGTAAAGCGAGCTGAGTGCCACAACCCCAGAGTCGTTCGCGACTGGACTTAACTGTCAGGGGTACCTTTATCTTTAACATTTAACACAGTTTCCCTTTGCTGGTGGATCGTTGCAGTGCCCTCTGGTGTCACATTTTAATAACACATTTTAACGATATAAACCACAAGTGTAGATCCATCCAGAGACTCTTGTTGAAACTCTCATGGGTGCGGTGCAGAGTTTCTAAACATCTGAGCTGTCCGAGGAGTGTTTGTGAGTGTCCTTTATATCATTCTACAAATCAGGGCTTCAGTAGTCTAGTTTACTGGAATGCCCTCCTGTCGCAGAAAGTCAATGAGAAGTAGATGTTCTGCAAGGCCTTGCCACTTGGTGCCCCAGGGATAGGGAAGATGAGCAGCCATTCCGAGCACCAGAAGTGCTGGGGCGAGCAGGATGTGACCTTTTGTCCTTCCACGATTTGAGGCCGCTGCTTCACCGTACCTAATGGTTGGGTTGGCTCTGTACTCTACATGCTGAAGCCTTCCTAAGTGCCCAGGGAAATAATGGTTGAGGTAAACAATAGGATGAATAAAGACTGGTGATTTTGAAAAGTCTTTACATGGGCTTTGACGGCTAAAGTTTCAAGTGCTCTGGCTGGAGGGCTTGTAAGGTTTTTGTTGTTGTTGTTCAGTCGTTTAGTCGTGTCCGACTCTTCGTGGCCCCATGGACCAGAGCACGCCAGGCACTCCTGTCTTCCACTGCCTCCCGCAGTTTGGTCAGACTCATGTAAGGTTTTAGCTGGTTTTAAACTGGTTCTGTTATGCTCACCTGATAATTTTCCTTGTTACCTACATGGATTTCACACACACATGATCTATATTTTGTGATGTTCTTGTAATTAGATTGCTGTTGTCTTGTTCTTTGTTTTGTTTTTGTTTTTTAATTATAAAAACTATATAAGTCTTTCCTTACCACAATGTGCCCTGGAAGTGAAAACTGTGGAGGACTCATAGAAACTTGGGGGCAAAGCACAGGGGAAGGGGCAAATATTAGACATCCCCTTCATCTGGGACTCATCGTGCTTTTTTCAGAAATAAAAATCTCAGGAGCCCCAACACAAAACCCCTATGTCATGTCTAATTTCACCCTTAAATATCTCCCCCCGCCCTGCTAATGAATAAGACAGAATCTCCCAAGGTAAATCTGATTTTCAGTTCTTTGCTTTCTATATTTTTTCAATTGAAGAGACAAAGAAAAAAGAGAGAGAGAGAGATCATGGTCCTGAAGCCTAGGTGGGCCTAAGCTTAATAATACCATGCATTGCCAATGTCACCGTCATGTCATCATTGTTACGTGCATATTATGTGACAGATCTGTAATGGAAGATTATGGATAACTCCAAAAAAATAGTAGTTAATACAACAGTTTTATGCACTTACTGTGGATAAAGGCAAGGACTGTATCACTTTATTATTTGTGGGGTGGTGGTGAGGATATGTTCTTAAAGTCTGAAATTCAGATGATCTGCTTTCTGTTGCCGTAGCTGTGGTTTTCATTATAATAAGAGGTTCTTGAAATTATGTCATCATAATTGTAGCACAGCCGACACTGTTATGTCAACAGCTTTAATATTGTTCCATTCAGTTTAAACCAGTCACAGTATTATTTTCAGTGCAGGTAAAGTACAGCTACACACACACACACACACACACACACACACACACACTTAACCTGAAACCATTTATTGATGGGTTTAATGTGTTTAAGGACACTTCTTAATAGGAAGGGACACTAGAAGCTGCCTTATACCAAATTAGATCATTTATACCAAGTTAGGTCCATTTAGTTCAATGTTGTCTGTAGCCACTGGCAAGTTCAGGCAGGGTTGTATTCCAGCCCTATCTGAAGACTAAATCCATGGACTTTCATATAAAAAGAATGTGTTCTGCTATTAAACTACATCTGCTTGATCTCAGTACCTCAAAATACTGGTACTTTTAAAAAGTATTATTTTAATCAACTATTGAATTGTCACTTTCCCCCCCACTACACATTTGAGCTTTCCTAATGTTAAACATTTCATGCAATGTCCAATATCTAAGCCATGTTGTCCACTGTCTAAAATTCATTCATGTTATTTCATCTATTTCATAAAATTTATATATTGCTTTATTGTAAAAGGGGGGGGGCTCATGGCAGTTTTAGAAATTCAGAGATTTATATATTTTATTTATTTATTGCATGTTTTTCTAGAGATGACTCAGCCGTCTCTGAGCTCCAGCTTTATATGTTCATAATCTGGAGAACCGGGTTGTGTCACCGCTCCTCCACGTGCAGCTGCTGGGTGACCTTGGGCTAGTCACACTTCTCTAAAGTCTCTTAGGCTCACTCACCTCACAGAGTGTTTGTTGTGGGGGAGGAAAGGAAAGGAGGTTGTTAGCCGCTTTGAGACTCCTTAGGGTAGTGATAAAGCGGGATATCAAAGCCAAACTACTACTATTCTTCTTCTTCTTCTTCTCCTTTCATTCTGCAAGAATCTATGTGATGGAACCAGACTGAGGTCACATTCACATTTAAAGCTCTGTTATACCACTTTAAACAGGCATGGCTTTCCTCTAAGAATTATGGGAGATGTAGTTTGTTAAGGGTGTTGAGAGTTGTTAGAAGAACACAATTCCCCTCAGAGCCTACATTTGCTAGAATAGGGCTTGATGAACCACTCTTGGAATTGTAACTTAATGAGGGGAATAGAGGGTCTCTCGGGATCCTTAACAAGCTACAGCTCCCAGAATTCTCTGGGGAAACCACAACTGTAGGACTTCAATTAATCATAAGTCAGATTGTTTTCATGAGCCTACTCTAAGCATCCTACACCCAATGTAATTTGAAAAATGCTGAACTGTGTTATATGTTGGTTCTCAATAGCAGGATTTCTTTGTTAGTAATAAGTGGAGCAGAAAAGTACTGATTTCATAATGCACCTAAAATATAATGTACACAAACATTTTAAAACAACCAATGCTTGAATGAAATATAATATTGAACATGATGAAGAACATGACAACATTGTGTTAGATTGAAATCAGAAATCTCAGAAATCTGTCCTTTTCTATGCAGACACGATATTGTGAAAAATATATGTATAACATCATCCCCAAAGGCCTACCATATACTCTCCAACATCACTCAGATGAAAATAGGGACATTGCTCCCCCCCATAACTGACCCTCCTCGACCCCTCCCCCATTTTTTGTCCCCTCACTGCGGAGCATTTCCTGTCAGAAGAAGGGGGAGTGCTACCACCACTACAGCAAAAGGTCACAACAAACACATTCTTCACCATCCTGAGAAAACCCCTTAATCCCAATTTTATTTTATTTTCCTCCTTGGTAGATTTACAAAAAGAAAAAAAAACCCACACCTAAATAAATTACAGAAAGGGGTAAGATCAGACACAGAAACACAAAGCATTTTTAAAATAAAAAATGTAGAGGAGAAATATACCAGCAGAAGTGTCCATAATGATATGTGGTTATTTGTGTGAGAAAATCACCGCTAGCAATCAACACCCATTTCCAAGAATGTTCAAGATGAGACATCATCTATTTCACATGGGAGAATACATAAAATCACCTCCTGTGGAAGAGTTTGAGATGTCTGAAGTTATCCTCTATTTCTTCATGTGCAACTGTGTCACCAAGCCTAATTGTACCCACAAACTTACCTCATCTTCCATAATGTCTTGAGTTTCTCTCACTTAATATGCCCAACAAATCACCTAGAATGATTGAGCAAGTGCCAGACAAGCTCTTGCTGAGGGTCATGTCTGTGGTGTCCACTTACAGCATGAAGAGTTCATCCTATTCTATGTGATGGCTTTTGTTAGGAGAGCTTGCAGCTTGGGTGAGTTACTCTGAAAAGATCACTTACAATTTCTGGAGTTCAAAGGCTTTATTCATGCAGGAGCAAATTTATCTTGGCAGGAAGTATTATAGGATGAGGAGACATAAGAGAGAGAGAGAAAATAGCAGATACCATATCTCAACAGGTTGTGAGAGAACAACAAAATGGCTCAGCTTTTAGGAGTTAACTTAGACAAAGAAGCTACAGAAGCAGTGCTCTCATGTGGTTTAAAGTAACACATGCATTAGCTAGAAGTTCAGTGAGAAGTAAATGTATTTGCTTTTCTCCAACAGTTTTGCCCAGTCCTGTATCAGACCAAGTCGCCATTCTATGGCATGATGACTGAATAATCTTTGCCCTGAAGTGTTGTCCTGAAGTAGCACCATTAAGCAATCTGGCAGTGGTAGTATATGTCAAAAAACACAACAATGTTCTCTTTGTGTGCATTGGGAACTCTGTGAATTGTGGCTCATGTGTGTGCAAGTATATGGAAGGGCTCAGCCACCCACATTTCAGATTATCATGAGTACTCTGCTACCATTTAGGCACCAAAGTGAGTGGCAAGATCAATTCCGCATGTTGTGCTCATTTAAGCAAAAAATATGGACATAAATAATGATGGGGCTTATGAGAACATTTGAAAATCTGGCTCTCTGCATGCATTTTGAAAAGAAAAAGAAAGCACAAAGTTATGTGGCCAGATTTGGCTAACAGAAATAGCATGCTGAACTGAAGCAGCATTACAAATGACTTTAACATGAAGAGATAAGAAGTTATTTGCTCTTAAATAATTAACCACACCTCCCTCTCTCACTTCACATATCTGTTCAGCTGTCAGGCAACCTGGAGGCCATGTTGCTGAAAGAACTTGCTTCACTAACAGCATCTGGATGCTTGGCAGATGCTACAGCCAGAGCTGAGGGTTTCTTTGGATTCATTTCCACACATCTGTCAGCGGTCAGACAATTTCTGATAGACTGTCTAGTCTGGTTTGTCCTCTTCAGTGCAATTTCCCTGTCAATCACCTACTATTTACGCTCTTCATTTCACTTATAAAAGTTGCATGGCATCAAATGTCTTCACAATGAGTGGTTGTTGTAGCAAAACAAAACCTGTGTTTTTCTTCATGTGCTTTATCCATTCTTGCCTGATTCCCCACTATCACCTGAAATATTGTTATAAGATATTGTGCCCATTTTCAAATCCCTGCTCATTTATGAAACTCTTTGGTGGCTTTGAATGACACCATGGAGATTACCAGAAATGGAAGGAGCTGGAACTCCAGAGGAAAGCTTTACTTAGTCCATTCAGGCCAGGACTGCCCATTGCTTAAGACGGTGATGGTTCTCCCAGACATGAACTGTGAATAATAGGAGTATCAGACTCAAGTAACCATCATTTGCACCTGTATGACTATAGCCAATAAAGCATTATTGTTTTTTGTAGCCTTTTTTGAACAGTTGCAAGGGATTGTAGAAAGCAAGTGAATTGACTTGCCTACCTCCCCAGTCACCTCACATTCCCCATGCTCACAATGAAAGCCCAAATCCCTTCTCCACTGCCCCCTTCACTTCTCCCACACTTATGAGGCAGCAGCAAAGTTTATCTTTGCCCCATCCTTCTTCTCTCACTCCATGCCTCCCTCATATTCTTAACTCCTCGATTTAAATCTCACCTCCATCACAAATAGGGATATAAGAAAGCATCAATTTCCCCTCTGGCGTGTGTTCACTGCATACAGCAATGTTTCCATTTTGCTGCAGTTCAGCTCCTGGCAAAAATACAATGCAAAAGGGGAGATGGGAACAGAGTTGACTGGGCTGATTTCCATTCCTGAAATGGTACAAATAAACAAACACCCACAATTTATGCTTCCATTCCCATTTCATGGAATTCTCCAACATTCCCTAATCATCCACACACGGCCCTTTTGTGACTTTTCTTCTCTCCGATCTCATCAACTTCTTTCACCATCTTCCTTTAAGAGCGCAATCATATGTGCATTTACTCAGAAGTCAATCCACTGGTTTCAACAGGGCTTCATGCCAGCCACGTCAGCATGCATGGGATTCCAGCCTTTGCCTTTCTTCTCACCCTTCTTTGCCTTTTCAGCAAACTGCACCTACTGAGCTGCAGTGCCCTTCAACCTCTGTAGTGGCTCTGCTTATTTCTGTAAGTTACTCTTGGCTGGTGGGTTGTGTTATGAGAGCCGTGCACCTACATTCACTTTTGTGATGACAATAAATGAGATACACAGAGACTTTTCTGTTTATTTCTTCAGCTGTTCGTTTATAGCAAATTTCTACTCAAACTTGTGAAATAGGGTTCATTTCATTCTATATGCCAAGAGAGTGAGGGAGCGCATTGAGGAGCTTTGACACAAAGAGAGAAAGGAAGAACAATAACGTGCCAAAAATGTGTTGTTATGATCTTTCGCATGGGGCACTGTCACTGGGAGGGGTCTGCACTTCAGAGTCAGTCTGAACATGATAAAGTACAAAAAGTACAGCTGCAGAGTCCCTTTGGATAGTGTGGCAAGACATATGGAAAACGTTTCCTGACTTATGAAAAATAATATTGGGGCAGAGCGTAGAAAAGAATTTGGGTCAAGAGGGTGGGGAAAAAAATGGCATTTGAGCAAGCTCTTATACACAATCTTCCTGATAAGATGTAGGGGTATAAATCTAGTGCCTCCATGTAGAAACACACAATAATTAATATATATTCAGAATTAGATGGAGTAAGAACCGTGGATTTGGTTGTTCCACAAGCTCCATCCCAAGTAGATTGTATCTATAATGTTCGTAGGAACAATGGACGGAGGAGAGCAGCCTTGCTTGGGGCAGAAAACAGAACAAAACAGTCAACCGGCAAGCCACCTGCACAACAAAATACAAATACATAGATCAATAACAAGCATAGGTTCCAAAAATGGATGTGAGAAAGGACAATCTTGCTAGCATTGGGCCTTTCGAACATTAAGGACCATCTTCAGGTGGTATAGTAGGGGAATATGTTCATCCCTAAGCAACTAGAACTGGGGGACAAATTCATTTCAGTTTTCATTTAAAGACCTACTTAATTATAAGTTTCTGAAATAACACGAAAACTGAAACACACCCATCCTTTGAAATCTGCTCTTCTCTGAATTTTGCAAAGCAGTTCTCCCGCCGAGCAATGTGTAAAAATTGTGTACTATACTAGCATTAAAAAAAATTACTGATTATATTATTTTTTTAAGAAACTTGTTTTTAATGAATATTTTAGACAATTTTGTCAACTTCTTAGAGATCTTTTGTTTTAGTAAGCTCTATATAAATTAGATTAAATAAAATAAAGTGCCCATAAAAATGCACGTATTAGTGAAAATAATGTACAAGAATGCTTTATTCTAGGGCAGGCATCCCCAAACTCAGTCCTCCAGATGTTTTGGGACTAGAATTCCCATCATCCCTGACCACTGGTCCTGTTAGCTAAGGATGATGGGAGTTGTAGTTCCAAAACATCTGGAGGCCGAGTTTGGGGGTGCCTGTTTAAGGGAAAATTGATTTGTGAAAATGTGATTAGGCCAAATTAGCTACAAATGTGTATATTAGGAGAAATTCTCACTAAAATGCTGGTTAATTTTAAGCACTTAAAAAAAAAATATCGCAAACTGATGTGGAAACAGAAAACTAAACTTAAGATTTGAAAGAAATGAGAAACTGGGAGAAATGGGAATTGACGGATTTACCCATCCCTACCTGCAACACAAGTGTTTGTTTTGGGAAAGGTATGTGACAGAAAAAAATAATCTGTGCTGTCTCTAAGAAATTAAAAGAACTAAAAAAGGGAAAAGGGTTACAAGAGAGTACTAAGAACAAGGCATCTTTTTAAAATCAGAAAACAACCCCAATTTAAATGACAGTATATTTTGTCATAGAAAGGAGAATCCTTTCATTCCATTAATTGAACAATTGCAGTCATCCAACGGTCAACTGTTGTAACCAGTTTTGACGCTGTATAATTACATGTGGAAAACAGTGATTGATTCAACTTGCTAATTTAATGACTCAAATGGAGCATTTCAGAGTAAGCTGCAACTTTATGCTAGTTAATCTTTGTGGTGTGAATACTAGTGGGCAGCACCTAATTGCTGGCTACACAAGGGAGCCTGCTAGACTATTCATTAGATATTTGCTAGAAAAACCATTGTTGTTCAGACACAAGCAGCCATTTCCCTTGGAACACCATTTCAATTGTGTTGCTGTTGCCCCATATACTAAACTGAACGATGGCGCCAGTTAGACAGGTGACGCTTTGTTCCTAGTCTGCCTACAACTACGGGTGATAGTCAATTAAGTTTTACACAGAGTAGACTCATTGAAATTAATGCAGACAACTTAGTCATATTCATTAATTGAAATGGGATGACTCTGAGTAAAGTGTAGTTGAATGCCACCATATGCTCTTTCTCGATCACATGTAACTTAACCGCTAAATTCCATCCACAATATATGAGTTTGCATCATGGAATGCCATCGCAGATACATGGCTTGTGATCTCACATAGGAAGAGGTCATTCCAGAGACTTGTGGTAACAGTGATGAAAGCCCCACTCTTACTGTACTTTTCCGTGTACAGTAGTACCTTGGGTTAAGAACTTAATTCATTCTGGAGGTCCATTGTTAACATGAAACTGTTCTTAACCTGAAGCACCACTTTAGCTAATGGGGCCTCCCACTGCTGCCGTGCCACCGGAGCACTATTTCTGTTCTCATCCTGAAGCAAAGTTCTTAACCCAAGGTACTATTTCTGGATTAGTGGAGTCTGTAACCTGCAGTGTCTGTAACCTGAAGCGTATGTAACCCGAGGTACCACTGTATAAGATGAGGACTTTCCCCATTAAAATAATGTTAAAAACTTGGAGTCGTCTTATGCATGGGTAGTTCAGAGTGGGAACGGGTGATTGGTTGCTGCCGCGAGTAGGAGATTGTCAGTAGCAATTGTTCTGGTGATTGTTGGCTGTGTCAAGGGCTGCTGTTGATTGGCTGTTGTTGCATTAATTGGGTGGGCGACTGGCGGCTTCTGTGACGTGTGCTACTGGCAGCGTTGGCCATGCAGGTGAGTGAGCTCAACAACTATGGGCAATCTCCCCCTATTTTTTTTAAATTTGAGTCCCCAAAAATAGGGGACATCTTATACACAGGGGCATGTTATACATGAAAAGTAAGGTATATAGATTCTGTGGCACAGGTGAAATTGAGCCTAGTTGAGGTTTGGACCACCTGCTACTACATTTTGAATTTTCCTTGGTCCTGAACTATATCTTGTTGGGTTTCTATTCCTCTCACTGTGCAGATACGTGGGATTGGTTCATCACATGTCTGTGTTATGCATTCCAGCACCGACTGTTGGAATCACGGGAGCGGATGTTTACTGTACTGTTTCCATTTGTTTTTGCTTTCACTTCTGATTCCTCTCCGAGGAAGACCAGAGAGAGGAGACATGTTTTCTTTTGTTCTGCCTTATGCTTAATAAAGTAGTTTAGTGCTTACAACCCCAGCCTAGCTCTGACTGTGTTTATCTCTGCTGGACTCTGAATGTGTGCTCAAGGTCTCCAAGGCATGAGTCCGTATAAATCATTGGGGAAGGTGGTTCGGAACTCCCTAGACCTGCATGCTGATGGGAGACACAGGCTGGAAATGTTCCTGTCGTATGCCTGAGGGGTTGTCCTAGCCCCCATCCAAACCGACATATCTATGAATGTGTCACAATTGATGTGGTCCATGAGTGAGGCCCATGTTGGTCACAGGCAGTGCTTTTTTCAGGGGGTGCACAGGGGGTGCACTTACTGTAACAACCTCATGGTGAGTACCAGCACCTATTTTTCTAGAAAAAAAAGCACTGGTAACATTCAAATCATATGGGATAAGCAGATTATACCTCCTTGGGGACAGCAGCATTGGCAGGCGAATGATATGTGACCCCTTACAGTAGGAATGGGATCCTGTAATAGAAAAGCAAGAAGCATATTGCACAGTAACATACAAACTGGCTTTGTTTTCTGAAAGTCCTTTTTCTTCTGAAGGTGGGAAGGATGGCATTTGTGAGACATGCATCATAATCCTATGCATGTTTACTCTGAAGTGAGTCCCACTGATATCCATGGAGTTTAGCCTCAAATAAACAATGCATAGGATTGCAGTGTAAGTGGATGTCTCTTTTCTCCTCTGCCCGTTTATGCTTTTATGGAGGCTGATGGCTGTCCAACACCATGTGCTCACAATCAGAATGCAAGGATTTGCATTTAAAATGAGAATCTGCAGATTTCTGCTCCTTAATCTAGGCAACCAAATGCAAGTATATCACTGTATATATTGCACTGTGCCTACTCACTGCGAAACACCCGAGAAGGGATAGAATGGCAAGTTTCTCCTGATAGCTGTGATGAGATAGACTGATGTTAATCTGGACTGACAGTAATTTATGAATTCAGCATCACTTGTATATTGCCTGGTGTCAAGTATGTGGCTATGCATTTGGAATATGTGCACCCTAGCCACCGAACAGCTGGCTCTCTGCTTTCATCACTGAAGGCACACATGCTGCCTGTAACGACAGCCTGTTCTGTGATACCTGTATTGTGCAAAGTTTGGAGAAGGACCAGCTGTTTGCCTGTAGACCGTATGCATTTGGGGGCATTGTTAGCATGGTAACACTTTTGGCTCTTCATCAAAAGTCACTTGGTCTTGTTAATAATATGCAGGCCGCAAAGCTGACAACTAAACCGGTGCTAGTGAATCCAATACATCTTTCTTAAGTAGAAAAGGAAAGATTGCATTAGAAGGTCTTGGAAGCTGATGAGGAGAGAAGAGGCTCTTCCTATCACACCCAAAAAGTTGAAGAGGAAGCTGCGCAAGGATGTTCAATGAAAACAACAACAACAGAGTTCCGTTTCATTATCTGCCTTGTGGATGGAAGTGTTAGCTTTTATATATTTCATACATTTAATTTTATACCACCAACACCACACAAACAGAAATCCTTGCTGCTTCTATCCTACCAGCCTAAACTGAGAAAATCTGGCACAATACCTAGTGTCAGGGCAACAGCAGCTGTGTAACAAGCTCATAGAATTGTTGTGTTGGAAGGGACCACACGGGTGGCCGTTTTTAGTTAGTTAGTTTATTAATTTGACAACAAATTAGTCCCAAAATGATTTACAACAAAAAATAAAATATGGAAATAAAAATACCTAAGGATAATTAAATACACAAATCAGAGTAAAAACACAGAATCGCTGTTGTTTCCAAAATTCCACCGGCAAGCGAAAAGTCTTTGCCTGGCACTGAAACAATGACACAGGTGGTAGCATGTGGGCCTCGCTGGGAAGAGCTTTTCCTAGATGCGGAGCAAATACAGAAAAACCCTGTTCTCTCATTACCACCCTCTAGACCTCTCCTATACACACAGAGGGTCTCAGATAATGCTCTCATGACCTGGGAAAGTTCGTATAGGGAGAGGCAGTCTTTTAGGTATAGGAGTCCCTGGTTGTATAAGGCTTTAAATGTCAACATCAGCTCTCTATATTATTACCATTATTCCCCCACCAGAGTTAACAGTTTCTTACATGCTGTTCACCACAAGGTCCCAGGGCGACTTACAGCAATTTTTTAAAAAAACAAATAGCCAGCATGTGAGCAGTTCTAAAAATATTCACATCAAGTCTCAAAGGGTTAGGGCAAAGGGGTGTGACTTCAGAATGTGATGAAAACTACACAATGAAGGTGTCAGGTGCACCTCTGTGGGGATGGACTTTGGTATCATGCTTCAGGGAATTGGCTTTCTCCCCCCCCCCCCGGCAGTAGATAAGAGATCAAATGAAAGGAATGCCTTACTAGTTAGAATCTTTAATAATCACAGTGAGAGAACAAAGAACACGTCTCCTAGAAATGGTGGTGCTCCCAATTAAGGCTTACCCCCTCCACTTCCATCCCTATTAATCTACGTCACTCCTACGTCTTGCAATCTGAGCTTGTATCCTCTGTGCTTTCTGTTCTGACACTTTCTGAGCTCTCTGTGACTTTGGAGAAGGGGGTGGATGTTATCCAGAGACTGTGAATCTGTTAACTCTCTTTCTTCTAGTGTTTCTTCTACTAGCTGTTCCCCATCCAGTGTTTCCCAGCTTCTGCCTTCTGAACTATGCCCCTCTGCAAACCATTGTTCTAAATCTATGCTGTCCTACTGCTCCTGGGAAGATTCAGGATCAGGATCAGGATTGGGGGAGGGGGTGGCTCCAATCATTCTTCCTCAGTACAGCCCTCCTCAGCATGGTCCCTGACATTTGGGAGCTGCCACAGAAAATGCCCTCTACCAGCCCACCAACCCTGAACTTCTGTGTGGTGACACTACCAAGAGCTGCTCTTAACAATCAAGAGGGTCTGTAGTGGTCCTGATAGTGGAAGTCTGCACAGGAACTTTTGCTAGTGCGACAGGGTTCCCCTCTTCTCCTCCCCCTGATCCCTCACCAAATTGTTGCGGGGGGGGGGAGAGAGAACCCCCAGAACAACATTCAGGGGAGATTTCTCCATCAGGCAAGCAAAACTGAGGTCTCCTCCCTATATGATCAGGAAATATATAGGAATGTCTCATTTTTGTTTTTTTCCCCTGTTCTGAAATACCAATTCCACATTTTAACAATACAGTGGTACCTCGGGTTAAGTACTTAATTCGTTCTGGAGGTCCGTTCTTAACCTGAAACTGTTCTTAACCTGAAGCACCACTTTAGCTAATGAGACCTCCTGCTGCTGCCGCGCTGCCGGAGCACAATTTCTGTTCTCATCCTGAAGCAAAGTTCTTAACCTGAAGCACTATTTCTGGGTTAGCGGAGTCTGTAACCTGAAGCGTATGTAACCTGAAGCGCATGTAACCCAAGGTACCATTGTACTTGTGCAAAATGTGTGTGCACATGGGGGTAAGATATTCTCTGAACATCCTTTGCCTGTTAACTCTGGTGGCACATTTATCTGCTCTAACAAATGAACATTATGCTCCGATGTGCCAGAGCAGAAGCCTGCCTAATACTCACCTTGCCAATCCCGTTTGCTGATTTGCCACACGACAGAGACTTCTACCCACCTAACGAATTCTCCTTGCTCCTTTCCAGAGATGGATTGCTTTATCCAAAGAAGGCATGAAGCCATTTGCTGTGAAATATTTCTGTTCAGCACTGCCTAGACTCTTAAAAAAAAACAACCAACCCCTGTATAAATGATAATTGTACTAGTAACATGTTCTTCATTGTTCTCTTCCTGCTTATATTTCAGTTAAGGAAACTCAGAGACAGATGCAACAGCTGCTGCAACTGCTGGAAACTAAGCCTTTTTCATTTTTTAAAAGAACCCCACTCCGACCGACCATCCATGCGCTCTCCTACAGTTACAACACGTTCAGAGAGCACCGAGTTCAAAGGCATACTGAAAGGTCCAACGTTAAGGAGAGGATATTTGAGTCCTTGCGTCCAGACTTTGTGCCTTTACAGAACTCAGGTCAACTGTACGCTTCAAATAACAATCAGAAATAGCACCTAAAAGCATTCTTTAGACACTTTCTTTGCTTGTTCTTTGCTTTTTCTCCAGGGTTGTGCACCTGCCATGGAAAATGTCAGCTATGAACCCTGCGTGGAGCTTTCACAAAATTATTTCCCACAAATAAACAGCGGCGCATATGCCTGACACCCAGAGAAAGAGGGAAATAAAGGTATTTCCCCTCTTTTGGGGGGATTCTTTATTCGCTTGATGTGCAAATAGCTGAAGAATAACAAAAAGTTATATAAAAGTTCCCTGGGGGAAGTTGCATTTCTCAGGTGCAGATATATCTATATCTGTCTGTCTGTCTGTCTGTCTGTCTGTCCGTCTATCTATCTATCTATCTATCTATCTATCTATCTATCTATCTATCTATCTATCATCTATCTATCATCTATCTATCTATCATCTATCTATCTATCTATCTATCTATATCTATCCATCTATCTATCATAATATATAATATGAAGGCCAACATCTTGTATCTATAGCTATGTAGAGATTATCTATAGCTATATTTCTGATCTAGACAAGACAGAGAAGGGTTGGGCAAGATTCAATTTTTAAAGGTCTCTCTGTGCTGAAGGCTGGATTAATTTTTCTATCTTATATGTGGCACAGCCACATGCTATTACATTGTGCATGCAATTTATATATGCATTTATGCCTCCCTAAATAAATAAATAAATGAGAGTGTGATTTCTCCCTGTCCCAGTGTCCATACTTTTCTCAGAAACCAATATGGGAGGGACGTCAGCCTCTTAGTGCTATCGCATTATGATCTAGTGACCCTGAAAATAGGGTCAGAAGGAGGTCTACCTGCTAACTGGAAAACTAATCAATATAATTCCACCATGGAGTTGGCACACACAGAGCGACGTAAACCTTCAACCCCCCTCCTTCTCCAGCCCAGTCTATGTGCCTCCTTCAACTGAATATAAATCTTAAATTTCAGTACTCAAATAAAATATTGTTATTTTTCCTGCACAATGAGCTGAAGTTAAGTTTTGTATTTCGAATGGCGATTATTCTTTCAATAGATGATCTGGATTTGAGATGGCTTAGTCAAGTACTAGGACTTGACTTTTTCGTTTGTAAAAGGCATACAAACAATTTTTTTAAAAAAAAAACCTTTAATGCTGAAAATGGGAGCAGCATAACAATGGTGAGTCTAACTGCATAAACTAGAGAAACTCCATCAAATAAACCTGGAGCTTCATTTGCATTTACTGTGGGGGGAGAGCAAGACAAAGGGTAAAAGGTCACTGGTGACTAATTTTCTGAAAACTAGCAGCTTGTGTAAGTAATAGAACATTTATTGCATTTCTCTGTCATCCCAGCAATGAGCTAGAAAATCCATAAGAATTCCCAGCTCTAGCCTTTATTAAGGTATAGCCCTGGATTAGTTTAATGTCCAATTTAAAGTCACTACTTGCACCTACTTTGCTTACTTCTCTATACATGAATCATTTTCTCGACCTGTTATTTCCAGCAGTAAAAGTTACTAAAAATAAGTGTTTAAAAATTTAAAAGACTGTTGCTTTTTTAAAAAAAACTGTTCTCTCTCTGTATGTAGAGTGTGTCCTCTACTGAGATGTAAAAAAAGCAGCATAAAAATATTTTGTTGTTAAAAAAAGAAATCAAAACAGAAGAATGTGTTTTCCCTGGTGTGCATAACTCCTTCCGCTTGGCTTTGGCAAATATTATAATTGGAGTGTGGTCAGTAAAAACCAGGCAGAAGTGATTCTTGAATATTCAGTGCAGGAATCCTTGGACTAGCAATTTGTCCACCTTCAGAGATTTGGCATCAGGACAAATAATTAGACTTTCGGCAACTGCAAACTCTTATTAATTTGCTTGACAGGATGAAGGATGCTGAGGAAAAATGAAACGAAGAAGGGCAGAATCATATAAATTCCTAATCTGACACTCCTCTCCCTAGGCCCTCGAGCTCACTCCCCCCCCCCCAACATGTGGGTCACTTGGAAATTGCTGGGCATCTTGCAAGACAATATAATAAACTTTTTATCTTCAGCAACAGTCTCCTTGGCCACATTCACAGCATGCCTTTAAAACACTATGGTACCACTTTAAGCAGTCACGGCTTCCCCCCAAAGAATTCTGGGAGCTGTAGTTTGTTCCATATGCTGAGATGTGTTAGGAGACCCTTATTCCCCAGAGTGCTTTAGCATTCAATCCCTATTCACTGGGAACTCTGAGAATTGTAGCTCTGTGTGGAATAGGGAGTCTCCTACAATTCTCATCACCTTTAACAAACTTCAGCTCCCATAATTCATGACTGTTCAAAGTGGTATCATAGTGCTTAAAGTTTATGGTATGAATGTAACCATTGTCAAAGCTTGTACTGTGTTATGAAAATCACAGGCTCTAGGCCAGGCTGCTGCCAAGGGCCATTTTAGACCATCCCAGAACCATATTATGAAAACCATGGACCCTGGAATAGGGCCTTGTGTTAGACAGTCAAAATGGCCTTGATCTCCATTGTTGGTTGGTGGACTCTCTCTCTCAAGTGCAGGGCAAAATACAGAGTTTCTTGACTATTCCACAACCTTTTTGTGGACCACCTAAATGGAGGTTGATATTTATTGTTTGAAAACCTCCAGGGTCTCAGAGGCTGCTGTTGCTTGCACATCAAATGCCATATATGAATCCTGGAGACAGGGAAGGACTTTAGTCTTCCAAATTTCAGTGCTGCCCTGTGTGAAGCCCAAATCTGGTTTCCATTCTGCTCAATTCAATATGTCGTAGTTGTGGCACCCCTCAGCTCAGTGCCCAGTGTGGTGGAATCAGTCACACTGCCCTAAATCTGCCTCTGCTAGAGATCATTTTAATATTTCCTAAAACCTGCACTGTAGCTGACTGTAGCTCAGCTCCTCTTTTTTCCTAGCATCATACACAGAAGGAAAAGACAATAAACCTGTGAGAAAATCAATTCATCTTATTAATATTCACCAAACACTTCAAGCTTCACCATCTAGGCTAGCCCCCAGGAGAAAGTTCTGCATGGAACATATAGCTCCTACTGGCTTCTTTTCTTTTACTAATCTCTCTCCCCACCTCCATTTTTGCTTCTCTTTTTCATTTTTCCTCCTCCTCCTCCTTTCAAAGAGTAGTTCACCCTACAGATGACATCAGAACCAAGACTCAAACTCTTTGTTCTCTGGAAACATTAAGTGGCATGTGAAAATAGGAATACTTTCCCTGTACTGCTTGTAAGTTAATTAGATAGAATACTTGTATTACAGTTATTAACTGCATCTAAAATAAACATTCAGATTTGTAATTCACCGACTTCTGAGTTAGTGATATTGTGTGACTGCAGAAAAGCTGCAATTTCTCCTGCCCATGAAGTCAATTCAAGTTTTTATATAGATTGATTTTCTTCCTTTGCTTTTTTTTTCATTTTGAAGAAGGAGGTCAGCAGCAGGGATGCCAACTTGAATAAAAAATTGTGGGGCCCAGGTAAGCCCCACCACTTCGTCACATGACGCAGTGCACACAAACTATTTGAATGGGAGTGCCCATCAACTTTGTGGGGGCCCGTTCCCCTCAAATATTTTATTCTGAAGTCTCCACAGCCCCTAGGAATTGGCTCCTATGCCTAATGTGCTCTTATTGCAAACCACAGCATTGGAAACGGACAAGGTCCTTGCAATGATCTGGCCAGCAACATGTCTCCTTGCTCCTTGTACCGCTCAGATTATAAAAATTTGCAGAGGGGCTACGACCAAGCAGATTCAGGGGGTGTTCAATGCATCCTTGTAGAAGGGAATGATCCTGGCTGTCTTGAAAGATGTACACCACCATTTGCCAGCGACGATGATGCAAGACAGCAGGGTGCAGGTGAACGCACATGCTGCTGTGATCTTTTGCGACTACTAAGTAATGTGTTCGCACCTTGCTGGGCAGAAATGTCTTTCTGTGAAGTGCATTGACTAAAAGAGATGGAAGCTAGGATTTCCAGACTCCAGGAAACATGCCTATATATTCAGGGGAAAATGTTGATGTTGGCCTGCATACCTGAATTGGGTTATTTTTGGATTTCGGCAGCATTCCCAGCATTCCGAACAACAGCATTCCGAACATTGTCCAGCAGCTATGGGAGAAAGGAAACCACAGTCATCAAGCATGCAGCTACTGGAGGATGAATAGGCTTTGCTAATTTGCAGCACAAAATAGAGAGCACATTCATTTACTCTGTGTCCTTAATGGCTGAGGCTGCTATCCTAACCATGTTTACTCAGAAGTTGTGCAATAATTTTTAGGTTGCTATTAATATTTCTAGTTCAGCAGCATGTTTGGAGGAAGCTCTCTCAAACCATTCATGAGCTATGCAACAATATCACTGCTAAGAAATATAGCTTATTTCAGCTGGGGATGGGGGGACAGAGCATACCGTATCCTGAACACTGGACCTTCTTTCTGCAAAGCAAATGAAAAGAAGTCATCTCGGATTAAGAAGTGTTGAGTATCAACACCTCCATTTGAACTCAATAGCAGCTACAGTTGCCCAGCATCTCTGAAAACTAAACCAATATTATTTAAAACAACCATTGATTTTGGATGGCCTTCTTAAAATGCTGTTACAGAGCTTGTTTTCTCAGATTGTAAGCACTCAGCAGTTTTTGAAAGACAGACCCTAATTCAGTGTCTCAGGCTTGGCAGCCAGAAACAGAGCAGTTACTTTTCCAAAGGTTGACCCATCCGCCACCAATTGCAAAGTTTGAGCTGGCACTCAGAAGTCAGAGTTTAATTTTGGTTTACTGTCTGCGTAAATTGAGTATTCTGATTTTAGTGCATCTTTGTCCTTAAACTGGTGCCACTGAGGGTGCAATTGAGATTGGATACCCTGTGGGTTTTAAAGGGTCAATACAGAACTAATCCAAGTCTCTCCTGGAGCTGTTATAGGCATCATGGGTACCAATATGCTTTGCCATGGGGCAAACTACAACTCATTGGGATCCAAGGATGCTCAGCTTTGTTGCAGGTTCTCTGCGCAATTGTGGGGCAGGGGCAGAAACTGCAGTGTTTGTTCCTGACATTGGGCAATTGGGACAGACTAGGTTTGCTGCCTGCCTCACTGCTCAGCAGTCTCCCTGCCTGAGCTGAGAGAGGCTGCGTTGAGCTTGCTGCAGGGCATGTTGACATCACTGGCGTATGCCACGGGGCGTGCTGATGTGTCGTGCAGATGCTCCAAAGCTAGTGCATGTTCAATCATTCATTTCCAGAAATGTCGTCTGCTTCTGTGCACAGAGAGCTGAGATTCTGCTGCTTGTTTCTTGAAGGTGGACTTTTGCTCAGGAACTTGAAACTCATTAACCAGGAATATTACTGGAAGCTGGGTATAAGGAAGGAAAGATGTTCTTTAAAAATGTTTGGGAATTGTATCCTGAATACAAACATTCTACATTAACCGGACTACTCGAAACAAAACGTGATGATGAAATTAATATCATACCCTAATTGGAGCTGTGGTCTAAATACAGCATTTTCAAATGCATCACCTTGCAATAAGTTGTCCCAGCATTGAAAGACAAAAATAGAAGTCATTCAAAATAAGTCTTCATTGGCTGATACTATGATGTGGTCATCAGCATCATTTGATGTCAAACCGTAATTTACTATGAAATATTGAGTCTAATCCCCCCCCCACACCATGATTCCACAAGATTTGTCAAAGGACTAAATAAGAAAGCCAATGTGCTATGGTGGATTGAATTGGATTTGGCCAGGACCATATGGATTTAAACTTCCCTCCATCAATGAAGCACCCTGGATAATTTTGGACAAATCACCCATCTCCCAGCATAACTTCCCTCCTGGGATGGCTTGAGAATAAGTGAAGCGACCCCATCAATTTCATCAGAATGCAAAATGGCACCCAAACCTTTAAAAGTTAAACCACAAATCTAAATGCATGCATTAGAATCAACCTTAATCCATACTGTTTGACAAAATACATTTCTGATTTCTCTCTTTTTTTTTTAAAAAAAGAAGGATTAAAATATTAAAATGATGTTTTAATTATACCTTTTGTCTAGGGTCATGCTTGTTTTACCCAATACTTATTGTTAAAAATTCTTTTATTCCTAAATCCCCCAGGATGCAGTCACAAAGTGGCAGTGTTATGAACTCCTGACCAGAAGAACAAAGGCAATCACACAGTGCCTGCGTATTTATGATCTGTTTTCACAGCATGGAACTTATTTCAAAACCACCTCTCTCGTTGAGTTGTGCAGTGAAGTTTTCCTTCCCCTGGGCACAAGTCTTCTGTCTCACTGGCTTCAATAAGTAACTTTTTATTGTGTCTAATCATGTGCAAATGTGTTAAAATTGGTAGTTTTTAGCAAACAGTTATGGAACATATTACCGTAAGGCATTTGTTCATGGCGTGACAATTATTGGCCCTCGGCCATTTAAATGTTTTATTTAATAATGTGGGAATTTCAGTGTGTTTTCCTTTCATTATTTTTAACTTGAAAACAGAAACAGAAAGCTCCTTCTTTAAAGTTAAAACTTTACCGCCGAGAGTCTGTCAAAAGCAATATAAGCATCTGGATTTTAAAAAGGGAGCTTTTTGCAGGATGTTAATTTAATATACTGGCATATTTCATGCATACTTTTTATATTTTGTATGCTTGAAGCTACCTCGACAGTGACCACCCAGAAATAAGAGACTTCTTTTCAAGATCCCGAACTTAGGAGCACAAAAAAGTTGTCCATGAAATGTCGTGACTCTAATCTAAGGTGATACTTGCCAACCTAAGGGGCTGAATTACAGTATAATGTTTCAGCTGACCCCACAACATATCTATGTATACCATAAGAACAGGAGAGAGAGAGAGAGAGAGAGAGAGAGAGAGACAGACAGACAGACAGACAGACAGACAGACAGACAGACAGAGGGGGGGCAGGCATGACAAACACTCTAAGCTTAGATTTCCTATGAAATAGACTTCCATGACAATCCCATTTTCAATAGGCAACTTGGGCTGCTGTCTTGAATTGCATACAACTCTGTGGAACAATTTCTAGTTGCTGGGTTTTGTTTTGTTTTTTGAAGCGAAGGGACCCGTTTTATCCAAAAAGAGTCTCCAGCTCCACTTTGTATACCATGGGTCACATTGCCATGAAAACTCTAATGGACTTGGATTGTATCACACAGTTACACTGCATTTTGCAGATTTGGACCAACATTTCTCCCAATGTAACTTTGATTTACCCTTCTAGTATGTTGCCAGACAGAATGAAGGTCATTCTCCTTCCCTTATCAAGATCTTTATTCACTACTGCCAGGTTTGCAGATGCTCTCAGCTGAACCACTATGGGGTGGCCACCACAGGAGGCCCAACTGACAGCATTCTCAAACCTGGCAGTAGTGAATAAAGATCTTGATAAGAAATATTATAAAATATAATGGGAATGCTACTTTACATCAAAGCATCTGTTCAGTGAAGGCATTGGTCACACTTTTTTGTCAAAATGTTAAATAAATGGTGTCCTTACCTTTGCAAACATTCATTTTGTGTTTTTTTTTCAAAAAGCTGAAGAGTTTAAGGGATATTCCCAGCAAAATGTGATGTATTTTATATGACACACAGACACACACACACACAAAGCTGAGGCATAGCTAGAAACATGCAAGCAAATTAGATCAAAGCAACAATAATCCTAACAGCAAAATGAAAAGATATATTTTTTCCGGGCAGCTTTGTGTTAGTGGGATCTGTGACTTCCTGTCCTTGAGAACATTGGCTGCTTTGAAAGATCTGCCTGTCTTTCTGCCATTTTTATGGACTGAGAAGGGAGAGAAAGAACATTTCCCCCTTTCCCATTTCACGCAATCAGGCGCCAGCCCACCCATGAGATGGGGTGAAGCAGCTATTTCGGGTGCCTTGTCTGCTATGGCACCTCAACTGTTGGTGGAGAAACAGCAGCAGTGGAGAAGCAGCACTGACATAAGCACCAAATTCTGGCAAGATCTGCCTGAGAGCTCGTTGGAACCTGCACCACCACATAACCTAGATATGGGAGTCTTCAGTGGGGCTGGTAATAATAATAATTTAATAATTTATTATTTATACCCCACCCATCTGGCTGGGT
This sequence comes from Podarcis raffonei, assembly GCF_027172205.1. NCBI lineage: Eukaryota > Metazoa > Chordata > Lepidosauria > Squamata > Lacertidae > Podarcis > Podarcis raffonei. The sequence goes on from NC_070610.1 coordinate 55,648,030, forward strand.
TTCCCCAGCCACTCTGGGCAGCTTCAAACTGAATATTAAAAACAATACAGCGTCAGGTCACACACACAAAAATTACACCTTAAGGAGAATCAGGCATAAGTAGCCATCCTCCTCACTGCTGTAGTGTGGGCACATGAAGGCTAAGTTGGAAGTGAGTCCAAGATGTAGGGAGTGTTTAAAGTCTGCATGGCACAAAAGTTAAGATGGGAACCTTAATCTATAATTTTTAGACTTTTCAATGCATGAGCGACTCTTTAAATGCCTTACCCCTTCACTCACACCAAAGGGTTTTTTGATCCTAAAACATACATTCTTCAGAGAGATACAATGGCCTCACTTGTTCCTACTCCTCCCCGTGCCAAATCTCTCATCTGCAGCGCAACCCACTTCTTATTACGTTACCATGCAAGTTTCAAACAAGGGCTGTTCCAAAATTGAAAATCTTACAGTAGGCCAAAACAGAGAGAAAGGGGATGAATGGGAGAAACTCACATAGTTTGTCTTTCAAAATGCTCCCTGAGTGGTGGGGAAGGACCCTCCATTTATGTTTCTTTTAAATAAACACAGATATAACTAAATATATATTGGCAGCAGTATTTATAGACTCGGGATATCCAATATTTCTGGAGGAACAACTTGCCAGGAGCGCAACAGCTGCATCTAATTTCCATAAAATGGAGCAGATTGTTTCAGCTGCCCTTTAATATGAAGGCAAGGCCCACTGAGTATATCCAGTATTTGATGGTCTCTTCTGATCCAAGTATTTTGCTCTGTGCAAGGTAGCTGGTCACTGTATCTTGATGCCCCATGCATGCTCCTGGACGCATTAATATATTGCCATTCTCTCTCATGCACTTCCCATTCCATGAGCTGGAAGCACAACTGAGCAGTGTGGCGAGGTCCGGGGGGCATGGCCAAATTCTGAGTGGATGCAACAAGGCGTCCCCACACAGGCGCCAGCTTCTGCGAGGATCCCCACCCCACCCTGGTGAAGGCAGCAGAGCAGTCCATTGGTGGGCTGTGTCAGGCATGTGTGCAGGAGTCAGGCCCTGTGACCAGTAGGACTTTGCAGGACTGGGGCCTTCCTAAGATGAGGAAAGGTGAGGCCAATTGGTAACTCACAGCACCTGGTGGCACGAGCCAGGAAGGGATATAAGGGATATAAGGTCAGCATTTCCCTTCAGCTCTTTGCCACAGCAACACGTTCCCTGCCTTGCTGCATTTGGCTCCTCGCTTCTTGATCCTCAGACCCTTGACTTCGTGACTCCTTGCTTCTTGATCCTTGGACCCTTGACTCATGACTCCTTGCTTCCTGACCCTCAGACCCTTTGCTTCTTGACTCTGGGCTCTCGGACTCTCAGACTCTTGGCCTCCTGACTCCTGGCTTCTGGACTCCCGTTCCTGCTCCCACCCTGCCATCTTGCCCCCGGTCCCAACGTCCACAGCCGGGACTTCAATCGCCCATGAACCGGACTGTGACAGGCTGCCACTGCCCAGGCACATCCTGGCGGGTCCCATCTCCAGCTCCCCATCCTTCCCTGCCTGCCTGCCTCTGGGGGTTTCTGTGCCCTGGAGCCCAGTGTGGCCTTGCTGCCACTTCCCCGGCAGAGGCTGGCAACTGCGGGGCTCTGTGCAGGCCAAGCAGAGGGCTCCATCTATCTTCCTTGTGCTTGTAAGGACAAATTATTGAGGCCAGGCTTCTCTTCAGTCTACAGGCTAGTGGGGGGGTCACTCAGGCAGCATTAGTGGCTTCCCCCCTGCTACAGCCCACACTACACTGCTGCAACTGAGACTATTTGGAAAGCAGCAAATCTGAGTATCAGCTGTTTATATGCAGAAGGATTTTGGAAAGATTCTCTTTGCTATGCATATGCACCAGACACATGGAGAAGCTTTGAGGGATCATAGAATTATAGAGTTGGAAGGGTGCTCAGGGGTCATCTAGTCCAACCCCCTGCAAAGCAGGAAGCTCGTCTAGATGGTACATGACAGATAGCCATCCACAATGTTTCCTGGGATGGTACCTGAGATCAAGGAGCAGGTCTGGCAACAATTGGATGCCACAGTGAATCAAGACGATGGCATGAACTTTTCAAGCTTAGAATTCCCAAGCAACTCCAGGTACCAGTCACAAATGAAGCTGATCAGCATGCCAAAAACAAGACATTAAAAAGGGAAGTGTCAGAGGTGAGGCAGTCTCTATATGCACACTTCCCCGAGTCCAGGAATTCAGCAGGGTCAAGGTTTCAGTAATGTGTGGGTGGCCAATGTGATTGGAGCTGTCCTCCATGAGAGACTGGGCCACAAGACCTAAAACTGCATGAAACACATTCCATTTAAAACAAATCTTTCTTCTATCCAACTGAGAACTGATTTCTCAGCTGCCTCTGGATAAAATAGAAGTGCATGCTCGGTTTGCCCTGTTGTTGCAACACCTTTGGTTCTTCACAAAGAACAAATTTCCGAGGCTTCCTTACTCAAAGGCCCACCTTTTCCATGAAACCTTTGGTACAACTATTTTACCCCACATAAGTAAGCCCAGGTAAATGTATCTGTCACAAAGTATATTCTTCCCTAGATACTGCTTCCTAGTCCTACTTCTCCCTCCCATTGCTGTTATATCCTCTGTGGTGGGCTTCAGAGGGTAAGTTCCCCAGGCCAGGGGCTATTCCCTTTAACACTCTGTAAAGTGCCAGGCATATCAATGGTGTGATATATATTTTATTTATTTACTGGACTTATATGCTGTCATTTTCTCCAAGAAGCTCAAGGTGGCATTCAGAGTTCTCTTCTCTCCTCATTTAATCCCCACAACAACCCTGTGAGGAAGGTTAGGCTGAGAGGCAGTGACTGGCCACCCAGTGATATACATAGAGGTTTGGGCTGTAGCATCTTCTTGCCATGTGCTGCCAGGTCTGGCTGGCCTTCAGTTCCGGGGTTCTGCAAGTCATCACTGTTATTGTGAAAGGCTCGTTGGGTTGGTTTTCTTTCTTTCTTTCTTTCTTTCTTTCTTTCTTTCTTTCTTTCTTTCTTTTCGCCTGTGTCCTTTCTGCACAGCCCCTTGTTCATTCAATAATAATTTTATTATTTATACCCTGTCCATCTGGCTGGGTTTCCCCAGCCACTCTGGGCGGCTTCCAGTAAAAAATAAAAAATAATAAAATGTCAAATATTAAAAACTTCCTGATACATTCATAGTGCAATGCAAATAAAAAATATTGTATGTATGAATGAATGAATAATATAGTATGAACACATATAGTAAATGGGGCTTTGCATTGCAATATTGTTTGATGTACAAGCCAGCCTGTGATGTTCTCCTCTTCCGCCTTCCATGCTTCCAAGCAGCCATCATCCCCAATATTTGATAGAGCAGGTTGATATTTAATATCATAGATTGCATAACAGGTCAAATGTGCAGATCAGAGGAATTATGGAGCGCATATTATCTGGGATTCACTTTTACAAGCCTACAAAGTATTATTTATTGTTCCGTGACTGCTACCAGTTGGCTGATGATGTCACACTTGGCTTTTTCCACATCTTTTTCTGTCACCCTGGTTTCAGCCGAGGGAAACTCTACACTGTGGCAAAAAAGCAGGAAGATGTCAGAAAGCATGTGCTCTGATTTATCACACCCCAAACATTCCGAGAACACAGACAGTATGTAATGCCTGATAGAGTGCTTTTGCATAAGCATATCAGCAGTTCTCTCCCCCTTTGTCAGTAGTACTAGATAAACGGGAGAGTTCCTGTTCTCTGGTGTCTCAGTCAGAAGACCTGTCAGCAGCTCTGTGATGACCATCTGGGGGAATCAGACTCTTGGCCCAAAGCAAGGTGACGTAATACTCAAGGAGCTTTGGCAAGGACACGGTGGATTAGGTTAAAAACCTATCATATTTGTTAGCTAACTGGATGACAGCATTGGAGCGCACAATAAAATGCTTTCATTGATGCTTAGTAAATCCCCTGAGTTCACCACACTTGCGTACATGTTGAGCTCATCTTCTAGGCTGGGATGAAGCTCAGAAAAAGCTAGCTCCCCTTTTGTCCCAAGAATAAAATGTCTCTGTCTGTCTATTATCTATCTATCTATCTATCTATCTATCTATCTATCTATCTATCATCTATCTATCTATCTATCATCTATCTATCTATCTATCTATCTATCTATCTAGGGCATGATCACAACCCAAGTTTTATTAGGAGAGTTAAACATGGGCATAGCCAGGGATGATGGGAGTTGTAGTCAAGCAACATCTGGAGGGTCAAAGGTTTTCCACCCCTGATTCATTCCATTAATATCTTTGGCAGCAAATCTTGCACTTCAGTGGATTTATTTATTTTTAACCAAATAACAGAGCTCCAAAATGAAAGCTTTTAACAGAGCTCCAAAACGAAAGCACAACTCTATCTTTTAGGATCTTCACTGGCTCTCAGTATGTTTCTGAGCACAATTCAAAGTGTTGGTGCTGAACTTTAAAGCCCTAAACGGCCTTGTCCCAGTATACCTGAAGGAGCATCTCCACCTCCATTGCTTAGCCTGGACACTGAGTCCTCCTCCGAGGGTCTTCTGCTGGTTCCCTCACTGCGAGAAGTGAAGTTACAGGGAACCAGGTGGAGGGCATTCTCGGTAGTGGCTCCCTCTCTGTGGAATGCCCTCCCTTCAGGTGTCAAGGAGATAAAGAATTACGCAACGTTTAGAAGACAACTGAAGGCAGCGCTGCATTGGGAGGTTTTTAATGCTTGATGTTCTTACTACGTTTTTAAATATGCTGTAAGCTGCCCAGAGTGGCTGGGAAAACACAGCCAGATAGGCAGGGTATAAATAATAAAATAATTGTTGTTGTTGTTTTGTTATTGTTGTTCTTTCTTTCTCCCATCTTTGCTTTCCTGAAACAATCATAGGAACTGTAGTTCATTAAGCGTGCTTGAAATTGTAGCTCTGTGAGGGGTACACTATATTGTGAGTGTGACCATATGCATACATACTTGGGAGTAAGTTTCATTGACCTCAATAGGGAAGGGATTTAGAGGATGATGATGATGATGATTTCCATCTAACTGGGTTGCCCCAGCCACTCTTGGTGGCTTCCGGCAAATTAGAAAACCACACACACACACAAAAATCAAACATTGAAAACTTCCCTATACAGGGCTGCCTTCAGATGTCTTCTAAGTCAGATAGTTTTTTATTTCCTTGACATCCGAAGGGAGGGCATTCCACAAGCTTGGGTACAGCTACTGAGAAAGCCCTCTGCCTGGTTCCCTGTAATCTCACTTCTTGCTGAATGATAGGGGTGGAGACGCTTCTTCTGGTACAGTTGTACCTTGGGTTAAGAACTTAATTTGTTCTGGAGGTCTGTTCTTAACCTGAAACTGTTCTTAACCTGAAGCACCACTTTAGCTAATGGGGCCTCCTGCTGCCGCTGCACTGCTGCTGCATGATTTCTGTTCTCATCCTGAAGCAAAGTTCTTAACCCGAGCTACTATTTCTGGGTTAGTGGAGTCTGTAACCTGAAGCGTATGTAACCTGAAGTGTATGTAACCTGAGGTACCACTGTACTCAGTATAAGGCACAAATGGGGAACCTGTAGCTTTCCAGATAGAACAGGACTAAAAACCATCCCTAACCATTGGCCAAGCTGCCTGGGTAAATGGGATTTAGAACTGAACAACCTCTGGATAGCCACGGGGTCCCTATCCCTCTTGCAAGGCAATGTCATAAGTTCCAGTATAAGCCTTGAATCAGCACATAAAGGATCTGGTGGCCCTGCTCCTCATACTGAGAATGGTGTGCAGTGGATCATGGTTAGGATACTGTCATGCACCATCAGTTTTTGAAACCTCTCCATTTCCAAAGGGGTTTGCCATGTGGAGTGTGGGATGGGGATGTTATTTGAGAACTACAAGTCCAAAGCCTTCTTGGGATCCTGGCCAGTGTTTGCTTTTGTATTTATTTGTAAGACTTCCTGCCAAGTTGCCACAAGCAGGCAGTTCTCCCAGCTGAGCTCCGTTGCAGTCTGCCAACCTCTCTGAAACTGACACACATCTGCAAGGCTGGATTGTGTCTTCCCAGCAGAGCAGTGCTACTTTCCAAGCAGTGGAGTATCCTTGCTTCACTCCACAAACCCAAGACCTGCCTTTTTAAAGCAGTCTGGAGCTTTTGATCCAGGAACCAAAGCCAGCCAGACCTGGCAGCGCATGGCAAGAAGATGCTACAGCCCAGACTTCTAATACCTGAAACGCTATGTCACAAAGACACAGAAATGCCAAGAGAAAAAAACAAACAAATAATTTTTAAACATCAGTATTTTTCATCAGAAAATAGATCACATACTTCCTGCCAAGAAAAAATATCAAACATCACCAAAAAAGGATCGTCAGAGAGAAAAAACATACACACAACACCCACACAAACACACACAGTATACAAAGCTTAAAACATATAAAAAAACAATGAATCCAGTACTAAAAGCCTACACACACCACAAAATTAACAAAATATAAATTGGAATTTATATACAGTTTATATTTACAGTTAACCGAAAACTGCATCAAAACTAAATCAAACCAGAACTAATGACCATTACATTAATTAGAAATCTTTTAAATACTGTATATATGTGAATGGTGGAACAGAATTTAGGAAGTAACTTTTTCAACTAAGCTCACACATTCATAGAAGAATCAGAGAAGGCTGAGAGACCAATAAGCTTCTTGGTAGGTGAAGCCTTTTTGTAAATTATTGGAATACACACATTCCAAGACAGTGTGCAATCTTACACTTTATTTTCACTCTGTAAGCTGCCCAGAGTGGCTGGGGAAACCCAGGAAGATGGGCAGGATATAAATAATAAAAGTATTATTATTATTATTATTATTATTATTATTATTATTATTATGCACCTCCCCCCGCCTCTTTCTGCTATACTGGTCTTCATATTCCTCAGGCTTATATATACTGTTTGCCTTGAGGATTATTGTAACTAAGGTTGCATACACTATACATTTAAAGCACACACACACACACACACACACACACCAGAATCCTGGAAACTGTGGTTTGTTAAAAGGTGCTTGGAATTGTAGCTCTATGAGGGATAAACTGTGGTTCCCAGGATTCTTGGGGTGGGTGTGCTTTAAATGTATGGTGTGTACAAAGCCTTAGATACGTTAATTATAACACCCCATGACAATAAATTTATAAGCTTAAGTATGAATAGTTCAGTCAGCAGAGCACAAGACTCTTAATCTCAGAGGTTGTGGGTTCAAGCTCCATGTTGGGCAAAAGATTCCTGCATTGCAGTTGGACTAAATGACTTTTGTGGACTCTTCCAAGTCTACAATTCTATGAATTTTCCAGAGAATAAAATATCACTTGTCTCCCTCCCCATTCTTTATTGCCCCACTTTTCTAAACAAACAAAAATGGGCCGGGGGGGGGGGAATCCAGGGGTCAACCCCACCCTCTGGGCCACCCACAACAACATCCCTTCCTCTTCCTTAAGACAAGTGGTGGTATAGCTTCGAGTTGCAAAGTTTGGATGGTATAACTGAAAAAAGGTTTGTTCCCTGTAGCCACAAGCTTGTGGCCAGCACTGATGGCTACATTGCTTGAAGGATAGCCAGGTTGCAGAGGTTTGTGAGTGCTAAGCAGGACACTAAAAGAAAATCAGATTCAGTTACATTTTCAACATTGGAAAAAAGCAGAACTCTAAAACGCATTCTGAAAAGTTAATTAGAGGCCTTATTTGTTCCACATGCTTGTTAGGTTGTTATTGAAACAGATTTTCTTTTATTTGAACATTTGGGTAAGTATAATTGACTTTAAAAGCAGTCCTGCTGAGCTGCATTTGCATAGCCTAATTAGTTTAACATGTTCAATTTTAGCTAATACATTTTTCAAATACATCCTTGAAAGGGGTGGGTGGAGAGACAAATCTAGAAAAATCTAACATCTGTGGCTTTAAGGTCACCAAAAAAGAGAGGGGAGGATAAGAAGTATTTGTGCATGCTGACTAAGGAGAAAAAATGCAGTTTCAGGGTGTGGTAAAGAATGCATACTTGGTTCCTTCAGTGCAATGGAGAGAGTCAATCAATGTTCAAGGAATTAGGCAGCTTTAGGGTCAGATTGTAAAAATCCATAACCCGAATAATTTGAATGGGAGGGTGAGATGCAAAAAACAAAAAGTTCGAAAAAGTCAATAGCACTACATGAATTCATTAGAACAAACATGGCGGGGGGCCGGGCAGGATATGTGATGGAAAAAAGAGGCACAAAATTCTAGGAAAAACAAAGAAAAGTGTGAATATAATTTGTGGCTGAACCAAATTTCCCCTTTGGGGAATTTTTTTTTGGGGGGGGGGATAATGGCTTCTATCCAACTAAGCTCTACTCAGAGTAGACCCACTGAAAGGAATAAACCAATGTAAATAATGTCCTTTAATTTCATTGAGTCTACTCTGGTGTGTCTAACACTGGCTATAACTCAATTGCTGTAACTAAAGTAGAAATACAACACATCCCACAATATTGGGGTGAACTGTAGCCAGATGACTTGCACATCTGCTTAGTTTGCTGTCCAGATATTAAGTGTTGGTTGGCAGCTTCAAGGTCCCTCCTGTCCCCTAAGAAAATCAGAATTGAAATGGGTGCCCTTTAAACCCAGGGCCCCTTCAAATGGAGAGCTGTCCTTTGTAATGAAACAGAAAAGTAAGATTAGCACTCATGCTGAGGATAACATGCTTCTAGACACCGAGATACACAGAACAGGACCCAGAAAGCTGCCTTCTACAGAGTTGTGGACACTGACAGGGAGTATCTCTCCAGGGTCTTGGACAAATAATATTTCCAATCTTATCTGAAGAGGCCAGGTTTGAAGATGCCAAGATATGAAGCATTCAAATCGCTCTGCCACTGCAGTACGGTCCTTCTCCATTTCCTGAACTAGCTTTTGTGCAATATACAAGCAAAAATCCATATTTGGAACACCATTTCTCTGAGCTACTACTCTGAGCATGTGGACCTTTTCAGAGGCAACCAATATATATGGATAAACATTTAAAATGGACTACGTGGAGTGTCGTGGTGCCCACCAAAATAGACCCTAAGTAGGATGGGCGCAAGAGCTGACATTTCCGTAGAAAAGAATTGGCCAGCTGTTGAGTGTGGATTACTCAAGAATAAGCACCAATAAGCAGCGTTAAAGTGGAGAATTCACTGTAGACCTATAAATAATCACACAAAAGCATGTGGAGTCTCCATAAGGCCCTCTGTTATTTACTTAGGGGGTCATCATGCTGGAAAAGGGAAAGGGCTTTTGCTTAAAAGCAAACAGGAAAACAAACAAACAAACCCACCAATTCATGGGGCTGTCAAATAAAATGAAATGGAATGTGAAAGTGCAAAAGTCCTTCAGCATTATAATATGGAGACAGTCTTCTAAAGCACCATCACAGCCTCACCAGGGATTTTGACACCTCCACTTGACTGAAGTTTTAATCACATCTGAATGTCATTAAACACAAACACACACAAACACACACGCACACACACACAACTACTGATCAGGCAATATCAGAATCAGATTTATTCATTCATTTTCAATATTTATATCCCATTCAATAAGAAAAGTTCTCTGGGCAGGTTGTAAATGATTTAGATCAGTTTCTAGCATTTCTTCAGTGTTGTGGGAGATGCTGAACCACTCTGGTAATGTAAAAACTGGAAGCCATTTAGGAGGAATTGATGATGTCAAACTTCCCATTCCATCACTAGCTTTTAAGGCTTCCTACATTACCAGGACAGGTGGGAAGGAGCCAAGCTTTATCAACTTTCAAACAATGCTTTATAAGCCTTCCATTGTTGTAGAATTCAGCAGCCAGAATTCAGCAGCTCACCAGGCAAGACAGTTTGAGCAAATAATCCTGAGCTGACTGCATTGACTGCCAGTTAGTTTCTGGGCCCAATTCAAAGTGTTAGTTTTGACCTATAAATCCTTAAATGGCTCAGGACCCCCAGTACCTCAAGGACTACCTCTCCCCATATGAATCCATCCAGACCCTGCAGTCATCATCTGAGGTTCAGAGAAGAACAACACAAGAACAGGCCTTTTCTGTAGTGGCTCCCTATTTGTGGAATGCTGTCTCCAGGGAGGTTTGCCTGACACCTTCATTACATAGCTTTAAGCACCAGGCAAAAGCTTTCCTCTGTAACCAGATATTTGGCCTTTAACTATCTTTGGCTTTGTAGAAGTGGGTGGGATGTTGTTTATTTGTTTGTAGTCACTTTGGGTCACCCTGAGCAAGACAAAGTAACAAATCTAATAATAATAATAATTAATAATAATAATAATAATAATAATAATAATAATAATAATAATATGTCCCTTTCTCTAGGTTCTCTAGTGAAAGGAGTCTGAAGGCTGGTTAAACGTTTTCTTCCCAGGTTTCAAAAGGTGCTAGTCCAACTGATACTTCTGTGATTATGCATTTTAATGCTATGCATTTGAAAGGCAAGATACCCAAAAACTTACTCTGAATACTCGGTGTACACTAAAACCATCACCTAAAGTTTAAGTGATTCATTGAGAACCTTATGTTAGATAGAGTTGTTATGCAGCTGTTGTTCATTTAACTATCACCCAGCCTAAGCTGAAAACTTTCGAGATGCAAATTAGGCTCTGAAGCTTTTCCTCATCATTGATCACTCCAGGTGGGAGGGAATGGTAGTAAACAGAGCAGCAGTGTCCCAAAATTAAATTATCATCTCTTAAGGGAAGCTCTCTGAAGATCCTGCATGTGTATTTACATATATATGCACACCATCTCTTTACAAACACATTATAGTGGTCTCCCTGCTGTCCATGTAACCAGTGCAGGGTCACTCTGCTATAAGAGGTTAGAGAACTGCAAACCAGAGATTTCTATCTACTTCCCAACATCTGTATATGAAACATGCACAAACCCCTCTATGTGAAATGATAGCACAGCAAATGCAGTTACTAAGATTGAAATCTGGTCATTTTTTTTATATGCAAGAGTCTTCAGATGAAACAAAAGGCAATTCCAAATAAATACTGTGATTTCTCTAACGTTTGAAAGATGGCCCCTTCTAAGGATTTACCGTATTTTTCGCTCTATAACACGCACCCGACCACAACACGCACATAGTTTTTAGAGGAGGAAAATCCGTAGGCATGCCACCCATAGGCATTTCCTCCATAACACGCACAGACATTTCCCCGTACTTTCTAGGAGGAAAAAAGTGAGTGTTATGGTGCAAAAAATACGGTATATAAAAAAAGAAAAAATACATGGATTAAAAACATTTCACTAAGTCATTTTCTGCACTTGATGCCAAATTCATAGTATCAGAAGATTACCCTTTTTTATTTTGCAAATTAGGAAGGAATTTTTAAAATTGATGTAAGGTAAAAGAACCAGACTTTTAAATAATGCAGTGAATTATTTTGTATTCACCTGTGCCAGTGATGTGTGTTTTGCTTTATCTCCATGCTAATGATTAAATGGCACGTAAATACCTTAAATCAAATAAGTAAACAAATAAATAAATATATTGGATTTCATTTTGCCAATCTCTTTGGTCTCTTTTTAAAGCAACATAAGACTGCGATCTCATATTCCTTTACCTGGGAGTAAACCCTATTGGACTTGCATAATAGTTCACCTGTATGGGATTACACTGCAATTGCTTTAGATTTGGGACAGACATAAAGTGAGCAACAGCAGACATTTCCAGGGCCGTTTCCAAGTGCCAAACAGACTGAGGAGTGCAATCCCTAAAATAAAACAGAAGTTTATGTAGATAATTATTCAACACCCAGCCTTGGCCCTGTGAATAAAAAACACTTGGGGCTTAAAATTAATTTGGCCAGGCACACAGTCCATTTAGTTAAAATAATTACTCATTCAGATTAATTGCACACCTGATTCTAAAATAAACCTCACAGCTTAAAACATTATGCAAAGGCTAGGATGTTAAGACACTGGTGGTAAGTACAATCAGAAAGATACAATTATTTGTTCACCATAGACTTGATAGGAATGCTTATAGGAACTATGCCTGGCCTCCAGGGGGTTTGGAAATCAGATGCCATTCATTGCGGGAGAGAGAAACTCTACACCTAGTCTGGCAATCAGTGAAATAAAAGGCTGGAGCTGGAGGGATGGGCGGGAAGGAGATACACAGAAGTATGGCATTCCAACAGTATGGCAGGATTTCAAATCTTCACTTGATCCCAAGATTTCTCTTGAAGAAGGTTGTGTGCTTGATGATGCCCTCATGTACCCCTATACATTCCCCTCCGCATGGGAAGGGAAAACTCAGTACAGACACCCCATTTCCCAATCCCACAGATTCTTAATGTTCATATTTATTCCTCTTCTGGACATGTGGACTGGGATGGCTCTGGTGTTGTTGTTTTTTGGCACAGTGAATTAACTGTGCACTGTCCCCTCAAGGGCACTTAACAGTCTTGCTGGTGAGTTCTACATGACCTTGTTTGATAGCCCTGACAGTTACCAGCACATGTGTGGAAACTAAATCTAGTAGCTGAGGTTCATCAAACAAGCTTGGGAAGGAATAGTTTATACGAATTGATTAAGCTCTATCTTTAACTTAGAATGTCCCATTTGAGGGGAGGTCTTCTTGTTGTTACTATTTTATGTATTTTTGTGTTTTGTATTGTAAACCGCTCTGTGCTCCTCAAATGATGGGTGGTACAGAAATTTAATAAATAATAATAGAAATAATGGGCAAACCTTGAAGAGGAACCGTGAGTCAGAGCAGTCAATCCTACTGAGCTAGATGGACCAATGACCTGACTCAGGTCTGTGTGTTCAGTGCATTTACCTTTGATTTCACCAATCTCTCCAATGACATGCTTCAAATTATATATGCACATTCAACCAAACTACTTTATAAAATGAGATTGGTTCATGTCTGGTGCAAAGCATAGCAGCCATGATGGCTATACTTTGCCTCCACAGTCAGGGGCAATATCACTTCTGAATATCAGTTGTTGGTAACTGTAGGAGCTTGGATCCCGTTTGTAGGTTTCCTGCAATGTGAGAAAAGGGTGTTGGACTAGATGGAACATGGCATTGGTCCAGAAGGAGCTTATGTTCTCTCCTTTAAAAAGAAAGAAAACACAGAATAGGGGACACTGAGCAAGAATGCCTGAAGATCTGAAGACAATAGGTTAAGCAGAAATCAATATTCAGGGAGGTTACTCTCCCCACCCCCACCCAACTAGAGAGCATATAAAGATGTCTCCCCCAATGAAGCTTGAGGTGGTATAGTTTTACTGCTTGATTCTGCTGATTGTATAAGTTGTTCTTTATCAGGTATAGATAACAGCTCAGTACTGAAGTCAATCTCATTACCATCGCAGAAGGTCAAGGAAGTATAGGATCTTATAGTTGATGAAGTGGTGGTCTGTGTACATGAGCCTAACATTGATCTTTTATCTCATCAATAACCCTTATAGATACCAAATCTGTAAGTATTTTGAATAATAACTACATCATGATCATAACTGTCAGTGTTTGTCCTTCATTCTTTTAAAACACTTTAATACGCTACCCATTATCTTGCTGGGGGACGTGAGTCACACAAACCCAGATGACCTAATATTATAGCCTGCAAACCACAGAGATGGTAATGTGCTAATTCCAATAATCGAGGCCAAGATGAACTCCTTGGTCATGGCATAACTCCCATCAAAAGCCAACCCAGGTTTTCTCAAATTGCCAGTGACCAATTCTAGGAAAGAAAATTGTAATTTTGTGTGTGTGTTTTTTTACTTTGTCAACACCAACTACTTTTCATGAGTTCTGATCCTGATATGCACATGAGGATGGGGTTCAGTCTGTACCACATGTCATGTTCTGTCACTATGTTCCACTTCTTGGTTGTTTCCAAAAATGTTATTTAAATCACTACAGGATATTGCTGCAAGAGGTGGGGACTTCAATATTATGTACAATATTCTCCCATTCATCTTTGCAACATCCCTGTTAGGTGTTGTCATTTAGTCGTGTCTGACTCTTCATGATCCCATGGACCAGAGCATGCCAGGCACTCCTGTCTTCCACTGCCTCCCACAGTTTGGTCAAACTCATGTTAGTAGCTTCAAGAACACTGTCCAACCATCTCATCCTCTGTCGTCCCCTTCTCCTTGTGCCCTCCATCTTTCCCAACATCAGGGTCTTTTCCAGGGAGTCTTCTCTTCTCATGAGGTGGCCAAAGTATTGGAGCCTCAGCTTCAGGATCTGTCCTTCCAGTGAGCACTCAGGGCTGATTTCCTTAAGAATGGATACGTTTGATCTTCTTGCAGTCCATGGGACTCTCAAGAGTCTCCTCCAGCACCATAATTCAAAAGCATCAATTCTTTGGCGATCAGCCTTCTTTATGGTCCAGCTCTCACTTCCATACATCCCTGTTAGGTAAGGTAAAGGTAAAGGTACCCCTGCCCATACGGGCCAGTCTTGACAGACTCTGGGGTTGTGCGCCCATCTCACTTAAGAGGCCAGGGGCCAGTGCTGTCCGGAGACACTTCCGGGTCACGTGGCCAGCGTGACATTGCTGCTCTGGCGAGCCAGAGCTGCACACGGAAACGCCGTTTACCTTCCCGCTTGTAAGCGGTCCCTATTTATCTACTTGCACCCAGGGGTGCTTTCGAACTGCTAGGTTGGCAGGCGCTGGGACCAAGCAACGGGAGCGCACCCCGCCGCGAGGATTCGAACTGCCGACCTTTCGATCGGCAAGCCCTAGGCACTGAGGCTTTGACCCACAGCGCCACCCGTGTCGTCCAGGCTAAATTAATCAGCAGTTCTTGCCAACATATTGCAAGGGAAATGCAGGAGCCCCAATGCACATATAGTATACCTGACCCAGGAAATCCTGCATCCCTGCAGACCTGTTACTCCGAAGCAAAGCTTTTCCAGCTGACCAAATGATCGATGCTGTCAACTCATGTTTGGGAAAGTTGGGGGAAGGGAGTGTCTGGGTTCAGCCACACCAAAATGTGATTGAGGCACCCCCTTCCCAAACACAGACATCAAAGAGAAGAGAAGCCCTGTTCCCATGCACAGATCGCCTTGGGTGGATCAGAAAGCCTGCCTTCAGATTTGATAATGTGCATGTAACATCTCGGGGACAGAGTTAACCATGTGGCTTACATGCAGCCCTCTGCGTAGAGCCCCAAAGACAAATCTCACATATTGAGCAAATCTCTGGTTTATAATTCAGTTGAACAAAAATAAATTACAACTTTATTCTAGCATTAAAGCTGCCAACTTATTTGGGACTTAACCCTTTCTACAATCAGCCCCCATGAAATTGCTATCTCCCTATTACCTTGCTCAAAGCATTTGTCTCTCTATTACTCATAATTATTCCAGCATGCCCCTTCCATGCCCTTTTATTTCCACTAAGTCAGCTATAATTACTAAGCAGTTCTTGTATTAGACATCACTGTATCACAAAGAGCAATAGACTATCATCGGGCTGTATCGTTAATCTTACCCATAATGACAAAACTTATAATAAATATTCTAACATCAAATCCATTTTACAGCTCATTTTACAGCTCCGGGGTTAGTTGTAACACTGACAGCTCCTGTGAGATGAGATTAATATATCTTTAACGAAATATGTAAAACACTTGTTCCACTAAGTTTTACAAGTGATTTGAATAGCACATGCTACTTCAGCCAATGTTTTGCCTAAGCTGTGGTCTATATCACATTCATAACATTATAATTAACTCTTCAAATTGATAAACCTTATTTTTAAATAAATAAGCAGCTAGATCAACAGATAAATAAATGAAAAGTGGCTCACGCAGGCTGTTGGCAGATTTAAAAAGTCATTATGCAGGTTTGAGTTTTAATTCTTCCTAAATCTGATCTACAAATGAGAAGAATCCTTATTGATTTCCCAACAACTTAATTGCCTGTTGTGTTTAAAATTATTTCTTTTTCCTTATTAGCCAGGGAGAGAGGGAAACAAAGTACCATCATTAAGGAACCTGGTGAGAAAACACTAAAAGGGCATTGCCCTTTTATTTATGTGTACCTTGTTGTGTTCTGAAGGCTCGGAGCATATGACACATTGCATATGAAACCTATGTAGGTATTTTTAGTAACTGCCTACCTCCATATAGCTTGCCATTAAAAGCCAGCTGAAGATCTGACATTCTTGCTGAAGAATGTTGGACCTGGCCAGGACAGTTTTATCAGTATGGGCTGGTATGCTAACTGTAGCCCTTTTTGGAGATGGCAGACTTAGTCACAGCAATGCAGGCTCTGGTGATGTGGGCCAGACTAGACTACTGCAATGCATTCTACATGGGGCTGCCTTTAAAGACAGTCCAGAAACTTCACCTGGTTCAAAATGCAACCACCAGTGTCCTGAGGGTTTCAATAACTTCTCTTTTAAACCACCTTCACTGGCTTCCACTGCATTTCCGGGCCAAATCTGAAGTGCTGATTTGAACCTTGAAAGTTTTAAGTGGGTTTATACCTGTACCAATACCACCCCACCAGCACACTGAGATCTCAATCAGAAGACCTCTTGTGGTGTCCACTTCCTTGGTCTATGAACTGGGCATCCACAAGAGAGAGACAAAGAGAGGCTGTACTGTGCTGGCTCCACATTTTTGGAACTCCCTTCCAGTAATATTGCAATGTCCAGCCACACTTTTGGCTTTTTAGAAGGTGTTAAAGACTCACCTGTTTCAAGTGGCCTTCCTGGAGTAATTTTTTTGCCCCTGTTTGCTAGATAGAAGCTGCAATCATATTAATTCTGAGCTTGTCTTTAACTTTGTGAATCTGTGTTATTATCAGCGTTAGTAATAGCATACCTGCTAAGTGCCCCGGAAAAAATTGGGACATCCCGTTTGTTCACGTGAGATTGTGGCAGCCATTTTGGATGCTGCAAGCTCTCTTGCTGTGCTCTCTCGCTGCTCTCCCACCCTGAAAAAAGAGCCGTCCAAACATAAAGAAAAAACAAACAGGCAAAGGGACAGAGAAACCACCTTCCAAAATATATAGTGGATTTAAAAAACAACAACAAACCTTTGGAATGCAGCCATATTAGAGTTAGCTCTGAATAGGTAAGAGTCTGAGATATTTATATTTAGCTTATTACTACTGAAAAAGGCTGGAGCTTTTACAGGAAGGAGGAACTAAACAAACAAACTTGCAGCAGAAAAGTGATGCTCTTTAGCTATCAATAAGATGGAAGAAACACTTTTCTTATGCATTTTTTATTTCTATTCAATAGGGGAACATTTGTTAAATCACATCTCTTGCCTACTGTAATTAGAAGACATGCAGTCTCAAACTGCTTTGGGAATATAATCAATAGGAGTTTTCACATTGACTTCAGCTAATTAGGATTTTACACTAAATCTGCAATTCTAGTCAATCATGTAAAATACGTGTGTTTTGAATACATCCGGAATCTGACTTTTATAGAAATGCTAATGGTTTGTGTCATCAGTTGACAAGCTATCCTCACAACAGTATATTTCTGTTTGTTGTATTTATTTATTTTGGAACATTTATAAATTGCTTAATAAAAAAAAAAAACCCTTTAAGCAATTTAATAAAACAGTAAATAAAACACAGTTGAAATTCACAAAAACCTAACAAACATTTATATGTGAAATAATTATCCTGATAGCACAAAAAAAATCAGCAAAACTTTTAAAATGCATATGGGTAACTAAATTGTGTCTAATTAGGCTTGCTGAAATAAAAAGGTTTTCAGTGGCTGTCTAAAACAATAGTCTAACATTTAGAAATTTCTAAATGTTCACAGTTGCATATTGTTTCTTTATTTTTGTTATCTTGACAATGACTACCCTGGTTTGCTTTAGAGAGCAGCACATTACCTTTCTGTTTAAGTGTCACATTTTAATTTCCAAAAATTGGTTGATTCTTCAGTGTGTGTGTGTGTGTAAAGAATACTCTGGAATGTCCACATTGAAGGTCCACTGGTTAACCAGGTCACAGTTTAAACCCAATGGATTTGCACTGTATGATTATCCCCCTACTTGGCTAATGCATTTGTAATGTATAAATTCAGAAAGAATGACATGTTGCCTGTTCTTTCAAAGTCTCCATTTTGACTCCAAGAATCAGAGCAGTCAACATGTTCCATTACAAAGGGAGAGGGCACAAAGGTGTACTGTAGGAGATCAGAAAGAATCACAGGATCCAAGCTGAGAAGCTCTAAGGGGATAAGAAAAAGACATGTAACCTTGTGGTAAGTTCAGATGAACTCAGCAATGCTTACTTGTAAGTATCAATGTGTAGGATTGTGCTGTTAAATGCATTATTCTTTGTGAGAAACTGGGTAGAATGATATGTTCTATTTTGCCTTGGTCAGACCACACCTGGACTACGGTGTCCAGTTCTGGATGCCACAGTGTAAGAAGAAGAAGGACAGGCTGGAATGTGGAACAGAGGATGGGCAACCAAGATGATAAAGGGTCTGGAAACAAGGGCTTATGAGGAATGGTTGAGGGAGCTGGTATGTTTACACTGGTAAAGAAGATACTGAGAGGAGATATGATAGCCATTTTCAAATATCTGACAGGTTGTCACATAGAAGGTGGAGCTAGCTTATTTTCTCCTGCTCCTGATGGTAGGACCTGAATAAATGGATTCAAGTTATAAGAAAGGAGATTCTGATTAAACATCAGGGAGAACTTTCTGGTGGTAAGAGCTATTTGATAGTGGAATGGACTCCCTTGGAAGGTGGTGGACTCACCTTCACTGGAGGTTTTTAGCAGAGTTTGGCTGGCCATCTATCATGGATCCCTTAGTTGAGATTCCTGCATTGTGGGGGGTTGAACTAGATGACCCTCAGGGTCCCGTCCAACTATAATTCTTTGGTGCTACGATCCCTGCACACTTTTTCTAATATCTTTGAAAATGGCCCAGAAACTGCCGTTAATCAAAAATAACATTTTTCTAGATTCTTATCAGCCATGCTTAGAATATTGGAGAATCTTCCTCAAACAGGATACAATGCACAGTTACTATCTAGAGTCCAGCCTCAATTTTTTTTTCATACAGTGGTACCTCGGGTTAAGAACTTAATTCGTTCTGGAGGTCCGTTCTTAACCTGAAACTGTTCTTAACCTGAGGTACCACTTTAGCTAATGGGGCCTCCCGCTGCCACCACACAATTTCTGTTCTCATGCTGAAGCAAAGTTCTTAACCCGAGGTACTATTTCTGGGTTAGCGGAGTCTGTAACCTGAAGCGTCTGTAACCCAAGGTACCACTATATTTGACTTTTCAGCCTGACACAAAAATCCTCTTACCCAGATTTGAGCACGTGTACATAAAAAAATCACCAGAAGCTAAAACCTCCACTCCAATCTGAAATTTTGCTCAGATTGGCACCAAAAACATACAATTTAATTTCTGACATTGAGATATTTGCATTTCTATAACCACATAAATCCAAAATCTGAAAAAATTGCATGCACCTAAAATAATGTCAGCTTTAGAAAGCATTTTTTTCATACCTTAAAACTTCAGCAACATTCTGTGGATGTATCATATTGCTTCATCTTTGTAGAAAATAATTTCATAATTATATAGGTAGGCTGTCTTTAAAATGCAACCCAAACTATCACTTACTTGAAAAACTATTGCTAACAAGCAAATTAGCTACAGAACTGAATGACAGCAGATCAATACTGACAGTAAAACTACAGAGATCTTGCTGATCGCATATTGTCTGTAAATGCAAACTGTAAAAGAGGCCCCCACAGACCTCACAACAATAACCTAAAGAAGAATGAGACACAAAGGGTTTTGAGCTTAAAGATGCTTCAATTTCCCTAGACAGTTAGCCCTTGTCACATCAAACCACCTATTAGTCACAAACTCGTACAACTAAGAATTTTCAGGCCTCTTGAGGTCTCCTGTCATCTTGAAAGAAGCAATACCAATGAAAGACACTGGCTCCTCTTGTAACATGTTCAGTTTATTGTTTTTCAATGGCTCAAGCAATTTATGATGTCGTGCTGGACTCACCATGACAGATAAATAAGTTTGGATGGCCTTTCCCCAGGAATGGATTAATGCGTCCATTGCTGATTTCTGAATGTTCAGAGTTAATGCAAGCAAAGGAACAGGATACACTGAAAAGAGAAATATAGTGGCTAAAGGATACAGTTCCTGATGCATCTTCTTCCAATCTAGTCTGACATCCCTGCCTGCTCACTATAAATGCACTGAAGAGAACTTTGCTAATTAGAGATACAGTAATCTTCTGACTAGGGATGAATGGATAGGTCTATTTCAACTCCAAATCCATTTTACACATATTCTTTTCTAAATCCATTCTGTCAAAGCTCTGTGTGAAAATTCACTTGCAAATATGTTTTATATACAGTATATCACCCACACTAGACTTAAGAACTGGAGGTTGATAATGAATTCCCTTGAATGTAATGATCCCTGGGGTTAGATTCCCCTTCCTCTGGTCAGAAGAGGAGTTGCATAGGGGGCAAACCCCAGAATCACTTCCACAAGAGTAGACCACAGTGCCAGGGGCCTTCTGGCCTGAGGATATCTCACTGCCGTGCTCTGATTCAGTGGACTCCATCTCAGAAGCCCCAGTACAATGAGAGTCTCCTCTGCTCTGTCAGAGGAAAAGACTCCTGGTCTGGTCTGGGCCCTAACAAACGAACAGTCACTTTGCAGTCACTAATTGCAAGGAGGAGCTTGCAATTATCAACAAAGTGCTGATCCTAGATAGGGCTCAGTTTTAGGTTGACTGTTGCTGACTATGAGCCTGTACGTCCCCTCCCAAAGCAGGTCATCCATATAATTCCCAGACACAAAAAGCACCCACCCCATAGCACTCATTTCTTACTAGGCTTCAGACATAGTCTATTGGCTCCCATCCAGCTCCACTTTTTTTAGGCACCAGTCCAACACCTGCAGACCTCTCTTGATTCAGATGGAATGGAGAGATAAAGCTATGTGTCACTGGCTTGCTGATGGCACTATATTCCAGATTCCCAGATGGCCATTCCCAACAGTTTTATATGGATGTCAAATGGTACAGTAGAACATATGGACTCCTGAAAGACACACAGTCTAAAATCCATGTGGTCCGTTTACAAAAGATGAGGATCTTTCCCTTGAATATTGTGTGGTTTAAGAACCATGTATTGTCTAGCATCATTCTCAAACAAAATGGATTCCTTTTCAGCTTCCACTATCCCACTATATATTCTATGACAGGCTTTGGCAGCCCTCCAGGTATTTGGGACAACAGCTTCCATCAAACTCCAGCCACTGTAGGCTGGGCCTGACTGGAGTTGTAGTTCAAAACACTTGGAGAGCACCAGACCGGGTGAGGCTGTTCTAAGACAACGTCCAAAAGGTGTTGCTCTACATTTGTCCCTTGAGAATGCGAATGAAGGGAAATTCACACAGATCTCATGTGCCTCAGTAATGTCTAAAAGGTAATTTAACAGACCAGCAACAGATGCTCTAATCAGAATGTTGTACATAAGAGGCAGCCACGTTTCCCACAAGGTTACCCTGTAATTACTGCGGGTGGTGGGAATTGATTTTAAAATACATTGCTAGATTGTTGGCCAGTCCCCCTCGCCTTCTCTTTTTTAAAACTGCTGCAACTATTTCTGAAAAGTGGAATGAAAAATTGACACAGGTTTTTCAAACCAAACATTCAGCTCTTTACTGAAAAAATTAGCAGGCAAACCTCACAATGGAACTTTTAATTTATGCTATGGAATTTGGTTTTACAACTCATTCGCAAGATTTGTGATATTGCTGATGTATACCTTCCCTTTCATCCAAACTGCTGTCACCTATGTTTCCTAAACAATAAATTCACCAACAGTATATTTTCTACAGGCACAAGAATACGTCTGGTTGAGAAGAAAAATGGTTTTGCTTTTGCCTGACCCTCTGATGATTGATCAGATCATTGTCTGAGATGCTTTGCTACAACTCACTTTGATTTAAACCCTCAGCCCTCTATTAAAAAGTTAAAGTATATTTAACCAGACAGTGTGTAGACGATACCCAGTTGCAGTTGAGGCCATTATCCTTTCTAATACTAGGTGTGGCAAAAATGCCTTTGAACAATTCAATACAAAACTACATTTATTTACCCAGTAAGTTTCTAGGAAGTACATACTTCTCTGTCTTATTTCCCACTGATGTGTGGGTTTTGATATAGGTAGAGAAAGTAACCTAATCCCTCAGTTTCCTGATTACTGTTGAAGTTTGTTGGGAGAGATGATCACAGGCAAATGAGTCGTCGGTAAACATACACACAATTTTCTATGTAAATAATTTTTTCCGGTGCAACAGAAAAATGAATGTACATGCTTATACTTCCCTACTAAAATAGCTGCTACACCTCCACAGCAAAGGGGAACCTGCTTGGAATCTTACTTTGTGTACACACTGTATTTTTAAAGCACATTCATAGTGAATTCTCTCTCTCAAAGCATTCTGGGGACTGTGCTTTACCCCTCACAGAGTTACAAGTCACCTGGAGGAAACTACTTAGATGTTGAAACAGCAGATGGGGAAACAGTTAAATATGCCCATCGCCTACCACTCCGCTACTCCCAATCCATGAGAAGCAGCTTTTCCTGATCTGAATGCATCATTGGAAGTCATTACAAATGTTTGCATATCGTTTGAGCCTCAGGAAGGTCAGTATGGTAATGAAACTCTCTAATGGCTGAAAGAATTAATCATACAAATGCAGAGAAAATCCCAGTTAATGTATTATATGGGAGATTCAGGATCTTACACCAGCTGAAGAAACCTGATGGATATATGTGGGTTTAGAACCTTTACTCCTTGCAACAAAGAGCTTATTCTTTATAAGTATGCAATTGAGAGTCCTTCCTATGACTAGCGTCTAAAGGCAGAGAGTGTATAGACCAGCCTCTGCCAACCTGGTGCCCTCCAAATGTTTTGGACCACATTTTCCATCAGTCCTAGCCAAAACAGCTGAAGGGAGTTCTGGTCAGGTCCAGCAAAAGCAGTTTGTCAGGTCAGGCATCAGCTGAGGGGCCCAAACTCAGAAGGATCCTTTCACTCAGTCATGGGACCAGCTCCTGTTCACAGTGGCTGGCGATCTGGCTGTTTCTAACTTCCATCTCTCTGCCTCAACTGAGCCCTAATAAAAGGTCAAATGAGTCTTTCTTCTCAGAAACCGGTATTCTGGACGGTATTCTGCCTTGGCAGCTAGAAAGTCCTTTTATACAAGGACATTGTCCTCCATCCTTGCTTTCTTCAAACTTCTGCCTTTGTTTTAAACCACAACTTTTTCTGCTCAAAGGCTTCCCACCACTGCTATACTCAAACTTCTTCCATTGTGTGAAACTACCACTTTTGCCCTCTCAGTTGAGAACCTGTCGTACAAAGAGATCCCTTTCTTCCTCCCCACCCGGGTCTTCCCTTAACCGCACAACCTGCTTGATGCAGAATATATTAATTCAACTCTCTAAAAGTGGACAGTGGAAGATAGTTCAAGTGCATCATTTATCTGGAGGGTTCTGCCTTTGCATCCCTCTTAGGAATTTACCACATTAATTATTATTATTGTTGTTGTTGTTGTTGTTGTTGTTGTTATTATTATTATTATTATTATTATTATTATTATTATTATTATTATATCATCCCACCCATCTAACAGAATATTAAAAACATGATAAAACATCAGACATTAAAAACTTCCCTAAACAGGGCTGCCTTCAGATGTCTTCTGAAAGTCAGATAGTTGTTTATTTCCTTGACATCTGATGGGAGGGTGTTCTACAGGGCAGACGCCACTACCGAGAAGGCCCTCTGCCTGGTTCCCTGTAACCTCACTTCTCACATGGAGGGAACCGCCAGACGGCCCTCAGTGCTGGACCTCAGTGTCAGACTGAATGATGGGGGTGGAGAATATGAGTAAAATATGAGAGTTTTGCAGCTTGACAAGTGATCACTGTTTGAACATTCACATTGCCAGAGGATCACAAAAAAGCATGCTATATTGTGTGTAAAAGACCCATAGCAGCAGCAGCCCAGAATATTTCCACTGTTTTATTTGTTTAAATTTATATTTCCTTGTCGTGTTACATAATGGTCTAGATTCGCTGTGGAATTTTTTTTCAGCTTTGCATTGAGAAAAATATATATTCAAACTGTGCTGTCTGCTGCAATGCAGTTCAGTTCATTGCCAGGGCTTGTGAACAAAAAGAAGGCAGTGTTTAAAAAATTTTCAAAGAGCAAAAGGTGAAGATTAACCGGCAAAAGCACAAGTGGAGATTAATTTTATGGTGGAATGTCACCACAATAAATGAGCAGCAAGTTCCTGTGGCTAAATGAATTTATATTGAGGCTGTCTTATAAATGGCATTTTAATCTAGTGGTGGAAAGAGAGGAGGGGAGAGAAAAGGAGAAAACCCTTAGCTATTAAACCTTCCCAATAAGGGGAATGTATTTTGCAAGGAATCAGATGTGTTTATTTCTGGCATTCTGTTTTGAAGCTAAGTGCTTGGGGAAACCAAATCAGCATAAACATCAGAACATGGGTAGCAGTGTTTCACTTTTTGTCCCAGTTAGCAAACCAAATTAATGCACATCAAAATGCCCTTTTCATGTTGGGAGAGGAGGAAGGTTGTCAAAAAAAGCATCATGACAAGCTACCATAGGGAGACATCCCCACAATAATCAATCGTCAATCAGTCATGGAAACTGCTTATTCTGCTTTTATGCAGCACTCTTCATTACTCCCCTTGTATAGTTCTCAAGAGGGAAGAGATAAAGCTTTCTTTCAATGAATAAAGCAATAGCTTCCTTGCTGCGAAAAACAAATCAACCAGCCCAAACATTTTATTCTTTCCTGAGAAAGGTCCCATATAAGACAAACTGAAGCAAAAGTGAAGTTCTCCTGCTACCTTACCTCTGGTAAAAGAGGGGAAAAATAACCTTCTAGTGGAGGAAATAACATTCCCCTCTGCATCAAAAAGTAGTCGACAAAAAATATTCTTTTACTCACTATTGGTTTATTCAATTTATTTCTCAGTCACCTTTCAGGTCTAAGCCCTCACAAAGCAGCCTGCAGAGAGAAAGAAAAGCAGTAGAAAGAGATAAATAGTTGTACGAGAGACTGAGATCACCAAAATTCTCTATGGTGAAAAGATTTGATTTAAAGGCTTCCTCCAGCACCAAAACTGAAGGGGCCAAGTGAGAGATTTCTATAACTACAGGGCCACCACTGAGAAGGCTCAGTCCTCGCCAAGTTAATTGATTTTACCACTGGCCACACAAGCAGGATCTCAGCTACAGATCTTAGATTACAGCAGGATCCTATGGGTGGAGAAAGGCCTTACATACTGTCCTCGGCCAGATGTAAAAAAATGTCTCAGTCAAATGTATGACCTTTTAAAGTCAGAAAAGACTTCTGATAAGAAAATGCATCTAAGTTTATTAAAAGGTTAATAACGCCATTACCCAAAGGTAAAGGTTAGGTAACTAAATTAAAAATGCTATGCTTCCCAAAAGTAAATGCAACATAAATGGCTTGAATTTACAGTTTTCCTCCTTAATATTATATCTCGCGGACCTGAACAGACTAATATTAGACCTTGCCAGAAGAGGGGAGAAAGCCATGGCTTGTCCCCTTTGCTGTTTATTTTTGAATCATATGCATTTTCTTTCCTCTAAGTGAGCCGACCACCAATTTGGCACCCAATCGGCACCACTAAATAACAACTGGATGCTGGTGCTCTTTGCAAGGGAAGGAGAGAGATTTTGAATTTATTTTCATAGTGGAAAAATAGGTTTGCCAAAATAGCTTCAGTTTATGGAAAGGGAGGAACAGCTGTATTTGGTTTATAATAAATCTTTGACAAATCAGTAAAAGCAAATAGACAGCACAACTGTAACCCATAAAAGTGGAAAATATTAAACAACAGGCAGTGAAGTTGTTAAACTTTCCCACAGATGCTGCTGGTAAAAGCCTTTGCAAAACATCAACGTGAAACATTCAGGAGGAGAGGAATCTGGGAGCAAAGGGGCATGAGAAGGAGATGAAATTCCTTCTTATTAGAGGAATATCCCGTTAATGTGACAACTCTAGGTATGCGGACGAAGGTCTCTCAAGCATTTCTGGGCCCCCTCCTATTACTGAATGTTGGTGCAGAATAATTACTTGCTCTCAAAAAAAAAAGAAGAAGAAGAAGGAAAAAATGACAGGACATTGACACTGCAGACTTATTGAATTTGTATTGCTTGCCTCCAGGCCATATCGGGGGTTATTCAATTTTGCCTGAGGAGGACAACCTATTATGAAAGATGAGTCAAGAAGGCATCTCCTCTGATTGCCCACCAAAACCATTATCGCAGCACTGAGAGGGCAGCAGCAGCGAGTGGACAGACAAGACAACGCTGATCTCGATTACCTAGGGACAAGATACAATTTACATTACTAGAAGCAATAGGACAGAGGGCAATCAGCCTAGGGAATAGGCCTGCAGATCGGGAGTGCAGTGCAGGTATTAACAGTACTGGAGAAACTGAGCTAATTGCTTATGCTGGGCCTGATGACCTCTAGCCTTACACGATATTAACTGATTGGCTTGATCTGTAATTAGATGAACCGACTCTACATTGCCAGGACCTGAAGTTTTCACTGATGAGGCAGTTTGGAGTGTGTGCATGGGCTCGTTCCTTTCTTTTCACAGTGGAAAAATAGGTTTGCCTAAATATCGTACATTTTTATATATTCTGCACACATTACATATTGTTATATGCTACACACTCATTGTGTGTTGCTACACCTTGTAGACTGAATTTACGGAAGCAGGCGTCCTGTCAAGTTTAGCTCATTGTCTCAGTTTTGTGATGTTCTCATTGCATTGCAGAAACTGGCACAGAATGAAACGCAAAATTTTACCCACAATGTTTCATGAATAAAATACAGCTGTCGCTCAATACTTTTCTGCATGTAAGTGAAATAATCGTAATAGCTGTGGGGATGGAACTGGATTTGCAACCCAAGGTACAGCAGGCACATTCAATTTCTAAATTAGTTCAGCATAACAGTCATATTTAAGTATTCTTTTTCAATGTTAAACACGTGATGAGGGGAGATGGGAAATGGGAAACATTCAGTGTTATAACCAGCCAAGCTGTTTCAGAATATTCAGTTTTATTCCTCTTCTTTTAGTTTTCTGTTCTCCTTTCATAACAGCCTGTCTACATCCCTACTGAGCATGCTCAGTCATCATTGGGCTGTTTGGTGGTGGGGTGTTAAGCCCTCGCAGATTCTTTTCTTTCTTTCTCTTTTTAAAAAAGTCTGTACTTGAGTTTTCTCAAGCTTGCAGGTATCTGACTCTTGTCTGTGAGTCAGAAATGGCTTGCCAGGTGGGGCAGAGCCACAACACTAATTTCCTGTCAGATGGGCTACTGTTGTTACCAGGAATGTAAAGTGGAGGTGTGAGGCTTAGGGGAGTCAGCAAGGTGCTACCCACCTTCCCACCCTTCTCTCTCCCAGAAAACAGCAATAACCCATCTGCCAGAAACTTACATTAGTGGCTCCCCATTGAGAGAATGAGTTCAATGCTAGCATGCAGAATTGTTCTAGATAGGATTCCTAGAAGAGAGCCTCTGCCAAAGACTTTGAGGGTCCACGGCAGTGATGGACCCTCCACTAACCTCCATTAATCCCCAAAAATAGCCAGGAAGGGCTCAGATGGTCCTGAGCCTTCCTCCCCTAGAGTTCTGCCCCATTGTCCACATAAATACTTTTAGTGATATTCATCTTTAGCATTCAGTGAATTGGCATCTCTTTACATTGGCCATAGCTCTTTGATACTATCACTGTTTGGCTTGCTCTTAGTTTCTGCCAGTCTCCCTCCTGCTCTCACTCAGGATGTTCTGAGTGATGACCTGGGCTATCATAGTGATTCCTCTTCTCTGGGGTTGTATACAGTGCCTCCTCCAACAAGCAGCCCTCATCATATGTTACAGAATATGTCCTTTTCGTACTCAGAGGTGATCCCAGCAGTCCCAAGAGCAGTGGGATACTTTGGATCTTGTTCTCCAAGATCATAGGAATCTGCCTTACACTGAGTCAGACTTTTGGTCCATCTAGTTTGGTATTGTCTACACTGATTGGCAGTACTTATCCAGGTTTCCAGACAATGTTCCCTCACATCCTTACCTGTAGATGGCAGGGGTTGAACCTGGGACCTTCTTCACGCAAAGTAATGTGTCTGCCACTGAGCTACAACCTTTCCTTAATTGCACAAAGGAGAGAAACTCCAGCTCTGGATGGGGAGATCCAATGTTTGGTTTCCCTTCCCCACCACTGCTGAAACTCCCTTGGCCCTGGTCTTATAGATATCATTGCTCCAACATTTGCAGGGTCAAGAAGATAGATGTTTGGAGCAATTTAGGAGCAGGACAGGGTCTTGCCATGTTCCCAGTTCCCCAACACATCCTGAAGCCAAGGCTGAATTGTGCCAGCATCAGGAACTGGCATGGCTCAATCCCATTTATTTTCATCCCATTGTGAGGATGCTCCTCTGCCCTCAGTTCTGCCCTGCTGTCTCTGTATTGGAAAAGTGTACTTTTTTGTAACATACAAGTGAGATGCCACTCCAAAGAACCCTGGAGAAGGGGCATTCGATCAGGTGGAAGAACTGTCTTTGGTTCCCCCGCTGAGCTGTAGGATTGCAGCCTAAAAATCTTATGCAGAGAAGCCCAGAAATCAAAATGTAAAGCTAGTGTTACTGCTTCAAGTATATAGCACTGTTTTAAAGCTCTAGATTTGTGGCTCAAGAAGACAATTTCATGGTGCTAATGCAAATATGGAAGAACACCAGTCTTACTTATGCCATGATTTGAATGTTAGTTAAAACCTTAATATCTTGAGCTTACAATGCTAGATCTTTATATCCTCAGTAAAGCAACTTGCTAAATTTAAAAAATGTCTCATATTTTATTTCCATTACTTGATCTACGCTACTACATTTTTTAAGGAGCAGAATTTAAATTTAAAAAATTAAAAATGTTATCCGTAGATTACAAAGGCCAAGAAGCAGGCAAAGAATATATAAATACAATGGTATATAGTCAGTGTGGGATATCAAATTATATGCTAGTATTCTTAAGTTTTGTGAATGGAAAGACAGGAAGTACTTTGGTTCATCAAGTGGCTACAGCCCTTTTCATTATGGTGGGTTATGGAAAGGGAAGTTGGAGGACACGACTAAATTTGTAGAGAAGGCAACTCTATCACCAGCTACAACATGCATAGCTTGTGCTTTACGAGATGGAAAACAAACCATTGTGAAAAACAGTGATTTGATTAAAAAAAACCTCATGACACTGATGAGAAATGGTTTAAGTTTAGCTGAGTTCAATAGGATGTACTTCTGCACTGTGAAATTCTGAGTTTTCTCCCCTTGCAATTGTATTGTAGGAAATGGCTTTTACACTGTAGTGGGGGCAAAGGGAGGGATACAGTCCCCCTTCTGTTCCTATCAGTAACCATATCCAGATCAAGGAGCCCATGCCTATTGACTTTTTTAAAAAAATGCCATTGCTAACAATGTCAAGTTTAGTTTGGCCTACATGCACTGGATTGCACTGTTAATTTAATTCAGCTGTATATTTGGTGCTTCATCCTGTCAGATGCTCAGTTTGAAGGCATGTGGGTATCTTCTACCCCACTAATTCACCCTTTTATGCAACTGGCATCTGAAATAGTAAAAAAATAGTAAAGTAAAAATGTGGAATATTAATCCAAACACCACTGCTTAACTTACCTCCTATTGTCATTACACTGTTCTGTCTTTGGCATTCCAGTTGGTTGAACTTTGACTGCAGGCTGATGGGGAAATTCTTCCCTGCTACTACTTCTGGATGTCTTATTAACATTCAGCACTGTGGCCCATCACATTTTGCTCTGGTGCTGAGAATGACTGGTGGGCATTACTAGTTTTCCTCTTGAGAAGATGCGGTTCCATCTGGAGTTATCAGAGAGATGAGCTCAGCATCCCTGAATCAGGTGCACAAGGGCCAGCATTTTGTTATCTTTGTTGTTTGACACCTATATGAAGCCTTTAGATGAGACTGCCCTGAGTTTTGGAGTTGGGTATCGCCAGTATGCTGGATGATACCTAGTTTTGTGTTTTCTTAACAAGCAGCAGGAGCGAAGTTTCTGCCTCAGTATTAAATCAGTGTTTGGAGATGATGATCTAGTTAAACACACAGAGACTAGATCCACACAAGATAGAGGTGACATTGCTGGAGTTGGGGCCAACGGCTCTGGTGAGTGTTCTGTTCCAAGCAATGGCCTCAGTGGCTTCAGTATAACAGGGGTTCCGACCCAAGGCAAAAGTTCGAATTCTGAAAAGCAGAGCAAGGAGAACTGAAGCAGGACAAGGTCTGGGTGCAGAAGAGAAGTGAAGCAAGAGTTACAGGATTCAGTGGCACCCTGGACAGCGCCACAGAGGACTCAGGTTGGACACTCTGTAAGAGCAGAGCTCAAATGCTGTTTCAGCACTAGTCAACCTCTGACTGAGACTTACATATACACCTCTGAGTGGGGAGAGGAGACTCCTCATTTAAAGGGGCCCACCATAGCTGTCAGCTCTAATGATACAGGCGAGTTTGCAGGTCAACTCTGAGTCCTGAACAGGAATCAGAGGAAGGCAACATGACCTTCCCAAGCTAGAGAGGAACTGACACAATGGAGTCCTCTGCTAGCAGTGCTTACAAAATAGTAGGGCTGGATTTGACATCAATTTCTTCTCCCAATCTAAGTACCTGACTTCATCTCCCAAAAGTGGGGAGTTTGACTTAAGAGTGAGATTTTATTGTAGATGATTGGGTTGCCTAACTGTAATATGTTCGCACCTGGAACAGTTCCTGGACCTGGTGGTGCAGGTGGCAATTGTGGTCAAAGGTGCAGTCCATCACATATGTTACATAGCCCCTGTCCTTTCTTGTAGAAGATGGATCTTGTTAACTTCTCCAGCTCCTAAATGAGATATACTGGTTTGGGACAAGTAAATCACACCCTTGCTAAGTGCACACCCTTGCTAATTCTAACAGCATCTCTCATTGAATTCAATCCATTGTTTTAGAGAGCTATCCTCTTCCTGGTTCTGGAAGCCAATGGAACTCAATCAGCACCTCATTTGAGAAAAAATTGACTTGTAACATTGATTCTCAAGGCGCTAGCTTAAGGTACCAAATTGATCCCATTTGTAGATTAGTGTCACAGCCTCCATTTTATATGAACCTTCTTTTAAAATTAGTCCTTTTGGGCCATTTCCTAATATGGTAAAATGTTCTTCAGTGAGGTCATTGAAGTTTATGTGTAAATTCTGATAAATACTGAACACATTTTGGTATTTAAGTTATTTTTTCTATTAAATGCAGTGACTTAACTATATTTAAACCATACTTGATGAGATCCCACAGCTTATCTAGAAAATATTTCATCAAATTTATCCTATGCCATGGTAAACATTGTATGGAATCATAGAATTGTAGAGTTGATGGGGACACCAATGGACATCTAGTGCAATCTCCTCAATACAGGAATCTCAACACATGGTGCTCCAACCAATTTGAAACCATGCCCTGCTTATCTTTTGCAAATGTGCTAGCAGCTTTATTTCTGCCTTGGGTGGGTTGGGGTGGGTACATGGAAGACAAATTCTTACAAGTCCTTCCTTTCTCAAACCTTGGCAAACTCTACTGAAAGAAATTTGACCACTTGGATTTGGGATCACCTAAACAAATATCTTCTTTCTCAACTGGATAAAGTGGCCTGGATCTTGAATGAGATCAGAGGATAGAAAGTAATGAACTTTGGGATGACGAAACCAAGGGACAATTATAGCTACAATTATACCTAATGTGTTCCCTTGACAACGGTCACGAAAGTTGGCTTGACTAAGCCCACCAAGTGCTATTTGTTAATTTCTGCATCGTATTGAACTTTCATGCAATGTAAAAACCACTTCCCGAAACACGGTGGAATATAGCGCCAGTTTACCACTCCTCTCTATGTTATTTGCAAACTGGATTCCCCCTGCCCCGAAAGCAAATAACATGGAAAGGAGTGCTAAGCTTGTGCTGTATTTCTGGAAATGGCTTTTCCATCGTGTGAAAGCTCAAATGTGATATGGAAATCAACCGCTAGTCAAGAAAAGTCAAGAAAAGTCAGGAAAATGGAAGAAAAGGCCGTGTGAATGTAGCCTATGTCACTTGACTGACTTTCCCTCCCCAAATGCCAGCAGAAGAAACCACAGCCCTGCCCACAGAAACTGTCCAATTACAGAGCAGCACAACAATGAATAAAGATCTCTCTGTAACTCGGTGGACTGTGTATTCTGACTACAGTGCTGAGCCTTTCCACTTGGCTGCTCTCATTAACAGGCCTTACATGACTAATGCGACTAAACATGATCTCATTCGCTGGTTGGCAGATAAACCTATTAAACACTGGCAAGAACCTCATTTCAAGAATAGGATCATCATCTCTCTGCCCAGGGAGGAGGACTTATTTAGATAAAGACTTAGGAATTCAGCCCCCCCCCCTTCCTGGCAAAAAAGTTGGCAGTTGTCTGTACAATGCAGAGCATTTTAAAATGTAGAGGTCCATAATGGGTCTGGCAGGGTTGCTGTCAATACTCTTGATGAGATTTGTGGCAAGAGCTGAAGATGTCAGGATTTCTACCATTTAAACCTTGCTTCTCATGGTGCTTGCGAACTGTTGCAGGCACTTCACTTTTGAGTCTTCTGTTTCCTCTGAAAAATAAAGAATGTTTACAACGGTAGCCTATTCAGGTCAAATAAATTCCACTGAGATCCACAGGACTTACTCTCAGGCAAGCAGATATAGGGTTGCAGATAAAATGAGCAGAAAGTGTGCAAAAAAGAAGAATGAGGCTGTATACACGCTACATCTTTAAAGCACATTCGAAGCACATGCTTTCCCTCAGAGTTCTGGGAACTGTAGTTCTCAAGGGTTGCTGGGAATTGTAACTCTGTGAGGGGTAAACTACAGCACACAGAATTCTTTGAGAAAAAGAATAGCCACACTCACAACCATACATTCAAAGCACTTTGATGCCACTTGGGGGCTTCCCCTCAAAAATCCTAAGTGCTGTATCTTGTTAAGAGTGCTGGGGGTTGTTAAGAATAGCTCTATTCCCCTCATAGAGATACAATTCCCAGCAATTTGGGGCAGAGGGATTGATTAAACCACTCTGAGAATTGCAGCTCTGCAAGGGGAATTTGGGCCTCCAGCACCCTTTACAAACTACAGCTCCCAGAATTCTTTGAGGGAAGCCATGCCTCTTTAAAGTGTTATCATAAATGTATGGTGTGAATGTGGCCAATGTATGCCATCTGAGTTGGTGGGTGGGCAGAGATTAACCTCTTTCTAGCCTAATCTCTCATCAAGAGTGGAATTGTGGTTCCTATTTGACCTGAAAGGATGTGGGTCTTTAAGAGACTTGGCATATCTCTTAGAGTTTGTCATTCTGAAAGTCAGGAATGGAAGAATGCCCCTCCTGGTACGTAAATGAGCACAGCATCTGG
The DNA here is from genome assembly GCF_027172205.1 of Podarcis raffonei. Taxonomy (NCBI): domain Eukaryota; kingdom Metazoa; phylum Chordata; class Lepidosauria; order Squamata; family Lacertidae; genus Podarcis; species Podarcis raffonei. The sequence continues at coordinate 55,681,696 of NC_070610.1, forward strand.
TGAGGCACCAGGAACTCATGCCAGGTCCGAGCTCTGCCCTTCTACCAAGGACTGATATGCTTTCCACTTTGGAAATTAAAAAAAAAATCTTTTTTGGCCTTAGGCCCTTGACCTTTCACTGAAAGACAGATGCTTCTGTGTATTTGTCATGCCTTATTATGAGTATTACAAGCAGGCAAATGATTCCTGGGTATTATATGCTTTCATACCCCTCTCTCTTTCATCTTTGCCTATCAAAATCCCTCGCTCTCTTTTATGAACATTCTCTCCCCCCTGCCCCCACCCCCCAAAAATCCAGCCTCCACATGCTCTCTGAACTCACCCGAGCTTCTGGGCTTTTATTTTGATTTACTGACGTTGCTCCTATGCTTTTAATGGCAAACTGAAACACAAAAATGGGGGGGGGAGGGTTGGAGGTATTGTGATGGCAAAAGATGCTCAACTTTGAGGCAATGCTAAAGGGAGAAGGGCATCGCCGCAGGCGCGTGGGTGGCCACTTTATACATTAGAGGTGGTTTTTTTTAATAAATGTCAAACAATAAAATTCTGGGTACCCTCCAGCCCCTGCCCACACCCACCCACCAATAAAAGGTGCTCATTTCTTTAAACAGCATACCTGAACGCACATCTGATAAGGCTTGTGAATGAAACATTTGGGTACCATTTGGCATTTTTGATTAAAGAGTGAGATTGTAGGATTTAAGAGTCCTCCTTTGCAGATAACATGCATAGTTGCCACTGATCTATTGAACTGATATATTTAGAAAGATCATTTGAAGGAAGATCTCACAGCCTATTGAGTTTGAAGCTGTTCCAGACATTCAGTTTTTTCCCCCTCCCTGCAGCCAAATTCTCCAAGGTAAATGGGCTAAAATATTTTGCTGGAGGGGATACTTTCCTTTCAAGGTTCATTCCTTTGCATAAGAAATATACTAAAGGAGTGATGAGGGTTGGGCGGGGGAGAGAATCAAAGACAAAACAGAAAAATCAAATATTCTTAAAGGCTTTGGGATTTTGTTTTGCTTTTACCAATTGTGCACGCCCCCCCCCCCCCCCGCAAAATGCTAGGCATATGTGAGTAATATAATAGCATTCACATTTAACTTATTTTTTAAAATATTCACTCGCATCCCTTGCCCTTCTGATGTTATATGATTGGATGAAAAGACCCTTTGCAACTTATTTCAGATATCTGCTACAGACAAGTCATCTGCTAATTATCCTGACAGACGCAACATGCATATAAGCCTCTGAGAGCAGGGTTTCAGAAATGGATGGCACAGAGGGAAATATCCTGCTACTCTTTGTATCATGAATATGTTTCATATTTATATTATCTATCTTTTGCTAACAATTTCTTGTAAATAACCTGTCTGTCCACATTTGTATGTGTGTGTGTGTATGTGTGTGTGTGTGTGTGTGTGTGTGTGTAAACACACATAAATGAACACAATACACACATATAGTGCTTTTGTGTCTATGCTAATTATACTGGGATTGCTTATATTGCTGAAACCAGGCTGATAACAACTTTTTTTTAGTATCGCCCCGTCTGTCTTGGTGTGTAGGGCTAAGGGGCACATAATCATTATGCAAGATGCCACTCTAGAACAGATTTTCCTGTTTCACCTCATCCATTTCATTTTTCTCCCCAGCGCTGCTTAGTATCTCCTTTTGCCCTGAACAATTCTATTGCAAAATAAGCAGCGCCTGCTATTATTAAAAGGGATTCTTGCCAGGAGGTAAAGCAAACAAATAAAATCAAGGGGAAATTTGCTCCGAGAAGATTTGCTTACTTATTCTGCAGACTGGAGATAGTATAGTCTTACACTCATTGAAATTGTCTTCCCCCCTTTCTTTCCTCCCGGGTTCTAAGAAAATGTGCCTAAAGCTATTATCGTATCTATCGACTCTGTGGGATTTAACTGACGTGGCTCCTTTTCCCCAAGTGGCGAGAAAATGACCTCTGTGAGGCAAAGTTCAAGCTGAGCAAAAGCTCCGAGAGCGACATTAGAGACCTGTCAGGTGCTTGGTAGGATAAAAGTGTAAAATTATATGTGATGCACAGTTCAGTCACATCAAACAGCAAAGAAATGTTTACTGAATGAACTACACAGTTGCTAATTACACTTTCCCCTTAAGTATGCACATTATGATGGGTAACAAATACCAAGAGATTCTGGATAGGGAAAGCTTCTAATAAGTATGCAACAATTGCATCAGGCATGTTTTTGCACCTTAATTTCTTTTGGTTCTTATTTATACTGCAGAGACAAATTTGGCTTGTCATCATGTGCACCATGTTTATCTGTTGACCTCCCATGCAATACCCTTTAAAAAAAAAAATTAAATAAGAGATCTCCCCTCTATCTTTCATGCAAATGAGCAAACAAGGGGGGAGGGAATAGAGATTTGCACCATGTAAGGCATACACAGAACCTTTCAGTAATTAAGTGACTCAGTTATCAAGCTACTCATGTGATGAGATCTAATAATAAGCATGGAGACATTCAAATGATACCACAAAAAGGGACAGGATGCTGGTATTTCTCCCAGTCCATTCCTTTCCTATTTCTCACATTAGCTGGATGATTTCACCTAGTCCTGGTGACGGACAAATCTGTCAGCTCTAGTTTCTCCCTGTTACTCATTTTCAGTCTTAAATGCAGCAATCTTTCTTATTTATTTATACCTCATGAAATTTCATCAACATTTTAGTGCAAATTCTCCTAATGCACACATTTTTGCACACCATTTTAATGATTTTTTTTTAATGTTTAAATTTCCCTAATATAATGCATTTTTATGCATGCTTTCCCCGGCTACATGCATTTTTGTACACATTGTTTGATCAGAGAACATTGCTGCAAAATTTGGAGAAATGTGATTTCAAAGGATAGTGATATATTACTTTGCATGTTGGTTCACGAAGTGCAAAGTAGGTAGTTTTGCAATAAAATGCAAACATAATCCCACTTCTCCCCATCCCTACCTAGTCCTTTCCTTTCTCATGAGTTAGTTCTGCCTTGTGTGCACACCTCAATAATTCTGGCTTAACTAGGGAAATTGTATGTGGTGAGCTGTCTAAAGAACAAAGTTATGGATGGCCTAGATGAATGCTGCAGATAAATAAATACATTTCTGAAATCAACCATAGATTGGTGCTTGCACTTTCTGCCACAGCTTCCATATTCTTTTTCCTCTCAGTTACCTATCCCTTCATAGTACACACACATAACCAAAAGGGAAAAGCAAACTTGATGATGTGATCTAGGATTCTTTTCTCTGAGACAATTACTGATGAGCACCAGTGCTTCTAAACATTAGGGAAACACTGCACAAAAAGAATTGTGGTGCAGCCTCATAAACAGCAACATCACTTTTGCTTTTTCAGGTTATTTTAGCAAGGTGTATACATACATACATACATACATACATACATACATACATGTATATGAGGTTCCCTCAGGTTTTTGCAGTGTTTCATCAATGCACATACATATGCTACACGGGGGTTGGGGGGGAAAGATGAAGGAAATAGAAAGCTTCAGTAAACTGAACTCTGTACAAAATTTGGATTTAAAAAACAAAAACAAAGCATGCTTCCTATGTTGCAATGGGCCTATTATATCACTTCCAGTTTTGAAACAAGACTAAGGAACTCCTAAATCCAGGGAGAAATTTAAATGTGGGATATTCTGAACACATTTTTAAAAGTACAATCCGTTCATCTACAGAAGTATCCAGCCAGAGCAAAAATTACATTTGTGATTCAGATACGTAATCTGTGGCAGCGATCTGAAGAACTACTTACACTTGTCTAGCAGTCAGTAATGGGATTTCCCCCACTAATTTATTTTCTTTGAGCAGCAAGCTACAATGCTACATCAATAACTTTTGAAACTCTGTATGGTTCATAAGAACATAAGACAAGCATTCTGGATCAGACCGAGGGCCCATCTTGCCCAGCATCCTGTTCCAACACTAGGCAGTCAGATGCCTGTGGGAAGTCTGTACATTGGACATGAGCACAACAGGAATCTGCCCAGCTATGATTCCTAGAAGCTGATATTCAGAGGCATCCTGACAGGGGAGCTAGAGGATAGCCATTTACAGCCTGCCCTCCATAAATTTGTATAATGCTATTTTTAAGCCTTCCAAGTTGATGGTCATGAAAGGTAAAGGGACCCCTGACCATTCGCTTTATTGGCTGAGGGAGCCGGCGTACAGCTTCCAGGTCATGTGGCCAGCATGACTAAGCCGCTGCTGGCAAACCAGAGCAGCGCACGGAAACACTTTTTACCTTCCTGCCAGAGTGGTACCTATTTATCTACTTGCACTTTGACGTGCTTTCAAACTGCTAGGTTGGCAGGAGCTGGGACCGAGCAATGGGAGCTCACCCCATCGTGGGGATTCGAACCACTGACCATCTGATTGGCAAGTCTGATTGGATTGGATTGTTTAACCCACAGTGCCACCCGCCGTCTCTCTTAGTTGTAACCACCAGAGGCCACTCTATGGTGATCAAGAGGCAGGGGGATTCTCATCCGTACCTTAATGTGCCAGGCGGTAGCAGTGAGATCAGGGCATACTTCAGCCAGCATTGTGCAAGGATATATTCACTGGATGGATCTTCTCCACTGGCAAACACTGCTGATGTCAGCCATCAGAACACATGCACCTGCATAGTGCTAGCACCCTCTGCATCCCCCGCCATCTCCCCATCATGGTTTGGGAGTGAACTGCCACACTGCTTGCCAGTGCTGACAGTTTCAAATGTTGTTTGCTCTGTGGCACTGGGCACTGCCTTCCTAAACTCATTTTAGGTACACAGAACTAACCAGCAGTTCTTTGAATCCCAAGCTATGTGTTCAAATATATGCCTCCTATAATTTGCAGTGTTCTTATAACCTATAGGGACTCCATGCATTGTTTCCTTGCACTTCTCAGATTTGGAAACTAATGCATGTATTACTGCCGCTATAGCAACCAGTCTTGGCTTGTCAGGGAAAGGGAATCAATATAATTATTTTTCCAGAGGCCACTATAGAAGGACTTCAGTAATACATAGCCTTTGGGAGGCAAGCTTCCATAGGACGAGACTTTCTTAAGCAGGGCACTATCACAGAAAGGCCTTCTCCCTAGTAACCAGATGTGCATCTACTAATAATTACCCAGAAAAGTTCTTCAGATGATCTGCTCAGCACACAGGGAGACTGATGTGAAAGCAGGCATTCCATTAGTAATGTTGATGAGTTTTCCTTGCTTCTATATAGAGGTTCTCCGGAGGATCTGAGGCCCTATGCTTATGTCCATGAACCATATCACCATCATCACCACCATCTCCATGAGTGCATGTCATTTGAGTACGAGGAGACATCTCAGCCAAAGTTAGCACTTAATGTATATGAGAGACAAGAAGCAGCACTGATCAACTGAATCCAGACAAGAGCTTGGGGGGGGGTATAGACAAAATTCTTACCAACAACTGTGTTTATAAACTGGGTATGTATGTAATACTCTTTAATGGTCACCTGTACGAGTCCTTTCTCCTCTAGTGATCTACTCAGTAACTATGATCAGTTGATAAAGCCCTCTAGGAAGGATTATTTAGTGCCAGTTGTTTAGTGTGGTGGCTCCCACTCTGTGAAATCACCTGCCTTTTATGTCACATATTTTAAAAAGGTAAAGATAAAGAATACCTGGACGGTTAAGTCCATTCAAAATTGATTATGGGATGCAGCGCTTATCTCCACTTTTAGACTTAGGGAACAGGCATTTGTCTGCAGACAGCTTTTCCGGGTCATGTGGACAGCATGACTTTTCTGGGTCTTTCTAGCACATGGGATATTGTGATGAGTGCCACAGAGTGCACAGAAACGCTGTTTACCTTCCCGCTGCAGTGGTATCTATTTATCTACTTGCACTGGTGGGCTTTCAAACAGCTAGGTTGGAAGCAGCTGGGACAAAGCATATTACATCTGTTGGACAGAGACATGTCCTTTTTACAGAACTTCATAGCAACCAGGATATTTGGACTGTATGTATACCAAATTCCAGCTTTCTATCTGTTGTGGAAATGTTTTATAATTTATACCCAGTTAGTGTATTCACCAGTGTCATGGTTTTAATTGTTTTAAACATTTTGACATGGTAAATTTCATCAAGTTATGAGTATGCTATTATTATTTTATTTATATACTGTTTTACGCCAAAATGACTTCCAAGCAGTTTACAAAGACCTATTATATATGCATTAAAATATAAACATCCATTATGAAAATACACAATAAAACAATCTCATTGAAACAATACAGCGATTGAAATGGGAGACTCGGGTCTGCTGGCTTGAAATCCGACATCTGGTAGCAGAGGTTACATCTGGTAGCATGAGCCGATGGATAAAAGATCCATGAGAATCTGCATGAGAGGTGAGAGGTCGATGAATCGTTGCCATCCTCTGCACCTAAGGAGATAAAGAAAGCGTCTGCCTGCAGCCAAAAGCTGAACAGACAGCTGGACACCGAGAGGAGTGTGTTTCAAGGCAACGGAGCCCCAAAAAGGTATGCTGCATTTCGGGCTAGAGAGAATGAACGCAGAAAGACTTATTTTCTGGTTCACAAGAGCTGCGTTTGAAAAACAAGCTCTGAAAGCAGGCTGGCATACCAGGAATTCCTGTGGTAGATAAGGATTCCCGTCCCGGGGAAGGTTGCTGGGCAACGACCGTCAGGGCTTAGAAAGTTACTGACAAATGGGATTGGCTCAGAAAGAGCGTAAGACGTCAAAGAATGTTTTGACTACCTTTAAAGCAGAAAAACAGCCCAGGAGTTTGCCTGCCTGTAAAAAGCAGTAAACAGCCGAGAGACTTTTGGAGTTTACTGGCTTGAAAGTGAAAGCTGGCTTGAGATTGAGTGTAAAGCTGACCCTTGGATTCAGCATGGATGCCAAGAAGGGGGGAGTGCCCCTGAGTGCCGTGGTTCAGGATGAACACAGCCGGCATGCTGCACTGGAAGTAAAGGACAGGGGGAGGGAGGAATGGAGTTCTAATTCCCCCACCGATGAGGCTACTGGAAAGGATGCTGTAGCTTTGAACGTTGTCCAGTGTTACAGTTGTGGACAGGCTGGGCATCTTCAGCGGAACTGTAAGAAGCCACGTCAGCCAAAAGGAGCGAAGGGCCGCTCAGCAAAGCCTGAGGCATCAGGCAAAGGTCATACCAAGCCTATGGTGGAACCTGGAAAGGCTTTGATGGCGAAAGGAACCACGCCAGATGTTGGGAACTCGTTTGTAATTGACACTGGATGTACTTTTCATATGTCCCCACACAGAGGGCTCTTTTCAACGTTTAAGAAGCAAAGCTTCACTGTGACACAGGCCAACGGTCAGGAGCTGGAAGCGACCGGAAAAGGGACTGTCTATCTTAAGAGTCTGAACTTGACAATAAACAATGTTTACTTGGTTCCTGAATTGAAGTTCAATCTGCTGAGTGTTTCGCAGATTGCAAAGAAAGGACTGAGATTGTCCTACGATGCTGAGAACTGCAAGATCTACAAAGATGGAGAGTTATATCTTTCGGCCAGAGAGAAAGATGGACTATATTTGTTGACTTTTGACGAAAGTGATTACATGGAATGTAATTCATCTGTGTCTAACCTAGTTTCTCTTGCAGGTGTGAGCAAGAAGAAGACCGGGGTCAACAGAGCATTTCAGCGGGTGTATGCTGATGTGATTGGTCCTCTAGAACCATCTAGAGGCAATGCAAGATATTATCTTGTGTGTGTGGATCATTTCTCTAACTATGTCTGGGTTTATGTGTTGAGAAAGCCACAGGAAGCCTTGGAGAGGTTTCAGGAGTTTTGTGACAAGGTTAAGAGTATGCATGATGCTAACATTGATTGTCTATTCACAGATGAGAAGCAGATTTTTCTTTTACAGGATTTCCAAAGGTTCCTGCAGAAGAAGGGGATCAGACACAAGATTGCTGTTTCAGCGGAAGCGTGGAACAGGGGTGTCTGTGTACGGGTGAACAGAGAATTGCAAAAGGGGATGGAAGCGCAATTGCTTAGTTCACATCTGCCACATGAGTACTGGGCCGAGTCTCTAATGTCGTTTTGTTATACGAAAGTGAGAAAGGTTTCAAAAGAGTTGGGAAGTTCTCCTTTTGAGAAACTGTTCCACAGAAAACCTTCTGTTGCCCATTTCAAGGTGTTTGGGTCTCATGTGGGGACAGAAGCTCCAGGTGGAGTAAAGAATGCCAGAGGCATTTTTGTGGGGTATGAAAAGGGTCTCTACAGAGTAATTTTGTCTGAATCTGGTCAGGTGATTCTCACAAAATTTCTAGAGAGTGCTCCTGAACAGGAGAGAGTGATAGTACACACATTTCCCACTGAGGACGATTCAGATGATGATGGTGATTTCACAGAGTACAGTGGTACTGAGAGTGATGACACTGATAGCTCGGAGAGCTCAGTTGTCACAGTCATTGAGAGGAAGTCTCACACAATGGATAGGCCTTCACAACTGAAGGATGAACAACTGTTTACCATTGGAACTGGTTCTCCAAAGAGTCCTGAGACTGGACCAGTGAGCAGAGAGGATCAGCACCTCATACGTAGGTCTGAGAGAGTTACAAAGGGTCAACCACCCAAGAGGTACTCAAAAGAGTTTGCTAACTTAGCTGTTGCATGTGTTGCTGTTGTAAACAACCGAGGACAGGTTGGAGCTGTGTCTAAGTCAGAGACAAAGACACAACAGAGAGTTGCTAGCCAAGGTAGTGCAGATGCACTCATTCCTTGGAAACCAGACAACCAGAGAGGTACACTGGGGAAACCAGTGGCGGGGAGTTCCAAGGGTGGAACTGAAACAACAGGGGAGTGTTATGTGTATAACAACTGTTTGTTTTCTTCTCTGGATCACGCTTTGCTTGCTGCAACACGCATTGATTCTTTTGGGGGAGGATGTTACGAAAAAGGAGCAATGCAGAAGCCAGCCCCAGGTGGCTGGAATGGTAAACAGGAAACTGATGTTATTGGAATGTACCGTGGGAACAAGAGACAGTGTACTGAGTGCCGGATATTAGCTCAGAGTGGCACATGACCCTGTACTGGAAGTACATGGGTGGAGTTTATTCTCTCTCTGCAGTTGTAAATCAGAGGGTACAGACGTGTTTTCTCTGTACTGCTGAAATACAGGAATAAAGACATGTAAATATATTTCTGTCTGTCTCTTCCCCCCCCCCCTGGATGGGAGGGGGAGGAGTGGTGTGTTCTTTTCACGTTTGAGAAGAATCGCCGATTGGAGACCTCCCTTGATCTTGCCGGGAGTCGCAGACAGGAGGTCACAAGGATTCAAGCCGGGCACCTGGAGGGTGGCCAAATTCCTCAAAGCTAAGCTGGCCCTGCTGGCTTGAAATCCGACAGGGTCAAGTTATCACCGGTAAGCCTGTGTAAACAGGTACATCTTTAAAAACAGATGAAATGCCAATAAAGACAGGTGCCTTCACCATCCAGCAAGGAAAACACTCCATAGCATCAGTGCCATCAGTGAAAAGGCCCACCTCCATGTCACCCAAGCTGATAAGCATTAGGCCATTATAGGACTAACCAGGTTCCATCTGCTGATATCAATGCCTTTGCTGAGAACCAGAGGGGAAATTGGTCTTTCTGGTAAACTGGTCCAGAGTTTTCCAGGACTTTATAACGATATACTTCACCTATCCCACCTTTGTTCTTCTTCTCTTACTTTTGCAACAAATATGCAGGACACAGAAGACCAAGTAGAAGTGAGCCTCGGTCTTTTATTTACATCAGGGATTAGGAACAATCTTCAGATGTTCATGGAATCATAGAATTGTAATGTTGGAAGGGACCCCAAGGGTTATCCAGTCCACCCTCATGCAATGTAGGAATCTAAACTGAAGTAATCTAAACTAAAGATTACTTGGACTCCCAGCTGTTATCACTTCTACCTAATTCCCATGGTGAAATTCACAACAGCCTGTTGTTGGGCATCTCTTCATAGAGTGCCTCTTTCCAAGTCCAAAGAATGGTTATCTATTCTTGTGACAAAATGCACTTGTGTACATGACTCAACCAGTCATGGGAACAGGGCACATTTTAATTACTAAGCATTTTCAACAACATTGAATTGTTCTTGATTTTTTAATTGTGGAGCTTCCTCAATTCTCTGTTTTATTTGTTATTAATTTTGATTTGCTTCTACAAAGTTTACACAGAAGTTAGATCATGTTCAGTCTTTATAGAGCATTTCTTATTTGTTTGCAGAGAGGTGATACATCAATGAACATGCACCCTGAATTCATCTAGATTTGCTTCCCTTGTGGTTATACATCTTCTCGTGAGTCGTTCATTCATCCCACACTTTTCAGTGCATTTCCCTGTCACTTTCCTAACTGCAAAATGTTCGGGATTTTTGCGTGCATTTGCTTTACCAGGGTTACAGCGCAGTTCAATCCACTTTAATTGTGCAAACCTAAATTTCCAATATGCACTCGAATCCCACCTGCAAAATCCTGGCAATCTAAGAGCAACCAAAGCTGCACCAGGTAGCTTAAAGTTAAGACTGTATAACCCCTGCAGAATACTAACTGGTTCTATGTACAAACACACACCTATCCTCCTCAAGCAACATATTATGACAATGACACACCATGCCAAGACATGCCGGTCCTGAGAAATTGTTTGATTAGCTTGTGTATTGTAAAACATCTTTCTCTTGGCAAGTACTTAAGCCCGCAAGAGCTGCCAAGCTGGAGGCACTATGGCTCACACTATAAGTCTTCCTGCAGTCCTCTGGGCCACTCTGTAACAAGAGCTACCATTTTGCTGTCACTGTCGCTTCACATATTCAGTCTCTAAAGCTCTGTTTGTTGTTTCATTCGCTTCTATGTCTCCCTTAGGAACTTCTTCATTTTAATATAAATAGAGCGCTTTATCATGCAGTGGCAAAGCATCATGGAAGACACAACTCTCAATATTACTGGAGATGATGCATACAGATGAATCTGGTGGCAGGTCACAAACAAAGGAACATAATGAAAGAAAACTCTTCTCTGGTGATAGAGAGACAGATACGACTGGACGTGATATATGGTTATAAGGCACTAAATATAGCTATATTTTATATGAATAGGTGTTTTACGCTTCGTATTTATCATTTAGGAAAAGTTTATGAAAAATAAAAAAGGAGGGGATATAAAGGGTCCTGGTCACACCAATAACTCTCTCTTTCTTTTAATGGCATTTACAAAGATCAGAGTTATGGCATACTTAGTGAAGCTTTTTCTGACAAGGGCCTGCAAGGCAGAAAAAGTGTTCTTCTCCTGATAAACAAGAGCAAAGGCCTCCCCTCTGACAGATAGGTTTGTGTTGTGCAGGGAGATTTTGACATTGGGGCAGTTTCAAACCAATGCCTGCCTGTCCCGTCCCCCTGCCCCAATCAGTGATACAATCTCACAGTTTGGTGTTTTAATTTAGCCAGCTTGCAATGCTCAGCTCTGTTATCAAGTGCAATTTTCCCCAAAAGTGCTTTTCTAGCATGGAAGGTTGAAAGAGATTCTATGTGCATGTGCCATCTGCATTCAGCAGACTGGGCACCCAAAGTTAGCTTCTTCCTGACACAAGTGCAGAATCTTGACAAGCAGTCTGTAGTTTATTGCTATGAAACACTGTGAACTATAAGGCCAGCTGCACTGAAATGGGTGCTTGCGCAATGTTATCTTAATCTTAACGTACTACAATTTCCAGGGGGCATTAGGATGATATGTGTGACACCATCAGCACACCTGTCAACCTTGGAGCCAGGAGGGAACTCTTGCAATGTTCACTGAGAGGCCTTGTAAACATTGACACCATGCCAAACCAAACTGTGCCCCATCCTGACTGTTGACATTCCTTGTGTTCACGTCTTTCCTTTTTAGTACTCCTCTGACCCAAGCTGTAGTTTTCCTATTCCCTTCACCAACATGATTCACTTTCCTACCTGCAATGGGATCTGCCTTTGAGAGTACCCACATTTTGTCATCAGTATTACACAACTTCTAACACTTCTTCCCAGCTCCTTTCACAGAACTGGGCACACCAGTTCACGCCAGTTTCACAGAACTGGGCACACCAAAATACATAAGCCTATGGCTTCCATCCCTCCTCTCTCTGCCTTACCTTTCCAACTTTTTAGACTTTCAATAATAGGGCTAGCCACCAATTAAATGAAACTTAGCCAATAGGTAGATCAATTAATTAAACTCTATATAAATATGCATTTGAGAAAAAGCATATGAACAAGGGACTCTGCCTTATTCCAGGTCAGACCATTGGTCCATCTAGTTCAGTTCTGTCTACAGTAACTGGCAATAGCTCTCCAGGATTTCAAGTCCTACCTGAGGGTTTGAACCTCATGCAAAGTGGATGCTCTACCACTGAGCTATGGCTCTTATGACCTTAGTCCTAAAGAAAAATGCATTTGCTTTTATGTGATTTGGGACAGCATACCCCGAGGGTCACTTCCATCTACATTGACCTGCCTGAACATTAAGGTCAACACCAGATGATCTTCTCCAGCTTCCCTGCCGAATGAGGAATGGAAGCAACTGAGGTGGACCACAAAATGGCGCATCCACACATGCACACTCCACCAGGGAGAAGGGGTTAGTGATGAACTACGTCAAGAACACAGGGGCAATAAATATCTATCTTGAGAACAAGCGTGTGAGGAAACCAGCAGCACCTCCTCTTCACCAATAGGCCATTGTAGAGGCAGCATGGGGGATATGCTACTCAGGAGGTGACAGATCCAGCCTCCAAAAGAGTGTGCTGCAGTGGTTGCTGGCACTGCAACAGCAGCAGGTTATGCATTCCTTGGAGGCTGGATCTGCTGTCCCTGCGGATCCTGCCCCCCGAGGTGGTTGCCTCATCTTGCCTCATGGGTGGGCTGGCCCTGGTGGTACCTTCCCCTTTGGAATTCTCTCCCCACCTCGTAACTTCCCTGTTATCTTTTCAGTAGCAGGCAAATATTCTTGCATTTCCCCCAGGCATCTTAAAAGCAAAGAAATTGGTAGCTCCGAATTTGAGCTGTTTTAAGGCTGCTTCCATTTTATTTTGGTATTCTACGATGCTTAAATTTGGAGTTGTCAATTTAATTGTGAGGAGCAGGAGTATAAATCTATAAATAAGTATGTTAGTAAGAAAAACAAAAAGACCTGCTGAAAGGTTTATAAATTAAATATTATTTCCCTCCTGCATGGGGCTAAGCCTGAGAGAATAGTGTTTTGCCTAATACCACCCAGTGATTTAATTAGGTTGAAGTTGAAATCTTATAACTGAGAGTAAGGACTGTTGAAGCAAGTTCTTCTAAGCAGGCATATACCGTATATAATAGTGCTGAAACTCTTTCTTAAAAAATAGGACCCACTTCTTTGCTCTGTAAACTACTAATACACTGAGATGGCATTATTACAGATAAATTCCTGTAAAGAGCCATTACTAGTTGTTAATCAGTGATCAGACCTCTCTGATCATAAATATTTTCATCTGCTAATATTTGAAGCAGTTGTGATGCTTTTACTTGTATAAACGGACATACAATACCATTAAATGATGCCATTTGTAAGGGACAAATATAAAAAACTGCACAACTGGTTAAAACAAATGCAAACTAATTTGTGCTAATTTAAAAACAGAAGATAAAGTTACACTGCACATCACATCCTGAACGCTGTGTGTGTGTTCCAGATATTTGGAAAATGTCGAGATCCAGTTACAAATTCAAAAGTAGAAAATATGAGACCATGAAATTCGGTCGTTAGAATGCAGAACATTTGTACATTGTAAATACCACAAGACTTCTTAGATTGCATGAACAGAATTGGCAAGCAGCTATTTCTTTAGTTTTATGTTGCTTTTAATCTCTGTTTATTTATTTAATCTTATACCTACCACCATTCTTAAGAACAGAATGGCTAACAACACATACAGATTTATATTTCTTTTCTTTTCTTAAAAAAGTCTATTAGAAATAGTTTATTGAATTAAAATTAAAATCAGTCACTAGTGGGGAGAGAGACTAAAGCTCAACAGTCATGAAACTGTTATAAAACAGCAGCGGTAATTAAAACTTCAGCCTCTAAGAATCTGCTGGAACAACTAAATATCACAATTGTATGTTTTGTAGTGCCGTTGAATGTGCTGCCTGCTGCTACTACCGATTGGTGGCGGAGCACTGAGAAGACAGTCAAATTTGACTATCTAGAGGAAATAAGAGCTGTAACAAGGTTTCTGTAGATTAACCAGGCCTTTGGCTGATCAACATTCTATGGCCTTTTAATTGTTTTTGTGGGAGCAGGGTTATTGGTTTGTTTTTGTGCTATGTATTTTGGGTACTCATTTTGTATTTTCATATTGTGAACTGCCCTGTGATCTTCAGACGAAGGCGGTATACAAATTTAAATAATAAATAAAGTACAGTGGTACCTCGGGTTACAGACGCTTCAGGTTACAGACTCCGCTAACCCAGAAATAGTACCTCGGGTTAAGAACTTTGCTTCAGGATGAGAACAGAAATCGTGCAGCAGCAGCGGGAGGCCCCATTAGCTAAAGTGGTGCCTCAGGTTAAGAATAGTTTCAGGTTAAGAACAGACCTCCAGAATGAATTAAGTTCTTAACCCGAGGTACCCCTGTAAACAAACAATGCCTCTAGAAAGTAAGAGCAGTGGCACAAAAGTCTTCGCTGTGTGTTATTCCAGGTACCCAGGCCCAGATTCAACTAACCAGGCATGCTAGTGGAAGCCCTCCCACTAGTACAAATGGGCTTCACCCTTCCTCTTGATGTGCCGTCCCTACATCTCCCCCTAATTCACTCTTGAGTTTCAGGGAAAAAACCCCCTCCCAGAACAGCGCATGGAGAGCCTCTGGCAAGCGGAAATGTTTGTTCTGATGGAATGATCAGTAGAACACAACAGTGAATTACTTCTCATGGTTGCTTTCATGTACTAAGATTACTTTTGAGTCTTTGAGGTCTGCCTAGGGCTTGCCGATCGGAAGGTTGGTGGTTCGAATCCCTGCGGTGGGGTGAGCTCCCATTGCTTGGTCCCTGCTCCTGTCAACTTAGCAGTTCGAAAGGACGTCAAAGTGCAAGTAGATAAATAGGCGGGAGGTAAACGGCATTTCCGTGCACTGCTCTGGTTCGCCAGAAGCGGCTTTGTCATGCTGGCCACATGACCTGGAAGCTGTACGCCGGCTCCCTCGGCCAATAAAGCGAGATGAGCGCTGCAACCCCAGAGTGTTCCGCGACTGGACCTAATGGTCAGGGGTCCCTTTACCTTTACTGTCTCCTGTTTGCTTGTACCTGTCCCTGACAGCTCATTGTCCCCATTATTGCTTTTGAGGGAGATTCTTGGCAGGGGCAGAAATGCGCCTTAACCTTTTGATTATTACTTGTAAATGAAGAAAAACGAATGCTTGCAGCTACCATTCTATGCCCAGTCACCTGGGAGTAAGCCCCACTGAACATACTGGAAAGTACTCCTGGGTAAACGTGCATGGGGGATGTGCTGCAACTTATGCACATTTAAATGATTTCCTCACGTATGAGTCATCCTTTTCTCTGGGAAATCTTGATGTGTGATACTTTAAGAAAGCACAAATCTGTCTTGGCAGCAGGAATAAATAAAATAAAACCTTACAGCCTGAATTTCTCAGTGTCACTGAGAATAGCCATCACTGAATAGGATCAGATACAATAGCCCTAATTCTTTGGATTTAGATTCGTCGGGGGGGGGGAGTGCAATGTTTGTATATAATTACTTTCTTAGGCAATGGTTCAGTAGCTTAACCTTCCTTTTGCTTTGTGCTCTAAGGTTTTTCTTCACCTGTGTAGAAACTTCACCACCACACAGCTGTTAATTTCAGCAGAGTGGCGCCCTGAGCTATTTCTGTGGTCAGCTCCATATGACACCTGACATTGTATAGTACAATTTTTCTGTTCTGGAGCCTTCTCCATCCTGAAAGTTTACATAAATATCTTTCCCCAATGCTTTAATCTGTAGGCACAAGTATTTATATATAATCAACTGTGCTTTATAGGAATAGTACTGCACCGACAATGTCAGGAGACTTTTGCTTGCCTAATATCAGCCTAATGTTGGCCTAGTTGGAGGCCGATTTCATGATGGGTTTGTTTGGTTGACTTAACACATGGGATAAATATTACAAAAAGGCATGGTTTCATTGCAAAGTGTATTATTTAGCACATTACACTGTGCCGATTTTGCAAACTGCTAGAGGATGCACCTGCCCCGCACAGGTTTGTTCAAATTGTTGCCTATTGGCCATGATAGTTATGCTCTGCCTGCATGATTGGTGGTAATAATGATTCTGAATACCAGTTGCTGGAAGCCACAGAAGAGGAGAGAGTTCCTGCGTTCAGTCCTGCTTGCAACAAATTGGCCCCTGGCCTGATCCGGAGGGCTCTTATGTTCTTAAATGTTCATTTTTCTTGTTTGACTGCCGCTATTGACATTGCTGCAACCGATAATGGTACCTTGAGATAATGTGTGGGCACCATGTTGAGATAAGGCTTCATGGTTTGATGGAAGCATCTAAACACATTTAAACTAATCTGGGCTTTGTGGAGAAGAAGAAAAATCAGGAATCTGAAATTACAGCTCATGCAAATGTTAGAAATGAAAGCACTCGGAACAAATTGCAATGATAGTTGTTCTTAGTAAAACCTATTATTGACTTGGGTGAGCATGACGCTAAGCAAGGACTAACGAGCTCAGGATCTGGCCACATGTCAGCACCTCAAACTTTGCGCCTGCAGGAGGCATTTAAGCGTGCAGAAGAGAGTAGAGTGAGATGTGCAGAAACAGAATGAAGCAGGCCATAATTTCGATTGGTAAAGCTTCCAGAAAGTAATTGTGTGGCATGCAGACAAAGATCCAAATTTTCTGCAATGTACCAAGCAGCCTACCTGCTTTAGTGAATGCTGGGAGGAGTAGTGTGCAGGCAATCTGCAACAGAAACCAATCCAACAAAAACATTATATCATCATTACAGTAGGCAAAGATTGTGCAGCTGAAAGCATTCATTCAGAAGGAATGCAAGCCTGTTCACAACTGGCATGCTTCCCAATTCCTGGAGCCAGGAGCCACTCACCGACAGGGCCATCACTGATTATTGAGAACCACCATAGAATTGTAGAGTTGGACCACAAAGGTCATGTGATCCAATCTCCTGCAATGCATGAAACTTTTGCCCAATGTGGGGCTCAAACCCAAGACCCTGAGATTAAGAGCCTCATGCTCTATCCACTGAGCTATCTGTCTTCTCCTTTGTTGTGTAAGGCTGGATTTTATCATCCCTATTGGTTTAAAGCCTATGTATAATAGGCACTTGCACATGGCAAAGTTATCTGAAAACTCTTTCTCTTGGGCTAAAGTAGGCCTTCCAACCAATGTAAGCAGTGAAGCACTTAAAAGGGGGCTAATTAGGTATTTGCTGTACTTGACAGACAAAAGATGTATGCAAGCACAAGGGAAAGACTGCAAATAGAGATATCCCTGATTATGTTATTGTCCAACATTTTAATTAATTCCTTATGCTATCTGTATAATTTAAATGGTTTCTTTTCTTAAAGAGGGGGAAAGATTTAATAATAAGAGGACCATAGTGTTACTTTAACTAATCACTATCACTGCAGGGTGCTGCAAAAAAATTATGCAGCATTTCTGAGATACGCTCAAACCATCTAAGGAGAACTACGTCTGCTTCTTACTAGCCTTCATTTCTCCTTTGTTTGCAGAGCTGTGCTGAAAAAGATGCGTGACTTGATTCAGCTGATGTACTGCCCCAGAAAGGGCTTCATTTTGGAATCTGCCTTAGGTTAGAGTATTGGGGGCTTTGGCCAGGGCACAGCCTGACTCCCTCCTTTGGCAATCTTCACAGAACTCAATTGCCCAATGGTTGCCATTAATTTGATTTGAATTAATTTTATAATGAAATGATTTTAGAATGTTATATTATTTTATTGTTAGCCGCCCTGAGCCCGGCTTCGGCTGGGAAGGGCGGGATATAAATAAATAAATAAATTATTATTATTATTATTATTATTATTATTATTATTATTATTATTGGGGAGGTCACTTAAAAGTTAGGACAGAGGACATCTCAAGTCTCCACTGCTCTGGCATGAAATCTGTACACACTTGTGGTGGATGACCCTTGCTCCAAAAAGCGTGATCAAAATTAAAGGGTTCAGGAACTCAGACCAGACCAAATTTCCTAAAATTATACATAAGGTAAAGGTAAAGGTACCCCTGCCTGTATGGGCCAATCGTGTCCGACTCTAGGGTTGTGCGCCCATCTCACTTAAGAGGCCGGGGGCCAGCGCTGTCCGGAGACACTTCCGGGTCACGTGACCAGCGTGACGAAGCTGCTCTGGTGAGCCAGCACCAGCGCAGCACACGGAAACGCCGTTTACCTTCCCGCTATAAAGCGGTCCCTATTTATCTACTTGCACTTAAGGGTGCTTTTGAACTGCTAGGTGGGCAGGAGCTGGGACCGAAAGACGGGAGCTCACCCCGCCGCGGGGATTCGAACTGCCAACCATGCGATCGGCAAGCCCTAGGCACTGAGGTTTTACCCACAGCGCCACCCACATCCCAAAAATTATACATAGACTTTACTAAAACAAAACTCTACAAAAGAGAAAAACTCCAAATAATGACACAGATTAAAATAGCTCAGAAGGGAAGAAAACAACAAACACTAACTTATCCTGCTAATTAACATAAACACTTACACTTAAATCTCAGTAGGCTGAGCAACAGAACAAGATGCTGTCAAAAGCCCAAATAGACGCTGACCTTGGCTGGCTGGTTGCTGAGAGCTCCCACCAATCCAGGTTTTTAGACCATGGGCGTTCACCTCTTCCAGCCAATTACCTTGTGACATCGGCCTTGAAGCCTTAACGGGAGACAACTCATTATTTCTGAGGTTCTAACCCATTCCCATAAAAAGTCTTAAAGGGGCAATATCATCACAACACCTTTGCCCGAAGCTTAAAGTGCCAGATCTCTTTTATCTGATGTCAGAAGACAGGGAACAAAAGGAGAGCTGCATATGCATAGAATCATAGAGTTGGAAGGGACCACGAGGGTCATCTAGTACAACCCACTGCTATGCAGCAATATTTTGTCAGTGAATCCTTGAATCCATGACCCTGAGATTAAGAATCTCCTGCTCTACCAACTCTACCAATCCATAACTTGAAGTATGCACTTTAAAAGCCAGG
The DNA here is from genome assembly GCF_027172205.1 of Podarcis raffonei. NCBI lineage: Eukaryota > Metazoa > Chordata > Lepidosauria > Squamata > Lacertidae > Podarcis > Podarcis raffonei. Next base: position 55,701,002 of record NC_070610.1, read on the forward strand.
AGGATACACAATGGTGTACCTGTTGCTAAACTGCACCTACTTCAGCAGGGGAACGAAAGTTTGAGTACTCCCCTACAAAAGTATGCTCTATGCCGTAACATGGTAGGAGTGTTCACATGTTACATTCAGTGAGTAGAGTGGTACCTCAGGTTACAAACACCTCGGGTTACAGACTCCGCTAACCCGGAAGTAATACCTTGGGTTAAGAAATTTACCTCAGGATGAGAACAGAAATCACACACCAGCAACAGTGGGAGCTAAAGTGGTACCTCAGGTTAAGAACGGACGTCTGGAACAAATTAAGTTCGTAACCAGAGGTACCACTGTATATGGTCTGTGCACACAAAGAGTTGAACTGTATATGTCAACAGTAATCCACACTGAATATTCAATGAGTGCACAGTCTATGCACCTGACAGAGGCCATATTAGCACCATGCATTAAAGCCCTATGATACCACTTTTAAAAGTCGACCATCCATGGTGTATGAGGTGGCAGTCTTGGTATTTTTATTACACTTCTGGCGTTGTGTAACATCTATTACTATCCAGGTACTGGAGAGTACATTGACTGAGACAGATTGGCCCATCATTCTGTCCCACATAGGACAGGTTCCATACACTGTCACCAGTTCAAACTAAGAGTGCATATTCAGTGCTTTCCACTGCATAAGAAAATACATGAATTTTCATCTAGAGAAATTAGGCTATCATCTTACGTGAGCTTACTTCTAAGTAAACATGCGAAAACTTGGGCTGCAAGGTCATGTTAGGAATGAGCATGCATGCGCAAGCACCTATGTGCATTAAAACCTGCTAATGGCGAAAAGGTGGTCATATTAAAGCCACAGACAATTTGTCTGAGAACAGATTGATATCTGATGGGCTGGTGACAGCCTCATCGTCAAGAGACTGCCGTTATAGCCTCAGCCTGTGACTTTAAAACTTCACTCGGGGAAAAATTACGGCCAGGCAGGCAGCAGCAGGGCATAGCCTAAGGCACAATCTGCCAATAACAAAGTCCCCAGGAAAACTGATTTGTGGCTTCTGATCGCCTGCTCCTAAGAGCCTTCACTATTGACTAATTTTTGGTTCATCTGGATGTAGATCTATCGTGGCTAACAAGAAAGCACTCGAGGTCTTCATTTAGCCATTGAGCTGGCTCTCCTGGGATGTGTGTGCAGCTGTCTTTACCTTCTTCCCAATCGACACATCAAAAGCGGTGGAATATATTTTCATTTTCAGAAATGCAAACGGCAAGCAAGATAAACTTGCCAAACTAGTCTTGAAAAGGAGTGAATCATTACTGCTCTGTGCCAGATGCAAAAGATAAATCAGTTGCCTGACCATGTAGAATTTGGTTCTATATATAAATCCAGGGCGGATAGAAGGGAATCCATTTATACCCTGGACAGGCGAATCATTTTATTATAACTACTAAGGATTAAATCATTTTGTCCTGAAAAAAGGAAAAGAAGAAAACAGCAGCTAATAGGATACTCTCACTCAGCTTATACTTATGGGATATGATTATTTCTTTCCTTTGGAAATGAATATATTTTCTAACACCATTCATTTTCAAGAGATCCAATATATAGGACTGCATTACCATTGATGACCTTATCATTAGGAGAGCCATCATCCATTGTCCTCAACCCCAGTATCACTTTGTGGGTGGGGGGAGAGAATTTGGCCTCCATGTGCCTTGGAACTAGTATTATATGAGGCCTCCACACAGGAACCCACACCTGCAGTATCTTGATTCGCAAAATCTCCACCCCTGAAAAGATCACAGACGTAGGGTGGTTACATATTCTTTTTGGTGGATTGTAAAATGAATGAACACTTACCTATTTCCCCCCCCCTCTGAATGGTTTATTCAGAAATGGCTGAATATGTCCACTTCTGTCAGTTTTTTTCCTTTTTCCAATCTTAAGTTCCCTTCTCCACATTTCCATATCAGTTTGTGATTTATTTATTTATAATTTTTTTAAAAAAAAGTCCTCATGAAAATTCATTTAGCATTGAAGGGTGAGTTTCTCTTATTATGCCCATTTTTGAAGCAGTTGTGCTTAATGTACACATTTTTGCAAAGCATTTTTGCCCAATACAATACATTTATGTATATTACTTTGAACTGGTATATCCACTTTCAATTGCATTTTGGTATGTGTTCCTTGGCTGGAGAACTGCATTGCAAAATATGGATATGTGCAAATCTTGAAGGGTGGTGTTGGGTCATGGCTGCACTTCAGTTTCTGTATTGTTTCAGAGGGTGTGAATTGGGTAAGTTCACCGTTAAAGGTGAACTCAAACAAATTTCTACTCTCATCTCTAAATGTATTAACCAGGTGTAAGTGCCAGTTTTCTAACTTCTCAATGTTTGTTTTGTGGTTACAGCTGGTGTGATAAACCAGCACAGCAATTTTTGTTCACATGAATCAACTTTAAACTATCTGCCATCTTATTTCACGGAATCAAAGTTCTCACCAGTGTTTCTCAAGAGCAGCATTCCCCAACCTGGTGCCCTCCAGATGTTTTGAACTATAGCTCCCATAATCCCTGTCCTTTGGACATACTGCCTGGGGCTGATGGGAACTGTAGCCCAAGAACATCCAAGCAGCCCTAGCAGGAGGCTGCTTTAGTCTGCCAGAAATACAGAGGGAAATGTTGTAAGCAATGAAAAATTGTACTTTGCATTGTCACTAAAGACGGCAAATCCAGATACTTACTTATTATTTGTTTGTTTCAAATCACTTATATACCACCTTCCACCAGAAAGATTACAAGGCGTTTTGCAAAAGTAAGAGCAATGCAATAAGGCCGTAGAGCTAAAATGAATCAAAATAGACAAAAAATATATCCAGAGGTTCATTGAAAGCTGGTATTAAGAATAAGGACCTGAGAATGCCAGAGTAAAACAGAGGTATTCTTAATAAGCAGTACAATCCTGTGAGTGCCAGAAGCGCTTTCAATGGGAGATCATTCCACAACACAGAGAGTTAGTTTAGAGCTTTTGAGTTAGTTTAGAGCTTTAGGAGTACCCATGTGCTATTCTCAAACTTAAGACGAACCTGCTGGATTAGACCATTGGCCCATATAGTCCAGCATCCTGTTCTGACAGCAGCCAGCCAGATGCCTGTGGGAAACCAGCAAGCAGGATTCAAGCACAGGAGCTTTTTTTCTTCCAGTGGTTTCCAGCAACTGAGATTCAGAAGCATGATGGCCATCATGGATGCATAACCAAGCCAGCTTCAGAACTGGGGTTACATAGCTTGGTTTCAGGTGTGGTTAAGAATAAAATACAGGGAAGGAGTGACCAGCAGGGAGGTCTGGGAAGCCACAGAAGGAAGAGGTGAAAACCATTTAAAGTCAGTCCCAGGACAAAGAGGTTTGGACATGTTTAAAAATAAATAAATCTCACATGATTATTGATATGGCAACTGGCCACTGGCAACAAGGATTCAGCCAATTCAGATGGCCTCAAAACTAACAGATACAAACATTAACACAAAGCTCTCCAGTCTTCAGTTTTGATTCCTCCAGGAAATATGCTATGAAAATAAAGGTTTAGGAAAGAAAAAAAATATCACTAGGATTCAGCCCTAGTGATACATATGCTGTGTAATCCCCCCATTCTTTTGCAACCCTCACAAAACTTTTTTTTATTATTATTTCTAAACATTAAAAAAAAACATTTTTCATAAAAAAATTCTAACAAACATAATGTAGCGCAAATGCGGACAATAAGAAAAATGAATAGACAGAAAAGTATTGACATCAGCTACTGCAATTTATAGAGAGACTACGTCAAACATGTAAAAACTGAATTTAAGGGATACAGAATGGCAGGTATGCTGGGAACTGCCCTGAGATCTATTGACGAAGGGTGGTATACAAATTTGATAAATAAAAATATATAAACAGTAAGTCCTTTTCAGATTAGACCCACTGAAATTAGGGAAACTTAGTTAGCCATGTCTGCTAACCTCATAGGGTCTAATTCGAGGAGGGCTAGTAGTGAATAACACCCACAGTTTACAAATTTAAAACTATACAAATTTAAGAATCAGATTGCACCATCGTCACCCTTACTTTAAAGGCAACTGCTAGACATTTTGCATACTCTTCTGTCACCAGCTTGTCGTGGTCTGCAAAGGAAAAAGTCACATAAAAATGAGATGCATGTACTTCATAAGATAACAATAATGGAATAAGTTCATTTTTATGGACATTTCTGTAAAAAAGAAGAAGAGTGAAATAGCAATAAATGAACGTATGTTTCAACACTGCCATTTCCACATGCACAGACTCAATTGTGGAATGGAATTCTCTTCAAATAGCCTTCAAGTGCTGCTGAACGCAGTACATTCAGTTGCACACTTGAAAAAACCTTTCTATGTCTGCAAACTCTTAGATCTTGTAGATAAGATGCCATAGTACAAGGAGGACCACGCTGAAAATGGTTATACCAAGCACGTAATTTTCTTGTGCCAGACAGATTGTTCTGTTGCTCAATATCAAATAGGTGTGGCCTCGGTAGACCTCTTGCTTTGTTGAGACAGACTAAATAAAGGAATTAAAGTGCATACATAAAACAAACAAAATCCACCGCACATAGGATAAAATCAGTGCCCCGTGTGTAAATAAAACAAGTTACAGACCAGAAAAAAGCAAACTGAATCTCCCTGGGTTTTCCCTCCTTCATAAAACGAAGGTGACGCCAGTACTTTCGGTGAGATATAAGAACCATGTAAAGTGGCAAGGGCTTTAATATGTACCATAGTCACTGAAATCTGAAAGTGTTACCTCATGTATTGTTTCTGAAAAATGAGCCGCCATGAATAATAGTAACTCAAAACAAAAGCCCATTAATCACAATTGCCCTGTTGCGCTGCGGTAGGGCGCTTACCTCACTCTTCTTTGGTCAAAGGCATGAGAGGTCACTGATTCAACCTTCTCCATGTGTGCGGCATATTGCCACCGTTTCCCAGACAGCCCGCTCAGTTTGGTTCCCCCTTGAAGAATGTGCCCAAATCACATAAAGAGATTAGGGTACAGCTGATTATAACTTACCATCGAAAGACTTGGGGGATATGAGGAGGTCAGGATGAAGAATCCGATTACAAAGTGGGAATGTTCAAACAGGTACAGCAGTCTCTGGAAACCTGCAGGAGAAACCAGTTAACTCTTGAGTTCTGCGTAATCGCTTCCCCCTTGTTGGTGGACATACTGCTCCACACCAAATTCCATCTCCCCGCAATTCCAGGGATGATTTCATTCCACAACTCATCAGGGATTTCCCAATTATCTTCCACTTTGAAGATGCAGAGGTAAATGATGAGAAAAGAGAAGACATCACCTTGTTTGGGTGAAAGGAGCCCTGTCTTACACTTTGCTAACATTATAGCCAGATTTCACGGTCACGGGAAAACAAAACACCCCCAAATGGAGCAGTTATTAATTCAATAAATCCAGCTGCTCTCGTGTGCCCCTGGGCGAAGGCAAAAGTTAAAAGCAGCTGCTCATTGACGACATATGTGACATGACCAGGGTAAGGTAGCTGCTTTAGCACATCATTCACCACTTTTAAGGCTGACTGCACTCAATTTCTTAGACAATCTACACACCATTTTCAGTTCTGTACCTCTATAATTTATCACAACAATACCTCAAGCATACAGATTGGGGTGGGGTGGTTGGTGGGGTGGGGGGGAAATGAAAGCAATTTACAGTATCAAGATGAAAGAAGCTGGACAAAGAGAGAAGACCTACTATGTAAATCATATCCACAACTTCAAGGAATGTTGACATAATATTCTGGAATTAATTTTTCCAGCATTCCTACGCAGGTCATACAGAGGTAAATCGAGTGTCCCTCTCCCCCACCCTTGACTCCAGACCCTATATCTGGAGTTGTTTATCAATATGTTAAAGAGGAAATTGATTCTGCTTCCCTCTTTTTCTTGCATGGACAATAGAAACCTTATGTACGAACCCTCCCGTTAAAAATAGCAGCAATATTTTCAGGGGTAAACATTGTTAAATAATCTGTGCGGACGGCGTCCACTGAAGTGCATGGAGCAGCATCCCGGTGCAACACATTTTCAGTGCATTATACCTGAAATGAAGTCAATGCACAGAAGCACAACAAGCCGCTGCCAGGACAGGAGCCAATCAGATTATCTATAATGATGTGAAATCCCATGCACCCTCCACATCTGGGCTCATAACTGACTGTTCAAAAGGCAGCCAAGATCCCACCCAACTGCAACAGGCAAAGGAAGTGGAATTTACAACCTGGCACCTATCCTACTATAAAGTGCTCCCAAATAAGAAGATGCTAGGAATTGAAACTGCTTGTAAGAAATCTTTACAGTCCGGAAAGCCCCTCTCCCCAATTTTAACTGTGCAGCGAGTGCTAGAAAGGTAGCACAGTGGTACCTCAGGTTAAGAACTTAATTTGTTCTGGAGGTCTGTTCTTAACCTGAAAATGTTCTTAACCTGAGGTACCACTTTAGATAATGGGGCCTCCCGCTGCCGCTGCACCGCTGCCGTGTGATTTCTGTTCTCATCCTGAAGCAAAGTTCTTAACCCGAGGTAATATTTCTGGGTTAGCGGAGTCTGTAACCTGAAGCTTCTGTAACCTGAAGTGTCTGTAACTTGAGATACCACTGTATTACTTAGTTGCACTGCATCCCAACTTGGATGCAATGTTAAAGTTCTCTGCTTGACACCTTGGAGGGCCACTGCCCAGCAGAGTAGACATATAGAGCTCAACTGACAAAGGAAGTTGACCCTATGGATTTTTTTTTAGTCTTCCCAAACCTCCCACTTTGGTTAGGACACACATTTCCAGGGATGGGTTTTTGATCCTGAAATATTTCCCATGGTGTTCTGGGGTTAAGCTGTGCTGAGATCCAGCTGAAATTAAGCACCGCAGGTCAGTACTGAACAAAGAGCATTCTTTTGGTGCCTCTGGTGGAATAGGTCTGGGAATCAACCTTGGTGCCTCTCACACGCACATTATAATTCTATGTGGTGTAACCGTTTTATGTTCCTATCCACAGGAATAGCTACAGAGGAAAAGAAGTGATTTTACAGAGTGCTTCTAGATTATTATGTGTTACTGATATTTACAGTCAATAACTAACACCTGCCTAGCGGGTGCTAACAGTGGAGTTCTCAGACTTTGCTGCCCCATGGTAGGAAAGTGATATTAAAAATGAGAAGTTTAGCTGGGCTTTCCCAATGTAACTTACACTGTTTGGTAGGCCAGAAGGGTCACTTGAAAACTATGCTCTTAATTTGATAAATTGCCATAAAGCACAGTGTGAAATACAATAAAAGTATTTTGTCTTTCTCATGCTGACTTTCAATGTGAACTATTAAACTCTTTAATGTATCTCTGAAAGAAAGAAAAAATAAAGCCAAAGACTGAACAGGGAGCCCATATATCGAGGAAGAGTTTATTTCTACTTGTGCTATCTTATTGGTTGGTATAAGGTTTATTAATTTGTTGTTTTTAATGGTGGATCACTCTGTAGTGTTGTGAGAGGTTGGATGTTTCAACTTTTGGATATTGAAGTTTGACTTTTGTTGTATGTGTCTTGTATGTATTTTTGCAGTATTGTAAGTCAACATGGGACCTTTGTGATGTAAGGTGATGTATAAAGGAATAATAACAATAGCAATAATTCACTGTTCATGGCCTATTCAAACAAGTACATTGTTCAGTCCATCACATGACAAAACAGCTGTGTGAATTCCCCATTGTTTCCAGGCACAGTGAAACTGTGGGCTGTGGGACTAAGGCATGGGAAGTTGCAATAAACACAGGTTATTTGGGGATTAAGCAAGCTATAATTTTATTGATTCCAGAAGTCAGCAAGTTTTGGTGCAGGTATTGAGTTAGTTTTCCCACTTCAGTATGAACTTATTTTCTGCTTGGATCAAAACCCAGGGTCCGCTAGTTCACTATTTGGCAGGGTTAACCAAGGTTAAGGATCGCCCCATGATGTACATCAAATCAGGGTGACCCCTTCCAGATCACCATATTGGGAGTTCATTCCTTTAATGGGAATGAACCCTGGTTCCTTGGAGCAGAGGGAGGGGCTCCCCCGTACACTTGACTAAGGATCCAACTCAATGCCTTATTCACCATCAAGTTGTGACAGTTGCTATGAGGTAGGTCCAATCTAAATTCCTCCTTGGTCCTGAATATGGCAAATCGTGTCCTCCCTAAAAGAGGGCACGTGTTGCGGTGAGACCTGGAGACTGACCTCCTGTGTTGTGGGTGGGTGAGATTGGATAGCCACAACACCCGATTAGTAGGTTCCTTCTTGTTGGGTTCAATCTAGCCAATGGGGCGCAGTCCAAATGGATCAAGGGACCTATATATACCCATGCACATGACCCAGAGCTTCCTCTTTCAGCTCATGCATTCGGAACACCCGCCCACCTCTCCCTATATTTGGGCCATTTTGCTATTGACCTTGCTATTCCGTCGTGTGTCGTCTGTTGTTGGGACAGGGGCATGGCGGGAATTTCCCAACTTGGCTGATTGGCTGTTGCCATTTGGGTTTCACCTGCCACGTAGCAAATCATCACAACTTGTAAGGTTGTGGATGGGCACTGATTCAGGTGATAGGGATGGGAGAATGGTCTCGCCATCCCTATGTGAAGGGTATTCCGTTAAAGGAATCCAGGGACTCAACTGGTTTGGTCAACCGCCGAAAGGGGGTTGTGCCCATGCCTGAGTCCAGGGGGGCATCTGGGTGGTGAACACTGTTCCCGGCTTTTCGCCTACCCAGGTGTTCACCCTTGGCTGACCTATGCTGGTGCCCTGGGTCAGCGCTGCCTGCAAGGGTGCAGGGAGCTAGTCGAACCAGAGCCTATGCAACCACCTTCTGTAATCAATAAAGCTGTGGCCTAAATTCTGCCAAAAACCAAACTAAAATTTGAGTCAAGTGTGTCTTTATTTAGGGGGGAGGTCTCTGGTTCTGAACACGCAACTGAAGACTGCTACAGCATGGTCTTACACAAGGGCTGTCCACTTACCCATGGGCATTCCTGCAACATAATGCTTAAGGTAGGTGGGGAATCAACTGAGACTGAGTCCTGGGTTCACCTGGCTTTTATAGCCAGGGAGTGGACTAGAGGCAAGAAGTTTTCCCTCTGGTCTGCTCCCCCTAACCACACTCCCTAGCTTACCTGCGGCAAGCCCCAGCAGCCAGTGCAATTGGTGGAGGAGGAAGTGATATCCTTCCCCAATCACTCCGAAGCCAGAAGACTGCCTGGCACTGCAGCAGCTGCACCTGACTGCAACTGCCATTTCCCTCCAGCTGTCAGAGCTTAATATATACTGAGTACACTGCATAACAATGGGACACTTACCCATCTTACCCAGCCTGGGGTAGGTTGACTGAAAATCAGCAACAAATGACTGTAAACTATAGGCAGTCTCCAACTTAACATTTATGCAGTGGAATTTTCCCTCTACCCTCCCCACGCCTGCACCCCACTTCCTCCCAAATCTGCTCTGTGGGGTTGGGGAAATGCCTAGAACAGATCTAGGTGAGATGCAGGTGGAGGAAAGGGAAGGAAGTTCAATCGTACAAGTGGAAATCCTTGCATTGATCTATGGAATGATGGTTGTAAAAAGTCATGTTCATTGCCATTTCTGAGAAACTGACTCATAAAATAGATGCTGCCAGAGGTGATGCAGGCCCCACCAATATGAACCTTGTGTTCAACTACTTTTTTAAAGCTTTCCATGATTGTTATGGTTATTATTTTATCAGCATGTAGTTGTATTCTTCATGTGTTTATGACTGTTTTTATTATTGCTTTTAGCTTGATGTTTGTTTTGTTTTTTGTTTACTGAAATTTATAAAGAAAGAAATCATTGCATTGATGGGATGTGTTAGTTGATCAAGGAGATGAGTATCTATATAACCTTTAGAAGACATCTGAAGGCAGCCTCGTATAGGGAAGCTTTTTAATGCTTAATGTTTTATTATGTTTTTATCCATGCTGCAAGCTGCCCAGAGTAGCTGGGGCAACCCAGTCAGATGGGCAGAGTACATCTGAACAGGCCTTAATGCTGCACAAGTCATCCGTCCACCCCGCCCCCCCCCCAAATCTCATTTGTTTGGTGACATTATTCTTTCCTTCTAAGTGGCTGCATTGAGAATGGAAGTGCTGGTATAAAGGCACATGATACAGCCACATTGCTGAATCCAAGCGGGTCTGGATCTGATCATTGCTTAGATGTGAGGCTACCTGGACATACAGTGTCCCGCTTTGATTTTATCGTGGGGAAAATGTGGGATATACATGCAACATGTGATTTTATTTTATTTTTTACATTAGCAGAATGTAAAATCCATTTTGGAGTCATATTGTGCTAAAAGACTTTTGACTGGGATAAATCTAAATGGACTTCGAAAAATGTCAATACATATAACCCAGCATATTGAAGATTCCGTAGGGCTGATTTCATTTTTCACATGTTTAGGCTGGTTACCATTTTTTCTCCATATCAAAGAACTATTAAAATAGTAATAGTAATAGAATCTGAGCATGGTAACATATATGTCAAGGGAAATACTAGCTAGGCAGGAGCCAAAGAGACCACAAAATTGAGTGTGATATGTCACATTCATTTGTGACTATAGGGACTTTTCTGTCATCACTTCTCTAATGTGACAACCCCATAAATATTTTCTGTCTCCAACTAAAGTTTTGATTCCCCTTTAGACAAAGACAAAAAAAAAACCCTGCTTCAGTCCAAGGGGGTGCATGTGTTTTATACATTAGCAAAGTAAAAGTAAAAAGAGGGAGGGAGAAAAAGGGGGACTATAAAGAATGAGATGGTGTGGCACAAACAGAGTGATGCTTTGACAAAGCCAGTACATTCATCTGATTCAAGTTGCTTTCGAAAATTGGCAATATTAGTTATTCTAGCTAAAAACTGCTTAAGGTAATATTTCACTCATGTTCTGCTCCATACTGGCCAGCACCTCCCATTATTTATTCAAATCTACTTTTCTTAAGTAAGCCAGCTCATGATGATAGACTTCTCCTTTAGAAAGAAGCTAGGGCTGTGACATCTCTGGGCTGCAAAAGTAAAACGCAGTGCTTTGGGGAATGAACTAGTTTGGTTTAATGCTCACTGAATAAGTCCAAAAAGCTCTGGACTACACCCCAAAGTAGTTCCCATAATTGCTGGGTGAAGTGAATATGAATTAAGTTCATTTTGGGGTTCATCTTCAGGATAATTCTTACTTTTTATTTTTTAGACTCTTTGGGACTTTCAGTTTAAAGATCATAATCGTTGGGGAGAATTAAAATAAACTATTCACATTCACCTGTACGTTTGGTTTGTTTTTGGTATATTTTATATTTTAGCACCCCAGCTTGTAACATTCTGTATATTGACCAAAAAATGCCAAGGATCATTTGGATGGACTTGAATTGAACTGTGAACTGAACATGACCTGAACTAGTTCACTTTGTAAGGGATGGATGTGAACTGGAATTAGTTCCTTTTGGCGCATGTTGAAATTAGTTCCTTTTTAAAAATGAACTTTCCAAACTCTGATAAAACTAAGGAACTCATCATACCCCTTTGATCTGCTAAATCTCCTTCCTATCTTTTCAAAGCATCTTTCCCGTGCCTAAGCAATGCGCTTCCACAGAAGGTGGTGATGGGAACCAACTGGGATGGCTTTAAGGGAGCATTGGAAAAATTCATGGAGGAGAGGGCTATTGATGGCTACTAACCATGATGGCTAAGCTCCACCCCCACAGTTGGAGGCAGCAATGCATCTGAATGCCAGTTGCTGGAAACCACTGGAGGGGAGAGTGCTCTTGTGCTCAAATCCTCCTTGCTGGTTTTCCATAGGAATCTGGTTAACCACTGCGAGAACAGGATGCTGGACTAGATGGACCCTTGGCCTGATCCAGGAGGCTATTCCTATGTTCTTAAACTTTCTCTGAGATTTTAAGGAAATAGCTCCAAATTGACTCAATGCAAGAGTGCACATGACTTATTTTGTACTTTATTCTTATATATTTAAACACAATCCAGGAGGTTGAACAGAGCTATTGCTCCTTGCCTCATACCCACTGGTCCTCCATTCATAATTCTGGCCAACAGCAGATGCTTTTCTTTGAAGGAAAAAACAAAAACCTGTTAGCCATTTACCGTGCTGGCTAGGGCTGATGAGTATTGCAGGAGAGGGGAACAGACCAGGTGAGGGAAGCCTACCTTAGATTATCACTACTAGGTACATTAGGCTTGAATAAGTGGCCCTTTCCTCCTTTCTCCACAGTAATGCTACAATTTTTTCAAGAAATGTGAAAGGTAATTATATCTCACTCATTTTTCTAATGCTCATTTGGCAATTATTTTAGAAAAGTACTCCTTTTAAAAAAGAAGTAGAAGAAAATTAAGTGTGGTGCAAAGAATTCCATTCAGACCATTCCTGTCTGAAACAAAAAAGTAAACATCTGAGACACCTGATAGATGGAACTATGACTAATCTGTGCTAATCTGTACAGTTTTCCATGGTTGCCTTGGACATTTTCTTCTTTCCTAGTGGCCTGTGGGTATTAAATGATCATTCTGTCCAGCTAGGAATAGGATTTCTCACAGCAAGTTTATGTTTTCCTTCATTCTGTTTCCAAACCCCTCGAACATTAAGGTAGTATGTTTGGCAAGGGCCTAGAGGAGCTGGAAACTGACAGAAGATTCCATTCCCTTGACTGAGCCACCTCCTGGGTCCCACATGCTGGGTTTGCTACCAGAAGCAATATCACCACAGATATTAAATGACTAATAAATGGCTTTTTGTAGCTAACGCTGTTGTTAGTAACTCACACATAGAGTTTTTAAATGGTTTTGCATCAACATGAGTAATATAATGGACAATGCAAACAAAGACAATGCAGATAACGGGTTAATGACCTATTTCAGTAATACATAGCATGTATGTTTCACTCAAGGGGGTTCCCAACCATTCATATCTCAGGAAACCTTACAACTCTCTCTTATGATAGCCCAGTATTATTATGCCCGTATAGCAGGTGGGATGAGGTGATGGAGCGAGGGATCTGGGGCTGCAAGAAATGGAGTTTGATGTGGTGGTGAGATCTGAAGCTGGAGTTCACTGGTTGACAGCTTGGTCTCTTTGCTCCCACAGCAGAGGTTGCCAAAGTGGTGCCCTCCAATTCTTGTTGGATGCCCCAAACAATATGGCTAACAACATGCCTAATGAATTGATCAACGAATTATCAAGAATTAATTCCGTTTTTATCACCCCTGTTATACACAAAATTCCAAGTGGGTCTGAACCTCAATGCTTAAAATCCCTGATAGAGGATAAGGAACCAGAGATCATGCTAGGGGTGGCCAAATTTTGTTCGGCTGCCATAAAACTCAGGGAACAAGCTGTGCTATTACAAAGACTAAGGCCTCAGATGCAAGCTCTAGATAATATTTTAGAGACTAAGACCTAAACCACATTTCTAATGGCTGTCATATTCATATTGTTTATTGTTATATTGATTGTTAATTCAAACTTAATTCTATTGTGTTTTATTTCCGCTTAGTACGGTATGTGAATCTGGTCTGGGACTGTAATAAATTTCATTCATTCATTCATTCATTCATTCAGAAGAGCACCTTTTCCTGAAGTAAAATTTCAGTCTTCAAGTTACTTTTAAAAAAAAAAGTTTTCAAGATTATGTGTAACACTACAAATTATTTTATTTATGCCTATGTCTTTGGGAATCAGCACCGAGTGTCATTTTTTCTACAAAACACACTCTAATTGTCATCAAGCAAAGCCTTTCTATCTAACTATCCCTGTCCATTTTTCCATACGACCAACATTAAGGCATGTTAATTCAAAACACAGATCCTACTGTGCAGGATAATGTTACCAAGTGCTGCCTATGAGGCCAGTAGGCTGGCTGTGCTTTAGCTGTGTGACAGTCTGCCGCCGTGCAGAAGTGCTTACAGCTGCAGTGACATGGTACTAAGCATGTTTTAAGATGAGTCCCAGTTGAGCAGCATCTTATCCAACCAGAAACAATCCCACAATCCAGCTCTTTTTAACTGATCATCCTTGTATCATAACAGATTAAGGTTGCAGATACTTTGGATTACGGTTAATCTAACCTTTATCCATTCACATCTTCACCTGAAACTTACAAGGACCAAGAGTCAATTGCCAGGGCATAATTCACAATGACACTGATCTTTCCTTCCTCACTCTAATTATCTGGATTAAGAATAACACTTTTGAGTAATTATTTTCACATTGGATAAACATTAAGCTTTCCTGGATTTATCTGAGCTTTTTCTTAACATGAAATAGATCCAAGCAGGCTTATAAGAGCATAACTGACAGCAGTGACAGCTTAATCAAGGAAAGCCTAAACAACTAAAACAATAGGAAATGTTTGTTTCACATTGTTAGGGGGAGGGCAGGATGGGAAGAAGAAAAAATCAGGAACTTGAAATCTGATAAACCCAAAAGGCAAGAGGAAGAGACCAGGGAGACCAATTCAGTTAACTCTGATGTAGTGTTAATAAAGATGCAAAATCATCCCATGTGTAATGGACAGGCTGATGCTCAGGAGCAAATGGGAGATTACATTGTTTGCAATCACTCTAAACTGAGCCAAGTGTCTTAATTTGCAGAGTTTGCCTCAGTTTCAGGTGGTAGCACAATCTGTATTAGAAATTGCCTGCTAAATTTATAATTAACATAGAGCCCTGGCCTTATGATTTGAGATACCTCTCCCCTCCCCCTGCCCCAAAGTAGCCGAATTGTCCATCAGAGGCTTTCATAGACTGCCCAATATTGCTATCGCAAACCAGCCAGAAAAATCTTCCAAGCTTGTCTTTGAAACTAGCCAAGATCATATACAATTACACACTAAAATCACATCACAGAACCCAATTACACTTTGGCTTTGCAGATCCACAGATAACCTCTTAAAGAGCAAACTCCCTTACTGTGTCGACCCTTGACCCCAAGCTCTTTTTCCAATCTTCAGCAACACTGTGTGTTTCTCTTCCAAAGCAAATGGCCAAGTCTTGGAACAGGCATGGAGGGAATATGATTTGGAAGGGCAGGCAAATGTTCCAGCTCGCATAATATTTTTTTTAGGTTTAAAGAGAACATATTGTTAATATCTTATGGTTGATTTTCTTTTTAATGGCCCCCATACACTACTCTTTTAATTTAATCCCAAGATTATTTATGAAATAATTTTTAGTAAGTAGTTTTCCATTCAGGAATCATTTTGATAATTTATAACCAATAATTTTATTTGGCTTTTTAAAAACCCACCCTGCTATTATAGGGAAAGAGGCCCCGTGACTCAACTAAATACTTTAACAGGTGTTGAAGAACAGGGTACTAAAATGCATCACGTCCATATTCTCCAATGATGTCACTTTCTGAAACCTTCAAGACAATATATTTTTAAGACAGAGAAAGTACAGATCCTTCACATGCATTTAAAGTTCATTCAGTGAAGATTTAAAGCACACGGTTTTCCCTAAAGCACCCTGGGAACGGTTTTCATCTCACAAAGCAACCATCGCTAGCACCCTTAACAAACTACATTTCCCAGGATCCTTTAAGGGAAGCCACATGCTTTAAATATATGGTGTAGATTTGCCCAAAGGGCCATCACTTTACAAGAACAGATACATACCTTTTATTTATGTTGCAGCATGAAAAGGTCATTAAAAACACAAAAAAGTCATGAAACACAAAATTGTTTGCATGACAAAAATCATCCTTAGGTTGATGGGGCAGCTCTCACACAAACAATATGAAAGGCAGTTCATACAAATGTTCCTTTCGATAATATGTCTGCATATAATATAGTAGATAAGGGGGCAGAGAACTATCATAGAGTTAGTGGTAGCAGTGAATGCCAGAGCAGGGAGCATTTTGAATCCTTGAGCCCATTGTGAGCTAAACACCATACCCAAAGTTTGGCATGACTCATAATGGAGTTGGCACTTGGGCCAGTCTGCTTCCCTTGCTTTTCCCACTCTAAGCTAACTGGCAGTGGCTTCATTGGTGGTGGGGAAGGCCTCATGCTCTAGAATGCTACCACATCAGGACCCTTCAGAAATGGAGAGCGGGACCCTTCAAACATGTCCTCCCATGTGCCATGAAACAAAGCCTTTTCCATTTTGAGCAGGAGTGACTTGTGGCAAGGAAGAAGTGGATATAGAGGTGTCCTCAGGGTCAGGAAAGGGGTGGAGCAGGGCAAGGCCAGGCGAGCTCTGGGATAGCCAACCCATAGCTAGCCACACCTCTTCCCCTGTTGCCAGGAGAACATGTGACTGCCTCTGCTGCTTATTAAGAGCCACTAGTGATTGAGACACACACACACAACCACATTACTACAACTAGATAAATCTGTACCAGTTCATCACCATGCAAAGCATGTCACCACGCAGAAAATGTCACGACTAAGGCTATGCTAAACATTTTTCACTGTTAATGTTTGGCTCAAAATGTGGTGGATGGAGGGTGCTGGTAGAATGGGGCCTCGGAAGGCCAGAGGCCATTTGATAAAATAGATCTTGTCAAAAGGTTTGTGATGTTTGTAATGGCAGCCTCCCCAAATATTAGGGGTGTAGTAACTGCCCATTGAATGAGGTCATTTGGTGTTCAGCTTCCCTCATTGATGCCCACTTGAACATTGGACTCAGGTGAATTTGGATGTCATAGCCAGGGTTTTCCAGTGAAGAACTGGATTCAAATTGCAGCTTACGCATGCATTCACTGTGGATGTTCACATAAGTTTCTGCCTAAGAATGGGGAAGAAATTTGATCCAGTCTGCATGTGAAGGTGAATCAACATAATTCACATTACGTGAAACAATATATGAACTGAAACACAACCATCCTTTGAAATTTACACTTCTCTGAATTTTTTAATGCAGTTCCCCAACCTAATAAGAAACAAAACAAAATGCATATGCTTGGGGAAAGTGTGGATAAATGCATATATTAGTGAAAATATACCAAAATGCATTGTATTAGGGGGTTGCTTGTAAAAATGTACATAATAGCCAAAATGCATACCAAAATGTGTGAGTTAGGGGAGACATACAAAAACGCTGAGAAATTTTCACGAGCACTTAAAAAAAATGCAAAGTGATATAGACTGAACGTAAAATTGCAAAAAAAAAAAAAAGGAAACTGAGGCGAAACGAATCTGATGGTCTCACCCCATCCTATTTCTGTCTCTCAGTATTGGTTGCCAATCTGCTAAATGGGAACAACAGCATGGCACTTCACAGCATCACAGTAAGGATGAATAGGGCAGGGAGCTGTTGTTACCTGTCCCTAATGACAGGGTGAGCTACATTTAAAGAAAATAATAAATGCAGCAGAGTAATTGAGATTCCTATGGGCTTTAGTGAAATAAAATGAGCTTCAAAGCAAAAGCCCAATAAATCAAAAGCCAAGGGATATGCAAGCAGCAGCTGAAAAGCTGACTTAATATCTCTTTGGCAGGGGAGTCCCTTTTACACAAGATTGCACCATCTCCAGAACAGCTTCAAAGAAGAAATAGTGCACTGAGCACAGGAAGGATCTGTTGCCGGCATTTGCCACGGGCCACAAGGATATGATAAGCGATGAATGAAATGATATTCCCCAGTGTCTTCTTTGGAATGATGCCTAAGGGGGAGAATTTCTACCACTGACGAGGAAAGGGGATGCCAAAAGCAGGGGAGTGTAAAGTTTCTGCAATTCTGCACTGGGAAAATACCAGCTGCTGAACCAAGGAAAGCCAAATTCTGCAACCAGAATTTTGTAAATTAAGCCGTGATTCTGCTGTTAACTTTGCATCAAATATTCTGCCCTCCTTACTCAAGATGCTTTAATTTATATATATCCCTGTAGGTGAATAATGGAGTTTCTCAAAGCAAATAGTTTTATATTTTTAATAATTAAGCATTTTCAGAATGGTTTTAATATGTGTGTAGATTCCACAACAGACAACACATTTTCAGATGTTTCCTCATGTCTAGAAGAGCTAGAAACTCCCACTGGAAAATGAAAGCTGAGCTTCACAAGATATCATGTATCAGTACAGTCGTACCTTGGCTCCCAAACACCCTGGAACTCGAACGTTTTGACTCCTGAACGCTGCAAACCCGGAAGTGATTGTTCCTGTTTGTGAATGTTCTTTTGGAACCAGAACATCTGATGGGAATTCCACAGCTTCTGATTGGCTGCAGGAGCTTCCTGCAGCCAATCAGAAGCCACAATTTGGTTCTCAAAAGTTTTGGAAGTCGAACGAACTTCCGGAACGGATTCTGTTCGACTTCCAAGGTACGACTGTATTTTGTGTTGGTGCAGTAGTCCCCTGGAGCAGTGGAATATGCATAGTTCCAAATAGCATGTCAGCTAGATGCTTTTCCAACCCACTTTATGACAAAGGCATTACCGGCTTCAATTTATGCAAATTTGAGAACTGCTACAATGTTTTTTGAAAAGCCCCACAATCATGGCAGTGTAGCCCAATACATCAAGCTTCATGCAGCTTTGGTACCTGTTTCCCTTTCCTTAAACTGCACCCATGAAAGACTGCAGTTGGGTCATAAAAATGCTAACTCTTTGGGCAGTATTCCGAGTTCACTCCTGGTGCTGCATCTCAGAAGGGAAAAATAACCATCACTGGCTCTCAAAACTACCACAATTGGAGGAATGCGTTGAAAATGGACCACCAAGCAGACTCCCTTCCATCCTCATATTTGACACCCATTGTGGCATGGACTCTTGCTGTGAAAAGGTATTTGTCTTAATTCTCTGCAATATTTTTTTAAAGAAAACATGAACGTATTATACCCAAATAAGCTATGCAACATGCATATTAATTCACAGGAACAGCTTTTACTCCAATAGTAAACAGTAATGAAATGCTGCCATGTGGAAGTTAGCTCTCCTCCTTCCCAATGTATGCTTTGCATCAGATGCAAGTAGGCATTGGAAAGTATATATTTAACAGATGGGCTGGATATAAAGGGGGGAAATTCTTAAAACCGAAATTTATTTAATATGACAAACAAAATTAGGCATATTTAGATTGTATTTTAATTAAAGAGACAAGGCATTCTGCAGGCTTGTTCCTGCAGTGAACACTCACTTGAACTTGTCTGTTTTCTGTTCAAGGTATATTACAGGGGAAAGAATAATGGAATGACTTGGCCTTTACATATGCTTTGCTTTTAGAACAGCTTTCCCCAAACATTGCCTACCCTGGGCTCTTACATTTTATCCTACCACTGGTTTATTATATCAACATGACCTAGCCTCTCTCAAATTCTACCTCAGGAAGTTGTAAAACCATGATCTTGTTTCAGTTATTAGGAATTCCAAATTGAAAATTAATCTTCCCCCTGGACTTTTAAGAAGTTCCTGCTATCATGAAAATAAATTTTGAAATCAACCTTTTTCATGTCCACCTGCCATCTTTATAGAAGTCAAAACCATATGTGCTTCCTCTTTGAAGTTCTGCTTTGTCCGAGAATGACTGCCCTCACATAACAATCTTTTTCCATTAGCACCAACCTTTTCCTTAACTGTCTGATACAACCAAAAAAAAAAAAAAAGAAAAGAAAATGAGACAACAGCAACCTGACAAATGCTTGTAGAAATGTGTGATCTGTAACAAATGATTCCAGTCTCCAAATCGTGTCTGTAAGTTGCAAAGTAGAACACACACGCACACACCCACACACACCCCATGTGAAATGGCCCAATGTATGTTCAACATCCTGAGCAATTTCTGGTTTGCATTATCAAAACAATTCTTTACTGGGCTGAAATTACTCATACTACAGAAGAGCCATTGTTTATTTTTTTTCAAATGGATGTCACAGCCTTCAAATTAATAATCATGATTAATGTGTTCAGATTCACTCATTTCACAGGGCAGACAAGTTAGGCTTCATGTATAACATGGAGAATGCAAGTGCTTTTGGGTTTAGAAACCCACATTCTAATTCATGTCAAATGAAGTCATCATTGTTAAAAGGTGCGTGCTAAATCATCCCACAGTTCTCCAAAGTGAAAGTTATAGTTTAAAACATATAAGCACATCTTGAAAAGAAAGAAAATGGGGGGGGATAAGTTGTTGTGGCATTAGGAAAGTAGAGCAATAAGATGACCAACAAGTTTTAGTCTCTGCAAAGATTTAACTCAATTGCAAGTTGTCCATCTTTCTGTGATAAAAAGTTACAGTTTACAGCTCGTTTGAATTTTAAATGGATAAAATGGATGGGAAGAAACACCATGACAAAGTCACAAATTAAATATCACACAGAACATAAAAACATAATGCTTTCCTTGTGCCTTTACACTTAGTATAACAACGTAAACAGGGTGGCCCACTGATCTGCGTGGGTTCCCATCATAGAAGAAAATGGAAGGAAGAAGCATAATGCAACTCTGGAAGTTTTAATAGAAGTACTTGCACCTAGGCATTACTCAGGATGGACATGATGAGATTGTATCTGCAGGAGGCCCTCTCCTACAGAGCTCAGTGATCAGTTGGGTATATAACGTTACCTGGTCCCAATCTGTATAGGGTTTTGTAAATCACTTCCAGAACTTTGAGCTTATGTTCTTGCTCTGTTCTGTTATTTGAACACTGACAAATTTAAGCCACCTCCTTTCAAACATCTTGTAGTTTGGGTCAAGTAGACCAATCTTTGTCCGGCTTACACAGCTCCATTTTCTGCATAGACTGATCCAGATGTAAACAATAGGCTTCCAACTCCCAACCCACAGAGACAGTCACCTCAAAAGCTCTCTTAGTGAAAAGTTATGACAAAACATACATTACAAATGGCTATTTTAATGTTATATACCTATATTTTCTCCATTTTCCATCATTAGTATTTAGCAGTGACATTGCTCGTCTAGCATTTTCTTTCTTTTAACACTGAGGTGGTTTTTAGGAAGAGTTTCTGTCTCTCTGCAGGCTTTATGTCTCAAGGAATTACAGTTGTGTAAAGCAATAGGGGATTCCATGCTCACTGATTCCATGCTACCCCTGTTGACCTCAGACTTAGATCAGGTGGTGCATTTCAGAATGTCCTCCAACATATAAGCACAGTGGTAGGAAGTGCGCTGTCAGGGGAAAGGGGGCGCAATTATGAGAGGCACAATACCTAAAGATGCCTTCTTACTGTAGACATGGCATAAATCACATATTAAAAACTGTTGGTGCTGCTTTTTACTAGCGATTCAAGGGGGGATTTGATTCAGTTTGCATTTAAGCCCTGTTCTGTGCCCAATAAGCACAGGGCGCCTTTGCCCAGCGACACTATGGCCCATAGATTGCAGCAAAATACTGAGCAAGTTTTTTGCCCAGTATCTTCTCTGTGTGATGGGCTCATGGGAAAAAGCTGTCCCATGAGCCCTTGCTGATGAGGGGAGGGGAAAGCCTATATAAGGCTGCTTCCCCTGGAGCTCACAGCCATTTTGCTTTGAGAGCTTCCCGGCTGCCCACCCTCGGGTTAGAGCCTTCACTGAACAATTTTGGGTCGTTAGTTGACAGGGCCAGAAAGGATTTCCCCTCCCCCTCACAACCTGACTGGCATTTGATTGGGGTGTTTTCGCCTCTCCCTCAGCAAAATTATGGCTTTCCTTTGTTAGGCGGAAAAACACTGTTTGCATTAGGGTGGAAATGGCATTGGTCAGGATCAGCATAGTATAGGACGGGCATAAGGGGCCTGAGGGGAGGATTGACCATGGCAAACCCAAGCGTGGGTTCGGTATCTGCCTGGTTCGAATCTGCACCCTGGTCCTCTAGTGAGACCTTCCTTGCTTGGCTTGCACCATAGTAAAGTCAACACTGGTTGACTCCTGTCATGCAGGTTTGGAGTGATCCAAAACTAGTAGATCCATTCCATCAACATGGGGCTTGTGGAATGATGAACTGATGCTGGCACCCAATGCCATGCCTACCCTTGCCCTGCCTGCTGCTGTCAATAAATATTTGGTCTGATTTCATCCATCACCATTGTACAGTCTGGTTATTTTGCTGCTCTCATGGGTCACATAATATGCAAATTGGAAATAGAGTCATTCTTCAAAAAATTCCCATCTCCAAACTGGGCAGTGGAGTTCTCCAGCAAGTAATTTGTACAAAAATGCATAAATATTAAAGTAATGTGTACATGAAAATCCATATATTGGGGAAAATACAATGCAAAAAAATAATTCTGTTAGGGAAAACTACTTCGCAAAAAAATGTGTATATTAGGCAAAATTGTACACAAAATTCCGTGTCTTAGAAAAATTTGCCCTAAATTGCTGTTTTTTAAAAGAAAAGAAAAGAAATGCTGGTTGTTCTTGCTTTGTTTTGTTTTTAAAATCGCAAACTGATGTGGAAATGTGGGCAACTGAACAGAAGAACGGAAAAATTAGAAAACTGACTAATTTGCCCATCCCTACTTAACAGATATACACCAGCACTTTAAATGACCTGTGAATGAAATGTAGAAACAGCTTCCTTAGAGAGATGATTGTGGTGCTAAAGAGCTGGCAGGGACTGAACATACAACATTCACTGAATTCTAGGGAAGCAGCCATGACATCCAACATCTCACCCTGCACCAGGAAATGTCATTTCCTGTATCACTGCAAAAGGGTGTGAGGTCAGCACTGATAAAGATGGCTAATGAGTGTGCTTATCCTTTTACTGTAGCACCTTGAGCATTCTGAAGACAGCCAAATGAAGCAGTAAGTGCGCTTGACCTTACTTGGGTTTATATAGGTCCTGACAAGATCGCTGCCCAAGGTGCTATGACTGTTCAAACATCTTTAACAGAGCATTAACTCATCACTATGACAACATAAAGCTTCTACTTGTGTGACACTTACCTCTTATGACGTATGGGCATTTTTAGTGCTTTCTTTCATGGTTTAAACTCGTCACTTTTTCAGAAGGGGGAAAATGTAAACAGACATGATGTTGAAGAAAAGTCTTTGGCATTTCCTTTCCGATATTCAAGTCTGCGGCCACACCTAAATATGCCAAGCGCAAACCAGCCCCAACAAAGTACCTGAGCAAATGCTGGGGGAAGACTATCAACAAAGGCATTGTCTTTAAGAAAGTATTCAAGAAGAAGAAATGACATCTGATACAAGGTAAGCCCAACAAAGGATTTTGAAGATTATACTTGCCTTCTGTTATAATCCTCTAACTTCTTGTTGCTACTTTTTAATCCACTATCGTGTCTAGACTGTTTCTTCTTTACCTCCAACAATGCTCTGGGAGAAGTAAAAACTGATTTTCACTTGTGGCTGTTCCTCTTTAGGAAACGTCAATAGCCAGATAGTAAAAATGGGGCACACAGTTGAAGAGCTTGGGCTGTTTGAATGTCTAGGTTCTTCCTAATTTGTCCTGTCTTCACAGCAGAATACTTATGACAACCATGACTATTTCAGGATGTGGCTGAAGACATGTGAGGCCAAGACTTTGCAGGTCTGAATCTGACCAATACCTAGATGGGGTGTGCCTAGGAACCTTTGGTACACCACCTTGTGTTTCATAAGGGAAGAAAGGAGGGGGTATAAATGTAATGAAATGAAATAAAATCACCTCGTGCAACCTGAGCCATTCTTGCCAAAGGAATTGTGTGTTTTGGAGTCATCACTCAAGTATAGAGTACAGTCAGTAGGGCATGAGATTCTTAATCTCAGGGACGTGGGTTCGAGCCATACACTGGGCAAAAGATTCCTACATTGCAAGGGATTGGACTACAGGACCCTTGTGCTCCCTTCCAACTTCATACAATTCTATGTATGAGATGCTAGACCAGTTAGAACCAAATTCATGCTTAAGCCCATTAATAACAGCTAACACAGGAAGCCCTACCACCATCTCACCTGTGTTACTTGTTTACAACATGAAGATCATATCAGTCCAATTTATTTTGTAGCTGAAAAGTCAGGAACTACAGTATACCATTTATTCACCCTATTTGTTCTCCTTGTTATATATGAACATGTGAAACCTTTTTCAGCCGTGGGCCGGTCCACCTTCCCTCAAACCATGTGGTGGGCTGGACTATATTTTTTTGGGGGGGGAATGAACAAATTCCTATGCCCCACAAATAACCCAGAGATGCATTTTAAATAAAAGGGCACATTCTACTCATGTAAAAACACACTGATTCCCAGATCATCCGTGGGCTGGATTGAGAAGGTGACTGGGCCGCATCCAGCCCCCGGGCCTTAGGTTGCCTACCCCTGGCTTATACTGAGTGAAGCCATTAATTTTTCTGGCAACTTGGGGGTGTATCCAGTGATTTCTGGTGGGACACATACCCCTAAACATTTTGTGAATCTAAGTTTGGCCTAACTGAGGGGCAGTATTTCAATATAAGAGTACCCCTAAACATTTTTTAAAGAAAAAAAGCACTGGGTGTATCCAATGCTGTGCAAGGGACATTCCACTTACGCAACAGAACTTCCCTTTCCATGCCTCTCCCCGTGTGACCCACCCCCAAATATGCTCTGGAGCAGATGCTGAGAATGCACAGGGGCTGCAGGAAGTGAGGGAATGGGCAAGTTACCTTCCGCAAGCAGAAATATGCTGCATAAGCATAACAGCGGCACTGGATACAACATGAGCTGTGAGGATAGTTGGTTTGTAGGACATATTTTTTGTATTTTTTGTATTTTTATTGCTTTGTTGTTTGCTGCCTTTGGCTCCTTTGGGAAGAAGAGTAGGATGGAAATCCAATAACTACCTACCTACCTATCTAATTACCTACCTACCACAACAGCAATCTAAGTTAAGGATCCTTGCCGTGGTTTTTTTGGTGAAAATTCAAATTATTCCTTTGCAAAGGCCTGAGTATCCCAGTCAGTGGCAGAGCATATGCCCATGCTGCTGCTCACTCTCCTCCTTCTCTCCACAGCTGGGTCAGACATGACCCGGCAATGGAGCTGCTGCAGCCAGGTGCACCTCACTATGGGTGAGGAGGGCCGCTCTCTGCCGCCGGGTCAGAAGTGCTGCTGCCGGCGGGCGCAAGTTTTCCTGACCACTCACCTGCCATTTTGTCACCCCTCCCCTTCAGTCATGACACCCAGGGCGGACTGCACTCACCGCACCCCACTTCCTACGCCTCTGATCCCAGTCTTTGTTACAGATGCCTGAGAAAAACCTAGATGGTGTGTGAAAAGTGCCCAGAACCACCTCTCCCTTTATCTGCTTTCCGATGACCCAGAACGTTACCTGCAACAGCTGGGCGATTTCTCATCCCAGAATCCCCTGTTATCCCCTTCGTTTCAATGAGGAGAAGGCCCCCTGAGGCCTCCAGTGCAGTACAGTGGTACCTCAGGTTACATACGCTTCAGGTTACATACGCTTCAGGTTACAGACTCCGCTAACCCAGAAATATTACCTCAGGTTAAGAACTTTGCTTCAGGATGAGAACAGAAATCGTGCTCCGGCGGCGCAGTGGCAGTGGAGGCCCCATTAGCTAAAGTGGTGCTTCAGGTTAAGAACAGTTTCAGGTTAAGAACAGACCTCCAGAACGAATTAAGTACTTAACCCAAGGTACCACTGTACTGCCTTGTGGAGCAGTGCAGGCAGGACTGTGCTCCTGACTTGGTTTCCCAACACCATGCACCATTGCCAATTACTGAAAGAGAGAGATACAAGGCACCAGGAGGGTTGGCATGGTGCAGGTGCAGCACCAGGAACATTGGATTGCTCTGATGCAGTGCCTGCCCTGAGCTGCTCCCCACTGCCTTGCATTTCGTCTGTCTCAGTAACGGGCAGTGGCCCTTGGCATTTGGAAGCAATGCAGCCCCACATGCACAGTTCTACTAGTCGCTACTGCTTCACAGAGTCTTCTTCCCAGCAGACCTGATGCAAGCTGCAACAGTTTCCTGCTGGAGATTCTGCAGTTTGGTTGTCCCAGTTCTGTCCCTGGCAGGAGAGGAGGCTTGACCAGAGCCTGTGCCCAGAAATATGGAGTCAGGGTGTGACCACCCAACACAGTGAAGACGATCTGTGCTGTAAGACCTTCTGAACATTGCTGTTCAGAAGCTATTGCGAGGATATTTTTGGCAGTAAGTGTGAGAGCAATACAATCAACAAGCCTTTTTTTAATGAGTTCTTATATTCTGAGACTCACCCAGTTAACTCCTCCAGGTCTCTTGGTTAAATAACCAACGTCATGAGGCGCCACCGACTTGCATTCATTCAGTGTGTCGAAATATTCCTTGACATGCTCCTTCATTATATAGAACTGTGACCTTTCCCCATCTTCATTGTTGCCACTGTTCTGTCCGTCTCATTGCATGTTTCCCTTTCCGCAGCTTATTGTTAATGCTCTGCTGTGTCTTTCCTTCTGAGCTGACCCAACGGATCCTTTGTCTTCCTTTTACTGAGAGCATTGTTTGTAAAGCCTCTTTGTGTGTTTTCTAATATCTTCCAAAGTAGGTACGCTGAGTTTATGTCCTTGTTTTACCAATTTTATCCAGACACACTTGTGCTATACCTATGAACTTCTTAGTACCTCCTAAGCTTCTTATTGGTTTCCATAGCATGAAAAGGATCCCTGCTCCCATTTTTAATACCTGATTTTCTGATCAGTTATGATTTATTTTTTTCTGCTAATATGATTTCTATCAAAACAACAACAACACAAAAACGCCCCAGCAAGATCTATGGGTCACCCTTTCCAGTCTGCAATATTTCTAATTGGCTTTATCCAATGCTGCAGGTCTGCTTGCGAAACAGAATTCCATATGAGCAGAAAAAATTTCCTATTTCCCTCCTGCCTCTTCCAGTCTCTCTTTCCCCATCACCTCAGAACTCTCAAATTTGGCTCTGGAAAATAGAGATTTATGAATACATTGATTTTTATTCATTGCATGCAGCAGTCTTTCCTTTCCAGTGCAGTACAGCTTCTGACAAAAAACCCTATATTATTGGTCTTGTTTTCTGGCATAGTGGAATTTTACATTATTAATTACATTAGTATTATGTTATTCCACACCACTCATTTCAACACAAAGGGAGCACAGTGCAAATGGGATGAAATTATAAATTACATGTTCTTTGTGGACTGAGAATATTGATTATGTTTGCTGGACAGACTTCCATTCTGGATATAGGACAAATCAGTGAACCTTGACAATCTCCTTTTCCATTTCCATCATAATTTTTTGACATCCCTATCAGAGGGTATGGGGACCCTCTGAAGCAGATTTTGTAGGCGCAGCCAGCAGTCAAGTGGTGTTCTCTATCATTATATAAAAAATTGTATTATTATTAATAATGATGATGATTAATATTAACAATATATACATCATACCATTCTCTGTGTGTATGTTTCTGAGTGCGCACACACACACACACACACACACACACACTTTTATAGTTTGGATCTTTTTGTATTCTAAATGCAGCCTGTTTTTGATATTTCTTCGAGGGAATTCCCCATGTCCCTCTGGCTACAGTAGAATCTTTTCTTTGCCCCATATAATTCCATCCAGATTTAGCCGAGTTATAAAGGTGTTAAATGTTTCTCTGCATAAGGCTTGGCAGCGTGCCGGCATTTCTGAACCACTAAGGCCCGTTGAAGCTGCCTCTGTACACAGGCAACATTTGTTGCCTATTGTACTACTGTACTTCTGTACTCTGTAAGCAGGTCTGCTTGAAGTTACATATAAGTGCAATTCACTAGAGGAGCAGTTCTCATGCAAGACTGATGGAAATGAATGGCATAAATTATCACACAGTTCTCTTTTATTTCAACATGGTACCAAAAAAATCCCATCACACACAAAACCCTCAATGCAAAACAAATAGAAGCTACTTTTCCATCTCATTGTTGGAATAAGACAGATTTAAGTTCATGCTGAATTTTGCATGGGCATCAGAAGACCCGAGAGCAGTGCTTTCTTCCTAGAAAAATAAGTGCTGGTACTCACCATGAAGTTGTTACAGTAAGTGCCACACTTTTTGACAACAACAAAAGAGGTGCCGGTACTGCTTACCCTTGAGTAAGCCCTAGAAAAAGCACTGCCCAAGAGCACTTAACATTGGTCAAATTGTGTCCATAATTTAAAGCCTTTAAAAGTGCATACCTTATTACAAACAAACAAACAAACAATTCCACAAGCCTTTAAAAAAATAAAAAAAACTAATTTTGCAGTCTTTTGAAAGGGAGGGCCTGGAAAATGCTGTATGGATATATACAGATATAGATAGATAGATAGATAGATAGATAGATAGATAGATAGATAGATGATAGAGAGAGAGAGAGAGAGAGAGAGAGAGAGAGAGAGAGAGAGAGAGAGAGATGATAGATAGATAGATGATAGATAGATAGATAGATAGATAGATAGATAGATAGATAGATGATAGATAGATAGATGATATAGATATATAGAGGGGGTATACAGAGGTGGCTAAGTTACTGTACCACTTCCTATATTGCCTATTTCATCCATAGACAAGTTAAACATTGTGACAGGGAGTAGCACAGCCCTGTAACAGCAGCAGGTCTGCCCTAATAGGAGGTACCCAGTGAAAGCACTTTCTGTGTGCACATTTAGGCAAAAAAGTGCTTCTAAAGTACATTATTGGCAGAAAGGAGAATATAAGCATTCCAGAAGAATGTGTTTTAGAGCAATGAAGAGTGAGGGAGAGAGAAAACATGGAGATGACATCATGTGCACAGGACCTCCATCCAACACCGAATGCACATTATTGCACAGTTTGTACACACATACAGTTTCCCCTGATATAATGCATTTACCGTTATGTAAGATGATTTTCACTAATATAAGCCCTTTATGCACACATCCCCCTAATATATGCAGTTTCATACACATTGTGTGGTTGGAGAACTGGATCACAAACTTTGGGGAAGTGCAGATTTCAAAGGATGCCTTTGGCTTCATTTAGTGTGAATTAGATAATTTCTTATTAAAACAAAAAAAGGGGGAAAAAAAGAAATTGGATTTCTCTCCTGTTCCTACAAAGGAATAAATCTACTGTTTTTCCATTCCCAGGCTGATATAAACAGCCTGAGGACCTCTGCAATTTCAGAGGTGCCAAATGCTTAACTCTTTTACAGGGAACTCCTATGTGTGTCTGCTCAGAAGTAAACCAGCTTAGTTCAATGGCACTTACTCCCAGGCAAATGCATATAGGGTTGCAGCCTAAGTGATGTCAACAGCAGCTGTAGCTGCTTGACATTTCTTTTATATCAGATTTTAATGAGCATACTTCAGTCATTAGACAATTGTTCTTTATACTGCATCCCTTTTCAGTGAAGAGATTTCATTCAGGAAAGGGGTTCTAATATGTCCCTCACCGACATCTGAAATGGGTTAGGAGAAGATGGAAAAGCTGGGACTTGGTTGTGTTGAGAAAACAAACATTTTCATACAGGTGTTGTTTGTTTGTTTTAAAGAGCTTTGTTTATTAAAAGGTAATCCCTAGCTGCTAATTGTTTAAGGCTTGGCTTTTTCCTATAGGCAAACCTCTTAATTAATGTAACTGATTGCTAATTGGTTTTTGTTTTGTTTTTCCTGTGATGGGTTCCAGTGGAGCCGGGACTGCTGAAAAGCCTTGAGCATTTCCAGTGTGAATATATGGAGTCTCATGCAAACATGAATTCATCTGGAAGAAACTGGGAAATGCAAAGCTGTTCCAAGTACTCTTCCCCATGCTTTTGTGGTCACCTTGGAGAAAATTTTAAAAACAAACAAACCAGAAGACTTGCAGTACGAGGATGGTGTGTCTAATTTGCCGACAATAAATTCTCTTCTGTACTAGATGCTTGAGGGATTCCAACATTTCCACAAAGCATTTGGAAGAGGGAAGGAAAGCACAGCCAAGTTTAAAGAGGCAACTAGAATGGAATAATCAGCTGATGTTCAGGTTGCAGCTGCCCCTTTCTCCTCCAGCAACATTACTGCCTGGTTGATTTATATACAGCTTTATGCACCAAAATAGCCTCTAAGGGGTTTACAGCTGTAAAAGCAATTATAAAATATGTGTCATTAAAATATATGATAATAATTTGATCAGAACATTAAAACTTCCTTAATTAAACTATGCAATAAAACAAGCCAGGTGGTACCAGCCTCTTTACCACTTGAAAGAGCTCTGCTGGGTGGCTATTTGACGGTGTGATGGAAGCAGCATGACTATGATCCTATTGGATCCTTGGCAGAATCTGAGTTTATCCCTGAGTTTTTAGTAAAAAGTACTAAGATGAGATCCTGCTTAGAATATCCAGCAAGATAACAGCTTCTCTTGCCTCTTCGTTTTCAGTAACAGCAAGGTACATCCAGGGAAGGATGTATCCCTTTGGTTTCATTAACTACAAACCTCAAAATTTGGGATCCCCTCTAAATCGCTGTCCAAGTTTTGCAGTGGTTTTGCAGCAGAACTCCTACTTTTTACAGTGACCCCCAAACTGAATAATTTACATATCAAACCAGGATTTGTAGTTAACACCCTGAAACCCAACATTGTCTAATTCACTCCAAGCCGGTGCCAATGTTTTTCAATAGTTCTGCAGCATTTTGCAGAAAAACCCTCACGTTTGTCAGTGCCCCACAAACTGAGCAACTGATTCTCAAAACAGGGTTCAGAGGGGATCCCAAATTTCAGGGTCCGTAGTTAATGAAGCTTATCCCTTCCAACAGAATAGCTGCTAATTCTCTTTCTCCATCTTTATCTCTTTGATAGAGGTTTAGCCTCCTAGCCAGCTGGGTTTGAGAGAGCCATTTCCCTCCCCACTGAAGTGCTATGATGAGGAAGAACCCCACCTGTTGACCATTGGGTGGGGGTATATGATCATGGGTAAGTGTGCATATCTGCTTGTGAATGTGTGTGAGTGTAAGAGACAGTGGATGAGGTAGCCAATCCAATATGTTTGGCCATGTCGTCCACTGGCATGTCACCCTCTGAGTGTTGAACAACAATAAATGTAGCACTTGGAATGAGAAAGATGAGCTACCGTAGTCTACACAAAGATGGAAGATAAGTCTTTGCTACCCACCTCTACTCCAAGAAAGAGGAGAAAGGAGCATTGTCTACCTCCTGTTCTGATGTATCCCCAGTAAAATAGGAAATGTTTTTTTCTGAACCCCTTCTGCCTTTCCCATCATTTATAGAGATGCCTTGATGACGTTTGGTAACCTCTTGTCCCATTGCTAATAAGTGAAGCAGTTCCCTGTTCTGTGTGAGAGATACCATGAGGCCCCCATCTGTCCATTTTAACAGATGATTAACACTGTGAAGACCTGGGGATTCAAAACTCCCCAAGTGTCCTAGGAAAGGAGGTGGTCTCTAAATGAGACTACACTGTATGTTTTTCATACCGGGCTTTTCGACTGTTGCAAAGTTTTCAATACTCCAATAATATACTTGAGTGGCTTTCAATGAACATGAATGGAAAACTTAACAATTTCAGGATGTATTTTTCCCCTTGATGTGTAGCCATGATTGTGTTAGCTTAAAACGGAGAGACAGAGAGGAGGGACTGGTGCTGTATGTATAACATTTTTATATGCTCCCAGTTGGTAAAAGATAGATCGACAGTAGCAGCTGCTAACAATGTCAACAATCAAGTGGGATGAAGTGTGGCAAGCCCCCAACTGTTTCCCATTCATATGAGTTATGAGTTCTCACTGCTCAGAGACATTCTGATAAAAGACCATATGAGCAGAGTTGTGAGAATTTGGGAATACCCACCTGGCAAGGAAATCTTGCCCTTCAAAAGAACAGTCAGTGCAAGAACGTCTAAGTGACAAAAAATAAAGCAGAGAGAAAGAATTAAAAATGCTCACTCCATCAAAATCCAGAGATATGTGACCTCTGGGTATTTCTAAGTTCAAGAAATAGGATGATGCGTTAGGGAGGGAGAATGTTAGAAAGGAAATGCACTGACATAACTTGAGATGGCTGGGGGCCCACCCACCATTGCACATCAAAGCCCGACTGCAGAGAATGTTTGGTCACTTGCCGCCTAATATTACGCTCTCCATTTTGAAGGCAAAAATGTTGGCCTGCCTTGCAAATGCTTATTATAATGCTTCATTGTATTCACTTCCTTTCTTCCTTAATCCAAGTTTGATTGTTTTCCATTCAAACATGATAAATACAGCCTGGTAACACAGAACGAGAGATTTCCCATCAAGGAAGAATAAAAGCTGTGTTTAGATTTTTAGTTGGAACATTTGGGGGTTGTGCATATGAAGCTGTTGTTCAGAATTCAGTGTCCAGATTGTTGACTGGGTCAAGATGGTCTGAGTATATAGACCAAGCATAGGGAAACTCAACCCTCTAGATGTTTTTGGACTACAACTCCCATCATTCCTAGCTAACAGGACCAGTGGTCAGGGATGATGGGAGTTGTAGTACCAAAACCTTTGGAGGTCCAAGTTTGCTTATGTCTGATATAGACATTCTGGTAGGATTGCAATGCACACCAATTAGTTTCTGGGCTCGATTCAAAAGTGCTGGTATTGGCCGATAAAGCCTTATGTGGCTCAAGACCCCAAGGAGCGCTTCTTCCACGTGAACTGACCTGGACTCTGCATTCAGCATCTGAGGCCCTTCTCTATGTGCCCCTTCCAAGGCAAGTGCAGAGGGTGGTGATGCAAGAACAGGCCTTTCCAGTGGTGGCTTCCTGCTTGCTGTATGCTCACTCCAGGAAGGCATGCTGGTGCCATCACTGCCTACCTTTAGGGCCAGGCAAAACCATTTCTTTTTGCCCAGGTGTCTGGCTTTCCATTGGGAGGTCTTTGGATATCTGTGGATTCTTCTCAGTAGGTAGGATGTCTTAGATCTACCTTTTATATGTACTGATCTGTCTGAAAGTTTTTGTTTTCATTTTAGTCTGCCTTTAATCTTTGTACTATTTTGCAATTCACTCTGAGTTACTTTTTGTAAAAGAAGAAGAAGTCAACAATAAGTGCAAATAATAACGATGCATTCAAAAGAATGGAGATCACAAAGAATACCGATTACAGAGGCATGTTCCTGGAGAGTACAAGTGAGCAGTATGCTGTTGCACACATGCCCAATTTGTTGGCCTCCAATAGGGCATCTGGGTGGCCACTATGGGAACAGGATGCTGGACTAGATAGGCCTTTTGTCCAATCAACAGGGCTTTTCTTATGTTCATAACGTCATGTCCTATCATGCTTTAAAAACTCACATCAGTTTCAAAAGAACTTATGCTGTTTGAAGTCCAAAATTCCTGTGGGCATGCAGAACTAGTTTCATCAAGATTCTTTGGATCTAGACCATAATTCAGAAGCAAAGCTAGGGCACTAGCAATAAGAGAACAGGTACCCGATTTAGGGTTCTTTGCATTAAACATTTCCAGCTGTGTTAATTAATAATGCTAAGTTTGCTTGTAGATGGAAAGACATCTGTACCTCATTGTCAGGAATCATCTTGTGCTGCATTTAAATCATTGAGACGACTTGTGTGAGTAAACTTGAAAAGAGAACTGTATCATTTTCCCCCATTTTAAGTGGATATCTTATCCGCTAAGCTACTCAATGTTTGGTTACAACCAAAGGAATTTATTGGGTTTGCATTAGCCATGGGAGGGCTCTCTTCTAAAGTCCTTCAGTGAAATAGAAACATATTGGAAATTATAACAAAACAATTAATCAAATAATCAAACAAAAAGGTGACAGTTCAAACACAATCTTATTCATGTTGTACGCCATGATTGACGTGCATGAAAATGTTGTACAAGTCAACATTATGTTGTATTATGGATTACCCTCTTATTATTTTTTTTAATACAGAGCTTATCTATTCTATTTAGGAAATCATCAGAATAGCTTCTTATGGGCTACATTTAAAGAATTCCATTTCACTTATCTGAGCAAACTTTTCCCCCATTGATTGTGACCAGCTGAATGCATTGACAAAGTAATTCCAGGGAAAGGTAACCTGTGATAGAAGCCTTACATCTACAGCAGCAACACAGCAATTGCAAATGCTATACCAAAAACAGCTATGGGGATACTAAAACAGAATCTGAAAATAATTGGCAACAGTTTGCTTTAAGCAAACTTTAAGAAGAAAAATATTTTTCTTTGCTTTAAGAAAAAAATAATTTTGATTGCCCATATTTTGGGGGGGGGGTGTGGAAAGAAGCATCATTAATGGTTCTGAATTGCTGAATATCAAGCAAGAATCTGTGTTTATTAAATAAGCAGAACAATAGGTTTTATTTTTCCTCTTTTTCATTTTGTTACCTAGCTGTGTTTGGATAGTTTTTGCCTAAGTGCTCTGTCAATTAGAATTAAAAGTGTTAAAATGACAGTCAAAGGTCTTAGATTGCTGGTAGCTTGTGGATTCTGCATGTCTCAAACAATGGCAACCAGGAAATTGCCTTGTCAGTTACAATTAGACATGTTAATGTGCTGGTTAAGGGTCACAAACTTTTGCCTGAGTGAACTAAGTTGCAGACAACATTTGGTTTACATCAACAAGGTCAACAAGTCTTCATTAAAATGAGATGGTTTTTGAGGGTACATCTTCCGGACAAAATTGCCGTGAGTTGCCCTACACCAGATTTTAAATAAATGCATCTCGTACTTTGTAAGTAACCTTTTAAATTCTTTTAAAAAAATAATCTTGCTTAAAATGAACTTGGTATTAAGAAAAGGATGGTAAACATAAAAAATGAATGTAAAGGGGTACGAGACAATGCGATTTTCATTTTGTTTGATAAATATTTTGATCAGAAGACTACTTCAAATAGTAAGAAGAAAAGCTTTCATTTTTTTCTCTTGTATTTTTCCTAGGTAAAATGAATGGCTTCAGCAGATCAAATTTATCCATTGTGCATGTATCTATGTGCATGTATAAATGTAAAATGACCTTGGGCATTTGACTGATTTTAGCTATTAACACATTAGCAAGACACATTTAGACAATTAAAGGAACGGTTTGATTCTGGAGAAAGGAAAACTATAAATACATATATATTCATGGGCGTAGTCGTGATTTTTGTTAGGGCAAGGCAGGACTTTTTGGGGGGGCAGAACGGATGGTCAGTTAGTTAAGTATTTCTATTGTTTTACTTGATGGGGGACAGCTGCCCCCCCGGCCCCCTTGGCTATGCCCATGTATATATTCCAACTGGTTCAATTTGAAATATGGTGCAGTAAACTTGCATCAACTGCAAAAGTTCATCAGGTATCAACATACTTTTTTGAAAGCTCATCAAAACAGACAGTGCATATTACCACTCCCCTTATTTCTTTTACTGCCTTTCTAGTTATAATTACACACTTCTACATCATAAAAAATTGGGCACATTTCTTTTTGTCCCTGTGGACAATTCTGTATTTTCTTCAGTTTATTTGGTCTACAGACCATAAATGTTGCATTTTATTTGATTCATTACTCTAAAATACTTAAATAGATAAAACACACACACACACAATACTTCACAAGGACATCTTTGCTGGAACCCCTTAAATTGCTTGCTCTGGAATAGCCCCATCAAGTGTCTGGAGTTCATAGTTTGTGGATTACAGAAACTTTAAAAGGAAAACTTTGAAAAGAAAGGTAGATGTCTGAGGTTATAGCACAGATAAATCATGTTAGTCCTTTCATCACCTGATACTTCCACTGAGCAACACTGTGGAAGAAGAGAAACTCTTAACAGACTTCACAGCAGTTCTGGAGGACTTAAGAATTCTAAATAAACAAGAGTCTTTCATTCAACCCAGCCACCAAGAGCTAACAAGCCTCTTCCAACCCTCAAACAGACTATACCCCCCACCAGCAGCCCACACTCATCAATACACAGAAGCCCAGATATCGCACACCAGACCCTGCTGTGCTGAACAAACACCAATCAACAGACCCATTAGCCTCCAGAGGTCTGCTAAGTTTGTTTACAGTAAATACTCAAGCACAGCCTGGGCTGGGATGAATGGGAGGTTCTGCAAATTTTCCTTGATTCAAATGTGCTCCACTTTGTGTTTAAATAGGAAACACCAGCTCTTGCCATTTAGTGTATGGGTGTATTTATTTGTTTTCAGATGATAGGAATGTGTGTACTTGTGTGTGTGTCGAAAGCTTGGCTGTACATAACTTTAAGGGCAGTATTTCATTTTTAGTGGTCTCTTTCATTCACTCCCAATTCAGTCTAACTAAGGACTCGACATACCTGGTTTTCAGAAAATGTCCTGCTAAGCTCCATACTGGAATTGGACAGAACTAAACAATGAGGAACTGTGAATCTCATTGTTATTTGATGTGAGAAAGTCTAGACATGAAAACAGAATTAAAACACAGGGGATTATCAATATGATTAGTATATTCCCAAGGCTCTGCTAATATTGCTGCCATCCTAAAAGCACATTTTCAAGTTAAGTTCTACTGAAAGCTCTGTAAAAGTGACTAGGTTTGGTAAGCTCAAAGTGACTAGGTTTGGGGTGTACTTAAGATTTAATACAGGAATGGGGAATCTCTGGTGCTCCAGATGTTGGAATGTAACTCACATCTCTGACCAGCAGTGGCCATGCTAGATGGAACTGACAGGAGCTGTAGTTTAACAACACCTGGAGGGCAATAGGTTCCCATTTCTGATTTGGGATAATTACTGGTATCTCCCTGGCAATCTAACATTTCAGTCCACTCTGGGACCTTCAAATGAAGCCTAGCTCCATAATCCTGTAGAACATCATTAAGTCTGTGACAGTCTAGCATGGCCTGACAAAGAGGAAAGTCCTTTACTTTCTATTTTTAAAAAATCAGCCTAAACTGGAACAATAATATAA
Source organism: Podarcis raffonei (assembly GCF_027172205.1). Classification (NCBI taxonomy): domain Eukaryota; kingdom Metazoa; phylum Chordata; class Lepidosauria; order Squamata; family Lacertidae; genus Podarcis; species Podarcis raffonei. The sequence goes on from NC_070610.1 coordinate 55,737,873, forward strand.
TTAATTATAATATAGACATAGTATATATACAAGTATATCCACATATGGGTTGCTTAAGTAGATCTAACGTGGATTCTCTTAACCCCAAGGCTTCTTTACTTATTGAGTCAGCAAACTTCCTCATGTGGTGAAGCAGCACACATGTGCTGCACCTATTTCTGCCACATATTTTTATGTTTAAAAAATATATCACCGATCATTACCATGATCTCAGGACAGAGTCCAATAAAATTCCAATTAAAACAGCAAATTTATAATAATCAGAGAGCAGTTAAAATCAATAAATAACATCAGTCTTAGAACTACAGAACAATATCTACTTCAAACTCAGCTGAACAGCTAACAATTCCCAAATCTTTTGAGTATAGTTCTGTTTTAAGCTGGTGCCAAAAGTGAATCTGAGCCAGCTGTACTCCAGAAGGGGAAGTCCTTCCACAGATGGGGAACCACCATGGAAGAGGCCCAATTCCATGTCACTGGTGGTGGGACACTGAGAAGGACCTCCTTGGAACATGTAAACATCCAGGCAAAACAGTATGTATGAAGGTGGGTATTCACACACAGAAATTCATTTCATGCAGCTGTTTCACTAGAAACAGCTGATTGGGTCTCCACATGGACTGAGCATTCCTCATTTCCTTTCAACAAATAAGGTTATGTTATTATAAGTATATGATCCAGGCCTATATCCTATACCTATATATACCTTATACCTAAGCCTCATGCACAGGAGAATGGCTTAACCCAATGAGCTCTTCCAGCTGTTTTTGGACTACAGTTCCCATCATCCCAGACCACTACTCCTGCTAGCTAGGGATTATGGGAGTTGTAGTCCAGAAACAGCTAGAGACTCAAATTTGGGAAACCCTGTATCATTCAGGCCACAGGTCCATTTGTCTTCGTACTGTTGATGTGAACTGGCAGCAGCTCTCCAGGGGTGCAGAGTAGAGTCTTTCTGAGCTCTACTTGGATGCAACAGGAAAAATGGAAGCCACATGGAAAAATATATGCTCTGTCACTGAGCTACATTGTTGTTCTTTACCCTCAACTGTACTGATTAACATTCCCCTTGCCAATTAAAATTAGCCCCCACTGTTCAATAAATATTTTGTTGTTTATTGTTTAAACAAATTAAAGCTTGCAGCTCTGTTTATTGAAAGTGTGCCACTTTTGAGCCTACCACCACCCCACCACAAATCTAGGAAACTTCTTTTAAACAATGCGATAACCAAGTACGATAGAAATTGGTTAGTGTCTCAAATGAAGAGCTGCTCAATAGGATGAACACATGGGAAGCAGTTTCTCCCTTGGAACAAGAACCCAGTGACTATGCTGAGAAAGCAGCCTCTACATCTTAATCAAATGGAGAAGATTTTAAGCATGCCAGGAAGGATCTAGGAATCAAGGCCCACCTACCACAGAAATGAGGACTGGAAGCTTAACGTCTATAGAGGGAGCATTACATTTTGAGATATCTAAAATCCTGAGCGAACAAGCAATGCCTGTTCTCTGAGAGATTGCTTTGAGACTCCTTCTTGAGAAAGAAGCATGAGAATGCAGAGAACCCCAATGTAATTGAGGACCTGGAGAAACTACCCAAAGTCCCAAGGCAGGCTGGCCACTGCTCATGAATGTTTCATTTGCCCCCACCAATTAACCCATCTAGCTACATTCTGAATCTTGATTCTCCTTCTTGGCTACCCAGGTCTCAACAGTGAAGATAGCAAGAAGACCCAGCAAACCAAGAGATGGCATAGGGCTGCAGAAGGCTCTACCAACAAGGGTCTCCTCAGGAGCAAGTAGCTACTTGGGAGGAAGAAGATTGAGCTGTAAACAATGACCCAACAGATGACAAAGAAAACAAGGAATTGACAGGGAGGACAGAAGCTTATCTCTCTTCTCCTCTGGATCTCCTCTTGGAATATAGCATCTACCATAGCTTTTTCATGTCTGGAAAAATCTCCATGGGCACAAAGAACTAATTCTGAACTGGTAAAATGAAACCTTTACTACAGACTACCGTGTACTGAGGTTCTACATCATATGCATCTTCTGTGACAATTCTGCTATGAAGAGTCTTAAACACACATTAAAATAACTATCAGAAAATATGCAGTATTGCACATAATGTTCAATAATGCACATATTCTTATATGTTTCTGATGCAAATTCTTTTAACTGATTTTAATATAGGATTGTTGTGTTGCTGTATCTCACCCTGGGTCCTTGTAATGAAAGGCCGCTAAGAAAATCCATGAAATAAACAAACTATCCTCAAAATACATCCCTGGTGTCAGTCCCTTAAACTGATCCATTTCCTTCAGTTATACAGGACGGGCAACATCTCTATCATGATAATGAAGACAGCATAATTTATTTTTCACACATATGTGTAATTGAAATGCAGATGTCCCTCATATCCTAAGATATTTACATAGTGAGCAGCTGCTTTGATTCTTTATTAGACTTGCTGTGTGACACACAGCATAGTGGTGAGCAGTGCTATGCAAATGGGTGCCCGATATTAAGAAAGGGGTGTGTGGTTGTCCGTGTGTGAAACAAATCTTAAAGCACCTTCAAAAGCAATTCCCTGAAATATCTTATAATTCATTGTTAGGAATTGCAGTTTTAATCATGGTGATGTAAGGAAATGTATTTCTCTGGGCATATGAAGAGAGAAAGAAGAGGGTATGTCGAGATCACAGAGATGGTCAGATTGGTGGGGGCTAATTATAAAGGTAAAACAAAGAGGGAATCATTTGTTTAAGATGATGAGATTCAGGAAACCCATGTAGACGCTATGCTGAGGCATTAAGTTCACTATATTTTTAGTTGGTTATTGAGACTCCTGAACTGATGCACAGCCTGTCAGTTAGCATAAATTAAAATAAATAGGAAAAACCAGAAATAGTAAGATACAGCAGATATAATTTTCCTGGTTGGAGATCTGTGGACTTCTTAAAAGCTGAGAACCGCAATCTAATGCATGTTTACAAGGCTTAGAACAAAACACTCACCTCATCTGTAAAATATTTATATTCCTTTTCTGAAAAGTATGCCATTATATTTAACCAACCAGCAAATGACATGTCGGCTTTGAGAGGACCACAATATTCCAGTGTTGGAAAACAACCAGGTTCAAGTATTCACATTTCAATGGGAAACATCAATGTTGTGGTGTATATTTAGCACTGCAACCCACAAAAGCTGAATATTTTCCCAGGCTATCTTACTAATGTATTCAAAAACCTCATGATGTATTCAAAATGCATATGAGCACTTGCAAACTGGCAAATGATAAATAGGCATGTGTGGCTTGTGAACACATGACAATGGTCTGGTCTTAGCGGTTACACCTCTCCTTCTAGAGTGCCATTAACTTTCACTTAGCTTTTCCACAGGCTCTTAAACCCTGCACTAATATAAAAAATGATCTAAAGGGGGGGGGGGCATGAGTTTATTCACCAGGGTTCGGTTGTCGAAGTTTTCACAGCTCTCATGTTTATATCCAACACACTTATATAAACCCAAGCTTCCATTACTTACCCGAGATTCTCCGATCAATATTATGGATAGATGTAAAGCTTAAAGGTAAATGCTTATCCTATAAGATGGTAGGAATAGTAATTTTTAGTGCACATCAAGAACATTAGGATAGAGTAAGCTTCCGAAGACATAATAAATTCATCAGCTATTTCTGCTGATTGATTTGTTTTCTAGCTTAATTAGCCATGAAAGAGGCCATTTTTTTCCTGCGATCTCCTGCACACACACACACATCCTTTCTTCTTGTTTTGTTACAGATCACAGCCACAAAGGATAATCCCTAGCTGTCAAGTTAAGAAAATTTAAACAGCAGCTTCTAAATAAAGGCATTGCCACTCATGAAACTATTTTTATATAGACCAATTGTATTGATTTATCAGAGACAGGGCCTCTCTGAAACAAGTTTGTTGCTTCATTGATTTGTTTGTTTGTTTGTTTGTTTCCAATTAAAAAAATGCAGAATGCAAAATTAAATTAATAACCTGAAGGAAACGCAGATGATGGGCAGGGTTTTGTTGACACCTCAAACTAGCCATTGTTTTTAGCATATGGGGGGAGAAAACAAAATGAACACGACCCTGTTGTACAATTAAGGGAAGATGAAAGCATTCAACACAAAAGTATTAGTCTGTAACTTTTAAGCAACCCACAGCTAATGCCAGCATTCCAAAAAAACTCACAAAGAGTGTCAGTGTTGGTTTTAACTAGGCTCTACAAAAGAAAAGGGGAGGACAATGGTGAGTGTCCAGCTGTTGTTTTTCTTGAAGGAGTCCCAGCTTTCTGTGCAGAGAAACTAGCCTTGAGATGAGCCGTCTGAGACAAATATTCTGTCTCCACTTTAAATGGCAGCTGGTTATTAAATGACTCCCAATAGGACGAACACTTGCTATTGACAATAAGGTAATACAAGGCCCATGCAGAGCAATCAGGATGGGAATGTGAATGAAAAATCTTTAATCTGAAATTACAGCTGTCAGAGTTTATATTATAAAACATGAAAGTTGGATCTGCACTTAGAATTAATGTGTCCCAAAAGCCAAGTTTCTCATAAACTGCATCTCGCAAATTCATATTTTATGAACAGGCTGCTTGTCTTCCATAAATCAAACCAAACTGTAGCCTATATTAAGGAATTAAAAGGGTCATCTCTTTTCAGGTTGGTATTTGTTGAACAGTGTTGGTGAGGGAAGAGGGGAGAGCACTGGTTTACAAAGTCCAGCAGGTGTGGTGATTGTATTGGAGCCAATATGCACTGACATTCAGTGTCAAATAGCCAGTGTTGAACAAATGACTTATTCGGGTGAGGTGGGGTGGCAAAGGGAGCTTTGCTGTTTAAAAATGATTTACAAAAAACTGCTTTTTCATGAAGGCTGTGTGGCAAAGGCATCTGAGTAGAACAGTATGATCGCCTTCTGCTTACACTTAGTTTGTGTGTTTGATTTTAACTTGGGTAGTCTTCTAAAGTGTTTATTAGCTATAGAGCTGCTTTTGGAAGGCAGAGATTACAGAGTTATCTGTTCTCTTGTGGTTTTAATGATTCAGGGAACCAAGAACCATTATCTGAGAAACTTTGGCCTGGCAAATCTTCTCCACATGCCGGAAAAGCAGATACACAGTCCAACACTCTCTCTCACACACAAACACACAAGAAAGGTTCCACATTCTTTCCCTTAGTTGTTCGTATACATGATACAGAAAGATGGGAGACACAGTTTGGCAAGTTACATGTTTTATTAAACCAACAGAAATGCAGAAATACTCCATACCCTCTTCCCTAGCCCATGCCCAACACTTGTCCTATTTTGTAGCTTCCTTGAGTGTTTTTGCCTCATGAGAACATGTCCTTGAACTTTGCTTTTACTTGTCTGGATGGAGGATATATAAGTGTGACTGTGTGTGAAACTCTACTTCTAAGGTATTGCAAACAGATAAATACATTGGCAGGATTTTAAGAATACTTGTAATTTTAGAAATAGTATAGGAAATTTGAGGTTAGGAAAAATTTGGAGTAGAAATGATATGCAGTTGATACGAAATTTAGGGAATCAGGAATGGGAGGGAGGGAAGTCATATCACTTTAGGGAAGTGATATGGTTTATGTATAATTTTCTTTGTTTATGGATGTTATTGCATATTTTACTGTTTGCTTTTTTCCTTTTTTGTTACTTTTGTTTAAAACTTAATAAAAATACTACCAAAAAAAAATAAACTCTACTTCTACAAAGATAACGTGTACATTTGTTGCTCTGCCCACTTTGCCTCTGGCCTCACCCACCACTTGCATGTCCCCTCTGGGAGGTTGCCCAGAACAGAAAGTGACCTGGAAAACGTTCCTCAACCATGTTTTATCCCCTTCCTAGCTTACCCACTGTCTCTTTGCTATGTCCACCACAGCCCTTTCCCCACTGTCCTGGACCTTCCTTCCATGTCTTAGGGCTGCTCTGAATACCACTTACAGCTGGGTCTCATAGTTCACAATTAATACTCCATCATGTGAAAATGGCTCTCATCTCACATAGTATGTGAACCAGACTTTCCTATTCCTTAGAAATTGTTTCATAGGCCATCTCTAGCTTTTAGCAAGCCATCATTCAAAGGAATATGCCAATGGTTAAAATAATGTTTTAACACCATTTATATAATGGTCAGTTATGCTCTTTTATATTTATGCAGGTGTGTCTTAAATGCTGCTGAACTCTCTATTTTATTATGCCTTCATATAAAAAATGGTATAGAAGGAAAATATGGACAAATATTATATTACCCAGTGTGCTTTCGTTTCGCTTCTATGCTTCCAACTGCAATCTCTACATTAAGATCCTAGGAGGTTATGGAGTCTTACAAACAAACAATAAAAGAAAGTTCAAACAATTCTGAATTGATAGCATTAAAAAGTGTTCCAGTTATCAACTCATCTCTCATACTGGCAGGATCTAATATCCATATCAAGTAGGTCCTACTAGTAATAAAATGTTGAGGCAAATAATTTCAGGAATGATGAAGAATCCAGAAACACACACAGACGCATTATCAAAGATTGGAACCTTTTCTCAACTATAGCTGCTGCAACTTTTTGACTGTGTTGGTTGCTCTTTTCTAGTGCTACAGTATCCTTTTTGGGACACAGCAAAAGCTGTTCTGTACATAGTATTCCAAATAATGTTACAGTATAGATTTGTACAAGGGCATTACTATATTGATGGTCCCCCCTCCCCCACAAAAGTCCTGTTCAACGAAAAACAAAATTGAATGCCCAAGGGTTCTAGCCAAGTCTTTGCTTTGATATGTTAGCTTTCCACCTACAGGGATTCTGGATTCTTGTTGTTTTTAATCTGAAAGAACGTTTGCAAACCAGCAATTACTCCTAGTTCGGAAATAGTCATGCAATCATGTGGCCACATTCTGAAGTGGGGCTGTTCCAAGATAACTGAAGGGCATGATTTTTCAAAACATTGGCAGCCACACTTCTATCTACTTGTTATTGACTAACTTTCTATCTGTGTTGCCATGAAAGATGGAACAAATGAGGCATAAAGGTCTATTTACAAAAAAAAAAAAAAAAAAAAACCTTTTGTAAATATTTGATTTAGGAAGTACATTTAGAAGAAAGGACCAATGCATCCAATGCTTTTTTTTTTTAATGGCCAATTTTTCTGCAAATGTGACCAGGCTTTTTGTCACCAGCTAACATTGCAATTTTGCATGTCGTTGTTCATCAATACTTTACTGCAGCAAACATATTTGCAGTTATCATTTGTGGTGAATGGATTATTAGGGAGCCACCAGAGGAAGAAGACAAAAACAGCCATCACAAGGAAAAGATGGTGTCATCTCACATCTCACATCTCACTAGGAATCTGCCTAGCACTTTGGCAGACCCTCGGCTAACCCTTGAGCCAAGGCCTCCCCTTTAAATATTTCTTCACCAGCTCTCAGAGCATTGTACAACCAACCACCATTTTAACTTCCCAAAGAACCCTCAATGCAACATCACAGATGCAAGGTTCTGGGCTATTTAAATAGTGGACAGAAGCAGCTGCTGGATGTTGCTCAGAGCACTTACTGCTGCTACCTACCACCACTGCAAAGTTCCACAGGGCCCACCAAGTAATCCATTCACAGCCCCAACGTGAAGCCAGCTATAATATCTGCTCTAAGGCAGTTGTATGAGAGTGATTGATACAATGATCCTCACCTTGGAAATATAAGGTAGTAGACAGAACAGCCTAGTTATAAAGGACTCCTACAACCAAGAGGGCAATGTGTTTCGCTGTAGGTAACTCAAATAATAAGTTTTTCAAAGCATCATTTAATCCTCTGAGGCAGTTTATCTACACTGATGTTCTCCATTTGTAAAGTAAGAAAAGTACCTGGCTTTCAGTAGCAAGCTTTGCCACTTGGTTAAGGAATTGAATGGACATGGCCACAAGGAAGTATCCTCATGTATACATCATTCAACGAAATACTTGGAGCAAGTATAGTGCCCACCTTTTCCCACTGCCTCATTTTTGTTCAGTGGTTTAGTGTTAGTCATGGTATAGTATATTCAATCTCTCAAAAATGTATGCCATCCCTCACAGTTACCTATTGTGTTAGTCTTGGGCTACATAGCCCATAGTATTATCTAGATCAAGGTTTCCCAAACCTGGGTCTCCAGCTGTTTTTGGACTACAGTTCACATCATCCCTGACCCATCCTGCTAGCTAGGTATGATGGGAGTTGTGGTCCAAAAACAACTGGAGACCCAAGCTTGGGAAACCCTGATCTAGATTAAAAGAGTTGTTTTATTCAAAACTCTAAAATCACAGTTACTGATGAATAAAGCAAGAGGAATGTTTGTCCACTGACACACCAGAAAACAGTGACCATCCATCAGTCTTCCCTGCTCCCTGAATCAACCCACCTTTGGAAACCTTTACTTTCCAGCTGCTATGACTCCCAACATCCCATGGTGTCTAGAAATGATGGCAGTCCAATGAGTTGCCAAAAGCTGCCCACCAGTAACTTACATAATACAGATCATAGTGCTGCAAACAAAAAGCAGGTATAACATGGGAGGGTATCATGTGGGTGAGAGGCTGGCCTGAGAGGGACTTTTTGATCAGGAAATGAAAAGGAGCTATAGAAAGCTGGAGGTGCCTTGCTCCAGAAGCCTCTTTGGGTCTGGGAAAACAGGGTGGTTATGATCCAGAGGAAGATAATGTGGGCCAGGGCAGAGGTTGCAAGTTAAAGAGAAAGGACTAAGGATGGGGGGAGGGTCCTGACCAGGAACAGTCGACAGGAACAGGCTTAGATGGCCTCCCCTTGAAATGGGAATAAGAGCTTTGGAAAAGCATTTCTCTTTGTGAATATAAAGGCAGGAATGTCTCAAAAACAATAAAATGAAAGTGCCTGCCTATAGGAAGTTCAAGAGCATAGGTGCTGCCACACTGAAGGATCAGTTCCTTGTAAATTTGGAATGTGCATTCTGTGGGTACACATGGGGTAAGGCAATCCTTTAAGTAATCTGGTCCCAAGCTGTTGACAGCTTTATATACCGTGGTGTGGCTTGACCAAATTGGCCTGGTGGGGCCAGTGAGGAGTCCTGACAGGCCTAAGTAGGCCAGTGGCCTGGAGTTTCCTCACCCCCACTCTAGAGCAACCTGGAAGCTACATGGATCCATCAGCCCTCAAAGGGAGGCCATGCTTACCAGTTCACCAGCTCTACAAAGGTGGAGAGAATCCAGGAAACCAAACTTTCTAATTCTGATAATGGAGTCATTAATCACTCCTCCATCTACAGATCATCTTACTCCTGTCCAGTACAGAAAATCAGACTGAGAGAGGGACTTGCTACACTTGTTGTGAGGAAACAAACTGGCACTGCCTCATGGTGCCACAAAGTCTTGAGTTATTACCATACTAGAGTACCAACTATTGGTGGGAAGAAAGTAGTTTGGATAGTATAAGTGCCATCTTTTAATATGCGTGTAAGTGGTTTTTATACTTGTAAGCTGCTAAGAAGACTATTCTGGCATGAAGCAGTATATCAATTATTATTTTCATTTACCAATACAAATCTATGCAGGACTAGGTGTTATTTCCCAGCTCCACTGGATATTTATATGCAAGACAGCAGAGTCATGGCTCACATGCAATATTTTCCGCATGAACATATATATTTGTGGGGGACGGGGACCCTGGATATGTTTTTGTATGCAAGGAATGCCAACTATTTTAAATACATTCCTTTGTCTTTATGCTGCGAAACGAGCTTATCTTGCAAACTTCTTGTTATTGTTTCAATTAAATGAAACAAACTACTTGCATGAGACTAAATTACCAAGAAAATCAATTACCAATAAACCGATGGCAAATTTGTATTACAATTTGTCCTTTAAATAATGAAATGCTCCTATCTAAGCTTTTGCTTATTCCCTAAAAAGGCTTGACAGGGCATTTTAGCTTGTATTTTTTAGCTATTAATTTGTATTAGACAAACAACCAAAAAATGAAAAGGAAGTTCTGAGCCCGCGCTTTGCCTCCCACATCCCCACTATGTCAGCTAGCAGATAAACCATGCAAATGTAGTTTGCAGGAAATTCAACATCTCTATTATAGATGAAAGGTAAACAAAAGCAGATGAAGGATTAGTGCAATTCCAAATTTAAGATATTGCTCTCAGTGACTTATAATAAAGTGGTGTTGCATACGGTGGCATGTTTTCGAATGACATTTCAATTGTACAAGCTATTTGCATTCTATCTGACATTAAATAACATTCTCACTATTATGAATTCAGGCAGCACGCTCCACTCTACAGCATAAAGATATGAACTACGAGGCACATCTTAATGATGGGAGTAAGTTTTCCTGTCAATCTGCTATGTGAGACAAGGCTGTGCTGAGGCTAAAACCTCCTGTAACATTATTGTGAGTTGCCCACTTCTGACATAGTACAAATCTTCAGCTAAAGCATTCCTCTTATTAAATAAAGATCTATAACTGAACACATGTATCTGTAATATCACGACAATCCAAAGAAAATTAAAAGACAGATTATGTCCAGGATATTACATGCACCACCACAGAGCACTGCTAGAATCTGGTATGATCCTGTTGCTAAGATACCTGGCTAATGCCACGGAAACAAGCCCCTCTTACTAATCTAGTACAATCCATGCATGCTTCCACATATTTTGGCTGGGGAAAGTAGGAGTCCACTGACAATGGTTTGGGAAATTGGGATATTACTAGCCAGTGCTCCTGAATTTATACATTTTTTATCTCTTTCTGGTAAGCTTCAAGAATCTTAGCGAAATAAGAATTGTAACACTATGTTAATGGCATTTGGACACTTTATACCATTTAAAACAAGTAAGATTACTTTTTATCCTCCTGCATAGTCAATAAAAGTTGCTTTAAAAGGTAATTATTTAAGTGCTTTTGGTTGCAAAATTGCAGTGCTCCCAAATATGATTCCCCTTAATCTTTGCGATTTATACTGTAATATGCACATAAATGACTAACTGCATATTTCTGTCTCTATTGCTTTCTTCAATGAGAACATAATGCATTCAGTCCTTTGGGTGCATACTGAATACGAGAAAGAAATAATAAAGTGGGATACTTTTAATAGAACTAGAGGTCTATACTGTTCAAATCTACTTTGGGGATTAAGGCTGGCTAAGTCTCATTGACCTAAACAACATCATCAACAACAGCAACATCATCATCATCATCAACAACAACAACAACAACTTGCACATTGTTTCACATCACATTTGTACAAAATTCAGAATTGACACAGAAATATATTTTATAAAGGAGAAGTAGTAGAGGCCCAAAGGCAAATGTAATTGCAACAGAAGTCGTGCTTTTTACAAAATATTTCTGAAGAAAACGAAACAAAAATCCTCAACACAGAAAAAAGAAGTTATTCCTGTAAACCTGAGAGGACTTTAAAAAGAGGAGAGAGGCTGTAATGGACTCCTCGTCATTACTGCAATATGATCTGCCAAGCACCAGCACCAGTAGCTCTGTTGAGCTCAAGTTATGATAACAATAACTTTTGCAGATGTTCATAGCTGTCAAATATTTATTTGCGAAAATGTCAAAAGATGCAATAAAAAGTAAAAACAGAAAGAGGTCCCCCACCCCAGGCTGTGTGCACTTTTCCTGAAAAGCCAGAGGTCATATATTAATCCCCAAGTATAAAACAGAAAGCTACAAAGAAAGAACAAAAACTATATTCAAACTAGGAAGTGATTGTGTATTCAGAAAGACACCTCAGCATTTCTTTCATTCATACACACTTTTATTCAACCATGTTCACTCCTACTAGGACTAGAACAGTGTTGGGGGACTGAATATTAACTTTATTCATGACTTGGAGGGGGGGTTACACTTTTCCTGTACAAGAGATGCTCAAGGTCATATTGTGAGGGTTAGCTGGAAATACACCACAGAACAATGGGGACCTATGGATTTCAAGTACCACTTGCAGTGTTATGACAGTCAGATTCTCTACCATTTATTATAGTTGAAAGTCTAAGTATTACAAGCACCAACGGAGACCACATAAGAATAAAAACATACCCATGCCCATGTATCTGCTTTATTCAGAACATTTCATATCTTTTGAGCTCCCCCCACTTTTCCCAGAGTTAAAAAAAACACACACACAACCAAAACTATTTCTAATTAACTACCTCAGGGCAGCATACAAGGGTATTATAAAACAGGAGATTGTTTGTGACATAGAAGAAATAAATCAATAACAGGTGCAGGTATCTCAGAAAACTGTTACTTCAACTTAAATTGTCCCTGTAAGAAGGACAGAAAAATGTTTTTGCAAACCTTTTACTTTTTTCAATTCTCACTGGAATCCAAGTCAGAAGAGAAAATGGCTGTTTGCTTAGAATAAAGTGTCTGAGCTATCTGTGTGAACCTGACTGTAATGGCAAAGAATGGGGCAGATCAATATCCATCTTCTTCATTCCTGAAGTAATAACTTTCAATAGGAAAATCTATTTACTTTTACTTACCTTTATTTTATTTCATTTTGCTTTAAAGAAGTTCATTCCAGAGGGAGGGTTTAGATTGCAAACAGCAGTTAACAAACTGATGATTTAACTAAGGACTGCGGACTAGTAGGTAGGGTTGCCATTCCCAAAAGGTATTGGTTAGAGGTAAGACCAAACATGTTGGCTTGGAAGTGTTATTCTATAAATGGGTGGGTATATAAAGCTATTTACAGCGTGTGACCAAGCTCCGTAGCTCATGCTAGAAAGGTTAATCAAAACCAAAAGGGTCTGACCCTTATTTGCAATATACACAGAACCACTCACATGCCTTTATGAGACAGTGAGGTACTGTGAGCACAAAACATTAGCACACTGCTTATGTACAGTTTCCAAATATGGTGGGATGTGATGAATATGAGGGGGGGGGATTAAGCTTAATTTCTGGCAGTTATTCATAATTTATTTCTAGATAGGACTTTTTACCTTTAGTAAAATCTCCACCATGTTTGTGTGAAGTCTTCAAAATAAAACCAAAACTGTGACTTTTAAGCTGTGTCCAATATACACTCATCTGAACTCCACTTCTGAGTAGATATAGATGGAATCGCACTGTTAATTTTCTGTAACCACCCAGAATCTGTTTGCAGTTCACATTAAGAACACAAAAAATGCCCAGTTGCTCATAAGTCAGAACAAAGGTGCAGCTACCCAAACATAGAGTTTCCAATGATATCTAGTCAGATGTTGTTTAAACAAGGAACAGTAGCTAAGAATATACTCAGCAATGTAAGAGTTTCCTTGTTACTATTCTTTGTGAATTTGATTTAACCCTTCCTTCCTTTCCCTCTCTTGCCTTCATTCTGTTCATTTAAATGAGAGGGAAAATAGAGTTGTGTCCACTTATGTGCTCTGGTGTGGCTAAGAATCACAAAAGAAGAAAAGAAGTCAACATAGATATTGCCTTCTTTTTAAAAACACATTTTGTACTGAATTAAAAAAGTTTTTTTAAGTTGCATTTTATATTTAATACTATACTATTTTTTACACTAAACACTTGGACATAGAAATTTGACACTCACAAAACGCTTCTGTTTTTCATGGGTTTTCTAATCCAGCCCCTGTCTCCCCAAATATGATAGCAGTTCTTAACCTTATAGATTTTGTGGCTTAAAACAGCACATGCGTCTCCTTCACATAATGCTATTTTTTTCAAGCACAGAAATAAAGCTGCTTCATCGTGTGTCAATTTTGAAATCCAAATAAGAGAGACTGTGAGACCACAAAGACAACACTTTACCCACCTTGTGAATGTTATTAATAATGGCTAATTAATCTTAACTGCAGAAGCAGATTAAAGCCCCAGATCTGGATTCTAGATGCTTATATAAATCTCAGAACGCTCACAGTGTGTATTTGTAACTAAGGAAGAGATCACCAGCATTAAGACCCTGCTTAAAACTACTCCTAGATGGGAAATAAATTAGAGACACTACTCTCTTTAGAATTTGAGAGGAAACATATATTAATATGAATGTAACCTAGTAAGATAATTAATTGCAAAAGAAAATATAGAGAATGTTAAAGATGAATTAAATTTCATTACCACTGATAGGCACAAATTTATTGTAAGGGTTTTCTTCTGTAGCATGACAAATGAATAAATAATTGTTCTGGTTTATGGCTAGCCAATTTACACTGGAGTTTCAAACTTTTAATTATTCTTTCTTAGTAAAGTAAAAAGGGAAAATGCACCCCCACATACAGATGAATTACTGTGCCTATCCTGGCATACAACAGACAAGGAACGAGGCAGAACAGAAGCCACAATAAATCTAGAGAAAAGCCATTGACAATTTTATAAAAAAATAAAAAATAGTTTCACTTGTTAAAAGGCACCGAGGGATTAGGTGGAAAAATTATTCAGGGTTTTAGAAGATTGGTATGTTTTGGTCTTGAAGACACAGTAATTTTTATGCATTGGATTTTTTTTTACCTGCAACAAATTTTGTTATGAAATTTCATCCACCATTTTATTTTATTTTATATTGAATTGAAACACAAAATAACTGAGGAAAGGGAGAAACATCAGGAAATAATTAAGGTGCTTGCAAGAAGATCACAATATGTAATCAGTGTTTCTGAGCTTAAGATGGCCAGGTAAAGGATTAGTCCTGCTATACGGAAGGAGACATATTAAAGCAAAACACACATGAAATACCTAGTGGAGTAAGCACTGAGTTAGAGGCTTTAGACATAATTATGCTATATATAAATCAAAGCTCAAGTTTAAAGCAAGCAAGTGCTATTAATTATCCCTTACCTAACACAGCTCTTAAAATGTCAAATTAAAAAAGGGCTATTGATAATTGTATAAGTTATGACAAAACTGGGTGCCTCCAGCAATGACAGGAGACAGCAAGAAAAAGGAGGAAAACATACTTCTTCTCTTTGATATTATTTTGAGTCATGCAGTCAGATGCAAGAAAGAATACTGATAACAGTACAGCCATAGTAATTCATTGACGACCACGCTGTGTGGTCTTGAGTTAGCACAAGGTGACTGATAGCCTAAATTGTTTTGTTCTTTAAAATCCTATTTGTGTGCCACAGAGGTAGTGAACAAGATGCCCTCCAGATGTGGTTGGACTGCATCCCTGACCTCTAGTTATACTGAATGGGAGTTGGTGTCCAACAACATCTGGAGGGTATGACATTGGCTACTCTTGGTCTAAGGTTCTCGATGGGGTGTACATGGAGATTTCTCCATTTTATTATCATGAGCACCCTGTGAAGTAGGGTACCCTATGAGATGACAGTGACTGGCTCAAGGTCACCCATTGAATTTCATGTCTGATTTGGAATTATAACCCAGTCCTTCCTTTTCTGATCACAGCACCACTTGGGGCAGTATGGTACTTGGGACCACTTCTGACACTGTAGGCAATATCCAAGGGACGCGGGTGGCGCTGCGGCCTAAACCACTGAGCCTCTTGGGCTTGCCAATCAGAAGGTCAGTGGCTCGAATCCCCGCAACGGGGTGAGCTCCTGTTGCTCGGTCCATGCTCCTGCCAACCTAGCAGTTCGGAAGCATGCCAAAAAGTGCAAGTAGATAAATAGGTACCGCTCCAGAGGGAAGGTAAATGGCATTTCCATGCACTGCTCTGGTTTCAGTGTTCCATTGCTCCAGAAGCGGCTTAGTCATGCTGGCCACATGACTCGGAAAAACTGTCTGCGGACAACCACTGGCTCCCTCAGCCTGTAAAGCGAGATGAGCGCCGCAAACCCAGAGTCGTCAGCAACTGGACTTAACTGTCAGGGGTCCTTTACCTTTACCTTTTTAGGCAATATTCAACCCGGTACTTCCTCTAGTGCAGGATTTCCCAAACTTGGGTCTCCAGCTGCTTTTGGACTACAGTTCCCATCTTCTCTGCTTGCTCTAGTGCAAGGACCTTTGGCTAAACAACAGAACTTCCCCTCCATCTTCTATCACTCCCTCTCCGTCTGTTCTGGGATTTCCCCCAGCACTCTGGAGAAAGCGCAGGAGTGCGGAGGGAAAGACAAGCTAATGGATGTTCATGCAAGCAGAAATTCTTGCACTAGCAGAAATACTTGGTTGATGTATGTGCACCATATATTTTGAATAAGTGGGGAAGTCCTGCAAGCCCCTCTTCCCACTCTAATATCCAAAATGCATTACAGACCACCATCACATGGCAAAATTGATGGAACACCTAATCAACAGTACCACACTGCATTAATAAGAACTTCAGTTTCAGTGTTCCCATGGAACCTGGAAGTATTAAACAGCATCCCATCTGAGTAGTATCCCACAGCAATCGCAGCTGCAGGGGTAGCCCAAGCCTGGACAAGATGGCGCACCCTCCATTCCACATACGGAAGCTGACTGGACTTGTAGCTGAAAGTGATTGTCCACTGGCATATTTGTTTGCTTGTCTTGCAAGTTTCTATCCTACTTTTCTTCCTCTAGTGCAATGGTTCTCAAACATTTTTTGGGGGGGTGGCACACTTCAAGAGTAGAAACTTGCTCATGCCAAAACAATTTTTTTATTGATAAGAAATACATTGGAAAACAAAAAGAAACAACTCCTAGCAGTGCTTGATTTTGAAAAGATATCCATGTATATTCTGCAAAGAAATAATATTTCTATACTATACTATACTATACTATACTATACTATACTATACTATACTATACTATACTATACTATACAGTACTGAAATGTTTAAATGTTTCTTTGATTGTCCTTGAATCTTCCCAATACACTTGCCATCCTCTCCTGCCACACCCTTTGAGAACCACTGCTCTGGAGGAACTCAAAGTAGCATATGAGGTTTTTGAATGAAAAAACTTTAAAAAAGAAAAAAATCCATGTATCATAGCACTGCAGCCATTCTCTTTGCTGTTTTTACGCCCACATGTAAGCTCAACGTTGAGAATGTCTTTTAGGCTGTGCACACAAATTATTTTAATAATGAAATTAAGGCTGAGGTGTCCCATTTGAGTTAGTGGGCATCACTATGACTAAACGCAGAAGCACTCAGGCTGCACAAAAGAAACAGCTAAGAAACTATAAGACATTTATCAGTCAACTAATCAATACTACTCTATTTATATAGTTTAAAAGAAATATTGGATTGTGGTATCTCCCCTTGCCCATTCAAACCGAGCAGGAAAATATTGTCTCTTACATGCATCTCCCTTATGGGGCATTTATTGAACTGAAAACAATGAAATCCTAACTGCTCAGTGTATTAAGGATGAGTATATAAGGTGTGACATAGGTAAGCACGCACAGTTCCTACCTACTAGTATTGGCCTCTAGCATCTGATAACTTGCAACCTCCATAACTCATTAAAAGTATACTCAAGTGATAAAGACCAGTTCTCTTTGTTCCTCTCTATTTTAAAAAATGAAAGTTAATTGAAGGTTGTCAGCCACTATGCACAGCATAATTATACTAAATGAGTAGCAAATTTGCCATATATCATTTTTGCTGCAGTCTCTAGGTCAAGGTGACATTAAATCCACGGTCACAGTTACAGAGCATAACAGAATCATGAAAATTGTTCCACAGTTATTTGGGGTATATATATACTTGGTTGTTGTTTGCTGCTCTGAGCTCATTTCAGAGGACAAAAAATTAATTAATAAATAATGTTACTTTCCCACTCTCACATTTCAGATTTGCCTCTATTTATTATTCCTCACCATAACCTCTAGCAAAAAAAATTAAACCAACCAGAAATGCAAAACATTCTGAAGGAGCTAAACCTGTGCGCCCCCAGATATTGCTGGACTCCCAACTCCCATCATCCATGTCCATTGGCCATACTGGCTCTGGATGATGGGCCCTGGAGCCCAAAAGCATCCATGAGGCCTAGAGGTTTCATCCCTGTTACAAATGGCCACCTCGCAAAAACTAAGTTAATTAAGGGTGATATCTTATTTCCACTTAATGGGGTGCAAGCCCTTTTGAACTCAATGGGTAGCATTCAAAATAGTGCATGTACCCCAAACCCTCCCAACATCTGTTTCAAAAGGTTGGAGGAACATCTGGAACAGGTTTACGGGGTACAGGGTACATGCAGAGGCGACAGACGAGGGAGGAAGTTCCATTGTGCACGTGTAAATCCTTGCCCTAATGGAATGTGTGAACTGGATATCTCCCAACGAGACTTACTTCTCAGTAGTAATGCACAGGGTTGAACTGTAAGATAATTAATTGTAATGGGGCAGATCTGTATCATTTACTTAAGTGTAGGCTTCCAAACTATGTGGGTGCCTCACTGCATACCTCTTGTCATAAATCTAAAAAATAAGGGAAGAATGAAGGAAGCAACTGGATATCCCTGTATCTTTTCTTATCTCAGATCTTGACAACATAGTGGTACTGTGATATAGCAAGGGAGATTGCACCCTGTTCTTCACTGGTGGGTCCCATCCCAAACTTCAGCAGAGGTGGCTTCCACTAGGTAGAAAAAACCCTAGATCTCCCCAGCAGTAAGTAAGAGAAAACAAAGGCAGCTGGTTTGCCACTCAGCATTCGCTCTCATGTCCTCGGTCCAGGTGCAAGCAGAAGAAAGAAAAAAACAGACCTAGTGCATGATTTAAGGTCATTGCTGGCAGGGACACTGAAGAAGTAGAAAAGCTTGCCAAAAGCTCGAGAGAGGGCTATAATCCACAGAGCCCTTCAACAAAGATAATCAACACAAGGGAGAGTGTCAGTTTCATATACTGAGCTGGAAGGGACTAGTGGTAATTCCTCCTGGATCAGGACTGAGGCTCATGGCCCAGCAGGAAGGAATACAAGGTACTAGGCAACCAAGGGATGGACAAGATTGGTGGTCTGAAATAAATGTAGGTCAATTTCTACGGTACCAAGCCACAAGCTTTGGGATTTAGCAGATTCAAAGGAAAGGCAGGGTTGGTTGCCACAATCTGTTATGATGCTCTGGTGACTCAGACTGGCTCTACAGTTTTAACAGTAGAGTGCAGTGAAAATGTTTCCATGGTGAGGACTGTCCATCTCTTCCTCATTTTCTTTCCATTATTTGTCACCAGGAAGATCTTCTTAGTTGAACCATTCATTGTTCCCTGTGTAGAACATGAGGCAGTCAAAGATCTACTGCATGCACAGGCAAACTTGGCCCTCCAGATGTTTTGGGACTACAACACCCATCATCCCTAGCTAACTGGATCGGTGATCAGGGATGATGGGAGTTGTAGTCCCAAAACATCTGGAGGGCCGAGTTTGCTTATGCCTGATCTACTGCTTGCTTGGCTCACCTTTCATATTCTCCAACTTCGCTTAGTAGGGTAGGAGGCAATGGCAATGGCTCGGGCATAAGGGTTTGCTGACATAAGGATGCATAACCTCCTATCCAGTACACCAATTGAATGGAATTATCGTCATCTCTAGCCATCCCTAGAAGATATCAAGCCCATCTCTCCAGGCACCTGCTGTGATTCCCAGTTAGTTTTGGCTGATCTCAATATGTGATGAGTCTATTTTTCCATTTCTCAACTGGATGGAAGTTTTAGACAGTAGTCAGCCTAAGAAAGATAATAATAATAATAATATACTTCAATTTATATAAGCCTGGCTTAATACTACCCCTCTAATATATAAGTCTTCAATGTGTTTGAAAGATAGAGTCACTGAAATTGTCAAATCTAACATGAAAGCAGAAGCCATTCAAACAAACTCCCTTTTAAAACATGACGTATGGGAGGGTGGTGGCTGCTTGCACATTACACAACAGCAGGAAATACATCACACACTCAAGAGGATGATAGAGGCGACAGATTTACAGAAAATTCACATATAGTGATTTATATGTATAGATGCAAATTTAGAAATCACTGCAATTATTCAATTTATTTATTTAGACGCATGACCTAACTGCTTAACATTTAAAATTTCTAACATTTACAATGAAGTTCCCCAACCCTGGACTAAAGGCACAGTTCATATGTACTATCAGACCCACAGGACTGGCACTATCTTAGACTTTGATGCAACTTGTGGCATGATACTATTACCCTATTGTATGTTGGCCCTGAAGTGTTACAGACTATAAGCTAAAACCAACACAAACCCACATATACACATATCTTCCAAGATATAAATCAAATATTAACTTCCAGGGCCTCCCAGCATTTATTTCACTGAGCAATAGTAAATGTGTTTCTCCTGGAAGAACTGCAAAAGCATGTCTTCCCCAAACCCTAGTCTAGTTTCCACCACTTGGAATAAGGTTGGAGGGGGGTAGCCCTTGATTTTCTTACAGTATCAATTTACAGAATGATGATTCTTCAAAACTAATGAAAACTTTTTTGGGCCCCTTTTGGCCTCTTGTATCACCAAAACAGACATTCAGCAAATATTTATCATTGTCCTGGCTTGAATCAAGAGCTGATTTATGTTGCTCAGATAAATGAGGATGCTGACAGATATCCATGGAGACACGCAGGAGGCGCAAATATAAATTTAGGCCATAACAATTGCCAGGTGAAGATCATCATTTAAAATTAGGGGCAATTATTCAAAACAAGGTCAGAAACACACAGACTGTTCTTTCTCTTATCTGTAAATAAAAAAACTTTTTTTAAAATGGGCAGGTTGGGTGATTAACTAATTTCTAACTTACTTTCCTTCACTAAATGATGTCCTCCCCTTTGTTCCTACTGCCTAGAATTAACTATTAGCTTTGGGCTTCAGCAAAACTGCATCTGCTACAAAAATTCTCCTGGAAAAGCAAAGCGTGCAGGAAATGATGAGGAAATGGGGTAAGCGGCTATTACAACTTGCCTTCTCCTCTCACGTAGAAGAGCTCTGGACATGGTATCAGACACACACTCCATTCAAAGGGTTTTCACACATGCATTTTTAATCAGGATTATATTTCAAACACATCTATCACCTACACAAGTGTGTTAAGTCTAGTCCTCCTTGAAAATGAATCAGCTCTCTGCACTTACTGGCAACAGCATCTTCTTAACATGAATATAATCTCTGGTGAACTACAAAACATCATTACACACTTTAGGTTGTAAGGCAGAGAAATTAAAATAAACTGGATTGCTCAGACAATCTGGAGCATTTCACTGGATCAGCTCTGTAGACCAATATGGTCTCAAATTATTTGCTGAAATCACATGCTGATAAGAGATCCTTCTCATCAAAATATTATGTCCCCTAACAAGGTAAATATACAGATCCTTCTTCAGTAAATACCACTGATGATTATTTTACCTTCTGAAATCTGTATTATACTTTTGTTTCTAACATTTAACTGTTTGGCTTGGAAAACAGTAAGAGGACACTAAGGGTAACTCCAAGCATATTATGACAACAAACACAAATCCCAAGGGGAGTAAAAATGCAAGCCCAACACATTCTCAAACACAGCCTCTTGTTTACCTTGTTTACAATTTGCTACAATCCTTTAAAGCAATGTTGATCTATGAACTCATGTGTCATGTGTAAATTAAAGCAGTCAGGTTAATTGTTCCCCCAATTCTGCTGAAGCACACAGCATTGCACTCACTGGTACTGTCACAGAACTTTAGTAATAAATGAATAAATAAAATATATGCATCAGGATCACAGGGTTGTTGTTGTTTTTTTTAAAGTAATGCATGCTTGAGTGTTGCATTTTGAAAAGAAAACAACAACATTCTGAAGCTTAAGAATGACTACTAAATTCCAATTAAGACTTCTAAAATAAATATAATCTATATTTCTCTATGTGCGTGGAGTTAGATATGCTGGCTACATCATTCATTTCAGAGGAACGCATGCATGGGGCTGCCCGGTCCACTGAAAGGAAATGCAATGACTTCCCTTGTCATGTGGGGAGCTGTCTTTGTATATCAGCCTCCATGACTGTAAACAATTAGCAGTAGGTCATACAGGCTATAAGAGCTCTGCCTTTCTCTCTCACACACCATAAACATAAACACATCCATAGTGTACACCACATATATATGAACACAGCACATACACCTACACAGTGTAAAAGTTTTCCTTACCACTTTGGCGACTTTAGGGGAAGCAAGTTTGCTCTTTTATGAAGAGCACACATTGGACTCTGGTATGACAGAAGAATGACTGGCCATGGGGTACACACATTTCTTTTGACCGAACACAAAACTCTGTTTATACAGGGGTTTTTTAAGCACCGCAAAACCCTGCAGAAGCATACAAAAGTGGAATAAAGGCACAAGCCACTTACCATAGCTCTTGTCATTTCATATCCCAACAATGTTTAACTCCCTGGAAAAAACACAATAATCTGCCTCCAACTGTAGACATTACAAAGAGAATTTTATTTAAAAGCTTGTTTCCACGTACAGCATAATAGGAATTTTTTTTTTCTGTAAAGATGCTTTTGCTAAACACTGCAGACCTGGTAGTTCATATCGCCAGCCATATGGTCGGGGGTGTGTGTGTGTGTTTTAAATGCTGAACTACTGTACCATTAGAATAGGCACGCTCAAGATTCATAAAACCAGGCTCATAAAATAGATGCAGTCAAAAGAGTGTAGCATGGAAGTGTTTCAATGAAAACATCATTTTTTTGCCATGCCAAATTCATTGCATCAAAGCCCTTTTAAAAAGTCTTTCAGCTGGGAACCGTTGTATATATTGACATCTACCCTAAAAGAACCTCATACCAACGCCAATTGCACAAGGGTATTGTTCACATGAAGTAACTATATCTATATGCTGTCAAGCAACTGGTCATAAAAGACTGAATAAAAGGTATTTGAAATACGATACAACTGAAAAGGCCACAGCTGATTTTTTAAAAATATTCTCAGACAGTTTAAAAAAAAACATTTCAGACAAAGAATTTATGTGCTGCTGTATGTGATTTGATTTCTACAAAGTAGTGTGAAATACTGTAGCAAAAAAACTGTTTACAATCTTACTTTAAATACAATAGCCAACAGATTCCAAATATGTCTGAATTCTACCCTGAAATTTCATACTGCAACTGTGCATGCTACATATCTTAAACATTTCAGGCTTCTAAAGTCTCACAGAGATGAAGAGCAAAGCCACTATAACATTTATACTTTTAATCCTAAAGCACAAACAGTATCACAATATTAATTTTCAAAAACTGGATTAAATATTTTTCAGAGCTTGACTAATTTCTGCAATTATATTAGCATCCAGCATTTGCAAATTCCACTCAGTCTCTCTAGGGTTAAAACTTCAGCAAAATGATTGGCAAGGTAAGGCACTTTTTTGGGGGGGGGACGTTTTGTTCAGCATTTAATCCTTATGAGAAATATTGTTCTTTCATATGTATCATGCAGTACAATCCTGTGTATGACTTTTCAGAAGTAAGACCTAAGACCCATTGGCTATTCCTATACACACTTGGTGTATAGGATTGCAGTATATATAGGATTGCAGATTTTAAAGCTCTGACCATTCTTTGTGCAGAAATGCCCTGCTTCAGTAAGATGTGCCTGGCTTTCTTTTGCATAAGTCCGCCATAATTTTGCATATATTTTTTCTATGTCAGGGATGTGCATCCTGTTGCTCTATATATGCTGTTGGATTTCAACTCCCATCAGCCCCAACTGTTGGTTTACAACTTCCATCAGCTTGGCAAATGGTCAGGGATGTTGAGATTTGTAGTCCAACATCTGGAGAACCACAGGGTTCCCCATCCCTAGTCTGTGTGTGAAGGTTGAGAGCTGCTGCTTATTAAAGACTAGGCAGTGGATCTTTAAAACCAAATTTCCATCCATCACTAGATGATACTGGGGCAAATGCGAGATGCAGATTCCCCTAAACAGTAGCAGGAAAGGGACTGTGTCTCAGCGTTAGAGCATGCACCTTGCATTCAGAAGGTCTCAGGTTCAATCCCCTGACAAATCTACTTTAAAAAGGATCAGGTAGTAGGGGATGTGAAGAACTTCTGTCTGAGAACTTGGAGAACCATTGACAGTTGAAGGAGGAGGAAGGGGTGCAGGGTGTGTGTCCTGGGTGTCATCACTGGGGGAGATGGGACAAAATGAGTTTTTTTAAAAAAAATAGGGCTCATGAAACTTCTTAGGAGTGACGTGTTAGGTGCCTGCAGGTTCTGCGCTACCTAAAATGGCAGCGTGGGACTTGTGTCTGCCTAATGCCTCTCCCTCAGCCACCGTACAGTTGAGGGGAAGGCGTCGGACAGGCTCCAAGCATCGGAGAGGCTCGATCCACCCCCATGGGCGCAGATTGCCCCGCCCCTGGCTGCAGGACACCCCCCCACACCAGGCACCCAATTGGTTAGCTACACCACTGAGTTGAAGTAGACAAAACTGGGCATGTCTGGACATAGGGTGCTGATTGATACAAGGTCAGAGTCTATGTTCAAAATGGAAACTATGGCACTCCTGGTTTGTAGCTCAAAAATGATTCTTGGAGCAGAATTACCATAAGAGAAAAATAGCTGATAGCTGTTAATTGTGATAAAGGGTAAGTAGCCAAGCTGGGCTAAACTCAGAGTGGATCCACCAGGAGCCTGACAAAGCTACTGTGAGCTGAAATGTGCATGTAAAATGGCCCCATTGAGACAATGCATGCAAAGTACTCTTTGCAGAGGACCACAAATGCACCTACCAGCTACAAATATGTACTGGTGGAACCTACCCAGTCCAATGTCATAGACACCCAATGGCTCATCTCTGGCCTTGCAATGATACGGACTCAGAGGCAGGAAGATGTCTCTCTGCTTCCAACTGCCCCTGACGCTCAGAACACAAAGAGCCACTTCACATATTGGCTGAAGGTGTGGGTGGCAGAGGGCGTGGCTGCTGTGTGCATTGATAGGAGGCTAGCCCATAGAGGAGATGTGGGGCTAGTCCAATGGCCCTCCGGATGTTGCTGAACTAAAAGCCCCATGATTCCAGCAAGCCAGAAATGATCAGAGCTGTAGTTCAGCAACATGGGGGGAGGGGAGTTCCCCACCCCGGGCTCATCCATACAGCCCTGCAATGTCTGCATACATTCTATCAATCCATGGGTGCAATCCATCTGAACCTCCTGTAAACTCTGCAATGCTCCTATCAGATGAATAGAATAATAAATATTTACTTAAGAATAGCTATATTTTTATGCTATTTCCATGTACCAACATGACATCCTCTAGAATACTTGTCAATCATACCCAGTGAGTGGACAGAATTAATTTCAGTCCCATATATTCTTTGTATGTTGAATTGCACAGCAGAAACAAAACAAAACCAAAATTTTTAGCTCATTACAAGGTTTCTCCCAGCAGTTGAGATCAGTAAGAATAATGCCAATATATAAATCTGCAGTCTGTTAACATGTGGAATATTCTGTACAATCTTGGTCATTCCATTCAAACAAAAATAGAAATTTTTCTTAATGCAGAAATTCAACTAAAATTATCAAGGTGTTTAGCACACTTTTCTATAAAGGAAAGCTGCAGAGTTTGAGCTGTTTTAGATTAGAATAAAATGACGACAGGCTTATAAAATTATGAATGGTTGCAGAGACAGCAATGGGGGGATTCTTACATCTAGCAATACAGTACTTAAACATTGGGACTCCCAATTAAGTTAAGCTGATTTGATATCATTCATGGGGAAGGTTCAGATGGAATGTTTCCCGTCCTCCAAATCATGGCTAGGAGGATCAGGAATGAGCTCTGTGCTTGAACTAGGGATGCATGCTGGAACCACGAGATACGATTCAGAACCCAATTTGCAAGTTCAGGAAATCCAGTACTGCCAAACTATAGTTTAGTGCCAGGGTGGGGAACCTTTGGCCTTCCAGATGTTTGTGAACTACAACTCCCATCAGCCCCAGCAAGCATGGTCAATTATAGGAGTTGTAGTTCAAAGGTTCTCCACAGCTGACTGAATGCATGGATAGACAATGTAGTACATTCCAGGTGTTGCTTGACCTTGACCATTGGCCATGCTGGTGGGGGCTGATGGGAGTTGTAGTCCTCCAATATCTGGAAGGCACTATATTTTGTCCCAGCTCAGCCAATGTGTGTAAGGTAGGTTTGGGGTTTTTTTAAAAAAAAGAATTTAGCAGAAAGAAAATTCTATACAAGTATTAAGCTCATGAACCAAACTGACAATTTAAAATGAAACTAAGAGCATTTCCATAGAGTTTTTACTGTATAAACAACATGGAAAGAGACCCCCCTTAATGACATTTAATTATATATTCCTTTGGATTTCAAGCACTGATAACATTTTGTTCAAGTATCTGAAGTTTTCATCTTATAAGTGCTATAATTTTTCAGTCAAAAGTTGTCTCTTTCAAAATTTATCTCATTATATTTTATCATAACATCCAGTCGTGTTGCTGAAGGTCATTTTGTGTTCTGCTTCTGGCTGTTTTCACTGAAGAATTACAACCCTGTAGCTTGTAAGAAATCAAAAGGGTTAGCTGCCAGAAGAAGGGGGGAAACCCTCTGGTTTTATAAATTGGTATTCTAAAGAAATGGCTCCCTACTCCCCCTCTACTGCACTATGAATGGGAGATGACAATGAAGAATAAGAAACAGAAAATCATTCACTTTGTATTTTATGAATGTGTGTTGAGATGTAAAGTGCTGCATGAATTAGACAAAACCAATGGTCACATTACATATTGTTTATTTATATCATTTTCAAGGAGGTAGTGAGTCTACCAGTTGGCTGTGGGGAATCTGTGGCCTTCCAGCTGTTGTCAAACATCAAATTCTGTCGGCTACAGCTTGCATGTCCAGTGGTCCAGGATGATGGAAGGCCATGGGTACCCCATCCCTGACGTAAGTGGTGGAAGGACAGGTGAGGAAAATCTGCTTGACCCCTTTCCCTCCCAGCTCAAAAATTATCTTTCCCAATATTCTTTTTCTTGCTATTTAGAAGTGATCTTTCAGCTCCTAGATGAAATAGCAGCCTTCAGCCCATGGGATTCAGATTTTTATTTTATTATGAGCTCCTGGGTGCTGGCCCAAGGGATCATGTTACACTGATCAGGTGGCAGCTGCACAGGTTACCAGTTTGCTTCTGGACACACTATAAAGCCTTAAATGGTTTGTGCCCATGAAACAGAAGGAATTCCCTCCTTCCATACCATCATGCCTGTTCCCAAAGGCTACAAGGTCCTTCTCTGTGTCCTGCATGGAGTAGAGGCCTGGGTGGGTGAGAGGAGAGAGGGGATCTTCTCAGTGGTTGCACCAAAATTATGGAACACTTGAAGGGCCCCATGAAGTGCCTTTCCTCACTGTTTTTTCACCAGTTATTGCAAACCATTCTATTCCAGCAGGTGAAAAACAATCAATGTTATGATTGTTTTAACTGCTTCATTTTATAATTGTTTTATATTGTTTTTAACGAAATGGTTATTTCATGTGATGTAACCTGCCCTGAGTGGTGCATTTATGCCAAAAAGGTGTAATTAAAAATGTCCAATAAATAAATAAAAATCTGCCCTTCTTCAAGCCCCTTTCTCTTACTTTCTGCCTCCACCACAATTGTGAAAAAGGTAATAGGACAGAATGATAAATGTGCCCATGGTTATTACAATTGACCCATAATTCTGTTTGGGGTATTGATCCACCAGCTGAAAAGCAGTGAAAGAAAAATGGATTCTCAGGTGACAACTTTGGCCTGTGGTAACTTTGACCAACTTTGGACAGGTGTGGCAACTACATTTTCAGATACAAGACAAGACCACTTTGAGGAACTCAAGATTAGACTATGGGTTGTATTTTATTATTTTAATTGTCTATCATACTTTTTTAATAACCTGCCCAGGAACCACTTTTGTGAAGAATGGGCTGTAAGTACAAAGTACCAACAGGAAGCAACAAGAGGCTTCTTATTAGGAATTATTCCTTCATAAAGGAAAGGGTTACAGAAATTAACACCTGAGCAACATGCTTAGGTGGTGACATTTGCATGCAAGCACCAAAACCCATAATCAATTTCAGGTTGAACTAATGAAAATAATAATGAATATTCTACCTTCACTGTTGGTAATCACAAGGGGGATGAGGATGATGGTTTTTGTACTCTGCCCATGTGAATGGGTTGCTTCAGCTGCTTCTAGGCAGCTTCCAACAGAATATACAAAAACACAACAGCACAGCACACATTAAAAGCTTCCCGATACAGGAGAGCACCCAGGTTCTGCTTGCAAGCTTCCCATAAGCGTCTGGTTGGCCATTGTGAGAAAAGCATACTCACATGATCCAGCAGGGCTTTTCTTAGGTTCAGTAGGACAAGCACTGGCTCATCCTCCTTGCTGAGCTTGCCGGCGGCAGCACTGGTGGGGGAAATAGGGACATTCTGTTAGCCGCCCTGAGCCCAGCTTCGGCTGGGGAGGGCGGGATATAAATAAAATTTATTATACATATATATATATATATATATATATATATATATATATATATATATATATATAATTTATTATTATTATTATTATTATTATTATTATTATTATTATTATTAAAAGCTGGAATGGTTTTCATAATTCCGGAACTGTCCTTGAAACATTGGGATGCTTGGAGGGTATGAAATCCCTGAATGGTCTATCTTGTAGAACACCTGCTCCTGTAAGAACCTTTCCTTGGTTTTACATTGACTGAGGGGGACTGGCCTCAGGTGCCATTACATTAAGAGCCTAGGTGTGATGGCCTGGGATTCAGACTCAGAGGCTGAACCTGAGGAATCCCAGCCTGCACAGGAGTCCCCGCCTCCAGAACCAGCTGAGCCGGGGCTGGGACCTGAGCCTGAAGGGTCCTCACCTGTGCTGGATCCTCAGGTGCAGGCACCAGCTGAGTCTGTTCTGGCCCCTGAGGTGATGGAGGACCCATTGCCTGCAGGTGCTCCACTCTCAGCCCTGTCAGGGGAAGAGGAGGTTGCCTCTGGGTCCGCTAACCCTCCAGCTTCTCCTGAGCTGCAGAGGCTCAGGGCAGAGAGGCGGAGGGAACTAAGTTCCTGCAGGAGGAGTGCTCGCCTCCAGGTCAGGAGAGGCAAGTCACCTGTGGACTGGGGCCACCCTATGCCTCGGGTCAGATAAAAGCCAGTCAGCCCCAGCCCCAGGTTGCAGGAGCAACATTGTTGCTAGCCTGTTCCTGCCTGCACCCTGTCCTGCTCTTCTGCCAGAGTTCCTGACCCCACCCGACTCCCTGCCTTGGACCCAGCTACAGCTTTTAAGGAAAGCCTCCATACCGCACCATCGACCGCAACCTGGACTCTGACCTTGCCTCTCAGTTAGCCCCCAGGACCAGCACGCTAGGCTAGTCTCCTTGAGAAAGAGGGTCATCTTGGCTGCTGCCCTGGAGCTGAGCAATGCCATTCCAGGAGCAATGCATTTGTCCCATTCCCTTCCGGCATTCTTCAGGCCAGTCAAAACACTTCTGTTTTGACATGCATTCAGTTTCTAATTCATGTTCCCACCGCTGCTGTTCTTTTCTGCCAGTTCTCCGTTTTGTTGTTATTCTTGGTTCCATTTGGATTGCATTGTTTTTCCTTCTCTGGATCATGTTTTGATTTATGTTACTGAAACATTTTGCAGACATGAGATGGCACAAACCAGCTAACTAAACTAAGCTGACTAGCAAGCCACCAGTTCATGTTATTTTCTTTAGCAGACAAGAACCAAAGGGTAAGCAACACAGCTCAGTGGCAAAATGCATGCTTTGCATGCAAAAGGTCTCAGGATTAACCCTTGGCATTTCTACCAGGGATGCGGTGATGCTGCCATAACTCAAAATTATTCTAGGCATCATGAATTTAGCTATATTAACAAAGGCTGCAATCCTAATCCCATTTACCTGGCTAGGAGTAATCCTAACTGAATTCAGTAGAATTTAGTTCTGAGTAAACATGGTAGGACTGCACTGTTAGAGATAGAAATTATGCCTATCAAAAGCAAGCTAAGCATAGCGTTTAAATCAGTTTAAAACAGGTTCAGAATGGTTTGCTCCTTTGGTCAGACTCCAGAGCCAAAAAAATATCATGTTTCTTACTAAAACAACCCTCTTTAAAAATGCAGAATTTACAAAAGAATAGCATAAATATTTTGCCATTTAGTAGGCAAACATTAGATGATCTGACCTCTCATTTAGGCTGCAGGCCTATACATTAACCAGAGAGTAAGCTTCATTGAACTCAGTGGGACTTACTTATGAGTAGACATTTATATGATTCCACTATTAATGACTTAATTAGCTGTTCCAAACATAGCTGGACCTCTGCTGACAATGCAGCCAGACAATTCAATCAGGCCCTGTTATGGAGAATAAGTAATAAATGCTACCTTGTCGCCACACAGTCCCAAGCCTGAGTACATGATGCTGGTCAAGCTAAACTTGATCACTATGCCTCATATTTCAATTAGTCGTGGTCTGAATCACTAAAACTGAATTCCTGTTATCAGATACAAAGCTTCAGACTCCCACAGTTAGAAGCAGCCGAGTTTCCTTTTATTAGTGGCCAATTAATGCCCCAAATCTGCACTGCTTTCAAAATTTATAACTTCTATCCCAGCTGCATCCATGGCTCCTTAGCGTACGGCATACAATTGGATCCGTATCACTGTCGCAAGTCAAACAGCTGCAAACTGTACTCCAGTCTGCAGGGCTGAAAAACCCTTCAATACAGAAGCTCTCCTGCTCCCCCCTCAAACCTTCTTAGAAGTTCTTTTCAAAGCCCAGCAGCACTAGCTGGTTTGTGACAATAAGCGATTTAATACAGAGAGAAAGAAATCTACACCAAGGTAACCTCTTGGGATGTGCTAGATTTTCAAACAAATGAAACCCTATCACTTTGGCAGAACACAAGAGCAAGCAAAGGCACTTCTCCTGACCAGGGCTAAGAAAATATAAGCATAAAACCCAACCCGCCTTGAGAAATTAACCTGTTGGTGTCCAGACGGAGTCGTTAAAAGATTATATTGCCTCAAATAATAATAATACTGTGTTTTAAAGTAAACTTTTCAATTAGGAGCCTTGGAAATCCCAAATTGTATTAATATAGTCCTATCATAATTTATTCCAAAAGGAAATTATTTATAAATTAGGATTAAAAACCCATCAAGAGTTTGTTACATAGAGTAACAAACTGGGCTGTACCCTACACACAATTTACCCAGATGTGTATCCTAATAAAAACAATGGGACATATACAAGAGCCACTTTTTAAAACCTTAATTTAGTCATCATGCAGCTCAAGAATTTGGATTTACAAGCAAGCTCCTTTAGCTTGTGTGTAACACTGCAGTTCTGTTTACGCAGAAGCAAGACTCAATGAGTTCATTAGGACTTAATCCCAGGTAAGTGTGTATTGGGCTACAATCTTTTGTATGCCTTTAAATCCACACCATATTTTTACGACAACTGAATAAAGAGTGCATGATTTATGCATGTTAGAAAGAGAGCAATTTATCTTACTAGGCAGCCTGAAAGTATCATACTATCATATTTGTTTAAATAAATGAGCACACACGTGTGTGTGTGTGTGTGTGTGTGTGTGTGTGTGTGTGCCCCACCCCCAGGTCCTCAGAACACTTAACATTAAAATGCAATTAAGGCACAAGTGGCTTCTATATAGCAAATACAATTTTTTAACCAGACATCTAAAAAAAAAAAAGTGGCTTATCAACTGAAAATCTTTTTCTTTTTCTTTTTTGGTTTAAAGGAGTCCTACTTTCAGTAACCTAGTGACCTAGCAGCATTTATTTACATGAAAAGATGCAAAGACACATATACTGCCAATGCTGCATCAGAAAACTTTAGTGTAACAACAGAAACTACAGCTCAAATTGTCTTGTTTTCTAAATGAAGGAAGGCTATGTATAACTGTACAAGATGGGTCCATTTTTGGAGATATGATCTTTCAATGTAAGCTGAGGCCAAGGGCAGCAGGCAACAGAGGGGGTGTGTTGCTTCCTCTTTGTTCATCTCACCAGCAAAAATGTGCAAGCTCATCAGCAATGTTATTTTAAATCAGCCACAGTAGTGGCTGATTGAGGGGTGGGGATGAAACAACATTCATCTGCCTTGTTTAAGCATTACAGTTCTATATGCAGGAGTGTGAAGCAAGACTTCACCAGCAGTAACATAGCAGCAACAGAAATGTTTGCGCTTGGCTCATGCAAGCCACTTTCACGGCTCTTAGAAAGACAATAAAATCCTATTTTATAAAATTCAAACCCTAATGACAAGCATTCTTCCTAACTGCTTAAATACTGCAGTAAGACTTGTAATGCCACTGTGAAATCATAAGCTAGTGTTTCAGATGTGCTCTCTCTGTTACAAATTTAATCTTCACTGGTATGTCACAACTCATTTCATCCCAGCAGCAGAGAGATTCAGCATAACAGCATTCCTGTTATCCTAGACAACCTGAACTCAACTGTTAAATACCTGTCTGATGCCCAAGAATGATCACAGAAACACTGCCTATGAGATTTACAGCAACAACTTTCCTGAAAATCTGCAATTATGCTTTTCCATTTAGAAAATGAACAACTTGTGGGATTTCCTTTTTTTGAATTTTTTTTTCAAGAGTGTGGGTAAAATGTATTCTTTACCAGAGATAAATTTATAGCATATCATTCACACTAGCTATGTGTGCAAGAGTACACATATTGAAAATCCTGGTGGGGGGAAATTAACAAATATAACACAGGTTTATGCATGTCACAATCAATAACTGGTTACATGCTTTCAATACGGTTTTATAGGGGGGTGGGGTGGAACAATACCTTTGAAGCTCCTGTAAGAGTTTTCTCACTATGTATATTTATGTATTATATAGACTAGGGGTCAGCAACCTTTTTCAGCTGTGGGCCAGTTCTTTACCCCCCTTCAAAATATAGTCCCCCCCCCACATGGTCTGAGGGACAGAGGACTGAAAAAGTTTGCTGACCCCACCGTAAGGTATATAACTTTGGTTCAAGTTTCTCCAAGACTGTCCAGAACATCGTTCTTTCCTCCTCTCCCTTCTGTACAGACACTGTTTCAAAGTGCCACCAAATCTGGCATTTTGCAACCCAACATCATATCGCCTGTGTTTATTTAGGTAGTTTCCCCACTGGAACTGCATTAGATGAAGTCACTTGGACAAGATGGAAGCCTGTGCTCTACTTAGGACTCTCTGCTTGCAACTAATATGCATGCCAGCCTAGCGAAATGCGCACTGAAGAATGATGATCGATAGCTCCAAATATGCACCCCAAATGCAAACAACAATTCTGGAGTGACCACCCTCATATGCATATAAGAAGCAAAGTGGTTTTGATGGATTTCCCCCCACCCTCTGAATTCACATCCTTCTTGCAATTAACAAAAAAGGGAGAAAGGCTTAATGGTTGGAAGCCACTGTTTAACAGAACTCTGAATCCGTAATAGACATTTAGCAAAGATCAGGGCTGATCTTCCTTACAGGACCTTTTGAAAAAATGTCTCTCAGATCAGTCTGTCAATGTCAGCATTATTTCTGAGGAAAAGTGCAAGAGAAGTGATTGTACTCCATCACAGATGAGGAAATTTCCCTGTAAACAACTAACATGCAGGGTTATATGGCTACTGTCTATTATTAGTTTTCAACATCACTGATAGGGAGAGAGAGAAAAGAAAAACAAGAGAAGGCCATTATAAATGGTTGTTCAATGGTATGCACTAGCTCGCAAAAATGCTGCGCTAAATGGCAATGACTTACCCTTGCCATGCAGACTTGCCCTGAGAAAGATTGACTCAATGGCCTCAAGACACCACAAAGCAGTGAGCACAAGTGACTTAAAAATGCTTTCTCTATAAAACTGTTGGCATTTTGTGTGCACAGTATACCAGTCTATTTCATACACGGGCAATGTCTCTTTCACTTCTATGCAATATTTGTGCGTAAGCCATGTTTGGGGAAATATGTGTGATATTTTCTGACTTTATCTAAAGGCCAAAAACAATATGTTGCATGCAGAATTCATGTAACGGCAGCCCAAAAGCTCTGCATTGGGAGTGGGTGGTTTTGAGGGATAAGTGTTTTCCTACTCTACATCCCCTCCCTGTGGCTTTTCCTCCTGTTGAGTTTTAAATCCTGTGTTTGTCTTCTTAGAAGTTCTTTGGAACAGAGAAACAGCAGCTGGAGAAAAGGGTAAGCAACCCTCTCCCCTTCCTCTTCTATGAACTCACCCCCACCCCAGTGTCCAAGGCTTTTCAAGTATAAAAAAGGAAAATGGGCTACATGTTGCAAACATTTATGTGTAACTATTTATTGAACATTTATCCTGATTCATTTGTGGGGCAGTTATGTGTCAATGAGCAATCATCCCACATTCATCCTGATTTTTTTGTGGGATGTTTAGACATGTGCCTGTTAGTTATTTGTTCATCCCACACTTTTCAGTTCATTTACACATCACTTTCCAATTTCCTTTTTTATTCCCTCTTCCTGACCTGAATCCTGTGTTTTATCTTCCTCCTCCAACTCCTGGTCTAACCCTCTTTTTTCACTCTCTCCCTTAGCATACCTTTCTTTCTTCCATCAAGGAACAGACACACAGCTTCTCACTGCTGCCTCCGTGTCTCTCCTCTACATCTCCACATGTCCATGTGCTGGGAATGGCCACTTAGAATTGTTCTCTGTCTCTCCTCTCTGCCAGTAGCACCCAATCAGAACTTTTCCCTCTCTTCTCTCTGCTGGTAGTGTCCAATTGAAACTGTTTCCTCTCATCCTGCCTCTTTTCTGAGTCTGCTGGCCAATCAGAATTTGGAAGTGATAGGCGCTGAGAGCCTGGAGGACAACCTGGTATCTGATTAAGGTTCAGTTGGGCTCGGATGCTGCTATTAGTGCTGCTTGCAGCTATCAGTGGCTTGTGCTGCCATAGCAAAAGGGCACCGCCATCCATTGTAGATTTTGTTTTGTTTAAGTTTCCTGATTGGGGTGGCTGGTTGTTTGTTTGTTTATTCATTCTAAGTATTTATACCATACTTTTCATCTGCAAAAGCTGCCAGGGGCTTACCAACCTATGCAAAGAACCATACCTGCCCTTGAGCTTAACCTCTAAAAGGACATGACACGAAAGGGGAAAGGGATGGGAAGGGAAGAGGAAAATAAGCCAAGTCAGGCACCTATGTCTTAATGTTACAAAGTGTTTATAGTTGCCAGTTTGGATGGAAATTGGCAGTTCAAAAAACAGCCCCTGAGAAATAACCTACTGGAATGACTGTAATGCAGTTGTTGCCTTTACAGCGTGAAGCCTTGCCCCTTTGGAGGCCTAGCAGTAATCTGGCTTCTTGTCACTCCCATTGGATCAGGTAAGCTCATAGGCGCCTTGCTGATACCATCAACCCCAGTGCAGACTCCTCCTGCTCTTTCCACAGGGAAGGTGGGACCTCTGGTGGAAGGGCACCCATTAATGCAGCCAGTGTGGCACCTTCTTATGTGAGTTCCCCAGCATTGCCCTTTAGAAAAGGTCCTGGTGAACTTTATGAGCAAAAACTATACACCAGGGGGCGGGCAGTTTAACCAGACCTCTGAGTAGGGCTTGGGAAATCTGTTAATTCTGGCTTCTTTCAGTTTCTCATATTTTCCAATATTCAGTTCACTTCTCCACATTTCCATACCAGTTTGCTATTTTCTCATGAAAATTCATTAACATTTTACTGTGAATTTCTCTCGGTACGCACTTTCTAAAATGCATTTTGCTATAATATACACATTTTTGCAAAGCAATTTCCACCAATATAATGCCTTTTTTGTATGTTGTTTTCCAGGATATACATTTTATACATACTACACTCTAGAATATGCATTCTTGTATTACTTTACTTTGCACTGCAAAATTCAGAGAAATTGAATTTTGAAGGATTGTTGTGTTTTGGTTCACATATTATTCCAGAAAGTCTGAACTAAATAAGTTTGCCTTTAAATGTGAATTAAACCAAATTTCTCTTCCATACCTATCTCTGAGTTCCATCAAACCTACATGTGCCTACCTACAGAATCAGAAATCCACATCCAGGATATAGAAAATAAATGCTATATTTAATAATATTCAATTATCTCCACCACCATCCCAGAGTTTCAAGCAGACGCTTTGGAAATTACACATAGCCATTGCTGTTTTGTACATACAGCTGCATCTACACTCCTATCTCAGTAGCAAAAGTCATAAGCTTGTTCAACTCGTCATGTCCAATCATAGTCAACGGCCAAAGTACAAAACTCCGCAGGTGCTTCAGGGTGAATGAGCTTTCCCATTCACTACAACAATGGGGAAGAGGATGAGAAAAACTCTGGATTGGAGTGAGTGGGAAGAAAACTCTGGGCAGATAGAGGTGACTTTGTTGTGAATTCCAAAGCCCTGGTGTATTTACGAGCTCTTGGGAGCTTTGATGCATGTACAGTGCATCTTCATTGAGAAGGCTGGCCACAGCCCAGCACAAAGTTAAATGCACTTAAGGACCACTGAAATTCATTGTCTTAAGCATGCTTGACTGTGCACTGAGTTGTTATGGCCAGTGAGTCCAGCTTCACTTACCGTAAATGCTGCGGCTACACGAGCTTAAGGGGTTCGTGACTTACTCTCTATAAGCCATAGTGATATTCAAATAGGAAACAAGGACTAATTCCACCACGAATATTCCTTTCTCTATCAAGTAGCACTTTCTTTCGCCTTGTTCCATTTGCCTTTTGGCAGGATTCATTCTTACTCTATCCATCCTTAACACAGTCTTCTAAAAGAGCTTCTTCATAGACGCTTGCATGTTTGAATTTGTACATTCATCCACAAGATTGATTACGTGTTTTATCTAAGAAGTGACTATTTAATTAATGTCACGCGCAACATAGCTGCTGGTTATTTTTTAAAACACACACTGTCTAGGGGTCATTCGGCCTTTGATTACGGATGACTTAAGATTCATGAACTTGAGACCTTAAGGGACACTTGCAATCCTCTGTGGACCCTGGGAGTGGATATTTCAATTCCTTAGTCAAGAATCAAACAGCAGTGCATTTGGGACTTGATTCTAGTTGGGTTGCGGAATGAGCACCCTGAAATTTCACGAAGATGGGAAAGTCTTCATCTTTCTCAGGATGGGCTCATTAAAATGCAACACCAGTATGCATTTATGTGTAATTATGTCTGATATAGCATACAGTAGGGGATTCTTCTTGCTTCAATTATCCCCTACCACATACGGAATTCTGCTTTTTGAAGTAATCCTTTGTAATAAAGTAGAATGCATTTTGTCAGATATCTGGGTTTTTAACCGTGCTGCAATAAAGGTGCTTAAAAATGTTGCCTCAGGCAACCAAAGCAGGATTTGACTTCTTGAAAAACCAAAGTAAAATTAAAAAAAAAATTCCCACACTGCACATTCTAGTCATTAATGTTAGTGAAGACAAATGCACAAGCCTGTGTTTTCATCTGAATAAATTTATGCTTTAACCATTATAGTCTCTTCAGTTCAGGATAATTCCAACCAAATATTTGGCTTTTCGTTTAGATTGCTGCATTAAATGCATCTCGTTTACATCACTTTAACAGCTTCAGAAATTGTATTTGTTATACAAAGTACATAACCAAATATCCTGCTATATTTTATATACACATAGATGTACATAAACAATTATGCGCATACCCATCATCAGTTTGATCTATTTTTCCCTATCATAAATTTTAGCTCCAGTATCTATGAAATACATGGCTTCTTGACCAGCATGTTCCTAGAAAAATCTAATTTACTGACTGTTCAAGAATTTTTTCTCTTTAGTTGTAATGGTGCCAGTTTCAAGTAGAGTGGTGGTAGGGGCCTTTTCCTTTGTAACTATTTTCTGCTTAACATTTTTAATCAAATATATTATGAAATAGTTTAAATATATGCACAGATATTCCTATATCAATGTACAGAAATGTAAGTTTCAGAAATCTAATCACCATGGTTTTTATGCTTTTCTTTTCAGGGCATGGAGTATTCACAAACCTAATTCTGCTAAAAAGCTTAACCCAGTAACACCTATGGCAAAAAGAATTCTGGTTGAAAAATATAACAGTTAAATGCACTGGATCTCTGTCAAAATGAAAGAAACATGAGCTAACTTCATCTCAGAATGTGAAAGTTTCATACTTCCTCTTTGGATAGTGCTTTCTCCTGTAAAGTAAATTTATCGAATGTACATGCTCCCTAGCTGCAGAATTAAAAACAGCATACATTGCAGTAATTTGAGGAATATTATATGCACATCACTTTCCTTTTGACAACAATTTAAAAAGACAGGCTAATAATGAGGAATACTCTGCATCTGACGATTCTTTAGGAGAAAATGCATTTTATTGCCATGAGGCACATTGACTTAAATGAGGTGTGACCAGCAGAAGGCACTGTTACAATAAATATATATGCTACTGCTCTCATTTACAAGCAGGTTTTGAAATTGAGACTGGAAGTTTGACTAACTTTTCACAATACAGTGATTGTTGTCCCCCCAGCCTCCAATTCCCAAGCCACCCTTGTCAATGGAAATAATCTCACAGAAGTGATCCAAAGTCCTTTTCAGCCAATTCCTTTTGTATTCCCATCCAGAGCTAACCCTAGTCAACTTTCATCGCACTGCACTTTTTTGTTCAGCAGAAAATTGTGTCCACACTTACCAGTTTAGCACTCCTTTATGCTGAGTTGTGTCCTCGTGAAATGAGACCCCCACATTGCTGAGCAGCCAGACATTGCCTTCAGAGTGGGTTTAAGCTTACATAACTCACTTCAAAACAAGCTTCTAGCATCCCGTCTTATTAACCTTTAGTGGTTTAGCTGAACTCTTTTCTGGGATTTTTAAATGGAGCTGCTGCAGATATAGTCAAATGTACCTTTTTAATTAAATCTCTCTCTCTCTCTTTCTCTCTCGCTCTCTCTCCCCCTTCCCAAACAAGTAATAATGGCCTTTAGTATATGTTAGTATACAAAAAAATCTGTGGAACGCCAGCTCAGGTTTACAAATTCCAAGTTAAAAGAACCAGCGTAAGGAAGAGGGGGGAGAAAAAGGGAAAAAATGTTACAGCATCTGTTTGGATTTTTGTATTTCAAAGTCCTGACTACTTTATCTGAATTACAGATTTAGGGCTTTGTTATGTGTGATAGGTATGATAATATGATCACTAAAGGCACAGAGACAGGGAGACTCAAATCCCTTTGAAAATCCCTTTCTCTATTTCCTACAGCTGCTTCTAGAGTTTAATATCTGATAGAATGATGAAAAAGAACAGGCCGAACTCCAGTTTTAATAAAAAATTTAACAGGTCTACATATAGTTATGAAAAATGTTATTTGCAATGCCAATCTTTAATAAAATTTTCTTAAACCAAAGAAAATTCCCTAAGGGGAACCTGATATGAATGTGTTTTTCATATGTACTATTTAAGGCTTTTTAAAGGTTATGAAAGTGACTGGTAAAATAAGTTCTTCCACCACACAACATCATCCTGCATGCAATCTCATTTTTGCATTTAATCAGATAAATAACCAAGACCTTCCATTCTGCATGTTTTGTCCTAAAACAAATATTTTTGGTTTGCATAATAACAAACTTCACGCTAGTAATAAATCAGATGTGCCTTCCCTATCTTGAATAAGCTGTCACAAATCCAAACTTATTATGCAATCAATGAGTACCAAGTACACTTTTAGGAAGTATAGAATAAACAAGAGCAGAATCAGCAGTAAACACTTCGTTGGGTACTTAATTAAAAAGTTACATCATTTAACATTTCTTAACCAAATTTCCTAGTTCCGTTTGAGAATACATTTATATAGCAGTAATTTGCATAATTGCATTTACCAAAAACATTGAAGTTGCACCATCACACTTGTGTATACTTCTTACTGGATCTTCCATGTGTTTTAAACATTGATTGGACTAATATTGGGAGGCCATTGCTGAATGACATCACAGTGAAACATTTGCTCCTCTTGCACTACTTTCCTGAAGTATAATTGTATGTTTCTTACTTTATTAAAATGTTTATTTGGAAATTCAGAATTTCACATCAGTCATTTTAAGTGCGTGGGTGAATAAAAACAAGCTGAATTCACTCATCCAACAGATTGGTTTGATCTTTCCAAAAGTGCATCCTGAGACTTCTAGTTGAACTAATAAGTAGTTCTGACTTCACTCTTTATTTTTTATTTATTTTTTTAATTCTTTCGACTTGTTCTTTCAATGAGCTTCTGCAAAACAGGTAACTCATTGCTGAAAATAATTAACACGCTTTATATTCAAGTATGATTTAAGAATGACCTTGTATGCCTTACATGCATGGTGATCACAACTGCAGAGTTAGTGCATCCATAGCATAAAACTATCAGAGTTAGAAAGCAAACAACAATTACATCTACAGAAATAAAAGGCTGCATGATATGTTTTTTAAGTATTTTAAATATACATAATTTTACAAAATAAAATCACACACGCTCTTGGACTTACTCTTATGTTTAGCTCTTCGTGCTTACAGAAAGTGAGATTTCTTTATTCATAAAAACTGAAATCGTGTCACATATGTTCACCTTGCCATCAATTATCTTTAACATCACATCATTGCACCTCTTAATTTAAAGACACCCTCCACACCAAGAGTCATATTTCCTATGACTTTAAGTAAGGGACTTGGAATTTTTTTTGGAAGAATCACAGTAACAAGTATGTAAGAAAGAACAATTTATTGCTGCAGCCATTTAGTAGTCTGATTTCTGTTTGGGGATTTTTATGGATTATCTTTGCCCCAAACCCAAACCTATTTCTCACGTCCCTAAGACGATGAATTGACAAGTTCACAAACCAGACAGAGGTAAAAGGTATCAACTCCAAAGTTCACCATTTT
Source organism: Podarcis raffonei (assembly GCF_027172205.1). NCBI lineage: Eukaryota > Metazoa > Chordata > Lepidosauria > Squamata > Lacertidae > Podarcis > Podarcis raffonei. The sequence continues at coordinate 55,778,804 of NC_070610.1, forward strand.
AAAATAGAGCTTGCTCAATTTTTTTTAAAAAAATTGTCATATAATGATGGCAGGCAATTATAAATTGAGATTAGTATATATTTAGTATGTTATTTAAGTAGTCATATATGTATACCTTCTAGGTACTTTTTAATTGATTGTTTCCTTGGATACAGTAGTACTGAACAAAAATACATGTTTAAATTATGACAAATCAAATTCTAAAAGCATACAGTAACAGTACTGCTGATTGCCAAAACAAACTATCCATTGTGTACTGCAGTGATCACCACTTTGAAAAATCTTGTATTTTAAAATATTTATGGACAAATGTTACAACGAGGAAAGATCAGAGCAAAATCTTAATGTGTATAAGAAAATAGACAAAAGAAATTCTATTCATTGGGAAACAAAACTGACTTTTAAGAGAGGAAATTGCTGGGGATTCAAAGGTATCCTTTATTTCCGACAAGCAAATATATAGACTGAAAGAACAAAAACAATCATTTAGCATCTACAAAACAAATGAAAAACAGTACTAAAATTCAGTGTATCCACTTACATTGGCTGAGTCCGAAGAAACATAAAATGCCCAGGGTGTTTATTCAGCTGAACAGTGCTGATGAAACCAGCAGTTCAAAGCAAATCATAACACAATCAGTTTTGTCAACATGCATTTAAGGCCTTATCCTTACTCAGAAAATACATTTACCTAACTTTTAATAACCATTTTCACTTAAAAAAATTAGACATAGTTGAATTATTTTTATTAGGTTGTTCAAATTAAATTAGTTGCCATTCAATCACAGTACTTGTGGGTGTGCACTCATGAAAAATAAAATTCTGATTGCATAAAAAAGGCTTGCACCCTAATCCTTAAAAATATAGCATGGAAGGTGATGCCCATTAAATTTCCCAGACAGTTTACACATAGTAAATAAATTGTTGTTGAAACAATATTAAGACAGAAAACACCACTAGAACTAATATTTGAAGACACTGCAAACCAGAAACAATAGTTTAGAGATAGTCCCTGTAATTGCAGTATTTTAGATTACTGGGCAACATGCAGACTAAACATTATTGTACAGTCTGCTGACTTCCTTAGCAAGAAAGTGAGATACTGTATTCCAAAATATCAGGAGATGAATTATCAGAAGCTACTTTCTTTCAATACGTGATTTGCTGCAGCCTTTTTCTAGTGTGTGTCTATCTTTCAAAGTGATCACTGTTTCAGAGTTTCAAAATCTACCATTTCTGTGTATATGTGGAAGTGGTGGCTGGAGATTGTGGTAGCAAACTAGTGTCACTGGGAAACTGGAAATGCAAAACTCAGTTTCGGCGTTAGATTTCCCAGAATTAATTTAGACGTTTTTATTGCTGTCAAAATACTAATTGCAATTGTATTGATCACAAAGAAATATTCCAGAAGAGTTCAACAATTAAGTCAATAAGAACCTTTCAAAATGGAAAACATATTCCAAGCGCTGGCTGCTTTGGCATTTTTCTATAAAAACACTATAGCGTTTCGGGAGTTCAGTGTACAACAAAGAGCATATCCTGTTTCTCTTTATAACACCTTGTGAGGTGCACTAGGCTAACTCTGCCTTGCCTGAAGCCACCCAGGGCGCTTTATACCCAAAGAGATTTGATCCTGGAATTCCCAGTTCTAAAGCCCAAAATCTCTATCCACTCCACCTCATATTACGGGCATTAAAACAGCCCTTAGGGAATTGCCTCCTTGTACCCCACTATTTTAAAACTCCTTCACCCATTTTAGAAACTTTGGCAACCTCATCCCATATATTTTACTCCTTAGCAGAAATATAATAGTGATCATATTCCATCATGCAAATGTGTGCTAAAGTGCCTATTGAATTCCACAAGAAAAGTATATACTCGTTTTCATTGCCTTCACTTCTATTTTCAATATAGATTGCATACAATGGATGCAACAGGACCCTTACTTAGATGATTCATTCAATTTCACTGAGAGTGCAATCCCATTTCTTCTAATTCTGGAATAACCAAACCCACTTTACCTTAAAACAAGTCCTTGAAAGTGAGAGGATGATGTTATTCATGGTAATACAGGGTGTGATCCAGCACATTAGGTGTGCCTAAAACCATCTGAAATGAATGGAACATAATATAATTAGTATACTTTCATTTATTTCAATTGGACATAAGTGCACCTAAATTACGGTGTATTGAACTCAGTGATTTCTCACATAGTTTTTCATAGACCAATGGAGGATGGGAGTGCTGGTTTCCAAGAAATACGCTGTATTTTACTTGTTACCAAGAATATAAAACATGAGTAACCAGTATAACAATAAGCTGACATAACAACAACTGGACATAACTGAACATTTTTTAAAAAACCACATTGTGACTTTATTAGAATTAGGGCTGACCAAAAATTTGGTTGTGTGTCTGTCATTTGCCCAAAAAAATTTTCCCTGTGAAAACTTCTCTGCCCTTTTGGAGTTTTCAGGGTCATCTAGTGTTTTTTTTTTGCTTTGTGCTAATTTTTTTGACAAGGGGATGCTATCAAAGCAATTACTTCGGCACATGGTCAAGCTGTACCACACACATCCAGGTAAGGTGGGCACACACTTGTCTTGGTATCTGGCATTCTGGAGGCGGTGGTAGCACTGCATCATGAATTTATTTGCAGCTCTTCTTGCTGAAAATATTAATGATTTAATATTTTAAGTAAACTCTCTGTGTTTTGCCCAGAGAATGTTTTTGATTGGGTGATCAATAAATATTCTTTTTAAAAAAACCAAAAACTTTAATTCTAAATCAATGGATAACAATAAATGAATAAATACAATCTCAGTAAGGATAAACTAAGATAACTAGGAGTGAAAACAGCACTTTTGTAATGGACATTGCCCTTGCTTAGAATTAGCTTCTTTAATGTCTCGTTGTTGTTGTTTAGTCGTTCAGTCGTGTCCGACTCTTCATGACCCCATGGACCAGAGCACGCCAGGCACTCCTGTCTTCCACTGCCTCCCACAGTTTGGTCAAACTCATGTTGGTAGATTCGAGAACACTATCCAACCATCTCATCCTCTGTCGTCCCCTTCTCCTTGTGTCCTCCGTCTTTCCCAACATCAGGGTCTTTTCCAGGGAGTCTTCTCTTCTCATGAGGTGGCCAAAGTATTGGAGCCTCAGCTTCAGGATTTGTCCTTCCAGTGAGCACTAAGGGCTGATTTCCTTGAGAATGGGTAGGTTTGATCTTCTTGCAGTCCATGGGACTCTCAAGAGCAGGGGCCAGCAAACTTTCTCAGCAGGGGGCCAGTCCACTGTCCCTCAGACCTTGTGGGGGGCCGGACTATATTTGGGGGGAAATAATGAACGAATTTCTATGCCCCACAAATAACCCAGAGATGCATTTTAAATAAAAGCACACATTCTTTATGGTGTTACATAGACAAATCTAATTCGATCAGTAGAAGAAATGGCACCTCCGGCAAATGGCAGTGAAGCAACAGCCAAAGAGAGCTAACCAAACAGCAAGCAAGCACAACAAGGCAAGTTTATGTGAGTCTTTCAAGAAGCATTTTTTAGCCTTTTTCAAATGCTCTCTTTTTGTGGTCAGTTTAAAATACAAAGAAGAAGATTGTTAACAAGTTGAAGTTCAAAGATTGAGATGCTGAACTAGTTAGGAGTGCCCCAAGTTTGCCCAGTGGAATATTTGAGTTTTTTCCATTGAACAGCAGGTCTCCAAGTCATATCACAAACCACTTAGGAAATTCCACTCTATTTCCAAAGATACACGTCATGTGGTGTGTGAAGTGGTTGCTCTTCCCCTCTCTGCCCTGGGAAGGCTGGGGATGGCTGGCTTCAAGCTGTACCAATTATGAGCTGAGTTTGGCTTGACCTGGCTTTTCCAGAGTGGAGCACTTCACTCTTGATCTCTCTCCCCTCCCTAGGTCCCAAATTTTGGCACCATCCCTTCTTGAACATCACAAGTATGAGGAGTTTCATGCTCCAAGAGAAAAGCCAACAGCAACAGAAATCCCCCCATGCCCTTATCCAAAGTGAGATCAAAGAATTCTTCCAGGCCCCAAAATAGATAATCAGCTGGCCCACAAGAGACATTAAAATTCCATATCAAATATGTATCTGACTGAAAAGGGGAAGGGGTGTGTGTTTTGTTCATTAAAGCGCATGTAGAATTCCCACCTTCAGAATAACTTTGTTGGGACAAAGGGAAATATGAGGTTTTTTTCTTTATGCTTGCTGCAAATGTTCCCTATTCATCTGTCACTTGTAGACGGCATTATGGTAGAGAGACTGCCATCAGAGAACCACCATTATGAGCATGGCAGTGGTGCTAAAGTCCTACCAAACAAACAGTTGAATTAAATATTTGAATAAAGGTAAAAATTGAAATAAATTTTTTTTGTTATCAATGCAATTCCATACATGTCTACACAAAAGCAAGTCCCTTTGATTTCAATAGGTCTTTTTATAAGGTTCACGGGTACAGACTACAGCTTATTAAGATCAGCTATAGTCCCCTAAAATAATCTACATAATTTTTTAAAAAAGTAATTCTAAGTTAAGACATCTAATTAAAGTGTTTAAAAGTGAATCATTACCATTTAGCACACAGCCTGATTTAAAAGCTATTTTTCTATTGGGAGAAACCGTGGAGTACTTGACTTCTGAAGCTAAGCAGTGACAACAGCAACAAATATTTTGACAATTTTTGAGGCAGTTGAACAAGGGTTGCCCCATCTGCAGCCTGCTGTATGAAGCACAAACCAATATGACAATTTCTTTTCAAGAGAGGGTGAGGAGTGGCTTCCTCATTTTGCATGTCCCCACTTTAGAGGAAGCAATTCAAAGTGACGTGGTCTCCATTGCCTAGATATTAATCTGCAGTGCGGATTGTCTACCTTGAAGTGGCTGGGAGGAGCCACTTTGTGAGAGATGATGATCCGCAGTGATATGTAGGATTCCTCCCATTCTCTACTGAAATGCTTTGCCAAGAAAGGAAAGACACCACTTTTGCTGTGAAAAGTGCAATTGTCTGTGCCCCCCCCAAAAAAAAGGATGGCTCTGCTATTTCAGGGAAATTTTCATGCATCTGAATATCACTCGCTAGGGAACAAATCCAGGTGAGGGCTGTTGCTCCTGTGTCCTTACTGTGGGTCACGTGGGGATCTGGTTGACCACAGTAGGAAATAAAACACTGAAGAAGATGTTATTGTCCTTACATTCCATAAATGTGGACTTATGCTATGAAAATGAACCCTACAGAGAAAGTTCAGTCCTACAATTCTTCATGTGCCGATACATAAAACATGGGCTCCTTGATCAAAAGTATAGTTTCTTTAGTTGCCAACCAATAGCAACAAGTTAATATGCTTATTGTCAATGCATTTCAAAATTGAAAACTTGATTGAAAAATAAAAATAAACTGATGGTTGAATTAAAAACAGTCTTTTTCCTTCTTTGCTTCATTAAATCGTGTTTTTTTTAAATTAAAGAAACATCACTTTACATCATTCATACAAATATTAAGAAATACCAATCCATTAAATTAGATACATATCAAAAGTAGATATTGTACAATTTCTAAATAGGTAATTAATAGTAACTTGCTTATTCAAATATTATTGTTAAATAAACATTGCAATTAAAACATATTAAACATATATACTTCCTTACCACCAACTAACTTGCTTCTTTCTGAAATTCTCAATATTTTGTCTACCACCCCTTAACCACACAGTTCTGCATATCTCAATCTCCCAAATTTTTGCTGGCCACTCCTTTACCATACTATTCTTGCTTTTTTGTGCTTTTAACCTTCCACAACCATATTAAAATCATCCATATTAACATCAATGTCGCTGAATCCCAGAAACGTATAAAGCAAGCAATATACAGAGGAATGTAAGTGACATATATACAGATACTTCAAAATACACACACACACACACACACACACATACACACACACATACACACACATACACACAAGTTTCAGAAGCTCATCTGCGGATGACAAAATGTGGAGCATTTCAGCAATTGGGGGCAAATGTGGGGGTGGGCAGGGAGCTGGCAGAAATCATTGCCACCAGAGGGAGAATGCCATTCACCTGTCCCAGATGCCCCCATCAGAAAAATGCTATATCATCACTCTAGAGCAGCCTTCACTGACCTAATGCCCTCCAAACATTTCGGACCACAGTTCGCATCAGCTTCAGTCAGCACAGCTGAAACATCTGGAGGGCACATTACTGAAGACTGCTTTAGAAGGTTTTTGAGGGGAGGGGTGGCATAGTTCCTCTCCTGGGCGGCAGAAAAGAAAATGAATACATTATTCCCATTCAAACATTTGCCTGGGGATTTCGCTCTCCTCTTCTGGGTCCCCTACATCTCAAACTGAAACCTAAAGTTCTCTACTGAGCACTGTCTAAAATGTGTGTGATTTGTCCTCACTGCTAGCTAGATAAATCAACTAATATTGTGTGCATTTCATGTACTTATGATTCCTCCATTTCAGTTCCATAAAGTTTACTTTTCACCCCTTTAATAACATAAATAATTTCTTCTAAGGCTTCCAGCTGCTTCCATTCTTGATGTTAATACCTGGTTACACGTACATACCCTTCTATATATCACGGCGAGTATTTTGAAAATAATGTATAAGTTACTAAGAACACAATAAATTCCTTGGTCCTTTGACAGCGATGTTCGATCTTTCTGTGGAAAATGAGTGCTGCTGAGATCTGCCTCTGTTTTTGTTTGCAAGACCCAACACACTTTGGAGTTCATCAAAAATATATCATCATAAGAGCAAATATACAAAGGACTTTCCCTGACCTGTCCTTTGTGTTTTATATGCTTGTATCTCACAGTCCCTCTGGACTCATTTTACCTTCACTGCTGGTGTTTGGAATGCTAAATTGCAGCAATGGTTCTTGTGAGAAAGAGTGATTTAAAGGTCCATACACTCCCCCCCCCACAAGTTAGTCCAAGGTGATCACAAAGCAATAAACGTGGAGATGCATAGTTATCGGTGAGCACAAAAGAAATGTTTGAATTCCTAAAAAAAATATTTTTGGCAAACCCCATGTAGAATATTTTAACAAGTAAAATTCATAATTGCATGTAACCCTATTCTATCAAATGCTTGGTTAGAGATGTTGGTAAGAAACTTTTGACAACTTCATTAGGAACTAAAAGTGTTGAATCTGGTTTTGCTGGAGTTCTTAAAACTGTTAGAAAATTCAGTGAAAGGGTTCACTGAATTACAATTATCCTTTCTACTCAAAAGCTTCAGAAATAAGCCATCTGGTTTAGCAAACATGCTCCAATGGCAATGGATTGGAAGAAAGGACTTTATTCCATCCATCTTCACTTATTTCCAGTGCCTGGCACATTCTGACTGTGTGTCGTGCCCAGCCCTACCAGAAGACACCAGAGATTCAACATGGGACCGTCTTTATACAAAGTTCTTTATGCATAGTATTGGAACTTGGTGGATAAACCAATAATGAAAGATGGGAAATGTATATCAATGAAGCTGTTAACTCTGGGTATTTTGATCAATCATTTCAGGGTAAATATTGAATGGGAATTTTAGTGTCAGGATGCATTATTACTCTTTTATTATTTGTCCATTCATGATGCATATAATTAGGGCTGGATTTGCCATGAGGCTGATAACACTATAGCTTTATAGACCTTCATGTCTTCTAGATCCACAATTTCTCAGCTCAGCCACAAAATTCACTGGGTGACCTTGGGAAAAATAAGAAACTAAGTGAAACAAAAATCAATAGCTTTTTTCCAGCCTTGGTTACAGTGGTCTGTTCCACTACAGACAGCAGGGGTGTCTTCATTTTTTTAATGTTCTCTTAAGTTTTAAATTGCCTGCAGCTAAACACCAGGAAAATGACTGCTAAACCTTTCTCCTTGCTTTCAACATAATGAATATAGGAAGGGCTTTGGTTCTTTATTTGCATGCTAACATGAGGGAGCATTTGAAAATGCCCAAAACTCCGCAGTTTGCAGAAGACATGGGCCACAGCAATCCACTCACAACATCAGGTCTTTACTAACTTGTTCTGTTGAGTGTTTTTTTTTAAAGACCTCAAAGCTTTTGTTTTGCCCATTAATTTGTGCTTGAAGGTTTTCTTTCTGATTTGAATATATTGCTGGTTTTAAATAATTTGTTGGATGGCTGTGATTTCTTTCTTTATTGCAATAGGCAGTATATTATGCCATTCTCCTATTAAACTGAGGCCCCAAAAATTCTTAATCTGGGCATGTCTACAGTGTGTGTGTGTGTGTGTGTGTGTGTGTGTGTGTGATTGTGTTTGTGTACCTGCACAGTCCATGCCATGCATCCCATAAATTTTATTATTTAAAACAATAAAATAAGTTCAAAAATAAGGCATTTAACCAGGGAGTCACATCAGATTACCATACAATCTCCCTGCTTCAGATGACTAGCTATTTTCTCTTGCCTAGACCTTTTGGAAAGCTTTGTGAGGGTTTATTTTGGGATTCTTCGCTAATTCATGCTGTTACTATGATTTTATTGAAATTAATATTCAAGATTTACTCTATATTGGTTTTTTAAATTATTAGCTATTTTGAACACCTATGTTGTAAAGAATGACAGAAATGTGTTAATATATACAAAAAATGCAAGACCCCATACCCAAAAAATTGGTTAGTTTTTATGGTACCATAGGTCTTTTGGTTTGTTGGTTTGCTTGTTTGTTTGTTGCTCCTAATACTAATATTGCTACAATTCTAGGATACATTAACATTGACATTTATTTTATTTATTAGATTTCTTTCCTGACCTTCACCATAATTTCTCCAAGCTGGCTGCCACAACATAATATACAATTCTAAAAACAAATGAAACTGTTCCAAATGTAGCACTACAGTATTCCATAGCATAATTTCATATTACACAAGCCTATATTGAGATTTGTCCCCATTTATAGACATAATGTTTTGTTTTTTAATATATAATAATAATAATAATAATAATAATGATAATAATAATAATAATTTATTATTTATACCGCGCCCATCTGGCTGGGCCTCCCCAGCCACTCTGGGCGGCTTCCATAGAAACCAAAAATACACTAAAATATCACACGTTAAAAACTTCCCTGAACAGGGCTGCCTTAAGATGTCTTCTGAATGTCAGGTAGTTGTTTATCGCTTTGACATCTCGTGGGAGGGCGTTCAACAGGGCGGGTGCCACTACCGAGAAGGCCCTCTGCCTGGTTCCCTGTAGCTTTGCTTCTCGCAATGAGGGAACCGCCAGAAGGCCCTCGGCGCTGGACCTCAGCGTCCGGGCAGAACGATGGGGGTGGAGACGCTCCTTCAGGTATACTGGACCGAGGCCATTTAGGGCTTTAAAGGTCAGCACCAACACTTTGAATTGTGCTCGGAAACCAAGTGTTGGCACAACTAGCCAAGGTTAAGCACATTTAAACTATTAATTTCAACAGGAAAGTTAAGCACATGCTTAAATCACTTCCATTTGGGTGGCAGGGTCTTAGAGGTGCTTACATTTCATAGAATTGTTCCTCATGATGGTACATTATTCCCACTCACATATAAGAAACCAGATTTAACCTTTTTAGATATTTAAAAATCGAAGCAAGTAAGAGGTTCACAAGTTATAATACTTGTGTGTGAGTGTAAGCCCACCTACCCATACCTCTGGGTGAAATATACCAATATCCTGTGCGTCAAACAAATGACTGCACATTTTAGTCTGATCTAGGCCATATTTTTCTGCAGCTCTCAGGGTCCATCATACACACTATTAAAGCTTTGTATTTGGGGCTGCATGGAGGGGCGAAAGTTCACCCCAAACAATAGTGAAGGAAGCAGAGAAGGTAAAGAATGCAAGCATCGTTAAGATGGAAGACAAAACATCCGCACAATGTCTCCTGCTTCATCTCACACTATATACACAGCCTCTCCAGTGACAGCATTTGCAGAGCGCTAGAATATGCAATTATACTTACGGGACTGGAGTTGAACTAAACACAGGCCAACACATGGGGAGGTTGATACTCTATATCTGAGCTGAGAAAATGAATTTGCAGCTCAGTCCTGAGAAGCCAATCCCACATAATTCAATGGCTCTCAGTCCCATGTTAGTGTGCTTAGGACCATATTCTGGGGCCCAGCACCACCTTCAAAGTAGAAGTATATGAAAATGTTTTCCTCTGGAATATCAAAGGTTTGTGCCTGTAAACTTGAAATTCTACCTCTTTGAAATATCAACCCAGAGGCCACTACTACTTTCTCTTATGCTTTCATCAGACACTTGGGCCACCATTCCATTTATTATTATTATTATTATTATTATTATTATTATTATTATTATTATTATTATTTCTTTTACAAATAAGAAGCCCTTTGACAAAGCATGTGGTATTGATACTACATACGTGCACCTTCATTATTGTAAGTATTGCAAGTGAAACCTGAAACAAAATGTTGCAGTTTTAAGTGCTCCTGTTCAAGATTCCAGCCAGTGAACCAATGGTATCCCTTACCAAGAGACATTCCATTTCCCTTTACCCACTGCCTTTCTGTGTCCCCCGCTACAGTCACAGAACATGCTTAATTCTCATTGTAACCCCCTGTTCTTCTGCAAACCTTTTGGTTCCTCCAAGCTTATTGCCTCCCTCTTGTGCATAGAGGGTGCTATTATGACTGCATAAGATTCAGCACTTGGAGAATGCATTAACTTTTGATATACAGAGTTTCCATTTTTAAGTCTTTTCTTGGCCAAGCTCTCAAAGCACTGCAGAGTAAACTGCGTACAACAGAGCAGAATCACAACAGGACAGCAAAACACAACCCATAAATGAAAAAAAAAACCAATACAAGCTCTCATTCTTCCAGCTTAAATATCCAGACAAATATAATAGCCAACAGCAGCAAATACGTTAGAGCAGATTCCAAAAGGGATAATAAAAATTTCCACCAACCTACAGAGAATGTTGACCAGACAAATTTCCCTGGCCAAGGAATTCAGTAACTGGAGTAACACCAGTGTGGAGGCCTTCAAAACCTTCAAAACCTCTGATAGTAAGGGAACTGGCTACCTTGCTATGGTAAAGCAGGTCCAAGTCTGGTGAGTGCCTGGATAGGAGAGTGCCTAGGAACAATATGCATGCCCCCCTTGGGTTCTATGATGAGAGAAAGCTAGGAAATAAGTAGGAAAATAAGCAAAGTCGAGCAGGACTTATTTGGAAGAGCACCTGCATAAGAAGGGGCCATTGGGATAGGGACATTCCTTCAAGTACCCAGATAATGGTTTCAGAGTGAAAACCAGAACACTGAATTGTTCTTGGGAAGCAAAATGTAACCAGTAGACTTCATTAAGATGAAGTGTGATATGATCCCTACAATCAGCCTCATCTAGAAATCTGGTTCTTGCATTCCAGACTAGCTGAAGGCTATGAACAGTGTTCAAAGGAAGCCCACTGTAAAACACTCTACAGAGATCTAAACAGAAGTGGAAGCTCTACTGTAGTTCAAGTCTTACTTTTATACTCTGAAAGTTTATATATACCGTATTTTTCCCTCTATAACACGCAGATTTTTTCTCCTAAAAAGGAAGGGGAAATGTCTGTGCGTGTTATTGAGCGAATGTGTGGTCCCTGGAGCCGAAAAATCAGGCAAAAATCAAATCGCGCTTCACGGAGAAGGGAAACCTGAAAAGAGGAAGTGGCTGCTTTCCTGCATTCTGCCTCAGGGTCTTACTGCCCACCCGTCTCTGTTTCCTTGCTGTGTTTGCTGAAACGGAACAAAGAGCAGGGAAAGCCCCTCCCCTCCAGGCAAGCAGAGGGGAAAGCAGAGTGTGTTCCTTCTAATTCCTCTCTGTGCTCCGGTGCTGCTGGGGGAGAGGGAGAGAGAGGGGGGGAGGGAGAGAGAGGGGGGAGGGAGAGAGAGACAGAGAGAGAGAGAGATGGCTGGCTTGGGTGGGGGGAAACTTTTGCCTTTCTTTTCTCCCTCCCGTTAAATCCCTCTCCTGCATTCTTAGCCAGCTGCTTCTCTGCACACCCCCTCATGTCCCTTCTTTGTTTTTCCTTCGCTCCCCACTTAAAATGTGGTTACAAAGCATAGATCCACATGGATCCTCAGGATCTTTGCATTGGGTCACCCCAAATTCACCATCAGATCACATAGCATGTCCATGGCTACAGCCTGCCCCCCAAAAATCACGCACCCACTGTTGCCTGGGGCTGCAATGGTGCAAAAACGTGGTTAAAAAGCATGGATCCACATGGATCCTCAGGATCTTTGCATTGGGTCACCCCAAATTCACCATCAGATCACATAGCATGTCCATGGCTACAGCCTGCCCCCCCAAAATCACGCACCCACTGTTGCCTGGGGCTGCAATGGTGCAAAAACATGGTTAAAAAGCATGGATCCACATGGATCCTCAGGATCTTTGCATTGGGTCACCCCAAATTCACTATCAGATCACATAGCATGTCCATGGCTACAGCCTGCCCCCCAAAAATCACTCACCCACTGTTGCCTGGGGCTGTAATGGTGCAAAAACGTGGTTACAAAGCATGGATCCACATGGATCCTCAGGATCTTTGCATTGGGTCACCCCAAATTCACCATCAGATCACATAGCATGTCCATGGCTACAGCCTGCACCAAAAAAAATCACACACCCACTGTTGCCTGGGGCTGCAGTGGTGCAAAAATGTGGTTACAAAGCATGGATCCACAGGGATTCTCAGGATCTTTGCATTGGGTCACCCCAAATTCACCATCAGATCACATGTCTGTGGCCACAGCATGAAGCACAAAAATGATACATCCACTGTTTCATTCAGAATGTTTTTTCCCTTGTTTTCCTCCTCTAAAAACGATGTGCGTGTTATGGTCAGGTGCGTGTTATAGAGCGAAAAATACGGTATACGTGCTTTCTACCATCCTTATTGCTTCAACAATCTTTATTGTGCTTAAGATGAAAAATATTACATTTTGTGAATCTGCTATATATATTAAATAAAATAATTAATTGTATTAGGCAGTTCTTAAGCTGAATGTTCAGTGTCATAAAGAATTCAGTATGGGCACCACCAGTACATTTTAAAATCTGGCCACTTTCATTGTCAACATGAAAAGCCTTAATTACAAACATCCAGCATTTGGCTGACATAGTTTTCTGATCTTTGATCTTATATTTTAGGATCACAAGCAGTAAAGAGAACTACATTAGCATTTTTTAATGTTTAGTGTATTTTCGTATACATCACCTCATGCAAAAAAGGCCATCTTTCTCCTATGGAAATTAATTGGACGTAACTTATACTGCAATCAGAGATATGCTTATGTGACAGTAAGTCCCACTGAACTCAACAGGGCTTACTTCCAGGTAGAAAAATATAAGATTGTACTGTACATCATTCATTGTTCTATTTTATATGAGACAGGTAATGAATGAGGGAGGACATAGGAAGCACACAGATCAGGACCTCTTCAAAGGACACACCAGAGTTTTCCTTCTTTATCATCCATGTCTAATTATTAATCTTTCCATATTTTGAAATCCAGACTTAGTTGAAACAAAATAAAAGAACAATTTGTTCTTTCAGATTACTGTGAATGCTTTTAAAATCAATCAATTAGTCAGCCTGGAAGAAATGTAGCTTCATTTGACCTTCAAAAAAAAGGTAATATAATATTAAAAGTAAGTTTTAAAAGCAGCAGATATTCGTTACATGCTAAACTAAGTTCCACCTTTTCTTCTTGCACGTTTAACTATATTTCCCCTTGAAATTTGTCTTTTTCCTGGTCTCCCACTTTCCCAGTGTCCCAAAGCTTCTTAGGAACATGTGTCTTTAAGTATGTCAGCAGACTCTCTTGCCATGTTCAGGGTGATAATGTTCTTCTGGAATATGAATTGCTTGGGGAAATGGAATTAGTTCTGATGCGTTAAGGGAACCATTTCCCACAATACCTTGACTCTATGTCCGGATAGGCTACTGCCTTGTTTGTTAGAGCTTACCCCTAAAACTAGCATATTTTAACCCAAACACAGATTTAGTTTAGTCAGGGTAGTAGAGTGCCCATGTAAAGTATTCAAGGGAGCCACAGATACAAGATCAAAGCTGTGAGTGGGATAGTTCTGGAAAGGTGATTCCCAGGAGAACAAAGACTGGCCGATTGCCTTGTTCCTGTTTAAGAAATAAGGTTTCTACATTGTAGAAGGATTTACAGCACTTCCTGTGTAGCACCCTCATCCTCTTGGCACTCTTGGTCCCAATTCAATAGAGACAGTACCGGAAGGCTTCAGTTAGATTAGAGGTGGAGGAAGGATTGGTGTCAATAATGTCAGGAGACCCCCAAACTTGCTGAATAGCAGGTGAGGCCCACTGCTTTGCCCCAAGTGGGGATTTTTTCAAGCTTGATTTTGTTTTCTATCGTCTGGCTCACCTTGCTAGGCAGAGCGCGGCCTTTTGAGCAAAGGCATATGTAAAGAGATACATAAAAATAACGGCAGAATCTTCCTCTTCAGCAATATCACCTCTTGCCTTTTGTTTCTTATTTTTTGCCTCACTGGTGTTTCCTGCCCCCACACCCCTGCTCGTCCCTTGAGTTCTAGAAAGCAGACCAGAAAATTTTATCATAGTGACACCCCCCCAACATTTCTCTGGTGAAAATAGGGACGTCCCATTCCATAATTATAATTTTATATTTTTTACCACACATCTGACTCTGTTGCCCCTGCCACTCTGGGCTGCTTCCAATATACCGTATTTTTTGCTCTATAAGATGCACCAGACCATAAGACGCACCTAGTTTTTGGAGGCGGAAAACAAGAAAACAAATATTCTGAATCTCAGAAGCCAGAACAGCAAGAGGGATCACTGCGTAGCGAAAGCAGCGATCCCTCTTCCTGTTCTGGCTTCTGGGATAGCTGCGCAGCCTGCATTCGCTCCATAAGACGCACACACATTTCCCCTTACTTTTTAGGAGGGAAAAAGTGAGTCTTATAGAGCAAAAAATACGGTATATAAAAACATAATAAAACGTTAAACATTTAAAAAAAAACCCTTCCCTATACAGGATTGCCTTCAGATTGCTCGGGGGTCAAATAAAACTATACCCTCCAACATTTATCCAATGAAAATACTGTAAGGACTGTTGGCTGTTTGCAGTTTAGTAGCGTAGAGAGCTTGCTGGGGAGACCATGCATTAAAAAGAAAGGACTCAAAAATAACTTAAATAAGGTTTTAATAAGAAAAACAAAAACTCCTTTTACACTAAGTACATTAACAACCAAACCAGACCCAACCACCAACCCATCCCCCAGGGTAATGGGAGAGCTAGGTGCTGCTCCTTATATACTACACCCAAATGCTGACACACCTTAATCAAATACAACTCAGCAGCACCTGCTATGCTTCACAGCTGTAAAGCTGGGTCTCGTTATCTTACTCTGGCCCTTGCTCTGGCCCCTTAAAGACATACACATCGGGTGCAACAATGATGAACCTTTACATTTAAATAAACCATTCAACATTTCCCCTGCGGTTCATCATTGTGGAACAAAAACATAAAGCATATTTTGTACATGTCTTTCATGTGTAACCTTTGGAAGTGCTTTAGTAAAAATGTCCGCAATTTGATTGTCACCTGGAACATATTCAAATACAATCATTTCGTCAGCAATTAGTTTCTTTACAAACTGTAAACGTAACCTTAAGACTCTAGTGCGCTGCGTATTGGTCTCTGAACACAGGATAGCAAGTCCGCTCTGGGAATCAAGGTAAACTTTTACTGGTAGTGTTACTTGCATCTGTAGGTCTGCAAATACTTGCAGATACCATTCTACATCACGAGTGGCCTGAACGCATGCACATAATTCACTCTCTGTTGTGGAGAGACAAATAATGGTTTGTGTCTGGGACTTCCATTCAAATGGACAACCATTATAACAAAACACCATACCAGAGACACCCCTGCAATTATTTTGTTCCACTGCATGAGATGCATCGCAGAAAATTTCAAAACCTTTGTCAATACATGTTGTAAACTGCAACCTATAATTTTTGGTGTGTTTAAGGTAATTTCTGAACATCATTGTAGCTTTTTGGCTCAAAAACTGCCTTATTGGCATACACAGTATTAAAATGTTCATCTGCAAAACGTTGTGGCTTCTGTCTCTTTCTATCTGAACGTCTCAGTCCGGAAGGAGAGTCAGACTCCTCAGACTTAATGGGACTAAGTGAACCACTAGTTTCAGGTTGTAAATCATTGTCAGATTGAAGAGATGCCTGTAGGCTAAGCTCACGGTCAGAAAACTCAAGAGAATCTAACCTCCCCTTGGGTGCCTGTGACTTTAAATCATCAAACAAATCAGATTCAACAGACTTTTTGTCTTTTTCCATTAATTCAGAAGCACCATTTCCTGCTGCTGCTGCTGCTGCTTCTTCCTCTTCTTCCTCAGTATTATCTATACCATCAGTATCTTGGAAGACAGCAACTCCATTCCAATTTACAGTTTGTATCATGCTTCTGGTAATATGAAATTTGCCAGTTGCTGGTATGTAAATTCTGTACGCCCCCTGCTGGTAGCCCATTAATTTTCCTTGGACACTACGTTCACCCAATTTCTGCTTAGCGGGATAATGCATAATTACATCTGAACCCCAAATGCGTAGGTATTTCAGATTAGGGCGTTTTTTAAACAGCTTTTCATAGGGGGTGACATCTAAACCAGAATGATAACTGCGATTTCTAACATAACAAAAGGCATTAAGCGCTTCAGCCCAAAAGTCTTTGGGCAGATTAGCATCGTGCAGATACGTTTTAACCCCTGCCTGTAAGTCACGCTGCACAACTTCAACAAGCCCATTTTGCCAGGGACTTCGGGGGCAAGATAACTCATGAGTAGTCCCCTGCGCTTCCAGGAATTTTTCAAAATCCTCAGAAACAAATTCCCCGCCCCGGTCAGAAAATAGGTTCTTAATTGGTTTGTTAAAGTGCGTTTTTACCCAGTTGCAAAAAACTTTGTACTTCTCAAATGCTTGGGACTTCTCAGCTATTGCATAAGTCCAACAATATCTACTATACTGGTCTATCAGAGTGAGCCAGTACTTAGAACCTCCTAATGAAGGTGGGAGTGGCCCAACTAAATCACAATGTACACGCTCAAATGGCTCAGTTACTTTCCTATCTGAGCACCTACCCTTGCGTGCAACCTTAATCTTATTCTCGCAACAGGATAGACATTGCATAAAGAATTTACATGGTTTTAAGTTGAGGCCATTAACAATATTCTTTGTCTTATTCACATCAGCAAAATTCAGATGTCCCAGAATTCTGTGTGCCTCGTGGACACACCCGGAATGAGGCCTTACATTCCTCAACCCCTGGCTTGACTGTGCTGCTCTGCAGTTAATAGGCAATTGTGAGTAGGTGCGAAAATACAGTCTATATAAACCATCAGATTCCCGGGCATATAATAGACGTTTGTTCCCATCGAAAAACTCACACATTGACTTTAAGAAACGCACAGTTATGCCTTGACGAGCAAAGCACCTTACTGACAATAAATTGTCCACTGACGGGCAGTAAATGCAGTTCGCTATTGTAATGTTTAAAGAGTCAAGTTTAACGGTACCCCTGCCAAGCGACTGCAAGACTTGTGAATTGGCTAAATGTACATTACCAATTTCCTCTTCGAAAGAAATAAACAAGCTTCGATCGTTGCAAATATGCTGAGATGCTCCTGAGTCCACAACAAAAGACTTCCACTTGGCACGTTTAAGTCTTTTACGATCTGTTGTCCTAGCATGGAAAACTCGCGGCTCGTTTCTGTCTCTACTATACGATGTCGGCTGCTGGGCTGACAACCGTGACTGATGAACAGAAACAGGCTTGGGAGTACTTTGCTTTCTTTTGGATCTGCAGTCCTTTGCAAAATGTCCTTGCTTACTGCAGAACCAACAACGCTTTGCAGCTTTAAATGCAGTTGTATCACCACAAGTTTGCATATGGCGTTCCTCATTACTTCTGGAAATAGGAGTGCTTATGGCACAAGCCTCCCTTCTGTCCAACTCGCCCATTAATCTTGCCGTTACCCCTTCCACAGTTAATTGTGCTGGTGGAACAGCAGATATCTGGCTAGCTATACCATCAAAGTCCTCATTAAGGGAACAAAGAATGATAAAAACATACTGAATATCAGGTATGTCCATGTCCCTTCGAATTAATTCGCCGCGTATTGCCTCCAGACGTCTCAAGTGTGCTGCCAAATCACCACCAGGCTGCAACTTCGTCTGGTACAACTGCTTGAAAAACGTCAATGCAGATGCTGACTCTTTTCTAACATGCACTGCTGCAAGACTGTCCCACATTTCTTTGGCAGTTTTCTTATTTCTTATATAGACTACTTGCTGGTCGCTGACTGCCAAATTAATTATCGCCCTGGCTTTTGCATCTCCTTTTGACCAAGCATTAGTTACAGGGTCAGGAGGGTCATCAGTTACATAGGTCCATACTTCTCTAGAGGTCAAAAGCGCCTCCACCCGAAAAGACCATAAACTATAGTTCTCATCTGTTAGCTGTGGGAAGACCAGAGCCTTCTCAGCTTCAGGAACCCGGTCAACCATTCTGGAACTCTTCCAGACCCACAGAACTACGCTAACAGGAGAAGGAGTTTTCAAACCTTTCTCAGAGTCCAAAAATATGCAGTCATCCACTCAGCAGCTGGGCCCATAACCAAAGATGTTGGCTGTTTGCAGTTTAGTAGCGTAGAGAGCTTGCTGGGGAGACCATGCATTAAAAAGAAAGGACTCAAAAATAACTTAAATAAGGTTTTAATAAGAAAAACAAAAACTCCTTTTACACTAAGTACATTAACAACCAAACCAGACCCAACCACCAACCCATCCCCCAGGGTAATGGGAGAGCTAGGTGCTGCTCCTTATATACTACACCCAAATGCTGACACACCTTAATCAAATACAACTCAGCAGCACCTGCTATGCTTCACAGCTGTAAAGCTGGGTCTCGTTATCTTACTCTGGCCCTTGCTCTGGCCCCTTAAAGACATACACATCGGGTGCAACAATGATGAACCTTTACATTTAAATAAACCATTCAACAAGGACAACCTAATGAAAAGTGGGACATTCCAGGATCAAATCAGAAACCGAGGATGGCTTCTCTAAATCAGGGATGTGCCTGGAAAATAGGGACACTTGGATACCTAGTACATGCCATTCTGGAACTTCTAATGTATCTCTACTTTAGTATGAGGAGTGTTAAGATGCAAAACTAGTGCTAAAATCTATCTTCATTATGTGGGGGGGGGGCTGTTGATTTCCACACACACACACATACACAACACATCCCCCAACACATTCTCTCAAGCTGCTTCTCTTTTGCCAGTGGCCAATATTTTCTTTTACATTTTATTTCAAAATGTGGAGGCTCAGTGATAGAAATACGACTTTTTTATTTTTCTGAAAAATACTGCCCAGGCCGTTTTCTCAGAAGAATATTTAATTTATGCAGTCTGGAAAAATGGATCAGGTCAATGGCCAAATGCTACTGGCTGTATTTTATGCAAGCTGTTGCACCACCAGTTTGAATGAGCAAAATGATTAGACTGGAACAAAATTAGAAGATATCTTTGTTATATTTTTAAAGCACAGTTTCAATATACAGCTGTATATATATATTTTTCTGTAGATGTTCATTTGAATAAGAGGGGGGGAAATGGTATGATCTAAGTTGTAGTTGAAGCCACATTGCTGAATGGATAAATTTAAAAATCATATTTCTTAATGATTCCCTGGGATGAATCACCCATGTGCAATCCTATTAACTGTCATACTGCAGAACTGGCTGCATCAGAACATTGTTACGGATTTGCACAGCTGGCCTGACAATGGAAATATCCACACAGGAATGTTGACATAAGCCAGCCTCCCCAACCAAGTGCCTTCCAGATGCTTTGGACTGCAACTCTTATCACTTGGCTGGAGTTGATGGAAGTTATAATATATAACAGCTGGTGGGCACCAGTTTGGGGAAGGCTGGCATAAGCCATCCCATGCACCATTGAATCTGGATGTTGGCATTAATTGGCTTCATCGTTGCCAAGATGAGTTAGCTGGCAATGCTAGAGTGACTACTTGTCCAGTTCCAGGGTGGGAGAAGGTTGGGGCCCATTGTGACAGGCCCTGAGCCCCAGGGAGCAATGCTGAACTGGGCAGACAGCAGTTGGGGAATTCCCAGGCAGGATGCCTGGATTTGTGATTAAGGTGCTGTCCAAGGACCCCTCCATCTCTGTCGGCTGCACTGTCCTTGGTAGATGCCCTTTCTCCAGGGGGATGTTCATAAGACAGTTGCCATAAGACTTAGAGGTGACCTCCATGTCACTGCAGAGACTAGAGAGATTGACTACGTCTTCCATGGATGTGTTGGGTTCGGTCTCCAGGACATTCAGAGGGTGGCTTAGAGTGGTGGTGGTGCTGTGAACCACCCTGAGATCTCTGGATAAAGGGTGGTATACAAAGAGGAAGGAAGGAAGGAAGGAAGGAAGGAAGGAAGGAAGGAAGGAAAGTACCCTTTTCATGCAAATTGGACACTGCTGCAGAAATAATGATGGCCTTTGACTCTGGACCATTTCACCATTGCTGGCAACTGCCCCCCCCAAAAAAACCCCCCACCAACCCAGGTGGTAGAATGGAGTAAGAGTATTTTACTTCCTTTTTATTTATTTTGTTCCCTACCTTTCTTCCATCATGGAACCCAGGTGGTCATCCATCCAAGCACTGACAAGGTTTAGACCTTCAGCAAGATGGGGAGTTTGTGTGCCTTGTGCTCAACAAATGTGTGAGTTTGGTGTGTAGGGAGAGGAAAGAACATTGAAACTAGATGAATGATATATGATAGTTTGGCAAATACATTTTTGAAGATTCATATGTCATATAATGGTAAAAGGCTTCTATTTTTTTAAAAGTGACCGTGTTAACAGAAGCAGTCTGTAGTTATCTTCTTCCTTCCAACATTTAGCACGGTTTCAAAACCTATTAAATATCATGTCAGAAGAGAAGGCCATATAAACTGCAAAGGAAGCAAACCTGCATATTCCTTGCCATTTCTAATTCAAGTTAAAGATACTAAATCTCACAGATAATAGCTCTTTTATCCTAAGCAAATCTGTAGAAGTCACTAGACACATCGTTAAAATGCTCCCAGTTCATTAAGAAGATATTTAAACATGTATCATATGTTCAGTATAGTTGGAAATGCCAGGAATAAAAGAAGCAATGTAATAAGGACTGAGAACAAGTAAGTTAGGTCCAATTCTAAAATCTGCAGCTTCATCAGGAGGGCAATTCAGAAGAACTGGTGCATGTACGCAGATCACTGCAACTAATGTGATATCAGGAAACATCAGTGTTATTCTTGTGGCAGATATCTATGCAAACATTAGGATTTGGATTTGAACACAACAACATTATCACCACGAACATTTAGAATAGCAGTGCTGTTTGGGAGGCCAGAAAGTGTCATGATTTTTTACATTTTGTTTCCAGATGGTTTCCGCCGCCACCCCTCTAATCTGCAATTTCAATACATTTTTTTAAATTTATTCATTTAAAGTGGGGCTTCTTTCTGATGCAATCCCAATCAATTGGGGATTGTTCAGGCAATGATAATGGCATCTCAATCAGATTTAGCTATGTAATGATCCCCCCCAGTTTAATCACAGTGAAAAGCACCTTCCTCTGGCTTGCTGACAGTAGCTGATCAGATTTGGCTGCTTGATGGCACCATGATGTCAAATCAAAGCAAGTACTTTCATTCTGAATGGTCATTTCCCCTCCATTCTAGAGGTTCTGCTTAAAATTATGAAAAGTGGTGGATACATACATAGTAGGGCAGGGATGCCAACTTGAATAAAATATTGTGGGGGCCAGGTAAGCCCTGCCCCTCATAATCAAACACGACGCAGTGCACACATACCATTTGAATGGGAATGCCCATCAATTTTGTGGGGGCCCAGCACCCTCAAATATTTTATTGTGGAGGCCCCATGGCCCCTAAGAGTTGGCTCTTATGCAGTTGGGCAACCTTTTGTAGGGGGTCACACAGACCCCAATTTGACTCACTGAGATAACAAGCATCTATTATGAAAGCACTGATAAATATTCCCTTGATTGAATTTGTGCAACAAATTACAGTATATTCCATAAGCAAGTTGGAGAGCACAAATAGGCATGTAAACTGAAAGCATTGTAATCCCATTGAGTTTTCCATATGTCAGAAACCATAAGAAATAAACTATTGCTGGAGTTTAAGCTGATACATATTTTGTTTTATAGAAAATACATTTCAAATTTAGCTCTTTGGAGAGGAACAACTGTTTCTAAATGGTTGTTGCTGAATTATGAGTCTAGTACTGGTATTATAATTCTTAAAACCAGCTAAACTGCAATGATCAGGCAACTTCATTTGGAGAAACACTATGGACTACTGTGGAATTATTCCAGGATTGTTGCTTAGCAGTCTTTATGAGTCAAGTTTAATGTCGTTTTGTGCAATTGCTTTGGCACCTCTTTTAACAAATTAATTCCACACAACCACATTTGTCCAGCTGTTACAAGTTGAGGTCAGGGCTAGCCTTGCCATGAAGCAACATGAAGCAGTCCACTTCGAGAACAGCTTTTTATGATCTTCGCATATCCCTCCAGCTCCTCATTCTCCTTTATGGCTGGGGTATTTAAATACCAGCTGACATTTGGTGAAGTATGATTTATATTTATATTTATTAAATGTATTAAATTTATATACCACCCTTCATCTGAAGATCTCAGGTGGTTGACAAGATAAAAATACAGGGTAAAATCACAACAGAAATATTTAAAACAAAACAAAACAATAACCCCCCCTCACACAAATACATTTAAAATGAAGAGGAACGTTTGCACCTAGCACCTAAAGATGTATAAGGAAGGCTCTCAACGAACCTCCCTGGGGAGAGCATTCCACAAACAGGGAACCACTACAGAAGACCCATTATTGTGTTGCCACTTGCTGGTACAGTATGCTGGTTTGCTATTGTTATTTCATTCTGCATTTTATCCTCACAACAACCCTGTGAGGTGGGTTAGGCTGAGTAGCAGCTACTGGCCCAAGGTTACCCTGTGAACTTCATGGTTGCGTGGGGATTTGAACCCTGGTCTCCTGGGTCATAGTCCAACATTCTAACCACTACACCACACTGGCTTTCTCATGAAGAGAGTGGGTGCTACAGTGCACTCTGAAAACTTCATACAGAGCCTTGCTGCTCCCATCCATTGCAATCCTGACAAATGGGGAAATATAAAGAGACTTGGAGACACAGTTGGGCTGATCCCAGTCATTCAGGCTCAAGACTAGTCCAATATGTGCAGCCTTGTTCTGTTCCCTACCCCCACCCCCATCGCAATACAGTGGGATGGAATGTCAAGAGAACGGGACAGAATGTTGGGAACTGGGTTTATATGAATAGATTTCCAGCCCATTCCATTCCAAGGGTTTAGAGTTGGTAAAGAGACAAAAGCCATAATCCAACAAACTCAATAAAATACCAAAAACAGCAGCATTAAATTAGAATTGGTCCCACCCTGCTCAACTCTGGCTGTCAAAAACAAGTCTTCATTTGGAACGGTACCAGGAAAATCTCACTTTGGGCTCTTGTGCAAATGAAGAAATGCAGCACATTTGTTATTGGGAATGGGAGAGCTCAGTTGGTAGAGCATAAGACTCTTAATCTCAGAGTCATGGGTTCGAGCCCAATGTTGGGCCAAAGATTCCTCCACTGCAGGGGGTTGGATTAGACGACCCTCGTGCTCCCTTCCAACTCTACAATTCTATGATCCCCCCCACCATTTGCTGGGATCACCCTTCACTCTAATCCTTACCCACTGGTACTGTGCCTGGTCAACAGAGACGACAATCTGATCAGGGCGTTGCAACCTTGTGCATTCGCCCCTAAGAATTCATGGCAACGGCAAAGGAAGGGGATGCTATTCTGCTAATTTTGTTTTGGGCCAGGTGTGCAAGTGAGTGACATTTGGAAGACACCAGTCACACTCCTTAACTGGTCACATATCGCTAGAGTCAGAGCTGGGAGCTGCACTGCAACCCCCTGACAGCCACAAAGAAGAGTAATGCCTGTGTCCAGTAGAGATCCTAGTCTTCATAATGGCATATAGGGAAAGGCTATAGTATCTGCTTTACCTGCAGGAAGTCATCAGTTGAATCCCCAACATCTCCAAGTAGTACAGTTCCCTGTCTGAAACCCTTGAGAGCAGCTGCCAGTCAGTGTAGACAACACAGAGCTAAATGGACAGATAGTCAGACTAAATATAAGACACTTCATATGTTCCATACCTTTCAATTGACTTCCTCTACAAAAGCCAGCAGGACGCGGGTGGCGCTGTGGGTAAAAGCCTCAGCGCCTAGGGCTTGCCGATCGAAAGGTCGGCGGTTCGAATCCCGCGGCGGGGTGCGCTCCCGCTGCTCGGTCCCAGCGCCTGCCAACCTAGCAGTTCGAAAGCACCCCCAGGTGCAAGTAGATAAATAGGGACCGCTTACCAGCGGGAAGGTAAACGGCGTTCCGTGTGCTGCGCTGGCTTGCCAGATGCAGCTTGTCACGCTGGCCATGTAACCTGGAAGTGTCTTCGGACAGCGCTGGCCCCCGGCCTCTTGAGTGAGATGGGCGCACAACCCCAGAGTCTGTCAAGACTGGCCCGTACGGGCAGGGGTACCTTTACCTTTACAAAAGCCAGCACATGGCAAGTACTGAGCATGTAATTATTTGGTTATTGTAGAATAATGCCTAAAGGATTCCACTTATGCAAAATATAATACAGTGGTGCCCCGCAAGGCGAATGCCTCGCAAGACGGAAAACTCGCTAGACGAAAGGGTTTTCTGTTTTTTGAGCTGCTTCGCAAGACGAATTTCCCTATGGGCTTGCTTCGCAAGACGAAAACGTCTTGCAAGTTTGTTTCCTTTTTCTTAACACAGTTAATACAGTTGCGACTTGACTTCGAGGAGCAACTCATAGAACGCAGTGTACATAGTAGCCTTTTTTGATGTTTTTAAAGACTTTGGTGATTTTTGAAGCTTTTCCAAAACTTCTTTTGCAGCCATTTGGTAAGTTAAGCTTTTAAAACTTTTTTGGGGGGGTTTGGATTTTGGGTTGGGGTGTTTGGAATTCAAGGACTTGGTGTTGGGGAGGGGTTTGCAAGAATCTGGAAGCTTGTGTGTTTTCCCCCCTGCATTTTTATGATTTTTTGTGACCATTGGGGCACTCTGCTGTTCTTTAAAAAAAATTCTGGATTTGAATTTCTGTGTGCTGGGTGGCTGGGGGAACAGTTGGGGAGGGGTTTGCAAGAATCTGGAAGCTTGTTTTTCCCCCCTGCATTTTTATGATTTTCTGTGACCATTAGGCCACTCTGCTGTTTTTTTAAAAAAATTCTGGGTTTGAATTTTGAAATGTTCTTTACAGTATGTGTGACTTTAAAGAGCACTTAAAAAACTCTTGTTGTACCAAATTTGGCTTTGTTTGGACTTTTTTTGACCATAGGAACGCATTAATTGATTTTCAATGCATTCCTATGGGATTTCGTGCTTCGCAAGACGAAAAATTCGCTAGACGAAAAAATTCGCAGAACGAATTAATTTCGTCTTGCGAGGCACCACTCTAAATTTAATGAAGCTCCGCTAAAAGAGAAAACTTCCCCTTCCCCCATCTGCTTCAAAACTCCAAATTGTTTTCAATTAAGCATAGCATACAATGGTTTTTGTTAGTATTTCATGGAAAGAAGCTCGAATTCCCAGAGAGACTGTAAGTTTTCAGCACTCTTTTTTGCATATTGAATAGTCATAACTATTTTCTTGATGGGTCTGCTTGAAAATGCCAAACACTCCCCCGCCACCCCCATCCCCAAAGCATTTTGTCTATACAAAACAGCAACCAACTCAACGGAAACACAGCTGCGGGGCTGGGGCTTTTGGTCCTTGGCTTTCATGTACTGATGGATAAAAAGAACTGATTGCACTATGAAAACCTACTACCATAGCACAACATCGTAGCAACTTAATCAAGTCCTTAGAGCAGTTGCAGGATACAGAGAGTGACAATCCAATAACAAAGCAGAATAAAAAATAATGCAGATCTCTTGGGGCCAACTTCAGAGACCCTGGCAATTCTATAAAGTATTGGCAGGGCCAAACATAAAAGCACCCCATATATCTTGATGCAATAATGACAAGTTTCATGCCGAAAGCCTGAAAGCTGTTTTAAAATTATATGATTTCTCTTTTATAAAATGCGGCTACCAAATCACATTAACAATATAACTTTCAAAAGCTTTTTTCTGGTTTTTTTAAAATAAGTTGTTATTTTATTTTCAACATACATTAACAATCCTTATTAAACAATAACAATCTACAGGCCTTGAGCATAGTACATTACAGAAGGATTCTTCATATTCTTGTTAAGTGGATTTCACTGATAAGAATCATTTTTCGTAAGGAGTTATCCTATATTGTCTATCCATAGAAATCTATGAGCAGATGGAGGCTGCCAGGATAAAGCAGAACCATTGCCTGAAGTTTGTCTTTAGTTTCTCTCAAGTCTTTTTGGACCTTAATTTGATGAGTTGCTTTTTTCCCATTAAAGCAACTGTCCACATTTGTTGGCAGTATCCATTTATTAGGTTATCACCTGACTTCTTCCACTGTCTAGCTAGTGACAATTTCTCTGTGATTCAGAAAGACTATAATACCTTTATGTCTTGTGTCTGGTCCTTTGTCAAAGACAGAGAGTAATGCTTTGTTTTAAAACATGCTAGGGGTGTATAAAAGTTAGGGGTGTATAAAATTTGCATCTTCATTTCATTTCTTCCCAACAGCCTCAGGTATCCTCATTTTTGGGAACTGCAGGCATAAATCAGATGTGGGTTTGAATATGGATGTTGTATAGCTGTGTAGTAACAGAGGAACCTGCCTTGTATTAAGTCATTTGTTCATTTATCCCAATATCATCTGCTCTGACAGCACTGCTCTGGAGTCTTCAAGGTCTTCCCCGTTACCTACAGCCTGATCCTGTTAACTGGAAATGCCAGGGATTGAACCCAAGACCCTCTGCATACAAAGCATGTATGGATAGGATGCATGTTTACGTGTGCATTCAGACGTGCATTCTGCTGCCTTTGGAGTCCATTGATTTCAATCAGATAAATAATTATATCTTCATTTTGATGTGGATCCAAATGTACATTTTGCAGGGATTCTTAAATCTCCAGCTGCCTTGCACAAATGTTTCAATGTTCAACACAAATGTTTCAATGTTCAACACTGACAAAGCAATAAGTGAGACTTAGTTGAATAACAATCTTAGACTTCTATTTCCTATTCTAGCTGAAGATTTAACCTCCTCTTTTCTTCCAAACCACCTAATTTCTAAATCCCACAACACGTCCTCATTTCTAAGTTTCCTAGCATGCCTAGCATTTTGGAATAAAGTGCACATTTATTCCCACAGCTTGGAAGGAACATGTGAAGAAGAGTTGGATGAGCAACAATAAGAAAAGAGAGAAATTATATGTACATATTTTATATTGATCAGGGACTAGAATACTTCATCTTTCACATGAATTTATTTAGTTATGTAGGGAAACCCATCTAAGATGTAAATTACGAGCATCTGACATTTAAGTAGCAAAATGTACACTCAGAACCCCAGCAATTCTTTACTTGGGTCACTTTGACACATTTCAGCATTTCTGGTAATTTTATGATTCCACATTATTCAGCATCTTATTAGGTATGTTAAACAAATAAATAAATCCTATCATCAGGATAACATGATGATGCCAATCATAGCCACCACTGTGGTTGAGCTAAAAGTTACAAGCAGCCTGCACAGAGTGGCACAAAATCAAATTTTCCATCCTTGCCACCCATTTTGGGCCCTTGGGGCTGCTCTGCTGTTTGCTAAACTTGATGGTTCAGGGCCCAGATTAACATAAGGAAATCATTTTTTGGGGAAATAAGCCACCAGGAAAAGGGAAGAACCACAGGATCTTGGGAGCTTCTAGTCATTCTACCTGAGCTGCAGCAATTCGCACCCAGCTGGCCCATGGTTACAGCAAATCTGTCATGGGGAGAATAACAGCTTCCATAGCATGCATCTCCAATTAATGTCTATTGGTTTTGGTTGAACTGGGATCTTTTCCTGATTAGCAAGATGCAATACAAACAGAAATGTGTTGTTTCTGGCTCCCATAGTGAAAATCTGAGTCAGACCATAGTCTCAAGGAAAATTATAGGCTGGAGACTCATCATATAAACACTCACTCAGGACTCCAAATGTGGTTAATTTGATTTGGGCACCATTGGATCTCACAGAATACCTGAAGGTTACGGTAGCTGAACAAGAATTGACCATCTAGTCCAGGTATGAGAAACTGGCAGGTCGTTTGATTACAGCTCTCATCATCTCTCCCCATTGACTTTGCTGGTAGGGGCTGATGGGAACTAGAGTCCAACATTTGAAGGACCACACAGAATCCCTATACCTTTTTCACTACAAATTCCTAGTATAAGGCATAATATATCCTAAAATGTCTCTTGCAGATACCAGCCCGGTCTTATATTCATATATAAGTAAACATAAAGTAAAACAAAGTAAACATAAAATAAGTAGGTAGGCCAGACCTCCCTTCCTCCCCCACCCGCCCCTGAATATCAGTAGGTGCATTTGTTTCACCAAAAATATAACATTAGTGAGGCAGTATCAGGAATGGAAAGGCTTGTGTCCTTTCCTGCTAAGGCAAATATAATGAGCCAGGTAACCTATTATAGCAGCCAAATGGAGGGCCAGACCTGAGTTATCATTTCCACATACTCTGCAAAAAGATATCTGAGCAGCCACAGCTGGTTTTCTGTTTCTGGCTAAGGAAAGCAGAGATTCAAAGCAAGTTCTCCACTCAACACTGCATGCACACTTTGTCAACAAGTTCAGGGAACTGGAGTGCGGGGAGGGAGAACTCTTGTTAACACAGAAAAAGGCAGCAAGCTGTATTTCAACACAGTGTGTTTTCCGCTTAGACCGGCAACGGTGTTAGGATATCAAAAACATTCAGAAGGGGTTTTCGTTGTCATTTTGTCAACGTTTGCACCAGGCATCACAAATTAAAGAGGGGAAATAATTTACTCTTTAAGTGGGCATTTAAGTGGAGATGGCAATGAACCATGCTGCCCAATTTCCTTGTCAACTTTAGAGCTATGGGGGTGTGATTTAAGGTGCTTTTGGACATGCTTCAAGACAATCATAGCAACCTAGGCGCAGTTAACTATGCAGTCCTCTGCTTCACACATCTACACAGGCATCACTGGAATAAAAGAAGTTCCTGTCTCTTGCTGTGGCTTACAGAAAAGTTCGTTTTCACCAAATAGAGCACAGCCTGATAAATTTTCAAAAGTGCTTTCATATGCAATGCATACAGCCACACCTGATGCATGTTTGCTCAGAGGTCAACCCCATGCATTCAGTAAGGCCTATCCTATGTAGGCCTATGTAATGAGTTTAGTTATTTAAAAATGCAAAAAGACACTTTAATTTACTGCACTATTTATTTATTTTTTGTGCTGGTAAAATAATACCAAGAGTTCGGTGTGTTATATGTGCCCATGCATTCGCTCTATGAGCATAGCACAGGGCAAGCACAAAATGTGACAGTACAGAAAACTGGAATCTCTTGCTTCTTACCCAAGATGGAAATAATACAAGTGAACGAATATGATGAGTACAGTAGAAGGCACCATAGCTCAGTTGTAGAGCGTGCTTGGTTCAGTCTCTAGCATCCACAGTTAAATGGCTTAAATGGCAAATGATTGGTAACACCTTTGCTGGTGACCCTTGAGGACTGCTGCCAGTTAGAGTGGACAATATAGGACTAGATGGAGCAATAGTCTGACTCAGTATAAAGGAGTTTCATATACAACATGAATTTAATCAAGAATACTACAAGCTGGAGCAGAGTCCAAAGACTACAATACATCCCAAAAGCCCCAATTCTCTCAAGAAAGAATCCATCTGAAAGAGTAGTACATCATATCTAAGTTTAAGCATTTTATTATGCCCCTGGCTAAATTGAAATTGCTTGGCATAGTTCCATGAAAACGGTAAAGCCCATTTACAATTCCCATGACCCATTTAGTTGACTGGTCGAAAATTCAGTTCTTCGGGGCATCAGGCAAAAATCTGTTTGGCAGTGTCACATGAAAGGGAGATTCTAGCGATCAAACATAAATACAAACAACCAAAGCTAAACAGTTGTGAAGTTACCATTTTTTTCTGTGACATATACTTGAGGATGTGTAGGAGCAGCGGTGTGAACTCCCTGTTCAGTATCCCAATCACTCAAACCAATTATTCCCATCCTTGGTTTTCTGCCCACCCCACTAAAAGTCAGCATTCAGTGGTCACTGAACATCCACGGTCCTCTCCTGGTTTGGATAAGTATAGCAATGCATTGCTAGTAATGCGCACGGTCCTGCTTTAGTTTTCATTCTGCATTTCAGTGCAAATATTTATAATGCTTTTGTTGGGGTCCATGGGTGGTTGGGTACCCAACAAAGCATTTTCATTAGTGAAAGGACAGGGGTAGCTTAGCAACTGTTATCTATGCTGTGGTAAATTCTAAGTTAGATTACTGCAATACATTATATGTAGGGCTGCCTCTAAAGATGGTTCAGAAACTTCAGCTGGTGCAGAATTTGGCAGCCAGGCTGCTCACCAAGACTGTTTCAGCATATTAGGTAAAAAGGTAAAGATAAAGGACCCCTGGATGGTTAAGTCCAGTCAGAGGAAACTATGGGGTGGGGTGCTCATCTCACTTTCAGGCCGAGGGAGCTAGCATTGTCCACAGAAAGTTTTCCAGGTCATGTGACCAGCATGACTAAACCGCTTCTGGCTCAACGGAACACCGTGACAGAAACCAGAGCACACTGAAATGCTGTTTACCGTCCTGCCGCAACAGTACCTATTTATCTACTTGCACTGACATGGTTTCGAACTGCTAGGTTGGCAGGAGCAGGGACAGAGCAACAGGAGCTCACACCATCCTGGGGATTCAAACCACCGACCTGATCGGCAAGCCCCAAGAGGATCAGTGGTTTAGACCGCAGCACCATCCGTGTTCCTGAGCATATTACATCAACCTTGGCCTGACTCCACTGGGTGCTGATTAGTTTCCAAACCCAACTCAAAGTGCTGATTTTGACATAAAGTCTTAAATGGCTCAGGACTTCAGTACCTCAAGGACTGCCTCTCTCCATATGAACCTACCCAGACCCTGTGATCATCATCTGAGCCCCTTCTTTGTGTGTTTCCTCCATGAGAGGCTCGGAGGGCAGCAACACAAGAACAGGCCCTTTTCTGCAGAGGGTTCCCCAGTTGTGGAATACTCTCCCCAGCGATGTTCAGCTGGTGTCCCTTTAGGTACCAGGCGAAAGCTGGAGCAGATGGGGTGCATACACAAGGAGAGGGGAGGGAAGTCCTTGTGCTAATCTTTGCACTAATGGAACTATTTCATTGGATTCCCCACTCTAACTGTATGGAACTATTTTTTAAGCAGAGGAACATATGTGCAATAGTAGCTGTAGGATTTAAGAGAGTTATTTCCTCTTATTTTTAATTGCTGTGTGTTGAAAGCTCAGCACTGGCCTTAGATCTGCTTAAGCAGCAAGCATTAATATATGTGTCACTTATTTCTGTTTTATGAATCAGGAGCAAATAAGCAAAGGCTAGAGATGGGTGGGGTGGGGTGATAATCCCCCTCCCCCCACTACACACACACACACACACACACACACACACACACACACTTGGACACAGGTACAACATATTTCTGCTTAAGCAGGGTATTACTGTAAATCAGATGAAATGTTGAAAATGTTTCTTCATTAAATGGTTATTGCATTTTCAGCTGTACACTTTTCCGCTAAGTGTTTTAGGTTAAAATATGTTCTTTCTAATGCAGTGTGTTGCATTTTCTATCAGAAGACTTGCCAGATCTGCTTGTTTTGTTGACAGCTGTCAATCAGTATGTCTCACAGCTACCCTGCCGTGTCAGCCATCAGCTAAACCACACTTTCCCAGGAACGTCTTACCATGGCATCTTGGTCCTGTTTTCAGATAAACAGATCCAATTTCTCAACAAACAGACTGCTACAGTCCTTTTGATAACAATGTAATAATTCAAAACAAATGATTCCAGGCTTTGATGATAGCACTTTTATGGGTCATGGAGAAATCCTCCCACCAACATCTGTTTGATTTTATCTACTTGAACTTTATCCTCCGGTTGAAGATTTATAAGCTGAAATCATCCCAGCCTATTAAAGTCAGACTAAAGTTAAAGCACCAACACAGAGAATGAAAGTGCATTTCACAGTCATCTACGTTTGGAGATTCTGTTTGAGGAAAAGATAGCAAAATGTTTTTTTGAGAGATGTATGCTTAACTGCACTGGAAAGGCTGCATTCTGCACAAAACCCAAGCAATACAAAGAGATTAAGAAATCCATTGCTTTACAGCAGGAGCAAGCTCTTTAACCTTCTTTAGAAAGGCACTGCAAAAAATTACAGATGTTGTTTACGTTCGAAGCCTGTTTTCTTAGGAAAACCCACGATGGGTGGTGAAAATTCACTCCAGATTTGCATTTTCCCTTGCTTTCCCCTTAAAATTTTCTCACATGCTGCAAATAAAGAGCATCAGAACATGTTTATTAAAGTCACTTGGTACTTATTAGCAGATCACACAGACAGGCTGGGATGTTTTCACTGGTGTGTGGAAACATTTTGCAAGCACAGAACACCAAAATGCACAAATTTGTGAATATTGATTGTGTTGTGCTAAATTCAGACATGAATTGTCAGTCAAAGCCACCGCAAAAAGCTTCATATTTTTTTTCCCTTAGGGTCCTACTCGACATGAGAAGGAAGCAGAATTTCCTTAGAGAAGCTGCTTAGCTCTGACACAGCTTCTTAACCTGCAGACAGTTCCAGATACGTTATTAGAAGCATTTGCGAGTGAAGCAGGGAGCCAATTTTACAACATTTAACAGAAAATGCAGATGTGTGCCCCTTGGAATCAACACAGATAGTTACTGTATATTTTTCCCGATGAACACTTTGTACATATTTTTTTAATAAAAAAAATCCCCACCAAATGGTGACTTTTCTTATCTTTTGGAAAGTATAGTAAATGCAAATGCTTAAAAGATTATTTGATGTATATGCTTTCCCTAAAAAGAAAAGCTTAGGTCTTGCCTCCTTCTCTCTCTTTCTTTGCATGCATAGACACTCTATATATGACTGTCAGATCTTTTTTGTATGAAACAACTCAAACTACTTTACACATGCTAAAGTTATTTTACTACTGTAGGAAGAGATGACCCCGGAGATTAGAGGATGCCCTTATCGCAGCTAATGTATACAACGCAACTGGAAATGATACTAGCACAGTTCAGAGTAAAGTGGCTTGAAAGAACATTGCATTGCTGCTCTGAAGCAGTGTGTGTGCGTGCGCACACACACACATTCAAACTAAAAAGCATTTAAGCTTGCAGATAAAAAGTTTAAACCGTAAGCAATGATAAGAGCTGAAAACAAACAGTGCCAGTAAAACACAAATGCCAAAGAAAGCAAGTTCAAAAGTATCTAATGAACAAAGTGATCAGTTTCCGATAAAACAGCCCAAGACTTGCCTACTCAGCCCTCAAGATGAAGCTTGGATTTCTAAGCGCTGATCAGGTCATGCCCAGGCATATTTTTGGTCCAGTTTGCAAGACATTGTGTGGTCCTGACTTGAGACAATATGCTGCAATGTGTTTGCCACCTGTGCCACATGTGGCTTAGGACCTCTCCATGAATCATAGAATCATGGATATGCAGAGTTGGAAGGGACCCCAAGGGTCATCTAGTCCAACCCCCTGCAATGCAGGAATCTCAATTAGATAATACATGACAGATGGCCATTTAGTATTTGTTTAAAAATCTCCGAGGAAGAAGAGTCCAACACCTCTCATGGCAGTCTGCTCCACTGCCGAACAGCTCTTACTGTCAAAGTTTATTTTCCTGCTGTTTAGTTGGAATCTCCTTTTTGTAACTTGAATCCATTGGTTTGGGTCCTTGCCTCCAGAACAGAAGAAAACAAGTTTGCTTCATCCTCCATGTGATAGTCCTTTAGATACTTGGAGATGGTTATCATATCTCCTCTCAATCTCCTCTTTCCCAGGCTAAACATACCCAACTCCCTCAACTTTTCCTTATGAGGCTTGGTTTCCAGACCTTTGGTCATCTTGGCTGCACTCCTTTGCACATATTCCAGCTTGTCAATATCCTTCTTATATTGTGGCACCCCAAACTGGATGCAATATGTACTCCAATTGTGGTCTGACCAAGGCAAAATAGAGTGGTACTATGACTTCTCTTGAGCTGGACACTATACTTCTGTTGACGCAGCCTAGAGGAGCATTAGCAACAGTGCATCACACTGTCGACTCATGTTCAGCTTGTGGTCTACTAAGACCCCTAGATCCACTGGCAGTCCCCCGTCTTATATTTGTCCAGCTGGTTCTTCCTGCCTAAGTGCAGAACCTTACATTTGTCCCTATTCATTTCATTAGTTGGGGCCCAGTTCTCCAATCTATTAAGGCCGTATTGAATGCCCGATGTGTCTGAAGTCGATGGAAATGTTGCATGAAAAAGTGCAATCGGAGGACAGTGGTGAAGGATGGCACAACCAGATACCCTATGGCAGCCCCAGCTGCTTTTGTACTCTTTACTAGCCTGCTTCAAGTGTTGTCTTGTGTTGAGGGGGAGATGTCAGGGACTGAACCTGGGACCTTCTGCAGTCTAACTAGATGCTCTGCCACTGTGCTGCAGCTGTTCCCGATTTTGTTATTCATTTGTAGAAAGTGCATTGATTTCATCACATTTGTTGTTGTTACTGCTGTTATCACATATACTCACAGCCATGCATTCCTGTCTCTCTATATTGTCTGCAGGGCTCTACCTATGTCTTGGCTTATATGACTTCTATAGGTCATTTGCCAGTCCTGCTTCACTCACAGTTGGCAGCACAGATCTCTATCCCATCTCTATCCCAAGGATCCCTGAAATCCTTTGTCACTATTGTCTTAGAGGCAACTGTCATGGTGCCTGGTGAATCATTGCATTAATAGTATCAGTACCAACCCAACACAATTTGCTTCTCAAAGAAGACCCAAACATTTAGCAGATCCCTCTGCCAAGCCAACACTTTAAGTAGTCTTGGTGCAATTCCTTCCTTCATTGGCATCCTCCCCCATGGAGGCCTGGCCCTGGATAATATGTTAATTTCCAATATGATCAAATCTCAGGAATAGTACAGCTTCCCTCAGCACTACCAGCAGATAATTTGAAACCTCAGTTTCCACACTTATGTTTAGCAGGATAAAGATCTATGAAATTAAGATGCTCACCTGAAACAATCCCCTGAAATGTACACAAAATGCAGATTAAATTCTCTGAAAAGAAATTTGTTAAAGGGACATTTGTTTCTTGTTTGCTAAAAGCCTAAACATAGAGCATATAGGAATTTGAAAGCACCATCAAAATCAAAGGAACAGAACTGCTGTTTTGAAATAATTACTGTTGCAATCATGCTTCCTCACGCATTGAGGATTTGCTTTAAATCTGATACGACAGAGAAGCCTAATACTGTATCGAAATGAAATACACGCATAGGCAGAAAAATGGAGACACACACACCTTTGGAATACTATATATGACATTCACTCTCTCATTATAATAAAACACTGTTTGTGAAAAATTGAGCTTTTAAATCAAAAAAATAAGGATTAGAACTGGGATATAAAATCACTGGAACCCCAAATCATAATGGATCTGTAATGTTGTAAGAGAGTACATTTATACTCATAATGTGTGAATTTGTGGCAAAAGTGCTTTACTAGCAGAAATTTTGGGTTGAAACTATAAAAACCATCTACATTTCACCCTTCTCTTTTACCATTTTTTGTAAGTCATAATTTAATCAGTCTGGAAAAATGACCACCCCAACTAACATGGATTAGGGTCACCATTTAAGCTTGCACTGCAAAAGCAGGGATGTGTGTGAATCTAACCTTTACTCCCCCTTCATCTCATCTGATTGTGAATGGGATAGGATGCCTACAGTATGTAGAGTTGTCTGCAATACAAAAGAATCCTTATAGCGACAAGTAAGGACCTGGGTTCAAAAGTAGCTTCTGCATCGGATTTCACACTGCTTTCAAAACTTCTGCCAAGTCTGAAAAGCTGCTTCCCATGCTGTGAAACGGGATGCTGTGTGTGTGTGTGTGTGTGTGTGTGTGTGTGTGTGTGTGCGTGTGTGTGTGTGTGTGTGTGACTGACTGATGGTGGTGGTTGGGATACTGTTTAAGCCAAAAGCTCCACTGGGCACATAGAACAAATTGCTCAGTTCTATGGATTGCAGCACTTGAGCATGTGCTCTAAGGCATGTGGAGAGTTTATTCACTCTGCAGTTCCTCTCGGCTGCAAGCATGTACATAGTATACACACACTATGTATATTTGGTCAAATATTACCCACTCATGAAAAGCAAGAGTTAAAATCCAATCAAAGTAAGGCAATGCAAGTCACATTGCAAGTCACTTAACATATGCCTAAACTGTTCCCCTGAAATCACTGAATTTAACTTTTGCCTTTGTTGGGGTCATGACCCCCCCCCCAATTTCATAATTCAAAAAAGATCAGAGAAGGAGCAGTTTGCCAGTTAAACACCAAAATGCTACTTAAACGTTCAGATTATTAGACTCAGATTTGAAACCAAATCTTCCGTCAGCTGTACTAGCAATGTATTTTCTGCCAAGTTGCTACGGGTGACAGAAATGCATGATGACAGCAATAAATAACTTTAATGGCTGTTGATAATATCACGCAAAGGCCAGTATCAAACAAATAGAGATATCATTTAGAAGTTTACCAGCTATTGCTGAACACGGTATGATATATCATCTTGTCATCCAAGTACAGGAACAATCTATACTCCTTTCAATATTGTGTATGCAAATATGGAGTAGATTGCTGAAGCCTGTCTTAGAACATCCTGCCCAGAGCCAGCCCAATACATTTTGGTACCTGAGGTGAACCACAAGATGGCATCCCCCTCCCCACCAAGGAAGAATGGTGAATGAAGATCTACATCAGGAACAAGGGTGGGGGGAGGAATAAAGATCTGCATTAAGATCTGCTGCCACTGTGAATCCTGCCACCTGAGACAATCGCCTCATCTTGCCTCATGGGTTGGCCTACCGCAGACTATTTCCTTCTCAAACAGCATTAAATGTCTGGTCTGGTATTTTTGTACCCAAAAGTTTAAGAATCAAAACCAATCATTTTGCCATTGCATTTACACAAGACAACAAGATGTGGTATTCCCTTTTTTATTCTAGGAAGGCAGCTAAAAAGAGCTTCTTAATTTTTATTTTTCAGTGCTTAGTAGCTCCCTGCTGTGGCCCATCCATTAAAACTCCTTGAAGAAGGTAGTCCTTCTCTTGGAGGCTGCCATTCAAAGCAAGTTTGGTTTGTAAAGCAGTAATGTCAAGGTTGAACATTTTCCGTTCACAGTCTATGATGGCCATTTTCTGTGATATGTTGACTTGCAGCAGGTCGGCAGGCAAGCCAGGACACATGGTCCTGGCATTCCAGCTTCCTCAGCGCAAGGAGGTTTGTTTCTTTTCTTTGTTGCCTGGTGCAGTGATTCGGTCTGCTTGTTGAGTGATACTCTGAGCTCGAAGCAACCAGTGAAGCAGATGGACAGTGGCAGGTCAGCACCTTATTGACTGGGGGCTGCCCAGTTTAAGGCAAGCAGTAGCAGACCAGTGAGACACAATCTCTCCCACTGACAAAGGCAACCCATAGTGCTCATACCTTACACCAATCAGGTTGAGCTTACAACTCATAAGTGCTGCCTCCTGTGTTGTTGTTTTTCTCCATTAGCAGCACTGAAGTGACCTCTCCAGGGCGCAAGCCTGGGCAGTGTATATGGAAGTCCTGTGATGTTGACAAGACCCCCTTCTTGGCCTCACTGATGTAGTCCAAAGGAAAGCAAAACAATACATTTGGCTCCAGCTTGGCTGCAGGAGTTGCCGGAAGGTGTACAAGATGTCACCCAACTGCCTTAGGGACTCCACTCCAGATTTGTGTAGGACTGTCTCCTTTTCTTCTCCTGAAGATGTCCTGGAAGGCAGCAGATAGAGGACAAGATTCCCCACTCCAATTCCATATATCAAAAGCTGACCAGACTGACAGCTGAATCTTACTTCATCAGTCCTAGGCCAAGGTCTCTTCAGCCCCCCCAATAAAATATTTGACACACACACCCAAGTTGATTGGCATTGCCATTCAAATGTCATGTCGCATGATCAGTTATGAATAATGGGGCTTACCTCCCCCTCCCCCCATATTTTATTCAAGTTGGCACCCCTGCTTTAACACTGGCAACAAGACAGTGTCCTCTACTGCAGTAGGCCATGAAGGACACACAAATTCATTGCTTATCTCTGCCCCTCAGCATTTGTTCCCTGAGGTGGCCACTTCATTCTGACTAATGATAGGGCCGGTCCTCAAAATCAGGTGGTCCAAACAGTGCAACATTCTGTGCCAATAGCTGCCCATGCATATGTGGAAGCTCACATCTACACCACACTTCTAATGTCAATTCAAAATAAGCCAAAAGCTGGTTCTGGGCACATTTGGTGTGCGTTGTGGCTTATTCTGTGGTACGGTAGGTGTCTTTGTGTACTTTTGTGACTGTTGTGCACCTGCAGGCTACAAAATCTGTATGGAGAAAGAAACTCCCATTATAGACTAAAAAACTGATCTGGCCACAATGTGACTGCTTTGCTATTCAGTTCCTTGTAATCTATATTAAATTCACTGTGTGGCTAGGGCTGGGTGTTTGTTCTGTCAATCGCCCCTTAGACCAACACTGAAGTTGTTTATAGAATCTCTCAAGCAACTCTAACCATATTCAGCATACTCTCAGAATTTCCAACAGCCTTAACAGAAAACAAAAATATCCAGTGTTTCTCTTGGATGGATGAGAGAAGCCATATCTTAATTAATTAAAGTGAGCAGAGCAATTTATTACACACAAGGTTACTGTTCTGGCTGAATGCTTTGCTTTAACTAGTGGGATGAAGTATCAAGCAAGAGTCCATAACAGAAATAAAAGGGGGAGAGGGCATAATATATTTGCCCTATTGTGCCCTGGATATTTCCAGCCTTGACTTGATCCTAAAGTGCTATTGGGAGCCATTAACCAAGAAGATGATCATCAGGCAACAGACTAACAGTGTATTCCTGATAACACGGGCTCAGATGAATTTATTCAACATTTTCATGTCCTGGCACAAATAGATTCATAGCTAGAATAAACCAAAAAACAACAACACAGTCTAATTTCAGCAAAATAACAAATTTAATAAATTTAAGCAGAAATCCATGTTTAGGAAGACCAAAGGCATACCAAAGGATACCTCATCATTTTTTTCCTATTCGAAGCTTAATATCTTCCAGCAAATAATTTGCCTACAATACATTTTTGCACATAATCCAACTAGTATTTTTCCTCATCTAGAGCAGGGCAGCAGGGAATAGATGTAGTAGTAGCCTTGGGGGACCAATATTTTTTGCCAAACATTCTGCTACAAAGTGTTGTCCATAATTAAAATAGATAGTGTCATTCTGACTCCAAAGTTGTCAGTTTAACAGAAGCCTTGCCTACTTTGAAGCACTGTGAGACTCAATTGTAAATGGGACAGAAACACAGGCTGTACTGAAAGACTACTGATTTTTAGTTACTTTTCTCATTGAACTATTTCCATTTCACCATGTCATTATAGAAACTTTTTAACCGAGAGCCAAGATCCACTCCTTTCCTCCTCTCTCCCAATTCCTTTTCCTTTTGTATAGTCTTTAGTTTGTAAGCCTGAGGGCAGAGGCTGTCTAATTACTGATCTTTCTAAGCCACTCCGGGAGCCTTTTTCAGCTGAGAAGTGGGGCAAAAAATGCTTCAGATAAATAAGAGATTGATCTCCCCTAGCCTACATACGTAAAAGGAAAGGGTACAAAAGGAAAGAAGGTTTAAATGGCGGGCAGCATATGCCATGATATGTAATAATTTAAAGGCATTGCCAGAAATAAAGGTACAAAAGATTGAGAGTAATATAAAATAAGAGACCCTTTAAAGCACTCCAATCAGCTGTGTGTATTAGCAGGAAAATGACTTGGGAAAATGACTTGAAGAGTTGTGGGTGCACAACAGATCAGGCATTTACATCTGCCTCTTTAACTCAAAATGTCACTTTCCTTCATCCACCATGTTATATGGACTTCCACTAGACTAAGCTAGGGAAATTTATCATAGTCAATGGTGCTGCTCTGTTTAAATGCATAGCCTTTCTGAAGTTAATCTACAATTATTGTCATGCTTTGGAATTTTGACACAAGCTTGGCCTTATACGAACAACATCTTCATATTTCATTGCACTGTGCAGAATGGTAAGCCTATCTATCTATCTATGAACTCCAGAGGCTGAAATCATAATACTTTCCTTTCCCTGAAAATCAAAGCTATTTATGGAGCTTGTTCAAGCGACCTTCTTAACCTTTTAACATATGTTTCAGAACTTTAAAAGACAAGCTTGCATATGTACCTGCTTGAATTTTGTTGCAAGGATAATTCTATAAAGAGGTTTCACACCTTGCGAGAGAATCAAATTACTCCCAACTACAGTCACAGATGAAGCTGTGTGGCTGTTGAGAGCAGCCGATCAGAAGTAAATAAAGATACAACATGGCAAATTATGCTGGCTCAATAACTACCCTCTATAAAAAGATCCTGAGTGCTCACTCTGCACCTGGTAAAGCTTCTAGTACATTGCTAAAGGATTTACAGCTATCAAGCATATGAGGTGGCAGTAGCTGGATCTGTTTCTCCACCATCCTGAGAAATCATGGCAGTATAGAAGACAG
The DNA here is from genome assembly GCF_027172205.1 of Podarcis raffonei. NCBI lineage: Eukaryota > Metazoa > Chordata > Lepidosauria > Squamata > Lacertidae > Podarcis > Podarcis raffonei. The sequence continues at coordinate 55,819,965 of NC_070610.1, forward strand.
AATGTACATAGCCTATGTGGACAAAGGCTTTAAGACTCTAAGAGTTCCGTAAAACAGTCTTCAGGTGATCAGGAATTGCCAACCCCTGCCATTTTTATTTATTTTTTAAAATCTTCCTTCTGCAACCATCAACTTCCAACCATACTCTGACCCAGACTTTAGCAGCCTATAGGGATGTACGAAGGCATCTATTTCCATCCTGACCCATGTCGCATGCAAACACTGTTTTTCTTCTGCAGCAGTTCAGCTACCAACAAAAGCTGTGCTAGTCATCTCACTTTCCACTGTGACAGAACCTTAGAATCATACAATCCTAGAGTTGGAAGGGACCCCAGGTTCAACCCCCTGCAATGCAGGAATCTCAGCTAAAGCACCCACAACCTTGCATAATTAATTATTTGATTGTATGTAATTATTATGTGATTCCATACCATCCATTTCAATGCAAAGGAAACACAATACAAATGGGTGTGTGCGATTAGATAGCGTTAGCAGACTGAGGGCATCAATAGTGAATAGTGATTGTATTCACTGAACTGATTTCCATTCCGGACATGGAATAAATAAGCAAAAACTGGTGATTTCTACACCTGTTTCTGTCGCAATTTCCCCAAGGTCTCTCCAGATATTTTGGACTATGCTGCTGTGCTGGCTGAGACTGATGGGAGTTGTAGTCCAGAACTACTGGAGGGCCCAGGTTGGTCCCTCCAACCTGAGTCCCTCCAAACTGAGCCTTGCTAAATTTATTCCTTATTCATTGGCCCTTCAAATTTTTCCTCCAGTCTTTGACTTTGGCTTCTTCTCTCCACCTTCCATCATACAGCCTATGACCCCAAGGGACCTGTGAGTTGTACTCTTAGAATATTATCACAATATGCCTTTCAAGAAAATGTGTTATCGTGTCCAAATGAAAGGACAACGTGGACAAAACTAAGAGGTTTCATAACAAATTATTCACATGAATGAAGAATAATTTATCAGCTTTCTGTTTGATAATTTTCCCCTTCAAAACATCTCTCTAGATATGACAAACTTGTAGTAAAAAAAATCTAGACTATTAGAGAAGATTATTGAGAAAACTAAGGGCTTCTTTCCATGCAAGGTATCATTTAGAAAATATGTCTCCAGCAATTCTCAGTACGTTTTCGATCAATATTTCCAAATGCTGGGTTTAATAAAGGACACCAAAGAGATATCTATTTTGCATAGGTAAAACACTTCTTGTGCACATTTCCACTAAGATTCTGGAGCTCTCGGATTATGTTTTGTAAATAAGTCAGTTTCCTAGCCAGAGATTAAGGTAAATTCTGCTAAGGACTAAAAGTTGACTTACAGCATTAAGAAGGATTAATGTTTAGCTGTGCCGAAGCTGAAGCACTAGGTTAGCATGTTTACGCAGCGCTGTAGATCACAATTAATCCAAAATTAGTATAAAAGATCAACAGCAACTGCTCTTGCATGCCAGCTTGGCTTAGTCCTAAAATCAAGACTTACTTCGGGGGCAATCTGTGTGCAAAGTTGCTGTATGCCTGTCCTAATAGGTTTAAAGCCATGCATTTTAAAAATTGAGCTTCCATGCCATGAAGAAATAAGAATGGAAGCCATCACACTAGATAGTGTCCTTGTTTTACCACTTGCGTTGCACACACACATTAGCAAGAGAACTGCCTGGTCACAATCGAGGCAACAAAACAAACACAATGTTGTGTGTGTGTGTGCCTGTGTGTGTGCATGCATGTGGGTAGTTTAACAGCTTTTGTTCATTTTTCTTTCATTTCTTATATATACATGCTTACTCAGAACAATATCCTACTAACTTCGGGGCTTTTTACACTCAAGCAATGATGCAAGGGGCTGGAACATTTTCCTAACAGTTCTAATAGATTAAGACTGATACATATTAATAACAGATATTAATAGGTTATTATTGTGGTGCTGGTTATTACTGTTATTATTATTAATTTGTTACCCACCTTTCACCATAAGGGCCCAGGGCAGGTTGAATCTAAAAAAGATAATACAATGCAATAAAACAAATGGAACAACCCCACCCCAAATACTGTTTTCAAAATTCCTATTTTCAAAATACTAGCACAATGCAACAGGCAATTGTCAATGATCCCAAAGTTCGCTTATATTTTCAGAAATTGTGTAGGTGCTGTCCAAGCGTGTGAGCCATATCCAGTGGGAACTGTGCATAATAAATTATTGGGTGACTGTGAGCACTCCTTCCTCCACCAGTCTTCTTAGCAGAAGACTTCACCCCATGAACCCCACAGCTTGCAAGGGACAACTAGCATGGAAATCAACCAGGCTGGTGGAAGTGGGATGGAGTAATACTGTATGTCCCTTCTCCGCCATGGAATTCATGGTCATGTAGGGCTACCAAGAGAGTAACATATATTGGTAACATATGGAAAATTACTGGAGGAAACATCAGACAGATCACGTCTACCTCATACTTTAAAGCACTCATACCATTTTAACAGTCATGCCTTCCCTCAAAGAATCCTGGGAACTGCAGTTTTAAGTGTGTTACAAATTATAGTTGTATGAGGGGTCTCCTAAAACCTTTTGGTACCCTTAAGGAACTTCAGTTCTCACAATTCTTTGGAGGAAACCATGACTGTTAAAATGGTATGTGTTCTTTAAATGTATTCCTAAATGCATGCCCATTAGGACAGCTGCCCACAGACAGTGGGCACGATGTTGTACAAGTGTATAAAATAAGGTGTGGCTTCTGTGTTAGGAAATGGGGGCGTATTCGTTTGTTTTGTTGTTGTTTTTGTTACGTATTTTGTGTTTTTATCTTGTATTTTTATGCTGTGAACTGCCCTGAGATCTACAAATGAAGGGTGGTATACAAATTTAATTAATTAATTAATAATAATAATACATAGTCTTTTCCCCCAGGGCTCAGAGTTATTTGTCTCTTTACACTGGAAGTCTATACCTTCTCAGCTGCCATCCATACAGTTGCTTATGAGGGGCTACCTAGAAATCTTCTTCCACAGAAAATCTCCTTGCATGCCTCTTTGGTCTTATTACCTTACTACCTCTTATTACACACACTGCCCTCTTTCAGAAGGCCACAACTTAACCCACTTGGTTGCCTAGGTTACCAGCTGGCCACCAGCTGTTGTGCCCTTTAATGTGACATTGCCCATTACACAACCTTTCCGCAGAATCTGAAATGCTGGCATGCCTTCCCACACCTGCCCATGGACATCGAGGGAAGGCGATAGGCCTCATAAAGCCTCAAGTATATTTAAATGAGTTAAGGTAATTATTCATCGGTAATTATATTTTCATTCCTCAAACAGTCCATGAACTTTGATGTCATTTCCCTTTCATGAAAGCATGAGAACGCAAGTGCTCTGGATATCAGGCCTCACTCCCTTGTTGCAACAGGGTACACTGCGTCAGTTACTCAGAAGTAACACAGAATACTGTCAGAAGGGACAGGCAGAAGATGTGATTAAAGGGTGTACAGTGGTATCTCAGGTTACATACGCTTCAGGTTACAGACTCCGCTAATCCAGAAATAGTGCTTCAGGTTAAGAACTTTGTTTCAGGGACTTCCGGGTTAGCGCCATCAGCTAATGGCGGATTCCCTCCGAGCTCCGGAGGGAATCGGCTCCGCAGGATCCGGGTCTTGCCACTGCGGCGACGCGGGGACCCTCAGAAATCACAGGCGCTGAAGCCTGTGAACTTGGTGACTCGGCGGGCACCATTTGCGCCCCCCCGACCCGCGAAGGAGCCTTTTTAAAGGCTTCGGAACGGGGGACGGGGTGAGCGGCGCGGTGCTGAGAGTCGACTGCTTCTCCTGCGGAGTGAAGCCGCATGCCATGGTCGGAGAGCGCTGACTTCTTCTTGTGAACAATTGGACTCTAAAAGCAATAACCCCTGAGTAATACGGAAATTGGATTTGTAAAGAAAAAAAATTTTTTGAATTAGGCACGATCAGGGAAGGCACAAACAGGAAGTCCGTCTCCCCATCTTATAAATAATCTAAAGCAAGGACTAGCTAACTAAGGTCGAGAGAATTTATTCTTCTTTATTGGGTAAAAGACATTAATTTCACGATTTGGCAGTATAAGTAATTTTACTGGAGGATAAGAGCTAATTTTGAGAGCTGAAGTGCCACCCCCCCCCCCGGACCCGGGAGTGATCCGCGAGAGAGCCTGTTGAGGAGATATAGAAGAGTTTGACAGCTGTCAAATTAGCTGTCAAGAAGGAAAAAGAGAACTTTGTTTCTGCTATCTCTGCTGGATATATTTGCTACAATTTGGTTATATTTTGTTGAAAACAAGGAAGAACTGATACAAACTAACTTGATTTTTGGATTTGAACTGGAAGGAAGATAAAGTAACCAAAATCCCTCTAGAGGGGATTTTGGGACATTACAAGAATGGCTGAAGGAGGAAAAATTCAAGCTAAATTGGACAGAGTGTTTCTTCTCTTGGGAAAGTTACAAGGCCAAATTGATGTTTTGGCTACAAATGTTGCAACTCTGGACTTAACAGTAAACAAATCCATTGAATTTGATAAGGATTTGACTCATGAAGTCCATGCAGCTGGACAAAAAGAGAAACTTGAAAGATTTGAGAGTGTGGAGAAAGAGATATATGTTGTTTCTGAGGAAAAGGAAGGAGGAGATGTAATGTTGCAGATGACAAAGGAGAGCCAGAGGCCTGACATGATGGCTACAAAGGAAAATAAGTACTGGATGATGAAAATCTGTTTTGAATTGAAGATTGAAGAATGGAGAGATCTCCTTATGTGGAGATCTGAAGACCTATGGATTACAAATTTGATTAAGGTGAAAGTTGGTGCTTTTGGGACATTTGGACTTAAAAGGAGTAAGAAACAAGAGTCAGGCTCCACTTTTAAGTATGGAGGTCTGGCTGGAAGAAATATGGACCCTATCGGGACAGAGCTTCTCCGAGATCTGGTGTTTAATATTAAGGACTACCAAAAAAACCGGCAGAGAGGAATTGAGAGAGAATTAAGAGCCTCGGACGTGAGGTCTCCAGGCTGATAGTAGACTAAGACTGATGGTCATTTGTTGGGGATTGAAACCGGGAAAGGGGGGGTGGAGTTTGGGAATCCAAAGGGTGCAGAATAATAATCTGTTTTTTTTTTATTTTGTTTTGTTATTAGTATGAAAATTGGGGAATTCGTGGAAGGGAATTTGGGTCGACTTTAGAAAAAAGTTTTAAGAATGAGCACTGATGTTTAAATACTGATGTTTATAAGTTAAAAATGGTGGTTTTTTAAAAAAATGAATTGAATATAAAAAGGTCAAAAATTGGGGACAAGAACTTGTTGAATTAACAATTTGAATTGGAATATAAGAAGGGGAGGTGTGGGGAAGTCAGGGAAATATGTTATTGAAAATAAGGATTGTAAACTTTATGTGTTTTTAACTTTTTTGTTTTTCTCTTTTTGATTTTTTAATGTATAAAGGTGTAAAAACTCAATAATTTTATTTATTTTTTTAAAAAGAACTTTGTTTCAGGATGAGAACAGAAATTGTTTTCTGGCGGTGCGGCGGCAGCAGGAGGCCCCATTAGCTAAAGTGGTGCTTCAGGTTAAGAACAGTTTCAGGTTAAGAACGGACCACCAGAATGAATTAAGTACTTACCCGAGGTACCACTGTATTTGAAAGGTACAAATCTTGAGAACTTGTGCCCTAAACATGGAGGGTTTTCCCACCACCATGGCACCACAAGGTGCAGGGTATGATTGCATTTTTTGATGCTGGCAACAGTGTGAATAAGAGGGTGTAATCATGTAAATCCATACTTTGGAGACAGGCATTTGTAGCAGCACAATGCCCACATTCACATCATATATTTAAAGTGCTATGATACCACTTTAAACAGTCACGGGTTTCCCCCAAAGAATTCTGGGAGCTGCAGTTTGTTATGGGTGCTGAAAGCTGTTAGGAGTATCCCATTCCTCACACAGAGGTACAATTCTCAGAAAGGTTTTCCTCAATCTCTCTTGACAGGGATCTGCAAGGGGGAATGGAATCTCCTTACAGCTCTCAGAAGCTTTAACAAACCACAGCGCCCAGAATTCTTTGGGGGAAATGATGGGTGTTTAAAGTGGTATCATAGTGCTTTAAACGTATGATGTGAGTTTAGCCAAGGTGCTTAGATTCATGGTTTTTACACTACATTTAATAGGGGAAAGTGTGAGATGACGTTCAAGCATGGATACTGGAGGACTGTGTTTAAAAACCACGGGGACCCTTTGCACTACTGCATCCTTAAGCAAAGAGAGAGTCAGCGAGCTGCTCATCAGCAAAAGCTGTATTCCCATCAGCAGGCTAAGCATGTCTCTCTAACAGTTGGTGAATAGTAGTTCCATCAGCAGTTCAGCCAGCAGGAGTCTCAAAGTAAAAGGAAAAGCACAGCTTTCCTTTTCCACTAGCCTCTGTCAGCAGCTGCTTCTTGTATCCCAAGACTGGTATACAAATCCTTAAAGGAAGATAGATTAACTAGGTACTTGCCAAAAGGAAGACCTATAGTTCCATCAGCAAACTCAGATTTTAGTATATTTGGTTAAGGCCGTCTCATATCCTTCAATATCTTTGTCCTCAATAGTGCAATGCCATTTCTGACATATGAAATGGCTTCCAGGACCACACTGAATATTTTATTTTAATTGGACTTGTGCAAATAAACTCTTCTTACATTTCAATATTATGCTTCATTTTCCCTCAAAAAAAAACCTGGCTTTTTTCAGTTGGTGTTTAGTGTCCCCTTTGAAACATTAATTCATTTTTGTCAGTTACGCTCAGTGCTGGAGCAACTTGCTTTGCATTTAATCTGCAGATAGCGCTGGAAAAGATATTCTGCCTGCAACTCTAGAGAGCCTGTTGTTATAGACAATATTGAACTAGATGGTCCAGTGGTCTGATTCAGCATATGACAGCTTCCTAGATTCCTAAACTGCCTCAGAGTGCTCATCAGGAAAGCCTACCTTAACATCCCTCCCCAGCCCTCTGGGTGGTGTTGCTAGTTGTGATGACGATAGAAATCAAACAGCCAGTTCGACCAAATTCCACTGCAACATCCCCAGTCCTTTGGCTTCTCTCCCTTGGCTTGGTGCTCCATCCCAGGGTATGCATGGAACAAAATTGCCATAGCTCCACGATTGATGAACATAATTCCTTAAATCATGAAGCCCTTAGAGATCTAATTTGATTCAATGTACTGTATTTCCATTCAAGTGAATCCCAAAGCAGTTTACAAGCAAAAAGCAAGAACAGCAGCAATAGACATAACAATAGAGCATCACAGCTATAGTACAAGCGATCCCAGTAGGTACACTGTATTTACTGTATTATTTTACAGTTTGTAGGAAACTGCTCTGAAATTACTTTGATGCGATAAAGTCTACACACACTTTAGAAACACATTCCTCCACTGTTTGTTTCTGAAAGTGAACTAAGAACTTGCACTGCTGCCTCTGTCTACAAGACACTTAGCTGCTTTTTGGTGCTATGAGTTTTATTATGTGTTGATTAGTGTGTCGTTTTAGTAACCATCTTGTTAGGCTGGCAATTCTTCCGTCAGCATGGTAATTTAGATTGAGCTAATTCCATGCCCTCTGGCAATCTCGTCTCAGCAGCTCTGGCCAGACTTGCAATCATTTGAAGCGGACACTCTGAGCAACATATTTTTAGGTACAGGCTTTTGACTGATTAACATTCTACGGCCTTTGAAATGTGTTTGTGGGAGTGGGGTTATTGGTTTGTTTTGTTTTATTAGGTATTTTGTGTTCTCAACTTGTATTTCTATGTTGCAAACCACACTGAGGTCCACTTCTGAGGGTCTTCTGGTAGTTCCCTCACTGCAGGAAGTTACGTTACAGGGAACCAGGCAGAAGGCCTTCTCAGCAGTGGCACCCTCCCTGTGAAACACCCTCCCATCAGATGTCAGGGAGATAAAGAATTACACAACGGAAGGGAAGTTTTTAATGTCTGACTTCCCCCCCTGGAAGCATGCCTGGGGAAACCCAGCCAGATGGGTGGGGTATAAACAATAAAATTATCATCAGCATCATCATCATTGGTATACAAATATAATAAATAAATAAATACAGTACATTTGAGACTTAAGGAGGATGCTCTGTGCAGGCCCGCATTTGCATCCCACCTACTCTAAATGATCTCTTCCACCAGGTGTGCCCAACCTGTAGCCCTCAACAAGTGGTTGGACTACAGCTCCCACCATTCTTAACCATTGGCCATGATGGTTGGCACTTATGGAGGATGGAGTCCAGCAACAGCTAAGAGCCACAGGGTAGCCACTCTTATTTTATACAAATAGGTAGTGAGTCAAGTAGTAGCAAACAAAAGCCTCCTCAGATTCTACCCCAGCCCACAATGGACCTCAACTGAGACATGAAGCAAGGCTTAGTAGGGTCGATGACAGGCAGACGAACATTCATCCAAGCCAGGAATCAAAGGATTCAGCTTCAGAACTTACTTTCTGTTCCAGGGCCTCAACCAAAACAGGCTGGACCTGGACTTGCCTGGAATGAAGTGGAGTCTTACCAGATGGAAATATTTCTTGAATCTTCTAGTGATCAAGGTGTCTCCCCTGCCAGGTAAGTATGCATTTCCCAAATCTTTTAGTGGTCTAGTAAAAGGACCAGAATATCCAAGCATATCTAGGAAGCTAAAACAAATATACACAGTTAAATAGGAAGCACTATTAGAACAAGCTATTATCTCCCAGATGACAACTTGAGGTCTGTCACCACAGCATTATCTTTACATTTCAATATAATAAAAAAATGTGGCATTCTGATCTCTCCCCTGCAAGGTTGTCTATAAGCAGAGTTTCAATTAATGCTGGAGGACATGTGATGAAGTTGGTGGGCATGCTCTTTCATCCAAGATTTCCAGATGCAAAATTGTCAAAAATAAAATATAACACAGGATGTGTGGGGTGTTTATCATCTCTCAACAACCACAACCAACCCCATAACATCTGGCATTTACCAGTTTCCAGATCACAAAGTATGACTTCTAGGTTAGGTTTGAACTCTAGCACTTCACACCATTTCTTTTTGTAAAATTTATGCTGAAGACAAGGTCTGTCCCATTGTCCCTTTTTATAAGAGAGACTTCTGTTATGCCACTAAATGACACAATCTCTGACAAACGAAAAACTTAACATATGCCATCATTTATATACAAAACCGGAGCAGTAAAGCTAAGCCCTAGAACATGCTAAAGGTGGCTGTAAAATGCCTTTTCCCCAACCCTGTGTAATCAACTATATCTCACCCTTCAAAAAATGTTTGATGGTGGGTTTACAATGCATAAAAACTAAAGGCAATTAATATACAGCAATATAAATGGTCAAAAATTTAAACAGAAGAGTGCATCAAGACCTGCATCTCAGTAGGAAATAAAAAATGTTAAAAGGCTTGGGGGGAAATGTTTTTCAAACAGAGGAGGCGCCAGAGGAAACTCTGGGGAGCCACCACTGAGAAGACCCTCCTGCATGTTGTCACATGCCTTGCAACAAATGATAGGGACATCTGAAGGAGGTCCTCCAAATATCTGTACCTCCAAGGGTACAGTCAATGTACCCTTGCCTTTACATGTAGGCATATACATGGGTTCAGAGTGATTGACTCTGAATGAGGGACTGGGCCATCAATCTCGCACTTCTTCTTTTTAGAAATAAAGCCCTGACCTATTAGAAATGGAGAAGATAAATGCAATGGAAAGTGACCATATTTCTAAAAAGTGCTTAAGTCTGTAATCTAATGCAAAGTTGCCTAGGAGTAAGTCTCACTAGAACTTACTTCAGAGTAGACAAGTGCCATGTGTTGCATTCATCTTTTCTGGAATCTCACATCTTGGTGGGTTTGTAATGAGATATTTAGTCTCTTCCTCATTCCCTGCCCCAACAAAACTAAAAAGCAGATTTTTCCAGTTGCGGGTAAATGTTATAACTAGTGCATTAATTCAAGACCTTTTCCCTGATGTCCTTATCAGCTTAAAAAGGAATGAAAGGAAGCAGGTACTAAAACAAGGAGACATTGTGTCTTGAATGAACACTGCTAAGTGGATTTCTTTTTTACACAAAGCAGAAAAACATCTTCTTAGTTGTCATGAGCAGCACATCCAAACCAGCCTTAATTACATACAGGTGATGGGAATTTGTCTAATGTTTTATGGTGAATCGTTGATGAGGCCTGCAGAAGGGAAATTTGTAGAAATAAAATCACCTTGACAGTAAAGCGCTAGGGTCAAAAAGCAAAGTAGAGTCTGTGTTCTCAGCTTTAATAAAAACAGTATGATCTGTCATCAACGCAGCATTTTTACACACTTGGACAATGCACTTTGGGAACTCCTGCTGGGTTTCATTTGATTTTCACTGAGGCCAACAAAGCATTGCTTATTGCTGGTAATTCATTATGACAGCAGAAAGCTATAAAAATACACATGTGAGTCCCTTGTAAATAAACAGAATGCCCTGTGATATTTTTTCTATAAATACAAAAGATAACATGAACATCAAATCAAGAGAATGTGGCATCCTTTTTGGGGGGGTGGGATCATAGACTTAAAAAGAAAATATTTCTGTTCACAAAGAAACAAGGGGTTTTGTTTGCTGTACATGAACTTCTTTTAAATCTTTTTTTTTTTACCATTATTATAGAAGAACATTACAAAAAGAGAGAGCTGTAGCTAGAATTATTTGAATGTTTAGGAAACCGATATAGAAGAGACATTGACCAAGCTATCCCATATGTCTACTCAGAAGAAAATGAATTATTCCCCAATAAATGAGTGCAGGATTGCAGCTTGATATCCAAAGATAAAATGTAAGTCAATGATAATCAATATGATGTCCTCCAGATGTTGCTGGATTCAAGCACCCATCAGCCCCAGTCAGCCAAGGATGATGGGAGTTATAATGCATCAACATCTGGAGGGCATCTCATTGGCTACCTGTGGTGTAACTAATAACTAAAATCATATATTAAGATTGCAATTCTAATACATTTACCAGGGACTTACTTTTAAATAAATAGGGATAGGGTTGTGATGCTCAGGTGGAATCCTAAACATACTTACTTGGCAGTAAGCTCCATTGAACACAGTCAAACTTACTTTAAAGTACAGGTTGTCAACCTGGCCAGGAGGGGGGCATAACAAGTAGACATATTCTTAACTTCTGGATATATTAAGTTAGGCATCTCCCTGATGCAATAAAATCATCAAAGTGATATGCAAGTCAATTCCCATATTTCATTAAGGGTTACTATGAATAAACAAAAAGACAATGTGAGGAGGATTCTAGGGTTTGTTAGGCTATAGTGAGCCCCTATCACCACCACCCCTTTTATTGTTGACCTGACTGACTGCACACACCCCATTTTAATTATCTTTATTGAAGTTTTCAGCAGAAAATTAATTAAACTCAATAAGAACAAACAACAAATAAATACAAACCACAATCCAACCACTCAGTAATCAGTCTGTATCATTGGGAAGATTTGTCTCACAAAATATTCAGCTCAACAGAGGCCATGGAAAGTAAAGATCTGACAAAAACTGAAGAGAAATTAAAAGAAGGACATTGTATGTATTTTCAGCAAAAGAGCATAGAAGATCTATTCCGTACCTGTAAGTACAAGGAAATACATTTATAGTCCTGTTTTCTAGAAAAGAGGAGCAGCTCTCTTCACAAACCTGGCAAATCAACTTGGGCATAATCAAGTTACCTCGTGCCTCAGACATCTATTATTCAGGGGTTTGGGTACATCAGTGCTCCAGGATCAGGATCTTGGTTCTTAGAAGTTACAATCTAGAATTAGCTAAATTAGGAGCAACCTACACCAGGCCCAGCCCTACTATTAGGCAGAGGGAGCAGGTGACTAGGGGACAAGAAGCTGTTCCCTCCAAGTCCCCCTGGCCAATCCTCCTGAGCTTTCCCCAGCTGTTCCCCTGAGCCAGATGTGGGGAACCTTGTTCATCCAGAGTTCCAAATTCTCTTGTGTGCAACCTTATGGGGGCTGTGCATCAGTGGTGGATGGTGCCAGAGATAAAAGTGGGTGGTCATTACAAAGCAACATGCATATCCAAAGTGCCTGTAACTGGTATACATGTATGGTCAATGAAGGTTTCAGATTTTTCATGGCTGATCAAAGGAAAGAAGGAAAACCTCTGCCGTATTTTGTTGTTGTTCAGGATAAAGGACGATCTCACATACAAGACGGCCATGGACAATAAAGGTGAACTCTACCATCAAGGGAATAACCCTGGGACCTATAAATCGCTTTTGCTTTGCTTTTTAAGGAAAATGTTCCCTCAATAAATCACCATCCAAATAGGGACAATTGCTTTTCTTTCCGTTCTTCAGAAAGGGGGAAAAAATGATCATGCTTTTTAGCTGTCAGAACACACCAGCCAAGTAATTCATAAGGTGTTACATTTACACACATAAAATGAAATGAAAAACAGCTCAGGAGAGCGACCTCTGGCTTTGCCAAAAGCTGCAGCAAGTGTACTGGAGGGCAAGGTAAGCTCCATCTTACTAGCCAAATAAATTCAAAACAGAAGTCAAGAGAATACCAAATTCTGTGGCATGTGAGCATTTGTATGTGGAAACAACACCAAGATCAACAGGAATTATTGCCAGGAGATGTTTTGAAGACAAAAGGGCTGGGTCTTGTCAGTGCCTGAATGGACGACTCTCTGAAAACTTTGTGCATAGGTTCAATGTGGAGAAAATTTGGGGCATAAATGTAATATTTGTAAAAATACAATTTTACACACACACACACGGGGGCGCGCGCACACACACAATTTACCCACCCCATCCTCGCCCACCCAATGCATGAGCTTATTAGATGCCATTTTAATCCTGCAAAATTGATGACAAGATCCCCCTCCCACATCATTCTGGCCAGCAGGAGCAGATATGGCTGCAGATGTACAGAGAACCTATGAGAATCAATGGCAGTTACTCCTGTGTAAATATGTAGAAGACTGGGCCATCATTGTTTCCAATTTGTGCTGAAAATAAAATATGATATTCTTAAAATATTATAATTTTATAATAATATAATAAAAATGCATATATTTCAATTTCCTTCTCATATCTGGTGTAAACATGGCAATGCTTTTCTTAAAATTTTGAAACAATAAAAAAGCCTTAAAAAAAAAGCATAAGCCTCATTTTTCTCAATGGAGCTCACCCCTGAGTATAAATACGCCTACTGTTGCACAGTTAATGGCTCAAAGATGCCCAGCAGATCTCCATATCTGTAAACATATGTTGAATGAGAGTCAAGCATCAAAACATAAGGATTCCAATTTGTATAAGCCGTATTGGTATTATATCATTCGATGTACATGTGTGACTTCTTAAGTGGTATGTGTCAAACAATCCTATCCTGACACACACAGAGGAAGTGGATTTTCCACAGAGGAGACACTCTGCTGCAGCTCTTCCAAAGCAGCTATCTTAAAAGTTTACTTTCACATGGGTTTTCACTTTTTGACCTGCTCTTGACCTGGGTAATACTGGCAGACCTGTGAGTTTAAGAAGGCCTGGGATCTATTAAAAGAGTAGTAGCTTGACTTTTACTGAGTAGCATGCTGATGGTTTAAAGTAAATGTTATGGTTTGTCACAGGAACCAATTTGGTTACCGTTTGTTCTTCCTGCCCCTGCCTGCTGATATTTTCTCAAGTGTTTTTCATTCTTTAAATTCTACAAAGAAATCTGCATGCTGTTATTTTAAACTTCTGCATCTCTCTGTTGAGCGGTTCAGTTCTAAACACAAGGCGGTGCACCCAAAGTTTAATCAAAAGTGCTGTTTGGCAGAACTTGAACCCAAAGAGAGCTAACTTTGAGGTCATCTCTTTCCGAACACCCGACAGATCTTGCAAAGGTCTGGCTCAACCTAATTTCTGAAATCCTAAACTGTCTACAAATCATTGGATGCGTCTGCCTGCAAGGCACTCACACTGACAACGATGGTCAATGAAAATGCTTCATGGAGATTACAAGTAGATTAGATTCATTAGTTCTCCGGTCTCATGCTTCAGGCCTTTTTGTCTTTAGATGTCTTTACAAGTGACACGCAAATACATTTATTTTATTTTTATTTTTATTGCATCCTTAATACAAATGGAATACATACACCAATTGGAAGCCACAGAAGCCCCATCGGACATTTGGGTTCCAAAGAACATTCGCAAACCAGAACACTCACTTCTGGGTTTACAGTGTTCGGGAGTCAAAATGTCCGAGTACCAAGGCGTTTGGGATCCAAGGTACGACTGTTTATAACAGAAATGCCAGGCTGAACTATTTTTCAAGACTGAGCTTTATAGCTTCAATCCTTAGACTACCTGCCCCATTCCTTATGTCATATATGACATCACATCTGACATCATATCTAGCCAAAAACGCCTAATTGGGCCTATCCAACTTAGTTGAGATTCCTGCATTACTTTTGTTGGGGATTGTAGGGAAAGACCTGCCAAAAAAGCTGAAAAACATCTTCATGTATGCGACAACGGCTATGAGAGTTCTGGTAGCACAAGGATGGAAGACTGAAGAAACCCCAACTAAAGAATCATGGCAAGAAAAATTGACGAACTATGCAGAACTGGCAAAACTGACATATAAGCTACGGGACAAGGATAACTGTGACTTTAAGGATGAATTGGAACCCTTTACAAAGTATCTGAAGACGCAACAAAGCGAACTGGACTCCTTGGCAGGTTTTGAATAAACATTCACAAACTTTTTATTGATAATAATCAGCTAAATAGTTTGAGGGTCTATACAACTTTGTAACATGCAGAAAACAGCAGTCTCGGAGAAACCAAAGACTGGAACTGAGGGAAGTCGGGGGGTGGGGGTGGGTGGGTTTTGTGGGGGGGGGGAGGAAAAATGGGGGGGGAACAAGGGTGATATGTATTTGGATAATATGTCTTGTTTTAATTTTGAATAAAAAACTTAAAAAAAAGAGATTCCTGCATTACAGGGGGTAGACTAAATGACCTTTGGGGTTTCTTCCACCTCTATGATTCAATGATCCTATGATCCCTGGACAATTGTACAAGTGAGTCCTGGTGTAGAGAGGAAGCAAATAGGTAATGGTGATAGTAGCAAAGAGGTGAGCCCACTCAGATATGAGGTCTCCCTGAGGGCACATTTCCCAAGGGTCCCCAAACCTGAAGCTGGCATTGATCACTTATCTATATAAATTCCTCTGAAAAGGTGTCATATCAAAGGGAGAGCACCTGTCAATAATTTTCTATGGGTGCTCAGAAACTGTGAGGAGAAACCTTTTGTCAAAGATCATATGGGCAGAACTCTGTGGCATTCAGGAACTAATCCCATGGTTTCAACATTTGGATCTGTGAAGATAAGAAATCATATGGGAGAGAAAGTATATTTTTGTGTATCTTCATGAGAAACAGCAAACATATCACCATGTTTGTGGTGTCATGTTTACACTACTTGTCTAGCAGATAGAGGCCAGGGCAGGAATCAGTACATAAATTCCAGAAACAGGGCTTCATTCTCAGCATTCCATTAGTCCATGGAACAGAAAATCGTTAAGATTTTAGCAGTTGTTTTTCTGGTTGTAACATAATTCAGGTAATATGGTGCAAGCTTGCATGCGTAGGCATGGAGGAGAAATTTGATTTTGTACATATTTAAATCTGAATTATCAAATTCACACTTTTGGGGGGGGAAATATGCCAACTGAAACACAGCTATTCTTTGAAAGTTGCACTTATACAAACTCTGTGATGCACTTTTCCACCCAAACAATGTTTATAAAAATAAATATATTACGGGAAAGTGTGCATAAAAATGAAGATACTGGTGAAAAATGACATACAAAAATCCATTAGATATGGGAAAATTTGTTTGCAAAAATATGTACATTAGTCAAAACTACATATAAAAATGAGAGAAAATAGTACTAATATGCTGAAGAATTTTCATGAGGATTAAAAACATTTTTGTTTTATTTTTTGCAGATTGCTGCAAAATGTGGAGAACTGAATTTAAGACTGGAAAAATCAGAAATTGAGAGAACAAAAAATGGCAGATCCTTCCATTCCTACACATGTGTGTTGAGGGGTCTCATAGCTGGTGTAATATACATCTATTTTCAGGATTTTTTTAAATGGTGAGCTTTGATGAATTAGTTATGACCTCAGTATAAATGAAATGAAACAGCAACCCACAATCACTGGAATAGGGTTGCCTCTTCCTCTTGCCACCCTTGTAAGCTTCAGAACCACATCTGACTGTCCACTGAATATTGGGTGAGATGATACCTTAATCTGATCCTGCATGATGCTGTTGTTGTTTATTAAATTTGTATAGTGCTCTTCATCCATAGACCTCAGGGTGGTTCACTGCATAAAAATACAAAATGAAAACATAAAATATATAATAAAACAAGAACAAAAAATCCACAAAAATCAGTAGCCGCCCTCCCCCCACCTCCCACAAACATATTTAAATGGATGTTATGATGTCATGATATGAGTTTGGCTAGGTTTGGTGACCAGGAACTGTGAACATCTGGGTACAAGTACCCAATCTGATATAGATTTTTATTTATGATCAGCAACTCTTCAGAAATGTTACTAGTCTGTAAAACATGAATTTTGGTTTGTTTTTGTTTTTGTCTAACCATAAATATATATTAATAACTTTTAGTCCTTATAATCACACACAGAGAGTTAATGGTGCATAAGCAAGTGTTTTCCTAGCCTATCATCTTTCTGATAGATTTCAGTCTCATGGATCATTTGTCAAATATACTGACTCACAAAAGCATTCTAAGGGCTGATTCATACAGCCAAGAGGCAATATGGTAATTGTATTAAATCCAGATCATGTGGTGTCTGCTCTGCAGGGGAAACAAGTTGTGTGTGGTCGCACACTGTGTGGTACCTCCAGTTTTCACCAGATGATCAAAAAACCTTGCTTCTTGTTGATGTCATCTGGGGGGAAAGGAGAGGGCCCTACATAGCATTTGGCTACAAATAAATGTGTTCCTGCACACAGCAACTTCTGACATTAAATTGACTGCCATGTATTTACTTGTTCACATAAACTGACTCTTCGTTATGAATCCCTAGGCAGAATTTGTACTAGCTAGTATGCCATTAACACCATAGCCAATATTCTCAAGACCATGCTCAAAGTAGAATGGAATCCCATTCCAGTTCTTTTCAGGCAGACCTAAAATCCCAGCTATTTTGAATGGATGTGATTTGAAATGAAACTATCCTACTTACCACCACCACCAAACATTGCCCAACACCATTTTTAATCATGGCAATGTCACAGCTAACTTGCATTTCCCTTTTGGTGGCATTTGGGATATTGAAAATGCTCTTCTGAAAATGCTGGCATGTTTGCAGTTTTTCAGATCCTGGAAAGTGGTTAAAAAGTGCATTGAACCAGGGTGTCCTCCCATTGGCAGTCTGGACTCTGGACATGCATCTGAGCAACATTAACATCTGGAAAACATATAACAAAAATCAGCATGGTCTGACCTCATTGTGTAAAAATTGCACTTACTGTGTTTTCAGGGAATGTAACATCAGTTCCAGTGGTGGCATCAGAGCAGGACATTCAGGCAGATGCCCACCAGCCTTCTTAGCAGAATGAGCAATAATGTCCCCAAATGCAGACAAGTTACCAGTAGTTTAAAACAAGTAACACACACCCCCTCCATTTTTTAGAGTCTCATTGAAAATGTGTCATTTGCTACTATCTACTGCAGACAGATCAGAGTCATTGATTTAGAATACAGAAAAACTCGACTATCTGATGTTTTAGATGTGTTTTATTTCATTACAACTGAAATGACTATAATTAAAGAGCCACAAGAAAGGTTAACTGGTACAAATCAGCAGTCATTTTTGTAAATGAAAAATCTAGGAAAACAAGGAATTGTCTTTCAGCCAATGCAAAAAGAAATCAATTTCCTGCTATAATAAATCAGGGGTTACTGGTATAATGCATACTCTTGGGTATTCTTCTGCTTTGTGTTCATCTGTCTCCACTGGCCATGTAGGACCAGACTTTGCAGTTCACATCCTGGCTGACAAACAAATAAGACATATAATGTAACAACTAAGATGTCCCCTGTTTACTGCCTGCTGTGCTGATTGGGCTTTGGACTGGCTATTTTATTGAGATGTAGGAAGAACTGACTCATCTCAGTATCATTACTTCACATGCATAAAGGTTGGGTGGGCAGTATGCCTGATGCAAGAGGAAAGGGATAAGCAATGAACAGGCTAAAAATAATTCTTCGCAGCCCAATACATAATTCACTTGAGTGTAAGAACTAGGACTTAACCCAATTTATTTCTTACTGAATTCCATAAACCCTGCAGCCCGATCCTATGAGCTTAGAAGGCAGCATATAAGATCCAGCTTAAATAATATTTATTCTTCACTGCCTACTCCTTTAGTTCACTGGAATCAAGGGTTGCAGAACTGTGTCAGTCGTAATTGCTAGTGAAGGAGGGAACTCCAGAGAATGGTTAGGAAAACCAAGGTCCCACCTTTGTCACTGAAGGCCCAGGTGGCCTCAATGCCTAGAAGCGCCTTTTACCAGCTGTGACTCGTACGACAGCTTCAACTGTTCCTAGACAGGGAGAGCTTGACAGCAGTAGCTTAGGCACCGGTGACTTTAAGGCTGGATTACTGCAATGTGTGGGGCATCCTTTCTGTGTTACTTAGAAACTGCAGTTAGGGCAGAATCTTGCAGCACGGTTGCTGACAGGAGTGAAACCCTGTCAGCAAATAACACCTCTGTTCAGAGATCTGCACTGCTTTGTGTTTGTTGCTGGGCTGAGTTCAGGGTGTTACATTTGGTATATAAAGCCCTTAATGACTTGGGACCAGTTTCCTTGCAGGGTCACGTTACCACATATGTCCCCATTTGGCCACCTTGATCTTTGGAACCAGCACAAATACCACATAATACTCATTTCACAGTTCTAAGCTATTGATCTACACTTTGGAACTCCCTGCCTAGTGACTACAGGCAAGCGTCCTTGCTGTGCTCTCCTCAGCGGCTATACCAATTTTTTGTTGTTGTTGTTTAGGCAAACCTATACAGATATGCAGCCGTTGATGCATTTTAATCTCTCTTACTGTTGAATTTAAATATTTTAAATTGTTTTTAACTTTTTATCGATGATTTTAATATTTCTTAGAGGTTTTATCACAGTCAAGTGGGATATAGATTTTGTTCAAAAAAAGACAAATAAATATTTGCATTATGGTATTTGTTTTTGTCAATCCCTTTGGGATTTTCTGTCATGGAAAGTGACTCATGCATTCCATAGAGTTAACCTAACCTAATATTTATTTATTTCTATGGATGAAACAATACCCTGCCTTTCTTTTCTTTTCTTGTTTGATGTATCAGGGCAGATTGAAGAATGTTCAAATTAAAAAATTTAAAATAGTAGCCTAAAATACAACGGTGTGCAACAAGAAAAAACATGCAGAATCAAATCAATTCAGAGTCTACTAGAAAAGTGTTGTTGTTGTTGTTGTTTAAAAGTCTGGGGAAATTGGACGACGGAGAGGGGAGTTGAACAGAAAGCAACTGAGGCAGCAGATGTGCTTCTCTGGGGAGAGCATTCCGCATGTGGGTCTCCGCCACAGGCTCCCGTAGCATTTGCCACCTGTCATACCACATCTGGCAGGAGCACCTGGGGGAAAGCCTCCAAAAAATGGCCTTAGTGTACAGGCAGACTGATGTGTGTCAATAACAGTGTGCACCATCTGATGCAGGTAACAACAGGAGATCAAAGCAGCTACTTTAAAGATGAGAAAAATTCATTATGTGTTGCTAGCAGACTGCCCCAATCTCAAATGACTCATTTTTCTTTTTGTGAAAGTCTGGTGCTTAATTCAGAATACACACACACACACACACACACACTTGTTAAATCTGGCCTGTGCTCCCAGAAGACCATGTGAATTTTTCCTCTAAATCTTCTTAAATGTTCCCATGCATTCAGACATACTGAACCGCGCCTCGAAAATGAGAGGAAGGGTCGTGGTCTTTGGTTTCTGCTCTGCCCCAAGGATATTTACCATTATTATGAGATCAGTCGCTCACCTTGCGCAACCTCTGGGAGTAAAACTGTTTATCTATTTATACAATTTCTTGATTGCAGCTGAGTCAAAGGGGTCACTAAATGGAGACACAGTAAACACACACAAGAAAAACCTCACACCGCCTTTTCTCTTGGTTGAGACTTTCTGGATTCACTCTATAACACAGCAGAGAACATAGAGGTAATATTGACCACGGTCCCTGGCATTTAGCTAACTTGCTTAAAAACCAGCAAAATCTCAACCCGCTGAGGGTGAGTGTCATCAGCTGATATTTGGCTCCTCCTTCTCTTCCTCAAATATCATATGTTAGCAGCCATTTCACCCAGCTGCAACAGAAGGATGCCTGGTTTGCATCTCACAACAGGCCAAACCATGGCTCCAGGAGAGGAGATAGCCAAGCTTTTGCTCCTCCTCAGTAATTTTGCTGCTGTGCCAGGCTCGGCAGAACCATAGATTGGCTTCACATGTCGTTTGAACTCAGGGTCATGGTTTAGCTCTCCTGGATAAACCATGAACTATAAACCATAGGACCAACCTTGGTTACCACATCATGGTTAGCTTGAGCTCAAACAATGGTTCAGTTTTGCATGGTACAGCAGCAAAATTTTGGGGGAGGTGCATAGCTGCTATACCCTCCAAGAGCTTTCATGCTTGTATATTTGTTCAAATTCACCGAGAGCACAATGAACTTCATATGCATATGAATAATAATTATTGGGTTGTATCCCACTAACTCACATTCAGAGCAGAACCATTGAAATAAATGAATTTTAGTTAGTTTGGACAGTTGATTGCAGTGGCTCTACTCTGAGTATGGCTTAGTGGGGATACAAAGCATATTTTTTAAAAAAACTGTTTAATTATTCCTGCATTGCAGAGGGTTGGACTAGATGACCCTTGGGGTCCTTTCCAATTCTACAATTCTATGACTCTTAAAAAAAAAAAATCCAAGTCCTCATTTTCTAAAATGGCATTGCATTTGCAGCTTTCAGGTTTAAAACATTCAAGGATGCTTTTGCCATCCTGAAACTCTAGCGCTATGCAAATCAATAATATTACATCGCAAGACCAAATCACAAGATGCTCTCTCTCACCTGCCTTGAAGAGCAGAATGAAAATGAATCATTGCAGATGTATTCTTCCATCTCTATAACATTGCTACAAGAGAGCCTTCCAGTCTACTTACAGCCGGGGGAATTGTCGTACTGGTGGAAGCGAGAGCAAAATATGCAAGAGATCAGATGTTGCAAGGTCAAGCTCCAGTGTGGGAGTTGGACTTCCTCTTCCCAGTCCTGAGAGACACTGAGCATTGCTAAGGTATCTGGTGAATCTCTAGGGATACAGTTCAGGCCTTGTCACTACAAATCACCCTCTGCCAAGCAATTTGTGCAAGCAGCATAGAACAGCTGTTAAACAAAGGAGTCCCGGGCTATCCCTCCGGCTGAAGGCACGGCAGTTGCTACTGGGAAGAAGATCCTGGGAGATGAAAGCAAAGCAGGCATGCCAAAGTTGAGAGGGTAGGCAGACGCTCTTTCAACTTCCCATTCAGTTATGCATTAAAGAAGTGTCAAGATCAAGAAGGCACGTTTGTGAGCAAGGGCATGGATCCAAGCGTATTCCCATTCTGTTTATTACCAAGCGGGTCTATAAAGCTTCTTCGTTGTGCCCTTGGCTGGAAATCACACGTTTATATGAAATTGTGTTTTCTTTTAAAACTTGCAAGCCACTTTCATTTGGATCTAGGGAGCACGTCAGGAGAAAATTGCTCCCAGGGTTAGAACTGCTCGGGAACAGATGTGGGTCTGCTGGGAAACTGAAGGGTCTCCCTCTCCCGTACGGCTAGAATTCGGGACCATCCAATGAAGCTGGGTGCTGGAAGATCCTGGACAGACAAAACAAAATACTTCTTCACATGGCACACAGTTAAGCTATGGAACTCACTGTGTGGCATCCACCAACTTGGATGGCTTTAAAAGAGGATTAGATGAATTCGTGGAGGAGACCATTATCAATGACTACTAGGCATGACGACCATAGGAGCCAACTCCCAGGGGCCGAGGTCACTATGCCTCCCCCAATAAAATATTTGAGGGTGCTGCCCCCTCCCCAAGTTTATGGGCATTGCCATTCGAATGGTGTGTGAGTGTTGTGTCTTGTGATCCATTATGCAGGGTGGAGCTCACCTACCCACCCAACCCCCCAATATTTTATTCAAGTTGACGCCCCTGATTATGGCTATGTTCTGTCTCCACTGTCAGAGGCATTATGTCTCTGAATACTGGGAATCACAGGAGGGTGGAGTGGTGTTGTGCTTAGTTTCTGCTTACAGGCTTCCCAGGGGCAATGGGTTGGCATAAAGCGTACTAGATTAGATGGGCATTTGGCCTGATCCAGCCCGACTCTTCTTATGCCCTTATGAAAAGTGCATTGGGTGTGAAAAATTGCCATTCCAACCAACACAACTGAAGCAATTTCCCCTCTCCCTGGTGGGAGTCCTGTACACTAGGCATGAGGAAGTTTTTTTAGCCTGAGGGCTCCATTTCTTCATGGGCAGCCTTCCATGCCCACTGTCGGTGGGGCCAGAGGCAAAAAAAGTGGGTGGGGCAATGCCTGTGACCCTTACCTTTGTACAGTAAGCTGTGGAAAAGGCATAGGTTTCTACACACTCATCCCTAGAGACAGAGAAGCAATGTGAGCCACTGTAGTGTAGAGGTCAGAGTGTCAGACGTAGGTCTGGAGGACCAGGGTTCAAATCCACATGCAGTTATTGCTATTATTATTATTATTATTATTATTATTCTTCTTCTTCTTCACTGAATTTATATACTGTCCTATACTGTCCTGACAGTTCACATAAAAAGATCACAGTATATAAAATAAAAATAAAAGCAAAAACCCAATAATACCCCCCCCCCAAAAAAAGAGCCACATTTTAAAAGGTTATGGGATGTTGATCAGGTCAACCAAAGGCCTGGTTTAAAAAGGAACGTTTTTGCCTAGCACCTAAATGAAGGCACCAGGCAAACTTCCCTGGGGAGAGCATTCCATAGACGGGGAGCCACTGCAGAGAAGGCTCGTTCTCGTTTTGCCACTCTCTGGACCTCTCGAGGAGGCGGCACACGAAGGAGGGCCTCAGAAGATGATCTCACTGGGGATTAAATGAGACGAGGAAGAATTCATGTGAATTAGCTCATTGGAGAAAAGGTGAGATATAAATGCAATAAATAAATAAATGATAAAATAAATCCACTGCTTTGCCACTATGTACGCCTAGACTCTGGTCAACCTAGCTTGGTGTTGCTCACTCTGGTTCCCAGAACAAGCACTTTTAGCTTCATTATGACTAAAACCAGACAAATGTTTTCTCCTTATTGTTTTTATTGAAATCTAATAAGCTTCGCAGTGTCAGACCTGAAAATAATTCTACATGGGGCAGTGGGGAGGGGGGCAGGTCTTTCAATAGACAGCAATGATAAGTGTTGGGGGTTTGGAAATTTTGCTCATTTCTGCTATATGTACTGCTGCATACAGTTTTATCCTAATCTAATTAGCTCTGTACCTTGGGGCATTGCAGCAGTTTGGGGAGAAAAGGTAGAAGGAAATGAAAGGGCAATAGAGCAATTTTCCTCCAAAGGGGAAAAAAGGTTAAGAGTGTCTGATACAGAAAAGAACAAACAAATTAATTTAAGCTGTCTACAACTTTAATGTCCTTATGTTAAAAGTAAATATCATCTGCTTTGATGAAAAAAAATAAAAACCAGCAGATATAACGGCATAATCTATACATGTAAAATTGCCATGGCTGTATTTTCTATTTATGCTTTCAACAGTGAAATCTACAAACCACTATAGCTACTATAAAAGCTGTTCTAAGTCCTTTCCCCACAGTGGGATTTTATGCAACAAATGTGCCTTTATTTCTAATTTATTTTGCACAGAATTTACCCAAAGTAGAAATTTTTTTTGGGAATTATAGCATTTTCTGAGTGCTTGAAATATGCAGTCTTTTATACTTTATACTATACTTTTATACTCAATACAACCTTTTGAACAGGTGTGGGGAACCTCTGGCCATGCAGATATTGTTAGACTACAACTCCCATCACCCCTCATTGTTGGCTGCTGGCTGAGCCTGATGTGAGTTGGAATCCAACAATATCTGGGCAGTTTTCCTACCCCTCTGCACAATCCGTTTAGTGCTGTTGTGAAAGCTGTGTGGACTGTGATTGCACAAGTGCTATGGTCCTTTGTTTGGTTTTATTTATGGTGTTAGCAACCAGTGATGCATCAGAGACATCCTATATCCTATGAGCTAACACATTCTGTGAGTGTGGATCCTTGTGTACTCAAAACAATGCCATCTATGCGTACGAGGGAAGTATCAGCAAGCTCAGGGAAACCAGGTTTGCAGAAATACCAAAACTCTTTAGAAAAAAGTTGTGGGGAGGTGAGATCAAAAGCTTCCTTCTAAGCATGTTTAGTGGCCACAGAAAGCTGAGCATCTGTTGTGGGGGTGAGGGAATGGAATGGAATATCCTGGGAATGGGTGTGGCTGTCTAGAAAACTGAAAGGGAGAAGTTCACACCGCAACATTATTAGAGGCTGCCTTGTTTCACTATTAAAGTGGTAGGGGCCAGAAATCTTGCCCTGAACTTCATTGACCAAACCCATTCATTCAGTCGATGCTAAAACACAACATAAGAAAGATCTCTGGGACTCAACACTGCATTCACTTGAACCATATTTCAGCAGCCACTCCAAATATCAAATATTGGGCATCAAATATGCCAAACATTCACATCTCAATTCCAAAACACATTTATGCGGAGATATATCCAATTGATTTATCTGATTACTTTCAATTAGAATGGCTGCAGCTACAACCTAAAGACACATTATATTAGGGTGTTCACATGTTACATTCAGTGAGTATACACTACACTCATACAGTCATTCATATTTAACATTCAACAAGTGTACTGGCTGTTTACCTGTGCACATAACAGCTGAGCTGTGCAAATTAACAAGTGTACACTCTTTCACACAAACAATTTTTTTCTGCAAGCAGTTTCCCCTAATAAAATGCATTCTGAAACATGCTTTGCTGTATTTTTGTACTTTTTTTGCTGCAGAACTACATTACAAAATTCAGAGGCCTGCATATTTCAAAAGAGAGCTGTGTTTCGAATTGTGTACTGAACCAATTATATCCCCTTTCCCTTTCCCTACCCATGGATGTAAGCAAATATATCAACTTATAATGGCTGCTTTGTATATTGTGTGCACAGGGGTGTTCATGCTTAAGGAACTATGGCAGATAAGAGCAATAGAAAAAGAAGCAGGGGCACTGGCAAGGAGAAAGCAAAGAGGCAGACATTTGGGACTGATAAGAAAGGCTGTGTAGGATGCAGCCAATAGCTGGCCTATGAAATAATACAACCTAACAGAAATGGAAACCTAATTATTCTGGTCATTTCCCCCTCAGTACCCTGCTCCATTAATGCTATGGATTACAGTGTATACAGTGCTGCCATTCCATTTGTGCAAGCAGACTTCTGCTTGCACAAAGAAATTTCCCTCTTGTCTCCCCAGCAGCCCCCAACCCCACACACTGTGAAAAACTGCTCCAGAGGGATGGGGAATCCTCTGGATTTTGAAGTGGGGGACTCAGGGAAAGCGGGGGGAGTCCCATTACTCAAGTGAAAACACCTTTCACACAGCATTGGATACAGCCCAATACTTACAACGTAGAAAACCAAGGTGGCCCAATACAGATCTGGCCAGGTACTGAGTTGGTGGCGTTTCACTTCCACAGATCCTAAGTCGATTGACAGCAGTTGGTGATTGTGGTTCATCTTTATTTAATTTATAAGTGGGAATATTTCCAAAAGGGACGTGTGATTTCAGCTGTTAGAAGTTCATGCATAGATACTGTCCATTAATCCACCGAAAGCACACTGGCTACAGTTACATTACAGTAGCTCAACCTCCCTCTGAAAAACACTGACCTGAATTTAAATATAGCTCAATTTAGCACATAAAAGTTATATTACTTTTTTATTATTTAAGGGAGGGAAGGAAGGAAGGAAGGAAGGAAGGAAGGAAGGAAGGAAGGGTGCAGTCTCTTTATAAACCTTCTCAAATCTTTTTACGGAACCTGAAATTCTTGGTTTATGTGGGAAAATGAATAGATTTAATGAGTATATTCCCATTATGACATCTGATTTCCCCCCTCTCTTTTTCTCCCCCACCCACCTTCTCTCTTTCTCTCCCATAAATACTTGTCAGGTTTATGATTTTCAACTCATTGGCTAGGAATTGTGTTGCACGAGCTCAGATTGTGGGTGCTCATACCAAGTTTAATTTCACTCACAAGTAGAGTTGACAAAAGATCACAGCCACTAAGCCCTGGAATTACCCTAGATATTGCCCTCTGTGCTCTGCAAATGAAATCCTACAGAAGACCCTTTGGAAAAAAAAGAACATGATGGTTAACACTCAGAAATCCATTTTGCACAGGGCAGCGTTTGTACACAGACAAGCACTGAATGACAGCCCAGGCTGCCAGTTCCTGGATGAGAAAAGTCAGATGCTTAGAATTTCTCTCTCTCTCTCTCTCTCTCTCTCTCTCTCTCTCCCTCCCTCCCCCCCTCTCTCTCACACACACAACACACACACACACTGGCCTGACCCTCCCTTTCCTCTCCATCTCCCCCTCACCCTCCCCACCACCCCATGCCCTTGATTGACTACCAGGTCAGATAAGAAATTAAGACCAGTGAAATCAGACCCAGACTGCACCTGTCCCCAATGCAGCCAGAAGAGAACTGAAATAAAGCACTTATGAAACTGCTGTGATCATAACCTTCAAAACATTGAACTCTCCCCAGCTGTCTTGCTTTCCCAAACCCAGATTGGAAATTTCTACAATGGGGGCTGTGGCACTGTGAGGCCGGGCAGGCAATCTATTTCCAACAGAATGTTGTCATTTTGGGGGAAAGGTGAAGCATCTGGGCAAGCGGGAGGTCCCCGTTTTAGCAACAAAAGCTGCTGAAAATAAGCCATGACTTCACTGATTTGGCCCGCGGAACCTGACGCAGTGGCTTTCCAAGGTCAATCGGCAGCGTGGATCGCTTTTTGGTAGCAAAACAGCAGCAAACGCATAAAAGGGATGGAAGCTTGCAAATGTGACTCAGGCTTCCTTTTCTTTATGCTGGAGACGTATACCGTCTGCTAAGTCCTTGTTTTTCGTAACAGGGCTTAAAGGGAGTCAGGGCTCAGCTCCAAAACGTGTGCGCTAAGCCCTGTTAAGCCCTAGAATGGGTTTTAAGGGGAGCAGCTCGAGGCATCACAATGACAAGGGCATTTCTGAGGAAGCACAGAGTGTATGTTCAGTGCTACTGGCCTGCAATTCATCCCCGCATATCTGAGACAGGAAGCAGGACTTCCAGGTCATAGAGCAGAGCTGTGAGTCAGATTTAAAATCTGGTCCGTGTGTGTGTGCATATGTTGAATGTTCAATGCCTCTCCATGTCAGACAGGCGTCATTGGATTCCATTTGGGTTCTGCAGGCACAAGGACATGCACTGAACTGCTGCTAGAATTCTTCTTCACTCCGTTAACTGTGGAAATGTGAGGAGATGTCATGGAAGTCACTCAATCCTGTTTTATGTAACTTTTACCACTTTGTGGCTTTTTGCATATGTGCATATGATATCCATTTTCATTATTTTACTTTCCTGGGAAATACGATTTAAGGACACAATAAAAAAAATACAACAAATACACAAACCCCCAAAGCATGTACATAGTTGTGCTGGAGTGCTGGTATTTCCATGTAAAAATGCCCCATTTTCAGAAGTTCCTACTTCTTTATAAATGCATACATACCAAATTTCAGTTCTATGGGTGATCTTGGAGTAACAAGGCATCTGGTTGGCATCTGGTTGGCCACTGTGAGAACAGGACGCTGGACTAGATGGGGAATATATATCTTACCTCCCATTTGTAGCAAAGGTTTCCTAACAATCGAAATGCCTAGGACAACATGTGTGGCAATTTTTAGCATTTTAGTTAGTACAGTGGTACCTCAGGTTACATACGCTTCAGGTTACAGACTCCGCTAACCCAGATTAGAACCTCGGGTTAAGAACTTTGCTTCAGGATGAGAACAGAAATCGTGCTCCGGCAGCGCGGCGGCAGCAGGAGGCCCCATTAGCTAAAGTGGTATCTCAGGTTAAGAACAGTTTCAGGTTAAGAACGGACCTCCGGAATGAATTAAGTACTTAACCCGAGGTACCACTGTATGGGAGCAGCTTAAAATTCACTCTGCGTGGCAGGGTATGTATAAGATGTCAAGTTTTCAGATTTTTCTATTGATTGTGTTCCCTTAGACTACATTCAGGGTAAGTTAACCAGTCAGGACTAAGTGTGTGTGTGTGGTTGTGTGCATGAGTCTTTTTTTATTAGTGTTATTGTTACATGATTTGAACTTCTTAATCATTCCATGTATTTCATACCGAACAGGAGCTGTAGTTTATTAAAGATGTGCTGCTGAAAGTTGTACGTTAGATGCCAGGTCCCCTCAGAACACTACAATTCCCAAAGTTCCCTGGGAAGTAGGACAGATTGTTAAACCTCTTTGAGAAGAGTTGTACTGTGAGGGCAACAGGGTATCTATTGATAGGTCTCTCCATGACACACCTCCCACTTTATAAGCCCTCTGCAAAGCTTACAGAAAGGGCTAGTTTAGAAGCCTGTCTTATGTGCACCTTTCCCCCATGTTGGGAGAGATTCTGTAAATGAGGGGAACTTGTGATGCTTTCACTTGTAAGAAATTGATATTTTTGTGTGGCAACACCTAAACTTTGGAACTCCCTGCCTACTGACAGCGGTCAGTACAGTGGTACCTCGGGTTACAGACGCTTCAGGTTACAGACTCCGCTAACCCAGAAATAGTACCTTGGGTTAAAAACTTTGCTTCAGGATGAGAACAGAAATCATGCTCCAGCGGCGCGGCGGCAGCAGGAGGCCCTATTAGCTAAAGTGGTACCTCAGGTTAAGAACAGTTTCAGGTTAAGAATGGAGCTCCAGAACAAATTAAGTTCTTAACCAGAGATACCACTGTATCCGTTTTGTATTTGTTTTGGTGCCTGATTAAAAGGTTTTTGTATGGGCAACTTATTCCAGACATGTAGAATGTATACCTGTGTTTTTTTAGTTTTTAGTTTACTGTTGATTTCAATGAATTTTTGAATGCTTTAAAATACCTGTTTTTAAAGCGTGTTCTCCCTAACAGAGAGCACGTGTTGCGGTTGGGGAAACAAGCCACCCTGCAGTGACTAGGCAAATTTGGTAAGGAACCCAAGCCTTTAAGTGGTTAAATTTGGGTTGCTGGGGAGTTTTGATTGTTGCCAATTTGGAGGAGGGGTCAGAGTCTTTAAATACAGGGGCCAGACATTGGACGTCCTCTTGGCCGTTTTGCACCGGATCACCCGCCCTCCCTCCCTTTTATAGGGTGGTTTTTCTTGATCGCTTGACCTTGCTATGCCTGTCATGGGGTTGTCCGCCTTGGAGCGGGGGCCTGGTAGGAATTTTGCCATTTGGCTGATTGGCTGGTGCCATTTGGTTTTTGCCTACTGCGTAGCAAATCGTCACAACTTGTAAGGTTGGCGGTTAGGCATTGGTTAAATTGGTTCTTTGAGGGGTAAGTGCCTATCCCTCCAAATGATGTGGAAAGGGAATTCCGTTAAAGGAATCCAGGGGCTTGCCATTCTTTTCGTCCTTGTCCCTGGCATCGGACTTGGGCCGTGCAAGCCCCACAGGAACATGAGGGTGAGAAGTGAGGGACTGTTGCCCAGCTTCATTTTCTCACCCAATACTTGTTTCCCACGCTGGCTTCCGTTGGTGTCCGGAAGGCCAGCTCTGTCCTTGAGGGCAAGGACAGATAGTCATAACCAATGCCTAAGCAACCACTCACATTTTTTTGTATTTTGAATAAAGTTGTGGCCAAAATTATGCCAAAAACCTTAAACAAAAATTGATGTGTGAAGTGTGAATTTTTTGGCGGGTGGCATTGTGGGACTCAACACGCAACTGTGTATTATTGGTAATTTTAATCTTTTCCCTTTTTTGTAAACTGCTTAGAGGCTTTATTGCAATCCAAAAGTATATAATTTTTGTTAAATAAAATATTGGCAAGCCCCATAGGGCAGCCCTTGAAGACAAATGACAGCACTTTTCATATCAGAGGTGCTATAGAGGTATACATGACAATAAATCATATTATTTTGCTATACTGTAAACATCTGTAGGTGACACCTGCTACACCAAGCAAGTCCTTTGTCTCTCTGCATAGCTGCCTCTGTGCCTGTAGAATTTGCAGTGATGCACTAAATTGGTATCTGGGTGCTCAGGTGACCATTTCACGACATCTATTTTCAATCCAGGCTGGCAGAAATGGATGGAAAAGAAGCCCATCAAATGAAAAATAAGCTCCCAAAATGGTTGTGTGAATTGACCCAATGTCTAGTCCAAATGTTCTCCATGCAAGCTGGCAGCAGAAGCTGGTGGTAATTCAAAAATGTTACTCGCTGGTTTAAATGCTCTTTAGACATCATGACACTTCATAAAATGGTCCAGAGCTGAGGGAAAATGTGATAAAGTGACAAGAAACAGACATCAGTTGAGATTTTTTTTTTTTTTATCAAGGAAGATTAAATGTAGAAATAGTACAACAGCCGGAGTGCAACAAAGAATACCGGACACCCACACAAACCCCTTCTCTGGGTTGCCAAGTTTGCTATCACATAGTGAATGAAGAGAAATGGGTTGTATTTCAAACACATACCATTACTCTGAGCAACAGTAACATTTTATTGCCCCAGTCATATTTTTTGACTGATGCAATAAACTTCACAAAATATAAAGAAAAAAACACACATACACACACAGAATTTATCATCTTTTCTTTCTGTTTCAAATGCAAAACAGATTCCATGGTAACATGACAGTAAACTTATGGAGACATTTAAATTACGTGACAGATAGTTCTGTACAGAGGATAAAAAAGGGAAAGAAACCAGTGACTTAAGCCTATGTATTTCCAGATCAGTCCCTCATTAGAGGGGAAGCAAAATTCCTACAAATATGGATCCACACTCTGCAGTTCTTTGCAATGCTTATTATGGCTTTTCCAATTGTTTAATGCGACAGACTTAATACAAATAGCAGTCATAGATAAATCACTTATTTTAAGGTTCCTCATACACATTTAGTGTGACTTTAGGCCAGTCACAGTCTCTCAGCCTGACCTACAGGGTTGTTATGGAGGAAGAGAACCATATATGCCACTTTGAGCTCCTTGGTGGGATATAGATAGATAGATGATAGATAATCCTTCAACATTTTGGTAAAGTGGGTAAGACAGAAGGGGCAGAGAGAACTGGGACTAATATGAAGCAGGCCGTCCAGAGTTTCCAAGGGCTGAAATGAGGTTTGCAGGGTTTTTAGGCGGCACTGGGTCTGTGGTTACCTTTAAAATACATTTTAAAAGATTTAATTGCAAATAAATTAATGTACTGTATTCAGAAAGAGCAGTTAGTGCAGAATGCTGCAGCACGATTGCTGACAGGGGTGAGACCCTGTCACAGAATCGTAGAATTGTAGAGCTGGGAGGGACCACAAGGCTCATCTAATCCATCTCCTTGCAATGCAGCAATCTTTTGCCCAATGTGGGGCTTGAATCCACAGCCCTGAGATTAACAGTCTCAAGCTCAGGGCCATCTTAAGCATATCCGGCACTGTGGTACAAAGATCCCTCCGCCCCCCCCCCCCGGCAATTCCAAAACAAGGGAAGGAGTGGTGGAAAATGTCCTTTGCCTCCCCTACCGCCCCAATCCCCGGCGTGGCGGCATCGATCAAGCAGGAAAACCTGCGGGCGGACATGGTCTCCGTTGGGGCGCCCGAGAAGGCAGCCTGGGAAGGCTGTGCCTTTTGCCAGGAAGCAGGAGGAGGACAATGACCCCGACCCCGTCTTTAGCAGATTCTTTTTTTTTTTAATATAATATTTATTACTTTCAAAGATTACAGAAAAGGAAAAGAAAAGAAAAAAAGACAAGAGAGAAAAAAGAAAAAAGAAAAAAAATACAATACAATATATAAACAATACAAAACACAACCTAAACACATTAAACTAAACACGTTAAACTAAACTAAACAAAACCCTAACCCACCCTAACCCTAAACAAAACAGAACAAAAACCATTTAAAAACATACATCACACCTTTTCCATACTCTATCTTTCATTCCCTTGTTTCCTCGACTTCCTCTCACCTCCCTTTTGGTATTCCACTTCTATTAATTGTTTCAGCAAATCCTTTCCATCTTTCTCTATTTTCTATCATATTATAAATATCTTAACATATTTTTTAACCTTATTTTTCATTAAAACTAAAGTACTTATATATGCTTAACTCCTTATAACATTTCTGCTAAGGCCATAAAATTTCTTTCCACCATTTTTCTATCACTCATTAATTTTACAGTATTTCTATATATAAACTTTAAATTTTCCAATCTTCTTCCACCATCTCCTCTCCCTGGTTTCGGATTCTGCCAGTCCTTCCGTCAATTCCATATAGTCCATCAACCTGGAGACCTTATGTCCGAGGCTCTTAACTCTTTTCCAGGTCCCTTCTGCAGGTCTTCTTCATATTCTTTAATGCCAAAGAGCAGATCTCAGGAAGACTCCAACCTGACAATGCTTTTATTCCTTCTGGACAGGTCAGCCAAATTTCCATAGTTGAAACTAAGGTCTATAAGGTGTTTCATGACATGTTTCAAAATTCCTCCAAATCCAAAGGCCCCCAGAACTCCAATCTCCTCCAGACCCAAGTCCATGTCCCAAAAGTCAGTTAATCCCTGCATAGAGGGATCTTTCCAACTTTCCTTCTTCCGTCCAGGCTGGGATCCAATCCTCAAAATCTGGCTTTTTCTAGATTCAATCATAGAAGGCCTCAACTTGTAGTCCTCAATTTGCTTCTGTAAGACTGAGGATCCCGCTTGTATTACTTTAGGTTCAACAACCACAGCTTTCTCTTTCTCCTCCACAATTTGTCCTGCCAAAGTAGATTCTTGTACCAAGTCCTGAATTATTTCTGTATTGGTGCTCACTTTTTGTCTCCAATTAGTCACTTTTTGTTCCAAGTTGTCAATTTTAAAAGACATGTCATCCGTCTTCTTATGAAGCTGTTCCAGCGAATAGCTTATCTTACATAATACCGTCACAATGGCTTCTCCTGTCAACATTTTAAATGGTCCAAGGTCAATCTCTGGTTCTCACAATTTCTTATCTTGCAGCTGGCGATTCCCCAGTTACACTCCTGTAACAGTTTCAAAAGCTCCCTCTAGAGGGAAACAGTCTCCACTTGTATCAATCCTTTCAAACACAACTCAAGCCATAAAGATAGTTTCAATTTTCAGTTACTTTTCCTCCTTTTTAAACGCAGAAGAGGACAATGGAAACAGTATCTTTCTCTTATTTAACTAGCTGTCAAAAATGTTCTGTTCGCAGTCAATGTACTCTCCCAAAACTTCTCTCTTTCTGGCAGCCCTTTTCCAGGTTCAGAGCAGTGGTAATTTGGTTTTTCACTCTCTCCTGCAGGCTCACTAAGTCCAAAATTTCCCCCTTCTTCTCCTGCTTCCAAGGGGGGGGGTTGTAGTTTTAACCGATGGAAATTTAATCCTTTGCCAAAAGCTTTCAAAGACTTTAGCTTGTAACGTCTTTGCTTCAATCTATTTACAAAAGAGGAAGGCGGACTTCCTGTTTAAGACCTTCCCGTTTCGGTGCCAAATTAAGGTATTTAAAGATCCAATTTTCCGTTCTACTCACAGGTAGTTGTTTAAAATCCAATTGTCCACAGGAAAAAGTTAGCGCTCTCCGGCAGCAGCAATGTGGCTTCACTCCGTGAAAGAAGCAGTCAATTCGAAGCACCGCGCCACTCACCCCACATCGCTCCGGATCCCCAAAACAGGGTTTCCCCGCGAGTAGGGGAGGCGCAGAAGGTGCCAGCCGAATCCCAAGTTCACAAGCTTCTCCCGCTTGTGATTTCAGAGGGTCTCCGCCTTCGCCGTGGCGGTCAGACCCTGCTTTCCACGGAGCAAATTCCTCCCGATCGGAGGAGCTCCGCCATTGCCGGAGGCGCCAACCCGAAAGTCTCCCGTCTTTAGCAGATTCAAAGGCTTGGGAGGGAAGCTGCATGCCCGCCAGCCATATAGTTGGCAGGGCGCTGCTGGTGGGCATGCAGGGAAAGGGGAGGCTGCCGGCAAAGCTGCACAGCTCCCCCACTTGCTAGGGCACCCCTGAGAGGCCAGCGCTGTGGTGCAACGAACCACTAAAACCAATGGGAAAGACGGCTCTGCTCAAGCTGTACAGACTGAGCTGTCAACATGTAACACCTTTGCTCCAAAATTTACATTGGCTGCTAAATAGTTACTGGGTCTAGTTCAATGTGTTTCTTTTAGTATATAAAGCCCTTAACAGCTTAGGACCAATTTACTTGTGGGATTGTATTACCCCATGACCATTTTGATCTGTGGAACTGGTGCTATTGTACTAGCAGCACCTACACCTTGGAACTTGTGGCTTAATGACATCAGGCAGATGCCTTGCAGGCCCAGCTGCAGTGAAGCCAAGAGCAGAAGGGGGCTGAATACAACATAGGTAGCAATGACATAAGACATATGACAGCAGAATGGGATTAAACAGTGGCCAGCTCCTTCTCATCCTCCTGATGCCATTGAGCGGAATGAGGGTCAAAGCAGCCTTCCACCAATGGCACCACCAAGAGGAGGGGGAGGAGCCAGCGCCGCCAGCCAATGGGCTGCATGGCTGCTGTGTTCAGCTCTGCCCTCGACTCCTCCCATTGTCCTGATGTCATGCACAAAACATCATGTGTGTGATGTTGGCCCCCCTTAATTGCTTTCACAATCTAGCGCCTCTGCCCTGCAACATTTCTCAGAAAATAGGGTGGACATACCATATTTACTGGAATGTAATGAGCCATCGAACCTAATGTGCACCCTAATTTTCATGACATAATTTGGCAAAAAAGGTGTGCATTACATTGGGGTGAATATGGTAAATAATTGTATTGTGCAATAGGAAGGAAGGAAGGAAGGAAGATGCAGTCATATATTGATGTATCGTGTGGTCTGGCTGTTATTCATGTATATTCCTACATATGCATGGGAGAAAATCGTGGAAATAACTCTCACACAGATGTGGCTGTTAGAAAGAGCCTCTGTGTTTTCTCTGAAATAATTAACTTCTAGGCCACCTGGATAGCTGGAAGGTTTTGTCTTATTTAGATTATGCAGATACTGTTCCATACCTGTTTGGTATGAATGTGTGAATGTGGCCTGGTTCTAGTTTTGTAACCACCATCCTCCCTGCTGAGTTCTACAAAGGCAAATCTGAGACTCTGAAGGAAGAAGCTGACAGGCAGTGCCAGCCCCTGCACTGGCTATAAGGCAGCAGGCTGGGTTTCACGAGGAAGTGCCCTCTTTGCCCTAATAGACCATCCTTCACTGTAAATAGCGTTACACCCCTATTTTGTCTGGTGGGCATTTTCATGTTGTCTTTTGCTTCATGGGTTTTTGCAATGCTGTTTGCTAGGTTTATGAAACTTCTTGTTTGCTCAAACCATTCAGAAAACTAAGCATTTTCCATCAAAAGTCCTCTTGTTTTATTAACCTTTTGCTTTGGTGGTCCCCCCCCCCCAGTTTTCATGTCATTCATTCATTTGTAGGCTGTGTAATCCCCTTTCCTTTTGCTGCAGTACACACAACTAGGTCTATTCACCATAGCAAGGTTGTAGAAATTTACCTCTCTCATTGTATTTGGATAGGACATCAAACTACTGCTGCTGGTTCAGGGATTCCATGAAAATACTGTTACAGATAAAACCTGGTTTGCTTGTTTTTTAATTGCCTGGAAAGACTTTAAGTCGTTCATTCCCACCCAACCCCCTTCTCACATAATGTTCTAACATAATACATGCTTTCTCTGAAATACGTACATTTGAAATGTGTAATTATCTGAATACGGAGTGACCAATTTGTCTCGAGATCCTGCTTTTAATGTTCTTGGCAAGGAGGCTTTTTGAAAGATCACATCACATCTGGGCAGCCAATTGTGAACCCGCAATCATCTGTTGGCAGAGGAAAATGCTCTGAACCAATTCAACAAATGCTAAGGGCTCCAGTGCATTCCACTGCAGAAGTAACAAATTCTTAGAGAAACTACTTACAATCTAGGCCACATTCACAGCTTACATTTGAATTGCTATGATACCACTGAGAGATTTTAGGAGACCCTTCTGACTGTCACAGAGCAACAATTCTCAACGTGGTTTCAGGATCAATCCCTTTCCCTGGGGAATTTTGAGAACTGTAACTCTACAGAGGATGTGGAGGTCTCCTAAAATCTCTCAGCACCCTTCACAAACTACAGCTCCCATAATTCTTTGAGGGAAGGCATGACTGCTTCATGTGCTTTCAATGTTTGTTGTGAATGTGGTCCTAGAGAGGCAGAGAGTGCATCTTTCCAAATGGCATCAGGACGCATCACCAGTATCAGGGATAAGGAGGGATGAACTTCTACACTTACACACTTAAGTGTTTCTCTCCTAAAGACCTCCCCCCCCTACACACACACAACAGGCAGCAGGTACAAAAGGGGTACGCTTTGCCTTTGTGGTTTAGAAAGTGAGAAAACCACTCCCCTCTAGCTAATAGAAACTATGTCTGGCTACTAAGCCAAGGTAATATGTGTGGACTCCTGCTAATGCTTCTGGATTATAACAGCCCCATGCAGAAGCCATAGAAGGGCTTGGGAGCTATTTACTACAATCATGCGAAGAGGTCCCATGCCAGCGCTAACAGTTGCCAGAGCCTGTGCTCAGCTGGCACAGAGAACCTCGGGTAACTGAGGCGATCCACATTTTGAGCAACTTTCCAAGGTTACGGCCCCTGCCATGGAGCTACCACCACCACATGGAAGCATTCTAGTGCCCATCTCATGGGAGTCATAACGTTGAATGAGGCCGAAGTATTGGACTTATGCAAGGAGTCAATTGTTTCATTAGAGTTTGGATTTGATATCCCGCCTTTCACTCCCTTTTAAGGAGTCTCAAAGCGGCTAACATTCTCCTTTCCCTTCCTCCCCCACAAGAGTGGGGCTGAGAGACTTCAAAGAAGTGTGACTGGCCCAAGGTCACCCAGCAGCTGCATGTGGAGGAGCGGAGATGCGAACCCGGTTCCCCAGATTACGAGACTACCGCTCTTAACCACTACACCACACTGGCTCTCATTAGCATGTCAAGCTGCCATCATGCAGCTCAAGATGTGCCTGTTTAAGGGGTAATTAGCTCACCTGTCACTTATGAGTAATCCCAGACTGAAATAATAATTCAAGTAGGCAGGGGTGGCCATCATCTGAATTTCCAATGATTAAAACATCTGATTGTTAGGATAAATTCAAGACAGGTCTTTTATCTCATCACCATGTAGTGATTTTTTTGCAGCTACCTCCTAAAACAATCTGTGAGGAATGGCCAAAGACTGGTGGACAAGTCCAAAAGCTAGCAAACCAAAGTACAAAGGGTTAAAGTGTTCAAAGGGCAAAAGCGGAAGAGGAAGTGACTCACAAGAAGCCAGTGGTCAGATTTGTGAAGACAAGTGAAGAAGCAGATGAGCTTCTCAGACTGGGCAGCCAAGGATGCAACAGCAAGTTCCCCATTGGATCCCCAGGACACCTGATTCCTCTTGGCCAACTAGCACCCAGTGGTGCTGTGGAACAACAGGATTCAGACCAGCTATTTCCTCCACCTCCAAGTTGCCTCAGTGGTTCAGTGAGTACTGTACATAGGACCTGATGTTTGAACTTTGGCTGCCTGGTTGGAGCGTGATGGCATCTAATCAGAACTTAACCATTTGCTGGGTGTCAATTCCAAGCCAACGTAGGACTACGAAGATTTTTGAATGACTGACTGAGTGGTGGCCCAGGAGCCAAGCCTACGTTGGACATTTCCACAATGGTGATGCTGAACAACTGAGGAAGGGATACTATCTCATTGATAGAGGGCACGTTTTGCCTGCAGAATGTCCCAAGCTCTACCCATGGCATCTCTGGTGAGAGGAGAGATCTTTGTCAAAAACTCTACACTGTAGAGTCAGAGCAGACAACACTGTGAAATGCACCAATGGTTTGACTAAGTACAAGACAGCTTTATACATCCATATGATTATAAAATGTCTGTGAATCTACTCTTAGCAACAATGTACAAGCCTTCAAAGTCAGCCCAACCCTTTGCACAGTAGTCCCAGAAATCAAACTTCTGGGAACTGAGAACACAGGGAACTAAAATGTCCCTCCTGGGTCAGGTGAATGGCCTATTCAGTCTTCCAATGGCTGACCAGATTCCTATGGGAAGCCTGCAGGCTGGACATGAGTGCACCAACACTCTGCTGTCCTGCAGTTCTAAGCAACTGGTATTCAGAGTCTTACTAATAATAATAATTAATAATAATTCATTATTTCTACCCCACCCATCTGGCTGGGTTTCCCCAGCCACTTTGGGCTGCTTTCAACAGAACATTAAAAACAGAATAAAACTTCAAACATTAAAAACTTCCCTAAACAGGCCTACCTTCAGATGTCTTCTAAAAGTCAGATAGTTGTTTATTTACTTGACATCTGATGGGAGGGTGTTCCACAGGGCGGGTGATACTACCAAGAAGGCCCTCTGCCTGGTTCCCTGTAACCTCACTTCTCACAGTGAGGGAACCGCCAGAAGGCCCTCAGCGCTGGACCTCAGTGTCCAGGCTGAAGGATGGGGGTGGAGATGCTCCTTCAGGTATACTGGGCCAAGGCCATTTAGAGCTTTAAAGGACAGCTCCACTACTTTGAATTGTGCTCAGAAATGTACTGGAAGCCAATGTAGGTCTTTCATGACAGCCACTCCCAGTCACCAGTCTAGCTGCCACATTCTGGATTAGTTGCCTCTGACAGTATAAGTAGAGCATAGCTTGTAGCCCTTGATAGCCTTGTCTTTTTTTCTAATCCTCTTTTAAAGCCATCCAAGTTATTGGCTCCTGTGATAGTTCAGTGCTGTGTGAGAAGTAAATTGAGCTAAATGGAGTTTAGCAGGCCTTGAACATATCTGCTTTTATAGTCAACATACTCCAGAAACTGGAACCATTTTTTCCAGAAATCATTTGACTATAAATGCAGACTATAACAAAAGCGGCCAGTCTCCTTTCATACCCATAATCTCAGCAGCCTCCCATTTATACCAAACTTCTCAAAAGCTTTGTGCATTGGCTCCAATACCATTCTGAGAGTCAGCCCAAGCTTTGTTTTTCCCTGTTGCTCAAAGGTCAGAATGTGTGTCCTGTTTTCATCTCTGTATAAAGTGCAGCACAGATAACCTGTACAATAGGCAAAAATGTGGCCACGAGTCTCCACTCTCACTGGACTTGGGAACCTTTCAAAGGGAAGCCTTTAGAGATTTACTGTTCGATCAATCACATTTTTATGACACCTACCAACTGGCAATACAAACAAACACACACTGTCAGCTCACCAGAGTAAAATTAGAAATAAATTAGACCTGTTGTTAGTTAAAACTATTCCAACATATAGGCACTGGGAGGGAGGCATTCAAACATATCCTAATAGTTTTATGCCAAATTCTAATTTCAAGGCAGCGTGGGATCAGCAAAAGCTACAATCACATGCCCATTAACATGGTTCAAATCCTGTTGAACTCCTTAGTACTTACTTCTGTGTATACTGTATAGACAAATGATTGAGCTGCGCAGTACAAAAACAGGATACTATTAAAGCTGAAGAACAGGGCTGGGAAACCTGTGGCTTTCCAAGTGTTGTGGATTACATTTCCCATCATCCTTGACCATTGACAATGCTGGATGAGGCTGATGGGAGTTGTAGTCCAAAAATTTGGAAAGCACTTTTTTTTATAGAAGATGACTCCAACCAATTGGATCTCTGCTGCAGTGTAAGTATTTGAAGATTTCCAATGAGATACTGTGCCTCTTATTGCAACTCTTCACCTTATGTCTTAATGTGATATATAAAAATTCATCTCCTTGGAAATTAATCATGCTTTGGTACAAGATTTTAAGTTAGGGAAATGTTCCACAAAGTAGGTAACATATGGAAACGAATAATTCTGTTCAGCTGGTGCCTGTGTCATAGATCAGGCTGGCAGTCCTTTTCCAGCCTGAGGGCCACTTGTCCTCCAGGCAACTTTCTACAAGCTGCATGTTGCTGCTGGTTATGGCCAGGGGCACAAATGGAAAGGGCCAGAGGAAAATACGAGCAGAGCAACAGATTATATTCCATGCACACAAAATCCAGAGGTTTGTACATACATACACACCTGCACACAGCTCAAAGACATACAGTCATACCTCATGTTACGTCCACTTCATGTTATGTTCTTTCATCCCGCGGCAACCCGGAAGTACCAGAAAGGGTTACTTCTGGGTTTCACCACTCATGCATGTGCAGAAGCGTGAAATGATGTCACACGCATGTGCAGCTGCGCCACTGCAGGTTGCGCTCTTTTCATGTTGTGAATGGGCCTCCAGAACAGATCCCGTTTGCAACCAGAGGTACCACTGTATTCCAGTCAGGCAATAGCTCTTGAGGAGAATGCAGAACAGGGCCAGTGAGGGATGTGAACTGAGGAGAGGAGGTGGTGTCAGTAGAGTTCTTGAAGGACCATATTCAACTCCTACGCAGAAAGTTCACCACCCCTGCTGGACACTCTATGGGTCAATTCAAATAAGCTCTGCTATTGTGGCCAAATGTCATACAGAGTCAGGGAAATAGCCTAATCTCAAACAAGGATAAGTGTAAGCTGTCAAGTTTGGTGAGAGCTTCTGGCACCAGGGAGCAAAGTTCATATGCTTTAAGCTGGCTCTTTCCTTTTAGAAAAAAATAATAATTAAGGCATTTCATAATACAATGCAATAAACAAAACAAACTAACCTAAGCAAAAACAGAAAAATAATAAGAAAGAAGAGTGTCCTCTCTCACAGGTAGCTCTTAACCCCTTGTCTCACATAGAAAGAAGTGGATCTTCCCAATGGTCACCCAGGAACGTCCCTTTCTTCTGCCAGCCTCCT
Organism: Podarcis raffonei; assembly: GCF_027172205.1. Taxonomy (NCBI): domain Eukaryota; kingdom Metazoa; phylum Chordata; class Lepidosauria; order Squamata; family Lacertidae; genus Podarcis; species Podarcis raffonei. The sequence continues at coordinate 55,861,363 of NC_070610.1, forward strand.
ACTCTGGAAGATCTTCCCTTTCCTGCCTCTCACATAGCTGGCTCTTTCTGGATCATTCTTATCCACATTAAAATCATTATCACTTTACCATTCTTATGAAACCTTTTCTCTGCATCGTTAATTCCTCTGTCTGATTTCAAAAGAAATCAAAACACAAAATGCAGCTGTACAGAATCCAGTGCGTGTGGATTTGGCCATGAAGCCCACAAATGATATGAGTCTTTAAAGTTTCACATGCCATTTGTTTTTGCAACAACAGGCTGACAATTATTCTTTTGGAATTCAGTTTCAGTTCCTCCTTTCCAAAAGTTGTATTTATCAATTCAACAGTATGATAATTTTGTCACAATCAACGGGTCCTCAAGATTAGTGGCACTCAACCTTTAATAGCTGGAGAGCCACTTCACAGTCAATTGCCATCAGAAAAAGCCACAGAAATAATGGATTGATGTCCTGACATTTGTTCTGTAATGTTTGCATCAGGGCACATTAATGCACAATGTTGTATTGACACAATTCAGGGTCAACATGTACTGATGCAGGAGACTTTAATAGCATCTCCCCCTCTTTCCCCCTTGCCTTGGTTGTAAGATCTTTCCCCTTCCCTTCCTGTAAGAATTTTTCTGGTATTATCCTGTGCACCAGCCAGGGTGGTGGGGGGCAGTGGAATCTTGAAGAATCTTGGGGCACCTTACAGGCTAACAAATTTATTGTGGTATGAGCTTCTGTGAACAACCGCCCACTTCATCAGATGCATGAAGTGTAATCCCAAATTGGCAGGCATACATACATAATGTCAGAGGGAAGTGTAGAGGAGAGAGATCAGGAGGTGAATAAACAAGGAAAGGATAGACCATAGCAATGACAAAAAGCAAAATACTGACAGCAGCTAATTAACAAGGCAGCCCAAGCACTGGTGATAACACAAACATCCTGGCATTGGTGAGCTAATGTCAATGCAAACCACAAGTGCAGAACTGAATTGCCTGCTAACCTGTAACTCAGCAGTTTCTCATTGGAATTTCATCTGAAGCTCCTCTGTTCAAGTACAGCCACCCTTAATGTCAATACATATAGAGAGTTCTGGGAGGCTGAAATGTCCCCCACTGGTTTTCCATTATTGTCAGTTCTGATGTCAGATTTGGGTCCCTTCTGCATAGAGACTGAACTGCAGAATGCAGAAAGGCTTTGCTGGAAGGTGGAGGGCATTCCATATTGGAAGATACACAATTATTTTTTTAAAAAAGGCCTACCCGCAAGTGCGTGGGGTGGGGACATATTTAGTACTACATGCATCACTTACATTTTTTCCAGTCATCTTTACAAGAACTCTGCAAAGTTGTCACAAACCTCTGGCTGAAATTATAATCCACTGCTTGGTGACTTTAGCTGCAGCCAGATCTGAACCAAGGAGCCCCCAATCTCATGGTCTTATTCATGACTATGTGAACCAAGGTATTTGCAGACCTTAAACCATTCCTACAGAAATAAACCTATGTGCAAAAGGGAGTTGGGGTGGGGAGAAACACATAAAATAATAGACATCTCCATGTTATATCCTCTTCCACTTCTTTTATACTAGCCAGATACTACCTGAATGTGTTTGTTTGGTTTCTAGAGCTCTTCAAGCTTTTGAGCATAGAAAGAAATTCCACATCCCACACTTCCTTCTTCACCCATCACCTCCCGTTTATTCTCTCCAAACAAAAGGTCATGCTTCCCCCTCCCCTCTGATTTGCATTCTTTGAATCTCATTGGCTTGCAGCATACATTTCTGACAAATGTGCGCAGTTTCGGGATAACAGGTGTGCACAACTGTGCATAATACCCTCCTAAAATGTTGGACAAGAGTGTTCTGTGGTTTATGGAGGCATTGAGTAACTTGGCCTCACTCTTGTCATTCCCCAAAGTGTTGCTTGTAGAGATACTTCTGAAATTCTCCCCATCTGAATTACCCTCTGGATTTAGGAACCTGAATTGACTGGTCTTTAATTTATGTTTCCTTTCCTGAAGTGGTGCTGATTAAATTACTGAATGCGTCTTGAAGCAGTGGTTGGCAACCCTCCATTGAAGATGCTCTAACTCTGGGTTTCCAGGAAGTGAGGTGGCCTAACTGTCTCCTCTAAGTTTGTGGTTTCATGCCATGTCCCCCTTTTTGCCATCTGCAAACAGTGCAATGCTGATAGGGAATATTGCGAACTGCACCCCAATTGTTATCCCTTGATATTACAGACTGCCTTATCATGGCTGTGTACACACCATATGTTTAAAATACATGATACCCTTCAAAGAATCCTGGGAACTGCAGTTTGTTTAGGGTGCTGGAAATTATAGTGATGTGAGGGGGTAAACTACAGTTTCCAAGATTATTTAGGGGAAGTCCTGTGGGTTAAATGTACGATGTGTACACAGCCTAAGAACCATAAGTAACCTCATCTGAAGCCCACATTTCCTGCCTCAGTTTCTTTCCATGTAAGCAATTTCCACCCAGCTGCCAGACAGAATTAACAATACTTACAATGACATTTATGAAGTGCCTTGCATATTTAAAGGGTGGGTCTGACCTTTATTTATTTGTCGTACATAATACGCATTTGTGCATACAATGGGTCATATTTTCCTGGGGAAGCAGGGGACAGTGTTGTTTCAGAAGCTGACATCAACACTTCTCCACAGATCAGTTATTATGGGGTGCTATAAAAAGCAGTTGCCAGTGGCACCCTTTTTGCCTGTCAGCTTTATATCATATTTTAATATCTGTCAGTAGGAAAGGGAAAGGGCTGTCAGAATCCCATCAAGGATTTGTGTCTCAGCATGAACTGTTGAGCTTATGTCAGCTCCAGAAATTATAAGGGACTAGGTAGAGACTGGAGGTTGGAAACTTGATGTACATGGCACCCGTGAGTTCTTTGGAAGGCTTGCAGACATCCCAGGGAAATTGATCTCTGCTACTGAAAGTCAAAAAGGCAAAGAATATAGTTCAGACCAACAGAAACAGTATCCTAGCAAGAGTGATGAGGTGGGCGATCAAGGCGTCTGTCTCAATAAACGAATTGGCTTTAATTCTCCAAATCAGGGGCAACATATAAGCCTTCGAATATTGCTGAACTCCAGTCCCATCAGCCCCAGCCAACGTAATCAAGGTCACAGATGACAGGGAGTTGTAATCTAGTAACATCTGGAGGGTGACATCCTCCCCACCTCTTCCATATTCGGAGCATATAAAATTGCACCAAACTGACTGGATCTGACCAACAGTCCGTCTAGTTCAGTGCTGTCTGTTCTGGCTGGTCATGGTTCTCCAGGTTCCTTCCCCATCATGACACTAAAATTCCATTTTTATATAACAGACCCACAACCCCAGCCAAAATGTCTGGAGGTTCACCTGGGACATTATGCATGCAAAATATGGCCTCCATCACTGAGCTATGGACCCCTTTTCTCCATAGCTGGTGGATCTAGTTATGTAAGGACATAATGGAGTGTCCTGGGCTTTGAAAAGCAATCGGATCTGGCTATTGTCAGAGACAGGATACTGGGCAAATGGTTACGGCTGTTCTTGTGTTCTTAGACTGCTTCCTTCTGTCTGGTGCTATCTTATTATAGCTACATTCTGTGGATGTTTTCCCGCGTCTGAGCATTCAGCAAACCCTTCATATTCTCAAGTTATAGGTATAGGTATCAAAAAAGAATGCCATAAATGTAACCTCTGACTTCTAACTCATGTTTGCAAATAACTTCTAGCATTTCACGGAACAGGATGGGAGATGCACAAACTAACATGATAGTAATTCAACAATGTAGCATTCCAGTCTTGCCTCCTGTGCTAAAATGGCGACATATGGATGAAGCTACTGTAACAATTTAAAATACTTGTTAAGTGTGGTGTCAAATATGTGGTAACTTTGCCTTCTTATATACAAGCAGTGCTATTTTTTTCAGGGGGTACTCAAGGGTACGCAGTACCAGCACCTCATTTTTTGGGTTAAAAAGTGTGACACTTACTGTAACAACTTCATGGTGAGTACTGGCACCTATTTTTCTACAAAAAAGAGCACTGTATACTACTTACCATGTGCTCTGTCCACCAATTCAATATTTAAATGCTTTGAATGATGTATGCAGGGAACAACTCTTTGTTATTATTACTGCTACACCTACTAGTAATAATAACACTAGTCAAGAAGCAATACTGAAGCTTTTTTGCAAATACAGGCAAGGGCACTACTACAAACAATAAAGAAATTGTACCTTTCATTCTGCATTATCTCCAGGAAACAAATCGTATATATTTCTTCAGTGAAAGTTTTATCACTTTATCAGTGAAAGCTTGGGTGGAGGTATTCATACAGATTCACTGAGTACTATATTCTTAAAAGTAAATGCAAGACTAATTAAGATGCAGACAGAGCCTGAAAATGGAAGCTGATTTTATGAAGCACATTAAACCAGTTTGCTTTGCTGTGGTGCCTTATGCTCATACAGTGCTTTTATTAAAGGCTGAGTAATGTGAACTTAACCGTATCATTTTACTTTAAAGCTGAGAAAAATCTGGATTCCTTCTCTATCAGCAAATAAAGATAAGAGCAGCATGCTGAAAATGCCAATTTTACTACATGCTTTGAGAGGTGGTAATACACTTTCCACAGCAAACTCTCTTCTCAATATCTTAAGAATCAATAACAGTGTAAAATTATTCCCCTAGAAAGTTCTGAAATTGAAAATGTAGAGCAAACCACTTACAGGAAATCTTGAAGCAATTCTATTGTTTTAAAACAACTTATCTACATTTGGCTGTGCATCATCAAGGCAATAAGGGAGTTCTTACACGTCATCCTGAAATGTCCCTGTTGTATCCTTTTGCAACATTGCCTGATGCAACCACTTCTGCAAGCAAGTTCCCCTGAAAGAGCATATTTTTAAATTCTATTTTCCAAAATACAAGACTTCACTCATCTTCAGGCCTATGCACAAGATGTAAAGCAAGTCAGTGTGAGTTGAGTTGGCCTACAATTACAACAGATCCAAACTCCATTCAGTAGCAGCAGTGGCAGACCTTGCGGTTTCAAATTTCAGCGGTGCCCTGTGCAGCGCCCAAATTTGCCACTCCCACCCTCTTGCCTTCAAGTCTACTTCAGAGTTCCCACACCCCTGAGGGTCTGTGCCCAGTGTGACCGAACCAGTCATGCTTCCCTCCCCTAAATCTGCCTTTGGCAGTGGTCTGCTCTTCTTAAGCATGGCAGAGGGAAACCAAGCCTACAAAACAGTATCCTGTGCTTAGTTGCCAGGCCACATGACCAATCTGAATGAATTTAAGAAGCAGCCTATGTCCATCCTTTCTGGCCCCACCTCCAGCTGAGCAAGGCTGAGCAAGTTCTGCTGCTGTATCTTCAGCTGAGCCAGAGTTATAGACCTAATACTGGCTGAGAGGGACGTGTGCTGCATCCTAAGCTGCTCATCCCAGCAGGTTCCCCCTATGTTAATATTGCAGAAAGGCAAGAAAATGGGTGTGGACAAAGTTTCAGTTTCTCCGCTTCTCATTTTTCTGATCTTAATTTCAGTTTGTCCCATTACTACATCATTGTGATTTTATTAAAAGTGCACAAAAATTGTGTACATCATTATGCAACTTTGCTTGATGCAACCACATTGGCAAACAATTTTTGTATATTATGTGTGCTTTCCCCCCTAATGCATGCATTTTGGGGGTTCACCTCTTTGGGGTTGGGAAATTACATTCATAGTAGTGTGAATTTTGAAGGGCATCCCTAGATGAAAGAGTCTCAGTTCAGCAAAGCTATTTCATGGAATGTGGTGAAAACAGAGAAGTGGATGATGAGCTATCAATTAGCTCAGGCATCTCAGCAAAATCATTAGAAGAATCTGGGGAGGAGTTACTACAGCTCTGTGCAACAGTAACCCAAGATTCTTTTCCCTGCAAAAATTAATCATTGGGAATAGGATGGATTTTGTCACTAGAATAGTTGTAGGCATATCTCTCTTGGCCACATATTTTTACAAGGGAAACTGGTGCATGTGATTAATTCCAAGTCTATTGATTTCTGCATGAAATAAGAGAACTTTAGAGAATTAGCACAACCAAATAACCTAGGAGAGATAAAGTTGTGTGCAGTTGTAATGTAACTTAGGAATCACAATGGGGGGATTGGAAGTCATGTTGGATTTTGTGATGGGTGAACTCAACCTTTTCTTTGTTTGTACTGAGTGTTAATTTTGGATTGCCTTTTGTTAATCATTGTGTATTGTTTTTTGTTTTTAAAACCAATAAAGTATTTAAAAAATAATAATTCCAAGTCTATTGTCACATCAGGAAATTGTTTTTACGGCTATGAGTCAAGCCAAAGAATTGTGTCTTCCTCTTCTTTTTTTAAAAAAATATTTATTAAAATTTTCCATTGTAATACATTAAAAAATCAAAAAAGAAAAAACAAAAAAGTTTAAAAACACATAGAATTCACAATCCTTATTTTCAATAACATATTTCCCTGACTTCCCCACACCTCCCCCTCTTGTATTCCAATTCAAATTGTTGGTTCAACAAGTTCTTATCCCTAATTTTTAACCTTTTTATATTTAGTTCATTTTAAAAAACCAATTTTGCCTTATAAACATCAATAATAATACATCAGTGCTTATTCTTAAAACCTTTTTCTAAAGTCGGCCTAAATTCCCTTCCACGATTTCCCCAATTTTCATACAAATATCCAAACAAAATAAAAACAGAACAGGTTAAATTATACACCCTTTGGATTCCCAAACTCCACCCCCCCTTTCCCGGTTTCAATCCCCAACAAACGTCCATCAATCAATCTACTATCAGCCTGGAGATCTCACGTCCGAGGCTCTTAATTGTCTCTCAGTTCCTCTCTGCCGGTTTTTTTGATAGCCCTTGGTATTAAACACCAAATCTCAGAGAAGCACTAGTCCAATAGGGTCCATGTTTCTTCCAGCCAGACCTCCATACTTAAAAGTGGAGCCTGAATCTTGTTTCTTACTCCTTTCAAGTCCAAATGTCCCCAAAGCTCCAACTTCCACCTTAATCAAATTTGTAATCCTTGGGTCTTCCGATCTCCACATAAGGAGATCTCTCCATTCTTCAGTCTCCAATTCAGACCAAATTTTCACCATCAAGTTCTTATTTTCCTTTGTAGCCATCATGTCAGGCCTCTGGCTCTCCTTTGTCTCCAACATTACATCTCCTCCTTCCTTTTCCTCAGAAACAACATATATCTCTTTCTTCACACTCTCAAAACTCTCAAGTTTCTCTTCTTGTCCAGCTGCATGGGCTTCCTGAGTCAATTCCTTATCAAATTCAATGGATTTGTTTACTGTTAAGTCCAGAGTTGCAACATTTGTAGCCAAAACATCAATTTGGCCTTGTAACTTTCCCAAGAGAACAAAAACTCTGTCCAATTCAGCCTGAATTTTCCCTCCTTCAGCCATTCTTGTAAAGTCCCAAAATCCCCTCTAGAGGGATTTTGGTTACTTAGTATTCCTTCCAGTTCAAATCCAAAAGTCAAATTAGTTTGTATCAGTTCTTCCTTATTTTCAACAAAGTATAGTCAAATTGTAACAAATATAGCCAGCAGAAGCAGCAGAAACAAAGTTCTCTTTTTCCGTCTTGACAGCTAATTTGACAGCTGTCAAACTCTTCAATGTCTTTTCAACAGGCTCTCTCGCGGATCACTCCCGGGTCCGGGGGGGTGGTGGCACTTCAGCTCCCAAAATTAGCTCTTATCCTCTAGTATAATTTCTTCTAGTGCCAAATCGTGAAATTAATATCTTTTACCCAATAATAAAAGAAAGAATTCTCTCGACCTTAGTTAGCAGGTCCTTGCTTTAGATTATTTATAAGACGGGGAGATGGACTTCCTGTTTACACCTTCCCCGATCGTACCTAATTCACAAAAGAAAAATTTCCTTAGAAATCCAATTTCCGTAGTACTCACGGGTTGTTATTTTAAAGTCCAAATCACAAGAAGAAGTCAGCGCTCTCCGGCCATGGCAGCGCGGCTTCACTCCGCAGGAGAAGCAGTCGACTCTCAGCACCGCGCCGCTCACCCCGTCCCCCGTTCCGAAGCCTTTAAAAAGGCTCCTTCGCAGGTTGGGGGGCGCAAATGGTGCCCGCCGAGTCACCAGGTTCACAGGCTTCACCGCCTGTGATTTTTAAGGGTCCCCGCGTCGCCGCAGCGGTAAGACCCTAATCCTGTGGAGCCGATTCCCTCCTGAGCTCGGAGCCATTAGCCGATGGCGCTAACCCGGAAGTCCCAGAATTGTGTATTCCTCTCCTCCACCCATGGCACATCATGCTGTTCCGTGTTGCATTGGCACAGTGGGTTGCACCGTGCTATTTTCTATGGGAAAGGGTTTCAAAATATGGTGTGATGACAGCACCCATAAACTAACAGGCTAACTCAAGGAGAGGCCTGCTAACATTAAATGCAACTATTCTTGAAGAAATCGGTTATGGAGTTCAGCTAAAGATGCTTGAACGTAATTGGCTCTGCACCGTAAAGTTAGACCAAAGTTTTGTTAAAATCAAAGGGACAAGCTCGCGGAGATGTGTCACATCGATTTCAGCTAGGCTTCCGCGTGACTAAATGTCTGTGCATGGGGGACACCGAATCCAAATCTGGCAAGCTGAAATAAGTTTATGCTTCCTGTGTGGGATCTTCACCTCCTTGCTTGAACTTCTACACCGAGAGAGAGAGAGATTCTAAAATGGGTGAATTTGTGACTTTTACAAATAAAAGCAGCTGGCTCTAACAAGTCGCTTAAAATAATCAATTTCCCAATATATCTTATCATGCCTGTCAAGAACCCCTGGGTGCAGGTTTGTAGCAAGCCACTTTCCAAAATGAAACATTGCTCATTGTCCTTATTTGGAAGCCTGACAGTTTCCTTGATTAAAATGAGGAGACTTCATTACGAGTATTAAGCACTGCTTTATGAGTTATGTAAAGTTTGTGTGTGCTTTTTTCATTTGTGCCTTAGAATCTTAACCGCATTGTCTCACTTATGCATAATCCAACAGCCCAGGTGACAAATAGTCTTCTATATTTACTTGCTCGGAATATACAAGGGGTGCATTGGAGAAGCAGCTGAAACTACAAACGCTGCTGTCAGTCAAACCGGCTGGCAGAGGACCATATTTCTTGTCACCAAGAGGCTTAAAGCAAAGAATCTGTGCCTAATTCTCTTAAACCTTGCAGGTCAAAAGGTTTTAAAATTATTTTTGACACCATTTCTTTGCTTTGTCAACAGGCCTGAGTACTTTTTAGCATGTAAGGGATATCAAAAAGCTGCATATTGAACCAGTCTAACATTAGCAATTTATGAGTTTAAGGTTAGCCGTATCACTGTTGGTATGGCAGCAAACTATTTTGAAGTTAAAGGGTGGGGGGAAGAGGAGGTAACATATTATGGAGGGGGGGAATCCCCAGATAGTCACAGAACTCAGGGGATCAGTCTCTGGTGGGCCAAACCAAATGCACACAAATTGGCATGATCCAGCAGGAAAATGGCATATCGCCTTGCTCCATACCCAGAGCCCTTTGAGATTCCTTCCTTGAGTCCCAGCCCATCAAGTGGAGAAAAGCTGTATGCAGGAGATGTAAACATGAGCTCTAATTAATCTACGTATTGTTCTACACAATGGGGCTTTGAAATCCTGTAACGGGAGTTGCAACCCCAGAAGCACAAATGTGGCAGCACTTATGATAAAGCGGGAAAAGCTATACTACGTGAACAGGGGAATTTGCCACGTTTAATGGCCTAGCACAGGGGCTTATGCGCAGAGCAAAATGGAGGACTTTAAACCATCCCTGTGGTCTTCCCATTCGGTCAATGCACTTACGCAGCTTACTCGGTCATGGAGGATTATTGTGTGGCGGCCAGTCTTCGGCTGCTTGTGGGTGGCCTCATTATCCAAAATTGGTATAACCAGTGTTAGGGACTCAGCACTGGATTTAAGAACAGGAAAGGGCTGCTGGTGGGGATCATATCCCGCCAAGGCACCATGCTTCTGACTCCAAGGTCAGACTCCTTTGCCTGCAGGCACTGGGTGAATTTGCATCGGGGGGATTCACAGATCTTGGGTGTGGGGCTAAGCCCACTATACAGCAGTCAGCGTTTGCCTTATGTGCTGTGTCTGTTGGACTTTGTTTCAAGCTAACAGGGTCTGTGGTGAGATCTTGCAAGATTTTGGTGAGAGTTTGGTGAGATCTTGCAAGATCTTGGCAGAAGCTACCTCCACTGCTTCTCCAACAGTGGTGGGGACAGCAAGATGGGTCAGGTGGGCAGGCTGGCCCTGCTTCTGCACTGAAACAGATGCTCTCTTGCCGAACTATGGTCCTTCCCTAATTATAAGTTAATGCCAACTCCTAGAATGGTCTGAAGGGCTGCTGTTTGAGAAACAGAAGCCTTAAGCCCACTCAAGAGCATGAGACTAATTGTACACAGCTGTGCAGGTAGGTAACTGTAGATTTAATGGCCTTCTTTCCCCCTTTTGACAATAATGTGCATCACTTCACTGACTTTAAAAGTGATGAGCCAGCCAATGCTGTGCTTAAGGGCCCTCCTGCTCATTCTGTAGAGTGGGGCCCTGGACAGTTCTTTGGATCTGGACTCTAATCTTTATAGGCCAACCTGCCTTTAATAGGTGATTGGATATTGGCTCGTAGGGTTTAGGTTTTCCACCAATACAAGTCTATACATATCCACTCAGAAGTTAGTTCCGTTGAGCTCAATGGGGATTGTTCCCAAATGAGTGTGGTGGGGATTTCAGCCCTAAAGTGCTAACCAACACCCCGCCCCCAGGGCGTAATCTGCAGTTGCTTATAAAACACTTTGGCCAAGGAAAGCTTTGGTGCCCTGAGTTTCACTAGCTTTCTCAAAAAAATAACAAGCATTTTCTATGAAAGCTGGGCTGAATTGACAGCACCAGATTCTCCACCTTCACATTTCTTTGTAAAGCTTTGCTCTTTCTTTTTATTACTCCATCTGAAATGCTCATAGTTCAAATACTGGAGTTGTGTGGGTGGAAATCAGAAGCCAAGATGACAACTATGACTAATGCAGCCTCCAGCAGTGCCCCTGGGCTGAATTTGGGCCTCTGGCCAAAACATGAATATCATTGGCTTACACTGGTTTTGATGAAAGAATATCATACATTTATATCCATTTCACCATATGCTATATGTTGAGTGTTTTTTATTTTGCTTAAAAGCAACTGAGTTACAGTTGGCAATGCAACCCCAATTTTCTGATTGAAGCTGCCTATTAACAAGGGCACAAGTTATCGAAGTAAGCATGGATTTAATCAAGGTTTCTGCAAGAAGCACTGAAGAAGAAAACCACAAATACAAGACATCTCTTCAACACACTGCCCTTTATTTATACACGCAAATAAGCTGCTTGGCTTGATCTACGGATTAAGGCAAATGACCGTTGAAACAGTTGCATTGTGCTGGAGATGCGCATTTAAGCTGTTCAATTAGAGGGTTTGCTATATTATAATAATTTGTTTTTTGTATCCCCGCCCATCTGACTGGGTTGCCCCAGTCACTCTGGGCAGCTTCCAACAGAATATACAAAAACACAGCAGAACATCACACATTAAAAACTTGTACATATATGTACCCCATTTCATTCATATAGCAAAATGTACGTGGTTGGGCATAGATACAGCTTTATCATGAGCACAACCTAACACACAAGCAATCAAAACTAGATTCAGCATGGTAAGCATGGGCACTACTTTACTTACCCCAGACATGCTCAACCTTTATACACATCACACCAAATTATTTATGGGATCTGAACCCTAGTAGCCATGCCATCATGCACCCAGCAAAGCAGATTTTGGAACATTGCAGCCTTATTCTTCTTCTTCTTTGGTGATCACTCATAGCTGAGTAAGATTGTCTTCCACAAACACGGTTTTAACAATGAGTCCGTGAGTGACTGTGGAGGCCAATTCTGGATCCACACGTCCTTCCATAATGGGGACTTTGGTTTCTGGGTGGGAGTTGATCACGGTGTGGATTTGCCAAGCATGCCTTCCTCTTTGCACATTTCTCCCTTGTGTCCCGAGTTTGAGTGTCTTCAAAGCCCATGACACCTTTGGTAAAAGCTGTTCTCCAACTGGAGTGCTTGCAGGCCAGTGTTTTCCAGTTGTCAGTGTTTATACTACATTTTTTTAGATTTGCCTTGAGACAGTCTTTAAACCTCTTTTGTTGACCACCAGCATTAAGCTTTTCATTTTTAAGTTCGGAATAGAGTAGTTGCTTGGGAAGACGATCATCAGTCATCCGGCACAACATGATCAGTACAACGAAGTTGATGTTGAAGAAACACTGGTGATCTTTGCTTCTTCCAGTAGACTGATATTAATTCGCCTGTCTTCCCAAGTGATGTGTAAAAGAGGGGAAATGACTGAGAAAATTTGCCTAAATTTGCTAAGTAGGATGTGTTAGTAAACAAGAAATAAATGGGAGAGTGGGGTATGCTTTGGGGTGGCCATCTGCAATCTAGTACCCTCAAGATGTTTTGGAGTACAATTAAGTAGCAGTCGGTGGGTAGAGTGATGTTGTGAGAGGTGAGGTGGAGGGAACTTAATGCCAGGTAGGAACATCAGATTGGCTATGCCACTGTGCCTGCACCACACTGAGCTTCCTGTGCCTCGCCCCTCCCCATCTCAGGACCCAGCAGTGACACTCAGAATTGGGAAGGAAGGTGAGCAATCTCACCCTGCCTCTGGTGCTCTGATGCCTGCTAATGCTACAACTCCCACCAGCCAAAGCCAGCATAATCATTGGAGAAGGATGCCTTGAGGTGTTGGGAATAAAACAATTATTTAAGTAAAAACTTTAGAAAGACGATTCTAACTACAGTAGAGGGAATTAGAACACAAAAGCAAAAAAGATCCAGAAATGGAATATTACACATAAAGAAAGACTCCATATCTAGATGTCTACTCTGCTGTTGCTCAACTGTCTAATGTTGATACATGTTCGTGTGAACTGAGGTTCTTAATAGGATTACAAAGAAAATGTCATTGCCAAAAAGAATACTTTGATAGGGTTACAAAATGTTGTTTTTGTTGGTGTTACTAATTAAAATTGCTAGACTGTAGTAGATCTGACATGAACTCGTTCGTGATTTTAAAAATTGCTTAGTAAGAGTACATTTGTATTTATCATATTACCATTTTTAGCATATTTGTGGTCTCTTTCAAAGTATTTTTATGAACAAATATGTGTAGCTTATTCATCTGGAGAGGCAGGGGAAGACAATGTAAAAATATTGTGTTGCTTAAATGAATCTCAGTATCCCAGACATAGGGTGTATTTAATTGACTGTGCAATTTATTTCCACTTAGAAGTAACACTTTGCTAAAATCTTTGCTCTGATTGGTTATACATTGCTATAACACACTAGAGATTCCTGTTAACATGATCATTGGAGTGGTCCAACAGATTTGGGGATCATGGCTTGACATAAAATGTACAACTTACAACATCAATATATTCTAATTGTAGGAAGATGCATATCATGAAATTGATATTTCAATAATGTTAGGTCCCAGGCCACATTAGAAATGCCACGATCATTTGGCTTCTTCCCATTATAAGAACACAGGAAGCTGATACTGAGTCAGACCATTGGTTCATCTATTCAGTATTTTCTCTGCTGATTGGCAGCAGATCTCCATGGTTTCAGCCAAAACCCTTTCCTAGCCTCAGACTCTGACCTTGTCAAAATGCTGCCTAGTCTGAGGCCAACATTTGAAAAGCTCCCACCCACCCTCATAGCACCAGCTTAAGCAGGGCTTTGGGAAGAAGGTGCAAGGTTCTGTCAGGGTCCTGGAGCCCTCCTACCTCCTTTCCAAAGCCTAGTAAAAACAAACAAACAAACAAATTTCTTTCCAGTAGCACCTTAAAGACCAACTAAGTTAGTTCTTGGTATGAGCTTTCGTGTGCATGCACACTTCTTCAGATACACTTGAAACAGAAGTTGCCAAATTTGTTTGTTTGTTTGTTTTGAGTATGGCAGACCAACACGGCTACCTTTCTGTAACTAAAGCCTAGTAAGTACTTGCCCAGCTGTGAGAAGGAGCCAGGAAGACTCTAGAACCCTCATGTCTCTTGGTATGCCCCGTGGAGGACCTTAAGGTCCACAAATGACAGCATTTTGGAGGTCCCAAGTTGAAAGGTGGTTAGATTGGTCTCAACTAGGGCCAGGGCCCTTTCAGTACTGGCCCCGACTTGGTGGAATGCTCTGTCACAAGAGACTAGGACCCTGCAGGACTTGACATCTTTCCGCAGCGCCTGCAAGACTGGGCTGTTCCACCTGGCCTTTGGTTTGGACTCAGTCTGACCCTTATGTTTCCCTCCCCTTATGGTTTTCACCTATGGGCTACTTTTAAAATGAGGCTGCATTTTAAATTGCATTTTAACCTGTATTTTAAATTGGGTTGGTTTTTTTATCCTATTACGTTTTTACTGTAATTTTACTGGTGTTAGTCGCCCTGAGCTCGGCTCTGGCCAGGGAGGGTGGCGTATAAATAAAATTTAATAATAATAATATTTCTGAAGCCAGGCAAGAGCTTACTGGGCTTTGGGAAGGCATCCTTTTCAGCTGTGTGACAGGTGTGACTACACCACTCAAGCTGCCCTAAATCAGCCTCTGCTGGTCCTACCTGGAGATACTGGGAATTGAACCTGGTACCTTCTACAAACAAAGCAGGTGCTGGACCACTGAACTATGTCTATCCCCTTATGAATTCTTTGTTTTTGTATTCTTTTTTAAAAAAAAACCTCACTTGTTGAATTCATTCTGTAATAAGGATCAAGCTTTCTCCCACAGCCCTCCTTCATCGTGTAGATCCCCATCACTAAAAGAATGCAAGAAATGTGAAGCTGAAAAAGATCACATGGATCCATATGTAGAACATGTGCATCCTTAACCCAAACCATCTCCAACTCCCATACCACTTAATATTTCACAGATGCAAAATAGGGAAACACATGTGTACTTGTTACATTCCTATGCGCGCACACCAAGGCTCACTGCCTGGGCACAAAACATTTCCATTACACATTGCTGGACTGTCTTCTCTCTGCCTACTATACAGTGCATTCATTTACTCTGCAAGGCTTAGTCTGTTTTGTCTTGACCTGTATTGTGCTGGTCATCTCTGTCCCTCATACATCTCTGTCCCTCACCCAGCTCAAAGATGTAGGGTTGTATTCAGCCAAGACCTGCTCAATGTACACCCATTAACAATAATGAACCTAAATTCATCATGTTGATTTACTTCAATGGGTCTACTCTGAGTTAGACTGGCATTTAATGCCACCCTTAATTTCTAGGGATCTGAGTAAGGGGAGTACAACTTGAAGAACTCTTTGGAAAAACTGCAGTGAGTCATAA
Organism: Podarcis raffonei; assembly: GCF_027172205.1. Lineage (NCBI taxonomy): Eukaryota > Metazoa > Chordata > Lepidosauria > Squamata > Lacertidae > Podarcis > Podarcis raffonei. Next base: position 55,876,819 of record NC_070610.1, read on the forward strand.
CTGAAACAAAGTTACATGAGAAGGTGCCTTATACTGAATCAGACCACTGCTCTACGTAGCTTACACTAGCTGGCCACAGCTCTCCAGGGTTTCAAGCAGGGGAATTCACTCTTGGTAAATAAGAACAAGTGGAATATGGAACAAAACGTTGCAATGTGGTGTGCATCTGTTCAGAATACTCCATGGGTGAAACTGAAGGTGTTAAATGAAACTGTTTCAGGAGGGAAACAAAATTTAATTGTGGAGACTGTTAACACAAATTGTGATGAATCAGTTGCACAGCTGGAAAAAAGCAAAGATTATACCTAATCAACTTTGGTCTTATTCCTGGTGCTTTAAAAAAATGTTAATGAGATGAAGGAAGGTGATGACATCCAAAAGTTACTGGAAATATACTGCATTTTGTCAACTGTGAGGACTTTATATCATTGAAATCCCCCACCACACTTTGTAAGCACATTATTGGTGGTTTGAGTGACACATTTCCAAATTCTTAATTTAAAAAAATATTACCCATATCAAATGCAGCTGGTGAATGACTGTTCAACAACCTTAAAAGAGTCAAGAATTACTTGCATTCTACTGTATCTCAAAAACATTTAATGAGCTCAGAAATTTCAGTGACTGAAAGTTCTACATTGAAGTTCTAAATTGTATCAAATTAATCAATAATTTTGGGCAAAAGAAATGTTGGGGGAAAACATATACATTTTATGAACATTATGAATAACAATAAGCTTTGAATTTACATTTATTTTAGTCCTTAAATAAAGTTAATTTCAGATGAAGAGAAGTGTTTTCTATTTACCTCTCTCTGTGCATATAGAAACAAAAGCACTGTTTGATAATACAATAGTAAAAAAAAGATAACCAATGCTATTGGCTGTTGCATTTCACTGCATCATATTTTCTGACATAGTTATGTTGATTTAGGTGAATGAATAGGGCCCCCCAAAAGGGCAGGACACATGGCCCTGTAGACCATAAATCTGCCACTGAGCATTGCAAAAGATGAGCATTTCTTGCTGCTCATAAGAAGTTGGCATTCCTTCCTTCACACACAAATGGTATACTCAAGTCAATTGCTATATTCTTTGCTCAGAAAAGCTCCAGTGCTTTGAGGAGGTCAGCAAACATTTTGTTAGAAGAGCTTTGTTGTAAGTCCTGAGATCTGTCTTCTGGCTCCAAACAACAAATAATACTTTAAAAATGATGCTTGCTATAGGCACTTGCTGCTGTTGTCACCAAACATGATTCTTTTCCCCTTATGTTATGTTTCTCCTTAACAACGGACCTTTAACAGGCTGAACCCTCCCCCCAAAAACACCAATATGACTATAACTTGACACTTTCTACTTTTGCCACTTTCTACTTTTATTTCTATCTTTCCTTGTTTTTGTCCATACATCCACATTTGTATGGTGAATTATGGTGCTTGCAGCTTGAGTGGAGAAACAAGACAGAACCAGCTAGGAGAGAAGTCTGGTATGCTGCAAAAAATCTGTTTCCATCGCACAGGTGAAACAGCCATATTAATGTCAAAGGAGGTCAATGGGAAGTTGAGGTGGGATTGGTCATTGTATGTATAAGGGTACTTGCTTGCAGGGCCTGCCCTATTATTAGGCAGAGAGGGGCAGTTTCCTCAGGTAGCATATGCGCAGGAGTGGCAGCCTTGCTCCCACCGGCCAGTCCCCTCTACTGGAAGACAGCCTGCTAAATTAGCATGCTACACAGTGGTCTTATTGCCAGTGTCAATGTGATTTTCAACTACTGTCCCTGGACTGGTGATGGTGCCATTTTGTCTTCTGTCTTAGGCAGCAAAACATATTGGGTTGGTCCTGAAGGCTGCAATTTGCTAAGGGTGCTGAGAGTTATTAGGAGACCCTTATTCCCCTCACAGAGATTGATCATTAAACCACTCTGAGAATTATAGCTCTGTGAGGGGGATGTTGTTGTTGTTTTGTTGTTTAGTCGTGTCCGACTCTTCATGACCCCATGGACCAGAGCACGCCAGGCACTCCTGTCTTCCACTGTCTCCCGCAGCGAGGGGAATAGGGGTCTCCTAACAACTTTCGGCACCCTTAACAAACTACAGTTCCCAGGATTATTTTGAGGAAGCCATGACTGCTTAAAGCACTATGAAATTGCTTTAAATGCATAGTACAGATGGGGCTTTAGTGTGAAACCCCTGTGAAACTTGGGGGTATCTGCTGCTGTGAATGAGACAGTGAGAAGAAAGAACTAGCATGCTGTCTTGATTAGAGAGTGTTGGAATAAAACTGGGAAGAACCAAGTTCAGAAACTGCTTCAGAGCAAGGTGTGGGTGGGTGGTAGTGGTGGGGTGAACCATGTATACCATGCTAGCAGGGTGGAATGGCAGAAAAAGAAAAGAAAAATCAGATCTGAGCATTTAAACAGTTACTGTCTGTGATCAAGAAAACGAATTCCTGTCCCCCATGGTTGTAATGTACACTCCAACAGATCATCAGCCAACACTTTCCAGAGGCCAGTTCACAGCCACATACTTTGGATGTCCGCTCCAAATTGGACACAGCAGCATTCAGAACATAGTGCTTCTCCACATCTGTTACTGCATCTCAAACACGGGAAAGGGCAGGTACTCAGTTGCTTTTATGGGGACCATTTATGAGCAATGATGCAAGGACTAATCTCATTTGCTTGCATTGCTTATGGTAAGTTCACTCACACACTAAAATCTTCTTACTGGTGGCAGCAGAGTATCAGCCAAAGAGCTACTCTCTTATACAATAAAATTAATTTTTGATTAAGTTGCTAGTTTTCAATAGTGTAATTTAAACCACAAGGTTTAATCTCCCTCTTTTAATGTCCTAAAATATAAGTGAAGAATCAGAGGGGTCTTCTGGCCATCTAGTTCCACCACTTGCTTGAGTCAAGAAATCTAGAGTTAGAGCACCCCCAACAGAAAAGGATGTGGAAATCTGTCAGTTTCAGGTTCTCTCTTAAGTTTTTCATTTTTTCAATCTTAAATTCAGTTCTCCACATTCCCACATAAATTTGCATTTTTTAAGAGAAAGTCCTCATGAAAGTTCACCAGCACTTTTGTACACATAGTTTTCTACGACATTTTGCCTAACATAGACAATTTTGTGAAGCAATTGCTCCTAAAAGAATGAATTTGGTGTTATTTCCACTAATATATTCATTTTAATTTTTTATAAAAAGATTATAAACCAGTATATCATAAAAAATATATCACAGCAGTTTACAACAATATAAAATCATAGAATTATGCACACTTCACCCTATTAAATGCATTTGTGTACAAATTCCTTGGTTGGAGCATTGCAAAATTCAGAAAAGTGCAAATTTTGAAATATGCTTGTATTTCACATTACACCTTTTTCTGGAAAGTGCAAATTAGGTCAGTTCACCTTTAAATGCAAACTGAATCAAATTTCTTCCCCGTCTGTATCTGAAAGGGAGAGCCCAACACACCTCTAGAAAATTGGTCCCATTGTCAATCTGTCTTATAACAAAGAACTGAAATCTGTTCTTCTGCAACCTCAGCCCATTAGCTCTCGCCTTGCCTTCTGGAATGACAGAGCACAAGTCCTTGATTCCCTATGTGATAACCCTTCAGGTATTTTGAAGAGTGCTGTGTATTGCTCCCTCTCCATCTTCTGCTCCCTGGCTAAATGCAGCCAGTTCCATCAACATTTCCCTTGCAGAACTTATTTTTCATACCACTGACCATCTTCACTGCTCTCCTGTTTACCTGTCCCAGTTTGTCTATATCCATTGTAAAGTGCAGCACCCAAACCTAGACACAGGACTCCAGATGCCTGGCAAGTACAGAATAAAATGGAGTTATTCTTTCCTGTGACTTAGACCCTATCTGTACTATACCTTTAAAGCAGTATCATATCTCTTTTTAGCAGTCCTGGCTCCTCCCAAAGAATCCTAGGAGCTGCAGTTCATTAAGGGTGCTGAAAATTGTTAAGCAACCACCACTACCCCCTTATAGTACAAAGCTATAATTCTCAGAGTGGCTTAATGCTCAATCCCTCTTCCCAGGAACCTCTGTGAATAGGAGTCTTCTTACAATTCTCAGCACCCTTAATAAGACTACAGTTCCCAGGACTGGGAAGGAAGCATGACTGAAATGTTATGATGCTGCCTTTTTTATAGTGTAGGTGGGGTCTTAGAAATGATGGTTCTATTAATGCAGCCTAGACTTTTTAATTCTCTTTCATTACAGCTCCTTCACACTTTCCACACTGTTTCAGCTGCGATTGATTACACTCTCCAGACTCGAGGTGAAAGGGTCTATATGTTGCCCTCCCCTTATGGTCTTGATCTATCGGCTACTTTTAAAATGAGGCTGCATTTTAAATTGCATTTTAACCTGTATTTTAAATTGGTTTCCCCCCCATTATGTTTTTACTGTGATTTTATTGGTGTTAGCCGCCCTGAGCCCGGCTCTGGCCAGGGAGGGCGGGGTATAAATTATTATTATTATTATTTATTATTATTATTATTTATTATTATTATTATTATTATTATTATTATTATTATCATCATCATCATTATAATACCAGTGAATCTCTGTAAAGCACACAAATCGATTTATTCTGCATTTTTAAAAATAAAATAAAAAGTTAAATGGTCATTTATTAGTTTAAAGTATCTGTGCTCCACCTTTCCTCATACAGTTTACCTTAGTTCACTAGACAGAATAGATTCCAACATTTTTGAAGATGCCTCAGGGCTCGGAACTGCTGCCAGATCAGAGGGAGCCTCCCATGCAGGGTGCCTTCCAGTGAGGCTCTTTCTCATTGGCCATCACTGCCATCTTGGCTCAATTCACTCCTTGCTGCTTTGGTGCCCTCGTTGGCTCCAAAGCAACATCTTAATCGGCTTGGCTCACTGCTACTCTCATTGCTTCGGGGAAATGAAGAATTTTTACTATGGCAGTGGATGGCAGCGCTGCACTTGCTTACTGCCACCACTGCTTTCACTTTGGTGTAGTTGGGGGGTGCAGAGGGGGGAGGCTGAGGCTGCAGGCCCCAGGCTTAAGCCCCATAGGCTGGCCCTGACAGCATCCCTTCCATTTGTCAAGAATGAGACCAGACCTGAGCTGTGGCATCACGACTCGCGACTTGCATTGCTGTGGCTAAGAATTACTCATAGCCAGGGGTCTTCAAGAAAATTTCAACTGGGCAATAATAATCTAGAAAATCAGTATCGATAAAATGGCTGGTTGGCACCAACACTGAAGAAGAGCACTCCAGGCTGCAGCATCTTCTTGTATGTCCCCATTTGCGCATTTACTGTAGGGAGGGTGATAAAAGTTATAATTTGGTTATTATCTCTCGTGAAAAATAAAATCCTCCGTTGTGAGGAGGAATGGATGGCAGCAGTGTAAATGTTATCAATATCCATCTCAGAAGCCACTTTTCCACACACGGATTCTGCCATTAAGGGGCCACTAGAGGGAATTTAAAACATTGCGATGTGAAACCCTGTAGTCTCTTCTGTTCCTGGGATTTACATAATGACAGCGCGGAATTGTCAAGCATTGCTTATTAGTATGTGCCCTTCACAACATCAAGGTGCCTGGTCTCATTGTTTACTTTCCTTTCTGAAAGAGCAAATGCTTTTTATTATATTTCATAATGACATTACATTTCAGTAAGACTGATTGATTGGTGCTCAATTAGACCCTGCACAAGGCAGTGGTTCTCAAGTCTAATTCATTACAATCTAATGGAAATGTCATGTCCATCAAATTAGAGTTGAATCTTAAATGGGTTCTTTTTGCTATTAAAAGAAATTGTTTCACTAGGATCAGGCTGATGATGGTTTGTGGCTGTAAATTGATCCTGTTTCTTTTTCCTCCTAGATGTGCTGTCCATCTTCTCAGATGCATTTTCTGCTGTGCCAGATATTTTATTTTTGTTGGTAGCCACACAGCTTATTACAAGTGTAGAGCTATGCCCTTTTGCTCTGATAACACAATCATAACCTATAGACAGGCAATTATAGGCTTGGCTACTCAGGTTTGCCTTCCTCCTCTGCCTCCACTTGAATTGATGTTTGCAGTTTGGGAAATACAGGACATCACCTGCATTTAAAAAGGGAACCTCGAGGCTGAAATATACATGGAGAAATGGTGCTGCACAACAGACTCCAAATAACCTATGCAGGAATAGGGATGGGCAAATCTGTCCGTTTCATTTTTTTTCTCCCATTTTCACTGTCTCAAGTTCCATTCTCCACATTTCCACATCAGTCTGACATTTTTTTAAAAAGGTCCTCATGAAAATTCATCAGCATTATAGTGTGAATTATCCTAATATGCAATTTTGTTTAATATGCACGTTTTTGCAAGGCATATTTTCCCCTTAAATAATGCATTTGTGTGTATTATTTTCACTAATATGTGCATTTTGATGCATTTTTTCCCATATATTCCCATATATTTTCCATATAACACCCTGCTGGTGTTTTCAAAATGCAGGCAATATTTCTGTATAGTGGTACCTTGGTTCTCAAACACCTTGGTTCTCAAACGCTTTGGTTCTCAAACTCCAAAAACCCAGAAGTAAGTGTTCCAGTTTTCAAACATTTTTGGGAAGCCGAGCATCCGATACAGCTGTTGGTTATTGTTTCCGGCGCACCTGCACCAATCAGAAGCTTCGCCTTGGTTTTTGAACATTTCGGAAGTCAAATGGACTTCTGGAACTGATTAAGTTCGGTGCTTTTGTTTTTGCTATTTATTTTGTGTTTTTGTTTTTGAGGCTTTTTTGATTAATTTGTTTTTATGACTGTGTGGAACCCAGTTCAGCTACTGATTGATTGATTGATTGATTGATTGATTGATTGTGTGACTGTGGAAATGGATAAAAGCCCCCCCATCCAAACAATGACTCATCAGTGCAGATAAGAAAAAATAATTTTTATTTTTATCATCTACAATACTGTCTTATTTATTTTATAGTACAGTGCATTGATTATTGCTTTCATTTTATGGATCAATGGTCTCATTAGATAGTAAAATTCATGTTAAATTTCTGTTTTAGGGGTTGTTTTTAAAAGTCTGGAATGGATTAATTCGTTTTGTATTACTTTCTATGGAAAAGGGTGCCTTGGTTTTGGAACGCTTTGGTTTTGGAATGGACTTCTGGAATAGATTAAGTTTGAGAACCAAGGTACCACTGTATAAGTAAATAAACTTTGGAGGGAAGCTGCCATTAAAAAACTAGAGAACACTCTAATGCCACAGTGCTCAGACATAAGTACATTCACAAGGTCTCTCCACCCCACCCACTCCAACACTTTAGCGTTATTCAGATAGTATTCCTTCCATGCAATTAAGGGCCAAACTCCTCATGACATTTAACGCATGATTTGTCCCTGAGTACAGGATTTTTGTTTCAGAAAAAGCTGGTGCAGGGCCTCTGATCCAGATCAGGACTTGGGCATGTGGGTTATGGAGGCTTGAACCCTTTCGGCCTTCCAAACCTGCTATTTGACGTCCCTAAAACCTTCAATGGCAGATTTCCACCCCACATACACACATGCAAATAGAAGCTGCAGGGGTCCCAATCCATATTGCAGCAGGGTGCAAAGGGTTAAAAACCCCATACCTCCATGTCAGTGTCCCCATCTAATTGAGGCCCCCTGGTGGCTATTTCTGAAATATCATGTGATATTTGCTGTTTACCACCAAGAATGTGGGGAGAGAGAGAGCAGGGCTGTGTGTGCTGTCTCCGTCTCCACCCCTGTGTCGTCTGCTGCTCCCACCTCCATTCTGTTCACCCATTGGCTGGTTGTCTGTCAGGATGAAGTCTGCTGAAAGTGCATAGACTTCCCTTGTGTTTGGGAATCCCTTTACAGAAAAGCTCCCAATAGATGGGTAAATTGGGAGCATACCCAAGTAGGGCTTTTCCCTGCATCTGATTTGTCTCATGTTCAATTCTGTTTACAGCTTGAGCTGAATTTTCATTACTTCATCACATTTCAAACAAAAAAATAAGTGTACTATTGGCAGAGATCCTTTGACTAGGTATTGGATAGTTGTGATGGGTGGTGATGATGACAGATACTGTATCATCAATAAACATGCCTGTTGCAGAGTAACAGACAATACTTCTGGCATTTTCTTCTTCTTTCAATGCTTTCTTCTGAGCTACATGCAAACCTTCAATTTTTATCTGTTTTTTTGGGGGGAGAGGCGAGGTCCTTCCTTTTCGTTTTCCTACGTGTGGATATAGTTAAATATATACAAAATTTAAAACAAAATTGTATCCAGTGTTGTGGAATATGCTTAATCCACATGCAAGCCTTCAGTCATTGTAGCTGTCAGATGTGTTCCAGAATAGAAAAATCTATGTCATATGTCACCAGGGATATACAAGTGTCCTTTACAGGATTTGCATTGTATATATTAAGAAGCTACAAGGATTTAACAAAATTGCTGTACTGACAGCCCTAAAGCCAGCTAAATATCTACTGCCATTAAGTATGATATGGCAAAATACCACCACACTGAGGTTAGCTACAGAAAACCTAGGCCTACATTTTGAATAAGACATCATAAAGCACGATTTATATTAACTTTTCTTGTGGTTTCCTTTAACTAGGGGATAAATAACAAAATCAAGCATGTCCCATTTTGTTTATTCATTTTTTAGGTCCTCCCAGCCAAACATGCTCTTTAGTCTGCAAACATTTAACATTTTTAACAAAAAGTGTTTTACCACAGAAGACATCTGAAGGTTAGCCTCTTCCCTTCGCTCTAATAAATTAAATAACGCAGAGGCCTGATCAAAGCACTCTCTCAAACTCGAATGATGCAGAGACAGAAATTGTTAAATTGAAATCATTTCAAATTCCTCAGTAGTGAGTGAAAACTTTTTTTATTTTTATACAGACATACACAAGCCTTCTTTAAAGTTGCAATTAATTCTTTGTTTGTTGGGGCGGGCAAAGCCATCTGGAATAAAATTCTCTTTGGAAGTCCTGTGTTTGCATACCAGCTGTATGATTATTCTTACCACACCAGAAACTTCTTAATTAATTGCAATCTGCATCACTATGCTGAACAGATGTAAATAAGAGGCTTTCTTCCCTCTTCCCCCCACCCTTTTATACCCATTAGCTTTCATAGCAGAATCCTTTGCTATGCATATATGGTTAAATCAGAAAAGGCAGAATAAGGATTTCCCCATCAACAACTCTCTAATAGCCCAGTCCTCCGGCAATGCACCCCCACAAATAGCACTCCATACGCACACACAAACACAAGTATGCGCCAGTGTTACCACAGAGGCATGCCACTTCAGGCAAATGGAGGAGGCCTCAGAGTCGTATACCAGATTGTGATGACATCAGAGTAGCGTAGGTTTGCAACAATGATAGAGGCAGCTTAACAGCTGTGATGGTTTTTGATTGAAGCCCTGGGCACCTCTCTTCCTTTCTCTCTCCTAGCCCTCCTGCCATACCTTCTTAGAAGCTGTTTTCTTCAGTTTCATTCAACAATGCTAAGTTACGTTCCTTCCTTTCCATCCAGGATGCCTGGTGTGGCAAAGCCTATTAGGGGCTACATTCAAAGCATATTCTTGCAAACAACATGGGAGGGTGCTGTAGGATTTTTTTCTTTCATCAAGTTGTGACAAACAATTGGAATGCTCCCCTTCTGATTTTGACGTCAGTTCTTGTCTAGCGTTTTCAAGTCAAGGCAGCTGAGTAGAGTTCTGGTATCCTGGGCTTCACGTTCAGAGAAGTCTTCTTCATAATGTGATAGCCTCTCAACTTCCATTGTTGCTATGCCCTACTCAGCATCAGAGGTGCATTAAGAGATTGGGGGGGGGGGAGACAAATCACCATGTCTCTCTGAGCAAGGATGTCCAGCGCTTCCAAAAGTGCATTGAACACAGTTGGAGTGGCATATATAAACTGTCAGTGGTGGAAGCAAGTCCTATAAAGTAGTTGGCATTCACACTGAGCTTCAATGCAACAGTAAAGTTAGGGAAATCTCTGAAAAGCTTTCTGTGGGTGGCATCCTCCGCTACAGATCATACGGCATAAATTTTGTTCTAATGAAGTAAGTGTTGCTTGGGTTTCTAGCAGTATTGTGTCGCTTATTTTCAGATAATAACCACTGAATGTATTAACAATTTCAATTTCAGTGAAGAAATGACATCTTTTGGGCTGCTGCCACTGCTGTTAGACATATTAGCAGGGCTATGACTCTCCATTTTTTATCCGTCTGCAGTTCAAGAAAAATACAAGAGAGCCAGATTCATCCAAAGAGCTTCAGAAAGGCTTTCCAAGGATGCATGAAACTGCAAAAGTTCACTTTCCTTCCATGAACTTCCTGCTGCTTGCCTATCTTAGGATCTAAGCCATTATTCCCTGTTGCAGCTTTTCACAATTGCTAGAAAATGCTTCACGAGCATATGAGGTGCTGAAGCCTGGGGTATGTGGATCTCATAAAACACATAGGCAAAAATGGAAAGAACTGTGCAACTTGCAGGGAATGAATGGATCTGCCATCTTCAATTCTCTTAGGCTGGAATTCCACATTGTACAATATTTCATCTGTGCAAGCATTTCAGCTTTCCAGATAGAACAATCCCTTCTCCTCCCACCCATCGCCCAGTTGCTGTTTTGGGGATTTCCCCAACATACACACCCTAAGAGAGAGCCAGTGTGGTGTAGTGGTTAAGAGCGGCAGTCTTGTAATCTGGTGAACCAGGTTCACGTCTCCACTCCTCCACCTGCAGCTGCTGGGTGACCTTGGGCCAGTCACACTTCTTTGAAGTCTCTCAGCCCCACTCACCTCACAGAATGTTTGTTGTGGGGGAGGAAGGGAAAGAGGAATGTTAGCCGCTTTGAGACTCCTTCGGGTAGTGATAAAGCAGGATATCAAATCCAAACTCTTCTTCTGAGCCATTTGCAGGGGGTGCAGGCCTCTGTGGGATGCAGTGGCGTAGCGTGGGTTGTCAGCACCCGGGGCAAGGCAAGTAATTTGCACCCCCTAACCCATGGATTTGCACCCCCTAACCTGTGGATTTGCGCCCCCTAACCCTAACCCCCAGATGTTGCGCCCGGTGCAGCCCGCCCCCCCTGCACCCCCCACGCTACGCCACTGGTGGGATGTGGAGAGAGGGAAGCCTCCATTGTGCAAAAGGAGAGCTCTTATGCAGGACTTCCACTAATCGGGGCTGATAAGGTAACCTCGCCCTCAGTTCCCCATCTTTCCAATTTTAAATTTGTTTTCCACATTTGTGCAGCAATTTGAGATTTGAATGTAAGGGATCGTTATTAAAATTTGTGAGTAGTTTGGGTTGAATTTTCCCTCATACGCATATTTTAACGCAATGTTCACATTATTTAATGTGAAATAATGGGTATTTAATGCAATACCCATTTTAGCAAAGCAATCCCTCCCCCACAAGGTAAGCTATTTTTGTACTGTATGTTGTTTCATTAACATATGTTTATGCATACTTCCTCCTAATATTTGCATTTCTGGAAACAATGATTAGTAGAAGAACACCATGAAATTTGCAGAAGTTCACATTTCAAAGGATGGCTATATGCCGGTTCCTGTATCGTTTCAAGAAGTGCACAATGAATTAAACTTCTTCCCCTTGCCTAACAGATTGTTAGATGCATCCAACCAACCAAACAAGAGTCTTCTCCACCTGCCCCTTGGCAAACTGCTTTTGAAACTGAGAGATTCAGAATCAGCCTGTGCTCTAGCCCAGGGGTCTGGTGTTCAAGTTACGCTTCCATCACTAGGCATGCATGCCTGATTTCTTGGTGCCAAAAGTAGGTCTTTGGATCTCAGCCATGGCATATAGAAATAGCTGCATCATATTTTAAGAGAGGGAGAATGGCATGCTTTCATTCTAACCATTTTTCCTGACAGGTCAGGAAGATGAAACAGTCTCAACGGTTCAGCTATAAGGAATTGTGGTGGGCGGGGGGAGCTGAAACCAAAGATTTTAATTTTTAATTTTAATTGGCAGGGGAGTCCAGCAGTCAATCTATTAAACAGATTTTCACCCAAATGCAAATTTGTATTTTCTGACAATAGTCATTGTGGGCTGTTTCCAGAGCATATCCTCTTCTTCTGTTCTGTTTCTATGAGTCTTTGCAACTGAGCGACCACATTTTGTCAATTTTAGGAGCATACCACCCCTCCCCCTTTTCAATGTCTCTGCTGGGGTGCCTGCTTCGTGCCCCCTCAAAAAATCTGTGCCTGGGGTCACGGCACCTCTGGCACCCCCCACACTATACCCGTGCTCCAGCATAACTGATTTCAGGGCAGGCCATGTTAAAATAAGGGCACATCCAAGCTATTGGCTAAAAAAGAAAATTGATGCTACAAAGTTTTCAGAAGATGTCTGGATAAAAGAAGGGGTGGTTCGGGGCAAACATCTACTGTCAGGGAGTTCTGCAGGCTCAGTGCCTTGCAATGGCCAGTCCAGCTGAACTCTGGAGCATGGGGAACCAATGGAAGCGGCCCAATCAGGAGATCTCTGTGATTGAGGTGGAACACAAAGAATCAGATGATCCTTATTGTGGCACCAGCTTTGTGCCTTCTCTCTGCGTATTTGCCTTTGTCACATCTCAAAGGGTTGGATCTTTCGCTGGCTAATATTCAAGTGTTTCTTTGGCATGCAGTTCACAGCATTCATATATAGCATTTAGCAATTAAAATCTGCAACATTTGTAACTTAATCATTGCCGTCTGTTTCCGGTATATTTCATAAGACCCTAGAAACTGCCTTACTGAATCAGACCAAAGGAACATCTAGTAGCCCAACTTTCTAGCAAAGGCCACTTTGATGCATCTGGTAACATAAGAAGCAAGGCTTGGTGGTAATTGCTTGCCAGTGTGTCTCAAGCACTGTTTGTCCTTTTTAGCCTCTTTTCCTCCATCCATGTTTCCTTCCCCCCAAATCTAGCTTCTGCTTCGCTGTCTTCCTAGACACTGCTTGCCAACTTCTTTCCTCATGGGCTACATTAACGCTATTAATATTCTTCAACTGTCAATTCTTTGAAGCTGTGTTTCCTAGTTTCCCTCCAATGTGTTTCTTTTGTGCTTTCAACAATGCAACTTCAGTCCATTATAAAAAAAAACCCCTATTTTATAGAGCTCTTTAATTGAAACCTGCATCTGTTCAGTAGACCAGCTTCTAGGCTCAGGACAGAGGTAGAAAGTGTACAATTAAAGTTCTAACCACATAAGACTCATTTTCAAGAGCATCTGAGCAGAATCAGCCTGAGACGAGGTGGCATAGGAATAATGCATTGATGAAATGGGACTTTGACATCATTTGCATTGCAGAGTTTGAACAAAAATGTTAAATAATCCCATCCACTGTAGTCTATTAGGATTGGCGGAAAGTGCCCCCTCATAACCTGAATCTAAATGGCCCAAATCACACTCCGAAACAGCACAAGAGTTATGTACACACACACTGTGCCCTCCCAGCATGACGGCTAATTGGTTTAAAGGGATCCCGCTGGCCCATGCTGTTTCTGGGTCAGCAAAATGTAATACAATTTGAACCGGAAACCCCAGCCAACAGGAACCATTTAAAAAATTAGCTGATGTGACGAAGGACTATTGTGTTTACACGGGGCTCCCTGGTGTTTTGTCTTGGGCTGTAACGCAAATCATCTGTGCCCAGGTCATTAAGGTTCTTTCAGCCTAGCGCAAGATACAATGCTTGCCATGATTGCATGAAATATCTGACAATGCCAAAATCGCAAATGCATAGGGAATCTAGTCTAAGCAAGAGGAAAGGAAGACAGACAGTAAGGACTAAGTAGTCTGACTTCACACCATACATTTAAAGCGGTGTGATGCTACTTTAAACAGCTATGGCTTCTCCCATACAATTCTGGGAGATGGAGTTTGTTAAGGGTTGTTAGGAGACCCCTATTCCCTTCAAAGACAGGACCAGCCCAAGACATTTTGGCTCCTGAGTGAGCCACTTAATGGTGCCCCTCTCCCACCAGGAAAGGAGGGGAAAGTGAATATCTACATGAGGAACAAGAGGGAAGTGAAGATCTGCAAAGGGAACGGGGGGAGAATCAAATCAGCTTTACCCGGTGGTTTAACTGGGAATCAAAGTTCATGGGCCTGCTCTGCAAAGGGGCCTGCTCTGCAGACCCCAGGAGACCCCAAAGGGCAGCCCTTACCATTTCCTCCCTAGGGGTGGGAGGCAACTAGCAGCTCCTCCTATTCACTGAGGGGCCACTGTGGCATTGGGGGGGGCATTAAGTGGTTTCATAGTAGCCAAGGTGGAAATGAAATCCAGCTGCCAGTATGGTCAGCTTCTGTACATGAAATAGAGGGAGGCAGCACCCTGTCTTTCACCTCAGGCAACAAAATATATTGTGTCTACCCTAGTGAGAGTCCCAGAAGTGAGGGGCATGGGGTTGCAGTGGGAGTTAGAGCAGTGGGGGCTCATCTGTTAGGGCCACTAGGACACTGCCCTACCAACTTTAGGCTGCCCTCATCCATCCCCCACCCACCTGCCTTCTTACTTACAACCAGTACAGGGCATGGCACCTTCCTCTTTCTGCCTTTGCAGCAAGGACAAACCTGTACTTAGTTGGCTCCGCATGTCATTCGACCAACTGTTGGGGGTCCATGCCCAACAGTCCCAAATGGCACCAGCCACTGCAGAGTTAGGACTATAAACCACCATTGGACCAGCCATAATTGTGTCAGAGTCTCTAATCATACGCCTCAACCACGCTCAGATTTGGATGGGGAATTTCTAGTAGCATTCAGGAACATATCTCTCTGTACATGCAAGAGTCATTCTGTATTTTGCTAGCAAATGTTTTCTCTGTTTTACAGTCTGCTTTTCTATCAAGTGCAATTATCCTCTTTCTGGCTTCCAAAGGAGTCACAGTAAATTTCACAAGCAGATCTCCTATTTCCTGGTCACCTCCCTCTAGATTTGAACGAACAAAATAATTCAATCTGGAACTCGTCTTTGGCCATCAGCTTAAGATGAGGAGCACTGCTTGTCTCTTCCAAACATCTTATTTTAATAACAAAATCAGACTTTTTAGTCATGTCAGCACTGTTGACCCAGAGCATGCCAAGTTCTAAACAGTTTCATGAACCATCAATAAAAGTCTCTTGTAATTTTGGATACCGTAATTTTTATACTTGACCATGATTAGTTGTGATGTATTTACTATATAAAGCCACAGAGAGCAAAACCTAGTTTGCAAACACTGACATGAATCCAATTTGGTAGCAGTTAAAAATAGTTAGCTCTGCTTAAATTGAATGCGCTCTGCAAAATATTCCAGGGGAAAATCCGCACATACTAAAATTCTTTTATTTATTTTTTCGTCCATTCTCTGATCAAAACCACAACTTAAAAGAATATAAACAAAGATTAAGCCTGTCAGGGGTTTGTAACTCTGAGTACTGATGTGATTTTTAAAAGTAACCATATAATCCAATAATTATTTCACCCAATACAAGGAATATTTCTGGAGTGACTGTGTATATAGCTTTCTATTATTTTATAGATAAGTTGCTCTTAATTATAATGTAATCCTGCTTTTTAAATACTGTACTTAAACACTTTTTAAGGTATGGAGAGAAAAATGTGGATAGAATAAACCCCAAAACACAATAAGAATGTTTATGCAAACATTACATTCCTACTTGCTTAATGGATGTATTGTTGCTAAACTCCTGGTTGTGGTTTTATTTAACCATGGTATGTCATTACAGTGGGGAGAAGCTGCAGTTTAGTTCTTGATAGTGCTAGCTCCAGGTTTTGGGAAGCCCTTGGGAAAGGTACCCTAATTTTTGCCTGGGGGGGTCTCTTCCGTTCGAAAACGATGCCGCCACTCATTTTCCCTCTCCCTCTACATCAAATCCACACAACCACAAAAGAGAGGCAAAGAACTAGAACACACAGCAAGTGCAGAGTGGCGTTTCATCTCTTCATTGCTTGTCAGTGAAGGACAGGTGAACTGGGAACCGCTGGAAGGAGGATGAGAACCAAGACCAGAGGATCCAAAGAGAATTTCTTTGCAGATCAGAATGCAATTCTGATTATCCAGATTACACACTTCTCTAGATTCTGCAGTGCCTTTTCTGTCCCCCAAATACAAAAAACAAACAAACTCACAGAATGCATACTTTAGAGGTGAAATGCACTGAAAAGCACTGCAATACTTTGAAAAACATGTATTTTAAGGAAAGGATGTGAACAAAATGCATAAACTGTGCATCCGCATCTCTTATGCATTCTTTTGAAAAGTCTGTGGGGGGTGGGAATGACTGACGCAGAAAAAGCCATCCATTGCTAGTTGTAAGCAGCCTTGGAAATGGAGAAGTCAAAAATATCATACCATGCCCAAGTCTTTGGGCATGCCTCAGTATGTTTGTTGAATCCTGGCCAAAGCGACCAAAAAATCAGTTAATGAATGTTGGCAACTATGCTAGTGGTACTTTCCAATCCTGACTGCAGAATCCTCTTCTTAAAAACATATTATTACTCCCAAAGTCCTGACCAAAAATTCAATTATATATTTCTATCTTCTGGTGTGAGTGTGGGAATCTCCAGTCTAATTTGTCTGTGGCCATTTGTAATACTCCAGTCAGAGACTGTCTGGAGAAAGTGGAACAAACACAAGTGATAGGAATGAAATCTCACGAGGGCCATGAATAACTTTAGGTTTTGAATTTCACCAGGTGATTCATAAGCATTACTGGAACGCCCTGTATGTTTTATTTTGTCTCCAATGAAGGTTTCAGCACTGGATATTTTGTACCTTTTATTAAAAATAACCTCCATTTTGCATTCCTTGCCCACCTTTTTGTTCATCTGTGCTGCCCACTCACTTGACATGAAGCATTTACAGAAATGGAACCAGATCATCATTTTGCACAGTTCATACATTCAAGGGCAGGGGTTTGGAGTGCACTTTGAGTTTACCCAAATGAATGCAAATCATACAACACACACACACACAAAATCACTGCTTTGGGCTGAATATTATTGCTATTAACAATTGGAATTATTATGCTAGACAACCTATTTTGCCTATGAGCCTATGACCCCATTATGTGTGCGTCCCAGTTTGTATAATAATTGTGGGTGTGGTGGTGGAGTGGGGGTGGAGCCAGTGTGGTGTAGTGGTTAAGAGTGGTAGTCTCGTAATCTGGTGAACCGGGTTCGTGTCTCCGCTCCTCCACATGCAGCTGCTGGGTGACCTTGGGCCAGTCACACTTCTTCGAAGTCTCTCAGCCCCACTCACCTCACAGAGTGTTTGTTGTGGGGGAGGAAGGGAAAGGAGAATGTTAGCTGCTTTGAGACTCCTGAAGGGGAGTGAAAGGCGGGATATCAAATCCAAACTCTTCTTCTTCTTCTTCTTTTAAGCATTTGCTAAATTACTTATTAATTGCATTCATCCAAGAGAGCTTTTTACCAGCTGTTCCAAAAACTGATCAAAACTGTTCCGTACTTCCACCCCATGTCCTTAACCAATCCTACACACACAAAATACTTAGCCCTCACATCGTGATTTTGTTGGCCTACACAAAAACTGAAACCAGCCTTCCTTTGAAGGTAATGGTGGTTTATTTTTACACATCCAGACATTGTCAACTGCAAAAGAAGAATTTGTTGGGCACAATACAAATGTTTTTTGTCTGCATGTATTTGTTGGTTTAACTTTGCAGCACTTTCTGGTTTCTGCAAATAACTTGATAATTACTCAAATGTTATTTCATATGAAAGTCATTATTCCCAGAATCTGCAAAAGCTCCCACCCATCAAAGAGCGGGTGGGAAGTCTAAGTGCATACCATCTATTGTTTCCTCTTCAAATGGGGTTTTCACATGTTTGGAAGACAACTTCCCTCTAAAAATGTCTAGACACACCTGTAGCTTTATAAAGTTTCATGGTACATTCACAGATCTTGGGGGAAATCCAGCTATTTCTCTTAGTTTGCAGGGATTGGATAGCTATGCTTCCAAAAAAATTGAGCCACACAGAGTATCTGAATTGAAACAGGAAATTGGTTGACTTTCAAGTTGGCTTTGCATAATGTAACCCTGTAAAATCTGGGCGACACACTCTGCAATTTAAAAATGAATCCGCGTGGCACTAAAGCTGTTCTCTGCAACACAGCCATGGTGCAAAGTTCATTACCATTTGCATTTGTGTTATCACACCACACTATTTTCAATCTCCCCTATTTTAAAAGGTGCAGGTGGTTTGATACTATGATGTTACGATCCGTTCACCCAATATAGAATTGTTTACATTCACATTCAGGGACGTAGGAAGGGGGGTGGTCTGCCCCAGGTGTCATCCATGAAGGGGGGTGACAAAAAGGCACACAGCTCCTCCTCCCCCAGGTGCACAGCATGGCCACCGCTCTGGGTGCTCAGGCAGCTAAATCTGCCACTGTTCACAAGTTGTCTCTTCGCTCCATTGTCATTCATTTATTTCAAAAAATTTTACAACCTTGAGCATTGCATGCTGGGCTGCACAACTGGAGGTTGCTGGAAACCATGGGATGAGAGAGTGTTCTTGTGCTCAGGTCCTGTTTGTGAGTTTCCCACAGGCAAGCGTTTGGCCACTGTGAGAACAGGATACTGGACTTCATGGGCTCATCCAGCAGGGCTCTCATGTTCAGTATTGAAACTTGTGCTTTTTAACTTGTTCATAAATGACCTGCAGCTAGGGGTGACCAGTGAAATGGCCAGATTTGCTACAGAAAGGGCAACTTTTCCAACCTTCTCACATCCATTGGCACTGCCATCCTTTTTTATTTTTAGAAAAAGCAATAGCTGAAGGAAATATATATATACATCTGTGTGTGTGTGTGTGTGTGTGTGTGTGTGTGTGTGTGTGTGTAATATGCAGGTATGTTAGCATTTGCTCAGCTACAGCTGTATCTGTATTTATATATTCTTATTACCTAATGATTCCTCTTTAAAATCAAACATGAATAGATGAAAAGGAAGGTGGGATTTATGATGAAATTAGAAGTAATTTTTCCGAAAGGTTGGCAATGCATTGTGAATCTGATCACAGTGCCGTCTTTGCAAGAACCAGTTCTAATGCCATTAAGTACCTTATCTTAATAAGCCTTTGTTCCAAGGTAGTTCAGAAGTATTTCCTTCATGAAATTAACAGATTCAGCATTTTAATACATATAAGACAAGTGATTCTACTTAATTGGTGGATAAAGAACATGGCTTTTCTTTTTAAAAACAGTATGCACAGAGAGCCTGTATTAAACAAAAATAAAAGATAATCCAGCAAAAAGAAGTGGTAAAAAACTCGAATGGTATTTACAGATTTGAGCATTGTGGTCAAGTTTTCTTTGTATAGGAAAATAGAAAAGCAAGGATAAACTCAAGAGGCGATTACTGTAATTAAGGAATTTATGGATCACTTTCTTTAGAGATGCTATGAGCTACTTGGCATGGCTTACGCCTCCTTAAAAAAAAATCCCTTCAAATCTTACTTTCATGCAACTTCTTGTTAAATCTTTTGCCATTAGCAAAGAAAACCACCAAGTGCACTTTACGCCACTCATTTGGAAAGACTCCCAGACAACTCTCCCAACCATTCCAGAGAAGCAAGTGCTGCATATAGACTTGTGCAGATAAGTAGGAAACAAATCACACATTGCCCTGTGTTTCTCTACATCAACTGTTTCTTGATAGCCAGGGGGCAGCAGTGGTCAGGGGTGCCATTAATCAGTTTCAGCTGATATATAGCTTTTACCCTTACCTCAAATCAGACCTGGCCACTACCATTCATGCCCTAGTCATGTTGAGAATTGATTACAGAGATGAACTCTGTGTGGCACTGCCTTTGAAGATGGCCAGTATTGTCTACACCAACTAGCAACAGCTCTCCAGAGCTTACCACCAAGTAACTATGCATAGGGTTGCAGTTATGCAATCTTATTCAGTTATACATAGGGATACCTAGTTCATTGGGCATTATGCTATGTCTTGCTGCTTTGGGGGTGGGGACAAGCTGCCAGTTAACACAGCTGCCTACATCATTTGACCTTCCTTGAGGCCAGGGAATGGGGGCTTTCATCACAAACTTAAAAACCTACCATTATATCACTGCCTTCAGACTAGTATTACAATCTAGCTGTGGAGAAGAGTTTGGTAGGGCCGAGATGCAAAGACAGCCTTCCAACAACTGTGTTACTACTTGTTGTTGTTGTTGTTGTTTAGTCGTTTAGTCGTGTCCGACTTTTCGTGACCCCATGGACCAGAGCATGCCAGGCACTTCTGTCTTCCACTGCCTCCCGCATTTTGGTCAAACTCATGCTGGTAGCTTTGCGAACACTATCCAACCATCTCGTCCTCTGTTGTCCCCTTCTCCTTGTGCCCTCCATCTTTCCCAACATCAGGGTCTTCTCCAGGGAGTCTTCTCTTCTCATGAGGTGGCCAAAGGATTGGAGCCTCAGCTTCATGATCTGTCCTTCCAGTGAGCACTCAGGGCTGATTTCCTTAAGAATGGATAGGTTTGTTCTTCTTGCAGTCCATGGGACTCTCAAAAGTCTCCTCCAGCACCATAATTCAAAAGCATCAATTCTTCGGCGATCAGCCTTCTTTATGGTCCAGCTCTCACTTCCATACATCACTACTGGGAAAACCATAGCTTTTACTATACGGACCTTTGTTGGCAAGGTGGTTTCTCTGCTTTTTAAGATGCTGTCTAGGTTGGTCATTGCTTTTCTCCCAAGAAGCAGGCGTCTTTTAATTTCGTGGCTGCTGTCACCATCTGCAGTGATCATGGAGCCCAAGAAAGTAAAATTTCTCACTGCCTCCATTTCTTCCCCTTCTATTTGCCAGGAGGTGATGGGACCAGTTGCCATGATCTTCGTTTTTTTTTATGTTGAGCTTCAGACCATATTTTGCACTCTCCTCTTTCACCCTCATTAACCCTCATTAAAAGGTTCTTTAATTCCTCCTCACTTTCTGCCATCAAGATTGTGTCATCTGCATATCTGAGGTTGTTGATATTTCTTCCGGCAATCTTAATTCACCTGAATGGCACTGAGCCAGGGAAGGATGCTTCCTTTCTGCAAGTGCCGTCCTCTGACCTGGCCACTGCATTGTCCTATTCCAGCCCCATCCAGAGAAACTGAAGCACCATCTCCACAGCTTTGCCCTACCACACGACCTTCTACTGCTATCCAGGATTATTGGTGCTCATTTTAGGCAAGTCTTGATTAATAGGCCACCATTTAAATTAGCAATTGCTTGGTGTCCAGGTAGTTGACTATAAACAAACTTTACAACATTTTCAAAAACAAGTAGGCATGCATGGTCATTGTTCTTGAAAGAAAATATATACATAATGGAAAACTCAATTTCTATTTGTTTGTGAATTGTAAGCTGGACCTTTATGCTGAAATCTTATTTTAGAAATGTCCAAACTTCCCTTTCATCCAAATGGCTTTCAGCACAGTGTATTATATCAACAACAAGAGTAGTAACACAATACAGTAACAGCAAAGCATAAGCCATCATAAAACAAAAAACAAAAGGTAGCAGCTTAGAAAAAAACAGACTAAAGACAAATATGATGCTTTAGGCAAGGAAGAAATTCTTAACCAAGAGTAAAACAAAAACAAAAAACTAATGCTGATGCCTGTTGGGCCTCTGAAGTGAAGGCCCCAAAATTTGTGCAACCATAAACACACAGCAACAAGTTATATAGCATATGGAACAACGCCCTCACAGTTGAAGGTCTTGAGGCATGACCAGGACAATGTGGAAGGAAAGTTGTTCTGAATATTTAGTTGGATCTCCTTTCTTGTAACTGGAATACATTGGAGCAGCAGAAAAAAAGCTTGCTCCATCTTCCATGTGACAGCCCTTCAGATATTTGAAGATAGCTCTCATAACTCACAGTTGTCTATTCTCCAGGCTAAACACACCCAACTCTCTCATAAATGTACAAGCATGTACAATTTTCATCCCATTTGTCCTCATGGCTGTCCTGAACCCCTGGCCTACCTGGGGTATGTCCAAAGCTCAAAGTCCAGGGGTCAATCCACACAAGCACAATCCAAAGTTCAGGAAACATAGTCCAGGGTCAATTCAAATAGCCAAGTCCAAAGGACAGGAGACAATCCAGAGTAAAACCCAAAGCAGTCCTGTAGAAGCCCAGAAACACCCAACCCAAGATCCATCAACATGGGCAATTGAGCTGACACAGCCTCTCTGCTCTGCTTCCCTTTTGTACTTTGCCTGCTGATTGTAGCATCTGGGCTTGACAAAGCAGCTGACCCTCACCTGTTGCAGGCCTACTCCAGCCGAGGAATCGCACCCCTCCTCCCAGAGCTAACGAGCTCCACCAGGCCAGGGAGCTGGGCTGTAGGCCCTTGCCTGCCTCAGCCTCCTAGAGTGCCACTCCTGCTGCTCCCTATGCTTCAGAGCCTGGTGTGTTCACAGAGACAGGGGCTCCTCTGGCTCTGGTGATGGGTCCTGCTGCTCTACTTCCTGTGCATTCACACACACACACACACACACACACACACACACACACATCCTTTCACCATCCTGCATCACTGCTTAGGTCGTTAATCACCATCGGAGGAGGAGAGCCTGATGGATTCCGAAGTACGGAGGAGGAGAGCCATTACAGCTCAGTCCCAACAGAACCTCCAACAGTGAGTACTACCTACACCAAACTCTCCTTCCCCATCCCCAGCTTGCCCCAGTGTGTCACAGTCCTGGCTACACCCCTTACTGCTGTCCTCTTTTTCCTCTGTCTCCTGCCCATCATTCTGCCAGTTCAAGACAATTGCCATGTTATGAAATTTTCATCATTCCAACAATTCTTCAGGAGGACTTGAAAGATGATGATGTGCCCAAGCCAAGAACATGATGTCCAGAAGTTAGATAATATTGAAGTTCACCGTTCTGTCCACTATAAAGCATACTATTTCCTGGTCCAGAAAGGAAGAACCTCACACTTAAGATTACCAAGCGCTTACCAACAGATACTTCCTGACCTTGAAGAAACAGGGTAAGTATGTTTTAATTCTGCATCTTATTTTACTACTCTAGTGGGTAGTCCCTTTAACTATCATTCTTTATGAATTCCTTGTTGGGTGTAATATTTTGGCTAGTAGCAATTCAGAACCCATCTTCTATTGCTATTATAAATTGACTGTTCTAAAACGTACCATAAATGATGATTATTTCCTACATTTAAATGTATTTGAAATTGGAAAAAGCAAGTCTTTGAAACCCATGCCATTTACTCTGTTCCCAATAAGGTATTACCACAGTAATATAATCTACATATCCCATATCTTTCTCTCTACTGATCTGTCATAGCTAAAATGCTTTGGATTTTTGATTGAAAATATTTCTCTAAACTGTGTTAAAAAAATGACAATCATCATGGGATTGTGCAGTTGGAATACTGAGGACCAGAGTTCAGTTTCTTTTTTAAAAAATCAATGTGATCATCTGGGTAGGATTTTGCTTCTTAGCACCGGAGGGCAAAAGGGACAGCACAATTTTATGATTTTAAATACTTTCCGTGATCATTGTGAAATGTGCCTTCTTCAAGTTAACAGCAGAGTGAGATCCTCTCCAAACGTCATTATACCCAAATCAAGTCTGGTTTAATATAATAAAAAAGCAATTAACTTGAATTAAATTCTCCAAGCATGAATTACTTCATTTTTTTATTGGAAATAATTATTCATTTGTACGGTCATTGCTTTCCCAGTGCTAGAGGAAAACAGGAGCAGGGAGAGAGAAATATGTTCTAGCACTTCTACTGTAGTCCTGGGGCATAGGATGTAACAACAGCACTTTTATTTACTTGGAACACACAAGGCCACAAAAGAGTTTTGAGGCTCCCTTCTTGCTGTTCCTCCACCTACCCAAACAACTTTGTGAAAGTTGGTCCTCAAGTCAGGAAAGCATGATTGTTTGTTCTTAAGTATAATGGAGGTGGGGGGTTAGCTAGGTGTGTATGAAAAGGGGCAGATCACTCATTTTTCCATTGTTTTCGGATTTAGAGTTTCATTTCTCATTCCTTGCCATTGCATGAGCTCATTCACTCACTTGTTTTCCACTGATTACAATGGGAGACTCAACCAGCCTTCTGCTGCCCATAACTTCCTTGGTTTCTGTCCAAATGGCATGAAATTTACAGGCAATGATTTGGATATAATGATGTTTGAAGAGGCTTTCACTCTGCTGTTAGCTTGAAGAAGGAAAGTTTTGCCATGACCAAAAGAATTTAAATACTTAAAATTCATTACACTTAAATATCAAATTGATGGTGGAGAGGGCTGTCGATGGCTACTAGTCATGATGGCCATGCTGTGCCTCCAAAGTTGGAGACAGAAAGGCTTCTGAATAGCAGTTGCTGGAAACTGCAGGAGAGGAGAATGCTTTTCTGCTTGGATCCTGCTCACAGGTTTTTCAGAAGCATCTGTCTGGTCACTGTGAGGACGAGTTGGGCTGTTGGCCTGAGCTAGCAGCTTTTCTGATGCACTGTTCACTCCTCCTAATAGTGAAGTCATAGGAAGAGTGCCAAAAGAAATGAGCCAAAACAGGACCAAAACAATGACAAGAGGAAGCTTTCAGCATTCTAAGGGAACCACAAAGATTGCAGAAGTACAAGAAATATATATTTAAAACAAAGACAAAAATTTGTGGGTTAATCTTCAAAAACCAGCCACTTAGGGCTCAGCACTCTCAATAGCCACAGAATATAGACTGTCAGTTGAGAAAGAAAAATGGGAAGTGGTTTGGGAAAAGTGGAACAGACTGGTGGCTGAGGGCATGACTAGCCAGCTGGAATCCTCAGTAGGAGAACTGCTTTTAAGAGGTGAGAATGCATGGGAACATTTTGCTAGCGGTGCCATTTGTATTGCTATATTACCAAAATGGCAACATAAGTGCCTTTTAGAGATAAAGAAGGGTGAGAACATGTAGAATAATTTACAAAAGATAATTGTTTGAAGCATAGGAGTCAACTCCTAAGAGCCAAGGTCGCTTTGCGCCCCCCCCCCCAATTGATAGGCGTTGCCATTCAAATAGTGTGAGTGTGCTACATCTTGGGATCCATTTTGTAAGGCAAGACCTGGGCCCCTCCCAACATTTTATTCAAGTTGCCACCCCTGGTTTGAAGACAAAGCCCTCCGTGATTAAAACTTCTCCCGCTGATTAGTCCACTGATGCTTCAAAGTTATAATCTGCAGATTAAAACTTGAATCCCAAGTAATTCATAGTGCTACATTAGTTCTTTATATGAATGGACACAAACTGATTTATTCCTATTAATTCCTTTGTATTTTAGCTTTAAAAATATTCTAACGTAGAAAATTTAAGCAGGAACCAAGGACCATTTGAAAATCAATAGGCCAATCCATACTGTATTAAAGCACATTTGGTGTGCATAATCTATAATGATCATCTAAAACTTAGCTGTAACATCATTTTTGTAGCCTAAAATGTAATTTACATTTCTTATCTAAGATGATCCGCAGGAAAAAAGTGATGACTACCACTATTATTTCTGATACCCATGAAATACTTCAGCTGTGCAAAGTAAGGGCTGTTTTCTTCCTACTAAGCGGATAGGGCTTTCACTGAATAATATGTAATTATGCAAATGTGCACCCTCAGAACAACAGAGGAACATTCCTGTATCATCCACATGATTTGTGTATCATGAAAGGTCACTCAGTAGTTTGATAGGCTTCACTGCAGATTCTGTCTGGTTAGAGTCTGCCATACAATTGTACATAATATATCCTACAATAAATTATCCCTGGCAAGTTCTAAGGGTTAAAACAAATTAGCATTTTACTAAGAGACTGGATACAGGACTGGGTATAATATTTCAGGCAGATTGTAAGGAAAATGCAAGGGGCTGTAATATGAACTAGGGGCGGATCAACCCTGTTGATTTTGCTTTATCTCAATTTCTCATTTTTTCCAGTCTTTAAGTTCAGTTCTCCACATTTCTGCATTAGTTTACCTTTGTTTGTTTGTTTGTTTGTTTGTTTGTTTGTTTAACTCATAAAAATTCATAAGCGTTTTACTGCAAATTTCTCCTAAGACATATTTTGCAAAAGCAATTTTCCTTAATATAAGGGTTGGCATTCAGCTAGGTTTTACTCAGATTAGACCCATTGAAATGAATAGACCTTGCTTAGCCATTTGGAGCAAAATGTAGTTGGAATATCATCCCATGTATTTTTGTACACTGTTTTGACTAATATATGTGTTTCTATGCACGCTATTCCCGAATATACACATTTTATACACCTTACTTGAATGGAGAATTGCGTCGCAAAATCTGGGGAAATAGAATAGCTGCACTTCAGTTTGCATACTGTTTTGGGAAGTGCAAAATTAGGTAAGTTTTCATGAAAATGCTAACCGAAGTGCACTGGGTGGCTTTAAAAAAGGACCAAATTCATTGAGAAGAAGGCTGTCAATTGCTACGAGTCATGGTAGCTATGTTCCACCTCCACTGTTGAAGGCAGTACACCTTGGAATACCAGTTGCTGGAAACCACAAGTGGGGAGAGGGCTGCTGTGCTCAGGTCCTGCTTTCAGGCTTCCCATGCTCATCCACTTGGCCACTGTGAGAACAGGTTGTTGAGTTAGATGGGCTTTGGCCTGATTCAGCAAGTGAAATATACTCAGAGTCGAGAATGGATTTCATGCTCTTTATTCAGCTCATAGTGGTGAGGAGGAATGAAAGTCCCCCCAAAGTATCTGCTTTATATACATTGTTTACACAATGGGCTGCACACGATTGGCTAATTCCGGGATTCTCCTGTAGGCCAATCAGGTTGTGGATTCACTTCCATCTGGAGCTGGATTGGGTGGCTCCTGCGGACCTATCATACTGCTGCATTGTTCTAGGACCAATCAGACTGCTGCATTCTGAATCCTATTGTTCTAGGACCAATCAGACTGCTGCATTTTAGATCCTATTCAACTCAGTCCATAACATTTTCTTACCTTCTTGTATCTCCATCTTGTAAACCAGGCGTCTGTTTGTTGAAGCTAGAAGAAAACAGCTTCCCTAAGGCAAGCCAGTGCACTCCTGACTTTGAAGCAGGTACTCCCAGCTTCATTTTGTGACCCGCCATCTCTCTTAAAACATTGCTCAGAAATGTTTAGGGCTCTAAAATCTGGATTAGCAATCCAGAGTACCATTTTATCCACAGCATAGGCTGCAAGAAATAAGCCAAAGGAACAAAAGGAACCTGATCACATGTGGTAGATTGACACTTCCGTTTTCTTGTTGGCATGCAGACACAGTATGTCTGAACGCCAGTTCCTGCATTTTGCTGGTTCCCATTTGATCTACTGTTTAATACAGTTTACATAATGATGCCAACTCTACAAATGCCAAAGCATAGACTTTTACCGTATTTAAATTACTGCTACAGTATCATGAATTGACAAGAGGCCCGGGACTTGTTGCTGAAGAGTAAAACTAATTTAGTAATTCATATGTCGAGGTTGCCCTTAGAGCTAGATGTCGTGGAGTACATTGTTGAAGTTATTACACTGACAAAACACATGAAAGCTGATACCTCAGGAACAGTCGCTGCTACAATCAAGAAATATGAAAAGCAGCTCAACTGTAATCAAACAAGAATAGGATTTTTTAATAACACAACAAAACCTCTCACCTCTTTTGAAGATAAAATAGAGCAACATTTCCCCAACACTATATCTATATCTGTCTGTCTATCATATACTGTTGGAGGAGAGGGAGAAGACAGCCAAGACACACACAGTGTAAACTGCGGAATGACATAATTCTATCAAATCATACACCAATACTTAAGGCAATGAATCTGTGCCATAGTCCCCCTTTCGAGGTTTAGTTTCATGTCAATGCTTTCATCAACAGTGACCTGGTGAAGAAATTGACTCCTAATGTTCAAGTACACTGTCCAGTACACTGCTGGATCAGAAAATGAGCGGCAGCACTTTGCAAAATGCCACCCCTTTCTCCGAGTTCAGCAAGAAGGAGAATATTCCAGCATGCACCATTTCTGCTCATCTCCCCTGCCCTTTGGATGGAGAAGACGAGCAGCAATACCTTGAGGAACTCCAGAAGTGGAGGGACTGGGGGAGCACATTCCCTCTAACAAATAATAATTCCAAGTATTCTGAGGCCAAGGGCAGGGATGTGTGTGATGGTGGTTGCTGCAAACATTCATCTTTGAGAAGACCAGAGTTAGCTGGCTGTCGTGATCTTACGCACTTTCTTCCTGCGTTCTCCAAAGTGGCTATACAATCATCCATATGCAAATAATAATAATCATCATCATCATCATCATCATCATAATCATCATCATAATTATTATTATTATTATTTATACCCCGTCCATCTGGCTGAGTTTCCCCAGCCACTCTGGGCAGCTCCCAATCAAGTGTTAAAAACAGTACAGCGTTAAATATTAAAAACATCCCTGAACAGGGCTGCCTTCAGGTGTCTTTTAAAGATAGGATAGCTGCTTATTTACTTCACATCTGAAGGGAGGGTGTTCCACAGGGTGGGCGCCACTACCGAGAAGGCCCTCTGTCTGGTTCCCTGTAACCTCACTTCTCGCAATGAGAGAACCGCCAGAAGGCCCTCGGCGCTGGATCTCAGTGTCCGGGCTGAACAATGGGGGTGGATTGTATGAAGTAATATAATCCATTACAGACTGCGCTATATGCTTTTGCTAAAGGTTTGAATCCATTCTACTCAATGGAAATTTCTGGCAAATGAGCCAACCAAATGCACATGTTAAATCAAAAAATGCATTCAGAATATACACGTGCTTGAGTATGAATATATTTGTACTATTCCTCTCTTAAGTATTTGCGTCTATTTGCCTCTGCCTGTCTGAGTCGCGGGATATTAAAAACAGTGTAGCGTGCCCCATTAGGAAAATAGAAGGATATCCTTTTATTGACATCCCCCGTTTGATATAAAAATGCTCTCCAAAACGCTCTCTGCAAACTTGATATTGCTTTTTGCAAGATCCCGCTGCTTTCAGAAGCATGACTTCCCCAAGGAAACACTAGATCTTGTAACAGAAATATCTTTGAATCTTTCAGATAGCCAGTCCACAGGGAAAGGTTTAAGAAAGGATCAAAGCTTGTCCTTTCAGCTTGAATTATTCCATTACAGCCGAATGTGACATAATTACAAAAGATGCTGGATGTGGAATCTCATCAGGATTATCTGACACTCATCTTTGTTGAAAAAGTCTCCCCAGCTGTTGCTCTGATAGCACAAATGTGACAGGAGTGCGGAGCGCAAAAGTACTTCTAAGTGACCACTGCTTTGGAGCTTGGCTTCTGTTCCCTGGGCTGCTTTGCAACTTTCCAGTTATCACAAAGGTCAACACTGAATAACTTCAAGCAATGGAGGAAAATGTAGAATTTCGTCCTCTTTCTCTGGTGAATGGTGATTAGTTCCCTTGAAAATAACTCCTTTGCATTTGGTGGTGATTTTTCTTGCGAAAAACAGAATATACAGCTGTTCAACAAAAATGTCTGTGTGTTTTTGTACACATACGTACATATCCAATATTGTTTACTAGCTATAAACGTAGGCCGCTGGCAAATTTCTCTTTGCAAGCCTGATCAAAATTAATTCATTTGGATGGGATTTACAACAAATAACTTTAAACACCTTTACATTTTACACAAAGGAAGACAGCTATGGCTAAATATATATGAATTACAGAGTACAAAATTGTTCCCTATGATCAATGAAAGATTAAGGAAATGATAGATTAAGAAAAATATAGACCTCAATAAGGATCATGGCCGGAGCAGGATTTTTTTTCATCCTGATATTACTTTGCCAGCCCTATATCTTACTGAGAAAAAATGTTAACTATAATTGAATATATTAAATTATCCAAACAGTTTATTTATGAATACTTCTTAGCTACTTGTGTTGAACTTGTGAGCATCAGCAAACAAGTCAACGGCAAGTTCTTTGAAGAACAAAATGCCTGCCCTGTAAAATCTTTTCTACAGCGATATCCTATGGTTTGGGTCTTGAAATAAGACTAATTAACTTTTCAGTCTTGATGGGTTAAGATAAGGAAGGCAACATAGCAACAAATATATTCAAAATTAAATTTTGTTTGTTGCACAACTTGTGTGTGTGTGTTGCGGCAGCGGAGGCAGGGGGGAGGAGTTTCTGACAATGTAAATCCACATAACGTATTTGTCCTTGCTCTGATTCACTTACTCTCATTTATACATTTTCAGAAAACATGTATGCATGCAAAAGAAAGCAATTTTTAAAAAATCTCTCCCCCCTTCCTCCAACATTCAGCACCTAGAACTTAAAGGAAGGATGAAGCAAGTTACAGGTGAAAGGGTCAGCACAGAGTTAAAGCAATTTTACATATTTTTAGGTACACACAGACAATTGTGCAATGCACGCCGCAACTACGGTTACATTTATGGCAGCAGCTCGGTTGTAGAAATGACAACATCAAACGGCCATGGCTGAATAAATTATCTATGTCGAAGGAATTGGTGGCTTGTAAAAAAGAAAAAAAGGGAGGAAAAAAACTTTATTTTCCTTCCCTTGTCGTGGATTACATTTTCTTCATACATTATTAATGAAGTTAAACTACTAGTAACATGCCAAATGTGCTGTATGGGAGATTTGTGCCTAATCCAGCACAAAACAGGCCCAGTCACATAATGATAGGGGAAGGGGGGAGAAAAAGAACAAATGTCAACAGTTTCACATTGGGACTAGATTAAGCAGACCATACTTACTGATTTCTTACACAGGGATTAGTTCGCTTTTAGCACTAGGCACAGGGAAGCCACACTTCTATATTATTAACACAGTGCGCATTAAAATAAAATAAAAATAAATGAGAGGAGACCGGAACCCTCTTCCCCACAGAAAAGACATTTATTTAATATTAGTCTTAAGCTAACTTTGGGTAAGAGACTAACAGCGCAATTCTGCGCATGTCTGAAGTAAGTCCCATTCAGTACAGGGGAAGTTACTCCTACACGTATGTGTGTATGTGTATTCTATCCCCTCTTACCTTGGTGTAAGCACTACCGAAATCAATGTGACTTACTTCTGCAGGAGACAACAAAATAAGAACAGCACAGATGCTGTCTTCACAGTGGTCATCTAGATGGGCAACCCGCATGAGAGAGTGGTGTGTTGTGGGGGAGCCATAGGGGCGGTTGCCCCAGGCACAAAATTGTTTGAGGGTGCAAAATTTCAGCACCCAGTGCTGCCTCGATACAGCTGCACACTTCCATCACTGGGCTCTGTTAAGAGCGGTTTCTCTGTGCCAGTGGCGGAGCTTCATCCGGCACTGGGGGGAGGAGAACAGGTGGGGGTGGGGCTAGTGCATGTCCTGGGAGTGGGGCGTGCCACCCACAGGGGCAGGGCGCGCCTCCTGGGGACGGGGCGCCCAGTGGGGAATAGGGGCAGCCATAATGGCACCCCACCGGGATCGTGCTGCCAGGGGTGGTTCGCTCCCCCCGCACTCTTCTTCCTCTGCCAGTGCTCTGTGCAAAACCAGGAAGTGACCTCTCCAAACAACGGAATGACTCTTATTTCCTTATCTCTGCAACTGTGCTCTCCTGGATGACACAGACGCTGTTAAGCGGTTGAATGTGCATGCGTACTCTGTAAGGGCAGCCTGTTCCCACATGATTAATTAAGGATCAGGGCTCTCGTCCCTGGCAGATGACAGATCCAGTCACCCCCAACCACCCAAAAGTAAACACCGTCCCAACTTGACATTATTGTGAAAACATAATCAATTATAATAAATCAATTATAATAAATCAATTATAATAAATACATAAATACATAAGTATTGTTATGTTGGTACTTCTGTCTAGTATAATCAATGAACTTTGTGCTGGTACGTGACTATACCTGTGGACTTTTACCACTGCTGGTGGTAACTTAGTAGTAGCAAAAACCAAGAGAGACTATCAAATAATGTGGGTCCAAGTGGCAACAACACAGGATAAAACTAATAGCTCCAGCGATAAATGCAGCAAACACAACATGGATATGACAAAGAGCTCTGTGTATACATCTGGATCCTATATTCTACTGTGGAAGATGGGAGTTCCAGAAATGCAATGCACAGACAGGGTTCTTTCAGAAATAGCAAGCCATAATCTGGTCCCAGTGTCAATTCATCCACTGGCCCTCAGGGAAACACTTGCCCCATTTTTCAGGTGAATCCCAACCACCATCTTACTTGGACACCAGGAGCAACCTCATACGATTTACAAAATTGTTTAGTAGCATGGGTCATTGGTTCCTAATAAAAAACCTACTAATATTGAGCCTAGGCAATACATAGCTTTTAAACTCCAGTCACCCTGAGGCCAATCCATATTTCATTAGTGAAAAGCCCAGGAGCTTCTCATCTTATTTTTGCCAAATCCTGTTTACTTTAGTAAGCAAACACTTGTTCCATTTTGGCACAGGTTCAGCCGCTAATGAAGAACATGAGAGGAGCCCCGTGGAACAGAGCAAAGGCCTAACTAGTCCAGTAGCCTGTTTTCCACAGTGACCAATCAATGCCTCTGGGAAGCCCACAAGCAGAACATGAGGGCAAGAGCCTTCTTCTGTTTGTGATCCCTAAGAATTGGTATTCAGAGGCTTCTGATCCTGGAGGTAGTACAGACAGTCATCACCATGACTAGTAACCCCTGATAGTCTTGTCCTCCGTGAATTTATTTAACAATTCATCTGTGTTAGCAGCCACCACAAGCTGAAGTAGCCTTCTGAAACCCAGAGAACAAGAAGAAAGGGAAGAAAAAGAAAGTGACCTTCTCAATGCTCTTTATACCACCCTTCCCCAGCCCCCAGAATTTCCACCATTGTAAATCCATTAACAATAACATAGTATAACATAGCATTTAAGAAAATGTGACACCACCTGGGTTCTTTTTGGGAGAGCTGCAGTGAATAGGGATACACATTTGTAGTCACACAGCTTCCTCCTCTTCTTTTTTCTATCCTCAAATCTCCAAGCATCCTTAGCTCTCACAGATCCCAGCCCACTGAGGTTGTGGGAATCAAAAATGTCTTGTGATCTCTTCAGCCCTTCAATAATTTAGCAATTAGCAGCTAGTAATTTCTGGTGTGCATATGTTTAACACTGACTGTTGACAAGCCTGTCATTTTATTAAATGCATGTGTTGAAATCAAAGGGGGTGATTTCACTGTGGAAATGTTAGAGGGAGCTGACATCACTATAGGAAAATGCTTCACTTTCTTAGCTGCTCAAGCATGGTAGAGATGCCCTCTGAGCATTCATTGACCCACTAGAACCTGGGGCTGTGGTGCCTTAAAAATATGCAGGAAGTCCACCTGCTTATTCTTCAACCAGGAATGGTCTAGACAAGGGACTTTTCAGTATCTTCCAAGTGACCATGAAGAAACTGTAGAGCCTTTTCTCTGTAGTTGACATGTCTACATTGTACATCCAGAAATATCACCTGGAAATTCCTAGCAGGATCAGACACATACCCAGCTACAGATGCCCATTTCACCACCATCAGAGACAGGGCTAGCTCAAAACATTTTGCTACCTGAGGTGAAGGACACTTGTACTCCATGTGCAACAGCTGGTTGGACTGGCAGCTGAACCATCAGAGATGCTGCCTTGGGGGTCCCAGCAGTGTGGCATGAACCTGTGGTGCCACATGCCTAGTGCACAGCACATCATCAGGAGGAGATGCATCATCGGTAGAAGGCCTCACCCAGCAGCGCACAGCTTCAATGGCTATGGCTCCTCCTCCCTCATGCTCAGAAGGAGCCTGCCTTTGATGCTGTGTCACACTCAGCTTGGTGGTTTGGCCTCCTCTACCCCCTCATTATTGGGGTGGCTGAGCCCCCTGGTAAGGAATATTGAGGGTCTGGTGACATCTTTGCCCCCTAGACTTGGTGTGTCTGATCTCCACTGTGTCTGAGGGTAGCAGGCTGTCTTAGGAAGCACAGGGTAGGCCTCATAGAACAGACAACCCTGTCCTCCAACTCTGCTCCTCACCACTCCACATCTGCTGCCTAAGGCAGCTGCCTCTGTCTACCTAATGGTAGGGCCAGCCGTGGTCAGGGCCAGAGAGAAATAAAATTAATGACATGTGCTACTGTCAAATAGTTTCCTAACCTCAAACATGGCAATCAATCCAACTTGGTGCGTAGTAAAACTCATCCAATGTTTCCACAGGTCAGGGAATGAAGCCAGAGTCTTGGGAGAAAGAGATAAATATAACCAAACCTGATTCTAAAGGGCTTCAACTGAATAACTATATTATTCCACTTGGTCATCTGATTTGTAATGGACTAAACATGGGTTCTCAATGCAAAATTTGCAGGGGAAGGCAAGTTGGGTGCTTTCCTGAGATATAGGGAAAGCAAGATTTGAAAAGTAAAACGGTGTTTGTTTATGTGACAGATAATACTGTGCTTTGAATTATGCTCTTTGCTAAACCTCTCTTTTGTGCAATAAACAATGGTTGAACATGTTTTACAAGTATATACGGTGTTAGCACACGGTAAAAGATATTTCTCTATTTAAAAACCTGGATATTCAAAATGGATTCAGAGGGACTAATAAATTGGTTCTCTATGCGTTAATCAATAATGTGAATGAATAACCAATGAAAAGGTGTCACTGGTCTGCCAAATGGGAAATCATCAAAGAATGAAACCGGTGTAATAACACAAGTGCATTGTATCCTTCAGCAAATAAATGTAAAACATATTGGAGTGAGGTTGCAATTCCCAGTGCTAAAATATATGCTTCTCCAACAGCATTAAAATAGTCATCTTTGTCAGGTTTTGAAGTATTTTAGGTATAGAATGTTGAAATCAGGATACTCTCATAATGACATTTCTGTCCAACAAGTGCTGGACATTTGAAAAGGGTTTTCTTTAAAAAATACATTGTAAATTTTAATTGCTATTGTGCAAAGCCTCTTCTCAGAGCTTTGAACTCCAGAGAAAAATCCCTTGTAGATTTGCATATAAAAGCTGGCATGTCTTCATTTTTGCCTATTGAACTTGCTCCCAGTGACAGATTGTCAAGCTAGCATAGGTAAAAGCCAATCCAATTCCCATCTCTGAGTCTGACACTTAAACAAAGCCCATTATTGTTTTTATGCTTTTAGTAAAAGTTAATGGAGCAATATATAACCCTACAGTTTTACAAGACGTGTTACAAAACATATGAAACTAATGGTTCCCTGTCTTGCCTTTAAAAGCAGCTGAGAATTCTTTTCTAAGTGTTTGGCCTGCTCTTGTCTGCCAGACCTTTGCCAGCTACTGGCCTTCTAAGCTTGTGATTCTTCCCTTTGGCTGCTTGGTTTAATTTTCCTAGAGAAGAGGTTTATGCCAAGCTGAGTAGCTCTTCACATTTATTGCCAACATGAGATGGGGAGCTCATCATTGGATATTTAGCGTGTAATCCAATCCACTGTAAAGGAATCAACATGTTTCAGTGGGTTGACCAAACCTTTGTTGTTTTGTAACAGTATGCAAAGTAAAATTGTTAACCTTTTTCTCAAGTGGGAAGGGCATTCAATATTTGACAATAGTATCTAATTTGATTGAGGGTTGATGCTGAATGGGAGAGGCTGAATGGCGTTCTAGATGCCTGAAGAGTAATCGAGCTGTTTTCACAACTCACGCTGCATGCCTTTTTCACCCAAATGCATTTTTAATTGGTTAATGCCGTCTGTAACAGAAGAAACAAACATTTTGATTGGAATTATTGTTTGGAGAAATGTGGCTATTAATATAAATAGCCAGGAGGGTGCCTGGTTTCCTGTTTCTCTGAACAGTTGAGCTCCCAGAGATGCACATTCATGGTTGCTGATAACCAACTATACTGCAGAGGAACAGCATCTTCCCCTGCCCTAGAAAATATTTGGCCTGGTGTTTTGGAAAGCATGAAAATGTTAACATCTGAACATCCATAATACCAGCCATTGTGATAGTGTGGTGCAGCTGCAGGAAAATCACAAACCAATTTAAGCATCTTCAGTGAAAGCCAGCTTAGTTGAGCAGTTTGAATAAAGTAAACATGCCTCATTAGAACATCAAGGAGGATATTGTCCCTGATAACATAAGCACCTGGAAACCAGTAGCAAATGCTGGAGGAAATAATAGAACTGGCTTGAGAACCACTGCAGTGTAGTGGTTAAAGTGCTGGACGAGGACCTGGGAGATCCCATTCATCCACAAAGCCCCCCAAGTAAACTTGGGCTAATCACGATCTCCGAGACCAACTTACCTCAGGTGTTGTGAGGATACAAATGGGGAGGTGGGAAACTGTATAGTAACTTGGAGGAAAGGTGGGGTATAAATGTAATGATAAAGAAAGAAAACAAATAAGCACCTTAGCCGGTGCATTCACAGTTTAATAATAAATAATAATTTTCTAATTTATATGGGTTGCCCCAGTCACTCTGGGTGGCTTCCAATGAAATATAAAAAACATGATACATTAAACAGAAAAAAACTTCCTGATACAGGGCTACCTTCAGAAGTCTACAGAAGGTCACACAATTGGTTATCTCTTTGACATCTGGTGGGAGGATGTTCCACAGGGTGGATGCCACTACCAAGAAGCCCCTTTGCCTGGTTCTCTGTAACTTACTTATTTCAGTGAGGGAGCGACCAGAAGGCCCTCGGAGCTGGACCTCAATGCCTGGGCTGAATGATGTGGGTGGAGATGCTCCTTTAGGCATACAGTTTCTGTTCCAAAGTGTTATCTTTTCTTTAACACTTAGGACCTTTCTTAATATTTTTATTCTACATTCATGAAGACAAGAAACTTGACTTTAACTTTAAAAAATTGAATGCTTATAGTCACAGGAAACAATGATCTGTCAGCTTGATCTTTAAAGCAATCTTTTCAACTTTGGGTCTGGTTAGCACCAGTCTCCCAGCAATAGCCTAGTGGATAAAGGGACGCATTCTAAACCACAGAGCCTTTTGGGCTTGCCGATCAGAAGGTCGGCGGTTCAAATCTGTGTGATGGGGTAAGCTCCCATTGCTCTGTCCCAGCTCCTGCCAACCTAGCAGTTCAAAAACATACCAGTGCAAGTAGATAAATAGGTACCACTGCAGTGGGAAGGTAAACAGCATTTCCGTGCGCTCTGGCTTCCGTCACGGTGTTCCATTGTGCCAGAAGCAGTTTAGTCATGCTGGCCACATGACCCGGAAAGCTGTTTGTGGACAAACCCCGGCTCCCTTGTCCTGAAGTGAGATGAGCACTACTTCCCATAGTTGCCTTTGACTGGGCTTAATCATCCAGGGGTCCTTTACTTTTATTTTAATTTTTTTAGTGAATAAAGGGAACAAACTACTCTAGATCCTGTGGATATTTTCTGTCCAAAATTGAGAGCATAGAGCATGTCAAAAGGACTAGGAAAATTTACCAAATCCCATAGGTTGTATGTGTTCTTGCTCCCCCATTTTCCCTATCCCCTTCTAATTTTGGACTGTGCACAGGTTGGTTTCCCAAGTTTGCTCACAGAACAGAGAAAATTTCACCCCACCCCACAGCAAATTTAAAACCAATCAAACCACTTTTATATTCATGAATTTGTTCATTGCCACCAGTATACTTCCAGTCTTTCCAAGCCAGTTGATGATTTCACCTTGGGCGAAAACATCCAGTTCACACTAAATAATGGAAGGAGCCCCCCCAAATCTGTGACTTTTGCCAATATTTTTATCACACAATTTTGTAAAGCTCAACCATTTTACAAGGACAAAATGAAAGCCAGAAAAGATACTAAAGGAAATATACATTTGCTTGCTCCTGCCTCCATTTCAGCCTAAGGAGAAGATGCTCTACTGCCTATTAACATTCACCTTCCTCCCTCCTGCTCCCCAGCTAACCTTTCACAAAGGGAAAGATAACTTGTTCACACAGAGAGCTGTTCTGCCTTTAAAACTAATGATCTAAGCACCCCTGCGTTCCTCATTTTGGAAAATAATTAATTGCTAGTATATGAACGAGGCCAAGGCAGTCATTTGGAGGACGGTGTTATCGCTTCAGTATTTTATACATTCTCTGCTGCCAGATTTATGGATGGCTAAATTGATGCTTCACTTAAATATTCAGCTAATGAGAGTTCCTCCTCCGTTGCAAGTGCTGTGCTGGTTGTACTAACAGACATTCCCAAGCCAGTCAAACAGCTGCCTTTTGACATGACATTTCCTTTTCAAAGGCATAGGAAGGAAGAAGTTCGCCTTTAGAGCAATTGCAAAATGGTCCCCCAGTTCTTCCTTCCAAGAACTCCATCTCCACAGAATATCTTGCTGAACTTTTTTTGGCCTCGCTTCTTATTCAGTGTTAGGCAACCTCTATGTAGAAATAAACAGAAATATATACTTTTAAATAAAGTTATTATATGCATAGCAGCAAATTTACTTCTTTTGACTTCTTCTTTTAATTCTGTGGGAAGAGTGACACCTGCCTAAGCCTAGTTTCCCAGCTTGTCTATCCTTCAGTGAAAAGAATCTCATTGACAGACACCTCCTTATGTTCTGGTAGAAGATTATCTCTCCTCACACCTCCATTGGAAGATGTCTCCCACATACAACTTCTGGGCTGAATTTTCTCCATGACGCCCAGAATCCACTGCCAGTCGCAGACTTTCACCCTTTCCCTCATAAAAAGAATTCTATTAGATAAGGCCAAAGGACCATGTAGTCCAGCATTATAGTTGTTGCTTCCTTCAGGCTGATTTGCTGTTTGCTTATTTGCTTGTTATTTACATATTTATAGACGGAATTTTGATTCAGCAATGCACACACATAATTACAGTGGTGTAGACGCCATTTTATGACCCCATTTTTGTTTTTTCAAACAAAATAGCCTATATTACCATAACATTATAATGATGTTAGGCAGATAATATAATGCAACATTTTGTTTTGGATCCCACTTGTTGAATAAACTGTTTCAAAACCGCTTCAAAATCTGCACCATTTACAAGATTGCATGAACTCCAGAGTTCAGGTTCACCAGTACTTGCACCTGATCATAGGATCTACATTGCAAAATCTTGAGACATGCCTGCTGTCCACAAGCAGAATCTACACTGTGCTTCTTCCTCCATAACTGTTTGTACAACCAACCCAACTGCTACTTACAAGCCATGAAGTCTCACCACAAAATATGGCCTTCAGTAAATTCAATTGAAGTGTTATTCCTTCCAGTCCCCAAGCAAACCCATATTTTCCATGTTTCCATGGATGCCTGCCAGTCACCATATACATAATAACTGTTCAAGCAGAAAAATAAGAATAAAGATAATTGATTGCCTATTAATTGTGTGTGTGCATTTAAAACTCCTACTGTCTTTATTCAAAGACTCAGTCTTAAACAGTCTCAAAAATATGTCTTGCATACTTTCCATCTAGACTGCTTACAGTTGTTATTTCACATACCACTTTTTACATAAATGTAGTTTATGAGATGTTTTTAAAATATATGGCTTACGACAGCTCTATTATGAGAGTCAAAAAAGCACTTTGGTAATAGTATTGTTGAATATTGGAAAGTAAATCCCTGATCAACTTGTCTTATAAAGTAAGTCGTTCTGTGTGCATAAAATATAGTTCAACGTTAAATATTTTCTGCAAAACTGAGGACAAATCCCTGTGTAATCTTTATACAAAGTTATTTTAGATACCTAATGCCTGTAAAATTATAGCTTTGCCTTGTCCTAAATGTGAGGGTCTCTCCCCCTTTCCATTAAAAGACAGTTTTTCTGGGGCTTATAACTCAGCCATAAAAAATTAAATTAGGATGTATTGAGGCAACAGCCTAAAATGAACCTATAAACTATCAAGGAGAGAGATGGAATCTGAGATCTATTGTCAAGGGGAATCAG
Organism: Podarcis raffonei; assembly: GCF_027172205.1. Taxonomy (NCBI): domain Eukaryota; kingdom Metazoa; phylum Chordata; class Lepidosauria; order Squamata; family Lacertidae; genus Podarcis; species Podarcis raffonei. The sequence continues at coordinate 55,916,794 of NC_070610.1, forward strand.
TCTTGGATTCTCTGGGAGTCACGAGCCTGTTTCTAGCTGTTACTCGAAGGTCGTGCTGATAAAACATTTATGCCAGAGCAATCCTGCTGAAATTAATGGGACTCCATAATCTTCATCACATAGTTTTAACATGAAAAGCTACAAATATAGAAGAAGAATGTCAAGTCCCTACAAAAAAAAGTTGTGCTGGTAGTTACCACTGTCACTATGACAGCTATCCAATTCTTCATGGGTTTATGCGGCTGACCATTTACCAAATGATAATTACCAGTGTGTGCATTCAATTGTTTGGTAAATTTGTTGTCAGGAGGAGGAGCAATGTTGATAATAGTACCAAAACCAACTTCCAAAGGTTGTCACCTTGCCAACCAGTGAGGAAAATTTTACTAGACGTTGCTAGTGAAATCTCTGAAACTACATAACATTTCCTGCAAGTCAGATACAGGGATGGCCCAATACATTTTGCAGCCTGAGGCAAAGGATAAAATGCTGCTTCTTCCACTTACCATGTGCAGAAGCCAGAGAGGGATGGCTCAGTGACTTAGGAGAAACAAAAGGGGGCGATAGGAACTGCTACCAGAGGCCATTGCCTCCCTTTGCCTAATGCTAGGGCCAGCTTTGATCATGATTAGGGGACTTTACTTTTCCTCCCCTACCACTAGCAGAGGCAGAATAAATAATGTAAATATATAATAGAGCAAATATATGCAAAGATGCTTAATGCATCACTCTCATCCCAAGTTACCTAGAGGCACACTGCACATGGAAGTTGGCTTGCGCATGCTTGTTGTTGTTTAGTCGTTTAGCCGTGTCCGACTCTTCATGACCCCATGGACCAGAGCACGCCAGGCACTCCTGTCTTCCACTGCCTCCCGCAGTCTGGTCAGACTCATGTTTGTAGCTTTGAGAACACTGTCCAACCATCTCGTCCTCTGTTGTCCCCTTCTCCTTGTGCCCTCCATCTTTCCCAACATCAGGGTCTTTTCCAGGGAGTCTGCTTATCCCCAGCTAAATGGAGAAGCACAAATGGGTTTTACAAGTATAGTTCCTTTCTCTGATCTAACATGGAATGAAAGCCATTTTTTAAAATGCTAAAGATTTCACAAATCAGCAATTCAGGTGGTAGAGCTGGAGCCATTGCTCAAGCCTCCTGCTCTACTTTTTCCTGTTAAACAGCTCATCCTCTCTACTAATAATAGACTAATTCTCCAAATGCCTGTCTTTAGGTAGCCAGAATGGTGCCATCCGAACCCAAGAGGGATCTATCAGTAGACTTGGTGGAACCCCAAGGTTTACAGAAATACACATTATTTCTTTAATTGCATCTGTACATATAGATTAGCATGTGCTCATTTTATGTAAATCTATATCTTCTTTTGCCCTCATGTGTGTGCATGTGTGTACATTTCGTCTCTTTTTTTTGAAATGCTTAAGTACCACACTAGCTAAATTATCCACCATGAATCTATCAAATCCTCTTTCAAAGACATCCATGTTGGTGGCCATCACTACATCTTGGGGGAGCAAATACTATAGTTTAACTATATGCTATGTGAAGTACTTTCTTTTGTCAGCCCTGCATCTGACAACATTCAGCTTCAGTGAATGTCCATGAGGTGTAGTGTGAACCTCAAGAACTCTATCAGCTCCTTTTGCTGCACATATAATTAGGACTTGGTTTGTGGGGAGGGATGAAAGAGTTTGGATCTGGAATAATATTTAAACCAAATGCAAGTTACAAGTCAGACATTTTTCTCCACTGTTGGTAGTTCTGTCCTCCGCCGACAACTTTCCCCACAACACAATCAGATGTGATGTTAACCTCCTGCCTAACTGTGCCCTCCTAAGATGCTTCCATATGCTGGGGTGTATTGGGGAACACTGCCAGATGACTCATTACTTGCTGTAAAGGCATTTTAATACAATTTACAGCCTGCCTACCGCTCAGGTTTGACATTTGGTCCCCACTTCGTTAAGAGGCATGTCATCAGGCGGTACATCTTCTGTTGAAATTGTAATCCCTTTCCTGAAGCTGAGCTGCAGCCTTCAGATTGGGATCCAAATCATTGCCGCAGAGAATCTGTGGGTTATCTGATGTCTGACGCTGATGTCCCTAAGCTCATCACTACTTCATTTGTAATCTGCTCATTAGTTTATAGCAACACACAAGTACCACTTCAGTGAGTTTCTATTTTTGTTTTAAGACTCACTAAATTGCTGTTGTTTTTGTTGTTGTTTTTCATGATGATGGTGGTGGTGAAAATGCATCCATTTCAAAAACAGAACAAAATATGGGTACAGATTTTGACTATTTTCATACACACAGGCATCAGGTATATAGTAAAATTTTCCTTGACATTCCAAAGATTCCAATCCTTTGATAGTCTGGTAGTTCTTCACGAGTTCTTCAAATGTGCTTTATTAGACCCGCATTCAGAATTCACTGCTGAAGAGCAGAATCTTATCACTGAAAACTTGGGTTGATCATTCTTAAACTTGGTTGCACTGTGGACCATTTTCCTACTTGTCTTCTCAGAAATCCACACTATGCTGTAATTACACTGTAATTATAGCCATCATGTAAAAGTCCTATTTAACTAAAAGTGGTTAGCCTTTTCAGCAGAACAAGTGGCTACAGTGGAATTTAACATATCAGAACGCTACTATCTAGTAATGCCGCTGTTGGTCCATGCCTACTCCTTGCTTCATTTGCTCTCCCTGCTTATTCCGCAATTAGGCTTCACTGAAGACCTTTCTACAATTCACCAGTGGAAGTGTTCAAGTCTCAGGCCATATGCTTGTGGCTGATAACACTGAGTACAATACCACCACTGTGTGTTTCAGACTAAGCAGCATATATTAACCAGAAGGCCCTGCCCCTGATATCTAGGTCCATATGACTCTAAAAGCTTTAAAAACAAAAGAGGTGGTTGTTGTTGTTGTTTCCATATTTAGCCTATCCCGCATTTTAACAAGTTTCCAGGGCATCTTACAAAAAAATAAGATTACCAAAAATATATATTTTTAAAAAAGAAAAATGCTATAACGACTGCTAAATAATGCTTTCTATAATCTCACAGTTGCATTTCACTTGCTCTTATGCAAAGGATGGGAAGGAATCTTCAGTAGGAAAATGACACTGCTTCCATGAAGCTTCTTTGCGCATGTTCTCCATATGCAGAGCTGTATATATTGATGCAGTTTGTCATAGCAATCTGATGCATCCTCTCATCAGGCTAAATTCTCCATTCTGATTCAGTGCTTATTCTGAGCACACAGGTTTATTGATGCTGGTGAATGTTCCACACATGGAACAAATATAAAATATGCAGCAGAGATCTGTGATGAGGATTAGGGGAAAGAATTTTGACTGGCATCTTTTATTGGAGCGGGGCAGAGCAGTTGCAGTACGGCTGTTTTGGAGAGCGGGAACTTCCCTGAGCGTCTCAGTCTGAGAGGTGGACACTTGTAAGAGTGGGAAGCATGAAGGCAATGAATGAAAAGTGCACATGTCCAGTGGGGAAGATGGAGAATGACGCCTCCTTCCCCAGTTATGCCTGCTGCCAGCTATGGAACAAAGCTATCTTTGGTCTGCCCTTGTATGGCCCAATCCCCTTACCTCTCCCCTTCCTGTTCTCATGTTTCACCAAGGCAAGGGCAAGCCTGTCACTAAGGAGCTGTAGAAAGTAACATGTGCTGCAGGAGAGCATGCCCTTTTTGACCACAGCCTGGCTTTCCATCATACGATGATTATGATTGCTATTACTATATCCCATAACAAAAATGTGTTACCAGTGCAGTACCAAAACAATGCATTTATTCTCTCCCAAATTTAAAGCACAGACTTAACACATATGCCTTACCTGATCTCAAATTCTATAATGTCCAAGCAATCTTTCCAAAGAGAGGGTGCAATCTTGGCTATCCCAAATTCCTTTCAGTGCCTTTGCTAGGAATAGGGGAGAAACCCAATTCAGATCGCATCTAAAACAATACACCAAACACAGTCATCCTTCAGAATTCGCACTTCTCTGAATTTTGCAATGTAATTATCTAGCCAAGTAATGTGTATAGCAATGCATATACTTGAATTTGCAGAATATGGTATATGTTAATGAAAATGCATGAAAAAAACACTTTGCACTGGGGAAACTGCTTTCCAAAATGTGAATAGTAGGTAGAACTGTACATAATAACATGTATTTTAGGAGAAATCAAAATCAAAATGCTAATGAGTTTTCAAGAGGATATTTTTTAAATAAAAAAGAGAATATTTGCACACTGATGTGGAAATGTAGATAACTGAGCTAAAGATTGGAAAAAGGAGAAATTGGGAGAAAGCAAGATTGTCAGATTTGCCCTTTCCTAGCCTTTGCCTTGACTCAGTTCCCCATTCCTTTGCACTTTCTCTCAGGGATGCACAAAAAGCTGAGATAAAGCATTGTGGGGGAGGGATAAGGGAACCACCATGGGATATGCAAGGAAAACACCGTGCCAAACAAAGTGTGATTGAATCATATGACTGCTTCTAATGTGTGGAGGCAGTCACTCACTAAGCATAGGGGTGGCTGGGTGACTGGAACGTAAATGGAAACAGTTTTCAGCCTCAATTGCAAGGTAGATTTAATTACATAATTCTCCTCATTCAGACTCTGGATTTGATGTTGCAAATGACTTGCTTTACAAAATAATACTGATACATTCATACACTGCTGTATCTTTGGTTTCTGAACTTCATTCATTTAGGCCGCTGATGCAATTGTTATTTTTTCAATTGCTTATGTGGTCCTGTTAATCAGTAAGCTCTAACCAGGGTTGGAGGAGATTCAGAGGAGGGAATGTCCACAGGACCATGTCAAGGAAGGAAAGGGTTATATTCCCTCCATGTTTGTTCTTATCGAGTTAATTATCATCCTCCACCATTGCTGATTATATAAAGAAACACAAGAACCCAAAATGATATCTTGTCCTCTCTCTCTCTCTCTCTCTCTCTCTCTCTCACACACACACACACACACACACTTACTTGATGCAATTTTCATTTTTTTAGAAACTTCAACAATTGTGGCAAGGACTCACTTAATATCACATCCAACTTCCCTTCTCTTTACAATATTCAGCCCACTTCACCAAGTCCCAATATGCTGAAGCAGTTGTGTTAGTGCCTATACACAGAGAGTGAAGAATATTCCAACTCTTTGCATTTAGTGAGCATGCAAAGAGCTGCATGTAGATTATCGCTAGCATCTAGACAACTTCCATTCTTAATGTTACTATTTATTCCCATATTGCACATGGAGGGTGCATCCAGTGGCTTGCCAAAATCTACAGTGCTTCAGGAACTTCCAAAGCTAGAATGAGGGACCTTCAAGAGTTGGTGTGGCTTCCCCAGCTGAAGAGCTATCAGAACTGCATCTTGGCACATCTTCCTGGCAGTGAAATATTCTCAGGCCCTGGACTGGTTGGGCTTCACCCACTCAGGTTGTCCATTGGCTCCTTTCTGTGTAGGAAAGAATATAAAATGTTTCTTGTTTAGGCTGGGGCCTTGTCTAAGCAGCAAGAGGCAAGTTTGGGCATTTGACCAAGCATACAAACACTCCAAGTGTGGACAGCAGCATGCCTTGCTTCAAAAATCTTCATGTTCTTCATCCATATAAGGCAAGTCCCTGACCTCCCAGTGCTGTGTGGGAAGGTCTGCAAAGAAATTTGACTCACATTCATTGGGGCAAGACTAGGACCCTCTGTGCAATGAGGGTCCCCATCCATGCAGAGGATCCATCTTGTGTTCCATGTGTTTGTGACTAGGAACCTAATGCAAGCCTTCCCCATGCAACAGAGAGAGAAGGTCAGGGACTGAGTTGAGTGTGAGTTGGGTGTGTAGGCAACACACACAAGGATATTGGTGATTGGGCTTCCTGGTTTTTCTGTGTGTCTCCCAGTCTGAGTCCTATTTCCTGGCTCCTGGCTCACCTCTGATAGCAGTCTATGGCTAAACCTTGACACCTAGAGAATTCATGGCAGAAATGAGATCAAATTAGAGCTTCAGCTAGGTTATTAAATAATCATGTGCCAAGTTATTAATTATTTTTCAAAATGTTTTAGCTTGAACCCTACAGAGGCATTTTCTTTGTCTTTAACTCTGCTGGGCAAAGATTTCAACACACTAGCTGTTCTTGGGTCTCACAATAATCAAGCCACCTTTGGTGGGAGTTTTTCACACATAAGGACATATTCAACCTGTTTTTTATTGAAAGAATTAGAGCAATTAATTAAATTAAAAAATCAAAAATATATCCCAAACAGTTTGTATTTATTGCAGTAAAATTTCAGAGTGAAGACAAATTTATCCTTTGCAAACATTGAAAGATTTCCTAGTAGTGATAAAGTAATTTAATTACAAAATATGACTGTAATCACAAGCCATGAAATCACTGTTGGCTAAAAGACTGGCTGATGAAATGTAGCAAGCAAATTAATTACGGATGTACTTGAGTTGTAGCCGGCTTGAAAGCAGAACCTTCACTGCCTTTTGGTGCAAAACACTTGTTTTAGGGGGCATTACCTGTAGTACTCTACTAGAAGTTCCATGTTTCTCCTTCATACAATGGTACCTTGGTTCTCGAACAGCCTAGTTCACAAACAACTTAGAACCCGAACGTCGCAAACCTGCCCAGCTGTTTTGGAGAGAGGGAGAGAGAGACAGACAGAGAGAGATCGCGCTGATTGGGGCGGTGGGGAGAAGCATTTTAGGGGTAGTTTTTCAACAGCCTGGAACGGATTAATCCGTTTTGCATTACTTTCTATGGGAAAGTGCACCTCGGTTTTGGAATGTTTTGGAACGGACTTCCGGAACGGATTAAGTTCGAGAACCAAGCTACCACTGTATATCCTCTTGACACTTTAATCCCACATAAAGATCATTCATATCCATCCAGGTGTCTGATTATTAAAGTTGTGGAGGTTCCTTCAGTGAAAGAGATTATGTGAGTCCCTATATAGGTGGACAACCTGAAGGCCTCATATGCAAAGTCACCTGCAAGCAATCAGTTCAGTCCTGTGCCAAGAGCCATCTGTACCTCCACTGGTGGGCCACAGGACAGGACAGGGGGCTAGAGAGAAAGAGAAAAGTGGGGTTAGCAAGATAAAGAGAAAAAATGAGTGGAAAACACGGAGGGAGCATTTCATGATTAAGAGCACAAGTCCCATTTTAAACATTCAAAGTGAATCCATTAGCATTGTGATCCTATGCATATCTACACAATGTAAGTCCCACTGAGCTCAACAGGAATTTGTAAGCATGTATAGGATTGTATGGAGCTTGGAATGAACAAGTTCAGTTTAACAAAGTTCATTGAATTAGTTCAACAATCTCTTAACTGTATACCTGAAGGAGCGTCTCCACCCCCATCGTTCAGCCCGGACACTGAGATCCAGCGCCGAGGGCCTTCTGGCGGTTCCCTCATTGCGAGAAGTGAGGCTACAGGGAACCAGACAGAGGGCCTTCTCGGTAGTGGCGCCCGCCCTGTGGAACGCCCTCCCATCAGATGTCAAAGAGATAAATAATTACCTGACATTCAGAAGACATCTTAAGGCAGCCCTGTTCAGGGAAGTTTTTAATATGTAACGCTGTACTGTTTTTAACACTGATTGGGAGCCGCCCAGAGTGGCTGGGGAAACTCAGCCAGATGGGCGGGGTATAAATAATAAATTATTATTATTATTATTATTATTATTATTATTATTATTATTATTAACTACACCCAAAAGTAGCTCTCATCATTTCTGGGAATAATGAATGTGAATTAATTTGTGGGGGTATAAAACTCAGCCCCGCCCCCACCATTTACTTCTTAACTTTTTTTTTTGTTTCTAAAAATACATATAATAAACAATTCCCATGTACTCCCACTCCCCAAGAAACAGTTTGTGCATATACAATGTAAATAATACAGTTAAACATTACATTTGTAAATAGTTTAGCATTGATTACATTTGGTGGTATAACATTGAGCCATTTCTAGTTCATCTTCAGCTTAATTATTTTACATGTGCTCTTTAACTCTTGAAACTCTTCGGCCCTTTAGACTGAAACATCATAATTGTTGGGGGAAATAAATTAAACAATTCACACTCCACTTTCTATGTGTGTTTTGATATTTTATTAGTGTTTTCTTAAATATATTTTGTGCTGCAGCTTGTAACACTCTGAATTTTGGAAAAATATAGAGCACTTGGATGAACTTGAATTGAACTGGGAACTGAACATGAACTGGTTTTGTAAAGGGATGAAGATGAACTAGAATTAGTTCATTTTTTGACATCTTGAGCTTGAACTAGTTCCATTTTTTTAATAAAAATAATAATAAGCTTCCCAAGTTCTGAAATTTCAGCTTTCATAGCCCTGAGCAAGCCTATTTCTTTCAGGCGCACTTCTGTAATATGGGCATAAGAATATTGACATGCCTTACAAGGTTATCGCAAGGGTGACTGTGATAAAGAATGCAAAGTGCCACATTAATATTCCATATACAATGCACCTGACTTAGATTTTATGTGCTTACTATGAACAGCTGCTTATGCTGAACAAAAACCTGGTAACCATTCTCCTTTGAAAACAATGCTTAAGGGATTTTGATCTAGTGAGCCACAGTGCAAGCATGTAAGCCCATAGGATTTGACAACTGGGTACCAGTACTGATGCAACACTACAGGTGCTGGCCTTCCACTGGGTTTAAGGCCAGACTCTAAGGCCAGTACTAAAGTATTTATCCTCTAAACAGTAAAGGGTTGCCATCCCTACTATGGTGGTACAAACTTGTGTGACTTGGGACAAGGGAACTGTATGAGACACTTAGCATGGGAATTTGTGGGTCTCTTAGAGCAGCAATGGATGGTGGTTCCTTGAGTCTTAAGGGGGCAATGGCTGTTGCATACATTATAACAGATCTAGGTTTTCCACTTGTTTAAATCAGGAGCCACAGCCAATCAATACTGGTTTTCTACTCTGTACCGGGTACCAGCATAGTACATGCATTTTCATTGAGCAGTTTATCACATTCATACTTTACATTTTTTTGTTTTACACCTAAAATATAATGTGTGAAAAGGTCCTTGGGATTGGCAAAATATTTCCCAGAAGAGAATCTTTTCATGAAAAAAATGTATGTTGCCTGTTTTCACTGCTGTGGCTACAATTCTGTAGTGTAGCAGAGATGGGGGGGAAATGTGCACAATGGAAACTAAGTTTTGATGTCACTGGGCATATGGGCTTTAATAAGGAACTAGATTGTTTCTTCAAAATCAATATGTTTGGGGGGAAAGACAGAGAAGATAAAAAAAGAAAAGAAAATGAAGATTAATGTTCTTCTTTTTCAGTCCTGATAATCTTGAGCTAATTGTATATTGTGAGGGTGTGTGGTGTGTTTGTGTAGTAAGGATAAAAGCTTAGAAAAACATCAACCTGGCTTATATAGCTCATACTGTTGATGTCTTATGGTAGCCAAAACAGCTTCCAAAGCATTTTGTCCAGTATAAAAGGAGACCCCCCCTGCATTGTTGTTTTCTAAGCCACTATTATGCATCATGTGAAGTAGTGGTAAATGTGCTAGTTAGACACAATACTTATTCTATGTCTATCTGTTTAACAGGGAGGGAAGGAAGAGGAATCAACATTACCTGAAAGGTATGTAAATAGAAGTTCGCTGTGGTTAACAGTTACTATGGATGATGTATTTACAGAGCAGCTATTTAGAAAGGCACAAATCACATTCCCTCCAAAGGACAAAAGATCAGTAGCTGGAGAATCTTTCACAGCATTATCCCACTACAGTTGCGGCCAAGTTCATAGATGCTGGCAAGCACCAACCCACAGCCTAGAGCAAAGAACCAATTGTTCAATAAGATAGTCATATACTTGGGTGTGACCATGTGTTCAGCTGTTGAATGGGATACAGAGTTTTATTTTTTGCTGGGCAATGTCCAGATTTATATTTGAAACAGGAGGGCTCTAAATAAGAACACACACACAAAAATACCATCAACAGATACTACACAGTTTCTCTTCTGGACCGTTAATTTTTTTCAGTCAGATCCAACTATCAGCTAATTGGATCCTGATGTTAAAACCTGAATTCCACTTTAGAAGCTTGAAACTAAAACATACTGAATAATTTGTTCTGCTGAGCCATTCATCCCAAATGTCACAGGAAAAAATTAATCTCAGGCTAAAACTGGCCTACCTTCTGTGAGAGGAGAAAGCTACTAATGCAAAAAAGCCAATGTTTTGTGTTTGCCAAGAAACAAAAGACTACTTCATATATACATCATTCATAACTTGACTTCTTATCACTTAATGACTCGCAGTTGAAGGTGAAAATTAACTCCATGCAAAGCGCTTGCCTGAGGCGATATGAAAGTAGTGGAGAGGGCACATTCACACATGAAAGATAGTGTTAAGTGATGATGAAACCTGCATTTGTGAACCAGCAAAAACCATTTGCACCTCAGGGGTAATTTATGAATAGCAAGCAAACTCAGTTATCCAAATACTGTTCTGTCTGTAGCCAAAACTCCACCAAAAGGGAAGTATCAACAGTCTGTAGCCAAAACTCCACTCAAAAAGGAAGTATCAACAGGTTTGAGAGAACCCAAGGTTTGAAGAAGTACAAAAACTCTGGTGGGGGCAAGGAAAACACCCCCAAAAACAGCCCAATGGAGGCCAAGTATCCTCCATGGTCATGGAATGCTGATTGATTGAGGGGTGGGAATTCCAGGGAAAGACATCATGAGGCAACTCCACCCAAGGGGCTTTTTCATATCTGGAACGGCATGCAGCCAGGAAGGCTACATAGTGCTGGAGAAATGTTTACTAGAAGGGGAAATACACACCCCTGAGCCACTTTGCAACCTCAAAAGCCCACACTGGCCGAAACTCTAAAGGAACGTTCAAGTTCCTTGGGAATGAGGCAGAAAAATCGAAGCCTTGTTCACAAAGAATGGAAAACTTCCAAGAAACAGGGCAGACTTCAGCATCTCCCTAGTTCAAATGCTGTGTGAAGATCCTGTTGATTCAGGAGATCTTTGGCCTAACTAGCATCCCCACTGACGTACTGAGCAATCCTAAAATGGTATGGAGAGGAGATCACCTGGTGGAGTAACTGCTATTTCCTAAGCCCAACTAGCTTGTTCTGACCATAGTGAAAAGTGGGGCTGGTTTTTTTTTCAGGATGCTCTTTTCCATTTTGCTCAATTCCTTCCCAATGGATATCAGTCAGGCCAGCTCCAGAGCTGATGTAGCTTTATGCCATTTTGTGAACATGTCTGGGGAATGCCAGGGCTTTGGATCCAAGGCCTTCTACAGTCTGCCCATGAGACATGTCCCCTTTCAAACCCTGTCACTGGTGCACTTTATAAATAAAGTGGAAAGGTAAAATAATGATTAAATAAATAAATAAATAACTTTGAGGTAAAATGTGGATATTTATCCTCTTTGAGAGGGCATGCAGCCATCTTGTAAGCAATGTAAAAAATAGGGGGGCGGGGAGGCGAGAGGAAAAAATGTTCACATCTTTATCTCTGGTGATTTAAACAAATCTCTATCCAAGCCATGGCATCCTACAGGCAAAGCATTGATATTCTAACCCACACCTCCTCCAAAAGGGTTTTTCAAACAGTATGTGACGAATTAGCACAATCCTTTTCTTTTATTCCAGCAAGGATATGCAGACATGCTTTAGTCTCAAAAAAACATTTGTCAAATACTTAAAATTGATTCAACTATGTAATACCTCTAATAAATACAACAGATCAATGATTTAAAACTCTAAGCTTAAGGGAAGATCTTTCTTCAAATCTGAATGCTATTTGAGTCTTATGTTACCTTAAAACTCAATGATAGACTAAAATTGAGATTTACATTGAACAGAAGCAGTATTTCCTCACATTACTGCACAAAGCGACAATGGTTTAGCCTTGATGATAGAAGCATTAAAGAGAAACAAAGGAGGATGAGACGTTTGAGATATCAATCCATCGCAAGAATGCAAAGGATGAGGTTAGAGTTACCAGAAGTCTCCAGCTGCAAAGCAGCTGACCCATTTGGTGCAATCTACCCAGCACTGCTGTGGAGCAAACTCTGTTCTTCATAATGAGACATGTGTGGGATTTGTGCTGTGGAAGAGGGGAATAAACAGCAGTGCTGATTGGGAGATTATTCCCATTGATTTCAACGGGAAAATAAATAATCACCACCCAAACCACCATGGCATGTTCAGACCCCACCCCACCCCCAATACCACATTTGGGTCAGTTTCTTTTTTTGGTAGACTTTTCTTACAAATCTGGGTGATTTTGGCTTGCTTGGTGTCTTATAATTGTACAGGCCTAGACTGACCATAAGAATAAGCATCTTAAACCGCAGCATCCTCACCGAATTGGAACTTTTAATATAGGTACCTAGAGCATGAAACAAAATGAAAAGGGCCAGCCCTATTGTTAAGCAGAGTGAGGCACCTGCCTCAGGCAGCAGGTGCTGAGACAGTGTGGAGGTAGCAGTGGTAGTTCCCTGGCTGTAGCTCCTGAGCACTCAGAGTTGACCTCTGCTGAAGAAGAGAACTGTATAAGCTGCACAGCCTGGCCAGGTGCTCTAACTTGTCTGATGCTTCAGGTGTAGAGGAGAGCACTATCCTGTCATCAGTATCGAAGTAAGAGCCAGCTGCCAATTCAGAGGGCTTCTCAACATGGAACTGGGAGAGGTGCCATTTTGTCTTTTGCCTCAGGCGGCAAAATACCATGGACCAGTCCTGGAAGTGACGTAGGCAAAACTTCAGAAAGACTTATTAAGAAAGGAAGCAGAGCAAATGGATTTTTTTTCAATGAGGCAGGCTGAAGATATTTCTCCAACAGATAGAAAGTTGAGATTTGCAACGCATATAGTGCAAAGTGATTACTAAAAGCACTGAAAATGGAACAGTTTTCTACATCTCACTCAAAATGAGAAGCCTGTTGTAACAGCAGCCAGCAGCCCAGAGCCCAGAGCTAGACTGTCACTCCTGAGAGTTGTATGGGTGAAGCAGTGGAGCATTTCAGCTAACCTCAAAGTGAGAGAGAAGAGACATGTACTGACAGCCAAGAACAGGAGTTGGAAAAAACAGTGTAAGCCAAGTGTGACAAATATGGATGCAATAGATGAGTTCCCCAGCAAACATATTAGCAATGCCTGTTTTGAGAGAAGCGGTTCCAGGGGAAACAGGGAAGATATTTAAGATTTCAAAATTTACTAGTAACTAGAGATGGAACAGAAATTTGATTTTGTTTGCATATTAATGGAAAGCTGCCCAAATTCACACTTTTTAAACCAATACGCAAACCAAAACACAGCTATCCTTCAAAATGCACACTTCTTGAAATTTTCTGACGCAGTTTTTCCAACCAAACAATACATACAAAATGTATATATTATGGGAATGAGTTTTAAATGCACATCTTAATGAAAATAATACAAAAATGCATTTTATTAGAGGAAGCTGCTCTCAAAAAGACATGCTTTTGTCAAAACTGACTACAAAAAAAGTTTTTATGATGATACATTTGCAGAAAAATGCTTGCAATATTTTTTTACTTTATAAAAATGACAAATTGCTGCAGAAATGTAGAGATTTTAATTTAAGACTGGAAAAATGAGAAACTTTAGAGAACCAAGCTGACAGATTAGTCCATCCCTATGTAGTAAGTGTGCCAAGGCAAAAGTAACCTTATTCTTGATTTAAAGGCTTCATCCCATGACCCTCTCTGCTACAAAACAGCTTAAGACATGGTTACCTATATAAGGGATAGTTGGTTGGTTGTTCCCACCACGATATGATTATGGACAATCCTATCCTGGGGAAAAAAAGCTTCTGTAAGACTTAGTTAAAATAACTGTAGTTGCTGCAAGTAGATGTTTGCAAAATCAAGACCTAAATTTACCTTTCCTGGGGGATTGAAAACTATTTTAGAATAAGTTTCTCTCAAGTATCTTTCAGTTGGGTGAGCTTTCAATTGGATGCTATGCATTATTTCACCACAATCCATTTTCAGATATGCGCCCCAGTGGATTCCAAGCAAGCACAAAAACACACACTTTTATCAGATAACTACCATGTCATTGAGAGCTATTTTATCTATATTATCACATTAAGTCTACCATAAATACAAAGACATCACATAATAAATTTAATCAGAAAAATATTTTCTAAAAGCATTTAAGTGTATTGTTTTGACAGATGGTGCCAGAACGGATTCATATAAAAGTAAAAGATTTGAAAGCCATATTCAGCCAGCAAAGTAAATTTACTATTTTGCTGCCAAATGAAACCTAGTGCAATTTGCAAAGGAGTATTCCACGGGAGAAGCAAATGTACCATTTTGCTTCCAGATGAAACACATTTTCAAAAAAAAAGAGAGAAAAGAATACTGTATAATAAAGAGCCAACTTTTTGACATGGTATATTATAGGGAGTAAAAGAACTTGGCAAAGCTCCCAGACAAAAAGCAATCTACTGCATGCCACTGAATTTGCCCTTAAAAGAGTGCTTTTCCCAATTGGCGCTTAATGTTTTATCCCTTTCAATGTACAGTGAAAGGGAGAATTACAGTTCTCTTCCACAACTGTCTCCATGGAATAGTGTCAGCTTTTAAAACAGCGCATAGACTTTGGTTCACGTCCTGCTCACCTCCAACAAGTAAGTAGTTTCATTAAAGTCATCAGTTGACAAGCTACAATCCAGAACCCACTTACCTCAGCGTAAGTCCCATGGAACCCATTGGCACCAGGTTCTTTGCACCCATTTGAACCAGCCCAGGCCTTGAGATTGACCTCAGTTATCTTGTTTGCAAGCCCACCATCAAGACACCTTTGACTGATGTGCAAGAGAGACAAGGCCTTCTTGATACTGGCCCCAGATTATTAGAACTTCTTCCCTGAATATATATGCATGGTTCTGACTATACAGTATTTTGAACAGATCCTGAAAACATTTTTTTTATTATTTCAAACAGGTTTTTTTAGGATGTGGTACTCTGTATTTATTTTAACTGGTTAATGTCACAATATTGTAACTTTTAAAAATATTTACATTTTCTTTTTAAATTTGCTGTATTGTGCTTTTGATCTAAGCAAGCTGCTTTGAGAGGGTTTTGTCAGCATTTTCATTCTTGCGTTGCTAGATATGGGATTGTTACATCACATGTCTGTGTCTATTTTCCAAGGCTTGGAAAGTGTGAGAATGGAAATCAGTCTTATCTCTTCCGCTGTGTTGTACTTTTGTACTTTTTACTTTCTCTCTCTCTTTTGGAGAAGATGTGAGAGGACGCCATGATTGCTTTGTCCTGTATATATTGCTTAATAAATTACTTAGAATGCCACACATAAGCTCTGCTATACTCTGATGAGTGAGTGTGCACATATATTTGGATATAATAATAATAATAAATTTTATTTATATCCCGCCCTCACCAGCCGAAGCCGGGCTCAGGGTGGCTAACAATAATAAAATAATACAACATTCTAAAATCATTTCATTATAAAATTAATTCAAATCAAATTGATGGCAACCATTGGGCTAGAGTTCTGTGAAGATTGCCAAAGGAGGGAGTCAGGCTGTGCCCTGACCAAAGGCCTGGTGGAACAGCTCTGTCTTGCAGGCCCTGCGGAAAGATGTCAAGTCCCGCAGGGCCCTAGTCTCTTGTGACAGAGCGTTCCACCAGATCAGAGCCACAGCCGAAAAAGCCCTGGCTCTAGTTGAGGCTAGCCTAACTTCTCTGTGGCCTGGGACCTTCAAGATGTTTTTGTTTGAAGACCGTAAGTTCCTCTGTGGGACATACCAGGAGAGGCGGTCCCGTAGGTATATGTGTCGCTGGTGCACACCAGGACCGAAGATTTATGAACGTCCCAGGCTGCGCTTCACAAGGAAGACGCCCATAGAGGTTTGTCTCGATCCAGGGTCTGTGTGTGCCTCCCAGACATGTTCTGACAGGTTTTACCCTGAAAGGTGCCATATAAATATTTGAAATACCAGTAAGTAAGCAAACACATTCAGAGAGACTTACCTCCAACCAAACTTGCATAGGATTCGATTGTGTTTATGATCTCATTCATCAGAGCAGGATGTGACCCTGTATGATTATATATGGAGTTTGTGTTTCTCTGGGTTAATTTTCATTTCATTTAAGCAGCCTCTTTCTCTTTACTTGCTAATACAATTCTAACAACAACACAATCCTATGCAAATATATACATGTTTATTCAGAAGTCAGTCCCATTGTATTCCACTTGCTCTCTTGGAAGTGTCTTTTGGATTGCAGCCCTGGTATTACCACGATTAATGTTAAATCATTTCTGCTGTGAAACAAGTAAATTTATTTGAAATGGCATAACGGCACTATGATTGCTTTTCAAAGAGTTTCCTAAACTTTAACCCACAATGGGTTTTAAAGCTAGCCATATTCTCTCATTAAGTTCAAGCCATTGTTACATCATTGGTCACACTAAAGCTTGCTTATCTTTTCATGCTGTTCTTCTCCTACTGGGGAAAATCAGAACTCACTGGCAGAGAACATGGTTTGCATGCAGAAAATCCCACATTCAATCCATGAACTTTCTCATTAATCCCAGGTAACCTGGGCCAGCGACGCGGACTTATAAAAAATATTGGGGGGGCCCGGGAAAGCTCATGAATAATAAATAAGCTCATGAATATGCAAATAAAGTGGCGCCGCCTCCTCGTGAGCGAATAGGGGAGAGCGTGCTGCGCCTATTAATCAGCTCCAAAGGAAATTGGGTGGAGCTTTTGCTCGGGAGGGAGGGCAGGAGGCATGCAGCCCGCCCCCCCTGTGCATTTTGGGCTGGGGGAGGGGCGGCGATGGCGCTCTGCTGGAGGGGCGCCGGAGATTATTGGGGGGGCGGAGCCCCCCCAAACGAATTTTTGAGGGGGCTCGGGCCCCCTCAAGCCCCATGGAGTCGGCGCCTATGACCTGGGCTGAGAGGCCATTCAGAGTAGACAATACTGAGTTAGATGGATCAGTTGTCTCACTCAGTGTAACACTTAATCATATGTACAAACTGTCAAATTGCATCATGTACACAAGACCATATATGGAACATATTGTTTAATTAATTAAACTAGAACAGTTATCCCTACCTGCTTCCACATTCAAAGCTGCTGACAGATTAGGATTTCCATTCAATCTCTAACTATCTGCTGGAAGAATGAAGAAAATCGACTCTTTTACCACTTCTTAACTACTCTTGTAGAAGATAGAGGTGTAATTATGGCAGGTTAAGGCATAACTATTAAGAAATCCTAAGAGCCACTACTTGTTGACCATTAATCAAAATCTGAGAACTGGAGCCATCCAAGTTGTAGGTTTGAGCCCCATGTTGGGCAAAAGATTCCTTTATTGCAGGAATTTGGGCTAGAGATGATTCTTGGAGTCGCTTGCAACTCTACAGTTCTGTGGTTCTATGATTCTATGATCCAATGAACTGGAATAGTGGGAGATTCCATATGGATAAAAATAAGTACTTCTGCACACCCCACATCATGAAACTGTGGTGTTTGTTACCACAAGATGTGCTTGTGACCATCGACTTGGTTGACTTTGAAAGGGGATTAGTCACATTCATGTAGGATAAGGTTATCAATGATTGCGACTCGTGGTGGTTTATGCAACCTCCAGTGCTGTCTCAGAGGCAGCATGCCTCTGAAGACCAGTTGCTGAGGAACAGCAGGAGGCCATTGCCTCGTGCTGGACTCAATCAACCTTCGGTTTGATCCAGTAGGGTCTTTTTACACTATTAATACCAGTGCCAGGACTCAGCAGTGGATCAAGTCACCAGCATGGAATGTTGAAACTCATGTACCACACAGATAAAAGGAGTTCTTGGGAATCACTGAAACTGGCATCCATTTCCTTGACAAAGATGTCAAGGTGGAAGAAAACTAAAATTCACTGATGTAAATCTCTTTTTTTTAAAAAAAAGAATATTTATTAAATTTTCCAATTTTCTAAACAAACAAACAAACAAAAACATTAAACAAAAGCATAAAATTCATAAACCATACTTTTAAATAACAAATTTCTCAGACCTCCTCATACTTCTCCTTCTTGTATCCCAATTAAGGTTATTTGTTCAGCAAATCCTTCATTTAAAGCATTACAGCTTGTAACATTGCCTTATTTTTCAAACCCTTTTTTCCCCCATCTATGTTCTTTTATATCATTACAGCTAGAAACCTCTCAATTTCAATCCAGCACCATCTAACTTTCTTTAATTTTACAATATTTCTGTAAATAGTCCTTGAATTTTTTCCAATCTTCTTCAGCCGACTCTTCTCCCTGGTCACGGATTCTGCTCGTCAATTCTGCCAGTCCCATACAGTCAATCAGTTTCATCTGCCATTCTTCCAGAGTGGGTAGATCTTGCGTCTTCCAATACTTTGCGATGAGTATTCTTGCTGCTGTTGTAGCATACATAAAAAAAGTTCTGTCCTTCTTTGGCACCACTTGGCCAACCATGCCCAAGAGAAAGGCCTCTGGTTTCTTCAAGAAGGTATATTTAAATACCTTTTTCAATTCGTTATATATCATTTCCCAGAAAGCCTTAATCCTGGGACACGTCCACCAAAGGTGAAAGAATGTACCTTCATTTTCCTTACATTTCCAACATTTGTTGTCGGGCAAATGATAGATTTTTGCGAGCTTGACTGGGGTCATGTACCACCTGTATATCATTTTCATAATATTCTCTCTTAAGGCATTACATGCCATAAATTTAATCCCGGTGGTCCACAACTGTTCCCAGTCAGCAAACATAATATTATGTCCAACGTCTTGTGCCCATTTAATCATTACAGATTTAACCATCTCATCCTGAGTATTCCATTTCAGCAGCAAGTTATACATTTTTGACAAAGTCTTAGTTTTGGATTCTAGCAATTCTGTTTCCAATTTAGATTTTTCCACCTGGAAACCAACTTTCTTGTCCAAATTATAAACCTCCATTATTTGGTAATAATGAAGCCAATCTCACACTTTATCTTTCAGTTTCTCAAAACTCTGCAATTTCAATCTGTCCCCTTCTAGTTCCAAGATTTCCCAATATTTTGGCCATTTGGCCTCCATGTTAAGTTTTCTCTGAGCCTTAGCCTCCATTGGTGACAACCACCTTGGAGTTTTATTTTCCAATAGATCTTTATATCTAGTCCAAACATTAAACAGTGCTCTCCTGACAATATGATTTTTAAAAGCTTTGTGTGCTTTCACCTTGTCGTACCACAAATATGCATGCCACCCAAAAACATTGTTAAAACCTTCAAGATCCAAAATGTCTGTGTTTTCAAGAAGCAGCCAGTCTTTCAACCAGCAAAATGCTGCTGATTCATAGTAAAGTTTCAGGTCTGGCAGGGCAAATCCACCTCTTTCCTTTGCATCAGTTAATATCTTAAATTTTATTCTAGGCTTCTTGCCCTGCCAGACAAATTTAGAAATGTCTTTCTGCCACTTCTTGAAACAATCCATTTTGTCCAAAATTTGCAAAGTTTGAAACAAAAACAACATTTTAGGCAATACATTCATCTTTATAGCTGCAATTCGACCCAACAAGGAAAGCTTCAAATTTGACCAAATTTCTAAATCTTTTTTCACTTCAGCCCAACATTTTTCATAATTGTCTTTGAACAAATTCCCATTTTTAGCTGTCATATTAATCCCCAAATATTTCACTTTCTTAACCACAGTCAGGCCTGTTTCATTTTGGAACTTTTCTCTCTCTATCGGTGTTAAATTTTTCTCAAGAACTTTGGTTTTTAACTTGTTCAATTTAAATCCTGCCACCTGACCAAATTCTTGAATTAGTTCTAAAACTCTTTTAGTACTAGATTCTGGCTCCTGTAGTGTCAAGACGTAAATCTCATTTTTTTTATATCTTTTAATTGATCTCAAAATAAGAAAGGTAGACCTCATTTATAAACAAATAAAACAAAAACTTTGGCTATCATAAGGGGAAGAAAATCTGGTCAAAATGTTAATGCCTTTGTTTGTTTGTTTGTTTTGTCACTTTATCTTGCACAGGACAACCCAAACTGACTTGCAACCACCTTCAGGAGGTAGAAATCTGCTGCTGAGTGTATGCTTCCCAATCCATTATTTGGCATTTCTTTAGCATGCTCTGCCCGAAAGAGAGAACGCCATGAGGAGATACTTCTTTTTGTTGCACCTCTCCTCCAACCAGGCATGGAAGATGCATTGACAGAGTTCAATGATGTATTCCAGCCAGGCGGGGAGGGGGGGCAGCTATTCTCCTAGATCAAGTAAAACAATAGAAACACTTAACTAACAAAAGTCCTTCCCCCCCCCCATAACAAAAATCCTGGCTATGCCCATGATTCCAGCCAGGCAAAAACAGCAAAGTACAAAGCAGAGCATGGGGGGGTCATATGGCATGAAGAGAGTTTCAGAAACTAGATAAAGAAAGCCAGATAAAGAGATATTTGCCCCCCAAGTTTGAGTTTCTCTTCTCCTGGTTTACAGTACCCATAATCACCACTCATGCTAATGTCTAGCAGTCAACCCCAGAGCCAAGCAGTCCAGAAACCATTCAGACTGGCCAATCAGCCTAACGTCAACTCCTTTATCTGACCAGGTGGAACCCCATTGGCCTCTTATATCACCTGACTTCTGATGAGCTAGTACCTACCATATTCTTCTGGCCACCTGAACCAAAGCAAGGTGGAGGCTAGCAGCTTCTTCATTGGCCAAGATGTATTAATAAAGTCACCTGGGTCCTGCCATGCTAGAACATGGCTCCCGCCTAGTTTGGTCTGGCCCCAAAGTTATGCAAGTCACGTCATCAGCCAAGGGACCTAGCTGGGCTAATATAAAGGAAGGCACTGCTCTCCAAGGGAGAATAACCTGACCAAACATGTCACAAATGCAATCATTGCCATACCATGAAAACAATGGCAAGTCACCCCACTCACTCAGGCAGTCAAGTTTCTGAGAGACGTTCCTGGAAAACTCGTCAGGGCTGCCTAGCCCTTGGTAAACACCAACTCACACGCACCAACTTCCCTCTGAAATCAAAGGGAAATGTTAACAGCTTTGCTTGCTCTCCAGATAGTTCCACTGTTGAAGTACTGCGAAGAGCACCAGTGGGTTCTTTTTCAGTCTCTCATTGCTCAGTTTGGGGCTTTGCCGGAAACAGAGCGCACTTCGTTGATAGCGGTGGGGCTTGCTTTCAAGTACAAATGTGAAATCCGGGCGCTTTGTTGAACTGGGTGTGGATTAAGAAGAGAGGGAGTGGGGAGATGCATGGATAGCCATCAACGTAAAACAATCAGAAGGATGGATGGGACTTCATGATGGACCTTTCCCCTCGCCCTCCCAGTCTCAAACATATATTCGAGTTCAAGATACTTAACTCATATGTCATTGTGGTGGATTCGATCTTGAGTTGTGTCTGTTTGTTTCCTACACAGATTTCCCTTCTCGTAGGGTCAGACCATTGGTCTATCGATCGCAGTATTGTCTACACTGACTGGCAGTGGCTCTGCAGCGTTTCGAGCCGGAGACACTCCCAGACCTACCTGAAGATGTTGGGAGATCGAAAGCAGATGCTCGACCACTGAAACACGGACCTTAGTGACTGATGTACCCAGCTGGCTAAGGGTGTAGAGTTCATCTACATCTCCCACGAAGTTCAAACCCTTTCTGGTTCCTTTCAAGTTCGATCGGACTCCCTTTCTTGGCAGCATCTTGTCATGCATTTTCACAAAGCATCGGTTCTTTCCGTCCTCCATCCATGTTGCCTCTTTCCTTCCTTGCTTCCAAGGGGAGCCTGGGCAAAGAGGGCAAAATCCGGGCAAAATCACCAAACAATGCATTGCGCTGGTGGCGGGTGGGGAGGAAGAGGAGGGGAAAAACAGACACTTTCTCTTATCTGTCCAAAACTTCGAAAGAGCGGGCTGGCTTGAAAAGCGCTCCCCTGTCTTCTCTTTGTAGAAACTGGAGAGGGATTAAGGGAACAAACCGGGGGGGGAGGTTGAGTAGGTAGGTTATTATACAGAAACACTGAGTCAGATGATGATCACGAATCCATTTAGCAGGGGTATTGTCTGCGTTGGCTCTCCAGGGTTGCAGTATCTCCCAGTCCTACCTGATGCCCGGGATTGAATTTGGGACCTTCTGCATACAAGCCAGATGCAGAGCCACGGGCCGGAAAAGTAAACCGCAGGACCCAAACCTAACTGAACTGCAGACCTTCCGGCGTCAACAACGTCTTAGTCCAAGATATGGGCTGAGCCAGCTACCGTCATTCAGTGGCCAACAGACCTGAACACACTGCATGTGCCCAGAGACACATTCTCTCTACTTTCATAGACCTTGCATTTGGAACAAGCTCCGATTCTAGAGGGGGGGGATGCGTCTATCCGTATCAATCCTTCTCGCACCTCTGTTTTCTCTCCATCCTCATCCAACTGGACTTTTCTGGAGGCCTGTTGAAAAACCTCCCTAAATTCTTTTACCTAAGGTAATGGAAAGAAAGACCAAAGGGGGGGGGAGTGTTTCTGAATAATTAGGAGAAGTTGCGAATAAGGCAACTCTGTTGCTATCAAGGGTCTCTCTCTCCCCCCCCCCTTTCTCTCCCCGCCCTCTTCTCTCTCCCCTCTCCCAAGCAGTTGATGTGGTAATTAAGAATTTGGTGAGAGCCCCGGTCAGGTCACCTCGTTTCTCAGATCAGAAATTCTTTCAAGTGTCCTTCTGCGTCGCCAAAGATGACAACAGCAAATCAATAAGTGCTTGAAATGAAAGGGGGATGTTGCTTGGCCCCCAGGCTACAGATTTTCACACCGCCAGCCTCCCCTCTCCACCCGTCCGTCTCTCTCCCTCTCTTTCCCCCTCCCCTCCCTTTCTTCTCCTGAACTTGTAGCATTCCTTTGCTCTGTCTCGCCTCCTCTAGGAAGAGCTGGCCTTTTATGCCTCTGCACAAGAAGGAGGTAAGTGCCCCCCTCCCCGTTAGCCTTTCTCTATTGCCTGTGTGGCTCTCCATCCAAGGGCCGCCTTGCCTGGGAAGAGCCGGGGAGGAAGAAGCGGCCGAAATGTCGAGGGCAGCGGCCAAAGAGCGCCCGTTCCCCTTTCTGCAGAAACCAGAGAACTGCTAGGCGCCACGACTAAAATAAACGCCATACCGTCGAAAAGGCCCTCCATGCCTGCCATTGTCTTTCCTTCCTGCTTGCTTTGGGGAGGCGTCCCACCTCCCCCACCCCCCAAGTGGTTTAAAGCAGAGTGAAAATAAGTGGAGATTGCGTTCACACGGCTGGCTTCGCCCCTAATGAGTCCGGATTCAAACCGTATTTCTAACGCACCCTTCTCGCTCCTTCTACCATCAGCTTTATTTTCCCTCTCCCTCCCCAGCCCCACAAAAATCCAATCCCCGGGACGTTTTAATGAAGTAATTCATTGCTGAGTCAATGCAGACATTTATATATTCTTTTAGCTCAAGTGGTTAAGCGCCGGTTGCTTCGCGGTGATGATAAAACCACCGGAATACACGAGGTAGTGGGGCAGGTTTTAATTTATATGCAAATCAATGGGTCCGTTTGGAGGGAGGGAAACTCTCTGCTCTCCCCCTCCCCCTTCACTATTTTTTGTATTGGCACCGTTGGAATCAAGATGAGCGAAGTGGAAACAAAATCTGAGGCAGGCCAAATAAAAGGGGTTGGGGGACGAATCGAGAAGCCAGCGAATCAATAAGGTAGGAGGGGAGTTGTTCACACACTCACAAGAATATAATTGGGGAGAAATTTGAAAATAATAATTCAGGACTGATTATCACTGCTCAGCAAAGCCTTCTGAAGAGGATTAATTAGGTGTTCACCTGTTTTCAGGGCCAGCGATGGAGAAACTGGAGTCTGGACACTGGGTTATTTTTCTCGTTATTGGTGTCCCCACCCACACCCTTCCCACAAAGACTCACGAGTAAGACATCTCAACTAAAATGGAATAATTACCAGATGAATGGACCTCTTTCTATTATTATCCCCAATGTCAGCTCTCTCATTAGACTAGGTGGATGGGAATCATATCTTCGTCGTCGTCGTCATCCATCAAGGCTTGCCGAAAATTGTAAACGTGCTGCCTGATCTTAAGACTAATGTTTACTCAGAAGTAAGTCCCCTAGAATCCATTGGATCTGACTCTCTCTAAAACGCACTTAGGACTGCAAGATTTGCAGTACAGTCCTTAGCATGTTTTCTCGGTAAATAACCAAGCTTACTCCTTTGTAAGTGCGTTTAGGGTTGCATTCCCAGGCCCGCATAACTTTCGATTGACTTTGCGCGTTCTTATGAGGAACAGGAAACTCTCTTGCCTTCTAAGATAGAACAACAACTTTTCCCAGTTCGTTCCCAAACTAAAAACTGTTTGGTACACTCGTTTTCCTGAAAGTGATTGACTTAACATAGAATTAATTTCTAGGTTAGAGATTTAGACTGCAATCCTAACCCCATTTACCTGGGAGTAAGTCCCATTGAATACAGTAGGACTTACTTTTCGGTATACTTGTTAGGACTGTGCAATCCTATGCTCCCTCACTCAGAAGTAGTTCCTATTAGGTTATTTACTTCTGGGTAAGAAAGTATAGGATTGCAGCCTTAGGTTGCAATGCCATAAATATGTATTTAGGGAAAGTGCCATTGAACTTAAACAAATTTACTTCTGTCTAAACGTCTGTAAGATATGGCTGTTTGTTTGCAATCCCAATCATCACTGAAAGTCAGTCCAACTGAAATGAATTGGAATTACTTCCGAGGAAACACGGTTAGGATCAAAGTGTTAGGCTCCCAGAATATGGGTGCATAGTGATCCAGGAGAAATTTGCATTAACTCCAACAGGTTGTGTCTGTCCTCCAAGAAAATAATGTCCTGAATCAGATCAACAAATCACAATAAACTTTGCACCCGTTTATTTGCGAGAGCCAGGGGTGTAATTCTTATTTAGCCTGTTTTGATTCACAACTGTAAAACCTCTGGAGAAATGAGGAGCTCTTTCAATAACTGCCACAGCCGATTAAAGATTGAGTTAGTCTATCTGAGTTGCAACCAGACGATTAAACAAAACTGCAGCCGGGTCTCTTAATACACATGCTATTTAAAGAAACCAGCTATTTGGTTTAGCTTTGTTGTTTTTGCTAAATGAGACAGATAAACAATGAGTTGAAAATTCTGGTGAACACATTGCCTTCATCAAGAGGTGCGCCTAAGGTGGTCACAACGAAGTCTTCAGCTTGTGAAGGGAGGGAAACCCTGCCATTCAGTCAGTTCCTCGGCTAGAATCCTGCCTCTTCTCATCTCTCCATTCATGGAAATCAATGCCTAGAGGAACCTGCCTAACTGACGACCGATGGAAGGATCGCAGGCCAGACTTGGAGGAGCCGAATCATGCTCTTCTCCATTAATCGAATGAATCTATTACTTGGCTGAGGTTTTCAGAATGATCTAAAGTGCGGGGGGGGCGACAAAATAATATTTTTAAAAAAAATCTTTGCATTTGGGGAGGGAAAATGTATTGTTATCCGGCAAAGTCATTGCTTCAGACAAAGATTAAAATAAAAGGTAAACTTCTAGGAACCCAAGTAGTGAAAACTAGTCAAGCCAAATATTTTGTTTACGTCTGCCCATCTGTTTAAAGTTGCTGGTGTTGCTGTCTGGGAGGAAAACTGGAATCTAAACAGGCGAAAGGGCCTTTACCTAGCTTAGGATTCTATTTCATTTATTGAGAGAAGGAGAAAGTGTGCTGTGGGGGGAGGCGGGGAGAAGGGAGAGAGAGAAATTGAAATCCGTGTATTAAAGCAGCTCCATCGTTTCCAGACACCCTAGAACCCCTGTTCCGCGGCAGCATGTCTAATGTATTCCCCCGTGGTTCTGGGCATTAATTAGTTGTTTAATAGGAGTATGACTAAAAATGTAAAAGAAGGATTAGGAGCGTGAAACGTATGTCCAGATCCTTCCACACACTCGAGGAGGGAATGAAAATCACTCTGTATCTTATGTTTCTCTACAAGCCATTTGCATTTCCCACCAGCTGCTCACTTCAGCTGCACCGGCGATGGAAGTGCCCGGCTTCGAGTCGTGATCCGGGGCCGAAGCCCCCCCAGTATTGACGGCGGGCGGGGGGCGGAGGCGGCAGCAAGGGAGGAAGAGCGGGTCGTCGGGCAGAGGAGTGCGGAGTAGCAGCAGCAACTGCACGCTGGCTGGCTGGCCCGCAAAGCTCAGACAGAGAGGGAGAGGGAGAGAGAAAGGGGTTGGGGGAGGGAGGTCTGTGGCAGATCCTAATTTAAAGTCTCTGGAACAGGCAAGTGGTGAGGAACAGGAGAGGCTCTTTGCATGTGTCTCTCTGGACGGAGGCGCGCGGGGCGGGGGGGACGAGCCTCCCTCGCATTCTTCAGACGGGTTCAAAGCAAAAGCAGCCACAACACAGCGGATCTGTTTACCTTTGTTATTTTACCCGGTACTGTCCATACATTAATTAGGTACACGGAAGCATGAATTTATTTCAGGAGACGAAGGGGTGTCTGGAAGCTGCTGACGGCCAAACAAAAGGATTTCTGACCCCCTCCACACACATACACAAATAGAGTTTAAGGTTAACCCTGCTGGATTATTTTTTTTCCGCCATGGGACGGGGGTTGTCCTGGCTTTCTTTAATGAGCTAGGAAAACTCGATTAAATGTACTGTAACCTGTTTCGCTCGTCAGTAGGATGGAAAGAAAGAGCTATTGCCTTGGACCGTTTTCGCACACTTCTATGGTGTTTTGTCTTCCTGCTAGAAATGCGTGTCTGTCCGCCCCGTCCAACATTACGCACATAATCTCACACACCCAGAGATTTCCGGCGCAAAATAAGATGTGGGTAGAGCCACGATCGCCCCTTCTCCAAGTAGACCGCCTTCGCTTGACGTAGTCCCACCCTAGGACGTTTTGCGTTGACGTTTTCACTTTTTGGCAATGTTGTAAATAAGCGGCGATGGAAGAACCGTGATTCTACCAACGCGATTATTAGCGAGTTTACAACCCAATCGTGCCCTGGTGTACTTTGAAACCTCTGATTTCAATGCGATATATTCTCAAGGAAGTGTGCCGAGGATTGTAGACAAGTTATAGGAATGTGTTCATCCTCAACAAAATTAGAGAGAGAAAATTATATTAGAGCCTGATCCATACTACAGTACCAGTACTCAAAAGTAAATCACGTGTCCCTGGGACGCTTTAACGGCAGAAGCGACCAAAATGACGTCCACTTATTTGCATCACCAATTTGGTTAAATTTTCCACCACTTCCCAAGTAACGTAATGGCAATGGCAATAACGTCTAGCCTAAAACAGCTTGTTTTCTTTGTGCGTACGTAACATTTGTTTGTTTAGTATAGATTTTAGTTTTACTAATTTCTGAAATGCAGAAAATGCAATAAAATAGAATTAAGCTGTTAATGATAGGAAACTAAAACTCCTTTTTACAATGGAAAGGCTGGTGGTTTTTTGTTTTGTTTTTTACAGTTGAACTAATTTTATTGTGAGTAATAAATACAAGTAACATTTTTAAAAACGGCAACCCAGTTTTGGCAGTGTTTGTATCTAGTATGTGCAGTTTAACTTTTGTCAAGAATATCCGCCATCGTCTTCCATCGAGCTTTCCTAGTGTTTCTGTTTAACACATGCAAAATATTAATGAGCAAGGTAATAAATCGACTTGATAAACTTTTTTGGGGGGATGAACATATGCACTCTTAGTAGGGAAGAAGATGGAGTCATCGACCTTCCCTCGGACATAAATCCTACTGAGCTCAAAAAGGCTTACTCCGGAGTCGTGAGTAGGCCACAGATCCACTCCTGCAGACGCGACTCCAAACGCTGCTGAGCTTTGAAGCATCGCATCTTCCGCCTTCCACTCCTCTCTCTCTCTCTCTCTCTTTCCTCCCCACCCCACCCCCAAACGTAACCTCGTCATTTTAAAAAATGAGTTATCAGTGACCCCACGTGAACTTGATGGGTGCCCATACAGCAAAGGAAATTCTACACTTAAATGCGCATCTGGGGCTTGTACGTCGCAATCCATTCCTTTAAAAGTGGCCAGAAACTCTTCTCTTTCCCCTCCCTCAACTTTCCCAGCTGCGAACTGTAACGTGGACATGTTTTGTTTTTTCCCCTTCCCGCTCCCTCTTTTTAGCTAGAAATGACTTTGAACTCTTGCGAGCGTCCTCGGCGGAGTGACCCGGCCTCTCTTCGCGCTGGCTCGCAGCCCCACGCAGCCGTGCATTTCCTTCCCACTTTCCTTGCGCCGCTTCCTTTCCCTTTCGGGTCTTGATCTTTACCTTCTCCTTGGCCTCTTTTGTTCCTTTCACTACCAACTTTCCCTCTGGGGATCCACACACACACTCTTTCCCTTTCGCCTTGCTACGGCTCGGTCTCCTTTCGCCTCCTTGTCAAAGAAATCCCGGCCACTTGCGCGTAACAGGGCAACGTGTTTGGGCAGTGGGGGGACATAAACCTTTCAAGATCTTTACATCGCTCCCCGAAACCTTCCTGGAAAGCGCCTCTCCCACTTTCATGCACCCCCCGCGCTCCTAACGCAGCTCCTTCGCCTTTCTGCTTTCCCTTTGTGGTGGGCTGTCGGGGGTGGGGGGTTGGCTTTGTCACGTCCATATTCCTGGGACCATCGGTTTCTCCCTCGACCCAGAGATCTCATCT
Source organism: Podarcis raffonei (assembly GCF_027172205.1). NCBI lineage: Eukaryota > Metazoa > Chordata > Lepidosauria > Squamata > Lacertidae > Podarcis > Podarcis raffonei. Next base: position 55,945,575 of record NC_070610.1, read on the forward strand.
CCTTTTGTTTCTTAGGCCATCCACCACCTCGATTCCACCTAGCGCTATTTCAGTGTCTACCTGGATTTCGGGGAATGTAGGCTAGGATCGGGGCCTTTCCTTGCACAGGGCGCTTCCACGAGGCTTACTCTCTCAAGGCAGCGCGGAGAGCATCGCCGCCTCGGTCTACTGATGGTTTGACTCCCTGCTCTCCGCCCAGCCTTCAGGTCGATCCGTCTGTCCATCTATCCATCCTCCTCCTTCTCTCTCTCTCTCTCTCTCTCTCTCTCTCTCTCTCTCTCTCTCTCTCAGGTCTTCTCCCAACTGCGCCCCCTGCACTTCGCTCCCCCCCCCGCCCCGTCGTCTCTCTGCTCCGCAGCGGAGTTGAGTTTGGTGGAATCTCTGCTGACGTCACGCGGCTCCCTGGCCAGGCAGAGGGAGGCGAGAGGAGCCCGAGGAGAGGCGAAGAAAGGCAGAGAGACACAGGCAGCGTGTCCGCCCCGGGAAAGCACAGCGGTCCCGCAGCGAAGCCGCCAGGAGCCTGCCTTCCTGCCAGCCAGCCTGCTTGCCAGCCTGCCTGCCTGCCGTCGAGCCGCGGCCAACAGCTCCCTCCCGCCGTGGCCCCCTCGACGGAACGCCGCGCGCCTGCCGGCCAGCCTTCCTTTCTCCTTGGGGATCCTTGCCTTGCTCCGGCTTCCTCGCCGTCCCAGGCTGGCCGTAGTGCTGCTGCTGCTGCTGCTGCGCTTGCTGGAGGAGGCGGAGGAGGCGTCTGTGGGCGACTCGAGTCGTCCACCAACTCTCATCTCGAGCCTGGGATTTGCTAAAAGCTTCGGCCCAGAAGACGAAGACGAAGAAGGCGGCGGCGATCAGGGAGGGCGAAGGGGGAAAAAACAGAGAGCGACGCTCGCTTGCAAAGGGAGCCGGTAAGCAGAGCCAGGGAGGCCCGTCGCTGCCTTTGGCCCGGCGGTGTGAGATAATGTGAATCGGCCAATTGGTTCCACTTCGCCAGTCTCGCCCCGAAGGGTGATTTGTGGCGTTTGGGGGGCGAGCGGAGGGGGCCGTCTGGGCTGGCCGCAGACCTTGGGGTGTGTGTGTGTTTGCAGTTATAAATGCGGTGTGTGGGCTGGGGGGCTTTGGGGAGGGTTGGCTGTGGGCTTGCCAAAAGCAGTGCCCCCCACCCCACCCCTTTTCGCGCGCTCGCAGTTTAAACCAAGGACTCCAGCTTAAACCAGACGTCTTGGGGGACCGGCCTCCTGCCCCCAGGGGGATGTTGAAAGAAAAGAGGAGGCGAAGGACCTGCTGCAGGCCTTTCTGATTTGGGGCCGTTTGTAGACCCAATTGGCTACCTTTCCTTTCGCGAGCCGTCGGTTTGGAAAGGCTGGGCTCTCGCTAGGCTTGGAAGAGTCAGCCAACGCTGATCGCCAAGGAAAGACAATAAATTACCCTTGTCTTCTAATTGGCGTAACAACAGTAAACATAATAGTCATCTCCATCAGTACCACTATGATGAGGGGTGCTGCAGCTACTCCCACGACTATTTGCACCAGAAAGCTACTAACGCGCTACCAGTTAAGTATTCCAGCTGCAGGTTACTAGTTAGAATATATTAGGATTTAACACAAACACCCACCGGGCTACCTCCAAAGGTTCGTGGCCAGTTTCACTCCCTACGCCTAAAGGTTAATTCACTGCTTCTTCAAATGCAAAATGAATCATTTTTCTTTACACCCACACACCCTCCCTATTCCCCCCCTCTTTCTTTTTAAAAGGCATCAGAAAAAGAAGTTTAATAAATTAACAAAGGGGTTGCACTGGCAAGAAGAAAGTGCTGCTTTCCTAGGAAATTTGCCTAGTTTTGCAAAAGTTTCTTCTCAGCGCGCGCCTAAGTAAACGGTATTCCTCTGCAGGGAAACGTCATATATGTTGCAGTTTCTCTCTGTGTGTCGGTCTGTCTCGCATTTAAGGTTTGCAGATCCTTAAAGTAACGGAAATAAATACAGGCGATGCCTTATGCATATGCCGCTTGTATATTTTTGTTCTCCTTTTGGTCCGGGCCTTGTTTCAGTTACAAAATAAGGCCCGATTTAGCTTTTTTTTTTTTTTTTTAAAAAGAGTTTAAAGTGACTTATGTGTGTACAAAATCGGTCAGGGTTCTGCTTCTGTCTGCAGTCAGCCACCAATTCAATTTCCTCACTTCCTAGAAAGACAGAAAAGAAGCCCCTCCAAATTCTGGTTTCTAATCTGCCATCAATAATATTTTATTTTATTTTTCTCTAGGTAATTATCATTTAATTGTATGCCTCGCTGCATGTTGCTGATAAAAATATCTGAGAACAGCTTAAAGACGCGAATTTTGCTAAACCATTTTTAAAAGTATGGGGGAGGGTATCTTTCTTATTATTTAATTGTGATTCGCGTTGCTTGCTTGTAAAATAGTTAACAGCGTCTTAAATAGTGCAAATTTTGCCACACGCCTAAAATAGTATTTTAAATCATAATAATACAACAAAATTAAATAAGGGACGAGCAAAAGTGGGTTAAAGATCGGAATTGCAAATGAACAAGAATCTAGTTTTCGTTCTGATCACCCTATTACCCTCCCCCAAATAATTTTGTAATAAGCCGCATTCATTTAATCAATGGGATTCCTTCCACGTAAATCAGTTTAGCATAGGAAGCTAATATTAGTAATATGGCGGAAAGCTTGTGGAGTTACTCGTGAAAAGTTCCTACAGATCCCATGTAATCGGCCTGAATTACTCACCTCCCCCCGTTTTTGTGATGTAGATATATGGAGAAACAAATTGTTATGTAGTTATGGATATAATTAGGACCTGGGTCTTTCAGAATCGATTTAACGTGACAATTTATTTACAGCGCTAAATTGTGCCCCCCACCTCCGCAACACACACTGCAATCTGACAATCGGTGGTGACTCCCCCCCCCCAATAAATGTGCTTAGGTTTGTGCTGCAAAACTGTTTATTTCTTAAGAGCCCTGGAAACCCTGTAATAAAATAAATATTAATATACATATGAATGGCAGAAGGATTTTTTAAAAAGTGTGGATAATTATAACTGTTGACATTCCAGGTGGTTATATGTCTGTCTTTGCAGGATATAATCTTGTCCAGATTTTGGAAGAAGGTTGGAGGGGGGGGAGGAGACTTAAAAACATAGAAAAATAAATTGCGCGTCTCAGGTGGTTAGATAAATTAGCCATCAAGGTAGGCGTTGAAACAGGGCGACCAAATTTGTCATGCGAGGCTTGTCTTGACAGAACCGGTTTAAGGATCATCAGAGAGGAATTAGGGGGGTTTCTTAATTGCCTTCCTTAACAATTTCACCACAGCTCACATACTAGGCCTCTTTATTGGAAAGGGCGTTTCATACACTCAGCGAGCCATCCTCTTTCGGCTCCCTGGAGCTGGGAATATAAATGGCTCGGCCCTATTAGAATTCTGAGAGTTGTCTCAAGAAATAAACATTCACTGACCTTTCGGGTGCCCCGATCCTCTGCATATTTACCTGGAATGATGTCTCATTTATTTCAGTGGGACCCACTTGGGTATTAAGCTTAGGATCTGGCCCTTAGTTGAAAAGAAGGCCCATCGGCTTCGAAATAAGGCTGCGATCCTAAATCCACGTGCAGCCTGATCCTGAGCGCCTGGTCAGAAGTAAGTCCCAGGGAACTGAGTGAGACTTCTCCCTTAAGTAAGAACCCACGGATTGCACCCTTCAATTGGGGGGGGGGGGAAATAAGTTGCATTGCAACTGGAAGCGTTTGCAAATAAACGCGCTGAGGATATGGGTGATGCTATTAGGATATTCGATTATGGATCGTATTCGCAATCTTCAAAAAAAAATATGCTGTCGATGGCGGTTTCCCCCTCTAAAATTTTAACCCGCTTCTTAGTCATATTTATTTATCCGATCCAGATTTCTAAAGGAGGATAAGCACAGGCTAATAGAGGAGCACCACTGAAATGGGGGAGGGGGGTTTCAAAGGGGGAAATTACCCAAACGATGATGACATGCAAATTTTTCACCCAAATTATCATAAGTAAACATCTGAAGCCTGGACTAATAAAATCCCATCTGTGTTACTTCATATCGAGTTAGTAGAGAGCGCTGATAATGATTTTTGTAATATCTCCCGAACAGACATCTCAATCAGGCACTAATCCTGAGATTTTCCCCACCTTTAAAGAAGGGGGGGCCCTCAGAATTACTAAAACCCGCAGCTTCCAAATGTGGCACCCCAGAGCTCTTCCGAAGGAGGCCTCCTGAGGGTGCCCTCCGTGTAAACCAAGCGGGGTGGGAGCCCTGGCTAGGCGGTGGTCTGCGATGGGGGACTCTCTTTTCCTCTCGCTCCGCGGGTCATCAGCCAATTCCCCTGAAGGTGTTTAGAACGGTCTTCGAAATCCCTTCTACAAGAATTGGACCGGGAGGTTCTGTATACCTACCTGGGTGAAATGAGTCAGCGAGCTTATCCTGGTCAATTTCTCCATGGCTACAGAGGGCCCAAACTCACGATGTATTGCACAAGCTCCGTCTCTGATCGGGGTGAACTCAGCCCTCATTTTAAGGGAATCTCCTTCTTAAATTCGGGGGCACCAAAATTTCCGCAGAATGAAAGTCCCTGGACTGCCCGGCCCAGTTATTCACGAGAATGTCTTCTTTCTTTTTGATTTTGTGTATTTTTCTCTCACTGGGGGGCAGGAGGTAAATATGCACACACACACACACCCCAATGTCCCTGAAAATAAACCCGGCCACTTTGCATCCCGGCTATTTTTCTAGATTAGTTCTATAGTGAGAGCGACAGATATCCAAATTCCTTCTCCTCCTTTACTTAAATGGTGGCAACTTTTTAAAAGTCGGACAAAAGAGGAAAGACCGCGCAGGCTTTAATTTTCAATTCAGGGAAGCAGCTGGTTGCATTATTTGAATGGGTTTAGGCACGCCTAGCTCAGCATAGGATCGGGCTGCGCCTCATTAATTAGCTGCCAGCCCGATCCTAGCCCTGCATTTACTGGGAATTAAGTCGCGGGAAGTTTAGTACGACTTGCTCCCAGGTAAGTGTGCAACCTTATGCGCCCGATCCTCCTATTTTCTCCTCGATGTGTAGGAAGTGTCTGGGATAGGAGCACCGGAAGTGCATCCTATTGAGTTTCACTCGGTCCTACTTCTGCAACAAAGAATTAAAGGGTCAGGATTCTACATCACCAGGGTAGGCCAGTCCCATTGACAGCAGCGCGTCGCTTCAAATTTGGCTAGTGAAGGTCCCCTTGGTAGGTTAGTGAAACTGAACGAAGCTTTTTATAGAGGAAGAAGGATAAATTCCATTCAAAGACATTTTCATTAGACAAGCTGAGCAAAGCTATTTTCTCTCTCTGTCATCCCAGCAAGGCACAGAGTGGGTAGCGCCTGACTACAGCCACAGGTTGTTGTTTTTTTACAAACCTAAGGGAAGTCCAATCCCAACACCCCTCCCCACAATAATAATTCTTTCAAGTGTTTCTGAATTGAGACGGTTATGTCAAGTGAGAAATATCCCTAGAGGCGATGGGCATTACTCAGATTCCACGCGTCAAATGATGCACATTAATTTACATTAGTTTTGCATTGGTGAGGATGAGGATAATTGTGTATTACTATTACTACTACTATTTTCTGCCTTGTATCTTCCGTAGTGGGTCTTTACAACACCAAAACTGAGACACGAGGAAGGGGGAAAGTTGAATGTCCAGGTACCACATTAATTTTCTCCAAAACCAAAAAGCCCGAACCGCACTACTCAGTCAAGCCGACCTCTTTGAATTCCAGGAGATGTGGTTCAATCGATTTTAAACAAACAAACAAACAAACCTCGATTTTCCTGGACTGGGAGTCGGGACTAAAAAAAAATCGCGTAGGGATCTCCGCCCTCCCCTTCCTCTTGCCTTTAAATGCCCAAAGAGGAACGGAACCAGCAACACAAGCCTAACCATACTCCCCTCTCCGCCCACGAACTTAAGTCCCACCGAATGTGTTTAGGATTGCAGGCACCTCCCTCCAACCAAACATCTGCCGTCCCCCACTTTTCACCTCCTTTCTTCTCCAGACCGGGGGAAAAAAACCGATGGTAAACTAGGCAACTGTTACTTGTTTTGTTTTTCTTTCCTTTGCTTAAGACACCTTTTAAGAGGCGCTCGGCGTCCTCCGTTCGCCCAGCCGAGCTGTCAGGTTGGTGGCTTCATTCTGTGTGTCTTCTTAACGCCCATATGCATCTAATGTTTTGCAGATAACGGGTTATGGAGTCCAACTGTCGTAAACTTGTATCGGCTTGCGTTCAGTTAGGTAAGAGAGATATTTCCCATCGATTTACACTTCGCAAGAATGATGTCGACGTGCGGTGTGCATTTGTTTTGATTTGTGGGTGGGTTGTGTTTTTTAAAGTCTGTTAAAGCACCTGGGTGATGGGCGCGCGGGTGTATGCATAATATCTATCTGTCCTGGCAAAGAGGACCACCCCCAGTGGCCACTTCCATCCCCATCCCATTTGCAGCCCGATCCCTAATCCAGTTGAGGGGGTGTCCTGTGGCCTTTTGGCTGTTTGCTGGAGCCCAGCTCCCATCAGCCAAAGGCCAGGGGAGATAAAAGTTAACCGATTTCCGAAGAGCCAAAGGTTGCGTAATTTATTTATTTATTTTTATCACAGTATTGCAATGCTTCTGTGTTGAGAGTAGGAATCGAGGGGTGAAGATTCACTGAAGGGATCGGGACTAGCCTGGCTTTCAGTCTTCGAACTCCGGCTTAGCTGGACTGTGGTTCCAGCGCCCTTCAGTTTCCTATCCTGGCACCTCGATTCGAGGCGTCCTGCTAGATCCAGTGTTTTGATCTCTGCTGCAGAGCTCTGTGTAAAGTCCAGGGTGCCCATTGGCCTGGCTAAGGCAGGCTGCTGGGGTGGCTGCTCCGGGTCCAAAGCAGAGAAAGCGGAGGAGCGGGGAGTCCCAGGGTTGGGTTGGGGGGTATGAGACGGGACGGCCCTTTCCACAAACGTGTCCTAAGCGTGCTTGCTTTCCAAACGCACTTTCCCTAACTCGCTGTCTCTCTCTCTTTGTCCCCCTTCCGTCGCTCTCTCTGCCTGCTTGCCTGGCCTTTCCTTCTCCCGATCCACGACCCTCTTTTTCTTTCTCTTTCTCTTCCTCCCTCTCCCTCTCTCTCAGGGGTACAACCTTCTGCTGTTGAATGTCTTTTCTCCAAAGACTCTGATATTAAAAAAGGAGAATTCAATGATTCTCCAGAGAGCAGGAAGGAAGCTTCTAGCAGCAAACTGTTCGGAAGGCAACACCCCAGCGCCAATGGTGAGTCTGCCCACCCCTTTCTGGTCAGCCTCGCACTTGAATCTAGTCTCCCCTATCCCCTCCCCCTCCATATTCCCATCGGTGTCTCCTAGGAAAGGCTGATAGGTGCGATCTTGTATCACTGCGCCCAGTCGAACGAGATTCAAGTTGCAACTACAATGTATAGCGTATTGTGTGTGGGCCAGGAAAGCGGTGCGCGGGTGGGGCGGGGCACTTCTATTGCTTCTGCCTTTTAAAGCTTTCTTTAGCAGCTGTTGGATTCTACGCGGCCGCCCTGGTGATGTTTGTGCGCCTCCCTGGCCCAATCTCCCCTCTTTCTCTTTTAATCGCCAGCGCTGTGCCTCGACCTAAAGGAAGTGCAACAGCGCCCTCTGCTGCTCAGGTCCATGGGAACTGCGGGCAGCGCGGTCTGTGTGCGGGGGGTGTGTGGGGGGAGCGGGTAAATTCTGGACGAAAAGGCTTGTTTGCCAAAGTTAATTTGGTTCGGGATTTTCCGCGTGAAGGGTGTAACAATTGTACTGAGCTTGTCTCTATGGTCCCGAGGTGTTCTCAGTAACCATCAATCCTCTCCCGAAGCAGGGGGCGATTCCCCCAACCCCAAACAGCAGCCGCCTCAACCAAACTCCCATACAAACTTTCACTAAATTCAAGGCAGGGGCGTCTTCGCCTTAGACGTGTGGTGTTTGCAAAAGAGCAACATGGCAACGTCAGAGAGCTGGGAAGGGCCGGAGGCATCCGCGAAGGCGCAGTCAGGTACCCTTCGCTTGCTGCCTGACATCATTAGAAAAGCTGGCATGTTCCTTTCCGGAACAGGAATCGAGGCAGCTCAATCCTTCTGAATGTTTACGTGGAATATATATATATGGAACAAATCCCACCCCACTTAAAAGAATGAGCACCCACCCACCCAAAAAAGACCACAAGCATAACTAGTAGCTTCTCAGTTAAGAACCAAAGACCTGAATGGGTTAAATAAAATGTTTTTGACGTTAAAAAAGCCATCATAGGCTCCAGGCCTACAGATGAGGTGCCACCACTGGAGAGGCCCCATACAAAATGCTTACAAAATAATAGACCTTAGCTCACCACAACTCTCTGACACAAAGTGAGCTCTGCTTGATTTTACTTGGAGCTGCTTAGAGCGTACGAGTTACACAGTATCTCCCAGGCTAGAAAACAAAGACATTGCGGTGCCATGATTTCTGCCTTATATGATGCCAACCTAATTTTGCTGGCATAAGATATAGTAATCTAAATTAATATTAAAGGAGAAGAGACTGTGTTAAGAATGTAACTTCTGTGATAAACAGTGGCATGAAGTAACATAGACTCTCTCTCTAACGCACACCCACTCAATGGTCAATTGTTTTCAGTCGACATCCACTGATTTCCTAGACTCCGATTGGATACCAGTTCTTTTTACATAGAAAACTGAAAGCCTTGTATAATTTTAAAAGCTGGGGGGGGGAGAGGTTAGTTTTAAACTTTCCTCTTGATGACCGGTAGGTATATCCCGTCAGAAACACGCATTTTTCCACAATTTAAAATAAAATACAAAACAGAATCCTTGATATGTCTACTCAGAAGTAAATCCTATTGACTTCATTGGGGCTTATTCCGAGGTAAGTGGCATAGAGTGGCCGCATTGCTTTAAGCTCTGTGTAATAGATCAAGATACGCTGATACTACCAGGCTTACTATACCATACATACCACACCCAGTTCTTATACCAACATTACAAAAGCATCGCATTTTCTGCAGTGAGGGGTGGGGTGGGAGAGAGCTACTTTAGAGTAAGGATTCGATGCTTTACATCCTACTATTGAAATCAAGGTGTTAAAATCCCGGTTTTGATCGTGATTGAAAGATAAGACAAAGGCCCTCCTAGTGCACTTTTACTTGGAAGCAGGTCGGTTTTATCTGGTGGTGAAAGACCCATCAATGAGTGAAAAGTCATTTCTTCAATTCAAGTAACAGGTGATTACAGTGGTACCTCAGGTTAAGTACTTAATTCGTTCCGGAGGTCCGTTCTTAACCTGAAACTGTTCTTAACCTGAAGCACCACTTTAGCTAATGGGGCCTCCTGCTGCTGCCGCGCCGCCGGAACAAGATTTCTGTTCTCATCGTGAAGCAAAGTTCTTAACCTGAAGCACTATTTCTGGGTTAGCGGAGTCTGCAACCTGAAGCGTATGTAACCCGAGGTACCACTGTATTATAGCGTCCGTCTATCAAGGGAAATGAGAGTCTTAACGTTGGAGGTCACTTTTTAGGCTGCACTTGCACTTTGTTGTTGTTTAGTCGTTTAGTCGTGTCCGACTCTTCGTGACCCCATGGACCAGAGCACGCCAGGCACTTCTGTCTTCCACTGCCTCCCGCAGTTTGCTCAAACTCATGCTGGTAGCCTCGAGAACACTATCCAACCATCTCGTCCTCTGTCGTCCCCTTCTCCTTGTGCCCTCCAGTTTCCCAACATCAGGGTCTTTTCCAGTGCACTTGCACTTACCTGAGAGTAACCCCCATTGAGCCCAATTTGCCTTACTTATGAGGAGACATGCGTAGGATCGTGGTGTTGAGCGTGATGTGATTTGAGCTACACACTTGCTTGGGAGCGAACCCTATTGAATTCTGTGGGACGTTCTTCTGAGACATTCTTCTGAGACATCAGACTTAGAGGGTTGTGTCATATATGGTGTCGTAGATCGATCGGAGCCCCACTGAAAAGGAGGACTCTGTTCTGTTTAATATATTCAGATGCCCAGATGTGCTCCTCAGCGCCCATATTCGTGCCACCTTCAGAATAGAATCTTTGATTGCTGACTAATTAATATAGACTCTGCTAATTGGCCGCATTTACGAACTGAGATGAGGACCTTCTAATTCCACGTGGAAACACCCGCTGAAAGAGATCTTCCTGCGCTATTCAGCCAGTCTGAAGGAGGATCATGTAGTCCGCCTTAAGTAATTCCGGGATGCTCCATCAAACGCCAGTTGCACTGACATCAAGCAATCCGACTTCTGAGCGAGAGCTTAGATTTGGAACCATTTCCAAATGCTTGGTGACCTTTTCACTCTTCTCGCTGAGAAACAAGTGGCTATTTTTCTAACCGTTCATTAAGAGCCTGGGGTTTTGTATCTACATGTTACATTTCCTGCCCTGCACAATGATCCGTGAGTCTGTTTTTCACCCTCTGAAATCAGAAGGGAAATTGCTATGTAAACATATAAAGACCATTGGTGGGGGGTGTTGTTGTTAAAACACACCGACAAGCAAGTTTAGCCTACGAATTCGATTCAACGGCTGCCATCGGATACACGCTTACCTGGAAATAAGTCCCAACTCAATGGCACTTCCGAGTAGACATCCACAGGATTGCACTGTAGGTTGATTAGTTGCAGTGGAAAGAGTGGCACGAAACCGGCTTCAGACAAGATATTTCGGCTGAAGTAAGTTTCGGGCTGTTCTGTCCTACCTAAGGAATCCATTGGGCTTCACGGTATAATAGTAATGCTATCCATTAGCCTTTGGTACAAGGTGACCACCTTCATAGCGGAAGGGACTGGCCAATGTGTGGAGATGACAGAACTAAACTGAGCAGCCAGACATGGTTAGGCAAAGGGTAGATCAGGCTCAACTGGTAGATCTCTGGGCGACTTGCAGTAGATCCCAAGGATTTCTGAATTAAGGATAACAACAGATTCTGGTGCTGGTGGGGGTTATTGTTTTCAAAATTAGGCTGGTGGGGGTAAGGAAGTTTGGGAAGAAAACCTGGAATGGATTTGTGTGTCTATGGATGGGGACCTCAGTTCTGACACTGAAAACAAAGTCCTTGGCTGAGATGCACCCTGGGTGCCCTGTTCCTTAATCCTTTGTGACCATAGCACCTCTCGTTCTGGTTTGGGAAGAGAGAAAGGAGCTCCCACAAACCTGAAGTGAGAAAGTTTGACGCAAATGTTTAGCTTTGATTGCCTTTTTAAATAAGTGAGATTTAAGTGTTTCCTTTTCACCTGCCACACCAGCCATGCTTAAGAGCAGACACGATCCCCAAACGCTCTTTCCCAGAGAAAAGTCCCACTGATTGAGGATTGGAAAGGCTTGGCCAGCGTATTAAATCCTTACTCCAAAGTAAACGATTTTCAGAAGGGTAGCTGTGTCACTCTGTTAAAGGGAAAACTAGCTTAGTCTTGTGGCACTTCGAAGATGTCCTCAAATGTATTCATAGATTTTCTAACTCTAGACGCGTTGGGCTTCAACTACAAAAGGGCGGGATCTGCCAGGAAGGTCTCCTGCTCAAGCCCCATTGAAATGAACGGGGGCTCCACCAGTTCAGGATGGCCTGGCTTAACAACTTCTTTTTCTTCTTTGGCATCACTCATGGCCGAGTAAGATTGTCTTCCATGAACATGGAAGTGAGTCCGTAAGTGACTGTGGAAGCCAATTCTGGATCCACACGTCCTTCTACAGTCGGGAAATAGGGGTTTGTTTTTTTGGGGGGGTTGATAACGGTGAGGGTTTGCCAAACGTGCCTTTCTCTTGGCACGTTTCTCCCTTTCGTTCTGAGTTCCAGCATCTTCAATGTCCATGACACCTTTGGTAAAAAGACTGTTCTCCAATCGGAGCGCTCACAAGGCCAGCGTTTCCCAGTTGTCTGTATTTATGCTACATTTTTTTAGGTTTGCCTTGAGAGAGTCTTTAAACCTCTTTTGTTGGCCGCCAGCATTATGCTTTCCATTTTTAGGTTCGGAATAGAGTACAGTAGTTGCTTTGGCAGACGATAACCAGGCATCCGAACAACATGACCAGTCCAACGAAGTTGATGTTGAAGGATCACTGCTTCGACACTAGTGATCTTTGCTTCTTCCAGTACACTGGTATTAGTTCGCCTGTCTTCCCAAGTTGCTTAGTTGCCACGTTGTCTAGTGCAATGGGACTTGGATGTGACTGGTCTTCTTGCCAGGTGGGGTAGTCTCCGTTCATTTCAACCTTGCTTCCCGGCTGATTTTGGAAAGAAGGAATGAGTGGAGATTATCTGGATCGGGTTTTGAGTCCCTCAGGAAAGAGGAGTGAATTGTCAGTCGCCTGGATGTCTCTTTTCAGTTCTCTTCTTGAAACTTCCTCTGCAAGGTAGTTTTGTTAAAGCCAACACAACCCTTGGCACTGCAGATTAGGGCGTTGAAAATGCGAGTATTTCTTTATATTTTAACCCACAAGTCCTCGATGGTTGATGAAAAGCAAGAAGTATTTTGGGGGTAGGTGCTTTAAAAAAACAACGAAAATGCCTGCATAAACTTCCCGTTAAAAGTTTGTAGCATTTCCCAGGTAACAGTAACATATCAAGTTCATATATTGACTTTCCGAAATGAGGGCAACATTGTAGGGTTTTTTTGTTTTGTTTTGTTTTTTGTTTTAAAAAGGATGTGGTCATTGGTTAAATCCTATACATATCTACTCAGAAGTAAGTTCCCCTGAGTTCAATAAGATTTACTTCCAGGTAAGTAGGTACAGTATGCTAGCCTGTTCCTGGTTAATTCATGCGTGATAGGCTAATTTAATTCAATTATTTGTTTACTGAAGTGGGGGTGTTGAATTAGATACATATGCGAAATCCAATTAAACTGAAGTAGATCCGGGTTTCATTTAGTTTAACCCCAACACCTCGGCTGCGATCCTGAAAGTCGGTTCTTGCATAATAATAGATCAGTATGTCAGATAAATAATAGCCTCTTTCAGGCGTGTAAGATGCACTTCTATGTGAACATTCGTAGTAGGGGAAAGCAAGTTCGACTGGCTACAGTGGGTCTATTTTCCGATTAAAGGTGTAGAGGATCTGGGGCCCCTGTGTAGTTTTTCGATCCCATAGGAACAGCCCTGTCTGTCCACATCTCGCTGCAGGAAGACTATGTGGCATTTCCGTCACCCGCTTCCTAGGAAGCAAGCAGCACTTTGCTTAAATATGAGCCCGGCAGAAGCTTCATCAAACCTTTCAGGGCCAAGTCGAGGAAGGGCCGTAGTTCAGTGGTAATACTTTTGCCTTGCATGCATAAGGTCCCAGGTTCAGTCCCCGGCACCTCCAGGTTAGGGCTGGGGATGACCCTTGTCTGAAAGCTTGGAACCTCCCTGTCAGTGAATGTGGACAATGCCGAGCTAAACGGACCGGTGGTCTAAGGTAGCTCTATCCCTAGGGCTAGACAGATGAGCTGGAGGAGGGAGTATAGCAGGGCTGATCCCTGAAAAGCGGCATATAAGTCTCAGAAAAAAACAAATGCATACCTTCAAAGTTTAGCTAAGGCCAAATACTTAGTTAACAGCAACAGCAACAACATTAAATGGGGCCGCAGTGTTATTATTTAGGCAAGAATCTGACAGATTAATCGAGTTTTAGACACTAAAAATATGCCCTTAATTAATAGACCTCCTTTTTAAAACTTTATCGTTATTTTAAATACAAGTATCAGCACCGTCTTAAGGGAGGCACTGTGTTCCTTGTGAGAGAGAGTCTATTCTTCACATGGGTCCATCATTTAAAAAAGCCAAAATCGTTGCTTTTTTAATGTAAAGCCATTGGCTCCCAGTACGTTTCCGAGCACAATTCAAAGTGTTGGTGCTGACCTTTAAAGCCCTAAACGGCCTCGGTCCAGTATACCTGAAGGAGCGTCTCCACCCCCATCATTCTGCCCGGACGCTGAGGTCCAGCGCCGAGGGCCTTCTGGCGGTTCCCTCATTGCGAGAAGCAAAGCTACAGGGAACCAGGCAGAGGGCCTTCTCGGTAGTGGCGCCCGCCCTGTGGAACGCCCTCCCATCAGATGTCAAAGCGATAAATAACTACCTGACATTCAGAAGACATCTTAAGGCAGCCCTGTTCAGGGAAGTTTTTAACGTGTGATATTTTACTGTATTTTTGGTTTTTATGGAAGCCGCCCAGAGTGGCTGGGGAGGCCCAGCCAGATGGGCGGGGTATAAATAAATTATTATTATTATTATTATTATTATTATTATTATTATTATTATTCCCGTATGAAGATTCAATGGTTGCATTAGTCGCTTAGTTGACTGAAAACATGTGAGCAATCGATTAGGATTTGCTTGATAAGTGCTACCTGTTGTTCACCAATTTTTAAAGTCAATCACAGCCAACGTTGTACCCCTTTCCAAGGCTGTAGTCCTAATGCACGAATACCTCGGAGTCATTGTCCTGCATGTTCCATTGATTTCAGTGGGAAAAACTTATTCTGTGTCCATCCAACTCAATGCTGTCTACACTGAAGGGAGCCAGTGGTGCAATGGGTCTGTGTGGGTCTGACTTGTAACCAGAAGGTTGCTGGTTTGAGCCCACCCAGGGACGGCTGTGGGCAGGATTCCTGTGTTGCAGGGGGTTGGACTCGATGACCCCCCCAAAAAAAATCCCTGCCAATTCTACAGTTTTATGATTCTATGAGTCCCCAGGGCTTCAGACAGGGGACATCGCCAGTCCTACCTGGAGATGTCGGGCACTGTATCTGGGACCTTCTGCAAGACTGAAGGCTCTTCCTTCCACATTCGTGGTGGCATATGCTGAATATTTCTTCCACTTAAATCTGTGTGGGGTCTGCCACCTAACCATATCCATGCCTACTAGGAAGTTAGTCCCACTGAGATCAATGGCGCTGGTTCCAGTTCTTCTATCGAGGACTTAGAAGGGCTAAATTCTGTCTCAAGGGTACCCATTCAAGGGGGGGGGGACACTTAGATCAAGAATACCATCAAATCAATATTGCTGTGAAGCTCGGGGCAGGTTTACAATCCAAATAACGCCTGACCTGTGGAACCTTTTTCGGATCTAGTGAACAGGAAAGAACACGAGTCAAGCCCTTTTCCAGGGAGCAAGTTCCATTCAACTCGGTGGGACCTAATCCTGAAAAAAAAGGCGTGTTGAGGATTGCTCTGTCAGCTAAATCGTTTTCTTGAGGACTCGGAACCCATCGAGTCAACATTTCGTTTATTTCTTAAAATAAATTCGATGTTGCTATTCATTCCCGGAAGAGTTTCAAAGTGGTTCACATTCCACAACGCAACAAACTCCAGCGTCGTGGGAAAGCACGTCCTCGTTATGTGTGAACCCTGCTTCCCACGCAAAGTTGGTTTACAAAGCGGCTTCCAATTAAAAATCCAAAGTGATAGTATAAGTGTGTGAGAGTGTGTGTGTGTGTGTGTGTGTGTGTGTGTGAGAGAGAGAGAGAGAGAGAGAGAGAGAGAGAGAGAGAGAGAGATCAAAAATAAATCCCGTTGAGTCCAGTGGGACTTGATCCCAGGTAAGTGTACACAGGATTGCGGCTGCTCTCTATGCGTGCGTGCCTGGGAGAGGAGGAGAGGGGGGGAATCCTTGCAGCTCCTTGTCCTAGCTCTGTTTTGTTGTTTGTCTACCGGGTTGCTCTGGCTGCACTTCTGAACCCCCTCGCTTGGACATCCATCCCACTGAACCCAGGGGGACTCGCTTCCAAAGCGCCGGATGAGGCTATGTATCTTATAGTGCAGTTTCAAAAGGACTGAGGAGGTACAGGCAACCATAGCATAACTAGGTTGCTTCAGATACGAGCGTCTTCAGGTTGCTCTGTACTGTACACAGTGTTTACTCGAATAAAAGACCTCTAAGAATTTTGCCATAGTTTGCTAGAAGATGCTCTCTCATTCATTTCATTGTTACGTCTTACCTCCAGCGAGCTCTCTAGGTGGCCGACATGGTACTTCCCTTGCCCGTTTTATCCTCACAACAACCCTGTGAGGCAGGCCAGGCCAACTGGCTTCTTCCCAAGGAATGGGAGAGGAGCGAAATGTATTGGGCTGACTCCACAAAAGTACATAGATTAATGTGATTCATCAAACTGGAGTTTTAAGCCTGAATAGCGGCCGAACTGCTGAGTCTGAACCGGGGAACCGAGTTTAATTATCTGCTACGTTAATACTTCCCTAGTTATGGCACGCTTTGACATATTACGTAAATAGGGAAGCGATGCCTGTCCAAACTACATCTCCCAGCATCCCTGATTATTGGCCAACCTGGGTGAAGCTGATGGGAATTGGAGTCTAATATCTTGAGGTTCACATGTTCCCGTGATTGGCAGTGGCCAATCAGATGCCTCTCAAAAGCTCAAAATAAAGTTGAGAAGCCATCGCTTGTTGGGTTTTCTCAAACCCACCTGTTGACCAGTGATATACTGCACCTGACCATGGAGTTTCCACCTCGCACCGACTTACAAGGCTGTTGTGAGGGGGCGGGGAAATCAGTTGACAGAACGAAGCATTTTTGTACGCATGAAAAGTGCCTCGGATAATACTGCTGATAAGATGACGGTGGTGATGAAAAAGCCCAATTTCATCTTCTTTCTTTGGAATTTATTTAAGGAACCGTTGTGCAGGGAGGAAAAGCCGTACACCTGACGCTAAGAAGAGTGGAGCGTAAGAGACTAGATTTATTTTACTTTATTTTCGGCTTGAGAGGGATCTTCCGAGAGCAAAGCTCCTGGAGGATTTGCAGACGAGGCAGGGAGGGGAAGTCAGGAAGAGAATGGGGGGAAGAGAGGGGCGGGTGCTCCTATTTCTAACTCGAAACCTGTCCGCTGTGCTAAATAACACGGAGACTTGCCCACATATCCGTCCCCAGCCGGGAGAGCCTGATCCCATCTCCCCAGGCCAGCTGTTCCGAAATCGAGTCCAATGTCGCCTTCCAATACTACTCCAAATGGAGATAACAAGTTACCTTTGCTTTCTCTCTCTCTCTCTCTCTCTCTCTCTCTCTCTCTCTCTCTCTCTCACACACACACACACACACACACACACACACACACACGTCGCCGTCGCCGGACCCTAATATATGCAGCAGTTGCCAGATCGACTGCGGGTGGAGGGAAGGAGCAATGTATAACGAAAGCTTTAGCCGTGCGCAGGAATATACTAATGGCACAATCTGATGCCTCGTTAATCCTATGTAAAAAGCTTTGTCGCCTTCCCAATATTGACTGAATGGGTAATTAATGGCTCTTCATCTAGGCGAATAGTCCTGTAATCCGAGGCAGGCGAAAGACAACAAGCCAATGGGTTTTAAAAAGAGAAAGAAAGACAACGACAACAGGTCTATCCAGAGGCTCTGCCCGAGCGCCAAGCGAGTCATTTTGCAGAAGTGCAGACCCGGGCGCTTTAGTGAGATGGTAATTGGTGCGAAGCTCACCTGCTCCAGCTAAAAAGATTATTATTTTTTATTTCTCCCAACCAGTTACCTCAGGATAAAATGGCTGGAATTTGTTTTTTAGATTTTGTTTTCTCTCTACAGCGGTTTCAAGAGAAAACTGGTTTTTCCCGGGTGTAGAATGGGGGGGGGCTGTAAACATAGAGAAACGGAGTCCCTATTTATTCCAGATTGATTAGTGGCCGCCGGAGGGAATTTAAGGAACATCCACTATGGGATGCTAAAAAGCCTGTTGATCTAGAAGGTGCAGATTTTGTTATTGCAAAATTCTAGATCTTGACAAATTAAAATTTGACTGAATGAATCTGACTGAATCTGAGTAGTAGCTCGCCCCATTTGCTCTCCCTTGGGTCCGTTGCCGGATCAAGGATGGACAACCTTGACCCGGGACCATAGTAAATGTATCCGGCCAGAGCAGACGCTACCAGATTTTAACCAAGGTGAGATTAAAGAAAGAAAGAAAGTGGGGGACCTCGTTCAAGTTGTAAGAAACCTGAATACTATTACATATTTTAGGTGCTGGATTCAATGGCCTGAGGCTGAGTGAGCAGGTGTGCTCCTGATTTCTACATCTCCATTTCAAAACATCTGAGATGAACTCAGTTGTTGGGGCGGGGTTCCCCACGACTTGCTTACCGAAGGTTCATCTTGATTTGTTTGCGGGAAGGTTAGACGACGTTGCCTATTTAGCAAGCATCCACAGTGATTTATATGAGAGAAGATTAGACAACGTTGCATCAATTTACTATTATTTATTTCTTGCATTTATAGTCCACCTTTACTCCAAGGGGTTCGAGGTGGCTTCCCTTTCCCTATATAACCCTCACAACAACCATGCGAAGTAAGTCAGACTGAGAGGCAGTGGCTGAGCCAAGGTCACCCTAGTAAGTTTCATGGCTAGTTGGGGGTTTGAACACTGGCCTCCCAGCTCCTAGTTCGAGACTCTAACCACTACTTCACGCTGCCTGTCCCACACTCTCCAGTGCATTTCTCCGTCGCTTCCTTTGGAAGTCCCGTCTTTTTTGGGGGTGGGGAGTTTGGGTCCAACTCTAATTGCGCAACGAGATTTTGCCGGTATGCGATTGAACTCCATTCGAAAATACCGACAGCGCCCTCCGTGTGTTAAGGTTGGACCCTATGCTGGACAGTAGATGTGAGCCGTCTCTTGCAGACTGAAGAGGAAGTCCGCAAGTCCCACCAGGTTGGTGCACACACGTTCCAGGAGGAAGTCAATGGACTCCGTTTAGGGTTCAGATGCTCAGGGCTAGATCCACCAATCTGTGAATAACTTTTCTGAGCGCAAAGAGCGGGATATTGGCATCCTGAGAGTGGCAGAGGGGAACATGCCTGCGGACACGTAAGGCTTCTTCTTAAACAGACTGTGGGGCGAGAAAAGCAGGAAACCAGGCGGGGAGGAACTCCAGTTACCAATGCCTCCGAGACCCACTGTGTGTGGCTAAGGTTGCAGCGAGACAGTGGAGATGCAGGTTATCGGGCAACTCTGAGCCAATCGGTCCGATCTACCTGACAAGGCTGTTGTGAGATAAAAAGGCCGTTTGGAAACGCGTGGGTGGGATGACCACTAAATATCAAGGTAATGATAACCTTTTATTGATCCAAGATATTTCAACTTAATAATAATAATAATAATAATAATAATAATAATAATAATAATAATAAAACTAACACCAAGTGGTTGTCGTCGTCGTAACAGTAGCAACGGTAGTAGCGGCATTTATTCTATTTAATAATTTTTCTCATTGGTGGCAGTGGCCTCCCTTGGTCAGAAGGGCGAGATATAAATGTAACAAACAAACAAATCGCATTCCATTTCAGTTTTATCCTTAAGAATATTTATTCCATTTGTTTGTTTATGATGTTGTTCTAGTAGTAGCAGCAGCAGTTCCAGTAGCAGTGATAGTATGAATGGACCAAGGAAACGAGGGGTGAGAGAAAGAAAGGAGAACGAAGTACCGTCTTGCGCTTCCTTCGCTACAGTCTTTTCAGATTTCAAGTGGGCTTTACCGACGCAGAGCGGGGTGGGTGGGTGGGGCAATTGTAGACAATTTTGAATCGCTCTGGAAGCGTTTAGGCCCCGTGGCGTCAAAGATTCTGGCAGATTCTTCCTGGTATTCTGGTATTCTCTTCACTCTTGTTTCTTCAAAGGCGCGTGCAAACGTTGCGTTCGTCTCCAACCTGTTGAAGTGATGCCTGCTGCTAGTCGCTATGGCTAAATGATATCTCACCTCCAGGAAAAGACGGCTGGGAAGAACAGCGTTTAATGGAGGGCTCTGGCGCTCAGGTCCTGCTTAGGCGCTCTCTATAAACACCCAGCTGGCCGCTGAGGGATAGAGAATGGTGGTCTGAGCAGGCCTTTGTTCTGATCCAACGGGGCTCCTCTTGTATCTTCTTATACCTTGATTCCATAACTCTATTCCTAATTGGTTAATCAATTAAGAACTACAACAACTCAGAATCCTGATACTGGGACCTTTGCTTACTGATTTCTGGCGATCTTCGTTCGTAAAGTATAGGGAAACCCATAGGAATTATTTCAGGACAATTCTATTGTCTATTAGAGAACTCAACCCACAAACCGGTTAAGACGTAGTATTAGACTTTAAGCCGAATCAATGGAACTAATCCGGTTTAAATCCTAACACTTCAGTTTAGCTATGCATCCCTTTATGGCCAAATGCTTGCCTTACTGGAGCGTAGCTTCTGCTTCAAATGATCGGCTGATTCTGGGGGGCTAAGTCTCTCGTATACCTGAATTTACTCTGGATTTTTAAATTGGCTTTTTGCTTCTTTAAAACATAGGGGACGTTGTCTCTTGTGCGGTTTATTAACCACAGTCGCTTAAGAATATCATTGGTTATCACTTAGCTATGGTTATAAGTATCCTAGAAAATCGAAGTGTCATTGAAATATCACTGAAAGTATGAGATTTGTTTCCAAGATACAACGCGGTTCCCAAAATGCAGCGCTTGGAAGAGGGTGCGAGACAGACCCCTTGATTATCAACCGGTGGTTAGGGAATATTTAATATAATAAGGCAAAGATTGTCACCAGATGAAGAGGTGAGATCTAAACAGACTCGCGTTTCGAGTTCAGCGTTTGAATGGTCATTTGGATGGATGGATGGATGTGAGTCTTCGCTGGCCACAAAGCAAGGAACGCACCCTGGTTTCCCCAAATTTATTTAAAACTGTCAGCGTTGTACTTGGCAAGAAGTAGTCATTTCCTTCTTGCTGTTAAAGAGTCAAGGATTCAGTCGGGGATGGCAGTCAATGATGAAGGCGGGTTGGAACAGTAGAAACGAGGGTAAACTTATAGAACTGGATGGATCATTTGCTAAGCGCAACGTGCAACTGCTGGACATTGTTGCATCCAAGGCCACAAGATGTTCCTACTTTAAAGAAACTCACCCTATATTTGTTGACTCAAAAGGGTAAGAATGTTTAGGATTGCAGCCGACGCAACGGCCATCGGGAAATTATCCTGAACTCTGCTCATTGCCAGGAATGGGACTTGAGCAATGTCTGGTGGGTCTTGTGCAAGAAAGTCCTAGTTTATGGAGGGGGCTGGTGGTAGCGCAAGAAAACGCCGCCTTGTTCCTGCCTTAGGTTGCAATCTTACGCACATTCACCAGGAAAAAGTTCTAGCGAATATTGGACTGCC
This sequence comes from Podarcis raffonei, assembly GCF_027172205.1. Lineage (NCBI taxonomy): Eukaryota > Metazoa > Chordata > Lepidosauria > Squamata > Lacertidae > Podarcis > Podarcis raffonei. The sequence goes on from NC_070610.1 coordinate 55,966,800, forward strand.
TCCCCCGCCCCCGCCTTCACGTCCTGCTCAGGAATAGAGCGATAAACAACTCAGAGTGCAAGGAATGGTGTGGGACTCGGGAGAGGGCAGATTTTGTTGGGTTGGTCGGATGAACAAAGCAGTTTAAGAAATCAGAACAGCTTCGCTGTTTCTAGCGTAAGAGTGGTCTCCTTTCTCTTTCCAAAACCAAAGGTTGGCTTTGGCCAGTCTGAACTGCAAAACAAAACTCTGCCGACCGACAGGCCCTGAGCTAGCATTGGATAAAAGGAAAGTGGTCCCTCACACCTCTCGCGAAAAACACACTTTTCTGTCCCAGAAGCCTCCCCTACGGAAGCACGATGTCGCCTATAAGCCCCTGCAGATCTTGTCCTGATTCCTTATCTAGAGAGAGCGGCCCACAAGTTGTAGTGATGGCCACCAGCTTGGATGGCTTTAAACGGCTATCAATTCACGGAGGATGAAGTTGCCAGTGGCTATGAGCCACAATGGTCATCTTCTGCCTCCTCTGGCGGAGGCAGGATGGTTGTGAATACCAGCTGCTGGGAACTTCCTGTTGCGCTCAGGTCCTGCTTGCAGACTTCCAGCAGGCATCTGGTTGGCCTGAACAAGCCACCCTACTAGATGGGCCAGTGGTCTGATCCACCAGGAATTTTCTCATGTTCCTTTTGGAGGTAGCACTTTAGATCTTGCCCACAGCTGGGGATGGACCATGCCTCAATGGCAGAGTATTGCTTACGTGAAGAAAGTCCCAGGTTTCAGGTAGCATGTGGTGTGAAAGCCTGAAACCCTAGAAAGTAAACAGTCCTGGACTGGATGGAGCAATGATCTGACTCAGCATAAGACATCTTTGTTTGCGTCTATGACAGGTACATTCTCGGAGAGGGTAATTCACCTTGGTCGGTGGGTGGTTTGTGAGTCATGCAAACGCTATGACACATATTTTTTACAGTCTTTATGTTTAATTTTGTTTCAGTTTAATATTGTTACTTATGAATTCCCTATCGATTCACACACCCCATTTATTTTCTCGGTCTTTTCCAGAACACCGCCCCCCCCCAAAGGCTTTTGAGTAGAGCTAGCATCTAAGGCCCAGCATGGAAGAATCTCCCAGATAAGTCCCGGAGAAGGTGCATCCCTAACTATCCCAGCAAGACGAAACCTGGGCAGTTTTCATTTAGGGAAACGCCCAGATAGTCACACAACAGCCCACATGTTCCTTGCAATCTGCCTAGGTCTCATTCGGTAGTTTACTTATCAGAACAGTTAATCCCGCTTTGACCCATTTTAAACACATTGACTTGGAAGTTCCCATTGATTGCACTTGAAGGTTCTTGGAAGGCAGTTCCATCGAAATCAATGGGATTTGCTTCCTAACAATTTTGTTTAGGGTTGGGTTGTTGTTTTTATGCGGCCAATCATTGTCTTCTACATTACACAAAAATACACGCACTTCTCTTCGCTTTAGCTCCGAGCACACAAATTCTCCTTTGACCTCCCTTGCCAAGCAAAGGTGTTTAGGGTGGTATACGAAATTGCAACGGATAGAAAAGATACCCCAAACACCTGAGCATATCCTAATCGCCATCCTATGGACCTTTGAGGTCCATTAGCCAAACTCTTCGCTTGGGTTTTTATATCTTTATGATTTCTGGAGTCCAGGAGCAAGGTGCATATTTTTTGCTTCCTTAAAACGCGGGTGAATGGTTGCTTAACGCATTTTTTTAACTGCGCATCTACACACGGAACCTATTTTCGGGTTAAGAGGCTGCAGTCCTATAGCAACTCTTCCTGAGAGTAAGCCCCACTTACTGACAGGTAGACATGGATAGCATACTGCACTTGAAATGGATCTTGTCGAGAGAGGAAGGAGGGGCTGTAATCCGCTTTGGGGGGGTAGCATTCCGAATTTCTTGAAACGGGATCAAAGTGCTGATCTTGTCTATATGGGAACAGACATTCCAGGCCATCGTCCATTTCCTTCCTCTCTCTCCCCAATCCCGTCCAGCTTGCTTTGCAGCGAAGGTGGAGGAAGCTTCCGCCCTGTCTCCCAGGGTGGGTCTCTCGTTCCCATCCTCGCTCGCCGCGCCTGGAGTGGCTGGTTGCCTCCTGCAACGGCTTCCATTGATTCAGAAGGGCCTCAGGGGATTTGCGTGGAGTGTGAACCCCCCAGTCGCCCCCGGGAGGTTAAGCAGAAACCGGGATATGATTAGTAAACAAATTGTGCAGAAAGGCGCTGGATTCTTATTGACTTACTTATAGGTCATCTGCTGCCGGTGCTGTGGGAAAAACTATTTACTTTACACATATACTTTATGATCTTGGGGGAATTAGAGGAAATTCAATAAGAAAACGGCTAGAATCGTTTAAAAACCCCTATTTAAAAGACTTAAGGAAATTAGAGTCTTATCAGATTAAAATCCACTACAAATGTAAGAATATTGTCTCCATCGAAACGCAGTGGGGTCTAAGGAAAGCGGTGGAGGGGAGAGACAGAGAGGGAGCGCCTTTGTCAAATCGCAGGGATAAACCACGTCATTTAAACACCGGGATAATGAGCAGAATGTAAATTAATTTGACCTTCTTTACCAACAGACTGCTAAAACAATACGCAGACTAGTTTAGCGGTCTCGAAGCGAAATGAGGAGGGATGAGATAGAGGCAGAGAATCCAGAGGACCACCATTAGTCTGGAGGAGGGTGGTGGTGATATTGGGAATGGTTTGCAGAGTCCCCCTCTCAGCCAAGCTGGGTGCTTTTTATCTCCACAACTTGGAGAATGGAGGCATTTGGACCAACTGCGCCTTAGCTTGTCCAAAAGCCTTCTGAGATGAGCTAAGGCGGGTTTTAGCGATACCATATGGAAGCTTCAACCTCGCCGTGGCCCTCTGGAAAATTAAACCATGGCAAAGGAGTACTTCTACTCGGGAGTAATCAGATTGATAACTGCGAATATGGAGTCAAGAGAGGTAGTTATTTCGTATTAACGAATGTGGGAGCGCAAGATTGTGATCTGTTGTATGTGTGCAGTGCTTAGATGATTCTTGGGGCTAGGGAGAAATTTGGCGAAGTGCGTAACACTGAGGGATCCACTAGATCGGATGTGTTTTCTATCATCTTCTAACTATTGGGGTTAATTCTCTCTTCCTGTGTCGGTATAACAGCGTCCGTCCTCTCTCGGGAATCTCTAATCTAAATGGGCATTCTGGCCAAGCAAAGTATCCACCATCATGGTTAACAAAAATTCTGTTTCCAACATTCTGTTTTCGTTCCAGCAAAGATTGTACTATATTGTCACACTTTAAAAAAACCAAACCCAAAGAATATTAGCAAATCCTGCATGCAGAGCGCGATAGGGAGCTCATATAAGGGCATTGTTTGGATTGAATTGTCTTAATTAACCTAACTTTCTCTCTCGCTCTAATGCAGATAAATGGATGGACATATATTCTTGTGCGTAAGAATATATCAAAGTCCTTTTATCGTCATGGCAAAAATGTGACATTGTGCGTGTGGGGAAAATAATTCCGGGAGAAAGAAGGAACGGAAATTTTCTTTATTGGGGATGCGATAGTAAAGAACGAATTCTGAAGACATTTATTGGGAAGGGGCTCCCACGGTTTTAAATAACGCTTACCTGGGGTTACGTTCCAAAGGAATCCATCGTGAGACTTGTGGTGGGGTTGTGTTAGTGCCTGAAATCAGAGTTTAAACAAGGATCAAATTTATCCTAGCATATCGATCGTATAGTCTATTTATATGGTTTTCACTTAATATAATTTACATTGTTTAAATTATATATATATAGGGTCCTCTTCTCCAGTCCGCCCCCCCCAATAGCGTTTGAAGAAATGTATGGATGACATTATATTGGCATATTAAAATAACCGGAGGATAAATTAATTTGGGGGGTTATTTTAACTGAAAATAAAGAAAATGATGGGACTGACCGCGCGATGTTATTGCACGTTTATTTCAAAGCAAACCTTTTGGACTTCCCACGGGACTTTCCCCCAATAATTGGTTTGCAAATTAATATTTTTAGGACTGAGTTACAAAATATGAAATAGAAATATGGTTTAATGGGTTCTTTGATTTTTTTTAAAAAAAATAGTATTGAATTTGAATGAACATTTTGCATTCATGTATATATTTTTATTACGTTTATATATCGCCCTTTCAAATTCTGTAGGTAGTATGTATAGACAATTGAAAAACTGGCCGTCTCTCTCGATATATCTTACTTTGGACTGGTAGTAATTCACGTTTTCCAAAATGGCAATTTTAAACGATCGTGTTTTGTGTCAGTGAACATGGCATATTTCCCGAGTACTTTTTCATTCGCGACTGCCAGCCGTTCAGACACTTGCCGTCTTAGGAGATGTGCTTTCCTCACGCTTCCAGCCGGTAAGTCTGCTTTTAAGGCTTGCCACTGGCTCGGTGGCGCATTTATTTTTTAAATTTTCTCCTTAAAGTGCGATTTATTTTCTGAGTCATTGAAACGAAGCTTCCGAGGCAGGAGAAAGAGTCTTCTCGATGCAGCAAAAACTGTCTCTCCCGGAGAGTTAAGTGTAGGTTTCCTAGTCATTTTATCAAAGTTATTTGTGGGGCACATCTAGCTGTCTCCTGATGTTTTTAAAAAGTAAGAGTTGGAAAGCGTTCTGCAAATTGCAAACGCCATCAGAATAAAATTGTGTTTGTGAATAATCATAATAATATTGCTTCTATCGGAGACGACTTTCCCCGTTCTTATTTTCTAACACCCCACTTTGCTCCTTTGCAATGCAAGCCTTTGAGAGCAGACCTGACTGGAAGAGCGGTGGGGGGGGGGGGAGACAAGAGAGCAAGACTTTTAATTTAGCCCTGCCCTAAGTTTCTGATAGGGTGGTCTTATTATAGCCTTCGCCGGGGCGTAGCGCCTCCTGATTGGCCGCGGCGCGCGTCACTCCGAGTCTCAGCGGCGAGTCTAGGACGCGGGGGAGGCAGGAGGGAGGGCAGAAAAGGGGGCCGGGTGATATCATCGCCCCGGGAAGGCCGCCTCTGGGTTTAAGTTGTTAGGCAAACAGGGAAGCTGCTGAGCTGCTCAGGGTCCGTCGCTCGCCTGGGCTGGGTAGACCGGAGCGAGGGGAGACGTGCAGCGACCGAGAGGGGCTTGCGCAGCTAGGCGAAGCTGACCGTCGAGGCTCCTGCTCTTGCAGCAGCCGCCCACGCCTTGGATCTAATACAGTCGACCTGCGCCTGTCACTCTGGCCCTGCCCGCGAGTCCGTCGGCAGCCTGGTGATTTATTCATGGTCAGCACGGTCCGCCGCGGGAGTCTACGGCGGAGGGTGCCTTCGCTCTTCTTCGGGGTTTCTCCTGCTTTCACCCGCAGAGGCTCATGCGACGGGGCGGCCGCCCGTCGGGAGGAGGTGGAGGAGGAGGGCAGCGACGGCGGGGGGGCAGCAGCGTCGCCTTGAGAGCCGAGCAGGACTGCCTGCTGCGGGAGAAGTGAAACTGACACAGTGAAACTGACAAGGAGGCGGCGGAGGAGCTTCTCCGGCCGCGTCTCCCGCGCCGAGGGCTGCGCCTCTGTCCACACACGTAGCGCGCACATCCACACCCAGTGTGCAGCCCCCGGCAGCTCGGGCTGGCTCCCGCAGCCCGATGAACTGCCTGAAAGAGCCGCTGAGACTGGAGCGGCTGGTAGCCGGGAATAAACTGTGCTGCTCCACCTCCCCTTCCTCCGCTTCCTCCACCTCCTCCTCCGCCTCTTCCTCCTCCTCCTGCCACCACCACCACCACCACCACCAGCCGGCCCTGGTCATGGCTTCAGCCCTGACCCCCGGCCAGCCGCGCTCGGCCTTGGATTCTGCCAAGCACCGGCTGGAGGTGCACACCATCTCCGACACCTCTAGCCCCGAGGCCGCAGGTAAGGGTTCTCCGCCGGCTCCACGCTGCTTCGCTTTCCCTCGGCACACCATCTCATTATTCTGATTATCAATACAGAGGCTTGGGGGATTAAACCGGTGTCCCAGTCCTGTGCTGGGGACGCATAGTGAGGGATTAGAAGGAGAAGGGAATGGAACTATAATTGCAGATGGCACTGCCTTTGTAGCTAGATTCTGGGAGACATTTGGTTTCTCCTTTTCTGTCGGGAAACAGCGGGTGCGCGGGGAGGTAGAAGAGTTGCACACACGCCCGGCAAATCCAGGCATTTGCCACTGAGAGATAGAAACCTAGCAGGAAAGGCAGTAGGACCCGGGCTTGTAACTGGAATGAAGTCTCCGTCGTGATTTAGCCAGACCATCTCAGTAAAAGAGCGGTGATTGACCCTGTCACTCTGAAATGTATTTAAAAACAAACAAGCGGGCTCTCTATATAACAGCACTTACTGCATCTAGTACAAATGTAGTCGAAGCTCTAGGTGAAATTTAATTCCAATAAAGGTACTGTATAGGAACCCTGAGGATCCTGGGGGGAAAGAGCTCAGATTTGCCCGTGGATTTCCATCTATCCCTGGTGGTTTCCTTCCAGTGAGTCTAATTTAATGTAGTAGGATTGGATTCCGATGAAATGTGCATAGGATCGTGGTGTCAAAGGATCCTTTACACGCTTGCTTGGGAGTAAGTTCGACTCGAGTCAATGGGAGTTACTTCTGAGTAAACGTGCATGGGCTGTTAAACTGCTTCTTTAGGGGCGCACTTCAACCAGCCAGTCCTAGTTGAATACACTGGGACTTGCTTCTGAGTAAGCGTGTTTAGGATTGGGCTGTTTGATTGCAATCCGAAGTACACCTACCTAGGACTGTTCCATTAAACTGAGTGGAGCCTGGAGGATCGGCTACTTCAATTTAAGTGTTGACCGAGGATGCAATGACATATATCTTCATCCAACCCGATCCTACCCATGGTTACTTGGAAGTAAACATGTCCGATTAAAATAAATGATATTTGTCTTAATGAGAACATGCCCAGGAATTGCAGTCGTATGTGCTACAGAGACTGCAACTATCACCATGAGCGAGAATGTAGGGGTCTTCACTGGACTTAACGGGGGCCATCCCAACAACTTTGAGATAAACACCTTTACTTCTGAAAATATGTTCCATCTTTAAAGACACTTCACACTCTCATTAACTTCCATGGGTGGCATTAAACTAAGTTTTACTGCGGGCAGACCCACTTTAATGAATGAACATGCCTTTGTTTGGGCCATGGATTTCAATAGATCTACTCAGAGTAAAACTTGGCCGAATGCCATGCAATGTAAGTGGAAGTTAGACCGACTCACCGATTTAGGACACATTATTGTAGCATAATTTCTGGATGCTTGATCCGTGAATCAGCACCACAGTGGCCTTGTCTAGATACAGGAGAACGATGTAGCATAGTACACCAGTATTGCTGCAATCTTTGTAGGTATTTCGGAGGAGAGCCTCAGTAAATGCAGAGCCGTGTTCGATTTTAAAGATGTGCATGTGCACACAGCTGTATTGATACAGATGCAATATACACGAAGTCTGCAGCTGCACAGCGTGTACTGTCAGTGCAAGAGGTATTTATACCTGTTACATATAACGATTGCATCTAGGTGTAACGCTCAATTGGAATTAATTTAGGGCAATCCTGAATCACAGTCCCATACTTCTTGTGATGTGAGGGGGGAAAGCTTTCCGTGACATCACGGAAGGACTTCCGTGTGCGTAAGAAGGTGGCCTTCAGATTTGCTGCATTAATCTCGTATTGGTGCACACTTTTAAAAGGAAGCACTTGGATTGAACCTAACTCCTGGGATATAAGTGGCAACGTTTTTAATAGCGCTGAAGGACAGACACAGCCTGACTTTTCAGTCCGAAGCACAGTTACTTTTCAATTTATGGCCTTGGGTTTTCCTATTTATCTGGTGTGTGTGTGTGTGTGTGTGTTTCATTCGGATCCTAAGCGCGTTTATTTCAGCGCAAACCTCATTGCTTCCAAAGAAACTACTTCCGTATCCTTTATTTGTATTACAGTTTTAGGAGAGCAGCTTTTGGATTGGGCTTGTTCACCCCTCGATCTTTAAATAAAATCTATGGAAGTAGATACCCTGCGTTCCGATTAGGCCGACTGGCTTCAAAACAAGTGCGCTTAGAACCGCATGTTTCTCCGCTGGTTCGCAACGACCCGTCCTCCCCCCCCACGGCTACTTCGGCTCAACCGCCTTGGGAAGAGCGCCGACTGCGGGCCGCGGGCCGGTTCAGCGGGGCCGCGGAGCGCTTGGGCTGATCCCCTTCTCCCTCCGCCCGCCCTTTTTCTCCCCGCCCCCCGAATCCCAATCCGCGCCAGCCAGTTGACCCGCGACTGCCTTTTCCTTTGCAGAAAAAGACAAAAGCCAGCCCAGCAAGAATGAGGACGCGGGCGCCGAGGATCCGTCCAAGAAGAAGCGGCAGCGGCGGCAGCGGACGCACTTCACCAGCCAGCAGCTCCAGGAGTTAGAGGCCACTTTCCAAAGGAACCGCTACCCGGACATGTCGACTCGGGAGGAGATCGCCGTCTGGACCAACCTCACCGAGGCCAGAGTCAGGGTAAGGGGAGCCCCGAGAGATCTGCTTTGTTCTCTGTGTGTGAATATGGGTGTGTTGGGGCCCTTTGAAAGAGGCAGCAGCCGAGGCGAACGAACCTGAGTAGCTTGGCTGGCGCAGGGAAGGCGCCGCTTTCGATTTGGCCTCCTTTTCGAGGCGGGCTTTGGCCCCGGCGCAGCGCCTCTCTGCTTCCCTCTCAGGCCGAGGCAGGCTGCCATCTTCTCCGAATATGATGGATGGCTGCGCGGCGTGTTCTGAACTGGATGTGTACTTTATGGGAAGCGTCGCCAAGAAAGCTTCCCGGGGCAGGCTCCGACGTGTGCGCAGCAGCCGGAGATGCGCAACACACGAGGCCTCTGACTCCATCGAAGGCACCCAAAACTTGCCCTTCCTTGCATTCTTCCTTCTTTCTCCCCACCCCTCGCTCGCCCCAAGCACCCTCAGGTTTCACAACAACGGTGGCTTTCTCCCCACCCACGCCACCCCTTTCTTGCCAAGATTGATGGATCGATCAGAGTGCTAAAACGCAGCAGAATCGTGCAGTCCCATCTCCGGGAAATCAAAGTGGGGGGAAACCCAGATCACAGCCCCAAGTCTGTATATATGGAAGAAAGTCCCATGAAAAGGGAGGCAGTGATGGTGTCCTCATACAAGCTTCGCTCTGTAGGGATAGCAAGTTGCAACGCGGTGAGCCTTTAAAACGTTTCGAGTTTGGCCTATTCCCCTCCTAGCCGGCTTGCAAAGAGCTTTAGAACTGGGCTGTTGCAATTCGTGGCTAAATTACTTTAGAGTAATCCCATTAGGATTGCTATGAGGTCAGGAGATTTGAGGATTAAAGAAAGTCCCAGCGCAATCGATGCTGTTCAGCGTGTCACTTACTCTCTTTAAAAACAACAACGAATAAATACATAAAACAGAAAATAAGGCCTCCTCCTCCTCAAATGTAAACCATGTTTGTTTTGGTTAGAAGTGTGGAAGTCTTCCCAAACAAATGTTACCTGGAATAACGACATTTGTAGTCAACAAGACTTACTCCCAAGAAAGTGTGTAGGGAATCAGAGCTTTTTTACAAAATAAAAAAAAGCCCGGTACCTAAGTTAGTGTAGATCCCGTTCATATCTCTGTTTCTTATTCCCAAGTAAATGCGATTAGGACTTGGGTGTAAACAGCGCAAAAATAATAATAATGCTTTAATATATATATATTTAAACTGCAATTTAAATTGGGGTCTTGGATTAGACCAATACGAAATGCGTGTGTTGCATTCATTGGAGGAATCAGTTTTTGCTACAATGCTTTGGAAATAAACAAATCCCAGAAATTTTAATTAAAAAATATGGGAGTCTGTAGAGTTTGGGCTCAGCTGCTTAGTGGAAATAAACAAGGAGTAATTAAAAAAAAATCTAAAGGGACACAGAGGAATCTGGTTGTGTTGGCTGTTGACTCAATTCAGGCTGGGTGTCTATTCAATAGCCGCGCATTTAAACGAAAATGTCTAGATTTAAGCCGACGGAGCCTCCTGCCCTATCTTTTAGAGTCCCCCCCCCCCTCTCGAAAACAAAAGGAGCTTAATTTTATTGAAATCTGCCGCACATACTTCTAAGCAAGTAAGCGCACTCACGACTTTGTGACTTTTTGGTTAGGCCTAATTAAGGTTTTTACCATACCGTGGCTTTGAGATTTATTGATTTTTTTTGTAATAAATCAACAAAGCTACCTACATGGTGTGTGTGTGGGGGGGTGTTCTAAGTAACTGAGCGGGCAAAGCAGTTGGGTTTAGTGGGGTTTGCAATTCTCTACAAACCGTGGTTTTACTGGGGAAGAACTCGCAGTGTCCTGCTGGGGTGGCCTGCTCCCCAGTGAGGATGCATAGGAGAGCAGGACTCTAAGGGGGAAGAGATGCAACTAGGTCAGTTTATGTGGAAATGCGATTGTAGAAAAACTGGCTCTTTTTCTATAAGAAGCTTGCGCTTTTGTGTTTGGGGAGGGGAGTGTCAGCTTGCCCTCAAGTCCCTCCTGCAAATGTGCTGGCCTGTAACGTTTTAAAAATATGACTTTGAAAACGCTGGCAGTGGAGAGGTGAACAATTCCCCTCCCCCATTTACAGGTTTATTTTCCCCACTTCTTTGAAACCTGGAGACGGCCGTGCATGTGCTTTGGGGAATGTAGCGTGTTATGTTTGGGGGAAAGTGGTGGTATTCGCGGGCGCTGGGTATTGGGTTTTATTAGGCGTCTGCGAGCGAACGGTGAAGTCGAAAGGGAGATTTGCAACGTAAAACACGGGCTGTGTAAACAGAACGGCAATTGCCCCGCGACGGTTCGAATCCACATAATAACTTTGCAGGCGGCCAACTGGCAAATCAGGCGGCGGGATGTGGATTGGAGCGAGACACACGCCTTCGCCATTGTCTGCGCGGCGGAGGCTGTTGCCCTTTAGCACGTAGTGAAAAGGGCAACTTTGCCAAACGAGCAGAGGACAAGATGGGGCGGACGTGGTTTGGCTTTACTGGCGATTAGCACATGAAAGGGACTGGTCCCTTTAACAAGCTGTTGAGGTAAAGATTTATGACGGCTTGACCAGTTATTTTTATTTCAAAAATATTATTATTGTTCCTACGTCTTATTTATAGAGAGGAGATATCGATGGGATTAAAATGCATTCTGTTCCTCGGTTTGGGAAAGAGGGCTGAGGTGGTTAAAAGTTGGATTCTCGGTGCAAACTCAGTGTTTTCTTTCTTTGTCGGAAATCGAGGGAGGGGAAAACTGAAAGGCGGAGGAGGGGGAAGGAGCCCATCCCCTTTGTTCGCGATCTCCCTGAACAACAAAATGAATGGAGTGCGAACCGAATGAAGGATTCCACCTACAAGCGAGCAGAAACCAAAGCGGCAGATAGATAATATATAGGACGTTTCCTTGGCCGGGTGTCAAAGCCTGTGATGAATGACACGAGCATTTGCACTACAAGAGATATTTTGTCATATATAGGTGGAGATATTCAAAAGCAGCTTCAGCCAGGGCCCAGTTAAGCGTTTTTCGTCCCTCTGAAAGGAATGAGGCCGGCGCTCCAAGGAGAAACAACGGGGATCTATTGCGTAGCTCCAGTGCATGCGGGATCAAATATGCTCCCACCGCCACTGTAAATTGCTTTATCAGGCTGTAAAACGCGCTAAGAAAGAACGGGGGGGGGGGCAATGCTCTTATGACCGGCTTCTGCTTTACTCGGGAGTTAGTATCGCCGATTTAAGCGGGACCCAAGCAAGAATGTAGACCTGAGGATCCTGTGCACGTTTTCTGGGCGCAAGCCCCTCTGAGGGGCTCTGGGTTCCAGCCGTAGACCCCGATGCGATGCACGTTGACCGGAAAGTAAGTGGCACCGAGGGTCAATAGAGATGATTCCCAAGCCAATAAACTTGGACTGGCAGCCACAAGGTCGGCCCCTATACGTGTTTTCTGGGAACTGGGAAGCAATTCCCAGTGTCTTCCAACTAATCTCTGAGTACAGAAGAAGCCATAGGATCGTAAACGAGGCTCCAATGATTTGCAGTGGCAGCACCAGGAAGGGGGGAAAACATGGGGCGGGGCAGGTTGAGACGTAAGTGCATTTTGTGGGTGCTTCCTCCCCCATGTTAGATTTCTGGAAGAAAACATAGGCATCTTCTGCAGGCTCCCATCCTCAAAGTATTTTCTCCGCCCAAATTGTGTCTGATGGCGTTATTACTTTTCAAGGCAGCAGGCTTAGAGGATTTGCAGCCTCGTTTCAAAACCGTCCCGTTTATGGCTCAGTGCGAGTTTGTACGTGGAAAGTGCTTCACGACTTCACGACTCCCCAGTAGTAGTGGGGGGGTGTGTTAAGAGCCAACTGTGCGTGGTGGAAGGACGCTGTGAGAACAGCAGGCCCTTCTTGGGTTCTAGACTTCCCTCTACCCTTCATGCCGTACCCCAAAGTTGCCGGAGCCCCAGGGCTCCAGGAGGAGGACATTATTGGTGTCCTCCTCAAAGTTCTGGAGATGCTTGCGCGGGTCTGCTTTGCCTTCTCTTCAGTGACCGGCTTTCTCCCCCCACCCCCACCCATCCTTCTCCTTGTTTTGTTGCCCCCATCTTCCCGTTCACCCGTCGCTCCCCTCCATTGCAGGTTTGGTTCAAGAACCGCCGGGCCAAGTGGCGGAAACGCGAGCGGAATCAGCAGGCGGAGCTGTGCAAGAACGGCTTCGGGCCGCAGTTCAACGGGCTGATGCAGCCTTACGACGACATGTACCCGGGCTATTCCTACAACAACTGGGCCGCCAAGGGCCTGACGTCGGCGTCGCTCTCCACCAAGAGCTTCCCCTTCTTCAACTCCATGAACGTCAACCCGCTCTCGTCGCAGAGCATGTTCTCGCCGCCCAACTCCATCTCGTCCATGAGCATGTCTTCCAGCATGGTGCCCTCGGCGGTCACCGGCGTGCCCGGCTCCGGCCTCAACAGCCTGAACAACTTGAACAACCTGAGCAACCCCTCCCTCAACTCGGCCGTGCCCACACCCGCCTGCCCCTACGCCCCGCCGACCCCTCCTTACGTTTACCGGGACACGTGTAACTCTAGCCTGGCTAGCCTGAGACTCAAAGCCAAACAGCACTCCAGCTTCGGCTACGCCAGCGTCCAGAACCCGGCCTCCAATCTGAGCGCCTGCCAGTACGCCGTGGACAGGCCCGTGTGAGAGAGAGGCAGGGAGGCCTGCCGCCTTTCGTCCCTTGTTTTGTTGTTGTTGTGGTTGCGTTCAGAAAACAAAACAACTCCCCCCCACCCATTTTAAAAAAACAAAACCCAGAGACACAGGAACGAGCAGGCGCACAATTCTGAATGGACGAGGGAGGAGGCCTCGCTTCCGCAATCAAAGGACTTGAACGTTCGAATCCAAAGTAAATGGGCACTAATGGAACAGGAGATGGAAACAGCGGAGTGACTTCGGAATTGAGACAAAATGTAAACCAGAAAGAGAAGGGTTAGGGAGAGGCACAAGAGATACCACTGAAACTAGCGAGTCCCTTTGTTTTCAAAGGATATTCTCCTGCTACCTTTCACTGAAGAAGAAAAAAGTATTTCCAACATCTACAAGGACATATATTATAAATATATATAAAATACGGACAAACGTTTGAATCGCTATACTATGACATTTTAATGTTCCTATAAGCTTGTTATTTTTTATGTTTAGCATTGTTAACATTAAAATAAAAAAATGACGGGAAAGGATGTATATATATATCGAAATGTCAAATTAATTTTATAAAAGCAGTTCTTAGTAAATATCCACAGTGTTTTTAAAAGTTAGGCTTTAAAATAAAGCATGTTACACAAGACATTAGGGATTTCTTTTCTTTTTCTTTTTTTCCGCTTGCGAGCAAGGGAATGTATATACTAAATGCGAGACTGTATGTTTCTAACATATTATTAATTATTATTATTAAAAGAGAAGAAGAAGAAGTCCCATTGTGTGAATATCGGTTTTAGAATAGTACCTCTGGTGGATGCAATGGCGACGCTGAAACTGCAATGTAAACATACCCTGTGTATAACATTTCGTATAATAGTGTTTTCCTTTTCTGACAACATTGGAAAAAAATGTGTTTTCTTTCATGGGAGTAAAATATACTGCATACAGTTTGGTCTGGATTTTTTTTTAATCCGTTCAAGCGCATAGAGGGATATCCCCACATATTGTCCGGCTGCTGATCTCCAGTCTCCCTTCTGGTGTGTGCGGAGGAAACCTTCCTGCTCACCTCGCCCGTATACAACCACAAAAGTCCATTGTTATTAGCAAATACGTCTTCTACGCCTTTCATTTTTAGTCTTGTTGGTGCAGTCCTATGTATGTCTACTCAGACGGAAGCCCAGCTGAGTTAAATAGAGCTGTGCACAGGATTGCAGCCCAAATATGTCGATGGCGGTGTAAAAGAAGGTAGGAAGGGGGTGGGGAGTTCAATCTCTACAAGGGTCGACCCCATAAGGTGATCGTTCTCCTCCCAAGGAGTTGGGTTCTGCTGTTATTGCCCTAACCTAACCCACCTCTGTTCAGAGTCCTGTTGACTTAAGGACATACGTAGGTGGCTGCCGAATACTGAGACAGACCATTGCTCTACCTCCCTCAGCAGCGCCAGTACTGGCCGGCAACTGCTCTTCAGAGCTTCTCCTGGAGAGTTCTAAACGACGCTCTTAAATCCAAGTGAAATCACTGGGACTTAAACTTGTTTAACTTTGCCTTATTTGTGCCGAATAATAACAACTGAATCAATAAAACGGCCAGGGTATCTTCTTATCTGTCTCTCCATTGTCTGCTCCTACCGCTCTCTCTCTCATCTGTTCCTTTCTGAGGGTTAAAAAACAAAACAAAAACCAACTGAAATTCTTTCCTTAAACCTGTACGGATCACCCCCACCCCTCCAGCAGAAACCGAGAAACCAGAGCCTGCTGTGTCTAAATGCACCTCCGCGCCTCGCGTCCAGCTCCGCCAGAGGAATCCGGGAGAGGGTCGCTGGTTCTGGAGCACCTCCTTTCAGAAGGCTTGTCCGGCAATCTGTAGCCGAGGGGGAAAGGTCGCGCTCTTTGTGTTGGGCGCGTAGAGATATTGACCCATTCATTCTCAAACTGCTTGTTCGCCAAACGATACGGGATTATAGTTTTGCAAGTCTGTGGGTGGGGGGTAAGCAAATCAAGATGAATTACGGCGCGCGCCCGGAGCGGGCAGCAGCAGTAGAGAGGCAGAGGAGAGATGGTTTAAAAAGAGTGGAAAGGGTTCCTTAGGTGCGCATCGTAGGAGTTAAGCTACTGGCCACCCTCTTCCCTCTCCCACTAGTTCCCCAAGTCTCTGTCTCTCTTCCTCTCCCGCCCCCCCCCCCGCCCTGCTGTAACCTTACCAATAGGTAGAACACACAAATGCGCCTTTGTGTTCCCGGTTTCAAAACATAGATACCAGATAATGCGTTTAATTTATGGTTGCCAGGAGCTGCACATTAACTTTCCCCCTCTTTCCGTCCCTCCCCCTTTTCTCCTTTTGGGGGGCAGAGGGCGTTACACTAGATCCCTCAAGTCTACAAAAGGCCCCCACCCCGTGGAGACTGCAGAGAAGAGAGAGGGAAGGGAAGGGCGAAGAGGACTCGGAAGAGCCTGTGCACCTGAATTGCGCACTTACAGAATCATAGAGCGTAGAGTTGGAAGGGACTCCAAGGGTCATCTAGTCTAACCCTCTGCAATGCAGGAATCTCAACTAAAGCATCCAAGGCAAAATGAACATATATTCATTTTGCCTTATTCATTCAAATAGCACCTTCTTCTCAAGCAGCTCAAGGTGGAGTTCCTGGTTCTCCCTCACCTCCATTGTATCCTCACAAAGACCCTATGAGGTAGGTTAGGGTGAGAAGGAGTGACTGCCCCGAGGTCACCCTGTGAACTTCATGGCAGCGTGGGGACAAGATTCAAGCACTCTTTCCACTGCACCACCAGGCTGGTTGACTTGGAAGTTCAGTTCCACTGAAACCCAGCAGAAGTAGAGGGTGGTAGCCAACTAAGTTTTTCTCAGAGTAGACCCATGACTAAATTAGGCATATTCATTTCGATGGGTTTAATCCGAGTAAGATTTAGCTGGAGACCACCCAAATTATCTGCCATCCTCTAAACCACACTGGGGTCTTAGTAATCTGTTTTCATGTCCCCCCCCAAAAAGGGGGGTCGAGGAAGGGAATGGATTCGTCTCGGTCTCCTTACTTCTTGGGAATGGGTAGTTAGAGAGAGACGCCCAAGGAGTCCCTCAAAATAAGGAATTTCCTGCAAGGCCCAAGGAACCCCCGTTCCCTCCTTTGCGAGGGCCTTTCGAACATGCCGAGGTCCTTGACCCAAGGCCAGGTTTTTCAATCGATCGTCCTTCTCCTCGGGTCAACACTTCCGACCGGAGCGTGAGAGGAGCCTGGCGGCATTTCTCCGTGTGTATCTGTGCGTGCTTGTGCGCCTTTGTGTTTAAACGAATGGTAATTATTAAGCCAATTGTTCTCAACGACTACCAGCTTGCATTTGATAACAGACTGAGATCTCGCCCTTTCTTAGCCCATGGATTCCGTCCATGCATTCAAAAATATTTTCGTGACCACAGACTTCGTATCTCATTTCCGGGCGGGCCGATTGACGATGAAAATCGGGTCATCTCTGGAGCTACGAACGGAACTACTCGGAAGTAAGTTCCTTTTAATTGGTTCTGCTTTGGGAGTGTGTGGGGGGGGAGGAGAGAAGGGGACTCTGCATACGTTTACTTCGAAGTAAGCCCCATTGAATCCCCAGGTAAGCTTGGCGAGAACCGCACCAGACTTATTTTCTGCCCCCCTCACTTTCCCGCCCCCCCCCACTGTTAGGCAGAAAGGGAAAATGCCCTCGTTCTCCACAACACCCTTTACTGTGGTTATTTCCCACCAAAAAAACCACATCACGCATTAAGCGACATCTCCTCTCCCAGGAGCCTCTGGCGCTCCTCAGCTCAGCCAGAAATCGGGGGAGAAAGTACCTCTTGCCCATCCCAGAAAACCCCTGAATTAAATCCCTCCCCAAGAGGGAGTGGAATTTCTTCTCTTCCTTCTGCCCCGTCTAATAAGATAAAAGCCCGAGGGAAAGCGGGGAGGGGGCTCATTTTTTCCTGAGAAAGGAAAATAATAATAATGAGATTATATTTGGAGTAGGCAGTAAATCACAGGGGGGCCTTAGACGTCCGGGGGTTGTGTTTCTGACGTTTCAAAGCAAAAGAAACACACAAAAACACATGGTATCGCGGCTCTCCTTGGAAGGTAAGACCGAGAAACGACGTGGTGTGTGTGTGTGTGTGTGTGTGTGTGTGTGTGAGAGAGAGAGAGAGAGAGAGAGAGAGAGAGAATGCAAGGCCAGAGAAGAAAGCTGGCTCAAAAGAAGAAAACATCGCTTTCCCAAGTTGCAGGTCTTAAAGCCCCAAAGCCATAAATTAACCGGCTGGACTTGTGGCATCTCTCTCTCTCTCTTGAGGACTCTATTAGAAATGCCGGCGAGAGATTCGAGCGGCTGACCCCAAAGGCGGGTGCGAGCAAACAGGGCTGTCTGGCTAGGAATCCACATCGCAATCCACAAAAAAGGCAGCCCGACTCCTTTCCCCGCCCTTCCCGTCGAAGGGCGTCACTTTCCGCGCTGCTCCCCGCTCCGCCCCCCCCCGCCTGGTTTCCCTGTAAAGTAGGCAGGCAGCGTTTGAAGGGAGATCTTGGCACGCCCCCCCCCCCGCGTGCGTGTGTGGATAGACAGAAGTGGGCCTGTAAGAAGAGCGGATGTTTTGAAAGTTTTATGAATATAGACGGGCTATTGATTGCCTTCAGGAGCTCGGCTCGGCTGAACCCAGCACGTTTCGTCGGGGAAGGAATTAAAAGCTGGAAGGAGAAAAAAGCCAAGAGACTTGGGCGGCTTCTTGATGTTTCTGCAGCGGCAAACGGCGAGCGGCTGCCTATTCCTCCATTTTCGCGGGCATTCGCCTGCTCCTGACGACGGAAAGAAAGGAAGATCGCCGCCTCTCCTTCTAGGATTACTGGATCAATAAACTAAGATCGCTATATTTAAAGCTTGTATGTACACACACTTGGGGGGGGGGTTAGCTTCGTTGAACACGGGGGGGGGGCGCTTATCTCCGAGGAAACGCGTTTAGGATCGGGGCACACTTCAGGCATCCAAAAGCACGACGAGAATTCAGTTTTGGGTCTCTCTTTGTCCCTTGCCCGTAAAACTGTTAGGATTACGTTCCTGGAAATACACTTCACAATTTAGCGGTGTTATTGTTTGCTGTTGTTTTACAGCTTCGGTTCTTCTGCACTTAAGGGAAGGTAAAACGTCCAAGTGAGCTGGAAGAGCTGACAGATAATAAAGGGAAGAAAAACCAGAGGAACAGAGTCCGCGAATGCCAGGGAATTTATTTCAGGAAGGACAAAACGTACTTGCGAGGATTAGGGGAGGGACGAGGAGAACTTTTCATTGGGTTGTTAAATGGATTAAAAATGTAAATTGCGCATTGCATTCCCACTAGCACGATATACACACCCACCCGCTGGGGGTTTCACCAGGGCAACAACTTTAACCATATTTTATTCAGCTCTATCTACAAGACTTCCAAACTTTGGACACGGGAAATGAAGTACGTATATAATCTCTCAATTGTTCCCAAATTGTGTTATCTCATTGACGGTCAATGAATATCGCTGAAGAAGTGTGTGCGGTTTTTGTGAGTGTTTTATTACCTTTTCACACCAGCTTTAACGGTGCATGGCACACACAATATCTACACACAGACATACAGGGTGCATACCTTAATATCTCTCGAAATACAAATCTTAGCAGAATCCTCCCACCCCAGTTTGAAATATATGTCGGGAGAAATGTGTCCAATCTTTAATCCAATTTCTATTCACAACTGTGCAAACTGACTTTAAAGGTGCATTTAATGCAGTGATAGTTAAATATTTTAAGGGCATATGATTTGGCTTGCTAAATGCCTCGTTTGATACGCAGACTAGACAGATGTAACTCTCAATAGTGGCCCCCGGTAGGCCGGGACAGTTAATCTTCCACGAATCAGGAAAGATTTACGCTTTTCAAGATCCGTACGAAGACTCGGCTAATTAGATTGCTGAACCTCCTCACCCTCCCACAGGGTGAGCAAGAACACTTACCGAACACACACGCACCATTCCTGTCCCAAACAGTGGGTCTCAAAACACACACACAGAGAGAGAGAGGGAGAGAGAGAGGGAGGGAGAGAGATTTAAAGCGAACTGAGATTCCTTAAAGTGAAAACACACAAATCAACTTAGATAAGGGTTACCTATTCTCACATCGGAGCCTTCTGTCCCAAGCCAGTCGCGTTGAACTCGGCTGGTCTTGTTACTAAGTAAACAGGCGCACGATCGGATTGTCCTACGCTTTTGTCTACAATGCATTTCACGCGCCGGCCACTGTGTGGGATCCACCGAACAACCCCACTTCAGCCGATGGAGGTGGACTGGTGGTTTAGCTCTGAGAGACTTCAAGCGGATGACTTGAATCGATCGACTATGAATCGGCAATGCCCCATCATTGCAAACACTCACCTCCCCAGTCCACAAATTAAGTGCAGCAGATTTTAAATCGTAGGTTGACAATCACTGCCCAATGCCAATAAGTATGTTCTTTTCCTACAAAAATTGCAAACCTCTAGCCTCACCCCTCTCCCAATTTAATCCAAGTAGAGCTATACCCCACCCACCACATCTTCCTTCAATGAAATTTATTTCCAGGTTTACTGGAGATAAGTCCCGCTGACCACTCACGTCAAGGCGTAGCAGGTAGGTAATAAAGGAGATACCAGAGAGGAAGCTACTTAGGCTAGCTGCCTTGCAGCCCAATCCTATGCCCGTTTACCTGCAGGTAAGTACCACTGATAAGCCAATTTAGTATCAAATAAGTGAACAAAGGGGGTCAGCCGCCCAGCCCCCCAGGCATGAGTGCTTACTCGGAAGTAATAATGATTTCTGTCAACTTCCTCCCAGATTCATGGGATTGCAACTTTTAACAGTCTTACTTTGATGATGTAAGCCCCCTTAGAACTCATGGCACTTTCAAGTTAAAGAAAGGTTAAGAATGAGGTACCACCCATGGGATCTAGGGCGGCCCCTCGCTATTAGTGCTTTTCCATGTGAGTCTATTCTGCAACATACCATTAATGCAGGAATAGTATAGTAATGGAGGATCTTGACTGGATTGTCCACACTCCATCCCATTGATGTCTTTGTTCTGCTATGCTTTCCCTATCCTATCTGATTATTGCGTTATAATACAGCAAAAGTGGAAAACACCCCCCCCCTCCAACAACAACAAACACCACAGAACATATGTGGCACGAAAAGTTGCAGGATTTCATTTAGAAGTTGTGGGTATGCAACAACTGGAAACTCACCATCATGAGCACAAATGAACGGGCAATAAAAAGGACACCTGGAATGAAATCAAATCGAGTTAAATCCAAATATTTGACTGCCACTGTGAATGGAACTGTAAGGCTGTGGGACTAAGGTAGCCAGGTGTAAAAATGAACAGGGCTCCTGCACCCGATGTAGTGATGGAGAAGAGAGACTACCAGCTTGCAACAAAATACAGAAAGAGGCAGGAGCCCTTTCCTCTTTTGCATATGCCCTGCCTATGTGACATTTTGGTCCCATGGAAATAAAGGAGCTTTAAGTACATGTATCTGAAAGGCCCTAGGCAGAAGGTAGATTGGAATCTACTGGTAGTCTGTGATTTGAAGTAGAAAAGCAAGGAGGAGCAGCAACAAATCACCTCTCTCCACCAAATCAGATGGCTGAGATGAAAAAGGTTGGGGTGAGGAGAACCAGGAGTGGATTTTTGAGTAACAAGACTGGGAGTTCTCAGTTTTGGAAACTGATTCTGAGCACTGAGTTCCTTAATTCTAAAATTATGTTGGCCCCTCTCCTAAGCTACTGTTTGCACTAATGTGTATGGACTGTAGCTTAAGAGTTAGTGGATCACTGGTGTGTGTGTGTTTAAAGTAGTTTCCACAAGCCTGAAGTCTGCCTGGCCCTGATCCCCATCAGAAAATCTACCGTGATAACTGAATCAGAAAAACTTGATGCCTACTCCCTCCCCTCTTTCTCCTTGCTATTGTTCTCCCTAGTTGCTTTTCCTTGCCAGGAGGAGACCTTTGCCCTACATGGTGTAAAGAACATTGTCCTGTGGCCCCTTGATCGCTTAGGCCCTCTGATGTGGTGTACAAACAAGAAGATGTTTCTTCCTGGGTTCAATTGTACAAATGATGAGCATATCGCTGAGTAACCAGTAGATAGAGTCTCCTTTGGCTAACCTGGAGCCAAAGGGCAGAACAATGACCCTGTAAACAAATCAGTGATCTTGTTTATTGAAATAGGGTTTTGTAGAGTAAGTGGTGAGCTGAAGGGTGAAATGTTGAGTTCGGAGGAAGTAGGGATATTCAGGAACAATTCTGGATGGAATAGGAAACACCTAAGCCATTTCTTGGGACATGGGTGGCGCTGTGGGTTAAACCACAGAGCCTAGGGCTTGCCGATCAGAAGGTCGGCGGTTCGAGTCTTACTCTGGGTAAGCAAGTATAGACTACAGCTTTAAACATGCTTAGAAGCATAACATTTGGGTAGCCAACACAGTGTCTTTTAGATACTGTTAGAATCCAACTCCTATCAACCCGTCAGCATAGCCAGTGGTCAAAGATGATGGGAAGTGGAGTCCAATAACATATGGAGGGCACCATGTTGACTATCCTGCTATAACAAATAGCAAGCACTCCACCTCTCCTTTACCTTTACCTTTTTACCTGAGGTCCTCTTGTAACCTCCCTCCCTCCATAAATTTCTCCCAAATTCCTCCCACTGCCATGCTTCCTTGCCCTCTTTTCACCCATGGGTATCTGTCCCCGAGACTTCAGTCATAAGAACAGAAGAACCCTGCTAGATCAGGCCAAAGGCTTGTCTAATCCACCATCCTGTCCTCACAGTGGCCAACCAGATGCCTATGGGAAACCATCAAGCAGAACCATGAGCACAACAGTGCTCCTCCCTTGTGATTCCCAGCTCCTTAACTCATATGTCAAGAGTATCCTCTTCTTTTCCACTAATACATCTGTGTCTGTTTTCTGCTCTAAGTTCTCAGGAGCAATCCCTTGAAGAAAGACTTTCCTGAACAACTTCTGTATCACATCTCTCTGCAGACCACAAACTTATACATACTAGGTTTATGCCACATTGAGGAAGATCCTTGTATACTATGGTTTGATGAAAGTTTGGAGACTTCTCTGTTCCCTTACCATCCCCTCTTATAGAGCTATAGTTTCCATGATCACTTCTGGGCAGTGTTATGTCTATAGGTCCTAATTTCCTCTGCCCCACGCTCCATTCACCTACTCCTGAGCACCCTTCAGTCTCTTATCTTAAACCTCAGAGCAAGGACCATGGCATTTCTGCTGTCTACAGCAACCACCTAGCACCCAGGTGGTGCAATCCTACTACCCCTTGCCTGGGAGTAAGTTCTACTGAATTCAGTGGGACTTCCTTCTGCATAGAAATGTAAAAGATTGCATTGTTGCTGATGAGTTTGGTGCATACTATATGGCAGGGGCATGGAATCCACTGGCTGCATTGCCTCATGCTTGGGAGGAGGTACCTGCCAGCAGTGGGTGGGGCCAGAGGCAAAGTGGGTGGGGCAACAGATGTGCCTTTGTACAACAGACTACATTCCAGCCACGCAAAAGTATCTCTCTCTCTCTCTCTCTCTCTCTCTCTCTCTCTCTCTCTCTCTCTGTGTGTGTGTGTGTTTTACAAACACCTCTCTCCATCCAAGTAAACAAGAGGCTTTATCACAGTTCAAGGACACATTCCAGCCAGGCCAAAACACTCAAGGAGCCTTCCAGCAGGGCTGTCTCTGCTGCTGGTGAGGTGCAGCAGGGAAAAACAAGTGTGACCCGAACAGCGGGTGTGGCCTGAGAAGTGTCCAGAGGGCTGGCTAGAGAGGCTTGGAGGCTGATATTTAGCCAAAAGCCTGAGGTTGTCTGCTTCCAGTCCTGAGACTGGAGGGCTTTTACCAAGAAATCCCGTTGCTATATGGTGTGCTCTCCTATGCATTGCATCACATATCTACTCTGAAGCAGGCCCTACTGCGCGTGCATAGGATTGCAGCTCAAGTCCCCCCAAATGTGATGTCTACACTTGGTTCTCTTGCCCAGTAGAATTTAGAGGAAAGCCTTTGAAGAGAGAAAGAGACCCCGAGCTAGAGCTTGTTGCCTAAGCTGAAAGGAAGGGGGTGCCTAGCATTTGAAGCCTGTCTTGTGCAGAATTGCCCTAGTCTTGACAGCAGTCAGGTCGTCTTTCTTCCGCCAGAATCAAAACACCGAGTCCCATAGCAGAGATGACTTTTTGCCTCGATCTCTTGACCGCCCAAGAGGCGCCTCTGCGTTCCCGCCCTCCTCCTCTTCCAAACTGACAGGGAGATGTGGTTTTTTGGGGGGTGATTTTTTTAAAAGTTTCCAGAGGAGCAAGACAGCTTATCAGCCGAATTCCCAATGCATGAGTCACAGCCAGCAATCCTAAATGCACTTACCAAAGCGTAAAACTACTGTCCTATCCACAGGCAGTCTCGTCGTACTCAGCAGGACTTAATTCTGAGTAGCTATGCATAGGATTGCGACGTAAGTCTCCAGGGAGTTACTGGAATTTACTACGCAGTTAAGTTGCAATCCTACGGTGTTTTGTTTGAACTTGCAAGTTGATGTTTCCATTGAGATCAACGTCCCCTGGATCTCACAAGTTCGGGATGTGATTCCGGAAGAATTGAACTCGATTGCAATACATTGACTTAAACGTGCCCCGCACCACCCCTTTTTCTACCGGGTTTGCTATATGTGTACGGACCAGCTGCGCCTTTTCATGGGGAAGGGAATCCATTAGAGCGGCGGAGATTTAAATGTTTGTATCGGGAGGCAAATGGGACTTCGGGTTTCCAACGCTCTGTCTGGAATAAATTAAAACTTTCCACATTATTTCTGTCTTCAGCCAGGGAAGCGGTGGACGCCACGTGCTGTCTAGCTGGCTAGTCCGCGAACAGGATGCTGGACTAGATGGGCCATTGGCCCCATCCAGCAGGCTTTTCGTATGTGTGAACTTCTTGGGCAGTTCACGTGGACTTCAACGGGCCTTGCGCAGGAGACCTTCCCCGCAGGTTATGCGCTATGTAGTTGCTCCATAGCCATAGCAGCGGAATATAATGTTACTTCAGAGTTGTCTGACTTTGCCTAGGCTACGATTTTATTCCAGAAAATCCATGCCTTACGTGCTCCAATAGTAGTAGCGGGAGTCTAAGGTTACTTTCTTCTGAACATTGTTTCCTGAGTGCATCTGGAGAGAAACGTTCGGCCATATTTCTGTCATTTTTCTCGGGAGATGTAAATCTTTCCACCCCATTTCCGTCGCCTGAGACAGGAAAGGTACGCAGTCCTATCGAAGCCCTAAGAACCAAATGAATCTAACGCACTGATTTTGCTTGGTTAACCTAAGGTAGCGATTGTACGGACATTTGCCTATAAGTAAGTCTCGTCGAACACAATGGGGTTTCTTCCTGAGTACTCATGCATAGGATTGCGCAGGCTGCAAACCTACCTAAGGTGTCTTATAAAGCAGTCCCGGAGTATTTATTGGAACTTACTTCCGAGTAAACATAGGATCGGGTTGAGTTGGGCAAGTAACTCCTAATGAAAATAACGAGGCTGGTTTCTGATTAGATAAATGTTTGGGCTTACCTGGAAGTAAGCCTCACTGAACGCAGCGGGACTTACTTCCAAGTAAACGTGCACTTGGAATCATATGATACAACGGGGTGGTTTAATAATCTGGCGTCCGGCGCCCCCAACTGGGATTTTAATGGATGCTGATTCTATGGCAAATCCAGAGTATTTAATGGGACAGTCTCAAGAATGCACGCCAAGGATGGCGTTTCCCAATTAAGCTCGATCATAATCTGTTTACCCCCCACATTGGTTTCAAAGAGGAGTCGCTTAAGGTGGTTGGCAGCCGTCAGACCAATCCAGCCTTCAGAAGTTAAGCCCCAGAGAATTCAGTGGGACTGACGCCCTAGCACCTACGGAACTGGGTGGAGAGACTGACCTCTCATTTTGTACCCTGGCCGTGTTTCCTTGGGACGAAGCCACTTTAATTTCACTGGAACTTACTTTCGAAGTCAGTTTATGTTACTAAGCGCCCTAACTTCGAAGTGCCCCTGCCTCCAATTCGACTTGAACCCCCGCAGAAGGGCACTCATAGCCGCTCCTTTGAGTGTCTACTCGGAAGTAAGCCCACTTGCGCTCACTACGGCTTACAACAGGCCTTGAAAACCTATGCATGTCTACTCAAAAGTAAGTCCTATTGAATTCAATGAGTAAACACGCAACGGCTGAAGCTGCAAAAAAACGCGTGTCCCGTTAATTTCACATTGCCGCGCAATGAGATCCTAGACTTCTATATTTATTAGGAAGGAAATCTTCAGAGCCCAGTGGAACTCCCCTTTCCTCCCTTGTGCGCAGGGACTGCAGCCTTAGGATCAGCCTTCAGGCTTACAGGTGGAAACTATTTTCTTTTTCATAATTCCTCTTTGAGGGGACCCGCCAGCCATGTAAACACAGGGGGAGGAAAAGAAAAACACAGTCTTGCTAACCCCTTAACCCTTTCCTGGAGTCCGATAGCTGAAATGGTTTCCAAGGCGAAATAAAAGCCGACCTGTAAAAAAAGAAAAGAAAAAGTGTGTGTGTGTCGGAGCTCCTCTCCTGCCCCCAAACTCTGTTGAACATTAACAGCCTGGGAGCTGCATTGCGGTGTAAAATGTTACATATAAAAATGAATCATCTCTAAGTTTCTCGTAAAAGGTCCCATAAAAGTAGCTCTATAAATCTTGGTATGCACTTAATCCTTTCGACTTGACTTCTTACGTTTCCACTAAATATTTGCACCCGAAAAGCAAGAAAGCTGCTGTTGCTGCTCGCTATTAAACGACTGTCTGAGGTTGTTTTGTCCCACTATAAGGCCACAATAGCTGAATGACACCATCAGTATTACCACTGCTAACACCACCACAGCTCCGTTTAGACGCACAAAAGTCTTACGGAGGCTTCTCAACAGTCAATAAGCTGGAAATGAAATTTAAAACCCCGAAGGACCATAGCGATGCTGACGGAAAATTGCACTGAAGTGGATTATGGGCTAGAGAGGATCTTGGGGCTACTCTAGAGTAGGCAGACAGGGCAGTCCACATCTGACTACTCACCACCACCTTAGAAGGAGAGTGTCCTTCCTTTCCTCCAGTCCGCTCCCCTGGAGTAGTAGTAGTGGCTTCAGTTCTAGACAACTGCACCATAAGGTGTCAAATATTTCATTGTCTGCCCCCCACTCCTTTTGGAAAGTTCTGTCTGCTAACCCCCATCCCTTTGGTTTCGGGGTACTTCCATAAAATCCCGTACTCGCAATCCGGATGAACTGTGAACGCTTGTAACTGTTTGCTCAGAAGCAAGTCCCACTCCGCTGATTGTGGCTTGCACTCCCGCAAGTGTGCATAACTCTGCCCGGTTTATTGCGCTGAATTAGGGGGAAACTTTTATTCGGAATAAACCCGCACAGAATTGCCTTTCGCCTAACTCAGAAGAATTACTGCTGATTCGTCTGCAGGGACCTGGGCGGGGGGAGGGAATCATTCCTTCATCTTCTGTGAATGAACGTAAAAAGCTTGGATTCAAATTATTGGTTCTCCTAGAGTAGCTAAACTGACTTTTGTTAAGACTGCTCACATCGGAATATGGAGTTGAAGAACTACATATTCCAAATGATTCCTGCGTGGAGCCAAAGCTTGGACTTTCTGATCTCCCACAGGCTCTTCCATCTCTAAAAACTTGTGCTTCTAATCAGGCAGTTAGGGAATGGGGTCTTGCTGCAACCCACTCGCATCCTGTGAATGCTTGCTCTGCATTCGGGATTACTCCCAAATCAGTGTGCATAGGATTGCAAACGGACACCAAGGATGCGCTCCTGTGCAGATGTAAGTACCTGGTAGTAAGTTCCATTCAAAACCATGAGGATTATTTTTGAGTTGCATAGGATTGCGTTGCGCGGAGGAATTCGGTTTTACTGCCAGGGCTCAGAAATCTGCTTTGCTCGCATCCTTTCCCTAAAAATGACCCACTCACGCCGAGGACCGCAATCCTATGCACACTTTAGTTGGACAAAACGAGATTTACTGCACGACACTCAGCGGCAAAATTCCTCCCAGCTGTTTTCTCCCATCGCATCTGAGAAAAACAAGCCTCTAACAAGCCCAAGGTTAGTTAGGGATGTAATCGGCGCTGACACGTTTGAAAAAGACGTTCATGAATTACAGGCTTTTAAGGGCGCCATCCGATCCGAAACATGCCTACTCGAAAGTAAGTCCTGCGGATTTCCGGCAGAGCTTATTCCCGAGTAAGTGGATATGGGGCTGTAGCCTAAGCAGGCAAAGGACAAAGCTGATTTCTCCAGAGATCCTGTCTGGCTGGAGCGCCAATCAGCTGAACTTGGAAGGGCAGTTCCATTTCCTTAAGAGACGGGAAAAGTTTCCTCTGCTCGCGCTGACTGCCGGGCGGCGCGTTCTTTTCATCATCCTTATTAATTATCCCCAGCGTTCTATTATGAACTTGCCCACCTATTCATGAAAAGGGGAACTCTGCGCCGGCGCGCGCGCGCACGCACACGCGGCGAAAAAAGTTGCAGCGCGAAACCGGCGGAAGATGGGGGAACTTCTCCCTCTCTTTGCATCAGCTCGGACCGATCTTCCCTAAAATTGCTGGGATTACGAAAGTCTCCCTCCTCCACCCGCCCCCTGCATCTGCAAGGCCTGATCCTTCCCCGGGATCTCTCGACTAAACCTTTCCGCTAAGAATCTAGCTTGGTTCAAGGTAAGAGTTATCCGCGTGGTTGGTTCCTCCGTGGAACTTGTCTTCATTTCTTAACCATGGACGGGTTCGCTCGCTCCTTCCTTCCTTCTTATTTGTATGCATACCCACATCATCATTCTTTTCCCAGAAGAAGCATCTTCTGCAGATGACCCAATCACCAATACGGTGATAAAGGAATAGCAAGAAATACAAACCTACCTCCTCTTATTACTTATTCCCCCCTTCAGTGAATAAATCTGGTTACATTCAACGCAAAAAACCGGAATTAGATTATTGGCCTGCCCGACTCGGCAGCATCTTCGCTGACTGGCAGCAGCTGGGGGGGGGGGTTCGAGTAGGGGACTTTCTTTACCCTACCCGGAGTGTAGATCTGGAGGGATTAAATATGGGATCTTTGAAATGCAAGACATATGCTCTGCCACAGAGCTACACTACCTGACGCTCAGCACTCTTGCTACTAGCAAATTAATAATGGTCTTAACAAAGAATAGTGAGGATAACACAGAAATCTGCATGTGCGCATCCCTCTGTCAGGGCTCTCCTGCCTTTAAATAGGTGTTCAATAGTTAGATGATGGGAGACAGCTACCTGATTGCATGCCATTCTTGCTTTTCCTGAGTTGTCCCAATTTTAGTAGATGTATTGTAGAAGCCAGAACAATTTCATCCATTTGTGTGTCATTTCTACCTGCCACAGAGCTTTTAGAGGCATAAACTCTTCATGGAAAGAAAAACAGATTGTGACAGCCTTGCCTCCTCTTACAGGAATGAAATCAAAGAGGTGGAATTCACATTAGCAGCATTGGCTTGCATATTACCAACAATATAATAATTTCATTAATTGGTATGTATATTTACCAACAGTTTATTAATTTAGAGTTCCTCCCCTCTATATCTCATCATTCATCCAGATGATCCCACAGTGGTTAGTAATGAAATAACCCCCCAATAAATAAAATAAAAACAAAACAATGTCAAAATGAAAAGAAAGGTATTATATAATCCCCCATGAACAAGGGGTTGATTCGCTCACTGAAACCAATGACGTATATAAGAAACAGTAGTATTTTTTTAACAGACTATAATGGCTATGAATGAGTGCAGAGCTTGGTTGTATAAACATTCCTGACAGGAGAGTATAGAATCTAATTAGTGGTTACTACCTGTGTTATAACTACAGACAATTGGTGTGTTTATTAGGTCTGGATGTACGGTCCTGGCTCTCTCTGGCATCCACCCCTGCTTTGGAATAAGCAGCAGTCATGTGGTGATGACCACCCACAGGTAGGAAAACCAGGAGGAGTTGTTTTGCTAGGAAGAGTAGGAATAAGAGCACTCTTTGTCCTCTTCCTTATAGAAAAGAGCATTTCTCCAGCAGCTGTTGTGAAAGAGGCTCTTATTTTGACCCCAAGCAAGCAAGCAAACAAGCAGATTTTGCTTTTAAAGAACCCAAACAAATACCGGCTTCCTCCTCTGTATTTATATGGTCCAGTTTGAGTTACAGCCTCCATTGCTTTCCCGCTCTAGGATTATTTTGAGCAAAGGTTAGGAGCTTAACTTTCTGAGCTCAGGAGGTTAATTAGCTCTGGTAGGTTAAGTAATGCCTATTTAATGCACATTTTAAGTTAATAATTAGAGGGTTTGTCTATAGGGAAGGTTTGTCCACCACGACGAATAATTAAGCTATGTTTAGCTAATCTAGGTTAGCTAGCCCATTTTAAGGCTATTCAGACCGTTTTAGCACTGATCAAAAGTAATGTGAACATACTGCATTTGACTCTTATTCAAACAAGGTTAAGACTGGCTCAACCCAAAACAGGCTCTCTTAATCCATATTAAGTATATTTTACTTGACACCCTAGTAAGGGCTGATTAACCCTACAGATGAAAACTCCACGACGCAGGTCAGTAGCCAGCATGGACTATCGAAATGCATTCTATGCATAACACTTTAGCCACACAGCACACAGAAGTCCTCTTCAGTAGTTTTATTCTTTGTTGTTAGAGTATACAGTGCCTAAAATGGTCTGAGATTTAAACAAACAATGCTACTGCAACCTTTCTGCAAAAGCAAACACGCTTTAGAAGGTATGTAGCCAGCATATGAAAAGAAAAGAATGGGTTGTTTTTATAAGTACTGTATAATGACAGCTTGAATGGAACTGCCCTGCGATCCTTTACCCTTGCCTGGGTGTAAGCCCCTTCATGCTGGGTGGGGCTTTCTTCAGAGCAGATATGCATCAGAAGTGAATAAGTTTTGCATCCCACTGATTTACAGCAGCTATAGTCAGCTTATGCTGGCACTTTGCAATACTCCGGGCTCAGGAATACACATGTTGGCAGCTCACTAATGCTCATCCCAAATATGTGGCTAGGGTTATAGACCCAAACGTTCTTCTCCAACTCAGCTATGAATCAGCCTTTCCACTCAACCACCTTTCTTCCTCTCATATGCCCACGTTGCTTCATTGCTACTTTCTTTTGTGTATCTTGAATTTTGCAGCATTCGGCTTCATTGAATGTCCACAACTTTTAATGTTAGTATGATATAATTTTGCTGTAAAGAAGTGAAAAGAGCAAGCACAAGTATTGGCGAGGCGACAACCAGACTGCCAGTTTGTGAACCCGTTGAGGTTTCCAAACAGAGGCAAGCCTACGCATAACACATTGCAGTCATCAAGCCTGGATGTTACCAAAGCACAAAGGCCAGATAATTATTTTCACCCATACAGGAGGCTGGATGCACTGTGAGGGTTATGCACATTTTGTAATGGGAACAGGACTGGGATATGTTTGCACACATAGAATCATCAACATGCACAAACAGAGAAAGTGAATACCTTCTGCTGTGGCCATGGTCCAGCACTTGAGCTCCATCCATGCAAGCTGGATTTCCTCATTGTCAGGAGCAGTGGAAATGGACTTAATAGCATCTGTGGGAATGGTTATTAGTAGAGGCCCACTCCCCTAGCAATAAAAGTCCCATATGCACATGGACTAATGAATGAGACCCAGAAGTTCCCATGGAAATATATGGGATTGAAATGCTCAATGTTAAAGATAATAATGTTATCTGGATTGTGCCTATTATGTGGCAATAAATCCTACTGGTAGAACTGATAGCTTGGACTCATATTGGCACTGGCAGTAGTGCCATGGTCCGCAGTTCTAAAGGCGTTGCAATATGAATCAATGGAGTGCCGTGCAAAATACTTTCTCAGGTCTATAGCCAGAAATGTATGGCAGGACTTCTAAATGGTTCCGAGGGGTTTGTTGTTGGGACCAACCATATGAGATAGGTGCCACTTCCTTGTCACTTTGTTTGGAGGGGGACATGCAAGGGTTCACTGCTGACGAAACCACAGTCCATAAAATGGGGAAAAGCACAGCAATTTTGAATAGGAAAGAGTGAAACTGCTTGCTTTTGGCAGCATTCCCAAAAGACTCTTCCAAAACAACTGATCGCTCTCACACCAAAGGAGTCCATTTACGTGATCTTACAGTGAAGTACGATGCATTTGGGCACAACAATGAGTTATATTCACCAAATGCAGGCTTGTGTTTTCAGTTGTTCCTTCATGACTGGAACGTGCCTTTCTCCATAATTTATGTTGTAAGTTGTATGTCCTTACTGATTAGTACCTCATCCAAGTCATAATTCAGATCTATCTGACATAAATATCATGCACAACATGATGGTTTGGTTTCCCCCAGAAAGCAGAAACTTCTTTTAGAGGCTCTTTGCTCAGAATAAAGATTTGATTCATTGGAAAAATATGTGGTTTCTAAATCCATTATTTTGAAATGTTATTTTTGAACATAGTCTCTTGCCACTTAGTTATGGGAAAGAGTGATTGTGCGGGGGGTATTGAATGATGTCAATAAATTGCACTTCTGAATTCTAATACGTATTGGGAAATCACAGCCCCTCTACCATAGCTTGCTAAAAAGCAGCTATATTTTCCTCAACTTCCTTGTGTGGGAAAGGTTGATAAAAGGAGCAACTGTCTCTATCCACCCCATTTAAGTATGCTGGGAAGCCATGAATTTCCCAGTGTCCCTTCAGTCCAGCTTTTGTTCTGGGATTGATCTTGTGGTCTTGGTTGGTCAATCTCCATCCAGAGATTGAACGAGTGGTATTGTGCTCTGTTGATCCTATTATCTGCATGCTTTTATGTTCCAAAATGGGAAATTTAGGGGCCAATCTTATGAAGAGATCTTCTGGGATGAGTAGCTTTGGATGCAGCAGATCTGTGGCTCAGCTGGTGTTAAGCCCCTAACCAGTGGTGGCCTTTGGGCTTTAGAATTTCTGTGGCACCTTGTGTGATGCCAAAATTCAGCGCACCCCTGCCTCTCACCTTTCGTTGTTCATCATTGTTGCAGTGCCCTTGTTGGCTGGGCACCCAGTGCAGGTGAACCACTCACACTCCCTTAAATTTGCCTCTGTCCTAACTCTGGCTCAGCCCAAGATACTTGCTCAGCTGAGCTTCAACTGGCTGAGTCGAAGCCAGTGGAAGTCCTCCAAAATGGGCATTCTGGGGGTGTGGCATGGGTGCGACCAGAGTGGGGGTACTTAGGCTAGATCCTAAACCCATTCAGCTTGATATTGTAACCTGGCAAACTGTCATAAGACTATTTTAAAGGCTTGTTTTCCCTCTGCCAGGTTTGGGTAGAATAGCAGCAGCTCTGCTGCTGAGCAGGGTTTGGATCTGGACGTAGCTTTAGCTTCATTTACACCAGCTTCTGGTGCATCACATTGCTCCCTTTATTTGGGAGAGCGTAAATTGTAAGTTTTAGCATATAAAGCCTTTTGTATGCTTCTTATAGCTCACCAATCAATCGTGTACGTTAAGGTTTTCTACTGATTTTGCTGTCAAAACATTTGGTTGAAATGTAGCAAGTTTTTGTGTTTTCCAATAAAATCTTACCTTCTCCAGCGTATGGGTGAAATCTCACATTACATGACTAGACTTCTGCTGGCTCAATGGGACCTCCCCTTCCTTTCCTTCCCCCTTTGGCTCCCTATCCTGCAACCTGCTCTGGAGTAGCCCGAGGAGTAGATTTTGAGGGCATGTGAGAAGCAGAGGGAAAGAAGGGAAACTCCCATTGAATGCGCCATCATTTAAAGTTTTAAACAAACGAACAAAAAAGTGAGGTGGTATGCAGTATGATCACATCTAGAACACATGTCTTTAAGCCTCCTTTGGGTTGCATTGTCATTACTCATCTTTTTAATGGAGGGTTTATTTCTTTCTGACCAGCAAAAGACTCCAAAATTGAAACAAAGCATGGCATTTATGGCTCGCTTAGCATATGGCCTTCTAGTCTTTTTTGTAGATAAATATTACAGAAGGGACTTGCTAGAGATCAGATCTCACTTTCATGCCCAGATTTTGCATCTCTGCCCATTTGGAGCCCCTGCTAATAAGTACAAAAGATAGAACAGTGGCCTAGATTATGAACTTTAGCAAAATGTTAGTAAGTTAAAACTGTTTTCCCTCCCCTCTGCATGCTCTTCATGGAAAATAAGTTTTTTTCAAGCAGACTGCAAATCCACTGAAGCAGTGAAGCAGATAGCCCAGTTTTAACTTGAAGGTTTGGGCATCCCTTGAAATAACTTTGGTTCACATTCATATGCTTTCAACCAACCTTAGAAACTTCAGCAGCTGCTGATAGTCCTCCCTAAATGTTCCTCAATGGAGAAAAATGGGTTATTTATTTATTTGCTACTGCTGTCCATAAAAAACCCCCGAGCAGGCTATAAATGTAACACATAACACATAAAAATAATGAACATAACAAATAAAAATGAAAATTTAATTAAAGTATTTTTATCTGCTCTAATCTGGTGTTATTGTCATCTGGCTTCCTTGTTTGTGAATTAAAACCCACAAGTTTAAAAAAAAGGAAAGAAAAGAGCACAAACAAGGCTGCAAGATGACAATGAAACCAGAAAAGAGCAGATAAAAATAGCAGCTAGATAAAAACACAATTAAAATCAAATTAGAATGCAGAGTAGCAGAACAACAACAACAATCCATTAGGCCAAAATGCCTGTTTAAATAAAAGGGTTTTTTCTTGAGTAGTCTCCAAAAATGCATCTGATGCTGACAGGAGAGATAGTTAGATAGGTAAATGGGCCTCTCCTTAAGGTCTCAACACCTGGGCAGATTCAGATGGAAGTAGTTCTTCAGATGGCCCAATCCTAAACCTAGATTTCCACAATTGTAGTCTGTAGACTGCCAGATGTCCATGAGTTTTGTGGAGGTGGTCTGCAGAATGTACCCATTAAATAGACAAATTCAATTTTAATTGTAATTTCACTGCTTCTTTTATTTCTTATATTGTACTATAATTAGGATTTTATGAAATGCAGACTGTTATCAATAAAATACAATATAAGAAAAAAAAGCAGCAATTAAAATACAGTTAAAAATTGTACAGGATCTAGCACATTCCAGCTGGCTTTTTGGGGGCCACGATCTTGCACAGCATCCTAAAATGCACATTTTTGGGTGCTGTGAGAGCACAGCCCTGAAAAAGCGTGTCTTTTGGGCTCTGTGACCTCACATGGGTCATGTGACTTGCACAGGAGCATGGACAGGAAGACACATATTCCAAAATTGGATCTCAACAGGTTGGAAGGTCATCGTAAAACAGTGCTGAGCGTGATGAACCACTGGTCTGACTCAGTATGAAGCAGCAAGCTTCCTATGTTCCTGCATCTGACTATGAGCTAATTCTAGGAGGCCACACAGGGTGGCATAAGAGGCTTAATGCCAACATTGTAAAGAATATTTTCCAGGGATGGTCCTGGAATTACAGAAGCCATCCTGGTTTCTGATTTGAACCTGGAATGTCCCGCTTTTCCTTAGGACGTCCCTATTCTCATCAGTGAAATGTTGGAGGGTATGGAGTTATGCAACCCCTGAGCCAAGGACACATCTGAAGGCAGCCCTGTGCAGGGAAGTTTTTCAATGTTTAATATTTTGTTATGTTTATAAATGTTGGAAGCCGCTCAGAATGGCTGAGGAAACCCAGTCAGATGGGCGGGGTATAAATATGATGATGGTGGAACTGGATGTCCCTATTTTCATCGGAGACATGTTGGAGGGTATGATAGTGCCGTGTGCAATCTACACTGCAGAGCTTTTCCAGATCACATCAACTAGCCAGCCGTTTGCAGTCCTGTTTTTGTTTCCACAGGGAAAGCCCACAGCAGTATTTGGAAGGGCTTCTTAAGAGCAAGCTGCGCTGGCAGAGGTGCCAACCTCAACTTTCATAGTGGGTGGTCCATTGTGAAATCCCCCAAAGGCTTAGGATTTTGAGCTTCCCTGGGCCTCACGGGTAAGATCAAGTGTTTAAAATATTTTACGTGTAATCCAAGACCCAAGTCTCTGTTTTGCAGGGAAAGGCAGGTTGAGATTTAACTCTTCTTAGCTCAGATGTTTTCATGTGAACAATTTAAAGAGCCTTCAGCACCTTTGATTTCCACTGAACTTCATGACCAGTCTTCCGCCACCCCAACAAGTATAAACTTTCATTCAGTCCTTCTCTTCTGTGAGGGGGCCGAAGGAAGGTGGCTGCAGCACTTCCTATTAACCTGTTTTTGTGTGTGCTTGGAGCATAAATGCACAGAAGCTGTCAATTTATTTTCTCATCCTGGCCTTTGGGGTTTTATGAATCATCATCAATATGGTTTCATCTGAATTTATGAAACTGCCTTGCACTGAGTCAAGCTAGTTATGCTGTCTAGACCTGAATTGTCTGGCAACCTCTCATATCCATTGTTTGTGTGAGGTATGCCTTAGTCTGTCCTCTAGGTCAGCCTTAAGGCAAACCTAACTCTGTCCAATGCGATTTCATATGTTTCTGTGCATTGGTATTCATGAGTTTGTCAATTCACAAATTCCATTCAGGAAGCATTTTAGCTATTACTGACTCAAGATCTGGGTGAGGTTATCCAGTTGAAAATATAGAAGGGATAATTTCCTGCGCTTCTTGATTGCACAACTATGAAGATGCATAAGTTGGCATTCATAGAAGATTACTTGATTATACACTCAATATTTTGAATGCATGGATGTGGGTGCATTGTCCATATACGTACATGCTTTCATGTTTCATGCTTTGAATTTCATGTGCATTTGGGGGGAAGTGGGAGACAACGCTGAATGAAAAGTGTCATATATTATGATTATTGTTTAGCCAGTGTGATGTAGTATTGCACTAGGACCTGTGATAGGTAAAGGTAAAGGGACCCCTGACCATTAGGTCCAGTTGTGACTGACTCTGGGGTTGCGGCGCTCATCTCGCTTTATTGGCCGAAGGAGCTGGTGTACAGCTTCTGGGTCATGTGGCCAGCATGACTAAGCCGCTTCTGGTGAACCAGAGCAGTGCACGGAAACGCCGTTTATCTTCCCGCCAGAGCGGTACCTATTTATCTACTTGCACTTTGACGTGCTTTCGAACTGCTAGGTTGGCAGGAGCAGTGACCGAGCAACGGGAGCTCACCCTGTCGCGGGGATTCGAACCGCTGACCTTCTGATCAGCAAGTCCTAGGCTCTGTGGTTTAACCCACAGCGCCACCCACGTCCCTTAGGATCTGTGATATCAGGGTTCAAATCCCCACTTAGTCATGAAGCCCATGGGTGACCTTGGGCCAGTCACTCATTCTCAGCCTAACCTACCTCACAGGGTTGTTGGGAGGACAAAATGAGGAGGAAGAGGAGCCATGTGAACCACCTTGAGCTCCTTGGAGGAAAGATGGGACATAAATGTAATAATAAATAAATAAAATAAAATAAAATATCTATATATGGCTTATTTAATACTAAAATAGTCTCTAAATGGCTTACAAAAATAGCAATTTTTATACAAACACACATATAACCACCACCACCAGCTCATTCATTTTGGAAACTTTAGAAAACTTGCTGTAAACAATAGCCCAATCTGTAATCCGGTTTAATCTGGATTAAAACAATTTAGCCTGGACCGACTTTGATGGCTCTCAATTGCCTCTAAGCCCCCATACTTCACCTGAACTGGATTGTAGACCAGACTATTAGCCTTGAAAATGTTGCCTCAAAACAAGCAGCCATTTAGGGTATTGAACAATAAAACCAACATATTACCTCAGCGGTGGCCTTGCTTCTTAAGAGGCAGTCCTCCTCGAATGTTTACAGTAGTCATAAATGCCTAACATTTGAGCAGAGGTTATAAAGTAAATGTTGACACACTCTCAACCCCATTGTTACTTAAAAGGGGTGGTGGTGGAAATCACTATTTGGGAATTTATTTTGATTTCCAAATGAGTCTTTGAAAAGGCAGGACAACCAAAGCTTAAAATGTCCTTTCAGACAAATTATTTTCTTACAGCAGCATAAGTTGTTGGAAACAAGCACTCCTAAGGAAAATGTTAACAGCAACAATCTAAGGATGGCAGTCAAAGGCTGCATACATACGATACCTCTCCTCCCTAGGAGGTTTTTAAGCAGAGGTTGTGAGTCGAGGACCCCCCCACCCACTTAGGGATAAATAAGAAACAAGGACACATATATTTTAGGTTAATGGGCTAAAGAAGGCCACAACTTTATTGGTTACAGCATGTGAGTGGTATTGGCTTAGGCATTGGATCAAACAATCTATATATGACTCCACCCCGCTCAGCGGGGAATCATCCAAAGGTTAACAACCAGTGGGAGGAGCTTGTTGATGCAAATACAACTGGAAGCTTCCCCTGATGTCACCGGGGGTTGTGCCATGGCCCTAGCCACCCACAGGCATCTGACAGGATCCATGACCACCGGATTCCTTTAACAGAATATCCAACAAGGGGAGGGGTAGGTGATGGTCACAACCTGCCCTCCAACACATGACACATATTCCAATGCCTAACTGCCAATACCCGAAAAGTTGTGACAATTTGCTACCAGGTAGGCGAAAAACCAAGTGGCTGTTGCCAATTTGCCAAATGGATAAAAGTTCCTACCAGGCCCCCTGGGCAACCAGGGCAACCAACCAAACTCCATAGCAAGGTTAAAAGCATAAATATGACCTAAAGGGAGGGTGGGCAGGTGATCTGATGACTCCAGGCCGTAGCATGAGGGCACAGTGCTGCTGTGGCCGCTTGAATGCGGCTAAACCCCGCCCCCAAGCCAGCCCTATTGGCTGGCTGACGGGCATGGCACGGCAGCCGGGAAACTGACACAGGGGGCTGAATATGCCCCCCTGCCAATGCAGGAACTGGCTCCCACTCACAACTCCTCCCCTCTGGTAGGAAGAGAGGCTTTAACAGCCATCTGTCATTGATGCTTTAGTCGAGACTCCCGCATTGTGGGACGTTGAACTAGATGACTCTTGGGTTCCTTCCGGCTCTAAGATTTCATGATTCTACCTTGAAAGCACGTTTGAAGCACCTTCTTTTCCTCAAAGAATTCTGGGTACTGTAGGTTACTGGGAACCATTGAGGGGTGAGCTACAGTGCCCAGGATTGTTTGAGGGAAAGAATGTGTTCCAAATGCACTTTAAAGGTGCAGCGTATACATAGCCAAACTTAGCAAGAATCCTATTTACAACTGATTTTTCTAGAGCCTGGGAGTTTTCAGAAGCTTCTGAATGAATGTCATTATATTTTCCTTTACTGTTGCACTCATCTCCCTCCCTCTCTCCTGCCTCCTCCCGATACTTCATTGTTTGCTTCAGAAATGTCTTCTGAGTTTTGACTCACAAGAGCTTTGACTAAGCACTGAGCTAATATTGACTAATATTTCAAAATAAATTGCTCCTTCTAGTGAGGTCACAACAGAACCGATGCCTGTTAGGTGTGACAGTACCACTCACTTCTGCGTTGTTTTCATGAACCTACAATTCCCCCCTGCACAAATTATATCCAGAGCTCTCTTGTGGGGTTAAGATTTCCATTGGTGTCTAATAGAACATTATCTGCTTCTACTTAAACTTATATCCTGCAGCTGAGATGCAAAGACTCAAGCTCTTTTGAGTCAATGGGCTTTAGGTGAGAATCCCATACTTAGTTGAAAGTAAGCAGCCCTCATTTAATTCAGCAGGACTTACTTGTGAGTAAGCATCCCTAGGATAGTTCCCCAAATAGAATCCTGTATGGCTCATGAGATACTGCTTTGGAAATTGAGGGGAAGGGGATATTGAAAGCAGTGGTGTAGCATGGGTTGCCAGTGCCCAGGGCCACATGGAGGGTGGTGGTGGGAGGGAGGGAGGGAAATGGATGGAGTACAAATGTGCTTTCAACTGCCTAACAGCATCTGCATCACCCAGGAGATCGCAGCCACAGAGATAAGAAAAAAAGAGTCATTCGTTGTCTGGAGAGGTCACTTTCTGGTGCATATGGAGAAGCCGTTTTCAACGGAGCTCAGGCACAGAAGCACACAGCTGTATTGAGGCAGCACCAGGTGTTGAAATGTTGTGTCCCTAACAATTTTGCACCCCGGGCAACCACCCATGTGCCCCCCCACTGTGCCACTGATTCAAAGCAGTTTTTGTATCTAGTATGGGGGCCACAGCAGCCAAGGTTTATAAACAGCGGCTATGCTATTTATTACTGTCTGTATGGGGGTGTGTGGAGGATCTAGCTACTCACAAGCACTTGTGCTAAGACTGATAAAACAGATGTAATGAATCCATAGCCACCTAGAACAACTTTGCTCTTGCTGCAAAATTGTTGAAATAATGCGGGGAGCAATGCAAGCTCTTAAGGTCACCATGGCAGCCTGCCTTTGAAGTATGTAGGCTTGTTGCAGCCAGTGCTGTACAAGTTGCAGATGGGACTTGTTTTCTGCTGTTGGAATCTGGAAGGTGCTATGAAATGATTTTGATGTAAGGCCTATTTCCTGTGACTTTATGGGGATGCAGCCATTGTGCCGTTACCTTTCTGATTTGATCGGGCAGGATTGTCTAACCCTTCTCAGGGCTGCATTCACCCACGAGCCAAAGTGTAAAAGTGCAGATGCCTAATATTAGTAGTGGTAGTATTTTTTAATAAAAAACTGCTCAGTTTTTATGTGTGCATTTGTGTTTTGGAATCACAAAAGCCCTTTGGCATCATGGAATCACAGCAGAAGAACTATGGGTGTAGTCAGTGTGTACTGTATATATGTGTGTGTGACAGAGAGAGTGTAAGTGTGTGTGTATATACTAGAGTTGCCATATTTTGAAGAGCGACAAAGAGGACACACCTGCCAACTTCTACTTTTAACTATGGATCTCTATGATGGCTCTCATCATGAAAAAGAGGACATGTCCTGGGAAAAGAGGACATATGGCAACTCAACTATTATTATTATTTTAGGAAAGTTTTTTTGTGGCGGCAGCCCTTGGATGTCACTGGAAAACCTCTTGACATTATGACGTCACAGCAGGAGACCCATATGATCACTCAGTATTTCTTTTATTTATTTTTAAAATGACAAATTAGGGAGGGATTGGGGGATCACAAAAACCTCTTGGGGGACATATGCGTTGATGAAGGGGGTACATTCTTAGTCATGCTCAATTTGAGACAGCTTTTACCCTCCCCACCGAGAAAAAGCCCTCTTATCTAATTGGGGTTTTTTGTTTGTTTATGTTTTGATGAAGTACAGTGGTACCTCGCGTTAAGAACTTACAGTGATTCGTTCCGGAGGCCCGTTCTTAACCTGAAACTGTTCTTAACCTGAGGTACCACTTTAGCTAATGGGGCCTCCCGCTGCCACTGCACCACCACTGTGCAATTTATGTTCTCATCCTGAAGCAAAGTTCTTAGCCTGAGGTACTATTTTGGGGTTAGCGGAGTCTATAACCTGAAGCACCTGTAACCTGAGGTACCACTGTAATGATGACCTGGTACATCTCTGAGTACTAGCTGCTAAGAATGGGGAGATTTCTATTGTGCTCAGCTCCTTCTCGTGGGCTTCCCATTGGCTGCTGTGAAAACTGAGTGACGGACTAGGTGGGTCTTTTGGCTTGATCCAGCAGGCTCTTATGTCCATTTTCTACTACTGGCTGGTGAGAATAATCATCAGTGCTAGCTGACAGAGATCCTCTGTTAGGAAGCCCACAGGAAAATCAACACTGAGTTTCATCTACCAAAATTCAGCTGCCTTTCCATAATCAAAGCAAGCCATGACTGGTAAGGAAATTGATTACTTCCCTGTGTCAAAGGGTTTCTGTTGTGGGTTGAGACACCAGGCCAAAAGCCCCTTTATTTTTTCAGTTCTAGTGGCATCGCTGATGCCAAATAGATTGGATGAGACCCAGGGAGCAGGTGAACCCTGCTTCATTTAGAGGTGTGACTATTTTGGGGGAATTTGCTGGATTGCAGAGAGTATTGGGCTATGTCTATTTGTCCGTCTTTGCCAATGCTATTTTTGGTGCACTCAGAAATAATAGACACACAGGTCAGAACTTTTAAACAAGTGAACAAACACAGGATTCTTTATTGTCATCAATATATATACAGGCATATATTTAACCAAATGAAGACCTGAAATGGATTAGTTTGATTGGGACATTCTGGAATTCTGGCTAGGATGAAATAATGGATCCACAATAAAACACTGCTGTGCTATGTATCACATTATTTGACTCTGATTAGTGGCTTGTAGAAAATCGGACAACAAATGGCCACAACAGTTCCTAGTGCATAAATAATTATTGAACATTTATCTGTATTGACTTCTCTTTGCCACTAGGGGCTGCTCTTCCTACATCATGATGAAAACAGACTAGACATTATGCATTCTTCACCCATGTTAGTTAATTCCGGCCTTTGTTTACTAATTTGATTTGTACTACTGCTCATTATGGTGTTTTTTTTCCCCCTTCTAGCAAATTTGTGTACACAACATTGGCTTTGGACATTTAGAACCACGAGACAGTTGGTTATAAGAATTAGAAAAATTCTTTTTTCAAGGACCAGCACGATACAGTGGATGGACTATGTGGTCTGGCTGTGAGTGACCCCCTAAGCATAGCTGCCAACTTTCAGATTTGAAAATAAGGGATCAGCAGCCTCACTTGTCCCAGGGACAGTCTACGGGATATCTAACAATCTGGGATAGCGGTAGGGGAGCAGCGGGAAATGGCGCTGGAATAAGGGAATTTTCTGCAAAAAAAGAAGGAAGGTTGACAGCTATGCCCCTAAGGTGCTTCCAAACTAGCTGCTTTTGCATCATTTCCTGAGCCTTAGGTTGGGCAAAAGATTCCAGCACTGCAGGGGGTTGGACTAGATGGCCCTCATGGTCCCGTCCAACTCTATAATTCTATGACTCTCAGTAAGTGGCAGCTATGTGCAGTACTGGGACGCCAGGTGAGCAGCACCCCACTACCTGTGTTTCCCTGCTGGTCGCTACTGTTGCCAGCACCATGGCCAACCATCAGGGGTGATGGGAGACGCAGGCAAAGAACATCTGGAGGGCACAATGTTGGCTTGCCCTGACAATACATAGCAGGCAGTCTATTTTTCCTTCATTACTTAATTGGGTGGGGAAGCCGAATTTTCACTGTGAAGGCAGCATGCAGGAAAGGGAGGTTTTCAGTTCCTGTGCTGGACTGAAAATTTCAGAAATGCTTTCACTATCCTGGTGCCCTCCAGATGTTTGTTTGTTTGTTTGTTTAACAGCTAAATTATAAAATATGCCCTTAAAATTACTGATGTAACCAGATATTGAAAAAAACAAAAAACAACCAGCCTAACATTAAAAAAAATTTAAATGAGCAGTTTTTCAAAGATATACATTAGAAAATAAAATTACATGTTAAAATACATGCCAAATTTACAGTTCTGGATAGGCTCACTTGAGCAAACAAAAGAAAGTTTTTAGCAGGCACTGAAAGCAGTATGGTGAAAATGTTTGCAGGGAGTTCCAACGCATAGGAGCCACCACACTGAAGGATCAACTCCTTGCAGGTGCAGAATGAACAATATGTGACACTTGGGCTCTCTGGACATGGCTGTGTGGGTAGGATTGGAATCACCATAACACAGCGCTTATACTGGCTGGGGCTGGTGGAAGGGCACAAGGTCAGTTAAGGCTGCCTTAGGGGGGAAAATTGCTTTTGGCACCTCAGTCTTGTGGGGAGGGGCAATCTCCATTCTAATCTTAGTAGGTCTGTGCATTAAGGGAGAAGCTACCCCTTGCCACACGCTGCCTTTAGAGGGCTCTCCCACACTTCTAACTAGTTAAGG
Organism: Podarcis raffonei; assembly: GCF_027172205.1. NCBI lineage: Eukaryota > Metazoa > Chordata > Lepidosauria > Squamata > Lacertidae > Podarcis > Podarcis raffonei. The sequence goes on from NC_070610.1 coordinate 56,010,053, forward strand.
AAAAACAAGATACATAGCTGTCTGCTATGTAATTTGACTGCATGTTACATTCGGGCCTGAAATTCTTGAATGTGAGACCTTCTGTATGCAGATCAGGTACCCTATGAAGCTATGGCTTCGCCAGGGTCACTTGGGCAACACGCAGATACCACAGTCTGCTTTGCAGTGTCATTTCCCTGCCCTGCTAGCGTTACAAAACACTGCAAATGATTGGAGATAATAGGCTACCTGTATATACAGTGGAGGATAATGTGTCTGAGGATGGTTTTACAAAGCATGAACGTCCTCTGAGGGAGAGAAAGTTTCTCATCTAATTTTCCTCAGGAGAGCCAGAGGCAAAAATTCTAGATTTGGAATGGATCGCTGTTAAGGTACGTTTGGAAGGGTGCCCTGAGTACATGGAATAATGTGGATTTGGGATAAACAAAGGAGTCGTTTTCAAAGGAGTGTGTCTCTATGTGTGGTAAGTACACACACCAGTGATCCTCACAAAGAGGACTAGGATAATCTAATGAGCTATGTGAGCATGATAATTTTTCACTCTATAAGTAGCCCCACTAAAAGGAGAACAAATGTATTAATGGACATTCGATGTTTTGAGGAGCTAGCATTGCCGTGTGGCTTATTTTGAACATACATTTCAATAAATTACTCTATCCCCATGTTGTTTCCTTCCGACAGAACTGGCAGCTTTATCAGGGTCTGAAAGCAGGATTTCTACAAAATCCTCATTTTGCTGTACTTTGAAAGTCCTAAAGATTTGTTTAAGGTACAAAGGACGATCAAGTCTAATTCGGAAACCATGCTGCGATCTCTTCTCGGTATCGCTTTAACCATTCAATGTTGCCCTTCACCGTTTCAATACTCTGAGTCCTGGATGATGCTCCAGCTCCAGCGTTAGGATATTTCTCAAAGAAGTTTTCCATCTTAAGAAAACAACAACAACAACCATGTGCATTCATTTGCATGATAAAACTAGTTTGCTAGAAGATGAATAAATATCTAACTTATCTCGGGTCTGCATATCAGATACATATGAATATACAGCTGCCCTGTGCAATTTGAAACTGGGCTTTGCAACCATTGGCTTGGGTGATATGCATCTGAATCACAGAATGAATGACAGAAGGACATGGCTACACCTGCAGTATGGATCATCTCATCTCATTTTATCATGTTGTAACCCTCTTCCTGCCACTGTATCTGGGGACAAACAACACATTCCAAGGTGTTCAGTGACTGATTTGGAACTTCCTACTACAGTGGACGTTTGGGTTGCGAACGTGATCCATGCAGGAGGCATGTTTGCAACCTGTAGCGTCCGCAACCCGCAGCGTCTGGTCTGTGCGTGTGCGGGTTGTAATTCGGCACTTCTGCACATGCGCAAAGCACGATTTAGTGCTTCTGCACATGCACAAGTGCTGAAATGTGGAAGTAACCCGTTCTGGTACTTCCAGGTTTTGGCGAGTCCATAACCCGAAAACGCGCAACCTGAAGTGTCTGTAACCTAAGGTATGACTGTATTTTCTTTCCTGGAAGAAAGAAACAAACACTGATATGGGAGTCTCCAGTTGAGACAGGAGCTGCAGCATGGGGGGGGGGCAGGGAGGACTGTTATAACCTTTTCTCCCAATGCAACAGCCACACTCTAAATTGTTCCTTCTCCAAATATGCTTCAGGAGAGAATATAAATGGAAGAATTGGCACAAGGGCAGTAGACCTGCTACTCCTGCCTTGGCCCTGATCCAAACTGGCTGATTTTAAAGAATGGCACTCCTGGCCTAAATGAGCTGACCTGTTCAGGGGCATCATGCTAAACCATGGCTTGGCACTACATGAATGAGCCTGCTCAAGCTTATGTGCTTCCCCTTCCCTCTCTTCTTGCAGCTTGTCCATTTGCTTCCTGTTTAAAACTAGCCAAAGTTCATAATTAAATCTGAACCGGTAGAAACTCTGGTTAGTTTAAACTCCGATTTTGTTTTAGAAAGCCAGGATGAAGCTGTGGTTTATGGGTCATGGCTTGTTAGCAACCCATAGTTCAAACTCGCCAGAGTTCCCTGCTGCTCAAGCATAACCATGAGCTCCAGTTTGTTTATAACAAGAAGGAGATGCTTTCAGCCTCCCTCTCATGGTTGTGCCGCAGGCGGAGAGTGTATGCATGCCACTTCTGATCATGCATGTGGCATTAAACTATGCTTTAGTGTATCAGTGAAAAGAGAGCTAGTATAGACTGTTGTTCTGCTGGTCTATGTAATCAAGAGTAAAGAGAAAGTGCAGAGTTATGCCCTAATTCAAGGATAGCCACTGTAATGCCCTCCAGGTGGGACTATAGCTCTCCTCATCTCACACTATTCACTATGCCAAATGATGCTGATGGGACCCAAAAACATCCAGAGGATACCATGTTGGTTGTTCTTGCAATCAGAGATTTCTGTGTGAAAGCTGGTTTTTTTTTTGGAAGCAGTTCTTATCTTTCTGGCCTAGACGGCAGACGGATCTTTTTGAAACTACCAAATCAGTGAGGCTCCAGATGTAATCCTACCAATTTAGTATATATGTGGCTCAAGAATGACCCCATTAATGTGGATGGTCTAAAGATTTTCCAAAGTCTTATTACTTGTCAGAAATGTTCAAATGAATTGGTTTCACTAAACAGAGGTTAGCTATTGTGTTCCTCATGTCTGTGAAAGGCACTTTAGTTTTGCCCAGGCAGCCTTTAAGTGATTTATGATTGCAATATAGATCTATCACAATATACACAGACATCCTGAAGCATTATGGCATTCTGGTTTAACATTGAGGTAGCCAATGTGATGCCTGCCAGATATTGTTGGACTCCCAACAGCCCCATCCAGTGTAACTAATGGTCCGGGATGATGGACATTGTAATCCAATGACCGTAGGGAAGGTTCCACAATGACTATCCTCATTTTAGCTGGAAAGCTGGAAGGTCAGACTGCTCCCTTACCTGCCAAAGCTGGAGGTCTGTGTTGAAGGTTTCTGTTATTCTTGACACTAGGAGACCAAGGTTTCTGTCATTGAGAGTGTATCTGAAAAGATAACAGAAGCCTGTTATAGATGCATCTAGATAAAGCTGGCACAAGGTTCTGGTGACCCTCTGAATGTTGTTGTTTTACACCTCTTATCCCCCTCGATCATTGTCCTTGTTGGTTGGGAGCTGGGATGCAACAATATATGGAAGGCCACAGGTTTTGAATTTCTGGCACAAAGCTTTAATTTTTAAAACTGCATGGAACAGTGCATGGAAAGGGAACAATAAATAATATCAGTGCTCTGCTTTCTGAAATATTTCATTTCCAGCTGTTATTCTCATTTGCATCCAGCCCTTTCCCAAAGATAGGCATACAAGGAAGTTATCCTATTGTTTCTTCACAAAAACCCACCTAATGTCTTTGGAGTGGTAGTTATGCGCAGAGTGTAGCCTAATGCCTTTAGAGTGGTAGATCTTAAAAGTGTCTTTATAAACCACCTCTCTTGCTTAATAATAATAATGGCTGGTGTGTGCTGAGAGGTGGGGAGGTAAATTATGTTAGGATCACAACACATTGTCTTGTGGAACTCTTAACAGCTAAGGTTGCAATCCTATGCACACATATATGGTCCCATTGGATACAGAAGGGCTTATTTCTGAGTAGCCAAGCATCGCATTGCACTGTAAGAGATTGTGGCATACATGTTTCTGGAGCCCCTTTTGTGGTGTTCAAAGTATTGTTCTTTGTTGGCAGATATATTTCTCGAATTCAAGACAGAGAGCAAAGGCCCCTGAGATTATGGAAGTTTCGTGCATCTTCTCACATTTGTGACCTAGGACAATTTTCACTTGGATATTAGAAGTTATTGCTAAGGCTCTGTACCTTTTATGAAACCAAGTCAGTACTTTTAGAGAGATTTGCCCTACAAAACCATTCAGCGCCAGTTGGGTTGGCACCAGCACGTAGCATCCTTGGGCAGCAGCCAGGGCTTCACTACTACTAATGCCTGCCCTGGCAAGCAGCCATTTGAATTTCCCATAATGCCCTTACTGTAGTGTTGCTCCTGCCCATTAGAGGAAAGTTCATGGAGGGTGAGGTGATCAGTGGCTGCTAGGCACAATGGCTGTGTTTTACCTCCACAGTTATTACATTTATATACCACCTTTTCCCCAAGGAGCTCAAGGTTGGTTTGTTGGAATTCAGCAACATCTGAAGAGCACGGTGTTGGCTATTTATGCTATTTCAATATGATATTTTGCAGTACAGATGTGGAACTGGATGTTGTTGAACTACAACTCCCAGCATCCTTGGCCACTGCCCATGTTGGCTGAGGCTGATGGGAGTTGGAGTCCAACAGCATCTGGAAGACTACTGGTTCTCCAACCCTGCTCCAAAACATGTTCTACAGCTTCCATAGCAGAAGCATCAGTGATTCAGAAATCTGGAGGCAGTGTGAGGAATAGGAATGGAAAGCTATTCTGCTTGTACCCCTAGGATCTGGGTCTCCATTGCATGACCAGTTTGTTCCATCTGCTGTTCCAGTATGGTCTTTATCGGGCCCTAGACTCTGATGCATATGCTCAGAGGCTCCCTTAATTCGATTTGGCAGATTTAGGGAAGAGCAACTGGTTTGGTTTCACTGGGCTTTGGGGGCACCACAGGGGATGCCACAACTATGATTTAGAACAGAGGGTGAGAGATGGGGAGGATGTGGCAGATTTTGGCATTGCACAGGGTGCTGCTGAAATTTGAGATCCCAAGGTCCGCCACTGGCAGCTTCATCCCAACATGGGTTTTGCTCTTTAGGCATGCCGTGCCGGTGACATTGCAGATTCTGGGGCATGGCTCTTGGATCAGGCAACAAAAATGTCTTGGGAAGGTCCTGCATAAACACTATTCCTAGATTTATTGTGCAAATATCATTATTGTTAGGGTGTGTTTGATTTCACAAGAAGGGAGAGCAAAGCAGCACTTTTCTAGCTTCAGTGGCAAGTGGATATAGTAAAATGGAAGCCATTGCACATATATATTTCCCCCCACTCCCAGTGAAAAAAACCAACAACCCCTCAACCATACTAAAAGAGAGAGTAAACTGCACTGAGAGGCTATGCACTTACCTGCTAACCAAATATTCCCAGTTGAGACGTACCCAGTCCCAAGCCATTGTTTTGCCATAGCTGTTATAGGAGATGTATCTCAAGACAGTGAACACGTCTTGACTTTTAATGAGATTTGGATCCGTGAGGTTCTTTAAAAATCTAGGAGCAATCAGATATGAAGCAATTACACATGATGATTAGTGTCTCATTAGGACTGCATGGGAAATGAGCTGTAAACTGCGCCCTGAGATATGCTTCCGCCAAGATGAATTCGTAAGAAAAACACAAGTTCTTTTTTAAAGACAAGGAAGAAGAAGAGGAGCCTGTTCCCACGGTTTGTGTTTACAAAGCCAGAATGCCCAATAAACAATCTGGAGCAGAGTAACGGGCATGGTGAATGGCAGGCAGTGGACTAAATAGACTTTGATGTTGCACAAAGTCTGTGGCCACATTCATGCCATACATTGAAAACACTGTGATGCACTTTAAATGGTCATGGCTCCCCCTCCTGAAATCTGGGCAGTTTTTTTAAGGGTGCTGAGAGTTGTTAGGAAGGCCTGTTCCACTCAGAAGACCTACAATTACCAGAATTCTTTGTAAAGAGGGATTGATTGTTAAACCACTCAGAGATTTGTAGCTCAGAGGGGAATAGGGACCTCCTAACAACTCTCAATTTTTATTTGCCCAGGTCTTTTAGTTTTGTTATGATGTTAATGCTGGGCTTAAAAAAAATGCTGCTTGATTCAATTTACTACTTAAAAAATTATATCATATGTTTTTATATTTTATGTTGCTCCAGGAGCTAACACTGAAGAGCACCAAATAAAAGCTTTTATATGGGAAACAAGTAAGATCCCAAACAAACCTGTCCAACAGGGTGACGTTTTTCACTGACGCCAGGCCATATAGCAGCTTCTCTTTTTCTTGAGCTAATGTTGTATTTTGGTACTTCTGAAACATATAATTCCAGGCGTCCTCATTGCCAGAGTTCTGCATCCCATAGCGATAGACCAAGAGGCGGAGGTTTACATCTGGGCTAACATTTAAGAAAACAATACTATTAGGGGAGGTGGAACAGCTTTCAGCTTACTCTGCATGTGAGTGTCATGTACTTCTTTGAATGAAGTTCATACATAGATAGATATCCACCTTGTTGTTCCTTGTTGCCACTCATTAAATAGGTTAGATGCATTGTTCAAAGTCTCTTGGTCACCCATGCTGCATGCAAACTCTAAAACTGTCACACGGAGGAGACTGGGGAGTAAAGGAGAAATAAAGTCTGCTTTATTCATTTTGAATATGATATATTAAGTAATGTAAAATAGCTGTACAAGTAGATCTGTTCACCCAATAGGATTTGGAGCTTAGGTTGCTCAAACAGCTGCTCTGTATACCACATATATGAAAGTGAAGGGACTTGGAAAAACAGGCATCTGTTGCTAAAGGGGGAAGGGGATATAAAAAACTCTCAATGGGCATGCCAAAGCTTTCATGTGTACTTAAAATACCTATTTGTATCCTGGCTTTTTTGCCTATATATGCATTCTATACCGTGATTACACTATACAAGGTGAAATTCCGAGAATTCTACATACCCTTTTGGGAACATACAACTAGCCTCCTGAAAAGGAGTATTAGAAAGTTAGAAGATCTTAGCATTTGTTAAAGAGTTTTAGTATTAAAGAGATGATCATTTGCTTAGCACTGACTGTCTGTGTAATGCAAATGAGTTTGGCTGCTTCCAATTGCGTAGTCAGAATGTTCACATCCCATTACTATGCACAGGGCTCCCAAAATTTATCTGCAACTTCTGTTCTTCAAACAGAGAAGGGACCAATGAACTTGAGAGAAATGGGAGACATAAGGCACACTTGAAATACAGAAATACAAAGGAATTCTCAAAGAACAAGCCTGAAACAAATGATTTACCTATTGATGTGGACTCCATCATTACCCCATCCCAGTTGATTTGCGATGGGTCTAACCAGCTCACGAAAATATGCCTGGAAAACAGAAATAGCAGCAATGACCACTGGACGCTTCGGGCAACAACATTTTTATGGATTCACTACTATTTGTTTTAAACATTTGAAGAAGAAAGGAGTGAAATAATAATAATAATAATAATAATAATAATAATAATAATTTATTTATACCCCGCCCATCTGGCTGAGATTCCCCAGCCACTCTGGGCGGCTTCCAATCAAGTGTTAAAAACAATACAGCATTAAATATTAAAAACTTCCCTGAACAGGGCTGCCTTCAGATAAGATAGCTGCTTATTTCCTTCGCATATGAAGGGATGGTGTTCCACAGGGCGGGGGCCACTACCGAGAAGGCCCTCTGTCTGGTTCCCTGTAACCTCACTTCTCGCAATGAGGGAACCACCAGAAGGCCCTCGGTGCTGGATCTCAGTGTCCGGGCTGAACGATGGGGGTGGAGACGCTCCTTCAGGTATACAGGACCGAGGCCGTTTAGGGCTTTAAAGGTCAGCACCAACACTTTGAATTATGCTCGGAAACGTACTGGAAGCCAATGCAGATCTCTCAGGACTGGTGTTATGTGGTCCCGGCGGCCACTCCCAGTCACCAGTCTAGGTGCCGCATTCTGGATTAATTGCAGTTTCCAGGTCACCTTCAAAGGTAGCCCCAGAGCGCATTGCAGTAGTCCAAGCGGGAGATAACTAGAGCATGCACCACTCTGGCAAGACAGTCTGCAGGCAGGTAGGGTCTCAGCCTGCGTACCAGATGGAGCTGGTAGACAACCGCCCTGGACACAGAATTAACCTGCACCTCCATGGACAGCTGTGACTCCAAAATGACTCCCAGGCTGCGCACCTGGTCCTTCAGGGGCACAGTTACCCCATTCAGGACCAGGGAGTCCCCCACACCCACCCACCCCCTGTTCCCCCAAAACAGTACTTCAGTCTTGTCAGGATTCAACCTCAATCTGTTAGCCGCCATCCATCCTCCAACCATGAACATGTTCTCAGATAAATTGCTTGGAAACAAGCCAGGCACGCCACATAGCATTTGCAAGGCCCTGGTTGTAGTTTGTGGAGCTCTATCCCCAGGTAAACTCACTGAAATGGGTGGGACTGAGTGGGAACAGACTACAATTCTATGATTCAGCATCTTGAATCCCTGGTCTCTCCACTATAATTTGAAAAAACCAAAAGCAATACTTATTACGGAGAGTAATGTAATAGTGAAAAGAGAATTGACGTAAGGTGTTACTTTTTTATGGACTAATTGGTGAGCACAACTTAAAGCCTTTGCATTCAATAGATCCTTGTTAGCGGGTGGAATTTCACTCAGATGGGTGTGGGCGAGGCTATAGCACAATGAGCAAGCTATTCCTCATCCCACTGTCATTGTGTCTGGCCAAACAGTCTCCCCACCACATGCATTCCAGCTTCACCCATTGTTATCACAAAAGTCTGCATTCTGTTGTGTCAACAGAACCTGTTCCAGAGATGTATTGCCTGTGTCGTCCTATCCTTGAGGACTGCTGGTAAGGATTCTCTCTTACATCACTGCTCATTAAGAAACATTCAAATGATTTGATAGGCTCTGCATTTATCAGAGTGGCCCCATCTGCCAGTTATGACAGATGGACAAATACAGGACCACAGAACTAAATCCCCTTGCACTGGCAGTGCAAAACATTATGCTGGCATGTGCATTTAAGCCAGCGCAAAAGTACTGTTGCGCCAGAAGACTGCTGGGTCAGCACAACCCCTATGCCAGCAGATCACTGCCAGCACAAGGAGAGCAGGTGAGTAGAGATCAGTAGTGGATGGCGTTGTAGGATGGCGGTGCTCAAGTGAGCTCCAAAATGCTGAGATGCTGCTGCTTACTGGGAGAGAGATGGAGATAGGCATGGCAGCAGGGTGATCTGCCTGATGCCATCTGGCATTCCTGCCAGTGCATCAGCACCTGCTAACCTCTCTGCTGGCTTGCCCTTCCCTCTCTGCTTCCCACTAAGCAGCAGTATCTCAGCTGTCAGGAGGTCAGGTGAGCACCACAATGTCATCAACTACTGGTAGAAATGGAGAAGTTATAGAAAAGGAGCTTAGCCAGAATCACATGCTGGCCCAGAGGTCTGTCCTATCTGAAGGCTCCTGTTTCTGTGCTTCTCAACATTTTAGTCTGTTTTTGTTTTGATGTTGGCGTTTGTCAAATCGCTTTTTGCTTTTCATGAATTATGCCACTTTGAGGGTCCTTTTTTGGATGGAAGAGTGGCTTATACATAAATCAAGACTGCAACAGAAATAAAAATACACAAATAACATTGTGCCCGCAGATGGGAGCACCCTGTTTACAGTTGCTCTTGAAATCCTGCCCAAATAATGTTGCCAATGCACTTTTCCACTGAACCCTGACAACCATAGTTCCTTGAGGATATTGGGATTACTCAGCACTAGTACCAAGCCACAGTTCCAAGAATCTTCTGGTGGAAACCATGATTGTTAAACCTATGTAAATCCACAATTATTTTATAGTGCAAATAGGCCCAATGTATTCCCCAAATCATATATGCGAATGTTGAACTCCAAATGCTGATCTACACAGGCTTGGGAAAACACCACCAATGTTTTCAGAGGTATAAGGGGGGAAATCACATACCGATGAGGCCTGAGCACACTGAATGTCTGTTGTGGAAAAGAATGGAAAACCAGGGGGATGGGATGTAGAGGACCCCATGGCTGGCTGGCTGACATGGGCCTTTTCTGCAGTAGCTTCCCATTTGTGGAATGCTCTCCCCAGAGAGGCTTGCCTGGCGCCTTCATTGCATCTCTTTAGGCACCAGGCAAAAACATTCCTTTTCTCCCAGGCCATTAGCTAATTAAACAATCTATGGCCTTTTAAATTTTGTGGGGATTCTTTTTTCTTTCATACTATGTTATGTATTTTTGTGTTTTTATGTTGTGAACTGCCCCATGATCCTCAGATGAAGAGTGGTATAGAAAACAGACAAACCAACAAACCAACTCTGACCGTTAACAGTTCACATTGCAACATTCTGTTGCAGGTCTAGAAGATTCAGAAATGTATTAATACTTACCAGGGTCAGCCTTGGAAGAACATTAAATCTACAACCTTCAAGGGCAACCTTGACATTTGCTTAATTATACATAGAAAGCAGCTACATATTTTGTTTGTCCTTAAATAATTACAGGCATCCTGGGAGGCACATGGAGGAAAGACTTTTCTCTTTGCTCCCCTGGCTCCTAAGAACCAAAATGGAGAACTCCTCCACTTGTAGCTAGGAGGAGAAAATGAAAGCCAGGGTTACAGCCTTCTTTTCTTTTAAAAAAATAAATAATATGTAGTATTATTGTTGGCATATAGTTCTTTACTTCATTAGAACCTTACCTGAAATTTGGGATAGAGTGTATTATCATCTGCAAGCATGTCTCTAAGATAGGATACAGCTACTACGGCTCTTTGCCATGGTATATATTCTTCCTCATTTTTTAGATAACGTGTTAAGTTCAAGGCATAACTGTAATTCAGAAGTCCAGCCCTGAGAAATGAATAAAAAATGAGAAGTTTCAACAACTGCTTTATTGTATAACTGTCTAGATAAGCATCTGATTTAGTACTGCTTATAGTTGCAGCTGTATTCCCCTCCTCCAACAGGTGGCACCAGAGGGGGGCAGTGCCAACCCTCCCATTGCCAAACTCCTTTGATTAACATATATTGTTATTTTTCTTAACATGTGGGACACAACTTGCCCACCTAGAAATATACTTTGTCCCTTCTGGGCCTACCCCCCATATATATATATATATATATATATATATATATATATATATATATATATATTCTGGTGCCATCACTGCCCCTTTCCCCTAAGTATTTACATGCTAACCTTAGCACCATTCTGAACAGAAGTGTTTAGAATCAAGCAAAGGTACTAATTTGCCACAGGCTGTCACAGTCTTTGAGCAACTCATTTGTGCATGGAAAAAGCAGGGTATGCATTTTAAAAGCAATTAATGATGAACAATATGTGAAAGTGACCTGAAAAGCTTGTGAAGTGGGGGTGAGAAAGGCCTTTAAACAAATTCTGGGTATCTCCAAATTCCTGTGCTTTACAGGGTTAAACTGCATAGCGACAAGGATGGATAAATTCTTACTCCCAGTGAAACTCTGCCTATGTCAACTGCAGAGGAAATTTAAGGCATGTATATTTTAGGCAATGTATCAAAATCTTTCAGTCTCCCAAATACCACAAAGAGGAAGTAAGGCAGACTTTAACTGTCTTAATTCCTCATTCATATGGCATTTTCAGCTTGGACATTTTCAGGCACTCATGAGAATTCAGTTTATGTTGACTGGCTTTAAGATTAAATTGAGGCACATCAAAAACAAGCAACAGATCAGCACTGTGTCTGTTGGGGAACTTGTAATAACACAGCGATTGCCCTCAAAGCCTGCTCTGGAGGCATGCCCAGTTTCATGACAGAGCAGACCAGCATATTTTTGGGAGGTGGGAGGAGGAGGAGAAATCTATCCTGCATGTAGTATGGGGGAGGAAGTCGGACTCCTATTCTGCATCTCCCATCCCTCCCTGAATGAGAAAAGTCAGACGTTACTACAGCAATAATTCATGGAGGTTTGCATCAATGTAATTTCAGAACGTTTTGTCCTTTAGATGTCACAACAGTAATGCTTGGTGATTAGTTCATCTCCTCCTGCAATAGTGCTAGATGCTTAAAAGGCTCACTTGTGTGCAGGATTTGGAATGCTGTCAACAAGGATGCAAAAAGGAACCAGGAAAGACATCAAGACCTCTGCTGCCTGTGAGATAGATATCCCTGAACAGCATCAATTGTGTTTTGTCCCATACCAAAAATTACTTGTGGAAGGGAGTTGGGATGGCAATAAAAGTCATCAGCATTTTAGTGTGAATTTCTCCTAATAAACACATGTGTAATATACAGTTTTGACTGATGTACAAGTTGTTTGCAAGTTGTTTTATGCACACTTTCCCCTAATACATGCATTTTTGCAAACATTGGTTAGAGAACTGTATCGCTAAATTTGGATAATCGTGAATTCTGAAGGATAGCAGTGTTTTGGTTTGTGCCTGAGAATCTGTCTCTGGGGAATGCTGTTTCTCTCTTTTTGGGGCTGGGGATGGACAGCCATCTGAGTAACTCCAAGCAACTTAGGAACCAGACTTTGATTCTGCCTTCATTTTGTTATTCCAGATCCATGCCTAACGGATTTAGCAACGAGTTTCAAGTTGCCTTTATGTTCTCTTGACTTTCTACAAGATTTCTATGAAGAGTCTCCCCAGTTGTCTGCATTTATCCTTTCTGTACACAGTTTCTTAGTTCTACTCTCACAAGAGCTCTTCAGCTTCATTCCATAGCAAAAGCAATTGCCAGTACTGGGTCATAATAGACAGGAAGCGCCTCAAACTTTCATCACAGTGGCGTGCAATTTGATCCTGGGGTACTTCTGGATGGAAGCCCCCGCCCCACCCTGCAAGTGTCAGAAGTATTGATTCAATGTGTCTGATATTCACAAGCAAGATAGGAATTGAGATTATCCCCCTTAGATGGGAATCTAGCAAACCAGGGCAGGTGCTACGATTCAAGAGTCTCGTGCAAACATGTTACTTTGTGCAGTCGTCAGGCTCAGGGCTGCAGCTTTAAATCAATTATAAGTTAACCTCCTGCCTAGATCCAGTTATATAATAAAACATGAGGAAAGAAGGCACTTGCCAGAGTTCTAAGAAACCATTATGGCTCTGTGGAGACAATATATCTGCTGCTATTGAAGCTGTGAAGGATCAGTCATCAGTGGTACCCTCCATATGCTGTCAGACTCCAACTTTAACCAGTGGTCAGTTACTCCTGGCTTTGATTGTGAAATGTAAGAATGCCGTGATTCTGGATCAGGGAAGAAAAACCCTATGGTGCTACAGATGTTGCCTCTGATCACTGGCCACTTGACCGAGGCTGCTGGAAGCTGAAGTCCAACATCTGGAGGGCCACAGGTTCATCTCTCTTGTCCTAGATGCTACTTTGGGGCTAAGTCACTCCCTTCCTAGAACAGGTAAGCATTCAATCACATGAAAGGGGTCCCTCAGCCATGTTGCCTGCTCCCATGCATATCTATTCTGAAGTGAGTTCCACTGAAAAATGGGTTTTGCTCCTAAGGAAGGAAGCCTAGGATTGCAGCCTTAAGACAGGGAGGACAAAGGTTACTGCAACAATATACTTATAAAACACAATTTCTCTTTTTTTCTTCAGTTAAATATAATGATGGCTAACCAAATTTCAGTGTTGTGTGGTACAAATAATAAGATGACATGTCTACTTGAGTTCCTTTGATTATGACACTTACCTGGCCAATGAAAATGCATCCTCCAAAAAGCCAGCACGATCCGCCAGACTAAATTGCTTATGGGAGAAAAAGGAAAGAAGCAGGTGAGTTCTTGGTGGCAAAACCAAAGGATGAAATAAAATCATAGCTGTTCAACACCACACTCTTCTGACCATCCCATCATTCCCTCTCCTCCCCCTGTGTGCTATTCTGGGTGTTTCCCCAATGCTCCAGAGTGGATTGGGGGGAAGTGCAGGGGGCACCCAACAGCACACAGCGAGAGGGAAGAAAGCATGCTTGCAGCAGTGGAAGCTGTTGTGCTTGTTGCTACTAGGGCACTGCATTAGTTCAATCTGGCCCTGAGTGAACATCTATACATCCCATAAAGCAACTGTTCAGCAGACTGACCTTGTGGTTGGCCTCCATAATCCTGGCTAAGTCTTCCCAGGCTTGTGTTGCATAGTTGACCCGATAGAACCCAACATGATCCTGGTTCACTTTCAAGAAAGAATTGGGATCAGGATTGTTGGGTCGCGTAATAGTAATTCCTGTGGTGGTTAAAAACAAACAAACAGTGGTGAAGGACTTTTGAACATGTGACTAGATGATATATCAACTCTCCAAATTATGTTAGTTTCGAACTGGAACAAGGAAGAACCAAAATTATATGTGATGGTCAAATTAGATGGGTCATTCAAAACATTTTTGCCTTTCTGTGCCCTTTTTTTTAAAAAAATGCAGATGTTTATTATTAATGTTGGATGCAACCTTGGCATCATCAGCACCATGCTCTAACCAACTGAGCTATCCCGGTTCAATGTGGTGTGAGCAGTGTTATACTATGCACCCTCAAAATCTGCTTCACCGGGTCTCACAACTCTTTGATCCTGATTTTGAGGATGCTTTAGAGGGAGGGGACAGGGGAATAAAGTTTTATTGTGTGCATCAAAGTCTGTTGGATGAACTTACATACTCCTCCTTTCAGGTGACTCTCACAATGCTTCTTACATATAAATATTAAAACAACAAACATTAATGAAACCTATATAATCAAACAGCCAAGACTAGCTATGAGTGGTGGTGGTGGAGAGTACTTGAAAACTAGATCTGTTGGCAGGACAAAGATGGACCTAGAGCCAGTTAAAGAAGGAACATCTTGGCTGGACATTCAAGAGCTGGGTCGTTGGGCATGTTCTGCCTTCTCCCACAGGAGAAAGCAGTCCTCTGATAACCTCTGATAAAGGCCAGGTGTGTGGTGCCGACCCTCCTCCCTGACCACTCCTGCTGCCAACATACATTTCAACCAGTCAGTTCCAGTCAATAGTCTGGCTGCCATGTTATGAACCCACCGAAGTTCCCAGGGCAGCTGCACACGCAACGCAACATATGGTAGTAATCAAGTCTGGATGTTATCAGCAGAATTAGATATCAGTGGCAAGGCTACCTCTCTCCTTAACTTCCCCCAACATTCTTCCTGTTCTAGTACCTCCTGAAGACAACGCAAATCCAACAGTTACACACTGTGTTCAGAAGAAATTTGAGCCAATTTAATTAAAATCACTTTGGAAGGTTCTTTAGCTATGTAACCTTCGCTGTCCCAACTTAGAAAGCATTTCACTGTGATAACAGGACTTTAAAAAGAAAAGAAAAAGAAGAAGCTGAAATGAACTTTACAGATGTAATAAAATGTAGTTTAATTGGCAATTTTCACATGCAGACAGGACGTTAATTGGAAATATTTATCACCCCGTGATAAATGGGGCAGTGTTTTGTTTTGGTTTTTTGTTAACATTTATTATTGGTTTTAGGGGCCACATGATTCTATTTACTTGGAAGCCAGCTACACTGAGTTAAATAGGGATATATCTGACTATTGAGTAGTCTACAGAGATCACTGGACTTTGGATTTTAGCTGTTTACAAATCAGATTTCTCCCCTGTCTTTTGTCATAGACTTGATTGCAACACTCAGTTATCACTCTTCTGTTGTCACATACTCAGCCACCAAGTCAAAAGCACTTCAGTCTTATGACAATGCCCTTATTATGGTGGCATGCAATGCTCCTGTGTGAGTGAACTGCTGGCAAATAATGATCTGATTGCTCCATTATAAATCTAGAACACATCTTATGTTCAGCAGTGCAGAACTTTCAGTCAGCTTCCTTGCAAAGTTTTTCAGAAGTACCTTCTGTATTTGGGCCTCATGATGAAACATTCAAACAATTTCTTGACTGTGGTTTAACCCCAAATTTGGCGCTTATCACTTGTCCAGTTAGGGCCAATTTGATGGGATTTGGGCAGAATAATTTTGTGATTCTTTTGCTGTTTTACGTGTCCATAATCCAACATGTTATTATTGGTATTTCAGAGTACCTATGCCCCACTTTTCTACAAAAGTGCACAAGGCAGCTTACACAAAATTAGCACAATAAGAGGAACACAACCTAAAAAGGAATCAAACAAGCAAACCCAACAGCAGTTAAGAAAAAGCAGCAGATTTAAAAGCAGCATGTCACACAAGAAAAGATTGGGAGATGAGTTCAGCAAATCACAACACTTTTGTAGGAGGGCAGTAAATGTTGCTGGGTTCTACCCAGGTCACATATTTACTATGCCAGCTTGTGGAGCACAAAAGACTAATGTTTAACATGAAGCTTGATGTTTGCACACTGCTTAATAAACTTTATTGCATAGACAGCTATTGCCTGCTAATGAGGATTACCTGCTAAATTTGATTTATTGTAGAATATTGTATCAGTGTCAGCTCCCTCATACCATTTCACTGGGATATTCCACCTATAGCTGAACATTTGGAAAAGAGAGAGATTTCACTTTTTTAATAAAACACCACCACCAAAATAAAAACAGCATCAATGCAATGTACTGTAGCAATGGCCCATAGTTTGGCTAGATTAAATAAACAACACCAACAAAAAAGGATTAAGGCACACATCTGCTGTGGTGAGTTGAGCCCAGTGCTACCAAGGTGGCAGAGTACTTACATAGACCCAACTTCAATGCCGCTTAAAAAAAAATTATGCACAGCTTTTCACAGGGGAGAGGGGATTTGTTTTATCTAAAGCCTTTGGAGAAGCAGAACATCTCCATTTGGACTCTGACTGGCATTGCAAAATGCATACTCATCTACTGGAGAAACTGTACCCGAATTCAGAAGCTGGCTGGGAAGGGTCTGCTGTGGGATCCAGGAGAAAGCGCTGTTGTGTGATCATTGAGTTTGGAAGAACATTCAGCACAGGGTAGCCCATCTGCTTGGTCCAGGTGTCCATCACTTCTTGGACAGGATAACCACTGACCTAAGAATAACAGTGGATGATCATGCTGAGAACGCCAAAAGGAGACTGAAGAAGGATATTACTCTTCTGCTCAGGAGGTGAGAACCTACAGTTTTCTCTTCTAAATGCTGGCTTTGGAAAACGCATGGGCATAGCTGGTCTAAATAACAGTATTTATTGATTGTAAACAACAAGGAAAGGCCAGCCAGTCATTATACACTGTTTGCATAGTTGGCAACATTTTGGAGTTCCTGCAGAGGTGAATGCTCAAGATATCACAAGCCACCTTAGGTGACAGCATTCAATATCTTTCATATTTCCCTTCCATGAAAGTTGTGGGGGGAAGTATAGCAAATTCAATATGAAGATGTTTGCTATGATTAGTATAACGAAAGGAAGGAGAGGGATTTGGACATTGCCAGAGACAAGGTGCCTGGAAGAAATCTCATCCCCGCCCCCCCAGATATAAGCTCTGGCTCTGTAGGCAACAACGTCACCCACCCAAGTGTGCCACAGTGATGGGAGAAAGTGCCATGGCTACTTGTCTGCATGCACTGTGGCTACGAAAGCCACAGGGAATCTGCCTGAGATGCTGTCTGACAGCTTCATTCTAAACACATGCACACATGATTAATGGTCCTAAAGAAAAAATGGGTTTCAAAGGATCTGAGAATCCAACTGGGGTTGATAAGAAGAGTGTATCCTTTCGGCCGAGTCTTGCTTAGCACTTTTAGTCAAACTGCTTCTATTCCTCCCCCAAAAGATAGAAGAATAAAAGAATCTCAAGACTGCCACCAGACATCCATTCCTAGTGATCTGTGCTTCTAGATTCATTCATGTTCTCTTTTCTCCTCTCCATAATTTTGCAATCAGGACAGCAAGGACTGCACTGATAAAAGGCAATAGGCCAGAGGGGAGCAGTCTTCAGGCTCATTAGAACCAATTCACTGGAACCACTAGAGATTCAAGATCTACCAGCCAGAACTAGGAGCAAAAAATATATGCGTCTTCACATGTTCCATTCAACAAATTTACAACTCTGTACACAAAGAGTTGAGCACAGTAACATCCAACAAGTGTACAGTCAGTGCATCTGTGTATACAACAGCTGAGCTGCACAAAGCTGTACACTCTTTTAAAAAAACCATTTGTGTAATGTGTGAACAAGCCTATGGTCAGAATTAAAGAACAAGGTGCCTCTGAGCACATTCTGAACCCTGGAATTTCTTCTCAGAACCAGAACTGAGCTGGTACTTGTTGAATGGTTTCTTTAAATGTAAAGGTTCATCATTGTTGCACCCGATGTGTATGTCTTTAAGGGGCCAGAGCAAGGGCCAGAGCAAGATAACGAGACCCAGCTTTGCAGCTGTGAAGCACAGCAGGTGCTGCTGAGTTGTATTTGATTAAGGTGTGTCAGCTTTTGGGTGTAGTATATAAGGAGCAGCACCTAGCTCTCCCATTACCCTGGGGGATGGGTTGGTGGTTGGGTCTGGTTTGGTTGTTAATGTACTTAGTGTAAAAGGAGTTTTTGTTTTTCTTATTAAAACCTTGTTTAAGTTATTTTTGAGTCCTTTCTTTTTAATGCATGGTCTCCCCAGCAAGCTCTCTGCGCTACTAAACTGCAAATAGCCAACATCTTTGGTTATGGGCCCAGCTGCTGAGTGGATGACTGCATATTTTTGGACTCTGAGAAAGGTTTGAAAACTCCTTCTCCTGTTAGCGTAGTTCTGTGGGTCTGGAAGAGTTCCAGAATGGTTGACCGGGTTCCTGAAGCTGAGAAGGCTCTGGTCTTCCCACAGCTAACAGATGAGAACTATAGTTTAGGGTCTTTTCGGGTGGAGGCGCTTTTGACCTCTAGAGAAGTATGGACCTATGTAACTGATGACCCTCCTGACCCTGTGACTAATGCTTGGTCAAAAGGAGATGCAAAAGCCAGGGCGATAATTAATTTGGCAGTCAGTGACCAGCAAGTAGTCTATATAAGAAATAAGAAAACTGCCAAAGAAATGTGGGACAGTCTTGCAGCAGTGCATGTTAGAAAAGAGTCAGCATCTGCATTGACGTTTTTCAAGCAGTTGTACCAGACGAAGTTGCAGCCTGGTGGTGATTTGGCAGCACACTTGAGACGTCTGGAGGCAATACGTGGCGAATTAATTCGAAGGGACATGGACATACCTGATATTCAGTATGTTTTTATCATTCTTTGTTCCCTTAACGAGGACTTTGATGGTATAGCTAGCCAGATATCTGCTGTTCCACCAGCACAATTAACTGTGGAAGGGGTAACAGCAAGATTAATGGGCAAGTTGGATAGAAGGGAGGCTTGTGCCATAAGCACTCCTATTTCCAGAAGTAATGAGGAACGCCATATGCAAACTTGTGGTGATACAACTGTATTTAAAACTGCCAAGCGTTGTTGGTTCTGCAATAAACAAGGACATTTTGCAAAGGACTGCAGATCCAAAAGAAAGCAAAGTACTCCCAAGCCTGTTTCTGTTCGTCAGTCACGGTTGTCAGCCCAGCAGCCGACATCATATAGTAGAGACAGAAACGAGCCGCGAGTTTTCCATGCTAGGACAACAGATCGTAAAAGACTTAAACGTGCCAAGTGGAAGTCTTTTGTTGTGGACTCAGGAGCATCTCAGCATATTTGCAACGATCGAAGCTTGTTTATTTCTTTCGAAGAGGAAATTGGTAATGTACATTTAGCCAATTCACAAGTCTTGCAGTCGCTTGGCAGGGGTACTGTTAAACTTGACTCTTTAAACATTACAATAGCGAACTGCATTTACTGCCCGTCAGTGGACAATTTATTGTCAGTAAGGTGCTTTGCTCGTCAAGGCATAACTGTGCGTTTCTTAAAGTCAATGTGTGAGTTTTTTGATGGGAACAAACGTCTATTATATGCCCGGGAATCTTATGGTTTATATAGACTGCATTTTCGCACCTACTCCCAATTGCCTATAAACTGCAGAGCAGCACAGTCAAGCCAGGGGTTGAGGAATGTAAGGCCTCATTCCGGGTGTGTCCATGAAGCACACAGAATTCTGGGACACCTGAATTTTGCTGATGTAATTAAGACAAAGAATATTGTTAATGGCCTCAACTTAAAACCATGTAAATTCTTTATGCAATGTCTATCCTGTTGCAAGAATAAGATTAAGGTTGCACGCAAGGGTAGGTGCTCAGATAGGAAAGTAACTGAGCCATTTGAGCGTGTACATTGTGATTTAGTTGGGCCACTCCCACCATCATTAGGAGGTTCTAAGTACTGGCTTACTCTGATAGACCAGTAT
Organism: Podarcis raffonei; assembly: GCF_027172205.1. Lineage (NCBI taxonomy): Eukaryota > Metazoa > Chordata > Lepidosauria > Squamata > Lacertidae > Podarcis > Podarcis raffonei. The sequence goes on from NC_070610.1 coordinate 56,030,079, forward strand.
AGTAGATATTGTTGGACTTATGCAATAGCTGAGAAGTCCCAAGCATTTGAGAAGTACAAAGTTTTTTGCAACTGGGTAAAAACGCACTTTAACAAACCAATTAAGAACCTATTTTCTGACCGGGGCGGGGAATTTGTTTCTGAGGATTTTGAGAAATTCCTGGAAGCGCAGGGGACTACTCATGAGTTATCTTGCCCCCGAAGTCCCTGGCAAAATGGGCTTGTTGAAGTTGTGCAGCGTGACCTACAGGCAGGGGTTAAAACGTATCTGCACGATGCTAATCTGCCCAAAGACTTTTGGGCTGAAGCGCTTAATGCGTTTTGTTATGTTAGAAATCGCAGTTATCATTCTGGTTTAGATGTTACCCCCTATGAGAAGCTGTTTAAAAAACGCCCTAATCTGAAATACCTACGCATTTGGGGTTCAGATGTAATTATGCATTATCCTGCTAAGCAGAAATTGGGTGAACGTAGTGTCCAGGGAAAATTAATGGGCTACCAGCAGGGGGCGTACAGAATTTACATGCCAGCAACTGGCAAATTTCATATTACCAGAAGCATGATACAAACTGTAAATTGGAATGGAGTTGCTGTCTTCCAAGATACTGATGGTATAGATAATACTGAGGAAGAAGAGGAAGAAGCAGCAGCAGCAGGAAATGGTGCTTCTGAATTAATGGAAAAAGACAAAAAGTCTGTTGAATCTGATTTGTTTGATGATTTAAAGTTAAAGGGACCCGAGGGGAGGTTAGATTCTCTTGAGTTTTCTGATCGTGAGCTTAGCCAACAGGCATCTCTTCAATCTGACAATGATTTACAACCTGAAACTAGTGGTTCACTTAGTCCCATTAAGTCTGAGGAGTCTGACTCTCCTTCCGGACTGAGACGTTCAGATAGAAAGAGACAGAAGCCACAACGTTTTGCAGATGAACATTTTAATACTGTGTATGCCAATAAGGCAGTTTTTGAGCCAAAAAGCTACAATGATGTTCAGAAATTACCTAAGCAACAAGCTGCAAATTGGTATAAAGCTATGAACTCTGAGATAGCTTCTTTAAAAGAGCATAACACTTGGTCTCTTGTACCACAAACCCCAGATATGAGACTTATTGATTCAAAATGGGTTTATAGAGTTAAAATGAATGACAAAAATGAAGTTGTAAGGTACAAAGCAAGACTAGTTGCTAGGGGTTTTCAACAAATTCCAGGCGAAGATTATGATTTGTGTTATTCACCAAGTGTAAAATATGAAACAGTTAAGCTTTTGTTAAAAGATGCATCACAATGTGGAAAAGCCCACTATGCAATGTTTCTCTGCTCTTAAGAGAGTGGTAATGTACCTTAAACACACCAAACATTATAGGTTGCAGTTTACAACATGTATTGACAAAGGTTTTGAAATTTTCTGTGATGCATCTCATGCAGTGGAACAAAATAATTGCAGGGGTGTGTCTGGTATGGTGTTTTGTTATAACGGTTGTCCATTTGAATGGAAGTCCCAGACACAAACCATTATTTGTCTCTCCACAACAGAGAGTGAATTATGTGCATGCGTTCAGGCCACTCGTGATGTAGAATGGTATCTGCAAGTATTCGCAGACCTACAGATGCAAGTAACACTACCAGTAAAAGTTTACCTTGATTCTCAGAGCGGACTTGCTATCCTGTGTTCAGAGACCAATACGCAGCGCACTAGAGTCTTAAGGTTACGTTTACAGTTTGTAAAGAAACTAATTGCTGACGAAATGATTGTATTTGAATATGTTCCAGGTGACAATCAAATTGCAGACATTTTTACAAAAGCACTTCCAAAGGTTACACATGAAAAACATGTACAAAGTATGCTTTATGTTTTTGTTCCACAATGATGAACCGCAGGGGAAATGTTGAATGGTTTCTTTAAATGTAAAGGTTCATCATTGTTGCACCCGATGTGTATGTCTTTAAGGGGCCAGAGCAAGGGCCAGAGCAAGATAACGAGACCCAGCTTTGCAGCTGTGAAGCACAGCAGGTGCTGCTGAGTTGTATTTGATTAAGGTGTGTCAGCTTTTGGGTGTAGTATATAAGGAGCAGCACCTAGCTCTCCCATTACCCTGGGGGATGGGTTGGTGGTTGGGTCTGGTTTGGTTGTTAATGTATTTAGTGTAAAAGGAGTTTTTGTTTTTCTTATTAAAACCTTGTTTAAGTTATTTTTGAGTCCTTTCTTTTTAATGCATGGTCTCCCCAGCAAGCTCTCTGCGCTACTAAACTGCAAATAGCCAACAGTACTTTCACAAAAGTACACTCCTGGTTAACCCAAGCTTTCTTTACTTCAGCAGTCTTATTTAAGAGGTGTAAGGTACTTGATGTTGCTCTTGCAGGAGAATCTCACTTAGTGGGGTGGAGCTGCAGCATAAGCCTCCTGACAGTGGGGCTGTGCCACTTACTAGGAGGGACAAGGTGGCAGGTGCACCAGCTGAGCCAATCCTGCAGGTTGTCTGTGCAGCCACCTCCTCGTCCTTCCCACTAGGAGATACTGCTGCAGGAGGCCTATTGCTGCAGTTCCGCACCACCAGGCGAGCCACTTCCTTGTTTAAAAATAGCAGGGCAGGTTATGGATGAAGAATGCTGCACAGATATGCCCAATACGTTGAAGTTCTTTTGCAGTTTATTTTCATTATGGCTTTCTTCTTATCCACCTGCCTTGAGGCATTTTCTTACTGAGAAATGCTGTCGCACTTAGTGGGAGTTTGTGTGAGCCAGAAGCAATGCATTCAAAATGTATGGAGAGAAGTTGTTTTTAAGATTAGATTTCCTAGCTGAGCAGAAAGATGGGGGAAGTGGGACTAGGAGGCTGCCCCTAATAAAATAATACAAACATTTGTACTGATTCATAGTCATACATACACATACCTCTCCCAGGGCTTTCCAGAAGTCACTTGTTTTTGCATTTTTGAATTCATGGTCTTTTAAATATTTCTGTTGGAGAAAATGGAAACAGATACTCAATATTAGTATGAACACCCACCTCAACAGCTTTAATGGTCTGATTTTAGTGTCAGGAGTTGAGCCAACACTCGAGTAGGACTCTGGCAGAGACACATGCCTGACTGGCATGTTCTCTCCCTCCTGGTCGATCGTTCGAGAGCTTCATAAGCTTTCTTCAGCCCGAACATCACAGCGACCAATGCCAACCGACACTGGCACACTTAGGGATCCGCAGAGTTTGCGCATCATGCATGTGACAGACCCCAGCAACTCAGCATTTTGGCTAATCTACTTTATTTACATATAAACACACATGGACCTCTGCAACATGGCTCCCTCTCTCTCTAGCATCAGACAGCCAAGAGAAAAAGAACAAAGCACAATAGTCCCACTTCACGGAACACAGTAACACAAACATCCTGTCTCCGTCACTTCCCACTTTGTGGAGTCAAAACCTATACTGTCATGTGATAGACAAAAATCCCATGACTGCAATCATAGATCAGGAATTCTAACAGTTAGAAGTTCTGCAGCATGCAGTTGCCACCCTCCTGACTCTGTGGATCAGCAACTGCAACGTTGCAGTCTGCATTGGCTTCCTGTTGTTTCATGGGCATGATTCAAAAATCTGAGGGTGGCTTTGAATAATGTAACAGATGTGCCTCTTAATCTCCTTCCTTCTTGCCTATTCCAGCCATGAACCAACTTCATGCAGAAACCTTCTGAGCAGTGCGGCATCATGTCTCTGGCCAGAGTGCGAGTGTCACTGTTGGTATATCTCACTTACGTGCTGCTGCAGTCAGTTTAAAACCTGCATGCAAGCAACAGGCAAGTTTCCAAAGCACAGAGAGGGTTAAAGGAAATAACAGTGCTGTGGACAAGGTTCTCAAGGAAATTCAGGTTCCCACTGAACACTATAGGAAATACTCCTGGGGAAGGTTGCAGTATTTTAATTTAGAGGAAGTTGGGATGTGGGTGGTTCTGTGGGTTAAACCACAGAGCCTAGGACTTGCCAATCAGAAGGTCGGCGGTTCGAATCCCTGCGATGGAGTGAGCTCCCGTTGCTCAGTCCCTGTTCCTGCCAACCTAGCAGTTTGAAAGCACATCAAAGTGCAAGTAGATAAATAGGTACTGCTCCAGCAGGAAGGTAAACGGCGTTTCCGTGAGCTGCTCTGGTTCACCAGAAGCAGCTTTGTCATGCTGGCCACATGACCCGGAAGCTGCACGCTGGCTCCCTCTGCCAATAAAGCAAGATGAGACCCGCAACCCCAGAATCGGTCACGACTGGACCTAATAGTCAGGGGCCCCTTTACCTTTTACCTAATTTAGAGGAAAGGCATGGGAGGGCTTAGCCACACGTCCTCTTGTCCTTCTGATTCCCCCCAGGGAAAACTGTTTTATTCTTATTAAGATTTGTACACTGTCCTTCATCTGCAGATCTAAGGGCAGTTCACAATATAAAAATTAAACATAAAGGCACAAAATACACGATAAAAGCAAAAGCAAAACACAGACCAATAAACCCTGCTACCTTTAGTGCTCAATTGGAGAAAATGACAATTTGGGTTTTCCCCGGATTGCCATTTGTTCCAATCTATTGCTAAAGAGCAGTTTTCCCCTTGGTAAGGAGAGGGGCAAAGGGAAAACTGCTCAGACCCATGCTTTCCAGGCACAGCAGAAGTGTGAACCAATCCTTGACATGCAAGAAGTGTATACAATTCTGCAAGGCATGAAGAAAGTGGATAGAGAATGCTTTTCTCTCCTCTCCTAACGTTAGAAGTCATGGGCATCCAATGATGCTGGAGGATTGTTGGAGGGTACAGGACAGGCAAAAGAAAGTGCTTCTTCACCGAGCGCAAAGTTAAACCATTTGCTCCCATTGGAGGCATTCGTGGCCAAAAACATGGATGACTTTAAAAGAGGATAAGACAAATTCATGGGGGAGAATGCTATCAGTGGCCCTTTGCCTATGCTCTGCCTACATGGTCAGAGGCAGCATGTGTCTTGGTACCAGCTGCCGGGAATGGCAGGAGGACTATTGCACTCAGGTTCTACTTGAGGGGAGAACAGGATGCTGTCCTAGATGGGCCACTGGCCTGAATCATCAAGTTCTTCCTCACATAACAATGAACTGCATGGATGCTTTCTAAACATATTCAGTCAGAAGTAAATTCCATTGAACAAACTGCTGGTTACACAGCTGCTACAGGAGATGGACTCTGAGCAACATCTCAAAAAGGGTGTTTCTAGGACTAAAGTGAAACTGTGAAGCTCCCTTGTTATTTTTGCTTTTGGATGCTGCATGTTGTTCTATTTATGGTATTGAAATATGGCTTGTTGTTTTTTGGTATGTTATAATATTTTTGTTTTGCTATGTTATTGGGATTTTCTTGTGTAATGTTTGAAATACATATCTTTGTTGTAAGTCGCTTTGGGCATTATTCTTTGGTGGAAAAGTGGCATTCAAATAAAATGAGTGATTGTGTGTGCCAAGCTGAGGAACCTGTGGCCGTCCAAATGTTGGACCACAACACCCCTCAACCTCAGCTGCCACAGACCCTAGTTAAATATGATAGGATCAGGGACAGACTTTGGTAATATGGCACCCTGAATGAGGACAAAATGTTGTGCGTTCCCTAAATATCTCTTATTTTCATGCCTTCCTCCCTCTCACTTTCTATTCTATGCATGCTCTCAAGTGCAGTACAGGATATTTTGTACTCCCTTGGCTCAGTGCCTTGTGAGGAGGAACTGCCTGCACCGCCCTAAATCTGGTGCTGATGGGAGTTGTGGTCCTCCAACATCTGGAGAGCTGTAGGTTCCCCAGCCTTGATGTGCAAGATCCAGGTGTAGGATGCTGAGCTTCTAAGATCACCGGGTGTAAGATGCTGGTCGCCCAAGAATTTCATCTGTGACCAGAATGATTATACAGAAAAGTTGTACAAGATGAATGAAAGGGATCTGAGATTTTTTTGAGGGTTATTTTTTAAATCTGTCCTTGATTAAACAGTTACAAATGTAATTCTCATTGACCTTAATTATTCCCCCCAATTAAAAGCTATTTATGTAAGAGAGCAGATTGTTCTCATTATACCCTGGTTGAGCTCATATTCCCATTATTCGAGAACACATCTTAAAATAACACTCATCCATTTACCAAGACAGGAATTTATAATCCAGGTACACCATGTGGGCCTCAGTAAACAAAAAAGAACACAGCCAGAGCGCGCTCTCTCTCTCTCTCTCTCTCTCCAAGCTCTTTAGTGCTAATGCACTGCCTAGTAAATGTGTCAGGCTGGAAAATGCTGACTCCCAATGTCACTGCTGGATAAAAAATAGATCTGTCCTTTGGAAAGCGTTGAAACTTGCTTTCAGGGACCAAAGAATGGATCCTGCAGACATGCAAGATTGGAGCGTGGAGAGAAGTTTATTTTTCACTCTAGATTGTATTGTCAGGGAACACAGCTGTGTTTCTGCTGAATTGTCTTTTTTAATCACCCCTCTCCCCCGTGCTTTGGTTTTTAATTGAGATGGGTGGGTTTCCACCCCTCCTCTTCTAAATCTTATACCTGAGGTCAGGTTTAAAGTGATATATCACATTTTTCACTCTATAGGACGCACAGGACCATAGGACGCACCTTGTTTTAGAGGGGGAGAACAAGAAAAAAAATTCTCCCCCTCTCTGCTCAGCGCCCCTTCAGCAAAGCGGCAGGAGAAACGGAGCCCCTTCCATTTCTCCTCCCGCTTGGCTGAAGGGGCGCTGCACAACTCTCCCTCTCTGCTGAAGCCAGGAGAGTCTTGCCCTCCCGGCTTCAGCAAAAGGAACCTGAAGCCTGCGGAGCGCAGCGGGAACTCTGAAGGCTTCAGGCGGCTATCCCTCTTGCTCTCCGATCCCTCTCGCTCTCCAGGCTTCAGTGAAAGCAATGCAAAGCCTCTGGAGTGCAGCGGGAGCGCTCCCACGGTGCTTCGGAGGCTTCGCGTTGCTATCGCTGAAGCCAAGGAGCCTGCATTCGCTCTATAGGACGCACACACATTTCCCCTTAATTTTTGGAGGGGAAAAGGTGCATCCTATAGAGCGAAAAATACGGTAATTGATAAGGAGGATGTGTGGGAACCACTTTGTTGGATGGTACATTTTTGGTGGCTATAGTTACATGACCAGATTGCTATTATCACAGGGTGCTTGTAACCACATGGTTTAATAGCTGATCATATTTGCCAAGAGGCAAAGGAAATCTTGACATGTCTTTGCTTCTTCAGGTTAATGATCAAGTGTAGGTGCTCTTGATGATGATGATGATAAAATAATCATATTCTTACCACTTGGCAGGATGACATAGCTGGCAAATATGCCAGGTGGTTACAGGAACACCATGGTAAGTCACCACTCATTGAACACCTAGCCTACTTCTGGGCTTCTCGTTGCCGTGAGTTTGGCCACTGTGGGAGCAGAATGCTGGACTAGATGTGTCTGATCCAGCAGGGCTTATCTCATACTCCTGTTTTCTCCTTATGTGCTATACAAGCTCATATGCTTGGATAATAGCTATTTGTGGACCAAGCTCCCTAAATGCACACCTGGTTGGCATGGTTGGCATTGCTTCTGCAGTTGCTTTTGCATCACTCCCAGGAATGTGTATGAAAGCTTCTGCCCATGTAGTTAGTTGGCTTTTCTGCCACGGAAGGTTAACTGCATGGGAGGAGGTTTTTAGAGATTCCTGAGAATGATGTGGCAGTAACAGTGATGGTGTACTAGTGGCGGGGGAGAGGTAGAGAAATGCTGCCTTTCATATTTTGGTTTTGTGATTGTCTGAAGAAGGCTTCTTCTGAAACTCTCTGGTATATTTATTTATTTCATAAAATTTATACACTGCTTGATTGCAACCCCCCCAAAAAAACCCAAACCCTCAGAGAAGTTTACAAAATAAAATAAAATAAAATAATTGGCACAAGCAGTTAAAAAGAACTATTTAAAACTTTCAAAGAAATAGGAAATAAACTAAAAGCAGATTAAAACACACATCAGTATTCTACATATCTGGGTAGGCTTGTCTAAAGAAAAGCATTTTTGTAGGTGCCAAAGAGAGAACAGTGAAGGCACCTGCCTGCTGTCAATAGGAAGGGAGTTCCAAAGAGTGTGTGTGTGTGTGTTTGTGTGTGTGTGTTTAGCAGAAATAGCAGCAGCAGCACTGGATCTCTCTACCACTACTACCACCTCAGTTAATATGGATGACTTTGACTGGAAAAGTCATCCATTTCTCTACATTAGAATTGCTATTTGACAGATAGGTTACAACTGTTACATCGTGTATAAAACATCATCCATTTCTTCCTGGTACCTTCCTGACTTAGCTGTAGTGGGACAGTAGATGGCACTGTTTGTCTCACTCTCAACTACTTCTGTACTTTCAGCGTATACATACGGCACAAGCTTACATTATGGCAGACTGCAAATTATAAGTGCAAATGGATTGCAACCATGGTACAGAAATAAGGGTGGGAGGCTACATTCACCGCAACGGTGACCTTTCTCTATTAGCATAAGAACCGTGAAGGCAGAATGCAATATCCTAAAGGCTTGGATGCCTTTATCACTTTGGTCTCAGTTCTGGCAGTGGGCACTAGATGCATCTGTGATGCAACAGTGAGCAATGACCCAATATAATAGTATGGTAAATAATTTCATTTAAGCACTAGTGCAGCCGGTGCTTGTAGTTCTACCACAGATGTGGGGAACATCTGGCCCTCCAGATTTTGCTCAACTCCAACTCCCTTCACCCTTAGCAAGCATGGCAAATAGACAGGGATAATGGGAGCTATCGGTTGGCAGCTCCTGACATCCAAAGCTTCCCCACACCAGTCCTACAGTATCTTTTAAAGGCAGTAAGGCACACAATTTTCTTAGGCAAAAAATGGAAGTTGGGACTCAAACCAGAGTCCTGACAAAGGTAGCAAACAGGGCTTTTCATCAGCTGGAACTTGCCAGAACTCAGTTCTGGCACCTCTCAGGTGGGTACCATTGCCATTACAAGAGAAGAAGGGAGACAATCATGGTGAGTTCTGGCACCTTTTTTTCTAGAAAAATACCACTGGTAGCAAGCATCTCTGTTGTTAAAGGAAGCCTATAATGGCCTATAATGACTAGGAAATGATTGGAGACCCCTCTAGAAAAGGGATGGCTAACCTTCTTCAAGCCAAAGGCTGCACTACCCTTTGAACTCTCTGCAGGGTCATATGTCAAAAGGGGCATTGCAGTTTCCAGACCCTCAGAGCTGACCTCCAGGTTTGCCTGACCCCCTCCCCCCACAGGTGGTGGTGGGGCTTGAAGTTTCAGGTGGGTGAGAGACCCTTAAAAAAAGTTATATGGGCATGTCCATATAAGCCCTGCCATGGGACAGTAAAACATTTGGAGAAGGAGGAGGGGACAGAGGGTGAAGAAAGGGTTGTGAGTGGAGGGTAGTCATCTCCCTAGCCTTTGGTCCCCTGGGAAACTCAGCAAACCTGTTGTACCTGGCACTGGGTGTGGAGAGTAAAGCTGAATGGGACACAGTTATGGGCAGCCTGAGGAAGTGCCACGCACCTTGGGCCTGCCTATAAAAAGCAAGTCTAGAGTGAGAGACTAGGGTGATGCCTACTGTTTCTGGGAACTCTCTTTGTGAAGCTTTTGTGGGTGAGCTGGGTGTTTGTTTGGACCCTGGGTGAGAACCTGGAGGCTGAGGGGAAGGGTGTATCAGAAGGAAATGAATTGATATTGATTTTTATATATTAGTAACAGAGAAGCTGATAGACAGACATAGTTGTGGGGAAGGGTCTTATGTACATGTCTATGCACTCAAATTGCTGCTGTTTGGAGATGTCATCACACAGAAGATGCTCAGAGAAGACCAAGACCTGTTTTGTGAACGAAAATGGATTGTGCCATCTGGCTTTAGAGGGAAGTAAGTGAAATAATTCTCTAAAGTTCTGACCAAAATTCCCTACAATGATTCACACCACAATCCTAAACAACTTTACTCACAAGTAAGGCCCATTGTTTTCAGTGGGACTTATTCTCTCAAGGAAGTATGCATAGGATTGCACACTAATTACTAAGCATTTCCCTATTTTCCTGTTCTACACCAATCTGAGTAGATCATACCTGACATCCAGCTTGGAACTTTTCTGGTGAGATCCAGTCTTCCAGCATTCTGAGAATCGATGCTCCCTAAGAAAGCAGAGATTGGGATTATCAGCAATTATCAGTTGATGCTATACCAGTTTCAATCAAGCCATGTTCTTGAAACTTGAAAAAGTCTGACTGAGTGAGCAAAATACATGGATAAAAGATTGACTCCCTTATTTATGCACAGCCCAGCAACATATCATTCATATTTTTAATGCCTTACATTTATAAACTGCTCTCCTTAGCCCATAGCCTTCCTCCTTACTGGGTCAACACAACCCAGAATGAACCAACAACCACAGAGCGCAAGAAGTAGGCAGAAATCACCCAGTTTCAGCCATAAGCAATTCATAGTGGTTTGTCTGCATCTTACCTTAAATGCCACCTGTGGCTTGGGAGCAAAGGAAGCCCTACCCTCCTGCCTCAAATAGCTCTGCCTGCGACTTTGTTTGTTTTCTGTGGATTTAAGAGATCCTGCCTGCAGATGCTTTTCAAAATGTTTGGCCACTTCTGACAACACTAACAAAAGCCAAAGTTCTCAGAAATTCTAGTTTGAAGAAGATTCTAGCCCCATACAACACTACATACCTACGTATACAAGGAAGCAGTATAAGCACTTAAGTTTGCATGTGAGGTTGTTGTTGTTGCTTTAAAAAAAGATTCCTAGTGAAGACATTCTCTAGCAAACATGAGCCAGGTTCACATGGCATGCTGACCTTCTGCATTTGTGTTCAAGCAACACCCAGTTTACATAACCCTTTGGCTTATGGCCATTTGCTTGCTCTCCCCATCCTTGCTTGTGGCAATCTGATTGGGAAAAAGAGCTGTATGTTGGGATGGACGGATCTGTCAGTTTCAGTTACTCTCAGTTTCTCTCTCAGTTATAAGTTCAATTTTCCACATTTCCACATCAGTTTGCATTTTTTTAAAAAAAAACCCCCACACACAAATTCATTAGTGCAAATTTCTCCTAACATATATATTTGTGTATGATATTTTTCCTGAATGTACACATTTTCTACTACAATGCAGAATTCCAGGTCTGTTAATGCAGCTGTAACTCCAAATTTCCCTGCTCTTGACCATCTGGATATTAAAAGAAACCACCTTTTCCAGTTGTCCCAGTATCTTCTGCATTGAAGCCAAAGCACCTTGTCAGAAGATGCTATAAAACCAACTTCTTTCAAGTTTCGTCTCCTGAAGAGCGACATATCAACTCAAACACTATTGACTTTGTGTCTGCCTTTTTGACATTTTATCAATGAGAAGACAAGTTCTTCCTTACTTTGCTGTAGGATATGCCATCAAACACAGAGGTTATTTCATCAGGAGAAGACACATTCACTACAATAGCATGGGAGGAGATCAAAGAGTCCTCCTTCAGAACAGGGAACAGATCCTCAATCAAAATTTGGTCCATCTGTAAAGAAAAAAGAAGGAAAAATGGAGCAAAATACACTGAATAAGAATACAAGAAATGATTATGCCTCTCTGTTTAATATTTCTACTGGTCTGTCATCATGTTGTGATGACAATCTGAACCTCGAAGGGTGAAAGAGGCACACAGATTGAGCCAAGACTTGGAAAGTGGCTCTTGTAGGACTCTACCTCAGAGTCTGAATGGATAATCTTGGGAAGAGGAGGACAGGAAGGGAAGGTGCCTCCATAACCCCCTGGGGAGCACTCCTCCCTCGCTTCCTTTCTTTCTCCCTGGCACCAAGGGAAGCTTTTTCTGACCAGAGTGGGGGGAAATAGGGAGGGATAGGAAGAGATATGTTGTTTTCCTTCTGCTGGAAAATTGTAGATTGGAGAGAGGATGGTCTGCAGGCTAGGGGAGAGTTTGTGGCCCTTTGTGAGGAAGAAAGAACACATAGTGGTCTTGGGGGAGGAAACATGAAAAAGACATGGTCATCGTGGGTGGTTTGGTAGCACTCCATGGCTTTAAAAACAAAACATGCTTTATTCTACACTATACCTGTGACTTGTTTTGAGTTTTTGATAAAACATTTTTTCCCATGTTATCGGTCCAAAAAAATCTACATAAATCAGTAATAATAATGCCTCTGCTCCACGCCACACTATAAGCACGTAATGTAATGTAAGAATGTTAATATTTACCATTTGCCAATCTCCTTCTGTAGCATTGACCCCCAGAAATTCAAAGAAGCTGGCAAATCCTTCATTCAGCCACAAGTCTTCCCACCAGTCCATGGTCACAATGTTCCCAAACCACTACAATGGGAAGCAGGAGGGGAAAGCAGCATTATTTATACAGGTTATAGCTCTATGGTAACTTAGCAAATATTTACATAATACAGCTATTGTGCAGATCTTGCTGTGTCAAAATTAATAGATGAAAGGGTTCCTTATATGGAGATACGCTGTCCACTTCACTGATGACTTTTAGGCGCCAGCTTAAAACAGATATGTTAATGGAGGCATTGGGGTATTAGATATTTTTGAGACCATTGCTGAACTGTTCTGTTGCGCTCTTTTTACTGGGTTTTAATCTAATTATGTCTATATTTTATCTGCTCTCTTTATATTTTGTTTGTTAGGACCCTGACGTCCTATGGGATGAAGGGTGATTGAGAAAAATAACTAATAAATAAATGACTAAATAAATGTTATTTTCACCAGTGTATGCATTTTACAGTATGTACACTTTCCCCCAAATACATTTTTTGTACACATTAGTTCAAGAACTGTATCCAAAATTTGGAGAAGTGTGAATTTCACAGGATAGCTGTGTGACACTTCTCTTATTGGTTCTAGAAGTGTGAATTAGGCAGTTGCTCATTAAAATGCAATCAAAATTGAATTCTGGCCCAACATCCCTGCACAAAGCTCTGTCTACTATCATCTTCCTATCTGCAGCCCCAGGACACACCACCTGAGGCACCCAGCTTCACTCTGCCTAATAGTAGGGCTGGCTCTGGGGTGAACTAATTCAACTGATGCATGAGATGTTGCTCAAATCACTGTGGTGTTGTTTCCTTTCTCTTCCACTTTCCCATGGGAGAAAATTGCTCCTGCAATTTATCATGATTTGCAGCAGCAAAAATGGGTGTGGGAAACTATGGTCTCACTGCAACTTTGTGTTGTAGTAGCCCCCAACAGTAAATCTCCAGCAAATGAAGTGCTGTTGATACAGGATGAAAATGAGACAAAACCATTATCTGAAATATGTTTCAGTACTTCAAAGCTTTAAAACGAATCCACTTTTTTTGCAGCTGAAAAGGAAGCAGAAAAATCTGACAGAATAAAATAGAATAATTATTTCCTTGACTAAAATATTATCATTTGATGCCTTTGTGATAAGATGCTTTGCAAGCTGTACCTGGTGAACAAGTTCATGGGCAACCACAGCAGCTACTCTTTGCTTGTTTGAAGCAGCAGATTCATTTGGATCATAAAGGAGATTAGTTTCTCTGTAAGTGATCAAACCCCAGTTCTCCATGGCCCCAGTGCCAAAATCTGGAATGGCTATTTTGTCTAGATAGAAAAAGAGAGACGTTTACCCTGAGTGTTCAAGCTCATTTATCTTATTCAAGTCACAGAACTGCTGCATCTAACAGAAATACTTCAGCTTGTTGCTTGTGCCCCCTTCACCATTGAAATGCATAAGGTCCTGGAGTTCAACCCTCCGAGAGATGCTGCAGATCAGGATAGTCAATGGTGAACCCTTGGTCTGACTCAGCAGAACATTCAACATGTGTCTGGACTGCTGAAATGCCAGGATGATGCTGGTGAACCAGGTTCTTCTGCTCCTAGTTTCACATTCCCCCTTATGACAGCATGGGTGCAACTATGCTTAACATTTTGGAGAGCTTATGAAATTAAATAGGTGAGGGCATGTGGAGCTGGGTATATGGACCTTGAGTCATGGTATTTGCAGGACAGCCCCTGGCTGTATGCATCTACATGTTCACCTTCCCACTGGAATGTATCCAATGGGAAGAGCCAGGGAAGGAGAGACAGTGAGATAAGGAGGCACTAACATTGGGAGGAAAGAAGGCAAGAAGATTAGGTGTCCTCCATTGACACCTATTGACTAAGTACAGTATGTGTACAAATTGTTGCAATCATAGAACTGAAGAATTGGAAGGGATATTGGAAAACATTTAGTCCACCACCAGCTTGATCAACACAGGATTCACACTGCAGCATCCCTGGCAGATGGCTGTCCAATCTCTCCTGAAATATATTCAATGAAAGATGTACTCCTGAGGCGCCACCCAAAATTGAAGCTTGCCTGGTCAGTACAGAGTCCTGGATGAAATATCTCAGTTGGCTTCCTCCAACTCCTTCTTCAGACCTGTACCTATTTTCCTCAGCCAAACAAAGGGTGATGTAGAAGAGAAGGGAGCTACGGCAGGTACATGTCCTACCAGGAATGTAAGAAGACACCAGCTGGATGAAACCAAAGACCCATCTAGTCCAACATTATGTACCATAAGTGGCCAACCTGTGCCTCTGGGAAGGCCATAAGCAGTACAGATGTGCAGTAGCTCTCTCCCACTTGTCTTCCACATAAAATAGGCTCAAGAGGCATATGGTTTCTGATACCAGAGGTACTACACAGCCATCATGATTATTAGCCACTCATAGTCTTATCCTCTGTGAATTTGTAAACACCCTTTCAAGCCATCCAGGTTTGTGACCATCACTAGAGTCTGTGGTAGTAATATGTGCTGTGTGAAGTAGTTCCTTTCATCTGCCCTGAATCTCCAACCATTTACATAGGTATATTGGTTGAGCTTGGATTTGGGTACTATAAGAAAGAGGGAAACTTCTCTCTTCACTTTCTCCATACCTTGCAAAGCAACTGAAGCACGATTGCCATTTTAATGCCCGTACACCCAGTTTGGAGGCATCCCTTTGGACCTCTTCCCAATCCCTCAGTAGGGCACTTGGCAGGCTCTTCCCCTGCCACAGGGGATGCTTTCTGCTGCCTGATTGGTAATGCCAAACTAGTCTTTACAATGTCTTCCTGCAATTAGGTTGTAAAAGGATTTCGTAAATGGGACTAAGAAATATTTATTGGCAAATTAAGTAAACTAAATCCCCATGTAATGAAGAACATCTGCTTCTACTCCCCACAACATGGAGGGTCATGTCTTCACGGCTGGCAATCAATACCAGCTTAAATGAGAATTATGGACGCTAGGTTCCTCTGAGAGGCTGAACAGCCCCGCTACTTAGCCTCGCATAGAATTCAAATTGATTCTGAGATGGGCAATGCTAAAGCATGACCCACTGGTTCAAAAGCCAGAAACCACTGCTTTCTGTTTAATTTTGGTCAAAATGGGTTTCATTTTGGGACTGTGAAGGGCAGCATGTTTATAATTGCAGTTCAACCTTTCTGAACCGCACTTCACCTCTGAGTAGTTTACCACCCACCATTGTTCAGATGGAATTGTATACATTGAGAAATAAACACACACACACACACACACTTCAACCACTTCTGTCTGCAGAATAAAATGTATCTCAGGTGAGTATTAACAGATAGATCACAGCTCCTTTACTTGTGAACAGGAACATAGTACGTAAGTTGCCTTATAATAGGATGTATGAGCATAAGCAGAGTCTAATGGATCAGGCCCTTGGAAAGGAGGAATTAAAGAACCTTTTAATGAGGGTGAAAGAGGAGAGCGCAAAATATGGTCTGAAGCTCAACATCAAAAAAACGAAGATCATGGCCACTGGTCCCATCACCTCCTGGCAAATAGAAGGGGAAGAAATGGAGGCAGTGAGAGATTTTACTTTCTTGGGCTCCATGATCACTGCAGATGGTGACAGCAGCCACGAAATTAAAAGACGCCTGCTTCTTGGAAGAAGGGCAATGACAGGCCTAGATAGCATCTTGAGAAGTAGAGACGTCACCTTGACAACAAAGGTCCGTATAGTTAAAGCCATGGTTTTCCCAGTAGTGATGTATGGAAGTGAGAGCTGGACCATAAAGAAGGCTGATCGCCGAAGAATTGATGCTTTTGAATTATGGTGCTGGAGAAGACTCTTGAGAGTCTCATGGACTGCAAGAAGATCAAACGCATCCATTCTTAAGGAAATCAGCCCTGAGTGCTCACTGGAAGGGCAGATCGTGAAGCTGAGGCTCCAGTACTTTGGCCACCTCATGAGAAGAGAAGACTCCCTGGAGAAGACACTGATGCTGGGAAAGATGGAGGGCACAAGGAGAAGGGGGCGACAGAGGACGAGATGGTTGGATAGTGTTTTCGAGGTTACCAGCATGAGTTTGACCAAACTGCGGGAGGTAGTGGAGGACAGAGGTGCCTGGCGTGCTCTGGTCCATGGGGTCACGAAGAGTCGGACACGACTAAACGACTAAACAACAACAACAATGGATCAGACCAATGGCCCACCTAGTCCAGCATCCTGTTCTCACAGTGCGCTCCCAGATGCCTCAAAAGCATAAGAGCACTCTTCCCTTCTGTGGTTTCCTGCAGTTGGTATTCAGAAACATTACTGCCTCTAACCATGGAGGCAGAACGCAGCCATTGTGGCTAGAAGCCATTACTGAGCCAGATTCATCTAGCCCAGTAACTGTGCCCACTGACTGGCAACAGCTCTCCAGGGTTTTCAGGGACGGTACATTCTCACTCCTATTTGAGATGCTAGGAACTGAATCTGGGACCTTTTGCATACAAAGCAGACACTCTACCCCAGAGCTCCTGCCTTAGAGCAGTGGTCCCCTGAAATAGTCCCCTGAAATAGCAGGGGAAAATTCCAGAAGGATCCATTGAAAATGCACATGTGATTTTGGCTGTGTTGTTGTTGTTGTTGTTGTTGTTGTTGTATGCTCCAGTTTAGGTAACGTAGGTTTTGCAATCATGTGTGTGCAATATCACGAATACCGAGAGAGAGGGTCAGAGGGGATTTGAAGACTTGGGTGAAAACTGGAGCGATGCAGCGGCTCTGGTCAAACACCAGATTCTGACTTAAATTGGGCTCATTTGGGACAATACAGGATTTGGCTAGAGTGAGCTGAGGCAACCCTGGATCCCCTTAGGTAGAGTCGGGTTAACCTGGAATGATCTAGGGCTGCCTGGTGGCAAGGATTGGCAAGGGAGGAGATTCATGCAGGCAGTCTATACCCGGTACATGTCTCTTGTCCTCTCCTGACAGCATCTTTAATCAGGGGTTTTAACCCTATTTATACACTGTGAAAGAACCCCCCAAATCACTTTGGGACCTGGATCTGGGTGGTTCAGGGCCACTCCAAAATGCCATATCAGGCCCCAAATTGGATTGAGTGGGGCTGTGCAAGGGTCTAGTGAAAATGCCCTCAGTGGAGCAGCCATTGTCCCTCCTCAGGAGTGAACACATGCTCCAGGGATCTCTTAGGAAGGCTATTTGCAAGGTTTGGAGCCACAGTGGGCCTGTATTTTGCCTCTGGGGTCTGTATGACATTTCTCAAAGTTCATGTGGGGAATGGCACTGTTCAGTCTAAAATCATTCTAAATAGGCACATCTGCTGCTTCCAACCAACCTTTCCATGTAGGGAAGACACACAAGTATAGTCAAAATAGAAGAAATGCATCAACAGGAAAAGGACAACTGAGGGTACAGATTTGCATGAAATTTGCCTATTCTGATTAATATGTATAGAAGTAAATTTAATAGAAATACACATAACTCAATCTGCTGCCTGGGTGCTGTTGGTGGGGCAACTTAAGCCACTGGCACTCACTTCCTATGGTTTTTAAATCTTTGAACTAGACTTGGACTGGATGGCTTTTCAAATTGAGGACTGTCCTCTGTAACATAGAACATTGCCAGTGTCAATTTGTGTTGTTTAGCAACTGATCATTGGTTTGTTATAAACCGTAGCCCCATATTTGTACATAACACTAAGCCAAGGCTATTTGAAAGCAATATTCGACTGCAATCTTGACAATTTGGTTGGGTTTGTGGAAAGTCATTGACATTGTGTTAAACTATGGTTTAGCCTTATGTGTGTACAGTACATGCCCATTATAAGGCAGATTCATCTTCCCGTCAAAGCATACTAATATACTGTTAAGGTGCAAGCACAGCAGCTAAACACCACTACTTCAAACATCATATTTCCTGTCAATTTTCAGGTGACTCAGTGACTGGCAACAAAATCCTGAAAGCAAATGAACATCAATGTTAATTTGTTACCGAGTTTGGGAAGAGAATAGCTCATGTTGAAGTATCCTTCAAAGAAATCAAATATCTCTTTAGTTATAGTTGCTGCATATTCGGCTGTGTGTAACTGCTGGGGCTGGGCATAAACACGGAGCTGTAAAACAAAGCAAAGTTATTATCAGAGGTGTTTCTTGCTGGACACAATTATTGTTTAGCACCAGGATACATTTGATCAAATCACAGAGCTAAAAGGATTGCCATATTTTTCACTCTATAAGACGCACCAGACCACAAGACGCACCTAGTTTTTGGAGGACGAAAACAAGAAAAAAAAATATTCTGAATCTCAGAAGCCAGAACAGCAAGAGGGATCGCTACACAGTGAAAGCAGCAATCCCTCTTGCTGTTCTGGCTTCTGTGATAGCTGCACAGCCTGCACTCACTCCATAAGACGCACACACATTTCCCCTTACTTTTTAGGAGGGAAAAAGTGAGTCTTATAGAGCAAAAAATACGGTAACTCGTCTTGCCCTGAAAGGCAGAAGCACCTTCTCATACATTTTACCCTATAGCACTTTGGCTTCATTGACTAGTTCTACACTTGTTCCATTAAACATTTAACTCCCACCCCCACATCTCTTAGGGGTGATTTATCCCAGATAAGATGTTCCCCAGCCCCTGTTAACTTTTCGCATTTCATGTGATCAGGCTGATGAAAGAGATGAATGATTTTGGCAGTGGAGTAGTAGATAGACATAGGGGGACCAATTTGAGAGGATGGAAGACCAGAGAGGAAAACTCACAGTAGTCTGGGTGAGAGATGAGCAGGGCATGCCCCAAAGCTTTAGCCAATGGGACTGAAAGGCATGGCTATATTTTGCAATGTTCTAAGTGGAGAAGCAAAGTGAGTTGGGCCATGTACTGAATATGGGGAACAAAGGTGAAAGGGGAGTCAAAGAGTAAGCCCAGGTCACATGTCTGTCCAACAAAGGGAAGGGTAATAATGTCAATACAGAGAAGAGCTTTGGAGGAAAGAGGGCAAATTTGGTCTCTAGTCATGGGGCAGGGCTTCCTTTCCAAGTATCTCACACTGGGGGCTTAGGGTGATCATGTTCCTTGCTTTACAGAAGACAGTCCTCCATCTGTCAGAGGACAGTCCTGCATCTGAAATTGTCCTCTGCTTGAGGATTATCCAGTCCAAAGTCTGGTTTAAAGAGAAGGAACCATACAAAGAGAAAACAGGAGTCTTGAGGTGGCCCATCCCTGGTCAGCAGACTGAGCTAGCTCCTAAGTCACCCAGTGTAATTGCTACTATGGTGAGATGTATTGTATTTCTATTTAAATTATAGTAATTTCTTTTAAAATTTCCTTCTAGACATATACATTATCATATACAAATTTATGCAAATATATGATGCAAATCCTCCCTTTTGGCAAAGCATAACTGGTCATTTTAGGAGGGCTGTATCATGATGCTAAATTCCCTCTGTTCCTGCTGCTGTGGCTCACAGATGTACTCAGCTCCTTTTGAAGCATGGACCATTGAGGATGAGACTTTCCCTTCACAAATGGGTGTCTCTGGGGATTCTATCATTAGCCAATGCTCTCAGTGTGGTACATTTAGTATGAACAGCACCCAGGTGGTATTAAGTGGCCTTCTGAGTTCAAAGCCCTTTAAACTCAGTGAGAGACTTTTAATTGCTGTAGATCAGGCACGTCCAACAGGTAAAACGTGATCTACTGGTAGATCACTGGACGTCCATGGTAGATCACTGGTAGACCAGTGGCTCCCCCCAAAGAAGCTGAACAACTTTGGCTCCCCTAAAAGAAGCTCAACATTTTTGCCCTGCGCCCCAAAAAACGGGACTTCCCTCCTCCCTAAAAAAAGCTCAGCGACTGTGACCTGAACCCCCCTGCCAGTTTTTAACTCTGTGAGTAGATCGCAGTCTCTTGGGAGTTGGCAACCCCTTCTGTAGATGACAGCATGAAAACTCTTCTGCCGTCAAATCCCTCACCAAAATATCAGCTATGTTCGTAAGTAATTCTCAAGCTTCCAAAATCCAGTGTTTAAGAAGGTGCTGTGGTCCCAGGATAGTAAAATAAAAATATGTATAACCAAATACATTTTGCTGTACATTAACAGGGTGCTTTTAAATATAGTGTTATGGGATTGTAGGAGGCAACAATCCCCTTAAATTCATGGGTGCCAGACATTAGATTTGAAATTCAGGCTAAACCAGGAAATTGCCTGGGCAGAAGAGCCATCAGGGTGTAATGACCGGACAATGGCCAGTCATTGACCCTCTGCCTGAGCTCTGGGTAAATAGCAGAATTGGGAAGGGGGGGTGTTACAGGAAGCATGATGTAGAAATAGGAAAGAAATGTGTTCTTTTAAAAAAATGAGGCTTGAAATAGCGGGAGATCAGAGGGGTGAGCAGGCAGATGGGGAGGTTATAATCACTGCTATATTAATTGTTGTAAATATAACAATATATACCTCTCTCTCTCTCTCTCTCATAGGCACATGCTTAACTTTTTGCAGTAGCACATTTGTGATAACTGCTGAAAACCAGTATGGTGTAGCAGTTGGAGTAGGACCTGGGAGAACAAGGTTCAAACCCCCACTTGGGCATGAATAAGGAGGTGGAGAACCATGTATTAGGGTTGCCATATGTCCGGGGAAACCTGGACATGTCCTCTTTTGGGGGGGTCAACATGCCCATCTGGGCAGATTTTTAAATTTTAAAGGAAATGTCTGGGTTTTGGAGGTTTTGGGGGGGCTTGGGCCACTGTGGCCTCTGCCAGTCTGAGCTGGGGAAGTGTGGGTGCCGTGGCGTCGCAATGTGCCCACGCCTGTGCCTGCACAGCTCTTTCCCCGGCTTGGGCTGCCACCATGAGCTCCTTGTAAAGAAAAAGGTGGGATACAAATGCAATAAATAATTGCCTTAACACCCACAGTGGTGCAGGGAACCATTTGCAAGAAACAGGCACAGTTAGCAGATATATCCTGGTATTGGTAAACTAATTTTACCGTATTTTTCCATCTATAAGATGCCCCCATGTATAAGACACCCCCTATTTGGGGGGACTCAGATTTAAGAAAATGGCCTTGGCACTATCCGTGTATAAGACGCCCCCTAATTTTTGACATAATTTATTAGGAAAAAAACCTAGTCTTATACACGGAAAAATACGGTAGTTCCAGAATGAAAACAAAGAACTCTGACGCAAAAATGTAATGTGAAATTGCTGGATTACAATTAACCTGCTAAAAGGTTAAAGGTGTGCATGTTAACCTGCGCTGTCCCAAGAATTTTTAGCACTTGAAGCAAACCACAAAAATGGTACACACCCCACCAGGGAAGAAGGAGTGAGTGAAGATCTGCATCAAGGACAGGGCGGGGGGAAGAAAAATTACATTGGGAATAAGGGGGTGAGTGAAGTTCTACATTGTGAACAAGGCGGGGGAAATAAAATCAACTTTACCCAATGGTTGATGTGGGAATCAAGGACCATTATGGGGGGAAAGGGGTCTGCTCTGAATCACATCAGGTGCCAAGGAGGTGACAGATCTAGCCTCCAAGTACTGCAACTGCAGCCATTGCTGCTAGCACAGCAGCAGCAGCGGGTGATGCATTCCCTGGAGGCCACATCTGCTGCCCCAGTGGATCCTGCCACCCAAGGCAGTAGCTGCACCTTGTCTCATGGGTGGATCGGCTCTGCTGTTGACATAAAAGTAAAGGTAAAGGGACCCCTGACCATTAGGTCCCGTCGTGGCCGACTCTGGGGTTGCGGCGCTCATCTTGCTTTATTGGCCGAGGGAGCCGGCGTACAGCTTCCAGGTCATGTGGCCAGCATGACTAAGCCGCTTCTGGCAAACCAGAGCAGCGCACGGAAACGCCGTTTACCTTCCCACCAGAGTGGTACCTATTTATCTACTTGCACTGGCGTGCTTTCGAACTGCTAGGTTGGCAGGAGCAGGGACCAAGCAACGGGAGCTCACCCCATCACGGGGATTCGAACCTCCAACCTTCTGATCAGCAAGTCCTAGCCTCTGTGGTTTAACCCACAGCGCCACCCGCGTCCCTGCTGTTGACATACTTAAGCTCTAATTATCACTGACTTTAATTTTTGCATCTCACAGCCATTCAGCTCCTACCTCGCATTCTTCTATTTTACATTCCTGCCAACTACTATTTCACTTCGTGCAGCCGATGAAGCAGGCTTGAGTCCATGAAAGTTTAGGCCATAATAAATGTGTTAGTTTATAAGGCGACTATTAGAACATTATGCTAAAAGGCTAATTATTGGCTGAAGTTTCCGTCCAAGTTTTTCTCCGCCTGTATTTTCCAAAAGCCCCAAAGACATTCTAATTTCACAGAGACTTTTTTTCCCAAAACTGTGTTTGAGTGTTTGGGCCAGATAATACTAATGCTAAAAACATGAAGAACGAAGCATCTGACAGCTGCTATTAATCCCATGAATTGCCCCCCCCCACACTATTGACTGGGTGACCCTTTGCCTCTATTTTTAAATGAGCAATTAATACACAAACACCACAAGGAGGGGAATTAAGGCTATTTGATCACTATGTTCACTTCCTTGGATGAATGGCAGCTTGACTTCCGCTATCTTTTTCAAAAACGTAGCATAAAAAAACATTATAGAATGGCATTGTTTGAGAGCTATGAAATATTTACTAAGTCTTCAGGGACAGGTCCCTAGAGATGTGGAGGAAATTGCAGATCGGTGAAATGATGCAGTAAATAAAATGCCCTTATTTTCAGATAAGGAATTGGAGGCATATGAGTTTAGTAACTTGGTAGGGAAGCTTAGCTGGGAAGGAGCCAGCTATATTCCTGGCAGGAGAGCTAAGCTAGTCAAATGAAACATTACAATTAACAGGAGTCTTGCCACAAGTTAATAGATTCTATGATACCATCTGAAGCAGTCATGACACCCCCCAAAGAATTTTGGGAGCTGTGGTTTGTTAAGGGTATGGAGAGTTACTGTATTAGGAGGATCCTATGGCGCTGTGGGTTAAACCACAGAGCCTAGGACTTGCCGATCAGAAGGTCGGCGGTTCAAATCCCCACGACTGGGTGAGCTCCCGTTGCTCGGTCCCTGCTCCTGCCAACCTAGCAGTTTGAAAGCACGTCAAAGTGCAAGTAGATAAATAGGTACCGCTCCAGCAGGAAGGTAAACGGCGTTTCTGTGCGCTGCTCTGGTTTGCCAGAAGCGGCTTAGTCATGCTAGCCACATGACCCGGAAGCTGTACGCCGGCTCCCTTGGCCAATAAAGCGAGATGAGCACCGCAACCCCAGAGTCGGCCACAACTGGACCTAATGGTCAGGGGTCCCTTTACCTTATTCCCTTCTCAGAACTACAATTTCCAAAGGTCTCTGTGAGGTGGGGTTGAGAGCTAAACCTCTCTGAGAAAGCCATACGTGGAGATGCCAGAGATTGACCATGGGACCTTCTGTTTGGAAAACTGATGCTGTAACACTGAGCTATGTCTTTCCCCTAAATTACCATCACCATGGGACATCCGGCTTGGCTATTATCAGAGACAGAACATTGGACTATTGGAGACAGACCTTTGGTCTGGTCTAGTCAAGCATTTCTTTTGCTCTTCTGCATTTAATAATCCCCCCATGGGGGACCGACAATATGAAGACTGGCCGAGTTTCAGCTAAATTTAGATCTGACCAAAATGTTTCTCAGATTTTCTCCTTCATGCCTAAACGTGTGGAGGAGAAAGAAGGATTATGTTCCTGGCCCCACTCCTGAAGCTGCTGCATCCTGCTCATACCACCCATGATCTCTGCACACAGAGCCACACAAAGACCACCCGAGGTCTGACAAAGGGATGCCTGGAAAACCACAGCGAGCCGTGTGATCCTTCTCCCTTTTGCATGGATTCATTCTCCATATGGAGAGGGATGTCTGAAAAGAGATCTTGGCTGCCATCCTATGAATACTTATCTGACAATATGTCCCGATTTCACATAGTGGAACTTACTCCTGAGTAGACACGTGCTACACTGCTAAGTCACATCAAAATCCGTGGCTCGATTGATGACAACTAAGTTAAATCCCATTGTATGCATACATGGCATACATTTGAGGAATTCTGGGAACTGTCATTTATTCCCCACAGGGCTGTAATTCCCAGCACCCTTAACAAACTACAGTTCCCAGGATTCTTTGGATGAGAAATGTCCCTTAAAGGTATGGTATGTACACAGCCTTAATTAAACAAATTCAGTTACAGTGGTACCTCAGGTTAAGTACTTAATTCATTCCGGAGGTCTGTTCTTAACCTGAAACTGTTCTTAACCTGAAGCACCACTTTAGCTAATGCGGCCTCCTGCTGCTGCGCCACCGGAGCACGATTTCTGTTCTTATCCTGAAGCAAAGTTCTTAACCCGAGGTACTATTTCTGGGTTAGCAGAGTCTGTAACCTGAAGCGTATGTAACCTGAAGCGTATGTAACCCAAGGTACCACTGTACATCCCATTGTTTCAATGAACTATAGCTAAAATAAGGCCAGCATGTTCAGCCTAGACCAAAGGATTTTGATTTTTTAAAAAAGAGGTCTTTCTACATACATAGTGTTTCTATCCTTTTTCACAACATCAATAACTGGAGGACTGCTTGTTTCCTGTTCGCAAAGCAAAAATCACCAAGAAACATTGCATAAATTTGATAAGAATTAGCACAGGACTTACAGGAATTCCTCGGTCCGATATTTTTTCTATATACTTAAACTGGTGTACAGCCCAAGCCACTAAGTAGGTGCTCATTGGAACAGACTTTTGGAATGTCGTTACAGTCCAGCCGTTGCCCAGCGAACGTTTTTGCTGCGGGGAAAGTGAGGAAAAAAGAATCACAATGAAGCATTGTTTACAAGTAAAAAACTTTCCCAAGACAAATAATTATCTTTATGTACAGAATGGGAGCAGGAAAGTTGTTGCTGTTGTTGCTGCTGCTGCTGTATTATTACTTTGGTTACACGTAAAATGTGCCCTTTTCAGTGTTAACGCTTTATTACTATTATAATAAATATATAATACCACCTCTTTCTAAAGGCACACACTCCTAATCGCCAAGAAGGCATAGTATGTCACTAGAAGGTAAATAATGTACTGCCCTCATGAAGTTACTTTTAAGGAAAACACAAGATGTCATAGCAGTTTTCAGCCCTGTTCACACTAGAGATGGGCAAATCTGTCAATTTCAGTTCTCTCAGCTTCTCATTTCTCCAATCTTAAATTCAGTTCTCAGCATATACAGAATAATTCTTTTTTAAAATTAAAAATAAGGTCCTCATAAAAAATAATCAGCAGGTTAGTCCGAATTTCTCCCAATATACATATATTTGTATGCAATTTTACCTAACACACACATTTCTGCAAAGCAAATTTCCCCAATAGCACATAACATTTTTGTATGTTATTTTCACTAATATGCATTTTAACAACATTTCACCCCAGTATCTGTATTTTGGAACACATCATTTGGCTGAAGAATTGCATTGCAACATTCAGAGATGTGCGAATTTTGAAGGCTGGCTGTGCTTCAGTCTGCATATTGTTTCAGAATGTGTGAATTAGGCAGGTTCACCTTGACATGTGAACTGAATTGAATTTCTTCCCCATCCCTAACTCACATGTTACTCATGTGTCAGGCACTCCCAGTTTATAGCCAGGGGAGGCTATCCTTTTCGCCCCCAATTCTCCATCACTGTGCTACCTCAACCCTCTAATGACAGCACACTGAGTGAGGTGCATAGGAAACTCTTCAAAAGAGAACCATGCTCAATATGTGGTCATTGGCAGGCAGTGTCATACAAAGGAGTAATGCATGAAAAGGTCTACTCTTGTACTGGAATTACATAGCTAAAAGCAGAAACTTAACCATGCCTATTTAAGTAAGTTGTATCGAACGCAGTGGGGCCTACTCCTTGGCAAGAGGAAATATTAGCCCAGAAATATTCCAGTGTTTGCAAACTGATAAATGGGAACTTTTTGAGGGTTCACTGAAATTACTAGAAACTTCTTGTGCAGTTTTACCTCAAAGCTTTTTGGTGGAACTTTCACATCTACTCAACAGAAGCCACAACTTCACTGTAGACAACTGCTGTTGAGGATTGGGCTTCACAGTTCAAAAGCACTTATATTTTAATACTTTGGGTAGATTTGAGAGAATCAGTAACATAATTTCTAGACAATCACTGACTCCCTTAAAACACAAAATACGTAGTGGGGAGGAAATGTGGTAAGGTTATCTATAGTAGGGTTGCCATATTTCAACAGGTGAAAATTTGGACACAAAAAGTTGTTGAGCTTTTTCAGGGCAATTTTACATTTGCTTTAAAATGTAAAATCCCCCCAGATGGACATTTAGGACCCCACCAAAGAGGACATGTCCAGGAATTCCCAGATGTATGGCAACCCTAATCTATAGGCTAACTTTGCATATGTCAGGTCAGTTATGTTTATTACTGTGTAGAAGAAAATACTGCAATAGCTACCAATTTTTCAACCACAAATTAAAACAGTGGGAGCTGTATGGCAATCATAAACCGATGGGCAGAATCCAGGTCATAATTATGTACTCTAAAATCCCAAGGAAATAAATGGGATGGATTCTGAGCATTTTCACTGTGGCATCTCAAAGCCCCATATCATAAACAGGACATTTTACCTTAACAGAAATATTAAAAAGATATTGATATGGTATGATTTTTGCGTATTTCGTCTTTGACTTCTGTTAACAGTAATATAAAGTTTCTAGAACTTTGTACTAAAGCTGATGTTTATGTGAACTAACTTGGGAAATGTCTTTAGCCAGAAGTTTGCTGGGATGGAATTTGCATTTTAATTATGCACTTAATTTGGAAATTTAGAAACTATTCATTCAAAGTTATGTGTTGGCTTTGACTTTCCACTAGGCTATTCACTGGACATTCTTTTGGCCAAGATCCATAAAATCATTTTCCGCTGCAAATCCCAGAGGCAGAGAACTTACGCCATTGACTTCCATAGAAGATTTGGAATTTAACCCAAAGGAACTAAATATAACCATTTATGAACCTATGACCTTTGCCTAGGAAAGGATTTTGACAAACATCTGCATCTATGGTTTAACAAAAA